>NC_138346.1:12500-5392500 GCF_046562875.1 Panthera onca | reverse complement strand
GCTTTTCTGGCAGCTGGGCAGGTGTGGGAGCCCCGTGGCTCCTTTGTGTGTTCGTGTATTCACTCGCTCAACCGCAGGGTCGCGGGTCCCTGGGGAGCGGCTCCCACGTGCCGGCCCCCGGGCCAGGCTGGGGACTCAGCAGTGAAGGAACCTGGCACGAAGTGGCCTTTCTGTAGCCAAGCCCGCTGTGGGGCGGGAGGGATCAGCGAGAGGCTGAATTCGGTACAGCACACGGCACAGAGGCGGGGAACACGGGATAAGGAACGGGACACAGCGGGGGGGGGGCGCTGTGCGTGTGCAGGTGGGGGCGTGAGAACGTGGCGAGGTCACGGCGGGAGGCGTGGCTGAGAGGGGACGTCTGGCCGCAGGGCTGGAGGAAGGGGGCCTGGAAGGACGGAGACGTCCGGATGGGGTGGTGGGAGCTCTGCGCGGAGCCCCCGATGGGGGGGGGGGGGGCTTGGGATGTCATAGGAACATCTTGGGAGCCGGGCGGGGCGGGGGGAGCCGTGACGCTCAGAGGAGCAATGCACCCGCATAGGGCGAAGGAGCGGCAGGCAGTGGTGGGCGGGTGGCTGCAGGGGGACAGTGCAGTTACAGCACCCGCGAGTTTGCATCTCAGGTCACCCCCCGGCCCCACCATGTCGAATAGTGGCAGTCTTAGGGGCTCGCAGCTCTCTGAATGAAAACCGTCCCTTGGATTCCCGTGATCACTTCCAATATTGCTGTTGCTGAACCTGTAGGAGTTTTCAAGTTCAAATGCTTGAACTCTGGACCCTGTGCAATAGTTACCTCAACACTTGGAATACCTTGGCTGTGGATCATGGATGTTTTGAGGCCCGAGTCACTGAGTGACTTAAGGGGACTCACGCTGGAAGTCACTTGCATTCCCCCCCCCCCCCCGCCCCCTGTTTTTCCTGCACAGCATTAAGTCCGTCACATTTTAAATTCTGTGCCTTGTCACCAGTAAACCCGGCATGCTTTCCCCTAAGTAGCAGGCTTGAAGACTCGTTTCTTCAAGAGGTGAGTGGCTGTATTTTGTACCAGCCACACTAAGTGGCTTCACGTTACCCTTCATTCCTGTTTTCTGCAGCCGCTGATACGCCTGCTGTGGTCACAGTTGTTGCACATTCCAGATAAACGCTGAATCTCCGCTTACGCCCCGCTTTCCTCAGGATAACCTCCGAGAGCCACTGTGAAGTCTCATCTATATTTGTCATGTTGTTGAAAAGAAAATAGGGTTAGAGGCTTATTTGGAGCCTTTGAGTGTTTACGGTGGTACAGATGGGTGTTAACTGATTTATAATGTCAAGTCTTGAACTCACGAGGCAGCAGCCAGGTCTGTTTTGGGCCGAGGTGTGCTGTGCTGGTGCTGTTGAAGAAAAAGGAGTCTCTTACGTGAGTAGCATTATGGGTCCCAGGGTCCATCAGATTATGCCCTGGCCTCACCCCCGGGCTTAGGAGGAAACCTCGGCCACTGCGTGTGTGTGCATGCACGTTCCTGCACACAGAGCATGGGGGTGCCCCTGACCCCAGGGGCCGTGTTCTCTGGGACGTTCTCTGTGCACAGGTCTCGTCTGCTTTGCTTCTCCTTGTTGGGTGCACGGAGCAGGATGTCACTGGCGGTCCCTCCCCCTGCAGCGACCGTCCCTGCTTCTGGGTCCACAGTGCCTTTTCCTTTTGGGGACGCTTTGAAGTGTGCCATCCCGCATGGGATTTAGTATTCCAGAGGAGGACCTGGAACACCCTGGGGAACCAGAGGAAGGATGTTTTTTAAATTTGTTGTGAGTTTATTATGGTGTTTTAACGCCATTAAAATAAACGGACGACTATCACTGTTACTTCCTTCTAGCATTTAAAACCAGTTTTTCCTGGTGGAAGCCAGAAAGAAAACCTTGTGTGTCTCATCAACTACTTTTGAAAGTTTTTCTTTTTTTATTTATTTGAGAGAACGTTCGAGCTTGAGAGAGAGCAGGAGGGTCAGAAGTGGGGGGGGGGGGGGAGAGAGAGAGAGGGAGAGGGAGGGAGAATCCCAAGCAGGCTCTGCGCTGTCAGCCCAGGGCCCGACGCAGGGCTCAAGCTCATGAGCCGTGAGATCATGACCTGAGTTGAAATCAAGAGTCTCCTGAGCCACCCAGGCGCCCCTCATCACCACTTTTTAAAGTGCAAGTTTTAAATGGCTTATTTTCTCACAGCAAAGCATCACCTGTGTTTTACATGCAAACTTCCAGCTCCCGTAAGAGGGAGCAGCAGGCTGGCGCGCCTGGCGGACGGTGGTGATGTCCGTGGGTCCGGAAGGATGCCTACAGCAGGGCAGCCGTTGGCGTGACTCGCTCTGTGTGCGCCTTCTGCTGGGATTAGGAATGTTACCGTCTGTGGCCGAAACTGGTGATGCGTTGGGAGGTCAGTGTTTAAGAGATGGCAGGAAGGGCATGGAGCAGGAACGGGGCTTTGGAATCTTGAGCTGTGCCAGGCGCTGAATTTTAGGGAGTTTTAAATTGAACCTTGTGCTATCTCTCGAGATACAGGGATGGTGACAGGTCTTGTCCCTGAAGGATGCCGGTCTCTCTGGCCTCCCGTCCGTGGTCCTTTTTAGGGATGCTGTGGCTGCCACGAGTGCTTGTTTCCACGTTGCACCTGCTTTTGTAAGTTTTCTCTCTAGCTCCTTCCTGCATTTTCCCCTGTGGAGTGAGAGGAAGGAGCCCTAGGGGTGAGGCGGCACCGGTCACCACAGTAGCCCCCAGAGGGCCTGCGCTGGGGACAGAGGCAGTGGCAGTAGGTTTGCATCCTCATTCTCCTGAGGACACTAGTCATTCGTTTCTGAGAAGAGAATCTTAAAGAAGCTTGAAGGTGGGGTTGTGTGGGGCCGCTGAGGGCGAACGTGTTAGCTCTTGGGCCCTCCTTGGGGATGGGAGAGACTGTGGGTGTGGATGGAAAAGAGGAGCCACTGGGGGACACCTGGCTGGCTCAGTCCCTAGAGCATGGGACTCTTGATCTCAGGGTGGTGAGTTCGAGCCCCATGTTGGGCGCGGAGCCTGCTTCTAAAGAATAAAAAAAAAAGTTTTACAAAATGAAGAGCCAGGAGAGGAACATAGATTTCCTTCCCTTCAGGGTTTTGGGCATTGGAAACGAAGCCCTTTTTTGGTCCGGGGCAAGGAAGTTCCTGACGCCTCCGTCTTGGCCCTCCTGGGTCTGCGTTCAGCTCCCGCTTCCTCCCGAAGCTTGGGGAACGGGCACAGGCAGGGTGAGTGGCAGCTGTTGGGGACGCTTCGGTTCTGATTGTCCCCCTCAGCCCTTGTCCATATCCTTGTTGAGGACAGAACAAATCATTCTCATTTAAGAAGACCGAAAGAGAGAAGAGCCTGGTTATCAGGAACACAAATGATGTTTTTCAAGACTCCACACGGCTGCTGCTTATTCTCCTGGGAGAAGAGCAGACTCTAGAAAATCTCTACAGAATCTTCTTAAGGAGCCTAAGAGAATAGCTGAGGTGCAAATCCTCGATGCATTCTGGGGGGGGGGTGGGGGGATGCAGAGACCATTACGAAGGGATTAAAGGTACAGGAGGAATGGGAACCGTCCGTGGAGACAGGGCGTTTCTCCCTTCTCATCTGGGAGCCTTTTGGCGTGAAAAGGAGGAGGCGATTCAGGCTGGCACGGAGACTTCACAGAGGAATCAACGACTACTGCTTTTGGTGCCATGGAATAAAACAGGTGTGGATCCGGAGAGATGTTTGCAGCCTCATTTTAAACCCAACATCGTTCTTTACGTGATCAGTTCCTTGAACTGCGTGCGTCTAGATAGACGCAGCTTTGGAGAGCATTTATTTAAAAAAAAAAAATAGTAATATACGGTCAGGGTTTTTATTTTTGTTTTTGTTTTTGTTCTTTTTTTTTTTTTTTTTTTTTTGCTTTTAAGGAGTATAAATACCAAAAGTAATTACAGTTAATTTTCTCTGGAATATTCTGGAAATTTTTGTCCTTATATGCGTGGACCTCTTCCTCAAACAGTTCGAAAACACAGTTATTCTGTTTAGCAGTCACAGTGGGACAGGGTCCTGCATCAGGACACGTTTTGACTTCACACAAACAAGCATTCACACGACAAACACGTGCCGCTTGAGGGACAGTAAAATGAACGCCTGCGTGTCCCCATGGCCTTGGAGACACAGGAGAGGCCCCGGCGGCTCCGTTGGTTGAGCATCCGACTTCAGCTCGGGTCACAATCTCGCAGTTCATGGGTTTGAGCCCCGCGTCGGGCTCTGTGCTGACGGCTCGGAGCCTGGAGCCTGCTTCGGATTCTCTGTCTCCCTCTCTCTCTGCCCCTCCCCTGATCGTGCTCTGTCTCTCTCTCCCTTAAAAATAAATAAACATTAAAAAAAAATAAGCATTAAAAAAAAGGAACACACAGGAACAGGTGATGTTCTGTGAGTACCTCCCCTCCATGGACTTCTCATCTTCCCTCGTCCCCGGGTAACTACTGTCCTACATTTTCTCCTCGTTAGTCCCTTTCGTTCCTTTGCAGTTGGACCATTTAATCGATGTATCCTCACATAATGTATTGCTCGGTTTTGTCTGTGTTTTTTTTTTTTTTTTTTTGTGTGTGTGTGTGAGCTTCGCATAAGTGTCATTTATGTGTTTGTGGTTCTGTGACCTGCTTCTTTGGCTGACCGTTATTTTTGTTAGCGAGCCGTGGTTAGTGCACGCAGCTGTGGTTCCTTCGTCCTTGCCCCTGTCGCGTTCCATTTTGTGGATGAAACCGCGTGACCGCCACCGGGCTTCTGTCTTGCTCTTCCTAATGGATGCATTGTTTTTGTTTCTTGGTTTTTTTTTTTTTTTTTTTTATTCCTGCTGACGCTGGCTGGTATCTGGCATTTTAAATGGATAAAGGGCCCAGATGGTGAGCGATCATTCTGTGCCAGGAAGGAAGTTGCTGTTCTCTGTGCCGGTGGGGTTACTTTACCGCTCTTCAGGCTTCGGGACTATTCCTGTGCCCTGCGTCTTTCACTTTCAGGCATAGCTAGTCTGTGGAGCTCAGGATCCACCCAGGGAGCAGAGTGCAGTTCAAACAGCGGGGCCTGTGGGCCACCGTCAGGGATCCTGAGGTCAGGTGTTTGAAGGCAGAGAGCAGGGACCCGTCCTGAGCACAAGGGCCAGCGCCAGGCCTGGGTCGTGGCCTTGGCCTTCAGGGAGCCTTCCTTGTGTGGACATGTGCAGCCGAAGTGAGTCCCTAGATGAAAAGGAAGCAATCCGTGCAGATGACTTCCTCCTGTGGTTTCGGGCAGCTTCTCTGTCAGATCAGAAGAGCTTATCGGTCCCCAGCCTCCATCACTGAAAAGTATAGTCTCCTCGCCCTTCTGGTAATTCCCTGTTTGCTGTGGAAAACAAACAACCGCACAAAGCCAGGAAAGACCCGAATCCTTAAATCCTCCCCTCCTGCCTGATACTAACACAGGCCTTTAACGTGTCCATTTATAGTTCTAAAAATGATTATAAAACCATGTATGTTATATGTGAGATGATCTTAAAAAGAAAGTTGATCTTCTTTCAGGCTGTTATTTATTTTTAAGGTTTATTTATTTTGAGAGAGAGAGAGAGACAGTGGTGAGTGGGGGAGGGGCAGAGGAAGACAGTGGTGAGTGGGGGAGGGGCAGAGACACAGTGGTGAGTGTGGGGGGGGCAGAGAGAGACAGTGGTGAGTGGGGGAGGGGCAGAGAGAGAGACAGTGGTGAGTAGGGGAGGGGCAGAGAGACAGTGGTGAGTGGGGGAGGGGCAGAGAGACAGTGGTGAGTGGGGGAGGGGCAGAGAGAGACAGTGGTGAGTAGGGGAGGGGCAGAGAAAGACAGTGGTGAGTGGGGGAGGGGCAGAGACACAGTGGTGAGTGTGGGGGGGGCAGAGAGACAGTGGTGAGTGGGGGAGGGGCAGAGAAAGTGGTGAGTGGGGGAGGGGCAGAGACACAGTGGTGAGTGTGGGGGGGTGCAGAGAGGGAGAGAGAGAATCTCCAGCAGGCTCTGCACTGCCAGCACAGGGCCTGACACTGGGCTCCATCCCATGGCCCGTGGGATCATGGCCTGAGCTGAAACCGAAAGTTGGACGCTTAACCGACTGAGCCCCCCGGGCGCCCCTTCGTTCAGGCTTTTAAAAAGCATTTTGCGGCATTTGCCTTACATGTCTGCGTCTACGGAAATGTACGTGTGTTTTCTTTACTGAACCATTTGAGGACGAGGACGCCTTGCAGGCATCAGGACACTTCACCAAATACTCCACGTGTGGGTCCTGAGAAAGGAGGAAATAATTCTCTGTAACCACCGACCACGGAACGTTCGTAATCCAGTGCCACCCTCGTCTTTGCTGGCCGTATTTACAGCTTCCAGTTGTCCACTAATGGCCCGGTGGCCTTTTTGAAAGTCTCTGAATTTTATTTTTACCGCTGGGAGCCAGACCGCTGGGATGGGGGGCACCAAACTGCAGTTGGGATTTTGTCGTCCATTTTCGGTATTTGGGGCCGTTCACCTGTTGGCTGAGGGCTGGCTTTCCTTGGGACCTGTTGGGTAAGTTGAGGCACTGTTTTTTCGTGGGCATTGTCTGGCCCACTGCCACATGGAATCAGCCTGTGGCAGGTCCTGGGGCCGGGCTGGCCTGTCAGGACCGCTGAAGGGGCTCCGTGTCCCCTGCAGGTTTGGAGTGGGGAGGTGAGCCGGCTGGTGTAATTACAATGTAGCCGTTTTCTCCAATATGAGGTATCTGCTTCATGGCTATTAAGTTTCCACTCCTGTGAGCATGCTCTGTGGGAGACTGTTAACTCCATCCTGGCGTTGTGGGTGGATGTTCCCTGTCCGCCAGCATTGGGAGAATTATTGGCTGGGGGTGAAGGGCCCTCAGAGTGTCCAGGTGAGAAGTTGGAGGAAGGTTGTTGGACTGAGCTTTAGGACAGGGGTTCCGGCTCCCTGGGGTAGTTTTTGGGGCCTCCCCTGGGCCTGGAGCTGCGCCCTGGGGTCTGGCAGCTTGAAGGCATGAGGCTTCTGTCCCTACAGGGTCCTTTGTGCCTGCCAGGGCCCCCGCAGGCTGGGAGTCTGGGATGAACCACACCCTGTCAGCTGGAAGCTTCTCCGGGGCTGGCCGGGCTCTGCCCCCCCCCCCCCCCCGTTTGGTTTCCCTTTAACATTTACCCTCTGGCCTGTCCTTCAAGTCTGAAGTGCCTCCCTGGAGGCTGCCTGGAGCATCCCTGCTTGGAAAGGGCATTTTTCCTGCTTTAGAAACAAAGTATATCTCTTAACTCCTAGCTCCAGAGGGTGCAGACCATGTTACAGCAGAGAAGGGCACAGATCTCGGCCACCCTGGAGTGAGGCAGGGCCAGCCACTGCCCCAGGTCGGGGTTCTGGGGGCACCCCCACTCCCGCCATACCTCCTCCCTTGGACATTACCCCCTCCCCCTCCTCAGGGGTGTGGCTTCCTCCTGGGGACGGTCAGTTGGTACAATTTGGCATTTTGTTTCCAAACAGATAGAGGAAGAGAAGATAGGCTCCCCATTTCTGTATCTTTTTCTAGGAGTTTCTTGAGGACTCTTCAGCAGGACGGGATGCCCCCGGGAAGAGAAAGAACTCTCCTGTGAAGGCAGGAAGTATTTTTCTGACCAGATCCTATTAGGCTCCCCCCCCGTTGCTTTTCCAACTCCTGTGAATTTCTTTTGCTGCTCGACACCCCTGGCAGAAGAGTCGCGGGTGTGACCTCAGCCGGGTGCACCTGCGGTGAGCTCAGGTCTCACTCGAGCCTTTGCCTTTGCGGGAGTCGCGTGGGAGCTGGGAAGTGCCACGCTGAGCCCTCCCCTGTGCTAAGCAGGTGTACCCTGGGACGTGTGGTGGTGGCCTGTGTGCTCCGAAATAGGCTCAGGAAGATGATCACAGGACGGACGGAGAGGACTCCCCACCAAGGGCGTGGCATCTGCTCTCTGCTGCCACAGACGTGACAGTTCATCTGTCTGCCTCCTGGCTCTGGTCACGTGCGTCTCCTCGTGTCCAGGCTGCCCCGTGGCCCTCCCTTCCCCCCATTCAAGGAAGCGTGTTTGAATGCACAGTGACGGGGGACATCTTTTTATGAGGCTAACCTTGACTGCTCAGTGCTTACTGAACAGTTAGCCTCGAATGGCCTTCTGAGTGTTTGCTCAGATGTGGGTTCCACTGGTTCCGGGACGGGAATGAGCGGCAGAGGTCCCCAGTCCAGGTGGCCACTCAGTGGCCCATCAGGCACTGGCAGGACGGACGGAACGAAGCTGGCAGATGGACATAGGAAGCTGCGGTTTGCTTTTGTGAAGAATGTGTCCGAACCAGTGAGGCCCGTGTGCCACTCTGCGATGCTTACAAGGTCCTGGTTTCACAGGGACCGTTTCCCCTCTAGATGGGCCCCTGTTTAGTTTCTATTATATAAGCTTTAGAAGGAAAGGATGCTTTTTGGGGTTTGACCAGCCTCCATGGGGTAGAGATAGGATCCTTCCCAGAGTCACTGTGGCTGGAAATAGGCTTTGTTCACCGCAAGCCAAGTTCTCGAAGTACGGAGGCTGAGCTCGTGAGCGCTTTGCCTTAGTTCCGACCGTCGCCCATTAGGGTGGGAGAGCGTGTGCCTGGCCTGGTGAAGATGGGAGGCCCCTCTGAACCCCACCTCCACTGGAGATGCCTGGAGCTCCTTACCACACGAAGCCCTTCGCTTCAGGCCCTCCCTTGCTGTAACCGTCAAACTCGAATTTCCAGTTGATGAAACGTGACTTTATGAACCTTTTTTCTCGGGTTTCAGAATTGATTGCTTTCTGTGGGTGAGACTGAAGACCAAGCCAGGGTCACATTACCACCTTCTCAATGGCCCTGTATTCTGTGGGTGGAAGGTCTTAATAGTTTAGCTTTTACATTTTACATATTGTTTAATATTCTGGTGAGACAAGCGGTGGTTTCCACACACGGAGGGATCTGTTGCAGCCCGTGGAGTAGAATCCGGTAGAATCAGGCCCTTTCCTTCCTCAACTTTCCCTCTCTGCCCTGGGTTACTGCCTTTTTGTTGTGCGGATCACGGCCCGTTAGGGGCACAGGACTCTGTGCTCTCATTCATGTGGGCACTTCTGAAGCCAACCGCAGCGACCCGCCTGGGTTCAGAGGGCTTGTTAATAACAGTGGTGTCGGTTAAGGTCATTTTGACTCTCTCTTCCTTCCCATGTCGAAAATAGTGTAAGCGTTCGAGAACAGCGTCCACGAACACAGCTTCATTTGACCACACGGCCGAGTCTGAGCGCTTTGCTTGTGAAAGGAAGGGACACTTAGTACATAAGTTCAAGAGAAACACTGCCTCCTTCCTAGGAACAGTTCTGCAGGGCCAGACCCTGCCTCCTTCCTGGGGACAGTACTGCAGGGCCAGGGTATGAAACCTGAGCTAGAGGCTTATTGAGAGGAAATCGGAGACCCAGCTGAAACCTGGTCTGGGTCTCTTGGAAGTGCAGGTAAGGAAGCAGGGAGACGGTAGGTGGGATGTTGTGCTCCCAGCGCCTGGTCAGATTTAGTCCGACTCGGGAACCATTCCTGAAGCTGTTTGCCCCTGAACACGGAGGGCTTTTGGGCTGTGGTGAGGTGCGTGTCACTGTTGTTAGTGGGAGTTCGTCCCCTACAACCGCCCCTGCGGACTCTGCTTGGGGAGAGCAGCGTGTACCCGCTCCAGGGCCCCTCTGGGAAGCTGGCCCCGTTGCTCCTGCCGTCCTGCGCTTCTACTCTGGCCCTGTTGGATGCAGCGTTGGGACGGACAGAGCTGAACTGTTTCTGCTCTGCTGACGTTGAAAGCGCTTGAGGCCTGGGACCGTCTTTCCCACACCCCGTTATCTGCCAAAGCACCGGGCACTGGTTGGCTCTCGCCGAGTCCTTGTTGGACACAGAGCACAAGGTGGGGGCAGGTGCGGCCCGGGAGACACGGCCAGGCCTTGGAGGACAGGGCGGGCTGCCGCGGGCGGGCATCCACCAGCTGGCAGAGCGAGCCCCGTGCTTGCTGGCTTCAGCAGTCGAAGCTGCTTGTAATCCCTTTATACCGTGTGCTCTCAACGGGGGTGAAAATCGGTTTGAGAGGTGAAAGAATCCCAAATGCTATGATGGTTTGCGGCTCTCACAGGCCATAGGACACAAACAGATGTGCAGTATATCTCTGCTGTTAGGGAAAAAAAATCTGAAAAGGAATTCTGTAAAACAGATGAGAAGTAGGTTCAGAAGCACTGCTTTGTACTAAACGCGGTCCTTTCCTTCAGGCCTTGGTTCCTGGGGGGTCCTGTGTGCCTGGATGTCCGCCCGCCGCCCCAGGGTCATGGCTGGACCCTTCTCATTCCTCAAGACACGGCCTTGGCTTCACTTTGTCTAAGTGGTGATTTCTGTACTGGCTGTAATGGTTCTTGACAGAGGGGTCAGAGGGCAGAAATCCAGGGACATGGGGACAGCTGTCGCCAAAGCAGGCCAGACCGATCTGGGCTGACCCCCTGTACCTCAGTTGACTTCTTGCCGTCATACGTGAATGTCCCTCTGAGCCAAGAGTGGGGCCACAGGAATACCGAGGGCACGCCCCCCGCCCACTCTGACTAGAGCTGTCCTGCTTCCTTAGGGCTCGATTATCCTGCAAAAAAGACAGTAAGAAGCTTAAAACTCTTTTTTCAGGGACACAGGGGACGAGAAGAGTGGAGGCTGGAGTCCGGAAATAGCCTGGTCTTGAATTAGCCAGGTTGGACTCCTTGTGATTCCTGGCATCCTATCAAAAGAAGGAATTATGGTTCCAGAAGCATGCCTGGGATCTGCGCATCTGTCCCAGACCTCTGTCGGGAAACGGGGCTGGGGTCCTTCCAAGATGACTTTGGTTTCTGTCCAAGATGCAGGTTATTTGGCAGGGGATGGCAGTGATGGGGGTGGGAGCTTCTGGGGAGATTAGGGGGTGATCATCGGGGGGTGACAGTGACGGCTTGCCTTCTTACCACCGGTCCCGGGGTCCCGCATATCGAGAGAGCCCTTGTGGGGGCGGGGGTGGGGCGGCACAACGAGGACCTGCTGGCCAGAGACCTCTCCGTCAGCGTCTTCCTCCTTGCCTGGAAGCTTGCTGCACCTTTGTGCTCTTCAGTTTCCTTGACGGAATAGAAGGTTTTGTTTGGATGCTGCTGTGAATCTTGAAACAGATTAAAGAAGGTTCTGGAATATCCTACTGGTAAAAGAAAGCCAAGCAGTTTGAAGCAGAGTGAGCAGGTGGGCACAACTGTGGTCATCAACTCATGATGCCCACGGACCTGCTGAGGTAGCCACGCGGCTGTGCAGAGGTGAGCCACCGAAGGAAAAGACACTTGGTCTCTAGGAGCCTTTGACTGTCTCACGGGAAGCACACAGTTTGAGGATTGTGGTGTAAGATGCCACCAGGGAGGGATGTTCTCTGCCCTCAGCAGAGAGCAGAGTCAGACCCCAAGTCGCCAGTCCCGGCAGCTAGCTTAGCCATTTGGTACCCATGTACTTTCACTTCTGATTCTAGAAGGCTTTAAGGACTCTGAGCAAATCTTTGCCACATATCTGTCCCCCCCCCCCCCCCCCCCCCCCCGCTTCCAGTACTTGAATAAAACTCCAGGGACTAATATGCTGCTTTTATGGACTTTTTGAACGTTTTCCCAAACTCTTGGAAGCTCAAGAGAATGAGCTTGGGGCTGTCCACAAGCCTCCTGGTCCCAGTTATGTGAATAAGAGAAATGAATCACATTCTTCCAGCATTTTCCGCCAGCCACCCTAGGAAAACTAAATACTGTTGAGTGAGACCACAGACTTGTGGGGCCAAATTTCTAGCCTGGCACAGGCAAAAAACCTGTGGCTGCCGTGAAATCTGTTAGCTCAAAGATTAGCGAACCCTAGGCATGCGTCTGATGAAGGAGAGTGGGCCTTCGGTGTTCTTGTCTGGTGGGGTGCCCTCTGCCTGCATTGTTATGATTTCTAGACTCTGCGTCCCACGCCCGCCTTCCCAGCAGGGCGTGTCTAGTGTGCAGACTGTTTGGAGTGATGCTATGGAGAGCGTGTATCTTCTGTGCTCGATTTGGAAAGGCATCTGCTTCTGCTAGAAGATACTCAAATCCCTATGAGGCCAAGGTCCCAGGTAACCTCAGCTTGTGTGAGTCTCTTCGGCCGTGGGGATGGGCTTATTTTACTTTGTTCCCCTGAGAAGCTGAATTTGTGGCTGGGGGGGCGAACTTGGGAGTGGAGGCAACCGACAGATGCTTTGGGGGGGGCGGTGTCTGTGCACCAGAAAGAAAAGACCCCAGTAAAATTCTCTGCTGGTCTGCGTGTAACAACCTGTTCCTGAAACCGTCTTATGACAATGCATATACACTGGCAACAGGTGTGATACGTGCCTGTTAGCGGGACTTGGGGAGGTTAGTCTCTTGTGGCCATTTCTGCCCAAATGTCATGAGAAATAGTTATGTCCATTTAAAAAAATTTTTTTAATGTTTGTTTATTTTTTGAGAGACAGAGAGTGTGAGCGGGGGAGGGGCAGGGGAGAGAGGGAGACAGAATCTGGAGCAGCTCCAGACTCTGAGCTGTCAGCACAAAGCCCGACGCGGGGCTCAAACCCGCTGACTGTGAGATCATGACCTGAGCCGAAGTCGGACGCTTAACCGACTGAGCCACCCAGGCGCCCCGAGTTATGTCCATTTTAAAGTGAGAAAACAAACAGTGATTGCTAGGAGGTTCCTGTTAATTCTGGAGCAGAGGGCAAAGTCCAGTGCTTTGGGCACAGATTTAGTACTCAGACAACCGACTTCTGTGTCCCCGGTTATCGTAGTGGCGACCCTGTCCTGGGGTGCCTGGGTCCAGAGGCACTCACCTGCTTCACATCTGTCTCCGTGTTCCAGTCGTGCAATTCAGGTGGTGAAACACACTTGCAAGGCAGCCCTTAGTGGGCGTGTCTCAAGATTTCTCTCTCCTCCCCCCAGAACTTACTTTCAGAAACCCTGGGGGGTGTGTAGAGGCCGGCAGCCCCTTATCTGGAGTTCAGAAATCTGGAAGCTCCTACATTTGCAGCAAAGCCTGGGCTGTTCAGCCGGGAGACTAGTTCTGGTCTTCACGTGTTCGTGCATACGAAAGTACACACATTCCACACTCTGGTTTTCTGTGTGTTTGGTTTAAGGCTGCTCTGGAGCCGAGGTTGGCAAACTACGTCCCTCAGACCAAACCCGGCCCTCCATCCCTGTTTGTGTAAATAAAGCTTTATCGAAACGGACACACGCCTCTGCTCATGCCTTCCCTCCGGCTGCTTTTGCATCTGGCCTCCTGCGGAAACAGTGCCTTGACCCTTGCCCTAGAGACAGACGGGGGAGTGGGGGGGGCTTGCAAGGTGGTGGTGGTTCAGTTCTGCTGGAAAGCACCGCGTTCTGGGGCTTGGGCCCCTAGGTATGTGGAGCTCACCCAGGTAGCTAAGTGTCCCCCTGGTGTTGTATGTACTTCACCGTTCTTGGAGGAAGTTATGCTAAGTAAATGAACTTTTCCAGGCCTTTCGTGTTTAAGGAATGTGGTCTGGAAGAGGCCCCTGGAGGAGTCCAGCGGGCAGGGCCGGGGAGGACCAAGACAGGTGGGGAAAATCCGTGAATGCAGGCCGACGGGGGGCCTACTAGCTCTCTACCTCCTTATGGAAGGACAGCGTCCAGGTGTCCAGACCGCATAAGCCTCCGGCCCTCCGAGGACTCCTGAGAACGCCCCCCGCCCCAGCCGCCTGTTGGGAGGGCTGCCGTGGCGGCTTAGAGGAGCTGCAGAATATTCGCCAGCCCGCGTGACGCCCTCTGTGTTCAGCCTCTATTTTTAGCTCTGCCAGCCTGCCCTAGCTTTCCTGGTACAAGTGGAGTTTGCCCGTTAATTTTCTGCAGGCCTTGTGGGCAGCCTTTGTTCCTTTAAATTAGTTTTCTTGTCGTTAGAGCCCCTTTCCACAGTCTAATTTTTAAAACCGAGCCTAATGCTGTTTACCTTTTAGCGCCTGGGGAATCACGTCAACAGTACGGATATATCCGAGCACTCCTGCGAGTCTATTTTACGAGCGCCCTTAGCAGTTTGTTCTGTACCGGAGCCCCCTTTCATCCACCCAGAATTGTTAATTTGGGAAGCGGGGGTGCGTCTCACAGTGTGACTGGAAGACCAGTGTCCCCTGGGAGCATGCTGGAAGTGCAGGCTGCGTGCCTGAATCACAAGCGCATTTGGGTCCCCACGTGATTGGCGGACACGTCGTGGTTTGAGAGGCTCCGGGTCGCTCCGTGAACCCCCCACCCTTACGTTTTGTGCATGGCCCCCCCTGTGTGGAGGGAGGCGGGAAAGGAAACAGTGGCAGCTTCGTTATTCTCTCTGGTCCGTGGTGCACCTGCGGGGTGTCCCCTGTGCCAGAGGCAGGGAAGGGCACCGTCCTGCACAGCATCCCTAGGTCAGGCTGGGTCTGTGAGGGGGAGTCCCCTCTGCGGGCCCGGGAACAGGCAGCTCCTTTTCTCCGAGACCCTCCCTTAGGCCGGGCTGCCTCGTCAGGGGGATTCCTGATGGCACTCTGGGCCACCACAGCTCCAGGGACCGTCACGTTCCCCGGGGAAGCCTGCGGTCAGGCCTGGGCCTGTGCTGGGGCGCTTCATGCAGCTTTTATGCAGAGTACTCTGCAGACCCTTATGTAGCCCATTTGTGACGAGTCACCTGCGTCTGGTGGCACTTGCATTGTCGTGAGCTAGCCCTGAGGCTCCCGAGTAGCAGGCTGCCGAGTCGCTGGCTCCCGAGTCCCCTGCTCCCTGGGGAGTTCCCTGTGGCTGGCTGGGCTGGGCTAGGTCAGCTCCCCCTTGCCCGTCAGAGGGAGGGGTGAAGACCGCTGCTGGGCCCAGTGGGAAGGCATCGGCCGGGTGCAGGGCCGCGAGGGGCTGTGACCAGAGGTGATGGTTCGCACTCCATGATGCAGGGGCATCGGCCCTCGGCTGGGGTGGACTCTCGTGGACTCAGCTCATGCTTCCGTTTGTTCTCACGGTGTCGGGTGAACTTTCAGGGGCGTCTCGGGGGGGTGGTGCTTTAGCGGTCGGGTGCACGTCCACGTCTGGGTGGAAGTAGGACAGAGCTTGGTTTTCCAGGCGTGCCGGCCGCGAGTGGGCAGGGCAGGGCCCGCTGGCCCCCAGCCCACGCCCGCGGCCGGCTGCGGAGAGCGGAGCGTTGGTCCGAGGCTGTAACCCTCACTGCTCTGTCGGGCCGGCCCGTCCCCAGGTCCGTGCCCGAAGCTGGAGTCTCCTGTGCGCTTCTTTTCCCGCCTTTCCCCTTTGAGCCCTTCGCTGCTGGCGGCTTCCCACCAGTCATTCATTCTGCAGAGCTCAGCCGAGAGGAAGTGGCTCCCCAGTGCATCACCAGGCTCTGCCTCCGCGTCCCACATGCCGCTGGCAGCAGCGGTGGGAGCTGCCGGGAATGGGGTTCCCGGGCCCCGCTCCACGGCCGCTGGCTCAGGAAGCCGGTGCTGCCGGGCCGCCGCGGGCCCACGCCTGAGAAGCCGGGGCTGCAGGCAGGATGCTGGAATGGGATGGAGAACCTGGATCCTTCTGGCTAAAGAGTGCACTCTTTGAGTCTGCTGGTACAATAGTGTTTCTTAACGGGGAGCGCACGCTGGGGGAAGGTGGCAGGCCTGGGGGCACTCGTCACCCGGTGTGAGTGTGTCTGTCTCTCAGGGGCCTGTTTGCTGCTTTCCCTTCCTTCTGGGAATGAAATCTCCAGGCTTTCCGTCTCCCCCGCTGATTCTGAGCAGGTGAAGGAAGGGAGAGGAGCCAGACAGGTTCTCGGCCCCCTGGTGAGACTCATTCCAAGGAGTTTCTTTCCTGGGCGCATTCTTGGAGGGCATTTGCCGAGGGTTCCTGAGTGGGGCGCCTGTTTTGGGGCTCCTGCCCCCTTCCCGCAGCTCTGAGGGAAGGAGGAGGAAGAACTCTCGTTCCTGGTTTATTTCCCGCTGCTTCAGAAAGGTACAGGAAGTTTGCAAAGCTTCCGGAAGAACTCTAGTGTGGAGTTAGGGTATGAGCGGTGGACATCTGGCCCCTGGTGCCCACTTGAAGAGGACTTTGGAGAAGCCTCCCTCGGATGAGTTTGAGAAGTGTCTGAACGGCTGTTACCCGGCCCTCTGGCCACATGCTTCTGGACGGCCCCGCTTAGATCTGCTTTAACTTGTGCATGTTGCTGGCGTTGAGAAACGCGGTTACCGCAGGGAGCAGAGAAAAGTTGGCACCAAGAGATTTCTCAAGGGACCTTTTATAACTGGAAATAGTTCAGGAAACCAAGCTTGGAAGGCTTCCCTGGGGTACTTGTAATGCCAGTGGGACTTCGTTGTGTGTTTAATGCTTGCTGTTGCAGGAAGCCAGGAAGGCCAGTGGAGTCGTTTGGTCGGGGAGAACCGTTGGTTCTTTGGATGTGGTGCGGAACCCTGGGGAACGGACCTTCCGGGAAGTGTGGAGTCCTTCCGTCACCGCTCCGTCCCCTCAGCCATTCACTCACCACACACATTAGAGGAGCGGTGCCCTTTTGCCAGGCAGTGGGGACGTGGGGATGGGAGCAGCTCCCTCGCCTGTAGGGGTGATGGGCGGGTGCAGACACCTGAGGTCTGGAGACAGGTGTGACGGGGGTAGGCAGAGCTTATGTGGGTGTGAGTGTGGCAGTCCCCCAGATCTAGTGCCGTTTCTCTGAGCCTCCGTTTTATCGGCAGGTAGCATTGCCACCTGTCTTGCAGTGTCCTTAGGGTTGGTTAAGAAAAACGAGTGATCCCAGAACACGAGCACGCGGTCAGTACCTCACAGATGATTCCTGCCGTCACAGTTACCGTTGTCG
The DNA here is from genome assembly GCF_046562875.1 of Panthera onca. Classification (NCBI taxonomy): domain Eukaryota; kingdom Metazoa; phylum Chordata; class Mammalia; order Carnivora; family Felidae; genus Panthera; species Panthera onca. Next base: position 5,375,656 of record NC_138346.1, on the reverse strand, counting down.
TTCTCATTGTCCTTGGTATTAAAAGGACTGGTTGAGCCTTGGTGTGTGAGCACATCCCTCTGCCCTGTTCATTGACGTTTGGTGGCACTGGGGTCTGTGTGCGAAAATGGAGCCTGGTCCCTGGAGTTAGTGGCTAGCCATTTCTATCTGGAGCCACGGTTGGACCCTTGGTTGGGTGAAGACCTCCCAGGGCTTTGGACTTGGAGTCAGCAAAGGGCAGGTGTGGGTGGTTCTGGAGGAGCCAGCCGTTCAGGGCACCTGTGAGCATGTCTGATGTTGCTAAGTAGATCTCTGCAGCGGAAGTAGCATGTTTTCCTGAAAACGGCTCAAATGAGGTCTCTTGGTGGGTATAGGAGCTCAGCGAGCCACCACCCATGCCACACCCCGACCCCAGTTGCCCCGAGGCAAGGCCAGACCCCTGGTGCCCGTTACTGGGTGGACAGAGGCTTTTCTCTTGAGTCACCTGTGGCCACAAACTCCGGGAAGCATACTTATATCTCCAGGGAAAGTGACTCTCACAAGTGCAGAGGTGTATTTGAAGGTAGGCTTTGGGGAGGAAGAGGTGGGGGCCTGAAAGATAGTTCATTAATCTGGCAGGTAATTAGGAACCCTGATCTCGAGCACCGCGTTTTAATTAGCACGGGTCTGCCTGTGTGTTTATGCCGGAGCCGAGTGTGGCCTGCTTAGTGGCCCTTCCTGATTTGTTTGGATTTCTTGTGTGGGAAGTCTGCTTGTGACTGGGGCTCTTGATTACATGCCCTGGGGTGGGAGTGGGGCACCATCTCGGGGTGGGGGGGCCCTGGGGGGCGCTTGGACCTTCCTGGTAGGGAAAGCAAACCAGGACCAGGCTGCCGTATCACAGCCCTTTCACCAGAAACCCCTCGCTACCCTGGGGCTGCTGTTCGGGTGCCTCTCTCCGGAGACCACCAGGGAGGCCTGGAGCTTCGGGGGAGGACGAAGGAGTGTTCCATTTACACGCCTGTGGTTGGAGGTTCCCGGGGCCTCATAAACGTCTTGATGCCCATTTGGAACTGTTTTTTTGAGTCTGCCAAACAAACTTTCTCTCCAGCCAATAAAATCGTAGGGAGGTCTGGAGAGGCGGTTTCCCACGTGTGAGCCCTTGGTTTCTTAGCATTTCGGAACCCCGCGGGGCGGGGGGAGGGTGCCGGGAGAAGTGTGGCGGGTTGGAGTGGCCCAGGGCCCTGGTGCCCCTAGGCAGAGCTCTGTGGTTCTTTTCTCCACGTGGATCCTTTCCTCGGAATCTGGGTCAATGAGGAAAGTATTTCTCCTCTAAGCAGCCAGCGGCTTGCCTGCTTTGTAATGGGATTCTCCCATCTGTCGCCATCCCTCTGAGGCCGAGTGCCTGCTGTCCTGCTCTGTGGGCCTCCCGAGAGGCCTGTCGGGTCTGCTCAGCCGAGAACCAGAGGTGACACAGCCTCGAGGAACGGCTGGCTGTCCGCTTGTGCCGGCCAGTCCGCGCTTCCAGTCTCTGAATAAAGGCACCGCTCGAATGTCCGAAGCCGGGCCGCACGCTCGGGCAGATGCTCGTGGTGTCCTGGGTTTGCCAAGTGAGTGTGCGCGTCTCCGGGCGGCCCACTCCACAGGTGCATCCCGGGCCGGGCGGGGGCCAGAGAGCTGGCCTCTGCAAGCCCCCAGCGCCCCCCGGCTGTACGGCAGGAGGACCGGCCGTGTTCGGAGCCTGGGCTGTGCACCGGCAGTTCTGGCCCGCGGTCTTTCTGGCAGGATGGGAGGTGACTCGGGGCAGCGTGTGAGCCTCTGCTTTGGTCCCGGCAGCCTGGCTCCCGAATGAAGCCACAGTTGGCCGGGGGAGAGAACTGGGAGGTCTCCACCTTTCTCTGAGTACCTGAGGTTAAAAGCCGCCGGGCAGGTGGCACGCAAGGCGTCTGAGGCTGTGGCCGGTGGCCCACGCCACTGCAGTTTGGGCCGGGACATTTGATCGGTTGCATGACTGGACATTTGATCGGTTGCATGACTGATTGGTTGTTGAGTACTTGGGCCCTGACTCTGTGTGATGTGCCGTGTGAGCAAGGCCACAGAGACTGATGAGCAGGCCGCCCAGGCCTCACCTTCCTTTGTCCTGGAGTTTGGTTGTGGGCCCGGTGGGAGCCGCCTGTGGGAGGAGCTGCAAGGGGGGTGGTGGTGGGTGAGGGGCTGCAGCCCCCCCCACCCCGAGAGGAGAGAAGGGGGGTGGTGTGTCCGTGGTGAGTGGGGGCCGCACCTGTCCACTTCCACCTGGGAGGTTGCTGTCTCAGGTATCCCTTCCTAACCACCGGCCCCCCTCTCCCAGAGCAGGCCTGTGATGCCCTGGGTCCCTTTGTCCTGGGCCTCCACCTGCCTCGTGCATTCGAGGACTTGGCCACTGCTCCAGTGGCCACGGATGAGATGCTAGGGGTGCTGCCCCCACAGCGCAGGCCAGGCTGGGCCCCGCTGCCCACACCTGGGCCTCACGGGATGGAATGTGGCCCAGGTGGCAGCCCCCGCCCCTTCCTGTGAAGTCCCGGGTGTCGTGACCCCAGGAAAGGCTTCAGTAGAGAGGCCACCAGGGCCCAGACTTGCACCTTTCCCCTCTGAGGCTGCCCCTGGGTGCCTGGGCCCCGAGCAACCCCTGCCTGGGTGGGGTCCTGATTTGCCCCAGCCCTCCGAGGCCCCCACTGCTTCCTCGGGAGTCACAGGCGCCTGTTCCTCCAGGAGGCTGTCCGGGGTGGGGATTTTCTCCTGGGGCTGCAAAGCCTTAGGGAAGGCGGGGACGGAGCCACAGGCAGATAGCTCGGCAGCACAGAGGTGCTGGCAGGGACATGGGGCCGTTTTGATTCGGTGAAAGGAGCAGCGTCTGGTCTCATCCCAGAGGTTCTGACTTTGGAGAACTAATGAAAACGGGAACCAAGACACGATGGAGCGGATGCTGGTGTCAGGGAACATTTGTTGGCCTTCTCTGTGCCGGGAACTCTAACCGCTGTCCCAAAGGAGCCCACTGCTCCCCCACTGCCCCATGCCAGAATGTTCCTTGCTGTCTAGACGAGACGGAGGCTTCTCCAACTCACCAGGCACCACGGTACTATTAGGGAGATTGGAGTCCGCTGCTGGTGTAGCGCTGAGAAGCCTGCTGTGGCCCGTGTGCACCACGTGCTGGGTTCGCGGGGTGGGCGTGCCGGGGCCGCGGGGTGGGCGTGCCCGTGTGCATCGCGTGGGCGTGCCCGGCTCAGCACCATCCCAGGCAGTCGTGATCCGCATTTAACCACTGATGCCACAATGAGGGTCAAGGTCTGCGCTGGCCCTTCCGCGGGCCCTGCCTCGTTCTAATGAGGTTTTGGTCGTGAGCAGGTTGGCTCACCTGTTGTTCTCAAGGTGACAGGTGGGGCGATGGCCGGGGTGCCTCTGCGGAGGCAGGACTGAGTCCCCGCTGTGGAGGCAGGCCTGCCACCGAATCTCCGCTCCGCCCGTGTATGTGTGTGACGGTGGGCCGGGTGCCCCGCCTGTCCAGGCCTCAGCCCCGTTGTCGAGGGGAGCAGAAGGCGTGCCCTCCGGGGGCTACCTTGTGGGGGGTGAGGCCTGCCTGGCACACGAAGGGTGTGGCTCTGTCCAAGGAGGACACACGGTCAACGTGCAGCTGTAGGCTCGTTCAGGTCCTGGGAGGTCGTGGGCCCCGTGTGTCTGTGTGTGTGTATGTGAGAGTGACTGTGTGCGCCTGTGGGTGTGGGTAAGCCAGTGTGTGAGAATCTGTGTCTGTGGTCTGTGTGTGTGTGCACCTGCGTGTGTGAGAGAGCCTATGTGTGTGTGCCAGTCCGTGTCTCTGAGAACCTCTGTGTGTGAGACTGTGTGTCTGAGCCTGTGTGTGTGTGTGTGTGTGTGTGTGTGTGTGTGTGTGTGTGTGAACCTTTGTGTATCTGAGAGCTTGTGTGTGTGTGGGGGGGGCGATGCCCCTGGAGATGCCCGACTGCCCCTCCCACGCTGTTGCCCCCTCAGTGGCTCCTCTAGACACGCGTAGCCTTATTCCCCGTTTCTTGACTTCTCTGTGACGTCGTTCTGTGTTACCCTTGCTGCAAATCCGTAGCCAATGACTTCAGCCACTTCTTTTCTCCGTATTTCGAACCGCTTTTCCTCCCTGAAAATCCTTTCTATCAAGTCTTCCTTGTTACCCATGAAAACGTGTCTGCTGTTTGCCCCTGACGGGATTTTGTTCTCTGTGGGCCTCTGTGGGTTTCTCTCCGCCTCAGTTTCCCTCTCCCGGTACTTGTAGCGCATGTGATGGATTCCGGGAATGCCGTCCGCCCAGGAAAATCGCGTGTGTTGAAATGCAGCCTCTCGAGCCCTTGAAAATACTCAGAGTTCTTCCAGAATGTTCTCACGTCTCCATCCACTTCCTTTCTCTTTCTGGTCTAACCCAGCTGCCCTCCAGCCTCTGCCTTCAGGAGAAACGAGCACCCCCGAGACTCCAGCCCACTCTCCCTCACACTGAGTTCCGGGAAGCCTCGGCTGGTTTTCCCACGGGAACAATGTGATGATGGGATTGGGGCCGCGTTCCTCACAGAGACGCCGCCTCGGAAGGTCTGATTGGAGAGACGCACCAGCTCGCCACGGCCGTCGTTCATGATAGGACATTCGTGCTCTCGGCGGTGAATACGTTGTACACGTTGAGGTCTGGAGGAGCCCCGAGGTCGGGTGGGTAGAAGTTGAACGTCTACACAGATGGGCTCTGGGAAATCGTGACCGTCGCCTCGGACTGGTCCGTCTGTGATTAGGAAAAAGAAGCTCATCACACATTTCGCTGAAGGTTTTTGTAATTATTCACCACCTTAGGATTCATGAGAATATGACTGTGGGGGTGTCGTGAGCGTCCTGAGACCTTCTGGAAGGTGACCAGGGAGGTGAGCGCCTCAGTGTGCTTCTCGGCGGCGCACAAAGAGGGCCTCGCAGCGAGCACGACTTGGGCCGCTGGGCGCGAGCTCGCCTTGCGTGGGCGGGTGGCGGGGGCACTGCCGGGGTCTCGTCCTGAGTACTGCCCTCTGGGAAGATTTTAAATCCGTTCTCCATCCTGAGACTATTGTGGACTCACTGCAGAAAAAAACCAGGTGGCATGGGAGATAGAACGTTAAAGAACCGCCCTCACCCAGGTCCCCAGAGGGAACCACTGTTGTATTTCTTGGAGATCGTTCCAGAAATTTTCTCCACCCGTGGAATCTGATACATAATTTTTTATAACTTAAAAAACAGCAGCTTTATTGAAATATGATTTGCATGCCATAAAGTTGAGCTCCTTAAAGCATACTTTTCAGTGATTTTTAGTATATTCGCAGGGTTGTGCCTATTCATAGATGGTTTCAGCACCACTGTCTGATTCCAGAACGTTTTTGTCCCGTCTCCCCCCACCAAAGAGAACTCTGTACCCATTAGCAGATACTCTCGGTTTCTCCCTCCTCTCAGGCCCTGGCAAACTTTAATTTCTGTCTCTACGGAGTTGCTTATTCTGGACACTTTGCAGAAATGGAATCATAGAATACGTGGTGTTTTGTGGCTCGCTTCTTTCCCTGAGCAAAGTGCTTTCAAGGTTCATCCATGTTGTGGCGTATGTCAGTCCCTTTTTAGGACTAAGTTCATAGAGAACGGGGGAGAGGGTGGGGGAGAGCTCGCATTTGCTAAGACATTCATTCACGAACGGACACGTTTTGGCTCTTGTGAACCACTTCTCACCAGCAATGCACAAGGGGTCACGTTTCTCCGCATCCTCGCCAATGCTTGTCATTGTCCGTCTTTCTGATTATAGCTGTCTTAAGGGGTATGAAGTGTGCTGTCTCATGGTGGTTTTGATTTGCAGTTCCCTAACGATCACTGGTGTTGAGCACTTTTTCATGTATTTGTTGGCCGTTTGTATCCCTTCTTAGAAGAATCTGTTCAGATCTTCCGCCCGTATTTTAATTGGGTCATTTGTCTTTTTTTTTTTTTTTTTTTTTTTTTTTTGAGTTGTAATAATTCTTGGTATATTCTGGGTCACTACAGTCTTACCAGATATGTGATTTGCAAATATATTCTCCCATTTTATAGGTTGTCTTTTTATAGTGTTCTTGGATGTACAGAAGTTTTTGAGGAAGTCTGATTTAGTTATTTTTTATTTGGTTGTGTGGGCTCTTGGCATCCTGTTGAAGAAATCACTGCCTAATCTAAAGTCCTGGAGATTGACTCCTTTGTTTTCCTGTAAGTTTAGTGGCTCTGCCTGTTACATTTAGGTCTGTTTTGAGTTAATTGGTGTGAGGGAGGGGTAATTCTTCACTTTCTCCCTTCCCAGTGTGTTGGATGTCCCTCCACCTCGGGATGTACAGATCTCTTTCTTCTTTAAGGGACGTATGTCACGTATAGCTGTGCCATCACCTGTTTACCTGGACTTCTGTTCAGTGCTGCTTGGCCTGGTCCCCATTTTCCTGTCGTAAACGGTGCTGTAGGGACCATCCCAGAGCCTATGTTGAGATGCATTTTTAAACATTAGGGTTAGTCGGCCTCATCTTTCCCTATTGGGGTGGGCAGAATAACGTCCCCCAAAGACGTGTGTTCTCTAATCCCCAGCACCTGCAATTACATTACCTTGTATGGCACAAGGGACTTTGTAGGTGTGATTATGGTTAAGAACCTTGAATAGCGGGGATTATCCTGGATTATCACATGGGCCCGGTATAATCACCAGCCTCCTTAAACGTAGAAGAGGAAGAGTCTGAGAGGGAGGTGTAACTTGGGAAGAATGATCGTATCAGATGTGATGCTGCTGTCTTTGATGTTGGGGGAAGGGGCTGTGTGGCCTCTAAAAGCTGTTGGAAAAGGCAGGGGATGGGTTGTTCCCTGGAGCCTTCAGATAGGAGCTAGCCCCACGACACCCATGTCAGACTTAGGACCTCCAGAACCGCAGCGTCGTTTTAAGCCTCCGAGTCTATGGGAGTTTGCCACAGCAGCCGTAGGGAGAGAGGACATGTAGCTTTTCAGATGCTGTAAACTTCAGGGGTGACGTTTTCTACTAGACCAGGTGATGCTCCAGGAAGTCTCTGGTCCTTGGTAGACACTCTGCCCTCTGTCGGAGTCCCTCGTGTTTTGGTGAAAAGTTACTGGAAAAGGTTGGCCGTGCCGTCAGCGCAGCCAAAGGGCCTAAGTGCGTCCTGAAGTGTGCGTGCCGTTGGGACGTTGGGGCCACGTGGAGAAGGGCTGCGGGAGGGCAGGACGAGTCACCCTGGGAAGAGGGTGCCGAGATGGGAGCTGCAGGACGCCTGGGTCCCTCCTTAGGGCCCTCGCGTTGTGGATTTGCTGGCGTGCCATGGCACGGCTTCCTGAGGTCTGTCTGCTTCCAGGAGCGGAGTATGTCCGCTTTGTCCTGGGCCGGAGAGGCCTTGGGGCTGGCTGTGGACCTAGCCACCATTCCCAGTGTCCATTCTCTGTGTCCTGAATTCTGAACTGCCCGCAAACCAGCGACCTGTGGGAACCCTGCAGTTTGAGGGCCTCCAGGGTATGTGGGAGACGAGGGGGACTGCTCACAAAGGTCTGCTGCTGCTTTGGCGGCGGGGGGTGTGGTGGGTCGCTAGACAGTTTCCCTAACATGTTGGAATTTTCCTGAATCTCCACCAGCGGGTTCAGGTGTGTAACCAGGTGCCTCCTTTATCTTGGGCTTCCTCTGGCTGCCCACCTGGGGTGGGGTGGGGGTGGGATTATGATACTGAGGGCCTGCCTGGCCCCGCCCTGGTGACCAGGGACCTTCATCATGGCCCCAGGCCAGTCTCTTTGAGGCTCCAACCATCTGCCTCTGTGGTGGAGATGTAGAGAGGATTAAGCAGCTAATTCAGTATTTGGAAAAAATATCTGTGAGTTTAAATAAAGGCTCATTAAATACCTTTTTCGGATTAGAACTGTAATTGACTTAGTGTTTAAGGCAGAAATGGAGGCCTTTGATTTAAAAACTGTTGACAGATTTGAGCCTGAGCTGCTTCTGTTTGCAGAGGAAAGCCGCTGACTTCCAGTCAAGTTGAAACATAACTTCCTTTACGCCCGCCTGAGTTTGACTTTTGTCATATTTTATAAAACACAAGGGTTGTAATTTTAGCTCACATTTATGGCGCTTCCACGAGCTCCCTTAAGGTCCCCCCCCCCCCCCCCAACTAGCTAATACCGTGACATTGTTGAAATGAGTGGACACACAAAACACTCAACAAAAGATGACAAAATATATGAGCTTAGAGATTGGGGTACGTGTGGTACTAAATGTTTGCACGTAAAAGATGATCTCAAGTGATCTTCCTGAAGGAAATGGGTGTTTAACTTTTACAGCTGTTCCCCACGATTGAAAGGGATTCCTTTCTTCGTCTGTGACATTAGCTGTAATTGAAACGATTCGTTTATGTTCTCATACCATAATAAGCAGCATAGTCGAATCATAACACATTGTGGCCTGTAATCAAGTGGTTATAGCGTATGAGTGTGTTTTTTGCCTCTGCGGGGCTCAGGAAGGAGGAAGGGATTGTAGGTCTTTTGTTAATGCTGCCGATCGCTAACCGTGGCAGGGGTGGTCGAAGCTGCCTCTTTTCTTGCGTTCTGGAGCAGAGCGTGTGGCTCCCGATCGGCATGGACCCCACACCCCCTGGCACCCCCAGCACGGCGGGCGTCTGCTTCTCTTCGTCACCTGGGTCTCCAGCCTTACCCACCCCCCAAGCCCACCTTGCAGCTCCCAGCCTGTGCCTGGAGCTCTCCCTTCTCATGGTCAGACCTGGAGGCTGTCTTTCACTCCGTTTTCCTCGAAACCGTCGTCTCCTGTCGCTTCTGTTGGGGAAATCCTCCATCCTTACTAAGAGCAAGACCTCTGGAGCCAAACGGCTTGGGTTCCAGTCCTGGCTCTGCTCCTTTGCAGCCAGGAGACCTTGGGCAAGTCAGGGTGCCTCCGCATGCCCATCTGTAAAATGGGTATGGCAGCAGCACACGTACTTAGGGGTTGCTGTGGGGCTACGTAGGTGAACGTAGGTGCAGTGCCCGGGCGTGTCTCCAGTGCATGATGGAGCTTTGCGGGCCTCCTCTGAGCTTCTGTCCTCACTGTCCCAGCACTTCAGGACGGTGACCCCTGTCCTGCCCCTCGCCCTCTGCGTCGGGTTCTGTTGCCTCACCCCGAGCACCCTCGCCAGTCTGCCTCGGTGCCCTCCTCTGTGCGGCTGTGGCTCCAGTCCACACTGGCTTTTAACTCTGGTCCAGACAACTGCTGTGCCCCCCCCCCCCACACACACACACACACACCCACCCTGCGTCCTGAGCCCTCCTAATCAGCCCCGATTTCCTCCCCGTGGCCACAAGCTAGGATGTGCTGGCTCCTTCTGTGGAGGAAATTAGTACATTAATTGGATCCAGGGTCTTTGAGAAACGCTGCCCTTCTATTTTTACAATCGGACAGGAAGTGGTGGTTTTATAAGTCTCTCTGTAGAGATTATAACCCTAGGGACTTGGAACGTTATAGTAAAACCATCCTATTTTTGGTAGGGTGATTGTTTGATTTCTGGGTAAATTCCAGGCATTCTCTTAATTCTAATTAACTTTGCTGTGGGTAAGGGGCCCTGCGTGGAGAGAGAGAGGAGAGTAGCGTTGAGTGTCTGGTGTGTGTTAGGCACCGTGCCAGCTGCTTCCAAGTGTCGTTTGATTGAAACCTTGCTACGACCCCCGTGGAGTAGGTGCTGGTGTTGCGCTCCCAGATGAGGAAACTGAGGCTGGGCCAGTTGAGAAGCTTGCTTAGGTCGCTTGGCTATAAAGAGAAGCTGGGTGATCCGCCCAGGTTGCTGGTTTTCAAACCCACGCCTCTTCCTGAGAGCCTGTGTGTTGCTGCTGGTATGCAGGTCCCTGCTTAGGGGAAATGATCTCCAGAGAAGTCAGTAGGGCTTCCTCTTGGCAATTACCTTTCATCCTGCACGCTGTTTTCAGCCCACACAACCTTTTAAAATCTGTTTATGATCTTGACCCTGGCCTCTATTCATCGACTCTTAAAGTGGTCCAGCTACTACTAATGACCGAGATGTGACATCATATGACGCTTTCCTTGGACCGATGAACCGGGTTTAAATTACAGCCTTGCTTTTGAGCAGTCAGACTCTGGGGGATGCTGTTACTATTACGGAGCATTATTTTGTACAGAGATTGACCTTGTCTGACATACAGGAGTCCAGGGAGGCTTCTTGGTTCCTCCGTTGGGGAAGGGGTGGGGCGGGGAGGGGGGGAAGATTTTATTCCATTTGCTCAGGGCAAATACCTGACACCGGCTTTCTGCAACTTCTGTGGAAGTTTCAGTACTTCTGAGAATGCCTTCAAGCGCCCCTCCTGAACTTAGGTTCTCGTGTTGCACACGCACGTTACACGTCGAGGGCCTGCCTGCTGTGAGCTGACTCAGGAGCAGGCTCCGCTCAGATCCTCACCCAGGGCCTGGCATCACCCCCTGCCGACACTTTAAACCAAGATAGAGGAGTCCCCGCTGAGCTTTGTGCTATTTGGTTTAAGGGAATTAAGGGGATCCTTTTCAAAGGTTCATCTGTTTACCCTGTTCCAACGCCGTGACCCCGTGACCGTGGTGGGGGCGTCCTGCCCAGCACCCCGGGCGCCGTGACCATGGAGGGGCTTCATGGGAGGAACTAACCGGCATTCGTGTATTCGGATGTTACCATGAAGACGCACGTTTCTTAGTTATTCACGATGAAAATGTTCTCACGAGGCCATTGTGAAGCATCAATACCCAAGCTCTTCGTGTTGTTGATATTTACAAACTTTCAAAGGATATTATACGACTGAGCTGTTTATTGCCGTGTTTTAGTACTAAAATTTTCAAACACAGAGATGGAAAGGATTTTACGCTGAGTGCTTGTGCGCCTGCGACCTGGATTCTACTGACTGTGGACATCTAACTGCCTGCATGTATGTGCCCCGCCCATTATTTTTTTTTCTTTCTTTCTTTCTTTCTTTCTTTCTTTCTTTCTCTTTTCTTTTCTTTTCTTTTCTTTCTTTTCTTTTCTTTTCTTTCTTTTCTTTTCTTTTCTTTTCTTTTCTTTTCTTTTCTTTCTTTTCTTTTCTTTTCTTTTCTTTCTTTTCTTTTCTTTTCTTTCTTTTCTTTCTTTTCTTTCTTTTCTTTTCTTTTCTTTTCTTTTCTTTCTTTTCTTTTCTTTTCTTTTCTTTCTTTTCTTTTCTTTTCTTTTCTTTTCTTTTCTTTTCTTTTCTTTCCTCTTTCTTTTCTTTCTTTTCCTTCCTTCCTTCCTTCCTTCCTTTTCTTTTTTTGTCCGTCTTTCTTTGATGCATTTCAGAGTCCACTGCAGACTCCAGTCCACAGCCGTCTGAGTACTGTGGTGAGCGTATCACCTGTTGTTGACTTGAGTTGCACGCTGGTTACCAGGGGTTTTTCCTTTTGAGAGAAGCGTTTGTAAACAGTGAAACGCAGAGGTTGTAGGTGTGCCGTTTGATGAGTTTTGACACCCGTTTTATTGTACGAAACAGAGGGCCGGGTCGTCAGCGATGTGGAGCGGGGGTGTTTCATCTCCGTGTCTCAGGTTTCTGTCGGGGAGACTCTGCTGGAAGAAGCCGCACGTGGACGGAGACCCAGGCAGGAAGCGGTTCGCGTCGGACATGAGTGGGCCTAGAACTCCCTGCCCACAGGGCCCCCCGCCTTAGTCTCCTGGGGCTTCCATAACAAACTACCATAAACTCGGCTGAGAAAAACCCGGAAATTTATTCTCTCTTAATTCCGGGGGCCAGGAGCCGAAAATCGAGGTGTCGGCAGGGCTCCGCTCCCCGCAGAGGCCCGCCTTGCCTCTTGCGGCTTCTGGCGTCTTGTTGGCGGTCCATGGTGTCCCCGTGGCTGGGAACTGCGTCGCCCCAGTCTCGGCTCCATCATCCTGTGGCCTCCTTCCCTGTGCATCTGTCAGGTGGAGGGGAATTTTGGGGGGACGTTGTCCAGCCCTGTACGGCCCGAGCCCCGTCTCAGGGGCTGCGTAGCTGTGTGGCCTGCCCCCTGACCCAGGCCCACAGGCAGCTGCTGGCGGAGGGTGTGAGAGCTTGGGTGTGTGGGCTGGGGTCTTGGTCTCTCTTCTTCAGTGTCACAGTTGAGTCAGAAGGATGTTTAGAAATGAAGATCCTGGAAAAAGGTAGAGAAACTGATGAGAGAGGGCCTGCCTTGCCAGGAGCCCCTTGGTCCCAAAGGAAACCCGCACCGGGGCCTCTCTCCGTCAGGTTATTTCCCTTCTCAAGGCCCCGTGGCTCCCTCCCTCGCCTGGGAGGTGGGCACTGGGCACCATTCAGTTTGGGCGGCTGCCTCTTTGTCTTCCTGTGTATCTCCGGGCCCCGGCCCTCCGCACCCTCCGGTCACCTGTCCCCGTCCCTGTCCCCACACTCCCACGCATCTGGGGCCTTTGCTCCTGTTGTGCTCTCCTCCTGCCCCCCTTTCCCGCCGGGCCTTCTCTGCTGTCCGGGACCTTGCCCGCTCTGTACCTGGGCTGTGTGTCTGCAGGTTGGAGGGCATCTGCCAGCAGACACCGGGGGGGGCTCTCTGCACCACGTTTGCAAAGATCGTGCCCGCAGCCTGCTTGCCAGGCCATCCCATTTTGTGGGACTGTTAAACGAACTAAATTCTCAACCGGAGATCCAGGGTGGGGAGAAGGGAGCCGGGAGCCCGAGCGGAGAAATTTCCGGAAGGTAGCTTTGGAGCCAGCACGCTTGCTGGTGTCCGAGAAGGGCTGGGAGGACGCCCTCTGGGAGTTTGTCCCGAGGTGTACTGGGGGACGGGGTGGATGACATCGTTGGTGCCCTTTGTTCTCTGGTGCTCTGACTCCGGGAACTTCCATACGGACCTTGTGATGGCTCCAGTGCCACCACGGCCCCAGGTGGCATCCTGAGACGGTTGTCTGCAGGCACCAAGGTCAGGTCAAGGCCCCTGTGGGTCTTTGTCAAGTTGGAGGGCAGGGCGGTGGTGACCAGCCCACGTGCATTTCCACCCGTGTGGAATCGGAGCCTCTGTGTATTAGCTGCCCGCCCTCTGCCAGCGCTGTGCTGGGCACTCACACCCATTCTCTTGTTCCGTTGACCCAGGAACCCATCAGAGTGGCGCTCTCCCTGTTGTAGTTGGGAAGGAGGCTGAGGTTCACGGGCAAGGGTAAGACGTGTCCCAAAGCCACTAGCACTTAGCGCGTGATGGGCACCGGTGGGTACGCTTCGGACGAGCGTCGACCCGGAGTGGCAGAGCCATGTCTTGGACACAGGAAAGAGACGTCCTGTGTGTGTACTGGGAGAGAGGATGTGGGTCGCCCCCATCACCGAGCATTGTGCCCGCGTTTCCTGTGGCTGCCGTAACCAGTCATGGTGCACAGGAGTTCTTGAGGTCCGAGGTCCTTAAATGTCCACTAGGCTGCGTTCCTTCTAGAGGCTCTAGGGGAGAGTCTGTTTACTTGTCTTTTCCAGGAAGTTTCTGGAGGCCAGCATTCCTTCTAGAGGGTCTAGGGGGGAGCCTGTTTACTTGTCTTTTCCAGGAAGTTTCTGGAGGCCAGCATTCCTTGGCCCTGGGCCCCCCTCCTTCTTCAGAGCCAGCCTCGTGGCATCCCCCCAGGCTGTCTTTGTCCTCCTGTCACATTGCCCTCCCTCTGACCCGGACTCTACTGTTCCCTTGTGATTACAGTGGGCCCACCTGGATCGCCCACATTGGCTTCAAGGTACTTAATCCCACCCGTGATACCCTTTGCCACGTGAGGCGACCTGTCCACAGGTTCCAGGGACTTGGAAGTGAGCATCTCGGGGGCCCGTTACTCAGTCCACCTCACGCCGTGACAAAGGCTCTTAGAGCAGCGACATTCAGGCCAGGCATCCCTGTTCGTATGTTCTCATTTACTCTGCCTGGCAAGCCTTCCAAAGTAGGCTTGTTATTGAGTTTTATGGACGGGGAGACTGAGGCTCGACTCTCGGGGGCCCCCGTGCAGTAAGGGCAGAGTGGAAAGAGAACCTGGCGTCCCGTGCTTCCGAACCCAGAGTTCTGGAACAGCCTGGGAGCAGCACTTGTGTGCAGATTCAGGGTCTCCGAGGAGGGATGTCGCTGGAGGGTTGTACCTGCGTACCAGGTGCGTCATGCACAGCCTCCCCACCTGAGCGAGGCTCCTGGCGGCTTCTTGGTCACCTGGTTTTCTCCTGGATCCTGTTGGTGCAGAGACGGAGTCGTGTGCGTATTTACTGCCCGGGCTGCCTGCGTCCAGAATCCCCATTGCTAATCAGGACCCCAGAGTGGATGCTCTCATCTTCCAGATTGGTGCTCTCTCGTCACCCCCTTAACCAAGTAAGTGTAAGGTGCTTCTAGGATCAGACATTAAAGCCGGAACTATACGTGTAAGGGAGTGACTCACCCGTGACTAGAGATCTGTAGGGAACCAAGTCTTCTTTCCTTTGCCTCTGTCAGTTCTGTGTCCCTTTCCTTCCTTATCTCTGTTTCTTTGAAGGGTTTTGCTTTTTGAAGAGGAAGCCAGTGGGGAACTACTTTTCATTTTGTCCAGAACCGAGTCTGCAGACTTCCCTTCCAGTGAGCCTTTGCTTTATTGCTGGGCTGAGCCTGATTAGAAGAGTTTGTGATAATTGTGTTCTTCCCGGAGCTGTTTGTTTCAGTGTTCTTCTTGGGGCAGCGACCAGCGCTGTCTGTCCGGTGTCTGTCCTGGGGCAGCCATCGACGCTGTCTGTTTCAGTGTCTGTCCTAGGGCAGCCATCATCGGCGCTGTCTGTCCCGGTGTCCGTCCTGGGGCAGCAATTGGTGCTGTCTGTCCTGGTGGGGAAGGCACATCAGTCTCGCAGGCAGCCGTCTTGCTTGTCTGCCCCCACCGCACTGGAAGGCATCTGTGTCGGGCCTGGGTGGGGAGGGGTGTTTGTCCCAAAGCAGCTTCATTAAGGCTGGTCTTCGTCTTGTTGGCTGAGAGGAATGTCAGAGCCAGACCTTCATCTTACAGCGCCTGAGAAACGCCTTCTTGCGAAGGATGATGACCTTGCACACACACAAACTTGGGTCCTTTTCAACATGGCACATCGTATGTCAGCACACCTTTCATTCTTGCCTTGCAAAGATGTACGTCAAGAAGGGACTCGTTAACTGAAGATTCTTTTGATTCTTTTCCAGGTGAGTTTGGAGTGGTTTTGCGGCTGCTGAATATTCAGTGCTGACCTTTGGCCATTATGTTAGGGACGAGTTTTCAAAATTGATTTTGTTAGGGTGTCCCATGATTCTTCTGTGCCCAAAGAGTGCTTGGATTCCGGCTTCACTGAACCTCAGTTTCTTCTTCTGTAAAGTGGGAATAAGGGCAATCCTCTGGTGACTTTTTTATCAGGATTGAGCGTGATGATGCATGTAGGTGGTTAGGACAGTGCCTGGTAAAATAGTATTACTCAGGAAGTCTTATTATTTATGGTAGAATATTTTAAACTATGTTTCTGTATTAAGCCTTGCGTCCACCAGTATGGTAGCCATTAACCACACGGAACAATTTAAATTCAAATTAGAGGACAAATTCAGTCCCTTAGTGGCACTAGCCACGTTTATTGTCCAGTGGCTGCGTGTTTCTAGTGGCTACCATGTTGGACAGTGCAGATAAGAACCATGGCCAGGATTGCAGAGCTCTGTTGCCCAGTGCTGGTCTGGCGAAGGTTAAAGTATTAGCCACCTGAACTTCTTTGTCTGTTCATGAATTTCCTCTCTTCTCCAGTATTTATTTTACTTGGCAAACTCTTTTGTGTTACAGGGGAGTTGTGAATCTTTGTTTTAAAGACAGGCTTGGTTTTTTTTTTAGAAGACAGAAGGATGGATTGGCTTTAAGAGGCCAACAGGGCCCTATGGTGATGTCAGTAAAGGATGTTGGTAAAGGAAAAGTGACCTCCCTGAGGCCTGGCGGGCTGGAGGTCCACCGTCGGCCCTCTCCTCCAACACTGCTCTGGGCTCAGCCTCTGTTTGTGTTTGAACGTCACCGTACCTTGCTCGGCAGCTGCAGTGAAAGGCGTTAACCACAGAGCATCGCTGAGAACCGTCAGTGGGGCGGGGAGAGCTCGCCCTTGGGTGCTCCTTCGCTTTCCCTGTGGGCACAGGCTCTGCCTCCCCCTGGCATCGCCTGGCCCGTCTTCACGGCCGCCCACACCTGTGTGCGCGCTGCACGGCCCCCCTGCTCGTAGTCCCATCGTTCCAGGGACGGCGTTCGGGACGACCTCTGTAAGTTGCCGTTGGCTTAGCATCTCCAGGTGTGTGCCCCCCGACAGGGCTGTCCGGGAGCTCCTCTGGGGTCTGCGGCTGTCACCCCTGCAGGTGTCCCGGCCTCTGTCCACAGTGCCACCTGTGTGGCCTTGTGAACCCAGGACCCGGTCCTACCTGCTGTGTGTGGGCTGGGGTACTTCTCTAGGAGATCGGGGGGATGTCCGTCAGCTGGGTTCTGCTGCTCAGCCCCTTCCTGCCCTCCGGACTTCCCGCACTTGCACCGTTTGCCCCACGGTCCCCGA
Organism: Panthera onca; assembly: GCF_046562875.1. Classification (NCBI taxonomy): domain Eukaryota; kingdom Metazoa; phylum Chordata; class Mammalia; order Carnivora; family Felidae; genus Panthera; species Panthera onca. Next base: position 5,359,150 of record NC_138346.1, on the reverse strand, counting down.
CACCCCAGCACGTGCTGCTGCGTTCCCTCCCGTGGGTGCCACCTGGTTGCGGCCCAGATCTCCTCTCTCTGGGGAAACAGTGACTTCCTTCCCCATCCCCTTGGCCAGAAGTCGCCTCTCAGCCTTTGAAATGCTTCCTCGGCCGCCTCTCCAGAGCCAGATTATCACATGTGTCACGTTGTTGACATCAGCCCTGCTCACAAGGACCTACTGTGTGCCGAATATGTGCGGGGGGGGGGGGGGGGCGGGCAGACCGAAGCCTGGCCCCGCGGGGGCCCCCAGACGTGGCTGTGCCGGCCGTGAGCACATGTTCTGCGTGACCTTTTGGACCAGGAACAGATAGATACGCGCGAATAAGTAAGGAGCCACGCGGCGGCTGCCAGTAGACCTTTGCTTTCTCCTCCCGTCCCTCAGGTTGTCCATGTACTTACTTAAACCTTTTTTTTTTTTTTAAAGCATTTTGTCTTCATCAACTCTTTCCCAAAACATTCAACTTAATTTTCAAAGGAAAAAGTCCTCTTCAATTCTTATTTAATCAACGTGTGTAATGTTTAACGAAATGATGTAATTATAGATACTCTTATTAAAACTTCCATTGAATCGATGTGTGTAGCAGTAAATTAAGTGATGTAATTACAGTTACAAGCACAGTGGGGATATGGAGGTTTGGAAACAACGGCGAGGGTCTTGAGGACCACGTTCTCCGCTGGTGGGTCTGAAAGGGTGTGGGAAGCTCAGCCAGCAGCCCTCGGCGTGGGTGGGCTTGGCAGGTGTGTCTTGGGAGGAAAGGGCCCCTGTGAATCAGCCGTTAACCACATGGCATATGAGTTTCTGAAATCCCGTTCTTCCTGTGCCTCGTCGCTGCGACGGGCCAGCTCAGAGGCTGGGGTCTGTGTGGAGCCCCCCTGCCGAAGCAGCTCCAGGCAGGACCCACCTGGCCAGTGGGTACTCTGTTCAGCTTGACCGCACTCCTGGCGTGACCTCTCCTTCTAGTCCGACCCTTCCTGTGCTGGCCAGGAGCCCCTGGCTTTGCCGAGTCCCTAGTGTTGGCTTCTCGTGAAGATGGCCTGAGCAGCTTGGGGCCCTGTTCACCGTTTCGTATGTGGAGCTGGGCCTGGGCTCAGAGGTCCGGCGTCTGCCTGGATATCACTTAGGAATTGTAATCTGCTTAGTAGCGCTCAGAATCATTTTTAATTTTTTTTTTTAACATTCATTTTAGAGACAGTGTGTGAGTGGGGGAGGGGCAGAGAGAGAGGGAGACACAGAATCTGAAATAGGCTCCAGGCTCTGAGCCGTCAGCACAGAGCCCGGCACGGGGCTTGAACTCCTGGGCTGTCAGATCATGACCTGAGCTGAAATCTGACACTTAACCGAGTGAGCCACCCAGGTGCCCCCCTCTTTGTTAAAAAAAATTTGTTTTAATGTTTATTTGCTTTTAAGAGAGAGAGAGGGAGAACACAAGTAGGGGGAGGGGCAGAGAGAGACAGACAGACAGAACCCAAAGTGGTCTTGTTATCAGCGAAAAGCCTGACGTGGGACTCGAACCCAAGAACCGTGAGATCATGACCTGAGCTGAAGTCGGATGCTCAACTGACTGAGCTACAGAGGGGCCCCTAGAATTATTATTTTTTTTAACGTGTATTTATTTTTGAGAGAGAGCAAGAGCAGAGTAGGGGCAGAGGGAGAAGGGGACAGAAGATCTGAAGCAGGCTCTGCTCCGTGCTGACAGCAGAGAGCCCTATGTGGGGCTTGAACTCATGAACCGTGAGATCACGGGCTGAGCCGAAGTTGGACACTTAACCGACTGAGCCACCCAGGCGCCCCGGTAGTGCTCGGTCCATGCTGGGTGTTGAGTATTCGCATGAACGCGTTCTGGAACCTGAAGGGTTTGGGGCTGGATGGACTGTTTCCTGTTCTTCTTAAGCGTGACTGAGGAGTCTGTCATTCTAAAAACACCTCTTTAATCTCCATCCTCTGCAATGGGCATTCAGATCTAATGAACGGAGACACCAAGCGTGTTCCTCTGCCTTCACGGAAAGACGTAATGGATTGATTTAATTGTATGTGTTGTGCAGTTTTGTTTTTTTGCTTTGCTGAACGCATAAACTGTTTCTCGAAATGTAATTAGTTATGATGCACGATCTGATAGGGATAACAAATTATAGCCACCCGTGGAGAACCTTTTATGACAGTGTAGCCTCTCGTCTTAATAGTGGCTCTCAGGTTATGCCTTTAGATCTCTATAGACACTTCCCACCGCTGAAGACTTAGGTGTCCTTGACTGGACAGTTCTCATTGGACTCTTGGGAAAATGGAGAATTCTGTTTTCAGGTCCATTTTGGTGTGACAGTGGTGAATATCCCGGGCACGTGACTCAGGTAAGGGAAGGTCTTTTGCTTTCTGAAGAGACTGTGTCAAGAGCCGTGGCGAGCCCAGGCAACCAGGAGGGAAAGAACAAGCAGAAGGAAAGAAATGAACCCAAACGAGGCCAAGTGACTAATTTTGAATGTTTTCCGAGATCACCGGATTAGGATCTGAACTTTTGAGCAGTGACTTAGAGAACGAAGAGGCCGTTGGAATCGTGCTTTCCCACCCATTCAGTGGTTATTGAATGACATGTAGCGAGGTGTAACTGTTCCCTAAACCGGTGTTGGGTGCGGTGCTCGCTGATGACTTGCGTTTGTATTTTAATGCACGTTAGAAAGAAAAGCTTGGGTTCCTAAGCGACCATACTTAGGGCACATCTCAGATATGAAAAGTTTGCAGTTGGCTGAAAGGGTGGGTAGCTTGGCTGGCACTTGCCATGAAGGTGGGTTGTGATGCTGGGTGTTTGGGAACAGATCCCGGGAAGCGTGATTAAGGCTGAGCCTTTTAAGGACCAATTTTGATTATAAGCTGCAGAAGAAAATATCGGCGAACGCCCACCTCGCGTTGTCCCTGTCATTTCTCTGGTTTGGTGACCGGCGCTGTCCTCACAGGTGCAGTGACAGCCAAGGCACTTGACCGAGGTGATCCTTAGACATGCTCGTTCCATGCCTCAGCCCTGTCCCTCTAACCCGCGAGATACAGCTGCCTTTGGGAGAGGTGGAAATGCACAGGCTGGCATGTTTGCTATTACGGAAGTTTTGTTTTTTCTTTTTTCTTCTCTCCCTTCCTTCCTTCTTTCTTGTTTATTTCAGAGAGAGAGAGAGAGAGAGAGAGAGAGAGAGACTGAGCATGAGTGGGGAGGGGCAGGGGGAGACACAGAATCCGAAGCAGCCTCCGGGCTCTGAGCTGTCAGCACAGAGCCCAGCGTGGGGCTCGAACCCACAAACTGCGAGATTATGACCTGAGCCAAAGTCAGACGCTTAACCGACTGAGCCACCCAGGCGCCCGTATTATGGAAGTGTTCTTTATTGAAAAGGTTATTTTCAGCTCTTTCTTTCCACGTGGACGTTAATCGTAACCGTCTTGTGTTTCTAGTGCCCTTTTTCTTCCTATTACACAACAGCTACCTCATTCCTGAGATTGCGGAGGGAAGTCTGTCTCCTTTGAATGATCTGTTGATATTAGATAAAGCATGCCCTTCTTTCTGTTCTCTTTTCAAGGAAGAAGCTGGGGGAAAGTGGCATTTTATCACGTGGCTTGTCGGGTGCCCTTCCTCTGTCCTAGGGACCCAAGCTCCCTGGTTGTTACTGCCAGTCTGTGAAAGCCCCCGGGTGGCAGAGATTTGCAGTAGATGCTGTGTCTCCCCAGAGGCCTGCTGCAGCCCCCCCCTCCCCAGGGCTTTGGGGGGGACCCGGCTTCCCAGCTGTTGCCTTGGGCTGTGGCACTTACTGATGGGTGATGCTTCCCTCGTGTGCCGGCACAGGGCGGGGGGCTGGTGGGGGGGGTGGCCAGGCAGGCACAGTCCTGGGGATCCACAGTGTGAGTGTGCCGGCCGACCCTGGCAGTGAGCTGTGGCTCGGGGAAGAGGTTTAGGAGGGGCTCAGCCGGGGCGGGGCTGCAGGCCGCTCTGGGGTCTGGCCGAGTGCTAGTGCGAAATGGTTTAGGACAAAGACAGCATAAAGCAAAACGCGTGGGAAAACCGGCAAAGGCTGGCAAAATAGGAAGAGGTTGAAGGAGGCCAGAACGCTTGCTGGTTCGTATGGTGAGCCATCTGGGGGCTGGTAGCCCACCCCTGACGGGTCCGCAGGATGTGGGAGACGTGAGGTTAGCTGAGGTGGTGAGTGGGGCCCACGCACACCCCAGTCCCAGCTCGCCACTAAGGCAGGTGCCCTCAGTGGGGAAGGAAGGACACGAACCTCACATCCTTTTCTGTTTTTTCGATCTCTTGGAGACGTCTAGGGGAGGACGTGCGAGGTCACGTTGAGGGGTACCCCGGCCCCCGTTCCTCCAGCCTTCCCTATAGAGACGTGCTGTCGGCTGCTGCTGCCGCGAGTCAGACGGTGATACTGTGATTTCTAAGAAATGTGTGTGTGGTCATTCAGACGACCGAAAGTATATAAGTATATTTCTCATTCGTGCACAGTTCCCCAAACCCTTGGGATTTCCAAGGTTTTCTTGGAAGTGTGGAGTTGATGCCTTTGTTGCCTTAATGAAGTGCCCCCTCCCTGTAGGATGGGCTCCCTGCAGGGGGAGGGGGGGCGGGGGGACCAGGTAAGACTAGAGGGTTGGAACTTCCAGTCCCACTGCCCCCACCTCTTGAGAGGGGATGCGGTTGGAGGTTGGATCAATCAGTCATGCTTATGTAAGGGACCCTTCATAAAGTCCCAGTAGTGTGGGGTTCCCAGAGCTTTCGGGCTTGTGAATATATACACACTGGGAGGGTGACCCCTCCCCCCCGCCGCCAACTCCACTAGGACAGAAGCGCCTGTGCCCCAGACCCCCCTCCCCCACCACCAAGAACTTGCCTTGTATGTCTGTTCATCCGTGTCCTTTGTCACAACTGTTAATAGGCTGGTAAATGTGTGTCCCTGAGTTCTGTTAGCCACTCTAGCAAATTAGTCAAAGCTGGGGCGGGGATGGTGGGAGCCTCTGATCTGTAGCTGGTTGGCCAGGAGCACAGGTGGCAACATGGGCTCACTGCTGGCATCTGAGGAGTGTGTGTGTGTGTGTGTGTGTGTGTGTGTGTGTGTCTGGGGGGAATGAGCCCCTAATGTGGGATCTGACACCGTCTCCAGGTAGACAGGTCAGAGTTGAGTTAAACCATAGACACTCAGCTGACGTCGCAGAGAATTGCTTGGTGTAGGGAAAAACGTCCCCGTGTTTGCGGACTGGAAGTGTCAGGATTGAAGTGTTCTCTGTGAAGGGAAAGGAGACACACAGGGTAGAAAGACGTAGTGGGGAAGAACTGTGTTATTTCCTCCACAGAAGGAGGGGAACATTGAGATTTTTCCATTTTCCTGGGCTTCCTTTAGATGAGCCGCACATAAGTGGCCTTCTGGTCCCCCCTCTGCCGCACACGTGCACCACTGAGGCACGAGGCCCTTTGCCATTCCGGCCATCCTGGATGGTGCCCACGGGTGTGCTCGCTCCAGTGCTCCCGGTGCCTGGGCCCCTCCCTCCTATTAGTCCTGCGTCCTGCCGGCCTCCTGCCGGCCTCCTGCCGGCCTCATCTCCCGTCCCTGGCCTAAATGCATCTCCCTCAAGGAAAGAATTTATATTGTTGCCAAATTTGGGACTTTTTTGATATCACTTAGCGCATGTGTCCAGTGGAAATAGATTGTGAACCACTCGAGTCCTTTAAAATTCTCCAGTAGCCACATAAAAACTGTGAAAGAGACAGGTGAGATTAGTTTGACTGATACATTCTGTTTAATCCAGCGTATCTGCCGTATTATCCTTCTGACCTGCAATTATACGGAACTTAGTAAGGAGGCACGTTCATTCTTTTTTGGCGTTGAGAGCACATCCTGGTTTGGACCAGCCGCGTTTCAACGGCTCAGAAGCCACGTGTGGCTGGTGGCCCCCGTATTGCACAGCGTGGCCTCGGAGTTTTGGTTCAGTTGCATTCTTGTGACCCTCTGCCCAGAGCCTCTGCCCGAAAGGACGCTACCTCTTGGCGGGTGCCCTCGTGGACCAGACTCGTGTATTTGTACGGAAGTCGTCTGTAGCTCCCGCGTCACTTGCCGGGCTCGGTGGTGGCCCCGGTCCTTGCCGCCCAGGGCACGGCGGTGTGGCCCGTCGGCAGGCAAGCGGTTTGCCGCCCCCGTACCCCCACCGCGTTAATTTGGTGTGGCCGGTTAACTCGGGGCATTCTGCGCGTTCGCCAAGTGGGGAGTGTGTGTGCTGGCACCCCGTGACGGCTCGGCTAATTGAGCCGTAAACAAAAAGTGCATTCAGCACAGACGTGTCGGCTGCCTCCTCCAGGAGAGAGAGGAGGTTGGCTATTCCTGAAATGTAATCCCTCCTTCAGCCCTGCACAAAAGCCTCATGTCTGCGGGCTTGGGACCTGATAGATTGCCTTTGTACTGATGGAAAAAACCCAAACCGGGGCCTGGTGTGAATAGGGTTGTTTAGGGGAGGCCCCTGCTGCAGAGGCGGGCGGCACGGCTGGGTGCCTGGCCTGCACCTGAGCCCATCCCGGGTGTTCCATGGCGGGGACTTCAGGCTGGTGGTCCCCGCTGTCTGACTGGAGCTCTGGGAGCCCCAGCATGAGGAGGCCTTTGTCCTGGGAGCCGCCCTGCTTGCATCCTGAGACCCGGGAACGCTAACACTAGGCTTGCCGTCCTTGCTGCTCCTGGGGTTTGGTGAGGAGTCAGGGACGAGATCGACACCTTTAAAGTGATAGCGAGCGCACAACATGTGAATGTACTTCGTGCCTCTGATCTGTGCACTTAAAAGTGGGTAGAATGGAGGGGGCTGCATGGCTCAGTCGGTTAAGCGTCTGACTCTTGATTTTGGCTCAGGTCATGATCTCAGGATTTGTGAGATTGAGCCTCTGTGTCAAGCTCTGTGCTGACATCGCAGAGCCCGCTTGGGATTCTTCTCTCTTTCTCTCCCTCCCCCTCCCCCTCTCCCCTCCCCCTCCCCCTCTCCCCTCCCCCTCTCTCCCCTCTGTCCCTTTGCCCTTCCCTGCTTGCACTCCCTTTCTCTCTCTCTCAAAATAAGAAAACATTTTTAAAAAATGGGTAGGGGTGCCTGGGTGGTTCAGTCATTTAAGCTTCCGACTTCAGCTTGGATCATGATCTCCTGGTCCGTGAGTTCAAGCCCCGCATCGGGCTCTGTGCCGACAGCTCGGAGCCTGGAGCCTGCTTTGGATTCTGTGTCTTCCCCTCTCTCTGACCCTCCCCCGCTCACACTCTGTCTCTTTCTGTCTCTCAAAAATAAATGAACATTAATAAAATAATAACAATAAATGGATAGAATGGTAAACTTAATGTTATGTATATTTTTGCCACAGTTTAAAAGATTACCATATTTTTAAAATGTCTGTGTTAAAGCCCAGTAGTTTTTCAGTGCTTAAGGTCAAAATTATACACCTGTCGTGTATTTGTATCTGCCTCTCTAACAGAAATTTCAACTCTGCGTCTACATGTAGGGACAGATCTGTAAGTTACTTCTGTTTCCTCTGATAGAGTATGAGAAGTGTTTTAGTGTTACTGGCCAAAGTGAACAGGTCCTCAGTTTAATAATCTTGGAGAGAGAATCAGGAAACAAAATTACCGTCGTGAAACAGCTTTCCTCATCGCTTGTCACAGCGATGTGTTTATTTTCCTGGCTTGTTCACTAGAGTGAAACCTTAGTGTCGGGGCACACTGTGTCAGCCTGCCCAGCGAGGCCTTCAGGAGCGAAGGGTTTCCTCTGTTATGACCAGCGGCTTCTGGCGAGCTGGGCTCTGCTTTCTCCTTGCCAGAAGCATCGAAGGCCTTACCGGGAGGTCAGACAAGGAGCGTTTGGGGGCAGTCAGGCCACCGTCCTGAAGGCAGCCATTGTCGGCACGTGAAGGTTTGCTTATTGGCAGGTGCTTCCTGGTTAAGATGACCCTTTACCCCGGCGCCCCCGTGGCCACAGACCTCTTCCTTCTAAACGCCTTCTTGGGCCCGGCACTCTTGCGACAAGAGTCTAGCTTTAGGTCACGCCCCCTCCCCAGCAGGTGAAGTGGCCCTTTTGTTATTGCCATTTTTTTTTTTAATTATTGAGGTAAAATTCACAGCCCATAAAATTAACCATTTAATTTTTTTTAATTTTTTTTTTTTAACGTTTATTTATTTTTGAGACAGAGAGCGCATGAACGGGGGAGGGTCACAGAAAGGGAGACACAGAATCCGAAACAGGCTCCAGGCTCTGAGCCGTCAGCACAGAGCCCGACACGGGGCTCGAACTCACGGACCGCGAGATCATGACCTGAGCCGAAGTCGGACGCTCAACCGCCTGAGCCACCCAGGCGCCCCAAAATTAACCATTTTAGAGGGGGCATTTCAGTGGCATTTTGTGCATTCACAGTGTTGTGCCATCACCATCACCTCTGTGTAGTTCCACAGCAATTCTGTCTCCCCCAAGAGAAGCCCGTACCCATTAGCATCACCCCCGGCCCTTGGTGGCCACCTTTACGCATCCTGGACGTGTCGTGTTGATGGCACCGTGCACCACGCGAACTCTTGTCCCTGCCTTCTTTCACGTAGCCTGATGTTTCTGACTTCCTCCGTGGTGTTCCTTTTTATGGCCGAGGACGACTGTATGTGGTCGATGTATCCACGGATCCGCCGCTGGACGTTTGCGTTGTTCCCACCTTTGGCTGTCAGGAGTGGTGCCGCCCTGTGTGTGCGTGTGTGTATGTATTTGTCTGAGCTACTTGTTTTCATTTCTTTAGGGTGTATTAATAGCTGAGTCATCGGCCCTGTGGGAATTCTACGTTTAACATGTTGAGGAACCACTGCTGGCTTTTCCCATTGTTTTTAATAAGGTATTAAAACAATTTTTTTTAATGTTTGTTTATTTTTGAGAGCGTGTGAGCGGGGGAGGGGCAGAGAGAGAGAAAGGGAGACGCAGAATCCCAAGCAGGCTCCAGGCTCCGAGCTGCCGGCACAGAGCCCGACGTGGGGCTCGAACTCACGGACCTCGAGATCATGACCTGAGGCAAAGTCGGATGCTCAACCGACTGAGCCACCCAGACACCTCGTTGTAAAGTGTGTTTTTTAAGTTTATTTATTTATTTTAAGAGAGAGAGGGAGTAAGAGCAGAGGAGGGGCAGAGAGAGGGAGAGAGAGAGAATCCAAACAGGCTCTGAGCTGTCAGCACAGACCGTGATGCAGGGCTCGATCCCGGGAACTGTGAGATCATGACCTGAGCGGAAACCGGGTCAGACCCTTAACCGATTGAGCCACCCAGGCACCCTCGTTGTTTCTTTTTTATTAATGGTAAGAATATAGAAATAATGGCCACTTGCCTGTTGTAACGTCGATCTGTTTCCTTATTTTCTCTCTCTGCCACAGTGGCTTCTGTAGGTATGGCCCAGAGAAACTGGGCACGCTTTCTCTCTCCAAGGGTCACAGTGTGGCAATGCCGAATCACTGTCTTGTACACCTAAAACTAAAATAAGCGTGTTAACTCTATTGGGATTAGAATATAAACTAAAGAAACAAAAATCTGGGTGTGCTGTCGCTCTTAGAATACGTGACATTTGTTTTATAAAGAAGGAGGTACTCGTGTGGCCGTGTTGAAGGGCGTCCTCGAGGACAGGAGTCGTTTGGGTGAGTTGTCCATCTAGGATGGCCTTCGTAATTGATAGCTGTCTTTTCTCTTTGTGTTCAGTCCTTTTGGGCGTCTTTGGCCTCTAGTATTTTGCTGGTGGTGCTTCAGTGATTGCCAACAATGCCAATAATGAGTGAAAGCAGACCGCTCACCTGTTGGGGTACAAGCTAAAAAAAAAATCAAGAGAGAACCTTCGAACAGGGGTCCGTGTCCGAGGTGATTTCTCTTTTTCCGAGCAGTGAGTCCTTTGCTCTAGGTGGTATCTAAGCCCTCGTGCGGTTGGGGTGAACAACGGCACTAACTGCCGTGTTCACAAACGTGCCTTTCCAGTTGACACAGCACGTTCGCGTCTGTTGATCCTGATAATAACCCTGGGAGAGGTGGGGTGAGGTTTTCTTATCAGGAAGCTGGCGCTCAGCGAGATTGGGACTTTGAGCGCATCCAGGCCCTGAGATGTAAAACTTCCGCTGTGACCCCAGATTGACGTAGGATCGGACCATGAAGGACGGGGATTGTCTGGGTTTTCAAAGGCTCGAGTGTGAAACTCCCAGAAACACATTCATGGTAGTAGGTAGGTCTGGAGGAGGGACCTGAAAAGATCCCACAGAAATGCGAGCCCGTGTTTGCTAAATCTATTTTTTCCTTTCTGGAAACTCGAAGTTAAAAGCAGCAGTTGTGTTCAAGGCTGCTATACACACAGCTTTCATCCGTTGGCGTCCCCGCCGGCTGGGTTTCTGCTGCGGGGTCAGCTCACGCTTTTGTGTGCACCCCAAAACAAAGCCAGTGCCCGCGTTCTGCTTACTTGGAGGGTGTCTCGACGTGTTTCCTCGGAGGGTGGCTCGAGGTGTTTCCTTGGAGGGTAGCTCGAGATGCTTCCTTGGAGGGTGTCTCGAGGTGTTTCCTCGGAGGGTGGCTCGAGATGTTTCCTTGGAGGGTGTCTCGAGGTGTTTCCTTGGAGGGTGTCGCGAGATGTTTCCTTGGAGGGTGTCTCGAGGTGTTTCCTTGGAGGGTGTCTCGACGTGTTTCCTTGGAGGGTGTCTCGAGGTGTTTCCTTGGAGGGTGTCTCGAGGTGTTTCCTTGGAGGGTGTCTCGAGGTGTTTCCTTGGAGGGTGGCTCGAGATGCTTCCTTGGAGGGTGTCGCGAGGTGTTTCCTTGGAGGGTGGCTCGAGGTGTTTCCTTGGAGGGTGGCTCAAGATGTTTCCTTGGAGGGTGGCTCGAGATGCTTCCTTGGAGGGTGGCTCGAGGTGTTTCCTTGGAGGGTGGCTCGAGGTGTTTCCTTGGAGGGTGTCACGAGGTGTTTCCTTAGAGGGTGTCTCGAGGTGTTTCCTTGGAGGGTGGCTCGAGATGCTTCCTTGGAGGGTGGCTCGAGGTGTTTCCTTGGAGGGTGTCTCCAGGTGTTTCCTTGGAGGGTGGCTCGAGATGCTTCCTTGGAGGGTGGCTCGAGGCGTTTCCTTGGAGGGTGGCTCGAGGTGTTTCCTTGGAGGGTGGCTTGAGATCGCAGGCTGTAGCCACGTGCGTCCCCGGGGATGGTGCACGCTGGACCTGTACGGAGGGGTCTGTTAAATCGTGGGCTCATCAGAAGGCAGCTGGCGCTGAGGAGCGTATCTGGGCAGGTTCTGAGGACGGATTGGATGTGAAACTGGGGTGCAGGGAGGCTTAGGGTCTTAGCGCATCTCATCTGCTAGTCACACGCCTGTCGGGGAAGTGGTGGCTGAAGAGAAACACCTGGAAAACAGGAGGTGGAAGGGTTCTTCTGGACTTCAGGCTCAGTATGAGTCAGCACCTCGGTGTGGGTGCGAGAGCTGGGGTGGGGCGAGCCCTCAGGCCGCCTTTATGGGCGTGTTATCTGGAAGAGGGACGGAAGCTGTCCGCACTCACCACCGCCACCCACGTTGATCTCTGCAGATTGCTTCCGGAAGCGCAGGCCTGCCATGGGCCCCGTGGGTGTGGCGGGGGGGGTGAGGAGGGATGGTGAGCCTGGAGGAGAGGCTGTGTGGGGGGCGGGGCGCGGACCAGGGGCCCCGGGCACGGAGAGCACAGAGAGCAGGGACGAGTTGCGGTGCCCCACGCCCGGGCCCTTCCGGGCTGAGGCCTCTCGGTGAGGATCCGCGTGCCGTCCGAGCCCCAGCTCCGCTGCCTGTAGGGTTTTGTCAGCCTGAGGACCCCCGTGCGACATCTTCACTGCTCTACAGAGTTTGGTTTTGATACGCGAACGCAACAGACCGCTAGGAGGTGCGACCGACTTGTCCTTCCCGCGTCCTGTGGCGGGGGGGGGGGGGGGGGTGCTTGCCCAGGGGGCACGGGCATCCTGCGGTTTGCTGGGGCGCGTGCCCCGTTGGCGTGTAGTTCGCGTCCAGTGCGTGGTGCAGCCTCGTGCGGCTGGGAGAACTCACGCGTGTGGCTGGCAACGGATCAAGACGAGAAAATTAGCGGGGTGGCGGCTGGGGGGTTAGTCCTGTGAAAGCAGACACCTCACCCTGGTCACGTCCGTCATTAGTTAATTCCCGCGCGGTTGAGTGAGGAAACGCCCGCTGAATTCTTTTGTGAAGGGATGGATGAGTCAGTGGCTGGAATTGGAAACTTTTTGAGCGCTTTGGAGGGAGAAGGTTCCTACCCGAGGAGAAACTTGGCGGTGACGACAGAATACCTTTTTCAGTTGCCAAGTGAGCGGACACCTCTCACCTCCTCCTCACGGATCCACGAGGCACCAGCAGGTGGAAAAGGAGGAAAGCGAGTCTTGTCTCTTGAAGCAGGTGGAGCTGCCGTGAGCCGGAGGGGACGGAAGTCAGGGACAGCGGCTTCCTTTCCCTTCTGCCTCCTCCTTGGACAGATCACAGGTGTCAACACAGTTGGGGTTCTGAGCTCACCGCTGCCTGAGTGGTGAGCTTCCAAGGACGGCGACACTGACTCACCGAAGAGGGTCCTGGAGGTCCCCGTGGTGAGGGACCTGCCCGAGGCCTCTGCGGCCCCAGGGGAGCCGCCCAAGGACATCAGGTCCTGACGATGCTCCTCCCACAGCTGCCCAGCAGCCGAGTCCAGTCTTCTGCCTGGAGGGTTTTGTTCTACTCTGTCAAATGCAAATTATTATGGTTGTGGGGGGGGGGGGGTCGTTCTCAGAATTCCTTATGGGTGAAATACAGACCGACGGGAAAACCTAGCATTTCTTTCCCTAAGATCGCTTCTCGGCGATGCAGCCCCCTCCCCCCTTTATTTAATGCCCTCCCACCCCTCACCTGGCACCTTCCCAACCCTCGATGCTGCGAAGCGGGAACTTCGGCCTCTTCAGAGCCCATGGCTCACTCCCGCCCACACGCCTGCTCCTGCCCGGCCTCCAACACTTAGCCCTCCGTGTCGTGAGATCCTGGTGAAAAGAACCACTGGCCGTTACTAGAGCCACTAACAGTCCTGAGCAACCAGGTCAGGGGTTTTACTCTATTCACTCAAATACCTGAGTTTTTTTCTTGGGAAAATGTCTGAATTTTCTTGAATTCACAGAGTGACAAAGTTGTCATTTTTCTGTTTTTTTTTTTTTATTCTGGATTTTATTTTTTATTTTAATTCAGGTAGTTAATATACAGCGCAGTAATGATTTCAGGAATAGAATTTAGTGATTCATCACCTCCACATGGCACCCAGTGCTCACTCCAACAAGGGCCCTCCTTAAGGCCCCTCATCCCTTTGGCCCATCCCCCCACCAGCAACCCTCGGTTTGTTCTGTGTATTTCAGAGTCTCTTACGGTTCGCCTCCCTCTCTGTTTTTATCTTATTTTTGCTTCCCTTCCCCTATGTTCATCTGTTTTGTTTCTTAAATTCCACGTGTGAGTGAAATCATGATGTTTGTGTTTCTCTGACTGACTTATTTCGCTTAGCATAGTACCCTCTAGTTCCCTCCACGTTGTTGCAAATGGCAAGATTTCATTCTTTGTGGTCGCTGAGTAATAATAATCCATTGTGTACATATACCACATCGTCTTTATTCATCCGATGGACATTTGGGCCCTTTCCATAGTTTAGCTATTTAAAAAAAATTTTTTTTAAACGTTTATTTATTATTAAGAGACAGAGCATGAGCATGGGAGGGGCAGAGACAGGAGGAGACACAGAATCCGAAGCAGGCTCCGGGCTCCGAGCTGTCAGCACAGAGCCCGACGCGGGGCTCGAACTCACAAACCGCGAGATCATGACCTGAGCTGAAGTTGGACGCTTAACCGACTGAGCCACCCAGGCGCCCTCATAGTTTGGATATTGTCAATAGCGCTGCTATAAACATTGGGGTACATGTGCCCCCTTCGAATCAGCATTTTTGTTTCCTTTGGATAAATACCTAGTAGTACAATTGCTGGGTCGTAGGATCGTTTTATTCTTAATTTTCTGAGGAACCTCCAGACTGTTCTCTAGAGTGGCTGCACTAGTTTGCATTCCCATCAGCAGTGCAGAAGGGTTCACCTTTCTCTATGTCCTCGCCAACATCTGTCATTTCCTGAGTTGTTAATTTTAGCCATTCTGACAGGTGTGAGGTGGTATCTCATCGTGGTTTTGATTTGTATTTCCCTGATGATGAGTGATGTCTGTTTCTTTTTTAATCCACCTTTTTCTTGGAGATTATTAGTGTAAATAAATTATAGATCAAGCATACTGTAAGCATCTTTACTAAGTAGGTTTATCGATAGACTTCTGTGAATCCACTTGGGCTCCCTGTACAGAGCATGTCGGGGATTGTTATTACCGATGGGACCTTTGAAAGAATCTTCCAGCAGGAGGGTCCTCTGTGGCTTGTTTGCCTAGCTTATTTCAGAATTATAACTAGCCCCTAGGTGATCAGCTGTTTGGATGTCTTGCTGTTTTTCAGTGAAATATGGCCGTGTTTCCTTTACCTTGAATATGTCGGTCTCAGCTGGCTAGGGTTGCTGTGCAAACATAACCACAGGCTGGGTGGCTCACAGAACATTTCTCACACTTCCGGGGGTCGAGATGAAGGCACCAGCAGATCTGGGGTCTGATGAGGGTCTGCTTCATGGCTTACAGATGGCTGCTTTCTCACTGTGTCCTCACATGGCACAAGGGGCTGGGAGCTATCTGGGGTCTCTAATCCATTCACAATGGTTCCCTGCTTGTGATCACCCCCTGAAGGCCTTACCTCCTAACATCATTGACACGGGGGTTTGGTTGCAACATAGGAGTTTCGTGGGGACACAGTTGGTTAAGCATCCGACTTCGGTCATGATCTCGCGGTTTGGGAGTTTGAGTCCTGCGTCGGGCTCTGTGCTGGCAGCTCAGAACCTGGAGCCTGCTTTGGATTCTGTGTCTCCCTCTCTCTCTCTCTGCCCCTCCCCTCCTCTCTCTCTCTCTGTCTCTCTCTCTCTGTCTCTCACATGAAGATTAAACAAAAACAAACAGAAAGCAACCATAATCTCTCCATAGGAGAGATATTATTAACCCAATGGTGCCTAGCCAGTACGCTTTCGTGAATGGTGCTTCCCGGGCATTTGCATATCCTGATGATGAGGAAGGAGCCCTGTGTCCCCGGCCTGCGGGTTGGGTGCTAAAGCCGGTGATGAGCGACCATGGGCAGGACAGGCATGAGGCTACCTGTGCAAAGACACGCTGATGAGCAAGGAAGGAGAGGAGCCTGGCCAAGGAGCCAAAAGTGATTTTAGGGGAAAAAAATGTATCTGCTGTTTCAGGATGGGATGCAAAGCGGGCAGACCCCCTGCATGGGGCTGCGCAGGTGATGGAGGCAGCAGAGGCCCCCCCCCCCCCCCAAAGGGCTTTCGTGTCCCCTTGGGCCAACGGGGAGGCGGTGCTGGAGAGGCCTGAGCACAGGGCTTCCCCCCAAGTCACCAGCCAAGCTCCATATCTGCCCTTGGGCACAGCCTGCCCAGGGGACTCCTTTCTTGTAGGATCAGAGACATTTTTGTAGAATTCCACAAACAGAGACAGGAAGAATGGGCTTTGAGATGGAATTGGGTAGGAAAGAAGGCATCATCCTGGCCTTGGGTTTAGATAGAACCCAGCAGCCCTGGCGGGACCTGTCATAAAGGCTGACGGGCTTGGGCTCAGAGAGTCACTCTTTTTCTTAGTGGATGTGGTTCCAGAGGAGCAGTGTGCCCCATTTGCTGTGCTGTGTCTGGGGTGGGAGTAGATGAAACCTCTTGGGTTCTGAGTGGTCCGGGCCAAGCAGGACAGGGAGCGGTATCCAGGCAGGGTCACTGAGGTGGCCACAAGCTGTATGTGTCATCCCTGCCCTGGAACGGAGTGAGTGTTCGGCCTGCTCGGCTCTGACCGCTGGCATGTGGCATTTAATCCGGACACCCCACTCCTGAAGGACAAGGAGCCAAACTGTAACTTCCAGAATGAGCATGATGGCGAAGGGGCCTTTGCTTTGGAGAAGACTCTGCCTTCCGGTGGCTCCAGAAGCGGCTGGTTCTAGGCCGATAGTTTCAGAACGAGGACGGTGGTGGGTTTATGACCGGTGGGCGGCCTCGAAGAGAGCTCTCCAGAAGGAATCTGTGCGAGGCTCTCCACCCTGTCGGGTGTGTGGGATTCCCAGCAGGCCTCGGTAGTTTACCGGTGTTACGTGTCCCGGAGGGATGCAGTCATCCCTGCAGAGCTGACGCAAGGAATGCGACCCTCAGCGCCCGTCTGTGCTGTCGAGCCACACGGGAACATGGAGTCTGGTTTGGGTGTTGGTCGAGAAGGCTGAATTTGGCTGAGGTTGTTCAGGGAGGCAGTGGCAGGAATGCCCTGGCCTCTCAGGGCTGAAGGTACTGGGTAGGCTGTTTGCCTGGAGGAGGAGACCAGCTGGGAAATAGAAGATAGGGGCGTGACTCCTGCCTGACCCCTGGCGGTGCTGGGTTCCCAGGAAGGCACGCGGTGACGCGGTCTAAGGAGAGGCAGCCTGTGTGTGCCAGTCAGTGATGAACAGATGAGTGGGTCTCGGGACTGTGGACTGGAGGGTGCCCTCAAGGGCCGCCGAGCTTCTAGAAGAAGCCTACGGCACATCTTCACCTGGCCAGGTGTGTGACGGCTGGGAGGTGATGGGGCGCACAGTGTGGGGTCTGTTAGTTCTGTACTGATGTCAGCCATCCTCACTGTGGGTGAATCGGTGTTAACCTGTGGCTTGGTCCAGGCCAGCTGTGTCCGTAGAGCCTTCCAGAAGATTCTGTTTGCCACTGATGGGAGCAATGGATGGGTAAGCAT
Source organism: Panthera onca (assembly GCF_046562875.1). Taxonomy (NCBI): domain Eukaryota; kingdom Metazoa; phylum Chordata; class Mammalia; order Carnivora; family Felidae; genus Panthera; species Panthera onca. Next base: position 5,342,275 of record NC_138346.1, on the reverse strand, counting down.
GGGCCCTCCTTGTGCAGGGATGGTTGGTCCTCCCCACAAGTTTCTCCAAAGACAGAGGCCCTGATACAAGACTGACCACAGTCAGAGAAGCAGCTCGATTTCAAAATTTGTTTAAGGGTTAGTTTCAGAATGAAGTAGAGTGAGATTATTAACTTTCCCTGGGGGGTAGGGGGAGAAGTTATGTTTAATTGTTTTAGATCACATGTTTCCTCCTTGGTTTACATTTTATATTTTATTTTATTTTATTTTATTTTATTTTATTTTATTTTATTTTATTTTATTTTATTATTTTATTTTATTTTATTTTATTTATTTTATTTTATTTATTTTTTTAATGTGTTATTTATTTTTTGAGAGAAAGGGTGAACCACTCTAGATAATTTATGTCATAGATTTATATGTTATATTAATTACAAACTTATTTTAATTGCAGGTTCACATGCAATAAGAAATATTCTTAAGTGATGTAAAGGAAGTGGCCACTGAGATATTTAAATGGAACTTGGTACATTTTTCAGTTCTCAAATGGACTTTCAGTATCCGAGCTTCTTACTGAGAGACAGGATGGTGTTTCCATAGTCTTTAAGATGCTGCCCCCTTCTGGTGATGAAACTTAGTGTGCTACCAGCTCTTTGTAGCGAATTTGCATTCTGATTTTTGTTCCTATTTAAATAATATTTTTATTATTAAATCTGGAAAAGAAAACTGGAATCAGCCATGGTCTGTCCCTCTCCTGCTCCATGAGACACGGGAATAACTTTCTAGTCTTTGTACCAACCCGACTTTTAAAACGTTTGTATTTTTCTGTCTAGTGTACGACACGTGGAACATGTGTATTTACGTGCCAGGCACCATGATCGGCATCCCATGAGACACTGCACTTTTGTTTTTTGCAAAGAATTGGGAATATGGTGTGTAGTTTTCCAGATCATTATTTTTTATGATACAAACACATGGCAAGAGCATTAAAATACTTTTTTTTTATTCTTTGTTTTAGAGAGAGAGCAGGAGCATGTGACAGGGCAGAGGGGCAGAGAGAGAGACTCTTAAGCTGACTTCACGCTCAGCACAGAACCTGACATGGGGCTTGATCCCACGACCCTGGAATCATGACCTGAGCGGAAATAGAGTTGGACGCTTAACTGACTGAGCCACCCAGGCGCTCCGAGCATTAAAATAATTTTAAAGTTTATTTATTTTAAGAGAGAGAGAGGGAGAGGGAGAGAGAGAGAGAGAGTCCTAAGCAGGTTCTGCACCATCAGCATGGAGCCCTACACAGGGCTTAGTCGCAAACCGTGAGATCTTGACCTGAAATCAAGAGTCGGATGCTTAACCGGCTGAGCCACCTAGATTCCCCAGAAATGATTTTAAAGGAATTTGGTCTCTCTCTATCCAGAGGAAGCGGCTGGAAGCAGGACCCCGGCTTTGAACAATGACGAGGAGACAGAGGCATACCTGTTGAGACTCTTGGGATATGGGGGCAACCCCGGGGAGATGGGTGTGGGGCCCAGAGGAGCCTTTCAGGCCTGAAGAGCCCTCTTGGATTTCTCCAGGAAACGGCTCTCAGAGAATGAGGGGCAGCCTTGAAGCAGTGCCTGGAAGAGGGGCGGAAGGATCACCCAGGGGAAGCGGCTGGGAAACCATGGATTTGTAGGGGGGCCGCCCAGCGTGGTGACGGGCTCAACACCAGCTCTTAGAGTTGACACTTCCCTGGGGAAGCGTGCCCCCTGGGGGGGGGGGGGGCGGGAGCAGTGATACGGACCCACGGTGTCCCATGCCCGACCTGGATGCCGAAATACCTTCTCAGACCCCGTTACCCGGGTCTAGAATTCGGCTCGTTCTTCCACACTGGACCCGCTGTTGCCTTAATTTGCCGCTCACATGGTTTTAGTTTTGTGAAATGCGTAGAGCCCTTCAGAGCGCGCTGCCATTTATAACTGAGCAAGCAGTGCTCTGGAGACTTGTCAGTGGACTTTTTGGGGACTCATTTTCAGCAGCCACCGGTAGATGGAGGGAGTGAGACGTGGAAACAGGAGAGAGCCCTTCCTGCTTGGAGACGGTGTAAACCCGTCGCGGAACCTCACTCGCTGATAAATCCCCCGCAGACGTGGCAGAGGCACTTGTAGCTGACGACGTATGTGAAATTGACAAAAACAAGCTGTTGAGGGCAATGGGAGGTGGCAAGGTCTGTTTCAGAAGGTTTCTGGTTTTTGTTTTTGTTTTTGTTTTTTTAAGTTCAGAAAAATCGATCCTTTTATTTGCCTCGCTGAGAGCCGTTTAAGAATCCGTCCACAGAAACTGGGGTGGGTTATTAAGATACACGAGGCCAAAATGTTTTTCAGAAGGAAGCAATGGCGTGCTGGTGTGCATGCATCATGCACTGGGCTCAGGCATTGCTCACACTTGAGAGGTTGTGTTCTTGGAGGCGGTCGTAGAGGTGCAGTGGTTTGCCCCGATGGGTGTTGCGCCCTTGACAGGGGCGGTCATGCCGTGGTTCCGTGGAAATTACCCACGAGAACAGCCTTTACGCTGATCTCAACTCAACTGCACGTGGCAGCGCTGTGCGTGAACCCTGTGAACTCTGTACCAACCCCACCTCCGTACTGGGGATTGGGCGGGAAGTCAGCACCCAGGGTAGGTGCTCAAACGGGACGGGGTCCAGATGGCCGCGGGGCTGTGGCGTCTTGAAATAGACCCTCTTGTGAGTCCCGGGAGTGGATCTGTGTCTGACTGGAAGCCAAGGGACCTGGGCAGGGGCATCAGGCAGGCCTGGCGTGCGGCTGCTCTGATGGGATTGTAGAAGCAGCTATTAACTGTTGAATCGATTTTTAGAGCCGTAGAATTTTAGATCTCGGGGAGCCCTTGGGGACCGGCTCTTCCCACCCCACCCCCACCCTAGAGATAGGAAAGCCAGTGACGTCTCCCGAGGTCCTGCTGTGCACTGAATTGGATGCACACAGATTCACACGTGCAAGCCCTAACCCCCACTGCGATGGCATCAGGTCACGAGCAGAAGAGGTGTCCGAGGCCTCGCTCTCCCCTCGCTCCTCCACGTGAGGACGCAGCGAGCAGGTGGCCACCTGCAGGCCACGAAGGAGCTCTCCCACGGAACAGAAGCGGTGATACCTGGGTCTTGGACTCCCAGACTCCAGAAGTGTGATGAATGGATTTCCGTTGTCCAGGTAGCCCTGCCTGGGGGACTTTGGATTTTGGTACAGTGGCCTGAGCTGAGTGGCACAGCAGATTGGGGGGATGGGGAGGGAAGAAAGTCAGGGTTCCGGACTCCAGGGGCAGAGGTCTTCCCTTTGGAATGATGCCTCTCCCGACACCATGCCTCACGGGCGGGGGTCCTCTCCTGGTCATCATCGTGCCCCTCTGCCAGCCCAGTGGGGGGATACAGTGTGGCTCTGTGTCTACCCTCTTGGAGCACACGTGCATCCTGGGGCCTGTGGAGCACTTTGTCCACGTGACCCCGGCACCACCCTAAGAACCATCCACACCTGAGGGAGCCTCCCGGCTGGGCTCCCTGGCCACGTAGCGGGCCCTCCTCGGTTTGCTGCTCTTTTGGTCCTTCCCCCTCTCCTACTTGTGGGGTGATTACTCCGTGTCCTGGGACGAGAGCCCTGAACCCCAGAACGGCCGGTTCCAAGCAGTGCCCACAGCACTGCATCATGTAAGGAAAGCTTGCAGAGGAAATGCTCCTGTGCCCCTTGGCACGCTCCTGGCTGGTGCCGTTGTTGTGTGGTTACCTGATGTATTGCGCAAAGCTAGGTTTGCCTTCTTATGCTCATCGCTCTTGGATAATCCAACTCTGAATTCAGAATTACTAAACTAAATGCAGTAACACAAGGAACCACTTAATTTTAAATGTGACAGATGATGTGCTTTTGCTATAACTAAGCCACCTTCTGGGGGTGACCCGTTGTAGTCCAGGGGGGGCCCGGGCCCTGTGTGATGGGGCTGTCATAGATCCCCAGATGCCTCTGCTGCACTTGTGGCAGGCTTTAGTTCCTGGAGATACTGAATCACAATGAAAACCCCCATCAACCCTGAAGGTTTCTGAGGCTGAGTCTGCTGCAGGCCTTTTAGGGAACCCTGTTCAGTCGCTTCTCAGCAAGTAATGCTCAGTCTTTACTTCCCGTGCGTCGCCCATTAAGATCAAGGAACCACATTTAAAGCGTAGACTTCTAGGGAGCTTGGATTCGGCTGCCAAGGACCTTACTTTTGAGCAGAGAGAACCTCATGCAACTGAGTCCACCCACTAGTAAAGATATTGGAGGCATGCTCCTGGGAATTACATTCCGAGGCCCAGGCCGATAACGGCAGCTTTGGGAGGGTGTCACCGCTGCAGCCTTGAGATCAGAGCCCGCTGCCTCCCCTGGAATTACGTGATGCTTAAGGCGCGTGGGTCTGGTCGTCCAGGGTGTATGCGAGAGACCCACCAGAGGACCCTCAGGGTCCCTAGAGAGTTGTTCCTCCCTTGTGAGCCCCAGATCCCTGGGGAGAGGGGGTGATTGGGTTATTTCTCATTTACAGGCAGAGGGGTGAGCTAGGCCCCAGTTCTCCTCTCACTTGCGGTGTGCACCAGATTGAGTGCCTTTATTTTAAAAGCACGCGAGTAGATGAGTCCTTGGTTCGCTGATCTAAATATTTGGGCTGTGGATGGGTTCAGCTGCTTTAAATACTTGGCCGGTGCAGTGATCCGGGAGCCCGTCTTCCTTTTGTGGATCTTCCCTGGTGCGGTAGATGATGCACAGATGAGCTCATTGTTTTCCTCTGAGCAGGTAAAAATGCATATACTTTGGTGCCTTCGTATACTCGCACTAAATCAGTTTGAAATGCTTCCTCTGTTTTTATTTGTGGAAAACTTGCTTGAAGCCAAAATGTAAACTTGTAGCTGCTTCTAGAAGACATCCTGGTTTCCTGCAGCTGATTCCTTCCCCATATGCTGACAGAGCCCCTGCAGGTATATATTTTTAGCTGCTGAGGGTGTGTGGGCTGGAGTAAGTTACACTTAAGTGTAGTGTGTGTGTGTGTGTGTGTGTGTGTGTCTTCCTGTCCCAGTTTTGTAGTTGGTGAGGCTACTATGGAAACCAGTGTGGAGGTTCCTCAAAAAATTAAACAATAAAACTGCTATATGATCCAGCAATCCCACTTCTGGGTATATAACTAAAGCAAACGAAAACAGTGTCTTGAAGAGAGATCTGTATCCCCACATTCACGGCAGCCTTATTAGCCACAGTAGCCAACATGTGGAAACAGCCTAAGGGTCCGTGGGTGGACGGAGGGGTAAAGGAGATGGGGGTGTTCGTATACATACAGTGGAATATTATTCAGCCACAAAAAATAAGGAGATCCTGCCTCATGTGAACACGTGGATGGCCTTTGAGGGCATTGTGCTAAGTGAAATAACAAATAGTGATCTCAATCACTTGTGGAGTCAAAAGCTGCACTTGCAGAGAAAGAAGAAATTAGTGGTCTCTGGGGAGGAGGAACGGGGAGATGTTGCTCAAACGGCACAGGCTTTCAGTTATTAGGGGAGTCAGTTCTGGGGGGTCTAACGGGCAGCATGGTGACTGTCATCAGCACTGTATTGTGTGCTTGGAAGTTGCGAAGAGTGCAGCTCTGAAGCGTTCTCCGCACGAGACAGAAGAGGCTCGCGGGAGGGGAGGAGGTGTTACCTAACCCGTAGCGGGGTGTGTGCGCGCGATCACCAGGCTGCGAACTGCGAACCGGCTTGTGTTCCGTGTCCGCTGGGTCTCGGTGAGGCTGGACGACACTCCTAGGCCGCTCCTCTGTGGATCCCCCTTGTTGCGCTCGGGCCAGAACACTCGTGAGCTGTGCCTCTCCCTGAAAGGGGACCAGTCTTGAGGATACTCCAGACAGAGAGAGTTCCTGCCCTGTGACTGACGGAGCCCGAGCGCCCACACCGCTCGGGCTCAGGGCTGAGGCAGCACCCACATCCGGCACACGGAGGCCGCAGAGGCCACGGTCGTTCCGCGTAATCGACTCCAGGAAGCTCCTGCTTCCGGGTGGAGGTTAAGCGGTCCTGTGAAAATAGCTAATTTCACGTTAAGGACGAATAGGGATTAGGTTCACACTGCAGCCGCTGTAACCACCCTTCTGGGAGCCCCCCCCCCACCCCCCCCAGCCTTTGTAGTCACTCATTCGGCTGAGGTAGGGTCAAGTCCCTTGTCCCATGTGCAAAAAGCAAAGAGAATGGGAGTAGTCTCTAGCTCGTCTGGACACGGTCGTCTGTGGCCTCTGTTCCTCCCGCTGGGGTGAGGTGCTTCCCGTGATGCACCGGGTTACCTTTCTGCAGTCCTTTTTTTTTTTTTTTTATAAGAAACTCTTCTTTTTTTAAGTTTATGTTTATTTTGAGAGAGAGAGAGAGCACTCGAGCAGGGGAGGGGCAGGGAGAGAGAATCCCAAGCAGGTTCCACGCTGTCATCGCAGAGCCCTACGTAGGGCTCGAACCCGTGAACTGTGAGATCGTGACCTGAGCTGAAACCGAGGGTTGGACTCTTAACCGATTCAGCCACCCAGGCACCTCCCCCCCCCGCTTTGTTCAGTCTTAATGCGGCGCTGCCCGTGGTGGTCACCAGCAATGCCAGCTGAGTGCACCCCGCCTAGAGCCCGAGTCCCCACCCGCCCTCCCTCGGCCTTTCCTGGCTCAGCTGGCAGCCGCCGCGTTTTTCCACTTAGGCCGCAAACCTAACACTGAGACATCCTTACTGCCTCTCTTTGTGACACTACCCCACGTGTCCAGTCAAGCTGGGACCCTGGCTCTACTCTCGGGACATGAAGAATCCTGCTGTCTGTCACCTCCACCTGGGTGGTCACCGTCCCTCTCCGGGATCACCGCAGTGGCCTGTTAGTCATTCTCAGAAAGCTTCTAGGTGACTCTTAAATTCCAGCTCTGGTCATGTTTCTCCTGGCCTTGCCCCCACAGTGACCTCTGTGGCAGCTTACGGCGATCCTCGAGGCCCCCAGGCGGGGAAGGGCAAACTGCGGCCCTCGAGCCAGATCCTTCCTGCTGCCTGGTTTGCACGGGTCTTGAGTTAAGAATGGCTTTTTTAGCTGTAAGTGGTGGGATGGATGTCTTGTGATTTGTGAAAGTGATGAAATGGAAGTGTCAGGTTCCGTAGATAACACTTGATTGGGCCCCAGCCACAGCCGGTGGCTGATGCACCACCTGTGATTGCTGTCAGGTGACATCCGCAGAGGTGAGTAGTTGGGGACAGAAACCACGGGGTCCCCTTGGTGTTGTGTCTTTTGATTCCCCAGACCTAAACTCTGGCCTTTGGCAGAAGTTGGCGGGCCCTGCCCCAGCCTCCTCCCCTCCCTCACCCCCTCGCCTGCCCTGTTCCCTCCCTGCCTCCAGGCTGCCCTCTTGGTTGTTCCTGCAACCGGCTGGCCTCAGGCCTTTGCCCTCGGTGCCCTTCCTCCGTGGTTTTCACTTCCTTCAAGTCCTGTTTGGCCGGGCCTCCTGGTTGAGAGCCCATGTGTCTTCCCTCCTGCCCCACCGCCCCTTGTCCTCTTCCTCCCCCACCGCCCCTTGTCCTCTTCCTCCCCCACCGCCCCTTGTCCTCTTCCTCCCCCACCGCCCCTTGTCCTCTTCCTCCCCCACCGCCCCTTGTCCTCTTCCTCCCCCACCGCCCCTTGTCCTCTTCCTCCCCCACCGCCCCTTGTCCTCTTCCTCCCCCACCGCCCCTTGTCCTCTTCCTCCCCCACCGCCCCTTGTCCTCTTCCTCCCCCACCGCCCCTTGTCCTCTTCCTCCCCCACCCGCCCCTTCTCCTCTTCCTCCCCCACCGCCCCTTGTCCTCTTCCTCCCCCACTGCCCCTTCTCCTCTTCCTCCCCCACCGCCCCTTCTCCTCTGCACACGCTGTCTCTTACTACACTGTTTCTGAGCTGTCCTCCGTCACAGGACCATACGCTCCCGAGCACGGGGTCTTTGTCTCTTTGGGCCCCGATGTGTACCCGGCACAGCTTCGTGGTGCTCAGTCTATGTGTGTCGAGTAGCTTAACGTAGGGAAAACGTCAAGCAGTTTAGGGGCATGGGTTGGTGTGGAAGTCACAGAATGGATGCTTGCAGTCTCCATAGTAGACAACGGAGAAGGCAGTTTTTGGCCCATGCCTCCTCTCGGGTGTATGGAGAACACTCTAGATTCTGTGAGTATGAAACTTTCATTTTTTCTTTTGAAGAAGTCAAAAAGTTGGGGCACCTGGTGGCTCGGTCGGTTGGGCCCGTTGACTCTCGGTTTCGGCTCAGGTCGTGACCTCATGGTTTGTGTGTTCGAGCCCCACGTTGGGCTCTGTGCTGACGGCGTGAAGCCTGCTTGGGACTCTCTCTTTCCCTCTCTCTCTGCCCCTCCCCTGCTCATGCTCACTCGCTCGCTCTCTCTCAAAATAAATAAAACTTACAGAGTATCTTCTCTCCCCACAGTGTCTCCGCGTGTCTCTGCATGCATGTGACCCGTTTTCCCGTATCTGCAAAGTCTGTCTGTAGGCGCTGTGGCTGTGAAACATTTCGCGGGGGATCTGAGCACTAGGCTCCTTGCTAGGGAGAGAATCAGTTTAGGCTCATCTTACTTTGTCGGGAAGGGACGCGCTGGGCTGGTTCCCCATCTCTCAGTGAGACATGGCTGTGCGTGGCCGCTGCACCCACACCATCCATCGGCAGACCACACGTGGCCCACTCTGGCTTCTTCTGGCCGTCGTGAGGCCAAGGCCCTCGTCCAGGGCTGGTGCCCCATCTTGATTTCTCTGTCGCTTTTGGGAAGCTTACCATTAATACGTCCCTTATCTAACAATTTAGATTATAAAACCGTTGCCTGGCAGGTAGTTCTTGTTAAAAGCTCTATAGCCGTGCAGTTCGCTCGTTCATTTCTTTCTCTTTTAAGAGAAAACAGTCATTGCCCTCACAATGGAGGCAGCCTCCGTGTGTATAACTTGGCATCAGGAACGGAATGAAGATTTTTTTGTGCAGCTTTGGCATGGCTTCCCTAGGTGTGTACGTCGAAGGAGTATTACTTGTCGCTCGATTCTTTAGGCCGTTTTTTTTGTTCCAGGTTGCACATTCCTATTTCCTCTGACAAATAATGTTTAACTAAAGCTATGATACTCATCATAGAAGTCAACAGGCGGGGCCAGCATCGGGTGCTTTTCCTGGTCCGTGCTGTGCATTTCATGTTCAGTTCTTAACCTCTCCAGACTCGTCACGTAGCCCTACATCCCTGGGCATCCTGTCATTCTTATCCCCGTCGCTGTTTTCTCCTTGCCGCGTCACCAAGCGAAATGGGGGCACCTAACCGGAGAAACTGGACACCCTCGGGGAGAACGTAAGGAAAGCGGCGTTTAAGAAATGGAAGCACATCTACAGAAATCTCCAAACTCTGCGTCAGAGATTGGGAGTCTCGGAAGACGCTGCTTTCCAAAACTGCCAGTTCTGCCCGCTCGGCACATTTTTGTTGTGCAACATTTCTTCCCAACCAGCAATTAGTTGATGACTCTAGAATTTCTGCCACGGATCTGAAGAGCGTTAGCGGAAGTGGTGCACACCCTCTGTGCCTCGCGTTGCCACGGTAACGGGCACGCACATCATCTTACTCCTGCGGCTCCGGGTCGGCCCATCCAGAGCTCCACACGAAGCTGTGTTGGCCTCCTGGAATCCGATGCTTTTTTTTTTTCTTCCCCCTACTTTTGAGAATTCTCTAGACTTTAACAAGCATGTGTTTTACGATGAAAACAAAACAAGGAAATGCGTTTACACGTCTGCAGAGAATTCTTTGGACACTAGTAAATATTGATGAGTGATCACCAAGATTGGCTGTTTTCTAAGCCTCACAAGGTGCAAAATGAGCTTTCTGCCGTGGCCACGTGTTGACTTGCCGACTGTTGGCGTCCTTGTTTGCACTTGCTCTGCCAGTGGCCTTTCTCAGCCTCTTGGTGAATGTGGTGCAGGAAGAGGGGAGAGCAGGCTGCTGTTTTCCACCACAGCCCGCGTGAGAGGCTGAGAACTCAGTCGTGTGTTAGGTTTTTTCATTCTAGTTTTTTAGAGAGAGAGAGAGAGAGAGAGAGAACATGGCAGGGGGGACGGGGGGAGAAGGGCAGAGGGGCAGAGAGAGAGACAAAATCTCAAGCAGGCTCCACACTCGGCACGGAGCCCCTAATGTGGGGCTCCATCCCACGACCCCAGGATCATGACCCGAGCTGAAATCAGACGCCCCACCGACTGAGCCCCCCAGGTGCCTGCTGGCGTGTCAGTGTTTATTGATAGCAAAATCGGTTCTCCTGAGATGAACACCGTTCACCCCATAGCTGTCCATCCTCTCAGGGATTGTGTGTGTGTGTGTGTGTGTGTGTGTGTGTGTGTGTGTGTGTGGCTTTCAGCAATTCGGAGACCAAGACCTGCTTTGAGCCATCAGCCGGTTCCAGAGTGAGCTGTTTAAAGAACCAAATGGTAACTGGGCATCGCTGTGACCCCTGCATGTCACCAGAGGAGCCGTGAGCCGTCCTCGGGGAATAGTGGCAGAATGAGTCACTGGTGCCACGGAGCTTGGACGCAGGGAGCAGCACTTTTTACCATAAGTGATAACTGTTTACAAACCCGTTATCATTTCACACCCGTTATCTCTTTAGCCCATTGAGGCCGGGAGGAAGGAAGAGAGGGTATTAAATCCTGTTTATGTCCTGTGGATGAGAACGAGGGTCAGGTGGGTGAGGGGCTTTCCCAGGTTCCCGTGGAGCAGAGTTGGCACCAGAGTGAGTTCCCATGTCTCCAGGCCCGGTCCCTGCTGTCCTCAGACCATGTGGGGGAGGGGGGGGGGTCCTAGGTGGGAAGCAGGAGACTTCGTGGAAGGACGAGAGCGTGATGCAGCCCGTCGATACTCGGCTTACGGTTATTCCGGCACATCCTGGGCACAGTGTGCTTGTCAACTTCGCCTTGTCACCCACGCCGTCTGGCCAGCCACGCACAGTTGTCTCTGTTCCTTCAGTGCTCCCGCGGGGACAGCGACACCAGCATCCTGGGCTGGAGGAAGGCCTTCTGGGCATGGGGAGGCCTTCCCACTGGCTGGGAGCCCGCAGGCCGGGGAGGGGTGAGGGTGGGGGCCCCCAGCCTTTGCTCCACCTGACCCCTCCCTCCCCCGAGCACTGGGCTCCGAGGCCTCCTTCAGCCGGCACACGGTCGGGGTCCGTTTGGGTCCCTCCAGGACTCTGAAGATCCAGCCCCAGGGTGTCCTCCTGGAGCTGGGGGCGCAGCGGGGAGAGGAGGTGGGCGCGCTGCTGGAGGTTTGTGTCCCCAAGTCCCCTGGCACTGCTGGGAACGTTCTCTGAGGATTTATTGGTATTTTAGAGTTTTAAGAAGGATACATGGTATCTAGATGTTGTGTTCCACGAAAACCAATATTGATCTTTTAAAAATATGTGAGACCAAGGGGCGCCTGGGTGGCTCAGTCCATTAGGGGTCCGACTTCGGCTCAGGTCACGATCTCACGGTTCGTGGGTTCGAGCCCCGCGTCGGGCTCTGTGCTGACGGCTCGGAGCCTGGTGCCTGCTTCGGATCCTGTGTCTCCCTCTCTCTCTGCCTCTTCCCCCCTCAAAAATAAACATTAAAACTCTGTTCAACCAAAAGTGCACCCCCATCTCCTTGCAAGGCATCAGAAATGCCTCGTGTGAACACCCGCGGTGTCCCAGACGCAGGGGAGCCCAGGGGAGCTGGGCCTCTGCTCTGACGGACGCCCGAGCCTGCAGGGTGGGCCGCTGGGGTCGGGGTTAGACTCTTGTCTCCTGCACGTGGATCATTAGCTCTTAGTTTTCTCCTTGTACTTTCTACATCACAGCTGCCTTCTCTGGGGCGTCCTCTTGCTGACTCCCAGTGTTAGTCTTCTGCCCGGTACACGTCTGAGCTCTTCATAGGGAAGGAGCGCTGGCCAGCCGTGTCACAGACCTTCGGAATCCGAGCTGGCTGGCGGTATTCTGTAAAATTCCATGGTGTATGTTTTTCCCCCTTGTCATCTGGCTCTGGGAACAGAACTGCCAGCTGAGAGGGCTTGGCCAGGACCGCACTGGGTGTGGTCCCAGAAGGGGGAGCTGTCCCAGGCCAGCCCTGAGGTGGGAGTGGGGGGGTGCTCCGGGAGGGGGCGGCCAGGCCCCGGATCCCCGGGCCACAGCTGGCCCTCCCGCCGCCGTGGGGTCTTCCGCTGCCCTCCCCCGGTGTGGCCGGCCCTGCCGTCTGAGTGGGGAGGACATGGAGGGGGGGGCACCGTGTTCAGAGAGGTTACATGGTCAGATGGGTCCTCCAAGGTCACTGACCAAGAGCAATTTCCCGGGACATGGAACTGGTCAGTCTGGCGGAGGCCTGGAGGAAGCCAGGGACAAGAGTGAAGGCAGCGTTGCTTGGGATGGAAGGGACCCTTGAGATTTCACCAGAGATGTTTCCTGTTTAACAAATCAAACCTTTTAACGAGTTGGGGTGTCAGCTGCCAAGTTTTGGAAGGAGTCAAAATTACACCTGTTATAAGGTGGTGATCTGGGGGTTTGTTCTGGCCAGTGCTTACAAGAATCTGATTTCTCATTTCCCAGGGAGATTCTGGGCTCCCGCAAAGTATGGCAATCATCATAGAGGAAGAATTAGCAGGAAGATCCCTTGCTCTAGAATTGTACGGTATTCGCCTCACGTGGGTTTGCCCCCTCCTTTTGCACTTGGATTGAACACACTTTTCGTGTGTGTGTTTCCAGAAAACAGAAGTGAATATTAATGTTTTTAAAAGTACTTTTTTTAATTAAAGGCTATTTATATTATAGAAACTCGTTAATGTTTATTTTTTATTTACAAAAAAAAAAAAAAAAGGAGGAGGAAGACAGAGCTAGGAAGTAAGTGGAGGTTTGCTCTGGCAGAACGCGCTCTGGGGCGTCCCGTCCCGTCCCGTCCCGTCTTCCAGCTTTCCCTTCACTTTCCAGGTAACCCCCTGGCTCCTCCCAGAGTGCTACCGGCAGTAATAGTAACAGAATAACAGAAATAGGAGAACAGCTTCAAGAGACCACAGAGAAAGGAAGCAGCGGTCCCGTGGGGTCCGGGACGCCGCTCAGAGCTTTGTCATTTTAGAGGAATGTCTGTCTGTTTATGACAGAAGGTCTCCTTTCCTTCTTTCCGGTCTTCTTTTTGGGTGGTTTTCTTTTCTTGATGTGTGGGGGTGGGTGGCGGGTCCGAAGCCAGGAGTTACCACGCCTGGGTGGATAACTGGGGTGCTCAGGCCTGGGACACGGGTCAGGTGCGGTCAGAGAACCTGCGTCTGTGTGTGTTCTCTGGACGGGAGCCCAGGGCTCATCGGGACTCCTCGCCGGTGAGCAGGAGACGGAACCAGCGGTAAAGGACAGCCGTACAGACATCACAGACTAAAAAATACAATCTTGAGTTTCCGCTAAAATGGAGACTTGGTGTGACTGTCTTTGTTTCTTTAAAGGGCGTTCATCGATTATAAATGTGATTCGAATCTCATACCTTTGTGGGGGTTTTCACCGCGGTATGTTTACATGGTAGACAAAGAAACCCCTCCTTCTTCTGCCCCGGTTTTAGAACACGTGGTGGCCGCACGGTACCTCGCTCGTGGGTGTGTCCTTTAGGGGCCGGAACCACATCTGAGGCCCGCAGGTCAGAGCCCCGGGCAGCGGGGGGCCTCGCCTGCAAGAAGGGCTCTGTCCGTGTTGATGTTGATAATTATGTAAAATTATTCTGGTCTGCAGCCTGCAGACTCACTGGAGAACGATCAGACATGCTTGACTTTCTAATTATAATCATAATCCAAGCGCAATTTCGGGATTTTGTTTCCCAAATTGCTTATTGTTTCCTACTTCCCCTTAGCTCGGGGAAGCCCCTCGTCTGCTGCCGGGAGGGAGGGTTGGAGGATTTCAGCCCGGCCTCCCCGCTTCTCCTCTCCCTGGGGCCCCCGCCGGCCTGTTAATTGATCGCACCTTTCCCCGCTCTCCGAGCTGGTGCCCCTGGACGGTAGCCTGTTTCAAGCGGGGCCCAGATGCACCTTCTTGCGGACGACGCGTGTGCGGAATCAAAGGACGAGGGCGGCAGTAAATAACTCATGTCAGCTGGGGCTCTTGCTGCTGGTAATGAGATCTCAGGGGCGATGCCTCGAGTGCCCAGACCCCTCCAGATGATCTATGAATCGGTCTCTGCCTTTGTGTTCATTCACACTGACAAATACACACTTCACCAGCTAATCACATTCAGGTGCTAAGGGAACGGAGCATGACTTTGGGTGGGTGGGTCTGCCTCTGACTCTTGAGAACCCACGAGGCCGTGGAGCCAGGGTAAGAAGAGTTGTGGCTCGGACGGGCACAGTTTGGGAGTTCCCAGCCGGTGGGTCCAGGGCCACGTGGCGGTTGGGTGGGACCCCGGCCAGGGAGCCCGGCTCAGTGGTTCTCCCCGGATGGACGTAACAGCAGCACGTACCGGCTGCTTCCCAGGGCTGGTCCTGACAGCCAGCTCTGTGCTCCTGGGGCCGCGTAAACCACGGTCCCTAGAGTCCAAACTAACGCCTCCGTGTGAGGCTGTGAGCTCAGGGCTTTGCGGTGCCTTTCATCTTTCAAATGTTCCGCCTCCCTCATCATCGTGGCTGGGGGTGCTCTTGTCGTTGGGCAGTGGTGTGGAGGTGACCCTGTTTCCCAAGGTGAGGTGAGCAGATAAGTTAGAAGTTGTATTGAAATAGTTTTACCTTTACTCTTTATATGAGATGCCGAGGCACACAGTCAGGAATACAAGGGCCTTAATAATTTGGCAACTTTAGAAGAAAATGGGTCCCACCTTGTAATCTAAAGTTGTTTACATTTTTTTAAAGTCTTTCAATTTATTTTGAGAGAGGGGGGAGAGAAAAAGAATCCCAAGCAGGCTCTGCACTGTCAGAACCCGACCCGGGGCTCAAACGCACGAACCGCGAGATCACAACTGAGCTGAAATGGAGAGTCGGACGCTGAAACGACGGAGCCACCCGGGCGCCCGTGAACTTGTTTACATTTAATGTGCTTGTCGGAAGCCCTGTCCCCCGAACCTTTATGCTTCCTTTATCGAGAAGTATTACATCTATTTGAAGAGAAGCTGGGGATTCAGAAATTACCACCGCCGTGTTCCTCCGAGGAAGAAAAAGGCCAGGGCAAGAATTCTTAGCTAAATTTTTGCCTATGGCCGTTCCTTTGTCTCCTGCTCTCCCTTGAAAACTACTAGACGTTGTAAGGAAAAGGAAACATGAAAATATATCACAGGTAAATGGAACCACTTTATTGCTTATCACTCCAGGTGATCTCCCGATAAATTAAAAGAAGTATTTAAAATAAACTGGCAATCATTTAAAGATACTCCTTTGTGAGCGAGCCTAATTGGCACAGCCCTCCCCACGGAACAGGCTCTTCGAGGGCATTTCTGAGGAGAGGCTGTAATTAACAGCAAATTAGCATATCGCAACACGGTGCGGTCCACGGGTGTCCTTCCCCATCTGCTGTGTCAGGAACTGAGGGGACACCTGGCCAGCAGTGGCCCGTAAGAGTTCTTTGTCATTTAGGAATGTGCGGATGAATCAAAATCTTTGCTGTGATTTTCTTCCTACGTTAAAAAAAAAAATACATATGTAGGTATATATCCTAACATGCGCGTATATATATTCTGGCCAGATGGCCGTGAAAACCCCTAAATTTTCTTTGTTGGTGTCTGTTCATTTACTGAACGCCTGCAAAGGTGCTAGGCACCCACCCCATCGGTGCTGGTGAGCAAGCAAACGAGGTCTTTGGTCTCGGGGTCCTTGGAGTCTAGAAGGGAAGGCAGTGTTGGCCATAGGCCCCCTACTAACCATGAAGTTAACAGTGTGGTCAGTGCTGCTTCGTGGGGAGGTGGCTGCTTCAGGGCATAGATGCCAGAAGTGGGATCGGGATGGGCGTCTGTGGAGACAGGAGCCCAGGAGTCCATAGCAAGCTGCTGTTCTCCTCTGACGTCTCAGTAGAGGTAGGAGCGTGGGTCATCCCAGAAGGGGCAAGCGCGTGCAAAGTCCCTGCGGTGGGAGGGATGGATTTGAGGACGTGGAAAGAGGCTGTTGTTGCAGGTGCTCTGGGGATGGAGAACGCGGGAGCCATGGAGTGGGGGGTCAGGGGCTTTGTTCCTTATACGGCCTGTGAGCAGGGAGACGTCGTCGTCACCGAAGGCTTTCCGGTGTTGGATGTTCCATCGGCCTCGAGTTGGGAGCACGGAGGGTCTCCGTAGGAGCCTGGGTCCGGTTCCCCCGCCCTCCCCCACCCCCGACCCTTTGTAACCTGGCAGGGGATTTAGGATGTACCAGGCACAGGGGCACACACCAGCATCCACGTGGTTGGGGAAGAGGCTGGATTTGCTGCCTCTGTATTCACCATGAGTCCTTTTGTGCAAAACACAACAAAACATCGGGTACCACGAGGTGCTGTCTTTCTCCATTTTCTCTGCCTCTTGGGAATAAATTTGATTCTGTGGCTGCTCATTGTTCAGCTGAGATGTTTGCTCCACTTAGAGCACGTGCCATATGTGATGTTCTTACAACACATTCAGTTCCCTCGGCCTCCGTAATCCTAGGGCCAGCTTCCCAACAACCAAGGCCAACTCCGCGTCTGCCTGTGGGTGCTGTGCGCAAAGAAAGAATTCTGCGCGAGGCGAGCGGTTCATCTGTGGGTAGTTTTTCTAGTAAAACGCAAATGACTGTGTGAAGAGGGTGACAAGGAGCGTCTGGTGGTTCACTTGGTCGGAGGGGGTGTGGCCACTGGCCGGCCCAGCTGTGGGGACTGGCGGCCGGGCTTCCTCCGCCGGTCCAGGGCCACGTGACTGGGTGTCAGAGAACCAGTCTCCATAGGGCATCTGAGCACAGCATCGGTCCTCTGCCTTGCGCTGTCTCTTAGCTGAGGCCACTGGGGAGCCCGCCAGGATTGTGAGAATTGCAGGGATCTAAAATGACCTAAAATTGGAGGGATTGCATTCTTTACTCGCAGCCCAAGATTAGTTTTTCAAAGCGTTATCTCTCTAGTGTTTCTAGGCAGAGACTTTATTACATTTTGCCTAAATTTATCCATAAACATGGATCAGATGTACAGTTGGCACGACTCTCTTCTCCGAGCCATTGTAGCCCTATTTCTTATGCCAAGAGAAAGTATTTTAAGGCAGCAAGGGTCAGCTGTGCTCTGGTCCCCTGACTTCACAGGATAACTATGCATTCTGCCTCTCTTGGGGAGCTGGGTTATTGTGAAACTAGGTCAAATGATTGTTTTTCTCTTTTTGCCTATAGCCGTTCAAAAGACAGAATCATTTCCTCAAAAATGAACCTTCTTGAAAGTCATATAGTCTTGGGATGGCCATCAAAGGCAGAAAGCAAAAGAAGTTTGCCTTGACAACATCTGAACAACTGAATGACTTTTGAGCACGACAGACACTTTAGCCAAAGTTAAAGGCAAATAAAAACAAGATAGTTATGACGTATGGCAAACGGTTGTCTTTTATATACAAAGAGCTCTTATGAAGCAATAAGTAATTCCCCAACAGAAGGAATGGGCACAGACTCATCAAAAGAAATAATGGGGCAGATAGTGTGTACATATATTTAGCTTTACTAAGGACCAATTGAAGTGATGAGGTGACTTTTTTTTAAACCCATTGAAGTACAGGGGCGCCTGGGTGGTTCAATTGGTTAAGCGCCTGACTCTTGATTTCGCCTCAGGTCATGATCGCAGGGTGGTGAGATCGAGCCCCATATCTGGCTCCTGAGTATGGAGCCTGCTTAAGACTGACACTCTCTCTCTCTCTCTCTCTCTCTCTCTCTCTCTCTCTCTCTCTCTCTCCCCCTCTCTCCCTCTCTCTCCCTCTCCCTCTCCCCCCCCACCCCTCCTGCCTTCTCCCTTGTGTGTTTTCTCTCTCTCTCAAGTAAGTAAACATTAAAAAGAAAAGCCTAGTTAAGTACAATCATAAAACAAGAAAAGACCCTGTGTTGGCAAAGGCGTATGGAAATGGGTCCCTGTCTGGTCTGTTTCGGCCGCTGTGACAAAACACAGGTGGGTGGTTGAAAAACCACAGAAATTCAGATCTCACAGTTGTGGAGGCTGGAAGCTGAGATCACGGTGCCCGCGTGGTCGGGTGAAGGCCATCTCCCAGGTAGCAGACTTCTGGTCGTGTCTCACATGGCAGAAGGAGGTGAGGGGGTGCCCTTGGACCTGTCGTAAGGGTATTAACCCTGCTCATGAGGCTCGTGATAGCACCTAATAGGTTAGATTTCAACCT
Organism: Panthera onca; assembly: GCF_046562875.1. Taxonomy (NCBI): domain Eukaryota; kingdom Metazoa; phylum Chordata; class Mammalia; order Carnivora; family Felidae; genus Panthera; species Panthera onca. The sequence continues at coordinate 5,323,981 of NC_138346.1, read as the reverse complement.
ACAGATTCGGGGGAGACACATGCAGGTCATGTCATTACCCTTTTGCATTAGTGGAAAGAATGTCGATCAGGATAGCCTCTTGGGGTGGGGGAGATGGACAAAATGCAATAAAAGCCTTAAAAAAACGTATGTAGCCTTTGAGCACTTGTGCCTGCCAACCCTTAACCCTGGTCAATCCAACCCGTTAAATACAAACACATACGTCCAGTGCACAGAGACCGCATACGTCTATGGCTTCCTGCCCCACGTGGCTCCTCTGCCTGCCCAGCTGTGGTCCGTGTGACCTCACTCCGTGCCTAGCATGGGGTGGCCCTCCGCTGAATGTTTTTGCCCTGAACAGATTTTTTTTTTTTTTTTTTTTTTGGTCAAGATTAATGGTAAAGAAAACAATTTTTTTTTTTTTTTTTTGAACACACAATTTAAAAAACCACTTTGCAGTTTAACAAAAGCTTGGGAAAGATGCCCTTTTTGTTGCGTCTTTGAAGCCAGGGGGGACGTATTGTGTAATTTTTAAATGCCTTTAACTTCCCTAGAGATGCTTATAAAATGAGCAAATGTGGATCTTCAGTTTTTTTTTTTTTTTTTTTTTTTTAAACTTCGAATGAATTAGAAAGTCAGAGTCACAGATTCTCCAGGGATTGGGCAGGGCCCACATTTTATGAATTTGCAGGGAAGAAGGGAAACATTTGCTTTCATTTTTGGCACGCTGGGGCGGCCTTACCAGGGGATTGTGACTTTAAGGATTCATTATAATGTGGGGGGGGAAAAAAAATGTTTTAAAACCTAGAACAGATATGTGCAAATTAGTGAGCGACGGTAATAAAAGTAACGATTTTTAAAAACGAGGTTCATGCGTCCAGAGAAGCAGATTTTGTGCCGTGTGTCTGAAGCGCAGAAAGTTGGTCTTTGTACAATGTTGAAACGCTGGAGTTTCAGAGGAAGGTAAATGGTGGTTGAAATAATTAAGCCCAAATCGGCGGCAGGCTGCTGCTGCCGCCTTGTGAAGAACGTTGGCTCGTGAGTGGTCACCTCTGATCTGTGATGTGGCTAAAGGTTTGGGTAGAAACAGATTTTACCTGTAAGACATGTGCTCCTTTAAAAGATCCTCTGAAATCAGCTTCCTTTTATTGTGGAAGTGAATACAGTGGCTCCTTTCGGCAAGTGCATGAACTGACTTTTGAACCCAAGTCCTAAGACAGTGAATCTGGAAGCCTGGGTCTCTGGTGGGGGTGTGGGCTGGGGGGGGGGGGGCAGGGAGTCCAGGTCCGTGGGTTAAGTAACACTTCACGGAGCATCCACCAAGTGTGACTTGTCTAATTTTGAGAAAACCAGCATTCAGGAGGCTCACGTCTTTATTTGACTGCACGTGTGTGTTTGGAAGGGTTGTACAAATTTTTTTTTTTTTTAATGTGTATTTCCTTTTGAGAGAGGGGGAGGGAGAGACAGAACACGAGTGGGGGGAGGGGCAGAGAGCGAGCGAGACACAGAATCTGAAGCAGGCTCCGGGCTCTGAGCTGTCAGCACAGAGCCCGACGTGGGATCCAGACCTACGAACCGTGAGCTCGTGACCTGAGCCGACGTCCGATGCTTAACCTACGGAGCCACCCACGTGCCCCGAAGTGTTGTGTAAATTCAGTCTTCCGGATGCACAAAATTTTTGCTCCTTTTTTTTTTCTTTTTTTTCCTGTTAACTGCAGTTTTCATTTGTAAACTCCTGTCCCTTAGTGTCACTTCTGATTGTGTTCTGGTTGGAACCCAGAGCTCCAAATTCATGGGATACTCGTGATTTCTGTGTGGTCGTTACTGAACCACGGGGGCTGAACATTTCCAGTAGGTTTTTGTGGGTGATTTGGGAGAGCAGTGGTTTTTGTGGGCCCCACCCCTGCTCTGCCGAGCCATACATCATTTTGGGGCACCTGGCCGGTTCTTGGAGTTTATGTCCCGATCTATCCAGTTTAATTGGCTTCCTGCAGCACGTTTTCTTTTCTAACTGAATTTCCTGTAGACCCATTTTACATCGATGCAGAAATTTTGGGGCACGGTTCAGGCACAAGTTAACAAGGTTCAGGGTAAGGATTTACAGACTACAGGGGCTTTAATTATTTTTTCCTTGTTTCCATGAATAAGATCGATTATTAAGCTCGTATTTAGGCAATGTTCCCTAAGTTGGAAGACTTAATTTTAATCGTGCCTATTATTAATAAGCTCTGGATAGTAGTAGTTAAATTTTATCAAGCTGTGGTTAAATGGCTTGTGTAATCTCACTTAATATTCACCAAAAACAAAAACATAACCTGGGGGGAGGGGTGTGGTGAATATATTAGAACAATGAATGGCTCCCAAGGACACCACATCCTAATCCCGCGAGTATGTGACCTCAATCCTGTAAAAAGGATTTTGTAGATGTAGCTAAATTAAGGCTGTTTGGAGGGGAGGTTAGCCTGCGGGATCCGGTGGGCCCACTGTCGTCACAGGGGTCTTTGTAAGAGGGAGGCCTGAGGGTCAGGGTCCCCGGAGGAGATGTGGGCGGAGTCAGGAGCCAGGGAATAGGGGCTCCTTCTCTAGGAGCTGGAGAAGATGAGGAAGTGGATTCTCCCCCAGAACCTCCGGAAGGAACACAGTCCCGTGGACACATTGATATTAGCCACGTCTGATTTTAGGTGTGAGATGCGAAGGCTCTGCGTTCTAAGCGATTCGTAGGTGGTAATTTCTTTACAGCAGCAGCAGGAAACTGACGGGGTGCAGGGACTTACCACCAGGCACCTTGCTCACTGTCACCTTGGCCCATGTCCCTTGTCAGCGTTCAGATGCGGGCGATTCCTTCTGCTCTGCCTCACCCTGTGTCGCTTTGTCCGGGACGCGTGCCCTCGGTGCCGGTCTCGGTGCCCTCCGGGCCCTTCTGATGCGGGCTGGCCGCCTGTGACGTCTCCAGCAGAACAGTGTTGTCCCCCCCGTGGGGGGCGCTGCCTTCTTGGGGCCTCTGCAGCGCCCGCCCTTGGCTCCTTGGAGCCCTCCTCCATCACACCCGCCGCCCTGCCCTGCCTGTGCCCAGATTCCTCACCTCCATAGGCACCAGTTCTCTCGCCCTGGCCCTGGGCAGCATCACTGCCCGGTGGGTCGCTGCTGGTCTTCTGGCCACTGCTCCTGCCCTCCCTGACGCTTGGCTTCGCGCAGCAGCCAGGGGAGCCCTCGAAGCCCAAGTCAGGGCGTGACCCCCTCCGACCAGAACCTCCCCCTGGCTTTCCAGGCCCGATACAGCCCTCTGGCTCCCCTGGCGCTCGCCTCCTGTCCCCTCCAGGCGTCACAGTACCTCTTCTGCCCATCAGTGTCTTGGTCTGCCTTCCTCTTCCCGGACGGCCTTCCCCCAGTGTCCTTGGGGCACAGCCCCCACTGTTTTCAGCCTTCACTCAGGTGTCACTGGAAAAACCTCCTGGGCGACCACCCCCACTAAAGCCCCGCTCCCTTCCCCTGCCTCACGCTTCACCACGGAACACAGCCCCAGGCACACAGTGCTCTTTTCTTTCCCTGCTGTGGGTGGAGTAGGAGATCGGGAGGGCTGGTCAGTGCCCAGTGTGTCCCCAGCACTAAGGCGGGGGTCCAGCCCCTAGCAGGTGCCGTATCCGTGGTTGTCCCCAGCACGAAGGGGGGGGGGTCCCCCCAGCAGGTGCCGTATCTGTTTGTTCCCAGCATGGAGGTGGGGGTCCAGCCCCTAGTAGGTGCCGTATCCGTGGTTGTCCCCAGCACGAAGGGGGGGTCCCCCCAGCAGGTGCCATATCTGTTTGTTCCCAGCATGGAGGTGCGGGTCCAGCCCCTAGCAGGTGCCGTCTCCGTGTTTGCTAGGGATGCAGGTGAGTGAATCTTGCACAGCTCCGTTTTCCTCTCAGTTGTGGGCGGATCTTGAGCCACAGCACCTGTACTTTCGTTGGTGATGGGGGTTGGCACCCCCTCCTCACTGCTGGGAAGGTGATGAAGTCTGGGGGTCGTTGTGACTTCTGGAGCCAGGGGGCCCCGTTTGGATCTTGGCTCTACTCCCAGATGGGCTGGGTGACTCTCAGTCTCCTCATCTGCTAGTCACACTGGCAGGTTATGGTCCCGCCTTCTCAGAGCAGGTGCGCCGGTTAAGTGACATGGGCGCGTAGAGCAGTGGGTGCAAACCACCACTGTGGTCTTTCTTGCCATCCTTACCTTGGGCACCCCAAGTTCTTGCGTCTGCATCAAGGGATGCCATCCAGCTCCTTAGGGATCCGTCATGTCTCTGGTGTGGTTCCCCTGGAAATGGGGAAAGATCCCCTACCCTTTGTGCTTTGGAGGCTTCTCTGACTTAATGTCAGTGACCCCACTGGTCGCTCCGATAGGAGGATGAGTCATTCCCCGTGTCCGTGCTTATTTCCTGTGTTAGAAATTGGACGGCCTGCTCTTGGCACGGGTTTATATCCCGAGTATTTGAAGACAGAGGAACTGTAGCTGTTACTTTTGACGTGTTCCCGGTGCAGTAGGAGGGAGCACGATTATGCCCCTGGGGGCAGCTGTTGATGTCCGGGCTCCATGTGGGACAGGGTGCTGCTCAGGTGGCCATCCACGCCTAGGAATGGTGGCCTGCTTTCTGGACGTTTCCTATTGCCTCTTATGGACTCGGCCCCTTTTCTTGCAGCAGAAACGCAAATACGCATTCTATCTAGTGTTTGGCCTGCTGCTGTCCGTCGTTAAATCCTGTTTACTGGTTCAGAATGCCTCGACCTTCCCTTGATGTGTGGTGAATAGGTTACATGGAGACAGCTGTCCAATGGGATGACACATTCTTGGTTGCTTTGGTTTGGTTTTTTTGGCTGCCCCAAAATAAATTTTAGTAAAATAGTTCAGGTTAACAGCTGATGGTTCTCTTCGAGTTCTTCCCAGCTTTGAGAAAAGAACTTTCCAGAATGGTCCATGCCTGCTGGCCACCCTAGCTCTCCTGCTGGCTTTATAGAGTGTTGGTTGTGGTTTAGCCTGTCAGCAGGTTCCGGAACGAGCTAATGAACTCTCTCTTACACTGTCCGGCCAGTCAGTGGCCGGTGGTATCTTCTTCCTCCAGAGTCGCCTTAGCTTCGCGAGACAGGCGCTGCCCTGTCATCTTTGTGCCCACACGTGCCCGGGGTGGCGAACGGAGACTAGACCTTGTCCCTGGACTCATTCTGCAGAGCCAGGTAAGCATGATCTAGACCTTGTCCCTGGACTCGCTCCGCAGAGCCAGGGAAGCATGATCTAAAGATAGGCGTTGGAGAGGACAGTGTTGGCCTTGCTGTGCTTTTTCTGTAACTGAATTCTGGTAGGTCTAGTTGCTCCTGTTCACGGACTCCCCAAAGTCAACCCCTCGGTCAGTGTCCGTTTTGAAAACCAGACCTCTAACCCTGGGAGCCCGGCCGGGACAGAAGCAGGTGGTTCTGTGGCCACTCACACCGGTCTTAGGAGTCAGTTGGACCCTAATGTTTATTGAGCACTTAGGGGCCAGTCTGTTCTTACCACTCAGTCACGTACCCCACCCCCGTCGTACGGCAAGATTTCGGGAAATGCGTGTCTCTCGCACGTCATGCACACCGGGCAGTCGTTGTAGGAAGTAAATCGCGATGCTTGTGGTCTCCCCTGCCGGTCAGCACTGCTTCAGGGGGTAGGGGACGTGGGAAGGTGCGGGTCTTGGTGGGCTGGGACCCACGCTCCCGGCCTTCCCTGCCTGCACCCTGGAGGGAAGCGAGGGGGAGTAGGGAGGCAACATTAAGGCCCTCAGTTATTTGAGCGTATTCTAGGGTTGTGCTCATTTTCCGTTGATTGCCCTCATTCAGAGGCCGCCGTGGCTGATATTTTTACCTACCTGGGCCTTTCTTTTCCTTTGGGACTTCTGACAGAGCTGCAGAAACAGTGCATCCAAACGGAGGGACCGCTCAGGGGACGGATGCACGCTCGGTGGGCTGTGCACAGACAGATCTGCGGGTGGCAGCCTGTGGAGCAAGATGTGCTTTGCCTCATGCCAACTGGTGTCCACACTAGCAAAACATGTTTTGGGGACAGAAAATGAGCTAATTTGGAAATGGTGGGTTATTAGACTCCATTGGTTCTGCACGTGGCAGCTTTGAAAGTCCCTGCTGCAAGTTTCCAGGGTGTGGTGAGCCGTCCTGGGCCGAGACCTGTGTCTTAGCCCCTTCCTCAGTGCCCTTTCTGTCCCCATCCCTGTGCCGCTGGCCTCCACACTGGTGCCCATGGGCCCCCTGCAGGTATGTGGGCCTTCCAGCAAGGCTGGTCACGAATGGAAGGCTAGGCTGCCGTGTTGTAGGCCTCTGAACTTACACTTCTGGAAGCCTCCCAATGACACATTTGGGGTGGATTTCTTGACTTTTGGCTTTTTAGCCCCCCCCCCCCCCCCAACTTGAGACATTTTCTCTGAATGAATGACACATCTCTGCTTTCTGCCACCCTAGGTCATTCCTTCCTATGCCAGATTTTTTTCTTTTTTTGAGTATTGTAGTGTTTTTTAATATCCGTGAGACGCTTAGTATTTGTAATATGGCAAAAGGTCGTATTTAATAAGGTATAGCCCCCAAGAGGAAAATTTTGTTTCCGTTTTGAAGATGATTCCAAAGCAGGCTGCCTCATGGATAAGTTAGATCACACCGAGTGTGTCCATAAGCAGGGCCTTGGGGGAAATCTCTCACCACTAATTACTAACAGAAGAACCCCGAAATAGGGCCGGCCCACTCCGGAGAGCGTGGCCAAGCATTAGCTCTGCAGCCTGCGTCCCGAGTGACATTTTGCTGAGAGGAAACTTTAACTGAGCGAGCTTTATATCCTAACTTTTGAAAGCGTTGAATGATTCCAGTACTCAAGTCCAGAGAGGAGACCAGGTTGGGTGTTACCGTGCAGCTCCCTGATTTAAAAGTTTGCCTCGTTTGCTTTCTCTGTAGAGGGTATGTGCGTGTTTATGCTTTGTTTTTTTTTTTCCTTAGGTTATTTATTTTGAGAGAGGAAGAGAGAGAGCACGAGCAGGGGAGGGGCAGAGAGAGAGGGAAGGGGAGAGAGAGAATCCCAAGCAGATGCTGCACGTTCAGCCCAGAGCCCAGTGCGGGGCTCGAACTCACGAACTGTGAGATCATGACCTGCGCCGAGATCAAGAGTCGGTTCCTCAACTGACTGAGCCACCAGGCGCCCCTGTGTTTATGTTTCTGAAAGAAAGAGCCGTGGACCCACTGGGGGGCCCATCCCTGCTCCCCTTCGCCATTGAAGACGGCCGTGCCTTTACCACCATCTGTGCCTCTCTGAACCGTGATGTGTGTGTCCTCACACGGTGTCTGGCATTCTGTGTGTACCAGGGGCAAGAACCTGCATGCTGAAGATACCCTTGTGCAGTTTGAATGGAAAACGGTGTGTTTTTCATTTTACCTGCTGTAGAATATTCCATTTAGAATTTTACTTATTTCAGAGTTCAATGTATCTCTTTAAAGACTCACGAAATTATATTTTCCGTGTTTATTTTTTTTATTTTTAATTTTTTTTAATTTTTTTTTAAACGTTTATTTATTTTTGAGACAGAGAGAGAGCATGAACGGGGGTGGGTCAGAGAGAGGGAGACACAGAATCCGAAACAAGCTCCAGGCTCCGAGCTGTCAGCACAGAACCCGACGCAGGGCTTGAACTCACGGACCGTGAGATCATGACCTGAGCCGAAGTCGGCCGCTCAACCGACTGAGCCACCCAGGCGCCCCTATTTTCCGTGTTTAAAAACATTTTCCTGCCGCGTATGCGCCTGCCTGCGTTAGACTTATGCTAAGTGCTTGCGTACGTGTGCGGAGGGGGCCGAGGGGGACCCGCGTCCTGCCCAGGGATGAGTTTGTAGCCTCTCAGACCGTTGTGGGTGTGTTTGATGGGAGGGCCCTCAGGATGGCTCCAGCCTCTGGGTAAGGGACTTGGGGTGCCGCTGTCTTCCTCCTCCCTAACCTTGAGGTCTCCGAATGTAGCAGGAAAGCGCACAGACCTGGGCTGCTTCCGGATGCCATCCAGACAGCCCAATCGCGGGCTCTGGGATCGAAGCCTTCCTAGCAGCAGGGAGCGGAGGTGCTTGTGTGGCGATCTGAGTGCCCTGGGCGGTTGACAGCCTGGCGGGGGCAGCTGGAGGCAACCTGCAGGGGTCCCGGGCAGCTGGGGTCAGGGCTGGCTCTGCCTGGCTGGGAGAGAGGGGTATTCCTCCCTGTGGGGGGGAATCGTAGGCCTGATTGTCCAAAAGAGAGCGAAACTGTGCTGTGAAAAGGCACTGTGAGCAACCCAACAAGATAGCAGTTTTCACGTTTACGAGTCACCAGGTTTTTAATTCGTTAAAAACATGACCTCGGAAGGGAATTACAGGATGACGGCGTAAATACGGGCGCGTGAGCGTTCGGACCGTCTTCGTGCCCCTTTCCAAATGCGCCGTTGGCTGTGACACTTCGTGCCAGGAGTGAGATGTGTGATCTGAAAGGTGATTTAGGACACTGTCACTGTTGGTAGGAGTGTGCACTGGCCGACCCGTCTGGAGGGGCACGTGACAACCTGTTTCAGAAATGTTCACACGTTTGATGTAGAAACTCCACATGGAGAAAGGCATAAAGCGAGGTCGAAGGTCAGCAGCGAGGGTGTCAGAAGAATGCACGGGGGTTAGTTGCTGCATTTTATGAGTGAAAACCTGGGAAAACGTAGATATTATCCCGGTTTCTGTCTTCGCTGAGCGGTGGGTGGAAATCACCGAATACAGGGTGTGTGCGCTCCCTGGGACGTTTGTTTGGTGGCTTAATGGGGAGACCCCAGGTGGGGCCTCCAGTGTCCCGGCTGGCACTTGGTGAGTGTGTGGCACGTGGGTTAATGCCATTATTTTTAAAAAGCGCATTCTGTGTAGAGATCGCGAAGGACGTCCACCAGCCTGTGACTGGAGGTCACGGTAGGTTTTATGGATCATTTTTTCCCCTTTCACTTTTCTTTTTTGAGAGAGAGAAGGCATAAGTGAATGAGGGGCAGAGGGAGAGAGAGAGGGGACCCCACGAGTGGCAGAGAGGGAGAGAAGTGGGGCTCACCCAAAGTGGGGCTCGAGCTCACCCAGTGTGGGACTCGAACTCACGAACCGTGACATCATGCCCTGAGCCGAAGTCCGATGCTTAACAACCGAGCAAGCCCTCGTGGCCCTTAACGTTTTTCTTAAGTATATATTGCTTTCCTCAGTGACCTTGTATTACATATATAAATGAAGTTATTTACTTAGTACTTAGCGTGCACAAGCAGGGGAGGGGCAGAGAGAGGGAGAGAGAGATAATCCCGACCCGGCCCCCCACTGTCAGCGCAGACCCCGACTCGGGGCTCAAACCCGTGAGCCGTGAGATCATGAGATCATGACCTGAGCTGAAACCAGCAGTCGGACGCTTGACCGACTGAGCCACCCGGGCACCCCACGATTGAGGCTACTTAAAAAGGAGTAACGAGAGGCGCCTGGTGGGCTTGGTCCGGGAGGCCTGGGACTCTCGATCTCGGGGTCGCGAGAGCTCAAGCTCCACCTGCGGCAGAGTTTACTTAAGAAGGAGTTACTTGAATGGCACTCACAGCGTCTTCTCAAGGGGGCAAAGCGCAGAGAGGCAACAGGTGCTGGCTCAGAGGGCAACAAGCACTGTCTGGACGGGACCTGGCTTCTCGGGCCGTGACGTCCTGTCCCACGCAACCTCTGAGCTGCTGTTGTAGCGGGAAGTACGTCAACACGTGGGCGCAGCCGCATCTCAGTAAAGCCTTATTGACAGAAACACACGGTGGGTGGGATTTGGCCCCGGGGCCCTAGTTTTTGACCTGTGTCCTGACAGATTTAGTATTCGAAATCCAGCAAGACCTGTAGGCGTGTTGATTTGTTTTCAGTGTTCTCATAAAGCAAAACTTCAAACTGCGCACGCTGAAAAGAGGCCACGTGTGTTGTTATTTACATCGATGCTGTAGAAGCCCCTTTTTAGGAAGAGTATCCCGTCTCTCCTGTAAGGGGACCGGTCTTCCCTTGATGTGTGGACAGCGGCCACTGGCCTGTTTGGGGTTCGTGGGTCGGGTGTGCTGATCTCGGTAGCCTCGGGGGCTCTCCGTCACGGGACCAAGTCCGGTTCTGCCTGTACACATTTTGGGGCACCCTCTGATGATTCCAGGACGGTCACAGTAGAATGCTCTGTCTCTGAGCTGTTCGCCACGCGTGTTGTGAGGGGACTCCATAATGGGGTTCGCGTTTATTGCTGAGGGTGGATCCCCCGCACCCCTATTACTCTCAGTGGTTTGAATGTTATTTTTGAGTCCTGGCCAACAGGAGAGAGGGATGAAGTCAGAATAGAAAGATATGTCCCGGAACCTCCTCGAGCGGAGGAGGAAGAGGGTCACTGGTAGTGAACTTGGGAAGAGAACGGCACACTGGACAAGAAGGGGGTGAGCCGGGTGGGCATACCTCTCGCGGCCAAGCCCCTACTCACCTGCGGGTGAGTCTCCTCCGGTACCTGGGGGGCTGTATCTGGTGGGAGGAGAGGGGAGCACAGGAGCCTTGTAGTGAGTCGCCCCCCCCCCCCACCCCCCGACCGTGCTGGGTGAGTTCTTTGGGGCGGAGGGAAGAAAGCACACAGGGAGGAGCCCCCTCCCGGGGGCTGAGCTGGGCCCGGAAAGGAGGAGCTCTGTGCCTGGACTCCTGGATGGACCTGGCAGAAGGGAAGGGCCCAGTGGCCTCCGAGGGCCGAGGGCCAGACGTCTGAGGGAAGAGGAAAGGAAGCACCGGGGGATGGGCTCTCGGGGGAGGCGCAGCGGGACCGGACTTGGGGAGCTGGGGGGACACAGGCTGCCGTGGCCGAGGCCAGACCCTCTAGACCAGGAGGAGGAGAATGGGGCAGACCTGCAGGAGGGGCGTCTCCAGCGTGGGGCCAGGGGTCCAGCATGGTGACGGCTGTTAATAAGAACGTGAGTGGACTTCATGGACAGCAGCAAGAGACCATCACTTGGAGGCTCGATTGTACTGACACTTTATTAATCACCGCGTCGTCTTCTGAAGCAGATATTCCCCGTTTCGTCGTGTTACATGGAACAATTCATTGCACTTTCTTTGTCCCGTTAGGGTAGTAATATGTTAATATGGAACTTTAAATAGGGACCTGTAGAAAGGTTTTGTGGCGATTAAAACACATATTGAAAGAAAAGTTGGTGCAATTTCTCCTGGCAATTTTTTCTGTATATTATTATCATTATTATTAAAAAAATTTTTTTTCATGTTTAGTTATTTTTGAAGGAGAGAGAGACAGAGTGTGAGAAGGGAGGAGAGAGAGAGGGAGACACAGAATGTGAAGTAGGCTCCGGGCTCCGAGCTGTCAGCACAGAGCCCGATGGGGGGCTCGAACCCACGAACTGCGAGATCATGACCTGAGCCGAAGTCGGACGCTCAATTGAGCCACCCAGGCACCCCTATCATTATTATTATTGCTTTAAATTTTTATTTTCATTTTTGAGAGAGAGAGCGAGCGAGCACGAGCAGGGGAGGGGCAGAGAGCGAGGGGGACAGAGGATCCGAAGCTGGCTCTGCGCTGACATCAGCGAGCCCGACGCGGGGCTCGAACTCACGAGCCGCGGGATCGTGACCTGAGCCCAAGTCGGACGCTCAGCCGACTGAGCCACCCGGGTGCCCCTGCACATTGTGTTTTTTTGAAGATGTTTGAGAGCGGGTTTGGGGCCTGCCGGCACAGCTACTTTCCCTGTCATGTGGGGTCCCGCACATCCAAGCGCTCCGCACCCTGGATTTGGTGAGGAGCCGGTGGGACGCATCGCGCTGCAGTTTCCACGTGAAGTCCCCGCCGCGGTGCCTCCGGGCTCAGCCCCGGCTTGGGTCGGGGCGCATCTGTCTTCCATCCCAAGGCGACCACCTTCCCCTGCCGCCTCCATGGCAACGCCCTGCCCCGCCGCCTCCGTCTCGTCCCTCCCCCTAATTATGTGACAGCGAGGCCCCCGCTCGGTGCCCGGGCCTGCATAATGCATGAATCCCCGCGACGGCCCGCGCAGCCTGAGCAAAACAAAGAGCCCGCCTCGGAGAGATGGGCAGATTGCGGAAACATATTGTGAACACATTTGCTGCTAGCTGAGGATCGTGTCATAAAACGCGTCTCTGGCCTGTCAAAAAATATTTTGACAGGGCCTCCCGTCTAGCTCCTTCGTTTGCAAATGTGCAGGCAGTGCCTGGATACCGGGGCCACGCTCCGGGCGCAATCCGCAGAGGGGGCGACCCACGTCGTCAGGGTTCACGCTCCTGCAGATAAACACGCCCAGACCCTCTGCGTGTTTTCCTTCTGACGTGTAAGCAGCCAGCTTGATGATGCTAATGCTGTCGGATCCTGGGGCCGCAAGGGGGTTCCCTGAAGATTTGAAGGGTTGCTTCAGGGGAGTTTAACTGGGCAACGCAAGCCTGGAGCCTGGCATGAGCGGCGGGGAGGGTGGACCGGGCAGGCTGCGGGAAATAGCCAGATGGAAGCTGGCTGGGGGGCTGCCCCACCAGGGCGCTGTCGGTCGAGAGGGGGCCTGTGCCCCAGGACCGAGCCACGGGGTCCTGGTTGTTCCTGCCGTGGCTGGCTGGCGCCGCCTGCCAAAGGCCCGTGGGCTCAGGGGGCATCCTTCCTCGGGGTCGAGTCTCCCCCATGCTGCTTCCTCCAGGCAGTGATCCCGGGTTTACGATAATCCAGTGCCAGCCTCCCTGAGCTGGCTTCTGTGGGAGCCTGGCCAAGGGACTTAACCCCTCTGCCATGGTGTCCTCAGCTGGACAAGGGGGGCATCCATGAAACATGGTTGTGGAGAAAATTCAGCGAGCGAGGCCTGGAAAAATGCTTGGACACACATGTGGCGCATGGAGACGCTGACAAAGTACAGGTTGTTGTTAGAACCAGCCCTGAGCTGGGTCTAGAATAGATCTTCTGCTGTTACCTGTGGCCGCTCCCTGGAGACTCCACTGGAGGTACTACCTGGCAGCTTCTGGTAAATCTCAGTACAAGAGAAAGGGTGGGGCCCTTTGCCCCATCCTTCCCCTTATTGGACCCAGGCAGTGACAGTCACATCCGAATTGGGACGGGTCTGGGGTTTTGGAGCCTCCTGCCCACCTGGAGACTTCACTGATGGGAGAGAGAAATATTTGCCTCTTGTGAAGCCACTGTTGTTTTGGGGTTTTCAGTCATGTGTGGCTAAATCCAGTTAATCTGCAAGCCGAGAATGTGTTCTCTGCAGGACCCGAGAGGTGAGCTGCCCCTGCAGGTAAATTAACAAACCGGCTCTGGGTCGGATCTTACCTCTGGAGCAGCGTTCCCAGGGGCGTGCCCAGCGGCTGGCCAGGCTAGGGGGGATTGTCAGGGCAGAGCCTGGGGGGGAATCTGGAGCCCCCAGGCTTCCCCCTGCCTATGCACGGAGCCCCCATTTTGTCTCAGTGCCGGCCACAGCCGTGTGAACTCTGCGTGTGCTCCCGGCTTTGGTGAGCGGGCCGGTCTGCAATCCACCTGGGGCTGGCCAGGACCATCTGCCCACGGCCACGGTTCACACGGCTTGCTTTCTGGGCTGGGATCGGGCAGGCACATACAGGTCGTGGCTGCAAGCGAGAACCTTCGGATGCTTCGGTTGTCTTGTTGAGCCTGCCTTCTCCCCGGGGATCCAGGCTCTGTTGTCTCTCCTCGGTTTAGGTGGTCGTGTTTGTCCTCCGAAACCACGCCAGCCAATGTCATCAGGAGACGTGCAAGCAGGCTGACCATCTGCTGTCTTCCTTTTGCGCTTGCCCGATGGCATGTTGGCGCGTGGAATATAAAACGTGCCCTGTAAGTCACCTTGATGTTCCTGTTTATTTATTTATTAAAAATTTTTTTAAGTGTTTGTTTTATTTTTGAGAGAGAGAGAGAGACAGAGCATGAGTGGGGGAGGGGCAGAGAGAGAAGGAGACACAGAATCCGAAGCAGGCTCCGGGCTCCGAGCCGTCAGCACAGAGCCCAATGTGGGGCTCGAACCCACGGACCGTGAGATCATGACCTGAGCCGAAGTCAGCTGCTCAACCATCTGAGCCCCCCAGGCACCCCTTGATGTTCCTCTTTAGATCGATAGTTGTTTTAGCAGAAGGTTCAGGTGCTTAGTGGCTAGAAAACGGAGGGAGCCACGTGGGAAGACCTGGCTGGCCCTGCCTGTGCCGGAGGGCGTCTCTGTTTCTTTAAGAACCGGAAGGAAGCCTCGTGCGAAGTCTTAGCCTCTGACTCTGGATGAGCTCCGCGGCCTTGAGTTCTGCTTTGCTTGAGCCCCTCCCCCAGAAGCTGCAGCCCGGTGCCCAGATTTTCCCAAATCTGTGAGTGGGCGCACCCTTGCACTTGGCTGGACACTGACGGAAAGAGGCCGCTGTGGCTTTAAGACAGGTGGTGGGGCTTTCCCGTCAGTCATGTATCTCTGGATTTTCTTCTTTCCGTTCTGGTAATAATTTATCATGTGTGTTTGGAAATACCTGCTTGAGCTTGCATCGGTGCACTGCTCGATGCCAGTTCTGCTCTTGAGAGCTCTGGGTAGGGACAGGGTAACCATTTGTGTTTGATGCCCTGTCACCTCCGCCTCCTTAGGAGCCTTGACCACAGCAGTGGCAACATCACCGCCGTGATTATACAGCCCGCGTGCGGTTCTGTTCAGAGCAGTAGAGAGCCCAGACTTTGGAAGGTCCCCTTACTTGGGACTGGGTCTCACTGGAGACCGTGCCTGTGGAGCTTCTCACGGGAGCCGGAGCCTGCACACTGTCCATCAGAGAGTTGGTGTCCCAGGCTGTGAACTCACCCACCCCTGACCCATTCTACCACCCGGTGCCGTGACGAGCTGTGTGCAAGGCACCGTGTGTCGGCAGAGGCCGCACCCTCCGGGGGGCTCGGGGAATCTTTCTGGAATGTTTGCAAACGTCAGCAAGCCCTTCCTTGGCTCCCCCACTCCGAGTGGGGCTTTTCTCCCAGGTTTCTCCACGTTCCCACTGTAGTCATGCAACCGAGAACAAGACTGCTGGGTTTTTATGTTGGTCACAATAATGCCCTCTTTTCGTGGTGTCGAGATGGTCTGAATTGTCGCCGATGGGGGCCACCTGTATGATCTCAAATCCGCGTGGGTTTCCCGTGACGCTTCCTCAGCTCCAGAACCAACTCTCCCTCGGAGGTGGGAACGTTTCTTCCCTGCCAGGGAATCTTCTCCAACCTTCTGCCCCAGGACCTGGTGGTCAAGAGGCGCCTGACGTGTGAGTAACAGGTGTCCCGAGTTTGAGTCTTGACGTTGTAGCCCAGTCTTACGGCAGTAGTTGAGGCGTGACACCTTTCTGAGCCTCTCCCTCGTCTGCAAGGGGAATGAGAATAAGTACCCCTAAACTCCTACCCCAAGTAATTTCAGGAAGGAAGTGGTATACTTCCGTGAACACACCGTGTTCACCACCAAGCTCCCCATACATGCAGGCAGTATGTCTTTTCTATTTCCCTTTCTCTTTTCCTCTGCTTGATGGGGTTTGCCTTTCATCATGCTTGGTAATAGACCCGCCTAGAAAAAAAGGTTGCCCTGTGTACTTGGTCGTCCTCAGGTGTGTAAGGTGGATTAACTCTTTCATCCGGCATTCAGAAGATTCCATCAACTAGATCAGTGACTCTCCTGGTGCAAGCAGCCACGGGGCCCTTTCCGGACTCTGCCATTCCCTCCACGAAAGCTGTGCTGCTGGAGCCACTGTCCCCGGGGGACGTAGACTCTGGTGGGGACGGCTGAAGAATGTCATTCAGGGCGGGACGGTTTTCCTTTCTGTGCTCTAAGAGCTCATGTTCTGGAGAGCAGGCTTCTGAAGAATAAGGTTGGTCCTGAAATTGTCACCCACCTCAGCTGTAGTTTTCTTTCCTTCAGTGAGTGCGTTGAATCTTTGGGGCGTCTTTCTAGGACTTGGGCCTCATGGAGAGAAGGGGGTAGTGTCCCCTGCGCTGTGCTTTTGGCGGTGACCGTACTAAAGGATAAACAGCCCTCCCCCTGAGTTTCGGTGGGGTCACTGGGCTCAGAGAAGGAGTGGGAAGGGAAAGCCCGTTGATCGTGGACGTGGTCATGGCTGTGGGGCGGGAAGTGGATGTCCAGTTGCGAGTCTGGCTGATGCCGGGGACGTAAGAGGGCTTGTCTAGAACCCTGCCGGCTCAGCGGTGGGTCAGCCTGACCGAATCCTCGTGTCGCCACTCATTACGGGCTGAGTTGTGTCCCCGCGAATTCCATGTGTTGAAGCCCTGACCCCCGCTGCCTCAGAGTGTGATCTTGTTTGGAAGAGGCTCCGTTGCAGATGTAGTTAGTGAAGACGAGGCCTTCCTGGAGTCGGGTGGGTCCTGAGAAAGGTGCTCTTCCAGGAAGGTTGGAGATTTGGAGACAAACACGCAAACCCCCCTCGGCCCCCCACTCCCTGTGTGATTCAGCCCCTTGTATGCGGCCGTTGTTTGGATATCAGCTCCTTTATCTGTACAGCGAGCATTAGTCTTGCTGACAGGGTTATAGGGTACCCAGCACCTCGTCGCATCTCGGAACGTCTCTCTTTTTAAGAGGAACGTGAAGGTAGGTGCTCTGGGCCAGAAGGCAGTACTTTCAGGCCTTTCCACACGGGAAGGTGAAGCAGTGCCACATTATAGAGGCGCGGCCACGAAAGGTAGGCGGTAGGTGGTTGTGTGGCCACGAAAGGTAGGTGGTAACTGGCCATGTCCCATACTAGCCGTGTGGCCTGGCTGTGTGCCTCCTGTCTCCTTGGGCCACAGTGTCCTTGGCTGTAAGATAGGAAGTTGGACTAGATGGCCACGTTCAGCCCTGAGATACTATGACCACGGGAAGGTGAATGTGGTGGTGTCGTGTCCCTAGGAATGGGAGCGCCTGGAGGTGCCTGTCTGAGTCTTGTCTGCTGCACTGCACGTAGTAGGTGTTCCACGCACAGTGGCTCAAACAGCGAAGGAGATTGGAGCGAGCTCCCAGAAGAAGTTGTGAAGAGCGTAAAGATAAACATCAGCGATGCTAATGTCTCTTTATTAAATTAAAACAAATTGCAAAACAGGTTGGTCTCTCAATTTTGTTAGTGAAATTAAAAATTAAGAAAAATCTTGGGGCACCTGGGTGGCTCCGTCGGTTACGCATCCAACTTTTTATCAGGTCGCGATCCCGGGTTCGTGGGTTCGAGCCCTGCGTCAGGCTCTGTGCTGACAGTGCTAAGCCTGCTTGGGATTCTCTCTCCCCCTCTCTCTCTGCCCCTCCCTCACCCCCACCCTCAAAATAAATAAATAAACCTTAAAAAATAAAAAGCTTTGCATATACCCAGATAAAGGATCGAACGGAAAAACCTCACGGCATTAATAGTAGCCATCAATGAGCGGGGAGATTACAAGTCACTGGCGTTGCTTTCCAGGATTGGGGGAAGAATAAACCGTGTGATCATGTGTCTGGGAGTCAGATGAGCACCCTGGCTCCCCTATAGAGAACAGTCTGGGTGAAAGCGGAGACAGGAAGGAGGGGGAGACCGGTCGGGAGGTTTGTCATAATCCGGCAGACGGAGGAAGTTGGCCTACAACATGGTTTCTCAACTTGGGCACGGGAGGCAGTTTGAACTGGATGATTTTTTTGTTTGTTTGGGGGGCTGACCTGTGTTCCCGAGGATGTTAGCAGGGTCCCTGTCTTCTGGATCCAGCAGATGCGGGCAGCAGCCTCTTCACAGTTGTGACAGCCAACAGCATCTTCAGCGTCCCCTGTGGAGCAAAATGGCTTGTTGGGAACCACTGTCCTAAGATAGTAACAGTGGAGGTGAAGGAAGGGGGCCAATCTGGAGAGATTTGAGAGGGAGGTTGGAGGACCAGCACCCTCGCTCCTGGCCTGGGGCCACAGCGGTCGGCTGGGTTTGGCACAGGGAACAAAAGGGGGAAGTGAGGCTCAGGGCTGGACGGGGAACCGTGGCTCTCGGGTTCGGGGAGGGTCCGGTACGTGTTCTGCTGTGGCCATGCCATTGCTGGGTAGGAAGTCCCCGTGGGGGCGGCTGAGTGGGGGTTGTTTGGAAGGCTGTTTGGCCGGGCGCCCCCCCAAAGCTCAGATCTGAGCCAGAGCATTTGAAGGTTGTCTAGAGATCGAGAACAAGCCTTGGGGGTGGATGAACTCATCCAGGGTGATTGTGTAGCATGAGAAGTGGGCCTGAGACAGAACCCTGGAGAATCCCAGCGTTTCCAAGGCGGGCAGGGGACGGGGAGGCTGAGGCGGGAATCTCTTTCTCTGGCCAGAAGTGTTGCTCAGCGACCAGACCGCTGGACGGGGAGGCTGAGGCCCCCGGACAGACGTGGACACGTGGCGAGGTGACGTCATGTGTGGTGGGACCTGCCCACCCCCCCCCCATCTGCTCAGTACTCGCCGGCCTTGCGTTTCTGGGCCTGTAGGAGGTGTGTTCTTTTGTTTGCAGAAGCAGCACAGAGAACCTCTCTCACTGTTGGGAAATAGAGTCTGGCCTGCGACGGCTCCGTCTGGAAAACCAAACGTCATGTGCTGTGCTCCCTGCTGCTGGGCCCTTCGTTGCAGCTTCTCAGAGCTGTGGAAAACACCTGAAGGGCAGGTTCCACTGTCCCAAGACTTTCTTTTGGGATGGTGGGCTGTTGACCTATTCAGGAACTGGTAACGTTGTCAGGAATGGACCGTTTCCCTTTTGGGAAATCGGCACGTTTGCCGCTGTGGTTCGTCCATTACGAACGAGGTTTGGGGGCCCACCATTGCTCAAAAAGCACTCACGGTTTTCCTGGACGTGAGGGTCTCCTCCGGTGTTTGGTGTCCCCTTAGGGGAGGGGGTATCAGCCTCCAGAGCAACCTAATTCCGTTTCCCTGTCGGCAGACGCCCCAGTTCTCCTCCCCCCACCCCCGAGGCGTGCCCACACCATCACTCACTGGTGCCATCAGCCCCTGACGCAGGTGGCCGGTTGTGCACAGCCGTGTCGGGCTGGGATCCACTTGGCCGTCTTTGCTGGGTTCCCGGGTCACACATGGACGTTGCTGTGCCAGCCTGAGATGCTAACGTTTCCTGCCCTCTGCTTGATTTGGGCTGGCCCATCTCCCACGATCCTGGCTGCTTTATTGTGCAGTTACACAAGAGAAATGATTCCTAATGGCCATTATGGCTGCAGGCCAGAAGGGAAGGTGCTGTTCCTCCCCCCGCCTCCAGGAGTTCAGGGGTCGGGAAAGGCTGGCCCGACACAGGCAGAAGGATTATCTTCCAGAAAAGGGACCAACTGTGTGTTACCTCCCAGATCACAAGTCCCCGTCTCAAAACCCAGAAGCAAGGAAATCCTAAAACTCCAAAGTACCATTTTCCCCACCCGTGTGGCCTGACAGGCTCAGCTTAATTAGAGGCCAGTAAGGAGTTGCCCTTCCTGGTCGGCTGCTGGCTGTTCTAGTCCATAAACAGCGAGGGTCTGTAATTAAGCTGTCTAATTGGGGACCACTGCAGGGGAAGCCGGGAGCCGGGCAGGCTCTGTTACCTGCCACTCTTTCTATCCCTTCGGCACCTTACGGGAATGTCTTGGGAGAAAATTCCGAAGACCTTGGCAGGCCGACTCTTTGAACTTCCCTTTGGTAGTAAGCCCGCCTGAGAGGGTGAGGCAGGAGGCGATTCTTTCCTTTCCTCTGGAAGAACCGTCCAGAGTTTGGTGCATTGGGGGAGAAAAGTCCTCGTCTGTGTAGCTGGGGGTTGAGGCAGGTTATGGAGTGGCCCAGTCTACCCCTGCGTGTTCTCTGGCCTAATAACAACGTGTCCAGCCTGGCATTTTTGTAATGACCAGCCTGATGCCCATGCCTACAATAGTGCTTTTTTCCTCTGGGATTTTAATTCAGGTTCTGATGGGAGGGTATTTCCCATAAATCAGCCGAAGCACACGTCCCTGCCCACCAGCCAATTACAGAAATGCAGTCGGGCAGACCTACACATTACCCGAAACAATGTATAATGGCACTTTTGAACTTTAAAAAAATGCTCTCTAATCTTACAGTCAGGCGCAGGCGAATCAAACCATACACAAGCGTGTGTGTGTCCCCAAAACGTGGAGTTTTTTTTCTTCAGATGTGCCCTGGTTGTATTTTAGGGAAACTTGTAATTAGAAGAGAAATGGGGCGTGTGTGTGCACAACGCCTGCCTTCTCATTCCAAAGCAGTCGTGCAGGCGGCACCTTGGTAAATGTCAGAAGGTCAGAGCTACCGAGCTGGCCTCGTCCGCGTTTCAGGGGGTGTGCCGTGCCACTCCTTGTCCCCCACCGGGCTGCCTGCCGCTTAGTGGCCCCCCGAGAACTCCCTGTGCTCTATCTGTCCAAAGGCTTCGCTGTCCTCCCTCCTCCTTTGAGTGACGTCGTCTTCTAAATGCAAAAAGTACACATTTTCTTTTGCACACGGCGTTATTGCTGCCCTGTTACCACAGTACAGGAAACGATCAGTGAAGAAGATTCTCCCCAGCCTGATTTACCTGTGCTCCTCTCCCCACGCCGTCCTCCAGCCTGGTTCCTCTGCGTGCGGACGTGACCTTAGCGTGGCCCTGCTTGGCCGTGCTGACAGGTGTTCTGCTGCACAACCGAGCCTTCAGGATCATCCCCTTCATGTGGCCCAGGGTCCCCTGGACCGTGCCTGTGCCCCCGCTTCTGTCTCCCTCTCCTTTCCACGAGCCTTAGGCCTTTCCCTACTGACCGGCCGTTTCTGTGCTGTGTTCTCACTCAGCATGCGGTCCCGAAGTGGGTCCCGGGGGGGTCTGCGTGCTCCTGTGTTTCCGCGTTGCTTCCCCGAGGGTCCCAGAGCATCCCTGTTCGTGGTCTCAGCAAGTCGGCTCAGCCACCCCTGCACCAGGGAACCCTCTCCTAAGACCGGCTGGCCCCTTGCAGGTGAGGGCGGGGGGGCAGGTTTCCCCTTGCAAGGTTTCCTCACCTTGCAGGTGGGGGTGGTGGTGTGCGTTTCTTTCTTCCCTGCAGTTTGGGGGCATTTGGTGGGGAGGATTTACCAAGAACCATGTGGCTGGGGCCTTCTGCCTTCCGCACGCACCCTCCTGGGGCGGCGACCACGGACATTGGCGGGAAGAGAGTTTTCCTGACCGAGGAAAGCCTGGCCTGCAGGTAGTGAGAGCCTTTTGCGTTTACCTGGAGGGAGCAAGCCACGTCCTCCGGGAGAGCCTTCCCACAGCGGGGCGTGTGCCTGGGGATTCGGGCTTGGGTCAGCCAGGATTTAGTGCACCGTCGTGCTTGAACTTGTCCTTCCTGCCCTCCGTGTGTCCCAGCGGCTGTCGGCAAAGGCATCCGCGGGGGCCAGCTGTCCAAAGACAGGCCCACCCGTGACCTCCGCTTGGCTGGTGTGCCGGGAGGTGCATCATTGCGGCTCCCGCAGCCAAGGTCCTTTGGCCTCAGGAAGTCACAGGGGGTGGAGGGCCGTGTTTGTGAGGAAGCACGGACGGAACGCTTGGTTTTCAAAGGAAGAAAATGCGACTCGAGGAGCAGTTTGGCTTTGCAGCAGATTCCCTCAGGAGGGCTGGGAAAGTTCTCCGTGACCGTCTTCTTCCTGTGCCTTCACGCTGCGGGGGAGGAAACCGAGGCCCAGGGAGAGGGTGCCCGTGACCCCGGGGTTCTTGGAGAGCGTAAAGGACGTTAATGCTTTCCTCTGAATGGTCTTTTTCTTTTTTTTCTTTTCTCATGCTTCTTTATTTTGAGAGAGAGGGAGAGAGAGAGTGTATGCACACTAGCAGGGGAGGGGTGGAGAGAGAGAATCCCAAGCAGACTTCTCGCTGTCAGCACAGAGTCCCGACGTGGGGCTTGATCCCACGAAGCGTGAGATCATGGCCTGAGCCAAAACGAGAGTCAGATGCTCAGCTCACCGAGCCACCCAGGCGCTCCTCCCTAATTGTCTTCTAAAATGTGTTTCGTCCTTCAAGAGTGATCATAGTGCCATGGAAGAAAGGGAAGAAAGTAACTGTTTGATGTAAGGGAAATCTGCCTGTTTGGTGTTACAAGCACATCTTTACTGGGGAGTCCCTAGGGATTTACCTTGCCCGTCTGCAGGGGCCCTGGGGGTCAGGTTATCTACCTTGTGGGTCAGCGTGAGTGCGATCCTATTTCCCTGACTTCGGGTGGGAAGCCAGGGACTGGGACGCGTGCCGTTGGAGCGTAACTTAGAGACAGACTTACCTTCCCCATCATACTGTCTCTTGAAGCGGGTCCCCGATGTCTGAGCCAACAGGCACATTTGGCTCTTCTGAGCCCTGTGATCATCCACTGCGGGAAAACATTATCGAACCAAAGGAAGCGGACGACAGAGCCCCGCGGCGTGCCTGCCCTTGCTTTGTGCCGGTGCTAGAGGAGGGCTGGAAAGGCCGGGGAGGTGGCGCCCCCCAGCCACAAAGTGGGGGTGCTCTACCGCAGAGCAGGGTTCACGTTTTGGAAATGGGGAGTTTTAGAAGCCATGGAAAGTCAGCCTCGCAGATGTCACAGGGCTCTTTGAGCTGCTTCCGCCGCAGGTGGCTGGGAGGTGCTGGATGGAGTCCTTGGAGGCGAGGTGATAGGATGGGAAGAAATCCTGGAGCGCAGCCAGATTTCCTCCAGATCAGATAACAGCGAGGAGGAGTGGGAAGGAGGAAACGGCACGTTGCCAGTGCATTCTCTTTCCCATCTCCCGCTCATGGGGCAAGTCCGCTGATAGGTCTGTCTCCATGGGGACTTCTCCTGAGAGTTTGCCGTTAATGTTTGTCTGTTGGACGTGCTGGTCCTTACACAGGCGTTTCCAAGGAGTCCACGCTTTGCAGCCCCGGAGGAGCACCCCTGTTTATATGAGAGGCTCTTCATCGTCCTCGGCTCTGGAATAAACAGTCTGCTCACAGTGTCTTACTCTCCCCGAGCGGGAGATCAACTGGGGTCCCTCCACTGGGAGGGAATCATTCAGACGTCCACGTTGAAGAAGCACGAGGCAAAGCCGCGTCAGGCATTCGGTCCACAAGGTGATCTGTGAGAAGTTGGCTACGAGGGCTCTGGGGTTTGACATAGTGGACCGTGGTGGGGAGGTCCCGCCAGGTGGCATCGCATCCGTTGGTATGCCATGAGCTGTTGATTGATATATTTATTTAATTAATTAACTTTGTTTAATGTTTACTTATTCTTGAGAGAGAGAGAGCGTGCGCGAGTGAGTGGGAGAGGGGTAAGGAGAGAGGGAGACACGGAATCCGAAGCAGGCTCCAGGCTCTGAGCTGTCAGCACAGAGCCCGACACGGGGCTCGAACCTGGGACCCGTGAGATCATAACCTGAGCTGAAGTCGGTTTAAGCAACTGAACCACCCAGGCGCCCCAAGATTTTTTTTTTTAATGTTTATTGTTTTATTTTTGAGAGAGATCTGGAGAGGGGCAGAGAGAGAGGGGGACAGAGCCCAAAAAGGGCTCTACGGTAACAGCAGAGAGCCCGAAGTGGGGCTCGAACTCACAAGCTACAAGATTGGACGCTCGACTGACTGAGCCACTCAGGGTGCCCCTCAGTTGGGATTTCTGATAGATTGACCTACATAGAAATATTAAAAAAATTTTTTTTTTATTTTTGAGAGAGAGAGAGAGAGTAAGTGGAGGAGGGGCAGAGAGCAAGGGAGGCAGAATCCGAAGCAGGCTGCAGGCTCTGAGCTGTCAACACAGAGCCTGACGCGGGCAGGGCTCGAACCCACGAACCGCGAGATCATGGCCTGAGCCAAAGCCAGATGCTTAACCAACTGAGCTACCCAGGCGCCCCATAGAAGTATTTTTTTGATGGTCATCGTGTCTGTCTTTCAAGAGTGACTTTCTGCAGAGCACATTCAAGCATAAGGGGGCGCCGCTGACGGGGGTAAGGGCTCCAGATCTTACCCCGCAGTGCCTCGAGGCCAGCAGAGTAGAGTCAAGGTTGAACTGTCACTGGCTGTACGTGAAGCGGAAGGTGGGTTCACCAAACTGTGCCGAGTTGCTGACCCAGACAGACGTCGCCAATGTAAAAGGAGGTTAGGGGGGCGAGTTCATCCTGACCTGGAAGGTCCGTGTGGGGTTGGTGTCCTGACCGTGACGGTGGCCCAGCGACACGAAGGGCAGCCTCGTTGGCTTTCTGAAGCGCCAGCTAGTTGGTCACAAGTGCGTGGAAATGAGTCCTGTAATTATCAGGTTGACGACCCATCGCAGTGTGCCTGCCGTGAAAACATTTAAGTGATTTGCTGAGCAGGGAGAAGATACTTACCTGAGGGCACCTGAGTAATGTGAAAGTCCCCGCTCTGCCAGGAGGCCTGCGAGCCTGCGTTACGGAGGTTTTCGTTACGGAGGTTTCCAGTTGAGGAATCGCACTGCGGTCGCTGACCGAACGAATCCTGGTATTGACGGGGTGGGGCCTCCACATCTGGGATGAACTTCTGCCACGGTGTAGTCTGATCTCATCATCGTCGTTACTTTTTTTAAGTTTCTTTATTTGTTTTGGGAGAGGGGGAGAGAGAGATTGAGAATGAGCAGAGACAGGGGGGAGAGAGAGTCCCAAGCAGGCTCCCAGCTGCCAGTGCAGAGCCGACGCGGGGCTCGAACTCACAGACTGGGAGATCATGACCCGAGCTGAAATCAAGAGTCAGACCCTCAACCCACTGAGCCACCCAGGGGTCCCTGATCTCATCGTTATTTTATCGTCCGGGACGTGACGGTGTGGTGCGGGCACCGCCCCCCCCCACCCCCCCCCGCCCTATGCCCTGCGGGCACCTACCCCCCATCATGGACCACGTCCCCCATCACAGCAGGTTGTTGCCACTTCTGAAGAACTAAATCCTTTGGTTAATGCCCCCCCCCCCGCCGACACACAAAATCTAATCAAAGAAGGTTGGGAAATACCGGGGTGACTGAGATGAGCACGGATGACCTCTTACCTTGAGGACACCCCCACTCCCAGTGTTCTTCGACAGCCACACACTGCTGTGGGCTGGTGCCGAGAAGGCTTCGTCTGGGAAGGTGTTTGTTGTGTCTGCACCAGGCCACCTCCGCCTACCGCTGTCTTCTTGCAGCGTCCAGGTCCCCCCCAGGCCTGCCCCTCTCCGTCCTCTGCCTCCACAGGCAGTGATCTTCAGACTCTTATCTTTCCCTTTGCCCTGTTCTTGTTTGGGCTGTGTCCTGAGACTGTGACAGTGTCCCCCCGCCCCTGTAGCGGGACCAGGGACGGGCCATCGGTGGGCCAGCCCGGGCCCACGTAGTAAGGTCCCGTGAAGAGTCTGCACGTGGCATTTTCAGAGTTCCCTGAAGTAGATGCCTGAAGTCGGGCTCCAAAGGCTCAGTGGGCGAGGTTCTGCTGTGCAAACAGGGTTTTCCATTCCCCTCGTGAACTCAGCCCCGGCCCCAGGAGCACGCCCTCCCCGCACCCGTGCCAAAGCCACGTTCAGGGAGGGTTGCGGTGGTTGGCCTGTGCCCGGCGGCCCTGCTCAGAACATCCTCCCCTCCTGAGCGTTTTCCGGCTCTTACATCAGGAGCTGGCGTCTTGGAGCCAGACTGACTTGAGTTCAGACGGCTCTGCCCTCCCTTCCCGCTCTGCTGTGCACCTCGAGTGACTCTGTGCCCCTGGCCTGTTATGGGAAAAAGTTGGCGGGTAGTGGTACCTGCTCGGGGAGTTGCTGGGGACCAAGTGCCATCGTGTGGGACATGCACGCGCCCTGGCGCCTGCGATGCTCTGAGCGTCTGACCTGCGTTAGCTTTCCGTAGTGGTGTTGTTGGTCCCACCTGTCGTCGCCCTGCTGATCCCTGAGCGCTACTGTGCCTCCTCCGATTGGATCTTGGCAGACACAGGGCGGTGTGACGTTTGTGACAGTCCCAAAGGAGGATGGTTAAACATTTTTAAAAGGTTTCTTTTAAACCCCTGTGCCGGATATGCATTGGAACTTAGTTGTATTGCTGTTTAGGGAGACGGGCAGAGGGCTCCCTGGAGGAGGTGTTCCCCCCCCCCCCCCCCATGGGGAGGTGAGTGTGGTCACTGGGCAGAGAGTTCCTGGAGGACTTTGTGGGGCGGAGGGGAACGTCAGTTTTTCCTAAACCACGGAGTGAGTCTAGCCGAGAGGTTTATTTTTCTATGGCAGAGTAAGTTCTGGTGACCTTTTTGGGTGCAGCTCTGTCTCTCCTTCCAAAGATTTTAATTTTTCCATTATTCCATCATTGCCTTTGTCATACGTTAAAAACCTCTCACGCTTGTGTATGTCTTTTAAAAATGTGTTACTTTAATGATCCTTTCAATGATGTACCATTCTTCCAAAACTGAGGGGAAGGGGAGGGAGGGTGGGGAAAAAGAGAACATTTGGCTTTTTACTAAATCAGTCATTTTAAGACATTTAGTCAGTTGTTTATCTAAAATGTAATCTGTTACATCTGAAATGTCACAGAAGATATCAACACTCTGTGCCCGGGAGCGGTGCTTTGCACACTTGTGTGGAGATGCATGAGAAGAATCTAGGGGCTTCTTGAAACAGAGTCCGGGGTCCCGCCCCCCGAGATTCTGAGAGCGTGGGCCGGGGCCCAAGGCTCTGCATTTGTAACACCCATGTCATGTTCTCTGCAGATTCCGCTGGTCCAGGGACCACATGCCAAGGAGCAGTGCCTACAGGCTCCACGATTTCAAATGGCACTGCTCAGGATCACTGCCTGATGTGTCGCTGATGTAGGGACCTGGGGGGTGTGCCTAGGCGTCATGGGGTTGCCGGAATGGAAATCAATTAGAAATACTTCAGTGCTTCCGTTAGATCAGAGGCTAGCTTCTCTTGTTATTTATTCTGGAGTGCCTCTTGTATCAAAGTAGAGGCTTTGTCATTTCTAGCTTGGGTTAATTTATGGAGTTTCCGAAGCAACAGAATTCAGTAAGTCAGACTAGATGACTGACCAGGCTGGTGGGCGATCAGAAAAATGTCTTTTTGATTGGAGCATGATCTTTGGACGGAGACGATGAAAATATGCATAGAGCAGACCTGAGAGGAGGGAGCCCTTTGCTGCTCTGGGAGCTGGGTGGGTTTATGGGTTCATTCATCCCTTCATCCCCCCCTCCCTTACGCTCCCCTTCCTCTGTTTCCCCATGTCCCATTACCTCATCCATCTGTTCATCCATCCATCCGTCCATCCGTCTGTTCATCCATCTATCCGTCCATCCATCTGTCTGTTCGTCCATCCATCCATCCATCCGTCCATCCATCCATCCAGTGTTAGTTGTTCTCCATGGCAGTTCCAGGCACTGGGGATACAGCAGGCAGAGAAGAAAGAACATGAACTCTGCACACTCCTGTATGCCATGCAGTGTCTTCTGAGGTCCTGGGGCTGCTTGCACACGAGCTCGTCCTTTACCCCTCCCACCCTGCTGCTCTGGAGTACCTGGCAGATAGCACACAGAAAGCTCAACATGAAAACAAGTGCCAGTTTTCAGAGTAGAAAAAAAGTGTGGTTTCTGCAAATCACAAACCTGTGAGCATAGCTGCAGTGGCAGTTAGAAGTCTAGAAAAACTATATTCTAGCCTGTGCCCCAGGCTCTGCGACTCTTGGCCTCATTCAGAGTCAGCCAACACAAGATGGGGACCACTGGATGCGTGATGCCAGCGGGAGAGAGACTTGTATTGCCGAGAGAAGTGCCCCAAATATTCACATCAGCAGCATTCTTCACATTCTTTATTTTTGATGTACGCTGATCCCCATTTTGACACGGTAAGGAAAACATACTTGCAGTGAATGTCACAGACGGAATGGACAAAAACCAGTTAATCTGAGATACGATTTGAGCAAATAAGCAGACAGTAAAACCACTGATGACAGTGACATAGAAACCCCCTCTTCTATGGCCTTGCTGTGGGGGTAGGAAGAAGCGGGTGTGTTGGTGGGTGAGGGTGTGCGTGGGCAGCCCTGAACGCCCTCCTCTCCCACCCTCGTAATCATGGAGTTGAAATCGTTTACTTTTTCTAGAAAGCTGTTTGGAAATGTGAATTGATAAAAGGTTTGTGCGCTGTGACCCTGGAACTATGCTTCTAGGAACCTAAGCTAAAGGAATAGAGATTTTCACGGTGCTTGATAGGTTGATTTATATTTTTTACCCTGTCTTGTTTGAGAAAGGATATAAAACAGCCTACAGGGATGGGCGGGTATTTGAAGGCAAGATACCATCTCTGAATATGTCTTCCCTTGATGAAAATTAGTCTTACATCACACCAGGTGTCTTCTGAAATGCTTAAGGTTTAAAGCACCCTGTTTGGTTTTTACACTTGATTTTTTAATCGTTATTTAAATACAGAGTGATAATGACTGTTCAGCATACCAAAGGGGTTCAGCTGACCTTCATTTTACAAAGTACCTGGACTGAGCAAGAGACTCTCTGACCTGCCTCCCAGAAGGCAGAGGAAAGGGTCCCAGTGAGTGCCCCTGTGGACAAGCTCGCCCCCTGGGAGCATCCCGCCTGACCCCCCCCTGGGGTCGGGCCCTGTTTCCATGTTTATCAGGGATGCCACCTGGGCCATCTGGTCACTCTCCAGCCTCTGTGTACTGCAGGCTGCGATTCTGTCCTTCCGGCCCAAGGCCCTCCCCGGGGCCCCTGTTTCCCCGAGACTCCCTGTCTTCTACATTCTCCCCGTTGGGTCACCCAACCTCAAGGCACTGCCTTAAGCAAGTGAGCTGGTCACACGTCTGGAAGGTGACAACCCAATCACACCCAAAGAGAACAGCGCTCTACTGGGAGGCTGGGGAGGGGCACACATGGGAAAGCCAGAGATCCCCCAGTGGCCTTTCATAGACCTCGCTGAACCCTCAGGGAAGAGGGCTCAGCTCCCGGCATGAACAAGAGTGGAAGCAAGTACCAGTTCCCCCATTGACAGGTGTGGGATGGCAGTTTAGCCCCGAGAGGGAACAGAGCCTCACTTTGGGGGCAGCTGACCTGGCTCCACATCCCTCACCATCCACGTGTTAGCTCGCTGGCCCTGGGCAAGTCCTTGACCTCTCAGAGCCCCTTTCTCCTGTGCAAAGAGATAATCGTGCCCAGCTGCTGTGTGGCACACCCTCTTGCTTTGTTACTTAAGGAAAAGGGGCGTCAATTGACTGGTTTCTTCTCTGTGATTTGTCCCAACTTAGCATATTGTTGGGGGGATGAAGTAGCAAAGGGAGAACTTTCCAAGAAGGATTTTAAGGTGGTTAGCATGAGTAGAACACAGGGGGGTAGATGGAAAGATGCTTGGTTTTTTAAATCATTTAGGGGCGCCTGGGTGGCTCAGTCATTGAGCGTCCGACTTCGGCTCAGGTCGTGATCTCACGGCTGGTGGGTTCAGGCCCCGCGTCGGGCTCCGTACTGACGGCTCGGAACCCGGAGCCGGCTTCGGATTCCGTGTCTCCGGCTCTCTCTGCCCCTCCCCCGCTCATGCGCTCGCTCTCCCTCTCTCAAAAACAAATAAACTTAAAAAAAAATCATTTGTATTTTGTTCAGAGCATAAACAAACTTGTTGAAAAGCCAGCCTACGTCTAAGCTGAAAAATTAAAAATAACCTTTCTCTTAAAAAACAGTACAACTCAGGTTTAGAAAGTACGAAGGACCAGAAGAGAAGTCTTCAGAGTACCTGGGAGGAGATTATAATGAATGTTCTCTCGCTGTGTATTTCGGTCTGGACTCGGGGAAGTGCTAGATGCAGAGACGGGGTTTTATTCATAACGTGTATTTAATGTCATGTGGGCTCTTTTTCCTCCTTCTTCTTTTTCCCTGGGCCTCTCTGTGCAGCATGTGAAATCGTTGACAGGAACCCCAATTGATTCTTCTCTGCCCAATAATGTGTTCATTGCGGTGGTATTTCCTGGACAGCTGGGGTTGCTTAACTGCGTAGCTACGATGGTAAGGAAACAGATTTTCCAACTGAATATCTTAACACATGACGGATTGAAAAGGGTCACAGTAAACCACATCATCACGTACGCTGCAGACCGTGTGAGGAGCAGAAAGATATTAATAGGTTCATCACTGTTGCGCGGTGGAGACCAGAATAAAGAGTGGGTCACCCAGCC
Source organism: Panthera onca (assembly GCF_046562875.1). Lineage (NCBI taxonomy): Eukaryota > Metazoa > Chordata > Mammalia > Carnivora > Felidae > Panthera > Panthera onca. The sequence goes on along the minus strand of NC_138346.1, from coordinate 5,293,934 downwards.
GAGGGTCATCTTCAGACGTCCCTGCGTGGGTTTAGTGGAGATGAAGTGATCTCGGGACAGTGACACATTACAAGTGACGTGAACTGGATATTGGTGGTCAGTAGTGCCCCCGGGCCAGTCCTGAAGTTGACATTGGTCCAGTCTTAACCCACAGGGCTTTCTGAGGACCTTGTCTTTTCTTGCCTTCCCGCAGGATAGGCTTGAGGATGACTTCCTCTGAAGAGTCCCCGTCAGAGATCTCTGCTGTATTTCCGGGGAGGCAAATGGTCTCAAGAAAATTAGAATAAAAATATCCAACATATTCTATCCGAGTCTCTGAGCTGCTTCTCACAGCTAGATGGGGAGCAAATTTAAACATTTATTAAGGAGTAAGCAGTGCATTTTCAATCCTTATGTTGTGTCTTTGTCACTGTGATTTGCATTCATATAGGAAGCCCAGCAAACTGGGAAAGAGAATGACTTTCTGACTGAATCCTATAATTTCAAACAAAGCAATTTCATGAATAAGGAATATTAATTCCCGAGCCCAGAGTGATCCCCAGTTTTTTCATTTTGTTTTGTGTTTAGCTTTGTGTTAACAGAAACATTTGCGCGTTCCACACAAGGTCAGCAGAGATTTAAAAGCAGACATATGCTTTGAAAATTTATTCATGCTGGAACCGAGAACATGGAATTAATGAAGTGTACAGAAGCCGGAAGATAGAAGAAGGGGGCGCTGCCTCTATTTTTGTTCCGTGAAGCACTTTATTCCACTGGGAGGTCATCCTTGGCTGTCGGGTGTATGCAGTCTTCCCGCTGCGTATTAATAACCTGGGTGGGCGGAAGCCGTGACAGATACAGAACTGGAAAGTGACGTGTCTCGAATCTGTTTCTAGGAATGGTAATCCCAACGATGCCCGGGAATCTCTTTGGGAGTCCCAGTATCCTAGATCTGCACAGCCCCATCTGTCCCAGCCTTGATGGCCTCACTTCTCTGTGAGTCTCTTGTGTCCCCGTCCCTTTAGTTCACCACTATCGTACTCCCCGCCCCCCGTTTCCAAAGGGAAAGCTGGTGCTTTTACCTGATCGCCCAGGAACAATTAAAGTGTGTCTCCGGCCAGGCTGTGGCCGAGTCTGGTCCCCAGTGCAGGGCAGCTGCCTTTGACAAGAGCAGGTGGCTTCCCTGTGTTCCCCTGGCCTCCCCGGAGCAGGATTCCTGACTTTGTGGGCAAGTAAGCTGCAGTGTCTTATACATATTTGTAATGACGTTTCAGAAAGTGTGATTTATTCATGCTTGAATTTGTTCACTGGAGATTTCCAAGCTCCTCTTTTCCATCTCCAGTGAGGCTCTGTCTGTCCTGCATGCCATGGGGGACTCTCTGTTGGAAAAAGGTCCTGGTCTTTGATCCTGACCTGTAAGGAAGAGGGAGGGGCCGGTGCAGAGTGAGGCTAGGCCCTTGGAGCTTTGATTCTTCCAGGAAGCGGCTGGCAGGGCGGCACAAACTTTGCTGGGCATCATGTACCCAGAAGGTAGTGCCTGGCATGTCTTTTCCTTCCCTGCACAGATGTACAGGTCGTCCTTTAAGACTCCAGTAAGACCCAAGGGGTGCCTGGGTGGCTCAGTCGGTGAAGCATCCGATTTCGGCTCAGGTCATGATCTCACGGTTTGTGGGTTCGAGCCCCGCGTTGGGCTCTGTGCTGACAGCCCGGAGCCTGGAGGCTGCTTTGGATTCAGCGTCTCCCTCTCTCTCTCTGCTGCTCCCCTGCTCATACTCTGCCTGTCTCTGTCCCTCAAAAATAATAAGTGTTAAAATTTTTTTAAAAAATACACCAATTCTTTAAAAAAAAAAAAAAAAAAAAAAAAGAAGACTCCAGTAAGACCCAAGACTCCAACCCCCGTTTTCCTACTGGCCCAAGCCTGCTGCTGATTGCTAATGAGGCAGGAGAGAATATTGCTGTCATTTATCTTGGGGCCTTATTTCCACCTTGGAGGCAGATATGCCGGTCTGAAAGAGACGCCTTCTTTGCGACAGGGTCATTGGTCATCGTATCCCTGTTTTTAGAGCTACATTCAAAACAAAACAAAACAAAACAAAACCAACGGGGCTGCTGGGTGGCTCAGTCAGTGATGCTTCCAACTCTTGATTTCGGCTCAGGCCATGCTCCAGCCTGCTTGGGATTCTCCCTGTCCCTGTCTCTGCTCCTCCCCTGCTCACGCTCTCTCTGTCTCTCTGAACACAAATAAAATAAACTTAAAAAAAAAAAAAAAAAAAAAGAACCAAGAGCTTCAAGCCTAAAGTCTTGATTTGTGTATGTTAATAACGCAGTTTAACAAAATGGCATAAAAGAAACCGGAGCATTGCATTCGGCCTCGTGCTGGGAGTCTTCAGTGGACGTTGCCGACCGTGTACATGGATCGTGGTTTAATATGTGAGCGACACATGCTTGCTTTTAGATGAATCCGGTAAAGTGTTCCAGGGAAAGGCAGAAATCCAAACTGATCCCAACTCTCATGTGTGTGGTTGATTTCCCCGGTTTCTGTAAGAGGATGGCAGGGAGACTGAATGGGGGGGGAGCCCCCGGGGGGGGGGTGTCCCCTGCCTCTTCCAGGTGGAGCAGGCTGTACTGGGTCATCATGCAGGGGGAGCCGGGCTTCTTGCCTGACTAGTAACTGTTATTCCAGAGGGAGCACCGGGCAGCCCGGGAGCTGAGCTGTGCCTTGAAGGGCCTGTTGATGGCGGGGTTGGTTTGAGAGCTTACTGGGGCCAGGAGGAAAAAAAAAGTGTTTTGTAAATCCAAACGTTATACACCAAATGCTCCCCTTACTTGTTAACATTGTTTCGAATGTTAAAGCTCTAGGCCCCCTGCCCCCGCCATCCCCCAGTATGTCAGGATATGACTATTTGGAGAAGGGTCTTTAATTTTTTTTTTAGTGTTTATTTATTTTTGAAAGCGAGAGCACGAGTGGGGGAGGGGCAGAGAGAGAGAGAGAGGGAGACACAGAATCCCGAGCAGGCTCCAGGCTCCGAGGTGGCGGCGCAGAGCCCGACGTGGGGCTCGAACTCACAACTGCGAGATCATGGCCTGAGCCGAAGTCGGAGGCTTAACTGACAGAGCCATCCGGGTGCCTTTGGAGAGAGGTCTTTAAAGAAGTCATGAAGTGAAGATTGAAGTCGCTGGGATGGACCCTAATCTGTGACTGGCATCCTCATAAGAGGAGATTGGGACACAGGCAGGCACCGAGGGACCGCCACGTGAGGACACAGTGGGGGGGGGGGGGCGCCATCTACGAGCCAAAGAGAGAGGCCTCAGAAGAAACCAGCCCTGCTGACACCCTGAACTTGGAGAAAATACACTCGGGTTGCTTAACCCCCTCTCACCCCCCCCCCCCCCCCGCCCCCCGCAGTCTGTCATACCCTGTTGTAGCAGCCAGAGCAGACTATGAGCAGACAAATTGAAAAATTTGCCTTGATGGTTAAGGTTATTAAAACCTTGGTGGCCAATGAAACATCTATGGAAATTTTTCCTTCACACTTTTACCCCGATCTTAAAGCGTTTTTGCTCCTTTGTGCGCACTTTTTCATTAGCTGAATGTCTTTGTTGCTAGAAATGAGGTTTTGCTTTAAACATTTTTTCATGCTTATTTTTGAGAGAGAGAGAGAGTGAGTGAGTGAGTGGGGGCTCTAGGCTCCCAGCTGTCAGCACAGAACCCGATGTGGGGCTCAAACTCACAGACCCCGAGTGAGATCATGACTGACTGAGCCACCCAGGTGGCCCAGGATGTTTTGCTCTAGAAATAATGCTGCTAACGCTCCCTTTGGAGGGACTGAGTTGACAGACCTCAGAAGGTCTCCGTGTTTTCTGCGAAGCGCTCCGTTTTCCAAAAGCCCAGGCCTTTGTACTGATCTCATTATATCCGGAATGTGTCTGATGGTGAGAATTTATGGCTTATTTATAAGTGAGTATTTCTGCTTTGAGGAAGGGAGGTCCTCCGCAATTGGCCGACTTTCCTGTGGCCTTCCAGGGTCAAGGGCGAGAACGAGGAGGGAGAGGCCACTGGGTCGGGATCTCAGGCAGAGAGAGGTGGGGCCAGCAGATGGGCTGGGCAGTGGGTTTAGTGAATGGGGACCACTTTGGTTTTCCTGCAAGGCCACCCTGGAGTCCTGGGTGGAAGCAGAGGCCAGCTTGAAGCCAGTGCAGGGCTTGGGTGGGGGGGGAGGGGTCAGGGTAGCAGAGGGTTTACTCAGTCTTTCCAGGAACTCTAGAAGGAAAGCAGAGTCCTGAAGGGGAATTTGGGGATAATATTAATCTCAGGACTGGGACCTGTCCTTGAGATACAGATAAGAAAAGCAGCCTCTTTTACCCCAGCCTGCCTTGGGCTTTCAGTGTCCCATCCCTGGGAAGTAGGGCGGTAGGGTGAGGGGCTTGTGTGTGTGTGTGTGTGTGTGTGTGTATTTTAACCACCATCTCTGTTTGCTCCCAAAGTCATTTCCACTTTGCACTCCTCCTTTCCCCTCCCCTTTCTCTCCCTCCCTCTCCTCTCCACCCTCACCTTCCCAGCAGAGCGGAAGGACTAGCTCCAGCAAAGCCCTTCAGGATTTTATTGGAGGCACCTTGACTGCCTTTGCTGCCTCCCTTTGTGGACCCGCTGGGCTCTCCCTAGAGGCAGGGCCACATGGGGTGGGGGGCACGTGTCAGCCTTCCTTCTTGGGTGGAGTTGGTGCTTTTTCTGAGAGTCTGGGGGTCAGGGCTGGGCTCCAGTCCAGCTCCACCCCTAACCCTGAGATCCAGGGCCCCCTTTCCCACCGGTGACTACAACTTTCTCTGTGTTAGATGAGGGATAAGAATAGTCCTTATGACATAGGAGCATTTGGGGGAATAAGCTGGATTCGCCGAATTAGTATCTCTCCAGTGCCTCCGGCTGAGCCTGGCCTTGGCTAAGATTGGAAGGGGCAGCTGAGAGTTGGTCCGGCTGAGCCTTGAGGCCCATCGAGGGGCCCTGGGCTGCAGAGGGAGGGTCAGGGTGAGCAGGCTCCTGCAGTGTAGGCAGGAGGGCTGGAAGGTCTGGCTTGGGGTGGGCCAGCTGACGCCTGGTGCCTTTAAACCCAGGCTCCCCCTTTCTGGTAGGTGGCATAGCCCCATACACGTAGGCGTTTTTGGGCCTGGGGATCTCCAGTCAATGTAAAACACATGTTTTTGTATCTCCCCTGAAGCCAGGAGGTGCACGGAAGGTGTGCGTCTCGTGGCCACACCGCGGCTGGACGTTGTTTCTCAGGAACGAGGCTGCCGCCGGCCAGGCTGGCAGAGTGTGGACCCAGGCAACCTGCGTGGTGCCCAAGTGGTGCGAGCGGGCTGGAGGCCCCACGTTTATCCCCTCGCCTTGGCATCCGATGGCGTCCTGTGAATGCTGGAATGTGCCGAAGCAGCGGTGGGGAGTCTGGGTAGCCTGCTTGGGTAAATGGCCATCTCGGATGTTAGATTTCCTTGCGTGTCGACTCCTGATTCCCTGGAGTTCTTCCAGGGAAAAAGACCTTTGTGCGAACGTCCCGTTGTACATGCCCAGAAACGCCCGGTGCCCTCTGATGCTTCTCTGGAAATTCTTTGACGGTACAGTGGGGGGTGGTGTTTGCACACAGACACGTGCAGCCCTCTTCATGGGGGACTTCTCAGTGTGCAGTCCCCCGCGCAGGGTCCCCTTGCAGCTCCCGACAGCTTTCCGGAATGTGCCATTTGAAAAACGAAAACCCATCATTTTGAGCACTTCCGAAATGCCAGGTGCCAAGGCCCCGGGCCGTTAGATCCTTGTGTTAACTGTGGGTTCACTCGTCATCACCCTCTCCGTAGATGGTTCTAAGTTATTTCAGGTGTTCTAGGTCTTAGTGAGGATCCCGGACTCCAGGATCGATGGCTTGCATTTCCTTCTGTCTCGGTGAAGGCCCAGGGCCCGCAGGCAGCCCTTGCTAGCTGAATCTTGGCCAACCAGCTGACCCGCTCTCGTCCTGGCTGTTTCCTCTGCATAGTGAGCGTGGCCCAGGCTGGATGGGCGGGCAAGGAAGGAGCCACCCACCAGGGGATCCCCCCTCCTTGGAGTGCTTACTTGAGGCTCCAGACCCTGCCCCCTGCCCCCCTCAATTCTGGCCAGCTGCTGGGCAGGCTTTCCCCCCAGGCAGTCACACTCTGGAAACTCCCCACCCCCAAGCATGGCTTCATGTGGTCCATGAAGGAGGGTCACGTTTTCTCAGGGGCGGCCACCCAAGATCAGCTGCGGTGGAGGAGGTTTGTGGCCACGGGAAGAAGTGAATCACCCTCCCCTCCACGCCTTTCCCTCACCTCTGGAGACCTCGAAGGTAAACTCGTGGGGGTTGGGGGCTGCCGGGTGGTGTAGCAGTGTAAACGGGCATCAGCCAATCTCTGCTGTTACTTGCAACATGACCGAGGCACCACTGCTCCCTTCCAGAATTGATCTTGAATCAGCCGCCTGGACTGGTAAAAGTTAACCCCCGGCAGCATTTACCAAGCAGAACACTGATAGGGCCCGAGGTTTAGAGATAAAGTTGCTGCTCCTGTCTCAAGGACCCAGGTCTTCTCGGGGAGGTGGTTATGTAAAGGGCAAGTGTGAGGTCAGACGGGGGATTGACACTGAGAAGGGGTGGCCAGGCCCCAGCAACGAGGTGGACTTGGCTGATCCTGCCAGCCCCAGCAGATGACCGTGGAGAGACCGGGTGTGGCATGGTCAGGACTAGAAAGGAGTTGGAAAGGCCTGGGAAGGAATGAAGGATCTTGGGAGGCAGCAGGCAGCACACATTTGTTCTAAGCACTGGGACAGATGCTTCATACACATTTCATTGTCACATCTCCCCTGTCTTCACGGCCTTCCTGCCAAATGAAACTGGGCTCGGAGACTCAAGGTCACTTTCCCGAAGTCACACAGGGCTTGCTTTGCATCATTCTGGCCTAAGAGCTCAGCCCCTTAGCCATGCTGCCCAGCAGGGGTGGCAGGGGGCTGTCCCAGGCCCAGAATGCCAGGTTAAGGAGTGGCCACTTACTTCTGCAGGTGACGGGGCGTCTCTGAGTGGAATTGTGGCCTGGGCTCCCATCGCTGCAGAAGGGCTGGGCCGGGCTGTCCACTCGTTCTGGAAACCCAGTGAAGGGTGAAGAGGAAGGAAGCACAGTGCACCCTTGAGGAGGTGGGAGGCGCCTGGGAGGGGGCCAGAGGGCACACGGAGGGAGGGGAGGCCTCTGTTTGGTTTTTATTCAGTGGGAGATCACTGAGTGTTTTCAGCGCTGGCTGAGGGAGAGGAGGTGATCGTGGTTGATGGAACGTGGTCCGGTGGCCAGCTCTGAGCAGGAGAGGCGAGTGTGGTTGGGGGGCCCGGAGGACAGCAGCTCCGGGCTGTGGCACCCTGTGTTTTCGGGGCAGCCTACGGGTTTGCGTCGTCGGAATGGGATCGTGGGGGACCAGGGCTGCGGGGCCCCCTCACTGTGTGGGCAGCTGCGGTGGGGCCCCGTGCTCCCGCTCTTGTCTGCTCCGTGGACGCAGTTTGTGGCGCCCTGGTCCCGCGGGCTGGAGTTCGGATGGACCCACCCGAGTCCACGGTGGGGTCTCGGGCGTCAGGGACCGGCACTAGACAAGGGACGTGCCGTGGCCTCGGCGGGACCGAGGAGGGTCTGCAGGGTTGGGAAGGACACGTGTGTCAGGCGAGCCTCCTGAAGCAGGAGTATGAGAGAGAAGACGATGTCGGGGACGGTTGTGGCCAGGAGGGGAGGGTGGACGGGCACAGTCCTGGGTGGTTCAGGGCGTGACCTTGGGAGGAGGCCTTAGGAAACAGCGAAGGGCAAGACCTGAGTGCAGGAGGCAGTGTGGCCTGGCTCTCCGCATGGGTGCCGTGCTCCCTAGACGCCTCCCTTGGGGTGTCTGCCAGGCAGTGACGGGAGGAAAGGGGACCTGGGGCACGGCATGAGCGCCCACTCACTGCCAGGCCACCTGGCGATCCCCCGACAGTAGTGTCCTGAGCTGGATGGCCCAGGGGCCACGAACGTCCTTGTCTGGATTTGAGGACTTCTGTGTTGGTACCAAACCAGCCACGCCGCTGTCTTCGGCACCTCTCCTAGGGACAGAGGTGGCGCTACAGGGGAGGGTCAGGAAAGACGTCGGTGCCCCGCAAATTGTTGGGCCACGGCACTTCTGTCTGTCGTCCCTCCCCTTCCCCTCATGGAAGGTTCTGGAGCTGGTGGTGAATTTTTTTTTTCCCCCAAGGAGGCGAGCTTAGCACAACATACATCAAGGCGCAGGGAGGAGGCTTGGGGGCTGCCGCGGCTCTTTGGCCCCCCCCCCCCCCCAGAGCAGCATCTTCCCACCGCAGGGACGCCTCCCCCCTGCTCTGTGCCCGCAGGTTGCTGATGAGCCGTGCGTGGCAGGAAGATGAGACGGCACGGATGTTTTATTTCATCTTATTGTGTCAGAACTGGTCCCCGTGACCCACTTCTCCTCTTTCTCAGGAGCTTTTATGCAAATCGTAAGGAGCAAGGGGGTGGCGGCTGCTACCAGCGTGCGTTTATCCTCCGCCCCCCCGGGGAGTGCGGGAGCTGGTGACACATTGGCTAATAAAGGCAGCAGGGTGGTCATGTGTCTCCCACTGCCGACTGGGGTGGGGGTGGGGGGTCTGGGCTCTGAACCCACTTCTTAGTCATGTTGTTTTCCACATTTAGAGGGAAATATATCAAACCTTCAGGTCCCCTGGGCACAGATCAAAGATTTCCAGATATCTCAGCAGCCAAATCCCAAAAGGGGTGCAGAAGTGATAACTCTGCCCAAATAGGCTTTTCTCGAGCTTTGTAATGGTACGGACAGAAATTCCCAGGGTGTTATTTGTGGCCTGGATGTTTTTTATTTTCGTGGAAGTCCCGGACTTCACAAATCTTTGGCGGGGCGGGGATGGGGTGGGGTGGTCAGCGGGTCTGAAAACAAACTTGGTAAGCATCCAGAAGTTGTCAAAGCATATTTAAGTGGCTGTTTGACAGCTCATGGTATTTGCTTCCACTCCTGGAGGCTATTCGGGGGCGTCTCTGACCCTATCAGACCCTCCTCGTGTTTTAATTGTAACGTCTGTAGGAAGATGATTGTGCAGATTGTATTATTAGAAGAATCTCTTCCGGCGGATCCTGCAGAGGAAGTTTCGCGACCCGACAGGCCCGGCCCCGTGTGCACTTGAAGACGGGGCAGATTAGGTAATCGGTAGGAATTTCTTGGTCTTTCTCCACACAAATTCCAGAGCTTCTTTGCAGCTGTTCGGGGGGACAGGTGCACAGCTGAGTGTTACCCTTGATGAAATCCTCCTGATTCTCAGCTGTGTGTCCCCAGAGCACCGAAGACTGGAGAGAAAAGCTGAGCATCCCTGGGGGAAGAAGCTCTGGCCGCAGCCAGTGCCCGGCAGCTCAAGAGTGACCATCCGCGGGGGACCCTGTGGTTGTGACGCAAACCACAGAGTGTGGTGTGTGTATTCGTTTCACCAAAGTGACGCTCAGTATGTGTGCTTTGAATTTCGTCTTGAGTCCCCTTTGTCTGGCGTTCAGCAAGAAGGACCACCAAGAAATTTCTGACGTTTTCCTTTGTTTGGGGAGTGCGAAGCTACTCATGAGGGACTCTTTGGGGAATATTTTTAAAGCCAAGGCTTTTCCCCCTTGGCCTACGGAAGTGCGGGTGAGCTTTCAGCTTGGTTTTCTCTGCTTCCTCTTGGCTCCCTGCACCAGATTGTGTGGAAGAATCTGCCGTATCTGTAAAATGGGCTGGATTAAGGTTGCTTCTAGCCCTCGCTTGCTGTAAGTGGAGGATGCCAGCCTGGCCTCGTGCGGGAGTAACCGGGAGGGGACAGTGGGTCAAGGCAGCTCCAGACCGGGGGTACGCGGGCCGGAGCAGCCCTGCGCACAGGTCCCGGCAGAGGCTCATTGTGGGAGCTCCCTGGAGGGCGAGCCAGCGAGCTTACCTGCGATCACAGGTGCTCACGCGCTCCGTCGACCCCTTGTACGTGCTGACCCGTCTCCCCCACAGGCGGCTCATGGCCCAGAGTGTTCACGCGTCATGCTTGGGGTGTTTTCTGATTAAGAATGACACAACGATGCTTTGGATTTTAAATCACTCATTTTTGGCGAAACTTAGTTTTATTTCCTTTCCCGCATTGTCATCATGTCCATGATACTTACTGATTTAAACCAATGGTAATTGAGGACTCGTCGGTCACCGAGCGAGGACTCCTGGTGGCCTCGTCTGTCACTCTTGCTCTTCTCCCTACTTGGGGAAGGGTTACTGGAAATAATTGCTTCTTTTCTTACAGAGGGACCGTCTAGAGCTTTCTCGTATCATACACAGAGGCAAGAGAGGATGGCTGCGTCAATAAAATAATAAAATGAGAACTCGGAGACACGGGAACCACCCCTTCCCTTTTCACGCGAGTGTGCCTTGCCTGTCCCTTGGGAGCAGTGGTTCTCCCCTGGTGACATCTGGCAATATTTGCACACATTTTTAGCTGCCGTGGCTTGGGGGAGGGGTGTATTGGCATGAGTAGGGGGAGGCCAGGGGTTCTGCTCAGAACCCTACGATCCCCAGGATGGGCCCTCGGCAACAAAGGACCCGAGTCCGGAGTGTCCGTGGCGCTGAGGTTGACCACCCTGTCTGGGTGAAGACCAAATACCGCTCCCTCTTGAAGCCGTTTTTGAATGTTCCAGCAGGAAACAACCGTTTTCTGCCTTCTTCTTACCTGCCTCCTTTCTATCCTATGTAACACTTCCTTCTGGATAGCGGTTACTTAGGACGCTTGGGTGTCCCCTCACCTCCCAGCTACCCTATCAGCGAGCAGAGTGCTCTGGGCACAGTCCGTGTGTTCTACACCATCGTCTGGCTGGGGAGCAGAACATGTGCGGGCAGGTGGCCGCGTGCTGTCAGGTTGGGGGGGGGTGTCACAGACCGCCGGGGTCACCGGTTCTCATTCACCTTGCAGAATCTTTCGTGAGCAAAGTGCACCCGCGCAGGTGTCCTGCCGAGTGTCAGCGTCTCGTCGTGTTCACCTGGCGCCCAGAACCAGGGGAAGGCTGCCCAGAGAAGCCCTTCGTTCGCGGGCCACCGAGCTGAACTTGGGGTGCCGCAGACCAGGGCTTGGGGGGGTGTCTCTCACTCCCCCTTGCCCCACCCCTCCCACAGGGGCACCCAACTCTGGGCCTCGTATAAAACAGCCTGATTCTCTGATCTCCAGATGCCTTCCGACGGGAAGCGGACTGGAAAAGCCCTCTCCCCGTGAAGTCAACCCAAATTCGGTTTTGATTAAAGTAGTTGCTGACCTGTTGTTCTGGCTCCTTCCATCAGGAGCGTGGTTGGTGCTGCCCATTGAGGTGACACCGTGGGGCCTCCGGTTAAAAGTGAAAAGAGGGGCGCCTGGGTGGCACAGTCGGTTGGGCGGCCGACTTAGGGTCAGGTCATGATCTCGCGGTCCGTGAGTTCGAGCCCCGCGTTGGGCTCTGTGCTGACAGCTCAGAGCCTGGAGCCTGTTTCAGATTCTGTGTCTCCCTCTCTCTGACCCTCCCCCGTTCATGCTCTTTCTCTGTCTCAAAAATAAATAAACTTTAAAAAACAACAAAAAAAAAAAGTGAAAAGAGCGTGGAGCCCAGGCACAGCCTCCCAGGGTCTTCGTGTTCATATGCGTGGGACCGTCCAAGGTTGGGGTGGCCGTGGCTGCATTATTGTTGGGCCCCGAGGACACATGTAGGTAGGGCGTAAGTGCTGAGACCTCTTCCCGCTAGACCAGAATGTCCTGGCCTCAGGGACCGAGCCCACTGGCCCCTCCGTGATTTGTCAGGTTCTTACCTCTTTTGCGTTTGTTTTAACCCCCAGCTTATAAAAGGAGAAAAGTGGGGCCCCCTGATGAGTCCAGTCCAGGCAGGGTTGACTGCAGGGTCGACCATCTGCAGAAGCCGAACAACACAGATCTGAGAGCGGAAAGCCTTCCTTCCCCCCGGGGTGATCTGACTTGAGTCTCATGCCAGAAGGTGAATTGGGAAATTGTGGGTTGAGCACAAATGCCTTTCCTTTTCTTCTTCTGTATCTTTCAGTCAACCTGCTGCCAGAAACCGGTCTGGAGGGTGCCCCGTGAACTGGGGGAGGGGCTTTGTTGCTGCTGGGGTGGGAGTGCAGAGCCGGGCAAGGTCAGTGGTTGGCTGGTTGCGGTGGCCCACACACGTGGTTCTGCTGTGATGCTGTAAATGTGATTACTAGCTGGCAAGTTCTGTGACTTGGAAAGTCAGCTCCAGGAGCAGACGGCTCTGCTGACTACCAGAGATTCCCTTTAACTAAGGCTTATCAGCTCTAGTAACACTTGCGAAATAATACTCTCATGGAGGATATTTAATTTATAGATAGCTAGAAATGGCCCAGGCCGGGGGAAGTCGTGGGAAGGTGGCCAAAAGATCCCATAAACCCGGAATAGGAGTGCAAAGCCGGCTGCTGGGGGGGGTGGGGGGCGGGCGACGATGGAATCGGGGTGTACGTAGGGCCGCTCCCCATTCCTAGATCCCTCTGCACTCCTTCCCTATAAGGAGCCCCTGCAGCGTTGAGGATTTGCCTGCCTTCGATTTGGTTTTGATTGAGTATTGATAACACCTACAGACTTTTTTTTTTTTTTAAATAAGCCAAAATGGTGATCTATTCTAAGGCACAGGAAAATTTAAGAAATGATTGTCTAGATGGGTCAGTTTAAAAAGCAACAGAAAAAGAAAGCATAGTGCCACCTGAACATACATAGCATGACCGTTTCTATTTTTAAAAGGCAGGTCTGGCTGCATTAAAAGGGGATTTAGATTTTGGAGTGGCAGGATCTGTCTGAGCCTCTGATTCTTTGCATCGGGCGAGCCCATGTATCCAGGGCAGTAGGGAGAGGTGATTCTCCCGGGTTGTTTCAGCCTAGACAGTCAGGCCTGGTGTGGGATCATTGTGCTTGGTGTGGAAAATAAATGCTTTCCTGTGAGGCGAAAGCAGTGTGAGTCAGTGGGCGTCCCGGGCCCTGGCTGAAAGAGGTCCCCTCATTTAGCACCATCCCAGAGATTCCTGGTCATGTAAGGTGGATCAAATGGAACCTTCTACTCTGCGGACTGAGTCCTCCCACAGCAACGTGCAAACCCTGGGCTGGATTCAGGATAACCCTGCCGGCATCGTGCGAGACCCCAGCAGTTCCGTAGTGGAGTGCTCTAGGAGTGGGGTTTTACTTTTTACGTTTGGCTCTACGAATACCTCGGATGACAAGCAGGGTCTGTGTCTTGACGATGGGCTAATTTCGTAGGAAAACCTATCTCCAAACTTGAAAGTTGCCTTGGTGTTAAAAAGTGAGAATAGGTCCCAGGGGAAGTTAGGAGCCCTGGGTTCTGATTACCCATGAGTCCCCCTCCCCCCTGCACGCGCGCGCGCAGAGGCCCCTGCCTCTCTGCAGGTGAGGTTTGAGTCTCCACTTAAAGCCGGCCTGACCTTTCTGTCCACACAGCTACAGCCTTGAAAGGGTAGACCCCACCCAGTGTTATTAGCGCTCACCCCGGAGACAGACCGGCAGGGCTCTGCTCTGTCTCCCATCCTTGTACCTCCCACACACCGGCTTTGTGTGAAACCACGTGGCCTTGAAAACACCATTTTTTCCCACAACTTTGTGAGTTCTTTGAGGACAGAGGCCCTGCCTCCTCACTGTGTAGCCTTGCGGTCAGTGTCCAACATGCATTTGATGAATAAATGAGCAAACAGAAAAGTGAATGAGTACATGGAAGCTTGCTAGATGTTGATATTATTTACATCTGATTAGCATCAAGCTCAGCCTTACACATTTCTCTCTCTCTGCTGTTAACAAAGCAAACGGCGATGCTCACAAGGACCAAAAAAAATGCCACGGTGGCATGGGGAATGGGCACAGGTAGTGCGACCCCCCAAAAAGACCCCGGGTTCCGCTCAGGAGTGAGCTGTGTAGCCTCGGGGAAAGCACCCACCCTCTCTGAGCCCCCTCTGCATCCACCTAAGCTGATGGGCTCTAGAAACCTCATTCTGAGAGCTGGTCAGGGTCTGTGTGCCACTCTGGAAGTTGCTGGTTCCTGGGTCTTATCAGAGAGGGCTTTTCATTGAAACTCTGAAGGTAAGCCAGATCTGTTCTGGGGTTCCCTAACTTTGCACTCGAGGAATGTTAGAGGCACTGCCCTTGAACCCTTGAGCGCCAAGAGTAGGTGGACAGAGCTTGCAACGATCCTGTGATTGTGGCAGTCGTGTCCAGGTACAGCCACCGGGGGTGGTCAGAATTGTTTTAAACTTTTGTTTTAATGGATTTTATCTTTTAGAGCAGTTTTTGGTTAACAGCAGTTTTGAATAGAAGGTGCAGAGAGTTCCCGTGTACCCCCCGCCCCCACCCATGCATAGCCTCCCCGCACTATCCACATTCCCTCCAGAGTGGTACGTTTGGTATAATCGATGAACTGATGTTGGCACCTTATTATCACTCAGAGTGTATAGTTTACCTTGGGATTCACTCTTGGGGCCACGTATTCTTTGTGTTTGGACAAATGTGTAATGACACATGCCTACCCTTACGTGGTGTCATATATTTTCCCCACTCTAAAAATCCTCTGTTCTAAAGTATCTTCTTAAAAGGAAATAGAATCAACCAGCAGTCTCTCTGATCTGTGTCACTAAATCCGCATGTTTAATTTCACTCTGAGTAAAATCCAGATTTCCTCAGCTATAACTTCTTTGCTAAGAGGCCTCGTCGTGCATCTTTGTGTCCTTTTCAGTGCTCTGGGCACGGTGTTTGGTGATAGGCAAGGAGGGGAGGCCAGGACCAGCAGTCACAGAATCCCAGAATGGTGGTGGCCTGCCAAGGAGCTCTCTCCCTCAGAAAGAGCGTCCCCTGTGTCTTTTGCATTTCCAGGCCTCGAGAAGCCTGTGTAAGCATCCAGTTTGATTAGCGGACCCTTTGTGACATTTTCCTTCTGACACTTGGAAGAAGCCAATGGAAAGCCCTACATTCGAGACCTCAGGAAGAACCAACAGGTTGATCTGCATAAGAATATTGTTCTGCATCAGGTCATATCAAGGACCAGGATCTATGTAGCCAGGAGGGAGCAGGCAGGGGGATCTGATGGAAGAGAAACCCAGCAGGCAGGGTTTATTTAGCACTCCCACACACTGCCTGGCACACAGTACCTTCGCTGATTCAGTCCTCACAAGACTGCAGAGAGTTTGTTCCGATTTTCTTCCTCCCCACCTTACAGGTGTGAAATAGGAGACGGTGAGGTGGCGCACAGGCTGGGACACGCACGTTTGCAACACTGTGTTCTCCCGCCTCTTAAATCGGCAGGGGCATTTCCCACGCATTGGGGAACTTACTCCTAAAACTATTTCAGGAGTGAAACTGCATGGTCCTTCACTTGGAGGGCAGGGGTGTGAACTGCGCCATCACAGGAAGCAAGAAGGTCCCTCCCTTGCCCCCTCCTTCCAGGCCGTGCACTTGCTCCTTCCGAGTACAAGTATGCAAGTACACTTGGGAGGGGTAACAAGCACCTGAGATCTCTCGCTTTTTAAGTAAGTCGTTGTTTGACTTGCAGCCTCCACAGAGCTCTACGGGGAGGACAGATGCTTCAAATAAACTGGTGAGACACGGCCCATGTTTTGTTTTTGCGGGCCACGCCCTGGAGTGTAGGGTTAGTGTAGGGTGAGGGTTCAGGCCCGGTGCCAGGCCTGCCCCCCGGAGGCTCCGGTCCGCGCGGCGGCGATCCAGCCCGGTGCTTCTGCCTTGCCCGCGGGGCCGCGCTCCCGCCGCCGTCGCCGCCGCCGCCGCCGCCGCGCTCCCGGGACTCGGCCGCCGGGCTGGGCGCGCGGCCCGCGGTCGCTGCACGTCGGCCCCCGCCCGCCCCGCCCCGGCGCGCATTTCCATTTTAAACCGCCGCCCGCCCGCCCCTCGGCCGCGGCCGGCGCAGCTGCCCGCGCGGCCCATTTCGGGGAGTGGCGGAGGCTGCGGAGCCGCGAACTGTGCAGAGAAGGCCTGGAGATGCGAGCGGGCCCCGCGCCGTAGACAATGAAGCCGCGGGCGCCGCCGCCCGCCCCGGGCCCCGCGCGCCGCGGCCGCACCTGCCGGCGAGACCGTCCCCGCGCCTGACCGCCCGCCCGCCGCTCCGCCCACCGGCCCCGCCGGCCCATGGCTGGGCGCCCCGGGCCCGGACCCCCGCACTCGGGCCGCGCGGCGCACGGGCCGGCGGGCGCCAGGGGTGCCGTCCCCGCAGCCTGAGCGCAGCCCTCGAGGCGAGCGGGGGGGCAGGGGGCGTGGGCCCACCCCGGGCGCGCCCGCTCTCCCCGCCTCGCCCCGCGACCGCCCGACCGCGCGTCCCGGCCCGCGGCGCGCTGGATGCGGCGGGGCCCCGGCGGCGGGCGGCGCGGCGGCCACGGCCCCGGGCGACATGTACCTGCTGGACGGCAGCGGCGAGCCCGCGTCTCCGCCCGCGGACACGATGCCGCGCGGGACGCCCCCCCGGAAGACCGTCTACCGCATCTCCGTGACCATGGTCAGGAAGGACCAGCTGGCCGCGCCGGGCCCCGGCGGCCCCGACCCGCGCCCCGCTCGGAGGCCCCGGCCCGCGCGCTCCCCGGACGCGCCCGGGAGGCTGGTGGAGGAGGCCGAGGAGGAGGCGGCGGCGGCGGCGGCGGGCGCTGAGGACCCCGAGGAACGCCGGCCGCGCGCCTGGGACTTCCGCACCTTCCGCACCCGCAGCACCGGGCAGCTGGAGCTCGGGCGGCTCCGGCCTTGCGCACGCGGCCCCGAGCCCGCGGACCTGGCCGGCAGCCCCCCGGCCGCGGAGGAGGGGCCCGGCTCGCCCGCGCCCGGCAGCCCCGACGTGGAGGGGGTCCGAGCCGCGCCCCTGCGGCGGAGCCTCAGCTTCAGGCACTGGAGCGGGCCCGAGGCGCCGCGGAGTCGGGCGCTGGGCCGCGGGAGGCGCCACAGCAGCTCCGGGAGCCTGGCTTGGGCGCCGGGCGGCGAGGCCGCGGCCGACCCCGGGGCCGCCCTGGAGCCCGCGGGGGCCCCCGCGCCGCCGGCCTCGGAGAAGCGCAACACCCTGGACGTGGGCGAGGTGCTCAGCAAGAACGACGCGCTCTCGGACCTGGAGCGCTGGGAGCGCAGCAAGAGCAAGAACCGCACGCTGGACAACAGCGACCTGCAGCGGCTGGAGCGCGCGCGGGCGGCGGCCGCGGGCCCTGGCGGCGCCTCGGAGCACCGGCTGCTGCGCTTCTTCAGCGGCATCTTCGCGCGCAGGGATGGCGGCGCGCCCGGCGGTCCCTCTCCCTGGAGCGGCGCCTCGCGGTCCCGCGGCTACTTCAGCCTGCGCCGGGCCCCAGCCGACGCGCACTCGTCCAGCGCCGAGAGCATCGACGGGTCCCCGCGCAGAGGTGGGCAGCGCGGCCGGGGAGGTGAGGGCAGCGGTGGGAACTGGCCTGGTTCCGCAGCGGCCTGCTCGGAGGACGCTGGGACTTGGGAGCGGCTAAGGGGGCCGCCGTCTCTGGCCGCCAGCCGGCGGGTGGCCACGCCGGGTGGGAGCTCGCGCGCTGCGGGGTTTTCCCCGGTAACGCTGCTGCGGTCCGGAAGATCTTGGCTTCCCCTGCCTCGGGCCGTGTCTGGTGGTGCCTTTCAGGGTCTGTGTCCTCCTGGGGAGAGATCACCTCGCCAAGCGGTGTGTTGCTAGGGCAGGCGCTGGCACCGCCTTCTTTAAGCGGGGCCATGAGCTCCGTGGGCTCCCTGGCTGTGGTACCTGCGGGCTGCCTGGGACTTGGCCTGGAAGCAGCCGCACAGGTGGCGCGGCCCGGCCTCCCCTCCGGCAGCCGCATTCCTCTTGGTTAATTTTTTCCTCCACCCTCAAGCCTAGTCTCCCTGTAGGCGCTACAGTCTGTGAGTGCGGGTGGTGTGGCCCCCACCGATTGGACGGCGCTCGCCTATTGCGATACCGGTAAAGATCGTTCACCCCGGCGGTCAGGGATACAGGCCTCTCCCCACAGCCTCTGGTGTCTTAGCGGGAGAGCGAGTCTGGGACAGGATTCCGTTTGCTAGTAATGTATTCTATGCGGGTAGGATAATCACAGCCCGGCAGCCTGTTCTGAAATTTCAGTTCCCTTTCGCCTTAGGCCCTCCAACAGGGGCCTCGCAGGGAAGGTTTTGAAGGCAGATGTGACAATATTCTCTTGGAAAAATTAGGTAAGCTTGATAGCATTTGGGAGTCAGAATCGTCCAGAAGTCGCCACACACAGATCCCCTTCTCTCCACGTGCGGGGTCAATCACCCTGAAGGGAAGAGGCTGGGGGTGAGTGGAGGGGCTGGGTTGTTAACCCCCTGCTTATGTTGGGGGTAGAGGGGAGAGTTAAAGGTATGGTCCCCATGCATTTCGCCGCCGAGAAATCGGGTGTGCTGATCACCTCACCCTGCTGTTGGTGGAGATGAGGGTAGTTGAGACCCTGCGGTGTGCGCTTTTAATTTGAGGTTTTCAGCTGGTAACTCACCGCCCCTGGAGCGCGGAGTCCTCCCCGGCAGACCTCGTGAGGTACCTGGCTGCCCAGGGTCTGTCTCAAAACCACCAGCACAGAGAAATCACTGACCTCGCTGACGTATTTTGAAGGTAAACTGGAGATAAACCTCGTCAGGTTGTAATGTGCTTCTGATGATTCTCGGAACGTGTTAGAGAATATTTGAAATAAGCACTTGAGCCTGCAGTAGAGTTTAAGTCTGATTTTTTTTTTTTTTAAATAGGTGAGGCCGTAATACAAAGTCACTTGTTGCAGGCTTTCTCTAGTTGAACTTGCTGCCCGTACCTTGCGGCGGAACGGGCCTTGGGATATTGGAGAAGGGGCTGTGTTCGGCTCCAGCCATTACCCACCCCTCCCTGGATGCTCTTGAGATACTCAGAAATGATGGGCGTGATTTTGTTGAAGTCGGTTTGTGTAGAGTTGCTCCTGCCGTCGTCTGCGTTCCTTGGGTGGAAGTTCAAATCCACAGGACCGGGTTCTCCCTATGATAGCAGGCCTGCGTCTTTGCTCTGGGTTTGGCGAAAATAGTGATTAGCTGCCTGGGTTCCGGACAGGCACCCGTGGAGGGGAGGGAGGGCACACGCCTGGTTTAGAAAGAATGCGTTTCTTCGTGGTCCCTAGCGATACAAGTTAGAAGTATTGGGGTTTGGGTATTTGGGCGCCGGTCAGATGGATTGATAATAGATTTGGAAAGTAGAGGCGTAAGGCGTGTTGGAATTTTTCCCTCTAGGGCGGCGTAAGATTTTAATAGTAATAATTGGAGTAACATTCGCTCTGTTTGTTTCTTGTGGCCAACCCCTCTCGGTGGAATTGCTTTGGTCTGAGACATAACACTAGCTAGCATTGTGGGTTGAGTAGAAACACGGAATGTCTCTGAGCTGGGTTATGGCACACACAGTTTGAATTCCAGGGTCTCCCTTTATTCTGAAGTTCTAGGTAATCACACAAAAAAAGGCCACGTCCCTCACCTGCCTTTGGCTAAAAGGCCTGAAGTGTCCCCATTCTTGGGGTTATTTATTGTAAAGTCAACGTCTGTCACAGGTTAAGATGCAGTCCCCACAGCTTTCAGGCCTTTTCATGTTATTACACTTTGCTACTTTTTGTAGATTTGCTTCCTCTGATACACAGTGTTCAGATTCAGTGCTATTTAAGTGAAGCTCCGAATTCAAGGTAAAATACTGTAAGGTAACGTTCAGACACAGCAGAACCCAGGCTCACTTTCCCCGTAAACGTCCACAGGGCAGAAGTCCACAAAGTACAAAGTCTTGCCTAAACCAGGTTTGGACAGGTAGGCTTACAAGACCTAGAGAATTTTGCTGCTAGGAAGGTGAGGTGCTGTGTGTTACAGAACGTAGCCAAGTCTGGGGTACTCCCATCTGGAATGAGAAACAGTTTTGCCATTGAGACTCCGCGAAACGTTGCAGCCCCTTTCCGATTTCAGCACTGCGGCTAAACCCTCGTGGAACCGAAATGCAGCATACAGAACGAACAGCGCCTCTAGCTTTCTTTAAGTCTTGGCCACACGGTATTACACTTTGAAGTTCTTGGGGTGGCCCGGTGAGTTGAGCTTCTGACTCTCGATCTCGGCTCAGGTCATAATCTCACGGTTCGTGGGCCCCAACCCTGCGTCGGGCTTTGCGCTGACAGCACGGAGCCTGCTTGGGATTCTCTCTCTCCCCCTGCCCCCCCTCTCTCAAGATAAATAAATAAACATGAAAAAAATTCGAAGTTCTTTCAAGTCTAAGGGGAATTAGAGGACATTTGTCACTGGGGACAGGTTCTCCTTTTGTTGGACTCTTTTTCAGACCTTGTGAATTGGCCACGGGAAAACAACTTTAAGAGACAAAGTAACTGTTACGTTAAATAGTTTACGTGACTTCTTGGAATTACAAGCTTCATCTTAGACGAGGTACCTATATGCCAGTTGTAGGGAAGGAAGAGGGTTAATCTCATTTTAAAACACAGGTTCACACATCACGTGCATATGGTTTTTCTGTATGTTTTAACAAATTTTTACATTAGAGAAAGAGCAGAGGAGAGGAGCAGAAAAGGGGAAGAGAGAGAGAGGGAGGGGGAGAGACAGATTCTTGAGCGGGCTCCCTGCTGAACGCAACCTGGTGTCATGACGTGAGCCGAAATCAAGAGTTGGACGCTCAACCTCCTGAGCCACCCAGGCGCCTCTCCCCTGTATTCTTCAGGCTTTAGGGCGAAAGGGTGGGAGCACCCACCTTTGTAGGGTGACTCTCTTGTACTTTTTAATCCCCGTCATGCTCACCTAGTTAGGCTTTTCCTCTTCCTCGTTACACATCCGCCTCCCAGAGACCCCTGGCAGGCTTGTCTGTCGGGTTCATAATCATCCTAACCCTAGAACGTTTCAGAGGGGCTCTGTGTCAGATCAAGGGCAGTTTCCTATTACCTGATGCACATGTACCGGGGCAGAGTCTGTTGACACAAGTATAATGCAAAAAAAAGATCAAATAATAAATGACTAATTACCCTGTAGGGCGTCACCTCCCAGTGTGTGCTCTCTGCACCCCCTCCTGTTTGCCAGGGCGGCAGGTGTCTATAGGGTGTTCTGATGCTGTCCAGGAGGATTGATTACCACAATAAAGTGATTCATTGATAGCCCCGACTGAGGTTAGTTAGCTTTTTAAATTAGTAATTTGCAACTGATGTGACAGCACATTTTTATGAGTGGCTTCGTTCTTTAATTTCTGCTTCCCCTGATTTGTATCTTGCAGCTTGCACAGCTTGATGGACTGTCTTATGGTTAAAAATAAATAAATAAATAAATAAATAAAATAAAACTTGAAGCACAACACCTTCGTGGAGAAAGAGAGGAGGCAGCAATTAAGTGAAATAAAATTGCTGAAAACACTTGGTACCTTTTTATTTGTTAACTTGCTCTGTTATTGGGAAGGGCGTGCCTGGTTTTAAAGAAACAGCATAATTCAGTGTCTCATGCGAAGCATTTAAAACTAATTAGGTGCTCCGTATTTGGGAGATCGCATGCTTTTTATAAATGACTCTAGATAGTAATTTAGGAAAACCTTCGTTGTTTTTGTTGTGAGGTCGGATTGCTTTCCTGGAGAACGGAGCAGCCCCCGAAGGTCAGCCAGGGACGCCCTAAGCAGGCACTGGAGGCTCGGACTGTGTCTTGCGGCCTTGATTTTCTCCACGTGGAGCCCGTCGTATCGGCACAGTCACCTGTTGGCGCCGGCCGGGAAGATCGTGCCGGCAAGGGCACGTTCAGAAGTCCGCCTGCCAAGGACATCTTCCCGTGTCACGTCAGCCCATTGCAGCAGTCCGGCTGGTCATACAGTTCACAGACCGAGGACTCGGCTATGAGGCAGTGGTAGTGCTTAACCCTTTGGTTAGCTGCTTGTTTTCCTGTTGCATCAACAAATATTTGTTGCGTTTCCGTGGCACGTTCCGAGCGGGAGCAGGGGGCGAGAGCTCCTGTCTTCAGAGGCCCGACAGCCTGCTGGGCTGAGAGAGGTTCCTGTGAAGCTTCACGGGATACTTAGGGGAAGGCTCGACTGCATTTCTCTGCACCGCATTCCTCCATTAGAGCACTGCTAATCCCAGCGTATGATGATAACCTCGTCCGCATACCTGCCAATTCTGACCGTGAGCCCCTCCTGGGCAGGAAACGAAGCCTGTGTTCTTCCTGTCTGTACGGCAGAGTTAAGGGTACTGTGGTTCCACTTGGACTCTTACTAAGCGTTTGTGGCAGGAATTAATGAAAGGGCTGGCGGAAAGAAAAAAGGGAGCAAGGGTCCGTGAGCAAGAGAAGGAGTTAGTGGAGACCTCACCGAGGGGTAAAAGGATTTGGGTCTTGTCCGATCACTAGGAGTTGAACAACTGGAAACGAGGAGTTTCTCCGTCAGCAAGTTGGCTGGGATTTCTGGAGTTAACCTGTAAAAAAATCATTCCTCTTCGCCAACATCAGGCATAAAAGCGGATGTTATGGTTTCCACAGTGAGTTGTTTTGCTTTTGTAGCATAAGGTGTTTGTGTTTCATAGGAAATCTCTTTCAGGCTGTTTCTTTTTCTTTTTTCCTCTGCGATGATTTGGAACAATAGTTCATCAAACTGATGTCACAGTAGGGGCGCCTGGGTAGCTCAGTCGGTTGAGCGTCCAACTTCGGCCCAGGTTGTGATCTCACGGTCTGTGGGTTTGAGCCCCACGTCGGGCTCTGCGCTGACGGCTCAGAGCCCGGAGCCTGCTTCGGATTGTGTGTCTCCCTCTCTCTCTGTTCCTCCCCTCGCTCACGCTCTGTCTTACTCTCAAAAATACAGATTAAAAAATTTAAAAAAAATGATGTCAAAGTGAGTAAGATAATGAAGGAAAGTAAAGCTTTTATTTATTAAGGACAGTGACAGATAAAGTGTGTACAGCTGCCGTTATATCCCCAGGTGGTGAACAGAACTGGTATTAAGGTCAGCAGATTAGCAAAAAAGAAGGGAGATTATTGTCTTTGCATCATTTTGAGAGAAGAACCATCTGCCCGCCATGGTTTCGCTCTAGGTTTTGTTCAGCCCAGATTAGAGTCTGCTGGGGTGTTGATGTTTACTTGTTTGTAGGCGACAGCCTTTACAATTCTGTTTCTTGTGATGTTTTTCAGTTGACAGAGACGTTCCCATTAGTTGTCTAGTGTCTCGTTAATTAAGAATTAATGTAGACGCCTCTGTAATTCAGAACATGTTCACAGCCCACGTCTGGCTGGTTTTCTCATAATCTCTCATTATCTTCTTTTCTTATACAGTCTCGTTATTTCTGTTTCCAGGGTTGGTTTTCAGTTCTAACATCACTCCTGGGCCTAAAGACTCAGAGCTTGGGGAGAGATCTGCTCTCCTGGGTTGGGAAGTGGACTTTCCTCCCTCATTCAGTGCCGGGGGGGGGGGGGGGGGGGTGGCGCACACCAGCGGGAGGCTTGCGGAGGGCTCATTTGGCCTCTCTGTATCTAACAAATGCAGATAATCTTAAGAGGTGCATTTTCAGTTGGCAGGAGGGAGAGGGAAAACGAGGGTCACTTTCCTCCATGGTCCTCTGTTGGGGACCTTACCAAGGGCGGAATGTATCTCTGGTGCGATAGCAGGTCCAGGACTTGGCAGGAGGTAGCATGCCACTTGTGCTGGCGAGGACACGGGGCCGCCCCGCCCCCTTTGTTCAGGGGATTGTCTGTGGGTGCCAGTGGGACGCGAACTCATTCGAGTGGATGTCAGAGGGAGTCTTGTGTTCCCCCGTGCCTGCCATCGCACGGGCTGCTTTTACTGGTCCTGCGGACGGACCCTTGAGAGCGGAGGCCGTGAACAATGCCTCCGGCCTTTCTGGTGCAGCCCCTGCCCTCTCCAGTTCTTAGCCCAGGTCAGGGTCCCGCCGACGGCCACTTCTTCCGTTGATGGGGATGGGGAGCCGGGGCCGTTTATCCGCTTTGTGCTTTTCTGTTCACGTAGCAAGGGCTTTAGAACAACCAGATACCGGGTGGTCTGTGAAGTGCGGGAAACAGGATCCTGACTTAGGGATGCACACCTTTGATTGCTTTCCTGCAACTTACATCCTGTGACCTTAGCACCGGGCAGGTGTGGGAGACCTGAGCAGGGCTGGTTCTGTCTACTTTGGTGCCACACAGGTAGCTCATCGGTAGCTCCCAGATACTTAGAGCCCTTCCTCCTCCGCCTCCTCCTTTAAAAAAAAAAAAAACAAAACTTTTTTTTAATGTTTGTTTACTTTTGCGAGAGAGAGAGAGAGAGAGAGAGAGAGAGAGGGTGGGCATCAGCAGGGGAGGGGCAGAGAGGGAGAGAGACACACACGGAATCCGAAGCAGGCTCCAGGCTCTGAGCTGTCAGCACAGAGCCCGGCGGGGGGCTTGAACCCATGAACCGTGAGATCATGACCTGAGCCGAAACCATGAGTCGGACTCTCAACCGACTGAGCCACCCAGGTTCCCCTGGAGCTTATTCTTCTGATTAGTTTCATTCTCAAACTGGAATCCCAGCCTTCTGAGAGTCTGATATCTCTTGCATTCAAGAGTAGGTGCCTAATCTGCTTTCCTGATCTGGTTCATGGAAGATTCTGGGAGCCAAGTACATTGGAGACACTGGAGATTTTTACTTTGAAAGAGACGCCCGGGAGTGTGGAGACTTGTCTCCCGGTATTTGAGAAGTGGACGTAAGAGGGACCCAGTGGAAAAGGATCCTGCCTCACAACGAGGCAGTCTCTTGTCACAAGCCCTCACGGTTTGGAAGAGGCCGCCTTCCGGTGTGCAGAGTTTGCCGTCTCTGGAGGCTTCCACGGCTGGGCCAGTCAGGGAATGTTGGAAGGGGTGCTGTGTTCGTTGTCTGGGGGTTTGCAGTTGCTCTTTAGGAGCTCATCCCAGTTTTCAGGTCAAGAGCCCCTTCAGGATCGAGGATTTTGATGGTTTTGTACCTGCTGTTCTCCTAGGAAGTGGCTTTCTCCCAAACTTAAAAGGGAGGTTTGTCGGTAATTTCTTGATCTTCTTCCCTGCCCCTGCCTGGCTCCCCCTGTGGCTCCCGCTTTGTTCTGCTGGCTAATCTGCCTGCCAGTCAGAAATTGTCTGCCCCCGACTCCACTGTCTCCCCAGCAGCTCCCCGCCCCCACCCCCCTCGGCCCCAGCTAACTCTTCCTGGGCTCCTGTTCGGCCATGGATCCCCTGGAGGTACGGACGCCGTTAGTCCCTTGGGCCCCAGGGTGCCGGGGGACGTCTGAGCGTGACATTGTGGCTTTTTCCTTCTTGCTCGCTTTCCTGTGTGCCTTCGCTGGTACGTGGGGGATGCCACGATGGTGGCGGGAAGAAGTGTCCCGTGCATCCTGGGAGATGGGAAGTTGCCACGTGGAGGAAGCAGGCTCAGGTGGGGGTGGGTTTAGTCTCGGCTACAGCTCTTCGGCTAGCAGATGCTCACACGGGTCCTGCACCCAACTGCCCTGCGCCCCATCTGCCTCATCCATTTAAGTAAGGGGTTCACCCCGCACCTGGCTGGCGCTCCGGACGACCGGGAGTGAATGTGAGAGCAGGCGCTAACCACGTGGTTCAACGGCATCGTCTTTGATTTACAGGGGTTGCCTCTGTGAAGTTTGCAGGAGACTCCGAGGCGGAAAATCCCAAACGCGTGGCTGTGCTTGGATTTGTACGTGCCGCGGAGAAGGCTGATGGCCTTCCTCAGGCTACAGCAAGGATACACTGACCCCGGGTTTTGTTTTTAGTCTGTCACCCTGTATTTTCCCACGAGGCTCAGTGTAACTGCAGCTTTTTAAATTATTGGCCATCGTACCTGAAAATTATCAGGCGGGAGAAGACAGTCATCTCTCTTCTTTGGCTTAACCGTCCCCCCTCTTTCTTCATTCACGTCACTAGAAGATTATTGCTTTGCAGCACATGGGTTCGTGTCATCCCCGACCCAGGCCAGGGTGCGTGCATCTCAGAAAGCTGGTTTCTCGCAGCGCCTTTCCCGCAGCGCTCTCGCTTCCTCCCGGTGGCCAGACCGCGCTGCCCGGCGGACAGAGGACCCCGCCTCCTACCTGAAGGAAGACGCCCCTTTCCGTGGCAGCGAGTGGTGACGGATCGTCCTCTTGCCAGTGACGTGCAACCTTCAACGTGATAAGCGCTGGTATTTACCCAGTGTGTTCGGCGGAGTATTTGGTGACGTGTCGTTTGGAGCGCCCCACGTCCTCTCGAAATCCTTCGGTTTGCCAACATAATGGCACAGGGATGGTGTCACTGGACGTGTGTTGCTCTGGGGCTGACGTTCCCACTCTTCACAAGGAGAGTCTCCTGGGCTCAGCCACGGGGTGCGGGGCCGGTAAACCCGTTGTAATTGGAAGCATCCTACGTGGAAAACGCACGTGAGACGCTGCACTGAACTGGGCACCCTAGCTGGGCCCGGCCCACCTGAAGTGAGCCCAGAACGCTCCCGTCAGCCTGCGGTCGGGCAGAGTCGTCTGACCCAAAGCCTGTTTCGTGGTAGAGTGCTCGTGCTCGTGCTTGTAACGTGTTGAATACCGTACCGGGAGTGACAGAACGTCCGTGTGGACGCAGGGTGGTGGGCCGCGTGTTGGTTGCTGACCCCGGTGGTCGCTGGGTGACGGGGGGCCGCTGTCGGCCCACATCTCGAGGGCGGCTTGGACCGCACGTCGTTTCTGCCGAACGCCATTTTCTGGCCCTCTGTGGGCCGGAAGCGGGGGACCCGGGTGGCCTCTTCAAGTCCCCAGACAGGCACTGCGGGCGGAAGTCTGGCCTCCCCTAGGCCTTGTCTCCGTGTGGCAGCAGGTGACATGCCTCGTGACTGGTCCTGGCGTGTGCCCTGTGCCTTCTCGTGGCGCCCAGGCTTCACCGGGTCGGCATGCTTGTTCTGCCAGTTCTCACGCCTTCGGGTCTCGTGGGAAGAGTGGCCGGAGGCCCCAGAGGCTCTGCTCCGTCGCTTGTGTGGTCCCCGCAGGTGCACTGCTCGTCCGAACGCCGGGCTGTCTTAGGGCCGTGGCGCCGGGTCAGGTGGCCAGCGCCGATGGCTGTAGTTGAAGACTCGGTGGCCACAGGCTTCTCTCCTCCTCCTTTCCCCCGGTCTGTCTGCTGCCTCTCGAGAGCTTCTACTCCTCTCGCGCTCCCCACGGCCCTTCCCCGGGTCTCCCCGCGGGTGGAGTGAGCCCTGGGACAGGGGGGCTTTTGAATCCAGCGCTCCGGTCCTGAGCCCCACTCCGCTGGAGTTAACTGCCTTGCCCGCTCCCTTCCCCCGAGACAGACACACGGACCCTTGGGAAGGCGTTTGTCTCTTCCCAGACCTGTTCACGTTTGAGGACTTCGCCTACCCTGTGCTGGAGCTAAGATCTCAAGTTTCTGCCCCAAGAGCGAAAGTCAAATGCAGTAGAACCTAACAGGCTAACGCGGTTGCCGTGAATTTGTGTCTGCCACCTGCCTGGACCGGCGCCCACGGGCCGGCGTGCCTGCGGCACCGTCGGGTTATTGGCTTGTGACAGTAGAGAGAGTCCCAGGTGCAGAAGGACGGTCCTGTGGGTCTCCCATTCTCGGCGCACGTAGAGGGGCGGTGGGACCTCCAGAGGGTCGGACCTGGTTTGCGTGTGTTGCCCTGTGGTGATGCTCTGCTGTGTTTCGTTCGCTTGTTCCCACAGAAGAGGAGTGATAAATGTGCCGTGACATCCTTTCAGGCTGGTCCTAGAGTCCAAGCGGCTCCCCGGCTGAGGAGGGCTTCTAGAGCCGGATGTCTGTCCTTGCCATTTTCCAGAATGAGTGTCTTTGAGCAGACTATTTACTCTCTCTGTGCCTCAGTTTCCTCATTTGGAAAATGAGTATTGATAATGACACTTGCCCTCCTGGGCTAGTAGTAGGGGGATCAAGGATATGTGTGGGTGTGTGACTTAGGGCACTGCGGGGTGTACGTGTTTTGTCCCCATTATCTGCTCTGGCCCCCTCAGTGGTGACCCCCCCCCCCCCCCATCCGCCTCCAACAACAGGGAACATTCTGGAAGGAACTGCTGCCACCCTGGCCAGCTTGGAAAGTGAGGTTCTGCATGTGTGAGCTCTTCTATCCACGAAAAATAAAAAATAATTTCTTCCCCTTGAGATGGAATGGGTAAAAATAATCCTGTGGTGCCTGGGAGGCTCAGTCGGTTAAGCCTCTGACTTCAGCTCAGGTCATGATCTCACAGGTCATGAGTTTGAGCCCCACATCAGGCTCTCTGCTGTCAGCACAGAGCCCGCTTCAGATTCTCTGCCTCCCTCTCTCTGCCTCCTCCCCACTTGTGCTCTCTCTCTCAAGAATAAACAAACATTAAAAAACAAAAAAATCCCTCAGAAGTAACAGTCAAATCCATTGATTTTTGTATTTTTAAATGTACTTGTCTTTATTTTTATATATATTTAAAATTTTATTACAACTTACTGTTTTCTATAATATTTATGTTATATAAATACAAAAACTTCTACGTTATAAAGTAGTTTACTTCAATTGAAATCAGTAACTTTTAAATTTTATGACTACCTTAATAGGCAAAGTAGCCCTGAACTGAAAAGTTAACACCAGGGTCTCGAGGCCACTGTGCTGTCCCTTTGGGAAGAACACTTAAATGTTTACGGTGCTCGTTGGGGCATCTGGGTGGCTCAGTCGGTTGAGCATCCGACTTCCACTCAGGTCATGATCTCTCAGTCCTTGGGTTCAAGCCCCACATCAGGCTCTGTGCTGACAGCTCAGAGCCTGGAGCCTGCTTCAGACTCTGTGAGTCTCCCTCTCTCTCTGCCCCTCCCCTGCGCGCGCGCGCGCTCTCTCTCTCTCTCTCTCTCTCTCTCTCTCTCTCTCTCTCAAAAATAAGTAAACATTAAAAAAATAAAAAAAAAATATTTACGATATTTGCAGGCAGTTTGGATACGACCACTTTCAAATTCTTGTTCCCAGGAAGGCATTTTGAATAACCGTGTTCCTGATTCCCGCCTCGGCCCAGATCCTGAGGACTCCCCAAGGCTTTGTTACTTACGTGTTCCTTCACCTGACATTCCGTTGATGTGCAGGGTGAAGGTCAGGTGGGTGCAGCTGACAGCATCCCTTGGCCTCTGTGTCCAGAGACATGATTCTCAACAGAAGATTCTAGGGGTTTGCCCTCAAACAAATCCACATTCCCGAGGCAGTTAATTTTCCACGCTGCAGGAGATTTTTGTGGCAATTCCCTAAAGTCTTGAGGTAGATATTGATCCCTCGACGGGAGGTTAAATTGTCAGGTTCCTTCGGTTAAATTGTCAGGTTCCTTCGGGCCACGGTTTGGGTTCAGCATTCCTGGGTGGGACCCACCCACCTGAACCTTTTATTCTCCAGAATTCCATCCCTGTGTCGGCCTTTGAAACCCCACCCTCGTTTGTAGGACACACGCCTTTGCGGGGACAGCGAAGTTTGTGTAGAGAATGCCACGCAAATCCCAGAAAGGTCATTCGCCCTCGAATGACCTTTCTGGGATTTGCTCTGCAGACGGTTGAGCTGGGTCAGCTCTGCAGACGGTTGAGGTGCCCACATTGTGGGTCCCGCTTCCGTGTGCCTGTGTGGTCCCGTGTGTGTTTTTGTGAAGAACGGTCCTGTCCCGGGAGTCGGCGAGGGTCTCGTCCGCTCAGATGCCTTTCAGGCTGCCAGCCCCTCTGTTTCAGACACACTTCTGGAACCGTCTGCCTCCCCAGGTCTTCAGTGTGCCCAGCCCGCCAGGCCGCTTTCAGGAACATCTCGTCCCACCTCGTCACTCCCCAGGCTTGCTGTGAGCGTTTCCCAAGTCGGGTGGGGGTAGCCGTGGGGACTGGAATTTCCCCCTTCTGTTGAAGTTTCTGTCGTGACCGTGCCTGGGCCGGCTGGTGCCCACACGGCCGGCACAGGGAGTTGCCACTGAAAGGAAAACTGTCCTCTGTTTCAGTGGACGCGGCCCTCCAGGGTGCCCGGCGGGAAGTCACCGTGTGTGGAGGTGCAGGGAATGACCTTTGGGTTGTTCAGGGGACGGCTCGGGAGCAGAGCCTGTGGGCCACAGGGCCAGGCGTGGGCCCCGTGCTCCGCCCTGCAGTATGGTCCTCCTGCCACCAAGCTGCCACTTGAAGAACAGATCTGGTTGCTGTTTTTAGACTGTTTTTGCTGCTCTGTGTCGGTAAAACAACGACAGCACAGTGGTGGCGGCGACCCCCTCTGAGTGTGTGCGGGCTGGGCGCGAGTCCTTGATTCCAGCGACAACCTCGCGAAGTGAATTATTATCCCATAGGTCAGTAGGGTTAGCGGATCATCTGTGGAGAGATGCACGGGTAAACCCAAGGCCCCGGGCACTGGGGCTAGAGTGACACGTGGGAAGGGTGAGCGGCTGCATCCCTCCTGCCCCGTCGGATGGCCCCACGTGAACTTGCTGCCCTTTTTAGGCTCTCCGGATCTCTGATGCAGAATTGGCGCCTTTCGAGGGAATTAAAAGCAAAAATGGACTACTGGGACCTCATGAAGATAAAAAGCTTCCGCACTGCAAAGGAAACAGTCAACAAAACTACAAGGCGACCAACGGAATAGGAAAAGATATTTGTAAATGACCAATCGGATAAAGGGCTAGTATCCAGTATCTATAAAGAACTCACCAAACTCCACACCCAAAAAACAAATAATCCAGTGAAGAAATGCGCAGAAGACGAGAATAGACACTTCTCCAAAGAGGACGTCCAGATGGCCGACAGACACATGAAAAGATGCTCAACATCGCTCATCATGAGGGAAACACAAATCAAAGCCACACTGAAATACCACCTCACACCAGTCAGAGTGGCTAAAATTAACAACTCAGGAAACAACAGATGCTGGCGAGGATGTGGAGAGACGGAAACCTTTTTGCACTGCTGGTGGGAATGCAAACTGGCGCAGCCGCTCTGGAAAACAGTGTGGAGGTTCCTGAGAAAATTAAAAATAGATCTACCCTATGACCCAGCAATAGCACTGCTGGGAATTTCCCCAAGGGATACAGGAGTGCTGATGCAGAGGGGCACTTGTACCCCAGTGTTTATAGCAGCACTCTCAACAACAGCCAAATTGTGGAAAGAGCCTAAATGTCCACCAACTGACGAATGGATAAAGAAGATGTGGTTTATCTATGCAGTGGAATACTACTTGGCAGTGAGAAAGAATGAAATCATGCCATTTGCAGCAACGCGGATGGAACTGGAAGGTGTTATGCTGAGTGAAATAAGTCAGGCAGAGAAAGATACTGTCTGTTTTCACTCATGTGGATCTTGAGAAACTTAACAGAAGACAATGGGGGAGGGGGAAAACAGTTACAAACAGGGAGGGAGGCAAACCATAAGAGACTCTTAAATGCAGAGAACAAACTGAGGGTGGATGGGGGGTGGGGGAGAGGGGAAAGCGGGTGACGGGCATCGAGGAGGGCACCTGTTGGGATGAGCACTGGGTGTTGTCTGGAAGCCGATCTGACAAATTATATTAAAAAGAGGAAGAATTGGTGCCTTTGTTAATGTGCAGAAATGAGCAGACCGCAGGATGTCTCCATGTAGCCCCAGAACCTAACATTTTTGGACTTCAGAAAGGGAGTCTCGTGCAAGAGAATGGGGGAGTGTTCGCGAGCCACGGGGAGCTTACAGCGTGGTGCTGGTGGTCTTGTCCTGTGCAGGTTCGGAAGGTCTCAGGTCTGTTTCTTCCCTGCCCCCTCCCCTGCCCGCACTGATTCCGTTTCAGGCAAATATTTTCTTTTTTTTTCCTTTCTAATTTTTTTTTTAATGCTGCTTTATTTTGGAGAGACTGAGCGTGTGTGGGGGAAGGGCAGAGAGACAGGGAGACACAGAACCCGAAGCAGGCTTCAGGCTCCGAGCTGCCAGCACAGGGGCCGACGCGGGGCTCGAACTCACCAGCCGCGAGATCATGACCTGAGCCGAAGTCAGACGCTCAACCGACTGAGCCCCCCAGGCGCCCCGTCAGACAAATATTTTTCTGATGGGCCTCATACTGGCAGGCTGCAACAGGGGTCTTCCCCATCCCGCCTCCTGCATCTCAGACCCAGTAAGAGATTGGTAACATTTCCACTGCTTTTCAGAGCAGTCCTGGAACTCCTAAAGGGTGTTGGTAGAATCTTCTGCAGGCCTGTGGGCACCTGTGGAGACTTGGCTGTCAGGGCTGGGGCTGCTGTCTGAGCACTTGGGCAGTGAGCTCGAGTTTTATCCTCCCTGCCTGGGAGGCTTTAAAGAGCCGAGGCGTCAGGCTGGATACTTTGTTTTCCGGACTGTCTGGGGGCACTTAAGGACATTGAGTGGTATTTACAATGTTTTGGTTAAAAAAAATCTTTTTAAATGTTTGTTTATTTCTTTGGAGAGAGAGAGAGGCACAAAGAGAGACAGAGAGAATCCCAAGTAGGCTCTGCGCTGTGAGCACAGAGCCTGATGCGGGACTCGGTCTAACGATCTGCAAGATCACGACCTGAGCTGAAACCAAGAGTTGGATGCTTAAGTGACTGAACCACCCAGGCGCCCCTGCCCCCCCGGTTGTTACAAGTTTTTGTTGAGGCGTGGTTGACACACAGTGTCGTATTATTTGCAGGTGTACCACACGGTGATTGGACAAGTCTATACATTACTCAGGCGCTCGGCACGATGCTCCCGGGGAGTGGTTACCGTAGTTACCGTGTCACCATACAACGTCATTACCGCGTGACCGACTGCTCCCGGTCCTGTGCTTTTCATCCCTGCGCCTTACTTATTTTATGACGGGAAACTTGTACCTCTTAACCCCCTTCGCGTATTTCGTCCATCCCACTAGCTCCCCACCTCTGGCAATCACCAGTTTTCTGTTTTCGTGAGTCTGTTATTGTTTTTTAGATTCCACACGTAAGTGAAATGCAGCCTATGTGTTTCTCAGACTTATTTAAACATAGTACCTTCTAGGTCCATCCATATTGTGGCAAATGGCAATATCTCATTTTTTTTTTAACGGTCGAGTAATATTCCGTTGTGTTTACGTGTGCGTCTTTATCCATTCACCTATCTGTGGATTCAGGCCACATCCATATCTTGGCTGTTGTAAATAATGCTGCAGTAAACATAGGGGTGCGTGTATCTTTTTGAATTCGTGTTTTCGTTTTCTTTGGGGAAATTCCCAGCAGTGGGATTACTGGATTATATGATAGGTCTATTTTTAATTTCTTTCCTCTTTTTTAAGAGAGAACACAAGTGGGGAGAGCGGGACAAAGGGAGAGAGAGAGAAAGACTCTCAAGCAGGCCCCGTGCTCAGGGTGGAGTCTGATGCGGGGCTTGATCCCACAACCCTGGGATCACGACCTGAGCTGAAATCAAGGGTCGGACGCTCACCTGACAGAGCCACCCAGGCGCCCCTATTTCTAATCTTTTTTAGAACCTCCGTATTGTTTCCACGGTGACTACACCAGTTTACATTTCCACCGTCAGCGCATAAAGGTTGCTTCTTCTCCGCATCCTTGCCAACACTTGTTGTTTCTTGTGTTTGTGATTTTCGCCTTTCTGACAGGCGTGAGGTGGGATCACATTGTGGTTTTGGTTTGCGTTTCCCTGATGATGAGCGACGCCGAGCATCTTTTCACGTGCCTGTTGGCCATCTGGATGTCTTCGTTGGAGAAATGTTTATTCAGGTCCTCTGCTCATTTTTAATCAGATTATTTCTTTTTCTGGTGTTAAATTGTATTAAGTTCTTCCTATGTTCTGGATACTAACCCATTATCAGATATGTTGTTTGCAAATACCTTCTCCCATTCAGTACGTTGCCTTTTTATTTTGTCGATGGTTTCCTTCACTGTGCAAAAAAATTTTTTATATTGGTATAGTCACAGTTGTTTATTTTGGCTTGTGTTTCTCTTTACTCAGGAGAGCTGTCCATAAATACTTTGCTAAGGTTGATGACCAAGGGATTACTGCCCGTGTTTTCTTTTAGGATTCTTCGGCTTCGGGTCTCCCATTAAGGTCT
This sequence comes from Panthera onca, assembly GCF_046562875.1. Lineage (NCBI taxonomy): Eukaryota > Metazoa > Chordata > Mammalia > Carnivora > Felidae > Panthera > Panthera onca. The sequence goes on along the minus strand of NC_138346.1, from coordinate 5,259,911 downwards.
TACGTCCATTTTGAGTTTATTTTTGTGTGTGGTACCAAAAAGTAGTCTGGCTTCATTCTTTTGCACGTAGCTGTCCAGATTTCCCAGCACCATTTACTGAAGACTGTCTTTTCCCCGTTGGATATTCCTGTCTTGTGTGTCATAGGTTAATTCCCTGTACAGACGTGGGTTTATTTCTCTGCTCTCTCTTCTGTTCCCCTGACAAGTGTGTCTGCTTCCATCCTGTTTTGATTACTGCAGCTTTGTAGTGTATCTTGAACTTGAGGATTGGGATACTTTCAGCTCTGTTCTTCTTTCTGAAGATTGCTTTGGCCATTTGGCTTTTTTGTTGTGGTTCCATATAAGTTTTAGGGCTGTTCTCTTTCTGTGGAAAATACTGTTGGTGACAGCTCAGAGCCTGGAGCCCGCTTCCGATTCTGTGTCTCCCTCTCTCTCTGACCCTCCCCTGTTCGTGCTCTCTCTCTGTCTCAAAAATAAATAAACATTAAAAAAAAGAAAAATGCTGTTGGTATTTTGATAGGACGGCATTAAGTCTGTAGCTTGCTGTGGTCGTGTGGACATTTTAACACTGTTGATTCTTCCAGTCCGTGAGCATGGAATGTCTTTGCATTTATTTGTTTGGTTTCTTTCATCAGCGTCTTACCGATTTCATCTCCCTGGTAATAAGTTTGTTTCAGGTGTTTTGTGTGGTGTACTGTGTTTTCTCAAGTGCTTCTTTCTGCCGGTTTTCCTCGGACCACGTTGCTGTGATGTGACGTCCAAGGACCTAATGCTTGGCAGGTGCTCGATGAGTCCGTTGTGATTGTAAATGCGTGGGTGACCGGAAGCCCCTCGGTCCTCACTGGCTTTCAGGCTGTACTGACACGTGGCCCTTCTCCTCGTCCCCGATGGTCCCAAAGGCTTCTCTTATCTCGTCCTTGGGTGAGGAGGCGTCTTGCTGCCTGACCCACACCTGCGGCCGATGCTGTGTCGTAGCACTCAGAGGACTTCGGGACACGTTTCTAAAAGACGGCCTGGGAAGTTAGAGCCAGGAGGGACCTTGACTCCCCACCTCCCAGCCTTGACCCCTCCCCTTTTGAAGGTAAACGCAGCACCTGGTAGAGAGGTGGGCTCCTGAGGCTGCCGGCAGGTGCAGGCGGCCCGCCCTACGCACCTTACCTCCCTCCCTCACCTCCCTCCCTCACCTCCCTCACCTCCCTCCCTCCCTCACCTCCCTCCCTCTTGGCCTGCAGGCCTGTGTTCTCTTCCAGAAGCAGAGCCCTAATTGGAGCATTTGATACTCTACGTCCGGGACATTCAGGTGCAGGTTTAGTTTTAAATAAAGGTGATAACCAAGAGGCGAAGCGCGGTGTATTCTTAGCTCCTGCCTGGAGCCCTTCCCTTCTGTCCAGCAGCGAGATGGGTTTTGAGAACAAACCACTGGTTTGATTTTCAGAGTTCTAAATCCAGCCGTGTGAACACTTGCAGTCTGAGCCCGAGGCTCTGGCACGGAGTCGTGGCTGCTATTTTAAATATGCCCGAAGCCTTCTTGGGAATCACTCGCTGCTGGTTTTCCTCTGATGAGGCTGTGAGCTTGGGATCTCAGAGGGAGGTCAGAGAGAGCTGGAGCACTGGGGTAGGGCTTGTTTCGTAGAAGCTTCTTTGCCTCCCTCTAGATCCCATTCCCAGGCCAGGCAGGGCCCGGAGCGGGGAGTGGGGGCGGTGTTCCCCTTACTGAGGGGCCCGGGCTGTGGGGTCCTCTGCTGCCCTGTGGGGAGAAGGCCAGTGTCTTCTGCTCAGCCAGGGAGGGGGCAGGTGGGCCTTTCCAGAGGCTGCGCTAGCCGGTGACAGACTCTCCTAGGCAGGAATTTCCACACACTTCCATTACAGTAAACAAAAGTAAACTGAACACATCTTGAAAATCTGCTTGCAGCCTCAAGTTAAAGAGAATCATTCGAGGGGCGCCTGGCTGGCTCAGTCAGTAGAGCATGCGACTCTTGGTCTCAGGGTCACGAGTTCAAGCCCCACGTTGGGTATGGAGCCTACTTAAAAACGAAAAAACCCGATAATCATTTGAGACGTGCCAGCATCCTGTTAAGGCCTCCGGGGGTCTGTGACTGGCTGTGATTCGCCTCTTTCTCCTCCCTGACCCACCATACAGCAGCACTGGGTCTAAAATGGTTAGATGATCACGGTCTGTTGCTGGTGCTGCACAGGGGATGCCACCGGGGACTCCCTAAGAAAATCACCTGTTGTTCTGGGTGCCCCTCTGCACAGGCCCCTTCCCTCCCCTCCCCTTCTCAGTGTGGCCTCCCTCACGTGGCCCCTTCTCCACCCTGCCCCCGATCCACCCTCGGGAATGAAGCACTCACCCGGCTTGGGGACAGTGGCTGATGACCTCCAGGGAGCTCGAGGCAAGTTGGGGAGGCGAAGTTGAGTCTCCTGGCACAAACACACGTGCAGTGTATCGAGAAACTTTTCAAACACCGTCGTGATAGCTAGTTGCAAGGTAGACCACGTGACCAAGAGTCGTAAAACTTTGTTCAGAGGATGTGAATCAGTTAGAGTAAGTTCAGACACCAGATACGCATATCGGGTTTGATTTTGCACGTCCGTCCGAGGGGCTTTTGTATCCTAAGCCAGAAAGTGAGGGGGCTTCGTTGGCGGGCTCCATGGGAACCAGCCCCTCCGTGGTCAGTGATCATCATGGGTAGGTGTGGACACCTCTGCATAGGTCCCCGCCCGCCCCAGCCCTGTGCTTCTAGCCTCTACCCGTATCGGAGCTCGGGGTCCACCTTCCCTGTGCTCTGTCAGCTGGACACCTGGCCTTCTCCTGCCTCAGGTCCCCAGCGGCTCTGTGGGTGCAGCCCTTCCCCCTCCCCCCTTCTCTTCGGCCTCCCACTCCTCTCCCGTCTACTTTCCTCCTTCCATACCTCTCCTACCTGGGTCTGCAGGGGCAGAAGGGGCCTTCCAGCCTGCCCTCCACAGTCAGCCCTCACACATCAGCCAGAACAGAAGGCACGACTCGGGTCGTCTTCCCACCATAAAAGCCACCAGGTGGCTTCCACTGCCATCGTGATAAAATCCACTCTCCGCTCCAACAACCTCATGTCAGGCCACACTTGATCCTGCTCCCCTCCGCCCCCCTGCTCACTGCCCTCCTGAGTGGGCACTGCCCCTCCCCCTCCTCCCCATGCCGGCACCTCAGAGAAGCCTTCCTGGCTAGCCTTCCCCCAGCCCACGTCCCCCTTACCAGGGTCCCTTGTGTTCCCGCCTAGCGTCCATGTGGTCTTTTCTACGGGTCTCTCTGGGCTTGTCGGTCATCTGCTGTAAATTGGTGCTTCCCAAGGGCGGCATCAGGTAGGAGTTGGTCACGGGTATCGCTCTCGTTCTTGGCCTGGGGCCTGGCTGCAGGAGCTCCGGGTGAACGAATGAGTCAGGAAGTGCACGGGACATGCCATGGGCGGCAACGTCAGGACGCTGGCCGGGTGCCGTGAGCGGGCAGGGTGCTGTTCTCTGTGTCACCTGTATCAGATTCACATGCCCCCTGGGTGTGGCTGTGTGGTGCGAGAACCTCCCCGGTGGGCAGCATTTCCCATCAGGTCCGGCCATTGTGGGAGGTCAGCTCCTTAGGAAGCAGGTTCTGGAAGGAGAGCACCATGTAGGACCTTCCCCGAGGTCTGCTCTCAGGAGGAGGGTGGTGTGGGGCCGCGGTGCGGTCACCAGAGGACTTCAGGCACCCCGAGAAGGTGGGCAAAGCAGGACTTTGGAAGTGGACAGTTCTCAGAGTTGTCCCAAGTTAGGTAAGGGGGCTGGGCCCTTACACCCATGACCAATCTGTGTGCCCTCCGGGGTCATGTCCTTGGACCACACCACTGTCTTCATTCCCAGGGCAGTGACTGGAGGGGTCTCAGCTTGGAGTGGTCAGCCACCAGCGCTCCGCAGGCAGGCACGGAGGGCTGGAGGGAAGGATGGGGCCGTGCCCATATGATCACGTGCAGGTATTTCTAGAAACCCCTTAAAAGCCCATCAGAAGCGGTACTCGCCACCCTACTGCGTTAACGGAAAATCGACTTTAATTAGCTTTTTTTTCACTCAACACGTAGAAGATCATTTATCTGCTAGAAATATTTTCGGTTCCTCTGCAGTAAGAGCGGTCTTACGAGTTGCTCCCTAGCAGGTGGTAATTAATGGCTTTTCCAGTTGGAAAACCTAGCCGTTTGGACGTCTTACTAATTCTGCAAAACCTACCGTGAACGTTTTATAAAAGGTGAAAGAAATCGCTCTCTGGTACCGGAAGGCGTACAGGCAACCGTCCATTTGGCTTTAAGGTTCGTAGCGTAAAGAATGAGGAATACCCAGGTTAGGTGCACCTGCTTGGTTCCTGGTGTAATAGAAGGTCAGCACGCCTCACACTCAGGACATGTCACTAGGAGTGAGTAGGCCCCAGGAGGCGTGGGGACTCAGGTTTCTTCTTCCCGGTCCAACCTGGTCTTGCGTGCGTGGGGTTAACGGGATGCCCGTCAGGGCCTCCCCCCGGCGACCTGGTTCCTCACGTGGCTGTGAGCTGTGCCAGGTGGGCAGAGAGTGTTCATGGCGGGCAGGAGATGGGGACACAGGCCCGAGAATTGGGGAGTCGATGTAGCAAAAGAGCTCGTAGCTGTTACCTTCCTCGGACCTCGTAACTTCATAACCAGGTAAGACTCTCTGACCGTCACAGTCTGAGGAGTAAGGAGCGCAGAGATGATGGAGACCTTCTCCTTGTGTTTCCTTCTTCGTTATGCTTTGTGGTGCCTGGACGCTGAGCCTGACCTTTGAAGGCGCCACGGAATGCCTCCTTGATCACCACGAGGATGGGCCATCTGACACTATGGTTCTTTTTTCCTTTTTTAAAATCTAACCCCCCCCCCCCCCCCCACCGCCAAGGGAGTGTGCGTGTCTGCATGCATCAGCTGGGGAGGTACAGTGGGAGAGGGAGGGAGAGAGTCCCAAGCGGGCTCCGTGCTGAGCGCTAACGCCAGGCTCGATCCCACTCACTGTGAGATCACGACCTGAGCCGAAATCGAGAGTCGGGGGCTTAACCGACTTAGCCACCCAGGCGCCCCCGACACTGTGGTTCTCGGAGGCGTACAAAGAGAAAGTGTTACTGCCTTTTCTTATTACAGAAATAATACGTGCCCGTGGCAGAGAATTAAAGCAGGACCCAAATCGTTAACGGAGATAAAACCCCCCCACTGTGAGATCGGTTGGACGAAACTCCAGACCACCTTCGCGGTTGTTGGATGCTATCAAACCAATCAGTTACCCGGTGTGTGACCCTGGGCTCAGGGGACGTGTTCTGTCACTCCGTTTGGATGCCCGGCGTATTATGCTGCATCTGCCATGGGGCTTCTCCATGCACAGCTGGGGTTGGTTGAGGGTGTGGTAGTTTGTCAGGGGAAAGGGGGGGGGAGTCTGCATCCGTGCCGTTGCAGCAGCGACTGTTGAGCCGAGCAGGGCGCGGGGCAGGTGCACTGGGGGAACCGTGCTGGAGGAAAGAGGTCAGAGGTGGGGCGTGAGTCACACGCCACAGGTGGCACCAAGAGAGCGCTGACGTGCACAGGACGCCATGAGCCCTGAGCCCAGGTATCAAGGAGATGGGCAGGGTAGTGACCGTCCTTCCTAGGGTGCCTCCTGAGCGGACTGAGGTGGGCATTTGTAGACACCGCACGGCATCGTTAGGCAGTGGTGCCTGCCACTGATGCCCGTGACCGCTGCCAGCCCCTTTCTGCGTAATTCTTTTGTGCGGAGAACAGGACGGTGGAGAAGGGCGCATGCTGGGGTTGGGGGGCGCGCATGATGGGCAGTGCAGGGTGGGGAGGGAGTTGGCGTGCTTGTTTTCCGGTGTCTTTTTTTAAATGTTTATTTTTGAGAGACAGAGCGTGAGCGGGGGAGGGGCAGAGAGAGAGGGAGACACAGAATCCGAAGCAGGTTCCGGGCTCCGAGCCGTCAGCACGGAGCCCGGTGCGGGGCTCAAACTCCTGAACTGCGAGATCATAACGTGAGCTGAAGTCACACGCCCAACCGACTGAGCTCCCCTGGTGCACCTCGTTTTCTAGTTTTTAATTCTTGCCCACGACCAGTAGTGACCCTGAATGTCAGCGGCAGAGGGGAACCCAGGCGTCACATGGGGTCCTGGAGTGCGCGGCAGGCATTTACATATTGATGACGGAGATGACCCTGTGGCTTCTGGACTTTGCAGCTGCTGGCAGAGTCTTGGATGTGAGGCGGGGACCAAGCCCACAGAGAGGCAGATCCGTGTTTGTTGGCCAGCACAGCAGACCGGATTGGATTTGCTGGGCATCGCAGGCTAATGGGCAGCGTGTTAATCCTGTAACACAGCCACAGAATCAGCAGTGGTACCGTGAAATCACTGCCCATTTCCTGTTGATGGGCTGCAGGGGTGCGTGTGTGTGGGGGGGGGGGGGGGGTGTGTGGGGGGTGGGGGGGAGCATTCAGGCTAACTCTCAAGATGAGCCCTGTCTCTATCCTATAAAGAGAATATCCCTTTTTTTTTAAGTTTGTTTTGGTTTGAGTTTTATTGGCATTAAGTAGAGGATTATTTTATTTTATTTATTTATTAACATTCATTTTTGAGAGAACAGAGTGTGAGCGGGGGAGGGGCGGAGAGAGGGAGACACAGAATCCAAAACAGGCTCCAGGCTCCGAGCCGTCAGCACAGAGCCCCGATGCAGGGCTGGAACTCACGAACTGTGAGATGATGACCTGAGCTGAAGTCGGACACTGAACCGATTGAGCCACCCAGGTGCCCCTAAATAGAGGATAATTTTAGCTGAAGACTGTTGCGAGGCCACGTGAAAGATCCGGGGTCTCAGCAGCCTCCCTGGTGGTCAGGGTGGGCTCGTTGAGGTGAGAGGGGTTGGGACCACCCCAGGCGCCAGCAGCTGTGGGTCTGCACGGAAGGCTCTTCTAGAAGAGAAGATGCCAGGTTGTGAGAGTCAGAAAGGACCCCCTGCAGCCCTCTCATTTTACAGACGATGGGACTGAGGCCCAAAGAGCCTAAATGACTTGGCTGAAAGTCGCATGTCTGCTGGGTGCGGAGCGCAGATTTGAAGCAAGCTTCCCACCTGTCCTGTCAGCTCACCTGTCCCGTGTTTCCAGGAGTCCGTCCCCATGAAGCTCCTGCAGAAGTGGTTGACCCCACAGGACTCCTCGCAGTTCCAGAGGGGTGACATTTCTCTGTAGGTGGTGGTGACAGATGAGCGGCCTCTCTGTGCCCTTCTCCCTGCCATGGGGCACAGGTACCCTGGTCCCCTGGCTGGGGCTGTAGGGACCCGGTAAATTCTGATTGCTGGTCCCCTATCATCTTCTGGATCCGTTGTCATCTGTCGTCCGCCTATCTCTTATCATAAACATTAATCGCACCGTGAATTTAAAAATGTCACTGACTGTGTCCAATTTTTTGTGGAATTAAAATTGCCTGGCCGCGTTGTCTCCAGCACAGGACTGACTGAAATTCTGCATGTGAATTGCAAATATCTGGGCCTTCTCTCCTGTTTCCTTAGCATTTAATTTAACCAGGGAAAAGTTTGCTTATTTCAGCTTTGTCATAATGCCCACAAATGCAGTGGTTGTTGCCTATCTGGGGCATCTAAACCGCGTGGCAGAAATTCCCTTGCAATCCGTGTGTCCACTCAGACCTCAGTAAGAAAATCAGTTGTAAGTCATCTCGGAAAAATGGCTGTGAATTTAACCTCCTACCAATTTTGTTTTCTCTCGTAATGTCTTACTCCTACCTTTTCCTAAATTGTCCTTATTTCAACGTTTTCCTTTTCAGGGATCCTGCCGCTTCGTTTTAGGCATTAACCTGTTTTCAGGAATCCTAACAGTTCTGTTTACAATTTTAAGTCTCGTAGAACGTGGGATTCTGACTGGTCTGAGCAACAATGTTCCCCGGCTTCTTGGCCGTGCCGGGAGCCGCTGGCAGGAGGCTCTGTGTCCTTGGCTGTGAGGGCAGGCGTGTTTGTGGTGGGGCGTGCTGCCAGGGTCGCTGTGTCGGGGACACTTCACTGCAGCCCCTGTGTCGTGGGCATCAGTAATGGGTCCTAACTGTTGATCGCACCAGCCATACAGTTAAAGTCCTTGCTAACCTACCCACGTTATGGAAGCTGTGACCCAAGGCCCCGACCTGAGTCCTGAAGGACAGTGTGGAGCCTACTCTGTGCTCAGAGCCTGGGATGGCAGTGTCCTGGCGGTAGAGCGGAGTAGGGCGGAGGGCCTGTCCCTCTGACTGGTCTGGGGGCCGCGCGGTGGCCATTGGTGGCCTGGACCACCATGGGCATCTGATAGGCTCTGACCCCCGGCTCATGTGGGCACGAAAGAAGGAAAGAGCTGGGGTAGGTGAGGCGTCACAGAGACCCCACGCCTGGACCCGTGCTCTCCTTGCCCCACAGTTTTCCTTACTCTGCGAGGCGGGTGGGGGGGGGGGGTGGGAGGGGGCGGGGGTCAGGTGTTACTGCCTGCGAGTGGGACAGGCTGTGTCCGCCTGGTTTGTGGCCAGGACCAGGGAGACCTCAGGCAGTATCTCCGGTTTGGGATTGTGGTGACGTAGAGGATAAGGTTTTTGGGTGGCAGTAGCTGGATTAGCTTCTGTTTCAGGGCAGGTTGGGGCTGACTTCTCGTAACATGGTAGTTCGCCACCCAGATACCTATTTGATCGTGGGAATGTCCTTTTTCTCCTGAAAGTTTTGCGGCCCCTTTGAATTCCCGCAGGTCAAGTGGGGTTCCCCAGCCCCCGGTTGAGTCTGTCCCTCTTTCCAAAACCTCTGGAGCATTGCACAGCCAGAATTCACGTTTTACAGCCGTGAGATACGCTCCGAGAAGTCAATGACCACATCCAGATTGCATCCTGCTGCCATAAGGCTAGCATAGCTCAAAACCCACATTTGGAAACGGTTTTTGTTTTATTGTTGGTGCCTTAACCGCATTCTTTCTGCACGAGGCTTTGTGGGCCCTGCCTTTCCTGCAACATCTCACTCCCAGTGATGGTGTCTAAGGCTCGTCCCTGAGCTGTCAGGGTTTGGGACTGAAAACTAGGATGAGACCCCGCTGGACTAAGGAGGTGGCAGTTGTGGTGTTCTGCCAGAAGTGCCGGGGGAACGTGCTTCTTTGGGGACCTCCGTGCTGAGACGGGGCCCGTTTTGAGCTTGGAGACAGACCTGTCACCTGTGTATGTTGAATTGCTTGTGTTCTGTCTCAGGTTAGCAAGAGGTGGGACATAGGGTTACCCGGCCTGGGGAGCCAAAGCCGCCCCAGAAAGACGTTTGCTGCTGGAACTGTTACCACCCTGGTTTTGTAACAGCGGACCAGGAATCAGGTGGAATCAGGGCTTTTAGTTTAGTTTAGTTTATGAATCAACTATCTGAAGCAGCATCAGCAGTGAAATGCGTGTCCTTCTGAAGGAAACAGAGAACTTAGAAAGGCCCAGAGCTGCACAGAGGACCCTCCCTCCCCCCCTTCCTGCCTGGCTCTCCTGTTCTCCTTGAGGCTGTTGACGGGCATCTGTTTTCATGTTTCAAGAGAGAAAGGAGACTTCTTCCTCTGCGTTCTCTTTCCCAGGTCCTCATAACCCTCTACTTTTCTTATCCTCAGACACATCTTCCAAGCTGTTCTTTGCACACCAGCCACAACAGTGGTGTCCTCAGGGTTTTGGAACAAGGTGCACTGTGATACACTTAGGAACCCTGTTGGGGACAGTGTAGGGAAGGGGGAGTCATGATCCTCTGAAAGGTTAAAAACTTGGCACATTCCCTGGAGTTCATCTGGGCAGGCACCATTTTGCTTTGGGGGCCCTTTAGGAGAGAAGAAAGGGTCCCACTAATTGTGAATAGCGCCGCGAAGGGTTTTGGGTCACATTAGGGCTCGGGGGGTTGCCTTGCAGGCCGAGTCTGGTGGTGGGATGGGGGTGTCTTGGTGGCCCCACTGGTCACCCTGCTTTGGGAGGGGCTTATGAAGGGGCAGCACCTTGGCAGGGAACGGGAGTGTGGGAAACTGTCTTGTTCGTGAATCTTTGAGGCCACTGAAGAAAGCAACCTGAACTTCCGGGGAACCTTAATACAAACCTGGCATCCCAGTGGTTTACGCTTTATCCCATTTACTATAGAGATTCGGAGATTTTTAAGTAAGAAATTAAATCCTACTATGGCAAACGGTGCCAGTGAGCTTCTGTTAAGTCCTCCATTTGCGAGACATCAGCGTATTATGTATTAGCCAGTTTGCGGCGTGGCTCTTTCCTGCTGCACTGAAATGGAGTTCTTTATTTTATTAAGGACGTGCATGTCCTTCCTCAGCACAGAAATGATGCCACAGTGGGAGCCACGGCCTCCGCCCGCGCTCCTGTTCCGTGTGGATGTGCATGCTGTTTCCCATTGTTCCGGTTTATATTTTGGGATTACGAATGCTTTAAAGTAAAAATAAATGCTCCTTCATTTTTCTGTTGCTCAAAAGAATTTTTTTTTTTAATAAAATCCTTGTGAGATATAAGGTTTTTAAATAAGCATCTCAGTCCCTGAGGTAATGCGTTATTTGTAAAATTTCACCCGCGGTTTCAGGTTCCCCCCCCCTTTTTTTTTTTAACCCTTTGTGTATCATTTCACAAGTTTTGCCGGGAACCTGTATTTGTGGCCACTGGAGCCGGATGGGATCGCAGGGGGAAGGAGAAACCATCAAGTCATTCTGATTGTGGCCACATGCGGTGCTTTCTGGTTGATCATTTGGAAGAAGAAATGAGAGTCCATAGCTCTGCTGGGGATTGAGCCCACCAGCCAAATGATGGCGAGTTTAATGTAGGGAAATGAGGTTTCTTCTCTGTTGTCCAATGAAGGTCACTGGCGAGCCTTTAGCTGCAGGCTCTGAGCCCCGAGGAAGGGCTCAGGGCCAGGAGAGGAGCTGGAGCCTAAGTGGGAGCTGAGCTCCTCTCGTCTCTTTGGTTCTTGGGTAGGTAGGCCCGTTCTCATGGGCTGGGGGGCGGGGCTCAGGGGGCGGGGCTCAGGGGGCGGGGCTTAGGGCGGGACTTCATCTCCGCTCAAGTCCCTTGGAAGAGCTCTTGCTTCAGCTTATTAGTGCTCCTGCCCTGTTGCTCTGAATATAGGTATTTTCTGGATTTTAGAATTTGGCAGCATTTCCCCTCTATGTCAGTAATTATGCCACACGGATATGATTTTTGCCTGTGCATTCGTGGGCTATAGGCTGAACCATGTGAAGTTGCCACTTGTCAACCCCTTTCAACCCCAGTTACACCTGGGTCAGTGTCATGGCAGTTGGGCTGGGGTCAAAAACTAACCGACAATACCTTTTAGCTGGTTTTACTCACTTTAGACTTTCAGGTTGCTTTGTGCTGTGATAGCTGTGGTGTGAGAGCTTGGCCAGTGCTTTTTGAGCCACGTGTGATTTCGGGCTCCCCCACGGCTCACTGTCACTTGTGGCCCCAACACAGCTAGCGTGCGTCCACCCCAGTGGCTGTGGCACTCCCGGAAATGGGGCACCTGAAGCCTTGTCCTTCATCCCACACCCAGAGGCAGCAGGAGGGCTTCCCCTGTGGGTAGTCAGACCCTGTGCTAGACACAGGCCACATCATCTCTTAGGTCATTGTGGAATTCACAGGCGGGAAATACCTGCATTTTACCAGTGAGGAAACTGAGGGTCCAACTCAGAAGGTCACCTAGTTTGAGGACACCGCCAACCGGGACTCCTGTCTCTGAGGCTCTGGCACTGAGTTCCCTCTGCCCTGGGACCCTGGACGTCGGGATGACAGCCAGGTGGGAGAAGCCGGGCTCCCCACCCCCGCCACGGTCTGAATTCCCAACGTGGCAATTCTACGTTTGCGACAACTGCCGAGCAGATTCTGAAAAGCTGAAGAACTGGGGTAGCGGAGCAGGGAAGTCCTGCGGGGAGCTTGTTGGAAATGCAGACTCTGAAGTTCTTTCTTCTTTTATTGAAGTGCGTCATTGCCACACGATGTCACACTAATGTCAGGTGTACAGCCTAGTGATTCGGCAGGTCTGTGTGTTACTGGCTGCTCTCCGGGCTAAGTGTGGTCCCCATCTGTCCCCTTACGTGTCACTACAGTGTTACCGACTTGCTCCCGTGCTGTACGTCTCAACCCCTCCTCCCCGTGACTTGTTTATTTTATAACTGGAAGTTTGTACCTCTTTGTCCCCTTTGCCTGTCGCACCCATCCCCCACCGCCATCCCCTCTGGCAACCACCAGCTTGTTCTCTGTACTGGTAGTGATTCTTGTCCCTGTCTTTTTGTTTTCTTTTTTTTTTTTCATTCCACGTATGAGTGACATTGTATGGTATTTGTCTTTCGCGGACTGATGGAGCATCAAACTTCCAGGTCTGTCTGTGTTGCTGCAAGTGGCAATGTCTCGTTCACGCTCACGGTGGCGCAATATTCCCCTGTGTATACATGGCACATCTTCATTTACTCACTCACCTGTCTGCCGACACTCAGGTTGCGTCTGTGTCTCGGCTGTTGCAAATAATGCTGCAGTAAACACGGGGGTGCAGATACCCTTTTGAATTAGCGTTTGCGTTTCCTTTGGGGGAAAATACCCGGTAGTGGAATTACCGGCTCACCTGGTATTTTCGTTTTTAATTTTTTGAGGAACCTCCACACTGTTTTCCACGGCGGCTGCACCGGCTTCCCACCGACGGCGCACATCCTGCCAACCCGTATTTCCTGTCAAGACCCTGAAGTTTTGAGCTGGAGTCTGAGGCAGAGCGGGTGGGGGGTAGACTTTGAGGAACACCAAAGGTAAAGAGGGAGGGAGTTGAGATCTGCTACCACTGATCTAACCCTTGCGCGGAGCAGCCGGGAGGAGGGAGAACCTACTCTGGGCCTCCTGGGCTGTTTCATGAGCCTGGATCATCGCAGGTGCTCAGGAGATGGTCATCAGTATCACATGTTCAGTCGTAAAACACGAGCGAAATGCTGTATTTTGTTTTCTCTGTGTGCTTCGTTCAGTATGGATGTACAGGGTTGATGGACAGTGGGAAAGTCACGTGTACTCTGGGCAACGTTCTTCTAAGTTTGTTTCTGTTTTTTTTTTTTAATGTTTATTTTTGAGAGAGAGAGACAGAACGTGAGCAGCTGAGGGACAGAGAGAGGGAGACACAGAATCCAAAGCAGGCTCCAGGCTCTGATCTGTCAGCACAGAGCCCGACGCAGGGCTGGAACTCTCGAACTGTGAGATCCTGACCTGAGCCAAAGTCGGATGCTTAACCAACTGAGCCACCCAGGTGTCCCAGGTTTTTTTTTTTTTGTTTGTTTGTTTGCTTTTTTTAAATTACTGAAATCACTTGTCTCAAGCCAAATTAGTTGTGATGGAAAAATTGCATTGTTTGCCTGTATCACAAAGAAATGTAGTTGCATTTTGTAAAGAAGACTTGCGTTTACTCATTTCTGTGCTCCTCAGAAGTCTTTCCCAACGGTGTCACGGGCGAGACAGAATAGTCTGTGTCAGTGGGAGAGGTGGAGGCAGGAAGTCCAGGAGAAACTCAAGCGTGTCCCTTTTTTATTTTGGCTTTAGCCCCACCCCCACCCCCGCCTGATATGCTAATAAGATTGTTCTTAATTATTTTAAATGAGATTTACTGTTATGCCAGTAGATTCGTGTGTTTATTCCTACAGAGTGCTCGTTTTCAGCATGCAGGAAGTCACATTACAGCTTGATGTTTTTCTGATGTCCAAGTGTAACTGCTTGGTCCAGGCTCAGCAAAAATAGGACAAACGAAGGGGTAATTTCACCGGTAGATTTTACCCCCAGCATTCCTGGTTATTGCCGGAACCGAAAGGTTAATGTGGTCTGTGGCCATCTTCACTCATGCCCCGCATTTAAATTAACTCGGAGGTGTTGGAGGAAAGTGCTGAAGGACAAGGTGTAATATCTTAGCCAGTTTGCAAAATTCTGTCCGTTTCAGGACCTGAATTTTTGCCTTTAATATGTCAAGAGCGTGGAAGAGTCTGGAAGGGTCGGTGCCGCAGTGGTACCAAATACAATGGCACAAAGGGGGAAAGCGGGTTTTCTGAAGTCTAATACGGAATTATCCTGCTTCCGTCTGCTTGCTGGGTCCTTTCTTCACGTGCGTTCCTACCATTAGGAGTTAGATGATCAATCTGGGAGCCCTGATGGGCAGCAGGGAGCTGATGAAGCCGTTGGGACGCAGGCACGTGGCCCCACAGCTTCACCCGCGCCCCATTGTGCGTGCTCTTTGGTGCACAGGGGGGTTTCCAAAAAGGAATGTTTCTGGCTTTCAAGTTGGAACATATATTTTTGGTGTAGTATAATGAGGGCCTTAAAATTCCCGGTTAAATTGGTGGTTCTGCATATGAATATTTTTGAGGACAGACCTAAAGCCGTGTTCCTCAGTTACTGTTCGTAGCAAGCAGAGAATAAAGGGAGTTTAGTAGTCAGGATGAGTTTCAAGAAAATCTGGGCAAGGGGGACCTCACTATTCTTCCTGGAGTAAAAATATAAATGAACGACCGGGTGGTTTCTACCTGTGGCTCCCTGTTCCAGATGCTCTTAGGGCCGTCCCCTTACCTGTCAGCGTCTGTGGGTGTTTGCATTCCTCGGGGTCCAGAGTCTTGTCTAGGAGTGTGGCTGGACAGGGGAGGTTCTGGAAAGACAGGCTGTCTGCCCCTTGGCTTTTCTCTAGTGCTTTTCTTAGAAGAGCAGCTTGGGGGAGGGGGCGCGCCTGGTGGCTCAGTCGGTTGGGTGACCGACTTCAGCTCAGGTCATGATCTCACGGTTCATGAGTTCGAGCCCCGCGCCGGGCTCTGTGCTGACAGCTCGGAGCCTGGAGTCTGCTTCGGATTCTGTGTCTCCTCCTCTCTCTGCCCCACCCCTACTCGTGCTCTGTCCCTCAAAAATAAATAAATGTAAAAAAAAAATTTTTTTTCAATATATGAAATTTATTGTCAAATTGGTTTCCATACAATACCCAGTGCTCATCCCAAAAGGTGCCTTCCTCAATACCCATCACCCACCCTCCCCTCCCTCCCAGCCCCATCAACCCTCAGTTTGTTCTCAGTTTTTAAGAGTCTCTTATGCTAAAGAAAAGCAGCTTGGACTCTGGGGAGAGGAGCTTTTCTCTGAGATCAGCTGCACGTCTTCCGTAGCGGGGTCTCTTAAAGGAACAAGGCAGGACTTTGGGATGTCTGGGGACACGCGCGGAAGATGCTTTCCTGAGACCCACCGAGGGTCCCGGTCTGTGTGTGTGTCGTCTGCAGAGGGTCCAGTCTGTGTGTTTCAGAGCCTAGCAGGACGCATGCGGTTGTGTTGTCGTGCAGGGGTGCGGCGAGGGACCTGGAGGCAGGCGGGTACCGGAGCCAGCAGAGCAGGGCAGCTCCCACCTGGAGGCTCCTTTCTCTGGCACGTGGATGCAGGCTTCTGTTTGCATTTCCGAGTTGTCCGAGCTGTTCTTGGACTCGTGGGAAGGCCCTTGTCTTGCTCGCAGCCTGCAGATCAGACCCGGTCAGCCGGCCCTGCACCTCGGGAGGAGGAAGCCAGATGGACACCGGTGCGGGGACGCCTTGGACCTCTGCGCCCTTTCCTGAGAGGGGGGAGGCCTGCCTGGAGGGCAGGGGGCAGGGCCTTTCCCCTCCGTGTTTGTGTGACCGCGTTCCTCCGCACCACCAGCAGCATGGGCTCAGTGCTAGGAAGTCCCGAGTCACGCTCACCCCTCAGAGGGAAGGAAAGGAGCTTAGGGGGTGCTGAGCAGGGCTGGCGGCGGCCTGGTGGCCCCTGTGCAGGTGCCGAGCGGTCCTTCTCCGTGTGGCACCTGCTGGAAGCAGACGGTGAATGTACTTATTATTAGCGGGAGTGTGGGCAGCCTTTCCGCTCTGACCCTGAAGCTGCCCTCCATCGGTGTCTCGTCCACGTCCATGCCACGTGTGTGAGTGCTTGTCCCCTCGGGCATGCGGGGGACCCAGACAGGAATAAAGCACTGTAGTATAAATACGCTCCTGTCTCAGGCCGCCTCGCCCAACATGGAATGACAGTCCCGGCTCAGACCTTGCATATTCAAAAAGATGATTAAAATGAAGGAAAGTCGACTGTAAAAAATACACGTAAGCCAAAGCCACAAAAAAACCTGCTAAAGATACCCTGAAATTGATCAGATACTTTGAATCGCACCTTTCTCGTGAGCGCGAATTCTCCGAACCTCTGGGACCTCACCTTCGGCAGTGCTGCTGGGGCGGCCTCTCCGCTCGGCATCGTGGTGATGACCCTGACCCGGTGTATTCCTGTGGTTACCGAGCATCCTCACAGTCTGAGGTGTATTGGACTTGCTATGTCTTAACACGAAGTTAAGTTGGGAAGGAACTCTGCTGGCACGCACCTGTAGTTGTTGAGAACTTTCTGGAACACCAGAACAGTAATCCGCCATGGGTATGGCCTGGGGAATCTGTGCCACTTTGACAGCGGGCATTTGGGGTGTTTTCCTTCAGTTTCACATATTTTGGTTATCAACTCAGAATGAGGAGGGCTAAGAATTTCTGTTTAATTGAAAACATCGTTTCCCCCTGATGTTGAGAAACTGGTTGTCTGCCTCTTCATGTAACTACCGACCCCACCCCTGTGACTCTGCATTAACCATCCCCCTCTAGGGCTGTGTCCTCGAATGTCTGCCTTCAGAATTCTGTTCCAGAGAAGCTAACAGTGTTTTACTCCAAATGAAAGTTCCTTATTACTTCATGGTCCCTAATCTTGGAGTTCTTTGAGAGTTTTCTTTTTAATATTATGACTTAAATTTAAGTCCCGTAATTTGAATTGGTGCCTTGTTAATGGGAAGACATGCTTTCATGTCTTCTTTTCCTTCAGTTCTTCGACTGTGTTGGGATCCCCCGCGGCACCAAACAGCTGGGGCCTTTCTGCCCCATAGAGACGGTGGCTGAGGGAGCCCCAGTGTTGCCCACAGGCTGAGAGCCGTCCGTCGGGGGTGACCGCTGTGTTTTATTTTAAATTCAAATTGCGTAGCATTTTAGCCGGCGTGTGAGAATGCATTTTCTTAGTCCTGTCTATCCAAGAGGGGGGAATTGAGTGGGGCACAGAGTGGTCTCTTCTGAAAATGAGATGCAGCTTAAATGACTTTTGATTCTAGTGGTTTGAAAACTCTCTCTCTCTCTCTCTCTCTCTCTCTCTCTCTCTCTCTCGTGTGCCCCCAGTGCATGTTCATTCTTCTAGTGTCGCTGCCCTGGGAACTTGAAATCGGGCAGCCGGCCTGGTCTTGGCCCGCTCACCATGAGATGGACCAGCTCCCCCAGGAGGGGCCACAGCCTCCAGCCCTCAGAAAGGTCTCGACGGAGGAGAAGGATAAAGGCTTATCCTGGGATGTCCATTTTTGCAAATCTTTGGTTATTTTTCGTTTAGCCTTGCCTGAGGCAGCATTCTGTTCTGACCAGCGATCAGGGTTTTTTGTTTTTTTGTTTTTGGTTTGTTTTTAAGTTTATTTGTTTCTTTTGAGAGAGAGAGAGAGAGATGAGCCAGGGAGAGGCAGAGAGAGAGGGAGAGGGAGAATCCCAAGTAGCTTCCACACTGCCAGCACAGAGCCCAATTTGGGGCTTGAACTCACGAACCGTGCAATCAGGACCTGAGCCGAAATCAAGAGTTGGACGCTTAGCCAGCCGAGCCACCCAGGCACCCCCGTCTAATGCCTATTTAATATTTGTTGTGATGAACACAATCTTAGGTGGTGGGTGATTTAGAATCAGCAGTTCGTTCGTGAATCTCGCTCCTTTCAATTCTCATTTCATGCCTGTTGCTTCATTGCTGTGGTTCGTATTAAAAACTGTGTTGTATATATTTTTTACATGCCAGATGGGATAAAGTTTAACAGGGTTCTGAGAGGTAACAGTGCAAAGATTCTCCTCATTGCCCTTGCCCCCAAGCCACCCGGTTCCCAGACCTTCAGTCAGGAACTGTTGACCGGAAATATTCTCGAACAAGCCTGTGTATGTATTTTGCACGTGTAGTATCCCCTTACGCTGGGAACGGTTGCATTTCTGCATGTTGACGCTTCGTTTTCCCAGCCACTTCGTATTCCATTATGTGGATATATCTAAATCTACCTAAGCCAGCTTTGGGTTTGTTACAAGTGACAGGAACAGGGGGACTCGCTGGGACGCTCTTTGAGTGTGCGGTTCATCTTGGGAGCGTCACTGTCATTGACTCCCCTGGATCACTGGGGTCACCCTGTAGATCTATAAGGCCACATCCCCATTTTTTCCAAAAAGAGCAGTCGGTGACGGAAAAGACGCGTTCTGCAACTTGATAAGTAATGCTGTTCACTAGTGAGGGTGTTGGTTACCATTCGCCCACTGCCTACCCAGGGTCATCTCCGTGCTGGCTCCATTATTGTTTATCTGTTTGCAGGCTGTGTTTTCTCTGGGGGCTGCTGGGCTCACCAAAGAGTGGGTGTTCAGGTGCACCCCCCGTATTTAGCCCCCAGTGTGCTGGCTCCATTGGGGGGAGGGGTCAGAAGCAGTTCTCGGTTTTCGTTTTCACGAACGTCTTTCCTTCTGACTTCCTGCCGATGTACTTCTGTCCACTGCTCTGCCTGCCGGCCAGGCGCTCGGGTCCCCAGGGGTCCAGTGTCTCCAGTGTTGAACACCGGTCCCTTCCAGCTTCCAGCTGAGGATTCGAGGCACATGCATCAGCCTCGCGTCCCCATCTGCTTGTGTCCACCTGTCTTCTCCCGATCCACTGACCCGTCCTTTCCTGAGCACAGGGTCCTTTGTGATGGGTCGTCCCACCTCCTAAGCGTCTTTGCAGGGCCAGCGGAGTCTGGTTTCTTGGGCGGCCACCTGCCTCGTTTTCGTGTCACCGTGGATCGGGTTCACCTTGCTCCCTTCAGACACATTTCTCGTCCTTCTCCGTGATACCCCCCAGCAGCACTGCACGCTTATGCCCTCTGCTTCTATCCCGGCGCCCGTGTTTATTTGAAACTGATGGCATTGCTTGACTTTTAGGTATTTTGTGAATCACGTTACTACTTCTTGGATGTAACATGGAGTGATGAACGTTTCTGAGTTTGCGGAAAATACATAGAAAGTGAGAGGTGTTTGCCCTCAGCTGGTCGTAGTGGGAACGGCTGTCACCTCCTTGTGACTCACTCCGTCTGTTGACGAGGGCATAGTGTGCGTGGTGGTGTGGGGTCTCGTCCACAAGAGATGGTGAGCGGGAGGCGTGGGGAATCCGGTCCTTTGTATCCTCTGTTGTGGGTGGGCCCACCTGACCTGCACCCGTGATGGCCGCCCCGGGTGTTCTGGCCAGGGTGGGACTGGCTCTGTGGAGTCCCCACGGCGGCTGGGGACCCCTCGTCTCTCGGACGTATCGTACAGTCTTGACTGGATCTCCGCTGTGTCCTGTGTTTGGGAGGACCAAAACCCCAGCACGGTCTTCCGAACTGTAAATGGCTGTTGTATTGTGCACATGAGGATTTTCCAAGCCCAGTCATTCTCTGCATGACTTTGTTGGTGGGATTTCAGACAAGACTACCTTAGTGAAAAACAGACCAGAAGTTCACTGACAGCTATAGGGGCGGTTCTGGGAAAGCCTGGGACCTCCTCTGTCTTCCTGATGGCAAATGAGCGGGATCAGAGGGTCTCAACTCACCCCCGGACAGTGTGGTCCTGTGGGGCTCGGGCAACGGGGACATTCGAGGTGGGGGGGGACTAAGTTCTAGAAGCTCCTTGGGGTTGGATGGAGCGTGCGTTATGGTTTAGGAGACGCAGACTTGGGAGCAGGAACGGGGCGGGAGTAGCATGAGAACCTGGTCTGCACCATTCTCGGTGTTGTTCTGGCTGGGGAAATGGCACGTTGGGGGCATTTTGACTCTGCGCTGAAGTGAGTTGTGGCACCTGACTTTGCTTTACCTCCTGTTTTACAGATGCCTTTGTGAATAGCCAGGAATGGACATTGAGTCGATCTGTCCCGGAGCTCAAAGTGGTGAGTGGTCCTTCCGGCCTCAGTGGCTGTCCTTCCTTCCTCACCTCCTCACCCTGCAGGAGACTGGGGCTCTGTAAGAGGCAGGACGTGATGTGTGAGCACGCTCGGCCTGCATCCCGAGGGGCCTGCTCTTCCCCGGAGCCCAGATGGGGGCGGGGGGCACGCTTCTGGGTATGTCCCTGGGAAGGGCCAGGTGTAGCTGACCGTTGGGGACTGGAGCCCTGAGTGTGCCTGGGATGGCCACACCCGTCCGTCCATCATTCTGTCTCTCCTGCCGTTGTGCACACGCGTGTGAGAGAGCGTGTGACACACGCATGCACCAGTAGGGCTTTATTTGTCCTCTGCCGGGATGTCACGGGAGGTTTCTGTGATGAGCCGTCAAGCTTGGGAATTCATCGCTTAAACCACGCGACTGGTCGTTCACCGTGTTACAGAGGAATGACATAAGATCAAAAGAAGAGTTTGTGTTTTAAGAACTTTATTCTTTCAGTGAGATTATTTAAAGCTTCAAATTGCCTTCTGTAAAAAGTGACTTGGTTCTTTGCAACCACACCTTGGAGCACCTGAAGTCTACACATTCCCCGTGTTAGGATGGAGGGAAGGGACCAGTATAACTTTTAAATAATCATCTTCTTTGTCATGTAAGCAGCATTTGGGAGAAGTATCTGTGTGTTCGTGTGTGTGTGTGTGTGTGTGTGTGTGTGTATTTACACGTATGTGTGTATGCGGTGTTCGTGTGTTTATATGTCCATGCAAGTATACATACCTGTATACACATGTATATACCTTTGTGTATGTGCACGTATTTTTGTGTGTGTGCATGTGTGTATGTCTGTATACACAGATGTGTGTGTATTTGCTTGGGGCATTTGTGTGTGTGTGTGTGTGTGTGTGTGTAGACACGTATATGCATATGTGTGTATAGGTGTGTGCTGTGCGTGTGTCTATATGTTTATATGCAGACACGTGTAGTTGTGTGGTATACGTATGTGTTTGCACCTGGGTGTGGCGTGGGCGTCCACTTTGAGCCACTCCAGCGTGGGGCCCTGATGATAGAACGCGGGCAGGCAGGCCCTTCTCGTCCATTCCCACCAGTGACGGGTGGCTTGGGCACAGGCCCGCTCGCTTCTCCCTGCGCCTCGCGCTCAGCCTTTCCCTTCCTGTGCCCTCTGTCCCGAGTTCCGTGTTGCTTTTAGCAGCTCTAGCCTGTGTGCCAGCGACCCCCCCGGAGGCCCTTGGACGCCTTCTCCCCCTGGGCCCCAACCTCAGGGGTGCTTTGTGGGTGAGCCAGGGCAGGGGCACAACCCTTCGGGTGTCTCACTCCTGAGATGAAGAGATGGAGCCAACAAGGAACATTCTGGACCTTGAACAGAGGCTGTGTAACTTTGGTCACCAGGAAAAACACGTTTTTAAACCGAAGAAACGAAGGATGACGCGGGAAGGCATGCTGAGATCTGTCCACACGGTCTCCGTGCCTTCCTGTCCCCTCCTACGTGCCTGTCCCTGCTGCCACCGCTGGGTGTCCTGGTTGGGGGACATCTTGTCCCCGCCGGAGCTCTGACCTTTCTCTGCAGCACCTGCCAGCAGGTTTCCTTCCTGGTGGGAGACGTCAGATCTGTCGGTCCCACCCCCTTCCCAAAGCTGGGCTTCTGCCTTGAAATGGCCACCTCTTTCTGCTTCACGTTTTGTAACCACGGTACCTGGCACAGGATTGGTCCCACCGGGCACCTTCAGGAGACGCCTGTCGAATGAAGTTTGTTGGCGGCACTGTTGCTGGGAGGTTTGGGGGAAGATGTACCAGTTGCAGATACGCCCCCACTCCCGTGAAACCGCCAAGAGCCCCTGCATGGTCCACGATCAGAGCGCCAGGACGGAGCGATGCTGGGGTGATGGTGACGCGGGCCGTGCCAGGAGGCGCTCGCTCTGCGCAGGGTATGTTGTGAGGGCGTCACACGAGCATCTTGCGCTCACCCGCCTGCTGCCCACGACTCGGGTACCATTGTTACCCCTGTTTCAAGATGAAGAAACGCCCTCCGAATCCTGAGAGTTTCCCCACGAGCCGCACAGTCAGCAGGTGGGCGGGCCTGGGATTTGAACGCGGTTTGCGCTTCTGCACCAGCAGGAACCTCCTCCGTCTTGCTGCCCAGGCTGCTGGCCCCACATGGCCACTGGGCGCTGGCAGGGTGGCCCGTGCGACTGACGAGCTGAGTTCAAACTTTTCGTTGACGTTCAGTCAACTTAAATCGAAGGAGCCGAATGAGGCCGGCGACTCCCCTCGTGACGGTGTTACAGTCTGACTGTGATCCTTGAGTATCGAGCTGTCTGATTTGGGGAGTTGGGGGGGGTTCTGCCGGAGCCCCCATGTTCGTGCCGGCCCGTAATTGAGAATGGTCACTCCTAAAAACTGGTTTTCTGCTGGTGTTTCAGAAGCATGTAATTTCCTGGAGTGAATGCCTAGAGGTGTAGGAAGGGTTATGTTCGGAGGCAGCATGGATCCGTGCTCCTGAAGGGTGACTGTTTCGAGGCTTGCTAGAACGTGCCAGAGGTTGACTACGTCCCGTGGATGAGGAACCAGGACTCTGCCTTCATGCGGAGGAAGTTCTCTTTGTCCTGCCCTGTGTGTGGATGGACAGACCCCGGCGGGACAGCCCCGCTCTGGTCAGGGAGCCCTCCCGCCGAGCAAGGGCAGCTGCCCGTCCTCAGCAGGTCCCTTCTGTGCCGAGGAGTTCTCCGCGTCTCCAGAAAGTGCTTCTTTGTTCAGAGGCAGCCCCCCGTGCATCCACAGGGCCGCCGTTGTTCCGCGCCCTCGCACGACATCCCCCGAGACAGGTGGCCCCTTAGGTCAGCGCCTCCGGGATCCCTGACTTCTGTGTCACAGATGCAGCAATTAAATGACATAATCGCAAGCCTCAAGTGGACTCTTTATGTGATATCTTGCAATAAATCTTCTGGAATCTGTCAGAGAAGAGAATCTCAGTGTTGGCTTTCTTTTCAAGCGTGGTGGTACCATGCCTCATGTTTTCTCAAGTTGTGTTCTGCTTGGGTAATCAATGATCAGTTGCTCTTGGATCCGAACGTGGGTCACCGTCCTCGGGTGGCAGGCAGTGGGTGCTCCCTGCTCACATCTGGGCAGAAACAGGAAATACGCCCTCAACGTCTCGCCCGCAGAGGGAGCGTTAGGCACTTGTCACACCCTCCTGTGGGTTTTCTTTGGATTCCCAGCTGGGATTTTTATTGACGGCCTTGATTTTCTTTTCAACAAACTGCACTAAGTTTGGCAGGTAAGTGGTGAGGTTTAGGATGACAGAAAAATCAGTCTAAACAGAGACGGTGCTCTTTCCCCTCTTGTCACTGGAGAACGTGGAGCGGTGGCCCTGATGGTCGGGGCTCCTACCCAGGGAGCAGGGCCCGTGGCACCGTGACGGCGTCTGTCTGCCGTCGAGTCATTTGCCGGACGCCTCACCTGTGCTCCTGAGCAGCTCCGTATGAAGCCCGTAGGCGAGGGTGAGCTCTCCTCCTTTTATCCAGAAGCGGTCGTGGAGCCCGGAGGAGCTTCACAGCCTAAAAAGCATTTTCGTCCCTTTTTATTTCCTCCTCACAGCCGGCTGTTTGTTTCTGCCTGTGGTTCAAACTAACACAAGGCCCATGGGGTGCCAGTAGAAGGTCTCCGGGGTGGCCTTCCCCCCGCCACCCCCAAGACTCATTGGTTTTTCTCCTGAAGGGGAAGCTCATTCTCTGCAGAGCACTGTTGTGTGAGGAGGAAGGAATGTGCCACACGCAGGAAGCACAGAGCGAGCAGTGTTTGATTTTGAGCGTTTTCCTCCTCGGGAAAGAGAAAGTCTAATCTTAATTAAAAATTTAATTTTGCGGCACGCTGGTTTGGGTTTTCTCAGCATGAGCTGACAAACAGCAGGTGCCCTTGAGCAAAAGAATAATTAATAGGTAGAGATTCTCAGCTTATAGAGGCGCCAGGTAAAAAGAAGACAGGAGTCCCCTCGGAAAGGGAAACATCTCTATTTCGGGTCTGCCCACGTCACCTGGCTTTGTGCCCCGGTAACAAAGCATCTCTGTCCTGGTGCTGGAGCCGCTCGCTCGTTTGCTCATTTACGCAGCGGGTGCCGTTGGGAGACTCCCGGGCTGGGTGCAGCGCTGGGACCCAGGGGACAAAGACCCAGACCCTGCCCTTCAGAAATTGTCAGCATCTCCGACAGACCTGCATAGTGATGCTGGTAACACAGAGGTCACGAGACGGCATTGTGAGGAGGGCACTAAGGGGGCTTTGAGGAGAGGTTCCCGGTTGAGGCTGTGCTTTAGGAAGGCTTCTCGGAGGAGGTGACCTCTGAGCCGCTTGCTGAGCAGTGAGCAGGAGTAGTATTTCAGGAAGTGATTGATGAGGAAAGGTCCAGGTGTCTGGAGACAGGTAGCAAGTCCTGTCAGGGCGAGGCAGTTTCCAGGAGTCTCTCTGCTATTCCTGGGATGAAGGGGGGAGCCTGTAGACAGACCAGCTAGCGTCTGCCCCGGTGACCCAGTGTGACTAGGAAAGTGCTTAGGAGCACCAGGGCTCCACGGGAATCTGGGATGGTTTCCACGTTTCCGGTTTGAGAAGCCTGGTGAGGTGTGGCCATAGAGGGTGACGAGTAAACCGGGGCGAGGATGCGCGATCTGGACGTGCTGGGGTTCGAGCACCAGCTTGGGTGGCGTGGGGTGCATGCGGACGACTTGTGTGGTGGGGGGGTTGGAGAACAAGATTTGGGAACAGCAGGTTGGTCCACGAGGGCGGGACGTGGCCAGGCGCACCGGGGCCCGAGAGTCGAGACTCTGGAAGAAACTAGGAGACCTGGAGAGTGTTCACGTGGGCTTAGCAGGAATTCCAGGAGGACGCTCGGGCAGGAAGTTTGGAGAAAGCGCGTCTGGTCTGTGGCTTCCGGTGATGGGCTGGGTCAGGAGCAAGAGGGAGGCTAGCGCTTTTAGGAATGAGGTCATCTCTGACCTCAGGGCCAGCGTCCCTGTGGCTCTTGGATCAGCACTTGACATTGTGAGGGTCGAGGGCGGGACCAGGAGGGCGGGAGCGTAGCTGTGAGCCTGGCCCTGGTGGGAAAGGGGAGGCAGGCTCGTAGGAGGCCACCTGCGTCCGGAGGCAGGGCTCTGGTTTTGTGTTTCTGAAAGAATTGATTTGGGCGTGCTTAAACGCAGAGAGGAGAGATCTGGTGGGGAAGGTACAGTACAGCGGGGGGGGGGGGGGGGGGGGGGGGGTCGCTGATGGGCTGCTTGCGGAGAAGGCAGAGGGCGTGAGGTCCCCAGCACAGGCGAAGGGAAGCCTTCCCAAGGGGCCGGCTGCCCTCAAGTCCGTGTCTTGGCTGTGCTAACGGGGAGCTTTTCCTGAAGAAGGTATCATGCGGGCCACACTGCCTGCCGGGTTCCTGGTGTTTTACTCCATTTCAGCCTGCTGTCTTGCCAGAGAAGTGGCCCTCCTGACTCTCGATGGGCATTTTTAACCCAGTCCGGACCCCTCTGATGCCTTGACCGTGGGCCGAGCCCCTGCAGCCCCTCCCCCACACCGTCCTCTCTCAATGTTTCTCAGCTGGCCTGGCTCCAGAACCACCCCCTGAGTCTGGTGGAATGTACCAGAATACCCTTCTCACTCCCATTTTACTCTGTTCTGGACCGTGCCCCGTTCGACACAGCAAACCCCACCCGGGATGGTGAGGGTGCGCAGTCCGTGTCGACGGGCCGACTCAGCCTACGCTCTCCCGATAGACCCCGCGGCACACGGTGTCGGAAGAAGGCCGCTGTCTGTGGGTTCACACGGCGTTGACGCCCTCTGAGCCGGCAAGGCCGATGAGAGCAGGAGGTTCACACGGAGGGCACGGGAATCTCTTCCACTTGCGGAGGAGAATTTAATGAGCTGGGTTCGGGCCCTCCAGCTGCTGCTTGCCTATGGTCACGCTCAGACTTACGTTTTCCCCTCCCCCTGTTTGCAGATCGACGAGCAGAGTGATGTAATGATACTGAACGGTCGTGCGATTCTTTGTTTCAGGGAATCGTGGGTAACCTGGCCAGCGGAAAGTCGGCCCTGGTGCACCGGTATCTGACCGGCACGTACGTCCAGGAGGAGTCTCCCGAAGGTACGCTGGGTGGCAGGCCACGTCAAGCTCAGGAGCGTTTAGCTTACGAAAGTTTTCTGTAGCATATTCTAAGTCGTTACTATGATGCATCACACGTTTTGAGAAAGAATAAAATACCAGGCAGTGAAAGTCCTTAGGATGTTGTTTCTTTTGTAGTATTTTTAGCTAACTGATGATATTCTCTTTGGCATTTGGAGCCGTAGAGTAGAGCCTTGAAATGCTGTTGAATTTATTTCTTATCTAGCAGTCCTGGCGTTTCAAATGTTAATCCAGGGTCACCCCTTTAAACGTGACTCGGACATTTGTCTGTTCCCGATACTAAGTTTGTACGTAATCTGCACGTACTGTTACCTAGTGGTAGATAGGAGCCTCTCAGGTTACCACCACCGTATGTTTGAGTATGTTCCCCCCATATATTGTATTCTGAACATTTAAGAATCATTTTGCATGAGAGTAAGAGATTTCTTTTGCCATTAGGCTTTTGCTTCTTCAGTTAACACGTTCACATTTTATTTTTTGCTTTACGTAGAGTTAAGGCAGTGACAGGAAGCCACGTAATCCCTGTGTTCTTTAATCCACGTAGAGTTCACAGGAAGTTTTCTGAGTTATATTTTCTCTCCGTGTAAGCTTTTAAAATCCAACTCTGAGACACTGAATTTCTGGTTCCTTCTTTTTCTTACTGGCTGTTCCATTCTTTGCAGATATGGACGCAGGTAACTATACATTTTCTTCATGGCAGAACTTGTCTTGTTGGAAGAGAGAGGAGAGACACAACTTCGCGCTGTAGTGTTCCCTTGCCTCCTCGTTCTGTGTATCATCCGATTTTGTTTCATTTCATCCTTTTATTTCAGTTAAACATTTCACCCTGTTTTGTCCCTTAGATGTCTTCTTAGCAGTAGTCCTGAGTAGCTTCCCATGTTTCCTGTAACACCTGTTCTGGCATTTAACTCTTGTCCTGGATCCCGTGTAACCATTCAGAAGAGTCTGGAAGGCTGGCGTTCTGGGGCCCTTCAGGGCTCTGCCGTCATTGGGCAGAATTTTGCAACCCTGTCATCACGGCCTCGTGGTGGTCACCTCAGGGAAAGCCCCTCTTTTCCGTTACCCGTGTGGAGAGGAGGGTTTAGGAAGGTGGGTCGTGGAGGCTCCTGGGCGGGGATCGAAGGGAAGCAGGGTGTCTATCCGATGGAAAACGTATACACATGCTAGAAAATGGCATGGTTTGGAGACAGGGGTCGGGGGGGGGGGAGTGCGGGGAGGAGAGAAGGTTCCGGGTCTTTCTGACGTCTTTCCTGGGACCTGTGCCTGAGCCGTGCTGGTGTTGGATTTGTTCCTTGGTATCTGAGCGTGGAATGTAGCCATGGTCGTTTTGATTCCACCTGGAGAGTCAGAGCATTTTTCTCGGGCTTTCTACTCACTTGTCGGGGTTAGGCGTTGACCCCAGATGCCGAGGGACTGGCTGACCTGACCTCAGATGATCCCCTCCTCCAGTAAATCCACTCGCGCTCTCCTCAGATGCTCTGATTTCCACCAGGGGCCGCCGGTGACGTGGTGTGGGCCCCTGGCTTTGCTGCCAGTGCTCTGGCGTTGGGTTCGGTGTCCCGTGTGGTTAGTGCGGGAGTCCCTGAGCCGTGGACGCCGTTCTCGTCCCCACGCGGTGCTGTTTTGTCATTATTGTAGCTTCTGCTGTTTTCCCGCTTGCTATTTTCGGTCTGTTCCACCACATTTGGGCCTGTGGTTTCTTTGCCGGGGGCCCTTATATTTTGATGAGCATGAAGGCATTTTTCTTGAACGTTCATACTTCAAAAGTAAAATTTGTACCCAGTGGGGTGACTTAAACCGTGGTCTCTAATGAACCCACTTCCTTGACACCTTTTACTCTACTAAAATTTCATGGCATCGCATACACTTATAAAAGTACGTTATTTTAAAGGAGAGCGAGTGACTACACCAAAGGCCGTCCCTGTCCTCGTCGGCAAAGTCTCATCCCCCCTCCCCTCCTCCAGTGGCGCCTGTGCCCAGGGCCCCCCGGACCAGGGGAAGGACTGTCAGTGGTCTTTTCTCAAGGGCCCAGCCCACCTGTCTTCTCACGTGACCCCAGGTCATGGGTGGGGCTGCCAGGTGGCCCCAGTGGACCTGCGTCAGGGCCTCTGGCTGCAGAAAGAACTGGGGCAGGTGCCCCGTGTGCCTGGAAACCCCATAGGCCCCAGTGAATCTTCCTGTCCACTTGCCTGGGCCTCTCATGCAGGGGGACCAGGGAGCCGCCCCCCACTTCCTGTCCACTTGCCTGGGCGAGTTTCAGAGCTGCAGGAGGATCCGGTTGTTTCTGAAAGGACACGAACAAGGAAAGCCTGGGTCTCTCGCCGTCTGGCCACACTGAAGTTCTTCCTTACCACCAGGGAGTCTGCACCTAGAAAGTGATTATAGTTCTTGTCGAATGTGTTAACATCGACCGAGTGCCTGTGCCCGCCTCGTTGAGAAGCTTTACGTTCAGAACGTTCTGGAGTCGGGACGTACCAGAGTCGTTGCCCAGGTTTACGGAGCATGTCCGAGCAACGGAATCCCGTCCCACGAGTGTGGACGGCAGGTGAAGCCGATTAGAGCTCAGCCCCACCTGCCACAGCTCACAGAGACCAGAGGTCAGGTTCGAGGGCAGCTAGCTGCTGACGGGCATCTCCATCGCCACGCTGGGGGCGGTGCCCTTCAGGTGAGCTGCAAGGCCTGTCCACTGCTTCTGGTTTGTCCTCCTTTTCCTCTCGCAGCTGCCGGGGGACCAGCTGCCTCTGGCCGCACGCGGGCAGTGACTTCAGGCACGAGGATTGTTGCTGCCGGGACTGTGAGGTCTGCTTGCGCACCTGGCGCCCTCCTGGAGCTCTCCTGTTCCCACCTGGTTGTCCCTTGATTTAATTAGCGTGCAGTGTCCTTTAGCGTCACTCTGACCTGTCACAGGATCTGTAGGTTGCTGGCTGTGTGAGGTGGCGAAGGCCTGCTGTTTTCAGGCGAGTGCTCTCTCCGTAGAAAACTCTGGCATGGGATGACCCCAGACGTTTGCCGGAACGTACTTTGCATCAGACTGGTCGTAGCTGGGTTTCCGAGGATAACAGCTGTTGTGTTTTAGTCGTGTGATTCCTTCTCGCTGGTATTTTATCCTCGTAGCAGAGAGAGTTGAGTAACACGATTTGGGTAATTTTAAAGATGCAGTTTAAATGAGAGACGGATTTAAATATTTTGTGTATTTTTTTAATTAGTAAATTAGCAATGCAAAAGTGGGCACCTCAGCAGGGAGCCAGTGATTCCATCAGAGGAATCCAAGGAGTAAAATTTTGTGCAGGCAGATATCCGTTCGGCTGTGTGTGTGCGTGTGTGTGCGTGTGTGTGTCTAAGTCCTAAGGCCGCCCTGACAAATTACTACAGACCAAGTGGCTTAAATCAGCAGAACTTCACCGTCACGGCTGTGCGGACCAGAAGCCTGCGATGAAGGTGTCGTTGAGGGTGGTTCTTTCTGGAAGGCTCTGAGCGGGAGTCTCTTCTGTGCCTGGCTGCTGACAACCTTCGGCTGCTTGGCTCGTAGACCCATCGCTGCAATCTCTGTCCCTTTCATGCGACGACATTCTTCCGGTGTCCTTGTCTCCGTGTCCAGATTTCCCTCTTTTCGTGGGAACGGCAGTCACTGGGTGTAGGGTCCCCCCTCACCCCCCCGTTCTCTAGTCTGACCTCATTTTCATCACATCTGCCAAGACCCTCTTTCCAGATGAGGTCACGTCACAGGTGTCGGGGGCCGGGACTCGAATATCTCTCTTGGGGGCTGGGCTCCAACCCACGAATGACCCTCCGTGTTTTGCGCACACGGTGTGTAAGCAGAAGCTGCAGTCAGGGCCGTGAAGTTGCCCTGTTCCCTCCCGGGGCAGGAGGAGCGAGGGGCGACCCCCGCTCTTCCCGGAGCCTCACGGACACGAGATGAGCGTGTGTGTGTGTGACCTTCACACCTCTGATGGGAATTTCACGGCTGCCGTTCACCTGCAGTAGAGACAAGATGAAAATGACCCCTTTGCTCTCAGCGCCCTATTAATGGCTGCAAATTAGAATTGTGAATGATGTTTTGAGCATGGAATTGGAGTCTCCACCTCGTGTATGTGCTTAATATTCACGGTGCACCCCTCCTTGCCCACCGCAGGCCTCCGTGACCGCCATTTGGCATTTAACTCTCTCCCCTCAAAACTGAGAAAAGGAAAAAAGGAGGGGAAACCAGGCTGTCCAGGGTTAGTGGGAATTTGACGGACACTGTGGACCTGCCCTGAGCCACTTGACCCCGGGCGGGCTGGAAGATTGTGACACTTGGAGCTTTGGAACGGAGTCGTTCCCCTGAGACCCTGTCTCCGTGACATCCCTACGTTCTTCTCCCTCATGCCGTGGGCCCTGCCGAGCTGTGCGGATGGCTCGTGCAGAAGCATCTGGAGCCCGGGGACCTCACACCCAGAGCTGCCTTTGTGTTCGTGGGGTAGGGGACGGGCCCAGAGCTGAGATGAGACTCAGCTGTCCAGTGGATTGAGTGGGAGATTATAAGGTTGGTGGAGACAGGCTTAAGAATGTCCATGGACCCTCCTTCCTGGGATAATAAGATTAACTGCTCTTCGCTAATTTTTCAAGGAAGTACCAGAGCTAAACAGGGCAGAAGGTGCCAGGGTGTCCGTCCCTAGTTGTGGGTATCACGTGCAGGTGGACAGTTCTCTGGTACTGCCCCCTGCAACAAGGGCTTGCTGGCGGTAAGGTCCCCGCGAGCTGGCCGTCCCTCCCCCGTTCCTGCCCGCAGGACTCTGCCCGCGTCTGTCTCTGGGCAGCAGATAGGTTCTCAGGAGCACATGTATCCAAAATAGTTTTTTAATGAATGTTTACTTAGTTGCTTAGAAACAAACCATGTGGTAAACACTTCGCCATATTTTCTGGGACACATGAAATGCGTTTAGGCCGTCTGCCCCCAAAATCCTTTCCAAATCAAATAAACGTGAAAAAAAAATTTTTTTGTCCACTACCACTGCTCAACAGATGTTAGGGCTTATTTCTAAACACGTCCTTTTGTGCTGTTTAACGTTCCAATGAAAAAATCTGTAAACTCTAATAAAAGTTGAGTTGTTTTGAAGCCCAGCCATTTAAATGTTTTCAGCATAATTTTACCATGTTACTCGTAACCAAGTGATTATGTGTACATGATAATTTTTTAACGAGGATTATCTGTAAACCTTCAGATGACGAGCAGCCCGCCAGTAGGTTGGTTTAATAGATCAAGCAGAGGTCCGGTCTTCCACATTCCCTAACTATTTCAAAGCAGCCTCTGACCGTGGAAGTTTCACTTAGCTCTCCTTCCTTCCGTCCATGGAACAGTCCGTTAACTCTGTCCTCTCCCAGCTAGGCCATAGGGAGGCTTAGGTGATGTTGTCCAGAGTAGGTGAAGGCTACTAAAATTCTTAGTAGAGCCACCAAGAAACAATAAGAGAGGCATATTCTCTATGGAAGAGAAAGCTGTAAAGGAAGAATAAGGAGGGGGGTGCCTGGGGGGCTCAGTCGGTTGAGCGTCCTGCTTCGGCTCAGGTCGTGATCTCGCGGTTCGTGGGTTCGAGCCCCGTGTCGGGCTCTGTGCTCATGGCTCGGAAACAAGAAACTGCGGGGCTACTGAGAGTCGCTACCTTCTAGATGGAGAGCAGAAGAGCCACCTGGGTAAACAGCTATACTTCACGGCAGTGACCGCCGCGTGGCCGGGTGAGTCTCTGAGCACCCAGAAGGGGGCGTGCCGGTTTGTGCCATGGGACTCGGAGCCCCCCACGCGGTCCAGTGCGTGCTGTCCGCACAGCCTCTGCCTCCCTGAGACCCCTCTTGAAGTCACACGTTGTTGTTACCAAAGCGTTCCCTTACTAGGAAAGAGGAGAGGAGGACTCGTTTCAATGTTGCAATTAGGATTTTTTCCCAGGAGAGGTTAGCACCAAAGGTGTTTTTTTAGGGCTTTAAATGCGTGACCTTTGCACTGCAAAGGAGAAAACAGTCACTGGGTCTGTCAAAGCTGAACCCCCGTCCCACCCCCCCCCCCCCCCCCCCCCGCCACTTAGGTGCCCTCGCCCTCGACCTTTGCCACATCTGTCCCCGTCTTGGGCCCAGATTCTCGTCATCTTGGCAATCGACGCCCATCCCAGGGAATCCGAATGGCAGTGGGACCGACTGCCACTGGCCCGGGCGGCGCCTGCCCTGGTCTGGCAGCCACGGGGTCCGTGTGTGTTGTATTAGCCTAGACCCTCGAGCGGAAGGGACAGACTAGATGAGCAAGTTCAGTGTGCCTAAGTAGAGCAGAGATTGATTTACTTGAGGACCGGGAGCAGCGGAGGGCATGGGTTTAGCTCTGGAAAGTCCCTGCTGATCCACGTAAGCTCGTGAGGAACCGCCTCTCCCACTTCTTGCCCCCGTGGGCTTCGTGCTCAGCTTGGTGGCAGGCAGTTCGTGGGTGGCCTCGTGACCCCGTGATCCTTAGTGTTCACAGCAGATGGGGGAAGGTTGATTGTTTCTCTCCGTGGCTGCAGCAGCCGGTCAGACGCGGCCCCGGCTGCCTTGCTGGAGCCCCGTGCTTCTCCTGTGTTGTAACCACTGGGGGCTCGTAGCTCTTCTCCCCTGACTCACGGGTCGGGCGTCTCTGTTTGCACTGTGACAACCAGGTGCCCTGGAAATGCCGCGGGCACGGTTGAACTCACCCCAGCGCTGCCCCCGCCGGATCTCTCCCTGTGACTCCTGCAGTGTCCCTTTGGCTGCGGACCTGGGGCTTTTCAGGCATTGCTTTTCCTTCTTGGTTTTCAGGGGCACAGAACTTTGGAATGTTAGGCATTTGTTTGGATCCTAAGGTAGCAGCTCTCAGAACCGATTTCCTGCACCCCCCTCCGCACTGTCCTCTTAACTCACCACCTCTCCTTCCCCCTCGCTCTGTTTCATGGGTCCTGGGAAATGGGAGAGATCCCGTACCTGTAACCATTCCTCGGCTAGGGCGATCTGACCATCAGGGTGGAGAGGTTTTCTGTGGAAGGCAGTGCAGAAAGGGAGAGATCCCGGGCCGAGGCCAGCCTTGGGGCAGAGAAGAGGGTGAGGGACACACCGTGCCGGGGCAGAAAGGAGGGTGCAGGAGAGGGAGGCGGGGGTTGGGAGAAGCTCCCTGCGTGGTCGTGGGTCAGGGTGGAGAGGAGGCTGGGAGTGAACTTGAAAGTATGGAGCTGACCTTTCAGTCGTGGCCGATCAGAGGTGGAGCTGTCGGCGTCATCGGCAGAAAACGTTGCATCCCGTGAGACCGCACTCGCTTGACCTCACGGCTCTGAGCGCGAGCTCCAGGGGCAGGACTCGGTGAGAGGGAGGTAGAAGTCAGCAGCCGTGAAATAGGCCAGGTGCCAGGAAGAATCCCTAGGGGAGTCTGTGGTATCCTGAGAGTGCCCTTGAACTCGCCTCCGGGTCCTGTGCTCCTGCAGGAGTCTGGCGTCTCCGGCCTGAGGACCGGGCATCCGCAGGAACCGGCCGTGCGCTCTGGGAAGGACCGGGGCCGGTCGTGTGTGTATACACGCGTGCACACGTGCACAGCTACCAGTGACTAAAGGTCACAATTTTGTATGGTTCACGTGAGTTCGCAGACGACCGACCCAGGCCAGAAGTGAAAACCAGATTCTACTTCAGTGTCGTGTTTTATCCATCCCGGCCGGCTTCCTGGAGGTGGTGTGTTGGGAGACTCTGAGGCAGGACCTAGTTCAGGGAGAGTACGAAGCGTGATGAGGAGGTGATGCCCGTCCTGGGTCTGGAAGCTGCTTGTGTTCTGTTCCCGTGGCCCCGGGGAGCACCGGGTGCGGCCGGCACTCGTTACCCTTTTCTGAGCCCCGCCCCCCCATTTTTCTTAAAAGTGTTTTGCTTATTTTAAGCCATGACGTCACAAACAAAAGAAGAAAACAGCTCTTGCTCTTTGAGGGCCACTTGAGTCTGTTCGTGGTGTGGAGAGTGTGGAACCCCTGGGCTGGCGGACAGACCGTCTCTCTTCGTACTGCAGGACGAGGGGGGCGGGTCCGGGCTGCACGGAGCAGGGGGTCAGCGCCTGGCCCAGCATGGGGGTGGGGAGGGGAGGGCCTGTCAGAGTGCGGGGGAGGGGGGTCCCTGCATCGCCTGGCAGTGGGTCAGGGCAGTTGCTCTGTGAGTCTGGGGGCCCTCGTGAGAAATGGCTGGTGTAGGAGCCTTCTGGAGGCAGTCGGGGAGGCCTGATGGGCCATTGCTGGAGCCTGGCTCTGGAGCGGGGTGTGGGGACGAGCTCTGGAGATTGGAGCTGACGGACGGATGGATGGAAGGAGCTGCAGGCACCATACGTCCAGGCCCCCCGTGGCCCCGTCAGGGGTGCTGGCTGCTCGTGGTTCGTCCGGGGCCCTGTGCCCTGGCACGCTCTCCGGCCTGGGCTGGCGCCCGACTGTGCCCCAGTGGCCGCTGCAAGCTAATCTCGTTCCGGGATGTTCCAGACGCAGCTTCCTGGGCCTTGCGAGGTCAGCTGTGGCCTCAGAGGCAGTGACACACAGGGACCCCCCCCCCTCCCCCCCTCCCCCATCAGTGAGGGCGCCCGGGGCAGTCCTGTCTCCCGCCAGGCCTCGGTGCAGCCCCACCCACGCTCCGTGCTGGCCACCTCAGGTGTTCTTGGGGACGAAAGCCTCCCTCTATCCAGGATGGAGACGGGCCTGGACGCAGAACCTCCTGGACTCCTTCCACTTAAGTAAATACACTGTTTCCATGGGACTGTAACAGTTCCAGAGAGAAGCTGGAAAACAGCCGTCTGAATCATAACGGTGGACACTGTGCAGGCGTCGGCATCAGCATCAGAAACGGCAGAGGTGAGACGGACTCTCCAGCAGGGCTCCCTCACCCCTGCTCGGGCTGTTACGCCCATGAGCCGAAAGACTCGTGGCTTTTTTAAAGCTTTGTAAAAATAAGCCAATAAACACCCAGCAGGAAAGAATACGGCCCACGGCGCCTGATACGCTTATTACCTGGCCCTTTACGGAGACAGTTTGCTGACCCCTCACTCTGCAGAGCGTAGAAATGACGTCAGTTCGTTAAAACGTATAGGATTTCTTGGTTTCTCCGTAGGGTCCCATCTAACAGCAGCGTTTTTAAATTTCTTGAAGCAGATACCTGGCTGATGATCAAAGAATGGTGAGGGAGCATTCCTTAAAGATACTACTTTTACGTATTCGGTTCTAGGATCGCGTATTTTAAAATAGAGTTTACGTGCCGACAGCTTATGTCTTTAACGGGAGGTTATTTTCACACGGGTAACGCCAGCTGAGAACAAGGAGTCTGAGGGACTGAGAGGCCAGCAGCCAGCGCCCCGGGAGCTGTGATCCCCCGCTCGCTCTCGCTCACGTCCTGACCCTCCAGCCCTCGACACGCACGTCAGGCCCCGGGGGTGTCGCCGGTCCAGGAAGCCTTGTTTAAATATTCCGGGCGGGGAGTTTGTACCCAAATCTGCAGTGCTCTCTTACCTTTACCTTTTCTTAATGCCTAAAATAAATGTGCAAAATATTAAAAATAAAGCAACCACAAGTATATTTTACCCCAAAGAAACCAATGTGCAAGA
This sequence comes from Panthera onca, assembly GCF_046562875.1. Lineage (NCBI taxonomy): Eukaryota > Metazoa > Chordata > Mammalia > Carnivora > Felidae > Panthera > Panthera onca. The sequence continues at coordinate 5,224,171 of NC_138346.1, read as the reverse complement.
CTAAATATACTTTGTTAGGTGTCACCACACAAGCTATTTCAGGGGCAGCCTTGGATGCTGGAATGTTCAGGCATGACCACAGCGGTGGGTACTGGAACATTTGTAATAAACAGTTTACTGATTTGCTCATAAATCAGCAGGGCCCGTCATTATGTGACTGCTCTCTCTAGACGGCAGATTCGGGACCGGGCTGCCCAGCCCCGGCCCCATCCGCTCTGGGTTCTGGGGGCAGGCTCTGCACCTGCTCATGGTGCCCATCCCCCTCCCCCGCCCATCCCCCCACCAAGCCTGGCCCTTCTTACCCGCTTCCTGTCCTGCCCGCTGTCCTTGACAGTAAGTCCGTGAGGGCACAGGTTCTGTCTTGTTCCCTCGCTCCCCGGCACCGACACCGTGCGTGGCACCCGGTGGGGCTTGCTCATCAGTGCTAGTGGTGGTTCAGACCAGGGTTCGGTCCACCCGGTGCTGGGAGGAAACGCAGAATTGGCCAGGAAGCAAGTCCCAAGTGGAGCTGAAGGAAAGGATCACACATGGTGACACCCGCGACTCGCCTGCTGCTATGAGAACCAGAGTGTCGTCGGAGTGCAAATCGGATGCGTTCTGTCCCTTCGTTCCCTTACCCCTTGCTCACGTGGAAGCCTGGCCTGAGGTTAGAAACACAGCCTTATGCGTAGGTGAGAGTCTCTTCTGTTGGGAGAGACTTGCAGCATCTTCTCTGTCGCGCATTTGGAGAAACGCTGTAGAGGACTTGCTGTTTCGTGAGCTGTTTCGACTTTTGTTCCCCCGGGTCTTCTGGAACACATGGAGTTAGGACCACGTACGGGGCAAGTCTTGGTTCTCCTGTGCGAATCGGAGCACCGTCTGCGGCCGCCTGGTTGCCGCTGCCTTGGTGCCCTCTGGTTTCACCGAGTTTGCAGGGTGAGCCCCTCTGAGTGTGAGTTTGCCTTTGGAAATCACAGAGCTGTCGTTGTGACGTGGCGGTTTCTAGCTGGTGTGTGCGAGGCCCCTGTGACGTTTGAGGACCCTGACGGGCAGCTGGCGTGACCTAGCCGGTGCCCCCTCCCCATGGCCGCGGGGGCTGCCATTACCTGAGTTTTCACAGGAACCACTCAAGGTGGGGGCCCGGGGTTGGCCTCGGTGGCGGCTGTGCGTCTGTTCCCCTTTGTTGCCCGAAGCACCCGCACCCAACCTCACGACTTTGCAGATCGCCGGCTGGGCTCAGGGCGCTTGGAAGGAGCCGGGGTCCCTGCGTGTGCTGAGCTCTGCCGTCTGCCGTCCACCGCGGGTGCCTGACCCTTGGCACTGAGTTACTGGGGAAAATACCGAGTTCATGGGAGGAGTGCAAGTGAGCTCTGGGCTTTGGGTCCTAGTTTCTCCAAATAGGAAAATCCCGAGTGTGTGGCACCAGGGCGGACTGAGTAGGTCCGGTGGGGGGGGTAGGAGGGGTGGGCTCTGAGCCCAAGGGCCAGTCGAGTGCCGGAGGTCTGGCTCGTGACGCCAGGGCTGGAAACAGAGGCCGGACCCAAGGCTAGAGGCCCGGGTGGTCGGCATTATGCCTGGAGCGTGCGATGAGGGCAGGCGGGCGGGAAGTCACTCGCATGCACGGCGTTCCCCGCGTCTCAAAGCGGACCCCGGACACCTGCAGAAGGAGACCAGGTGCCTTGGGCTCTGTGGCCCCCTGCCTTCTGGAGTTGATGACAGCCCAGAGCTGACCTTCTGGTGCTCTTATCGCAGAGAACTTTGGGTGGGGGGGGGTGGAGGGATAGTACTATCATATTCTAGAGAGTGCTTTTGTGGGGTAGGGGGAACCAATAAAACTCAATGAGAATGCTGCCGGGTCTGTCACCAGATCTTGAAAATGGGAGACTGGCCGGGGCCACCCACCCCACACACCTGCCCGGAGTTGCTAGGTTTATCTTAGCCTTAAAAACGACATCAGCTGGGGGAGAGAACTCTCCCGTAGGTTTCATCTATTACACTGCTGGTGTACGTATTCCTCAGAGCCCTTGGAAGCTAACAGCGAGGAAACGAGAACTTTTGAGTAGCAAAACCGCTTCCACAGACGTTTAATTTTCCACCTTCTGCTCGCGCAGCAGCTGCGGATTTCCACAGAGCCCCTGAGTGGGGCCCGTGGCACGTCGCGCGGGTCCACCGGTAACACTGCTCGTCAGGGGCGGCAGAGGAGCTCTGTGCACACGAAAGAGTGCCTCAGCTTCTCCGGTTCCAGCGTCCTGTCTGCCTTTCCGGCCGGTTAATTTTGGTGCTGTGGGCGTGAGGTCAAGAAAACCTGAGCTGCACGAGTGACACTTCGAAGAAGTACCTTAGCGACCTGTGTGCTCTTTCAGGGTGCCCTTCCAGTGACTAGATCCCGGAGTGTTGAAGGAAAAGGAATGGCTGTATTTTCACAGCCCCCGCCTTGCAGTAACCAGAGCGAGTGCTCTCCTTGCGCAGAATCGTCCAGACGGGGCCCCCTACGTCACGGCCAGCACTGAACGCACCGTGACCTACCCCCGAGTCAGCCGGTGAACTGTTCAGTATTTTCAAGTGACTTCTGTCTCACGGAAGGCTGTCACCACACGTGTGCCCGGCTTGTCGGTCATGAGAAAGCGGGGCGTGTCCCGTAGCGTAGCAAGGCGCTCGTCCGCATAGATTTTAGGCACAGACACGTGCAGGACGAGGTTTCTAAAAGGCCAGTCTGAAGCCACCGCTCTCCTGACATTCCAAAAGGTGGGTGTCTGAGTTTACATCGGAGTTTGCTGGACACACTCAGATCTGTGTGCACCACGTACTTGATTTGTTGTGAACTGTGATACGGTTCCAGAACCAGTTGTGCGTATATGAAAATGCTCATTGAATCGACCATGTAACAAACATTTGTTTTTAATGTTTGTTTGTTTTTGAGAGCGAGAGAGGTAGAAAGAGAGGGAGACACAGAGTCCGAAGCAGGAGGCCCCAGGCTCTGAGCTGTCAGCACAGAGCCTGACATGGGGCTCGAACCCACGAACCGTGAGATCATGACCTGAGCTGAGGTCAGACATTCAACCGACTGAGCCACCCCGGCGCCCCAAATTGACCATTTTTAAAAGCCTGGCAGCCTCTCTGGACAGAAGGCCTTTTGAGTAGCTTTGAAACCCTGCTGCTTGCTGAGAAACCCCACCTTTGCCGGCAGGGGCAGTTTTTTGCCAGGGCTCCTGTTTTCTTACTTTGTTTTTTGTTTTTAATGTTTGCTTATTTTTGAGAGAGAGCACATTTGCACAAGCTAGGGAGGGGCAGAGAAAGAGGGGGAGAGAGAGAATCCCAAGCAGGCTCCGAGCTGTCCGTACAGAGCCCAACCCAGGGCTCGAACTCACAAACCATGAGATCATGACCTGAGCTGAAACCAAGAGTTGGACGCTTAATGGACTGAGCCACCCAGGCGCCCCTGTTTTCTCATCTTTAAAGTGACGTGGAGGGTCTGTGTCACTTTTTCCTGGAACATCCTATGGTCTCTTGATCAGCAGATTCAGATCTTTTCTGCATTTGTGGAAAATTCCTTTGCATTTTATCTCTGAAGGGTCTCGTAGTTCTTTCTGGAGGAATTTGTTGTTAGTGGCCATATTTATCCTTTTGTCAGACTGGTCTGCCTTCCTGTCTGCTCACTTGTGCCCAAGGACTTTATCTCCAGCTTGCTGATCTCACCAGCTGTTTTATTTCAAGCTGTCTCTGTCAGAAACTCAGCTTTGAGCAGTGTCTCTTCTGTTCCGTATGTTTTTCAAATCTTACTCATTTGTTCCAAAATGTTACGCTGGTTCTCAGTTCTAGAGGTTTCCATTTCATCTCCTATTGGAAATTCTCACCCCTGGCATTCGTGTCGTGTGGAAAGCCTGTTCTTGAGCTGTGTTAGGGAAGCACTCGTGATGGGTTTCCTTCTGCTTTTTGAGTTTTGTTTTCATCTGCATTGGCTCTTGTGTTTCGCATGCTTCCTTCCTGTCTCCCTTGTCGCCTCCTCCCGTGTTTCCCCCCAGTAGTGTCTTTGCATGATGTCCTTACCATCTCTCCAGCCACCTGCTCCTTGGGCGTCTGCCCACACCTTCTCTCTGCTGAGACTAGTGCTGTCCTGGCTCTGCTCTGGGGTCCCCAACACTGGCTGGGGCCACCGAGAAGGCTTCTCTCACTCATTCCAAGTCAGGTATGGGGTGTGGAGAGCCCCTGACCATCTGGTTTCCTGTGGTGGGAGTCACCCCCAGTCTGAGTGTCCTGCACCAGAGGGCTGGACCGCTCTGCCCACATTGCCACCAACCAGACCTCGGTCCTGCACGCAGATCCCCTGCAGGGAGGTGCTTCGGCCACCTCCCTGAGGCTGGATGTTATTTTCCTGGAGAATACAGTATAAATGCATCATCCTGCCCTTCCCGTCCCTTTCCTCTCCCCTCTCGGGGAACCACCTCCAAACCACGGTCACAGATGGGCTCTGCTTTTCCTGTGAATGTGCCAATGTCCTGATCCGGGCTCTCTGCACTCATGGGGTGGTGGTGGGGGGGAGATGGAATACATATTGTCATTCCCCAGGGGCCCCCTGCATCCTGGAGTTCTTGTTGCCTCCAGAGAGCCTGAGGGCCATTCACATCTGTGGTTGTGCTGCCACATTTCTTCCTCTGCTTTTTGGGGGGGCTGTTGTTGACCCCTGGGGTGGGGAGGGGGGTGGGAATTAGGAGCCCTGTCCTGCCCAGCCCTGGAGTCTTCTTTCTCATCTTAGGGCCACTGTTTTCGAGGTTTTATTATGAAGCTACACCTCTTTTCTCAGTGGACAGTGAATGCTCTTCCTCCTGCTGCTTCGTTTCTTCCCTTTGTTTTATTAGGAGTAAAGAGACGGAAATTCGGTGGTAGCGAAGTTCAAATCTGCCATGTTAATCTAGAACTTCGACTTCTTTCCTGATCTTCTTTTGTTATTTTACTCAGATCTGGGTGAAATGAAGTCATGGAAGACCACGGCCTGCCCAAGGAAACACCCATCTCCATGTTTAACTCTCCTTTTCCTGGAGTCCTGACCCTGAGCGTTTACCCAGGGAAGGACTTACCAACCACCTCAGTCATCCTTGTCGCTGGTCTGTTTCTGTAGTTGCTACTTTTTTTTTTTTTTTTTTTTTTGTAAACAATGTAGGTTTTAAAAAAAATTGGCAGAGGCAATGAAATCTGACTCTGTTAAATTTTGTAAACTAATACATTACCAATGGAACTTTTTTCCTAGCATAAAAATAATACACAGTCCAAACAAAATTCCTTTTAAATGTCACAGTACAAAACCTCTGTATAAACCTCCATGTTAATAAGTTGCTGCCTTTGGTATCTTCATCACACTTCAAAAGACAAAGTTAACTTTAAAAAATTTCTGGCATGTTCACGATGAATTTTTTTAATGTTCTCCCAGGGAGAAATAAAATCCTAGTCTTTTTCAAAGTGTCCCTCTCATTCCACTTGTCTTAAATAATTAGGAAACAGTAAAATTTGCGGATATTCGTTCTGTCGGGGCCATGCGGAGAAGAACACTTCAGGCGAATGTTAGGAAGGTTTTCACGGCCGAGAGTGTCTACGTGGTGAGCACAGGGGGCTCAGTCCCTGATGTGTGTCCCAGCCCCAGCCACAGCCCGTGATTGCTGACCAGCCCCGAGGCCAGCTTGTGCCTCTGGAAGCCTCGGATCCCAGCCACGTCCTTATCAGAGGCTAGGACGATGCCCCTCCCCTTTCCCTTGGAAAAGGGAAATGATATACTCTACAGATGCAGATTGAAAGTCAAAAATCATTTTCATCTTTTGCCAAAGCATGAAAAAGTGAAGATTAAAATCCACGGGAGAAAAACAAACAAACAAACACGGTGAGCAGTTTTCTGTTTAGTGGTCTCAGTACAGGGCTGATCTGGGAGCTGTGGGCAGAGCAAGGACGGGGCCATCCCCCGTGTTCCCAGGTGGCCCCTGGGTGCTGGGAGATGCCGCAAAGGCTGCGAGGCTCATCTGTGGCCTGGATGGTGTCACGTGCACCCTGTCTGAGCAGAATCTCACGTGGGAGAGAGGAGTGCAGGGATCTCTGGGCACGTCTGGGTTTGGGTTTCCTTCCTGCCACGCGCTGGCCTGGGGGCTTGGTCAGCGTCTGACCTTTCCCTCCCCAGGGACACGAGGATGTCAGCGGTGATGTTTGTGTCCTCGGCAACAGCGGAGACCACGTGGGAAGAAGAGTGCTTTGTGATCTATCGCGTGTTCTAGGTCTCTGTTATTAGCATTGCTTTCTCTCGCTCAGAGAACTGTTAACGATACATTAATAGCTTTCAGTCCCATTAGACAAGATGATAGAAACAGAAATGTCAAATATCTGTTGGCAGTGATCACTCCCAAGAAAGCTTCTTTTTAATAGGAAAATTTAGTTTGCTTCCCCCCCCCCCTTAAACCAGAATGACAACACAGATGAGCACTTAGACCTCTCCGTGTAAATCGCCCTCCACTGTAGATCGATCCCACCTACCGTGAATTAAATATTAGAAGGAACTCAGGTCCTGCTCAGGACCAGTTGTTTTACTCACCCTAAGCATCCCAAATTTAAAACTGGTTCCCAGGATTGAGAGCGGGACTCAGTTTCAATCTTGAGACTTTTAGAGTAATTGATCACGTTGGATCGTAAGAGACTTCCTCGAGTCTTTTTGAAAGACGTTTAGAATTGCCATATTCCTGGTGTGCTGTTCACAACACACGTACATCCGCGTCCCTGTTCTTGGGAGGTACGGTCAGGTCCGCCTCTTACCCGTTTTGGGAAGAAATGAAGGGGACTCGCTTAAGAACGCAAGCTCAAGGGCACACAGAGGCAAACAGGGAAGTTTTCTGGGAAGCCTGAAAACCTGCCTTTGGGTGAACCAGAGAAATCCCTAAATCACACGTGAGGTTGAGATCGGACAAGAAGAGCCGCACGTCTCTGCCGAGTGCTTAACGTGGTGCCGCTTCCCCCTGGTGGCCTCGCTACATCTTTGGAAGGAATGGACATAAGGGACGAAGGGCATCAGTTTTCTGTTCTCGTGGAGATGTCCTCACGGGAACGGGGCCCTGGTGCCACGGTAGGGCCGGCAGATCAGCAGCTGTGTGTGGGCTCTGTGGCCCCCGGGGTCGGCTCTCCCCTGCCCCCAGCGCCCTCTGCACCTGTAGACAGGTGTGCCGGGCCAGACACCTGTTGATGGTTTCCACTACGAGGTCAGGTTGGGGGACACTTTGGAAAAGTAACAGTAATTTGATGTTACATCACGATACCCGGCAGCCCCAGAAAGCTGAGCGGCATCCGCATAATAAATTTATCGTGTTGGCTGCAGGGAAGACTGGGCACTGAGTGCTAGGAACACAGAATTGGGTCGCGTAGACCTGTACGAAAGTAATTGGAAATTGGAATATAAAACAGGCATCAAAAATCTACATGAAAAGTGAAGTAGGTTGTAGCGTTGGTGGTGCCCTCTAAGATTTTGGGAGGAAAAGATCTGATGCCTGGGACCAGGCGGTGTGTTCGAATGTAAGTAGCAAGAGTGGTGGCCTCTGCTGAATGCGGACCAGTGCGGAGCAACACGGTTTCCTCCTGAGGCTTTGCCCCTTTGTTTCTAAAGTAAACGGTAGAGGGGTGCCCGGCCGGCTCAGTCGCTACAGCTTGGGACTCTTGATCTCAGGGTTGTGAGTTCAAGCCCCACATTGGGTGTAGAGATTACTTTAAAAAAATAAGATAAAATCTTAAAAAAAAAAAATCCGTAGAAAATGAGCTTTATTTCCATGCCAGACCACGCCTCCCAGTACACAGTGGCCCCATGCTAGTCGAGTCTGCTGAGGATCAGTGGTAGGAGCTTATTTATCTATCACTTTTATTGATCCCATTCTTAATGCTTAAGCACCTGGCTGAATTTTATCTAATTGTTAAATCTTCAGGTTCATGGCAAATGCATAGGAGTATTTAATCTCTTTTCCTGAGGTATGTATAGATAGTACCAGGAAAAATAACATAAGCCAATCACGGTAGCTAATATCTGTAGTTGTAAAGTATTGAAAAGACATACTAATTATATATCTGGGGGTGGGGGGAGATGTAAAGTGATTTTAGAATTGGGAGGGGTCTTTCCGGGTGGAAGAAAGGATCACCCCTCCTTTTAGAAAGTCTAGAGTCCTTTGCTGAGGTTACAAAGACAGAGATTATAGAGGAACAAACAGAGGGGTTGGTGCAAACCCTTCTTGACTTGAATATGATGATTGAACCATCTGGAAGCATCATTTGTGAACAAGGCTCCACAAACACACATGAAGAGAAGAGAACGAAAGAGTTGGTGTGAAATTCACCCCGCAGGTGCCGCGGAGCAGGGCGTCCAAGGGGGAGGTCCTCAGTCAGCCCCACGCCGTTCCGGGAGGACTGGGTGCTGACGCCCAGCGGGTTCTTGCTCCCTGGAGAGGTGGGGGAGGCAGCTGGGCGGCGGAGGGATGCTGGGACTTGGGGAGCGGGTGTGGTCCCAGGGACAGGCTCCGCTGCTCCCTTCCTGCCCGGAGACGACCCGGACTAGTGAGGAATCGGGTGTGTGTGGCCAGGATGCCCAGGGCAGGCCTCTGTGCACTTGGGTGCTGGGGGCTCAGGGCCTGCTGGTGGGGAGGCAGGGTCCCAGGGCGAGCGTGGGCTCGGGGCCAGCTCTGCGGCGTTGTGCGGTTCCCTCAGGTTGTGGGGTGCTGTGGGGTGGGCCTGAGGCTGAGAGCAGGTGTGAGGCAGGCAGGAAACTCGTGCGGAAACCTAGCTGAGAAGCCTAGGTGATTTCAATGAATATGGACAGTTGGGATGGAGAGAACAAAGGGGGTTTTGAAATCCTCTGGGGATAAGCTGGGTGGAGACAGAGAGTGTGCGAACTCATTCTGGGGGATGGCGGACCACCAGGACAGAAACTTGGCATCGGAGGATATTTTAGCTTGCCAGGGCGGCTGTAACAATGGGCCACGAACTGGGGCGCTCGGCACAACGTAGATTTGTTCTCCCGCCATACTGGAGGCCAGAAGTCCGAGCTCACGAGACAGACCTGTTCCAGGCCGGTCTCCTGGCTTCTCGTGGTTTTTGGGGGCATCTTTGGTGTTTCTTGGCTTACAAAGCCCCTGCCTTAATCTTCACCAAAATTTCCCCTTTCCTAAAGGCACCAGTCATTGGTTAAGGGGCCCATCCTGTGCTAGTGTGAGCTCTTAACGCCTCACATGTGCAGTGGGTTTATTTGCAGCTAAGATCACATTCTGAGGCACTGGGTGTTAGGACTTCAGCGTGTGAATTTGGGGGTGCACAGCTCCACCCATAATAGCAGTAATGCACTGCATGAAATTGATGTGGCTCTTTTAGGATGTGATAATTAGCCACTTGCAGATTGCGGGATGCTTGATGATCACCGGGGTTTTTAAAATACCCGCTGGGACACCAAGGGTGCCATGCCGCTCGGCCCCCGTGCCCACCAAGAAACCGCTCGTCTCAGTTTCCCTGAGCACAGGCAGAACTCTGTGGCCGAAAGGACATGCAAGGTGCCGCCCAGACCAGTCCCTCCCAGCAGAGGGCCCCGCTGATGTGACATCACATGACCTGCCTTGAAACCACTCAGCTGCGAGCACAAATATTTTCCTGTGACGTGAGGGCTTTAAAAACGTGCATCAGATCTTCTCTCGGCAGACTTGGTCTGAAGTGCACTGTTAGCTCAGGCAGGTTCGCGGTGACTGTCACCCTCATTCAGGAGCCTGGATCGAGGCACCAGGAACCAGAGGAGAGATTTTTGAATTTGTAAACAAATACCTGTTGGTTTTCCCGTGTCGCTCTCAGTATGACCTGTCAGACCTCTGGCAACAAGAGGGGAAGAAAAAGGCTTTTCCCCCAGTACAGATTTCCCATCTAACATTGTGTTTTCACAAAAGGCTGAATTCAGTTCATCTCACCAAGAAATAGCAGGTTCTTTTAAGTTGTAGAAAATACAGAAGTGATATTACTATTGCAACTTGGGCTAACTTTTCTATTGCAAGTAGGTTTATTAAACGTTAAGTGTGTCTTTTATAAAAGCGCGTGATGACCCTTGGCAGAAACTTTGAATAACGCTAGTAGTAATTGCCAATGGCACTGCCCTTCAGGTGGGCGCCTGCCCGCTGGATGAGGTGGTCCCATTTTACAGCTGGGGACACTGAGGTAGAGAGAGAGGTGAATAAGGGAGGCCGGGTCCCCCAGCATTGCAGTCTTGTGGCCGTGTCGCACCGGGGGGGTCGGGGGCTTCTGTGCCACACGCTTCCTGGCTCACCTTGTAGTCACGACAGCTCAGCTGGGAAAAGGGTGCCATACTCGTTTACCTACAAGGAGTCTGTGATTTGGGGACCGGAAGTCATCGGCTAGTCTTCCGACAGGCGCAGACATGCCTGTTCCCTTCTCTGTCCTCTGCCCTCTTTCTTCAGCATCGTGCCCACGCAGGGGATCAGAATGGGAGTTTATGTGTTTGATCTGAATGTTGGAAGGTTTTCTTCGGTTTTTCTTATGGGAGCAGACTGAACACCAGATAAAGCAGGTGTGTTGTACGTGTTGCATCGGTGCCCGGAAGGGAGTGGGTGTGTGCGTCTGTGTGCATGTGCGTCTGTGTGCGCGCACATCTGTCTGTGCACACACGTGTGCTCGCTTTGGAAGATGAGCCCACCCGGAGCCGATGCGACCCCTGGAGGCGGAGGGTGGACACACAGCCTCTGGGCCGGGGAAGCTCTGCCCCCCTGGTTCTCCAGGGGGGGTGGTCATTTGGGGGTGTAGGTGGCGTTTCTGGAAGGTGTCCGTGCCAAGGCCTGAAAATGAGAGCAGGCAGTGATGATGTGTTCCTCTCTCAAAAACAAGAAATCGGAATCCTGCTGAGGGTTAGCTAGAGTGGATTCAGAGCCCGGAATCTCGGAAGGTAGTTTGTCCTTGGAGACGGCAGAGGGACCCAGAGGCGCGCGCACTTCCCTCGTCCACCCGAGGCGGCCCGGGGTGCTGCGAGGAGCTGCACGGGACACTTACATGTCCCGCCCCACAGATGTATACGCACGGCGCCCCGGCAGGGTCCCTGGTGGTTCCCCGCTAACACAGCGCGCTCTCTAACCCCACCCCCCTCCGCCAGCCAGCTGCCCCGCTCTGTCTCGACCCGTGGGGAGATACCATCCAGTAGTTCTGTCTAACACGTGTGTAGTATCGAGCATCCTTCCCTTACTTGTGCCCCGTGAATACGGAAACACCATTCCCATGTTCTGTGTTTTCCTTTCAAAAACTGGGTTTCTCTTGAGGAGAATACAGGTTCTCAGCCCTTGAATTTATCAAAATCTTGTACACTAGGCACCTGTTCAGCATGAAAAATTCGTTCCCGTTTTGCAAAACCCAACAAGAGAATGATCATTTCCATGCTCTCTGTTTCTGAACTCTGTGCATCGTGTTCCCAGTGAGAGACGATTCCCGAATTTACAAACAAAGCCTACGTTAAAATTCTTCCCTTCTCGGCCACGGGTGATCCTGGCACTGCACGGGAGGCTGTGCACTCTAATCAGAAGTGAACACGGGTCCTTAAAGACAAACACGTAAATCTGAGTTCAGTAGTTGTTTTAAAATCCAGTGGTTGCTGGTCCTAAATACTGAGAGATGCCTCCAGGGCGACAGCCAAGGGTGTATTTTTCCACAAGCGAAGCCCACGTCTATTTGCCCTCCTCACTCCCGGTCTTTCTTGTATAACGAGATTTTTTGTGTGTGGCAGGTGGCAGATTCAAGAAAGAAATCGTCGTTGACGGACAGAGCTATCTGCTGCTGATTAGAGATGAAGGGGGCCCCCCAGAGGCACAGGTAAGTATTACAAGCAAGCGGTAAGCAGCCTTTTCTTTCACGTTTGCTTCAGCGTTGAGGTTCCGATTCAACAGAAATGGCTCTGGAAATCAGGTGTGCTCAGGAAAGGTGATGCAGAAGCCCCACGAACCTGTTTTCTCTAAGAAACGAATCCTGTTGTTCCTTCAGACAAAATCCTAGAGCGAAGTCAGGTCTGCGTGGCTGGTTTTCACTTTGTGTTTTTAAGAAGGAAGGAAAGACACGATTTGCGCTCATTTGTCAACTCCGTTGATTCGACTTCTGGAAAGACCCATAGTCCTCTCCCGTTCCCTGTAAGCGGTTTGCTCCCTGGAGCAGCAGGAGCATTGAGAAAGTGGCTGGTCCGAAATCGGGAAATCCGATGTTGGGGGTGGGGGATTCTGCTCACTGGGCCTCTTGGCACAAGTCTGCCTCCTCTGAACACCGGCGTGCAGCCCAGTGTGGTGTCTCCGGAAGTTCCCTGAAGGCTGGGCATCCTGGAAATACAAAAGCACAGGTGGCGGTTTACCTGATCTCCGGGGCCTTATTTTACTTGCATAATAATTTACTGGCCAAGCGCATAGTGGTAGCTGAATCCAGGAGCGGTGGGCGAATGCCTGCCCCGTGTGGGTCGGCTCATGTAACCCTCGAGACGACCCTGCGGGACGATGTGCTGAGGAGTCCCGTCTCCACCGCGGACGCCGAGGCCGGGACTTCTTGCCCAAGGGTGGACGTGGTGAAGGGGCACAGACTCCGGGGCTCTGCCTGTGAATGGCACCAACCTGGGGGTAGAACCATGACTCCCCCCCGCCACTGGAGTCTCAGTCTGGGCGTCTTGCCGTGAGAACACATTTACTCGGTTAACTGAGGACCAGTCCTTTATTCCGGACGTACTGTGTTCAGGGCCGTTATTTAGCCCAGCGGCTCCCCTCATTAAAGATTTCTACCATGGGGGGCTGTCAGTATGGAGCCTTTTACAGCTGACCGACAGGATTTTGTACACAATTAGGCAGAGCATGCTTGGATATTCAAGGGGGAGAAAGTCCTGTTTTTAAGTTACTGTTCCCAGGCACGTGGAGGCGTGATCTTTGTTTTCATTGTTTCCGAATATTTCCTGGAGTTTACCCAAGCATAATGGCTTCACGAATGAAGTCGTAAGACTTTTTTGGGGCTACTAATGTCATCCTAGGGTTGTGTAAAAACTCTGCCAATCAACTGGCTTTTGTGTGTGGCAGTTGCCAGGGGAGCCACGGGGGTGGGTTGGGGGGGTTTACGGAGTGCTCACCACCTACTAGGCGCTGGGCAGTGAGCGCCCCCTTGGGAGAATGCGGTGTGGCGTGCACTTCCCAGCCTCGGTCTGGTCCCCGGGTCCACGATTGCTCTTCAGATGCGTGGGGACACCTCACCTCACTGCTCGGAAGAGAAAGGAAAAACATACCTCCAGGTAGAGAGAGGGCAAGGTAGGTGCCCTGTGTCAGCCTGGGTCCTGGGTGCTCTGCTGGGGCGGCGGGCCTGTCCCGGGATCCGTTCTTCCCAAGATTTTGATCTCATCTCAGTTTTTCATTTGGACTTCACGTATATTTATGTTTTTATCACGTATAATTTCCACATATAAGCGAATACGCTTATCAGTTAACACATGAAGTCAGAGCTTCCCCCCCCACCTCCAAATTCCCCCACGTATATCCGAGCTTGTACCTTGGCTGTAAAAACTTACTTAGGAGCTGTGGCTTCTCAGAGAAAGGAAACAGGATTAACGTTACTATTACTGATTTTTCCATTTTCCCTTGGAAAGTGGAGGATCTCTGGTGCCGGCCTGACCGGCTCGTGATTCTGCTGTCGCAGTCACGTGCGACCCTGGGAGGCCGCTGAGGGTCCAGGACCTTCCGTTCCGCTGCTCCGGCCTTACTTACAAGGCGGTCATGCGCACTGAACAGGCTCATCCGCGCCTGGCAGCTCAGTTGTTCGCCCCGAGGCACATTTGCTGTAGCTTCCCCTGGATGCGTGGAAAACAAAAACAAAATGGCCCAGAGTCAGGTGGTTGTGGAGTTGGAGAGGCTCTGCTACGAGGCTGGGTTTGCCTCACATTTGTGGGACCGCCCTTGGCTGGATCAGGACGGAGGGTAGAGGGTCCCACGGGGAGGCATGTCTGGTTTGCAGTCCTCGGAGACGGGGTGGCCTGGGTGGGAAGGGGGGGAGGGTCCCGTTCCAGGCTGTTACGAGAAGGACGTCAGCGACGCCACAGCAACGTGTTACAGCCAGAGTCCGGCCTCAGGCTCGGCCTGACGGAGGGGTCTGCCGGCCACGTGTCCTCTGCTCACGAAGATGCCATTCCCACCCTTTCTGTCCCCGAGCCTCGTCACTCAGTTTCTTCTCTCCTCCCCTTCTTCTCTCCCCAGTTTGCCATGTGGGTGGACGCTGTTATATTTGTCTTCAGCTTAGAGGATGAGATCAGCTTCCAGACTGTTTACCACTACTACAGTCGGATGGCCACCTACCGGAACACGAGCGAGATCCCCCTGGTTCTGGTGGGGACCCAGGGTGAGTGCCATCTGCACGCAGGTTGAGTTTAAAGGATTCCAACACTTGAGCAGTGAGTGGAGTTGTGGCCTCTGTTTTTGGTGTGGAGGAATCTGAAAATGCTTCGAAGAAGAAATAGTTTCCTCCTGAAGGCTTTTTCCAGTGAGAATCCACGAAACTGAAATTGTCACATTTCCTGAATTGATTCTGTGGAGAAAGCACTTGGTCAGCAGCCTCAGAATAAAACCCTCCCCCAGTGCCCTAGGGAAAATAAAATCTGTTTTCTATCGTTTTCTGTAGGAGGGGTATCTTAATTCTTTTGGTTACATAAACCAATTAATAGGCAATTAAAAGGTTTATTTTACCTTCTGGTGCATCTTTAAAATTCTACCAATCTCTTATATACAGCAGAGTTTTGTTTTATTTTGCTCCGTCTGTTATGTGTCATGATCTGTAGCTAGTTTTTTTTTTCACCTAACAGGCCCCTCAGAGTCTAGAATTAACCCTGTGTGAGTACGTTTCTTCTTTTCTTCTAGGTCACTTAAAACTTGGCCTCTTAGCAGAGTGCAGCCCTTAAGTGTCCTTGTTCTCAATCAGATTCACTGACGTACCGGTGTCTGCGTCTGGGTCTTCAGTAAGAGGCCACATAGAATGTTTTTAAGACCCAGATGGCAGGTTGACTTTAAAAACTGCTTTGTCAGCAACGGGGGCAACTTAAAACATAATCGTGTCAAGAAAACTTGGATTATACCTTCATTTTTGTTGTTGTTATTCACACCCTGTTTTTGTTAGAACGTCCACATCTGGTCTCCCTTTCTCCAAGCCCTGATGTGACACTTTTCTAAACAGGCACTCGGCTGTGTCGAAGAAGCTGTTTGTGTGCTACCGGCTCTAGTGTGCGGAGAGTGAGCTCAGGCAGATGAGCCCCGGGCATGGGACGGGTGTGTGTGTTGCAAGAATGGAAGTAGCAAGAAACCAACTGAAAGCATCATCTGTGTGCTAGATATGAAATGTTAGAGTCAGGGTTTCATGGGGAGCCCCCCCCCCCGCCCCCCGGCCGCCCTCTTGCAGCCAAAGCTGCAAGTGGTCCCAGCCCTGAAGCCTTGAGAGCAGGTGGATTCCACCTACAGCCCGATGGGAAAGACGTTCTTTAGGCCCGAGCGCCCCCTAGTGGTCCCTGGGAAACAAGGGCGCGCCAGTACGGAGTTGGCATGTTTGAGGTGGCATCCTGAAAATTCTTAGTAGTGTTTTACAGTGGGTGGCCCGTCTAGAGCAGATCCTGCTTTAAAGCTTCCCTGAAGATGCAGCGACTCCTTCCCAACGAGCACCACTCCGGCAGGCGAGCCCAGGGTATTTCTGAGCAAAATCAGAGACCGGGTGTGGGCATCTCCTTAGTGCCTGCCCGAGTTAAGGGGTTTCTATTTATGACTCAGAATGTCTTTTTTTCTGGGGACTCACTGTGAGAGGGAGCAGGGACTTGTTCAGCCCAGGCCAGAAGGCTGCATGTGATCATTTGTTGTCGTCTTACACAGCCAGGTTTTGGGTAGTGGAGAGTGGAGTGTCCTGTCCCTGGGTGTTGGGGCCACGCAGTCCTGGCATCGGGGCATCCTGGCTGTGTGACCTTGACTGCCACCTCCTGTGGCCGGGGTTAAGTGGAGGAACTTCTGTAAGGCACCGGAAGCATCCGTGGGCACATACACGGAAGATAAGTGGTTGCTGTTATAATTGTTACAGCTTAGTAATCAGCTTTAGTGAGGTCCTGATTGGGATGCCAGAAGCACGGCTCTCTCTCTCTCCCCTTCCTTGGGGATGAGCGGGGCCGTCTGTATCCCACCTCAGCCGAAGGAGGGCATATCCATGTCCCCCACCAGGATGGTCCGTGTCTTTGTAGAGGAGGCTGACGGAAGGCTCCGTAGAGGCTCTGGGGAGGCCCTAACGTGGTCCCTGACTGCAAGGACCTACCCCTTTTTATTCCTGCTGGCGGTAGAAGCATCTGTTGAGTGAGCGCATTTTGCCTGAAGAGGCCCCGGGTGAGTGAGCACCTGAGCCAGGGAGCCCGGGTGGAGGAGGGATTCCTGGCAGTCTCCTCACACTCGTTTGTGAGACGTCGTTCATACTTCAGCATAGCCCCGTCCCAAACGAACGGGACGTGAGTGAGTATTAGCAATTAGGCAAGTTCCCCTTGGTCCTTGATCAGACCTTTAATTTCCACAGTGCCCCAGACGCCCCCCAGTGGCGAGATGGTGGAGTGAGTGTGGGCTTTCTGGAAGGTTCCACCCCCAGGTACCTTTTACTGCTCACAGACTTGCTTTCTGTGAAGCCTGCTCGTTTGTTGTGCTTTTGCACAGGTTTTGTGGGATGCTGGAGATACAAGGTGGGTCAGGTTATAGATGAGGGACTCTGAGCTTCTCTCCCCGGTGTTTGGGGTTGGTGGCCTGGAGGTAGGAGGTTCTGGAATGGGAAAGATAACAATTATGTTCATTCTTTAAGGACGCCTGGCATGTGGCGCGGCCTCATCCACAGGCGGGAGGAGGGGCTCTGTGGGAATACGTGTCCACTCGTAGAGTCAGGGAGCCTGTGTGAGGGTCCCGTCAGGGCACAAGACATTTCCGAATGAGGCGGCTGTGTAACGTGTGACGAGCAGGTTCTATTTTAAATGCCTGCAGATTAAATTTATTTGAGAGAAAGGCACGAGCCCTGAAAGGATACAGAGTTAGGGTGGAACGAAAAACAAGGCTTGTGTCGCCCTGACTGAAACGAGGTGCAGATACGACACGGCCACACCCGTGACGTGTCCCTGTACCCGGGAAGGTGAGACGGGACAGAAGCGGGGTGGGCATCCCACTGAGGAAAGGGGGCCGTGGAAGTGTCCGGGACTCCAGGTGGCGATAAATCATCAGCCGGATTGACAGATTTCAAGCTTTTTTCCCTCCTGTTTCCTTAAAAGATGTTTACACCTTAAAAAAAAAATACATCTTTTTCTTAAGTGTTGTGAAATTTAAGTCAAATTTGTTAACCTGTAAGGCAAGACAGGGCAAGATAGATGTTCTTGGAACAAATCCCTGTAACAGGCCTTGCCAGGGAAAGTTCTGGAACATCTCTCGAGATGGTGCGGGTCATTGTCCGCAAAAGAGGTATGAATCAGAGTTAGTCTTGATTTCTCTGAGGGAAACTGTCAGGTCAGGCCTGTTCCATAGGGCTGAGGATAAAATAGGAAGAAAAGTAAGAAAAAAGAGAAAGAGAGGGAAAAAATGAATAAATTCTTCCCTTAAGATGGCCTTTTTTATGCACTTCCTGCCCCCAAGTAAACAAAACATACAAGGTTGTGGCTGCCTCGTAGGTCTTCTCTTGTGCTGCACTTCCTCTGGGTAGTAGGGAAAATCCCACCAGTGGATTTTTGTTTAAAGAGCAGCTGGGCGTTTCCCGTAGCTCGGGAGCCTTTATGCCGCCGAGAAAGCTTCACGGCAGGAAAAGTCCCTGAAAAGTGCCTGCTGTCTCACACCTAGCTCCACGGCCTTAACATCTTGGCCTTCCTGCGTTGGCGTGTGCCGGGCACGAGGCTGGCGCTCAGCAACTCCCTGGGAACTCATGATAGGACGCATCTGGGATGCTGAGCTAATAAGGGCTGAGTCTTCCTTTTTTAGGGGACTGGTGGCAGGTGCCTGACATGTCTGCTTTGCCGCTCAGACGTCCCCATCTGTACATAGATCCTGTAGGAAGTGGGTCTGCCCAGGAGCGGCTGTGTTAGAACTAACACCCCCCCGACTGCCCCACCTCCCTTCCCACTCCTGCCTCAGTCTCCCTTAAACACACCAGGCGCTCTCCCCCGCAGGTGGTGGCTGGTTGGCCCTGCCGCCTTCCTGTAGATGGGGCTGCCCTGAAAATCACACCGAGCACACAGACCTTCGACCTCCTTCCCTGCCTGACGTGGCTCTGGTGGCCACACTGTATGGTTCAAGGTTGCTCCCCGTCTGCGCCCCGTTCTCTGCCTCCCTCCCCAGCTGACCCCTCTCTCCCCGGCCCACCTCTCCCTCCCTGGCTGACCTGGTAGCCCCTCCGTGAAGCACAGATTTTTGTGTGTTCACTGGGGTAGCCCTGTGCCTGCAGTAGGACCAGACACCTAAGGGCGGCTCTGTGGACACGCACCGAACGGGTGAATGGCTGCACCTGTAGGAATTATGCTCATAGAACGCATTTCGCAGGATGCTTCTTGCACCGAAAGTCACCTGCAAATACCGAGCGTGGGGTGTCTTTTTCCCTTTTATTTTCCTCCGGAGCCACGTTTAACTCTCACGCCTTCCTTCTGGTCTTCCTAGGCGTTCTTTTGTCCCAAATTTCAGAAGCAGGATCCTCTGAAACGGAGTTTTACAAAGCATGACTCTAATAAAATGTTTGAGATTATTACTTGGAGGGTAAGCTAGGTTTTAAAAGCCCCAGGTCCTTAAGTTGCGGGAAGCACCCGAGCTACTCGTGGTCACCCTGTCTTTGCTCGTCTGTTCCAGATGCCATAAGTTCCACGAACCCGCGGGTCATCGACGACGCCAGGGCGCGGAAGCTGTCCAGCGACCTGAAGAGGTGCACGTACTACGAGACGTGCGCCACGTACGGGCTGAACGTGGAGCGTGTCTTCCAGGACGGTAAGCGGCCGGCGCGGCACCGTCCCCCCGGTGGGCGGGGCCCCGTCCACGTGACCGCTGGCCCCGCCCCCGTCCAGAGGAGGCTCTCGGCTGCCTGTGCGCATGTTCAGAAGCCGCAGCCCCCCCCACCCCCCCGCCCGCCCGTTCGCAGGCGCTCCGTGACCTTGGCGTTCAGGGTCAGACGTTTGCAGGTTTCTGCGCGCGGCGTGTCGGACTTGACGCGTTTGCCGTCTCTTCTCCGCCGTGGCTACTGGTTCTTAATTCAGGCTTGTTCCTAAAAACGGCCTACGTATTGCATGTTGGGCTTTGAGGAGGATAAACAGAAAGAGTAAAGAGAGCCAAGCGTGGACCGAAAAAACCCAAAACAGAACAAAAGCCCAATCGCACATCGTTCCGACTCGTGGCTGGGAGCCAGCGCCACGGGGCAGGAATTGTTTCTTTGTGACTGAATTCATTAGTCACCCCCCTGCTAATCCCGGACCCCCGGGACAGGGGGGCGTCAGACAGGAGGCTCTCCGGGAGCAGCGCAGGGTTCCATATGGGGGGGGGGGGGGGCAGCAGCCCGGGCACAGACTCCGATGCCAAGTGTGGGCTGGGAAGGGGGTGGGGTGGATGGAGACTTGGTTTCTTTGGTCTAGGGGGGAGGGGGGCGTCGGGAAGGTCTGGGGGAAAGCCGCTTCCCCCGGAGGGTCCCGCTTCTGGTCGCGGTCGTGGGGACTAAAGGCCGGGTCACCCCCTGCTCGGGCTCACATCCGCGGCGGCAGAGCAGACCACCCGAGCAGCCGGGTCACCCCGGCCTTGCCGGGCACCAGTGCGAGTCGTAGTGACAGGCCTGCGCTTGCGGGACAACGTGCGAACGCTCGTCTAAATGTCCGGATTCGTTTTCAGTCGGGGCTGTAGGAATTGCACACTGTGACCTGTTTCATTACATCGCAAAGGTGACCGTTTTCACACAGCACGTTTTCTTCCCCTTTCCTTAAGCACCGCCATGCTCTAGGCTTTTCGCCTCTTTTCTTCGTGCAGTGGCCCACCCTCACCCCTTCTCACAACGTGTGTTCCAGAGACCTTTGTACCTGCAGTCTTCACTGTCTCCCCAGGGCCCGCTCGGAAACCGCAGCATCCCGCCGAGGGCCCTGGGGTCTCCCGGCCCTTCCTCCTGCTCCGCACGTTTGGGGGCCCCCTCGGGCTGTACCCATCCCTGCTGGGTGGTGGGGCCCCCGTGGAGCCCGTGCGGGCCCGTGTTTGCAGCACCTTGAACGGTCGCCCGTGAAGAGCCCCGCACAGAAGCGTGTGGGGTCCCGGGAGGGTGTCCCGCGGGGCAGGCTCGCCATCTTCCACCAAGCAGCCCAAACCCTGTGCGACCAAACTGTCACACGTGAAGGTCCCCAAGCTTGGGCCCACGACCGAATCTGGCCAACAGCCTGTTTCTGTAAGTAGTGGTTTCGGTGGCCCCGGCTGGGCCGCTTTTGTTACCACTGCTCAGTTGAGGGGTGGCAACTAAGACGTCAGGGCCCCACGAAGCTTGAAACGGGGACCCTCTGGCCCTTGGTGGAAAGCGCGTCGGTCCCTGATGGGGATGTTCGGAATTTCCTTGTATGGGTGAGCTTATTCTCCGCAATGATTGCCTCACTTGTGCGTTTATCGCAAACGTGAACTTCCCGTAAGTAAGTGGACGCATACACCATAATCCTAAGAATTAGTAAATAGTAGGGGAGGCCAAGATTGTTATGCGTCCCTGCCCTGCCTCCAGAGTGTGTGCAGAAGCACTTTGTTGTCCGCAAGTTGGGATGCCAGCAAGGGGAGGGGAAGGGCCTTTCCAAACATCATCATCTCATGTAATATTAAGGTGTTGCTGTTGTTGGGATTTGAATGGTGAAGCATGTTACGCTCTTGGGAGTTTTCCCAGGCTTGGGAGGTTTTCAATACGTTTGTTTTGTTACTTCTGCTTTTAGAAATAATGCCTTCCTGTTAAACATTTGGATTGTACAGAGTCAGAAAAGGAAATAAGGCTCACGATATGACAGCTTCTGTGACTATTGTGATTTTGTCCTTAAAATATCTTTATATGAAGATAAGTTTGAAAAATAAAATTAGAGTTGGGGCACCTGGGTGGCTGAGTCGATTAAGCAACTGACTCTTGGTTTTGGCTCAGGTCATGATCTCGTGGTTTGTGGGTTTGAGCCCTGCGTTGGGCAGAATCTGCTTGGGATTCTCTCTTTCTCTCTCTCTCTCAAAATAGGTAAATAAAACTCAAAAAAAAAAATAAGGGTTTACTCTTATTTTGTAGGGTAATTATGTGGTATATCTTTTTATTAGGTCATACATAAACCCCTTAATTGTTACCGATAAAAGTTATTGACTGAGTGGAGATTGTGCTTGGTACTTAGAAATCATGAACGTTAAGAATCTGTATTAGTCCTTAAGGAAAAAACACCCCGTAGGGTTCAGAGTTCAAGAAATCAAGGCTCAGAAAAATGACGTAGCTGGACCAAAAGCTTTGGGCCTGGATTGGACGCCTGTCTTGGGACCAAGAGCCCAGAGCCTTAACCATCCTGTCATTACACAGCAGGGACCTGGGTCCTGCCCACTCACCTGGGGGAAGGCTGGGCAGAGTGGCTTCGGGGACGCAGGTTCACTGCACACTCACTGACACTGTTCATGTGGATCTGTCTTTCGGTTTTCCGGCAAGCCTTAGGACTTGTTTTTATTTACGCACTCTTTATCGTTGCATTGTAGAAAGAGAAAGAAGGGGCACGTGGTTTCTTTGTAAGGTTTAGCTTATTGCTGGAGAAAAAACAGAGGCTGGACTGTTACCCCAGCAAGACCTTATTTGTACCTGCCCCTGCCGGCCAAGCATTCTAGTCCCCTGGCTCCCCGGGTTTCTGCTTTAAGATACCAGGGACTTTTAGTCTTTGCTTCTTTAACTTTGCCTTCTTAGTGTCCTAAAACTGAAGACAGAATGTTTACTTTTCTCTCCGTGGTGTCGTTTTCAAATGGCTCTCGGAAAGTAATTCAGGAGGGAGCATCCTTATGAGCCCCAGCGGGGTCAGGAGGCAGGGAGGTAGATGGATCCATTTGTTCATTTGTTTATTCTTTGAGTCCCTCACCTGAGCACCAGCCTTGCCTGCACCGTGCCTCTGGTTCGGGGTAGAGAACAGGGAGGGCCTTGGCGAGGTGAAAATTCAAGTACCCAGAGACCTAAGCTTGCACCTTGCCCTAGGGTGGAGGGGGCGAGTGACGGACAAGGTTGCTTTCTGTCACCTGCTCGCAGAGGTTCGGGATCACCCTTGACCCGACTCCTGCCGAGTGTGTGTGGCTCGCACAGCAGAATTATCTGGCCCCCACAGGGGGTCTTATAAATAAGATTCCCCTTCGGAGAATGCACGTGCTCACCGGTTCTGCATCTGGGCTGCCGGGTCTCGTGGGGGCGTGGTTACCCATCTGTTTGGAGAGCCCTACAGGAGCCCTGGGCCACCAAAGTCTGGACCAGAGGGGATTGAGGCAACCTGGGGCTGCACGTGCCCACCCCCCCACCCCCCATGTCTCTCAGTCTGTCTAGTTCTGTGCAGTTCTGTTTGCCCCCGGTGTGTCTGGGAGATCAGCAACAAGCTTTTGTATTTTTAACATTATAATGGTGATTTCCGGGTCGGCATTAGATTTTTCAGAAGCCCCGGGTTGTCTGTTCTCTCAGGGCCTGGATACATGAAGATACAGGATTACAGGAGAATAAAGTTCATTCTCTGTAGACGTCATTCCTCTGATGTTAGGGTTCTTACTGAGAAGGGTTTCCCTCACTTCCTGAGGCAACGAGCTGAGTGGGAGAAGGCCTTGCAGCGACACATCTTTTGTGCCATGTTAGTTGAGCTTCCGGCTAAGGGTGGTGGGAGTTTTCAACCTAGATGTTCAGGGACAACCTACGATGCTTAGGACTCAGTGACAAAAATAAATTCCTCCCCTCGAAGGCCGAGCAGTGCCGAAAGGTAAAAACTCTTGTGTGTAAGCGGTTGAAGAGCCCCTTAGACCATCAACGTGCGCCATCTTGGGAGGAAGAAAGTGGACCCTGCCGCCTTATCCTCATGACAGAGCGTTGGGGATTCTCGTTCCCTCAAAGTGGGTTTTTGGAAATGGTGAATTATTCTCTTTTCTTTTGGAAATTTCTCTTTTGGAAATTTCCTATCCTACGTGAATGTCCTCGCTTACAGTTTGTTTTGCTTCGACGACGGTGCTTGTGTGATGGCCGCGTGTCGGGTGTAGTGAACTGCCACAGTGTAGTTCCCTCCTTCCAACCAAGCAGGAGGTAGAATCAGTTCGTTGTTTGTTTTGACATTTTTTGGCATAGAGCCAGTAGAACCCCTACTTTTTTTTTGGGGGGGGGAGTATATTTTATAATTTTTTAATGATGGGATCTGACTGGTATGTGGTGTTTTAAAGACCCCTGATGTCTAAAGAAAAGTGGTTTCCCTTTCGTACAGAATGAGTAGACCTTTGGTGGTAGTACAAAAGAATTTAGTTTGTCACCCAAGCCCTTTTATGCCCTTGCCCTCTCTCCCTCGCTCCCTCTCCTGAAATGAGTTGATAGATTTGCCTGTATTGTAAAGCAGTATCGTTTTCTATGTGGGTTTCCTGTAACGCATCTGGACACCGGCTGTTCTGTATACCGAATTCAGTATTCTGAGCACGTATATTCTGAAGTTGTAGTCATTTGTTAAATCCCACCGAAAGCATCCTATTAGACGTTAAAGCACACTCCCCTGGAAAGCTTAAACTCCCTACCTTCTTCAGCTTGTATTCGTAGGACAATAGGAAAGCCTGTCTGCAACCTATTCTGCTCCGACAGTAATTGCCAGACCCGGTCAAGATCCGTACTGACCAAGATCTGGATAAATTACAAATTACCATCTGTCAGCTTGACTCTCCCCAGGGCTGCCGAGTTTTGTCACCGTGTCATCCGGTTACGAACTGGACACTGTCCAGTTCGGCGATCCCACGTGGAAGACTGTTCACTCTAGAATAGATGATCTGCGTCGCATTCATAAGAAACGGTTCGGTTTTAGGTGCGTGTGGGTGGAGAGGCTGGGCGACGGCATTAGAGGGCTCTGTCTGCCCATTGCTGGTGCTGCCATAACCCCCGGGCTGGCGCTCGGGCTTCCGGGAGTTACACACCGACGTGCGCTGTCCTGTGGACGGGCCTCTGTCTGACGGCGTGGTCCCGTTCTGGGAGGACCCACATCAGGCTCCCGGCACCGTCACGCCAGCTCTTTACAACCGTGTGGCGCTTCACGCTCTGGAAAGCACCTTCGTAAGAAGCTGTTCCCTAGGTGCCCCCCGGCCTGCGGACGGCTCACCTGGGCGCGGGGACCCCCGTGCTACGGGCTGAGCCAGGAGGGGCTGTGTGGCTGGCCCGGGGGTTTTCAGGAAGTCAGGGAGCCTCCCTTTGCTTTCTGGCCTTCGCTCCCAAAGACGGAAATCCTGATGTGCACAGAATCAATCCCATTCCCCATGAATTGTATGCGGCTGCCTGGTCCTCATTACGGGAGCGGCCGGCATGGGAGTAGCTGTGTTCACGAGCCCGGTTTGTACAACCTAATTGCATGTATTAGAGCGTCATTAAGTGGGAGCAATCTTCGGGGACTTTGGTCTGAGTGCCGCGTGGTGTTCTGCTGACGCCGCCGTCTTTTGTTTGTGCCGCTAAAGGATGTGTCAATTAGGCCTATTCCATGCTTTCTGGGAACCGGCGTAATTTCCATCGTGGGGGTGGCCTCTTTTATTATTTGTGTTGTGGCTGCTGTTTTTCTCTTTATTGTGTTGAGATTAGATCGGAGTCCATTTATTTTTGTGTTTGGTAGATTTCTTTTTCCAAAGGAGTGCTTTCAAAAGTAAGATTTTTCACGTTTAAAGGCAAGCCATATGTCTGTGTACATTGGCATTTAAGAATACATACTGAAAAGGTGAACTGAGTCCTGAAGTGTCTGTTCGTTTGTATTTTTTTTGTCATTTGTAATAATGACTGATATTTATGTCACACTCCAAGGACTTGATGTCAAATAGTAGATCTTAATAGGCCCTGTTTACAGCCGACGTCAGCCTGCGTGTCCTTTACTGACCATGGCTTTGTCTGTGCCTCTGTGCCCGTCGCTGGCCCCGTGTCCCCATGCCCCGCCCCCCCCGCCCTTGGAGCATGCTCACTGCCCCCCCCCCCCCCCCCCCCCCCACTGCACCGAAAAGTTGTACATTCAAGACTTCCCCGGGACAGATGGGTAGTTAGTTAGTTTATATTATGACGGGGTAAATTTCAGCTGCTTAAATTACACTTTATTCAGGGGCGTTCATATTGAAAATTGTTTTTTAATGTTTATTTATCTTGAGAGGAGCAGAGGGCAGGCAGAGAGAGAGGGAGAGAGAGAATCCCAAGCAGTCGCAGTGCAGAGCCTGACACGGAGCTCGTACCCACGAACCGTGAGATCATGACCTGAGCCGAAATCAAGAGTTGGACGCTTAACCACCTCAGCCACCCAGGCGCCCCTAGGGGTTAGTATTTTAGAACTTCCTAAGAACAAGGGTGAGAGTTACATACATATGGCCCAAACGGGAGAAAGGAAGAGAAGGAAAACACTCAACAGGTTCCTCTACAGGGAATTCGTTGAGTCCAGTGCCACGGGCGTGGCCCCAGTTTGGCCGTCGTTCTGCTGTCATCATTAACCACAAGCGTCGTTGCCTGTCGCTGCCTGGCGGCTTCTAATGTGGTCGGATCCCATGGAAGTTAGAACCTGCAAGTTGATTCCAAAAGGGCCATGTCTGGCTCATGGTTTATAACCTCTCATTAAATGGAAGAGATACCTAGCTGGAGCTAACACGAAGCAGACTTTGGGTCGAGGCTGTGGGTGGGAAGCGTATATGCGCGGTGAGGAAGAATCTGTAGCTTTGGGTGGGTCTTTCTGTTTCTGCCGTAGCCCTTGGTTATGTTTGGATGGGAAAGTGCGTGAATGATTTACACTGATTCGTTGTATGAAGCATGACGTTGTCAATACCCTTTATATACGTGCATTTTTTTAATGTTTATTTCTGAGAGAGAGACAGTGCATGAGCGGGGGAGGGTGGAGAGAGAGGGAGACACAGAATCCGAAGCAGGCTCCAGGCTCTGAGCTGTCAGCACAGAGCCCGACGCGGGGCTTGAACTCACGGACCATGAGATCATGACCTCAGCCGAAGTTGGACACCTAACCGACCGAGCCACCCAGGCGCCCCCGTATGTGCATTTTTTTTTAATGTTTATTATTTATTTTCAGAGAGGGGAAGAGCATGAGTTGGGAAGGGTCAGAGAGAGAGAGGGAGAGAGTGAATCCCAAGCAGGCTCCACACTGCCAGTACAGACCCCAATGCAGGGCTTGATCCCACGAACTGTGAGATCATGACCTGAGCTGAAATCAACAGTCGGATGCTTAACCGACTGAGGCACCCAGGCGCTCCTGTATGCTACAGCACTTTTAAATTTGGTTTATTTCTTACAGAGATGCTTTCTCTATAACGAAGTTAGATCACAAAATGAAATAATACCAAAGCTGAAATAATCAGCATTAGCTGTAGTAAGTCATATTTTCAGGGGCTAAAAAAAAGCAAAAGCAAAACCAAGAGAATAACAAAAGAAGTTTTGAATTAGTATTTTTAGGGGAAAAAAGTTTGAGTTAAAAACTTCTTGGAGTTGAGAAGCGGTGAACATACATGTTATGGACGAGCCAGACATCTGGCACTTGATCTGCCTGACAAACGGGGAATTTGTGAAGTTAAGCTGAGACTAGTGACCGGGTGACAGTGAACACTGTCAGGGCTCATTTGAGAACTTGTTGAAGGTGATGACCTTGGAATAATCTGAGTGTCTTAAGATATTGTTTTGAATTGGACACAAGTCACAAGTATGATATCAGCTTGTTTCTTGTTTGGAGTCTCTTTGTCCAGAAACTCCGTTTTGAGAGTTTCTCTCTCACCCGTTGAACTGAACAGTGGACCCAGAGGCTGGACTTTTCAAGAGGGATTATGTCCTTTGAATATCAGTTGATTTGCCTAAAATCTTATATCCAAAGGGAAAATGTTTAGGTAGGGGGCAGTATCTCAATTACGGGTATGATTCACCGACTGTAGCTGCTGGCCCTTACGATACAGAGTTATGTGTGAAACTCGATAATTTTTTTTTAATTTTTTTTTTTAACATTTATTCATTTTTGAGACAGGGAGAGACAGAGCATGAACGGGGGAGGGTCAGAGAGAGAGGGAGACACAGAATCTGAAACAGGCTCCAGGCTCCGAGCTGTCAGCACAGAGCCCGACGCGGGGCTCGAACTCACGGACCGCGAGATAGTGACCTGAGCCGAAGTCGGCCGCTTAACCGACTGAGCCACCCAGGTGCCCCGAAAGTCGATAATTCTTAAACTCATTTATGGTGGGGTGGAGGGGAGCATTACAAGGAAAAAGGCATTTTGATTCTTTCAAATAACATCCAAAGAAGTCCTCTTAAAGTCTTGATACCAAGACTGATGTTGTTACAAACAACAAGAGACCATAAATAATCTTCTGTTTCACAGTTTTGTGGACTTACCGTGTTACTAGAGGCTTTGCTGCACCCTGGTCGGGAACGTGTTGTGCTGTGTTTCCCTTACCGGCAGCCTCGTGCGGGCACCAGTCCCCACACGTGCGCACCTAGACGCCTGCTTTAACTCACACACTGCCAACGCTCCTAGTACGTGTGCTTTATCCTGATTTTCACGTTAAGACCCCTCTCTTTTGCTCCTGGAATTAACTTTATCAATGACACAGAAAACGGTCGTGTTAATACTTGCCTGCGCTGTGGCCTTGGAGCTGGGACGTGCCCCAGGATTCTGTTAACGGCTTGAGCCAGCTTGAATTAGCTTGATGTATCATTAATGCATACAAATGGCTTTTATTTTTGTTCATAATCTGTTCACGATGCCACGGGATTCTGCTCTTCCTAATGTTTTTAAAATGACGAAGCGGTGATGTACTTTTTGACCTATTTAACCCTCCACCGCCTCTGATCAAAAGGATACAAAAATATTACTTAAAAAGCATAGTCGGAAATTGTTGTACTTCGTAGCTGGTGTTTCCAACTTATTTTGAAGTCTTCTGTTAATTTTCTTTCTTCTTTCTTTCTTTCTTTTCTATATTTTTAATTCACATAGAAGCTAGTTAGCGTGTAGTGCAATAAAGATTTCAAGAGTAGTAGAGACCAGTGACTCATCCCCTATGTATGACACCCAGTGCTCATCCCAACAAGTGTCTTCCTTGATGCCCCTCCCCCATTAGGCCATCCCCCCACCCCCAACCCCTCCAGCAACCCTCAGTTTGTTCTCTGTATTTGAGTCTCTTAGGTTTTGTCCCCCTCCCTCTTTTTATATTATTTTTGCTCCCCTTCCCTTACGTTCTTCTTCTGTTTTGTTTCTTAAAATCCACATATGAGTGAAGTCATATGATATTTGTCTTTCTCTGGCTGTGGAGTCTGGTTTATTTTACAACATTATTTCCCCCTAGAGAATACGGACATAGCCAGATTCTGAGTAGCCTCCATTCACTGAGGAATTGTCCGCTAATGACTGGATTAGCAGCCCCGATATGTTTGTTCATGAGAGAGAAGGAAGAGGAATCCTCCAGGGAGGAAACTTGTGAAAGTCTTTGACACTGGAAGGCGTAGCTTTACTCCACGGGCGCTGATACCTGTGCATACTCCTGAGCTGGGTGGGGGAGGGTGCTGGTCAGTGTCACCTCCAAGAGTGCCCGGGGGTCCAACTTGGAGCAGGTGCCGGGCCTCCCCCGAGGCAGGCCTGGGGTCTGCGGTTGGCCCGTGTGGTTCACGCGGCGTCACTGCAGACTTTGTGAAGAGAAGAGGGCGCACCAGCAGGTGTATGGAATCTCCCGGGCTTCAGGGAGAAGTCCGCCGTGCGGAGCGGGTTGAAGCCGTGCTTGTGTGAAGAAAAATAGGCTAAAAGCTTTGATGACTAAGTTGGATTTGTGCGATTTGCTAAAGACAAGGTTTTTAAAGAATATGAGATACGGAAGTAAAGACGGCCCCCAACGCCACCGCCCGGGGGCTGTCGTTACGGGGTGGGGTGTGTGGCCGCGTGCATGCCCGCGTGTTCAGAGAAAGTGGGTTATCGGGCCTCGCGACGTTGGAGAACCTGCTTGATTACATCCGTACTTTTTCTGCAAGAGTTTTCTCATTATTCCATTGCATTCCATTAAGTGAATACAACTACTTTTTGGTCCAATCGCCTAGTAGGTATTTGGTTGTCCCCCCTCCCCATTTATGTGTTTGATTCAGGTTCAGGGCCTCGGTGGAGGGCTCTGTGTTTAAGTCTTTGTCTCCATCCTTAATCCTTTCTTTAGGAGACCGCTCTGGAGGGGAGACTGCCGGCTCAGTGGCCCGCGTGGCCTCATGGCTTTCGGTCCTCAATGTCCCCAAATCGTCCAGGGAGTCGTCCCCGCTCAGGCCTCCTTCTTCTGTACCCTGGCCACACTGGGTATTTTCTGTTTAGAAACGTTCATCATTTATAGATAGAAAAGAATCATAGTGGTTTTTTTTTGTTTTTTTTTTTTTATTCTTCAAAATACTGTTTTCACTAGGTTTGTCTCTCGGTGTAAAAAGCAGCTCCTCTTTGGCAGGCAGGAGTTTGGTCAAGAGATGGGGGTCGGAGGTCTGGCGTGGCAGGTGACACGTGGGAGCAGATGGGCTTCGCTGCTCTTGAAGACGTGGCCTCGGTGCTTCCGGGGGGTTCTCTGCGGCTGGAGCGGCGCAGAGACCGCCCCCGATTCCGTGTGTGGCCGCGATGTCGGAGCTGGGGTTCCCTCCCCCGTCCGGCCCTTCTGGCCCCGCGGTGTTACCTGTGCGCTGCCGCGTGTCCCCTCCGAGACAGACGCCCACAGCGGGGTGCCTTCTGAGGGAAGTGGAGAAAACCCTTCCCGGAGCTTCGTGTCGTGTCAGTGCCCCGGGGGGGTTTGAGGGGCCCCGGAAACCCAGCCTCGTTTCCACCCAGGACAGTTCCCGAGGAGGGCCGCGCCCGCCCCGGGTCCCGGGACTGGTCCGCCGTGCCTGCGGCCGGAGTGCGGGTGCACTGCCCCGGGGGTCGTCCTTCTGCAGTGGCGGCCGGGGACCCCCTCTAGACCAGTTCCCCGAACCCTTGAAGCACATGTCCCCACTGGCGAACGTGAAGATCTTACCTCATCGTTTCACGTTAGATGTGTCAAGATCTGGGAAGAAGACCATTTCATCTTTGCACTTTCTGCAAACGAAAGCAGAAACGTGCATCCTTTTTCCTCCGTCACATCCTGAGTCGGCTCGCCGGCACCGGCGTCAGTAACTCGAGCACGTGGTGGTGGCCTTACCTTTCAAGGCTGCCGTTCAGATGCCACCCACTTTCAGCCACCATCGCACGCTGGCCCCTGCCTTGGGCCCGCGAGCAAACAGCAGCCCCGTCTGACAGAAAAGGGAGCCGTCTGGGGGACCGTCTGGCCAGCTGTCGCATGGTCAGGCCTGGCGCCGTGAGGAGAGCCGGGCGATGGCACCTTGAGCTTCTCTGTCCCAGTCCCCGCGCTGTCAGGTGGCGCCCCCCTGAGGCGCTCTGCAGTTCTTCCTCTCGTACACGTGCCTGCCTGCAGGGGGCGCTGCGTTCCGTCTTCCCACAGCTGTCCTCCTGCAGTCCAAGGGTTTTTCTGGTCTGAGTTTTGGAATTTCAGGAAGCTCCCTCACATTTTACTTCGTGTGTAAACCGTAAGAAAAAAATACTGAACACTGACGCGGTCATCTGGATGCTAGAAATACTCCTGTTCCTGGGCCAAAATTTTGTTATCAAATGCAGCACCAAGGCGCCTTTTGCATTGAAATTCATCTCTTGCCTGAACTGCACACTTGTAGGGTATCATGTCTGGAAGGACGTGAGAGCCTGGCTAGCCTGGCCCTTCACTTTGCAGATGAGCAGGCAGGGCCCATGAGGCCATCCTGCCAGAGCACCGTCAGAAGTGAGAGACTAGGTGTGTCTGTCTCAGCCACATGGTCTTACCTTTGTTCTGGAAGTGTTAAAGGCCACAGATTACATTTTTTTAAGGTTTATTTATTTTGAGAGTGAGTGAGTGGGGGAGAGGCAGAGAGAGAGAGAGAGAGAGAGAGAGAGAGAGAATATCCCACACCGACTCTGCCCTGTCAGAGGAGAGCCTGACATGGGGCTCAGTCCCACGAACCGTGAGATCATGACCCAAACTTAAACCAAGAGTCAGACGCTTAAACGACTGAGCCACCCAGGTGCCCCCACAGATTACATTTTAAAACCTGGAAGTGAATGAAGACGCTCCTTTAGTTATTTTCAATAAAATTGAGCCACATCCCCACTGGGGAATTTGGGGTTACCTATGCCACTGTAATCAACATATGAATTATTTGCGATAAGCTGTGTGATAAAAGTTCATCTGCACATACTGTCTTCACGTAATAGAATATGTGGGTAAGAGAACGTTGGATCTATAAAGAGGTCTCTGAGACTCCATGAAAATATGGCAGAAAGGAAATGTTTGCTTTCAAGTACTTGATTTTGTAATTTAGTGACTTGCCACCAGGGGGCATCAAAAGAGCTCGTAAGGATGGTTCTCGCTGGCGTATTTTTCCCCTTTGCTGTCACTGTGGAGAATACAGACATAATAAAACTAACACAGTGGTTTAAGAGATCATTTAGGCCTGTAATAAGATACAGTCCATAAAGCGTGTGAAGTTACTGGATCAGCAGTACAGGAATACAGAAGTAAAGTTTCATTCATTGGGATGGGGAGGAGGACAAAATAAAGATGAAATGATATATTGTGCGGTTAAAGGGACCCAAATCCCTTCTTGGTTTTTTGTTTCTTGGGTTTTTTTTTTTGCCTTGTATGTAACTTAAGACTTCGAAGAAGATTTGTCAAAAGATGTGTACTTTTTTTACTAGAGTATAATAGACATTTATTATTTAGTCTGTCATATTATTTTTTTAATGTTTTTATTTATTTATTTTTGAGACAGAGACAGAGCATGAGCAGGGGAGGGACAGAGAGAGAGGGAGACACAGAATCCGAAGCAGGCTCCAGGCTCCGAGCTGTCAGCACAGAGCCCGACGCGGGGCTCGAACTCACGAGCTGCGAGATCATGACCTGAGCCGAAGTCGGTCGCCTAGCCGACTGAGCCACCCAGGCGCCCCTAGTCTGTCGTACTCTTAATGGAACTCCCCAAGTGTTCTTTTGGCCTGATGACAGCCCGGGTGTCCCGCTCTAGGGTCTGCGTCCTTGGTCCAACACCAGGTCTGAGCGGGTGGCCATGCAGGTCTGGGGTGAGGCCACTGCCCTCAGTCTCTCCGCTGGGCTCTTGCCCCCCCACTGGGTGGGACGCCGTGGATTCTCCATGGGCCGGAATTCCTGGACAGAGGGAAGGGAGTCAATCGGTTTTGGGAAATGTAGATACTCTTGTGGAAGTGAGGCGAGGTGTGGTGAGGAGTGGCTATGATCCCTGAAGGAGTTGAGGGCCCTTCAGAGAGCTCCCATCTGCTGCTTCTCTGTGCGCCCTGCAGTGGGCTGGGCACGTAGAAGAGCCTCACTTTTGGGGTTCAGGGTTTTCTTTTTTCCTTCCTCTACTTTCCGAAGGTCGAGGGCTTCTCGCTGCTGTTTTCCTCTTGTTGACTTTTTTTGGCTTTTACCCTTTATTTTCTCCCACTACATAAATTCCATTAGAAATTGTAGCAGCTCAGCTCATGACTTTTTTTTCAAAGATTTTTAAAAAACATTTAAGGGGCGCCTGGGTGGCTCAGTAGGTTGAGCGTCTGACTTCAGCTCAGGTCACGATCTCGTGGTCCGTGAGTTCGAGCCCCACGTCGGGCTCTGGGCTGATGGCTCAGAGCCTGGAGCCTGCTTCCGATTCTGTGTCTCCCTCTCTCTCTCTGCCCCTTCCCCGTTCATGCTCTGTCTCTCTCTGTCTCAAAAATAAAATAAATGTTAAAAAATAAAAAATTAAAAAAAAAAAAACATTTAAGAGGGGAGGGCAGAGAGAGAGGGAGAGAGAAAACCCCAAGCAGGTGCCGTGCTGTCAGCACAGAGCCCCATGTGGGGTTCGATCTCATGAACCAAGAGATCCTGACCTGAGCCAAAATCAGGAGTCGGACACTTAACTGCCTGAGCCACCCAGGTGCCCCTTTAGATTTTATTTACGTAATCGCTGTGCCCCACGTGGGGCTCCAACTCGCAACTCGTAGATCAAGAGTCCCGCACTACCAACTGAGCCTCAGCTCATGACATTTTCAATTTCTTTATGTGGTCAGTGGGACTTCCTCCCCTTTTTGCTACGTCAGATGAGAAACCTGTCACATCACAGGCTCTTCTATACAGATGGCGTCTTTTATCAGATTACTTACGAACTGAGTGTTTGGAATTTATAAGGAAGTAACTATAACTCCCAGAGCTCTACAGGCCAGTCCCCGGCGTCGGGTAAACACAGCCGGACACTGAGCAACAGGAGAAGTGAGATAACACGGGGAAATTTCTGCTGTGGGACAGCAGGTTTCACAGTCTAGTCTTTCAGCGCCGTGGAAGGGTGTTGTACCAGCCCCTGAAAGACGAGAATTTGGGGGAAGGGGCCGTGTAGGCGGAGCCCTGGCCCAGGCTCTAGATGCTGCTTCCGCTGCATTTAGTAAAGTCTGCATTCATCCATTTGCAAGGCACTGAGGCGGGTGCCCGGGACCCGCAGGAAATGAGCACGGCTCTGAAGCCAGACGCTTGTCGACCGCTGCGGTGGGATCGTTCTTCACCAGAGCTGCGTGATGGAATTTTTTAGGGAGCAAGGAAATCCTGCTGCAGAAGTACATTGAGCTCCTAAATAATCCCTGATGATAGACCTCCGCGCGTAGCCCAGCCAGTGCGGCCACTGAGAAGAGCCGTGAGTGCAAATCCCCGTCACATCCTAAACGACAACCCCGGATCTTTCCCCGGGGGCTCCCCTTCCTCGGGTTCTTTGTCCTGCGTGCGTGCCGTCAGCCTGTGCCTGAGGGCTGGTGTTAGGGGCATGGTGGCGGGCATGACGCCTGCTTTTGTTTGCTACTCTCTGTCCTCGACAGGCTCTGCCCCTCAAAGGTTCTTAAAGAAATGCAAACAGGTAGTCCGTGCAGCTCACACTGTTGTGCAGCCTGAAGACGATGGGGAAGCCCTTGGAGACGTGAAGCGATGTGCAAAGGGAATCTTCTGGGTAATCCGCAGCTAACTTAACTGCTAGGAAATACGATGGCTCACGTAAGGAGGGACCGTTGGAAAAAGGCAGTCAAACTGCCGTGTGTTCCTGCTCAGGCAACGGTGTGCAAGCCGAAGCTCACTGCTAGCGCTTTCTGTGGCTTGAGTGAGTCTGCCCCGTGAGGCGGGAGGGCAGGACCCTCGGCTGCTAAAATAGCATCACATCCTGTGTATGGATGTTGCTTTTCAGAGTTACGCTTGCAGGTCCGTTTCCGTTAAAATATACAGTTGTGCGTGTTTTATACGTTATCTATTTACATCTATTTAAACATTTTAGTATTTCTCACTAGAATAACAGCCGTTTATAAAAATACAGGAAACTGTGAAGGAGCCAGTTAAAATCGCCTGTGATCCCACCGCCTAGTAAGAAACATTTTATTGAATGCCCGTTGAGTCGATTTTCAATACTTTCAAAACAAAATTGGGACTTTATTCTATATTCTTTTAAATAACCTGCCTTAAAAAGACCCGAAAATAGTTACTCTGTGTTGTTTCGTTTCTTCTAAAGTCTGTGTTTTCTGATATGACACCACAGCATTCCTCCCTCAACTTCTGTTTTACCAGCATGGATTTCCAATCCAGAGACAGAAGGCTGGTCTTGAGACCCACCTTCCAAGACCTGCGTAAAGAATTCTCGGGTGCCTGCCGGCTGGCAGAAATGCCCACTTGCGGCTGAGAACGTCTTCGACTCTTACCTTTTAGATCCCGGGTGCGGTCAGCTGTGACGTCCTGCCCGGAGCACCGGGTGCACAGGGACGCGCTCCCGCATAGGCGTCTGTATCTCCCCGCCGTGTGTGCATGGGGCCCCCTCTCCCGCATCCTGGGCCGTTGCCCTGCGGCCACAAACCGGCCTCCAGATAGTCGTTGCCACCAGAAGTCACTGGCCCGAAAACCTGGGAGTCTCTCTCTTTGCACCGTATATTTCTTATGGGAAATAAAGGAATTGGTATCGTTAAATATACATGAGACAAAAATTACAAAGGACCGGATAGGCCTTTTTTGTCCCCGTCCACTTTCTGGCAAATCAACAGAACTAGGACAGATTCTGTAAAGATCCATTTCTAAGTCTCATGTATCCATTTATCCAAATATAAACTCAAAAGATTCAAATAAAACAGAGGCTCAAATTGAAGGGCAAGTCTTAGAACACTCAGCAGCATTTCGTAATTTTGTTAAAACTGCTCAGAGGGGCTCCTGGGTGGCTCGGTCAGTTAAGCATTTTGGCTCAGGTCATGATCTCAGCAGTTCGTGGGTTCAAGCCCCACATTGGGCTCTGCGCTCTCAGCTTGGGATCTCTCTCTCTTTCTCTGCCCCTCCCCAGCTTGTTCGTGTGCTTGCTCTCAACAGAAAAAAAGAAAAAATATATATAAATTAAAAAAAAACCAAAAAACAAAAAACTACTTAGGAAAGCTGGTAGGTTTGAGTAAAAAACAAAACAAAACAGAATGGCTTTGGTGGGTCATTGGTCCGT
Organism: Panthera onca; assembly: GCF_046562875.1. NCBI lineage: Eukaryota > Metazoa > Chordata > Mammalia > Carnivora > Felidae > Panthera > Panthera onca. Next base: position 5,188,420 of record NC_138346.1, on the reverse strand, counting down.
GTGAGGGTACTAAGTGTCGAAGTAACAGATTCCAGGGCCCAAGGGTATCTGAGCCACGGCCTGAGACGTGTGGTGGTGAGCCCCTGGTGGTCCCCCCACAGATAGCCACAGCCTCACCCCTGCAGCCTTATGGCAGAATCAAGGCACTTGCAGATGTGGTTAAAGATCTTCAGACGAGGGGCTGGGCCCTGAGCCACAACCACGTGCCTAGTAAGAGGGAGCAGAGTCGTGGCCGCACACAGGGAGAGGACAACGCCGAGGTAGAGACGTGAAGGTTGGGGCGACGTGGCCACACGCCAGGGCTCGCCGGCGGCCCCCAGAACCGCCTCCAGGCGGTTTGTCCCCTGGAGCTTCCGGGGCCAGCACGGCCCTGCCGGCACCTGGCTCGGCCAGTGATACAGATTGGGACTCGGCCCCCAGAACCGGGCCAGGCCGTTTCTGCTGTGTTGTGCCCCGGTTTGTGGGACCTTGTTAGGGCGGCCCGGGGAAGCTGCTGCAGATGGGGTACCGTCATCTAGTTCCCACCCCTCGTGAGAGCAGAGAGCTCTGTGATTCCTGCTCCCCACTCCTCCCCTCTCCCCCCACGCCTCGCCCTCCTCGTCAGCGACCCTTCTTACTGGATCCGGGAGCCACGGTCAGTCCTCATCCTGCCCTCCCCTGGCGGCCTTGACCCACACGCACCCTTTCGTCCTGTCACACCGGCTCCCCATCCCTGTCCTCGTGTTGTTGTAACTCCCAGGGCAGCCGCGCTCTCTCCTCTGTGGGTTGTTTTTTTTTTTTTTTTCTGCACAGCCTTTCAGTGATGAACCTCACGGAGACCTGGTCCCAGGCCACCACGTGTCTCTCCACACTCGTCGCCGAATCCAGATCCGTTTCCGCGACATGTTATGGGCAAGAAACTATGTCAGGTGCTTCTGCCGTGCAGCAGCGAGAAACTGGGGGGTCAGGCTGACCGCCCCCAGCAGGGATTTGCTGGGTGTCGTGTGTGGACGTGAGCCTGCTCGTACGAGACGCTGGAGCCCTGTCCGGTGCCCAGAGGTGCCGAGGCGCGTAACCTCAGGTCCGCACGGCCCCGACCAGCTGGAGCGGAGACTGGCCGTACCCTGCCCGTCAGCCTCACCAGCGCCCAGCAGCTGGGTCTCTGCCCCAACTAGTCTTTTCCAGAACAGAGAAAAACATGTCGACAGGAATGCTGCTGCTGTGGGAGGCTGTGGGGACCGTTAGGAAAACACCCGAGTGGAAGTCTGAACACTTTCTCCTTTTTGCTTTATTGTGTTTTGTGTTTTGCCGTTCCGGCCTTTTCTGTTCCGAAACGAGCACCAGAGAAAATGAAACGTGTATCCGAGGTTTCAAAGACAAACCACAAAGCCCGGACGGAATTATTCAGCCATTGTGTTTGGAACTCGGTCGAAGTAAATGAAGATGCCGGAACCCAGATGTTTCCGGTAACTTTACGAATAACCAGACAGGCCCAGCCGGTGCTGATGACGTGACGCGCTGAGAAACTTCAGCTTCTGTTGACAAACTTCCTGTTTAATTCCGTAAAGACAGCTGCTACGGAATATCCGCTCGCCCACAGGCCTGTGAATTCAGATTATTGAGTCACAATCTCGTTTTCTTGCCGAGTCAGTCACCAAGGAAGCGTCACTCCCGGATGCCCACGGATACACGCAGGGCAGCAGGCCGAGCTGGGCTCCGTCTTTATCTTCTCAGTCTGCTCCCCTCAGTTTACCCAGCTGTGAAATGGGTAGGTCTTCCGTTGATTACTTCTTGGGATGCCTGTAACAACCGAAACACAGCCATCATGTGCTTGGAGGGCTTGGAAGGAAAACACCCGCCTGTTATAAAGTAACGGAAAGCCTGGGAAGGTGGAGCGATTCGGAGCAAAAGCACACATTCACCGTAGGATCCATCCACTCTACGTAGACTCCTTCCCGAGGGAGGCCAGTCTGGCTCGGCCCTAAGGGAGAGTGCCCTTCTGGGCCTTTCCCTCCTCACCTGTCCAGATGTAGGGCAAAACACTGAACTTTTTTGTAACCAGCTCTTCCCCTTGTGTTCTGGAAGCAGGTTAACTCAGCATAAGCTCTCACCCTTCTAAGTAAGATGGACTGACGCCTTCAGAACTGCTCTCCGGACCTGCTCTCCCCTGGCAGTGTCCCTCGAGATGGTCGGTTACTCATTAACTGAGCAGTGACGCTGGTTTCCTTTCTTGTTTTGGCACCTAAGAAATGTGTCTCTTGACAGAATTACCAAAATTCATCAGAGAGCGTCCCCCCCCCCCCCCCCCCCCCCCCGCCCCTGCTTAAAGGTAAATACCTTCTTACCTGCTGCCACTTCCGCCAAGTTCTTTTTCTGGGGTCCTTTGCACAAATACACGGCATTGACAACACTTACAAGTTACCACTGAACAAAAGCTAAATTCTTTCGTCTTGCTCACACTGATAGATGGTCAGATGGTCCTGCAATTAAATATCCAGACCCATGAACTTACTGTATTTTTTAAAAATTTTTTTCAGTGTTTATTTTTGAGAGAGAGAGAATGCAAGCCAGGGAGGGGCAGAGAGAGAGAGAGAGAGAGAGAGAGACACACACACACACACACACACACACACAGAATCCGAAGCAGGCTCCAGGGTCCGAGCTGTCAGCCCAGAGCCTGAGGAGGGGCTTGAATTCATACGCCGTGAGATCATCACCTGAGCCGAAGTTGGACGTTTAACGGACTGAGCCACCCAGGTGCCCCCACGAACCTAGTATATTAAATCTTGAAAAGAAAATTCAAATAATAGGTAGCTTTTCTCTGGGAAGGACACACGTTTCCCCCCACCCCAACCCCATCCCCAGAATGTGGGATCCACCTGATTAGGAACCCACGTCTGGCAAATCCAGAGAACAGAAACGACCTTGCTAGGAATCTGGTGTTATCTCCCTTCTCTGGGTGAGGGGACATGAGTGTCTACGGAGGACGGGCCGGGCCTAGACGGCGCACCTGGGGCTGCCGAGACGTGGGCACTGCCCCTCCGGTCACTCCAGCGCCCCCCGTCCAGTCCGCGCGCAGCCTCGGGCGTCACACGTAGGCCAGTGGGAACACAAGAATAAAACCTCGGAACCTTCGAATGTGCAGCCTAAGCACTGCTGATAGGGAATCGATCAAGGATTGAGAAATGAAGCGTTTAAAATGGAAATAACGCCAGGGCTCTGAAGTAGGGCCCGGTTTAAGTGCAGTAATTAAAATAGTTGCTAGGCTGCTCCCACTTACCGTCGCTACAGCAGGCCGCCTTTATCTTTATGGCGGGGCTTTGATTCCAATCAGAGCTTTCGAATGAGCGGATTCTGGTGTTTTCAGTCAAGTTGCAGAGTAGGAAACAGATGCAGCCGTAAAGTAATTAGAATCGTTTCTCCTCCCGCGAGAGGGAATGAGAATGAGAATGAGAAAGAGAGAGATGTGCACGCCGTGGGGGGGACGTGCCAGCCAGGTGACCCGAGTGGTGGCATCATCCCGCTGTATCCTTTCACCCGTGTCTCCTGGCCGGTGTCTGGGCCACAGCACCCCGAGGAGGCCGCAGTTTACGTGTGACGGTGTCAACCTGGGAAAATTCAGAGCCGCCTCCTTCTGAGAGCCCCGTTTGTTTTCTCGTGGAAGGGGTTCCCTCTGCTAAAAGTCTGGGGAAGGTTGAGGCGCGGTTGGAGTCGCCGTGGTCTTGGGTTAGTGCCGGTGGCGGGGGAGGACGCACCGGCGATGCACGGTGACCCCGCGCAAATCTGCCCGGTCCCAGCTGTCTTCGCCCGCCGCCGGGCACAGAGCTGTTACCTGGAGGGTCACCCTCCGTGGGAGGAGACCTGGATTGATATCACCCTCATCTGGCGTCCTGACGGCTGAAATTGACGGTCATGAAAGCATTTTAAGCCAACAAAGACACAGTTCTGTCGAGAGAAGGATGAAAACTGTTCTCTGAAAATCGTGGATGTACTCACGTTCTTTCCATCGGAACAAGAAAACCAACGGCTTCAGGATCGATCTTGTCGCAGGACAGGACGGGTCACCACAGAAAGCTCAGCAAAACTTCCTCGGCCGTCACCACCTGGGTTTTCCGTCCTCCGAGAGGTTCCCGATGCCTTCGCTTCCTCACCCTCCTCCCGGAGACCAGGGTTCAGAGCCAGTCTACTCCGCTCGCTGTCCGACCCCCTGGCTGCCCTGTGCTGGTCCAGGTTTTCCCTGGGGACCTCGGACGATGGAAGAGCCATGCCTTTGGCCGAAATTGTACACCTGTGTGATCAATCCAAAATTCAATCTCCTGGAAGTATTCCAAGGACAGAGAAATGTTGGAAACAAATTTTAGGAATTCGGGGCATTTTTGTTTTCCAAGGTGGCGCTGTCCTGTGCCATGTAGACGTACAACCTAATTTAAAGACTGCCCGTTGATTCCTTTTGAACTTTTCAATTTCCTGGTGCTCAGGCTACTGTGTGTGTCTGCTAATTCCAGTCCTTAAATGGTCCTTCTGTGGTATTCCTTCGGTGCCTTGGAAAAGTATGGACGAGGGGCGCCTGGGTGGCTCAGTGGGTCGTGATCTCAAGGTTCCTGGGTTCCAGCCCTGCGTTGGACTCTGTGCTGACAGCACAGAGCCTGGAGCCTGTTTCAGACTCTTGGTCTCCCTTTCTGTCTGTCCCTCCCCTGCTCTCTCGCGCTCTCTCTGTCAAAAAAAAAAAAAAAAAAACCATTAAAAAACGTTTTAAGAAGTATGGATGTGGGGCATTGGACAGCTAAGGAGAGTGCGTTTTGTTTTGTTTTGAGGACGTACTGGACATGAGATCCTCTTTAGAGATGATTTTACTTTGATAAGCTCTACGAGAGCAGGAAGTGAGTCAGTTTCAAAATTTTGGTCACGGGGTCTGGCACGGTGCGGGGGCCGTGATGGTCTCGCATCCAGCCCACCTTCCTGATCCAGACACGTGATCCTGCCCCTCATCTCTCTGGGGCCTAGATTGCAGCTCAGGGACGAGTCTGTCCTGCTCACGAGTCTCGGCCACTTCCCGGCACCCACCACCACCACGGTCTTCACACTTGCTTGTGACTGTGAGCCGCTCTCTGGGAAGGTTTCCTCGATTGAAGAGCAGTATGCAGAGTTGATGGCAGGGACGGGAGCCTAAGTTCCCGACTGCGACAGCCTCCACCCCCGCGGGCTTCATGCACTTGTCCCGCAGCTCTGCATGGATGGCATAGCGCCTCCGGGGAGCTGTCCTGTTCCCCTGGGGGCAGCTCGTCGGGAGCTAGAAGCTGAGGGTCCTCCCTGCCCCATCCCTGCCTCTGCACACCTGTGCTCCTGGCGCATCGGGCTGCCTTACGGGGAAGGCGGCTCTACCTGGGAGTAAGTAAGGAGCGCCTCACTTGGTGAGTTCTCAGCACATTTTATCCTGCGTGTCCACTCTCTGGAGAGGATGTGTAGACAGAAGGGATTTCCTGAGCCGTTCGTCCTGGAGAGAGCAGAGAGGGGACAAACAAGAATAGGAAAAACAGTTGCGACAAGCCCTCCCGGGGTTGAGCTCTCCCCTCCCTCGTCCTCATCAGCGGATACCCTTGCTCTCTGGGGACAAACGGAAGCCACTGTTGCAGATGAGAAGCTCCCAGGTCTCCTCCCCCAGCTGGTGGTGCCCCCAGAACTGGACAGAACCCGCCTGTGACTGTTCCCAGCACGTCACCTGGCGGGCAGGAGCCACTCCCACGCACAGGTACGGACACTTCCAAGTCGCCAGTGGCGTAGTGGCTGTGTCGGCAAATGTCCTTATTTTGAGAAGGAACGTGTTGAAGTAAATATTCAGGGAAATAACGTCTGTGACTCAGTTCATTCGGGTAACAAAAAAACCAAACACGGGAAAGTATTTGCATTTGTCGGAAGTAGGTGGTGGGTTCCTCGCTGTTCTTTGTACTGTTGGTTAAATTTTACCGTAGGCTTAAACACGTTCCTGATAAAATGGGGGCTGGGGGGCAGGGCTTTCTGCGGCCCCTCCTGGCTCCGTGCGGGGCTGGCATCCCTCCTTCTCTTTCCTCTCCGAGCCAGGCGGCATCGTGTGGCCTTGAACCAAGGCTTCCGGGTCCCTGTCGGCTGAGAGCTTCTCGGAGCTTGAGACAGTCATCAGCTGTCTCCTTGGCATCTCTTGGGCATCTTAGAGGCACTTCCTGCTGAGCACATGCCCCTTCCGTGCCGGGGTCCCTGTGCGGCTACCCCGACACTCAGGCTGGACAGCTGGGCCACGTTCTGACTCCTCTCTCTGCCTTCCTGCCCAGTCACCGAGGTGTGTTGGTTTGACCACGTGGCTGTCTGGTCACGTGTCTCGTGTGGCCACCAACCCCCGTGCCCTGGCTGGAGCCACCGCCCGCCGACCAGGTTTACTTCTGCTTTGTACGCTTGGTAGGTGTCCTTCCCCTAGTCCTTCTCCCAGTGTGGCCAGAGGGGCTTTTTAAATTCACGTGTTATCAGGGGCAGCTGGGGGGCTCAGTCGGTTAAATGTCTGACTTCGGCTCGGGTCATGATCTCACAGTTCCTGAGTTCGAGCCCCGAGTCGGGCTCTGTGCTGACAGCTCAGAGCCTGGAGCCTGCTTCGGATTCTGTCTCCTGCTCTCTCTGCCCCTCCCCCAGTCACACTGTCTCTCTCTCTCAAATTAAACAAACATTTAAAAAAAGTTAAAGAAGTTTAAAAAAATAATACATTCACATATAATCAGAGGGTGCCTCCTGATGTCTTTTCAGCCTCCCAGCTTTGCTGGGGCATAGACGCCTCCCCCTCCCCCCCCCTCCCCATCAGTGACTGGTGTCTGCATCTGGGCTCCTGTGTTCCAGGCTCCTCCCCTTCCCCATTCCAGGCTCCTCCCCCCCCCCCCCCCCCCCCCCCCCCGAGCCTTGCTTTCCTTTCGTCCTGGAGGCCAAAGCTCCGGTGCCACTTTCTCAGGAAAGTTGGGACCTTGGATGGGAACCCCGAACATCCAAGTTGGGACCTTGGAAGGGCAAGGTGCCAGTTTCCTCAGCTGGTAAACGGGGGTGACACGGAGCACCTGTGAGTTAGTCACGGCAGAATGCCCAGAGCAGATCCTGACAACAGAACCAGGGTCTCGGCAAGCTCAGTGCCGAGGATGATCTGTGCGACGTACCTACTGAGACCAGGGTGAGAACAGGGTCCGTGTTCGGACTCGAACCCGTGTGCCTGGTGCCACGCCGTCTTCTTGGCACCATGGTGGTCCTTCTGCCTATGGCACATACAGATAGAGAAGCCGAGTCACCGAATGGCTAGGTCGCCCGCCGTGGGTCCAGGGCCTCAGTTGCCGAGCTGAGATGGACACCCGGATGTCTGGCTCGGACGCCCATGCTCTTTCCTGTGGCACTTACCACCTTCGTTTGGGATCAGTAATTACTTACCAAGAGTGCGAATGGAGTACATTACCAAAGAATCATCGGGGGCCTAATAAACAGTCTCTGCGGCACTTAGGAAAGGAAATCCTTCCAGAAACATTAAGGGATTGAGTTTCTCCGTCCCTCCCTTCTTTCCTTCCTTCCTCAAGTCACAGCTTTACTGAAACGTAAGTCACCTACCATCAGAGTTACCTGCTTGTGTCTGGTTTGGAGGTTGGTTTTTGGCTTTCCTTTTCCGTCACGTCTTCTCTTGGGGTGTTTGTAGTCTGAAAACGCTTGGCGATTAATACGGTGTACTCTTCATCTCTTCATACCGCGTGAAGTCGATGTTTCTCGTCCTAGCTTCTCCGCCTGAAGTTCTTTCAGTAGCCTCATCGGCTGCCCTGGAACAGGCCAGAACTCCGCGGCTTTCTGCGGGTCTCCAAGGTTTGTGGGCCCAGAGCCCAGGCGGCTCAGGGCACCGCTAGGTGGCAGCAGTGTCCCGGCTGGAGACGCCCGCCCCGGGCTTCCTGCAGGTGAAGTGATCCACCCGTGGGCTGTGCAGGCCCAAGGCGGGAAGTTAACGCGCCACATCCATTTTAACTTGAAAGGCACGATTAATTAGATGAGGCCTAAAGTGGACGTGATAGGGAACCGGGACCTCGTGGCAGAAGCTCGGTCGGCTGCTGGACGTTCCGACTCCTCGCCACGGGCCAAATACGAACCCTGCTCCTAGTGGTACGGAAAAGCACTCCCGTAGCCTGTGTTTCGTGACAGGTTTGGACTACGCCGTCTCAGTAGAGACTGCTTGACAGGGCAGCTCACGTAAGGCTCAGGGTAAAGGTGTTGACACGCCAGCCTGACAAAAAGAAGTTAGCGGGTCCCACGCGGTAGGGGGCGGGAGGTGTCCCTCCCAACCCCCATGTCTCCCATCTCTCGATACGGTCGTGCCCAGTTTTATTTCCAGATTTTTTTTTTTTTTTTTTTTTTTAAAACAGCCTTCAAAGTAAGTTGAAGAATTTAGGCCTAAAAAAATTAATAGCCACAGGTAACCGCGCAGGATATTATTGGCAGGTACAGCGAAAAATATATTTCCACAGAAAATTGGATTTTGCACATAAAACTTAGTAATACTAATAAAGACAGGTCATTACCGGTTTTAAGCCAAATAAGCAAACTCAAAGAGACCCGCTGTCAGTGTGAATCTCGGTGGTTTTTTATTTTTTTGGAGACGTGTAAATCAGCTTTAGTATAGCAAGTGCACCACGGATTTGCTGAAATCATTCCCACCCCTTCTGACGGTGGGTAGAGTCGCGCTTGCCGAATAATTTACAGTCCTGTGGCAAGGTATGTTTATATTTAAGCCGTGCGACGGTGTAGTTAATGAGAAAGATAAGAAATTTATAGTCCTTGGTGATTGATAGGATTACTGCCTCGGCATTAATTGAAATCTGAGGGATCACAGCTGTGGGCTTAAGTTAGGGGGAAAAATTACTTCAAGTAAAGGAAAACTTTTAGATTTGCTTCTGAACGTTTGAAAGATAATTTGCCTGCTGACAGTGTGGTTGGTGGTAGAAACGGTCGCTCCTTGCCAGGGCGTGGGTAATTACACAGAGATAATTACGGCATTTCCTTTGTGACCTCCCTATGGTGGGTGGTTATGAGTGTGGAAACAAAAATTAAATACTGTGGGGTTTTTTAAATGGCTTTAAAATTTTACACGCGTAATAATAAAATTCTCTCTGGCTACCCTTTGCTAAATATTCTCTGAAATATTTAAGACGTTAGGGGGAGAAAAAAAAAACCCATGCTAATAACGATAGAGGCAAGTCTGCGATCTGAGTCGTCGCCTTAAAATTTCCTCTGATTGTATTTAATCTGGGTATGTCCAAAGTAATCTCACAGAGCCCTTCCCGCCTGCCATTTTAAAATGCACCATTCTTGTTTAAGCTCAGTCTTGTGAAAATGTCTAAATTTTCCCATTAAGTGCTTAAAAAGTAATAAAACTAAAGTCATTAGCCTTCACTCATCAGAGCTATATCAGGAGAAATATTCTTTGGTGCAATAAATCTGACCAAGGGTTCGACATTCATATCCCTTGGATTCATTCCCTGGAAATGGACGTTTGAAGGTAAATTGCTTAAGTAGGGCAGTTTAAATTTTTAATACAATCTTATTGTAACTGTTAGCAAATGATTGAAGTGCAAAGGGGCCTTATATGTTCTGTAAGATTTATAATAAATGCTCTATGATGCCTTTTCTGGGCTGAATTATAGATGTTATGGCAGCTAAACGCTTAGAAAGGCCAGAAAGTCTCCAATGCAGAGTTGAGTCTTTATAGGAGACTAAATCATGCTTTCCGAATGCAGACATCTTTCCCGTGGACACTTGTTAATCCCAGTGTTAATGGGCTTCAGGCACCTGAAAGCTGTCTTAGGAAGGGTAGCATCCAGTGCCCCCGAGCCTGCCGCGCAGCGGTTTTGAAAAATACAAACATAGCAAATTACGGCTCCCATCACCAGTTTGCTTTTGAGATGTAAATTAATCTCATCAGATGTCTTTTTCTCTGATGGAATGCCTTTGATTTAGGACAAGTTCTGGCCTTGCTTTCGTAGGATCAAGGAGGCTCGTATTCGTGAATCATGGCCGCTGTGATACTCTCCTTGCCTTCTAGACCCAGGGATACAATGAGATTCCTTTGGCTGTTTGCCGGCCAGCTGTTGTCGGGCGTGGATTTGTCATTGGAAGGCGTGTGACTGGATGGCGGGACTGGCTCCTCCCGGAGGGTCTAGTTGCAGCCCTGGAGAGCCACAGGGGGTGGGTGGGGTGCCCCCGTGGACAGAGTCGCCAGTGCAAGGTACAGGGCACAGTGTCGTCCTCTGCCTCCTGTGCATCTGGTTCAAAGCCTCTGTCAGGTGCCTCTTTAATACGTTTGAAAGATAGAGCTCCCTGCTGTACGCTTTATATTTTTCCTCATCTTTTTGGTGTGTTTTTGCCCATCAGAAAGAAATCTGGGGGCGCCTGGGTGGGTCAGTCACTTAAAGTGTCCGACTTCGGCTCAGGTCATGATCTCCCGGTTCGTGGGTTCGAGCCCCGTGTCGGGCTCTGTGCCGACAGCTCGGAGCCCGGAGCCTGCTTCAGATTCTGTGTCTCCCTCTCTCTCTGCCCCTCTCCCGCTCATGCTCTGTCTCGCTCTGTCTCCCTCAAAAATACATATTAAAGAAAAAGAAATCTGTTTTTTAAAGACGAAAGACAATAGTGTTATCTTTTCTCATTTATATTGTATTTTTTGGAGGAAGGAAATAAGTACCCAGATTTCCTAAACTTTCTTTGACAGCGTTACCATTTAGTGTTTTTAAATTTCCTGGGTTGAAATTTGCCTCTTGCTTACATCTCTCGTTCACAGATGTATTTTGAGGGTCTTCGGTGAAGAGAGGATATTCCTTTTAAATTAAGTTCTCTAATTCTGGAGGTAGATATTAATGATTTGAGTTATTAACCAGTATACACTCGAGTTCTTTTTATCTATCTGTGTTGGGTTTTTTTTTTCCTCTTAAAACGAATTCCCAAAAGCTTCACTAGAAAAGCTTGTCTGAACACACCTGTTGTTAATAGATACGATGTGATGTGTACCAGGATCAGTGGAGGGACCTCAGACCCCAGGGGTAAAGTCTGCCTTCTTTGAATAAATAAGTCACCATCACTTCCTTTCTATTTTTTTTTTAAGTTTTTTTATTTACTTAGAATGGGGGGCGGGGCAGAGAGAGGGAGCGAGAGAAAAAAACCAAGCAGGCTCCACACTGTCAGCACAGAGCCCGACGCGGGGCTCGAACTCACCAACCTTGAGATCACGCCCTGAGCCAAAATCCAGAGTCTGAATGCTGACCTGACTGAGCCACCCAGGCGCCCGCCATCACTTCCTTTCTCTTTAAATACTGCCCCTGAATGGTGCTGAAGCAGCAATATTGTGGATTTAATTTTCATAATTTTTTTGAGCCTAAGATAAACCTGGGAATGTGTTGAACTTTAGGTGTGCCTTTTGCTTGTGTTCTTAAGCGGAGGATCCGTGCATCCCGAAACAGTACAGTAGGTATCGGACAGGAGGTGACTGTCTCAGCTCTAAGTGCCATGGCCGTGTGGACTTCCCTTGAGGTTTTAACCTCTTAAACTGTTGGGATCCAACTGATAACTTCTTGTGACCTGCTGGTTGCCGTATGAGAATTGAGTCTATGATTCTGTGACTTGTGTCCAATGTGTCCACCATGCGTTTTTCTGGCGCCATTTTTCTTGGTGAGTTTGATCCGTGAGGACATCAAGGACGGCATTCCTTAGTTTCGTGTTAGTGAAGGATATGTTCTTAGGGTGGGGTGACGCAGTACTTTTGAGTCAAGGAGAAAGGGTGTTGAACTTAGGACCTAAAGGGTCATTTTATAAACTTTTCTCTACAGCTAACACGTATCCCCCAGGTCAGATAAATTTAGAAATAGGTTTATTGTTCTAAAAACATAGGTACTTTTAGTCCCTTTCTCCTCCTAGCTGGCCCAGAGAAGTCGATGATCATCAGGTGTCATTTGCGGTAGGAGATCACCATCTTCTCTAGGCACCTGTTTAAGAAGGGAGTGAAGGACCATTGTGTCCCGCTGGGACTCTCTCAGGACTCCAGTATGTTGGCACAACGGTGACGAAGCTACTTGGAAAACGCGTGAGTGTGGATGGATCCACAGAACGTGGAGAGCCACCAAGTGGATGATTGCATTTATATCAAGTTCCACAAAAGGCAAAACTCCTCTCTGGCCAAAAAACTCAGAAGGATGGCTTTGGGGAAGTGAGAGTAAAGGACTGCTTTGGGTGGAGGTGCAAGGACCCCCCCCCCCCCCTCCGGGGGATAGAAGCCTCTGAATCTTCATGGTGATTTGACTTCTATGACATTTGTCAAAACTCAAGGAATGGAACAACCAAGGTTTCTGCATTTTTACGGTACATGTGTTTCATCTCAAAAAAAAAAAAAGGAACCCTAACCAGTTAATGAGTGAGTTAATTATGCGCATGCTGAAATGCATCGGGGTGAAGTGAACTGATGTCTGCAACAGATTAGAAATGCATCAGAAACTAAGATGGATGGCTCGGTGGGTGGGTATGTAATAAAGCCGCGGTAGCAACATGTTACAATTAGAGAATCCAGGCGGTGTGTGGATGGGCGTTCAGGCATTCTTTCGACTTTTGGGGCAGGTTTAAAAATCTGCATTAGAAAAATTTAGGAGGAAAAAATCAAAACACAGGTTGTTCCATTTAAAATATTATTGCAGGGGGACGCCTGGGTGGCTCAGTCGGTCAGGCGTCCCAACTTCGGCTCAGGACGTGATCTCCCGGTTCGTGAGTTCGAGCCCCGTGCCAGGCTCTGTGCTGACCGCTCAGAGCCTGGAGCCTGCTTCGGATTCTGTGCCTCCCTCTCTCTCTGCCCCAGCCCCACTCACACTCTGTCTCTCTCTCAAAAAATAAACATTAAAAAAATACATAAAATATTATCGCAGGTATTTTACGTTAAGATGGGTCCAAAGAAACTAAACTTCATGCGACGTACTTTCCCGCCCACAGATGGAGGTGTGCAATGTCATTGTGAGCTCTCTGTCTCTTTTTTAAGATGAATTAAATGGGTTTTTTAGTCTGGAATTAAAATGCATGTATGATTCTTTGAAGAATTTCAATAATTCATAGAAACTGGCGGTAACGGAGAGGGACAGTGTAACTTCCTCACGGTCACTAAATCACGGCAGGTTACAAATTCAAAATCAATCCGTATTTTCCACTGGGCTCTAATTAACGCTTAAACATTATTAGTCACAAACATGAAATCTTGATCGGCGATGACCTCAGGTATTCTAAATGTAAATAAAATTAGATTTAGATCCTTTTTAATTACCTGAGGTACTGTGAGTAATTACAATGGCAATTGATAAACTTAATTTCTCGTTAGAGAAAAAACAACAACAACAAAAAACTCACACAGAAAGTGTCTCTACGTGATACGCTTAACTCTTCAGTAGCCATGATCTGTGGGAAAGAATTCTCCAGAATTCTCTGCTAATTAAATAAAACTGTCATACCATTTCTTTGTTTGGGCCCTCGAAGGCATGTAACTGAAATGCCTAATACTGCTGTGGTATCACAAAAGGCAAGACTTGCGGAAGGAATCTTGCACATTTGAGAGGGTGGGTTTCCTGGGTGGTGGTCCTAGTTACATAATAATAATTGATGGGCGGCAGGGAGAACGTTACAATGACTTAATGCACGAAGCCCCGTTGAAGACCAAGTGGAAATCCGTTTTGTCACATCATCCTTCTTCCTAATTGCATCACACTACATCGTATAATTCAGCCTGTGTGTCACTGTCACTTGTTTGAAGGCCTCTTGTGCTGGGCCCACCACCGCTGGCTCGTTATTAACGGAGCCGGGGGAGAGGAATAATTTTCTCCGGCTCCAGCCAAGGCATCGCCTCTCCCACTTTAAGAGGGAAATGTCTTTTTTATGGAGATTGTTGTAAGGATAATTATTTCTGGAAATAGGAAAACAGATTCACTTGTGATAGAGAAGTCCATTTTTCTTGAAAGTTAAAAGCTCTCCGATGGAGAACGTGCTTGTGGCAAACCGGGAGATCAGAGAGATGTCTAAGCTCCTTTTTCTTTCTTCCTTACACCTGTATCTCCAAAGAGGAAGCAAATTAGGCCCGATAAATTGGGCGAGGCCAATATTAATCAAACTCTGTTAACTTCGGGAAAAGAAACCCGGTGGCGGTACGTCCCTGTGTTCGTCTCGGGTCCCCTGGTCGCAGCGTCCGCACGCGGCCTGGATGTCGTACGCATTCTCTCGTTTGGGGCCCTTTCTGTCTGGTCCTCGTTGCCCCTCCTCTCCTCTTCTTTAAACTGTGCTGCAGTTTCTTGGGCCTGAGTAACAGCACGATCAGTTTCATGCTTTTCTCATTTTTTGGGTGGTGTCTTCCCCGTGTCCGTGTTTTAAAAACCTTTCCTGCGGTCTCTGTCCTTCTCTGTCAGTCCTGCGTGGGACGCTGCGTCCTCGGGTGTCCCTGCTTTACCCGCTTTCGCCCTGAGGCTGTCATGAGCACGCGAACCGTGTTCGGTCTGTCTCGTGGCCCGTCATTTGGCTTAAAAGGGGGTGGGTCTGAACGGTGAGTCCCGCCGCCGTCCCCAGTGCCGCAAGCGGGGCGCGAGGCTCGCCGGGCCGGGAGAAGAATCCCAGGGTGAGCGTTCACCTGCAGGGGGTGTCAGAGCCGTTTCTGTTCCGGAATCATCAACTTTCTCTGCAAGACAGCTTGATGAGTTGAGAAGAAGTGACAGGCTCATTTTTCCCCCCTTTGTTTAAGCCATTTATCTTGGAGGCCCTTGCCTGCCATCTAAATTGTATTGCCAATTTATTGGGATATTCACTGGCCTCGTCTTGAAAGACGCTGATTCGCATCCAACGTGAGGGTAAGTGAGAGAGAAAGTTAATCATCTCTTGGCCTTTTGAACGGATTTGCACCGGCTCTAATTGTAGCATTTGGAATGTTTTCTAATCAGAGTCTGTGTTCGGCGCTGTGTGGACCGAGGTCCGGGGGGGAATATCCTAGTGACCCAGTCCAGAAAGCTTCCCTCTTTGGAAGGTCTCTAGTTTATGCTTTTGGCTCCTCTGTTCTGTGTTTCAGGTTAACCTAACCTACATTAGCTACTTTCTGGCCCGGCTGACTTCTGTTAATGATCAGGTATTCGATTAAGTGGAATAATAATAATACCGCATGCTAGATGGACGCTGAGTGAAATGCCGCTCAGCCTTGTAGTCTTACGGCCCCACGATAGCGCAAGAGCACAGTGCTCTTGTGAGCCGCCGAGGTCCTGAAGGAGAAGGCCCTCTGTCCACGAGGTCCAGGTGACCGGCCGGCATCCCGGCCCCCCTGCCCGAGTCTCCACACCGGCCGGAGGGACCGGCTCCGGCCACCTGGCATCTCGCTCCGGCGATGTTCCGAGAGCAGCCCTGGGGCGCGTGGCCAGCAGTGGCCCCCTCGCCCCTCCTGGCTGTGGCTCGTCAGCACCCAGACTCTGCACGTCCTGCTGGCTGAGCGCCCAGCCAGCGGCCCCACACCGTCCCCACGTCTGTTGGAAGGCGGGCTCGTCCCACGCTCCTGACCGCCCGCCCCGCGGGTGTGATGCTTCTGGTGGTTGGTGCCTTCTTGGCCACCTTCTCCGGATTCTTCCTGCTTTTTAAGGATTCTTCGGTGTTCCTGCAGGATTTGTAATTTCTCAGGATTTCCCTTTTGAGAATGATCCCGACGTTGTTTCCACTCTGAACATGGGCCTTCCTTCAAAGCTGTTCGTGCTCCCACAGCTGTCAGGGATCTGACACTCGGGTGCCCGGGGTGCCGTGCCGAATTCTGGAACAGGGATTGGGGGGGGGTTCAGGGGTCCAAGGCCAAGACCTTCGAGCTCTGCTTCTTGACACCTTAGTGAAACGTCCTGGAAAGTTGCCTGAACGGTCTCTCCGCCGGGGGTGCTCTGACAGGGAGGGCACAGGCCGTGCTCGGTCACCGCTGTCGTTGGTGGGGCCAGCGGGTGGCACGGCCTCCCCCGTCCCGCAGGCGGCCTGGCACATAGTAGTTGCTCTGTGACGTAGCTAAGGAATAAACAGAGAGTGAGTCGGGATGCCGTAGAGCCTGGTGGGGACGCCTCCCAACCCCCCAGAGCGAACGTGGCATGGTCAGTGTTCGGGCATCAGCGGGGGTGTTTGGGGGCCCTCCTGGGTCACTGGTGGCCATGCCACACCCTCCGGGTCACGCGTGCCTCTCGGGTTTCACCCCACCCTCGCCTGTGCCCTGAGGGGCGGGGCTCACCCCCCCAAGCGTGAGTGATTGGCAGAGGGGGTGGCAGAGGGCAGTGGGGGGGGGGGGGCGGGCGGAACTGGGATGCCTCCTTCCTCCCTTTGCTCCTCCCGAGTGACCCCTGGGGTCCTTGGTGCTCATTCCCGTTGGGGGACCCTGGGGGCCCCGAGGAGCTAAGCAGCGCAGTAGCGCAAGTTACTCTGCGTGGCCGGCGCTTTGGGGGGCGCGCGGCCATCCCAGCCTGGTGCCCCGCTTCTCTGGGCATTCGCCGAGCACCACGTTCATGCCAGATGCCGGGGGTGGTGGTGTCCCTTCTCAACCCCCTGTGCTGGCCCGCCGGCCGGAGACACAGGAGAGCTCCCTCCCGCTGGAGATGGGCTCGGATGAACACCCTCCCGTATCCCTGTGCACAATGCAGACCTGGGGAAGCTCTAAAGTGGGCAGGTGCGTGGAGAGGAGAACCAGCCAGCCGCCTGCACAGGGACCAGGGATGATGTGGTGAAGGTCTCAGACCAGGCTGCTGGAGGGGTCCGTCAGCTGGAGAGAGCGTGGCTGCGAGCGTGGGGCTGACGGAAGACCGGACGGCACGTGGCGAGGGGAGGACAGAGCGGCCGGGGGATCCCCCAGAATGTCCACAACTAACCTCCTGTTCTCTTGGCACAGGGGGCAGGCCAGAGCCTGAGGTGCGGTCTTGGGGGCGGGGGGATCTCCAGGCAGTGCCGTTTGGAATGCCCTCCTTTTCTCCTGGGGCCACATGCCGATAGGAGCACATTTGAGCCCCGGAAGCCCCACGCTCAGACTGCCTGAAGCCAACACCAGCTGGAAGACATTTGACGATACGGTGTCGGGATAGATCGACACTTCTTTCTCAGAGAAGTGAGCGTTTGCGGTCCGTGGGGCTGGACACGGTGGCCCCGAGTCCTTCGGAGCCTAGAACCCAGCGGGCGGTCAGCGCCGTGGTTCCCGCTGCCCACCGGCCCGGTGTCCACGGCCCCCGTGGGGCTCACGTCCCCGGTGTGCGCGGCCGCTGTGGGACTCACATTCGCGTTGGCAGGTGCACATTGGGACTCGCCTTTTAGTGGACAGTTGTGTTGTGAAGAGATACGTAAAAGAGAGGCGTGTTTCCTGCGGGAGGATTTGATGTCCCCCTGGCCACAGCTGACAACTCCATATTGGGATTACATATGTGTATAAAAAACATTGAATGGACCACGTTTATTTCAGCATGAGCTTCTCTTAATCTGTCCTTTCACTTCCGGTGAAACGAGAAAGGCAATCCAGCTGCCCCGGACACGGTAGAAATTTCCCCCCTGGTTCTGAAATTCTGAAATTAATGTCGGCAGCCATGACTTTGCTCCGTCCTGAAGGTAACTGTTTATTACAGTCGGCGTTTAAATCCCCCTGTTAATAGGAGCAATTAAACAATAGCTTCATTTCCAGCAAATTAACAAGCCTAATAGGTAATTGCGACATAAATGAAGATAAATTTGTTTTAATACAACGAGATAAAAAGAATACAGACAAGAACTGAATCTCAGATTAAGAATTCAGAGTTCATTACTTCATGGAAAACTTGAGAGCTTCACCAGAAGAAACAAAAGTGAGCTTGGCTTTTTAGGGGCTCAGTCGGGCGTCCGACTTCGGCTCAGGTCATGATCTCACAGCTCGTGAGTTCGAGCCCTGAGTCGGGCTCTGTGCCGACAGCTCGGAGCCTGGAGCCTGCTTCAGAATCTGTGTCTCCCTTTCTCTCTGCCCCTCCCCCGCTCATGCACGCGCTCTCTCTCTCTCTCTCTCGCTCTGTCTCTTTTTCGAAAATAAACATTCCAGGGGCGCCTGGGTGGCTCAGTCGGTTGAGCGTCCGACTTCAGCTCAGGTCACAATCTCACGGACCGTGAGTTCGAGCCCCGCGTCAGGCTCTGGGCTGATGGCTCAGAGCCTGGAGCCTGCTTCCAGTTCTGTGTCTCCCTCTCTCTCTGCCCCTCCCCCGTTCATGCTCTGTCTCTCTCTGTCCCAAAAATAAATAAAAAACGTTGAAAAAAAAATTTAGAAAATAAACATTCCAAAAAAATTGCTAAAGCGACCTTGGCTTTTTAAACCACGGCCTGTTTTGGATTTGCAGCGTTTCTTCAATATAATAGAGATATAGTCATGGTTTGTGCCGAGGAACACATAAGGTAAGTCATAAAGGATCCCCCCCAACACACACCCACACCCTTTCTCCTGATGACTCACTTAGGGCACAGCTGCCAGCAGGTGATTCTTGTCCAGAGCCTGTCCTGTTGTCACTGACAAGGAAACAGAACAGGTGTGTAGAAGGGCACGTACTTTGCACGCACCCCTAAGTTACTTTTGTGACCTGCTCAGTTACAGGGTACCTCTCCTTCCTTATTAATATTTGGTACGGTTAGAAAGCTCTCCTGGTGGTTTGTGGTTTGTTTTGGTGGAACGTGGAAACCATCGGCCTCTTTATGGAATGACAGGTGTAGTGTCGGTGCAGGCGGGTGGCATGGGACACATCAGCCTCCGAGAGAGCAGTGGGGTGGTCTTTTTTGTGGGCAGAAAAGGTGAAAGCCTCGCTAGGTTGAGGATAACCAGTTCCCCTGTGGGTCACCCGTGCCACCGGGAAGATCTAATGTATGTCAGAAAACAGGAACAGGGTCCAGGCTGTCTTTCTAATTTTTTTCTACGTTTGTTTATTTTTGAGAGACAGAGAGAGACAGAGCACAAGCAGGGAAGGGGCAGAGCGAGAGGGAGACACAGAATCCGAAGCAGGCTCCAGGCTCCAGACACAGGGCTCGAACTCACCAACCATGAGATCATGACCTGAGCCGAAGTCGGGCGCTTAACTGGCTGAGCCACCTAGGCGCCCCCAGGCTGTCTTTCTAAAGGGAACAATATACTCACGTTTCAGGAACCGTAACTTAGAGTAGTTCCTGTGTCCCCAGCTGCTTTGAAAGTTTTTAAACTGTGGAGGTTTCCCTAAATCCTATCGCCGAGCTTAGATCCCCTTAGGAGAGCTCCTTCTGGTAGCTTTGAATCGCGATAGGATGCACGGCCAGCCTGGAGTTCCGTACCCTGTGAGAGTGTTAACCAGGTATAAGGAGAGCGGCAGCAGTTTCGGGGAGGAGTCTCAAACCAGAAGGTCCACGTGCCGCTCCGAGCCTCGGGAGCCAGGCCCTTGCGTCCTGGCCGCAGCAACTCTGGCACAGCCCCTCGCCCACCGCACAGCCCCACGCTCCCTTGGTCACGTCCAGACCCACAGGACCCGAGACTTCCGTTCCGCACCATTTGTCCTTCAAACACAGATCCCGTCACCGCTCCTTGAGGGTTTTGCTGGCCCCTGTTGCCTCAGGGATAAAGTCCACACTGCTCACTCCTCTTTGCATACGAGGCCCTTAAAAATGTGTATCCGGTTGCCCCTTTGAGCTTTGCCCCCACTGCCTTCTCCTAACGTTCTCACCCGCCACGAGACTCGTCTGCTCGCTCCTTGACCCGCTTGGCCGGTGCTTGTCGCCTGTCGGGGACACCTTGGCCCTAGGAAGGTGAATGGAGCTCGGTATCCAGCATTTCCGGAATAGTTTGGAGCCCTGTGGAATTGATCCACTGTCTTAGAAGGTCTCCACAGGTGTGCCGGTACCGGGCCAGGCCGTGCATCTTGCTGGTTCGTTAACGTCGTCAAGCATCCGACAACCCAAGAGGCCTTCGAGAGCTCACGTCTCCCTCACTGCCCTCCTCCCTGTCCCCCCTCTCTTTTTTATTCTACTTGTTTTTCTGGCATAGCTTCACCTCTACTCAAACTCAGATAACGTGAAAACAAATCTAAGAGTTGGGAACAGGGACACCAACAAAACGGAATACACACCTCCGGTAACATTCACCAACTTGGAGATCTTCACAGTGAGAAAAATCCCACCCCCGATTTCTTTTCATTCCTGACGAAGTCACAAATTCAGAACTACATAGGTAATTTGGTAATTAATTTCTTCTTAATTAATAAGATAGTTTAATGATCACTGAACTGTAATTTAACACTGAGTTGAGACATTAGAGGATCTTTTATTTGTTCCTGGAAGATTTACGGTCCCTGGTGGTTTCCATTATTTATGGGGGTTCTCCTCACGGTTCCAGAGGAACAGCCGTGAACGGTACAGAAGGCATTGCCTTGGGGTGGTAGCCCCAGGGGCCAGGACGAAGCCCTGTCCTCACACGGTGCTTTTGAAGTACTTCTCCTGGAGTACAATTAGAACCTCATGCTAGTTGATTTTTTTATTCATTTGTTTAGAGCACAAGGGGTAAGGGCAAAGAGAGAGAGGGAGAAAGAGACTCCCAAGCAGGCTCCGCACTGTCAGCACAGAGCCCCGCGCGGGGCTCGGACTCCAGAACCGTGAGATCGTGACCTGAGCTGAAATCAAGAGTTGTCGGACACGGGCGCCCTGCTAGTTAAGTTTTGTAAGTGTGTCTGTTGTAGACGTTTTAAAGACTATTCTTACGAAATGCATCGTGCGTACTTGAATTCCCGTCTCGCATTGCCTCCTCAAATTTGGCTCAATTTCTACCAAATATCCACGTGGCATCTCACTGGGGCTCTTCAGTGTCCGTCAAATCGACGTGCTTTCCAGGTGCCGTCCTTGGCTACAGCCCCCAGTGCTCCCCACTCCCTGCTCCCCAACATAGCCCGAGTGCGTGGCACCCACCCCAGAGCCCCGCTCACTCCAGATTGACGGCACTCAGGTAGCAGAAGCGACGTCGTGAAGGACGTAATAACGTAGATTTAAGAGCAGAGCTTTGTGAGATCAGTTGGCCGGTTGCTCACCTAGCAATCGGGGTGAGGGGAGGTGAAGGGACCCCACCACCTTGGGGCCTGGTCACTCAGGACCTCTGCTGGGGGTCTGAGCGGATCACGAGTCAAGAAGGGACCAGCGACGAGGCCGTCCTCAGTGGCCCTATCTCTGGTGGGAAAATGGGAACCACCGACGTGGGGTGACGAGGTTCCTGGAGTGGGGAGCTCACTGAGGCGAGGGGCCAGGTCATCCTCCTCTCCCCCTGCCTCGGTCCCTAACTTTGCTGGCCTGTAGGTGCTGCCTGAAGCGTTCCCGTTCATTGATCAATTCAAATCATCTAAACGGGGGGAGATATTTCAGTGATTAAACTTACTAACACGTATTGGACTATGCCAAAAATGTCATAATCGTCAATGAAACAAAAAAGCTTAATTTAGGTGCTTAATTGTGGATGTTGCAGAAGCCAGGCGGTGCCGTGCAGGGAGCTCACGGGCGGCCCCTGGCCCCCGGAATCTCTCTACAAGTGGAGGGCAGGGGGCCAGACTTCGCTGCGAAGCATCACACGCCTGGTTCGGGCTTGCTTATTACACGGTCGTCTGTTGACAATCCCGTAGGCCAGGCGCTAGGGATCCAGGGGTATAGAAAGTAGGGCCGCAGCCCTTTAACTCGGCCCTGACCGCGTTCACGCGAGTTGTGCGCGCGTGCGTGCGTGTGCATGCCGCTGCGCGCTCGGCGGTGCTCACTCACGGCGTGGGGACCCTCCCAGGAGCCACCTGGGCACTGGAGCGTATTGGGGGTACGGGCCTCCGTTGACCATCTGGATGGTTGGAAGAGGCAGGCTCCCTCTGGGAGGGAGAAGGTGTGGCTTCTGAGAAGGAGTTGGAGGAGGAGGGGAGCTGTGCCCCGGACGGTGGCGACAACTCGTGCAGCGGCCTTCTGAGCCCCCAGCGCCTTGTGACCTCTGTGGCAAGCCCTGCGTGGCTTGGCCGTGAGGCTGGGGAGGTGGCAGCATTGGGTTTTGAAGGGATCCTTGTCCTCCCTCGGGTTCTGAACTTGAAGAAGGTTAAATTGCTACCTTTTACTGGTAAAACTGTCCTGGGAAAAATGAGGCTCGTCCTTCTGTGGAAACCAGAGACAGACTGTGTTACCCGGCAGGTTCCACGCCGCACGGGAGCCCCACATCCCTCCCCCGAGCCCCAAGCCCACAGGCCCCCAGATTGGAGGGTGGAGAAGGGACAGCTTGCTGCCAGGGGTCGGGCGTCTCTACAGGGGGGCCCGTTCAGAGGCCAGGAGTGTTCGGGCAGTGGGAATCTGTCTTTGTGGGAGGAAATAACTTGGGAGTGGAGAGTCCTCTCCTCAGAGACACCAAACAGTCCCATTTTGCTAAGGAATCTCGGTTGTAATGTGCGTCTGCCGGGAGCTCTCGAAGAACCGTAAACAGAGCAAGGCCAGGGTGAGATTTGCCTTCGGAACAGACGCCGTGTAGTGTGTTTGGGGGCGGGGAGGGGCTGCAGTGAGAACAGGACTGTTGGGGAAGCTGTTTCAGTAACCAGCCACGGAAAAGCGAGGTCTTGGACCAAGGCAGTGGCCATGAGGAGTAGGAGATTCCGGTGGTAGAATCCGTAATCTGCCGTGTCCTCTGCGGTGGCGGTACAGTCGTGGAGTTTGGTGGAAGCAGCGTGAGGCTCAGGTTGGGCCATGCGGACACTCCCGGGGAGAAGTGCAGTTGGTAATTGGATACGCCGTTCTAGAAAGCAACGGGGGTTCAGACTGGGGAGCCTTTGGCATTGAGGTGGAGGAGACTGCCCCGGCGGAGGGCACGGAGGCAAAAGAAAGCTAAGGAAGGCAGTCTGGAGGCACCCACGTTTAAAGAGCCAGAGAGGGAGGCTAAGAAACGGAAGTTCCAGCCGGAGGAGGACAACTGGAAGCCGGTGTCCTGGGAGGACGCAAATGGCTCAGGAAAGAAGGGAACCTTCAGTACTGCCGAATGCTGCCCGGAGGTCAAGTGAGACGGCGGCCTCTGGTCAGCCAGTCACCGGTGGTCTTGGCAGGGGGGCAGGCTCAGCCCCAGGGGTGGAGACGGGAGCCGGATTGCAGGGGTCAGAGAGCAGAGGGACAGTCCAGAGAGCTCCCTGCCGGGGGAGGGCTGACTGGAAATGGAGCTCGGCCAACAGCGCGATGAACCAGCCTCGGCCAAGCAGCTCCCGGGTGCCAGTCACCACGCTGGCTCTCTTTTATCTGCCATCCAAACAAAAAGCGAAAGTTGTGGAGAAAGTGAGGATGCAAAGTGAAAGGATGCGTAGACTCCGTCCTGGGAGAGGTAGAGTCTCGTGGGGATGCCGGCGGGTAACGCGTTCCGTCGCCAGGCGGCATTGCCTCCCGCCGTGACACGGCCACACCCGCCGCACCGGAACCCCAGCTCTGCCACCGGCTCAGCCCCCTGTCTGCTTTATTGACCTCATCTGTGGAACCAGGGCCTGTGGGCATTGAGTGAGCTCTCGGAGGGGACTGCCCGGTGCATCGTCCAGATGGAAGCCGCCACGGCAAGGAGGGCGCGCGGGGTTGCCGGACCGACTCCCACGGTGACCGGGCATTCGTCTCCTCGTTCAGTGCGAATGACTGAAAAAATAAAGTCAAAGCAGAAATGGGGCATCGTGCCAGGATTTAATGAAGTCTTATTTGGGAACTATCGGAGAGTTTTATTTTTATCGCTAATCAGAGGGTGCCCTTTATCATTTTCCAACAAGAAATTTTAAATTTGTGGAGAAAGTTAATGTGTCACTCACTTTTCTTGTTCCTTAAGTTGTTTTTTTTTTTAAGTTTATTTATTTTGAGAGAGAGGGAGGGAGGGAGGGAGGGAGGGAGGAACAGAGAGAGGGAGAGAGAATCCCAAACAGGCTTCGCACTGTCCGTGCAGAACCCGACACAGGGCTCCGACTCACGAACCGTGAGATTATAACGTGAGTTGAAGTCGGACGCTAACCACCTGAGCCACCCAGGTGCCCTGACCGTTGCTGAAGTTCTTCAGTAAACATCTTTTTATACTGAAGAACGGAAATACCTGTATGAATGTCTGCGTAAGAGTGTGGTTTAAAAAGTGACCTCTGGGTGGTCACTCACATCGAGCAAGAGCCACTACCAGCCCCCGGGAACTCCTTACGCCCTGATTACGGGTACCCTAGTTAAGGGATATCTGTGTCATCCAAATAAAATTTCCGAGTGATGGCAGAAGTGACTTTTAAATTTTTTTTTTTTTAACGTTTATTTATTTTTGAGACAGGGAGAGACAGAGCATGAACGGGGGAGGGTCAGAGAGAGGGAGACACAGCATCTGAAACAGGCTCCAGGCTCTGAGCTGTCAGCACAGAGCCCGACGCGGGGCTCAAACTCACGGACCGCGAGATCATGACCTGAGCCGAAGTCGGCGGCTTAACCGACTGAGCCACCCAGGCACCCCAGAAGTGACTTTTAAAAACAACATGGAGCCTTGGTACTGAAGGATCAAGTGGTTAAGGAACTTGGTTAGCAGCGTCTGGTGAGAGAGCAAATGTTTCACTACATAGTGGTGACACTGGTTAGGACTCAGGTGTAGCTCATGTCACCAGGGTTGGTAACGTATGTCACCGAAATGGAGGAAACATCACCTCCCAGTGACAGAGAGTCCGGATTCATAGCTCAAGTGATTGTTTTATCCTTTCTTTCACACCCACGTATTTATTATTAAAAAAAATTTAATGTTTATTTCTGAGAGAGAGAGAGAGACAGAACATGAGAGGGGGAGAGACAGAGAGAGAGGGAGACACAGAATCCGAAGCAGGCACCACGCTCCGAGCCGTCAGCACAGAGCCCGACGCGGGGCTCGAACCCACGAACCGCGAGATCATGACCTGAGCCGAAGTCGGACGCTTCACCGACTGAGCCACCCAGGCGTCCCCACATCCACGTATTTATTTAAAACACGTAAGATACTCCATGTGTTGAATAAACACACGTAGACAAAAACTCAGTTCAAAATTGCCCAGCCACTGTCATCTGGGGTGATACTCATGTTTTAAATCTGTTAACACTTCAGTGTGGTAAACGTCACAAGTAGTTCATGACGGCAGTTCAGGAGAGTGCTGCCTCACTCCGTCTGGTATTCCGTTGCCTTCGGGAGGGGGGCTCATCCACTCAGACCGTCCATCCCGGCTACCCTGGGGGTAGCTCTTGTGAATTCACCCGGACTTTGGCAAGGTGATCCGAGGGATGGACCGTCTCACTGTCTTAGCAGACAGTGGTCACTCTAGCTTTTGCACACCTGGATGATTCACCTGGCAAAGTATTGAAGCGAGGCACACAGGGACATTACCCCTCGGGTCGCATCCTTGGGACATTCAGCAAGTAACCGTAGGAGCAGTTAACCGTAGGGTAGATTTTGCTTTTCAGTATGGAGGGGGAGGATGGCCGCACCTTACGGGACCATCCCTGCACCTTCCCCTTTCCCTCTTGGTGTTCTTCTGAGTCACCTGCTTTCATTGTTCAGCATTCAGTTTCCGCCCTGTTTTTTATGGGTTATCCTAGGCTCTGAAGCAGTCTATACTTCAGAACAAAATATCTGTAAAGCATTTCCTTTTGCCGTTTGTTTACGGAGGCAGGAAGGCCACAAAAATTATGGGGAAATTGAACAAACGTGAATAAAAGTTCTAGTAAACAAAAAACAAAGGTGCTATAGTTCTTAGAAGTCGTAGCTTCAGTTTATGTAATTAATGTGGTAGAACCACAATTAAATGGACAGAAGAATTTTAGTACCTAATGTGTGGCTTTGGCCTCGTACAGCCATCCAGCACTGGAGGAGAAGCCTCACTGTAGAAATGTTCTTTTTGGCCACGAGCTCTCTCCCTCCAGCCTCCAACCAGAAGAGGTAGAACACTCATTTGCACTTGGATTTTCACAAAATGAAGATTTTGTAACATACTTGACTTGTCTTAGAGAGTTTCTCAACTCTCCTCTTAGCATAGAAATCACCTAGAGAAAATGTGTGCAGAGCTCTTCAAAGAGCTTAGCCCTTAGTCCAAAGAGCCCTTAGACCTTTTGTGTGGTCATCCAGCTGAACAGCAGCTCTGAGGCCAGGAAGAAGACAAAAACGCGTCATCGTTGATAATCAGCACCCCCCCCCCCCACACACACACCTTTTGCTTCCTCCCCTCAAAAAAAAGAAGGACATTAGCAATCACCCAAACAATCGTGATTTTAAGTCTGCTTACTTTTGGTCTTTGGAAGTTTATTTCACCCAAATGACACATGTTTTGCAGCTGTTGGAATATGAGCTTAGATTTTATTTTTGAGTTCACGTAATGATTTTTAAAATGTTCTAATATATGTCTTCAAAGACCCCCAGATCAATACGCCAATGGTTTTGAAATGACAGAATGCTGCGATATTCCTCTGTAATTTAAACATGATTAGCTGATGAAGGTTATGATCAATACACTGCGGGAAGATAAATTAATTGATATCATCCTTTCAGGATAGGAGGCCTCTTGGAGGTGGGGTGTAACTAATGAAGCTGCGGCTTCGTCTCCAAGAGCCATTTTTTATATCCTGCACTTTGACGTAATCATATTTACACGATCGTTCATTTCCACGAGAGCCACGAGCGGTGGGCAAACCAGTTCCTTATTAAAATTTTGTTCAGAAACTGTCTGTGGCCACTCCGTGTGCTCCTTCAGTGTTAGAACCCACCCCTAGGGACGAGGGCTGTGTTCCTTTGCACGGGTGGCTTTAAAAATAGCCACCCTCCGGCCCAAGACAAGGATTGAATACCATTGAACTTCATTACAGCCAGTCCCCAAAGACACCCATCTATTCAGACAAAGGCTATAGTTATTCTGTACTGACACCTATTGGTGTGGGAAGAGTTTTCTTATTGTTGACTTCCTTTCCAATTAAATCCGGCATGCTTTATCAGCGAGCCCATTTGCCAAGAGAGGCTATGGCTGGTTGAATTTAGATTTGTATTGATTAAGATAAACTCCCAATGTGTGAGGTGATGTATTTAAATAAAGTCTTTGATATAATTACATGTCCGCGGAAGTAATTCTGTGCCGTAGCTTATAAAGTTAAGAGTAATTCTTTAGGCTGTGCAAAAAAAGCCCCACAAAACCCAGTTTTTTGATTCTCCAGGTGGGAGGGGGTTCATTGCATGATCCTATCTTACTTAGCATCACTTTTGCTGCAAGTAACTGAAAGAAATCACGTTAGAATAACTTGAACGGGACACGTGCGTATTTTTGTTGGTTTCGTTGGTTTCGTTGTAACAAGGTGGTCTGGGCAGGGCTGTTGAGGCCTTTGGTGTAGCCAGGGGGCCAGCTTCTGATATCACAGTTTCTGTCCCCAACGTGGCTGCAGGGGCTACAGCTCACACATGTGCATTTTAAGCAGCAAGAAGGGAAAAGATGTAAGGAAGAAATGGGCCAAGGGCAGCCCTCTGAGGGAAGACTCTTGGAAGCTGCCCCATGCCCCTCCAGCCGTCACCCCACCGGCCAGCACTGGCTGGGACGGCCGCCCTTAGTCGGGGGGCGGCAGGACAGAGTGGAGGAGGCTCTGGGAAATGTGCTGTCGCCGCTGCCAGCCGCGGCCCGGAACCAGGGGCCTGGCTGCTGCGGAGGAAGGGAGCGGCGGGCCACAGGGACAGCTCGCGGTCTCTGCCACATCCCCCGTACTTGGAAGCCGGCCTCACGCTGATCTCTTGTGTCTCCCATCCACTAGTTGCCCAGAAGATTGTGGCCACAAGGAAGAAGCAGCAGTTGTCCATAGGGCCCTGCAAGTCGCTGCCCAACTCCCCAAGCCACTCGTCTGTCTGTTCCGCACAGGTGTCCGCCGTGCACATAAGCCAGGTACGCTGGGGGGGGGGGGGGGAGGGGGGTGAGGGGGGAGGCAAGTCTGAACCGAGGGGCGCCTGGCGGTCCCTAGAGCGCTCTCAGCCCGTTCTGAAGTGGATTTCTTTCTTCCTCTTTTTTTTTTTTTCTTTTCCACTTTATGAGTAACAGCATGTTGGTAATTGACGGCACGTCTCCTTCGGAAAGTGCCGTGGTCAAGTGGGTTTTATGGGCATCATTCTTTACCGTTGCCTGTCTTCACGCTGCCTGTGTTATGAGGCCTGCTGGCTTGGCCAGAGACCCGAGGTGTCCAGGGCGCCCCGCGGTCTTTGCCGGTGATCTAAATTACCCTGCGTGCGTCCTGCTCCCAGTCCGCTTCTGGGTTGAACGGTTGTGGGTGAGCCTCAGCGGCTGACCCCACTACGTGCTCGAATGTGGTAGCCGCCCTCCATTCTGATTGCCGTCGCCCTCGGGCCCTCCAGACACCGCTGTCTCTCCGTAGTAACCTTTCGGCAAATCGTTTACTTGGAAGCAAACGAAATAACGGTCACTTAAGAACCAGCCCCACCGCCCGCTCAGGATCCCGTGGACCCGCTTTTGCCTGCGTTACGTGTCT
Source organism: Panthera onca (assembly GCF_046562875.1). Lineage (NCBI taxonomy): Eukaryota > Metazoa > Chordata > Mammalia > Carnivora > Felidae > Panthera > Panthera onca. The sequence goes on along the minus strand of NC_138346.1, from coordinate 5,159,917 downwards.
TCGATGAACGTTTCTTGGGCAGGCGTGGCGTTGGCACAGGCTGCAGCGGGAGGGTCTGGTAGGGCGCTTTCGGGTTCCTTGGGAAATCAGGAGGTGATTGCGTTTACAGTAGGGGCCTGTGGAGTCACGGATGTTGATGGCCCCACCGTAGGCCTCTGTCATTTTCTGCGCCTCTTCAAACGTCCTCCCCAGAGCGTTCAGATTTGCAGAGTGCGCGTTGGGTTCTGTGGCACAAAACCACGCTCTTTCAGCATCTGATCTATGAGGGAACCATAGGGCCCACTGTTTCAGCCACGCCCTTCATTTTTCAAAGTAGAAAATAATTACATTTTCACTCCCCCACCCCCCGCTCCCCACCATTTTTAAAGCAAATGACAGAGACTTCTCTTTCTGAAGTCACTTACTTTTCTTAGGAAAAAACGACTTCACGAGAAGATAGGGATGTTCTAGAGTTAGGCCGTGTTCTACGTGATGCTCATCAACTTGCCACGTCTGAGAAGCCATCTGACCTGTCACGCGGGCGTCTCTTCGGCGTGACGTGCTGACCTGTCGCTTATGACCCCGCCGAGGTGGCGGCGTCGGGCTCCTGGAGCGTGCCGTTAGTAAAACCCTGGTGTTTCATTGTTGCAGACGAGTAACGGAGGCGGGAGCTTAAGCGACTATTCCTCCTCCGTCCCGTCGACGCCGAGCACCAGCCAGAAGGAGCTTCGAATCGACGTCCCTCCCACGGCCAACACGCCCACACCCGTCCGGAAGCAGTCCAAGCGCCGGTCCAACCTTTTCACCGTGAGTGTCGTCCCCGGGAGGAGGCTGGAGGGTGACTCCCCACAACTTCAGTTCCCGTCCACCTGTTAGTTGTAGAATCCACACTAAGCGTTTGTAGAATCCACACTAAGTTAAGGAGTGGAGCACTGATTTCTGTGGAAGCCTAGGAAAATGATGAGAGGCAGAGGCTGGGGTACTGAGTAAAACGTGAATGTCGCGGGGCGCGGGGCATTCGGGTGCGGGTGTCCCAGTGAAGAGTGAGGACTTGTGGACAGTATTTATGACCTCGTGATCGTCTCCGTCTCCGGAGAAAGACTGGTCACATTGGCTACGAGGAGGTGACAAAACTGTGCCAGAATTCCCAGACGTGTGCCTGTAACCTGCACATGAGACACATAAGCCATTTCGATGCACAGATCCCCCTCCTTCTTCTCAGGCTGTAGCGCCTGAGAATCTACCACTGGGGGTGGCTCTCGGCACCAGGAGCCTCGGTGTTTTTAGAGGCTCCTGGACGTGAGGCTCTCCTCTTGGACTCTTCTCCAGAGTCACTTATGGAGCCTTTTAGAAACTGTAAATCAGCTGTCTGGGCTTAGATTTATGAACTCAGAGCCTGTATGCGGGCCCCAGGCATGTGTAGTTTTTAGAAGCTCCCTGGACGATTGGGAGGCAGAGAACCCCTGAACTAGGGGGGAGGCAAAAGTGCTACTACTGAATCCCTTCCCGTACACACGGCAGACATTACCAATCAATCGTGAAAGGCTCTGCAGTTGAGCCCAGAACTCCAGGCAGAACTACTGTCCTGTGACTGGAGTCGTTTGACTTGAGAAGAACATTTTTCTTTCTTGGGACCAGGTCTGTGCATTACAAATACGTGCTTTTGTTTTGTTTTATTTATTTTATTTTATGACTATTTTTGAGAGAGAGAGAGAGAGACAGAGCGTGAGCGGGGGAGGGGCAGAAACAGAGGGAGACACAGAATCCGCAGCAGGCTCCAGGCTCTAGCTGTCAGCACAGAGCCCGACACGGGGCTCGAACCCACGAACTGTGAGATCATGACCTGAGTTGAAGTCGGATGCTTAACTGACTGAGCCACCAGGTGCCCGAGTATATGCTTCTAATGTAGTGGTTGTCAACCAGGGTGTTTTTGCTTTCTGGGGATATTTGGCAGTTTCTGGAGAAACTGAGTTGTGACAAACTGGGAGCCGGTCGGGTCGTGGGTAGCACCCGGGGTTGCTGCTAAATATCCTACAGGTACCAGCCAGCCCTACACCAGAGAGTCACCCGGACCCTCATGTCAGTTGGTGCCCCGTGTTAACCCACTGGACTTGTCCTTTCGGTGGATTGCTGCTGACCGAGGTGCGGATAAGCCCAGTGTTTCCTGTCTTGACCTAAAGGGGGGCTCTGCAGGGGTGGCTGGGGGCCCTGCTCACCTGCTGCCCTTATTTAGAGATGGCGTTCTGGTGACCTATGCGGCTGCCGAGCACGGCAACACCCTCCCCCCCCACCCCCCCCCCCGCACCTTTCCTACCAAGTTCAAGGCGACTTTCCCACTGGATGGTCATAACCGCCAAGGTTGGCTGCCAACGGGCCCGCCCCTTTTCTGTGCGGGTACCGCGTCGGTTCTGGCAGATGCTGCTGCTGCGGGGGGCACAGAGCGAGGACCAGATAGACCAGGCTCGGACCCCAGCCTCCACTGCTGGCCGCTGGTCCCCCTCGGCGAGCTGCTTAGCCTCTCTGAGCTGCAAACTGCAGCATTTTCTGTGGACAGTGCTGCTGGAGGAATCCCCCGTGGGGGCGAAGGGCCTTCGTGGCCTGGCCTTTGTTCTTCTCTCGGTGCTGTTGCAGTCAGAAAAAGGATTTCGGACGGCGCGAAGCAAAAGCAGGTGCAGGACCACGTGACAGCCTGGGAGGGAGGGGAGGCGGGCGTCCGGTTCGCTTAAGTTCGTTCGTGGCTTCAGAGGCCGTGTAGTGAAATTACACACCCAAGAGTGATAGCAGTCCCCAGCTCGGCCCGACACTGGAGGCCCCGTGCACCCCAGGCCAGGGTCTTTGGCTGGGGAGATGTCACCCACAGACAGGCTGTGTGCTCACTTGGGACTCGTGGACTCGGGACACCCAAGTCCCGAAGGCGCGGGGAGGGTCGGCGGTGAGCAGGATGCCACCCGGGCGTGAGGGAGGGAGCAGTGAGGGCTTTGAACACGGACCAGGAAATTCTCTGTATCCTTGCCACACCTGTTAGGGCCCAGCAGGAAGAAAGGACACTCAGGCTCACCATCATTTCCCAGGGTCGCATTTACCGGTCACTGGCTTTGGTCTCTATTCCAAGGAAAGAGGTGAGAAGCCAGGGAATATCGTTAAAAAGGGGGCTGTCGATAAAGAGAGCGGTGGCCCATCCCCATTCCTGCCCCTTACGAGGCTGGCTCTGGAGTTGGAACGTGCCAGAAAATCTTATCCCGGGCCCTGCCCACTAGGTGACCATGACAACCCCGGTCGCTTACAAAGGAGAAAACTTTAAGGCAGGAAGAATGCAAGTAATAATAACTCAGTTAATAAATACTTCCTTGCCGTCTGCAGAGACTGGTTTTCCTATCTGTCAGGAGTAGTTCTTGCCAGAGTCAACCCGCGTTCAAGGGAAAGTGTTGTGGAGAAGAAGGAGGGGCGAGAGAGAGCAGAGAGGTGAGGATATGGTCCTTTTGCTGCTGCTTTGGGCCGTGCGCGCGTCCGAGAGGACCCCGGACCCCCAGCTGTCCTGGCCAGGCGAGGCAGGTGCCAGAGCCAGCAAAAGTGCCCCCTGAGGGCTACTGAAAACCCCCTTTCGTCATGCCAGGAGCAGCGTATCTGATAACGCAGAAGCCTGCCCGTGAACCTGTTAGTTACTCCCGCCCACTCTCTCTTTAAATTTGGGAAACAGTCTGAGAGTAAACCGTTTCAGAAATTGAGTCCAGCTGCACTGCTGTTCTTGGCGGGAACAGAAACTTGGGGTCATGAAAGAAGGCAACGCCACGGTGGGTTTGCATCATGGTGTTTAAGGAGAAAGGCTGCGATCCCAGGCGGGAGCCAGATGTGGGCCATTACTGGGTTTGACGTCGAACGAATCCGTGGCGGTGGTGATGGTGACGTGTGCGTGTTTTTAAGGTGAAGAGCTTAGAAATATTAACTCCACTAGATGTCACTGTCATCCAAGGAATGAAAAGCGGCAAATTAATGTTGAAATTGTAGCAATTAGGGAACTAGATTCTCATTACTAGTAGCGTGCACCTATTTTTAAATACGTAAAATTCACAGGCTCTTCATACCTGGCAGTCGTTGGTAATTATGGGCTCAAATTGGCAAAACGTGTATTTATCTAGAAGCGTCTAGTAGGAGGACAGATGTGCCTTATGGCGAACGTCTTCGTGAGTAAAGATCCCTACAGCCGGGAACTGTAACACCCGGGTGAAGGGGCGCTGTCCACCGTATTTATTAGACCGTCATAAAGAGGCCAGAGTTAATTAAGTAGTACACACATCATTTTTCAAATACCATGCTTATGAATTTCACAGAATAGACCTGTAACGTACCCACCACTCCGGGCTCACGTTTTGCAGTCACAGATGTTTGCTTGCATATACGTGCGTTTTTAGACAGAAATCACATGCACTCTAGAATAAACTGGGATAAACACACAGGCTAGAATAAACTTAAAATCGCTCCTGTGGTAGCCAATTCGTGTTGTATTTGCAGAGGGATCCATCAGAAGCTAAATAATATCTTAACTTTGCTTATTGCTTTGGAAAAAAAAAACCATGGTTTTGAGAAAAAGAAGTATTAAAAGGCTCCGTCCATTCAGTGTTTGGTTTTCTAAAATGGGTTCTTAGGACAGTTAATTCCGTGTCGTTGCACTAAAGTACATGTGGTTAAGATGTTGTTCGAGAAAATATTTTCATACAGAGGAGTAAAAAACACGTGCACATACGTTCCACCCAGCTCATCAAACACAAGCATTTTGCTGCCGCTGCTGCTCCTACGAAAGAAATAACACGTCTTGGGTAAAAGTTGAAGCCCTCCAGGTGTGCGTCCTGAATACAGCCCCCAACCCCCCCCCCCACCCGCCCCCCGCCGCGTGTCTGAGGATCAGCATGACCTTGAGTTTGGTGTTTATCGTCTGTATCCGTGTCTCCAACTAAGGCATGTGTCCGTGACTGCGCGCTGCCTTGCCTTGCCTCTTTTCAGATGTTAAAATAACAGTGTCATTGACACGATCCTTTCAAAACCTCACCCTGTCACGCCGATCCCATTAGAACAGAGCCAGGCGTACCCAGTGACCACGTTGTGAAAAGACTCCAAGAAACTCTCCGTAAAAACAGGCAGCGAGGTTCATGGTGTGAATAGACGCGTTTGTGTTTTGTGTGTCATAGAGGAGAGTGTGGGTCCTGTCACCGTGTGGCCCGGCAGCCTTTGACTGGCGATGGCTTGCAGGGGAAAAGCAGGCTTCTGTCCGGCGGTGAGGGCTCTTCAGCGATGCTTCCTGTCCCCGTGCGCAGCTGGCGACGGGGGTCCCCTCCATGGCTTCTTGCATCACGTGGGGAAAGGTAAACATTTTTGCAAAGGCGGAGGTGGCGACGGGGCTGTCTCTCTCTTCCTGGCCCCCGTGTTCGGGGTCGGCGAGGGTGGAGGTCTCTCTCCGGGCCGCTGCCGACCCCCTTGCGGAGTGTGCTCAGCCCTTGTTGGGCGCCAGCTGTGCGCACCTGGCCAGTCGCGTCGCGCGGTCACTCCTGACACGCGCAGCTGGCGCCCGCAGCCGCTCTGTACCGGAGGCTGTCACGGAGCCGTTTCAGCACGAGCACAAGGATGTACTGCGGCTGGTGTCGTCTCAGGGCTGGCGGATGGCTCAGGGGATCTTACTGCAGATACGTGCGTCGCGGTGCTTATGTCGGCGGGTTTGTCTCCGTGTGGCCCTTGGGTCTCTGTCCTGTTGGCGGGTACTGCAGCCTGCTGGGGGACAGCAGTCGTGGGACTGAGGATCGCGGTCCCTGAGACGTCCGTGTTCTGGCCGTCTCCACCAGAACCTTAGAGCCGTCCGGGAGCCTCTGTGGCATTTTGGCGGTGGAGTCTTACTAACTTTCAGGGCCATTCACCTCCCAGTACATGATCAGACACTGAGTTTGGTTCTCCAGAACCCTGCTTCCGCAGGATCTGGAAGTCTCCTGCTCAGAGACAGGGGGACTGTGGGGACAGATGTGCTGCCTTGAGGAAGATGTTAATTTTTTGTTTGTTTGTTTTGTTAATTATTCTGGTTAATAGAGAATAATGAAGGTGGATTTTTCAAATTGGGAAATTTGGAATTAACCAGATTTCAGAAGTATCATTAGTGATCTCTGTTGATTAAAAAAAAAAAATTTTTTTTTTTAAATATTATCACTGGGAGCTTTGAATCTTACTTTACAAATAGAAACCTCGAGTTCCGGCTTGCCTGAGCACGTTAGGATATGGCAAAAGGAGAATTTAGGGCTATTTCATGGCTGTAACTGTACGTTATTAATTAGAGAATTAATTAGAAGAGTGAGCCCCTACCCTGTGGCTAAAATTCATGACAAGGAATGGGCTCCCTCTTAGCCCAAATGGACAAACTTTCTTCTACATTTTTCTTCAACTTTCTCTTTGCTGCTGGTTTTATGTCCCGTTACCCCATGCCAGGCTTCTAGCCTCCTAAAGAAAAAAGGTGCACAGTGCCTGGCACGTAGTAGGTGTTCAGTAAACGCTGGCTCTTACACCAGCAATGTGGCATGTTCCCTAACGAGCACACATGCTCTTTGAAGCGCCACATCTGAGTTTATCGCGGGGACTTTTCTCTCTCACCCCATGACGTTGCCCCTTTTAATATTTAAAAAAACTCAGCTGCCCTGTCTTACACCCCTCGGAAACTGGATTTCATTAGCTTTTCATTGCAGCACTGGACACTGCAAAGTCTATTCATTTCATATATCATCTCCGATTTGAAAAGCACATGAAAATGTTTCTCCATTTTCAATATTGCGTGAGTAATGTTCCCATTGAAAAGTAATGGAGTGAAGTTGTCACTTGTCAGCACAGTTATTAAGGAGGACGAGTTTCAGATCTTTCTCTCATAATAAAATAAATCTGTCAGAAAATCATTGTGCTCACACTCTCTCTCATGCCATCGAGAGACGGAGACTGAGCCGCGGTGCGCCTTCCACTTGCCGAAGTCACGGCGTGCGCGGGGTTGCGTCTTCCCTGGGCGGCACGCGGCCACCCTCCCCGCCGGTCGCCCGCGCCCGGGGCCGTTCACGGAACGTGGACGGCTCCACCAACAAGGCTGTTCGACCGACCTGGCCGACCAAGCTGCTCGTTTTCTCCCAAGCGCTGATATTTTGCCAGAAGAGATACTTTCAACTTTGTTCCCCTCTGTTATGTTTTGCGGTGTGGCAGGCCAGTTGGATGTTGAGGGTGTTGCTTTCTAACCGTCCAAAAGCAACACTAAAAAAATTTAAAAAAATAAAAAACATTAACGGCACCTAGATACGAATGAACGGTGTACTGTTCAATCGCCCAGCTCCGTCGTTAGCAGAATTTAGAAATCCCTCAGACGTTCATTAAGTATATACGTTTACGTGGTCGGTTTCTCAACCAAGCTGCAAGGAAGGAGGCCTCTTCTCCTTGGCCGTATTAACTGCAGGCCCAGAACGTGTTTTCCTGTTGGGTGTTGCTTCGCTATATGGTCCATTGGTTTCCAGTAATTGAATTTTGAACTCTTTTAAAAAAAGAATTAAAAGGTAATTCTGCGGTGGAAAAGTAGGGAGAAAAGTTGAGAAAAGCCTGCGTAAAACGACAGATCAGTGGAAATTCAAAGTACTAAACGGTCTGCTTCTCGGACGTGCGTGCGTACACGCGCACACCGTCCGTGGCTTCTCCGTATGGGTGTGCAGAAACTATTCAAATAAGGGCAGACCTGCAGATCCGTGAACCGCAGCCCTTACCCAAATGCTAACTTTATTTTTGCTTTGCAGTCTCGGAAAGGGAGTGACCCAGACAAAGAGAAGAAAGGCCTGGAGGGCCGAGCAGACAGCATCGGGAGCGGTCGAGCCATCCCAATTAAACAGGTACGCCGTTTCCCCCTTTCTTCCCTTCCTGGCGCTGGAGGCACACCTCGGGTCTCTCCTTGCTATGATGCTGGCTCGTGCACCAAGGTTTGTTTGATGTGCTCTGTTGATGAATGTAGAAGTCGCTCACTTGACATCAATTAGAAGAGGTTCCTGTGTGTATTAAAATAGGATCATTAGAATAAGAAGAGGGAAAATGTGACAACAGATCTAATGAAGTACAGTCTGCCCGCTGCATATGGAGAGTGTTTCGAGGCTGAGCTGGCTTCAAAGGCCGCCTTTGTAGCTCGGCTTTGATTGGGCCGCTGGCCGCCAGTCGACAGGGGTAAATCAGATCGCTGTACAAGAGCCCCTTGTGATCACAGGAATAGCCCGATGTGGCCCTAATTTGCTCTCGCAGACGGACATCTGAACACTGTTTCAGGCTGGTTTGTAACAACGAGGCAATTAGTTGTGATAATCATAGCCGGTGTGTCAGCTGCGCGCTCTTGTTTGTAATTTGCTAATGAAGGAATTGTAACTTTGATTAGGTTCAGTTTCATTTAGACCTTATTATATAAAGGAACATTTACAGCTGTAATGTGGGGCCTTAATTAAACTTCCTCATTACACAACAGGACTTGAATTCAAGCATTTGTTTTGGCCTGTGTTGCTAGCCTGGAATAGGTTTTCATTAGCCCAGAAACCGGGAACCAAATGACTCCGTGTCTCAAGTAAAGTGGGAATTCACGTGACGTATTTTGCTGTTATGTTCCCAAGGAAAATAAAAATAAAGACTTCGACCCAGCGCTGTGGCTCCTGGAAATAGCGTCTTTTACTTTGTGAAAGTATTTGCGAAGTCCAGTTGATTTAGAGTGCATTCTGCTTGAGAGAGCGAGGAGGGGGGAAAAAAAAATCTGTGGGCAGAATAATAACTGCCTCTTAAGAACACGGCTGTGACCGGTTTGTCCCTCTGGGTGATCGCTCTCTGTCAGCTTCTACTGCGGGCACCTAGGCCGTTTCCCAAACCCTTCGGCAGCCCGGCTTGGCCCCGGCCGCCCTCACAAAGGGCCAGAGTCTGTGCGCACACACAGCTTTGCTCCCTGCGCGCCATCAGGCATGCAGCCGCAGGGGCCGGGCAGGTTCGGTGTGGACGTACCGGAACAGGTTGGATAGAGCCCTGGCATCCCGGGTGAGGCCCGAGCAGGCACTCCACGGGGTGTTTTCACAAGAGACGTTCAGCTACTTTTCTTTCTTTGTGTGCCTTCATTTATAAACGGAGCCGTCTAATAAGGCGATTTTAACGTGCGATGTTTCTGCCACCGACGCCGTTTCAACCAGAATTATGAAAACCGTTTAACTCATTTTTCTCTCATTTAAAACATCGGTCCTGGGACCTTTCCTTTTGGGAATATTAAAACTTAATTCTAGACTGTTTCCTTAATTCACGCCTATTGCCGAGGAGGGGGGTGCTGTCCTCTGCGCGAGCCGGGCAGGCCCCCGGTGTAATTGGAACCTTCACTCAATCTGTACCCGGCTCATCTGCAGCGGGCGGGGGGTGGGGGGTGCTTTACGGGCCGGGTTTTCAATACGTGTGCCGATTGGAGTTGACCATCAAGCGTAAAATGAGTATTATCCAGTCCTTGGAAGCCTTTCAATTGTGAATGTTCAAAATAATCACGTCAAAATCTAAATCATGGTCTGATTTCCCGAGGAATCGTAGTTGGGGAGCACGTGCAGTTCTCTGTCCCCCGTAGCTGCCCCCACGTGCAGCCACGGGTGGACCCCTCCCCGGAAGAACACACCTGTCAGAGCCCCCCGCTGCGGCAGAATGTTCCAGGCCTCAGATTCCTCATCTGTTAAATGGGCTCTGGATGATACCAGCGTCCCCCGTAACGCCGGGATGCAGACATTCCAGAGAGAATTTTTTTTAATTCCAGCAACACTGGATTTTCAAATCCGTCCTGCTCGGGGTTCTTTCGCTGGAGCCTTTCTGTGGGTCACCGGGATTGATGTGGGTCCAGAGACGGTCATATAGATTTGTCTCCCACGCCCGTGTGTGCTGTGTTTATAAAGGAGCCGAGATCATTAGAGATGGTCTGAATTCCTAACCCTCCCAAGCGTCGTGACTCCAGCCAGCGGAAATGAGGAGCCGGGGCTGCGGAGGAAGGAGCCAGTGGCCGGCATGTTCTAGGAGCTCGCCAGACCCGTTGTCGAGGAAACAGTATAAAAGAGCGCTTACGGTTTACGCGCTTTTCCCTTCGTGTCCCCTTGAACCCTCCACGTTGCCGCGTTGAGGTGGCCGTGTCGCCCTCACTTTGTGTCTAAACCCAGACCGGGCGGCTTAGGGAAGCGAGGGGGCCAGGGTTTGGAGCCCAGCGCCTCTGCTCCTTGCGCGGCCTGTGGGTGAAACACCTTCAGAAAGCTTAGAAAGCAGAGTGACGTGTTTTAAATGAAACACGTGAGCCCTGACCTCAGACAAAAATGCCTTCTGCCCAGGGGCGCCCGGGGGGCTCAGCTGGTTAAGCGTCCGACTCTTGATGTGGCTCGTGTCCCAGTCTCACGGTTTGTGAGATCAAGCCCGACATGGGGCTCTGCGCCGAGAGCGCGGAGCCTGCTTGAGACTCTCTTTCTCTCTCTCTCTCTCTCTCTCTCTCTCTCTCTCTCTCTCTGCACCTCCTCTCTGTCTCAAAAGAACGAACAGACCTTAAAACAAAAAAACAAAAATCTTCTGCCTACGAAGAAGAAACGTCCTAGACTTCCAGAGGCCACAACACATCTCTCCGGGGACGACGCGGCCACGCTCGCACTCCGGGCTTGGGCTTGGGAGGACTCACTCCCCTCCCCCCTCCGCCGCGCCCCCCCCCCAACCCCGGTGGTGGCCTGTGCAAGTCCCGCCCTTCTCCGGGCACCTGGTCCTCACGCACAGCCGTGTTCAAGACTCGCTCTGCCCGGGGGAGCTCGTGGGCCCTTTGCCCAGCGGCAGAGAGATGGCCCCGGAGCCTCCGTGATCCGATCCCCACCCCCCCCCCTCCACCCCCCCGAGGCCGGTGAGGCTGGTGGGTGTCGCTCCGGCCGGTGTGTTTGATCCAGGCAGGCTCTTTCCTGCCCCTCCTCCTGGGGATCCGGGAAGGCCCAAGCCAAGGCGGTCTTCAGCCCGCGCTGCAGCCCGACTCGTGTTCCTGTGGAACGCTCACGTTCCAGTGGATTATTTTCTCCATGTTCTGCTCACGTTTTACAGCTCGTTCATTGTGGGAACAGCGGCTCCTTCCCCCAGCGTGGGAGCTAGCTGCATCGTGACAGGCGAGGATCCCTTCACTTCCCCTTTTCCGCAGTTAAAGATTCCTCATCAAGAACATAACTGATTTTTCTGCAAAGTAATTTCGTTTTTCGAGGACCCGGGCCCACCTCTCCTTTTTTTGTCCTTTCTGGGGCCTTAGAGGAGAATTGGTTCAGAGAGTTGTTTTTCCTTTTTTTTATTCCTCTCTCTCTCTCTCTCTTTTTTTTAACTAATAAGATAAAGTCTGTTGGAATAAAAATTAAAAAGCAAAGCAAGAAAAAAAAAAAAAAAAGCCAGAGGCCCGGCTCAGCGGCGAGTGGGCTTGTCACGTATTAATTTTTCATTGCTGTGGAGAGTTGTACATACATAATCACTTGATTGCAGTGGGAGTTAGGGAGCTCCTATGGTGTCATTTGCATAAATCTTGTTAAGTCAATGGCAGTTAATGAAGTACAAATGAGCCCGGAGAAGGTGACATGGAAATCGTGGGTGGCAGATGGGAGGTCTGTTTGGGGGACGGCAGCTGTGTGCTCTCCTTTCTTTCTTTCCCTTTGGCATTTTTTAATCTCTATATTACGGTACACATACACAGCCTCGGCCCTGGCCTCTCCCCTTCCCGGCAGACTCCTGGCCGGAGCCGGGCCTCACCTCACCTCCCGCCCAGTCCCGGGCACTGTGGTTTGTTTCAACATCCCCGACCTTGGGCCGCTTGTCTTGTGCTTCTTACACAATTGAAAGACATACACGTGTTTTATCTGGTGGGACGCACGAGCCCCTCGCTGAATACTTTGAGAGTATGTTTGTCTCCTGCAAGACCTCGAAGAATCACGAAGAGTAAAAACCGTCCTTGCTTCATTATGCGTCTGTGTGGAGTCTGGTCTCCCCCCCCTTGAGGCAGGCCACCAGTGTTTCTCTGGCATTACTCTCCCGCCCGAAGCGGGGTAGGTATTCCCTGGGATGCCCGTTCTCCGTCAGGAGCGAGAGGTTCTGGAAGTAGGGGGCCGTCCGAGTCAGGCTGCGGCAGAGACCCCTCTCCGTCAGTGCAGACCCCTCCCGCGGGCCCCCGCAGGCCTGTCTCCGTCATCACGAGGGTGTCCCTGGCCCGCTGGTGTGTTTTTCGAAGCTGCAGGTGCCTGCAGGCCTCATCAGGGACTTAGATTCATGGACAAAACACAGTGTCTGCTTCCTGCTCGAAGAAGCTTTTTTTTTTTTCTTTTTTTTTTTTTCAATCTGTTTCATCAACTGGTTGATATTTTGAGAGGAACTGGTCTCTGTGGCTTTTGAAGAAAGGCAGGCAGAGAGGTGTCTGCGGGCAGGGTGCGTGTGGTGGCCGCAGTCACATGGGAGTCGCCGGGCCGTGGGCTCCTGGTCTGCGAATCCGGCTGAGGCCCTTTCCCGGTTCGGGGGCCTGCGGGGTACCGCTCCGGGCCGAGGTCAGCACACTTCAGTTTGTGACGCCCCACGGATACACCAAAGGCATGAAGTGTCCTCAGAACACCTGCTTTGAAGTCTTAATTTTGACCTTGAACCTGGTTGTCACGGTCCCCTCCGGAGCGGACAGTCGGCCGGGGAGAGTGGGCACTTGCCAACGGCCGCCCAGAGCCGCCAGAAAACCCTTCCCGAGCCTTGAGCGGAAGCGCTGACCGGCGTGGAACTTTCCGGTAGCACTCCGCCGACAGGCATGGGAACTGTTTGAAGCAGTGCGCGGTTTTGATTCTCAGCTGAGTAGAAAGAAGCAATTGTCGACGGAGTGAAAGGCGCCTCTGGAGTTAATCCCCTCGGCCAGCCCGCCGCAGGCCGCTGACCCGTGTTGTCTGGTACCCGGGATCAGCACGAGGGGGTGGAATGCGTGGGGCTGACAGAATAAAAGCCCCCTGATGACGCTCACTTTCACCTCTCAGAGTTGGACACCGCTCGCGGCCGGTTGGTCGACTGCCAGCCGGTGCGTCGGCAGAGGGAACACGCTGGAGGCCAGGCTGAGACTTTGGGGAGATTGAGGCAGAGGGGGGGACGCCGTGTTCTTCCTCCCAGGAGCACAGGACAGAGGCCGGTTCTGGGGGCCTGCGCCGCCCTCTCCACAGCATCTGCAAGGTGTTCGCGCGATGGCTCACGGCGGTCGGGCCTGATCACAGAGGAGCCAAGGTGAGCGAAAGGCGCCCTGAGAATACGTTGTTCACCCATGTGGCAAATCAGGTCTGCGCGGGCATCAGGGGCCCGGTTAGTTCCCCAGAAGCAGATAATTTACTGACGTGGACCCCAGTGCCCTGAAAGCTAATTTACCTCACTCGGGTGAACAACTCCCTGAGAGCATTGCATCTGGCCTGGTTCGCGACAGACTCAGCCAATTACGATTATTAATTTAATGGGTCAGGTGGGTGCGTCACATGCTTTTAATTTGACTCCTCAAATATCACACCGTCGTTGGAAAAACAGTGCAGAATGTCTGGATGCCTCGGCAGGAAGTTACAGTCGTCTGTCTTTGACTAAATGGGACACGCTTCCCCCCCACCCCCAGACCCCTTTGTGATAATGTAGGGGGACGACAATACGGTCTGTACAAAATGCTTGAAGAAATTACATTAACCGAAATACCGAACCCATCATTTAAATATAAATCTGCGAGGCAGTTTCAAACGATACCTCCCTGGTCTTGCTGGCTGGGCTGCAGGAGGGTAGGTAATACAAAGCCGTGTGTGCCTGAGTGCTTTGTACGTTGTAAACTGCCGTGCAGACATAATGTTCTTTCCAGGAAGACTCAATGTGTCCTCTGTGTATCCATAATCCAGGAGCTGGGATAATATCTGACTAAGTGATTCATTTCGGCAAAATGTTGTTTATTTTCTCTAAAAGTTCAACGGTGATGGTGAAACCCAATTCCCAACGAGCTCAGAAACATAAGCTCACACACGAGAAGAGGAACGTTCCCCAAAGCGGATGTTGGCAGGCATTGCCAGAATTCGGTTTTGTCGGGACGAATCAGTAATATTTGTTCTGGGCATTGGTTCTTCTCAGGCACAGTCAGCCTATAGCAGTCACGTGCTCTCCTGTGTAGACGTGCACCGGGTTCCGTGCTGGGGAAGATGTCCACGACCCAGGCTGGGCTCAGATGCGCGGTGAAGACCGCAGTCCTGGCGAATAAGTGTGTGGAAGGGACGCTGGGAGCCCCAGGAGCTAAGGAATGATGGATTCGACTGAGCCGGAAAGGTGGGGAGGAGGAGGGGGAGGGGGGTAGAGGGTAGCGGATGGGGAGGCAGCCACCAGAGGCAGGAGGGGGACAAAATGAGCAGAGTGGCGGGAAGGAGGGGTGCCAGAAGAGGATGTGAGGAGGGGACTCTGGAAGGGCTGGGGATGTCCTGTGGCCAAAGGCCTTGGCTGGCCTTAATGGGATGTTGGGAGGGGTGCTGGTTTCCCCGTGTCCGCTGTGGGGCGTCCTGCCGTGTTTCCGCGCAGTGGCTGGGTGGGGGTGGGAGACTTAGGACAGCATAGAGCTCGGGGCTCCAGGCTCCCCATAAGGGGACTGCACCTGCAGGCAGTGTCCCCGAGGGCCAACCTCTGCAGAGCGATCATGGCCACTGTGCTTCCTAATACAAGGGTCTCCTCCCTCTTGCTACTTTATCCCGTAGGGTTTATGGTGCCGGGTACTTAAAATCTGTAAGAGTATCGGCAGTGGCCAACGCTGACTGTTTCTGAGAGCCAGAAACTGTCTCCATTTGACAGATGAGAAAAGGAAGGCCCGAGAAAAAAGTAACTTGCCCAGCATCACACATTGAGTTAGCCTGCGAGGGCTGTGAGGGCTGGGATGACAGAGACCCCCTCGACAAGGGGATTCAACAACAGACGTTGGCTTCTAGAGACTGGAAGGCCGCAATCAAGGGGATGGCAGGATTGGTTTCTGGTGTGGCCTCTCTTCCCGGCTTGCATATGGCTGCCTTCCTGCTCTGTCCTCGCACGGCTTCTCCTCTGTGCAGCTACTCCTGGGCTCTGTTCCTCTGCTGCGAAGGCCACCAGTCATACTGGAGTAGGGCCCCACCCTTGGCACCTCAGTTAACCTCCATTACCCCTCTGAGGTTCCCTGTCTCCAAGTATGGTCCCACTGGGAGTTAGAGCTTCAACATCTGGATTTGGGGGGCACATAAATCAGCCCATAATGTGGGGCCGATCATAGCAGAGCTGGGACAGGAGCTCAGGTGGGCGTGACCACAGGGCCACCTGCAACGGTCTTTATGATATTCTTCTGCCTTAGGCCTTCCAGATGTTATGAGGTAAGGCCACCGTATTCCTGTCCGTATGTTGGAGAATCGAAAGAGCCCACTTTGTGGGGCTCCGTGTCCTGGTCAACAAACACAATATTCAGAACGTCCTGGCTTGAGAGTTTCAGCATAAATCCTCTTAATTAAGTTTCAGAACGGTGGTCGCTTGAAATAAGACGTAGGGGAACGCGTGCTGTCACCAAGCATGTAGCTCCCTCTGTGTGCGGCACATCTCATAGTCGCTGAGGCAGTGGAGACCCTTCAGATGGCTTTTCAAAAGAGACACTGAAATAGTCCGTGGTTTCGGTGGATGCTTTCCCGGGCAAAGGTAGCTGCTCGGGACAATGAGCAGATGTCAGGCCTGTGGCTGGGGGTGGCCAGGAAACGCTGGTTGAGTCCGCGAGTGCCTGTGGTTCTGGGGTTTATCTTTCAGCTCCCCTGCTGGCCTTCCAAACACACACGATCAGTTGTGTCCCAAGTCACCTGACCTGCCCCTTTGATAGAGGCCACAGTGCTGTGTGTTAGTGTATCCCAGGTAGAGGGGAGGCCCAGAGAGACGTACATCTCATTCTTGAAAGGGGTGGCAGGAACGCCAGGACCTCACCGTGAAGGTTCAGATCCCGACGCATGACGCGTGGCTGCGGACCCTTCACCACAGTCCGCACGTTTGCAAACGCCGCGTGGAAACAGAGGGTTTACGACGCCGCCTGAGGAAGTCCTAGCATCACAATCTGACTTCATTTCTGTTCCGTTGAGCAGCTGTGAATGGAAGATGCGGGGTCTCTGCATGTGAGAACCTCGACCACAGACAGGGACTCCTCCCAAGCTGGCTTTCGTCCTTTGTGAATAGAACGTGGACACCTGTCCTCCAGAGGAGTCACACCGGCTATCAAAATCGCACATT
Source organism: Panthera onca (assembly GCF_046562875.1). Classification (NCBI taxonomy): domain Eukaryota; kingdom Metazoa; phylum Chordata; class Mammalia; order Carnivora; family Felidae; genus Panthera; species Panthera onca. The sequence goes on along the minus strand of NC_138346.1, from coordinate 5,143,639 downwards.
TTGTGTAAAAAACAGCGAGAGCGGAACCCCGTGGGGCGTTTGGCTGCTGGACTGGACACTTTCCCCCCAAAATGGGGGCGGGGCCCAGGCCTTACCTGCTGGTACCCCAGGCGTCCCGGGGCCACCGTGGCCCCAACGCGTGCTCTGGGCCCACGGCGGGCTCCTGCTTGGTGCTGGCTCCAGAGCCTCTCGCCCCGAGTTCTAGAGAAGGGGTCCTCTTCTCAGGAAAGACAGCAGGCAGTGACATTTTCACCAGGTAGTTTTGAGTAGCAAAAGCACCCTCTCCTTTCCCGCATCTCGCCAAGGGGACCTCTTTCCAGCTGACTTGGCGATGACCAGGTTTTCAGAGCCTTGGTACCAAAGCTGGCAGCTGTAATTACATAAGTAGGTATTTGATGAAATAGTATAAAACAAGCACGGAAGGGTTTAGGCACGGGAAGTATATTTGTACATAGACATCTTTTATAAAGTACCGAATAATACGGTTATGTTTCTAGACAGGCACAATAGATACAGTGAACATCTCAGGGCCTCCCCAGACCTAGTCTTCCCCGATTCCGTGAGACCTGCACCCCGCTGTATTTACCTGCTCCCATTTCCACCTGCTTAGGAAGTCCGCACAATTAGGCAGATTATTGCTGTGTTGGGTTTAGAACAGCAGTGCAGGCCCCCGGGTGCCTGTTGCGCATCAGTTACTGTACTAGAGGCCGTAATGAGATGAGCTCATTTAATTCCCCGCCGACCTAGGGCAGCACTCCTGCCGGCAGCAGACGAGGAGTCCAAGGCTTTGGGAGGTCAGGTCATGCCGTAGACGAGGTCTCCGCACTAACAAGTGTCAGAGCTGGGATTCAAATCCAGGAGTTCTCTTGAGTTTCTTTCTAGAAAAGTCTTCCCTGCCCCATTCTCACTGACTGAAAGTGTCCTCACAGCGACCGTCTTTTCTAAACCGGATCAAAATTCAAGTAGATGGTAGCCTTGCCTTGTGGGGTTCCATGTTTCACACGGGGCCATCCTCGAAAGCGTGTGCCGTCTGGCACTTAGACCGACCCTGGTACCCGTGTGGCAGCATGACCCAGGGTCACCTTCAGGCCCCGAGGTTGACCGATTGATCAGGGCTGGCTCGTGAGAGATTTTCACCCGTCTAGGCACATGGGGTCACTTGGGGCTCCTTCCTTTCCCTCGTTGAACATGCATGGCTTTGGTTGCTACTGGTCCCTTTAATCCTCCTGTCTTTGGGGCCCAAGTGGAATGCCTTCTGTGCCACAAAAACCTACCTTGTCCTCAAGGAGAGGTAATGTCTCTTCGCCCTCCTCCTTCCAATGACGCTTCATCAGGTCTTGGGATCTTGGCCGCCATCTTGTCTGATGCATCTGCTGGTGCGCTTCACACATGTGCTCCCCTGCCTGCTCACACGCTTACGCAGGGGTGCTGGCTGGCGGAGCTCCTCTCCTGCAGTGGTGAGTAGGGGGAGAGTAGAAGTAGTAGACGAGTAGGCCGCTATTGTAAACTTTGACGTTTGTTGTGAAGAGTGTGTTCCATTGGAGAGGTTGTACTCAGCGTTGGTCTATGTTTGAAAAATTGCGTAAATTTTAATTCAGTGTTCTTTATGTTTGATTCTTGCATGTACCTAGAATACTATACTTAGGTGTGACACGAGAGGTACGTTTTTAAAAATTTTTCTTTTAATGTTTGTTTATTTACTTTTGAGAGAGAGAGAGAGAGAGCACAAGTGGGGGAGGGACAGAAAGAGGGGGAGACACAGAATCCAAAGCAGGCTCCAGGCTCTGAACTGTCAGCACAGAGCCCGACACGGGGCTTGAACTCACGAACTGCGAGATCACGACCTGAGCCGAATTTGGGCACTTAACTGGCTGAGCCCCCAGGTGCCCCAAGAGGTACATTTTTTAACCTTCAAAGAAGCAAACCATTGTCAGTGACCAAAATGATTTTCAAAAACTTTTTTTCTAGAACCTCTCTGCTACTTTTTATCATTCATACAGAAGAAATTCCATCTAAGTATCGTCATTATGTGACTTGGTTTGTAAGAATTTTTTTTATGTCAAACCTGCAAATTTTCACAACACTGGAGTGTTCTGTAATTGCCAGGTTCTTACCCCATTTTTACCCCAGATTTTACCTCACTCTACATCAACTACAGCCTTCATGATTGTAATTTGTGCTGAAACAAGAATATGTTTATCCTCACAATGTTATTCTATAGGGAAATAATTCATATTATTTTTAATGTGCATTAAATTTTATGGAGATACATAAATATATCTGTTGTACAGACATACCACTGTGGCTATAAGTAACCCTCAGGAGACGATTCAGAAATGAAAAGCCACAAGAAGCAAATAACATGGATGGATATTTGGCCTTTCTTTGCTAATACCTAAAGTATTGGAAATTTAAAACAATGAGAAGTAATTTTATGCTTTGTTTTATAACTAACAAAGCATGATAAAATTCTACTCTTAGCAAAAGTTAGTTTAACAAGAATGTTTAGGGGCGCCTGGGTGGCTCAGTCGGTTAAGCGTCTGACTTCAGCTCAGGTCATGATCTTGTGGTTCACAAGTTTGAGCCCTGCATCGGGCTCTGTGCTGACAGCTCAGAGCCTGGAGCCTGCTTCACATTCTGTGTCTCCTTCTCTCTCTGCCTGTACCCTGCTCACTCTCTGTCTCTCTCTCTCAAAAATAGACATTAAAAAAAGAATGTTTTAGAAACGCATTGCTGTGTTACTGAACATTGGATGATGTAGCAGTACATAAAGGATGTAAAAAATCCTATTCACTTTGTCCTATTAATCTCTCTGCTAGAAATTTATCCCAAAGGAATGAATGATTCACCAAGAGAAAGGGACAGAATCTTAGATGTACAAAAATGTTCATAGCAGAGTTATTTATAATATCAAAACCCTGGGAACTACAGATGTCCCACAACGAGGACTTAATTAGTGATGGCCACCTAATAGTGCTAGGTAGACAGCGTCTGGAACTTTTAGAGACCATTTAGAGGTGTGACAAGTGTTTGTGAAATAATCACGGAGAGCGTAAAGCTGTGTACTTATAATAATCAGATCACCAAATGTATACTTGGTTTAAAGTTGGGTGAATAGGAAGACAATGAGAAACAAAGAAGGCCTTTAATATTTTCAGCTTCTGGTTGTGAAATAATTTTGCAAAAGCTGCAGCAACAGCGTCCCCCGCGCCCCGCGCCCCGCGCCCCCTCAGGCCGGCAGGTGCACACAACCCCAGCGCAGCGATCACCGCCGGGCGCAGACGGCGGCACTGTGTGCTGAGCTCCTCCGCAGACCTCGTTCTGACTCCATACCTGGCTGCAACCCGGGGTCCCCGCGTGCGTGGGGTCGCTTCACCCCCTTGGCCACCTCGGTCTTCCGTACCTTCCGGAGCTTGCTGCCGTCTTAGGAATGCCGATCGGGGGTATGTCGAGTGCCCTTCAGCACGCCCTGCCTGGAGTGACTGGACTGAGGCTGTGCCTCTTGGGCTGGGGTACCGCAGGAGCGTCGTGTCCTGGGTGCCCTCAGCAGGGGGCACGTGAGAGCCACGCAGCTTCCTGTCGGTGGCGTTGACCTTGGCCATTTGGCTAGGGTGGGCTCTGTCAGGGTTCCCTGTAGGAAGTGATTATTTTTCCCTTTGCTGACAACGAATTGATAAATATCTTGGGGAAATACTTTGAGACCACGGTGATAGTCTGTAAAAACGTTTTTAACGATAGAAGTTGCATTCAATAAGTAGGTTTTAAAAAATGAAGACAATTTCCTTCTGATCAATGTGCATTGTCTTGAATAAAATGCCCTGGGTGCCGTGTGTGTGTGTGTGTGTGTGTGTGTGTGTGTGTGTGTGTGTAAGTAGAGCAAAGCTAAATTTCCCCTCCTTCACACGGAATGAGCTAGAAGTCTAAATACCACGAAATGCCTCTTCCGATCAAGGAAATTTCAACGTCAGTAGTTACATATACACTAGTACTTTTAAATATTTACTGGCCTTTTAGTAATATGCACCATGCAAAATTATTTCACAGCCCAAAAGGACAGCTAAGGGGAGCCCCAGGGTGAGGAAGAGCCTGGAGGGGGTGGGCAGGGTGGGGGAGGTGAGGAGGAGCCCCAAGTGGGCGGGAGGAACCCCCAGGGCAAGTAGGTGCTATCAGCACTGGGAGTGTGAGCGGACCAGGTGAGAGTGGAGAGGCAGTTTGCAAACTTACAGGGAGCCAGAGGCTGTGGGCCTTGAAGGGTGAGCACACAGTAGGTTCTCAGCGGATCCTAAGAGCGAGTAAATCTTTGACACCACTCTGGCCCAGGTGCGATGCCAGCTTGGTGTAATGCAGGAGACTTCATGCAGGTCCTTCTGCCAACCAACATGTGTTGGGTTTCATCTCAGATCTTTTTTTTTTTTTGCATGAAAATTGAAGTTCTCTTTGAGATTTCTCCTATTTTTTTTAAGTAATTCCTTATGTATTCATATATCTGTGTATTTATGTAATATATTAATAGAAACAAATGCTATGTATTAACCGTAAGAGGTTTTTTCCCCCTCCCGATCGTTCCATTTTTACCCAGACAATCATGTGCTCTGCTGGTGTTCATACTGGACTTACAGTGGCCTCGCGTAACAAGCGTGCTGTTTCCAAAGCCGGACGAGGTCCGCGCTTTACACGTGGGGAAACTGAATCCCCGGGAAGGTTCTGTGACTTGCCCAGGGTTCCACCTCATTATGTGACAGGATCCAGGACCCGTCTCTTCAGACGCTCACTCCAGCGCTCTTTCCACTATTAACGCAGACATCCTGGGCATTCTCTTCTCCCTTGGGCTTAAAAATAGGTAGAAATAACAAATATTGTTTGCACATACCCTGATTATATTGCGACTGGCCACTTTTTTCCTAAGTTGCGTCCTAAAGCTCCCTACTGTTTGATCTCACTATTGTGAAAACGAGGAAGCGAATAACTAAAAATGATCACGTTTGCAAAGACCTGGCTCCTGTGCCGTTTATTTATCCAGCAGGCTCGCCGATGCCCCCACCGCAACCCAGTGAGACTCGGGGGTGCTTTTCTTTACGTCTTACCGATGATCAAGGTGAGGCTCCGCTCGCACGATTTCCTAAAGCCTGTAGGAGGCAAAGACGGGATTCAAACCCACATCTGCCTCTTTCCAAAACTCCCCCCCACCCCCCCCCCCTCCCCGGTCTTCGCATTTAACGGCCTCACCTCTGGCTGAGCTTGCCGTGTGACTGACTCCCTCGGTTACAGTAAACATCCAGGCACCGGGTAACCCAGAGGCCGCTGCAGCCGCGTCTCCTAAATGACGCCGGCACGGCGGGGCCTTCGGCTGGGGGCACCCGCGCTCCACGGTACAGCCAGACCTTCCGCGACAACTCCTTCCCACCCCCCACCCCCCGCCCCCGTTCCAGAAACCCTCTAAGTATATTCCGCAGCGGTTGTTTGTAATTGGAGTATCTGGAATTCACTGTGGTTTTAATTAGTTGATTACTAGTTCTTTAAAATGTACTGTACTCACTGTGGGTCTTGCAAATTGGTAACTGGTAGCTACCAGTATAATTAAATATTTCAAAGCACTTGGCTACAGCGGCATTGAACTGTGAAGAAATAATATTGTATAGCCAATCAAAAAGAGATCCTTGTAAACTCATTTACGGCGGCAGTGTGTGTTAGGGCCATCATAGAGATGCTTACTGTAGGAGAAATTAAAGATACAATTTTGTGCTAAGAGGCAATATAGAAATTAGTTCCTGAATTACTTGTTAATTGATTTGGTAATTCCCTTGGGTCTGTATCCTCTTCTCCCCCCCCCCCCCTTTTTTGTTGTTGTATTCAGTTAACGGTGACTGTTCCCAGAGCAATAAAAATATTTTTCACACTTAGATTAGCTACGTCCTTACATCAGACTGCTCGCATTCATATTTGCAGAACCAAAAAAAAAAAAAAAAAATACCTGCCTTAACTACAACCAGCATATTGTTGTTTTATGTGTTCTCATCAAGGTAACCAGCGCGTGCATTTGTGGGACTGGATAATTTCAGCAAAAAGGAAGCGCATTTTTATGTCTCGTGTTTGAGGAGGTTTCTCTGATTTTTTTCCCCCCTTTTCCTAATGGAAGCCCTCATTTTATTATCAACAGTGGAAGAGATTTGGCAGACTTGATTTATGGAAGTCTTATTGTTTGCAATTCAGCAAGAATAACCGTACAAAAGGCCATTTGTAGGAAAGTGCAGATTGCTCCTAGAAATGATACTGGGAGAGGATGAGGCCTGTTTCTCCTGTGGCGATTGAGGGTGGGTCAGAGGAGAGCACTGTGCCCCACAGGCTGGCAGGGGGAGCCCCTGGGGCCCGGCTCCCTGCCTCGGGGCTACCCCTTCCCCTCCTGCCGGCTGACAGACGGGAAACGACATTGGGCTTCGTGTACGAATTTATGCTGCTCTGTGCGGGAGGCAGCGACCGTCGTCCTTCGGGACTTTTGAGACCGGACACGGTGGCCTCATACACATTTCTCGTACCTTTTGGCTGTACTTGGGGCCCAAAAGGGGATATAGAAGACTCCTTACCAAATAGAGTTACCTTAATCTGAGGCCAGTCGGTTATATTTTCTGTTGCCCCCCCCCCCCCCCCCCACCATCACCAACGTGTCTAAGCATCATTATGCTTTGGCTAAATTCAGGGTAGTGGATGTGCATTTCAGCGTCTGCTCTTAAAAACCTGTGATGATGATTTATATTCAGTGGGGCAAAGCAGACCGTGTTTGCATTCAGCCCTGTCTCTATTAAAAAGTACGAAGGTACGGCAGTAAAAGGTAACTTTGATTCTGAAATGTGAAAGCCCTCCCAGTTTTAAGAGGCGTCCTCCGTTGGGCTACTGTTGAGCGTGCCCTTTGGCGAAAGAGCCGCCCGGACGGTCGTTGGCTTTGGTGGGCAGACAGGGAATACTTGTGTGTGCCCTGTGCTCGAGAGGGAGTCCTTCTCGCTGCCCACAAATGGGGTGGCTGCTGTTCCCCTCATTTTCGTGGTTCATTTGGGGCCCATAAGGCACAATGCAGCCTCTGCCAGGAGGTAACTGCTTGGGCACCTGGCACCTGACTAAGGCTAACAGGTGTGTGCCCAGCCTCACCGTCGTGCACTGTGGTTCTGTTTATTTCTAACTCCATCTAAGTCCATCCACTCCCATAACCCCCGTCTTCAATCTTTTCTCGCACGGCCAGCCATCTTGAAAGTTCTTCGTGCAGGTTCCTCGGGAACTTGACCTTTTATCACTTTCCTCCACTGATTATTTCAAAATGACCCGAATTTAGCTTAGCAACCCCAGAAGCCGTGGTTTTATAGCCCCCTCCCCAATGCCTCTGACCTTGCTAGAGTTAGAAAACTGCTTTCAGTTTTCAGGTGGCACGGTTGGTGGCTCCCTTGTTAGAGAACTTAGCACCAGGTCCCACCACTGACCCTGAAGTGGGGTGGGGGCAGTTCACAAGCCTGGGCGGTTTCGTAGTCTTGAATTGTGCCTCTCTCCACACTGCAGAGAAGAAATACGTCCCCTCGAGGGATTAGAAGGACACAGCTCTAAACGTTGTATTTTTTAAATACATGTGATTTTATCTCCAGCTTCATAAGTGTATCTTACACTTGAGTATGTTTTCTGTGGTTAAATTGCTGATTGTCTCCCAATGTTTGAGTGAAGTTCATGCTCCACTAAAGCTCACCTTGCTTATTTACCGGGGCCCTGACCTGAGCTCCCCAGTGTTTACCGGGGCCCTGACCTGAGCTCCCTGAGGTTTACCGGGGCCCTGACCTGAGCACCCCAGGTACAGACCATAGGCACATCTCCTGCCATGCAAGGACTGAGGGATTTGGAGCAGGAAGTGAGGGCTGGCAGTGAATCTCCAAGGTGATGAACATTTCTCCATGATATTTCTCATGATATTTCTGCACTTTAATGACTATTTCTACTAATACTTGTACTAATAATTTGTAATGGTTCACACTGAGTAGGTGACATTTGGATACATTAATGAACCTTAGCAATGACTTTTAAAAGTTCTCTGGCCTGCCAAGAGGCCTTGCCCCGGCCCCCCAAAGGAAGGGTGAGAGTGAAGTGTCCAGAGTCACGACCCCCTCGCGGGCTCTCTGTGAGCTGTAAATAGTGGGTGCCACACCAGACACCGGCTTTGAGAGTCAAGTCCGTCACCACCTTGGGTCAGAGGCACTGACTCCCGCTTCCAAGGGCTGTCGCAGAGGATCTCCCTTCAGAATCATCTGCTTGCACTGAACGGTCTGTCAGAATACTTGAGAAGCCTGAGCCTCATGAGCGGAAGGGCGTTGCACAGCGGTGGCTGTGTCTGGCTGGGAGGCAGAGGGCCCATGGGGGGCCTGCGGGTCAGGAGAAGCTTCAGGAATTGGAAATGCTGGAGATTTGGACCAGGCGGCTCAGGGACACTCCCGCTGTGGGTACACGAGGCCTCCCGGGGACCGAAGCTCGCCTGGGCCACCGTGGGTCCCAGTAATGGGGAGTGTTTGCGCTAGAAGGTGGGGGCGATTGGACAGGATCATGACAGATATCCCAAAGAGAGGACAGTGCAGATAATCGTAGTGACTTTTGCTTTTTTGGGGACGAGGGTTTTCTGGTTTGTTCTTGGGTTTCCGGGAAGTAATGGACATGACTCTGGTACCTTCTCGGGCGCAAGGTTTGCCACAAGAGGAAACCCGTTGAAAACAATGAAATAAGAGCCAACCGATGCTGTGACCCGTGCCAGGCCCTGGGGCTGACCCGTCCGCGTGTCAGCCTGCTCGAACACACACACAAGGTTTGTTTGGGTTTGTTTTTGTTTTTTTAACCTTTTTGGCAACTGGTGTATCCCAAGCCTCTAGAACAGGAGGCTCTCAATAAATAGTTACTGAATGGAAAAAACCCTCAGTGGTCACAACCACCTCATGTGGGTAATAGCGTACTTCCCATTTTCCAGACTGAGCGAGCGCTCAGAGAAATCAAGTCGCTCACTCAGTGTCACACAGCCTGGAAATGGTATCGCCGAGGCTCGCGCATTATGTGACTTCCCAGGAGTCACGTTTGTTCTGGAAGGACCCGGGGAGGCTCGGCGAGGACCCGCCCGCCCAGCGGAGGGTGCCTTAGCTGATAAACTTCTGGAGCTGGAGGGCTGGAGGACGGGCCAAGGTAGGATTCAGGCTCGAGCTTCCCTGGACAACGAGTTGCCCTCAGAGTGGAAGGTGGAGAGAGTTCTGGGAGCTTTCGCTCACCTGGGCAGTGTCCCAAGTGCACTCGAAGACTGCGGAGTCCGCGTGTCACGTGCGTGTGACGTGCGTGTCACGGGGTGGCGCACGGCTGAGCACGGGCTGGGCCGCGCCAGGGTAACGGGTACCTTCTCCCGGGGCTCACGGCACCTTTACCGCTCTTCCCCCTGCGGGTACCTCCGAGAAAGGGCGGAGCTCGTGTCCTCGTTTGCAGGACACCTCACTTGGGGCTCGGTCCTCAGTCTTGGAGAATCAGGTGTTACCTTTTGGAGCTGTCGTTCGACGGGCTGCTGGGAAGAGGTCGGTCTCGGGTTCTGGGGCGGCGTGGACCGGGAGGGTGGCGTCAGGACGTTCCCTACAGCCCGCGTGTCTCGACGGTTCGCCACGCTGCGGGCGTGCAGCGGAACCTGGCCGTCCTCGGCCAGCATTGTCCTGGGGCCCGCAGAGGACCGCCTTCCGCTGCCCCCCGTTCCTAGCGGGTTCTGACGGTGCGGGGGGGGAGCCGGGCCACTCGTGACCTTTGTCACAATTCCATTTTATTGGTCACGGATTAATTTCCTTCGTGTCCTTTATAGCACGGGGCGGCCTCCGCACCGTGTCACCTTGATTTCCGAAGGCGGACGTCTTTTCAGGACGGACACCCTGTGCTGTGTTAACCAGGTTCTGACTGGCTGAGAACTCTGAGCAAGAAAGGGCCGCGGCTGGGTGTCGAGTCAGTGTTGGCCAAATAGGCGCTGACTGCCGCAGAGGATTCATTCACGTTGCAGGGGTCTGGTAGTGTTCCTTCCCTTCTTTGGGGATTAATCGTGACGTTGGCTTTTTACACATCGTAAAGAGGTTTCTTTCTAACGTTGACGATAAATGCTTTTTAGTTTTGCAGACCACATACATAATTTCTCCATCTGTGTCTTTGTGGGAAATCCCACGCACGTGAGAGCGTTTGGTGTCCAAGCACGACCGTGACTTCCGTCCTTGCAGTGCTGGGTCGTGGCTTTGTGCTGGGCTGTGCGGCAGGCGTGGGACGGACAGCAGGCTCCCTCGGGCCAGTGCCGGGGGCAGGAAGACCTCAGCGTGGGGGGCGTGTGACCCAGAGCTGGGGCACGCTCTCCCAGGAGGGGGGAGGCGGAAAGGGCAGCGTGAACAGCGTGCCGTGGGCAGTGGGTGCATGGTGGGGGGCAGGAGAAGGGGCTGCGGGAAATGACAAGTTTATGGTGACAGACAGACCTGTGGACGCTCTGCAAATGGCAGGAAGGGTCAGGAGTGGGTGATGCAGGGCTTGGATGGCGGGGGGAGCGCCACCTCTGGAGACACAGGTGGGACCTGAGGCGGGAGCTTCCACAGACGTGTGATGACCCCACCCACGAAAGAGGTGGGAGAACCGAGTGGGGACGCCCTCGGAAGGCGTGGACGGGAGCCGCCTCGGCTCTGTGAGTTGTCGTGATGATGTCAGGTGGCTGGCACTGGCCTTGGCTATTTTGGTGGCCGTGGCGCGTTGGTTGGCTTAGCAAAGTAGTTGTGTTTCACCAGGCCGCTTAGTTACGTGGTAGCTTGTGTTTCTCTCTGCACTTCGGTGATGTCGGCGAGGGAATGTGTGCTCTCAGGCACCAGAGGGAATCTATGCCGTCAGGCTCGGGCAGAACCAGCCACCGAGTCTCCTCTGGTTGTGAGGCCATTGAAGCAGGAGACACGTTCGTTGGTTTTCTCTCAAAGGATTCCTTTCCGTGAACGTCCAGTGATTCAGAAAACCCCCGCTAAGCATCCTGTCCTCAGGGGAGTGCAGGTCGGGAAGCTTACCGTTCAGAAAGGTGAAGGTTCTTCACGAGATGCTTTGCAGGCCGGGGGGGGACTCGGGCTTCCTTTTCGGAGAGCCGGCCTGGGCCGGGGGCAGTCCCCAGGCAGTTCCCGAGGGTCTCCGGGCCCCGGGGACGTCCCCCCGCGTTAACAAGCTGCCCACACCACCCTCCTCACAGCAGGTTGTGAAGGTGTTTACAGATCACTTCTTCCGTGGGATTTTTCGCTTGTCTTCCATCGGATGCTGAGAACGGTCACGTCCTTCTCAGATGCACCTGTCAGTGAGTCCAGCGGGCAGCTCTTAAACATCGGTCATTAGTTGTCCACGACCAGAAAGGGGCGGGGACTCGGGAGATGTCAGTGGGGAGTGATATTGTCGCCACGCGTTCCCAGTAGGTGAGTTAAGGCATTTGTGTGAGGCTAGCATGACGTATGTTTACAGGATGTCTCGTGGCCAGGAGCGGGCACGGGACTCGTGCTGATGCTGGCACCTCTCAGACACTCTTCGCGGTGATGAGCGCTGTTGGTGGCTCTCTCCTCCTCCCTCTCCTCTTCCCCCCTCCCTCTCCTCTTCCCCCCTCCCTCTCTCTCTCCCCCCCCCTTCTCTCTCCCACCTTCTTCTCTCCCCCTCTCTCCCCCTCCTCCCTCTCTCCCCCTCCTCCCTCTCTCCCCCTCCTCCCTCTCTCCCCCTCCTCCCTCTCTCCCCCTCCTCCCTCTCTCCCCCTCCTCCCTCTCTCCCCCTCCTCCCTCTCTCCCCCTCCTCCCTCTCTCCCCCTCCTCCCTCTCTCCCCCTCCTCCCTCTCTCCCCCCTCCTCCCTCTCTCCCCCTCCTCCCTCTCTCCCCCTCCTCCCTCTCTCCCCCTCCTCCCTCTCCACTTCCTCTTTTTCCTCTTCCCTCTCCTCCGTTTTCTCCATCTTCTCCCTCCTCCACCTCTTCCTCTTTTTCCTCTTCTTTCTACTCATCATCACCAATAGATTTTCATTTTTAGGACAGTTTTAGTTGCACAGCACAATCAAGCAGAAGAGACAGAAAGTTCCCCCAACCCCCCTCCCCAAACACACCCAGCCCCCTCCACCGCCAGCACCCAAACCACAGCAGCACCTGCCTGCATTGACACAGCAGTGTCACCCAGAGTTCACAGTGTCCCTCGATGTGTACGTCCTGTGGGTTTGCACATACGTACGGTGACATGTCCCATCGTTACGGTGGGTTTCACCGCCCTGAAAATGCTCCGTGCTCCCCCTGCTCGTCCCTCCTCCCCCACCGCTGCAAACGCCTGACCTTTTTATTGTGACCGTACTGTTGCCTTTCCCAGAACTGCGTGTCGCACAGTTGGAATCCTAAAGCATGTTGCTTTTTCAAAGTTGCTGCTTTCACTTAGTAACACGCATTTAAGGTTCCTCCACGCCTCTTTATGGCTTGATAGCTCATTTCTTTTTAGTGCTGGATACCATCGCGTTGCCTGGCATAACACCGTTTGTGTATCCGTTCACCTACTGAAGGACACATCTTGTTGCTCCCGAGCTTTGGCATTTTGAGTAAAGCTGCTCTCACAGACATTTGCGTGCGGGTTTTGGCATGGATGTAAGTTTTCATTCATTTGTGCAAATACCGAGGAGTGTGGTTGCTGGATTACACGGTAGGAACATTTTTAGTTTGGTGAGAAGCGACCAGACGGTGTTCCCGAGCGCCCGCACCCCTCGCGCCCCCCCCCCCCCCGCCCCCCAGCAGTGAATGAGCGCGTCTGTTGGTCGACGTCCACGCCAGCGCTCCGTGTCATCACTGCTCAGGACGCGGGCCGTTCTCGCAGGTGTGAAGTGCTATCTCGCCGTCCTCATCCGCAATTCCGTAGTGACCTGTGACGCTGAGCGTCCTCGCTCAGCTTGCTTGCCATCCGTGCATCTCTCTTGGTGAGGTTTCTGTCCCGATCTTCTCACTTCCCGGCCGAAGCGGGTTGTTTTCCTCCTGTTGATTTTTAAGAGTTCTTTGTACGTTTCGGCTAGCGCTCCTTTATCAGCGGTGTCTGTGGCAGCCTGTGGCTTGCCTTCTCGTTCTCTGATCTCCCCTGCTTTCCCTTCTAATAATCATCCTTCCGTGCTCCCCACCATCAGTATCAGCGTGCCCCTTTCCCTGTGATGTTGGGCTGGTTCGGTTTGCCTGTAATGTTTCATCAGGTGTTTTCTTTTAGAGGTTAGTAGAATGCTTGCATGCATTTCAGCCACAATACACGGTATGGAAATGCGTCCTCAGAATCCTCAACTCTTGTGTTACATGATTGGTCAGAAGCCTGTGCAATTCGTCCAAGTACTTTATTACACATTGTGCCACGTTTGGAACGGGTGAAATACCTTATAAGCAATATCTTACAGGCGTCCTAAACTTAATTCTAATTAATAAGCATTCAGGAATGTGCAGAGGTTCTTATGAATAATGACTCTCTCTGTCCCATGTCACTGGCAACATCTGTAATTAACAGCTGGGGGAGTAACCAGTTGCCTGTTGGCTTCTGTGTTTATTGGCTACAGTAACCCTGTGCAAGGCGGAACACACCCACCCCCAGATAAGAAGACACGGAAGCCCCAGCACACAATGCAGATCAGTACCCAGGGGGAGGCTGGCTGGCTCTCCCCACTTTTTCGCAGGCTTATTATGGGAAGCCGCAGCTCCCCAAAAGGCAGGACCGCCTTTGGCTGAGACCCCGTCACATCTGATTCTCGAGGCACGGACCTAGTCGCAGGTAGTGAGGCTTAGGGGTGCCGATGGGCTGGGGATCTAAGCAGAAGGGGACAAGGCAGCTTAGAGCAGGTGTCTTTGGAGAGAGGGAGGAAGGACTGCTGCATTCAGCAGGCAGGCAGGCTGCTGGGTGCAGGGATTCCCAACCCGGGCAGCACTGCAGAAGGACCCTCGGCCTGCAGCCAGGGTGAGGACGTCGGCAGGAGCACCTTACGAGCCTCGGAGACCGGAGGGAGGCCGGGAAATGTGGGGGGTTGCTTGGCAGGGCTTGGAGCTGGGGTGGGGAGAAGAGGCTCCCCTGAGGGTGGAGAGGAGCCACAGACGGCCAGGATGGGGGGAGAGCGGGAGGGCTGGGTTTAACTGTTGCAAACTACAAAAAGCCCGAAAGTAATACGGGCTCATTGTATCAAAATTAGAAAACACACATGGTGAGAAAGAAGAAAAGTCATCCGTGTTGCTAACCCCTGAGCTGACAGTGGTTACCACTTTTTCAGACACCTGTTGGAGTTTCCTGCCCCCTGCACCTGTGCAGACTCGCCCCTGTCTCCTGGCCCCCACAGAACATCTGTGTCACCCTGGTTGGTCCCCTCTGCTCTGGGCTCCATGAGGGAAGGAATGGTGACTGTTGGTTATGGTTAATATCACAATGGTGCCCAGTAAATGCTTCTTGAATGCATGGATGGAATAGTAACTGGTGTATCTTCACTTGTATTTCTGAAACGAGATCGCACCGTGTAGGCCATTTCCAACCTGCTTCTGGTTGCCAGCCTTTGGGCCTCGGAGGCGTTCTCTGAGGCTCATTATCCACAGGTCCATTTGCCCTCCTGGCTCCTGTTGTCGGGCAGCAGAAGGGGTGCAGGGACATCCAGGCAGCTGGATCGCGCCTGTGCTCATTCTCCCCAGCTTCCCTCGTATAAGTTTCCAGCAATAGATTTGCTTGGTCAAAGGGCATAGGGATTCGAATCTTTAGATATGTATTTCCAAGTTGTTCTCCAGAAGAAAAAAAAAATTTACTCTTTTATGAGCAATATTTCTACATACGTCTACATTTGGGTATTTTGTGTGTGTGTTTTTTCATCCAAATGGGTTTCTAAGAATTGTTTAGTATTACATTTTCCCGTTTGAAAAAGACAAGCTTCCTTTATTATCCATCTTAAAAATTATTGTCATTGGCTCCCTTTATTTTGTGTGTGAAGTACATGTCTGACTGTCGGCTCAATTTTCTACTGGTGTTCTCATCATTGACCTGTTAACTCACTATTTGTTAGCTGTTTCAGCGACTTGTGTGTGTGTATGTGTGTGTGTGCGCGCGTGTGTGTGTTTAATATTTACTTTTGAGAGAGCGCGAGTCAGGGGAGGAGCAGAGAGGGGCGGACAGAGGATCCCAAGCAGGCTCTGTGCTGACAGCTGGAGCCCGATGAGGGGCTCGAACTCACGAACCGTTGGAGATCACGACCTGAGCCACAGTCGGTCACGCAACCGACTGAGCCACCCGGGTGCCCCAGCCGTTTGCTCTTACATACTTTTCACAATTTCTTCATTTACCTTTTGGCTTCCATTTTATCTGTGGTAATTTTTGGCATTGTCCAGTTTTTCCAGAATTTTGGAGTCAAGTCTTCTTAAGACTGTGTTTCCTCCTTTATTACGCTTTAAAGGTCTTGTCTTCTCCCAAGTCCTTCTAGAACTTCATCCTTTTCCCGCTGACCTCTTTGCTTCCTTCAGCTAGTTCACCTTCTGTTGATGGGGAACATTATCCACTTTCTGCTCGTCCGAATGCCGCCTCGATCACATTCCGTAAGCTCTCAGAGTCTCGGGAACTCTGTCTCTGTTCCGTTGGTGGGGTCCACGCTGAACTCCATCAAGTACGGGTTTTGAACTAAGCCTTAAAATCTGTAGGAGAGGGGCTTTTATAGAAGGGTGGGGAGGAATGGTTTGTAGGTGACCTTGAGAGGGGAGCCAGTGCTGTCCCACCCCTTCCTTCTGTCCCCACAGAATTGGTGCTACTTATCAGGAAGGCTGTCGGTTTGCAAGGGGGTCAAACGAGGAGAAGGTTAGGTCGCGAACGTGAGACAAATCGAGAAGTAACACTCATCACCGGTTCGGAGGGCGTGCTGTAGGCCGGGTGCCGGTATCAGTTTGCTTCCGTTGTGTGGCCTTGCAGAGCTCCAAGGCACCTGTACGAGGTGGTGTCGCTTGCCCAAGGTCCCCCAGCTCA
Organism: Panthera onca; assembly: GCF_046562875.1. NCBI lineage: Eukaryota > Metazoa > Chordata > Mammalia > Carnivora > Felidae > Panthera > Panthera onca. The sequence goes on along the minus strand of NC_138346.1, from coordinate 5,127,631 downwards.
TAAGCGCTGGGGTCGGGGACCCCCAGGCCAGCATTGTAAACTCATGCTGTGCAAAACAGCCAAGGCAGCAGGGATGTGTGAAGCTGGGGTCTTCTGGGTCCCTCTGGGGTTGTGGTCTGGACACAGTCCCTGTGGCCTTGGTCTTCCAGTGACATCACACCTGGGCTGAAATGCTATTTGGGCAGAGGCCCCAGAAACCTGGTCTCAGGAGTCTGGTGGCTGAACACTAGGGGGTACCTAGGCAGAGGGGAGGAGTGGCCTTGTGGAGGGAGGTGACTGCCTGGGCCCTAAGGTCCCGTGAAGCCCTCGCTCCCCGGGGCCCGCGGTGCTGAGAGCTGCCCGGTCTCCGGAGGCAGTGCAACAGCCCTGAGGCCCAAGTGCCTCCGTGGGCCTCTCCCGCTTCTCCTGCTGGAGGCCGACTGACGGCCAAGCTTCCCGAAGAGTCAGCTGCCGCAGGAGCTGCGGAAGGAGCCCCGCGGGCACCACAGGCCGAGACTTCGGGAGCGCCTGGTGTTTAATCACATCCCTTTGCTTTTTCAACTGAGTTCCCTCTCCGGGACCTCAGTGGCTTGACTCTCGCGTTGCATTTTCATGTGCGTTCCACATTCCAGAATAGAATTAGAGCGAGGAAACGTACGAGCTCATTTTGGCCATATTCATATGCCGTGATGGTTACAAAAGTCATCACAAAGCCAGCTCTCTTTGACACTTTTACCCGGTGCTTCAGAGTTTGTTTAACACAAAAATCAAGGGTTGAACACTTAACTGACTGAGCCGCCAGCCTCCCCATTTCTGTCCTGTTTTTTATTTAATTTAATTTTTTATAATTTTTTAATTTTTTCTTTTTTATTCTTTTTTAGTATGAAATTTATTGTCACATCGGTTTCTATACTTCTTTTTAATGCTTATTTAGTTTTGAGAGAGAGCACATGAGTGGGGAGGGGCAGAGAGAGGGAGACGCAGAATCGGAAGCAGGCCCCAGGCTCTGAGCTGTCGGCACAGAGCCTGACGTGGGGCTCAAACTCACAAACCGCAAGATCGTGACCTGAGTCAAAGTCGGATGCTTAACCAACTGAGCCACCCAGGTGCCCCTAATTTATTTTGAAAGAGCATGCACAAGCAGGGGAGGGGCAGAGAGAGGGGGAGACACAGAATCAGAAGCAGGCTCCAGGCTCTGAGCTGTCCGCACGGAGCCCGACGTGGGCCTTGAACCCACGAACTGTGAGATCACGACCTGAGCTGAAGTTGGTCGTTAAACCCACTGAGCCGCCCAGGCGCCCCCGCCCTGTTTTTTAAAGAGTGCTGCTTACGGCTCCTGGTGGGGGTTCCGTGGCCTGCTGTTGGCATGAGTCACGTGTTTTGCAAACACCGTCCTGATGGCATTGGCTCCAGGGCCCGTGTTTGCCCTCCCAGCGTGCACGGTCCCGTCTTTCCGTGGAGTCACCCCTCACGTTGACTTCTGACCCGCCCCACTGGCCCAGCAGAGGGGCGCCTTGGCGGATGAGTGCCGGGGGACGGAGCCCTCCCGTTACCCCAGGGCTGCACCCCCACTACCACTTTTAATTCCATGCCCGCCTTGCGTAGAGCGTCAGTTTTGGGGGGCAGTTTTGGGTCTGCTGGAGCTGGGATGGACTTTCACCGGTTCCTCGGCAGACGGTCCTGAAGGAGGTCTCCACGAGAGGACAGGAAAAGGCCACCGAGAAGGAAACGCTCTGAACTCAGGCAGCTGGCGAGAAGGCTGGTGAAGGAGGCTGCTCTGTGGGGGGCTTGGCGGGACGCCGAGGTCCTGCCATGGGACCCAGGCCACAGCGTCTCTCTCTGGAGCCCCGTGGGAGTCCCTGTGAGCGAGCAGGGCAGACTCCAAGCCAGGACACTTTTATTTTTATTTTATTGTGTAACGTTACTTACTTGTTTAAAGAGAGCTCGAGAGCGTGCATACGGGCGGGGGATGGGCAGAGAGAGAGGGAGACCGAGAGTCCCACGCAGGCTCTGTGCTGATGCGGGCTAGAACCCACAACCCTGGGATTGTGACCTAAGCCGAAACCAAGTGGGACGCTTGACTGACTGAGCCCCCCAGGCGCCCCTAAGTTACAACAAAGGCCACATGGGAGCCTTTGATTCATTAATTGTGCGAAACTTTTGAGAAGCTCCATGGAGAAGGGACTTAAGACCTTGCTGTCACCGCGCCCCCCCCCCACCCCCCGCCCCCAGCCAGCCGTGACCTTGCTTCACGCCTCACCAGGGAATGCCTCCCCACCTTCTCCCGTCTTGCGGGACAGACTCCCTGGAGGGACGGCCCGTCCCCCACGTTCCCCCTGCACCGGAGTCCCACGCCGGGGCCAAAGATTGCTCTCAGAAAATGCCAGTTTGATTCTGTCACCACTTAGCTTCGGGTCTTCGGCGTCTCCTCACTTCGTGCACCAAGGGGTCCGGAGCCCTCCTCCACCGGGCAGGCCTGATCTGGTTTCAGGCAGCCTCCCCACCGTTTCCGGTTTCTTAACACCCTGTGCGTCTGGAGCCTCCCCGCCTTCCGCAGAGAGTCTCATGAGCCTGGAGGGTGCGGCCTCCTTCAGCCTCACCCCTCACCTAAACACATCTGTAAGATGCTGCCCGCGGAGCCCCCCTCCTTTGGAACCTTCCGTATTTATGGATGTCCCCACCCCCGCTGTCCCTCTTCGCACTTTGTGCCTTCATTAAGGCACCTGGCACATTGGGCTAACTTTTCCCTGGGGACACCATGGGGGGGGGGGGGGTGGTTACATGTCTGGCTCCCCGAGGGACAGGGTGTTCCTGGGGGGCTCTGGGTCCTTGACTTCACCCGCGGCTAGCACGTCGAAATGCAGAAAGTTTGCTCCACATAACACATCGTCTGTGTGGTTTACCAACCCGTGTGTGTAGACGTTGAAGGCAGAAAGGAACGACTCAGCCACCACATCTCAGCGGGACAAAAGGACGCGTGGCTGAGAAGAGCCAGCCGGTGACTGGAGAGTCCTTGGCTGTCACCGCCATTATTAATACATTGTAAAGACGTTTTGGGGATCCCGCCATATTTTGTATGGTTGCCAACAAAACGTTGACAGTTGTATTGTGGTTAATAAATTCATTGAGATTTATAAGCATTGTTTACAGAACCTGTTCGCCTGCTGAAACTCTAGCAGCATCTGTTCCTTCTTACTAATTAACTGCTAATTACGAATGAGCTTTGTGTGTTTGTCAGTATAACTGGCTCATGCATTTTGTAAGGAACATTAACAAATTGATTTACATAGTCGCAAAGCAATCAAAAAAGTAAACTGAACAGCAAGCCTCTGAAGCCCTTTAGCCGGTTTCTGAACGAAGCAAACTTTTGATGCTATGTGTATTGTAAATTTCCCGTTACCTTAATTCTTCGCTGAAGGTGCGGCGATGGGAAGCAGTACTCGCCGAGTAATAGTCGAATTAGAGCCCCGCAGCAGGTGACGGTGACCCCCGGGGGGGGGGGGGGGTCTGGTGGGGATGCCACGGGGGAGAGGTCCTACAGAAGTGGCCCCGTGGGAGGCGGGTTCCGCTCCCTCGAAATCCTCGCATCGGAATTCTGCCGCTTAATAATGCTTTGCGTCAAAGAAGCAAAGTCAATGTTGAGCCCACGTGCAGCAAGGCGGCTGGCCGGAAATTTGAAACCTGCTGTTCGTCACACTCTTTTCCTTCTCTCGGATCCTCCCAATTTCAGACCGCATAGAAGCACAGCATGCTTTTAAGAGCAGGCATTTAAAATTCACCAGTTTAGATGGCTGATTCCAGCAGTTCTGGGCTCATCGACTTTTAAGTCCCCTGCCTCGCTGGTGCGACGGGCATGTTTGCATCCTGACAGCTCCAGAAGAATCCAGCCCCTTGGGGTTTTCTCTGCAGTTGCCTCCTTGCTTAGAGCTAAGGGACAGAAAAATAGAACCGAGAGGCAAGGGAGACGTGAGCACAAAAAGAAGGGAAGAAATGTGTTGCACCAGTGACCATTATTTTCACGGTTACCTCTCCAGATTCTTTAGAATGTTGGTATAAAACTGGAGAGCACGAAGCAGGCAGACAGATGGATAGTGGGGTCAAGGGTTTGCAGACTAGCTCAGGTTAGATATGATCACAGTGTTACGTTAAAAAAAGGAAGCAGCACGGGTAAGTGTTTACTGAGATGGAATGTTGGGTATAAAGGATCAAAGTAGACCGTGCTGGTGTGAGCCACGCCCCCCACCCCCAAACCCGAGTCACCGCCTATGTAGAATAGGAATGACAGAACGGTCCCCTTGCAGGGTCACTGGGTGGATTAAGAAGAGAATAGGTAAGCTTTATAAGGCAGGTGGCAGAGAGTAACTGATCAGGAAACACTAGTCCTCCTCCTCCTCCTCTTGGCGTTCGTACAAAAGCAAACGCACGTAAGCACCATATATTCAACTTTATCAGATCATAGTCATTACCTGCGGGAGGAGATCCTTCTTTCTCATCAATAAATGTATTGCTTTTAGTTTCAGATAAATGAAAAAAGTTTAAGCGAGCATAAAAATGGAAGATGAGGAATACAGGCTCCAAGGTTGTGTTAGGGGGGACTGGCAGAGTTACTGTACAAAGCCGTAAACATGTTTGACAGCCGACACAGCCGACGGATGCCTTCGGATGGCACCACGGATGAAGATAGGTCTGTGCCTCCAAAGTAATTCTGTTAAAAGTGAGGAAGAAATTACCCGACGCAACATTTCACATACTAGAAGGAAGGACAGAAGCCGTGCTTTCCAAAGTATTCATTCTTGCGGTTTTTTCCCACGTATAAGTTAAGTTTAGAAAACGGAATTAATTCAAAATAGCCTGCTCCAAAGTATCACGAACGAACTCACAACCTAGCAAGAAAGCCAGGCTTTTGTCAGCGTCTGTAGTATGCATCAGACTCTACCAGGCGCTACGACAGAAAGGGCCGGGGGAGCCCAGAAGGGAGCATTTGCTCCGGCTCTGCATTTTATACGGGCTGTTCTTAGCGTTTGAGTGTTTACTTACCACAGATGACGTTTCATGAATAGAAAGCCTTTTCTCTTGGAACTTAAGTGGTTGAAGACTTCTTTTAAAGCATAAATTAAAATTTAAAGCTTTTTTTTTTTTTTTTTGGATTTATAGTAGAAATCCAGTTTCTAAGACTTTCTGGTTAAATGTTGCCTCTCAGGAATTTAAGTTGGAAACATAAAGCCATCTTTAAGCCGCCTCTAGTGAACATGGGATTGGTTCGGGAGAGACACTGTGGATGTTTCAGTATTTAACAAATTAACCGTGCTGGGTATTTAATGTGACACAGGTCTGGAAGCCACAAGACGTGCACGTGGGTATTTCTCTCTCTCCCCCAGGACCTTAATCTGTGCTCAGCGTGAAGCAATCTTTTGTGTAAAAAGCTTAAGAACGATAGGATGAGTTTGGAATACAGTGTCTGAGAACAACGGGTAGTTCTTTTCCATTTAAATATTGCACAGGGGACTCGGAAAAGCCTTTGGGCCAATCGTTTTCTATCTTGGAGACGTATCTGCGCCCATCTCTGTGCACACATGCAGAATCACACGTACGCTCCATCAACGTAACGTTGGGGGAGCCAGGCGGGCTTTGGAAGTGGGCTTGTGGGGTGGGGGGTTTGTCGGTTACCAGTTTTCATAGCCACCCTACCCCGTTGAGATCTCCCTCTTTAGGGGAATCCTAGGCAGCGACGAGGAGGCTGCTTCGTGCCTCCTATCAGGGACTCCTAGGAGGAGGGGTATTTCTGTTTTCGCACATGAAATCGTTCCTTAGTTACAGATTATCATCGTTTGAAAGACATTTTTGTAGCTAGATTGCCACTCAGAAATAGATGTCACCAACACAGGATGAGAGAAACTTATAAAGAATTACGAACTTCTTTTTAAAATGAGAAAGTCAGTGAAGAGAGGCAGCATAACCAGAAAGGGGGAAAATTAAAATCTGAAATAATTTATGAGCAAGATAATTCTCCAGCTAAGAGTATATTAGCTGTTTACTCAAAATGTTTGAGAGGAATGTTTGTAATCAGACCGTATTGTGGTCTTTGGGGGATTCACGATCCCCCTGCAGTCCGCGGGTTTGGTTTCTTCCTCGTGGACTTACAGGCAGGCGGGCATCAGGCAGTCTCCCCGGGGTGACACACCTGTGGATGGCCAGTCTTTCACGACAATAAGCCGCCAGCCACCGGCAGCCCTTCTGGAGGCTTCCGCCATCGTGAAGAAATGGTTGGAAAACAGTGTATAAGGAAAGAAATGGCTTAGTGACGTTTACGTAGGGAGAGAGAAGACCCTCCTCGTCCTCTGCCCTGTTTTCCCCTTTGCCCTGAAGTTTCTGGAGACACCCCCTCTGTCTTCTGGCCTCCTTCTCCGCTCCTTTTCTGACTCCTTCCTTTGGAAGCCTTGCAAATGAGGGGTCCAGGCTCAGCATTCATTGGCCCAGGTCTTCCTGGCATAGTAGCAGTATTCAGACGTGATGTACTTCAGCGTTGCCCTTCTGGCTGCAGGATGAGGCTGGACCGGAGGGAACAGGAGCCCAGTGAGGAGGGAGGCAGAGCAGCGGTCCAAGTGAGAGAAGCTGGCGCAGCCTGGGGAGGGCTCGCGAAGGCCGTGCTGCAGGAGTAGAGGGAAGGGGACACATCTGGGAGTTTTGCGGCAGCGGCTGATAGATGTGCAGGATGAGGGAGAAGGAGGAAGAAGGATGCCACTGAGGTCTCTGGCTCAGTGAGCGTCGTAGAAGACGGTCCAGTCGTGGGATGAGAGAAGACGGTGGGGAGGGGAGAACGGGTCCCCAGAAGAAGCAGCATCACGTGGTTTAGACATCCCACGTTTGAGGAGCCCCTGGAACAGCCAAGCAAGCCCATCTGGTGGATGTTTTGCAGCTGGGGGAGACCTGGGCTGAAGTGTGTGTTTGGGGACCGCACGTATGGACGGGGAAGTCGTGCACCTAAGAGGATACGACGTGCGGACTCGCACAGAATGAGCGCAGAGGGCTGGGGCGGCATCTCAGGAATACGAGCACGCTAAGAACAGGCCGACTGGGAAACAGGACGAGAGAAGTAGGAGAAAGCCTCCGAGACTGTGTCGTCATAGGGAAGACAGAACGTGGCTTTTGCAGACAGAAACTAGGAAGAGGACTGGAAGGTTTCGGTTGGCTGGGGGTGACGAGGTCTCCATCAGTGATGCCGTCAGTGACGTCAGTGGCGCCATGGAGAGGCTGTTGAATGACGAGCAGCAGGGAAGACGCCGGACAGCGAGTGTGGACGACCTTACAAGCAGCCTGATCCGTGAAACAGAAAAATAGGTCTAGGAGTTACCGCTTAGCGCGTGGTGATAACGTGGTAACAAACTGCTGTCAGCAGCCTCACTCGTTCAGAAACCCTTGAGTAGAAATACATGTATTTTTAAATAGTTATTTGCTTACCATTTAGCAACATACGAATAATCGCCAGTGTTTACGAAGCACCGACCACGTGCGAGGCTTCGTGGTTTGGCTTCTCGTTTCCGGATCCAGGGGCTTTCCTCCACAGGCCCGTCTCTCCCCGACAGCTGTGACTTCCTGGGGTCTCCTGTCGGTGCTGAAAGAACCCATGATTTCAAGCGTGCATCCCTCCTCGCAGCCTCGTCCTCGCCATCCCTCGTGATTTCCCGTGACCTGACCCACCCGCCGCTACCCTCTTCCTTCCCCCAAAGCTCCAGGCGCTGCTTTTTCCCACTGTTATTTGTGGCCTCACCTACACCCTCACCAGTGAGTAGAAGGCCTTCGAGCACCGTGTTGGGAAGCATCTGCATCGTGAAAAGATACCTCGTGGTCACCAGCCCCCGGTGATGGCGGATAACCCGCGCCTACTCCCGCAAGGTGCCACTGGAGGGGAGGAGGTCCTCTCTCCGGAAGCAGGAGCTCAGCCGGCGGTCAGCCCTCCCCGACGTTCTCCTGGCGCTGGCCGCCCTCCTGTTCTTCACGTTCAAGAGCACAGCCCACACGGCTACAGCAAGGAAGGCATGCCAGCTCCCGAGCCAGAGTCCCTAACGAGCGCTCTGCAGAGACCTGAGGGATCTGAGAACACGGATGGGGGTGGGGGGGCGTTCATCTCTATGCCTCCCAACCTCTAGAGACATTAGCATTTCCTCCCGAATGTAGGCAGCAACCCGCAGTAGCGATAACACAGCCTGTGACCTCGTCACCCACAGAAATCGCGAACATTTCCCCTTCACGTGGTCATTGTCACGGACAGTTTGATTGGGTCCCTTACACGCTCACCGTGTGGAAGAATGGCCAGGCTGCCGCTAGGTCTTACTTGAAGTGTCAGTAAAGGGGCGCGCTGTTTACCTGCCGCCGATCGGTGTTAAGTTTGGATTACTGTATTCAGGTCGAGTTGGTTCTTTCGTGTTCCCGTGAATTTGAAGATGGTGTTCTTACAAGAGGGCTTCTGGGAAGTACCTCCCAAGACTCCACCGGCTGGGAGCAAGGCTGCCGGTGGATCGAGCTTTCCTGTCAATTCTGTAAACTGAAAACATTTTCATCTCATGCACAAAGTTTCGTGTAAGACGAGGGGTACGGTGTTCAAAACTCAACGGAGATGTTTGTTGTCCCGTGATGCCCCTTCTCAGTTTTACCCCACGGAGCCCTTCAAAGCCAGAGGAATCATTCGGTCGGGGTCCCACCCCGTGGCTCAGGCACCTGCCCACCCCTCCTGGCGTCTCGCTGCCCTGTGTCTCCCTTCCCGCCCCACACCGTCTCTCCCATCCTTTCCTCGTGGACCTGTCAGAATTGCTGCTTGTGCCCCACTCTCCCGGTGGAACTATGCTTGCTGGGGCCACTGGGTGACAGTCCCGTTTCCAGAAAAGCCACACCCCTTCCTCCTGCAGCCTGACGTCTGCAGCATGTGACGGTGACATCAGATCTCCTTCCCGCGTGACTTTCCTCCCTGGGGTTGCTATACCTCCCCTTCCCGACGTTCTCAGCCTCCGTGGCGACCTTCCCCTGCCCCGTCTTACCGGGTGCCCTCCATCGTCTCTGGGCTCCCAGCCCTTGGTGCCTCGCTGCCCTGAATCAGAGACCTCTGTTTTAAGCCTGTCCACTCCAGGATCCATAGCCCTTGGAGATCTTCCCCATCCCCTGAGTACTGTTTCCTCCACCACCTTTCCACCTGACCCCAGGGTATCAGCGGACAGCTTGGACTTGGGTTGTGTGGCCAAATGAATAAAAATATTTAATGCAGGAGTTGTAAGCGTAATGCATCATAGGGGCCAGACAGATGCACCTTTAAAGAGCATGTTCGGAGGTGGGGCTTAAGCATTTGGCTCACGGGCAGGGCATCTCCTACCTACGGCAGCCGTAGTCACCCCCACACTCCTTATTCTGCGGCCCGTGTTCCCAGATGGGCCTGTTTTGTTTTTTGTTTTTTATGTTTATTTTTGAGAAAGAGAGCCAGCAGGGGAGGGGCAGAGGGAGAGAGAGAGAGAGAGAGAGAGAGAGAGAGAATCCAAAGCAAGCTACGCACTGTGAGCTCAGAGCCCAACGCGGGGCTCAAACTCCCAACTCACGAGATCATGACTTGAGCTGAAGTCAGACGTTTAACCGACTGAGCCACCCAGGCGCCCTAGGTGCCCCAAGTCTTTAAAGGAAGCCAGGAGTCTGGGTGTGCGTATCAAATGTTGCCATTTTTCAGCGTTGCCAACTGATGGCACAACACGGGAAGTGCTCGTAGGGGCTAATGGGAGCACGTCAGTAGACTGGAAACAGCCCCGGAGCTCCTGGGGCTGGATCTCAGCGCCAGGCCCTCCCCACCGTCCGGAGGATGTCCTGCATCTAACTCGCCATCGGGCCGGCTTGCCCTGTCTCTGCCCTCCAGCTCCAGCCCAGCTGCTGCGGCCCAGCCGCACCACTGCCCGCATCCGGGCCCGCGTGCTGCGGCCCGGCTGACCACCACTCGTCCGCCTGGCCCGGGCCCGCGTCCTCTTCAGAAGCCTTCCTGGCTTTCCTCTCCACGGCCCAAGGAGATGCCCTTTTGTGCACGTTGCCCTATCCCTTCATTCCCTAAATGACCCTCTGCACACAAACACCACAGCGCTTGTCACGCTGCGTAATGACAAGTCACGATCTTTTCTGCCTCCTCCGTTGGACTGCACTTCTTGTTTGGGCCCCAATTACAGCTTACTGTTTGGGGCGTCCCCAGGACCTCGTGGGGACTGGGCAGCCGGGCTCTGTTGGCAAACAGGCAGCGAGGAGCTTTCGAGCCGTGGGCTCTGCTTTGTGCCAGGCAGGTTACCTGACCAGGGACGGACACGTGTACCAGGCTGGAGCTTTCTCCCAGGAACCAGGCATGTTGGGGAGCCGTGGGGGCAGTTAAAGCCAGGCCATCGCAGGATCTCAGGAAAGGGGCCGGCAGAGAGTACGGGGGTGGCTACCACATCCTGAGTCAGACCAGGCCATGAGGCTAATTCTGTGATGCGTGCAGCTCAGACCACATTTGAGATGTGTTCACCTGCAGCCGAAACGACTTGGTGCCCACATCTATGAATGCAGGTATTTAACGGACAGGGGCTCAGAAAGTCTTGCTGTGCCCAACGCTTCCTGACAGGAAAATGGTCTGCGGGGGAAGGTCGGGGAGCTGGGCAAGCCCTTCGCCCGAGGACACTGTTCTTAGCCGTGGCTCACCTCTGGCCCTGCTGATCTCCGTGGACCCTTTTCTTCTCACCCCGCTGTTCCCGAGCCTCTAGCTCTCCTTGTCTTTGCATCTCTGTCGTGACATTCTTGGAGTCACCGGGTCAGGAACCAGGGACTGCCCCTGCTCTTGTATATTGTCCTTCCCTACTCATTCCTAGACATTGACCATGTCCTGCCCACTGGTCGACCCGGCTGCTACCCTTGGGAAAGCCTGCTTGGGAGGTGGCCCTCGGCTGGCGTCTGGGAGCTTTGGGGGCTTCCCAGCATCCCCAGGACTGACGAGAGTGGCTGGCTGTGCCCACACTGTGTGCAAACAGCACGGTCGAGGCCCAGCGCCCGCTCTCCTTCCTGGGGGCTGGAGTTCAGGTATGTGCCAGGCAGAGGGTGCCTACAGGACCAGCCCCCCCGTGAGGTCCCCGGCGCCGGGCATCTAATGAGCGTCCCCGTAGACAGATGTCACATGCATCGTCACAGCCTGTGGCTGGAAGAACGAGGGGTGTCCCGGGACTCCTGGAAGCCTCTGCCTTGTTCCCCTGGCACTTCTCCCTTTGCCGACCACTCCACGTCTTGGCACTGAAATAAACCACAGATGCACACACGGCTGCAGGCAGTTCCTGCGGCCCTCCCAGCGAGTGAGCGACCCCAAGGGCAGTCTTGGGGACCCCCCCAGCACAACAACTCTCAAGACTAGATTTCACCACCTCCTTTCTGGAAACCTTTGTTTCGCGACATGCTCAAACTTCCTTTTCCTCACACTTAACCATTTCTTATCAAGAAAAAATATAAAAAGGTGAGCTTCTGTCTGGAGGCTGGTGAGTTTAAAGAGGCGTCTTGTTAAACACTTTACTGCCTGTTTGGAAATTTGGATCGAGGACTCAGAGGAAAAAAGATTTTGAAGAAAGCCATTTGTAGGCTCTTTCCCTGAAGTTCACAGACCCCCTGAAACCCAGGTGGAGTGTAAGAGTAGGTGTCTCTCTTCTCAGAAGGAATCCTGCTGCTGCCCAGCAGGCAGGAACCTGAGAGCCACAGACCGGTGGGCATTCCCCAGGCTGACCATGTTGAGCCACATGAGGGGAGGAATGTTCCCGAGACGGCTGGCCCGCACGCACTCCAGAACCCCGTGGCGTCGTGAATCTCGTGTCGAAATAAGGAGCATCTCGTGAGACCAGGTGCCCGTAAGGATGACCGTTCTATTCGCAAAATTGGAACCTGAGGAAGAAGAGACCATTCAGATAGTTTCTTGGGCTTCTGGTTTGGGCTAAGATCAAATGAAAAAGATGGCTCCGTTCAGAAAAAAAAAAAAAAAATCACTGCTCTTGAAAGGAAGCTGGGACCAAAAACCACGCGATCATCTTTTGTTTTCCCGCAGGCACAGCCGTTCAGACTTTTATACAGTCCCCAAATCCAGAGCCCTCTTTCCATTCATGTGACTTATGCTTGCAACTTGGTCCAAAAGGAAAACGGCTCACTGTGGAAAGGCTTCCGGGCACTGTGTACATAGGCTGTATCAAATTCATAAGCAGTGTGAACCCCTTCATAAATTATTTAGCTTCAAGTTCATTCTCTGTAGGAAATTACGCCTTCGAAAAGATACGACGGGGTTAAACTGAATCAGATCTACCATAAAACTCTTCTAAGCATAGTAATTCGATCTGTCATTTATCAAATAAGAAACATTTCCATGCTTTTGAATACTCATGACTTAAGTCGTAGTGCGAGCCCAGTAAAGGGATCATATCTACCACTGCAGGCATGTTTCCAGCCGTGAAATGGGCTCTTCCGGGTTTGCTGGACAAGACCGTGACCCTCACACACGACGCCTGACCCGTGGCGTCTCGTCCACGGGGACCAGCCTGAGCTTTTTGCTTCTTTTACCGAGTAGGGCAAGATTCCACGGAGTTGCTTGGTTTGTGGCGTACGTTTTACACGGTCAGTATGAGAAGTTGGGCTTCACCAGGTGCCTTTAAACTCCATTCCCATCCCAGGGTTAGAAAGTCTTCTAGTTTCACAGGATGGTCAGTACAATGGGGGGGGGGGGGCAGCATTAAAACCTTTAACATAAAACAGTTTCTGGTCAGTCCTGCACAATTCTGCACATGTGTGTTCACCTACCAGAGTGGCTCACAGGTTGAGGGAATGGCCGGGTCTCCACTGCCTCCCCCAGCTCAGCCCCTGGGGCAGAGTCTGCACTTGCTAAGCGCGTGGCGGGCAAAGTCATGCTCATGGGCCGGTAGTTGGGTTCTTACGCTGATGTCTATGCCGTGTCAGAGCGTGGTTAAGGAAAGGAGGGAAATAATCGCTGTCTCAACAAAGATTTGGATCTCACGAAAGGACAGAACAGTTCACGGTGAAAATAATAGTCCACTGCCCGTCATGGCCATGATGAGATCATTGCCCACAAGCATACGGATAACGTCCACTTGTAAGGTGCTGTTCTCAGAGCTCTTTTCCACTCCCCGCATTCCCCCCCCCCCCCCCCCCCGCCGTGTTTGTGCATCAACAAGGGCACGCACCGCACACGAAGTTTCTCTGGTCTTCCAACAGAACTCACCGCTGCGTCTTACTAACTTACTCAACTTTTTGCCCCTTCTTGTAAATATTTGGAGGCATTTCTCTCATCTGGGCTCTTCGTGCTTTTGCAGTATCGGAGAGGGTTTTGAGTTGCGGCCGTGGCTGAGTTCTCCTCGCCCGCCGCCTGCCCCTCGGGGCCTGGGGTCTTCGGTGGATGGAACCCCCCCCCCCCGTTCACGTGTGTGTTTTAGGGTTATGCTGGCCATGTTGCTCCCCAAAGCTCTAAGTAAAAATGACTTTGTTCCATGGCGCTATGTTAAATTGGCTGGTTAATTCTGGTGTTATTTACCCTGTAATTCATTAGTTTCACCCCACCATTGGCAGCTGACAGGCTGTAATTTCACGCCTTGCAATAAAAGATGTCTCATAATCTGCTTCATTTAGCAGCAAGAGAATTTAATGAAATTAACTGCAGTCCTAATTATGCCAGTGAATACTAAAGACTGCCATCAAGTTTTCTCAGAAAAAGGACGAGGCCCACCTCGTGAAGGATTTAGAATATAATTTCCTGGGAAAAGTTGCAAATGTCTCCCTGCTATTGGCCAACAAGGGCCAATTATGACCACGCATATGACTATAATTAACTGGTTTTTCTCTGAATGCCTCTCCAAGTATTCATCGTTTCCAATCAAATTTAAGAGTGATTCCTCTACGGGAGTGGTGTCGATGATGTAAACAAACTGACGTTCCATTTAGCGTTCGTGATCTTTTCTCCTGTGGTATAGGGCTTCCAGAAAGTCATCGTTGGGCAACAGGTTTTCACTCTGTGACCCTGAGAGCTCTCCTGAATACACCATCAGCTCTGCCCGTTCCAGGCGCTGGAGGGTGGGGACCGCCCACGGCAGGTGGCTACCTGTGGGGCTTGGAGGTTCCATGTGACCTGCTCCCTCGCCCCGCCCTTCTCCAGGACACCTGGAGACGCCCTTCTTCCTGCCTCACCTGCCAGCCCACTCCCTGCCCTCCAGGTGGGGGGAGATGTGTTCTTGGCACCTGACGTCCCCAGTACTCTCGCGCCTGGAAATGCTCTGCCTGCTCGCGCGCACCCTTCCTGCCCTGCCCTCACTCCTACGTCTCCTTCGCTGGCTCTCCCCCTTCAGCGGAGGACTAGGAGGAGAAAGGAAGGAAGACCAGAGAAAGCTCCCCTGCCACCCCAGCCCAGGCCCGCAGGGGCCCCTGTCCCCGCCCTGGGGCTGCGTCCCTCAGCCGCGCCTCCTTGGGGCGCAGAGAGAACACAAGCATGATGTGAATTAGTACAGTGACCACGAAGGACACGCAGATTGGGACACAGGAGCCAGAGGAGTGGAGACGCACGGAGGAAGGGCCGCCCCTTCTCACTCGCACGGAGAGCGATTCAAACGTGTATGTGAGAAATTCTGTTTTATTTAAGTACGATAGAAACATCAATAGCCACGAGTTATTCACCGCTGCCTGTCTTGTAATCACACTTACAAATGAGTGACATTTCTCATGTTCTAAAAGTAATCACCTGCCTGGGGGCGTCACCTGCTCCTGTGGGGCCCCCGCACCTGTGCGTCGTGGGCTCTGCGTGGAACTGTCCGCGTCACACGTCAGCACGCTGGCGGGGTAGTCCTTGTAGGCGGCTTTTGTTTCGGAGGCCGCGTTTGAAAAATGATGGTGAGGCTTTTCTTTACCTGGGGCTGCTGGTGGGAGGGGGCGGTGCTTTGTGGAGAACCCCCCGGGGGCACCTCTGAATCACCGCTGTGTGTGCACGATCACCCTGATCTCGCTGTCCCTGCCCAGCGGGCCCTATGCCAGCACGCACGGCGCAAAGACAGCGATCGTGCTGCAAAGTGAGGCCCGCCCCGGCCAGTCCTGTCCAGTCCAGTCCTGAGGGTCTGCGTCCACTTGGGGGCCCCGGGCGGGGGGGGGGGGGGGGGGGAACCTGCCCAGGGGCATTTAGCAGGTCAGTGGCGGTGCTAGGCCCCGACCCAGGGCCTTCTGCCCCCCACGGCCTCCTTCACTGGCCACCGTGTCCCTCTCCTCCCCGACCGCGGGGTTCCCGGGCAGCGTCCCCCGGAGTTGGAGCTGGCGCTCCACGCGGGGGGCTCTGAGCCCACAAGGTCCGCACCGCGGCCCATGCCAGAAGCCACCTGCGAGGCCGCCGAGAGGGGCAGGTGCAGGGGCACGTGGCCAGAGGAGGGCGGGCGTGGGAGGCGCGCCCTGAGAGCCCCAGAAAAATAACCCTCCGCCTCCGCCGCCCGGGGTCCCGGCGGCCTCCCGGCCGGGAAGGAGGGGAACCGGCTGTTTGGACGCGCCACGAGCACGTCTCGTCTGCAGCGCGCCAGCGGCAGTTTTGGCGACAAGCAGCAAGGAAACCTGAAGTATTTCTCTCGCGGACCCTCCCAGCTTATTAAAAGAACTTATAGACATGAAAATACATTAAAGGGGGCAAAGCGGAGAGGGTGAAAGAGATTAACAACCCTCGCTGAATAGAGCCTATTGATGAGACAGGCCTGTGGGCTGCCGCCGGCTCTGAAACAAGGTGTTAGGAGCTGAAAAAGGAGGTCAGGCCTGTCCAGAATCTCGAGGGGAAGCGGGAATTTAGATTTGAAAATCTTACCCGCCGGCGTGCGCGCCGCTTCCCCCCCCTGCACCCCCACCTCCTGCTTGGGAGCTGCCCTCGGGAGGAGGAAGCCCCGCGACCCGGTTTTCGCTCCCACGCTGGAAGGCCCGCTCCAAGCGCAGCCGAGCCGGGAGGGCCCGCGGGAAGGGGCGCGCGTGTCGCGTCCGTCGTCTGGCGACCCGACCGGGCGCCGCGGTTTCCTGCCGGGCGTGGCGTGTGTGGAGGCGGGGGTGGGGGCTCCCCTCGGCCGGGATCGGGGGACCCCGCGTCGGGCCGGCCAGCGCCGGCAGGCTGTGGGCGCCCCCAGAGGGGTTTGCAGGGGAAGCGGGCGCCGGCGAGGGTGCGCGGACGGGAGCCCGCCGTGCGCATCTGCGTGCGTGCGGGGAGAAAGTTAGCCGTCAGTCAAGTTTTATCTCTTAATGAATAGAGACTGCTGAAGTAAGGGTTAGGTAATTGAGTTTATAATTAATTAGCCATAACCCTCATCAGATAAAGCAGTTGTGAGGAATCTTTTTTTTTTATCTCCTCTCTCTCCCCAGGGCCTGCCCTTCTTTGTCCTTGCGCTGACAGCCCGCACTTATCTCGGGCCGCGGCCCCGCGCCGCCCGCCCTCCCCCGGCCGGGGCCCAGGGTGGTCAGCCGGCCCGCATTGTGCTGGCAGGGCCCTAATCAGCCCAGCTGTCCGGGCCGTGATGAATTAGCGGCGGGAGTCGCACAGAGGTGGACTCCAGATCGGCCCGATAGCCCGCAGATTGCCGCGCTCCGTCCTGACTTGGGCGCGTCTCTGATAGACCTTTGACACCTTCCAACAAAGAGGTTACAGAAGGTAGAGCCGGAGAAGCCGAGTGCTCTCCCAGAAAGTTGGGCAACTTACAAAAGACCCCTTAATTTCTATAGCCCGGCAATTCCCGGCACAAAGGGAGGAAATCAAAGAGCGTTTGCCCTCTCCCTTTGAGGAGCCCTTTAAAAAAAAGAAATCCCATTTATCGGAGCTTTGCGTGTTTGGGGTCCGAGCAGCGGTGAGCACGTAAGGCATTAAAATCCGAGACTGTGCAAGGGGGTCGGTCTTCGCTGCGTGTCGCACGCTGAGCGGGGCAGCGTCCTCCTGCCTTCCCTGCTGGAAGATTAGAAATCTTGCGTTCAGGCAGGTTAAGTGAGGAATTTTTTACAGGACAAGGCCGTGGCCCTCTTGCTGCTGAGGATACTGAATTAGAAAAACTCTGGGCTCGTAATGCCACTTCCTTGTGATTTTAGGTGTTTCTGATTCACCCCCGGGCAGGCACAGGTAAGCCCCCCAACGCCCCAGGGGGTGCGGCAGGTCAGAAGGTGTCCTCCTCCTTGCCGTCTCTGGTCGCTGTCCAGTGTAGTCCGGGCGAGAACTACGGGTATGGGACCGGGTACCAGTCCTTATTTGGGGACTCGCAAGCCAGAATGTTTTAGCAGACGATAGGACTGAGTAATGATTTTGAATGTTAATGAAAATTTAATCAGACGGAATATATTATTCAACCTCATTTAGGGAGTAAAGTATGATAAGTGCGTTTACAAGTGCTGAAATTTATAGAACAAACGAGTTCACTTTTGTGGGGAGGAAGGCAGGAGACCCACACACTGACGCGCGGTCATTCAGGACGGTAGCTGGTGGTTCGTATTGGGTTTGGTTACAAATACAGACCGTCCTCAGGAGTCGCTTGGCCAATGCCGTTCTTGGCAAACATTCCTGGTAAATGCAGACTCAGATGGCATACACGTGCTGGATGCTACCGTTGAGCCACGTGGAGCGACTCATTTTTAAAGGAAGCAAATGTGGTAAATACATCAGTTCTTCATGTTCTGTGGAAGGAGCAAAAGGAGTCAGATGCACAGGCTCCGGGGACAGTTTGCCACCAAGATGCAGAATCACTCGGCTACAGCAAGTGGCACTGCCTTGCTGACCAGAGTTCTTGGGATCACCTCCGGCACACCCAGTGTGGAAACCAGTGATCAGGCCCCATCAGCTGCTGTCCCAGCTGGGATAGCGTAAGCCCGGTTCCTTGTTCCAGTCCTGGTGACAGAGGGCACCGCGTACGGGAGCCCACGTTCCTTCTCTGCCTGCAGTTGAATCGTGCGTCGCGGCCCCGTGCGAACCACAGGCGCAAAGCGGACAGCTCTCACACGTCCCGCCCCGCTCCCGTCCCTTGGTGGTATGTGAGGTTCTCAGTGGGGTCCGATGGGCCACCCCGTGGATTTCACTTCCCAGCTGGCTGCTCTGCCCTTCCTCACGGAGACGGGCCAACTGACTCATGGTTCTGCCTTCAGCCGCTGGGTTGTCGATGCACATTGACAGCCTCCTCGACCTCGATTGGGATGCTTCGGGGGCCGGGAGACTGGCGGGAACAAGGGGTCTTGAACCCCCCTCCCCCCCCTGCCAGCCTGGCACCCGGTCCCTGCCGCTTCTGCGTGTCAGCCGTGATTTAGGGAAGCGTCTCAGCCCATCTGAGTTTCACCTGCATCGTGTGTGGAACTAGTGAAGTTGTAGGCGGTCTCATGACAGCGTCTCAAAAACGGCTGGTTTCTGCCCTGCGTTTCCCTCTTACCGCTTCTGTTGTTCTTTCCCGTCAAGAAGTTAATGGGACAAATTTCAAGAAACCGTTCTTTAGACGTCCTTAGTTTTGGAGCCAGTGTTCTGTGAAGCATCCTTGACAGTCCAGGTCACTTCCAGGGCCGAAGTCCCACTGGGCGGTGGGCAGCCCTCCCCTCGGGCCGTGCTCAGTGGGATCGAGTCACTCGAAGGAGGTCCTGCCTTTCAGTCCTGCTTTCCAGGGATGTCACCTGACTCCTCAGCCTTCCTTATTGTATTGTATTTTAGAAGTTTGTTTATTTTGAGAGAGAGAGTGGGGTAGGGGTAGAGAGAAGGAGACAGAGAATCCCAAGCAGGCTCCTCACTGTCAGCTCAGAGCCCGACACGGGGCTCGAACTCACGGACCGTGATGTCATGACCAGAGCCGAAATCACGAGCCAGGCACTTAAGCCACGGAGCCACCCAGGCACCCCTCAACCTCCCTTATTTTAAACTGGGATCACTAGTGAACCCTTTCCAACTGTGTGAAGGAGAAGCAGAAAAGGTTTAAAGGAAGAAATGATGGAGGTAGTCCTTTGGGACGTTCTCAGGCTGGGCGCGTAGAAAGTCAGCATTGCTGATACCAGTTCCTCTGTTCCTTGGGGGGAGCGGCACGAGGGGGAGTGGGAACGGGGGTCTGAGCATCTCAGGGATAGCGGCGAAAGTCCACCTGCAAAATGGGTTCTTGGAGGTGCAAGGAATTAATGGTAGCGTGGCAGGCATTTCCAATTCAGTCAGCAATATGTTTGATTCAGAAGTCGACATCACCTGAAATTCTAAATTCCCTTTGCTGTCCTTTGTTTAAATAGCATCACTATTTTTTAGACATAGTTGTTAAACCCGTAGTTATTACGCGTTTATCATTTTTTGGACCTGATTCTAAGCTCATCTCATCTTATATATATTTTTGAAGCTTTAAAGTTGAGTTACACTAAATCAAAAACGGTGATTCCAGGTTTAGATATAAATAGAGTCTCAGTCTTGCTTTCCTTTAGATTCATTACCCTGAGCTTTTGGTTCTCATAGCGTGAGTACATGTTTACTCAGACCTCATCCTCTTGCCCCCGCAATGCTGGCAGCACCAGGAGACCCGAGCTGCCTCTCTTAGTTCAAGCCTGGGGATGCCCACTTGAGCTGGATGAGTCGTGGTGATGGCAAATGGACGATCAGGCCTCCGGGTGGAGAGGAGAATTCCTTGACCATCGTGTAGAGACGTGGGGTTCTTTACCTTTTGAGGGTCTTTCCGTGCTTAGAGGCGGCCGCGTTTCTAGGAAGCCAACCTCGTCTCAGGAATACCAAAGACATTTACGTTTTTCACCTTACGTTAGCCTTTCTGAGGCTGTCGCTCCTTGTCTTAGATGTGTTCAGGGCCCCGTTGGCTCACCCAGCATTACCTGGGTGGTGTGTGTGTGAGAAAATGCACCTTTCCCGGTGTCCGCAAGGAAGGGTTTGTTGGCTCACTCAGGTGGAAGGGTGACCCCAAATAAGGGCAGCGGGAGGCACCCGTTGGCTCTGATCTTTGTGGGTGTGGGCCCTGCACATTCCTGTGCTCCGTGTGCTGAAACCCAGGCCCGTGTGGTTCTCGTACCCTTTGCACGTCTGAGCTGGCAGTAGACTCCAACAGAAGTCTCAGAAATGGTTTTCGCTAGTTGTGGGCATCCCCGTGTGGACCCCCCTGCAGTCTAATACTGAACTAGTCCCTGTGAATTCGGGCCTGAAATGTGCAGCGGCCAGGCAACGACCTTGACGTAAGACCTCATGTTGGCCCAGAGTACACAGGCCAGGATGGGAAATGGCCAAGTTCCCGTGCAAAGTCAGATACCTGCAGCCACGTGAATTTGGGGTAGGATGTAGGACAGCCACCAAAACACCCATCCCCTGCCCAGAGCTACCATTAAAGCTTCAAAACATCGGGTAGTGCTGCCTGCTTGAGGCTGAACCCGGAAGACCTTTTGCTGAGGGTCAGCTCGTGCCACGAGCTCCGGTATGTGACAGGCTACTTGGTTTCTGTGGTCTGGTTGGGTGTCGTAAGTGTGCGAGCGGTGCCTGAGAGGACATGGCTGTGGGTGAGCAGAGAGGTACACAGACGCCACTGCTCCTTATCTAATGGGCCCGGGTTTGTTTATGTGGCAGCCAGGCGTTCCCGGTGACACGCCCTCATTGGAGTCCCCTAGATTCTGGCTCGGCAGTCAGTAGCTCAGTGGGGAGGCGCTCCATCCGTGGGATGCAGCTCTCTTTGGAGCCTTCCTGAGCATCCCAAGGAGGCCTCAGACACGGTGTCCTTCCCCCCTTCTGTCCCCCACCCTCCTAGGTTGCCCAGAGCACGTCCATCGAGGAGCGTGCACCCTTCTTGCAGGCATTTCTCTTAAAACAGAAGTGACCAGAGTGGGTACACACAAAACTTGACCGTGTGACACATCACACACAGACCTTGCGTTTCTCCCCATGTGCACCGTGCATGAAGGACACAGAGGAGCCTACCAGCTTGTAGATAGCAAACACGAGGCCAGTTAGTGATAAGGGAAGACGAATAGACAAGCATTTTCTATGTGTGTCTGTAACTGATTTCCAGGAATTCAGCACAGAAGTCATTTGGGAATCAATTGACTACAGAGACAGGTTTTCCAGTTAAAAGCACCGAAGAAGCCAAGTCTGCTGAAGTTCCTCCTGAAATATGCCTTTTGATCTGTGCTGCCGTGCATGTTTTTTGTTAGACCATTTGTAATGCATTAGGTGAGCATGGCTGCAGTTGGCCGTGGTGCCTGGTTGATCGCAAGGAATTTTCACCGACAGGGCACCATGGCTGTACGGGCATTTAATTTAGCATTGCCCTTGTGGGAAAGTATGTCTCTTAATTGCTAAGACCTTTAACTTTGTATGAATTCACACCGAACATAATTCAGGCTGTATGGCGATCCTTAACAAATTCCATCGTCAACATGACTACAGGAAGGGAGCCTAAGTAGGGCATGAAAGATGATAATTCATTTATTTTTTCTTTGGCTGGTAAGCCCATGACTGCTCACTGCTCTAACACACGTTACCCAGCATTTTGGTAGAGTTCAAAAATGAAAAGGTGCTTCTGTAGAGTATGAATGTAACGTTTTTGGAGAAACGTATGTATCTAACTTTATAGCTGCAGAGTTCTAGAGGGCTTTTTAGCAACAAAAAGTGTTTTTCCTTAAAAAAGATAAAGTTTATTCTTTCTTTTTCAAAAGACATTGAGCCTTCAAGTTGGCAGATTGATGCTCAGAACATATCCGTCTACTTGAATTGATTTAAGATACAGTGATTTAGGAGGAAATTATTTAAAACTATGTAAGACTTAGAAAGCAGACCTTTTAAGGAGTTCCTAAGACTCTTACCCCAGAGATGATAAAAAGTAATGAATAGGAATTATTTCACAATGAATTATATTTTGTGTGCACAATTATATGTACTCATTACTTGGTGTGTACTTCCCCTTTGTCAAACGTTATAACGTATCCATCTACCATGAAAGGTCCATATAACATGAAAGGTGGTTTCCTTCCGTGCCTGTGAAATTGATGAACTGATGAGCCGGGAAAGACTTACTCATATTTTAATGCCAGCAGTAACAGTCCTCACACCCAGAGAACAGGGGCATCAAAGTTGGTGGTAGCAGGGAGTATTTGCTGCTGTAATTGACAAATAATACCCCTCATAAATACTGCCAGTCTTTTCAATTAGTTTTCATCTAAAATTCGGGCTACAAAATGATGGCCTGTCAACTGACAATGAATGGCAAAAATTAATAAATTGTCTTCTAAATAGAATGGACACTTAAGAAAAATTGGGCAGCCAATTTAGCACAGCATGAAGCGAGGGGAACCTTTTGTAGGGATGCCGGGCACTACGGTCGTCTCCGTCTTTATTAATGGTGCTCGGCGGCTGCTGACAGTTTTGTTGCTACTGGCAACTTTCTTCATTAAAATTAAAGCCAGCATCAAATTCCATTAGCCGTACTCTGGGCACCTTGCATTTTCTTATACACATTGTTTCTTTTATTAACTCCCTGTCCGCCCATGAGAAGTTTTAAAGGAAGTTAGATGGAAGGAATTATTTGCCAAGGCCAGAGAACCATTGTCTGTTCTTGGGGGAGGAATGACTGTTACCTGTCCTATTAGAGGCTGCACCCTAAAATCTACAAACCCCTCGTTTTTGTTCCCTCCGCTTTCAAAAATGGGAGCACATTACCTCTAAATACAAACTTTTAGGGATCTTTCAAGCTTTCAGAGAGGAATAGCCTATTCTAGTTCTGGGTTTTTTTTCTGAGCCTTTTTTTTTTGTTTTTTTTTTTTAACTTCTGGCTTCCCGTTTCTAACTGTATTTCCATAGCAGACTGTACCCTGACACAATAGTGGGTTGATGCTTGGAGACACTTGCATTTGTCACAGACGCCTTAGAGTTATTTTCCCCAAAGGCATGACTTTTATCTGTAGAACAAATTTCAACCTTTGAAGGAAAAAAAAAAAAACCCAAGCTCTGCTGAACAAGTTCTCAACTATTGTCTGAAAAGCTGTTGCCTGCCCGCAGTTCAAAAGCATGAAATGCCTCCGCCCTGGAGCGTAGCCTCTTTGGGCAGAAGAAGTCACAAACAGCTCCGATTCTAGGACGGCTCGGGTCTTGCCCGTGCACGGACGCCCGTCCACCACCCCCAAGCAGAGGTCGTGTGTCTGCTGGGGTCGGCTCTCCGGATGGCACGAGGCTGGGATCACCCACCACTCAGGTCAACTTCCCTTCTCGAACCGGCCTCCTAATTGCTTTCTCGTGCCCTGAGTCACGGTAAGCTGAGGGGCTAACCCTGCCTCTCCATTGTTTTTCTTCTCCTCTTCCTTCTTTCAACTTCTGCCTTACACCGAAAGAAACCCAGATACTCATTAAAACCATAGAGAGTTAGGCGCCGGGCCACGAAGGAAAAGGCAAAGGCATTATGCCGGAAAACCTGCACTCTGAAACACAACCGGGGTGCGAGCATCCGGGCACCGGAGGCAAAAAGGAAACTGTTGGCCTGAGCTCTGCTGGAAGCGATTGCTACATACGAGCCCGTAACCTTGTCTTAACCGACTTGTAACCATAGGTTACAGTTACTTCCCCCGCCCCCGTACCTCAAGGAGAAATACAAAAGAGTTAGCGTTCTCTGATTGCACAGTGTCCCGTCACCACGGTCTCCTTGTACCGCCTCCTTTCCCATCATACATAAATGAAACAGTATCTAGGGTAGCGTTAAATAAAAGAGAATCCCAGCAGGTGAAACACGTCCTGTCTTATTCTCTGTTTTGGGTTTTGTTTGTTAATGTAAGAAGTACTGAGATTCCAGAGTGTACGTGCTTTTGCTTTGCGGACAGGTGGTAGCTATGGCAATCTGTTGTTTCTAGGAAGTATTTCTGACATTTTATTTATTTTTATTTTTTTTAATACTTTTGAAAATTTATTTATGTTGAGAGACAGGCCCAGAGCGTGAGTGGAGGAAGGATAGCGAGAGAGGGAGACACAGAATCGGAAGCAGGCTCCAGGCTCTGAGCTGTCAGGACAGAGCCCGACACGGGGCTCGAACTCATGAACCATGAGATCACGACCTGAGCCGAAGTCGGACGCTCAACCGACAGAGCCACCCAGGCGCCCCTATTTCTAACATTTGAACGGTGAAGTGAATCAGTCAAATAATTGCAGGAAGGCTCTGCTACCCAGTCTTCTTTTTGAGTAATTTTAAATAATTAAATGAAGAGCAACGTGTCCAATAGTATTTCAATTAGCTGCGTCTTTAAAAAAAAATGAGTATTCACCAAGATTGTGTTATTTGCTGAAATGTAGGCGTGCAGTCATTTAATAATGTTGCGAGGCCTCTAAAATGAGCAGGACCGAGTCTCTGTACCCGCGGATAGCCATCTGCAACTCCAAGGGCTATTCTCCCCCTGGAGACCCCCCTCCCCAGTATCTGCACCCACTAATATGTTACAGCAAATGGGGCATGAAATACAACACTTTATATATAGTATGTACTAAGTGATTCTTATATGGAAACAACGAGGCCATTTTTAACATGCTGACACAATGTTTGCAGTGTTTCATCATTGGATTGTCCTGATTAACAGTCAACTTCTCTAGTGGGACCCCTGGAGTAATTTCTTTTTTAACGCGATGAATCCGATTTGTTGGACACTGCTTCGTCCCGTCGCGTGTTTTAAATTGTGACCTCTGAGGACTTGGGAGTGGAGTAAGCAGCTACAGTGTGCTCTGTGGGCTCACTTCCCTTGCTGCATTTTTGGCCAGTGCTGAGAAGTTGGGTTCAGACGTTTTCTCTTGGTAAGCCGTCACAGGCACCGTTTGATTTTGCTGCCTGGTTGGGGCAGGTCTCCCTTGTCTGTGGCAGCAGCAGTCTGCCTTTGTCGCGGCCTCGGAGCTGGCACAGAGGCGACGCTCGCGGGGGACATTTGGTAGAAGGGAAGCACATCCGGGCCGCCCACGTTCCGCGTCGCCTCTGTCACCCCGATACACTACGTACATTCGGCAGGGCAGCCCCTGCCTGTGACCCAGAGGGAGGGGCGGCCCCTGCCTGTGGCTTGGGGGGGGGGGGGGGGGGGGTGCGTCCCCTACCTGTGGCCTGGGGGGGGGGGGGTGCGGCCCCCACCTGTGGCCCGGGGTGGGGGGGAGGCGGCCTCCGCCTGTGGCTACGCAGGGGGGGGAGGGGGGGGCGGCCCCTGCCTGTGGCCTGGGGGGGTGCAGCCCCCGCCTGTGGCTCGGGGGGGGGGGGGGGTGCGGCCCCCGCCTGTGGGTCAGGAGGGGGACGGCCCCTGCCTGTGGCTGGGAGGGGGGTGCCAACACCTATCTCCCCTCTCCTTGGCTGCAGAGGCATGCAGACAGGCCGGCTGGGTTTGTTGTCTGTGAAAAGACCCACTGGGGTCCCTGGTGGGCAGCTGGTGGTCTGGCAGCAACACTCGTTCCTACTCAGCAAGAGAATGACTCTGGGGATGACCCTTTACCTTCTCCACCCGTGTCTGTGTAGGTCCACGTTCATGAGCACAGACGTGCGTGCCCATTTTATCACGATTTCCGTCAGCCTGTCATCTCCTCAAGTGGAAGGGGTGGGGAAGACCCTGGAATCTGTAGAAAAGTTCTC
This sequence comes from Panthera onca, assembly GCF_046562875.1. Classification (NCBI taxonomy): domain Eukaryota; kingdom Metazoa; phylum Chordata; class Mammalia; order Carnivora; family Felidae; genus Panthera; species Panthera onca. Next base: position 5,102,054 of record NC_138346.1, on the reverse strand, counting down.
CCTGACACCTGTGCCGTTAGCAGAACTTAAAACGGACCTTCTGGGGGAACAGAGCCATTCTGAACCCTGCCCTATTCCTTGCTCGAACTTACTCCTTTAGGCAAAACATCAGGAGCACGGATGCCCCCTCCAGCTGGGACATCCTGGGGACCGAGCACCTGGTGGGTGGCCGTCTCAAAGAGGAAACCAACCTCGTAGCGTATTTGGGCCACCAGGGACCCTGCTGTCCTGGCGATAGCTCCATGGACAGACAGTCCCAGAGCAGGACACTGACTGGATTTGTTTTTCCAGACGTACAATCTCTTTTTTTTAAAGAATTTCCAATCCGTTGGTGATAGCATTGACTTTCCCAGAAACTAAGTAGCCGCAGCAGTGGGGGTCATCATCTCGTTGTTGTGATCGGACTGGCCGCAGAAGGAAATGTTTGTGCTACTCATACGCCCACGGGAGTTTCTGCAGGTTGGGGCTTGGCGTTCTCAGGGACCGCCGTGGGACTCGTTGTCCGTGCCAGCAGGGACAGACAGTAGAGGCCACCGGGAGCACTGCGTTGACAGCTTCTGAGGCTCTTCATGACGAGTGCCACGTGCCATCAGTCCAGGCGAGGGAAGTGGGAGCCCGTATGCCAAGGGGACGCCATCCCTGGGTAAGGACTGGCCTGAAATCGAAACACGGCTGTTGGCACAAACCTCGCTCTTGTCCTTGCCCAGGAGGAAAAACAAATCCTTCCCTCCTCTGGTTTCTGCAGTAGAAATTCCGTCCTAGGCTTGACCTGCCTTCCACTCCCTACGGCCACATCTTAATTTCCATAAGGGAAGAATCCTGAGGGCCACACCCTGGGTCGTGTTTCTCGGCATGCCTCCCCACGTGCAAAGTCGTGGTTTACACTTAGGGTGTGGGCAGTAAGACTGTTTGTATTGCTTTGGTCTCTGATGAGATCGCTCGACGAGCGTGTCACTTCCGACCCGTTTCCCCACACAGTGCAGGGCATACGCACGTGGTGACAACAGGTGTGCAGGTGGAGCCCCACAGACGACGTGAATTCGGAGTCGGGCTTTGCCGCTCCCTGGTCATGTTGCCTTGCACAGTTATCTAATCTCCACGGAACCTTTCCTCGCTCGTGCTAATGGTTCTGCCCCTTCAGCTACTTGTGCGTTCATTCAGCGGGCATATTTTGATCACTTGCTATTTGCCAGGTGACAGGAAACAAATGGGCAAGACGAGAGTGGCCCCTGCGGTCGCCCCGCGAGCGAGGCAGAAACGAATGGCTGGCACCGTCTGGACAGCACTGCCCGACAGAAACAGAATGTGAACCACGTGCCCCATTTCAATTTTAATTTTCTTTCGGCAGCCACGTTAGAAAGAGCAAAAGCAAGGGGCACCTGGGTGACTCAGCCCATTAAGCACCCTACTCTTGATCTCGGCTCAGGTCATGGTCTCACAGTTTGTGAGTTGGAGCCCCACGTCAGTCTCTACGCTGATGGTGCGGAGCCTGCTTGGGATTCTCTCTCTCCCTCTCTCTCTCTGCCCCTCCCCTACTCGTGTACTCTCTCTCTCTCCCTCTCAAGATAAATAAATAAACTTTAAGAGTTAAAAAAAAAAAAGTGAAGTTTTAATGTGTTATTATAAGCAAACATATCCAAAATTGATTCAACGTATAATCAACATAAAAAGTTATCTTTTTCTCTAAGCTTTCGGGAGTGGGTATGTCGGTGAGAACTGACCACGGGTGGAATCTGGTTGTCACGTGGGGCTTGCGGTGGCCCTCAGAATGGAGCTGGTCCAGAGTGAGGGGCCGCTGACGCGGACAGGGAGGCACCAGCCGAGGAGGAGGGTGTTCTGGGCTCCCGTCTGCACAGGCTGAGATCGCACTGGCTGTGGGACACCAGGTCGTGCTGTGGGCAGCCATGGTGAGGCTTTGCAGGGCAACAGTGTAACCGGTTGAGAGAATTAAGCCTGAGCGTGGCAGCCGTTGAGAGTCAGGTGGGTGAGTAAGTGGCAGAAACACAGGAGAGAAACTTGGAGCAGGAACAGGTGCGTTCCCAGGAAGAACATAGTATCCACAGTCGTTGGTGGACGGATCTCCCGTGCAGAGAACTTCCAAATAGCTTCTGCCGACGTGAAGTCTTCTCCACAGCTCGCCTGATATGTCGGCTTTCGACTCTCGTTCTGCCCGACTTCAGCGCACAAGCCTGGCCCTCGGACGTACGTTAACGGACAGTTGCCAGAGCCTGTGCAGCGTGTGTGGAGACGATGGCTCAGGGATCGTTTGCTCGAACAAAGAAGCAGCTGCAGGCTTTACGGGAGTCCCTCTCTGCGGTGCCCCTGTGTCCCCATGCAGGTGCGCACACCGGGTTTTGTGAAATGCCCACCGTGGCCGGAAGGCATCGGGCCCCTCCATCGCCAGCCTCGCTGGGACTGCCTTGAGGGGGCGGGTGCCCTGGCTTCCTGGGCAGGTGATGGAGTTCAGGTTCTTCTCTTTTCTTTTCTTTTTTTAGCTAAAACAGAACTCCCCCCCCCCCCCCCACCAGCTGCACAGAGCCACTCGCAGGCAGTGGCCTGCTGGCCCCCGGGGCCCATCGGGGCGGGAGGAGAGGCCGCCGCCCAGGGGGTCGAGTGGCTGTGCCCCATGGAGCCCCAGGGAGCCCCCCACACTCCGGTCGGTGTCGGGGATGTCCCCCCGCAGCCATTAAGTGCAGATACCGTCATCCCTGCTGCTGAAAACCTGGTGACAGGAAGGGGCAGGTTTGAAAGGCAAGAAAAACGAGGTGATCAAGAGATAATATTAACTGGAAAAATCAAGAAGGGATCTGTCAGTCCCGGTGCAAACACGTTCCTTTCTTAGCGGCCTCTCCTTTTCTGTGGCCGAGGGAGGTGTTTTGTGAAGGTGGTGGTCGCGGGGGGCCCAACACGGGCGGCTTCGGCGGGTTTTTTCCCCGCCCACGTTGAGCATCCATCTGGTTCTCTCTTTGGGACTTAAGAATTCCAGCCAGAGCCAACGTGAGGCGGAAATCTCCGCGGCCTCACGGCCGACGCGGGGCCCCAAAGGGGAGAAACCCAACAAACTTTTTTCCCCCGCTTTGCCGTTTTGTTACTCCGTGGACACGGTATTAAATCGGATTCCGTGTCCATCATTATTAAAATGTGAAGTGTGTCGGTCACAAAGCATCCATTCCGGGGCAGTTAGCTGAATAATTCCTTTCTTTATTATCCCAAATTACTGCTGAGCTCTGGAGAGGGGATCGGTTTAGCCAATTATTGCCATTTGAGCTGGATTTGTGGGTGATTAGCTCCTGGTCGAATCCAGTCCGGGCCGGCGCTTTGAAGCCCGCGCCGTGTGATTTTCTCAGCAGTGAGGTAGAAATAGACGCGGCTAATGACAGCAAGGTCGCGCGGGTGAGCTGACCTGTGTGTGGCGCGGGCTTGGGTTTCACAAATAGGGCATCCACAATAACAAGTGTGGTGCTAACCCTGCCGTGCATAATCGGGGCTTTCTAGGATTGTCGGAGATGCTGACAGCTCAATTACAGGGTAACCCTTTGTACCCTACAGCCTGGCAGAATAACGGGAATATTACTAACCAGCGAGGGGAGGGGGTCACCAGGGAGCTGGTGAGAGATCCAGAACCCGCTCCTCCGCCCCCTCCCCCACGCCTTCCCGGCAAGAACAAGCTGGGAGAAAAGCCTCCATTTGGGGGATAATAGATCCTCTGGAGGAGAGAAAGGGGCACAAATATTACGAAAAAAGCAAACAAACAAAAATTCAGTTGGGGGGGGCGGGGGGGGGGAATCCTTCCTGTTGTTTCTATGGAAACACTTGAAACTGGGAAGAAAGTTAAGACGGTCTAATTGTGGCCGAGCTCCCCTGTGCTGGCCAAATTGGTGCGTCTCCTCCTGCCCAGGCTCTCATCCAGGCATCGTGTCTGTGGATTTGCTGCAAGTTTTCCATTTGAGGAGAATCTGGGGAGACCGGTTAATTGGGAGTATTTTCCTACATGCGGTGAATGATTATGTTATTGATTTCCTGCTGTCACCCAAGATCAGCGTTTTCTACACCTTGAACGACAAGCTGTTCTGACCTGTGGCATGTCTGGTGTCTTGTCATTGTTGCCACGCTCGCTTTTTTCCTCTTAAACCCTCTTCTCACTCGTCCAGGTTTAACTTGACAGCGTTTTTTTGTTTTTTGTTTTTTGTTTTTTTTTAAATTTTTTTTTTTAACGTTTATTTATTTTTGAGACAGAGAGAGACAGAGCATGAACGGGGGAGGGTCAGAGAGAGGGAGACACAGAATCCGAAACAGGCTCCAGGCTCTGAGCTGTCAGCACAGGGGCCCGATGCGGGGCTCGAACTCACGGACCGCGAGATTGTGACCTGAGCCGAAGTCGGCGCTCAACTGACTGAGCCACCCAGACGCCCCAACAGCGTTTTAATTGAATGGCAAAGATGTTACTCTTTCCCCACGTTTTAATTTTTGGTTTTTAACTGCTTGCATGTTTGGGGACACTTTAGATTTTTGGAGGCGTCCTAAGACTAGGGCTGGCTTGTAAATTCGGCTGAGTATTATGGGGACTAACCATACACGGGTACTGAGAAGGGAATCTGGGAGCCCACGCCTGCATGGACGGCCCAGCCCCCACTAGAACTCCCAGGCACTGGAGGGACCTGACCCATGTGTCCCATCTGTTTGGGGACCAGGGGTTAGAGGCACCTCATAGACCCTCGGGGAAGGACATCCTGTTGGGACTGAAAAGCAAGACTCCCGTGGGAGCTGTAGGGACTCCCCCCTTCTTCTCCTGAGGACACTAACCATACTGGATTAGGGCCCCTCCTCACGGCCCCATTTAACCTTAGTTACCTCTTTAAAGACGCTGTCTCCACACGCGGTCATATCATGAAGCATGGTGGGCATGCTAGGACTTCCACACATGAAGTTCAGCTCATAACAGCCAGAATCTAAGGGTCTGGGTGACGCTGGTTTCAGTAGAGGTTATGAAGCCCGGGACCCAGGACCCGCGCCTCGGGGCTGAAGGGTGGGGCGTGTTCACCTGGACGGTAGGGAGGAAGGGGAGGAAGCAAGGAGGGCGTTTCAGGGAGAAGAGAATTTGCAGTTGAAATTCCAAGTGACCCCCGTTGGCTGCTTTTGCAGTTTCGTGTCCTGGGGCTGGGCTCCACACCCTTTTTCTGTAAAGGGCCAGAGAACAAGTACTTGGGGCTTTCTGCAAGCCCTGAGCTTGGCCAGGTGAAGGCAGCCACACCTGCGAGTGGAGGTAGCCTTGTTCCCGTTAGAGCTCATTTGCAAAAAGAGGCAGAAGGTTAGATTTGGCCCATAGGCCAGACTTTGCAAGCCCCGGTCCTGTGGGATTCCCAGCACCAACGGCTCATGTTCGAGTGCCCTGGACTGGGAGATCCTGTCGAACAGCAGTGCACAGAGGGCTCGGGGTCCCCCATCACGACCCAGACTTTGCAGCCATCAGCACTAGGCCCGTGTGTCGGTGATGGGGGGCCGCGGGGGTGAGGCCTGGAGAGACTTTACAGTCACATCAGGTGCTACGTGTGTGACTTTCCACTCGTCTGGGTCCAGGCACGCTCTTAGACAGTGTGCATTTGCTGTTTGCGAGGGACAGCTTAGCCTAAGGGGAGAGCGGGGGCAGGACAGGTAAGTTTTCATTCTGGAAGAGTAGCTAGGTATTAGGAGGGACAGCAGGGAGCCTTTGACGTGGAGGAAGAATGTCCCTGCTCCTGGTACCACCCCTGTGCTTTCCTCAGTCTAAAGATGAAATTCCGTCCACCTTCCACCCACCCAGATACGGTTTTCTAGGTGGTTCGATGTTTAGTGCGCTCTGTGCCCAGCGTGGGGCTCGAACTCACAACCCTGAGATCGAGAGTCGCGTGCTCCACCGGCTGAGCCAGCCAGGAGCCCTTCTAGGTGTTTTGTTGTTGTTGTTGTTAAGTCAGTTATCTTAAATAAACCACAAGTTTAATGCGTGTTACAGGGAAAAAAAGAATCTCGACTAGAATCAAAGTAAAAAACACAAATGTGAAGACAGCGATTGGAGTTCACACTCAGTGGGTCTCCGTTACACCAGCGTTTCTCTGCAACGTTTCCGAAGTACGTTGAAAGCTTCACCTGCTATAATGCGAATTTGTTCAGCACTGTTAAGAAGGTGAATCGTAAAACACAGAGGAACCGTAACCGGTGTTCGTTACAGAACCAAAGAAGTACTCGAACGTCCCTTTTTTTTTTTTTTTTTGGAAGTATAGAAACATTAAACCTTTCTGAACTCGGGTGGAAAAACTTGCGTTTTTAAACTTGGTAATTTAGGAAGCTGTCGGGACCCCCCTCAGTGCAGCAGGATAATTCCATGCGTGTCACTGCGAGGTCAGGCACACGCTCCCCTCCATGTTCAGTCACAGACATGTGCGTGGCCTCCAGCCGCTGTTCACACAGGTAGAGAAACGCCACCTCGGGAGAAAACGTGGTCTGATCTTCCCACGGAGCAGCCCGCAGCCGGCTAATGCCCCCTTGCCACGTGGCACCCGGGCCATTAAATGTCCCCCTGTGTCATGATGAACCCTGTGCTAACAGACCCCAGCGCCACCCGGTCCCTCGGACTCGAAACAAAGACCGATCTGCCTGGCTGAGACCCCCAGTCTCTAATGCAGTCGGTAAATCTTTGTTGGTAAAGAATTGCGATCGAGCAGAGTTTTAATATAAATTTATGAGTGGTGTCTTCTCCCAGCTCGGGGCTGCGGCAAACACTAGGGATGGATTTCAGACGGCACTTGCGTTCATTACGTTAACTTTGTAAGTTATTTAAAGCTTGTCCGCTTAACGTTGCTTTTGGCTTTCAGTGACCTCTTGGGACGCGGCAGACAATACACGTGACGAATAAAGAGATTGCGGCCAAAAGACAATTCTACCCTTTGCTCCACCACAGGAAGAGTTCCTTGAGCAAAAAAAAAAAAAAAAAGCAGGAAGTGCTTGCCCGGAATCCCGGTCTTCCGGCCGTAGATCATCAAAACCACAGTCTTTCTTTTAATATTAAATTTTTTTCAACGTTTTTAATTTATTTTTGGGACAGAGAGAGACAGAGCATGAACGGGGGAGGGGCAGAGAGAGAGGGAGACACAGAATCGGAAACAGGCTCCAGGCTCCGAGCCATCAGCCCAGCGCCTGACGCGGGGCTCGAACTCACGGACCGCGAGATCGTGACCTGGCTGAAGTCGGATGCTTAACCGACTGCGCCACCCAGGCGCCCCAAAACCACAGTCTTTCTGATGCGCCAGCAAACTAATTAGGTGGTGGCAATTAGATCAACACGTGACATTTCCACATAAGATGACAGGAACGTTTGAGCGGTCACAAAGCCCTTCCGTTGCTTACTGTGCAAACAAGTAAAAGAGATCGAAGCTTTAAAATCGGTCTGGGAGGGCAGAGTGATTCACAGAGAGGCAGCCTGGCATTGGGGTCACAGGTATAGACCGCTGCTCCTGGCTCGTCCTACCACGCTGGTCCCCCTACTCGGGCAGTTAACCCAAATCATAGTGGTTTGTTTAAAACCATAACCGTTTTATTATTTCTCAGGCTCCTGTGGGTCGGGAATTTGTGCCAGGCGTAAAGGGGACTGCCCCACGGGTGCTTTCGGCCAAGATCGTTTCTTCGCTGACATCTTTCGTGCCTCACCAAACGTGGCTCAGAGGTCTGGGCACGGAGCCAACAGCTCAGGGGCAGTCTTGCAGCTGGGACCTCGGCTTCTCCTCCCCGTAGCCTCAAGATCTCCCTCTTGCCAGCCTCCCCGGCAGGATAGTCTGAATTCTTACCAGGCCAACCCGGGGCTCCCAAGCAAGTAAAAACAGGAGCTGCCAGATTTTCTGAAGGCTTTGGCCGGAACGGGCCCAGAATAATTTGCACCACGGTCTGCTGGTTGAATTGAGTCAGAAGGCCCGGGGACCACACAGCAGCAGTTTTTTGAGGGTCATCTTTGGAGACCAGCGAGTTCAGTCCGCCCTCCCACGTGCAAGGCACCTTCACGCTGCCCCTGGATTCGCAAACCTCTCATCCCACCATGGCCTCTGGCTCAGGCTCGAGGTTTGGGGTTGTCATTTTCATCAGGGGCACGTTTGGAGGAGGCTCTTTGGATACGATCCTTGCCATCTGAAGACCTGGGGACTCCAGAGACAAGATGCCCTCCACACACGTGCACGCGTTCACATCGACCCAGTGCTGACACAAGACAGAGCTGAAGCAGGTGCCCTTTCATCCAAAAAGGAGGAGAGAGGCGGGACGCCCGTAGCAGTTACTGATCCGTAGCGGCTCTGGACGCAGCCGACACATACTGCTGATCACCCTGCTCTGGCTACAGGGTGTGTGTTCTCCCCCTGGGGCCTCCTACTGGGTCCGGGGCTCTGCTGTCTCAGCCGACCTTCCTTTTCCGTAAGAAATGGCCTGTTTTTTTGCAGCCGTGTGGCTTTTCAGCCTGCTTCCTGCTGGTCTTAGTTGGAGGGTCAGGGGACTCTTTTCATTTCAGACTTTGTCTCTATGCCTTGTAGTCTAACCTGGTACAATTCCTTTAAAATCCTTGTGGGTGTCCTTTGTATCAAATTGTAATTTATTCCATTAGACAAAAGCCAACCCACAGATCCTTGTCTGTGGTCCACACGTGCTCTCTAATTGGAAGGGTCTGAGAGGCCCTGCCTTAAGTCTTAGAGTTCTTGAGATGGGGGTCCGACGGCCACAACCTTGCTGGGTCTTCATTTGGAGATCACATCTCCTGGCATCCCCTGGGTTAGATCTTTGTTCTGAGGCGAGTTCTTACCCTGAGTCTTCTGCTGGCAGAAGAAGCCAGGAGTAAGAAACGATTTTTCTCCTGTTGGTGTTTAAATCAGGAGTATTTTCTCTAATTCTACCGAAAACCTGCCTTAAGCAGCCTTGATTCCCCTCTACCCCCAGGTTCATCAGAACCAGTAACACAGTGGGCACGTTCTGCTCGGAAATGTCCTCTCCCGGCTCCGTGCTCCCCAGGCACCCTGGCTGTGCTCCACGTTCCTGCAGGGAGCAGGTCTGCTGTTGGTTCGGCCAGTGCCCAGCTTGGGCACCCTTTATGCAAAACTCCGGTAGCCTTTCCCTTCCTGTCCTTGTAGCCTCTGTGAATAGCTGTTCTGTTCCTGCCAGCCTCAGCCAACTGCCTGGTTCCGAGCCAGTGCCACGTGTTTGTGGATTTTATCAAAGCAGTAGAAGGTACTAAGTCTGTGTTTCTTATCTGTCGTTGCCTAAGAATCTGCCCCAAAACTTAACGATTTGAGAAAACCATCATTACTTCTCATAATTTCGTGGCCCAGGACCACAACAGGGTACAGCGTGGCTCCTGTCTCCGACCTCCCCACAACAGAAGCTGCAAGCTGCCAAGATTTCTGAACGTGCAAAACCAGCGTAGACAGCGTCTCTACCAGTTCTCTTGGTTAAAGTGAGGCTCAGGCATCCCCAAGTCAGGGTGGGGTGGTTCTCACGGGGGCACGTGTACCTAGAAGCAGTGTGTTGGGAGCCATCTTTGGAGACCAGCTGCCAGGCCAGCTGTGCAGGGAGGTTACAGAAAGTCTCTGTGCCTCATTGGCCTCATCTGTAAAATGGGGATAATCATAGCAACTACTTGCATCAGGGTGTGAGCTTTCAGTGGGTTAATACTCGTAAGGCCCTTAGAGCAGCACCTGGCTCGCAGCCCAGGACTGTTTTGAAAGTGAAAACTAAACAAAAAAAACTTTTTTTTAATTGAATGTTTATTTACTCTTGAGAGAAAGAGACAGAGCCTGGGCGGGGCACGGGCAGAGAGAGGGAGACACAGAATCCGAAGCGGGCTCTGGGCTCCGAGCCGTCCGCACAGAGCCCGTTGCGGGGCCTGAACTCATGGACGGCGAGATCGTGACCTGAGCCGAAGTCGGACGCTCACCCGACTGAGCCACCCAGGTGTCCGGAAACTGAAAATTTTAAAAACAGATGCATAAGCCACATAAAGGTCAAATGAAACAGTAACTGTAACTGATGTGTACAGCGCGATAGCTGGCCAGCGAGAAGCGGTCTTAGGTAAGAGGCGGTTTTTGTGCGTGCAAAAGTAGCATCTGAAGACCAGGTGTGCATCTTGACCTTCGCCCGTGCGGTTTTGCCCTGGGTCACACAGCGCCAAAGAGGCTTAGAATCATAAGGGCCGTTTGCACTGGCTGACGAGGACTGTCCCCCGTGTGGCTCTGGCAGAGAGCCTTCTGGCCTCTGGCCTCTTCTGGCTGGTGAGACCATGGTTTCGTGCCCTTTAACAGCTGAAAATGGACTCTTTTTACATTTTCCATCTTCTTGGTACTTCGGTGGACAGCGTGTAAGTTCGGGACGGCCGAAGCTAAGAGGTGAAGCCTGAGGGGCTCAGCCTGATGCCGCGAGGGGGCTGCTGGGACAGTAGTGCTTGTTTCCTGTGCGTAGAACTCCGTCCCAAAGATGCATGGTGGGTTTGCAGTCTTGTCTTGGGCACGTTGGTGGGCGCCGTGTTCAGAGGAGGGCCCCACACTGGTAGAGCCACCGGGACCTTTTGCTTCTCGAAGAGTCTGGGACTAAGAAGGCGTTCCTGGTGTGTAGGCACGTGTTGGGTGGGGTCTCTCGCTGGGACTTTGTGGTGGCTCCCCTTGGTTCCTGCAAGTGAGGGCAGGACTGCAGCTGAAGGGGGACGCCCCCGTCTCGTGTAGCTGCAGGGCCCAGAACCAGGCTCGGCCTCACCCCCCCCCGCTTCCCCCTGGAAACAGACGATTCCTCCGCCAGCCCCAGCTGTCCAGACCCACGGGCCCCCTGGCACAGTGCTGTCCAGGCAGGACCGGGTGAGTCCGGACACGGATCGTGCAAAATAGTAGTCTAGCCGACTCAGGATCGAGTGGTTTAACTTCTGGTGTCTGTTTAGACTCCGAAATGCCCTGACTTTTTCCCTTGGTACAAATGCTCTTAAAAAAATCAGTGTTTGGAATTAATTGTCAAGAAAAAGAAAAAAAAAAAAAGGAAGGGGGAGAAACTGAGAGAAAACGTGCTTTTGATCCACTGAAGCTGTTTGCAGCGTCTTGTCATTCGTCGTCCGATCGAGCCTCTGATTACAAAGCCTCGCCTTGCAGCCTCCTTGGCTGCTCATCAGAGAGCGCGTCTCTTGGCGCCTCTTAGGATGGGCCCTTGCTGACAGTCGCAGACAGGTGGGGTGCGGCGACCAGCCCCTCCAGTGTTCTGGCTAAACGTGGAGGCTCACACAGTCCAGGGCTGGTGGGCCCTAACTTGGGGGCAGCGGGGCGGCCGGGCGGCTTTGTCGCCACAGAAATCCCGGGGGGTCGGGCAGTGAACCCAGCCGGGACCCAGGCCGGAGGACAGAGGCACGGCTCCTCGGACGCCGGGGTGTTCTTCAGCCCTGCTGACTCCTGCAGCATTTGAACCGTAAGCAGAGAGGATTACCCTGCAAGGTGAACCATAGAATTTATTTAAGATTGTCGAGACGTGCGTTTTCTAGCTTTCCCAGCCCCAAGATCAGTCCACCTGGGGTAGTTCCCCGACGATGTCATCTCTTCTCGTCACCTCCTGGTTGGACTATTTCCCTTTACCCCCTCAGGAGGAAGGCCCGACAGCCCTCATTGGGGAGAGGATAATCATGCGTGTAGGATCTGCTCACGACAGTACCACAAGCTGGCCAGGAGCGGTGGGGTCCGTGTGCATGGAGCCCCGGGGACGGGGTGCCTCTCTGTCTTTGTCTGCGCTGGGCGGGCCAGAGCTCGCTGAAGCCCAGAACCGCTCTCAGCTACCAGTGACACCGAGGTGACCCCTGCGCCTGGTATTAGAATTACATCTCAAACGGGTGTTGGGAAAATGTGAGCCCACAGGAGAGCCTCTGTGAAGTTCTGTTGAGCTAAGTTTAAAAATCTGAGAAATCCGCCGGAGAGGGAAATTTAATGATTTTAAGTGATGGCTTGTTGACCATCGAATCACCAATAGTGACTTGCCCTCTGCCTGGTGCTCACCGTGCAGTGGGACCTGAATCGCCCTGGTTTGTCACCAGCATCCGGCTTCTGTTTGCTGATCCCCGTGCCATATTTGGATTAGGTTGGTTTTTCGTAGGGTCTAAGAAATCAAGGTACGTTGAGCTTTGCCTTGTGTTTTCTTCAAATAAGAAGAACCTGCAAAGAAACGACCTTCCAGCAAGGTTCCCTTGTGCGTTTCTTCAACCTTAAGAATACTTTCCTCCAGAAACGATGTTTAACCAGTGTCCGGACTCCCCAGCTGGCTCAGCATCCATCACTCACGGTGGTGAAACATCAGAGACAAAGCAGTATTGTCACAGTATCGGGAATTATTTGGAGCTCGAACCTAATTATCGCCTAAAAGTGCTTACGTGATATTTTCTTGGATTTTTTCTTGCGCTGTGGCTCTGGGGGGATAGCAGTGTCTGTTAGGAGGTCGGAGGAAGCAGGCCCCAGTTCCCCAGGAGACTCAGGGGCGTCTGCTTCTAGGAGACTCCATTTCATACCGAGAACCGGCCTTGGGCCTTGGTCCGGGTGAATTAACTCGCACCATGCTTGGGCCTTCTCAGTCGTGGTTTCCATCCTGTGAGTTCCACAATGGACTTGGGGAGGAAGAGCAAGCCGGGAGACTCTCCAGTCTTCCTTGTTCCACGAGGTCAGGAGCCGAACGGTCCCAATGCGGAAGCTCGGGTCGAGATAGTCCGACCCGGGAGGGCGTGAAGCCCCACCAGGGAGGGAAAGCGCAAAGTCGAGGCCGAGCTCAGCGCTGGCCACCGGTTTTCAACCCAGAGAGGCCAAGAGAAGACGTGGGAGGTTCGCAGGGAACTGAGCGTTCAAGCAGGAGGGAGCTCCTTCAGTCGTCCGGGGAGCCTTCGTTAAACATGCTTCAGAGCGCAAGGGCATCAAATTCCGAATGGTTTTCAGGAAGCCCTAACATGATTTCATTAAAGGCAGATTGATCATACACGATTGTTCTATTAAATCCTGCCACTAAATTTACAAGTGGAATTTTGTTTTTAGTAAGTTAGAAATCCGAAATGAAAAACTATAAAACAAAATGTTCTTATTTGGGGGAGCCCGGGTGGCTCAGTGGGTTAAATGTCCGACTTGGGCTCAGGTCATGATCTTGTGTTTGTGGGTTGAGGCCCCGAGTTGGGCTCTGTGCTGACAGCTCAGCCTGGAGCCTGCTTTGGATTCTGTGTCTCCCTCTCTCTCTGCCCCTCCTCCACTTATGATCTGTCTCTCTCTCTCTGATAAATAAACATTAAAAAAAAAATTTTTTAATGTGCTTATTTGTAAATATCATAAGTTTCAGAATTCAGTTAATGTGTTATTTTTAGAAAAAAGAACTTAGGTTTCCTTTTTTAAAACATACCTTGGGGCGCCTGAGTGGCTCAGTCGGTTAAGCGTCCAACTTTGGCTCAGGTCATGATCTCACGGTCCGTGAGTTCGAACCCCGCATCGGGCTCTGTGCTGACAGCTTGGAGCCTGGAGCCTGTTTCGGATTCTCTGTCTCCCTCTCTCTCTGACCCTTCCCCGTTCGTGCTCTGTCTCTGTCTCAAAAATAAATAAAAACGTTTAAAAATTTTTTAAATAAATGAATAAATAAATAAGTAAATAAGTAAAACATACCTTTAGTTCCAAATGTGCTTAGTTATGGGAAGGGTGTGGGGCACATAACATCACGGTGGCTTCATGGCGGTTGGTATTGTATTTGTTGAACAAACGGTCCCCTCTGCAGCACTCATGAGATTCCCAAAGCGAAGTTCTACACGCACACACACAAACTGGTTGAACATATGTGTTGTGCGTAAAGGAGAGGAGAAAAGCCAAATTGCCAAGTGAAAAATAAGTGTAAAGTTTCCATTTTAAGATGACAAGAGAAATGAATGTTTCAGATTTTTAACGTTATCTGTCTGCTTTTTAAGAAAACTCACACAAGACTTTATGAATTTATATTTGGCTCCTTTTGCTTCAGGGCATGCTGCTGAAGCGAAGCGGCAAATCTTTGAACAAGGAGTGGAAGAAGAAATACGTCACCCTGTGTGACAACGGCGTGCTGACCTATCACCCAAGTTTACATGTGAGTATGGCCCCTTGGCTCGGTCAGCAGGCCCAGAACTCAGCTCACACGCTGGGCGTGTGTGTGTGTGTGTGTGTGTGTGTGTGTGTGTGTGTGTGTGTTGGGGGCTGGGGGTCCCCACAGCGTCAGGCCTCTGGCCCCCGTTTGAAGTTAAAGTAGTATTGGGTCTCCTACTCCATCACGAGATAAATAAAATGCCCCTCGCTCTCTCCATCAGACCACATGTCTCTCTCTTCCCCTTCCTAACAGCCGATCTCTGGCTCTCTGATTCTGCGAGGAGTTACAATAAAAGGGACAGGTGAAGTGAAATTTTAAATGGAAGTAAAAAGACAAGAGCAGGTAGCAAAAGAGACAAGAGAGCTTATATCTGCAAATCTAGAATAAAGGAAATGATTGCATTGGAACCCAGGAATCGGCTCTGAGCAGCTGAGAAAAACAGTAAGTTAAGCGCAGTTCGTGACTCAGTTTTTATTGTCAGACAAGAGCACATATTGTAAGGTAAGAGCCCCCTTTCTACATGTGTTCATGTAAAGTGCATTATGTTGGCGATTTCTAGAAGATGGATTAAAAAGCAGAATCAATGTCACTTTGGGGGGAAAGTGCAAGGCTTTAGAAAGCTTTGATAAAATCTGAAGATGGGGCGATAATGGTATTTCTGTAACAACACATGCCATGAATCTTGCATGATTATCTGTCTTGAGGTAGGTCAATGTGGAGATTAGACTATATAGCTCATTTGGTTATATCACTGTGTTAAGCTTTGCATTGAAAAATTACAGTTATGAACCAGAAGTTAGACATAAGGGCATTGAAGAAGATTTAGAATCATTCCCAGAGGGCCACCTGGGGAACATGACTGCTAGCATTTGGGGTATACACTCCAGGCCATTTCTATGCGTATGTGCTTTTTCCTCCCACAACCACGCAGTCACCCTGTGTTCGCTGTCTGGGGTCCACCTTCCTAGATGATGACAGATCATGTGCACATCCCCACGTCAGCAAATACACTCGTGTGCCACCATTGTTGACTGTTACGTGACATCCGTCGTGGGGATATGCCCTCATCGGTCTAACAGTGACTCCAAAACGGACATGTTTACTTTGAATTACTTTTAATGTTTTGAGTAACTCTAATCAGTGTCCTCTGTTGACATCTCTTTGCCTTTACCTGTGTTCCCCCTGATGCCCAGCAATAGGCTTCCTTAGTTGAAGAGTCTCACCCTCTCATGGCTTTTGGGCATATGTTGCCAGACTCCTGGAAAGAGTTATCAGTCTTTCTCCTCTGGCAGGAAACCAGAGGGCTTTTACCCTGCACGCGGGTGAATGTTTACCTTCACAGTAATGTATCTATGGTATTCCGCTAGGATAAGTAACGAGTGGCATCCTTATTGTTTAATTTGCTTCCTGGGGTGAATTCCTTTCTTCTCCTTTGTGTCCTACAGCTCTGCCTTTACCTTTCAGGAGCGTGTTGAAAAACGGGTGTTCGTTAGGCATCTCTGACTTATTTCTGATGTTGATGGGGTCGCCTCCCATGCTTTAACCATTCCAAAGACTCCAGAGCTATAAATTCTTCATTGTACTGAGGGGATTCCCTTGTGCTTGCCTTATTTTGGCTTATTTGGGAATAGATTCAGGTTGCTTCTCCGGGTGGCCTCCCAATCAGAGGGACTTCGTGCCAGTCCCCGGAGGCCTGCCTGTGACCATTCCCGCGTCGCCTGCAGCCCGCTGCCCGCCTGCATGGGAGCGCCAGGATAGTGCTGGGTCTGCCCCTCTCTCCCCAGCACGGCCCCATCCGCTGGGCAGCTGCCCTCTACCTGGCTCCCTTCTTCTGGAGACCCTGCCAGGGAGCACAGGGGGTCCGACTGTTGCCCCAGTTGCTTTATGTTAGTCAGAGAGAGAAGAGTGATCCAAATATCCTTCTTGCCGCGGACTCACCGACCAGTAAAAAGTGGGGTCTGACCGATGAGCATTTCAGGCCACCTTACGCTCGCCAGCCAAGCTCAGGCTTGGTCAGAGGGACGTTCGCTCCTCCTTGCCAAGGGGGAAACGTGTCACGACGGTGTGTCCCTGCCCATCCCAGCCTCTCCGTAAATGTCATCACCATTCCGTCTTTGAAAATATTCCCACATGGGCTGCTTCTCGTGGTGCCCCTCCGTGTTTGCCAGTTCCTTTTTTTTCTTCAATACGTGTGTATGCGCGGATGTTGTCGGAGTACAGAAGAGGAGCTCAGCAGGGCTTTGTTTTATAATTACATGGCAGGCGAGAGCCAATCACTTTAAAGTGCAATTCCATTAATGCCAGTCTCCCGGGAACTGAAATTATTGATGCAAATACACACGCCCCGCCCCACCCCCCCCAAGGGGGCAGGGTCACCTAGGGATGGACTTGAATTACTAGGGCAGGGAGAGAGGGCACGGCCTTCGCTGTAACCCTCCTCTGATCTTGTCACCACCCAGCTTTGGAAATTTGGAGAGGAAGTGAGTTCCGGGTAGGTGTTCCCTTCCAAGTTGCTAGCGAGCTGCAGATCCCTCACGGCGGAGTGAGTCTGGCATTCTTGGGCTCACGACGGGAAGACCCATCGAGGCAACGCCCACGGGCAGAGGCCAGACTTTCTCTCGTAAGACATCGGGGAGCACGCGGGATGTGTCGCAAATTCGAGTCTTAAAATTGCAGACCGTATAGAACGTCCCCGTTATTTCCGTGTAGGAAACGTCAAAAGGTGCTAGAAGGCAGTGATACCCGTTAAACTGATCACGCTGTAACACCCGCGTTCTCAGTTGCCCCCGGGCTGTACTATGGCCGGAACCCACGAAGGATGCTTCTGCTGCAAGTGGGTGAAATATTGGAGAAATCTGCCCAGATCGGTGGCTTCGGGTTTCATTACCATTGACCATCACCCCTATTACTGGTCCCCAGCAGGGCGTCCGCACTGAGCTGAAATAGCGTAGCCTACAGCCCGCGTCTCTCCAGGGAGCAAAGGAAAAGAACCCGGCTAAACCGTCTGGTGTATTTAGATAGAGTTTTCTAAAAGATTCGGTGTTTCTCAGCAGTGGAGTCACCGGGCCAGCTGCTGGCGTGTACCCCTGACTTTCGATGGTTAGGTAATTTATTTACCAAAAAGGAACCTGGCATGTTTTTCTGCGCATGGGATTCTAATAAGGTGATGCTTCCATAATGGGGTGAGCTGTGGGGGTTTGAGAGCACCGGGCTGGAGGATGCACGAAACATGGGGAATTCAGACAGGTACCGGGCAGAACCGCACAGCGGCCCCTTCGCAACCCACGCGTCGCCCTGTGGCTCTCGTCACTGGCACAGACGTGTGCTTACAGTGCGCGTGTCTGCTGCTCACGCTCCCCTCAGGCTGGACCCGGACTCCAGCAGCAGCCGCCTTCAACTTGGTGATGGTGGTAAACCCAGGGAGCCGCATGGGGGTCTTGCACCCAGAGAAGATTGGAGCAGAGTAAGGGACTGAATCGAGTTCAAAGGGAAGTAGGTCAGCATGGTGAGGGCCCTAATCATTTCATTAGAAGTTCAGATTGTGAGCCCCTGCGGGGCTCAGTTGGTTGAGCGTCTGACTCTTGACCTCCGCCCAGGTCGTGATCTCGCGGTTCGCGAATTCGGGCCCCACGTCGGGCTCTGCGCTGACAGCTCGGAGCCTGGAGCCTGCTCTGGACTCTGTGTCTCCCTCTTCTCTCTGCCCCTCCCCTGCTCATTCTCTCTCTCTCCCTCTCTCAAAAAAAAAAAAAAAAGATCTGCCAGAAGAAGTGAGTTATAATCCTTAAAGACGCCGATGCCATTTGCTTATGACACCGCTGTCCGTGGAAGTGTTTACGTAGAAGATCATCCTTCAGACACGAACCCCGAGTTTGAGCCCCAAGGAGGGGTCCTGTGCACGCTGGTGTGGTGGAAAATGAAGGCAGCCCCTCAACTGAACACATCATCAGTGCGTGGTCCCCGGCTGTGGGCCGAGCTTACGGGATCCCGGTGGAAAGACAAGCTTTTTGAAACCGTGGCTTAGGACACAGGCTGCGGGTCATGAGTTGGGGGCCCCTGGCCCCGCAGCCCTCGGTGGGGTTGGCGTGAGGCCGACGGGCTCGCCGTGTGCCTGGAACGGGTCAGCTACTGGGGAAGCTCCTGGAAGCCGGTCTCTGAGGACTGCCTGCCGATCTCGGTGCTCGGGCAGGTTCTACAGGCACAAGGACATTAAGCAGGGACCTCTGTGGGGTGGGGCCCCCAGGGTGTCATTTCCCACCGGTCTCAAGGCTTCACCTTCCTCTTCCTTCCCTCCCATCCTTTTCCCAGTCAGCTCTTCTTCCAGGCCTTCATTCTTCCCAGGGTTGTGGCATCATCCCTAGAAGGGTCTGTCCGTCCCGAGCCCCAGGCTCAGCCCCGGTGCCCTGACACACAGCATGGCCTCCCTCCATCATTCCTATGGCGCGGGCTTTCTCTGTGCTGGAGGTGGGAGTCATTGAGAGGAAGCCTCTCGCCCCGGCCCTGTTTCCTGCCCTTGGAAACCTTAAACAAGAGACCCTCTTGTCCAGAAGCAGAGGGTGGAGTTGCGTGTGCGTGGCCAGACCGTAGGAGGCGACGGTCGCTCTGGAGATCAGGCGCAAACAGGGAAAGGACTGACCCAACCCAGACTGAGAAAGCGTCCCGGAAGTCGACCGCAGCAGTATCTCCAGGCCCCGGACTTGCTCGCTCTGCGCTCCGTGAAGTGTGGACCCACCTCACCCGCTGCCACACCTCCTCTCCTGTTCGGGCGCGTCCCCAGAGGCTCAGGAGCCGTCAGCTGGACTGCCTCCCGCCCATGGGTCCCTACACCGCCCGCGTCACGGGGAGCCGTGGGAGGTGCGGCACAGGCGACGGGAGTGACCGTGAGTCTCGGCTGTTCCTCAGGACGGGTGGTTCCCGCACCGGCTGCCCTCAGCCGTTGCAGGTGCCGTGACGGGGGCCGGCTGGCCGAAGAGGCGCTCTGGCCAGCGTGGGGACGGCCACAGGTGCGGAGCGACGGCTCCACGCCTGAGCGTGGCCACAGCTGCTCGACGGTGGGCCTGGGCCACCCGCCTCTGCACAGGTTGGAACCTGCCCCCGGACCTTCTGAGCCCACATCCGTGTTGTTCGGCATTCCTTCCGGGCCGTGCCTGTTACCGTGGACATCGAGGACCCGGCCAGCCAGTGTCCACCCCGGAAATCTGGAAGAAGAATCCCCTGGGTGGAAGGTTGGGTGACAGTGTCTTCCAAGGTCACTTCCGATTCCAGAGGTACCCCCCCCCCCCCCCCCCCCGGCCAAACTCAGCAAACTGAGGCCGATGGAGTCAGCTGGACTCCCGAGGTCCGAGCTGCTGAGTGAGATCAGGGAGTCACGTGGGCAGGTGTGAAGCCCGGGGCCCAGGAAAACCCCGTTCACTTGATTCATCCTTCTCAAGATGCTGCCTGTCATTAAATTAAACCTACAGCTCGGTGTAGATAACAGGCGGAAGGCTCAACCAAAATCATGACGCTGCTCTGGGTTTGTGGATGCTCCCGCGGGGTGATCAGCCGCACAGGTTAGCCCAGGCCGCAGGACTGTCCCTGCTGAGACCTGGCGGAGGTCCAGGCCCCCTGGGACTAGTGGCCACCCTCCCTCCGGAACTGACCAGCTTAGCTCCCCCTCCACCTCCACCGGGCACTCTACAGACAGCCCCGAACTCGTAAGATTAAACTGTGCGGGGGCAGGCTTCTCACGCTGCTCGGTGGTCAGTGTTTTCAGGTCTCTGAAAATTGGTACACCTCCGAACCTTTAAAAAGCCCTCCCTGCCTAACTTTCTCGGGGGAGATAGGGTGCGTGTGTCTGGTGTGTGACACTTGGCCGGATCACGGTCAGGCTGGGCGAAGGACAGCCTGTTGTGTGGACTTAAATAGGAGCCTTAGGGAGCACCTTGATAGAAAAACGGAGGGGATAATGAGATAGAACTCAGACCTCGGGGCTCCACATCTCAGCATCGCTGCCTATTCATCTTCCGTGTCGAGAGAGCAGCCGTCGAGGGCACGGCTGACAGAGGTGCACGCGCCGGGATTCCGAAGAGTGAGCTCGTGGCCACACGGTCAGGCCGAGGACTTCACGGGGCCCCGCCCGGGAAGGCTGCCCCGGCTTCCTCTGAGGGCCCGGGGTGGCTGGAGGAGCCCGCCTGGCTGACATGGGCTCAGATTGCTCACACTTTGGAAAACCTTCTCCTGGGATTCCTTTCCCACTCTGCACGGGGCCCGAGTTGGAAGCAGCCGTGTTTCTGTCCGCTCTCCCTGACGCACAGAACTCGACTTGCCCTTCTCACGGCAACACTGCCCCCTGAGCGGCTTAGGCCCTCCCGCTGCACAACACCTCTGATTCTGAATGCTGTTGACGTTTGTTTGTTTTTTCCGTGTTGGGGAGAGTCAGACTTGGACTCTTGAGTTATCATCAGGATGCTGATTTCTGCACATTTTCAGGTTCTGATCAGGTGGAAAATCCACCTCTTGACAGATGCAAAAGAGACGAAAAGATCCAGGGTGATTTCCTAAGTGGGTATTTATCTCAAAAGAAATAACACGAGAGAAAAAGGAAGATATTTACGTTGTGAGAACAGCAGCTCTTGCCTATACCCACTGCTGGTGATCACCATTTAAAATACACACAACCTTCACATCGAATAAGGGCATTTTCCTGGAGGACTGAGGAATCGCTACGAATCCGTGATCAGCCCCTTCAGCTAGCTTTGCACACCTGCTCAGGTGGACCTCAGATTTCCCAAGGCCGTGAACACTGAGTCACGGTCAAGAGAAACTCTTCATTGGTTTCCCCAAAACATTGCAGAAGTCAGACCAGCCTGAGTCTAGGTGATGAGGCAGATCAGTCCAAAGCCCAAATTTCTAGATGCGCAACGTCTTGAGCGATAGAATGACTGATAATCTTGAGGACAGTGTCCCCCGTTCTTTACCGAGAACAGCAGCGTCAGACGCGCCCCGTCTGTGACACGCTACTCCACGAAGCGTGATTCCTTCTGTGATGAACAGCTATTTGGTCTTGCTTCCCCTTTATAAGCCACAGTGCCACAAGCTGTCTTCCAGTCTGTGTGTTCTCTTCCAGCCTGGCTTCTTCTGTTTCCAGTGTGCTGTCCATCCTGCGGGGTCGGGGGGGACCTTCATGCCCTTCCTCCACAAGAAGTCCTCCCTGATTGCCTGGCAGACCAGCTGTTCTGGTGTCTTCCGGCATCTGTACTGCCCCTGTCTAGCCTGGTCTAATTGAAGGCAGGGACTGTGCCCTGCTCCCCACTGTCGGCCCAGGGCTAGTGTGGGCACGTGACCCCTGCGATGTCTTTGCTCCTCTACGGCCTGGGCTGAGAGCCTCACGGGTGATGATCCTGGCTCTACTTTGAAAATCATAGCGAGACTGGGGCGGAGAAGATGAACCGTGTTGCACAGCCGTACCTCCCTGGGTGTAGATTAGCTTACGGCAGGTGGGGGGAGGGGGACGCACACTCATGGTATTATATACAAAAGCCATGACATCTTTAACCAGTGCTGGAATCCCCCCCCTCCCCCAAACAAACCATTTTAAAGTGGATTAGGAAAATAGGTAGTTACTGAGGAGCAGCGATCTGGAGCTCTGGCTGCAGGTGAGCCTTTCTGTTCTGGTCTGACCGCCAGCAAATGGGGATGGGTTTGTAAACTGGGTGGAAGTTTCTAGAGTGGCTGGAGTCAGCCCTGGGGAAGCAGAAAAACCCCAAGTATGTTGTGATGAGGGTAAAGGGATACCCCCCAGGGGGATACGGTGCAGCTTTGTTGAGGTTAAGGTAGAAGTTGGGAGTGTTCTCTGCCTCCCCCGGGAATAACCGCTGTCGGGTTGTCCTATGTGAGTGGTTTCACCGGCAGACCTGGCCCTCCAAGCCCGAGGTGGGAAAGTCACCTCGAGGAGCTCCATGTGTAGGTTTTGTTTGCTTCAAATCGCACTTAATGCTTTGCCTCTTTCCAAGAAAGGCTTTCAGGCAGCTTAGGACAGACAGTTGACAGGAAAGTAAATTAAGAGCATACATCTGCGGGGGCGCCCGGGTGGCTCAGTCAGTTGAGCGTCCAACTTAGGCTCAGGTCATGATCTCACGGTTTGTGGGTTTGAGCCCTGCGTAGGGCTCTGTGCTGACAATGCAGAGCCTGCTTGGGATTCTCTCTTTCTCTCTCTCTTTCTTTCTCTCTCGCGCTCTCTCAAAAGTAAACATTAAAAAACCCACCACACATAGTCACCTAAGAACATAGGCCATACTTGTACCCACAGAACTTCGTTTGAATTTGTTTTACGTAGAGAAAGAAGTCATGATATGGTGGGTCTCTGGCCTTCAGAACACCGTTACCTCCATTCATCTTAAAATTCCTTCTTTCCTTGATTTCCTTCCTTCCTTCCTTCCTTCCTTGATTTCCTTCCTTCTTGAGGGGTTCCTTCAGTTTCCTGTGCTGATTCCTTCTGATGCACAGGTGGGAACCTGCACTTGTGATTTCCACACCGCGATGGCCTGGATGTAGCCCCGAGGAGCACCAGGACTTGGGGGCCCTCTTTGGGAACCCCCGAGCCCCTCATTCGAGGTCCAGGACTCTGGTTACTCCACCATCACATGGATCTCTGCCTTCACTGCTCCCTGGGAACTCATCTGGGAGGACCTCTGCCTGCAGTCCCACCGACAGGTGGTTTCCGAAACCCCACGTCTCCCAGACTTTCAGACCTGCGTGTCTGCTCCATTTGGCCAGCGTGGTGTCCTGCCCACCAGGGTTTCCAGAATTCAGCCACTGTCTGCTATGCAGGGAAGGGCAGTTCTCCCTGTGATTTTTTCCACATCACCTTGTGCTTTTCATCATATTGTTACTTCCTTCCCTCTACTTGATTCTGTTAAATGTTTCCATGGTGGAGAAGATCCCCACTCTGCTTAGGATGGAGGCCTCACCCCTTATTGAGACCTCCCCAGGCCTCGCCTGGTCCCCCCTGCCGTGTTCTCTGGCCTCCCGACCCTAACAAATACAGCCGCTTGCACCAGAAATGCTCGTTCCTGTCCCTCCCCTTTGCCAGACAAACTCTGCTCATCGGTCCAGACTTGAATGTCACTTCTCCGGAGTTCCCTCCACCGGGCGTGTTGGGGTGCACTTGCTGTGTGTGCCCTCCCCTTGCTGCGTTCCGTCGTTTCTCTGTTCTCTTGGCTTATGTCACTGCCTGATTCTCCCACAAGACTGGGAGCCTCTTGGAGCAGAGACCCCTGGGGTCCTGTTGCCTGCATCTCCTGCACATCGGCGCCGTCTTGTCGAACGAAGAAGAAGGCACGAGTGGCCACACGCGTGGGCTGTCCTCACACCTGCAGGCCTGCGGTTCCTGGAATCAGAAGCAGAGGAAGCCGCCTCCTGATGCTTTCAAGCCACAGAAATAAGGCACAGCCGTATCCAGCCCCCACCTGCTGCAAATAGAAGAAAAGGTCCCCACGGTGGGAGAAGAGCTTAAGGTTTTGTTGTCTTGTTTTTTAATTGTAAAATACACCTCACATAAAATTTACCATCTTCGCCGTTTTCCAGCGTGTAGTTCAGCGTTCGGTGCATCCTCCTTGTGCAGCCAGTCTTCAGAACCTCTTCATCTTGAAGCACCCGAACCCCTGTGCTTTTCACGCCAAATCCCCGTTTCTCTCCCCGCACCCCCATTTGCTGTCGGTCTCTGTGAATTCGTTCTACTCTTTGATTACCTCCCGTGAGTGGAATCGCACGGTATTTGTCGTTCTGTGACTGACGCATTTTCATTAGCACAAAATCCTTGAAGTTCATGCACATGGTAGCAGGGGCTAGGGCTTCCCTCCTTCCTAAGGCTGAATAATATTCTCTTCTGTGTGTAGAGAACATTTCGTTTTATCCGTTCATCTGTGGAGGGATGTTTGGATGTCTCCCTCCTCCGGACCGTTGTGAATAGTGCTGCTGTGCTCGTGGGTGTGCAAATGCCTCTTGAGGTTTCGTTGTCTGAACCACAACACGCAAACACTATAGAGGATGACTGAATTTCGTAGACGTCCAGCCTTCTCCAGGGCCTGCGGTGGAATATGCTGGGTGCAGTCCTGAACAGAGTGAACTGGGGAGGGGTCCCTGGGGTATGAAAGCAGCGGCCCGGCCCTAGTCATATGGGTTTGTCAGGAGCCCTCTGAGCGTTGGGGAGGCGGTCCCCTCTGTGCCTCCAATGACCTGGGAACTGTCCCTGGCATTCACCCATCAGTTTCAGATGGGGTGATGAACCGTTTTTCCCAGATGGCAGTGCTTTCAAACACGTGCAATGATACTGCCAAGGTATTCTAAGTATTTTCAGGGAATATCGACAACTTTTGTTAAAAAGAATGACTGCAGGGGCGCCTGGGTGGCTCAGTCGGTTGGGCGTCCGACTTCGGCTCAGGTCACGATCTCGCGGTCCGTGAGTTCGAGCCCCGCGCCGGGCTCTGGGCTGATGGCTCAGAGCCTGGAGCCTGCTTCCGATTCTGTGTCTCCCTCTCTCTCTGCCCCTCCCCCGTTCATGCTCTGTCTCTCTCTGTCTCAAAAATAAATAAAACGTTAAAAAAAAAATTTAAAAAAAAAAAAAAAAAGAATGACTGCAGGGGCACCTGGATGGCTCAGATCGTTAAGCGTCCGACTTCGGCTCAGGTCATGATCCCACAGTTCATGAGTTTGAGCCCCGTGCCAGGTTCTGTGCTGACAGCTCGGAGCCTGGAGCCTGCTTTGGATTCTGTGTCTCCCCTCTCTCTCTGGCCCTCCCGGCTCACACTGTCTCTCTCTGTCTCTCAAAGGTAAATAAACCTTAAAAAATTATTTTAAACAACAAATTTATTTTTTAAAAAAATGACTACTGATACACTCCTACCTTTTGCATATAAACCAAAAAGTTAGATTCTTTATCAAAGTCTTATTTCTGCCTAAGTAATTTCTTATTTATTTTGTAGAGCCCTGAGGGTTTGCAAAGTGTTTAGATTTCCAAATAAAATGGCCAAAATGCATGCTCGCTATGGAACAGGTTCCTCGTGTTGATCACACAGTGTGTAGGGCGTGAGCAGACAAAAAAAAAAGTCCTCTTTCTCTATAAAAATTAAACCACCAAATATCCTAGATCCTACCTAACCTATTTTTTTCAACATTGAAAAATCCTTCTGCCTTCTTTTCTAAAAAAAAAAAAAAAAAAAAAAAAAAGTATATGTGTGTTTCTGTAAATACACAGATTTAAATGTAGCCTGTGGATTGGAGTCTTGAAAGCTTCTAGTAGAGTCGATGGGACATTGTCCTATCATACACAGCATGATATTTCATCCTTTGAGCCCAATCTGTGTCATTTTGTTTTCCATCTTTGGTCTTTTTAGTACTCTTAACCATAGCCAGAATTCTCGCGAAAAGGTAAATAAATCAAAACCATTGGTTTTCTTCAACTGACAGTAAGTCACAGCCGCGGACTCTGCGGGAGAGGACGGACGTGGGGGGTAGCGAGGAAATCTTTCACTTCTACTAAGAAACGGAATCCCATTATTACATCTTATAAATATTTTCTTCTGCGGCTCGTAACCCAATTGCTGGCTTGTCGCTAAGGTCTTGCAAGGAGGAGAGGGGTGGAGGTGGAGGCCCGCCGCTTCTCAGGTGTGCCTGTGGCCCCAAATGGAAACCAATCAAGGTGCGATTTATGTTCATTAAGCGCTTGTCAAAACTGAAAAATTTTCTAATCAACAGCAATCTAGCCGCGGCCCCCTCAATGGCTGGGAGTGCTACCTCCTCGGCGTCGGCTGTTTGCCTGTTACAACTCTAGGCTAAAATCCGCTGATGATTACATTAGGCTAAGCTGCGGAGTAAATGAACCACATCTTATTTAGGTGCCACTAGCTTCACTGTAGTCCTGCCCCGCAGGGCACTTGATAGCGTTTTATGGCTTTAAAATTAGTGTAGCTTCCCATTTGCTGCAGGGCGCTGCATGTTATGCCTTTGAACTCAATAAGCAAGGGGAAGGGGGCCTTTTGTTTTCCCCCGGATTTTTCTCCCTTGCATTTTAGGCAATTTTGTTTTGCATCTTTTCCAGACGGCATTTTGCAATAAAAATGTCTGACTACCGTATACAAGCCTCCCCCACCACAAAAAAAAAAAAAAAAAGAAAGAAAGAAGGAAAGAAAAGGGGAGAGAAAAAGAAGGAAGGAAGAAGGGTGGGGAGAAAAAGAAGAGAAAGTAGAAACTGTCTTGCGTTTGCAGAGGCCAATTATTTTTTTTCCTATGCTGGGAAGTGAAAAGCCACTTTGAGGGTCCCCCCCAATGACTTTTTATGTCAGAATTGCTACCCCAAGTGGGAAAAACACCTTTTTAAAAAAAAATTTTTTTTAATGTTTATTTTTTGAGAGAGAGAGACAGAGTGTGAGCAGGGGAGAGGGGCAGAGAGAAAGGGAGACAGAATCCGGAACAGGCTCCAGGCTCTGAGCTGTCAGCACAGAGCCCGACGTGGGGCTCAGACCCGCAAACCGTGAGATCATGACCTGAGCCATAGTCGGACGCTCAACCGACTGAGCCACCCAGGCGCCCCTGGAACAACACGTTTAACTCCGGAAATGCCCACATAAAATCAGAGGGCAAAGATTCCAGAATTTTTACTGGACACAGTAGGCAGAGCCGTCATTCGCTGAGGGCTTTGACCCTCTCGCAGACACTTCGCACATTATCTCAGGTGATCCTCGCACATGAGGTAAGAACTGTTCATCCCCCTATTTTTAAAGATGTGGAAATGGGGACCAAGCATGATTAAGTAGCAGGTCTGAGGACACAACTCCAAGGTTGGATCCTGGGCTTGGTCCCCAAGGCCATCCTCTGGCCAGAAGGAGGCTGACTTTGTCCTCGGCAGACGTGTTTAGTTTAGGAAATCAGCATGTCTCGAGAGTCAATGAACTGACTGCTCCTCATTGGAGATGAATCTGCTCGAATCACTGTAAACCACCATGGCAGCAGTAACATCAGGGAAATGGATGAACTCCTGTTAAAGCAAGGCATCAGGAGGAAAGAAGCGATGAGCCTTCCGTACGGGTGTGGTGAATGTTTCAGAACTAGAAGAAGTCCTGGGGCGCCTGGGTGGCTCAGTCGGTTAAGCGTCCGACTTCGGCTCAGGTCATGATCTCAACGGTTCATGGGTTCGAGCCCCACGTCGGGTTCTGTGCTGACGGCTCAGAGCCTGGAGCCTGCTTCGGATTCTGTGTCTTCCTCTCTCTGTGCCCCTCCCCTGCTTGCTCTGTCTCTTAAGTGTGAATAAATTTTTAAAAATAAAAAAAAAAAAAGTCCTTACATTTTGTGGTGGGCAACAACGGATATGGGAGATTTCTGTCCTACTTTGGGTCAATTGGTAGAAGAAAAAGCATAGCGATCATTAGTGCCCCCCGCCCCCTGAGGACAGACCATGTCCTTAAAAATCTGCTTCTTTAAGAGCTGAGTATTCTGGCAAATTCATCGTGAGAAATCTGGAATCTTCAAGAGCTTCAGATCTGATACCGTTATGACGAGCATTCCTATCTCATTCTAAACTTCCCAGATCTAACTGCCGGTCCAGTTGTTTCAAGCCATGATTAATTATTAAAGTACTCATATAGCCAAGGAAAGGCGCTAGCTCCTTCGAGTTCATCGTCATGAAATTTCACTCATGCTTGCCTTTCGAAGAGGCCTACAGTGACTGGGAAGACAGGAAGCCATTTCCATACCGACACATTCATTTTGTACGGGCTGGGTTTGAGCACGCATGGGTTACAACTGGGTAATATTCAATTTAACCTAAAATGAGGAAAATCTTTCTTGCAGTGGAAAGCTCAATCGACTAGGTCAATCAAGACAGATACAATCAGGGAGCAAAAGGTATATTCATTATTCAATTTAGAGTTTTCTGCTGTTTTGATTTCTATTATAATAACCCACCCCCCTGGGCTAACGTTGGACTTTAGCCCACGCGTGTTGGAGGCTGGCCACCAGACTGGAGAGGTGGCCTGCTTGGAGCTGTCCATGGTGCGTAAAGTGCACCGCCACCGATGCCCCGTGACGCTTCACCAGCCTGCCCTTCTACCCAGTCTTATGTCACTACCTGGCCCTGATCCCCCATGATGTCTCACCAGCCTTCCTCCCTACCCGGTCTTATGTGACTCCCTGGCCCTGTAAAGCCTTTATTAACTAGAGAATTGGATGTCATAACCGTGGGCTTTTGTCTCCGTCACCAGTAGACATCCACTTCGCCAGGTACCTTCTTCCTGTGGTGGCCACACGTCACGTTGACGTGCGCTCACAAGCTTTGGTCGAGTGGTCTTCACAAAGGCAGTTCCGAAAGCGAAACCCTGCAATTCTGTTGGCTGTCTGGGGAAACAAAAATCATTGCTCATAGGGTGTTTCGCTTTGAAGCTGCCTCCTACCTCGCTATTGTGACTGGTCCTTTGGAGAGAAGGAGAAATTGTCTTCTTTGAGTTATGTGATCTGAAAGGACACGGCCAGAAGATTTCTCATAGTTTTACGATATTTCCATAGTATTTTTAGGGTGTCGGTTTCCTCTGTGCCCATGACTATAGATGAGGCTATTGTTTATTATTCAGAAATGTTGGACTTGAACATTTGCTTAGTCTCTTTGAATGGACGGTATTATGTGTGTCTTTATAGATTAGTTTCCTTTGAAAAGAGTATTAAATGGAGTTGGGAATAGCAGTGCATCTAACAATGGGCTCTCTTAACATACTTTTTTTTTTTGAGCGCAGAAGTAAGGATTTTTAAAAATAGAACTTATACAAACTACAGTTCCTCTTTGAACCTGGACATTCATGAAGTGCAGTGAAAATCAGGAGAATGAGTCAATCCTTTCCTCCAGGAAAAGACAAACAATCTGAGGAACATCTCTAATATCTCTGCGTAGATCCGGCTCTTTCCCCCTGTATGCTGTGCGCATAAAGTCACGTGTGCGTAGCCGTTGGCCATTTTGCAAACATTGAACTGGACGAGTGGTTCTTGAGCCTTGTGGCTTCAGGACCCCTTTGCCTTCTTAAAAAATAACTGAGGAATCCAAAAGTGCTTTTGTTTCTGTAGGTTGTGTCTAATTGATACTTAGCACATTACAATTCAAAACTAAGGAAATTTGTAAATATTCACATAACTCATTTAAAATCATAAACCACCTGGAGCGCCTGGGTGGCTCAGTCAGTTAAGCATCTGGCTCTTGATTTCAGCTCAGGCCATGATCTCGTGGTTCTTGAGTTCAAGCCCCACAATGGGCTCTGCACTGGCAGGCAGAGCCTGCTTGGGGTTCTCGGTCTCCCTGTCTCTCTGCCTCTCTCTCTCAAAAATAAAGGAACATTTAAAAAAATAATAATAAATCGCCCTTTTGTAATATGATTACATAAATCACATTTTTATGAAAAACGCCTTTTCCAAAATGAAAGAAAATCTTGACGAGAGAAGATTGTTTTCTTGTTCCCGAAACTCATTGATGTCTGGCTTAATAAGAGAGAGCTGGGTTGTCATACTGTCATCTGCCATCAGTTCGCTATGTTATGTCATTTTGGTGCGTAAGGACCCTCACCTGGTACAGACATTTCGCTGGAAAAGGGAAGAGTATTCCAGTAGACATTTCTGATCATTGTGGGTATTCTGTTTGGTTGCACCAAAACGCAACACGTGACAGTTTGTCAAAACATAGGAACGCAGCACAGAATCTTGAACAGTTACCACTAAATCTTCCCTCTCTGCTCCCTTAAAATTCATTCAGCCTCACATGTGTCACCGTGCATGCGTCATGTCAAAAATATTGTTTAACTGAGGTATGCAGCTTTCCAAATGGTGACACTTTTCATCAGATGATATCCAGAAGCTGCATTCATTTATATCACTGCCCACCTTATCAGCAAAGGCCTTAAGTATTTGGAAAGTGTCAGGCACACGGTGAGAGATACAAGTCTCCAAGGTTCTCATGCTCACTGGAAGCTCAAATTATACTTTATACACTGGGTGCGGATACTGTGTGCTATTTTTCTTGCAGTGCTCACTTTGTTCATTTTCAAGAAAATACCTGCCAAAGACCCAAGACCGAATAAGCCTAGTTCGTGTCTGACATGGTCATTCTTGCAAGTAAAAGTGTGTCCCAGCCAAAAAAGTGGCTAGTTCAGCTTGCAACTCCAAGCAATTGCAGAAGTGCATTTCTGCAGGACGCTGTCCAGCGTGTGTGTGTGGCACAGACACTCATATGTACTTTCCGTGTCCCTTACGCAGAAAATTAAAAAGACATGTATGTGCTCACGGTTGAAATATTGATGAATCTGTAGCTTTTTGGTTGGTTTGGTGTTTTTGCTTCTTGTTTTTTGGGGTTTGGTTGGTTGATTGAGAGCGTTCTTAAGTGCAACTTTTTTTTGTTTTTATTTAGAGAGCATGGCAATGAATCGTATAACAGCAACAGGGACTAATATAATTTGGTGCCACTGCCTTGGTTTGTGCTCTGGGGCCAGCAGTTCTATCCACCATTAAAGCAAATTTCAACACAGTGAAAGAGGCAAAAAGTGCCTTGGAATGTTTTGAAAACAGTACTGAACCTGTGAACCCCTTGATCGCGTATCAGGGACCACGCTTTGGGGACTAACAAGCTAGCTTATCCAGAGAGGAAAAATCCGATCCAATGGCCGTGGCCCGTCATCAGTCTGTCCTAACAATTATCTACCCTAGAGAAAGTATTACATGTTAACATAAAATATTAAATCTCTGAGCATTTATGTGTACTCAGAAACCAGAACTTATTGGGAAAACCTAATTGGAACAGAAATCTCTGTGATTCTTTTTGCATCACTTAATTATGGAAATGATGAGTCTCCATGCTTTAAAAACAAAAAACAACCCAGTGTGTAAAAGCAGAGTGGCATCGATTGCATCATCTCTGCAAGGAGAGTACGGTTTCAAAGCCATGGGTTTTTATTCAGATGCTCTCATTCTGGGATGCCAATCATACCGTTTCTGCATCTTGGGTTAGCTTTCAGATCTTGTTAACTGCTTTCGGTACCCCCGTGAACACATAGGGCAAACCCATCTTTCAGCAGACAGCCAAAGGTGACGTCGGGATGGGAGGCAGGGAGAATCAATACAGTAAGGGTATTTTTAGGGACTCTTGATGGATTGCTGTATTTTGAGCTTAACTTCGAGTGCCAGATGCCCCAGAGCTGACTAAGATGAACTCACCATTTGCTGAGAACCGTGGGGCCGTCGTGCACGCAGAGGGCTCTGAGGTCACCAAGACAAGACGCACCTTCTTCTCCCCCCCCCCCCCGTGCAGTTTTGGGGAGAACCCCTGTGTCATTCTAGCAGCCTCTCGTGGCATTTGGGTGAGGGCTTACTCTCCTTGCAGGAGCGCAGCGTCACCGAGCCGATGACCTCCAGGTCCTGGTAACGGGTAGCTGTGAGCTTTTAGGACAGGATCGTATGGCGGCAGATCAAATGAATCCTGCGTACCGGGAGCGATGGGAGGCACGGCGGCGCTAATGACTCCGCAGCCCTCCCTGAAGGCGGCCCCCCAGAAGGTGGGAGCCGTGTTAAGCTGTGCTTCCGTCAGCAGGCTGAAAGCTGTGGGCCTGACACGGCTCCCAGTCGCTCGCAGGTTTCTCTCATTGCACCTCATTTGCATCTGGGACATCAATTAGCATGTTTGTTGAGGCTAATTGAATGAAACTCAATCATAGCTCTTAATTGCTTGACTATGTGAAAAGAAATCACATTAATGCAGCTAATTAAGTGTACGGCAATAGATGCAACATAATTAGGAGCGAGAGGTAAAAAACAAGGGTTGGCAAAGGTGTGGGAGCCGGGTTGCGGGGGGACCCGGTGCACAGTCACCAAGGCTATCGACACGTTCAGGAACGGGTCCCTCTGCTCCCGCGCCTGCTTGGAGAAAAGAATCCGCGCGACAAGAGCGCGGACAACTTGAGAAGAAAAATGCAAATAGGCTGGCAATTACTACTTTTTCAAGCTGTTGTGGGGCGGGAGATGGCGCCTCAGAGGGGCCTGGCTCTTGAGTGGGCCCCGGGGACTTGTTACGTGCTGTTTAAAAGTACTTGGCTTTGAATTACCCTCATGCCTCGTTAAAGGGTTTTTTCCCCCTTTTATCATCGATCAGCATTTTCTACGAGGAGCACAGGAAGGGTAGTATCTGAAGCATTTGCATATCAAAATCAAGCCTGCCGTCTTTATTTTACCCGGCGAGGTCCCTCCCTCGGGCCCCGCAGGGCCACATGTCCCGCTTCTGAGGCGGCCACGTTGTATACTGGTTCTGGCTTTAATTCCTCAACTGCCAAGCTGGGGAGACATGAAAAGGGATGGATTCTTTCAAACACGGGAAACTCAGCATCGTTTCTCTTGGGGGAACCCAGAAGCCACATACTCAGGCCTCCTTGCCTTCCACTGTTTCTGAAGCGCCACCTCCAAGGGCTTTTCGTGGATTAGGAAATGCATCTTGTAAGGTCTGTAAAAAAAAAAAAAAAAAAAAACCCACAGTGCTTGCAACGCAAGAATTGCCAAGTTCATATTCTGGGGTTTTTTTTTTTTAGATCTAGTTCCTCTGAAGTTTCGACGCCTAACTCAAGCAAGGAAACAGATTCCCTGGCCCATGCTGAGCCAAAGATAAATGTGTTCCCTTGCCGCGTTCACATCCAAAGAGCAGACTCTTGGTACATTTCTATAATAATTTTAAATAAAATATCCTGGTTATTGTATGTTAAAACATGCCTATTAAAAGAGCCCATGCTGAGGCTTAGTCACTATCTGATTAGCCTCATTTTAGAGCCCATAAGCAATAAATGCTCAATTACACTCCTGTTATTGTATTTTAATTTGTTAAGAATTGGCATTAAAGAAGAAAGTTATAGCAAGTTGATATTTTTGAAAGAGCAAGTGTGGGAGAATGAGGTCGTTCTGTACAAGCCTTGACTTTGGTTCTGAAGCTTGGGTTTGCCCATTTTCGTTGGATATTAATGGAAGTACGTTAAAGATGTCTAAGAACGACCTTTGTTTTTTCTTTAATGACCTTGACACTTTGCCCTCCACTAAGCAAGGATGGCTTCCTTGTTGCTTTTTGTTCACATCCCCAAAACCTTGAGCTCAGTCATGAGTCTTCCCGTATTCCTTCCTGTCTGGGTCTGTTTGCTCCTTCACTCTGCCTTCGTAACCACCGTCTTTCTGTCTTTGGTCCATATCCTTCCAAAACCACAGCTCTTTCACGGTTGATTATATTTTGGGGTGTTGCCCAAGCGTCTCGACTCCCACGTGGAGTCTTCGGTCTTGTTGGGATGGCGGAGACTGACTCCAGGCAGCGCGTCCTGCGGGGTCAGCAGGCCTCGGGACCTCTGCTCCTGGCCTCCATGGCTCACGGGAGGCTTGTGGGTGCCACTACCGCTCTCCGGATGGTTGGTTTTACAAGTGCTGATGAAGGCCCAGCCTCGCCACTGCCTCTGAAGAACTGGTCTGTATCTGCCCCACTTTGGTGCAGCCCTGATCCTTTCTCTGGCCGTCTTCAGTCCCAGGTTCCTCCTGGCTCTGGCCTTGCTTGGCCTTGTGAGTGTGTGTTTGCCATCAAGAATTGGCCATTTGAGTTGTATCCTTAGGAAGTCATTAGGGACCCTGTGGTGTCTTTTCCTTCTGGGTTGGTACTTTTCCAACTTTCTAGAGTTCTGTGTTTGCTCCATCAGAACGTCTCCCCCCCCCACCGTGGCCAGGCCTTCCCCTTCTGGGCTTCTTCTTCCTGCCCTTCCTCCTCTGCTGAGAATTCCCACGCCCTCTTTCCTGAGTCTGGGTCAGCTCCCGCGTGCCCCCCTCTAAGTGCTCTCTCTCTCTCTCTCTCTCTTTTTTTTTAAACAATTCTCATTTTTTTTTAAAGCATGGCAGAATAGGGATTTTTGTTTATTTTATTTTATTGTTTATTTTAATTGCTTATTTTAATGTTTATTTTTGAGAGAGTGCAAGTGAGCGAGCGGCAGAGAGGGGGGACAGAGGATCTGAAGTGGGCTCCACGCTGGTGGACTGACACCAGCAAGCCCAGTGTGGGGCTTGAACCCACAAACCGTGAGAGCATGACCTGAGCCAAAGTCGGACACTCAACCAACTGAGCCACCCAGGTGCCCCTCCTCCCCACCTTTTTTCTAAGTTTATTTATTTACTTTGAGAGATCGAGAGAGTGCAGGGGAGGAGCAGAGAGAGAGAATCCCAAGCAGACCCTGTGCCGCTAGCACGGAGCCCGACGCGAGGCTCGATCTCACGAACCATGAGATCATGACCTGAGCCGAAATCAAGAGTCAGATGCTGAACCGACTAAGCCACCCAGGGGCCCTGTAAGTGCTTGCGTTGTGGGGTGAGGTCTCTGCTTTTAACACTCGAGGCCGACCCTCCCTCCAGCAGACTGCGGAGGGACGATGCCTCTTCTCGTGCTGTCTGTCCTGAGGAGCCGCGTGCGGGTTCCTTCCCCTGTGTTGGAATCTTGTGCTTCTGGTTCCTTTTTTGTGTCGTTGCTTCTGTCCGCAACCGTCCTGCTGTTTGATGAGCCAGTGACTGCTTCTCAGCCCCTTCACCTGCTGGCACGTGAACTGAAAGGCTCCGCAGCCTGCTTCCCAGAAGCCGGGGATCCTTGCCTCGGCTTCCCTGCTGCTCTCTAGGCCCCCTTTGCCTCCCTTGATGGACTTTGGCCGACTTTCCTCATCCACAGCCTGGGTCTCTGTCCCTTGTGCTGTCCTTCTAGGACTTTATCTGGTTCTCTCTGCGTCACTTGACCCTACGGGTTAGCAATTACAACTCACTTTTCCAGCCTCCCTGGGTCCCTGGCGGCCCACACCCTGGTTTATTTGGCGGTTCTTCTGAAATTACATTGACAAGAACTTCATTGTTCATCCTAACTACAAATTTATTGGCATTTCCCCTTTATATTCTGAAAGGAATTCTACCAAGATTCTGCCAAGGAAGGAATGCATTTGTTTCATTTCATGCTTAGCCTTAAAACACTTGACGTGCTATTTGCCCAAGAATGTTTTAGAATATGCCCTTTCTTAATGTGTGAGGTCGATTTAACATGTCTACGTGTTTGGCCAGGGGGCACTTTGCCAAAAAAAAATGCATTTTGAAGGGTCAGTAATTCCTAACTCACCAGTCGGCCCCTCACCCTCTCAGCTGCTTCTCCTCTCCCCCGACCCGACAACCAACTCTTAGATAATGTTTTACTCTGCACGGAATTGTCCAGCGACCCCCACAGAGACCATCCCTATCTACCTAGACATCCCTGTGGCTCCCTGTTAACTGGGTCATCCACCTCCAGCATGAAGAGAACACAAAGATGCTTTCTCTGGGCACGGTGAGCCGCTCGGAGAAACACGATGCTTGAGTACCAAAGAACGTTCTTTCTTTTTCCACATCACATCCAGCCATTACACACCCATCCGCGAGCTCCACGTTTTCTCGACACCGTACCACCGACGCCCTCAGACATTTTCCTGGTCCTTATTAGTAAAATGCTTGGCCTTTTATTTCAGGAGTTTCTACCTGAGTTCCCAACAGACCGCTTCATTCTTATCTAGAGGCTTAGTGGTGTTGCCATCCAAGGCAGAACAGTTGTTATAAAATAGCTCCCTACTCCCTGGAACTTTACCTGAAACTTACAGGAAGACCCCGGGGTCCTAGTGCACTTTCTATAAGCAGCAGTTTATAAAATACGATTTCACGTGGACACTTGTTTTCTCCAGCTGGTTTCTGATCCCCCTGATGGAAGCATTTCCTGTGTCTGCTTGGATTTGCGGGGCCTGGGTTAGTTCAGGACAAAGAGACTGTGGTTTCAATATAACGATGATGCCACCATAGTAGACAGATCAAAACCTCATTATTTTTAAAGTGCTTGCCACAGTGGAAGGGTCATAGGATTACAACTCGTGGTATCTGATAGAACCTTGTGTCCTAGATTGTGAAAGGTCTTCTTTTTAATATCTCTTGGATGTTTAACATTTTGAACAGGATTACATGCAGAATGTTCATGGTAAAGAGATTGATCTTCTGAGAACCACTGTGAAAGTCCCAGGGAAGAGGCCACCCCGAGCCACGTCGGCCTGTGCGCCCATCTCCAGCCCTAAAACCAATGGCCTGTCCAAGGACATGAGCAGTTTACACATCTCCCCAAATTCAGGTAAGCTCGCAGCGGACGTGCTGAAGAATCCAGCGTGACGACGGCAGTAGATGTCGCTGGTTGCAGGAGAGTGCGGAGCCCTTGCGGTCAAGTGAGATTTTAACCATTAACATTGTACGTTAAGGCTTAGAAACCTCTTCGCTTCTGTGGGTGGTTCTGTGACTGCCAGCCAGCGCCTGGTGCCATTTTGAGTCACGGCCGCCCAGACCAAACCACGAGGTCCTCCCAGAGTTGTGTAGTTGAAAGTCGAGTCTCACATATGATCGAGGATTCGAGGGCCTTCTAAAATACGTAAATTGATCGTGCAGATATCAAGGGTTGGTATTCATTTGTGGCGACCAAGTGGATAAAAGTAGGAGAGCTATTTGGAGCAAGATTTCAAGGAAACCGTTGGACCTAAGATTTCCGTTCTCTCGGTTTTGTGTGGTAACTGTCGGGTCATTCTTTAACACAACTGTAATTTTTCCTGTTCTCTTTCAAAGGAGAATTTGCTTTTTAATTCGGGATCTGAGAGCGTGTTTTCTCAAATTTAGATGTGTTTAGAGATTCCTGGCCTTTGTGTGCAATTGCAAGCCATTCCAAAAGTCATGGTTCGCTTTTGTTTAAGAATCTTTGCAAATGACTGCCCCCGGCTTTAACCTTCTGGTGATTATTATCAGAGAAAAGGCTGGAGTCCTCCTTCTGACACGCTTCAACACATGGATTTGTTTTCCCCGGCAAAAAGCCCCTTTCTCCCCTCTAACCTACATCCAGTCTTCTCAAAATAAATTATGGTTATGCGGCACTTTCTAGCATATGTCTTTGCTTCTTAAAAATGCTGCATTTTCCCCTTTCTGAGATGTTAAGTGCCTTTAAAGAGGGATGATGCTAACCCCACGGTTCTGTGGCATAAATATGGCATTGGTTGGTGAAAGCAGGGTAGGAGAAAGGGGCCAGAATTGGAGGCCATAGCTTGGGCTTTACTTCATGATGCCAAGTGGTGTTGGACCGCTCACTCAGCCAGGTTTTACCGCCACATCAGGTCGATCTTGCCTGGCCTGCCTACCTCACAGAGATGTGATGGCAGGTAAGATAACACATACGACAGTTTTGGGAAACTCCTAAAGTACAATACAAGCAGCAGCCGTTACTACCAATCAAAACAAACCTGGGCTGGGCTTGCCATCAAAGGAGACATCGGTTCATTCCAGAGTGGTGACAAGGTCCCTTAGGACCTGCTGACCTTCCTTCCAAGACATGTATGAAGTTTCCCTCTTCAGGGTGGTGTGCTAATGCCGGGATTAGAAGAGAGAAAAGAACCGCCCAAGGGAAAACAAAAATTCTGTATTGAATGAAGAGCTAACGTCTTCACCACTTCGTATTTATTAATTTACTCAAAACATACTTACTGACCACCTGTTCTGTGCCAGGAATGGTATGTATGGTGGATACAGGGTCCCTGAGCCGCAGAACTTCTGCAAGAGGCAGGCCTCTTCAAACCAGCTGATTTGCCACTTGCCCTTGTAACCCATCGTGTCAGATCCACGCATTTATTTCTTCAAGTCAACAAACGTGTATGGCATTTCTGACGTATGCCAGGCCTGGTCCCGGGCCCTGGGGACACAGAAGGTTAAGACATCATCTCTACTCTCCAGAATCTCAGCCTCTGGTGGGGAAGACAGACGAGCAGACAAGTAAACGCAGTGCCACATAGCAGGCCACGGCAGGAGTACGTACGAGGGCCCGCAGGCCCAGGGGTGACGTGTTCAGCGCTACCCTAGGAGACGGGGCAAGGCCTCAGGGCCGGGGCACCACCTGTGCTGAGTGTAAACAGAGGAAGGGAATTTGCCAGGCATTAGGGTGGGAGAGGAGCCTCCGAGGTGGAGAAGTTTGGATACGTAAGTTTCGCTGTTTAAATTCCTGAATCTTGAGACTTGCATCCCATGGTGCCACTGCTCGTTTTCCTAAGGAAAAATGTGACATTTGGTAAACAGAAAGTACAGGATGCCATTTAACCATGTCCTGTCCCATGCAGTAGGTTATGTATGGCCTGGGCCTGGGTTAAAGGAGTGTTTTTCAGTGCCCCCATTTCTTTTTAACGCCCCTGCCTTGGGTGGACGGGAGGGCGCGGGGAAATGCCGAAACCCCTTTTCCACGCTCCCAAGCCCAGTTGGTTACAGCGCATTCTTTCAGCCCTAAGCCAAGTTAATTCCTTTTTTTTTTTTTTTTTAATTTTCTTAATGTTTATTTATTTGTCTAGAGCAGGAAGGGTTGAGAAAGCACGAGTCAGGGAGGACAGAGATAGGGGGAGAGAGAATCCCAAGCAGCCTCCACACCGTCAGCACAGAGCCCGAAGTGAGGCTCAGACTCACGAGCCACGAGATCATGACCTGAGCCAAAATCAAGAGTCGGGCACTTAACGGACTGAGCCACCCAGGCGCCCCGCTAAGTTAATCTTTCTTAAAGGGAGCCTGCTTGGTTTTTCCTCTCCTTTGCATCACAAGTGGGGACGAGGAAATGGGGGTGTGACATCTGCAGGATCACAGTGCCCCTCTGGGGGAAGAGAGGGTCTCGTGGTCACGGCACGCTTGTCTCAGCGTGCAGGTGACCTCATCGGCGGGCGGCCCTCCATTCCCTGCTTCCCAGGTGCTCTCTCACCTGAACACAGCAAATTTACCTGGCAGTGAATTGGCGTTACACTTACGGGGTGGACTTCCGGCTAAAAATAGTATTACTGTAACTGTTTTAGAGCTCTTTGCCCAAGAACTTCCCGTGTGCTTAACAGTATCCTTCTTTACAACTCCTTTGAATTTTGCCGTTTTGTTCTAGAGCTCCGAGTTAACTGGTCATGGTTGTTTCTTTTTATGCTGTTCCTTTTTATTTGTTTTCTTACCTCGGTGCTGTTGGAGTAGGTAAGTGTCTCGTGTGCCTTCCCTTCTAGTAGCTTTCTCATTTTGCACAGACGTGACACTTGCGTGTCCCTAAATCCTTGTGCATAACACTTCTTGTCTTAGAATAAAGGTCCGTAAGTGAAGCGATTCAGCCAGTGAATATAAACACTCATGAGATTCTTGATGTACATTCCAAATTAATTTCTGGAAAGGTTTTGTTATACAAATACCCTACCACCTATTAAGCGAGTTCCCATTTCACACACACACACTTGTGGCATTGCTATTATCATTTTTAGAATCTGTAGTAATCTGATAAGCAATAAAAATATCTCCTGCTTTATGTGGATTTCTTCAGTTAGGACTAAGGTTGGCCATCTCACGTTTATTGTCACAGGTATTTCTTATATTGAATTGTTTAGATGTCGTCTTTTCCCTTTTTTGTACTAGGTGTTTGTCTTTTTTATTGATCTGTAAGAACTCTTTATATATTGAGGATATTAGCGCTTTATAATACATTCTGCAGATATTTCCCCCGTTTATTATTTGCTTCTTTTTAAATTTTATCGTCTTATCTGCAGGTAGAGGTTTTCCCCGTTTTTAATATATGATCAAAATATATACGCAGAATCAAATCAGAAGTCCTTCAGTGGTTTCTACTTTAGATGTTTAGAAGGCCTCTTGAAATCCTGAAAACACTTAACAATTGACATATGTATTTCTGAGTTTCACAATTTTATTGCCTGTTTTTGAAAAATATTTAGCCTTTAATCCATCTTTAATCTGTTTGGGTCAATTATGTGCAAGAATAAATCTAATCAAACTTTTTATTCCAATAGATAACGAATTGTCCTTTCTGTGTTGAACTGTTTCCTTATAATTTTATGCATCACCTTTATTGTACAACTAATTTAATCAAATCCACCATGTTTCTGGCCTTGAGACTCTATTCAGTTGACCCACTGTCTCCACATGATGTTATCATGTATGGGTTTACCACAGTGTCTCAGATTCATGACTCAGTCTGTTATCTGGCAGTAATATGACTCGTCCGTTTTATTGTCGTTCTTGACTGTTGCCACTCGTTTATTTTTTCCAGTAAACTTCAGAGTAACTTGAGACCTTCCCCTCCCGCCCAAAAAAAGAATCCCACGGTGGCTCTAACTGGCATTGCTTCTAACCTATCAGTTAACTGGAGCAGTGACTACTACGTTTGAGTTTCTTGCCATGGAACACAGGTCTTGCCCAACTTACTCAAACTTAATACACATCCCTCAGTAAAGTTCCAGGACTTCGTCGAGATGTACCGTGCGGATCCGTTCTGTCCGTTTTTGGTGACGTGCGAAGCTGATCTTTTTGGGGGGTGGGGGAGGAGAGTGAAGGGGGCTGTCTATTCTGTCACCTACTTGGCAAGAAATAAGAAAGCTCCTAATCCTTATACTTTATCTCCGGCCGTCTTCCTGAACTCTTGTTGGTTGGAGTGTTTATTCAGATGTCTGTCTTCATTTTCTAGCATACGGTCATAATGCATCTCGCATTTCACATATTACAGTGCCTCATCGTACGTCAGTTTGCTTTTTAGCCTTTACATCCAATGTCATGATTTGGGCACTTTACTGCCTCGCTTCCTGTTTCCTGTACGCTTCATCTTCCGTCGTTGTTGGGTCTGCCGTGTGTATGCCCAGTCCTGATGAGTGGTCTGGAGACTTGGGGGCAGTACAAGGCCTTCCCTCCAGGGGCCTCATACTCCACAGCGGTGGCAGAGGAGACAGAAGAAACAGAAACAGATAAGGCCATTGAAGTTGGCGATCAGTGCTCAAAGGACAAAGGAGGCAAGGGGCTAGAAGATCACTGGGGCGGGGAGAGAGGTCCTATGTTATTCCTGGTGTTGGGAAATGCTTTGCCAGTCTTGGAATGTTGACCACATTTCGTACACGAGAATGCTGGAAACGTGATGATCGTGATGTAAGGTTTTGCCCTGGGCTCGGGAAAGAGGAGAGAAACATGTCAAAGCAGCTCCCTTGCGTACTAATAACTGAGCTCACCAGTTAAGCAGAGTAAATGAGCCTTCATGAAGGTGGGGTGGCCCCACGCTCCTGTCGGGCAGCTGTGAAATGCAGGCATGGCGGGCTCAGGGACGCATTCCGGAAGAGCCAACCCTGGGCATCCCCGTCTCCAACCTGATGTGGATGCTGATGCTTGAAAGAGAAGGGAGCAGCTTGGGAAACTCAGAGCTCTGCACAGTCACAGAGAAATGTAAATAAATGGCAAGGAATGTCCCCTCTGACCGTGAGGGACATAACTGAAGGGCACCAGCCTGCCCGTGAACCCTGCGCTGTCGATCTGAACTGAACCTACCCGTCAGCGTGTGCCACACCCATGTCCAGAGGCCACAGGGAAACCCCTGCATCGGCCTGATCGACCCTCAGGCTCTGACTCATAAATACGAGTACAGACAA
Source organism: Panthera onca (assembly GCF_046562875.1). NCBI lineage: Eukaryota > Metazoa > Chordata > Mammalia > Carnivora > Felidae > Panthera > Panthera onca. The sequence goes on along the minus strand of NC_138346.1, from coordinate 5,060,436 downwards.
TCAAGAGGTCTGTGGAATCCAGCAGTAAAAGCAAACAGGGACCGAGAGAAACAAATGGACTAGTGATCCTAGAATAAAGGGAGTGACGCTGAGGGAGAAGGAAGGAAGAGATTAATTACTGTTTTCATAAAATGCAACAAACTAAAGATTATATGAAAAACCTGGGGGGAAAGACTTCTTGCAAATTAAAGAAAAAAGATGACAAAAATCAAAAATTCCGTAGATAGGTTAAATACTATAAAGAACATGGCCAAGGATACCATTGGTGACGTAGGTGTGCAAAAGAAGACATATGTTGGCGTCTTCTTGTCCGAAGAGCCTGGTATGAAGCTGGAGGAGACAGGAGGCTCTGAAAGCACAGAGAAAATCCCAGAAAGCATCCCAGGTAGGAGGAGAGAGCGAGGTTACCTGCCAAGAGACGGAACTCGTCTGGCCTGTCGCCTTCTCAGCGCAAACGCCACGTGCTAAAAAGTAACGGAAGAATTCCTTTCTAAGGACCAATCACTTAGGGGTGGCCGGGTGGCTCAGTTGGCTCAGCGTCTGACTCTTGATCTCAGCTCAAGTCACAATCTTGCGGTTTGTGGGTTCGAGCCCTGCATCGGGTTCTGCACTGACAACAGGGAGCCTGCTTGGGATTCTGTCTCCCTCTGTCTCTGCCTCTCCCCCACTTGCTCTCTCTCAAAATTAAATAAAAATAAACTTAAAGCAATTAAAACACTAAGGGCCAATCATTTTGAACCTAGAAGTCTATATGCAGGGCCAAACTACTATCAATCAAGTATGAAAATAGAAAAGAATTGTTTTAGATGACGTATAGGAATACAGAAGCCAAGTGACTTTTTGGAAAATCCGCTTAAGCATCTACTCCAGCAAAAAAGAAGAGGAGGAAGAAGAAAAAGAAGAATCCAGAAGATACTTATTCAGGCCTGATTAAGTCTCCCCCTCCCCAGGGAATCCTCCCCCTCCTCCAAGGTCACTCACGCAGGATGTCTGTGGCATCATCTGTCTTTTCCATTGCTTTGGCTTGGAACCCACTCGGCCATTCTAATCCAAGGCCACATTTTTGAGAATCCACCCAATTGTAATTGCAGATATGCTTCCAGAGAAGACCGTCAGATGTCCTGTTTTCCGACCTGGGTCATTGGCCAGGCTGGTGTGGTAGGTAGAATGGTATCCACCGATGACGGAACGCAGACTCGTATCAGGTCCTTAAGTTCCTTTGACATTGAAGTAGACAACAGGACAATGTAATGGCCAGCGGTCGGGCCCGGGGAGGCAGAAACACTAACTTGAGTCCCACCTTCACCATCTCGGGACCTTGAACAGGTGTCTCTGCGAACGTCAGCTTCTTCCTCATCGTTACGGTGGAAAATGGGCCCACCTCCGCTCTTGTGAGGGTAACACGCCGCGTGCTGCCTTTCCAAAGCGTGGCCCAGGGCGAGTCTCCAGAAGTGTCTCAAGAATCCGTCGTTACAGCTGTGCTTGTCCCCAGTGAAGAAAAGGAAGAAATTGTGGAATTAATTTTTCCTACATTTTTTTAACATTTATTTATTTTTGAGAGACAGAGCATGAGCAGGGGAGGGGCAGAGAGAGAGGGAGACACAGGATCCGAAGCAGGTTCCAGGCTCCGCGCCGTCCGCACAGAGCCCGACGCGGGGCTCGGACCCACGAACCGTGAGATCATGACCTGAGCCGAAGTCGGACGCTTAACCGACTGAGCCCCCCAGGCGCCCCTGGAATTCATCTGTTTTCTTGCCACGCACTTTTGTTTCTGTAGCCTCTGTGTAGTCGTTGTGGGTTCAACACCGTAAACCCGTGCCGCCTGCAGACTGCGTGCCCCCTGCAGTGGCAGAGCGGTGGGCAGAGAGGCGCTCTGCGGGCCTTTCCGGGATCTCCGAGGGCCCTGGGCTCGCGGGCCGTGGCCCAGCGTCTCTTTTTTCCTGCCACATTTGGTTCCGAGCTGCCACATACCTCCCTGTCCTGAGAGGGTGTCTTTGTTGGGTATTCGGGACCACGACTGTGCTTTTACCCGCACCGGGGCGACGGGTGGGCCTTCGTAGCGGGGGAGACCTTGCCCCCTTGCCTCCCTCCCTCCCTCCGCTCCTGGCCCCCGGCGGTTTCAAAATACGAAAGCCGAAAGCCGTCGGGAGGGTTGAGGCTGCTTTTCCGGGGTGGGGGGCGGGGATCTGGATGTGTTTTGAGTATCGAGCCGCCGTTGACATCTAAAGTCTCCGCCATGCTGTTTTCCTCCACACTTCAGTAATCAGGACATCCAGCAAACCCATAAAAAACCAAACTAATAGCATGAATATTCAGTGACCTAGAATACTAATTATTGTCATGAATATTAATGTGATCGGACTTGCTTTTTCCTCTCCTCTTTCTCTCCCGTCCTCTTTCTCCCTCTCTCCCTCTCTCTTTTTTTCCACTTAGCCGGCTCTAAAGATGGGTCATAATGAGAGCATTTAAGAGGGAGCGCGCTCTCCGCCGTGACAGGGACTGGGGTAATAAGGAGAGCTTGATTAACGCGGTGCACTTGGGGGAGAGATGAGAGGCTTCACGTGGGTCTGTTCGGGGGAGGCAATGAGACACCGGCGGCTCTGTTACTGCTCCCGGAGATTAATGAGGCCTAAGAGTGCATTAGGAACAGTGACAAAGGTTTGATCTAATGGGCTCAGTCATTTTTCCTTTGAGTGACAGACGCACAGAAGTAATTGGCTGTGCAGAATGGCAGCTCATTGGCGGTACTTAAGGATACATTATCCCCGTTGTGTGGCCCACAGAGGCTGTTTATCAAAACTGCTCACACCGCAGACGCCGAGCCGCTAAGCTGCTGTTACGGCGGTAATAGCTATTACCAAAAAAAAAAACTAATAATAATAACGCAACATCAAAACCCGATCCGTTGTTGTCTCATAGAAGCAAAGTTTTTCTTTGTTTAGTTTCACATGGTCCGGTGCCGGTCACGTGCGTCTCCCGGTCTGTCGGGCCGCCCCTCGTCAGCACCCCGGGGCTCGCCTCTCACCGCGTGCCGGCCTCCGTCACCCCTTCCTGTGGCACACTTTGGACTTTGTGTACCACGTTCATCCTCTGGTACATAAATCGGGCGCCGCCGCTAAACCCCCTCCTAGCCCCTTGGTAGAACACTTGCCTGATTGGCTGAGAATTATTTCTCGAAAAAAAAAAAAAAAAATCCTAACAGCAGCATCCCGTGATATCTGCATCCGTGCACTAGGGTTTACCGGGAGTGGGTTTTGATGGCTATTTAACAACCCGTTATTTTGTGGGAAAGGAAGAAACATTTTGTGGGGTTTCTGTCAGCTACATCTGTAACTAAAAGACGCGAAAGTTATTATTTTATCCTTTAGAAGAACCCGGACATCTGCAGCTTCTATGAGACATGCATTCTTGTTGCTAGCTGTTTCTGTGTTTATACGTTTCTCCCACTGAGGTTTAGGCAAATACCCGTTCTGTTGCTTCTGTCATTCTTCCAGGCATGGACCGTTAATTCTCTGTTATCCCCTCCCAGTTTCGTGAGCTCACAAATTGTGTTTTTGTTGAGTCCACACTAGTGCCCGTCACGCGCCAGGCGACATCTAGGAGGTAACCATTGAGGACGAGCACTGTTTGGTTTCCCCCGCCCAGCACCCTGTGGGCAGGACCACTGGGGACAAGTTCAGGTGTAAATCAGGAGCCTGCCTTCCGTTTTTTGGAAGCCGTCTTCAATTATTTGAACTCTATGTGGGGTGTTCTTTTCTGTAAGGACTGCCAAAAGCACCTTGATCGTGATGATTTCAGCTAAAAACCCTGGAAACGCTGAGCTGTCTGCCACTCTGGGGACAGACACACCCGTAAGTAAAAGAACACGTTTGGAAACTTTTTCTCCCTTTCAAAAGTGTGTGTGTTTGGTGACGAATAGTGTTTCAAGCTGGACCAGCAAATGGTCGGCATTTGAGAGAGGCGGGGGGGGGGGGGGGGGGGGGTGGCCAGGAAGGACCTCGGCCATCAGGAAGGCGGCTGAGTGCCGGCCTGGGCCTCGGGAAGGAGCCGTTCTGGGATAGAGGGGAGGCCACGATTGGCCCCCTTACTACGTCCCCATCCCCACACTGGCAGAGGAGGATCTTCAGGGAAGTCATGACGCTTGCCATCTCCCAACCTTGTGGCCCAGTGTTTCATGGCTTCTACTCATATGGAGAACATTCGCCTTTCTGGAGTATTTCTGGGGGGTGGTAAAACCCAAGGACATCCACAGCCAAGCAGTTCACCTCCACGCCACCGATGTGGTTTCTCTGTGAGCACCGGCTTCACGAGGACTGGAAGGGAGAGGGAAGGGGGCACTTTGAAAGTAGACCCACATGACCACCTCGGCCTCCTCCCTGAAAGGGAGAATAAATATAGTGATAGCCAGAGAAATTGGCTCTCAGAACGGTGCTGGCGAGTCAAAATGGATTTTGTGCAAAGCACATACTGTATTTCCCAAAGAAAGAAGAAAGAACATCTCAAAGACGGAACCGTTATCCATCGCCAAGGAAGAAAGCGAACGGTGGAATGTAGTGGTTGGGAGTATGGAGGGCAAGATACGGACGTCTCAGGCGCTCCGTTTCACAGAACCCTATTACACGAATGCTGTCATCATATTTTGTTGCTTAAAAGAACACCTTAGTTTTGTTTTCCTCCTTGTGGTGGCGCCATACCTCGTTACCGCTGCATTGCACGTGAACTTGGCCGTGTCACCCGTAGGAGTAACGGGTCGTAGCCAAACAAGCACGAGGTGCGCGTTGCGTAAGCCAGCGCAAGGAAGCATGGTGACGCAGGTCTCCATCAACACCTAGGAGTCTGTAGCAGCAGGTGTTCTGAAGCAGAGAAGATCGGGCAAGATGCAAAGAGTGTTTTTGCAGCAACGAGCGTGGTGCCTGACGACTGGGATAGACAGACTTTGCCTTTGGAAAAAAAATATTTAAACTTATTTCTAAGTACAGTCACTTAAGTGAGAACTGACCTTCTGGTGTGCTTAATGTCTTGGTCTTGAATTGTCCCAGACAGCAATTGGGACGTCCCCCGGGGTGCAGCGCTAGCCCGGAAGCGGGGGGTGAGCAGGCCCGCGGGTTCCCTGGCTCCCCTTTCTTCACCATCAGGTTACACCAGCATCCACACGGCTTGCACCGTGTCCCAAGCACATGATCTCGTTTATTCCTTTCCTTTTATAAACTGTGCCTCTGACCCCTTGGGCGTAACTGGTCATAATGCTTCGGGGATTTTGGAAGACCGAGGGTGGGAGGCGCATGCCTGCATTGCCCCAGCGCTGAGCGTGCACTTGGGCTCCCGCATCGTGAGGAGGACGATACCAGCAAGACACAGGCGTGAGCAGGTGACCGCGAGGAGATGCTATCACGAGAAAAACGTGAGAGAGACAGACTCTTCAGAATTTAGAGACAGGCAAGTTTAGCAATGTCACCATTTTAAGCTTTTATTAAAAAATAAACGATAGAGGGGTGCCTGGGTGGCTCAGTCAGTTAAGTATCCAACTCTTGATTTTGGCTCAGGTCATGATCTCACGGTTCGTGAGACCGAGCCCTACGTCAGGCTCTGTGCCGACAGTGCGGAACCTACTTGGGACTCTCTCTTTCGCTCTCTGCCCCTCCCCCACTCATGGTTGGTGTCTCTCTTTCTCTCTCAAAATAAATAAATAAACAAACATAAAAAATTTTTAAATAAACTACAGAGAGAAGGAAGAGTCACCAATGGTGAAATTAACAAGTGCTCCTGTCTGCAGAAGCTTTTCAGTTTACCCAGCGCTTCACACAACGCGATCTTTGTATCATTCGGCCACGTGAGGTATATTCGTGTCCTCATCATTAGTATCACCGTTTCTCCTTCTCCTCCTTCCTTGTCACCATCACTGTTATTACATCCATTTTACAAATCGTGAGCTGAATTGTTTTCACGATGCCTGGGTTCCATCTTCTTCTAGCCCACTGGCCTCAGAAAATCAGCAACATGTGTCAGGCCACACGTCAGAAGCCAGGAAGATATTAATGCTGTTTGACTCTGTGATGACTCTCCTGGGATTTTATCCAGAGGAAAAGTGTGAATAAAAGATGTCCTTTGCAGTGTTGTTTACACCAGTGAGAAATTGGAAACGAAGCGATCCGGAAGTCGGAAAGTAGCAGTAGAAACTGCATTAGATCGGCAAGATGTTACGTATCTAAAATTATTCTAAAGATTATGGGCCCACATGCAAACATGGTTAGAGAGCCGTAATTAAGTGGAATGGAATCTAAAATCACACCATTTCTGCAGCCGCCACTAAGAACATTTGATGCTCGTGTTCAACAATGAGTTGATCTGTTACATGAGATTTTGGTAGACTTCTCGTTTATCTCACTCACTTTTATCTATATAATTTTGCCAGATAAGTTTTAAAGACAATAGAACGGACTCATTTTTTTCCCCCTTGGCATCATAAGTAGAAGAGGGAGAAGTCAGAGTAACATGAGCTCTTTCCACATTTGAGGAGATAACTGTGAACTGATCCCAAGACTTGTAGTTCTGAGTGTGGCCACGCGGTTGTGTTCGGTGGCAGTCACACTTGCTGTTACCACCCAAGTGTGGACCCCGTACGTGCTTTCTTCCCTGGTGTGGAAAACACATCACAAAAAAAGATACTTGGTAATCTCAGAAACCCACGATTCAGTCTCAACAGTAGATGTGTTGAATGCACCCTTTCACAAAACAAGTGTCATGTTATAACAATGCAGAATCCTGGACGCCTGCATCTTTAAGACACCGAATGTGTCCTTGGAAAAAAAAATCCTCTTAGCCTGAAGTCTTGGTTGCCAAAAAGGAGGGCAGATTTCCAATGCAAATAGTGAGGCGAACGGCCTTGCTCATAGGCACTTAAATCACCCGTATCTCACTTTTTATGGTAGTGTTGTGAATTATATTCTTTTTGGGTTTATAATTAGAGGACGAACAGATGGCGAAGGCCTAGTTTGAAGTGGCGTGGCCGTTAGAGTAGCCTCCGCCGTCCTGTTCCGGTTCCAGCAAACTGGTCTCCCCGCCCACGCGCAGCGGGGGTCCACGCCCCAGGAGGAGTGCAGGGCAGCCTCACACCCAAGCTCCCAAGCTTTTGTAACATCAGAAGCCAGGTAGGAATGAGAATTGACCTAAGAAAGCAACCTCTATGGGGACTCCTGGATGGCTCAGTCGGTTAAGCATCTTACTGTGGCTCAGGTCATGATCTCTCAGTCTGTGAGTTCGAGCCCCGCGTCGGGCTCAGTGCTGTCAGCTCAGAGCCTGGAGCCTGCTTCGGATTCTGTGTCTCCCTCTCTCTCTGCCCCTCCTCTGGGTGCATGCGCACTCTCTCTCTCTTTCTCAGAAATAAACATTAAAATAACTAATCCCTGTGTGTTTCTGAGGGTGAGGACTCCAAGGGGGGAGGGGGAGCTCCCATCAGTCCTGTCCTGTAATTATCATTTGTTTTTAAAAGGTATGAGACTCCACAGTGGACATAAAGGTCTGGTTTATACCCACGCACTCAGAGACCCCTCTGTGGCTCTCGTGCCCCCCTCGCTCGATGCACAGGAAACTTCAGTGATCTATCACCTGTCGCCAACTGCTGCTCTTTCTCTGGCTGCGTAACCGATCATTCGGACGCCAAGTATTCTTTTTCCAGTTCGAGCCTTTGGGCAGGCCAGGCTTGTTCGTGAAGACGAACCAGAACGGAAAGCGCAACGAGCAAAATTCTGTATTTCAAAGAAATGACTGTTGACGAATCTTTATTTGAATGCTGTGAAAGACCTTATATCTCAGAGTATATTTTTAAAAAATCAGAGCAAGCTACTTTTTATGTAAGAAGCCTATAGCTTAAAAGAGGAATGCTGTCTTTGATGTCATTTGGCGGACGAAAACATCCGCGTTCAATAGAAACCCAGAGTCTTTTTCAGGCTCGTTTGAGACCAGTTCAGGCAACACACTGATCTTCATTCAGATATAAATGCCGTAGTCACTTTGAAATGCAAATTGTTTTCAGAAAAATAGCATATGGTGGAGGTAAGTACCTTTTCAAATCAACTCTTACACTTTAGGGATGTAAGTAAAGCCAGAATTATTCTTTGGGAAGAATCTGGCGCTTTTGACACATGGAAGCTCGCGCTAATCAGGCCGGCCCGTAAGCACACGCATATCCATATCAAGGCGATGGGGCTGAGGCCCCGTGGATTAGCATGGTAATGGAGCTGCCCCCTGCTAATCAAGGCCAGCAGCCAGCTGATCCGTAGATGGGGCGTTGGAGGAGACCCTCCTTCTGAGTTCAGAATGGGCCAGGTAGTCGACCCTGTGTTTCCTGGTAATGCAGATAATATTCGGGAGAAAGATACTGAGGCAGATCGTCTCCTCCAGCGAAGGGCTGGGCCCCTCTTTGAGGATTGAGGCCAGTGCACCTGTCTCCTTGTCCCACTCAGCTCTGTCTCTCATGCTCGCTGACCTGACCTGTGTATGCACAAGCCATTCAGATGACCTACTTTCACCCTTTCGGGGGGTTGGGGACACGTCGCATCACGAGAACGTACACAGCGCATGGTGCTCAGTTACAGCAGAGCCTGTGGGTGGCCGCCCTGCTGCCCCTCTTCACACACACACGCTCCCGTGAGGTGGGCACCGCGCTTTCTCACGCCAAGGCCCACGTTGCCTGTTGGCCGTGGGCCGTCGGGCGGGCGTCCCAGCACTCGGTGCCTGGTCTCTTCCGCACGTCCTTTCTGTGAAGCTCGTCCTGTGGTGGCCACGTCAGTAGCTCATCCCTCCCGCCCGGTGTGTGGGGCTCCCGTGGTGGGCAGACACCCAGCCAGCCCCGGTGCGGGCCGTCCCGAGGGTGACGCTGTGAGCGTTCTTGAACGTGCTCCCTGATATGTTTGGGCACGCCTCTGTGACTTCCGTCTAGACTGATGCCAAACACAAAGAGCCACCTTGAGAGAGAGAGAGAGAGAGAGAGAGAGAGAGACTTCGTATCAGACCATTCAGGGGACACTTCACGTGAGGTGAGTCCGTCAGAAGGGAGTTTGGGTTGTCCTGGGACAGTGCGAGACCCCTCTTCCCATACCATTCTGGAGAGAGAGGCCTCCGTTTCCCAAATCTAAAATAAGCCCACAGTGTCCCGCGGAGTCTGTCCGGAACCTTCCAGCAGGTGTTCTCTCCCGCCCCTCATACCTTCTCACGGCCCTTGTGTTCCTTGGCCTTGTGTCTTTGGCCACGTGTGGGCTGGCCCGGTACAGCCGTGTTCTAAGGCGCAGACTCTGTTTCCTTCACTGTGCCCGGCACACGGCATCCCGCGGGTCCAGGGTAGGGAGACGGGGAGGCCTAGGAGGTCAGTGCTAGGACGGGCGGCAAGCCTCCACCCCGCCGGTGAGCTAAGGAGCCAGCCTGCCTGTATCCGAGATGCCAAGAGTCCTGGCCTCAAGTGAATCCTCGCGGCCGTAGCAGGTGCCCAGAGCATCGGCCTTGTCGTGCACCAGTTTCACCAAGGGCCAGGGAATGCCAGCACGCACACTGGGTTGCATTACAGCAGAGGAACCCCAAGTTTAGGAAACCCCAGTCTTTTACAGTGGGAGACACACAAGCCTGCCCGACCCCGTGCCGTGGAAGGCGATGCCGTTACCCCGGACGGTAAACAAACCTGCCCTCCTCTGGAGGCAGACGTGTATCCCTATCGTCCAAGTCTGTTGACTGTACAGACGTCCCTGAACAGATCACCCACAACAAAAGGGCGCCAGTGCCTGTGCCCCACCACTCGAAGAGACAGGAGATCACGGAGCAGTCTACCGGCAGTGGTGGGGCGGGGGTCTGGTCGGGCACTGGGGGCATGGAAGGCGGGGATGAGGCGGAGGAAGGGCAGGAGAGAAGAGACGGCACCCCTCCTCCCACCCTCAAGGAGGCCTCAGCTCTGGTGCATGTCCCTGGGAGGAGAGGGGAGTATCCCATTGGCTTCCTTTTAAGCCCTCTTGTCCGTTGACCCTGGCTTAGAGCTTAGCGAGACCTGCCTCTTGTCCCCAAGAGAGATGATGTTCCAATCCAGCTTGTAGAGTCTGTCCCCTCCAGGGACACGCCGCCACGGCCACCAGACAAGTGGTTCCCAGCCACGTGCTGTGTTCTTCCCCGGTCTGATAGCCACACTCCCGGTTTCTCAGCCACACTGACGGGATTCTGCAGCAAACGGACGTGCGTCGAGGTGGGCGCCTGCCGGAGCCACTCAGCCTGCCCGAAGCCTCGTCCTGCACTTGAGGCCCACTCTGACTGCGTTTAGCACAGTGCTCAGGCCACACTTGCATCTCAGGTGGTCTCGGTCTTTGATCCTTAACTGCCAGGAAATCCGAGAAGTCATGGGCGTCTTTCCCAGCTGAGAACCCCAGATCCTCAGCCTTAATTAATAACTTGTTAACGTGAAATGAATTACCATCCATTCAAAGATGCAGCCCTCGAGTACTTGGAGAGAAAATAAAGTGATTTTAAGCATAGCATCTCCCTTACATGCTTCAGAGGTATTTTCACAAGTGGTGAAAACATCTCCCTGTGTGGTGACACACAGGGCAGACATCGCTGGATGTGTATGTATGAAAATCTAGAAGCAGGGGACAGCGTTGCCTGACCGGAGACAATTAGTGACATTTACTCAGGAATAGACGTGAAATTACGCGTTAGCCTTTGTTGGATGGCGTCAGTGTGTAAAGTGACCTATGATGCCGTAATTAGATTTTGAATCTGTATAGTCATTGAAGATATTCAGGAAAACACTTGGGGGTTGTCGCTTTCTTGGACCAGCGGACTCACGCAGAGCAAGTAGAAAGGCCTCAGAGAGTGACCACTGGCCCAGGACCGCTCACACGGGGTGAAACGCTCCACGGGCCACAGCAAGCCAGTGAGACTGCTTTCACGGGGCCGTGACCAGTCTGCGGGCCACTGGTCTGCCTCAGAGTTAAAACCTGTGTCTTCATGTATTTACATTTAAAGGCACGTGCCTGCTTGTGTCGATCCCCAAGCTGTATGCTTAGGGCAAAAACAGTATTTTTTTTTTTTTAACTCTTCATAACTTTTTTGTTATGTCACACAGTTCATGGATCTCTCTTTTTTTTTAATGTTTTTATTTATTTTTGAGAGAGAGAGAGAGAACGAGAGAGACAGAGTGTGAGCGGAGGGAGGAACAGAGAGAGAGGGAGACACGGAATCCTAAGTAGGCTCCAGGCTCCGAGCTGTCAGCACAGAGCCCAGTGCGGGGCTCGAACTCACGAACCGTGAGATCGTGATCTAAGCCAAAGTCGGACGCTTAACGCACCGAGCCACCCAGGTGCCCCTCATTGATCTTTTGTTATTTGATACTTGGAAAAGTTTTCACTGATGTTAAAATAGAATGTTTATGAAAAGGAGGTTTCCTCTCTTGAGAGAAGATCAGAAATGTTTTACTTCTGAAATGAGATTCTTCTTACGCGTAACTGTGAAAGATTTCATAGCTCGCAGTTGCCAAAGATGAGGATTAGATGGGCTGCGCGGGAGGGCGGCCAGGTGCCCTGGCGGCCACCTTGTCAATTCAGAGAGCTCGGGCACGATCCCATTGCTGCCAGATAGTAAAACAAGTTTTCAAACAATGCCAGAAACCGCATATTTTTAGAAGAAATCTCCCCAATTCTACTTTAAAAAAGAAACCATTGCGTACTAAGCAGAAGTGTGTCCATGAACTCACCCCAGACTTCTGGCCCCAAGTCTATGGATCTGTTTTAAAACGTTACTTTTGTGATTATGTGTCCACAAACATGCAGTCCTGTGGCCAGAACTCAGTCATGGGGTTTACCTGTAGTCCCAACAGTTGGGACTTGGGTGTGGTTGGGACAAGGACCCTCACAGGCGGGAGGGCCCTAAGGTTCAGCTTTCTGAAGAATTTTGTACAGCTGCATTGGGTCTCACACCAACTCCACAATCAGACACCAGGAGCGCACAGTCTTGCCAGAAGGTTCTTCACCCCATAGGCCCCAGTTTGGTTCCTTGGGGGGGGTCCCCTCAGGAGCCAAACCCCCAGCAGCTTTAAATACTGAACCTGTGCTTAAAATTTTATCTGACAATGGGGCGCCTGGGTGGCTTGGTCGGTGACTGAGCATCTGACTTCAGCTCAGGTCACGATCTCAAGGTTCATGAGTTCCAGCCCCACGTCAGGGTCTGTGCTGACAGCTCGGAGCCTGGAGCCTGCTTCAGATTCTGTGTCTCCCTCTCTCTCTGCTCCTCCGCTGCTTGATTGCTCATTCTCTCTCTCTCTCAAAAACAAATAAACATTTAAAAAAAATATTTCGTCTGACAAACAGCCAGAAGTTTGAAAACCAACAGACCAGCTGCAGATACGTGAGCAGCACCATCAGGTAGACTGGCTTTAGTGTGTCCATTTCAAGGAATCTCCTCTCCGCCTTCTACAGTGGCTGTTTGGCCTGGAGACGAAGAATTTGTCAACCCGAGCAGCTCTTTGTCACATGCCTCCGTTAGAATACCGCCTGTGTTCCTGTCAGAGGTCAGACTGACTCCGCTGTGCTTGTGCACACAGGTCCCTCTGGAGTCCCGTCACGCGTACGCAGGGTCAGACGCACTTGGAGAATTCCCTCTGCCTTTGGAGGGAAGCGTGTCAGGAGCGGTTTAGGCTGGTTGTGCTCTGGGAGCCACACTCCGGGGAAAATGAACAAGGGAAGTGTCGTCCTGGCGTTGTTGGCAGAGACCGTGATTGTGTTGGTTTCCCCAGCTGCTTTGGCCTCGTGTGCGGAAAGCTGGTGTAAGGTGATGTCTTGTGGGCAGCTTGCACACTGGGTCGTGATGCGTCACAGGTGTGAATGGGCAGCATAAGGGCGAAGGATCATCTCCTTGTGGGTTTCGGCAAACGGCAGGTGCGCCTGCGGGCGGTTCGGGCTCGGGGGGCCTGGCTCAGCAGTGGGGTGGGAATTCGTGGCGTCCTCCCTCTTTCCCTTTCTCCCTACCGCAGAAATGTTGGCAGTGTCCTTGAAGCCCCTGTCCGCTGAGAATTCACGTGATGACAGGGGGAATGGCTTCAAGGGCCCCTGGGGGGTGGGGGTGGGGTGGGGTAGTCCCAAATGTGGCTCTTGAGTGGAGGTGTATATGAGGGTACCCGAATGGAAGAGAAGGCCCAGGGTCAGAAGGTGTGGGCACCAGGACTGGCAGAAATGGCACAGAGACCAGGCAGGCCCAGTGGGAGCAGGAGAGGGGTGCCCCAGCAAGCCTTGGGGACAGCCCACCCCCCGCGGCAGCTCACAGAGGAAGCCTGGTTCTACACACACCATTTCACACCCCTTGCGTGCACCTGCTTCCCACTGGTTGAGGCCAGTGGGTGCCTTCCCAGGAGAGCAGGGCAAAGAAAGGGTGCGGCAGGAAGGTGGCAGGTGGACCCGGGTGTGGACATGGGCTGCCGGGGGACACCCAATGGGAGCAAGCTCATCGGCTGCCCAGACGCTGCCCTGTTGTCATAGGGATCTGGCCAAGGACAAGCACATCCAGGAGACAGCTAAGGGCACCCTGAGTGTGGCGGATCCCGGGAGGAGCGTGCGGTCTCCCCTTAGCGCCACCCCCACTGGCCTGGGCTGCTCCTCTGTGTCTGAGATGCCGGACACCTGGCCCCCCTCCCCAGGCTGCCGTGGGGATCAGTGCCGGAGCAGGTGCAGGACTGCTAGCCAGCGCCGTCGTTCGGGATGTGTGTTTCCAGGACTTTAGGGACTGAGCGAGCCTGAAAATCAGAACCTCGGTGCTTAGGAGGGACGTGGTTAAACTGGCTCCTGACCCTGTGGGTAGACAGAGGAGCCCAGACGGGGGCTCTTCCCTCGGGCATCTCTGATACCAGGAGCCGGAGGTGATGAGGAACTCTGGCCGTCGGTGTTGTTCCACGTCCATAGTGATTTCCGGGTACCTGAGCTCTAGCAGGTGAGCTCAGAATTACCTGCGGATCTTCTGAAAAGACAGGTGCTGGGGCCGGGCCTGGGAGTCTGCATTTCTAACGTGCTCCTGGGCGATGCTGCTGCTGTCAGGCTGAGAACCACGCTTGGGAAGATCTGGGTCCGTCTTTTCTTCCTTTCCTGAGGTGTTGCTTTCGGCTTTTTTTTTTTTTTTTTTTCCTGGAATCGGGCAGACCTGCCTAGGAATAATTTCCCTTATGACTTTCCAGATGCGCCCAGTTCAGATAACAGCCTAAAATCAGCCTCCTTTCTTAAGGTAGAAATACACTTTTTTGAAGCAAAATCTTTCATGTTCCTTATCACTGGCTCGTTACGTTTGAGTAGATGATTTTGTGACTTTGCCATGCTCCGTGGGGTTATGATCAGGGTGGGGTCCATTGTTTGGAGTGGAGCCCTGGTCCCCACCTCCAGTGCAGCAGACGCACCAGAAGCACCAGGTGCCGTTGGAGACGCGAATTCTTTCAAGCCCCACCCCCCAGACCTCCCGAATCAAAATGCAGACATTTTGAAGCCTCTGTGTTCAAAAAGCTCCACAGGTAATTCTGGTAATTGGCCAGATTTGGGAACTACTAATCCAGCCTATGTATTTAAAATCCTGTGCTATGAAAACCTTCTATTAAAGCAATCGAGAACTTAATTGGCTCTAAACTAAAACAATCAGGGGAAAGTCGAAAACAAAACAGACCTAGCGCCTTTGAAAGTCTGCATAACCCGACAAACGACTTCGCTCCCAGCAAGGTGTGATTGGCCGGGCTTTCGAGAGAGGCACTTAATCATGTTTTTGAGTCTAAAATTGGTGTGACCAGACGATCATTCATTTTGATGCTGAGCACCTGTCTCATATCATTAAGCGTATGATGGGACCCTTTCCATCATAGCCCCTCTGTGCCGTGCATTCGCTGAGGCCGTTTTTCCTCTGCTCGGTCTCTTCAAGGATAAGAGTAGACTTACCTGGTTTAAAAGAGCCTGCGTCTCCTCCGATGTCACATTTAGGAGCTTTGATTTGTGCTGATCATCCGGCACAGCTTCACCACGAAAGCCGTCCTGTGGCATCAGGCAGTTGGCTTCCTTTCGTGGTTGTTTTCATTCCGGCTGACGCGTCGCCACGGTGGGGCTCCTGTGGGGTGCGTCTCGCCGGCCTGCTGGGACTGTGGCTCTTCTTTCGTGTTCACCCCTGCTCCGCCTACACGTGACGTTGTGTCGGCGTCTTCGCTTGGGACCGTGCCGTGTGGCTAGGCTCCTTTACGGGGCGTCATCGGCCCCCCGAGACTTGCTCCCCCCGCTTACTTTCGTCTCGAATACCGTTTTGTCCGACGCTTCCGTTTTCCACTTAGGACGCAGCCGCTCTCGGTGCCGGGGTGCACTCGTGTGTAAGCACGTAGGCCTCTAGACTAACTCGTGCTGGCTTCTGGGGTCTGCAGTCCGAGGTGGTGTTCACCTGACTTGTTTATTCCTAGGGAATGTCACTAGTGCGTCTGGGTCTCAGATGGCAAGCGGCATCAGCCTGGGCTCCTTCAGCAGCCGGCCGGACAGCATGCAGCAACGCTCCTACTCTGTCTCCAGTGCCGACCAGTGGAGTGAGGCTACGGTCATTGCAAACTCGGCCATCAGCAGTGGTAAGAGAGGGCGCGGCCCCCTCGCGGTCCTCGGTCGCGAGCCGGGGGCTGGACGTGGCGCCCTGACCGCCCGCGCGCTGAGCGCGGGCCCCGCGGGGCAGCTGCGGGAGCAGTGCGCGCGTCCCGTTCCATCCGTGGAGCGTGGGGTCCTTGACAGAGGTTGACAGAGGTGCCACCCACGTCGCCCCACGTGTTCCAGTTGGTCAGGGAGGAGCGGATCGCATCCCCGCCTGACAGCTTTGGGAAGCGGGGCTGCAGACAGGGCGCGTGGCCTCCCCACGGCCACGCACGGGAAGGCGGCGGGACCGGGAAATAACGCAGAATTTACGGCCTCGTCACGCTTGCCTGTGTGACCCGGTGTGCACTCTCACCACCGGCGCGCAGTTTACGTTGTGGGGGCGTGGGGGGGGGGGGGGGGGGGCGTGTCTGTCTCCTGTTCTCGTCAAAGGAAAACACGCAATTCGTGCTCTTTATGACTTTCCCCCAATTCCTGATGCACCCTCTGAATTTTGGAGCGTTCCCCTCCCACCTTTTTTTGGGGACGGCGGGGTGGGGGGAACATAAGTGTGGACGTCGGAACCTGTCTCGACACGCGTGTGCAGACGTGCATTAGGTGCTGGCTTTGCTGCCACACGCTTTGCCCGTGGCGTTTTGTCGACGGCCCGTTCACCGGTATTTAACGGAAATCCCCACTGTTGGATGCTATCTATCAGACAGGGCTTTAAAGTAATTTTAGCACGATTTGTGCTAATTAAAAGATTCCGCATCAGGTCTTCCCTGTGGACCCAACAGCTGCTGCGGCAGGACGCTTGCCGTCGGTAAACCTAATCCTGGCTTCCAGTTGCCCGGCTTCCTCTGGCATTGCACCATGCCAAGCGACCGCTGTAAACGAGGACGTCTCAGCCTGGGCACGGGGGAGAGACTGAGTCTGTGGGGGGGCTGCCGGAAAAGCCTGCGGCTTGCGGGCCCAGGTGGAGCGTTGCCCCCGTGCCCAGCACGCGCCCGCCCCCAGGGCCCCTTCCTCATTCGAAGGACGATGCTCTGGCAGGTGCATGTGCCTGCTTCCTCGTCTCCAGGGACTCTTCCGGGCGTTCTGCCTCTTGTCTGAACCGCAGCCAAGGGGGTCCTCGAGTCCCTGAAAACTAACCACCTACGGTCTCGTCCCTTGGAACGTGCCGTCCGTGCACTTACAGCTGCCGCCTGCCCGGGCCTTCTCATCGTACAGCCCGTGCTTCGGCCAGAACACCCCTCCCCCCGCCCCACCGCCAGGCAGCCCTCCCCCCGGGAGCGTCTGTCTGGCCCGGCGAGTGGGCGTTCTTCCCCCGCTCCTTGTCATCCTTGGGCTTAGAGCACAGGTGTGGTCCGTGGCCTCTGTGACTAAACGCCTGGTCTTGTTCTCGCAGTGACTTTCATTTCCAGGAGGAGCAAGCAGTTCACATAATCACCGCTTTCTCCAATATCCGGGATCCGGTGGCTTTTCGGTCAGTATTAACCAGCCAGTTGGGTTTATTCCGTGGCCGCCTTTGTGCGGAGGTGTTTCCAGAGCCCAGTGTGCACGGCACCTTGTCGGGCAGCGACCTTCTAGAGCGTTCCTCCTCTGAGCGCGTTGTGGGCCTACCAGCACAGCCTGCACAGAGTGATGGGGTTTAAGTTCTGCTCCTTATGTGCAGCCGGAGTTCTGTCTGGGGCAAGGCAGCAAAATAAAAGAGCTAGGTTCCTGAGAGAGACCATCGCCCCCAGCTTTGCCTCCCCCTACGCAGAATGTTTTCTAGGAAGGGCATGGGAAGCAGCATATTCGTCTAAATCCGTTCTCCGCAAGCTTTCTTCCGCACAGTTCTGTCTCTGGTGGTCGCCACGGCTCTCTGCGTCTGGCTAGGCGTGCGCACGCGGGGCGCTCCGCCGCCCCGAAGCACGGGACTCCGTGATTTCCAGACCCTCGGTTTGGCTGGGAGTGTCGTTCCGCAGGAGATGATCGCATTGGTCTGCACACACACATTTGTAAAGTCCCCGTAAGAGCCTGAGATCACCTACGTACGCGTGCTGCTCTTACCCCCACAGAGCGGTCCCTCCTGTGTTCACGCCCTCGAGAGTGCGTTTTTCCTCCACGCGGCATGCCTGTTAGTGACTAGCTAGGCTCCCTGACGCCACGGAGCCTGAACCCTGAGCACGGGCGATGGGGCGCTCGAGTCCGCCCCCACATCCGTCGTGCCGGGGGATCCGCCGGGCGAGCTCGGGAGGAAGCCCGGGGCTGGAATGGTGCAGGTCGTTTTAAGGGTTGTTGGGAGTCCGTCAAGGAAAACTTCTCAACGAGAATGAGACTTGAGCAACGCTTAAAGGACCAGGTGCATTTTTGTACATGTGCGGCCACACCGCAAGAGGAAGTTATTCTGAGCATCGAGGAAGTTTGGACAAAGGCTCAGAGAGGAGGAGAAGGGGAAACGAAACAGGCAGGGGGCGGCAGTGACATGGGGTCGGCGGGCACGCGCGTGGCTAACTGGGTGCAGACAGGACGAGAAGACCATGGGGAGGTCAGAATGGCAAAATCAGTTAGCGTCTCAATTTTAAGGCTTAGAGCTGGCGTCACTTTAAATAGCAAAGATCCGGAAAGACAGCAGAGTGCTGCCGGGGAGTTAAGATTCCTGCCGTTTTACACGATCCCTCCTTATTTCCTGCATCTCCTAGGGGTTGGTGGCACGTCACAACCAAGATTCGGTTGAAAAGGGGAACAGTAGCAGTGATGATAATAATAATGAGAGCTACTATTTATTGAGGGCTTCACGTGGATTATCTCATTCGATCCTCGGGGAGCAGATGCCTTTGATGGGTGGGGAAACTCTGGTCCGGATACGTACCGCCTGTCGAACGTCACACCCCGGCAGGGGCCGGGATGAAAACCTGGGTGGCCTGATTCCAGGTCTGAGCTCCACGCTCCATCTCCAGATGGGCTTTCCGGGCCAGCAGCAGCAGCAGCCCCCGGGGGACTGGTTAGAAGTGCAAATTCCTCATCTCATCGTGGACCCACTGGGCCAGGTCCCGGCACCCCGTGTGCTATCAAGCCCCCCGCCCGGGGAATGATGTTGCGTGCCGAAGTTTGAGAACCACCGCTCCGGCTAGAAATGCAGCCACCCAGACTCCACCGAGATTTGCTGGGTGGCGGGTGGGAGCCGCGTGTTCCCGGGACCCCCGGGGTGCTCGGGTACACGCAGGAGAACCCCCGCCCGCCTCCAGCGAGGCTAGCGTCACGACTTCCTGCTGGTGAACATCATCCCTGCCTTCCATGATCTATCAAGTGGCCAGACCCAGAGCAGTTTTTAATGAACACGAGGGCACGGGCTCTGACGGGCGACTTCAAGAAAACGCGTTTATGAATGGATTTCCAGACCTCAACCTGGGCATCAACATTCTGTGCTGTGTGGGAAAATAATCACGAAAGAAACAAACACGATTAAGAGCTCTCTCTCGTGCTTTTTCTGAGTTGTAGTTGATACAAATCCCACCCTCTTTTTTTTTTTTTCTTTTTTTAAAATTTTTAAAAATCCTTTTATTGTTTTCCCCTCAAGCCTCTGGTGTGGATGTGAGAGTCATGAAAGCTTACGCTGCGCTAGCAGCAGGCACAGGGAGAAGGTAAGCGGCTTTTGAATCCAGATGCCCCTGAGGTGGTGAACCCGCCTTCCCGTTGTCATCCACTCTTATTATCAAATATGAGAACAACAACATTAGGAGTCCATTTCTCTCTGCCCCCTCGTCCGCACTGAATTAAGACTTTGGCTCCAGAGAAGTTTTCAAAGGCTGACCCTCTGCACCCATAGGTACCCCGGGGGGTTTTCTCTCTTTTAAGCAGCTGTGAGCAACTCCTAATTAGATAGATTACTCCGTAGCGTGCAAAACCACAAAACAGGAGGCTCCGGTGAAATTAAGGTGGGCGGGGAGAAGAAGAATCCATTCTGTGAAATGGAATGCCCCACTGCTTTATGACTGTTACTGTTGTAAGCTTTTACATTAAGTACCTGAGGTTTAAAATTAAACGTCTAATATAATTTGGCGTCGCTAACATGAGACCCGCATCTGCCCTTAGAGGAAATCCAGACAGCTGCTGTCGGCTGGCTTGCGAGCGGCGCAGAGGATTGGGTCCCTCTCCGGCGGTACGCCACATGCTGCTCGGCGTAATTTTTTAAATGCAGGAACGTATTCATCTTGAGCCCCTGCATTGGAAAAGGCTGTTCCAGTAGTACATGAAAAATTAATTTTTTTACATTTTTCCTCACCCTCCTAAGTGTTTGACAGAAGTAATTTTTGCAGCAAGAGAGAATAAAAACTGGTGGCTGTAAATTCCTGTCCTGGAACCTGTTGTGTAGAGATTCTTTATGGACCCAGAATTGATCTACACGTCAGACCCTGTTGTGGTTTAAACTGTTCATCACCGTAATGGCAGCGGTGAGCCTGTGAACACCAACTTATAATCCTGGGTGAAAGAAATGGTTGTTTGCAGTCAATGAAGGGGCAGCTCAGCCATATTGATAGATTCAGAACAATTATCTCAGCAACAGCTATTGGCCGAGAGTTTTCTTGGATCCGATTGGGAGCCTGTAATTTTCGGGGGGATTAATCATGTTCTCTATAGGTAATTTTCTCTAAAGCGTTAGCCAAGAGTTCGCATTCCGGTGGGTAGCGGTGGGGGGCGGAGGGGGGGGACCCCAGGGGGTCGTTTGTAGATACTTGGCTGTCATATCCTGCTGCGGGGCAAAATGTACTTTCAGATGAATCACACCTTTGCGGAGGGCGCAGGCCGGGCAGGCCTGCCACACCGTCTCTGCCAGTGCCAGCCTTGGGCCGAGGGCCGTGACTTGCCGTTGCCACGGCCACACACAACCCCTTCCCCATCCCCCCAACACCCCTTGACTGTGAGGTTGTTCAGATGGCTCCACCCCGTCCCCCGATTGCTCTATTCCAACAGTTCATCTTTGCTGCTCTGGCTGGCTATCCCCGTGAATATTGCACTGCTCCAAACGACTCTCTTCCCTTCAGCCCTCCCTCAGCCTGCCTCCCCCTGCCGCCAGACAGCCTCGTCAACGCCAGGTCTAAACCCCACAGCCACTCGCACTGCCCTCCACAACGGTGTGTGTGTGTGTGTGTGCGCGCACATGTTTCCTTCCAGCGGTTTATTCCTCTCTCTGCCAGAATCTGCTAGAATCTGTTGTCGGACCCCTGATCCTGAACCCGAAGCCTTTGGGTTTTTTGTAACTTCTAAACAGTTTTTCTCATTAGGAACATTTTGTTTCTTTGTTTGCCTGGCTGTTTTAAGGATAGAGGTTGGAAACAAGTTTCAGCGCTGCTCCCGCCTCCTACACCTTCCTCTGTTTTTCCCATCCCCGGGGCCTGGCCCAAGGGTGCTCAGGCGGCCCCGCGTGTGCCCTGACAGAGAGGGTGCTATAACGGGGTGCTGGGATGTTTACGTCCCTCTCCGTCGAGTTTGTTACAGTTAGAGCTCTTTTTTTCTCTGCTTCGATATTATGCTGACAATTTTGGCATGTCACCAGCAGGTGGTGGTAGTGTGCCACGGCCACTGGGACCAGGAGGCTCAATTTGGAGGAGGATTTTTGAGGGAAGGAGAAGCCCAAGGTGGGGACCGCCTTTGTTGTCAGTGGCCTCTCTGTTCCTGCAGCTTGACGTCCAATGTGCATTTTCTGAGAATCACTAGTGCTGTTTGATGACTGAGGTTCAAAAAGGCGGAGAAGCCCAAGACCACACTCACGATAATTAACCAAGATGCAAACCCGGGTCTTTCTGAGTCTAGAGTGGATAGTTTCCTCCTGTGCTGTTTAGTGCGTGCGTGCGTGTGTTTAAGGGGAACGGATGCTTAATATTAAAACATTGCATCATAAAAGTTGTTTATCTTTATAAAGCTTGCTTTTAAAGGAAACAGCGTTTTCCCTTCTCTGGTTCTCCTGAACTTTTCCCTTTATCATTAGTTCCTCCCGGATCCTGGCTGGCATTCAAAAACCATTCCCTGGGGTTTGTCATCAACCTTCAGCTTCGCGCAGTGTTAAAGGGCCCGTGGGCTGTCATCTCTCAAAGCTGGACAGACACCCTGTCTCAGCCGGCGAGGTCTGCCCCCCTCACTGGGCCGGTCGGCCTAATTAAAGGGATGACCCGGGCCCCTCTGTGCTCCGAGCCTGCTTTCCTTTCTCTGCATGCGGCCAAGGAGAGAGCAGAGGCTTCCTAGGGTGACTGGCCACAGGGGGTAAAAGGTGTATTTTTTTTTTCCCTCTCAATCAAAACGCTGTTACTTTGTACTTTGTCTCCTTAGTTCCTTCCTGCCAGCTATTTCTAGCAGCGGGTGCTGACCAGAGAAAACACTGCCCCCGATATCAGGACGGGGAGCACTGGATTTCATGCGTAAAGGCCAACAGTTCCCACTTTGCTTAAAGTCTAGGAACCATTTTAGACAGACAGTAGGGAAGGATACTGTTGCCAATTGCCTTGGCACCTGGACTAAGTCTTTTAGCCCCTCTGGCCCTCAGTATCTTGATCAAGACCAGCGGTTCTCCACCAGGGGTCATTCTGCCCCCTCTCCCCACCCCCGGGGACATGTGGCAACGTCTGGGGACGTTTTGAGTTGTCCCAGCCAAGGGGCAGAGGGCTGCACTACTGAGACCTCGCGGGTAATAGGCTACCAAGTACAGCGCACAGGACAGCCCGCCCACCTCAAAAAGTGATCCCACCCGAGAGGTCAGCAGTGCCAAGGTTGAGAGACCCTGGCTGAGGCAATGACAACTTCAGGTCTGTGACCCCTCCCAGCCGGCCTGGCTGTGCTCCACCATGGATTAAGTCATCCTTCCCCAAAGGGAAGGAAGCCCGTTTCCTTACTCGAGGGAATTACAGCCGCCAACCCAAGGCAGTCCCTCATCCCAGCCAGACTTTGAGCTTGGTCTCAGACCATCCCCCAGGCGGAAGACTGAGGCTAGCTGCGTCTCCCAGAGTCCTGCCGCTGCTGTGCCCGCCAGGATGTTCCCTGGCGTCCAGCAAACTCTCTCTGCTCTCCAGGCACCAGGGCCCCACAAGATGAGGACTTGGTGCGATCCCCATTTTATTTTTCTTATTTTTCTTAATGTTTATTTTCGAGAGAGAGAGAGAGCATGAGCAGGGGAGGGGCAGAGAGAGGGAAGAGACAGGATCCGAAGCGGGCTCCAGGCTCCGAGCCATCAGCACAGAGCCCGGTGCGGGGCTCAAACCCACAAACCATGAGATCGTGACCTGAGCCCAAGTCGGACACTCAACCGAAGGAGCCCCCCCAGGCACCCCGCGATCTCCATTTGAGATGAGGCAGAGAGGGCAGCTGTGCGGCAGGTACTGGCCAGGCTGGATTCCGTCTCAGGCACTGCGCTGTCCTCTTAACCACCCACTCAGCTGCCCCCGGCAGCGCTGTGTGAGGGAGGGAAGGTCCGCAGCTGGGCCATCCTGGCCTTGGCTGTTGGCGGGTCCGTCTGCTACCTGTGTGGGGAGGCGTGGACAACACACGTTGACAGGCATGATCCTGGCACCCTCCAGATTTAGACGCCACAAAGTGAGTTAAGCTAACAAAGTGAAACCAAGAACCAGAATCCTGAGTTCGGGTTTGGCACGGCATTTGTACAAATGGGGTGACCGACCTTGGTGGGGCCGACCTAGACGCTGCTCGTCAGCCAAGACACCGTTGAGACTTGGCTGTGCCCTGAGAATGGGGACCCTCGGACCACCTCCCGTGCTCACCTCCGCCCAAACCTCACCGGGCCTGCCGGAACCTTCTGCGGGGCCACGTTTCCAGAAGGCCCCTGGCATACTGGGAGGTGTCCAGGGCAGTGGACGGGGAGGTAGAGAAGAGTCTGAAACCCACATCAGATAGAGAAGACAGGGACGGGGAAGGGGCCTCCGGGGCGGGGGGTGGGGGGGTGTCTCATACTGGGCTCCACATCTGAGGCTTGAGGCTGTTTTTTAGAAATCTCAGTTCCTGGGGCCGAGGGCTGGTGATGGGCTCCCCTGGCCTGGGGTGAAACAGCACCAGAAGGTTCCCCCAGGGGTTTCTCACGTGCAGCCACAGTTAAGGTCCAGCCTTCGGGGGGGTGGGGAGGAGGGGGGCGGGTGTGAATAGGGTGTGTGCCTCACGGTCACGATGAGCGACGTGAGCCTTACTCTGTAGACATCCCGAGAACAGAACCAGGGCCAGTGACTCGTCACAGGAAGGAGTGTTGTGACAGTGTTGACACAAAGTAGCATGAAGTAACGTGACATCGGTTCCGGCTTTCCCTTCCCGCCTCTTACACTGTCTTGCTCCCCTGACGACCCTCTCTGTGCTTTACCAAGGGTCTAGGGCAAGGGGCTCACTGGCTCCCCCACCCCAGACCCACCCGGGGTACAGGGTCTGCCCTGCTTCCCTCCTGCACAAGGGGCGGGGTGTCTCTTCCACGTCTGGACCCGCCGCCTCTCCATTGCAAAGGACCCTGCTTCCCCATTCATCCCATCTCCTTCCTGTGTCCCCAGAGGTGATCAGACCCCGCCCTGGAGCCTGCAAACCCGACCTCTCTCCTCCCGGAGCCGGCCAGGACCCTGCAGCTACCAGGACTCGGTTTCTTTACTTCTCGGCAAGCTTTCCCGGGGTGGGGGGTGGCGGGGGGCTGTCTGTCCTCACCGTCTCTGGTGACCCCCGGCCCCTTTCTCTTTGACCCGTCCGGGTCATCCTGCTTCCCAGCCCCTCGAACCCTTGTGTCATCCATGGCCAGCCCCTCACCCTGTCAGTCCCAGGGCCCTCCTTGGTTCCCTTCACCATCTACTCGTTGAGACTTTCTTCTCTTGGCTTCTCCAATGACACCTTCTCTGCATTTCCCTGCTCTTTTCTTGGCTCTCTCTCCGCATCGTCCTCCTCCACTCCAGACCTCAGATCCCCGACGCTGCTCCGGCCACAGCCTTGTCTCCTCCCTGCACGCCCCCCTTCCCCGAGTGGACCTAGACGTCTGTCCAGACACAGAGGACGCCCACGTTCATACGCCCGGCTGGACCACACTCGCCTCCGTTGAACACACATAACCAGCCCGCGACTGGAGGGGCTCTTGAGTAACTGACACTTAGCATTTCCAGAGCGGAACTCGAGATTTCGTTCTGCAACCCTCCACTTTGTGCTCCTGGGAGCTCAGGCCACACGGCCTCTTACCGTCACCTCGCTGAATCCGCTCCTGTGGCCGGTTCTCTCTCCTCTCTCCCCGGGGGCACCCCAGGCTGCCCGCTGAGCTGCCTCTCCTCTGCCCACGGGTCCCACTGTGGCTCTGCCTTGTCGGCCTCCTTTCATCCCCTGCTGTGTGTTTCTGCTTCCCTGAGGTTGGCCAGACTCATCTTCTGGAAAAAAAAAAAAAAAACAACCATGAATCAGATTGCCACTCCCCCCACATGACACTGCAGTGGCCCCCCCCACCCTTGCACACGGACTGTTTTCCTGATGTTTTATTTCTGGCTGACAAGGCCCCAGCTGGTCTGGCCCCCGATGCTGCTTTATCCTGTGTCCCACCCGCCCCTCCCACGTCCCCGTCCTTGTCTCCAGCCCGCTGCTCTGCTCAGACCTGGGTGAGCTCACGCGTGCCCATGTCACCCCCCTCCCGGTTCCTCTGCTTCCCCTCCAAGCCCTTCCCAGGCTTCCTTCTCCTTGGGGCTTTATTGGGACCTGGCTGACACGGTGCCCCTGCTTGTCAGTCTCCTACCCCATCAGAAGGTCTCCCTGCCCTGCCATTTCCTAACCAGTCACCACGTTGTATTGTCTGAAACCTCCCTGTCTTGCTTTCCTGTTTGTTTTGTCTTCTGCAAGAAAGTAAGTCCACCAGGAAAGAGTCTTCTGCGTCTTACCTCTGCGTCCCCGAGTCCCAGGGGCCACGCCCTGCACGCCGTCCCAGCGTTTGCTCCCTGCGCTGCTGGTTTTGCTCACGAGTCCTTGAAGGAACTCGCGTGGTCACCAGCAGAGCTCCCCCACCCCCAGAGAAGAACGGGCCACACGTGCCGGGGGTGGCATAGTGGGCTTGCAGGAGGAGCTCCGAGGCCTCTACCAGTGTGATGCGACAGAATTCCTTGGATTTTCAAGATGTTTCTTTCTAAACGAAAGGCTTTGCGTGGTGCTCTGGAAACGGCTGACCCACAGAGTCGGTGCCCCTTGCCCAAGACAGAGCACGGTGACCGAGGCACACACACCTGTCCACAGAGAACACTCGCGGGGGACCGCCGGGAGCATGCCATACGCGTTTTTAAAATTAGTTACCAGTTAGGTTTAAAACCGAGTTTCCTACCTTCGGTTATCTCAGCCCGTTTCGGAATCGTAAGTCAGATCCCTGCTGCATTCAGGAGGAGTAATCTAGGTGCGGCTCCCAGTCGTTCTTTAATCTTTCACCTAACATCATCTCACAAGTATCTATTGACCCCTTACCTTGTCCCGGCCACTGCCCTGGCCCTGGGGGAGAGCGGGGATCCAGGCAGAGCTTCTGGGTCTGCGGAAGGGGAAGGGAAGAGACAGAATGGGTGAGGGGACGCCCCAGTCCGGGCAGCTCGCGGTTCTCCAGGAAGTCTAGAAATCTCTGGTGGAGACGACACCCGGAGACTTGAGTTTCTCGCCCCCTGAGTGTTTTTAGTAACAGGATTTCTCATCGGCCGCCACACAACAATGTGTTACATTTTCCAGCTTCCTAAAACACCGATGTCTAAAATGTTATGAAGTGGTTTAGTGTTTTATTATTTTTGGTGTCTGGTCCCTGCAGCTTTCATTGCAAAGGTTCATTTTGAGAGTAAATTTTTTTAAAAAGAGACAAGCGTCATTTACCACCCAACATCCAGTTGTATGCAGGTAGAACAGTATAAAAAGGTCTGTCCGGTGTGTGTGTTGCTACTCCAACTAGAAAGAAGACTTTAATTGATCTTTTGTGCTGGCACCATGAAAACACCTGATGTAATTTTGTGGTATATCTTTAAGCAATATAGGACTTTTTCTCGTGGTTTTATATCACTCTTGAGCCAGGAAAATACTCGTTTTGTATTTCTGTGTTTTGCTCAGGTCGTCAGCCTGGGAATCCAGTAGCTTATAAAACTCCAGTGATACTATCTTCCTGGTGACTGTCCATTATTAGAATAAAACCTGATCAGAATTTTTTCAGTGCCTTCCATGCTCCCTGCTATTGAATTAACAACTACATGCAAGAACAAAAAGACCTAAAGGGCTTAAAAAATTTTAGGTGCCAGGAAGAAAGAAAGGAGTAGAAGTAAGAGGGAAGGAGGAGTGACTATAAAAGTATAAGTAATTGTGAGATGGTTAGAAGGAGATATGTCAGGTAGAGTAGATGGATGGATGGATGGATGGATGGATGGATTGGTGGGTGGATGGATGGATGGTGGATGGAGGGATGGATGAATGGTGGATGGATGGATAGATGATGAAGGGATGGATGGATGGCTGATGGATGGATGGATGGTGGATGGGTGGATGGATAGACTGGTGGGTGGATGGATGGCTGAGATAGGTAGGATGATAGATAGATAGATAGATAGATAGATAGATAGATAGATAGAGTGGATGGGTGGAAGGATGAGATGGGTAGGTAGTGGGGTAATAGATGGTAGGCAGACGGGTAGATAGACGACAGATAGAGTTGACAGCTATGTGTAGGTGATCAGCACCATCCTCAAACCCTCTGTATTTCTTCCTCTAGCTTTTGTGTATTGCTTTGGTTTTGCATTCTTCAACTTCCTTCACTGAATACATCTTTGGTTACATCTTTTGCTTTATTATCTGACAGAAAAGATTATTAACAGAAAGTGGTATTAATATTAATTATACAACGATACTAAAAATTTTATATCATGGGGAAACAGATGGTTATTTTAAATGACTTAAAATTTTATTCTTTTACATGTGGAAACATTTTAAACATACGTAGTTATAAATGCTATTTTAATTGCTACATTATTTCTGCAGTGGGGTTTTTAAAAGCCTACTACATTTGCAGGGAAATGTTTCTATGTATATCGCAGAGTTTCTTAAAATGCATTCTTATTTACAGGAAAATAATTATAATTGCATTTGAGATACAGTTTGGGGGTGGGGGGCAGGTGTCACGGATGCATGGGCCATGAGGTTCCCACACCCCGGCTTGCCATCTGGTCCTGGTTCAGGACCATGGTTCCTCCCATGTGAGGGCCGGTCTGCATGTGCCCAGGCTCACAGCCTTGCCAGCTTTCTTTGCAGATGGGCACTCTTCTCTCGCAGACCATTTGTAAGCAAGTAGTTCCCCGCTGGCCTCCAGAATTGCAAGGGAGATACAGCACCACTACTTTGGAAGTATTTTCCACGTGTAATGTAACGAGAGAACAGAATTATTTAATGCACTTCAAAACGTTGAGCTCATTTTTCCGAGACTGGAAATCCAGCTTTTCAACCAGCTGTTGAGTCTCATTTCGCACCACGCTTTGCATCGGTGCCAGAAGCGAGCGTCCCGAAACAACCCGTCAGAAATCTCGGGAGCGCTTGCCTCTGGTCTCAGAGCCTGTGGCCAGAAGCACTGCTCCATGCAAGATGCCTTGACGGCCGGGAGTTCAGAGGGGAGTTGAAGTCTGGGGGCACGTCAGCCCCCATCAGTCAGGCCAGCCGGACACGCGGGTCAGGCCCCCAGATGAGATGTATGTGGCCGCAGCATCCATCCAGGCCGCACATTCTGGAAAAATTATCATCATATGATACCATCTAAAGCTGTCAAGGTGTGGGTGGTTATTACCTGAGCCAGCGCCTGGTTTTTATCCACGACTTCCTTCCCGGGGGGCGCTGGCAAACTATAAACCGGAGAGTTCGCAAGCAGATCGCATTAACACAAGTTCCTGAACAACTCGTTATTTTTTAAAAAGGAAAGTATTTGTCTTTTCATACAACATTCCTTTCTTTTTTCCTTAAAATTGTATTACTTATGCTCTGTTTTTCATTTAAAAGATTCTTTGAGGGGCGCCTGGGTGGCTCAGTCGGTTAAGCGGCCGACTTCGGCTCAGGTCACGATCTCGCGGTCCGTGAGTTCGAGCCCTGCATCGGGCTCTGTGCTGACAGCTCAGAGCCTGGAGCCTGTTTCGGATTCTGTGTCTCCCTCTCTCTGACCCTCCCCTGTTCATGCTCTGTCTCTCTCTCTCAAAAAAATAAACAAACGTTAAAAAAAAATTAAAAAAAAAAAAAAAAAGATTCTTTGATTCCTAGACACACGGATAGTAGATGCACTATTGTAAAAGAGTCCCGTAAGTGGACGGGACGCCCGTCCTGTGGTAGAACACGGTATGACACTGGGGTGGGCGAGCCATACTTCAGCGCGTTCTGGTAAGCTTGCCTCCTTCTCTCTGGCAACTGGCTACGTACCATTTTCCTTCATTAATTTTTGCAATAATAACTTTATGTGTTTCCCTAACTATAAAACATAGTTTAGAACTTTTTTTTAAGCTTATTTATTTATTTTGAGAGGGAGACAGCGAGCGAGCAGGGGAGGAGCAGAAAGAGAGAAAAAGAGAGAATCCCAAGCAGGCTCCGCACAGAGCCCGACCTGGGTCTCAATCCCACAAACCGTGAGACCGTGACCTGAGCCGAAATCCAGAGTCAGACGCTCAACGGACTGAACCCCCCGGGCGCCCCTCGAAAAATTTAAAATGCAGAGAAGCTTTTTGCTTGAAAAACAGACTCGCCACCCTGAGTTACAGTGCTGGAAGTCCACACCCTTCCAGTTGTATCTGTATTCTTACTTATTTCCGAAGTTGGATTATATCCTAACTGGCTTTCGCTGTAACCCTGTTAACTTCCCACTGTGTCTAAAAACAGTTCAGAAATTGGAAACAACCTCTAGGACCAGGAGCAGGGCACTAGAAAAGAAGTCCCGGGAACTCCCTGCAAGGGGGTACTATGTAGCCGTGAAAATGTTGCTCTCTCTGGAAAGATGTGCCTAGGCGTCCTTATTCTGTGAAGGGGCTTTAGCTCTGCTCTCGTGTGATTCCACCACCGCCCCCCCCCCCATGCACACCTGGCCTCCCTGCCCTTGTGCCCCAGCAGAGACCACCTTATCCAGGAGGCCTTGGTGACCCCCACCCACTGCCCACAACCCCTTCCCTGCACCGCTAATCTCCTTCCAGCAGCCTTTGTGATTTCCTCGAGTATGTTCTCTGCCATCTTCCGCCACCAGGTTGTGAGGGGGAGGACCCCGCCTAGCTCACGTCTCTGTCCCCAAGGCCTAAAACAGGACCTGCCTCGGTCAGTATCCACCCAGGGAACGTTCCTCAGGTTTTATGTAATGATACGAACGGCTGAATGTTACTGTTTGCCACGTGGTCGCCCTGAATTGGGTGCCTTTTGTAGATTGCTGGTTAAATTTACCGTACAGCTCCGTGAGAAGGTACTGTTCGCCCCCTTTTTAAATGAGAAAACAGAGTCTTACAGGGTTTGAATAACTTGCCCCGGGTCACACAGCCAGCGAGGGGCATGTGTGATGCAGGCATAGCACAGAGCTATGGGCCCGGCCAGACCCTCACGCGTGTGTGTGAAAAAGCCACCTCGGGGCGCCTGGACGGCTCAGTCGGTTAAGTGCCCGACTCGATGTCAGCTCAGGTCACGATCTCACGATTTGTGAGATCAAGCCACGCCTTGGGCTCTGCGCTGACAGTGTGGGGCCTGATTGGGATTCTCTCTCTCCCTGTCTCTCCACCCCTCCCCTGCTCTCTTTCCCTCTCTTTCAAAATAAAAGAATGAACTTTAAAAAAAAAAAAATTTAGAAAAAAAAAAGTCACCTGAATGGAAAGAATAAGGAGTCGTGGATGATAGTAAATGTTTTTCCCTGTTCTGTTTTCATCTTTCAGTAATGAGTATCTCCTACTTAAGTTAAAAAAAAAAATGTTTTGAAGAAAGTTATCTCACATATGAATCCTGTAGTTAGAAAACGCACATTAAGAGGTAAACATTTGGGGATTTCCACTTGGACCTTGTCAGTAGGCATATTCCATGGGACTCTCTCATTTATCCAAAACGCAAGAGCAGGGAGTCTTTCTTGGCGATAACAGAAAGGGGTCCTTGACTAGCTGTGGAGGGGAGAAGACGGGGGGACACTGGGGACCCTGGGGGCAGCAGTGGGCGAGCCGGGACACCGGCGTCCCCGCCCCCATTCTACCACCTGCCATGCAGTGAGAAAAATTCCAGATACAGCGATGCCAGCCGAACGTGGAACAAGCAGCCGAGATCATGGGGGAGCTCTGCAGACCCCGCCCGTCTGCTGCCCGGCAGACATCGTTCCAGAAGTGGGATTGTTCACACGCAGGAACTGGCCACGGTGGGATGCATCGCGGCTCGCGGTTTCCGGAGCAAATTGCGGGGCTTCCTGGCCAGTGGATATGGTCGTCTGCCTGGACAAGGAGCCGGGTCCTGACTTCTTGCTGGTGCCTGGTCCCCTTCTCCCTCGGCCACGAAGCCCGACTCGAACACGTAGGCCTGTTTCTGAGAAGCCGCAGATGTGAAGTCAGATACGAGCAGACCCCTGCTTTCCTGTGCAATTTCCTTTTTAATGTTTTCGTGCAAATGTGTATCGAAGCTGAATTCATACGAACTGAAGCCGTCACACTTCACAAGTGGGCCATGCTTTCCCAAAGGAGCCGGAAAATACTATGAAATTCCCAATTATGCCTCATCCCAGCCCGTTCCTCTGCACCGTGTCTCCCTATCATCGTTCTGTGCTCTTTCTTCACAGTGGAAGAGATCCGCTTAAATCCCCCAAGCATCCAAGGCTGCATGGACTTGTGACTGTGAGGACGGCTCGCAAATTTCATTTCTGTGCCCATTTTGCATTAAGCGCGTAAGTGGCACACTCTTTTCACTAATGCCAGCGTCTCCTTTTTTCTGTTTCCCACTCAGCCTCATAAAGAAAATGAGAGCAAAGTATCTGTAGCTGCCTTAGCTGTACACACACGCACACACACACACACACACACACACACACACACCCTGGGAGAGCTGAGCTGGCCCGGCCAGGCTGGATCTCTCGGCCAGTGGGACATTCTTGTCCCTCAGACAGCTGCGGCTCCCGAGTCTCCGTTCGTGCAGCGTGACAAGGTGTGCCCAGAGACGGGACTCAGCTTCACCTGTGAAGAAGTGCCCTGGACCTAGAATGGGGAAAATGTGCTCGAATTTCACAGAAGAAAAGACATAGACCCATTTCTTCCTTTTTTTGTGGCCAGAGCCAGGGAGTCAGAGAAGACACTAGAAACTAGTGAGGGGGCTGCTCCCTAGAACCCTTGGCCGCCGGGAGGGGAGGGGAGGGGAGGTGTTAACTGATGAAAGCCAGTTGGGGTCGGACACGTCCTCGCCAGAGCTTGTGGCCGTGGAAAGTGGGGTGAATGTGCGGGCCTCAGAAACGCGGAGTGAGAGACTGTCTCACGCCCAGAGGACCTGGGGAACCCTGCCTCCCGGCGACAACTCAGAGGCTCCTGCAGCCCTAGACCCCCAAAGACTGGAGATGGCCAATCCCGGCCACCCTGGACCGGGCGCCATCCCAGGGTGTGTGGGCAGGGATGATGGGCAAGAGCGTAACTTTCGGGAGCAAGTTACCTTCTGCAGAGGTGGGGGGAGAAGGGGAAAAGAAATGTATTCTTGAGGAAAGGGGTGGGCAGAGCTGCAGAGGTAGAGGAGGCCCACATCCTGGTTGGGGAGGCTGGTGGCTAGTTGTTCCTTTTAACCTCGCCCCAGGGGGATAAAAGGCAACAGTAGGGAAGAATGGGAAGGAGCGAATCTTTGATGAATAGCGAGCGGCAGATTCTACTTCTCCGCTGGGGCTGCTGCCCCTTCCACTGACCCTTCCGTCAGCCACAGGGGGCTGGGCTTCTGCTTCAGGAAAAAGAGAAAAATGCCCGTTACTATGTTTGGGGACACAGTCTTATCCTTCACTTTATTTCATAGCAGTTTCCCCCAAAGATCAACCATAGTGTCTGATTGAACCAGACTGACAAAATTTTAGCCACGATGAAGAAAATGCTTTAAACCCAAAGCCAACCCAACTCAGAATCTCCACCAACACTTGAATTTTGTGATGTTGCGTTTTATTTTATTTTTGCCAGGACAGAGCCTGTATTCCAAGACAGTGGTGGAAGGACTATTGCCAAAAAAAAAAACCAAACTGTTGCAGTAGCAATGAAGTCCGTTCTTTTTTTTTTTTATCTTAAAAGAATGTTCTAGAATTAATGCTGAATTATTAACTACTTTTTGTGCACAGCAAGCGGAATCTTAGTTTTTAAACGCCATCAGGGATTTTAGAGATGACAGTGTTTTCTTGCTTTTGCGGAAAAGACAAGAGCCACTCACTTGACCAGTGGTGTTATCTGTTGAGGAAGGTTGTACTGCCCACTTCAGAAACGCAGGGATCTTTGGTCTGTGGTTTTGAATGAAGATATTACTCACGGTATCTTTATCCGTGGGGTTGTTGGTGGAGACAGTTATTCCGGGTATAATATTTGACAGATTTTCAGTCAAGTTAAAATTATCTGTCATGTTACAAACTTTCCCTACCCTTAACCAGCGCAGGCGGGTTTCTTGGCGATTGACGTGAGATTCTCATGAGATTCAGTCATACAGAACACCAGAATTTAGGGCAGGTTTTCAGAGCGGTTCATGCGTTTTCATGAAACCCCACACTTGCCCCAAAACTTAATAGTCATAATTATTAGATATCCTTTGTTCTTGTTTTTTGTTTTTTTTTTTTTCTCATTTTTGGAAATGATTGCAGAGGGGGATCAAGATTATGGTGCCCACGTGTTAATAATCATGGTGGGGAACAGGCATACACAGGATTGTCCCAGGCAAGTCAGGATGAGCGTCACCATAGTTAAGGTGGCTCACATGGGTACCCTTAGGGGTAGCCTCAGATTCTCAGGGGTACCACCCATAGGAATCCCTCACTTTATGCTGGCACAAAATCAGCATCCTTTTCTCTCAGGATGATCAGAATCTTGGCAGATTCGATCTTGGCCAGATGCATCACACCATGCCAGCCTCCCAGGCCCTCCGTGGACTGAGCCGTGTTGACACCCCTAGAACGTAGAGCTTGCCACACGTAGGCCACAGGCTCCTCTGCAACAGGGAAAAATCTTAACTACAGATTTTGGATGGAAGCAAAACCGTCCACTCTGATCTACTCGTTTGTCATCTGGTTTAGGGAACCTTCTATCGTCCTCCCTGCTGCATACTTGTGACCTGGTAAATATTTTGAAGCCAGTGTTTTTAATAGTTGTGTCAAAAGTGAGAACTCATTAACCTCATCTTCCCCTTAACGTCATACCAGATGGATTCCGGTATTCAAGGAACAGATGACCTTAACGTCTCCCACTTCCTTATTCAAGTGAGCGTTGCCGCAGTTGACACTAGTTACAGACTTGAGTGGGTTGGTGATACCTAGTTTTCAGGCAGAGGAGGTAGAGATCAACCCCAGCCTTGGAAGCGACATAAAATATGTAGCACAGTCATTAGGCATTAGCCGCAGGTTAGCAAAATTCTGAAACAGCAGGAAACAGAAATAGTCTCTTTCAGTGGCTGTTAAGGGGGTCATGTCACACTTTTCAAAAAAGAAAAATAAAAACTTTGTGGGGCAAATCTTCACATTTAAATATGGGAAGTTTTTTTTTCCCTCTATTTTCCTCAAGAAATGCTTATCTTGTTAAAAGGTTATTTGGTATACAAAACAGGTAACCAAGGCAGCTTGTGATGCAAATTTAGGTTAATGTATTTTGACGCCTTCTGCCTCCCCATAAATGGACCTGTAGCAACGTGGAGTGTACAGTTGGATCAGTCTGTTAGGGTTTTGCACGGTTAATTGTTTCTGTGTTCCTTTAAACCCCTCGTACCTTTGTTTGGTTCACTTCTTTCCCCGGGCGTAAAACAGTACACCCCTCAAACCAGGCCCTGGGTAGTTGTTTGTTGAATCTGTGAACGTCTGGCGTCTGCACACACACAGGCACGCACTCCCTGAATGTATAGTCAAGGTCAGGCCCCTCTGAGTGCTGAACTCCATCATCACCTGTGGTCCTGAGTCATTGCAAGGCTGCCCTCCCGTCAACTCCAGGGTTTCCTGTGGATGGATTACCGATGGAACCCAACCCTTCCAAGATCCCCCACGGGCTGAGCGGGCTCAAGAAGCGGGGGAGTCCCGCTCAGTAACCTCAAGCCCGTTGACTGGAGCTATTGTTAGGGCCCAGGTGTGGCGGAAGGGAATGGAGTTTCTGAGGCTTGTAGGGCCTCTTTTCAGGTGGCCAGGCTTTCCGTTTGAGCCACCTGATACCACAGTACAATCACTGACTCCTCTGATGGCATGCCACCCACCATCAAGAAAGGCGTGGGAGCCCTAAGGGTCCCTTTTCATAATCAAGCTGCCTGTCCCCCGGCTTAGGAGAGAGTAGTGGAATTACATAGAGCAAGAAGTTTTTCAAGTACTCTTTTAGATGGAGACAAGACATTGTTTCTCTGACTTTGCAAATTAGCATTTGATTTCATTCAAGAAGAAAATAACCACCATTGACTTCAAACATAACAAAATGTTACATGGGATGCCTGAGGGGAATGGAGATCATTTTAAGAAGATCCAATTTATCATCTTTGCAGAATAATTTATTCTGCAAAGTGCTTAAAACTGTGAGGACAGTTTCAGCGGGCATTTAAATAATATTTAAAATGCCCGGGTGTTAAAGGCACAGCTCTAGATAGACTGATTTTTGTTTCCTCTGGCTTTCAAAACAACTTGACTCAAATGTAGGTTCTTTGTACTACCATTTGTGTCTTGAGACGTTCTTTTTTTGAAAGATCTTTTTACTGAGTACCTATTTTTGCTCGTTGGTGCCTACTGGCTGCTAGGCACACGTGAAGAAGTCAAACAAATCAGAGGGACGCTACCGCCTAAGGGAAACACCAACAGACCAAATCACAGTTCTCAGAAGGCAAAGCTAGGAGGGCCATGTTGAAAGGGGGTGGGAAGAGGGGCCGGGAGGTCATGGTGAAGATCGTCTGGCCCTCTCCCTGCCTGTTTTCAGCACTATAGTTTGTCTAGCTTCAGTTGTGGCATTTCTCAAAGTAGATCTCCCAAGATCCTTTCAAATAGCTGCCATACTTTCCCCCCTACATTTGTAATATTTTGGTATCGGGGGTGTGTGGTTTTCTGTGTTGAGAGTCCTTAGTTTCAGCTTCTTGGATGATGATTGTTCTAGAAAACTTGACCACCCTCTGTGGCCATGCTAGCATGGTTTTCAGGATTCAGAGCAGCTAGAGGTGTGCCAGCGACCCCCCCCCCCGCCCCCGAGCCTCCGCCTAGGTTCCGCCTCTGCCCCTGTGTTTCGTCTCTGTCCACAGCACCTACCACCATTCCACTGATGTGTGTGAATGTGTGTGAGTGTGTTCTGTGTGTGTCGGTAATGTTTTTGCACTGAAACGTAAGCCATCTAGGACAGGAGCTGTGTTTTGTGTGCTTGTGTTGTTACAGTTCCAGAAGAGAGCCTGATGATGCTGCTGAGCGCTTCTGCCTGTCCGTTTGCTTGGCACCTGCCTGCCACCACACGGAGCACAGGCCAAAGTACTGTGTGGTGCTATGTCCTCTTGGGTTGGGGTGGGGTTGAAGAGGAAGGGAGGAGTCAGGGCAACCCAGGGCCACTGTGCTGAACGGCAGGAAGGTGGAGTTGCTACCGACCAAGACAGAGAAAGACCAGGTTGGAGTATGACGGACCAAGAGCAGGTGTTCAGGGGGCTGTTTTGCCCATTTGACTTGTGAAGAAATTGAGACTGATGGAGATGAATTTCCCAAAGTCACATAGCCAGTGGCCAGGCTAGGATTTTGAACTGCGTTTCTGATTCTGCAGCTGTGCTGGTTCCTCTTCATGGAGCACATTGTGGCTGTCCCCCTGCCCTCCATATGCTTCTGTCTCATTCCACTTGGTGTTGGCCATTCTGGAGTACCGTGAGCATCTTCGTGGAGGTGGGCAGGGGAGGAGCTGAAATGCAAATTGGCCAGCAGACAGTATGCAAGCTCAAGGACTTGGTGGTCTGGATGACCTCACGCACAGCTAGTGAGAGAAGCGTGGAATTTCCAGAAGCGGCTTAGCAACACATATCCAGAGCCCCACAGATACTTATTTTCTTATGCCCACACCTTGAAAACTGTCCTAATGTAATAATTCGTAATAATTCCAAAGATCAAACTGTATGCAAGTGTTGGTTTTGATCAAAACTTTGAAATCCATCCTAGGCAGTAGTGAAATAATTAAGCAAAGTAAGAGACATACTCTGTTCTTTCTGATGTTTTTGTTTTTGTTTTTAAACCTGTAATTGACCCTGGAGCAGTGGGATAGGTCACGACCAGATTACCTCCTTTTCTAATCTGGGCATCTGTGTATCAGGTTTTCTTAAAGCTGAGGACACCAGGACTCTTACTTTTTTTCAAACCACATGATGTCAGCAGGTTAAGAACAGGGATGTGCCCTGAAGAAGCAGCCTTAGTTTGGTGCCTTTCTGTACCTTGAACAGACCGGGTGGATGGAACGTGTTCAGGACCCTGGACAGAGGCCTCCATGGCCTTGCCTAATGAAAAGCTAGATTTTTCTGCCTCAGGCAGGGACACTTCCCTCGTGCAGCAGTTGGCAGTTTGACTCCACATCTCTTTTAGGAGAAACTGCTAAATTCCTAAAGAGGGGAATTTACATTATCAAAGAGGGAGCGCGTCCATTTAATTAACTTCTCTAATTGAGTTTTCTTCTAGACACGCAAGTCTTCCCCCAGTCTGCTTGGCCGGCCGGTAGACCCTCCCACGTGAAACAGAATCTCTTTTGTAACTGACTAGTCACGACCACCAAACTCGAGAAATGGTTGTGGCTGATTATGTAAAAAGAGATAAGGCTGGAAAGAAACAGGAACCTCTTGAAATGATTTCATCTCTACCCAACGGCTCAGAGCGCCCTTGCACCCCTCGGAGTGAGCTGGATT
Organism: Panthera onca; assembly: GCF_046562875.1. Lineage (NCBI taxonomy): Eukaryota > Metazoa > Chordata > Mammalia > Carnivora > Felidae > Panthera > Panthera onca. The sequence goes on along the minus strand of NC_138346.1, from coordinate 5,022,820 downwards.
AATTTAAGCTTTATGTTGCATTCAGCTCAGAATCAACCAGAGAACAATTTGATTTTTGACCCTCGAGTGCGAAATCCTGACTTGCATTCCCTAGTCTGCCCCTTCCCGGTGTGTTCCCAGCATTGGCTCCCTCAGGCCGTCGGCCTTGCCCGACCACTGCGGACCCTGCCTTTCATCCCCTAAGATGAGACTGTGATATTTCAGCGCAAGCTGGCCATCCGGCATGAGAGAAAACCAAAGAGACTTGAGAGGAACAAGGCCGTCCTGCCCGCGGGCGTGTGCTGTGCTCCGTAGGATGACGGGGAAACTGGGACAGCTCCCTCAGGGAAGGACAGAACATTCCAGGGCCTACCATTCACCTGAAGCACAGAGCCGGGTCCTGTCAGGTGGCTGGAGGCCCAGACCGGCACATCGCTCCCCCGTCCCCCACTCAGCTTTGAGGCCCAAGTCCAGTGAATGGCGACTCTAGCTGAAGTGTGTGAGTGTCCCCAGGCCCCCGTCCTGACCTCATTCTGATGTCATCTGCATCTTGCTAGACTCTGAAGTTGACCTTTTTTGTTTTCTTTGTCTCCTAGCCCTTAACACAGTGACCATCCCCCCCGCCCCGCTTTTTTTTTTTCTTCTTAACAGCTTCATTGAGATAAAAGCCACGTAACGCTACACTTCACTCGTGTAAAGTGTACAATTCAGGAGTTTCGGCGCTTTCCCAGAGGTACGCCACCATCACACGGTCCTTCCTAGAACGTTCCCGTCACCTCAGGGAAAAAATCCTGTACCCTAATTAGTGATCAGAACTTGTATCCTTAAGGCTGTCACAGAAACATATCTCCGTAAGTAAGGGCTTCACGTAAATGAAGATCGCGTCCCACGCTTCAGCTTTATTTACAGAGCCGTGTTGGGGTGACTGAACGCGGCCCAGGTAGGAGATGGTTCTCCCCCACATTTTCTCTCCATTCTGGCCTCCTCCTATTGTGTTCCTTTCCTCCCCACTTTGTAACTCCGTCTAACACTGTGGTGTCTCTTCCTTCCCCCAACACCTGTCATCTTCCTCGAACCCCCATCGTGTCCCCGCTGCCCCTTCTTCTGACACCGTGTACCTCTGTGTGAGCGCCGTGAGCGGCAAAGGGAACCGGACAATATACCAGTCTCTGAAACATCTTCAGAGATTGGGATTCAAGTAAACCTCCTCCTGTTGAAAGCTCCCGTCAAAAGGACTGTGAGAAGGGGCGAGGTTTTGAACTTCACTTCACACTCACCTTTTAACAGAGGCCGGGATGTTGTGATTTCCTTGGATGGCAGAGGTGGCCTGTTCTTTATTTACCAGCCTGCACATCTCTCTGAGGTTCAGAAAGGACAGAGCCCTTCTTAAAGATCCAAATTAGCTTTATATCGTTGGCCTTGTCTCGAAGGAAATGTGTTTTAATTCACTGGCTCCTACATGCCCTCATCTTGAGTTGTTAGAAGGTCTTAGCCCTCAACTGATGCCCCCACCCCCAACCCAGCCCCGACAAATAGCCCTGCCTTTGATCATTTTGAATTCTTTTAATACCAAAATACAAAGGATTTTTAGGAATATCTCGTACCTAATACTGCCAAATGAGCGAGTTAGGGTATATGTGAACGCAAGAGAGAGAGAGAGAGAGGAGGGCTGGTATCCGTCCACTTGTGCTCTTCCTGTTTCCTGTTCCTTTGTTTTTCTACAGATCCGTATCCTCCTTTTGAGTATAAACTGTGAGGTGTGTTTGTCTCTCTTCAACACCTGGGAAATTCACAGCCAGCCAGCCCTTGGGACCACCAGCAGCACGTCTGGTGGTGTGGGTGGCTTCCTGCAGCAACTTCTTGGCGTCCCTTCTCCAAACCAGGCCCACTAAGGCAGAGTGGGGAGAGGCACTGCCTCCAGAGTCTGGGAACGGCCTGACCTCTGACCGCGCTGGGGACCGGGGATGGGTGTTGGGACGGCCAACGGCAACAGTGGTAGCAGGTGGCGGGTGCGGTCACACAGTCGCAGGGGCACACCGCCCCTCTCCGGCGCGGGGCCAAAGGACACCTCCCCCAAGGGAGACACGTTTCCAGACGCTGGGGAGCAGCAGGGCCTTGGAAATCACATGCACGGAACCCCCGTGTATGGGAGTATCAGCCGGGATATCAAAAACCTATCTACACCCACCTGGCAGTGACAGCTCTCACCGAGGCAAGCTCCCTGCAACAGTTCATCAGAAATGGCCCAGCTAATGATCGGCTGGGCAGATAATCGGAGGAGAGTTAATTGTAAGGTTCGATATGGCATCTTGTCAGCAGAGATAAGTTGTCACGTTTTCCACTTGAGCTGAAACTAAATGATTGTAAAATAAGTTATGAGTGTCCTTGGGCCTGTCTGCCGGAATGATAGCTAAGAATACATTCCTGGCCATCAGTCTCCAGCAGGCTGCTTGATATTTATGCGAACGGAATGTTATTTTATTCCCCTCTGGTCATGCTTGTCAGCTCCCCGAGTGAAAAGTGAGGCGCGTTTTGGACTCCTACTTCACATCCCGGAGCCTGGAGAGACTGCAGATTGTTATCATTATTGCTCATATTATATATTTTTTGGGGTGTGCGTTGAACATTGATGCCCGATTGGGAAGAACTAATGGCTGGCATTGAGCACGCGGGATGCCAGCGGACCAGCCCATCCCGGCCCCGCGCCGCGCATCCTGGGGACTCCCAAGGCCCTCCGTCAAAGCCAGTTTAGATGTGGAGTAATGAGGCGCTCGCCTTTTTTAATTTGGCATGCCTCCCTTCCCTTCGCTTCGACCCGCCCGCACTTAGCGCCGTCGACCGTCGACGGCGCCTGTCCCGGTGCCCAGTAATTGATACAAAATAAAATGCATTATTTGTATTCAGTCAGGAGGAGCGGATTGCGTTCCGTGGGCTGTGGCTAGAGCTCATTTACAGTGTCTGAGGCTGGGCTTTCCGGGCCTCTTTCACTTTGAGGGATACCTTGTCAGGCAGGAAGAGTCGTCGGAAATGGAAAAGCACAGCATGGAAGCCTAGTACGTTTTGATTGCTCATATTTTAAACCGGAGGAATGTTACACAACTCCTGTTGAAAGGGAGTTTTCAGGATCTGGAAGCCAGGGGCATCGATACGGCAGCTCGAGACCCACTTAACTGGAAACCGGAGCTTTCTCGGCATGACCCAGCCCCAGCCTCGAGAACAGGCTGGCCGGCCGGAGTCCTGTCTCCTGCCACGGCCGCCCTGACCCAGGGCCCTGCCCCTCCTCGACCGCTGTCTGTTGGCCACCGGGATCGGCTCCTCTGTGCCGCGGTTGTGGCCCCCTCGTGTCCACTCCTGAGCTGCGCCTGCTCCCGCTGACCCTGGCCCGGATCATCTGCTTTTTCCAGGCACTTGTGGCCCCGCCCTGCCTCGGCCCACCCTCCGGAGACACCCAGCCTCCAGGTGGCCGCTACCCGTGCAATGAAATTTCCAGGGCCCGGGCCATGGGGCGTTGGGGCATCGACACAGGCGGGGAGAGGACGGTGGACAGAGGCGGGAAGCGTCTACAGGAGACGGTGGACGGAGGGAAGTCACGGCCCCAGCTCGTCAGCTCTAAATCGGGGCACGGATGGCACTCTGTGTGGGACCCGGCCCCTAGGAGCAGCAGGTCAGGCGGCGGATGGGAAGGTGGATTCGCGTGTACCGTGTGCACATCGTTTATTCCTCGTCTGCAGTGGAATGTACGGGGCTTACCGGTGCTGATCCTGCTTTTGCGTTCTCATTATGACAACCCTGTGTCCTCTCAGACGCTCGTCTCCCTCCCGTGGCCAGCTTCGGGCTCGTGTTTCCGGTTTTCCCCCCACCGCTCCCCAGAGCCTCCTCCTGACTCAGTGCTCCTTTGTCTCCCTGTCGCTCTCCATCTCTGAGTCCTGACGGCCCAGGCAGGGGTCCCGAGTCCCATTTCTGTTTCTCCAGGGATGCCACAGGGCTGGCCTGCCTGCTTGACCCGGGAAGGTGGGCGTTCAGACGGCTCCTTACCTTACCTCCGTCTGCGTGCCGGGGTGCTTGTGTTAGCCCACCTTACACCCGTGCAGCTGACATGCTCCCTGGACACACGATCCCTCTCTTCGTTCTCTATCCGAGTAGCGTGGCCCCAGAAAAACAGTCTTTTGTGAAGGCACCAAGCAAGAAATCAGATCGGCATCCATTCGCTCCTTAGAAATTGGCTCCGCGGGGCAGGGGTTCCCCCCTTTTTTCTTTGACGAACCCCAGGTGCCTGGATAGAGTTGGCCCATAGAGTACTCGGTGCCCGTGAAGTGTTTGTGTCACCTGTACGGCTTCTTTAAGGGAAATACTCTCGCGGCGTAAATAGATTTCATTCCGGGTGTTAGAAGCTCACCGAAAATTAGGTCCCGGACTGCTGGACAGTCGCACGGCTGGCTTGACACAAGCGTGCTTGTGGTTTTAAGACGAAGTCACAAAGTTGATCGCGCTTCTCGGTTATCCTCCGGGAAATAGTACCATCCACCTGCGTGAGCATCTCCGGAGGGGAGGTCGTCAGTTCTGTATCAAACTTAATCCCACAAATATGCGCAGAAGTCCCATGTTCATCCAGTGCCTCCTCCAGTCTGTGTCCCGGTAACGAGGTTGAGCCCAAGTCCCTGCCTTCGTGAGGCTCGCGCACTCTCCGGGAAGGCATTTGTCAACGAGGAGACGCGTGTGTGGGTGATGCGGTGTCACACGTGGTGAGCGCCACCCGGCACGTGAGGCGGGTGGGGCCGGATGCGAGGCAGCTGGGGGCCGTGGCCGGACTGGGGGAGCCTCTCGACGGGCCTCTCCTTGGGCTTCTGAGACCTGCACCTTCCTGGTTCCCCTGTAACCTGACAAGCGTCAAGCTCGCTTTGGCTTCCCCGTGAAGGAGGGGGCGAGGGGTTACGTGAGGTGCTCCCGAGACCCACACAGTCTCTCTGTGGCCGGTCCACTGCTGGGGCTGGGGCAGCGGCTTGACTGGAGCAGGGGTCGGCCATGACCAGACACAAACAGCAGAGAGGGGCTGTGCTTTGAAAAGGATCAGAAATCAGGTGGTGGCTGGGCGAGGGCATGGGGTCATGGAGGGTTTTGTTAGAAACGAGAGACAATACGATAATACAGCACGTTTGATGCGGCCCGGGGAGGGTAGGAAAGGCTGGGGGTCAAGTCACTCCAGCGGCAAAATGGGGTGGAATCCAGCTCCCAGCTGCAGGGAGGTCCCAGGTCCACCAGGGACCGGCACAGGAAGGGCAATGCTCACTTCCGATTGCTGCTTTTTGGGGATTTTTCTTTTGTCTTCAGCAAAATGAAAAATGATGTCTCTGTGGGGGATGGAGTGAGGTGTGGGGCATTTAAGGAGAATGGAGAAGGTGTGTTACAGCCTCTTGCAGAGCAGGGAGTGGCTTTATTCAGTTTCCTGGTGCATCCAAGGGCAGGCCAGAGGTCTGGCCCCGGTCCAGCCTGGCCCAGTTTGGGGGTCGTAAAGATAGAGGAGGCCAGTGGGTGTGAGGCTGTTTCCTCCCTACCCCCCCCCCCCCACGGGGCCTGAGTACAGGTGCTGAGCCAGGTGCAGGGTGGAAACTAGCAGACAAGTCGGGCTAAGGGTCAGGAAAGGCAGAGGGAGGAGAGTGTCACCAGCATAACCCTCAGAGTGTGGGTCCCGGTGTAAGTGAGCTGGGAAGACAAAAATAAGACCCAGAACAGCCGGCTCGTGGTGGTGGGTCTGGGTTAGAACCATGAGGGCTGGATGGAAGGAAAGAGCTTAGCAAGGGGGAGGCTCGAGAGGCCGGGCCGCTGCAGTGGGGGGCACCTTGGAAGATCTGGATGGCATCACTCGTGAGGATGGGGTGAGCGGCTGCCGGGCAGTCCGTGAGCCAAGGGGCATAAGCCAGGGGGTCGGCGTGGCGGGTGTGAGCGGAACCGTCCAGGGAATGGCGTCTAGGAGGCCGGGGCTGGAGGAAGAGTGGCTTGCAAGCCGCACCTGTGTGCCCGGTTGGGGGGGTGGGGGGGGGGGGGGCTACCAGTGCCGTCACCTGAGAGGTGTGTCCCCAGGGGAGAGCCAGGTCCTACCAGCTGAAGCGAGCGTCCTGAGGAGTTTGCTCGTGCGAGGGAGTTTGCACGGACAGCCCGTAAGTCCCGGACGAGTCTGAGAGGGCGATGAAGAACAAAAGCGCAGTTCTGATTCCGCACTTGTCTCACCATGGCCGTTTTAGAGCAGGCGGGTGTTTGTGGCGGGAGCCGTCCTTTGTGTCCCGGCGCATTCTTCAGCGTCTCTGGCTTCTCCCTAGTCCGTGCCTGTAGCGCCTCCACCTGTCTCTGTCGAGAACCCAAAGTGTCTGCAGGCGTGACCAGATGTCCCTGGGCAGGGGTTTCCGATGGAGAGCCAGTGGCTTAGCGGAAACACGGAGCCACAGGCGGATGACGCGCTGGCCTTGAAGCTTCCCCGTGGAAGAGAAGGCTTGCGGTAAAGGCTGCCGCTGGTCCCTCGGGGGAGGGTGGGTGTCACGCCTGGCGTGCGTTTCCTTCTCAAGACTGCCGCTCAGCTACTTGCTCCAAGCGAGTCAGCCCGAGATTTCTCCCTGAGTTCCAGATATCCCAAGATGCCCAGATAACTCGGTAATGAGATCGCCGTGTGCCTGGCAATGATCTCTAGGAACAGTTTTCTGAATCTGGAATGGAGGGGGATCCCTAGAAACAGACGCCTGTCGTTTTGTTCCACGGGAGGGTGAGTTATGACCAATATACCCGTGAGCGCAAGGTCATTCCCAAGTAGGATTCTAAAGTACACTGTGAGAGGGGCACCTGGGTGGCTCAGTTGGTTGAGCGTCAGCCTCTTGATTTGGGCTCAGGTCATGATCTCGAGGTTCCTGGCATCGAGCCCTGCGTTGGGCTCTGCGCAGACAGCACGGAGCCTGCTCAGGATTTTCTCTCTCTCTCTCTCTCTCTCTCAAAATAAATAAAACATTAAAAATAAACAGATTGTTAGAGAAGTGCTTTGTATATATATAGAAAAGGGAACAGCAATTTAATTAAGCAGAATAGTTCGTTGAGGAGAAAAAACATTACATAGATTTCCCTTTGTTATTTTAAAATCGTCAAAAACATGACTAGGTTGGACGCCCACCTACAGCCACTCTTGTATTTGACAAGAGTGTTTGGTGGTTTATCAGCAAGTCCGAGGATCCGGGAGCTGGCTTCACAGGTGACCTGCCGTACCCGGGTCTCGTTCGTCGGTCTCCCCGGTGCTTCCAGGTGTGGATTACCGCCTCTGAAATTCGGGGCTCGGTTTGGACCCCTCCCTCTTTAATTAGTCTTCTCTGTCGCCTTGGGTAGATGTACGAAGTTGTGTGCTCGAGGCAGCCGGGAGTAAATAGGCAAAGCAGTCGTGAAGGATAGTGATGTGCAGGGCCCTGCCCTACCCTGTGAGGAACCAGGATGGCCCCGGGGGGGGGGGGGGGGGGGGGTGGTGCCTGGGTGGCTCAGGTCAGTTGAGAGTCCAGCCCTTGGCTGTGATCGTGAGTGTTTGTGAGTTCGAGCCCCATGTCAGGTTCCGTGCTGCCGGTGCAGAGCCTGCTTGGGATTCTCTCTCTCTCTGCCCTTCCCCAACACGCTCGCTCTCTCTCTCACTCTCTCTCTCTCTCTCTCAAATAAACAAATAAATAAACTTGAAAAGAAAAAGAGAATGGGAGGGACCTGGGGCAGCCGCTCCACGCTCAGTATCACATGGGGGCAACGGGCGTCTAACTGCCCTAGGAAACGGGCGTGCCACTTAGATGCAGGTAACTGACAGCCGCCCACGTGCAGAAAGCCCATCTTCGGGGTCAGTGGTTCAGGGATGAGAAATGGTAGTTTGGGAGAGAGCGTCACAGCAGTGGGGGCGACATGTGGGTTGGGACGCACAGTTGGGCATGGAAATGGTGCGCTGAGTTGAGTGGGTGCCCAAGGGCCAGAGTGAAATAGGAAAAGGGCAGTTGTCATTGCCTGTTTTCTTCATCCACCTCCAGGATGGGTAGTGGGGATGGCCACTGTGACAACTGTGCTCCTATTGTGGGGACGGTCATTGTGACAACTGTGCTCCTATTGTGGGGACGGTCGTTATGACAACTGTGCTTCTATTGTAGGGATGGTCATTGTGACAACTGTTCTCCTATTGTAGGGACAGTCATTGTGACAACTGTTCTCCCGTGCCTGACACAGGGTAGACTCTTAACCCTTAATGGTCAGAGAGTGAATGAAGACTTTTGAAATCTGGGCGGAAAATAGGTGAAATGGACAGAAATTAAATCATGATAAGGTGTGAGTGTGGAGTAATATCCTAAGAGGGTTGGACCAGCTTTGGGAGGCTTAGAGCCTCTTAGAGGCTTTCGGACCAGCTAACGCTCTTGTCCCAACACCCCTTAGCAGCACCAGGCGGACCCCAACCTCTCTGAAATTGTGTGCAACGTGTTAATTAGAATAGCCTTTTTTTCTGGGATATTTACAGTTTTCATCTGCTATCCAGTGGGCTCTAGTATTTTTAAAATATGTAGAATTGCTGCTTTTAGAAGATGAGTATTGTAGAAAAAAGTCTGGGAAAAGAAGGCAGAACGCCCGAAGAAAAGAGACACATCAGCTGCTCCGTCCAGGCCAGGGGGGCAAGGACGGGACCGAGGGCAACTGTGGCTTACATGGAGAGCAGGGGCAAGCGCGAAAGGCCATACCAAAAAGAAATGGTGACTTTGTGAATAGAGACTCCTCTTCTAGCCCCAGCCTTCTCAAGCCTGTGTCCCTCACCCAAAACAGGGACAGAAGCAGCCAAGAGGGGACTCAGGCCTGCTTGCTACTCCTTGGGCAAAGTTACCCAGTGAGGTTTACCAGATGTCTGGCCTGGGAGGGGAGTAGAGGGAAGTCAGTTTTGGGGGGAGGGCAGATCCCTGAGACACCCAGTTGTCACTCTTCCTGAGACTCCTTAAAATGGTTGCCAGTGTCTCAGTGGACCCTGTTGACCAGTCTCCGGGGTCTCGTGCCATCAGATGTTCCCAGGTTATGCTGCGGGAATTTTGGGGTGGCCCAGCCTCCGTGCAGCCCTGGTCCTTTTCATGATACTTTACCACCTTGTAATGTATCTGAGGAGGGACTCTTTTTCTGTCTTTCTCAGTGACGGATCCCAAGCTTCTACAAACATGGCCCACAGTCGGTGCGCAAAACGTACTAGTTGAACAAATGAAGTACTTTGCAGCGAACTTTCTGTCTTTTGAGCTACCGAGATGCTGAATCATGAATCCTTCAGGCTTTGTGGGTGTTTGGTTGGTGTTTCTACATCACTTTTTCAAAGCACTTTCTCCTTCTGGTTGAATTACATGTTCATTCCCTGAACAAAGAGAACTACTCTGCTGTTCTCTCTGATAAAGAGGAAAATGGACATAAGAAATTGAGTTTCCCCTATAGTGAATTATCACATCTGGGCACTGGTTTTAAAATTGTATAAATAGCTTCAGTGGATCAAGAATCGGCGGGCCTGCCGTGGTGGGAGAGTGAGGTGGCGTGCCATTTCTCGATAATAATAAACGGGTGCTGCAGTCGTGTTAATGTTGAGGGTGGAAGTTACGAGAATTGGGAATCCCTCCGTCCTGTGTGCATGCACAGAACCAGACCCACCCACGAGGACGCCTTCTGTGCATTCTTGTACATCTCTAAATTACTTTTAACGTATCGGTGTAATTATGGGAAGAGAAAAATAAACTAATGAAACGCATGAACTCCCCACTTTCCTTTTCCAGGACACCAGTCGGGCAAAGTAGAGAACCTTAAGTTCTCCACAGCCTACAGATGATCCAGAAATAAAGGCCTTTTTTTTGAATGGCAGGCGGTACATGAGAGCAGGTGGCCCCGTGACGTTTGAATACTGGACGCTCTGGGCCTCCAGCCCGGGGATCTCACATTAGCGTAGTACCTGTGGGGCCTGATACGGTCTTGGAGGAACATTGCTTTCATATTTTTGCAAAGCCTGCCTTTTTCCGCGTGTTAACTTTTGCGTTCTTTTGCCTTTTCCGGTCTGATGGCAGACACGGGGCTGGGCGACTCCGTGTGCTCCAGCCCAAGTATCTCCAGCACCACCAGCCCCAAGCTCGACCCGCCCCCCTCCCCTCACGCCAACAGAAAGAAGCACCGAAGGAAGAAAAGTACCAGCAACTTCAAAGCCGATGGTCTCTCCAGCACTGCTGAAGGTAAGGCTTCCCGGGGACTTCAGGGTGAGAGTCTGCATTTCGGAAAATTAAGTTTTCTTTTCCAAATGGGCGAAGTCGCATACCCTCAGAACCACAGATGCCGAGCAGCGCGGGTCACCGCGTGTGCTCTCAGGGCACTAGTGGGGCCCTTGGAAGCTTCTCGTCGCTGACTGATTCTCGAGAGTTTTCAGCCAAATCAGTTGTCTTACCTCCTGGCAGGCCTCGGGTGTGAGGCAACTCTGGTCTCCCTGTCACACGCCTGGCCAGGTTCTCTGTCTTGCCCTCCCTCCGCACCCTGGGGCGAGCACGTCCACTCCAACTGGGAGGTACGCCATGTTGTATTATTCCAATAAAGGTTGTTGCCTCTCCTACTCTAGGAGTCTTTTCTGATACTGGCTGGTCTCAATCCTTACGAGACAGCTGCCTCAGTTTCCGGCTTTTGGCAACCTGTTATGAATACACGCTCCTCCTGTGAGTGTCTATCCACTCTTTTTGTTTTGTGGCCTCTATTAATATTCCAGCTGTCACGGTTTATCACGGTTTGGCTCGATTCTCCTTTCACTTACGTCAAGTCCTTCATTTTCGTTCTCAGTGATGGCCAGATGTGACCTTTCTGAAGTCGCTCCTTCAGAGGGATTTACATGTTGTTATTCCAGGGATACAAAGTGGCGATACACACACGCACATACATCCCATTATGAGAGGCGAAATGAATGCAGTTGTAAGAAAAAACAAGCTGAAGAAATACTTCAAAGGAAAATTAAAATTTCATAGCATTCTTGTTGACCACGAATTGTTACTTGTGGCGCCGTCCATAGTGAAGGGGTCTGTTTTCAACAAGGATTCCACACACACACCAGAAATACTTTTATAACTTCTACTCTTGTTCTTTCCCCATTTCCGCCGTGCTTTTTCTGAATCCTCTGCCTGTTGGTTCGGAGGTACAGTTTGCAGCATTCGAGAAAGTGGCTTATTCCCTCCTAATAGCCAGCGATGAGCCTATAAGCCCACAATGCATCCACTAGTAAGGAAGGAACAGAGTTTATGGTGCACGCGCAGAGTTTGATGTTTACGCGATTCTGGGAGCTGAGTGGCGGTGTGGTTTCTTGCATAATGAGGAGTCAGACGTCCAGAGTGGCCAGTAGCTTGCTCTCATGGCGGCCAAGTGGGGAAGAGCCTGAAAGCCCTTTACGTTTCTTACCGTTTTGCCTGCCCGTTTAGGCTCCCTGCTAACAAGTTCAGCCAATAAAAACCGACTTTTTCCTGTTATGACAAATGAGGATGATTCTGTTCTATCAGCAGTGGTGAAAAATAACGATTGTGGATCACAGCACCCACCCAGACGTTACTGACCTTCCCACTGGAAAAGAATCGGCCCCAGATGCTGAGCCTTGCTGAGACTCTTTCAAACAGCCCTTTGGCAAAGGCCCCCCTCCCCCCCACCCGGCCATAGCCAGGGGCGTGTGACACGCCCCACCCTAACAGGAGGCTTAGAGCAAAACCAGGAAGAAGCCTGGCCTCTCATGAGGGTGGGTGACGTGTGCCACACATACCCAAGGGCAGAGTAAGATTTGCTTTAGGGAAAGGCTTCCTGTCCGGGTCACAGGTAAACACCTTATTGGGTGTGTCGTGTTTCAGACTGATGACTTTTTTCCAGGAGGGACACTTGGCGGACACTGATCATCAGGTCGACGTATAATGTCCGTTATCCACACGTCCCACTTTCCAAGTATCCCACCTACCCACCTGACAGAGTGAAAGCCATGCGAATAAGATACAGCCGTAAAGTGAATTAGTAGTTCCATGTTTGGTTGGACTCCTGCTTCGAACCAGTGTCCCAGTCAGCCAGTGGGGAATCGAAGGAAGTTTGAGAAGTGTCCACGAGCTTGTCGGACACCTAAGAAGCTTCCAGCCCATTTCGCGCGTTACCGGGGTTGTACCCTGCGCTCTGAGCAATAGCGTGTAATAAGGCTGAGACAGATCCTCGATCCAAAAACAACCACGGACCCTTTCATCAAAAGGCGTTACTGCTGAGGTGATGACACAGACAGAAAGACAGACTTCCAGGCACCACAGGAACACCCAAATTAGAAGTCACAACGGTGTCGAGAGGATAGATGATGAGTAATGGTTGACGTGTGTTCACAAATTGAACACCAACGATCAGAAGGGAAACTGTGCCCCTGACTTCCTAGTTAAGAGATTATTGTACCTGTAACGCCAATGGCCGTGACATCTTTTCAGTAGAAAATAAGGCAACAGGTTCTCTATAAAAAGAAAACGTATCATTTTTCCCTAGGAGAGGTTACGCACAAAACAGTAAATGAGTCATTTTTGTGAGACACGCTATATTGTGTTATTTCTAAGGTACGCTTTTTTCCCCACGTTGTAACATCTCTGAAGTCATAATGCAACCTGCAAGTGAGGTCGTTTTAGATTCAATGATACACGATATTTTTTTAACAGTCTTAACAAACTAGTAGCTCCTTTAAGTGGTATAAACCGTCTAACTGAACCATCTGTTTTTGAAGTTAAAGCTAGCTGTATTTGTTTGCTTTTTAGAGGGTAGTGTTTAATTTTAATTATATCTCTATAGGGGTGGTGTGGAACCCCAGGGGTCAGTGGGGGGGGGGGGGGGGAGAGAGTTATCAGGGCCCAGAGGGAGAGCTGTCTGGAAAACGCCTCCGGTCGGGAACAACGACCCTCAGGAGAGGGACGTATGCAGCCTGTGGGGAGGGACCCGAGAGGATCACCCTAACCTCGTTCCTCTCCCTGATTTCTCCGATCCCCTTCCTCCCCGCTTTGACTAAACCCAACTGGAAACCAAAGAGCACCAGTCACATAGGTCCAGGTTCAAGGCAGAGACAGAAAAGGCAGAGACGAGGCAACGGAAGCCAGGGACTCATGCCTCTTACGTGCCTCTTAGGAATCCCTGGGGAAGTCCGTGCCTCTGACTCTTGCAGGAACGTAGGAGACCAGCAGCCTCTTGCGCAGGGGCGTGTGCTGCCCAGCACCGTCTCCCGAGGGCCTGACCGAAGCCCGGCCAACGGGGCGGTCGGAGCTTCCTAAACGCACTTCGGTATCATTTCCCAGCCGGGTGCAGGAAGGAGCGTACCACACAGCCTTCGTAGACTCCCAGCCAAGCACAAATATTCTGGTGCCAGATGTTTCTCGACTCGGTGGCGTGTGTGTTCCCAAAGTATGAGCTAAAAGTGTATATCGTCAGTATTCATGTTGCCGAAGAAGCCAGAAACCCTCTGTCCACACAGGGGCTCTCGGTCTACCTGATAGAAATAAGGACCTCCCTTCTAGCCAGGTTTTTGCAACATCAGCATTTGTGGTTAGTTATCCTAGTTCTCTTATGCTGAAGAACAACGATTAAACTCCACACTCAGTGGCAGACAATGATGTACCCAGGGCGCCTGGGTGGCTCAGTCGGTTGAGCGTCTGACTTTGGCTCAGGTCATGATCTCACAGCTCGTGGGTTCGAGCCCCATGTCGGGCTCTGTGCTGACCGGCTCAGAGCCTGGAGCCTGCCTCGGATTCTTTGTCTCCCTCTCTCTGCCCCTCCTCTGCTCCTTCTGTCTCTCTCTCTCTCTCTTTCTCTCTCTCTCTCTCTCTCTCTCTGTCAAAAATAAATTTTTTAAAAAAGGTGCTGTAACCTGTCAAACAGTCATTTACATATATTTATAACTTAAAATGAATGGGGTGAAATCTAGTAAGTGATAGGAGCAGATGCTCTGATCTTCAGAAGTATAAACATAAAACAATTCCTTATCTTTATGTATATTTGGAGTTCCAAATCGCAACTCGATTGTGTATGTATATGCATGATGTATATGATGAGCCCTAGAGCAGGTGTTTGGATGATCAAGCCAGTCACTGGGCTCATGTATAACTATTCGTGTCATTTAAAGAGTCAAAAATTAAAAGCGATCGAGCCCCCTCCTTGTGGCGTGGAGGAAATGTGAGGTACAAGCTAGGGCAGTGTGCTCTTTGTGACCGTGACACCGTGTGTCACATAAAGCAGAGTACTCCAGGAGGGTGATGGATGCCTGGTTGCTCCCAGTGCTGATAGCTGAGGCTGCTAACTTTGGGCGGGCATAGGACACCTTCTCACTGAGATTAACTTTGAGAAGAGGGAGCCTCTTAGAAGCCAACATCCTCTAACCACCAAAAGAGAGGGGCAGGTGGTTACCACGTTTTTTTTAAAAAAATTCACGTATCCCATCTCGACCCGTACTCCTATTTAATAGACCGTTGGGAACATTGGATATTAAAGTATTGGTGATCTTGATTTTAAATTGGATTTGATTTGCTCAGAATTAATTACATTTCGGAAAACGTTGTACGTTCCGATCCGGGCTCCGTACGCTACGATGGTTATAGAGCGATGAAGGTCAATTCAGATGTGGGCAGGGAGCCCGGGCGTGGGGACAGCCCGTGTCACGGAGGGAACCTTTGAAGTGAGTGGGAGAAGAGCTGCAACAAAGGACAGTGCCAGGAGAGACACGAACTATGTTCACATAATGGAAGGGACCCTGGCTGGCCCAGGAGTAGATTTCTTTGGGGCCGCCGGGCGGAAGCTTCCAGAAGCTGGATTTTGGTTCAGATATTAAAAGGGAAACTTTGTGAGAGTCAGGGCTGCCCTGAGAGGTGGGGGCACCGTCCCCCGCAGTGGGCACCACACTGGCTGTAGTGGATTCCAGGCTCTAGAAGGACGCCCCGGGCTCGACAGAACCAAGCTGGAGGGCACGTGCCCAGAAACCCCTGGGCAGCGGGAACCACGCAGACCGTTAACGACTTGCCGTCTTTTGGCACCGTCTTTGAATGGCGATCCTGCCTTGGCCACTTCGTACCCGGGGTCCAGTGGGGACTCACCATCACTGAAACGAAACCGTGGACCCCGCGGTCTCGTTCTCTGGTGCCAGCTCTGGTGGTTCTCGTTAGTTTTGCAACATGCACGCAAGTTTGCGTCAAGTGCTAATTTCCCTGTTTCCCCAGCGAAAAGGTGGAAGGAGAGAGAGGTTAAGTGGCTTTCTTGTCCAGGGTCAGGTTGCTGGTAGGTGACAGAACTGTCTCTTGATTCTCTGCCTCAAACTCTTTCCACCAGGCAAAAAGCAGGTCTTTGAGGTATGTGGAGCGGCTTTTGAATCTAGGAGTGGGGCAGACAGAGTCGCTTCCTCGACATTTCTTAGATTCCACGTAAAGATCCTTTCATATGGATCGTGACATCCAGAAGTTGCGTAGCAAAGACCTTCCTTTAAAAACTCAGAGCCAGTCTGGATGTGCCCAATCTTAGTATACAGGAGGGTATGCAGAAATCCTGACGGGTGTCTTTCCCCCTTGGGTTCGCCGCGCTCTGTTCTGAAGGTCTCAGAAGAGAATTTATTTTATCCCTTGGTTGTTCATTCTGGGTCTTTATAGAACCATCGTGTGGTTGATCCTGGATGGATACTGAAATATTATCTTGTGGAGGAAAAGTCACAACGGCCTGTCTCCGTTTAGGATAATTAAAAAAAAAAAAGAAAGAAAAGCCGTCACAGCTGCATTCGCTGAGCAATCGGAAGCGAGGCCCGAGCCTGTGTACAAATCTCATTAACTCTAAGTTGCAAAGGTCGGGCCAGACAGAGTTTTCCTTCCCTCTCTCACAGAAGAACCTGACATGGTGAGTCATTTTATTCTTCATCAAATACCAAGCAGCCAGCAGCAAGGAAGCACTGTGTGTTGGGCTCCATGAGACCCACGAGAAGTGAAACTTAGTTCCTCCCTCCCCTCTCTCTCTCCCTCCAGTCCTTTAGAGCCTTAACTTGAAGATAACATTACACAAGAGACCGGCTACCTTTTAAACCCATCTTTAAAGAAGCCTGGGTAGGGGCGCCCGGGTGGCTCAGTCGATTAAGCGACCGACTCTTGATTTTGGCTCAGGCCATGATCCAGTGGTTTGTGACTTCAATCCCTGCATCAGGCTCTGCACTGACAGCTGATAATAGCGTGGAGCCTGCTTGGGACTCTCTCTCTGCCTCTCTCTGCCCCTCCCCTGCTCTGCCTCTCTCTCAAAATAAATAAAAATTTTTTTTTTAATTAAAAAGAAAAAAAGAGGCCTGGGTAGTTGCAAAGTGGTACAAAATAGCGAAGTTAGGAAAAGGTAATGTGCTGTAGAGCTTAATTTTACCTTCTGCAGATTGGGTACCCGTGATTCCTTCATCTAATAAAGTGCCGCAGAAAGCATCACCTTTTCATCAAATATCCTCTGTTCACAACAACTTAAAGCCCCACCGGTGATGATCGGATTTGGCGCAAAACGGACTTTGGCCTTCACTGAGCTACTCCTAAGAGGACGGGTGTGGCCGTACCTGACCAGTTACCTTTTACCTCAGGAAAAAAATTGTTTTTCTTCAGTAGCTGAGGTTTTGGAAGGCACTTTGGAGAGAAGATAAAGAACTGTGCACGAGCCTTGTCCAGGCTTCTTCCTGGATACTTAGAATTACCAGAAAGCAGTACCCAGGTGCGTGAAAGCTCGCTTAGCCTGTGACCAGCGGGCTGCGTTGGCTGTCCCGCAGTTTGGGGCATCGCGGGGCCATTGGGGGCGACTGGCACCTCGTGACTGGGGGGCAGCCTGTTTCTTTTGTCACAGAAGTGTCTCGTCCCCATGACGTCCTCACTCTTCCTCTCTCCTTGGCCACAGCCAGCCACTCCTTGTCACCTGCGATGGCACACACGGCCGGCATGGGGTCAGGGCCGAGGAAGTGGTTCATGCCTTGCTTCCTGTCCGCAGGGTTTTCTCATTTAATTTCGTGTTGTCTCGAGGTCACTGGAGGGGGAGGGAGGGGAGGTTTATGAAAGCCACGCAGGCATTACTGTCACACGTCACCTTGGGTTTGCGCCTGTTAACCTTCAGGAACATTCCCGCAGCCCCCCTCATGTCCGCTCCTTCTTTTAAGTGTGGCCGCCACCTTGCGTAAAAGGAGAAGGCACGAGAAGCCCCCATAAACGCCAGCGATCTTCTGTCACGATAAGGACTTCCTGATGGGACTTTCTCATTACTTAAACTGGTTTAGTGCCTCCGAGTCGTTGAGTTGAGCAGTTGATCAGACTGAATGTGGAAAAGCCAAGCATTCAAACTTCTTCCGGGAAGACACTCCTAAAATACAGTAACTCGGACAAGGGAGCCAGGGTGGCTGTGTTTCGTCGCCCTCGAGCCGGAAGTTAGAGGAGACGCCACATACTCGGAGGGACTTGTTACTCCCCACAAACCGGATTGTTTTACCAAAGAGAGTTCTCAGGTTGTAACCCCGGCTCCCACGAGAACAGACTTGCTGGAACGGAGTAGCTGTGGGCTTACTCTAGACATTGACATTACAGATGGGGCACAGTGGACTCAAAAGCCATCCTGCAGGGTACAGACCTCCCAACACACACGAGCCGGAGGCACACACGGATCCTTTGTGGAAGCCGGCGGGTCGGAAATAAACAAAGATGAGTCGACCACAGCAGGAAGAGCCAGAACAGAGGATCCCCATCATGATGCGCTGACAACAAGAGAAGCATTTTTGATCATGTTTTTTTTTTTCAAGTACACACAAACCAAAGAGTTAGATTCAGTGCCTGGAAGTGCATTGATCCCCTGCTGCACGGCCAGAGCTATGCCTGGTGCTGAAGTAAAAGTGAGTGGGGTGGCCCCTGCCTTCAGGATGCCCACTGTCAGGTGCAGGTGGCGTGTGCACGTCCGGAAGCCAGCCGTGGCCCCCGAGCAGCCCATCCAGGAGCCCAAGGCACCCGGCGCCTTGGGGCCCCCAAGGGAGGCTCGGCGGCAGAGGTGAGCCGTTCATCCGCCTCCCGCCGCGTAGAGAACCATCTGCTGCTCCAGAAAAGGAGGGGGAATACGAATAGCGGATCCGTGATAAATCTTGTTATGAGGCACTTTGGGGGTCCAGGCGTCGCAAGGAGACTCCTCGTGGGACAGGACAGCTGGACCTCCCCCGTCTCCTGCCACCCACGAGCACGGGCTCCCCTGTGAGAAGCACGAACTCCTTTCAAGGTCCCTGTCCTAAAATACAGGCGCGTGACCGACCTCAGTGCCTCTTCTTTTCCGCAAACTTAGGGGTGCTGGCGTGCAGTGGGGTTCAGTCGGCGGGAGCCGCCCACGGCCTCCAGCATCCATCAGTCGATCGGGAGACCGCGTGTTTCCTTCTGGGCGCCCTGGGGTTGGAATGCTGCGGAGATTTGGGACGCCGGGTCACGTGACCCTTCGGTGGGTGTCAGGATAACCCCTCGAAGTCCTTTGCTTAATGTTCTCGGGACGTTAGAGCTGTCAGGGCCTTCGATTGTCGCTTAGGTCTGCGACAGAACTGAGACCACGGTGTGATGCACTGTGCTTCCTGAGCTGGGCAGAGTCAGCACTGCTCAGCCCGGGTGATCCTTCTCGGTTGTCCGGGCACTCTACGCTTTCGCTTTGCCGCGTGTATCTTGCCACAAAGAGCACGGGCTGCCAACTGAAACTGATGTTCAGAAGAAAGAGGTGATGACGTGTGTGCAACTCCCGTGTCTCGGCCTCGTGGGGGCGGCAGACGTCGGTGCGTTCCGCGTTAGATGCTTACACCCAGGGGACTTGGGGACGTGGTGGCGCCTGTGGGGTTTCTGTGTCGGAGGTTGGAGCGCAGTTCGCGGCGTCTTCCCTCCCGGAGCTGGCAACGATGGAACCCATGTGTCGAGAGGACTTCGTTCCTGAGGATGTAAAACAAAACAGAATAAAGGTGGCGATTAAACCTAAAACTTAGTCTACGTAAAGACAAGTTGAGGGGTGCCTGGGTGGTTCAGTCGTTTAAGCCTCCGGCCTCAGCTTGGATCGTGATCTCCTGGTTCGTGAGTTTGAGGCCCGCGTCGGGCTCTGTGCTGACCGCTCAGAGCCTGGAGCTGCTTCAGACCCTGTGTCTCCCTCTCCGCCCCTCCCCTGCTCACACTCTGTCTCTTTCTCTCTCTCTCAAAAATAAATAAACACTTAAAATAAATTTTTTTAAAGGCAACTTAGTAAACGGGAAGTATAAATAAAATGCGCATACACCTTGTATCTTAGTCCACGGGGGCCGCCAGGACAAGATAACACAGACTGGCGGCTTGGGGGGTAGGGATCATTTCTCTCAATGCTGGAGGCTGCAATCCAGGAGCGGAATGAGGCCCCTCTAGTTCCTGGGGAGGACCTGATTCCCGGCTTCTTGCCGTGTCTTCGTGGCCTTTCCTCCTTGTGGCTCGGGCTTCCTCTTTGTAGGAGGCCACTCACTGCATCCCGAGGGCCCCGCACTCTCGACATTAACCCTCGTCACCTCCCCAAGCCTCCGTCTCCAGAAGCATAGCCTTCAGAAGAATTTTGGAAGGGCACAGACATTCAGCCTGTACAGCCTTGTAACCTTCTGTTCCTTGTGACTGACTGTGGGTTGACTGTGCCCCGTCGTGCCATTTAAAGAAGGTGTTTCATGGACTCGGTGAGTCAGGTTGGAAACGGGTCTGCCGTCCCCGGGGCCTCGGACCCTTGTCAGGACACGTCGTTAATCCTGAAGGAAGGAACCCAGCGTTGATTTACCGTCTGCTCTTCAACACGTGTTACGTCATCGCGGCCTTCAAACGCCCCGGTGGTGTTGGCCGGCGGGACGGGTGCTTCCATTTTCGCGGGAGAAGGAAAGGGTTCAGTGAAGTAATTGCCCAGGATCTGAAGGTGACAGGAATCCGGGGTCTGCCTCGGGCCTCTAGGACGTGTGCTGGGGGCCTGTGCTGTCCATCTGTCCCCAGCACCCCTGCTGTGGCACAAGCTTCTCTGCACACTTGTTTCTTCTCTCTCTGTGCGTGCCTGCACGCTCTGGTGCATTCACGTGCAATTTGGGTGTCACTGCTTCAGCTACTTTGCAGGATTAGAGGACAGGCTGTCTCCCGGCAGTGACGAGGGGGCATCGCTCTGGAAACTTTTTGGAACTTCGGTAGGGACGTGTAACTGCGATGCCATGAACCTGCGTTTTTACGTTCGTCCTGAGGACGGCCCCCTTTTTGGAGGGAGGACGGGGCAGTGAGGCGGTTTGAAGAGGGAGGATGGAAGCTCATGGATGAAGCCCCCCCCCCCACCGTCTGCTCGAACCCCGCGTTGCCAATTTATGTATTAATCAAATGTCTGCCTCGCGGGCTCCCCAGGTCTGACCGCGTGCTCCTGCGTTACCGGAATGTGCCAGGGAGGCTCCGGAGCTGGTGTGGTTTGAGGCCAGCTCTGTTTGTTTCGTAATCTGTGCTAATGCGTTACCTCCTGCTTTCAACTCCACCCCCTTCGCGTGTCAGCTGCGCCGTGGGCGCCAGGCTCTGAGCTCGGGGTGTCCTCACCAATGAAAGAAGTAGGCACCGCGAACCCTTCGGCAGGCCTGGCCGTTCACACACACACACACACACACACACACACACACACACAACTTATCAAGGGCTCCTTTTGTACTCGGGACATGGAGAAAATTGGCCATTTGTCTGTGGGGTAATGGGCTTTGCTGCAATATGAAAATCTCGCAAATGGTTAAATTCAATGTCATTATACCAGAGTTCATGAAAAGTGACAAACTGCACACAGCTTAATTCTATTTAATTTTTTTTTAAGGGGGGAAAAAAGCAAAGGGAAAATGTTTTAGTTTCTCTTAAGCTGATTTCTCTCTGCTTTTCCTTTAAAAGTGCCTTTCTAGTTGCCACACAGTGATGTGATCATTATCTGCCACCTCGTCGCCTTGCTGCCTCTGCGTGCAGTAAAATACAAAAAAAAAAAAAAGAGAGAGAGAGAGAGAGAGAGAGAGACCAGGGGAGCTTGTGAAGTATGACTTCCTATCCCAAGACTCATTGCCTACGATTCGTAGCGGTTGACAGTAATGATCTTATTACAGTACTCTGGACCTTGAAGAGATTTCATGAGGAGAGAGAAAAGGACAAGCCTCCATGTAATCAAGTGGTGCTGAATATTCCACGCGTTTTTGATCACACACTGATTGGGCACAGTTTTAGCCCATCTTCTAGTCAATTATGCATGGCCCCTGTGCTCCCGGATAGTCAGAAACATTGATGGCGTTGTCTGGGTTTTGGCAGGCAGCCAGGGGTTTGAAGTGCCTTGCACACCATCATCCCAGGATAAGTGCTTTTTAGTTGGAATTGATTACCTTTCTTTGGGTTTTGCTTAATAGCAAAACTGCATTTGGAGAGGGCTTCAGGTGAAAAATGGACGTATTAGCCATTTAGAGCATCTGAACTCCCCGTCAATCTCTGGGCTTCCCTTGTTTCCGTCTAATTTCTGTTTAATGATACAACGTTTGATAATATTTAAGATATTCTGTGTCGTCTGCCTCCAGGCACACATGTTGAGCATGGAAGACAGGTTCGATGACACGGCCAGCGTGTCCGGGCTCCCAGGCTGGTCCAGGTGAGGCTCCGGGCTTCGAGGGGATGGGTCTCCATCTTGGCCGGAAAGCACTAATTACCCAGAGATATTTTCACGGGCAGGGAAATAAGGTAGCAGGCGCAGCCTACAGTTGACCGGCCGGTCGCAAGTAATTGTGGGGCGCGCATCGATGCGGCTGGGCCCGGCGTGCTCACTGCCTGGTGCCCAGGGGGGCTGTTAGCACATAGTTCATGCTGTCGTTTCCCTCCCGTTACTGATCTCGAAGCCAAGCGATATGTGAAAAGATGGGATTTCTCCTACCAGAATGATCACCGAATGTTGTCCATTGTGACACCAACGCAATTAAGCGAATGGTAATATGCATAAGAGAAAACGGTTATAAAATAAACCGGGATTTTTGCTTCCTCGTGTTACACTCTCAATTCAGGTTCTCGGTGGATAGATAGGCTCAGAATCATCGGATAGGGAAACTTCAAAGTTCTTTTTAACATGTGTGCAAGACTGAGAAATCGGACGTGGAAAAGCCAGGGGGTCGGTGTGGGATGCTTCTAGAAATCTATCTTGAATCCACCAAAGGCTCGGTGTTCAGTGGCCCCCAGTCCTTGAGGTGACTGACACCGGAGATGGGAACCATACCGGTTCACCACTGGGTACCTCAGTAACCTGACTTGACTCTTCTTAATTGAGTAAATAGGTAGCTTTGTTCTTTTACTTGGTTTTCATTTAGAGCTTTCTTGCTTTCTGCAGGTGGGAATAATTTTCCTCTTCAGTGGCTCTCTGCAGAAGCCATGATTCACTGTAGGCAAGGTTACTAAACAGCCGTAGGAGAACTTAACAGAATCCCTAACTTCATGTTTTCTGAGCACACAAGTGCGCGCGCGCGCACACACACACACACACACACACACACACACACACACACACACACAGAGGGCTTTTTCCTTTCTCAATATCATGAAAATAAAGTATTTTCTATCAGTGTAGATTTTAGTGATGATTCTTTAAAAGACAAAATCACGAACAAAATCAAAGTTGACCATCTTTTAGCAGCAATAATTGTAGCCGGTGATTGCTGCCTTGCAATGTGTGGGTGATTAAACCCGGTCTGTAGCCTCTCAACCCCCCATGGGAACCTCTGGGTTCACATCCTCCACATCCGTCGCTCTCTAGGACTTCTCCTAAGGAATAAATTCATATTAAATAAAAGATCTTGTAATAGGCTGTCAGAAGGATATCCCTTAATTTAATCATTTCATATTCAAGCCATTAAAGACTATTGTCATTTTACCCATGGCTGTGTTTCAACAGGTTGACAAAATGCATTTTTACAACTGGAAAATATCAAATCCACAATTAGCAAATAATGCAAGTTTTAAAGGCCGTAATTTTAGCTGGCATACAGTATGATCTCTTTTCGGCCTCGTAAGTTTACCTGAACAGGTGAATCTAGTACTTACATTTAAAGAGAAAGAGTCAATAAATGTATACGGTTTCACCAGTGAATGCAGACTATGTCTTGTAATTAACATGTAATTTACCCTGAACAGGCCAATCAATTGATGTAAGCAATTTAGAATCATCTACTTTCTTGAATCCTCCTCCCCCACCCCCAGATGTTGATTCTTCTCGCTGTTGGGAGATCAGTCTCTCTAAGCTAGGAGACAAGAAGGAGGGAGGGATTCACCTGCCTGTAGTAACCTTGACCATGTGCCTGGATTGTCAGGAGCCACCACTGGGGTGGGCCTGACCGTTTGGGGCCGTCTTCTTGAACAACTCGTAACAACGAATGTAACCCGTATTGTCACTGGCTCTCGGGGCATGGTAAAGACAGATATTGGCAAATTTCCCCCCAGTTCTGCCAGCCGGGGGGAAACGGACATAGCCATGGTTTGGCCATTTTGCTTTGAGCAGCAAAATGGTTGGGGGGGGGGGGAACACCCCCACCATGAGTACTCATGGAAAGGAAACAAAGCCAGCGCTCGGCCGCCGTCTCCTCGAAAAGAGCACCTCCAACCCGCACATGGTTCCAAAATGGCGGTGAAGGGGGCCATTGGTCTTCTTGCCTTTGGAACACTTGAAGATGAATATGTTGCTGGTGTCAATAACTCATTCCCTCATCCCCTTTGTTTTCAAGCTTCTTTTATTTATTTTGAGAGCACAAGTGGGGGAGGGGCAGAGAGAGATGGAGAGAGAGAATCCCAAGCAGGCACCACCTCTCTATCACCGCAGAGCCTGACACAGGGCTTGAACCACAAACCATGAAATCGTGGCCTGAGCCAAATTCAAGAGTCAGACACTTAACCAACTGAGCCACCCAGATGCCCCAATAACTCATTACCTTCAATTTCTGATCACAACTTCTCAGCTTAGTTGACCCACGGAGGACTCTGTCCCAAGTTCCTTTGCTTGAAGAATTCTAAGACCAGATTTGAGAGCCATTGATGTATAGGCCAAGTCTAGTTCCTGGCCTAACTTTGTTTCCAAACCCCAGAGTGTTTCAAATTCCCCCCTCCACACCGTCGACAAGTACCTTATGTGAGTGTGATGGAATGTTCCGTAAGCGCTCAAGGTCTGCGTAGAGGCACTCACTGCTGCGGGGCCGTTTGCAGATGGTCTCCATGGAAAGGATGGGAGAGGAAGCCTGTGTCAGGGGAAACTTGGGGCTCCCGGGAGGCTGGGGCTGCATGGGGGTGGGACCTAGGGCCCGGCAGGGAAAGCTGGAGCCTCAGCGGAGATGTTGGGGAAGGACCAGGGCCAGGAGGGCGTCCGTCCCAGCAGGGCTGCGTCGCGGGTGACCGACCGGTGGTCACGTCTGTCGCCTTTCCCGTGCCTCCGTTCTTCCCTTCTAGCTCTTGTCTCCATTGTCCCTCATTCTGGCGTCTCCTCTCCTGTTTCTTTCTTTTTCCATCTTCCTCCATCCGGGATTTTCTTGCTGTTTTCTCTCTGTTCCCATCCACACCTTAATCTACTTCTTTTTCTCCCTTGCTTTCTTACTCTCTTTCCTTATGTTTTGCTACGTTTTGAACATTGTTTTTTTTTTTTTAATTTAAATCCAAATTAGCATATAGTGCAACGATGATTTCAGGAGTAGATTCCTTAGTGCCCCTTACCCGTTTAGCCCATCCCCCTTCCCACAACCCCTCCCGTAACCCTCAGTTCGTTCTCCATATTTATGAGTCTCTTCTGTTTTGTCCCTCTCCCTGTTTTTATATTATTTTTGTTTCCCTTCCCTTATTATGTTCATTTGTCTTGTCTCTTAAAGTCTTCATATGAGTGAAGTCATATGGTATTTGTCTTTTTCTGACTAATTTTGCGTAGCATAATACCCTCCAGTTCCATCCACGTAGTTGCAAATGGCAAGATCTCATTCATTTTGATTGCCGAATAATACCCCGTTGTATATACTTTTTATTGTGAGAAAATATATAACAGGAAGTTTGTCACATTTGAGGTTACAACTCCCTAACATCGGTTACATTCACAGTGCCGTCCAGCCATCACCACTGGTGATTTCCAGAACTTTATCATGGCCCCAAAAACCTGCATAGCCAAGCCCCGTCCCCCGGCCCCAGGGAATGTCTACCTACTTCCTGGCTCTGCGGATCTGGCCGAGGTAGATGTGTTCTGCCAACAGGTGTCGGTCCTTCGTGACTGGCTGCTTTTACCCAGCGTGTTTCCAAGGCTCAACCAGGCTCTAGGAGGTGGCAGGGCTTGACTCCTTTTTAAGGCTGAGGAATGTTCCGCTGTGTGGACAGACTACATCTTGCTTACCTGTTCAACTGTTGAGGGACACTTGAACCGTTTCCACATTCGCCTGTCGTATAGCATTGCACTAAACATCGGCATAAAATATCAGTCCCTCTTTTCAGTTTTCTTGCAGCAGACATGTAAGAGCACATTTAACTTTTCAAAGAGTAGCCGGATTCCATCTCTTCTTACATTTTGCTGTCTACTTTCCTTTTTTTCCTCATCTGTAACGCGGATTCGAAGGCTCTCCCACAATTGAGTGCATCAGCTTTTGTTTCTCTTAATTACAAAGATATATATGACTTTGATGTGTTTTAAAATCTTTTCTATTTTACTTTTTTTAAGATTTTTTTTGATGTTGGTTTATTTTTGAGAGAGACAGAGCACGAGTGGGGGAGGGGCAGAGAGGCGGGGGTGGGGGGGGACAGAGGATCCGAAGCGGGCTCTGCACTGACAGCACAGAGCCTGACGCGGAACCCGCGAACCACGAGATCGTGACCTGAGCCAAAGTCAGACGCTTAATCAGCTGATCCATCCAGATGCCCCCCTATTTTCCTTTTTTTAAAAAGCCCTAAATATTTTTAGTTAAAAGCTCCTTTCATTGGTACGTGAGTGTTGATTGACCCCACGCCTGCCTCACAGCTCGGTCACACCCTGCGGGAGATACTCCGCATCTCCCTGAGACCACAGCCTCCTCCCGACCAGTCCGGACTCCTGGAGCCACAGGGCATCGTCCCCAGAGAGCGCGCTCCTGTGTCCGCGCTCCTGTCGCACCTGTCCCTTAGTGTGGATGCAGGCATTGCTTCACCGTGAGAGCTCATTTGCAGAGGCCAGCTTTTTCCCTTCTCTACCTGGAGCCTTAAACACAAGAAATTATTATTCCTCACCTCTGCGGATTCCACTTTGGCCAAGACGAGCTTTTACGCTTCTCTTCTGAATTAGTGACTTCACGGCTATCCGCCTGTGTTTGCCCACCGATCTCGCTGTGGCCGACGCCTCCGTGCTGGGTAGGGTGTCCCTGTGATCACCTGCCCCGTCCTCCTCAGAAGACTCCCCAGCACGTGATTTCTGTGTGCTTTCTGCCTGGTGCCAGTCACTTAGTTTTCAAGATGACTTTGGGCTGGACAGTGGCGACCTCCTGGGTCCTGTGCGTCTCTGCCTATAGGTCGTTACAAAGTTCAGCGTGGGTTTTCCTGAGCCATGTGTCGGGTTGCCGTGAGCTCCGTGTTTGCGTGTTCCTCTCTGCAGTCGTAGGGTTTTTTATCCTTCTGTCCTTCAGAGTTTGCGTCCCCCGAGGCCTCGTCTCCTCTATCTTTCAAAGAGAACTGTGGGATTATTGTCATTATTAGTAAGAGTGACTGCGAGATGGAGACAATAGCAGGTCTGTACACCAGGTTATTCCAGCACCCTCCGTTCTGTCCTTGGATTGTAAGAATCTTCACATTCATAGCGAACACTTACTACCCGTTCGCTACCGAGAGGACGCTGTTCTGTGCTGCTTCCGAGAACCAGAGATCGTCCCATCGGGACCCTGCAGCCCACAGGCGCGTGGCCCTTCCGGGACTTTGTAAAGTCACGGGGGCCTGGATTAAATCCAGATCCCTGAAACCGCCTCTCAGCAGGTGCGGTGGGTCGGAGACAGAAATGCTGATGGTGACGTCAGGTCCGCAGCTACACCATGACGCATCGAGGGACCTGTGGGCCATCAGAGAGGACACACTGAGCTAAAGGAGCACGACTTGCAGGGCAGAGGCCCGAGGATGCATCCTGGGCCGGTGGTGGTGGTGACAAGGAGAGCCCTGTGTGACCGTGAGGGCATGAGCTGTGCAAGACTGCCTGGGCCACGGGAGGAGATGTGAGAGACACGGAAACAGAACCAGGAGAGTTGAGGCTATGCCAGCCTCCGGGGTGCAGCGGGGAGGAGGCCACGAGGATGGGGGTCTGGAGTCCGGGAGATCAGAGACACACGTGACAGTGTCCCCACGGGAAGGGCCTGGAGGGGTGGGAGGGTCAGGTCAACCCACAGTGGCTGCCGCGGGCAGGGGAGCCGTGAGATTCCTCCGGCCCACAGGCGGCCGGAGCGTCCGGCTCCCTGGACAAGTTCTAGATGTCTGCTCTAGAGGTGGGGCTGGGGAACCGGCCTGAGAGAGCCCTAGCCCCGGGTGACTCACGCGTGCCTCCAGGGTTCAGAGCCAGTGTTTAGGGAAAGGCCGAGTAGGCTGTGTGTAGGACAAGTATCACCAAGGGTCAGACACCCACACAGACACACGGTCGCATGCCAGGACCCGGCCGGCCCCCGAAGACGCTCTCATAGTGTCTGATGATTAAACCGCCCCACGTGGCTCGTCATACGCATCCTCCGTTCGTTATGTTTTTATTTTTATCCTACTTATTTTACTGGTTTCAATCAAATCTCAGACCTATAAAAGCTCAAATATCGTCATCTGTCTTGCCAGAGGCTGGAAACCTCTGGAATATTTGTCCATTACTTGTCGGTGCTGCCTGTTAGGACTTCAGCCGGGGCTGTTGGCCAGCACACCTGCACATGACCTCTCCACGTGGCCAGGACTTCCTCCCGACACAGTGGGCAAGCGTTGTAGGAGAGCTGCGTAGCCAGGAGGAGGCCATCCATGTTTCCTTCTGTGCCTAAGCATCAGGGGACACAGGGTGTCAGTTCTCCTGTAACCTATCAACAAAGTCCCACCTTGGTTCCGGGTAGAGAAAGAGACTCTGTCCCTTGCTTGGAGTGTGGCAGGGTTCTAGAAGAGCCTGTGAACCCCGAATACTGCTGTTACCGTTATGGAAAATTTGCCGCAGATAGTAAATAAACACGTGATAGTGATCGATGCAGCGGAAAGAGACATAGCAGAGCGGGAGGACTGAGGACCTCCGGGGGCAGGCAAGGTTATTTTCTATGATGGGCAAAGGGGCCAAGAAGTCTCGCTGAGGACATCTTGGAGCAGAGACCCAAGAGGAGAGGCTGGGAACAGGTGGCCCTCTGGGGTTGTTATGTTCCTGGCAAAAGAATCATGTTCTCACTATAGTTACAGTGGCTTCATTAAACACAGCATTTGTCCCCAGTTAATGTAGGGACCTATATGCATTTTATGTTCTATATTGCTGAAAACAAGCTGACTTTTACCTTGATCTCCGTGTTGCAATTATTTAGTGGTGAAATAGCTGTGGGAATATTTCACGGTCTTTTAAAGAGCAGTGCTCCGTTTCTCTCTCCATTCTTTAAAAGAAGAGTCAATATAAAAGTATTTCAGTATCTCTTAGCTTGTTCCCCCACATACAATTGTCATCCAGTATTATGGGATTTATCCTTCCCAAGTAGCACTACGGAATCAGGAACGTACCATTTTTAAAGGTGGTCCAGAGACCCACCAGATACAAAGGGATACTCAAGAAAAAATGGTCATTTTCGCGCATATGGCTTTCACAGCTTCAAATAAAGAAGACGAACTACAAAAAAAGTTTTTTAATAATTTAATGCTGCGTAGAATTATTCTCAGAGTTTGGTCAATGGCACTGGGCGTTTTCCAACAGTTGGAGAAAGACACGAGCACTTAATAGTGGGCATTCTCCATTCCAGTGCACTTAAAATGAAGGCAATCACATAAGGTTCTCTTGCTTCATGGGTAATTAAGGCATTTCACTCCGCCATTCCTTATTCTAATGAAGAAGAAGAAATTTCTCTTTTGCTGAATTATCTCGCCGAAGGGTTTTATTTCCCCTCGTTGCTCTGACTGTGGAAAATGTTCCTTTTACTTGTGATTGTCTGCTATATGAATTGTGAGTCAGGGGGAAAAAAATGTGAAGATTCTCCATGGCATCAAACTTCTAAAAAAAAAAAAAAAAAATGCTTAGACACTCACTGTCCGTGGAAACAAAACAGCCGGGACCACCAGCGTCCAGATTCCTCTCTCCTCCTCCGGGAACCAGCGAGACTCTGCTCGCCTGTTTGTTATCTTCTGACTTAAGAGACCACTTTTTTTTTTTAATATGAAATTTATTGTCCAGTTGGTTTCCATACAGCACCCAGTGCTCATCCCCAAAAGGAGACCCACTTGTTAAATGGCACATTTCAGATATCACGGACGGTAACAATGACAGCTTATCCGCTAAATAGCATTGACCAGAATTGTTAAGCTGATTCTTCCCCGCACCCAGGACACCTGCCTGCGAACCTTCTCCCCGCCCGTGGCAGGCACCAGCAGAGAGTAGCCACCCCGTCGCCCTTTGGGGTGGACAAAACCACGTCCACGTGGAACTGGTACGTTCCTCAGCCTCCTCTCGGCCTCTCGTGGTGGATCCCCGGTGCAGACCGTGCACCGTCCCCCGCCTCCTCCAGGGAGCCCGTCCCACCACACAGGCGAACTGAAAACCGCGCCCTCATGACTGCCATTAACATTGGAACTTCCCGAATAGGATAGTGGCCAAAGTACATCAAAGGTGGGGGGAAAGAAAAGGCTTAATGTTCAGGCTTAGATCTTCGTTGGCATGGTCTGCGAAAGGCTTTACCACCGACTCCACCTCCCAGAGACTGCAGTGGAGTTGTTTCCCTCAGCACTGTTGGCAGGAGCCCTAAAAGGCCCACAGTTCACAGTCATAGAGCCAAACAGGCTGGCCCTTTCGGGGTGAGCACAGGGGAACACGCTGATTTTTTTCCTCATTTTTCTACACCGTTCAGTTGACAATTCCTTTCTGCCCGGGGCAGTCTTGTCTTCTGTCCATGACGTGTTTGTTGGAAACATTTCACATGGGCTAATCTTGCTCTTCCAACTGTTTTGAAAGCCTGAGAAGACAGGACACACATCAGATACTTGCTGTGTCCCCCGAAAGCCCGGCACCATGCACGCGTGTGCTGTGCTCCAGGCATATGGCAGTTCACCGGGAAGAGGAGGGAGGGGACCTCCCTGGGCCCACATGGAGGTACTAATTGGTTTTCCAAAGTATTTCTTTTTTGAGAGACAGAGTGTGAGCAGGGGAGGGGCCGAGAGAGAGAGAGAGGGAGACCCAGAATCGGAAGCAGTCTTCAGGCTCTGAGCTGTCAGCACAGAGCCCGATGCGGGGCTCAAACTCAGGAACTGTGAAATCATGACCTGAGCCGAAGTCGGACGCTCAACCGACTGAGCCACCCAGGCGCCCCTGGTTTCCCAGAGTATTTATTCTCTATGGATTGGCTCTATGTGATATAAACCAGTGTTCCCCAAAAGTGTGTGTTCTAGAATATGAATCCAACAAGATGCACTGAAGGAAAAGTTTTGGAGAGCGTGGCCTAGTCTGTCTCCCTGTTGGGAGTTGTAGAGACCCCAGCAAGTCGAAGTCTCTTGGAAGCCCTCCATTTAAAAGAAGAAAAACAAAAGCCTCATTTAACTTGTTTAAACTGTGGTACCAAACACGTGTGGCCATACCCATCTAAACTCTAGTTTAGTCCTCACGACCATTACTCTGTTCTGGAACACATTTTGGGAAATTTTGAAACCAAAGAGTACAGTGTTTTTTGGGTTTTTTTTAAGATTTTTTTCTAACGTTTTTAAGTAATCTCTACACCCAACATGGGGCTTGAACTCACAACCCCGAGATCAAGGGTCGCAGGCTCCACCCCGTGAGCCAACCAGGTGCCCCAGGAGAAGTGTTTTAATTGTTTGTCCAACAGCCGTATGGGAAGGCCTGTTGGATTACAAGTGTCCTCACTTCTAATTTGGGAAAGAGCACGTGGGATTTCACCCGTGTGAACACCCAGAACATTCTCAGAAGCACAGAGGTCTTGAGTGCTTGTTTAGCTCTGGAAAGCTGCCCTCCCAGGACTGCTCTGGTGCGGGCCTGGCCCCTGGCTCCTGGCTCCCAATTCCTATGGAGCTCTGGGTCGGAATTAGAGCTCACATTTCAAATCTGAAATTACACAACCCGCTTCACTTTTGTGTCCTTTTTCATAACTGTGTGGTTTCATTGTCTCATTTCAGGTAATCTTAGAGAAGGCTTATCTTTGCTTGAATCTCTTACATTTAGCATCTTTTCCACACATATGCTTTTGATGCACTCCTGAAAGCTAGTTACATTTAGGATTCTTCTCCAACTTTTTCAGTGCTGTTCAGTAGCGGATGGAGATAATATTGTCTTTCAGTTCTGGTGCTTGTATATCTTGAATGTGCTGATTGACATGAGAATGTTATAAATGGAGGCTCGCTTCTTTCTGTTTTGGAAGTTGAGAAATAAGTCATTATCATCATCATATTTAATATTTATTATCTACGTTCACTACGTACACTAATTGCACTCAATGCATGATCTTACTTAATCCTGACTTTTGTCCAACCTGATGGTACAGACATTAAGCAGGACTAGAGGGCTCAACACGCTAAGTTGCGTTGGCTTCTGTGTTAACATGAATTTCTCGGGAGTGTGTTGAATTGATTTCACTTTTATCAAAGTTAGGATGAGACGCGGCATATGATGCCATAGAAACAACTGTGTTATTTTCTAATAACTTACTTTTTTGAATTTTTTTTTTTTTGAGAGAGAGAGAGAGAGAGTGCAAGCAGAGGAGGGGCAGAGAGAGAGGGACAGAGGACCCGAAGCAGGCTCTGTGCCGACAGCAGAGAGCCTGACGCGGGGCTCGAGCTCACCAACCGTGAGATCGTGACCTGAGCTGAAGTCGGACACTTAACCCACTGAGCCACCCAGGCGCCCCCACGACTGTGCTATTTTGAGCGTCGTTCAGAAGTACAAGTTTTAATTCACTTAAAGCCACACTACCTACCCCCTCCCATTGGGAAAAAAAAAAAAAAGGAAAGAAAATCGACCTAAAGAAGAACCATACATACTCCATGCGACGGGGACAGGAGGCAGGCTGGCTGTGCACAGCAGCTCCTCACTGTCCAATGACAAACAATCTTGACGGGACACTTTGATGCAACAGATCAGACTCTGCCATTGAGAAAATCTGTGAGCTCTCCCGAGCCAATCGAAAGCCCTTCTGCTCTCCTGACCATCCCGTGCCTCTGTGTCAGGACCGTGCTCTCTGTGCCCGGCTTATCCATCTCTGTTCTTGTTGTGCTGCTTCCTTTCTTTCCCCGGTCTCTCCTCTCCCCTGCCCGTCGCCCAAAAAATCCATTGTGCAAATTGATTCGGAGATCGGGCTTGATAAAACACCAGTGTTTCGCCCTCGCAGCCTCCGCGCGGTGGTGTTATTAGCTCTTGCTGATTATCTGGCTGTGCGAGCCGAAGCTGCCACAGCGGGCTTGGAGGTGTGCCGAGATTAACTGGGGGCTTTGCAGCCGTTTGTCACACAAATAGCGGTGCCAGTAAACTGAAAAACGATCAGTCATTTTTCTCAAGATTGAAACCTTTTATCAGCTGTTTCAGCTTCATTATTCGATCAACGATTAGCAGCCAGCCATTGTCAGTCAGTCACCCACGGTCACCGGTTCAGAGCTGCTGCCGGCTCAGCGGCCGCCCGGCACCTGTCCGCAAGGTGAGGGCGCCTTCCTCCCACCTGTCTGCCTGCCGGTCACTGCCACTTGGCAGATTAGAGATAGGTGTCCGACGGGCATCTCCTGTTTTCGTTGAAGTCGTGCTTTGACACATACTTCGTTTCTAGGTGTGAGATCAGTAAATGGGGGGGGGGTATTTTTCTTTTACGTCCCCGTGGGTGTTTCATTGAAAAGATTTTTGCCTTTTAATTGAAATGCCAACTGTCTTGATTGGAGCAGGGAAGAGGTGTTCTTGTCCACACCTGACTCTTTCATGTCACTGTGAACGTGTGATAGAGCCCTTTGGCTACCCGCTCCGGACTGTTCTGGAGCTCAGAGCCCAGTTCATCCGGAGGGAGGAAGGAGGACGGAGCCATGGCTCCGGCCTGCAGATAAGCAACCCTTCGTAGACTCCAGCGGCTAGAGTCCACAGGTGGGCCTGCGTAGACGGAGTGAGTGTATGCCGATACGATGATTCCATGGGAAGCAAAGTCACTCTACGAGGTTGCCAAATCGTGGTCATCAGAAGGGGCCTGCATATTTGTTTAAAAACAGGACCCCTGAGGGGCGCCTGGGTGGCTCAGCTCGTTGAGCGTCAGACTTCAGCTCAGGTCACGATCTCACGGTTTGTGAGTTCAAGCCCCGCGTCGGGCTCTGTGCTGACAGCTCGGGGCCTGGAGCCTGCTTCGGATTCTGTGACTCCCCCTCTCTCTCTCATCCCCTCCCCGGCTCATGCTCTGTCTCTCAAAATATAAATAAATGTTAAAAAAAAAAAAAACTAAAAAAAAATAACACTGAGAGATGGATCTTTGGCCTTTTTCTTTTTTTCTTTTTTTTTTTTTTTTGCTTTTTTTATTCAAATCTATCAGAAAATACAATTCTACCACTACGTAAAAGTAGAAGAGGGAAAAAAAAATCACTTAGTTTATTTCTATATCATCGAGACCCTACTTGATTTTTCAGCCAGAGCTCTACTTGGTCAGGAGCGGAAGGGTATGTGTGTGTGTGTGTGTGTGTGTGTGTGTGTGTGTGTGTGCACCTGTGTGCATACATCATGTCTGTAGTGGAGACTTCTAAAAATATTGTGATTTTACAAATCGTTCTGAATCGTGTTTGTACCATTTTCAAAACTATTTCCATAGCATCTTGAGATTAATCTTCCACGTGTTTTTCCTTGGTAATACGTTTTCGTGAGGGCTGGGACTTACCTCGTGCCTTGTGTTCTCGTGGCATCCACATCAAGATAACCGCACACAGCATATGGTGAGCGGTTGGTCGCGTGTTGACACCTCTCGTCCAGTTTATTGTTCTAGAAGACGTACTTTGGAGAACATCTCCAGCTTCCTCAGTGCGGTCGTCTCTGAGATAACCAGTAGAAACCCGTCTCCTTGCTAACTGAAACATTGTAAGCCCACCCAGATGGAAGGTTCTGGTCTCCCCTGTTGATCATACTGGTTCAGTCCCTACTGTTGGGATCCCTCTCCCCCGCCCTTCCTTGTTGTCTTCCTCACGCGCGTGTGAGACACTGTGCGTGTACAGGCACCCCACCCCCGCCCCACAAGGGAGTCCCCGGCTCTTGTTAAATAGTTTCTTGGTGAAAAGGAATTTCATCTGTATTTCTCCGTTAGAGGCTCTTGGTGTTTGAGGGTGGACCTTCTTGCCTCCTCCTGCCCTTCCTGGGCGAGTGGCTAACTGGAAGAAAGGGGTGACGGCCCTTAGAACGAATACACAAGTTCGCTAGCAAGTTATTCAGATGGCACTTCACACTTCAGCCAGCTGTTTGAGATTTTCTTTCTGTGGATGCGTCTGCTTTGAACTGTCTTGATCTCGCTTAGGCGGTAAGGGGAAGACGCCGGCATGTACTGACTTTGTGCCCCCCTTGCTGCGGTGGCTCCTTCACCCCTCATGGCAGCCCTGGGTTGGAGGCGGAAGGGGACCATGGGACACGGACCCGAGTCACCCCTTGGCCACCCTGTGCCTCTGCCAGGCAGGGCGGCCTCGGTTCCCGAGCGCCAGCTTTCCCGCCTCCCCCTCTTCTCTGTTGTCCATGACCTTCCCTTGCACCTGCAGCACTGGGAAGAGGGCGCACGTTGCCACGCGGGTCAAATTCAGCCACTGGCCCACTGAGACCCAGCAACGCCCTGCAGCCACCTCTCCTCCGTGAAGGAAGCAGCTCATTGCCATCCTGACACTTTTTTCTGGGCAGTTTGCATGTTCTTCGCAATCTGTAAAATATCATTTTCCCCCCAAAAGAATTAGAAAAGAAATAATAAAAGAAAACCTTCAAATAATGCATATTTGGTAGTTTCATATGTTCCATATTCATTCATGAAACTGATGGTTGGAAACCATAAGGCCATGAACTCTGTCCTTCTGTGGAAGGAGCCAGTTTAGTAGTTCTGTTTCTTGCGATTTGTTTGGGGTTTTTGCATATGAAATGGGCTTTGGTGAGAATAGCCTCACCTCCTATCTTGTGCCCAAGTGAACTTTGGGATGGTATTTTGTAGATGAACTCGTGATTACAAACTTGCTTTTCATACACAATTTTATCAGTACTCGTTTTTTTTTTTTTTTAATTTTTTTTTAACATTTTATTTATTTTTGAGACAGGGAGAGACAGAGCATGAACAGGGGAGGGTCAGAGAGAGGGAGACACAGAATCTGAAACAGGCTCCAGGCTCCGAGCTGTCAGCACAGAGCCCGACGCGGGGCTCGAACTCACGGACCACGAGATCATGCCCTGAGCCAAAGTCGGCCGCTTAACCGACTGAGCCACCCAGGCGCCCCAGTACTCGTATTTAAGAACGGTGCTGATTCTGTCTCCTGACCCTTGTGAGTCTGAGTTCAGACCTTCCCCCAGAGCAGATAATTCACCACAGGTGTGTGCCTCCATGAATCTCTTGAAACCAGAGTAGCCATGACTCGGGTCTTTAACTTCGTTAAGCTCTTTTGCTTTTAGTGAAGAGGTGGATTGTTGTGTGTGTGTGTGCTGATTACAAGCAAAGATCTAAATTTCAGCACGAGGACAAACATTTTTTTTGTCAACGGCTCAGGCCCATTTTCTAATTCTTACGAGCTAATCATGGAAGTTAACTAGAGAACTCATACTTGGTACGCTTTTTAAAAATATACGTTGTAATTCACTCAAGGGGGGGAAACGTAACTGCAAGTTCAACAATTCCAAATGAAATACAAGGAGACAGCATAGTATCCAGAAGAACTGGCCTGGGTGGATCGCTGCCTCTAAAGAACATGAGTTCAAGGGTGCCCGGGTGGCTAAGTCGGTTAAGCGTACGACTCTCGATTTTGGCTCTGGTCATGATCTCATGGTTTCGTGGGTTTGAGCCCTGTGTCAGGCTCTGTGCTGACAGTGAAGAGCCTGCTTGGGATTCTCTCTCTGCCCCTCCCCGACTCGTGCTGTCTCTGTCGCTCTCAAAACAAATAAATAAAACTTAAAAAATAAAGAGGGGCGCCTGGGTGGCTCAGTTGGTTAAGCGTCCAGCTTCAGCTCAGGTCCGGATCTCGAGATCGAGTCCATGAGTTTGAGCCCCGTGTCGGGCTCTGTGCTGACAGCTCAGAGCCTGGAGCTGCTTCAGATTCGGTGTCTCCCTCTCTGCTCCTCCCCCAATTGCTCTCTGTCTTGGTCTCTCAAAAATGAATAAACGTTAAGAAAAAAAAAAGCAAGGAAAGGGAAAGGACATTGGTTCACAAACATACCATGAAACCTACATTCACAATCATAAATTAAACAGCTCGTCTCTCAGCACCACTGTCCAATGTAGCAGGCAT
Source organism: Panthera onca (assembly GCF_046562875.1). Classification (NCBI taxonomy): domain Eukaryota; kingdom Metazoa; phylum Chordata; class Mammalia; order Carnivora; family Felidae; genus Panthera; species Panthera onca. Next base: position 4,986,182 of record NC_138346.1, on the reverse strand, counting down.
TCGCATTGTTAAGAGCTTCTGTTAGCACATGTGACACATACTGTTTAGGCCACACGGAGATTTCAAATTGCCTTGAATTTGTAAAAGTTGATTTAAGGAGAAGAAGTGATACGTTACGACCAGGTAAGTTTCCTCTGTACATATTCCAAGCTACAGGATAATCCTTTCATATGGCAGTGTTACGGTGGGCATTTCATTCTGAGGAAACCATTAAAATGACTGGAAGAAAAAACACTCCTACTCCTGCCCAGAGGTGCTTATTACAGTATTTTTAGTAGACTTCATTTTCTAGAAAAGTTGTAGTTTCTAGAAAAGACTTCTAGAAAAACTGAGGAGATGTTATAGGCAATTCCCAAATGACGTCCCCTTACACACATGTGTGCACATGATTTCCCGTTACTATTTACATCTCTAATTAATATGGTATGTTTCTTACAATTAATGAACCAGTATTGATAACCTTAGTATTAACTTAAAGTCTATACTTTTTTTTGGATTTCCTTAGTTTGGACCCACTGCTGTCTCTGTTCCAGGATGCCATTCAGGGTCCCATATGACATTTAGTTGTGACGTCTCCTGAGGCTCCTCTTGGCTGGGATGTTTTCTCAGACTTCCCTTGTCAAATTTCCCTGACAATTTTGAGTAGTACTGGTCAGGTACTCCTGACCTTGTAGGATGCCCTTCTTTTGGAATTTGTCTGCTGTTTTCCTTAGGATTAGTCTGGGGTCGTGATTTTTGGAAGGAAGGTCACAGAGGCAAGTGCTGTTTTTATGACAGCATGTCAAGGGAACATAGTACCACCGCCATTTATGACTGCCAGTGCTGACCTTGATCACTGGCTTGAGGTTGTGTTCCTCAGACTGCCCCTCTGTGAAGTTACTTCTGTCCCCTCCCCGCTTCCACGAGGTCCTTTTTGGGAGGAAGCCTCTGTGTCCAGCCCTCACCTAGGAGGGAGGAGTCACGCCCCTCTTCCTCTCCGGTGGGGTATCGACATAAACTATTTGGGAAGCTTTGTCTCTTCTCCCCATTTATTAATTTTCTTCAATCATTTCTTTACATCTGCATGGACTCTTGGATTATTTATTTTATACTTTAGGCTATAATCCAGTACCACTGTGTTTATCTTCTTGCTGGAATTATTCTGGCTTCGGCCACGGGAAGCCCCTGCCCCCATCAGTGTAGGGCAGGTCTGTTTGTTTATTTTAGCAACTTCCTCACTGCGGGGGATCTATGAAATGCCGCAGGCTCACCTCTACATTTCCTGCCCCGGTCCCAGAATTGGCCACCTCCCCAAGGAGCCCTGGATCTTTTTATTGGAGAATGGTATTAGAAACTGAGCTCTGTGGGCTAGATTACTAGCTTGTCATTCCTCCTTGGCTCTCAGCAGACAAAGCAGAGAAAAGGAATTCATGTGTGTGTCCGCACACATATCTATAAATATTTCTATATGTGACCACCTGTATCTATATTAAGTTCAAGAGAAGATAACATCTTCAGTAGCATGAAATTGGCAATAACTCAGTGCTTAATGATAAGGAACTGTGATATGCTGTCTCCACGATGCCACTGTTAAAAAGGATAATTTTGAAAACGATCGTAACCTAACACCTTACATTTCGAAAGTATTACAGGTCTTCATAGAAGCCATACTCATAAGTGTGGTCATTATTCGTGTATATGGTTAAGAACTTTAAGAGGAAAATTGAAGGGATAGTTAGATTGGTCATGGTATATTCTTAATAGTAAAATAATATGAAATTAACTTTGCTTCTGCAATAATATTGAAGCCTTGTTCCACTGTGTTCTTGCCTGAAGCTGAATAAAGTTGGCGTATTTAAGTTACTTTTACAGAAAGAAATGAGACTTTCGTTGTTGTGCTGTGTGAGTACAGCACTTTCCTGGGCCCTCCTAGGATAATCGTGACCTTGTTTAATTACTCAAAATAGTAAAAAGTTGTGAAGTTACGGTCAAAGCAGTTTTATGGGAAGAAGTCTGTTAGTCTTTCAAGGCGTGTATGTCCATAATAGCAGAAAAGAATCAAATGATTAGAATTCTTTTGTTTTCCACTCTGATCTTTGTACCCGACTTTGACTCAGTAAATACCCACGTATGTTAAAGCCTCCGAGGTTTCTGAAACTGCAAATCAGAATGCTATCGGGAATTTCCGGGGAGGTTCTCCTGAAATGCGTAAGGTTACAAATATTTTCCAGAAGCTATTTTCAGTGGTGTTCCCCGACTCAGATGGCCACGTATAAGGGGACTGTGGTTGACTGAATAACCCTGAAGTGTCCCATTTCACTCAGGGAGGTGTAGGAAGTCAACTAGAAAGATGTCAGATCAAATGCAGTGTCCGCCATTGTTGAGGCTGGTGGTCCAGTGATCACAGCCCCTCAATTACAGCCCCGGGAGGGAGCACGAGCAGCCATCATTACATAATTATGCCTTTGATTAGTTGGCTTTAACTGGTCATCGCCTTTGAAATATGATAGCGCGATTTAAAGTTTTATTAAAAAACTATCTTTTCTGGAATTGTTGGAGAAAGATTTTGTGTTAAAAAAAAAAATCCAAAGAAAAGCCTGCAATATATTCCTAGAGGAGATTGAGAAGGAAGAAAATGAAGAAGAAAGGGAAGGGGGGGTAGGGGAGGGGGATAAATGTTTCCCATTATCACTCCTTTCCGGGGTAAGAAGCTCAGACACCCCGGTGCCCAGCCTCCCTCTCCCAGCGTCACTCGCCCCTGGCCTGCCGCCCACCTCCCCGAGCCCTGAGCTGGCCCTCGGAGAGGGGCCAGGAGATACGGCCAGGACAGGACAGCCCTTGCTTTGCTGCAACCTGCCGATGTGAACCCAGATGAACGGATCTCACACATTTCGCACACATCATTCAGCTTGGAAAAACTCGTTTGAACCTCGTTTTTTTCTTAAGTGAGAATTTGGTTTGCTTCTTGTCTCTGTCTGCAATGCCAGGTGCCCCAGTCCTGCAATATTGAAGCCCTGTTCGGGGAGTAACTAGACCTTTAAAAAAAAAAAAGGCTGGGGACCCACTCCCCTCCCAAGTCCACAGCATGCTTAGTCTCTGTTCTCGTGTCCTGATCATGTGTCTGGAAGAGGGTGAAGCCTAGAGACCGAGGGGCCCCTGTATCAACATCCTAACAAGCCACCTCCCCCCCACCCCCCAGCCAGAAAGCCCTTCCTTCTCAAAATGAATAGCTACTCCATGAAGACAGGGCAAGAAGTTAACATTAAGTGTTCACGTATTTCTAATCTCCATCTGAGAACATGCCCGACCTGAAATCTACATTACGAATGTATCACAAAGGTATATTCGACTTCAACTCCTATTTTATTTTAGTCCCTGTTAAAAGTTACCCTCTTGGCATCGTACTGAAATACCCAATTAATTTTGGGTGCACTTGAACCCTTGCTCTGCAACACAGTGTGTTTCTAGGCCAAGAGGAAAACCAGCCCTCCACCTAATTGGAACTTCTGGTTTTTATGGCGTATCCTGGAGCTTTCGCTTAGTTTTTATTTTCACTGTTTTCTGGGGTTAATGGTATTTTCTGTGCACGTCTACATTAACCACTATGCGGAAGCCTTCGGCGGCTTCCAAGCCTTCGCAGCTTTAAAGAAGCCGCCGATATGGAGATTGTATTTGCTGTAAAGAAAGCCATTATGGGTTATTGGAAAGTGAATTAAAATTTTATAATTAAGGGTCAGTGACTTCTTTCAGGGCTTTGTTGAGTTGGGTATTTTAGCTCCTGCGTTCAGGAGCTTCAGGTTACGAAAAGATTATACCAGTCTTGCCAGAAACTGGTAACGACGAAGTTATTTTACTTCCTGAACATATGTCCTATATTTGCTTGGCCTCGGGTTTTGTTTAATCCTCTCAAAGGCCCTTTTAATGGACGTTTCAACGTGACTACTTCTCTGTGTGGCCGCCTCTGGGAAGCAACCATTATGTCAAGCCCCTTTACAGCTAAAGTAGGGAGTTCACATAGCGTAAGAATCTTTGGGGTCGCATCTTATGGGGAAAAATAAAAAAAACAAAAAAAACCACTGCCTCTTTACAAGAGAACAGAACATTTGCACAGTCTTGTTGAGCAAATGAACATTCAAATGGCCAGCACAACAGAAATCTCCAGTCTCTAACCTCACAATGAAATCACCACCAACAAAAGATTGCGGGGTACTGGGGACGCTAGACTGGAAGTGATACGGAACCACAGTGTGACCCACCCCCACCTGCTGGGGGGCTCCTGGGGGGACGGTCTTTATCTGGCCTCTCTGTGGAGCAGAGACGGTCCCCTCTGCACGAGTGGCACTTCTACCGATGGCATCTTAAAAACAAATAAATACCCATCTGGTGTGGACAGGGAGTGGGTGCTATCTGACAAGGTTATCATTCGCCTTCTCTAAGAGGTACAAGTTTGCAATCCCTCGTGTGAATGGAGAGGGCTATTTGTTTCGTTCCGAGACAAGACATTCTTAGAAATGAGTGACACGCCTTCTCTGACCCAGCCCCTTCCTGCGTGTAGGTAAAAAGATCCTATTTGTTCTCATAATTGATTGTGAGGGCTGCAGCGTGCCTTACTTAACCAGCCCTGTTCGCTGCACGCCGCGGATGTAATTCATGCACACTTGAACGTCCAACATGGCTGACAAGGCTTGGACATACAACCTCACAGCTGCATCATTTTTTAATCAGCTATCTGAGGAATATTTATCTAATCAACAAAGAGCGCTGTCAGAAGGAGACCAGAGGTGACATTAATATAAGTCTGTGGTCTCCTGGCACACTGATGGAGGAAGAGTTCAGGAGAAAACCAGGCTCGTCTGAGCACGCCAACGGACTAAGGTGCATTTTTATTCCACTTGCAAAGAGCTAGTCGAAAGATTCTCACCTTGGAAATTCGGCTGTCTGTCATCAGCTCTTAGCCATTCGTTTGCATGCGGTAGTTAAAAATACAAGAATTTTGGTTTTTTACTTTTTTATTTATTTATTTTTTTGCTTAGAGAAACAAAATAGCAAGTGTCCCTTTAAAATAAAATCGTAAGTCCCTCACGATCATCGTGTGAACTCGGATGAAAAGGCAGAGCTTGCAAAAATCAGGAGACGTGTCATAATTGGGAGTTGTTAACTCTAAATGATTCCAGCTACCCTAACTTCGTGGAAAGCCGTAATTTGCACATTTTCCCCCTTTGCTCGCTGTCCTTTGAAAAGATCATGACTGTCTGTTAGTAATTAGGAGTCGGGTGTGTTGTGCCAGACCTCATTTTGGACACAGGGACACAAAACGCATCTAACTATCATCAGATACCTTAAAGAAATATTCTGCGAACTGAAGTTTATAGCAGCGTCTTTTCTTTACGTGAATGACTCAGGATGAGCAGCATTTGAGACCCGGATGAGCTGGGTCACAGCCACCCCCAGCTGTCCGTGTGGGTCACCCGCTACCCAAGAAAATGAGTCACCCTCTGGATGTGAGTGTCCACGAGGCAGCTTTCCGGAAGGGGCCATGTCACTAGATAGCCAGAGCACACGTGCAGGTGCACTTGTCAGCATTAGGATTCGGGTACCGGGACTACCGCTCACCTGTCTTTTCCTTTCTTTGTAATCCAAAGATTACAAGGTGCTCATATGCAAGAGGGCTCTTGGTTAATTTGAAGGGGAAGTTGATGATGCCACTGGCACTAAAAGGCAGTAAGCTTTTTGTGTTCATAGAGGTTGGAGGAGGAGTCCCTACTATCTTACCCTGTCTTTTTCAAAATTGTGATCCTTTCAATCGTTAGGAAAGACATTCCAGCCCGTATAAGGATGAGTCCCGCGTCCCTCTCTGTTTTAATTCTCGAGCATGAGTCGTGTGTCCCATGCACTGCCTCTTGCTTCGGTATTCACGTAACAGTCTGGTATTGAACGTGAGCTCACGGTTCGCATTTTGACACCATTATGGGGAGAATGGGGTCCTGCTAATGGCTTCCTGTCCCCTGCTGCCCCCCCCTCCCCCGCCCCGGGCCCGCCGACTTTCCTGCCGAGGTAGATCGGGGTTCAGAAAGTTCCACCTAATTTGCAGGTAGTGAGAAGAGCTCCCTCTCCCCACCTAACATTCGGGCTGACAGTTAGCTTCCATCACATCCGAAATTACACGATGTAGGGTTGTACACCCGGGGAGATTTGAATTTGTGCTGTCGGCATTTGAGACCGCGCAGACATCGGGCTGTTGAAATAGCTACGTAAGGCACCCAAAACTGTTTAGAGAAGAGACTTGCTTATCCAGTAAGCACCCCGCTGCCTTTCCTCCCGGTGATGTGAAACTCCGTAGTTTTGTGAGAAGTCACACTGGTGACAGAAATCAAAATAAGTTAGCCTGTGTTGACATGGAAGAAACTGTATCCCTGAAATTTAAAAAAAAAAAAAAAAAAAAAAGTAAATCGCGGTTTGTGGGTTCGAGCCCCGCGTCGGGCTCTGTGCTGACCGCTCGGAGCCTGGAGCCTGCTTCGGATTCTGTGTCTCCTTCTCTCTCTGCCCCTCCCCTGCTCGTGCTCTGTGTCACTCTGTCTCTCAACAATAAATAAACGTTAAAAAAAAAAAAAAAAAGTAAAGATTGCCCAGAAAATGTAGCATTCTGAGCTAGTCCGCGTGAGGCAGCCCTCAAGCGTCACCGCTGTTGCGAAGGTGGCGGCCGCGGCGTGTGATGCCCGTGTGGTTGGGGAACGAGGCGCCCAGCCAGCAGCGTCGGGATGCAGTGCCCTTCCGTTTGGCACCGTGTCCCCATTTCCTGCAGAAGGGAGCACGGGCGGCAGCACCGTGCACAACCTGAGATTTTACCGATGATAATACGATTGTGTTTTCTCTTTGAGAAGCTTCGAAACAGGTGGACCTAGAGCAGTCGATGCCCCAGGAGACAAATGCACGTGTCGGGACCTTGGTATCATCCCGAAAAAGTCCATTTGTTTAAGAGGAAGGAAAAGGCATGGCATTTTACACATTGAAATTGATTATTTCATCAATAGGTTAATAGAAAACCAGACTGCGAGCTCACTTCTTACCTCTACATCCAAACGGTAATGGGAGATGGGAGCATGAAAAATGCAAGGCATATGCAGGTGAGGGAAGAGGTTTGCACTAGAACTCCCCCCACCACTCCCTCCAGAAGGGTGCCCAGCCTCAGCTCTGCCTATTTATATGTAAATGTTTGAGAAAGAGGTAAGTTTCCAGGCTGGGGAGTGCAGCCTCTTTCGTGGCCACCGCTTTCTGGAACTTGTAAAACTGGGGCCAGGACACCACAGCATCATCTATTGAGATAATTAAACACGCAATTAATTCTGCAAAAGCGTCCGCTGTACCCGAGGGAGCGGATAAATATTCATTGAACGTTTCTAAAGTAAACATTTGAAAACTGTGACTAGTTTGGTTTCCTTTGTCTCGGGCGCCTGGTGTTCGTACCGGTGGGTGCCGGCCGTGCCGTTACCTGGGACAGACACCCTGTAGGTAGTTGGTACCTCGAGGATGCGGAGGTAAGGGGAGCTTCTCACCGGGGCGAGACTAAATTCAGGCCCATATACGGTAGAAGGGCCTGCATCCCCAACCTTAAATGCCCACTAGTTTAGGGATTAGATTTCCTAGTAAATTACCGGTGGGTTTTCAAGCTACCAAGTAACTCTTCGGTGTGTTTAGTCATAGCTTACTTTTTCCCGGTTTTCAGTCGGGCAACCACTAAATTACAGCTGCTTTCTGCTTTCCTCATTAGCATAAAATTTGCATCCCGGATATACACTGTTTCAGAATCACTGCGATTGCTTCCGTAAGTGTCCTTATTTCTCACACGTAGTTCCTGTTGCCACTGCAAGTAAACCCCGTGTGCACAGAAGTGCTTGGGATTCAGCTCAGCAGCAAAGCTCCTCGCAGAGCCCTGGTCGTCACGGGGGCTCCTTTCGCGACCACCGGGCTTGGCACAGCTAGAGCTGAGCCCACACTCTTGGAGACTGAGCGTCTGGGCTTTAACACGACAGCAGGAGCCAGCACCGTCCTGAGTCCGGAACGTGCTGGGGTGACCCCTGGCCAGCGTGTTCCTTGTCTCTGCATCAGTCCGTGAACCAGAGGGTCGGCCTGGCTTCCCCAGGAGCGCCTCTTACTCCCCACGTTAAACGGTTAGCCCCAGAGAGCCTGATGGCGGGTTTGACCGCTTTCTTCTCCTGGCCGTGGAGGTCGAGAGAGAGATGGCCAGGCGTGCCTCTTCTTCAGAAACCTGGGTGACCGCGTCCGCCACGGACACGCTGGCGTGCCTGCCCGTGTGGTGGCCGTCCGGCCCGTGGATCTGTGGCTGTGCCTTCAGCCGGAAGACTTGCACCACAGGAGGCTCCCTACTTAACCTCTGCTCTTGATGAAGTGCGTCCTCCGAAGGGCTGACCGGAGCCAGCCTCTCCGCCACAGGTGTCTCGGCCCCGAGTGTGCGGTTGGGAGGGTGGGGGCCACGTGAGGCGAGAATGTGTGCCCGGAGAAGAGTGCCTGAGGAGGTCGGGGACCCCTTCCCGCCCCACTCTGCACACGGTGGCGGGTTCATGCTGCGGCTCTCTCCCAAACCCAGGGTTCTTCGTGGGTAACTGGCCATCTGTCTTTTTTTTTTTTTCCCCCTCGGATGCTCTCTTTGATGAGTTGAGAGCTTGGGGCGTGTGCTCTGGGCCCCTCAGAGCTCCATTCAGAGCCTCCAGAGGCCCCCATTGGAAGGAGAAGGGCCTCCACCCTCTGACGACAGCAAGACGATAGCCGAGTTTTGCCGGTGCAGGCTGCTGTCCAGATGAACGCGTGTCGGGGGGGAAACAAGTCCAGCGTTAAGGGCTCCGGCTATTCAGGGCCTACCTTGTGCAGCATACACGTGAACCGCGAGTCACCGGGGTCTCTTTTGATTTGACACATTCCCAGCGTTCTGCCAAATCAAAGGGCTCATGGCTGCTGGCATCCTAGCTCCTTCAAAAGATGCCACCCGTCGCCAAGAAGGCCAGCCTGGCACTGTTTGGAGTGGCCACGTGTCCAGCCCAGCAGGGCGGGAGCGACGCGTGGGCTTCCTTGCCCGGGCCTTAGTTTGATTTCACGCCAACCTAATGATGCCGGCTGGCACGCCTCCCCCACTCTCGATCGCCCTGTGCCAGGAGCAGTGGGGGGAAGGGGGGTGCCGGGGGGGGGGGGTGCGGGTCTCCCTCCCCTCCCCCCCCCACCCCGGTGCACACCTGCCTCCCAGGAACCGCTGGCTCGGAGGTGACGTCACGAGCTGCTTTGACATTTCTCCCCTTTTCATTTGTTTTATTTTCCTTTTTGTTTTCTCTCTTTCCCCCCCGCCCCCTTCTCTGCTCTCGGGATGCAGCCAAGCGCAAGGCATGGAAACTAAACCGTGTTGGTAGCCTGCGAAATATATACAGCAGCAGCGGCACCAACACCGAAGGTAACGCCGCGCCCCCCGCCCTCGCGCCCGCGTGCAGCCGCATGCCCCTCATTGTGTCTGCAGACTCATCCCCGCGCCTCCATCGCCCGTCCGTGTGCTTGATTTTGCCATTCATGTTACTTTCAGCTTACTTAAATTTTGACCTTTCGCTTCAGTCCTAGAGTAGTGATGTTTAAATTACTTCAGAAACCTATTTTCTCCTCTTTTTTTTCTTTCCCTTTATACATGCGGGCACTCAATGTAATATTTCCCGAGTTATTACAGTTTTTAAAAGTGTTAGTATCAGGTGTAATGATCTGTAGCCAAACACAATAGTGTGCCGTGACATTTAAGTAACAGTCTTAATTTGTTTTGTGGACGCATACTCCATAATGCCGGTGCAGCTCTAATCCAGAGGCAGCCAGGCCCGGGTCATTTGCATGGGGCTGCTGTTGCTTGTAAATTCAGTACATTGTTGCGTTTCTAAAGGTCGTCTGGTGCCAAAGTTCACAAATTGACTCGCGTTGCTTTTTCCACCGAAGACAGCCGCCCCTGCTTTTGTATAATAGCAGATTGAATTTTTCCCACCTTCGTTGGAACAACACAATTATAAATTGCCTCTTTTTTTTTTTTTTTTTTTTTTTATGATTGCAAATGTCAAGGGTCAGAATTATTTTGTTGCCAGGCAAAGGAAAACCAGCGTCAGCCCACGTGAGTGTGTAAGGGAGGCTGGTATACAATGAGCACGATGCAAAATAGGTCACAATCCAGCGATCTTGGTATAATAGGGGGACATTTTTTTTCACTTAAGTGCAAGCCAAATGGGTCAAGTAATCGCCAGCTCGTGCCCTAACACTAATTGACTTATTTGGGGATGATTATAACTGTAATATTTTTCTTAATGTCACTGTTTTCTGGGCTGTTGATTTTAGCGATTGCCAAGCAGTGGCATTAAATCTCTTGTAAATTTTAAATTGCACGCTATTTCTGTAAACAAGTCCCTCTCTTCACATCCTGATCATTAACCTTTGCTGATTTATATCACCATCCTCTTTTCCTTCCTTCCACAATTACTCCTGTCTTGCTGCTGAAAGGCCTCTTCTCAGCCAGGAAAAAAAAAAAAAAATGAATCTGGAAAACAAAACTACATTTTCACGATGGCTTGTTAAAGGCCTATTTTTTAATCATAATTTTTTTCATTCCTCAAGGGGACGTTGTCGTCTGTGAAGGTACCAATGGAGCTTGACCCCCTTGGTATCTTCTTTCAAAGCATTCATTCCAGAAAGACAAAATGAGAGAGAAAAATAATAGAAGGTTAAGAACACTCACACGCAGCCTCATTTTTTGTTGTGTTTTAAAGGGTGTTACATGTACTCCGTCCCTACTCTTGAGTATCAGTTTTTCAACTTAGGCCGCATATCATTTCTTCTCCCTGTGTCCTTTTCAAATATGTTTTCCTCTTGTGTGTGTACGCGTTTGTCACAACAAATTTGTTTATTGACTTCCAGCCTTTAAAAAAAAAAAAAAAAAAAGGTGACGTCTGGTTTCACGTGTGGTTGTATACAAAGCTGGGGGACAGTAAGGAGGCAGACAGACAGTTCCCCTGGGACTTGCTCACGGGCCTTCCTGGAGACTGGCCGACAGGTGTGACAGGTGTCACGTACGATGTGCAGAAGTGGGAACTTCTCACCTTGACCAACCAGGTAATCTGCGGTGTCTGCCCCGCCCAGTGCTCCTGGCTGGGGAGGGACAGTGACGCACACGCTGCTCCCTGAAGTCTGTAAATGCCAGAAAAGACTGCATCTCGGGGTCCCACAGTCCGTTGCCAGCAGGTACTAAAGGCAGGCAGTCCTGGGCGTATCGGAGTAAATAACAACCACAGAGTCTACGGTGCGTCCCGTTTTCTCTCGCTTCTGTTCAGTGTCGACTTACGTGTGTGAATCTCTAACTGAGCGGCCTGGTCTTTCTTCATTGACTTTGGGTCTCAGATCCATTCTGTATGCATGGTCTCATTTCATACCACTTTTAACTGTACGTTACCAAATTCGTGTAGTCATACGAATTATCAGGACGCCCTTCTGATTTCCAGTCTTTTGCCGTGTGACATCAGCATGTCTGTAAAACGATCTTTGATGAAACTTCGTACCCTGAGCATTGCACGTCGTGTGGTCACCTGAGGTCTTGAGCATTCCATTAAATGTCCCCATCCCCAGGTGGAGTATTTTTTGAAGGGGTCCCTTGCGTGATATACACAGAGGTGCCTCTGGACACCCGAAGTGCAGTTGACGGCCAAGTTTCCTGGGGAGAGAGTTAGAAGCTGAGTTTCAGGAGTTTAGGGGAGGGCACGCACCGTGAACCAGGCACCGTCCCAGGAGCACATCCACTCCTATGAGCGGCCCTCCGTGCGACCCGGGGCGGAGGCGTCCGCACACCCCCCCCCCCCCCCCGCCCTTTCCAGACCCAGAGTGCAGCTCAGGCTGCCTGGAGCTTCAGGCTGGTGAGAGATGGGCAGGACCGGGCTTGGACCCCGTGACCTCTCTCCAAAGCCCTTTTCCTCCTGCGTCCACTCTTTTCCGACCTCTGGGCTGCATGATTTCAGCTCCCGTACGTGCCACCCTGCCGGTAGGTACCACAGCGGAGACGGGACGTTGGAATCCCGGAGGCAGAGTGTGCATCCGCATAGCTCAGCTCCGGGACCTGGATCCTCGTGGAGGGGCGGTGCACCGGCGTCAGGAGTGGACCAACAAGGACCACCCAGAGCTAGTGAGGGAAACACCCAGACAAGGTTAGACAACAGACAAAAGTGTGCTCTCTCCTCCTCTTTTCTGTCCGTTTGGGTTCGTTATCTCCGAAACCGAGATGGAAACTTGATCTTTGATGTTGGACTACGTTTTACATCTCTGTTACTTTACAAAAACTCAACTCTTTGCCAGGGTTGGTGAGATTTAAGTTCTTTCAACGAGAATGAGCTTGAGTTTTGCCATCTCAGAGGTTGGTGAAATGGGGGTGGAAGGTGTGTCGGTGATTGGATTCCCCGGTTCGTCGCTGCCTCCGAGCCCAGAGGGAAAACACCTCCACGCCAGGCAGCTGAGGGCAGACGTGGGAGCGTTCGCCTCCGTGGTCCGCGTCTTTCCGAGGAAGAACAGAGAGAACTGGGCAGAAGGTGGACGCTGCGTCTGGGAGACGTGGAAGGAAGGCCTGTTGCATTGTGGGCAGCGGGTCCCCCAGAGCAGGGGCCACACGGAACCCAGGCGCTGCCTTCAGGCATCAGCTTCCCTGCACACCTGGAGACAGGTGCGATTGTCATCCCTGTGGGACGAACAGAGAGACTGTTCCGGGACACGTGATGAAGCATTAATGGGCAAAGGCGAGATGCGTTGGGGAGCAAGGGGTATTTCTTGGGGTGCGAGGCCCACGTGCATTTTGTGAGCTGAGAAAGCCACCTCAGGCCACAGATGATGCTCTCACCCAAGTCCCAGCCAGGTTCAGTTTTAGCCTGAAGTCCCAATCCAGCCTTGTCTTGGGTGCATTTCCGTGGATCTGGAACTTGCCCCAGAGACAGGCCTGTGAGCCCTGTTTGGACTGCCTCCCCGCGCCTCAGTGGGCCAAATGGGGGGACCCAGGGGTCCCAGGCACTGTGATCGCAAACAGTCCCCACGTGGAGAAGCCCAAGCTTTTCGGAGACCAGCACAGCTGATCGCGTTGGACCTGTGTCCGGGCCCCTCCTGCACCGGATGGCGGGGACAGTCCCCACTCACATGAGCAGACCTCACCACCCAGCGTCCCCGGTCCCAGTGCCGAGGCTTCCGCCCCATTCAGTTTGAGGCAAATAGATGACAGGCATATGTTTACGCCTCACCCCTGAGGGCGTGACAGGCTTGCTGGGGTCTCAGGTCCCTGCCTGGGTGGCTCCCGGGCAGGGGGACAACGGAAGGGCTTACCGTCAGGTCAGGAGGTTGGGCGAAGACCCTGGCACGGAGGGAGGGAAAAGAAGTTCCAGAGGAGGCCCTGGGCGCCCTGGGGGTCCGTGGAGAGCAAAGCTCCGTGCAGTGGAGGGGTTCAGGAGCAGCTTCACCGTCCACGGGATTCAACAGGAGCCACAACTGAACGCAGCTCTGAACAGCTTCCTGGCACCCCGCCCCGTGACTCCCAGCCACCCCCGAGGGAGGCCATCTCCTCCACATTTTGCAGAAGGAGAAACTGAGGCGTGGGGAAGGGCGGTCCCGTGCCCCTGGAAAGCACCTCGGCAGGTGGAGACTGGGCTGGGCACTGGGGTTGAAGCCGCAGCCCAAACTCTGGACGTGGGCTCAGCCACGAGCACGGAGCACACATAGGCTTGAGCGGAGAGGTGCAGACGCCCTGCTGGGGCCGCGATGCTCTGTGGACAGCCGTCACTGTCACCTCACCGTCACCTCACCGCAGCGAGGGAAACGGCGCTGCCCCTCCTTAGCCGGTGTGACGGGTTTTCTCCTGTGGTGTCTGGACCCAGCCAGGTACTTCCAGTCACACTTTGATCCTTGGTCAGAAATTTTGCACACCTCGTGTTTGTGAGCAGCAGCGTGGGCAGTGCTTGTGAGCCCAGACCCTTGAGCCAGAAGGTCTGCGTCCAGTTCTGGAGTCCCCACTGTTCCTCGGTCCCCCCCATCTGCACCCTGGGGGGACGATGGCCCCTACGCAGGCGTGGCGAGGAGTCGGCACGTTAACACATCCAGGGTCCACGCGCGCCCCTGCCAGTCCTTGTCTTGTGTCCAGAGTACCTCAGATTCTCTCATTCACAGAAAACTCGGAGCTTGAGAAAACGTTCACGTGGCGAGGAGCAGAGGTTCAGCAAGAGGTGTTGCCCTGAAAATGTAAGAGCCTCTTTTTTCCAGACTTTTAAAGCTACCCCTTCCCAGTTCCACCACTGTCCTCGTCAAAGGAACCATCAGACGCAGACATTTGGCGTTGGGAACAGTCGTGCCTGGCCGATCCCGGCTGTCCTGCCCCCGCCTGGCTTGCTTTCTCCAAAATGAAGACACAAAGCCTGCCTCGAGGGGTAATCGAGGAAGACAGACGCCCACAAAGCTCTCGCCACAGAGCTCGGGCCCCTGCTCAGGGTGACCACAGGGCTCGCCGTTAAATTGTTATAAAGACTTACTTCATAGGAAAATAACTCCAAGAATACAGCCCGGGGAGAGGATCCAGAGGACCATTTTTTTAGGCCTGTTGAATGTATTAGTGGAAGGCGGAATCGGCCAAAGCAGGCACTGGCCAATGGTGAGTGGCCCAGGTTAAGAACTCATCCAGATAAATTAAGATTGGGGAAACCCTTTCGTGGGAAATAACTCCAGAATTGACTTTTGGGGGAGAGAAGCAAGGTTGCTTGTTCTTTCCAGCCCTCGACTTCTAAAAGAATGACGATACTGTTGGCCATCCCCGTGGTGAGCAGTAGCTGGGGGGCTGGGAGGGGGGCACCCCACACGGGCAGTGCACGAGCCGCCCAGCACGGAAGAGCCCACGCAGTCCTTCCACCAGGAGATCGGGGACCCTGGAAAGTGATGGATGTAAGTTGGAATGAGTAGCAAATGGTAACTGCAGAGCACTGCTTAGGGACCAGATAAATTACAGCAGGTACCTCTGGGTTTTCCTTCTCTTTCTAAACCAAGAGCTTGGACCTTTAGCTTTCCTATAGTGCCTGGACCGTGAGCAAGCACCAGAAATATGTTAACACAACCTTCCCCACCCCCCCCGAAGTGTTGTCGGTTTTGGATCGGACCGTTTATTTTTTTCAGGAGCTCTGTTTTAGATACCCTCCTTAATTTCAGAAATGCCTCGTGTCCCACGGTTCTGGAAGCCAAAGCTAATAGAATAGAGTTCCGTGGTGCCTGGCTCTCAGACTGCCCTCCCAGCTCTCTCTAATGTGTTTGGAAAACAGAAACCTCCTTTGTGTTTCACGAGAATCTTCCTGTGACAACAGCGGTAAACATCCCTAACTTTGTGACCTCCCTCCGGGGGCTCACTTATTCACAGAATTAATTCCGTTCTTGTCCTAATTTAAGCCACTGTACAAAACCTCTGTGGGACTCTGGGCTAAACAAAGATATTTACCAAATTCAGAGCTTGCAGAAATATTTACCTGAGAACCATGAATCTCATGTGTTCATCATAATGACCAGAAATCACGGGTTGGTTTTTTTTCGTTCCCCTTTCTGCTTAAAATTAACTCCTCAAGCGGGAGGAGGGAGTGTTTTCTTATGTATTATTCTGTTGCCATGGGTCTCAATTCTTCACGATCCTGGACCATAGTCTTTAGGCTTTCTTCCACATTTATCGTGTCCTACGAAAATGGGAGAAATATTGAAAATAAATATAAACTGACTTTTTATATCCTGGTGGGTTTGGACTGAAACCTTAAACGTGTGGTTTTCATAATCGAGTAAAATATCTAAACCACATGCCTATTTAATATATGCTTTGGAAGCAGAAACGTTGTAGTATTTTACCACATGTATGGCTCAAAGATTAGCATAAAAGCCTGGGGCTGTGTACCACATAACCTTGAATGATCTCGTAGCGCGGAGATCGTGGTAGGCCCGGAGAGGGGGCCGAATGGCAAATGCGTCCCCTCTCTGTTTCCAACATCAACGAATTGATAATGGCGGCACGGGGAATTGCGTTGGGAAGGATTCTGAGGCTGTGCCGGGGCTTTGGGAAGTTGTGGATGTCTCTTCTGGCAAAAGGAAGGGAGGGACAACACACCTTCGTCATCCTAGTCCAGCCTAATGCCTCCCTCCCAGTTGATGCTGAGATCAGAGTGGGGGACGCTGAGATAAGAGTTGGGGGGCAGGGGGCGGGCAGCTGGCACCTCCCAGTCCGAGGGGAGCAGAGCGGGAAGGGCGGTAGAGGGAAGCGTGTTCCCAGAGAGGGCCCCAAAATCGGTAGGACTTGAAGAAAAGACAGCGTGGAGTTTCGGGCAGAAACTGGGGGAGACCCCTGGCTATACTCGCTTGATAATGAGGAAAAATGACTCGGCCAGACGTTAAAGTCGCTATGAACACATGAATCGGGGTGCTGCGGCATACCCTAAAACAAAAGTCCTAATTCTCCAACAACGGAAGCCTGAAGTGGAGAAGACCGCCGTCTCCCTACAAGTCTTGGCTACTTTATCATCAGATCACTTAAATGGTGACCACCCGGAAGCCCCTGGGCTTTGTGGACCCCGGCCTTGTATCAGCCGCCTCTGGAAAGCGGACGTGTCTCTCCTCTCTGCTGGACGTCTCCTCACCGCACGGCTTAGATAACACACTCTCATCCTGTCCGTTGTTAACTATGTCAGGAAGGATGCTTGGCCTCCCGGATACCACCGAGCATCAGGGGTCTGGGGTCCAGCTTTGTAGGGGCTCCCCAGAAAATGGACTCCGATTTCCCGCCTGGCCGGTGGAGACAGCTGCAGACACCTGAGCCCTTCTAAATTCGGAAGAGGAACAAATCTGCTCGATATCGTCACTCGCCTCACCCCTGCATCTCAGAGACATTTGAGCCGTTGTGCATCCGTTGGGTACAAGGGTCCGGATCGCCTTGGCCCCTGCGTTTAAAACAGCGCGACTGCTGTGTTTCTTGGAACCACCGCTGAGGACAGAGGCGCGCATCCATCCGACTCCCCTCCCCTCTGACCCGCTCGCCCAAAATGCACCCCCGTCAGCCATCTCCTGTTGCAAACAGCTTCCAAATGTACAACAGTTGAAGCTGCTTTGAGTCCTTTTAACCCTTTGTCTGCTCAGGCTCCGCAAAAATAATTGATGACTGATTGGCCCATTAACCTTTAAAAAAAAAAAAAGTTTGACAGCCCAGACTTGTGTAACGAGGAGGGATTCCTTGTGAAATCGGTCTGATGGCTGACTTGCTTGCCCCTAAGGAGGCAAAATTAGCCCCACGGGGCCTCGTCTGCATAGAAACTGGACGCAATTAGTGTAATATCCGGTGTTATTAATGTCGTTTGGAATAATTGGGCAGGTTGATTTCGACAGGTTCATGGCGCTAAAATACTATTATAGTGGACCTTTCCGCAGCTAACTGTTAAACACGGAAAACTGTTCAAATCCCTGCGAGCCCAATCACAAAACTTTATTCAACAGCTCAGCCCCGGAATGTCATGCCGTGAGACAACACAGTTCTTCATCAAGGGCTTCGGGGTGTGGGTGGTGCTCTGATTTGTCCTTGTCGAGGGCCCGGGGATTGGATTCTGCCGATGACGTTGTGCATCTGAGACCAAGAAAACACGCTCGTAATGTCCGTGCCCTCAAGACTCCTTGCAACCTGAGTTCTATTTTTACAGGATGAATTAAGTGTGAGTCGCCATAGTCGTCACAAACAGGCGGTTTGTATTAGCGAAATGAAACCACTCGAATGGAAAAACGGCAACGGTACCTTCCGACGGCCCAAGTGCCCACTCTGCACATTTTAAATGAGGGTGGCAGGGGAGACTAATGTCCAGTCTGTCTCCCTGACTGGCCTCACACTGCCGGTTATTCTTGGTATGCATAAAACTAAAATGTCACCGTCGTCACTTCACGATGTGACGGAATCCTTCTGGCCCGCGGCGACCTGAATAAGCCAGTATCATCTGGTAGAAATTCTCTTCTGAACGTGAGGAGGAACGTATTAGTGTTTGTCCCTACAGAAGAAGGGAGAATGTGGGGGCCCGGAAATCGGCTGTTTACTTCATCGGTGCAAATAGTCGCTTGCCGTGAGCGAGGACCAAGTCCAGAGATTGACCAGGCATTGACCTAACAGGATGGCCGGTGGGCAGGTCGGTGCCCTCCACCAGAGCAAGGCCTTTTCTCCCCTGGACTGGTCAGGACTGGCTTTGGAAGCGACAGAAATCCAATTTAAAGGAGCTTCAACCAAGAAAGGAAGCAGGCAGGCTCACGCCAACTCCAGCTGGCTCCGGGGGCCCCTGCACCCCGGAACCGGGAGCATATTGGGCACTTTCATTCTCCTCACTGCTGGACAGCGGCCTTCTCACCTTTCGCGGGCAGGGGCTTCAGTCCCAGAGGTTTTCCTTGGCGTGGAGGCGCAAAGGCTCCTGTACCCGCAGGGCGCGTCTTACCAAGTCCCAGGTTAGAGAGGAAGGTGCTCTGTGGCCCCAACCCAGCTACGGAAACTTGGAGAAGGAAACGTGGCACACGTGACCCCTACTAGATCAGAGAAGAGCAGCCAAGAGCACCCTGTGCTCGGATCGTCCTGGCATAGATGGGACTGTCCCTCCTCCCGGTGCTGACTGATCACCAAAGATGTCAGCTGGACAGTCCCCGGCTCATGACTGTCACATCAGGACCTCATGTCACGGGAGCTGTGACCACAGCAGGGCAGATGAGATGGCTTCTGCTAGCCGGTCATCCTGTCCCTCGACCTTTTCTAGACAGGACCAGGTTCAGAGTCGTCACTAGTGACAAGCTGGGTAGAGAGTTCTGGGAAACTCCTTTCCAAAGACCCACTACCTTGGGGTGCCTGGGGAGCTCGCCCAGTTGAGCTTCCAACTCTTAATTTCAGCTCAGGTCCTGATCTCCTAGTTTGTGGGATCGAGCCCCCCTTGGGGCTCTGCGCTGAGCATAGAGCCTGCTTGAGATTCTCTCCCCCTCCCCCCGACTCATGCGCTCTCTCTCTCCCTCAATAAATTAGAAAAAAGTAAAAGACACACCACCTTGACTTTCTGACATCGGTAGCAGAAAAAGGCAGTGGGAAGTAGGGAGCCCCTTCTGTCTCCCACCGGACACCTCATGAGAGTTCCTTTCCTTTATATGTTGGTTATTAAGGGGCACCTGGGTGGCTCAGTTGGTTAAGCATCCGACTTCGGCTGAGGTCATGATCTCACAGTTTGTGGGTTTGAGCCCCTCATCGGGCTCTGTGCTGACAGCTCGGAGCCTGGAGCCTCCTTCGGATTCCGTGTCTCCCTCTCTCTGTCCCTCCCCAGCTCGCGCTTTCTCTCTCTCTCTGTCTCTACTCTCTCTCAAAAATGAATCAATGTTAAAACGTATATATATATTTTTTTTTAAATGCAATTGCTCTCTAATCCTTGTTCTTTTTTTTTTTAATCTTGGGAGGCAGAGAAAAGCCATACAACAGGTATAATTCAGTTCTGAAATTCTAACTATATCTGTGAGTGTTAACATATTGCTCTCCCTCCAAAAAAAAAAAAAAAGAAAGAAACACGTAAAGACAGTAATATCTGGGGAAACGCGGGATGCCGTAAGCGTAAGCTGGGCGCCTGCGGCGGGTGGCGGGTGTGGACCACAAGTAGTAGACCGAGTGCCCAGGTTTCAATCCCTTATTCAGAAAGCGAGGCATCCCAGCTACCCAGCTTCTGATAAAGACCTCTCCCCGCCAGGGCCCAGAATCTACAAGAAGGCTGAGTGGCTCCCCTGCTGGGGGTGCCTCTTGCCTGAGACAGCGTGGGGTTCCATCCTCCTTGTCCACAGTGAGCTGGACCCCTCTCCTCCGGGCGGCCCACCTGGCAGAGGCCGGGCCCAGCATCAGAGGCACCGCCAGCTTAGCCCTCGGGAGCCTTGCTGGAGCCCACAGGGGCAAGACCCGAGCGTCTGTCTTCTGCCAACTCTAGGCCCGGGGTTCAGCTTAAAACGGAAACAGTCGCTGCAGAATAGCCTCGGGGATGAGTCCTGACGTCCACACCTGCCCCGTGACGGAGGGGGCCTCTGTGCGTGCTCCCATACGCCTTAAAAACAGCACACACACAGACCGTCACAGTGATCAGTCACGACGCTCACTGTGGCCCCACCTGCCGTCCCCATTCGTGGCTTCGTTATTTCTATAAGCGGGTGCCTTTCGAGGCGGACAGGCCCTCCCATGTAAAAAGCACGCTGTCTCAGACGCATCGGGGTTTTGAGTGTGGGTACAGTTGGGTCTGAACTGGGTCGTGAAAGTTCCTCGTGCTCTCCAGGGTTCTTCCGGCTGTTCGTCGGCCTTTCCTCAAGAGCGCATGTCCACCAGGCCTGGCTCCCGGGATGTCCTGCATCCGTTTATTTGCTCTTTGCTCCGTTGAGGCTTATCGGTGCTTCATTATCATCAGCAGGCCCCGCCAGGGCCTCAGCTGCCAGGAGGCGAGGCGTGAAACCCGCCCCGGCCGCTTGCACACTCTGACCCGTCACCTCAAAGCTCGGGACGGGGTCCGCTCCTCGCCACCTGTGTAATGAGTGCAGGTTCCAGGCGATCCTTTATATTGTTGCTTTTGGGGAGTTACCCGCTGTTCTCTGTATCTCTCCTTCCCAACCTCCCAGATGGAGAGAAATGTATTTATAAAAAGATATATGCAAATATGATCTCTGTTTTAGGGTACAGAAATGCCACCAGCCTGGGTTCAGGCCCTGCAGCAGGCAATGTGCTAACAGCTCAGAGCCTGGAGCCTCCTTCGGATTCTGGGTCTCCCTCCCTCTCTGTCCCTCTCCAGCTCACGCTCTCTCTCTCTCTCAAAAATGGATCAATGTTAAAAAAAATATATATATATATATATATTTTTTTTTTTTTTTAATGCAATTGCTCTCTAATCCTTGTTCTTTTTTTTTTTGCTGGTGGCATTTCTGTAAACTGGTCTTGTATCTTGTCCATGTTCTATGTTCTTATGTCTCAGAATTTGTCAGTTAGTTGAGGCTTCCTACATAAACAGTCTTGTAATCCACGAATTTGTGTCTTTCCAGTCTTCAGATCTTCTATTTCTCTGTCTTGTCTTACCGCATTGCCCCGCAGGGTCGAACAGAGGCTGTTACGATGAGCTGCTTTGCCTCGATCACCCTTTAAATTTTTTTTTAATGTTCATTTATTTTTGAGAGAGAGAGACAGATTGCAAGCAGGGGAGGCACAGAGAGAGAGAGAGAGAGAGAAGGAGACACAGAATCCGAAACAGGCTCCAGGCTCCGAGCTGTCAGCACAGAGCCCGACGTGGGGATCGAACCCACGAACCATGAGATCATGACCTGAGCCGAAGTCAGATGCTCAGCTGACTGAGCCCCCCAGGCGCCCCCACCTTGGGCACCCTTTAACTGATGTGAAATGAACTCTTCTAACATTTCATCGTGAAGAATAATGACGCGGTGGGGTGCGGATAGGTGCCCTGTGTCCAACAGAAGGACAAAGCGTTCCTAGTTTGATAAAAGATTTCGGTCACGGTTATTTTCTTATTTGAGTGTTTCCCCCCCCCTCTGATTCGGAAGGTGCACATTCTGCTGCTTTTCTCATCAAGGTCGACCCTCATGTTCCATCACGTGAGGCTCACTTGCCCAAATCCTACGTCCGTTCTCGGCCTCCCTGCAGAAGCATGTGCCGCCCTTGGACACGTCGGCTCCACTCGCGCATCTCTGATTCTTTCGTTTTCCCTAAAGGAGACGTTATTGTCAGAAATAGTTTGTGACACAGTTTTTGCTTACACATATCGACATATCTATCTATTCATCTATACACCAGTCCTTCCCTAGCTCTCCCCTTCTTTCTAGAATCTTCTGAAGCTTATCTCAGTAGTTCCTTTAGCGAGGATCTGTTGGTAATAGGCTTTTTCCATAGTTCTTTTTTTTAATGTTTTATTGTTTTATTTATTTACTTATTTATTTAGAGCGCACACGCACACAGGAAGGGACAGAGGAGGGGGAGAGAGAGACTCTGAAGCAGGCTCCACACAATCAGTGCGGAGCCCCATGCAGAGCTTGGTCCCACAACCGTGAGATCATGCCCTGCACCAGTACCAAGAGTGGGATGCTCAACTGACTGAGCCACCCAGGCGTCCCTGTTTTTGGGGGGTATTTTTGTTTTTTTTTTTTTTCCTGTATAAAATATATTGCATTCTTTTTCTTCACGGAAGGTTCTCCTGGGTCCCAAGTCTACACTGACGTTATTTTCTCCCGGGACTCAGGATATTATTCCTCTGTCTTGCAGCTTTGATTGTCACTCTTGAGATGTCCATCATCCATATGGCTGCCAGTTTGGTTTTTTTTTTAAGAGCAATCCACCCTTTCTTGCTTTGTGTTCTTAAGGGCCTCTTTTTGTCTTTGGTTTTCCACAGTTTCCTAAGCTTTTGGTGTGGTTTTCATTGCTGTGATCCTTCTGGGTGGATGTCATTTCCGTGTCTAGAGCTCCGATCGTTTCACAGCCCCGCGCGCCTCCCACCGTTTGCCCGGCAGTGAGATGTGTGTGTCGCACCTTCCCCGCACCCGTCATTTCTGACCCACAGGGTCTTGCTCTTTTGTCTACCGTTTCAGCCAGTCCCTCCAGGTCTCTCCTCTCTGCACTTACCGCCCCCCCCAACCAGCGCCTTTCACCCCATCCCTGGTGGGCCTGTTTCGTTAAAACCGTTATAATTTGAATTTCCAAAAGATCTACCTTTTTTTAACGATCTGCCTGATCGGTTTTCATGGTCTCCTTTTTTTGAAAATTTAGGATCCCGTATTTTCATTTCTTTAAACATTTTACGCATAATTACTTTGAATTCTGTACCTGAAATCCTCCGGATCTAAATCCGCTCCCCCGTCTCCCGTGTGTTCGGTGTTTTGGGTTCTGAGTTCATACGCGGGGGATCTTTGTGGAATGCTTTCCCTCCGAGGAGGTGCCAGGAGCCAAGGAGGTTCTGCAGACCTGAGCCCGTATCCCCTTCCTTTCCGGATCACTGTTGGGGGGGGGGGGGAGGCGTGGGGGTAGCATTCACCTGCAGGCGTTTAAAACCCAGTGCTGGCAGTTCTGGTTTATTAATCCCTGGGTGTGATTTGGGGAGGGGGAGACAGGGTAGGCTACGGGCTTAGAGGTGATGCCTTCCTACACGTCCATCGACGCCACAACACGTGTGTTTCCTAGGAAAGCCCCGCACACGTGTCTGCCGCATGACAGGAAGGTTTGGTGGGAAGGGGCGGGGTCACACCCAGGGGTGTAGAAGCCACGCCCAGGCCGATGCTGGAGCACTCACCTGCTGGTGTCAGGAGTGCGGCGCGCGTGTGTTGCATAAGCTCAGAGGGACCGTTCAGGCCGAGCCACGACTCGTGAAGTGGTCAGGTGAGGGCCGAAAGGAGGAGATGGGGAGAGCGGTACAGAGCCGGCCTCCGTAAGCAGTGTTGAGCTGATTAGGGAGCAGTGGGAAGAGGGAGAGGATGGGATCTGGGTGAGTCTGAAGGCTTATGACTAGAAATGGCGTTGTAAGCATCGACAGAAGTCGTGAAAACCAAAGAGGAGCCTTCGGAGATGACAGCAGACGTGTTTCCATGCATGTTAATTTGATGCGAGGCCAAAGTATCTAAAGAGTGTCTGTAGGCATTTTTTTAAACCCCTAAGTGATTGGATTTGGGGGTCAGAGATACAGATCTGAGAATTGTCCGCATAAGTTAGAAGTGACTGTCTAAGCGTTAGAAGGAAAGGAGCCCTCAGAAGTGGTGAGGCAAGGCCATGAAATAAACCCCCAGGGTATGTATTCACACCTGGCCGCATGAAGAAGGGCCAGGGAAGGCAAGAAGAAGCTGTGATTTAAAAGATAGCGGAGCGCCTGGGTGGCTCCGTTGGTTGAGCCCCTAACTTCGGCTCAGGTCATGATCTCACGGTTTGCGAGTTCGAGCCCCACATCGGGCTCACTGCTCTCAGTGCAGAACCCACTTCAGATCCTCTGTCCTCCTTCTCTCTCTGCGTCTCCCTTGCTTTCCTCTCTCTCAAAAATAAATACACATTACAAATAACTTTAAAAAAAATAAAGAAAACTCTAGCTGAGTATGAAAAAGCTATGGCAGGACGGTACTGAACCCACCCATCCCTCCTTCCCCCAGGGCAGACATTGCTAGTTGATTGTCATGCTCGTTCTCCAAGAGCCTGGAGCCAGCCTTGGAATCATCAACACGGATTCTTGGCAGCTGCCCAGAACTGTTTCAAAAAAGTTGAGAACTGTCCTGCATCCCTACCATAGCATCTCAGGGTAGAAAGGCCCTATGGGTCGCCTCTGAGATGCCAAATTTCCACCAGGCTCCCTTAGAAGAGGACACACAACAAGGGATTGAACTCCTCAAGGGTGCAGAGACCCAAAGTTGGCTGTTGCATCTGTGGACAGCCCCAAGGGGGAGAGACTCTTCTGCAAGTACAGACCGGAATATTTCGCGATCTAGAAGGTACTAGAAAAGGAAACTTGTATC
The DNA here is from genome assembly GCF_046562875.1 of Panthera onca. NCBI lineage: Eukaryota > Metazoa > Chordata > Mammalia > Carnivora > Felidae > Panthera > Panthera onca. The sequence goes on along the minus strand of NC_138346.1, from coordinate 4,961,624 downwards.
CGGTATAAGTAGACAGAGAAGGCACGTGGTGGAGTTGACCGTTAAGGTGATTGAGGAGCCACAGAGGACATGCTGTGGGGACAGTACATTTGGAAACTTGCAAGAAATGAACTCCGACGTTCCTGTGAATGCTTAAATGTATTTGTGCCCGAGAGGAGAGCTCACCTGCACAGGTGAGCCTTGTTCACGTAATTAAATAGGGCAAAGCCAAACTTCAGCACTTGAATTTGAAAGTTCTGCCTTCACATGGGGTATGACCAGCATATTAGTGGAAACGCTCAGTGCATTGGAACATACGCATTGGAACGCTCATACTGCATTGGAATGAAACACGAAGTGTCGATGTCCCTGTGTCACAGACCACATCCCTCCCCCCCGATCACTGTTTTCACTGCTTTGTATTCAGTCATCAGCTTTGTATCAGTGTGTGTGTGCCCACCCTCCCGGCTCCGGACCGTGTGCCCTGCATGCCAGAACCCCTGCCCCCTGCGTGGTAGCCGGCAGCCATGCGACTGAGCCCCAAGGCGAGCTCAGTTCCCTCCCTTCGTTCCAGAAGATGTAGCCCGTGATTCAGGCTAGAAAGCTTTACGGCAGACCAGTTGTGCAGAAATTTAACTGGGAAGCTAATGGTTGTCATTTTTTTTTTTTTTTTTCACTGAAAGAGCCAATAAATCCTGATCAGGGGGCACTTCTGTCACGCACTTGAATTTCACATATTCAGAAAAGCGTGAGCCTGTTGAGTAGATCTAATGAGCGGCTGTCACAGTCCACCCGTGAATTAGCACGTGTTCCTGACGGCCCGGCGGTGACTTAGCTCGTTCTTTCTTATCTTGCCTACCAGTTCCCTGGGAAAGTTTTGCATAAAATGCATGAATTTGGGGCTCTGTATTACAAAATCCAGTGTGGAAGACGTTGTAATTTATAGCGTTAGGGACATAAAACCGTGTGGATCAAAACGCTGGACGTTTAAAAATCCACGGATACAGGGTCTCAGCCAATAACCGTAAGGTGTGCTCGCGGGTCAGTCATGGACAAACCTGTTGGAAAGTCACAGCTGGTTTTGAAAATGAAAATCCCAACAAAGCCGTGAGTGACCGGGGGCGGGGGTCCTGCGGACGCCCCGAGGCTTCCTGCCCCACCTGTCTTTCCCACAGCAGGGGCGGTGTTCCACTTCTGCCTAAACACGGGGGTCGGTTGTTCTCTGACTCGGAGCACAATACATTGGGGTAAAATTTCTGACGGCCCCCCTCACTTTCTGAACTCTTATCACTAGCTCTCCAGAACTCAGGAGCCAGAGAGACTCAGGGAGTGTGGGATGATGCTCAAGGACCGTGCAAGCAAGCAGAGGACCCCCTGAGGCTCCACTGTTGTGTTCCCATGGCCCGCCCCTTCCCCTTCCTGGGACATCCCCACCATTCCTTCCCCCAAGCTTTCCTGGGTCTTCTCCAAGCAAAGCCCAGCTTGGGGGGGGAGGGGGGATGGGCTTCAGCCAGGGCCCGTCCTGACCTGCCCTCAGCCCCGCACCCCGGCACACACCCTCATCACACGAGCCTTTAACGACTCCAGGATTGTGGCGGACCTTTGAGAAGCTAGGGGAAGCCGTGGGCCTTCTTGCCAGACGAACCTCATTCACGTGCCCTAAGGCCGGGCGCGTTAATCGGAGAAGGCTTTCAGCAAGTTTTGCCGATGGACGTACCTTCGGGTGCTGTTCAGAGCGAGGTCCAGCTCCCCGGCGGGCTGAATCCGAAAACTGCAGCAACGGTGACTTTACTCAGAGCACGATACCGTGAGTCACCAGAACGTGTCAAGATTTTGCGTAGAAGCGTCACGGCCCTGTTTCCGAAGCAGGTTGTGGTCATTTAGAGGAGTGGTTCCCCAGAGCAGGCCATGCATTGAGAATCCCCGGAGAGGGGTTGGTGGCATCGAAGGGTCAGGCGGAAGGGGTCTCTCCGCCTCAGTGGCTGAGGCTGCTCCTCTCCTGACACAGAGGGAAGCAGGGAAGGGTAGCTGGAGAAGTCTGCGATCGCCCTCCAGAACGGAATGGCACCCTTATCTCGAGGCTCAGGGGCTCCCGGGGAGGGAGGGCTCTGGGAGGGAAGCCCAGAGGAGGCCGGGCTGACCCGGGGAAGCAGGGAGCCGGGCAAAGGTCAGGGGCCGTGAGGGCTGCTCAGGAGCTGGGCTAGGGGAGCTGAGAGCGTGCGAGATGGGGGGTCTGGTGCCGTAGACGTGACCGCGTGCAGAGCGGTCATCGAAACCGTGGTCTGCCGCACAGGCCATAGGTGGTTCTCATCACGAATACCACCTTCTCACCGGGCAGTTGTCATGCAGCTTCACGAGCTTGGTGACTGGAAACCACAAACCAAATGAGGTGTTGTGCCTGTAACTCGTGCTCAAGATTTCTTCGTGGCTGCTGGTAACTGGTCACGCGGTCCCTTTTTTCTCTGTGGCAGTAATGAGGGGAGGGGGTGAGAGAACAGAGCGTCTCCCGTGGCCCAGGCCCTGTCAGCCTCAGTGGCACACGTCACTTAGCTGGTGGGTGACACTATGGAGTAGGTGACCTCTCCCCCCATCTTCAGGGTAAGCAAGTGAGCCTTGGAAGAGTCGAGACTCTGTCCCAAAGACCCCACTGCGGCAGGTGCTACAGCAGGGTTTCGTGGCAGGTCCCCCTCTTCTCCGTGCGGACGGTCGCCCCATGGCAGCCGTGAAGTCGCCTCCCATCACCCGGAGTCCCGCCCGCTCTCCAGATGGGAGGCGATAGGACGAAATTCCGCCGCAGTAGCTCTTGTCCCGTCAAAGAGCAGAAACCCGCAGGCATCCCCGTTTGCCGCTGCGGTATCCGCGGATCTCCACGCAGACGCTAAGAGAAATCAAGAGTGTACCCCGACATTAGCGGGTATTAACTTAATTTTCGCCCCACAGATACCTCGACGGTGCAGCGAGCTGCAGTGTTATTTTTCCCGCAGTCGCTTCCTCCGTGCCCAGCACAGAGACGCTGACATCACTCACTGGTTTTCATTTTTCCTCATCCCCTGAGCATCGATTGAACCCCAGCTAACCCACGCTGGCTTTAGGAACCAAACCTTGAGTGTTTGGAGGTCGGCGGATTCAGATCTCCGCCGCGTGTGCTGCTGGCCCCATGCAGGCGCGATTGAACCCAAAGGCGCTTTTATGGCCGAGGCCCGGCAGAGGGGCCGCGGTCGCATGAAAGCTAAAGTCTTCATCCCCACCACTCTGTGTTTCAGAACAAGAAGAAAACTTTGAGTTTATCATCGTGTCCCTCACTGGCCAGACGTGGCACTTTGAAGCCACCACTTATGAAGAGCGAGATGCGTGGGTCCAGGCCATCGAGAGCCAGATCCTAGCCAGCTTACAGTCCTGTGAGAGCAGCAAGAATAAGGTAAGACCCTTAGCATGCCGCCCCCCGAAATCAAGAGCCGCTGATCGTTAAAGGGAAGTGAAGGCCCCGGAGTGATGCCCCAGGGAGGGGAGGCGTCATGTGATGTGTGTGATGGGCAAGACCCAGTTATCCTTCCTGAGCCACAAGCTGAATAATTGAAAAGATAAAAAAAACACTTTGTGTCGACATGTGTCGCGTGTTAGCATCCTCGCTCAGCCGCGGCCACGTCCGTGCGGCAGCACATTCTAAACCTTCTCTCTCTCAGCGAATCCCAAATGTAAAGCGTTGACCTCCTTGTGGTGCACGATGGGATCTTTTAGTTAGGCTCACGCAGCCACATTGATTTTGTTTTACGCAGAACATGCTCGGGAGAAGAGGGGCAGACTTAAAACTTTAACCTGTTCCCTCACAAGTGCGCCAAATTCAAACCCATGTGAAGGTGGAAGACCCACGTCATTACAGATGGGCGTCCGGGAGGAGGAGAGGCGCGTATGCGAGCGTCCGGGGAGTTTGGCGAGGACACCGTGTCTGTCGCCTAGACTCTGCTGATGACGCCCGATACGTGTTTTATTCGGTAACCCAGACGGGATTCTTGGCAGTCATTGAGCCAGAAAACAAACAAACAAAATTTAAGCTGCATTTTCTAGATCCCTCCGGCGATACTCCTCCGAGAGGACTCATCTTTCCCATGAGGGCTTCCCTCCGATTCCTGATTTTAGTGGCCTAGATGCTTTCAAACCCTTCTCTGGGACATTTTAGAGTCTTGAAGAGCATTTCGATTGTTCAAACTACGATCAACCGGAAACCGAGAGGCAGAGGCAGAGTATCCACCCACCTGCGGTTTCACTCGTAACCATTTAAGGAAATTTCTGCCGATGATTTATGCTCAGCTTTGTCATTGAGAAGGGAGTCTGTCTTTCAGGAAGGTGGCATGTCCTACTTGATCACCCTCTTTAACCAGGGTAAACCAGGCCACAGCCATTATTATTATAATGCGATTTGCTTCACTTCTGTAAAGATGTTTTTTACCCAAGGTGGGGAGAATCACCGCCTTTCCTTTCCAAGACCCTTGGCTTTACTGAGTCACATCCACAGATGGGGACTCCTGAGGCGAATGCGGGGAAGCTTCCGGATCTCCTCGAGGGTGGGGGTTGGTGACACACGTCCCACACAAAGCATGGGAGTCTAGTTCCAAAACCGGAGCGCAGAGGGCACGTGGCTACACAGACAGACGCATCCCCAGGCTTTGTACACAATCACAGTATTTCAGGTTAGGCTCTGAATCCAGCCCACGTCGTCCAGATTCAGGAAGAAGCGAATCTCCCGTTGCCTTTTTTTCCATTTCACACACTTGCCAGACCCTTACCAGCTCTTTGGGAGAAGAGACGGCGTCACTTCTGGGCCTGACGCAGACACCAGCCTAAAATGCTGTCCCTTTCTTCTAGCCGTGTGCACCCGGGCAGCGGTCTCCCGGGGGGCGGGGGGGGGGGGGGAACCCATGGAGCACCAGGGGGGACGAGGTCGCACCTGTTCACCTTGGATATTTGAATGTCAGAGTGCCCAGCATGGAAATCCTGTCCAATTTCCCTCCCAATAGCTGGAGGGAAAATGCAGATCTAGTTGAGAATGAACTCTTGAGAAATTGTAGCTGCCTGTGGGTAACTCAGAGTTGGTGGCAGGCATAGGCATACACACACACACACACACACACACACACACACACACACACTGCGGAAGTCGGACAGGTAGACAGACGCAGGTAGGCACATGTACACATAGTCCAGATGCCAACGCAAATTGTTAAATACACTTTGAATACTTGGGTGTCTAACCAAAGGGATTAAAATCCTAGTGCATTGTGTTAATTACATAGTAGAAGTGAATAAATTAATAATTTATGTTGCTAGGTAGTGAGCACTCAGTCGTTTCCCATCAAACAGGTGACATGAGTTGGTTCAGCTTATGCATTCTGACATGAAAATCAAGCTTATTTTAAGTGTCCTCTGAAATTTGTTTGGGTTTATCCCAAATTAAACTTATACACCATAAGCCTTTAAAAACAGTACGTAACACCATGGGGGAGGGGAAGGGAGAAAAAAGGAGGGGAAGGAAAAAAAAAAAAAGAGAGGGAGGGAGCCAAACCATAAGAGACTCTTAAAAACTGAAAATAAACTGAGGGTTGATGTGGGGGGGGGTTAGGTGACGGGCATTGAGGAGGGCACCTATTGGGATGAGCTCTGGGTATTGTATGGAAACCAATTTGACAATAAATTTCATATTTAAAAAAATAAAAACAGTACGTATCCTGGGGTGCCTGGCTGACTTAGTCCATAAAGCATGCAACTCTTTTTTAAATTTTTTTTAATGTTTATTTATTTTTGAGAGAGACAGAGACAGAGTATGAGTGGGAGAGGGGCAGAGAGAGAGAGAGAGAGAGAGAGGGATACACAGAATCGGAAGCAGGATCCAGGCTCCAAGCTGTTAGCACAGAGCCTGACGTGGGGCTCGAACCCATGAAACATGAGATCATGACCTGAGCCGAAGTCAGACGCTTATCTAACTGAGCCACCCAGGTGCCCCAAGCATGCAACTCTTAATCTGAGTCCTGAGTTCAAGACCCGCATTGAGTGTAGAATTTACTTAAAAAAACAAACAAAAATTAGCTTAAAAAGACAGTACATATTGTTTCTCCGAGCACCTCTGCTTCCAAAAATTTGTCACTAGTAAGTAATGACAAAAGCAGGCAAAGTTTTAGCAATAAGCAAGTTCTTTTTTTTTTTTTTTTTTTTTTTTTTAATTTTTTTTTTCAACGTTTATTTATTTTTGGGACAGAGAGAGACAGAGCATGAACGGGGGAGGGACAGAGAGAGAGGGAGACACAGAATCGGAAACAGGCTCCAGGCTCTGAGCCATCAGCCCAGAGCCCGACGCGGGGCTCGAACTCACGGACCGTGAGATCGTGACCTGGCTGAAGTCGGACGCTTAACCGACTGCGCCACCCAGGCGCCCCAATAAGCAAGTTCTTTACAGCACTGTTTACCCTGGAGAAAAATTGGAAGCCACTAAAATGTCCATCAAAGAAAGCTTCATAAAGAAGTTCTTGTAAGTGGAACAACAACTTCAGATGATGACATTGGAGGACAGCATGGTGGCATTGAGAAATGACAGTCATTAGGCTAAAAGGCAGATCTAGGGGTACGTGGTTGGCTCAGTGGGTCGAGCGTCCGACTTCGGCTCAGGTCACGATCTCGCGGTTTGTGAGTTTGAGCCCCGCGTCGGGCTCTGTGTTGACAGCTCGGAGCCTGGAGCCTGCTTCGGATTCAGCAGTCTCCCTCTCTCTCTCTCTGCCCCTCCCCTGCCCACACTCTGTCTCTCTCAGTCTCTCAAAAATAAACATTAAAAAAAAATAAACTTAAAGGGCAGGTTCTAAAGCAATATATGCCGGCTTTTTCAATAAGTACGTGTGTGTGTACAGATCGTGCTAGAAGAATAGATATCAGAATGTTAATAAAACCGAAGTATGGACGATCACATCAACACTTACAAATTTTATATTGTTCCTTTCTCCCTTCTGTATTTTTTTTAACGTGTTGAGGGAAGACAGTTACGTATCTGTTTAAAAACAAACGCCGCTCCCTGCCCCCACCCGCATTGGTGACCTAGTTGCTGTGGCAGCCGAGATAGTCTCCATATGGAAAGGGAGTCTCCAAGGGACAAAGCGTGGTTTGGACGTGGCTTCCCCGCGAGGAGCCACGGGCTGTGTCTCACAGCGCTGACTGAGCCCCGATCCACAGCTTGTAAAGCGGCTTCTCATTCTCTCACCTTTGTGGAAGCAGGCACCCGGCAGGGCGTGTTAACCAGCGGCAGCTGGTCTGTGCCGACTCTCGAATGACCCAGAACTTCCCTCCGTCCTCCTTTCCGGTGGAGTCCTCTCATCTGCTAGGTCTTGACCCGGTGCAGGAAGCCTTCTCCATCAGTTACGCTTTTTGCCCAGAGACCTCGGGAGAGGAAGGGACGGCTCGAAGTGGCCCTCATCCTGTATCTGCTGACAGACGGTTTGGTTTTTCCCCGACGTCTCCAGCAGACGTGGAAACGTGTCCCGGGTTCTTACCTCTTGCGTTTGTGTGTCTTCCTCCATGCACAGTCCCGACTGACGAGCCAGAGTGAGGCCATGGCCTTGCAGTCGATACGAAACATCCGAGGGAACTCCCACTGTGTGGACTGCGAGACCCAGAGTAAGTGTGGGCCGGGGCGGGGGGCTGGGGGGCCGGCAGAGGGCGGCGGGATGGTCCGGCAAAGCCCCCGTCACAGCAACCCCGCTTCTGTCGTTTTCCCGTGTGAGGGTTATTGTGTCACGTAAGGGCTTTTAAGGAATTGACACATTCTCGCTTGGATTTTACTTTACCATATCCTTCGCCCGGAAGCCCCACTGATGGCACCCCAGGTCTCGCTTAGGCCTCAGGCCTCGGCATTCCGAGGAACGGCAGTCACCCCACGCCACGGGTTGGCCGCGCGCCCGGGTTTCTGTGCCAAACCCAGGAATTAACCTTTTGCTTAATCAATGATCATGTGCTTGTTTGCTTTTCCATAAAAATACAGTCCGTTGTTAATTCCCGCCCAGAGATTTCTGGAGTTTGGTTTTTTGTTTTGTAATTTCAAAATCATTTTGGCATCAAAACAGTTCTCTTTTTTTTTTTTTTTTTTTTTTTTTTGCAATGTTAAATTCAGTATACACTAAAGCATCTGATTGAACTCCCAGACTTCATAATTACTTCTTGGTGCCTTGGAGTAGCCCAGTTTTACTTCGTGCTTCCTGCTGTCCAGTACGGAATATGCTTTTCCCTCTGAGAAAGTCATTTTGTTATCTGTATCCTTGAGGTTAAAGACCGACTTCTAATTCTCTGTACCCCCAGCCCTCAGCACAGCACTGGGTACATTCGGTAGAACTTTTTCCAGCCATGTTTTGTGTCATGAAGGTGTGTTTTGATGAGAGGGAAATACAGGTGAGACAAGGTGAGAGGCCTTGGCACCGGCCGTGGTATCACCTGGGAATCGCAGGCGTGTGATGCGGTCCTGGCCGTCCCCGAGCCCGAGCCCGGTGGGCGAGGCGGGACCCAGAGACCACAGAACCCGCCACCGCGGAGAAGGGCTGTTTCCGGACGCCCAGCACCTCCAGCCGCCTCTGTGAAGAAGCCGGGGTTTGCAGGGAGCGCGGGGCGCCGGTGGGACGCGAGCAGGTGGCCACAGGAGTCGTCGTGTCCGGGGAGCAGCGGGACAGGCAGCGGAGTGGCGCTCACACGTTTACGACCAGCGTGTCTGCTGCTGGGTTGGAAGCCGGTTGGAGCTGAGGGGGGTGAGGGTGCTGAGTGGAGAACGTAGGAGCCTTTCTTCTTCATCCATAGACACTGGGAACTCCTTCCCGGTGTGAGAGCAGAGGTGAGATGTGTTCTGAGCCGTGCGGCTTGGAATCGAGCCACGGAGGGAGGCGGAGGCTGCCGTGGGGGTGGTCCCGTGAACAGAACAAGCAGACGCGACCTCGGGGCTGTCACAAAGGAAAGGGGACGTGCTTGGGGCGCCTGGGGAGCTCAGTCGGTTGAGCGTCCGGCTTCGGCTCAGGTCATCATCTCACTGATCGTGGGTTCGAGCCCCGCGTCGGGCTCTGTGCTGACGGCTCGGAGCCCGCTTTGGATCCTGTGTCTCCTTCTCTCTCTGTTACTCCCCCGCTTTCTCTCTCTCTCAAAAATAAATAGATTTAAAAAATTAGAGAAAAAAAACAGGGGACACATCTGCCCTGAGCAGCCACTGTGTTGCAAGGCAGGGACAGGAAAGGTCCTGAGGCCAGCGTCCACAGCCCCCACGTGAGAGAGGGTCTTGAAGCACTTCCTTGAAGCATCTTTTGTTTGAATTTTTGGATTTTGCTTTCAAAACGTGTCGGGAGATGAAGTTCCAAGAGAGTAGTTATTTGACCTGTGTGTTGTTATCAAAAAGTCTTTAGAGTTAGAATTCTAAAAGCACAAAATCTGAAAGCTGTTAGAACCTCCGCTAGGAAAGGCACCTACGATTGCTTCTGCCATATAGCTAGAGTCCTTGGAAAGGGCCGATTCCGTGGCTCACAGGTTCCGTGGTATGTGGTGCATTGGAGGCCAAGAGTCCTTTCTGAGAGCAGGTAGGTCGCTCAAGTGCCAAGGTGGGGGTGAGACACAGAGCAGCGGGAGAAGGGAGGCTGGTGCGGGGGTGGGGGGCGCCACCCGAGTTGGGGGGGCGCCACCCAAGCAGATATTCAGGGACAGAGGGAACAAGGAGAGGCCGAGTGTGACAGTTGCAGAGGAAAAAGAGATCACGGGATCCCATTCCGTAAACATCTGGTCTCCACCAGGCCCGCACCTGTCTTCTGTGATGCTTGTGACTGTAAATGCTGGTGTTGCCGTGGGCCCCACGTACAGGGGAGGAAATGGGGCATCTGAAAGTCCGAAAATAGCCGATTTTGGTGAAAGTGCTAAGAAGTGCACCACCCACACCCTCATGATGAACTGTGAAACTCCCACAAGGGCAGTTTGGCATCGTACATAAAAAGCCATAAGCAAGTGGCCGCCCCACACTCCAGCTGTGCCCTCCAGGCGCCAAGCCCGTGGGGATGAGCAAAGGGCCTCAAAGACCTGGCTTTGAAGGTGTTCGACACAGTGCTCTTTATAGAGCAAAAAGTCAGAACATCCCACGTCTGCAAAACCGGAAGAACCGTTCGTGGGGATGTCTTCTCGGTGAAATAATGTGCAACCTGAACAAGTCGTGTAAAAAATACACGAATGGAGATGGAGACACTTGGGAATGTACTGGAAACGAAAAAGTATTTAGTCAGTGAGTCAAGGAGAGCCCAGTGAATCATTTTCGGTATTTAGGCAGAAAAGATCTGTAAGGATGCATTCCAGAACGTCGACCCCACTTGTCTCTGAGCGGTAGGGTCCTTGGTGATGGGGGTTGTCTCGATTATTTTATAAGTGAGCACGGATGCGGAGGAAATTGCACACTGGGTGGTCTGTGTTTTGGTGTGTGCGAGTACGAGGCCAAACGTTAAACGTGAGAAAAGGCTCTTGTTTCTGGGTGTTGGAGAAGAAAAGCTGTTAAGGTTGCAGCTCTCTGCCAGCCCGAGAGAGCCTGCTTGCTCCTCACGGGCTCCTGTCCAGGGAGCTGGCCCTGCCTGAGCCTTCCTGGGGACCGCACAGGACACCCCCCAGCGCCCTGAGCATCCGAGCTGAGAGGTCATCTCTCACGCTTCCAGGGGGTCTGGCGGGAGGGGGCGGGCCTGCCAGACCACAATTGTGGCTTCCTTGGACATCACGGGGTCTGGGCTCCTGTGTTCTACTGACGCCATAATCCCCTCTTCAAGGGGGGCCTGGGGACTGGGCCCCGGGGGCCCCTCATTGGCATGTAGCCGAGGCTGGTTTTTATTGTTCTTACTGACTAAAGGGCTTTCTTTTCCATTTTGTTTTCTTTTCTTTCTTTTTTTTTTTTTTTTTTTTGTTGTTGTTGAGAAAAGAGAAATTGAGACAAGACAGACAGTGACTGTTTCTGGTCCCAGGTAGCTTTGTGCGTTCTCCGCTCTAGTCTCGCCATGCTGTGCCTGTCAGCTCCTTTGACTTCCAGAAGTTCTTATCAAACCACGATGCAAAGGAAGAGGTCCGTATCCGCCCCGGCGAGTCGCCTTCAGGACTGTGTACCATCGGCGACAGCATGGCTGTGCCTCTCTGGGAGCCCTGGAAGTGGCCGAGCCCCTCCGCACAGCCCAGTGGCACCCCCGTGGCACTGCGGGCTGGCACGGAGCTTCGCTGGGGGGTGGCTGGTCACAGAGGGCCAACATGGGGCTCCGTGCCAGTCTGCAGGAACAGAGCGGGCCCTGCCTGGCATGTCCATCAGCTAGCAGTGCCCAGGGGGTTGCCTCCTGGTTCCCTCCGTTGTCTGAAGGCAGAGACGCCCTAAGGGGCCCACCCCGCTGGGGTCCCTTCTCCCAGAGCTTTGGCAAAGAGCCTGGCTCTCGAGATAACGGTGGGTCAGTGCTGATGGCCACAGGAGACACGGGCCACCCAGACGGAAGACTGTCAGTGCCAACGGTGCTTGATCTGTGGCCAGAGAGGGTACCGGTGCAGATGTGACGCCCACCTCGGAGAGGGACAGGATCAAATCCAGGGAAAGCGGCTGCCCTCTCACCTGTGGTGGGGCAGGGCAGAGGCGAGAGCAGGGCACACGCTCCTGTCCTCCACCGCGTGGCTGGAGACAGAGGTGGCAACAGCCTCCGTCACCAGCAATGACGGTGGCTACACAATGAACTGTCACAACATGAAGAATTTTTTTTTTCCACGTTCGGTCGCTTACTTTGAGAGAGCACATTTGCATGGGAGAGGGAGCAGGGAGAGAGAGGGAGAAGGAGGGAATCCCAAGCAGGTTCCACGGTGTCAGTGCAGAGCCCAGCGCGGGGCTCTGTCTCACACATCGTGAGATCATGACCTGAGCCAAGATGGAGAGCCGATGTTTAACCGACTGAGCCACCCAGGCTCCCCAAGCACTGTTTTCAATAGAAAGTACTTATGGATATCGTTAAGTGCGCAAAAGCAAGAGAAAGCTTTTTTCTTGCACGTGAATATGCACAGGTCAAAAAAATGAGTTGACTGTAACGGAAGGGGGTGGTAGTTCTAAAGTTTTCTTTCTTTGTTCTCTATACGTTTCTTTAAATGAGCTTATTGTTTTTATAATTATAAAGGGGTCTTAAGATTGAGAGGGACTTGAGGATGTGGGTTCCCCCCATTGGCAACTTATTGTCCCCTCTGAGGGTGGGGCCCAGTGGTCCAGTGGTGTCCAGTGGTCATGTGAGAGGAACGTTGTGGGAGGACCACTGTGTCCCGTGGTCAGTGTGGGAGGAACGTTGTGGGAGGACCACTGTGTCCCGTGGTCATGTAGGAGGAATGTTGTGGGAGGACCACTGTGTCCCGTGGTCAATGTGGGAAGAACGTTGTGGGAGGACCACTGTGTCCCGTGGTCATGTGGGAGGAACGTTGTGGGAGGACCACTGTGTCCCGTGGTCAGTGTGGGAGGAACGTTGTGGGAGGACCACTGTGTCCCGTGGTCATGTAGGAGGAATGTTGTGGGAGGACCACTGTGTCCCGTGGTCAATGTGGGAGGAACGTTGTGGGAGGACCACTGTGTCCCGTGGTCATGTAGGAGGAATGTTGTGGGAGGACCACTGTGTCCCATGGTCATGTGGGAGGAACGTTGTGGGAGGACCACTGTGTCCCGTGGTCAGTGTGGGAGGAACGTTGTGGGAGGACCACTGTGTCCAGTGGTCACGTGGGAGGAACGTTGGGCTCCAGATGCCACATCCCCTTCTCTGGGTGATCCCCCCTGGCTTGTGAACACAGTACCCCCCCCACCTCCAGTTCAGTTGTGTCCCCGTAGGGCTTGGGGATTTCTGTGTCACTTGGGATTTGGGGCTGTGGAAACCCCCAGCCACTTGTTCTTCCTGAGAATGTGCCGGACTGCGTGGAGACACTGTCCGCACAGCTGCTAGACCCCGGAACCCTGTTTCCCGGAGTGGGTGCCCATCTGTGGAGGGAGTTTGGAAACCCACAGCATCCACCTCTTGAGGAGCCGCGGCCTTAGGATGTTTGTGCTTCTGGGAAATCCTGCGGTGAAGCTAAGTGTCAGACAGGGTCCGGACTCATCGGATGGCGGAAGCCTTTGTTTAGAACCCCTGCTGCCAACCGTCCACCGGGAACACGCTAAGGAAAGTCTCACCCCTGAGAGCCCTCGAGAACCCGAGAGCTTGGAGCCCTGGCGTGGGTCTCGCCAGCATGCCTGACCTTCGTGGACAGGCTGGTAGAGGCAGCTCAGCCCCTCCACTGCCCCAAGGCCCCCTCATCCGTGATGCCTTGCTGCCTGCTCGGTCAGAGCTGACCCCTCCCTCCTGGCTGGTCTGCGACGCCCTGGATGGAAATCACTGGCGTGAACTCCTCCCGCCGTGTTGTATTAACGTTGTCAGTGCCTTTCTCTCTCGTGTCCCCCTGGATCTCAGGGACCGCCTCATTTATCTTTGTGGACCCCAGGCCTGCACACGGGAAGGGACACCAGCCCCAGTCCCCCAACTCTAGATGTCCCAGAAAAACCTAAAGTAGGAGTACGTTCAACCTCCGGCTTCTGTCGCTTGCTCTTTCCTGCAGGCATAGACAGGAACTGCAAATTACGTAACCGTCAGCCTGACATCCTTGGGTCTTTGCCCAAATGTCGCCTCAAAGAAGCCTTCCCTGACCACCCCTGGGTTTAAATCACACATGCGAATCCGGCTCCCTCTTCTGCTCCCTAGCGGGGTTCTCTCGGGGCACGCCCTTACCAACGCGTTGTGTGTTTGTGTGTGTTGTTCTCGCTTTTTCACTGTCGGTCTGCCCCGGAGAACCCAAGTCCCACATTTCTGTTTGCAGCGGTGTTTGTGTTCCGTTTGCTGCTCTGTCCCCCGAACCTGGCACGGAAACAGCGGTGGATTTGTGAAGGAATAAACGTAATTCTAGCCAACACGGAGCACTGCGTTTCCATGTGTGGTCACCTCACAGCATTTAACGCTCGGACAGCCCCACAGGGACGGGCCTCATTAGCCTCATTTCCATCCACGGCCTGGAGAGCAAGAGACACTTGCAAGGGGCAGACGGGGCAGGAGGGCGTGTGCTGACAGGCCCGTGGGGGTCCCTGCGCTGGACAGGGAGGGCCCTGAGGCCGGAAGGGGAGACAGGAGACGATTCAGAGCTGCCAGGCCGTGTGGCCTCACCTGTAGGCCTAAAGTGGCAGCCCAGGGCCGCGACACCCCAACACGTCCCGGGAGGTGCGGGGGGTGTGACTGGTCAGTTCTGTTGGCGATGCTTAGCTGCTGACGCCTGCTAAGTTGTCGTTCTCGTCTGTTGGAGCAGAGGCAAGGCCATCCTTCCTGTGGCCCCAGCGGCAGGGCGCTCAGACGGGGCCACGTCCCTGTAGCCCTTGGACTTAACTGAGGTGACCCCAGGTCACAGCCATGCTTCACTCTCCTCCCGCCCCTGGTATTTCCGATTCTCTAGCTTTCACGGAGATCCGCGTGCGGTCGTTGACTTGTGTCCTGTGCGTGCTGTCCTCCTTCCGGGGACACCACAGCAGGGAGGCCTCTGAAGCTCATGGGGGAGGGCAAGGCGACAGCGCATTGAGTTCTAAACCGGGGATCGGGGGCGGTGGGGTCCTGTGCCCATAGGAGAACTTGGAGAATGGTTGCGGTGGTGGGGCGGGCAGTGGCACCTGGTGAGAGACTCTTCCCACGGCTCAGGTGAGCGGCATGCGGTGACCGTGGGGACAGTGTGTGAAAGTATTCACCAGCGGTGCTCGGTGATGGGTGGAGGTGGGCACGGGAACCTCGTGGCTTCCTAGGACGTGCGCCCCGCCTCACGCCAGCCCTGGGGACAGGTCCCTTGCTGTCGTTGGGCTGTTCTCTCCACCTGAAACTACACACGGGGGCAAGCTATGCGGAGAGGTCACGAACGGGAAGAGGTTGGCGCCCCTGACCCTACCCCTTCCGCAGGGAAGGTGCCGTGAAACGGGGCACGTGTGGGGAGCACCGGGGACAGGAGGAAGGAGCCGGACATCGAGAGACTGAGGTGCTTGCTGGTTGGCTGGCTGTGGGAGCGATGGAGAATCAGGGTCGAGTCCCAGGATCCCGGCTGAAATAAGTGGTGAACCGGTGCCACTTGCTGGGATGGGGTTGCCCCTGGCAGGAGACGACATTCAGTGAAACGTGGACAGGGAGGTCCCTGCAGGATTTCCAAGTGGAAACGTATGACGGTAATCACATGTGCAGCACGGAGAGAGGAGCGTATATCTGTGTTCACTGAGGCAGATGGTATCTGTGGATAGTTGTTAACCATTGGGTAACAACGAGATCTGTGGGTTGCATTGAGTTGGCTTAGGAAAGAGCATAGAATCAAGAGACAAGCCTACAGGACCCCCTGAAGTAAGGGGCGGGTTCAGGAGGAAAAGTAGGGAAGGAAATCAAGATGGGGAGCCAGACGAGTGCTAGAAAGATCCAGGGAGGGTACCGACCAAAAAGGCATCTGAAGGCAGTGTTGTAAGGAGGGCTAACCAGAGATCAAGTGAAATGATGGTTAGACACAGCCCTTCAGATTTTGCATGACCTGGTGACTTTGGCTGCCCTGCTCCAGCAGAAAGGTGGGGATAGAGGCCAGGTTGGGATCGAGAGGTACAGACACAGAGGTGGTGGGTGTGGAAGTAGGGCTGTGAAGAGGCGCAGCAGGGGTGTCCCGCAGAACATTCCCCACCCCACCCTCCTCTCTGATCATCCCACGAGGCCCAGGCCAGGCTTCCTCCATGCAGCCCTCCTTCTTTCACCTGTTATGGCCAACCTCTTCCTTCCCACTCTGCCCGTACATTTACTCTTTAACTGTACCCTTCAGTGTTTAGTCTGCATTTCCTTACTCTGCTTATTTTTATGGTTGACTATTGCTGTCATTAGTTGGGACGTGCGTTTCCTCTTCCCGACCGCAGTGTCTCTGAGTCACGGACCTCTCTTCTCTTCCATCTCCCCCATGGTATCCATCACCATTTTCCATGGTGTATATGAGATACGAAGCAAATGGCTGGCTGATTTCTGGTGAATGAGTACAAGGCCCCTCGACTCTTCAAGGGGACCTGGAGTAAATACCGATTATTCCTGGATGACTTAAGCCTCACTTGATTCTGTCGGTGGTGAAAGCCATTGGCTGTCAAGGTGAGAGCCATATTTGCAAATCCGCCTCAGCTCTAGAATCTGGCACGCAGCCAACCTGGGGCCTGCCTTCTCAGTCTTCCAGTGCTGCCAGCCAGTTTCACACTGGGAGTGACCCAGCTCAACGGTTCAAGCTGTATCCCCTAAACTCATTCGTTGCCCTTGGTGCATCGTCACAGCCTAAAGCGCTGCCATTCACTCTGCAGGTCAGGGTTGATCCAGCGAGGTCGTCACCTAACCAGTGGACCCTGCCCACCATCTTGCCAGCAGTAGTAGATAAGTTGGAGTTACTCCAGTGGTCCCCCTTACGTAAGGTCGCTGAAAACCATGTCTTCATTGTAGTGTGCCTGCCTACCTGCCTTTTGTCTTTGAAATCTGCAAATGCGTCCATCTTATGACTATTGAGAACTCAGATATGCCTGTGGTTGCTGAGGTAGTTGTTTACAAGGGATACCGTAGCGCTCTCGAGTGCTCTCTTTCCTTCCGTCAGCAGCCGTCCACAGTAGATGCAAGTCGTGTATGGTTCTTTTCCACGTGTATCTGCGCTCTCGAGAATGCTACTGTCAGGGGACTGGGAAATGCATTTCTCTGTCCAAATCAGTGCCGGCAGCTGTTTTTATCATGTAGGGAAATTCCTAGGCTTTGGCCGAAGCCAGATTGTTAAAAGGCGCCCCCAACATATCAAACCTTCTGAGATGCCTAAGACCCTATGGAGTCCTGGCCAGGGAGCATGTCCAGGCCACGTGATTCCAGGGAGGGACTGCTGGGTGTGAGGTCTAGTAACTGGCCTCTTTGTTCCTGAGATCCTAAGGGCGGTTGGAATGAGTGGTGACGGTCTGACCCCCTGTTCCTCTTCCCACAGACCCTAACTGGGCCAGTTTGAACCTGGGAGCCCTCATGTGCATCGAGTGCTCGGGGATCCACCGGAACCTAGGCACCCACCTTTCTCGAGTCCGGTCTCTGGACCTCGACGACTGGCCTATCGAGCTCATCAAGGTGATGTCATCCATCGGGAATGAGTTGGCCAACAGCGTCTGGGAGGAGAGCAGCCAGGGGCGGACGAAGCCCTCGCTGGACTCCACAAGGTAGGGACGTGGGAAGGTGTATGGCTCGAGGGCATTCTGCCAACAGTTAGACAACTGGAAATGACCTTAACTGCTTACCGACAGGCTCAACATGGATGGCCCTGGCAACCTGTAGGAATAGTGAGGAGCCCGCATAGAAATGTCTGTGTTTAAAATTGGTGTTCAGCAGACGTGGATAATTCAGACTCCTTAATTTTTTATGTTTGTTTTTACACCTTGGGGATTCCTCTCTCCCTCTTAGAAATGTATTAAGCTTCCGACCTTATGAATATATCACTTTAATTAATACATTTCTAATAGGTGTAAGCTGTGCTGTTAACACTAATTACGAATTTTTGATTCTTTAATGTTGTTATTCTTATATGTTTGATAAGCATCTGCTCAGTTGGTTTCCGTCGCCCCTCCTACACATACACACACCCACAATAAGTGAGTTTATAGTAACAAAATATATTTTATTTTCCTAAAATATATTTCTAACACATTTAATCAGCCAAGTTCGGCATAACGTATGGTGAGTCCTCATTAATGTTAATTGTTACGCAGTGTAAAAAACGCATTTATTTTGAGCCCATTTATTTTCTCATTTTTCATTTACAGCTATTATAAACCGTTTTTGAGTACACATACATATTTAATGTACCTAAGAGGTGATAAAATGGCATGTCTTCCGAGAAAGCCTGCTTCATCGAGGAGAGTGGGTCATTCCATCTCGGCGGGCGGCTGCCCCCAGGAGGAGGCGTCCAGGGTCACGTCTCCACCTCTGACGGAGGGGCAAGGGGCTCGCTTTCTGCTCTGGCCTCTCGGGTGTGTGAAAAGAGGGACGGAGAGAAGGGGTCTCCCTTCATTAGCACGTTTTAAAGCCCTGTGGCTTGTTTTGCTGGGGATGAGACCGTGTGCAAGTGCCCATGGCGGTCTGCGGTTGTGCCCCACTTGAGGCGTGAGAAGGCGGTTTCTGCCGCTGAGCAACAATAATTTGCGCAGCGTCGGTGGACTTTGTTTTACGAACGCTGAAAAATGAATTTGTGGTGCCACCTTCGGTTCACTCTAGAGAATGAAGCTGGTGTGTTATTAACCTGCTCTTCACGTCAAGCGTCCTGTGGGGAGGGGGGCAGAGGGAGAAAGAAGCACCCAAAGCGTATTTGTCTGGTGTTGCCTCAGTTGGCTGGGTGAGCTGCTCATGGGTGAACTCCACCATGCAGTGCCTACGGGGACAGCTTAACTGCAAACTGAAGAAACAGTACCCTTTTCTGAGTTTTTTATCTTGACCTGTTTAACGCTAACATAGAAATTAGCAGGCCGTCGAGTAGGAGCATTCTTAAAAGACAAATTTATGTATTATTAATATCTATTTTTTCATAGATACGGTTTCCTTAGGGGATAGTTAGGTCTAAAAGCGAAATATGATTGGAAATCAGATTGAGCTTAACGTAGGAGTGCAGAGAACATTGAGATAAGTTGGAAAAAAAATTAATCATGCATTTTATTGTTTGTGTGTAAAAGGAACAGATATGTTATTTGTAATACCCTGAATTGGAAAAGTTTGTTTTTCTAAATCTATCATAATTAGCTACTGTTTAGAGTGTTCAAAGATATGGGTTGATACTTTTAACTGATAAGTGTTTTATATTAATTTCATCTTCATTCATAAGTGAAGGTTGTGTGCGTACAGGGACTTGATTGTTCTAATTTGTATATTTGAGTTAAGTTCTTGAGTGCATAACTTTCTCTTCTCTCCAGCATTGTACACATCCCATGTTTATATTTTGGACACATTTTATAGTCTTCCTTTCTCACATACGAAGTGACTGCAGCAAAATCCCAGCTTTTCTTGGATCCCATTCGCTGTTGGCTAAGAGCCGCTGAGTTTCAGCCCTCTCTCTAAGGCTGTGGTGATGGTGATGTTGCAATGTGGTGTTTCCAAAGGGAGCTTTGGAATATCTAACAGGATGAACAGCTTTGAGAATTGAATGTCTCTTCGTGCCTTTAGTAATTCTCCCAGGGAGTTTTGTTTTTAATTTATATTCAGCTGTTACTCAGCGAGCGCTTTCTTGTAGAAAAGAAGCGATAAATGGTGATTTCGCACCTACAGTGATTTGTGAATGTTCCGGGGGGACCAGCTGAGGGTTCCAGGACTCAGGAGAATTCACAGTATAGAGGGATTCCTATAGCCAGTGTGTCCCAGGGAAGTTTCACTGGAGAAATGGCACCTGAACTGGACTTTCAAATGTGGGGTGACGTCCAGGCCTGGGGGGGGGGGGTGTGTGTGTGGGGGAATGAGCATGGCCTGGGCAAAGTCAGGGCCTGTGGGGGAGTACAGAAACTGGGGAGTCACCACCCATGGAGCTGGGCCACCAGGTAAATGAGGAGGAGGGGGGATGTTGGGGCCAAAGCAGAGCAAAGACTGGGGAGAGCCTTTGAGCTGGGGTGTATTATAACAGCACCTCCGGAGTGGCCAGAGGGTGAGGGTTTATGGGTTCACGTGTGATCCGCCTGATCCAAAAGTGCTAAAGGCAGCTAGCTAGCAACGTTGTTGGACGAGATGGAGAAGAGGCAGGGAGGCCAGTTGGAAGGCTGTGGTCCCGGCGGGTTATACCTAGAAAGCCGTAGATACACACTGTCAAAAACAAAGAAACAGCTTTGCATTAGTGGTGCACCAATGATTCAAACCCTCACCATCTTCACTGCCCCGTGCAGTTTCCTCACATAGAAAGGAAAAACGCAAAGTTGGGGCTAGAATCTCCGCGTGGAATTCGGTCTGTGAAAGGAGAGTGGATATGGAGCCTGGATCCCGCCGTCCCGGGACAAGGAAACGTGCCCCCCCCCTCCCCGCCCCGACACCCACCACCTGTGGTCTCTGCAGAGACCGTGATCGTTAGTCCAAACAGCAGGGGGGAGGGGGGAGGTCTTCTAACCTGGCCCTAAGGTAATTTCTAAAAAGAAATACTTTAATAAATTTTTATTCCCATCCAAGGAAAGGCCAAGTGCCATGGATCCAGCTTTGGATCTCTTTGGAAAAGAGAATCTTCGGAATTCTTGGGAAAAGGGCCCAGCTGCGTTCCCAAGCAGCCCCGTCCATTCCGTCTTGTTCAGAAGATTCATTCTGACAGTGGAATATAATTAGAAATGGGCCGTTCTTCCCCAAACACACACGGCGCGCACGCACACACACAGTTAGGACCGTGAGGAAGTAGAATACAGCCCATCTTTCTGCAAAGAAACAACCGGTTCCCCGAAACCACCTCGTACTGGCGTCACCCAGGCCTGCGGGTGAGTTAGGAAAACAGGCGCCTTTGACCAGCTGGCTGGCCTTCTGCTCGCTGTCCCTGCACCCCTGATGAGGGCAGCTTCGGACGGCTCGTAATTGGTTCCAGGGATTCTCAGCCGCCCTGAGAACTGCCGTTCAAGCTGGAGCAGCGTTGTGATCAATCGAAGCTGACGGCAGTGAAGCGGTATTGACTTCCCCTTCCTAAACCGGGGAATCATTAGTCAAGAAAAGCATCTTTTAATTACTCCCAGGAAGAAAAAAAAAAAATCTTTTTGGATGGATTCTGCAACAACTGCCATTTTTTCCCAGTGCATTCGATATTAAATTTATTGTCTCAGGAGGGGAGAGGATGCCCTTCATCCCCCCCCCCCCCCTCGGTAATGGAGGTTTAATTCAGAGAAAGGAGCAGGGTAGAGGATATCGATGCCACGACAATTAACTACATCTGGGGTGGAATCAGAATTCCCCTCTCTAATTGCTATTGATATCATTTAAGCACACACTTAAAATATTGATTTTAAGTGCAGATGCTGAAGTAGGAGAGCGGCGGTGACAGTGGATGGAATTTACTAGATTTTAGGGGCCTAAGGAGGGGCAGCGGTAGGCTGTCTGTGGGGCGAGGACTCCGGGACGCTTGGCGTGCGAGTTGCGTATCGCACCATACGCTGTGTTGTTGTGTGCGGTTGGGGTGTGGGGCCTACGGCAGCCAGGCAGGACTCTGGTCCCAGTGTTAGCACGCACGTTGTGACCATCGGGCGAAGTCAGGGAGCTCTTTGGTGACCCTTTCAAATCAAGGAATGATAGGCTCGGAGGCAGAGACATCAAGTGCACGTTTCTCGAGTGAATGAACAAACGAGCAAACGAGCGCATGGGGCAAAGCAGGAACGGGTCCGCTTGGAACCCACGTGTCCAGTGCTCTTGCTGACCTGAGCGTCGAAATTCCTCGCGCGTTCGTGGAGGAAATTGGGGCTCCCATGTTCGCCAGCACGCGGCGAAGGCGTCCGTCCCTGCAGACCTCTGACATCTTCCCCTCCCCGGCCACGCGGTGGCTACTCTGCCTCACTGTGGTGTGTCCTTCTTCTCTATTCCTATTCCCCGTTCCACTTTGGAAGCTTTCCGGGTTGACTGCAGTGACGGCAATTTCCTAGCAGGGCCGAGCGGAGCCCTCCGGGACGTGGTCCTCGCGGCCGAAGCTGGACTCTGCTCGGCTGCCTGGTTTGTCTTCCCGACTCCCGTCTTAGGGTCTCAGCATCGAGGCATCTGGCCCGCGAGGGTGTGCAGAGACCGGTAGCCGTTTGCATCCCGGGGCAGGTAGCCTATTTACACGGTGGTCTGAGAGCCAGCCGATTCGGTCTCGGAAATCAAAGGAGCCTGGACGTGTGTTTTCGGTGCTATAAAGAGCCCTTGGGAGAAGCTTGAACCCCAGCTGAAATCCCCCTTCCTTCTGATCCCACTTGGAAGGGAGCCGCGTTGCTGATTTAGTATACACTCTGCTGCCTCTCTGAGCGTTCTTTTTCCTTCTGTCATTGTCACCTGCATGCCTCAACTCCCCTCTTGTCTTTAACCTATAAAAAGATGCCACCTTCGGGAGGAAGATTTGGGGCCGGACGTCAGAAATCTGCGTGGGAGAGCCCGGCCGCACACTTCCAGACGGAGCAAGTCTGCCCAGTGACACGAGTTCCGGTCCTTTTTGATTTGGGAACACGACTTTCATCTTATTTATGCACACGGAGATATTGATAAAGGGGAAATGTATCCAAACTGAAAATAATTGGATCCCCACCGTTAACTCTGAGATATTAAAAGCAGTACCACTTGGCCACGTCTTTGTCTCGTTAGGTTTGATCATAAGATCACAATGTAGTAATCTCGAGCTCAAATTTCTGGCATAAAGATGCACTGTTCCAAATGTGGCCTCAGGGAACACGAGTCCCCGCACAGCCCCAGGATTATCTCATCTTATTATTTTTCAACAGTTCTTGGCCCGCTGAGGTCAGTGTTTTGTCTCTTTTGAGTGTTCCTCTATGCTTGACACCTTTTCCTATTTTCTTTCTTTAAAAAAAAAAAAAAAATGGGCAGGGGGAGGAATGGGGGGGGGGGGGGAAGAAAGGACTCTGCCGTGATGACCAGAACCCATCTGTACTTGGGTGGCATCTGCTCCCCACATGTCACTTCCCTCATTAACAAGCAATTGAATTAATTAAATGCTACTCAGAACACGCATAACAAGCTACCGGCAGTGTCCAAATTAGCACTGATAATCAAGGATGATTTCCTTTATTATCCTGCTAAGTGGTGCACAGACTCTGATCTCCCTGTCTGCCCTCATCTATTTACATACCCCCAGCTTCTGCCTTTGGAAGCGGAGGTTATCTTACCTAGTTAATTTGCCACGATCACCAAGCATGGCGGATTGATGCCCTGCCCCCGCCGCCACCGCCACCGCGCGGCCCCCTCCCCGCCTGCCCTCCCCCAACCCCAGCCTTTGTATCTCAGGCTCACTGATAAATTAAAGGCCACCCCTGTGGTCTCTCAAGTGAGTAATAGAGGCAGAAATTTCATTTTGCAACTGGCTGATTTAATGATCCAAAGGGTAATTAATGGCCTGATTATCTTAATGTTAAATATGTCCGGCAGCAATTACTGTGACCTCCCGCTTGTCAAGGTCCGGGCTGTGCTCTTCCTTCAATTAAGTTCTCTGGGGCTTAATGGTATGAATAAACTCCTCTGATTCTATCATCCCGGACGGACGCAGAGGGTTCAGGGAGCTGGGGGCTCGTTTGGAGTTTTAATCAGCCTGTCTCCTACTCCGGCGATCAGAGTTAACAATTAGAGCAAGGACAGCTTAACTTTCTTCTTCCCCGTGCCCAGCGCACCACCACCCCCCCGCCCCCCAACACCGCGACGCACGCACTTTTGGGTTATTTTATTTTATTTATTTTGTCTTATTTATTTCAGCGCTCTCAGGGAGAATCCTGTTTGTGGAGGAAGACGTTGCATTGCATGAGGCTCGTCTCTTCCGATATAAATTATCATGTGAGCGCTGTGGTTTTGCTGTTTGACAGGCTTAATTAATTGGCAGGAGCCCCCGAAAATGACAGTGCCACTAATTGCAACTCAGAGTGAATTTCTGTCATCGTGGTGCGCCTGTCAGCGGGCATGCCCTGGCCCCGGCCGTCAGAGCGGCCGGCCCTCCCCGTCCAGGCGGGGACAGTATCCCCAGCGAGCGAGGACACAGGCACGCCGTCCGCGTGCAGGGGCGACGTTTACTGCCAATAAAGTTTATGTGGCCACAGCTCTGCAAACCCAACAGCTGCTTGGGGACCTCGGATTTTACTTCAGATGTTTTAGCGACGTCCCCCTAGCAGGCCGGCTTGGATTCAGACTCCGAGCACCATAACTCACTTCGCACCCCTCCAAGACTGGACGGCCCTCATTAGCACGTTGCTAAATAATGCCTGAGTTTACCCGAGCTTTCCCCAGATCAGAAATATTCCACCATAAATATTAAGCCAATTAGGAAAACGTACAAATGAGAAGTTCTTTAACACTGCCTCAAACATAAATACCTATAGATTACAGTTGACAACAGATACAGCAGATCATCCAGTAATCCGCGGTCGGGGAGCGTGGCGGGAATGTGCCCTTGGTGGCAGTGGTCTCCGATGAAGGTATCGTTAAGGGACCGGCTCCAACTGTAAGAAAGGGGAATCGAAGAAGATTCTCCCGACGGCCAGGTGAAACGGGATCTGCCTTTCGCACGATAAGCGTACCTTACGTTTGCCTTTGAACCCAGGTGCACGAGAGACTGCTCTTGGCGTCTTACGGCCGCCTGCTGCACGTGATCCCCGGCTCTTTATTTGATCCCGCGGGAAACCAAATGTGTCCTGGGAGCCGGTTTTGCTCCCAGGGAGCTGTCTCGAGCTGAAAATCCCTATCGTGTACTCACTGAAATGTAGCAGTGGAGACAGTTAAGGGTTTTTTTTATTTCTAGGAAATGTCATTACCGCTGCCACATGAAAATGCAAACCCAGCAGCCTCTAGGTGTCCTGGGCACGCCTGAGCCTCTGTCCATTTGTGAGCGGATATAAGGGAATGGGATGTTAAGGTTAGCCTTTCGGGGTCTGAATTGCAGACCACAGAAGACATTCTAAACGTGGGCCTGTAAATACTTTCTAAAACAGTTGCCTCTGCCTGGATCCCTGCAACAGCAGAGCGTTTTCCGAAGGGTCTTTTCTTTCAGTGTCGTTTTGATTATTTTGCACCGGAAACTTTCTGGCCCCTGAGGAACCTTTCTGCTTCGCGGCGCTGTGCGCTTTTCCTTAGCACGGAGCCGTCCTGTGACACATGACGATCACCGTTTTCCAAGTTGAGGAAAACGCGGAGTTACTTACCGCCTCGAATCATCTGTGCAGGGTCGCACACAGGACTTCGGGAAAGATCTCTTGAATTCACGATCTGACCACTGACACCTGCTCGTGGTCCCTTCTTGCGACTCCTGTCTTTGCTCTCTCAGCCTCATGTGGCCAAATCCGGCGGCCGGCTGTGGCATCTAGAGATACTGGTGTCCCCTTCCTCTCTTCCCTTGGGCCCGGCTCACAGTCTTAAACTAGCGTGGTGTTTCCGTGTGTATGTGTTACTCATGTAAAGGTGTAATACGTGATACTCTAACTGCCATTTATCTCCACTCCTGAAGTCCAGTGGCCTTGCTTACGTAACTTAGGTATAAAAAAGCATCATCCACTTTAGTTTTTTGCATTCATGTGGCAGACATGATCTCTTAAGTCATGCAGCCATGATTCTAAAGTCTTAATTCTCTGCAGTTGGTGCTAATCCCAAGAGCTTCTACAGAAAACAGGGCTGAGAGCTCCAAATATCAGAATCAGCCACCATAGATGTGTGGTTCGAGCCCTGCCTTTTCACGTAACTACATCCTCTCCCTGCCCAAACCTCCCTCTGTTCATGCCCCTGCCCCAGTGTTGCCTGTTGAAAACGTTTGGCTTGTATTTAAAGAAACAAACAAACATGGGGCGCCTGGGTGGCTCAGTCGGTTGAGCGTTCGACTTCGGCTCAGGTCGCGATCTCACAGTTCATGAGTTCGAGCCCCACGTCGGGCTCTGTGCTGACAGCTCAGAGCCTGGAGCCTGCTTCACATTCTTTGTCTCCCTCCCTCTCTGCCCCTTCCCTGCTCATGCTGTGTCTCTCTCTGTCTCAAAAATAAGTAAACATTAAAAAAAATAAAAATAAAAAAATAAAAAATAAATAAAAAAACAAACAAACCACAATCCTATTTGTTATCTGCATGATGAAATGCACAGGCAGGCCAGAAGATTTCTGGTTTGGGTTCCATGACCGGCATCTTCTGAGATTTTTGATTTAAGACAAAACAAGAAGGCATGTTCTCATTTCTAAAATGAAACTCGTCATTATTTCCACCCACTTGGTCATGTACATTTAATGCTCAAAGAAAACAATATTTATGAAGTCTCCTGGGTTCCATTTTATCTGGAAGACAGAATCAGCTTTATACCTGGGTCCTACGGGCTGATAGAGACAAGTGGCCCATGCCCTCTCGGGTGCTGGCAAGGGTCTGCTGATGTAGAAGATACGGTTCATGTTTATTTTGCTTTATGTCTATAGAGCGGTTTATTGTAGCATCGATATCACCCAGAGGTGCATGTCTTTGGACCCTGCCCCACACCTACCCAATCAGTATCCCTGGGGTAGGGCCCAGCGATGTGCTTTCACTCTCTAGGAGATTCTTATGCACATTAAAATTTGAGAAGCATCGGTCTACACCTCCACCAAGCAGCATAAGTAGATATCCACAACCCTGCCTGGAGTCCACTCCCTGTCTTAGCCCAAGTGCCTGGAATTCATTCCTTACATCTTGAGACCCAAGTGTCTACCCTTTTTCTTTACCAGATGCTTGTCTGCTCTAGCATATCCAGTATGCCAACCCAGCAGATGCTACTACCCAGGGAGAAGATCTCTGTGTCTGGCCCCAGTACAAGAGGATTATACACTATGATCAAATGTCATTTTCCCCAGAAATGCAAGGTTGGTTCAACACACAGAAATCAGTCGAGGTAGGCGCACCTGGGTAGCTCAGTCGGCTAAGCGTCCGACTCTTTATTTCAGCTCAGGTCACAATCGCACGGTTCATGGGACAGAGCCCCACGGCGCAGAGACTGCTTGGGATTCTCTCCCTCCCTCTGCCCCTTCCCTGCTTACGCTTTCTCTCCTCTCCAAGTAAATAAATAAACTTAAAAAAAAATCAATGGATGTAACACACTACATTAATAGAATAAAAGACACAAAGTACATGATCATCTCAAGAAATTCAGAAAATAAATCCAACAAAATTCAGTACCCTATCATGATATAAACACTCAGCAAACTGGGAATAAAAAGGAACTTCCTCAGCCTGCATCTGTGAGAAGCCCACACCTAACATCCTGCTTAATGATAGTGTCCTGAAGGCTTTCCCCCTAGGATCAGGAAGAAGGCAAGGATGTCTACTGTCTCAACTTCTGTTCAACATTTTGCTAAAAGTTCAACCCAGGGAATTAGGCCAGAAAAAGAAACCAAAGCCATCCGGATCATAAAGGAAGAAGTAAAACTACTTCTCTTTGCAGATGACATGATCTTGTATATAGGAAATCTCAAGGAATCTACAGTGAACTATTAGAGCTAGTAAGTGAGTTCGGCAAGAGTGAAAAGTACAGAATCAACATACAAAACTCAACTGTAATTCTGTACACTTACAATGAAAATCCAAAATAAAATTAAGAATAAAATTTCACTTATAGCATCAAAAAGAATAATATAGTTAGAATAAGTTAGCCTGTGTACTGACAATTTAAAGAGATCATTGAAAGAGATTAAAGAAGACCTAAGTAATTGACAAGATATCCCATGTTCATGGACTAGAAGACTTAATATTCTTAAGATATCAATACTCCTCAAATTGATACATAGATTCAACTCAAAATCTCTGCTTTTTTTTTTTTTTTAAAGAAATGGACAAGCTGATCGTATAGCATATATGGAAATACAAGAGACCCCCAGACAGGCAAAACACTCTTGAAAAAGATAACAAAGTTGGAGGACACACACACCACAATTTCAAAACTTACTACAGAACTAAAGTAATCTAAGGCTGTGTGATATTGGCCTGCGCATAGACATACAGATCAACAGAACAGAGCTGACTGTTTTGAAATAACCCATACATCTGCGATCAGTTGATTTTTTAACAAAGGTGCCAAGAACATTCAATGGAAAGAAACAGCCTTGACAACTGATTATCCACACACAAAAGAATGAAGTTAGACCTCTGTCTCATGCCATCTACCAAAAAAATTAGCTCCAAATGAATCAAAGACTTAAAACTGAAACTATAAAACTTTCAGAAGAAAACATGGATAAATCTTTGTGACCGTGGATTTGGCAGTGGTTTCCTAGATACAACACCTCTAGTACAAGCAAAAGAAGGAAAAATAGATTGGACTTCATTGAAATTAAAAGTCTCAAGCTTCAAAAGACAATATCAAGCAAGTGAAAAGACGACACACAGAATGGGTGATGATATTTAAAAACCGTATATCCAATAAGGTCTAGTATCCAGATCATATAAACAATGTTTACAACTCAACCATAAGAAGACAACCCAATTTTTAAATGTGCAAAAGACTCTGAAGAGACATTTCTCTAAGCAAGATAGACAAATAGCCAGTAAACTCATGAGAAGATGCCAGACATCCTCACTTCCTAGGGAAATGGCAATCAAACCCATACTGAGATATACTTTACACCCACTAAGGATGACCTTACTCAAGAAGATGGACAGTGGTGGGTGTTGGCAAGGATGCAGAGAAATTGGAACACTCATACACTGTCGGTGGGAATAGTCAATGGCACAGTGCCTTGGAAAATAGCCTGGCAGTTTCTCAAAAAGTTAAACAGAAGAGTTACCACGTGACCAAGCAGTTCTTCTCCTAGGTGCGTACCTAAGAGAAATGAATACATGTCCATACAAAAATTCGTACATGTGTGTTCGTAGAAGCGTTTTTCATAATAGCCAGAAAGTGAAAACACCAAAGGTCGGTCAACAAAATATGGCCTGTCTATACAATGGAATGTTATTCAGGCATAAAAAGGAATAAAGGACCTTACGTGCTACAACTTGGGTGAACCTTGAAAACATCGTGTTTGGTGAAAGGAGCCAGACAGACACCAGAGGCCATGCATTAAATGATTCTGTTTATATGGGACCACCAGAATGGGCCAATCCATGGAGACAGAAGGTAGATTCGTGCTTATGGGGGGTCTGGGTGAGGCAGGGCAATGAGCTACAGGGAGTGACTTCATTTGGGGGATACTGAAAAGGACCCGTATGTCCATGGTGGCGTTGGCAGTATAACTTTGTAAATATACTAAAAAACCACCGGATTATACACATTTAAAGGATGAATTTGATGGCATTGTAAATTATGTCAATGAAAACAAAAAGATGAGAAGGAATTTCACAGGAGACAGGCGGAGCAGGACCTTCCACAAAGACTGTGGGCCAAGGTGCGGAACTACCTGTGGGGGAAAGGTTGGCCCGGTCGGTACGTCGGCCCCTCGTTTGGCACGGGGTCCCGTGGAGGAGTCTGTCCGGTGCAGTGCTCTGGGCAGTGGTCATACTTCAGCCGGAACCTGTGCCCATGGAAGGATAGTCCAGAGGTGAGTGAGACCAGGTTGAAGAAGGCGGTGCCTCGCGTCCAGGTGCACGAGTGAGCCGGAATCCTGGACCATCCCTGCCAGGGCTCCGGGGGGGAGCCTGTGAGAGGCCAGGCCCGGCCCGGCCATTGCGTCACAGAACCCACACGACAAACCGACATCATTCTCCGTCATGATAGACGAGGAGCTGGCCTGAGTGCAGGAGCCGGAATCTGGCCCAGGTCCCGCTGGTGGCAGGACCCTTCCTGCGAGGTGGAGTCAGACCAAAAGGACCCAGGAGGGTCCCGCCATATGCATTCATACCCAAGCTGAATGTGGGTGCTGGGACAGGCAGGCATACACAGTGCTGACTAGTTTTCTTCCTTGGGCTGTAGGACAATGGCCGAGGCCATTAATGGACTAGCAGAGCAAACAAGGTAACTTCAGTCACGAGATCCCGACGGATCGATTTCGTGCCAGTAAAGGTAAAGCTGACCAGGTGGTGGTTAAGCCAGGGACGGGGCCCAGCCAGGCCTGTCCTGTCGTGGCTTTGGAGCAGGATCTCTGGGCTCCGGGGGCCACACCCTCCAAAAGCAGCAGAACAGAGTCCTGATTTCTCCCGAGAAACTGCTTGTGGTCCCAGAGAGTGGGAACGGCAGTGGCAACACCATTAAATCTTCAAATAATGAAATTGTCATTTGTAACCGATACTAAATTTCACCAACCTGGGGGTCCAGAAGACGAATGTTGTCTGAAGTACACATCACTCCGTCTTAGGGACTCGCTCCTATAAAAAGCATCCCTAATGCTGATGATCTGATACAAATGACCATGGAGAACAAATACATAATCATGGTAACTTACCCGTGACTTTCTCCTCAAGGACCTCCAAGTGCTGCCCTGTATGTTTTCACATGGGTCCTCACGATCTCAATGAAACTGGAAGATATCTGCTTAAAATCAGAGAAGAGGAAAAAACTGGGGCACCTGGGTGGCTCAGTAGGTTAAACGTCTGCCTTCAGCTCAGGTCACGATCTCACGGTTTGTGGGTTCGAGCCCCGCGTCGGGCTCTGTGCTGACAGCTCAGAGCCTGGAGCCTGCTTCAGATTCTGTGTCTCTCTCTCTCTCTGTCTTACCCTCCCCTGCTCACACTCTCTCTCTCTCTCTCTCAAAAATAAACATTAAAAAAATTAAAATCAGAAAAGAGGATTCCCCCCCCCCCCCCGCCATGTGTGCAAAATGACTCATCTGTAATCTGATCCAGCCTTGGAGCAGGACTAGCTCACGGACTTGACATCTGGAGGCCCTGTAAGAGAAGTCTACCGCATGGCTTCTGAGCGTGGAATGCTGTCAACAGCCGACCACAGCCTCAGGCCATGCCTTCCCACTGCTCCAGTGGTTTTCAGGCCAGGAAACATTTGGAATTGACCATGGGGCAGGGTATAAGGCTGGGGGGCTGGGATGCTAAAGTCCAAACAGGAGGAATTGCTTTACCCACAGTGACTGTAGCCCCTGTGCTGAGGAGAATGAGGAAGAGCCAGCCGCAAAGTAAATCCGCGCTGCTCAGAAGGAACTGAAGCAGCCCTCCCCTGCAGACCTTTGGGGTTCTTTCCAAGCCCTCCAACAGCGGGCTCCAGGAAGCCAGCACCCTTCCCCGGAGATTTCTCCTCCGTGGGGGCAGTGGATGAACTGACAGAGACGAACACGTTTTCGTTCTAGAAGGCCAAACTGCACCTTTCTAAATGCATTAAGTGAAATGAGTGTAATCGTGTGATGATACTCCATAAAGTTCCAGAGAAGCCATAGTAGGTGAACAGTAAAAAGGAAGTGGCCACCAAAAAGCCCCAGGGAGTATCGTCCAATGGAAGATTCCACACGCACAATAGAGTGAATGTCCGTTCTTGGAGAAGGAGACATGGCAGAGTCGTGTGCCCCAGCTACGTACAGTTGTGTAGAATGCAGACTCATTTAAAAGCTCAGAAGACAGTTCAGGGAGGTGTAAGGCATAGAGCATCCTAAGACTTGTGTATGAAGCAGTGTTTCTGGGACAATAGGCGGTAAAAATGGAATCCAGATTCCATCAAGGGGGCTCTAATCTCGTGGGAACGGCGGACCCCATGCAGCTAGAGTAACATGAGACCAGCGAGCATGCTGACCAACCACAGCACAAATACAGATCAATGTACAGTTGCTGAAATTTGTAATAACAAGCAGACTTTGCCCCGGGAAAAGAGGTGGGATGTTATGTCATTCTCTGTCACAGGTGGCCTTACAGTTCAAGAAAAAATTACTTGTGATTTAAAAGTTCTCGTGCCCTCGCCGCAGTCCTGTCTACGACAGTTTTGTTTTTTGACGACCACATTTCATCTTGAGGGGTTTTTTTTGAATCCCCCCTCCCCACTCCGGGATCGACCCTGTTTTCCAGAGTGCGACAAAAGCCCGTGGCAATGCCATGTAGGGAGCTGGCATCGGAGGATGATTTCGCCACCTGTCCCGGAGGCGACGGCTCCTCCCATAGGGAGTGAGGACGCCCCTTCCTGGACCCGCTTATAACAGAGCCGAGCACCCTGTCCAGATGGAGTAAATGCCAAGGGGGTCCGTATCTCTGCGAGCAGGAAGGTGGTGGTGAGGGCCTGAAATGGAATCATGGTGACGCTGAGGAGACCGTTTTCAAGATGGCAAGGCACCAAGTGCTAAGGAGCAGTGAGGAGAAACGTGCAGGAGTCGAAGGGCCGGGATGTTCTGTGAAGGAAAGAAGATTCAAAATGCCCAGTCAGGGGCACCTGGGCAGCTCAGCCGGTGAAGCATCCAGGGTAGCTCTTGATCTCAGCTCCGGTCTTGATCTCAGAACCATGAGTTCGAGCCCTGTGCCGGGCTCGGAGCTGGTCGTGAAGCTACTAAAAATAAATAATGAAATAAAATGCCACCCAGCCGGGCTCACATGTTTGGTGATGACCGTGAATGTGCGGTCATATATAAAGGCCACTGCTTCTTACGCGATCATTGGGCTTACAAGAGTCTTCCCCGGGAAAGATCCTGTGGCCCAAAGCAAGGTTACTTCCAGGGTGGGCTTCATCCCCTCCCCCACACACAGACCGTGGCCTCTGGCATCTCACCTCTCAAGTTCAGCACACCGAAGGCATCGAGGTCAGAAATAAACTGAACAGGTCCGAATGGCCTGGGGTCACCTGGAGCTCTGACCTAAGTAGGTAGGAAGGCTGGTGTTCATATACTACCTACAACCACCGGGAACAACGAGACCCATCGATGCCACAAAGGCCAGGTGCGCCCGGCCATCCACAGCCTTCTCACTTCCGGTGGCTCCTGGGGCAGGAGAGGCTGGCCCCTCGCTCGCTGTCCTAGGCAGCACTCCTGGCAGCCGGCACCTGGTTCTCCCTGTGGCCATGACATGTGGCCTCTGTAGGTAGCACTTTACGCGGTCCTGCTACTTAGGTCTCGTTGTTGTCCCTCTGTTACAGCTGAGAACACACAGGCCGCACGGCAGGAGTCTGTGTCCAGGAACCCACAGCCCACGCTCTGAGCCTCAGTGCTTTGCTGCTGGGCTTTCGGGCTGGCGACTGAAAGGTGACCGCGTGTGACGCTGGACGGCAGTGAGACACGGTGTGCCGGCCGTCCGCGTCCACGGGACTCAGGACGTCAGCGAGGCAGGCGGTGTGTCCGTGCCTGAGTCCCTGCATCCCGCCCCCTCCAAAACGGGCGGCTTGGGGCAAAGGGCTCACTGCTTCCCACGCCCACCCCTGCCCCCTGGCACACCATCTTCTTTCCCATACTTGGAGACCATAATGCGTCTGAGCACCACAGACAACGGGTGGCCAAAAACACATCATCTGAAATGTTTATTTCATCTTTCAGGCTTAGCAAAACCAGACACGAGTGGTTCGTCTCAGAAGTCAGCGTGTCGTGCGGCGTGTTCTTACTTCCCCAGATGCCTGTGGGTCACACCTCCCTTCCTCGCGGTGAGGAACCACAGGTGTGCTGTGCAGAGTTTGCCTGGATGCCCACGTCCGCTTTGGGGAAGGGGGCACGGGTCCTCTGAGCGCTTTGTATGAGGAAAGAGCAGAAAAGAGGAACGTTTTGTGAAGTTATCGCAAATACTGATTTTGCTCAGAACCCCGGGCAAGGATGGCTCTTCTGACAGCAGGTCCTCGTGGGAAGAAAGCCTCCTGCGGGGCTGATGGAGTCGAGGAAAGGCCGGGAGACGTTGCGTGATGCCGGGAGAAGCTTCTGGAAGGCGATAAAGATACAACCAAGATAACGAGCATAATGGCTTTTCTCCTCGGTCTGTCGTAGACGCTGTAAATGGCAGCTCGGGAGGGGAGGGGACAGAAACAGTAAGCGGCTCTGGAAGAGGCCGAAGCTGGGTTCTGGGTCTCGAGCTTCCCTGTGCTGGCAGGTTCACAGACCAGACTCACACTCAGTCTTGTCGTCTGTAAGCTGGGAACCAGAGCGCCCGCCTCCTGGGTCGGGAAGCTCCGTGTGGAAGGGACACAGAGGTTCTGACTCGTCTCCGGTGGTGACATGGGATGTTGGTCAGATGACCTGTGGAAATAGACCAGTGGTTCTCAACGGGGGACAGGCCGAGGTGGGGGACATTTGGCACTGTCTGGAGACGTTGTCACACTGGAGCAGTGGCCGGCGGGGGGGGGGGGGGGGGAACGGGGCTTCTGAACATCCTACGACATGTACGAGGGGCCCCACCACAGAGTTACCCAGCCCCAATGCCTGTACCACCAAGGCCACCACGCCCTGAGGACAGAACAGAGGCAGGCCGGGTTCCCTGTCCCGGCACCGTGGAAGGCTTTCTGGGAAGAAGCTTGTGTTTCTGAGGACCAGCCCTCAGAGCCTGGGACAGTCACTGCCTTACAAGTTTCTGTGGACTCGAGGCTGCCCACCCTTGACGGGCTCCTGTGCAGGGCGCATGAGCGGAAGCAGGACCAGCACTGGGCTCAGCAGGAGAGGGACCCGGGCAGGATGAGGGCCAGACCAGGCACCTTCGACTGTCCCTCCAGCCCGCCCTCTCTGGCCGCCTTGCTGCGGCCTCTAGCCTCTGGCTTGGTTGGTGGAAGGGTGTAAGTGGCCTCCAGCTCTTCCCCTGGGGGTAGGTCTAGGCCACCTGACCATCCCTTGGGCTGGGTCACCCAAGACACTGGGCATTTTGACGGCCTCAAGTGGATAAGAGCACCGGCCCCTCCCGGCGGACCTACAGCTCCGAGATGGGCAGAGAGCATGTCCGAGGGGTGGCCGAACGGGGCCAGGAGGGGGCAGGCCACCCCCAGGTCATGGGCCACGCTCCAAGGGGAGGTGCTACAGCTGCAGGTGGAAGAGGGTCGTTCCAGGCAAAGGGAAGACCAGGCTTTGCTCCACAGTCCCTTCCGGCCCTCCTTTCCAAGCCCCCTGGAGTGCAGCCATGTTGCCAGACGAACCATATTTGCGAAGACATGCAGAGTCTTGATTAACCCCCCCTTCCTCCCTTGAGTTCTCCAGGGGGGCAGCTGGCCAGCTGCCAAGGCCCCCGGAAAGGTGAGCTGGGCCGCTGCAGAGCCCTGCGTGCTGACCACTGGCCGGGGCTCCCGGGCCGCTCCTCCCGTGTTCTCCCCAGGGCACCCGTGTGGGTGCCCTCCACCCAGGGCAGCCCGTGTGGGTGTCGTCCCTGAGCCCTGAGCCTGAGACCTGAGCCCTGGGCCTGCCCTCCTCTGTAAGCGCGAACTGCCCCTGTTCCTAAAGTCCCCAAGGCCCCTTCCGACAGTTCCCCTCACCTAAACCCCAGAGCGGGTCCCCGCAGGGAGGGCCTCAGATGACGCCAGCCGAGTGCCGACCCCCGTGCGTCCCTCAGGGTGGCCGGGGAGAGCGTCAGATGCCCCGGCCTGACCCGCGGGCCCCGGAGCCGGCGGAGACCGGAAGACAAGCCCAGCAGCGGGCTGCCTTGCCTCGGTGGCACCTTCTCGAGACGAGTGATGCCTGCAGACCGACAGTGAGAGGGCTCGTCCCCTCGAGGTGGCTCACGTTCAGGTGAGACAGGCACAGACGTTCCAAGCTGATCGCAGGCTCCCCAAAGAACCCCTGGCTTCCGCGGTGTCGAAAAGGCTCTGCCCCTGATGCGTTGCACGTGTGGTTTGGCGATGGCCGAGCCAGGTGTGGCGGAAGAACTTATTCAAGCGCAGGGGGCACCTGCGTGGGCTTTGAGTTAGGAGCGTCGGCCACCCTGTTGTGGCGCGGGCTTGTTACTCCGCGATCCACTGGCTGAGCTTCGCTTCTGAAATGCTCTCCCCTCGTGGCCGGTTTTCATCTGGCTGTGAAGCAGCCATCAAAGAACGCTACCCTAAATGTTCTGCTCTCAGCCCGGAAGCCTTTGCTGACACGTCGCTAACGCCCCGTCGGCCTCTCAGGGACGGGGATGGTGTTTGGCCGGCCCGTGGGCAGTTGGGTGCTTATGGACGGAAGAAAAGGAACAACGCTTTTAACGCCCGTTATTTACAGGGAAGCCCTGTTTCCCGGCGCGGGGGAGTGGGTCCAATCGTGGCCGGAAGGGCTCACCTAAGTAATCCTTTTAAAAGGGGCAGAGGGGGGGATCTCTGAGGCACCTGGGTGACTCAGTTAAGCATCTGACTTCGGCTCAGGTCGTGATCTCACGGTGCATGGGTTCGAGCCCCGCGTCGGCTCTGTGCTGACAGCTCAGAGCTTCTGTGTCTCCCTGTCTCTCTGTTCCTCCCCACCCTGCTCGCTCGCTCTCTCTCTCTCTCTCTCTCAAACATTACAAAAATTTGTTAAATAAGTAAGTAAAAGGTGGGATCGTCCACGACTGCTTTGTGTTGACTTTGAGAGCCCTGTCATAACCAGCTGGGCCACCTGATCTGTGAAAACCCAGGGCCCGTGTTCTAGAAGTGGTGTTAGCATGGCCTTCCAATGCCGAAATACTCCTCATCAGCTGCGATACTCCCTTTGCTGTTGAACATGAACTTTCAGGTCACTGTGGCTCCCCCTGCCCCCAGCCCCCCGGTGTCTCTCCCCCTGGGAGTCTGTGCAGTGGCCGTCATGTGGGTGGCGTGCAGCCAGCAACATCCGTGTCACTGCTCGTCACCTCAGTGGGATGTGCTCCAAAGCTTGGCTGTGTGTCCTGAAAATCCGCACTCTGAGGAAGGTCCTGAGGTCTGAGGGTCACATTCGGGCCATTACTTCCCTGCATTTCTCCCCTGGGGAAAGAGGGATCCTCTCTGCCTTCTCCGTTTCAATCACATGGCCGCCCTCCCAAGCTCAGGGGAGGGCACCCACTTTGCAAATCCATTTGCTGAGACAGAGCGCACGAAGCTTTGACGCGCAGGCTGACGCACGCGTGTGCAAAAGTCAGAAATATGAACGCCTTACTCTAAAAATCCAAATATAAACCAGAGACTCCCCCAAAAGCCATCCTTTTCAGGTTGTTGAGTTGAATCATGAACTCTTGGAATCATTGGATTATTTAGTGAGGCAGGGGAGGGGTCATTTTTTAAAGACTTATTTCGAGGGGTGCCTGGCTGGCTCAGTCAGTAGAGCATGTGACTCTTGATCTCAGGGTCGTGAGTACAACCCCACGTTGGGTGCAGCGCCTACTTAAAAAAAATTTTTATTTTGATGTAAAACTTTGCACACAGTGCGTGGCACACATCTTGAGTGTGTGATCAGGTCCAGCCGTTTAAGGGTCCGGTTAAGGGTCCGGCTTCGGCTCAGGTCATGATCTCACGGTTCGTGGGTTCGAGCCCCGCGTCAGCCTCTGTGCTGACAGCTCGGAGCCTGGAGCTTCCGATTCTGTGTCTCCCTCTCTCTCTGCCTCCCTCTCACTTGTGCTCTGTCTCTGTCTCTCAAAAATAAATAAATGTAAAAAAAAAAAATTTTTTTTAAGATTTTAATTCTAGTATAGTTAACATACAGTGTAATATTAGCTTCAGGTGTACAATACGGTGATTCAACACTTCCATACATCGCCTGGTGCTCATCATGACAGGTGCACTCTTTAATACCCGTCAACTATTTCTCCCATCCCCCAACCCATCTCCCCTCTGGTAACCAGCAGGTCTCTAGAGTTAAAGAGTCTGTTTTTCGGTTTGTCTCTCACTTTTTTTTTTTTTTTTTTTTTTTTGCCTTTGCTCATTTGTTTCTTTAATTCCACACATGAGTGAAATCATGTGATACTTGTCTTTCCCTAACTGACTTCTTTCTCTTAGCATTATACTTTCCAGTTCCATCCATGTTGTTGCAAATGGCAAGATTTCATTCTTTCTTATAACTAAACAGTATTCCATCGTGTGGGTGCATGTGTGTGTGTGTGTGTGTGTGTGTGTGTGATACCACATCCTTTTTATCCATCTATGGATGGTCACTCGGGCTGCTTCCATAATTTGACTATTGTAGATAATGCTGCAGTAAACATAGCAGTGCGTGTATCCCTTTGATTTAGCGTTTTCGTATTTTTGCAACAAATGACCCAGTAGTGCCATTACTGGACCATAGAGCAATTCTAATGTTAACCGTTGGAGGACCCTCCATACTGTTTTCCACGGTGGCTGCACCAGTTTGCATTCCCACCAACAGTACATGAGTCTTTTCTCCACATCCTCACCAACACCTGCTGTTTCTTGTGTTTCTGATTCCAGCCATTCTGACAGGTGTGCCGTGATATCTCTTTGTGGTTCTGATTGGCATTTCCCTGGTGATGAGTGATGCTGAGCATCTTTTCATGAGTCTGTTGGCCATCTGGACGTCTTCTTTGGAGAAGTGTCCGTTCTTATTTGGGTTTGTGTGTGTGTGTGTTGTGTTGCGAGTTCTTTATATATTTTGGATACTAACCCTTTAATTGGTTAAGTCATTGGCAAATGCATTGTGTTGTGCAAGTTCTTTATATTTTGGATACTAACCCTTTAATTGGATAAGTCATTGGCAAATATCTTCTCCCATTCAGTAGGTTGCTTTTTATTAGTTTTGTTGATTATTTCCTCTGCTGTGCAAAAGCTTTTTATTTTGGTGTGGTCCCAGTGCTGGATCTTTGTTCTTATTTCTTTTGCCTCGGGGAGACATATGTAGAAAAATGTTACCACCGCCAGCGTCAGAGACATTTCTGCCTGTGCTGTCTTCTAGGATTTTCATGACTTCAGGCCTCACATTTAGGTCTTTCATCCATTTTGAATTTATTTTTGTGCTCGGTATAAGAAAGTGGTCCAATTTCTCTCTTTTGCATGCCGCAACTTACCCAGCACCATTTGTTAAAGAGAATGTCTTTTTTCCTTCGAATATAATTTTCTGCTTTGTTGAAGATAGTTGACCATGTAACTGTGAGTTTATTTCTGGGTTTTCTACTCCATTCGATTGATCTATGTGTCTATTTTTGTGCCAGTACCATACTGTCTGAATGATTACAGCTGTGTAATAAATATAGCTTAAAGTCGGGAATGATGATGCCTCCAGTTCTGCGTTTCTTTTTCAAGATGGCTTTGGGGGCGCCTGGGCGGCTCAGTCGGTTGAGCATCTGACTCGATTTCGGCTCAGGTCATGATCTGACGGTTCATGAGATGGAGCCCCCCACGTCGGGCTCTGTGCTGACCGCAGGGAGCCCGCTTGGGATTCTCTCTCCCTCTCTGCCCTGCCTCCACTCTCATGCACACACATGCACACTCTCTCCCTCTCTCTCAAAATTAATAAATAAGCATTTACTTAAAAACCAAAAAAAAAAAAAAAAAAAAAAAAAGATTGCCTTGACTATTCGGGATCTTTTGTGGCTCTGTATCAATTTTAGGATGATTTCTTCCAGTTCTGTGAAACATGCTAGTGGTATTTTGATGGAGGTTGCATTAAATGTGGAGATTGCTATGGGGAGTCGAAACATTTTAACAATATTTGTTCTTCCAACCCATGAGCGTAGAATGTCTTCCTTTTTGTGTGTGTCATCTTCGATTTCTTTCACCGGCGTTTAATAGTTTCCAGAGTATAGGTCTTTCACCTCTTTGGTTAGATTTATTCCTACACATCTTATTTTTGATATATTTGTCAATTGCTTTTCTTAATTCTCTTTCTGCTGCTTCATTATTAGCGTATAGAAATGCAACAGATTTCTGCACATTGATTTTGTATCCTGTGACTTTACTGAATTTGTTTATCATTTTTAGTAGTTTTTTGGTGGACTCTTTAGGATTTTCTATATACAGTATCATGTCATCTGCAAACAGTGACAGTTTTACTTCTTCCTTACCAATTTGGACACCTTTTATATCTTTTTCTTGTCTGATTGCTGTGGCTAGGGCTTCCGATACTATGTCGAATAAAACTGTGAGAGTGGACGTTTTTGTCTCATGCCCGATCTTAGGGGAAAAGCTCTCAGTTTTTCACCATTCAGTAGGATGTTTGCTGTGAGTTTTCCATGTATGATCTTTACTATGTTGAGATATGTTCCCTCTAAACCTACTTTGTTACAACAAATTGGACAACCTGGGAGAAATCGATAAATACCTAGAAACATATAACCCACCAAATCTGAAGCAGGAAGAAATAGAAAATTAGAACCAGCAAGGGGATTGAATCCATAATCAAAAAACTCCCAACAAACAAAAGTCCAAGACCAGATGGCTTCCCAGGGAAATTCTACCAAACATTAAAAGAAGAGTTAATACCTATTCTTCTCAAACGATTCCAAAAAATAGAAGAAGGAAAACTTTCAAATTCATTCTGAGGTCAGTATCACTCTGATACCAAAACCAGATAAAGACAGCACAGAACAAGAGGACTACAGGCCAATAGCCCTGATGAACATACATGCAGTCCTGTCATTGTTGACCACTACATACACCTGTGTGATTCATACCCCAGGACGTTCACTGTCATAATCCTTCCAGCTAATCTCTCTGTTAAGAAGCAGTCATGGACTTGATCTCTATCAGGACAGAATAGTTTTTGCCTGTTCTAGAGACTTCTGTAAATGGTATTATATGGCATGTACTTTTTTTGTGACTGACTTTTATCCCTCAAAAACTACACTGAAAAGTATTAGGGCTCTATCAGTGGTGGTTTGTTTTTTTTTTTGTTTTTTTTTTTTTGTATGCTTTATTCTTTCAAAAGAATATCTGGAATATAGTTGCTCATCAAGCATGGTTTTTCCCATTTTGTAAATGTTTAATCGCCAAGATCTAAGAGCTTAGTGTATGTCGGATGCGTTCCTTGTGGATCTGCTTCAGAAGCTGAAGCCCAAGTTCAGACTCAGGTTCACCTGACCAAGGGTCAGCCCTTAGTTTATACTGACTTGTCACGTATCCTGGGCTGTCGGACCTCTTCTGTCCCTCAGTTGCCCTATCTGCAAGTAGCAATAATTATAATAGCTGCCCCATAGGATGGTTTTGAGAAGTAAGCGAGAAATACAGGGCTGAATACCTAATCTTCTAAATACAGGTCAAAATTGTAGACAAATGTCATCTATTAGCTTTTGTTAGAAACGGGGAAAAATACTAAGAGTTCAGATACTTCGGGGTCTAGTTCAACAAGCTCATTTGAAAATTACAGTTGTGCACACAGTGTATTTGCTACAGTGTGCTGAGTCAAGTGATCAGCACGCTTCGTCAGTATCTCCCGTAACACCCAGTACTGCGCCAACCCCTTTGGGACAGACAAGAATATGTCTGAAAAGACAGTCCAATGACTTTCTTATGACATAATGTAAAATCATCCATGTTACTCTGTGCCGAGTTCTGTGTCTAAGACTCCAAGTGGCACGTATCTGAAGAAGAGAATAAAGTGACGTTTCTTCTCCGGTTCTGGGGAGGCAGCCTTGTCTCTTAGACATCCTTCTCATCCTTTGCAGCCTGCATGTTCTGAACCTATGAGGTGGGACTCAGGAATCACGAGTGATTTTCCCATGTGGTCACAGAAGCCAAGGAGCAGTGGCCACTTGGGATGCAGATGTTCCGGATCACGGCCACCGGTCTTTCGGCGTCAGCCGTCGGTCTTAAACGCTGGCTGGTCCAGCGAAGGGAAGGGCGTGTTGTCTGTGTTCCTGTGAAATGGAGTGGCTCTTACTGAAATCACGTAATTAGCTTTCACATCAATGGGTAACAACTTACGGGTAAAGAAGATAGTTGCATTTTTTTAAATAATAATGCTTAGTGTTAGCCAGGGTTTCATAGACATGTACCCATGTTCCCCCCTTCGCCACCGGCAAGAGTGAAAACTGGCAAAATCTTCCTGGAAGGAACTTGGCAATATGTATAAACAGCCTTCAAAATGACATACTTTGTGGGGCACCTGGGTGGCTCAGTCGGTCGAGTGTCCAACTTTGGCTCAGGTTATGATTTCACAGTTCGTGAGTTCAGGCCCCACATCGGGCTCTGTGCTGACAGCTCAGAGCCTGGAACCTGCTTCAGATTCTGTCTCCCTCTCTCTGCCCCCCCCCCCCCACACATTTGCATGTTCTCTCTCTCTCTAAAATAAATAAACATTAAAGAATTTTAAAAAAACACATGACATACTTTTTGAACTACCAGTATTTCTCACACTCATTCGAAACAAAGAGGCAGTGAGGAAGGAGTTCATTGCAAAGATATTCATGGCATTGTTGTTCCAAAGTTCAATTTTTTCTTAAGTTTATTTATTTTGAGAGAGAGCACAAGCAAGGGAGGGGCAGAGAGAGAGAAAGAGAGAGAGAATCTCAAGCAGGTTTGTGCTGTCAGCACAGAGCCCTTCGCAAGGCTCAGTCTCCCCGACTGTGAGATCATGACCTGAGCCGAAATCAAGAGTCAAATGTTTAACTTACTGAGCCACCCAGGTAACCCCCAAAGTTAAAAATTTTAAATAAAGCAGGATTCCAAAAAAGGTGATTAAATAAGTTATCATTTATTTTAGTATACAAATAAGATATCTATTTATGTAACATAAAATGCATGTATGAGTAAAGCATTTTGAAGACTTTAAAAATGATGCCACTAGGGGCACCTGGGTGGCTCAGTCGGTCATGCATCTGACTTCGGCTCAGGTCATGATCTCGCGGCTCATGAGCTCGAGCCCCACATCGGGCTCTGTGCTGACAGCTCAGAGCCTGGAGCCTGCTTCCGATTCTGTGTCTCCCTCTCTCCTCTGCCCTTCCCCCACTCATGCTCTGTCTATACACGAGAGGAATGAAAACACACATCCACATGCCAACTTGTTCACCAGCGTTCACGGCAGCGTCCTGCGTGTGGTCAAAAAGTGGAGACAAACCACATGTCCATCGGCCGAAGAACAAAGTGTGGTCTGCCTGCACAATGGACTGTTTCTCAGCCATATAGAGGGTGATGTACCAATTCATGCTCCAACATGAATGACCTCGAAAACACCATGCTAAGTGAGAGGCCGGTCACAAAGACCCCATATTGTATGATTCTGTTCGCGTGCAACGCCCAGGATAGGCTGCTGCACAGAGACAGACAATAGACTGGTGGTTACCAGGGGCTGGGGCAGGGGGAGGCAGGGGGGAGGTGGGCAGTGACCCGTACTGGGAACAGGATCCCTCTGGACAGGACAGGGGCGGGGGGTGGGGGGGAGGCGGACGAACGTGCCCTAAACTTGATTGTGGTGCTGGTTGCACAGCCGTGACAATGTAAAAACCCATTGAATTGTACGCTTTAAATGAGTGAATCCCCTGGTATGTGAATTACATCTCGATAAAGCCGTCAGTTAGATCAGGAAAAAAAAAAAATATGCCACACATTTTCAGCGGGGAGAAAAATAAAAGGCAGCAGGTTCTGAAGTTTTCAGTGAGGCCAGAAAAAAATCACGTTTCCCCGGCAAACAGTAACCGTTCACAGAGCACCGGGCATCGCCAGTGCAGAGACAGGGCCAGGCGGGAACAGCCGAGCCGCCGGGCTCTGAAGGCAGCACTGCTTAACGGCTTGGCGTCCGTGGCCTTATCCCCGCGGAGTCTGTGCGGAAGGTCAGAGCGCCACTCAAGGTCAACACGCGGGATTTCTGAAGCATCCCGTGGGGTTCGGTTTGCGACAGCAGGAGGGACCTGCGAACCCTCTGGCACAGTCGTGCCCGAGTCAGAGCCCAGATGTGCGTCCAAGTGGCTTCCGGCTGCTCACCTCCCACCCTGGCCTCTGCAGGGGGCGTCCGCCCTGCACAAGGACAGGCTGAGGCTGCCCAGGGTGGGGGTCTGCCGGTCCAGCCGAGGAGACGGCCGGGATGTCGGGGCCTGACCGCGTGGGTATATACACCCAGCGCCTCCAGACCCGCACTGGAGCCGTGTTATCGAAACCCTGGCGTGTGTCCTGTTTGCGCTGGGGACACCAGCTCAGCGAACGCGGCGAGGCTCTGCTACGGGCCGGGGAGCTTGTCAGCCGAGCCACTGGGGGTGAAGCAGGAAGTACCACATCATCCACAGCTACCTGACTGCTAACGGCTTAGTGAGACCATGTGGGTGAAGGAGTCCGGAAGAGATCGATTAAAGGTGAGAGTTTTAGTAACAGAATTAAAAAGAAAACCTGGCAGGGGGCGGGGGGAGGGGTGTTTCCTGGCATCTGACATCGCGGTGGAACTTCTCCGCTGTCCCGCCCTCCTGGGCCTCCTCCGAGCCCCCGGCCGCCTCCGCAGGCAGCGCAGGGTGGGTGTTGCGGCTCTGGGTGTCGGGGACGCCAAGTCGGAGACCTCAACTTTGAAAGCCAAGCCGGATTCTGGAATTTTCCACCTTTGCCGAGCGAGAACTGAGAACTGGCCATCAATGCTGGTTTTCATGGCCTCGGTGATTCTCTTTCCAGTGGGCATCCCTGGCCATCTCTAGGAGCAAACTAAATACATACCCACAAGAGGAAAACAAAACAAAACAAAACAAAACATAACCTGTGGTTTTCCAGTGCTCAGAAACTGGTTTCTTCTCTCCGAGAGAACAGCCTTCCATTTTGCCCTCAGATTTCTCATGCATCATCACCGCTGTCTCCGCCAACACTCTCCAGACATACAATGTGAGCTACGTAGCCTTTCGGATTTCCGAGCAGCTTTAACTGCTGTCCCTTGATAAATTGGTTGGAGCAGTGCAGTGCAAGCCTACCAAGAATTCTGCTTCTGCAGACTGCCTGCTTCTGAGTGCTGGCTCCCTCGCTCACTAGATGCGTGGCTCTGGG
Source organism: Panthera onca (assembly GCF_046562875.1). NCBI lineage: Eukaryota > Metazoa > Chordata > Mammalia > Carnivora > Felidae > Panthera > Panthera onca. The sequence goes on along the minus strand of NC_138346.1, from coordinate 4,917,265 downwards.
CAAGTCCGTTGGCCTCTCCAGACCTTGGTGTCCTTGTCTGTACCCTGGAGAGAAGAACGTCTGCTTCATAGGGCTGTTCATAGCTCTAGAAGCGTGTAAAACCCCTTTCGTAATATGTGGGTCCATAAGTTGTATATATGTATATCAACACCACCGGCGATCTCGAGGCCTTATAGGCCACCTGCCCGCACTCGAAGTCCTACGTGGCCACGGCTCTCCTGGGCCAGCAGAGCCTCCTCCCTCAGTCTATCTGCCCCTGACGACCACCACCTTCATTCCCCGGCCCCTTCCCCAAACACAGACCTGGCTCCACTATTGGCCGGGTGTGGTATGTATCTGCTGAATCGTTTCCGGGAAAAGTCAGAGCCACCAGCTTCCCGAAGGAACTCACGGCTGTGCCCAGAGAAGCCAGAGGGAGATTGTGGAGAAGGTTACAGACCTCCCTGGGAAGAGATAGCCCATGATTTTGGACTTCCAGACGGTCCTTTAGAATAGACCCTCCTTCCCATTAAAGATCCAGTGACGGTTTTCATTAGAAGTTTGCCCTGACGTCCTTGATAAGAAGTCCGCCCAAACTAGTCCTTCCGTAGCAGCAGACTGAGAGGGAGCGTCTGGAGGAAGTGGAAACCCCAGACTTCCGGTGAGAATCTGCAGGTTCTTGGCCCGTTTGGGCCGCAGGTCAGTTAACTTCGGGTCACTCTGAAAAGGGAGGCGGTGAGCGGAAGATCACCAGGGAGCCCCCTTCCAGCTTGAAGAGTCTGCGGACCTCTCTCCTCTCCCTCCCCAGCCGTAATCCGCGACAGAAGGCTTCGACGTTTCTTTGGTGTGAGCGTAGAACAAGACACCGGGAGGGAGAGACTGTTCCGTGGCTCCGTGGGAAGCCCCTAACACTCTCTTCCGAAGGGGACAGCTTCTTCATGGGGTTAGCGCGCAAAGACACTGAGGTGCAGTCTGGAACGTCCCCGATCAGTTTCTACGTGACACGGCACAGGCTGCTCCTGCCTTTCGGAAGTCGGAACTCGGCGACTTCAGGTTCATTTTAAATACCAGAAAGGTCCGTTTGCTCTTACTAAGCGATAGTCGGCACAAAACCTAATGCCTACATGCAGTAGATATTTCCGAGCCACACGAAGCCAAAATACACGTGTAGAAAATTTGCGAAGCATAAACCAAACGACTTGAACGGCGGCCGAAACATGACTTTGGTGCAACCCCTTCTCTCAGGTGGGTTTTTTTGTTGGCAGTTCCTGTTTTTCTTCGCCTGTCGTCTCTGCCACGCACGTCAAGACTCGAGTCCCCTGTGAAAGGAGCCAGACGGAGAAGACCTACACAGCATGTCCGTTTCCGTGAGATGTCCGGAAGAGGTGAACATGCAGACACAGGAAGCAGACGAGTGGGGCGGACTGCAGGCAGACCCGGGGCATCTTTTGGGGGCAACTGAGATGTTCTAAAGCAGTGATCGTCGCCCAGCTCTCTAGGTTTACTAAAAATCGTTGAATCGTATCCTGAACACAGGTGAATTTTATGGTTTGTAAACTACACCTCAATAAAGCTGTTGGGGGAGAAAAAAAAGCCTTAGCACTGCCCTCCCCCACCCCGGGGGCTCTTGGTTTATTAAGAAAACCCAAGACAAAGAGGCAGCATCAATGAGGGCAAAGCCACAAAAGGGTCCCCTGCTGCAGTCGTAATAGTGACCCACATCCCAGCCTGTGATAAGAGGAAGGAAGGATCTCTTTTCCTTGGTTTTCAAAGCCTCTCGTGTAAACATGGAAGCTGCTGGGGGCCTCTTTCTTCAGTGCTGGAAATGGCCTGCTGTCCCTCCGCGGGACCCCGCTGGGAACTCCCCACAGCACACTCTCCCCAACCTCGCAAACGTGCCTCCCTCTCTGGCCGCTCCCGGAGGGGCCTCCACCACCAAGAGCAGCCGTGCAAATGTCCTGTGCGTCAGGAAGACACCACCGCTGACTCTAGGTTTGAAAGCTCGTGTCAGGGTAGGTGGTTCAGAATCTGAAGTGTATTTGGGGAAGGAAAGCCTCCCAGGGGAGCCTCAGTGGGAAGGGCACAGCCGTGGCCGTGGGGCAGGTGGAGTCAAGGCGTCTTACGTGCACACACGGGCCTCAGGACACTGAGGGGCGGGGGGGGGGGCGGGCCTCTGCTCTTCACCTAGACCCGTCCTCGTATACATTTCACAGAAAGGTCTAGAAAGTGGAAATAAGATTCTTTTCACAATCATGAGAATATCATTATGTGGGGGTTTTTTTGTGGGTTTTCTTTTTTTAAGTCTTGAAAACACCTATTTCCTGAATGCTTCCAACACGGTCCATAAATCGGCCCAACCTTCTCAGCAAAGAACCAGGATGCCGTATCAAAGCCCTCTGATTTCCAAAATACACTCCTGTGAATTTTAATTCCAGCAAACGATGATAGATGTTTCTGGAAAAAGAGTTGTGTTTGACAACTGAAGTAAACGACATTCGAGCAGCTTCTTTACGATGCCTACAGCTTCCCAAACCAGTAAAGGGCGGAGGCTCTGGGCTGTAACATCCCAGCCAAACCCCCAGACTGCCTGGACAACAGAACACTTCCTGAAGAGATAACCTACTAATGACCAAGGGCCGCGTTTTCGGAAGTGACGGTATTCTGTGGAGAGCTGAAAATGCAGACAGCCACATCCACACCTCTGTGATTCCATCCCCAGTCAAGGTTCACGTGTGACGTATACCCTTCGTGTGTACGTTTTTCTGGAAAGAATCCTTTAAAAACCACTTTAAAGCCCTTTTCAGCCTAGCATCATGTCACGTACCTCCTTCCACGTCACGTATCTCTTTGAAAGCACTATTTAACGGCGTCACGGTAATCCATCTGATGGCTGAGCCAGTCCTTAGCCATTCAGCTGTGGACACTGGGAATCCTTGTAATGGGGCAACTGGAGTATGCGGGGGTGGGGGGGGGGGGCACACGCTGTGTGTGCGTCTCAGGGGCTTACGGCTGATCCTTTCCTCTGGGTGGCTTCCTAAAAGGAGCCCAGCTACCTCAAGAGTTGTGGACTTGTTGGGGAACGTCACAGTGGCACTGAATCGCTCTCCAGGAAGGTGGTGGTGCCCCGCCCCACGCATCCCTCCTTACCCGCGTGCCCTCACCCCGTGAAGCTGGTCCGCGTAGCACCTCCAGGCTCATGGTCCCACGGCACTGCTTTGACCACGTCTGCTCGCTCACCTCCTCCGTCGTCAGGGTTCTCCAGAGACGCGGAACGAACAGCACGTGTGCGTGCGTGCTCACGCAGAGAGCGAGATTTATTTTAAGGGATTGGCTCACACGATTACAAGAGCTGGCTGAGCTGCAGGGCAGGCCAGCGGGCTGGAAACTCGGGCAGAAGTTAACACGACAGGCTTGAAGCAGAATTCCTTCTTCAGGAAACCTCAGGTGTTTGCTCCTGAGGCCTTCGGCGGCTTGGCTGGGGCCCACCCACGTTGTCGAGGGTGATCTCCTTTACTTAACGTTGTTAACCGTTCACAGCGACACGTAGGCAGGTGTTTCATTCAATCACCGGGCGCCATGGCCTGGACACCTTGACACATGAAATTGACCATTAGACCTGCCATGGCTCCAGCTGCCCAGAGAATTCCACCCCAGCAGAGCCACAAGCTGTCCGTCCTTGGGGAGGACGTGCGTTTTATTGGGCCCTTCCGCCTCTTAAAGGATAATCTCCCCGGATGTGTGTGACCACGAGATGACACCTTGAACAACTTAATGGCATCGCCTGATACCAGACAGGCTTCGTACATTTCTGGCTCCTGTGACTTAGTGCTTTTGTGGACCGGACGCGGTCTGCCGTCCAGCCCCCTTCTCGCCGTAGAGCCCTGCACTTGAGCCTATCTCCTGCTGTTGCCCGGATTCTGTCCTCCTCTGCACCCGGGCCACCCCGCATCCCTTGTGTTCAAACAAGTGACCACACCCCCCGCCTTTCCTTCCTCACCCCCAGCTCAGCTCTTCATTCCAGCGGGAGGTCTGGCGACAGATGGCGACCCGCGGGCTCGAGCAGTGAGGTTCCAGTCCTGTCCTCATGAGGCCTGATCCGTGCTGCCGAGGCACACCACGCCTGCCCCCCAGGGTCTCACAGACACGCTGAAAGTTGTCTGATGATGTGACCCGGGGAAACAGTGAAGCAGGGCAGAGGGGAACGGAGAAGTCCAGGGGGGCTTCACCGAGGAGAGAGGGCACAGGAGGCAGGAAGTTGGTGGGACTGGGAGAGGCTGGTCCAGCCAGAGGGACCTGCTGGTGCAGAGGCATGAAAGAGGGGCCCAGCAGAACACGCGTACGTGCATCCCGGGCAGGTTATAGCAGGGAGAGAGAGAGAGAGAGAGAGAGAGGGAGCGTGCATGGTGGGTCTGAGACGGTTCCTGACTTTCCATGGAGCCAGTCAAACACATCCAACTCCTGGGTCTGAGACAAAGAAAAGCTTATCAGCCAGAGCAGCTGTGTGGGTGTCCCAGCCCTCCCTGCCCAGTCCCTGTGGGAGGATAGAACGGGGCCCGTGCCACCCGGGCACGCAGTGGACCGCCCTGAGCTCAGGGAACCCACGTGTGTAATGGTGGACAGGAAGCACCTTTGCCTCCGTTCCGATGGAGACGCTCCGGTGCAGGGAGCCTGTGCAGACATTCCCGATAGAAGGATAATCAGCAAACAAGGGCAGGGGAGTCTCTGCTGGGAAGACGAGAGAACGTGGGAGCGACCTCTGAAGACCCGTTTCCCGACAAGAGACAGGCAGACGGGGTCAGAGGGTCTCTTCCATCGTGTCTCCGGTCTAGAACGTGTGAGCGTCCAGAACCTTCCTTACTCGGGCAGGAGGGGAAGCCCCGAAGAGATGAGGGCGGCTTGCGGCCCGATAGGGCTGGGGGGCCTGTGGAATCCCTGGGCCGGAGGCAGAGGGCTTCATGGGAGCACGTGGCCGCGAGGCCTCCTGCTGCCCAACGTCAAGTGCCTCGTTGAGCTCCAAGCCAAGCTGTGTTGTCTGCGTGTTTCGCCCACGCCTTTCCCCCCGGGGATGTGGGTGCTGGATTCCCACCGCTGCTGTGACAAATGGCCACGACTTCAGTGCCGTAACACAACAGTTGTGTTGTCTTGCGGTTCGGGAAGCCGGGAGTCCAAAACGGGTCCACACGGCCGCGTCCCTTGCGTGCGTTTGCTCGCGGAGGCCGCCCCCTCGCCCTGCCTCGTGGCCCCGCAGCCCCGGTCCTCTGGTTCTGTCGTCACCTCTTCTCTGACTCGGTTCCTCCCGCCTCCCGGTGATCTCGCCCGGTGGGGCAGTGGGTTCCCGGGAATCAGGACGTGGCCCTCTCTAGGGACATTTTGTGTGTCCGCCGCATCCTCGTGTTGTCTCTAGATGCCGCGGCCCCCACCGTCACGCCCCCAGCACGCGCTCGGCCCCGTCTGCGTGTTTCTCTCCACCCCGACGTGCTGTCTGTAGGCGTAGCTCAGTCTGGGGTGCAGAGCCAGCCATCTGTTGTAAGGAAGGTCACCGAGAGTCAGGACAAGGAGCGCCCCAGGCTCGAAGGAGGGCATCGGGCAGGACGGGCTGGGTCAGCCTCTGCCATACTGTGGACCACCCAGAGCCTTAACTTTCTTCACAAAAGCAAAATACGAAAGGAGCCCAACATCACTCGCCCTCCCCAACCCACCAGATGGTCGTAAAGCTCCAATGAGAACGGCCCAGGGATGGATCTCTGAACTCTACCACGTTGAAAATGTTGTCACCTTTTCTGTTCTCTCCGTTGAACTGAGAGCTCTTGTATGTCAGGGGCAGGCAGGGCGCCTGGGTGGCTCAGTCGGTTGGGCATCCGACTCTTGATTTCAGCTCAGGTCATGATCCTAGGGTTGTGGGATCGAGCCTTGCGTGGGGCTCCATGCTGAGCGTGCAGCCTGTTTAGGATTCTCTCTCTCTCTCTCTCTCTTTCTCTCTCTCTCTCTCTTTCTCTCTCTCTCTCTCTCTCTCTCTCTCTTTTTCTCTCTTTGTCTCTCTCCCTCTCTCCATGCCCCCACCCCTCCCCCAGTCCCCCTCTCTCTCTCTCAAAAAGAGTAGGCTACAATGTTGACCAACTGCCAGGCAGATGCCACACCTCTTGGTCAGAAGCCACCAAGGTATGAGTCGATGCTTCTTTAGCAGAGATCAGTGACTTCTGCCTTGAAATAACCTCCTTGAAAATATGTGGTTGGTAGAAAATGTAATGTTTCCATCTACCTAAAGTTCTGCAGGGTTTTGCTGGGCAATTATCTGTATGAAACACTTTTTTTTTCCCCCCAAGTAGAATCCTATTGCTAATGAAACCGTATTTTGAACATGAGATTGTTACAAAGAGGGAAAAAATGTCATTATCCAGAAAAGCAGCAATAGCTCTCGCATTTGATGGTCTAAATAGAATATTCCTCTTCCGGGGACATGAAAGTCACCCCCCTGTATCAGCCTGTGAAATTATTTTAGAATTGAGTTTTAATCCCTGGAACAAGGAAGGGAAATGGAACCCTAACCCAGGTTCCATGCATGGGAAGTCACATCTGAAATTTAGAGACAAGGTGTGTAGGGTAGCAGGCCTCATCACTAATCCGAAAGAAATATGAAAAAAGGGGGCTGTTGTAATGTTGGAAAAAGGCAGCTTGAAAGGTAAGGCTTCCTTCCTGCAGTTTCCCCTGGTGCCCTTTTCCCCTGATCACATTTGCTAGATGTCCATTTCTGTAAGTTTTCCCTCTAGAACAAACCTATCATTTTTCACCACAGGATATTTACAGCTTCAATCAGTGCCAAATTCAATTGGCTTCTGATCTCATCGCTGGAAGTTATAGATGCAGATATTATTTGCACTGCGGTTAATTATGGAGCAATCAAACTTTGGCTTTTCCACTGTAATTTCCTCTGCCAGCTAATTTAATTAATCACCCCCAGCTCAGCTCTTCCAGCTGTGACCAGCAGGGCCATTAATTAGGCATGTGGCTGTGGCTCACCGACCAGGTCCCCCTTCCAGGCTGCTGCCCATGTGATCTCTCCGGGAGGGAGAGCCCTTCCTAAGCACCCAGGCAGGATTAGGGGTGGGAAAGCAGACTGCTCCGTCCCCTCCAGAAAGGTAGACAAACCCCTTAAGGACCCGTCGGGGCGAAGAGCGTGCCCGCAGTGGTGACGCGTCAAGCTGAGCGGAAGAAGGAAGGCCTCACCTTCCCTTTCGCCTGGCCCGTGAGCTGGGGAGCGAGTGGCGATCGATGGTTGGCCCTGGTCTTGGGTTTTTCAGTCAGTCTAGGGCACTGCCTGTACTGCTGCTGTCCTTGTCACACAGAAGTGTCGCTTTGCCTCCGAGGGTTCGTTACATCGATACCGTGGCTTTGGAGGCTGACTTTTTTCCCTGGAGGAAAGATTAAAGCGCTATTTTGCTTATATCATAAGGTGGCGACTTTTCTGGTCTGTACCCATTGAAATTGACGCCTCGGTTAGATTCAAGGGATTCTCCCATCGCGGTGCGTTGAAGAGCCGGTTCATTTTCAGGCAGGTTCCTGCTTCCCATTCTCACATAGAGAACACTCATTATTACTGAGAAACCGTTCCTAGAATCCCACACAATTGTCTGTGTGTGTGCGTACATGCACAGAGAAATAATCGCCCAGATACGGGAGGCTTTCTTACGGTTATTCTTAGAGTTTGTTTGTGTTACAATTAAGTGAGGGGTTTTTTTTCCCTAAATATATTACATAGGAAGATTTTTTTTTTTTTTAAGGACTGGTTAGGAGGTCTGAGTTTTGTACAAAAGGATAAATTGATGAACAGGTGTTTTCAAGAGCTGTAATAAATCATCCTAGAACAAGGAATGCCTCTTCTGAGATCCCATCCAGCGCCCTGCCCTCAATTAAATGAATCAAAGAGATAAATGTGAGCGTGCGCGCACACACGCACACACACACTCAAACACACACAAAGGTTCGACTCGAGAGGGAGCGGGGCGGTCCAGCTCGGTAATTAAAAGGATAATCAGGACGCATTCTGTGCAGGTGGAAGAAAACGGGGAGAACTCACACCGTCCGTAGGGTTGGACCTGTGTGTTCAGCCGGACAGGAAGCACCCCCATCATAAAACCCCCGTGGCCTGTAAACACCGCATTTCCCTCCCACCAGGGAACAGGGGCTGGGAGGCCCCAACAGGGTCTGGGCTTGAGCGGGGGGCTGGTGTGAGTTGTGCCTTCCTGGGGAGGCGGGGTCTGCACGGCCCTTAAACAAGTGTATTCAGTCTTGACGGCTGGGGCCAGCCGTGGGACCCGCTGGCACGTTAAAATTTAAATGCACAGCACATGCATTCGTCTTGCGCCGTGAAGATGGTTCTGGAATGTGGTTGCAAGTGGCAGTTTCTCCCTGACATTCGCAGTCTGCTGTTGGGAGCATGGGAGATTCTGGAGAATTGCAAAACAACCATAATGCAAAGGTCTTCTGCAGACTTCTGGTCTCAAAAAAAAAAAAAAAAAAAAAAAAAAAAAACGTTTTTTAGTCATTCTCTTCCAGAGAAACCTCTCTTTGGGTTTAAAGATTTGAAAATCCTGAAACCAATCCCGTCTCCCTAGTGATAACGCGAGGATCCGCTGTAAGATGCTCACCCATTTCTGTTGCTGCCTGAACCGGCCTATACGAGTGGAGGGCAGGCAGAGACACCTGACTCTTCCTTTTGGAGCACAGATGTAAATCCCAAAGTGCTCTATTCCTATCCGACCTCCCCTCCACCCCCTCACCCCCCAACTGGTACTGGGATCTGTTTGGCAGAGAAACACTGTACATGGCTACTTTTGTTCTTGCTGCAGTGTCTATAATGCTAACCTCACAGCCCGGGCCTCAGTTTCCCCACACATGGAACAACAGACCCCCTCCCGTGTGGGGGAGCCAGCCAGTGTATATCCCAGAGGCCCAGAGGCTTCCTTTCACTGCTTCCTTCTCTCTTCTCTCTGCACCAGCCCCTGGCGGCCTTCACTGTCAAAAAAAAAAAAGAAATGCTACCCTAGAGGGAGCCGAGGGGAGGCCTGCTGAAGAGGGATGGGCAGGCCCGGGGCATGACCAGGCCCCTGCGGTGGCCCCCGCGGGCACCCTGTGGTTTTCCAGGCCTGGGGAGCTGCCCTGCTCCACGGGCCACCCCAGGATGTGGCCCAGCCGCCTTCCTTTGTAAAGGCTTGCCACCCTCGAGGAGGGCTCCCGGCGGGGACAATGGCTGTCCGTCAGAGATAACAAACCCCGTGTCCTGGTCTTGGGTTCATTGGGCCCGACGGGGTGGGGTGATGGCAAAAACCCTGATCACTGTTGTCATTTCTCTGCTTTTATTGCAGCCTTAGAGCAGGAGAGGGTCCATTCCATTCACCGCGTCTTTAAAACCCGCCCCAGTCTTCCCCCTTTTTTCCCTCCTGCTTGGAAACAGGCTCTGACAGTCTGAATGTTGGAAATAATTGGATTCTAAATTCTAATTCATCTGTAAAGTATTCGGTGATTAAATTAGCCTAATAGATATTATTTCTTACGTGGCTGCATAATTTTACCCTGCTCGGATCTCAGAGGCCCTGACGTGCCCCCCAATTTACTATTGACGTGAAATTCTCAGAAGGGCGAGGTGGAACTCTGCCTTCTTCTGTTTTCCCAGGTTAAGAGTTAAACTGATTTATGCTTAAAAGGTATTACCTTACTGCCCCAGCGCAGTTGCACAATGTGTGTTATTCTTGAAGAAGAGCTGGAGAGGAGAGATATTATTTTATATAATTTTCGATCATCTTTTTCTTTTCGGAGACTAAGAGACATTACGGACCTTTTAAGCGTGGTGGCCGGCCCTTTTCTTACAAGTTGCATGGGTTTGGTGTTGTGTTTTTTTTTTTTAAGTAGTTGGAAACGTTATCACAGTAGAACTAAAATCGTCAGCTCGTTACATAGACCCTAGAAGTGTGAAGACAGTGCAAAAACATTTTAGATATCCCGGAGATACATTTCAGCTGGGGCCTCTTTAACTCTGCGGAAACGAGACAACAGGAGAGAGGCCAGAACCCCGGACTTACCTCCGAGGAGGGCATCGCTGCCCTCCATTCTTCTGCCTCGTTTTCTGTATTTCTTCACCTGAATTTAATTTCTTCAAGTATGTGCCTCTCCCCTCCCCTCCTCCACCCCCCTGCCCAGCCTCCCTCCAAACATCTGCAAATAAAATCCTCAGCTCCCTCCCTGGTTCAGTAGCTGGAAACAGCTGGCGGGTTTTGTGCGGTAACTGAGCCAGTGGGGGGGACAAAGTTTTGGCAAACACTCGGGAAACCCGGGACAGAGGAGGCAGGGTAAAGTCAGGAAACTGTTTTCATGAGTAAATGAAGGAAAACAAAGGCCGCTCAGCAGGAACAGAAGGGACACACACTCCCGTCTGAATAGCTCCCTAAAAGCAGAGCTGAAAAGGAAGAAGGCCCGTTTGCTTCTGGGGATCCAATAAATTGTTTCAGGAAGTGAAAGTCTGTCCAGGCTAATGGAACCGAGATTGACAGCGTGCTTCTCATTATGGAGCCCATCAGGGGGCGGGGCATTCAGGGCCGTTCGGGGGCTGGGGCGGGAGTGAGGGGGCCAGAGCCCCAGGTGGGGGGTCGTCCTGTGCTCACTGAAAGAGTCGTGCACCCCCACCACCCCCCCACCCAAGAAAAGACCACAAGAATAGAGAACCTCATCTCGCAGGAGCGGGTTTTTTTTGTTTGTTTTACCTATTCTGTCACAACACATCCTGTTTGCCACTTGTCACCCCTCTACCGGAATCTTCTGCACCCTCTTCCCAGAGACCCTGCTGAAGCGGCAGGTTGCGGGATCCAAACCCCAGAGCATGCTCCTGCAGGGACGGCCACCTCATGGCTTGGACCCACCTGGACCAATTTGAGGTTCTGGACAAAGATCTTCCCGTAGGTTGATAACACGATCATGGACATTTTTAAAAGCTTTTGTTTTTAATTTTAATGTACATGTGGTGCCGTGGCGAGTTTGTTGAGGCCAGTTACAGGGCCATATCTGTTAGACAACCAGAGACCGGCCATTGTTTTCTTTGTCCACGTAGGACCAAGCTAAGGGAAAGTTGACCTCAGTTGAATGGGATGTGATCGGTATCCAGGACTCTAGAACGGGCTCTGGGAGGTGAGGGTCCGGCCACCTCTGCGGGGAGGGGCGTTTCCACTGTCTGGTGCCTCACACCCTCTACCTGCTCGGAGGTGTGGAGAGACCTCGAGGGCTGGTCAGCCTCCCACAGAGGTGACCAGACGCGGCACGTCGGGTTAAACGTCACCAGGCACAGGCCAGGGTAGGGAAGGCAAGTGAGACACATGCTCGGTGTCCCTTGGCCCGAGGGACGGGTCACAAAGGCTTGGTTGTCCAGTTCGTCGATGTGCTGGTCTGACAAGACTCCCCTCTGGGGCAGGAGAGACTCGGTGACAGTCCTTCCCAGAAGTAGTGTAGCTACTGCTCTTTCGTTTTGAACCTCACCCACGCTGGGCACCGCAGGACCTCCAGCTACATTCCCTGCCTGGGTCCCTGTCCCAGCCTTGCCGGGTCTCAGAGAGTGCCACCCAACTCTCTCTTCACAGGGGAAAGGGAGGGGAGAAAGGCCACTCCAGGAGAGCAGCTGATGTGTAGAAAGGATAAATGGGCCCGTAGGAAAATAGATGGGAGACCTAATAGCCTGTGACAGGGTTTGGGTGTGGAGCCCATTTCTCTCCGGTGGTGAGAGTCCACCTTCCCTGGTTGATGGACCTCTCGGGGCAGAGATTGACCACAGTTGAGTTCTTTTCAATGCAAGACCTATTTGTAGGCAGGTAAGAGTCATTCAGAGAAGTCCTTTTCCTACATTCGTTGATTCTCGGAATGTTCTCGGGCATGCGTTGACCATTTTGAGTCCTACACAGGGCATTAGGTGTCCTTGGACAGTGGTGTCCTTTGTTAACCGTACCGAGAGTCCATAAGCACTTTGCCTTTGAAATTAGCAAAGGAGGAGTTTTCTCGTGTCGTGCTTTGAAGGAGTTTCTGTGCACACTGAAGAAGACGCTACGTGGCTCCAGCTCCGCTGGAAGATGGAGGGGACCACTACGCAGCACGCGCCTGTGGGGTGTGGGTCTGGTGCCACCTCTCTGTGCCGCCATCTTGAAACACCAGACGCTCTAGTACACCTGTGAGTTGGCCGGCATTTCCAAAAAGGCTGCACTTACTGTTGAGTGAGTGGATGATAGGTCTATCTTGAGGTTGATGGCCTCTGTGAACTTAAATATTGGTCTTAATGATTCACAGGCTGTCTGCAAATTATAGATCCGCTGACACGAACATTTTATTTTGGAGTAATCTCGACACCCAATGTGGGGCTCGAACTCAGAACCCCGAGATCAAGAGCCACACGCTCTACCGACTGAACCAGCCAGGCGCCCCCATTCTGTGTTCTCAGCCTGCAGGAAATAGTGATCTTTTCTCCTCTGGGTTAGCTGCACTTTAAATTTTGTACCCGAAATCCAGGGCTGTCCACGTAGTAAAAACCAAGAGGACAAGGATTCTGTCTTTTGTTCAGCATGTTTTGTTCCTGTGAAATTACAGCAGCTTATACCGCAAATGCGGCTCTTTTCCCCTCGTGTTTATCCATCTGCCTCTATTCACCCTGTAGCCCAGAACCTAACACAGTGCGGTGCCTAACTCCTAGTGAGTGCTCAATTGATATTTCTTGAAAGAATGAATGCTTAATAGGGCATCGGATGATGGCGGTAATCAAATCAAATTCCAAGAACTCACTTCAGCTAAGAGAAAAAAAGAATTATATGTTTCAAAGTACAGAGGTAGAAGGGATGTCGGCATCCATCACTTGGAGAAGTGGGATGAGAAGACGGGGGGACCAGATTTGGGGTGCTGTACAGAGCTGAAAATGCCCACGAGGATAGGGTGCGAGCCAGACCACTCACGTGGGCGGCCGCGTCCAACCCCATGTTGTACGCTTCTATGCACTTGACTTTTTTCTCTTCTTTTTAATATATTTTTTAACGCTTATTTTTGAGAGAGAGAGAGCGCACAAGCAGGGGAAGGGGAGAAAGAAAGGCAGACACAGAACCCGAAGCAGGCTTCAGGCTCTGAGCTGTCAGCACAGAACCCAATGCGGGGCTCGAACTCACTAGCCACGAGATCATGACCTGAGCCGTGGTTAGGTCAAGCGCCTGCTTAACCGACTGAGCCCCCCAGGTACACTTCGCTTGACTTTGTCTTAAAGATCACGCACTTCTTTTCTGATTTTTTTTTTCAAAGAAAACATACAAAATTAAAATCAGTTTAGTCCATTGCTTTAATGCGAAGAGAGAATTTCCACGCTTTTTCCTTGGGCAGATCTGAATGTTTCCTCGCCTTTCCAGAAAGGGCAATATTACCTCTGTGCCTGTGGGTCTTCCGATTGCCAGGACGCTGGCTCTGTCCAGACAGAGGTGCTTTCCAGCAACTCTGTGGCAGAGGTGAGCACCTACCAGACCTCAGATCCTGGCGGAAGGCTATGTGATGCCTGACTGAAGGTAGTGATGCCACCAGACCAGAAGGTTCCCTGATGGCTGGCCCCCAACAGAAGGAAACCCGCAAGGTGGAAGTGACTCTTGTTCCGCGTCGATTTCGTGCTCATCTCGGGTCCCTGTTTACCCCTCGAGAACAAAGAGAAGTTTGCATAGAAGAGGGAGGTTGTTTAACCGGAAGGGCTCTGAAAATTACAGATTCCTGTACAGTCAGCATTAATATGCTGCTTTTCAAACATATAAATGGGGGATTGAATTGCAAGAATGTCAGCAATAAAGAGTGCATTTGTGGAATGACGGCCTGATTGGTATCCCTGCCTTTTGAATGGCTGACGAGGTCTAATTGGCATATAACGCCCTATAAATTTATTAGCACGTCTCGCCTGTCATTGGTGGACCTGCTACTGTTAACCACCAAGAAATTACCAATTTTCAGGAGTTAGTCACTCAAGTCGCACTATAACTGGGTTTCAAAAAAAAAAAAAAAGTGCACGCTGCTCATGTTATAAATCAGGCTGATGCCTCGTACGGCATGGCCCTCCAGCTGCAAATTATCCCCCGGACAGGGAAGTTTGGGACGAGGGGAGTTGCAGGGAAACCCACCGCTTCTCCGCACCCGTGCTCCACAGAGCTCTCCGCCGAGACCCCGGTTGGCACCGTCTTGCCGACCTGCTTGCCAGCCCCCCGGGCTCCAGCTGGTCAGGCCACCGACGGGCTGGCTGGAAATTGCAGTTCGTGGAATCGCAGTTCGGGGGTCGCTCGCATCCAAGGCTTTGATGTTCTCGTGGATACATTCAACCCTCGGGCGCATCATGCAAAGAGGATTTTTTTTTAATTTCAGGAACATAATAGAAATATTCAGGAGCAGCCGTAATTATTTCAATTACTTCTCTCTGGTGTTTGAGACACACACTCAAGAGTCACAAATTAGAAAATAATATTCACATGTGTCTTCTAATTGGTAACAGATTAGAGGCATTTTATCTTTTTCAATAATTTCCAAATGTGCCCCAAAGAGAGTGGGAAGGAGCGGAAAGAAAGGTGTGGAAAAACAAACACAGCTTTCCCAGGCCAGCGAGAGGCCGCCGTTTCAGCCGAGACCTCAGGACGGCGAGGTGTGGGAGGCCCTTCTCCTGCAACGTGTTTTCAATTGTCCAGGTTTTCGGTCTCATCGCGTTTTTGGCCCTGTCGAAACCTGGCTTCACGTGTTTGTACCGACCCGCCTTGGAAACGTCACGGTCACGTGTACGTATGTTACGAACACGCTTTCGACCGCTGCACGTCTCGTCTTCCGCGCACACGCGCGCACTCGCATCCCTGCGCTCGTTTTTAGGTGCCGCCGGCTTGTAGAAATTCGGAGTCGCCTGTGCCTCTGCGTCCGGGACTCTGGGAGGAGTGAGGGGTGGGGGTTGCGGTGGCCCCCGGTCACCCAGCCCACCCTGCTCTGGTTTAGATGCAGGCGATGTCACGTTCTTCCAAATCGTAGGGCTCCCCACCTTTCACGTTTCACAACGGAATTTAGTTTTTTGGAATAGCGCTGTTAAAAACCCGTCGCTCCCACTCTGGAAAACGCTTTGGCAGTTTCTCATTCGACGGAACATGCGGCTGCCATGCAGCCCAGCGACTGCACTCTTGGGCGTGTATCCCAGAGAAATAAAGACTTCCGTTCACACAAAAACCTTGTGACTAATGCTAATAGCGGCTTTATTTCTAATAGCCCAAAACGGGAAACAACCCAGAGGTCCCTCGGTGGGATCGTGAGACAGGCTATAGTCCACGGAACACCGCTCAGCAACGAAAAGGTGTGGACTGCTGACGAACACAAGCTGAGCCTGGAGGGATCTGCGGAGTCCCGTTGAGTGAAAAAAGCACATCCCCGAAGACTACATGCCGTATGATTCCATTTATGGAGCATTCTTGAAGCGACAGGATTACAGAGATAGAGAACAGATTAGTGGTAACAGGAGGTTAGGGATGGAGGGATTGGGCAGGTGGCTGCGGTTATAGAAGGGTGAATGAGAGGAACCCTGGTTCTGGAAATGTCCCCGACCTTGGCCGTGACGGCGGATATAGGAACGTGACACGGGAGTGTGGTACGGTTGCGTAGAACTAAGCAGATACACACACAGGTACAAATGACTCCCAAGTAACACTGGGGAGATCTGAACAAGCAGGTGGAATGTGTCATTGTCAAAGTACCCTACCGTTTCATTGCACTGTGGTTTCTCAAGATGTCACCATTGGGGGAAACCAGCAAAGCTGTCTCCCCACGTTAGGTGTTCAAACTACAGGTGAATCTCGGATGTTAAGTAAAAAGTTAAATAAAGCAAAATAAAGGGTGGCTTTGGCAGAAAGATCAGGACTCCTGAGGGAAAGGGCTCTTCCCAGATCTGGGAAAGGATAAGGTCAGCCTGGAGCATGTTGCTGTTGGTGAAAGCCCAGCACCGGGCAGGGACTAGGGGTGACATGTCACATACAACAGGGGCAGCTCCAGGAGGCTCCCGTTGGCCAACCCTGGAATAACATAAACGTCAGAAAGAATAATGGTGGTAGTAGGTTCTAGGACATGTTAAATTTTTTAAAGCCTGTGGGTCTATGGTGATAGTCCCAAAAGGAAGCACAAGGTGGTGGCGGGGGTGGGGGGTGGGGGCTCTCCTGGACAGAAAATGCCAACGAGTGATCAGAACTGGAAAATCTCTGTCTTGGGCATCTGGGTATCTCAGTCAGTTAAGTGTCTGACTTTGGCTCAGGTCGGGATCTCGCGGTCCGTGAGTTCGAGCCCCGCGTCGGGCTCTGTGCCGACAGCTCAGAGCCTGGAGCCTGCTTCAGATTCTGTGTCTCCCTCTCTCTCTGCCCCACCCCCTCTGGTGCTCTCTTGCTCTCAGAAATAAACATTAAAAAAAATTTTTTTTTTTAATCTCTGCCTTGTCCCCGAGGACACAGCAGCTGACCCCACAGGCATCATCAGCCCATGCTGTGGCGCTTTGGGGAAAGGTCTTGAGGAATAGGAGGTCTGGCGTCCAGAGGAATCAATCCCCGGTCACTTGTTAGTTACACAGGGGAGGAGGTTCTGGACAGAGGACCGGCCTAGAGGCCACTGCTTTACCTGTGCCTCGACTTGGTAGTGGGACCACCCCCCAGTCTACCTCCCGATGTGATGATGTGACATGGGGGGGGGGGGGGAGCGGTGACACGTGTGTGGTGTCCTCGCCGATAATAAGTGACCCAAGTTGGATCAGGCAAAACGAGATTGGGGGACATTGTGCCATACTTGGATGCCTCAAAAATATCCATATAATGGAAGACCCAGAAGAGGGGAGGGGCTTGGGAGGTCTGTCAGATTAATGGAGATGAACGTGCCCAGTGACCAGACGTGATAGACATGGCCCCACCGATTGACTCCTGGTTGGAAGAAATCGGCTCTGGAGGGTGTCTGGGATCACGTGGGGAAAACGGAGTATGGACCACGTGTTGTCAACAGTAACACTCTACTAACGTTAAGTTGCTTGGCTCTGACGATAAGGGCCATTGGGATACGGGCACGCAAACTGAGGGTCACACAGCAGCGTCTTGTGCAGGACACGATGGCACTTAGACCCTGGAGTATTTTCTCACTGTGAGGAAATACACATAAAATTTAGCATTTTAATTTACTAAGTGCACAGTTCGGTGGCATTAAATATGCTCCCGGTGGTTGCACGGCCGTCACCACCATCCATCTCCAGAACTTTCTCATCGTACCAAACGGAAGCTCGGTACGCTGACTCACGTCCCCCTCCCCCAGCCCCTGGCGCCCACCAGCCTACCTTCCGTCGCTATGGCTTCGACTAGAAGAAGAGCCACACGATAGTTGTCTTTCGGTGACTGGCTTATTTCACTCAGCATAACGTCCTCAGTGTTGACCGGCGTGGCAGCACGTGGCAGGATTCCGTTCCTTCTTAAGGCGGGACAGTATGTCATTCCTTGGATGTACCACGGTGCGTTTCCCCATTCATCTGCTGACGGGTGCTTAGGTTGCTTCCGCGTTTCGACCCTTGTGAATAATGCTGCTGTGAACCCCGACATCCAAAAATCTCGTCAGTGTCCAGCTTTCAGTTGCTCTGCCTGTACACCCCAGAAGTGGCTTTGCGGGGTCTCACAGTAGCACTGCGTTTCATCTTGTGAGGGCCTGCCATACTGTTGTCCCAGTTTCTGGATGGTTGACACATTTAAACAGTGCTGACTGTCTCAAAGAACTCCTTTTTTCTAAGGAGCCTGTTCTAGAGGGCCTCAGACACCCTCGTGCAGGAGGACAAAGGGGAGGGACAAGCTCTCAGGACCACAGGGCTGCAGCGAGCAAGGCCTCTTTGGGCGAGGCCCTCTGCGGAGAGGGGCCGGGTGGGTGGACAGGGCTTCCCAGGTAACATGGAAGGTAGCTGGTTGCTACCTTTGTCATGCAGAGGACACATGATGAATCGTCTGCTGTCACCGTCATTTCACAAAAGGGCGTTTCGCATCCAGACGATAGGAAGGACCTACCCTCAGAAGCGGCAGTGCCCTGTAAACTTACAAATTTAGCTTTGCGAGATCCCCACTGCACGGTTTGTGTTCTGCCATTTCTCGGTGGACTGGAGGTGGCTTTGCCACCAACTGATACTTTAAAGCAACTGGACTGTCCAGGACCAACCAGAGAATTTGTGGGGCCCAGTGAAGAATCAATGTGTGGTTTTCTGTTCGGTAACCATCAGGAATTTCAGAACAGCGGAACATTAACCCAAGCGTGGGCTCCTTCTGGGTCAGGGGCCCTGTGCGTCTGCACCCCCATGAGGCTGGCCTGGGCCAGTGAACCCAGTGTCTAGTCCCCCCTAGTGCCACTGTTTCGGGATTCCCTCTCCAGGAAAAAGCCGGGCAGAATTTTAACGTGGCGTTATCAAAGACCATGACGTTGGGCAAGTTAAACGCAGTGTCGGTTGTGGAGCATAAAACATCTGACCGGTTTCTGCCTCCTGATCCCAATTAGTTAGATAGATGTTAGGTGATTTTCATGAAAGAATTAACTTTAGCTTGTTAAAGAATCATCCTGTCCCTTCTCTACAGAATTCACGTATACGCTGTGGAGAGTCATTCCCAAGATGATCCACTCACTGTGGGACCAAACTTAGGGAAAATAGTACTTGGTGGGGGTGTCGATCGGCTCTGATCCTGTCACCATTTGAGACGGGTTAAGAAAGAAGAAACAGCCATTATTCATCTGTTGGGTCTTCTCTAAGAGGGACGCCCAGCCTTTCGTACATTCTCAGTTGTCGTTACGCTGGGAGGAGTCCACGTTGACTGGTGTGGATGAAGACCGCCCCCTCTGTAGCCAACGTGTCAGTCCAGCTGGCTGCGCATCGGCTTATGTTTTCAAGAAAACTAACGTGCACATTCATTTTAAATGCCTTTTCCATTCACATACCGTCTGGAACGTGTTTCCTCTCTTAAAATCTGTTTTGTTTTTCTTATTGCTGTTTTGGTTTGGCCGTTGAGAAACCACGTGAGAAACCAATCCCCACCTTCCCCCCCCCCCCCGAAATTAAAAGGAAAACTACATGAAGAAGATTCTTTAGGGGCGCCTGGGTGGCTCAGTCAGCTGAGCGTCTGACTTTGGCTCGGGTCATGATCTCACAGTTCGTGAGTTCGAGCCCCGCGTCGGGCCCTGTGCTGACAGCTCAGAGCCTGGAGCCTGCTTCGGATTCTGTCTCCCTCTCTCTCTGCCCCTCCCCCACTTGCACTCTGTCTCTATCTCTCAAAAATGGATAAATGTTAAAAATTTAAAAAAAAAAAAAAGATTCTTTAGTGTTCAAAATCATTAGTCTTTAAAAACATAATATTACTGGGGCACCCAGGTAGCTCAGTCGGTTGAGCGGCCAACTCTTAATGCTGGCTCAGCTCATGATCTCAGGATATGTGGGATTGAGCCCTGCATCAGGCTCTGTGCTGGCAGCCTGGAGTCTGGGATTCTCTCTCTCTCTCTCTCTCTCTCTCTCTCTCTCTCTGTCCCTGCTCTGCTTGCATACATGCGTGCACTCTTTCTCTCTCTCTCTCTCTCTCAAAATAAATAAACATTAAAAAAAACAAGAAAGAAACACAGGGGCTCAGTCGGTTGAGCATCCGACTTTAGCTCAGACCACGATCTCACAATTTGTGAGTTCGAGCCCCGCGTCGGGCTCTGTGCTGACAGCTCGGAGCCTGGAGCCTCCTTTGGATTCTGTGTCTCCCTCTGTCTCTGCCCCTCCCCCGCTCACGCACTCTCTCAAAAGTAAATAAGCATTGAAAAAAAATGTTTTTAGGCCCAAGGTGCTGTATTGCTGAAGTCTGTGGTCCCCAAAGCCGCTTGTCAGCCCCTGCTCAGAGCTCGTATCGCTCTGCAGCTGTCGCCAATCCGTAACCTGCAGCCTCCTCTCTCTCCTTATTGAACAACCACGTAGCGGACAGGTCTCCGAGAAGCCACCAGGTCATGCTTGGCCCTCTGCAATTACTGCGTCTTGCCCCCTTGGTTTCTCGTTTAAGAAGAGCCATGGAGTGTCCGCTCCCTGGTGTTTAAAGGGCACTGGTGCACGTACAGCAGAGGCTTATATCCATTTTACAGTATTCCGAGCGGAGGAAAAGGGCCATTTCTCTTCCCTTATCTGTTTATGATGCGATATGTTCCAAAGCGGATCCCATCAGCCACTGTTATGGCGAACTTAATTCGCTGTGATGGGGGTCCTACCACCGGGGCTGACGCGAGGGCTGCCCAGGCGCGTCCCGTTTCATGACACATTACGCGGGATCTAGGACCGCCTCACCTGACTGGCTCAGGCCCCCTCCGACTTGGCACAGATTTATCGGCATTTATGCTCTAGAACGGTTGCTCACATTTTCTCTTAACGTTGAAGCCCGGAGACGGCGACGTGCGTGTGGCTGCTGTAGCTTAGCCGCGATTCCAATGTGAAAACACTCACTCAGTTTGCAAATTAATTCACAAACTTAATTTGTCAGACTAGCTTTGCAGAGACTAATAAAGGTGTCTGCTAAAGTTCCAACAAGATAATATGCCTGGGAGCGAAACGTGACCCTGGAGCACAGAGACGGTGAGAAGTTTGCCAGTTGAGGTGTCTGTACCTCCGGTGGTTTTTCCTTTCACGTCCCGCATTTCGCTGTGTTGTTGGACAATAGGTCAGAAAATGAGGGCCAGGGGGCGGGAAATACTGAAAATAAAAATATTACGGCTGCTTCTGGAACAGTCTGGGTGTCCCGCCCTTCTCTGATAGCATAACGAGGTTCCAAAAGGATTTCCTTGAACGACAGACTTGCTCTGAGTTGCCCTCAGTGCCCCCACTCTCTGCCCCTACTACCTGGCCCCCCCCCCGCCCCAGCTCTGTCCAGGGGTCCAGGCAGACAGCCCCCCAGGCCCTGCGTCCCCTTCCACCCACACCCACCCTTTCGAACTGGCCGCCTCCCAAGTGGGCAGTGAGAGGTTTGGAGAGGATTGGGCTCTGGGGTCCGTGCTGTGGTTCCAGGGACCAGAAAGTAAGCGTGAACAGATTCTCTCGTCCTGGGACTCGTTTCCTGTGCAGGGAGCCTGAGAAAGCACGTGGGTCACTCTCAGCAGACAGGCGGGAGTCCCTCGTGGAGGGCCGCAAGCCGGGGCGGGGGTTGCGCCTTCCTCGGCCACGGTGCTGGTGGCAGCACGGCATCCACAGGTCGGACAGGAACGGACAGGAGAGGCCCCCCGGCTGCCTCTGCCTATGGCAATGGGCGCGTGCCGGGTCCCCAGCGGACGGTTGCCACGTGTTCTAGAGGCAGCGTTTGTCCACACGGGAAGCCAGGCTGAGGCCTCCCGTTGAGTGGACCCGGCGAGAGGAGGAAGGCCTGGGCGGGCTGGGCTCTCCCAGCCCCGTGACTCAGCCCCTGCCTTCGTTCCATCCTGGACCGCTACCTCTCAAGCGGATGTTCCTGTGGGACCTCAGTAGGCCTTTAAATCACCCAGAGGGGAAATCGAGGCCCAGGGTCTGTTCTCTGTGAGTACCTGGTGCTTGGTAGACGACCAAAGGGTGTGAGGCTTGAGCTGGGTCTTGTCCACGATTAGCCGAATGTTTCCTCCTTCCCAGGCCAGCTCGCGCTTGTGCCTGCTTTGAGGTTTCCAGGTAAAATTCCTACAGGTTGCCGCAGAACTTCAGAGGGGTGATGTTGTATCTGCCCTGTTGCTTGTAGCCTGGTGCGTATTTCTGCTCGGCCTGGCCAGGTTCCAAACAGACAGGTGTTGGGAGGTGCCCAGCGCTAATGACAGCAGAGCCCCAGGAGCCCCAGGACTCAGCCTGAACCCCGGACTGAGGTGTGGCGGGGAGAGCCAGCTCTGCTTATGGCTAGTGCTCTCATCCGCTGCCGTCTAGGTGGAAGGGGACCCGAGGGGGCGCTGGCCGTGCCGTGCCCCTGAGCACGTGATCCCGCCTCCCGGGCTGCCCCAGGCCGCACCTGCGCACTGAGCCACCCGCCCCCAACACCTACAGCTGGGCACCGCTAACTATGACTCACAGAAGTAATAAGCCTAATATAGTTGGCTTTATTTAATTAATAATGATTCTGTTCCGTTCCTCGGAACTCATAAAACACCCTGCAGGTTGGCAAAAACACTCATAATATTGATCAGAAGTCAGGCGGGATATTTATTTTGTCTTTGCCCCGTGAGCATAAATCCTTGTCCGTTGCCTCCTGCTCTCTGCATGCGGGATTTACAGTGGCCAGTTTCTTAAAAGCTTTCGGTAATTAAGGAATAAATATCCATCGGTCTTTGTTGGCCGTCCTTCCTTAGCAACGCGGCCAGGGGAGAAGGCATGCGTGCCAGGGGCGGCCTGCCGCGGGCCGGGGTCTTCTCCTGCAGAGAGAGGAAGCCCCCTGTTTTCCTAACATATTGTTCCGGCCCCCCTTCCGTGCCTCCCTCCCAGTTCCTGCTTTGCTCGAGGCAGAAAGACACTTTGGAAATTCCTTGCTGCTAGCTGGCTCTTTCTTTCCTCTCCTGTCGCTGTCCCAGTCACCATGTAAGCCACACAGGCCTCCTATCACTGCTGAGGATATTCCTTTCCTCCGATATACTTTGCTACAGAATCTCCTTTAAAATCAGCATTGACGAGGGCGCCTGGTGGCTCAGTCAGTTAAGCGTCCAACTTCAGCTCAGGTCACCGTCTCACAGTTTGTGAGTTTGAACCCCGCGTCGGGCTCTGTGCAGACAGCTCGGAGCCTGGAGCCTGCTTCGGATTCTGTGTCTTCCTGTCTCTCTCTCCCCCTCCCGGCTCACACTCTGTCTCTCTCTCTCTCTCTCTCTCAAAAATAAATAAACATTAAAAAAATTTTTTTTTTTTAATCAGCGTTGACAAATCCTCTCCCAGCCCGTCGAGTGGGAAGAAAGATGTTCCCGAGAGGAACATTGTGACAAGTGACAGGCACCAAAAAAAGTTCTTGGCCTTTTAATGTTTGGGGGAGGGGTTCCCAGAAAAATGAACACATTATGACACAGGGCTTTCGGGAAAGGCCGTTGTTGGCCAGTGCCTTACACAGGCATCCGGTGAAAGCCTCGTTTGTGGGGAGTGGAGGGCTGCGGCCAAAACCACCGGGGACCACTGCTCACGACACCCTCGAGGACCCAGTGGGGCGTCCGGTCACCGTCCAGGGTCTGCCTCCCCCCACGACTCGTGTCCTGTGGTGCCACAGAACAGTGCCGAAAGCCAACCCAAAGCTTTGTGGTTATTCGCCGAAAACGTTCTTTTCTGGGAATCCAACCCATTAACCTCGTTACCCCTTGGCAGCCTGCTGAGCCCTCCCTGCCAGACTTGCAACGCGGCCGGTGGCGTTTCCGTGTGACGGCATCCTCGCAGCTCGCCTTCGGATGCGCGGGGAGCGGAGAAAGGGGCGCCCCGTCCAGACGATTCTCTGAGGACCGTGGCCTGTGCCTAGCGTGCTCTTCCTTCGCTCTCCGGGTCTCCCCGCGGGCCCGTGAGACTTGCCCTGCCCTTTGCTCCTCACTGAGTGCCGGGGTCGTTGACACTGACGGTGACCCGGGTCCTCTCTGGGACCCAGCTGCCCGGGCACCTCCCCTCACAGCACTTCTGTCGCGAGTCCTGGTGTCTGTGTCGTTTCCTTCGCACTCGCTATCCTCGAACATCTGTGGTTTCGTTTCTCTTCATTCCGTATTTGTTTTTAATGCCAGAGCATTTTGGTAAGGAAAAACTGGGAGGGAAGAAATGACCAATCGTCTCCATGGGCCCTATCTGCAAGCAGCAGGGGGAACGTTCCAGATCACGTGCACCGTCCGAGATGGCAGCTGCCGGTGCGCCTGGGGTGTGTGAGGCCTGTCTAGAGCAACAGAGCAATCTTGTTTTACTCGGATTAAACTCAGACACCAGCACGTGGCTCATGCTGCCCCTTGGGGGGGCGGGGCGGGGCTCAGCTCTCGATTCTCTGACACGAGTCACATTGAACCGTTCCCCACAGGGAGGATCCGGTGTTGAGATCGTCAGAGAGGGGCTGTGACCGCAGGCCCGACCGCGACACCCTGCCGGGGCGGTGGCCTGGGATCGGGGCTTCCCCTTCTTGGGAAGGCAGCAGAGCCCGGAGGAGGAGCTGAGACAGTGACCACCGGGGTCAGCCGCTTGGCCGTCACAGGCGGGGGACCCACCTCTCTCTGGCTCCCCTTCCCCCCTTCTAAAACGGGGCAGGACCTACCTCACCGGGCGTCGTCAGAGTGAAACCACATAATTGACGAAAGGCTCAGCCCGATGGCCGGCGCATCAGAAGTCCTTAAACTGTAGCTGTGACATCGGCGGTCACCTTCCTCGTCTGGGTGACAGAGTCAAGACAGAAGTGCGTGCCCGCAGGCGGATCACCGCAAGCCCACACGTGGCTCGGGCAGAGTAGTAAACAGCGGTGGAAACAGGGTGCGGGGTCAAGGCCGGGTGAAAAGCAGCACGCGTGGAGGGCGGCATCCTAGGGACTTCACGTGGGAGGCCTCTGCTCGCAGGGATAGGAAGGCGCCAGCCCAGTGCTGGGCGGCTCGAGGTGCCACGGACGCCCAGCCCTTCCCGGGACACCCCTTCAGTTACTGGGGACAGATGACCCTCACACTCGGGGCCTTTATCATCGTGATCGTCAGCATCAGGTGTGGCTGGTCTCGCCCTGGTGGCATTCTCGGCTTCCAGACACCTCTGGCTGGCCGGTCGGAGACCCTCATGTCTCCCCTGGAGCTGGGCACTGCAGTGGACTGCCAGGACCGGGCACAGTGGTCCTCACCCCACGACCGTTCCCGTGACCCAAGACAGAGCCCGGGGCAGCCCACACACCTCGAGCCGCCCCATCCCCGGGTCCTCGCCTCAGACACAGGGGTAAAGCTCTGCTTCCCACCACCCCGACCCAGCTCGTTTTCTCTGCGAATGTAAATGCTCCTTTCTGCCCCTCCCCCACCTCCTCTTCATCGTCTTTTCCTGACTCTCACCTTGATCTTGCCATCCGCTGAGTTAGCTGTCCTTGCCGGGTGTGCATCATCTGGCTCATTTTAATAGACCCTGAGCGTTATTGGTGCCACACCGGCAGGGTGGTACCAGCGTCCACACCCTTCCGCCCTCTCCGTCCGGTCCCCGGGTCGGCCGAGGGGAGCGGGACTGTGGCCCAACCCTACCGAGCTCCCGGCTGCAGCTGGTCCCCAAAGCCCATCTCGAAGGCCAGGGCTGGTCTGGGAGCCTGGCTCTGCCCTGCCTGCCGGCAGCTTCTTCCTCCCACATTGCAACCTGCCTACACGACCCCGGACCCCCCTGTGTGTTCACGGTCCAGCCGCCCTATTTCAAACTCGGGAAAGCTGTCCGTTGCACACCACCCACACTTGCGCCTTCTCTGAAGCTTGGAACGCAGATGACCCGTCTCTTTTTCTTTTGAAGCTTTTCAGGAAAAGACCTGTCCTTTTTTTGAGAGTGAGAACGAGCAGGGCCAGACAGAGGGGGGCAGAGAATCCGAGGCGGGCTCTGCACTGACAGCAGAGAGCTCGATGTGGGGCTCGAACTCACCAGCCGTGAGATTGTGACCTGAGCCAAAGTCGGACGCTCAACCGACTGAGGCACCCAAGCACCCCAAAAGGCCTTTCCTTTTAAAAATGTCATAATTTCTCTCAAAATATGGCCATGACTCTGCGATCACATGTGCATTTTGCTCGGTGTTTGACATGTAGCTCCTTTGTAGGAACGGGGACCATGCTCGGGGGCCCTTGATGAGCCCAGCGTCACTGGGAGTTCCCAGGAAAGGTGGTTTCCCTCCTCCTCGTCGTCATCACCCTCAGGATCGCCACAGCAGGTGCTCCTGGGACCTGCGGGCGGTATTTACTGGCGCCTGGGAATGATGTCATTTCCGTCTGGCAAGCACTGAATGTGCAGGTGGCAGCTGGGATGTGTCCCAGACTCATCTTCGGGGGCCACGCGGAGCCTTGGCCACATCAAGGTCAAGTGCGGCAGGGCCTGTCTGTCGGGCTGCAGGACCAGCATGCATCCCAGCCCTGCAGACCCTTCAAGACTCTGCACACACGGTGCTGGGGACAGCCGGGGCCCCACCTGCTCCCTGACCCCCAAATCCTGTGCTGGGTACCTGACCGGCCCACAGCGCACCCACCAGGCGGTTTCCTGGCTCAGGGGCCAGTGGGGGGTGGAGGGCCACCTAATAAAGGGGCTTCATTTCAGGCCGGAAGGGAAGAAAATATTTACTACTGCACCTTCGATTGTGTCTTTCCTTTTTATTTTGGGGGGACTGGGTCAGTGTCTTTCTTCTGATTAGTCGTCTGTTCTCTCATTTTCTCTCACTCCCGTGCGGTTGATTTATTTAAAGGTGTGTCAGCACGGGGCTCAAATGAGGAGCTGGGCCGCCTTCTTTCTGCTGACGGCCGGCCGTGCCAATAAGTCATTTTTTAGCTCATTAGCTAACGGAGGCTGTGAGCAGCGGGCCTCCAGGGGATTGGAACGAGGTGAAGTGATCTGTTGCCAGCTACGCTGCTCTTGAACTGGCCTTCCTTGGGGAAAATGAAAGGCTCGGCCAAGACAAGCTGGGGATCCCAGAAGGAAGATTGGGACATCAGAGTAACAATTAGAGTATTTGTGTGTTGGCATCCTGGCTTCGTAGGGCAAACGGTCTTAGAATATTCTCGTAGAAAAGGAAACACTAGCGGAGTGT
The DNA here is from genome assembly GCF_046562875.1 of Panthera onca. NCBI lineage: Eukaryota > Metazoa > Chordata > Mammalia > Carnivora > Felidae > Panthera > Panthera onca. The sequence goes on along the minus strand of NC_138346.1, from coordinate 4,890,524 downwards.
CCGTTTTTCGCGTGTTACGTGTCGGCACGGAAGCCGGAGGACAATGGTGGAGGCCGTGGGTGTCCAGAATGTTACGGGTCAGACTGGGCTACCCTAACGAAATACCGCAGATTGGGTGTCTCCAATACATAACTGTGTTTTCTCTTGGCTCCGGAGGCAGCAAGTTCAAGGTCAGGGTGCCAGGGCTGGTTTCTGGTGAGAGCTCTTCCTGGCTTGCAGACCGTGCCTTTTTGCTGTGCCCTCCCTCGGAGAGAGATCCCTGTGTCTCTTCCTCGTCTTATAAGGCCACTTTTTATGACCTCATTTAACCTCAGTTACCTCCCTAGAGGCCTGGCCTCCAAATACAGACACACTGGGATTAGGGCTGTCAGCATATGGATTGGGGGGCGGCGGGGAGGGGACACAATTCAGTCCAAGAAGACTTGGGATATCTCAAGGCTGTGGACAGGGGCTAACCGCACTTGGCCCCAGACCCGCTGACAGCCATAGGGTCCTTTACGCCGGCTGGGCACCCCTCTCCCAGCATCCCAAGCCCCTCTGCTGCCCGTGGTAGGGTGTGGGGGGGTCACACACACCAGGGATGCTGGTAGAGTTGTCGGGGCCCCTGGCCAAGAGTCCCCACCTCACCCCGCCGAGCACGTTGACGGCCCGGACTTAGAACCCTGAGCGTCCAGCTGGCGTTTGGCCACCACGGCCACCTTTGTCACGCACACCACCCCCGCAGGTGCGTTCTCAGGTGCTCGATGGCAACTGTGCGTCATTAGAGCTGCTGTCTGACTCCATCGTTGCAGCACCAACAGCTGCCACTTGCAGAGCGACGGCTGGGCCAGCACATCCTCCAGACATGCGGCCTCAGCCCCGAAACCACCCTGCCTTCTGTAGACCCGCTTTATGGGCAAGGGAGGGACGGCCCGAGAAGTCACTGAAGGCGTGGAAGTCTACACCGTGGAAGCAGGCACATAGATCCCGTCTCTCCGTTGCCAAAACCAAGGCCTGTGGCCCCACCGGCCTTGGGGCGATTCTCTTCTCCCGCCCTCGGCCACCGCGGAAAGCACACGGGGTAAAGCTTACCCACCCCCGCCCGGTGTATCGGGGTGCACGGTGACCACAGGACATGGGTTCTAAACAACAGCAAGTGCTTGAGCAGAAGTAGGGGTTCCTGAATTCACAAAACCCTCACACGCTCTTGTCTGAGTTCTCCGTTCCTACTCGCTGGATTTCAGCCGCGAAACAGAAGCATTCCTGATTCAGACATGAAGTGGCCTCGCTTAGCGCTCCGGCCCCTCCCGGTATCCGGAAAAACAGCGAGGGGCCGAAGTCCTGTAGGGCCCAGAAGCCGGCGTGGAAAGCTTCTGCTTTTAAACGGCAAAGAAGTTTTGGTGAAGAGCCGTGTTTCCGTCACGTGATGAAGGCCATATGTTAAACAGCTCTGGGGGCCTGGTGGACATGGGCTGGAAGAGGCAGTCCCCACCAAGAAGGCCACGTGGAGGCTTCGTTCTGTCTCCTTGCAGTATTCCTCAGGGACAGCCCCCAGTATCAAGCCTGTTTTCTGTATTTGAGTCGGTGGAGGCCGTGCAGCCCTATTGGTAATACTCCCCTTGCTCTGGCTTCTGCAGGGCCACAGGTGGATCAGCCGTAAAGGCTGCCAACCGCTGGCCTTCCCTTGCGGGAACCCTCTCCAAGACCCTGTTCCTAATTTTATAGACATAACAGTCGAGTCTTCCTTCGAAAGAAGCTCCCAAACTGGTATTCAGCCCCATGAAATCTGGACCCACCTTTGTTCCGTAATTATAAACAGCACTGACTTTTAAAAGCGAGGAATGGGGCGGGGTAGGGGAGGGTGCCTGGGTGGCTCAGTGGGTTAAGCGTCCGACTTCAGCTCAGGTCATGATCTCACGGTCCGTGAGTTCGAGCCCCATGTCGGGCTCTGTGCTGACAGCTCGGAGCCTGGAGCCTGTTTCGGATTCCGTGTCTCCCTCTCTCTCTGCCCCTCCCCTGCTCCTGCTCTGTCTCTCTCTCAGAAGTAAACATTAAAGAAAAAAATTTTTTTAAATAAAAGCAAGAAGCGGTTTAAACACAATCATTCAGACACACGTCGACTTCAATTTCAGTGAATTCAGGCGAGCTTGTTTGTGGGGTGACCAGATCCCAGGACAGAAACCCCCCTCCCCCCCTGCCACCCCACTTCCCCAGGAGAGCACACCGCAGGAGAGGACTCAGAAGCTGGGGGCCTTCTTCATTCTTGGGCTGGGATGTCCGAATATTAGAGAATTGGATAACTACAGCTAGGACGATAGTTCCAGTGTTCAGTTCCCTGTTTTATCCCTGGGTGATTTGGCAATGCGAATTAAAACCAAGCAGAGCAGAATAAAACAGCTCTGACTTTAATGCCCACCAAAAAACGAGAGCTAGCAAGTGAGGACTTGAAAATCTGGATGCACCCTTCACCCTCGTCCCTTTTCATTTCATTCCCGTTTTGTTCTTGCTGTTTGGCGGTTTATGAAATGCACCAACGTATGTTAAATACATGTTAAATGTGGTTTTTTCATAGCACGAGAAACACGATTTTGTTGGGAGTGTGTTGTCTCTCGCCTGCCCAGCACCCTCGCGTTTGTATTTTGGCCCAGGCGGGGACAGGGTGCGGGCCGCGTCCAGCTTCAGCCTCGTCCGGGCTGCGGGGGTGGGTTCTCAGCTGTAGCCAAGTGTTTGTCCTGGAAATCTCCGAATGAAAAGGGTCAGGGGTCACCCTGGGGTCACTCGCATGGACCAGGAAATGAAGCAAAACTAATCCAGATTTGCTCCTGGAAGAATCTGTTTGCCTAAGTATTTAAAAACAGATTAGGGCTAACCTGACACTAGATCACTGGGAGCAGTGTAAACACGAGTAAAAGGTGTAAACAAGCGTCTTTTCTGTCCTTCGGAAGAAGAAATGTCATGGTTAATGAGTTTTCTTTCTAGAGTGTCACGGAAGCCCTAAGTGATTCTCTGTGTAGTTTGTAGCTATGCACCCTGATTATTCTCTTGGAGAAAACGCTGGGTTTTAGGAGGGGTTAGTTGTGAACCAGTGTCTCATTTAAGTCTCTGGGGCATTAGAGTCCCTCTTCTCTGTAGGGCTTTTCTTTTCTTCTTTCATTAAGCAGCCACAGACCTTTGCTTCGGGACGGTGTGAACACACTTTGCTGTGGGTCTCTTCCTTTCTGTCTCCTTTTGCCCATTCTCTTCCCATTCTGCCCTCTCCTCTTCCTCCCCAGCCCTCCTTCCAGATGTCACAGGCAGCATCCTGTGCCGCTTGGACCCTGAACCCCGCCTTCCCCCAAAGTTCAGGAAGCACATTCTCAGCAGGCCCAGTGCTGCTGGGGGAGGGACGCCTGGGGCTGCTGTCTGCATCCCGAGGCCCTTCCCCGCCCTTCCCCAGTGTCCTCCCCTCCTGCACCCCTAGCTCATCTCTGGCCTCGGGCCGCCTGCCTTGTCTCCTGGGCTGGGCCCTAGAACATCTTGGTGTTCCCCACGTATCCAGAGAGATTACAGAATCACGTAGGAACTTAGTTTGCTTGTCTTTTCTAGACCTCCACATGGGGGTCTCTGCGGTTTCATCCATAGGCCTGTAGTAAGATTTTCCTCAACCGAAGGATGTGGAGATCCCAGGGGGATCACATACTCCCTTCTGTGGGGAGGAATTAAGAGCTAAGCGTTCAAGGTCACACCCAGGTGCGGGGAGCCCACTGGCCATCCTGTCCGCTGTGCTCCGCAATGTCCTCTGATCCCGACTAAACGCTGTCATTGCTTATCCGGCCTGTGGCATCCACCCTGCATCGTGCCAGACCCTGGGCAGGGGGGTGGTTCCCCCTGGCCGCAGCCTCCGCGGCACCAGAACCCCCGCCTGCAGGCTCTGCAACCACCCCCCAAGAGGTTCTGACTCCGGAGGTCCGGGGCGGAGCCTGAGATTCTGCATTTCTAACAAGTTCCCAGCTGCTGCTGGTCAGGGACCCCACTTTGTAAAAAAAATAAGCCCGTCCCTCAGGGGGCTTCCTTGCGAAGATAACTCGTCTCCTGCTATCTCGCTTCCTCCCCGATGCCCCCGGACCACGTGGGTTCTGGAGCCAGAGGGGTTTCGGCCTCGGCCACCCTTCCTGATTGCGACTGCACCTGTGTGGGGACTCTTGCAGGGAAGAGAAGGAGCGGTGGATCCGGGCCAAGTACGAACAGAAGCTCTTCCTGGCCCCGCTGCCCTGCACGGAGCTGTCCCTGGGCCAGCACCTGCTGCGGGCCACCGCCGACGAGGACCTGCGGGCCGTCATCCTGCTGCTGGCGCACGGCTCCCGGGACGAGGTGAACGAGACGTGTGGAGAGGGGGACGGCCGCACCGCGCTGCACCTGGCATGCCGGAAGGGGAACGTGGTCCTGGCGCAGCTCCTGATCTGGGTAGGTCACCGCGCACAGGACAGCATAGCCGCGGGCGCCTCGCTCTGCTCTGCGGGCACCTCTCCGGTGGGAGGCGGCGGGTCTGAAGATGGGAAGCATACGAGTAGGGAATTTGGAATTGAGGCGCGGAGGCCCCTGGCTGCCGGGCTCCCCTGTGTGAGGACACCGCTTGAGGACTGATCAGAGGGAGGGAGGGGGTCCGCGGGGCTTGCTTTGCCCAGCCCTCCCTCGCTGGGTGTCTGCAGAGCTCATCTGTCTCATGACCCCTCTGGGTCAGGTGCGGGTGGAGTGTCTGTCCTGTTCCTTTTACAACCAACTGCTGTCCTCTGTGTTTGGGAGGGGGGTGGAGGGGGAGGATACAGCTAGTTTATATGGTTTTCCCTTTACCAAACCCAGAAATACTGGACCCAGAGTTTGATGGTAGGACTTTATCAAAGGGCTTCTTCTGGACTGTTCTGGTTAACTTCCACTAGGGAAAATTATTCTGTTGTTTGTTTGTTTGTTTGTTTGTTTGAGAGAGAGAACTCAAGTAGGGGAGGGGCAGAGAGAGAGGGAGACACAGAATCCGAAGCGGGCTCCAGGCTCTGAGCTGTCAGCACAGAGCCCCATGCGGGGCTCGAACTCATGGACCATGAGATCGTGACCTGACACGAAGTCAGACGCTCTAACCGACTGGCACACCCGGGCGCCCCTAGGAAGAATTATTCTTAGATTTCTACGGACGCATTCGTCATGAAGCCTGAATGGCGACAAGAGGGGGACAGTGTGTAGAGCCGCGGGCACCTGAGCAGCCCACACCCGCGGTGGCATGGCCCGCACACCTCTGGGGCTCAGCCACCGCGCGTCCCCACCGAAGGGCGACAGAAGGCAGCCTGCCGAGAGGTCCCCGGCGGGGGCGGATGGCGGTGCTTACCCACAGTAGGACCTGGATAGGGGTAACAGAGGACTTCTCTGCACCCTTGTGTTTTACATACAGATTTTCCCCAATGAAAGAGAATCACCTCCGAGATCAAGAAGTGCTTATTTTTTGTTTTTACGATTGGAAAGGCAGAATTGAACTAACAAAGCCAGGATTACCCTCGGTCTCCTGCAGAAAGGAGGGCCTTCTGGGAGTCAAAAGCACATGGTTTCTTTCAAAGGACGCGCCGTGGGGCCGGCTGTGGCCTCTGGCCATCCGCGTCCCTAGCCACCTCATCTGTGGCCCTTCCCGGGGTGGTCCGTCCCCCCCCCCCCCCCCCCCCCCCGCACGAGCTGCCACACGGCTTGGAGAAAGGCGCCTGGTCCCCTCCTCCGGCGGCACACCGCCCCACCCCCGCGACCCTAACGGCCCCCCCCGCGACCCTAACGGCCCCCCCCGCGACCCTAACGGCCCCCCCCCGCGACCCTAACGGCCCCCCCCGCGACCCTAACGGCCCTCTCCGTTGCCTCCGCAGTACGGGGTGGACGTCATGGCCCGCGACGCCCACGGGAACACGGCGCTGGCCTACGCCCGGCAGGCGTCTAGCCAGGAGTGCGTCGACGTCCTGCTGCAGTACGGCTGTCCGGACGAGCGCTTCGTGCTCATGGCCACCCCCAACCTGTCCAGGAAGAACAATAATCGCAACAACAGCAGCGGGCGGGTGCCCACCATCATCTGAGGGCCGCCGGGCCCCCGCAGCCTCGCGCCCTCGCCCCGAGGTCACGACACGTGAGTCCCGTCGCGTCCCCACTCCTCCTGGCGGTCAGCCGCCCACCCGCCCTCACCCCGCGCGCAATCACAAAAGCCTGACCGTCCTCGCGGGGGCGCAGCGGAGGCCGCGAGGCTGCAGGACCGACTCCTTTTCCCCCCTGAACTCCCCCCCCCCCCCACCGCGACGAGCAGGGGCTGCCCGGGGCGGGGGGGGGGGGCCTTGGTTTCTTGATAGCACACCGCGAGGTCCCCCGGCCCGGCGGCCTGTGGACACAGAGCACGGCACAAGGGACGGGGACGAGAGGGGGAGGGGAGGCGAGGAGCAAGGAGAAGGGTAACTCTCCTTAACTGGCAGTTAAGCACATCAGTACATTTCACCTCTACCAAACGGAACCACTCGGATTTCATCTCTTCTCCGAGGAGCTTGACGGCATAAATCAGAAGCAGGCAGAGTTTGTCAGGTTTGAAGCCCCTATGATGGTATGTGTCAAATCAGTTGTAGCTAATCTGTCCGGGGAGAATACTGGCTTCATTACACTTGTATAGTAGAGTTCTTCCAGCATTACCGCTGTTTAATAGAACATGATTAGTCATCACCGAGAAAAAAGCATATTAGCCGAGGAGGTAGTTACACAGCACGCTCCGATGCTTGCCACGATGTGATTGTAATACTTCTTAGAAGCATCATATCATCTCAGACATGTTCTTTCGAGCCCTTGGAGCCCTTCTTTCTAAATTCACTGTCATAATTTAGTATCTGTTTAATTTTTCAGTCCAAAGAGAGGAAATCAGTTGCTGAGTATTATTTGACTGCCGTCGCTCTCCTTGGTGCAAAAACAAAATGGAAAAAATAAATAAGGGTAACTCGGAAATTCAAAAGGAAATCACGGATCCAAGCTAATAATAACACTTCGAATACATGCAGTAAAGTAACCGAAGGCATAAAAGGCTATTTTTTTTTTTTTTTTTTTTTTTGCCCCAAACGGCAGAGGTATTTTACTTCCTTTTGCCAAGGTGGAGGTCTTGGGTCCTCAGTCACTCCTGGGCCACGCCGGAGTGTCACCCAGGCTTCTGTGTTATGTCTTTAGATAAGATTGTGAAAATCTATTTGAATAAAAGGAGTTCATAAATATGCATTGATTTTTGTACAGACAAATGTCACCTCTGTTAATTTATAAACTGAACTAGATGTGAACTAATAATGTGCAACTAGTTGAGATGAGAGGGTTACAGATCATTGTACATGGAAAACACTCCCAGCAGCAAACACTTCCATTAATGTGATAGACAGCTTTGAAAAAGGAACACATCGGAAGATGGTAGTACAATTTGCTTATTAAAATCGAGAAAGGGGGGAAAAAAAAAAAACCCAGACACTGAAGCATTTTAGAGAAGAGGAAGGCGGCATGTGATTTCTCATCATTTCGATCTGATGGCACTTCTGCCGACCCAGAGGAGGGGCCGTGGCAAAGCAGGGGGCGACTGTGCGAATCCCAGACCCACGTGCTCTGCACGGGCAGGTCACGACCGGCCGCCCACGGCTCTGCGGCACCTGCCGGCCGGCGAGAATCGCTAAGGCTTAACTTGGCGGCCAGGCCCTCCGTTGGGGTTATCAGCACGTCCCCTGGTCTGCCGTCACTGTGTGCCATCGGGGCTGCTCTCAGACGTTAGCCACCTTCAACGTGGCCAGGTTGTGACACCCTGGGTTAAAAAGGAAAGGGGCGGCTTTGCCTGGAGCGCTTTAGCAGTATGTGGGAGGAGAGGGTCGTCCAATGGGAAGGCGCCTCTGGGCTGCTGTAGCACAGAAACCAAGGCCACGCCAGGCCAGTGCCCCCCTCCCCCCCCTCCCCGGGGAAGTCCCCTGCTCTCATATATGAAACCTTCTATTTTGTAAGAGTTGTCCCTCTTCTTTCACTTTAAAAAAAAAAAAAAACACAATTCAAGTAGGTGGGGAAAAAATAAAGCTTTACACAGAATTTATATGTGGGTCAGTGTTTCATGGACATTTGCAACCTTGCTTCCTCTGCGTGGAGCCCAGCGGGCTCCGGGAATGGAAGGTTCAGAAGGCTGAGAGCCCTGACCACAGGTCCCTGATCCTCCCCCTGGTTTTTAATTCTGTGTTTCATCACTGTGCAGTTATTTTAAATGTGAATGGAGGGAAAAAATGTCACTGCCTATTTTTGAAGAACTCATTACTGTTCTATTCCACCTGGACACGTTCTCCTCCTCACAGCCTTTAGCATAGACTTCACGTAGTGAACGCAGATATAGTAGAAATGAAATTCTTAAATTATTTCATTGTAGTTAATTCCCACTATAGGAACGCCCTATCATATAGCGAAGCCTCGTTTTGAAAAGAAACAGAATTCCTTGTAAGGCTTCTCTTTGAGATGTATATGAGTGTGTACATATTATTATATGTGTTTATAATATAATATTTTCCCAAACGACTCCTTTTTTCACTTAGCCTTTCACGACCTGAATGCTAGACCGGTTTTCCCCCCACCCTCCCACCCCACCCCTTCCCTCTCTCCGGCACGGGGACTTCATTGATTCCTCCTCAGAAAACCTGACCCTTCTTCTGCTATTTTTAGCCATGCTTCGGGAGGCGGCCTGCTTTCCTGAGCCCGAGTTTTGGCAACAGAGGAAAGGCAATGGTGGTTTTCGAGGGTTTTCCTCTAAAATAAAGCGACTGATGGCTAATCTGTTTATGTTTCAGTGTCAGACCAGAAGGGCTTTCTTCGCCAACAATGCTGCCATTCCCATCTTAGAGCCTTACTTAACGCCAAGGCCAGGAAGCCAAAACCCAGGGCTAGTGTTAGAAATAACCAATTTGGGAAGGGGGTCGAGTTGTGTTCGTTGGTTCTCGTGGAAGTTCTGCGAAGTGACCATGAGAACACCAATGCATAGTCCAGCCTCTTCTGTTCAGAAGTAAAACTTCCCTTACCAAGAAACCACGTGCTGGGGAAGACACACACACACGGTCACGGGTTAGGGTAGCTTCACGATCTGGCTGGATTCCTTCTGTGCCCCAGAAACCCTGCAGAGAAAGGAGCCTTGATTCTGACCCCGTGAGAGCAGATCTCCGGTACTGGGCGGAAAGGTGGCTCGCCAAGCCCAGAGCCCCAGTCATGGGGCCCCGGCCCCCGCCCGTCTCCTGTCATCCTAGGAGAGGAGCGGCTCCAGGGTGAGCGGGTGACAGATTCCCGAGTCTGTGGCCCCATGAGCAGGTGCAGTTGTGGGTCTCCCAGTGAACGCACACCGCACGTAATTATCCCGGGAGGCAGGGGGTGCTCGCTGATCACGCGGCGGTCGGGTGCTCTCGTTGGCTTACTCTTGACCAGGATCCTGAAAGGAGCCCATTCTCTGCCCGTGAGCCCGGGCAGCGGCCCTTCCAGCACCACTGCCTTCTGAAGCTTTGTCTAGCCTGATGGGGTCGCCTTGGACCCAGCCTCTGCCGTCGGGCCTAGCGACCATTCTTTGCAGTTTTGTAACACCTGCACGCATTCAGGGTCATTCTCTACATCCTCAAAGCAGCGGCCACTAACTTATAGGGGAGAGCGTGGTCCAGTGAGAAAGACAGCCCTGGCTCTCCTGTCCCTCCTGTGTGGCCTTGGGCAGAGGCCCCCAGCTTTGGGGATCTTTTTCCTCATCTGTGAAACCGGGGTGGCCTTGCGGGATCTGACGACCAGTCGGTTGCCAACCAATGTGATAAAAGCCAGCCAGACACCCAGCCAGAGGCTGGATGCTCAGGAAATGGGATTGTTCATTTAGAACAGAAATGCCGAGAGCAGAAAGCCAGAACCCAGGCCTGGAGAGCTGCCCCCAGGCTGGCGGTGCGTCCCCCAGCCAGGGCCCTAGGGAGTCGGTGACAGCCCCCGCTTCCCGTCTGAGCCTCTGGGCCTCCCCTCTGCAGGGCCAGTCAGTGCCCTTCCCCACCCCTGTGTGCTGGGAGCAGTGTCAGAGGAGGGGCCTCGCTGGAGCGGCCGTCCCTTTCAGGGCTGGCATCAGGCTCGGCTTGTCTAGTCCCTGCACTTGGGGAACACATCTTCCCCGTCAAGGGTGGCCACTGGGTCCTACCCGGCCCCCAGCCCGAGCTGTGCTCGAGGATGACCTGGGTCACCACGGCTCCAGCTGTGCCCACCCTTCCTCCTCGCATTTAGAATGTTCCGGAAATAAGAAGAAGTCCACATTCCCGCCTAGGGAGGTTCAGAAGCCTTGCAACAATATAGAGCCTCTAAGAGTAAGTATGGTCAGGCCTCAAAAACTTCTCAAAAGGCAAAGATAATTGGAAAGCAAATCCATTACCCCTCGATGGGCCCTTCCCCCCTCCCCCCTCTGCGCTATTTCCATCCCTCACGCGCCCCACAAGGTCGGCCTGACTTTCTAGAACTCCCCTGGATTGTATTTATGTCCTTCAAGCAAACAAATTGAAAAGCAGTCAGGAAGGAATTCGAATAGAAATGTGCTGAAGAATCACATCTTTCTTTCCCGGGAAATATAATTTATTTCTCACTGGCCTCCTCAAATGGGGGTTTCACACCTTGTGACGTCCTGTCTTCAAGTGATTCTCACCCCCATCCTTCACCAAAAAGCTAAATAAGGGCCTTTGGCATCCAGACTTGGATTTTTCACTTCGGGCCATTATCGACACGTTTCCTGTTTGAATTCCCAAGTGGCTTTCTTCTGGAAGCCCTGTGGTCAGTGAGCCCTCGGTGTGGGCCCCCGCCCGCTCCGTGCCCTACACCCTGATGGCTCTGTCATCGTTCAGGCATCGAAATCAGGTTGCCTTTCAGTCAGAATATTCAAGATTGAATTGAATATTCAAAATATCCAACTCCAGTTACGCAGAGGAGAGAAGGTGGGGGGCGGGTTAGATGGAAACAGACTTTTATTTCCATCGTTGCCGGGAAGTTGTCTCTGGAACCCAGAATGGCCAGGCCCCTCGCGAGGAGAGAGAAACAGTGCCACTCAGGGTCAGCACGCCCCCACTGACCCCTCAGCTCTCCCTTCGTGAGGAAGAAAGGACAGGTAACAGCTTAGAATTCATATTTCAAAAACACCCTTGGAGGAGAAGGGCTGTCCTTACATAGATTTTTTTTTAAACAATATTAACAGACTTCCTGTTTAATTTTGGATGTCTGCTGCTTTTTAAACAAACATTGACACTTCTTTCCAGTTCCGGTTTTTCGGTTTGGGCCAGAGTGGCAGGCAATTAGAGGATGAACTCATCAGCCATCAGCACGGGATTCTGCAAAACCAGAGAGTCTGTTTTTTAGTCTGTGATCTTCAAAACGCCCAAGTTCTAGAAGGAGTTTGGTTTCACCAGTGTAGGAAGCACCGTCCCAAAGCAATGAGTCAGGACCACAGATTTGAAAACTGCTCTCACCGCGTTTCACTAATGAGGCCCTCGTTTTGTTCTCATGTGACGGCATTTGGTTCTGGGGCTTGCACCCGGTTGGTAAAAATGCCCTTCTCCGAGACCTTCCCGTCCAAAGGGCCTGCGGTGCCCGGGGTACGTGCAGGGCAAGCCACCTTGGTCAGTGTGCGAGAGGTCAGCTCAGGGCTTGTGTTTTATTTTGGCCTGGTGTGTGTGGCTTCTGTAGAGAAGGTCCTCCGAGGGTCACGTTGGAGCTGTATGCTAGAGACTCGCCTGTCAAAGTCGAGTTAGGTCCCCTCTAGAATATTCCCTGGCGGCAGGGATATCCTGTCTTCTGTTTTGAGATGCGGGTAAAAGAAAGGAACCACACAGATGTGAGAGCTTTGGGGAGTCTTCCAAATGGAATGGCCCGGTGTTGGGAGAGCTTGCCCCTAAATCAGAGTCTGCCCTGACCTCCCCGTACCTCCCCAGATGGTGTCAACACTGGCCTGGGAAGCTAATATCTGAGCTGGCCCAAACTCATGTGAAGAAGATGGGGCCCGACCCCAGAAGCCCACACAGTTAGGGATTCCTCGTGTCAGATGGCCAGTGTCCGGGCTTGATGAAGGACATCCTGGGGCTTTCCAGCTCTGGCCTAGCACCTGGATGTTGAAAGCCTGAGTGGGCAGCCCAGCCGATGTCCCCTGCACCCTGCTCTGCACCTGACATGCCGCTGAGTGGCCTGGGGGACATGTGCATCCTGCCCGGGCCCTTGGAGGGTCAGGGGACAGTGGGGACCAAGGGTGCATGGGCCAGAGCCGGGAGTTAGCTCACTGACCGCTCTCAGGAACACATCACGCCTTCCAGCCCCACCCCCGGGCGCCCAGGCAGATCTGAGAGAGGACTGGGCTGTCACACGGCTCATGGGCAGCAGATATGCTTAGAAACTGCTTTGCGGCCGTTCGCACATCTCGAGGTTAGAAATCCCGTCTTCTCCAACCCTTGAAAAGATCGCGGTTCCCCTCCTGCAGCTGTGCTTTTGTCTAAAATCTGTCGAATTCTTGAGGTGGCACCCCTGCCCCGGTCTGAGCACCCGCGTGCTGGGGAGGATGCTGCGTGCCCTTGACCAAGGGTGCTCTGCAAAGCCTTGGGAGGCCTGGGCCGGCTGCCCCGGGAAGGGCTGGAAGGGTGGGCCACGCCAGCCACGGGCACGGCCACGTGGGTTCCAGGAGAGCGTCCTGCCCCAGACGGCCCCCTCCTCTCCTGCCCATGACCTCGAATGGGGTTCTCGTGTGGCCACGGGTGTGTTTCTGAACGGGAGCCTGGGCGGGTCAACGGTGGCAGCCAAGAGGCATTTCTAGGAGGGAACAGGGAAGGCCGGGTCCCTGCCCACCTCCCACCACGTCTTGCTTCTGTAAATAGCAATGTACAGAAGACGGAAGAGCGGCCCAGGGTTTATCCAGAGACGGCTTTGGTTTCTTTGGGGTTTTTTTTCCTTTTTTTGGTTGTTTTTATATTACCTCATTCAGCAAGTTTGTTTCACGAGGACTCAATGACGCTTTATTTATATTGTTTGTACTGTAATTAAAACCATTGACAGACATTTCACTTTGCTTGTTATTTCTTATGATTTTGTTTTGATTAAATATGCCAGTTTGTATTTTCCTGCATTGGGATTTTTTTGTGTCGGCTGTACAGTATTCTAAGGGGGAAAAAAAAGAAAGAGAAAAATGTGTAAAGTAATGGAGAGAGGTGGCTATAGTGTAGAGGCCTCTTTCTAATAAAGAAATGAAAATATGTCTACACTGCTTTCCGTGGAGGTTTTGTTGGGCTTTGGGGGGGAGCGGGGGGACGTGTTGGTCATTTGTCACGACTAATTGGATTTCGGCGCTCAGGCGAGGTAAATCCGAGAGAAGAGGTGATTACAGAAGGGAGTGTGCAAGGCCCAGGCGGCCTCTCGCATGAGGAAGTCGGCACGCAGGTGCTGTGGTCGTGGCGCGAGGGGACGTTAAGGAGCGTCTCTTCCAACTTGTTCGTCTACGAGCCACTCTAAGGGCCCGTGCGTGGTTTCCCCAGCCCGAGACTGGCTGGGCCACACCGCCCCAGACGTGTGAGGAGGGCTCAGCAGGTGGCTAGGGAGTAAAACCATTCCAGGACGCTGTTATGAATAGTGTTGTTATGAATAGTGTGACGTTCTTCTCATACAAAATACATGTTATCTTTACCACCCCCCCCCAGCGCCAAAATCAGAAAGTTAAAACACCCAAATGCCGCCACCCAGACATCCCCACTGGCAGCAATTTGGCAAACACCTTCCAGGCACTTCTTTCTGCAGATGGCCTCCCCTCACCCACTCTTGCAGATCATAAATATGCAGACACATGAGCCCGTTACATTTCCTGCAGAGATTTTCCCACCGCAGAGGGAGCCAACAGCATGCCCCCCCGGGGGGAGCGTCCCACCCAGCCCCAAGGTCACGCGGCCCCCTCGGCAACAGGGTCACAACACCCCAGCAGACCACATGCACAGTGTTACGGGACTTATTTGTCTTCTAGGAAATAAAAGAAGGAGGACGAAGGAAAGTTTTAGGAGAAATCAGTTCCACTTGCACGCGTGTTGGTCCTCTTGTATCTGGTAACGTAGGGCTTAAGTGGACGGAGGGGCTGTGTTTCCTCGTCAGAGAAGATACCCAAAGAGAGCAAGCCAGGGCCGGCTTGAACCAATCCGGAAGGATATCCGGGCCCAGCCTCCTTCTGGCCATCTGGTCAACCGTCGTTCGTGGGTGGGCGTTACCTCCCGGCACCCACATGAGGGCCCCTCCACCGCTGGCCTCTGCATTCCACACGTGGAGGAGAGAAAGGACAAGGAGAGAGGCATCTGAACAGGCCTCTCCTATTCAGTGTTCCCCGAAGCCCCACTTAGGACTCTATTGACGCCCCATCACATCAGCCACACGGGGCCGAGGTCAGTCAGGGCTGCAAAGGAGACTGGGAAGGAAACGTGGTGGCTCAGTGGGGCAGGGTCTGGCTGTAAGGAAGAGGGGGGCGAGCGGTCCCTGCCCATTCACCCTTTGGCTCCCCAAAATACCCTCTGTCAATACCCAGAACGGTGGCTCCCCCAGAGAGATGCCCGTGGGCAGGCTTCCCAGGACTCTGTCCCCACCTTCCATCCAGTGCTCCGGAGTCAGTCTCAGAGTGTCCATCCAGTCCCAGCAGGTGACGGCTTCTCCAGCCCACTCAACCTTTGCAAGCCAAGGCACTTGAGCCAAATGCCCTCCCTGAAAAGCTCGGTCAGACCGGCAAGGTAGCAAAAGCAAGACTGAATGTCTGCATTTAGTAGCCAAGATTGTGAGAGTCGTGGTACCCAGCTGCAAAGGGATGGCTGGTGGAGACGGAGTGAAATAGCTTTTTTTGCAAAGCAATACGGAGTTGTGTACAAAGGTTCCGAAGACCTTCCCTCTGGCCCAGGAGCTCAGGGCCTAGACAACAAGCCATCCCGTAAATTTGTGTTGATTACATGAATGAATTTGATGCCTAGGAATCTGGCTGAGGAGAATGTGGCTACTTCCCCATTTGCATAAAAGATGTTCGTGGGGCGCCCGGGTGGCTCAGTGAGTTGAGTGTCCAACTCTCGATTTCAGCTCAGGTCATGATCCTAGGGTCGTGGGATCGAGCCCGACGTCGGGGTCCATGCTGAGCATGGGGCCTGCCTGAGATTCTGTCTCTCCCTCTGCTCCTCTCCCACTCATTCTCTTTCTCTCTCAAATAAAATTAAATTAAAAAAAAAAAAAGATGTTTGTGGCTGTGGTATTTATATAACAAAATACAGGGAACGAGCCCAAAGTCTAACAGGAGGGGGATAGTTATATAAAGTACCGTATGGGAACATCAGTCATTCCAAATGTGTTTATCACATGGAGTAATGACACCACGTAACTTAAAAATTAGGATACGGAATATATAATGGACTCCGCTAGTAAAGAATGTAAGGTCTCTCAAAGGTATTTTTATATGCTTATTTCGTATTGAGGGGGAAAAAAAGCCCAAAATGTAGGCAGCACTGTCTCTCTACAGGGAGTTCCGGGTTGTGTCTATTTTCTTCCTTATACTGTCCACCTTTTCTCCATAAGAAAGTATTTTTAAAAAGTTATTTCGAGGTACATTTTAAAAACCCATGGTTTGCCACTGACTTTGAAGACAGTGGTTGGGTTTTTTATGAATATAATTTTTGCTTATACTAAAATCGGAGAAATGGTTAACTGATTCATAAAAGGCTGAAACAAATTGATTAAAAATTAGGAAGCATTCGGGCTAGGAGCACACCATAATTCACAGACTCCGGAGGAACAAGGTTCAAAGAGACCGATCACAGCGGTCCCAGCACACAGAACCTTCCAGAAGGCCAGGCTGCCCCAGGTCCCCAAGCCTCCTCCCCCCCACCAGGTGCTCTCCACCCTCCCAGCCCCGCCCCCAGGGGACCACAGCAGCTCCCCTCCTCCGCTCTCCCTCCCCCCCAAACAACCCTTCTGGGAATCTGATCTTGCCCCTCGGTGCCAAGACCCCTCACCACTCCCCACTGTTCTGACAGCAAGCTCTGCCCCTCACTGTTGGCTCCAGCCCAGTCCCAGCATCCCCCTCTTAGGTCCACCTTTCCCTTCCCCTGGGAGGTCCCCACTCTTTGTGGCTAGCTCCTTCTAAACTTTGGGGTCTCAGGTGAAATGTCCCTCCCTCTGAGGGAATCCCCCCCACCCCCAGCCCAGCTCAGTCAAGCCTCCCTGCACGTGCACGGGCGCCCTCCTTGCCCTTCCCTGTGCGCTTCTCTGAGGGACAACTCTTCCCCTCCTGAGCCTCACTTGGATCCATGGCTGGGTGTGTCTGGTCTCCCCCCAGGCCCCCGGAACCTGCCCAAGTGCGTGAGAAAAGGAACAAACTCTGACCGCCAGTGGCTGCCCCGCCTGGGGCACGGGGGCACTGAGGGCCCACCTGTACCAACATTCTGACTTTCAGGACACCAAGCCTCCGTGTAACTGTGACAGGTCTGAGGCGTGCCCCGGGTCAACACTCGGGACGGTCACGTCCCCACAGCCACCCCAAGGTGCCCCGGCAGAACCTCAGTGGTGGTGGGTGCCGGGGCCCTGGTCCAGTGGTCCATGTGTCTCTCGGGCCTCCCTCAGGCGCGTCCCCTGGCCTGCCCCCCCCCCCCCGGAGGTGCCCTCTTGGGCCCTGGGCTGCCCCCTGCCGTGGGCCACAGGGCTCGGGCATGGTTACGGCGCAGTTGCGCGGGGACAAAAGCCTCTCGGCGCGTGCCAGCAGTGAGCACGGAGTTCCGGTGGCCCCTCGTCTCCTGCACGTTCCAGAAGCCGCCGAGCCACAATCCATCACCACTTGAGTCCGGTAAGGCGCCTAATTGGCCCATAAATGTGGTCCAATAACCGCACCTGACACCCAAAGACACTGCAAGCAATTAGCACTTATTTATTTGCATATGGTATTGACCCATCTCCGGCTTCGCTGGCTTTCCACACCCGCCTTTCCCTGGGCCGCAGGGAGAGGGGGTCTCGTTTACGGCACGGGACGGGTTCACTGGCAACACACACGTGCACCGCGCGCATACAGGCTCACACACACACACATCACACAGGCCGCACACGTCACGCACACACCACTGACTCCCGGGGACACACCCCACACGTGCCTGTACCGCACACGCGCCCCGCCCCCGCGCACACACCAGCAGGGGTGATGGGAAGCTGGCCCTGCCCTGGCCGAGGACCTCCGTGCGTGCGGGGCCCAATCCCGCCCACGCTCTGCAGCGGAGGCACCTGCGCGCAGCCCGCTGCTGTGCGGCCCGTGCGGGTGACTGTGCACCGCGCAGGCCGGGGGACGCCAGGACGGTCGAGGCCCAGGGCCTGTGCCCCGCTGGCGCGGACTTTCAAAATGCACAGAGATTTGGTCCCTTCGTTCCGTGGAGTTCATCTGGGCATCGCCAAACCTCACCCAGCAAAGCGGCTTCCAGAAAACAAGCTGCTGCCCAGAGGCGGCGCCCCCCGGAGCCCCGGGGCCGCGCGCCCTTTGTCGTGGAACCCGGAGCATTGCCTTCAAACGACAGAGAGCCACGGTCATTGCCAAAGCCACGGACTGGGCTGGTGAAGGCGGGCCGAGCACCCAGACAGCCTGGGCTCCGAGGCCCTCTGAGCGCACGTTGGTGACATGGGTGTCGTCTTCCATGTAAGTGCATAATAGGGAGGACTTAGAAGTGCGCTGGGTCCTTAAAGAGCCCACAGGAGGTATTAAGACTCATTATGGGGGCGCCTGGGGGGCTCAGTCATTAAGTGTCTGACTTAGGCTCAGGTCATGACCTCCTAGTTCATGGGTTCCAGTTCCGCACCGGGTTCTGTGCTGACGGCTGGGAGCCTGGCACCTGCTTCGCCTTCTGTGTCTCCTCTCTCTCTTCCCTTCCCCCGCTCTGTCACTCTCTCTCTCTCAAAAACAAGGCAAAAAAAAAAAATTTTTTTTAATTTTTTTTTTTTAACGTTTATTTATTTTTGAGACAGAGAGAGACAGAGCATGAACAGGGGAGGGCCAGAGAGAGAGGGAGACACAGAATCGAAAGCAGGCTCCAGGCTCTGAGGTGTCAGCCCAGAGCCCGACGCGGGGCTCAACTCACGGGCCGCGAGATCATGACCTGAGCCGAAGTTGGATGGTTAACCGACCGAGCCACCCAGGCGCCCCGCCAAAAAATTTTTTAAAGAAAATGAAACAATTACCAACCCCGCCCCGCCCACTGGCACTTGAACGTGAGCCCCGCAGCCTTCTAAATACACACTTACGTGTGCTTTCACTAAAAACATAAAATAACATCCTTCCAACTATGTGATAACCTACTCGTCCCTCCATATATTCGTCTCGAAGTTTCACAAGCCGACAGACAAGCTGAAGAATGGGAGACTTCAGCAAACGCCCGGAGAAGCCCCATATGCATTCACCAGTTACTAACATTTCCCATCTTGGCGATCTACAGACAGATGATACGGAGAGGACACATAGACGATAGATCGATGACAGTGTGCACACACACACTAGGGTGAACCATTTGAAAGTAAATTACCAACATCATGATTTTTCACCCTTAAATAAATAGGCACAAGGACGTTCTGTCGTAACTACAAGACCATTATCCCTCCCCAGGCAGTTACCATTGATATGATATAATATGCCGTCCATATTCAAATCTCCTCAATTGTCCCAATAATGTCTTTTATAGCTGATTTTCCTCTCATCCAAGATCCAATCAATAATCACACAGAGCCCTTAATTGTCACGATAACCTACTTCTTTAAACTTAAATGAGCATATGAACAACTTTTCATGTCAGAAAAAAAAATAGCTAATATGATTTAAACACTCACCAGCCAGGGAATGAAGCTGCCTTGTTCCCAGCACTGCACTAATATGGGACTAACATTTTATTGAAGTTTTTTTCCCCCAATTTTAAAGGCAAAAATTAGGATCTCTTGGCTTTTCTGCATTTCAACACGGCTGGGTGGCAATATTTTATGTTTAATGACACTTTGTATTTTCCTGTTGCTCCCCTGGTGTATTCTTTGCTGGCTTTTCTTTTGGGGGATTTATCTTTTTCTTAATGATGTGTGAACTTGGAGGGCACTCGCCTTTGCATGTTACATGCTACAAAGTGTTTCTCATTGTTTCATTTTCTTTTTAAACTCGGCGATTTTCTAATGTGCAGAATTTTGACACTTGTGACCTCAAATCAGTGTTTACTTTTATGAGTCTTGGCCTTGTGCTACACTTAGAAAGTCCACAATTGTATAAACCTCCATTTCTCTTCCACCACACTCCCCTTGTTTTCTGCTACTTTGTTACAGTTAAACTTTTCATCCCTCTTCCATTTGTGAAGATTTAATTTTCTCCAAATGGTTAGCTAATCAGACCGGTTCCATAATTTTTTTTTTTTTTTTTTTTTTTTTTTTACCAAGTCCATGTATTAAACAACAGGATGAAAGTCCTTTTTTAATGAATGACACATAAATTGTGGAATTTCCATGTGATAGAATGGTAATTGGCCATTAAAAAGAATAAGGTAGGGGGGCGCCTGGGTGACTCGGTTAAGTGTCCGACTTTGGCTCAGGTCACAATCTCGTGGTTTGTGAGTTCGAGCCCTGCACTGGGCTCTGTGCTGATGGCTCCGAGCCTGGAGCCTGCTTGAGATTCTGTGTCTCCCCTCTCTCTCTCTCTTTGCCCCTCCTCTGCTCGCTCTCTCTCTCTCTCAAAAATAAACATAAAAATTTAAAAAAAGAATAAGGTAGACCTATAGGTTCTGACAGGGGAAGGTCTCCAAGATACACTGTTAATAAAACATTCAAGTTGCAAAGCAGTGCACAGACATGTAGCATGTGACCCCCAAAACAAAGGTGTATTTGTGTGAACATACACACACAAGTACAATGATCTCTTCTCCCTCTCGGTCTCCTTAGCTGGCTGCTGCTCCTTCTAGTTTGACTTCCAAATATTGGAAATCCCAGGACTCAGTCCTTGACCTATCCTGTACCTCCAGGACCTCCCTAAATGATCTAGGCCCGAGGTTTTCAATATTTGCCCCTGACTTCCCAAGTTTTCTCTAGCCTTCCCTCTCTCCTGATTTCTAGACTCTTCTTTCCACTGCTAAGTAGATATTTGGATGCTGTAGAGCTTGGGATGATTTTGGCTACAAATAATCAAATACTAGGAGAGAGGAGAGAGGTGTAATTGTATCACAGAAAATATTTTGAGGCAGACAGCCCGGGGCCGGTGCTGTGGCTCAGCAGTGTTATTAAAAAAAGAAGAAAAAAAAATCAGGTTCCTTCATGCTACAATTGTTAGCAAGATGGCTGCCACAGCTCCAGACATTGCATTCACATCCCTGGGATAAAAGGATGGCAAGACCACATCTATCCTTTTTATCAGGAAAACAATGACATCCCCAGATTTCCCACCACTCTCCAGCAAATTTTCCCTTCATGACTGTCTCATTGGCCAGGACTTGGTCACATGGCCATCCTCAGACGGGCCGCAAAAGCAAGTCGAGTACCTTGTCCTTTCCAGCCTCTGTCCGGTGGGTGGGAAAGTGAAAATAAAGGCTGGGAATAGGTGTCAGCCAACCATAATTGGCCTCTGACATCTAACGGTCACCTCAAGCGCACTTTTTCAAAACAAGAATCCGCAATTCTGTCCCCACACAACCCACCCACATGCACGGGAGCCACCGGGACTTCTCTCTCCTTACCAGCCTGTCCTGCCATCTCCAGAGATACATCCTAGCGCTGACCACGTCTCACCCCCGCTGGGTCGGCACCCATACCCAAGCACCCGGTGCCTCCCGTGGCCCCAAGATGCCCTTCCCGCTTCCTCTGCCGGACCCTTTGTCGAAGCTCCGTCTGGAAGCCAGAATAACGCTCTTAAAAATGTAAGTCAGCACCTGAAAAAGTGCTCTCAACGCTGATGGCTTCTAGCATCCCCGGAATAAAGTCCGGCTGGTCACCTTGTCTCGCTAAAGTCCCACGCGATCTTGCCCAACTCTCCTCTGACCTCCGGAGGACCCCTGGCCTTGCTCTTTCTTGAATGTGCCGTTTGGTTGCCTACCCATCTTTGCACAGGCTGTTCCCTCTCCCGTTCTGTTCCTTGTCCTATAACAAATAGATCAGAGTTATATCTAGGTTCTAGAAAATGAACCAAAAAAAAAAAAAAAAGATGGGAACTTAGAATATGACAAAAGTAGCAATTCATATCAGTAGAAAATATGAACCATTTAATAAATGGGAAGAATTTTTGTTAATGGTCTTAGGCAGGTGATCGTTTCAGAGTAACATGGGCCAATGTCTTTATTCTCAGAAAATGCACAAAGGTTTCGAGTAATTCAACAACAAATAATAATAAAAATAAAATATTAACCAGTGGACAATGGAGGGGCAAAGGCTGTACAGGTGTTCACTTGATGTCCTTTTAATTTTTCTGTATATGTTCGAAGACTTTCAAAATTAAAATTGGGGAATATTTATAATTAGATAAAATGTGATAATAGAATGGAGTAGCTATTATAAGCCATGAAAGTGAAAAATTAAATAACCCACCATCCCGGTGCCTCTGCTGAAGGTAACCACTGTCTTGAATTTATGCTAATTGTTTTCTTGCTTTAAAAAAAGAAAGTTTAGGGGCACTTGGGTGACTTATTTGGTTAAGCATCCAACACTTGGTTTCGGCTCAGGTAATGATCTCACAGTTCATGGGATTGAGCCCCACGTTGGGCTCTGCGCTGTCAGCTTGGGATTCTCTCTCTCCCCCTCTCTCTGCCCCACTCCTGTGCTCTCTCTCTCTCAAAAAAAAACCCTTAAAAATAATAATAAATAAAATAATAATAAAAATAATAATTAATAAAAATTTAGTCTGCTACCATATTGGCTTTATTTGCTTCTGAGTTCTATAAATCTGGAGTCCTATATTTTCCCCCCCAACAGATTTTTCCAAGATTTCTCTATGCCGTGTGTCACTGAAGTTCATCCATTTGCACTGTTCCAGAATGTGAATGGACCACAATTTATTTATTCTCCTGATTTTCATTATTTCTCCAGTTTTTGCCATCACCAACCAGGCTGCCAAGAATATCCTCACACGCTTTTCCCGAGCAGGTGTTCATGAGTTCCTGCAGGTCTGTGGTCTCCGAGTTTCCCCTTTTGTACTCTCTAAAATTAAATAAATTTGAAAAATTACGTACCCTTTCCCATCCTTTAGAGTTGAAATCTCAACTTTTATCATGAGCTTAAGGGTTGAAAAAAGAGGGGCGCCTGGGTGGCTCCGTTGGTTAAGTATCTGACTCTTGATTTTGGCTCAGGTCATGATCCCACGGTTCAGTTCATGAGTCTGAGTCCCACATCAGGCTCTGTGCTGAGCCTGCTTCAGATTCTGTCTCTCTGTCTCTCTGCCCCTCCCCCATTTGTGCACGTGCATGTGCCCAGTCTCTCTCTCTCTCTCTCTCTCTCTCCCTCTCTCGCTCTCACAAAATAAATAAACGTCAAAAAGAAAGAAGAGTTGAAAAGGACATAATTTTGGACATTGTAAATATTAACGTTTTAAAATAATGACAGGGGCGCCTGGATGGCTCAGTCAGTTAAGCACCGACTTCGGCTCAGGTCATGATCTCGCGGTTCGTGAGTTCAAGCCCCGCGTCGGGCTCTGTGCCGACAGCTCGGAGCCTGGATCCTGCTTCGGATTCTGTGGCTCCCTCTCTCGGTGCTCCTTCCCCACTCCTGCTCTGTCTCTGTCTCTCAAAAATAAACGTTAAAAAAAATTAAAAAATAAATAAAATTAAATTAAAATAATGGCAGTAGTTTTGTAAATAAAGTAGTTTTATTTCATTGTATTCCAAGTGTACTATCCTTCACATCATTCCTATTTTATAAGGAAAAGAGAAAAAATAAGGAATTTTGTCAAAGATACGAAGAAGGATGACTACATCTAATGTGATGGTTAATGGCTAATAAATACATTGTTTTTGTCTCATTTTACAGCCAGCTCTTGTAGTTCCTCAAGCTACCCCATTTTAAAAAACGTGTCCGATGTAGATGGTGACCCTGCTTATGGTGGTGAGTTCTGAGGAAGGGATGGGATCGTCAACTCGCTGTGTTGAACACCTGAAACTAACATAACATTGTATGCTAATCACTCTTCAATAAAAAATAAGTAAAAATAAAAATGCGCCCACTGGAATGCAAACACCATGACAATTTCCTGTCGGTCATCACCCCCTTTAAAATTACATGACTGAGGTCCTCGAAGCTCAGAAATTTTCTATTACCCCCTCTTTTTTCTTGAAGTTGTACTTCCATTCATTCTCCCCACAAAATGTGATCCTACTGCTTGTATCCTGAACGGTCATTTCTTGGTCATGCTATTACACGTCTCTGCCATGCAGATATGTATATAACACAAATGTTTATTTTAACTTCCTGTGACCTTATTTCTCTAATTGTTAAACATTTTTTTTAATGTTTTATTTATTTTTAGGACCGAGAGAGACAGAGCGTGAGTGGGGATGGGGCAGAGAGAGAGGGAGACACAGAATCCAAAGCAGGCTCCAGGCTCCAAGCCGTCAGTACGGAGCCCAACGCAGGGCTCGAACCCACAAACTGTGAGATCATGACCTGAGCCGAAGTTGGACGCCCAACTGACTGAGCCGCCCCCCCCCCCCCCACCCCGCCAAGCACCCAGCATCTGACTCTTGATTTCAGCTCAGGGCATGAGCTCAGGGTTGTGAGACTGAGCCACAATGAGCATGGAGCCTGTTTGAGATTCTCTCTCTGCCCCTCCCCTCCTCATGCTCTCTCTTTCTCGAGAGAGAGAGAAAGAAAGAAAGAAGAAAGAAAGAAGAGAAGGAAAGAAAGAAAGAAAGAAAGAAAGAAAGAAGAAGAAAGGAAGGAAAGAAGAAATAGAGAAGAAAGAAGAAAGGAAGAAAGGAAAGAAGAAAGAAAGAAAGAAAAGAAGAAAGAAAGAAGAAAAGAAGAAGAAAGGAAGGAAAGAAGAAAGAAAGAAAAAAAGAAAGAAGAAAGGAAGAAAGGAAAGAAGAAAGAAAGGAAGAAAGGAAGAAAGGAAGGAAAGAAGAATGGAAGAAGAAAAGAAGAAAGAAAGAGAGAGAGAAAGAAAGAAAGAAAAGGCGGAAAGGGAAGGGAGGGGAGGGGAGGAAGGGAAAGGGAAGGGAAGGAAAGAAAGAAAACGACGAATTAGAAACGACTTGACTTGCAGAAGTTTTTATTCGACAATCACTAGTCATTCTCTTTTTACAGCCTTGACGCCAGAATCTCTCATTGCCCCTTTGCCTGACAGCCCAGAGTATTTTCTTACAACCTGGGGTGATGCACCAAAGGGAAGACTGGGCGTGGTGGCCGGAGAGTGGACGAGGGGGTCTCGGTGAAAGGAGAAGAGAGAGAAAGGAGGACATTAGGAAGTTTGACTCAGGTTTCCTTAAAACCATCAGTTTCTCGTTCCTCCTTGGACAGTCTTTGCACCACTGTTCTAGAATAAATACCGAAAAGTAAAATTGCCACGTTGGCTCTGTACATGTTTGACTTCACAATATAACAGACAAATTGTTTTCCAACGTGGTTGTGTGAATTTACGTTCGTATGAGAGGGTTCCAGGTCTCCATACCTTTGCTCCCACTTGGTATTATCAGGCTCTTAAATGTTGGCCAATCTGATAGACGAAAATGATATTTCATAGTGGCCTTAAGTAAATTTCTCTGGTTACAACGGAGATTGAGCATGTACTTATAAATTTACTTGCCAATCTGGGGCGCCTGGGTGGCTCAGTCGGTTAAGTGTCCAACTTCGGCTCAGGTCATGATCTCGTGGTCCACGAGTTCGAGCCCCACATCGGGCTCTGTACTGACAGCTCGGAGCCTGGAGCCTGCTTCCGATTCTGTGTCTCCCTCTCTCTCTCTCTGACCCTCCCCCCATTCAAGCTCTGTCTCTCTCTGTCTCAAAAATAAACATTAAAAAAAATTTTTTAATGCTCTCATTTGATGAGCAGTGTGTTTTGCAACCTATTGAAGAAATCTTTTAGAAAAAATATTCTTCAGGGTGGTTGGGTGGCTCAGTAGGTTGAGTATCCAACTTCAGCTCAGGTCATGGTCTCACAGTTGATGAGTTCGAGCCCCACCTCAGGCCCGCTGCTGTCAGCACAGAGCCCACTTTGGATCCTCTGTCTTCCTCTCTCTGTCCCTCCCCGACTTGTGCTCTCTCTCTCTTAAAAAAAAACATTTGGGGCGCCTGGGTGGCTCAGTCGGTTAAGCGTCTGACTTTGGCTCAGGTCATGATCTCACGGTTCATGGGTTCAAGCCCTGCATTGGGCTCTGTGCTGACAGCTCGGAGCCTGGAGCCTGCTTTGGATTCTGTGTCTCCCTCTCTCTCTGGCCCTTCCTCTCTCTCTCTCTCTCTCTCTCTCAAAAGTAAATACATAAATAAACATTTAACAACATCATTCTTTAAAAAAAGAAACAATATTATTCCATAAATGTTTCTAGTTTTTTTTTTTAATTTTGTCTTTTACACCAATATCTTTAATCTATTTGTAATTTGTGTGTGTGGTATGTGAGGGAAGCATCAGTTTCATTTTTTCTAGGGAGATCATCAATTGCTTCAGCACTATTTATTTAGAATTTTCTGATAAATCAGGTTTCTGTATATACATGGGGTGTATGCACCAGGCTTTCAATTCCCTTTCACTGTTCAATGTGTCTGTTCCCATGACAATACTACATTTCCTTAATTACTGAACTTTATAAGACTTTATATCTTATAGGTTACCCCCCACCACCACCTATTTTCATCTTCAGGCATGTCATGGTTTTTCTTAACCCAAGTTCTTCAAACTTCCTCCTAGAGTTTTGATAGGAATGACCTTGAATCTTATAAACCAGTTTGAGAATAATTGACACATTTATGACACTGCATCTTTCCATCCACAATCATTGTGTCTCTCTCCATGTATTTTTATATGCTTCAATGTCTGTCAAGAAATTGTTGCAATTTTCCCCAAGTATCTTATATTTTTATTGTTGTTAAATGTACGCTTTCATTTCCCTCCCTCTTCATCCTTATGCCTTTTAATTTTTCTTATCTTACTGCTTTGGTTTTGACCTCTAGTTACAATGCTGACTAAAAGTAGTAACAATAGTCTTCTTATTTGTTTTTTGATAGTAAAGCTTAAGACATTTAAAATACACTGAGAGAAGGGCGCCTGGGTGGCTCAGTCGGTTAAGCGTCCGACTTCGGCTCAGGTCATGATCTCGCAGTCTGTGAGTTCGAGCCCCGCGTCGGGCTCTGTGCTGACAGCTCGGAGCCTGGAGCCTGTTTCTGATTCTGTGTCTCCCTCTCTCTCTGCTCCTCCCCTGTTCACACTCTGTCTCTCTCTCTCTCTCTCAAAAATAAACATTCAAATAAATAAATAAACAAACAAACAAACTGAGAGAAAAAATGTGCTCCACGTCCTGAGCCTGGATGCCTTGTTTCTCTTGTTCACAGTCACTTCTCTGGCTCCTTGAAGTCTGTCTGGCTCGCGGTGGCTGCCCAGTCATTATTTATTGAACGGATGCTTTTCCTCCAGCCATGAACGAGTGTCCCCTCACTGTGTTGTGTCAGTGTCTGGTCTTGCAAACGTTTTATATTACCAATTCTTATAATATTTTTATATTATAAACTTCGCTAAAGGATTACAGTATTGCTTCATTTTGGTTTTAATTTACTTCTCTTTGAGTTTGACCAATTTTGTGTGTTTATTAGCAATTAAAGGAAAAAGTATGCATTCTTCTGCTCTATCCCCTCCAATGGCTTCTTGTATCCCTTGAAATAAAATCCAAAGTTCTTCCCAAAGCCTCCAAAGCCTTCCATGATCAAGGGCCTGGCTACTACCTCTACGACCCATTGTCTCACCCACCACTCTCCTCCTTGCCAGTTTGCTCCGGGCACAGTCGTCTTATTTCTGGTCCCTCTGCCTGGAATGTTCTTCCCCCACATCTGTGCATCTCTTGCTTCCTACTTCTTTCAGGGAGCTACCCACTTTCACCTTATCAGCAAGGTTGACCCTGAGCCTCCTTATCTAAAATAGCACCTGCCAGTCTACCCAGCCTTGTTTTCCTTCCAATCACTTAGTTGTCTGAATAACACCTGATATTATATTGCATTCACTTACTGTTCTTTGTAATGTCACACCCCCTAGAATGCCAGCTACATCCCAAGACCAGAACAGTGTCTGACATAACGTATCCCCGTACATACTTGTGCGATCAATGAGTTTGGTTTTCACCTTCCATGAAATGCCCATTCATGCCCCTTCCCCTTTCATTCTAGCCATTGGTGTGGAAACAGATTAATCCACCTTTTCCTGTTTCTGACAAGTATTTTTCCCGGTCGTTCCTGATATTTTAATTGTTTTATGATCTTTTTAATGAACAGGAGCTTCCGTTTTCTATGTAGACAGCTTTGCAATCCTTTCCTTGCGTCCTGCCCCTCAGCAGGTAATTATTTAGCTAATCCTCTTTCCTAGGTTTCGAAGGTTTCCTCTCATACACCGAATTCTGTAATCCATGTGTAATTGATACCTGGTTAACATGGGAGGTAAAGATCCCTTCTTTTTCCCCAATTAGCCGGTTTTAGCAAATCCCCGACATGCAATAATTCTTCATTTTCCACAAACTCACAGGCCTTCCTTTACCATAGGTTAAATCTTCATATATTCTACAGTCTATTGCTGAGTATGTAGTCTGTCAATTATATAATGGAATGGTTTTTGTTAAGTTTATGTATTTATTTGGAGAGAGAGAGAGCAGAAGCGGGCGAGGGGCAGAGAGAAGGGGAGACAGAATCCCAAGGAGGC
The DNA here is from genome assembly GCF_046562875.1 of Panthera onca. Lineage (NCBI taxonomy): Eukaryota > Metazoa > Chordata > Mammalia > Carnivora > Felidae > Panthera > Panthera onca. The sequence goes on along the minus strand of NC_138346.1, from coordinate 4,862,653 downwards.
TCCATGCCATTTACGCAGAGCCCGATGCGGGGCTCAAACTCCCAAACTGCTCAGATGACTCAGGTCATCATGACCTGAGCCGAGATCAAGATTGGCTGCTTACCGCACGGTGCCACCCAGGCGGCCCGATTATATCATGTAATCTTATGAGCACGAACCCTGCAGCCAGCCTATGTGGATGTAGATTCTGAACCTACCAACTGCCAGCTGTGTGAACTTGGAACCCTACTTAACTGCTCTGTGGCATGGCTTTTGTCATCTGCAAAATGTGGGTGACAGTAATCCAAAGTGGCCACTTTGTAGGTCCCAAAGGCTAGCAAACACCAGCCATTTCATACGGTTAAACACAATACCTACCTCACAGGCGTGTCGCGGGGATTCAATTAATTGATGAAGGTCAAGTGCTCAGAAGAGGGCCCATCGCCACGGACATTAGTTGTTGGCTCATATTAGAGCAAGTGCCCCTCCTCGTTAGGGTTCCCTCTAAAAATCCCCCAGCCACATTCATATTTTTATTCTTCCAGATGTACGTTGAAATCACGTGCTCAGTTTCAGATCAGTCTTCTGGAACCCGGGGTGGCAGTGCATTGAGGGGATCAGTTCATTTGGGGAGCCCTGGCGGCTTTAAGACTCCTGTTCTCTCCAGCCATGGGCTGGTCTCCAGCTGACTCCAGTCCCTTCTGATGTTTCTGCACAGAGTTGAGGGGGAGCAGGGTGAAGCATCTGGGAACTCTCCTGCCTGGAGGGAGAGCCCGGGGGAGGGAGGGGGGGGGGTTCTGACCTCAGGGCTGGGGGGGCGGGCGCAGAGGGGGTCATCTTACTCAATCATCATTCCAAGACCAAGGCACCCCTGCCAGAAAGAAATCACGCCAATGAGAAAATTTCCTGAAAGCATCATCAAATTCCCCCAGCCGAAACAGTGGCAGAACAGGGGTGTTGGCCGGCTGCAGGCTTAATGTGCTGAATTGCTTGGAAAACGAGGGCTCTGACGTCACCAAGGACTTGGCTAAATGTCTCCAAATTAGGTTGAAAACCCCTCCATTTACTTGGCTGTCAGGCGGCTGGAGCAGAGTAATGTGGGTGGAAGGACCATTATCTTTAGTAGTAGTTATTAGTATTGTTAGTATTCACTCATTTTGAGAAAGCTCCCCAAAGGCCCAAGTGGCTCGGGGGAGAGCAGGGCCAGCACAGCCCCCAGAGCTCAGGGCTTCCCAGGCAGACCACCACGGAGGCCCTCGTGTCCCCGAGACCCACTGAGGGCGTGGCGGTCCTCAACGCAAGGCAGAGGGATGCTGAACCAAGCAAGTGCCGTCCCAACCTTTGCAGAGAGGGAGGTGTCTCTGAAGAGAGAGAGACAGAGACCACCCACGAAGGGGGCTCCTTGCCAGCTCTAAGCGTGGGTGCCCTGCCAGCTGCGATTCCACAGTAGCCACCCCAGCGGCTCAGCTCAAGTGGGTGACATAGTAGGCCCTGGGGGCCCAGTCACTCCTCCACAGACCCCTGCGGAGCTGGGAGAGGTGTTCGTGAACGTCCACCCATCCGTGGCCTCCGCCCAGGCGCCCTTACCCTGCGTACCTTTCTTGCCCGTGCTGGAGGGGAAGAGGGCCTTGCCGTGAGCCTCGGGGCGCCCTGGGCTCCCCATGCCGGAAGTGGCCGTCTTGCCTGCACTCTGAGTGCCCGAGGGTGTGTATGGCCCCCAGGGGCCTGTTGGGTGCCCCATGCCCAGCGCAGTGCCAACAGACCCATTCTCAACCGGCGGCTGTTCCCATCTCCTCGAGGGCTCTTCTGTCGCGTGTACCTCTGGCATTCGTGGGACAGTCCCGTACCACAAGGACCGTGGTCCCACCAAGGCCAGTCTGGGTGGAGGCGCTCTGCAAACAGGTGGTGCTGGGGTCCGCAGAGGGCAGGCTGCAGAGGTGCTCTTAGGAGCCCAGGGCGTTGCTACAGTCTCTCCTCTTGTCCCCGGGGGAGGCCTCCACTCCACTGCACAACTGCCTTCTGGAGGGAGAGAATAATTAGGGGGAAGAATGGAAATCTCCCGACTTTACAAATGTGACTTTGCAAAATGAGGCAGGAAGACAGATCTGTCTTCACTATTATTCATTAAGGAAAGTCCTTTATAAATCCCAAATTAACAATTTCTCATTTAAAGATGGGCGATTATCATTCTTTTCTGGCAATTTATAGCTTTCAAAATGCCGAAATATGGAAATTATTGGGGAGAAAACTCCAGCCATGGTCATGGAAAACGGGGATCCGCTTCAAAACTATTGATAAACATTGAAAACAGGATCAATACTCTGAAGTCTAAGAGCAATAATCACGTACCTGTACGTGGCACGGCTGTCTCGGTAAGTTCCAAACGACCCCACGGGGGTCAACAGTCTGGACGGCACAGAGCCCCCACGTGACTGGAAAACCCAGGGATTCGCGTAGCCAGGTTTTACACCACTCGGAGCTCCTTTGGCCAAGGACAGTGGCACCACCACGTTTACAGTCCTTTTCTCAGTTTTGCAATGTTCCTACCGGCTTTCCAAATAATCCCACCAGACACCTCTGGAGGGAGATGGTGTCTGTGCAAAGGAGTCACTGCACATATTAGGAATGATGAAGGCCTTTCTGAAATGCGACTTCATGTCATTTGTCATGATTTACGCATCCATGGAGCCCTTGCCTGCTGGCGTCTCGCTGAGAACTAAGACAGAGCAGGACTCCCGCGTCGAGCCACCGTCAGCCCCGCGGGCTGCCAACTCTGGGCCCAAGGTAGCACCAGACGTGTTGAGGTGGTCTTCGAGGGCTAAGGAGGAGTCGCCTTACTGAGGTCTGAGTCCCAGGCGGTCTGAGTCCAAAGCCGTGCACCCGGCCAGGAGTGGGCTCTCCCATGGCCCTGACGTCACCATGCACCTCACCTGTGTTACGTCATTAACCTCCCCAGAAGACATCTTGAAGGCTGCACCCTGAGTGGGTCATCGGGTGAGGAAACAAAGGTTCAGATGGGTGGACTGGTTTGGTCCAGTTTAGCTCACGGGAGTCTCTACCAAGATCTGACCGCCCTTCCTGTGCCAAGTTCAAAGAGACATGCTGGCTTCTGTTAAGAAAAAGGGAAACTTGAAACAGGACCGAGCACCCCCAGCCCCCACCACACCACCCAAACGCTTTCCCTTCCCTCCCCTGGCCTCCACCTCCCGCCCTCTCCCCAGCAGACCGGTGGCTCCGCCCCTGACAAGGGGGCCGGTGGTGGTGTCCTCAGCACCCAAGGCTTGTGGAGAGAGAGATCCGGGTTTGGAGTGATCCGGGACAGAACCCGCTGCCAGCTCCACCTTGCTTGAGGCCCCTTTCTCGCGGGGTGTAGCTGCTACCTCTGCAGACAGGGGGCCCCACCCCTGCCTCCCCAGCGGCTGCGAACTGAGACCCCGCAGGGAAAGCGCTGAGTATAGAGTCCCGCCGTTGCTTCTAGGCCCCAGCTAGCTACCTGGCTGGCGCGGCCAACGAGGTGTTCTGGAAGCTTCGACACAGAGCCACCAGCTCGGTTTCAGACAATCCGGGCTACACCGACCCCTGCCCGCAGGGAGGCGAGTCCAAGGCCTGGTGGGGTCACCTCCCCTCCTCCCACCCCCACCCCGCGCGCTCCCAAACCCCTTGTCTCCTTCCATGGTGTGGCCGGGCTCGGCTTTTGTCATTCAGAGCCAGGGCCGCGCTCCTACCCCGGGGTCAGGCGGCCACTTCCAAACCCCCAAAGCGCTCTGCTCGCTGCAGGGTCGCCACACCAGGTGCTCAGGCCGCAGTCGGGCTGGGGGCGGGGACAGAGGGAACGCGCGGGGCATCTGAGTGACCAGAGCCCCGGCCGGGGGTGGGGGTGGGGGGGGGCGAGGGTGGGGGAGGGCGGCTTAATGGGATCAGGTTGGTGTAATCCCATTTCAGCCTTTGTCCTTCTGACGGCCGCGGAGACCGAGCTGGGGGGCGGGCCCTTTAAGAAGACGCGCGGCCACACCAGAGACAGACCAGCACGACAAAGGCCCCGAGGGATCCAGTGGCGGGAAACCAGGAGATGAAGGCGGGTGGAGGAGGGAGGGTGGGCGCCCAGCGTGACGTCGCCTCCAACGCTGGGCCCTGCCTCAGGCATTAGCCTGGACCCCAGGCCGCTCTCTCCGGCCTTGGGCGCGCCTTTGGGCAGGGCCCCCGACTGCGGGCGCAGGACCCGGGGTCGTTACCCCAGCCAGGCCGCGCGGGCTCGTGAATCGCACGCGGGACGGGCGGCCGCGCCCACCGACGGCCTCCCTGCCCCCTTCGGGCTCTGAGCTGCGGGGCCGGGGGGGGGGGGGTGCGGGTTCGACCCCACCTGCTCCTCTGTCCCTTGAGGCCCCAGGGGCGCACGTTGGTTCGGGCAGGGCAGACCCTCCTCGCGCCCGGACGGCCTCTCCCTGAGCTGCCCGGGCCTCAGCTTTCCCCTCCCTAGCCTAGCGCGTCGCCAGCTCCGGGGCTGACACGCGGAGTCCTCGGGGCCTGTTGCAGGCAGAGCGCAGAGGGTGGGCCTGCGCGCGGCGGTGGGAGAGGGTAGGCCAGGGCCCGAACACTGGTGCCGCGGCTTCCCGCGGGGGAGGTGGGGGTGTTCGTGGTGAGCTGCGGAGGGGGTCATCCCAGAGACCAGAGTGGGCGTGGGGGGTGCGCCCGCACGATGGAGGTCGGGGGTGTGTGGGGAGATCTCAGAGGCCAAACGGGGCGAGTGGACACGGACCACGGGGTGGGGGGTGGGGGCCGGAGATCAGACTCTGGGCCTCCACGCAGTGGAGAGGAAACAGGGTGGGGCACAGAGGCGCGGGCCCCTCGAAGGGGCGTCCGGCGGTCCACGAGTCGGGGAGCCCCGAGGCGCAGACCCGAGTGCGCAGTGGGCGCTCGACTTCGAATGGCACCCGGAACGGCGTCTTGGGTTGCTCCAGTGGGGTGGGACTCTGGAACCCCTGAGCCCGGGATCCGGGAAAACCGAGAAACTCGGCGGGGCCGGGCTAGACGGAGCCGGTTAAGCGCACAGCTGCAAAGACGCTACCACTGCACGCCCACACCCACCCGTGCGCACACATCACACCCGTGCTCGCCGTAGAGCCCACTGCGTGGGGAGGGGGAGGCGCTCTCAGGGACCTTGGGGTCCGAGCTAGAAGGCTGAGCGCCCTCGGGGCAGTACCACTCGCCGGCCGGAGGGGCTGCGATTGAGGGGCAGCCTCGCTCGGTCTGGGGGCAGGGGTTCCTGAGACCCAACTCGGGCGTTGACCGTGGCGCTCTCGCCCCACCGGCGCAGGCCTCGCCGGGCATCCACGGCTGCGGGCCTGTCCCCTCCTCCGGGCGCGGAGCTGACGGGGCGCGCCCCGCGTCCAGTGCGCCGCCCACCCCGCTCTCCCCCCTCCCCCCCCGTGCCACCAGGCTGGGCCGCAGCGCCGGCAGGACACTCTAGGCCCAGTCACCCCAGTCCTCGGGCCAGTCGGGAGCACGCGCTCCCTGACCTTTCCCCCAAAGCCACGGAGGGCGGAAGTCAGCTTAGGTCTCTCACTTCTGAACTATTCAAATAGGCAATCAATTTTTATGATGTAATTTATAATTTATGCAGGCTGTCTTCATACATATGGTGTTGCTTTTGTGTGTCGGGGTTTAGGTGCTTTATTACTCTGACGGTGTGATTTGCATTCATGTTTGGTTACTAAGATCATATTTCTCCTGTTTGCACCATAAGGGCCCAAAATGAAGATGGATGCCTCCTCCCTTCTCCCCGGGGCCGCTCCCGGTACACCCCAGACCGCAGCTCCCCCCTAGACCCCCGGAGCCCGGCTACCCGAGGGCCCCGGCGCGCGGCCGAGCTTAGGGGGAAAGAGGCCCTGACTGCCGGGGCCTTCCAGGAAACCCTGGGACTCCAGAGGGTCCAAGCAGGCCGCCTGCTCAGACTGCCTGCGCTTGAGCAGAGGCCTGGGGTCTCCGGGGACAGAAACAGAAGCCGGTGTAAGGGAGCCTCCTTCCCAGGGAGGCCGTGGCTGGGCGCGGGCAGGCCACTCAGCTGCGTTGTCACGCGAGTTCCCCAGAGGTGAGAGGAGAGCGAACGGAGGATGACTCTACTGCAGGGCCTTCGGAAGCTGGGCTCCAGCCTTTTGGGGATGGCCACTGGGGTCCAGGAAGGCCCAGGATCTAGGAAGCTGGTGACCAGATCCTGAGGCCCATCAGAGTGTCGTCCCACCCCACCCCACCCCCCGCCCGACGGGCTTCCAGAGCATCCAGCACCCCCCTGCCAAGGGGGTGGGCGAGCGACTCCGCTTGGGACAGGCCGGGGGCAGAGGGAGCAGCATCGGAGGCCCGGTGCTAGCCAGACACAGCCGAAGTGATTAAGCCAATTAAGCTCAAACAAACAGGCGCAAGGCTAAGCGAGCTTTGACCCCAAGAGAACCAGCGTCTTGGAATGCAGGTGCTCGGGCCAGCAGCAGGCCCAGTGCGAACTGTGCTCAGACAGCCGTAGACTCAGGATGATCTCGGGAGGCACACCAGGCCTGGAGGGCCCCCACTCCACCCCACCGCATGCTATCTAGTTGAAAATGTCCTGCACAGAACCATCCTGGGGGCTGAAGACTGGGAGGAGAAAGCTGGGTGTAGAAGCAGGTGCCACATCTCAAAAATTCCCTCGTGGGCTGGGGTTGGGGAAGATTCAAGGGCTGGTCCAGGTCCAGGCTGCTCCAAGGATATCCCCAGCCCCTGCAGGGAGGGGAGGAGGAGGTTGCTTGGGGCCCAAGACCAATCTCAAGAGGGCTCTGCTCAAGGACCATACGGATCTGGCTTTGAGTTTTCAAAGTACCCTTGGTTCTCCAAAGGATGGGGGTCTCCCAGCTCGCAGGAGAGCTAGGGCAGAGGGTGGGGTGGCTGTTCCTTTGCCCCCCTCCACTACATAACCCTGCTCAGGTTGGTGGACCGGGGTGTGGACAGCCTGGGGGGGGGGGCTCTAGCGGATGGTTGAGGGCGCAGGGCCGTGGCACTCCCAAGCGTAATTATTTGATCTGCAGATGTAAGTGGAATTTATTGTAACAACAAATATAGTGATGTCAAAACCCAACCTTGGATTAAAGCCGGCAGCCAAAGGGGAAGTGTATTAATTTCCAACAGCATCTCAGGCCAGAGCCTATTAGAACAAGCTATTCTTCAGGCCCCCCCATCAGAATTAATCATTGGGAGTTAATTTGAAGCTCAGACAAGTTGCTGTTAATTTAGTGCAGGGAGGACGGGATGGAATAAAAAGCTGAGGTGCTGGCCGAGCCTCGTGGGTCTCATTAATCAGCCAGCTGAGACGGCCTGGCTTGATTACAATTTGCAAAAAAATTCATTAGGGCCCGGGCGATTGACAATTTTTCTCTCTGCCTGTGATGTGACTCATTAGGCAGCCAAATGAAAGCCATGATGACGGCCATGATGACAGCGGCCATCAAGCTCCCGCTTGTTTATCTTCCTCCCCTCGGCCTGTCTCCCGGGCCTCGGCCTCCGCACCGGGCTCTCGGGGGCGCCCCGGCATTCAGGGGTTGGGGAGGAGGAGGGGCAGCTTCCCCAGAGGGCAGAGGGGCTGGTGGTGGTGCCACCTCTGCAAGGCTGGGGGAGCCCCAGGCCCTCTCCTCCTCCTCCCAAAGTGCAGCTAGGGAGGGTGGGGGAGCGTGGTCCCCCCGCACCCCCACCCCCGGGGGGGTGAGGATTCCTGAAGGTGGCCCCCAGTTTCTAGGGAACTTCACTTCCCCGCAGGGTTTGTGTGGCCAAGGCTCTGAGTCCCTCTGTGCCCTCCATCCGTACCACGGGCTTTTGGAGAAGATGGGTAGGAGTTACACCTGTTACCCTGAAAAGGTATATGGGAGGTGGGGGCCCTCCAGAATCTGCCGGGGGGGGGGTACCCCGCTCTCGAGATCCAGCGATCTTCCCCCAGGCCAAGAGTGCCGAGTGGGGGCGCCCCCGCCGGGGAGGCCGCCGCTCCCCGGTTCTGCGGCTGGGACCCTGCACCACCAGCCGCTGTTCCGCCGGGGCGCAGATCCATCCCGCCCAGGGACCGGCTGGCTCAGGTGTGCGGGGTGGGGGCGGGGGAACGGGATGTGGTGGGGGCGGCGTCTCCGCTGGCCTCAAATGCACGGTAGCGGCGTGTGGCCAGGGGAAACCAGCCCCAAGCAGATGACGCTCACGGGCGATCAGGGCGCGCTCACCGGCGGGCCACTGGCGGGATCAGGGGGAGCGGCCGGGCCTCGCCGACCAGGCGCCAGGGCAGAGAAAGGCCCCAGGGCTCTAGGTGGGGGACAGGAAGGAGCCCCCAAGCTCTCCGCGCCCCGCAGAGCCGGCCGAGGCCTTCGGAGGACCGGCCACTCCGTTTTATTGTGCTCAAAACCCAAGTCTGGGCCATCTTCCGCCGCTGGAAGTCTTGGGAACAGCGGCGGGAAACGGTGACTTGGTCGCGTCCGTCCCTCACCTTGTGCCCGGAGTGCCGGTGGAGGCCTCGGTCCCCGCGTAAATTAAGCCAATACGAGTATTGACCTAGGGCGACGAGTCCCCCCTTCTTGGGCTGAGAGAGCCGCGGTGGGTACCGCGCGCGGCGGCTTCGGCCCCGCTCCCCACCGGCAAGGCCGAGGCCGGGGAAGCCTCTGGCTTCTCTTCGCCCTTCGGGCTGCAGGTTTGCTGGCCGCGGCCAGGGCTCTGGAGCCGCGATCGCTCACTCTCGCTCGCCCGCTCCACGCCCCCCGAGCACCCCGGGCCTGCCCACGACTATCTCCAGGGGGCCTGGCCCGGCGCTTCGGGGTCGGGAAAGGAGCGGGCGTCCCGGGCTGGGCTCCGGCGGTGGGGGGAGTGGGGGGGAGCGGGCCAGGGGGTCGGGGCACGCCCCGCCCGCGCCCCGTGGGCCTCCGGGCCGAGGCTGGGAGCCGCCCGGCTCTCAGGCACCCCCGGGGGCCCGCCGCCCACCCGCCGGCCTTCCTCTTCCCTTCCCCCGCTTTGTGCAGCCGACCGCCCCGGCGCCCTTGGGGTGGGGCGGTGGTCGGGTCCCGCCCCTCCGACCCCGCCCGCCGAGGGAGGTGCCCGGCCCGCTGGCGCTCACGGCCCGCCTCCGCCTCCGCGCGGAGCGCTGCCCGGAAGCCCTGCTCGGTTTGGTGGGTTTCTGCCCCTGTCGGAAGATAACGCCCGGAGCCTGATTTATGGGCCCTCGGCCCAGCCTGGGGAGCGAGCACCGCTTCTTTTCGGATCGGGGATGTGTGTGGGGGGAACGCGTCTCCTCCCTGGCTGTGGTCGATTTAGAGCATCGGGAGTTAGTGGAAAGCCACCAGTACCCGCACTCGCTTTCCCTCCTCCGGGCGCCCGCCTCTTCCTCTGGCCCAAGTTTGCCAGCCTCCTAGGTAGTGGTTAGACCATGCAAAAGGGGGAGATGTCAGCTTTCTCAGGTGAAAGTGAGGCTCCCTGAAATTTATAACCCAGCTAGAGCTCTTGCTCGCCAATTAGAAACCTGGGAAGGCGCGGGGTGTGTTGTGTCCCGTCAGCCTGCGGAGACCCGGACGGGGGACTTTTATCCAGTGCTGGTCCCAGACCGGCTGCCTGGCCATTCTCCGGTGGTGCCCTGTAAACACTCAAATCTGGACACACTCACGAGACCCAGAGATTGGTCTTTTTTTTTTTTTTTTCCTTCTCTCTCTCTCTCCTTTTTATTATTCACAAGACTGCGATTGTTTAAATGTCATAACTTATAAGAAAATAAGCTACATTGAAATAAATTAAACACAACAGAGACGTGCTTCCAAACATGGCTCAGATAGGATGTGCAACCCCAGGAAAGAACGCCAGGCAAAACCAAAGCAAAGCAAATTTCCAGGCTGCCCCCAAAACGTCTGCTTTTCGGTCAACTTAAAAAAAAAAACAAAAACAAACAAAAAACAAAACAAAACAAAAAACCAAAAGAGAAACAAAAACGAGGGTTTGTTCTTCAGTGTTATGTTTACCTTTGGAAAAGTATGGAAAGGTGGCTGCTATCCGTGGAGGATTACAGCAGAGGTTCTGTTTTCTTCTGGAATGTGAGTGGAGAACATTACAGGGCAGTTTGGTCCTCTAACTTTCAAAATACTGCAGCTGAGATCCAGTTTATATAGATATCTATGTACAAAGTAGGATAGTATAATAAATATTTACTGTGTCATCAGGCATCAGGTAGAGCTGTAGCCCCTTCAAAGCAGTCTTCAGCCTTCTGAATGAATATACTCTCAGTGTGCTTGGGATGTCCAAAGTTGGGTGTGTGTGTGTGTAGGGGGGGTGACTTTGAGTTTTGCTTCAAACATGGCAGAGGCCACCGTGGTTTCCTTCCAGAGCTGTAGCTTCTCCAACGGCGGTCCAGGCCCTGGCTCTCCCTGGGCCCTCAGGGTCGGGCCTGCTCCAGCTGCTGATGCTGACTTCTGATCGCGAACCTGCTGACGTGGACGGGGATGGGGACGACGATCTTGGGGTTCCTGGAGGGCTCCCCTGTCTTGGAATTGGCGTTGCCAGCCTTCACCCGTTTCCACTTGGCCCGGCGGTTCTGGAACCAGATTTTCACTTGCACCTCGCTGAGTTTGAGGGCGTGGGCGATCTGCGAGCGCTCGGTCAGCGACAGGTACTTTTTGCAGTGGAACTCCTTCTCCAACTCCAGCAGCTGCTCACTGGTGAAGGCAGTCCGCCGCCGCCGGTTCTTGCCCGTGGACGTGGTGCTGCCCGCGGCGCCGCCGCTCGGCGGGGCCTCCTCCAGCCCGTGGCCGGGGTCTTCCTCCTTGTGAGCCGCCTGGCCGGTCAGATTGTCATCCGAGCTGTAGTCCAGATCGCTCTCCAGCGAGAAACTCTCCTCCTTGCCCTTCGGGTCGTCTTCCACCTTTGACTCGTCTTTCCCTTGCCCTCTGACAGCCCCGACTGAAAGAAAAACCAAACGGCGTTTTATTACATTTCGCACACTGGCCTTCTTCCCCTTCCCACCGCCACTCGGGCCTCCCCCGCCCTTAGCGGATTGTCTTTCTATGACATTAACACATTGTGATTTCCTGGCCTTTGAGGGGTAAAGAAGGGGGGGGGGGCGTGAGAAAGCTCAAAGGAGGAGAGGAGACAGGACAGGCGACGGCCCTTTGCCCAGAACCATCACTCAAGGGGCCGCCAGGCCGCGTCTGCACCCTCCCAGCCTCCGGCAGCTTAAGGCAGAAGTAACAGGAGGCGTGAGGCCCAAGAGAGCAGCATCCTCTTTGTCCCTGGGGTGGGGGCTGGGTGAGGACTGAAGGGGGAAATTCACGATCCATCTTGCCTCCCCCCACCCCCCAGTGAAGATTCAGTGAACCTCGATTTCATCGCAGCCAAAGTGGGGCCACAGGGAGGTGGAGATCCCAGACCGGGTCTTTTTTTTTTTTTTTTTTTTTTTTTTTTTTTTTGAGGCAGATGATGTTGGCGAAAGGGAAGTTTTGTAGCCTTAGGAGAAGTTCCCACAAGACACCCCAACACACACGCAGACGCACAGCCTCCCGGGAATCGGGTTCTCCCGGGCAAGCACCAAGCCCAGTGAAGCGGGTTAATAGGTCTGGGCGCCCCTGAGCACACGCACGGTTGAGACGCGCAGCCCAACCCGCCAGCCCTAAAGGCTGAAACTCATCCAGGACCCCAGGTCACGGCGCGCGGGAGGGGGGACAGACTCCTCCAAACTCGCCGCCGGACAGACGAACAGCCGCCCGGCACAGCAGCTGGCCCCGAGGGCTAAATGCTACTACCCCTAAGCCCTAGCTTGTTGCTCGGCTCTAAATGCCCCCCGGAGGCCTCGCGGCACCGCTCGGCCGCGTCCTCCCGCTGCTCCGGAGAGGGGGGCCGGGGCGGGGGGTCGTGTGGGGGGCTTGGCCTCGCCCCCTCTGCGCCCGCGGGAACCCGGAGCGGGCTCGCCCCCGCCCCCCCTCCCGCCCCCGCGCCCCGGCCGCGCGCGCCGCCGACTCACCGAGCGACGCCTGCACCGCCTCGGCCGCGGAGAAGGCGAGCAACGAGCCCTCCTTGGCCAGGAAGGCTTTGCCGTCCTCGGTGTCGGCTTGCAGCGCCTCAGCCTTGTCGAAGTTGCCACCACCCGGCAGCGGCTGCGGCGCGAACTTGCGGGCGGCCGCCGCCTCCTGGTGCTGGGGAGACGCGGAGAAGCCTCCGGGCAGCGTAGCCATGAGCGTGGAGGTGAGCGCCATGCCCTGCGCCAAGCTGGAGCAGAAGCCGGTGGGCAGGCTGGGGATCTGGTGGTGAGGGTGCGCGGGCGGCAGCGCGGGCTGCAGCGCGGCCTGGGGCAGCGCGGGCGGCGGCGGCGGCGGCGGCGGCAGCACCACCGGCCGGTAGGGCATAAACATGGGGTAGCCGGTGTAGACGAAATGGCCGGGGCTGGGCTGCGGCGGGCTGCCGATCAGCGAGTCTATGCTGAAGGCGGTACTACTCCCCAGCGGGCGCTGCATCATCATCAGCGACGGCGGGAACGCTGCGCTCATAGACGCGCTCGGAAGAGGCCAGCGAGAGGCGAAAAGTCCCCGCGCCGCGCCGCCGCCAGGAAGCCCGCCGGGCGCCGGGAGCACAGCCGGGTGCGCCGCGCAGGGGCCGAGCCGGACCCTGAAAGCAGGCGCCGCCGACCCTCAGCCCTGAGCGGGTTGCATGCCCGGCGGGAGCGGGTGCGGGCAGCGCGCGGGGTGAGGTCGTGAGCTCCGGAGTGGAGAGGGCACCCGGGCCCCGCGGGCTCGCTGGAGCCGCTGCCCGCCTCTTGCCCGTCGGAGCCCGCGCGCGTGTCGTCTGCCCCCCTCGGCCCCGGCTCGCAGCCGTCAGTGCGTCCGTCTGTCCGATCCGCAGTCCGTCGCCTCCCGCGGGCCGCTGGGGAGCGCGCGAAGCTGGCGCACTTGTCTTCGGCGGGCGCCGCCAGCACCTTTAAATCGCGCTCCTCTTTCTCATTCACATTTTGCCTGCTGCCCGGCCGGGCTTACGTCACGTGGGGCCGGGCGCCACCGCCTATTGGCTGCGCCGGGAGGAGGCGGAGCGAAAACGGGGCTCCGCCCCTTCCACCCGGGCCGGCCGGGAGCGGGCTGCGGGCGCCGCCGGCGGAGCGCGCGGGCCCGAGAGCCGGAGCCTGCGCGCCGGGCCCGCGCCGCGCAAACTTGAAAGGGGCTGTTGCCTCCAAAGCTCCAAGGCTCGAGCCCCGTGGCCCGGCAGCCTCGTCGAGGCCGCGTCCAAGGGCAGCTTCCGGGGCTAGGACCTACCGCGGCTCAGCCGAGGGCGTTTTATTTCTTCCTCCTAGCGTTGGAACAAACCTGCCCGCGGCTCACCCTAGCGTTGGGTGCTGCTGCTGCGCCCGTGGTCCAGAAGAGGTTCCCGGAGTTGGGAGCAAGGTCCTGCCCCTCCACATCCGCCCCCAGGGCGCTGGTCGGGAGCCGGAAGGCCCTAGCCACCGGCGGGAGCCGGCCGCGTCTCTGAGCGCGCGCCCCCCCGCGCTCCCGGGCGGGGCGAGGAGGCTGCTGGTGCCCCCATCCCGAGCTGGGCCCTCCTGCGAGCGATCCCTTCTCATTTTTCATGACGTTCTTAATCATCGCACCTATTTACACACTTTGCCTGCGCGCACCAAAATAACAGCCACGATAATTATGATAATAAAGCGAGTGCTTTATCTGCCCCATCCTCGGGGAGGAAGGGGGAGTTGCTGTGCCTCCAGATTGTATAACGTGAGATGATCCTGATGAAAGCTTTATGATGTTTGCTCAAATAAAAGCTGCGTTTTGTAAATAGGCGCTAATTAAGCACGTTGAGAACGGAGGGAGCGCTCACCCCGGCGCCGCCACCCGGTTTCCTGCGCGAGGACTCGAGGGCGCGCGGGTCCCCTCCGCCTACTGCCGGACGGAGCCGATTCCCTCAAGATGTTTCCCCTGTCTCGACGATGGTAACACCCCAGAATTTGGGAGCGAGGGGACTAACTGGCGGGGAGGGAGTGGGAGCTAGGGATGTTCTCATCCCCTAATCTGTGACAAAAAGACCAACTTCCAATTCTTGCGTTCTCTTTAAAAGGGGAATCTATTCGTGGCCGGGGCAGACGGTGCAAAGCGCGCCAGCGCGCGCGGGGCTTCCACGCGCCTCCAGGGCCTCGGCTCCAACTTCCTGGGTCTAGACGTTCGCCGGGAACAGCCGACAAGCACCTGGCTTGCGAGGAGAGCCCAGAAGGGCATTGTTATATCAGTCATTAAAAATCCGCTCACGCCGAGGAGCTAGTGGTTGGGGAGTTGGCCCGTGTTGGACGTGTGTTATGTATCACTTACAAGCACATTTAATTGGGAGATAAAGATAAATCGATCTTTATGAATTTATCGACCCTATTCTTTGAAGCTCCTCTTTCCCCCGCTGTAACCCCAGGGCCCCCAGGGGGACGTCTTAATTCCAGACCACCTCTTCCGCCAGAAACCCACTGCCCACCCAAAGGGCCCTGGGGGAAAGAAAGAGAGGAGGGTGCATCCCGGCGCCCCTGAGTGCTGGGAAAACTCGCCGGCCCCGCCGCCAGCCGCCCTCCCCCTGCTCGCCTCCTCCCCATCCCCTCCCCACCCCCCCACCCCCCGCCCCACCGCCACCCGGACAAAGACGTCTCGAGCGCGAGCGCGTTTCCCCACTCCAGGCCGCTGTAATAGATGGCTCCGGCGGCAGGCGGTTTGAAAGGAATTCATTAGGACGCTGCTGGCTGTTCTGCCTCCACTCGCTTCACGCCCAGACCCCGAGGTGGCTTAGGCGGTGTGCAGGGGGATCGTTGGAATCCACGGGGAAGGAAGTGTCTGTGGGGTCTCTGAGCTCTATCCCTCTTTCTCCACTCCTACAAAAGAAGAAAGAGAAGAAAAGGAAAAAACCAAAAAACAAAAAACACCAAATCGAAGCCCAGGGCAAAAGGCTGATTTCTTTACGAGCATAATAAATACTCCCTCTCATTATGAGATAGTTGCAGGCACACAGTCTCTGGTATGATTACCGTGTTGTTTGAATACTAAGAAAAAATGTTCGACTCCCTTGCTTGATTTACGTCGCTGCAGTCGGGTCTCTTCGCCGCTTGACAGCGGCGCGCGAGTGTAACCTACTCATCTCACCTAGGCCGATTTGCCATCCACTTTGCTATTTCGCCGAAAAAATACTGTTCTAGGGACTTCCGCCGCCTGATTACCCTCCGAGAAACCGGGATTCCTTTGATTATTTCGGTGATAATTCTACATTTAAAGTTCAGCAAGAAGATTTAGGTCCGTTGAATTATAGCTACACTTGAAATAATTTGATGGCATATTATTTGCATCCATAAATTGCTCTGGAAAGTATTGACTGCGGGGGTTATAATACTAATCTTCTTTTATTAGTGAGTTCAGAGAATTCTCATCAATATGAATTTTATTTACTAGTGTGCTTTTTCTCGAATGCAGCGCAGTAATATTTTCTCATCTAATGCTTAACTACTTAGAAAACGACTGTTCGCGTCATAAAAGGATCCTCGTGTTTCGCCGTGGTTAACAAGATTCATTCGGGGCACCTCAGCTACCTGCAAAGCGTGCGGAGCGTGGGAGACTGCGACTAATAAAAGCCTTTAGAGTTTCCCCCCGTCGCCTCGGCGAGATTTATGGGTAGCGAGCGACAGGTACGCGGTTTGCCCATCCTTCGGATTCCTACCTGCTTACCTCGGAACTGCCTCACACCGCACAGCCCTTGGGGTGACCCAGCTCGGCCCAGGCTGCGCACGAAAACCGGCCGGCACAGACCTTTGCAACTTTGCCTTGAGAGGTCCTCCACCAACAACTCCCTGGGATTAGGAAGAAGGAGGGACGCCACCGAAGGGACACCTGGGTCCTCCAACTCTAGTTAACTTCAGCGAACTCCCCCCCCCCCGCCCCCCGCCCCCAGGAAAGCTCCGGCAAAGAAGTTGGCCCACCCCTCGGGCACTTTCCTCTGCCAGTGCCAAGCTCGTATTAAGCCACTTAAAACCCCAGACGTCAGTAAAAGCGGTGGTAATTAAGTTGTCTCCGCGCTTCGGGGCTGTCCCAGGCAACGCTTGCACGCAGGTGTATGACGGCTGAGGACAAGGTGCTAAGTGTACAAGTAGATGAATATTCACGCGGCAAACTTGCGTCGGCCTGGCGAGTCCAGCCCGGAGGAGGCGGCGCGGCGAACGGCGTGTTTCCAGGCAGCCGCCAGGGTCGAGGTCGCGGGCGGTGCAGGAGAGGGGGCAGCGTGGGCGCCCCAGGTTCTTCGTGGGTGCGGAGAAACCCGCAGACCTAGCCGGGCCCGGCGCGCCCGCCCGCCACCCAGTCCCAGGAGGCCGGCTGGTTTCTCTGGCAACCGTGTTGTTTTTATTTATAGAGACTTTGAGTGGCCTGATCATTCGGTCATTGCACTAGCTCTCGCTCCTGGCAATAGTTGGGAAATAGCTTGGGATGGCTTTTATTTGCGGAAGAGCAATTGAGATTCACACCCAGCAAACTCACAACAGTCCCTCCCAAGCCCAAGACGCACTTACAAAGGGGTGCTTGTGTAAAAAATTCCCCATCAGACACACCAATTTGCAAGTAGCAGAAAGCATTGAAGTCTCATCTTTTTTAACTATTTTATTCAGCTTTTTTTTTTTTTTTTTTTTTTTTTAATCTGAAAGCCCAAAATAGACTCCATGTGGTTCTAAGTGAAGTCAGCCCTTGGCTGGCTTTGAAATAGCTCCTGCAATTATGTAAAAGAGCCATTCACTAAGAGGACGGAATTAAAAGGGATCTCGCCCGCTTCCCTTTCATTGCCAACCTCTCCTGTTTGGCTTTTCAAAGCACTTCCAACACGATGTCTTTCTCCAGGACAAAAGGCAGAACAAAAAAAGTCCCCAAACTTGTAAATTGAACGTCAAGGGAACTTTAAACAATTTAAAGCCCATAAATAATGATAAAGGGGACCTGGCAAAAAAGGCAAACCCATTCAATTAATAGAGTTTCCCAAGCAAAGATCAAGTGGTTTATAAAATGAAAGTCTTTGGTTTCATTATTCTGCTCCTTGACCATGCAGAAAGCAGGACAGGGGGTTTTTCTAAAGCGCCCTGAAGAAGAAACACTTTTCGGGGCTGTGTGCCGCGACATTCTTATGTAGAAAGTTTCGCTTTTTGTCCCCCACCCTCAAAGTAGCAGCAACAAAACCGCAAACACCAGAAACGTGAAGGGGAGGAGACTTTTGTTTTGTTTTGTTTTGTTTTGTTTTGCATTTTCCTGGGGTGGGGGGAGGAGGTTGGAAAATGTTCCCCTCAGGCCTGAAGGGCGGGAAACGTGACCCCTAACACCTGCGCCGCCCTCCCCACCCCAGTGCGGAGGAACCGGCGGGACCACGGCCTGGTGGCCCGCGACCCGTGCCCTCGTGCGATCTGGGGGCCGGGATGAGGCGTTCTTGCACCACCCGGGAGGCTGGGGACTGCGGGCGTGGCCGCGCTGACCCGTCACCCCACCTCGGGCTCGGGCTGCAGAGCCTGGGCCTAGGCGTCCGAGGGCGCAGGCAGGGGTCCTACTTCCTTTTCCGAAAAGCCCTACAGGTTGGAGCGGCGAGTGCGTGACCCACTGGGGGTACTGGATGGACCGAGAAGCCCTGCGCCCGCGCTCAACGCTAATCGCCCAGGCAGCACCCAGCCCGGGCGGGGGGCGGGGGGGTGGTGGCGGGGAGCGGTGGCAGGGGGATCCTCTGCGGGGACTGAGCCGGTCAGCCCCGGTTTCCCAGGCTGGGAAGAGGGCGCGAGCCGGGCCGGAGGACTGCATTTGGGAGACGGAGGCTGGGGCGCGGGCGGCGAGGGGCAGCGAGGGCCCGGGCCGGGCAGGGCCTGGGAGGCCGTGCGGTCCGCGAACCCCCGGCCCCGGGGCGCTGGGGAGGGAGGCGCAGGCCGCGTGGCGTTTCTCACCTGGCTCTGTCTCCTCCCATCTGCGCCCTCGGATTCCCGCGGCCCCACCTTTCGGGGACTTCAAACGGCGCCCCCGCCACCCTGCGCCCGACTTTCATCTTCCCGCACAGCGGGCATTGTTTGCGGGACTTCACAGATATGCTAATCCCGGGGCCGCGAAAACGGCGGCCTGGGAGGCGGGCAGAGGGCACGGAGGGGTGAGGAGGGGCGCAGCCAGCACTGGGGCCTCGGGGACCGCCTGAGGAGCAGGCCTCCTGGGACGCGGGGATCCGCTACCGTCCGCGGGTCTCGTCCTGCCCGCTGGCCACAGCCGGCGTCTAATGGATGCTGAAGCGGGAAGCGTCGGGCTAGCGACCGTGGCCCGGGCTCAGCCGTGCGCCCTACGCGCTTCCACCGCTCGAGAGGAGACCCGGTGTCCGGGCGCGTCTCCCCGGGTGGCTGGGGGTCTCGAGACCCCCGGGGTCCTCGCAAACCACGGCCCCTGCCGCCACCCCTCGACAGCCCAGACCCCAGCAGGCGAGTCGTCTTTTAAAAAAGAAGCGGTTCACCTCGACTTCATCCATTTAACCCTTTGGAAACCACACCGGAGGGAGCCGGAGAGCGTTTGGAGCGACAGCTACCCACATCGGGGGCGCCGCTCCAGCTTGAACTTCTGCGGGTCCGGGTGGAAAGCAGCCGTCGCTTTTAGGCAGAACTCCGTTTCTCCTCCTTCCAGAAAGACTTGTAAAGCAGAGCCCCCACTTGCTTTGGTCACTGCTCCTTCCATGAGAAAACATCGCCTGCAGAGGATGTCACAGGGCAGGGGACAGGCATTGGGAGGAAACGCTGGGGGAAGAGGGGTTGGCTAGCTGGGGAGGGAGCCTTAGGGTGGCCTCCCTCACTCCTGTGATTTCCCGGAAAAGGCCATTGTAAAATTTCACTTAGCCATAAGCTAAGAGAAACTCCAGGTAGGTATGTGTGTAACTGACCAAACTGGCTCCCTTGAGCCGTCCCCAAAGGACGGGTGTCGACCGGTAGGGACAGCAGCTCATGGAGGGCCACGTTAAATGTCAGGCTTTCCCAAAGAGAGGGCAGAAGGGCTGTGTGCTGATGCCGGCGGGGGAGAGCCCTTCCAGTAGCCCACAATTCAGGGAAGATAACAATCGATGCCAGTCCCTTCTAGAAAGGCAGACAGGGACACTGCTTACTACAGAGCGCCCAACTTTCAGAGGCAGGGAAAAGAAATTGCGTGCTCCAAAGGCACTGGGATGGGCGCACCCCGCGCTGGGGAAAGATCTCAGTGTAGATCTCTGACTCTTGACTCTTGTTTGAGAGGCTGAAAAGACACTGAGCACCGCAGTCAGCAGAGGCCGGCCACGGGACTCAACTCCCCTTCCCGCTCTCCTTGAACCCTTCACCTAACCCCTTTGCTCAGCGACCTGAGGTCAGGTGTAGGCCATGGGCCACAAGGGAGTGAGCCAAGTGCCTTCAAGTGAGGCCTGAGAAGTGACGCGAAAGCAGGCCCCCGTGTTTGCTGGGCTGGGACAATCCAAAGCCATTCCCCAGTCAAATCATACACCCTCACTGTTATCATTCCCTGCTACTGCCCGAGAAAAGGCTTGCAGGGGTACCGGAAGGAGTGCATCCTTGCTTTTAGGTCTCTTTATTGCCCCTGCTGCCCTAAGTATACAGCCTCTCGTGGGAAATGCTGACCTGCCAGGCCTTTGAAACGGAAGAATCCTGGAATTTCCTGCACCTGTCGTCTGAAAAAATACAGGGAACTGAATTTGCCTGATATTGCCAACAGTGGTCTCCCTTGTGGGTGTAGCCTGAAGTCCCCAAACTTAAGGGAGAGAAGGAGCCCAGAGCAAGGGTAGAGAGCAAGCTGTGACATCCCGGAGTATTTTCTTCTAGGGTCCAGCCCGTAGGTCACACAGAAGAAAAAGGGAATGAGGAGAGAGGAGCTCTCTCTCTCTCTCTCTCTCTCTCTCTCTCTCTCTAGTGGGGCATGTGCACCGTGTGTGTGTGTGTGTGTGTGTGTGTGTGTGTGTGTTGACAGTCCCTCCCTTCTCTCCCTCCCCTCCTTCCTTCCTCCCTCCCTCCCTCCCTCCCTTCCCTTCTTCCTTCATTCCCTCCCTTTTCCCCTCTTTCCTCCCTTCTTTCTGACGAACAGGTTAAAGAAAGGGTGTTGTTCATACCTTACTATCTAGTGTTTATTCTGCACGGTGACTTTGAAACACCCTTCGAGGGGAAGTTACTCATGTGGGTGACTGCACTGAGGTGACTGCTGCCTGCAGGGACATTGCCATGGACACCAGGAGAGCCGCTTGGGGGCTGCTTCTGCTCCCCCCACCCCCCGTGGGTGTCGGTTGCCTGTTCAAACCAGGCCTCTGCCTCCAGCTCTCCTTCTCCAGGGCATGTGCGGGGAAACTAGGCTCAGCTGGGAAATGAGCCAAAGCCAGAAGCAATCCTGCTCGTCTCCACCCGGACAAACCTTCTGTTCTCTGAACTCTGGGACAATAACCAACGAGAAGCTTCAGAAGGAGCAGAAATTGATCATGATGGCTCAGAGAATGAGGGTGATTGACATCATGTGACCAATTTGATACATTCACTGAGTTCAGGCACTTTCCCCTCCCGTCCTTGGGCATCATGTCCCCTCCTTTTATTCATTTATTTCTTTGAGAAGAGGAGTATTTTAGAATCTGGTCGTTATCGTGCTGATAGACCTAGCTAATCTTTTGGTTATTATCATTTCCCCTTGTTAAGTTTCTCTCAGACCCGCTTAAATTGCAACAAACACATAACAGCAACACCAGACACCCAAGAAAACCCCAAGAAACTTAAGAAATGAGAGACTTAAAAAAATTCCTCTCTGCCCCTCCCCCACTCATGCTCTGTCTCTCTCAAAAAGAAAATAAACATCAAAAAAAAAAAAAAAGAGAGAGAGAGACTTAAACATTCAACCTCATTCTAACCCCAAAAGCATTCAAATTCAGTTCATTCAGTACTGTTGAATGTTATTTGGAAATTTATACTTTAAAATGTAATAAACTGAATAGTTTATTGTATTTTGCAACACAAATTTTACATTGCATGTTTTAAATTTATAATGTAACCAAGTTATTTCCTATCTGTAAACAGAACTCAAATATGAATTATATATTTTAATAAATTAATGAGGGAATGACAGGAAACATTTTTATTTAAGGCTTCACAATTTCAAAAGGATTAACAGCCTGAAAAGTGACGCCGGTATGCAGAGCGCTCAGGGACCCGCACCGCCCCCTATAGGCCACGGAAGTAACGGCATCTGCTTTAGAGCCTGTTTGGGCTGCGAGGTTCCTGGGGAGCAGACTCAGCAGATCCCAGCTCCCCTTCTCCGGGATAAGACGTCTATTTTTTTCATGCCTACAATTGCATAAGAAACAGATTCCCAATTTCTTTTCATTATAAACGTCTAGGACACAAGAGAAGCCGTTGTCATAAACGAGGGTGGGGGGAACCAGACCTCCATGATTGCACAAAGTGAAATACGATCCGATTTTGGATGTGGTAATAGAAACCCCACCTCGGCTCTCTTTAAATCCCGTGTTTTCCTGACTCTGACTCATCCCGAGCAGCCCCATCCTGGAAGTGGATGGATAAGAAACCCTCTGACATCTGGGTTTGACCATCGTGGGCGCCGGCCTCTCCTGTTCCATCTGCGTAATGGGCGGGAACTCCGGGATCTCTTCCACCAGCCTCCTGATTGCGTTTCTAAAATGGGGGTAATTAATACAGCGCTTAAGTCACGGGTGGTCGCAGGAACCGCTTCAGCTCACGTAGCACTCCCTGGCAGGGGGCCTGGCCCAGAGCGGTTGCTCGGTAGGGTAACTGATTCAGCGCCGACCGCCAGCCCTGGGCGTTGCAGAGTGCCGGATGGATACCGGGGCAGCCTGGGACGCAAGCCTGTGCGCTCGGAGGGAGAAGACCAATTTGCGGGCGGCCTCAGATCACAAGACTCTTGAGCATTTAAAAACAAACCGCAGGCCACGAGTGGAACTGGATGCACTGTAGTGTGTAACGCACGCGACGCCTGGGGGTGGGGGTGGGGTGGCTTCCCAAAGCGCCGCCCCAGGGTCGGCTCACCCTCGCGCCCGCGGCACGACTGGAGACCGAGGCTCGGGGCGGTCCCTGGCCCTGGGAGCCACCTCTGCAGTGGGCTCTCCTCGCCAGGCTGCGCAGGGGAAGGGCGCAAAGCACTGTCTTCCCAGGGAAACGACTTCTGAGTCATTTCAGATTATTTTATTTTCCATGAAAGCTCGGTAGACTCTGTCAACGTGCTAACCGAACTCTCTGGGGGAGGGGACGGGCAGCCCGTGCACTTTGGCCTCCAGTTTTCCCCCAGACGCCCTGTCCCCAGGGCTCCCGTCGCGATCCCGCCGTCGGAGGTTTGAACGCGGCTGGGGGCACCGGGACGGACGAAGCTGGGGCGCCGGACGCGGGGGCGCGGCCAGGACCGAGGGCTGGCCGCCCCTTTCGTCTCCTGGGCTCGGCGGTGGCGGCGGGACCCTGGCTCGAGGGCGCCCCCTGCGGGCCGCGGCCGGGATCGGTCCTTGCGAGCCGGGGAGCGGGGCTGCGGGGACTCCCGCCCCAGGGGGCGCCCCACCAAGGTCCCCGCAGCCGCCGATCCCCAGCACTCCCTCACTTCCGGTCTCTGAAGAGCAGGGGCCTCGCGTTTTGGTTTCGGGTGTGTGTGTGTGTGTGTGTGTGAGGGGCGCTTTTACCGCCCCCCCCAGCTTTTTTTTTTTTTTTTTTGGAAAGGAGCAAACATCTCCAGTTTTAATGTGGCCCAATTATCTCGCTTAAACGACTTAAAATGTTTCTCTTTAACTCATTTCAATCTAGTAAATATGCTTCAGCAAGTAGCTAATTTCTCAGGGATGGCTTCGCCTCACCATTTGCATATAAAGCGCGTCGGGGGCCGGCCCCCTCTTGGGGTGCCCAGGTCGCAGGCAGCTGGGCCTCCTCCTCCGGGGGGGACGCCTGGGTTTGGCCCGGGAAGGCGGCCCCGCGATTGGGCCCGAGGACCAGAGCAGCAGCGGGGACGGAGCCCCCCGGCACACACACCCCCCCCCCCCAACCCCCGCCCCGGGGAGGGGGCGGACCGTCCCCTGAGCCCCGGACCCCGCCCGCTCTCATCCGAGGGAGGGGCCGCCCCCCGGGACGCCACGCGGGCGCGAGGGTCGGGGGCGCGTCTCTCCCCAAGTGCGTTTATTCAATCGCGCCTGGAGATGGATGGACGTGGGTCCAGGAGAGGAAACGGCAGCGCTCAGTTGAGCAATCTTCTGGCTTTAAATTCCGAATAAAAGTCTCAAATATTCCCGGGTCAGGGGGGCACCGTCTCATTAAAACCACTCTCGTCCTGAAACTGCAATGCAGACATTAAAGTGCAGTATTTTTCAATTAGAGCTGACGAATTCAATCAAAATTCCATAGATTAGGATGAAATGAGGCATGGGTCATTTACAGGGGAATTTAATTGCCGAGCCATTAGACAAATAGTATATTTGCCGTTCCCGCGTTATCCATCATTTTCGACATCAATACCGGGGCCGTCATCTCCCCGTCCCGCAGCCGCCCGGCGCCGGCTGTAAACACTCCCTTCCCTGTATCTCCTGATTATATCTGATTTCATTTA
Source organism: Panthera onca (assembly GCF_046562875.1). Taxonomy (NCBI): domain Eukaryota; kingdom Metazoa; phylum Chordata; class Mammalia; order Carnivora; family Felidae; genus Panthera; species Panthera onca. The sequence continues at coordinate 4,839,074 of NC_138346.1, read as the reverse complement.
GGGCCATGGGGGATTATAAATGTTCACGCAATCAAGTTCATTAGGACTTCAAATCGCATTTCTGATTGGGATCGCTCCGCCGCTGTCCTCGGTGCGCCTTTCAAACCCCAGGACGAGGCTTTCAAAAACATCTTTTTGAATTTAAAGCTGCACATCCCTTTTGTCTTCCGACGGCCCCTCCCGCCCCCCCTCCCCCCGGGGCGGCCCCGCGCCCCCTCTGTCCTCCCTCGCGGGGGAGCAGTCCCGAACTCCACTGCCCCAGAACGGGGCTGGGGGAGGGTGGCTGGACCCCCGCGCCCCCACCCCCACCCCCGCCCCGCCCTCGAGAGCCCCCAAGGCTGGGCGGCGACCCCCAGCGCGGCCCGCGGGGCGCTCGGGATCGAGGGCAGGAGCGGGGCGCCCCAGGGGTCGGGGTGGGGGACGGGCCCCAAGCGCTAGGGGGTCGCGGGTGGGCACCAGCCGAGGGGAGAGAGTGCAGCGCAGGGCATCGTTGGCTCTTGAGGCTGCAGGCCTCTGGGGAGCGGTTGGGCCCGACCCTGGGGACTGACACCCAGGACCCCTCTAGGGACGAGGGCGGGGGCGGTACCCAGCCATTCTCGCTTCCTATCAGCAAACTCAAGAAACAAAAGAGCGGGACTCTTCTGGGGACAGCTCTCCTTACGACAAAGGCTCCACACATCCCTTCCAGGACAGTTGAAAAATAATAGCTTAATATTAACTGCTTCTCATAAAAATATACTCTCACAGTGACACAGTTACCAGAAGAAACCCTCATTTTACCCCCGTACTTTGTGCTCATCGCTGTTAGCTGCCTCAGTAATTTAATTGGAATGAAACGTGAGAAATGTGTCATTTTTGAAGAATTTACACATCACTTCCTAGAAATCTCATTGTGTTAACTAGGAGCCTACTGCGTTCTGTTTAGAACCCATAATCACATTTTTATGTGTCTGTATTACGAGTTAATGTGACCTCCTGTCTTTAGCAGATTAAAAAAAATATTCCTTTTCCATAACATCTGCATCGAACTCTGGTTTGCACACAGTACAGGGAGACCCTGTCTGCCCAACGTTCTGCAAACTTACCAACTTTCTTTAGCGCAGGACAGAGAAATGTGAATGGAAAAAGTACCCGCTAAATGAATAATTACACACCAAATTAAAACCCTGCATTAAACATAGTCGACAGCAAATACCGCATTCTCAATCATGTTTATTGCTTACAAATTGCATTACAGAGAAATCTACTCTTTTTATTGGCGTGATTAAGCAGAGTGTTAGGACGGCAGAAATACCATTCTGTTAGATTAGATGGAGGCTGGGAACTGGGCTAGTTACATTGCCTCGGTGAATGTACAATTTTGTTAAAGAACACGTTTAACACACAAATGAGGATCGGGCTGTCATTATGGCATCATAAAAGAGTCATCTTAAAATTATATTTATTTATAAACACATTGCCTATAAAACGTGCATATTTAATACAAACGGGAGTAGGCCATTCCATAATCAATATTTTAATTACTGAATTTTTTACTATAGCGGCACAATCCTATATGATATGTCACAATCCCATAGGTTTCCTATATTCTCCTCCCCTTTATCGTGAGAGCTAAAACCTTGTTTTCTTCTAGTTCTGGGGAGAACAGGTCGGTGGATGAGGGTAACACCGTTTGCTTATGGCGCCACCTGCAGGACTCTATGAAAATGAGTTTCAATGCCGCAATCCTCTGCTGGGCTCCAGAAATTTAACCTCAGGCTTATTTTGGCACTTTCATGAAAGTAATTCTTGTCTTCAGATAGGACGATGTTGACGTTTGGAGACAAAGTCTTGGGGTTTGAAGAGTATACCTGAGTCCACAAACAAGACGCAGTATTGATCACAGGTGAAACTTTGGGGGTTTCTGAATATCCCAAGTGCGCACGGCAATTTTGAGGAAGGAATAATTTATTCTTGAAATAATGGAATTAAAGGTTGCGATATTCCTGCTTTATCACTTGGTCCTTGGGCAGCCCTTAAGAGATGAAAAGCACTTGGCAAGCTAGTAATATCTGCAATTGTAGTGATTAAGCTTCCTCTCAGTTGCCCCGCATCAGGACCGGTCACTGGAGCAGACCAGCTCATTCTCCAAGCCTGTATTTTATACCGTTTTTGTAGAGGGTTAAGTGTTCTTTGCAAAAGTTCAACAGCCTGCCCCATCAGCGTGTGTCTAAAGGGTTATTTCAGAGATTGGAAATGTGACAATTATATATATAGTTCCTGGGATTAGCAAACGCTTCCTAAAGAGTCAGTGGTTTTGATTTTCTTCAAAACCCGCTGAATTGATGATTATCATGTATCTTTTTAAAATTAAAAAGACGCAAATACACTACAGAGAGGCCCAACGCCGTGTTCAGAATTTTAAACCTAACAGGCACAGGCTGCCACGTCCGGGGACTGCCTGCCTGTGCCCTGGGGATTGCGTCTGGCCATCCCGCTGTGCCGGGGGCGTTTTGCCCTGTGCAGGGCACAGCCAGGACGCAGGGAGGCGGACCTCCTCAGGACCACTCACTTCTGCATTTAAATCCTCAGTGGTCAGATGGCAAAGTAGTATCGTCAGAGATACTCCGTGAAAGCGGAAGGAAACGATTCTTGTTATCTTTTTTTAGTGGAAGCGGCATTTACTCCTTTGTTACCTTCGGCTTCTGGAACCATGTGAATCTGTCATTAAAAATGAAATACGAAGTTAAAAAAAAACAATTTAGGTCTTAGGGAATCGAGTTTATGTAATATACTCAGAGAAAAGTAATGATGTCCGATATGAACCGCCTAAGAATGGAAAACATTTTTAGATCCTTTAATAAAAAAATGCCAGGGTACATTTTGTTCACTGGAAGGGAAGTCAGCCAGGATAATTCTCGCTTTGAAGTAGAATGTCTCGGGGTGCCGGGCTGGCTCAGTCGGTGGAACCTGTGACTTTTCTTGATCTCACGGTTGTGAGTTCGAGCCCCACGTTGGATGTAGAGATTACTTAAAAATAAAAACTTTAAAAAAAGGAAGGGAAATGTCTTTTTTTGATATTTATTTCACCTAGCTCCCCCTCCCCCTCTCTCTTTCTTACCTATGTGGAATTATGCAAGTCTCCTTGATTTGAGAACTTCTGAATACATGTAGCGTAGAACATGGCTGGACACAGTCGTCAAAACAACGGGACGTGCAGGTGGTACTGGCTGGTGCAGTGGGCTGCGGGAGCTTGTCCCGGAAGCCTCACGACTGTGCACGGGACACAGTGAGGACGGTGATGGATGGAGAGGTGCCTGAACTTCCACCTGCCCCCGGGAATAAACAGGCGTCCCCCGTTCGATGCGGCGCCGAAGCCAGATCGAAAGCGCTTCCTCTCCGCAACCCACCCCGCCATGTGCTCAGGTCTCTCCAGGAGCCTTGCTGACAAATGGGCCTTCTTTGCTTGGCTGTGAGCTGCCCAAGGAGGGGGAGCCCGTGAGCCTGTCTGGTTGGTGACGGGCCCTCAACCCCAAGCGCTGGGCTCGGTGGCCAGCAGGCTCGGTCAGAGTTGGTTGAAGCAAAGAGCAAACGGCTAAATGGACACGTGAATGACTAAACCCGAGGAACTTTAGGGATTAGCTATTCTTGGGCACGCCTAAGTTTTATTTTGTTTATGTATTTTTTAACAAGCTTATTTATTTTTGAGAGAGAGAAAGACAGCGTGTGCGGGGGAGGGTGAGAGAGAGAGGGAGGGAGAATCGCAAGCAGGCTCCAAACTGTCAGCGCAGAGCCCGATGTAGGGCTCGATCTCACAGTTCATGAGATTATGACATGAGCTGAAATCAAGAGTCAGACCCTCAACCGACTGAGCCCCCCCCCCCCCCCCCCCCCCGCCGGTGCCCCGGCAACCTATCAGTTGATCATCCTCTATCAGTTTTGGAAGTACAAAGCCAGTATGTTTTAAGGGAGTTCTACTTTGTTCCAGGACTCTAAAACATTTAAATTGTAATGCATTTCAGAAATACGGCCGAACTGTTTTCTCAGGTGGCCGGGATGGAGGGGGGGGGGCTCAGGATTACATCCTATAAGGACAGTATGTTTGCTCAGATTGTCATTTGCAAAATCCAGTGAGGACAGGGCTCCTCAGTGGCTGCACTTCTTACCCTGTATTCTTGCCCTTCTTATTCTTATAAATGGCTTGGCTTTTCCACTTCTTATCCCTCGATCAGGCTGTTTTCATATAATAATGATGCAGTCATAGTAACAGAAGGGACCATTTACTGAGCTCCTTCCCTGGGCGGGCTCTGGACCTGGGGTTTTGTGGTCTCTGCACTCAGTGGGGCCGCCCCCGCCCCCGGGAGCAGGGCTGTTATCCACGCTCTTGAGGAACCCTCACGTTCACAGACGTACACGATCCAGGCCGTAGCCCAGACCTCCAGAGTCAGAATCTGCAATTCAACAAGATCCTTTTCCAGTTGGAGAAACCTACCTTGTGATAGTTCTCTGGCCAAATCCTGACCCGACAGGAGGTGCGTGGACACTTTCACTGTCCAGTTGAGACAATCACATTTGACTTCGGTTAAGTAGCTATTCTTGCTTGGGGGCGCAACCCTTTCCCTGGGGTGTCACTGTGGGCTCCTGCCTGTCCCGCAGCGTGCTGTCTGCCTTTCCAGGACAAAGCGGTCTCCCGAGAGTCCCGTGGTGACCACATCTGCGCACCTGCTCCGTGGAGCCTCACGGCTTCTCCAGGGAAATTCAGAAGCCCTGGTCTGGAAGCCAAGACCCTCCCAATGTGCCCCCATGCCGTCCACTCCTTCCTTCGTCCAGCTGCCAAAGCACAAGGACCCTCCCCTCCAGGAGGCCGGGTCTCTGTTCCTCCACCACACCCTGCACATTCCTGCACCCTGCCTTCGAAACAGTGGTGACCGCCGAATGTTTACAGAGGAGGGGCTTGGGGACGGCCGTCCTCTTGGGGTGGGGGTGTGAGGGTGGGTCAGCTGAAGGTGCTGGGGGACGCCGTCCTATCACCCCCTTGGCCCACTGTGTTGAAATCGAGGCTCAGCCCGGCTACCTGCTTCAGGATGTCTGCCCTCACGGTGGGGGGGGCCCGGCTGGTGCCCTTCGCAGCTCCCACAGTAGGCCTCATCATGGCGCACACAGCGGCCCATCTATGCTGCAGGTGCTGCCTAGGCCGTGCGCTCCCTTCCAGATCGGCAGCCGTGGGAGCCATGCCCCGCCCCCCAGGCCCGTCTCAGCACACCCGTGCGCTGGCTCAAACTGGAAAAGATGGAGCCACTGCTTATCCCCAGAGGATGGTGGCGAAGAGTTCTTGTTTCACAATCTGGTGTATCGACAAAAACTTTGAGGGCTTGTTAAGGCAAACAGATTAGAGGACAACTACCATCGAAAAGATCGTTTATTACTCACCATTCCCAAGAGAAGGGACACGGCATGCCATGGGGCGGGCACGTGGGGAAGCACCAGGGTTGGTCAGGAGGTTGGGGGAAGGGATGTGGACAAAAGCCTCTCTTGTGGTTTCCATGGAAGGAACAGGGCCAGGCGGGACAGACGGGCTTAGGATCGGCTAGTGGGAATCATTTCAGCAGGCTCTGGGGTATAAGGGCTGTCCCTACCTGTCTGGCACCTGGCCCTGGGACTGTTAGGACAGGTGGACCGTAGCCCAGAGTGTGACAGCCCAGTAAAGGAGGAGGGTGGGGGTGAGAGCTCTGGATTGGTGGGGTTGCATGTGAAAAGCGTGCTTGGGGGTGAACGGTTTGCTGTCCTCAGGAATCGACCAGCCCTGGAAGGGGCAGTCCCTCCAGGGTCAGCCAGGTCCCAGATACCAAAAGCACCAGAATACAGAAAATAAGGTATGGCCTATGCAGTCCTGACACCTTGAGCAGCTCTCTGTGTATGTGATGCCCAGGCTGGGTTGATGGCGACCCCTACCAACCCGTGTCTATTCCTGGCATCCGGCTTCCTGCAGGTTGCCACAGCTGAATCATTTGGGGTTTGGTGAGAGTGTCAGAAGACTCACATGGGACCAGAACGCTGGGCTCGCCGCCCCTCCAATGTCCCTTAGGGACTTCGGGACTGTGATGTGCTGGGAAGCACCAGGGGGCTCCAGAAAGGCGCTCTTGTTACGGAAACAGGTGTTCTCTCTCAGTACGTACCCCTCTCACGTGTTGGGCACAGAGCCTTTCCAGGCGGCCAGGCTCCAGGAGGGGCAGGACAGTGCCTGTGAGGCGGATGGTCTGATGGCTGAGGGGGCAGCATGGAGGCTGTTGACCCACCGCAGGCAGGACACAAGCCTTGGGAAAACAAGTGTATCTTTTCGTTCAACTTCTATTGAAAAGTCCTCTCTGATGCCAGTACTGTGGCACTCACCACCTTGACCCTCACGAGCAACCCTGAGAGGCAGAAAGGCCTTTTATTGCCAGTTCTGTTCCAAAGTGACCGGGAATCTGTGAGGTCCGGGCGTCCGCCAGGGGACGTGGCAGGTGCCGTCCGGGTCTGCCCCTCCTCCCCCCTCAGCGCACCGCCTCTACGGAAGGCAGCAGTGAGAATCAGAGCCTCAGTCCCAGCGCTCTGGTTTTCAGTACAAAACACCTTCCGGCTCCAAAAGGAGGTAATTTTGCAGGGACTTTGGGAGGGGCAGCAGGGGCGCGAGGTGGAAACACTTCTTGCCAAGTAACTTCCGAATGGCGCAACGGCTCAGGTGCTGCAGACAGCGGGGGGCGTGGGCCAAAGCAAACAAAGACCGGTAGAAGGCCTGGTGCATCTGGAAAGAAGGCAGGCGGGAGATCAACCCTGACAGGCGGCAGCGCCCTCCACCAAGGGGGCGCGGGGATTTTCCCGAGGTGCCGTTCTAGGGGGTCTGAAGGAAGTCCGTTTTGGGTGACACCCCAGGTAACACAGGTATTCTCCTCAAATCCTGCTCTGCTCCCCCCACTGCACGGTGCACTCGCTGTTGGGCGATGTGCACAGAACTCAAGTCAATGAGACGTGAGGGGAGAGCTTCTGGAGGCTTCTGGGGGCTGGGGGGGGGGAACGTCCTCACAGTTTCTTAATCGACAGTGACCGTGGACTTTGTTGGGTACCTAGATACACCTCCACTTTGCCTTCTCTGTCCTTTTTTGATGCTTTGCGCTTCCCTGGGTATAGTGTGAGGAAACACACACACACACACACACACACACACACACACACACACGCACGCGCGGGTGAGCAGAAACCCAGCGATGCTGTGCTGAGGGGGAAGGAAGGGCGCTCCCTTACCTGAAATACTTCCTCCGGAATCACCTCCCGCCAGGACTCAGACACGCGGAGCTGAGGGTAGGAGTTGAAAAGCGTCTCGATCACCGTGGGGGCTGGCGCGCAGGTCTTCAGCACCTGGTCGGAAGTGGGGGGGACAGAACTTACGTCGACTGGGCTCTGGGTCCAAGTGGGGAAAGGGCCAGCAGATGTGGGGGGGTGTCTGGGTCCCACTTCGGCCACTCCCTGGCTGTGTGACCCCACTCTACCTCAGCCATACCGGGGATAACAGCCCTGGAGGGATCAGGACAGCAGGGCCACGGAAGTTAGTTCCCAGACAAGCGCAAGGCAAGTGGCCCATCTTAGCCCCGTGATGGCAGCACATCCCCGAGTCTGGGTCAAGTGCTTACGCATTCACTTTCCCAGGAACAGGGTGCCGATGGCTCAGTGGGCTCTCCTGGCCTCCGGATTGCTACTCAGAGAAGAGGAAGGAGGTTCTGTTGGTTGGCAGTCTGGTCCAAGGATGGTGTTTACAAATTCTTATCTCAATTTTCTAATGTGTCAGGACACTGAGGGAGAAGGATCGCTTTGCCGTTGAATTTCCTCCCGACTTGGCCTTTCCATTTTATTTCCAGTCTCTGCTGGCAAAGGAGTCCTGTTTTCTTATTTGCAAATTTTACGATTGAAATGAGAACACTATTTGCTTTTTAAAAATCAGCTTTTTCTTGCGATCGTGACATGTGAATGAACACAAAAATGATAGTCCCTATGCACCCCCCCCATCAACACATGGCCAACCCTGCCCCATCCACACCCACATTACCTCCGATTATTTTAAAGCAAATGCAATGTATCCTATCATTTCATCTGTAAATGTTTCAGTGTGACTCTTACAGGATGCTTTAGAAGAAACCACATCATTACACGACCTGAGAAATTAACACGTTTCTTAGCATCATCTAATATATGGCCAGTGTTTAAATTCACAAATTTCTCTTCAATTCTCTTCAATGCCATTATATAGTAAAAAAAAAAAATTGTTTGTCTGAATAAGAACTGAAATAAGGCCAACAGGGTTGAGATTGGTTGATATGATGTATTATCAGATCTCTTATTTGTGTATCATGTTATAGATTATTGAAGAAACCGGGTTCTTTGTCCAGCAGAGTCTCTCAGTGTTGGGATTTTGCTCACAGTATTCCTGTAGGGTTTGGGGACACGATGTTCCTCCTCTGCTTTTTGTAAATTAATGGTTGGGTTTGGAAAATTCATCAAATTCAGATTTGATTTTGGGGAAGGGCAGGGCAACATTACAGCTTTCTGTTTTTGAGGCTTAAGATTTACCAAGGGTTGTAAAACTATTCTTAGTATTTCTTCATTGAGAAAACTGAGGTTAAGCAATTTTCTTAAGATCAGGCACCAAATATCTACAGCAGGCAATTAACAAACAGGGCCAAAGGCTGAGCTCCCTGGGGCTCTCTGAACTGAGTCAAATAGAAGAAAGTACTTAAATCCCCCAGTATGGTTGCTCCATTCACAACTTACTGAGCTTGGCTCAGATATGAACCCTTTTTAAAATGTTAAGACAAAACAAGAAATTAGTGTATCTTTGTTCAGAGATAAGCACTATTAACATTTTAAGTATACTAATGTTTAATGCATTTGGACAAAAAATTAATATATACAATAAGAGTGGGCTAATACTTTGCATATTATTTTGAAACTTGATTTTTGTCCACTCAAAACAGTTGTGCACAATTCAGAAATCATAAATGAGCACTTCAACATTACTTCAGTGACCATATTTTATTTGATGAATATATGAGCATATTATAATGTATTCAATGAAACGACTACTGTAAACTGATGTTACAAACAACGAACACTCTTGAATGCGATTCTCTTTCTGCCCCTAACCATTCTTATTTAAATTATTTTTATTTTTTTCTTTTTTGAGAGAGAGAGAGAGAGAGAGAGAGTACAAGGGGGGGAGAGGGGCAGAGGGAGAGAGAGAGAATCTTAAGCAGGCTCCACACAGGTCTTGATCCCATGACCCTGGCATCATTACTTGAACTGAAATAAAGAGTCGGACGCCCAACTGACTGAGCCCTCCAGGCGCCCCTTTATGTAGCTAAGATAATTCTGCCCTCTTCTGACATTGAATTCCTGGAAGCAGAAACGTAGGGTCAAGGAGTCTGTACATTTTAAAGGTTTTAAAACACGCTGTCAAATTGTGAGTGTGCAAATTGGCACACTTTTTGAAGAATAGGGTATGAGAGTATCTCTTTCTCCCTACCCAAATTATCTCATTAGTTATTTAAATTTGATAGGTACAATATGGAATATTTACTTCTGTTTTGGTGGACCATTTGTGTTCTTTTGTGAATTGCTAAATTATGTTTTTTGCTCAATTTTCTATAGTATGTTTATTTTTTTCATTGATTTGTAAATATATTTTACATTTTTGCAAATATATCTTTATATTTGCAAATAATGGTATTTTCTCCTCTCAATATAAATATCTCACATTTACTTTTCTTGTCTTATTACATTGGTGAGAGCTTTAAAGTTCAATGTTAAATAACAATATTGATAGCAGGCATCATTATCTTATTCCTGATTTTAATAGGATTATCTGTAATGTTTCACTAAACCATATAACCTTGGATATTAGTTTCAGATAGACTCTCTGTTCTAAATTCAGGAAGTGTCTTTCTGTTCCTAAGTTACTGTAAATTTTAGGATTTCATTTTATTTTTTGCCTTTTTCTAAGCAAGTTGATACAAGATTTTTCAATACCGACCCATTTTTGTCTTCACAGAACAGACTCTATTTGACTAATCTGAAGAAAATGCCAGATTCAATTTGCTAAGATTTCTATATCTCTTCTAAGAACTAAATGTGGTTTGTTGTTTCAGTTTTGTAAGCTATTTGTGTCAGGTTTTGATATCATTTTATGTCGACTTAGCTTAGAAAATCTCCTGTTAGCACATTCCAAGATTTTAAAAGTGCAAACTTCCTGGAAGCGAGAAGGCACGGATCTTGCATTTAACATTGTCTATGCCTGGTCTTATGCTGCAGGTAATATTTTTCACTTTCTTCCTCGGTTATTGGTATTTTTTTATATTTTCACTTTCTTCCTCGGTTATTGGTATATTTTGATTTCTTCTTTTTTTTTAAAGATTTTATTTATTTTTTATTAAAAAATTTTTAATGTTTATTTATTATTTTGAGAGATAGACAGAGTGTGCGTGGGGTGGGGCAGAGACAGAGGGAGACACAGAATCTGAAGCAGGCTCCAGGCTCTGAGCTGTCAAGCACAGAGCCCGACGCGGGGCTCCAACTCACAAAATGCTAGATCATGACCTGAGCCAAAGTCAGACGCTCAACTGACTGAGCCACCTAGGCGCCCCAGATTTTATTTTTAAGTAAACTCCACGCCCAACATGGGGCTCAGACTCACAACCCCAAGGTCAAGAGTTGCACGCTCTACTGCCTGGGCCAGCCAGGCGGCCCTTGATTTCTTCTTGAATCCATTTTATTAATCTATATTTTCCTGGAAAACAATCTCATCTTATTTTATTTATTAAAAATTTTTTTTTAATTCCAGTATGGTTAACATACAGTGTTATATTAGTTGCAGCTGCACAGTATAGTGATTTAACAATTCTAAACATGACTCAGTGCTCATCATGGTAAGCGTACTCTTAATTCCCTTCAGTTACTTCACCCATTCCCCACCCCGCTCTGGTAACCATCAGTTTGTTCTTCTTCTTCTTCTTTTTAATGTTTATTTTTGAGAGAGAGAGAGAAAGATAGAGCATGAGCAGGGGAGGGGCAGAGAGAGAGGGAGACACAGAATCCGAAGGAGGCTCCAGGCTCCGAGCTGTCAGCACAGAGCCTGACGCGGGGCTCGAACTCACGGACCGTGACATCATGACCTGAGCCGAAGTCGGACGCTTACCTGACTGAGCCACCCAGACGTGCCACCAGTTTGTTCTTTATAGTTAAGAGTCTGTTTTTCTGTTTGTCTCTTTTTGTCCTGTTTGTTTTACTTCTTAAATCCCATGTATGAGTGAGATCAGATGGTATCTGTCTTTCTCTGAGTCATTTCACTTAGCATTGTGCCCTCTAGATCCATCCATGTTGTTGCAAATGGCAACAATCTTCATTGTAAAGAAACTGAGCTTTGCAGGTGTATCTGTCAGAGTTCCAATGGGACAGAAACAGCACACTGACGTAGGATCGTCCCGGGAGGGTTTACCAATACAGGAACTATTAAGCCTGGTGTGAGTACAGGGGAAGTCAAAGCACTAATGTGGAGCTGGGAGCAGGGCCACTTCTGCCTCTGGGACTGAAGGGTGGAGACTCACGTGGGCTATCAGGAGTAGTGATCTTGGGTTGGGGACATGCACCAGCCTGAGGCACAGAGGGGGCCAAGCAGAGACCTCCTCTGACCTTGCCCTCCTTCTCCCACTGTCTGCTGGGAGACTGCACTGGTGAAGCCCAGGAAGGCAGAGGGCCCAAGGGCCTTCTTGATGTATCTACGCAGGTGGAGAGAAATTCTGGATGGGAGATATCCCCACTCTCTCTAGGAACAAGCACCCCTTTTCATTTGAAATTCTGTAATTGGGGGCACCTGGGTGGCTCAGTTGGTTGAGCGTCCGACTTTAGCTCAGGTCATGATCTCGCGGTTCGTGGATTCAAGCCCCACGTCGGGCTCTGTGCCGACAGCTCGGAGCCCGGAGCCTGCTTCGGATTCTGTGTCTCCCTCTCTCTCTGCCCCTCCCCTGCTCACACTCTGACTCTCTCTGTCTCTCAAAATTAAACATTAAAAAAAAAAAAAAAGAAATTCTGTAGTTGTATTTCCAATGTTTTTCCTTGTTTAGTCTTACTGGAATTTCACTAATTTGTTTTTTCAAGGAATCACCTATTGGATTTTATTGACCAGTTCTTTTCAAATATTCGAATCCATTAAATTTTGCACTTATTGTTATTAATGCCTTTGTTCCTCTTTCTGACCCCTTGGATTGACTGCTCAGTTAATTTAGTAACATTTTTTTCCACTTGAGTCATAATAAAAGCAACTTTTAAAGTGGTGTGGGTACGGTCACAGCCCTAAGTTTTGAGGCACAGGGTTCTAACTCTCTCTCTTAAATATTCTGCAATTCTGTAAGTATTGATGCAATAGTTTTTTGAGAGTGTGCTATGCAATCTTCAAAAGGTTATTTTTGAAAATTAGCTGTTTGCTGTTGATTTCTGATGTATTGTATTACAGCCTTTTTTAAAAGTTTACTTATTTATTATTTTGAAAGAGACAAAGAGAGAGAAAATGCAACTGGAAGAGGGGCAGAGAGAGAGAGGGAGGGAATCCCAAGCAGACTCTGCACTGTCAGCACAGAGGGGGAGGTGGGGCTCAGATTCACGAACCGTGAGATCCTGACCTCAGCCGGAGTTGGACAGTTAGCCGCCTGAGCCCCCCAGGCGCCCCTCTATTACAGCTTTAAATGATATCTGGCTTGGAGTACCAGAAGTTGTATTCTGTTGGCAGGGTGCAAAGTTCAACATGCACTTGTCACATGTATGATTGGAAGCTTCTACTCCCCCCTCCCGCCACTTGATCTATGAGAGACTGAGATGTGAACTTAAAATCACCTAGAATTACTATTTTTCAGTTAGTTTCTCCACTGTAACATCACCTTTCTTTGGCACATAGGCTTCTGATGGTGTGGACCGTATTCTTTATCTCACCGTCAGGGCATCTCGTCCCTTCAGTTGGTGGGAATTCTTCTATGTTGCGTGTTAGTATCAATGCATCGTTTTATTTTTCGTTTGTTTTTGCTAGAATTAGCAAAACAATTGTTTTTGTTTCTGTTAACCCTCTCGTTCCAGTTTTAACGTGTTTTGAGTCTCTGTGTTGGTAACAGGGCAGTTTAAGAAATGTACATTTATTGTTATCAATAATCTATTTGGGCTTACTCTGTCTTATTTTATTCTTTATGATTTTTCAAAGGTTTATTTATATATTATTATTATTTATTTATGTATTTAGTAATTTCTACACCCAATATGGAGCTCTAAACTAATGACCCTGAGATCGAGAGTCTCCCGCTTCTTTGATGGAGACAGCCAGGTACCCCTATTCTTTTATGATTTTTTATGCCCGTTCCTTTGTTGTCTGATTTCTGTTATACAAGTTTGTGTTTTCCTTGTGTTTATTCTTATATTTTGGAAGTACGTATCCTATTTAAAATTCTCCTAGTGGTTACCTTCAAGATAAAAAATAATGGCCCATATTTTCTAAACATTAGAATGGCATTTTTTGCGTTCTAGATGTGCCATTATCCCTGGCACATCTCTAGATGTGCCACTGTCTTCTCCTAACCAATTCTTCTCCTTCCTTAATAACATCTGGAGTTTTGGTTCCAGATCATGATTATTACAAGGTCATATTTTATGTTGCGTACTTCCTTCAGAGATAACTTTTGGTATTAGCGTTTAGTTTTACAACCTGCCTTACAATTACTTGAGTTGTCTCTATTTTCCCTGAGTTGTATGCCCACCACCTGTCCATTAAGCCTTTCACCCCAGATATTTACCGAGCTCCTCCGAGAAGCTAGGGACCGTGTTATGCCTGCATGCTACAATGGCAAACTCTGCCTTCCCAGAATTTTACAGCCCCCAACTAGATGGTCCCAAATAAAAGTAAAATCAATAATAGACAACAGGTGCCATAGCAACTGTGGTGGGGGGATCACGAGGTGCTAGAAGTGGGACCTAAGTCAGACTTGGATTCGCAATGGGGGCTGAGTTGGTCAGGGGAAGACCAGCTCTGTGGAGTAGGTGACACTGGAGTTAAGACCTAGTTAAGGAGTAGGAGTTACAGAAGGTAGGGCGGGTTCAGAGAGTAAGCGTGTGCCGGGTGGAGAAAACAGTGGCCAAACCTGGGAGGTGAGGAGATGCTGAAAATGTTGGCCGGGGCGCAGAGCGTGACGTGGGGCATGTGAGCCAGAGACTGGGGAGGGAGGCAGGGCGCCGTCGGGCCGAATGCCGACCTCCAGGATGAAGCTGGGCGACCTGGAGGGCACGGGGGAGCCCTGGGGGAGTGACAGGATCAGATTTTCATTTCAGAAATAGCACCATGGCTACAACGTTGTGAACAGTTTCCGGGGGCCATATTGGAGGCAGGGGGCCCAGTTCAGGGGACGTGTCCAAGGGCCACGGGAGAGATGGTGGCGGCTGAAACTCAGCTGGTGGCCGTCAGGATGGAAAGAGGAGGAAGATGCCGAGACACAGGGAGGAGGCAGAGGGAGGGAATCTGCAGACTTGAGTTTCCCAACCCCGAGATGCTTTTCGGTCTTATCCGTTCGTCCGCTGGAGTACTCCCATCCCATTGGTCTTCAGCCCCAGATACCGCAGACACCCTGCCCTTGCTATGAGCACCAGCGGGCTGCCACACCCAGTTGCGCAGTGCTCCCCTCTCCCTGTGCTGTGTGGGCCACATCTGATGCGGTTAGTCAGGTCCTCCTCTGTGACATTCTTCACTTGGCTCCCAGGAAGCCACACTCTCCCACCTCCCTCACCGGCTGCTTCTCCCCAGCTGCCTTCTCCTCTCTCCCTCTTCTTGATGTGAGAACACCCCTGCATTCATAGGTCCTTCCTCTTCTTCTTCTTTTTTTTTTTAAATGTATTCTCACTTCCTGGTGATCCCATCTGGTCTCCTGGCTTTCAGTACCATCCATATGTAAATAAGATGCGGTCCATATATGCAGTGGAATATTACTCAGCCATAAACAAGACTGGACTGTTGCCATTTGCAACAACATGGATGGAGCCAGAGAGTCTCCCTGAGCAAAATAAGTCAGTCCGAGAAAGACAGATACCGTATGATTTCACTCATGTGTAGAATTGGAAGACACAAAACAAATGAAGAAAGAAGAACAGAGACAAACAAACAAAAACCCGGAGTCTCAACTATAGCCCTCTCAAACTCTGGGCTTGGACAGCCTACTGCTTACTTGGTATCGAAAACAAGCCCCCAGTTCTCTTACTCTACCCACAACCTTCCATTTCAGCTGATGGCAAACCCATCTTTTCAGCGTCTCAGGCTGAATGCCTTGGAGTTGGCTTTGACTCCTCTCTCTCTCTCACATCGCTCATCCAATCTGTCAAGAAATCCTGGGGGCTCCATCTTCAAAATATGTTCAGAATCAGAGAAGATCCTGGCAGCAGCCTCCTAAGTCGTCCCCCCACTTCTGCACCCCCTCCCCTGATGTATGTTCTCAGCACGGAGGCCAGAAGGGTCCCCACCAAATGTTAGTCGGGTCCTGCCACTCTGCTCAAACCCCTCTGATGGCCAAAGTCATGACAGTGTCCCGCAAGACCCCACACCATCCACGCCCCTCCCCTACCCCTGGTCCCATCTCCTGCTGTCACCAGCTCTCTCTACCGTCAGCCACACTGGTCCCCTTGTTCCACACACAGGTCAGGTTTACTCCTGCCTCAGGCCACAGGCTGGCTGCTGGTCAGCTGGCCCCTTCCCCCCAGACACCTGCACACCTGCACAGCTGATGCACTCACCTCTCAAGTCTTGGCTCAAAGCCACCCACCCTGGATACTGCGCTTAAAACTGCAACTGCCCCCCCCCCACTATAGTTTTTATCATTTTATTGGCCCATTGATGATGCTCATTGTTTAAAGCTTGTCTTCCTGTTCGAATGTAAGCTCTATGAAGGCAAGACTACTTTTTTGTTTTTTTTTTTCTGAACTACACCCAAAGCACTTAATATGTTGCTGACGCATGGCTGGTGCTCAGTAAATATTTGTTGGATAAATAAATATGTAGAACTGTGTCTTTTCTTTTCATCTCTCTCCTTTCCTTCCTTGTTTCCTAACTTCCTTTTCTAGCTTCCTTCCTTCCTTCCTTCTTTCTTCTTTCAAATGATTTTAAGTAATCTCTATACCCAAAGTGGAGCTCAAACTCACAACCCTGAGATCAACAGCATTCTCTAATGAGAATGAGCCAGCCAGGAATCCCAAGTATATATATGTTAAATGCATTAGGAAGGCAAGGTTGATAAGACACAAGTGTCTTACTTTTACCACCCAAATGAAAAGCATCTTGGCTGAGTCTAAAATTCTAGCAACCAAACTTTTCCTTTAAAAATCTGAAGATGAGAGGTGTCTGGCCGGCTCAGTCAGTGGGGCATGTGACTCTTGGTCTCAGGGTTGTGAGTTTGAGCCCCACCTTGGGTGTATAGATTAAAGAATCTGAGGATGATATTTAATTGTCTTCTGATAATATTGCAGCAGAGAAATTGGAGCCTAGACTGATTTTTATTCCTTTATGAATATTTTCTACTCAGATACTTTGCAAGATTTTCCCATGCTTTTCAAAATTAAAAATTTTTTTAACATTTATTTATTTTTGACAGAGAGAGAGAGAGACAAAGCGTGAGCGGGGGTGGGGGTGGCAGACAGAGAGGGAGACACAGAATCCGAAGCAGGCTCTAGGCTCTGAGCTGTCAGCACAGAGCCTGACGTGGGGCTCGAACTCCCAAACTGTGAGATCATGACCTGAGCAGAAGTCGGACGCTCAACCGACTGAACCACCCAGGTGCCCCTTTCCATGCTTTTTTAGAACACTTGTGCTGGAATGTATATAGAAGTGTGACTCCCATCACTGATTTGCAGAGAATATCCATTCGACTTCTATGAGTTAAGATTTCTAGTGCAGCTAAGTTTTCTTCTATTCTGTCTTTGATTACTATTTCTTGTTTCTTTCTTAGAGAGAAACAGTGTGTGTGTGTGTGTGTGTGTGTATGTGTGAATGGTGGAGGGAGAGAAAGAGAATCTTAAGCAGGCTCCACACCTGACTCAGGGCTCGATCTTGCAACCTTGAGACCATGACCTGCACTGAAATCAAGAGTTGGATGCTTCACCGACTGAGCCACCCAGGTGCCCCTGATTACTATTTGTGATCCATTTGTTCTAGGCTCTTCTTCAGCAACATCACTTATCTGTGGGTTGGCTTTCTACCCTCTGTCCTTCATAAACACCACTTTCTTTTCTAGTTTCTTGGTTTTGTTTTTTTCTTTTGCACTTAGGAAGAGCTTTTTAAAATTGTTTTATGTTTATTTATTTTTGAGAGAGAGAGAGAGTGAGTAGGGGAGGGGCAGAGAAAGAGGAAGACACAGAAGCCAAAGCAGGTTCCAGGCTCTGAGCTGTCAGCACAGAGCCCGACGCGGGGCTCAAACTCACGAACCACAAGATCACGACCTGAGCTGAAGTCGGACGCTTAACCAACTGAGCCTCCCAGGTGCCCCAGGAACAGCTTTTAATGTTAATTTTCCTTTGTAGCTAACACACTGTGGTTTACTTTCCAACACTCCAAAGGATTAGTTTAATTCAATCGCTATAACTCCATTCCCCTTGTCATGACTGGTTTGGGGAAGTGCAGGTTTAAGTCAACTGGGGCCAGTGAAACACAGGGGAGCCTCCTCGGGGCTTCTAGAGAAAAGCAAGTGGATATGAAATGAGGAAGCTGGCTGGCCCAGTTGTTGCTGGAAGCCATTTTCCGACCAAGAGATGAGCCATCCTGAGGACGAAGCCAAGTCACGAAGGTTGGAAAACATCTGGTTCCTTGGGGACCTCCTGGGGACACAGAAACAATCCATCCCGAAGCCTGCCCTTACTTCTCCATTTCTTGTTATATGAGATACGACAGAGGCTGGAACCAAGTCTGCCTGGTGGGGGCTGGGAGTATGGGGAGGAGCCGTCGAGGGTACTGGAGCCTTGGAAATGCAGGCTTCTTCCCTCCCTTTCATGGGGTCTCCTTTCGCCGAAGCCAGCCAGCAGCCGGCTGGTATGGGACTCTTAGTTCGAGGGGTCTAGCCGCACCATCCCCAGCCCTCAACATGCAGAGCAGAAGGCAGGGACGCCAGGGAGTGGATCTGAGGTCACACGTGCCAACAGCACAGCTCCGTCACTTATGTCACTGACGTGGTTCCTTTTATGAATCAATTCTGCTTTTTGCTTCCCTTCAGGCGCTGTCCAAGCCGCCGCTGTATAACCTTGTCCCCACCCCACCCCCCATCCCCCTTGTCACATCATGCTACTGCCTTGTCCCCTTAACCGGCTCTGCTTTAGGCACCTCTTGCGCTCTGTAGATGACGGCACACAGTTTCTCAGATTTTCTTCTGGATCTTTTCATGAGAGGTACGGATTTCCTTTCTACTCCCTGGATGCCGTCCCCGCATTTTGTTGTTGTTGTTGTTTTTCTGCCCCCTTTCCCCCCCTCATGAGTCTATTTATATGTCTGCCTATTTGTCATTGATTAAGGCAAGAGCCAGACAGGAGGTGTGTCAAAATGCGGGCGAGGTCCGTGATGCTGTATTTCCCGGCGGGAGACCGGAGGGGCCGTGTAGAGGAAGGCTGGCGAGGACCATGCCCAGCCCTGTTCCGCCTGCACGTTCACCTGGTGACTGCACCCCCCGGGAGCCCTCTTCTCGTACCCTATTCCCAGCACAGCTCGCAGGTTGCTATGCAACCCAGCTTCCTAGGTTTCCACCTTTGCACTTTGCCCCATCTCCGAGAATGCACTGTATCTCCAAAGGCATCCCCTACTGCCTGGTCGACTTTAAAAACAGTTTTGTAATGTGCGCCTGACTGCCTGAAAACTTAGGGCAGTGCTGAGGATTTGCTTTCTCTCCCGGCTCCCTTTCCCGTCTCCCTTCCCTCCTCTTGTCTTGGCGGCTCTTCTAGTACGGGGACAGGAGCAGTTGCACTTTAAAAGCTGGTCATCGCAGTGCTACTGTAAGAATGATCATCTCTGGGCCCCGTCCTACCCCAAATTTGGGTTTTGTCCCAATCCATTACTCTTACGAAGTCAGAAGCGGGCGTTAGAGAAGGAGAGAGACGGTGAATGCCGGAGACGGAGAGGTAGAGGGAGAGCCGGGCAGGCAGACGTCTTCCCACCCGAGCCCCGGAGCCCGACTTTATCCCTTCACCAGCACACAGCGTGCCCCTGGCGTGAGGGTATTTCTGGCTTCCAGAAGCCACCACTAACATGCCGTTTCCTGGAGCACGGTGGTCTCCGATTTCGACTGCCCCCCTTTTGCGCTGGGAGAAAACCGCACCATCAAGCTGAGCGGTTCACACCGGACCCCTCCGGATCTAGTCTGGTGACACGTATATGGTGTCCTATGCAATGCCTGCTTCTTCAGACCCTCCCCAGGCTAACCCTATCCCTCCGGTGACCCTGCGATTGGCCCTCAAACTTACTCTCTGCAAAACGTTAAATGGCTCCCAGCGACTGCAGGCGCCAGGGAGGCCTCCCCGCACCGTCCCCCCGCCCAGGACGAGCTGCCCTCCCTCAGCAGAAGCGCCCCCTCCTCCGGGCCCCTCCTTCCTGGGTCACAGACTGTGATCAAGTCTTATTGCCTGTCTCTGGGAATTCATTTCCTGTCTCTCTGTTCCACCTCTCTGGGGCTCCCCGGCCCTCCCCAGTCCCCCAGCCCCGTGCCCCCTCACGTCTGCCAGGCAGCTGGCTGCCTTCATTATTTTTACGCCAACACAGTTTAAAAAATCTCCACTGCCTCCTCGCTGTCTGCGGAGATGCGGCTGCCACACTGCTCTGACATCCCGGTGTCATTAGGGCCCACGCACACTCTCCTCAGCTAATGAGGCGGCAGAAAGAAAATTAAGGGGGAAAATCACACAGGCACATTGCTCTGTATGTAGATGGGAGAAATAAACCAAGAACAAGGAAAACAGAGGTGCGCTCCTGGAGACAGCTCACCTCCCTCCTCCCACCGGGGACGCTCGCACACGCACACACGGCTCCGTGAAGACAGGAAACGGGAGTCTGGTTTGTGGCTGCTGCTACCCTGGGATTCTCCCACTAAACCTCTGGTGCAGCTGGCGGTCCTGTGAGGTCGCTTTGCCGCCTTCTGTCATCAGGCAAAAAGAAGGCACCAAAACTCTGGGTCCGCGCTTTCAGCGTGGTCGGGGCCCAGAAGGTGAGGCAAGGCCAGAGATCTGCAGATGTTTCTAGAATCTGCCATTCTCGCCACCAACCTTCTTCTCTCCCCTCGTTCACGCTACCCGCATGCCTCGCCTGGATTTTCCACCAGTCCCCTACTCTGGCATGTTCTCCACACTCGAGCTGAAATATCATCCCAAAGACTCATTTGATCGTGTCACCTCTGCTGCTTAACATGATGCAACACGTTCCCATTGTTCTCAAGACAAAGGCGAAAGCCCGTAACCCTTAAGGCCCCTGCCTCTTGCTCCCTCTGGCCGGTTTCCTCCTAGCTGCCAGCTACCGGGTCACCTTTCAACTGCATACATCCCAGTGCTCTGTCTGCCCCAGGACACTTGCCCGTGCTGTTCCTTCTGCCAGGAATGGTCCTTCTTTTATCGTTTACATGGCGGCGTCTTCGGCCTTCAGGTCCAGGCTCATTCCGCACCTGCCCGGGGAGCCTCTTACCGCCCCCCCCCCCCCTCCAGCCACGTCAGGCCCCCCGTTTGGCACTTTCAAGGTACGGTGGGCCTCGGTTTAGCAGCTTTCTGGCCGTGGCGACTTCACCTTGAGTGTGTCGTTGTCTGAGTCAAGACTGTCCTCCACTCTCTTAAGGCAGCTCTGTGAGGGCAGGAAATGCACACGCCACAGTTCAACACTGACTCCAACACAGAGCACGGTAGTTCCCTGAAATGTCTGTCGAATGAGTAAGTAAGTGCTCAAGGGCTGCCTGTGGGAAGCACAGCCTACGTCTGCGGTCAGATGGCTCATTGCTGGTGCTGTCCCTGTGCTTCCCGCGCTCCTGGGCTGAGTCTGAATGATTTAGGCCGCCCGGCTCAGGGGCACAAGGAGAGAGAGACGTGAGCAAAGCCCTTCACTGCAGACCAGGCCTCCTCCAACCCGCGGTCCACTGGTGACGGCTGCAGAACAAGTCGGGTCCACATGTGTGTGTTTAGAGAAACACTCCTGCCTACTCTCCTGCGGGCCGGGCCCCACCTGTCCCGACGCCTTCCCGAATTCAAACCTGGCTGCGGCCGGCCGCCGCGTCTGCACCTGCCCTGGAGTCCCGCCGTCTGACTCTGCTGTTAACTAGCGGGCAGCCGGGCGGAAAGTCCTGGCTTCCTGTCAACATGCTTGCTTCCTAAGCTGTGACACCACTTTGATTTTCGGGGCAGAGCACTGCACACGGCTCCGATGGATGCTTCGAGTCCGCCTGCCGCGGCGACGGTGCCTTTGTCTGGGCCTGGGGGAGCTGTGATTTATGTCATAAGCTCGCTGTGAAACCTTTGCCTCAGTAATTCTGAGCTCCGTGGGTGTCTCTTTACATCTATTTAAAGCACGGCTGCTGCCCACGGACCGCGTGCTCTGTGACATTCCCTGGTGCCTCTGTATACGCCCCGCCATGGTGCTGAGTCTTGCCTGCAGAGTCGTTTCAGTGTTTTGCTGCGCGCTCCACGAGTCTGCTGAGCGGAGTCGGGTCTGTCCCTTTGATGTCCTGCGTGGCGATCAGACCCCTTCCCCGGCGGACCGACCGCTTGCAGGGGCCTGGCTGCAGGAGCACGCTGCTTCCGTGCTTTGCCCCGCTGTCCCGGGGCAGGGCCACAACAACACAGGCGCTTGTGTCTTTGCTTAGAACATTCTCAGTGGGGTGGTAAACGCGTTCCCCTTTGAAACCTGCTCCTGACCACAGTGCCGGGGGCCGGGGGCTGCAGACCCCACCAGCGCTCCTTCCGGGGGCGTCCCCTCGAGGTGTGGGGAACAGCGCAAAGAAGTCAGAGCCCCGTGTCCAAAGGTTTAACCCACAGGCCGCTGTGGCCCGGAGTCGCCAGCATCCCTGCACTCATTCAGCAAACAGGGACTGAAGATGTGCGGGTTCGGGCGTGGTGCTCCGTGCAGGGGAGGCAACGGCAGTGCGGCAGTGCGGCTGTTTTGTGAATGCCTCCGAGTATTAAGATTCCTCAGAGATGGCGTGAAATTGCAGACAGATCGTCACTTCTGGGAGCCAAGCACTTCCCAGGGCCTCTTGGTCCCTGCTATAACAAACAGCCTCCACATTCAAACCTACCTGCGGCTTGCAGCCCGCTGACCATGCTACATTCCTGTGGGGCTGGTGGAGTGGGGGGCGGATCCCAGGAGAGGGCCCAGAGGGGGCCCAGAGGGGGCGCCCTGTGCCTTGTCCTGCATCTCAAGGTCGAGGCAGGGTACTTACAGCTCTGAAGACAGAGTTCAGGCGCTAGACGCCCTGCCCCCAAGGATGATGCCCAGTGAGGTCGTGCCTGGGACTTGGACACCCACAAAGATTGCGTGATTCTAAGACCAACAAAGGAATATTTATTACTGGTCACTACTGAAACAAGTGGACCTTTTTTTTTTTCTTTTAAAGAATTTGCCGCAAATATTTTTCACTTTTGGCCCATCACGTAAAGTCACTTCTTTTGTCTTGCTTGTTTCTTTTTCCTTCTTTATGCAGTTTCACGCCCCCGAGGGCTGAAGTATCTTGCTTTAATGCAAATGCAGTGTGAACGGGAGGGACAGCAGGTGGGTCTTGATCCCATTTTATTGGTCCATGAACTAAGACCAATAAAGGTTGGGACCCATTACAATGTAAATGATGACTCAGAAATGTACGCGTTATAGAATATAAAAGTGTGGGTATTCCTTCCCTGTCAAGAGCCTGCCATACTGGGATCCTGCCACAGTGGAGTGCCACGAGAGAATTACTTGTCACCGTGATGGTGAGGTAATGAAACACTCAGGGAGTCCAGTGGGTGGGTTTTACATGTTTCACCTACGTTTTGATAGACACACTTGGCAAAGTTAGCCTTTGAGAGAAATGTGTGAATTTTACTATTTCAGCCCACCTGGAGTACTGTCCTTTATTGATTAAAAAAATTTTTTTTAACGTTTATTTATTATTGAGAGACAGAGAGACACAGAGCATGAGCAAGGGAGGGGTAGAGAGAGGGGAGACACAGAATCCCAAGCAGGCTCCAGGATCTGAGCTGTCAGCACAGAGCCCGACGCGGGGCTCGAACTCACAAACTGTGAGATCATGACCTGAGCCGAAGTCTGTCGCCTAGCCACCTGAGCCACCCAGGCACCCCGAGTACTGTCCTTTAAAAGTAGTAGCTTTTCAGCTATTCGTTCAAAACTTAACAGGCCAAAGTATGTCTCTTGCTTATGACTGGCGAGCCTGGGGATAATTTTTAAATCAAGCATGCTCGATTTGACATCTAATGGCACGACTTCCCTTCAGTGAAGTCTTTTATGGGGAGGACAATATCTTCTTATTCCAACCAATATTTGGGGAACTTTTGGAAACATTTTCCACCTTCTAAGTATTTTCTCTGATGGGACATCTTTCGTCGTCATTTTTATCATTTCGGGGTAGATCTGACACGTGGGAAAAGTGACAAGCTGCTCAGAGTGAAGTCTGCAAAGCGGGGTTGAGGTCCCAACAGAGCCCTGACCCAGCGAGGGGCATTTCACCTGGTTGAAACCCAGGTAGGAGACCGTCATGAGCCTGGCGTATTTCCCAGGAGTGTGGTGTGGACGATATGGCAGAGATCTGCAAACAGTGTGAAGTGCTTTCCTTAATCTCATCGGTAAGGTAGGTGGTCAGAGTGGGTATTTCGTTTCAGATCCCACAGGAGACCCATACCTACTGTTTACCAATTACACCAAGAGGTAACCTGCCAAAATATTTTGGGCCATGATGACGTTGTGGAACTTAGTGCCTGGCATCGCCAGGTAACTACTATGGACGGATACAGTCAGGTTGGCAACTTAATTTTCCTTTTTTCTTTTTTAATGTAGGCTCCCCCAGGGTGGGGCTTGAACTCGCGACCCTGGGACTGAATCCCATGCGCTACAGACTGAGCCAGCCAGGCACCCCAAGCAACTTAATTTTCTAGTGACTCCGGCCAGGAGGCTTCTGGGTCCTGCTCTTCTAAGTGTGGTCCCAAGACGAGCACCCTCGGCCTCACCCGGGAGTTTGTCAGACATGCACACCCCCCCCCCCCCATCAGAAGTTGCATATGGACGGGTGGGGGGGGGGCGCGGGTAGGGCTGCTGGGCCCTTGAATCTGAGAAGCGGCGCGAGCCCCGCCGCAGGCCCGTCCCCGGGGGGGCCCCCTTACCTTGGGGAAGGCGTCGGGCCACACGCTGGGGGAGCCGTGGTTGAGCAGCGCCTGCACCGTGCGCTGCGACGCGGCCTCCGCGGCGAAGGCTGCGGTCTGCAGCGCGCGGGCCAGCGGCGAGGCCCCGCCGTAGTCGAGCGCGCCCGCGTCGGCGCCGTGCCGCAGCAGGAGGCGCGCCAGGCCCGGGAGCGCGTGGCCGCAGGCCTTGTGCAGCGGGCTGCGCTCGTCCTCGTCGCGCGCGTCCGCCGCCGCCCCCCGCCGCAGCAGCAGCGCGCACAGACGCAGGCGGCGCGCGTGCTCGTCGGGCCGCCGCGCCGCGCCGCACGCCGCGCTCAGGGCCGTCTCGCCGCGGCCGTTCCTCGCGTCCATCGGCGCGCCGCGGCCCAGGTAGAGGCGCGCGTGCTCGTCCAGGCCGCGCTGGGCCGCCACGTGCAGCGGCGTGTCCCGGCCCGCGCCGCCCGCGCGCTGCACCGAGGCGCCGTGCTCCAGCAGCGCTTGCGCGCACCTGCGGGGAGGCCAAGGCCCGGTCAGCGCGGGGCGGGGCGGGGGCGCGACCCCCGAAGGCCCCGCCCCGCCCCCTGCCACGCCCTTACGCCCTGTCCCCACCCTCCCCACCCCGCCCCGCCCCACCGCACCCTGGCTGCCGCAGCCACCCAGCGCCAGTTGACTTCGTGGGAAGCGAGGGGCGGGGGGCGGCCCTGAGAGAAAGGACCCGAGTTCGGCCGTCCGGTGCCCAGGCTATGGGAGTCGAGACTGAGCTGGGGAGAAAAAATGAGATTTTGGCAGACCGGGGTGGGGGTGGGGCCTACCCGTTGCAAATGGTGGAAATAGCTAGCAACGTTTCCTCAGGATCCACGTGCTACTTTGGAGGGTAATGTGGTTCAAACGACAGTGCCCGAAGCACTAACTACCTGGGCTCTTTGTCATGGCTGGCGGTCACAGAGGGCTTGGGAGGCCCGGTGCTAAGGAGGGTCCCCTAGACCGGGGGGCTCTTCCGCAGCAGCCGGCAGGTAACCCTGTAAGCTACGCAGCTTTGGTGACCGTGCGAGGCAAGGCTCGCCGCGCTCCCGCAGAGGGAATCCATCCGTCCCTCAAGGCACTGACACGGACTGGCACTGGGGGGTCCTCCTACAGGGCTGCAAGCGTAGGTGGCACATGCCTAATTGTGGGGCTACCTTTGCTTCAATCAGACTTGCCCTTGGAGACTGTGGATCTTGGCTGCACCCATGTGAGTGCAGACCCCAGTGGTCTCCTGGGGACTCGAGACGCCCACAGGACACTGCGGTCCCCCCCAGAGGTGGGTGTCTTGGGCTGCCTCCACGTTCACCGACTGGATTCCCAGAGTGTCCTGTTACCCAGGCATCAGTGCCTCTCCCAGGAGAGAGAACCCCAGACTCCTACCTAAGCGGGGACGGCAGGCTGATGACCAGGCAAGGCTCATGCTGGACCTTGGGCCTCGGACGCTAGTGGGAAGCTCTCCCCGAAAGCAGGAGGCCAGTCCTGCATTGTGCTGACCTTTGTCCCTCGTGGACACTGCCAAAACACCAGCCCCACCTCAGACACCTGCTCCCAGGTCAGCTCCCCGACCTGGCCGTTAATGTGTTTGCCTCACCTTTGGAGTCAAACACTCCAGCATGCCGGCCTCAGGCCAAGCCTCCGCTCCTGCTGGCTGGTCCAGGCCCGTGGGTCCCCTTCTCATCCCTGGTCTGCCGAGACTTGAGTCCTAGGCCCCTCATCTCTCAGCCCTGCCTGGCTTCTTTCCTTCCTGGGTGGGGCTGTGGCCACTCCCTTGGCATCCTGGCTCCCTGGAACCGAGGGGACCCAAGGGGCCGTGTCTTCCACGTTGAGCCCCACGGTCATCCACCTGCTGTCCCCCATGTGGCTGCTGGGTGCCACTGGAGGAGACCCGGTTCTCAGATACAGGCCCCCAGGCCCCCTGGTCCTCAGGGAGTTTGTGTTCACCAACAATTCAGTGTTGGAGGCGCTGTTTCTCCTCTCCTCCCCGTCAGCCATCCAGTCCTGCTTCACTCAGAGCTCGGGCTCTCTCAGGAGCGGCCACCCGTCCTACCTTCTGCCCGTGAGTGACACACATTTGCCAGAACCCGTTTCTGCAACGATCTTTCTGTCCTTCCTCCGTGTGTCTGGCGAAGGGAGTCCCTCTCGACCGTCTGCCCCCAGGTGTGGTCCTCTTCTGCCTCCGTGGGGGTCTCGCTCTGTAAGTGATGTGTTCTTTGCTTTTTCCTTGTCACCCAGCTGTCCCACACTTCCACCGGTCGCTCAGCCCTGTGGACTCCACCTCTTTATCTTCCCCTGAACTGCTTCCTCCCTCCATTCCCCATCTCACTGCCCTTTGTTGAGGACCATATCATTTCTCGCCTAGGCCTTTGCCACAGACTCTAAATTTGCCCCCTGCTCCGTTCTACCCAGAAAGAGCCTTTCAGGTGCGAGCCAGTGGCCTGACCCAGCTCCCGTGGACCTCACCAGCTTTAGTCCCTGGTGCTCCATCCTGTGCCGGCCAGGTGTGGTTCTTAGGACACATCTGCTGTGACAGGACCCTCATGCCTTTTGCACAGGCCCCTCCTTCCTGGGAGGCTGTGCCTCACCGGATGGCGCACGCACTCCTCTCTTCCCCTCCTCTTCCTCTCCGACGCCTTCCCGGTGCTACCAGCAGAGGCTCATACCTCTGTGTTGTCATTTACCTCGGGGCAGAGCATTTATCACACCACGTTTCCAGTGTTCATCAGCACGTTTGGCTCCTCTCTTGAGGCCGCCGGCTCCTTGAGTGTAGAGATGGGGGTTTTATTTGTCTCTGCTCTTTGGTGCCCGTCGCAGGGCTAGCCCACGATTGGTATTCCCTGAAAGCGCGTTGGACTAGTGCATCTCGTTAATGAATGTCTTTTACGTTCCTTCATGTCGCTGCTCTTTTTTCCTGTTACGTACTTAGCTGGGGGGCTGAACCGAGATCATCCGTCGAGGGTTTCCAGGCTGGAAGTGGCTGCCCTTAAATCCGTGTATATTTCTACCCCGGGACCCTCGGCCTTTCTAATTCCTTCTATTTCTCTAGCCTCCGTATCAGCAGTTATCTTGAGAGGTGGCCTGTCTTGGGTGAAAAATCTTTACAAACAAGTACAATTTGATGTGAAATGTCCTTGGGGACAATAACCAGCTAAGAGAGGATGCAAATTTCACAATCAGAGTGCTTCAGATCAGCTTCCTCTTTGCCTCTCTGGGAGGCATTTTGAACACTGCAGCAGGAGGTTAGAAATCAAGGGTTCCGTCTCATTTTGCCGCTGAGCCTGTGTGCACTCACAAACAATGGCAAAAACATTTCCTTCTACTATTTTTTTTTTTTTAAAGCCGCCCAGCCTCTCCAAAGAAGTCCACCGGGAAATACAACCCGGCCTCTCTTCCACGTCCAGAGCCTAACTGGCTGATGTCCAAGTTGCTATTTGCAACGAAGATACCTTTCAGAAGAACGAGGGCAACCAGCCCATCCTCCGGAGGGCTGCGGGTGCCCTTTTCATTTTTAACGAAGAGCTCTAATTGGCTAAATCTGGGCACTTCCTTCGAGCAGGTAGTGGGGTAAGTTGCAGACCACACGCACGAGAGAAAACAACACAAACAATTGACTGAGGCACACATCTCTGCTGGCGCTCACTGGGCAGTCATCGAAAATGAAGGTGTGGGAGCCTGTTTAATGACACGGAAAGCTATTTGCAGTGGTTATGGGAAAAGATTAGGTTACAAAACAGCACTGAACAGTCTTGTTTTTTTTTAAAAACCAGATACATACAGGCACAGAGAGAAACAAACCTAGAACTGTATAGGCCGGTGTGTGTTTACCTGTGGATGATGGGGCGAGGGACGCTTTTCTTTCCTTTTTGCCTGCCCGTATCTTCGAAATTTCCATAATGGATCAGAGTTATGGCTCGAAACAGGAACAACGGAGGTTGATGATAACAAACCCATCCCCCACCAGCCACAGCAACAGTTCACGGAGTCTCAGAAATGGCTAGCATTCCAGGGTCCCAGAACGTGCTCAGATTTTCCATTGCCCTGTCCGGGTATAAGCAGCGATCTCAGGAAGTATGTACCGAGTACCTCCGAGAGGGTGAGTCTGAAGGACAGGGCAGGGGTGGTGATAAAGTGAGAACAGTCTCGGGGGCCTCCCGGACCTGACCTTGTACGTGTCAGTGTCTCTAGTGGAGAAGAAATGGCCCAGCGAGGACAGCAGCACCTAAGCTTTGGTTCGACTGTGTGGGCAGCCCAGCTTCGGCTGAGTCCTCTCCTCTGAGGGCAGATTCTTGCTGTCCTGACAGGCGACTCACGAAGGCCTGGGGCCGGTGTAGACGGCCCCTGTCAGGAACCAAGGGTACATTCTCATCTCGGCCTGCCAGAACGACTTGTCTCTGTCTTACGGGGATTAAGGAGACACTGTATTGTCTGAACAGCCTCTGATACAAAGCAGCTTGGGCAAACACTAACACCCCCCCATCCCTCATCGCCGTCTTTGATGATGATTGTGGTGACAGGCTGTTACAGCGGCCTGAGGTTGGCAGGACACAGAAAAAGGAGCTCGAGCCACAAGGCAGGAGTTAATAAAGACGAGCCCATCGAGGGCTGTTGAATTAATGTCATTTTAACTTATTTCTAAGTGGGGAAGTAGGACTCTGAGCCCACGTCCGACACACGGCTCCCATCTACCTTCCAGCATCTTCCTGAGGCAGCGCCTGGCAATCTCCCAGGTGCAGAAGTCCACAAGAATGCTTTTCTGCTGTTTACTTGCTCTCTTCCCCGTTGACACGACCCGCCAAGCCTCGCTGCATTTTGTGAGGCCGGGCCTGCTCAACGCTGGCCGTCATCTGCCCCCCTCCTCCCCATTACTCGTCTTTTTATTTATTTATTTATTTATTTATTTATTTATTTATTTTATTTATTCTTGAGAAAGCGAGTGTGCGCATGAGTAAGCAGGGGAGGGTCAGAGAGAGAAGGAGAGGAGAGAGCATCCCAAGCAGGCTCCACACTGTCAGTGCGGATCCCAACTTGGGGCTCGAACTCACGAACCATGAGATCATGACCTGAGTCGAAATCAAGAGTCGGACGCTTAGCCGACCGAGCCACCCAGGCGTCTCCCCCACCACCCCCCACATTACTTGGTCTATACAAAGCTTTCAAAGGAGGTATTTCACAGCCTCTGGATCTGAGCTGAGAGGTCTCTAGTACTTGATCTTTGAAGTTATTTTTTAAAAAGGTTATCTGTAGTTTTTGCGACAAATCTGCATGGTAGGTGGAATTTGCAGGTGGGAAACTTGAGGCTTAAAAGACCAGTGACTTGCATGAGGGCCATCCGGGCAGGAAGCGGCAAGGCTGAGATCTCAACTACTCTGGCTTCAGAGCTGTCCGTCAGGCCACCCGCCTGCCGTATCATTTGTTAAACTCTCTCTCTGAGCCAGGCACCGTGCTAGGCATTTTCCAGAAGTTACTTCTGAACTTTTCATTCAGCCATGGATCCACTCGTTCAGGAAGTGGAGAACATCTTCCAAGCAGCCCCTCAGGGCGGGGAGAAGTGTGTCTTCTCTGAGCGCTTCACAAGAATTTCTGGATAAACTTGCTGCAGGACCCAGAAGGCAGGACAAGGCAGGGGAGGTCACCAGCCTCGTGGACTTGGTCCGTGGGGCAGGTACCAGCAGCCTCCTTCTCACCCGGCCACGCCAGCAGCTCTGCACGCAAGCTCCCATTTTCCCCAGCTGGATTCAGTTTTTGAGGTCTGGGCAATGATCTCAAGGTTAGGGACGTGGGAGATGATGGTGACCCCACAGCCAGCACACCCCGCTTGGGATGGGAACCCCAGCTATCACTGGACAGCTTCATGATCCGGCAACCACCAAAACATGGAACCGTGTTTCCTATCGCCGGGGGTCGCTGAGGTCCTTGGACAGTCCCGGCTGCCTTCGCCCTTCTCCTTACGTGATTGCCGGCCAGTCCCTCTGACAGGCAGAAGGGGTTTCATGCGAGATGACATACGCAGGGAGTGTTATGAAGCAGTCTTGTTGGATCATCGTTGCTGCTCCATTTCCTCCTCAGGGTTGCCATGCGGGCTGATGGGCTGGAGACACTTCCCCGGGGGCAGGGTGATTGGAGCCCCAGGGCGGGGTCCATGGGTGGGGGTGGGAGCGACTGTCTGGGTGCTGGGCAAGTGCCAGCCTGTGGGGGGCAGGGGACGCGGGGGAGAGACTTGGGAAGAAAATACAGCCGTGTTTTCTAATGAAGCCACTGCAAGAAGTTTCCCTCCTGTGGATAGACTCCCCAGCTGGCTCCGAATGAGGGACGGGGAAGCCACTGCCCCAAGACTTTGATGGAGGAGCTGTTCCACTTTATTTCCCTGGCCTTCTGCTGAGGCTCTCCTTTGGGGACCTGCCACCTGCCCCTTTCTGTTCTGTGTTTTCTTCTCTTTCCCTTTCTTCCGAGATGCTAAGCTGTGAGACTATCAGGCATAAATGTTTACAGTTGAAAGGGCTGACGTGAATGGACAAATCCTTAAGGGTAGGGGGGAGATTGAGAGAGAGACCAGCCGGCCATTTCAATCCTTACGGTTTCTCTCTGAGCAATGGCCACCACTTAAATTTTTTCTGAAGTGATGGATGGTTGTGGCTGGTGATGATGTTGTGGGCACATTCTCCCCGGACTGCAAGCGAAACCCTGCATTTTGGCAAACTGAGAAATGATTTAAGGAACAGACTTTGTGAAGTCATCTCCACTGTGTGCCCCACTTGCTCCTGAAGTAGTATCTAACTTTCTAGAATCTTCACCAGCATCCCTTCATCAACACCTGGATGAGAGAAAAGTTTTATGTATGCAGGTATGTACGAATTTTTAAGGTGAGGTAAACTTTGCATATGGAGGATGGATTGCACAGGTCTTAAGACTACAGTTGTATACATTTCGACAAAGGAATGCACCTGTGTAAATGACATTCCAATGAAAATGTAGAATATTTCGCTGTCTCCGGAAGTTTCCTTGTGTTGGCTGCCACTCTTCACCCACAGGCAATCACTGTTCTGATCTCTCTCATGGGTTAGTTCTCTAGAATTTTCTCCTTTTTGGTGTCTGGCTTCTTTTGCTCAGCATAATGACATTCATCATATCGTTGTGTGTGTGAGTAACTCGTTAATTTTTTTTTTTTTATTTCTGAGTCATATTTAATTGTCTGGATATACCACAATTTCCAAATTCCCTCTTCTATTGATATTGATGGACATTTGGGTATCTCTGTTTTTTGGCTATTATGGATAAGGCTGCTGTGAACATCTTTGTGTAAGTCTTCTCGTGGACATATGTTCTCGTTTCTCTTGGGTAAATACGTAGAAGTGGAAGAGCTGGCAGGTGTATATTTAACTTTAAAAGAAATTGCTGAACATATTAGTGAAGTGGTTGTATTATTATGCAAAATACAAGAGTTCTGGCTGATCCACACTCTTGGTGAGATTCAGTATTTGTTGGTGTTTTTGACTTTAGCCACTCTGATGGGTGTGAAGCAGGAAATTTTTCCTCGTGGTTTAAAAAAAATTTTTTTTCAGTGTGTATTCATTTTTGAGAGGGAGAGAGAGAGAGAGGGCACGAGCAGGAGGGGCAGAGAGAGGGAGACACAGAATCCAAAGCAGGCTCCAGGCTCTGAGCTGTCAGCACAGATCCCGACGCAGGGCTCGAACTCAGGAGCCGAGAGATCATGACCTGAGCTGAAGTTGGACCCTTAACTGATTAACCGACTGAGCCACCCAGGCGCCCCTCCTGGTGGTTTTAATTTGCATTTCCTTGATGATTAGTGATGTTGAACACCTTTTTGTTTGCATCTTGGCCATTTGCATATTTGCATATTTGCATCTGATCAAGGCTTTTGCCTTGGCTTCCATTTGACTTGGCTTCCATTGCCTCTTCTAATTCCTGACAGTGGGTTGTAGGTTTTCAAATGGGACTTGGCAAGTGATCCGAAAGCTGACGAATCTACCTGAGAGGCCACCAAGGGTCAGGGAAGGGGCATAGACACCTGTAATAGAACATGTCTGGAAGGTGCTGGCTGGAGATGTGCAGGGACTTCCCGACTGTACAGGGTGTGTGAAAAGAACTTAGGTGAACAAGGGAGAGGTGATCGTTCAGCATTGGTGTCTCTTCCAATACTTGGCTTTTGGCAATTTCCACTGTGTGCCACCTTACTTGCAAAACATGGGCCCTCGATGGGACTCAGTTTCCTGGTCTGTAGATTGGGGATTCTCATGCCTTGCGGGCCTGCTGGAGGACCATCGGAAGTAAGACCGTTGGAAGTGTTCAGGAATGCGTGAAGTTCTACCAGTATCAAATCACCCGATGGGGGCGGCCCCTCTATGACATCTTGCTCTTTAATATCCTTCTGATGCCTCAGACTCCTGTTGAATCAGGCCATGTGTCCTCCCCTCAATAAATCAACCACTCCTCTGGGGTGTGGAAAGAGCACACAGTTTTCCGGATTATGTATCAACACCCATGAGCCTGGCACCTTGTGTAGGTAAACCTCCCGTGGAGACATTTGGAGTTGGTGCGGGGACTTTGAACAGTTATCTCTGCTTGAACCTGGCCAGAGAGTGCCTTTCTTGCCTCGGGAAAAGTCATACTTTCTTTCTCTCTGCCTGGATTTCAGCTTGCCTCGTCTGAACTAGAAAAGCATTGTCCAATAGTTCTCTTCGGTGATTGTTAAGGAGATTAGCTGCTTCCACAGGTCTGGCGCTGGATTCTGAATGATTTTTTTTACCAAGTTAAATTAATCCAACCGGGACGAAAAAAGTAAACATGCATGCTTTTTACTGATATGCTCATGAGGGAAGGAAGTCTTCCTCACTTCCGTTTAAAGCAAGTTAACTTCAGACAGGGGGGGAAAAAAAGAATCAGGCTTCTACTCATCCTTTTCTCATTTTAATTATCTCAGATTTAAAAAAGAGGGTCAAGGAGAGGAGTCTGATAATAAATAGGGCGAGGCTGACAAGCAGGCTACTAACGTGAAGAGAGTAACTTTACTGGAACTTTTCTTTTTGGGAAAATCTCTTCAAAAGGCTCCTAGATTAAAGCTCTGATATCCTTTTTTGTGTGTTGAATTCTGAATTCTGAAGCTTGCTGGTTGGAAGGAAGCACAGATAATTTTTCTTTTTTAATCCCAGGAACTCAGAGGCTCAAAGGTTTTAAAGTCCTGCACCCATGGTGAATTGCTGACTAAAAGGGGTTGGAGCAGAAGTGGGTCCCGAGGTGTGGAGACCATTGTCATCAAGAGTAAGAAAATGAAATGGCTCTGTATGTAGGTCAACGACCCCCTCTCTACTGTAAGGTAAAAAAATTAAGGATGACCTAAAATCTACTATGTATAAAAAGATTCTGGAGAAGGTAGCTCTTTCTTGTCAAAGTGATAATATGTTTATACTACCTGAAGCCAGACCTCCTCGGAGTCTAACTTTAGGGGGACTCTTTAGAGCTGAAAAGCTGTGGTCAAAACCCCAAGCCCTTTCTGACATCTATTACCTTTTTATCCTTCAAGGTAGTTGGCTATGTTATTGTAGAGGTGTTCAATGGAATCCGCAAGCATTTTCCATTATAATCATTGATATTGAAGGGATTCTAAGTCAGCTGTTGCATAGTTCTGCCTGAACTTCTGGTATATTCATCACTTATCTCAAACTTTCCCCCAAAAACCAGGATTTAAATAAGTCAAGACTGTCAAATTAAATCACCAGGGAGAAAGATTCATACGGAGAGACACATAGAGGCGGACGAGGGATGCGAAGAAGAAGAGGAGGAGGAGAAAGAGGAAGACAAAAGAAAAGAGGTTTAAAAAGCTCCATGTTAATACAAAGGCATTTGAAAAGTCCTTATTAAACAATGTCCTGGACCTTTATGATTTCTGAAAAACCACCTGAAGCCAGGAAATTAGTTTCTATCACACAGTGGATAAGCTGTAGCCCTAACGGTCTGCATATATCTCAGCTCTTTATGACATCCAGATGTGAGCTTGTTGGCTTGTCAGAAGAGCTATTGATGGAATTCACAATATTTTGTGCTCTGAGTAGGTGTTTCTTTCTCATTTCTTAGTAAAAAGCAGTATTTTTCTGATACTGTAAAGCGGGAGGCTGGAACCTAAGGTGTGAAGCAAACTTAGTTTTTAAAACTCTTTTTATTTTTAAATTATTTTAAATTTATGGAAAGAGTTGCAAAGATAGCACAGAGAATTTCCAAATGCCTTTCACCCAGCTTTCACTAACGGTAAGCTAGAAAGTAGAGAATGCCTGCAGCTGAGGACAGAAATGGATCACAAGGTTTGAACTTACCAACATGATTGGCAAACACTGAATTTCTTGACCTCCCAAAGGGACTCTGGGCTCCCAGAGTGGGACACAGTGAAGAGGTCCCAGGCAGAGCCCAGTGACTCTCAGAGTTGAGGAGATAGGTATAGGGGCCTGGGGAGGCCAAGGCAGGTAGAGTTTGCCAGGCAGAGTACTGGGCAGGGGGTGTCTTCACAGAGAAAGAACTTTGTGGAGTGTCCCCTTGCGTATTCAGTTGAGTATTGATTACTGTATGTGTGTGAGGGAACTGCTCAAGACTGGAGAAATGGCACCCCAAAAGAGAGGGAATCATACCCATGGTATGTAGAAGTTCAGGAATAGTGTCTGTTCTCAACAACCAGCGTTTAAAACCGCATATATAATGGGGCATGGTTAGATTACTAAGAAGGTTGTGGTCTCAGTAGTAGGGAAAAAATTAACTTTAGTCTTAACACTGCTCTGATCCTGCCTAACAAAGCTTAAAAGCAAGACCCAAGAGGATCAAAGTGTTTCCAAGTAACTTTACATTTCAGAGTAGAGATCAAAAATATTGATAGGTATAGAAAAATATCCAGCACCTGATAAGATAAAGAGAAAAAACAACAACAACTCAGTCAACTAAAACTGACCCAGATGATAGAATTAGTGGACAGGAACTTTAAAATCGTTATTAAGACCATTTCCGTATGTTTGAGAAGCTAGAGAAAAGGTTGAATATATTAAGTAAAGGTGTGGAAGATACGAAAAAGACCTAAGATTGGACTTCTAAAGTTGAAAACCATAATGTCTGAGATGAAAAATACATTAGATGGGAATAATGGCAGATCAGGTATTTTAGAACAAAAGATAAACCAATTGGAGAAGAAAAAAAAAATGACAGCACCAGCGAGCTGTGGAACAACTTAAAATGGTGTCATATACATGTAATTGGAGTCCCTGAAAGAGAGGAGGGGATCATAGAGAAGAAATGTGAGGAAATAACTACCAAAATTTTTCCAAATATGATGAAAATTATAAGCCCTCAGGTCCAAGAAACTCAAGGAATCTCAAGGATAAGAAACATGAACAAACTACGTCAAAATACATTATTACCAAACTGCTTATAATCAGTGATAAGGAGAAAAATTTTAAGCTGGGAAAAGGACATTATTACAAAAGAACAAAAATAAAGAAGACAGAAGACTTTTCACTAAAAAATGTTAAGTTGAAAGACAGTAGAGCTATGTGTTTAAAACACTGAAAGAAAAAAAAAAAAAACCCTGTCAACCCAGAATTCTCTACCTAAAAAAGCACTTTTCAAACATTTGGGTGAAATAAAGACTTTTTCAAACACACAGACACTGAAAGGATTCATCACTATAAGAAATGTTGAAGAAAGTCCTTCAAGCAGAAGGAAAATGATACTAGGTGAAATTTTTGATCTCTACAAAGAGATAAAGGAAACTGGAAATAAGAACTACCTGGGTAAACATACAAACTTTTTTCTTATTATTTCAATATATTTAAAAGAGTATGGGCTATTAGAACAAGACAAAATTTATTGCAGGAATTGTAAGTAAAATATGTGATACCATTAACACAAAGGCTAGGAGGAGAGAAATGGAAGTATGCTGTTGTACTCTACATGAAATAGTATAGTTAATACTTGAGAGCAGGCGGATATAGATGTATACACTATAAACCCCAAAGCAACCACTAAAATACCACAACAAAATTTTTATAGAATAAGTCAAAAAAGGAGACTAATGGAATCATAAAAATTCCTTAATTAATACAGAAGGTAGAAAAAAGAAGATACAGTAGACAAAGAATGGATTGAAAAAAATAGCAAGATGTTTGATTTGAACCTAGCCATATCAAAATCACATTAAGTGTAAATGATGTAAACATCCAATTAAAAGGCAGACTATCAGATTGGATTTTAAAAAAAGATCCAATTACAGGCTGCCAACAAGAAATCTACTTTATTTATTTATTTATTTAAAATTTTTTTAATGTTTATTTATTTTTGAGACAGAGAGAGACAGAGCATGAACAGGGGAGGGTCAGAGAGAGAGGGAGACACAGAATCTGAAGCAGGCTCCAGGCTCCGAGCTGTCAGCACAGAGCCTGACACGGGGCTCGAACTCACGGACCGTGAGATCATGACCTGAGCTGAAGTCGGATGCCTAACCGACTGAGCCACCCAGGTGCCCCAAGAAATCTACTTTAAAAATAAAGGCAAAAACTGAGGTTGACCTTCAATCATTTGTCAGCAAGAAAACCTTCAGTCCACAGTCCCTGAGGAGCTGAATTCTGCTGATGATCATATGAGTTTGGCAGCAGATTCTTTCCCAGTTGATCCTTCATATGAAACCCTGGCCCTTGTTGACATCTTGATTGCAGTCTTGTGAGTGACTCTGAAGTAGAGAACCTAGCTAAGCAATTTCCAAACTTTCACCCACAGAAACTTTGAGATAAATGCGTGTTGTTTTAAGTCTCTAAGTTTATGGTGATTTTTTATGCAGCAATAGATAACTCATGCAGATGGAAAAATATGTACTATGATAACACCATTCAAGAGAAATCTATATTAACATCAACTAGATATATTAATAGGGGACTTAGTAGATTTTAGAGCAAAGAATAAAACCAGAGATAAAGATATCTTTTCATAATGATAGAGGTCAGTTCTACATAATAATGCTAAACATCTGTGTACTTAATAACAAGGCTTCAAAATAGTTGAGGCAAGAACTGATAGAACTATAGAGAGAAATAGACAAAATGATTATAGCCAGAGATTTCAACACTTCTCTTTCAATAACTTGTAAGACGAGTAGGCAGAAAACAGAAAGGTATAGAAGTCTTAAATGACAGCGCTAGGCATCTTGACTCATTTGGCATATATAGAACACTCCTCTCACACCCCTCTCAATAACTGTGGAATACAAATTCCTGTCTAGTGTGCATGGAACATTTGCTAAGACAGAATATATTTTGGATAATAAAAGAAGACTCAAATTGAAAAGGAGTAAAGAGATACAAAGTAAGTTCTCCTACCACATGGAAATAAAATTAGAAATCAATACTAGAAAGATATCTGGAAAATACCCAAGTATTTGAAAACTAAATAACACACTTCTATATAACTATGGTTCAAAGAAAAAAATCCAAAGACAAATTAGGAAGAATTTAAAATAGATTGAAAATGAAAATATAACGTTAGCATTGCAGGATTTAGCTAAAGTAATACACAGGGGGACATGTACAACACCAAAAGCACGCCTATATTAGAAAGTAAAAAAAAAAAAAATCATCAAATCAATGACATTAGTTTCTATCTTCAGAAACTGGAAGAAGAGCAAATGAAACTCAAGGTAATCAAAGAAGGAAATATAATAAAGACCATAGTGGAAGTTAGTGAAATAGAAAACAGTAAACAAACAAACAAACAAACAAAACAATGAAATCAAAAACAAGACTGATCAGGGAAGAAAATAAAAGAAACAATATAATGAATTCCAATATCATGAATGAGAGTGGTGATAATACTATAGCTTTTAAAGATTAAGGGGCACCTGGGTGCCTCAGTCGGTTAACCATCCAACTTCGGCTCAGGTCATGATCTTGCGGCCTGTGAGTTTGAGCCCCGCGTCAGGCTCTGTGCTAATGGCTCAGAGCCTGGAGCCCGTTTCAGATTCTGTGTCTCCCACTCTCTCTGACCCTCCCCTGTCATGCTGTCTCTCCCTGTCTCAAAAATAAATAAATGTTAAAAAAAATTTAAAAAAAAAGATTAAAAGGATAATAAAGAACAACTTATGTCAATAAATTCAACAACATAGCTGAAAGAGATAAATTTCTTGAAAGATACAAGCTATCAAAGCTCACCCAAGAAGAAATATTTTCAGTAGTACAATAGCCATTAAAGAAATTGAATTAATAGTTAAAAACCTTCTCATAAAGAAAACTCCAGGCCCAGATTGCTTCATTGATGAATGCTACCAAATATATTTTTAATTTTTTTTTAGAGAGGGAGTGTGTGAGTAGGGTGGGGGGGGGGAGAGAGAGAGAGAGAGAGAGAGAGAGAGAGAGAGAGAGAGAGAATTCTAAGCAGGCTCCATGTTGAGCATGGAGCCCAATATGGGGCTCAATCCCATGACCTTGGGTTCATGACCCAAGGTGAAATCAAGAGTCAGATGCTCAACCGACTGAACCACCCAGGTGCCCCACTACCAAACATTTAAGAAAGAAATAATGACAATTTTATACCAGCTCTTCA
The DNA here is from genome assembly GCF_046562875.1 of Panthera onca. Lineage (NCBI taxonomy): Eukaryota > Metazoa > Chordata > Mammalia > Carnivora > Felidae > Panthera > Panthera onca. The sequence goes on along the minus strand of NC_138346.1, from coordinate 4,800,080 downwards.
AGAAAATGGTTGAGGAAGAGACACTTTCCAACTCATTTTTGAAGCCAGTGTCACTCTGATATGAAGACCAGATAAAGACATTACAAGAAAAGAAAATTACAGACCAATATCTCTCATGAACATAGATACAGAGTAAAATTTTTCCAGCTAATCAGACCCAATAATTTATTAAAATGGATAATACTCATGATCAGGTGTAGTTTATCTCAAGATGGCGAGGCTGGTTTAACATTTGAAAAACAATCAATATAAATCATTATACTAACAGACTAGAAAACACACTGTATGATCATGTCTAAATATGCAGAAAAGGTATTTGAGAAAATTCGATATCCATTAATAATAAAAACTCTCAGCAAGCTAGAAATAGAGGGGAGCTCTCTCAATCTGAAAAAGTTCATCTACAAAAATCCAATGTCTAATCTCTTACTTAATGGTGAAAGACTTAGGCTTTCCTCTAAGATCAGGAATAAGAAAAGTTGTCTGCTGTTACTACTTCTCTTCATCATTGCCCTGGAGATACTAGCCAGTGCAATAAGGCAAGATAAAGAATAAAGTGCATCAGCTGAAGAAGTAAAGCTATGTTTATTCAAAGATCACACGGCTGCCTGCATAGAAATCTTACGGAACTTACAATGAGTTATGAGAACAATTATTGAGCTTAACAGGGTTGCAAGATACAAGATCAATATGGAAAAATAAATTATTAATTTTATATAATAGCTACACATGATCAAAAATTTACAATAAAAAATAGCATTTCCCAAGCACCAAAAACAAATATTTAGGGAGAAATCTGACAAATATGTGCCAGCCCTGTACACTGAAAAGTAAGAAACACGGCAGAGAGAAATTAAAGACCTAAAGGAACGGAGAGCTTTCTTGTGTTTATTATGTCCATTCTCCCCAAATCTATAGATTGACCTATGGGTCAACTGGGGAGATTCAAGGTCGATTCTGACCCCAGTCAGAACCCTGCAGCTTTTTTTTTTAAATAGAAATTGACAAAATGGGTTTCAAACTTACATGGAAATGCAAAGGAGCTAGAATAGCCAAAACATCTTTGACAAAGGACGACACCCGAGAACCTACACTACCTGACTTTGAGGTTTCGTATAGAGCTCTAGTATTCAATACAATGTGGTACTGATGTCAAAATTGACAAACAGCCCAATAAAATAGAAGACAAATATAGAGGAATGGCTCTACCACGGAGCTCTGGTAACCTTGTGTGTATCCACACAGGCTGTGCAAGCAAAGGTCTTGCAGCCCTGCTGATCTAAGTCTTGGCAGGAGTTGGCCTTCTTGGTGTGTGGGACGAGGCATTGGCACCATTGGCCAGTCCTCTTTTCACGGTGTACATAAGTGATAAATGGTCTGAACTTAAGAGTGGCTCTTTACCAGTTGAATCAGTCAGGCTTTGTCCTGTGTGTACACTTCAGAGAGTCCAGAAATAAACCCATGCACATGTAGTCAGCTGATTTTAGACAAAAGTGCAAAGGCAATTCAGGGCAGAAAGGAAAGACCCTTTGACAAATGGTGCCGGGACACTCGGACATGTGCATGCAAAGAAGAAAGCTTCGATCTATACCTCACACCATATGCAGAAATTAACAAAAAAATGGGTCACAGACTTAAATGCAAAATGTAAAATTATTAAATTTATAGGGGAAAATTTAGGAGGAAATGTTTGTGACTCTGGGTTAGGCAAAGATTTTTTTATTTAAAGATATTATAACCCAAGGTAATTTCTAAAGAAAAAAATTGACAAGCTGATTCCACCAAAATTAAGAATTGCTATTCTTTAAAAGGCATTTAAAAAATGTTTATTTATTGTGTGTGTGTGTGTGTGTGTGAGAGAGAGAGAGAGAGAGAGAGAGAGAGAGAGAGAGAGAGAGAATCCCAAGCAGGCTCCGTGCTCAGTGTGGAGCCTGAGGTGGGGGTTTAATTTCAGGACTGTGAGATCATGACTTGAACTGAAATTGAGAAGATGCTTAACCCACTGAGCCACCCAGTCGCCCCTAAAAGGCATTTATTTTCCTAAAAGGCATTTTTAAGAGAAGACAATACAACCCATAGGTTGGGAGATAATATTTTCAAATTATATGTCTGATGAGGGGCTTGTATTCAGAGTATATAAAGGAATCTCAGATTTTAAGAAAACAGCCCCATGTAAAAAAAAAAAAAAGGGAGGGGGGGACACAAGATTTGAACAGGCACTTCACTGAAGAAGACCGATGGATGTCAAATAGGTACATGAAAAGATGCTCAACATCACTTGTCGTTAGGGAATTGCAACTCAAAACTACAACGGGATATTTCTACACACCTATTAGAAGGTCTACAGTTACAGAGTTTCCATAAGCAACCACTACCGAGGATGTGAAACAACGAGAACATTCGTACCCTGCTGGTGGGAGTGCAACTTGGCACAACCACTTTGGAAACAGTTTGGCGGTTTCTGAAAAGGTTATCTTTCAATCGCATACAGGCCAGCCATTCCACCCCTAGGCACACGTCCAGGAGAAATGGAAGCAGACACCCAGACAGAGGCTAGTACACAAATGTTCATAGCAGCTTTATTTGTAATAGCCCCAGACTGGAAACAATCAAGTGTCTTTCAACACGAGAGCGGATGAACACATTGTGGCAGTCCCATACCGGGGAATACCACTCAGCAATGGAAAGGAGTGAATTATGGATCCACGGCACGATATGCTGAATCTCCAAGTAATCGCGTTGCATGAAAGGAGCCAGACAAAATGTAAAACACTGGCAAATTCAGACTAAATTACAGGGCTAGAAAAGCAGATTAGTGGGATAATAATGGAGGAGGGGAGGGGGGATAACAGTGGGGCAGGGAAACGTCTGCCGGTGATGGGTGTGCTCACTCCCTTGATTGTGGGGATGATCTCGTGAATGCATATTGTCGTGAATGCATAGGTCCAGATTTATCAAATTGCGCACTTAAAACAGGCGCAATCTGGGGTGCCTGGGTGGCTCAGTCGGTTAAGCGCCTGACTTCAGCTCAGGTCACGATCTCGTGGTCCGTGAGTTCGAGCCCCGCGTCCGGCTCTGGGCTGACGGCCTGGAACCTGCTTCCAGTTCTGTGTCTCCCTCTCTCACTGCCCCTCCCCCGTTCATGCTCTGTCTCTCTCTGTCTCAAAAATAAATAAACGTTAAAAAAAAAAATTAAAAAAAAAAACAGGCGCAATTTACTGTATGCCAATGACACGTGAGGAGAGCTGCTTTAAGAAGTATATGTTTAGGGGGTGCCTGGGTGGCTCAGGGGGTCAAGCATGGGACCCTTGATCTGGGCTCAGGTCACCATCTCACGGTTGGTGAGATCGAGTCCCCGGCAGGGCTCTGCCTCTGACTGTGCTGAACCAGCTTGGGATTCTCTCTCCCTCTCTCTCGGCCCCTCCCCCGCTTCTGCAGGTGCGCGCTCTCTCAACGTAAATAAACGTAAGAGAACATGTACGTATAGTTGCCATATTTTTTCCTTCAGGCACCCTCGGGTGGTTCTCCCGTCTTTCTCAGTCCCTGCTCTCATCTCCAGTGACACTGGTCGCTGGCGGCCCCGCCTGGGTCACCGAGAGCCCAGTGGCCCCGCCTGCTCTCCAGACGGCGGTTTTGGTTAATCCCCACCACCGTGATAGAAGGCCAAGAAATCGCAACCCCGAGGGCAGCGACCAGACCATTTTGGCTGACGGAGTGTCACGACGAGCAAACGCAAGCCGCCTGCCTCTCCCGGGACTTTGCGGGCCCCGCGGGGACAGACACCCCGCGAGGGGAGCCGCGGGGGTCGGCCGGCAGCTGCAGAACTTCCCGAACCCCGGGCCCTGGGCGGGCGCCCGAAAACGCGGGGCACAGCTCGGCTTCCTGTGGGACTCCGAGGCCCCGCCCGAGGAGCTAACCATTTATGTCACACTGTGACAATTATTCTGCATAAAATTATCATTAAAAACCCTAATTTTTCAGCCTCCAACGCCGCCAGTGGCCTTTTAGCATTCGTCAGCGCCGGCGTCTGCAGGCCTGTGATCACCCCGCTCATTACCTCGGTGCGGCGCCTCCCGCCTCGCGCTCGCAATCAAGCGCTAATTACACCCGCCCGGGGGCCGGGGGGCCGGGGGAGCCGGGGTCTGGGGTCCGGGGCTGCGAACTGGGGGCCGGGGGGCCGGGGGAGCCGGGGTCCGGGGTCCGGGGCTGCGAACTGGGGGTCGGGGGTCCGGGGGAGTCGGGGTCCGGGGCTGCGAACTGGGGGCCGGGGGGCCCGGGGAGCCGGGGTCTGGGGTCCGGGGCTGCGAACTGGGGACCGGGGGAGCCGGGGGAGCCGGGGTCCGGGGCTGCGAACTGGGGGCCGGGGGTCCGGGGGAGCCCGGGTCCGGGGCTGCAAACTGGGGGCCGGGGGGCCCGGGGAGCCGGGGTCTGGGGTCCAGGGCTGCGAACTGGGGACCGGGGGAGCCGGGGGAGCCGGGGTCCAGGGGTGAGAACCGGGGGCCGGGGCTCTGGGCCGCAAGAAGGATCCAGTACTCTGCCGGGCGCGGTGGGGTCTGGGTCTGGGGTCCTAGGGGCTCCGGGTGTGAGTCGCGACGCAGGGGCTGGGGTAGGCGCTCAGGTCGATCCGGGGTCCCGGGCCCGGGGTCAAAGGCTTAGGGTCTGGGGCTGACGGTGGGGGCCGGGGTCTGGGGCGGGTGGTGGGGAGTGGGGACCGAGGGCGCGTCGCGGTCCGGGGTCAGGGCGGGGGACCAGGTGGAGCGGGCCGTGACGGACCGCGGGGACCCCGGAGGTGGCCGGGGCCGGGGCGCGAGTCTGGGTGCGGTGAGGGCGCGAGGTGTGTCCCGGATTCTGGGACACAGGACGAGGCTGGGTCCAGGGTCCAGGGACCCGGCCGGGGACCGTTGGGTCCTGAGGATCTGCGCAGGCCTTGGGGATCTGGGGGCGGGACCAGGGGGCGGAGGCCGCGGGGTCTGGGGCGGAGCCTGGAGGCGGGGCCAGGGGCAGAGGGCGTGGCCGGCCTCTGGAGCCTTGGCCCCGGATGGGGTCAGGGTCTGTGGCCCCCGCCCGGGCCGCGTGTCCTTACCCGAGCGAGGCGGCGGTTCGGCAGAGGTGCAGGGGCGCCAGGCCCTCGGCGCTGAGCAGGTCGGGGTCGGCGCCGTGCTGCAGCAGCAGCTGGGCGCAGGCCGTGTGGCCCCCCAGGCAGGCCTCGTGCAGGGCTCCTTGGCCACCGGGGCTGGCGTCGGGGTCCGCGCCGCGGCTGAGCAGGTGGCGCACGCAGGCCGTGTGGCCGCGGGCCGCAGCGATGCACAGAGGCGTGGTGAGCTCACGCTTGTACTCCAGGGTCCAGAGGCCTGGGGGAGAGGAGAGGTACAGTGAGTGGGGGACCGGTGGGGGGGCCGTGTCCCTTAAGGCCCAGCTAACGTGAAACCATCTCTTAGAAGTAGCTACCGGGTGGACACGTAGGTACATAAAGAAAGATAGACGGTGCAGAGGTATGTAAAGACGCAGACGGTTGGGACCAAGAACCCCAGTGAGTTCCAGCTAGAGGCACAGATCTAGCTAGGCGCACAGAGAGAGAAGAGAAGACAAGAGAAGAGAGGAGGAGAAGGGCCATCTCCCACCCTAGGGTGACAGGTGCAAAGACAAAGGCAGAGGGGCAGAGAGAGATCTCCAGGAAAACTGAAGTGGAGGAAGTGGGGAGGAGAGTCTCACAGGCCCAGGAGAGGGAGATGAAGACCCAGGAGGGAGAAAAGGAATAAAAAGAAGGTTAATAGGGTCTGGAGGGAGTGGACCGTATTGAGAAGCAAGAGGGGTCTTGCCAAATAGGGGGGCGACTGAGGACGAGGCGAGGAATTGAGGAATGGAGAGCCGGCCAAGTAGGTGGATGGTGGGAGAACGTAAGCCAGGAGTTCACATTTCCCAGGCTCTGAATTAGGGACAGCCTGAGGGAGGAAAGCGAGCTGTGGATTTTTCTGGAATCCAGCTCTCTCTCGTTGAACCCCAAACTTATCCCTTTATCATTAGCGGGAGAAGACAGTCGGCGAAACAAACTGACCCCCTGCACCAAGGTTGCTCAAGGAAAGGCCTTAGAAAGTTTAGTCCTCTTGGAAGCCACTGGGTTTCAGAAGCTCCCTTTGATGCGCTGTCCACATTCAGCACCATTCTGGTTTGTTTCTTTGCGCCTTTTAGGGTTGTGTGTGTGCGTGTGCGCGTGTGTGTATAGCGTTGCTCTTTCTTGACGGATGAATGGAGCAGGTGCTACACATTGTACTTCTCTGAAAACTTTGGGCTTTCAAAAGGCCCATGGAAGGTTGTTAGCGGCCAGGAGCGCTTGTGGAAATGGGGGAAGCAGTCCCTGGTGAATACACTTCAAGGGACAGGATTTCACATGGCAGGAATGCCTTCTGATAATGATGGAAGAATCGATACCATGGCTGTAATGAGCGGCAGAGGAGACCCTTTTCGCAGGCCACCTCCTTCCTGGGACCCATGCTGAGCAGCTTTTGAAAGACCACTCATAATTACCTACCTGCATGTGGTGCAGTGTTCCAGCCTGCCCTGTGTCCCCGAGGCCCAGCCCGAAGGTTGTTGCACACTTAGGTGGGGATGTGCCTGTCATCCCGGCAGTGGATGGCGGTGGCCAGCTGGGCCCTGGCACGTGGGCCCGCACGGGTTGGGTCTGCCCTTCCCAGTGAAGACCGGGCGTGATTCGGAGGGGGATAGATGCATATGGTCCCTGATGGTAACGGTGGGCTACATTCCTGCTCCTGGTTCTGACTGGACTCGTTTTCCTGAGCTGGGAAGTCTACTTCCTGGGCCAGGGAGGGCAAGGAAGGGGGGGAGCGCCCAGACTCCATCCTCTGGGGCACACCAAGTTCCCAGCCCAACTCCACCCACCCCAGCAGCTCCCTTCACCCACCCCTGGATTCCTGAGTCTTCCCAAGGACTGAAGGAAGGAGTCTGGGCTGGGCGTTGAGCTCAGCCGGAGCTTGAGGCCAGCACCTCCGTCCGGGTCCTGGGAGATGGTGGTAGGCTTCCACTTTCTTGAAGGTCTTCAAGAAAACCCAAGTTCTGAGGCAGCTGTGTGGACCACAGAGCCTGAATCAGCTGCCTATACCGCCCGCTCCCCGGTCCTGGTTCTGCCACCGGGAGGAACGTGGACACAGGCTTCTCCCCACGTGGCACATCCCTCCAAACGTCAGGTCCTCATGCCAACGCTGTCCTTGGACTGCGGCTGGCATTCCATCCTGGGTGCACCGAGGTACTGGGGGGCTGGCCCTGTGAACCTGCTGGTGTACTTCCGTCCCCATGACTCCCTTCAGGGGGGGCTGGGATTGGCCACCAGGAAGTTCTCATGTGGGAGAGGGTGCTGTTCGCAAGCCGTGTTTGGTCATCTCTGCCGCGTGGTCAGCTGCAAGGAGCGTCGAGTGGCTGAGCCCAGGGAGCACGGACAGTCGCAGCCCTGAGTGCCACCCACCCTCTCTTCCCGGTCCGCACGGAGGCCGTAGGCCAGCACTGGCACTCAGGGCTGCCCCATCCACGGTGACAGCTCACCGCCTTCTCCGTCAGCCTGCCCTGACTTTCTGTTGTGCGGGTGTGCCACACCATAGAAACCCAGCAGAACTCAGAGGTGGAAAGATTAAGGCAGAAAAAAGGAAGACGCCTTTGGATTCAGACCATGGGTTAACATCAACACTTCTTTGAAACGTTTGAGTGTGGTTGAGTGTGTCCAGGGCTGGGTGGTACGTAATTAAAAAAATTAGCATTAATCGAGCATTCAACAGTTCACCGAGCCCTCCCCGACCCCGTAAGTAGACTTCCTAGCTCAGGAGGACGAGTATAGCCCTTTGGCGGTGTTTTGGGTTTATTTCCCTCTCCCTGTGTGGGGTATAAACAAGACCGTGTCCGTTCTTTGGAAACTGACCTTCCGCATTCTTTGCCTGCCGGAGCCCACAGGTCAGACACATGGGACACGGGACGCTGGCCGTTGGCCCACCGACCGCAGCGTCTCAAATCCTCTTAGTCTGGCAGAACTGTTGTGCCAACGCGTGAACCCTCGTGGTAAATGTGTTGCATCTGGACCCCCTGGGAAAAGGGTGCCCTAGGCGGAGTGCCAGCCGAGAAGGCCCTGGCAACAGCCTGGTGGTCAGGAAGTCTCATCATCCCGAGTGGGGTAAAGGGGTGTCTTTCTCCTTGGGGGGGGGGGTCTCTTGCCGGCCCAGCACATAGCAGTGTTCAGGCTACAAGAATGCACTCAGACATACGACTTAGGGACCTCTGATTTCTTCCCCTCCCTCCGCCGTTCTCCGGCTCCCTTGGGTTCCGGGCAGAGCACCTGCTAAGGGCTCTCCCTCTGCTGATGCTGGCTGTGCCCCAGCCACCCTGCTGTAGCTGTGGTGCTCACAGGTTCCTAGAAGGCCCTCAAGCCGAGCTACAAGCCAGGGGACAGCTCCGGGAGCACTCGGACGCGAGGCGTTCCTTCTCCGTCTCCTGCCTCCCCGGATTGCAGGTGCAGGCACTGGTAGACGAGCACCCAAACCGATGCCCTCTTTGAAAGACAAGAGAGACGCTTCCAGCATCAGATGGGCACTTCTTACCATCCTTTTGGCCTTTCTAATTTGATTTCTCGCATCTCAGAAACCAGATGTCACTTATAAACATCCTTTGCTCGAGTGTGTGAAATGTGGCGGCCCCGTGAGCGGTCTACACCCTGGACTTACATGTCCAGCGGAGTGTTAGTGGCTCCTGAAAAACAACTAGCCGAGCTTTAAAGGAAAAGGGGTACCTGACAGTCCGAACGTGGCTGGGGATTTCACCTGCCACTCCATCTCATCCTTCTTGATCTCGAACACCACATTGGCATCCTGGAAGAACTCGTTCATGAGCAGCTCAAGACGGCTCAGGTCTCCCGTGACCAAGGCAGCATGGTACTCGAGCACTGGGGACCCGGCTCTAGCTTGAAGCTCTTCCTCCATCTTCTGAAAGATGTGAAGCTCTCCCCTAACCGGCTCTGGCCATCTCTCCATTGCCAGGCTGCTGATTTCAGAAGAGTTCTTCAGGAAGGGGAAAGATGGTCCTATGGAGTGTGAGCTATTTCTATTGTCATTACTCAATTGTTATCCAGTTGGGGCTCGGTGGCGGTGTATTTATAACTCCTGCGGGCTCCGCTGTGATCACGGTTACTTGATATGATCAGCATCGTGTGACCACCGGGATGCCAGTGTGCTCAGCCAGCGCCTTGTGGTTATATAGATTCGACTCCCGGAGAGCGACACATCCATTTATCTCCAAGACAGCTCTGCACCCAAGGGCGGACACCCTCAAGTGGGCGGGGCTTCTCTCTCCTGCTCTATAGGATGTCTTCTTCCTTTTGACCTAGCATTTTCTCTGCTGCGGTGAACAAGGGTGGGTGGATGTGTGCCCCGAGGGCTGTGTCAGCCCTGAGCACGTTTGAAGGAGGCCCAGCTGGACGCTACAAATGACTAGGCTCTAGGCAAGCGTCCCTGCGTGGGCGGCTTCATAGGGCACACCGGAGATTCCCAGAGGCATCATCTGGGGTCCCTGGTGGCCTGCGAGTCTCTTCCAGTTGTTCAGGACTGACCCCCTTGCCGCAGACGGGAAATGCCACAGTTTTCTGGTTTTTAAATGAATGGTAATAGCTTTTTGTTAGTAGCTTCGTAATTACTCGTTGAAGTTTAGTGAAGGGCTTTATTTTCTCGCCTAAAAATTAATGAAATCATTTTTTCTTATAATGTAGGTGAGACGCAGTTCTTACATCTTTTTTTTTTTCTTACTCTTGTTTTTTTCCTCCTACTAGGAAGTTAGAATGGGCCACTGTCGTTGAGTGGTGCCATCCTTCACCATCACTGTGTGAGTTATAATAAAACCCTGTGACCAGAGGCTCGAGGAAGGACGGAAGCTCAGGAGGGTGCTGTCCAGATGGGCAAAGCGGAAGCGGTGGGACACATGCCCAGGACAGTTACACACACAGGGGTCCCGAGGGAGGGGTAATAACAGCAGCCACCATCCAGTGGGCCCAGCGTTGGACACACACCCGTGGGGTCGAGTCGCTATGTGGATCCTGAAGCTGTAAACACCACAGAGACAACAGGACTTCTTTCGTACTGTTTTCCGCAATGGTTGTACCAATTAGCCTTCCTACCAACAGTGCGCAAGGTTTGCTTTTTCTTCACATCTTCGCCAACACTTGTTGTTTCTTGTGTTTTTGATTTTCGCCATTCTGACAAGTGTGAAGTGACGTCTCTTTGCGTTTTTTTTTTTTTGTTTGCTTTTCCCAATGATTAGCGATGTTGAGCATTTTTTCATACGTTTGTTGGCCATCTGAATGTCTTCTTTGAGAAAATGTCTACTCAGGTCCTCTGCTCATTTTTAATTGGATTATTATTACTGTTTACTTGGTGTGGAGTTATCTAAGTTCTTCATATATTTTAGATATTAACCCCTTATTGGATGTGTCATTTGCAAATACCTTCTTCCATTCAGCATGTTGCCCTTTTGTTTGTTGATGCTTTCTTTTGCTCAGCAGAAGATTTTTATTTTGGTGTAATCCCAGTAGTTTAATTTTGCTTTTGTTTCCCCTGCCAAAGGACACATATCTAGAAAAATGTTGCTATGATTGATATCAAAGAAATTACTGCCTATGTCTTCTTCTAGGAATTTCATGGTTTCAGGTCTCATATTTAAGTCTTTCATTCATTTTGAGTTTATTTTTGTGTTTCATATAAGAAAGTGGTGCAGTTTCATTGTTTTGCATGTAGCTGCCCAGTTCTCCCAATACCATTTGTTAGAGACTGTCTTTTTCTCATTGGATGTTTTTGCCTCCTTTGTGGAAGATTAATACTCTGTATAAGCATGGGTTTATTTCTGGACTCTGTATTCAGTTCCATTGATCTATGTGTCTGTTTTTGTGTCATTACCATACTGTTTTGATTACTACAGTTTTCTAGTATATCTTGAAATCTGGGAGTGTGATATCTCCACTCTAGCTTTGTTCTGTTTCTTTTTTTTTTTAATTTAATTTAATTAAAAACTTTTTTAATGTTTTTTTTTTTATTTTTGACAGAGAGACAGAGCATGAGCAGGGCAGGGACAGAGAGAGAGGGAGACACAGAATCCGAAGCAGGCTCCAGGCTCAGAGCTATCAGCACAAAGCCCGACACGGGGCTCAAACTCACAGACCGTGAGATCATGACCTGAGCCAAAGTCGGCTGCTCAACCAACTGAGCCACCCATGCATCCCGCCTTGTTCTTTTTCAAGACTTGCTTGGCTATTTAGAGTGTGTGTGTGTGTGTGTGTGTGTGTGTGTGTGTGATTCTCTGTACATTTTAGGATTATTTGTGCTAGTTCTGTAAAAAAAATGTTCTTGGTATAGGAATTGCATTAAATCTGTAGACCGCTTTGGGTGGTGTGGACATTTCAGCTGCATTGGTTCTTCCAGTCCATGAGAATGGATCCGTGAGGGCTCCTTAAAACCTCATTTCACATGTTTTAAAGTTCACTTCCCTTGTTTCCAGCAGCAGCAGCAGCAGCAAAGACAGAATCAATGTCATCAGTGGAAGAGCAGCGATTTTTTTCAAGGGTCCCCTCTGTGCCTAAAACTCTGCTGGGTGCTATAGACAGTGCAGTGGTAAGGAATATATAGACCATGTTTGCAAGGAATGGAGAGCTTTCATTGGACACGAGAGGCACGTGCATGCAGAAAATGATGAAAGGCGACACTACGCGACCATTTCCCTTATCAACTACACGCTGGAATAAAGCCAATCACTCTCCCCACTTCATCTACCTACCATGACGTTGCTCTGTCAGTTTCAGTAGCCATATTAATTCTTCAGACTTTTCATTTCTCTAAGCTTAGTCATGTTGCCATGTTATTTTTCTCAGACTGATTGTGATTAGTTCATTTCTAAAGGACTTATTCATATACAACTATAATATGACCCAACTTGTACTTCACTTTAAACTGAAGAATTCCTTTGTTCCTGATATATTTTGTCATGGGTTATTTTTAAAGGGATGGGAAAACTGGAGGTGAGTGCAGGGATAAGAGCCATTCTGGCCCGTATCCTATGCTAAATTTAGCTTTCCATGCGTTATATTTGTCAACAGTGCCCTAAATATCCAAGCTTGATTTCAGTGGCTAGGGAGTAGTAGTCCAGAAACAGACGTGGTTCTTTATGAGAGCTTCAAAAATAGCTCATGGGAGACAGCATTGGTTTTACAAGTAGGACATGTAGATTGTTTCAGGAGAATGCCAGAGGTGCCTTAAAAAAACAATAGCCATATGTGTGATTATTACATTGAAAAACAAAATAGGACAAAGTAAGAACCAAAGACCCCACTGATACCTGTAAACAAATTCATTCGTTCATCTATTCATTCAATAAACATTTGTGGAATATTATGCTCTACGGCGTGTCGTTCAGTTTTGGGGATACAGAGACAAAAAATACAATAACGCTGCCCCCGAGAACCACACAGGAAAAAGCAGTGACCACAAGACCCCAACCCACCGGAGTTCTTTAGTCTTTCCTTCCCACTAGCTGAACAATGTCCTTTAGTTACAGGTGAACAGCACTTTTCCTGACCCAACGTTGGGCTCCTTCTTGCTCACTGTAGTTCTGTCCATCCACACCTCGCTTGGGTCAGGCCATTCTAATTTCATTTTCGTTGTCTTCGCCCTACTCAGCTTAATCAAGCATGGGCTTGAAGATGCCACTCAAACCTTACCTCCTCTGCCTGTTTCAGTCCATATGAAAAACTCAGCTTCTTCTAAGAATGACTTTGTGTATGATGTTGCTGAGCAAGTATCGAAATCCTGGAGGAATTGTGGTACAACAGAAGGACCAGAAAGACCAGAGTTTTAGTTTTCAAATAAGTAAAGAATTTGATTTTCCAAAGTCTGAATTGACATCAGTGTTGGGCAAGATCTCTAAAGATGAAAATGGTTTGGGTACATTTAGAAAAGGGAGTGGGGGTACTTGGAACTCTGTGGGTCACTACGAACAAGTCAGGTTGGACAAAATCATTTTCCTTGGTGACATGGTTATTTCATTAATATGTAGAGGGCACATCGGCATGGGTCATGTTTCAACCTGCCATGGAAGGTTTCCTGAAAACCATTTAGAGGAGGTGGACAAAATGTGGGTCTTCTTTTAGGAAAGTCCTGCTAAAAACTCCAGCTGGAGAAGTAATACACTGCCTTCAGAGCAGTGGTTCCAGTCTTGACTGTAAAATGGAACCACCTGGAAAGCGTTAAAGAGATGTGGATGCCTGGATCCCTTCCTGAGAGACTCTGGTGTCAGGGGTTCGGCGGGGGGGGGGGGCAGCCTGGAAATCAGGTCTGTCTGTTAGACCCGCCCACCCTCACCCCACAGGTGCTTCCAATGTGCAGCCAAGGTTTTCAGTCTGATCCTGTACAATACATGCTTATGGATGATTTGGGTGAACATTCAGGAGGGAGGATTTCATAGTGTTGGGTGACATGCAGCCTGATGTAATCACAGTTCCAAAAGATCTCAACAGGCCAGAACAATGGGCCCTATTCAATCGGTGCCGCACGGCAACATTAAAACCCCAGGCACATAGGATCCTGTTGTCCTTGTGGGTCAAGTGGCTGAGACTGCCGCACACCCTTGGGGGCTCCTGTTTGTGGCACTAGAGGGTGCTTTTTCTTGTTTTTAAGGCCAGAGGTTAGTGGTGCTGTTGTCGATGTTTGTACGCAAATTTAGGTGACATAAATGCAGCAAATATTTGACATTATTTTAAACCATTCAGAGCATCTTGGTGCAGAGTACCTTGTGTCGGTCAGGTGTCAGGTTGAGTTTCCTTCCTCCTTGAGACCCTGGGCTTTGTAGAACCTGGACTCCCCCCCGCCCCCCGGAACCCTGGGGGGTGGGAACCTGTGCTTTCTTGACCTCTCTTTTTGCTCAGACTGTATATGGTCTGTCCTGCCCCCATACTGGGGCATAAAATTTGCTCCTGAATTATTATTTTTTTTGTTGGTTTGTTTGCCATCCCACTAACAGCATCACATGGTGAGATTGGCGACTCTCCTGAAGATACGAAGTGTCCATCACCACGTGCACAATCTTACCCCACCTCGCTCCTCTGTCTCCATTTCTTCTGTCTCTGGCACAACCACTAAAGTCCCCCACCTGCCCCCTTCACTGTGGCTCCACGCATTCTCAGGCCCTGCGGTTTCAGCTTCTAATCCAGGGACCTGGTCCAGGAAATTCTTCTGAACAAATATGGCGCCCTTCTTGAAAGAGAGGGATTCTGGTGAAAATAACTTTCGCCAAATCGGTGTACTTACCAGTTTCAGTCCTTCAGAAGAACTGGCAAACTTCACTCGTATCTGTGGACCATTTCAGAGAACTAAGCAAATTTAATTGTGGTGGACTTTTATTGCATACGGTGGAGAAAACTTGGGAAAAGAAGGACAAAAATCCAAATAGGAGTGGATACCCAGCTTCTATCTCAATGACTCAGTGAATGGACCAAATCTCTCTAACAACTATCCAGGTAGTCAACTGGATTTGAATATGATTTTGCAAAGAATATTTTCTGGGACTTAAATTATAAATGTAAAATTTTGTCCATAGAAGACACAAAAACTGGCTCTCTATATAGAGTCTTGACGTGTAGATAGCAATGAGAGGGAGTTTTTTGCCTCAGGATCACATGAGCTGAAGAAGTGAAATCCACCTTGAAATTATAATGAGATATACATATGGTAGTGCTTGAATGAATGGTAATTATTATTTTCAAGTAACATCAGGATCTTTACATCCTGCCATTGAATTGATGAAGGATCTTCTTTTCTTCAGAAGTGTCTGAGGATGAGCCCTGCTGGTACTCGGTGGAAGAATCTAGCTGAGCCTGAAATGTGGGTTTCATTACAGGGTCAGGCTGTTTCTCCAGGACAGCGACTTTCCATGTGTTCAGGCCCCAGGGTAGAGTTTCCCAGGCTGCAAGATACCCTGCCATTTCCTCATGTTCCTGGAGAGACCCAAATGTGTAGATTCTTTCCTGGGCCATTGGGCAAATGTCTGCTTCCTTCTGAGGTCAAGTGTCCAAATAAATGGGCAAGCTAGGGCAGCAAGTAATTTCCCATGTGGCCATCGTGGGATTCTGAGCACTCTCTCAAATATGCCAATGTATATTGTTAGCCTGGTCAATTTCATACTTCCTACATGAGTTGTTTCTATAAATGGCCACGTACTAAATCCGATCAGACCCTAGGATACTCACATTTACTACCGCTTGGCCAATAGCTAAGGTCTTTCTCTCGCTGTAAATCATTTTTATCTTGTTTTGGTCCTCACTCTCTCCATTTAATTTTAAAGGCCACTCCTCCTTCATCCCCACTCCCTGTAGCTTTTTCAAATAAAAAAAAAAGTTTTTAGAATAATAAGCTGGGCGGGTGTGTATGACTCTGCTTCTAAGAGCACATTCACCCATCTACCAGAGTTCGTCACACAGACATTAATATAAAAAATGTTAAAATACCTCAACCTTTTCTCTGAATAACAATGTTAGCACAGCACACCTCATTTAACAAAACATTAAAACATCTTACTTCTTCAGATCAAGTGTATCTATTAATAATGACTTAAATTGTCTGTACTGATTTCACATTATTAAGAAATCTCATTCTCATCCTGTGGAAGCACACAATATGGTGGTGGGGGGAACACCCCGCTAACCTATTTTCCTGACATTGCTACCCAACGTGGATCGTGCAAAACAACAAAGTCGCTTCTCATTATGAATGCGATCTCATCCAAAGGTCAAGTACTGCTTTCATCCATAGCCCAGGAGGGCTTTTTTTGGAAGCTCAGAAACAAAGGTGCCCTTGAGTGGGGCATACCCACTGTGGAACAGAGCAGCCAGATCCTTGGCATGCACAACCACGAGTAAATAGCCCTGGAAGGACGTTTATAGACTCTCGGGACGTTGCTGGAAAGCATATTATCGAAGCTTTCCCTGATAAAGGTGACGAAGTTTCTTTATGACTGTCATGGGGATTTAATTACATGATAAAATAGCAGCTCCTGCCTCTTGAGACAAATTGCATGTTAAGACTGATTGTTTTTTATGAACCTCACACAGGGAGCAAGATACTTCTCTCTTGAAGTTGCTTTGATCTGCTCGTTATGTCCTGTCACCCTTCATATCCCTTCTAGAAACGAGGACTTTACTGGTCCTGCAGTTGTGGAGGGAGGGCTGCTGGTGAGCTCACGTGGGTGCTTTGCAGCCCTGCGTGGAGCAGAGCAGGGCCAGTTTTGTCTGATGGTTTAAAGTTGGCTTTACTTATTTTTCTGTTGGTGAGAAATGAGAACTTTGGGCTTCCAACAGAAAGATGGGGGAAAAGACGTTATCAGAAATGTAAAGGACTATTAAAAACATATGCAATATACACTTTTATTAATTTCAAAGCAAGTTAAAATAACAAGATTTTTAAAACGACAGATTTTGGAGAAGTTTGGTGAATCCGATGCTTCTTCATTTACAGGTGGAAAGATACACTTCCGTACAATTTGGAAATATTCTACGGAGGCAAAGAGTAGAAGTCCTTGCCTCTGGGAAGTGTTGTGCTTGGTGGGAGAGACAGGTGAGACAACCAGCAACTAGTGAGGGGGACGAGATCACTGCTAGAGGCAGAGGTCCGATGGGGAGAATGCATCACGCAGAGCATTAGGGTGACAGGAAGTAGGGATGGAAGAGGCTGGCTCCACAGGTGGCATCGGAGCAAAGCACAGAGGTTGTTGAGGGACCAGGATGGCTCATGTCCCCTGGAGGGTGTCTCTTTCCTTCCCTTGACCTCTGGTGGGGGTGAGGAGCTGTACCCTATTATTTTTGGCTGAACCAGAGCCAAGGTGTAGCCTCAGGACTGTGTTAGATAGGGCCGTGGGTGTAACCGGGAAGGGAGGGCCTGGCAAGAGGGGCATGTGGGTAGGAAAGGGGCCTACAGGTTGGAGCTGAGGTAAGTGGCAGGGACGAGACCTTTGGTGGACATAGAGATGGGCTGCCCAGACCCCACTGTGAGGGAGGACTTGTCACCCCAGATGGCAACCAACTCCTTCAGGGTTTGCCTCAGCTGCAGAGAGCTGCCTCATCCCAAAATACATCTCCTGAGGCTGCCAGATCCCAAGATCCATCAGGTGTGGGGAGAGGTCCTGCCATCTTGACCCAGTGTGGGAAAACTGGGAGAGGGTCTCAGCTCTAGAGCTCCCCTAGGGCTGGCCATGCATGGCACTGTGGGGCCTGTGTCACAGATTGGCTTCCCCTCTGCCAGTCTGATATTCTTTCTCTCTTCACAGGGGTTCATGCCCAGCAGACATCCTGTGAGGCCAACTCTACTCAGCGTCACACTGTGAGCCCCCGAGGCTCCTGGGACACCAGGAAAGATGAGTCGATGTGTCGTCAGAGCAGGATAGGACAGGAGAGCAGAGAGATGGCCTGCCCAAGAGCCAAGAAGGGTGTGAGGGATTGATGGTGTCATTGGGGTGTGGTTTGGACCAGAGTTTCTCAAACACCTTGAGGTGAAGGACTGGGGATTTTTGTTTGTTTGTTTCAATTTGCCATGGACTGAGTCTTTGTAAAGACACAATTAAAATTAATTACAAGAAAAAAATACAATGGGAAAAAAGCCCAGTAATCACACACTGTTGCATTCATTGTCAAGTTGCTGTCAAAGTTTTTGAAAGCTAACTGTCAATTTCCATGGCAAACACTTGGCAGACCATCACCTGCCTCCCACCGTGCTCTGAGTAGTGCTGTTAGCTGTTATCTATCACTCACTGGAGTACAAGGTGGATAAAAGGATGCCGGGAGAAGAGGCAGGGTAAGTTAGCTCATGGCACAACTTTCAGGCCCTTGAGCACATGCTATACAATTTGAACTGGAAGCTGTTCGACGGGGATCATCAGACTTTTTCTGTAAAGTGCCAGATAATAAATATCGTAGCTTTTGTGGGTCTTTGTGGCAACGACTCCGCTCTGCCCTGATAGCGTGAAAATCGTCATTGATGATATGTAAATGAATGAGCACGGCCGTGTTCCAATAATACTATAACGAAACAGGCAGCCAGCCCTCAGGCTCTAGTTTGCTGACCTTTGTGGTAGAAGTAGGGAGCCACTGCAGGTTTAGAGGAAGGGGAGAGACGTGCACCTCTGAATAGGAAACTGTCATTGCATCCTTTTCTCTGTGTGCCGTGTCAGCTCTCACTCCAGTGAACCTGCTCTTTACTCTTAAGGCAAACTTGACTCAACAAAAGTCAGCGGAGCAGGCAGGTTCCCAGGCACACAGTTGATTTATTTCTCTTACCTACATCCTGCTTCTGGTTTGCTGAACTTTTGAATCTGTAAACTTATGTCTTTCATCAAATTTGGGAACTGTTTGGTAACTATTTCTCTAAATATTTTTTTTCTGGCAGACACTTGGCAGACCACTACCTGCCTGCCACCGTGCTCTGAGTAGTGCTCTTAGCTTCACTGTCTTCCTTCCTTCTTTCTTTCTTGGACTCCAGTTGGATATGTGAGTCCTTCTAAATTGTCCCACAGCCCCCGTTCTTTTTATTTTTTACCATTTTGCTTTCTGTTCTTCAAATCGGATACTTTCTATTGATCTATTTTCTGATTGATGGACTTTCTTCAGTCATCTTGGATCTATTGTGAAGTCCATTGTTGACTAGAACAAGGCCAACTCTAGCTTCAAGGGAGGTGGGAACATCGTATTGCCTCAGGGACCCAATTAGTAAAGAAGGAGGCACCTTCTTGGGACCGGTCTCTTCACCTCCATCTTTCTTATGTAAAAGAGTTTTTGTTTTGTTTTTCAAATTAGAGGATCTCCTTCCCTTGCTGACTGCATCCCCACTGCCTTTCTGGATAAGTGTAAACACCTATGTCTAGGATTTGTGACCTCACACAATACTATCAGCCTACTCGCCTGGAGTCCCTCCCTCTGCTCTGGTATACACACTCTCATATTTAGATGGGTCCCTCTTCCTTGCACAAGGTGGCATAGGACAAGGTGGCTCCATGTTGAGCAAACTGTCTTTATTTTGATTGCCTTCCTTTCAATCACAGCCTGGTAGGAACATGTTCATCTATCAAGGGCCAACCCAAGAGGATTTTAGTGTCCTCCATATGCTATTTGGTCTGTTAATGTTATGTGCCTACTGTGTGCCAGGATCTGGTATCTAGGACAAACCCAGTCCAGGTTCATACCCAGTTGCTGAATCTGGTATCAGAAGATGATGGACGATAGGACGGGGAAGTAGAACCAGGCTACAGTTGCCACTTCCAACGAGTGCCTTAGGGTGATTTTTCCTGAGCAGAGCACACCATTGCAGGAACCATCATCATCTTGGGAAGGAGAAAAGCCTCTTCGCTCTCGTCCTCATTCCCTTTTTGTTCTTTTGAAACTCTCCAGTGTGCTTGGGAGTGATGCTAATAGAACTATGTCATCAGCATACATTATTTCCTTATTAGCCTGTTTCTCAATTTTGATTCTGAAAATATCCTGATTTAGCCTAATTGCAATTTCACCGTGTTCCACAGGCAGTGACAATTCATACTGGGGGAGGGGGCCAGCTGAGACATGACCCTGTAGGATTTTTCTCCCTGCCCCGTCTGCTGTGAAGCTGGACCATTAGCTCTAAGACATGCATCTCATCTCGTAGTGATTCGACCTGCTTCTGGGAAAGAAAAGAGCCTCGGGTGTGTATCTGGTTGAAAGCAAATAAATACCTTTATTCTGGGTGGTGGGAGATATTTTTCTGTATCTGAAGCAAAGGCTGATGCTGGAGCCATTTCATTCCTAAATAATTTAACTATATTCAAAGATAATCCGATGTTATTGTAGGAAAGTGTATTTCTAATAAATTCCACTTGATCTGGGTGAATCAATTCAGGCAGCACATAATTGAGTCTGTTAGCAAGGACTTTAGCAAGAATTTTGCAATCAGTGTTAATTAAGAAGATGGGACAATAATTTGTGCATAATTCCGGATCTTTCCCTGGCTTGTGAATCAAAGTAATAAGAGCAGTGCTCCGGCTGGTGGTGGGATAGTGTCATTAGGTGCTGATTTATAAGTACTTAGAAAGGTTTAATTTCATTTTGCTTCGAGCAGGGTCTCCCTGCCCCCACCTTCTCTGCTCAGGGTGTGCAGCCGAGATGGTGGAACGCTTTCGTCCCTATCCTTCCCTGTCACTGCTGACCTCCTGCTTCTCATTTCTTTTTTTCTTCTGCAGCCGAGCACCCCACTCATTCATCCATGTTTTTTCTTAATGCTCTTATTTGCATTATTTGAAGCCAGGGACTCCATGCTATTGATGTGTGTGTGTGTGTGTGTGTGTGTGTGTGTGTGTGGAAGGTAAAGTCAAAGGGTTGTACACAACTTCAGTGGGGATATTTTTTCATGGATCTTCCTGCAAAATGTGTCTGGCGGGGGGGAGTCATCAACAATCAACAGCCCTTGATTAAAAGTCAGGAAACATCCTGGTTTACACACTGAGGCTAACTGGCTATTGACCAGTCAAAGAACAAATGTGAGCCTCGGTGTCCCCATCTGTAAAATGCGGCTATGGCACGAACTACAGGCATCAAGAAGGACCAGGAAGAGCATTAGATTCACACTTTCTACAAGCTGGGGGACCCCAGGGATGAAATTCAACTTCTTAGAGTCTCGTTTCCCTCAGTGGGGTAAGTGGGAAAGACCAGCCCTTGGGAAATACATACCTCATGAAGGTCCTCATTATCTGTGATTCCTCTCTCTCTGCCTCCACTTAGGTCTGGTTCCAGTTGTAACATGTTCTGGTTTGGGAACATATTCTCTCTAACAGTTAGAACAAGACAGGCTCTATTCCAGCTCGCTGCTTATTTGGTGCATTCAAGTTCATAAACCAGTCTCCCACCAGCCTTCCAGGAGATCCCTTCCCTCGCCGGTCGGCGTGGAGTGAGCCATCCCTTTGAAGGCAGGGCCTGGTCTGCACAGGCCTCGGTTAGGACGCACCACACTTCGAAGGCAATGGAGTGTTGTTAATCTCCTCCAGAAGCACAGGTCATTGCTCTGGAAACCTTGGTTAGCCCAACTTATAAAGACCTAAGAGATGGCCTGACCAATCCCATTGTTTTTTTAAATGACGATATTAAGGGGCACCTGGGTGGCTCAGTCCGTTAAGGATCTGACTCTTGATTTTGACTCAGGTCATGACCTCACAGTTTGTGGGTTCGGGCCCCTCGTCAGGCTCTGTGCTGACAGCGCAGAGCCTGCTCGGGATTCTCTCTCTCCCTCTCTCTCTCCCCCTCTCCCGTGCTCTCCGTCTCTCAACATAAATAAATGAACTTAAAAAAAATGAGCATATTAAGGTTCAGAGAGATGGACTGACAAGTTCAAGATCACACGAGCAGTGGTGGAGCAAGGCAAGAGCCCGGGTCACCTCAGTGTTAGTCTCTTGCCGCTCCCAACATCATGTCTCAGGGCCCCCAGCCGTGTGCATGCTCCTGTCATTAGTTCGAATATGACTCCTATAAGGGAGGGGCTGTGCTCATTTACCAGACATGTGGCCATTCGGTTTGCCCTGGGTGACATCCTCCTCCACGCGTAGGGAAGGAGCGGTGGATGTGGCCCTCATGTGATGACAGACTCAGTGTCAAGCCCGTCGGGGGTGCTGGTTGGATGAGAGGTTGAATTCCCCAAACAGACCCCACCTTGACGTGTATGCACATGCCTAACACACGTTCCCCACCCTCATTCCCCACCTATACATGCTGCTGGGCGCGATCTCTTAATAAACACCCAATTAGTATTTCTTTAACTTGCCTCCAGATGCTTAAATACCATTACCCCAAACACAACATAATGCCTCCAGTTTTCTATTTCAATCAAGAATTCAAGTAGCATCTTGACTTGTATATAATGTATCAGCAGCAAAATCATGGAATGCTGACATCCTTAATAATAGCAATTAGTAATCAGTTGTTTCTTAAGTAGTTTGATTACGCCAGTTACCAAATTGTACAGTTGATGCATTTGGGGGCAAGAAGGGTCTCGCCACCCCGCCCCCCAGCCAGTCTTTCTTCCTTCCCGTGTTCTCCGTGGTTAGGGAGCTCATAGGCATTGAAAAAATGCAAGGGTAGATAGCACGACCGTCACTAATATTAAACAGTAGAGACTTGGTTTTAGCAGAAAGTAGAATTAAATATTTCTTTGGGGGAAGACTAACCCCAATAGTATCTGTGGGAAAGCAGTCTGTGCCCGCCCACCTTAATGTCAGCAAAGGAGCTCGGCCTGTCCCTGGTGGTGCCAGGCACGACACTCAAAATTTGGGCTCCTTCTCAGTGCAAGGACCTTGTACTAGGTTCTGGATACCAAGTGTCAGGCAAGGTTCTCACTCCTAAGGAGTTGCTTTGAAGTCTGAAATATTTGGGGCGTATAACAATTAGCCCAGCAAGGCCAGGGGTTTCAATAACTAATGGAGACTGAGGGCATTATGCCGTCGTGGAGCGATGGAGAGGCTGTGGGCCAGGTGAGCAGGGGTGGCCTTCCAGCGAAGGCTGTCCCCTATGTAGGGTCTGGAAGGAAGGGGTGGCCTAGGGGAGCAGAGGAGGTCCTCATGTGGCTCAGAATTTGGGTGCAGCCCTGGTGGCATGCTTCCTTTTGGAATGGGGCAGATGGCACAGATAGGGGAGCTGATTATGGGGGAGCTGTGTGCTCGGTCCTGTGTAGCTAATCAGGGGAGCAGGTGGCTATGTGAGGACACAGGTGCATTGTGTTCAGGGGGATCCCAGTTGATGATCATTCCCCCGCCTCTCTGCGGGCCGTGCGGGGAGGATCCATTCTGCACTTTGCCCCACGATCGGCCGGGGCTAAGCTGTTCCGTTCCCCTGATTTTTGTCCTTCTCAAGAGGGGACACGTGCACCTGGGGAGACTTCTGAGAAAAAGCTGTACCCACCATTTTCTCAGCTGGTGTCTCTTAGTCCCCATGCGTTTATCGTGACAGACGTAGAGGTGTCAAAATAAATTATTATTATTATTTTTCTGTTCCATTTGGTGGAATAACAGGTTCACAGAGCCACAAACATGGGGATTTCACTGACAGCTACAAGGTCCTGGCGTGTTCATACTGACAAGCAGAGAACAATGATTACTTTTTCTTAGTTTTGCCAATTGTCGTCTTGGAAAGATGCTCAAAAACCTGCCAACCAAGGTTGTCCTTGGGGTGGAAAGTTTCCCCATCTTCCTCAGATGCTCTGGCCAGCATGCTGCATGGTTCCTGTGTCTCCGGGGCCTGGGTGGGCATTCCTGGCCCACCCCTGCTGGTTTCAGCCCTGTCTTCCGTTTTCTTCCTTCTCTCGAGGATTTGAAATTTTCACAGTATTCATTCCCGGTATGGGCTGCATTTCAAGGTATTGCCATAGGTTCTGGCCACTCTTCAAGCATCCTAAACACCTGTATATTTGAATCCAAACAGCTCTCATTCCCACCAAGGATGGCCCCCAAGGACTCACAGTTACCTGGAGAAAGAGCCCAATTGCTCCCACGCTCAGCAAAAAGGAACCTGTGCGCCATTTCAGGCTGTGACCATGAATCTTTGGGATCGCGGCCTCAGAGAAGCATGGAGATGGCCGGGACCTCAACGCAGCTCCAAGCTGGCGTTTCCCGAAAAGCGTCTACAAACTACCAATTTCCCTAGTGGCAAAACCACACAGAGCTTTTCACATACCGTTGGGCCAATCCCTGAGCGTGTGATTCAACAAGGATCATCTCTCAAGCTCATTCCACCGTGGGCTTCTGTTTGGGAAGCCTTAATCGCATCTCATGTACCAGCTCATAAGTAAAGGCACTGGCCCAGAAAGGGAAAGTTACTTTCCTACGGTCACACAGCTCGTTGGTGGCAGAGCCCAAGCTTCCCTCTGGAGCGTCCCACCCCATGGCGGGAGCTTCTCCAGACTCCTGATAAGCACCCCGTGGAGATGGCTTCGAGCCTGGGAGGCGGTCACGCGTGTTACTTCTGTTTACATTCTCCACTCTCCACACTGCCAGGCACGCAGCACAGGCTCAGCACCTCATGACAATCAGGTCCCTCTGTTTTCAGTCTCGGTCGGTGACACTAGCTTCTACTTGTCACCAAGACCTACCCGTGGACCCACCATGCAGTTCTCCTGTTTGTCATCTATCTTTGCGTTTATCCTGATCTCTTGGTTTAGACCCTTGTAATCCGCCACCTGGAAACTGCCTTCAGTCACCTCTTAAGTAGGCTCGCCTCCCCTTGTTTCCTTCAAACGCTGCTTTTACATCGTGTCCGGAGTGATACACGGAACACAGGTCTGAGCATGTTGCACTCTCTGCCCTCAGGTTCAAGGCCAGCCTGCCTTCCCTATGATAGAGTCACTGGTAGCAAGATGTGCCTTGGGGTCACACGCTGAATCATTCAGTGTGTGATCGTCTTGAAATGAAAACAGCCCGGAACTCACCCAAGTCCTTAAAACGTGTCACGAGCAACAGACTGTTCTTGCCCCTTTGAATGGTGCCGTTTGGTGGAGAGAAGTATATACGTATATGGTATAGAATGGAGGGGGTTCATTGTGGGAAAGAATGACACTCGTCTGACGCAAATTTCATTGCTTTCAAGTGTTCAGCCAAGTCGGGGTGGGGAGGGGACAGTGAAGACTGTGCAGGGCAGTTAGTAATGTGAAAGGAATGCTCTTTGAAACTGGGGATTGCGAATACACAGCTCCCCAAGCAGCTGGGATGGCTTGGGAAGGCGGATGTGGAAAGGGGGCACTTGTCTTTAAGCATGGCAGAAAACGGTGTGACCATCGGTGTAACAAAGGTAGGCAGGGTTCAGGGAGACCAATTAGAGGTGGCCACGGTCAAAGTGGGACTCCCCGTCCCTGGGAGCTGAGCCTTCGGCGTAAAGATTATAGCAGAGATCTGGCAAGGAGGGGACGCCTGGGAGCAAGTACCCGGCCTTCCCTGTGCTTCTAGCACCTTCCATTAGCTGCGCCCAAGAGGAGTCAGAGAGCATGCGGCAGATGATGTGGTTCATAATGTCAGCCTCGGGGCAGGTCGAGTGCAGGGCAGCTCTGAGGGCAAATACAAAACACAGAGCTCAAAGCTCCCGGACCCGAACAGCAGGTGGTGACCACAAGGTCCCCTCCCTGCACCCCAGGGCTGTCTCCTGCACCGGTGAGTGTAATGGATGCTGGCTTGCTGAGGCTGCAGGACCTGTCTATGCAACGCTAAGGTCGGAGCAAAAGTGTGTTGTTCTTTGGGCTCGTGGCTCCTGGGCCTCGCTCTGGCCCTGATCATGGCCTTAGATAGCAGGAAAACCAGGGAAAAGAGGACGTAGGAGATAGTTTCTCCCTAAAGTGCAAAGCAGCTTGCTCAAGTCTCCAGTGAGACGCAGCACCGGAAGTACACGGCACCCATGTCACGAGGGAGTGGATGGGTGGTCACCGCCTTGCGTTCCAAAACGGATCTCCTTCTTCACCCCATGACAGCCCCACTAGCTGGCACCAATGTCCCACACATGCTCCCTTTCGGCATACCTCCTGCATGTGCGAGCATGTGTCTGTGCGGGTGTGTGTGCCCGTGGATGTGAGCACGTGCACAGGTACATGCGCGTGCAGGCACACGCGTGTGTTGGGAGCGACTCTGTCTAGTGCGTGGAGAAAAGCCTTGTACACCTCGCAGGGGCCAAGTGCATGTGACAAGTTAGAACACAGCACCATGCAATTAGAGCAAATCTTGCATGAGGGAAAATATTCTCATGCGTTATACACGGAAGTTCCATGAAATGATAGAAAAAAATACAAAGAAACGGGGAGAGTGCCCCCAAGGTCCTGAGTAGACAAGTCACGTGGGAAGGGGTCTACGAAGAAAGACAAAACCCTACGGATAAGACTTTGTCCTGAGCGGTAAAGAAAGGATAAGCAGGCGGGCTGTGGACGTGACAAGGGCACACTTGTGTTGGTGGCTTAAGGATAGATATTCGTCACCAGCAATGCTCAGGGTGCAGCGGGACACCCTCACCGGCAGGGGGAATAGACACCCCTTCAGGAAATACTTCGGTGATTTTTCCGTCCTTCTTCCAGTAATACCACTCCCAGGAATTTATTTTAAGGATATACCCTGAATAAGAAAAAAGCCATCCGGAGGCTACTGAAGATGCCAGTTACAGCATTATTGACAGTAGTGAAAACGGAAACAAATATTCCCCTCTTGTAGGCATTTGGTTTAAGCATTTTGGGATTCATCACCTCAATAGGTGATCGAAATTCAGAAGGCTATGCAGCGCCGTGGCAAATACTTTAGATATGGTAACTCAACAGAGCAGAAGGGTCGGGGAAATTTACACATGCAAAGTCAGGGCAAAACTGAAAACAGGTGCCTTGTGAGCACGGGGGGTGCCATGGATTACTTTTCCTCTTTCTAAGTCCTTTGAATCGTGTGCTAACGGATGCACAACAACACACACAGACACACACTGTGCGCGCAGCATGTGTGTATAAACAGGAACCAGGCGACCAAGCACCGCTCATGTGCCTTTTTCAAGCCCAGCCCTCCCACGCGCTCAAGAGGCGGAGTTTAGTTTCAGATGCATTGAGGTTACCTACGAGCACACAGTGGGGTGGGGGGCGGCTGGGCCGAGGGGTCTTTCGTCCAGTTCTATCACCGCGTCCACGTGCCTCACTTCAGCACAGACCAAGTGGCTCACTCTCTCCTCATCCCTGGCGTCCAGGGCAGACTTTAATCTCTTCACTAAATCTGAGTTGAGCGGGTGATCGGGAAGGCCATCAGGGTTGGACGTTGTCGTGCGGTTTGCGCATTGACCAGACTTCTCTTCTTCTCAACTGAGTCCAACGGTAACAGCTGTTTTCGCAGAGGACTGTGGGCGTTGCTATAAATAGAACAAACCTGGCTCCATTGCAGCTGCTGGGGAGGACCAGTGGCTGGCAGCCTCTTCCTTCACGGGGTGCTGGGAATCCGTCTTCCCTGAGGGCCTCAGTTAAGGGTTATTCTAGAGGTGGGGCAGTAGACTTGTTGGTAAGTGGGGGAAGAGGGAAAAGGGACGTTATTTTATTTTATTTTTATTTCTAAATATAATTTACCGTCAAGTTGGCTAACATACGGTGTATACAGCGTGCTCTTGGTTTTGGGGTAGATTCCCATGATTCATTGCTTATATGCAACGCCCAGTGCTCATCCTGACAAGTGCAAAGGGACACTATTTTAAAAGAGAGCTCTCGTAGGTCCTGTTGAACAGCGTCTTCTTTTAGCAGGAGTGAGATTCTGTCCTGAAACTGGTTGAAAGGAGAAGCGGTAGCGGGCGCTCGCTCCCCTTTCCTTCTTCCCTTGAACATGGATATGATGTGTGGAGACGTGGCCGCCATCTTAACAGCCAGGGGGCAGTCATGAGACGAAGGAACCCCTGAGGGGAAGGGAACAGGAGGGAAAGAGATGGCTTCTCGATGACATTTCTGAACCTTTGCCTCAGCTCTGGGCCGCCAACCACCAGACTTTCTGTCTTGATTCCTTATGCGCTCTTCATGAGTGGCTTGTGGCTGAAAGCGTAGGTAGTGTGTTCTCTCTACCTTTAAAGTCACGGACATGTCCCGATAGTCTAAAGAGATGGGACAGAGGTGGCTCAGCCTGTAATAAAGACTGTGGATGAACCCCCTGAGCCTTCTGGTCTTTGGCAATTGAACTCTTGCCTTCCACGATAAAATCTCACTGTATGTTGAGTGAGCAGCTCAACCACGGAGCAGTGGCATCGTGGGCTGGGGTCCTCAATGAGCAAGGAGCCACGGCCAGTCAAGGGACTGCCATCCAGTGTCACAGGGACTGAAAAAATGGGCCCTGATGGAGACATCTTGGGAATCCCTGGCAATGGACTTTGCCCAGAAGTGAGATCTTCACTCAGCAGATCAGCCTCGGGTTCAGATGTCTGACCCAAGTCGCAGAGAGTGTGGTTGGCCCCTGGCTCCTTCTTCAGCCCAAGAATTGTGGGTTTTTGAGAGAGACTTTTGAACCTGAATCTCCAAGCACAGATGCTTGGCAGCCTCAAACGCCTTACATTTAGAAAAAAATTTAACACCAGGGCCGTTTGTGTTAATACAAAGTGAAGGAGGGTAGCGGCCAGAGAGAAATTACTGGAATTTGGGTGAGGCGATTTAAAGAAAAAAACCCGAGAATTATTAGAGATTGCTATCAAACTTCAAATCAGAAGGGAGGTAAAAATGAAGCACTCGTTAGGCAGATAATACGATGACAAAGCTCAAAATACGGCACTCTCTGATCTTAATTACCACGCTGTCTGCTGGGTGTTTAATCAGTAGCACATACACTATGCTAATTATTCGGGCTAATTTTGTTATAATGCAATTCTTTATCAACCCCGCCATGTATAAATTAGGAATTGAAATGTAACTAACACAAATTGTATTTAAGGCAACACGAATTTCTTTATTTCAGTGTGAACTCTTCTAATCTGGCTTTATCTCTCCTTTTTTGATTAGCCCATGTGGCCCACCCCCTCCACTGCCCACCCTGCCTCAGTGCCCCACAGCCTGACATTATTTGAGGAGGAAGGAGCCCAGAACCAATACTGCCCCCTTCACTTCTTGGAAACCTTATACGTGACTACCTCCTTCAGTGATTGTCCTTGAAAGGTGCAGAATGTGTTTAAGGAATCAGTGGTAGACAGATCCTGGCTTTCTCTGAATCAGATAAAGGTCGCTCCGTTGTTCTAGTTTAATGTTTAAATAAGCATCAGAGGGCACCACAATTCACGTATTTTCAGTGATATACTGTATGTGACTTACGTCAGTTTGTTTACAAATGTGTTTGGTTGGGAACTAATAACACAGGTCCTCACAGAAAAGCACAAACATTATCTGGAGATTTCCACGTCATGCGGGTTTGCATCCAAATGAGGTCAGGCTCGTGCAGAAGTTGGACAGTGCAGAGCCCCCCTGGCATGCCTTCAGAGACCGCCAGCCATAGAACTTGAAACAAAAAAAATCGGGTTTTGGTTTTGGCTTGGTTTGTAATTCTTTTGCAGCAAAATAACAATGCTTAATAAGTAAATGGATGCAGTTTGGGTGCCATTTGGTCTCAGCACCGTGTGAGGGTTGAACGTCAGCGAGACTAGGTTGCCAGTGGAGGGTCACGGTCTGGGAGAAACGTTGGGCCCCAAATACTCAGACCTCCTTGCGAACTCAGGGTAAGCGACAGGCACTGGGCATATCCAGATGCATTCAAAGTGACCCTGACACGGATGCGCTTCTGAGACTGATTTCTCCTTTGAGCCTGAAATGCCCCCGCTATTTCCTGAAGTTCTAGAAAGCCGCTCCTCTGACATGCGTGTTCCCCACATTAGGTCCCCACCTCCCTTGGTTTATACCTCACCTTTCAATCCAGCTGTGGATGCTCCCAGCTCGGGGTTGCCCTGGGGCCCCCTCCAGGCCATGCCACCGTCCGTCTCCCATTCCGTTCTGTTCTCTCTCAGGTGCCTGCAGCCTGACTCCACGGTCTCTGGCAACGCAGATGCTTCTCCCTGTGGTCAGAAGCCTTTTAATTTGGCTGAAGTTTCCTCTGTATCCCTTTCTAATGGGTTTTTCATAGCTTTTCGGGCTCGATGGTTTCAACCAGGACATTTGTGTGAATGTATTTACCGTGGTGTGGCGGGACTGGCTTGCCCATCAACCTACTGGGCCACGGGGAGCCACTTTGTAAAGTGGCATTGTTATGTGGTCTTTATGGGCAGCTCTTTGTGCAAGGGGAAAACAGAGGGCTCTTTCATTTCCTTTGTGTTTTCGAAGGCTTGAAACAACGCAATGGGATATGGGCACAAACGAGATGTGATGAAAGCCATTTACAACTTTTGCGAGGGTTTTTTTTTTTTTTTTTTCCTGTTGGGGCATGATTTATGATGGCACAAAAATGGGGTTGTACAATTGGAGATGCAGACGTTTCCATTAATGTAACTCTCAAAGACAAAATAACAAACAAACGAGTTTCATTCAATAAACACTTTTTGAGCCCTAGCGTCTGCCAGGCACTTCTCGATGTGCTGGGAGTCTAGGGGACTATATACTCCACACTGATGATATTGTTCGTGACACACACCAGGCACTCGTCTAAAGGTGTTGCATGTATAAACTCGTTTTCCCTTTGCAACAGTCTTGCACGGCAGGGGCTACCATTATCACCACCCGGCAGAGGAGGAAACCGAGTAGTGAGACAATTTTCTTGGAGTCCCGTTGTGGCTAAGTGGCAAAGCTAAGGTGCAAATATGTGCGGTCTATGGGTGCTTCTTCTTTTTTTAAAAATTTTTTTGAGGTTTATTTATTTTGAGAGACAGAGTGGAGGAGGGGCAGAGAGAGAGAGTGGGGGGAGAGAGAGAATCCCAGGCAGGCTCCATGCTGACAGCAGGGTGTGGGGCTTGAACTCATGAACCATGAGATCATGACCTGAGCTGAAAGCAAGAGTCGGACGCTTCACTGACTGAACCACCCAGGCGCCCCGTCTAGGTGTGTTTCTTAAAACTCCCTGGTCGAGCATCTTGGCTGTCTGACCCCCTCCCTGCAGACCCCATTCTGCTCTCTTGTAGTCTGTTTCTCCCTCATCTTTCCTTTCTGTTCTTTGGTCTTTTTTCCAGATGGAGTCTTGGGAGAAAAAATGAGGAAACAGCGGGAGGGAAGCAGAAATACACAAGGGCAAGGCAGGGACCAGGAGTATTGGGGGAACTTTGGGAGAAGAAGGTCTAGGAGCAAGTATCATGTATGTGAGAAGGGGATGAAGAGAGGCATCATTTAAAGAAAAAAGAAAAAAAGGCAAAATCTTTGGTTGCTGGATGGTGTTCCCCTAAGCAAGAGACTGGACCACCAGGATCACAGCTTATTAAGTCTCACAGCTAATTATGTGCATCAGTGTCATTGGCTGGGTGACAGTGATGCATCTGTCAAGCATAATGATGGCAAGTGAAAAGTTTGCCCTCCGAGAAGTAAGTGTGAAAATCAACCTGATGGAAAGCGGACAGTGTAAAGTCACTTTGAGGGCGCGGAAGGGCAGTTTGAGACAGTAATCTGCTTTCAAATTTTAA
This sequence comes from Panthera onca, assembly GCF_046562875.1. Classification (NCBI taxonomy): domain Eukaryota; kingdom Metazoa; phylum Chordata; class Mammalia; order Carnivora; family Felidae; genus Panthera; species Panthera onca. The sequence continues at coordinate 4,768,939 of NC_138346.1, read as the reverse complement.
CTCCTCCCATCTCAGATAATCTTAGACATGAAGGAAAAAGGAGAAAAATGGAGAAGATCCGTCAGTGGTTGAACTTAGGGCAGAGTGCATCACGAGGGCAAAAATTTGAGCGATTCCTGCGACAAGTCGAGCAGGCAAGATTGGGGACGGGCTGGCCAGCTCATGGTGGGCGTGAGTGGAAGGGAACGCAGAGAAGGAGCCCTGGGGTGATCCTGCCTCAGCATGTTTGGAGAGGGGCCCTGAGAACAAGAGTGCACCCAGAACACCAGTGTCTCACGTCACCCTCTGTTCCTGATGCCCGGCACCTGTGGGCAGAGTGGCTTCTCAGGAGGACAGTCATGCCTGCTTCAGAAACGCTTCCCACATCAGCCATTTCAAACTAGGAACAATGCAGATGTCATTCACAGTAGAACAGATAACATGTGGTGTATTCCTGAAAGGGACATGTAGAGTAACGAGGGAAGATACTCCACAGTTATTTGGGACAACTGCTTGACTCTCACAACCATAATGTTGAGTAAATGAAAGTTGCCAGATATAAAAGAACAAATACCATGGGACACCATTTACATAAAATTTGTAAATAGGCAAAGGTAATCTATACAGATGGAAATTAAGACAGTGATTGCTTTTTCTTCACTTGATCTTAGCCAAAAGGCCGAGAAGCGATAGTGATTGCTTTTTCTTAAAAAAATTTTTTTAGTGTTTATTATTTATTTTGGAGAGAGAGAGAGAGACAGACAGATTGCAAGCAGGGGAGGGACAGAGAGAGGGAGACAGAATCTGAAACAGGCTCCAGGCTCTGAGCTGTCACCACAGAGTCTGATGCGGGGTTCAGACTCATGAACCACAAGATCAGGACCTGAGCCGAAGTCGGACGCTTAACCAACTGAGTCACCCAGGCTCCCCAGTGATTGCCTTTTCAAGAGAAAGAGGAGGCAGTGCTTGGGAAGGGGCATAGAGAGACTTCAGGCAATGTTCTCCTTCTTGAACTGCTTGGTGGTTACAAGGGTGTTTGTGGTAATTCATTGAGCTGTTATGTTGTGTATGTGTATGTAACTTTTCCATATGCATCTTGTACCTCACAATATAAAAAAGAAATGGACTGTTTCAAAGAAAAAAGCAACTGAAACACACACAAGGCAGAAATATTCCCAAGAGCTTTTGTTGAGAGTTTATTCATACTTTGAAACCAAAAAACGATGGGCTGGGAGAGTTGGAATATGGATGACAGTATTGTCCACCCGAGACAGATAAAGAACACTGGGCTTTCCATTATGAATACCAGGAATCTCCATGGGGACGGATTCAGGGCTGAGGGGTCCCTTAGGTCATCTTGTAGACCCCATGTTTCAAAGGTCAACCTGTCAGCCAACGAGCATCTGCTTTGGGTGATATTTGGTGTTTCCAAGATTGTCCAGTTTTCTCCTTTCTCTCTCATTGACTCGTAACTTGTGGGAAACTCACTTGTAGTGGTCTGAAATCTCAAAATCCCACCACAAAGGGAGACCCTGCAAATCAATTAGCAAAAGGTAGGCAGCCTAGTGGAAAAGCGGACACGAGACTTTGTGATGGAATCGCGGTGTGAAGATAAACACTTCTCAACCAGGACGAGACTGGACAGTAATCAGTAGGAAACTGCCCAATGTTCCAGGCAGTCCATTATTATTTAGTAAATAAATAGACATAGTAGGTCCATGTTGCACTCTGCAGTATGTAAATCGACAACACGTGGTCTTTTCAAATGTCCCTGCAACATGTGTTGTGCAGACATTTGTTCACATTCACGGAAGGCCATACAGAAAACATTAATAGATTTCCAGAGACGTGTGTTTATATTCTCCGACCACGAAAGTGGATAAAATGAATATATGACAATATCTTTAGGACAAACAAAGATGGTCGTAGCACTTGGGTATTAGAAACAAACGAAAGCATTTGTTAATGAGTAGCTCACAGGTTATAAGTCAGTGATGAGAAATTGTTTCAGATGGATGACAAGGGCGAGGTATAGCAGTTTACTGGAGGTGGCCAAAGCTATCCTCAGAAGAAAATTTCTAGCCTTCAATGCTTTTATTATCAAACAAGAAAGAAGGGAAATCGGACTAAACATTCACTTCAACACCAATATAAAAATAAACCCTGAAAAGCAGACTAATAGATTTAGAAGAGTATGACGCAAAATAAATAGAAGAGTAATGAAGATAATTTAAAAACTCAACATTATTTTGAAGAGACAGTATTAAAAAGTACCTCTTGGCAATAAAATGCCAAGAGGACAAGTGCAAATACATAATCTTAGGGAGAAAGAGGCTATATCCAGATATAGAACATAGTTTTATATCTTCAGGAAGAATATGTTTTAACTCATCTGAGAGTCTTAATGCAATGAGTGATTTTTGGGGGAAAATGAAACAAAATAAAAACGAAATAAGGAGAGGGTAGAGAACCAAAGCACGTCAATTTTGTTGGTGAAACTAAAAATATTCTGTTAAAGAAGTGCTCACAAAAGGCCGAGATAAAGCCCCACAAACATGATAGCAATCATAACAGGAACAACAAACAAAGGTAGACAAACATCAATTACAAATATAATTGTAAAAAATCCAAGTAAAATGTCCACAGATCAAATCCACCAATGTATTGAAAGAATAATACATAAGACCAAGTGGGGTGTATCGTGGACTGCAAAATTTGTTTCACTTAAAAAAATCTACTAATACACTTTACTTCATAATATGTCAAAAGAGAAGCGATATAATGATCTCAATAGATGCTAAAATAAAGTTTTATGGCATCTAACACCCATTTCTTACTAAAACTTTTAGTAAGCTAGAATTAAAGAACATTTGCCTACGTGGTAGGGGTTATTCTTCTAAAAGTAACAAGCAGCCTCATGCGTGATTCTGGAACAGAGATATTTTTACCATGGTCAAGAACAAAACAGGCAAGCTTGTTTCATCACCTCTTCCCTGTCTCAGTTTGGAATCAGTTGAGTGGCGACATCAAAGAGATACGGCTCAAAATGTCAGCTTCATGATGATAAAGCCAACTGAAGAAGGTGGCTTCAGATCTGAAGCCAGAGAAGCTGGCTGGCGATCCCCGAATTAGGCAGGATGCACAGTCACTGGCCACTCGGACCTTCCTTTCTCCACCCACACCCAGGTGGCACTGACCTTCCCAGGAAGCAGAGAGGTCAAAGAGCACCCTCTCAGATAGGCAGACCCAAAGAGAATCCAGAAAGGGCTGAGCTATGGAAGCGAGTTCTTCTTCCCGAAGATACCAATAAAATACTCCCAAGGAAAAAAGATGTGAGATGAGAGGGAGGCCAGAAGCATCGCACGAGTTCAAGTTTTGTATATGGAAGCACGTGGCCAAGAAGACCTCTGACAGTATTCTACATTCCTCGAGAGGTTTTAGCCAGTGCGATGAGCAGAAAAAGAAATAAGAACAATAAATACCTTTCAATAGATCAGAATGACCAATTATTATCTGCAGATGATGCAGTTATTTGGAAAACCCAAGAGAGTCAACTGAAAAAATATTCACTTGAACTGCTGGAAATGTTCAGTAAGCTGGTCTATTGCCCTTCCAAAAATGAAAAAAAAAAAAAAAGCTTATTTATATTCCAGCAAAGTTAGAAAATTGGGCAGGGTATGGAGGAGAGAATCCTGGAAAAATAAATTCATTAGAATGTCCAAGAAGCTACGGTAATTCTTGAAATGTGGTATTGGCAGAAGATTCTACAGAAGATCAATGGAAGAGAATACAAAGTTCGGAGGCAGAACCAATAAGTGGGTTTGGAATATGAAATACAGGCACTTTAGGCATCAGGAAAAGAAGGATTTCAATAAATAGAATTGAGATAATTGAAAAGCAAAACATCAAGTCTGTACTCTGATACACCAAAAGAAACTCCAGATGATTTAAAAGTTCGAATAAGGAAAATGACACCCAGGGCTCATCCCAACAAGTGCTATTCTCAATGCCCATCACCCATTTTCCCTTCTCCCCCGTCCCCTCTATCAACCCTCAGTTTGTTCTCTGTATTTAAGAGTAAGCGATGGGGGTGCCTGGGTGGGTGGTTCAGTATGACTTTGGCTCAGGTCATGATCTCACAGTCGGTGAGTTCAAGCCCTGCGTCGGGCTCTGTGCTGACAGCTCAGAGCCTGGAGTCTGCTTCCAATTCTGTGTCTCCCTCTCTCTCTGACCCTCCCCGATTCATGCTCTGTCTCAAAAATAAATAAACATTAAAAAAAATTAAAAAGAGTAAGCGATGAATCCCGGGAATCTACCCCCCAAACCAAGAGCACCTTGTACACACTGTATGTTAGCCAATTTGGCAATGAATTATATTAAAAAATAAATAAGGAAAATAAAACCATGTGACCATTAAAGGAGATTATAGATACATATTTTTATTACCTTGAGATGAAGAAGGTCTCCCTAAATATTAAAACGAAGGTAGAATCTGGAAGAAGATAGATTTGCCCAAACAAGTAGCATTAAATTTCTAAATATCAAAAAGCCCTAAAAACAAATGGGAAAACCACTTGTGGGAAATATGAAAGACGAACAAACCTTCATATGTAAAGGGCTCCTTAAGAGTCAATAAACACAATCCAATCTCCAATGCAAAAAGAGCCAAGAATATTTATGGACATTTCACAAAAAATTAGTTAAAATGCCAATAAATCACTTAAAGTGATGTTAAACTTCATGAGTATTCCAAATAATGCAAATTAAAACATGATATTAGATTGGCAAAGCTTCAAAAACTTGCGGGTTTGTGTTTTGAAGTGACTATAAGAAAAGGGGCATTTACAAACACTTCCAGTGGGTAAAATAACTTCTGGAGGTCAGGATGTCTAGTGTGAATTTATTTTTGATAAAGTATGTATGATATTATCCTTAGAGAAAGATTGGGAAGACGGAATTCAAGCATTCACAGTGGTTATCTCTAAATGAGATGTTTTAGATTTTTATCTGTATTTTCTGTTTTCCATAGTGAGATGATTGCTTTTGCAATCATGCTGAAAAACTAATTTTTTAAAGTTTATTTATTTATTCATTTTGAGAGAGACAGAGAGACTACAAGCGGGGAGGGGCAGAGAGAGGGAGAGACAGAATCCCAAGCAGGCACAGAACCTGATATGGGGCTCGATCTCACAAACCACGAGATCATGATCTGAGCAGAGATGAAAAGTTGGACGCTTAACCAACTGAGCCACCCAGGCGCCCCTGAAAAAACTATTTTTTTTTTTAAAAAAAGAATACAGGGATGAGCTAGTTTAGAAGACTTCGAGGGAAGCGTAAGAAACAAGAGCTTCCCCAGAAGGTACAAAGGGACAGTGTAATTAGAAATGCGATGCTGTGTGGGAGTTAAGACCAAGGGAACAGGGGAGATGGCGAAGAAATAGTCCTCAGTGGATATTAGACCTTAAAATTGTTGAAGCTGAAATAGTGTCACTTGGAAATTGCAAGCCATTTCTGTAGTGAGATTTCTCTTTGGGAGGGTCATTGGAAATAGCCCAAATAGCCAACAATAGGGAATTGGCCAAATAAATTATGGTACATTGATTCGTAGAGTTGTACAAAGCCATAAAAATGCTGTGACGGTAGAGCATTTAATGGCATGGAAATTCATTTACAGTTTATTGTTAGTGAAAATCTTGTTTCAATGCAACGCATATGGTGAACCGATATTTATAAAAATACGCATTTATTTAAAGACTTGAAGGATGCATTTTATTTTATTCTGCTCACTTTGTTGCATGTTTTGGTACAAACACCTATTTCTTTCAGAAGAGAATACACAATAGATATAGTTTACATAAAAATGGTTTTCCGGTCAGCAAGATTAAGCTCTAAGATGGCTGGATGGAGGAATACATCCCAGAAGGAGACAGAAGGGGGTTGATCAGCGAAAGACAAGAGACAAAATGCTAACGCCAAACCCTACCCCGGGGAGAGGACTTCTGGTCTCCGGATTCCAAATAGTAAAGACCCACAGGCCATACCGTCTACTTGGCGAGATGGAACCTTGATGGTGCCCTTGCCCAGTGCCATGGCACATTCCAATCACCCAACTAGCACTCTAGAGTTATTGCAAGGAATTGGCTCATGTGATTATGAAGGCCGAAGAGCCCTATAATCCGTGGTTGGCCAGCTGGAGACCCAGGAAGGTTGGTGCTGTGTTTCCAGTCTGAGTCTAAAGACCTGATAACCACTGGGGCAAGTTCCAGACTGACAGGTGGGGGGTAGGTGGGGTGACCAATGTCCCAGCTCGGCCACTCGGGCAGAGAAAATAACTTCTCCCTTCCTGGGCCACTGTGCTTTATTCACGTCCTCAGCAGAGCGGAGGAAGCCCGTCCACACTGAGGAGGGCAGCCTTTACCCAGCTTCTGGGTTCAAATGCGAATCTTGTCTGAAAACACCATCAGAGACACACACAGGAGTAATGTTGAACCAGATATCTGGGGCCAATCAAGTTGGCACATAAAATTAACCTTCACAAGGATGGACCTGTAATTGTGAAATGCAAACTTGTGAGCATTTTATATTCTAGGAGGTAAAGCCTTATATAGAGAGAAATATTGAAAATACTCCAGAAAGGGGACATACGTGACGGACATAGGGCTGGTGACAGAGCAGAGGGGCTGGTGAGGGGCTGGTGAGAGAGGATTGGAGAGATGCCCCGAAGATGAGGTAAGCTTGTCCCCGGAGTCTGAATGCATGGGGGCAGAGCTCTAACGGTGTCTTGTCCCTGGGTGAGATAACAGTGAGAACCTGTGGCTGAGAGAGGGGAGAGGAGGCTGGGGAGGGAGTGTGAACATAGCATGAATGTTAGAAATATCTGTTGTGGCCAATGGAGAGGTTGATTAGGAGCAAAGAGAAAATTGGTAGAAGACACGGCGAGCCCGTGGGTTTTTGTGGCAGCTACGGTGGAGGAAACATCCCGCTCGGAGCCCATCACATCTTACTCTCCTCTGGTCTATCAGGAAGGAGTAAGGAGGGACATGGCTTCTTTTTCAGAAATCCTTGCTCCAAAAGCATCGTCAGGGAGCCCCTACTGTAGGCCACGGAAAGGCTTGGAGAGCAAGGCTCCTGGTTCCGGGGCCAGCTAGGTAGGACGCATAACATAGAACTTGATCAGCCCAAGCAGGGGTGGTGGTGGGGCAGGGGCAGATGACTTCTTGTTGTAATTATCAGAGGATTCACAGGCAGGTGGCTTTTTTTCATTAAAAAGATTCTTATGGAACAGGCAGGATTTGGGTAGGTAGCAGGGCTCCCTCCCGGAGGGAGGAGGGGAGGGAGCAGAGGGATGTGGACGGGCCACTAGGTGTGTAGACAGGCCGGGGGATGGGGGATGGGGATAGGTGTGCGGGGATGTGGTGCTACGAGAAAAGGGCTTGGGTCCCCATGCAGGGTCCTAAGTGCCAGCGATTGGCTATTATGAACAGCTATTCAATTATTGAGAGGACGTGTGTGAAATGACCAGAGTGGGGTTTTAGGAAGATTAATTTGGCCTGGTTTATAGAAAGGCGAGGAAGAGGGGGCAGGTCCCCGTGTCACAGACATCTAAAAGGGTTGTGGCTCATGCGTGGCAAAACAATGAGATTAAACAATCCATGTGATTATGCATTTAAACTTCTAATTTTAAATCCAGCACCTTAATTAAGCATAAATTATTTTGCCATTCAAATGTATTCTGGCTCACAGCCCCCCTCTCCGTTGGGGGCGCGAGGGGAGGAGGGCGGAGGGGAAGTGAGAGCAAGTCAACAATCAGAATTATCTGTACTTTCTACCATAGACCCCCGAGGCGAGCAGCCGTTCCCCACGTAGCCTATCTTCTAAATCGGCTCGCCATTTGCCGTCCTCACTGATTCCCACCTTCTCTGAGAGGCTGCCATTCTTGGGTATGGGCTGTGTCCTCAGCTGCACCCCCATGTCTGCTGGAGGAGAGGATTGGGGGGGCTCCAGCTGGAGTGCAGTATGAGAGGTCCGGGGCCTCCGCGTCTGGAGGCAATTAGAAAGCCAGAATTTCCAGGCACCAACCTCGGTCATCAACCGAGGACATCTTTTGGTCAGGGAGGTGGATGTCCACACCCAGCTGGGCAGGGAGAGAGCAGCGCCGCGGAGCCTCTGTGGGTGGTTCAGACTCCCCGAGGGGAAAGTTGGGCGGGATCAAAGAGGGGACACAGAAAGGAGGGGACACTGGTTTCATACAAAAGTGTAAGAGTAGCCGGTGCACTTGGGAGCTTGTAGTTCTGCTGATCTGTTCCTTCCCTGCAGAACGATGGGCCACGGGGCTAGTCCATCATGCGGTGGGAATCCCGTTGCCTCGGCGGTTCTGCCACTGTGGGGAGAAATGGGAAAGAAGAGGGGGCTCGCTCTCCCCGGAGCCTTGCCAGACGGCCCGGGGTTGCAGGGATCCGGGCCACTCATTGCTAAGGAGGACTCGCCCTGAGTGGGAGTCCACCCCTTCTGGGTTTGGGACTTTCCACGTGTGGAGGGCAGGACAAAATAAAGAGTTATCACCTTTAACGAGTGTGCGCTCAATGCCTTCTGTGTTCCCAACCTTTGACACTTGATCTTGGCCAAAAGGCCGAGAAGTGATGTGTTCCCAACCGCTTAAGAGCGTGGAGAGAGTACAACCACACAGTCTCTCCTCCCTAGGTTTTATGATGTGTCGACAAGACAACTAGACCGCTCGTCATGAATCGGGAGAGTATTTTTCCTGGACTACGCCAGAGGGACAGGTAGTAGAAATGGAAGGCAGGTGAAGGAGTTCATGGGAAGGAAGATCAATGCGGTTTGGGATTTATTCTGAGGACTTCCTGGAGGAGGTGAGAGTGAACCTGGCCTTGGAGCAACGCATGATTTGGAGAGACAGAGGGGCGGGCCTCCTAACAGGGATGCTTGGGCAGCAAGCCTCCCCAGGGGGAGAGTAAAGGAGTGATGAGGACTGATCAATTCATGAACTCACCCAGTGACCGTCTGGTGCAGGCCCTGGTGGTGGGGGCCCGGCAGCGAACCAAAGAGGCAAGGTCTCCACACTCGGGGTGAATGCACGTGGCGCGGAGAGACAGGGAGCTGACGAAGCTATCCGAGGGTGCGGTGTTTTCCGAAGGAAAACAGGAGGACGGTAAGTGCTCGGCGGCCGTTTCCGTTTGCTGTGGGACGATCGGGAGAGCTCCTTTGTTGAGGTGACATTGAGCGACACAGAGAGAGGAGACAGCCATGCGCACAGCGGAGAGAAGGGCATCCCAGGCCAGCGGAAGAGCAGGTGCGCAGGTCCCTGAACAAGGAATGTGCCAGGTGTGTGAGGACCAACCAGGACGTGTGTGGGGGGGAGGGGCGGGCTGCAGTGCAGTGAGACAGAGCGAATGGGGACTATGTCATGAAGGGGCTTAATGGTCACTGGAAGGACGCTGGATACTCTGCTGGGGGAGATGGGATGTTACTGGAGGGTGTGGAGCAGAGAGGTGAGCTCAGCGTGGGCTGTAGGGATGAGGACAGAACCAGGGAGACGCGTAGGAAGCTGCTGTAACAATTCAGGAGAAAGCCGATGGCTCGGGCCAGGGCATCGGCGGGGGACATGATGGCAGGGATTTGGAATCTGGACATATCTGGAAGACAGAGGAGATGTGCGTGGAAACCCTCCCCCGGGTTGAAGGAGAGCTCCCGTCCAGGGCTCCCTCAGGGGCTGGGTGGGGGGTGGGTGTCTTCAGGGGGCTGCGAAAGCCACTCATAGCTCCCTCACCCATGCCCTGGCAGGCCACGGACCAGCAGTGGGGAGGGGTGACCCCTCATCGCTGGCTGCGCGCAGACCTGCCCACGGCAGCTGCCTGGAGTTGGGGGCCCCGTGAAGGGAGTTGCTGAGCCCAGGCCGTCCAGCAGGGGGCAGCAGCGGCCAGCGGTCAATCCTCTAACTGGCCCGCATTGTTCACTCACACCCAGGCCGGGGACACTGGGCACAAAGGCCTGGGAGAAGAGGTGGTGACAGGGCACCCCCAGCAAGATGCTGTCTGTCCGTCTGAAGGAGGAGTGGGGCTTGCCGTAAGAGTTGGAATTACAAGGATGTGGGATTTAAATCAGTCAATTGGAGATGGGGCGGAGGCCTTTGCCAATTTCGCCTTTGGAGCCAGTCTAGGTTAACGTTTTACCAGCCACGTGCCTTGGGCAGTTACCTGATTTTTCTGGGCCTTAGTTGTCTCATCCAGAAAATGGGAGGAATGTCATGCTTCTGGTGCAGTGATCCATGAGCAGTGCTGGTCTGTGAGAAGGGCTCGGTGAACGTTCCTTTATGATTTTGTGAACGTTGTTCAGGAGTGAGCACGGCACCCTGTGCGTACAGAGGGCACTTCGGGGACCTTTGAGAGCACGGGAGTGTCTCTCCTTCCTTGCAGGGGACAGTGGATCTGTAGCTAACAGCTCGTGTGCATGTCACAGCTCGGCCCTTACCCTGGGTGGCCGCAGGTAAGAAGTCCAGCCATCGTCCTCCCAGGGCCTTTCCACGCAGTGACAACCTCTCCAGGGAATGGGGTTAGCAAACAAAGCACAAAATATTGAAGGCCGGTTGTGGGGCAAAGGGTGGTGGCCTGGGTCTGTCCCTTCCTGCTGTGATGTGTGGTCTGTATCCCCAAGTGGCCTTGGATTAAATGATCCCTAGGGCTCATCGCAGTTCAGTAGCCCCTGATACCTGAACCAGCTTTGCATCCCCCAAGGCAGCGTCCGCCAGGTATGGTGAAGACAAAAAAAAAAAAAAAAAAAAAAAAAGAAAAGAAAAGAAAAGAAAAAAAATCAGCAAATATCTCCTCTGCCAACAAGACCTGAATTCCCGTTAAACCCCTGCTCCAGACACAGCCTTTCCTGCTGCTCCCAAGGCCAGAGGAGTGTTGCCAGACCTAATCAAGCTGGACCCAACGGCTGGCAGAGAGGACGACAGTCTTTGCTCCAAAAGGTAATGAGAAGCGGATGCCAGGTTGTTATGCTTCGCTCTTTCCTGGAGGTTTGGGGAATCCAAACAAGGCTGTAACCAGGAAGAACAGATCGAAGTGCGTCTGAAAGTCAACAGCACATTCAAACATTACGGTAAGACGGACATAACGCAAAATTTGTCACGTTGACCATCTTTCGGCGTGTGGCTCAGTGGGTTCCAGCACATTCACAGTGTTGAGCCACGTTGCCGCTATCCTCCCCGGAATTTCTTTCATCTTCCCAGACTGGAACTCTGTGGCCAGAAAACTCTAGCTCCCCGTTCCTTTGTCCCCCGGTTCTTGGTGACCACCTTTCCGCGTTCTGTCTCTGTGACTTTGTTCCGGGGGGGTCTCATGTGAATGGGATCATACAGTATTTGCCTTTTTGTGACTGGCTTATGTCGCTGGGCGTAATGTCTTCAAGGCTCATCCATATTGTAGCACGGAACAGAAAAAAGGAACGGAATCTCCTCCCTTTTTAAGGCTTAATAGTATTCCGTTGTGTGGATAGAGCACCTTCATCTGTTGACGGGTAATCGGCTTCTTCCACGTCTCGACTATCCTGAATAATCCCGCTGTGAACACGGGTGTGGACGTGCCAAGAGCCCGTTTTGTGCCTTGCTTCCCTCGTGGGCCCGCCCCCCTGCCCAGAGGGCCCGAGGAAGTTCCCATCCCCAGAGCTGGGGCTTCTCTCCGACCAAGCAGCTCCAATCTGTTTACTTTCTCGAATACCCAGGTGTCTTCCAAAATGCTGCAACGCGGAGCAGAGAAGAAATGATTGTGGTCCGGGAAAGTGTGAAGCCAGGAATTCCTTAGTGTCCTTTTCTACCAAAATAGAATCTTAATATGCTGCTGATAGCACCGTGTGTTAGAGTTGGCACTGGGTATTAGGATTAGGACCGCATCCTAATGGAGCCTCCAGGACCTGTGAGCTGCGTTGTGAACACCACCCCCCCCCCCATAAGTACAGACATTAATCTGTTAAAGAGCATTGTATAGAAATATTCTTCCAGAACCTTCAGAAATCTGGCAGAAACAACTGAGTTTTTGGCTTATGTGTTTGGACGCTTTTCTTGACAATAGTTGTTCCGTAAGTGCGGCTCGTTCTAAAGGCTGTTTCTGTAGGTCTTTCTGTAAATGTTTGAGGGTACACGTCTCCTGACAATGTTTTTTTTTTTTTTTTTCTGGCGAGGATGCATGCTTCCTATGCCTCTGAAAGCAGCACTGAGTGTGTTTAGTTAATTCAGTTAGTTAGAAGGAGGGAAAGTGGGCAAAGGACACGAACAGACATTTCACCGGAAGGGAGATACGGATGGCAAATAAGCATGCGAAAAGAGGTTCGACATCATTAGCCGTCAGGGAAACGCACATTAAAATCACAGTGAAGGATCGCTGGGCACCTATCAGAGTGGCTAACGTAAGGAACGGGGACGACACCAGATGCTGATGAGGATGCAGAGAAGCCGGGCCATTCTGCCATCGCCTCTGAGAATTTAAAATGATGCCACCACTCTGGAAAACCGTATGACAATTTTTTTAAGTTTGTTTTTATTTATTTTGAGAGAGAGAGATAGAGAGCAGGGAGGGGAGGGGCAGAGAGAGAGAGAGAAAGAGAGAGAGAGAGAATCCCAAGCAGGCTCCACACTGTCAGCTCAGAGCCCAACGTGGGGCTCGATCTCACAAACCACAAGATCATGACCTGAGCCAAAATCAAGAGTTGGATGTTTAACCAACTGAATCATCCAGGCTCCCCAACAATTTCTTTTTTTAAAATGTTTATTTATTTTTGAAAGAGAGAGAGTGAGAGAGAGAGAGACAGAGAGAGAGAGAGGAGAGCACAAGTGAGGGAGGGGCAGAGAGAGAGAGGGAGACACGAAATCCAAAGCAGGCTCCAGGTTCCGAGCTGTCAGCACAGAGCCCAATGCAGGGGTCGGACCCACGGACTGTGAGATCATGACCTGAGCAGAACTCGGATGCTTAACTGACTGAGCCACCCAGCCTCCCCAACAATTTCTTATGAAACTAACCATGAAATTTTCACAGACCCAGAGATTTCACTCCTGGGTGTTTATCCCAGAGAAGTGAAAACTTAGGTTCACGCAAAAACCTTTACAGACATATCCATAGCAGACTTTTTGCTTTTGGATAATAACCCCAAACAGAATAACCCAAGTGTCCTTTTAACAGGTAGGTGGTAAGCAAGCTGTGGCCATCCACACCACGGAGCACTTCTCAACTATCAAAAGGAAAGGTCTGTCGATACAGGCGGTAACGTAGTTGTTGATTTGTTGTTGCCTGGGGTTAGCATGGAGGAGGGCAGCGGGGAGGTGGTCGGGGTTACAAAAGGGCAACCCCACGGATGGCCGTGGTGGAGATACGCTGGGTCCTGAGCGTGGCGGCGGATGCAGGAACACAGATGTGAAAAAACTGCACACACACGTACACGACACCAAGTGAAATGGGACATCTGAACAGGGCCAGTGGAGTGTGGCTTTACCCATGGTCTGGTTGGGACACTGTATATTGTCCTATACTTTTGCAAGGTGCTACCATCGGGGGAGACCGGGTGAACGGAACACAGGATCTCTCGGCATGATTTATTACAACTGCATGGGAATCGACACTTATCTCAACATAAAATGGTCAATACTAACACGAGGGGGCTGAGCTCTCAGACTTGTGCCCTCCGTTTAAGATGGACATTCGCTCCATCAGAGGGCGGTCCCCACGCATTCCCTTTTTAAAATTTTTTGGAATAACTGGTCACGTTAGCTAACATACAGTGTGCTCTTGGCTTCGGGAGTAGATTCCCGTGATTCATCACTTACATACAACATCCAGCGCTCATCCCGACAAGTGCCCTCCTCAATGCCCATCTCCCGTTTTCTCAGCACCCTCCACCCCCCCCCCCCCATCAACCCTCAGTTTGTTCTCTGTATTTAAGAGTCTCCTGTGGTTTGTCTCCCTCTGTGTTTGTAACTTATTTTTCCTTCCCTTCCCCCATGGTCTTCTGGTAAGTTTCTCAAGATCCACATATGAGTGAAAATATATGGTATCTGTCTTTTACTGACTGGCCTATTTCACTTAGCATAATACCCTCCAGTTCCATCCAAGCTGTTACAAATGGCAAGATTTCATTCTTTTTCATCACCAGGTAGTATTCTACTGTATATATAAACCACATCTTCTTTATCCATTTGTCAGTTGATGGACATTTGGGCTCTTTCCATAAGTGGGCTATTGTTGAAAGTGCTGCTGTAAACATTGGGGTGCATGTGCCCCTGTGGTTCAGCACTCCTGAATCCTTTGGATAAATTCCTAGTAGCGCTATTGCTGGGTCGTAGGATAATTCTAGTTTTAATTTTTTGAGGAACCTCCACACTGTTTTCCAGAGTGGCTGCACCAGTTTGCATTCCCACCAACAATGCAAGGGCTTCCCCTTTCTCCACATCCTCGCCAACATCTGCTGTTTCTTGAGTTAATTTTAGCCATTCTGACCCATGTGAGGTGGCGTCTCAATATGGTTTTGATTTGTATTTCCCTGATGATGACGATGTTTGGCATCTTTTCATGTGTCTGTTAGCCATCTGGATATCTTCTTTGGAAAAGTGTCTATTCATGTCTTCTGCCCATTTCTTCACTGGATTATTTGTTTTTCGGGTGTTGAGTTTGGTAACTTTTTTATAGATTTTTGATACTAACCCTTTATCTGATATGTCATTTGCAAATATCTTCTCCCATTCTGTCACTTGCCTTTTAGTTTTGTTGATTGTTTCCTTTGTGGTGCAGAAGCTTTTTATCTTACAAGGTCCTAACAGTTCAGTTTTGCTTTTATTTCCCTTATCTTTGGAGACGTGTCAAGTAAGAAGTTACCGCAGCTGAGGTCAAAGAGGTTGTTGCCTGTTTTCTCCTCTAGGATACCAATGGTTTTCTGTCTCACATTTAGATCTTTTATCCATTTTGAATTTATTTTTGTGTCTGGTGTAAGAAAGTGGTCCAGTTTCATTCTTCTGTGTGTTGCTGTCCAGTTCTCCCAGCACGATTTGCTAAAGAGACTGTCCTTTTTCCATTGGATACTCTTTCCTGCTTCATCAAAGATTAGTTGGCCATACATTTGTGGGTCCATTTCTAGGTTCTCTATTATATTCTATTAGTCTATGTTTTTGTGCCAAGACCATACTGTCTTGGTGATTACAGCTTTGTAGTACAGGCTAAAGTCCGGGATTGTGATGCCTCCAGGTTTGGTTTTCTTTTTCAACATTACTTTGGCTATTTGGGATCTTTTGTGGTTTCATACAAATTTTAGGATTGTTTGTTCTAGCTCTGAGAAGAGCTCTGGAGCTATTTGATTGGGATTGCATTGACTGTGTAGATTGCTTTGGGTAGTATCGACATTTTAACAGTATTTACTCTTCCTATCCATGAGCATGGAATGTTTTTCCATTTCTTTGTGTCTTCTTCAATTTCCTTCATAAGCTTCCTATAGTTTTCAGAATACAGATCTTTTATTTCTTTTGTTAGGTTTATTTCCAGGTATTTTATGTTTCTCGGTGCAATTGTAAATGGGATCAATTCCTTGGTATCTCTTTCTGTTGCTTCATTATTGGTGTATAGAAATGCAACCGATTTCTGTACATTGATTTTATATCCTGTGAACTTGCTGAATTCATGTATCAGTTCTAGCAGCTTTTTTGGGGGGGGGGGGTCTTTCAGGTGTTCCATGTAGAGTCTCATGTCATCTGTAAAAAGTGAAAGTTTGACTTCTTCTTTGTCAATTTGGCTGCCTTTGATTTCATATTGTTGTCTGATTGCTGAGGCTAGGACTTCCAACACTATGTTAAACAACAGCGGTGAGAGTGGACATCCCTGTCGTGCTCCTGATATCAGGCGGAAAGCTCTCAGTTTTTCCCCACTGAGGATGATATTAGCTGTGGGGCTCTCATCTATGGCTTTTATGATGTTAAGGTATGTTCTTTCCTTCCTGACTTTCTTGAGGGTTTTTATTAAGAAAGGATGCTGTATTTTGTCAAATGCTCTTTCTGCATCTATTGACAGGATCATATGGTTCTTATCCTTTCTTCTGTCAATGTGATGTATCACGTTGATTGATTTGCAAATATTGAACCAGCCCTGCAGCCCAGGAATGAATCTCACTTGATCATGGTGAATAATTCCTTTAATATACTGTTGAATTCGATTTGCTACTATCTTGTTGAGAAGTTTTGCATCCATATTCATCAGGGATATTGGCCTGTAATTCTCCATTTTAGTGGGGTCTTTTTCTGGTTTGGGAATCAAGGTAATACTGGCTTCATAGAATGAGTCCAGAGCTTTCCTCCCGTTTCTATTTTTTGGAACAGTTCGAGAAGAATAGGTATTAACTCTGCTTTAAATGTCTGGTAGAATTCCTCTGGGAAGCCATTTGGCCCAGGGCTCTTATTTGTTGGGAGATTTTTGGTGACTGATTCCATTTCTTCACTGCTTATGGGTCTGTTCAAATTTTCTATTTCTTCCCATTTGAGTTTTGGTAGGAATTTGTTCATTTCTTCCAGGTTGTCCAGTTTGCTGGAATATAATTTTTCATAATATTCTCTAATAATTGTTTGTATTTCTGTGGTGTTGGTTGTGATCTCTCCCCTTTCATTCATAATTTTATCTATTTGGGTCCTTTCTCTTTTCTTTTTGAGAATTTTGGCTAGGGGTTTATCAATTTTGTTTATTCTTTCAAAAAACCATATCTCAGATTCATTGATCTGTTCTATTGTGTTTTTTTGACTCTATATTGTTTATTTCTGCTCCAATCTTTATTATTTATATTCTTCTCCTGGCTTTGAGCTTTCTTTGCTGTTTCTAGTTCCTTTAGGTATGAGATTAGGTTCTGTGTTTGGGATCTTTCTTACTTCTTGAGATAGGCCTGGCTTGCAATGTATTTTCCTCTCAGGATGGCCTTCGCTGCATCCCAAGGGGTTTGGACTGTTGTGTTTTCATTTTCATTTGCTTCTATATATTTTTTAATTTCTTCTTTAATTCCTGGTTGACCCATTCATTCTTTAGTATGATGTACTTTTTTAAAAAAATGTTTTTATTTATTTTTGAGACAGAGAGAGACAGAGCATGAGCAGGGGAGGAGCAGAGAGAGGGAGACACAGAATCTGAAGCAGGCTCCAGGCTCTGAGCTGTCAGCACAGAGCCTGATGCGGGGCTCGAGCTCACGGATGGTGAGGTCATGACCTGAGCTGAAGCCGGACGCTTAACCAACTGAGCCACCCAGGTGCCCCTAGTATAATGTTCTTTAACCTCCATGTATTTGGAGGTTTCCAATTTTTTCTTGTGGTTGATTTCAAATTTCATAGCATTGCAATCTGAAAATATGTATGGTACGATCCCAATTTTTTATATTTGTTGAGGGCTGTTTTGTGACCCTGTATGTGATCTGTTTTGGAGAATGTTTCATGTGCACTTGAGAAGAATGTGTCTTCTGCTGCTTTTGGATGAAAAGTTCTGAATGTATCTGTTAAGTCCATCTGGTCCAGTATATCATTCAAGGCCATTGTTTCCCTATTGACTGCCTAGATGATCTGTCCATCGTCCTAAGTGGAGTATTAAAGTCACCTACAATTATAGTATTACTATTAATAGGTTTGCTTATGTTTGTGATTAATTGATTTATATATATTTGGGCGTTTCATGTTTGGGGCATAAACATTTACAATTGTTAGCTCTTCTTGATGGATAGACCCCTTAATTATGATATAATGCCCTTCTTCATCTCTTAGTTTAAACAGTCTTTGGTTTAAAATCTAGTTTGTCTGATATAGGTATGGCTACTCCAGCTTTCTTTTGATATTCTGTGGCACGATAGGTGGTTCTCCATCCCCTCACTTTCAATGTACAGGTGTCCTCAGGTTTAAAATGAATCTCTTGTAGGCAGCATATAGATGGATTTTGGTTTTTTATCCATTCTGATACCCTATGTCTTTTGGGCATTTAGTCCATTTACATTCAGAGTGATTATTGAAAGATACGGATTTGGTGTCATTGTGTTATCTGTAGGTTTCATGCTGGTGGTGGTGTCTCTGGTCCTTTGTAGTCTTTTATGCTTTCCACTTACAGAGTCCCCCTTAGGATCTCCTGCAGGCTGGTCTAGTGTTATGAACTCCTTTAATTTTTGTTTGTCTGGGAAATCCTTTATCTCTCCTTCTATTCTGAATGACAGCCTTGCTGGATAAAGGATTCTTGGCTGCATATGTTTTCTCTTCAGCACATTGACTATTTCCTGCCAGTCCCTTTTGGCCTGCCAAGTTTCAGTGGACAGGTCTGCTACTACCCTTATGTGTCTACCCTTGTAGGTTAAGTCTCATTTGTCCCTAGCTGTTTTCAGAATTCTCTCTTTATCTTTGTATTTTGCCAGTTTCACTGTGATATATTGCGGTGTTGACCTGTTTTTGTTGATTTTGAATGGGGTTCTCTGTGCCTCCTGGACTTGGATGTCTGCTTCCTTCCCCAGATGAGGGAAGTTCTCAGCTATAATTTGTTCAAATAAGCCTTCTGTCCTTTTTTTTCTCTCTTCTTCTGGAACTCCTATGATATGGATATGATTACATTTCATTGAATCACTTCGGTCTCTAATTCTCCCCTTGTAGTCTAGCAATTTCCTGTTCCTCTTGTCCTTGGCTTCATCATTGTCCATAATTTTATCTTCGATTTCACTTATTCTCCCCTCTGCTTCTTCCATCCTCGCTGTAACTGCATCTAGTTCATTTCTCATCTCATTTACAACATTTCTTAATTCATGGTGACTATTTCTTAGGTCCTTGCTTTCTGCAGCAATAGATTTTCTGCTGTCTTCTAGGCTGTTTTTCAAGCCCAGCTATCAGTCTTATGACTATTCTAAATTCTCGTTCAGATATATTATTTATTCCTGTTTTGAGCAATTCTCTACCTGTCTTTTCTCCCTGGAATTTCTTTGGAGGAGAATTCTTCTGTTTTGTCATTTTGGCTACTTTTCTGTCTTTTACATGTTTTAATAGGTTGTTATGTGTCCTGTACCTGTGAGTACTATGATATTAAAAAGGCGTAATACACCGTCCATGTCTTGGCACCTCAGGAAGTGTTTTTGGAGTGTGTTGTGTTCACTCTGTGGTCGCATCTATGGTTGCTTTCTCTATCCACTACTCATAGTGGTGGTTCAGACCTTCCACTAGGTGTGCTTTGATTTGTTCATTGAAGTAACCTTGGAAAAATGGAAAAGGAGGAGGGCGGAGGAAGCCTTATCCCATAGAAATAGAGAAAGGACAGGAACAGAAAAAAAAAAAAAAGACCAACTAGAGAATCAAAGAAACTATAAGAAGGCTTAATCCAGAAAGATAGAGAGGAAAACAAAGAAGAGGTAGATACAGAAAAGGTGTAAAAAGAGTAGAGTAAAAATGCCTGATTAAACAAACAACCAGAGTAGAGGAAGAAAGATAAAAGAGGAGAGAAAAATATATAATAACAGTTGACAAAAAATCAAATCAGAAAATGCTAAACTGCAGGACAGTTGTCTGTTGGATTCTGGGACTGGTGGCTGTGCTGGCCTGGAGGAGAAGCTGTCTGGTTCGGTCAGTGCCAGTCTCATTCCAGTATATAAGCAGTTACCATGCATGGAGGGGTGGGGTTTGGTGTAAGGGGGTCCTGCCTCCACTGAGGCCAGCTACCCTGTTCCCTGAAGCCCCATTGTATGGTTGGTGGGGGGAAAATTTGCGACACCCAATCTCTCCTTTCCAGACTGGGTGTCTCAAACCGCCCTGTTCAGGTGGCCCTCACAGAGCAGTGCGGGTGACTGGCTTGTCCTGCTCCACAGTCTGTCGAGCCTCCCAGGTGCTTTTCTGGGATTCAAACCCTGATGTCTTAAAGGATCCTGCTCTGCACAGACCTGGTTCTGGGGTAGCACCACTCACCCCGCTGACAAAGGGCCTCTGGCTGGCACCTGCAGGGTCTTTTGTCCTTGGGAGGACAACATACTCTCTTCCCACAGTATTGGAGGGAGGGGACTGCTTTCTCCCAGTGCACCCCCGAGATTGCTACTGTGCTCCAGCGCTGGCTCCTTCCCCCTAAGGGGTGCACACCAGTGGCCCCGGCCCGGAGAAAGTTGTGGAATCCTGAAAACTCCAATATTCTCTCCTAAGGCTGTTTGCAAGGTAGAAACTGGCTCTCTCTGTATTTTTCATTGTTTGGTCCATGGTCTGGAGAGGTTTTTCTCTTGTCCAAACACACCCCACGCTTCCACAGCCTCTCTTTCTCTTCCTTTTGTCTCTCCACCTAAGGGGTTCCCCTCCCCTCTGTGCCTATGCCTATGCCGCCCTTTTTACCTTTCCCAATTTGCACACACACACCTCTGTCCTGCCAAGCTGTCTCTCTACACCGGTGGAGATGCTTCTGTCACTCTGTAGCCTGGAATTCTGGAATTCCAAGTTGGCCTCCACCTATTCCGATGCTCTTAGTGCCTGTAAAATCACCAAGTTATCGGGACCAGCCTGGTCAGTGTCAGCATTTGACTCAGTAGACAAGGAAATGCTCATGGGTGGATTACACCAATGGGTAAAACTTCCAGGAATGGGGTCTTTCGTCTCTGGGATTTGCAGATGTTTAGGGAGAAAGGGACATGTAAACCCATCCACCCGCAAGCGTGGCATGTAGGGTCTTGAATGTATTATAATTTGAAAGTGAAGCCATGTGACTTTATTTGCGGTCAAAGCTCCAGCATGAGTCTGGTTGCCTAAGCAAATGCTTAGATTAGAGAAGTAGGACACATAAGGATAGGCGAAAAGACATCAGGGAAAGCACATGAGACAGTAGTGTGCGTGTTGTCTTCACTGCTGTTTTATGCAAAACAGGTAAACGCTCCAAACACAGACATGTGACAAGAGCAGGGGTTTATAAGGGTTGTGGATTTATCACTTCTGCAGGGACTGGAGCCCTTTGGTCCATTTCTTTAGCCTTTTGATGACCTCGATTAATGCAGAGGAGGATCTTGGAGAACCTTGGGGATCATTTCATGTTCTTGGTGAAGTTGTTTTTATTCCTCTACCAGTTGGGGTTGGCCATAGACTGCAGGTTCGTGTCCCTTCAGCATCCCTATGTTGAAATCTACTCCCCAATGTGACGGTGTTGGGAGTGGGACCTTTGGGAGGTGGTTAGTTCATAAGGGTACTGTTTATAAGCCCCTGAATCTGTGATATCTTTGTTATAATAGCCCAAATGGGTGAATGCAGTGTTAAAAAAAAAAGAATATGGCAGGGGCGCCTGGGGGGCTCAGTTGGTTAAGTGTCTGACTCTTGCTTTCAGCTCAGGTTGTGAGATGGACCTCCATGTGGGGCTCTGTGCTGAGCGTGGAGCTTGCTTGGGATTCTGTCTCTCCCTCTCTCTCTTCCTCTCCCCTGCGTGTGCATCTGTGTTCTCTCTCTCTCTCTTTCTCTCAAAATAAATAAACATTAAAAAAAAAAGAATATGGCAAATAGTAAGCCACCAGAAAGGCTCAAAACAACAACAAACCACACACACACACACACACACACACACACACACACACACACACAAAATCCCAGTGTAGGTGAGAGTATGGGGCACGTGAAACTTAGGTACTTTGCTGGTCAAATGCAATTGGAATAACCACTTTAGAAGACCATTAGGTAACATCTATGAACACTGAAAACATATAATAAAACATACATCCAGCAATTCTACTCCTGGGTGTGTGTCCTTCTTCTACACACACATGCTTTAACCAAAAGTCTTCTACAAGAACATTCTTTCATTGTCAGGGGAATACAAATCAAAGCCACAATGAGATATCGTCTCACACCTGCCAGGATGGCTGAAATGAACAACACAGAAAACAACGGATGTTGGCGAGGTTCTGGAGAAAGGGGAACCCTCTTACGCTGTTGTGAGAAGGCAAACCGGTGCAGCCACTCCGGAAAACGGAATGGAGGCTCCTCAGAAAGTTAAAAATAGAACTACCTTATGACCTAGCAATTGCACCATGACATATTTAGCCAAAGGATACAAAAATACCGATTTGAAGGGGCACATGCACCCCAATGTTTATAGCAGCACTATCAGCAATAGCCAAGTTATGGAAAGAGCCCAATGTCCATCGACTGATGAATGGATAAAGAAGGTGTGGCTTATATATACAATGGGATATTACTCAGCCACGGAAAAGGAATGAAATTTTGCCATTTGCAATGACGTGGATGGAACTAGACGGTATAATGCTAAGCAAAATAAGCCAGTCAGAGGAAACAGATATTATATGGTTTCACTCATATGTGGAATTTAAGGAAAAAAAACCAGATGAACATAAAGAAAGGAAAAAATAGAGGGAAGCAAACCACAAGAGACTCTTTTTTTCTTTTTTTAAATATTAAATATAATTTATTGTCAAATTGGCTTACATACAACACCCAGTGCTCATCCCAACACATGCCCTACTCAATGCCCATCACCCACTTTCCCCTCTCCCCCACCCCCTATCCACCCTCAGTTTGTTCTCTGTATTTAAGAGTCTCTTGTGGTTTGCCTCTCTCCCTCTCTGTAACTTTTTCCCCCCTTTCCCCTCCCCCATGGTCTTCTGTTAAGTTTCTCAAGATCCACATATGAGTGAAAACATGATATCTGTCCTTCTCTGACTTATTTCACTTAGCATAACACTCTCCAGTTCCACCCACGTTGTTACAAATGGCCAGATTTCATTCTTTCTCATTGCCAAGTAGTATTCCACTGTATAGATAAACCACATCTTCTTTATCCATTTATCAGCTGATGGACATTTAGGCTCTTTCCATAATTTGGCTATTGTTGAAAGTGCTGCTGTAAACATTGGGGTACAAGTGCCCCTATGCATCAGCACTCCTGTATCCCTTGGGGAAATTCCTAGCAGTGTCACTGCTGGGTCATAAGGTAGATCTATTTTTAATTTTTTGAGGAACCTCCACACTTTTTTCCAGAGCGGCTGCACCTGTTTGCATTCCCACCAACAGTGCGAGAGGGTTCCCCTTTCTCCACATCCTCGCCAGCATCTATAGTCTCCTGATTTGTTCATTTTAAGAGACTCTTTTTTCTAAGTTTGGTTTTTTAAAATTTATTTTTGAGAGAGCGATAGAGAGAGAGTGCAAGCACGGGAGGGGCAGAGAGAGAGGGGGACAGAGGATGTTAAGTGGGCTCTGTGCTGACAGCAGCGAGCCTGATGCAGGGCTCGAACTCATGAACTGTGACATCGTGACTTAAACTGAAGTCGAACACTTCACCAACGGAACCGCCCAGGTGCCTCAAACCATAAGAGACTCTTAACAAAAAAATAACAAATGGAGGGTTGATGGAGGTAGATGGGGTAGATGGGTGATGGGCATCAAGGAGGGCGCTTGTTGGACGAATAACTGAATTCTACTCCTGTAACTGATATCACACTGCATGTTAGCTAACATCCTTGCAACAAGTAACAACAAAAAGAACGTTCTTTGTGACATGAAGAAGGGACTGGGAAGCACACGGACACACTAATGGTAGCATAGATACACGAGCAGCGGCGTGTGCACACAACGGGGTAGTATGGAGCAGCGGGAATGAACGATTCTATAGCTCCGTGCATAGAACGGATGAGCCCGGCAGAAAATTCGAGTGCAAGAAGCCAGGGCCAAGAGTACATAGACTGTGATTCTTTTTTATATTAGGTTCAAAACAAAGCGAAAGGAAGTGTTAGAAATCATGCCAGCAATTACGCTTGGAGGGGAGGGGGACTAGAAAGGGACAAGAGGGGCCTTGGGAAGGGGGGAGCTGGAAAGGGACAAGAGGGGGCTTCTGGGTATTGCCTACACAGGGAGCTTCAGTTTGTGAAAACTCACTGAGCTGTCCGTTCACCATATGGCTCCTTTCTTGTTCATTATGTGTTACGTGTCAATATCGAAGTTCAGAAAATAAAATATAGGGGCACCATTGGTTCATTTATAAATGGCTTTATTGAGATATGTTTATTAGTACAAATAGATAAATGATAGTATATTATGAAAACATTGGGAAAAAATGCACCGCAATATACTGGTGATTACCTTTGACCGTGCATTGTTATATCTTGTTTAACGTAATGTTTTAATTGGCGGTGTTATGGAAGTCTGGCCTTTTCCCGACACTTTACCTCTTTGGTGAGGACGGGGGAAGGGGAAGGATGCTTCTGCGGCTTACAGAACCTGTTCAGTCCCGTCCTATGAAGTCAGTGTTTTCGTAGGTCAAAGTGATTGAGGATAGCCCATACATTAGGGTTCAACCTAATAGGTTTGTATTTGCACAGTTTCCAGCTATAACTATTACTTGATCTTTGAGTGAAGTGTATAAAAAGAGATTTATAAATTATACCTATTCCCAGTAAAATTGTCCATATTTTTGCATGTTACCTACAGGCCGTTAGCCATACTCAAGTTAAGACTGTGCACTTGGTTTGAATATTGAATGATAAAAAATGTGTTATTGAGATGCAACCAGGAGCCAAGAGGTTGTTTTCGAACCTCTGACCTCGTGTATTCCCAGCTGGGAGAAAGACAAAGGAGGGAAAGATACCGTGGGGCATATCGCGCATGGGAGTGGAGACAGGTGACCTTGGGCCTGTAGTGCAGGGCTCAGGGGACAGGGCATTTTGCCGGCCCTGCAGCTCTTGTGCCGAGGTGGAGGCCAAGAAGAACTGTCCCCTAAGATTCCTTCCTCCTCCTGCTCCCTCCTCCTTCTCCTTCATGAGATGTAAGTGACATAGAGCATTACATTCAGGCGTGTAACATAATGATTTGATATTTGCAAAATGGTCACCACCACAAGACTAGTAAACACTGATCACTCTACCTCGTTGGAAAATCTTTTTCTTTTGATGAGAACTTCTAAGATCTGCTCTCTTAGCAACGTTCAAATATGCAGCACAGTCTTGTTAACTAGAGTCACCTTGCTGTGCACTACGTCTCCAGGACTTACTTATTTACATCTGGAAGTTTGTCCGTTTTGATCCTCATCGCCCGTCCCCCCCACTTCTTGCACCCATTCAGTAACATCTTCCAATCATGAAAATAATCATTAGCTCTTAGGTCCACCAGGCAGAACCACCGAGTCTCCTTTGAGCCGTTGGTCTCCAACTGCCACCCAGGCCAGTGGCCTCTAGCAACTTGTCACCTGTCCCAGCCTGCAACAGTGCCCCACCTGTTGTGTCCCCCGCAGTGGTGATCTTTGGGAAGATCTGAGCATTCCAAAGTTGCTGGTGGTGTTTTGCAAGCCAGAATCTTCCTGAGCGGAACGTCAGTTTCCTGGAGGTCCCGTCGCCTGGGAAACTGGTCTTAAATGTCACGTGGTACCAAGGTTGGCAGAACCCACTTCTTCTTGGCCCCTGATCCATTTCCATTGGGTTCCAGTTTGTCTTCGGTCTGGCAAATGCCTTAGCACCTGTGACTTGGTCATCTTGAAACAAGCAAACTGTGGGACCATATGGAGTCATCATCTTGGAATTTCTTCTGTCAGGGAGTGAGCCTATCATCCCCAGATGCCACCCGGCAGATGGCTGTCTAATTAGACGTGGATAGGCACTTTGGGAGACAGGGCATGTGGTAACGTACTTTGTCTCAGGTTCTCCTGGGTGTGGCCCGCTCATGTGGTCATTTGGCTATTTAACTAACGGCAACAATACCCACAGCCTTCTCTGATTTGCCCCCTTTCTGATTCTCATGCATAAGTGGTGCCCAGAACAGAACTTCTGAAGTTTCACGTGCATTTGAGTCGCCTGGGATGTCATAAACTACAGGTTCTGATTTAGTAGGTCTGGGGTGGAGCCCAAGATGATGTATTTCTAATAATGTTTTTGGGAACCAGCTGCATCAGTATCGTCTGAGAGCTTGTCATGAATGCAGAATCTTGGGCCCCGATCCTGACCTGCTGGTGAATTATCTGCATATTCACAAGATTCATAGGCGATTCAAGGGCACAGCCAACATTCAGAGGCACTGCTCAGGGACACAGCAGCATAGGCCACGGCAGGACACCTAGGCTGCAGGTGACCATGTACAGACAGCAACTGCGTTGGGCTCTGGGGAGCCCTCTCGAGATGCACTGGTGCCCTTGCCAGTTCCTCAAGACCAGTCTGGACCCTTCATCCTTTTCCCTTTCAGGTGACTTTGATGATCCACCACCCCTCCCTGGTGGTCTGTTTCCTATCGCATAAACACTTTCCGACTCTGCTGTGGTCCACGAGGCACTCTTCCTACTCAACGGGCATCTGTTTTGTGCAGTGGGCCTTATTTTCCCCCTTACTATCTGTGTTTCCTAAAATCCCAGGGACGTCAGGTAGAGACGGGGGCAGGTGGGCAGGGACTGAGGACATTTTGTTGACCTCTAGCCACCCTAAGGCACCCTGGAGGCAGTCACGTGACACCAGCACCTAGTTTCAGCTGCCAGCACTCCCAGGCCCCCGTTCATAGAAGTCAGGCCCTGGTCTTCAGGGATGATGTTCAGGAAGAAAGCTTACGAGAGTTTATTGACCTAACAATGCTAGCGTGACACCCGTATGAAAGCACTGTGGGGTCCCCTACATGTCTTCAAGGGGCCAACTTTCAGGAAGATCTTCTTGGCCCCAATTCACCAACAAGTCCCCCCACTGGCCTGGCTTGGTTCCTTTCTTACCACCAAGACAACCTCCATTTTGTAGGGATTCATCAAGGCAACCAGAGGAAGGCTTTGAAAAATGCGTCCTGTTCCAGGGGACTCAGCTCTTCCCTCCACGCGTGAGGGAAGTCGTTAGGCTTTAACACTTCCCAGTTACGTACGTCGGCTGAGACGTACGCGCGTGTGCGTGTGCACACACTTGTGCACAGGCGTCTGCGTAGGGCAGGGACGGTGGTGTTATCAGATAAGGGCGGCTGTCATACTCCAGTACAAGTGGCCAAGACAAAAAGACAATCGTGTGTCAACACAGTTATTTAGCTTTGGAGAAGACCCGTCCAATCCTAGCTCCCAGAAGAAGAGAAGAAGCCGGCAGATGTCAAGTCTTCTACTCTTCTGCATATCCTCAAAATCTGTTTGAATAGTAAGCCCGTCCGGTTAGGGGCGCCAGGGTGGCTCCGTGGTTAAGCTTCCTGCTCTTGGTTTTGGGTCAGGTCATGATCTCACAGTTTCACGAGTTTGAGCCCCACTGTCAGTGCAGAGCCTGCTTGGAATCCTCTCTCTCTCTCTCTCTCTCCCTCTCTCTCTCTGCCCCTCCCCTGCTCATGCTGTCTCTGTCTCTCTCCAAATAAATTAATTAATTAAAAAAAAAAGCCTGTCTGGCTAATATTACATCTCTTGAAATATCAGGTCTTTGCAACCTTAATTACTCTATGTGTAAGTTATCATTGACGTTAAAATAGGTTATATCCCCTTCCTCACTGAATTTCCCCTCCCGTCCAGCACCCTGTTCTCTCCACCACTAAAATGCATGCCTCTGGAATAAAGTGGGGCATCTTTATGAAGGGTGGGGACTGAGCTTGCAATGGGGTCTTCACCTGACTATCAGAAGCATTTGTTCTCAGAGGTGAGTCTTGTCTTCCTGCCACCTGGTGCCTACGGTCCTGCTGACCCGAAGCCCCTGGTCCCCGACGGTGTTCCGGCTCAAGGGGAGACATTAGTATGGATTCATCTATTCATCTATTCATCTATGGATTCTTGGTGCTAAGGATTTGCCTCTTCAGCATCTAGCACAGGAAGAGTGCCTGTATCATCATCTCCTGCACCCCGTCTCTGTCGATGGAGCACAGCCGTACCTGTGCGTGGGAAGGTGGGGCCCCATCCAGGGAGTGGGGAGGGGTAAGGGTGGAGTCTGTTTAGTGCAGGCTCTGCCCCTTGAACTAGAGCAGTGCTTACAAGTCTCCACTCGAGGGCACTGTGATCCCCGTGTTGTTCCGGTGTCTCCTTCAACTGGGGCCCCTGGCCCGGTGACCCGCTGGTCCGCTCTTCATCAAACTCTCAACGTGCTGGTTGAGAAATGAAAGGAGGTTCCATTTTCCTCAAGGGTGGAGTCCCTGAGGCAAGTGACCGCCACGACTGCCGTCCCCGCACAGAGACAGCACTGGGGGTCCTCGGCCGCGGGGGGCCACATGAGTGGGCAGACGTGGCCCAGTCTCTGCAGGGGTGGCCAGTTGTCTGGTGCTGCTGCCTCAGGGGTGGCTACCCCAGGTCGATCTCTTACTGGTGGGAGACAGGCTGGATCCACCTTCCTCATGAGGCCGAGGGCCCCGGGTGGGGCGCCCAGCCCAGGAAGCCAGGCCCAAAGTGACAGTGGGATCCCGTGTGGTCTGGGGTCAACTCAGCATCAGTGGAGCTCTGGAAGACCGATTGCTCCTTCCTTTTCCGGAGAGAGGAGAAAGACCCGGAATGGGCCTCACCAAGGCCAAATGCAACCCCGATCCAGATTTGGGGCATTTGGAGGACGGCACAGGCCCGCCTCTGTAGGAGCAAACGCAGGCCCCGCAGCCCTGATGCTCTCTCCCCACCGAACATGGCACCACCACGCTCCAGGGACGAACACAAAACCCATTTTCCATCAGCTCATTACCATAAGCGTTATTTAATCCGACGGCTCCGCAATCTTTCCCTTGTGTGTGTGTGTGTGTGTGTGTGTGTGTGTGTGTGCATATGTGGTCGCTCGATGCCACGAGGAAAATAAAAACTCTGCATAGGGCAGAAATAATTTGCAAGGCTCATTTGGGTTCGCGCGTTCTCAAGCCGCCCTTAGAGGTCCACGCCAGCCCCCCCTTTGAAGGGCTGCGTAACAAAAAGGGCCTGGCTGGGTGCATTATAATTTGCTGCAAGTACTTCCAAAGTACTCATATTTTCAATGCCGCGAAGGGAAATACTAATGTCACAGGACGTGGGCATTGTGCTTAGAATAAATACACACACAAAAGCTGAGCGCGGGTATTTCGGATGTCTCGTTGGGGAGGATGTAATTACGTTTCCCTTCGAGAACGCTTTGAAGTGGGAGGCTAACTGTTTCCCATAAAGGCAACATTCCCCATCAGCTGAGCTGCTCGTTGGAGAATTCAGGCAGGATCAGTTAATTTCCAGGCGGAGTGAAATCTATCTTTCAAGAGGGAGGATGTCATCCTTTCTCCGGCCGTTTGAAATCAAGCGCCGACTCACCTGTGGGGATGATGTAGTGTGTTCAGTGGGTCCTGGGGGCTCCCAGGACCCCCGCGGGTCTGGGCTGCTGAGCACGGCCCCTCCGGGTGTGCTGCGGGGAGCCCTGGGCGTCCGGCTGGTATCAGCTTCTGTGCGGGTCCTCTGTCTCTGACCCTCACCAACGGTGGCACCTGGCTGGCGGGGTGAAGCCCCTCGTCTCACGGCGGGTGGTTGGCTACCAAGGATAGAAATGTTGCGGCACGGTGCCTTCCCGTCCCGGGTCAGAGGGCTCAGAGTGGGTGCCTCGCACCTGTCTCCTGGCTGGCTCTCCCTCCCAGCCTTCTTGTCAAGGATGGGCTTGCCCTCCATGTCCCCCCCCCCCCCATCGTTCCCATTTCTTCAGGCCACAGGTCAACCGGCTTTGCTTGGCACCCAGTATTTCCACTTTCCCAGGGGTCCCGGAGGCCCGGGGGCTGCCGTGCAGCTGACGGAGGTGACAGTTTAGCTGGTCTGTGGCTACTGGGCTCCAAGCCAAGGGAGCGCAGAGAACAAAAAGAATGAACAGGGCCACCTGGACCGTGGGGTTGGCATCTGGGGAGGCTGGGGGTGCGGGTTACTGGGGCTCCCCTTTGGCCCACGGGGTCTCTTCTTTGGGACCAGTTCACGCTTGGACGGCCAACCACAGGCCTTGGAGAGCGACACAATGCCAAAGGCAGGACCCGGAGGGGACAGTGGCTGTTACCTGGGGGTGCAGGTGGGGGCTTCCAGGAAGCTATGCAGCCCCGCTGTCCCCATTTCTTCTCTAGAATTTCTGCTCTGTGGATCTTTTCGGGTGATTATGCCCCTTACTCTTCTTTTGTTTTAGAGACACAGAGAGAAAAAGAGAGCAAGAGCTGGGGAAGGGCAGAAGGAGAGAGAGAGAGAGAGAGAGAGAGAGGGAGACAGAGACAGAGAGAGAATCCCAAGCAGGCTCTGTGCTGTCAGAGCAGAGCCGGGAGCCTGCTTACGATTCTGTGTCTCCCTCTTTCTCTGCCCCTCCCCCACTCACACTCTCTCTAAAATGAACAAATGTTAAAAAAAATTAAAAAAATACTTTATTCTAATCGCAAACACATTAGTTAATTAATCGTGGTGTGCACTGAATGAGAGAAGCCTGGGAAAACGGGAGAATGTCAAGGGCAGAGCCACTGTTGTAATCCCACTTCCCGGGGGGGGCCCACTTTTCTCATGCCACCTGTCCGCGCTCCCACCCTAAAATGCATCACCCTGGTCACAGTTCATCCTTGGCGCTGTTCTTTTAAACATGGTAAATACCAAGGGAGATTTTCAGAGGGAAATTTGTAGCTCTAAAAGTGTATATTTAAAAGAAAAAAAAAAGGCTAAGAATCAATGAGATAGTTGTCGTCAAAAAGTTAGAAAAAGAGTAGCAAATTAACCCCTCGGAAGTGTGGAACGGAGGAAACGGTAGAGATAAAAATTAACACAACGAAGACCTTGCAAGAGCTGATTCTTTGAAAATGACGAAGCCCTGAAGGGGCTGGCGAAGGAAAAGAAGAAAAGGCATATATAACCGACATCAGGGGTTAAGATGGGATTCCTTGTCAGACTTTCCAGACCTTAACGATTGGAAGAGGATATTGGGAGCAACCTTATGTCAGTCAGTGTGAACCTTTGGACGAATTAAATGCAATCCTCAAAATACACAACTTCCCCAACTGATACAAGAAGAAATAGATTTTGAATCGTTTTCTAACGCTTTAGGAAGTTAAATTGGAAACTGAACTCCTTTCCACAAAGAAAACTCAACTCGCCCGGAATGCTACCAAAACTTGAAAGAAGACGCAATGCTGATCTTGCAAAAATTCTTGGACAGGCTAGAAAAAGAAAGAATTCTTTCCTACTGATTCAATGAGGTCTTCACATGAAAAGCCAACAAGAACGTTGCAAGAGAAGAAAATTATAGAGGAGTTTTACTTAAGAGCAGAGATGGAAATGTTCTATGCAAAATATTACCAAAGATAATATACTTATCAAAAAGACACCTCGGGGCCGCCTGGGTGGCTCAGTCGGTTGAGCGGCTGACTTCGGCTCAGGTCATGATCTCCCAGGTTGTGAGTTCAAGCCCTGCATGGGGACCTGTGCTGACAGCTCAGAGCCTGGAGCCTGCTTTGGCTTCTGTGTCTCCCTCTCTCTGTCCCTCCCCAGCTCACACTCTGTCTCCTCTCTCTCAAAAATAAATATTAAAGAAAAAAGACACCTCAAATGCAACCTTTTATTTGAACATGGAAGGCTGGTTTAACACTCAAAACATCAATTACTACACATAGTTCAGAACAAGTAAATTAAAGCCTGATAACAGGGCACAAATGTGACCGCAAAATTATAGCAAAGGACACAAAGAACAAACTAGCTGTTAAATGGGACGCAAAAAGGTGTAACCACAAAGAAAAAATTGATAAGCTCTGTTACATTCACATTAAGAACTGTTCATCGGGGGCACCTGGGTGGCTCAGCTGGTTAAGCATCCGACTTCGGCTCAGGTCATGATCTTGCGGTTGGTGGGTTCGAGCCCCGTATCGGGCTCTGTGCTGACAGCTCGGAGCCCGGAGCCTGCTTCGGATTCTGTGTCTCCCTCTCTCTCTGCCCCCTCCCCCGATTGCACTCTGTCCCTCTCAGTCTCTCAAAAATAAAAATAAATTAAGAAAAAAAAGAGCTGTTCATCAGGACACCACGAAGGCAGTGAAAGCATAAGCTGGAGAGTGGGAGGCAGTATTTGCAGCCCACGCACCTGTAAACAGCTTCCTTCTAGAACACAGAAAGAACGCTAAAGCTGGTAATGAGAAGACAGAACGTGGCAGAGAAACGGGCAAGACACTCACCAGGCATTTGACAAGAGTGGCTCCAAATGGTCCCTAAGCATATGAAAAGGTGAAGAACCTTGGCAGTGGGCGGGGAGAAGGAAGTTAAAGCCACAGTCTGACGTCTGGACACCCGCTCCAGAGCGGCGACCACCCCGAGGGCCGGCAGCGCCACGTTGGGGGAAACTGGCACTGCCTTCCACACTTGAGGGTGCTCTGGGGTGAGCAGCTCTGAGCTCCAGCTGTTTACCTTTTCATAAACACCGAGTCTCACATCCCTTAGGATAAAAGCCTTGGTGCCCTGGAGCCATGTGCTGGGTGGATGCTGAGCCTTCGGTGGCACCTGAAGGACGGGGCGCTGTGATATTCTGGGTGCCTTCTCAAGGCTGCCTCTGGAACTCCCCGGTTTGGGAGGCAGGGTGAACCGGGCCGTGGTCCTCTTGTCACGCGTGTCCCTGATGACTGTCACAGCTTAAGGGTTTACAAATCCCTCCTCTCTGGAATGCTTCCTTCCTGAGGCCACTGGGAACTCAGAGCTGGAAGGATGTTTACGGAGTTCGCCCAGGGCTTCAATGGAGGGGGAAACACACATGGGGCTCAGCTGGTGGGCCCCAGATCGCCCCTGCTGGGTCTTCATCTCGCGTGGTCACGTGGTGTTGGGGGGCAGCCCTGTGACTTTGGGAAGACCGTGAACCTGTCTGCGCCCTGCCTGGAAAGTGGGGTGAACGCTCCTGGTTTTCGGCGGAGGTGCACTTCCGGCAGGTGACCGTCCCCGGTGTCCCCCTGGCCTGCAGCAGCGGGCCCTTCCTGACCCCTCCCTGCTGCATGTGGGAGCCGTGGGGTCTGCGTCAGCCTTTCCTGTGGTGAGGGGCAGGAAGCGGATGTTTTCCCTCCGGGGCCGGGCGCACCTGCCTGGTCATCTCCCCCATTTGCCGCTTCCGGTCCCCCCCGCCCCCCCCGCCCCCCCCGCAGCTCCGGGCGAAGTCTGAGACTCAGGGAGGTGAGGGCCCCAGGCATCTGCCGTCCGCCTTTCGGCGGAAATGGGGGCTTTGGGAGGTGTGTGTGTGCACGTGTGCGTGCGTGTGGGTGTGTGCGTGTGGGGCACGTGTATGTGTGTTTGCAGGTCTGTAGGTGTGGTGTGTGTGTGGTGAGCTGTGTGTGTGTGTGTGTGTGTGTGTGTACATGTGCTGCGTGTATGTGCACGCATGTGCACGTGTGCGTGTGTGTGTGTGTGCGCCTGTGTGCGCGTGGCTGGACCGGCCCAAGGTCACTCAGCTGGCCCGTGGATTTGGGCCCCGCCCATCTGGCCCCACCTGCCCCCAGAGAGGCCACACCCCTTCACGGTGCCGCTGGCTGGTCTTCCTTCCCAGGCAGGCTGGGGCGAGGCCTGGGGAGGGTTGGAGCGAGGCCAGCCAAGGACTCCAGTGGCGGAGCTCAGGTAGGGCCAAGAGGCAAGGCGCCCAGGTCTGCCAGACCCCCCCCCCCCCCCCAAACTGACCCCCAGCGAGGGAAACAGCGTCGAGGGAAAGGGAAACGGCACTGGAGGCGGAGGCTGGTGGGGGGACCCTGCAGAGAGTCCTGGGTTTCCCACAAGACCCTTGCACCCTGGCCCCAAGGAGGCAGGGGCTCCCCGACCGCTCTCCCCTCCCCCTCCTTTGTCTCAGCACCACGTGCTGACGATGGTACACGCCGGCTCTGCGGGTCTGCTTTGGGCATCAGGAGTAATCGAGCAGCAAGCCACGTTCACCGAGAACACAGGTGGTGCCGGGCACCGTGACAGGTGCACCGGTCATAGCTGGGTCTCCTCCTCGCGGCGGCACAGAGGGGCAGAGACTAAATGCGTGCCCTCTGGGTTCTCGGAGCTTGCAGAGCCAACAAGGGCAAGAGCTGCGAGAGACTCTGCGCTTGGGCCTGCCGAAGCCTTTGCTCTAAACCATCGTTAGACTTGACTACAGGGACTTGATTTCTAAGATCTTACTCCTCCGGCCAAAAGAAAGAGTGGGGTACTGCTCCCGGCAGGCGGAGGAACTGGGTTAGTTGTTTGGGGCCAGAAGACAGTGATTTGACAGCAAACTGGAGCGTGGAGGAGGCCACAGTGCCTCCCCCCCCCCCCGCCGGCCCCCAACCCCCGACTCCTGGGCTCCCTTTCCCTCCCCAAAGCCCACGGGGAGAGGTGTATTCCGGAGTAGCTACGAGGCCATAAACCCTTACCGAGAGCCCCTGTGCCAAGGCCCCTCAACACACTGTCTTCGGTAATGACACGGGCCCCAAGCGCAGCCGTTCAGAAGAGCCACAGAATCCGACAGTCCTGCCACTTCAGGGAGTCTCCATCCGAGAAGGGTCCCCGCAGGGGTGAAGCCAGGCAGAGGCCAGCCTGGTCCCAGGGACTTAGCCCAGGTTCTCGGTTACACACACCCGCTGCGCGATCTGGCTTCGCACATTCGTCCTGTGACCATTTTATGAATGTCTCCTCCCCGACCCGGCTGCGGAGCAGCTCGCTCTGTACCCCCGTGTCGTACCCAGAAGGCGCTCGATACAAGACTTGGAAGATGAGCAAAGAAACCCTGTGCTGCCGCGGCTGTGAATTCTAATGAGATGGAATCGTTCCAGGACCGTGCACTAAGGAATGATTCTAATGGAGGGGTTTCGGGGGCTTGGAGACACCGTTTTGGGCCAAGGGCCTTAAGGTTTTCCAAATCTCACTGCTTAGGTCGCTGCTAGCTCGGCTCAAGCCCACTGCCTCTTATTTTCCTCTGCCGTCGTTAACATCACCCCGTGCATCTCCGGAAGTCTTGACTTTCAAGGACATAGGAAGCCACTTCTCTCAGACATTTGTGTCCCCTAGTCTCATTAGTGGCTGAAACGAAGTGTCGCTCTTGTGAAACAGCCCTGTGACGCCTACCACAAGTATTGCCTTTTTGTTACGTGTGGACCTATGCTTAGGAAAAGATTTCACATGGCGTTAGGGTGTTCTAAACCTGTCGTTTTAAATGGAGGTGCCTGCGTAAGCCCCGGTGGTCTCGGGAACACCTTTTAAAAAACGCCATGTCATCACGCACGGGTTCTGAACCCGAAACCTTCTCATTCCTCAGGGCAGGCCAAGTGCAGAGCCACCAAGAGCTTTAATTCCACTTTAATCAGATTCCATTCCATAGAACACTCTCTTAATGAGGGTTAATGACATTAATTACTGTCCCCTTCACTTAGGAACATGCTCAAGAGGAGCTAAATGCCACATAATGGCCCAGGAATAGCTCAGGCCCCAGCAGAACTCCCGAGAAGAATCTACTGCCCTTCTTTCCGCCAGCCCCCTCTGCCCTCCATCCCACACATCTCCTTATTTTCCCTTCCTCACCTCATTCCTCCTGTGTCCGTGTCGGAAGCACACGATGTTACATCACCTTTCCAGGGGATTTGGGATTTCACACACCTACCCCCGATGGGCTCAGAGTTCCAGAACCTGCCTGGTGGATGAGGACGCAAATGGGCATTCTCCTGCAGGACAGGTGTGCTGGGCACCTCTTCTGAGGGGAACCCAGCAAGAGCTACTCAGATGAAAATGCGCAGGTAATTTGACCTGCTGATGTCCCTTCTAAAATTTTATCTCACAGAATTTTCCCCCCATACAGGCCCACCAAGATGGATGTATGAAGGTATTCATTGAGGCATTGATGGAACACAAAAGACTGGACGTAATCTAAATATGTGTCAAAGACTGGGTATGCTATAAAATAGATAATTATGCTATCTATCTATCTCATCAATTTTTTTTAAGGTTTTTTAAATTTATTTTTGAGAGACAGAGCACGAGTGGGGGAGGGGCAGAGAGCGAGTGAGACACAGAATCCAAAGCAGGCTCCAGGCTCTGAGCTGTCAGCATAGAACATGACGCGGGGCTCGAACTCACGAACTGCGAGATCATGACCTGAGCTGAAGTCAGACGCTTAACAGACTGAGCCACCCAGGTGTCCTTATCTATCTATCTATCATCTATCTATCTATCTATCTATCTATCTATCTATCATCTGTCTATCTATCTATCTATCTGGATTACACTATATCCATAAAAGTGGGGCATTATGTAGCTGATATAAAATGAGGCCAATCTATGTGTGCTGATATAAAACAATACCCCAGGTATTGAAAAGAGCAATGAGAAAAATATATGTCTGATATGTAATCATTTGTGTAAAAAAAGTGTGTAAAATTGTGTAAAAAATATCTATGTGTGAGTATATGTGCCTGTCTCCATGCATTTCCTGCCACACACCCAAAGCAGGAGGGCTCCTGTGGAATTGGCAGGGACATACAAGGGGTCTGCTCGTGCAGAGCAGAGGGCATCTGTGAGTGGGGCAAAGCTCGCTGGGGGTGAAGGGGAGGAAGCGTCGTAGCTCTCAAGGAACCAGGAGGTAGAGCTGGTTGAGTCAAGCCACGGGGAACTCAAGTGAAAATCTAGCACCTTGAAAGACGGGAGGCCATAGTTTGGGAGAAGATGATGTGACCAGGAGAGATCACGTCTCCATGTGAACGTGCTTTGGGAAAGAGCAGGAGACACTGAGGACGGAAGTTAGGTCATCCTTACCAATCACTCTAAAGCTGGGCTGTTCAATGCATTAGTCACACTGGCTACACGAAGCCATTTAAATTAACAGTGGGGTAAAAAATCCAGTTCCTCAATTGGACCAGCCACGTTTCAAGCACTTAATAGCCATGTGTGACTATCAGCCACTCCTGGAGGTGAGCACAGACCTCAACCACCATTTTGATCGCTGCGGGAAGTTCTATTGGATGGGGGCTTCTGCCGTTCGATTATTGTTTTGTTTTTTTTAAAAGTTTATTTATTTATTTTGAGAGAGAGAGAGAGAGAGAGACATAGAGGATGTGCAGGAGGAGCTGAGAGAGGAGAGAGAGAATCCCAAGCAGGCTCTACGCTGTCAGTGCAGAGCCCAACCCGAGCTCAAACTCAAGAACCCTGAGATCATGACCTGAGCCAAGATCGAGAGTCAGATGCTTAACTGACTGTGCCACCCAGGTGCCCCCAAATTGTTGTTTATTAAGCTTTACCAACACAGATTTTATGAGTTATGACCAAGTGTGCTGGTCATGAAGAGAAGACCAAGTTCCATGGTACTGTCTACTTGTAACATTTCAATAATGTTTATTTCTTTACAGCCCTCGTGATTTTCATTTCTTTACAATCCCGATCCCATTCTTTGGTAATGAGCATCAAGTTCTAGAGCCTTGAAGTCTCTTCTTGAGTCACAGCCAAGGGTCAGCTTCCCATGTGACGTGATAGGAAGGGTCTTGGTGCAACCACTCAGGACATGTGGAAGTGAGGTTGGGTGGCCACTGCCCAACTCTCCGGCCACTTTGGGCTTTGGCCAGACACAGGCTGATGCGGGTAGTGGGGGGCAGGCCCACAGTCTGCGGAAACTGGGGTTCCTTCAGGAAGCGGAGGCAAGTCTGTGGCAGGCCAGTTGGAAAGCTGGGGTTGTTGATGCGCACAGACCGGGAAGCTGCCTTTCTGTGTGTGCAGGGGACATCCCCAGCACACGGGCCCATGGCCACCTCTCTCTGTCCTACTTTGTGCCCGTCTCCTGTGCAGACACAGGCTGAGGGGGTTGTGCTGGGGGCCGGAAGACACCCAGAAAGCACACGTGGTCTTAGGCATTGAAAAACTAACTTAACCAGGAATCCGGGAAAACCCAGAGAGCCAGCTTGGTCTATAGGGAGGGAGATTCTACAACTTTCTCTGGAGGGACCAGAACCATCGGATAGGATATTCTGAAGTTTCAGATTAAATTCCTTTCAAGTCTGCTTCCTCTGATGGCGTTCTCACCACAACTCTGAGGTGAGTTACTTACTGTCTTCCACCAAATCACCTTTCATATTCAAACAAAATTTAAATTTATATCTTGATCCTTATTTTTCTATTTTTTTCAAAGTTAAAAAGAGAGAGAGAAAGAGAGAGAGTGAGTACATGTGCAAGCAGGGGAAGGGCAGAGAGGGAGGGAGAGAGAATCCCAAGCAGACTCCACACTGTCAGCATGGAGGCAGAGCTGGATGTGGGGCCGAACTCACAAACCATGAAATCATGACCTGACCCAGAGCCAAAAGTCAGATGCTTAACCGACTGAGCCACTCGGGTGGCCTTAGTCTTGTTCTCGTTTAGCATTTCTTCCTTCTTCATTCAGGTTTCCTCTTCTCCACATTGACCCAATGTTCCCACAGTGCTTTTCTGCCGCCATTGGCCTGCCCAAGTTCCCATGCTTCCCAAGAGCAGCAGGCTGGGAGTGAGGAGAACTTTGGTCCCATTGTCCCAGATGTCTGCTGTGTGACCCTGGGCCCTAGTTTCCCCACCTTCAAAGTCAGAAGATGAAACTTGTGAATTTTAAACATCGTTTTTTGTCTTTTTTAGCTTCAGCCACCAAATTACTGAGTCAGTTCAAAGAAAATGGTTTTTATTCAATTATTTAAAATACATTAATAGAGCAAAGACTTAATATATCAAACTATGTGCAAGATAATATGCGGTATATACGGATTAATAAAAAGCTGGAGTGCTGGTGACAGACTCAAGGTACCTACTAGTTTGTCAAATCAGTGGATTTTCTAAATATCACATTTTAGTTTTGGTGACTGGTATTGATGAGCTGGAAAGATTGTGGAGTGTGTAATGAGTGGATTTCGGTTATATAGAAGCTTTACGTAGATTAAGAGACAGTTACAAGCTCTAGAAACAATTGCTATGGACGTTGAACTTGGTGTACAGCCTGCAAAGATCGGAGTGAACGCAGGGGCGGACGAACTCGCGGCGTTGGCCTGGGTCTTCTTCAGACAGGCGATGGTGAACCTTTTCCCTGGCAAGCCAGGACCGCCTCCATCCCTGAGACACTCGAGGATGGTTCCTCAGAAAGGCATTACTTTTTCGTCTTCTCCTTTTTTCCTTTCTTTTCCTTCTTTTCTCCTTTCCCCTTTTCAGTGGTCCCTCCTGTTAGTGCCAAGGCTCGCTTTTTACCCATAGGGGTTTTGGCATACCAGTCCTGAAATAAAACAGATTTGTAGGAAAATATCAAAATGACACTCATGCACCAAAATAATTCTTTTTTTTAAAAGTTTATTCATTTTGAGAGAGAGTGTGAATGAGGGAGGGGCAGAGAGAGAGGGAGTGAGAGAATCCCAAGCGGGCTCCGAGCTGTCAGAGCAAAGCCCCACGCGGGGCTCGAACCCACAAACTGTGAGATCAGGACCTGAGCCGAACCCAAGAGTTGGGTGCTCAAATGACTGACTCCCCCACCCCCCCAGGTGCCTCCCAAGGGAATATTCTTAAAAACAGAGAAAAACTTGCTAAGAAGGAAGGGGCAAGCAGCCGTTAAACTTTGGGCATTTAATGTATATTTAATACAAATTCTTTCTCAGTGGGTTTTCCAACCTGTCTTTTAACTTCCACCTCAAGGAGTTAACAGTTTCAGAGAATCACAGACCAAATCTGACTAGCAGCCCTTCCCAATTAGTCTCCTATCTTTCTGGGGAATCTTACCCTATCCTGAGGGCATGGGCTTTCTTGGTCATGTGAATGGCCCTCCATGGTTCACACATGGCCACCAGAAGCTAGACTGCTGGCTACGCAGGGGCCACAGGGAGGCCACGTAGACACGCCAAGGGGGACTGTTGAAAACATGGCAGAAATACTGGAGCCAATATGCCAACTAAGCGCCTTGTGGTTACAACTGGTCCTGAGAATGCATTTTCTCAACCTTCACTTTTCATTTGAAAGCTAAGAAACATTTTAGTTCATAAACTTTATGGTAGTAATAGTATTTCACTGAGTGACTATCCTACAAGTGGTTTCTCAATTCTCCTATTAATGGGCACATAAGTGGTTTCCAACTTTTTGTGAGGAATGATGTTGACATGCACAATTTTTACATATCTCCTTGTAAACTTATGAGAAAACTCTGGAGAATATCCAGAGAAGTAGGCTTCCTGGGATGGTAGGGCACGAGCATCTTCAATTTTACTGAATATTTCTAAATTGTTCCCTGGAGTGGCTGTGAGGGGGAAGATAGCTCAGTCTTTATAAGTCTTAACGTGTCTTTATTCCTTCCTGTCTCCTGGGTGCTAGTTTAGTTGGGGATAAATGTTGGGCCTACAGTTACTGTTCCTCAGCACTTTGCAGAAATGATCGTACTGTCTTCTGGTAGGGATTGCTGTTAAAGAGACGCCTGGCCTCTCCATTGTTGGCTTTTTATAGGCAACCCGGCATCTTTGAAGACTGGCTTATTTTCTTGTTTTTAGGTTCACAATAATGTATGTGAGTGTGGATTTATTTTTATTTGTCCTGCCGGTCACTTGGAGTTTGTTTTCAACCTAAGAATTCATGTCTTTAATTCAAGAAAATTTTCAGCAAGCATTTCTTTAAATCATTATTCCTCTGATATTTCTTTTATTCTCTTCCTCTAGAACTTCTGTTAGCTTGGGTGTCAATATCTTCAAGGTTCTTATTGCAGTTTATAGATTTTTATCTTTATGTTTTCCTGTGCTGCTTCCAGAGGGAGCATCCTCCAATCCATGAATGTGCTCTTTGACCATGTCTAGTCTAGAGTTCATACCTCTCTTACTTTTTTTTGGCCATTTAAGTTATATATTTTTAATTTTTTTCGAAGACTTTTATTTTTAAGTAATCTCTACACCCAATTTGGGGCTTAAACCCACAACCCCAAGATTAAGACTCACACGCTCCACTGACTGAGCCAGACAGGCAGCCCTATATTTTTTATATCTAAGCTTTCTTTTTGTGATTTCCCCCCATTATTATCTCTTATTCCATTTCTGCCTGTCTCTGTTTCAAAACTTTGTGTACATCTCTAATGGAAATGAGGCCTTCATTTATTATTTTGAACACCTGAATTATATTAATTTAAACTCTTTGTCAGGTTGCACTAGATTTCCTCAAATGTTTTGGAATTTTTATTTTCAGGTTCATTTTGAGTAGGAGGCTCTGTTTTGGTTGTATTCGTTGTATCTCCCTTATTTCTCCCTCTCTCACAGTGCTTCTACACAATTCTGTGAAGCCAAAATCCGGAAGCACGTCTTATAATGACGCTCCTCGGTGACGTCGACATACCACAGACCTGGAGGAAGGAGCAGCAGGTATAGTCTCTTTTCGTTTCCTAGCCCTGATTTTTCTCTATGCTGCTTGCCTTGTCTGTGTGTTTGAGATTTATCTTTGTTTCTGTCTGGCACTTGGGGATTTTTCTCATCTTTCTTTTAGCTTTGGCTCTGTTTTCCATGTAAGGTGAGGTGGCCACGTATTTCAGGTGATGAACTCCTACTAATTTATTTACATACAGTATTGGGGCATCTGGGTGGTTCAGTCGGTTAAGAATCTGACTCTTGATTTCCGGTCAGGGTTCATGAGATGAAGCCTGGCGTCGGGCTCTGTGCTGACAGTGTGGAACCTGCTTGGGATTCTCTCTCTCTCCCTCTGCCCCTCCCCAGCTTGATCTCTCTCTCCCTCTCTCTCTTCCCCCACCCTTGCTTGTGTGCTCTCTCTTTCTCTCAGAATAAATAAATAAACTTTATAAAAAAGAATATGGTCTTTGTCTTTGGCCTACAGTTTGAATTTCAGCCCTGCTCCTTTTTAGCTATGTGACTAGAAGCAAATCATTTTGGCTCTTTTTTTTTCTGCTGTAGCAAATTACCACAAACTTAGTGATGTAAAACAAACCATTTATTATCTTTCAGTCTTAAAGGTCAGAAGTCCAAAATGGGTCTCACTGGGCTAAAATCTAGGTGTCTGCAGGCTGCGTTCCTTTCTGGAACACCAGGGGGAATCTATTCCCTTTCCCAAGACCACCTGCTGTCTTGGCTCGTGGCCCCTCCTTCATCTTCAAACTGGCACCGCGGGGCTACTTGGAGTTCCAATGGATCCTTCCCAGGCTGCTGACTTTCTTGTTCTCTCTTCTGATTGCTTCTTCCGCTTTTTATGATTACACTGGACTCACCAGTAGAAGTCAGGATAATCTGTTTTAGGTTCAGCAGATTAACAACTTTACTCCATCTGCAACCTTAGCTCCCCTTTGCCGTGTAACCTACTGACAGGTTCTAGGGACTCAGATGTAGACGTCATTGCCGGGGGCACTATTCTGCTACCACAGAATGACTCTGTGACTCTATGAGTCTCTATGAGTCAATTTCCTCATTTGAAAACTGGAGGGATTATGAGGTCTAAATGAGTTAACAGAGGGCCTGGTACATAAGTAGTCACAAGTATTAGCTAACATTATTAGGATTATTACTAATATGTTTTTAAAGATTGTTTATTTTGAGAGAGACAGAGATAGTGCGAGTGGGGGAGGGGCAGAGCGAGAGGGAAAGAGAGAGACTCCCAAGCAGGCTCTGTACTGTCAGCACAGAGCCCAATGCAGGACTTGAACCCACAAACCGTGAGATCATGACCTGAACCGAAATCAAGAGCCAGAT
The DNA here is from genome assembly GCF_046562875.1 of Panthera onca. Lineage (NCBI taxonomy): Eukaryota > Metazoa > Chordata > Mammalia > Carnivora > Felidae > Panthera > Panthera onca. The sequence goes on along the minus strand of NC_138346.1, from coordinate 4,726,455 downwards.
GCTTAACCGACCGAGCCACCCAGGTACCCCTAACGTTATTAGGATTAGTACCATTATGATCCTTAAATATTTTTTCCATCGTGTCCACGGGGTAGGGTATGATGTGTTTGGAGCATCGCCAGGACCCTAGTCTGACACGTCAGAAGCACGGTTAGGTCAGATTTCTCAGGGCAGAAGTGATTGACTTGATCACCAGCAGCTACAGCCACAGCATCACGTTATTCAGCACTGTGACAGCGCCTGTCCATCTATTCAATAAATCTGCCACTAAACGATTTCATTGGGCCTCTAGTTGGGGCCTGGCACTGTCTCAAGCTCTCGAGCTATTGATAAGAAGCAGAAATTGAAGGGGCGAGGGGGCTAGTAGTAAATGGTGGTAAAAAATGATTTCGTTTCCTCAAAAAAAATGAATAAAGTGATCAGATATGCCAAGAATGGAAGTGAAAAGCATGTATGTTCTCATCCAGGTTATACAATGGTGGCGTGCCCTTCTCTGGAATAAGTGTGATCACTTACAGTTACTGGACCTCAGGCACCTGTGACAGAAAAACGTCTACAAATCACTTCGGACAGTTAAAAAGCCAGCTAAGAGAAAGCATAGGTTCTGCTACCCTAAACCCAGCTCCTCAGAACAAGGAGGAAGGTGATTATTTCAGAAGGGCAAATAGAAATTGGGGATTTCAGAAGAGAACGCGACGTATCACGTGCAGAGGATAAATATTTGCAATTAATTCTAACAAGGTGTAAACAGTTAACAAGAGCCTTGGCTCAAATCCTTGGCAGGAATTCCAGCTTGGAGTTGGAAATATTTCTTTTCAGTTTTGCAAACCATAGCTGCCAAATCTGGCCTGCTGCATGATTTTGGAATAAAGTTTTATTAGAACGCAGCCATGCCCATCCATTTACGTACTGTGTGTGAACGCTTTTGTACTGTGATACAGGATTGAATACTTGTGACAGACACTGCAGGGCTCTCAAAGCTTAACATATTTGCTATCTGGCCCTTTATAGAAACATTTACCAATCCCTGCGCTGGATCATTATTTTGGCGATCAGTATTGTGACTATTTTCTACCTTGGACTGAAACGTTAGTGGCAAAAGCAGGAGGGAATCATGGTTTTCAGAGTTGGTGGACAACTATTATATTGCCAAGGGAAGTTTTCCTAATCTCAAGCAGGCTTCCAGACACAATAAAGCTTAGGCGAGAATTCTGATTCTTTTTCCGATGATTGCAGGGCCAATGTTGCGGTGGGTATAATCACACGGATATAATTTCCCTCCCTTGTTTTCCCAGTTGGCCAAGGAAACTGCCTCCCGGTCCCGAAAGTGGACACAACTATATTCACTTTGATTAGGAGTGTGAGGTGTGTCCGCTGGCCTGGGCACCCAGGACTCTAATGTTGACTTGCTTGCATAAGGCACAGAGCTCTCCACAACTTCCTTTCCTCCTGTAAAGCGGGGATTTGGAAGAGCTGGTTCTCAGTTTCCTCCAGATCTAAAAAATTCTATGAACGTCACAGAATGGGATAAAATATGGGCTAAAACCAGCATGGGCTTGAGATGCACCATTTAGGGAATAGTATTCTCTATGCACAACTTGTTCCGTTACTTGAAATACAAAGGGCGCGACACATGTACGCATGGATGTGTGTGCATGCCTGAGAGTGTGTGTGCGTGTGTGCGAGTGTGTGTGTGTATGTTTAAATCCAGTGGTTTTGAAGCTGCTATTCAATTCTGCAATTCGGCTGTTAGTTTATAAGATCATAGACCACATTTTTTCCTAAAATCGGGAAGACACATGTTCACGGGCAAGACTGGAAAGAATGTGCGATCGAAACATTTCGAGTTTCCAAATTTCATTGTGTATGACACATTCATGAAACTCAGGAACCAGAGGGAGGGGGTCACGTGACAGGTGTTTATGGCTGAGACAGGGCCACACGGGTGTTCCATTTACCTTAAAGCTCTCTTCTTCCTCCTGGTACACAGGGCTCATCCTGGTTAGCGCTGCCACGAACTCCGCCGCCACAAGTGGTTTGTAATTTTGCCGGTGGATTCTGCGGTCCGTGAGCACGCCTTTAACCACCTGGACTATGTGTCCTTGGGTGAAGCCATCGGTGACCTTCGCCAGGCAACTAATATTCAAGGCATTAGTAATGATGCCTCCATTGCGTTGAATGATCTGTTTCCACAGAACTGTGGCGTCCAAGATGGCGGAAAAGACACAGAGAACCAGGGTCACCACAGAGAAAGCAGGATTTTCTAGTTCTTGGTACAAAGTGGCATCTCACCAAGAAAGGGATGCACAGGAGGAACACTTCATTTTATTTGTAATTCAAATGAGCAGGAAGCCATAATAGCTAAATACTTTTTTTCCCTCTGAGTGATTTGCAACCATAAGACATACATATTGATGGCCCTGAGGTCCTAGATCCGCAAGACAAGGAAAAAATTAAACCACATTCAGTATAGTTTTAGTGTGGTACCTTCCAAGATGTTCAAGATCTTCCAGAATTGGAAATTCAGATAAGGGTATATATGAGATCTCTGCTCATCAGAATATTACATTTTCCAAAGTGTTTGAATGAGTAGGAGCTTGACCTTTAAAATTTTTTTTTTAGTTACAAAGGCTTTGTACATTATTTTTATATGTGGAATTGGAATGCAGATTCCAATCTCCATTCGTCACCAGTGGGTTCAGTTCCCTCAGGGTGCAGTTTGACCTGTATTCTCTCCCCCAACCCCAACAGCTGTAAATGGGCAGAGGTTGACTGAAATCCCCCCGGTTGGGTGCCCGGTTGTTCTCCGGGTTAGTGTAACCTGGGGAAATAGATTTCACTTAGAACATAGGGAGGGTGTGAAAATGAGTTATGAAATTACTCAACTTTAGATATAGACTGGACTCCCACACAGCATTTCAAATATTGTAACACTTAGAGTACTACATCCTTTCCACATTAGCTGTGCCCAGTGAGGAAAGGTGACGCATTGCTAAGACCACATGTCTCAGAAAGACTCTCAGTGCTGGAAAGATCTGGTCAAATGCCTCCCGAGCATTGTGACCTTCTTTGAGGAATATTCGAAACAGTTTTTTAAAAAAATGACCAATATTGGGTCCCCGGGTGGCTCAGTCGGTTAAGTGTCCAACTTTGGCTCAGGTCATGATCTCATGGTTCATTGGTTTGAGCCCTGTGTCAGGCTCTGTGCGGACAGCTCAGACCCTGGGGCCTGCTTGGGATTCTGTGTCTCCCTCTCTCTCTGCCCCTCCCCTACTCACGCTCTGTCTCTCTAAGATAAACATTAAAAAATGGAAAAAAATGACCATTATTATATAATCTGAGCACTGTCAGGTCTGGTAAATGACTAGCTCATCCAAATACATTGATCCAAAAACACTTGATAAAATGAAAAAGTCTAATTACTGTCCAGGAATAGAATGACCTTCAGCGTATCTATGAGTCACATCATAGAGTCGGACTTTGGGTCATGAGTCTTTTTAACAATCCAACTCCACTGTCCTCTTTGGTGGCGAGGCGGGGGGGTCGTCTTTGGCCTTGATGTCAGCTGAGTTGTTGGAAGGGGTGCATGTCCCCCTGGGGTCTGCAGTGTCTCCCAACTGTGCCAGGTTGGGTGTCATGGACCATACGGACCACCAGGTTGACCTAAAGCAACATCCAACCCTCTGGATCTACTCTCCTGCCTCCGTGGTGGGTTTGTTTGGGCTCTAATCCATCTTTGCTCGCCTGTAAAATGGGAGTTGATTTACTTCTCAGGCTGCTGTGAAAAATACATACAAGAATTTAGACAAAGCACTGTTGTAATATATGGTGGGCACTTTATTTTCTGTAGCTGTATTGCTGTTGTTGTTGTAATTATAACTATAATTATTATTTGTCATTCCATTTTGTACCAAAGTTTCCTAATGCTCATTAAAACGTCAATTATAAAAGATAGCATGAAATAAATACAGAACATGTCAAAGAATGTTTATGTAAAACAGATCAAGCAGGTGAGGATTACCCTTAGCTAGATATAACTGAGGAAATGTTAGAAATCAGAAGATACAACCCATAGGAAAAATAAGAACAATGACCAGACGGCATCATCCCTTGGGATCTAGTGTGTCCCCTGTCAAGATTTATTAGAACATCGAAAAAAGGTGCGAACAGGTGGGGACGGTGACTCTGGAAGCTGAGGAGAGGGCATGCTTTATGCGGAGTCACAGGATATAGCCCCTAAAGCTGAGGACCCAGTAGGTACCCCAGACAGGAAACTCAGACAGCTTCAGACTTGTGCACCCGGGCAAACTTCTTACCCGTGGCATGGAGTGGACCAGTCAGTAAGCAGTCGGTAAACGCAGAGGGTCTAGGATCCCAGAAACCAAACCCAGCTCTCATCCCTGCCACCCTGCTAGGCTATGACGGTCACAGCCTATCAACACGAGGGGCCTCTCCAAGTAAAGATTCTTCACAAATGGAGCAAACAACTACAATTACTCTGGTCCATTAAGTACATGTGAACACACGACTGACTCTTTAAAATGTATGATACTTGATATTTATGTAGCGTTTTGGTCAAGGTACTCCCAAATTCACAGATCGTTGATTTCCCCCCGATGCTCACCATTTGTTGATGGAGGCACAGTAAGGGGACTCGGGAAGCAGTCACAGCTACGGCAGGACATAGCCACAGCCTTCACAGGAGCCAGAGAACGGGAAGGAAAGAGGATCAGTTTGACTTCTCATATTGGATGGACTAGACTTGCCTTTAAAAGAACGGCTTCCACTGCTGTTACAGAGCCACCAGCTGTGGGGCTAAGAGGGGAGTCAGATGCAGAGTAAGTCACAACCTGAGGGGCTCACTGAGATGGGAACCCCACAGGGAGCACTGCAGCCACAGCTGCCGAGCATCTGGCCCAGCAGGTGCAGGCGGAGAGGACAAGAACACAACAGACACGGGGCTGGCGGTGGGTGTGGTGATGGGGGGGCCAGACCAGTGGAGGAGCTCACTGAGGGCCGCCGAGGTGCTCCCCAGACCAAGTCCCATATTTGCCTTCCTTCTCCTGGATGTGAAAGGCTCCTCGCTTCTTCAGATGAATCAACATTCTCTCTCCCTTCTTTAGGCTGAAAAGAATCTGGTCTCTGAATCCCCTCCTCTTTTTCTGACGTTCCACACGGATTCTACCCTGGCTCCCAACTGCATGCCTGGGATGATGTAGTGTCTTAAAATTCATTGTTTAATTTGTGGTTTTACAAAAGCACAGGAAGGGATAATATGGTTTGGATGAGCTTCTGAAAATCGGAAGACGTGGACTGGACCCATCTGACTAGACACTGGGTCTGGGGTGGGGGCCTGTGATGAATTGGGATATTAGTGAAACAGATCCCTGGGAAGAGAGGCCAGAGAGGAAGGCATTAGGAACGTGGGGAGAGGAGGCCCAGAGGGAATTCTGGGGACTAGTCAAGGCATTAATCAACCTTGCTGGTGGATTTTCTTTACAGACATTTAGAAGGAAACAGCTTGATTTGGAGAAAGAAGGTAGATACTGAATTCTACTAGGTAAACATTAAGGACTGTGTTTCCTCAAGCTGACCCACCCTTCCCTCCCCAACCCTGCCTAGAGGGATCTGAGAAGCAGGATCATGAATGTTCCCGAACACCTTCCACGCTCTGCTGCTGGTAGAGAGACGGCCAAACAGAGGCCCAAGTTATAGATTTGCAGTCCACGCTTTATGGGCTGGAAGAGACCACTTTTTGATCACTGCAAAGACAGGAACAGTCTTTCTTTAAGATGGATGCCCCAGCCACTGGGGCTATGAAAACTTCAAGGTCACCAGAGGAAATGCCAGACGGCATTGATGATGTCAGCAAGAATGGCGGCCTGAACAAATCACCCACCATGGGAGAAATATGTGAGAAGCACGTGGTTTAGTGGACAGAGCCCCGGGCCTGAGAAAAGTCCTGCACGCAAGGTTCTCATCTGCCCACAGGTGAGGGGATGCTTTCTCCTTCCTCCCCTGTGATGCCGCCACGGGGAGATTCAGATTGGAAACTGCAGTGTGATCTGTGTCCTAACACATGCCCGGCGTTCCATAAAAAAAAAACCCCCACAACTGTCCTTGTTATAACACCGACAGCTTCATTTTTAAAGGGCCTATGGTTTTGTCAAACAGTAGAAACTATTCAATCCGAAGTCAAGAATAACGCTCTGGTGCCTTAAAATTAATAACACCCTACCTTATTCCATTCAAATGGCTTAAGATCTATACCTACCGTCCAAAAGTCTGTGGAATTGGGAGAGGAGATCTGACCAACCAGAATGAGAGCGGGAAAGTTCCGAGAAGGCCAGGAGGATGGGACGCTCTGCGCTGACTCACGCGCTGCTGGCACCCACCCCGTTGTGTGAGTCTTTCCAGGCAGGGCCACGCATCCCTGTGTGCTTGAACTTCACTGGGGCCATGGGAGGCATCCTGGCCGATGCGACACGAGTGAAATGACAGCTGGCCCTTCTGGGCCCCGTCCCTAAAATCTCCTGTGAGATACTCTCTAGTGTCTTCTCTATTTTCCTTTTGTGCTAGCTGAACGCGAAGGTCCCCGTGGAGGGCCTGGTGGCTCTAGAAGATGGAGATGCCACTAAGATGATGAAGAAACAACCGAGACCAAAGTCCTCCTGTACTTTGTGGATAACATTGATGTGTGAAGCCAGGATCCCAGTTTATCAAGATAGAAATGAGCGCAAAGGGCACATGGAGTGGCTGAGAAGCTGGAAGTTTATTCTGTGTGGGGGCTAGAAGGTCGTCCTTTAGCAGGTAACATGGGCCGGGAGCTTAAGACCAACCGGAAAGGCCCGCAGAGCCCCTGTGTTTTGGGGATGCTATTGTGACTGGGGAAGGACGGATGGAAACCAGGTTTGACCTGGTCCTTTTCATGACTTCTCTTGACGTTTAACTGTTACCATATAGCCGCTGCCTCATCCCCACTACTACTCCACTGGGAGCAATTTCCTGCACATTCCATCACCATCACCATCACCACCGAACGTGCCCATGTGCCCACATTCTTGTCCATTCCATCACCACCACCACCTCTATTCCAAATCTACTACCGTGCCCATCACTGCCACCACCATGAGGGGTAAAGATGACCCCTCAACGGGCCACACCACATTATTCACACCCTTGTATAGTCCACTGCCCTTGAATCTGGGCTGGCCTGGGACTTCCTCTTGACCGGTAGAGTCTGGTGAAAGCGATCGTGTGCGACTTCTGAGGCTGAGTCACGAGAATCCTTCCGGCTTCTGTCAGAACCTCTGGAAACGTTTGCTCTCAGGATGCTCTCTCTTGGGACCCAGCCATTGTGCTGTGCAAAGCCACACGGAAAGGCCAGGTGTATACCCTATCTGGTTGGCAGCCCCCGCTGAGCTCCCGGTCAACAGCCAGCGTCGGCCCCAGTCACGGGAGTGAATGGCCATAGATGTCCAGCCCAGTTGAGTCTTCAGATGAAGTCCAAACTGACACCTGACTGCAATATCCCAACATACTTGAAGGAGAACCTTATGGCTGAGCCCGTGAACCCTCTGAACCATGGGATGGAATGATCTGTTGTCTTAAGCCACTAGGGCGGTTTGTTACACAGCAGTAGATAACAGAAAACACCAGCACCCCACCATGGCCACTTGCTGCCTGGTCCTGTACTCCTTCTTCATAACCACGGCCACCATCTTTGTTCCCTTCGTGCCCGGCACCACCCATGCTCTCGCGGGAGCTGGGACGGTGCTGTGTGTTCTGCCGTCCCCTCAGATAAGGGTCACGGCGGTCCTGGAGACTAAACAGTCCTCTTTATAGACGAAACAGTGGGGGCTCAGGAGGTCAACTGAGCCGTCAAGGTCACCGGGCCATCCGGTGGCAGAGCTGGGACCCAGAACCGGGTCTCCTCAGAACTCGTATCCCATGGCCCTTTACGGTTTCCCTGCACTGCCTCTGGGGGCACTTGTTTCGTGTTATTCCCATTTAGAAATATATCTCAATACAAGTAGATCTTGAATTTGTCTATTCAAGAGGAAAAAACTGAAAAAGCTCTCGTTAACTTCAATGGTTATTACAAGTAAGTCAACAGGCTCTTGGACTAATACTTTGAGCCTGGAAAACTTAACAAAAATCAATCTGTGGAAAGAATAATGCTCTCTGAGAAAGACGCCATCACTGTGGGTCCAAGACAACCGGTGTTCATCTACCTGTTGAAACAAAAGTTAGCACCTGCAAGGACTTCTGTCCCCTTCGGGGCCCAAAATAGGTATCCCTGTCCAGTTTCCTTTTGTCTTGGGTAAAAAGGACGAAGTTAACAACAGAAGAGACATGCACGTCTTGTCCTCGTGACCGGGCGGTTTGTATCTACGGCCCAGGCTCTGTGGGCATCCCAGGGCCCCTCAAGGGGCACCCACCTTCCGGTCAGGCCCCCACCCTGGCCCCACCCCAGTCACGGTGCCCGGGAAGGGGCTGGAGGTACTTGCCGAATCTGGAAGCATAGTCTGGTCTGGGAACCAAAATAATTTTTTGGTAAACTTTGCAGAAGGATTGAAGTTCCGCATCGAAAGGCCGCTGTGTGGTCCCCACGATCAGAATCCTGTCATCCGGTTTCAGGAGTCTCAGGATTTTCGGAAGCTGTTTTTTCAGGCGTTTAGGTTCCATCTGGGAGAAGGGGAGAGAGGGGGAAATGAGGCCACGCGCAGAGACAGAATCCAGGACGGGAGGACACTCACTCTCGGAAGCACCACGGCAAGCGTGGGTCACAGTGGCCTCAAGGCCCCGATTACACGATGCTCCCAGTTGGTCCTGAGCCCAGGCCATGATGTTTTTCCTGGCCCGGGTGGTTTGAATCCAGACCCTTCCTTTCCTCCACATCTGGCATCGGGACTTGGAAAGGGGGCAGGAAGGAAGCACCTGACCGATCTTTCTAGCCCCTTGACCCCCAGAATGGGACGCAGGGCCGATGTGCAAATGGAAGGAAGCTGGCTGGTGCCGGGACTCCCGGCGGTGACGCGCGTCCCTCCGAGCGGTTCTGAGGGTGAACCCGAGGCCGCCTTCACCGGCGGCCCTCACGGCGAGCCACCACAGGTCTGGATCTCACGTCTGAAAGACACCTGGTTACAGAAGAGTGTGAAACTTCTCTGAAGCAGTTTGGAAAGGGTTTGAACCTGTATCATTTTAGTAAAGGCCCAGCACTAATGAGGGAGAGGAGCAGGACGTGAGGTACCCCAGGGAGGAGGACTTCAGCTGTGGGGGTCAGATTTGGCCACGTCGCCATGGCAATGCACCAGCTTTCAATCAGCTCCCACCGCACAGCCACATGAGGAGGGAGGAGGGAGGAGGACGAAGCTTGGGGTGATGGAGACAGTGTCCATGGGGGAGCCCCGGGCACAGTCTCGGCCACTTTCGCTCTCCCTTGGCGAGGGGTGACGGAGCCAATGAGACCCTGAAAGCTGAGTGGGAGCGAAAGAAGCCCCCACGTGGCTTTTCTGGAGCAGAGCAGACCCCAGCTCTCACTGGGAACACCCAGCAGAGAGCGTCCTGTGCGTCCCTGCGTGTCCCTGTGCAGCCCAGCCCAGAGACAGCCCTGCAGACAGGGAGGGCCGGTAACACCTGGGGGAGAGCAGGTGTCTGATAAATCCCGCTCTCAGGAATGAAAGTGAACGGCAGGGTATTGGAGCCGCAGCTGGCTGATAGCGTTGGGTATGGTTTGCGGGGCCTCTGGGACAGGGACACTCCTGCTCCCCAGGAGGCTCTTGGTGGGCCCAGCAGAGCTGGGAGTCAGGGACGGGCCCACCATCTGCTGTACACAGGGGAGGGGGAGTCAGGTGCGACCGAGTGCTGTGGAGGGCAGGGGTGCCCAGAGGAGAGGGGTGGGAGAGGAGTCCTTCCGGGCAAGGGCAAGGGGCTCCCTGGGGGCGCTGCACAGGGTTCTTCTGAAGCCCAGGGGTGTCCTCTGTGCGTCGTGGGGCTGTTGGCTGTGCAGTGCCCACAGCGGTGTTGCTTTTGGTAGTGAGAAGGCCAGGTTCCATGTCTGGACTGACAAGGTGCAGGAGGGAGACAGTGGGAAAAGGCAGGAGCCTAGAGGCCACGGGGCCATTAGGAGGAAAGACTGGTAGGAAGTTGCATGAACTTGGGGAGCTCTGGTCCCAACCAGGCTTGAGACTCGAGGCCTCCGTTGGCGTCCAAGGACAAGGCAGGGAGCTGGTCTTCTCCAGCATTGACCCTGGACTCAGCACTTCTACGTCCAGGCTGGTTACGTGTCTTCCAGCTGAGTAATCCCAGGAAGGAGCAGCTCGTGAGAGCTTACTGTGTTCTAGGTACTTCTCTCTGCTCAGCATGGACTTCTCCACCTGGTCCTCACAACCTCCCCAGGAGGGGACAGTCCTCGAGACCCTGGGCCCAGAGAGGCTGTGTGACCTCCTGAGTCCCGGAGTTGATGAGTAGGACCCCGACTTCCAGACTGGCACTCCTCCCTCTGCTCTGCTGGGGTCCCCTTCCTCCCAGAGGGGATGTGCTGGGGGCTGGGGTGTCCCCCAAGTCTCCTTCCTGGGGAAAGGGCCTATCCCACTTGAGGGCTGCAAAGGAGACCTAAAATATATGTTTATTATTATTATATTGTATTATATTGTATTGTTAGGTTTAGATCATTATTATGATATATCCACATCAGCTTTATTAAGGTACAATTCACATACTCTACAATTTATCTATTTAAACTGTATAATTTAGTGGTTTTTAGTACATTCATAGAGTTGCGCAAATATTGTCCCTGTCAATTTTAGAACATTTTCATCAGGCCCAAAAGACTGTACCCAGGATTAGGCAAGAGGATATCTACTTTCTGTCTCTACAGATTTGTATATTCCGGATATTCTACATAAATAGACTCATACAATGTGTGTGTGTGTGTGTGTGTGTCCGTGGCTTCTTTCATTCTGCATATTTTGGGGGTTCCCCCACGTTGTGGCATGCGTTAATACTTCATTTTGATTACTGAATGACAGCCATTGTCCGGAAAGGCCAGATTTTATTTATCCATTCATCAGTTGATGGGTATTTGGGTTGTTTCCACTTTTTGACTACTGTGAACAGTGCCACCGTGAACATTTCTCTTGGGCACACACAGGAACTGAGTTGCTAGATCATATAGTTACTCTATGTGTAACGTTTTGAAGAAATGTCAGACTACTTTCCAAAGTGGCTGTGCCATTTTATAGTCCCAGAAGCAGAGTGTAAGGTTTCCAATTCCCTATATGCCCTTGTGAACACTTGTTGTTATGTATTTTTCTTTTCGCTTTCTTTTTCCTTTTTTAATTTTTTTAAAAAATAGTTTTTAAGTTTTATTTATTTATTTTGAGAGACGCAGAGACAGTGCCAGCGGGGGAGGGGCAGAGAGAGAGGGAGAGAGAGAATCTCAAGCAGGCTCCGCACCGTCAGCGCAGAGCCCCATGCGGGGCCTGAACTCATGAAATCACGAGATCATGACCTGAGCCGAAACTGAGAGTCAGACGCTTAACCAACTGAGCCACCCAGGTGCCCCTCTTTTCCTTTTTTTTTTTTTTTTAAATTAGGTATCCTAATGGATGTGAAAGGGTATCCCATTGTGGTTTTGATTTGTATTTTTCTGATGGCTGATGATGTTCAGCATCTCTTCGTGTGTTTATCTTCTTTGGAAAAATGCCTATTCGGATCTTTTGCCCATTTTTTACATTGGATTATTTGTCTTTTTATTATTGAGTTGTAAGAGTTCTTTATATGTTGCGGGTACAAGTCCCTTATCATATAGATTCATGATTTGCAAGTACTTTCTTCCATTCTGTGGGTCGTCTTTCCTGATGATGTCCTTTACAGCAAAAAGGTTTTTAGTTTCGATGAGGGGCAGCTTATTTTTCCTTTTGTTGTTTGTGCTTTCGGTGTCATAGCTAAGATATCATTGCTTTATTTAAGGTCACACAGATTTGTGCTTCTATTTTCGTCTAAGGGTTTTAGAGCTTTAGTTTTTACCTGTAGGTCTTTGATGCATTATGGGTTGATTTTTGAATCCTGTGTAAGGTAGGAGGTCCAGCTTTATTCTTTTGCAGGTGGTTATCCAATTGTCCCAGTGCCATGGTTTGAAAATATTATACTTTCTCCATTGAATTGTTTTGGTACCTTTGTCAAATTGAAACTGGGAAGTGTTGAATACTCCAACTCTGTTCTTTTTCAACATTGTTTTGGCTGTTTAAGGTCCCTCGAATTTCCTTCTGGATTTTAGGGTTAGCTTGTCAATTTCTGCCAATAAGCCCGATGGCATCTGGATGGGAATTGTGTTGAATCTGCAGGTAGTTTGGGAATTCTTGCCATCTCAACAACATTAAGTTTTTCAGCCCATGAGGCTGATGTATCTTTCCTTTTATCTAGGTCTCCTTTAACTTTTTTCAACAATGCTTTTGGAGTTTTCAGAGTAGAAATCTTGTACTTCCTTTGCTAAATGTATTCCCAAACATTGTTTTGGATGCTACTATAAATGGTTGTTTCTTAATTTCATTGCACGTGTATGGAAGTAAGTTGCTTTTTGTATGTTGATCTTGTATCTTGCAAGCTTGTTGGACATCTTTATTAGCTCTAATGCTTTCTTTGTGGATTCCTTAGAATTTTCTCTATATAAGAGCATGCCATCAGCAAATAGAGATAGGTTTACTTCTTCTTTTCCAATATGAATGCCTTTTATTTCATCCCCCCCCCCCCCCCCCCCCACTGCCCTGGCGAGAACCTCCAGTAAAATGCTGGAGAGAAGAGGTGACATTAAGCGAAAAGCCAAAAGTACGACATGACCTGTGGAGGTTAGTATGTGCCCTTTATCATGTGAGGAAGTTCCCTTCACTTTCTATGTCGCTGAGTCTTTTATCACGAAGGGGTGCTGGGTTTTGTCAAATGCTTCTTCTGAACGTATTGGGATGATGTGATTTTTGTCTTTTCTTCCAATGATGCGGCATATTACACAAACTGATTTTTGGATGTTAAACCCAGGGTAAATCCCACTCGGTCATGGCGTGTAATCCTTTTTCTATGTTGTTGGATTCAGTTTAGAGGGGACTTTTTGTAAAGTAATTCACAGCAGAAGAGGAGATGGAATTTTTATGGCAAAATGAATCCCGTAGGCTGGGCCTGAGGCCAGACCACCAGGCATCTTCCTGTCATTTCCTCCTGCGCCCACAGGAATCCAGAGCCTCGACCAGGAGGAAGCAATGGCCCTGCGTGATTCCACCCAGGAGAACAGAGGAGCTTAAAAGAGGGGAAAGCACAAGACAGGCATGATGGAATGAGATTTCCTGGAATCGTAGAAATGGCGCTCTGACCATGAGGATGAAGACCCGCTCATAAAGGGGCTGCTCCTTAATCCCCACCCCAGGTCTTTGCAGAAACGTGTCATCTCTCGGACCCAGCCTCCGGGCTGGCCTGGGACAGGGAGGGGTGTTTGTTGGGCCTTTACTTTGATACTGAACCAGGCTGTGCACCAACCCCCCAATCCCCCCACCCCCCACAAAAGCCCAAGGAAGAAACTCCATAATAACAGGCAGATAATATAGCAAATGGTTAAGTGCACAGATTTGGGTTCGACATATTTGATTGCAGTTTTGGCTCTGCTCTTGACAGCCGTGTGTCCTTGAGCAGGTTGCTCAGTTTCTCTGAGCTTTAGTCCCTACGTCTGAGAAATGGGGGAAATCAGAGAGCCTAACTTACTGGGATGCTGTGAAGATTGCATGGCATAATGCGTCTGTCTGACAAAGTGCTTGTTAAGGGATGATTTGTCTTTTCTTCTGCAATCCAAGTGCTGGTGGGAGACAATGCCGTGTCCACTCTGTTGAGGAGCAAGGTTTTTAAAGGGAAGAGACAGAAAAACTGGGGCCTTTGCAATTTGGAGGAGCCTAGCAATTTGCCAATAGAGCTCAAAATGACTGTGTAAAAAGCTCCCATCAGTTTCCATTATATTAGATGATAAGTCTTCCTCTGCTCAGCCCTGAGAAACTGCCTTCTGGGTCCCATGCCACTGAAGAAAGCTCTCTGCTGAGATTCTGGAAGGAGAGACCTCATAGGAATATCTACACCCGTGCCAGGAAATAATCCAAAGCGCTTAGATGAGGCTTGGAGAGTTTGGTGATATACGGGGTTCATTTTACCAGAATGAATCCAAAGCCCACTTATGAAGAGTGGTTAGATTAAATAAAACCAACTTTTTGAAAATACAGGAGCAGCAGTTTGGGAATGGGTAGGGGGGAGGAGAGTTTGGACAGGCTTTGCAGCCCTGTGGAGGAGGTTTCCCATGGATGTTTGCATCTGAGCACTGGGGAGACCATGGGCTGGGGAGACAGTCATTGGTTTGGGTGTGGTTTTTCAAGCCATGAGACGGTGCCCAAGGAGGGCCAGTAGAGAGAAATGGGCCATGGGCCTGGGGTAGAAACTCAAGGAGACACAGAAGGCACAGGAGGAGGAGATACAGAAAAAGGTGTTGGTGGGGTATGAGGAGGCCAGGGCTATGGAAGCCAAGGGAAGAGAGAGTTTTACAAAATGGTGGAATGTAGCCATCTTGGACATGGCATAAAAGGAGAGCAAGGGGACCAAAGTGTGTGTTGGCAAAATGGATGTCAAAGAAGAACTTTTTGAGAGCAGTTTCTGCGGAATTGGAAGGCAGCAAACAGACGAAGGCGGGTTGAGGAGTAAGTGGGGATGGTGAGAATAGACCGGTCTTTTGAGAAGCTTGATGGAGAATAAAGTGGGTGGCAGGGGGTGACTGGGATGTAGGTGGTGCATGTGGGAGCTGCCCAAAGGCTGGTGGAAGGAGGACTGATCCCAGGGCCCCAGTGACGCTGGAGACTGCCACTCTGTGGGGAAGAGGCGTGCTTGTGTGGTCTGAGCCCATCCCCAGCAGCCTAGTTGCCATGGTGATGGCAGTGCCGTCCGCCTGTTCTGAGGCAGATGATATTGCTACCTGCGTGTCCCGAAATGGCAGGGATACCTGAACTTAATTAGCCTGTTTGGATAACAAATGTTGTTCCTGGGCCGCATCCAGAGTGACATCCTCGCTGATGGTGAGGTGTCGTCCCATTAGGAGCGGATGAAAATGAAAGGCAAGTCCGTTCAATCAGCACTCCCTTGCACTCGGGCCACCCCTGTTCCAGTTCAGAGGCCTGTCCATTATGCACGAGACCCTGGCGCTCATCCATCACGCCAGCCAACATCCCCACGGTCACCTGGCAACCTCCGCAGCCACCGCCTCTACGGCCGGTCCCGCCAGCCCCCACACAACTGTGTTATTGTGGGCAATTTCGAATCAGTGCTTAGCATCCGCACAGCAATTCCCATTTGCTTTTCTGCAGTCAGCTCCACAAAGCCACACGGCCGCCAGCTCCAACAAAGCAAGAGATTCCCTCATGGAGGCCTCTTGCGACGTCGGGAAGGCTGCTAGACGAAGTAACGAAGGCTAATGGTGCAGAAAATGCAGCCGCAGCCTGTCTTGCCTCATTCCTAACGCCTTCGCCGCGTCCACAGACACCCGACTGGCTGTGTTGGGCCGCAGACGGTGGAGATGATGGGTCTGCTCCCAGGAGGAGGAGAGGGGAAGGGGGCTCGGCCCAGGCGTCCGCCTGGCTGGGGGTTTGTGAAGGTGGCAGGGCTGGGGCATACTTGGAGCTGGGCCATTTCTGAAGGTCTAGAGGAGAAAGGGCTTCTTGGGGTGTTGGGGATGACGGGAAGGGACAGGGGTGGGGGAATTCTGGAGCAGGGCACTTTGGGCTCTAAGGCCAGAGGGCCCCACGGGCAGTTTTCAGGATGTGATCTGGAGCGGCCAGGGGTAGGGGAGGTGTGGCGGGTGGATGCGGGTGTAGCTGAAGGCCGCACGGTGGGGGGTTGGGGGGGCGGGCAGCATGGCTGGCACTCCGTGGCGTCCCAGCTGGGAGCACCATCCAGACGGGGAGCAGGACTTTCGGACACACCTTCTTCTGGGTCCCAGCGCTATCCCCAATCTGCTGTGGCTCTCTTGGAGCCTTTGTCCTCTTGTGCCAAACAGGGCAAGGCTGCCTCCTTCCTAGGGTTGCCGGGAGCTTCCCCGACAGAGGCGTCGTGCCCCCGGGAACCTCTTCTTCTTGTGCACGGCGGTCGTATGTGTGAGGCCTGGGGTCCCCACACCAGGGAACCTGGCTTCCCTGGGCAGAGCCAGGCTCCGTAGCCATCGCGGCCTGCCTGGACTTCTTCCTTGCTTTGCTGCTGATGACGGGGTGATCCTCATGTATTTTACCACCTTGGGAGGCCTTACCCTAAAGGCTGAGGCGTCTAGCGGGGGAGTAAGTCACCGTGGGTGAGACTTTTTTTCAGGGGGAGATTCTGGGATCCCTCGGGTCCAAGAAGCAGCCACTGGAGTGCCGTTTGTGCTGTAGCTGAGGGTGGTGGACAAGGCAGCCTCCTGCTTTCTTTGCAGGTGGGCTTTCCTCTCTGAGCCTCAGTGCCTTTGGGACTGTGGAGCCTTTGGGACAGAGGCTGGACCATGGCGGAAGGAAGGCTGCTGGGTTTCCCTGGCGTGGCCGAGTGACCGATGAGACTGATGAGAAGCTGGCTGTGATGCCTCCCAGGTTCCTGTCCCCTGTGGATGCAGCTGCTGCCCTTAGCTTTCAGTGGTCACCTTCAGAAGGTAGGCGGCCAACGCTCGAGGCAGCTCCGGGCCCTGGTGGCCGAGGGACTTGAGAGCGCAAGTCAGGGGCCGGGTGTGGGGAAGAGAGAGCACAGCTGGACCAGCCTTGGCCCCAGATTTCCAGGAAGACAGTGGAGGCAGCATGAGGGACAGGCCCAGGACGTGGGGGGACACACATTCCCATGTACGTCTGGGGGGATCACACAGCGATTCCCCCTCACCCCTGCGGTCTCCTGCTGGGTGGGTTGTGCACGCCCCCAGCGGCTCTGTCTGGGCCTGGGATGGCCTGGGCCACCCGGCCAGCCATGGGGACATTCTGTCTCTTGTCTGTCAGGTGTCCCGGGAGTTATCTGAGGGCCTGGTCCATTTTCTCCAGTGCAGTTAATTCCCCGGACAGACGACAGACTCTTCTAATGCAGAGCTGGACAGAATTAAGGTCTGATTTATCCGTCGCAAAGACTCTGCTGCCAAAGGTCTTCATTTCCCACTGGAATCAAACCAGTCCGCGGCTGTGTTTGTGGGAACCGGAGGTCGTGCTGTGTCCCTGGGAATCCGCGACAGTAGGGCCTGTTCAGGAGAGAGGTCTGGAGACGGGCTTCTGGTCTCTCCCCTCTGCCGGCTGCCTGCCTCGCCCACGGGATGTGTCTGCTGAGCCCGTATTTCGTTCCCCGCCATCAGCCCTTCCCCCAGTGCTCCTCTGGCTCTCTTACAGGTGAGCATTTCACCGTCGCCCTGTTCCCCACAGACTCAGGTGTGCAGGTGAGCCCATGGCTGTAAGCACTCAGAGCAGAACCACAGCCCGAGGGGGTCATGGCAGAGAATGCAAGGGGCGCCTCATGAACCCGGAGGCTGTGCTCGCTGGAGCCCTGTAATTAAGTAGGCACGGAAGTGGATGCCCAGAGAGGTTAAGTGACTTGCTCACGGCCACACAGCCAGCTACGATGAACGGTGTGGTGAGCCCAGAGCCCACGTCTCCTAGTCTCCAGGCCGATGTCCAGCGGGAGCGTGAGAAGCCCTTGCTCTCTCAGGACAGAGTTTCTGATGACGTCGGGTGTGTGACACCTTGGGTCACACGCGCCCCGCGTGTGTCTTTAGATCTCTGATCTGGCCCGTAGTTAACTCCTGTCTCGACGCGATCGTAGGTGGGGACTTTCTTCACTGCAGCAGAGTGGCCAGCAGAGGGAGCTAGCTCCCAGATTCGGGTAAATCATGAATGAGTCCTCTTAAGAGTTTCTAAAATGACAGGGCAATCAAGGCTCATTTGGGGGAAGAAAAGATTGAGCTTTCATTCTTTTTCCAAATCAGCTCTACCTGCTAAAAATGATGTATAATGCATAAGGATCGAAAGTGATTAAAATCCTTATGAATTTAATCAGAAATTCACAGTTAACCACTATTTGCTTTGTTGCAAATTGATGTCGAATAACAATCATGTGTATCTGCAAATTTTTTTTAACTTGTGGGAAATTTGCTGGTGATTTGTGGGGGGAAGTTCGGGGGAGGGGGGGCCGTTTAAAGGAGAGAAAAGGAGGAAGGAAGCAGTTGAAAGCCGGCTCCCTGGAGGCCCCAAATGCAGGCACTTAGCAGTTCTATAGAAGGCCTTTGTTCATAAATTTCAGGCCCTTGCTATTTATTATTATGAACAATAGGAAATCCTAATAATAACTCCTCTGTGTGCCATTTGCTTTAACTGAGCAAAATTCTCTGAATTGTTTCTTACCTCTGCGTCACATGTTTGGGTCCAAAGCTCTCCCTCCCCCCTCTTTCCACACTTTCCTTCTTCTTCTTCTTTTTTTTTTCCCCAAATTATTCCTCATCAAAGCAGACCACTGAATTTTTTCAAATGCAGACATGTATAGGGCAGAGAGAGACTGCCCTTTCATTTCCTTCCTCCCGTAAAAAAGACCTTGAAAAATGGAGACAGTTCCTGGTAAGAGTCCCCTTGGAGGAAAGAAAAGGCCAAAGGAAGAAATGCTCGAGAAGCCCTTACCATCCTTTCTGCGCTGGGAACTTTCTTGTAGAAGGTTTTTTCTGTGTCTCCGATCCAGACCACGGAGGGCTGGAGCTGCCGGGCCACCTGCAGGGGGAAACGTACATGCTTGTCTTTCTTGGTCCCCGACCACGAACAGCAGGGCCCCCAAGACGGCTCTCACGGGGGAGCGGGGCCCGGAGGGGCTCCACTGCCCGACCCTGGCCCTCCTGCACGACAGGGCGGGGCCCCCACCGCGGCCTCCTCTCCCACCTTACGGGCAGGACACCCTTGAGGTCTGTGCATTTGGCTCTAGGACCCGGAGCCTTGAATCAGTCTGGCTTGAAATAAAATGACAGTTTTCTGCTGCAACAAAATCAAGGGGTGTTTGGGTCTCAAGCTGTAATTACAGCCTGCTTGCAGCTCCCAGGTTTATTCAGACCTGCTCCTCGTGAGAAAAGCTGTTTCAGCACAAGGGCCCCCGGAATGCCTTTTGTTCTCCTTGGTGTGGCTGTGCCTTTGTGGCCGGGTTCTGTCTGGGAAGTGGCTCTGAGCCCCTCCACGGTGGGCGGGGCTTCGCGACAGCGCTGGGACCGCGAATCACGGCCACACACCTAAGGATCTCTTCAAAGCGCCCCCATGACAGCAAAGTTTGGGTTTTTTTGCAACAACCTGTGCTTTGTGCAAAATTGCGACAGATGAAAGCCGGCCTCCGGCCGCAGCGAATGTAGTGTTATCTACTCCTATTTTTGTATTTCTTCAAACCTCATTAAGGCAGCGGGCATGATTTTTAACCAAGACAGGCATCTAACAAATGATGGAAAAGTCACTAGGCTCGCTGCGGCCGTTTCCCCAGTGTTACGTACCTAGTGAGGCAGATTATGCACGCTCTAAGACAAAAGCCGATGGAACTTGATCCTGGTGCCAGCGTGACACCTGGGCTGTGTGCATTCACGGTCCCCACTTGCCAGCACCTTCAGGGGGGAAGCACGTCTTGCCAACCACTGTTCGGTACGCATTAGTTTTTAGACCCAGAGCCACAGAGTTTAAGAACTGCAAATTGTAGCCCCAATTCCTAGGCAGGGCGGCGGGGTGTGATAACCGCAGCGAGTGCCAGCAGTTAGTGAGCAGCCGTGTGCCCGGCCAGGGCCACACGCGTCGCACACGGCAGGACACTCACGGTCAGGGCCAACACTAACCCAGCACGTCCTCTGCTTAATACGTGGTTCACGCCACAGCCCTGCGAAGCAGGTGCCGCGATGCTCACCCAGGTTTGCACACGGGGAAACCAAGGCTGAAAGGCGCTAAGTGAGCTGTCCAAGGTCACACAGCTCGAAAATGGCAGAAGCAGGATGTAAGACCGGGCTGCTGGCGGCAAAGTCTGCCAGGCTCTCGGGCCCCGTCGCCAGTTGTCGGTTCTCTGGGTTCCTTGCCGTAGGCCCCCCGACTTTACAACGTGGCCCGCCCCCTCCCTCGCTGCAGACCGAGGGTGGGCTCCAAGGAAGCATTGTTCTGCTGAAAGCTATTTTAAGTCCAAAGCTTCGCTGCTTCCAGCCCCTAAAG
Source organism: Panthera onca (assembly GCF_046562875.1). Lineage (NCBI taxonomy): Eukaryota > Metazoa > Chordata > Mammalia > Carnivora > Felidae > Panthera > Panthera onca. Next base: position 4,706,230 of record NC_138346.1, on the reverse strand, counting down.
AAAATAAGAAAATGAGATCCTGGGTTTCCAGCTTCTTAGAAAAGACACACTTTATAATGACAAAGGCAAAATCTTATTCTTTTTCACTCCTTAAAAATCGTAGCTTTAGAACAGAAAGCTGTTGGAAGAACACCGCACAGAAGCCGTTGTCTCCCGTCACTGGCTAATGGTGAGCTTGCCGAAGGAGCCGGCCTCTCCCCTCCTGTGTCCACTTGGCAAGCGACAGCCTTTCCAGTCTTTGCGTGTCTCCATTCCGCCGATCCACTCTTCTCAATGGCAATCGCAGATGTGAGCACAAGCCCTTCCGGAGCCTTCTGCTTCTAACCAAGTAAGCTGCTCCAGCCGTCTTGAAAGGCAGGAGTCTTGTTAGCTTGGGATAATTTGAGACCAACGGTCTCTGGTCGTACCATTCCATTCAATGCGAAAGTCTAACAACTGTTCCCGAACTTGTGTGCGTTCGGGGCTGGTGGGGAAATTCCAAGCTTCCTGTGTTTGTCACCCGCACCTGTGAAGGAATGGCTTTGCCGGGACCGTTCACCTGCTGCGGGGCACACGGGGCTGTGTGGGGGACCTTGGTGGTGACGTGGTTTCTGAGGGTTCGGTTCTTATCAAATGAAGCAGAAAATGTTTCCCCAGCGATTTCTCTGACAATAACAATACAAGGAATGATCACTTGCAAGGCGCCTTGATCTCATGGCACCACTTCTCCTTCGCTCGCTGAGTGCGTACTGTACCCTGCTCGTCCCAGCATCTCCCCTTTACATGTGAGGTCACTGAGGCAGAGAAGGGGTAATATGCCCCCCAGCACTGGAGAAATGTTGGAGTCAGTCTGCCCGGAGTCAGACCTGGGTCTGCCTTTATTAACCAGGCGTTAATGTCTGCCCTGTCTCCATGGGAGACAAGATGCCCGTTCCAAAGCATCTCACTACCCTTGACCTGTTTCCTCCTCTACCCCTTTTTATTCCAGCAGGGAGAACTCTAAAGCCGTCACTGCCTTGTCCTCCTCAGTGGGGAGCTGGCCAGAGGACATCTGGTGGCCAGGCTCAGTTCCGGACAGACGAGAGAGGCATGGAATCCGGGACCCCCACGCGGACAGTGTCTCCCACCAGGGAGGATCGAAGGGATGAGACTTGTCTCGGGAGAAAAGAAGACTCAAGGGGGTAAGCTAGCTGTTTTCAAATAGTCGAAAGGCTCTCGTGGGCCAGAAAGACTGGCTTTATGTAGACTGAGAGCTGTTCTCACATTTCTTCATTCGTTAGTGCTTCCCGAGGGTGTCCCAGGCGCTGTGCTCAGTGCTGGGGTCCCTGCCCTCAAGGACCTGCCCAGGGGAAGGGAGGGCAGCTTGTGAGGGTGGCCCTAGGAAAATGGGGTGTCGGCGAGGGCCACCAATGACAGAAAGAGCGAGAAGTGGGTCAAGCAGGTGACCAGGAATGGAGACTGCAGACAAAGTGTTAAAGCACACAGAGCTTCTAGTGGTCTCTAGAAGATCACAGAGCCTGAAGATGGGGATGCGTCGGCCATGCCAGGGACGGGAGCCAGGGCACAGGGCTACGTGTGCCCTCGTGGGGCTGCTCGGGGCCACAAAGGCGTCACAAAGGCTGTGGCCGGGCTGCGGAGTTTGCTTTTATCCTGGAAGCTGTGGAGAGTCTGTAAGGGACTTTAATCAAGAACTTGGATCCTAGTTGCAGTATGGAAACATCCCTCTGGTGGGTGTGTGAAGCATGGCGTGCTGGGGGGCTGTTCCCAGGGAATTGGGAAGTTGGCTGGTGGGCATGTGGGAGTGGAGGGTGGGAGCTCACCAGTGGAGGGGGAAAGGGGGTGAGGCCCGGTGACGGCCGTGGGTGAAGAGCCTGACGGGGCAGGAGTGCTGCGTTGGGGACAGCAAAGGGCACAGAAGAGGGGGCCGTCGCCACCTCCCAGGGAGGTCAGTGGTGCAGGAAGGGAGTGGGCAACGGCAGCCAGGGCTGGTAATCTGGAGGTCACTGGTGGCCTTGGTGGGGCGTGGAGGGGAGAGAAGCCAGGTGACGGGGGCTGAGGGGTGAAAGGGTCAGAGGCTGAGGCAGGGAGCATTCTTTTAGAAGGATGGGGAGCCCGGAGCCCGGAGGTGGCATGGGATGGGAGGGCGGCCAGCAGAGGACGACCTCGGAGGGAGAAGGGCTGTCCTCCTTCCCCAGGGAGCAGGAGGTAAGGACGGTTGCTGGCCCAGGCTGGGCATCTGTGACACGAGGGATGTTCGCAGATACAAAGGGTGGACAGGCCAAGCTTTGAAAACATGGAAATTCGTGGAAATTTAGCCCTTCCTTATTGTTACTGCCAAAGCAGTATTCATCAGTAAAGTTTTCAGGATACGTATTCAGACACATAAACAACACTCTTTGCCTCCTCTGTACGAGCGAATTGTCATGTTATTTCCCACCTTTGTAGACCGTCTTCGACACCCATATTTGCCAAAATGAGATCGTTCCTCATACACTGTTTTGCATTCTGGTTTACCCCATATGACATTTATTTCTCCAACATCATTTTAACATGATGTCCCATAATTTATTGATCTAACCTTCTGATTTTGAACGTTTGGAAGGTTTCTGCCTTCTAACAAAATCAAACAGTGCTTCGATGAGCTTTGGGGGCCCATGGCGAGGTCATTCCCTTAGAACGGGGCCAGACCCACAGCTGCTGGACCTCAGGGCTTATGTTATTCTTGTTTTCGCCCACGTTGGCAACCTGCCCTCCCAGAGGTTCTCTGCTTACACTCTCTTCAGCTGTGGATAAGCGAATCTGTTTTTCCACACCCCCTCCTTAATGAGTATTAACAATAAAAAACTCTTTGCCAATTTGTTAATGAAAAATGGTATCCTTTGCTCTTTTAATTTTCATTTAGCAATGATAAGCCTTCATTTAAATTACTCACAGAGAGTTTGAGGTCATGGGCAATTAGATGTAATTAATTCATAATTGAACTTTCCAGAAGTTGCACGGGCTAGTTGACTTCAGCTGCCAGTAGAGGGCTCTTCAGTCCCATCAAATATAACTACAGGTTTTCAGTTACATGTCAAATCTGGAATCAAAACGAATTTCCACCATGTGCTTTTTCAAATTCTGGGAAGCTCTATCAAACAATTAAAGACTTCTTCCATGTGCTTTTTATGGCTTTGATCTTTTTTAATCCCAAAAGAAACGCTATCAACATTCTCCATCAAAATTAGATTCTCTTGGGTCAGGATATAATGACTCCACGGTGAAAACTTGTTTGTGTTTGGCACACTTAAATTACTGATATGATTTGCCCAAATGACTCCTGTTAGCTTTGGAAGTTCTCTCCGAAAGTGTCCGATTTTGCTTGCCTTAGAGAAACTGATGAAAAACCAGGTTACTTTTTTCAGTGGTTGAGTCTCAGTTTACCAAACTGAAAACACCCCGCGTCCATCCATCCATCCACCCACTCACCCTTTCTTCCTTTTTTTCTATCGATCCATCCATTTTCCCACCACCATCCATCTACAGCCTACCATGCATTCATCTAGCCGTCCATTTAGCCACCATCCATGTATGCACCCATCATCCGTCTATTCAGTCACCTACCCACCCCCTGCCTTCCTTCCTATCACCTATTCTCCCACCTGTCTACCCACCCACCCACCCACCCTCCATCCATCCACCCATCATCCAACTATTTACCCTTCCGTCCTTTCTTTTATCTATCTATCCATCTATCCACCCATGTACCATCCATCCATCTACTCACCCACCCACCCTTCCTTTCTTCCATCCATCCATCCACCCATCCACCCATCCATCCATGCATCCCTCCCTCCATCCATCCATCAAACTACCCACCCCATACCTATTTGCCAAGCATCTGTGATATTCCAAGCTCAGTGGGGGGAGGCAGGAGAGACATGGTGGAGAGTGTATAGTTTCTGTGTCTGAATGAGAGTTGCTGGGCACAGGCAGGCAACCACCAGGGAGCTGTCATGCTGGGGAGGAGTGGAGAGTTGTGAGTTACTCAGGGAGAGGGGAGGCTCACGTTCTGAGACTGTGGTCACTTGGCTTCTGTTTAAACACTTAAAACGTGAAGGTGTTTCGTTCTGCATCCCACTATTTAAAAATAGTGTTTAAATTTTTGATTTCCTTGAATTATAGTCTTTTACAAGATGGCGGAAATTACTTCAAGTCCTCACTGGGTATGAGCTGGGCTAAACCATAAATTGATACTCAAAGGACGAGCCGAGTTGTACTAAAGAGTCAGGAGACCGGCTGGGCTGGCCCTGTATGAAAAGGAAGGGAAACTGAGGCAGAAGAGAGGACCAGGAGGAGCTGGGATACAGGCACGGTTGATAGACTGTGACAGGTGGGTGCCGTTGGGGGAGTCAGGTCAGTGCTGGCAACACCAACATGTTGATGCTCGGCCGATTATCAGGCTGTAGTCAAAGGGAAGGTGTCTGCATGGTGACAGGCGTCAGGCTTTCAAGCCCTCTGGAATTCTGTCTGGATCCCCTTCTCCTCCTCAGCTCACTCCCGCCACGCCGGGGCTAACGGCTTCACGCCAGGCTGCACTGACCGAGCCAGGCTTGGGCAGCACAAGGGTTAATGCCTACGCGCAAGGCCATCTACAGTCTCCACTAACATGTGGCACGTTTTAGCCACATTCAAGGCCTTCCTTGCTTTACGTGTTTCCAAATTGGCTAATGATTCTTTCACGCCTGTGGGTGGACCCTGGTCAAGAGCAGACGGACCCTAGATTTACGGTGATTTGCAGCCCACAGAATGCCTGCACGTCCCTTACTGACAGACGACGACGCTTGGGGCATCCGCGGTCTGGGGCCCCCCTTCCATGGGGATGTGGGGACGCTCTGGGGCCTCTGCTCAACCTTGCTGTGAACTTAAAACTGCTCTGAAATACAAAGTTCACGCTGAAAAAAAAAAAAAAGGTTGTGATGCGCATGTGGACTCCCTTCTCAGCCTAAACTGTCTCCACAACAAGTGTAAGGTGACCCATTCAGGATCAAGGTCACCAGCCCCTCCCTTCCTTCATTTTCATACCTGGTGCTCCACCGGAGCTCCTAGGTTCTGATTCTCTCTCCCACTCTCCTCCCCTGCCCTCTCCCCCTCCTCCCCTTCTCTCCCGTGAGCAACTCTGCGTTTTGGGGTCAGGTGTCATGTTTGCTTTATCCGTATTGAATTTCACCTGACGACGGTGACACTCCCACATTTATTACATTTATTATATATCCGTGTGTTGGGAAAAAAAAAATCATCCACGAATAGCAACTGTGTCTTTGTTTGCGTTATTCACCAGGAGGTATCTGAGCTTCCATGAGCTACAGAAACATAACTGGCTGGGGTCTCCGTGGCCTGACTCCTGGACCAGCTGTTTGTACCAGCACATCTGGGCGAGATCCCTTGGCAGGCGGCCACAGGCTGTTGGCTGTGAGCCCAACGAGGAGCTCCTGGCGAGTGGTGCCAAGGCACGAACAGCATCACGGCTTCTTTTTGTCCAGACACGCAGGCCGGTGTGGGCCACGTGGCCTGGACCGGATGCGGAGTGTGGGAGGCGGCCTCGCTCTGAGTCGGGCCCTCACTGGAGGACAGGGAGGGCTCAAAGACCACGGGGAAGAGAAGCCATCTCTCCCCAGACCCAGAGCACAAGACAAGCAGTCCTCTGCCTGGACCTTCCAAGCTCTGCTGGCCTCTGCTCGGCCTTCTCGTGGGAGGTCCGGAGGCTCAGGAGAAGGGGGATCCGGAAGACGTGGAATCCTGCCGGGGTGCCAACAGCACGCAATAGTTTCCGGTTCTTCACCTTCTCACGCTGCAACGTCCCCAGCTGACACTCTGCCCCGGGAATGTCCCTGCCCTTGGGTCACTGGGCGGGCATGGCTGCCACAGGCCGGGCACGACGGAGGCTTCCCTCCCCCAGAGGCCAGTCGGGAGCCGCGTGACAGAGCTGGAGTCGGACGTGGGCTTAAATCCAGATGCCAGCCTCTTTGTTCTTTTGTATTTTGGGTCAAATGAAGCACTCTGAGCTTCGTTGTTTTTTGTTTTGTGTTTTTTTGGTCTGTAGAATGGAGACTTTAGTTCCTGTCTCATCAGGGATTGGTGCAGTTAAAAATGAAAGTGTGTGTTACACTCCTTAGCACGTGGCAGGCTCCAGTCCCGTGGAGTCTTTGCTGTTCCTCCGTCCCCTGATTATAAAGACCCGAGGAGGCCGGTGCCTTGCCGTGGTGACTTCTTTCGTCCGCGAAATACGTATGAAATAGTAATCGTTTATCACATTTCTGTCCTTTCTTCTCGAGAGAGAAAGAGAGAGTGCAAGCAGGGGAGAGGGACAGAGGGAGAGGGAGGGAGAATTTTAAGCGGATCCCATACTCGGTGTGGAGCCCGACACAGGGCTTGATCCCGCGACCCTGGGGTCATGACCTGAGCCCAAACCAAGAGTCGGATGCTTAACCGACTGAGCCACCCAGATGCCCCCACTTATCACATTTCTTAATTGTTAGATACATTTCTAATATTTCCCTGATAAATAGATGTGTATTCTTTCCTGCATATAACTTTAGCATAAGAGGGAATTTTAGCTAAGTTGCTTACTCATACAACCAACTCAGTTCTTCAAGGAATTCGCTTATCCAAGCTGTTAATCCATGAGAAAGACTGTATATTTTACATTTGAGAGAGACAGAGCATAAGCAGGGGAGGGGCAGAGAGAGGGAGACAGAATCCGAAGCAGGCTCCAGGCTCTGAGCTGTCAGCACAGGGCCCGACGCGGGGCTCGAACTCACGAACCGCGAGACCATGACCCGAGCTGAAGTTGGACGCGTAACCGACTGAGCCGCCCAGACGCCCCTAGAAAAACTGTGTAAAACAAAGGAACCCTCCAAAAATAATGCTAACAGCACGGATTGGAATCTGTGCCCATGCAACAAACCAGAGACGCATTTCTGCAGAGTTTGCACGCATGTAGAGTGTGGTGGGAGGAACCCAACAACAGCCAGAAGTGCAGTTATGAGTGGCTTCCTGAGAGTTGCATGCTTGGCTTTCTAGAGGTTAATTCAGGGATGGGAATTCTTTAGAAGGAGGCATGATAAGTAACAGGGCTTCTGTTATTTCACCTTCTGCAGCAAATGCCGAAGAGCCAGATTCTGCTGTGTGCAAGCTACAGCCCATTCTACGGCTCGCGGACCACAGGAATGCATTATGGCTTCCTGGCCTAGATCTTCTGGCACAGGTATGATTTCCCGCCTCTTTGGTTAATTAAAGCCACATACCTCTTTGCAATGCAGATAGCCCCTCTGTCAGTCATGCCAGGACACGGTGGCCTCACCACACAGGAGTTTTCATTGAGTGACTCCCACTCCCGAGACCTTCGTGTCTCTCAGGGATCAGCGATACACACAGTAAAGGTGAGGCTTAACGAGGTGTGTGTCAGGCACAGAGTGCCCTAGGTGGCTAAATACACTGTTTTCCACATTCTGATAGTTTGACGTTCGGCCTTTTGTGGCCTACACAATGTCAGTATGCGATGGTTTTAATAAATGCGAAGACAGCTTACCCGCTATCAAGACAACCTCTCAGTAGCAGAAGAAATAATGTCTTGAGCGAGAGAACATCATGATCCTGTCATTGGCTCTGTCCTAGGGTCATGCCAGGAGCAGGGGAGCCATGCGGCAGGAAGGAGAAGAGGCTTACGTCAGCCCTACCTCCGTCAGAGGCAGATGATGCAGTCATCATATCTGGAGGCTCACGTCGCAGCACGGCAAGCCAGGAAAATTACTTAAATGCTTGCGCCTCAGTTTTCGCATCAGCAAAACGGGGATGATGATAGTGTCTACCTCACAAGGTTGTTGTGAGGACCGCACGAGTTAATACGAAACAAGATGCTGGTGAAATGGCGATAGTTTAATATTTATGTGCTTCTGCCTGTTACTTACAATGTCAACGCAGTTAGGTGTTGAGGATGGATGTATTTAGGTGTTTTTGGGGGGCTGGGCAAGAGCGTAGGTTTCTTTTACTTTTCCACGGAAGCACTTGGTGTGTAGAGCTTTGTGGGTAAGTACAGGAGGCCACAAGCCAGGCTGCTGGGCTTTAAGTTCCAACCCATGTTCAGAGCCTTAGCTAACCTCAGAAAGGTGCCTGCATGCTGGAAGATTCCGGGCTCAGTGGAGAGCAACAGCTGGAAAATTACTAAGCATATACCTTAGCCTTTGCCACAATGAAGGCGCTTGTTAAACACCTCAGGCTTTCCATTTAAGGTTCATTCAAGTGAAGATGATGTTCTAGGACTCAGAGGTTCACCTTAGGCTAAGGGCAAAAATCAAAATAGACCCACAATCACAAAATGGAAAACAAAACCTCTGCAAGCTCAAGCTGATCAGCCAGTAATTTAACTGCCGGTTGGAACAGAGCCAGCGCATCAACAGCATACCATCCACAATGTCTAACATGCAAAGAAAAATTACTAATGATATGAAGGAACAGGAATATGTGACACATGGTCGGGGAAAAAAGTCAGATAGAAAGAAACTCCAAGGTGCCTTCGTATTGGAATTGGTAGGCAAGAAATGTAAGCCAACCGTTAAGCTCGAAGACTTATAAAGGAAAGGATTGTCATCTTGAATGAACAGATGGAGAATTGAAAGAGAGAAATAAAAGCCTGTAAAAATAAGCAAATTTAAACTCTACAACTGAAGGGGCACCTGGGTGGCTCAGTTGGATAAGCGTCCGACTTCGGCTCCGGTCATGACCTCACGGTTTGTGAGTTCGAGCCCCGCGTCGGGCTCTGTGCTGACAGCTTGGAGCCTGGAGCCTGCTTCGGATTCTGTGTCCTCCCCCTCTCTCTGCCCCTCCCCTGCTTGTGCTCTGTCTCTCTCTCTGTCTCAAAAATAAATAAACATTAGATTCTATAACTGAAAAACAAAATATCAAATACAAAAAAATATACCCACACGATAGACTTAAGAGCAGATTGGCACCAGTGGAAGGAAAGGTAGGTAAACTTGATTACTGACTAATTGTAATTATCCAATGTGAAAACTAGAGAGAACAAGACCTGGGTGACTTGTAGAACATAATATATATGTACTTGGAGCATCCAAAGGAGAGGAGGGAGAATGAGGCAGGAAAAATATTTGAGGAAATTGTAACCCAAATTTCTGAAATTTGGTTTAAAACATATATCTGTGGATTCGGTGATCACAGTGAGCCACACAACAGTTTAAGTACAAAGAAAAACCGAAAAACACCCAGACCCATTAGGGTGAAACTGAGGAAAACCAGAGTAAAGAGAAATATTTAAAAGCATTCAGAGAATATGACACATCACACCCAGGAGATCAACAATTTGAATTTCTGATAACTGTTAATGAGAAATATGGATGTAAGAAGATGACAGAATAACATCTTTAAAGTGCTGAAAGCAAAAATATAATCCAGAGTTCTGTATCCAGCAAAATGCACCTTCAAAAATGGAGGTGCTGAACAGACATTTAAAAATCAATCAAAGGAGGGGCGCCTGGGTGGCTCAGTTGGTTAAGTGCCTGCCTCTTGATTTTGGCTTGGGTCATGATCTCACGGTTCGTGGATTTGAGCCCCGTGTCAGGCTCTGTGCTGATAGCTCAGAGCCTGCTTGGGATTCTCTCTCTCCCTCTCTCTGTCTCTCTGACCTCCCCCTGCTCTCTCTCTCTCAAAAATAAATACACATTTTAAAAAATCAATCAAATGAAAGCTAAAAAATATTTGTTGCCAGCAGACCTGCACTGAAAAACATGCTAATGAAGTCCTTCAGCTGAAGGGGAAATGACAGCAGGTGGGAGCTTGGATTGGCGAGAGGGACATACTGGATGGGTGTAAAGTACTTAATTCCCCCCACCTAGTTTCTTTAAAAGACAAATGACTATTTAATACAAAAATAATACCACTTTTTTGTGGTGTTTATAACACCACAGAAATGTAAAATCCATGAGAAAAATGTAAAATCCATGAGATGTAAAATCCATGAGAAGAACATAAAGGACAAAGGATAATAAATGGATTCTATTTTTCTCACATTTTAGGTAAAATAGTACAATATGAGCTCTGTGTCCACGGTGCTAAGTTGAAAATACTATTGTAATCCATAGATTAAGACAGAGGAATCGTTAAAAAGACAATACAGGAATCTAAATAAAGTAACAAAAAGTATTGAGTTAACCCAAAGGAAGGCAGGAAAGGACAAACAGAAGAATAAAAGAAGAAACGGGGCGATGGGGAGCAAAGAGCAAAATGGCGGACCTAACACAACTGTCTGAATGACGCATTTAATGTAAACGGAGGAGAGGCTCCAATGAAATGGCATATGTTGTCAGATTGAATAAGAAAGCAAGACTCAACCATGGGCTCTGCACAAGAAATGCGCTTTAACTATAAAGACATTTTCAAGAAAGCTGATGTGACTCTATTAGTATCAGGCCAGGGAGCCTTCAGGACAAGGAGCACTTCCGGGACAAAAAGAGGCATTTCAATGATAACTAAACAGCTGGTCACACCAATCCCAAATGTGGGCGCATCTCCTAACAGCGCTTCAACGTCCACGCAGCACAAGCCGACAGAACGGAAGGGAGAAATACAGAGTTCCATGACCACGGTGGGAGGTTGTAACACGCTAGGTCAGTAACTGATGGGACGTGTGAACAACAAAAAAATTTAAAAATGAGCACGCAGATCACAGAACAAGAGAAAATATTTGCAATACGTATGACTGACAAAGAACTTGTGTCCGGAACGTATAAAGAACTCTTGCAAATCGCAAGACCAAACGTGTAGTGAAAAGTAGGCAAATGCCTTGGACAGATATTTCAAAAAAGAAGTTATACAAGGACCAGACGGTCACCAGAAAATGGCGGCTGTAAAGTTGTGCACAGTTTCCAAAGCTTGCACTTAAAATGTATTAAGGTCTGTGCATTTCACCGTATACAATTTTGACCTTGATAATAATGGTGCAGGAGGGCCAAGAAGAGAAGGACCCAGGTGACCCCGGCCAAGCCACGTGACTCGGTGGCCTTGGGCAAGTTGCTACCCCTCTCAGGACCCCAGTTTCTTTATCGGGGAGGGGATGGCCTCCTCGCGGGGCCACTGTGAAGGTCCAACGTACGACACAAAGAGGCGAGACAGCTGGTCCGAACGAGGTGCCCTGTTAAATCCCTTAGTGGTCTTTCCTTCCCACCCACCTTCTTCCTCTCCCGTCTCCCAGCTCTGGACAATTCTCTCTGTGAATTTCTGCAGGACAAGCGGGGGAGAAAGGGAGAATGGGAAATGTTCTGACCCGACCTACCGCTGGGGACCACGAGGCCGAGAGAACAAAATCCCACCACGATCATGTCCTCCCTATGGCTGCCAGCGTGATGCGGAAAAGGCACCATCCCCTTGGGCAACTTTATGGGTAACCGTGCCTCTGAGCCCCCGAGGGCTGAGGCACAGCTCATACCTCACCCCAGGTATGGGGTCGCCGTGCTGCATGGACACCTTCCCATAGTTAAACCTGGCTTATCTGGGATGCTCACAACTACGAGTGAATCGAGCAGCATAAAGACGACCTCGAGGTAGTCCACGAAACAAAAACAAAACCCTGTGAAGTTTTAAAACTCAATAGAAATATTCGGTACCAAAATGTTTGAAAACTTGCTAATCCTTGTCTGTATATATGCATGTTTTCTATCTATCTATCTATCTATCTATCTATCTATCTATCTATCTATCCATTCATCCATCTATCACCTACCTACCTACCTAGCAACATCTATTACCACCATCACTCATATCTAAATTATATCCGAGACTCATCGCTTTTAGGGCTGACAGAACACTTCAGTACCATTTGGTTTGACTGGTTCATTTTGGCGATGTAAGACAGAGACTGGGGGAGGTGGGGAACTTATCTAAGATCACAGAGCTGGGTGGTATATGCATCTTTTAGGAAACCCTATCCTCCAGCCAGATATCATGGAGCATTTGCTGCCCCCCCCACCCCGATAACAGTGTGTGTGTGTGTGTGTGTGTGTGTGTGTGTGTGTGGCGGGGGGGGGGGGGAGGTAAACGTGTGTGTGGGGTAAATGCTCCTGCAGGTTCCTCCTTGTTACCTGTGTGAGAAGCGGATGTGCCCAAGGAACCGGGCCTTGGCAGTTCACGCCATGTGTGGAAGAATATCCCCCCGAAACGCGAATGACTGATGCCATTATCGAAGGGAGGTGGGCCGGAAATAGAAGTTGTGGCTTTCAATTTCAACGACGCACGCAGGCATTTCAGGAAGGACTCCTGCGGCAGGAGGAGGCCGGTCTGGACGACACCGAGGGTGTTTATGCAGAGAGAGCAGCTGTTTCTACCTGTCGGAGGCTCGGCCAGAGGCAACGACGAACTAATTTATAGGAGGGCGCGACGGGGGAGTTGAAGAGAGATGTGCGTGTCAGCCTGAGGAAGTCATCTGCGAGGGTCCGCGCTCGCCGGCTTACGGAAACGAGCTGCAGGATTTGACACCGTGGTTTGCACAAGGGAGGAGTATTAATTAGGAGCCAAGAACTGCGGTAAATACCTTGGAGACCATATGCAGCATCATTTGGAGGCCATCTTTGCCGGGGTATTTCCCGGCGACGTTGGCTGCGGACAAGTCGAAGAGGTTGGCTCCCGTTTCGGTGCAGATGGCATGGACCAGCATCTTCTTCCCTACCCCAGATGGCCCTGCCAGCAGCAGGGATTTCACCAAAGGAGCGTTCTCGTGCACTGTTGCGGAACCTAAAAAAGTCAGAGGCACGGGCTCTAAAATCCCGCTTCGGCGGTTCTTAGCCCCTCGAGGCCGCCCCTCCACTGCGTGACCCCCGGTTTCTGCAACAGGGAAGTGCGTGTCCAGAGCATTTCTACCCGGAGGCCCACCTTCTGTCTTAGTTGGGCTGTGACACCTTCGATTTGTATGTCAGGGCTCGAGGAGGGGCCAGAGGGTCTCGGTACATGGCTTCCCTGCTGCCCCTCACCCTAGAATACCTCCCCCCCGCCCCCGCCCCGGCCCCAGCTCATCATTTTAAAGGACATTCCTGCAATAACTCACCTCTGGCATTTTTTTAGGGGGGGGCGGGTGTGGATTTCTCTGCTTGTCAGCAGTGGCGCTGCATTCTTTGAACGCTTGGGAAAAAGAATGTGGACACACAGCCGCTAAGGAGGGCTGAGAATGTTCATGAGTGATCCTCAGAAGGGAAAGGGGGAAGCTTCCTCGTTCTGTCTGAGGTTCTAGCCTGTAGCAGGGGCAGCCCGACACTTGTTGCAGTGACCCGAGTTCCATGCAGGCATCAGAGGCCCCCACACTGTCCGTCTCCCCCGGGCCGGAGCGGGACTCGGTTTGACCACCTGCTGTGGTTCTGAACACGCGCGGAGAGCACGCTGGCACTAAGTGATTAGACCACGAACGGAATGAATGTGATCAAACCATCTCCTATCACGTGACTTTGCTTTGGTCAACCTCTGGGCACTTTTCGATCAGCCGTAAATAGACCCATATTGCAATTATTATTGTGCCTTTTTTTTTTTTTTTTTTTTGCCCCTCGTGTCATTGAAAAGATACAGGGAATTTACCGAGTAACCAGAAACATTGTTTTCTGGTTACCTAACATAAACTTGGAAACCAGTTTTGAGCAAGTTCTGTTCAAAATGCAATTACAGGGGCCCCTGGGGGGCTCAGTCGGGTGACCGTCTGACTTCGGCTCAGGTCATGATCTCACGGTTCCTAAGTGTGAGCCCCACGTCGAGCTCACTGCTGTCAGCATAGAGCCCCCTTCACGTCCTCTGTCCCCTTTCTCTCTGCCCCTCCCCAGCTCATGCTCTCCCTCTTCCAAAAAAATAAATAAATAAAATGCACTCACATAAGCACGTGTTATTGGTGGTCAGTGAGGGGTACGGTAACATAATATGATAAAGGAGATGCTGTTTGTCATGCTAGGAGAGGGACACCATTCCCGGGGTGGTCCGTTCAGCACCTGGTATTGGGGGCTGCTGGCTGGGGGCTGGTGGGGTTCCCATGTGGAAGAGTCAGGGATCGCTGCAGAGGGTTATGGCCAGGACGGGAGCTAAACCTCAGTGGATGTAACCAGGATGGGAGGCAAATAGTGCTGAGATCCATGTGAGCCACGGAGGGTTCAGAGAAGAACTTAATCCCACCTTGGGGGATGGGGGGCTCAGGCCTGACTTCTGGGAGAGGGTGGCCGCGGAAGGGGCCGAGCTGGACCGTGTAGAGACGGGGACATGTGAGGCGAAGCCAGGCGAGGGGGGGCCCCGTAACTGCAGGCCTGGAGTGGGACTCGGGCAGGTAGTTCTTAATAGCAATGGGGCAGGGGACAGCAAGGGGCTGGGGAGGGAGACTGTGGCCAGCCCTAGGGGTCCCTGGAAGGTGGCTGGCAGCTGCAGGTTTGCTAAGGTTGCTGGCTGAAGCCAGGGAGCAGGGAGAGGTCTTGGAAGGGGTGGAGGGAGGACAGAGCGGTGCTGAGGGCAGACTCTGAGGAGGGGGCGGCAGGAAGGAAGCCGCAAGGATGGGGGAGACCCAGGAGAACATGTGCTGCTTACTCTAGGGAAGCAACCTGCTAGAGGAAGAGGGTGGTCACCAAGGTCACTCAGGGAGGGGAAGGCGGTGGTTTGGGGAGGCCTCTGCAGCCGGGGCTGGTCCCTGGACAGCCCATCCGATGGGCGGGCACGCCTGCCGCGGTGTTCACGGCCCTTCCTGCTTATCGCCTTTCAGTGGCAGTTTTTTAAAAATATGCAGAATTCCCAAGAGACAGAGACGTCCAGGCTTCTGTGCATTCACCCTTTCCAACTCTCGGAGGATGCGAGAATCACAAGGAGGCCAGTGTTCCGTGCCCTTCCTAAACGCAGCTCTGTCACTCCCTACCCCTGGACCCTGAGAAGGTTCCTCAGCATCCTGGAAAGGCTCACTCAGCTGCAAAAGCGGGGACCGAAACGACGTGTGTAAAACTCGTCAGCATGACGTTTCTGCTCCGGGAGTGCCGCCCCCCTTCCTTTTCTCCCTCTGTGTTCTGAGGGACAGTAATATTTCTGGGAGGGTGAGTGGTGGAATGTGACCAGATGCGTCCTGGGAACTCCCTTATCTGCCCAAGGGGCTTGGAAAGCTCACGCCTCACCCCGGGATCCCTGGCGGAGGCTCTGGGTGCAGAGAGGCCTCACGGTGGGTCCTCAGGGCCTCTGCAGTGGCCTTATTGGCCAGGTCCGGTGGTGACCTGAACAACGGGCCCAAAGAACACACTCCCTCTTGTGAGTGGCTACTATTTCAGATCCATGGCATTTAAATGAAGCTCTCGAAGGCAGATCTGCGAGCGTACTTGCCTGTCTGGCCTGTGTGTGCCTTGCACACACACACACACACACACACACACACACACACACACGGGTCACGAGGACAAACCCCTGCCCGTTCTGGGGCCCGAGGAGGTCGGCAGCCCATGGGGACGTCAGGCTCCTCGTTGACAAAAGGGGGTTTGGTGGGACGCTTCCCGAGCCCCCTTCTTCCGATGCTTCATCGCCAGCTTGCAGGCGACATCTATCCCCGCGTATCCTCGAGCCACGGGTCAAACATACCTCCCCTCATTTGTTAGGAGACCCGTGAAAACAACGCGCTGCTCCCCGCTGTCCTGTTCTTGGATCACAGCACGACGAAGCCGGAGAGCTCGAGACGTTATTTGCAGGGGCCTCGTAAGTATGGCGTGTTCATCTTGTTGGCCCCACATCAGGCTGACCCTCCAAGTATACGTGCTTATTTAGGACGTAAATTTTATGTGTGAAATTTATGTTGACTCCCCCAATCCCATTTACTACTTCTGACAGAGGAACGAGCTATTTCTTCCCAGTACATTTAAGTCAAGGTGCAACAATATGATAAGTGCCTAAACCACCCCCATACCATTTATTTATTTATTTATTAAAAAAAAAATTTAGAGACAAAATGAGTGGGGGAGGGGCAGAGGGAGAAAGAGAGAGAGAGAGAGAGAGAGAGAGAGAGAGAGAATCCTAAGCAGGCTCCAAGCTGAGCTTGGACCCCAACTCAGGGCTCCATCTCCTGAACCGTGAGGTCATGACCTGAGCCGAAATCAAGAGGCGAAGTGACTGAGCCACCCAGGCGCCCCTCCCATACCATTCGAAAGCCAGTTAAATGAAACATGGTTTCTATTTCGGAATTGTCATCAGAGCAAAGCCTGGCTGGGGCTCCGACCTCTGCCCCGGATGACTCAGGTCGTGCACATAAAAAAAGTCATAAAATAACAACAGTTAATGAGAGCAGCAGGTTTCTCTGTTGACTCGCCTGCACCTGTCGGCACACCGCAGGACTCTGGTCCGCCGGTCCGAACAATCACGATCGAATCTTAGTTAGCCGTTACAGCGGCCATCAGTGGAAACCGGCGGAGCCTTGATCCTTCGGATCCACGAAATACACTTTTCACTGACTCAACAAAGGCCGGCTTTGTTAAGGACCTCGTAACGGAAGCCTATGTCTAGAAGGCAAGCCTGATGTTAGCCTTCGTCTAATTTGATTAATTTTAATGGCAGGTGCCGGCTTCGGCTTTTATCTCTCCGGATGACTGCCGACAGGACCTTCAGCCCAGAATGTCAAGCAGGCACCCCAAAGCGGTGCCGGCGTGTGCTCTCCGGGGCGCGCTATCGCAACAGAGAGACCCTCGGTCAAAATCCTCAGTAGGAAGAGTTCAGCCAGGAAGATGCTACCCAAGTCACCAAGCAGGGCGTCCCTGCTTCTAAGAGAAGCATAACGGGGCGTGCAGAGTCTTTACCTAGAGGCAAGATCCCGTACAGGGCGATGAGCTGTCTCACATCCAGGAGGGAAGGCATGGGCTCTATGGATACCCGGCGAAGAGTGGTCCCCAAGTAACTGTACTCTCCTGGGGGGGAAAGAGACAGAGGATAAGGACCTGGGAGGCTGTACTGCTCTGAGCCGCATCAGTTTGGCCCTGGTGAAACTAACGCAGAATACACGCTCAACATGTCGGGGCAAATACAATGGTGTTACGGAGAGTCGTGATGAAGAACACCTCTTTTCTCGGACGGAGGCTTGAGAAAAGCCAGGCCTCCCGGCTGCAGTGACCCGGGAGTCTCTCGAGTCTGACGCCAGCCCCCTCGCATTTCTAAAGATTACCTTTGCATGTTGAACACGTGAGGTGGCACAGAGGTCCAAGATGCAGGACATACAAAGTGCGCAAGAATGTGGTGGCTTTTTATTCGGTTTCTAGGCGGAGCGACTGTGTCTAACACTTGCACAAACTTTAAAAGTAAATTATTGAAGGTCAACGTGGAATTTGTACTGGAGCAGGTGTGCATCTGAACTGAAACGCAATCCTTGGAAAGGAAGGAGTCTAATTTAGGACAAATAGAAACATCTCCTTTGGAGGGTAATATTCATTTACATTTTTATCATTTGCAAAGGATTACCAAAGGAATAATAATAGAAATAAATCTTTACAGGTTTAATTAGAAGGCATCAAAGGTCTTAATTGTAACTCGTCGTAAATCTGAAGTGTTATCTTCTAACTAATTTGGATAAGGTCACCAAGAAAATTAGTTTGCCCGTCTCCATTTGTCATGAGGAGGGACCTTTACATGCTTGTGCGGTTCTCTCTTGATGTGTACCAGAGTCTGAAGGAAAAATATTCAGTGCATGAGTCACAGTGTCTCGATCGTTTTTGTCTCTGATATTTGCTTTCGATAAGAAGTAAGGATCTTGCAGAGCTCTGCATGTGATATGCGTGTGTCAAATATAATGCACTTTCATGTGTGTGAAGGAAGAGAAGCTTTAGACAAGCATTTTCGAATGCTAAGAAAATTAGAATTAAAACCCAGCTAATGATGGCTGTTTTGTTGTGGAGGGTAGGCTTTCAAAGCTTCCATGTGACAAAAAGTCCTTGGCAAGGACAGTGGGTATTGGTGGAGAGAGTGAGCGATAATGAAAGCTTCTACTGCGGCGTCCGATCCCCATGCTTTTTAATGAGCAGGTAATAAATAGAAGAGTGGTTAATTTCGCCTTCACTAGAGCAGGAAGAGATCCTGTAGCCACCATTAAACCCAGTGCTTATTGCTATAAACATGACATCAGAGGTGATCTGAAAGTGACCCCAATTTTCCTGCTTAAATCAATCCACATTAATATCCAGATGCACCACATTTTCTAGAACCTCACAGACTTTATTCAGACACATCATATTAAATTGAATTAGTGAGGGGCGCCTGGGTGGCTCAGTCGGTTGAGCGACCGACTTCGGCTCAGGTCATGATCTCACGGTTCGTGAGTTCGAGCCCCGCGTCGGGCTCTGTGCTGACAGCTCGGAGCCCGGAGCCTGCTTTGGAGTCTGTGTCCCCCCCCACCCCCCCTCCACTCGTGCTCTGTCTCTGTCTCTGTCTCACAAATAAATAAACATTAAAAAGAATTTTGAATTGAATTAGTGAGCGTTGGTTCTGATGGAGAGAAGGACACACTAGCCCCGGCTGCCTGCCAGGTGTTGAGACTCAGCTCGAAAGTGTGTCGCTGAGTTTTGCTGTTGCCCAGTGTGGAAGCCATAAACGCTCCCCATCTATTCAGGCAGAACTTGGAAACTTCAGGATTTCCCTGCACAGATAGCAGGTCTTCTGCCAGAGAGGGAGGAAGGAAATGGTGGATGAAAAGGTGTGTTAGGTACAAGGCATGCACGAGGGCAAAAAACCTACACCAGTGGATGGAGAAGACACAGGGAAAGGGTGTCCTTAAAATTCCTATGTTGAAATCCAGATCTCCAACATCTCCGAATGTGACCCCGTTTGGAAATAGGGCCGATGCAGAGAGAACGAGCGAAGGGGAGGTCGTAGGGCGGATCCCAGGCCCATATGGCGGGTGTCCTTTATAAACTGGGGAAATGCGCACGCGGACGCACACTCAGAGAGGGCGCGTGAAGATGGTCGCGGGGACGGGACGGCAGTGTGGCAGCCAGGCGGGAGGGCTGGCAGTCAGGAGCAGGGCTGACGCGGGGCTGGGGAGGGGTGGGCGCGCGGAGGCCCCAGCAGAGCGCCAGCTTCTCGCGTCCTCGGGAGGAGACAGCCCCTATGACATCCTGATTTGGCACTTGTGGCCTCCAGACTGGAGCGGATACGTGTCTGCTGTTGAGCCCCTCGGCTTGTGACAGCTGTTACAGCAGCCGCAGCAAACCAGTGCGGAAGGAGCAAAATAATAGGAGAGAAAATGGGCATAATAGCGGTAAAAGAAAATCATGAGAAACAAGAAAATATTTAGGGTGGATCGGCCTCTAAAATTTCCACTTTACCCCACACAGCATTAAAAAGAGTATGAAAGGGGCGTCTGGGTGGCTCAGTCGGTTAAGTGTCCGACTCTTGGTTTGGGCTCGGGTCGTGATCTCATGGTTTTTGAGTTCGAGCCCCGTATTGGGCTCTGTGCTGACAGTGTGGAGCCTGCTTGGGATCCTTGCTCTCTCTGTGTCCCTCCCCTGTTCTCGAGCACGTGCTCTCTCTCTCCCTCTCAAAATAAGTAAATAAACTAAAAAAAAAAAGAGTAGGAAGAACAAGAACAGAGCAATTTATAGCAAGTACTAGCTTCCTAAATGTGTTCCTCAGGGACAAGGAGTGGAGGCCTGGAACAGACGCTGCTGGCCGGTGTTTGGGGCTCCCCCCAAGCCCCGAGCACAAGGACATCCTGCCACCCCCACCCCGACTCTGTCAGGGCCGCACACGGCACCATCTCCCAACGACAAGGATGGGGACACGGGCTACGACGCGGTTAAAATTCAGCGGTGCTGACTTGTTTATGAACGTTACGTTGGGCGCGGGCCACCCAGCTTCTGGAACGAGGTCAGCAGACAGACTGCTCCAGGTTGACTTTGTGTTGCGACAGGCCGGCCAAGACGGTGCACCTGCTGGGTTATCACCTGCCTGAAGCTTTGGGGGGGGCGGCGTTTCATATGTAAATATTTAAGTCATACCTTCCAAGATGGGACGTGGAGAGCCTGCTGGGCGTTCTCATCTGTAGGGCAGGCTCTGAACTCCAAGGAGAGTTTGAGAAACACTAACTCTGACTCTGGGTCAATGTTTTCCCCAAATGCAGTTATCGAACCAGGACGGGACAGGAAAACTTAACTTAGGGGAACATTAATTTGCATTTGTTCTTCCTGTATTTGGCCCTTAAGCAGTGGCCACCCTTTCGGTGCTCTGTGCTTCTGTGACGTGCACTGGTGGGGGGAGGGCCACAAAGACACCATGAAGTCATCAGCCCTCCGAATGGCAACCCCCGAGCGTGCCAGAGACGGGGCGAGAATGCCACCACCACCAACAGCAGGACACTCTAACTCTGTGCCAAGCATGGCCCCAAATGCCATCACCCAATTCATTAAACACTCACAGTGATTTGATGGGGTTGGAGCTGTTAATGTTCCCACAATTGTGGAAACTGAGGCACAGAAAGATTACAGAAAGGACACGTATCCTTCAGAAGGTGAGGGGTGGGGGAGGAGATGTTTCTGTCTTTCACATTTTTTTTCTCTTAAAGCCACATGTGCTGACTTTTTAAAAATGTTATTTACTTATTTTGAGAGACAGAGTGAGAAAGGGCATGCCTACACGTGGGGCTACGGGGGAGGGCCAGAGAGAGAGGGAGAGAGAGGATCCCAAGCGGATTCCCTTGATCCCACGACTCCAAGATCATGACCTGAGCTGATATTAAGAGTTGGACACTCAACCGACTGAGCCACCCAGGTGCCCCTTCTGTGTTGACTTTATTCATTCTTGCATCATTATAATTTATTTTCTAAAATGATTTTTTTTATTTCTACTATTCCTTGAGTTTTGTCATCTCGTTTCTGAGTTTTTCTAATTCCATGTTATGTATTCTTACATTTCGTCTGTAATTTTCTTTTTTTTTTTTATAAAAAATATAATTTATTGTCAAATTGGTTTCCATACAACACCCAGTGCTCATCCCAAGTTCTTAATGTACATTAGCTTGCTTGAAAGAGTGGGCTCCATTTACGCCTGCTTTACGGGGCATGTCTTTAAACAAAAAAAAAATTATTTTTTAACAAAAATTTTTTTTAACGTTTATTCATTTTTGAGGGACAGAGAGAGACAGAGTGCAAGTAGGGGAGAGATACAGAGAGAGGGAGACACAGAATCCAAAGCAGGCTCCAGGCTCTAGGCTGTCAATACAGAGCCTGATGCGGGGCTCGAACCCACGAACTGTGAGATCATGACTTGAGCTGAAGTCGGACGCTCAACCAATGGAGCCACTCACGAGCCCAGGCATGTCTTTTTGTGATGTTCATTTGTTCCTTATTCTTTCTTTTTGCTAGAAACTTTGCATGGGCTTTCACCTTGGACGTTTCCATTGCTGACATTTATGTGAGTAAACATTTCCATACTTTTAGAGGGAAGTTTGGCTCAGGATAGCTTTTGAAATGTCACAGAGCCCCCTCTGTGACATGGTGTGCTTGTTTTGAGGTTGGCAAACTGGCTCCGGCTGTGGTTGCTGGCTTGGCCCCCTGCACGTCCCCGTGAGTGCCCGTGGCTTATTTTGGCATTCGTCTCTTCTGTGTCCCCGGTCGCTTGTACTTTGGGGTTGGAGGGGAGACCTCGTCACTTAGTTTTGATGTAAATGTCTGTGGGTTTTTGTTTTGTTCTGTGGGTTTTGTTTTGCTGCTATTTTTATGTGGGGATTTGGGACCATCCGCTGCCATCTTTCAAGCTAAAGATCGCAACTGGGAAAAAATAAGGAAAACATGGAAAAAGCCCTTGTGGCATTTGACTGATTTTGTTAGACTGTGTCACCGTCATTTGAGGTCACTCTTAAGTGTCTGACTGCATTCACTTTGGCCTTAGGTGTCATAAGGATGCTGCCCGGAAACTGACAGAGAGATCATTGTAAAGACGGATAGGAAATCATCAAGAAGAGGAGAAATACTTCCCTTAATTTATTCTTGGAGACTCTGCCTTGTGCCACTGTCTAAACTCTGGAAATTCAGTGCTGAACAGAAAGACACAATGTCACAGGAGAAAGCAGACAAGAAGTCAGAGATCTCAACAATAAGTAAAGAGGCAGGGTTATGTTAAAAACATCATTTTTTTGTATTAATGGAATTAACAGAACACAATCAAGGGAATCTAGGAGAAGACCCTTTGGTAATCGAACAAGAAATACACAAAATAAACAAAACCCCAATACACATTTCAGTATATATTCTGGTAAAATTCTTATACTATTAGGAAATACAAATGCCCCCCCAAGCCCTCTTTCTTTTCTTTCCTTCCTTTCCTTCCTTCTCCCTCCCTCCCTCCTGCCCTTTCTTTTTCTTTCTTTCTTTCTTTCTTTCTTTCTTTCTTTCTTTCTTTCTTTCTTTCTTTCTTTTTCTTTCTTTCTTTCTTTCTTTCTCTCTCTCTCTCTCTCTCTCTCTCTTTCTTTCTTTCTTTCTTTTTCTTTCTTTCCTCCTCCTTTCTGCCTGCCTTCCTTCCTTCCTTTCTGTCTCTTTCTTTCTTTCTTTCTTTCTTTCTTTCTTTCTTTCTCTTTCTTTCTTTCTTTCTTTTCTTTTCCTTCCTTCCTTCCTTTCTTCCTTCCTCCTTTCTGTCAGTCTTCCTTCCTTCCTTCCTTCCTTCCTTCCTTCCTTCCTTCCTTCCTCCTTTCTGTCTTTCTTTCTTTTTCTTTCTTTCTTTCTTTCTTTCTTTCTTTCTTTCTTTCTTCTTTCTTTCTTTCTCTTCCTTCCTTCCTTCCTTCCTCCTTTATGCCTTTCTTCTTTCTTTCTTTTTTCTTTCTTCTTTCTTTCTTCTTTCCTTCTTTCTTCTTTCTTCCTTCCTTCCTTCCTTCCTTCCTTCCTTCCTTCCTCCTTTCTGTCTCTTTCTTTCTTTCTTTCTATCTTGAGAAAGAGAGTGCACTGAGGGGTAGAGAGTGGGGTGGGGGGTGGGGCGGGAGGAAGATAGAGAGAGAATCCCAAGCAGGGTCTGCATTGTCAGTGTAGAGCCCAATGCAGGGCTCAAACCCACCAAGTGTGAGATCATGACTGGAGTAAAAATCAAGAGTCGGATGCTTAGCCGACTAAGCCACCCAGGGGCCCCATGTGGCTTTATTTCAAAGGGATCACATTAATCACTTTTTGATCAGAGGGAAATATCAATCTCCTTGTTCCTACGGGCCAAACGTAGGTCAGTGTATAACATCAGAATGAATAAGATGGAAATTGATTATAATACAATAAAAAAGAGAGAATTCACGTTTCTACACGACAGCACAACAATTTCAAAAAGGGGTAGGAAGGAAATTTCTTCCTAGAGGAATGGCACCTTCTAAACATAGAGCAGAAGACAGAAATAGAACATCCCCGTTTTGCAGCTACCCTATCGATAGCTGCAGCTATCGACGTAGGCGAAACTCACCAGTGGTTGATAAAACCTTTAAACCAGTTGGGGACAGAATCTCCAGAGCCTCAAAGACTCCCCCCTACAGGCTGTTCATTAACTACCGGGGGAACATGAAGCTTGGCAGTGGAGAAGTCTGGGGAACAGCACTTTGGCCAGTGATGAAATGTAACGCCCCCAGAGATGGGACACGACGGGCCCTCTTCGTGCAACTCTGAGGACACAATATCACCTATGAAGTCTTCCCACCAAAAACAGTCTCCCCCGAATCAAGTCATGAGGAAACCCATCAAACCACCTCTGTTGAAAAACAGTCTGTAAAACAGCCCAGACTCTGACAGGGTCAGCGGCGTGAAAGACGTCAGGTTGGAAGGTGTTCCAAATTAAAGGGGCAAAGATATGAACGCCGCATCCACAGTCCTTGACCGGATGTTGGATTCAGAAAGACGAAAACTTACGAAGGCATCACATCTCAGTGATGCCAAGTTGTCTGAGTGTGATTATCCTTTCGTGGTTATGTGGGAGAATGTCCTAGTTCATGGCATGTGCGAGAAAGTGAAAATCATACCTGCGTTAGGGTGCTGGCATTTCAAATAGTTTTAAGCTTTAAGTGTGTTTTCAGGTCATCGTGTTGTTTTTTAAAAATTAAGAGAAAACTTAGTTGAAGATGGTGTCAGCAAATGTCCCTCCTCCTTCCTTCCAGTGACCTGTGTGGCGGCCCCTTCTGGAAGGAATTCCTCCCGTAAGAATTGTGCGTTCAAGTTCCAGGTGCTGCCCCCTGGGGCATTTTGTTTCAACACGAAAATACGAACAAGTCTTCATTTCCTCAATATAGCTTATTCCAGACAGAATGCCGCAAGGAACTTTGCGAGTAGGTTCAAAAACCTCCCTCCACCACATGAGGGGGGAGAGCTGGACCTATCAGCTCACAGCACGGAATGAATTCAAATCCATTCCATTAGACAAAAATCTACTCCGAGCCTTGGGCCAGGTTTTGGTTTGGGCAAAAACCACCAAGGAAACCTAATTCCAGCTGTTGGGACCTCAAAACCCGAGGGGCGACACATGCGACCCAGACGTGCGTAATTCTTGGTGTACCTTACCGATGTAATCGGAGAGGTTAACGTTCAGAGCCCGGATCAGCAACCCTTCTTCCACCAGCTCCTTGTACAGAGACTCAATGGTCCTGGTGACAAAGCAGAGGAGCTATTCCATGAGCAGACACATAAAGTCAGCATTTCTGTTAATCATCACATATGCAGAGAACTTTCACCAGACCTATTCCTATGCACATTTGTGTCTATGCAACTAAGCTGGCGTTTGGAAACATTGCTACAATTGAGGGACACATCAGGCTTCGAAAACAATACTTTTGCTCATCCACATGCACGTCGGACGTTTCCCATTAATAAGAATTATATCTGTGGGCATCTGAGACCAGCTACAGCTTCTGCAGTCTGCCCTTTCATGAATCCTTGGGACGGCACAAATATGAATTAGAAATTGCCCTATAATAGCAGTGCAATGGGCCCACGATTATATATTCAGTTAGCATCTGCAAGCCACAGCAGATCATTAATCCTTTGTGCAACTAATGTTTCCTTTTAACCCAATAGCATAAGACTTCAAAAGAAATACCTATAAAGAACAAAGGCTCAGAGGGGAACTAATTCTATTCCGAAAGATGAAATGTCTAACGCAGTGGGGGTCATCACCCCCCACTCCACTTTTTTTAGGAGGATATTATACTTTTCCATAGTGTTTACAGATGTCAACCCACTCCTCTAACAGGGCCTTGGGCATACAGCCAGTGCACTGGTAATTTAGACTAATTGAAGAAAAAAATCAAGACAGTATCCCACTTAGTAAGTGAACGTCCCAGTGAAATTAACTGGGGTTTGGCTTATAGGAATTCAGGTAGGTCAAGCTCAAATATTGAGTACAGTCCTTTGAGATGTCTCATCTAATCCCTTTTCATTTCTAGAAGCTTTATTCTTTAGTTCTACCCTAGTCTTTCTTTAGAATGAGGAATTGTAAATATAACTATATTTAACCAGTTCTTTGTTCTACGATCCAGGTTAGGGTGATAAAGAATTCTCAGTTATATTTAAGCCAAATACCATTCGGATACATGTTAATTCAATGACCCCAATCTTTGACTGACTGCAATTTTGTTCTTTCAAATATATTTACAATAGTGTTTAAATGAAAAGTGTTTAAAATTCTGCTGTGAATTAAGGCTTAAGTTGTAATGGTACTTGGGATAACAGTATCTGACCTGTATCAAGGAGGCACTAACTGTAGTTTTCCAACTAGAATACTTATTTGATATAAACATATAATATATGCATAAAATGTTTAACGTAACATTGAAGATTCTCCAAAACAATCAGAACAAAATATATTAAGAAGCCCAGGACACAAACCCGTATTTCGATCTTTCCAGTGAAACGAATTCTGTTATGGAATAAAAAAACATTTTCAACTTTAAACCTACCTTAAATATGGTAAAAACACTGGTTTTGGGTTTACATTAACTTCATGAGAGAAACAGAAGTTGTCTTCCTGTGTCTTGGCAGAATTAGCCCTAGTCTAGAGACACAGGGTTGTCCAAAATTGAAGTGAAAAATCTTCCAGGAATGAGACGACCAGCTCCTTCTGTGCTTTCGTGTCAGGGCTCCAGGCACGTGCACCAGCTCTGGCCTCCACTTCCTTCTGGATGGTTCTCAGGGCTTCCTTTCTCATGGGTCTTCTCTCAAACAGAGTTTGGGAAGGTATCCCTGCTACCCAGGGGAGGACTAGGAAACACCCCAAACAGGGAGCAACACGTAGTATCCGTTGACTAAACCCACGGGAAGAAAGGTCTTCCTTCAAAATGATTTCTGTTTCTTTTAATGTTTATTTATTTTTGAGGGGGGGGGGTGGGCAGAAAGAGAGGGAGACTGAGGATCCCAAGCAGGCTCCGTGCTGTCAGCCCAGAGCCTGATGTAGGGCTCAAACTCACGAACCTTGAGATCATGACCTGAGCCGAAGTCGAACACTCAACCGACTGAGCCACCCAGGAGCCCCTCAAAATGATTTCTGACATTCAGTTATTAGGTATTTAATTTAATTCAATTTTACTTTTATTTGTTTATTTAACTGAAGTATAATTGACATATATAATATCCTACTAGTTTCATATGCATTTCATAGTGATTGAATATTTACATACAAGATGATCGCCATGATAAGTCTAGGTACCATCCATCACCATACGAAGTTAGTACAATATCATTGACTGTACTCCCTGTGTTGTATGTTACATCCCCGTGGCTTATGTATAACTGGAAGTTTGTACCTCTGGATCCATGTTACCTATTTTACCTGACCCCCAACCCTCCCCCATCCGGTGACCACTAGCTTGCTTCCTGTATCGATAGTCTGTTTCTGTTCTGTTGCGTTTGTTTTGTTTATTTTGTTCCTTAGATTCCACGACATTCCTTGGAAATATCTGAAAACCTAAGTCCTATTTATTTCCAATGTTAAAGCACCGAAGGGCCATTTCAGCTTAAAAACGAGCATTTAAAATGAATCATGAAGGGGCAGTCTGGGTGGCTCAGTGGGTTTCAGCTCAGGTCATGATTCACGGTTTGTGGGATCGAGCCCCCTGTTGGGCTCTGCCCTGATGGTGTGGTTCTGATTCTCTCACCCCCCTCAAAATAAATTAATAAATAAACCTAAAAAGTAAAATGATTCATGAGTATCAACATTTGGCCAGTGGAGCTCAAGGAAATGGAAATATCCCTTGATGAGACAAATCCTCTTCCTTTCCTTCAATGAGCGTTTAGGAAGTGCCTCAGTGGGTGGGGCCCAGGACAGGGCAGGACACAGGAACTCTGCCCTGAAGGGGTCTAAGTATTCCCTCAAAAGTTGGATCAGGATGCTATTTCTTAAACAAATTCTTAAGAACCTCACGATTTTAATTTTTATTTTGTTTTGTTTTGTTTTATTTTATTTTAACATTTATTCCGTTTTGAGAGACAGAGAGAGACAGCATGAGCGGGGAAGGGGCAGAGAGAGGGAGACAGAATCTGAAGCGGGCTCCAAGCTCCAAGGTATCAGCACAGAGCCTGGTGCGGGGCCTGAACTCACGAACTGTGAGATCATGACCTGAGCCGAAGTCGGACGCTCAACCGACTGAGCCACCCAGGCGCTCTAAGAACCCCACGAATCTTAAAAGCTTAAGTCGTATGATCTCAGAAGCGATGGGGCCTGACCTTGGCAGACATCTTTCCAGTGTAGGAGGCCAGGAGCGGTCCCAGCGCCTGGAGGATGAAGGAGGTGTGGGGTACAGGGAGGGGTGCCTTTCCGGGACGGGAGCCGCCGACTTCGGCTGAGACCGGCGCGCTGCTCTGGGGGGGCCCCCTAGCCGTGCAGAACAGCAACACTTGTGCACATCTCACCTGTCAGCTGTCAGATCTGTATCCTTCTTCCCTTTTTTGCCTGTCTTCCCTTTCTTTTTCTGGAAAAAAAAATGAAAAGAGCCAACAATTTAATACAGACAAGCGAGCAAATTATCTCTAGCAGTTAGCAAGGGAAGCTGTTTTGGTAGTGGTGGTGGGGAACGGGACGAGAGTGTCAATTGTGGTGTGCCGAACGTGTGGGTGTAGCATTTTCCTGGACATAGGGTTTGGCCCGGGGACCCCCAGCTTGCTTGTGTGGGCATGTCCCTGGCCGGGTGGACAGTGAGGTCACCACTGTGAAGCTTGCGTGGGGCCTGATTCCCAGCAGGCGCCCAACACTCTGGCTCTCATCTACAGAGGAGGAGAGCGCCGCGTGCCCAGGCCATCACGTTGTGCTCGTCCTTAACGCCCGGTGTCGCGCTCTGTTAGCGTCCGGCCCAAGATCTGGTTCCCAGAGGGCTCTGCGTTCTGATCACTGGGACAGCTGGAGGGAAGGGCTTGGGACGTGATCTTTCAAAACAGCGCCGATCGCTTCACTCCTCTGTCTACAGCATCCATCGGTATCGCCCCATTTGCCCACAGGATGAAGTTCAAGTTCGCCAGCACAGCGGATGACGTTCTCCCAGCCTGGCTCTCTCTTCCTTCCCCTTATCATCTCAGGCCTCCTCGGGCCACCCGTACTCCTTGTCACGCAGACTGAACGTCGGGCACTTACTGTCCCAGCATCTCACTCTTCCACGTCCACGTCCTCATTCACTCGTTCATTATTTTTGTCACATATAACTTATGTGCAGTGAAGCATCACCCACATCCAGGCTGACTAACCTTTGCATTTAAAGTTTGCATATAACCATACAAACCCCGCCTCGTTCAACATCTACAACATCTTCTTATCCTTGACCTGTCTCTCAAGCTGCTGTGGGAAGCCGCTCCTCTGACGTCACTGTGGACTCATGTTGCCTATTCCTCTACAGGTAATCATACAATACAAACTGTCTGTCTAGGGGCGCCCGGGTGGCTCGGTCGGTTAAGCGTCCGACTTCGGCTCAGGTCACGATCTCACGGCTCGTGGGTTCGAGCCCCGTATCGGGCTCTGTGCTGACTGCTCGGAGCCTGGAGCCCGCTTCGCGTTCTGTGTCTCCCTCTCTCTCTCTCTGCCCCTCTCCTGCTCATGTTCTTTTTCTCTCAAAGAGAGAACTGAATGTCATTCAATACTGTGATTGCAAGATTCACTTATGTGGTTACACTTGATGTTTCTCAGGTTTTTTTAAATTAGAATTTTTATTTGGAGAAAACAGTGGATTCACACGCAGTCATAAGAAATACTACAGAGGTCCTGTGTCCTCTTCACCAGGTTTCTCTCAATGGTAACATCTTATAGAACTATCTTACAAGGTCACAACTAAGACGCTGGTATTGACATTGGCACAGTCAAGATACAGAACATTTCTGTCTCCACCAGGGTCCTCAGATGGCCTCTCCCAGACCCACTCACTTTCCTCCCACGAGCACCCCATCCTTAACCCCTAGAAACCACAAGAGTCTCCCTCCATTTCTGTAATCTTGTCCTTTTGAGAATGTTGGATCAGCAAAATCACAGACTGGACTTTTTTTTTTTTTTTTTTTTTTTGGGTATCATTTTGCTTTTCATTCATTATAATTCTCAGGAAATTTGGCCAGGTCATTGTACGTATCGATGATTATTCTTTTTTATTGCTGCTTTCAGTTTTGAGTTATTATGAATCAAGATGCCATAAATGTGTGTGCGTGTGTGTGTGTGTGTGTGTCTTTGTTTCTCTGGGATAAATGCCCATGAGTGCAACTGCTGGGTTGTAGAGTAGTCTGGTTTGCAAAGAAAGTGCAAACTCCCTTTCAGGGTGCCTATACCATTTCACATTCCCACCAATTATGTATTAGTGATCCAGTTTCTTCCCATTCTTTCCAGCAACTGGTGTTGCCATTATTTTTTATTTGAGCCATCCCCATGGGTGGGTGGTGACCTCTCATTGTGATTTAAATTTGCATTTCCCTAATGACTCATGGCACCGAATGTCTTTTCCTATGCTTCTTCCTCCCCATCGGCCAAATGCCTCTCGTCTTTGGCCCATTTTTTCTGATGGTTTTTTTTTTAAATTTTTTTAAAATCTTATTTTCAAGAGAGTGTGAGAGAGAGCGGGAGAGGGGCAGAAGGAGAGAGAGAAAGAATCTTCAGGAGGCTCCACCTTCAGCACGGGACCTGACACGGGCTCGATCCAACGACCTTGGGATCATGACCTGAGCCCAAATCAAGAGTTGGACGCTCCACCAGCTGGGCCACCCAGGTGCCCCTAGGTTGTTTGGTTTTTAACTGTTGAGTTTTAAGAGTTCTCTGTATGCTGTATGCACCAGCTTTTCCTCAGATATGTGGCTTGCAAGTTATTTTCTCCTAGTCTGTACTTTGTCTTCTCACGCTGTTAATAGAAATCTTTCACACAGGAAACGTTCTTCATTTTGACAAAGCCAAAATTTTCCTTTCATGAATTCTGCTTTGGCGTTTATTCTAAGAACTCTGCCTAGCCTTAGATCCCAAAGATGTTCTCTCTTTTAATAAAAGTTTTACAGTTGTACATTTTCCATTTAAGCCCATGATCTAGTCGGAGTTAATTTTTGTACAATGTGTGAGACCTAGGTCCAGGTTCGCTTTTTCTGTCTGTGGACATCTAATTGTTTCAGCACCGCATATTGTAAAAGTTATTATTCCTTGAATTTTTGCACCTTTGTCAAAAATCACTCTGGAGTATTCCTGTGGGCCTATTTTGGGAGTACACATTCTGTTCTGTTGATCTGTGCATCTAACTCCCTACCAGTAATTAAATTTAACTCTATTATCTTTATATTTGTCTTCTAATTATGCAATCTGTTCTTTTTTTCCTTTCCCTTTCCTGTATTCTTTCTAATCAATCATGTATTTTTCATCTTTCCACTTTATTTTCACTATTGCTTGTTATACATTTTAATATCAATTAGAGAATTGCAAAATATATTATTAACTTATTACAGTAGACCGGCATTTTACAGTGCCCTGAACAATGCAATAACCTTACAAGTCTACTTACCCCTGCCTACCTTATTGGTTGTGGCTGTCATATATTTCATTTCCGTGTGGTATAGACACATATGACTTTGTTATGATTCTTGCCTTCAAAAGCAAATATTCTAAAAGTGGCCTTTTATATTTACCAAAATATTTCCATTTTCAACAGCGGATCTTTTCTTCTTACGTGTCTTTGTTTCTATCTGGGAGTCTTTCCCTTTCGCCTGAGAACTATCCTTTAAAGTATTTCACGTTGTGGGTCTGCTGCTGCTAAGATCTCCAAAATTTTGTTTGTCTGGGAACACCTCTATTTCCTTCCACTTTTGAAGGATGTTTTCACTGGGTCTGGAGTTCTAGGTTGGCAGTTAGTTCTTTTGAATCTCTAAAGATGCCATTCATTGCTTTCTGGCTCCATAGTTTCTGTTGGGAAAGTCAGCATCCTTATTCTTGTTTCCATGGAGGAAATATATCTTAAAAAAAAAATCCAGTAAGATTTTGCCTTTTACCTTTGACTTTCAGCATTCTGACTCCTATGTGTCGAGATGTAGTTTTCTTTGCTTCATCCCAGTCAGACCTCAGTGACGTCACTGAACTTGCGGCTTCGTGTCTTTCATCTGGTTGGGAAAATTCATGGACAGTACTTTTTCATATATTGCTTCTTTCCCATTCTCCTTCCTTTTTGGGGGATTCCAGTTATACATGCGGTACCACTTTCGACCATGTCTCAAGTGTCTCTTATTCTCTGTTCTGTTCTTTACATTCTTGTTCTTTCTGTGCTTCAGTTTACATTTCCTACCGACCGGTAAAAGCTCAATCTGTCTTCTGCTATGTCCATGCTGTTGTCAGACCAGTTCCAGGACTTTTTAATCTCCGATACTGCATTTTTCAGGTGTGGAATGTTCATTTGTTTCTTTTAAATTTTTTTTTTAACGTTTATTTATTTTTGAGACAGAGAGAGACAGAGCATGAACAGGGGAGGGGCAGAGAGAGAGGGAGACACAGAATCTGAAACGGGCTCCAGGCTCTGAGCTGTCAGCACAGAGCCCGACGCGGGGCTCGAACTCACGGATCGTGAGATCGTGACCTGAGCCGAAGTCGGCAGCTTAACCGACTGAGCCACCCAGGCACCCCTCATTTGTTTCTTTTAAAAGTAGGTTCTCAATTTATTTTTGTATATGACATTCCTCCCTCCCCCACTTATATATGCTGGCACTCTGGGAAATGCAAGAGAGTCAACCAAGGATTTTACTGTCAAGGAGTTTCTTAGCTTCTCCAGGAACTCCTATGTCCTTAATATTTCTGTGATTACAACAGGAGAGGAACTCAGGAGAGAAAGGGCCCCTGAGAGGCAGGACCTCACCCAGTGGTGTCATCATGGGGATGACAGCACATCCAGAGAGACCCAGTCCTGCAGACCTAGAAACCTGCTGTTGCCGGCACAGATGCCTTGTGTGTGTTGTTCTCTTCTGTACCCCGAATGCCTTGAAATGTTCCTGGCATACAGTGCTCCGTAAATACTTATTGAATGAAACAGTTAATAAAGACAATCTGTTCCTCAAGCCTAATTTTGGATCTGCAAATAACAGGAGAAGGTGGAACAGACTGTAATGTAAGTAGATTAATTTAGAATGACACACACACTTGCCAAGAGAAACAGACCCTGTAGACTTCCAACTTAAGGAAAATCAATATGAAACTATAATAACTCATCGGAAGGTTGCTTGGTGATTATGGCATTACTACGGGAGGTGGCTGGATGCTGTGAATCGCCCCTGATGCTATCCTGTGACATCCTGAAGCACATCTTTAGCTTACAGGGATCAATCTGCATGGGGTCTAGATCTGACAAATTAATTTATTGGATAATATGTGCTGAGGACTTGCTTTGTGCCAGAAAGGGTTACAATGGTGAGCAATCAAAAAAGACAATCACACAGTTTCTGCACTCACAGCTCTTCCGTAGATTCAGAAAGGCAGATACCAACAAAATGATCTCACTAGTAAATATAATATTAAAACTCTGACAGAGTACCAGGAAGATATAGTACACAGTGCTATGTGTATGCAGAGAAAGAAGACTTACTATGGATGGCCCAGAAGGCTTCCTTGAGAAAGAAAGGCTTGCACTGAGACCATAGGGATGAGTAGGGTTAACTATGTGAGGAATTAGGGGAAAGGGAGTGAAGATAGTTCTTGAGAGGGAATAGCATGTGCAAAGGCCCTGTGTTGGGAAGGAGCATAGTATGTTTGGGGGACAGAGAGGAAGGTCAGAATGCTGAAGATCATGAAGAGGGCACTGGCCAGGTCAGACATGGCCTTGTAAGCCTGGCTGAAGATCGTCATCTTTATCCTTGGGGGATTAAGATACCATTGAAGGGTTTTAGCATGGAGTGATAACATCAGATTTGTATTCTGAAAGGACTGTTCAGGCTGCTGTACGATCTCTGATCAAGTCACTTTCTGTGGATGATGATGGATTAATACTGCCCAATTCTATCCCTCTGAGTCCTTTTCCTCCTTCTTTTCTATGGTTGAGGTGGACTATTTCCCTTCTGCTAATGGTCTTCTGAAGGATGGGATTTGGTAGAGTTAATTAAGCTTCAGCTTTCAAAATTAAAACCACATTCAATTTAGCCACTCTGATAGGTGTGAGGTGGTATCTCAGTGTGGCTTTGATTTGTGTTTCCCTGATGATGAGTGACATTGAACATCTTTTCATGTGTCTGTTGGCCATCTGGATGTCTTCTCTGGAAAAGTGTCTATTCATGTCTTCTGCCCATTTATTCACTGGATTATTTGTTTTTCTGGTGTTGAGTTTGATAAGCTCTTTACAGATTTTTGATACTAACCCTTTTTAAGGAACAAACTAAGGGGTAGATGGTGGGTGGGGGAGAGGGGATAGTGGGTGATGGGAAGGGAGGAGGGCACTTGTTGGAATGAGCACTGGGTGTTGTATGGAAACGAATCTGACAATAAATTATATTAAAAAATATGCTCAACAGCATTAGTTATCAGGGAAAAGCAAATTAAAACCACAATGCAATAAGTTTTTTGATGTAATGGGAAAAGAAACACACATTCAATTTATGTCTCCGAGGTTTATGCCTAGGTCATTGAATTGGAGTTTGAGGCACGCAAAACTCGATAGTTACAGATTTACCATCAAGCTATTGGGGTACCCTGAACACAACCCATTTAATCCCAAAAGGGAAATTCGCAGCAGCCCCCCCTTGTGACATACTGTGAGTCATTCCATGGACAGGGCAGCCACCAGACTGCAGGCAGTGAGACAGGGCAGTCGTGCGGGAGGGTGAGGAAGCCCATTGGCCTTGGGCTTGGCCAATGGTACTTGTTGGGTAAAACGAGAAAACCTATTTTCAGCCAGAGGGTGTACAGCTACCTCCTGTCTTCATTTCCCATTTTGTCTGGCTTGAATTCCACGTTCAGTCACTAAAACATCAATTTTTTTCTTTTTTTTTAACAAAGTTAATTAATTAATTAATTAATTAATTAACAACCAGCGGGGGAGGGGCAGTGAGAGAGGGGGACAGAGTTGCCAAAGTGGGCTCTGTGTTGACAACAGACAGCCCCGTGTGGCGTTTGAACTCATGAACCATGAGATCGTGACCTGAGCCAAAGTTGGAGGCTTAACTGACTGAGCCACCCAGGCACCCCTAAAACATCACTTTTTCATGCAGGTATGCAAGGCATTACTAGAGTCCGTGGTCTCCTCAGTCAGTGCCCTCACCTACTGATGAGACCATGACCTATAGACAGTGACCTCTCCGGCTTCAGGGATGTATCCTCAAAGAGGGCCACGAAGGACATTCAGGCGTCGCACCGAAAAGTCAAGGTTAAACTGTGAAACTGTAAAGTCAACAGAAGACGGATCAGGAGAGCGTCATCCTCAAGGGGCTGGAGGAAGTAGCCACTCGTGTAGCCGGATGTGTGAAAAGCTCCAGGACAGTTTGTGAATCACAAGAAGGGCCGAGGAGCCGGAGAACCCTGAGAAAGCCATCGCGGGGGCAGAGGTTGCCTACGCACCTGCGGACATGGCCAGGGAGGGCAAGTGTGGCCTGCCCCTGGAGGGTTCTGGCCCCGGTGGCAGGGCTGGATCTGGGATGAAAGTCAAAGTAGGGGTCTAGGTGAGGAAAAGGCCAGTTCTTCCCTCCTGTGTGTCTCCTTCGTTCTCATGTGACTGCCACATGCACAACACTTCCGACACCAGATGCGTGTGTGTGGGGTTCCCCCACCAAGCGACGCCAGCCGGGTGTCCTACAATTTGAGTCAGGTCTGCCACTATCTACCGAGAAATGGCTTCGGTTTCACACGACCGCTCCCCCACCCCCGCAGCAGACGCCGGCCTCAAGTCTGGGTTGTCCCCTGTGCTTCCGACCCACTGGTTATAAATCTGAGGTTCCCGTGACCCCTCCTCAGGTTTGATTAATTTATTACAGCGGCTCGAAGCACTGAGGGAAACACTTGACGTTTATCGGCTTATTCGAGGATGTGAGAAAGGGTACAGACCAACAGCCAGATGAAGTGGTACGTAGGGTGAGGTCGGGGAGGGTCCTGAGTGCAGGAGCGAGTCGGGGTGCATCAACCCCCTGGTACGGGCCCGTGTTTACCCTCCTGACATTACTGGGATTTCACGGAGCCTTCCTCACACAGGCATGATTCATTATTAACTCCACTGCCAGCCCTGCTGCCCTCTCTGGAGGACGGGGGGTGGGGGCTGCAAATTCTAAGCTTCTCATCCTGCTTTGGTCTTCCCGGTGACCAGCCCCCAGAGAGGGGCCACCCAGGAGCCCACCCAGAGTTGTCCCAATAGAACAAAAGATGCTCTCAGTGCTCTCATGACTTCAGACTTTACAATGGCTTCGGGAGCTCTGTGCCAGGAGCCGGAGGTAGGGACCCATATATATGTTTTCTATGATCTCACAGGGCCCTCGGAAATGAACGTCGAATATAGGGATCTAACTGGCTACTCCAACAAAACGCTGCGAGATGGACTGCTGGCACTTTAACACTGAATTCACGCGATCCCCCTGCTCCCAAAGCGCTTGGTCATTGCCGCTGGCCTCCCCTAGATCTGGGCCCATCGCTGGCTCCCCTGATCGTCCTCATTATATCTGTGCGGTTTGGGGAACGTGAATCTGCAGCGGGGAGGGGCAGGGTGGGTCACTCTCAGACTGTTGGATTTATCCCATTTAAGAGCCCGTATCCCCGAGGGCCGCGTGGTGGAATGAGGCAAAGCCACCCAAGGAAGGCGTTTCCATGCACGGCAACCCCGGGCCCGGCCGGTGTGCCAGGCGGCACCCGGGACTCAGCACCGGGCGCCTGGACAGCGCTCCTGGGCCTGGTTCGAATCTGTATGCGCCTCAGCCCTCCCGTGCTCGCTACTACTCACCTTTTTGCCTCCTTTCTTCTTCCCTGCTTTGACTGGTTGCTCCTTTTCTCTGTTCACGGCCAGTTTCAAGTTTTTCAGTTCCTGCCTCATCAGCTCGTCCACCTGGGTGAGGACAGAATACGCCACTTTCGAGCGACTGTGTGCCTTGTGTAGTTTAAAAATAGCGTCAAATCTGGGTCGGTCATTGACAGGAAACTGTGAAAAAGCCCTGTGGCTTTTCTTCTGCTGACTTGTCTTCTGGCAACGTAAGTGCCGTGTTACCTGTATTCTGATCTCTGACTCCAGCTCCTTCCGTTTCTCCTGTTTGATCAGTTCCGGGTCATGGTCCTGGGGGAAATTCCACGACTCGTCTCTGTTCCTCCACATGTCTGCAATCCAGAAGGATAAAGAAAAAGAAAAGGAATTTGTTTTTTTTCAACATGAGGATGGGTGACAAACGGCTAAAGCAATATAAAACACAGGTTTAATTCTCTATCCTCTTGCGTGGAACACAAATTCGAATAGAAGAATCAAGAGATTATTGATGGGAGAGTGATGTGGCTCTGTGTTCTTTTCTTCCACTTCCCAAACGGGAAAAACGTGCTCGTATGATGCCCAAAAGAGGAAGAAGAAAACTGCTAATGTGAAAACATAAAAAATAAAAAAGTACGATGGAATGGTATTCTCCTAATGATTATAACCATGTAATAAACAATATATTAATTGTGGGATTATACAATTATGCAAATGTGGGATGGCTGTTTTTGCAATATGTTTTAGATTACTTTCATTATTCAAACAATTCCCTAAAACACGAAAGATTTTATTGCTAGCTGAACTCGTGAGTGATTTACCCCAGCCCCTTGTTAAAAGACAACACTGAACGTACAAACACCCATGACTGTCCCCTGAAGGGTTATAATTTTGAATTACTTTTTGGATGTGTTGGAAATCATACGTGTTTTATGTTTCCTTTTTGCCTTGTTCTGAGAGCCAAAAGGATAACTGGAGAAATGTGACCTTAGAGGAAATAAGGATAATTTAGTATCACCGGCATAAGCTGAGCTGAAGCCCACTTCTCAGAGGGGGAGTTCCAGATGTGTGCGGAGGTGTGCAGGTCAGCTGGATCCTGGCACTGGGGCAGTGGGGGGGGGGCTCCCCCCATGGGAGCTGAGACGGTCAGTCTGGGAAGTGAGGTCTCGTCCCAGGATCTGTGTTCAGAATGTGATGGAAACTTGCCAGAACCCGGCCTGCAAACACCACCCAGCAAGGCCACTTCGCCAGGACCTCGTCCTGAGATGCCCTTCAACTTGGGGAGTCAGCTAAGGGCCCCGGGGGCCAGACGGAGGCTTCCCCACACGGGTCAGGTGATGGCTCCATGTGGGGAGAAAGGCGCCCGTGTGGGCAGGTGAGGGTGTGAATGAATGGGCAGAGGCTGAGAAACCTTCCCAACCTCCGTCTCCCCTATGGGCACAGACTGGGGATCCTGAGCTTGCCTGGGGGGTGTCCCCCTGACGCAGCTGCCTGAGAAGGGAGGGACAGTCACAGTCACAGTCACAGACAGGAACATATGTCTGGGTGCCGCGGAGACCAAGAGGTGTCAACCTCGAAGACAGAGGGCAGAGCAGGTGCCTGGAGAGACACCTGGGCAAACCAACGAGAAGGGAGTCAAATGAATCACAGGGGCCCGAGGTCGGCCAAAGAGGTGAGAGACTAAGGAAGGACACGGCGGTGGGACCCGGGAAAAGCTGCAGATCCCGAAGAGAAGGACAGCAGGGCCAGAACACGTTGGCCCATGACTCAAATCTGGCCAAGGGGCAAAAAATTTGCCCGAAGGCTTTGTCCCTTGCCTGTCTGGCCCTCGTGGCAGGTCAAGTGGAACCCCCACGTGACCACTCATTGGCTCTTCATCCGCCTTATCGACAAGTCCTACTTCCTGAGGGGAGACGGACCTTGCAGGACAACTGTGCCAGAGCTAAGCAGGAGCGATGGAGGCCTGAGGGCCAGTGAACGTCAACACGTTCCAACACGTTCCCAAAACGATCAGTCGGGACCCCGCGGACGGGAAAAGTGTACAGGAAGATGGGACAGGGAAACGCAGCTCCAGTTTTTTTTTTTTTTTTTTTTTTTTTTTTAAATTTTTTTTTTTTTTTTTCAACGTTTTTTATTTATTTTTGGGACAGAGAGAGACAGAGCATGAACGGGGGAGGGGCAGAGAGAGAGGGAGACACAGAATCGGAAACAGGCTCCAGGCTCCGAGCCATCAGCCCAGAGCCTGACGCGGGGCTCGAACTCACAGACCGCGAGATCGTGACCTGGCTGAAGTCGGACGCTTAACCGACTGCGCCACCCAGGCGCCCCAGCTCCAGTTTTCTAAGTGTGTTAGCCCCAGGCTGGAGACCTTGCGGTGCTCCCAGTGGTTGGCGTGGGCACTTCTGGAGGCAGAAATGGTCACCGCAAGATGTTGTCATGAGCAGGTTGGGCAGGCCCACCACACTCCCTGGCCGTACCGTGGGAGTACAGAGCATGGGCCAGAGCAGAGCCTGTCTGGAATCCGGGTCCAGCGAGGGCTCTTAGCCTTCCCAGCCTCCCACCTGGGAATCGAGGGGAGTGCACAGGCACGACTCTGCCGGTCGCTGGCTGGCCAGGGTCTCTGCCACGCGTTCTGCAAATTTGGGGGGACAGACTTTGGAAAACGAGGGTGATGATAAGACCCCAATTTCTTCTGGGGTGGCTACTGTAGACGTACAGGAGATAGACAAGAACTAAGTCACACAGACGGAGCAGTTTTCACAGAGCTGAGTCACCTCGGTGTCTTTCCCCATCAGGGTGGCCGTGTGACAGGTGGCCCTACTTTTAGAGCAGAGATGATGGCAAGGAATGATGGGTCCGGGACGGGTTTGGCACGTGTCTCCCGGATGCCTGCCCGGCAGAGGGTGACCCCAGAGGTGAGGACATCGTGGGATGTCATCACCCGGGCGGGGCAGGTGACCAGGAGTTCACACTCCTTTGAAGACCAAGAGGGAGAAGACCCAAAACAGACGGACGGAGGCCACTTGTGGCAGCAGTGGGCACAGGAAGTTGCTGGAAAGCTAGGAGCTGAGCTTTTATTGTTTTAAATAATCAATCCTGCAACTGAGTGCCAGCCCAAGAGGACCATCCTGCGTTTTACAGTTAGGGAATGAAAAATATGCATTGCATACGTGATCTAAATCAGCCCGTTGACGTGTTTTGTTGTTTTCAGTCAGTCCTAATTTGGAAGTTTATTCTTAGCCCCCGACCTCCCTACAAGGTGGGTTTTGTGGCTGGCGTGTGTGTGTGTGTGTGTGTGTGTGTGTGCCCAAGGCACATCTACTTCTTCATCTGAAGGTAACTGTTCCTTCTCAGTGCATTTTCTGAAATGTTCATGAGCTTAAAGCTTCAAAATGTAAGAATATATAAATGCTTCTTCTTAAGTGTTTGAAATTGCAAACTTTCCCCCTTGAAAGTCCTAGAAGAGGCTTAAATGTGTCAAAACGTGCCAACCACTGATAACTCTTGTCTCACGGGTGTCCCCCTCGCACGATCATTAAATCTCCAACAACAAAACTCACCTGTTTCATTAAGACATTTTAAAGCGAAATAGCTTTGTTATCGCCAGGAAGCTACTGTGCTGTTTTTCACTAGACAGGCTTACTAAACTCTGGGAGCAGCAGCGTTAACTAAAGAAACAGACACAGAACATTGAACAGAGAGGAACACGAGGTGATTATTTATGGAAAAGCAATGGCACCTCGTAACAAATTCTCATTCTGGGCTTGTCACCGTGGTTCGCAAGTAAACGGGCGCTTAGTGCCGAGTTCACCTCCACCGCCATTCGAATGGTCCTGGTTTTGCGCAGAAACTTTGCTTTTCTCATGACACTTTTGCACAGGGCACTCTCAATCCCTTCAAGAATTTCATGGACATTTACAAATGCAGGAAGCTATTCAGGGCCCTCAAAGCACAACAACTGCCCCAAGAGCTTTCATCCTGGGAATGTGAAAAGCAGTCGGGTACAGTTTCTCACATGGGGGTGGGCAGTGATTAAAATGCTAATGTTTTATTTGAAAAGGAAAACCTTTGATTTTTGAGAAAAGAATTCTAAGATGAAGACATTGAATTTCTTTCAGTTACCAGAGACCTGGCAGATGACACAGGAAACGCCACAAACCCAGAGAGGAAAATGGGACTTCACGGTTCCTCTCCCAAGTGACCGCGGCTTGGGCTTTTTTTTTTCCCCCCAGCCTTAGAGGAAACAGATATTATACAAACAGCGTCATGGAAACAGATATCACACAAACGGCGTGGAAAGTCTCAAGAGCTTTCCTGAGTGGGTCGGCAGGTACCAAGACTTGGCTTCCCACGGCAACGTTCGATTTCCCCCATGTTAACGTTTGCTTATATCAAAATCATACGCCCACATCGTTTTAGACAAAGTCGGAGAATAGGGAAAGGATTATAAACAAAAAGCTGTCTGACCCTGCCTTCCGGTGACACTGCCCAATGGCATTCATTCCTTCATTTAAAAAATGCGTTGAACAGATTCAGATTTATCCACAAATGTGATTTACTCGTAGGTTATTTAATTCAGAACTTGACTGAGCCTGATTATGGGGCAGGCTCTGCTATCAGACTAGGCAGACGGTGGAAGGCCCTGCCTTCTGGGACCCGCGTCCTCCTGTGGGGAGACAGGAACACCCACATCCACGTCAGATGGAGGTAGGGAAAGCAGGTTGGGGACAGGGTGAGGCTGGAGACTGTTACCCGACATGGGGCTCAAGGAAGGCCTGCAGGGACCAGCATTCCTGGCAAGGGGAACCCCCAGCACAAGGTCTCTGGGGAGGGAGGGACTGGCCTGCTGGTGGCAGAGCACAGGGCCCACGAGAGGAGGGTGCGAGGCCATCTAGCTGCTTCTCTGTTGTTCTGTGTCTGTAATGTGCACATACTACTGTTTTTTGG
Source organism: Panthera onca (assembly GCF_046562875.1). Taxonomy (NCBI): domain Eukaryota; kingdom Metazoa; phylum Chordata; class Mammalia; order Carnivora; family Felidae; genus Panthera; species Panthera onca. Next base: position 4,664,937 of record NC_138346.1, on the reverse strand, counting down.
TTTATTAGTTTCAGACTTGAGCCCCTGACCTCCTGTTATGGCAGATGAGGGGTTGGCTATCTCTCACCTTCCTTTCCTTCCCCCTTATTTTCTCCTGATAGTTAATTTCGGAGGAGAAGAGAACCAGGCCTCCCAAATGCCGAGGGAAATGGTCCCGCTGAGCCTAAGTGTAAGACCGTATTTAGATGTATTGGCCCCTAGAGCCGCCCTGCGGTAGCTCCTTCTCCAGACACCCTGAAGGGCGGGCTCCACCAAAATGAGAGAGTGACAATCCTGAAAGGTGAAGGGAGGCCCAGGATGACAGGTGACAGGGCTCCAAGAGGGGGGACTTCAGCAGAACACGAGGGGGCAAATTATCTGATGCGTTGGAAGTTGCGAACAGTGCTCTCGGAGGCTGGGGATAGACATGCAGAGTAGGACCAGCGGGGGTGGCATAAAGGCCAAAAGAAACGTCCCCAAGTAGCAGCTGCTGTTGCAGACACACCGAGTTCTGGTGGCACCCACAGCTGGCCCGTGACCCAGCAGTGTGACGCGCGCGCTTCCTAGGTCCCCAGGGAGGCCTTGGATGCTGCTGCTGCCGGCCTAAGTTGCGGAAGCCGCTCGCTCTAGGCCACTGTCCCCACCCATCCACCTCTACCACGCCCGCCCGGTGTTTCTGATGGTGATTGCTCTGCACTGCGGTTTGTAAAGGACTTGATGACTTCTCAAACTGGGGGGGGAGGGGCAGAGGCTCCTTCTCACAGGGGGATGGATTTGTTTGCTCCCCCTGGTTGTCGGGAAGAGAAGATGAGAAGGGCACAGAAAACACAAAGCCTCGCGTGTCTTGGGCACCTAATAACATGACGGGGTTACTGCCTTGACCTCCTCCCTCCCCGATCAAAGTGGATGCCAAATCCTGTGGATGCCACCTTTCCCCCCAAGCTTCCGCCTTCGTTCAGCATCCCACGCGGCGTGGGACCCTCGCCACTGGCGGTAAGTGAGAGAATTTCGGATGGTGCATGGACGTTTTTATTTCATGTGACTAGCATCTCCAACCCGAAATGACATTCGGGTTGCTGGCCAGGATGAGGCTCAATTTATCGCAGGGTAAAAACCCCAAGTCAATGAAAAAAAGGTGGTAAGTAAATAATAGGACCAGTGCTGTCCGGACAAGACCAGAAGTGGGAAGGAACCACGGGCATGGCCGATGCTCGCAAAAACTCGACTTCACAAGCTTACTGCATTTTTCAGGAATTACCGAAGGGCACCAATGACCGGGGTCATGCTGACGGGTCATTCTGTGTTGGGGATTCATCCTGAGGGCGGAGGGGAACCAAAGGAATTGGGTAATTGTTCTTGTAGATTGTACCAGAAATGCTTGAAAGACGAATTCATACAGGTGCAGGTCTAGTCAGATTATCGCTGGGCTAATTAGGCTGAACAGTGGACAGAAGAATTATGTGTGGGTTTCTGGAGCACCTGTCTTGGTCTAACAGGATTAAAACATTTTACTGGACATACGGTATTGATTTTCTTCATTGAAACGGTCCAGGACAAATCCCTTTCATTCCCAGCAAGAGGACGTTCAGCTGAAGTCCCAGGGGTTCAAAACCAGCATGGAGGTTTAGAGATTATGTTCTCGTGGTATTCATATCTGGCTCTTTTACTGATTCGATGCCTTTTAAGCGACTCAAAGGAATTTTGCAGTAGAGACAGACAGAAGATCTGGGCTATGAGCCGCATGTTTTCAGCCTCTCATGACTGAGCACCTCATTCTTCCCCACCCAGGCAGGGTGCTAGGGCTGGGGGTCATGCTGGGTGGACAGGGTGACACGTATATTCTCCTAAACCAACCTTTGTATATGTTATTTCCTTCCTCCATCGTAGGAAGAAAGACACTCGGTGACATTTTCCACCCCTCATCTTCTTCCTGTTAAAGAAGAATGGTATTTTGGTTAATTACAGCCCCACTTTATCTGTTGAGACTAGAAATACAAGTGCACACATCCTGGTAACTGGGCTACGATAAGGCACACAGGCTCCTTCCTAGGTTGTGAGCAAAGGTCCAGCCCCTTGCCCACCCACCTGGGCAGTGTTCCAGCTGGCCTGTCTGAGCAGGCAGTGCTGTGTCCACGAACTGGGTGTGGATGATTCTAGAAACTGAGCCCATCCCAGGGTCATTGGATGGAGTCTTGTGTTGGGCTCCATGCTGAGTGTGGAGCCTGCTTGGGATTCTCTCTCCCTCTCCCTCTGCCCCTCTACCCTGCTCATGCATGCCCTCTCTCCCCCCACCTCTAAAAAAATGGGGGTATGCATTCGGCATATACCTCTTAACATATAGGTTCAAATGTCAGATTGGTCACTCAGTGGCTATCAGATAATCTGATTATTTTTTTAGGGTCTGTGTCCTCAGGGTAGGGGTGGGGGTAGGGTTACTGTGATTTGGAAGAGACTGATTATTTCCCACTCAACGGATTCTAGACCCACAACTGAAAATCAGCCCAAGAGCTCTCATTGCTACTAACCGTATTTTAAAATAAAAAGGCACCAAAATAATATGAGAGCTCTTTGCAAAAAAATTAAGCATCTCATAACTATTTTCAAGCTTGAAGGTAACTGAGGATGCCATTTTACTTTTCTGCTCACACTGTTCTCACAATTCCATGGAGATTCAGAATCAAAATGACTCCTGCCTTTTCAGGCTTCAGACTGCTGTTCCTTCTTACATAGAAGGTATTCAGCCCATCTGAGATAACCCACAATGTGAAGTCAAAAAATGGGTAGCTGTGTTCTAAGTACATCGGTCCTGATTTTCTCTGGTGGCACCTATGCTTAATTTTTGTCAGAAAAGTTGTCCTGGCCATTATGATGGTGGTAAGAAATATGCCACGTTTCTCACAACGACCCTCCAAACCGCCAGCTGATGTCCTCCCCCGAGGCCCCTGACCACCGTCCGGGCTCCACACCTACAAGTGATGCTTTCCCAGTGGGGGCCCTCTTTGCCGGGAAGCCCTTCTTACCTCTGTGCACCCGGCTCAGCTCCTTGCCCTTTAGGAAGACTTAACTCAGGGAAAAGCCCAGCTTTCTCAGCCTCCAGAGGGTTAACTTAAATACTCCTCTTTGTCCCTAACCTTTATCCTGACTTCAGCATCCCATTTCAGGATGCCACAATTAATGGTCACTAGAAACATGCAGCGTAAGGAACAATTAGTATACATTGATGCCTAAAGAAGTGTCTGGAAGGATGTACACCACCATGTTAATGATGATGGGTGACGGGTTCCACGCGACCTTTGCTTGTTTCTCTCTCTTTTTTTCTTTAAATCAATAACCCGATTTCTCCTCCTCTACCCTGAACTTGTGGTGCTTGAGTGATAATTGTTATATATTGCTTGATGGGGGTAATTAGATGAGCATTCAGGGGGATGGGTCTGGGAAAACCAAGTCCTAGGGCCAGCAAAGGACTATCCAGGGATTCTCCTGTCTTTATTTCTGACACTGAATGGAATGAATCTCCGTTATCTTCCTGGAAACTCGCATTATGGGAAATCAGGGTCCAGTGAAAATGCTCAACCTGAATTATTCTGGTTGATTCAATCAATCAATCAATCAATCAGTCAATCAAGCATCAGTCTGGTCCCGTCTTCTGGTTCAGAGGGTAGCGGTAACCATCGAACCCTGCACCGGTCCCTGTGTGGCTGTCTGTTCTTCTGCCGGCTGAGCAGAGTCACATGGGTTTTAAGCCTTCTTGATGGAGGCCATTTGGGTGAAATGGTTTTCCTCCCCTTCACACTCTCCTCACCCCTGAAACCCTTTGCTTCTCCTGGCTTCTCCCCCAGCATTCTTTGCTGCAGAGAACCCTGGCCTTACTCTATCGGGCAACATCTCTTCCCTGCCTGCCGCCCTGGGACCTCCCCCAGCCCACACCATGGGTGCATTTCCCCCGTCCCTGAACACTTAGCTCTATCCCTTCGTAAAATCCTTTCTCGACTTTATTGATCATTTGGCAATTTCCTTAAGAAGCATTGGGGTGCCTGGGTGGCGCAGTCAGTTAAGCGTCCGACTTCAGCCAGGTCACGATCTCACGGTCCGTGAGTTCGAGCCCCGCGTCAGGCTCTGGGCTGATGGCTCAGAGCCTGGAGCCTGTTTCCGATTCTGTGTCTCCCTCTCTCTCTGTCCCTCCCCCGTTCATGCTCTGTCTCTCTCTGTCCCAAAAATAAATAAACGTTGAAAAAAAAAAAAAAATTAAAAAAAAAAAAAAAAAAAAAAAAAAAAAAAAAAGAAGCATGTATATGAGCTGCCCTCAGGTCTCAGCCCGAGTCCGTCCCCTGCTGGTGATCTGCCTTCTGCACCTGCTGGCCCGCGCTCCTCTGTAGCCGAAGGAGCTCTGCGTCCATCAACGCACCTTTTCCTCAAGCATCCTCCTTGGCTTTTCTGGAACATTCCACACAGTGGTTCCCACCCTTCAAAGAACCTCCTGACTTGTCTCCGTCATATTATTAGTTCTCACTTCTCACGGTAGCCGGGCGGAGGGGACAGAAGGAGAACCTTCCTTTCGTCCTTCCAGAAACTCACACGGTTGGAAAAGGAAATGGCAGCCTCACTGTCTCCAGGGTGCCGAATGTCTCCCTCCTCCCAGGCTGCTGCCTTCTCTCATTGGTTTCCCCTCTTCCTCCTGCCCTCCTCTGTGGACGCCATCCAGATTCTCCAGCTTAACCCCACGCTGGTCTTCCCACAGCCCATCCATTCTCCTGTCCTCGATGGGGGCTTTCTGCGCAGGGGGGCCTCTTGAATCTTGCCAGAGTTTGCCTGGAATTTCCACGAACCATGTGATGCATCCGCGCGGGTGTCCCACCCTCCAATCTGTGTCATTCTGAAGCCAGCTCCTGGCTTTCCGTACCTCATCCTCTGTGGCATCTCAGCGAAGACACTTGGCGTCCACCTCGACTCCTGACCTCCCTCTCGTCCTCCAACACCGAGCCCAGGCCAGTCGCCCTTCTTGATGTCTCTAGCATCTGGTGCCTCTTTGTACCCCACTGCCTCCTTCCAGCACCTTCAGGTGAACATCCAGCATTCCTTTGGAAAGAACCACCGCCCAGCTCTTGAGCCCCAAGCACTGTTTGGGTGCTGATCGGAGTCCTGGTTTCATCAGGTTGCTGGCTGCTGGGGTGGGTGACAGGTGGCAGAACGGCAGGACGGGAGGAGGCAGTGGCGGCCACGAGGCTGTTGTGGTTCCCCCACCCCAGGGATGGGGAGACCCAGGCAGACCTGGGCTATGAGCGTGAGCTCCTGAAAGGCTGCTGACAGGCCATGTTCTCGGGGAAGCCTCCTCCGTTGTCTCCAGGGCTGGTGGACCCCTGCTCTTTTCTGAACCAGCGGCGCTTTCCTTGGCCCTTCTGCATAACCAATGATGTCTTTTCTGGAAGTGGTGATTTTTGAGCTTTTTAGATAGGAGGAAACATGAAAAAAACTCACATACCTCCTTCTTGGAGTGATACGCTTTCATGTAAAAGTTTACGTACAATTGCAGGGAGTCTATCCTTGGGGTCTCCGTTTCCTGGGTTATGGCTCCTGTCCCTACAGCTCGAGGCTTCTTATCTTCCTCTCTCGCTGTCCTTCAGTGGACACAGAGGATGCTCGATACAGACATTTCCACGATGACACCTTTATTCCTGATACCAGCCTCTGGAAATTCACTCACTTTTACATCCTTGTGAAGGAGTACAAAATTTAGTTTGAAATACCCTAACATAATAGAAGAGGGTGGTTGGCTCCATGGTTCACTGTGGAGCACCTCCTTGGGCCAAGTGGTTAGAGAAGAGGCGCTGTGGTCACGGAAAGGCTGGGCGGCCCTGCAGACAAGCAGAAGCTTCTCAAGCTAATGGTGCTGCATGTGGGTACCAGGCTCTTCCCAGGATTTAGCACGAAGTTACGTGAATGCAGAGAAGACTCCTTAGTATCACATGACCGTGTGGTCTGGGCAGGTAAAATCCATTTAAGATAGTTCCAAATGGCTTAACATATGGCTTGAAAGATAACAAAGAGAAAAGGGTTGTAAGGATGGATCGCATGGTGGTCCTTCTCTGGGTTTTTGTTTCTAAAGCCAACGTGAAGTCCACACGGACGACTGTCAAGCGAATGGCGTGATTCTGACATTGAAAGCACATTTGCAAAGCTTGCTGTTGGCTTGCAGAGAACGTTCTCCCGACCAGACTAGCATTGTCCTCTATTACATATTCTTAACAGGGGATGTCCTCGTCTGCGATCCTTAACGCTTTTAGAGATGATTTTCAAACCAAAGATAGAAAGGAAGACTAATTTTTTTTTTACTGTTGAAATTTTGAGAATTCTTTATGTATTCTAGATGTTAGTTTTTTGTCAGATCTATAGCCTGCAACCATTTTCTCCTTGTTTCTTGTCCTCTTCCCAGAGCAAAAGTTTTTTTATTTTTTTATTGCTAGTTTTTTAATGTTTGTTTATTTATTTTGAGAGAGAGCGAGCGCAAGTGGGAGGGGGAGGGGGGCAGAGAGAGAAGAGGAGAGAGAATCCCAAGCAGGCTCTGTGCTGTCAGTGCAGAACCTGACGTCATGAACTGGGAGATCATGACCCGAGCTGAAATCAAGAGTCAGACGCTTAACCACCTCAGCCACCCAGGTGCCCCTATACTTAAAAACAAATTTTTTATTTTGATAAAGTCCAATTTATCAATCTTTCCCTTTGTGGATATTTTTGGCGTCAAATGTAAAAACTGTTTGCCCAGCGCTAGATCCTGAAGATCTGTTTTCCCTCTTTTTACCTAAAGGTTTTAGTTTTACATGTAAATACATGATCCGTGTTGAGTTAATTTTTGTATAAGAAAAGGTACAAGATAGAAGTTCGTTTTCTTCTCTAGGGGGTGAAATGACTAATTTTTGGAAGCTCATTTTTGAAGGTGTCTATGGTGCTTTTATGTTTTCCCTTTACTCGCGCTGGTGAAGGTGAACGAGCCATGAATCAATCTCCTTGCTTCCGTCCTTCAGCATCTCAGCAGAGAGGGTCTCCAGATGGATCCAGATAAGAAATGGAAAACTTTCATGCTTTAAGTGTTAACTTGTCTGTGACGTTTCTTGATGAAATGGCCAAGTGAATGTAGGACCACCCGCCACAATTGTTCTAAAATGCTGTGCACGATTTATGGAGGTCCACCCTGATGGCACTCTCTCTTCTCATGCCATCAGCCCTCCAGGAAATTGGAAATCCAAGCAGGGACACCCAAACCCCTTAAACTTCCTTCCGGTCATCTCCAGGTTCAAACATCTCAATATACCACAGGGACACTCACTAATCTTCAGAGTCCTGAATGACAGAGTGTCTAAGGGGAGCTCTGCCCCGCTGCGCTAGGGTTGCGGGAGAGGTGTTTTGGGCAGGGCACTCTGAGACACTCTAATGCAGATGGAGGGGACCCCAGGAAGGGGCTGAGGAGGGAGGGGAGGCAGTCATGAAAGGATGACCATGGGTATTTGTGAGCCAGGCCAGGGTGTCACCGTTCTGCTCACTATGAGCCCAGATCTTTGTACCACCAGCTGGATGTGCCTTTCCTTCCTCATCATTTTTACAAAAAATCAACAAGACAAACAGAACTCACTTCACTCACAGCCTTGTGGATGATGTCTGACTTTAAATGGGTTCTCCAATGGAGATGGATGCAAACTTCAGAGGAGCTCTGGCCCCTGGCCCACACTTGCCCTTGGGTGGAGCCTGGGCTTGCACGGACCCTGCTTCCTGTCTCCTGGGAGTCCCTGCCTGGACCTAACAGCCTCCCTGCCTCGATCACTTCTCCACCCACAGGCCATCCCAACCACGGTCATGAACCACAGACCTTAGACCACAGCTTGCACAGCCTAGGTCTGCTCAAGTCACTACCCCAGGGGTGACTCTCATCTTCTCCAGAAGGTTCCGCCAAGCACCTGGAGGCCACGCTCCAGGCTTCCCCAGCCCCACACCCCACACCCTCCCTGGCCTCTGTCTTCCTTGCTCTGAAGTTGTCCTCTGGTTCTTTGGCTCAGCGTTGGCCTGGAATCCTGCCTGGAGCCCCTGACCCCCATGCAGCCTTCTGATTCACTCGCCTCCAGACCTTTGTCAACAGCTCCTCTGTGGCCACATATGCTCATTTGTAGCCTTTCTATGGACTGACGAAGCTTGTACTTGTGTGATATGTTGACAAGAGTCTATTTTCCATTTGTAGAGGTGAGTGGAAATATTCAGATAATCCTCAGGTTTTTCTCTTTTTAATATGCGGTCTTTCTCAAGTTTTCTGACCATATATATGTATTGGCAATAGAGAAACGACCAGGTTTACAAAAATACCTGAGGGATAAGCCCACAGCTGTGCCACCGTGAAAGAGTTAGGGGTGAGTCAGCACAAACGCAAGCGAAGTCAAACCAGTTTCCCCTCTCCCCTGCCTTACTCTTGGACCAGGATGAATGCGAGATGTCTGTTTCTACAGGTCAACATGCCAGTTCTCACACACAGGAATGCTTTTAGATGCTTCGGGGTTGATTCTAAATTAAGACTCTTAAAAGTCAATACAAAAGGTCACCGGGTAGACCTGTACTTTTCATGAATAGATTCAGTTCTAAGTAGCTCTGAAGGATTTTTCCCTTCATTTCCAGCCACTTCATAAATGCTGATGGATTCAGAGTTTGCTTCCTGGCCCAAACTGTTCATCATGAAGTGACTCTTTAATTGCCAGTTAATAAAATACCTTCGCTCAACAAAGACCAGATTGTATAGCTGATAATTTCAGATTTTTTCTTTTATGGAACACGCTTCATTAACAGTGAATTTTTAATTTGCAAGTGTCAAACTCCCTAATGCATATTTAGAGCAAGAGAATGCTTAGAATAAAATTGAAATCCTTCCAATTGTCCTTATTCTCAGGCACCGCTTGAAAAGTATCTTGCAGCGTGTGAGGGGGGGCTTTAAAAATTAACTGTAGCAAGTAAGCTCTCTTCTTCTCATTTTATTTATTTTTTAAATTTTTCTTCTGCAACACGTTAGAAGCTTTGGGACCCAAGCAGAGGAGTAAGGGACAACAGGTGGCCTCGTGGGTTGGGTTCCCTGGAAACTCTCAGATGGAGGCTGAGGGGGTGATCTACTGGGAACACCACCCAGCGGGAGGGGAGCAGCCCTGGGAAGAGAACCGGATGTAGCTGAGCTGTGCTACCTCTGGACGTGAGCGGTCAGCTGACCCCACAGGGAGCCTGGGAGCTGGGACAACCCTTCAGAATGGCCCCACGGAGGGGGCTGGCTGTCCCTGGGTGGCGTGGCCTTGCAGCAGCAATTCCTGGGGCGGAATCAGATGAGGGGTCGGCACAACATGCTGGGTAGCTGGGGACTGAGCTGGGGTTGCGGTGGAGAGGGTTGTGCCCAGAGCGAGCTGTAAGAGGTCTCTCTTCTCTTCAAAAGAAGAGCACACAATGCAACGTGGTGAAGGAGAGGGACAAAGACAGATGGGGGCAGGTTCTGTCAGCCACGGTGCCGGAGAAGGGGAGAAGAACCTGGCAGAAGGGGCAATTGTCTCCAGCTGGGTGGCTGCAGTCGTGCAAGGGAGATTTTTTTTAAGTTTATTTATTTATTTGAGTGGGGGAGGGGCAGAGAGAAAGGGAGAGGGAATCCCAAGCAGTCTCCGTGCCCTCCGCGCAAAGCCCGATGTGAGGCTCGAACCCACACACCATGAGATCGTGACCTGAGCTGAAATCGAGAGTCAGATGCTTAACAGACTGAGCCACACAGGCGCCCCGTGCAAGGGATTTTTAACAAGAGGTTGGCCTTCATCACCACCACCCAGGCCTTGCATTTACGTGGAGTCTGGGTATTGTCATTGTACATCCACCAACAGTCTCCTTTCTCCCCTGCTCATAGTTTCTGACTCCTTGGTCCCATCACTTGTCCTGGACTATGCAGCCTGCCCCGCGTCTCTCCTGAATCCACCTTTTGGAACAGGAGGAGTGTGGCCGCTGCTACCTGAGCAACAGCTGGGTCTCTGCCCCTGGACAGGGTCACAGACGGTCCATCACCCTTAAGGATCCGTTCTCTTGAGTCGACTGAGATCAGGGTTTTGGTCAGCTGTGAAGAAGGAACTGTCTATGCAGAAATGCTTCTTTGAACATAATCACACTTCAGGATGATGCCAGCTTCCAGCCTGAGCTCCGCCCCCCATAGAAGGAGTTTCTGCTGGGAGAACACTGCCCTGGGCGCCCACCTCTCCACGTGCTTGAAGGTGAAGACCCTGCCAGTTACCCCCCCAAGATAGCAGCACCTGGTGAATCCAGGCACGGCCACCACCTTCCCCCTTGCACGAGGGGAGGGAGGCCTGGCCCAAAGTGACACTGTTTGAACTCTGATTTCCTTTGGATAGTAAGAAGGCAAAACTCCCATTAAAATGTAGCCACCACGTCAACGTGAAGGGATAAATTTGAACGAACACACTTCGGTTAAAGCAGTTAAGATTATTTTGACTTTGCAGTGGTCATCTGGTTCGCCAGCATCTTTCCTGATGTCTACCTTTGAGGAAAGACCGGAGGGATCACTGAGTTTGAGGAGTAAAAAATTCAAAGGTATCCCATACATGAATAAATACGTACAGGGTCCGAGTCCCTGAAACCACTCTTTATCCTAATATTTATTTACTACAAGTCACAGAGAGGATGGTGACGGGTGATGGAGCAAGCATAGAAAAAATACTGAAAAACAGTTGGTAGGAAAGAACGGTTGCCTAGGAAACGAATGTCTGCCATCTCCGGAGGGGACCAAGCCGCGGATTCAAAGCAAAAAAAGTCACTTAAAAGAAAATTTCTAAAATTCCAAATTCCTTACCTTGCTTTTTTCCCTTGTGCTTTTCTTTTCCTTATCTTCCTTAGGTTTCTTGGGTTTCTTTGCCTTCTTTTTATTCTTTTTGTTTTTCTCCTCCTCTTCTTGCCTTGCAAGAATATCTTCAGTAACCTGGTAAGGAACACAAAATGAGCATCGTGCTTTAATGGAGCCCCATCGGGATGAGGACTGGCTTTCCCGTCTGGAGGAAGTATGTGTGCTGATCAGTGGCCCCTCCCTCCCTGCCTTGCTCTGGGGCCCAAGGCAGACCCTCGTGGGGACATCGCTGGCTGCTGGCTGCCTCTGGCTGGATTTATCGGGCAGCCGTCGGATCTTGCGGGCGGTTGAAAGGGAGGCTGGACATTTCTGAACCCAGTCCCGACGCAGGGGAGCTCACGGCTTCCTAGTGCCAGACCTGCTCACACTTTCCCCAGTGGAGCTGAGGCTACCTTGGTTTCCTGCCTGGACTCCATGGGACAGGCGCCCTTCCAATAACTTTTCTTTTCTTTTTTTTCTTTAATTTTTTATGAAAAATTTTGAAAAAAAATATTTTGAGAGAGAGAGAGAGAGAGAGAGAGAGAGAGAGCGCGAGCAGGGGAGGGGCAGAGAGACAGGGAGAGAGAGAATCCCAAGCAGGCTCTACACTATCAGCACAGAGCCCGATGAAGGGCTTGATCCCACGCACCGTGAGACAGGCTCCAGGCGCTGAGCTGTCAGCATACAACCCGACCGGGGGCTTGAGCTCACGAAACACGAGATCATGACCTGAACCGACGTTGGACACTTAACCGGCTGAGCCACCCAGGCGCCCCTCATGATTGGTTTCTTTCACCTGTGACTTCATTTCTATTTCCTACAGTGACAAAACCCCATTTATTCTTCCCAAATTTTCAATATCTTTTAAGAAGTACCTGGTTCACATCAGATTAGCTTCATCGGAGAATTAGTAAAGGTTTGTGAAAAATCACACAATCCCTTCTGTACAACAGATGTTTGCTGAGCTCCCATTTGCTGTGGCCGAGAGCCATGAATTCTGGGAGATGTGAGGGTGCCGGTGATAGGACCCATTTCCTGTTAGACCCTGGGGCTCCGCCCATCACTGGTCATGTGACCGAGACAAGTGGCATGACATCCCTGGGACCTAGTTTCCGAGTTTCATTTTCTGAAGTGAAGTCGGTACTCGCGTCCATTGCATGTATGATAAACCAGGCATGGTCCTAAGAGCGGCACAAAGACGAGCTCATTTACTGCTAAATGCAGCCCAGGGATGGGAGCTGTCGCCAACCTGTTTTATCGGTAAGAGAACAGGGCACAAAGAGTTCAGTCATGTGGCCAAGGACACACAGCTGGGGGGTGCAGAGCTGGGATCCAAAGAGGCACTAACCGGGATGAATTTCACAACATAGAAAGGAACGAGGCAAGGTGTGCCCAGCGTATGTCGATTTATCCTATCATACAAAACGCATATAGTTCAATAAAAAAAAAAATAATACTCTCCAGTTTCAGGATCCATACATATGTCGTCCAAGCAAAAAAGACATATGAGGGAACTCCCAATGCCAAATTGAGGACAGTGGTTTCTTCTGGACGGCAGGGTATGCAATTAAACCAAAAGGCTAGTAGCATTTCACCTCTACTACGTTGTACTAAATCATCCTCCTGGGACCAGGGCTGCTTGTTACGCCTTATTAGTGATTTACGACACTGCTGACGTTTATTTTCTAGTATTATATTTTTGTTATTTATACCTACGTGGCTTTTAGGAGCTTAGTTCAAACCTTTAAAAATATAAACGATACAGCTTTATTGTGAACCAAGCAGGATATTCTGGTCCCATCTGGACTTAAAAACAACATCACCACCATGGTCATTAGTCATGTGCCCTACTTCCCTCTATCCAGAGGTCTGCCCGTCCCCTAGGCTCTAGTGAAGCTCTCGGTGGGATGAGGCTCACAGAAAGGGTGCTGGGGAGGGTGAGAGGTGACGTATGTGTTGCACACATTATATGGTAATAAAAAGGGTGTCTTTGGATGGAATTAAAAGTCTCTTGTCCAAGTAGCAATGTTTTCCTTGGGGATCAGGCTCACCTCAACTCAGAGACCCAAATCATGGCCGCTCAGGACTTTTACGTTTGGAGCACTTATGGAGCATGAATATTTTTTTGGTCCTTGGAAGTCTGGAAGCTTTCAGAAACGTAAAGACAATTTTCAAAAAATAGCCCGACGTATAAAATGTGAGCGGCTATACAAAATGGTGAAATCCTTATTTGTGGAACATACAATTCAGTGTATCTTTGAAAGCCTTTTCCATTGTATTATTTATTTCCTCCATATCCTTAGTTATTAATTTGATGAATAAATACATTCACATGGCCCACAATTCAAGAACGACAGAAGAGCATGTAGTGAAATGTTCCATTCCCATGCTGTGAGCCAGTCAGCTTTCTAAAGCCAGCCTCAATTCCTTGGAGATACTTCTGGAGACATTTTATATAGCTGTATGCAAATATATGTGCACACACACACACACATTGCTGTGTTATGTTTGCCAATGGTGTGAAATGGTGTGTGATTGGAGTTTGTCTTTTTTTTTAAGCCAATGTTGGATTTATTTTGTTCTTGGTTTTTTCTTTTTTTTTTTTTAAGATTTTTTTTTTTTTGAGTGAGAGAGACAGTGTATGTGCTTGAGAGTAGGGGGAGAGGGTAGAGCGAGAGAAAGAAGAGAGAGAGAGAGAAGAGAGAGAGAGAATCTTAAGCAGGCCCCTTGCTCAGCCTAGAGCCCGACGTGAGGCTTGATCCCCTGAGCCTGGGATCATGACCTGAGCCAGAATCAACAGTTGGGCGCTCAACCAACTAAGCCACCCAGGTGCCCCTCCTCTTGAGTTTCGACCCTAGCAAAATCTTCGAAAGTACACAAATGTGTACACAGGTATACACACAAACACATAATATAAACATAGACTGGTCTTTCTATACAAACGTCAGTGTATCGTACCCAGTGTCCTTGTGAGCTTCTCTCCTGATAATGTCCTGGCCGTCCTTCCTTCGCAGTGCGTAAAGGGCTTCCTTGTTCTTTTTTTTTATAGGTGTAGTGTCGATTATCTGGCTCTTCTCCCACCGATGGAGTTAGGTTGCTCCCCATTGTTTGCTTTCACTAGCAACGCTGCACGAGTAAGTGCATGCACATATCATTTGGCAGGTGTGTGGGCCTATCTGCAGGATGAGTTCCTAGTAGGCTGGGTCAAGGGTATGTCCATTTGTAATGCAGTCCCACTGCCCCCATCGGGCTGCCAACTTCTACTCTGCCAGCAGTGCAAGGGGGTGCTTCTTTCCTTATATGCTCTGACATGGTGTGGCCCCGTGTATTTATGTTTGCTACCCAAACGGCTGAGAAAATGGTATGTCACTCGAGTTGTTCTCGATAGCAGTGCTGAATTTATCTTGCTCATGCTCTTCAACTTTAGCAAAACCTCCCGAAGTCAGAAGGACCCTTTGTTCCTTTGCTAAGGCAGCTGCCATGTTTTCAGGAAACTGTGGGGCCTGAGGGCCAAATCTGGCCCCACCACCTGGTTTCTTTCACAATAATATAATATATCATAATGTAATTTTTTTGAGGCCTGTTTCACATAGCATGTATTCACACATTCCAAGGGTACAATTCAATTGTTTTTAGTGGATACACCAAGTTGTGCAACCATCACCATGAATCCGATTTAGAACATTTCCATCACCCCAGTGTGAGCCCCTCATGTCTGTGGTCAGTCCCTTTGCTTTTCCTTCACCCCTTGACAGGCAAATGCTAATCTCCTCCCTGCCTCCATACAGTCACTTTATCTGGATGTTTCCTGTAAATGGAATCATATAATGTGTGGTCTCTTATGTCTGGTTCCTTTGCGTTTGCATCATGTTTTCGAGGTCTACCCATGTTGGGTGTATCTCAATTGATTTTTCCTTTTTTATCGCCAAATAATATTCCTTTGCATGGACGCACCACATCTGCCCTATCCAGTTACCGCATGATGGATATTTAAGTTGTTCCAAAGTTTTGGCTATTATGAATAATAGTCTCATGAATGTTCATACATAAACTTTTTTGTGTGGACATATTTTCATTTCTCTTGGATAGAGGCCCGAGAATGGGCTGCTGGGTCATTTGGCATGTTTATATTTAACTTTTTTTTTTAAAGTAGGCTTCAGGGGTGCCTGGGCAGCTCAGTCAGTTAAGTGTATGACTTTGGCTCAGGTCATGATCTCACAGTTCATGAGTTCGAGCCCCGTGTCGGGCTCTGTGCCGACAGCTCAGAGCCTGGAGCCTCCTTCAGATTCTGTGTCTCCCTCTCTCTGCTCCTCCCCAGCTCAGGCTCTGTCTGTCTCTCTCTCAAAAATAATAAATAAAAAAAAAAAAACCTTTAAAAAAAACTAGTGAAGTAGGCCTCATACCCAGTGTGGAGCCCAATGAGGGGCTTGAACTCAGGATCCTGAGATCAAGATCTGAGCTGAGATCGAGAGTTGGACGCTTAACAGACTGAGCCACCCAAGCGCTCCTATATCTAACCTGAAAGAAACTGACAAACTTTTCTCAAAGTGGCTCCACCATTTTCTGTTCCTACCAGCACCACAGGAGGGTTCCCTTTTCTCTGCACCCGCAACATTTGTTATTGTCTGTCCTCTTGATTGTCACCATCCTAGTGGGTAGGAAATGGTCTCACTGCAGGATTTATTCATTCATTCATTTATTAATTATTTATTTATTTAAAGTTTAGTTAACATACTGTGCAATATTGGTTTCAGGAGTGGAATTCAGTGACTCATCACTTACATACAACACCCAGTGCTCGTCATTACAAGTGCCTTCCTTAATGCCCATCGCTGATTTAGCCCATCCCCCACCCACTTCCGTCCATCAATCCTCAGTTTGTTCTCTATCATTGAGTCTTCTGTGGTTTGTTTCCCTCTCTTTTCTTCCCCCCCCCCCTTCCATATGTTCATCTGTTTTCTTTCTCTCTTTTTTTTTAATGTTTATTTATTTTTGAGAGAGAGACACACACAGTGTGAGCAGGAGAGGGGCAGAGAGAGAGGGAGACACAGAATCCGAAGCAGGCTGCAGGCTCCGAGCCGTCAGCACAGAGCCCGATGCAAGGCTCAAACTCACGGACCGCGAGATCGTGGCCTGAGCCGAAGTCGGACGCTTAACCGACTGAACCACCCAGGCGCCCCTCATCTGTTTTACTTCTTAAGTTCCACACATGAGTGAAATCATACGGTACTTGTCTTTATCTGACTTCTGACTGACCTATTTCACATTCTACCTCCATCCATGTCACTGCAAATGGCAAGATTTCATTCTTTTTGTTGGCTGAGGAATATTCCAGTGCATATATCTATATGCCACATCTTCTTTATCCATTCATCAGTTGATGGACATTTGGGCGGTCTCCATAGTTTGCCTATTGTTGATAGTGCTGCTCTAAAACATTGGGGTGCATGTATCCCTTCAAATCTGTATTTTTGTAACTTTTGGGTAAATATCTAATAGTGCACTGGCTGGATCTTAAGGTAGTTCTATTTTTAGTTTTTTTGAGAACCCTCCACACTGTTCTCCAGAGTGGCTGTACCAGTTTGCATTTCCACCAGCAGCGCAAGAGGGCCCCCCTTTCTCTGTATCCTTGCCAACACTTGTTGTTTCTTACGTTGTTAATTTTAGGCATTTGGACAGGTGTGAGGTGGTATCTCGTCATGGTTTTGATTTGTGTTTCCCTGATGATGAGTGATGCTGAGGATCTTTTCACGTGTCTGTCGGCCATCTGGATGTCTTCTTTGCAAAAGTGTCTATTCGTGTCTTCTGCTCATTTCTTCGCTGGGTTGTTTGTTTTTTGGGTGTTGAGTCTGATAAGTTCTTTATAGATTTTGGACACTAACTCTTTATCAGCTATGACAGTTGCAAATATTTTCTCCCATTCCGTAGGCTGCCTTTTCGTTTTGTTGATTGTTTCCTTCACTTTTCAAAAGCTTTTTATCTGGATGAAGTCCCAATGGTTCATGTTTGCTTTTGTTTCCCTTACCTTAGACGACATGTCTAGTAAGAAGTTGCTATGGCCGAGGTCAAAGAGGTTGCTGCCTGTGCTCTCTTCTAGGATTTTTTCCTGTCTCACATTTAGGTCTTTCATCCATTTTGAATTTATTTTTGTGTATGGCATAAGAAAGTGGCCCAGTTTTATTCTGCACGTTGCTGTCCAGTTTTCCCAGCACCATTTGTTGAAGAGACTGTCTTTTTTCCATTGGATATTCTTTCCTGCTTTGTTGAAGCAACTGTATGTTGACCATACAATTGTGGGTTCATAGCAGTTTTAAATTTTATCTCCCTAGTGACTAATGGTGTCAAGCATCTTTTCCTGCGCTAATTAGCTATTCATATACGATCCATTGTGCGTTGTCTTCAAGTCTTTTGCCCGTTCTTTGACTGAACAGGCTTCTTATTGAGACGTTAGAGTTCTTTGTTTATCCTGGATATAAATCCCTTTCCAGGTATATGCCTGAAGACATATCTTCCCCCAGTCTGTTTTTGTCTTTGCATTTTTTTGATGGCATCTTTTGAGATGTAAAATTTTTGAATTTTGATGAGGTTCAATTGAGCAATGTTGTCTGTTAGTTTAGTTCTAATTTGCGTTTCTGTTATAGGCATGGGGTTGATAATCTTTTCATATCCTGAACATCTTTTATTATGTTTCAAACCCATTTACATTTTCTTTTCTGAGAACTGGCTGTTCATATCCTTTGGCTTTTTAAAACATCAGGTTATTGATCTTTTTTTTACAGACCTGCAGGAGCTCTTTATATATGAAAACAATGACCTCCTGTGTGTGATGCTCATTACAAGTAATTATCCTACTGTGTCATTGGTCATTGGACTTCACTTGGGGTTGGTTTTGCCACGTGGGTTAGAAACTGTGTGTGTGTCATTTAAAATTTCATTTTTTTCTTCTATGACTCCTGGGTTGTGCAGCAGAGGTAGAAATGTCTTTCTCACTCTGAGCTTATGACAATTTCTTCTTTGGCTTCTTCTAGTTCTTTTGTGTTTTTGTTTTGTTTGACGTTTACATCTTTGATCCATCTGGAGGCATTCTGGTAGAAGCTATAAAGAAACAGGGATTTAATTTCCTTCTTTTTTTCAGATGATGACCTGCTTATTCTAATACTATTTATTAAGTGGTCTTTTCTCCCCCTTACCCAAGAAAGGTGAGATGCCATCTTCATTATGGACGAAATTCGCGTAAATTTGGGTGTATTTCTTGATTTCCTATTCGTTTCCATTGACGCGTCTTTTTAGTTATTTGCCTCTTTCAATGGGCTCTTTAAAAAAATTCTTTTCGGGGCGCCTGGGTGGCTCAGTCGGTTGAGCGGCCGACTTCAGCTCGGGTCATGATCTCGCGGTCCGTGGGTTCGAGCCCTACGTCGGGCTCTGGGCTGATGGCTCAGAGCCTGGAGCCTGCTTCTGATTCTGTCTCCCTCTCTCTCTGCCGCTCCCCCGTTCATGCTCTGTCTCTCTCTCTGTCTCAAAAATAAATAAATGTTAAAAAAAAAATTAAAAAAAAATTCTTTTCAACCGACTGAGCCACCCAGGTGCCCCTAGGAAAAGAAATTAAAAAAAAAATTTTTTTTTTACATTTACTTATTTTTGAGAGACAGAGAGAGACAGAGCACAAGTGGGGGAGGGGTAGAGAGAGAGAGACACAGAATCTGAAGCAGGCTCCAGGCTCAGAGCTGTCAGCACAGAGCCCGACGCAGGGCTCGAACTCACAGACCGCGAGATCATGACCTGAGCTGAAGTTAGACGCTTAACTGACTGAGCCACCGAGGCCCCCGCAATGGGCTCTCCATGACACGGTTCAATACTGGGTAGGGCTAGTTTCTTCTCATTACATTGTGCTTTTGGAATTTTATTGGTTATTCTCGGCTATTGACTTTCTATTTAAAGTTTAAAATCAGGTTGGTCATGGGGCATCTAGGTGGCTCCGTTGGTTGAATGTCTGACTTTGGCTTAGGTCATGATCTCACAGTTTGTGGGTTCGAGCCCCACGTCCGGCTCTGTGCTGACAGCTCAGAGCCTGGAGGCTGCTTTGGATTCTGTGTCTCCCTCTCTTTCTTCCCCTTCCCTGCCTGTTCTCTCTCTCTGTTTCTCTCAAAAATAAATAAAATAAATATAAATTAAAAAACAGGCAAATCAGGTTGGTCACATTCTGTGAGGCCTGCCCACCCCACCTCCACCATAATGCCACTGGTATTTTTGTTTGGATCATAGTACATGTACAGATGAAGTTTGGGAGAGCTGACGTATTCACGGTACTGTGTATCCCTGCCTAAGAACACAGGGTGCTTTTATCTCTTGTCCTCTGCATCCCTCACAGTGTTTTGAACTTTTCTTCACATAGAACACACATTTATTATTAAGTTTGTTCCTGGATGCTTTATTGTTTTATTGCTGTTGCTGCTGAAAACGGGCCGTTTTGGTCTGCTTTCTTTCCAGCCGCTGTTTGCACACGTGAACGCTTTTGCTCTCTGTAACTCCCCGTCTTCCTTCTCGTACTGTGAAGGGGCTGTTCAGTTTATTCTCATTGCTTTTCTACGTGTAGAGCAAACCTGCAAAAAGTGTTCGCTTTGCCTCTTCCGTTCTAATTTCTCTATCTCTACGTTCTTTCTCGTGTCCCATCGTGCTTGATAGATCCTAGGGAACAGTGGTAACAACAGCCACCCTTGTATTTTTCATGACGTTGGTGGAATTGTCGCTTGTGAATTTCATTAAGCGCAATATCAGATCTTGAACCAAGAAATACTTTGTCACGTTAAAGAAGTATCCCTATATTCTGATTTTTTTTGTTTTGTTTCATAATATCACAAACGGCCGTTGAATTTGTTTTTTTTTAATATTTATTTATTTTAACATTTATTTATTTTTGAGAGAGAGAAACAGCACGAACAGGGGAGGGGAAGAGAGAGAAAGACACACAGAATCTGAAAGCGGGTTCCAGGCTCTGGGCTGTCAGTGGTTCTGGCGTGCTGATATTTCGGTTTGAATTTTTGCATTGAAACTCGTAACGAAGACTGGTCTGCGGTTCTATTTGTCCTCAGTCTTTCTGGGGAGCTGGTAGCAACGGGATTATGCTCACTTCGTAGCAAGTGTTCGCACGGTTTTTTACAAACGTAAAGTTGACTCTTCACGTACATGCTACCATGCTTGTGCTTGGCCTGTCTCTTCGTCCTCCTCCTTCCGTTGGCAACAACTGTTACGACCTCCTGCAAGATCTCCACGTGCGCCGCCTGAGGTACACGATGCACGTCACCTCATCTAACCATCACATCAGCCCCGGGAAGGAGGCACCGCTGGGATGTCCGTTTGCGGAGGAGAAAACTGAGGCGCGAGGGGAGGCTGCGGACGTAGCGAGTGCTGGGACTCTGGTTCATCAACACTACGCTGTCCCCAGTCTTCACTCACCTACGTTTAAAAGTCACGCTGCCTCGGGGCGCCTGGGTGGCTCAGTCCGTTAAGCATCTGACTCTTGGTTTCAGCTCAGGTCACGATCTCGTGGTTCATGAGATCGAGCCCTGAGTCGGGCTCTGTGCTGACAGCGCGGAGCCTGCTTGGGATTCTCTCTCTCCCACGCTCTCTGCCCCTCCGGGGCTCATGCTCGTGCTCTCTCTCAAAAATAAATAAACATTAAAAGAAAGTCCTGCTGCCTTGCGGCTGGCCTCCTTTGCTTTATTTTAATGTATTAACTGGAGATCCTCAGTTTCTTTCGTTTTTAGTAGACATCAGCCCTACTTGTGAACGTCTCTTGTACACGATTTAGACACGGCACCAACTTTCTTCATCCTGAGATCACTCCCTTTCTAAACTAACACGAAATGCATTTGGGGCCTGGCCGTGGGCTTTCAGGACACAGCGTGTGCCTGACAACGTAGCTGCAGAGACAAGACCTAACCGTGTAAAAACGAGAAATGGCACCACGTCGAAATGCCAGCCACTCAAGGCAGGGTTTGATGGGCTGGGGAGGTTATGTGGTCGCTGGGTTCCGAGGAGGACAGGAGTCTGCCGGAGGGCGGAGCGAAGGCTGGGGAGCTGAGGTCAGCTTCTGACGGGGGGTGGGGGCGCTTCCCTTTGACCCCGAGGGCTCACTCAGGGGAGCACAGGGGGGTGGGAAGTCAGTAGTGCTGAGGGTGAGAAACCCTGACCTGTAGCATGGCTTTTACCTCTGCGTAGTGCTTCGTGTTCCTTAACTGGGTCCCTCCTAAGGAGTATTAGTCTGTTTTCTTCATCAGTGCCACAAATGGGGCAGACACGGGCAGCTGGTTCAACCACGTGTATGGCAGGGGGCAGCAAATCACACCGCAGGGGCCAAATCCGGCCTGCTGCCCAGTTGGTAAATAAAGTTTTATTGGAACACAGCCACGCCCATTCATTACCTACTGTCCGTGTTCACTTTCATGCTACGATGGCAGAGTTGAGCAGCTGTGGCAGAGAATGCTGTTCCATAGCCTCAAATACTGACCATTTGGCCCCTTATGGAAAAAGCTCGTTGGCTCCGATCTACGGCAACTTGTCTTATCACGTGCTGGGAATAAATTCCTTGAATAGCGTTTATGGGTCAAAGAGTATACTCATTAAACATTTCATATTTACTTGGTCCACGTCCCTCAAGCATGTCATGCTAATTTACGCATTTATGTATCCAGCCACAGTGGATGAGAGCGGCTTTTCTCTACATGCTCACCAACTCCAGTGATTACCATGACTTAAAATTTTTACCAACCCTATAGGTGAAAAGAGATGTAGTGACATTATTTTACATTTAAGTCTCGATGCTAGTGAGTTTTAAAATTTTTTAAATTAAGGTAACATTTTTCCCCCTTCTTTTTTACTGGGCTGTTTAGATTTTTCTTAGTATTTTCTAAGAACTCTTTATGTATGAAAGATAGCTACTGTCACCTACGTCGCAAATATTTTCTCCAGTTCATCATATGATTTTAATTTGAATTATGCTATATATTTGTTTGCCATTTGAGCTTTATGTAGTCAAGTAAACCAGCTTGAGTGTATCAGTATGAGTTTCACTTTTAATGGCAATGCTCATAGTACTCTACTGTTGGGTATGATGCAAATCTTCTCTTGGTTTCTATGATAAATACGCTGAGGTTAAGAATGGTTTTCCTATTGGGGCGCCTGGGTGGCTCAGTCGGTTAAGCGTCTAACTTTGGCTCAGGTCATGACCTCGCGGTCTGTGAGTTCGAGCCCCGTGTCGGGCTCTGTGCTGACAGCGCAGAGCCTGGAGCCTGCTTCGGATTCTGTGTCTCCCTCTCTCTCTTTACCCCTCCCCCACTTGTGCTCTGTCTCCCTCTGTCTCTCAAAAATAAATAAATATAAAAGAAAAGAGTGTTTTTCCTATTTATAGTTTATTGAGACATCTCTAAAAATAGCTCTAAGGGTGCCTCGGTGGCTCAGCTGGTTAAGCATCGGACCCTTGGTTTTTGGCTCAAGTCATGATCTTGCAGTTCGTGAGTTTGAGCCCCATGCCGTGCTCTGTGCTGACAGCGCGGAGCCTGCTTGGGATTCTCTCTCTCTGCCCCTCCCCTGCCCATGCATGAAATAAACTTTAAAAATAAATAAATTAATAAAAATAGCTTTAGCAGTCAATTGCATCAGTCAATTGCACTGGAGTATCTATAGAGATGTTTCTCTGAAAGAGTGTCAGTATGCAAAGCGCTGAGTCCGGACGGATGAGCAGAAACTAAGTGGGGGAAGAGGGGCAGAAGGCCACCCTGGGACGAGAGGAGGGCACGACCCACACAAAGGCACCACGGGTGCCGTGACGCGAGACATGAGGAGGGTGGGCGAGTGGCCGCTGGAGTCCGTGGCAGGAAGATGGGGGCAGGAGACGACCCTGAGAGGCGAGCAGGGGCCAGAGCATAAAGGGGCCCTTGACGTCAAACTGCTCAGAATTTACCAAGAAAGTGAGCCCCCCGCGTTGTCACGTCTCTTTGAAAGGCGAGATGGGAGAAAGGAGGAATTCATTTTGAAATAAATTTAAAAGTACGTCGTTGGTGAAACCCCAAAAGTAGTTCCCTGTGAACACGTGTAGGGAAATAACCCAAACCTAGTAACACCACGAACCCATCCAGCTCACGCTTCAATAGAAACGCGGTTGCAGTATATTTATGTTTCATTTCTCAAGCGTGTTCGTACCTGTTGTGGGGTCTTGTTGGAGAAGATAATAGCTGACCCTCCTTCTTCTACGTGAGGGTAGTCAGGAAACGTGCCTGTTAAGTTCCTGAGGAAGCAAAAGAGGGAGATTAAGTAGAAATGAACTCCGTAATTCAGAACGTAATCCAGAACTCGTCTCTGTAATATTTCCCACTAGCTGGCTCTGCTTACGCTCATTTATTTATTTATTTATTTATTTATTTTTATTTATTTATTTTTTTCAACGTTTTTTTTTTTAATTTATTTTTGGGACAGAGAGAGACAGAGCATGAATGGGGGAGGGGCAGAGAGAGAGGGAGACACAGAATCGGAAACAGGCTCCAGGCTCCGAGCCGTCAGCCCAGAGCCTGACGCGGGGCTCGAACTCACGGACCGCGAGATCGTGACCTGGCTGAAGTCGGACGCTCAACCGACTGCGCCACCCAGGCACCCCTGCTTACGCTCATTTAAATGAGTGACGGTTGGGGAGCCTGGGTGGCTCGGTCGGTTGAACGTCCGACTTCAGATCAGGCCATGGTCTGGCAGTTCGTGAGTTCGAGCCCCGCGTCGGGCTCTGCGTTAACAAACAGCTCGGAGCCCGGAGCCTGCTTCGGATTCTGTGTCTCCCCCTCTCTCTCCGTCCCTCCCTGCCCACGTTCTGCCTCTCTCTGTCTCTCAAAAACAAACAAAGTTTTAAAAAAATTAAAAAAAAAAAATAAATGAGTGATGGTTGTCAGCGTGGAAGCTCCCCGCCCGTTGCGGCCGGACACGCTGCCTCCGAGGCGTGGAGAGACCTGGGAGACGTTCCTAGAGGTTTGCTTCCTCCAGGTAATTGTTACTTGGAGACAGACACCCCTCTCTTGAAAACAGATTTTTAAAATGATTGAGACACTCTGTGCTTAAGTTCGGAATGAAGACAGAAGCACAAATCATTTCTTCCTGTTTAAAATTTAGAATAAACACAGGGTTTTGAAACTAAACAGAAGGATGGAGCTGTTCGGATGACAAATTTACTAACAGTGCACGAGATACGTGGACAAGCTCTTAAGTTTCCATAAGGCTAAGGCTCCATTTTGTACGGGCTCCAAATAGTTTTTTGTGTCACCATGTAATTTTTACCTTTCAAAAAGCAGAGTTTGCAATTTATTAAAAAAATTTTTTTTAACGTTTATTCATTTTTTGAGAGACAGAGAGAGACAGGGCATGAGTGGGGAGGAGCAGAGAGAGAGAGAGAGAGAGAGAGAGAGAGAGGCAGACACAGAATCCGAAGCAGGCTCCAGGCTCTGAGCTGTCAGCACAGAGACCGATGGGGGGCTTGAACCCACAGACCGCAAAATCATGACCTGAGCCGAAGTCGGCCGCTCAACCGACTGAGCCACTCAGGCGCCCCGCAGACTCTGCAATTGAATATTGAGGAATTTTGCGAGGGGTGTGTGTGGTTACTATTTCTACGTGCCTGGGGGTCTACTGAGGCAGAGAAACTAAGGGTTAGAGAAGACAGCCGTGCAGAAGATGAGTCTACAACAGTGGTTCTCAAACATTTGCCCTTTGGAGCCCTTTATACTCTTAGAACTTTTGAGCATCTCAAAGAGCTCTTGTTTATGTGAGTTCTAGCTACAAGTATTTACTGTGTTAGATACTAAAACGGAGAAATTTCTAAAACTTGCATTTTAAATTCACTTAATAACAACACTGACAAACCCCTTATATGTTCATGTAAATAACATCTTTAGTACATGTCCGAAAACAAACAAACAAAAATAGAAGAGTGTTACTGTTCTGCATCTTTCAAGCCTTTTTAATGCCTGGCTTGGGGGTTCGCTGGCCGCTCCTATCTGCTTCCGTATTCGTTCTGCTGCAACACGCTGTTTCGGTTGAAGTTTGGGAAGAAAACCTGTCCTCACGTTCGCCACATTTCGTCATTCATTAACAATTCCACCGATCTCAAAACCAAAAGCCTGAGTAATGGGAAGCTCTCAGGCTCACGGGGGTGATCACAAGAGTTCCAAAAATTTAATTTCTGCCATGTCAGAGGTTTCCCTTCAGGCTCATTTGGTTCACTTTTTTGAGAATCTGGCAGTTGTTTGCTCAATTAAGAATGATGTTCCATGAAAAGTGGCTGGTTCGGCTGAAAGCAGACGGCTCCACAGGTGTGCGTCCAGATAGCCAGCACACTCGGCGTGCGGCCAAAAGCATTCAGCGCACTTTGATTTCATCATGCAGAATATTAAAAAGCTGTGTAGTCAAGGGCTAAGTCTTTTTTTTTAATGTTTATTCATTTATTTTTGACAGAGAGAGGGTGTGAGCGGGGGAGGGGCAGAGAGAGGGAGACACAGGATCCGAAGAAGGCTCCAGGCTCCGAGCTGTCAACACAGAGCCCGATGTGGGTCTCGAACCCACAAACCGCAGGATCATGACCCTGAGCCGAAGTGGGACACTTAACTGACCGAGCCACCCAGGCGCCCCAATTGCCAAGTCTTCTTAATACGATTACTTTTTACTGTGTCCTCAAGGATACTGTTAAATGAAACCTTTTTTTGAAAGGCACATGCATGGTGGTGAGGGCTGACTCTGAGTTGGGGCTGCTGCTTGGTTCATGCTTAGGAGTCAACATCCCTGCTGGCTGTTGCCCCAGTGTTTCCACAGGGTTACTCTTAAAGCATTCTAAAACAGTCACATCATTGTCTGCACAAAATATCTCAGGTCTCCTGAGCCTTTTCTTTGGGCTCATTTAATAGGAATATGACTCAGCTCCTTAGCTTTGCTTTAAAAAGCACTGAACACGATGGGGCATATGTGGCCAAATGAAAGGGCAGGATGATGATAGAAGATCACATGCTAAGTGACATTGACACTAAGTCACATTGCTTAGTGACATTGTCACTAGACTATGTCACATGCTAAGTGACATTCTGTCATTGTAGCTACCTTGGTGGACTCATGTACTCATTTACCCATCCATCCATCCATCCATCCATCCATCCATCCATCTATCCATCCATCCATCTAATCTATCCATCCACCCATCCATCCATCCATCCATCCACCCATCCATCCCTCCACCCATACATCATCCATCCATTCACCCATCCATCCATCTATCCACCATCCCTCCATCATCCATCCATCCACCCACCCATCTATCTATCCGTCCCTCCGTCCATCCATCCATCCATACATCTAGCCATCATCCATCCATCCCTCCATCATCCCTCCATCCCTCCATCCCTCCATCCATCCATCCAATCTATCCAACCATCCATCTATTCATATGGTCAATCAACACACACCTGATTGGTACCAATGAGATTCTGGATGTAGTGATGGGAGACAGTGATCCGAAGATTAAAATGTCAGCCGTTGCCCTGACGCTCTCACCTTCCACAATCACATGGCTGATGCATGTATTTGACTTCAGACACTGCTTGTTCACAAGACTCAAATCTCAAATCTTATTAAACTGCCTGACCACAGTCTATCTTGTTCTGTGCTTCACTTGGCCTTGACAGGTTAAAAAGTATGAATACATTTGGGGCACCTGGGTGGCTCAGTCGTCTGACTTCAGCTGAGGTCATGATCTCACGTTTCGTGGGTTCAAGCCCCACGTCGGGCTCTGGGCTGACAGCTCAGAGCCTGGAGCCTGCTGCAGATTCTGTGTTTCCTCTCTTTGCCCCTTCCCAGCTCACACTATGTCTCTCTCTCTCTCTCTCTCTCTCTCAAAAATAAATAAACATTAAAAAAATTAGGGGCACCTGGGTGGCTCAGTCGGTTAAGCGTCCGACTTCGGCTCAGGTCACGATCTCGCGGTATGTGAGTTCGAGCCCTGCGTCGGGCTCTGTGCTGACTGCTCAGAGCCTGGAGCCTGTTTCAGATTCTGTGTCTCCCTCTCTCTCTGACCCTCCCCCGTTCATGCTCTGTCTCTCTCTGTCTCAAAAATAAATAAACGTTAAAAAAAAATAAAAAAAAAAAAAACAACAAAAAAAACCCAAACAACAAAAAACTATGACTACATTTTGATTAAAAGCTCGAGCACTCTTGCTCTGTGCACCCACCCACCCATCCCTCCGACGGCCACTTTATAGGCAGCTCCATTGTCTAATTTTAATTCCACACTTTAAAGCTTGTTTTGGGGGACTCAGAACAAACCTAGAAACTGACATAAACTGAACACAAACAGGATTTACATGTGCCATTTCTAAAATAGAATTCATAATTATGTTACACATCAATTGTCATAGTAAGATTTAATAACGCATGTATGATAGTTTTCATAGTTCTTTTTGCAAAAACAGGATCGAATATATCTATTTTTAACAGATAAAAGGACATACTTCGTTTTTTTTAAGTCACGTTAGTTTAAGTAATTAACCATAAACTGAAATTGGATGTCTTGGCCTTAGAGACTGCACAAACTGTTGTAGGGCACACATTTAAAAGATAGATTTTAAAATTCTTATCTAGACGTGACAGCATAGCCTGATAGCTCTTTCTCACCTCCATGCACACACGTGCACACACTTGCATCATGCACACACGCACACACGCACACACACGCTGTGCTCACACCATCCCCACGTTCTTCCTCCCTCATAAGGAGTCCTCTGGCCCCGGAGTGGTTGTTTCCCAGCTTTGGGATATTCTTTTTAATTTTTTTTTATCGTTTATTTATTTTTGAGACAGAATGAGACAGAGCATGAATGGGGGAGAGTCAGAGAGAGAGACAGAGACACAGAATCCGAAGCAGGCTCCAGGCTCCGAGCTGTCAGCACAGAGCCCGACGTGGGGCTCAAACTCACGGACAGTGAGATCGTGACCTGAGCCGAAGTCGGACGCTTAGCCGACTGAGCCACCCAGGCGCCCACCAGCTTTGGGATATTCTAAGTGCGCCCTGGGTGTGCACTGATTGGGATTCTCCCTGTCCCTGTCGCCCTGTCCTGTGTGTCCTGTGACTCAGTCACTTAGAGCATGCTGACAGATACTGAATTTTACTCTGTTTCCTTGGTTGCTGGGTTTCACCCTCACATTTTCAGCTGTGGGGCCATGGCCTCCCCTCTCCCGAGTCAGGGTGCTCAAAGCTGGGACACACCTGATCTCTCCTGCCGCTAATCATAAGGAAGCTGTGAGGTGACGAGCTGTAAGGTGTCGCTCTGGGCTCAGCACACTTCAAGGTGTGAAAACTGCAGGGACCGTTGGCCTTGACTTGGGGACGAGTAAAGAGAATATGATTTTGGCTCCCACTGTGCTCCTGGCAGAAACAGCTGGGGCTGACAGCATCGGCTGCAGGTGAAAGCCCATCTGGGGACTTCTGGGGGAGTAATTCCAATGACACAGTGTCAGGAAGGATTACAGGTGGAAACAACACGCCTGGTTTCTGCTGGACTCTGCTCCCCCCACGGGCACCTCATTCCTGTCTTCCTGGGACTGTGCCCCTTCTCCACAGTCCCAGGATCACCGAGGGGCAGGCACTGTCCTCTCACTTGGGTACAGACGTGCTGTCTGGTCACCACCCATGGTGTCTGAACACCACGGGTGCCTTATCCAGGCCTCCTGTCCCGAAAACCCGCCACTGTGCTTAGGGCTGTGAACACATGCTGTGAACACTGGCAGTAGTCAAATAACTAGAATTACAAGATGATGGGGTCTCGGCCTGGAAGATTCTCCTCCCCATCCCTCCCGGGGACTTTGCTACTCGTTGCCTGAGGGGAGGGGAGTGGGGAGCTGCAGAGACAGCTGGTCCCCTTTCTGACTGGTGGAAGGGACCACAACTCCCCAGACGGGCCGGCCTGATCCTAACCACCAGGACCTGAGAACGTGGCCTCATTTGGAAATAGGGCCGTTGAGAGGAGGTTATACTGGAGGGGGCAGGGTGGGCCCGCATCTAATGTGACTGGTGTCCTTATAAACAGGGGGCAACTAGGACCCCAGGACAGACACACACGGACTATGTGAAGACACAGGGAGAAGGTGGCCATCCACACGCCAAGGAGGGGCCTGGAACAGCTTCTCCCTCACAGCCTGTGCAAGGAACCAACCTGGCTGACGCCACGGTGGTCTTGGACTGGAGCCCCAGACAGTGAGGGAGTGAACTCCGGCTGTTTCGGCCACCCAGCTGTGGCACATGTTACGGTCACCGTAGGAAGCTAATCCACGAGCCTGGCAACAAGTTTGCTGCTGGCGACTTCCGCGGTCGTTCTACGGCTCCCCTCCACTCTCTCTGGATCTGTCAGATGGCCGAGTCCTCTTTTCTGGAAGGTTCTCTCTCTTGGCTTCCTCTCGTCTCTCTCCCCCCTCCTCCATCTTTTTAGGCCGCCCTCCTCTGTCTCACTCAGAAGGAGCTCAGATGGCGAGGCTTATCATCGGCGTTTGAGCTCTTGACTGTCCCTTCATTTCAGGAGGAAGGTTCCGTCTAGGCTCTGCTGCCCCTGATGGCCACCTGCTCCAGCCTTCCGGGTCAGGGTCTCCTCGGCTCCCGGACTGTAGGTGCTGGGGACCCAGGGCTCTGCTCTTGGGCTCTTCTCTGTGCATGTGCATCAGGGTCTCATGTGGTTTCTTGGCTTCAAATAGCACCGCGCACTTCACCCCTCCCAGCGCCGTGTCTCCGGCTCGTCTGTCCCCCGGGCTGCAGACCTACGTTCGACGCCTGCCCACCACCTCTGTCCGAAGTGCAGCGAGTTCCTCAAGCCCAGATGTCGCAAACTCAGCCTCGGTCCTCACCTCGTCCCCCAAACCCCCTCCTCCGCCTGCATTTCCCCATTTCAGAAAATGGAAGCACTCGTAGTTGCCTCCAGGGGCAAAAACCTAGAATCGTCCTCCAGCACGTTCCTCCTTCGTGCCTCTGTTCAATCCGCCCGCAAACCCTGCATCCGACCCCCCGTCATTGCCTGTGCTGGTCCCGGCCACCGTCAACTCTGTGTGCGTTACTACAAGGCACAGGATGCCCTGCTGTCCCCCCCACCACCCCCGACCACTCCTACGTTGACTACATTCCTTGCAGCAGCCAGAGCGAACCTTTTAAAAGAGAAGCCGCATCGCATCACGCCCCTTCTCTGCTCAAAGTTTGCCAACTCTCTCACTCAAAGTGAAAACCAATGGCCTTCGGATCAGGTTAACTTAGGTCCCTCCTTACAGGTTCTGTCACATGCAATTCATAACGGCACCCCCTTTCACTCTTAAGTGTCCCGGTGTGGACATTTAATTATATGGTTCCTCCACCTGCAGTGGCCTTCGTGACACTCACCTGCTACCTCCCTGGCTTGGCCCTCACCACCTTCCCCCTGCTCACCTGCTTCCAGCTGCTCCCCGTCTACTGGGGGTTCTCCCTCCTCAGAGACAGGTTCTCCCACAGAGATAACGCACATGCTCAAACAGCATCGCATCAGAGAGGTCTTCCCCGACCACCTTGTATAAAATAAGTTTTTCAGCCAAATAAATACATTCCCTCTCATCTGACAGCCGAAGGTCCCGCCCAGGTAGGTACGGGTAGGGTAGGGAAGAACAGGATGGAAAGTTATTTTTGGATCATTACTTCAGTTTCTCTTTACAGTTTGGAAAACCCTTTCACAGATGCGGGGATCTTCTCCACTTAGATTGTAGCACACAAAACACCCCTGCAACGTTATCGTGTTCAACACGCTGCCTCTGTGCGTGATGATTGAGATCACAGCGTTCCCTCAATTAGACTTTGAATCTTGATTCCAAAGACATTTGATGATCTTTCATCGTTTTGCTGATTTGCAAAGTTACCGTGCTGCACATGCTTCGGCGCCATTCGCGGACCCCCTCCGACTTTCTATTTGTCCCCCGATGGGGGCAGCAGGCAAGCCCAGAACAGGTGGCTCAGCTGGGCAGTCAGACCACCTAATGGGGCGAGTGACGTACAAAATGGCACGGGGCCGCATGGAAAATCACCTGAACCGCGCAGATGAGGGCTCTCTCATTTCGCCCAAGTCTACAGAACACGACGGAAAAGGAACACCGAGAAAGGAGAAAACCGTCCAAGGACACGATGCATGAGAAAGGCACATGGAGCTTGATGAGACTGGATTCATCAGGTATTTCTGAGCTCTTACCATTCAGTCACCTGCAAACAAATGCTGGCATATCCCATGGGGGTTATGTTCACTTAAAAAAGATTTTTTTTAACGTTTATTCATTTTTGAGAGAGAGACAGAGCATGAGCGGGGAAGGGGCAGAGAGAGAGAGGGAGACACAGAAGCCGAAGCAGGCTCCAGGCTCCGAGCTGTCAGCACAGAGCCCGACGCGGGGCTCGAACCCACGAACCGTGAGATCATGACCTGAGCCGAAGTCAGACGCTCAACCGACTGAGCCACCAAGGTGCCCCTACGTTCATTTTAAGATAAGAATTCAGCTTTGGGGAACAAAGTATAATTCGTATGAAATTAAGTACAATTTCCAAAAGATAGAATTTAAAGTTATTCATCTAACCCTTTGCCTAAAAATATTCAGAAAGATCTGAATGCGATCGCTAGATGTGCAATATATCATGTACCAAGCCCCAGAGACACTTGCGTATCACTAAGTCCGATTACTCTTGGACTATTACAAAAGAAAGAAGCGGGAGGGGCCACCAAGTCCCGGTCCCTGCCAGAGAATTAATCTCCGTGATGTTGTCTTGTAGTTGTTCTGGGGTTGGACATCTGCAGTCGTTGGACATTTCTTCCAGCTTCTTCTACCAGTCCTGCTCTTGACTCTGTCTGCACAATCAGGATTATTTAAGGGGATGAGGCCTGCACCCATCACACCTGCTCTCCCCTAACCGAGCTCCCACGTGGGCTTCACATGTGTAAAGCCATCGCGCTGTTTCGTCCTGGCCCAACACTTAATTCTCACTCTGCCATCCAAATCCTTGGTCCACGATCCTCGCTCACAATCCTGTCTTTGGCCCGACGCTGTGCCCAAGCTTCTCTTAGCCTAAGACAGAGGCTCCTGCCTGAGACACATGGACCCCAAGCCCCCAACCTGGCCCAAGGTCAGGGGCTGCTCCTGCCCACTCTTGACCTCCACAAGGGCAAGTGGGAAGTATCCTGTATTTTCTTTTCTACAGATAGTGTTTGCCTGGTATGAGGGTGGCTGAGGCAATGGCGTTGCCGTGTCCTTTTTTTTTTTTTTAAGCTTCTTTATTTATTTTGAGAGAGGAAGAGAGGGAGGGGGAGGGGGAGAGAGAGAGGGAGGGAGGGAGAGAGAGTGAGAGGCAGACTAGAGGGAGAGAGAGAATCTCAAGCAGGCTCCATGCTATCAGCACAGAGCCCGACTCGGGGCTTGAACCCTCGAACCGTGAGATTGTGACCCGAGCCAAAATCAAGAGTCAGACACTCAACCGACTGAGCCACCAGGCGTCCCAGCCATTTCCTCCTTGCTCCTGAAATACTTGCCCACCTGGGCTTCGTGGCGTGGCGGCAGGGCCAGAACTGGGGTGGAGAACTTGCCCGGACGCCCAGGCCCCGACGTGGCCTGTCCAGAGCTGCCACGCACTGTGACCCAACTCAGCCCGGGCCACCTCAGTGCGCACCTCACAGGCGTCTCCCGCTAACAGCCCCAACCCGTTCTGGAAAATGAGAGGCTCCACACAGGATGCCCGTGTCTCCTGATCTTCAACGGGAAGGATTATAATCTGTGACAACCGTGACCCCGTGCCCCCAACTGGTTGTTCCCCCGGGGAGGCAGGGTCATGGCAGCACGCTGGGAAAAGCACCCGGTCGTTTCCCGAAAAGAAGAGAATTCACGCTCGGACACGCCAGGCGGTGCCGGTTTCCCTTTGCAGTCTGTTTTCCCGAAGCAGGAAATGGAAAAAGATCTTTTGTCAGCCGGGAGCCCTGTTTGCTGAGAAGATGTGGTTTTTCCAGACTTAAAATAACTGCAGGGTGTGTACTTACAGGTCTTACAAATATTCTTTTAAATATTTCCTCAAGCTGTATTTTATCAGTGCGAGGACTCTGCTCCTGGACATGTGCTGGTTCTCCGGAAGATCTCCAGAGACCTACTGCCGACAGGAAGCCCTGGGCCAAGAGCCGAGAAAGGAGACTCAGCCCGACGCTGGCCGCTCCGCCCGTGGGAGGCACTGGAGACCCGCTCACCCGTGGCGCCCACACGTCAGCTCTCCTCTTCCTCCGATGCCTTCACCATTTTGCCTTTATGGGTTTTGACCAGTTTAGGTGAGGAGTGGAAGCCAGATGTGGACTTGAATTTCTTCAGCTGCTAGTGAGGCTGACACTTTGCCATGTGCCCCGTGCATCTGCGTCTCGTCCTTTCTCGGATCCACGTAAGTGGCAGAAATGACAACAGCTCACAAGACGCGTGTCGCACGGAGGTTTACACCGCGTTTTCACACCTGCCTTTCACAAAGTACTTTCTCATTTCGTCCCTACAGAAATTCTGAGATACGCATTTCCCTCCACTTGGCGAAGGAGGAAATTTGAAAATGCGAGAGTTCAAGCGATTTAGCCTAAGGCAAGTGGTTCCAGAGCCCGGATTCCGACTTGAACTCGAACCTGTGTCTGGATGCGCAGGGCGTCCCCACTCATCACAGCCACTTGCTGTGTTTGCGTGAATCCTTAGACAATGGATTCCTAAGACTTCCACGGTTGCCCTGGATACCCTTCTGCCCCCAACGGTTCCGCTGTTAGGAATCCTCGCAGAAGTGAAGGCAGAGATACTCTGCTATGCACTGTCTGTACTAGTAAAAACTGTAAATAACAAAAGCTACGATCAAACCCTGCAAATAAGCACCCCTGGGGATTGGCTATATAATTATGGTGAAGCCTCAAGGTAGAACTCTGCTTCTGGGCCCGACTTTGCCTGTTCTTTACCTGTTCGCCACGGGCACCTTATACACACTCAGAGCTCTCGCAAAGACCAGCTGCTCTATAGCAATGGCGGAGATGTTAATGGTAGAATATTAAGGGGGAAGACCAGGCTGGGAAGTGATATGCGTTCTAGAAAGAAAAGGGGGTAGGCAGACAGCCTCAGGTGTGGGTGTTTCGGTCCGCAGGTGCGTGGAGACCGGCGAGCAGTGACACAGGCTGTGTCCCTGTGTGCACCTAGGTTCACGCACAGCTGTGGGAATGGATGGGGGAAGACCAGTAAATTCTGTATGCACTTGAGTATTGCTTTCCGTGCCACAGCGTATAGGAATTACGTTGGTAATTAAATAAAACAACAAAGTAAAATAAATTACATTAAACATACAGGTCGTATTTGGCTGGTTTCCTTTTTTTTCTTCGAGTTTTTTTCTATTATTTATTTATTTTGAAAGAGAGAGAGAGAGAGAGAGAGAGAGAGCACCAGAGAGAGCAAGCAGGCTCTGTGCTGTCAGCGCAGAGCCCTACGTGGGGCTTGAACTCACAAACCGTGAAATCATCACCTGAGCCAAAATCAAGAGGCGGACGCTTAACCGACTGAACCACCCAGGCACCCCTGGTCAGTTTCCCTTTCTGTCTTATTTTTGGATTTGACTAGGATACACATTTCGTAAATTTTACCGTGGAATCAGTCCAATTTTCTTTGACAATATTTTTGTTCCTAGAAGTCAGAAAATTGTGACCTGTGTCTAGGAGAGTTAAGTTCTCCATTCTGCTTTCTACTTCCTGTTGGCCTTAATAATTAGGTCAATCTAGTTCTTGTAACTATGTCGTTTGCAGTCTTATTACTTCTGGTCACTTAATTTATCATATACTATTTCCATCTCTGTCTGTCACTTCCTGGGCTCTCCAGTTTGCTCTGTTGATCCACGTTTCTGCTCTTATATTCGTAGAATGCATTCACCTTATTTTTCTTTATAATAATATACTTGAAAACAGAGTGCCATTTGTCCTGCCCTGTTGGTGTTCCCTTCTTGTTTTAATCCTAATGACTTTAATAATTATGTTTGCAAGTTCAATAAATAATCCTGTTGGGATTTTAATTGGAATTGCGGTCTATCAATTACCTGGAGCAGACACGTCGTCTTTCCGTTGGACCAGGAGCATGGTGAGTCTGCCCGCTTATACAAGCCTTTTTGTATTCCTTCCTTTTAACATTTACAGCCTTCTTAGACTTTCACATATTTTTCTTTCATATTTAGTCTATCGCTGATTTAAAAACTATACTGTGCCACTTTCTTTAAAATACTTATTTCCTTTTAATGTCATACTGAAAATAATTTATCTCATGGAACTAAGTAATATTAGGGGCAAAAGCCATCCATACTGTCCTTTCCTGAGAAGGCCTGCAGCGTTTCTTCAAGTGCGTGGCTTTCTTTTGGTTTAAAAAATCCTGGATGTTTCACTCATTCACGCACTCATTTAGAACTTACTCAAGTGAGTTATCTACAATGTGCCACAGACACTTTGAGGCACTGGGAAAAAGCAGTGAACAGAACATATGAAAGTCTTTGCTTTTATTCAGCTTACATTTTATTATGCTAAGAATTAATTAAGACACAGAATCTGAAGCAGGCTCCAGGCTCTGAGCTGTCAGCACAGACCCTGATGTGGGGCTCGAACCCACAAACTATGAGATTATAACCTGAGCCGAAATCGGACGCTTAACCCATTGTGCCACCCAGGTGCCCCTCCGTTTTTAAATTTTAAAATAAGAAGGGGGTATTTGATTTTATGAAATGATTTTTCTGCATGAGCTGAGACGATCACATTGCTTTTATTGGTATTACCCAACACTGAATTTTCTTAGCACTTAACTATTTACGTTTTTGGGACTAGACACTGGCGGTCTGATTTCGAGCCACTTGGAAATCTAAAAAGTACTGTCTGAAATGACAACTGAGTCAGAGACAAAAATCAAAACGCAAACGGGTTGGAGATGGACAAGAAAATCACGACGTGTAATTCAAAAAAATTTTTTTAAATATTTATTTTTCAGAGAGAGAGAGAGAGAGAGAGAGAGAGAGAGACAGCAATACAGAGTGTGAGCAGGGGAGGGACAGAGAGAGAGGGAGACCCAGAATCCAAAGCAGGCTCCAGGCTCTGAGCTGTCAGCACAGAGCCGGACGCGGGGCTTGAACTCAGGAAATGTGAGATCATGACCTGAG
The DNA here is from genome assembly GCF_046562875.1 of Panthera onca. NCBI lineage: Eukaryota > Metazoa > Chordata > Mammalia > Carnivora > Felidae > Panthera > Panthera onca. Next base: position 4,628,830 of record NC_138346.1, on the reverse strand, counting down.
CTTAACCAGATGCTTCACCGACTGAGCCACCCAGGCATCCCACGACATGTAATTTTTCCAAAGTCCTCCAGAATAAGGGTCCAGCACCCAAATCGCATGCCCCTAATTTCCCTTCCCCCAGATCCTGCTGGAAGCCCCCACAGAGCACACACCTAGGGCAGGTCTGGGAGCTAAAATTCCCAGGGAGGGGGCTCCTGCCACGAGGTCACAGCACCTGCCCTGGGGAGGAACAGGTCCCTGGGCCAGGGAGCCCCAGAGTGACAAAGGAGCCACTGCAGGGTCATGACCCGCCTTCGGATTTTAAAGGACGACCCTTCCTCTGCGTGGTGGACAGACTGTATGCAGTCCCTGTGTTCGCCGTCTCCCCGTGTTCACACCTTTGTGTGTTTCCCTCCCCTTGAGTGTGGGTCGGACCGGCCGCTGGCTCGTAACCCACGGGACACAGCAAGCAAGACGGTGGGATGTCACTTCTGTGAGTGCCCCACGTGTCTGTAGACTCCCTCCCTCGCTGGCTTTGGTGAGGCAAGTTGCCAGACCGAGGGGCCCACCCCCCACAGAGCGGGGGGCGACTCTGGCCAACAGCCAGCAAGCCCTGGGGCCCTCGGTCTGGCAGCCCCCCAGGAACTGCACGCCGCCAGCTGCCACTGGAGCTTGGAAGCCGAGGTGACCCCGTCTGCAGACCTAGGGGACCCAGGGCAGAGGACGCAGCTAAGCCCAGACTCCGCATCCACAGCAGCCGCGAGACGCTCAGTGGCTGTGGTTTCCAGCCACCAAGTCCGTAAGCCAGACTGATACGGTTCTGCAGCGATAAAGAGCGAATGCACTGTCATCACGTTGAGACAGATTCGGAGAGCAAGGGTGGTCGCAGGAATGAGTCAGGGGGCCACGCAGTCTAGGTTAGGGCTGACGCGGCTCAGACCAGGCCCGGTGGCAGCAAAGACGGAGGCCTAGACGTGGTGGGTTTGGGGCATATTGTGAAGGTGAAGCCAATGGAATCTTCTGATGGACTGGAATTTGGGCTCAGAGAAGGATAGAAGTCGGGGTCGTGCCTCAGGGACAGGCAGGGTGGGTTCTCCATCCGCTGGGGTGCGAAAGGCCGTGTGGGGACAGCTCTGAGGGGATGAGGCTCTGGGCACACAGACCTGAGAGGTCCCCTAGCCAGCTGATACCGGGCCGGACCTCCACGTCTCTCCGGGCGGCGGACTCACGCTTGGGAGTCCACGCAGCTCGGATAGGACGGAAAGCCACACGCCGGATGAGAGTTCCAGGGACACAGGGAGGGGACGGGAACGCAGGCCTGGGCCCTGGGCCTCCGCTTGTGAGGAGGTGCGAGAGAACAGGAGGGAGAGCAGCTCGTGGGGGGCTCCTAGCAGCTGTTCGAGCCCTGGACCCTCCCTCTCTTATCAGATGATGGCACGGCCACTTGTATGATGTAACCTCATCCTGACCAAAGTGAGCCTCCACAGACGGGGTGGGGGGGGGGGGATTGTTGGACAAAGCGGATGATTTCACGGAACCAGCAGAGAAGACTTCAAGTCAGACAGACTTTCCAGCTGGAAAAGATGGACTGCCCGGCCCTCGGCAGGCGGGTGTGTTCCCTGCGTCGGCTGCTGCTTCTCGCCCGTACCCTGAACGCCTTGAATGTGACGAACTAGGGTGGTTGAAAATGCAGTGTAATTTCTGGATAGCCCGATCCAGTAAACGTACCGAGATGATTTGCAATGGACCTTCCATACTAGTGGAATTACTATTACTCTTTTTAAAATTTTTAACGTTTATTTACTTTTGGGAGAGAGAGAAAAAGAGAGAGAGGGAGACAGAGCATGAGCGGGGGAGGGGCAGAGAGAGAGAGGGAGACACAGAAGCCGAAGCAGGCTCCAGGCTCCGAGCTGTCAGCACAGAGCCCGACGCGGGGCTCGAACTCACAAACCGCGAGATCGTGACCTGAGCTGAAACCAAGAGTTGGATGCTTAACCGACTGAACCATCCAGGTGCCCCAAAGGAACTATTAACACTCATGGGCTCAGAACTTGATATCATTGCCTCTTCTAATGCATCCAACAGTCTTACGAGGTAGGTACTGTTATTGTCAGTGGTTTTCGGACGAGAAAACCCAGGCTTTCGGTGACTTGTCCACGCAGATCCGGTCCAGAGCCTACGGGCTCAGCTCCACTGAGGGAGCCACGCGCGAGCCACGCGGAGCTGGGAGGTCACGGGAAGCAACTGTTGGTTTAGGTCCCAGTAAGAAAAACATAAAATAAAGCTTTGGACCCAGTAAAGAGGCATCTGGTGGCTGGATGTCTCGTGAAAATAGTATTTTCCTGGAAATGACGAAAGTCGGGGCCACAGCCGCTAATTAGCTGTGTGGCGTGAGACAAAACCTCCGTCACTATGGGGACCTGTTTCGCTCGCTCTGCCACACGGTGTAGCTGAACTGGGTTTGTCCACTCGGTTGTTAAAAACAAGCATGGTGCGCCTCTTAGACCATTTCTAAAGTTCGTCTCAGCTCTAGAAGCTCTATGATTTATACGTGACAGGAGTTGGCGGCGAAAGGCAACGCTAGTTTCCTACAGAATCTATTCCGTGATTAATGTTACTTTCTTATAAAAAGATACTTGACGTAGCGATCTGACTTTATGTGCTTTTATTGAGGAAGCTTGAGGAGAAAAACACCCGTGCCTAGCAAATGGGGTTTGCAGAACCTTTGGTAAAGTTAGGGCCTATTAAAAATTTATGCATATTGTCAACAATTCTTGCACGAACGGGAAAATGACCAGTGCTACAGTTTGCAGTGATTTAGAAAGGAGAACTACGAAAATGATAAATATTTCCCTTGAGGTCTGACACTGTGCTTCAATGGGTCCCACCGTTTCAGACTCCCAGGACAGAGATTTATCTGTGTTTCATCAAGTATGAAAAATATATGGGTGGAGGGGTTTCCGGCTGGTACTCCCCCCCACCCCAGTCATCCAGTTACCTCCATTAATGTCAGCAGGCTCATAAATTTCTCCTGTGTTCTAAAGAAAGCAGCTTGTACCCCTGCACAGAAGCCTCCAAAATGTCACTTGCTGTCTATAAATTCACTTACACTCAATAAAGGCAATTGGCTGCACATGGGCCTAATTACCACGGTCCTCCTTGGGAAACTGAGGGGCTCACCATTTCTCAAACGAGAGGGGGAAAAAAGTGGTGTGCAATTGCACAGTGGCACATCGCGAAATCTGATTTATTCACTGGTGTTTCTCCTTGTTAGTGGGATATTACAAGCAGTTATCACTCAAGACGGAAGTTTCCTTCCCGATTCGGAAGTAATCCCTTCGCTCGTGCTTGAATCCTATAGGAGCCTCCCTGCCCAACCCCCTGCCCATTTGTATTTTATCGAAAGAAACAACATGTTAGTGATCACGTGATGGATCAGTCTGATTTCGGTTACTCTCCCGTTGGGGAAATGACCCCACGTGGCGTCCTTGCACCTTTCTGTCTTAAATATTTGCAAAGGAATATTTACAAACACCTGGGCAAGAGCAGACCGCTTGAGGAAGGAATGGAGAGATTTCGCATTCAGATAGCTGCCCTCAGTTTCTGTTCACACGCTCCTGGTTCAAAACCCCGACCATGGTTCATCCACATTCCCTTATCTATTTCAAGAATCCAGAAAGCCTGGGAAAGTAGTCATAAGAGGAAGAGTGTACGTTAGCAGAACAGAAATGCATGGTTTAAACTCATTTCTTATGCGTTACTTTTAAAAAGAAATAACCACGTACACACAGCAATGGAATGCATTACAGAAAAGGGTAGCTTTAGGGCACAAAGGTTAATTCTGTGGGTTCTCTGACCTTATTGGATCAAACGGAAAATATAAATTTATGAAGCATGAAGGCAGGATAATTTCTGTCCGGAGCAACACATACATGGTGACATATGTCACCGTAAGACACAGAAATGAAGGGCTGGCTACAACAAACCTAAAGGCTCTGTATCCAAAGAACAGTCAGTCCTCTGTCATGACGTATTACACGCACCATAAAGCAGACGGCCCAAAGTCGTCTGACTTTCCCGGGTAATAGAGACTCAGTAGACCTGAGGGCTTTCACATTCCCAGGATAATTTTGGTTTTAATTTTTTCAGTGGTGCTCTGCCACTCCTTACGGGGGCTCCCTACACGTCCCCCTTCCCTAGGCAGAGGGTGGCAGTAACTCTGGCCCAGAGCCACTCAAAGTACCGTCCCAGGAGCAGAAGCATCAGCATCCGTTTGGAGCTTGTTAGAAACTCAAAACTCTACACCAAAAACGCAGGCAACAAAAGCAAAAATAGACAAGGGGGATGACATTAAGGTAAAAGGCTTTGTGCAGCAAAGGAAACAATCAACAGAGTGAAAGCCGACCTAACAAAATGGGAGAAAACGTTTGCAAGTCATCTATCTGACAAAGGGTTAACACCTAAAATATATGAGGCGTTCCTACAACTCAATATATATTAAAAAATATGTACCCTGATTTAAAAAAATGGGTGAAGGAACCGAACAGACATTTCTCAAGCAGAGACCTACAGATGGGCGATAGGTACATGAAGAAATGCTCAACATCACTCATCATCAGGGAAATGCGAATCAGAACCACAATGAGATAGCACCTCGCACCTGTCAGAACGGCTGGACTCAGAGATGAAAAATACCAAGAAAAAGGAGGCCTTGTGCATGGTTGGTGGGAGTGTAAATTGGCGTGGCCATTGTGAAAACACGTTCCCACTTTTGGGAAACGAGCTGAGGACGGCACGGTTATACGCACACGAAAATAATAGAAAGTATATGCATTGCTCTCTGCCCTCAGTTCCCGGCATGGACTCGTAAAACCCTCGTAATTTCCTAATTGATCAGAGCACTAAGAGAATCCTTTGTTCTAATATTTGGTCTTTGACCCCAGTTCCTCGCACAGGGCTCGTAAATCTCTGGGTGACAGGAGTGCCTTTTGTTCTGCTGAAACAATGTCTGGGGGTGCTGCTGAATGGGGGCTCGTCAGGAGGAAGACCGAGCCATGATTTGAGGCTCGGGACTTTCAGTCCCGCTGTCTATTCTCCAGAAAGCAGAGAAGGGATGGAAATTGAGTTAATGATCAATCGTGCCTGTGTGATGAAACCTCCACAGAAGTCCTCAAAGCACAGGGTTTGGAGGTCCTCCGGAGAACACATGGAGATCCTGGGGGCGGTGGTGTCCCTTCCCCGGTCCCTTGTCCCATACGTCTCTTCCATCTGGACGTTCATCTGTCTCCTTTCACAATAGACCAGTAGACCTCAGGGTTCCCCGGAGTTCTGTGAGCCATTTTAGCAAATTATGGAACCCAGTGGGGAGTCCTCGGAACCCCAATTTACAGCTGATCAGTCAGAAGTACATAGAGGTGAGAACCAGAGACCTGTGACTGGCACCTGCAGGGGAAGAGCCTTGTGGGACTGAGCCCCCAACCTGCGGGCTCCGGCACCGTGACCGGGGGACTGCGCTGAACTGTGGGGCGCCCAGCGGGTGCTGAGGAAATTCCTCCACATGTGGAAAACCCACAGCCCTGGTGTCAGCAGTGAACGAATGCTCGTGGGGGTGATAGTAGTGTGTGGTAGGGGAGAAGCACACAGGAGGAAGTGAGTTTTTTTTTTCTTCCCCACCCCCGTGTTCACTGCAGCATTATTCACGGAGGTCAAGATATGGAAACCGACTAAATATCCGTTAAGGGATATGTGGATGAAGAAGGGGGGGCGGGGCGCCTGGGCGGCTCAGTCGGTTGAGCACCCGACTCTTGATTTCGGCTGCGGTCCGGATCTCACGGTTCGTGAGTTTGAGCCCCACCTCGGGCTCTGGGCTGACAGCGCAGAGCCTGCTAAGGATTCTCTCTCTCCCTCTCTCTCTGCCCCCTCCCCTGCTTGCTCTCTCCCTCCCTCTCTCTCTCCCTCTCTCTCTGCCCCCTCCCGTTTGCTCCCTCCCTCCCTCTCTCTCTCCCTCTCTCTCTGCCCCCTCCCCTGCTTGCTCCCTCCCTCCCTCTCTCTCTCCCTCTCTCTCTGCCCCCTCCCCTGCTTGCTGCCTCCCTCTCTCTCTCTCTCCCTCTCTCTCTGCCCCCTCCCCTGCTTGCTGCCTCCCTCCCTCTCTCTCTCCCTCTCTCTCTGCCCCCTCCCCTGCTTGCTCCCTCCCTCTCTCTCTCAAAAATAAATAAATAAACTTAAGAAAAGAATTGGTGGTATATACATACAACAGAATATTATTCGGCCAGAAGGAAGAAGGAAGTCCTACCATTTGCAACAACATGGAAGGACCTGGAAGACAGTCTGCCGAGTGAAGTGAGCCATGCACAGACGGTCAAAGAGCACACAATTCCACCTACATGCGCGACCTAAGATAGTCAAGCTCATAGAAGCAGAGAGAAGAATGGAGGTTTTCAGGGATGGGCGGGGGGTAAGGGAGAAACGGGGTGGGGTTGGGCAAAGGGCACAGAGTTCCGTTCTGCAGACGAGCAAGCCCCAGAGACCTGCCGTTCAGCCCGCAGCTTGTGGTTGCAAACGCTGCATTGTATCCTTGAACATTTGCTACGAGGGTAGATCCCATCTTAAGTGGTTTTATCACACGTACAAAATGATTAAGTAGCAAGAGTGGGAGGTAATTAAAATAAAAAAAAAATGCAGACCATCAGTTCCACTTCGCCACTGGTGGTGATGCAGGCTCCAGCTTGCGAGGCAGTGCGGTCCGGCCCGATCTTAATTGTGACATTTAGCTGGACCTTCAGGCACTCTCTGCCTATTAGCTCAGCTCAGCTCCGCAGGTGTATTGCACCTGCTGAATGCCAGGCCCTGTGCTTGGTCGGGAGAGGACCAAAGGAAGACATCACGGCCGTGTCGCCGAAAGCTTGCGGTCTAGCGGGACAGACGGAGAAGGACAGCACAGTGGCAGGCACAGTGGGGGCCGGGAATATAAGCTGGAGTGTCCGTGGTCCATGGAAAGGGACTCTGTCCGCCGCGCCTTCACCAAAGAGCCTCAGGGCCCGTCTTTCAACATGACTCAGCACCTGGACAGACCGCGGGTGCCCTTGGCTGCTGGGTGCCCTTAACTTGATTTAGCGTGACGACGGGCATATTACACACGATGTCACATGGGGGGCGCACCTGTCCCCGAGGCCTCGGTGGGCAATGCCAGGCGCTCAATTTCTCATCCCACCTCTTCTCACGCCCTGTGCTCGACCTAACATATTTTCCACCAAAACAGGTGGCAGGAAAGTCATTCGCCTCCTGCTATGAGTAACCTACACGTGTTCACAGCTCCTCTCGGGACCACGGCTGCCCCTGAGGATTTGCTGAAGAGAGAATTCCAAACAAAGAGCCCCTGACGCACCCCCCTGTGTGTGACCCGCCCTTTCGCCGTCCTCCGGAAACTTCTTCCAATCTGAAGGGCATGTGTGCTCCAGGTTGGACACTTGGGAGTGTGAAGGGAAAAAAACAAGCTGTGGTCCCACTACCCAGACGTATCTGCCGTGCCCACTCTCGTGGTTTCTCTTTGGACGCCTTTAAAAGTCCTCAGAGGCGCCAATTCCGAACCCCTGCCCTGAAACCAGCTCTGCTTTTACAAGGTGTTCACGCTTCTGCAAGTTTCACACAGCCGGGTTTCAGTTCTGCCAGCAAACACCCAGGTTTTAGCCTACTTCTCTGAGCCCCCTCTGACGCCACGGCTCTCGGGTCCCACGGTTCCTGTCTCTCTTTCTCCCCCCTCCCTACACAGAACCATCACTGCGCTCACCGTGCAGGTGAATCGGAGGAGAAGAAAGAGAAGGAATCAGAAATAAGGAAAGCCCTGGGGTTTCCGGGTGGGACCTAATGAGCCACACGGCCTCGGACAACCTCCGTCGTTTCCTACAAAAATGACACTTAGCTGCACGATGCAGTCAAGACACAGAGCAAGGTTTCTGCTTCTGGAATGCTCAGAACAAGGAGACGCTCTTGGTGTTGTGGGAGCATCACGGCTTTGGGAATTCGGAGACCTGAGAATGAATTCCAGCACCCCCCCCTCCTCCCGCCATGAGCCATGGGTCCCCAGGGAGCCACTGTTGCTGCCTTTCCAGGGCTTGGGATCTCAGAAGGGCACCCGTGGGAAGCAGCCGGTGTGGTGTCTCTTGTAGGGACAGTGGAGAGGCACATGGGCCGAGCAGAGAGGACCTGCTTCTGAAGGAGTCAATCCTGGTGGAAGACGGTGTGGGCCCAGGAGCTTAGGATATCTGGGGGGTTGGGGGGCACTGGAGGCCAGAGTGGGAGAGACCCGCACTGCCCTCTCCGGGTGGGCAGGACACTCACTTTCCCAATTTCTGCTCGTGGCCTCGGGCTCTGCTGGGCAGAGGGTATGGTCACACCAGTCCTAGAGTCCCCTCCAGGGTGAGTTCCCGGAGCCTCGACTGGCGTAAACCAGGGTGGGGGGGGGGCGGCGAGAGAAGAGTCTCTCTGGGTCCACATACCTTCAAACGACCAGGCTTAACTCGCGAAAGGGAGGATTTTACCGCATTTCAATTGTATCTTCATTTTAAAAAGGAAACAAGCAATCAAATAAAACAATCCCCAGAACGAAGCATCCCAAGACCTCTTCCAGAAAGAATGCACACTTGCTGGGGCTCTGCAGGCATGTCACCCCCACGCCCTGGAGGCTTGACGCGCATCCCACGCGGTCTAACTTGTGTTTGCCTGCCCTGTCATGACCCCCTTAGCCTCGTCCCCACTCCAGCCCTCGCAGCCCTGCCTCTCCCTGCTCCGCCGCTGGCCAGGCTCTCTTTCTAGAGCTTCCCAATGCAGCACTCTTGAAAAGACGCCTCCCGCTGTGACGACAAAGGTCCCACACCCCGGGATGAAAGCTGCAAATTCTGTGTCTGGAAAGTGATGGCCTACCTCTGTGCTTGAAGTAATTCTGGCGGGGGTAGCGTGTGCCACACAATGTTGCAAGGATTCCATATGTATTCATCCGTGTTATCCTGCCTGTGAGGTAGGGCTATGAATAGCATTTTAAGATGAGGAAACGGAAGCACAGAGAGGTTAAGTAAGTGGCTCAAGGTCACGCAGCACGTAAGTGCCATAGCTGGGATTTGCACCGATGCTGCTTGGCTCTCTAACCTCTACTCCTGCATACGTGGGTAATGTGAACGTACATCATCGATAACACCACATAATAAGGTCAAAAGGTAGTGGCTGTGTCTGCCACATTCCCGGCCTGGCTCACCCTGCTGAGGATGGGGATCATCCCAAGCCCCCAAGACCTCTTCTCTGACTCATCCCTTCTGATTGTGTGTTGGCTTGAATGGTGGGGTAAGGCTACCTAATTTATACTCTTCTAGATTCCCTATTATTGTCATAATCGTGACATGTGGAGCGCCAAACCCCAAATCTGAATGCATTAGAATAAATAAAATTATTAGAATGAGAAAATTCACGACCCTGCACGTGCTCGAGAGCTCATATGCGGCTTGCGGCCACCGCCCGGGACCGCGCGGATCCAGGCCGTCTCCAGCACTGCAGGAAGGCCGACGGGACAGCGCTGGTCTCGAGGGACCCAAGGTGCACTCTGTCCTTCATCACGAAAGTCACCGGTGAATGCAAAGCAGAGTGCTTATCTCACAGCCGTTGAGGGCTGTGGTCGGCTGAGTCACGGTTCCCAAAGATACTGGGTCCTGATCCCTGGAGCCTGTGAATGTTACCTTATAGGGAAAAAGGGGCTCCGTAAGTGTCACTGAATCAAGGATGTGAGACAGGGAGATGATCCCGGGTTACGCAATCAAAGGTGTTCTCAGGACAGAGGAGCGCGGGGAGATTAAGCACCCGGGGGGAGAGGTGGGGGCGGTGAGACGTCACAGCGGAGAAGGGACAGAGCCACAAGCCAAGAAATGCCAGCCGCCTCCAGAGGCAGCAAGAGAGGCTGAGAAACAGACTCTCCCTGGGGCTTCCGGATGGCGCACCGCGGACCCCTTGATTTCACACGTCCGATTTCCAGAAGCGGGAGAAAATAAACTCGTACCGGTTTAAGCCACCGTGTTTGTGATCATTTGCCACAGAAGCAATGGCAGGTTAATGCAAGGGTTACATGCGTTAGTGTGTAAAGTACTGAGAATTCCCGGTACTGAACGGACGCTCAATAACTGGGAGCCTCTGCTTGTTGTTGTTATCATTTCAGATGAATAACACACCTCAGGTACCCAGTCACCAAACGGTTCTAATTGCAAGGGAGGCCAGTGGTGAGTTAGGGCAAGGAGCGCTCGCAAGGGCAAGGGCTCTGGGGGCAGGACTGAGGGTTAGGTGGAGGAAGCCGTGTTCCCTGGATGAACAACCAAAGCACCCGCCAGCTGAGCCCGTGTTTCCAAGATTGCGGTATTTGCCAAAAACTGCTATTTCGAATGGTTCGGCCTGCACAGAGGACTATAAACACAAGTGGCTCAGTTTCCAGAAGATTCTCGGCTCCTGGAGCCCAAGTGTGAAGCGACGGGAAACACAGCACAGGAGGGGGCGGCAAGGTGAACCCTCCCCCCTGCTTCACGGGTCGGGGAAGGAGCCCGAAGAGTAAGTGGGGGAGGGGGAGACAGTAGCAGCCACATTGTTCCCATGACTCCGTATCTGAGAAAATCCAAGAGAGTCAAGTAAAGGGCTGCTGCAAATAAGCTGAGAGTTCACTCAGCTAATGGTGCAAATTATATAAAATATACGACTAACAGCACGGAGAACACAGTGAGTAATATTGTAACAACGCTGGGTGGTGACAGATGGGGACCACACCTGTGGCGAGGGCTGTATAATGTACAGACTTGTGGCATCGCTGTGTTGCACACCAAACTAACGTAGCGTTCTATGTCCACCGTACTTCAGTAATAAAACAATAAATCAGTAAGCAAAATATACAACTAATAACAGTAGAAAATACTACTTGGAGAAAATCTTATGAAATACAAAAACACCAAAAAAAAATCCGTAACTCTGGGGCCCCGGCATTGCCTCTGTGCTGCCTCATTAACCCCCACAACATCCCCAGGCAGCAGGGGTGGTGACCGCCTCGTGCAGGTGGCCAGGGTGGGGCTCAGGGGCACCCGGGACACAGAAAGTGAGCAGTGGGATCTTTCTTTCTTTCTTTCTTTTCTTTTTCTTTTTTTAACATTTATTTGTTATTGAGAGACAGACAGAACATGAGCAGCGGAGGGGCAGAGAGAGAGGGAGACACAGAATCTGAAGCAGGCTCCGGGCTCCGAGCTGTCGGCACAGAGCCCGACGCGGGGCTCGAACCCACGAACCGTGAGATCATGCCCTGAGCCGAAGTCGGACGCTTCCCCGACTGAGCCACTCAGGCGCCCCTATGAGCAGTGGGTTCTTAACGCTGCATTATTTATCATTTCTCTCCTTCCCTGTCTTTCCTCCTCTCTCTTTCTAGCTTTCTTACAGGCCAGCTAAACAAAAATCAAAGGCAAATGGTAACTCAGAAGTCATTATTGCAATAATGTATCGAAAATAGCTTTAGTATCAGTAACACACATGACTACATTTCAGAAAATCACTTAAAAAGATGATGTCACAGAGAGAAGCGGATACAAGTCAGGGGGGTTCACAGAGAGGATGCTGCTGAGAAAACCCCAGTTTTCAACCCCACCCCCCAACCCCATTAATGACATAGGTGCAAATGGAAAGATTACCAAGAGCACTTTTCTTTCCTCAATTTGACAAAAGATGAAAAAGGTAATAATCTATGCATTCACTAGTGTGCCCACCTCATAGAAGGCTAACCAAGCGCTAAAAACATCGTCTGGCAAATATCTTAAGGACGTGGGAAAACCCAATGTTACCTTTTAAAAAATTTAAAAAGATTCGTAAAGTTGAAATTAAGTACACGTGTGAGGGAAAAAGACACAAGGAGATTTAGGGAGAACTTTTACAGTGGCGACCTTGGCGAGCCGGGATCAGGAACAATCTTAATCTTCCTCTTTAAGCCCCTCCCCACCTCGCACATTTTCTACACGAGCATGTGTCACTTTTAACGTTGGAAAAACAGGATTCCTTTAAAGTAATGTGAAAACTGAGTGAAAAAACAGATCCTAGTATAACTTGGCAGCTGTAAGTATTGATGAAATGAGCTCCGAATACGTATTCCAAATCGTGGGCGTATATATAAACTGTAACTTCTGGTAATTTTTCAAGTTGTCATTTTGTGTCCTGTTGGAATTTTGCTTGAGGATGGGTCATGTTTCATGCTTCAAAAGACAATATTTGCTTTTTATTTGTCTTTGATTTAAAAAAGCAAGGAAAAGGATTTTTATCAAAGTCAATCAGTTAAATGTAATCCAATTAGGAAAATAAATTTGCCCTTGACCTTACGTTACTTCAAAAAGAGGGGTCTTTATGTCTTTGGGAGTGATGCTCCCCATACCCGTGGGACCCTAACTCGGTCTCCAAACTGTCAGGCCAGTGACACCCGGGTGAACTGCTCTCAAGGACTGGCCAGCGAGGGCTGGGTCTCCAGAGGAGCCACGTCCCTGGGAACAATGGAAGGGGCCCTTCCCCCCTTTATTTATTAAAAAAAAAAAAAGGATTCTAATTAAATTTTTTTTTAACGTTTATCTATTTTTGAGACAGAGAGAGACAGAGCATGAACGGCGGAGGGTCAGAGAGAGAGGGAGACACAGAATCTGAAACAGGCTTCAGGCTCCGAGCCGTCAGCACAGAGCCCGACGCGGGGCTCGAACACACGGACCGCGAGATCATGACCTGAGCCGAAGTCGGAAGCTTAACCGACTGAGCCACCCAGGTGCCCCAAAAGGATTCTAAATATAAACCAGCATGATATCACCCAAAGACTCAATTCTTTTGAAGTTATGCCTTTCTACCCAAATGTGCACAACGGCACAAAATCATCCCAAGTGTAGTCGCTCCGGGCACAATTGTGTAATTGGCCAAGCACGGAACCCGGCGATCCCATCACCTGCACAATTCACCTCTTCCACGTGGAATTCGTACACCGCTCCCTTCTCAGCGCCAGGCAGGTCCTGACGGGGCTCGCCCGGTGGTTGGCGGAGGGGCATGTGAGCGAGCAGGTGGTCACAGGACGGGAGAAGCAGTAATGACCTGACGTCCAGGTCTCGGCGCCCCGCGTCTCTAAACAGCCCCGCGAGGTAGGTGTGAGTCTTGTCCTCATATCACAGATGAGGAAACTGACCCACGGAGACGAGGACTCAAGGCTGCACAGCCATCTCCAGTCTGTGTTCTTAATCGTCCTGCCAGCCGTCAGGGGCAGGGATGGTGGGTGTGGGGCTGGGCAGAGCTCAAGCAGGAGACAAGGAGGAACTTTGAAGGGAGACCCCTCAGGGAGGGTTTCGTGGAGTCTCGGCCCGAAGGAGAAGTTAGTGAGGCAGAGGGGAAGGGCGGGAGGAAGCAGGAGAAGGTGCGTGAGTGGGGACACCGCCTGAGTCCTTGAGGCTCACCCTTTAAGGGTCTCCATGAAGGAGGGGGGCCCACGTGGAGATCCCAGCAGGTGGCTGAAGAGAATCTGGGAACATCTGCGTGGTGCCTGTCTTCCTTCCCGTGCAGCTTGGTTGGAGGGGGTTGGAGGGGGTTGGAGGGCAGTGAGGAGGAGGGGCCTCGGTGGGTGACGGTCCGAAGGAGCCTGCCCGGGCCCTGAGGCTTGGGCAGGACACCACTCGTGCTCCGGGGGGACACGGAGTTCCCAAGAGAAGCGGCATCCCAGCGAGGCCACGCTCAGAAATGAGAGGCCAGGATTGCAGGTGGCCAGCGATCGGGGGCGTGTGGCGGAAACCACAGGCTGCGGAAGGAAGTCCCGGGGACCAAGCGGGTGGTCATTCCTCGTTGGACCAGGTGACTATGCTGCGAGCCTATGGGACAGGTGACAGCGCTGACCACAGCATGTGCCCAGACGCTGTCACACTCGTCCGGCCCCTAACTGTCAGCATGAGGGTTGAGCTTCCCTTCGTGGTCGGGTGCCCTAAGGGGAAGAGAAGTGGGAGAGCATTCTTGATAGGCATGTGGACGGGCTCCAAATGTACTCAAAACAGCCCGAAAGACGCTCTGTTAAACCGGAAGGCTCGGAGTCACCCACACCCGGCAAATTTAAGCTTTTCTTAGACTGTTTGCAGGAGATGGGGCGGTCCGAGGGCGAGGTTAGAGGCAGGAATACTGGGCTTTGCTATCTGGAGAACAGAAAAACGTGCCTTTTTTAAGGACTGAAAACGCTGGTATCTCTGCTGATGGAATGCCGTTACATTTTTAACAGCTTTACTGACGTATAATTGATACATGACAAACTGTCCCTTATGTGTACAGTTTGGGAGGTCTGGGCTCTATATATGCCCATGAAACCATCACCAGAATGGAGAGTAAGGAGGGAGCCCGATAAAGAAAGGAGAGCATATGTGCACATATGTACCACCCTCTGTTAATAGCGGTATTCACTTCTTTATGATCATTACCGGCACAGAATTAACACAGCCTCAAACTCCGCACTTTAAATATGCTTTCACTGAAAACGCCCCAGTTTGCTATAACGTAGCCTTGGTCAATAAGGTATAAAACGACAAGTTCACAAATTTATTCAATTTTGAATTTTTAAAAATCATCAGCATTTTCAAATTGTATTTCTTTTCATTTTTGAGAGAGAGAGAGACAGAGTGTGAGCAGGGGAGGGGCAGAGAGAGAGAGAGAGAGGGAGACACAGAATCTGAAGCCGGCTCCAGGCTCCGGCTGTCAGCACAGAGCCCGACGCGGGGCTCGAACTCACGAACTGTGAGATCATGGCCTGAGCTGAAGTCGGCTGCTTAACTGACTGAGACACCCAGACGCCCCAAATTGTATTTCTATAATAAAGGACAGAGCTTCCCAATCAAAAGCAATTGATTGCTTCCTTTGTTTTAAAAAATGCTTGGGGCGCCTGGGTGGCTCAGTCGGTTAAGTGTCCAACTTCGGCTCAGGTCATGACCTCATGGTTCACGAGTTCGAGCCCCGGTCAGGCTCTGTGCTGTCAGCTCGGAGCCTGGAGCCTCCTTCGGATTCTATGTCTCCCTCTCTCTCTGCCCCTCCTCCACTCATGCTCTGTCTCTCTCTCTCTCTCTCTCTCTCTCTGTCAAAAATAAATAAACCTTAAAAAATATATAAAAAATAAAAAAATGCTTTATTTATTTTTGAGGGAGAGAGTGCGAGTGGGGGAGGGGCAGAGAGGGAGGGACAGAGGATCTGAAGTGGGCTCCGTGCCGAGGTCAATGAGCCCGACGTGGGGCTCAAACTTACAAACTGCACAATCATGATCTGAGCCGAAGTTGGACACTCAGCTGACTGAGCCACCCAGGCGCCTCGAGCATTAAAATAATTTTAAGAATTATTTATTTATTTCGAGGGAGATAGAGAGTTAGGGAGGGAGAGAAGGAGGGAGGGGCAGAGAGAGAGAGAGAGAGAGAGGGAGGGAGAATCTCAAGCAGGCTCCGTGCTGTCAGTGCAGAGCCCAATGAGGGGCTCGAACTCACGAAACAGGAGATCATGACCTGAGCTGAAGTTAAGAGTCGGATGCTTAAGTGACTGAGCCATCCAGGCACCCCACTGAATTGCTTTCTTTAAAAAAATTTTTTTAAAGTTTTTTAATTTATTTTGAGAGAGAGAGAGGGAGAGAGAGCGAGAGCGAGAGAGAGAGAGAGGCACAGAGAGATAGGAGAGGGAGAGGATCCCAAGCAGGCTCCTCACTGTCAGCACAGACCTTGACATGGGGCTCGAACTCACAAATCAGGAGATCGTTACCTGGGCCAAAGTCAAGAGTCGGAGGCTTAACTGGCTGAGCCATTCAGGCACCCCTGAATTGCTTTCTTTGAAGAAAGTTTGTTATGAAATTTAAGTGTTGAGGAAACTATCGGAATGCCATACAAATTTAACACGAGTAGTTTACGACGGCCGCGTATCTCTAAACCTTGATGTACGTGTGATATCTGGTGCTGCAGAACACGTTACATCAGAACTTAGATGCACGTTTATGTCGCCACTGTTTCTGTGGGGAGGGGACCAGACGTGGCTGCCCTGGGTGCCTCTGCCTCCAGGTCTGCCACCAGGCTGCAGACCATGGGTGTGGTCTCATCTGAAGGCTCTCTGGGGGAGAATCCACGTGCAAGGTCATCACGTGGCTGTGATGGAGGTTGGTTCTTCCCCGACTGCTGGATCGAGGCCCTCCGTTCCTCCCCGTGTGGGACTAGCCCACAACGTGGCCGCTGACTTCTCTCAGAGCAGCGAGGGAGAGAGCCAGAGAGAGGGCAAGAGAGGCAGGCAGGAAGGCAGTGACACCCCATCACTGTGGCTCTGTTCTTCCTTCAGAAGCGAGTTACAGGTCTACGTCACAGTCAAGGGAAGGACATGACGGCAACAAGAGGTGAAGTCGCTGGAGGTCATCTCAGAGGCTGAGACATAAATACCTTTTAACGGGATTCTCTGTTGTCAACAAAGTCTCCGGTTCTGAGAAGCCAACCAAAGTTGGTGTCTGAGCATCTCTGAACCCGGTACGATGCGGCACAGCTCCCCGTAAAGGAAACAGATGGCCAAGTCTGGCCTCCGCGGCTCCTGGGACAGAGCACTACAATCTGCCCTCTTTTTCTCCACCCCCACCCCCTGCCTTGAAATAAAATAGATTTTAAAACTGCTCAAATTAGGCTGCCTGCAAAGTGTTTGTTCCGCTGTGTGGAAACTTCTGTGCTCCACGAGTGTCTGTCCTAACCACGTGTGATTCTCTAAAAACGAAGACGTTTCAAAAACCCTCTTTCGTAAAGCAAGCTTTAAGTCAGTTAACGTTTCACGCAAGGGCATTAAAGAGGACCCTTCACGCAGACCCTGGGGCCTGGTCCCCAGAGCTGCTACCCACCCAGCATTTCAAGGAGGCCCAGGGCCCCGGTGTCAGGTCACCGATGCAGCAGTTGCCTCACAGAATTCTGACAGAGAAGGGCTGTGACTGAGAATCCCAAGCTCATACAAGGAGACGGGCTGGCCAGATCCCAGGACCTGCTTGTGACTGGATCCCTCGGCTTCCAGCCACACGTGGCCCAGGAAGCCCCACAGCGTGGGGCTGTGTCATCTACCCATGACGTTCAATTCCATGTGGTCACAAAAGTACCATATGGACCTTATTAAAAAAAAAACAAACCCAAAACACCAGCACAAAAAGCAATCTCATTAAAAGAAAAAAAAGTTCATTCCTGAATTCTTAGCCCTGACATTCCGCTTTCTAAAATGAAGCTTAAAACTCCATGAATCAGGGGGGGCCTGGGAGGCTCAGTCGGTTAAGCTGTCCAACTCTTGGTTTCAGCTCAGGTCGTGATCTCAGGGTTTGTGGGTTCGAGCCCCGCATGCTGACAGCATAGTGCCTGCGTGGGATTTTCCTCTCTCCCTCTCTCTCTGCCCCTTCTCTGTTCTGTCTCTCAAAATAAATAAACTTAAAAAAAAAACCCATGAGTCTATCTACAAGGACATGCTTCTGTGCTTACAAACATACAAGAACCTCAACCCCTACAGAAGAGACCATCGGGACACATCACCGGGCCGCTCACGCTTACCTGCATTCGATGAACCAATGCCGAATCTGGTCTTGAAGGTTCTCCTTGATATCTGGACCTTCTATTAATTTCAGATCATCCTTGATTGTGACCAAGGCTTCTCTGTATTTCTCTTCATGCTTCATCTGCACCTCATTCCTCAGGGAGGACACCTTTTCAGCCTGGATTATGGTGGCACTGACTTCATTAAACAGGGGAGGTGGATTCTGAAAACACAAGATCATAAAGGTTCTCATGCCAAAGAACACCAGACACTCGTCAAATATGTCGATGTCTCTGGTGGCGTCTTATCAAGGCATACAAGACATGCACACAG
The DNA here is from genome assembly GCF_046562875.1 of Panthera onca. NCBI lineage: Eukaryota > Metazoa > Chordata > Mammalia > Carnivora > Felidae > Panthera > Panthera onca. The sequence goes on along the minus strand of NC_138346.1, from coordinate 4,610,947 downwards.
AACGAAAGAATCATGGCTGGCGGGCGGGTCTTAAGAAGTGATTCACCACCGTGGGGAGGAAAGATGGGGATCACTCCATACCATCTGCCAGCTGGGGGGCGGTTAGCTGGAAAAAAAGCATATTCAATAAATACGACAAAAAACTGTTCACACTATGGAAAGTCACATGTTTCCAAATCTTGGTTAATGGGACAGCAAAGATTATAGAGGAAGAAAGTATTTGAAGCAAGTGGAAAGTTTGGGTGCTCCGATTGCAAGAAAAACTACCCCCAAACCAACTCTGCAAACATCCCTTCTGTGGTTAAAGACCTCCCAGGGAGGAAGTTCTCCGCTGACTCCGGACATTCACCCTGATAGTACATCTTGTTGCTACAATGTTCTGCCTTAAAATCTGCTGGTTAGCAAGTCAACAGAAGTCTGGCTAGGGAGTGCCAATCAGATGCTCAGCACTGCTCCAACATCTATGGGGTGGTGGTGAGAGAAAATACACAATCACCTTGAGGGGAGCCTGGCTGGCTCAGTCCATAGGGGATGTGACTCCTGATCTCAGGGTCGTGAGTTCAAGCTCCCCGTTGGGTGCAGCACTTACGTAAAAAAAAAACCAAATCATTTTGAAACATAATCCCTGCTCTTTAGGGTCCTCTAAAACGGAATTGGCAAGACAGGAGTAATGGATGACATCGTAGGGAACAATGCCAGCCGCCCTAACGACGCTTTGCAACATGGGTTTGGATGGAAGTTTCGGACCAAAAAGGGACTTGGAGAAGGAAGACGCCACAGGGCAGTGGTACCTGCAATTACATCCCTGAAGCTCTGCTTCCTTCACAGATAGAGGATCTGAGCTCTAAGCAGTTCAGAGAGTCAGCCCAGGCCAGAGAGCAGATAAAGGGCACACTCAGTGGTCTGCGGGAGCCAGCCCGCGACGGCTCATGAGAGCCAATTGACCCATTTTCTAGAATTTTGCAAGCTGGCTGTTAAATGCATTGTTCATTGTGAGCATTTTAGAATGCTAATTTCTATAAACTTACAATTAAGTAAATTGCATTACAAAGCCCTCAATACTCAAAACTCATCACTTCCTAATGGTCTGACTGGGTGTTACTGTATCATCTGCGCTCTCGGCATTGTGCATATCTGCCCTAGCGCCACGGTGAAAATACCACATAAAGTGTGCCACGGCACCAACCTGCCCAACTGCGCTGTATCGGTTAGCGGCTCGAATGGGCGATGGGGATATTTACACTGTGGAAATGAGCAAATGCTCCCGAAGTTGAAGCAGAAGTTGCTCTGATTTTTGTTTACTCTTTTTTCTTGTGTTCAGTTTTCATTTTGCCGAAACACGCCCATGAGCGTAACTTGCAGACTGGATACGTGCAGCCGTGAATCTGCTAAGTACTTGCACTTTGGAGGTGTTTCCTGGCGTCCCTCCCACCTTTGGCAGCGACCTTGGAGGAAACTTCCAGCAGGCAGAGCCGCCCGTGACTGGCTTGTCGGACACGGATGTTCCTCGTACATAAGTTCTTCTCCCTCCTGCTTTACCCTTGGAGCTCTGAACGTTTATCAAAATGCGTCCAGGCAGGGACACTTACTCATTCATCACACTCTCCATTTGGTGGGTCTATTCACTATAAAAAATTGCGTCTCCGACTCTGAACACTTCCCTGCTATTATTGCCTCTTCCCCCATTTCTCTCTCTGCAATAAATGTTAGATAAAATTGCCAGGCCACCAGATCTATCTTCTGCTAGGCTGAACTTTTCTCCTCTATGTTCCATTTCTCCTTTATCTATTTGCGCTGTGTTATCGGAGGTTTCCTGAACATTATCTTCCAGAACTAATTTGATTTTCAGTTATGTCCATTGATTAATTTGCATTTATTTATAATTTTTTTAAAAGTTTACTTAGAGAGAGAGAGAGCATCCTGGGAGGGAGGGAGGGGGAGAGAGAGAGAGAGAGAGAGAGAGAGAGAGAGAGAGAAACCCAAGCAGGCTCCAGGCTGTCAGCACAGAGCCTGACGTGGGGCTCGAACGCACGAACCCTGAGATCATGACCTTAGCCAAAGTTGGATGCTTAACCGATGGAGCCACCCAGATGCCCCTGGGGAGGTTCTTTTAGAGGCAACGTATCCTCAAATCTACTGGTGACTTATTTATCCACATTTTCTTTTTTTCCTCAAAATTCTGGAGAGCTTAAAAAAAAAACCAGATTCCCAGTTTAATCCTGGGAGTGAGGAAGAATCAAGAAACTAGCAGTTTTGGAAAATCCTCAGGTGATTCTGATAACTATCCAGGCCAGGGTTTGGTAACCTGTAGCCCGCAGGTCAAACCTGGCTCAAATGCATGTTTTTGTGAGTAAAGTTATCCTGGATCACAGCCGAGCCCATTTATTTACGTATAGTCTGTGGCTGCTTTCGTACTACAAGAACAATGTTGGATGGTTTGTGGCAGAGACTGTCTGGCCTGCAAAGCCTAAAATGATGACAGAGAAGGAGGAGGGGGAGGAGGAGGACGGGGAGGGGAAGGAGGAGGAAGCGCTGTTTAAAAGAAGCATCACAGAAGATGATGCACGTATCATTTCCCGAATGAGTACACCCTCACTCTCCAGAAGTAATCCCTCAACTCTTACAATAATCCGGCCAGGGGGGTATTTTTATCATATGAGCAATGGACCACAGAGGCTAATTAACTTTCCCAAATTCACACAGCTGGCAAATGGGAGAGGTAGGAAACAATCAATCCCTGGCTTATCTGACCCAAAGCCATGGTATGGGGTTTGGGACAGAAGCCTGGATGTAAGTTGAGGCTCAGCCATTTGCTACCTCTAGGAGTTTGTAAAAGGCATTGACACTGTTACGGTTTAGTTTCCTCCTCTTTAATGGGAACAGTATCACACTGCGAAGACTGAGTGAAGCGCCCTATGTGAGATCCTGTTACAGAGCCTGGCATCACGTGAGCCCTCGGTGCATTTACTGTGGCCGCCGTCATATCAGCAGGTGCACCGACGTCTAAGTGTGTGAAACCCAGGAGTGCTAGGGGGCTACCATATAAAGAAAATTTCAGGGGTAAGAGAAAAACATTGAAGTTCATTTCAAAAGCTTCAAAACAAATACAGGATAAAATTCAAACATGGAACAAAATTTTGCCTTGTTTACAAAAGACATTAACAACATTACAAACTTAAATTAATTAGTTGGAAAAACATAATCTTAAACACTCAATTGATGCTATATACTAAAATAAGCTCCAAATGGGTGAAATAGTTAATTGTAACACGTATGCACATAAGTGCGCGCGCACACACACACACACACACACACACACACAATCTCTGAGAAATACCTGTGAACCTCTGGGAGTGATTTGTCAACTAGAAATACAATCAAGATGCTGTTAGAATACAGCACCCACTCAACAACACAAAGTCAGTGAAAAAAGATGAAAGAAATTACACATATAACACTTTAAAAATATGCATTGAAAAGTCTAAGGAAATAATCCAATTGTCTGAGTTAAGTATAATGAAAACATACTTTTATGGTAGGAAAAAAAAACCCAAAACCACTTTATAAGTGAATCTGGAATGAAAATCATAGGATCGCTTTAAAGAACAACGTTAAAAACAAATGATCTAAGTTTCCTTGCTACGCATGTGCTCAAATGCCTGACTCTATATTCCGTATCTTGTGCCAAAACAGATAGAAATTTCCTTTATTTAATCATTTTAAAAAGTACCCAATTCTTGTATTTTCCAGGTGATATTTTTTATTCCTAGTATGTACATTTTCAACGTATGAAGTAGAATCTTACAATTCACATATTTTTACCTGATCTCTTCAATGACTATTAAAAAAATTTTTTTAATGTTTATTTATTTCTGAGAGAGACAGAGACAGAATGCGAGTGGGTTAGGGGCAGAGAGAGAGGGAGACACAGAATCCGAAGCAGGCTCCAGGCTCCGGGCTGTCAGCGCAGAGCCTGACGTGGGGCTTGAACTCACAAGCTGTGAGATCATGAGCTGAGCCGAAGTCAGACGCTCAACCGACTGAGCCACCCAGGTGCCCCACTTCAACGACTATTTTAAGTTCACTGTGTCCGTGAAGAGGTTAAAATAGATCTGTACCCCAATTTTTTTTGTCTGCGATGAATGTGTAAAATCGTTTTGAAGTCTTGCATTAATTTTCTGATTCTCTATCAGCCAATCATAGGATCTTGCTCTACCCTCCCTTACATTGTTCTTATGGTAATTTGTAGCAGATTTCTTTCATAGATGTACGCATGCAAAATATATTTTTAGCTCGTCTTTTTCCCTTTTGTCTCTAAAAATGAAACATTGAGGAGGTGACTCTGATTTGGGTCTTGGCAATAGCTCCAGAACTCTGCGAAGCGTTCAGCCAACTTCCTTACACTTGCATGATCTTTGAGCAAAGCAGAGAAATTTCTCAGCTCTCACTGGAGTTTTGCAACAACCCCAGTGGTATGCACTCTGTCCTGAGCGTTCTTCCTCTACGTTCCCTGACTGGCGTCCACGTCCATTTTGGAGGCAGATACGAGGATGTGACTATCCCACTGAACAGACGAGGACCCTGGGGATCATACCTAAGTGGCTCTCCCAAGTCGTTCTACATTAAGGAAGAAGCTGGTAGTAGGGTTTCCCGATTCCTTCCGTTCTGTGTTCCTCCCGTGACACCATGCTGTGCCGTTAATACGTGTGTATTCATGCATGTTTCTTGATATAGACTTTCTCTGACGAAAAATACATTTGGGGTCATTTGCAGCTTCTTTCTCTAGTTGCTTTTGAATTTAAAGGTTATAATATATTTAGGTCCTATGTTAATGAGCAGCTTTTCCTTTGGGCTAAGATATCTTTTCCTCGTTAGCAACTTTGGTCATATGGAATTCAAATTTGTTAACTCACCGCATAAACAGCAACTCATTTAAAAATAAATTACAAATATTAAAGGGAAAATAGAGAACATGATAATATAGTATATATTGAAATACATCAGCTGTAGAATAATGCATCTTAATGAAGGCTTCCCATGTGAATAAACCATTATATTTACAAGCTTTCCACAGTTAATGACCCGGAACCGCATAGCGAAACCTACGTTTATAGCAAGGTCCTCTGTCAGCAAAAATATACATATTAATAATTGATGTTGCCGTAAACATAGGACATCTGATGATGCTTCCCGGGTTTGCGGGGAAATAGGACTCCACGGTCCATTAACTTAAAATGCTTATCTAATGTTTGATGGGCTTTGTCTTTAAAAATCCTTGTTCAAATTAGTCAGATAAAATGGACATTTGTCCACATGAAAATCTGTTCAATTTGTCAGTCACAAATACACTTGCAGATAAGTGATTTAATGCTGGCAACTTTCTCCAGAAGCTCATCGTCTTGGGGGGGTTGCGTCTTTATGGTGCTTTGTTGTCACTGAAGGCGAAGCCGAAACGGGTCTGGGGGAGGGAAAGAGTCCACTCGGAGCAAATGACCATCCCGTGAAATCTCTTGCTGTCATCAGTGCAGAGATTAATTAGCTCCGGAGCCTTCTGATCGCAGCGTGTGCTGGTGTTCATCAGGAAGCATCTAGAGGCGGGCTCAGTGGGCTCCCTGCTCCCGCCTCACGCTGTGGAGGAAACAGCTCTTCGGTGGATCCATTTCAAGACCGTGTGTGCGCGTGCGTGTATGCTCCTTAGTTTATGAAAACAAGCCATTTTGTTCCGTCATTTCGTTCCAGAGTAACAGACCTATATTTATATGTGTGTGTTTATACAAATACAGCTACTTAAAAAAGAGGAACCCAGCAGAAGTGGTGGAATAAAATTGTAAGCAGACCCATAGCCGACGGTAGTCTCCTGCCCTCTGCCCAGAGTAGTTATGGTAAGGCCTTATTTTAGGATGCCGCAATTTTAGTGCGTGCAAAACTATTAGATAATAAAACATTTTCTAGCTCGTTAAGCCTAACTTCTAAAAACTGTTTTGTAGATTTAAGATTTGCTTTACAACTTTAAGATTTGCTTTACAACTGATAAGTGATAGAAGCTTACTCAGCCACATTTGTGTCCTACTTTCTTTGAAATATATATATTTTTTTCTTGAGAGAGAGAGAGAGAGAGAGAGAGTGCGCTCAGGTTGGGGAGAGGAGCAGAGAGAGAGAAAGAGAGGGAATCTCAAGCAGGCTTCATGCTCAGCATAGAGCCCGACTCAGGGCTCAATCCCACGACCCTGGGATCATGACCTGAGCAGAAATCAAGAGTCAGACGCTCAACTGACCGAACCACCCAGGTGCCCCTCTTTAAATATTTTTAAAACAAACACTTCGATGCCACTTGTAGGCTGTGAGGCACTAGTGTAAGTGGTTTACAAATACTAATTTATTCCTCCTAATAACCTTATGAGTAGGTGGCATTATTATCTTCATTTTATACAGGAGGAAACTGAGGCACTGAAAGGTCAAGAACTTGACCAGGGTCACACAGCCATGAAGCGGCAGTCTGGGGCTTTGGCCCAAGGCGTCTATTTCCGGCATCTCTGCTCCCACCCTCTATGCTCAGCTGTGTCTCTCCAGTGACAGGTTTCTTCCAGCTTAACCCATTTTGTCTGAAAATGTTAAAAAAAAATTTTTTTTTTAACATTTACTTATTATTGAGAGACGGAGAGAGAGAGAGAGAGAGAGAGAGAGACAAAGCACGAGCAGGGGAGGGGCAGAGAGAGGGGGAGACACAGAATCCGAAGCAGGCTCCAGGCTCTGAGCTGTCAGCACAGAGCCTGACGCGGGGCTCGAACCCGCAAATTGCAAGATCGTGACCTGAGCCGAAGTCAGACACTTAACCGACTGAGCCACCCAGGTGCCCCTGAAAAAAAATTTTTTTAAATGGGTACGATAGATCATACTTTAAAAAATGTTCATTTGTAATTTTGGTAGATACTGCCGATGCTTTCCCGCAAAGACGTTGCAAGATTTACTCTTCGCACAACAGTGTACAACAAAGCCCATCTTTCCATACTTAAATAGATTAAAAAAGTTGGGCAGTTTAGTAGGCAATTTAGAATCACGAAGGATGTGAACATCTAAACCCACGATATTAAATCATTTGAAGAAAAGTAACAGCTGGTGCTCACATAGTGCTTACTGTGTGCTCTAGGTGAGACACTATCTTAAATGCTTTCCAGAGAGCAGTTTCCTTAGAAATTAACACGAAATCTATGAGTGTGGTGCCATGGCCATCTCCATCCCGCCTATGTGGAAATCGTGGCACCCAGAAGTCATGTCACTCCCGGAAGTCCCCACAGCTGGGAAACGGTAGAACCAGATCTGAACGCGGATGGGCGGGCTCCGGAATTCATGGCCTTCACCACTCTACCTGCTACATTAACAGACTGTGTAACAAGCCCAAATCTAAGGTAGTTGAGGATGAACGTTCTGCCCTTGGATGTAGGCTAAGAAATTCTGGGATCAGGGGCGCCTGGGCGGCTCAGTTGGTTAAGTGTCTGACTTCGGCTCAGGTCATGATCTCATGGTTTGTGAGTTCAAGCCCCGCGTGGGGCTCTGTGTTGACAGCTCATAGCCTGGAGCCTGCTTCGGATTCTGTGTCTCCCTCTCTCTCTGTCCTGCCTCGCTCATGCTGTGTCCCCCTCTCTCTCAAAAATAAATAAACGTTAAAAAAAAAAAAAAATCCTGGGAACAGGCTACAAAGGAAGGATAAGGAAGAGAATTCTTTTTGTCATGTAATTTCTGATGGTCTGGGGACGCGGAACAAGAATAAAGCAGAATTAAAATAGTAATAACTTAATATCAAACGAAAGGTTTCTGAGTAGGTAGGCTGTAAGTCCCATTTAACAGAAAATGGTGCCCTCCCTCAAGCTCTGATCTCTCTGCCCAGCCTAAGAGCCTTTCGCGTACACCTGACCCAGGGTCACTGCTTTTCCTGGGTTGCGAACTTTTTTCTGGTGCATCACACACAGTGCGTGTGGCTTGTGGGGGCAGCGCTTGCTGCCTTAGGGGACTGTCACAATTCTCCCCCCGCAGCTACATGGGGTGGTTGCAGATCAGAGTCAGACCACGTGCGCTGCTCCAACTCCATTACTTTCTGAGATCCTACTTTCAACAGGCTAATTTCAAGTTCATTAATCTGAGTAGCAAATAACAAAGGCCAGGAGAGTGTGTATTTTGAAATTAGTGGCGTGGGTATTTTCTGCAACAACTTATTTTGGAATATACTGTGTTTCATTACGTAGACAAGTTATCACACTTCTTCATGATTCAGTTATCGCGACAACGTACTATGCTTTTCCAAGATGATTCATGTTGGCCACTGCTCCTTGAAGGCCTATCCTACCCCAAGCTGTAGGTCAGGCCCTTTGCCTGGAATCTCTCTGCGAAATAGGTGGCAGCATCCTGCTCTTACGGAAGAAGAAACTGAGGCTCAAGGGAGGGAGGGTATGCCACCCAAAGACCTCCCACAGGTCCCCGTGTAGAACTGGGTGCACAAGCGGGCCACCCAGAAACCTGTCTTCATCAACATGGCAGAATAGACTCTTTAAGCTGGTGCCTGGAGACATGCGCTCATTTCGAAGATGCTGCCTCCCCCAGGGCCGCTTAGGAAACAGTTCTTTTGCCTTCAAAAAGTAAACTAAAACTACACAAAACCCCCAAGAATCATGACAAATCTGTTTTTTTTTTTTTCTGAGAATAAATTTCCAGAAACAAACATCATTTGAACTGTAATGAATAATATATATGACCAAGCTGGATGATGTCGGTTTTGGTTGGAACTAAAGTCGTGACCACAAAGAGCACGTCCTCTTGGTCCTTCTCTCCTTTTGGCTCTGAGAACAGTTCCCAAGGAAGAGCCCATGACCACCGATGGCTCCTGACATACATACAGGCTTCCCAAGTGGGGCTTCTGAGGGGGCTGCGTTTCAGGAGCTCACTGGGGGCCCAAGCTCCAACTTTGGGTTATTATTCTTATTATCATTTATTTATTTATTTTGAGAGAGAGAGACATAGAGAGCGAGCAGGGGAGGGGCAGAGAGAGAGGGAGACAGAGAATCCCAAGCAGACTCCGCACTGTCAGCGCAGAGCCCAACATGGGGCTCGATCTCACCAACTGCGAGTTCATGACCAGAGCTAAAACCAAGAGTCAGACGCTTAACCGACTGAGCCAGCCAGGTGCCCTGGGGTTATTTGTTAATAAGGAAGACCAGATTGACCAACAGATAATTTATAATACAGCTTGTTTGATGTTAGAATCTGAAGGTGAGCAGGGTTTTATGGTGCTTTGAAGACTTAGTTGACTCATTTCCAAGCGACGGCTCTTCCTCTTTAATAACTGTCCCCCAGCGTTATTATAATGAAAACATTGCTAGCTCCAGGGTAACATAAAATATACGATGGGCACGACCATAGGACAAATTATTTCAAAGGGATCCACAGAATGAAATATATTACATTCATTAATTTTCCTTCCGCTCGATTCACCCCATTGGCTCTGCCAATTAAAGTAACTGCACATGAATTTTTAGAGTGCTATTTATTTTCTTTTGTAGATTTTAGAATATAAATATTTAAAATGGCAATATCAAAAAAATAATTTATATGACAATGGTAAAGGAAACATTTGGTCAGGAAGGGAAGGCATAATGATGTCTGTTGCTCTAGTTCTGGTTTCAGTTACTAAATACCTGGAAATAGGCCAAGCTTCCCAAAACATACAAATACTATTTTGATCAGATAAGTCAACGGCTTATTCACTGGCGTGATGGAACGAAATGAAGTTATGGCAAAATGAAATTTTAAAACGAGTGGACAATATCTTCATTAGTGATATAGTGGAAAATATATTCAATTGAAGACATTTCTTGGATTTGGGGTAATGGCTTTTTATGGTTATCAGCCAGAGGACAGGAGATACCATTCTCTTAAAAATTGAACCCATACATTTCTCGATGGTGTAAAATTTCAATAGAATACACACTACCAGCAGGAGACGTACTTGGAAGAAAAAAAAAAAAAGGCAAACCAGAGAAAGTCACATTTAACGCAAAACAGACAAGTTGCTCTCTTTATGTTATCCAAACCCTGAACTGCTGAAAAATTAACACAGACTTCTTTGATTTGAGCTGAAAAGATATAAACTCCAAAGTAAAACAGAAAAAATACAGTAATAAACACGTAATTCTGTCTTTGTGTGCTATCAGTGTAAGCAATTAAGATTCTCGGATGAAAAAGAGTGCTAGGCTCTTCCCGAGTTTCTGGCTACGTGTTACACGTAATAGACATCCAGGACATGCATGCTGAGTTAAATTAAAAGGAAATTGTTGAACCAAACTGCTAATGTAAAATTTCATGTCAAACTTAGATGATCTTAGATTGAATGTTTTGACTGCTAGTTAAGTTTGGAAAGTACAAAGTTGGAGTGAACCATTGTTTTTTTCACGATATCGTACATGTGTCTGCCTCTTCAGGGCTGGAGAGAGAAACAGATTTATATCTTTGTCTGTCTCCCCATCCATATGCACCAAATGATGTGGAGGTCTTAGGAGAAAAAAAATTGGTATGATTCTACGCCCACTTGCTTTCGTTTTAAATGTGTACTTTTTCCCAGTTAATGAAGTAAAGTTTAAGCATGTTGAAAAATACAATGACAGAGAAACAATCTTCCAAAGTCCCCACATTAAAAAAAATGAATGCTATTGTACACGGTATCTTTTCTTTCTTTTGCAAGTGCATAGATGTGTGTATATATTTAGTTGAAATCATATCAAATTATATGTGTAATTCCAAACCTTGAATTTTTACTTTGAGCATTTTCATGTCATCAAAAACTAATCATAAACATAGTTCTCAAAGGTGACATACGACTGCATTAATGTGGGTCCACTAGAAGTTATTTAACTACGTCCTTACTCTGAACCGGCTTTATTCCCGATTTGTCATTATCAAAAAGAACCCTGGAGGAGACTTCCACGGGCATAAATCTCTATTTCGGATGGTTTCCTCAAGACAGAGATAGAACGTTGTGGGGACAGGATGTAAACATCTTAACCATCATGCACTTTGCTCATCGTCTTTTAGAAAGGCAGAGTCCACGTAACTCATGGCGTCGCCTCCCACCCTTGCCAATAATTACAACTTGAAAAAAATTTTTTTCTTTTGCTTATAAGATAGAAACAACTTAGCTTATTTCACTAATTCTTTTTTTTTTTTAATGTTTACTTATTTATTTTGAGGGGGGCAGGGGGAGAGAGAGGGAGAGAGAGAGAGAATCCCAAGCAGGCTCCACGCTGTCAACACAGAGCCCAATGTGGGGCTCGATCTCACAAACTGTGAGATCGTGACCTGAGCCGAAACCGAGAGTCGGTCATTTAACCGACTGAGGCGCCCAGATGTCCCATATGTCACTAATTCTAAGATGCATGGTTTTCATAGTTAACGTGTCCAAAATTAGGGATGGATGTGGATTACAATCAAGGTGGTGTTTTGTTTTATCTGACAGTATTCTCTTTAAGAGCATGTAAAGACCACGATGCGTCTTATAATTGGTGACATCTCAGATTCAAGGAAACGCAGTATCTCATTTAATTTTTGATTTGTGTTTTTTGACCACTAGCAAATAGTCATGATTCTCATAGAATCATTTCAGTATACGCTGCAATGTCCCAGTGAATTGAAAAACAGGTTTTTTAATTGTGGCTAAACAAACAAACAAACCCATAAGAGGCACTTTTTAGGGATACAGTTCAGCAGTGTTCTGCGTCTTCACACTGCTGTGAAACAGATCTGTAGAACTTTTTGATTTTGCAAAACTGCAACCCCACACCCACTGGGCAATGACTGCCGGCCCCCCTCCCCCGCCCCCCGAGCCTTTGGCAGTCATGATTCTGCTCTCTGTGTCTCTGTTTCTGATGACTCTGGGTGCCTCATACAAGTGGAATCGGGCAGTATTTTTATCTTTTCGTGACTGCTTATTTCACGTCACACGATGTCTTCAAAGTTCGCCTGTGCTATAGCCTGCGACAGGCTTCCTTTTTACGGCTAAATAGTATTCCACCCAGTGAACGTTTTAAATCGTAGACATCAGCAACGGCTGGCCGGGACTGCTCACCCACGTGGCTCTTTCAGCACACCCAAGCAGGTGCACAGCAAGAGATGGGCTGGGGTCCCAGGTGTCTCGATACCAAAGAGAAATGTTGACTCATTTTTTTTTAAACTCAGAGATCAAAGGGAAATCAAGAAAATAGGTGATGAAGATTGAGGTATTTCTTAAATCGTACATACATACTGTATGACTGATCGTATTCTTTAAGACAATAAAGGCTGGATGTCACCATTTAGGCTTTATAAACACGTGCAGTGGCATCAGACCCCTCCACCGGCTGACTACACCCTTCCAAGTGTCTGGAAGATGGGCCTGAATTCTTTCCACAAGCAAAATAATTCGTATTTTCAATTCTGTGCTGATAACGGAGGTGGTGCACAGGGGTCATAGTGGCAGGGTGGAGTGGTTGGTCCAGGACATAGGGCCGAAGGGAGATACAAGATATTCCAACATCAAGTGTATTTACCCCGCCGTTGGTTACTCAGAACGTGCCATCATAACACGGATGAAAATTATACAGCAGTAGCCCGAATGTGGGGCTCAATTACAGCTTTTCTATATTTAATAATATCGCTGATACGATCTCATAATTTATTTAAATCCTCAAGTCCCAAAAAGAAACTAATATTTTTATAGGAGAAGACCTGATAGAAATATGGGTGAAAGGAACACGTCGATGGTTGATCACAGAACTGAGAGAGCTATTGTGCCTCACTGTGCTCGTATCACCCACACACTGGTCACCACCTGATTTCTCTAAAAGTGAGAAGGTGGAATGCAGTCTTAGAAAATATAACTTAAATACAAAAAGGAAAGAGTAATATAATGAAACCCACTTTCCTACACTGGTTACAAAAGTATAAATAACATTTGTTATTTTTTTACTTTTCACGTTATTCTTTGAGTTCATATATATATATACATTTAAAATTTTTTAATGTTTGTTTATTTTTTGAAAGAGAGAGAGACAGAGTGCAAGCGGGGGAGGGGCAGACAGAGGCAGAGACACAGAATGCAAAGCAGGCTCCAGGCTCTGAGCTGTCAGCACAGAACCCGATGTGGGGCTTGAACCCACGATCTATGAGATCACGACCTGAGCCGAAGTTGGATGCATAACCTCTCTGAGTATATTAATTGTTAAAAATAGAAAGCAAGAAAAATCATAAATCCTGATTTTTGTCCTATTGAGATATACATTTGGTAAGAAGTACACAGACGTGGGAAAATGTATTGTGAATCGGTATTATTTAAAGTTTCGGGGCACCTGGGTGGCTCAGTCGGTTAAGCGCCTGACTTCAGCTCAGGTCATGAGCTCACGGCTTGTGAGTTTGAGCCCCATGTCAGGCTCTGTGCTGACAACTCAGAGCCTGGAGCTGGCTTCGGATTCTGTGTCTCCCTCTCTCTCTGCCCCTCCCCCGCTCATGCTCTGTCTCTCTAAAAAATAAATAAACATTAAAAAAAATTTTAAAGGTTCAGTTAAAAAGAAAGCTACAGATTGTCTAAACCATGATTCCTACCATTTTCTCCTGGGATAAAATTTTGAACATGTACTTTATGTGTAATTTTTTAGACATAAAAAACACGTTTATTGTAGAAAAGTGTAAAAATAAGTGAAAGCATTAAAACTAGGATCACGGGGTTCACATTTTACACTTGGCACGTTACACAGAAACTCTAAACACACTTCTAAAGCCACACAATGGCACGTTTTAACTGTGTGAACTGTTTCTGGGCACCTGTCTACCAAGTATAAAACTGCTCTGATACGAATAATTCTATATCGTAAATGTTGCTCACATTTTTTTTTTTTTAGCATGGAGATTGCAAGGGTCAGGATTACTGAGCAAACAGGCCTAAGTGTTTTTTTTTTTAAATGTGTTTGATGTTTATTTATTTTTTGAGAGAGAGACAGAGAGACAGAGCATGAACATGGGAGGGGCAGAGAGAGAGGAGACACAGAATCCGAAGCGGGCTCCAGGCTCCGAGCCGTCAGCACAGAGCCCGACGCGGGGCTCGACCTCACGAATCGCTAATCATGACCTGAGCCAAAGTCAGATGCTTAACCGACTGAGCCCCCCGGTCTCCCTTGTGCTTTAATGTTTATAAGGAGACCAACTGTCCCCAGAAGGGTGGGCGCGCACTTAAACCCTGGTTATTGTCCCCGGGCTGCACCTGCCCCTGGGTCCTCGCCCAGTCCGGGCATCGCCATTACTGGCTTTCTTTTCCTTTCTTAGCAGAGATTTAAAAAACATGGTGCGAGAGCACTGCCGGGCTGGCTCTTCCTCTCCACCCCTCTCCTGCCACCGGCCCCCCCCCCCCCCCCCCGCCCCGTCATTCCGGCCTCCCTGTGGGGCTCCCCCAGCCTCCCTCCGCTCCTCCCGGTAAATCCTCTGGCCATCCAACTCCATCCTGGCACCTGCTTCTCACAGGCCCCAAGTGAAAGCCGGGATGCAGAAAATCACTTGGCATTCACTGCAGTGATTAGTTTGTTTGGGTATTTGTTTTTTTACCTCTTTGGTCTGTTTTGATCTTTGTACTTCCCTAGATCACCTTCTCTGTTCAGTATTTTCTAATTCATTACCTTAGTCACTCAGGATACTATTTAATAGTTTGGTTTTTTTTTTTAAAGCTTATTGGTATTTGTGGTTATCTGTGTTTCTTTTCTTCTTTTAGCCCCACTCGAGCTTGGTACATGATTAGCATTTTCAAAGCCTCAGCCACAGTATCTATCAATGTTTTTATCCCGGCATTAAATATGGGGCACTGAACTACATCCTGCTCCCAACCGCACAGGTTTGGAAGTGGATTTTACCCACGTGGGCCTCAGATGACAGCTGCCTGCAGCCTTGTGAGACCCTGAGCAGGAGACTTAGCTAAGCCCAGACTCCTGACCCACAGAAACTGAGCTGATGAGTGTGTGTTTAAGCTGCTAGGTTGTGGTCATATTGTTACGCGGCAACAGGTAACTAATACGCACCCATTCAGCTCTGATTCAGTCATCCCCACGGAGATCTGCCCCCAAAAGCCAGCTAGCTCAGTGCAAACCCATTCTCTTGACCACAAATACTGACGGAGGGCAGGGCAGACCTCACGCAGGAATGGCGGTTTGTGAGCAATTCAGAGCTTATTCCCACGCCCGGAACGCTCTGCGTATTCCAAGGGAGATGTGTACACGGACACGTGACTGCTCTGTCCAGATCCCCCAGGCACACTCCCGTGCAGTGCGGGCCGCTCCATTCTCTTCAGTCACAGGTTACCTATTTTTCTTTCCTCTCTTCCCACAAAAACTCTCTAAGACACAGTCTCAAGAAAGCCACATGCGCGTCCTGCCTGTAAGAGAACTTACCATACCCAGGAATATCATCTCCTCCTGCCTCAGTTTTTCGGTTTTCTTATGTTGATGGAAACCTCGCCAGACCTAAAAAGAAATAAATGGTTATTTGTCTAATACATTAAAACAAAAACAAAAACCCTGTCCTACCCTTTCTCCCGTTTCAAATGATACAATGACTATGCAGTCAAGGCCGTGCGCGTGTGTGTGTTCATGGAATATTTTTTCTTCTGTGATCACAGGCAAAAAATTTAAAGAGAGAACAAATGGCCTATTCGCTGCCTGAGCACCCAACTGTGGACCCAGAGCCACCCTACCGAACAAGGGGGGCGGGGCGCCGTCCTGTTCACCCACGGGCTGGACAGGATCCACACTCGCCCAGCACCCTGGAAGCAAATCTGCCAACCACACAGCCCACCTGCTGGCCCAGACATCCTCCCGGCTGCCAGAACGGCCGTCATCCACAAGACGAGCGACAACAGGTGCTGGCGAGGGTGAGGGGAAAAGGAACCTCCCGCACTGCCGGTGGGCGTGCGAACCGGGGCAGCCACTGGGGACACGGTATGGGGGTTCCTCAAAAAATTAAAAATAGAACTACCCTACACTCCAGCAATCCCACGTCTGGGTACATATCTGAGGGAAATGAAGTCACGGACTTGAAGAGAGATGTACGCGTTATTTCAATGCATGTTCATCGCAGCATTATTTACGATTGATACGACGATGGAAACCACCTGTCAGTGGATGGGTGAATGGATAAAAAAGGTGGTATATACTATATACACACAACGGAATATTATCCAGCTAAAAAAAAAAAAAGAAGGAAATCTGAGCACCTGAGTGGCTCAGTCGGTTGAGCATCCGACTTTGGCTCAGGTCATGGTCTCAAGGTCTGTGAGTTCGAGCCCCACGTTGGGCTCTGTGCTGACAGCTTGGAGCCTGGAGCCTGCTTCGGATTCTGTGTCTCCCCCTCTCTCTGCCCCTCCCCTGTTCATGCTCTGTCTCTCTCTCTCAAGATAAATAAACATATAAAAATTTTTAAAAAAAGGAAATCCTGATATTTGTGTCAACATGCATGAATTTTGAGGGCAGCATGCTAAGCGAAAGAAGGCCACATAGAGAAGGACAACTACTATTAAGATCTCACTTGCATGTGGAATCTAAAAACCCTGACCCTGTAGAAATAGATGTCTAGTAGTTTGGGTATCTGAGTAGGTTTGGGATCGCTAGGGGCTGGGAGTTGAAGAAAATGGGGGAAAGTGGCCAGAAGGCACCAACTTCCAGTTGTCAGATGAATGAGTTCGCCTCATTCAACAACACTGTGCTGTGTTCTTGAAAGCTGCTTAAAAGAGTTGATCTGAAGGGTGCTCACTATCGAAAACTGGTAATTATGTGAGGTGATGGACGTTTTAATTACCCTTACAGTGATAATCACTTTGCCATATATACGTATATCACATCACGACATCATACATCTTAAACGTACACAATGTTTTATGTCAAATGCATCACAATAAAGCCGGGGGTGGGAGAGGAGAAATGGCTTCTAATTCTCATTAGTGAGAGTCCCCTACCCAGGTTTCTTCAAAAGAAACTTCCAGATTGCAGAAGCGTGGGGCTAGATCTAAGGGTGGCACTTCATAGTTTTAAAAGAAAAATTTCCACCGCAATGGGGGGAGATATAACACGGTCACGTCCAAGATTGATACGACTCAAGCTCTGAACTCAGATGCTTGTCTAGAACTTCATCACAGGAACATAAAGAACACGGTCTGTTAGCAGTCCCCCTGCACCCTTCTGCCCGCCCCCATCAAGAACCCAGAGGGAGGGGGTCCTGACCCTCCCGCTGGGGTCTGTGTCCTCATGCTCTCTTTCTCTCTTATCTGGTTCCAATTTGCCTCATGTTTCCATCTCCTGAATTTCCCGTAAGCAGCCTTGGCCTCCATTTGGAAAAAGGTGTGGAGCAGACCCCCGGTGCTCATCCAACAAAGTGGGGGGACCTCAGGCCCACTTCAGAAAGGAACACTGGGGTGCCCGGGTGGCTCAGTCGGTTAAGCGTCTGACTCTTGATTTCAGCTCAGGTCACGGTCTCACGGTTCATGGGATTGAGTCCTGCATCGGGCTCTGCGCTCACAGCACAGAGCCTGCTTGGGATTCTCTCCCCCTCTCTCTGCCCCTCCCCTGCTCTCCCTCTCTCTCTCTCTCACAACAAATAAATAAACATTTAAAGGAACGAGGATGTCCCGGTCACCGGCCAGAGGGGTTGACCTTTGCTCCCCTTCTGTGATTACGTCTGTGTGTGAACGCGCTTTTATTTTTTATTTTCTTAAATTTATCATTTTTTTTAACGTTTATTTATTTTTGAGACAGAGAGAGACAGAGCATGAACGGGGGAAGGGCAGAGAGAGAGGGACACAGAATCGGAAGCAGGCTCCAGGCTCTGAGCCATCAGCCCAGAGCCCGACGCGGGGCTCGAACTCACGGACCGCGAGATCGTGACCTGAGCTGAAGTCGGACGCTCAACCGACCGAGCCACCCAGGCGCCCCTGAACGCGCTTTTAAAAATTCACTAGGGATTGACATCCTCACTGAATGTTTCACAACACTCTTTCCAATGATTATCAATGATCTTTGAAAATATTTGAATAAAATGCCCTGCAGGTTACACCTATTTATATTACAATTAAAAACAAAATAAAACAACACGTGACCAAGCTTACTTAAGGGTTGTCCCCAGGGTAAGATAATAAATCTTTCCAGCATTTAAAATCCAGTTCCCTTAAAGGCAGAATTTTGGAATTTTGGGTTCCAGAGCTCACCCTGACCCTGGTGTGCATTTCTAGCTGTGTCAAGGCACCTGCCCCCGCTCCACCGGCACCCTGCTCGCACCTTCTGAATCTGCAGCGCTGCGGCCTCCAGATCCGCTACTTTCTCGCTAAGGAACTTGGCTTGTTTCGCTCTGTACTCTTGAAGAAAGATCTGCTTCATGAACATGGCTCTTAGACGACCCTGCCGCGCCCTCTCAGCGATCTGGATTAGTTTCACGGCCTCTTCTAGGGGGATACTCTTCACAGAGTATTTCTGCAAAAACATTCAAGGTAAATCAGTGTTTAAACATGTTTACTACATCAGTTGATCCTGGGAGCCTCACAAGCTGACTTCGAACACAACTTTGCTGAAAGTTCGATAAAGAGTCTGAGAGTTGTCTCGTTCCATCATCTTACTCTTTAATTATGTGGATTTTGATAACAGGAACATAAAGAACACGGTCTGTTAGCGGTCCCCCTGCACCCTTCTGCCCGCCCCCATCATGAACCCAGAGGGAGGGGGTCCTGACCCTCCAGCTGGGGTCTGTGTCCTCATGGTCACCACGTCACCATGGTGACACTGGTGCTCTGGTCCCATATTTAAGGATCCCGTAAGCTTTCCTCTACCATTCCGAACAAAATCCTAATGAGTCCCACAATATTTTAGGTTGGCAGAAAATTATACCAGGAATGCCAATAAAATGGATTCAATAAAACTCAAAATCACTATCAGTGTTTGATTAACTTAATAGTGGAAACATATAAATTAAAAACACATCTTTAATACGAGACCTTGAAACGTAAAATACACAGGCAGTAAAATGCTGGCTTCAAAATCAATTACGGGATGATGTAGTGAATACGAGTAAGGCTAAAATCATTTCAGGAGTATTCAATTTATGTATGAAATGTCTTCTAGTACCTACGTGTTTGCATTTCAGAACATCCAAATGGGACGGGAAGATTATGTCTGGAGAAAAATCAGAGCTCGTGCAGGAAAATGCTGCCTTTGGAGACGTCAGGTGGGGGTTGTGGAGGCACCGCCGGGTGAGGGGCTGAGCCATTTCCTGAGGAGGGTCCAGGGCAAGGCTGCTGGGGCGTCCAGAGCCCCGTGTCAGCTCTGAGTGGATGCAGGGGTGAGGCTCTCTGCTCTCCTTGGGGCGAGGGAGAAGCTGGGCATGTGGCCTGGCTTGGGTGGAGCCTCATGCAGGGACAGAAGCAGAAGGGAGAGGCCTTTTGAATCTGAGAAACACCCAGTCGTGGGCTGAGCCCTTGCTCAGGTCTCAGAGGGCAGCGTGGCCACCTTATCAGGACACGGTGCCAGACGCTGAGGTCCCAAGTGTGGGCTCCAATTCATCCCCGGGGCCACTGTTTCCCGCGATGGCCTCTTCTCTGCGTAATGACTGTGTGTGTCGGGGGCCGCGGTGCCCAGGAAGGAGCAAGGGGTGGGGAGGGGCATTCACTCAGACCCCGGAGAGGCCAGATGCTTTTCTTAGATATCCTCAGCAAGTTCACAAAGCAACCTCCAAGACAGGTATTGCTGTGACCGCTCAAGAGTTAAGAAGACGGAGCCCGATAGAAGAAAAATAATTCACACGAGCCCCCGCGGTTAGTACGGGTGGAGCCAATTTGAGCCACGACTGGCCATCTTCCTGACCAAGCCCCCACTGTGCCTCAGCCTCGGCTCCCCTTGAGGAAGCTCTTCCACATACCAATCCCTCCAAGTTTTGTTTTCAGTGACACCTCATCATCTCAGATGTGCAGGGAGCACACGTTTTCAATAACGCACTTGGCACGCCAGAGTAGAACGGAGGCCGTTTTGGTACCGAATTGGATGAGGCCTGTTCAATCACTGGAGCAGAGAGCAGGTGTCCTGCAAACATGAGCTATCATTGTACTTATTTCCTTCAGACATCATCACTCTGAAAATCGTTGCAGCCCTTACTGAATACTTCTGAGGGTTGGCGTGGTCTATGCAGGACGACAAAGATATCTGAACATTTATGGAGGGCCCAAGACTAAATACGAAGCATGAGAAATGGAGGACCGGACGGTGACATCTGTCTCCCAGAATTCTTCTTGGGATCTATATTGCATGTACGTATATCTTTAGGAAAGAGGCAGCTTAAGGTGCAAATGGGGTCTCGTGAGGCACCGAAGGCCAAGGGAAAGTCACACAGGTGTCGCGTGCTGCTGCCCGGAGCCCAGTGTTTCGCGGACGTTCAGCCCGTCTTCGGATGGGGCTGGGACAGAGATGGCCGGGACTACGTAGCAGATCCAGTGGGGCTGGCTGCTGGGAAAGAAAGTTCCCTGCCGTCAACCCCGCACAAGTGAAGAGGGACAGCAGAGAGGGTAAGCAGGACAAGGAGCAGAGAGGGATCTTTAGGGCTCTACTGTAGCGTCTGTGATGTCACCTCCCTTCTCGTGTCCCCTGTAAAAAGCCCTCAGTGAAGTCTGCACTGCTGGTCAGTGCTCTGTGCCTGGGGATTCCTCTGGGGGGCGCCAGATGGTGCTGAGGGCTTCCCTCTGAATGACGCATGGGCTGAAGGCAGGGACAGGTGCAAGGACGGCTCGATGGCCCCCACTCTAAAAGGCCCTGGGACTGGCCTCCGGGAGTGTGCAGTGCAGAGGAAGGGCCGGGCATCTAAGGGCGAGGTGGAGGAAGGAGGGACAGCCTCGAGTTAGCGGGGTCAGGACAGGTGCCGGAGGGTTGCTGCATCAGGCTGGGCTCTGCTGAACGAGCACCGTTTCGACAGGCCGAGGTGTAGGGGAAAGAGCGAGCCCTCCCTGCAGCTTGAAGCACGGCCATGAATGCCAGAGAGCAGAGACGCCTCAGACGGTGCGTGTTGCCCACCTGCTTCTCCAGGCAGGCAGACAGGCCGCATCCTTCTCTCTCCCTGCTGCCATTCTGGTTGTGCTCGGAATTTTCCACGGTGCCGTGACCCAACACCCAATGGGGCCTATCTGCGGGAAGCCCGCACGTGCTGGTTTCCCCTCGCGTAGTTACCGAGAGTGCCCCTTTCACCCTGAATTGTCCCAGTTTGGACACACGACTGCCGCCTCCCTGCTTGGGCCGTGACCGGCCAGGGGCACGAGGCACTGATTCGGGAGGCAGCGAGGGTCACCGAAATGCGTGACTGGCCAGAAGGCGGATATGGCAGTGCCATGTGGAAATGTCTGAAATGAAAAGACTGCCCAGTAGGTTATCTTAGCAATTATTTCCCGTGAAACACTCAGCTTCTGACTTTAGGTTAGGTGAACCTGAGTTGAAGAATTACAGAGTCAATGATCTGCCTAATCTCAGAGACACTGAGATTCGCCAACAAAGCATTACGTTCTGATCTCTGTTTCTAAGTTCTTGAAAATAATGGTTATGAATCGTCAAAGATACATCCTGAAGGTAAGCAACTTCTTACATACCGAACAGCACGGGGGACGGGTGCTGCTTTCCTCGCCCTGGAGACAATCTGTCTCTCGCACAGTCAGGAGCCACGGGGAAAGGAGGTTTTATAGATTATGGAATGATGGTGGTTAAAATGGTTTACAAACCTTTTCAGCCATATCTAATCCAGTGTCAGCTAATATCTGAGCCAGGATTTTCTCTCTTCCTTTGATTACTTCCAACTTCTCCTTCAAAAAATACTTGGGGATGGGAATATCTAATTGTTGCTAGAGAAGAGAAAAAATAAGCAAAAGGGCACATTTGTCACAACTTAACGACACAGTTCAAACCCATCTAAAACATACAGTAAGGACCGTATATCAAAGAGATGCATTTTACCTCCCATCCTTATTCAAGAGGTGATGACACCAGTGGCATAAAAACAATTCATTACCACTAAGGAAACGCAAATAAAGTCATAAGGAAAAGTCATGGCCGTGGCCCTTATTTTAATCGTTATGTAAAACATAAGAACTCACATCAATTAATTCACAATTAACTCATGATAACTTCATGAATTTCTTTAAGGAAATAGAATATCATCTCAGCCTACCTCAAACAATAATGCAAATTAAGATACCAAAGTATTGCGACCGAGAGATCTTTGAAATAAACCTAATGATTTATCATCAGCATCGTTAACTATTTGCCTGTAAATGATCACAGGTTTTTTTTCCCCTAATACTTTGGTTGGACTTTTCCCTAAATGACCCCAAATTACAAAAGTTATTGGCAAAGTTCATTTGCTTTATTAGGAAACTTGTTTTTTATGCAATAAATATAAACTTCTGTTTTTCACTTGTGCATATTACCAACTAGTTCAGTTGCTGGAGGTCACGCGAATATTTACGAGCCCAAGTTCAACCATCAGAAGGGTAGAAGTGCTATCTAGGGGTGCGGGGTGGCCCTTGGCCACCCCCCATGAGGAACACTGTGCTAGACACTCTTTCAGACCCTCCTGGCTGCCCCCTGGTAGACCAGTCGGCTGGGCAAAGCTAAGGGTTCGGTCCTCGGGGTCAGTTCCCCTTTTCCCTATTCTGGCATGACTCTCCACACCCTCTCCCCTACCCGGGGAATTCTGCTGAACAGGCCTTCCCTTAAAGAAGCATTGTAACAGAAAGGGGTGTCCTTTTTTAGGACTTGGTGAGATTGTACCAATACCAGACGGCAACTGCTTTTGAAAACCAAACTTTTCTTAGACGGATGGAATTTTGGGGTGAACTGAAAGTGGGTTTCCAGGATGCAGTGAGTGACTGTGGCCGGGGGGATGGAGCAAAGTCAGAAGAGAGTGATTACGCTTTTATTTAATGTGGAGATTGTATTTATTAGTAGGTGTGTTAAAGCATTGTGCTTTTCCAACTGTGACGACAACGTGTTATTGACACGGCTCCGCGGGGTCCGAGAACGAAGAGTCTGAGGGTGAGGGAACGGAGCAGCGGAGGACGAAAGAGGAGGGAAGCCGAAGACAGTTGCTTGGGTTCGCGGCTAGACCTCCATCCGCAAACCACTTTATGTCCAACCCAGATGCTTTGGGGTTTCCCATTCTCTAAGGGACCGCTCTCGTGTTCTCTGGAGAGCGGCTTTCTCCATTCTTCTGAGCATCTGATGAACTCGCGAATTTGGGGCAGCACAGTTCTGACTCGAAGACAGAAACCAGTCTCTCGGTCTCAGTTTCAGAATCTCTCGGGGAAGGATCGCCTGGGGCAGCCACCAGCACCCATCCCTGGTCTGATCAGCTGTGGCCGGGCTGTGGGTCACACCGCACACAGATAGCTGGGTGCTGGCCCGATGGAATAGCGGAGCCGTGTGCCATGTGGGTGGCGGCCACAGGGGCCCAGACTCAGGGGTGCTGGCTGGTCAGGCTTCCACTGGGAACTGCAGGGCTGAGCCCCACAGGATTCCCAGAGCTGGTACGTGTGCGTGTCCCTGGCCCGGCAGCGCTCCCGGGGTCCGTGCCGCTGCTGGTCCTGCCTGGACCCCAGTGTCGTCACGTGGCTCAGTGTGCCCACCCCAGAAGTGCTGGACCACACAGTTGACAGTCTCCTACCGGGAAGGCTTCCTGGACAATGTCACTCGTTCATCGCCCCTTTTAGTGCTCATGAACTTTGAAAAGATGAACCAGCTCAACCAGAGGGGTGACGACTGAAGCAGGAGGAAAAGCAGGGGAATATCTGAAGGAGCCCGCCACACAGATTTCATAGATGTCTTACTCTTCAACTTTGAGCAGGTTATTTAATATTCTCGGGATTAAATTAATACATTTAATACTACTTCACTAATTCGATTTAGGGATATGATTTAATGGCTGTTGATTTCACGCTTATCCTCAGGGGTTCTTG
Organism: Panthera onca; assembly: GCF_046562875.1. Taxonomy (NCBI): domain Eukaryota; kingdom Metazoa; phylum Chordata; class Mammalia; order Carnivora; family Felidae; genus Panthera; species Panthera onca. The sequence continues at coordinate 4,586,925 of NC_138346.1, read as the reverse complement.
ATCTTTTCACACGGGTGGAGTAAAGTACACCTGACCGAAAAAATCCAGGGCTTTAAGCCATGCTCTTGCAAGTGAACGCGACAAACATGAAAGTTTCGGAGTGACCTTCAACACTTTCCATCATTTTAGTTACCCTTATAGTCCTTTCTAACAAAGTGCAATAACAATGCTAGAAAAACCTATTCCGGAAAGAAACAACCTTTATAGAATCTCGCATGTTTTCGAAAGGAAGGAGCATTACACACCAGGTGGAAAATTGAACACTGTCTCCTTTTAATTTTATTTTAGGGAAATGTTCCTTTTGAAACGAAGACTGAGCTCACAGGACCGTGACACTGCAAGGAGCTGCCCACTGGCCTCTGGCTGACTCGGCCAGACAGAGCGTCAGAAGAGACTCTGGGCGTCTGGCAGTGGGGGTCGGGAGGGCGGTGGTGGGGAGACAGAAGGTCCTCAGCTCCAGGGCATCAGGGAGAGAGAGAGGAGGCCCTTCTTTCTTGTCTGAGCCTCAGAGGCCTATCGCCATAAATCCCCAAGTCACCAAAGACCCAAAGGAGAGGAGGAGACACATCCACCTGGTAATAAGGAACCAGCAGCCAATCAGCCCGAAGAAAATGGGGGTAAACAAAGGCCAGAAGGAGATCTTCCTGGGCAACAAAAGTAGGGGCACTGCTACTGGAAATTGGGAGGGTTTGTGCCACAGGATATTTGCGAAAGGGTTGGCCTCCTCCATCCAACCGACCTGGGCAGACACCATGGTGACCAAGTAAGACCACAACATTGGACCCAAGGACTGTGAAAAGATTTGTCTGTGCCCACAACTACAGGAACCCAATCCTTGTCCATGGCAGTATGGCCCAACCGAAGGGCAAAGCTTCACCTTTTCATACAACAACCAGTGAATGTGCCTAGGAAGCCTAGAGTATTGGTTACGGACCTACATATCCGATTTAAAACAAGACACCGATGAGAAAAGAGGCTGAGTACTTACAGGAGCCAACTTTAGGTCCTGTAGGATATCATCGAAATAATGAAACTCGGTTAATTCCAATTCAACCATCTCATTCTTCAGTTCCAGGATGCGACCCATCACCCCGTCCAGTATTTTTCGGATCAGCAGTCGCTTCTGTGGGTGGACAATCTGGTCGTAGACATTCTCCAGGTTTCTAAAGATCTGCACATATTTTATGTAGAAGGTGGCTAACATTTGGAAGATGAAACCTTGATTTCTTTGTGATTCCATCATAGTCTCAGACTCTTTATCAAGCAGAGAATTGAGGGCTTCTTGGGTCTGATGCCATATCTTATTATACATTCTGAGGGAAGACAGAGAATAAGCAAAAATTCCTTCATAAGCCACACAAAATGGGCATCTGGTATAACAAACAGTAACGCGGCATCGAATGAGAGCTAACAACACGGCATGTAATTACGAGGCCCTTTAGACCATTTGTGTCTCATTTTGAGGTGCATGTGATTTTTGGATGTGACCACGCTGTTATCATCAAATACGTAGATTAAAAGACTTTTCACCTAAATGATATAAAGCGATTCCTCAGTAGGCCCATAAAACCTGCATCATTATACTCATTTAATAGACGAAGAAGTTGATAACGAGAATATTCAACCGATCTGTCCAGATACACAGCTGGTGGGGTATAAACTGGAACAATGACATTGGAAAGTCATTCCACACTATCTTATAAAGTTGAACGTAAGCAGATGCTATGAATGAACAATTACACCCCAGAGAGACTCTTGTAAATCGTCATCAAGAATGAACAACTAGCACTCAGAAGGACCAGGCCTTGTGCTCTCTCTTCCCAGGGCTCTGCCGGAAGGTGGGCTTTCCCTCGCCGCCCCCCTGCTGGCGTTCCCTAGCCTGCCTCTTCCCTCTTGTCTCATCTGTTGTCCCTCCTTCTGGGTTTTTGTGATATCTCCTGTCAAATGCTCGAATGTTCCCTTGGCCCTCATGCGTGTATGGCCTTTGAAGTCCTCTATTGCCATTTTGGAGGCGATTCAGGAAGAGCGGGAGATCGAAATGCTCATTCGGTCCACCTTGTTTACCTGGGAGTCCCCCATCGACCTTCCCAAGGTCATTCCCAGGCATGCCCTCTGGGTCTTCTGCTCTGGCCCCACTCTCTGCTCCTCCTTGCATCAGCCCTGTCCTCTGAGAACCGTAAACATCAGGTCCCGGAAGTGACCACGGGCCGTGACCTGTGTTATGTGTGATGTTGCAGGGGACGCTCCCTGAGCAGGGCTCCTGTGCCTCTCTGTGCGGTGGGAGGGGGAGGTGGCCTGCTCCTGAGAGGGAGGTGGGTGTCTGAGCCCAGTGCGCGTGAGTCTGAGCTCCAGACCACAATTCAACATGGTACCGCCACCTCTACCTTGACCAAAAACAGAACCACCACCGCCAAAAAGTACACTCCTAACTCTTGCCAAGGGGGGTGGGTGACAAACTGGACCTCCCCCTTTTAACGTCCGTTCACTTGATGACAAATGAGACTGAGTATCTCCACGCACTCTGGTCGTTGGAGGTTGTTTATCCATTTGCTTTGCTTTGGTTTTTTTTAATTTTTTTTTAATGTTTATTTATTTTTGAGACAGAGAGAGACAGAGCATGAACGGGGGAAGGTCAGAGAGAGAGGAAGACACAGAATCGGAAGCAGGCTCCAGGCTCCGAGCTGTCAGCACAGAGCCCGACGTGGGGCTCGAACCCACGAGCCGTGAGATCATGACCTGAGCCGAAGTCGGAGGCTCAACTGACTGAGACACCCAGGTCCCTGCTTTGCTTGTTTTTATGTCGGATTGTTTTTCTACTAATTTCTGGGGGTTCTTTATACATTCTGAGTGTCTACGCCTTCCTCAGCTTCCTACGCCTCCCAGCCGAGAAGCTGGTGTCTCACCATGCACGGCCCAGCGAGGGCACTGCCGGGAAGGGCGATCCCACCCGGATTCACGGGGGTCCAGCCGTAGCCCTGCAGGCCGGTTTGCAGCCAGGCCCCATGGGGGCAGCAGTCCCAGGGCACAGAGCCCGTCCCTGTGCCAGGGCCCAGCCACTGCTGTGCGCTCCCACTCTGCTCCTGGTGCGGACGTTTTCACCTTGCATTAAAAAATTCCAATTCTTGGATTTTTCAAGTTAAAATATTTTCATTTTATTTTAAAATGTGATATTACACTATTAAGCATAATAAATACGTGTCAGTATGTTATCGGTTCGTATAAACTTAACAACTGAAAACATTTTTAAAAATAAACATTTAAAAAAATAAAACGTTAAAAAAATTAAACATTTTTTACTTTTTATTTTCTTATTTTTTAAAAGGGAGAATATGGGGAAGTGGTCACTTTTAAAGTTTATTTATGAGACAGAGAGAGAGAGAGAGAGAAAGAGAGCGAGAGCGCGTGCACAAGTGGGGGAGGGGCAGAGAGAGAGGGAGATACAGAATCCAAAATAGACTCCAGGCTCCCAGCTGTGAGCACAGAGCCCGATGTGGGGCTCGAACCCACAGACCACAAGATCATGACCTGATCTGAAGTCAGATGCTCAACCGACTGAGCCACCCGGGTGCCCCAAAACATTTTTTAATCAATTTTTAAAAATGTTTTGTTTATTTTTAAAAGCAAGAGAGACAGAGCATGAGCCCGGGAGGGACAGCGAGAGAGCAGGAGACACAGAATCCGAAGCAGGCTCCAGGCTCTGAGCTATGAGCACAGAGCCCGATGCAGGGCTCGAACCCATGGACCGCGAGATCATGACCTGAGCCGAAGTTGGAGGCTCAACCGCCACCCGAGCGCCCCATTAATCTGTTATGTTTGTGTTCCTGGGGCAGAGATGAGAGACGTTCATCTTCCTGGCCACAAGTCACAAGCTTTCCTTGGTGCCAAGTCTTTCAGGTTCAGATGATGGTGATGACAATGATGATGGTGATGATGAGGGTTAACAGCTCACCAGGACGTCACGTCGGTCACCGTCCTCAGTGCTCCTGTAAACCCGACAACCCCATGGGGCAGGTGCTATCGTCACTGTGGTTTGCAGACGGGCGGACGGAGACACGGCAAAGTTGCCCAAAGCAGAGCGATCTGCACGCAGGGCCCTCGCCCAGGCAGGCTGGCCCCAGCGCCCATACTCTGAGCGCTTTGTGGCTCCCCGGTCTTCGGGGTGAAAGCAGACGAGGGTGACGCCTCGCAGGGCATAGCTCTGATGGGCGCCACGAGAAAACACAGATTCACGGTTGAAAACACACGGCCCCACCCCAGCACTCCAGCGAGGTTCATACTGAAGGCTGCCTCGGGCGTGCCATCCGCGGGCGCCAACGTCCCATGTCTCCAAACGTGGCCATCTTTAAAAACCATTGCCAGTGGAAAAGTCTCTGCCAGACGACTCGATGAAGAGAGAACGTTTTCAGGGGAAAGTTAGATTCCGCTCGGCACAGGACCTGCCGCTCCTTGCAGAAGAAACGGCTGTTTGTCGGACACTCTGCCCCGTAACGGCAGCAGTAGCACCTTCTGCCCGGTCCCAGCGTGGCGCATGGGGCCACTCTGTCTGCCGGGCCTTTAAACGACAGGCAAACGGGACAGGGGAGGCAGAGGAGAAACCAAGGGGGCTGCTGTGGAGCCGTCCAGGCCAGCTTGTCACATACGTGCCCGGGGGAGCCGGGGTGGGGGTGGGGGGGCTGTGCAGGGTGTCGGGGGGCCGAGCACGTTCTCAGTTCACCAGAGCCCAGACTCGGACACTCTGAGGGGGGACGGCAGACCCCGGCGTCCCCTGACCTGATGGGTGACGCCGGCTGCAGAGAAAGTGTCCACATAAAACAGAAAACCGCGTGGTTTGTTTTGTGGCCTACACCTGTCAGGACGATACAGAAGACAATTACAGGCTAATTTTGTTTAGAACCTGGATCTAAAGTCCCAGTTAGCAAACAGGATGTAGCCAGTGCCAGATCAAAAGAGTGGTTCCCTCTGACCAGGGAGGGGTCATCCCAGGAATCTGCGAGAATTTCACATAAAGAGAAGCAGAGCTAAATACAGCAACAGAACACTACAGACCGAAGATTGTTTCCACAGATGCCAAGAAAATGCTCAATAAATTTAATTTACGGCATACGCCTGATGCAGAATACTGTCCACATACCCAGAGAACAGATGCTGTCAGCCCCTCAAGACGCTGAACACCAGAGACCAAAAGTATTTTCAGGAGACATACTAGAAATCTGGAAGGCAGGAGTCAAAAAGGACGAAGCGGAATGAAAAGGTATTAATTAATACAAAAGATTTAAGAAACTGCTTGTAAATGACACAGCTGCAAAATGCAAGGAGGTCGGTAACAAATATAAGAAGTCAACTGGTACAGCAAAGCTTTTTGGCGAAAGCCACAAAAACTAAACGCGGAGAAAAGCAGGAAAAACGAGACCTCGCTCCCAGTACTGATGAAACATCTAAAAATGAATATGGTGGGAGCCCCACAATGTCACTGAAGAAAATTCTGGAACGTTAGCTGCAGAGGATCAGAAGGGGCAGAAGGCAGGAGAGACCGGACGAAAAGAAAGCAGACTCCTGAGACTGACAAGCAGATTTAATATTACCAAGAATTTGGGGATAAGATCCTGGAGGCTCTACAAATGAAGCCAGTTGAGATTTCTAAATGGGGGGGGGGGGGGGGGCGGGGTCATCAATAAAAGATAAGGGGCGCTTATCAGACTTCAAAGCGCTTACCACACCAGTCAGCACCAAGGTTGTGCAACGCTCCGGGGAGGCTGCCTCCGTGGGGTGCAGGTGGGGTGACCTGAATCCCACGAAGACCCAACCTGTTGTGAGCAAGGGACGTGAAGGGGGGACTTCCACTGGGGTAAGACGCCCAGATTAATGGCAGAACACAACTAGAATTTAAGAAAGCCTGGACCCTGCTTTGGGACAGACCCAGCCCGGGGAGGCCTCGCTGCCCTAGCTCACTCACTGGCTTCCATCCAGGGTCAAGGAAGCAGAAACGCCTCCAAGGCCATGGCTGGGCGGACCCATCACTGGAGCTCTGGGCCACAGATTCTCCTTGTGGCTTCAGCCTTTCAAGTCCTGCCTTTTGGGCGGCAGCCTCTTCCTCCCTCACCTGCTGCGTGATCTTGGCTAGAAACACCAGGCAGAGGTCATTGGTTGATGGCAAACATTAAGTAGCCGTGTGAGCAGGCCAACCTCCGCACTGTCAGCCTTTTCTCTGGAGACCGACCTTCGCTTCACTGCCCTCCAGTCTCCCTGCTGTCCTGATGTTCCTCAACGTGTGCCCACTGGTCACAGCCTGGCCGCTCTCTGGACTGCCAGCAGCCCGGCCACGGTGCCTTGGCCAGGCCAGCCTGGAGACCCCCCACGTCCCCTGGAGACCTACCCCGCCTCGCTGCCCCACAGTCCCCGCATCCTTCTGCTGAACCAGTGCCCGGGCAACATCGTGTGAGACAAGGGATGTGGCAAGATGATTTTGTTTTTTAATTCTTTTTTTAATGTGTATTTTTGAGAGTGAGAGACAGAGCACCAGCAAGGGAGGGGCAGAGAGAGAGGAAGACACAGAATCCGAAGCAGGCTCCAGGCTCCGAGCTGTCAGCACAGAGCCCGATGCGGGGCTTGAACTCACGGACCGTGAGATCATGACCTGAGCCAAAGTCGGATGCTCAACCGACTGAGCCACCCAGGCGCCCCAAGATGAATTTTTAAATAACAACATCAGCGAACTACAATTCATGTGCTGTGAATTTATCCCTTAAAAGTGCACACATCAGTGGTTTTTGTGTATTCACAACCAACACCTCTAATTTGAGAGCATTTTTTTTAAGTCTATTTATTTATTTTGAGAGAGACAGAGACAGCGCGAGCAGGGGAGGGGCAGAGAGAGAAAGGGGGGAGGGAGAATCCCGAGCAGGCTCTGCACTGTCAGCACAGAGCCCAACATGGGGCTCGAACCCACGAAGCCGTGAGATCATGACCTGAGCGGAAACCAAGAGTCGGACACTTAAGCGACAGAGCGACCCAGGTGCCCTGAGAACATTTTCATCTCCGAGAGGAACCCCGTACCCACTCGCTGTCACCCCCAGCCCGCCTCCTCCTAGCCCCGGGCAACCATTAATCTAGCTTCGGTCTCTATTCGCCTATGGCGGTGGGCACTTCAGGTAAGGACCCACACAGGAGGGGGCCCTTGCCGACTGGGTCCTTTCACTCAGCACAACGTTTGCCAAGTTCACAGGTGCTTTCACGTGGTATCAAGACCTCCTTCCTGTTTGCCAAATACGTTCCAGGCATACACACACCCCACTCTGCTGGCCCATTCTGCAGGGGAGGGACACAGGGGCTGTTTCTGTCTTTTCATTATTGCGGATGATGCCGCTAAGGGCATTCCTGCACCCGTGTTTGTGTGGACCTGTGTTTTTAGTTTCCTTGGTCATGGCAAGGGGGGTTTTAAAGGTAAAAGCGCCCCATGTTTAGAATCAGAATCTTTCTCCTGGGGTAGCTGGTCTGGGGCTGGTCACTGAACCTCCCAAGTGGCAAATCTGGGTAACAATGCTTCCTCTCTGGATGCCCCCAGGGATTGCTGTGGGACAGGATAACAGATGTGAAAGTGTTCTTGAAAGCTTAACACCCGCCTTGTAAAGAGAAGGTGGCATTTTATCCGTGAGACTGCGTAGAATTTTAAGTACATGACTGGTTTCAGGGTTGAGCGTATGACCAAGAAATATTACAGATCTTGAGGTCAGGAGGATCGTGGGTGGAGAACACGATACGCCAGTTGATAACGAGCAGATTGTTATTTCTAGATTTTGGCAGTTTTTCTGTGACTGGGTGGGTGGGGGAGGGGAAGACTTGACCATTCAGACCTACCGCGTACTTCCATGGAAAATCTAAAGCTTGTAAAATTGGCCGTTCTCCCCCAAATATTTTATTCAGGGTGAGTCTTCAAGTTCTTCTAGCTGTTTGTCCTCTTTCCAGGACATTCCCTCGGCTTTCTTGCTTAAGGGGGGCTCAGCTGTCCTCCCCTGCAGCCTTCACAAAGAGAGGCTCCTCTAACCACAGTGGGGACACAGGGTCAAGGTCCCTGCTCCTCACTGCCACGTCTGGGCCATTCGCCCCGTTCCTCCCACCACCCCACTCCCTAGCTTTGAACCTCATTTCATCAGGTGGTATTACCACGGCCCCTCAGTGTCTCCATCGTCTGTCTGCCACCTACACCATTTTTCCAGGCCCCCACAAGACGCCTGCCCCGAGAACAGCATTTGCGGACAGACTCTACCCTCCTCACTTCCCTGGGATAAGTAACAACGCGTCCCTGGAGGCCAGGACCTTAGGCCACCCGCTGGGGCTCATGCCCCCCCACTAACATCACCCCACTTCTCCCTTCTCCAGGCCCCACAGCCTTTCACCAGCGTATAGCAAAACATTTTTTTAAATGTTTATTTGTTTTTGAGAGAGAGAGAGAGAGAGAGAGAGAGAGAGGCAGGGAATGAGCAGGGGAAGGGCAGAGAGAGAGAGAGGGAGACACAGAACCTGACGCAGGCTCCAGGCTCCTAGCTATCAGTACAGAGCCCGACGCAGGGCTCGAACACACGAACCGCGAGATCATGCCCTGAGCCGAAGTCAGACGCTCAACCACCCCGCCGCCCCTTAAAGCAAAACTCCTTCAAAAAGTTGGCGGTGCTCACTGTCTACAATGTCTCCCCCTCCCACTCCCGGCCACCTCCCTGCCGCATCCCCACTGAGGGTCAAGGGTACCACCTGACCCCCCGCTGCTAAATGGATGGTCCTTTTCGGTTCTCCTCTGACTGTCCTCAGCAGTGTCTGAGTCTGTCACTCCCGGCTCTGGGAGAAACATTACTTCTCGTTCACCTGGATTCCGGGGCCCCGCGAGTTTGCTTCTTCCTCACTGATCACACCTTTGATCCCTTTGCTGGTATCTGGTCCCCAGTCTCTTGCCACCGATGATTCAAAGCTCAAGGCTTCGTCCTCAGACCCCTCTCTCTCTTTGTCTACCCTCATTCCGTGTTAATAAAGCCCATGTACATACCAACACCTGTCGAGCTTCTATTTCACACGCAGACCTCTCTCCTGAACTCGAGGCTTGACCCTCCAATGGCCTACTTGACCTCTGTGTGATGTCCAACTGGCTCTTCAAACTCAACACCTGCACGACAGAGCCCCTGACCTTCCCCACCCGCAACATCTCAGCAGGCCCTTGGCCTCTCTGCTCTAGTTTTCTCACCTAAAAACAGGGTTAGAAATAGCAAGCATTGGGGCGCCTGGGTGGCTCAGTCGGTTGGGCGTCCGACTTCGGCTCAGGTCATGATCTCACCGTCCGTGAGTTCGAGCCCCGCGTCAGGCTCTGTGCTGACAGCTCAGAGCCTGAAGCTGCTCTGGATTCTGTGTCTCCCTCTCTCTCTGACCCTCCCCCATTCATGCTCTGTCTCTCTCTGTCTCAAAAATAAACATTAAAAAAAAAAAAAAAGAAATAGCAAGCATGCACGCTTGAGCGACGATCCCCGGCCTGGCGTCGTGGACGCGCTGTGTATGAACTACTTGTCTATTTGTGCCTGTTTCCTCAGCTGTAAAACGGGAAAAAAACAAAAAACAAAAAACCAACAACAGTAACAAGTCCTACATGGTAGGGGTGTGGTGAACAATGTGGTACCACAAAGCTTCCGTAACTCCTTTCCTGACTTAATATGGGCCCCGCGTGTTTTCACAAAGCAATCCATTTACTACTGAGCAAGGTCAAGGGAAAAGCAGGCCAAGTACCGAACCTACTGAAGGTACTGCTTCCTCGCAAATACAGCGGCGAGGGCTTAGCAGACACGAGCAACGGGCTTGCGGGGGGGCATCTTCATGGGCGGAGAGGGTGGTGGGCCCGGGAGGAGGGACACCTAAGTGGATGGCCTTCCGTGTCCCCAAGAAGCGGACACTCTATACTGGGCCCATGTTTGGTGCAATATAAGAAGGAGGGTGGGAGAGAGAAGAAAAGAAAAAAAGAAAAGAAGCAGAACAAGCTATCCTTCCGTCTGAAGAAGCCCACCCCATGCCTCTAAGCCGGCAGCCCATAACTTACGCGTTCGACATGGCTGGCTACTTTCCCTCTTTCCCTCGCCCGCCTGGAAGCTCTTCCTTGTCCCTCCGAGGGGCGGCCGGCTAGCAGGGGTCGGGACACCGCCAGGGGCGTCCACGGAGAGGTCCTTCCGGAGCAGGGGGGACAGCGATCGGAGAGATCCTCTCACTTTGGGCAGGAAAAGGCGACAACCTGCAGATACGCGCAGGCACCGAGGGGGATTCGAACGTTCCCGTCGCCACCCCGAGGCTCCGGGACCTTACCGTAGCCACTCGACGCGACGCGAGGCGGAACCTAGCAACCGAGACGCTGCGCATGCGCAGTGCCTGCTCACTCCGGCCCGGCGCGCGCCCCGCCCCCTGAGCTCCAGGCGCCTGCGCTGCTGCCTGGTTTCCGTGGCAACCGCGCAGGGGCGCCGAGGGACGCTGGTCCCGCGGAGGGGAGGTGCCGCCCGCTAGGGAGGCGGGGCTCCCGGAGGGCACCGCTGGGGACCTGCCTCCGGGGGCCACCCCGGGTGCCTCCCACCGGCTCGTCGTCCTCCGCGTCGTCTTCCCGCTTTCCTGTTTGCCCCGTTTTCATCCACCTTCAGATATGTGGCCTTGGACCAGGTCCTTGATTGTAGCCTCAGTCTCCCATCTGTAAAATGGGATAACAGCCGTTCATTTGTTCCAACCTTTACTGGGCTTCTCTGGGCCAAGCGCAGACTTAGGTTCTGGGGATACAGGACAAGCAGTCCCGTCCTTCTGGGACGGGATGAAAACGAGGCGAGGAGCTAGTGTGTTGTAAATGGAAAATGCTGTGTGGATGTTAGTTAAGAGCAAGTCGCCATGAGGGTCTGCGTTCATTGCCCTTCTTCCTTCTTCTTTCGGCACTATTGAGATTTATTTGCAAATTCTAGAACCCGCAGTCCATGCAGGAATATATTCAGGACCAACGCGGCGCCGAGAGCCTGGAGAAGATACCCACCTAAAAAATAACAGCCTGAGTCTGGATCACAGAACCTGGCTCCCACCATCGCTAATGAAGGGAACAAAAGAGTCGCATAAATCAGCAAAAGAAAGAAAGAACTAAAAACTCGAGTACAGCTTTGTGCTACAAATGTCAAAAACGGTACTCAGTGAACTAGAAGCCCGCTGCCGATCACGGCATCTGAATCTCATTCCCATTCCGCACAAATCCCTACCAGGGAAGGAAACCAAGTAGACAAAATACCACGAATTTTTGGTGATTCCACCGAGCGGGAGGGTGAGCACAGAAGCAAACCACCAGGGAAACGCAGGGGAGACAAAACTATTGTGAATAGAAAGCGGCCCCTGCTGCCCCAGGACCCGACCAGAGCTGGGAAAAAGCACTAGGGCTTGCCACTTTCTAGGCCTTTGCACCGAGTTGAGGCAGAGATTCAAAGTCCAAGGACATTTTTGTCACAGGGACTGGGTAGGCTTCTAACAAGGGTGGGGGCAGGAGTTTAGCAGAGTCTCACTCTTGCACACAGCCAGGGGGCCAGCCCTAGTCCTCACTGTATATACATACAGGTCATGGAAACATGGGTAAAAATGCAATCTTCCAGCTCTCAAACTCGTTCAGGTACAGTGAGAAAGCAGCCGAGGAAAATCCGTTCACATATTTGAACAAATAGAAGGTTTTACAAAGAGCAATCCATTTTAACATGAACAAGACGGAAGCAGTAAGTCCACTACCCAAGCTGAAGGCTTTCGTAACAGGGGAAGCAATAAAAAAAGAATTACAGTGTGGGCGAGACAGATGAAGAACCTAGCCCGGAAGAAAATGTAAGCAAAGAGAAGAAAATTCGTCACATGTGTCCCAGGTTCTAGAACAAATTAATATGACCATTAGCTGAAGAGAATAAGGGCTGAAAGAAATGATGAAATGGCACAATGAGAAGAGAAGGATTCTACAGCTAAGGCAACGAAATGAAAATCAGAAACACCCACCAGAGAAACCAAATTTGAAAGACCAAGAAATAGACTGGGCGGCGTGTCCGTCCTCTGGAGTAACACTCAGCCACACGAAGGCATGAGTGGCCAACACCCGCAGCCACGTGGAGGAACCCTGAAGACCTCAGGCGAAGGGAGACAGGCCGGGTACCAAAGGACAGATCCTGCGTGGCGTCCCTTCGCATGACATCCCTATTGTGGCAAATTTACAGAGACAGAGGTAGGTTCGAGGTGAGCAGGGGCCGGGGGAGGGAGGGCGTGGGGGTGTCAGTGCCTAATGGGTGTGGAGCTTCCGGTGGGGGTGATGGGAAATCTTGGAAATAGTGCCGATGGCCCCGCGGCATTGTGGACATGGTCCATGGCATCCAACCGCACGCTTAAAACGGCAAGTTTTATGTCACTTGTACACGAATTAGGACCTGGGCGTTTTGAGCAGGTGGCCGAGAGCAGAGGAGACCATGTACTGAGACCAAGTACTGAGAAAGTGTCATTCACAGGAGGCGTGGTGTGGCGTGGAGGGAAAATCAGAGATGACCCTGAAGGCCCAGTGCCGGTGATGGGCAGGGAGGCCGGGCTGCTGGCAGAATGGGAGGCGGCTTTGGGCTGCTTCACGTGGGGGGGCACCTGCAAGACGGGAGCAGAGGGCACCGAGACACCATGAGCTGCAGCAGCCAAGGGTGACCGCTGGCACGGCTTAGTGAGGAAGACGAGGCAGGACAGCAGCCCCAGAGGGGCCACCGGGACGTGCAGGCTTGTTGTCCCGGGTCCCGGGACCCTCCTGGGTCCAGTTCCAGATTTCCTGAAAGTCCCCCGGCCGCCCCGCCTGGGGATGCTGCTCATCACACCCCCCACGTCCTCAGAGCGTGGTGTGGCTCCTTGAGTGGTTTTATGCTGCCGTGTGCTGATAGCTGTCGTTTCCTCACGGGCTCAGGTAGAGGAGTCCCCCAACGATGCGTTTACGCGGGGTGCGACTTCAAGGCTGGGGGACAGGAAGCGCCGGCCTCTGGGTCAGCTCCCGTAGGTGTCTGGGGAGACCCGCGGGTCCGCAGGCGGCGAAGGCAGGACAGATAAGGATGGAAAGGTGTAAGGTTCAAAGTGCATTGGAAGGACTTCTCTCAAATGTAAGACACGTTTCCTAGGCTTCTAAGCATAAAATGTCATTCCTCCTAAGAGGCGTATTTTAACCTGTCAGATGCCAAGCCCTCTGCCGTGACATGCCCCCTTTTACGTCTGATGTTATGTCTGCACAAAAGCTAACGGGTGGCACAGGGACCCTTTTACGTTTGCATACAGAACTGGAAGGGAACAGAGTACTCATTTCTTCCGATCATGGTTCTGAAAGTAAATGTTGGCAGACCCCTGGTGTCCCAAGACCCGCCATTTACACTCTTGACTCCTCCTGACCAACGTCCGATGTCAGCGACATGTTACAACTTATAACAGGGGCAATTCTCCTTACCTCAAAGGATTATTGTAAGAATTCAATGAATAATGGATGCAGGGCACTTGGCGCACGTTAGGACCCACCTGCTGTTACGTGGCAGCTAATCCCTTAAGCTGCTGGGGTTGCCAAGGTGTCCGCTCAAAATCCACATCTCAATTAGCAGCATTCCTGATTTGGGGGTTTGCGGTGATCGTGGGAGGAATCCCAGATGTCGAGGATCTGGTGCATGCAGGTTTTTCCGTGGGGTGCGCGTAGCAGAGATATTGGCTTAATACCAGTGATAGGTACACACTCGACCCTGCAGCTGAAATCTACGTGCCTGAACAGCAGAGCATTTAGTTGTGAAACTTGGCTTCTCTCCAGTCTATCACAATAACATATCAAAGGATATCGGACTGGAAATGAGTCTTATTTGATGAATTTTGTTGAGCATATGCTAGGAAACAGATTTAAAATGGATATTAGTAATCCGAGCGTTATGGTCTGGATGGAATTCAGACTAATGATACAAACAGCAAAGTTATTTTACGTCAAATAAGCATCACTTCCCCTGGGAAATGAGTGTGTGTGTGTGTGTGTGTGTGTGTGTGTGTGCTTCTTATAAGCTGCTGTGTTATCTATAAATAAAACTGTCCAGCGTGAGAAAAAAATGAAAAGGAACTAGCCAAAGACAGGATGTTTTTTATTATTATTATTGTTATTATCCTGGTTTTTTTTTTCCCACAAACATTGAGGCAGCTTTTGTAACCCAGGTGCAAAGGAGGTCACTCCTCATTGTTTTAACACCTGCTGTCTTTTAAAATGAACATGATTCCCACAAGCCATTGATAAATTCAGTCTTAAAACTGCCTCAGAAATGACTGATCCTACTTCCGAATAACTAGCACGTGCCCGTCCAATTTGCTTTGTTTTGTTGTGTTTCTGTTTGACTCTCAAACCGTTTCCCTCCTCTTGTGTGATTTTCACAATGCTCCTAGCAAAACAATAGCTCTTGATACCCAGGGTAGAAAGCTAATTGCAATTAAAAGCCGCATGGCGCATAAAACAAAAGCGATAACATTAATGAGAGGTGTTTCGAGACTTAAATTGCCAGGGGCCCTGAGTGCATCAGTAAGATGCAGTTTAACAGCAGAGAAAATACTTAATCTGCTCATTTATCGTAGTCCATGGCCGGACTTAATAGGAATAGAATCTCTGTTTAAAGAAATCAGGCAGAAGCCTAGTGAGACATTCACGTGCACGTTCGAACCCCGTCTGTCTTCCAGCCGTTTCTCTGCTGCTCCTTTGTTTATCCCTGCTCCCTACAAATGCCACACCTCTGAGAAGCGGTGCTGCCCTGTAGCAGGGCAGGGTGCCAGGGACCTCACGGCACTCGGCATGGGCTCGTCGCAGACCCCACGGGGCGTCTTCCTGGTTCAAATACCCAGTGCAGCCTGTTGATGCTGGGCTGAGCCTTAAGCGGTAAAGCCATCCTGGTCACGTGCCTGCCTCCTGTCTTCCCAGCGGGTTGCTGACTTCTGCGTTTCTACGCTGTGGATACGATTGCAGACTTTTTAGTTGTCTGACACACGAAATGCAGATGAACATAGTAAGAGCTATGTTGATGGGCCCCCCGGGTGGTTCCGTCGGTGAAGCGTCCGACTTCTGCTCAGGTCACGATCTCGCGGTTCCGAGGTTCGAGCCCGGCGTCGGGCTCTGCGCTGAGAGCGCAGAGCCTGCTTGGGATCCCCTCTCTCCCTCTCTCTCTGCCCCTGCCCTGCTCACGAGCTTGTTCTCTCTCTCTCTCAAAATAAATAGATAAACTTAAAATAAAATTACCTTTTATTACAGTCAATGCAGAAGAGGACGCAGCTCTCCAGCCTACTGCTCGAGGAGTTTTCCCAGTCTGCAAACACTCATAAGTACATTGACCGAGACACAGACGAGCAGGATCCCCCAAGTGCTCTGTGCCCTTCCTAATCGCATCCTGTGTCGTTTCCCCACAGGCAAGCATTACCTGACTGACCCCAATGAGTACTTCTCCCTTATAAAGGAAGACTTTGTGAAGTTCTCCTGAGGAAGAGAGAGAGAGAGGAGAGGGAGAGGGAGAGGGAGAGCGAGATCTCCAGTTTTCCGAGTGGCAGTTTTTGTTGTTCCACACGCTTACCAACACTTGGAATTTCCTGTCTTTTTTCTTTGAAATCGTGGTGTCGTCATCTCCTTGTGTTTGTGATTGGCATTTCTCGGATGGGTCACGGTGCCGAGAACCTTCTCACGTGCCCGTCTGGCCCTTTGGATATCCTCTGTTGTGTTTTCGTGAAGCACCCGTGGAAATCACTGAGCAAACTTTCACTAGAATTCCTGTCTTTTCCTTACCCACTTTTAGAAGATATTTGCACATTCTGACATCAGCCCACGTTTAATATATTTATTGAGAATAGCTCCTGTCACCACACGGTTTGCTTTTTCTCTCTCTTAATGATGTCTTCTGGTGAATAGCATCTCCTAATTTTAATAAAGCCTAACATATCCATCCGTTTCTCTATGATTAGTGATTTTTTTGTGTTCTGTTTAAGAACTTGTTTTTGCCTACTTCAAGGTGATGAAATATTCCTCTGTGTTTCTGTGTTGTCTTCCCGAAGCTGTACTGTCTTACTTTTCACATTTAGATCTATAATTTATGTAGAATTAGTGTTTTGGGGCGCCTGGGTAGCTCAGTCGGTTGATTAAGCATCCGAGTGCAGCTCAGGTCATGATCTCACGGTTCGTGGGTTTGAGCCCCGTGTCAGGATCTGTGCCCGGAACCCGGAGCCCGCTTCGGATTCTGTGTCTCCCTCTCTCTGCCCCTCCCACACTCATGCTCTATCTCTGTCTCTGTCTCAAAAATGATACAATATATCATTAAGAAATTTAAAAAAAGAATTAGTTTTTCCATGAAGTGTGAAATAGAGATTAAATCTTGTTTTTTTTTTTCCCTGTAGGAACTTCCAAATCTACCAGCCCTGTTCACAAGAAGACCACCTTTCCCCCTGCTCTTCTGTGGTACCTTTCTCATGAATCCAGTGTCTGGATAAGCATGGGTGTCTTTCTGAAAGGGTGTTGAACTTTGCTGATGTTTTTGGAGTCTTTGATAGGATCATATGATTTTCCCCTTTATTCTGTTAATGTAGGGAAGTACATTGTTTGATTTTTGAATGCATAGCTGGGAGAAACCCCACCTGATGGGTTGTCCTTATCATGCACCTGCTACACTTTATATATAAGATATTGTTGAGGAGGTTTGCACCTGCATTCATGAAGGATAGGAGTCTGTGATTTTCTTTGACAGCCGTGTGAGATTTTGCTCTCATGGTAATGTTAGCTTCATAAAATAAGTTGGGGAATGTTCCCTTTTTTTCCTGTATTTTTTTAAAAGTTTGCATAGGGTGGTTGTTATTTCTTTCTGAAAGGTTTGCTGGACATGATCTGGACCCGAGGTTGTCTTTGTGAGAAGGTTTTTAAAATTAAGAACTCAATGTCTCTAATAGATATAGTGCTATCTGGGTTTTCCATTTCTTCTTAGTTTTGGAAGCTGTGTGGTTCAGGCTACCTGATCATTTTATGTAACTTGTGGAACTTATGATAGTAAGTTGGTTGTGATATTCCTTTACCATCCTTTTAATACCTGTGTGATTGGTGATGATATTTCTTTTGCCATTCATAATAGTTTCAGTTTATGTTTTCTCTTTTTCCCTGATGAGTCTTGCTAGGGGTTATCATTTTTATTAATACAGCCAAAGAAGCAAACTTTGGTTTTAATAATTATCTATATACTAAATATAATATAATATAATATAATATAATATAATATAATATAATATAATATATATATCTTTATTATTTGTTTTCTATATTAGCTTTATATTGCTGCATAACAGATTATCCTGACCTAGTGGCTTAGAACAGTATACATTTGTTGTCTCAGCATCTGTGTGGATATAAAATCTGCTCACAGCACAGTGGTGCCTCTAGCCATAGGCTCCTCACAGGCTATACTCAGGGGGGAAGCTGTGATGTGGTCTCATCTGAAGGCTCAGCCGTGGGGGAGTTGGCGTCCAGCTTACTTAGGACTTTGTTGGCAGGACCAAATGCAGGACCAAATTTGTCCTGAGCTGTTGGACTGGAGAATTCCATTCTGGGTTGGCTGTCATCTGGAGGTCTCCCTCAGCTCCTTCCCGTAGGGGCCTCTCTGTAGGGCGGCTCACAGAACAGAAGTCGGCTCCACCAGAGGGAGCAAGAGAGAGAGCGTAGGCAGGACGGCAGCCAAAGTCTTTCTTCGACCTAATCTTGCAAATGATTGCATCACTTTTGCTTCTGTCTTCTCTTGGTTGCTGTACCACGCATTGTTTGAAAATGCCTGCAAAATGTTAACACACAACTTTTGCCCGACTGCGTAGTTGTTCACGGCAGGAGGGCTGGCACAGTACCAGTTAATTCATCAGGGCTGGACAGAACTAGGGTGATTTTTATTTTAATAAATAATTGCCTGTCACCCAGCTCTCTCTGCTGAATGTCTTGGGACTCTGAAAGTGGCTCTGGTTCCCTCATGGTCAGAGTCTAGCACAAAGGCCTTGTCCTCACTCTCACGCTGGCCTGTGTGCCAGCCTGGACGATCACCTACCAAACCCAATCGCGTTCTCTCATCTGCGGAATAATGCAGGGATCTCTGGTGAGGAGGAAGTTCTATTTTCCACGGAACCAGCAGTGGGGGTGGGGTTACCTCTATTTCTGCTTGCTTCAAGGCCTGGTGAATTGGCAAGAAGCTGAATTAAGGTCCTCTTCCCCCCCCCCCCCCCTTTTTCTTTGTTTTTTTTTTGTGACTTGTAGGCTGTAATACCATTAAATGATATCCTGGGTACAGAATTCAGGCAGAGGTAACTGGAGAAAAGAAATGGTCAGATGTGAAGAAAAGGAAACAGAAACAAAAACAAAAACAAAGAACGAAAAAAGAGAATTAGATAAAAGTCCTAGAAGATGATGGGGTGCCTGGGTGGCTCAGTCGGTTAGGCATCCAACTTCGGCTCAAGTCACGATCTCCCAGTTCATGAGTTTGAGCCCCGCGTTGGGCTCTGCGCTGACTGAGGGGTCTCAGTTGCTGCCTGGGTGGCGTTCGACCTCGGCTCAGGTCGAGATCTCACCATTTGTGGGTTTGAGCCCCTCATTGGGCTCTATGCTGACAGCTCGGAGCCTGGAGCCTGCTTTGGATTCTGTGTCTCCCTCTCTCTCTGTCTCAAAAATAAATAAACATTAAAAATTTTTTTTGAAATCCTAGAAGATGAGTCTGTATTAATTTTCTATTGTGTAACTCATCATAAACTCATCATAAACTTAGCGCACAGTCCCCTCAGTATCACAGTTTCTGTTGGTCAGAAATCCCAGCCCAACGCTGCTGGGTTCTCTGCTCAGGGGCTTGCAAAGCTGAAACTGAATGCTGGCTGGACCGCATTCCCTTCCGGAACTCTGCCTCCTCCTGCAAGCTCATTCAGGCCGCTGACAGAATTCAGTTCCCTGTGGCGTGGGACTGAGCCCCCCAGGACTCAGATCCTAGAAGCAGGGCGGAGGGCCCAGCTCTGCGGCTTTCTCCGTTGCCCGCTGCAGCGCACCTCTGCAAAGCCAGCCGGAGAACTCGCTCGTGGGCCGCAGTGGGAGAGCCGATAGCTTGTAACCTGATCAAGGGAGCCGCTAGCCCATCTCGGGTGTGGATCCACCCCCACTCAAGGGGAGGGGATGATGCAGGCATATCTACCAAGGGGTGGGCATCTCTGGGGCCTTCTTAGAGAATTCTACCTGCCACAGGTTATGAAGTCAGGTGGCTAGGAAAAAACCCACTTCTGCTAAGAGAGGAAATAATCAATAGGCATTACTTGAGAGGTGGGTCTCTTAATGCCCAGCCTCCAAACATGGAGATATGATACCAAATCTGTGTCGTATCTGGGGTTGCTGCAGGATTGGTTACGTGAGTCTTACGCGCACATGTAAGGCTTCTGCAGAATTGACACTGCTCTGGGAGTGCAAGAGAATTAGTGTGTGAACGCGTGCGTGCAGTAAAATATCCCGTATCGGATGCCTCCCTCTTCCTCGCTCAGAGATCAATCCATCATTCTTCCACCTTTGCCTCTTTTAGGAAGTTAACGCCTTCGAGCCTGCCTCGCAATTTCTTTTGCGCTTTGGAGCGGCTCCCCGCCAGTTGGGAAACCGTCCTGCTAGACAGTTTGTTTGCCCTTTGCTCACTTTTGCGTTCAACTTCCGGGTCACCAAAAAATAGAGTGAAAACGACCCATCACGAACGCAACCCAGCATAAGGCTGAGCGCGGCCTTCGTGCGGCGGGAGCCCTCCTAAGCAGATGGGGCCAGATTCCCTGATCGAGCATCGACTGAGTGCCTGCAGTCTACCAGGAAACCTGTCCTTCAAGTGGGGCTGCCCTCCGGGGTTTCTGCCTTCCCAGAGACATTTCTGTGTTAAAACAAAACAAGACAAACGTGTGCTGAGCAGCGGTGTGTGAGGTTTTCATAATGGCACAAAATACCGCTTTGAACTACGTTTGCTTTACCGGAAGAAAGGAAGGTGCTGAGATCAGACACACTTTCAAAGTTCACAGTAGTAACCAGTGACCTTTAGGGGGAGCCGCACGGGTCCTTAGCTGCTGACTTCACAAGCGGAGGTGCGTCTGGCTTGCCGGTAAATCCAGGGGTGCAATGATCCTTTGGCAGAAGCAAGTGGCGTGGGGTACAGAGACCCATCAGCAGAGCCAGGGGTCGCTCCCCTGGCCCAGCGAGGTGGCGGGAAGGCTTGCGGTTCGCGGCATACGATAAACACGAATGGCGGAGCAAACATAAATCAGGAGAAGAAGGAATTATTAGTGGCACGTTGACCTGGTATGAACTTGTAACAAGTTAAGAGGTGTGATTGATAGCTTTCCTCATTCTCCAGGCCCAGAGAGAGTCACCTTTTACTGAAATGTAAACATTCTAGGAGCACTTCTAATAACAATCGCCAACCATGTCTCAGCCGAGGCTCAAAATTCCCGCTAGGTTGGCTTGTTGGATGCAACGATTAAGACTCAATTTATACCACGAATTCCTGCAGGATGGCTTGGAACCTCCAGCTGTTTATCAGACTGGGGCTTTCTGGAATCTCCTCCGTGAAAGCTTAGCCAGTGCATGCACCAAGACGACCACGTTTTCTTTCTCAACACTGACGCCTCCTTCCCAGAAAATAAAATTTCCTGTTCTGTCTCTTCTTCAGCAAACTGCCTTTTCCTAAGGCACACAGGACTGACCAGCGTCCTAAATGATTTCTCGTGGTTTATTTTATTATCTTTTCAAATTTTTCATCGAAGTATAGTGGACGTACAATCTTAGATTAGTTCTGGGAGCACAATGCGTTGATTCGACCGTGCCCTGCACACTCCTCAGGGCTCCCCAGGGTGAGCGTGGTCCCTTCTGTCCCCATCTGACGTTATCGTGACGTTAGCCGCTATCTTCTCTTTGCAGTTCATCATCCCCATGGCTTACTTATTTTATAACTGCACATTTGGGTGGCTGGTAACGTCACAGCTGAGAGCTGCTGTCCCCTCCCTGCTCCCTCCCTCCATTCACCTCCTCCATAGGGGACCCTATGGATCCCACAGGTGTCCCAGACCTCCCCTCCGCCCGGCCCCCGTCACAGCCACCCCTCCCTCATCCGACCCCCTGCAGGGCTGCTGTTTATTTATTTAGTTTTTGGTTGTGAATGGCCGAAAACCAACTCACATGGGCTTTGCGGAAAGGGACGCGCATCGGCCCCCACACCGGAGAGGTCGGGGTCAGCGGTGACTTCACGCAGAGCCACGCAACGCCAGGTTTGTGCTCCTCCTCCGTCCCACGTGCTCGGTGCCTCATCCTCTGTGACCGAGTCCTCAGTCCCTGCGTGGTGGTGAGCAGCGAAAGACTCTTCCTTAGCCACGTTTCTGCCCAACTCAGATAATTCAGAGGGTTCTAGGACCCACATTATTTTCCTTTGGACCACTTTCTTCTTGCTCGTCTGGGTCTGTGCGCAAATGAACCCATCTTGCCCCGCGTGTGAGTGCAAGGTGTGGGTGCCAGAGAATCTTTCCTGTTTCTCCGGGCCCCGGGACGTGCTCCAGGGACTTGTGGCTGACAGTGACCCTGGTTTCGCTTAGAACTTATGGCTAATGGACATGCCGTACTTTAAAGGTGCCGTCGCGTTTCGTTGAGAGGCTCCAGCCTCTTACTGAGCTGACTCAACCGCACTGGGAGTGCGTGTGCTTTGTACCTCTTGCCCGTGAGCCTTCCCGGCCGGTTCACACGCACAGTGTCCTTAACGCACGTGAGTGTGACGACCTCACCACGATACACCCTCTGAAATGCGCACACACGAGCTGGGCTGGAGTTTTCAAATTCCCAGGCGCCGGGTCCGTTCAAACCCTGTGAAGTGTGGTGTTTTCGCATATTTGCAGGATAGCCCCTGATCCGTGGTGAGGACAGCCCGCCTTTCCCCAGTTTACAAGGAAGAAATAATTCACTTTGTTGACTTTTTATAAATATTTAGTTTGCTGACATGCGTTCAGAGCCTTTGCCGAAATCACATGTTTCCCATGTAACCAGAAAAACAGAACTGACAGCCACGAGTCGAATAATTGAGACCTTTCTTTTTTACTAATGTGAAACGTATCTCGTTTCAGCTTTATCAGATAAACTCCGTTGGGGCGGCAAAGGGCAAAGTGTGGGCGTTCTGTGTTTTGTTTGAGTCCTGAGTTTCTGAGGACTCTTCGTGGGGCACCTCTGTATCGGAGGCGATTCTGCTTTTGGTGTTCAGGTTTCTCCAAGAAGAGAAGGGGAAAGAGACAAAGTGGAGAACGTAGAAAACGCAGAACAAGATGGCGGACGCCAACCCAACCATACTGATAATTGCACTAGACGCAAACGTTCTAAACGTCCCGGCCAGAGATAGGCTAGAAGTGCCTTGAATCTCTGCCTGGAAGGGTCTGACGAGGGACCCTGGGCCATGCCTACGAACGACTGTTGTGTTTGTATTTTGTCCAGAAAGGAAAGCCCCAAATGACTTCAGTCATCCTCACTGTCTCCATTTCCCTTCTAATGCCACCAGGGTGGATTTGTAGAAATAGCCTGCACCTGGGCCCGGCCACCCTTTAGTGGACCAAGCTCTGAGCTAGGCCTGGGCTCTGTGCCTCCCTCCTTCTGAGTGTGAGGACACTCGGGTCCTCATCCAGCAAAAAGCTGTGGGGGTATTTCCCTTACAAAACATTCAGAGTTGTTTTGACGACAAAATAACATCAAAACACTATTTGTAGTACTTTATTTATTTTTTTATTAAAATTTTTTTAAATGTTTATTTATTTTTGAGAGAGACAGAGAGAGAGCGCGCGTGTGAATGCACACGTGGGGGAGGGGCAGAGAAAGAGGGAATCCGAAGCAGGCTCCAGGGTCCGAGCTGTCGGCACAGAACCCGATGCGGGCCTCGAACCCCTGAACCTCGAGATCATGACCCGAAGTCGGATGCTTAACCAACTGAGCCACCCGGGTGCCCCTATTGGTAGTATTTTATACTTGGTAAGCACTCTACACTCATACGCGTGCACACACACTTGCACTTTAGGCCTCATAATGAAGCAAGCTTTATTGTTGCTATTGTGTAAATAAGGAAAATGAAAGTCATGTAACTTTGTCAAGACACTGAATCTGTCAAGAAAGCCTTATACAGTTTCCACTTCTTCCCACGGTAGAAGCAAAAGAATCCCACTCAAATTGAGTTACACAGAAAGAGGAATTTGTCGAGAAGATTCAGGGACGTCCCCAGAATCCAAAGTTAGCTGGGCCTTACAAGGGCCAGAGTTCCAGAAAAACTGCCAGCAACAAGGACCGCTGGATTCCCCATCAAGCTCGGTTTCTCCATGGACATGCTTCCCTCTGCCGATCTGTTCTGTCCCTCCCTCTGTTCTTTTCTGTCACACTTCGAGTCTTTCCACAAGTGAATCCGCGCGAGATAAAATACGGTACACGTTCTAACACATTGTGCGCTAAAGAAAAACACGACGTTACCTGATGAAAGGGAAATTATTATATGTTAAGTTGAAATTATTAACCATTTTTCAACAAGGCGAAATTATTTTTCACATAGTGCTTCATACCAAATTGCATTTATACATTGCCATCTGCGTTACTCAAAATTTTTCTTAAGAAATTTTTTTTTAACGTTTGTTCATTTTTGAGAGACAGAGAGACAGAGCACAAGTGTGGGGAGGGGCAGAGAGAGAGGGAGGCACGGAATCGGAAGCAGGCTCCAGGCTCTGAGCTGTCAGCACAGAGCCCCACGCAGGGCTTGAACTCACAGACCATGAGATGGTGACCTGAGCTGAAGTCAGACACTCAACCAACTGGGCTACCCAGGCATCCCCCAACCTTTTTTTTTTTTTTTTAAATTTCACATACATTTTAGAAGGGTGGAGCCGGGAACAAAGGTTTTGTGGGCAATCCGATGTGCCCCTCTCTCGTCTGCTCGGGCCAGGTGTCTGTGCCTCAGCTCCAGCTGCTTGAGGAACGTTAGCCAAAAGGCAGGGACAGCTGCTGTCCCCGGCTGAGATCGCAAGTCACCCGTCCCCACTCCCAGATCACATGTGGCTTCTTAACCACTTCTTTACGGCTGCTGTCTCCCTGCTTGGAGGTCAAAGAGTTGTCCCCCACTTCCCCATCCCCTTCCGAAGCCCTACAGAGCCTCATCCAGATGTCCAGACTCCAGCTGTGGACAGGGGCTGTGGCAGCCACTACAGTTCTCTTGGAACCAGAGGAGATGATAACGTGGAAAATCATCTCCTGAGGGTGTTGCGATGCTCTTGCCTTGCACCATCCCCACTCGACACCCTCCCAGGCCGAGCCCCCAGAGGCATCGCATCTGAGGTCAGCAGATGTCCGCCGCTGTGCCGATAGGTAGGGCTGTGCAAAGACAGATCCGACCCGAGGCAGCTCCCAGGGCAGGGGGTCGCAGCCCAGGTGACCAGAGCCCATGTATTGGGTCTGCTGGTCGACCCGCCCATCGCTGAGGTTCCCTTTGAACATGAATCTATTAGTTCCTCTTCCGTGGCCAGCCACGGGTGTTATGTGAGCTGCACCTGTTCTGTGCTACCCCTTCTCTCTCCGCTAGGAAGGAACATGGGCCCACGGTCCATTTAGTAGATGTTCCTGGTATGCTCTGCCTCAGCCTGGGTTCCTGAAGTCAACTGTGAGACAAGTAGATGATTTGGGTGGTGATCCCAGAAAGCTCCAATAAGGGCGTCTGGAAGTGAGATGGAGAAGAGAAAGAAACCAACAGAGGCGCATTTTCCAGCGGTTTCCACTGTGGCGATGGGGTCTCCCTACGGTTGAGGGGCACCAGAAGACCCCAGAGCCACCTGCTCATGGGGTGGGAAGCCAGTACTCTTCCTGGTGGCCGTGCTTCGAGGCACTGCCTGCCCCAATCTGGGAGCCCAGAGAGATCTCTCGGGCGGGGGGACAGGCCTCTGTGGTAGGGACACCCCTGGGCTCCTCGGAGATGATCCCAGCCCTGGGTGCCTCCTTGAGCACCAGCGTGAGTCTCGGGTGAAAGACAAAGGCGTAGACCCCTTTGCAAAGGGCAAAGGGCCAGCAGGAGCACATCTTTGAAGAAAGGCAAATTAAAACCACTGTTACTGTTTTCAAAAATATTCTCAACGGCAAAGTCTCAGTGAAGGGCAAGGACATAACACTCAGGAACTAGCGAGGATTCTCGAGAACCAGCTCTGTTATACTTCGGTGGTCAGAGTATAAATCCGTATAAAATTTGAAAGACGCGTTGGCGACGTGTACTTTTAAGTGATTCTCTTTAGCGAAAGTAACATGGGCACGTCTCTTCTTGCCTCATGTAAACGGTCTGGGGTAGAGAAGATACTTAGAACTATTTTGCTGTATTCTTCAGGAGAGGTGAAGAGCCATTAAAAACTAATCGAGGACTGACACTTATCCTGTATCCCCACCAACCTGCCCTAACTCATCGTTTTTTTGCCATTATCACCCACTGAAATGATGTCACGTGTAGTTTTCAACCGGTTTAGTGTCTACTTCCTTGAGATCACATAAGCTTCATGACGGCATCACTTGTCTTGTGTATGAGTGCCTAACCTGTGCCCAGCGGAGCCCAGTGAAAGCAGGTTGCATCAGTGAGTGAGTATACGAATCGGAGGTTGAGCACATCTTTGCTGACCTTGCTCTAGGGAGATGAGGAGACTGTGGGCAGGTCGGGGTTTGGCTTCGGTAAAGCAAAGTAAGGCCACCTATAGGTTTGGGGCATTGACCCATTCACCCAGTCTAGTAGGGTTCTTGGTAGGATGTCTTGGGGACACCCCCGGGGCCCCTTACACCTATCAACTCACCAGACAACCATGCTGTGAGCCCCAACCCTCATCCACAGAAAGATTCCATTTCCAGGGGCACCTGGATGGTTCAGTCGGTTGAGTGTCGGACTTCGGCTCGGGTCACGATCTCCCCATTCATGGGTTCAAGTCCCACATCAGGCTCTGTGCTGACAGCTCGGAGTTTGGAGCCTGCTTTGGATTCTGTGTCTTCCTGTCTCTCTGCTCCTTCCCCCACTCATTCTCTATCTCTCTCTCTCTCAAAAATAAATAAACATTAAAAAATTTGGAAAAAAATATCCTGTTTCCTTAATTCATTTTCCTCAGTCAGCTGCTTCTTCCACATAGAAACTGCCTTCCCGGAAAACCTGGCAGGGAAAGCCTGGAGGCTCTTCCAGTCCCGGAGCACTTGGAGGTGATGCTGAGCCTCATCCTAACCATGGCAGAGCAGACACAAGGTATTCAGGAACTTACGACCTTAAGGGACATGGCTGCCTTTGCCTGCCCCTCGTCTCCATGGCACCGAGTCCTCCTGATGACTGGACGTCTTCTCGGAGGAGCTGGAAAGAGAGCCTCAGCAGGGACTTGGGTTGGTGTCCAGAACGGGGAGGTTAAAAGTGACACAGTACGTTGGGAGCTATGCCAGGCCGCCATAGTTCTCATTCATCACACTGCTGGGGTTCCGTGGACCACACGTGGCACAGGGTGTGAAGCAGGTGTCCGTGCAGAGACAGGCCAGGCGTTAGGACAGTCGGCCGGGACGGGCAAGCCTTGGTGTGGGAAAGTGACTGGGACCATGCACGTAGAAGCACCATGTCGCCAATGTCAATGTCGCCAAGGACCCAGCCATCTCAGACCCGACTCCAGTCCCGGCTGGGGACCAGAGTCCAAACCAGCGTCAGGGGACCAACTGATGGTCAAAGCACGGAAAGATGGACACCGGTAGAAGCTGACGGAGGCTGCTGGCTTCTCCGGCACCCCTCCTTGCGTGCTCTTGGGATGCGGCTGAGAGGCGGTGCTTTTGTCCCCCAGCGTTGGATTGGCCATGGCCGAGGAAAGCCCGGCCTCAGCTGGGACATCTGGGGGAAGGGGAGGCTGAGGGTGCCATCTCCGGCAGTCGGGGGTCTTGGGGTCTCCGTGTTGGAATCCAGGCCCTTTGGAGGGAAATCTTCTAAGTCCTGAGTCACGGCAGCCTCTGTGAGAGCAGGTGTGCTTGGTGGCCAGGACGCTCCCCAGGCTGGGCTGCCGGAAGGAGGTGGGCACAGAACAGAAGCAAGGTCAGTGTTGGGGGCTGGGGACCAACACGGGGAAGGGGGGCAAGGTTACGGAAGGTGCTTGCTCACGCTGGCCGCCACCGTGGGCTGTGGGATTCCATTCACTGGACCCTCTCGGGAGCCACATAGAGTCTGCCTTCAAGGATGGTCTGCCCGAGGACGGGAGAAGGAGGAGTTATCCGGGGGCTCCTGTTCTCCACTGTCAGGGGCCACTGTGTGGGCGTCCCTGCCTTGTACGCTCCAGCCCTTATGTATGGGTGACGGGCAGGTGTCACCGGCACAGGGCGGCCTGGGGCCGTGGAGGCCAAGCGCTGACGGCTAGCACCTGCAGGAGGCCGGTTGTTGCCAGAACGGCTCCAGTAGAAGGTGGGTGAGGAGGATGTGAGAAGGGCTCCGGGGGGAACTTTGATGCAGCTCCAGGGCCTGACCCCAAGCCAGGCCTTTGCTATCAGGACAGAGAAGCCTCCTGGGCTGCTGTGAAGTTCATTGGTAGCATGTGGGTGGCCTGTGCCTTTTTATCTAGGGGAACGTGGTGACCTTCAGTCCCGGGTGTTTGCTCGCTGGTCTGGCTCTGGAGGCATGTCCCAGCCTTGGGAATGAAGAAAAACAGCCCTCTTAACCTGAGACTTAGTTTTCTCACCTGTGAAACGGGAACCATAACTTTGATCGAACCACCTCGTGGGCGTCGTGGGCTAATACTAAGTTCGCAATAATGAGTTTCCCGTGGAGGTGCTTTGCCCTTCACAAACCACCGTCCGCGTGTGAGATAACACTGAGAGTCACTGGCCAGCGTCAATGCGTCTGGACTGACCGTTGGAATAGACACATTCTTCCGTTTTCCAGAATGCCTGCCGCACGCCAGGCACTTCTTAGGCGTGGTGATATGGAGTCCTCACTGCAGCCCCTGAGGCCGTGGCTACTATCTGGGTGAGGGCCCAGAAGCTCAGAGAGCACAGCCAGACCCTCCCCGCTCCAGTCTCTGCCTCCTGCCCCCAGTCTCTCACCGCATGGTGTCATGGGACACCGTGACAAGCATCCTAGGGTTCGTGATCAGACGAGAAGCAACCCGTGGGCTGTCCAAGCTGCTGGCTGCTGCGTGGGAGGCCAGAGGCGACAGTGGTCCAGGGCCGGCAGCCCGCCTCGGCTCCAAGAGCGGGGCCGGAGAGGCCCGTCCCAGGAGGCAGGCAGCGTGAAGGACGCTGGTGGGGCTTCGCTCAAGGCCTCCTGACCTGGGCTCTGTGAGGCAATCCGGGGGAGGTGTCTGAACCCTTTGCAGTGGTCTGCAAAGCTGTGTGCACACGGGGGTGTGTGCATGTCGCAGGAAGTGGGTTCGTAATTTTTATGAGGATCTTAATGGTCCACGACCCAAACGTCCTAAAACCACTTCAGCCGGACCATCCCGATGTAAATTCTGAAGGTGCCGGGCCCCCAGAGCACCCCCGGACGCGGCGAGGCTCGTCCGACCCGTCCTTTACGACAGTTTAAATTCCTCCTTTTGCTTTCTTAATGCATACGCGTTCTACTTTCAAATTCCAGGTTTTCCTCTTTTTTGCCTGCTACTATTTATGAGCCAGGGTTAGCCATTTTTCACAGAGAGGTGCAGGGAGGGCAAATGCATATTAATTTTTCGATCAAAGTGTTCCCTTCCACGACCTTTACTGTTTTTTGCACTTTCCCTAAAAGGTGTAATTTTCTTGTCAAATTTACTTTCTCTCGCTGGTATATATTCATGTTCTTTCAAGCAAGTGAGTGTGCGTCTTTTAGGGAATCATCTCTTGCAGATTAATACCCTTTTTTGTTGCCAGGCTAGGAAAAAAAAAATCCCTATTGAGAAAGTGTTTATGTTCAAAGTAGGCTTTCTAAAAAAAGGGGGGGGGGGTTCTTTAAAAAAAATAATTCCCCAAACAACTCTTAACAGGTTCTCCTTCAAAAAGCTCTTTCTGTAACCGGTGTGAAAAGCAGTGTAAACAGATCGGGCTTCCCTTTGCTTGTTAATATCAGGCTGTCACATCTGGTATTCGACTTCTTGGAAAAGGGCTAAAAATCCCGTGTGCTGTAATCCCCTCTTTGATTAGCTGCGACGGAGCGTGTTCTGCAACGTAACAGGAGCTGCAGACACGGCCGGAAAGGAAAAAGCAAGACACAAAGAACCGAAATAAAACGGCCACACAGTAATGACACATTTGCACTATTTGAAGTAATGAAAATGTGGTCCGAAGGAGTCATTCAAGCCGGAGATTGGGCTCGGCCCCGCCCCGCCCCGCAGGAGAAGCTTGGTGCCCTCCCTGGGGTGTGGGCCCCCCACCTTGTAGCCCCTACAAGGCTCGGACTCCTGCACCTTTGAGAAGTGAAGGTCAAAACCCGTACAGCGTGACAGGGGCCTGCGTGCCGGAAGGGGCCTGGGGCAGACTCGTTTTCTGTCCCTTTCTCTGAGAAGTGACTGGGGGTAAGACCAGGCCTTGCGGACCTTCTGGTCAGCAGAGGCCTTGCCCTTAGAAAGGCCACAGGAAACGACAGCGTTGAGCTGCCAAATAAAACAGGATGTCTAGCTAATTTGGATTTTGCAGATGAACAATGCATGCTTTTTTAGAAAAAGTATGTCCAGGGCCTGTGTGTGCCATGTATATCCCACACAGTGCATGGGACATACTTATACTAAAACAATTATCTGCGGTCTATCTGAAGTTGAAGGTTGACTAAGGCCTGTATTCTTACTTGCTGAACAGGCAACCCTCGCTCAGGGCCAGGGAGGCCCAGACAGGCTGTGCCGGCTTTCCGGACTGATCAAGCCTCTAAGAATCTTTAGCAAGCTTTCGGGTTTTAGAACCTCACGTAGATGGAATTGGGCGGTATTTCTTCTTTTATGTCTTCTCTCCCTCCGAGAGAAGGACCCTTGACTTGTTTCCATGTTTCATCTATCATGAGTAAAGCTGCTCCTGTGTGTTTTGGTGTGCAACATTTTTTTTTTGTGGACACACACACTCTCATTTCTCTTGGGCAGAACCCCGGGAGCGGAAAAGCTGGACCTTCTGCGAAGTGTATGTTTAACTGTGTAAGAAGATGCCAAATCGTTGTCCAGAATGGTTGTGCCATTTTATTCTCTGACCAGCTGCCTTGGTCCGTTCAGCCTCTGTAACAAGATCTCAAGACTGGGTGGTTGATACACAACAGATTTTTTTCCCCTCCCCCAAGTTCTGGGGTCTGGGAGGCCAAGATGAAGGCAGCAACATGGGTCCATGCTGGCGAGCGTTCTCGTAACGGTTCATAGCCGGGTCCTTCTCTGTGTCCTCAAGGAACAGAAAGGGCTACCAAACTCTGGGAAGTCTCTTTATTTATTTATTTATTTATATTATTTTTTGTTAAAACAATTTTTTAAATGCTTATTTACTTTAGAGAGAGAGAGAGTGAGAATGAGCGAGGGAGGGGCAGAGAGAGGAGACACAGAATCTAAAGCAGGCTCCAGGCTCCAAGCCATCAGCAGAACCCGACACAGGGCTCGAACTCATGGACCGCGAGATCATGACCTGAGCTGAGGTTGGACGCTTAACAGACTGAGCCACCCGGGAGCCCCTGTGAGCACTCTTTTTTTTTTTTTTTTAAATGAAATTTTTTGCCAAGTTGGTTTCCATACAACACCCAGTGCTCATCCCAACAAGTGCCTTCTTCAATGCCCGTCACCCACCCACTCTTCCCTCCCACCCCCCAGAATCTTTTTCTTTAATTTTTAAAAATGTTTATTTATTTTTGAGAGAGAGAGAGAAATAGAGAATGAGTGGGGGAGGGGCAGAGAGAGAGGGAGACACAAGATCCCAAGCAGGCTCCAGGCTCTGAGCTGTCAGCACAGAGACTGACGCGGGCCTCGAACCCACGAACCGTGAGATCATGACCTGAAGCTTGACCAACTAAGCCACCCAGGTGCCCCTCTGAGAGGGAGAGAATCTTAAGGAGGCTCCAAGCCCAGTGTGGAGTCTGACACAGGGCTGGATCTCACGACCGTGAGATTATGACCTGAGCTGAATTCAAGAGTCAGACGCTTAACCGACTGAGCCACCCAGACGCCCCTGTGAGCACTCTTCTTTGTTATATGAAATTTATTGCCAAATTGGTTTCCATACAACACCCAGTGCTCATCCCAACAAGTGCCCTCCTCAATGCCCATCACCCACTTTCCTCTCTCCCTCACCCCCCATCGGCTGTGCCCTCATGACCTGCTCACCTCCCAAAGGCCCCACCTCCCAGCACCGTCACGCGGGGTGTTAGGACTTGAGCATATGAATCCCAGGGTGGACGCAAACACTCAGCCCACAGCACCAGCAGCGTGTGAAAAGTGCACCTGTTCCACATCCTTGCCAACACTCGGGACTGTCTTTTTAAAACGTCAGTTTTTCTAGTAATTGTAAGATGCTGTTTTATTGTGGTTCTGGTGCCTAATTCTCTGATGATAATTTGGTCGAGAATCTTCTCGGGTGCTTACCGGCCATTCCGGTCTCTAAAAGAATTGTCTGAGTCTTTCGCCCACGTTTGTCTTCTTACTGCGTTATTTGTTATGTATACATTCCGGACACAAGTCCTTTTCAGGTACTTGCTCCCCATCTAGGGCTCGCCTTTTCATTCCCTCAATGACGTCGCTGGAAAAACAGGAGGCTCTATTTCCGATTAAGTCCACGTTATCGACTATTTTCACGTATGGTGTTTTTATGTTCTCAGAAATCTGTGCCTGATTCAGAGTCACACAATTTTCTTCTTATTTTCTTGTAACACTTGGCATATATAAAACAATATATAATATATAATATAAAATAAAAGGTTTTATGTTTAGGCCCATGCCCTGCTTCAAATTAATTTTTGTGTTCTGGTCTAACGTAAGGGGGGAGCCTCCTTCTGTCTTGTGTGATTATCCATTCTTCTCCAATGCTTTACTAAGACTTGCCTTTCCCCAGTGGATCCCATTGGTGTCTTGGTTGAAAATCAATTGAGCATGTGTGTGTTTCCAGCACATTCTGCGTCTTTGCAGACGCCACACTGTCCTGATTACCGTAGCTTTACGGTAAGTCCTAGGAGCGCCGGTGCCTGAGTTCTGATCACGGATGGCTCCGCCTTCTGGGGGAAGCCAAGGCGGGACGGTTGGAAGAAACCTCTCGCCCAGTGCTCTATTGGCGTCTGTCTGTGGTTTCGTCTACACCTTTATCGAAACCTGCATCGTCTCCTGAGTTTATCTCGGACTGGTAGCGTACCAAGCGCTGGCTTTGTCTGTCTTTAGGAGGGTCGCTCCAGCATGCTTGCTTCTTTACCCTTACTCCCTGCAATAATTTTTTTTTTTCTCTTTACATGATCCAAAAATGCAAGTTGTTGAAGGTTCTTACCAGTAAAATTTACTTGGCATTTTTAACTTCCTACCTTCCAGTCTTCTCTAACTTTTGCTGCAGAAACATCACCACAACAGACAAATGCCGGTGTTATGTGTCAATCCCAGCAGTTTTCAGCCTTTTTTTTTTTTTTTTTTTTTGGCTGTTGGTGACTTCGGGTTGGCGGCTTGCGATCAGGAAGGGACGGGGGCATTTGCACCCTGGAAACAGGCAAGCGCTACAAATCAGGACTCTTTTCCTAACGTTGTTGAACGTTGACGAGCACATCGTTGGGTTCAACCTTCCTGCTGGTGGGGAGACAAGGCAGCGACTGAGTTGTCATACGTGCTGTCGTGTGGGGTGAGGGGAGGCGCGCATGGCCTCCGGCAGTTGTCTCAGGGACGGGGATCTTCCTGCTTTACAGAGTCGCCCACGCACACTGTGTTCGTGGAGTGCACCGGGTTAATTTACACTAGCCCCAGAACAATCTTGGAGCCAGTCTGCAGAGGGGGCTCCCCTGGAGATGGTGTCTAATCAGTGGGCGTGACCAGCAGGGCCACCCTCGGGCTGTGTGTCCCCGTCCACGCCCGCCTTCACACCATTCATTTACTCCAGCAATTGCAAAAGGTAAGGACCCCCTACTTTCAACATCACGAAGTCTGTTTACGCAGAGGCACGCTGTAAAAAAAGTGTTGGAAAACTCCCCGTCCTGTTGTAGCTCAATAATTACCTCCCAGCATTTGGACCACCCCTCAGGTCTCCGATGCCATGGAAGCAAATCGACGGTGAGAGACTTGTCGTTCTATTTACACGAGTTCGGGTCAGGAGGGAGTGGTCCGGGTTCCATCCCGAGCAGCATTGCGGTGGTTTAAGAGAAGTAGCAATCAGCTTGGGTCAAGTTTAGGCGTAAGGGAGCAAGTACGCGACGTTTCCTGGACACAGTGCAGACCTGAGAGGAAGCCAGCATTGATCTGGGACAGCACTCGTGGATGAGAATCCGGCGTGGAATTTCTTCCCCCGCATCTTGAGAGAGTCCTGTAAAAACTCAGAGCAGGCCGTGACGCTTCGCACTCTTGGCCACGGTTTCTGTTTCCGAGTTATCCACGAGGGCCCGCTTGTCTGATACCCGGTGATGACCGTGGAGGCTACAAAGAAGATGGTTCTAGGCCTCTGGTGTCCAAGACTTTTGGGGAAGAGACAGAAATTAGACAGTCTAGTGTGAGCAATGCTTTACCGAAGCAACAGAGAAAGGACGTTTTTCTGCATGAGCTGCTGTTGGGCGTACAAAACGGTGGGTGGCAGTTATCCTGGCAGACGGGAAAGGGAATAGCTCTGGTAGAGGGAGAGAAAGTGTGCAGAGAGAGCCTCGTGCCTTCGGGGATCTTGCCAGGGCTCCAGACGTGGAGCAGGGGCAGGCGCCCATCTGGAAGACAGGGCTCCTGCGGTGCGGACCC
Source organism: Panthera onca (assembly GCF_046562875.1). Taxonomy (NCBI): domain Eukaryota; kingdom Metazoa; phylum Chordata; class Mammalia; order Carnivora; family Felidae; genus Panthera; species Panthera onca. Next base: position 4,552,986 of record NC_138346.1, on the reverse strand, counting down.
TCAGAGACGGATGGAACCACTTTGTTTCAGTCTCAACGATGACCCGGGTGGCTTATTTGGAGAGGGGTGTTTGAGGCCTGCGTGCAGGGGGGGTGAAGACGAAAGCTGCCTTGCTTCTCTTAACTCTTCAGCCGCACTGAGGTTACAGCAAAGGAGTTGGAGACGGAGAGACGACTTTGGGGTTATTCACGTGTTGTGTCGTAACCGCACCACTGGGGGCTGCGTGGGTAAATACACGCTGTGTAGAAAAAGCGATGAAGCCCCCAGCCTCCCAGGGGGGTAGGTGCCCAGCCAGTAGTAGGTGCAGGTTGGCAAGGAGTAACTTTCAACGAAACCCCACGTTTGGTTAGATCCCCGCACTGGGCATTTTAATTACGGACTGGTATGGCCACGTTCATTGGTTGGAAGTGACCAGAATAGTGATTGTTCTAAAGTTTTATGACCTGAATTCCATCCAAGGGCAGGGTAGATTTGAAGGGACAGTGGCACCCAAAATAAAATTGCTGTGTGACTCTATCCATGAATTGTGCTTGTTCGACTCAGTGGTTACAGACTGCGTGTGATTTTTCGGTCTCCTGGGGGAAAGGTCTATAGTGTCATGTAGACACGGAGGGGCCCAGGATTCGGAGAGGTTTTCACTGTGGGTACGGAGGCCGCTCGGGTGTGCTATGGGCCATCACAGGGGAGCTCTGTCATTTCGATGGCTTCCTTTGTTGCCAGGGCGGCTGTCCGATGGATGCCAAGTCTGGAGGCAGGCAGACCAGTGAGGAGGCAACTTCAGGGCCCCCGAGTGGGGAAGACCTACCACTGGGGGTGTAGACCTGAGGGTAGATAAGAGAGACGTAGGGAAGGCTGGATGGATGGGAAGAGGGTCAGTGCAGACGTTGAATGTGAACAAGACGGGGTGAAGGTGGTCCCAGCATGTGGGTCGTGCACCAGGATAGCTGAATTATGGGCTTACGACTGAGCGGGAGGAGCAGAGGGGAGGAGCAGATTTTAGGTGGAGGATGATTGTCTCAACCCAGGCATCTGAGGTACATCAAGGAAGGGGTAAATGTGGGCTCGATGCTCAGGAGAGAGAGAGACCGGGGCTGGATTTGGGAGCAAGCAAAGGCACATGGAGCGTAGGCCATTGTTTCAAGGCCCTTAGGAATCAAGGCAGACATCTACGAGACACAATGTGGATCTTGTTTTATTTTAATTGGAGACATTTGGACATATTTACAGGGGAATGGGGCCACTGGTCTTCACCCCAAAGAAGAGGAGTCTGGCGTGCAGATGGTGGCAGGCCACCAGAGCTGAGAGGAGGGGACACATGTGACCTCTGGGAAGCCCAGCACCTCGGGGGGCCACGTTCCTTATTCGCTGCCGTCCTTCAGGATGCGTCTTTGCTTCCTGTGAGTTCCACGGGACGCCCTGGGTCTTTTCCATACGTTCTTCATTGATGGGAGCTTAAGCGAGGCGGAGAGCACCTTCATTTCTTGCAACTGAAGGATGTAAGAGAAAGACCCTGACCTGCGGGGGCTCTGCCCCCCACCCCACATGCTGGGGATTCCTGTGTAGCATCACGCCCAGCTCCGGAATGCCCACCATGCTGGCTGTTCACGGCCCCCCGCTTCGTCCCCCTGCCCGGAGACACAGCCACCACGTTTTCCGCTTTACAGACCATCTCGAGGTCCTGCCAACACTCTGTGTTTCTATGTCGTATTTCCTTAACAATTCGTGCATGTCTGTAGCTCCCTGGAAGCTTCCGTCAGTGCTGTAATTAAAGAGGAAGAGGCTACGTAATACCTCTGACCCCCCACGATCATGAAGCCGGGGTGCTGTGGGCATATACTAAGTACTTTGAGAACGATGTTCAAGATACGGTAGTAGGGGTGGACAGAATGCGTGGAATCCGTGCAAGCTGTCCGTCCATAAGAGAGAACTTGGCCAACCGAAACAATCCATTTCTCTTCGGAGTGTGGTTCAACACCATTCAAGGTCAGGAAGTTCGGCGGGGCCTGGTCTCCTACTTCCCTTTCCTCCTTGGTGCTTGTCTGCACCGGTGAGCAGGGGACGGGGGGGGAATTCCCTATGGACTCGCGTCTCAGGACGGCAAGCTTTTAATGCTCCGCTTTGCAACTCGGTTATACAACCGGGAGATTTCACGGCATGTAATCCGGGATCTCCTCTCTCTCGGGGGATGGAAACTAAAACCCCTGGGAATGTATTTTTGTAAGTTCACGGTGTTTTCCGAGCCAAATACTTTTAGATTACTAGAAAGAGAAGTCATGTTTATTTATGAAGCCATTTGCATGGTGTAGTCTCTCATTGTTGAATTTCACATGCCTTAAAACTCACAGTGTGAGGAGAACCGAAAAGCCCCAAGTTGAGGGCATGTGAGAAAGGAAATGAAGTTCTGGAACAGCTGTTCTCTGGGTTATTTTTCAGCCCGACTACAAAGCGGGGAGCTGTACTTTGACCACAAGAGTTTTGCTTCCTTTTCAGAGGCGCACTGCGTGTGTGGCTGGAGGAAACGCGAGAAAATTCGGTGGCGGGCCTTTGTGAATTGTGAAGCTCCAGGCGACAGAAACGTTTTGTTGGCACAGAAGAATTTTTGCTGGTCTCGGGAGACACTGGGTAACTGGTGACGTGCAGACCGATTCCTGCTGAGCCGCAGGTAAAGTGGGCGCTTTGGTAACTGGCATATGCCCACAAGGGGACTCCACCTGTGGCTCATTCTGGAAGGATGGCCCCTCAGGGCCCACCTGCCGAGGCCCCTTGGCTTCAGGGGCCAGTGATCTCCTCTGTGTCTCTTAGTCTCTGTGCGCCCGGGGGGGGCTATTCTACGTGTGACTTTAATACGCAGCTACTTTTCCACTACGAGTGTAATAAAATGGGTCAGTCCTGGGCGGTCCCAGTGAGAGCCTAGGTTTAAGGGAGTAAGGGTGTCTTGAGATCTAAGCTGTAACGGGCAAGGTTGGGCAGACGCCCTTGACGCTGGAGAGGGCGCCCAGGCCCGCCAGCACGGCCACCCTCCTGAGTCAGGATGACCCACACTCAAGGGAGGGGAGGCATTGGTCAGCCTGGGGGCGTGGGGGTCCAGGGGCAGAACCGCAGTGGCCGTGCAGCCGCTGTGCTGGGGATAGGGAGCCTGGGATGGGACACTGTGGGTCACCTGGTCCCGGGGCGAGCAGGACTCCTAGGCTATGTTGGCCTTCAGCAAGAAAGCAGTGTGCTCGCCTGACCTCCCTTTGTTTTGGATCCCCCCCCCCCGCCCAAGTAAGGAGACCTCCTCGTTATGTTTTGGCTTCTCTCCATGAGTTGCTTCTAGGGAGAGAAAACACTCTGGCCCAGGAAATGGTTATTCTCACTGTAAATTAATACCGCATCAGTTCCCTGGCTTTTCAGGTAGAAGCCTGCCCCCCCCCCCCCACCATTGCGGTGGTTCTGGGGGTGCAGCTTCTGCAGCCTGAAAGCTGCGGTTGGTAGAGACATGTTGGTGTCCCTCCCTCGGGGAGAATCCCTTGCCACCGGCTGCAGACATGCGCTGTCATTGACAAGGACGTCTCCTTTCATCATTTCACCCCCCAGCAGTGATGAGTCTAGAAAACATGGGAAAACTATTAAAGTGTAAATAAGGAAGTAAAAATTGCTCAGAGCATCTCCACAGTGAGATAATGACTCTTTAACAATATACTATTTTTTTTTTTCCCTCTCTACTACATTTCAAATCATAGGCTATCAAACTATAAACACAGTTACTAAAGTTTTGGCTTTCAATGACTGGTGCTCTGAAGAGAGCCATTTTGTCCCTGTGTTTATCTACAAAAGAATATCTATTCCTCATGCATGAAGAATACGTTCCACAAATACATGATCAGAATTTGAATAGATTTACCCACAGGTTTATTATGTTCTTTGCTCATCCTTTCTTCTTGTAGGTCAGATCTTTTTGTTTTGTTTTGTTTTTTTCTGGGATAATTTTATTTTGTCTTTTAAGAAGGCTTTGTTGGTTTAAAAGAAACTCAGTTTTTGATGGCTCCAAAGACTTTTCTTTTTGAAGTTTTTATTTATTTTTGAGAGACAGAGAGAGACAGAGCGCAAGTGGGGGAGGGGCAGAGAGAGAGGGAGACATTGAATCTGAAACAGGCTCCAGGCTCTGAGCTGACAGCACAGAGCCCAACGTGGGGCTTGAACCCACGAAGCGTGAGATCATGACCTGAACTGAAGTTGGTCGCTTAACCGACTGAGCCACCCAGGCGCCCCTCCAAAGACTCTTCTGATGGTTTGTATATGTGGTATGTTATTGTCAAAGTGCTCTTTGGAAAATGAGTACTTGAAACCAATTTTTAAAATTCAATGCATCTTTTGGGATGATGGGAATGTTCTGAAATTGGATTTTGGTGATGGTTTTGAAGCTTTAGAAATGCATTAGAGATCACTGAACCGTATATGTAAATAGATGAACTTTATGTAATTCAAGAAAGCTTTATTTTATACTCATTCTTAAAAAAATGTTTTAATGTTTTATTTATTTTTGAGAGAAAGAGCACAGTGGGAAAAGGGCTAAGAGAGAGAGGGACAGAGGATCCTGAGTGGGCTCCGTACCGACAGTGGTGAGCCTGATGCGGGGCTCGAACTCACGAACCACAAGATCAGGACCTGAGCTGAAGTCAGATGCTCAACCAACCGAGCCACCCAGATGCCCCAGTTTTGCACGCGTTCTTAATAGATAATTATCCGGAGTTTACAATTCCAGATTCAGAGCTATTTTCTTTCATCATGTTGAAGATATTATTCCCCTGACTTCTGGAGGCCATTCTTCTGGCGTCTGAAAAGTCAGATTTCAGTCTGACTGCCATTTCTTTGTGCAACCTGTCTTATCTCTGGGGCTGCCTTGAACATGCTCACTTTTGACTTCCATGCTCTGAAATTTCTTTGTAATGTACCCGGGTGCTGAGCTTTGTAATGTGTGTTCTGCTTGAGGTTCGTTGTGCTTCCTGACCTTGAGGATTCGTGTCTTTCATCAGCTCTGGAAAATTCAGTACTGTTTCCCTCCATTATTGTGTCACCCCTATTTTCCTCTGTCTCTCCTGGATTTTCCATTAGATGGCAGACACTTCCCCTGGCCCTCCTATTTTTTCATCTGTCATCCTTCTTTTCTTTTTTTTTTAATTTTTAAACGTTTTTTTTTATTTTTGAGAGAGAGAGAGAGCACGAGTTGGGGAGGGACAGAGACAGAGGGAGACACAGAATCCGAAGCAGGCTCCAGGCTCCAAGCTGTCAGCACACAGCCTGACGCGGGGCTTGAACTCATGAACCGCGAGATCATGACCTGAGCCAAAGTTGGACGCTTAACTGACTGAGCCACCCAGGTGCCTCTGTCATTTCTGTTTTCCATGTCTGGGGTTTTCTACCCCCGATTTTCTAGTCCATATCCAATAGCTCCAATATCTGTGTCTTTGTGGGTTTGGATCTGCCATTGGTTGTTTCTGCTGACTCAATGTTCACGATGCCTTGTTTCCTCATGAGCTTGGTGATTTTTCTAAGTTTATTTTGACTGTGAACTCATGATGGCGGTCTTCATCTCAGGAAGCCCCTGGGTCGGGAGTGCATTCTTCCGGGCATTTGTACATGCTTCAGTCGGCCTGCTGCAGGAAGGTCTACTTTCTACCAAATTCTCCACCAAGATGTCTTTGGACCGCACAGGTGGATCGAAATCAGTCCCCGAACCTGCATAAGGTCTGGCCCGTTATTATAAACTGTCAGGGAATATTTTTTCTCCCTTTAACCAGGACCGAGAGCCTTCACCATCCTTCTCCACCTTCCCGTGGAGGCTGTGGCATCGTGCGTGGAGGTCTCCGCTCTGACCTCTCGGCTCTGGCCCTTGTCCCACCTTTCACGAGCAAGCCAACCCAGCGAGAGGACAGATGTGAGTGGACATTGCCAACCTCTGGACGGGAGCGATTGCGCAGCTTGGAAATAGATTTCCAAACCACCAGGGCACACACATTTATGCCATTCTTAAAGCTTCAAGTTGAACATCTCTTGGTGAAAAATTAGAGTCGTTTAAATATAGAGCCTTGGTTGTCTCAGTTCTACTTTGAGGGGAATTTGAGATTGCTGTCGGGAGTCACTAGGAACCCACGGCAAACTGACAGATTTTGTTTCTATAAAATGAGATAAGCTCTTTGCTTTTCCAGCAAGATTGAGCTGAGATGTTTTCAGAGGGTGAGGCGTTTCTGCCCCCCTTCTCTCCCTGTCTGACGGGGCTTTGTCTGAGCCCACAGCTTCCATGGAGGAAGTTTCTCCTGTGGGTCTAGCTCTGCTTGGCTCGGGGTCTCCTCTCAGCCCTGCCCTGACTCTTCAGGCTCGAGGGGCTGCACGAAAGGGGGTGCTTCCACGATTGCTGGCCCCAGCCTGCTTTGCGGTCCCTGCTTGGTCTCTGGAAGGCTGCCCTTGATTTTTTGTGGGTCCCCGCTCGGCCACCCTTCTGAGTGTGTCCCCTGTGCTCGTCAGGAGGGTGATGACTCCAGGTACCCTGTGCTCCTCCTCAGTGAGAAGGAGGAACGTGGCGGTGATACAGGCAACAAGTCTCAGATGATTCATGGCAAAAATAATATTATGAGTACAGAGGGGAGGTGGGGAGGGCAGAGAGAGGCCCAGATGAAGCAATGCTAACAAGAAACAGGTGGATCTGAGTCCAGAACATACAGGTGTTCTCTGTACTCTTTCTTGCGTCTATTGTGTAAGGTCCAAGTTCTTTTATTTTTTTAATTTTTTTATGTTTATTTATTTTTGACAGAGAGAGAGAGAGAGAGAGACAGAGCATGAGCGGGGGAGGGGCAGAGAGAGAGGGAGGCACAGAATCCGAAGCAGGCTCCAGGCTCCAAGCTGTCAGCACAGAGCCCGACACGGGGTTTGAACCCACGAACCGTGAGATCATGACCTGAGCCGAAGTTGGATGCTTAACCAACTGGGCCACCCAGGCGCCCCAACAGGTGTCGTAATGTTTAGGTAGATTATAACGGAACGAATATGTACAACATGGCAGCATTCTTCTGCTTGGTGGCATTTCTGGACGTGAGAGCAGGAGCAGGGTGGAAGCTGGGGCCGGGAGATCGGTGCATGGTTCGTGGTCCCCCGATGTTTGCTGTGTCTGCAAGGGGGCCGCCTCTCAGGGGCCCTCATGTAATGGCGGGTACAATTACTATAGTCCCCAGGACTTCCTTCGGGAATATGGACATCGTGTCTTGTGTTCGGTCGAAGAAAATGGGCCGTGGGGCAGGTCTCAACGCACTTATTTCCAGAGGATCGGTGGGTCAGTAGTGTTTGTGAATCGCCGATTTCTCCAGTGGGACTGAGACACTCCCTCCTCTCTAGCCTTCCTGCAGGTGTGACTATGCCGGCGGGGACTGGCTGTTGGAGGCCAAGTGCTAGCTACCGGGGATGCTTACTGGCCTTTCGACAAGTGCTCCTTGAAGGTGGCTAACGAGGGCCCCAGCTTTGCGGTAGGGAGCCAACCCGCAGCGGTGTGGATTCTTCCTTCATACCCCGTTTTTTTCTCACCCCCATGGTCACGGAGGGGCCGGCCTTCCCCCAGCGATGGAGGGGTGAGGGGAGATATCCATAACATCCTCCTCGTGGCCCCGGAACGCCAGGACGCATCTTTGCCAGACAAGCTCCTGGCGGGAGATGTTGGGGGTGGGGTCGAGGGTGGGCACCCTGCCGCCCCTGCACCTGCCCGGCCGGGGAGCCATCCGACCGAGCCGGGTTAACAGCATCTCAGTTTCCAGGGTCGAGTCGACACTCTCCGTGTCATCGGGCAGTGAAATATGCGTTGCCTGATGGCATTACCTTTTGAGGGAATCCGGGCCAGTGTGACTGCTTTGCTATGTCTCAGGCGAGTGTACCTGCTAAGGGGGAGACTGAGGGGGAGCCCGCAGCCCCAGACCAGCTCCAGGAGAGGCCGGTCCTCCCACAACAAGAGACCCAGCCTCCCTAACCAGGCTGTGGCCTGAATGACGCCTAACAGTTGCTGACCAGCTCCCTGCTTCTCCTTCGTCTTCGCGGCACTCAGGCCTCCTCCTGGGGCCCCGGCCAGGATGCTGACCCCTTGTGCCCCAGCGCCCTAGTGCCCTTCCTGCCTGGCCAGGTGAAGTCCCTTGCTCAGGTATCTGGGGACCTTGCTGGTGACGTTTGAGCTGAAGCTGGCTGCCCCTGAGGCCAGCCTCGTGGTTGCAGGATGGAAAGTGTGCTTCTGCACCCGGCCCAACCCCAGGAGGAACTCAGAAAGCATTTCCCCGTGAAACTCTGAGGCGCGCGGAGCCAGGGTGCCCCGTTGTGAGCTGATCGTAGGGGGCTGTCCCGTGAGCTTACCTCCCGAAGTGCACTGTCTCTGTGGGACAACGGGATCCAGGCCCCCGCCGATTCAGGTCCTAACTGACCCCAACATCGAAACAGGTTGCATTGGGACTGTTCACCTGCTCTCCCTCCACCCCCCCCCCCCCCCCCGGCCCCAATCCACAGAATGATGGCTTCTGAAAGGCAAAATGGGATATTTGCAAACAAGAAAATGCGCTTTGGGCTGTTGGAAATTATTTTCCCTTCATTTTCAGAGTTCACGAGCGCTGAAGTGTATTTGAGCACAGACCTTCAAGACCGTCTGCTTGGATCCTGTGGCCCGGGGCCCTCTGATTCTTGCAGCTGAGGCCCCAAGGCCGGCTGGCTCCCACCTGTCTCTGGGCCAGCCCTGTCCCGACATCGCAGGGCCCCCAGGCCGGTAACTGGGAGGCCGAGGGTCCCGCCTGCCCTGGGACTCGGGTACCAGTATCTGGACTCTGGCCTTGATTCTTGTTATCAAGCACCTCTTTCCATCCCCATGTTAGTAACTGAACCTGGTCTTTTCCCCTGGTGGGACTTTCTGCTGGGTTTCCTGGCCGATACCCTGATTCAGAGTATTTACATTTTTGTAGGGAAGTCAGGGGGATTTCCCAGAGCAAGAGAAACCCCGAGGGGGGAGGGGGGAGGAGGGGGGACAGCTTCCTGGTAGGTGACACCGACCGTGTCCTTGAGCGTGTGCGGGGGAGGTGACGGGGGCAAATGCAGGGAGAGGGAGGGTCTGTCTCCACCTGTCTGTTGGCCATCTTGTTCATTGACATTGCTTCTGTTTTACACGGTGAACAATTGGGGAAATTAGTAAAATCAGACCTAAGGGAACATCAACATTGGCCCCACCCCCCCCCCAAAGAAAACCACCTTGAGAGTTTTGGGGTGTTTCCCCAGACTTTTCCTCCTCTGTTTTATTCTGTACACAGTGGTGACCGCTGGGAGTTGCCGTGACCCAAGACTTGTGTTCTGGTGGTGGAGGGGTGATTTTATTTGGAAAAAAATTGTAGATGTCGGCTCTTGTCAAAAAAAAAAAAAAAAAAAAAAAAGAAAAGAAAAGGAAACGTATACTGTGAGGGGCATCTGGGTGGCTCAGTCAGTTAGGTGACCGACTCTTGGTTTCTGCTCAGGTCATGACCTCACGGTTCATGGGATCGAGCCCCGCATCGGGCTCTGTGCTGACGGCCGGGAGCCTGCCTGGGATTCTCTCGCTTCCTCTCCGTCTGCCCCTCCCCTGCTCATGCTCACGCTCCCTCAAAATAAATAAATAAACATGAAAAAAAAAAAAAGAAGAAGATGGATGCTGTGACGACACTATCAGAACGGGGAGATCTGAAGTATGTGTCCCCACAAAGGGGGTACATAGCAAGGTAGTGGGTGACACGGGCCAGGCAGCCTGAGTGGCCCCCAGAGCCCTAACTTTCTATTCCTTTTCTTGTTAAAAAATGTTTATTTAGGGGCACCTGGGGGGCTCAGTCGGTTGAGCGACCGACTTCGGCTCAGGTCGTGATCTCACGGTCTGTGAGTTCGAGCCCCGCGTCGGGCTCTGTGCTGACAGCTCGGAGCCCGGAGCCTGCTTCGGACTCTGTGTCTTCCTCTCTCTCTGCCCCTCCCCCACTCACACTCTCTCTCTGTCTCAGAAATAAACATTAAAAAAAAAATTTAAAGAAAATGTTTATTTACTTTTGAGAAAGAGAGAGAGTGAGCGCTTGAGTGTGAGCAGGGGAGGGGCAGAGAGCAGGAGAGAGAGAATCCCAAGCAGCCTCCGTGCTGTCAGTGCTGAACTGACGTGGGGCTTGAGCCCACAGACCATGAAATCATGACCTGAGCCAAAATCGAGAGCCCGACGCTCAACCGACTGAGCCCCGCAGGTGCCCCTCGTATTCTCTTTCTGAAAGGGGACCCCCTCCAAAATTGTGTCAGCCCCACAGCCCCTGGATCCACCATTACAGAGGAGACAGAGTTGCGTGGAGTTCATGGCTCTGTGAGGCACCCCGGGGTGAGGGTGGAGAACAGGGTGACATTCCCCTCCTATTTGCTGCAAAATCCCACCGGAAACCAGAGTGCCCAGAGCCTGTGGACGCGTCCAGTGGCTCGGCCTCCCGGGTGGGGAGCAGGTAGAGGAGGGCGGGGCCTGGAGCTAAAGGGCAGGTGAAGGTCTTTGGCACCCCACTTGCCCCCCCCAACGTAAAGACAGCCGCTGACGACATTTGGGCGTATTTATGCTTTCGATCCTTTACAGAGAGCTCTGTGGAGGTGGAAAAGACCAAGACCTTGAGACGCCGATGAAGACAAGCCACAACAGAGAAGACGGCTTCCAGAGGGTCTCCATCAAGGAGGCCACACTGGCTGAGCCGGCATATGGCTCAGTTGCTGGGAACAGAGTTGTAAGTTCAGTAAACTAAGGCCCAGATAGACATAGGGAGACCCCTCATCCATGCACATGGTTGTGAATACTTATGTGGCCAGTGCGTGAGGCACGATGGTCGGAGGGCTGAGGGACAGGTCGCTCACGGTGGGGACCCCGGGAGGCCTGTGTTCACGGCGGGTTTGTAAGCACCTGTGACGGTCACAGGGGTGGGAAGGGTCTCAAAAAAATACGACCTGCGGAAAAGGAAAGTGTTTCCTTTGGTGATGTTTTAATTATTTCATGTCAACTTGTTCCAGCCATTGAGGGAGATTTGTCCTGCATCGCTATTCCATTTGTGCAGGTCTTTGGTCAGAAAATTCCTTCATGCCCGCTCTCTGCCCCGTTGCCAGACAGGGTCCAGGACAGAGGCTCACAAGGTGTCTTTGTTTCTGAAGGGCAGGACGCCATGCCCTAAAAGAGCAACTCAGAGCCACGGCTGGGAGTCTGAGACGGACTTCATCTTTTTTTTTCTTTTTAAATGAGTGGTTTTTTAAAAATTTTTAATTTCTTTTTGAGAGAGACAGAGGCAGCATACGAGTGGCTTAGGGGCAGAGAGAGACACAGAATCCGAAGCGGGCTCTGAGCTGTCGGCCCAGAGCCCGACATGGGGCTCGAACCCACAAGCCATGAGATCATGACCTGAGCTGAAGTCGGACGCTCCACCGACCGAGCCACCCAGGCACCCCATGAGATGGACTTAATCTTTAGTGGTTCTTACGCTCCAGGAGGAAAGCGCAGTTGGGAGAAGCTTCCAGGTGATTCTGATACCTGCCCCTTCTCCTCTCTTCCATTCTGGGAAAATAGGTGATTAAGAAACCTTCCCTTGCCCTTGAAGGGTTATTAATCCTTTGTGCGTTTTACATAAATAATGTGAGTTACAATCTGTGCCCACAGATCTATAGAAAAGGTCTCTGGATCCGTGAGGGTCTGATACACTCTGAATGGGAGGGAGAGAGAAGACACCAGGAGGAACAAGGCAGATGCATCCATCAGGGGCTAACAGGAGAGAAACCACACAGTAACCTGAATAGGGAGGTTCTAATGTAAAACATTATTAACTCTAACGACGGGTTAGAGTAAGGAGGGAATGGCCAGCAAGAAGTAAGGGGGCTCTAAGGAAGAGAGGATTGGGAGATAGAGAGGCAGACATCACCGCCAGGCCGAGACCCAGGCCTCGTGGCAGAGGGCATGGCCACGGCTTCCTGGATGCCAGGGGTGTCGCTATGGTGACTCATGGTCAGGACTTAACCGGAACTCCGTCCTCTAGAGCACTGGGGAAAGGTGTTCGTGAAACGTGTCATCAGAGGCAACGTGGATTTTGCGCAAAAACCACCCAAGTTTCTGCCACAAAACCAGGTAGGGGGCCGGGGGGAAGCTGGTGGCTGCTGTGGGCTTCCACGTACACAGGGAACTCCGTAAGTGGCACAGCCAACCTGGGAAGCGAAAGGCTTCCTTCTGCCATGCCCCTCCGGCCCCTCCACTGACACAACTAAACATCACGCCAACTGGCCCGGTAAAAACATGCCAGGGGCTCACGCCCCTTGTCACAAGACAGTAAAAAAAGGGTGAATTTGTAGCTGAGAGGCAGTATGTCAGTAAGCGTACAGCAGGGCTTCGCTGAATGTCGAGTTCGGAAGGGACTTTAAAAGCCCTGCTGCATCCTAGTCCTACTTGCGGGGCATCCGCAGCAGGGCGCGAGCCGCGACCTGCGGCGGCCAGAAGGACGAGCCCTCTTCCGTCTACCTTACACCCGCCACCTGTCTTGAGGGGAGCTCTTCAAATACACGAACTCGGCCCTTCGGCTCTGCTTCTTCCCCCAACGCTTCTGTCTCTTGTAAACCAGACACCCGATGACCTCTCTGACAGCTCAGAGCCTTTTCACTCTACCAAGCAGGGCGATGAATGCACGTCCATGTGTGTGGGTCTCTTTGCAAGACTTGGCAATATCTGTCCCCAGACACGTTCCAAGTGTGCTCCGATAGGGCAAAATAGGAGCGCTTGTAACTGACCTTGTCTTGGCCACAGTGATTGATCTACGGGGTGACTCCTGATCAATGTCAGAAATGAGACTTTTCAAAAATGGTGGCAGGAAAGAGAAGTCTCTGTTCCCAGAGAAGCTAAGACCTTATGAACGCAAAGGGCTGCCTGCGACCCTGACTCTAGCTAGAGAGAAGGCATCTAAGATGAGACGGACGCAGAGACGGCAGAGAGAAAGCGCCTGATGCCATCGGAGTCCCTGGTGCCCACCATCCCTGAGGCCAGTCCTGGTACCTCTTTGCCTTGGTTTGGTTATAGAAGCCAATAAGTGCATCTTCTTTGCTGAAACTAGCTCAAGATGGGTTTCTGGCGATCATCAACAAAGAATGCCAACTCCAGCTTTCCCAACATGAAAAGAGAAAAATAAAGAGGCAAGGGTACCATTCTCTCACGTCTTTGATACAGGGTTTCTGTAGAAAGCGAATATAATTTGAAATGGTCACTTTGGGAATTTGTTGTTAGCGAGTTTTAGAAAAAGTGTGTTTCGGAAGTAAGATCTTGCTGCTCCCTGCTTCTTCCTTTTTCTTCCTGAGCAATTTGGTCCTAAAGCAATTGTGTGGCCCACGGTGGGAAGCCAGGGAGGCTCAGGTTGGGATAAGGAGGGCATTCTCACAAGTCAGTCCTGTGGCGGGTGTCAGGGACCAGAAAGAACGAGGACGACATCCACACGGGGGAAGAGGGACAACAAGGCGCCCCAAAGATGTCCACATCTTTGATCCCCAAACACATCTTTTGTTGCTGCAAACCTAGGAGGGTTACCTCTATGGCAAGATGTGATTGAGGTAAGGATCTTGAGATGGGGAGATTATCTGGACTATCCACGTGGGTCCAATGTCACCACGAGGTCCTTATATGGGGGGCGGATCAGAGCCAAGAGTAGAAGATGTGAGGACAGAACACGATTACGGAGCACGTGAGAAAGGGGCCAAGTCAAGGCCTGCAGGTGTCCTCTTAGAAGCTGGAAAAAGCAAGAACATGTCTCCCCTGAAGCCTTCCTAAGGGGATTCTTACGTCCGCTGGCACAATGCTTCTAGACTTACGATCTCTAAAAAGGTAAGAAAAGGTTATTTGTTAAAGCAGCAACAGGAAGCTAAGAGGAACGGTCAAATACACTGCTATAATAAGGATAATGGAGGCTAAGATTGTCACTAAGGAGAAGAGAGTTACAAATATGGAAAGCGAGAACACGTGGATGAAATCTGTCTCTTGGACTGGAATCAGAGGTGCTGGTGTGAACCCACTGTTACACACGTGTGTGCACGTGCATGCATACACGTCTTGGCTCTGACCACCGAGCGAGCCTCGGAGTTGCAATACACATTAACTGCGAGCACACTTTGCACCAAGATCTTGGCTTCTAAATATCACAGTTTAGTAATGCTCGTTGGAAGGGTGATTCTGAGCTGGGGTAGAGGGAGTACGAGATGAGCCTGGACCATATTCTTGTGCCAGGAAACAATGGAAGCTTCAAAAAATGATGAGGGTGTTTTAAAAGGATACCAAAGCCAACTACCGCCAGCCAAATCAGGGGAAATCTGAGCTGCAAAATAAATACTCAGAGTAAGGGATTATAACTCTCTAGATAAGACAGGGAACCACAAGTTCAGGCAGCTATAAATAAATGAAGAAACGGAAAGTTTGAGGAAGAATTAAATTTTTTTTTTTAATTTTTTTTCAACGTTTTTTATTTATTTTTGGGACAGAGAGAGACAGAACATGAACGGGGGAGGGGCAGAGAGAGAGGGAGACACAGAATCGGAAACAGGCTCCAGGCTCCGAGCCGTCAGCCCAGAGCCCGACGCGGGGCTCGAACTCGCGGACCGCGAGATCACGACCTGAGCTGAAGTCGGACGCTTAACCGACTGCGCCACCCAGGCGCCCCTAAATTTTTTTTTTTTTAAGAATTAAATATTTGCACAGATTCAAACTATCTCCTCTCGAAATCACATAGGAGAAAAGAGTAACTGTAGTGGAATAATCTGGCAGACAGTCCCTAATCAAGAGATCAGAGAGAACCCTGTGGAACAGACTGACATTGTTCACCATCTGATGGGTCGCAATGAAAAAACACCCTCACTCCTGGAAATTCTCACCAAAACCACATAACTGGAGTCTAATCAGAAGGAACCATCGGACAGACTCAAATGGAAGGACAATCTATAAAATAACCAACCTGTTATTTTCAAACAGTGCCAGGTCATAAATGTCAAGGAAAGGCCGAGGGAGCGTGCCGGACTGAAAGAAATGGAAGAGACCCAGCAGCTCAAGGCAACCCACGATTCAGAGGATCCTTTCTCTGCAAAAGGTGTTCTTGGGATAATTGGCAAGACTTGAATGGGATCTGTGGCTTGGAGGTAGGAATGTCTCAGCGTTAGCTTTCTGATTTTGGTGGCTGCATTTGGGTAAAGAAAGAGAATATGCCTGTTTGTGAGCAACACACATTGAGTATTTAGGGGGTGAGAGGGCATCATGTCAACAATTTACTCTCAGTTCAGAGGGGGAAAAAAGAGGTTTTGTGCTTCGCTCGAAGATGTTACAATTATTTAAAAATAATAAGAAGGAAGGAAGAAGGAAGGAAAGGAAGAAAGAAAGTAGGAAGAGTCTCCCTTAGTAGCTTGACCTTACATGGTGTTTTAAAGTCTCTACATACATTTTCAAGCATTGGTGGAAACGGAAATGTGTGACTCTATTAGCATATATGAAATTTGTACTTTCAAAACCCATATCTGCTGAAGGAATTTTATTAGCTGTGTGCAGATATTTCTTCATGATCTTCAGGTTAGATATTTTGGGGGCTGAAATCATGTTTAGGCTTTGAAGCTACAATCTATACATTGAAGTTCGAGGAGTGTGAAATCGCAGTGCTTTAGAATGTTGCCAAAGTTTCGGGAAAATGAGACTTAGGGTTGACCCGACACGCTTGGTGTCTCATTAGGCCCCTCCGTGCTTTGATATACTCTCGTCGAAGAAGTTGCCTGGACTCACTCAGAGATCAGAAAAACATTCTTCTCGGTGTCAGACTTCACAATGAAGCGGAGAGAAAGCGATGCTTCGCTCAGAACTTTCCATTTTTCCCCCTTTTCCTCAAATGTACAAGCTGAAATGAAACATTTCAAACACAGAGAACAGCAAGTACTGTAAAATATCTCCTTGTGCTCAACCAATAACATCCAACAAATGTGAATATTTTGCCTAAAGGACTAAAAATCCTGTAGAGACTGTGTAGATACTTCTGTGTGTCCCGTCCATCCCCTGTCTCCTCTCCCTCCTCAGAGGTAACCCCTGTCTTCAAGTTGGTTTATAGCCTTTCTTACCTCTAGGTGGGCTTTTTGTATATTTCCATAAATAATAAGGACTTTGAGTGCTTTAAAACTTTAAATAAATGGCGTCACTCGATATGTACAGTCTGCAACTTACTTTTTTTTTTTAATGTTTATTTTTGAGAGAGAGACAGAGAGGGGCAGAGAGAGAGGGAGACCCAGAATCCGAAGCAGGCTCCAGGTCCGAGCTGTCAGCACAGAGCCCGACGCGGGGCTCGAACTCACAGACCGCGAGATCGTGACCTGAGCCCAAGTCAAATGCTTAACCGACTGAGCCTCCCAGGCGCCCCTACAACTTACTTTTTTTTTAAATTGAGGTAAAATGTAATGAAAAGCACAGATCTTAAGTGAACAGGTAATGAGATATGATAAATACATACACCCCCTGTAACCCCCGGCCCAATCGATATCTAGAACACTGTCATCACCCCAGAAAATTCCCTCCCCGTTATTCCCCACCCTTACAGACAACAATTATTTGATTTCTACTATGATACAGTAATATAATTGCTCTTAACTTTTGCTAATTGATATAGTCCCATCGTTGAGTATCAGTCAACTGTGCAGTTGAGTCTACTTTTGAACTATCTTATTCCCTTGCTCTGTTTGCCTAATATGCCAATACCACACTAGATTGCTTGCCCTAACTTTATAGTAAGCCATGGAATCACGAACTGATTCCTCCAACATTCTTCCATTTCAGGACAGTTTTAGCTATTTTGAAGTCGTGTGAATTTTCATAAAAATTTAAAAATCAACTTGCCAACGCCTCCAAAAGAAACGTCTGGGATTTTGATTAGAGTGGCATTGACTGGACAGACCAGTGTGGGGAGAATTGGCATATTAACGCTGTTGCATCCCCCAATCCATGAACATGGTGTATTTCTTCATTTATTGTGGTCTTCCTTCCCTCAGAGCCGTTGTTGTAGAGGTCTCATGTGTTTTTTTGTTAAATTTATTCCAAGGTGTTTTATGGGTTTTGGTGCTATTATAAAGGCATCTTGCAGTTTTATTTCTAATTGTTTGCTGCTGATACATGGAAATACAATTGACTTTTTTTGAGAGAGAGAGAGAGAGAGGGAGGGAGGGAGAGAGGAAGCATGTGGGGGAGGGGCAGAGAGAGAGGGAGATAGGATTTGAAGCCGGCTTTGCATTGACAGCAATGAGCCGGATGTGTGCTCGAACTCACAAACCATAAGATTATGACCTGAGTCGAAGGCAGATGCTTAACTGACTGAACCATCTAGGTGCCCCATCTGGGGCCTGAGTTCACCAGCTAGTTCTAGGAGTTGTTTTGTATATTCATCAGGACTTTCTATGGAAATAATCATATCAACTGTTTTTTTTTTTTAATTTTTTTTTAACATTTATTTATTTTTGAGACAGAGAGAGACAGAGCATGAACGGGGGAGGGGCAGAGAGAGAGGGAGACACAGAATCGGAAGCAGGCTCCAGGCTCTGAGCCATCAGCCCAGAGCCTGACGCGGGGCTCAAACTCACGGACCGCGAGATCGTGACCTGAGCCGAAGTCGGACGCTCAACCGACTGAGCCACCCAGGCGCCCCTCATATCAACTGTTAATACAGGTGATTTTACATGTTTCTTTCTAATCCGTATCTTTGTTTTTTTATTTTTATTTTTTTATATTACATATAATTTATTGTCAAATTGGTTTCCATACAACACCCAGCGCTCATCCCAACACATGCCCTCCTCGATGCCCATCACCCACTTTCCCTTCCCTCCCACCCCCATCAACCCTCAGTTTGTTCTCAGTATTTGAGAGTCTCTTATGGTTTGCCTCCTTCCCCCTCTGTAACTTTTTTTCGCCCTTCCCCTCCCCCATGATCTCTGTTAAGTTTCTCGGGATCCAAATATGAGTGAAAACATATGGTATCTGTCTTTCTCCGTATGACTTATTTCACTTAGCATAACACTCTCCAGTTCCACCCACGTTGCTACAAATGGCCAGATTTCATTCTTTCTCAGTGCCAAGTAGTATTCCATTGTGTATATAAACCACATGTTCTTTATCCATTCGTCAGTTGATGGACATTTAGGCTCTTTCCATAATTTGGCTATTGTTGAAAGTGCTGCTATGAACATTAGGGTACAAGTGCCCCTATGCATCAGCACTCCTGGATCCCTTGGGGAAATTCCTAGCAGTGCTATTGCTGGGTCATAGGGTAGGTCTATTTTTAATTTTTTGAGGAACCTCCACACTGTTCTCCAGAGCAGCTGCACCAGTTTGCATTCCCACCAACAGTACAAGAGGGTTCCTGTTTCTCCACATCGTCTCCAGCATCCAGAGTCTCCTGATTTGTTCATTTTAGCCACTCTGACCCGCGTGAGGTGGTATCTCGGGGTGGGGTGGGGGGGCAACACGGCCGAGAAGTAGGTGGATCCATACTCCCCACGTCTCTCAAAGAAGTGCAGAAGCCAAATGTCTTTATTTTTTTAAATCTCCCTTATTGGCAATAGCTAGGACCACCATGCTGGAGAGGAAGTGGTGAAAATTGATATCTTTTCCTTTTTTTCAGTTTTGGAAGCATTCAATTTTCACCATTAAGTGACATTAGATTTAAGGATTTACACACACCAGGGCACCTGGGTGGCTCAGTCAGTTAAGCATCTGACTTTGGCTCAGGTCATGATCTCATGGTTCATGGGTTCGAGCCCCACATCGGGCTCTGTGCTGACAGCTCAGAGCCTGAAGCCTGCTTTGGATTCTGTGTCTCCCTCTCTCTCTCTGCCCCTCCCGTGCTCACGCTCTGTCTCTCAAAAATAAACATTCAAAAATTTTTAAGGATTCACACATGCCCTGTATCAAATTCATCCATGCCCCTGTATCAAACTGAAGAACCAAATATAATCAAAGTCATTCTATTTTTAGATTGCTGAAGGGTGTTACTGCAAATCGATTTTGAATTTTTCAAATGCTTTATTTTGTTAACTTAAGTGAATTATATTGACTTTCAAATGTTGAACCTGCCTTGCATTTCCAGGATGAGCCCCACTCCGTCATGATATACATTGTTCCATTTGGTTTGCTTTCGTTGAAGGAGTTTTTGTCCCTATGTTCATGACGGATATTGATCCGTAATACTCTTTTCTGCTAATGTCAGGTTATTTCCGGTTTGGAGTTCTTACACAGAGTCCTACGTAGACATTCTTGTGTGTTTTATTTGGTGCAGTAGGTTCACCTTTAAGCTGTGCCTTGCAATGGAAGTGCTAGGTCATAGGTATGCGTGGGTTCAACTTTAGCAAATATGTTGTGCCCAAAAATACTTTAGTGCCAAAATGGCTGTGCCAATTCATGCCTCCACCATTGGGGTACAGCTGTGTCCCTCCAAGTGTGGGCTGTGAGCGATCTACCACTAGTTGGCAAAGAAGTGAGGTCAGAAATGGACAGTGAGCATTTAGAAAGTTTTAAAAGACATGTGACATTGCTGCGACACACAAATGCATGGTCAGCAGCCTCGTATGACACGGTATGTTGCACACGTGTGATGACACACGGGGGGCAGGAGCCCCTCACCGGTCAGTCTCAGTAGGACCACGGCTTGGTGTGCAATACATTGGGGGAAAAAAGAGAGGACACTGGTCCTTCGCCACACGGTCTGCGAAGCACAGGTGCGCGAGCTTTTTGGAGGGTCCGCATCCTTGCAAGCATTCACTGATTTTCATTTTAGCCTTTCTGGAGGCATCCGGTCGCTTTAACGTGTAGTTGCCAGACTAAGGAAGTTGCTCCCTTTTCACATTTTTAGGGGTCACAATGTTGTGGGAAGTACCTATATAGTTTTGCCTACTTTCAGTGTCTATATTTTAAGACTCCTTAAAACATTTTCTTGAGCCCTGTCCTAATTGGCACTCCTCCCACCAAATCATTTCTATGAGGCGGAAGGTGAGTGAAATATGGGGGGGAGGGGTCAAGAACCTGATTCAAGAGTGAGCTTCTTCTGAGCTTCTTCGTTCCGTTAATATTTATGAGCACTGCCATGTGCCAAACACTCCGGGTGACAACAGGGATACAGCACAAGACAAAACAGCAACACTCTTACCCTCGAATTTATGCTGTGGTGGGGAAAAGACAAACAAGAAACCGGAAACTTTGGATGGTGGAAAGTGCCATGAAGGAAGTAGGATAAGGACAGAGTAATTGGCATGGGCCAGAGCAGTCAAAGAAGGTTCTGCTAAGAAAATTATACCTAAGTCACTATTTGAATAACAAGGAGGACATAACCATACAACGGTCATTGAGAAGAGCATTCCAGGAAGAGAAAATGTCAGGTACAAAGGTCCTGAGGTAGAAACAAGTAGGTCTGAGTATTAATTAGCGGATATTCTCTTATTTGGGTCAAAATTGCCCTAAGAGGTACCACTGATGCCTAGTACTGCGGGCACTGGTGGCATTGTTCCCACAGGCTGCTGACTTCCTTGTATGTCCGTGCGTCTATCTAATGGGGGTTGACCGTCCAGGCTTGTGACCGGAACGCATCTCTGCGAGACTGACGTCAGGCTACTGGAGCTGCGTTGCCCATACGGGGTGGGAGCGGGAAGTAAGGGGAGGTTACGTTCCCCACCTTCCCACCCAGCAACCCTGACCCAGGCTCTGAAAGGTGTAGGAGTATGAAAGCCAGCATCCCTGCCTGCAGTCGGGACAAAATCAGGACGCAGGCTTTGGAGGCTCCTGAGGGGTCAGGCTGCCGCTGAGACTTGGCCAGAATCCTAGCTCGGCTTGTGTCGTCCCTTCGCTTGCTAGTTTCCTCTGGAGCACTTCTTTAATTCGTGGGTTGCCCCTGAATTCTCATCCACGACCCTGCTCTCAGGGACCCCCGCTGAAGACAGCCCAACATATATTCTGCAATGGCTTTTCCTTTTTTCTTTGAAAAGTACGTCTTCCTGTGGCACCAGACGAGATGGCGAGTGCGGGGAAGCCGGACACATCTGGGTTCGAATCCCCTCCATTCATGAGCTTGGCCGGGTCACCCCCTCTCTGTGGGTCTTATCTTCCTCAATTACAAAAGTGGGACAAAACACTTAGACGGGCCAAGAGCAAATGTTCAGACTCAGCTATTGTCATGAAACCTGTCCAAACCTTATCAAAGTTCATAGAACGCTGCAAGCCTTGGGTTACATATCTGTGTTAGTTCTTAAAACCAACAAACAAATAAACAAAAGCAACACACTGTGTCACTGGAATTTGACTCAGCCGGGGATGGGGACGGGGACGGGGGGAGGGAAAGAAATAGCCACGATGTCTCTAATACGCGTCCTTTCATTTAATCCTGACAAGAAGGGTCTGCTATACTTACTTGGAAGATAGGAACCTCATGTTCAAAAAGGCTAAGCTGCCTAAGGAGACACGGTGTGTCAGTCGGGGCTCCAAGTCAGACCTGTCTGGACAGAGCCCAGGCTGGGGACCCTACCTCCTTGGGTGTGGGGCTCTGTCTTTGCTTCTAGGCCCTTCCCCCACAGAAGGGCCTTGCGTCCGATGTTCAGGGGGCACGTCCAGTGCCAGCTGAGACGACTCTCACCAGGCCAAGGCACTAGAGCATGAAGCTTCTTCCAGGGGCATGACTCCAGGGATCTGCAATGCCTTGTGTGACAGTCTTCAGGCTGGAGTGGAGACCGCCGTTAGGCAAAGTCAGCCTTGTCTTCAGGCCCACCATGCCGTTGAGCGTCTCTGGGGCCACCAGAGTCCAGGCTGATTCTATTGTAACTGTGCTCAGGAGGAGCCCGGACCCAGCCTCCCAAGGCTCAGATGGGGTTTCAGGCAGCGAGCGGGTTCAGGCTTCCAGAGCCCAGCAAGAGTAGAAGGATCTATTAGATTTATTTTATCTGCAGGCAAATTAAGTCAGAGGGGAGAGTCTGCTCTGTGGAGTCTAACATCTCAGGTTCATATTATACACAGGGAAAGAGCCCAGAGCTGGGCTGAAAACCCCTTCACCACCCTTTCCAACTAGAACTGAGTCCTGAGGCAGCTGGGACAATTTTAAGGACAGATGCCCATTCCTGCCTGCTCAGACGCTCCCATTGGGGGTAACCAAACCCACTGCTACCAAGTTAACCATGAAGTGTGACCCTCCCTTCCAAAGGGATCTTTCCACAAAGCTGGGGCAGACCTTGGGAGGGTTCCCAGAGACATTTGAGGGCCTGGGACGCTGGAATCTGGTTCCCTTTCAAGGCAGTGCCTCCAGAATTGGTGGCAGGGCCCACGCAGCCGAGCCACGGTGGCGGGGGTGGAGGGGGGGATCCCGGGTACCCCTGGCCCAGCAGCCCTCTGCACCCCAGCAGGTGGGGGCGAGGTTCCTGCATCCCCACCCCGCCGGTGGGGAGGGGTGTGCGGGCCCCACCCTCTGTACCCAGGAGGGTTCTTTTTTTTTAATTTTTATTTTTAACAACGACTTTGCTTTTTCCTCCCCTCACGTTAGCGACTGCATCCTGCGGCACGTTTCTCACCAGTGCATATTTTCTTTCAGAGACAGCACGCGCAATTCACAGCCGATTCCAGCCCACCCTGTGCTTAGCTCTTGCGCCAGGACCCTGGAGCCTCCCTAAGGAGAAAGGCGTCCTCCAAAGTGGATATCTCAAGTTCACGGAGATACACAGTGAAGCGGTGTGCGTCAGTGTCACAGAGGAGACCTCTGCTCGCTGGCCGGTGCTTACATTCCCATGCGGCTCAGACACAGGGTCACGCACAAGAAGCAACCAGGATGGGAAAGTTAGGAAAAAGTATTCTTGCAGTCTGCCCTCGATCCTGGGCGAGCGCACCCAGAGCTGCCCGCAGTTGCCTTTACCGCAGCTTTGTCCCCAGGCGCCTGGAGGTGGAGTTTGGGTCCCCAGGCGACAGGGGGACCGGCCGGGACGGGCGGGAAGGGGCGGGCCGACGCCCTCCGCGATCCCGGGGTGGGGGTGGGGACGCTGGTGGGGGGAGGCGGGGCCGGCGGCGGGGAGCAGGTGTGCGCTTGGCCCTCGCGTTTGGAGTTCTGGCACCGGAGGAAAATGGGAAGCTTTTATCTGAAAAGAGGATTTCTTTTGTTAAGAGCTTTCTCCACACCAGGGCCTTGTCGCCACGGGAGAGTTTGACCTTTCCGATTCTCCAGGCGCAGCGTTGGGCTGTCTGCTGTTATTTTTAGGGAGAAGTATAAAAAGAATGGCAAAAAGTTTTAGCTGGGGAGAAAGGGGGAACACGCGGGTGCCTCCACGCATACGTGCCCTTAGGGAACCCCACAAGAAGCAGAAAGCAAACCAAAAGTCACACGCTGTTGCACATTAGGGGGAAAAAAGCTCAGTGAGCATGGTTTTAAAAGTGAAAGTTTACGTCCTTGTTCAATGGTTGGTTTTTCTTCGGTTGAATTCCCCATGGGCATAACTTAAGCTCTACGCTTTTTGATGAGAATGCGGATTTCAGTAATCATAATAAAGCACTTGCTAAACTCACTTCAGAAAAAGACCTTATCAGAAGACATTTATTATACCCCTAATGTGTGCCTGGCACTGGGTAGGCACTCGGGAACACCATTTTGCTTAGAGTTTCAAGGACTCTGGACCTAAAATCCTTCACAGACAAAACTATCCGAATAAATTCTTAAAATCTATTTCAAAAGCCCTTTCCCTCCCCGGGCACAGAAAATGGTGCTGATTAATTGCTCATACCCAAACTGTTACTTCTGTTTTGGAGGAATTAACAAAGAAAACCCAGGCCAAATAAATCAACACCGAAGTTCAGAAGGTCAGAGCAATTTGTCTTGGGAACAAAGTCTTCCCTAGGGCCAAGAGGCATTCAGAGGAACTCTTGGTGGTAATGGGATTATTAAAGATATACCTGAGACCAGATAAATATTTGACGATTTTGCAAAGCGCTGGGGTGTCTTTGCAGTTTTCCTTTTGCTGACATATGTTTCCCCGTGGGGTCCGGACCTTGTGGCCTCCTTAGACTTTGCAAGTCAAGGACGGCTGGGGTTTCCCAGCAGTGCGCCGGAGGGGGTGGGAGAGCTGCGCCCGAGATGGGCGGGGCGGGTTACGAGAAGGGTGTGCGCGCGTGCCTGCGTGCATGCGCGTGTGTGTGCGTGTCGGCGTGCGTGTGTGTGTCCCTGCACGTGTGTGTGTCAGGAGGGGGCGGCGCGCGCGCCGGGAGGGAGGGAGGGAGATGCGGGTTACAAAGCTGCCACCTAGAGGCGCCTTCCTGCAGTGTATATAACGCAGGTCCGCAGCCGGCGAGCTCAGTCCTGCAAACTGCTCGGCCCGGAGGCGGTGAGCGCGGGGAGCAGTGAGCCGGAGCCCAGCCCGGAGGTAAGGCAGCTGCTCGCGGCAGCCCTGCCGGGAGAGGAAGGGAAGCAAGGCGGGCAGGGTTTCTGCTCTTCAGCCGAGCGGTCTTTTTACCGAGGACTCTCTTTGCATCGCTGTGACTGACGGTTGCCCGGGGCGTGCAGGTCTGGTCTCCGAAAGCACGGGCTGCATGCTGCACGGGCTGCTTTTTTTGCAACGCGCGGTGCTAACGTGGGGCTTCACCTTTGGGCTGCAGAAAGTAAAAAGGGCCGTTTTCCCTCAGGCACTGGTGGACGGCGCGCTCCGTGGGTGTGTTGGCTTTAGGAATCTGGTGTTGATTTGCTGCTGTGGGTGTTGAAGCTCGGGTAAGTGGAGAGCTTAGCAAGAATGCAGACCGTCCGCTCGGCTGGCTCCGAGTTGGCATAGGGAACAGCCTGGCACCATCGCTTAACCTCTCTCGTGCCGGGATACCAGTGGGGAAATAGAATTGGCAGGAAATCTGTAGTTCCAGAAAGACGTACACTTTATTAAGAGGCATCCTCAAGTGAAGCACTGAACTGTGGGATTCCAGAACGTGCTCGAGTTCGGTGCTTTGGGGGATTACCAGATCCTGTAAGCGGGGAAGCTGGGAGGGTGAATGTTAAATGCAGCCCGGTCTTCTGGTGTCTTGATTGCATCCTTGCTGATCTAATCTGAGTAGGTACCGTGCTCTCGGAAGGTAAGTCCAACTTCAGCTAAAGAACAATAAAGACACACACAAAAGTCTAGGATTTTGTCGTTTAAATGTACCCTTTGGGTAAAACATGAGTGCTGTTCTATATTGTTAGCTTGCATAAAGATTCAAGGGGTGACTGGCAGGCAGAACTTTGGAGTGAGGTCAAGGGGTGGGTGGTTAGCCAAGACTTGTAACTTCCAGAGAGAATGAGAAGTTGTAAAAGTCAGACTGGCTGTCTCCCTCCCCTCCTTTTCTTTTTCTTCTCTCCTCCTCTTTTTTCTTTCCTCTTCTCTTCTTCCTTTCCTTTCTTTTCCTTTCTTTTCCTTTCCTTTCTTTCCTTTCCTTTCCTTTCCTTTTCTTTTCCTTTCCTTTTTCTTTTATTTTTTCTTTTCTTCTTTCTCCACCCCCCCCCCCCCCCAATTCACTTGCTCACAACAGGATCACTAGGTTTTCCAGGAGTGGCAGAGGGCCCCCCTGACATGGTTTATGGCTCTTTGAAGGGATTCGGTGAGCTGACATCCCCTGAAACTTCATTCTGCAAAGTCTCAATGTGGTAACTTTTTCTTTTCTTTTTGAACGCAGATGCTGCCTTTGTGTCCTTTTATTTATTCCAGGAAAATGTGGAGGTCGAATAGGCTTGCCTAGAAAAGAGAGGGCAGGCTGCTGGGGTCTGTGCTTAACTTTCTATAGATTTTTAAATGGATAAACTGCCTGTCCTTTCGTCAGGAGCAAGCTTCCCCAGATGCAGAGCCTTTCTCTAAAGCAAAGTTGCACATAGGCGCTCTAGCTTGGGAACAATTTGCTCTTTTTCTCCGGGTCTCTGGCCATGCACACTTGAATGTGCGGGAGCTGGATGCCACACAGCCTCCTGGGGCTGGGGGGGTGGGGGTGGGGGTGGGGTGGAAGGGCGAAAGAAAATTGAGAAACGCCTGTGTTTTGCTGCCTGTCTGGTTTTTTAGAGGGGCATGCATTGCAGTCATAGTTTTAAAAAAGTTCCAGAAAGTGTGGCCAAGGCAGCATGACGGTGCTTAACTGAGTCAGGACTTTGGAGGTGAGTTTTTCCCTTATTAACGGCGAGTCCTGGGAGAGTTGAGAAGGTATTATGGTTTCTAATCAGACCCAGAACAGGCAAAGTATAGGCTTTCTGGATTGGAAAAAAAAAAAAAAAAAAAACCCAAACAAAAAAACCTACTTCATCAGGAACAGTGGCTTTTTGTGTGATCATCGGGGCAGAGGGGTTTCTGTTTTCGGGGAGGCATGTGGGAGCTGGCTGAGGTTACTCGGACCTGAGGCTGGCGGACGGACACTCTAGAAACCCTAAGAGTAAAACCGAGCTGGGGAAAAAAACCCTTCAGGACTTGAGGACTTTAGCTTTCTCTCCGTGGTTTTGCAGGGCACAAATGGAATTTGGAACTGGAAAGCACAGCGTTTGAACTTAGTTTTCCTTTTCGGAACAAGAATGGTGTCAGAACGCCTTCTCGTTGAGTTTCCTGCACGTGGGTAGAGCGTAGAAAGAAACCCGGAGGCTGGGTCACGTCCACTGTTTCTCACGTCTGGAAAATCAGAGCCCTGGGACACACATTTTCTATTAAAGTAAAAACAAGCAAGCGGAGATAGAGAGAGAGAGAGAGAGAAGAATAGGAAAGGAACAAAAGAGGGGATTGTCTGATTTCGAACACTTGATGGGTTTCTTGAAGGGTAGAGGGACTTGAGTATCTCAGTGGTGACTTTGGACAGCTGTTGGCCAGGGACAGATCAAAGGGCAGTGGGCAGCGTGGGGGACCGTGTCGGCCAGACAGACAGCGTCTTCCAATTTTCTTGCTGTAACAGATACCTTTGTGGGGATCTTCCCTGAGTTTTATTAGCAGAGCCTTAAGACTGAGTCGCCTTCTCCTGGGAACCCTATTGTGTCTGGCCGAAAGCCTGGCTGACCTCCCACTGCCTCGTCCAGGTCCTGAGCTGGGTGGGAACTAAGGCTCTGGTTACACCCGGCCAACCCAGACGGCAGCCTTTGTGACGTGGGGCTCTCTGGATCTGCCCTTCTGGGCACAGCCCTGTTTCCCTGTGGGCAGCTGAGCACAATAGACCAGATGGGCTTTCTGGATGTGGGGGTTCATTTTCTCCCCCAAATGCTTAAAGGTGGATGAAGATACCCCACCCCGTGTGTTAACAGGAAGCATGGTGAGGACCCCCCCCCCCCCCCCAACAGGGGTAGGTGGCCTAGATCTGAATCAGGGTAGGAAGCTTTCTTTCTCCTTGACTCTCTCTTTATGACCTTTGAGTTTCCTGCTGACGTAGAGCAGCCCCTTACTTGTGTAAAGTAAGTATCCGTCCGAGACTGAACGGGCAGTCAAGACAGCATTATTTTTGTTTGCCTGGCACTGGGGGACCCACCAGTCCCCAATCTGTTGTCAGCCCTCGCAGATGGCCGCGGGGAGCCTGCCAGGGCCGGAGCTTTCCTGGACTGCCCCGTTGGATGTAATGCAGCATCGGTAAAAACACCAAAACCGAGGGGAAAACAAAACCCAAACCTCAGCGCTGGGCCGTTGCCTCACGTTTTTAGAGGTAGTGCGGGTTCTCCTTAGCGAACCGCGTGCCGGCTGTGCGGGAAGGTGGGGTGGGGGGGGGGACTTTGGCAAGGAGGCCAGAGCACAGCTCCCGCTGGATGAAGTCTCTGGAAAAGTTGCGAAAGGGAAGAGAGCTGATGTTGAGCCACAAACCGAGATCAACTGGTCCCTTGGCCTGGCCTCGGTTTGCGGAGGTTCAGCAGAGAGGGAGGCTGAACAGGGTGATAGGATCTGGACGTCGCAGACTTGCTCTGTGAAATTCTGTCCTGGGGGACACAGATCCCAAATTGCAGAAAGCCAATAAAAAAGGTCACCCGTAGGCAGAGGTCTCCCAAAGAGCCCCGAGGGCTGGAGGGTCCCCCTTAGGGTCCGAGCTGCTGCCTCCCAGCCCTGGCCTGGCCTGTGAAATCATACCTGCACCACTGGGGACTTCGGGGAGCGCCTTCCTCCCGCCTGTTTGCCCCCGGCCACCAGAGCACCCGGCTGTGCGCCTTCTCCCGGCTTTGTGGCACCCCTGCCCTCAAAGCCTTTTCTGCCCCAAGCCACTCCCTTGCTCAAAACCCCTGTGGCTCCTGGTGGACTGGCCCAGCCTGACCCCCTCGCTCCCTGCACCCCTGCCCCAGACGGAGTCTTGCGCCAGCTTTCGTGTGTGGGGAGGGTGGCCTCAGCCAAATTGAGTGATGCTCTTCGTGGTGCCTCATTGGTACACGCCTTCCCTTCTCCTTGAAGGCCCCCATAAGCCACTTGAGGGGAAATCCCGCACCTTGCTGCCCATCTCAGTTACTGGCAAGTTCTTGGGGGGCGGGGCGTGGTGATTCTGGTCTGTTATGCCCCAGAGCACTGCCCCTCGCAGAGGAGGCTCCACAAAGATTTGGGGGCCTGGACAGCGTTGATGTTTGTCTCAGTTCGATGAGGGGCTCAGAATCTTCCGGACTCCCATTCCCAGGGATGGCGTTGCATCACTGGGCGTGGCGGAGCCTGCTGAACCCCGCTGACTTACTGACCGTGAGTGCGTTGAGCCCCTGCATTGTGCTGGCCGCGGTGGAAAAAGGTGAAGACGTCGTCGGGGTGCGGGACTTGGGCAGGAAGAATGTGGAGAGAAGTGAACGAAGTGACACAGAACGGAGACCTGTGGCCTGGGTGGCGGACGAGGAGGGAGAAGCGGGATGCGTTCATTGGGACAGGAGCAGCCAAGGGGTGGGTCGGGAAGAGTCTTCCTGGTCTGGGATGGGAATTTGCAAACACACAGGAGGCAGTTTTGGCGAACGCCAGCCGGTTCCCGGAACACTTGGCAGTCTCCGTCGTGGAGGGACTGACTTTCGGCCAAGGAGAGGACATGTTTACTGCAGGCTGACCGCCACCCCTTGCCTACTAACCCCGGGGACTTCTAATTCTGGCTTGACCCCCCAGCTCACCGGGTGAGCTCAGGAGGACCATTTGGATCCAGACGAATGCCTCGGGCCACTTGGCTGTAGTTCACTCGTTGTCTGGGATACTTGGTTGATGAATAATAAGCCTGAGATAGGAGAGGCTCATCTCCCAGAAAAGTCCTCCGATCGACAAAGAGGAACCTTTCCACCACTAGCGAAGAGGAGTGGTGGATGAGGCCCTTTGCAGACCCCAGGCCGGTGGGGAGGCCCAGACAGACACCGGGTCCTCCGCAGCCATAGGGAAATGGCAGAAGTGTGATGGTCCCTGAGTACAGGTGTGGGGCAGGTGACCCCCAAGGGTCCATAGAAAGTGACCCCAGGGGAGAGGAGCGGTCAGTTAAGACTCAGTGAGTGCTGGGGACAAGGGGACGTACAGTGAAAAGTCCGGCTTTTTGTTGTCAGTGGGGTCTCCGTGGTCTAGGAGAATGGAAAGGGAGCCTTTACTGGTCTGTGGAACATTCCTGAATGTACATAATTCTCGAGGTCAAATTTCAAGTGGCACAGAAGTTTAGAGAGTCAAATCGACAATCCCCCCTCTGTCCCCTCCCCCTGTGCTGCCTGCCAAAGTTTTATACTTATCCCAGATCTTTTTTCTGTGGCCTTTGTGCACGTGTATTTGCATATAAAGACACACCCACCTTTTGCTCCTGTTTTACGTAAATGAGATTATGGGACGCAAATGAGATTATGCAACGCGTAGGCACAGGCACGTCGCCTTCACTTGGGCTACCTTGTAACTTTCCGTGTTCCTAAAGGAGGGTCCCTTTCGTTTTTCTTAGAGCTATGTTATATTTCAGAAGGTGGACGCTTTGACAAACCAGCCCCTGCTGATGGACATCCACGCTGTCTCCAATTTTCTCGCTAACAAATAGTGCTTCAGTAAACACGCTTGCTCGTGCAGCTGGGGACTCCTGAATCTTTCGAGAGGAGCAACGTGTGAACCTAGGTGTCGAAGTGGGTCTCACCCTCCGGCCTCGGGGCTCTGAGTCCGCAGGGAGGCGGGCAGTGTGCAGGTTTGACTGGCCCTGGGAGTTTTTCCCAAGCTCTGGCCCCCACGCTGGCGGGAAAGGACTTGCTGGTTTGTGCAAAGCAGAAGGTGACTGGTCCCGGTGGGATGAGGGGTCTCCTGCAGGTCCGGGTGTCATCAGACCTCCGCTGCCTCCCAGCACAGACAGACCAGAGACTGGCTCAGAGGCCTGATGCTTAGACGGGGAGCGCAAATCCTCCGGGGTTCATGTGGAATGCAGTCTGTCTGTCTGTGCCGGCCGAGGTGACCTCCAGCTTTTGCTGGAGGGCAGCTGAGGAGCTGGTGTGGGACACGCTGGGCATTAAAGTGGCCCCTGTAGTTCATCAGCACCGCCCCCCCCCCCCCCCCCAGCCCTCTCCACCCTCAGATTTTGCCGGGAGCTTTGTCATCAGGCGTTGTGGCAGACAGCATTTGACAGAAAATGCAGACTGTCTTTGTCAGATCATATTCTCTTCTGGAAACGGCCCTTGATTGTTTCCAAAGCCAAATGCACGGAAGATACCCGCATGACCAGAGGCTAAGCTGTGTTGAGGCCTTTTACTCTCCTTAGGCCCCGTTTAGATTCGTGGAAGGTTTGATTCCTAGTTGGTCTCATCTCCTTGCTGTGCTTCCCTGCTTCTCTTGACCGCTGGGGCCTCCTGCCCTGGGAGGGGGTGCCTGGGAGGCGGGTGCCCCGGAGGCGGGTGGTCAGGGCACAGGCCCCGCCTTCAGCTCCTGGGCCGAGTGGTGGTGGATGATCGGTGATGGACGGGCCAGCTGGCTTTCTCGCTCTAGCCAGGGGCCTCGAAGCCTCTGCTGTGCCCTTCAGCCCATCAACCCTTGCTGGAAGAGCCCTACTGTGTCCCCTCAGCCACAGGGAGAGGACACGTGGATTGGGTAGTGTACCCCACGAGGGCCTAGGAGGACCCGTGATCGCTACAACAGGTTTTCATTGCTCAGAGGGCAGAGGCGGAAAAACCCGGGATGGGGCCCGCACTCTCTCTGGCCACAACTCAAGCTCTGGGAACAGCGACGGTTGGCAGGAGCCCCAGAGGGTCCAAAAGAGCAGGGCATGAGAGGCAGGTGGCTTCTCATACGCTCCCGCCCTGTGTGGTATGGCTGTGCACGCTGAATAGTGCCCAGCGCCTGTCCACTGGACGGCACGGGAGCCCACTGTCTCCTTGTGGTGAGCAGAGAGGTGGGGGGGCTTGGACCCAGTCACGGTGACAAAGGCTGGGGCGCATTCCTTCCTTTCTGGCCCCCGCCGACAGTCCAGATCTGGGGCTCCGGGGCGTGTCTGCTGAGGCCCTGCAGGGCTGTAGCGGTGAAGGTGGAGGAGGGAGCCCCACCCGGCTCCCGCCCTCCTCTGCCCTCCAGCAGGGGTCCTCTGCTCTGCAGGGACTCTGGGGTCAGATGAGGTCATGAGGCGAAAGCACCTTATAAACTAGGCCGTGCTGCAGAATGTGTTTCATTTTAGGGAAATGGGGGGAGAAGGGGTCACCGCCTTGGAACCAGGAAGGAAGCAAAGCTGAAATCCTTGCTTTGTTCTGTTCTGGAATCGGGCGCTTCAGGGGTCAGGGTGGAGAGGATCAGTCCCGGGCAAGTTAGTGGCCAGGGGGACGTGGCAATAGTGGCCTCAAGGCACGGTCTGGGGCTGGCTGTCCACCCTAAGGCCAACCCAGTGGGTCAGGGACCCCTGTCTCTTCTGCTGCCCCGTGTCCCGTGGGGGTCCTCGAGCTGCCTCTTAAGACAAGGTGGTCCGGAGTCTGGTCACGCGAGGAGTTTCTTTGTCTGAAACTTGGTCGTGCTGAGTCTCCCGGGATGCCGTCCTCTGCTGTGGGTCTGGTCCTGCACAAGTTGGTGGTCGCAGGGCACGGGGACCCTCCTGGTGGGGTGCTCCGAGGACCACCAGGCTTCCTGGCTGCGGGCACTTCACGGGGGGCCCAGCCTTCTCCCCTTAGCAGCAGGGACACGGGGGCCTGCTTAGGTCACCAGGAGAGGGACCAAGGGGCACTTTCAACCCGCAGAGGAGAAGTGCTCGGGAATCTGCTGGTGATCTCCACTAACTGAGATCCACCTGCTGTGGGTTCGAGGCTGAGGAAGTAGTCAGTCCTGGGAGGCAATGGGATGTCTCATTGTCAGGGACTCTGTTCATTTATCTGGAAGGTAAACCTATCACCCTGCCCATCTCTGTGTACCTTTGCCTTCCAGGCAGGGACAGGCAATTACTTAGGCGGCAAGAGTTAGTTTCAAACGTGGACCAAGAATTAAGGGAGGCTGTGACCTTTGCTAAAGGGTTGGGAGGGGGCGGGGGTGGACTTTTGCAGAGCATGTCCCCTATGTGCTAGACTCTGCACTGGGCCCTTTGGTGCCCGGGTGACTCCGCGATGGCTCTGGTGCCCTGACAGTGCAGCGGAAGACAGGTTAACTAGTCTCAAGTTAACCGCCCATGAGGGGAGCGTCAGGATTCCAACCCAAGAAGGTCTGGTCTCGGGATGGGTGCTTTTCCCGGCTGTGTGTCCTCATACCGTGAGCGTAGCCACCTGAGTACTGACCTGTGCATCCTCCAGGGAGATCACCTAGGTGACCTGGAGTCCACTGTAAATGAACTTGGTTGGCACAGAGGCTCGACTCGGGGTGGGTCATTACCCGTGACATGCGGGAAGGAAGCACAAACACCTTCCTCTGTGAGGTAGCTCTCAGCAGGTCGCCCTTGTTCCCACGGTCACACAGTGGGGCTGCCGTCCCGGGGCTGGGTCCTGGCGGGATCTCAGCACCCTCAGGTTTGCAGGGGGGGGGGTCACCCATAGAAGACAGCCCCTGACAGCTCTCACGGTGGGTGCATTTCGGGAGAAATCACGTCTAGGCACCGTGGTACCTGGGAGCGGGATTCCTCTATGGATGTGCAAATGGTGACGATCCCCAGGTCAGCAGGGAAGACGGTGGAGACAGGTGTCTGCCCCCCAGAAGCGTGGCAGGTGGTGACTTTTGTGCTCCGGGTCTTGGCACAAGCCGCTCCCGAAGCAGTTGGATAAATAAAAGAAGGGAACACAGCCGGTTGGTTGCCCTTAGTTGAAAAGCGCGCGGCCCAGCCGGGGACGGGGGGTGCGGGTTTGGGGTGCACCCAGGCGCCCGAGCTGCAGGACGTTGTGTACCGAATGGTCGTCAGGACCGCGGGGCGAAGGCGGCCTGAGACCCGGGCCGACACACACGCGTGCTGCAGGAAGGTCAGAAGCACCGAGTCAGTCACACTTCTGATGCACACTGGGGAGGGAATCCGAAGCGCTGTCATTAAGACCCCAGCACAGGACCCTGGTCATGCAGCATTGCCAGGGACTGATCGACTCTGCCATTCTTTGGGACGTGGGGAAAACGGCTCCGCTGTCCTCCGTGGAGAATGAGCGAGCCGTCAGCGTCGCCTGGGCTGTCAGACGCTTCGCTGGCCCCTGGGCCGTGTTGATTTCGTCGGCCGGGCTGCTGACGTCTTGAGAACACAGCCGTGAAAAGACAGAGACAGCGGCCACCCTTGCTGTCTTTAGCACCACGTGGGCTTAAGATTCCGGGTAGGTTTTTCTTGGCGGTGGTGCAGAGCTCCGTCACGGCGGCTGGCTTTTGTCCTTTCTTTGGGAAGCCGCCACCGAGCCCGAGCGGGACAGCCGAGCTTACGGAGTGCCGGAAAAGCACGTGGGCTGGCGCTCCGGCGTTCCCTAACGAAGCCGCTCTTCCGCTCCATCTCTCTTTGTGTGGTTTTTGTGTAGGCCGTCTGCTTCCTGCCCTCGGCACCATGGATCTGCACCTCTTCGACTACTCGGAACCGGGGAACTTCTCCGACGTCAGCTGGCCGTGCAACGGCAGCGACTGCATCGTCGTGGACACGGTGCTGTGCCCCCACATGCCCAACAAAAGCCTTCTGCTGTACACGCTGGCCTTCGTCCACATCTTCATCTTCGTGATCGGCATGATCGCCAACTCCGTGGTGGTCTGGGTCACCATCCAGGCCAAGACCACCGGCTACGACACGCACTGCTACATCCTCAACCTGGCCATCGCCGACCTGTGGGTGGTGGTCACCATCCCCGTCTGGGTGGTCAGCCTCGTGCAGCACAACCAGTGGCCCATGGGGGAGCTCACGTGCAAGATCACGCACCTCATCTTCTCCATCAACCTGTTCGGCAGCATCTTCTTCCTGACGTGCATGAGCGTGGACCGCTACCTGTCCCTCACCTACTTCGCCGGCACGTCGAGCCGCAGGAAGAAGGCGGTGCGCCGCACCGTCTGCGCCCTGGTGTGGCTGCTGGCCTTCTGCGTGTCCCTGCCCGACACCTACTACCTGAAGACCGTCACGTCGGCGTCCAACAACGAGACCTACTGCCGCTCCTTCTACCCCGAGCACAGCGTCAAGGAGTGGCTCATCAGCATGGAGCTGGTCTCCGTCGTGCTGGGCTTCGCCGTCCCCTCCTGCGTCATCGCCGTCTTCTACTGCCTGCTGGCCCGAGCCATCTCGGCGTCCGGCGACCAGGAGAAGCAGACGGGCCGCAAGATCATCTTCTCCTACGTGGTGGTCTTCCTTGTGTGCTGGCTCCCCTACCACGTGGTGGTGCTCCTGGACATCTTCTCCATCCTCCACTACCTGCCCTTCACCTGCCAGCTGGAGAACTTCCTGTTCACGGCCCTGCACGTCACACAGTGCCTGTCCCTGGTGCACTGCTGCGTCAACCCCGTGCTCTACAGTTTCATCAACCGTAACTACAGGTACGAGCTGATGAAGGCCTTCATCTTTAAGTACTCGGCCAAAACGGGCCTCACCAAACTCATCGACGCCTCCAGAGTGTCTGAGACGGAGTACTCGGCCTTGGAGCAGAACACCAAGTGACGCGCCCTGCGGGGTCCCGGGGACCGAAGGTGCCCGTTTTCCACGCGGCACCGGGATGCGTCGTTTCCCGAGCGCGCGGCCAGGGGGCTTCGGGGCCGGGCGCCCGAGTGGCGGGAAGAGGGGAGCGTGTGCCACGGGCCGCCGTGGCGGCTGGCACGCGGCCGTGCGTCCTGGCCGTGTCTCCTCACGCAGCTGTGACCGGCCTGTTGGCCCAAGCCTGCCGCGGGGATGGGCTTGCCTGCACTTGTGTAACATAGGACTTTCCGTGCTCCCCGAAGGTTTTCTATGGCGATTTGTATTTAAATCTTAAGACTTTATTTTCTCACTATCGGTGTACCTGATAAACGTATTTGAAAGTTTAAATATATTTTAAATGTCGTACGGGAGGCACAACGCTGACTTGTATTCAGAGCGTGGTAGTTTGAAGACTAGTTTGACTTCCGTGTTGACTAAGGATGACATTAATTGTTAGCTGGTTTGAAAGGATATATCTATAAATATATAAGTATATAAATATACGCCAGTCTTGGCGGAAAGGCTTTATTTACGATAGTTTTATATCTGTGTGGTGCTTTGGGGTATGGAACGACAAAACGACTCTGTCATGCAGTCTGTGATCTTATGGGTGTTGTAAAAGTACGTGAAAAAGGCGAAACAAAGCACAGCTGCCCCGGGCTGCGACGCTGTGCACAAAGCGAGCGGTCTTATTCCAGAAAGTTCTCTCCGTTTGTAAGTTATTTTTTTTTTTAATAAAGTTTTTTTTTTTTCCTAAAAAGGCATTTGAGTCTCAGTTTTAAAAGCATGTGTGACATTTAAGTGGCGTGTGTGTGTGGTAATAACGACACATCTGTGCTGCATGTTACGTCGGCCTGACGTGTTTAAAACAAGAACGCTACCATAAAGCAAAACCCAAGGGGTCAGCTTGGAGGCGGTGATAGAAAAGGAAAAACATTTCGTGCTTTTTTTTTTTTTTTTTTTAATGTCATGTGGTATATTTGCGGGAAAGGAGATGCTGGGTCAGTGTAGCCTTCGAGGCCACGTGGTGCCGGAAGATTCTCACCTGCCATCAGCCCAGAATTGTCCAGGGCCCGGGACTTTGTGTGTGGCTTGGTGTGTGCCCCCAGGGCCACATGTCACATAGCCCATTGACACTTCCCTGTGAAGTTTTTTTTTTTTAATTTTTTTTTTTTTTTTAATTTTTTTATTATTTTTTTTTTAATTTTTTTTTTTTTCAATATTTTTTATTTATTTTTGGGACAGAGAGAGACAGAGCATGAACGGGGGAGGGGCAGAGAGAGAGGGAGACACAGAATCGGAAACAGGCTCCAGGCTCCGAGCCATCAGCCCAGAGCCTGACGCGGGGCTCGAACTCACGGACCGCAAGATCGTGACCTGGCTGAAGTCGGACGCTTAACCTACTGCGCCACCCAGGCGCCCCTAATTTTTTAATGTTTATTTATTTTTGAGAGGAAGAGAGGCAGAGCGTGAGCAGGGGAGGGGCAGAGAGAGAGGGAGACACAGAATCGGAAGCAGGCTCTAGGCTCTGAGCTGTCAGCACAGAGCCTGACGTGGGGCATGAACTCACGGACTGTGAGATCATGACCTGAGCTGAAGTTTGACGCTTAACCGACTGAGCCACCCAGGAGCCCCTCTGAGCATCCAATTTAAAAAAAAAAATTTTTTTAATGTTGATTTATTTTTGAGAGAGAGAGAGACAGAGTGTGAGCCGGGGAGGGACAGAGAAAGGGAGACACAGAATCCGAAGCCGGCTCCAGGCTCTGAACTGTCAGCACAGAGCCCGACGTGGGGCTCGAACCCCACCAACCATGAGATCACGACCTGAGCCGAAGTCGGACGCTTAACCCACTGAACCACCCAGACTCCCCGCTTTCTGTGGTTTTAGGCCCTGCTTTCTCTTCCTGTGTACAGGGCAAACTCCATTTAAAAGACAAAACCAATCTGTGACCCTCTTGAGACCACGCGATGAATGCATTGTCGGCCTGTGCATTACCAAATAAACCCGCTTTACGGGTGGCTTGAGAGAGCACTTTCAGAATGGCCAGTTCTGCTGTGCCCTCACCAGCTCTCTATGGGGCGACAAGAACGGTGGGGACCTCAGCAGGCAGGTGCGTCTGGGCAGGACCTGAGAGGGGGACCCGGCTCCCCAAAGCTGCCCTTTCCCCCTCCAGCTGTGCTAAGGCTGATTTGCACAGAGAGCTGTTTGCCAACACAAGGAGGGACCCGGGCCACGAGCCCCTGTCTCACCTGTGAGTTTGGGGACTGCTACCATAGAGGAGAGCCCCCTGGACATGTCGGCTCACCCAGACGCTCACGATGGACTGCCCCCAGCAGCCCCCCCGGGTCCCATAGACCCAGCCTGCCACAGGAGGGCTCCTAGTTCCTCAAAGAGCTTTATGGCTGAGAATTTTGAAACCAGGGTTATAAATCACTCTAAATATCTATGTGACACACACATTCTCAGGTGCATATGTGCCTTGAGGGTTCTGATTGGGTAGCAATAATATAGATAGTGGGACCACGGCCAACTATGGGCGGAGATCCCAAGAGCAAGGACAAGGACGAGCACAATGACAGACAAGTCAGTAAATCATGACCAGAATATGTGTTCCTGACAGTAGATTGCAACTTGCGCTGAGCTTCCTAGCAGCCTAAGCGCAGATAGAAACACGCTCGCCGAGCAGCACATTCAAGGTGGGGGCATACCTGTAGCCACAAGCTCGGCCGTGCAGTACGTGTAACATGAAAACGATTTCAACTTAATTTCTTCTGTCTCGAGGCCCCATCTCCGTCAATTCAGAGATGCTCCCCGCAAGTGCCTAATTTTTCCGAAACCTTGGGTGAGCTCTGCCGGGGGGCACATAGTGACAGAGGTGCGGGGGGGTGGGGTGGGGGGCGGTCCTGGCCGTCAGTTCCTGCCAGCATCTTCGGAAGTGTCCACTGACACCTGCCAGGTTCTTACGCAGGTCTCCTGCGTCTCACCCTATCTCAGGCTCTCTTTCTGCTGTTCGGCGCCACGCTGGGTCGTGGGGTGCTCGGGTGCTCGGTGCACCGCCTCGACCCTTTTCTGTATTCTGGCCACCCTTAGCCCCACGAGAGTCACCAGCTGCTGCTCTGGCACGGAGGGCCGGTGGGAAGGCGGGCAGACTCTGAACCGACTCTCGACTTACCACGCGGCCCTTGCTGCTTTGTGGGGATTCCCCATGTCCCCACAGACCCCAGGACATGGCGCCCTCAGAGCTCGGTGGGGTTTCTGGCGTGCAAACTCCATCTCAGGGATGCTCCAGTGGCCAGACTGTTTCCGCTCCTAGAAATCCCCTTTCTTCGCCCTGCCTGGGGCTTGAAGACTTGCCCTGATTCATCCCTGGTTATCCAGACCCCAGAGCCTGTCCTTTGATCTGTGGCTGTAACACTGTTCCCGGGAGCAGTGACGCTGGCCTGTGGCTCTGGGGTGGGGCGATGGAGGCACAGGCCGAGGGGTACAGAACTCCGTGGGGGTGGGGGGGGGGCTAATCAGTTAATATTAAAGAACTTCTGTCCCTGTCCCACCCACGTGGATGTAGATGTATAGTTGGGAGTTGTGTGCCAGGTTTTGGGTACGGGGTTGACTGTGGGGTGAGGGGCGGGGGGGGGGCGCGGTGGAGAAGGTTTGGGGCAAAAACCCCTGACTCTCCTCAAATTCAGAGTCCGGAGAGCCTGGCGCCGAGATTTCTACCTTTTGAGGTTCATTCCTTTGGCAGCCCTTCTGATGGAAAGATCTTTGAAAATGCCAGATGGTAGTGAAGCTAGGCGTTGTTTAGTGCGTGATGGCATGTGGACCCCGGGAAGGGTTACTGGGGCTCCAGCAGAGGATGGGATGTGGATGGACCCCCCCCCCCGCCCCCACTGGAGAGAGGGGAAGGCTTTTCTGGACCTCTCCCACCTTGTGACCCTGCTCCGAAGGTCAGCGTACAAACAGCGGGATAAAGTCCTCTGGATAATGGACTTCAGCCTTCCCGGTAGACTCCAGACGACCTGGGATGAGACCCCACGGACGCTGGTGTTCAGCTCTCTTCCTGGGGTAACAAGACATTTAAAATCACCAGGCTCGCTGTTTCTGGAGGTCTCCCCAGGAGGCCGCGGCTCGAGGACGTGGTCTGTTTCTTTGCTGGGCTTCTCCGCCCTGGGTCCAGGCGACTCCCCATCCATGCTAAGCCCCGTATCTCAGGACCCGGGGACACACGAGGAGCTGTGGGTGTGTGCCGCACGGGGTCGAGCGCATTGGCTGATGAGAGCAGGTAGGTCCCCAAAGTCCCCACCCGGAGGTTTGGACTCTGCTCCTAAACCCCAGGGATGTCTCCGGTGGATGTGTGCCTCTACGGTTTCGTTCCTCCCAGGGGAATGGTTTCCGGGGAGCGGGAGGGTCACATGCTTGGAAAACGGTGCCAGTGTTACAAAGCACTTCTTCTCCTAGTCCCGGAATATCCTGGATGGTGCACGTCTATGCAGTCGCAAATTTGGACACTGGCAGCGTTTGATAAGGAACGACAGTAGTTTGGGTCAGGCATGAAAGGAAAGGAGCTCACTTACTGTAGGCAGTTTGTATTTGCAGCGATGTTTCCAGTTGATCGGGATTCGCCCCATCGTAAGCTGGGGAAGACCCGTGTATCAGACCTCCGTGACTGTCACACTTCTCAAGCTCGTTTGGCGTTCACGAGTGGGCTTCTGTTCACCTGCGCATGGCCGTATGTCACGGTACACGTGACCTCCGTCCAGAGTCCCCGGGACCCTGCTTTCCAAGGACCGAGACAAAAGGCCACGCACAGCTCTTGCCAAAGGAGGAGATGGCTATCGGATCGGTATGTGAAGAGTGATGGGCAATTTTGACATTTTTCTTCTTCTTCTTTTTTTTTTTCAAAAGCTTCGTTTTTTGCTGGCCTTTCATATGCTTATTCGCTCAGACCTTTCCATGCGGGATTCAGAACGGCTGCCAGTCACGTCATTCCTCCCGACGCTCTGGGGGAAGAGCGGTGATCATCAGCCGTTTGTCACAATATGATGTTCAGAAGCAACAGAATGGAAAAATCTGAATTTCCATAGTTATTTCCGGAACTAAACTGATTAAAAGCATTTCCTAGGTAGGTCGGAATCTTCCCTTTAACAAGTTTTCGAAGGAAAAGCAAAGAGGGAGTCATTGTGGCAATGGCATTACATCTGCTTGGGTGACTCAGAATGTATGTTGGCAGGGCAACGTGTCGTGGGGCGAGCTGCAAACACGTCGTGTCGGTGGCCGCGGTACGTCTGAAAGAGCCCAGGGCTTTGCTCTACCATGCCGGATTTGCTTCCTTTTAGCTGTTCACATGAAAGTGTTTGAAGCTAATCTTTTCATCCCCCCCCCCCTCCTTTTTTTTTTTTGCAGACTTGTAATCAATGGGAAGAGTGCATTAAAGCTTTCCCCACCGCTGCATTTCTCAGGGTCGTTGTTGAAAGTGCGGATTGTGTTTTATGCGGGACCGTAATGAGAATTTGAATTCCGTGTGGCGCCTGAAGGGTAAATGAAAAGTCGTCAGTTGCCCAGCTGTGCCACCGATGGGTGTCTTTCTCTGCAATTTATTCCACGCTTGTTTCCGTTAATGTATTCATCCAGCCGTGCACTGGTTCATTCAGTCGCCGGTTCGGCCGAGCTTTGCTGAGTGCCCACTGTGTGCCGGGCACTGTGCTGGGCTTTAAAAATGTCAGAGATGGCCAGGGGTTTGTTTCTTCTTTTCATCGGCTCCCAGCCTGGAAGGGGAGATCGATGGACAATGGAGACATAGGGAAATGGTTACGAGGCTGCGTGGTGAGAAGGATCCCGGTTGGCTTTTCTGGAAATATGCAGAGCCGATGGGAGGGAGTGATCCCTTAGAGAAGGCATCGGGGAAGGCTTACAAAGAAGGGATCCTCCTCTCCCAGCCTGAGGATGGCCAGGCTCCAGGAGGCAGGTCCAGGGCACATGGTGTGGGACAGAGAGTCTTCAGGACGCTGTCACTGTTAAAAGTAAGCGTGTTCAGGAAAAGTGAAGGCGTCTGAGAGGTGGCCACGCGTTCATGAATACCGACAGCACTCGTCACGGTGTGATAGGAGCGTTTTTTCTAAATTGGGAATGGAAGGTCTTAATGGCCATCCCCACCCTGAGGACAGGAAATGAGGCTTTAGGACAAGAAAGAAGGGGGAGCGGCCGGAGAGGCTTCGTCCTCCGGCTTCTCTGGGTTTGTGGGGTGCTCCAGCTCTGTGTGTGCACGTGACCTTCTCTTTGTGCACAAGGCGGGGCGGGGGGAGCAAGCTCTTGGCATCTCTCCTTATAAGGACACCAATCCCATCAGACCAGGGCTCCACCTTCAGGACCTCATTTAACCTGAATTACGTCCTTAGACTTCCCACCTTCAAACACAGTGTGGATTACACCGGGCAGGGGGCTCAGAGCTTCAGTATCTGAATTTTCGTGGAGGGGCACAAATAATTATCCGGGCCGTAACGGACAGGGTGTAATGAATGAAACACCATGCTTGTTGAGCACTTACGGTGTGCCCGGCCCCTCAT
Organism: Panthera onca; assembly: GCF_046562875.1. Taxonomy (NCBI): domain Eukaryota; kingdom Metazoa; phylum Chordata; class Mammalia; order Carnivora; family Felidae; genus Panthera; species Panthera onca. The sequence goes on along the minus strand of NC_138346.1, from coordinate 4,511,408 downwards.
GGGCGTTCTCAAAATTCAGCTGCAGAAATGGAAAGGCACCTCCGTGGGCCCTCAGGCCCTGTCCCAGGTAGGCGGGGCCGGCCTGCAGGTGTGTGTGCACCCCCTTTCTGGAGAGAGGGAACCGGGGTCTGGGGGCCGCAGGGGCGTGTGCGGGCTCCGCCCACCTGCCCTCCAGCAATGGATCTGGGATCTGAATACAGTTCAGCACACCGCAGCCCTGCACACGTCCCCCCTTAGGGCTGCCGTAACAGAGCATCACACACTGGGGACATTAGGACCCTAGAAATTGACTGTCCCACACTTCTGGAGGCCGGGAGTCTGAAATCAAGTTGTTGACAGGGCTCATTCCTCCTGAAGGATCTGAGGACAATCGGTTCCTGCCCTTCTGGTTTCTGGGGACTCCAGGCTTTCATTGGCTTGGGGCTGCATGGCTCCAGTCTTGGCCTCTGGCTTCATAGGGCTTTCTTCTGCGACTCTGGGTCTCCTCCTGTTCTTACGAGGACCCCTGTCATTGGATTTAGGACCCTTAATGATATCTGCAAAGACCCTTCTCAAATAACACGTGCTGGGTGGACGTGTTATTTAGGGGACACTTGTCAGCCACCTGCAGGGATGTTCCTGCACGAACGGGGTGGGCAGACAGGTGTGCACAGGTTCAGCCCGGCTCGTCGTTCCCCACCCAGCCCTGCACGCACAAGGCTTGCATCGACCGGGCTCCAGCCAAGCCTTTCTCCTCCCGTTTTCCTGTTTGCAGGTTTTGGATTCTATCTTTCACATCGGGGTTTTTCTCAAACAGCTACAGATCTTTGGCGATCTACTCACGGTTCACAGTGACATCTTTTCCCAGATCCTTCTATCTGTCTGGGAGGTGCGACCCTGATTTGTGGCATTCTGGAAGGGGAGAAAGAGAAGAGGATAGGGCCCCCCAGTCACGTGACTTTTGCTTAATTGCCCCAAAGTCAGCCTTTACCTTTCGCCACCGGCTGCTACGCCTGAGGCCCCAGGGCCCAGACTCTGATGGAGTTTCTCCGCGGGATGCGTCTAGTTTCCTCTTTGGATAGGGAAGGGTGGTCTCCCGATTGTGAAGTAGGGGTCGGGTTTGAGGGTCTAAGATGATCACAGTGTTTTCAGATTCATCCACTGCCGTCTTGGTAAACGGTCAGCAGCTGGCTCCCTGGAGGAAAGAAAAGACGTCCCGATTTCTAGAACCTGTTGACTCTGGTAGGGTCAGTATTCCCACCGTGGCTGGTTCCAAGCTCGCCGGGTTGATGCCCCTGGATGCAGAGTTGAGGAGAGAGCCTCCGTGGCACACGTCCTTACGTGGCACCTCCAGCAGGTAGACACAGTCACGTTGGTCACCTCAAGAGCACAGGGAGCGGCGAAATGTAACAGAAGACTCAGGAAGTGATGCGTTCTGAGTCCTCGTTACCTCCGTTTTTCATACAGTGCGTTTAACTGAAGTTCCTATAATTTAGGTTTGATCACGGCTGTGTTGGATAACCGACGCAGGGAAGTTCTGGAACGTGACAGTCGGCCCTTGCGAACCGGTATAAGCTGACTGGCACACAGCGCCCCTGAGTCACGTCCTGCCCTCTCCCTGGCACCTGGTAGCTCAAATTTCTTGTGGCTCCTGGTAGCTCAAATTCCTAAGGCTTTCTGGGGTTCGTGGCTCCAATAAATTTGTTTCTTACTGGTCTGTCTCTCTCTTCTGATTTCATTACGGGTTTGGGAAGATAGAAAGTGAAAGACAGTACGCACGCACGTGCATGTATCGATGTTTTATTTTAACTCTCTCTACTGCCTTTGTAGGGAGGGTTTGGGGAGCTATGCCGGTTAGCACTTGCTGTGGTTTATGACCCTTGATATTAAACTTTTCGCCGTTCAGGTTTCCTCTCCTGATGGGGCCTTGACCGATCCGGAGTGCTGGGGGGCAGGGCAGTCTAGGTGCCTGCTGTGTTCCACCGGGGAGGTCAGACGAGCGTCTTCTGGGTTTGCCCCCCCACCCCCGCCGCCCCCCACCCCGTCGGCAGCCACACAGCCATCAGTCACTCTCCCACGAGGGCCATCATCTCGGTTTCATCCCTTCCTAGGGATTCCTTTCTTTGTCGGTTGGCCCCTTACCTTGTCTCTGGCCAACCAACTCGTCCTTCATACGAGCACCCAGGACAGTGGGCATCTTCTCCTCTTCCTCTGCTTCGGTCAGCATCTCTGCAGTGGTCCTGGTTTTCACCGGTGGTGCCTGGCCTCAGAGCTTCTCCTGCTCCACCAGGGTCCCGCGGGCCCTAGGGGCGGTGTCCCCTCCCTCATGGTGACCGCTGGGTTGCCTCATTGTCCTCGAACGGCTTCGCAGTGCTGTCAGCACCTTTTACCAAGGTCCACGCATTCAATTCTCTCCCTTAGTGACCGGCGTGATCTCCTTGTTCTTGGCTGAACTCTGCGAGACTGAGTGGGTGAGTCTTCTCCTCCAACCTGACCGAGTCTCCTGCCAAGGGCAGGGCGGGTGTGGGAGCACCCCCGCCTCCTTTGCCCTCCGTATTTTTCTTGTCTGTTTTCTTTTTAATACTTTATTTCTCATGCTGCCCATGCAGAATCCTGCGACCCCAAACGCCTCCTTGTCAGTTAGCACTCAGGGGTTAACATCTGCTCAGTGGGGACCAGAGGCAGTGGTGCTAACAGAAGGGGCCCAGCCATCTGGGGCCGCTGCCTCGCACGCGTGCTGGGGGAGGAAGGACGCCCCAGCTGCCGGAGCAGGGTGAGTGATTCACGAAGGGAGAATCCCACCAGGCAGGCCCCCAGTGGCCAGTGAGTAATTAGGTGTGGCCACCGGTGGCCTGCCTCCAGGCTGACCTAATCAGTTCATCAACTCTGGATCTCTAGGCTCCGCGGGCCCTGCCTGGTCGTCGCCCTGTTTCGTAACCAGCCCTGAGCATTCAGGCTCCCTGCTCACAGGTTACAGGCTCTGCCATCTCAGATGTGAGACTGTGGGCTTCAGGCAGCTCTGTTTTATGGGGAAGAAAGAGACAGAGCGAGTGCAGGTGTCCTGGTTGAGGCCAGGGATTGTCGGGATTGGTTTTGGGGCTAACGGATCGATCCGGGTTCCGCGCCGAGCAGCACGGGCTCCGAGGACGCAGATACGAGCACTGAGGATGATGTCTGGAGGGGATGCCTGCTCCTTCGTGTCCCTGCGGCATTTCCCCAGGGGTGCCCAGGCCTGCCGGAGTCCCGGGGTGTTCCCTGAGAACGAGGTTTCTGTGGGCAGACAGGTTGAGGACGCGCTGCCTTTGCACCTGGGCAAATCCGAGGCTCGAGAAGTCCCGGCGTGAAGAAATCTCTGTGGCTTTGTCGGTCGTGGAGCTCATTCCTTGTAGAACTTGGACTTCTGGCCTGCAGTGCTGATGTGGAACGTGGCAATGTTTCCAAGCCCGGCTGCAAGGATGCTCCCGGGGAAGGATTTGAAACAAAAGTGGTTCCCGGGGTCCACCCGTGGGTGTTTTGCTTTAGGAGCTCCAGGGTGAACCCCGCAATTCATGCTCTTTAAAAGTTTCCAGGTGGTTCTGATCATCAGTGACCTCGCAGGCCCACGGAAGCCTTTTAGTGGCCACGCAGAGCCCAGCGGCTGAGTTTTTCCTCTGTTTTGATTGAAGGCTGAGCATCCCTGGGACGAACGGGGGAGAGGAGTCAGTGTGGCACAAATTCGTCTTCAGACTCATCGTGTGGGTGAGTCTTGGAAAATGTCGTCTCAGGACAGATCTATGTGGAGCAGTCGTGCCTTTCGAGGGCTGGGAAAGTTGGCCCTGGGGGATTCCCTTTACCCCAGGGGCTAGCCCTGATGTAGGGTGCCAGGAAAACGCCTCCCCCAGAGGCACTGCCCTGCTAAATGAGCAGCTCTCCCTTTGGGAAGCAGCAGGAGGAGACGATCTCCTCCATGAATGTTGATTCATCCTCGGCTTGTATGGCATCCAGGAAAATGCGTAACGCACATTTCCACCCATCCCGGGAAATGTGTTATGTGTTCAACATGACATGGAAGCATCACGTCATGGGGACATCTGAGTAGTGTGTGGACCCATTTGAAACCACTTTAGGAAGAGCCCAAGGCCATGGGTTAGAACTGATCCGCGAAGTACCTCTTTTTTTTTTTTAATGTTTGATTTATTTAAAAAAAAATTTTTTTTTTAACATTTATTCATTTTTGAAAGGCAGAGAGAGACACAGCACGAATGGGGGAGGGGCAGAGAGAGACGGAGACACAGAATGGGAAGCAGGCTCCAGGCTCCGAGCTGTCAGCACAGAGCCCGACGCGGGGCTCGAACCCATGAACCGTGAGATCATCATCTGAGCCGAAGTCGGATGCTCAACTGACTGAGCTACCCAGGCGCCCCCAACCCGGCGCCCCCTCTTAGTAGCGGGAAGGCAGTTAGCCGTGCCAACCCCTCTGCGTGGGGGAGCTTGAGCGCCAGGCCCGGCTGCTAAATCAAATATCGATGGATGCGGCCTGCAAAAATCGGGGCTGTCCGACCCTCATGGAATGGAGCTCCAGTGAGCGGTGATTTCAGTAGAACCAGAAGGCCCTGGGACAAGCACCTTGCACTGGGGGGACCCCGCGGCGAGCGGGAGCCAGGCTGGGAGGGGCTCCGTGCCCCCCTGACGAGCCTCATGTGGCGAAGCGTGGCTGCACCAAAGAGTCTGAAAATCAGTTGAATAAGTTATGTTTAGTAAGTGGCCATATCTCATTCTCAGATTAAGTTTCAGCGTTGCTTAAAGCATCAAGCTCGTGCCCAGCTCACCAAGCACTGCCTTGCACAAAAACTCAGGAGTATCCTAATATTTCACAGGTGTGTATTTTTTTTTTTACCTCCTGCCCCCCACTATCAAGGCACCTCGGGGGTTTGAGGTAGCAGACAACCCAGAAAAAGGTGTGGATGGCAACTCAGAGGTCAGAGGCGAAACCCATAGCATGTGAAAGAATTGTCAAAGACTCGAACTTTGCTCTAGTAGGTCTGATCTGGGTTTTACTCCCCACTCACCACCGTGTGACTTGGGGAAAGTTACCTAACTTGTCAGAGCTTCAGTTTCTATGACTACAATACGGGGATCCTGGAGGTATTTTCTTCGTGGGCTTGTTTCGAGGGTGAAATCAGAGAAAGCGTATGAACTGCATGCACCGTGCCTGATAACTGGATGCCCTTCGGGCACGTGCAACCAGCACAAGTTATTTGTCCCTCGTGCTTCCCTTGGGCTTTGACCCGCCTGCCTTTGCTTCCTGTCTCCCCGACGAGACGCGAGGGCCCTGGACCGGGAAATCGTCTCTGCTCGCTGGGCCTGGCTCGGTGCTGCCTGCTCAGTGCACAGCTGTGGAACAGACACGTGACCAAATGGCGGAACAACGCTGTGAGCTTTGCCCTCCATTGTATTGCTTGTAGGGGGGAGGTGATAGATGCGCTGAGGGGCGCCTGGGTGGCTCGGTCTTGATCTCGGCTCAGGTCACGATCTCACGGTTCATGGGATCGAGCCCCACGTCCGACTCTGTGCTGGCAGTGTGGAGTCGGCTTGGGATTCTCTCTCTCCCTCTCTCTCTCTGCTCCTCCCCTGCTCGAGCTTTCTCTCTCTCCCTCTCTCTTTCTCAAAATAAATAAGTCAACTTAAAAAAAACCCAGAGGCAGTGAAAGCAGGAACATGATGGGTTTAAACAGATTAACGGGTGGTCTCCCGCACGCTGGCCCATGGCTACGTTCAGAAGGGACAGCAGATAGGGCATCGGAGTCCACAGGCGCTCGTTTTAGCAGGAGGGGCCTTTAGACTTGATCTTCCCACAGTGTCAAATGGTTTCCTGCTTAGAGACCTGAAACCTAAGATACTGAGCTGTATCTGGATTTCCTTTTCTCTGTGCAACAGCACGAGAAGTTTCTCTACGTGTTTTGACTTACACAGTAGTACAAAGCCCACACAACTAAAAACAAAAAAAAAAAACACACACACACACACAACAAAAACAAAAAAGCTACTGTGATCTTAGCGTACAAAAGCAGGGGTTCCCGGCAGTTCTGCTCAAGCTTCGGGTGTTTGGGTGGCTCTGGCAGTGAGTGCCACGGGAGTGGCCACTGCAGGCGGTGGGGTGGGCACAGTCTGAGGTCTGAGCTCTTAGCAGCAGGTGAAAGGTGCAAACTCCAGTCTAGGTGTTCAGCGCGGGGCTGAGCCTCTCACTCGGTCCCAACCTGGGCCTTGGAGGGGGGTGTCCTTATCACCCCTGTTTCACGCACAAAGGCGCTGGTACAAGGAGAGTAAATGGAGGAGGCCTGAATCTGAACCTAAGACTGGCCCGGCTCCGAGCCCCCCACCCCCAACCCCCCCGCCGCCAGGCTGCACCCAGAAGGACTGAGTCCCAGCAGACTGTATCGGGGACCCAGGGGCATTCCGAGACCATCAGCCCAGCGGTCCAGAGCAAGCCCCGGCCCTGCCAGAGACCCCAACCCAGTTGACAAAAGAATTTCATTTTTCCTGCCTTCTCTCTGAGCGATGGATTCGAGCATAAGTCCTTGATGCTTTGTGTCCAAGGGCAGATCCCCTGATGACATCCAGGTTTAGTTTACAGAATTGGCCGAAGTCAGTAGTTATCCTAAGGCCGAACCAGACTGCAGTTCAGGAGTAGTATTTGAAAATAGTAAATTGGGCCTTTGGGGTTCCCCTCGAAAGGAAGGAAAGATGAAGTAGGTTTAAAACTAAAGCAAAGTACATCAGTTTCTACTTCGAGGCTCACTTTCCCTTCCTTTCTTTTTGATTGTTAGACTTGGTCTTCTAGGGTTACTCTAAGGTTGCCAAAACTGATGATGCATCCTTCTTCCGGACAGTGTGTAAAAATAATATCGATCGCCGTACGGGTGGGAAGCTTATTCTTAGAAGCTGGATCGCTGCCATAAAGGTAGGGCCGGCGAGGAAGGCAGAAACCCCAAACCGCGTGGCGTATTTTTGGCGTAAAAAGCCTGAAAGGTCTGAAACTTGATATTGTTTTTTAGGGGAGGCCAATCAGCGGCTGTGCTACTTTGTGAAGATCCTTCATTGAGAGGAGGCCAAGCTTTCTGCCACATCTTTGATCCTAAAGCAGGGCTTTGCTTCAACAGTTCAACAGAGAGTCATTTCTCTAATGAGCTATTCACTTCTGTGCAGTGCCTTCTTTTGGTTACTTGATCTAGAAAACATCCATACATTTGAATGGTCAGCACACAGAAGGTTTCCGTGTTTCTCTGTGGTTAGCTGCTTCTCATTCGGTTATATTCCAAGAGACGGCCTTGCTGGGGAGGCGGCTTCGGTACCCTTGTAGCTCTGGGGTCTCACACGATGCCTGGCAACATAGCGGGTCTCGGGGAGGCTCCATTGACTTAATAGGCAGTTGCGTGACTGCTCCTTCTGGCAACTCTTCCTTCAATTAGGGCACATGCAGAATGAGTGGACCCATTTGGATTTTAATGCAAGCTCCAAGAAGTTGGCCAATATTGAGAAGATAATGATCGCTGGGAGTCAGGTCTGGCTTTGGGCCAGATGAAGCGTGCTTCATGGCACTTTGGGTCGCGTCTCTCCAAATGTCCCTGGCTTTAGGGCGGGCCAAATGACCCCCGGGGGCCAGTCCTCACTGGATTCCTCCAGCTCGAGTCTTCGAAGCCAGGAACTCAACGAGTCAGACTTGCATTTCGGATTTCCTGGGATGGACCACCAAGCTCACAGCTGGGCTCTGGAAGCAAGCATCACCCAAAGCTGGCGTCCTCTGCCCGCCAAGCATTTGTTGCTTTCTCTCCGGCGTGTTCTGGTTCAGAGACGGCATCCATCAGAATTTGGGAATCAGACACACGTAGGTTCAAATTCTCCCTCTGGACAAGGGACACAGTCCTTCTGAGCCTTGACTCTGTCCTCTAGAGTATGGGCTCCACACTGGTATCCATTCACAGTGTGTAGTAAGAATAATAGAGAGTGTTCTGTGACTGCCCCTACCCCTCGCACTCGTCCGTCAGCGCTGGTTCCCCTTCCCCTCCCCTCTCTGCCTCTTCTTCCATTCTTGCTGCAATGTTGAACGTGATCGTGAGGGGATAGCTAAGAGAGTGTGTGAGCGAGCCTGTGACAGGCAGGCTTGGACCATGTTGGGGACACCTGTGCCTGCAGGCGGGTCTCGGAGGTTATCGGGTGATCCATCCATTAGCTGGATTCCCCCATCAGCAAACTTGCTGATTGACCGCGGTCTTCTTGGTCCTCTCGAAGAATAATTCTTTTCATACCGTCACTCTCTTTATATAGATTTACTAGAGGTTATTTGTTCTAACATTTCAAATGTCAAGTTCTTTTCCGTTTTAATAGCCCTTAGTGATTAGTTTCTGAAACCCCACCCTGTGGTTATGTGCATGATACTTGAGGAATTCACATATTTCCAAAATTTGCTAACCATGGGGGAAAATAAAAAACAAATTCTTGATCCCACCTAGGATGACTCAATTCATGTAAACCCCGGTCTTAGCCAGGGCCTGAGTAATTGATGGTCAGCAGACATAACTCCCTGAGGTCAGCTAGTTCGGTTTGTGGAACACCACCAGCGAGGCAAAGGGATGGGGCCCCAGCTTGCCCGATAGGCCCTCGAGGGCTTCCTGGAGGAGGCAGAATTCCTTGAGGGCCCTTAATCAGAATCTACCGCACATGCTCTTTCGAGGCAGCTGTCCACACTGTGAGTCCTCGGGCACTTAGCACATCCAATGCTCCGTCTCGATGCAATCTCGGGGGTGGCAGAGAAGGGACAGCAAAGATCGGGCACCTGTGTCCACCTGTGAGCACGTGACACAGAAGAGAACGGGTCTGGGTTTCGTTTCACTTCCGCGTTCTCCAGCGTCTGCTATATTTTTCTGCCCTGAAGGGCGTGGGGAGGAGGGCAGTAGAACCGTTAGACGGGACACTGTCCTGCTCCTCTTCGTGTCTTCGGGTCCTCAAACGTGCCCCAAACACAGAGGAGCCCTGCATGCCTGCTGGGGCAAGGAATGAATGAATGAGACCCGTGCCCTTTGAGGGAACAAAGACTTCACTCGTTCAGCCCCAGCCGATTGATTCATGCGCTTTCACGAAGATCTCGTCAATTTGGCCAAGACTTAACCACATCCGTCCTCGGGGCGCGCGGAGGTTTTGAAAGCAACTCTCTGTAGGTTCCCTAATGAAGACCAAACAACGTAACTCGTGCCAGGACTCACCAGCGACAGCCCCGGGGAAGCAGGCTCCTCTCTAATTACCTGCAGTGTTTCTGCCGGGAGCAGCCTCGGCGGGTGGTGGGGCTGAGCGTTGGCCAGACCTGTAAATAATACCAGTCATCGCGACGGACCCCGCGTTGCCGATGCTGTGCCCTCCCGCGTCCCAGGAAGGTCGTGTGATGGGGACGTTGCTCCAGGCGGATGATGGGGAAGCCTCGAAACCAACGTCAGGCTGCTCCCCACTCCCACCTCCACCCCTGCCCCTGGCAGGTAACTTTCGGAAGGAGAGGGACACGCAGAACACGATTTTGAGTAGTTTCTCTTTCCTACGGAGAGCGAAACTCACAAGCCCAAGTAAGGGACTTTTGTTTAGCTCTGGAGCTCGTGGTGGTGTTAGCTGTGCTACCGAATGTTCTATCTAGAATGACTCCACTCATCACTAAACCCTGCTGTCCACGCTGGCGCTAAAATGGATTTTTACCAGCAGGAGCCAAAGGCGAGCTTTGGATGTTGCTTTAGTAAGAGACACCCTACGTGCTGTTTGGCTAAAGAGAAATATTGCCGTTTCGGTCACCTGTGTACCGGCCGGCCAGACCGTTCCCTCTGAAAACATCACCCGGGGAGACTCATTTTACTGAGATAACACCCGAACTTCAAGAGGTGAGGCCAGCTTTTGAAAAAGAGGCTGTTTTCCGAAAGTCCCCCAATGACCTCATCACCGCTGCATGAGAGTAACGACGACAGTACTTAATAAGGGCTCTCTGAGTGGGTTTTATTTTATTTTTTTGTCATTTATGTTTGAATAAATGGGAAAAAACAATAAACTAGAGCACCGAGGGATGGAAAGAGCCACAGAGGGGTCCCTGAGCTGCTGGAGCCGTGTGGCTCTGAGATGGGCAGCCCCGGGGCTCGTGATGGCAGAGTCCACAGCCGGCCGAAACAAAGGGTCAGCTGGTATTTTTTTTTTTTTTTTTTGTCAATCCCGGAAAAAATATCGTGTAAGGGAAGTTTTCATTAATCTTGAGAATTTTATCATCGGAAACACCTGGCACCACCCCCCCCCCCCCCACCGCCCGCCCTGGGGGAGATTTATGATGACCGGTCACTGGCATCTGGGGAGCAGAACATCCCCCGGGGGCATGTGAGCCATGGAGCTGGGCCTGTGGCCGCGCTTCCTGCTCTCCTAAAGGGACCGTTTATCAGCCGCTCTCATTCGAATCAGTGTGACATCTTTCCATTGCGGTACACGTATAGATTTCCCAACACTTATTTTTCTTCTGCACCTAGAATTCTTTCGCGTGGCGTCTCTAAGACATTCTTGTTTTCCCCCTTGCGTCTGAGCAAATACCGTGGTGGAAATTTTATGGAATTTTGAGACAAGGGGTGAATTAAAGGTATTTTTCTTTTGATTGGAGTGCCTAGGAGGTGACATCACGTAGTGGAACGGGTCTGAATTGCGAGTTTGGAGGCCTGGGTTGGGCCCTTTCCGCCCGGAGACCACGTCCCAGCTTGCTTTTCTGGAATATGCCTGAGGAGCGTGGCTCCCCCAACTAAGGATCCAAGAATTTATGGGGGGTGAGCCCAGGTATGGAGGGAAAGTGCCACGTCTCCAAAAATGCGTTTTGGCGTCTAGAAAACCAGTGAGAAGTTTAGTGGATGATACAGTGTGGATAAGTATGTTTCTCCAGACCTTGCAATTCCTGTAGAGACTCCTTTATGGAATATCTGTAGCTTAATAAGGCCCAGGAGAGGGCAAATAACTTATCACACAGTTTAATTAACCAACAGGTATCTTATCCCCTCTAAGGGATTTCTTTAAAACGTGGGGAGAAGGATCCAATGATAAAACAAAGCACCATGAAAGTAACGTGCCTACAACTTCTCTGGGGCACATCTCCTTGGCGCATCTGGGGAGCTTTTAAACATTTTGGAGAGCTGCTCACACGTAACAGAAGCCCAGGATACTTGGAGGGCACAGTGACCTGTGTCAATTGAGAAAAGAACTATGACTTCAGGGAATAACCATACTTTCCAGGATTCACATCTCAATACAACTGTCACCCTTAAAACATGTCCAAGGGGTTGCCCACCAACTTCGAGGCCAGTGCCAATTTCCTCCTTGAGAAGTTTAATAAAGAAAGACTCGAATGGCTCTAGGCTGTTCTTTTGCCTGGATGAGCCTCCAACTTGGCCTCCGACCCTGTGGCCCCAGCGCCCTGAGTGCACTCGTTGGTTCAAACCGACCTTGCCTTCCCTCACCTGCTCTGCAGCATGCTGAATCCAATATGGTGGCCAAGAGCCCCTGTGGTTGTTTCCATTTCCGTTCATGAAAATAAAGCAAATTCGGTTGGTCGGTTGCACCGGTCCCAATGAAAGCATTCGTGGCTGGTGGCTCTCTCACTGGACAGTGGAGATTTAGAGAATATTTGCTTGATCACAGAAAATCCTATTGGGCAGTGCTGCCCCCCAGGGTCCACACTGCAGGTCCCCTGCCTGGGATTGGTACACACATCCCCCATCCTGTCCTGTACCAGGCTATTTGCTGTGGAGAAACCTCCTGGGGTGCCTGGGTGGCTCAGTCGGTTCGGTGTCTGACTCCGGCTCAGGTCATGATCTCACGGTCCGTGAGTTCCAGCCCCACATCGGGCTCTGTGCTGACAGCTCAGGGCCTGGAGTCTGCTTCGGATTCTGTGTCTCCCTCTCTCTGCCCCTCCTGCTCTCATGCTCTGTCTCTCTCTCTCTCCACAATAAATAAACATTAAAAAGAAAAATCCCTAGACTACATAGACAGGTGTCAATCATATGGATGGTTCTCCAGACCCTTGAAATTATGTCCTTTTCCAGAAACCCCCCTCTCCCTTCCCTGCCAGATAGATGCCTCTGGCTCTCCCCTGGCTCCTCAAACTCCTACTCCAGCCCCCACCCCTATCTCAGGGCAGATGACCTCACCCGCCACACCCTGGAGAAGGCAGGGGTGGAAGGAAGGGAGTGCCCTTAATTCCCTTCCCAGCATCCACCCCAGACTCTGCCCTCTCCCTCCCTTCTTCCCAGGAAGCTCACTTAATGCCTGTGCTCCTGACCCTCCAGTGCCATCAGGGGCTTTGCTCATCACGTTCCCTGAAGATGCTGGTTAGCCTGTCCATCACCCTGTAGCAGCTTCCCAGGGCTGCTGTCACCAAGTACCACAAAGTGCACGTTAAAACCGCAGAACCTTGTTGTGTCAAAGTTCTGGAAGTCCAAAGTCAAGGTGCCAGGAGTGCTGTGCGTCCCCTGGAGATTCTAGGGGAGATTCTGCCCCTGCCTTTCTCTTATCTTCCATCCTTGGTGCTCCTGGGCTTCTGGAAGCATCCTTCTAGTCCTGCCTTTCCCCTGTGTTCTCCCTGTGCTTCTGGCTCCACACAGCTATTTTTTCCTAAGGACACAGGTCATGCTGGGTGAGGGCCCACCTCCTCCAGCACAACCTCAATTTATATCTTCAAGGACCCTATTTCTAGATAAAGTCACATTTTGAAGTAAGGGGTAAGGACCTCAATGTACCTTTTTTTGGGAAGACACAGTCCACCCACAACATCCTCCAAAGCCATGATCCCCTCTGCTCTGGGCCCCGGGCCATGACCCCCGTGGCCTGGGTCCTTTGCTGCGCATTCTTGCCCTCCGTCTTTGGCTGGGTTTGTCTACAGGAGCCTCCAGGAGATGGGAAGTGAAGGGAGACCAGCATCAGGCCTTTCTTTCCGTCCTTCCCTCCATCGATGCTGTGGTTCTGGAAGCAAAACCATGTCCCCTAATGCACGACTTCTGCTGGGCACCCGCCCCTCCGTGGTTCCCACTCTTGCCCAATGGGGATATCACGGTTTCTTGCTCTCTTGCTTTCGGGTCTGAGTGTTTAATGACTTTGCCCTTGGGTGTCTCAGTGGCCCTTCTAGTTCCCTTGAAGCAGCCCAGAGTTCTCTCAGATATTCCCTCCTTAAGTTCCGTCCACAGTCCCAGCTGGGTGAGGTGGATCTTGTAGGAGACGTCGTATTTCAGCCACGCTCTGTGTCCCCTCTTCCACCAAAGCAGTCTTGAGTATCTCACAGAGTAGACATGCTCCTTACCCCAAAACAAAAGAAAATTTTAGAATCTTCCCTGGATACCCGGTCCCTCTGACACTGCTGTCCCCATCATTTCTGCCCTTCACCCGAAGCCACTTGTAGGGCTTTTCCTCCTGTCGTGTCCACGGGCCGCCCTCCCACTGACCCCATTCAGTCCAGCCCAGGCTGCGTCCCTACAGCTCACAGAGGCTCGCTTGCTTCTTGCCCGTGAATGGCCACCCCCAGTCCTGCCTCCCCAGGGGGAATCTGCTTGCCGAGGTGCCTCACGGAGGTTTCCTGATGCTTCTGTGGTGCTTCACCGTGGCCCTCATCTGTTGCTTCGATTTACACTCCACCTGCGTTCTGCTTTCCTGCAGAATCCCTTGGCCGTCCGTGGGGGACGTGTCACTCCGCCCGGGCCGCCCGTGACAAAGTACCGCAGACTGGGCTTGACTGACAGAAACTCACTTCCTGGTTCTGGAAGCTGGAAGTCCAAGGTCAGGGCGCTGCCTGGATTGGATTCTGCTGAGATCTTTCTCCTCGGCCTACAGGTGCCTGTGTTCCCGCCCTGTCCTCAGCAGGCCTTTCCCCTGTGCTTGTGTGTCCCTGGTGCCCTTCAGGATGTCTAGCTTTCTTCTTCTAAGGATGCCGGTCAGACTGGAGCAGAGCCTACTCTAACGGCCCCCTTTTAAGTTATATGCCTCTTTGAAGGCACATAACTGTCCCCAAATACGGCCACATGCTGAGACACTGGGGCTGGGGCTTCAATTTACGGCTTTGGGCGGAGGCACAATTCACCTGTAACAGGTGATGGTATCGTGTGTTGGTTCCGAGTTCCTTCTGTGGGTCCATGGACCCCTTGCTCTGTGTGTCCGGTCCAGACCTGCTGTCCGACACCAACAGCTGTGTTCCTACCCACTCTCTGGCCACTACGTATGGTGCCTTCTCAGGAATTCAAGCAAAGCAGCCTGCCCACGCCGACCCCCTCCCTCTCCCTGCCCCCAGCCTGAGGAGTTAAGATGTACCTCCTGGCCCCCTCCTGGCACTGGCCGGAAGAGGAGGGACAACATCTGTGACACCAAAGGCACCTTTCGGGGCCTGACTGTCCAAGGAGGCTGTTAGGACGCCGGCTCTGCCCTTGACTCTGGGTCCCTTCTGGGATGGCCTCTGACCTGGCAGGGCTGGCTAGACTCTCGCGGCATCGCTGAGTAGGGTCCGGATCTCCAGCTCACTTTTCCTTGGGCAGGAGTGGGGCCCACTGCCTTGCAGCCTGGCTGGGTGGCCCGGCAGTGGACTCTGTCCCAGATGGGGAGCGCCAGGCCCGGGCTTTCCACATGTCCTTGCTGTCCGGCCCCAAAGCGGGCACCTGCACGGAGCAGTGACCGCACAACCCCACCCCTGCCTGTGACACGCACGCCTCCACTCTTGTGGGCTCTCCTTAAGAAAGGGCCCTCGTCCTGCTTCCTGGACACCTGCCCTTGACCTTCTAAGGCCTTTACGTCCAAGTCAGCTTGGGCTGTCATAGCAAAACAGGCAGACACGGGGGCTTAAGCAATAGTTATTTTTCTAGGGGCGCCTGGCTGGCTCGGTTGGTAGAACATGCGAGTCTTGATCTCAGGGTCCTGAGTTCAAGCCCCACGTTGGGTGTGGAGCCTAGTTCATGAAAAAAAAAAAGAAAAAGAACTCTAAGGATAAAACAATAGTTATTTTTTTCAAGCCAGGAGTCAGGATCAAGGTATTGGCAAATGTGGTTTCTGGTGAGAGCCCGCTGCCTGGCTTGTGGACAGCCGCTTTCTGTGTCTCCTCACATGGCCCTTCTTTGGGGCACATGGGGTGGTGGGGGCTGAGGGAGAGAGAGAGAGAGAGAGAGAGAGAGGGAGAGAGATTATCTCTGGAGCCTCTTCTGCTTGTAAGGCCACAGCCCTATGAGATTAGGGCCCCACCTTGTGACCTCATTCAACTGTAAGTACCTCCTTGGAGGCACTGTCTCCAAATACAGTCATGTCTCGGGTGAGGTTTTCAATGTGTGAGTTTTGGGGAACGCGATTCGGCACTTAGCAGAGGCATTGGGGCTTGGGGGCTGTGGAGGGGGTACCGGGAGTGGTGCCCTGAGCCAGGAGCCCGAGGAGCCTCGTTCTAGAATGAGCTCCATCACTTCTCAGCTGGGTGACCTCGGCCACGACCATCCACCTGTCTGACCCGCCGAGAGGCGCCCTGCCCATCTCGTGGGGCTGGGGTACCACGGACGGAGGCTGGCTTACAGCGGGGGCAGGGGTCGCCCGCATGAAGAGTTGTTGCATATCCCACGTCACTTCTGAAAGTGAGGTTTGTTGTCAACAACGTGGATATGGCGAAATCACCAGAAACACAGACTTTACCATAACAGCACTTCTTTCAAGAAAACCCTGTCCCTAGAGGTAGGGCCTGGTTGCTGACACTGGAATACCTTCACATTTCCAATGAATACAGTTCTTTTTTCCATCTGACTGGAAGCTTAATAATCTTACAGTTTAATGAATTCCAGATGAGAGGTCTGAAACACCAGGGCTGCGAGCCCGTCCTAGACGTTTCTCGGGTTTGCTTGGTCTCACAGGGTACGCGTCCTGACATTTCTGCATATCAAACAGGAGATAAAAACCCCAGTTTTAACCATTAAGATAAGTCACAGTCTCCCGTAATGGATGTGACTGACGTTTCTGGGTCTTGCCGTTATGTGGAAAGTCTAGCAGAAATGAAAGGCCTCCGAGAACCCAGCAGATCCCAAGGGCCATGCTTCTCCGTAGGCTTGTTTGTTTTGCATGTTGTTCTCTGAAATAATCTAAAAGAATCTAATATCTCCATTTTCCATCAAGTCCTATGAGGGCTACGTCAGGTCTGCCTGGATTGTGTGATTCTGCTGTGATAATACAAGTTTTATGTTGTGATAAAAACACCCAAGGGGCGCCTGGGTGGCTCAGTCAGTTAAGCGTCCGACTTCAGCTCAGGTCACCATCTCGCGGTCCGTGAGTTCGAGCCCCGCGTCGGGCTCTGGGCTGATGGCTCAGAGCCTGGAGCCTGTTTCGGATTCTGTGTCTCCCTCTCTCTCTGCCCCTCCCCCGCTCATGCGCTGCCTCTCTCTGTCAAAAACAAATAAACAGTAAAAAAAATTTAACAAAAAATAAAAAAATAAAAAAAAAAATAAAAGCACCCAATGTGACGAAGGGCCAGCCAAGGACGATACGAGTGAGATCGATTACAGAGCTGCAGGGCAGCTCAGATGTGTGGTGGCTGCCCGATGTTTCGGTATGGGTCTCAGGTTAGGGTTAAGAGCTGCGTCCTGGGATTGCCTGGGTGGGTGAGTCGGTTAAGTGTCTGATTCTTGATTTCGGTTCAGGTCATGATTTCGTGGTTGTGGGATCGAGCCCCACGTCAGGCTCTGTGTAGAGACTGTTCAAGATTCTCTCTCTCTCTCTCTCTCTCTGCTTCTCCCCTGCTCGTTCTCTCTCTCTCTCTCTCTTTAAAAAAAAAAAAAAAGAGTTAGGTCCTGGGACCCGCCCCATCGGCGACATACCTATGGGCAGTTCTTGTTATTTATTACCCACGGTGGCACCAATATTTTCCAGCTCAGCTACAGAATTTCTCTCCTATTTTCAAAGAAAATTCAATGGGAATTCTTTTTTTTTAATGATAATTCCCTTAAGTTCATTTTATTATTTTATTATTTTTTAAATATAATCTATCATCAAACAATCAACAAAACTAGAAGGCAACCGATGGAATGGGAAAAGATATTTGCAAATGACATATCGGATAAAGGGCTGGTATCTAAGATCTATAAAGAACTCACTAAACTCCACACCCGAAAAACAAATAACCTAATGGGAATTCTTAAGGGTGGAGGGGAATGAAGTCCATGGGCTCCAACTGCCATCTTTAAATGCAAGGTTCGGAGCCAGTTATAATTAATCCCGGTCATTTTCTTAGCGCACCTGACTACTTTCCTTTCTCATTCCTGCTTGGTATTTTTTTCGCAAATCAGGTTTATTGTGTATATTTGAAGCTTTGGATTTGTTGTAGAAAGAAATGGAAACATGATGAGAAACAGAGCCAACATGGTCCCCCCATTTGTTTGAGTGATGGTGATTTTCAAAATAAAACGAGGTTTGTAGATGGCACCTGCTTCATGAGATCTCTAAACAAGAGATGTGTCCTGAGTGCAGGTAGGAAAGGTCTGTGCTCCCAGGCATAAAGAGAGGGGAGAGGGTGCCATTCCTTTGGGCCACCAGGCCCCCGGGGATGACAGCCCTAACTCATGGGCTACCTGTGGTGTGCCGAGGTGACTTGTCACTATTGTCCCTCACGTTCTTGGGCCCTTTGCAAGATGGCGAGCCTCTGATTTCTCCACCAGCGTGCCTGGCATGATGCCGTTAGCATCGGGCAACACGTCTGCTTAATTCCAAGACCTTCGTTTCTTTCTGGTAGAGTGGGATGGGTTTTCTTTTTGATGGGACCTGGGACGAATTAGAAAGAGGTGGTTTGTGACTGGCTGATGAAGGTGTAGACTTACAGGGCACTCACTCATGGCCAGGCACTCTTCTATGTGCTTTAAGGACGAATACGCACGAGGTCACGTGAGAGTGGAACCCAGCTCCTCCTGTGGATGGCATTAGCACATAACACATGTGGAACGCAGGTTGGCGGATTCCATTCTTCACGATGCATGTCCAGGGCTGTTCGGGAGCTTGGAACTTAGCCCTGTATCACACACACTCATTTTAGAAATTAGCGCCCAGGGCCAGATTTCATGTTCTTGCAAACAGAGCACACCCGCAAGTACACAAGCAGAATCCACAAGCCACCGACCACCTGTGGTCTTAAAGGGGCAGATTTAGGGAGACAAGTTCAAGGGGCTTTCTTCTGGTCGCCGTGCTAAAAGCTACTGGTAACTGCAACAGCTGATGGGAAGTAGGGCTCCATGGACGCATCAGTCTTAACAGTAAAGAGACAAGGAGCCATGAAGGGACAGCAGCAGCTAGAAGGCCGCGCTGGAGGGCCAATGGGAGAACCAGCCAGCGGAAAGTGTCCCCCCCCCTCCCCCCAGACGCAGCTGTTCTCAGTCTTGGACTCAGCATTGGGGTTTTTCTTTTTTCTTGTTTTAAAAAAAAATTTGTATGTTTATTTATTTTTGAGAGAGAGAGAAAGAGAGAGACAGAGAAAGAGAGAGAGAGACAGAGAGACAGAGAGACAGAGCATGAGCAGGGGAGGAGCAGAGAGAGAGGGAGACACAGAATCTGAAGCAGCTCCAGGCTCTGAGCCGTCAGCACAGAACCCAATGTGGGGCTCAAACTCACAAATCTTGAGATCGTGACCTGAACCGAAGTTACACGTTTAACTGACTGAGCCAGCCGGGCTCCCCAGCATTGGGGTTTTTCAATAAAGAAATCCTCATGTGTTGTGATTCCACCAAGGTTTTATTAAAGCCACGTCAAGTTGACCGTGAGCCTCTGGTCCTGGACTTGGTTCAAAGGCAGGTGGGAGCACGTGGGAGTTCAGCGATACCTCCTAGCCCTTTGAAAGTAAGCCTTCCTAATGCTCCGGTCCTGCGACGTAAGCTCCATGGAATTACCGTTCCGCTGCCCAAAATTATGTAACTCGTTACCTCCAGCATCAGTCACCATTATGAATCAGCCCGGGCCTTCTGGCCTGTTCCTTGGTGGTAGGTGGCTTGAGCGAACCCATTACGTCCAAATCTATTCTGCCAACAACCTCAGGCGAGCAGTGCCCTGGGGCCAGACAGGCCTCTTCTCACACGCTCAGTGGTGAGTCGGGAGGGACAGAGGCTGCCCTGCTGTCGGGGTCGCTGTCATCTCGAGTTGGAGGAACTCCTCAGGAGTTGGGCCATTCACTTGGGTGAAGCTGGGGAAGTGAAGCCGGCTGAACAGAAATACCTGTAGATGGGGAATGAGCGTGTCGCATTGCCAACACCCTTGGTGGTGGTTTCACCACTTATCCAGCCTGGTTCTCTCCTCCACGGAGTCTGGCAGGCTCGGCTTGAGGTCCCGACCCGGTGCTCACAGAAGCTCTGCCAACCAGCTGGGGTTGGCTCCAAGGGTGAAACTCGTCAGCCACCTTGCCCTTAGGGGTCCAGCACTAAAGCAGTCTGAACTTGGGGTGCCCAGGTGGCTCAGGCGGGTAAGCATCCAACTTTGTCTGAGGTCACGATCTCACGGGTTCGTGAGTTCGAGCCCCGCGTCGGGCTCTGTGCTGATGGCTCGGAGCCCGGAGCCTGCTTCGGGTTGTGTGTCTCCCTCTCTCTCTGCCCCTCCCCCACTCATGCTCTGTCTCTCTCTCTCTCTCAAAAATAAATAAATGTTAAAAAAATTAAAAAAAAATAGGAGCCTGAACTTGGGGGTGTTTCTCCCATTGGGTTATGTGAGGGTGGGGACTGGGGACCAGACGGCTTGGCCATTGCCTGCTGATCATGTTAAAGTCTGGTCTTAGAAGCACATGTGGCCGAGTGTCTGACTGGTGGCCACGTGCTGTGGTTCTCCTTCCGTGTTAGACTGCATGTTCCCCGAGGGCAGGCTTGTGCCTCGCTCCCCTCTCCACCAGCCCCAGAACCTGCACTCGGCATGGGGATCTCAGGACACGCACATTTAGGGAATGGGCTGGAACGGGAGGCCCACTGGAGACGAGGTGGCCAGTTTACTCAAGGGAAAGCCTCAAAGGATCATCATTTACTGAAATTCCCGTCTCCTTTTGTATTACAAAAAATGTTTTTTGAAAAGATGTTCAACGTCGCTCCTTATCAGGGAAATACAAATCAAAACCACACTCCGATATCACCTCACGCCAGTCAGAGTGGCCAAAATGAACAAATCAGGAGACTATAGATGCTGGAGAGGATGTGGAGAAACGGGAACCCTCTTGCACTGTTGGTGGGAATGCAAATTGGTGCAGCCGCTCTGGAAAGCAGTGTGGAGGTTCCTCAGAAAATTAAAAATAGACCTACCCTATGACCCAGCAGTAGCACTGCTAGGAATTTACCCAAGGGATACGGGAGTACTGATGCATAGGGGCACTTGTACCCCAATGTTTATAGCAGCACTCTCAACAATAGCCAAATGATGGAAAGAGCCTAAATGTCCATCCACTGATGAACGGATAAAGAAATTGTGGTTTATATACACAATGGAGTACTACGTGGCAATGAGAAAGAATGAAATATGGCCCTTTGTAGCAACGTGGATGGAAATGGAGAGTGTGATGCTAAGTGAAATAAGCCATACAGAGAAAGACAGATACCATATGGTTTCACTCTTATGTGGATCCTGAGAAACTTAAGAGAAACCCATGGGGGAGGGGAAGGGAAAAAAAAAAAAAGAGGTTAGAGTGGGAGAGAGCCAAAGCATAAGAGACTCTTAAAAACTGAGAACAAACTGAGGGTTGATGGGGGGTGGGAGGGAGGGCAGGGTGGGTGATGGGGATTGAGGAGGGCACCTTTTGGGACGAGCACTGGGTGTTGTATGGAAACCAATTTGACAATACATTTCATATATTGAAAAAAAAATGTTTTTTTTAACATTTATTTATTTTTGAGGGACAGAGAGAGACAGTGCGAACGGGAGAGGGGCAGAGAGAGAGAGGGAGACACAGGATCCGAAGCAGGCTCCCGGCTCCGAGCCGTCAGCACAGAGCCCAAAGCGGGGCTCGAACCCACGAACTTCGAGATCATGACCTGAGCCGAAGTCGGACGCTGAACCAACAGAGCCACCCAGGTGCCCCATCCCCATCGTATTTTGATTGTCCCTTTCAGGCCTCCCAAACGTAGCAGTTAGACTCTGCTTCCTGGCACGCCTCTAATTACCAGTACCTGTTTTCTGCTGGCAGGTTAGTCTGCGTTCCCAAGGCTGATAAGGAAAGCTTTACCAATCTTTGTTGGAGGCCAGTGTCCCGATTGGCGGGCTTTCTGCGTCCGTGCGTCCTCTGTGGAATCCCTCTGGGAGGGCTCCGCCTGGCACCCTCACGCTCGTGGAGTGCACGCCCGGGGAGGGCTGATGTCTGGGCCTCCAGGTGACGGACGGAGTTCGGGGATGTGTTAACCACTTCCTGCTTAGGGACAAGCCGGCGCTGCTTGAGAGCACAGGCGATGAGGCGGCTGTCGGTTGAAGGCATCCGACCGCAGGGCAGTGTGTGTCTGGTGACCCTCAGCAGAGGAGGCCCGGGCGTCAGGACACGTCGCGTCCTCGCAGCGATCTGCACGGAGATAGCACGGAGGTTTCCGCTTTGACCAAAAAGGAGAAGAAATGCTTTTCTGATGACAGAGGACAGGGCTGTGGACGTGTCGGATGACCTAGGTCAGGGGAAATGCCACGTCGCACCTAAAGTGATGGTGTTTGATAAGCAAAAAGGACAGCCTCGAAAAACCAGTCACGTAGGAGCAGGGAGGGTATGTTTGATGAAGGCAGGTGTATTAGAGGCTGGGGTTCCGGGAGGCTGGGGGCACAGATTCGGGGGCTCGGGGCTCGGCTGTGGATGCATCCACAGAGGGGCGGTGTGGGGAACAGAGGCTGTGTGGTGATCCTCTCTGGACGCAGCTCACTTCCTCAGAACTCAATGGAAGAAGTGATTTCCAAGGAGTTCCGTTCTATTGAAAGAAAGAACTTTCTTTTTTTTTTTTTTAATGTGTGTGTGTGTGTGTGAGAGAGAGAGAGAGTATTTTTGAGAGAGAGAGCACAAGCCGGGGAGGGGCAGAGAGAGAGGGAGACACAGAATCCAAAGCAGGCTCCGAGCTGTCAGCACAGAGCCCGACGCAGGGCTCGAACCCACGGACCGTGAGATCATGACCTGAGCCAGAGTCGGATGCTTAACCGACTGAGCCACCCAGGCGCCCCCTCAAAGAAAGAACTTTCTAACAGCAGGAGTGGTCCTAGGATAAAATGGGCTTCTCTGTAAGGGAGTGAGCTCCCCGTCACTGGATGTGTGCAAGCAGCCTCACGGCAGGGAAGCAACTCCACAAGCCAGGCCCGGGGGCTGTTGCTGCCATCTGTGCTCCCCGTGGCAGCACCACACCTGACTCACACGTGCTACAGGGTACTTGCCCCGGCAGTGATCTGACGAACAGCACATATCTGGAGACGCATCTGGTGGCCCGGGTGTCCCTTCCCGGCCCGCCTACTCTGGCACCGTGAAATCCAGCCCCTGACAGAAGAGGCATGCATTAGTTCCCTGTGGCTGCTGCAACAAATTACCGCAAACTTAGTGGTTGAAGCAACACACACTGAATGTTCTGGAAGTCACAGGTCTGCCTTCAGTTTCATCAGGCAGAAGTCAAAGTGCAGGCGAAGCGGCCGCTTCTGGAGGCTTCGGGGAGAGTCTGTTTCCTTGCCTTTTCAGTGACTAGAGGCCCGTGGTCCCTCCTTCGTCTGCAGAGGGCATCTCTTCAGCCTCGCTGCCTGCCCTGCCCTGGCACGGTGACCCCCCTCCTCTGTGACCAGACCTCCTCCTGGCTCCTTCTAGTAGGAACGCTGGAGGTGACATGTGGGGCCCACGCAGACGGTCTGGGAGAATCTCTCCATCTCCAGAGACAGTCACAGATTACAGGGATGAGGACGTGGGTGTTCTTCTTGGGGGAGAGCCTCGCACGTTGTTTAGCTTGCCGCCGGGATCCCTGACCACGCGGTGAGCGGCGGTCTGGGGCCGGGGTGGGTATGGGAAGGGGACGCTGGTGGCTGGGCTGGAGAAAACTCAGGGTTTGGCCTGACTTTCCCACCGCGGCCGTCCTCAGTGCCTCAGACGTGGCTACAGTGCCTGGCGCGACGTAGGCATCCAAGTACTTTTTGAACGAGTGAATAAGTGAAGGAGAAAATAAGGAGCTCTCTACTTACCGTGAAGAGGGGACCTCTCTGGTACCCCGGGCTCAGCATCTTCCCCGTGCTGGGCTCTGTAAATCCCCGTGGGAACCCGGGGCGGGGGGCTGGGCATGACCTGTGCCAGAACTGGGAGCTGGGCCCCGGCAGAGGCCCCTGCACCTGCTCCGTTTCAGAGGCTCGGGGCCACCCCCCAGAGCACGGGCTTTGTGCAAGGTTGCATTGAACCCAGAGAAAAGGTGAGGCGTGTGGACCGCATACTGATGGGGATTTGGCAGGCAGAGGGGACAACACTGTGAGGTTCAAGGCTTTGGGTTTCGTCCCACTTTCTGAAGGAGAAGACGAGAGCCCTAGCACTGAGCATTCATTCCTGTAAACCAAGGAGCGGATTCCACGCCAACAAGCAAAGTCTTTACTATTCAGAAAACAGTCCCCCTCTCCGAGTCCTTCCTGCTGCTGAGACACAAACAGAAAGTCCTTGCGTTCCAGCTGTAACCCGCGCCTTGCCGCCGAGGAAAGGGCAGACCTGGGGCCTCGCAGGGCGAGCTCCGTTCCGAACTGTCTTTCCTGCGCTCTCCACCCAACAGGCTGTTTATTCACTGGAGCCGCTGGAGCCCTTCACATTTCGTTATGTTTGCTCGCAAAATAAACGCGCAGTGAAACGTTCAGCCGTCCCCTGAGTTGCCCCTGCGGCAGGGGCCCCGATGAATGGCAGCACTGTCCCCGCAGAATGTTAGGAGGGCTTTGAGGCTCACGCAGACCAGCGGATGCTGTGAGACCCAGGGCTCCTGAAATTCCTCCGTCCGGTCAGCAACACGCACGTGTCGGCCCCCCATTCAGGGCTCCGATACCGGGGTTCTCAGAATTCCGAGAAAGTTATTTATTTTTCAGGGCCTGCAAGTTAGTGCCAAGTAAGCGGTCTGTGAGACTTCGTTTACGCTCCAGCGGGGGAGAGCCCAGGCTGTAGGTTCGTTCACCGAATCGATGCAGTACCTGGGGGTGTCCCCCGTGTGCGGGGGCCCCGTGAATGCAGAGATGGAACGGGTCCGGCCTCCGTCGGCCGCCGCTGGTGGGTGCACGCGTGCAGAGGGCCCCCCTCGGGCTCCGTGCGGGAGACGAGGTCTGCACAGAGCGCCCCGGGTGCACGGAGAACGGAGTGTCTGTCTCCCCGGGCGAGTGCAGGAAGCCTCAGATCTCGGGGCATTTGGTGGGATCTCGAAGGAGGAGACACGGTTTGGCTTTCCAGGAAAGAAGTACGGGACGAGTGGGGCCTTGGGCCCAGTGGGAAGGCAGGAGGACCCCTGCCCTCACCCAGAAGTGTGTTCCCCGGTCCCTGTAGGGCGCCTGGTGGGCAGGGAGAGGGGAGAAGCAGATGGGGCAGATGGGGAAGAGCGCCAAGGGTCGGCTTCTTGCAAGAAACAGGTGGTAGTGGAGATGTGTAAACAAAGAGTAGCCTGACCGACGGGGGGGGGCAGCGTGGCCGGTGAATTGGGACAGGAGAGCCTGGAGGCTGGGAGGCCCGGGAGTGGTGTTCCAGCTGCCGGCCGGTGCTGGGGGGGAAACCACGACTCGGCAGGGGGGATGCCGGACAGGATGGCCTCTCGAGGTGCTTGCTTGGAGGGTGTGTTCCGGGCTGCGTTGTGTCCCCCCTTGATTTATACGTTGAAGCCATAATCCTCAGTATCTCAGAATGTGACTGCTTCTGGTAACCGTAAAGAGGCAATTAAGGCACGGTGAGGTCTTCCCAGTGGGTCTGGTCCAGTTTGACTGGTGTCCTTGTAAGAAGAGGAGGGTAGGGCGCAGACACACAGGGAAGATAAGCCAAGGAGCCTCCGCGGGATTGAACCCCACTGGCACCCTGATCTTGGACACTCGGCCCCCAGGACACTCGGCCTTCATCACATTCAGCCTCCAGGACACTGGACTTTCAGGACACATGACTGTTGTTGACAGCCGCTCTGGTTCTTTGTTTCAGCGTCTGAGCTGACGAGCGCAGGGTGGAAGGGCTAGACTTAGGTCCTGCCTGTGCACCGTGGGGGCACCTCTGCCATTTCTGAGACAGGTGGTGAGCTTTGCCGTCGTCTCAGGGACACAGGGAGAGGAACAGGGTTTAGGGGGGAGCGTGGGGTCAGGTGTGAGGTCTGGGAAATGGATCTAGGAGGAGAAGGAGGCTCCAAGAGGCTGGGGGGTGTCCAGAGGAAAGGGCTGCAGGGGGCAGGGAGTCACGCAGGGAGCTGGAGTGGCCCAGTGACGTCGGGGCCGGGCCGGGGCGAGCACCGAGGGCAGCACAGCCGTGGGTCCCATGTGCAGAGCGGCAGGATGGACTGAGACCGGGCAGCGAGGTGACCAAGTGAGGGCATCGGGAACACTCTCTTCTTCCAAAGGAAGGAAAGGGAACACGGCAAGAGCCCTGAAGGAAACAGGCCACAGGAAGAGCCTCTTCAAGGTGTTTGCCCTGGGCTCTGTGAATAGGGCCGAGGAGGCTCAGCTCAACTCCCTGGCCCCATCCCCCCGCCCCCCACCTCCTGCCTGCCAGGGGCTCATCCCCCGGCTACCGCCCTGTCCTCTCTGCTACCCAACCCGCAGGCCAAAGCCTATCTTGAATCCCCGCCCTCCTCTTCTGGCCAGTCCTATTTTCACTCTTTCAGGCCTATGGCCTTTACGCTTCTGTCCCTGATTTTGTCACCTTCCTGCCTCCCTGCATCATCACAGCCCAGTCTCCGGGGGACTCAGTGCATCTGGTATTCTCGCTGCCACTGCTCAGACGCCTGGGTGGGAACAGGCCCACCAGCACCTGAAGCTTCTCGGGTCGGGAACGGGGATAAAGGTCATGCACTTTCCCGAGCATTCGTCCGAGCTCTTTCCCGAATGGCGTCAGTGCTCCCCCGGGGAGGACACAGCCTCCAGTGATGGGATGATACTTCCCTGGAAGGGGCCTGGGTTCTATCTCTAGTCGTAATGACAGATGCCACCTCTTGTATCTAGCTCGGGTAGGACTCGTGGCAGGGCGTTCGCAGGCGGACTCATTCTGCAGCGAGTGTGAATAGACTGTGCCCCTCCCCCCCCATGCACAAATGGGGAGCGGGGCTCAGAAGGGCTCGTGTTGTTGCCTGAGAGCACACGGGGGCGGGGAGGAGGGAGAGCTGGCACGAGCAATCCAAGTCTGCCTCGTCCTGCAGCCGCATGAGATTCCGAGATTCATCGCCCAGCAGGGGCATTGACACATGGACAAGATGGGGAGATACAGGCTGGTGAGAGGGCAGATCCGACCTCGAGAGCTGCCGGAAGCATGCCGGCTGGAGGGTGTCACGAGGCCTGACCGATGTCCCCTGAGCTCACAGGCTCCAGGTGTGACTGGATTCCCTCTCAGAGACCACGTGGCGCCAGATGGGGGACCAGAAGCACGGCTGCCCCGGCAGGACCCACGCACTACCACGGAGCTGCTTCCTCGTGGGTCTAGAAGGTCATCGAATCTCCCAGGGATCCACCACTGAAGGTGCCGGAGGCTTCATCCTGGGAGGGGAGGGATGGAAGGCTGTCCGGGGGTGACGGGGGAGAGTGTCCTCACCCTCCTTCCTGCCCACCTTCCTTGTAAACGAAGAATAAAAACACTAAAAATAAGGAGCAAATAATAACTCAGAGAAACACAAGAGGAAACTGAGCTCAGAGGAAAGCCGTGGTAGGGTGAAAGCTAGGAGAAGGAGCTGGAACAGGACGGCTCCAGTGATCTAGGATCTACTCAATACTCTGAGGTGGTCCGGGGGGCCCTGGAGCCTCTGCCTGCTGGGATGCAAAGCCAGCTGGGAGGCTCGTGCGTTCAGCTGCAGCCAGTTCCGAGCGAGGGACGGGCACCTGGGCCTGGACATCCCCTCCTGGCCCCTCGAGGCTCCTCTCTGGCCCTGGTGGCTCGGCCTCCACGGGGGGCCTGCTTTGTGCTTGGCCGCACAGACGCCGGTCAGTCTGAGGCTGCTGCGGCAGGGGCGCAAAGCCCCCGTCTTCTGGGCCAGGTCGCACAGTGCCGTTCCCTCCGGCCCTGCCCTGCTCCCTGCCGCCAGCGTCACCGGTTGCAAACTCGGACAGCCGATGGTTTACGCTCTCCCGTGACACGGGCCGTGTGGGACGTTCAGTTTGCTGGACACGACACGGGACCCAAAAAGCTTCGGCGGGCTGGACCATGCAGTGCCCCGTATGTGCTGAAACGCGGTCTCGATGGGGCCAGGGTTCCCCCTCATGTTACCTAGTGGCACTCGCATAAGCAAGTAGGCGAGGCACATTTCTTTCATTTGAACTCCCACCAGGAAAAAGTGGGTCTTGACTCTTTCCCACTCTGCCTCCTTTTGCCTGCCAGTGGAAACCTGTCGTTTTGCATTGTCTTCTAGGAGGCGCTGTGCAAAGGCTTGCTCGGACATAAACGTCATCTTACCTCTAGGAATGGGCTGTGCCTTTCTTTTATATTCTTGCAGCTTGTCCATTATGTTCGTGTCGTGTGTTGTTTCACGTGTCTGTTCGTTATAGGATACTCTGGTATCTGGAGAGATAGACAACAGTGGTTATTTCAGAGTCTTACGCTAGGGGATGGAAAAGCCCAACTGGGTGAGGACAGGTGGGAGGGTCATGTGGCTGTAAATATAGAGCGAGTCAGGACAACAAGACAGGCGGCCCAAGTGTCCTTGGGCCCCGAGACGGAAATAGCCCATCACGTCAGGGCCCTGGCTCCCTGGAGCTGTGCCCTGCTCTGGTCACATTTGCCGTGTGACGCTGGGTCCCAGGGCTGGACGTGACGAGGGGACGGGAGTGGCCAAGCTCATGGGCAGCCCTGTCAGGGAATGAGAAGCCTGCTGGAGGTGGTACATGGGGACGTGGGGTCGACTCGGATGAAGGGGTCCAGGGCGAGGAGCCAGAGAGGCTGGCTCAGCACAGAGGTGTCCCAGGTCATCATTCACATGCCTGATGTGAATTAGCGGTGACGAGCTCCCAGTCAAGGGAGGCATCCAAGAGGAGGCACTGACTGGCCCACGTATCTTGGACGGTGACCAGGATGTGCATGGACTGGGGCTGAGCGTCCAGCCTCGAGAGTTGGTTGCGCCAACTCTCCAACGTCCTCAGGACGTGGGAGACCTCAGCAGGTCGGCCTGGCTGCTCGATTCCCAGTGTCCAGCACGCCACCCCTCCCCCCACCTGCCCCGTGTTCTCCTTTTTTTGGGAATCAACATTTTGCCCCGCAGCCTGCTGTACAACTGCTCCGCGCGGGTTGGGGAGCAGGTTCGAGGACTTGGAAAGCATCCCGGGGCACGTTCAGGGGCAGGAGGAGGCGTGCAGGGGCTGTGGAGCTGGCTGGCTCCTTGCTTCTCAAGTTGAGCCTTTCTTGACCTGTGGCGATCGTGTCTGCGGGAAACGGCAACCTCGGGCGTGTTCTCCAGCATTGACCTAAACGTCTTCTGGATGGCTTTGGCCTCAGAAAGCTTTCTATTTTTTGTATGTTTTAGTTTTTAAATTTAAAAATTCAAAAAAAATTTTTAGGGGCGCCTGGGTGGCTCAGTTGGTCAAGCGTCCGACTCTTGATCTCCGCTCAGGTCACGATCTCAAGGTTTGAGCCCCACATCGGGCTCTGCATTGAGAGTGCAGAGTCTGCTTGGGATTCTCTCTCTCCCCCCTTTGTCTCTGCCCCTTCCCCGCTCATGCTCTCTCAAAATAAAGAAACTTAAAAAAAGCTTTTTTTAAATGTATTTTTTCCAATTCAAGTGAGTTCACATACAATGTAGTGTTGGTTTCAGGAGCAGAACCCAGTGATTCATCGTATGGCACCCAGTGCCCATCCCAGCAAGTGCCCTCCTTAGTGCCCATCCCCCATTTAGCCCTTTCCCCCCCCCCCCCACCTCCCCTCCAGCAACCCTCAGTTTGTTCTCTGCATTGAAGAGCCTCTTCTGGTTTGCCTCCCTCTCCATTTTTATCTTAGTTTTCCTTCCCTTCCCCTAGGTTGATCTGTTGTTTCTTAGATTGTTAACATGGTGGCCTATTCCAGTTGGTGACTTTGCCTTACTGGCTACGGTTTGTAGGGGGTGAGGAGGGAGCGCAGTGGATTTGTGGGTGCCGAGTTCAGGACTGGGCG
This sequence comes from Panthera onca, assembly GCF_046562875.1. Classification (NCBI taxonomy): domain Eukaryota; kingdom Metazoa; phylum Chordata; class Mammalia; order Carnivora; family Felidae; genus Panthera; species Panthera onca. Next base: position 4,482,166 of record NC_138346.1, on the reverse strand, counting down.
TCTAGGGCTCGAGGTGCACCCAGGATGTCACTGTGACATTCCACAGCTCACTGTCACAGACTCTGAGTGAGCTCCTAAGGTTCAGAGCTAAGGCAACCATAGCCCTTTGTCCCCAGGGAGGCCCCAAGGCCTCAGGCTCAATGGTAGCAGAAGAAAGGAGGAGTCCCATAATAGAAATGTTGGGGGCTGGGGTCCAGACAAGCCCTGCTGAGCTCCCACTGTGTGCCAGGCTCAGGTAGGTATTGGGGCACGAGGGCGAATAGGACGAGATTCCTGTGTTTAAGGGGCTCAGGTCGAGAGGCTGGGGCATTGCAAGGAGGCAAATGTGTACCCAGGTAACTGTAAGGTGTCTCCCATTCACCCACAATGTGAAAGGTCCCTTGGAGCTGTGCCACCAAGGAGCCCCAGCGGCTGGGATTGTGGGTGCGTGGCATGAAGGGTTGGGGACAAAATGAGGACGGCGAGTCTGTGTGTGTGTGTGTGGGGGGGGTCTCAAGGAGGAGGTAACACCTGTGTCCAGCAGGAGAATCAAGACCGTCCAGGCAGCTGGCCACCTGGTCACAAGTGTCCACTGTGCTGGTAGGGAGACAGACGCCTTCCTTTGCTTTCGACCTCCCTAACGCCGGGGTCCCCTCCCGTTTGTTAACTACTGGAAACCAGCACAGACGGAAACAGGCCCCCTGACACTGATTTCCCTCTAACAGTTTCCAGCTTTTTAATCCAATTCATCAGCCATTGTAGAGTGAGCGCTTAAGGTAGTCCAGGAAAGGAGCTGGTGGTAATAAATACAGCTCAGAGGAAGGAGAAAGGGGGCAGAGGGACGCCAGCTTGAGGACGTAGGCAGGTTGAGGTAAACCCACGAGGGAACCGAAGCAGGTGGGGAGCCCTCAGACGGGGTGGGCTTCTTCCTGGCAGCGGGCAAGTGCAGAAGAAGGGGTGTGCTCTTGGCTGCCTCCCCTAGCTCGAACCCCTGACCTCTGTGTTCCGCTGCTCAGCCTCCAGAGAACGCAGGATCAAAGGCTTCCCTTAAAGTCCCGAGTGAACCCGCTGCCTGCTGCTCAGGAGCCAGCCTCGCCTACCTCGTTGCCCCTTGACTGGATCTGTCTCCACTGCAGGAAGATAATGGATGTGTGAATAGAGGCCGAGGGAGGCGGTCCGGACGGCCCCCTTTCTCAGGACCCTGCTAATGTGGCATGGCCCGGGTGCTCACCATTATGGGCGTCTGAGCCTCCTAGTCAGAGGGCCATTTGTCACCGTCACGGGTTTCCGGGAAAGCACCCTGGAGGGGGCCCCCTTCCCTCACGGGGTGCCAGGATCCGGGTGCCTCCCTCTTTTACGGAGGCACCTCCGAGTGGGTAGAAAGGTGGTCGCGGCGGGCGGGGGAGGTGGGGGACAGCCCCCGCGGTGTCACTTAGGGAATCTGGCCGGCTTCCGAAGGGGGGCCTGCACGGCGGTGGGCCTCAGGGACTGCCAGCCTCCAAGGTCCTCCTGGCCGGGCTCTCAGTGGCCAGCTGATGTTGGGGTGGGGCCGTGGAGTAGAAACAAGCCACCAAGCTGAGAATAGTCCCAGCCACTGGACTGAATTTCCCTCTGCGATACACAGATCCCGATGTTCCCCCAGAGGGACCTGTGGCTGGGGGTGGGGGTGCGAGAGTACAAGGAGGGGCACCGACAGGACCATTCTTCTCTCGTTACTGCTAGAGACCCCTTTGGAGTAGTTTTACCTTTGCAAAAAAAAAAAAAAAGGTTTTTGGGGGTCTGTGCCAACTTCTCTTTGCTCAGGGAATGTTTGAGACCTTCAGGGTGGCAGTCGAGGCACTCGAGCGCCTGCACCTGCCGGGGGCTTCGTTACCTCCCTCGAGGAAGGCTGCAGGGAGGATGAACGATTTGTCCTGGTTTGCCTGCTACGTGGCTGGGTCAGAGGTGAAGGTTTTGTGTCCCGGGAGCCCCTGCAGCCCCGGGCTGGCTGCGACACTGGTCGCGTCCCCTGCGCCCCCTGGTGCGGATAGCTCAGTGCTGAGCTCCGAGCTTCTGGATGTAGCCGAGGGGACCTTCGTGTGAGGAGCTGGGGACAGAATCCTTGGCTGCAGGAACACGCACCCCAGGAAAGCTGCAGAGACCCTTTTCCCCAAACCCGGTCACGTCCCGATTCCAGCACGTGGACGTCACTTTTGGGGTACCACCGTTTGACCCACAACACTCAGCCGCACACAAGAGTTGGGGTGTTTTTGGCTGGAGCCGCGGCCTGCCCGAGCGAGGACTTGTCCCAACCACCCAGGAGAGCTGGGCGCGTCCACGTTCCCTGCTGTCCTGCCTGCCTTCCCCAGACTCCAGGTGCTGGGGTCCCCGGCCTGACCTTCAGCCCGGCCGTGGTGCGTTTGCTGGTGATTGAGAATCTGACAAAAAGCTGTCCTGCTGGAATCTGGAGTGGCCCGTCTGGTGACACTGCTATCTTAGGTATTTGCCCAAGCCAGCGTCTCTGGGCAGAGGGAGTGATTCTTTCTTTGAAGCTCTGAGTTCAGAAGTCAGGCAGCTCGGTGTGTCCAAGGGGGCCCTGGCCCAGGGTGTTCAGGGCTTTGAGACTTTGGCCCTGAGCCCCCTGTCTTCACCTGCAGTCTGAAGGGTTAGAAGCAAGGACCCCCAGTGTTCCCTCTGCTCCCACGATCTCTGGCTCTGCTCAGGCAACGTGGGCTAGGGCTTGGCGGCCGGTCACGGCGAGGAGCCAGCTGTCCCCAGCGAGCCTGAGTGCACACACTGGGCAGCAGCACTGATCCGACCCTCGCGGAGAGGGATTCCCCCACATAGCTCTTGATTGCCGTGCACAAGGCCCCCTCGCATCGCAACGATCCTTCAGGAACGCCCCAGCGCCCAGAAACAAAGCCGTGCCACGTCTCTCCGGCAGGGCTACGTTCTCTCCAGGCCTCTGTGCCCTTTTCTGGGGCAAATTGCTGTGTGACTTGCCTTTTGTTCCTGGGCCCGGTGGTGCCAGGCCCGGTGTCCCTATTCAAGGCCTCGCCTCCGTCCCCAGTGCGTTTGGGGGACTTCAATCTCTCCCCCTTTCTGCACGCTGTCTCCCCTGACAGACGTTTGTCCTCACTACCATAAATTATGCTCTTCCCACCGTGTTACATCGTTTTTGGGTAAGTGGTGTAATTATCAGTAAGAAAAGGGCTTTTTCCTTCTGCGGCGTGGCCAGGGTAAGCTGAAAAGCCGAGACGGGATTGAGGGCCGAGCTCTGTGGTCTCAACTTCCGCCCTCTTCGTTCTCTGTTCAGATTTGCCTTCTCCTCCGATCCTTCCTTGGACCCCAGCCTGCTTGCACGGGTGACGGTGCCGCTACCCTTCCCCTCGGGGCACATTTACAATTTACCTTCTATTTTCTAACAGCAGCGGGAGAGACGTGTGCTTCAGCCTGTGTTGTTATAATCTTTTCAGAACTCAGAATACGTGGGAAGGGTAGAAAGTTAACATCTTTTTTTAAAAAAATGGGCTGTTTGGCATGACTTAGGGTAGAGATAAAACACGATCGTGGTGGAGTTGGCTTGAGACAGGCTTTAAACAACGCACACTGTTGGCTTAGCCATATCTTAAAAAAATTAGGGGCTAAGGAGCACGTGACTCCAGTCTTACTTAATCCTGGCAACCTTACGAAGTGGTGTCTTTATCTGCTGTTTTTCGGGGAAGGAGGTTCTGCGGTAGATACCCTGTCTCAAAGTCCCACTTCAGATCCCTGCGTAACTGGCACCAGAGTCTATACGGGCTTTCCGTGACGCGTAGCCGCAGACGGCATCGTGCCTTCGCCCCTTCCGTAAGCATCCGGGAGCCGTCCGGCCCTGGGTCTGCTGAGATCATCTGCAATCCCCGCCTGCACGGGGCCTAGGGTTCGGTGGGGCTGGCGGTCAGCAGGCAGGACATCATAACTGAGGGTGGCGAAGCCCCGCCATTGGAGGGACGCCGGTGTCCCCCGTGGGCAGAGCGGCTGCTCCAAGGGGGATTCAAAAGGAGGCCTGGGGAGTCAGAGGAACAGGCGTGCCAGCCCAGGGGAGGGCGGGCCAACAGGGCAGGGTGGGGTGTGCCTGAAGGATGGAGGGGGTTCGGCGTGGCTGGCCACGGCGAGGAGGGAGAGGAGGGAACATAACTTGCAGCAGCCGCAGGGCCACGCCCAGCAGAGCCTTTCGGACCAGAGTGTGGACCCCGGGTTTCTTTCCAAGGGTGGAGAGGAGCACTGGGCGGTTTTGGGTGGGGAGTGGCATCCAGTGACTCGGGGAGTGGCAGGGGGGACAGGAGGCAGCTGGGTGGCCACACTTTTCGTGGTCTCTACCCCCTCCCCATGCCAGAGAGTCCTCACAGCCAGGTGGCCCGAAAGGACAGAAATCCTATCCTGGCCACAGGACCAGGGTCCAGGCTCACAGTGGACATTGTCTCCCTGTCCTCTTCTGCCTGGGGGAGGACTTTAAGGCCCCTGTCGGGGCCTCCGTTTGGGTTCGTCTGCTGGTTCGACTGGGGGTTTGGAGGGAGCCCACAGAGCTGGAGTGCCCTTCTTATGACGTCGTATCTAAGGTGCGTGCCATCAACATGACATGTCCCCGAGGCAGGGCGGGGGGACTGTGGCCCACACACACATCCATGCCCGGCAGAGCAGTGGGCTCTGGGGTTCGGAAAGGCGCGAGGCAGGCGTCTCTCGAGGAGCTCCTGGCCATGGTGTTGGCAGACGACCAGGGCAGGTGATGAGTGCAGGGGCATATGAGGGGGAGGGGCAGGAAGGGGGGCAGGGATGAACTGACTGTGGGGGGGGGCGGGCGCTGTCCGAGAAGGCTTTGTAGACATCGGAAAAGGTTTTCAAGGATGAAGTTGGTCAAGTAGGCAGTGGGGAGAGGGACTGTGAAGGGGGCTCAGCACAAGGGTGGGTGCTGGGCCGGGACTGGCATGGCTTTGCGTTGTTAGGGTACAGTGTTGAGGTGGCGGTGGGCACGTGGGACTGCGGATGGCCTGCGGGTCACACGGGGACCCGCGTAGGCTCAGGGGCTGTGGAGGGGCTCAGGCCGGCATGCGGCCACCCTCGCAGAAGCAGCTGTTGGGGGGGCAGTTAGGAGCATACGGCCAGAGGCTCCACAAGGGGCGGGGAGGGTCTCAGTGAGGATGGGACAATGGGGAGGAAAGGACCAAATGAGTTAAGACGTTAGGAGGGGGAGACACACAGGGGATCAAGTGGACACCGGGCCAGCCTGAGACCTGAGGGGTAGGACAGAGGACAGGGCGGCTATGCCCCTGGGGACCACAGCCAGGGATGGGCTTCCAGGTGACGGGAGGCAGAAGGGATCAGGTCCGTCTGTGGAGCTGGACACATGCGGCCAGAGCTGGGACCTGGGACAGAGACTAGAGTCTGCGGGTCGTCCATCTGAGCGTCGTGGGTGTGGGGAGGGTCCTGGGGCGGGAGCAGAGACCCACGGGGCCCGAGTGTTGGAGGGTTCACAAGCTCCACACCAGCAGTACTAGAGGTTGTAGATAAATATCATTACCGTGTCTTTACGTTTCTGGAACATTCGATTAGTAGGATTGGAGTCTGACTCTAGGATGTTAACAACCAGCTTCTGGGCTCTCTGCTTCCTCATGCTGGGGTGTCTTTGCAGAAGGAGCTGTGCTGCTTGAACTGAATCCTAGGTTCTGTTCGACACCCTTCGGCCCAGCTGGCCTAGCCTGGTCCCCGTGCTGACATCTGTACCCACCCGTCCAGTGGCCTCCCAGCACTTTGAGAAGAAAGCGGTCCTAGCTGGCCACAGCCACCAGGGAATCAATGACGGGAAACCTGTGTTTTGGTGTGATGGGGTGAGCTGGGTCGGGAGCCCCGACCCCAGGCTGGCCTCCCGATTTCTCTGGTGTCGCGTGCGCACGGCCAGCATCGGGACAGGGAGGGATGGCTCCTAAGTGCTCTCTGCACGAGGGCCGAAAGTGTCCAGTGCCCCCCTCCACCCTTGGAAAGAAACCCGGGGTCCTCCCTGCCGCCGTTCTCTTCTGGGCTCTGAAACGCGGGTGAGGGATTATCCATTCAGCAGGTTAATTAACTTTCCGTATTGTCCTCCCCACCTCCCCCCCCCCCCCTTCCTCTAAGCGAGTGGCAAGGGTGCACTGACGTGGCATCCCGCCACTGTCACATCTTCTCCTGTAATTCCCTCAGTCTGGGATCAGTGGTCTGGAATCTCAGATGTCTCTTCCTCGATTTCTGTAATTTTTCCAGAGGTTGGTTCGTGCGCCTTCTCTCCAAGCATCAGGCTCAACTCACCGGAGGAGGAAAGCGAAGCCTCTGGGCGCTTGTGACAGCTGACATATTCCCCGCAAGCTGAGGGATGGTTCCCATTAAATGAGGATTTATGATCAATCCCCGCAAATTAAGGCTGCCTCGTGAGCTGCAGGTGAGACCCTCGCCAGTGAGTCTTTGTTAATTAGCATCCTGGCTCGCTCGGGGGAAGAAAAGCCAGAGTGTGTGTTTGTTGAAAATGTGTCTTTCCGTTTCGGGGCAGCTGTCTCCGGTGCCGACGGCACAGATCGGGGACGGGTGGGCAGCTGCCTGCTGTGGGCCACACTTTGGGTGGCCCTTGCCCTAGGGTTAGACAGTCTGTTCGAGCGTCCTGGTTCTAGAGGGATCAGAACCAATGCCCCTTCTGGGTACTCAGTTTTGTGTTGGGATACAATCAGAGATCAAAGACGTCTCTCTCTTCCTCTGGAACTCACACACACTGGCCCCCGCATACACCTCTGCTCTGTGCTCTGTTTCTTATCAGTTCCGTGCCCTCCTCAGCTGCTGAACTTTCCCTCGTACGTCTCCGTCTCTGAAGAGGGGTAGCACGGTAACACCCCTGCAGCTGGTTGGATAGTGTCTCACTCCCACCAAAAACATGTCGGTATCTCAACCCCTGGTGCCTGCGCATGTGGCCTGATTTCGAATTAGGTTCTTTGCAGTTGTAATTGATTCAGGACCTTGAGAAGAGGTTATCCTGGGTCAGGGTGGGCTCTACACCCACAGGCTGGTGTCTTTATGGGGAGAGGAGAGGACCAGCAGACGTGCAGAGAAGAAAATGATATGAAGATGAGGCGTGAGGTGGCCACAAGCCAGGGAGCCTCCACGTGCTGGGAAGCCACATGAAGGATTCTGCCCGAGAGTCTTTAAAAAAATTTTTTTTAATGTTTGTTTTATTTTTAAGAGAGAGGGACAGAGCGGGAGCAGGGGAGGGGCAGAGAGAGAGAGAGAGGGAGACACAGAATCCGAAGCAGGCTCCAGGCTCCGAGCTGTCAGCACAGAGCCCGACGCGGGGCTCGAACTCACAAACTGCAAGATCGTGACCTGAGCCAAAGTCGGACGCTTAACCGACTGAGCCACCCAGGCATCCCTCTGCCCGAGAGTCTTTAGAGAGAGCACGATTCTGCCAACAGAGTCCAAGATTTTGGACGTCTGGCCTCCAGAACTGAGAGAGGGAAAAAAAAACAAAAAACAAAAACGCTGTTGTGTGAATCCACACCATTTATGGTGCTTTGTTATAGCGGCTGCCGGAAACTAATATGCACTGTCCCATCCCCCATCTGGATGGTGTTTGATAAGATGATGTGAGACAGTGCCTCTGGTGCAGGGCCTTGAGCCTCCTGGCTATTATTATTAGTCTTTAGTCTTCCCTCCCCTCTGCTCCCAAGCAAGTGCTTTGCCCCCGCCTGGGGCCTTACCGAGCGACTGGGGGCTCCCCTCTGGCTTTCCCCTCGGGGACGTTGCTGGCTTGGACTCTGGGTAATATGAACCAGGCAGCAGACCTGAGCCAGGAAGGAGAAAATTATTTTCAGTTCTTCACTATTTTACTCTTTTACTGTAAAAACTTTGGGGGGGGGGCATTTGATAAATCATGTCAACTCTTTTGTGGGATGAACTGGGGTGTCTGTAAGTTCATACAGTAATTAATTCAGCCCCCAAGCCAGCAGGCAGCTTGAAACAATACACCACGCTGACACCTTGACATCAGCTTCTGTCTTGCTAATGTGCTAGAGTGATGTGCTGAGGTCATGGTTGGAGTCAGAATGACTTTTCCCGGGCACCTTTTATCAGAGCATGACCTGGCTGGACAAATGGGGCATTTTAAAAACTGTGGACTCCTGAGAAGTTTCTCAAATTCCACACACAAGTGAAAACATGGTATCTGTCTTCTCTGACTTATTTCACTTAGCATCACACTCTCCAGTTCCATCCACCTTGCTACAAATGGCCAGATTTCATTCTTTCTCATTGCCAAGTAGTATTCCATTGCATCGATAAACCACATCTTCTTTATCCATTCGTCAGTTGATGGACACTTGGGCTCTTTCCATAATTTGGCTATTACTGATAGTGCTGCTATAAACATTGGGGTACATGTGCCCCAATGAATCAACACTCCTGTATCCCTTGGGGAAATTCCTAGCAGTGCTATTGCTGGGTCATAGGGTAGGTCTATTTTTAATTTTCTGAGGAACCTCCACACTGCTTTCCAGAGCGGCTGCACCAGTTTTCATTCCCACCAACAGTGCAAGAGGGTTTCCATTTCTCCACATCCTCGCCAGCGTCCGTTGTTTCCTGAGTTGTTAATTTTAGCCACTCTGATTGGTGTGAGGTGGTATCTCAGTGTGGCTTTGATTTGTGTTTCCCTGATGATGAGCGATGTTGAGCATCTTTTCATGTGTCTGTTGGCCATCTGGATGTCTTCTTTGGAAAAGTGTCTGTTCTTTCTTCTGCCCATTTCTTCATGGGATTATTTGTTTTTCGGTTGTTGAGTTTGGTAAGTTCTTTATAGGTTTTGGACACTAGCCCTTCATCCGATATGTCATTTGTAAAATATCTTCTCTCATTCCATCAGTTGCTTTTTAGTTTTGTTGATGGTTTCCTTTGCTGTGCAGAAGCTTTTATTTTCATGATGTCCCAATAGTTCATTTTTGCTTTTATTTCTCTTGTCTTTGGAGACATGTCGAATAAGAGGTTGCTGCGGCCAAGGTCAAAGAGGTTGTTGCTTGTTTTCTCCTCTAGGGTTTTGATGGTTTCCAGTCTCACATTTAGATCTTTCATCCATCTTGAGTTTATTTTTGTGTCTGGTGTAAGAAAGTGGTCCAGTTTCATTCTTCTGCGTGTTGTTGTCCGAGAATGTCTTTGTTTCCATTGGATACTCTTTCCTCTTTGTCAAAGATTAGTTGGCCATACATTTGTGGGTCCAATTCTGGACCATGCGGGAAAGGAGGGAGAAAAATAGTTTCAAACAGAGGGGGAGCAAACCGTAAGAGACTCTTAAATATGGAGAACAAACTGAGGGTTGACGGGGGGCGGGAGGGGAGGGGAAATGGGGTGACGGGCATTGAGGAGGCCACTTGTTGGGATGAGCACTGGGTGTTGTATGTAAGTGATGAATCATAGGCATCTACTCCCAAAGCCAAGAGCACACTGTGTATACTGTGTGTTAGCTAATTTGACAATAAATTATATTTAGGAAAAAAACACAAAACTGTGGCCTCCTGAGTCCCACCAGACTAACTGAATCAAGATCTTCTGGATTGCAAATGCTTTCTGGGAGTCTTTGAGAGCTATGGGAGTAGCCTGGGTGAAGTTGGCCATCGGCTCAGGTCACAGGAGCTCTCTGGAAGCAAGTCAGGGGTGGGTAATGCCTTCACACAGAAAGCAGAGGCCACGGTCTGTTCCGGAGAGAGAAAGGACCTGTATTGCTCCTGAGCCCACAGGGCAAGTAAGAAACCTCCACTTTGTAGACTTAAAAATATTTTTTTAAATGTTTATTTATATTTGAGGGGTTAGGGGCAGAGAGAGAGGGAGACACAGAATCCGGAGCAGGCTCCAGGCTCCGAGCCATCAGCACAGAGCCCGACGCGGGGCTCGAACCCACGAACCGCGAGATCATGACCTGAGCCGAAGTCGGACGCTCCACCGACGGAGCCACCCGGGCGCCGCAACCCCCATTTTGAAAAATTCTCTGGCAGATTCGAGCCTTGTAGAAACCTTCAAACAAAGAACGAATTCAAATGGGGATCGGGTCAAGGCTTCAGATCAAAGTCTGACCAGTTTGTTCATATAGTGAATGAGGTTGATTTCGGTGCAGGTGGCCTGGTATCACGGGAGCCCAGAGGCATTAGAATGAGGGCCAGAGCAGCACGGAGTCCACGGCCACCGGGGCTCAGTGGGGAGGCACTAGGATATGGCTTCGTTATCCGTATCACGTAAGCACATACAGTTCTCATTCTCATGTGATGGCTCCTTTCTTCTTTTCTCGACAGACCTTTCTGCCACACGCCGAAAACCCTGCATTTCAAAAAGGCCTCCGGAAGGCACTTGCTGGGAGTGTGCTGGGGACCACTGTCAGGCCTGTGCAGAGGGCTGTCTGTGAGAGACTTCCTCGTTGCCGTGAGCACAGGCTTGGCTCAGGAGTGTCTGCTCTTGGCGAGGCGGGTGGGGTCAAGAAAGCCTGCGTGTCAGGAGGGCCTGGTGTCTGACAAGCGACAGATCTGTCTGGGCCTCATCGTTTTTGTTTAGGACGCAGAAGCCTAGCCCTTCCTCCAGGAGAAATCGCCGTGTATCCGGGGAGCGTGTGGGATGATCTGGTTTTAGTACCGGGCGTGGCGATCGGCCCAGAAGCCGCCTCCTCGCGGCCACGTCTGACAAGCCTCCTTCGAGCCCCACATTTCTTGGTGCGCACCTCTCTAGACACACCCTCCCCTTCATTTCCTCCCCTCTTCCCATTGCCTGTGTGCATTCCTCCTCTTTCTCTCCGGCTTCCTGATGGACTCTGCTCTTCTCCCTGCCCCCAGCGGCTCTGTCCGTCCTGAGCTCTCCTCCTGCTCTCTCGGCCACAGCCTCTGTGTCCTGGAAGGCTGAGCCCCACCATGTCTGTGCAGACTGTCCTGTCTCCTGAGCTCCAGACCCGTGCATGACCCAGGATTCTCCACAGCCACAGAAGACTCGACTTTTCTAAAATGCAATTCCTATCATGAAGCCAGAGGCCCTGGGAGTGACCCGGGCTGAATCCTCTTCTCTTGGCGTCTTGTTCCCCCCTCCCCAGGTCCAGCATCTGTTCGCCGCCAGCGTGGCTGTTCTCAGGCACAGTGCACCGTCTTTTGTCACCTTCCGAAAGCGTTTTGCTAGGTCCCCTTCTCAGTATGGCGCGCAGGGCCTTCTCTGTTGGTCCTTCCTGGCCTCTGCCGCCATGATGCATTTACGTTCTACTCGCACGGTCATTCCTGACACCCATTCTCTGGTGCATCCTTGGCCTGGTGGACTTCTAAGCATCCTTCAAGACCCTGCTCAAATGCATCTGCTTTGGAAAGCTTTCCCGAGTCCCTGGCAGAAGCCATACGTCCCTGCACTCTGAGCTCCGCCTCTGCCTCAGGAACGTCTCCCCGTGCCGAGGTGTTCCCTCCTGGCCTTTCTCTTCCGGAAAATCGTGCACCTCTTGCATGGATACATTTTTTGCTTATCTTCTTGTCCCTTGCCTGTCCCCACTGCCCCACTCCAGCACCCAGCGGCACCCAGACAGGTACATCGGCCCTGGCTTGGTGGTCACCTGGCTGCTGAACACAGAAGCTTCGAGGTGGCTTGGGGCCAGGTGGAGGGGCGGGATGTTCACGTTCTGCTCACGTTCTCCACTCCCAAGTGGTGACGGCCGCTCTGGTCACTCCCACAGCACTGCCACACCTTCTTTTCTCTCTTCCTCCGATTTCATTGTTTCCTCTCTCTCCAGCTAAGACCCAGGCGAGAGGGGAAGACGTCGTGGCCAGTTTGGGGTGTGGACAATGAGAACATGAGAAGAGGCAAGAGAAATGTTATTCTTCTTGCCTTCTTAGCCTGTAACGTAAGAGAAGATCCAGATACAAGTCACATGCTGTACAATTTACCCTTTCAAAGTGTACAAATCAGTGGGGTTTTTTGAATATTCACAAAGCTGTGCACACAGCACTATTCTGATTCCAGAATGTTCTCATCACCCCAAATAGAAAGCCATTAGCAGTCACTTCTCACTCACCCCTCGCCCATTCTGTTAACTTCTCATGTAGCATTACACACACACACACACACACACACACACACACCCCTACACTTTGGCCTGGATAGCATAAAATTAAGAGCAAATTTTAGTTCTAGAAAATTTTCGATTATACATAGAGCCTCATCTTCATGGACTTAACTCTACAAGGTTATGCTTCTGTACGTAGGGGTGTCTGCCATAGGAGCTAACATTTGCAGTGTTTAGAACTGTGTCTGGCACTTGCTAAGTGCTATAAATGTGTTTGCCAACCAACTAGCTGAATGGCGGTGTTATTGGAAGAGGTAGGATTTCGGGATTCCAAGGTCTCTCTCAAAAATCTAATGGAAAATCCCATCTGTTCAATTGAGGCCAAACACCAGATTTGAAACACAAGGATGTCCTTAAGAAGGGGATGATTCCTTATTAAATATTGGAAAATATTCCTAACTTCCCTCTAGAGAGAAGCCATGGCAAAAGACCAGTTACAAGAAAAATACAGTCAAAGGAAAGTGGAATTAGAACATTTTGCTATAATTTTAAGTAAGTGGATTCTTTCCATTTGTTATTAATTGTGTTCCCACTGGATGCCTCAGTCTCAATAATGTTTATTTACCTATCAACATCAGTACTCACAAGGTATTCCGGACCCGCTGGGCATCTCCTCTATAGGATAGAGCACTTTTAACAATGCGGGCGTATCACACAAAGTTTTTAGAATGACGTAAAAATAATACTAAACTCTAATTTAGCTTTTGGCATTAATTTCTCGATTGTAAGAAGGGCTCATGTCATAGCCTTTAAGGACATTATGCATCTAAAGACAAATCTGAAGTGCTGTTGAGAACGGCAGACCCAGCTGGAGGCTCTGGGAGCTGTTCCATCTGGAAGAAACCATGGCATGTCCAGAGGGCAGGGTGGTCTGATGGAGTCGATGCTGGAGAGGGTGCGTGTACAATAGCAAGGCTCTGGACCAGGGTTGGAATCCGGGCCAGCAGATGGAGAGGCTGAGGCTGAAGGCTTCCTGGGAATGAGCCAGCAGGCAGGAGTAAGGTCCAGGCAGATGCCTTGGGCACAGGGCAAAGGAAGCAGAATGCAGACCTCTATGGGGACCCAGTTTGCAGAGGTGGGTAAAGGTGGTGACTTGGTCACAGGAGGGGCTGGAGCTTGCCAGAGCAGGGCTGTAGCAGAGCCCCACTCCGGGCTCAGGTGAGCTGAGGACTGAGCAGCCTCCTTGGCACGCTCAAGCCCGGTGATGTAGACGCTGGCGGGGGGAGGCTGCGGGGGCCATGGCTGGCCGAGGTTGTGAGAATAGTCTGAAAGAGCCCTGATTGGCTTTGCAGTGATGAAGTTGTGGGTGCCCATGACCATGTGGTAGGCCTACTCTGGCCATGTTCCCACTTAGTCTCTAAGTAAGGTCCACGGGACTAGATATGGTGCATCAGCAGTGGCCAGACTGGTGAAAAGCTGTTCGATGCTGGCTTCGGCCTGTGGCTTCTGGAATAAGGCAGGTGTGGGCTCGAATCCCAGCTTTACCATTTGCCAATGTCATGGCCTTGGGGTTGTTATTGATCCCTCTGGGGCACGGCTCATTAAAAGCACTGTTACAAGGATGCAGGAAATAATGTATGCCAAGAGCATCCGTGGTTATTACCGATGAAGCCCAGGAAGGTCATTTTCACTGATTGCATTGGCTAAGTACACTCAATCCGATGACCACAGCCATATGCTCCCCCATTAGTTTCCTGGCCCCCACACCAGTGTTTCTGAACTTTTAAAATGTTTTGAGTCACAAACTCCTTTCAAAACCCGACGAAAACTCTGCATACTTCCCCCCACTGAAATCCACTCGGACATTTTGCAAGGGATTTCAGAGGGTTCCCAGATAACCCGAGTTGAGAATCCCTGCTCTTGAGGACAAGACTGCTTTTGTAACGGACATTTCACCTGTCACTGTGCCATAGGTGTGTGCAGTCCTGCACAAATGCTTTAACGTTCCCATTTGCAAAACAGACTTTCTTTATCTGATACACATTGCCCCTTATGCATTGATTAATCTGCTGAGTAAGACCATGTCTTTGGCACAGCCCATGGAACCCTGCTACTCACTTCTGGCAACTGTCTGGACAGTGTCTGAGTCTGTAGAAAACCCTGTTGCTTGGACATTATGGGACTCCTTCTCCTTTTTGTCCTGCTGAAACCATCTTTCCACAGAGAAGGGATGCTGTATTGGATTCTATCACAGGTAGACGTCATGTTACTATCCGGACCTGACCTGCCTCCAGTCTCTGGTCTCCCTTCTAACCTCCTCTTTCCGCAACCTCATCGAGCCCCACGTTGTCCTTCCTAGTTGATGTTTTGTGGAAATTTTGCATGAGGGAGGCAAAGACGTGGGGTGGCTTGACAATTAATTGAATAACGTGATGGGTAAAATTAATAATGGGGCAGACCTTTAAGAGTTAATATGATACAATTTCCAGATTAAGTGGGGACATATTGTTAAGAGTGTTGGGAAGGAGGAATACAAATATATGATTGTATTTGCATATTTCTGCAAAAAGAGACACAGAAATGATAATGTAGAGGTTAGTCAAAGTGGTGACCTTTGGGGATTGGGTAAGAATGGGGTAGAGAGAAGGGCTGAAGATAAGTGGCTTGGGTATAATTTTATATATAATTGTGATTTTTGCACCGTATATATTCTAATGTTAAGAAATAGAGTTTAATACAAAATGGTAAAAAAAAAAAAGCAAACTCCGGTATTAAAAACATAAGTTAAGTTAGTTGTGTGACAAACCGATCATTCTAACAGCACAAGAGAAATCTTAATTCAGATAACTTTGAACTTTGCTAACTAGATTTGTTCTTGATAATGGCATGGCTGCTGTCATTATGTCACTTTTCAAATGTTTTCCAAGTATCGTAGGATAGATGAAGTAAGTGGCTGTATCCTCTTGCCGGGGTCCAGGGCTCTCACTGTGGAAGAAGGAGCCACAAAAACGGAATGGGGGAGGTGGGGAGGAGTCTTTGGTGTCGGGTTGAGTCAAAGGAATCAGAGTGAAATATGTACTTATGTATTACCTGTCACCAACAGCGCTAAGGTGCAGTGACATCCCAGTTATGGTGGGCACGCCTAGTGCCCAAACTTTGGTTCCTAAATACCATTCTTCACTAAAGGGAACTAGGGCTTTTGGAGAGACAGCTGATGCCTGTAGGGAGCCACAAATTGCACCTGGAACATCTAACTTTAGAAACCAGGGTGTTGCGTATGGGCTGGAGGAACGCACAAAATGACACAAGAGCTGGCAAGGAGGGGCTCCCGGTGGACGGACCGTCTATCAAAACAGTAACTATGTGTGGCAACAACACCTGTGTGGCATTCTTCCCCAAATGTTAATAAAGAGGAAATGATCAGGCAAAGCAATGCCAGACATCCTGCAGGACAACCAGCCTAGGCTCTGTTCAATGTCATGCAAAACAAACAACTCAAAGGGTGGTAGATGGGGAGCTGTTGTAAAATAAAATAAAGTAAAAAAAATAAAAATAAAAACAGTAAAAATGCAGTGAAAGAAGCTTCATGGGATCCTGGGGCAAAAAAATGCAACCTTTGTAAGAGGCATCGTGCTGGGACGACTGAGGATGGTGAGTGTAGCCTCAGTAGATGGGGCTGTTCCATTCTGGTTTCTATTTGCAGGTGTGCTCACATCTGTGGTCGCCCTGGGAATGGGACTCCCAGGGCTGAGCCTTTAGCCCACTGGAGTCCTGGGGCTTCCTCCGTCCCCATCGGCTGGGAGGTCTGGTGACTGGTGAGGGTCCCAACCGCTGGCTGGAACCTGCCAGAACTCTGCATGCCCTGTGCTGCCCTGTAATCCTGCCTAATTGAGAGGGTCTAGGTCATTTTCCTGCTCCTTCTTCTGCTCCAGCTCTGGTGGGTGGGACGAATCTGCTGTATTCAGCTGTCCCCTAACCTGCCCCTCGGATCCCTGAAATCTGTGGAAGGAGATATTACTGGTGTATCTGCGTCCTCCTGGCCAGGCCACAACTAATTCTCAACGGGTGGGCTTCCGCCTCGTAAACCGCCCTCACGTGTTGGCTGGTTGTGCTTTTCTCGTTTCCAAACAGCATCGCCTCTTCGCTTCCTCCCCGGGGCTTGGATCATTGTGCCAGGATGAATCAGGGATTCTGAATTCCCAGACACCTTGGTGTTGACTCTCCCCCAAAAGGGCCGTGGGCACGTCAGTACTTGGGGAGTTAGGGATTGGGGTCTTTGTGAGCTCATCGTGTATCCTTGGGGCAAAGCAGTTGACTGCCGGGGGACTCCGTGTCCTAACGGTCACTTCGCGTCGGGGGACTCAATGCTTCTTAGCAAGTGGCCAACATCTGAGTCACTTGTGGAACATCAAAACAGCACGAAAATCAAAACCACCAGACACACGGCCGGCTCCCACTACCGGGGGGTTCTCCTTCCGCAGGTCCGGGTGGGGCCCGAACACATGTACTTTTCAGAAGGTTCACGGAGTCTTCTGACACATGTGTTTGTTGGAGAACCACCCGACCAGAATGACGTCCATCAGAGCTCTTTCCAGGGGAGGGGCGGTTCAGTGGCTTCCAAAATGTTTCTGAGGTTCAGAAAAACAAGGCCGGAGGAGTGACT
Source organism: Panthera onca (assembly GCF_046562875.1). Taxonomy (NCBI): domain Eukaryota; kingdom Metazoa; phylum Chordata; class Mammalia; order Carnivora; family Felidae; genus Panthera; species Panthera onca. The sequence continues at coordinate 4,465,484 of NC_138346.1, read as the reverse complement.
CAATGCTTGGGCCATGCACATTCTTGCCGAGTGAGGCTGAGCCACACCAGAGCCCCTGTTCTGCACTCACATCTGCTTTTCTCCCAGATGTGGGGCACCTCCTCCCCTCCAGAGAGGGATGTTTTCGTGTTGGCCGGCCGGCCCTGGGCCTTCTGAGGGGTCATTTGAACCCGAGTGGCGCAGTGAAGGAAAAACAGCCAGTGGGATGACAAATGGGCTTGATTTCAAAGAAGTGTGTTTCCAGCCGGAGGAAGGGCGGTCTTAGTGCCCCGGCTTTGCCTGGGAGTGCTGAGTCACGACCGCTCGGTCAGCAGTGTTTCGCAATGGGCCTCAGGGTTTGCTTGGATCGTGCCCTTTCCAAGAAAAAGCCCAAGCCTGACCCAGCAGTGTGCTTTTTTGTGTGTTAAAACGCAAAGAGAAATCTGTTCAAAATATAAGAGAAAACAGTCTTGGAAGTGTTCTGGGCTGGCTTCCTCAGGATTCCTTGGATCTTGGGGCCTCATTTGTTTTCTACGGTTCCATCAGTTTAGGATACTGCAGTCCAACTAGTTAGCTGCCGAGAACACATTAATTAAGCTCCTAGCGGTTGCCTGCCCGGAATCTCATGTAAGCACCTAACATCTTCTCCCTGGGCCCGTTTCTGAGAAGCCCAGGTGAAGGTCATCACGTGTCCGGATGCTCCCATGGTCCCCGGAGCGACTTGATCTCTTGAGTGACACCTCCCAACCCCCCCGGGGCCTGCCCGTCCTCCTGAACAGGGGCCTGCAGCTGACGTTGACATCCATAGGAAAGAAGAGTGAAAGGTTTCATGAAAATAAGGGCTAAACAGGCATATGGGTTGAATGGTGGCCTCCACAAGGTATGTCCACTCTTTAATCGCAAGTGTCTGTGAGTATTACTTCAATAAAAAGTGTAAGAGAGGCGCCTGGGTGGCTCCGTCGGTTAAGCATCTGACTGTTGACCTCAGCTCAGGTCTTGATCTCAGGGTTGTGAGTTCAAGCCCCGCGTTGGGCTCCACGCTGGGAGTGGAGCCTACTTTAAAATACACACACACACACACACACATATATATAAAATAGACAAAATTATAAAAGAAAAGAAAAGAAAGAAAAGAAAAGAAAAAATAAAATAAGATATACAAAGTTTAAGTAAAGTCTTCGAGGTGAAGAGATCGTCTTAGTCTCTCTGGTAGGCCCTAAATCCAGTGACAAGTAAGAGTCACAAAGAGGACGATAGCTTGGAGGGATGCCTGAGGCCACCAGAAGCTGGAAGAGTAGAAAGGACCCCCACCCAGAGCCTGTGTATGTGGCCCTGCGGTCACCTCTACCACACACTCTGGCCTCCAAAACTGTGAGAGTTTCTGTTGTCTTAAGCGGTAATTTGTTACAACAGCCACAGGAAACGAATACACACACACACACACACACACACACACACCCTAGCAAGCAGGCTATACACACAGGGCCCGGACTCCTGATGGAAGCCGGAGGACAGCTAAGACAGCAGGCGCAGCAGACGCCAGGATCATTTCCTCCTCGGACCCGTACCTCCCTTCCATCCAGGCTCTGCTGTTTGCCCAGCAGATGCCCGCCATTCGGCCTCGGCCTCCAGGTTGCCGCCCCAGAATGTCCTGCCCCCGGTTCTGCAGCTCGGCAGACCCCCACGGCTGGAGGGGTCTGCTGACCTGTCTGAAGTCCGGTGCCCTGACCCCCAGGCCAACCCTTGTGGGGGCCGCCACCCTATGGCTCCAGGGCCCTTCTCCTTCTGGAACCCGCTCAGCTGTTCTGCTGTGTCTGCCCCTGAGGGCCCCAGGCGGCCCCGAGAGGCCCCGGGTCAACCCCGCCCTCGATGGCTCATCCACTACCCGTCCCTGTCACACAGCCATCCTCTGTGACTTTTTATTTCTTCCCTGGAAATACGTTCTGTGACTCCTTCCTTTCCTGGTTGGATTTTAAAGATGATTTGTGCCATTTTGGATTTCAATGAAGAGTCTTGACGATTTGCCTTCTCCCCCTTTGGGTGTGTGTTGAGTTTGAGACAGCGACCGTTTTATGGCACAGGCCATGCCAAAGTTCCTGTCCTGAAACTGAAAACGTAAAGGTTTTCAGCACATTAATACAGCGAATAATACATTCCGAACATTGTTCTGAGGGGAAAAAATTCGAAATTTATCCTGTGTAACTTTTCACCGTGACTATTGATCTAGAATACTGATGTTAGTCTCAAGAGATCATGCATTTTGTCACTATTTTATCCCTTAGCCTCTAGAGTTGGACATTCTCTGAAATGTCAATTTCTTTTCTTTATTTACTAAAACATTTTTAGTTTATTTTAGAGAGAGAGTGAGGGGGAGAGGGGCAGAGGAAAAGAGAGGGAGAATCTTAGGCAGACTACAAGGCTCAGCATGGGGCCTGACACCGGGCTTGATCTCACAACCCTGGGATCGTGACTTGAGCTGAAATCAAGAGTTGGACCCTCAACCGACTGAGCCATCCAGGTGCCTCTGAAATGGTATTTTCTTTTAATATAGTTTTTGATAAGACGGCCCTATATAGGGCAAACATTTCTAAAGAAATATAGAGAGGTAAGTAAGCAAGGCATGACTTCACAAGGTGTCAGATGACCTGTGACTGCCTCTTTTGTGTCTTCACATTAACTCCTATCGTGACCATCCATTGAGAAGAGGATGCTGGGGTTTTCGCTTTCTCTGCTCCTCTGTGATAGCATATGAGGTCCTGTTTTTGGCAGGATAAATCATGGTTAGCCTCACGATGCCCCTACTGTCCAGAGCAGTGGGGATTCTCTTCATTCCAGGCTGAAACTTATCTTCTGATTTTCTGCACACTCCAAAAGCAGTCCCTTCATCCCCTTCCCCATCCATCATGGTGGAATGCTCCCGTCACGGGCTCTGATGAGAAAGGTCAGACAGGACACCTGTTGGACACACGGCTTTTGTCAAATAATAACCAGAGAGAAAATAATTGACGGAAGACAGACAGGAATTCATTACTAATTACAGAGCCGGGCCATCTTGGCTTCGGATGCAGAGTTCAGGCTAAGTATATTTGCAAAGCGAGTAGTATTAAAAAAGTTTACGTTTACATGGTGGCCATAGTTCGTATGTTCTGCGAGACGTCAGAATTATAAGCCATCGAGGGGGGGCTAGAAGAGACCAAAGATAATTTTACTTTTCATCATGAGTAGCTTCACTCTCAAAATAAAAGCTTCCCAGCCGTGATGTCATCTAATTACTAATAAAAGCAATTATATTCCCATCTTGCAATGTTCTCAAATAGTTATTATTAGAGCCCTAAAGCCGATGGAATTCACCGGGTTACTTTGGGCTGACTGCAGAGTCCTGACATCGACGGCCAAACTTGTCCTTTGAAACAAAAGGGCATCAACTAAAGGCAGGTCCCCCGAGGGTGGCTGTGGGGACAGGCTGGTGGGCACATCCAGAAAGACAGGTACTACCTCTGCTCCAGACCCTTCCCTCATTTTATGACTTGCCCCCGCCCATGGCCAAGGCGTGTTGCTAATTAGCGGTTTATGGTGTGTTTACCTGCTTCCCCACTCCAGCTTTTAGGAAACTCAGAGGCAACTTTACATTATTTCACATCAACATCCTATGCTCCTTGAAGATGGTCTCTCTTCTGCTTTGGTCTTTCATTTTAGGTAATGTTCTGCAAGGGCTTGGGGACCCCCCGGGGCCCCACTAGGAGCTGGGCATCATGCCCTGACAGAGAGGGGTTGAAGCAGGCCAGCGGGGACAGGGAGCTTTGGCAGACAGGGCTGCTGCAGAAAGTTCTAGAGATGGAGGGGGTTGCACAGTAAGCATTGTTGGCAAGTCTCCCCCGAAGTAACCTCCAGTTCTTCCAACATGCCCTCCCCACTCCCACGGCACCCCCACGACCCCCGCCCCAGCCTCTCGCACCCCCTCCGCCCCCGCCCTGCTCCCAGGATTACACGTGGAGACAGCTCTTGTCCCCCCCTGCAGAGGGGCCGTCTTGTCTCGCTGAGGAACCCTGGCTGGGCTGGACTGGGGCTGAAACAGAAAATAATGTGTGGTTTTATTACCAAATTCTTGAACAGTTTTATATATATTCATAACTGGAGATAAGGTGAGTAAAATAACCCCATGCCCATAATTCTTCTGAAACATCTGTTTTCAAAATATTGTTTTACCCAGAGGGTGCCACCTTCAAATAGTTGAAGCAACTTCTAAAAGGACCAGGCTGTCAAGCTGGAGTTTAATGCATGAATTGTACTTTAACCCTTCAGACAACCCTTCAAACCCTTCAAACACCCAATTGCCGTTCTTTGCTTAATGTCTGTGTTCTTTCTTTCTTTTTCTTTCTTTCTTTCTTTCTTTCTTTCTTTCTTTCTTTCTTTCTTTCTTTCTTCTCTCCCTCCTTCCCTCGCTCCCTCCTTCCCTCCCTCTTTCTTTCTTTTTCTTCCTTCCTTTCTTTTTCTTTCTTTCTTTCTTTCTTTCTTTCTTTCTTTCTTTCTTTCTTTCTTTCTTTCAGAGAGCTCGAGTGGGGGAAAAGGGGAAAGGGGGAGAGAGAGAGAGAGAGAGAGAGAGAGAGAGAGGGAGAGAATCTTAAGCAGGCTCCACGCTCAGTACAGAGCCTGACACAGAGCTCAATCTCACAACCCTGGGATCGTGACCTGAGCTGAAATCAAGAGTCAGACACTCAACCAACTGAGCCACCCAGGTGCCCCTAATGTCTGTATTTCTTAAATAGCTTTTCCCAAAAGAGGTCCAGAACCACTTGCTTTAGGATCCTCTAGAAATCTGTAGCCTTTTCTTACTCAGTTACAAATTTTCTGGATAGGACTTGAATTTAATAGGCTCCAAAAAGATATCAGGTCAATATAAAGCTTGAGACCCTCTACATTAGGGCGTTGGCAAACGTTTTCTTTAAAGGGCTAGATAGTAAATATTTGAGGTTTTGTGGGCTATAGGTCTTTGTGACAACTAAACTCTGCCATAGCAATACACAGATGGATGGACATGATGACTGTGTTTCAATAAAACTTTATTTACAAAATAAGTGGCGGGCTGGATTCAGCCCCTGGGCTGTAGTTTGCCAACTCGTGCACCAGACCGTGAGTTTAGAGAATGGAGACCCTGTCTATCTTGTTTGCCACTGCACAGAATCCAGCCAAGTCTGCATCATAAAATAGTCACATGGTAAACATAACCGAGTGCATAAACGAATAGATACTTAACAATGGACCTTGACTTTTTAAGGCTATTTGAAAATTTACATAAGGTGACAATCATTCTTTTTGGTGTGCAATTCTACGTGTTTTGGCAAATGCACAGTCATGTAACCGCCACTGCAGTCAGGATAGAGACTTTCTCTCTCTCTCCACCCTGACCCCCAATGCCCCCCCTCTCTCCACCCAGACCCCAAATCCCCCCTAGATACTATTCACAGTCACACAGATCTGTTCTCTGTCTCTATGGTTTGGTCTTTGAATATTTGCAACTCATTCGTGTTTTTGCGTGTGTCAACAGCCTGTTCCTTTCATTGCTCAACGGTATTCCGTTTTATGGATGTACCACAGGTTGTTTTTTTTTTTTTTTACACATTTGGCCATTGTGGGAAATTTTGGTTGTTTTTAGCTTTTGCCAATTAGAAATAAAGCTGTTCTAAACACTTCTCTACAGGCTTTTGGGGGGGGGCGGCATATGTTTTCATTTCTCTTGGTTGAGAACTTCAGAACGGATAGCTGAATTATATGGGAAGAGTATGTTTAACTTTATTGGAAACTGTCACATTGCTTTGGAAAGCTGTCCTGTTTTGATTCCCACAAGCAGTGTGTAAGAGTTCTTGTTATTCTGCATCCGGGCAAGCACATGGTATATTCAGTTCAAAAGAATTGCAGTCATTCTGGCAAGCACGTAATGGCAACTTATTGTGGTTTTAATTCACATTTTCCGAATGAGGAATGATGTTGAGCATCTTTTCTTGAACTTACTTTCTGTCTGTGTATCTTCTTTGGTGAAGTGACTGTTTAACTTTTGCCCACTTTTTAAAAATTGGATTTTTTGTTTTATGTTGAATTTTGAGAGTTGTTTATATATTCCTGATACAGGTTCGTAGTCAGTAGTATGACTCACAAATATTTCCTCTCAGTAGGTAGCTGGTCTTTTCTCTCTCTGCCATAGGACAAACGTTCTGGAATTTTGATAATGTCCACTTTATCACCTTTTTATTTTATGGATTATGCTTTCATTATCTCATCTAAGACTTTTCTGCCCAACAGCTGGTCACAGATTTGTTTCCTACATTTTCTTTAATAACTTTACAGCTTTACATGATACTTTTAGGTCTATGATCCACTGAGTTAGGTTTTATATGAGGTGGCAGATGTAAATCAAGACTTAACATTTTGCATATGGGTGTCCAATTTTTCCAGCCCTATTTGTTGAAGATTATCCTTTCTTCCTTGAATTGCCTTTGCATATTTGTTGAAAATCAATTGACCATAATCATGTGGGTCTGTCTGAGCTCTCTCTTCTGTCCCATAGATCTATATATCTATTTAATTTTTTACCCCTCTTTCATTCTTGTATTAATAATTTTTGTCTTTCTTTTTTCCTGATTGGCCTAGCTAGAGGTTTTATTAACTTTATGGGTCTTTCCAAAGAACCAGCTTTGGTTTCTTGATTTTCTCCACTATTTTACTATTGTAAATTTCATTGATTTCTGTTCTCATTTTCATTATTTCCTTCCTCTGCTTGCATTTAGATTTTATTTGTTCTTTATTTTCCTAAGGTGAAAGTTTAGATTATTAATGTTAAATATATGTCTCTAAAGTATGCATTTAATGCTATACATTTTCCTCTAAGTGCTGATTTCACTGCATCAAACACATTTTTATTTTATTTTCATTGTCTCCTAGTTCAAACTATTTTTTCTGACTTCCTTGAGACTTCTTTGATTCATGGGTTGTTTAGCAGCTTATTGTAGAATTTCAAATACTTGGGAATTTTCCAGTTATTGTTCTTTACTGATTTCCAAACTAATTTTGTTACAGTCTGATAATGTATGAGTTCTTTGTATGAGTTCTGTTTTTAAAGATTTGTTGAGCTGTGTTTTATGCCCCAGAATGTAGTCAATATTAGTGAATGTTCCGTGCACTGTTGAAAAGAATGTATACTCTAATGTTGTTGGATGTCAGTTAGGCCAGATTGATTGATAATTCTGTTCAGGTCATTTACTTCCTTCCTATTTTCTATCTGCTTTGTCTATCAATTACTGAGAGAGGGATGTTGAAGTCTCCAACTATGATTGTGAATTTATTGATTTCTCCTTTCAGTCCTATAAGTTTTTGCTTCATAGATTTTGCCATCCTGTTGTTATGTGCATATATGTTTAGGATTGCTGTCTTCCATAAGAATTGATCACTTACCATTATATAATGTCTCTTTTTGTTCCTGATAGTCTTCTTTGTTCTGAATTCGGCTTTGTCTGAGATTATTGTGGCTACCCTAGCAGTTTTTGAATTATATCTATGGTATATGTTTCTTCATATTTTAACTCTTACTGTGTTTGAGTTTTATGTTTAAAATGTGTTTCTTATGGAGAGCATATAGTTGACTCCTTTTATTTCCTTTAGATCTAATTTGACAATCTCTGTCTTTTATCTGTTGTGTTTGGACAATTTGCATTTAAAGTGATTGTTCGTAGGGCGCCTGGGTGGCTAAGCTGGTTGAGCATTGGACTCTTGAATTTGGCTCAGGTCATGATCCCAGGATTATGGGATTGACCCCTGCATCAGGCTCTGCACTGAACATGGAGCCTGCTTGAGATTCTCCCTCCCTCTCTCTCTCTCTCTCTCTGCCCCTCCCCTGCTCATGAGCTCTCCCTCTCTCTCTGTAAAATAAAATAAAAAAATAAATAAAGTGATTTGGGTCACCTGAGTGGCTCAGTTGGTTGTGTCTGACTCTTGATTTCAGCTCAGGTCACAATCTCACAGTTTGTGAAATTGAGCTCTGCATCGGGTTCTGCACTGACAGTGTGGACCCTGCTTGGGATTCTCCTTCTCTCTCTCTTCCTCTCTGTCTCTCAAAATATACAAATAAACTTAAAAAGAAGTGGTTGTTCATATACAGGCATCCTTGCTTTGTATAGCTGCGTGGGGCTGTATAAATGACCATGGAAGCTGAAACTACACAGAGTGATCTCGATAATCAATGGGAAAAATAAGATGGTTAAAAATATTTTGTCAAAACATTAACAACTCTCCTGCTGTTGTTTCCTAATGTATAGGAAAATGAAAAATAGTAAGACTAATATTTACTTAGAACACTATAATGTAAAACATTAGAAACATTCATTCTTTGTAAAAAAAAAATATCAGGTGTGTGGTCATTGCTTGCCTTCTCCTCTTATACACCTTCTGTGGGTACTGGGCATCCTCTCTGTGCTTTGGCAGGCCGCCATTTTGATCAGCCTCCAACATTGTCTCCTTTGCTGTTATAATGTCATGAAATATCTCTGGGAGTTCCATTAGTGTGAAGTTGATCCGGCATCCGTGGCACTAAGGAATCTTTCTCCTTTTTGTCAGAACGAATCTCCCCATGTGTGTTGGGCAGGGTGGCTCACGAAGGTCCTGGTTCACATGTAGAGCCTCTTCATGGCAGCCGTGTCAGCATCGCCATGGTCATCCACTTCATCTACCAATCTGGTTATGTTCAATTTGAACTTTTCCTGGACAAACCACTTTTCATTTATTGCATGCATGCTCATGTATGTTGGCCAATGCCCTTTTCTGATTATCCATTCATTGTAAACATCCCATGGTTTTATTGCCAGGACACAAGGAGGCAACAGAAATGGACATTTTGCTGTCCATGACGCCCTGAGTAGGAGGGTGACCATCCAACAACAGACTCTGGAGGAAGTGATGGGATTGGTGACTGAAGTGATGTGCGTCATTACTTGCCTCATGGTCTATGGATTGCAGAGCCAGTGGTGAAGCTGTGCCTTATGCAATTCCTCACAGTTAATGTGCCATGGTAGCTGAACCCCGAAAGGTGTTGTTGGGGGCACTTTCATCACTGACCTCAATTGTTCTTGTCTCCCTCTGTGCTTCTCCTCAGAATCTGTCTCTGACAGTAACTCTGTTGTCGTCCAGCATTATTGTGATTGGAGCCCTAACCAGGTGGTGTAGAGAGTGGGGAAGGGGGTTGGATCACACATAGTTCCCTTTCACTGGCTGGATGGGGTGTCACTGCTACTATTTGGAAATGTCCTTCCCAAGATGAAGGTTTTGTTCTGTAAGGAGGATCACACAATGGTTACTCCTTCCTTCCTCCTATCAGGACCATGGGAAGTGTTGGGGGGAGGGTATTCCCTTTGCATTCACCCAATCCTCTGTTAGTTGGAGTTCCTGAAGGAAAAGGCTGAAGAAGTGTGGGGACTTCTCTAAAACTGTGGCCTCTAAGAGGTTCTCACTCAGTATCCCACACTCAGAGTCTAGCAAATTCCTCAAAATTCCTACCTTAATGTTCCTATTGGCTTGTGGCATCTGGTGATTTCTGTTTCAGTTTAGTAAATATCAGGTCCTCTGTCTGCTCAGGGCACCTATTTTTTCAGATGTCAGGGTGGTGGTCTGCCTTGAGACCTCAGTTTTCTGAAGGGTCCAACAAAAGTTGTCAGTATTCAGTTCATCTGGCTTTTCTCATGGCAAGGATGGAGTGCTGGCATCTGAGTTCTTTACATGTCCAGCTAAAACCAGAAGCCCAGCAAAGTCATGCTGGAGTTTCTGTCTCAGCTGTCCAGTTGTGAGGCTCATGGAGAGAGGGAGGCCACAAGTGGAAAGCCATTAGTTGCAAGTCAGAACAACCTAGTTCCCTCATCAGATCCAAAGGGTTCAAGAAGGGCTAGAGTCATTCCCTGTCACAAAGCAAGGTCGCCGAGTCTTTCCCCAAAAGGGATGGGAACATCTACAGGACACTCAAGCCAAAGAAGAGACACTTGGGGAACAGAGCAGACCCATTTTCTAAGACTGGTTACTGTCTGGGTGTCAGACACTGTGCTATGTCCTCTACATGGATGGGGCAAGTATGATACTCCCAATCCAAATTCACATGCCTTGTTAAACACCTACAATGATTGCGTCTCACTATATCTACCTTTCCAAAAGTGTGTCCTGAAATGCTATTTTTTGGAAGATGTTAATCAGAGTCAGGGGATGTTGGGGCAGAGAAGGGTGCTGTAGGAAGCTAGTTTGGGAAACTGGGTTGCACCTTGCAGAAAACTCTGATTCCAGGGCTCTAATCCTTGTACAGAGCTGGATTCTGGGACTGAAGGAGGAAGGTGGCAGAGTCCATGGAGGCAAGTTTCCTCCAAGCCATTAACGAGGGATTGATCATGTTGGTGAATCAAAGGGTTCTGAAGCCATGGATTGATGTAGCCAAGTTAAATGCCTAGTTAAAAGCTCTTGAGGAAGAAAGAATCCAAATGTGCACGGATTAACTGAAGCAGATGAAACAATCGATGCCCTTAAAGATCACACAAGAGGTCGCTACCCTGGGAGAGCTTTGCCACAGTTAGAAAATCACAGTCTGAAGGAGGAGGCAGCATCCTCCTGAACTGCATCAAGGAAAAGAAAGAGTGTTCGCCAAGTATCTGATTTGGAGGGGGTTTACCTTGTCGGGGTTCAGGAGAATCTTCCAAAGCACATGATAGGATCAGTCGCACATGTGAAGGTGTCTCATATGACACCTATACAATACAAGCCAAAGTTCTGTTGGAAAAATTTGAAGGAACCACTGGCTATTATCCAAGACAGCTTATTTTCCACGAAAGTAAAAGCTCAGAATAATGCACTGAGTGCTCTTTTGGCTGAGAGACGCCCACACAACTTAAAAAATGAGACTGCTTATTTGAGACCAGAAATATTGAGGAAGAATCTTAAAGGTTTCCAAAGTATCCTTTTGTCCCTGCTGTTGCCGATGGACTTTTGGCAGACCCTTGGCCAAGAGCCTCCACCAGGTCAGCCCCATCCCCGCATGGCGGCCTTACACTGAGCACGAGAAGGAGGGGCTGGCTTTGATCCAGCCTTGCCAAAGAACCGAATGTGGCTGGCCTGGGCTCCATCTTGCTTTGTCAAATGGTGTAGGTTCCAAGGGCTCTGGGGTGAGGGGCAGCTCCTGTGAAGTGACTCTGTCCTTACCCACATTCTAGAATGAGAGGAAAAAACTGCCTAGAGGTCTTCCCTACCTAGGGGGTCACCTCGCCCAGCACATCTTCTCCTGAGGTGCAGAGAAATATGTCTACACCAAACACTGGCCACACAGCCTAAAGGCAGAAATGAATTGCCTCTGAGTTGCCTCTGCTTTCAATGAGGCTGCTTGTGAACATCCAGAACCACAGCAAGACACTTTTGTCTCTACCAAAATAATTTTTCTTTTTTTCTTTTTTAGTTTTACTTCTGTTAGTTTTTATTGGCCCAAATGGAAACTTGATAGGATTTTGTTATTCTTAGATAATGTTTTATAACTGCAGATTATTTAATGTGACTCATAAATTACTTGATTCTATTTTATTTGTAGATAGTGCAATGATAGTATCTCTACTGTTGTTAACAAGTCCACTAAAATCTTCCAAAAACATGGCAAGAATTTTGTTTTGTCTTTCTTCTAGAATGATTTTGAAATTTTTCTACTTTGTTTTTACTCTGGTTAAGGAATTATACAATATTTCAAATGGAGACTTGATGCCTAATTTTTAGGTTAGTGTTTTATAATATATTTTATAGAAGTGTGAATCTTGTTAGTCAATTGTTTCCATCTTATCTGATTTCTAGACGGTACAACAGTATTTTTATTACTGCTATTGAACAATATCTTCCGTTGATCCAGAAGATCTTTGGTAAACTTTGGTCTCTGTTTGAAAGTAATATTAAATTTTTCTCATTTGATTTTGCTGCAATAGTTGAGTGATTATACAAATGCTCAAATGGAAGCTCAATAGAATTAAAATTCTTCGGATGGTGTTTAATAAATGTAGCTTATTTAAAAGTGATTTCCCTGAGTGCACAGACTCTTTCCCCTCTGAGTGCTTCAGCTGCTGTTCAACAAAGCCCATAGCAGGAGTGTGTGAGAATTTTATGTGAATTATCTTATGTTTGGAGATACTTGAAACTCAAACATTTATTTTTGTTTACCAAAGGAATCATTCAGTCTATTATAAGATTAGCTAAATAAACTTTGGTTTTAAAAAATAGCTTTGGAAGCTTTGAATATGGCCAAAGATCCCTACTTTAGTATTCATTGTGAATATTAGGATGTATGTGAGGAGGGGCATGGGCAGGGTTTTGGGGGACTCTACAAAGGGTTGGGATTTCTTCCCCCGTTTCACCCTTAAAACTGAAGAAGAACAACCTGAAAGAGTCAGTGCTCAAAGCTAGAAGAATTTTGGCAATAAAATAGATAACGTAATATTGAATGATAAGATACAGCATAAAGTAATCACATATAACTCCACACTGATGGAAATGGACCTGAAAGTTCTCTAAAAAAAAAAGTGTGGAGAGGAAAAATCCTAACACTCCAGTGGAGAGGCCTCACGGATGCCACCTTAACCAAGTGATCAAGGTTAGGATCTCCTGTGATAAGTCACACTGATATTGTGTCCCTCCTGATATGAGAAGGTCACTGCATCTCCATAGATTCTACCCCCAAACCTATGATTCCAGTCAAATCATGAGAAGCTATCAGACAAACCCAAATTAAGGGGCCCTGCGAAGTCCCTGACCAGCACTCTTCAGGTATATGAGGTCGTTGAAAGGAAAGATGTACTGACAGAGGATTGCAGACCAGAGAAGACTGGAGACATGATGAGTAAATGCATTTAGGAAAAGGGTATTAGTGGAAATACTGGTGAAATCCAATAAAATCTGGAGTTTCGGTGATAATGGACCGATAGTTGGAGTAATGCAGCAGTGGTAATTTCTTGATATTGTTTGGACAAATGTGTCCTAGTTATGAGAGATATTAAGAAACTAGGTGAAGGGCATACAGGAACGCTACTGTATTGTCTTTTCAACTTTTCTGTAGATCTAAAATTATTCCAAAATTAAAAGTTTGTTTAAAAAAAAGTTTGTTAGGGTTACCTCAGTGACTCAGTCAGTTAAGCGTCTAGCTCTTGATTTCGGCTCAGATCATGATCTCATGGTTTGTGAGATATTGCCCCTCGTCGGGCTCTGTACTGACAGCACAGAGCCTGCTTGGGTTTCTCTCTCTCTCTCTCTCTCTCTCTCTCTCTCTCTCTCCCTCTCACACACACACTCAATAAATAAGTAAATAAACTTTTTAAAAAAATAAGAAAAAAAGTTCGTTAGACTTCTGAGTCTGGAAAAGATGGTGGAGACTTATCTCTCTGCTACTCCTGCTAAGTACAGCAAAACCCTGGACAGAGGCAATAGACAATTGATCCTAAGATGACTCTTAACATCAAAAGGACTGGCTAGGACCCTCAGGGCTAGAGGAATAACATGGCGATACATTCCCTGACTTCTTATTTTTTATTTTTTTTATGTCCTATTTTTCCCAGACTGCATGCTGGGGGAGCCTGAAACCAAGAACTGCCGGAAGGAGTAGACAACAAAAACACCAAGACAATCTTGCTCTTTCTGGTCCAAAGACATTTCAGTAGGACAGAAAACTTTTTTGGCAACATCAACTCAACATCAACTCAACGCCATGGCCCCAACTCAACGCCATGGATGCCCCACGCCACCCCACCCCAAGGTGATGTCAGCAGAGCCTGAGAGGGGAGTGCAGACACCCAACCCTCTCCCCTACATTGGGCAGAGGCACTCCTTTCCTGTTTCAGTGTCAATGAAGACAAATAGGAGACCCTGGGCTTCCTCTCTCAGGGCAGCTGGTGCCCCTCCCACTCCCAGCGTAGAGACTGACAGGAGAATTTCAGATGGGAGCGGGCTGAAGAAAGGGATTCTTTCAACTCACATAAGAAGTCCTGGGCGGAGGGGCGCCTGGGTGGCGCAGTCGGTTAAGCGTCCGACTTCAGCCAGGTCACGATCTCGCGGTCCGTGAGTTCGAGCCCCGCGTCAGGCTCTGGGCTGATGGCTCGGAGCCTGGAGCCTGTTTCCGATTCTGTGTCTCCCTCTCTCTCTGCCCCTCCCCCGTTCATGCTCTGTCTCTCTCTGTCCCAAAAATAAATAAAAAACGTTGAAAAAAAAATTTAAAAAAAAAAAAAAAAAAAAAAAAAAAAAAAAAAGAAGTCCTGGGCAGACACCTAACCGCTCACATGTGAAACTGACCTGAATAAACATGCTGTGGCCTTAGGGCACTGTACAAAGGAGACCAGAATAGCGCTGCAAGGATTCCAATCCAAACTGTCACCGGACCTACAGCCCACACCTGTAGTCAGGACCTGTGCTGGCTGTAGCCTGAGTGACCGCTGTTAAAATGGAAGATTCATAGAGGATCCAGATTGCCTAATATACTACCCAGATGTCTAGGGTATGATAGAAAATCACTCATCATAACAAGGGGGTCTCTGGAATGTGCACTGCACGGACTTACACGATCACACAGGCGGCTCTGAGATAGGGCACCTACCTGTACATCAACGTTCTAAAGTTTCAAATGTCTCTAAAGAATGCCCTTGGGCACCTGCTTTGGGCAGTGAGGAGACCCTCATGACTCTTTGTGGGGTATGGGGGCAGAGGACTGGAAAGGGGGAAAGAGAGTCAGGAGGGAAGGGAAGGGCGATTTGGAATGGGGAACACACACCAACACCTTCCAACGACGTTGAAATAGGGTCCTTTCCTTGGGTTCATCACACGATTGACCATTTTCTGTTGTAAGTGCTCTGGATTTATGTTCATGGCCAAAGGCAATAAACAGACACTTGATCGTTTTCTGAGTTGGTGGAAGGATGAATGATTAGTTATTCCTAAAGAACTAAATTCATAGAGCTCCCTATTAAGTTTCAGGCCAGAATGATGCTGTCCCGCTCCCGCGTCTGCAGTAAAACCTGTGACTCGTGCCACTTTGACTTGCGCCATCCATTCTGTACCTGCCTCAGCTTTGCCTAAGAAATAGGATATTTGGGAGACAGATCTTGTCTATTTTCTTTTGGAATGAGCACACTCGCCAAACACTGTTAGATCATCAAGAAGCAAAATGCCTTGACCACATGACCTCAGTTATCCCCCTCAGAAATGTTTCCATTCAGTGATGAGAACAGAGGGGCCATACAAACAGTGTGGAAACAGAATACGGCTTTCGGTTTAGACTACCTAAGACTGGTTAATGCCCTTTATGGTTTACAAAGCACTTTCACGTACGACAGTGTCTTGTTTGAGCCATACGTTACTCCGTGTTGTGCCCCGTGGACTTGCAGAGAGGTTCATTAACGCCCTAGTCGTGATGAATGGGTTTCCCATCATTAGACAAGGATTGAGTTAAATCCTTGGGTGTAGCATCAGCAGCTCTCTCCAGATGTGTTTTCACGGCACCTTTTGTTTAAAAATGCCAGTTGTGCCCCAAGTGTTTCCCTTTTGACTGGCTTTTAGGAAACTTCTAGCTAAAAGTAGTGTTAACTTGTTATAATAAGCTCATATCGAGACACTGGGACACTCGCCCCTTCTGCTTCTTTAAGATGGTCTCTAATTGTACTACTTTTCATTATGTTCCATCGTGCTTTTAGGCATGAAAGGGGCTTTGGATGTTATCCAAATGGCAGTGGGAAGCCATAAAAGGGTTTGGCAGGGAGGTGACCTGATTGAATAAGGATTTAAACGGATCATTCTGGCTGTCACATGGGGAATGGAGTGCAGCGGGCAAGCGTTGGGGGTGGGGGGGAGACCAAGCGTGAGATGAGCGCCGGGGCCTGGAGCAGGTGGCCGCAGAGGAGATGGACAAGGGAGACTTGTCCGGACTCCAGGCGGTTTTGGAAATAGAATCCATAGAGATGTGGTAGGTGGTGTGGCAATGGGGATGAGGCCACAGAGACTGTGATGGACGGCCGGATAGCAAGAAGGGAATGGAGGGCAGGAGAGAGTGGGTGGAGAGAGGGAGCAGCAACCATGGGCGCCCTACTTTATGTCGATATACTAGACGTCTGTTACCTGTGAAATTGCAGGGAGAGGAAGGCAATGGATCCGAATGGGAAGGGAGTCTGAATTTTTCAGGGACATCAGGGACCCACACAAGAATAGTGCTGCTTGTCGAGTTGCTCTGGTTAACAGTGTGTGCCCCTTGGTGAGGGATTTCTTCTGTTGAGTCGTGGCTGGGGATTCTCCCACTTATGACCCGCAAAGATAACCCCTTGGTGGTGGTGGGAGGGTTGGGGCAGGTGTTACCCTCTGAGGTCTATCTTGGTTATCAGTCACCACTCCCTTCCTTTTCCCTCCCAGGGGAAGAAGATAAGGGGGCCCACTAACTCAGCGTCTTGAATGTTGCTTCTGCTGGCTTATCCCATTTCCCCAGCATAGGGATCCTCCTCTGTGACTTGCTCCTCTTCTAATTAAGTGGGAGGAAGTGGCATCCTGGCTGGAGTTAGGGATTGACCGCCATGTTGCTTTGATACGAGGCTGGTGCCTTCTCTTTCCCTGTGACGATGCTGCCTCCGCCAGGTTCGTTCTGTGGGGGACTCCTGTCTGTCTTTTGCCTGGTGTAAGTCCAAGGCTGCAAAGGAGGTGGCAAGAACAGGGTGCCAGGCAGCCATGACCTCTCACACCACATTTGGCTGGTCCCGGGGCAGTGCATCGTCTGCCATTAGACAGAAACCTCTGAGTTAACAATTAGGCAAGCGAGTAAAAGGATGTTCCAGACTCGAGCATCTCAGGGCCACGGCCACGGCCGCGTGGCACTCACCCAACAGCATGAGTTGGATAAACATCTGTTTCTATAAGAATCTGTCTACGGTTTCACTTAGAGAGCTTTTCTAACCTAATTATGTGTGTCAGCTCCGTGGCTGTAATCAGTGCTCTTGGGTTAACCTTCATAAACAGTCAAATTTAGATGGCTTTATGGGCTGTCTCAGGGAGTCCTTGGGTTACATCAGACATGACGGATTACCGCGCGGTGTAACTGAACTATGCAGCCCACTGACCTTTAAATATGCACATTAATGGTGATTGAGTCTCGGCACCACCTTGCCGTTTTGGCTCTTGGGTTGCCTTTGTACATTAAAGTATGGATAATAGCGGACATGTCTAGCAAATTAGAGTGACCTGAACTGGTTCCAAGTTATGAGTGCTCGGTGAGTTGGCTTAAGAAGGAGCCCAGCAATTAGCTCTGAAGTCATTCTCATCTCCCATTGCCCACCCGTCACCTCCCCCCTGCCCCAGCCCTGGGCTAAGTAAAGGGATTACAGATTTAACCCAGTTGGGTTGGCCATCAAGATAAAATCACGCACGTTGTCTCTCCTTGGAAATCCTGAAGAATGAATGGCCATTGTTTTTTCCCCCAACTCTTTCCAGCTGTTTGTCATTTGGAATAAACACGAAGGCACAATGCGGGGAAGAAGGGGGCTTCGGGTTGCTCTGGATGTTTATTCGAAGCTCTGTGATGTGTTAGAGTCAAGGTCTTTCCTAACCTTTCCAGGTTCCTACTGAGTGTCTTTTATGCTCATACAGCCGTCTCTCTTCCCGATGATTGGCCCTGGAGCTGCCACTTGCTCAGCCCCTCTCTTTGCCCAGGGGGATTCTAGCAGAGAACACCCTGCACGCCTGTGGTCACCATGTCATCAGAAGTGGTCAGTTATTTTCAAATAAGGAAGCGATGATCCTAACGTGGCGAGCCAATCTGTGAAGCTACGTGATTTTTGTTCCTCCTGTCACTAAAGGGCAATCTAAAATCATAAAATCGTTTTAGGAAGGTGGGAAAAGCAGAACGAGTTGTTTTGGGAGACACCATTAATATTCAACCGTAATAAAAGATTAGTGGGTAAAAGCAATCCTGATATATAATAAAGATTAGCTTCATTTTATGAGGCAGTCTACTCCCTAGTTGAGTAGAGTTGAAGAAAAATAAATCACCTTTCCCTCTTCTGGGAGATAAAAATCTGCCTGCGTTTGATGTTGGGTACAGTGTGTGTTCTTCAGGGTTCGCGGTCGAGAGCATTAAACTTTCTTACTCTCTTTTGCAGCTACCATGCCTCTTGTAAAAAAGGCGAACTCGAATTTACTCAAACTCCCCTTTGTCTTTTCCAGAGCCAGATTGTCTGGTTCTCTTGCCAAAAATGTTTTTAATTCTTCGGCATTTATGAGACAAGACTAAATAAGGTACATCGGAGCGCTAAGCGAGGTGGTGTTGCAAAGGGGAAACAGCCCCAGACTCCGTGGCGTGCCAGAGTGGCTCGTGCTTGCTTGCAAGAACTGTTAAATTTTCAGCCATTGGGAGAACTAGCTGAGTGCATGTGGGTAGCTTAAAATTGGCCATGGAGGGATTATTGACTTGGCAAGAGCTGCAAATCAGGGCTCTCCACCCCAGCCACCTATGAGGCCGTTAGCACATACCTACAAAGCACCGCTTCGTCTAGAATAGACCACAAGCTGGGTGCAGAGCCCTCCTCCGCCACTCGTGGCTCAGATGGCAAAATGGGTCATTTATCAGGTGCTCTGGAATACACTGAGGCTCCGGAGGGAGAGGTCTGGGACTGGGGATCTGGGCTGTTTTATCGGCAGCCTTCATAGCTGGGATTCTCTCGCTCACACCCTGGTTCCGTTGAGTTCTGGGAACAGAGAAGCTTCTGGCTGTCTCTGCTCGGGCTTATCAAGCATTTAAAAGGACACAGGTGAGCTCCTGGGCCAAGAAGCCGTCCTGAAGTGCAGCAGGTGTGGAAGCCGGACGGCGCTCAGTCCTGATGCCTGGTCCTAATTTTCCCCCCTCTGTGGCTCTCACAGACAAGGTCCAGGCATATCTGTTTTAGGAATAGAAATAGTGTAGGAACTCATTTAAAAGCACTTGTTTCCATCCTAGCCGCCGATCTTACCCATATTGAAGAAGTCAAGCTAAAAAGATGTTTTCGAGAGACCTCAGGTGGGCACCAAGGGGAAGGAATCATGTCCTCGGCGTTATATCCAACGTTCAGGGCTCTGATAATGAAATGCCGTGATGTAGCAGATGTGGGAGGCATGGAGATCCTTCCTGTAGATTTCTGGGTTCCCTGCAAACCAGAATCAGATGCTCTGAAATCTTGGGTCAGGCTTTCCTCGGCACCCTTAAACCACTCTGCAATTCTGGCCGTCCTACAGCCAGCAGCGAGGCGTCCGAAGCCCGGCTCTCAGTTTTTTAAAACCGGCCTTGTTTCAGCCAGTTGGCCATTTGTTTGAAGAAGTCAAGCGCCAGCTATCGCATTTCGTTTCATTTAAACGTGGACTCGTTTAGCTCCTCCCCTTCCAGGGGCTGGAATGACTGGAAACCGTCATCTTCAGGCGGAAGGAACATTTTGTGAAGTTCATTTACGAAGCTGTCTGCTGTGAGCGCTCTTGGCCCAGAAGGAAATCCCAAAGGAGCCCTGTTTCTGTGGCCTCCCCTCCGCCCAGCTCACTACCCTCCTGTTCCCGCATCGTGCGGGCACTGGGCATGTTTGCAGCCTCACTTTCGCCATCACGATCCTTGTAATACTCAGCGAGGACTTCCAAAACCCCGAGTTTTTTGTTGCTGTCCTCGCTGTCCTGGTTAAATTCATCTTAGGCTCTTAGTGGGTTCACAGTCTGAACGGAGCCGATGATCTGGGGAAAGGTAGGAAATTAATGGAATCGTTAAGGTAAGGATCTTGCAGTTGGAAGGATCCTGATCAGTATTCCACCCCGGTGCTTCTCGACCAGGTGACTTGGCCTCTCAAGGGACATTAGCAACGTCTGGAGACGTGGTTTGCCTGTCACTATTGGGAGGAGGTGCCACTGACGTCTGGTGTGTAGGGGTCGGGGAGGGAGTTACACACATTGTATAGTGCACAGGGCACCCCTCCCCCCCCCCCCCCCCCCCGGTACAGAATGAGCCAGCCCGGAGAGTCCATAGTGCCAAGGTTGAGGCACCCCAGTGTCTCCCCAGTGAGTGAATCCCTTTGATCTCGGATTGGACAGCTCCAGGGATAGAGAAGTTCAGGAAACTGTGCACAGGAGACAGCCCCCCCCCCCCCCCGTCCCACCCACGTCTTAACGAGCAGGTGGCCTGCTGTGAGAACAGGAAGGGCCAGGAGGCCCCCGAGGACCCACCTGCATGCAGGGAACCCCCGGGGGGGGTGGCTGTCTTCTGCGCACAGAAGGGCACACATGCATTCGTTAAAAGAGATGGGCCTTTGTCTGTGGTCGCAGAGGGAGGTTTGGAGCAGTGACGTGGTGAGGTCAGATCTGGCTCCACGAGGATGGCTTACTAAGTCTCCCCTGAGGAAGTTTCACGCGAGCCCCGCTGTTGCCTCTGCCCGAGTTCACAGTCAACGAAAATCCCGAGGCTTCCTTCGTGCGTCTTGTTGACTTACGTCTCCGGCCCCTGCTTCATCCCGTTCCTGTGCAGTTGATATTTTTGGCCCGAGCAAAGTTCACGCTGGGCCGGGGGACACGCGGGGACAGTGAAGTTGAAATTCCAGGAGCAGACCTGCGGGGCGCTTCAAGGCCCCAAGCACCGTCTCCCTGGCCGTCCTCCCTCTGGAACGGCCTCCGCATCCCGTCAGCGGGGACAGGCCATCGAGGCCAAATGCCCGAACCTCGCCTGCGGGGGAAGAACAGAGGGACACAAGTGGGGGAATGACCACGTGTGTGCGTGGCTTATAAGATGTCCCTGGCTCTCCCGGAAAGTCTGGATGGCCCTGCGATCCACACGCGGAGCGCCCCGCTCTGGGCTGAGGCGGGCTTGGAGTGTCTCCTGGGGGCGTCTTTGAAAGGCTGCCCAAACCGCAGCCCTAATCACCGAGGCACGTGGCTGACGTTTGAGCAAGCCTGCCGAGACCCCGCGCTCTCCCAGAGCAGAGACTGGGGGATCCTGTCCCTCCGGAGAGCCGCACAGCTCTCCCTCTCCTGCCTCGGGTCCGCCGGCTTGTCAGCGGACACCCTCTTTGGGCAGCAACTGTGTGGGACCACACACAGCAACGGGATGTTGCTCAGGGACAGCGTCGAGCTGAGGGTTTCAGCGGAGACCCGGAGAAGCCCGGCCTTGGCCTGAGCTGGAAAGTCACGGGGGCCGACGCTGTTCCGTTGTACAGGGAGGGAGCGAGGACCGAGATGGACTGATGGGCCCGGTGAATGGTATCATAGGTGGTAATCAGAGAGGTCTTGTGAGTGGTCTGAGGTCACACAGCTAGCAGCTGAAGCAGGACCGAGCTGTCACCAACCAATGGCAGGGCCGAGTTCAGAGAAAAGGGCAACTTCCTCGGGGCCAGAAGACCGGCTTTCTAAGGTTTTCTAAGGAAGGCCACTCCCCTCTTCCCCTAAGCTGAAAGATGGATCCTGAGTGGGGCGCCTGGGTGGCTCAGTCGGTTAAGCGTCTGACTCTTGATCTGGGCTCAGGTCACGATCTCTTGGTTCATGGGTTCGAGCCCCGCGTCTGGCCCTGACTGACAGCACAGAGCCTGCCTGGAATTCTTGCTCCCTCTCTGCCTCTCCCCCACTTAGTCTCGCTTGCTCTCTCTCTCTCTCTCTCTAAATAAATAAGCTTAAAAAAAAAAAAAACAACAATGGATCATGAGCAGGGGGGCAGGAAGTGGTTTGGGCCTCTGCAGGATCGACGTGGGCTGAGCAAGCCCTGGGGGGAGTGCAGATTTGAAATCCTCTTTTGTGGCCTCTGTGGCAAGCCGGCCAAACCCGGTGACCACCGAGTGCTCCACACAGCTCCGGGGCAGGGGCTAGGCGAGGCACCCACGCGCCCCTTCTCTTCCTCTCGCCACACCCCTGCGAGGAGGCCATTCTCATTTCCGTTTTGCTGCTGAGGAAGTGGAGTTTTAAGGAAGTGGAGGGATTTGCCCAAAGACACCCGCCCTGGAAGCTCTGCCCTTCCCACTGCCCTCCCACTGGCCGGGGACGGAGCGTGGCTTCCCCGCCAGCCCTCACGCGCCCCTCGCGCAGCCGTGGTCCACTTATCCTCTGACCCCAAGCCCCCATCACGGCACCTGACACGTGGTGAGTGCTCGATGAGGGGCCTTTGGCCGGCACTGACAGCATCCCGTTTGCCCTTGAAGACTGACCTTGACTCTTTGGTTTGACGTAAGCCGTGATTGCATTTGCTCTGGGGAGGCGTCACCAGGATGAAAATCCCGCAGGGGGGACTTCCGTGGCATCTCACCACTCCCCGGCCACATGCCTGAGGCGTGAGTAGGAAGACTCCCTCCAGGATGTCCCCATCCTCCTCCCTGGAGCTGGTGAAAATGTTAGGTCACATGGCAAAGGAGAACTCAGCCTGCTAATTAGTTGACCTTAACTGAGGGAGATCATCCTGGGTTATCGGGGGGTCCCCAGTGTAATCACAAGGGTCTTCAAAGAGGAAATGTGGGGACCGGGCCAGTTCTGGTCGCTGTCGCTGCTGGCCCCCAGGATGGGCTGTGATGGAGGGAGGACCCTGTTGGCCAGGGCAGGACCTGGCCCAGGGTGAGCTGGCCACTGCCACCTGTGGGTTTCAGCTGATTTCCCAGCGGATTTGATGTATGTTTTTTATAAGCGAATGGCCCGAAACACGGGAAGGAGGCTGAGCTAAGGGGTTAGCCCAGGTGCCTGACTCAAAGGATCAGGATGTTTCTCGATATCAGCATTCATTCATTTATTCATTCATTCATTCACTAGGCAAGTATTACTGGCCTCCCCAGGACTGGACATGATTCTAAGTGCTGAGGTTGGGGTTCAGGTGCCCGGATGCATTCCTATGTCTTCATAACACACACCCTCCACCCAGGGGCCACGACCTTCGATGTCCTGGGGGCCAGGCTCCATGTGACTGCTTCCTTGCAGGGGCCAACGCCCGGTGGGCTGGGATCCCTTGAACTTCCAGAGGAAGCCAGATATCTGAAATCTCGAAAATGTGAAATATCGTATAAACATTTAAGATGGGATGACTTTCGAAATGCCGGCGACGAATTCAGTTGTAAAAAAACATCCCGGAGACAAACAGCACCCTGGGGGGCTGGATTCAGCCCGCTGGCCCCTGGTTTCGAGCGCTGGTCAGTGCTGGGTTGGCTCACACTGGAGCGAACTGCAAATGTCCCCGGGAGGAGAGGTCAGGGGTCGTCGGAACAAGTGGGCACCGGCCTGGAGGGAAGGCTTTGTGCGGCTCCCGTGCAAGGGGCAGACGCAATTACAGACAGACACGACCGCGTGGCTGGGAGTAGTGCCTTGGCGAGGAATTTCCACATTTACTGATAGAGCTGGGCTGCTGTTCTCAGTGGAAAGAACAAAAAAGATAACGGCTCAAAACGAAGGAAATCTTGCTCTGGTTCCTCACTTACGGACTTCTCCTTAGGAAATCAAAGATGAATCATTTTCTCTTGAGTTGAAGTTAGAGTTGCCGTTGCCCGTGACCTGCGGGTCACAGCGCTCAGTCTTCAGTAAATCCGCCCTCCCCGGGACCAGGTGGCAGGGTTTTCTGCTCTGGCTCAGCCAGCCACACAGCGTCACTGTGTTTAAGGTCCCTGTGTTCTTGGAGGAGCCCAAGCTCTGTGCCCTGGGGAACCTGCCTCTGCTTTCGGATGGCGCTGTCCTCTGGAGGTTGGCTTTGCCTTGTCCCTCTATGGGTTCAGGGCTGGGAGGAGCCGGGTGGCCGGGCACACGCTGGGCAGCCTCTGGCTGGAATATGGAACAGGTGTGTGTGGGGGGGTGTCTGCCAGAGGAATCCCGCCCCTCTCCGGGGTCCCTTAGGATCGCACTTCTGACGCTCTCCCATGTGACTGGTCTCGAGTTGTCAGCGGAAGTGCATTCTTTCCAAGTGGCACCTTTATTGGCCAGGGCGAGACCTGCCAGGGCTCTCTGTCCCTGAGCCCAGATTGAGGCACAGGCTGCTCCATTAGCCTGGTTCTCAGAGCCCCCAGTTGTCCTGCGTGTAAGTGAGAAATAACCCTTTGTTGTTCAGGCTCCTAAATGGGATGGTTCACCAAGAGCGTAAGCTGGTCTGTCCTGACAGACACGGGGACCGGCTCTGTTTTCCACACCACCAAACTCTCCCTGGTCAGCGGCCCATGAGACGATGGCAAGATCTCCCCATTTCCTGGAGCTCCTGTCCGCCCCCCAGAGCCACATACTCAGGCCACCCAGGTGGCCTCTTAATGACCAAATCCCAAGACGTTCACGCTTTGTCCACCCGCCGCGTTCTGGCGGTCCCCAGTGATACAGTGACCGTCCCGGTGGTCACTTGCACGGAGCCGGCGGTGTCCCCTGAGCCTGGGCTCACTGCCGCTGCAGGTTCCATGTGAGCATCTCGAGTCTGGCTTCCTGTGCACCCGGCCTCTCCCCAGTATAGACGCGGTGCCGTCTACTAATTGCTCAAAGTACAGCAGAAGTGGAGCGGTCATGACTCGCACGGCCTGACTGAAGCCCGGGCTGGCAGGGAGATTATGATGCAGGAAAGTCCACTTAGCAGGGACTTCCAGCCATTCTTGTCGCCATCGGGGGCCCCGCTGGCTCCATCTGTCCTTAGCTCTCATTCTGCTTCCTCCCGCTTCCCGGACACCCTCTTTTCCCAGAGTCCACACTCCCAGGCACTTTGAGGGACAGCCGTGCTGCCTCCCCTCCCCCACGGCCCCCCTGGTATCCCCGCCTTGACATCTCCCGGTGACAAGCACGCCAGCCACAAAGGCAGCCTTCGACATTCTTCCTGCACGCGGCGGTCTGGCTCCTGGGTGTCTCCCGTGTTCCCGCCCAGGAGGATTCTGGCTTTCTCTTGCACGGTGATTATCAGACTGTTTTACCGTTATTTTCCCCCAACCAGAGCAGCGGTCTGTCCTCAAAGATGAGGCCAGATGGCCACCTGGAGAGTCAGGGATGTTCTGCCACCTTACACGGCTTCCCCACCTTTCTAGCTTGTCAGGGCTTCCAAAGCTTGGTACTCGCCCGACTCTGAGTGATGTCTACCCCAAAGTGGTCACGCGCTGGCCATCTCCTCGGTCATGTCACACAGCTGAGCTTGGCGGGGGGGGGGTGGGGGATCCATCACACCGGGGTCCCCATCCTTGAATCAGGTCGCGGTTCCCTCATCATCGGGCAGCAGGTGGGGTCCCCTCACCAGCCAGGCGGCCGTCATATCAGGCAGATGCTGATGCCATTGTGCTGTTCATGGTCCCTCACGCCAGGCTGCTGGCCCACAGGAGGGCCTAGATTTTCATGACACAGGACAGCCCTGGGCCGGAGGGAGAGCATCCAGTTTTATACCTTATTGCCTTCATCCAGCACGTTCTACTCTACGGCCTGAGGACAGATGTCCTGCTCCTGGACCAAGGATGCCGGTGCACAGACAGCAGGACCCCAGACCTCCCGGATCTCCTTGTGCAGGTGGCTCAGTTGTAGGAAGACGGGGCACCTTTGCCACCCGAGCTCCTCCCCGGAGCAGAGGTGGGGCCCCCGACCATGCACACGGCATCTACTGTGCCTGACGCCCCGTGGACACCTGGTGGCATTTGCAGCCTCTCGAGAATGAAAGGAATGTTTGTGTGGCCCTCACGCTTGCTCTCAGTGCAGGGGACGGGTGGGGGCCCCGGCGTCCAGTACAGTAGAAGACTGCACATCGTGAATGTGATGGAGCCTCACCAGGTGACACTTAGAGAGCGGCATGAGGACAGGATCCCTGATGGACTTCTGGCCCGAGCGCACGCCCTGTTCTCATGTCTGTATTTTCTCCCCGTCTCCTCCTATGTGTCATTTGCTATCACAACCCAATCATATCGACGTAGAATGTTATTCGCCACCTTCTAATGGCTGCTAAGTTACCACGACGGTTGAGAACTCTGTGTGGCGTGCGTGTGCACCTGTGTGCACTTGTGTGTGTGCACTTACGGGCCTGCATGTGTGTGCACCAGTGTGTGTATGTGTGTGCGTGTGTGTGTATATGCCCGCATGTCTGTGCATGTTCTTCTTTAAAAACATTTTTTTTTAGTGTTGATTCTTGAGAGACAGAGAGAGACAGAGCGCAAACAGTGGGGAGGGGCAAAGAGAGAGGGGGACACAGAATCCGAAGCAGGCTCCAGGCTTCGAGCTGTCGGCACAGAGCCCGATGCGGGGCTTGAACTCATGAGCTGTGAGACCGTGACCTGAGCCGAAGTCGGACGCTCGACTGATGGAGTCCCCCAGATTTTTCTGTCTGTGCGTGTTCTTGCACATGTGTGTGTAGGCACGTGCAGTCTGCTGGGCGGGGACCCAGGTCTCAAGGTCCGAGGGCTCAGTCAGGGTCACCCTCTGCAGCAACAGTGACTCCAGGCCGGCCCGCTGGCGGGGCTGGCTGTGGAAGGCTGTCCGGGCCAGACTTCTGTCCTCCACAACCTCACGTAGCCAACGGGGTAAGTCCGGCGAAGTCAGGGACAGAGTGGATGATTTCTCTCCCAGTAAGTCTGTATGTTGTCAGCGAAAGGCATCCACGAATACGCTCTTCTGTGACCTTATTCACAGAAGGTTCCACAGGCTGTGGTGGTGATGCCCCTGGTACTGGGATTTGGGCAGGAGCCCCGTGCCGTCAGGTCGCAGATGTATAGGCTGGCGGTGCATGTTCGGGCGCGTTTGTGTTTGCACATGTGTTTCCGAGTATGAGTGTGTGCAAACCTCTGCCTGAGCGTGCGCGTGTGAGTACATACAAGTGTAGGTGTGTACGTGTGTTTGATTGTACACACGAGCGTGTGAGCCTTGGGCGTGCACACCTGTGTAGTACAAGTGCGCGTATGCCCGAGTGTGAACGTGTGTGTACGTGATCGTGCACCTGGATGTGAGCGTGTACGTGTGAATGTGGGGGCTTGTTGGCTGTAAGTGCTGTGACGCCCCACCGCCCTTCCACAAGAAGGAAGAACATTCCAGGTTGTAGTCTCTCGCATTCCTCAAAAGTTCAGACGAGGGCTAGAAGTCGCCATGCCTTGGCTTTGCGACGAGGACACTCTGACCTTTCTGGGCAAGGATGTGGAAAAGGGGATAAGTGGTATTTACGCTGAGATTAGCCCACGCCAGGACCGGTGGGAACAATGAGGTGGATATTCTACATTTCCTCCGGCGGCCCCGGGGAAGTCGGGAGGACAGGATGCTCTCGGGAAGGCTTAGCGCACACAGGGAAATGGGACAATTTCCCCCTCACATTTTAGAGTTCTTATTGCCTACCGCAAAGCTCCTTGAAGGAACTCGGGTTGAGAGTTTAACGTTAAACCCTGGTGGGTCTGCTGACTCGAGTAGACAGGGCCCCCGGATTATTCTGCAGCTGCTTCCCGGAGCGAACCCGGGACGCCCCGCGAGACGCAGCGATGTAGAATGTGTGGGGTGGGGGCAGGATCACAGAGGGCGCGGGTGGGAATCTGCATCTTTAGCCAGACAAGTAGGCCACATTGGCCCAGAGCTCCTTAGGGCCCAGGGCTGAGTACCTGAGTGTGCGATCTTGTTCAGTGCTCACCGTGAGCCTCTGTCGGAGTTGCTGCTCGGGCAGGCTTTGGGTCCAGCAGAGCTGAGTGTGGCTCCCAGCCTGCAGCGGGGCCCTGGGGAAGGGTGGGCCTCCGGAGGCCCCTCTTCTTCATCAGGACCCGGGATGGGACTCAGCCGACTTTCGACTCTCCTCCGGCAGGAGGGTGGCGCCTGCCGACCTTGGTCATTTCCTCGGACCTCGGCTTCACCAGGCAGAGAGCTTCCAGAAGCTTCCCAAATTCGAGCACCCGTGTCCGTTTTCTCTTGCGGATGGTGCGACTCTGCAGACCGCAGCCAGCAGGCTTTCCCGAGCCTGGCAGCGCGGCCCACGCTCGGACCCCAGTCCCAGCTCAGGCTTGCCGTGTCCCATCCAGTCCCCCGTGGCTCGGGGCAAAGGGAGCTTGGAAAGTCGGGTGGGTGCAGTGAGGGGCCGGTTGCGTGCGAGGCTCCAATTCCCGTATTTTGCCGAAGGCCGTGTTGGCGGGTGTTTATTTTCCGTCCCAAAGATAGATTAGAGCATTCAGACGGTCTTCTCATTTGCTGAAAGTATGTGTTCAAGACGAAAACCTGAGTGTGCCGCTTTGTTCAATCGTCTTTTGGACCTGGCATTTCCCCCCCACCCCCCGACTTAACCACCCGGAAAATATGCGACTCGTATTTTCAATCCAGAGGTCTTTCTCTGGTCACCGCTGCTATCCATCACGGGGGAATGTAATCTCCTGGTAAGCGTATCTGGAAACATACCGCCCAGGATTTATACGGACTCGAGAATACGTGCTGAGTTTAAACACAAGGACACACAGGCAGTGAGGTCTGCTGCTGAGCCTGTCCAATGGTGTCTCCACGAACATGACACCGTTTTCTTTCTGCTTGTTAAGCAGGTGAGGGAGGAAAAACTTAGACATTGGGTCTGCTTAAAGAGTGTTGCCCCCAGACCTTTGTCCTTGGGTACGAGCGAGGGTTTGAGCGTCCGTTTGGGGCAGTCTCCTTCCGGACGCGTGTCCTTCGACGGCACCCTCACTGTTCCATGCTGTGGACCGAAGTGGCCACGAGGGAGGTCGTCCAGTCCATGCCGTCCTGTTACAGCTAAGGACGCGGAGGTGCAGGGTGGGGATTGACTCTCCCACACAACTAGTTCATGACAGAGGTGACGCCAGACTCCAGAAGTCCCGACTCCAAGACTGGTCGGGGTTTTCTCTGCACCCTGCTATCTCCCCTGATTGATCTCCTGATGGAGACCGAATGCCCCGCTTCTTAGTAATGGTAATTGCCTCATGTTGTGTCTTTATAAAGACTCCAAAATCATGATGCACGCTTCGAGGCAATGCAGAAGTTTTGAATTTGCAATTCTCAACTTCCTTCCAGCTCGTGGAAAGTCATGATTTCGTTATAAGATGCGAGACTTTAAAATACATCTAATTTGATGGTGCACATAGCTTTCTCTGATCAACTCAGAGAAAAATCGTTATCGCCATGCACAGGGAGTTTAGTACCGGTCTAGTTTTTGCTGTGGGAACTTAAAAAAAAGGGGATCTTGGTTTCTATCCATCTCTGTCAATCAATGTGGGGGTTGATTCTGTGATATTTAAACCAAATTACGTTCAGTCACATTAATTGTAGGAAAATGCAAACAGGCTTAGGGAACTTTTATTTTTATTTTGTGCTCCTTGCTTTCCTCTATACTGCAGCAATTTAAAGACTAGAACACATAAATGAACGGTATGGAAATTTAGCTAAACAGTTGGCTGAAAATAATAGAACCCTTTCATGTTCACTGCAGAGATCACTATTCATGTATTGTGATGCCAACTTTTGGCAAATAAGCCAAGTTTGGATTAAGTTACAGCCAAGTATGTTGGCTTTGCCCATTCAATTTATTCTTGGCAAACTTCAGGGAGTATTTATAATAAAGTCCCATTTCGAACATTCTATTGCCCCAATGGAGTTCTAATAACACTGGGTATTTATTTAATGTCTAACTCAAGGAGTTCAAAGCGCTTTATAAACATTCTTTGACGGATCTTAATACCCCTGCAAGATTTTACAGATTGGGAAAGTCAACTGAGGCATGGAAACTTGCTTGAGATCACCCAGGAAGACCACGGAATACTTCAAATTAATCACACACCTCCTGACATTTAGAAGTTCCTGTACCTCAGATGGTGATGCATTCCCAACTTCTTATCTAAGTGTTGTTGAATAGAAAAGTATTTGTTTGTTTCTCCATGGAGATCTTTAATTAAGGAAAGTAAAAACCCCACCACACTTATGTTTGTATGTCACAGCATTCATTTGGCAAACCATCTTTTAAATACTTTGATTCTCTGGCAATGAAGTTAGCATTTTGGTAGCTAGAGAAGAAACAGTTTGGGAGGCGTCCCGTTTGGAGAAGGAGCGAGCGGTGATTTCTCCATGGCTTCTAGAGTAAATCCGCTCTTGCCTCGAAGGTGTGTGCATGTGTAGTGGGGATCGCAGGGCTGTGGTGTGGACGGTATCGGAGGGATCTCTGTGACATCTCCAGCTAGTAAAAGCATCAACCTGAATGTTATTACCGTGCAGCCGTCTGCTGTTCTCGGGCCCTGGCGGGAAGATGGCTAGTTAGCGTTTTCTTCGCCTTTCTTACCTTTGCCAAGTTATGCTTCTGTTAATCTTTATATCGTGTTTGAGTTGGAGACCATGCCACGTTGAGCCTGTGTAAGATGATTAAAAGAAGGAGCGACGTTCCGGTCCGCGTGCTGGCTGACGGGCCTGTGCACAGGCCAAGAGCTTGGGATGTGCTCTGGGCAGAGAAGCATCGGTTATTCTGCAGCCGCTTCTCTGATGCATGATGTGGAAAGGCCGGCTCAAGGACTTGCCCTGATAACCGCAGACTGGGCATCTGCCTCACCAGCCCTGGCACGGGGGGGCTCGTGTAGGGATGGCTCCTGCCCTTGCTATCTGTTTATCTGACAGCTGACGTGTGGCCCGAGGTCCTCACTGGGACTGCTGGTGGGGGCCAGAATTTAAAGGTTTTTTTTAAACATTTATTTATTTTTGAGAGAGAGAGAGAGAGAGAGATAGTGCGAGCAGAGAGAGAGGGAGACACAGAATTGGAAGCAGGCGCCAGGCTCCGAGCTGTCAGCACAGAGCCCCACACAGGGCTCGAACCCACCAACCGTGAGATCATGACCTGAGCTGAAGTCGGATACTCAACTGACCGAGCCCCCCCCCCCCCCCCCCCGCAGCTGTGTGACGGGAGAAGTCATTCCGATTCGGTGTGCCTTAGTTTCCTCATCTGTAATGTGGGAACAATAATATGCCTCGTGACGATTGGGCGGGTTGGTATATGCCAGATGCTCAGGACTGTTCTCGGCCTCATCGGAGCGCTGGCTGTTCTTACTATCCCTAGAAACATCACGGAGGAAGACTAACCGCCCAGCTTCTCTCTCTCTCTCCTTGGAACCGAAGCCAAAGGTTGGCGGTAAGACAAAAATAGGTGGGGCAAATACCATCGGTGCTGAGGGTCCCTGGCCGAGAGTGGTGAGGGCATCCTGCTGGATGTGGTGTAGGCGAGACAGCAGCAGACGTCCCGGAGGCACCTCATCCGTCCCCAGAAGTCAGCGAGGGCTGTGGGTGTGGCAGGTGGTCTTCCGGAGAACCGTGCCACAACCCGGTCTCGGGATACAAGTCTCAAGCTGACACTGGGCCCAGGCAGAGTCTCCTCTTGTCTTCCCTTCGCCCTGACCCCTGCGACCCCCAGGGAGGATGAATGGAAAGCTAGTTGATGCGGAGCTTGTCTCTGAGTGGCTCCTCCCGTCCCCAGGAGGATCACCTGATCTCTCGGGGAACGTTCGTGATCCATAGTCTCATTTGAGGTGGGAGGTAGCAGTCCTCCAATTCAGCAGGTGTAATGCCCACCAGCTAGGAGGCCAGCCAGAGACACCCTGGGTGCTGGAGCGGTGCCCTGGCTGGACAGCCAGCCAGGCGTGGACACCTGGGTGTTGATGTGAGGGTTTGGCCAATGAGAGAAGACGTCAGGCAGAGACCAGGGGACGAAGCAGGGCCACACTCACTGTCAGCCCCTGAGACCCAGCACCTTCCGTGGAAATCTACCCCTGTCTGCTCTCCAGATCGGGGTGGGTGACGTGTCTGGAGGAAGGAGGGCCCAGAGGTGCCGTTCTGGTCAGATGGCATCCTGTGACGGCCCAGGTCCATGCACGCACCCATGAGAGGAGTCTGCAGAGTCACAGAAGGAGGCAAACCCATGTTGCAATCGATGGGAGAAACACATTTAAAAGAACTTACTACAGGAAACGGATGGAGGGGAAATTAGGGGAAATTTAGACATCATCTTCTTTCCCCTTTTCCAGACTCTGCACAGGCAGAGGGGAGTCATGACACGGTCCGGCAGAGATGAAAAAAGAAATGGCAGACGTCAGAAGAAGTAGTTAGAGACAAAGAAAATGGCAACAGAGTTTAAAATGGGTTAGAAAAGGTAAAAGCCAGTAAGAATTCTGAAAATTGAGTTAGGCGATGTTTAGGATCTTTTCTTAGAATGAGGTAAAAACACGGCCGAAAGACGTCAGAAAAAAACATAATAGCTATGGATGAGAGACGGCGGTGTTTCCATGTACTGATGCCCTCTGTTCCTCGAGAAAGACGTGTAACATTTGGAAAGATGGGCTTCAAGCAGATGGTACAAGTCACCTGCCGTGGACCTTCAGGCTACACCCAATGGCAGCCACACAGCACTGTGACTTCACATTAGTGAGAGGGAACTTGCCGGAAATCAACACTAGTTTATTAATACACACTAGGTTCTTCCTTGGGTTTTAAGAGATCGCGTAAGCAAAACACAACAAGAGTGAGGACTTGAATCCTGTAATAAACAACTTTGAATCAAGAGCTAAGAGTCCAATGGTGTGCTCTCCAAAGGGAGAATCCAGCACTTTCTAACTGCCCCGGGGACATCTGCCAAAACTGACCTCACGTCTTAGCTAATTTTTTTAAACAAAACTCCATGAATTTCAAAGAGAAGAAACAGTATGAGCCGCATCCTTTGACCGCAACTCAGGAAAACTTGAGAGAGGTAATGGAGGCATAAACAGGAAACTTCAAACCCTGGAAAATTAAAACAAAGCAGGACAACATAGAACAGCCCTACGCGACTGAGGGGTCAAAGATAAAAATCAGACCACAACTACAAGCTATGAAAAGATTTCATGCTTTGCAAAAATTCAGCATCAGTGATGATAGATGCCTTTGACGGCATTGATTACAACAGGGAGAAAATGGGACATCCAGAATAGTGAACAATGAGTAGGCTCGCCCTGACGGTAAAACGCCATGTGGCTGTGAAAACATCTTTGCTGATGTGGAAAGATGCCCATGTTTTGTGTAAGAAAGCTGGGGGCTATAGAATCCTCCCACTTAAAAAATTCTCTTAATGTTTATTTATTTTTAAGAGAGAGAGAATGCAAGCAGGGGAGGGGCAGAGAGAGACAGGGAGACACAGAATCGGAAGCAGGCTCCAGGCTCCGAGCTGTTAGCACAGAGCCCGAAGCGGCGCTCGAACCCAGGAACCATGAGCTCATGACTTGAGCCGAAGTTGGACGCTTAACCGACTGAGCCCCCCAGGTGCCCCTAGAACCATCCCCCTTTTTAGAACTGTGCTTATGTTTTAAATGTGGGTGGTAGAGTAATGCACATGCTTTTCCCATTCTGCTTATGGCTACCTTCCACTTTGTCTCGATGGGCGTGTATTTATTAGGTATCAGAATAGACAAACATACCGACAAAAGGGGGGGCTAATGTGAGGATTTGGCATACGACGGCCGAGGGACCCATCCAGGGATTTTATGTGGGGCTGCGACAGTATGGAATTCACCATGTGGACTTTGCCTCTATAAAATCTTCAGAGAATTTATATTTAGCACACGATCATTTAGATACATTTTCATGAACAACTTTATGGCGTTCTGACCAAGTCCCGGTTGATGATTTCCACTATTCGCACGGTAACCATAACCCACTCACTAACTGGTAAATGGTTTAAGGCTCCTGAGACCAGTTGGTAATGTTTAACTTTATTTCCAGAAACGCAGTGGCATGTGTAGACAAGACAAGTTGCTCTGAGCCATGTGCCACATGATGGCTTCAGGGTACAATCACCCAAGACACCCAACACATGCTTCGGTCTCCAGGATCTAACTGCCAGAGATTCTGACTGATAGATTAGGTGCTTCATATAGATTTGGAAGCTATCCTCCTCCTCCAACCTCGTTTTAATAATCCTCGTATCACCCTTGCCCATGTCCAAGGTTACTGCTGTCAACAATTCAGAACAGTGTCGGGATTCTGGTTCACATACCAACCACTGAACGGCCAGGCCAAATGCTTCGTGCTGGAAATTGAACAAACTCAGTTGCCACACTGAGGAGCACAGAGCAACGCGCAACAGCCTAGACATGTCGGTGACACGTTAGCACTCCTCAGGGTTTTCTCCTCAAAAGCGTAACAGTGTGCCAACCTTATGGGCAAATTGGAAAAAAACACACCTTTCTATAAAGCACAAATAAAACGAAAAACAAAAACCCCAAGAATAGGATAGATTTACGGGTTTATACAATTCAGCAATTATTTACGGGACCTGATCATGATGAATCGTTGATGAATCATTTCTGGGAGGGTCGGTGTCATGAAGCAAAAAGGCTGACAACAGAGCCATCGAGTTGGAGCTGTAACACGTACGAGGCAGCAGCTTAAACTGAGAACAGATTGCCCATGCGTACAAGGAGCGGTAAAGTGGCTGGATCCGGGGAAAGGAAGTTACTCCAAGATGTTATTTTCAGAGGCTCCAGCTAGGGTTGTCAGTTAGCAAATAAAAATACAGGGCACTCAGAGGTGCCTGGATGGCTCAGTCTTTTAAGCGTCCGACTTCGGCTCAGGTCATGATCTCACCGTGCGTGGGTTCGAGCCCCGCATCAGGCTCTGTGCTGACAGCTCAGAGCCTGGATCATGCTTCGGATTCTGTGTCTCCCTCGCTCTCTCTGCCCCTTCCCCACTTGTGCTCTGTGTCTCTCTGTCTCTCAAAAATAAAGAAATCTTAAAATAATTTTTAAAAACACAGGACACTCAGAGACATTTGATTTTCAGATAAACATTGACTCAGGTTTTTTTTTTTTAGTGTCAGTGTTCGACCTGTTACCTTAGCAGCCCAGCTCCTTCGCGACCTGTCGCGTTGCCGTGAGAAGACGCACCGTGTAGTTTCCGACCGGGACTTGGCCCCCGGGCCACCCGTGCCCTAGGAAACCAAGTGGGGTTATGGTTCTAGGATTATTTTCTTCTGAGTGGTTCTGGGATTATTTTGTGCAAAGACTTTGCTTCGCCTTCCTGGTCCTTATTTTCTGGGCTGTGCCAGAGCTGGCTGTAGGCACTGAGACGCCAGCCAGGTCTTTGGGGCTGCAAGGGCAAGGCCAGGGCCATGGATCGCACGCCATGCTGTGTGATGAAAAGGTAGCAGTAAAACACCTTCCTCCAGGCAGTGGAGTCCAGTGAAGGAGGTGCTTGGTTTAAGTGTCTGGGACACGTCGTGTCCCTCCTGTACCTACGTGTCTGTCAATCCGTGTGCCCAGGGAAGGACACTTCACTTCTTCTGTCTTGGGCCTGAACATCCCTTGGCAGCAAATGTACCCGTGAGCATCCCACCCCCCCACCCCTGCCTCCCTGCCACCAGCCACTCTACAGCTGCTCACTTCTCTCTCCCATCCGAAGCCACGCTTGAGTCAACGCCAAGCCAAGTAGTACTCAGTCACAAAAACAAAATGGAGGTCCCCTTTGACTGGGATGCAGGCCACCACTTCCTCGGGCTGGCAGAAGAGTCCGGGAGGGAGATCAGATGGCCGGTCAGGGTCGTCATTTACAGGAGGCTCAAGCCCATTGCCCCGTCTCCAGCACCCAGGCGGGTCCTGCGCTTGCCCTGTTGATGTGGGAGCTCGCTGCATGGGACACACAGCTGAGGAGTGCCACCAAGGACCAGAAACCCATCTCCTGAGGCCGGGAGACAGGTTCGGAGGGGGAAGGTGGTAGAACTTCACGGCCGCAGCCCTGACATTTCTTTCTCTTCCTTTTCAAGTCAGCCCAAAGGATCCCTCATCCCCAACAACCCGTTTCGGGCATAGCAGCTCGGGGCTAAGAATCGCTGTAACTTCCCCGGGGTGATAACGCTCAGAGAAGTCAGGCTGGAGCTCTCTTTGTCTCTGCATCCGAGCTACAGGAGATTCTGGGATCCCCGGGCCAACGATTTTGGAATTACATGGGCCATCATGGGATACGCATTAATTGGAGACTCTATTGTGTTTTCCCCATGTGGTTTGTAGCTAAGAAAATAGAGGTCTCTGAGCTGTGGCTCTAAGGTCCTCTGTACTCCCTGGGCAGTTACAAGAAGGAACTCACCCATGGGACACCTGCTCTGGTCACCCACCTGGTCTTCTGCAGCCCCACTGGCAGCATCTGCCTGATTTCTCAGGCGAGGACCAGGAGGAGGCAGGTCAAGGGCGAATCAAGGTTGCCACTGTTCACAACAAGGCTGAAGTCCGGGTCCTCATGGCCCTCCGTCCCGAGACTCCTGGTGGGGTTTCCAGCACCACTGAGACCCCAGAGATCTGCAGATGGTGTGGTTTCTGTAATCAGAGAATTCTGTAAACCAGCTTCTAGAACACACCAGAGAGAGAGAAATAACCAAAGAGCACTTTCAGGCCATTATACATCTCAAGCCCGTCAGATGCTGCTACTTTGGGGCGTATTGTTATTTGGTTTTGGTTTACTGGAACTGACCAAGCAGAAAGCAGGTGTGGATCCCTTTTAAAATTTTTTTAACATTTATTTATTATTGAGAGACAGAGAGAGACAGACTGTGAGTAGGGGAGGGGCAGAGAGAGAGGGAGACACAGAACCCGAAGCAGGCTCCAGGCTCTGAGCTGTCTGCACAGAGCCCGAGTTGGGGCTTGAACCTATGGACCGTGAGATCATGACCCGAGCCGAAGTCGGACACTTCACGACTGAGCCCCCCCACCGGGTGCCCCCAAAAGGGGATTTTATTCTTGTCTCCTTGGACTTGAGAAAAAAAAAATGTGGTTACAGAGACACCTTGATCTGCCAGTTTCTGGGAAGCAAGTGCCTATAAAACTCAGTTGGCCTTGCTTCAAAAAGAAAACAAAACAGATTCATAAATCCTGGCCCTCGGGCTGGGCTTGTCATGGACGGGACCGCGCTGCTCCCCACCAGCCGTGCCAAGTGCCAGAACCTTCTGCTCAGCGCAGAATGGAAGCCGGTGGGGGGCAGTCCTCACCCCTCGGTCCCGTGATGAGCAAGCTTGGCCGGAGCGGTGAGGCCACCTGCCTGACGTCACGCGTGCGGTGAGTGGCAGTCTGGGAGGCAGTTAACAGAGGCCCGTCTCCAAAAATCTTCTTCTAATTTCTCCTCAATTAGAGGCAAGAAGGTG
Source organism: Panthera onca (assembly GCF_046562875.1). NCBI lineage: Eukaryota > Metazoa > Chordata > Mammalia > Carnivora > Felidae > Panthera > Panthera onca. The sequence continues at coordinate 4,428,439 of NC_138346.1, read as the reverse complement.
AGCCAATGTATTCGCACTCTGCCTTTAAATCTCTCCCCAGTTATGAGTCTTGCCCACCCAGGCGCCCTGCAGCCTGCGCTCCCCAAGCTTTTCTGCCACAAGAATAGAATTAGGGCTTTCTGGGTGCCACTCCCCGAGCCGTGGACCCCGGCGCATTACTCATTCCCACTCACGTGGTGGAACGTGGGATCTGGGGTCCAAGCAAGTGTTTGAACCTTATCCCTCCTCTTCAGAGGTAAACCCTCTGAGCTTCTTTTCCTCCTCCCCAGCAGAGGGGAGGTCAGGCTGTCCACCCCTTGGCGTCTTTGTAGGGATGAGATGAGAAAATTCTGGAGGGGGCGCCTCTCGCAGCCTTGTTGCAAATACCTCATGATCTCGCAGTCCGTGGGTTGGAGCCCCGCGTCGGGCTCTGTGCTGACAGCTCGGAGCCTGGAGCCTGCTTCGGAGTCTGTGTCTCCCTCCCTCTCTGCCCCTCCCCTGCTCACGCTGTTTCTCTCTGTCTCTCAAAAATAAATACATATAAAAAAATTTTAAAAAGAAAATTCTGGGGAGCTTGGGCATGTACCAGGCACACAGAAGAATTCAGTGATTGCTAGACATTAGTGATAATGCAGCCATTATTTTGCCCCAACCAGACATGTGCATTTTGAACCTCTCTCTTCTACCAGGGTCAAAAGACCTTCTGCATGTGACCTGTGGGCACTGGTTACCATGTATGAACAGAGGGCCCCCAATATCACTCTATGAATAAGGCCAGTTTTGTGCTGATAGTCAAATGGCCGCATGGCACCATCACTGACCTGGCATGGCCCCAGTGGAATGGAAGCCTGGTGGTAGGGTGTTCCGGTACATTCCAGCTGGATAAGAAGCCTGGGTCTAGCCCAAGAGTCAACTTGGTGGACAGAAACCCACTTCCTTGTGCATCTTATTAGGTGGAGATACCAGAAGCCTGCCTGTGTTGGCTACAGGAAACCTAGTTCCAGAAGCTTCTGAGGGTGGAAGAAGGCCGTTCTCTAATTTCAGAATCTCCATCGGTTATAACCCCTCCCTGGAAGGCTCAAGGTGTAAGGAGAAGGTCTTTTCATTCTTCCATCGCTTGGTCTCTGCCCGGGCCTGCGCCTGGCCAGCCTGGCCAGTTTCCAGTGGCCCCTGAGCCTCTTCCAGCCCTGGCCTCCACCTGCAAGGCCCCCCCAGGCATCCAGGGTGGGTGGGGGGAGGCCAGCCTCCTACTTGGTGAACGTCTTCCCGGCCCTCCTCAGGCCCCGAGCGTCTCCCAGACCAAGCCTCTGGGCCTGAAATTCCCTGCATGTGGATGATCTGGCGTCTTCCTCCTCCTTCTTGCTCTGTGCAGGTCCCAGGGCAGAGGACGTTGGCTATGGCTTCCTGCCTGTGTTGCCCTGTTGTCTTCCCCAGCACCTGCCCCCGCCCCCTTCCACTCAGCCGCTCCAGCCAGACATTTCAAAACCGGTGACCTCTCCGTCCCTCCCACCCTGCCTGTGCTCCCAAATGCATCCTGCGTGCTTCTGCCCTTCCACTCTTCTCTACGTCCCCGGGACCCTGGCAAGAGGTTGCACTTCCTGCTCTCAAGCTGACCCACTACGTCCTGTCTCCACACAGCAGCCAGGGTGATGCTTTATAAAAAATGCTATGGTCTCCTTCCTTAAAGCCCTTTAAAATGTCAGCGGTGCATTTAGAACGAGTCCTGGCCAATCCTGGCCCCCAGGACCAGAGGGGTCCTGCCCTGTCACCTGAGCATCCGTGGGTCCCTCTTCCCATATTTTCTGTGTTTGTCTTCATCACTACTCACATCAAGCTCTTTCTGGCCCCAGGACCCTTGCACATGTGGGAGGCACTCTGCCTGACTCCCTGCTCCCCACTCCATGGGCAGAGCCCATTCCTTCTCATCCCTCACACCTCAGCTTCGTGGCTGATCAAACTATCACCTGCCACGTGACTCCCGTCTTTCTACGCAGCATGGAGCAGATTCACTCTCTGCCTCTGCCGTGAGTGGAAGGGCCTCAGAGGCAGGGTCAGACCTGCTCACCACCGCGTGTGTCCCCCGGGGCCTGACCGTGGGTGAGCATCCGCTTCCACACCTGGCTTCCTGTGTGTGTGTGTGTGTGTGTGTGTGTGCACGCGTGCATGTGAGCCATTCTGCCACCAGATCCAAGAGGGACCCTCTACTGAAATGACCTGAGGGAAGCCAGGATTTCTTGCATCTGACCCACAGAGCAGGCCCCGGCCAGAGTGCTGGCACCTCGGGGCGGCTGACTGGTTTGCACGGTGGCCGCAGGCTGAGATGTGAGTCTGCATTTGTGCTGTGACCTTCCCTGGCCCCAGGCCCTAGGCCCCAGACCTAGAGCAGCTCCTGCTCCAAGCTGGCCTTTCTTAACCAGCTATGGAAGCTTCTTCTCTCTCTGCCAGGCGTAGATGTGAAGTCCTTTCCAGACAGAAAGGGGAGAAGGTACGCCTCTGGGGTCACGCGGGCTCTTCTGGGTGGGGTGCCCTCCCCGGGAGCTGATGTCACGGGGTGGTGGCCGGAACTGGAAATCAGGTGGACGGCAGAATGTGCAGGGGCCGGGCGGGAGCCAGGGCCTCAGGCCCCACAGTGCTGGGTCATAGCAGGCCTCACCCGGTCATTTGTGGGGAAGGAAGGGGCGATTTGGGATGTGGGGCCTCAGGGCTGAAGGCAGAGGGCAGAGGACCCAGGTGGAAGACTGGAGTGGAGGGCGGGGCGTCAAGGGTCAGGGGACTCATTGGTGTAAGTGGGTGGGCAGCAGATCCCCCGCTGTGCCTATTCTCGGGGCTCCGCCTGCGCCTGGGCTGAGCCCCCCGGAGGCCTGGAGAGCTGACGCTCTGCTGACCAAGACACCTCCTGGCCGGGTCGCCCACACACCTGGGAAGTTTGGTGAAAGAAGACAGAGGAGCTTGTTCCAGAAGATGACACCCTTCCCCTGGGGCTTTCTGCTTGCAAAGCGTGGAAATAAATACACAACGGGATCCGGAGGGTTTTCGTTTCTCGTTGCCGATGGGCTGGCGTCAGAACCGTGGGTTTGTCTGGGACTCCCGGGCCCTCCCTCTACCGCTGGCTTCCGTATCAGACCCGAACATCGGCCTGCTGTCTGCTGCCTCCCGCCCTCTCCTTATGTGGCCGGTTCTCCAGGACGTGAGGTCCAGGGGCTGTGGGTGTGCTCCCGTCGCCGGAGGGGGGGCCGTGCTTTGCCTTCTCGTGGGCACCGGGAAAGCCGTCCATCGAGATGAAGCCCCTCGTGGTTCCTTCTGCGAAATGGTCAATAGGCTTCAAACCTGTTCTGAGAATTTCGGTTTGCACTCTTCCAGGTTTTTCCTAAGAGCCTTAGCTGTAATTCAGCCCGTCCTGGAGCCTGCCGCAGAGAACGTGCTCACTCTGTCTTCCAGCCCCTTCATCTGGAAAAACAATCACAAGGTCCCCACCTATCTCCACAGAGAGTTCCTGAAGGCCCTGGGAATATGATGATGTTTGGGGAATTGTCACGGTTTCCACGGCGATGTCTGGGCCGGGAGGGGCCCCTGCGCCTGGGGTAGGGTGGTGCAGGAAGGACCTGGAGGTGATCCAATTTTTCAGGCAGGCCTCAGCCGTGACCTCGCAGGGAGGAACAGCTGTGCCTGATAAAGGGTCATACCGCCTTTCTCCCGATGTGACAAGGTGCATCTCTCTCCTGAGGCTCGCAGGTGTTGGCCCAGCGCCCTCCCCTCTCCCCTACATGGCAGGGCTCCAGGGGACCCAGGAGACCTGGGGTGGATGCCAGCCTGGAGATGAGGCCCTGCCCTGCCCGCAGAACCGGGGGGTGCCGAGGACACTCCTCTAGAGGGGGCTCCCAGGCGGGGTCCGTGGGATCCGCTGGGGAGAAGCAGATCGTGTTCCCAACCGAGAGGGCCCAGGAATGCCGCTGTGGGGTCGAGCATGTTGAACTGGTTTGAATCCAAATGAAGGCATATCCAAAGTATGACAGGCATTCCTGTTACAGAAATACACATGGGAAAAGCCAAGTAGCTCTGGGACCACCCTGCAGACAACCAACAAGAGGCAGTAGATACTCTGTTCACTGCCCAGCTCACTTCTCCAATTCTGGGAGCTGGGGAGCTGTCTAGAATATTCTACTTAAAAGTCAGCGTGTTCTTCACAAGCAGACGGCACCCCCGTGGCCCTTTATAACTCCCCACTGAAGCAACCGGCCCTGTGCGCACATCCACCCCGGCTGGCACCTGCAGGCCCCTCTCGGGTAGGGGGGGGGTCCCCATCTCCCTCGCTTTTGTGCACTTAGTTCAGAATCGGAGATCTCGCTGGGGCATCCGCTGCTTTGGCCAAAAACCTGCTCCTTAACCCTTTGATGCCTGACCCTCAGCGATTCCTAGGGGAAGAAGGGAGGTTTAGGGAGCGTTGGAATCAGGAGATTTGAGCTGCCCTGTCACTGAGGAGCTCGAGCGGGTGCTGCCCCTCAGGCGTGCAATGCTTCCTCCCCCGTGGCCGCACCGTCAGGCTGCAGGAGGTCGTTTCCGAGGTGGCTCTCGGGGGCAGGGTGGCCTCAGCGGCTGTGATCTCCCCGCTAACAAGCAGAGCCGGCAGGATACAGGGCATCTCCCTGCTGCAGGGGGGCCCCCGCCATCCCTGGAAGTGAGACCCCTCTGCTTCTCGGAAATAAAGCAGGACGTTTTCCGGGGATCAGGCAGGGGTGGGGCCTGCTGAGAGCTGACCCTGCATTCGCTTCCTGGAAGTGAGGCCAAAACATAATCCGGAGGGTGGTTACCAAGTGGTTAGTTATGTGAGTCTTGTGGGTGCTCCATGTTCAAAAATATTTTATTAAATTTTTTTTTAAGTTTGTTTATTTGTGTTTGAAAGAGACAGAGAGAGAGAGAGAGAGAGGGAGAACATGAGCAGGGGCGGGGCAGGAGAGAGAAAGAGACAATGGCAATCAGGCTCCTAGCTATTAGTGCAGAGCCCAAGGTGGGGCTCGAACTCACTAACCAGGAGACCGTGACCTGAGCTGAAACCAAGAAGCAGATGCTTCATGGACAGAGCCACCCAGGCGCCCCTCTAAAATATTTTATATGCATATACATATATATAATATTTATATACATACAATGAGGCTTAGGTAAGGTAGCAGGTCCAAGGCTGTGGAGTTCACAAACGCTGGGGACGTTGTGGTCGAGCGCTGGGTCAGTCTGAGCCCAAAGCCCTTGCCCGTGGTGATCCTGCTGTCACAGGCTTGGGAGATCCCAACAATCCATGCGCATGGTGGGTACCGGGACTCGTCCCGTTCTTGAGTAGGACAAGCTCTCCCCGGGCCATGCCCCTTGCTTTCCCCGGTGACTCTCTGCCCTGGGCTCCTGTGGCCACCACGCCACGCCTGCTGTGTGCTTTCTGTCCTCAGACGGAAGGACAGCGGACCCTGCGGGCAGTGGAGCAGGGCCCCTCTCCCTCAAAAAGTGAGTTTTGCACAGCACGTAGGGGTGTTCGCTTATGTGTGAATAGTACAGTCTAGCTCTGAGGGGACCATTTGGTTTTCTTTTTTTATCCCAAGTTTTGGTGGAATGTTCTGCCTCCTTCATTGGCCGTGTGGTTGGAAAAGGTGGTCCTTACCCTATCCTTCAAATTTGAGTCCGCTCGTCTATGAACTGTTATAAGATATATGCTGTAGGGATTAAAAAAAATTATGTTTATTTTTGAGGGTGAGAGACAGAGTATGAGCAGGGGAGGGGCAGAGAGAGAGGGAGACACAGAATCGGAAGCAGGCTCCAGGCTCTGAGAGAGCACAGAGCCCGACGTGAGGCTCGAAATCACGGACCGCGAGATCGTGACCTGAGCCGAAGTCGGACGCTCCACTGACGGAGCCCCCCAGGCGCCCCGTCCTGTGGGATTTTTGCGTGAAATGAGAAAAGCACCATACTGAGACGCAGAGGCTCTCCGCTTTGCGTCTCCAGCTTTCGACTGCAGGAAGTAAACTTGCAAATTTCCTCTGGTCAGACTGCAAAGCGTGTTGCGCGTACCAGCCTTTCTGCAGCCTCTCCCTGAGGACGAGGAACCGCACTGTCACACCGAATTCGCAGGGGGAGGGCCTCTCCGCTCCCCGGGGCCGGTTTTGGAATGCCTTGCTCAGAAGTTTCTGCATGTCACACGGGCAGGGGGGAGCCGCACAGAACCCGTCAGTGGCGATCGGGATTGAAAAGGTAGACTGTTTCCTCTTATCTCGGATTTGAGCCACGACATGGGAATTTGGCAGACTGACCACCTCCACCTCCGGCCGGCTGCCCGTCGGACCCGCCGTCCCCACCCTCCACCCCCCACCCCCCCTGCCAGGCCCAGGCATTCGCTTGTGCAGTTCGAGCCCCTCTGGGCTTGTCAGCAGAGAGACACCTCACACAGGCCCAGCCAGATAGCCTCCGTTTCCAGATAAGAAAACGTGGCCCAGGATAGACGGGAGCAGCACTGGCAGGCCGTGGGCCCCGAGGCTGGGTCGGGTCTTTGTGACATTTCCCTCCATCTCTTAGCCTGAGGAATTATTATCTGCATCTTACAGATAAGCAAACAAACAGATACCAGGGAGGTGGAGTGATGTGTCCAAGTTGAAACGCAGTTTTTTGGGGCCTCGGGTTCAAAGGAGGGCCCTCCAGGGGCACACGGTTCATTCGTTTGCACGTGCACGCGCTCATTCGTGCGTGTTCGGCGAGTGCCCACAGGGACAGCGGGGCTCGGGAAATCTCTTCTCCACGAAGACGGGGACAGACGGCTGCCCTCTTCTGCACCCCCCAATATGGAGGTTTCGTGCAGTCGGGACCCTCGTCTGTTTTTCCCTTCTTGCCCTACGCCCTCTCCCCTGGGGAGATAAGTCACGCTCTCCGATGGATCGGCTCTCGGCAGGGCACAGGATGATCTCCAAGTCTCTACCTTCCTGCGCGTGTGTCTGCTGCTCCTCCAACCCCCGGGGTGTCCCGTAGGCACCCCCCCGCGTGCTGACCCCCAGCCTGCTGGCTTCCCGCCACACTGCAAGAAGGATTTCGTGCCCAGCATGTAGCAGATGTGTTCCTTCCCCCTTCACCTTCCGACTCTGTTCCGGGCTTACGGGACTGACGATGGTGCTGTGCACCTGCTCCCTGGCCGCAGCCAGGATTTGCCCCCATCTCCCTCAGCCTCTACGCTTGATCCCCCCATCCCCGATTCTTGCCCTGTGGCTGCTGCAGCTTCCTGGGTGGGGAGGAGGACCTCGCCAGCCTGGACACCTGAAGCACGTCCCAGCCAGGTGAGACCTCACGGTGAAGAGGGTTGTTCTCCCTTCTCTCATCCTGGCCTTGCCCAAAAGAGAGTCTTTCTCTTTTACTGTACCGGTTCATGGGTGGCGGGGGCGGGGGGGGGTCGAAGGACTTGGATGGGCCCCGCCTTCCCTGGGTACTGCCCTTCTGGGCCGTCAGAGCTGCCCCTGCTTTCATCAGACGGTCAAGAGCGTGGCGTGTGACATTTCTACAGCCACCCCACTTGAGTTGGCCAGGGGCTGAGGTGACCCACTCGGCCAGAGACAAAAGGTGGGCAACTGCCACTGTGACCAAGCTTCTGCCCCAGAGACACTTTGCTCTGACACACTTTGCCCCCCAACTATAGGTGCCCTGGACACCCGACATTCTACAGTCTGGAGCAGCCTGTGGCTCAGGGCCACCAGGGCTCGCCCTCTGTTGGCCCTGGTGGGGACTTTCCCGCCTGTCAGTGCCTCTCTCCAGGTCCCTCTAGTGAGATATTTCTAGGTGGGAGGACCTGGTCCTCCTGACATGGGATTCTTGACCAAGGCAAGAAAGAGGGAAGGAAGTGCCTGAGAGCCACAATTGTCCCAGCAGAGTTCTTCTTTGGGAGGCCCCAAGGACATTCAGCACCTCTGCGTAGGAGCCCCGCACCGTGCTCACAGTCTAGGGGCTCGGCAGACCCAGAACTGCAGGGTCCGTGGAAAGAAAGGCCTGGGGAAGCAGGATTTGGGGAACGCAGAGAGAAAGCTCTCCTTGTTCTGTCTGCTCTGACCAGCCGGGATCTCGTGCCTCCCTGCTGCTTCTCTGTGGCCTTCCTTTTTGGGTCTGTGCACTGTCCTGCTGTCCCTTAGCAGAGGACCGAGTGGATTTGAACCTGGACACCCCCACCCCCCGCCCCCCGCCACCATTGCCGTTGGACCTTGGTTGTTTAATTCTGTTTGGTGCATCTGCACAAGGCACAGCCAGCGTGAGAAATGCAGGAGATGAGGCGGAGATGGGTGTTGCAGCCTCAGGCCGGAGGGGGTGCCCATGTCTGGGAGTCCCCACTCCTGCAGCCCTCTCTTTATTCCCCTCCCTGGGCCTCTCAGCTCTTCTCATCCTGTAAGCCAAAGGTCTTCAAACTAACACCCACAGGCCAAATCTGGCCATGGCTCATTTTTGTTAATAAAGTTTTATTGGAACAGAACCATTTGTTTATACATTGTCTATGGCTGCTCTCAAGCCACAGTGATGGTGCTGAGTAGTTGAGATCACTCCCAAATCTTAATTTCAACCTTTCTCTCAAAGTCCGAACATACAAGGAATCACTGACTAAACTCAACATGTTTCAACTGAAACTGCTTATCATTTCCCCCAAACCGGCTTCTCTTCTGGATTACCCTGTTTAATTAGTGGCAGTTTCAGTCCCCAGAGCTTAAACCCTGTGGTCAGTGGCCTTTGCTGGGTTCCTCATACTTTCCATACTTTGTCTCTCTAATGTGATAAAGTGCTTGTCACCTCAGGAGAGGAGAAATGTCCTCTTCATAGGGTTGGGAAGTAGAGACAGAAGGGGTTGATGCTTATAAAACACTTAGCACTGAGTTGACACAGAGGAAGGGCTCCTAATCCATCTGGATGGATGCATGGATGGATGGATGGATGGATGGATAATGGATGGATGGATAAATGGATGGATGGATGGGTACATGGCTACATGAATACACAGTTGGATGGATAAATGGATGGATGGATAAATGGATGGATGGATGGGAGGATGGATGATGGATGGACAGGTGGGTGGGAGGGAGGGAAAGTGGATGAATGGGTAGATGGGAGATGCACCAACAGCTACATGAGGTTAGATATGGCTGATAATGTCACAAGAACTCTGCTCCGTGAAGCTATGGCAGCAGTGTGTCAAGTGGTTTAGAGGAGGAGGACTTGCAAGACCATGTCCGTGTCCCAGGTTAATAATGGCCTAGGCACTACCCACGATGGCAAAAGTGTGTGAGAACGAGCCAGGAAGATGCTGTTGGGGGACTGGATGGTGACCGGAGCTGTATCAGGCAGAGCGGAGAGACAAAGCAAGAAGAGGATGAGAGACTCATCAGAGGTGATCACGGCAAGTTTGAGCTCGGGACTGGAGCTGTCATTATCTAAAATAGGGTAATTCAGAGGAGAAGCAGATTTGGGGGAAATGATGAAGGGTTTGAGTCCGGAAACACTGAATTTAGTAAACAAGTTCTTGTAAAGGTATCGAATGTTCTAAAAAGTGATTTAAGGCAGCTCACCAAAATACAGGCTGTACCAGTGAAGGAGGTCAGGAAACCAAGGCCAAGGGAACAAGATGAAGCTTGTAAGCTTCCTGAATGTGAGCCCAGGCTTTTCTCCTGGTGTTCCAGTAGGCAGACTGAAGAGGAGAGCGGTCCATCTCCCAGGGCTTGTGGGAGGGGGGGCCCGAAAGGATTCATGCTTACAGAGCGCTCAACCCCGGGTGGGGACAGAGAAAGGCTTCATAAACACTCGTGATTCCTTGCTGTTATCTTGACTTCCTTCCTTCCTTTCTTTCTTCTTTCTTTCTTTCTTTCTTTCTCTCTCTCTCTTTCTAGTTTCCTTCCTTCCTCCTTCCTCCCTCCCTCCCTCCCTCCTTCCTTCCTTCCTTCCTTCCTTCCTTTCTTTCTTTCTTTCCTTCCTTCCTTCTTCCTTCCTTCCTTCCTTCCTTCCTTCTTTCTTTCTTTCTTTCTTTCTTTCTTCTCTTTCTTTCTACATACATACATACATACATGCATGCATTACCAGCCTGAATGAGTGTAAGATCTCTGAGGGTAGGAGCTGTGTCTCATTGTAATCATCGCCCCCCCCACCTCCACCCCATCACGGCTCCTAACACACAACCACATTGGAGCAGTGAGGCCGCTGGATGATTGAATGAGTGACCTGGCCCCGCTTAGGTTGGCTCCCGTCTGCACATCTGGTCCTTCTGGTGTGTAAGTACAGTGCCTGTGGTGACGAGGACCCGGAGCCGATCCAACCCCCTTCACCCTCCGGTCCCTGTGTGTAGGCGAGAGGCTTGGTGAGTGGTGGGGCCAGGAATGAATGGGCACTCTGGGGGCAGAGGAAAGATTTGAAAGGTTTGTCGAATGTTTCATTTAGTGTGACATAATTTCTCACTTGAGGTATTTGGGTGTTTTCCGTAGCAGTTAAGTATTGAAAGCCATGCTTAATTTAATACTGTATTTGCTTATTACATGCTGTGATTTCCAATCATAATATCTCCCAGGATTGTTGGCAGAGGTAAACTATCGTATGTAATCCCTTCAGAACTGGAAATTTGGGGTGTCAAGTAATGGGTCGTTACATAAATTTTATTATTATTACTTTTGTTATCCCCTTGGGCATTTTATAGCTGGAAGTTAGTATAATTTTTTATTTGAAAAGATCTTTGGTTCCTTAAAAAATACACCTCGTTCTATTTTTAAGTTGCTCGAAAATTTGATTTTTGAATAGTGAGTCCGTGCGATAAATTCCTTACCCTTTTCCAAAATCTGGGGTCAACATTTTTGCTGAGGAGTCAGGGGAGACGGAGTTAGGATCTTCATTTCTGTGCAAAGATGGGGAGACTTATCTGCCACCCTAGGAATGAGGCCTGTGTATTATTACTTGGTCTGGAACGTCCAGTTTGGTCTTTGATCTTTGGGCCATTGTTAACTTTATGGTTTACACAACTCGAAGTGTCAGACAACTGTGAAGTGTTTGCTCAGGAAAGAAAACCAGAGCAGGACGCCTCTGCTGAGCCGCCCTCTCTAACACACACCTCTTGGGAGGCTCCGAGCAAATATTTGCACAGCCAATTGCACATTCGAAGGCTACGTACTCAAGTGGAATTCTCTTTCCAAGTGCCCGAGAGGCTCCCGCATCCTGGCTACTTCCCTGGGAAGGTAGAGATGGGTGACCGGTTCTCTCTGACCGGCCTTGAGTTGCTCTGTAGGCACAAAGTCAACACCCAAAAGTGTCTTGCACGCTGCAAGAAGCACGTGGAACTGTGCTCTTCCTGGAATACATTGGCGATCTCTAGGGTTGCTTGCGGCAAATGTATTCCTTGTGGGCTGCGTGCGTGCGCACGGGTAAGCACGTCTGTATTCACGGCACACATGTGCCCACGCGTGAGTGCTTGTGTGTGCACTTAGGTGTGCACGTGTGTGCGTGGGCATATGTACGTGTGTGTGTGTGTGTGTGTGAAATGCACCGCTTCTGTTTTGGTCCCGAGGTTACTGTATGTTTGGTCTTAAGGGAGGAGAAGCAGACAAGTGACTGCGGTTTCAAGATCCAGGCGAGTGTCCACAAACCCACCAACGGCTGTTACTATTATTGCTGTCATCATTTATCAATGTATTTGTAAGGGGAGGAAGAGAGAGGCGAGGGGGTGAGGCTGTCAGGGCGGATTACGGCGGGAGGGCCTGAGCGCGAGGGCTGTGGGGAGCGGAGCAGGATGCAGCTGAGGTTAGCCCGAGAGACGGCTTTGCCTTCCCTGTGTCCCCCTTAGGAGAGACGGTGAGGGGACTTCAGGACAGAGTGCCGAGGGGAGGCTGCCCTGGAGGCCTTGTTTACCTCCTCGGGATGCAGAGGGGAGAGGCAGGTGCATGACCCTTCCTGCGTCTCTTCCTGCAGACCCCGGGGACCACCAGGGAGGTCAGGACCAGGAGCTCTGAAGCCGCTAGGGGGTTACCTCGCTCACTCCATCCAGAGCCCTCCCGGTGCCCACAGGGGATAAGGCTATGAGAGGGGAGGGAACCGGGTCCAGGGTTTGCCCGGCATGGTCACCGACGCTTTCCTGATCGCAGGTTGCTAATTTCCCAGAATAATCCTTGATGGGCCGTGTGATTTGGGACTGAGGAAATCGAGGCAGGGAGACGATGCGGCTTGACGGGGACCGGACAGCCTACAGAGAATGAAGCCTCGGTGTGACTCTAGGCCGAAGCCACCGCCGGGGGCTTTCACGACGTCCCGGGGCCGATGTGCCCTTGTGAGACACGGGTCTGCAGCTGTGTGTAGGGTGGTGTTGGGGCAGCTCAGGGAGCCGTGTGGTGGGGACTTGCTTTCGGGAACGACGGGGAAGAGGAGGAACGTTCGGGGAGGGCCAGCATGGACATAAGTGAATTTAGCTACTCACTTCATTTCCACAAAAGCCTGTCAAGGGCCAGAACTTCCCCTTTCGTGGCCTAGGAGTAGGCGCCTTGCCCGAGGCCACATGACTGGTGGGGTGTATTCAGGAACGTCTGGGTTCCCACTCGCTGTATTTTGCACAGTATCGTGGCGTGGCTGTGAATTGCCTTGGTCGTCGCACAACGAGTCCACTCCAGCGGCGGGTTGCCTGGCCCTGCGGTTCGCGGATGGGACTCATCTCTCTTGTAATGGTGGGTCCTGTGGACACGTGATCTGGATCATTCTTCACCGGAGAGCGGAACCTGGGGGTCACTACAGTCCTCTGGCCCCTGTGGGCTGGCCAAGTGATGGGTTTGGGAACCCTGCCCGAGTCCTAAAGACAACTTGAGGGCAGCCTTTGATCCAGGCTGTCCTTGTACAGTTCCCTTCGGGGTGACTCCCGGTGGGAGAGAAGTGTGTGACTTTGTCAGGGGTACAAAAGGAGGTGGGTGTGCCTCGTATGACACTTTCGTGCCTTTGATGGGACCGGGAATGGTTTCGTTGCCGAGGCCTCATGCTCTGGGTTATACGGCAGGCCCAGGCCAGCAAGCGGTCCAAGGCCCATAGAATTTTATGGAGTCACGAGGGAAAGGCATCTCTTAAAGCCACAGAGCTAAGAACCGCACGCACTTTTCAGGCCAACAGTTTCTGTGGTTACTAGAATGTAACTCATGGGTGTTTGGGGTTCAAGTCTACTGTTAGAATCTAGTCCTGTCTCTTTGGAACTCTGTGGACAATCCAAATTGTTACATGGTGTTTCTTTAGGATATCAGTCTTTGGAGAGTGGATAATGGAATATGGTTTGAGTTATCTGTTTTGTTTTTTTTTCTATCAGCTATTGACTTTTTGGTTAATATCAGATGTGTATTTCTTACTTGAAGCTGAAAAGAACATGGCTTTATATGGACATTTTTAACTGACATTTCACTGGACACCTTCAGGTGTCAAAATGAAGCAGAATTAACCTTTCTGTCCCATTCACACATTATAATTACTACCACATTCCAATATTTGTGTGCACTGCTGGCTTCCCATTTCTAGAAGGTCTTCATCAAATGGTTGAAAAAATACGTCCTGCCTCAGGTCTGTCAACTGGCCAGTATTTTCCTATTACGCACAGTAATGACATGTACCATTATTAAAGCAAACCTGACCTTTCTAAAGGAAGGCCCAATCAAATGTCATATCCAGTATTCCAAAATGGCCTTGTAAAAACGTGTGAAAGCAATCTCGGGAGAAGCCATTTTCCAAGAAAAGCCAACTCAGGATCCCGTGAAACCTTGCTGGGTTTTAGTTTTCTCTATCAGATTACATCCTGGGTTTCCAAGGGGATTACAGATTACAAACCAAAAGGAAGGCCTTTTTTGAGTTGGAAGAAAAACAAGTGAAATATGCAAGATGTTTATATTTCCAGCAGCTCGAGTATATACACACATACCCGCACACACACACACATCCCCACACGCCGCTAAGAACATAAACTTTTTAATGAGCGCCCGCAGTCCTATCATTTTATGTGCATGAATCTTTAGCATAAAAATCAGATTGCATGTGGAACAGATCAGCAGTGGAGAGGAGCTAATGGCCCCGGAATCTCCCTGCTTGCTTGAAACCTGTCCCAGCTCCTTGACAGTGACCGTGACCTCGTTCCCGTGCCTGGCCACCTCACCTACTTAGGAGAACTCTCCGGCTCTCCCTCACTTTCCTGCCCCAGGAATGCATTCCCCTCCCAGTGGTTACGCCTCACGGATGCAGGTGTGTCTGTGGGAGAACGGAGCGAGTGGGCTTTTCCCAAAGGGGGTGACCTCTGCAACCCTCGAAAGACAATAGCTCCCGTGGACATTGTATCGCACATTCCGCTTTGCAGATCGGGTCCCCTGTTGTCCTTCTCAGTCTTCACTGAACTCTGAACTCGCAAGGACACTTGAGACTGCTTGTCCTCTGGGTTGGATATTAAGGAAAAGGTGACTTCAATGGTTAAGACCCTGGCAGATGAGGACAAAGGACCTACTTACTTCATAAAACTATTTACGTATGGATTTGAGAGTTGCCTCTCACCTACCCACTGCCTGCCATCTTCTTCTGGGATTCTGGGCCACTGCCCTGCTGCCCACCCACCTCGCAGAAATGCTCTCCTTCTGCAGGGCTGACCGTCCCACCTGCCCTCCCACCCCTCTGCCTATTTTGTTCTTCCAACGCCCTTGCCAATGTGAACCGACTGTGACTGGTCCTCCAGGCAAAACCCATCTCACCCAGATGAGGATTGCAACCCTACACCCACCTCCCTCCCTGTCCCCAACCGCCCTGTCCTGGCAGAATCCCCCGTTCCCCCAGGGGACCTTCTGCTTTGAGTCACAAGAACATAAATGACTTGAATGCATTTAAATGGTATGCGCCTACCTTCTCAAACTAGACCGTGAACATCTCACGGGTATTTAAGTGTTTTTTTTTTTTTTAATATTTCGTGTCTCGCCTAGCATGTGATTGTTACACTTGCTTGATCTTTGTTGGTTGAGTAAATAAAGGAGTGCATCGCATGGATCCTGTTCCCAACTCTTAAAAATGTGGGGCAACCTCCATTTTATTGATTGTAGATATGACAACACGCATGCCGTAGATTCTTCTGATGATGCGATGAGATAGCGTGGGCAGGACATTGCATCGGCCACTCAGGAGATAGCAGCTCCCTTTTCTGGCCGCATTCAGCACCTTGGTGTCTTTATATACAGCGTTTCACTGTCCGCTGGGGACATAGCTCTCTCTTACCTCCAGGAGAGGGACTATGTCCCATCTGTCTTCCACTTACTCCCCAGTGGGGGTTCCAAGCATAATTCCAGCTGCTTGAGGAAGGAGGTGGTTTCTCTGAGCTGGCTCTATCTATTTCGTCCGGGGCAGGGAGGGCAGGGGTAAGCCTCTCACCTGGTCACTCCTGAGCCTCACCTTCCATGGTCCCACACCGTGGCCTCCCCCAGGGCCTGGACGATGGCAGGGCTCCCATCCAGGCCGTCTGGAGGCTGAGTTTCATCCACAGGTCTGACCCTCCCATCCCATGGGCTGGGCTACGACCAGAAGCTACCGTGGTGACGTCTGGTAGGTCGTTATCATTCCCCAGAAGCTGGCTGCTGAGGGGAGGAGCCCCCACAGGGGAGAAAAGCGTACAAAAACCCCCTGTATTCTGAACCACCAGACTCAGCATCCAAGCCATGGTGTGCCCAGAGGCAGGTTGGGACAAGATAGGGACTGGCCAGGTGCAGACCAGCCGGCCGGGAGGACCAGGTATGTCCTAGCCTGTGGTAAGAAACACAGTTTACATCCAACCTGGTGCCTGCGTGAGTGTATGTGCACACCCCCCCCCTCAGCCCCCCACACACCGGAAGCAAGCATCTTGTGAAAAAGTCCATGAGACGTATTCTGATATTCTCTTGTTTTTATTCCACTCCAGGCAAGTCTAGTCTATTTCAATTTTTTAAATGTTGGCCGTGGCTCTCTATGTGGATTTCACACCAATTTACATTAGTGGCTTGAGACCCTCCATTTGGCAAAACGGTGTCTTAGTCAGTTACTTCCAAGACCTGAGTTGGGGGGGGGGGGGCGGTGGCGAGGGTTCATGCCTTTAAGGGCATGAGGGTGTGCAGGTGGCTGGGCTCCAAGCAGGGCTGGGACTAAGGTGAGGCCAGAAAGCTGCCTGGTTTAAAGGCACAAAATTTAAGGAAGTGCTTACTCCCTAGACCTGCAAACCTGAGGGTAGCTCCTTGCATTTTGTACCTTGGGCACCACTGGCCCAACCCCGATTCCTACATATAATCGTTCTGCTTTACATATGAGAGCTGTCAGCAAGGGGCCAAGCCGTGGCCTCGGCCATGGTGGCTGAGGCAGGATTTGAACCCGGATCTGTCTGACTTCCCCGGATCTGTCTGACTACCCCAGCCCTGTGGGGACGCTAACAGCGAGGCAATAGACGACGTGTGGGGAGGCTCAGCTTAAGTGGGGCAATAGGGAGCCGTGTCCAGAGCAGCTGGAGGAGAAGAGGTTAAGTTTCTGAGGATCGGGTTGGGTGTCTTGGGTTTGGTGGTTTCCGAAAACACATCATATTCCACAGCCTTCAGGCTGGACTGGTTTAGCCCTTTGTGCTTGCTAATGAGTCATCTCCCACCCACCACGACCTGGAGTGTGGTTGACAGAGGAGAGACTCCGCCGGAACAGCTGGACCAAGTGTCCAGGAGGAAGGTCCCGGAGGAGCCGGCTTGTGGCCCCCGGGCTCAGCTGTCACACAATTTAGCATGTCCTGGGTCAGAGGTCACAGGTACTGTGGGAAGAACCCCGAGCTCCCCCACGGGCATTTCTCTGCCGGGCACCCCTGCTCCCCTCACTCACCCTTGTGTTCACCCCTCCTCCTGCTGTGGGCAGGCTGGGCTCCGTGGCAGCGAAGCTCCCCTTCCTGCTTGGCCAGCTGGAATGTTCCGGCCCTCCCCGAGTCAAGGTAGAGCCTGTCTGCCCGGCCTAGGTTGTGACAGTTGTGGCTAAAAGAGCCTGAACTTGCCTCTGACCTGTGGGCTGCCAGGTCCTTGCGGGCTCGTGAAGGACTCATGGCTCAGACGTGGGGTCCAGACACAGGTCTCTGTGGCTGGCCCATCAGGTCCTCGTACGAGGACTGGGGGCTGTAACGCGTATGGAACACCTTCTAAAGCCCCCACCCCAGCCGCGCGGCCCAGGGGAAGTAGGCTTGCGACAAATGCTTGCTGAAGGGCTAAAAGTCCCCACGTGAGGACAAAGCCAACCAAGAGGATCTAGGCGGCGACAGAGGAAGTGGTATTGAGGCCGGCGGAAGAATGGAGGCCGAGAGGAGAGGCTCCGTTTGTCTCTGCTTAGGGGTCGAGAGTTTCAGGGGGAATGGAACCTAGATCCAACTCCTGGTGAGTTTACCGAAACCTTCCGACCTTTAGTGTCCTCGTCTGTAAAATGAGACGACGTGGCACTGTCTTTGGTGAGCTTTGAGGGTTTAATGAGGTGGTGAGTGCGAGACTCATCCGTAACGATGAATGTCAGCCACTAGTTCTGAAACTTGGCCTTGGCTGTGTCCTTGGCAGAAGGCAGGCGCTCTCCCACACCCCTTTACAGGTAGCCAGGACCAGAGCAGCTCAGGGCCCCCCTCTCCCACACCCCTTTACAGGTAGCCAGGACCAGAGCAGCTCAGGGCTCCCTGTTGGTGGCCTGCCCTTCCCTGCAGGGTGGCTCTCGGAGACCAGGCTGCGGGCCACGTGCCGATGCCCTTGCCTGCTGCTGGCAGCCCAGTCTGAAATCCGCCGGTGGCTGTGGCTGGACCTTTCACAGCCTGAAGTCGAGGTGGGGTTCCGACACCAGAAGTTTGTTTTTTCTTCTGACCTCAGAAGTTTTAACCCGTTAAAGTCTAAGGCAGCCTTCGAAGACGGGGAAGGTGTTTATCTCCATATGATTCCCGTCCAGGGAGCCGTAAGTGAAAATCAGACGAACTTTCTCTTGATCACCAGTGTCATACTTGCTTTGAAAATTTAGAAAATAGGGGCACTTGGGTGGCTCAGTCGGTTGGACGTCTGACTTCAGCTCAGGTCGTGATCTCATAGCTCATGAGTTCGAGCCCTGTGTCAGGCTCTGTGCTGACAGCTTGGAGCCTGGACCCGGCTTTGGATTCTGTGTCTCCCTCTCTCTCTGCCCCTCCCCTGCTCACACTGTGTCTCCCTCTTCTTCAAAAATAAATAAACATTAAAAAAGACGGAAAAAGAAAAAGAAAATTTAGAAAATATAGAAAAATGAACACATACATACACCCACACACCCCAGCCATAGTGTTGCTAACCAGAGGGGAGACTTTGTTAATATCTATCTTATTATAATCTGTCTCTTTGAATACACCTTTCCTTACGTAAATGAGGTCCCTATATAGGTAATTTTAAATCTTTTTTTGGTTGTGGTCGTCTAACAGTATAATATGAACATTTCCTCGTCTTAAAGGCACTCAGTAAACAAACTAAAGTCTGCCCTGCACAGCACTGGCTGTATGTGTCATGATCTATTCACGTTGCCCCATCATGTCGGACACAGATCGTTACAGAATTTTCTCTGTTATAAATACTGGTGGGGTAGACGTTAGAAATGTATTTTAGATCAAACACCCCAACATGTTCTCTGCGAAAAGTTTTACTTAGGTCTGATGCTGCTCCTAAGGAGAGAGAGATGTTCACGTGTTGGCCTTTGTCATCTGATGGTGTTGGTGGCTTCCTGGGCTCTCTAGTGTTGGCTGTAGATTTTCCACACAGAGAGGAAATGCCAGTGTCCTAAATCATGGGAAGCGGTGCGCTTGTAACAATAACAATGGCCGGGGCCTGCAGATCACTGCCTTAATCCTCACTAGGGCCCCACGAGGTGAGTGTGCTGATGGCTTTTACAGATGAGCAGACGGAAGGTCAGAGACGCTCCATAACTCACCCCAAGTCTTGGAGCTGGTGAGTGGAAGGTAAACTTGGAAAGAGCCGGGCACACACTCCCTGGGGAAATCAGGTCCGGAGGAAAGAAAACAAAGCCAATTGCATTGGCCCAATCGCCTCGCCTGGAGACGGGAGCCGGGGAGAGAAAAGTAAGGATGGGTCCATTTTTCATGTGTGAGGCTTGGTATTCGAGGACGCACATTTCCCTAGCTTTCGTGCATGTGCTCGTTCTTCTGGTCAGGGACTCATTTAGTGATTAACTTGATCGACAGATACTGATTGAGCCTCCCCCAGATGCCAGGCTGGGAACGTAAGGGCGAGGTGCAGGCTGTCCCCGGGGACTCATGGAGAGGCAGACAGTGGGTCACCTCACACGCACACGCACACACACACACACACGCTTGAATCACGTCTGTGAGAACGGCTCTAAAAGACAGTAGCTTTTCTGAGGAGCCAGGGAAGATTCTCTGGGCAAGGGGTATTTACTGAAACCTGGGGAAGAGCAAGAATTAGCCGGGCAAGAAGGGAGAGGCCACACCAGCAGCCGCAGGCGTGTGCACCGGGCCCGGAGTCAGAAGAGCAGGGTCAGCTGACTACCGGGGCTGGGGCATCAAATCTGGCCCACCATCTGTTTTGTCAATAAAGTTTTATTGAAACGCAGTCAGGCCCATATGGCTGTTTGCATGCTACAGCAGAGTTAAATGGTTATGACAGAGACCCTGTGAGCCACCGATCCTAAATAGAAAAGGCCCTTAATAGAAAAGGCTTGAACAATCTCAGCTCTGGAGAAAATGGTACGGTGTCTCTGGGACATGGTGAGCGAGGGGCCACTAGCCCAGCAACAAAGGAAGGGTGAGCCTCTAGGCCTTATAGCTGTGGGAGGCCGCAGGCGGGAGTCTGACCCTTTCCTGAGCAGAAAGAGGGAGACGTTGAAGGTTTTGAGCAGAACAGTGTAAGGATTGGGTTTGTGATGTCACAAGATTACACTTCCGGGGGCACCTTGGTGGCTCACTCAGTTAAGCGTCTGACTCTTGATCTCAGCTCAGGTCGTGATCTCAAGGTTTGTGAGTTTGAGCCTCATGTCGGGCTCTGCTCTGACAGCATGGAGCTTGCTTGGGGTTCCCTCTCTCTTCCCCTCCCTTGCTCATGCTCCCTCTCCCAAAATAAATAAATGAACGTAAAAAAAAAAAGATTACACTTTTTATCTAACAGTCCCTAATGCTCAGCTTTAAGCTTCCTTTCCTTGGTTTGTAAATATTAAGTGGTCCCTTAATAAATGTTTGCTAAATGAATGAACAAATAATTGTAAAAGGTTTCGATGGTAATCAGATGTAATTGGAATACAATAATATAGTGAGGCCCTTCATTATTTCAGACGTTTACTTCACGCAACTTTTTTTTAGAAAGTACACATCCTGTAAATAAATGAACAATCCTTAAATATTTTTATTAACACTATCCACAGTGCTGTCCTTTTTTATAGTGATTCTGTGTTTCAATATTTTACCTCAAAGCAAATTAAGTCTATGGAAGGAAGAGAGTTATAATGACAATTACAGACCACAGTTACATTTTGATTTCAACATGCCAGGTTTCTTTTGATGAGAAGCCCAGTTCCCCAGCTGAATTGGGTGTGAGTCAGAAATGTAGAGCTTTAGGAGGAAGTTTGGTCTGATGGGTTCACCTGCTTAGTGGGAGTGAGGTCATATTTATGGGTCAGAACAAAAGTGTTAGTTACTTTCTGGAACCAGGATGTCCTGGCTAGATATCTAGAACATCTCAGTCTGACCATCTGGTCAACCTAAAAATTAACTACTCTTGCTGGAGTGAGCCCCAGGGTCCAAGGAGCTGCTCTCTAAACGTGCACGTGCACACAAACACAAATACACACGTGCATGCACGTTCAGACACACCAGATTTCTTGTGTTTTATTGGTCAGTGTGATGGTTAATTTTATGGGTCACCTTGACTGGGCCACGAGGTGCTGTGACGTTTGGTCAAACATTATTCTTGATGTGTCAGTGAGAGTGTTTCTGGATGAGATGAACATTTGAATAGGAGACTGAGGACAGCAGATTGCCCTTCGCAATGTGGGTGGGCCTCAGCTGATCAGTGGAAGGCCCAAAGGAAACAAAGAGACTCAGTGAGGGGAACTCCTGTGGCCTGATTTCCTTGGCACGAGACATCAGTCTTTTCCTGATTTTCAACTCAAAGTGAAAAATCAGCCCCCCTGGGTTTCTAGCTTGTCAACTGTAAATCTGGGCACTTCTCAACCTCTGTAATCATGTGAACCAATTCCTTATAATAATCTCTTTATACACATGTCTCTCTGTGTGAATGTATGTGTCCATATGTAGATGTATGTATGTATGTATGTATGTGTATACATGTGTGTGTGTGTGTGTGTGTGTGTGTGTGTGTGTGTGTGTGTTCGGTTCTGTTTCTCTGGAGAATCCTGGCTAATAAATATTACCATCAATTGCCACCTTCCTCAGCTTACTCTTTTTTAAAAATTTTTTAATGTTTTATTTATTTTTGAGAGAGAGAGAGACAGACAGAGTGCTAGCAGGGGAGGGACAGAGAGAGAGGGAGACACAGAACCCAAAGCAGGCTCCATGCTCTGAGCTGTCAGCACAGAGCCCGACGCGGGGCTCGAACTCATACACCACGAGATCGTAACCTGAGCTGAAGTTGGATGCCCAACCCACTGAGCCACCCAAGCACCACTTCCTTAGCTTACTGTTTGCGTTATTGTTTTCTTAGTGTTTTCCTTGAAATTGACTTATTTTTTGTAGTATGTTAGAAAGGGGACTTGGTATCCATGCTTGGAGTTGAAAAGCACCACCACCTGCCACGAATAGAAGCGGAGGAATGTTGTGCCCCGTAGGTTTGTCGCTGTGGCCGGCCCCGGGATCAGCCTTGGAGGCCTCCTGTGTTTCTCCGTGAAGTAGGGAGATTAGCACGTGTTGGGTGTTAAAGACAGACTAGCAACAAAGAGAGCTGCGACACCAATAAAGTTCTCACCATGTGATTTATGATTTGATGCCTTAGGCTTGTCCCCCATTGCCAGAAATGGCAGCTGATCCTGGCCCCTGTGAGCTGACCCATAGCCCTGGCTTCTCTCGAGGATGGAGGTCAGGAGAAGGCTGGCCAGTGGTTTTCCACAGTTTAATAAAAGTCACCGGGCGGGGGCGGTTATTAGAAATGCAGTTCCTGGGACTCCCGTCCCCAGGGGTTCTGATCTGGGGGGAGGTTGCGTTGGGAGCTGACCAGTTCCCGGGTCCCCCCGGCAATCTCGAGCCTGTGGCACGTGGCTCCTCCGAGAAGCATGGCTGAGGTCCGATCCCTGAAGGGTCTGGGGCAAGCACGGTCCTGGATGAAAGGGCTCCAGCCAAACAGCCGTAAGTAGCTCTCAACCAACCTGCGGAAGCTTTCTGGCTTCCTTCTCGCAGGGATGGTTTGGAAAAGTAATCCCTATGCTACAGATGGGACCAGAATTCCACCTATCTCTAAGAGTGATTCTGGCTCCAGGCACTTTATTGCTGAATTCCTGGAATAAGAAATTGTTAGCTATTTAGTTAAAGCAAATGAGAGTTAAGTAAAATGCAGAATGCATTAAAAATTACTTGAAGGCAGAGCGCCTGGGTGGCTCAGTCGGTTGAGCGTCTGACTTCGGCTCAGGTCACAATCTTGTGGTTCGTGGATTCATGTCCCACGTCAGGCTCTGTGCTGACAGCTCGGGGCCTGGAGCCTGCATCGGATTCTGTGTCTCCCTCTCTCTCTGCCCCTATCCCCCTGCTTGCTCTCTGTCTCTGTCTCTCTCTCTCTCTCAAAAATAAACAAACATTAAAAAAATTACTTGAAAGTAACAGGGACATATGCTCTCTGGCTTCCGGGATAACAGATACATTCAGGCGGTGAGAAGTCGACAGTTCCCTTCTCCTCAGGGATCCCGACCTGGGGTTCATTTTCCCTCCCTGTAATGGGCTTAATGGTGACCCCGAGAAGATATGTCCACGTCCCAATTCCTGGAACCTGTGAATATTACCTTATGTGGCAAAAGATTTGTGATGAAGTCAAGGTGCCTGAGAGGAGGACCTTGTCCTGGATGATCCAGATGGGCTCCCAGGAAGGGTCCAGAGCAGCACTGCCCGGTAGAAATACAATGTGAGCCACGTACGCGACCTTAAACTTTCTGGAACCTATATTTAAAGTATTTTGAAACTAAGGTTCACAATATGTTTTATTTCCTTCGGTATATCCCAAATATTACCACTTCAACGTGTACTCTGTATAACGATGACCAGGGAAATATTTTACACTCTTTTCTTTTCCTCTGGTACGAAGTCTTGGAAATTCGGTGTACATTTTGCCCTTACAGCGCATCTCAATGTGCCCTGGCCACACTGCAAGGGCTGGAGGACCACAGGACTAGCGGCTTCCGTGCTGGGTGGCGTGAGGTTAGGGCTCAGGCAGCTGGGAAGGAGTGGGTCCCAGGGGCTGCTTTGATCACTCCGTACCCTTCCACCGTGGCGTTTGGTCCACGTGCTCCCTGACAGCGATCCCTTGCAAGTATTTCCAAGGAAGCTAGCCTGTGCGGTTGTGGTTTGGGGCTGGGGCCACGCAAAAGCGAACCAAGGAAGATGCTGTTGAGAAGAGGCCGAACGAGGGACACCTGGGTGGCTCCGTCGGTTGAGCGTCTGACTCCTGACTTCGGCTCAGATTGTGATCTCACGGTTCTTGAGCTTGAGCCCTGAGTCAGGCTCGGTGCTGGCAGTGCGGAGCCTGCTTGGGATTCTCTTTCTCTCCCTCTCTCTGCCCCTCCCCTGCTTGTTCTCTCTCTCTCTCTCTCTCTCTCTCTCTCTCTCTCAAAAAAAAAAATAAATAAATAAAAATAAAAAAGGAAGTAACAGGACAGCCATGGTCCAGACATCTGCGGTTCTTTCTACCAGTTCTGAGTGAATTCCTGAGCACTCCAGGATTCGATGTGGTTGAGGTCCTGAGTTCTTAGATCATGGGATCTTCTCGAACAAAATCCCCTCATGTGGCATCGGCTCGTGAAAGTGCTGGATGTGTCAGACTTGAAGCGTCTTTAGAGAGAAGATAGGAGGAGAAATGGGTTTGCCTCCCTTTGAATGGGAACTTAATTGCTTTTTGGAAAGTTGTTTTCGGCCAGATGAAGACCACACAGAAAAAAGCATGGCCCTCCGATGGGAGCTGAGCCAACAGCGACAATAGCCGCCTGCTTTTCTGAGTCTGACGGACATTGAGGGCGACCCAAGGAGGGACCATTGTTCACACTGACAGCTTAACAGCAGGCTTGAGGAAGAAGAGGCTGTGATGGCAGAGGGGAGCCATAAACACTTAATCCGTCACAGAAACTTTGAGGGAATCAGGCGCCGTGGAGGCCAGACCCAACCCTTAATTGTTGGGTGACTGGCCGTCTGGGGCTGCGTGTCTGCGCCCGTCCGATGCCTGTGATCGGGCCGCCCACGGAGGGCGTGAGGGTGTGGTGGCATCCATGCCCGGGAAGTGTGGGAGGCATGATGGACACCCACCTGTCCAAGGCGCTTGTCTCATTCATTCAAATCACCTGGTGCCCAGAGCTGGAGAGAAATGGATCTGGACCCTGACAAAGATGAATTACGGCAGAAATGAAAGCTACAACCCAGAAAACCAGTACATCAGGCCACTGGGATGTTATGAGCTGATCACGGCCGTGATCCTGGGCTTCTGGAAACGCTGCTGTGACTGAACATTCACCTCGTACCCGTAAGGACTCTTCCGGATTCCTGCCGAGCGATGCGGGAGGGAGCAACACGTACGGTCGCGGGCGGCTCCCCACCCTGTTCTTTTTCTAGCATTTTCCTTTGTTGCCCCGGTACCATAGATGTTTCTGCTACTGACGACGCTTCGAATCATAACATCAGACCTAAGCGGTGGGCCCCCACCCAAGACCCAAGGGTCCGGCGTTATTTAGATATCTCAGGGATGGCTAAGCATCTCCTACCAGGTACGAGGTGCTGGTGCGTTTCGGATGCAGGCAGTGAGTGCCTGTGGCGGCTGTCGCCAGCACCTTTGACCTGTGCACGTTCTGGGTTCCTGCTTTTTGGCTTTTCCCCCCTTGGCTGCATCTTTCACCACTTGGCTCAGGGCGTCCACTACAAGCTCTGAACATTTTGTTCTCGCCCCCCCCTGCCATCCCAGCCTTGCTCCCCTGTGCCTTCGCTGTGGCTTCCAAGCCTACACTAGGGGACTCACGTCCCCCTGCCCCCACCCCCACCGTGTGACGTCCTCACTGGACAGCCCCCAGCACGTGGGGTCTTCCATTTTCTGTCTTTCTGTCTGAGGCTTCCCCAGCGGACGGACTCTGCCAGGATCCTACTGGACCAGCCAGGAGTGCCTGAGGCAGTGAGTCTCAACCACTGGGGGAAGGAGCCAGTGGATGAATCCCTTGCCTGATTCCCCAGAGGGACAGTTCCTGAGACATTCCGCGCTGTTCTCCGAGGGTCCCACGCAGGATCAAAGCCCCGTTCTCCTGTCTGAGTGGACCCCGTAGTAACAGCCTTAGGCGGCCTTCCTGCCCTTTCTTGCTCCCTTGCCTTACTCCAGCCCTCCCGCTGTCGCCACGGTAATCTCGCTGCTCAGCGGTACCTGTCTCAGATTTTTGCTTTTTGGGGGAAGTGGAGGATGGGGGGCAGCCCCTTGAGTCCCGGGTCTCATCAAGGGCATGGAAAACGGCCACCATTGGTGACCATTTTTTTTTTAATATTTATTATTTTTGAGAGAGAGAGAGACAGAGAGCAAGCAGGGGAGGGGCAGAGAGAGAGGGAGACACAGAATGCGAGGCAGGCTCCAGGCTCTGAGCTGTCGGCACAGAGCCCGACACGGGGCTCGAACTCGCACGCTGCGAGATCATGACCTGAGCCAAAGTCAGCCGCTCAGCCGCCTGAGCTACCAGGCGCCCCACAATTAATTAGTTTTTAAAAACAAATGAATTCGCCTTGTGCTCTTTGACCCCAGGAGTGTGCCAGGCTGAAACACTGAGTGGGGCTCAGAGACTCGGCAATCCAGCCCCTGCCTGGAGGCAGTGAGG
Source organism: Panthera onca (assembly GCF_046562875.1). Classification (NCBI taxonomy): domain Eukaryota; kingdom Metazoa; phylum Chordata; class Mammalia; order Carnivora; family Felidae; genus Panthera; species Panthera onca. The sequence continues at coordinate 4,402,429 of NC_138346.1, read as the reverse complement.
ACAGAAAAGGAGGAGACCGGGTCTAAATCAATATGGAGGAAGGGTTGGCCTGCTCGGTGCCCGCAGTCTTGTAATTTCTTAGGATAATTAAAAATGGATCGAAACGCCGAAATCCCGGATTCCCTGCAGGACGTAGGCTTCCTCCCGAGGCAGCATATTAACAGCCCTGCTGCATTCTTTCTGTGTAATTTGATGATGCTGATAAAACCATTCATCATCTCATGAGCTGCACTGACTACCTTATTTGAGAATATGACTGCAGGCCCCGAATTTGGCGGATCCTGACACGCCTTAATGAGGGCTTCCCAAATCTGGGCACGGGCTCCTGTCGGAAGGTGGGACTCCACAAGCGTTTCACTCCTTCCCCGTCCCCCACGCTCCCCCGTCAAAGCAATACAGAAAAAGGAGAAATTCTACGTCTTCCCTGGAAAATAGAAAGGCTGCCATCAACAGGCTGGAATTAGGAGCAATTTCTGCAGACTGGAGGCACGGAGATGTTCACAGCCTAACGAGGCAGAATTCCTACCAGGCGTCCCCTGGTCTCTGGCTCCACTGTCTTTGCTTTCCCGGCTGTGTTCACAGTGCAGTGTTTCTCCGAGTTTAGCCCGAAGACCGGCGTGGTCATCTGATTATAATTGTGACCAGTCTCGGAGCACCGCCTCGAATGCCAGAGTCCTTAGGGGCAGGGTGCCAGGAATCGGCTTAGTCCTTACCTCCCAGGGGTCCTCTGCACACACAGGACAGCCTAAGTGACGCGGGTGCACAGATTTTCCTGTCCCATAGTGATGGAAACTGTGGGTCTTGAACACACACAATTGGAGAAATGCAGCTGCGGGGGGCCAGGGCTAAGCATTGGGAGCTTCTCTGTCTCATCCCCAGCAGCCAGCAGGGCGCTGCGGTGACTCAGAACATTTCTGGGCTTCTCCTCCGATGAGCTCATCTTGCTCCCTCGTACTTCAGCCCCCAGAAATCAGCAGGGGCCAGGGGCGCCTGAGTGTCTCCGTCGGTTAAGCGTCTGACTCTCGGTTTTGGCTCAGATCATGATCTCATGATCGCGGGTTCGAGCCCCATACTGTCTCTCTTCCTCTCTGTCTGTCGGGGTTGTGTTGGCATGTCACGGGCAGGTCAGAGTCAAGGCCACTAGGGCCTCTGTTTACAACCCACAAGGCAAAGGGCGGGGGGCATAAGAAGGAGGAACCAGGGGCCAGGCCTTCAGCCCAGGCAGTGGGGGCAAGTCGGGGTCAAGGCCAGAGCCCTGGCTGCTACCCGGGTCATGGAGGGGAAAGCATGGAGCCGGGGGTGGGGGGGGGCGGGGGGGAGCCAGCGTGGGCTGCTGAATGCAAACCCTAAATTCACAGTAGGTTATAGGGTTCCCAGGAGGCCCCCTCAGACCTTACGAGAAGGGCGAGAACCGAGAGCAGGAAGAGTCTCCTCGCGGTTGTTTCTGTCTGCCTTCCCTCCCCCACTCGCCCTCCACCCCTTTGCTCCTCAACTTCTTGCAGCTTCTCTGACTTGCCCTGCGCAGTCTGAGAACCGACCTGATCTTCAGCAGTTTGAGTTTGGCCAGGTTTCCCTGCCCAAGTGTACGTGGCTGACTGCTGGGTGCCCCAAAGTAGGGGGTTGCTGGGAGCCGCGAGAACCCCCTCACCCAGCGTGTCTGTGACCAAGATAGGCTGGAGCGACCGTGTGGCGGGAAGGGACAGTGCAGCTTACGGCCCTCAGCCCTGCCCCCTGGGGAAGGGCTCCCGCAATCGGGGAGCAGCAGGGCTCCGTGCAGTGGGGGCAGAACCCTGTGCAACGCTTTATCCCACCCCCGAAGAGCTGCAATGCCCCGTGACCTTCCCTGCGGCACGGAGAGGAGGTTCCCTCCCGCCCCCCTCAGAGAGGATACAACCGTCCCGCAGTCCAGGAGTCCCAAGATCCGTCTCGTTCCGGCAAAAACAAAAAATCCCAAGAGGTGTCAAGGCCAAGCTGCTTGGATGAGCCCACCTACCTTGGCGGGCGGCCTCCACGCACCCCGTGGCCCTCACCTTGTTGTGAACGCTGCCTCTCCCTTACAGAACTTTTGCAGGCCCCTGCCGGGCACCTGATCATAACAAGTACCCCCAGAAGAGTTGTGGGTTGAATGAGCGGAGGGGCAGAAGATTCTGCAGCCCTGAGCAGCCAGGACCAGGCCGGCCGCTGTGCCTCTCGGTAGGCCTGTGTCCTAGAGCCTTATGGTGCACCTGCAGTAGTTTCTGGCCAGAGCTATTGACTGACAGATCTGTCTTGCCAAAAGTTAGTGAGCTCTTTGGAAAGGGCCTAGGCCTTGTTTGTCTTCGTAGAGACAGCACTTGGGCTAGGGGCCTGGGGTCTCTAGGCGCTCACAGAAAGAATGGATGGATAATGCATGACAAGTGGGTGGGTGGATGGACAGATGAACGGATGGATGGGTGATTAAGTAAGTGTGAACAGAAACCTGATCTGGAAACATTCGGCCTATATGTTGATGTTAGAACTCAAGGTATGTTTGGGATGAAGGTTATGTATTTTTGATTATGTTTTGGGTTAGTTTCTTCTCATTTCAACTATAAAGGTAGATACGATTTTTCTTAATCCTCCGTTCATGTATTCATTTGATAAATATCTGTTGAGGGATGCAGCTGCTTTTATTATTTAACTGAAAAACGTGAGCATTAGCCAATAAGAAAGCTTGGTTCTGATTTAGCATTGTGTTAGGCTTTCTCTGCAGAATAAAATTCAGGATGGGGTGACTCATACCGTCTTAGAGATTTTTTTTAAATGTTTATTTTTTGAGAGAGAGAGAGAGAGAGAGAGAGCATGAGAGCATGAGCAGGGGAGGGTCAGAGAGAGAGGGAGATGCAAATCCAAAGCAGGCTCCAGGCTCTGAGCTGTCAGCACAGAGCCCGACGCGGGGCTCGAACCCACCAACGGCGAGGTCATGACCTGAGCTGAAGTCGGATGCTTAACCGGCTGAGCCACCCAGGGGCCCCTAGAGATTTTCAATAAAGCAACGCTTTTTGAAAGACAGTGACTGTCACTCTAGTAGAACAAAGTAGATAATAGAACACATTTCATTGTGGTTTTACTTTTTAGAGAGCATAATGTACCTTTCTCTTTGTGATTTATTTTCCCTGTTTGTTTCTATGTGTGTATGTATGTATGTATGTGTCTATGTACCTATTTTCATCCGTCCATCCATCCATGCATCCATCCATCTTTTAGACTACTCATTCTCATGTTTATAGACACACAAGTCTTATTCTGTCATATGCTGCATAAAATAGTCAAACATGTAGGGGCACCTGTGTGGCTCAGTCAGTTAAGTGACCGACTCTTGGTTTCATGGTCAGGTCTTGGAGTCAGGTCATGATCTCAGGGTCGTGGGATCTAGCCCTGTGTCAGACTCTGCACTGAGCATGAAGCCTGCTTGGGATTCTCTCTCCCAATCTCTCTCTTTCTCTCTCTGGCCCCCCGCCCACTGTCTCTGAAAACAAACAAATGAAAATTTAAAAAATATTCAAACACATGTATAACCACTCTCTAAATACACAATACTATATTTACATACATAAAATGCACGTATAAAGCATACCACATATACACCTTGCATTTTTAAAAGTGAATACTGAATTTTATCAATAAACGAGTTCTGGTGACTTTAGATCGAAGTCTCCTGTTTGGGGGCTTTTACGATGAGCTCACGTTTAAGTGTTTAGGCGCACTAAATGTACTCTGGGCATGCGTGGAGAGCCATCGGATGCCCCGTCAGCTTGGGTCTGGCCCCAGAGCGCCAGAAAGCCCCCCCCCCCCCACCCCAGCCTCGCAGCCCCTCTGCAGTGACACGTGATGATGTATGGCTGTGCCATGGCCCGTTACGTCACCTCCGTTGATAACTCTGTATAATTAATTTGATTCCATCTGATGCGGCAGCAGGTTAGACATTTAAGAAATAAAAAGTTGTCCATGCCCTACAGAGCACATCTGTTTAATGGCATAATTCAAATTAATATCCAACAGTTCCGTAAAGGCTCCCGGAGCGGTTCTGCATTTCTGCCTGACGTCCTCCCAATTGCCGTGAACGAGGCTCCTGTCGAGCCCCTCAGCTTGGCAGCTCCTGAGCCTGTCCACGTGAAGCACGTTTTGAAAACGTTTTTTTTTTTTTTTAATTTTTAAAAAAGTTTAGAATGACGAAATTGTAAAAACAGCACACAGACTTCCTGAATGCTCTCCCCCACTCGCCCAGGGTTAAGTCTTACAAAGTCATACTGCGGATGTCAAAACCAGGAACTTGCTGTTGATACGACCCTGTTAACTAGCATGCAAAGCTTATTCAAATTTTGCTAATTGTCCCCCGAGATCCTTTTTCTGGTCCAGGATGTATTGTCATGTTCCTGAGTCATTTCCAGTCTGGGACATCTCTTTCAGTCTTTGTCTGTCACGACCTCAATGTTATTTCTAAGGGTGTTGGCTCGTCCTTTTGTTTGTATTTTGTTGAATGTTCCTCATTGTGAGTTTCCCTACGTTTCCTCATTATTAGATTGAGATTATGCACTTCTGGCAAGAATACCGCAAGAGTGCTAATGTGTCCTCAGTGAATCATAGCGGGAGACGCATAGTGTCGATTTGTCTCGTTATTGGTGTTGTTAATTTGGATCATTTCGTTAAGGTGGTATTTGCCAGGTTTCTTCACTGCCAAGTTATTAATGTGTGTGTGTGTGTGTGTGTGTGTGTGTGTGTGTGTGTGTTTAGTAGGTATTTTGTGGGGGATAATTCAAGACTTCAAAATCCTGTTTCTCATTCTCCGTTGGCCCACTACGATGTGTATACATCAATGATTCTGCAAAACGTGGATTTTCTCTATTTTATATTCCTTCTGCATGCATTCATCCGAACTCTAGTGTAAGGAAGAGCTGTTCTTTCTCCCACCTAGTGATTTATGCACTTACTTCTTTAAATCAGCATGAGCTGACAGGTATTTGTTTTATTCTGTGGGTTATAAGTCACGGACGTCATGAGGTATTGTTCAACTCACGCCCTTCCAGATCTGGCTCTTGGAAGAGTCTTCAAGATGATGGCCCTGTTTTCCCGTGTTTCTTTTTCCACGAAGCTCCGTCATTTTTCAGCACTCCTGTGAAGCCTATTTTAAAACTCCAAGGTCTGGGAATGGTGCTACTCTAGGTTGAAAATAAATTAAGAGGAGACAATATGGCATTTTTCTTAGAGTTTGAACTAAGTTGGATAACAGTGTCTAAATATAAGGTCATTATACTTTCTTATTGGGTAATTACTTTTTCACAGCCGAGAGGATTTGCCGTGTTGCCTCACTTTGAGTGCAATGGATTCTAGGCGAGAGGCTTGTTTCCACATCATTTGTGTTCCCAGAATCTAGCAGAACATCTCACACATGGTGGACACTCAATACCGTGTACTGAGGGAGAAGGAATGAATGAGGAACTTTATATGTGGATGAGTGTGTAGGAGAGGAAGCCCAGTGTGGGGTGGCCCAGGCGGTGGCTCCTGGCACCCGACTCCTGGGACGGCTTTTCCCTCTTCAGGGTGTCCCAAATCACCTGGCATCTTACTGAAAAGCAGATTCTGATTCAGTGAGTCTGGGTGGGGCCCAAGACTGAGTTTCCAACAGACTCCCATGAAGCATAGGTTCTGTTGGTTGAGGACAGGATTTTGAGGGGCAAGGTGCCCAACATCAAGTCTAACCACATGTACTACCTGCTAAGTAGGCAACCTCACGTGGGCCGTTTAACCTCTTCTGATCTTGGTTTTATCATAAAGTGAGAATACCCGCGATAACACGTCCCTCAGAAGACTTTGGCAAGGGGGCACCTGGATGGTTTGGTCAGTTAAGTGTCCAACTCTTGATTTTGGCTCAGATCATGATCTCATGATTATGAGATCGAGCCCTGTGTTGGGCTCTGAGCTGGCGTAGAGACTGCTTAAGATCCGCCCCCCCCCTTCTCTCTCCCTCTGCCCCTCCCCCATCATTCTCTCTCTCTCTCTCTCTCTCTCTCTCTCCCAAAAAAAAGTTAACTATGGCAACAATCCAGAAAGATGGTAAACATGCCTGCCATATAGCAAGAGATGATTGATAATCATATATTGGTATGTTTTTGTAGCAATAATAAACTATAATTATTTCTGTGTTTGCTTCTTCTCTGAACAGTGGCTTTCGTTAGCCTTTTCCCCTCTCCTGCCTTCAGATTTTCTCATGGCGCTGGAATCTGGGGACTCACCACTGCGTTCTAGAAGCAGCTGATGGGCAGAGAATCTGTTAGAGCCCTAAGCTCCCTCGTCCTGGCAGGCGTACCTGCTTGGAGCCATCTACTCGGATCATGGGGCATGGGGGTCAGGCTGCACAGGTGGGACCTGGGGTGGATGGCAGCATAGAAATTTACTTCCTTCCTTGGTGGCTTGAGGGACAGTCTGGAGGTACCTAAGGTCGCAAAGCAGCCTGATCCTCTCTGCTCCTTTCTTAGGCACTGGGTACCTCGGCTGTGTGAAGGGGGTGGTTCTCTCTGCTGGGGACTCAGCAGGGAAGGGGCGGTCACTTGACTGTCACCCTGTGCAGGAATTTGGGCTCCGTCTCTCTGACCCAGCATGAACTGTTTACTCTGAAGAGCAGAGAGGAAATGTGGTCGTTTGTGGATCTGCCCATCTCTGGCTTTTCCACAGGTGCTTTATACCTGGGGAGCAGATTAGGATTGGGTGGTCGCGTCAATGACCCCGGTGACGTGATCTGCACACGTTTCTCCACTTGGTCAGCACCACGCGTCTCGGGGGGAGGGGGGTGATTATATCACCCACCCAGCAGAGGACGGAGCTCCGGCTCTCCGAAGGTGGAGGAAAGGGTCTGGAGCCACACCTCCTGTGAGGGGCAGAGCCAAGATACACCCGGTTTCACCGGGTCCCCAAAGTTCGCTCTTTCTGCTACACCAGCTGTCACACGAAGCGAGTCGGTCACACCTGTGCCTGTCCTCCAGGTGCCAGCAGACACCCCAGGGACAGAAGCCTCTGGCAGAGTTGGTGCCTAGCACCCCGGGATGTGACCTCCACGTGGCTTCTGGGAAATCCTGTCCCAGCACGCCCACAAGCACTAACCCGAGCTTGGGCATTCTGGAAGGTGGGAGCCGCCCCATCCAGGCCACATGCTTGGCATGTGCCGTCCACACACATGTGGTGCTTATTACAAACACTCGTGTGCTGCCGACGGGGGGAGGGGGGGCTGAGGCATCGCTCCCGGCTAGGAGGGGTCCCACGTCTTCATCTGGCATGATGAGGAGCAGGGTCTTGCCCACATCCTGGCGCGAGGGTTCACTGCCAACATCTCACTCCCCGTGTGCCCGTTTACTAGGGTGAGAAAAGCAGAATGCCCGGGATCCTGGACCCGAGACCCAGGTGGAGAGGGAGGCGTGGCCTGGATTAGCATTGCCTCAACGAGAGGGGCCCAAAGACCACTGGGAAGGGTGTCTACGTACATACAGGTGGTACCCCAAAAGCCTTGCACGTAGAGCGGGCAGTGGTGGAGAAACCGACATGACGCCCATTTATTTAGTGAGTAAGCGTTCGGGTTCCAGGGGCTTAAAGGCGAGCAGGACCCAGACACCCCGCGACCTCATGGAGTTTATGTGGATGGGTCAGACGGTTGTTAACAGAGAGACAGCTGTGAGGAAGAGAACAGAACAGGGTGATGTGATGGAGAAGAAGGCCAGGGCTCGGAGGGCATCCTTCAGGATGTGACGTGTAAACTCAGCAGTGCGATGACAGGCGCCTGGCCACGCAGAGGGCCGGGAGCCGGAGTTCCCACGGAGACCGAGTTCCCAGGCCGAACCGTGTGCACCGGCCGGGTGTATTTCCCTGGAGTCTATCACCAGGCCTGCCGTGCCCGTGACCTACTGATCGTTCCGCGAAGGCGATGTGGCCCAGTGGAAAGGGACAGGCCGTGGGTCACACAGAGGGGCTCCCCTTACTACCTCTGTCACTAACTTTTCGGGTGACCTTGGGCAAGTTACTTAACTTCTTAAAGCCTCAATCGCCTCATCTCTAAAACGGGGATAATATCATCTTTCTTGCAGAATTGGGAGGAACGTGGGAGGATTATACACATAATCAAGGGCAGTGCCCCATACACAAAACATGCCGAGTACTTGAAACAGGTACACATAGCCCCATTATATCCGTGGACGCTCGTTGCATACGCGTTCGTAGGACTACACGTGCACGCGTATCTGGTGCCTGGTGCATGTATATACGCAAACATCCCTGCAGCTGATTCACTCTTGAACCACAGATTCAACCAGGATTTATGAAGGAAACAAGGCAAAGGAAACAAACATTCATTAAAACCTGATCATTTCTTGTGTTCTGCTTAAATGCTGCTTTCCTGAGCCATCTGGGAACAATTTATTGAAAACCGTAATTGTGCCGTAAATATTGCGATTTGTTCCAGACTCCGTCGATGGGGGAAACCATAGAGAGATTGATTATACACTTGGCACGTCAGGAGGCCCTGCAGCCTTTGTGACAGAGGCACGTTTCCTCGTCGCCACGGTCCCCTCCCGTCTTTCAGGACCCCATCAGAAAACGAAACGCCGGTTCCAATAAACATCGTGCAGGCAGAGACCGGCTGCTCCAGTAAAGGCGTTTCTGTGAAGATGAAGGCCGCTCAGGATGAGGTCTGCTGAGAAAGGCGTTTCCTCCTGGTTCGGGTTGAGGGTCCCGGGGCCCCCCAGGAATGCTGCAGCTCCTCGCCCGGGAAGGAGGAGAATTGTCTAAATGGCACCTGGCCATCAGGACAGGCCTGACCTAGGTTGGCTTGGCTTCTGGAGCGCCAGTGACCGTCTTTCCCACCAGCGCCGCACACCCACCCCTCCCCCCGCCCCATGGGTGTCAGCAGAGGAGAAGGTGGGCTGTGGCAGTGTGGGTCTCTGGCCAGGATGGAGGGACCAGAATGCTGTCGGCCACGTGGCCAGGGTTTAGCTGAAGAGAACGGCTTTCGTGGCCCTGAACTAGGATTTAAGTAAAAACACGAAGAAGTCGTCGACTCTGAAAAGCTGGATGGAAACCGGGAGTAGCTGAACTTTGGGGAGATGCGCACACGAGGAGGAAAGCGACAGGGCCGCGAATTTCGCTGTGATGTCCATGAACTCAGGAAGAGTCTCGGCACCCCCGTTGGCCACCTGCAGATGCCAGCATCCTGAGGACTTAAAGGACTTGCTCCTCTGATTCTCCCACCAGCAAGTCTCAGGGTGGGACTCAAACCTGAGCGCCTCGTTCCATGCTGGGGCGTCTCAGACACTCCAGGTACAGAGTGCTCTGCTGGGACCCCACCTGCATTTTCAGGCTGCTGTCACCTGCGTGAGGGTCTCCCTGCGGGGGTCACCAGGGGCCTCCCTGAGGGCAGGCTCGGCCCTTCCCCCTGCAGCTGGGCTCCACGCCCTGGACACGGTCAGAGCGGGTGGGTGCGGGGCCAGAATGAAGGCAAGGATGAGCCGGGGGCCCAGCAGCCCTTCCTGTGTCTCTGGTCACTTGGCCCAGGCAAGCTCTTTACACTGAGAAGCTTTTCCACCCAGAGCGGCTGAGTGGTTCCTTTCCTCTTTGTTTTCTCTCCTCTCCTCTCCCACCCCGTTTGTCCTGGGATCTACTTTCTGCTTCTCGTCAGCAAAAAGCGACCCCTGGACTAAGGCACTGCAGAACAGGCATGGGAACTGGGCTCCTGTCCACCGCCTGCCACCGTTGTCCCCATGACCTCCGGCCCACCAGCACCAGGACGGGACAAACGAACATGCAGTCTCTGTGACCTTCCTGTACAGAGGTTGCTGGCGAGAGAAGGGGCCGAGAAGGGGGACGTGAGGGTCGGGAGCCGAGTGGGCAGGACGGGGAGCCCCGGCCAGTGCTGGGCAGACGTTGGGGAAGGGAGCCAGAGGCAGCACCTGCTTCTCGGTGTCGAGGTCAGAGGAGACCTCCGTGATGCGGGGGCACAGATCCTGGGGATAGAGGAAACAGGCCCAGAAAGGAGCGGCCAGCTGGCCAGGCGGGAGGAGGAAGCTGGGAGCGGTGGCATTATTCCCACTGTGTGCTGTCCCCAAGGCCCTGCCTCCCCTCCCCCAGACCTCCCTGCCTGCAGCACCTTGGGCTTGCAGACTCACTTCTCAGGCATGGTGTTAATACAGCCTGGCACCAGGATGAGGACTGTCCCAGCCGCCTGGAGCTGTGTGTTCACAGAGGGATGTGCCTTTAACAGGCCCCGGGGCTTTGCACTGCGTATCCAGAAGTAAGGGCGCGTGGCTCCGTTCTGTGAAGTGCATGTACTCACCCAGGGTTTTCGTATTTACACGCGCACGTACGTGTGTAGGAAACACTCCAGAATTATCCCTTCTCGGCCTTTTGGCTACGATCAAGTGTGGAAACACTCCAGAATGTAATAAAAGTAAGAAACCGCAAAGTTAAAGTTCTATTTGGTGGTAGTCTTTCCCCTTTATTTCATGTTTTAAACATTTTCCATAATAATCAAAGAAGCAAATGGCAGGGTTGAAACAAAGTCTCAGGAGCAGGATACTGTATTGAAAAGGATGGTGAGCGGGCCGACACAGCTTTCTGAGGGTGTAGCGTGGAGAACCCCTTGAGTTCCAATCCTGCCTCTCCCACCGTCTGCGTCCACCTGTGCACGACCTTTCGTTGCCCGATGCCTCAGTTTCCCCGACTGAAAACTGAAAACCATAATCGCCCGTCCCTAACAGTGTTGCTCTAACAGCGAAGTTAGTTTTTATCCTTTTGAAATGCGTTGTTATGCTTTAACTCTACTGACTAGCGTGTTTATAATTCATTACGTTCTTTTAAATTTTTTAATGTTTTTTTAAATTTATTTTTGAAGGAGAGAGAGCATGAGCGGGGGAGGGGCAGAGAGAGAGGGAGACACAGAATCGGAAGCAGGCTCCAGGCTCTGAGCTGTCAGCACAGAGCCCGACGTGGGCTCGAACTCACGGACTGTGAGATCGTGACCTGAGCCGAAGTCGGCTGCTCAACCGACTGAGCCACCCGGGCGCCCCTGTAATTCATTACGTTTTAAACATTGCATTTTCACCCACTTACACAGCACACTGAAATAATTAGGTCAACACTAATGGAGAAGATTAAGGAGGGACAGTAAGAGTGCTCACGGCACTTTTGTTGCTAACAGAGCACGGGGGGCACGCTGTTACACAGACCAGAGCCTGGTCTGGGCGGGGAAGAATACGGCACAGCAGACCCGGGGCAGTGCTCAGGGTCATTTGAGGCTGTGGACTTGGCTGGCCAGCCTGGCTTGCATCCCCAGGACGATGTCCCATGAAGTCACAGGGGCTGGAGGCTGAGCCCTGACCTCCCACATGGACGCTCCCTCCCCCCACCCCACCACCGATTTTTAGCCTTGCTAAATCCGTGATGATACCGTTTCGTGCTGCTGCCCAAATCGAAGTGATGTGTGCCGAGGGACGGCTGGTTTCGCAAATAAAAATAGAAGATGTCCAGTTAAAACTGAACGTCAGATACACCACACATTCTCTCTTAGTCTAAGTATGTCACATGCAATGTGTGGGATATGTATATACTAAGACAAATTATTGGTTGCCTCTCTGAAATCCAATTTTAACTGAGTGTCCTATATTTGATCTGGCAGCCTGGGCACCTACTAAGAGATGTATTTGGATAGCACAGCCGGGCGTGTGGTTAGGAGGGGAAGGGAAAAAATATCCGCTTCAGGGAGAGGTAGTGAGTTTATTTAAGGCACGGGGTGGCAAATTACAGCCTGTGGGCCAAAGGCAGCCTGACCCTTGTTATTATAAATAAAGTTTTATTGGAATGGAGCCATTTGTTTGTAAGTTGTCTATGGCTGTTTCCAAGCTGCACCTCCAGAGTTGATTAGTTGCTTTAGAACCTGTAGGGTCCAGAAGGAGCCAAAAATTTGTATCGTGTGCCCTAAACAGAAAACGTGTGCTGACCCTTGATTTAGGGCAGTGATGGGAGGAAGTAAGTGATGGTAAGCACAGCCGCGGAGAGCCAGCCCTGTTCCAAACACTGTGTTAGGGCTGCAAGGACCCCACCCACTTCTCAAGCTCGTCTTTTCCAGGACCGAAGGACTCTTGGCCTCCAGAACCATGGGACAATACGTTTCTGTTTTAAGCCACCCAGTTTGTAGTACTTTATTACAGCAGAGCCGGGAAACGAATGCAGTCAACTATGGTGCTGGCCTCTCTCCCCAGTTTTGCACCCTCTACAGATTTTGCAAAACTCCATGTCCCCTCCCATGGCCGTCCCTGCATTGGTCAATGTGGAAGCTCTTCTTGACAGGCTGGGGCTCACTGGCGTTGGTCTAGAGCTGCCCCACTGGCCGTTAGCCGTGAGAGCCACAGCTCCCCCTTCTGTTCTCCACTAAGAAAAGGGAAGCTTCTCATGTATGTTGACAGGTACCCATCATGCCTTCCTGGGAAAGACACGTAGAGGCCATGGCGGCCAGGTGAGTTCATTGGGAACATTGAGTTCAGTGTCACTTTCCGGGGTTCCAACCCTGTGCATGGCCCTGTAGAGGTCCCAGGGGTGGGAGGAATACTCTGAAATGCATTGTGGGAAGAAAACCAGAACCGTGTTTCTTTGCACCACAGGTATTTGAGACACAACAAAAGGCAAAGCCCGAGTGCAAATAATGCCATGTGAGGTTTACAACATCAGTGAATCGGCCCCCTCCGAACAATGGAGTTATATGGCATGAACTATGCAATCACATTTAAAAGCAGAACGGAGGGGCGGGCTGAGCTACAGACACCGGGAGCACGAGATCTTCTGCCCACTCCCTGGGAAAGTGTCATGAACTTGAGCCACGTGCGGTTTCTGCCTACCGGTGCGTGATACAGAGTTAAGGTGTACTCCGAGAAAACAGTCCCCCTGGATGTGACCTCGGTCAATGTCGCATATTATATTCTCCTCCTGGAGGTTGATAATTCACATTGCAGTATTAAAAACTACAGAAAAAAATCTGCAGTAAATAAGCCTATTTAAACTGCGAGTAATCTGTGATTTATAAGCTCGTTTGTGCACACGGCTCTTTTGTTATTTAATACCTGTTACCGTCCTATGGAATTACCACTCTAAGGGATATTCCTTGGGAAATGTCGTGGTAAAGTTTTCTCATGGATTAAGACCATTTCCTTTGTTTCCAGATTGCTCACTTTCCTTGGGGCAGTTAGGTTTCAGGTGGCCTTGGTCACTGTGGGACCGTGCCTGAGAGCCCCAGACGACATTCCTTTGTAACTTTTATCAATACAAAGAGATTAATATGGGGCACCTGGGTGACTCCATTGGTTAAGCGTCCGACTCTTGATTTCGGCCCAGGTTATGATCTCATGGTTCATGAGTTCGAGCCTTGTGTCGAGCTCTGTGCTGACAGTGGGGAGCCTGCTTGGGATTCTCTCCCTCTCTCTCTCTCTCTCTGCCCATCCCCCCCTTGTGAACACATGTGTGTGCTCTGTCTCTTTCTCTCTCAAAAATAAACTTAAAAAAACATTAAAAAATACAAAGACATTAATAGAACCGGAGATCAATTATAAAGCTATCTTTAAAAAATTTATCAGCATTCATGGTTTAAGGAAACATGAGTTTGAGTTGATATTAAAATCCTGAAATTTTGAATTCCTCTTGCAAAATAATTCATTCAGCAATCTGCTGATTTTCCTCAGGGAGGGTTACAAGCGAATACGTGGTTCTGAGAGTGCCCACCTGCCCCACCATCCTCTGCCACACGCTGATGTCACAGGTAGATGGAAACGCTCACTGTGCTTGTCTGTGGTACCTGTAACCTCCATTTCTCCTCCTGCCTGGATCCGCTCAGACCTCATCCTGGTATGGAGCTGTCATTCCTCACCTGTTCTGGTGAAAACATGTGCTGATGTTTCAGTATTGCTCATTCTTTCTTGTCTAGAGGGTGTGTAGGTGGCCTGGGGGTCGGGTGGTGTGGGTCAGATGGGGAAGCCCACTTTGCTGTTTATCCTGTGGAGCTGCGTGCATCTTTGTCTGTGTCCTTAGTATGTCAGTCAGGGGAACGTCAGGGCTACCCCAGGCTTACATGCACGACAAGGGGTTTCAGAAGCAAGAAGCCTTGAGGTGTGAATTGAGGTCCAAGGAAAGAAGAGGAGGAGGGGTGTCAGAAAATGGGGGATGGTGAACACGAGCGAGGTTTGGCAAGATCTTGAGATGGGGACCAACACACAGTGGGAATCTAGTGCGTTGTCCCTGTCACGCAGCCATGCTAGAGTCCCAAGGAAGGCTGAGAACTGTTGGGCATGATGCCCGCAGTAGAGTCTGAACCCACTTCTTCTAGCCTATGGAATCTGTCAGTCTTGATCATCCCTGGGACATCACTCAAGACATATCTATGCATCAGACCATAACCAGGGTTGGTGAGGATGTGGGGAAATCGGAAACCTCCATATACCGCTGGAGGGAATGGCAAATGGTACAGCCAGTTTGAAAATAGCCCAGTAGTTCCTCAAACGATTCAGCTCAAGTTACCATATAAACCCAGCAATTCCACTCTTGAGTATTTTACTCAAGGGAAATGAAAACAAACGTCCACAGAGATACTTGTGCGTGAGTTCCGTAGTGAGATTACCCATGATGGTCAAAAGGTAGAAAAAACCCGAATGTCCATCGGTGGATATGTGGATAAACAAAATGTCGTGTATACATACAATGGCACGTCATCAACCACAAAAAGGGTGAAGCACTGACACATTCTACAATATGGATGGACCTTGAGAGCATGCTGAGTGAAAGAAACCAATGACAAAAACCTACACGTTACATGATTCTGTTTGTACGAAATGTCCAGAATCGGCAAATCTGGAAAGAAAGAAAGTAGACCGGTGGCTGTTTAGGGCTGGAGGCATAAGAGGATAGGGTTTGAGAGACAAAGGATACAGGATTTCTTTCTGAGGTGAAGGAAATGTTCTAAAATTAACTGTGGTGATGTCTGCACCTCTCCGTGCATATGTTAAAAAAAACCCCATTGAATTGCACACTTTAAATGGGTGAATTGTATGGTATGTGGCTCTCAGTAAAGCTGTTTCACTAAAAACAAAACCACACATATCTGTAGTATGCCCTCGAAGGCCCAGGGTCCACGAGACACCAGCCCTTAAAGGGTTCTGAGTCTGAGCTGTAGGGAAAATATCTTACCATGTACTTTACGTTTTTAATTTTTTTTGAAGTTTATTTATTCATTTTGAGAGGGAGAGAGAGAGATAGGGTGGGTGGGGAAGGGGCAGAGAGAGAGCGAGAGCGAGCGGGAGACATTGAATCCCAAGCAGGCTCCACACTCAGTGCAGAGCCCGACGCAGGGCTCCAACTCATGAACCATGAGCTCATGACCTGAGCTGGATTTGGACACTTAACTGATTGAGCCACCCAGGCGCCCCACCACATACTTTAATAGTATTCATTTACTCTGAAATCATAAAAAATGTCTGCAGGAAAGTAGGTTAGGGTGTGTATTTTGAAGTCCAGTGTGTTCTTTGGCAGGATAGAACGGTAACTTGGCAAAGGGTTGGAAAACAAGTGACGTAGGATCCCAGCAAATGCACACGAAGCCCAGGGCGTGGAGTGGACACTGGAACCCTGGTCAGGGCAGCTCCTGGGCACCCTCAAGCCGGGGCTTGGCTTCATCAGATGAGGATACAGGGGGCACCCTGCTCTCATGCCCCTGGCCTTGAGAGTTGGATGTATGGTGACAGGGAGTCTTCTGGGGGGACAGTTCTCCAGGCTGCTAACTGTGCTACCGCAGAAGAGGCTGAGGCTGGCAAGGACGACACCCAGGCCGGGGCTTAATCATCACCCCTCGGGGACCTAGGCTTTTTCTCTGAGTGACCCAATAAGGAGGTTCCTCCCTTCTGTATAGACCCAGCACTGCCACCCCGAGCTTCCTGACGTGCAAACTTCTCCACCCCTGATGTCTGTGCCACTCGTTTGCACCCTTCCCCACCTCTTCTCATGCCAAAAAAAAACATCCTTTATCTCCTTCCGACACATGAAGGCTCTTCAAGGGTATGGCTTTTACTTTTTGAGGTTCCCCAGAGCATGCAGTATGGGATAGAGAGAAAAGCACGTGCTTGTAACCGTCTACGGTAAGTATCTGCAGAGGATGCTAATGGTTTTTATTTGTCCTTTCAAACTACATTTTGTGTTTTTTACCAATCTAATATTTAATTAAAAAGAAATTCAGACATGGAATACATTTGAAGGCATGGCCAGTTCCCAAACTGTACTTGAAAATATGCCACAATTCCTCTGTGCTTCCCATACACCAAATGTTAGCTCTTGTGTTTCTTGCCTGGTAGCATCTCCTGTTGGTTTGTTTTTCTGTCCAGTCTTCTGTCATCTTGAGTTCCAAGTTATTGGTAGAGCTAATGGAGTCGTCAAGTTCTGTTCTTTGAGTACAAAGATGCCACCAGGATGCCAGCAGGGTATGCACACTGAGCGGTTTCTCTGATTGGACGGACGTATTTTATTAAGGATTCACTAAATAAAGTTCCTCAGGTCAGCAGGTGACAGAATGGATGGGTGGATGGGCAGATGGACGGGTGGATACACAGGTGTGTGGTGGGCAGGTCAGTGAATTGATGGATAGATGGATGGACAAGTAGGTTGGTGAATGGGTAGATGAATGGATGGGCTGGGGGTGGATGGATGGATAGATAGGTAGGTGGGTGGATGAATGGATAGAAAGGTAGATAGATAGATAGATAGATAGATAGATGGATAGATAGATAGATGGATAGATAGATAGATAGATGAGTTGGTAAATGGATGGTTGAGCAGAGAGAAATTCTTATGGCTAGAAGGGATGTTAGCTCAAATGCCTCTTTCCCAGGGAAATTGTGTTATCTAATAACACTTGTGTGGACGATGGAGTACGACTGTCTTTGTTTCAACCCCAGCTTTGCTGCTGCTTTGCTATGGCTCTTTGGTAAAGGACTTACTGTCTCTCAGAGCTCAATTATCTTATCTGTAGGATCAGCATAATAATAGTATTCACCTCCTATGCTTCCCACAGGAACCTCAGAAGGTAATCAGCACGGTGTCTGATACATGAGCGAGTGCTCCAAAGTGATAGCTGTGACTGTCTTTATAATTGTTATTTACAGTTGAGTGAGGATTTGAGCGGGGAAGTTTGAGGGAATTACCTGAGTCTCATAGAGTCGGTGAGATCATGAGAAATGAGGTCTCTCTGATTCTCAGGCAGTGTCTTTCCATTCTAAAATGGTGGCTCTCCTGGCCAAGAGTGTTCAACCCAAAGAAAACGAATAGAGTGCCAAGTGGCTAGCCGCAATGATGATAAGCATGTGCCCGTATATCTAGGGTCTACAATAAGTTCATTCAACAAATATTTCTTGAGTGCTACCATGTTCTGAGCATTGTTCCAGATGCTAGGAATTCAACAGTGAGGGGAAAAAAATGAAAATAAGGTCAGACAAAATCCCTTTCTTCATGGAGCTTATGTTCCATGGGGTTGGGGATATAAAATAAGCCAAATAAACAAGTAAGATATGTAAAGCGTTGTATTGTGCTAAATGCTATGGAGAAAAGTCGAGGTAAGAAAGCAGAATCTGTGTGTGTGTGTGTGTGTGTGTGTGTGTGTGTGTGTGTGTGATTTTAGACATGGCAGCCATGGAAGAGGAAGTGATGGAGGGAGCCATGGGAAGATCTATAGGAAGGGCATTCCACGGAGAAGGAAGAGCAAATGCAGGTGCCTAAAGAGTGGGGTTGACAGGGGCGCCTGGGTGGCTCAGTCGGTTAAGCGGCCGACTTCGGCTCAGGTCATGATCTCGCGGTCTGTGAGTTCGAGCCCCGCGTCAGGCTCTGTGCTGACTGCTCAGAGCCTGGAGCCTGGTTCTGATTCTGTGTCTCCCTCTCTCTCTGACCCTCCCCCGTTCGTGCTCTGTCTCTGTCTGTCTCAAAAATAAATAAACTTTAAAAAAAAAAAAAGAGTGGGGTTGACAGCACAAGTCAGTGTGGCTGGAGAAAAGCAGGAAGGGAGAACTAGGAAAGGGTGAGGGGCTGACAGAGGAGTTGATAGTCTTTGGAAAATGTTTGCCTTTTACTCTGAGCGACGAGGGGAACCATCGGAGGCATTTAGGTTTTAGCGGGAGATTTGACCTTTATTATTATTATTATTATTAATTGAATCGTTTGTTGTGTGTTACCATTCCTTCCTCTCTCCTTTCCTTATAAAGTCACTTTGAAGTGGGGCAGGTATTTGGAAACCAAAGGCAGTAAAGGAGACTTGGTCCAGTCCCCCTGGCCTGTGTCACATCCATTCAGTTTGATTGTGACTGGCATCAGCCTGATGCTGGCCTCAGAGCCTGCCCACCCCGCTTGCTGGGCAGAGGGAGCTGTGACCCGAGGCCCTCCCTCCCTCCCCTAAAGGCCTGGGAGCTCCCCCTGAGGCTGCTGTTCAGCGATCACCAGGACAGGTGCGAGAGCCGATGGAGGGGTGGACACAGCTGTGAGGACAGTTGGGACCGGGGGCAACCCATCAGGACCTCGCTCCCAACACCCACCGGGTCACCTAACTTTCTAGGGTTTCCGCTCTTCTCCCCAGAACAGTAGTTTTGTTTGCAAAGTTGTGCGCCCCTGAGTACAGAACATGTAACCGACCTGCCCAGCCCCGACGGGGTGAAGCTTGGGAACCTGACCTCCTCAGGGTCCCCCTCGAGCCTTTTGCCGCGGAGTGGGGGCTTCATCCTCTAAGGGATTTTATGTTGTGATTTTCTTGCCTTCCAGCGAGTGAAGACGGAGGGGTAGGCTGTCCTGCATTCTCTGTGTTCACACCTCTCCGTGCTGTGTCGTGAAGCCACGAAGGCTCACGTCCGGTGTCTTCGTCTTGGGTCGCACACTTCATTCGTACGAACGGACCCAATAGTGTCTCATACGTGTTGGTATCGCCCCTCCTTTCCCTTCACTCTACTTAAATGACTGATACATACTTTTGCTTTTCCCCTGTTCCGAGTCATCTTGGTTAATGGGTCTTGGAGGCAGCGTTTGGTTGGATTTATTGTATAACCAAAAATACGTTCTGTGACCTCTTCCACAGACACACTGGCTCTCTCAGAGGCGAGGAGAGCCTGAGCCGCTGGGTGAGTTTATGATCCTTCAATGTGTTGTTGTTGTTGTTGTTTTCTTTCCTGGTTATGATATGTTTGCTTTTTTCCTGCCTCTGCCCTCCTGGAAACTTCATACACATTTTCCTGGAATGTCAGTAGAGGTTGCCCTGGAGACTGACTCCATTTTCCTCCTGAATTTTCTTGGAAAATACTTTTGTAATTACACACTTAGCTCCAAGGCATTTTTCATAGTCTGCTGAGAATGCAATCATTGTGATGCAGTTTACTAACAGTAGTATTTCAAGGGTACAACATTTCAGTATCTTACAGAAGGATATCAGTGGGTCTCCACAGACTGGTGTCCTACTGCGTGCAAGGATCGGTCACTGCATCTGAGTAAGTGCATTTGCGGGAAGCAAACGTGCACTCCTGTTCTCCAGCATGAATTCAGCTCGAGGAACAAAAATGACCTTAGCTATGTTTTGGGCATCCGTGAAGAAAAGGTAGAAAGAGATCAGGTGAGAGAAGGAGACACAGGAGAACCTGAGAGCAACAGAGAGGGCTCCTCTGGTGGACAGAGGGCAGATGTGCTTCAGGAAGAGGGAGGGGGGGTTCCTCCAACTCATTTGCCTCTTTCTCCCCACTGGGTACATAAATCTAAGTTGCTGTTAATGACCATCTTTCAAAATATAGTATCCACTTTCAAAACAGATGGTCTGTGATGTAGGGTCTCTATCCCCCAAAGTTAACAATGGAGAAAAATAAATTACAAAGAGGAAGAAGAAAACACTTTTGCAATGAGCATTAATTTGGTTCTGAACATTCCAGAAGATAGAGGGAAAAAAGTGGGGAAAAATTATGTCATGGTCTCTATGATCAGAAAACAGGAAATATTTCAGTTCCTTGGGACTGACCAAATGTTTTCTGTCAGTTAATTATTAAAATAAAATTATGTTGGACTTCAAGGGTGGGAGAATGTTTGTAACATAATGAGAGGAAGCCTAACAGTGTTTTTACAAGAAACCCAGGGCTATTTTCTTATGACTATTTCTTTTTATTATTATTAAGTTAAAAAAAATTTAATGTTTATTTCTGAAAGAGAGAAAGAGAGACAGAGTGTGAGCCAGGGAGGGGCAGAGAGAGAGGGAGACGGAATCCAAAGCAGGCTCCAGGCTCTGAGCTGTCAGGGCAGAGCCCAGCGTGGGGCTCGAACTCACGAACCATGAGATGATGACCTGAGCCGAAGTTGGATGCTTAACCGACTGATCCACCCAGGCGCCCCAAGTTTTAAAAAAATTTTAATTCCAGTATAGTTAACATACAGTGTTCTGTTAATCTCGGGTGTACAATATAGCCATTCAACACTTCTATACAACACCTGGTGCTCATCACAAGTGCCCTTCCTAATCCCCACCCGCCTGCCAGCCTCCCCTCTGCCAACCATCAGTGTGTTCTCTAGAGTTAACAGTCTGTTTCCTGGTTTGTCTCTCTGTGTCTTTTTGTTTCCTTTGCTCATTTGTTTTGTTTCTTAAATTCCACGTATGGGCGAAATCATATGGTATTTGTCTTTCTCTGACTGACTTGTGTTACTCAGCATAATACTCTCTAGCTCCATCCAAGTTGTTGCAAATGGCAAGATTTCATTCTTTTTGATGGCTGAGTAATATTCCATTATATGTATATATCTTCTTTATCCATTCATCAGTTGATGGACACTAGGCTGTTTCCATAGTTTGGCTACTGTAAATAATACTGCTATAAACATAAGGGTGCATGTATCCCTTTGGATTAGTGTTCTTGTATTCTTTGGGTAGATACCCAGTAGTGGGATTCTTGGATCCTAGGGTAGTTCTGTTTTTAACTTGAGGAACCTCCATACTGTTTCTTGCAGTTAGCTGCACCAGTTTGCATTCCCACCAACAGGGCAAGAGGGTTCCTTTTTCCCCACATCCTCACCAACACCTGCTGTTTCTTGTGTTTCTGTTTCTAGCCATTCTGACAGGTGTGACGTGATATCTCTTTGTGGTTTTGATTGGCATTTCCCTGGTGATGAGTGAAGCTGAGCATCCTTTCACGTGTCTGTTGGCCATCTGGATGACTTCTTTGGAAAAATGTCGGCTCATGTCTTCTGCCCATTTTTTAATTGCATTATTTGTCTTTTGGGTTCTTATGACTACTTCTTACAGTAAACCTAGATGAAAGGACAAGGCATGGCCTGAAAGTGTAACTGAGTAGTGA
The DNA here is from genome assembly GCF_046562875.1 of Panthera onca. Taxonomy (NCBI): domain Eukaryota; kingdom Metazoa; phylum Chordata; class Mammalia; order Carnivora; family Felidae; genus Panthera; species Panthera onca. Next base: position 4,381,046 of record NC_138346.1, on the reverse strand, counting down.
GGACTCTGGATGAGGTTAAACTTACGTGGTTCAGGTACGTAGCCTGATATTCTAACTGGATTTACATTTAATTAAATGTAAAAGGAGCAAGAGGAGGGAGAGGGCAGGCTATGCCCAACATGAGTCCTCACTTCTCCTAGTGGTGGGGACTTGTCTGTCCCCCCAAAAGGGCCTGAGCTCTGCAATTAAGTAATAATTAACTCCATGCAGCTGACAGAGAGCAAACCCATGAACTTGGGAGTCAAGAGATTGGGGCAGCAGGACTGATCTTGCCTCTCAACTCAGAGGAGGGGGAGGCTGCTGTCCTCAACACGAGGAGGCCTTCGCTGAAACACATTTAAGATTTTATTCAGGGGGCGCCTGGGTGGCTCAGTCGGTTGAGTGGCCGACTTCGGCTCAGGTCATGATCTCATGGCTCATGAGTTCAAGCCCTGCCTGCGTCGGGCTCTGTGCTGACAGCTCAGAGCCTGGAGCCTGCTTCGGATTCTGTGCCTCCCTCTCTCTCTGCCCCAACCCACTCACATTCTGTCTCTGTCTCTCTCTCAAAAAAAAAAAAATTTAAAAAATGTTAAAAAAAAAAAAAGATTTTATTCAGGAAATATCTTTGGAATTGGTCTAACTTTAAATCTTGTCTTTAATGAGAGCCCAAGTTCCACCCTCAATAGCGTCTGCCAGAGATAATTTAGCCTTCAAATGTCTGCAGAGAAAATGTTAGCACTTGCTGTCATGGGGAGGCCCAAGAAGACTTTGGAGAAGCCCCCTTTTATGTGGTTGGGGCAGCTAAGGACCCCGAGGAACTCGCCATGATAGCTGAGCTTTACATGTTGACTTGCTCATGAACTTACTGAGCCACAACCCATTGAGCTTTGGAGAGTGTCTGCTAAGACAATGGCTTCAGGTCTGGGGTGATTCAACTTGAACTATTCTTCCTGGTTGTGGTTAAATCCTTTGAGGTCATTCTTGGTTCATGGCAGTAAAACTGTGTCATCAGCAGAAAAGAGAAGATTTATCTTTTTCTATATTACTACGCTGGGGACACACATCCAGTTCTTTAGAAGCTATGTTAGGCTAACAAGACACAAGTTCATGGGTGAAGATAGGAGGAGCATGGAAAACTGGAGCCTGGTCTCATGCTGACCCCCTCTGCTTGTCCCCATTCCTGATTATTCTTATCTGTATCATGTTTTGTTTGTTTGTTTTTTTTTTTTTTAAGATCTTGCCAAAGCCCTCAGGGCTGATGAATTCTATAATTGTTTTGTTGCATTTGTTAACCAACAAAATTCCAATGAAGCAAGCCTGAAGATCAAATAAGGTTTATTTAGCAATTTATGAATCAGGCAGCATCCCATTGCGCAGTAGAAGGGAGTTCTGCCAAGCTGTGGGAAAGGAAAGGTTTTCAGAGGTGGAAAGGGGGAAGAACAAGGGACTTATTAGCAAAGAGCGTGTTGTTTGAGGCAAGGTCACCCTACCGAGGGGAGCGGAAGTGCCTAGGGGTGGATTACCTCACCGGTGCTGACCAAGTAATTCCCGGTTGACTAGTTAAAAGTCACATTCCTCGAGTGGCTGAACCTGCACTTGGTTAGGTATTAAGTCTTGGTTGCTAACTTAGCACAAGTGACTCCATTTTGGGCCTGTTGTCTCCTTTTTAACAATTCCCCTCTTTTGATCAGACTCTCAGCGTAACTGAAAATGTGATCAAAATTTAAGGCATTAATGCCACTCTCAGCTATGCTCTGTAGTGCTGGAAGCTTCTGCTCACCCTCTGTGTGGTGCCTACGGGTCCTGACATGTTTTGCTTAATCTTTGTGATCTTCACAGGCCACAACTTCAAGGTCATAGTTTTTAAATTAGCCATTCTCTTTGCTCTTTTTCTGACGTTCCATTCTTTAGGGAGATCAATGTTTGGTGGTTAGTGGCTGAAAGTGTACATTTAAACCTTCTGAGAGAATACAACACACCAGGGAGGTTACTGTGATCATTACAAGCACGATAATTCTCAATGTGTGGACTACACTTTGGAGCAAAGACCCAAACCAATCAAAATCAAATAAGTCAAAGAAAGACCTTGCTGATGGAGTCACTTTTTTACACCAGTGGCTTGCTCCCCACTTTCCCCCGCACCCCGCCATCCACCCTCAGTTTGTTATCTGTATTCAAGAGTCTCTTGTGGTTTGCTTCCCTCCCTCTCTGTTTGTAACTATTTTTCTCCTTCCCCTCCCCCATGGTCTTCTGTTAAGTTTCTCAAGATCCACATATGAGTGAAAACATATGATATCTGTCCTTCTCTGCCTGACTTATTTCACTCAGCATAAGACCTTCCAGTTCCATCCACGTTGCTGCCAATGGCAGGATTTCATTCTTTCTCATTGCCGAGTAGTATTCCATTATATATATAAACCACATTCTTCTTTAATCCAGGTACAGCAGGTTGGTGTTGGCCACAGCATGGACACGTCCTTGCTCAGCTAGCAGATGATTGAGGGTTATCCTATTGTCAAGAACAACTTGGGCCAGAGTCTAATGATCTCTGTTGGGCAGCTATTTATCATCTTAGCAATGAATCACGTGATATTTTTAAGACTTAAGAGACTTTTCTGTTCATATTCTCATTTACATTTGATCCTAACCAGAGAAGTATGTCTGTGCCAAAGGATGTGAGTCCTGAGTCATGAATGACTCTTGAGGATTCCTTTTTAACTTGATGATGTAAATCCGGGTGAGCTGACCAGAGAGGTGACTCAGATCATTTGTGGAAAGTTAGGGGGCACCGGTAGAAAACCCGAGAGCCAGCCATTCCGGCATTCATAGGACCAAGAAGCATGATAACCCCCAGGGACAAAGATAAACCCGGTCAGGGCACAAACCATCCCAGCTAAGATATTGCCATTAACAGCATAAGCAGGGATTGTTGCATTTACTGTTCAAGCTGGGGTTCAGATAGGTTTTCAGCACAATTTGGGAGGAAAATCTCCGAGCTTGAAATAAAGAGTCATTCTGAATACTTTGTGGAGATGGATGCTTCTGGTGAGATTTTCTAGTGAAAAGGAGCTCGTCCAAACCAGGTAATCATGAGCATAGGAGGAGCAAGTGTGTTACAGTTTGCTTAGGGATTTGTGTCTGCGCACGTATAGTTATAATCTGAGAATGGTCAAAAGTCACAGGGTGTTCTGGCTCTAAGAGTTGACCGTGGTAAGAAACTTCCAAGAGTGGGGTCAATCATGGTTCATAGTGACATTGGGGATGGAAGAGAAACTGGTGCCAGGTAAAACCAAAGGTCTCCAGTATCATGGATACATTGGGATCTCTGATGACAAATCCAGCAGGCTGAGAATTACCCCCCATAGCAATGCCTGGGGGATGTGAATGAGGGCATTATCTCTCCAGGCCAGTGCCAGAGTAAAGGAGAGGAAGAGAAACAAGCAAAGTTTCATGTTCAGTTCAAGCATGGGGTCTTGAACCGGTGTCTTGGGCAGAAGCCATGGACCTCGATGTCAGCTACTTCTCTTCTTTGTCAATTTGCCTCAAGGCCTCCAGTATCTTCACTGGACCAGGAGTCAAGGGAAACCATCTTTGGCCATGAGATGCATACCCTGGCTCAATGCCCTCTGGTTCTGCGGCAATGACAGTGGTCTGGAGCACTTAGAAAGGTCCCTTCTTCCAGGGTTCGAAGGCTGCTTTCCTCTAATGACACTTGCAGAATACTCAGCAGGCTCTAGACTGTGACCCACAAGATCCTTTGATTGGGATCTAGGGAGTCTTCTTTATCCTGTTGATAGGCTTTAGCCTATCATTACAGCAGCCAGTTAGCCTAGAGTGAGACGAGGGATCCACAGAGTGTTGTATACCAAATAACAGTGGTCTGCCCATGACTATCTAGTGTGGAGTGAGTCTGTTTCCCCAAGTGGGTACTGTGAATAGTCCTCAAGGTCAGAGGTGATGCCTTAGATCAAGGGAGTCTAGCATCCAGTAGTTTCTACAAGCTTAGAGGTTTTAACTTAAAGGATCCCATTATTTATTATTTCTCCTAACCTTGCCTGATGATTCAGGGTGATAGGGACAGTGATCATTCTAAGCAGGTTTGCAAGGTTTTTGTTGAGGCTTGTATGATTTGCCCAGGGAAGGGGTTGCCTTGACCACTGAAGATTGAGGAAGGCGTACCATGTGTGGGGAACGCACTTTCTAGCAGTTTCTTTGCCACTGTGAGGACACCAGCATTGTGGCAGAGAAGGCTTTAGCCCCTCCAGAAAATGCCCCTACAGTAACCAGAGCTACTGATAATCTGTAGGAGGTGACAGCTGAATGAGGTATAGTCGCAGGTGCTCAAAGGGTCCAGAAGGAGGAGGATTGAGGCCTCTGGGGACAAAAATAGGTTTCCCAGGAATATGGAACTGACAGGTCAGACATTGATGACCAACTGTTATTGCAATTTTATAGAACTTTCTCCGCCAGTATTTATCATTTGAGTCATCTCAAATGCACCATGGTGGGCGAATGAATGCAAAAACTGAAGAACAGGGTTTGCCAGAGAGCCAGGGAGAACCAAGCAGCTGTCTTGATGTTCCCATAACCCGGCGTGTTTACTGAACTGGCAACACTCGTGTGCCCAGTGTGATTCCTCTGACTTGGGAGCAGGTGGTTGACATGTTGCAAAGACATCAGGATGTCCACGGTCTGGCAATGAGAGGCGATTTCTGCAGAAGCAGGGTGCCACAACCTTCACAGGATCTGTCACTGCTGCCTTTGTGTGAAAGTCAGCTGGGCGTTTCCCTGATGCTCGGGTTCAGTCTTTTTAGTCTGAGCCTCAGTTTTCATGACATCAGCTTCAGAAAGTAAAAGAATGACGGTAAAAAGCGTCTTCACTTGATGTACATTTTTGACTGTGATCCCAGTGGACAGAGAAGTCCCTTTGTTTACATGAGATCCCCAAATTATGGACGGCCCCAAAGGCATACCAGTAGTCAGCATAAATCCTAACAATTTGTTCTTTTGGTACCTGCCTTCTCCAGGAAGGGCACAGAGCTTGCTTGTTGGGCTGATTCAGCCAGTGGAAGACTTCCTCTCTTGAGCAGTTCACATTGGCTGGTAACAGCATAACCAGCTTGGAAATTCCCTTTCTTGGTTTGTACAATAAAACCCATCAACAAACCAAATTAGATTTAGATTAGTCAAAGGAGTGTCTGGTGAATCAGGTTGTGGTGTCACGAAATGGGACCTTATTCCCTCACAGTCATGGGGCTGGTCTTCGTCAGGCAGGAGTTAGAACATTGGATTTAGAACAAAGGATTTCCGAGGGGGTGAGTCTCCCAGAGGCGTGTTGGGTCAGTTGAGAATGAAGAAGCCTTGAACTACGTGAAGACGTTGTGAACAAAGTCATCTCCTGAGGTTAAACCCACTGAGGTTTCTACCACCTCGTGACTGTGGCTGTAGCCTTGAGGCAGCTGGGATGGACACAGGCAGTGGAGTCCAGTTGTGTGTTGGCACAAGCAATGGGCCAGTGTTTCCTGCCATGGTCTTGCGTGGGCATCCCCAGGGCTCGGTTACCTCTTTCACGCACAAATAAGGTGAAGGTTTGAATAGTTAGGTAGCCCTAGGCTAGGCTGGGCTGGTGGTGCTTGTTTAGTCTTAAAAAGGCTTGCTCCTGTGTGTCTTCCCAGGGAAAAGTTTCGGGGACTGGAATTTTAGCAAGTTCATAGAGTGGGGAAGCCAACAAGAAAATCAGGAGCCCATAGTCTAGCCCAGCCAGGGCTAGAAACCCACCAGGCTGTCAACTTACTTGTGGGGATAGGACGTTCTCAGATTAGCTTAATCCTTTCTGGAGACAGCTGGGTTCTTTCAGAACTTAGATTATGACCGAGGTCAGGAGTGGTGTCTGGAGATCATTATAATTTCTCCTCAGAGACCTGAGACCTGATGTGCCTTTGCAGCTGAGTATTGCAACAAATACACGGACTCCTTCACGGACATCTCTTGGAGAGCTGAGCACAGCAAGGGGTTGTCTCTATGTCGTAGGGGGCTGATTTCCCGGAGAGCGAGAGGTCCTTCACTCTCAGTGGGGCACTCAGGAGAGATAAGAAGGGGCCTCATGGAATCCCCGAGGCATGACTGTCCGGGTATGTTGTTGATTGCTCTGAGTCAAGGCACACAGGTGTTGGCTATTAGGGTCCACAGGGATGCTGGAGAAGTCTGAGCAAAGGCCTGCATTGGTGAACCATTCTGGATCTGGTGGAACTTGGGAGACAGGGGGGTGTGTGGGTTTGGGAAACTGGGAAATGGGAAATAACTCTCCTGTTAGTGGCTCTCAAGTCCTGGACAAATGGCCACCCTGCCCATTAGGTTTCCTGACTGGCAAAATCTGTGTGTTGCAGGGGCTGATACGGGGAATGACTAACCCTGGGCTTCTGCTATCAGTGTGAGGCCTGGTATAGCCTCAGGCTGTAACGGATATTGAGGCAATTTTTGCAAGAGGTGTAGTCATATCGACCTGAATCTTTATAGTCTCTGCCCTTGCTGTTATCCCAATGTCAAAATTAGAATCAGCCCACAGAGTTTTGGGCACCTTCATTAAATTAAAGCATGTTTCATTGGAATCCTTCCCCTTCCATATCATGGATAGATTGTAAAGTTCATAAAAGGTCAGAGTCTGCTTGGCCAGGAAATTCTAAGGCAAAGTCTCCATTGCTACCAAAGCGTATTAACTCTTTTAGTTTAGAGGGGACGTCTGTGCTTAATAGATTGATTGGGGCTTTATCACACAGCAGAAAAGGAGGCTGTTCTCTGAAAGGCCCCCAGAGTCATTTGTTTTTCTGATTGAGACAGAAGCTCCCTCTGAACTTTACTAGATACCCCCACTATGGAAACCTTTCTTTTATTCCCAGGGAGATGTTGTCCTATGAGGGTGGGGTTTAAAGTAGCTCCCGTAGCTAGCAGAATTTGGGAAGGTTTTCCATTAATTTTAATTGTAGTTTCCCATGGCTGTTTAAGGGTATTTCTGATAGTGTTTAGCAGAAGGTCCCTCAAAGCCCCATCAGTTTTAGGAGGAACTCAACCAGGGGCTCTTGCTTGGGGGCACTGAGGAATTTGCATCAGACCTTTGGGGACAATCTTTTCTCTAGGGCCCCTGTTGATTACAAAAGAGACATTGGCCCCTGGGACAGACTTTTGATGATGGGCGCCTAGAGGATGTGATCTGGGAGGTCCAGGTGTTATTTTGATCTCTGGCCCTGGAACTGTTGTATCTGTGTGGCCGTTGGTTTGGCAAACCTCTGTTTATAACCTTGGTCCAAAGTCCTTTCAAAGTGCTCAGCTATGGTCACGAGTTCAGTCAGGATTATGGCTTCTCATCCTCTTTTCTGTCTTTTTATTAACCTACTAATCTCAGCAGATAATTCATTGACAAATAGGTCAGCCAGAGCAGGTGGGGTGGCCTCATCTGTTGTACGGAATCCAGAATGCCCTAGGAAAAGCACTTCCGAACGGGCTTTAAGTCTGCCACGGCTTCATCTTTCTCTGGTTTGCACGTTGAATAATAAGCCAGGTAACATGAGCAGGGAAGGCTCCAGAAATGGCTTGTGAAAAAACAGTTGCTATAATGCTAGCTTTCCCTGGTCCAAAAGAGGACTACGTTGGAAATTGAGGATCATGGGATTCTCATGGGATCATGCCATTCTGCTTCCAGCCATCAAATTCTGGGGCTTCAACAGGTCCTACTAAAGTGCACAAGTAGATGAACGTCTGGCCTCATGGGGTCTTGAGACCTGAGAAGGATTCTAAACTCTTCAAAAAACATTTGGGGATTCTCCCTGGGTTTAGGCAATTCTTTAACTATGGCCTTTAGTTCAGTAGTAAGCAAGGAGTGAAAATATATGAGGATCACCCCCACCTTGGGCAGTTTTATTTTAGGAGATATCTCTTTAATCTTCTCTTCCAAGTGGAAAGGCAGGTCAGACTGAGAGCTAGCAGACCAGGAGGATTCATGTAAAGAAGGGCGAGGTTTGTCAGTCCAGTCATCCTGTGTTTTAGGTTCCTCTTGTGTCTTTAATTTTTCACTGGCCTTTTCCAGTGAAACTTTCAATGAGACAATTTTTGAATCTTGAAGACTTTTCGATGCGTTTGCATGCCAGTTAAAGCAGGTATCCCATTCCTTTCCTTTAATTCAGGAACCCTTACTTTCAAGTACATTTCTTCAATGAATGATCTCGTCTTATTGGAACGTTCCCCCAAGGGCCATTGTACCTCTAGGTGGCTGTTAGTAAGATTTTGCCATTTTTGTAGCTATTTATAACTTTCAGAACCCTCGTTTTTAGACATAAAATAAGCAGATGTGCCAGAAAGTGGTATGCGGAACTCTTCAAGGTTAAAAATTCTATTAGCTGATCCTTTGGGTTTCTCAGATCCAATCTCCTATCTAAAGGAGATGTGCCCTGGGTTGGAGATTGTGTAGCATTTTATAGTGTGCCTTGTTGCATGGAAATTTTCTTGGGGTCGACCTAGAGTCAATCTAACCAGTTCTGTGACCAATTTATCCTATCAAGGGAGTCTTCTTGAGGTGGAGAATGCTCTAATGGGCTTTAAGTGCCCAATCTGTGCCCACCAATTCTCACAGCTTTTTGGCTTTTAAGATCCCCATTGGAAATAGCCTTTATCTACACAAAATAAGACAAAAATATGTGCACCTTAACATACTAGCGGTAACTATGAGATGTTACTGGAGACTGGCCATAAGAAGACCGTGCATGCCACCCCAATTCCCAGCATGGATTAAACCAGCAGACTCCAGTAAGTGCAGATTGCAGACTGGAACTGGGGAAGGGTTCCAAACAACTGCACCAAGGGCTAGAGACTCGGATTCCAGATGAAATGTACTGCCAGCTCAAGTTGACCTTCTAAGCTCGGAACTGGAGAATGATTACATCATGAGATCAATGCAAAGAGAGCATAACTCAGAATGGAGAGTAACTTGGACGTCTGCGTGGCCCAGTCAGTTAAGTGTCCGACTTTGGCTCAGGTCATGACTTCACGGTTTGTGGGTTCGAGCCTTACATCAGGCTCCGTGCTGATGGCTCAGAGCCTGGAGCCTGCTTTGGATTCTTTGTCTCCCTCTCTCTGCCTCTCCCCTGTTCACACTCTGTCTCTCTCTTAAAAATAATTAAACATTAAAAAAAAAAAAAAAAGAATGGAGAGTAGCTTACCCACAGTCCAGGGAAGTGGGGAGAAAGACAATGAACTAAAAAAGGAATTTACCTATGTTTCCTGTTGTCCCCAAACGCCATCAGAATTTCACTTCTGATCCCGCCATCGCCACCAAATCTGTTAAACAACAATAATTCAACTGAGTAAATTTAAAGCTCAAGTGGGCTTTATTCAACAATTTATGACTCAGGCAGCATCCTATCCAGCCACGCTGTAGAAAAGGAGAGGTCTTTAAAGGCAGAAAGGGGCCAGAAAAAGGAAATTATTAGCAAGGAATGTGCTGTTTGAGGCAAGGTCGTCCTCTTAAAGGCAGTGGAAGGGCCTATGGGGGTGGATTACCTCACTGGTGCGGACCAGATCATTCCAGGTTGATGGGTTAAAGTTCAGCTTTTTGGAGAGACTGAAACTGCTGTCAGGTTGGGTATTAAGTCTTGGTCTGCCACTGTGGGATTTAGCACCATGACTCCATTTGGGGCCTGTTGTTTCCTTTTTAGCACACTCTACAGCGTTGGTCTTTAATTAGCTTTTGATTGCTTAATCGCAACTCCTTGGCTTCCTCAGCCCCGTCAAAGAATATCATGCTAACGAATTCACTCCCAGGGCTGTCTCAAAGAACACCTAAGGAAAACCATTGGAATGCATTTTACACATGCAAAAATGCTTCAGAAAAATCGCCAGTGCATCCCATTCACAAATGTTTCTGCGTGTCAGCTGCACTTCGTTAGCTATAGACATTTCTTGAGCGCTTCATCTTGACCACAAATATGAAGTTGCTGACCGTCAACTGTTCTCGCGGAGAGAGTGGCCGTGCGCAGATGCTTGAGTCAGCACACAGGCCCTCAGAGCAGACCCCTTGGCCGGGAGACAAAAGAGAGCGGCCACATTCATTTATCAGGGCTTTAATGAGGCCTGCAGATTCTCATTTCTGTGCCAAAAAATAGAATGAAACGCAACATGGTCAAAGATGCACAAGTGGGGGAAATCCTTCCATTCAGGAAAAAATAAAGGGTGATAGTAGAAAGAGGTACAGAAAGGTGCAGCTTGCTGAGTTTTTCCGAGGTTATTTTGCTTTAAACGTATTCCTCTGGTGTTTGCCCCAGATTCCTACTTGTCACTGAACTTTGGCTAATTGCCTTGAAGCATAAGAATGAATGGGGCATTCACACAAGCTGGGGGCTGGGGCAGCCTCTCGATGCCACTGCCGAGGGTTCCTGTGTGCACAAGACCTCTCTCCTCCCCACCCTCAGGTACCCACACTTCTGAAGGAGGATGTTCCTTAGTCTGTGCTTGAGCTTCTGGAATGGAATTTAGCCTTCAACCACAATTGTTATTTTTCCTCCAGCTAAAACCTTGTATTCATCAAGCTGGGTGGTCTATTACAATGTAATAGCTCTAAGAATGTGAGTGATTTACAGAATTCATAGACCTTATCACCAAAGGGGTAGACCAACATGTGCTTCAATTCAGGGCATAGATGTTTGTTGTTAAAAGATTATCCTTAAGCACCATTCTTAGGTGGCTGGGTAACGTCTTCAAAAGTTGTAGATAATTGAAGGAAATATATTAAAGCAGATTTCTGTTTCTATCAGCAACTTATGATTTCCCCTCTCCTCGTCCCTGGGATAGCTTTATAAAACTTCCTGACTAGTCCTCCTAAGAAGTAACTCTGGATAATGGAGCCTCAATGCCTCTGTTGATGTACCATTGCAGTCACTGAGAGGAGGGGCTAGGCCGGTGATTGCTGGCCTTTGGGAGTTGCTTACATTAGCAACGGTAGATTCTGGATGAGCCACATCTTTTCTTCTAGAATGGCAAAGCGACTTTAAAAAACACAAGCAACAGGTTAGAATTTCTTGCCATTTGGTGCACATCTAAGGTATCTTCGTGGGGTTAACCAGCAAGGAACTGCCAAGCGCCAGCTGACAGGAAAGGCCACCTTCAGAGAAAGTGTGGCATTCCTGCTCAGGATGAAATGTCACTGGACAACAGGACGGGTGGAAGCCGACTGTTGGAAAGATAGCGTCCACGGTTACTTTATCCGAGATCTAAGAATGAAGTGCAAAGGTCGCAAAATTTATATCAGGCGTTTGCATCTTCCAATTCAGTTATTTTTGGTAACTCCTCCAACCCCACCTCTGCTGGAAAGGATTATGTACACTGGGTGGCAAGTCTGTGTATCTTAAGACAAGGATGTGTGGGTCCGTAACTCCCTGCCCACAAGCTCTCGATGGAAGCGGGGAAAGATTTATTTTTCTGAGCGTGGTCTGCATTGCTTCCTTGGTTTACACTAGTACGTGTCTGCCCGAGGAACGAGCTGTGCAAGCTTTCAGGTAAGGAGGGGCTGGGGCGCGGTTAACAAGGCACGAATGGCCTGACTCACACACAGAGCTCTGAAATACAGGCAGGTCCCAGCTGGCCGGGGCTCTGCCTTGTTCTTGATGATGATGGTCCTCGCCAGCAAGACTGAGCACGGCGTGCTGAATCCTGCCGGCTCCCCAGGCCCGCGTGAGGGGGGGCCGTGCCTGGAGGATCTCGGGACCAGCCCGTCCGCTCCCTCGCTGGAGAGGACTGATGTCTTGCGTTTGTTTGGAATATCGTTTCCGTGATTCTTTTATTAAAACCAGCCGTGTCGGGTTCCCCTAAACTATTCTTAGCTCAACAAACCGAAGGATGTCGAATAGTGAAAGTGTCATCCGAGTTATAAAATGGAGAGGCAGGTCCCCCTCTGGTTTCTCGGGAAGACATAATGAGGGGACCTGGCGGAAACCCAGAGCTGCGATGGAAGGAGAAATCGGTTTAGAAGACAGGGCAAGAGCTTCGAGCCAGAGGTGACGGGGCAGTCCAGGAGGAGGGATGTCACCGCCCGCTCGAGGACTGGGAGCTGGAAGGAGGCCCTTGCTTTGCTAGATGAGGAGGCGTGAAGGGAAAGAATGGGGCCAGCTGCCCCGAGCGACGGAGCTCGTTCTAGAATCCCTACCTCTGAATCTTGGTCCGTAGATTCTTGCACCCAGACACAGGGGTTCCCAACGAAGCGAAAATAGAGCTGAAGCAGGCAGGACCCAACTATTTACATACATTTCCCCGATTCCGTGACAGGCCCTGGCACTTCTCTGAGTGTTCTGCTTGTCGTCGCAGAACATGACAAGTCTGCTGCTTCCCTGCGGGGTGGACGGTTGTCACTACAAATCTCGCTCAACTGGTGCGTGTCTCCATCACTGATGTTCTTATTTTATCTGATGCAGGACGCACTGGTGTGTGACCAGCTGACACGTGGCACTCAAAGTGTGTCACACCAGAGCCTTGGTGCCTACGGACCTTGGCTGGAATGTGCTGGATGCAACATCAGAAGTCCTAAATAATTGGCAAAGGGTCCATAATTGGCTCCAGGTGCCCCTCACTCGACGTTCCCCAACCTTGTTATTTCCGTGGAATTCGCAAAAGCAACTGGTGTCCCAAGGGAAGCGTGAGTGTGCCTCTGACCCCGAAGGGCCTTTTGCACTCGCCTTGAAGTTGGGGCCTTCTCACCTGCAGACGCCCTTTGCTAGGCTGCTCTTGCAACCGTCCCAGGCCTTCCTGCGGGCTCACCAGCCCCTCAGCACCGGCCTGTCTGTCCGTTCTGGGTTGTGCTTTCCTCACTGCTCCTTGGTTGTGTTTGCCTTCTCAGGCTCATCTCTTCCTTGGATGTCATCATTATTATCGCCCAACGCTAAAAATCCCTTTCCGCTTCTTCAAATCTGGAAAACAAAATTAAGTGAATTCACTTGAAGCCCGTTAACAAAAACGAAGGATCGCAGATTGTTTCTCTCTTACTGTTTTGCCATCTTGAAAACAAGTCTGCTGACCCATTGCTGAGATCAAACCACAGAGCCCCATTATCCCAAGAGGTCAGAGTGTCAGTTCCTCTTTATTTCTTTCTGCGAATGGGACTCGTGTTGCCGTGTTGCCTCCTCTCGCCTGATTAGGGGGAAGCTTTATGCTTTTCAGTTATGGTCAGGGTCCTGGATCTCGCTGATTCCCCAGAGCACCTGGGTGCCAGGCAGGCCTGGCCTCATTACCCTCCTTCCGGAGGAAAATGATGTGGCAGGGTCATAGCCACCGGGCACTGCCGGAGCGGGACTTTCGGGGGCCTTGCACTTCCCCCATCTTAGGACACCCTGGGACCTGCAAGGGGGTGAAGGTCGTGAGAAATGAGTCAAGGCTGGTGAATCACTCTGTCCTGCGGGTGGGACCCTCCATCAGACACCTGGGCCGTGGGGCCGGATGGGGGTGGGGAAGTGGGTGAGCCTGAGAAAAAGGACACTTCCTGGATTTTAAGGCCACTCTCCCCAACTTAATCGTTTCTCTGAAATCCAGGATGTAACTCATTTACGTGGAATTGTTTCCTTGTTTTTCCTAGTTTTAGAAATAATTGCCGAAGTCCTTTACCAAAGTCATTACCGGTCAGCGTAAACCAGTCGAAGGGCACCATGCTATTGCAGGAAGCCCAGGAGGGTGGGGTCTGTTTTCATTCTTATATTAAATTTCTACATCGGCCCTGAGTGAGACTTACTTTGTCTAATACTTGGTGTCTTTATCTCTAAAATGAAGAGGTTGGATTGACTTATTTTTAGGGTCATTTTCTGATTAGCAAACCGATAAGTTGACATATAATTAAGTGTGGGGCACAGCGTATGTGTCCAGGAACGAAGGAGACTGTGTGGAGGGCTGATGGGGGCAGGCGTCCTGGAGGAGGCAGGGATTTGCCTTTGGCGATGGGAGGCCCCGCTGAGGGTCAGACCGGGGAGCATGTGGAGCACACGAGGGGGGTCCTAAGTGCTCAGAGAGGCAGGGGTCAGGGAGGTGACAAAGGGAGTCTGAGAAGGGGAAATCCGGAAGGAACTTTCCACCCGATGGCACATAAATAAAAATGTGGCTTTTCGCCCCCGTGTGCCATAATGATAAAAGAAAAGATGGGGTTTTTCTGTTTGTAAATGAATATTCCTTTCAGAACTTTCTATATTATCCCCCAAATAGCCTCTCATCTCTTCAGTTATGCCCCCAAGTGGCCCTAAGTCCCTTTGGCAAACGGAGCTCCCAACAAGTGGGGTCAAATCCCCCTTGCGAGGGGGGAGGACCTGGGGCAGGAAGGACAGGTGCTTGCTCACCCCCTCGGCCCTGTGGTCTCTGCCTGGAGGGACCACTCCCTCTGAGCTCATCAGGGCTAATGCGGTGGGTGGCCGATGTGTCACCGCTCAATCCTCTGACCTCTGGACTGCCTGCCTAGGCAGGGCGCAGGGAGTCACCTGAGCTACTGTCTGGGTCGGGCGCACTTGACGACAGCCTCGGGTCACAGCCTCGGGTCCCATCCCAGGTCTAAACACTGCAGCTTTGGCGACAAGTGCAGGTTACCCTGGTGGGGACAGGCCACCTCTCTCCTGTTACTGCTTTGGAGGCCCACGCGGATGGAGTTTGGGCACGAATGTCCCCTCTCCACTATGCAGACGGTCATTAGCCTCCAGGGACGTCGTGGAAAAGCCATCAGATTTCCTCACTTCTTGGTTCATCTCACAGGCCACCAGCAAGGGCTGTGCAGCTGGGATCTCAGGTTCCGGAGCAGTCATCCCTGCACTGGGGGGCTGGTCTCTCGAAAGTGAGTTGCATTTGGACGCTCCTAACCCCCGCCCCCCGGCTCAAGAGCTGGGACTCGGTGGGGTCACGTCTCAGAAGGGCTGTCCTGAGAACCAACCACCCCTGCAGCCAAACCCCCTCAACTGCCTTCCTTTTTTTCCTGCAGAGCAATGCAATGAGGTTAGCCCTTGGGGCCCGTCCAAGAAGCAAACCGTCATGATTAGGAAATACGCGCGTTAAATAATTTCCCTGGGCTTCATTTGCTCTCACAACCCGGCCGGGCCTCGCGGCCCCCAAGCCTTTTTCCTTACTCGACTGTTTTAGATCAGGTTCCAGGACCTTACCTGAGCATCCCCGCCCCCACGCCCCGCTTCCAGTCCTGGCCATTGAGCCCAGATAGTTTCAAATCACAGAAGCTTAAGGCTGAAAAGCATTTTGACAGGTCCCCGCGGCCCAAGGTAAATGCCTTTTCTCGGGTTTTGCCGAGTGGTTCCCTCCAGCACGCAGGCTCTGGACGCAGGCGCCGGGCAGCCCCTCAGCGCAGCCCTGAGCCTCGGCCCTGCCTTCGCCCACCTGCAGCTGGCCCACCTCGGGGACATCTGCTCTGGGCCAGGCAGAGCACGAAAGTGAACAGGACCAGGTCCCAGAGGTGGCAATAGGGTGGAAATAGGGTAGCACCTTGCATTAAACAAGATGTGAGCGGCCTTACCCTCCCGAAGGTAGAGTTACTTCGAGTCTACCTGTATCTCAAATAACATTTACAAAAACATTTTCTAGAGTATTCTAGCTCAGACCTGCCCAGTGCTGGGGCCAGTGTGACAGCCTCAGGCCTCGATACTGCATCTCGAACAATGATTACATCCAGATCTGACTTTTTAGCATGTGGCCAACAGAAGCCACTGATAATTTCCTGAAAACACTCTTTTATTTGATATTTGCATTGGTTATTTTATTTTTCTGAAGTGTTTTTTATTTTTTATTTATTTTTGAGAGAGAGAGGGAGAGAGAGAGAACCCCAAGCAGAGCCCGACATGGGGCTCGAACTCGCAAACTGTGAGATCATGACCTGAGCTGAAATCAGGAGTCGGATGCTTAACTGACTAAGCCCCCCAGGCACTCCTGCATTATTTTAATCCACTGAGATTTATGGAGAGCCCTGGTGGTTCAGTGGGGAACAGGTCAAGGTGCTGTGTTCCCACACGGCCTTCACAGCCCCGCAGGGAAGCAAATGGTCCCAGTCTCACAGGTCGGTGTCTGGGCACAATTGTGGGAAGTGGCTTGAGGGAAGGAAGGCATTCTTGGAAAGTCCCAATGGGGCAGGAAAGGCTTCCGGGGAAAGGCTGTTCACATGGAGCCCTCCAGGGTTACTGGTGTCAGCCAGGAAGGAAACGGGGGCCCAGGAGAGAGGAAAGTTGTGGAAGAGCCCGGCCCGCAGGACCAGCAAAGGAGAGATGTGGTCCGCCGGCAGGAGGCAGCAGGGAGCCGGAGGGCGTGGGGGCTGAGAGCCGGTGAGGGTGGGCGTCTTTGCCCTGCAGCAGTGGGGACTCCCTTGAGGCCATTAGTCCCCGCACACGCCTATCAGATGGGCCTTTCTCTAGGGTCCCCCGGGATGCTGAGTGTAGACGGTAGCGGTCCAGAGTGGAAGGGAAGAGCCACCAGGAGGTTGAAGCCCTGGTCCAGGGGAGCGGAGGTAAGGCTTCAGTGAGAAGCTTCGTGCTCATGCGAGATGTCTGGGTCAGAGATGCCGCCATGACACTTGCCAGTCTGCACGTGTGGCCTTGGGTGAGTCGCCTCTGACTGAGATCTGGAGGGGCGCTCACGAAAGGAGGGGAGAAAGGCCAGCCCAATCGGCAAGTGGGGGCTCCGCGTTAGCTGCTCCCAGGGTCCGTGCATAAGTATGCCAGGGCCCCCCTCCCCGGGTGTTCCTGTGTCCCGGCCCTGCTCTCAGTGTCTCGTGGGGTTGCCTCACTGAGTCACCCCACAGTCACCCGAGGTAGCTCTGGTTCCATTCCCATTGTACATATAGAGAAACTGAGGCACGTGGCCATGAGACCATCCCCCTCAGGCGGTCTGAGCGCTCCACCCTGTCCCTGCCCCCCGATTTGGGGGAGCCGGGCAAGCCCCCCCCCCGGAGAGGCCAGTGGCCACTACTCAGCTCAGCCAGTTGTTGCTATGGAGGGATCCGGGTCAACAAGACCTTTTGAGTTGTTGAGGTCTGGATTTTTGTGTTATCACCAATCCCTTCACATTTTTCAAAAGCACTGCTGGAGTCAAAGAAAATGGGGGAGGATACTTCAGTTTTATGTCCTTGAGTTAAAGGTCGGAAGAGGAGGAGGGGGTGTCCCAGATACAGAGAAATAGGGGTGGCCAGAGGGGCGGGGTGTCCCAGGCCGCATGGGCGGAAAGCAAGGGATACGTCTGCCCAAGGAAACTTGCATTTGTGGTTGAATTTTCTCCTCTTCCCTTGTCCTGGGTGGGCATTCTCCCTTTTGTGGACGGTTCTCTGAATGTCCTTCCCTTTTCCTTCCTGAGGTCCTCCAATCATTCTGCATTCCCAGGCAGGAGGCACGGAGGTCCTGGGTGATCTGGGTCCAGCAGTGACACCTGTGGCCTGGGAGCCAAGGCTGAGTGACGTAGGAAACTGGGACCTGTCTCAGGTAGATCAGGTGGGCCCCAGGACCCACCTGGCAAGGGGCTGCAGACCGACCACCCATGGGGCAGAACTGGGCTCACAGAGAGTTTGGTTGGGGCCACCCAGCTGCAAGGAGTTTTCGGTGTTTAACGTTCATCCACTTGGCTTGCTTTACCAACTTCCCTACCCGCCTGCGCTCCCTGGGCAGGTGAGTTTGAGACCCTGCAGGAAAGCTCAGCGAGTCAACCACAGACTTCAGGGCAAAAGACAGGTGGAATGAATGAATGGATGAATGGATTAATGCATGACCCAGCAGATCCCCTACGACAGCCCCATCCCATGTCCCTAGCATCATGAGCTCTGTGTCGGGGGCAGAATTGGGGTGTGATTTCCTGCTCCTTACCCTGCTCCAGGACCCCCCCCCCCCACACCGGGTACTACCCTCCTAACTTGGGGAGGGGAAATTCCTGGCAAAAATCAGTCATCCAGAAAGCATCCTTTCTTCCCAACCCCTCATTCTGCACCTACTGCATAATAAGATTAATAAGGGCACCTAACGCTCCCCACTTCTGGGGGCTCCCCAGACCCCTGCAGCGTTTGAGTCCCATTCTGTCATTTCCCTGCAGACCCAGGGTCAGGCTTGGGTTCCAGCCCACAGCAGTTTCTGTGCTCAGACTACAGCGGGGTCTGTGCTCGCACAGTCCGCAGGGAACCACGCCCCTGAGCCAGTGCTCGTCTGGGGAGCCTGATTTTCTGTCTCCCTGCCTACCCCTCAAGACTTCCCTGACATGCCTCCTGAGGGCCCAGAGGGTCCCCGGGGTCTGCATTACACTCTTTCCTGGGGAGCCCCCAGCTGGGGCCGGGCCACTGCTCAGACTTCAGAAGCAACCACGCCGGCCCCTCCGTGCCACCTCCAAGCTGTAAGGCGGAGGTCTGTTTATTTTGGGTTTGATGAGTAAATCATGTGGAACAAAATCAAAAGCTCGGCTGAAGTCAACACAGATGACATCTGTCACTTCCCCTAATCCCTCAGGCAGGGGGAGAGGGGTTTGGATTAATTAGGCTCTTTAAAACATTTGCCAGCAATGACTCAATGCCTTCTTTTAATGTCTAGCGAGTGAAAATAACACATTCGCCCTAGTTTTCACGTTTGAAGGGTCAGGTTTGGAGGTCTAGTGTCCGCTGTAATCCTGTCTCTTTGAAAAGGCACAGGTACCGTAGCCACTCATACTGAGTACGTCTATCATTGAAATCAAGCGTTCTTGTATCTTATGAAATGCGTCAGCTGCCATATATGGAGGCAGTCACAGACATCAGCTAAGTGACACTGTCTGGGCTAAGCTTTGCCTAATTGACGAGGGAGGCGTGCATTTGGGGTGAGAGCCTCTGGGGAGCAGGGGTGAATCCAGGGTAATTAAATGGCACACTGCTCTCTGTTTATCCGCTTAAACACGGCTGGGCTTGGGAGGATGTGCTGGGCACTCTTGTCTTGAGCTGCCCGTGTATGACCCTGACCCCTACTCAGGGGATGGTCTGCCTCCCGTGGCCTTGACTTTGAGAGCAAGTCAGGCACAGGGAAGATCCCGCAGTTGCAAACCCGAGAGTGAGCGTACCCTAGCCTCCTCGCTTGTCCCATCTGGTCCCCAACCCCCCACCTGGACCCTTTTCATAGTCAGCTGGGTTGTCCCTTTGCTGTCCCTGTAAAAAAAAATACTGTCCTCTGCTACCCATGAGACCTGGGAGCCCTTGGTCTTGGTCCTATTCTGTTTTCTTGGAAGTGGCTTGTGCTTATCCAGGCTTCCTGACGGACTCTATGGGAAGCCAACCTTCTGTATACTTCTGCAGTGAGTCCTCACGGGGGGGAAACCGGGGCAGGACAGAAAGAGCCTTGGGCTTGCAGCCAAGGGACCTGGACTTGAGAACCAGCTCTCCAGGCACTACCTGTACAGTCTGAGAGTCATCTGACGCTCTGAGCTTCTGTTTGCTCCTATTTAGAGTAAGCATAGTAACATCTTTCTTATAGAGTTGTTGTGGGCATTATTTTAATACAGAAAAAATGTGTGCCGCTCAATCCTTGCACATGGTGGTGCTTAACGAACCTTAGGCAAAAACCCGTGGCCTGAAAGTTGTACAATTAGGCCGTGGAAGGAAACAGAAGAGCTTCCCAGTCTGCAATAATAAGAAATCACTGTGTAAACCCAAACACTCTCATGGACTTGCAGAGGGCGTAAAGCTAAGTGAAATAAGTCAGACAGACAAGGACGAATACCACTTACAATTTCACTAATGTGCGGAACCCTAAAAGACAAAACAAACACAGGAACCAAAACAGAAACAGACTCATAAACCCAGGGATCACACTGCTGGTTGCCAGAGGCGAGAGGGTGTGGGGCGTGGATGAAATAGGTGAAGGGGACGAAAAGGTACAAACTTCCAGTCATGAAGCAGATCCCAGAGACGGAAAGTGCAGCAGAGAGAATATGGTCAACAATGTCGTAGTCCCGCTGTGTGCGGACACATGGGGACCACACTCATCCCGGGAGCTCTGAGCAATGGACAGACTTGTCCAATCGCTATGTTGTGCGCCTGAAACTAACATAACACCGTGTGTCACCTCACAACAGTTGAAAAAGTTCTGAAAGGTGTAAGTCCCTGAGAGGGTGGCCCTTTCTAGATGATCCAAAGCCAGTTGCTGAGGTTGGGGGCAGGCAAGCAGAAGAGTGATCCTGCTCGAAGGACAAGAGGAAGTGGGAAAATTGTGTCCGTCCGGTGGGCTTGTGAGTCTGTAGTAAGTCCAGAGTAAGGAAAACTCTCTCTGCTGAGCCATCTCCCATGTGGGAGTGACGCTGAGGGACCCAGGGGTAACCGGGGCTGAGGACGCTGAGGCACATGACTGGCCATTCCCCCAGCCTCTGGCCTTGAGACTTCCAAGCCTGAGGTCTTACCATTGTGAGGCCAGGCAGTCCCCAGCTATTTAAGCCCAGAGTCTCTCCGGAGGGAGGTCTCAACTCTCCTTCAAACCCTTTGAAGGTAGGACTGAACTAACCAAAGTTGCAACCAAATGTCCATCCAATTCAACATTTGAATCTCTCTGATTTCTTTTGCTGCCAGGCAGAGAAAGGACTCATGTGATTAGATTTAGACTCACCCAGATAATTCAGGATAATCTCCCTGTTTTAAGGTCAGCCGATCAGTAACCTTAACAACATCCGCAAAGTCCTTTTTGCCATGTAATTTGACATACTCATGGAGTAACGCCGGGGAGCAAGGGTCATGGGGCCCAAATTCTGCCTGCTACACATCCTGTTCCACAACCAGTAATTAACGGAGAAAATAAAATCCTCTTAAAATTGCATATATCCTTCCAGTCCTAATTAGTCAAATGAGAAGGGTAAATAGACACAACAATTTTCTTGACCCCTGTTCTCCTGGAGCTTCCTCCCCCTCTGACCACCTCCTAGAAAAGGTGGGAGAGACCCTGAGGGACAAGGTCCTGGCTTGCGTAGCCCGGGTGGCCACACAGAAGGCCTGCGGCTCTCCGACCCTTATCTCTTTCACTCCTGATGATGCCTTCTACTGCCAACACTGACTCCTTGTTGACTCTGTGCAGGGCTCGTGCTGAGTGCTGTCCGCACATCATTCTGAATTTCATCTTCCCAACAACCCCGTGAGGGTGGCATCGGTAGGAGGTGATTTGAAGGTCACCTTCTGGCACTGGAGCAGGTCTCTGCTGCACAAGGGCCCCCATCCCAAGCGGCACGTGAAAGCCACTTCCTTCCGCACGTGGCGGATCTGAGACCAGGGCAGCTAAGCCAAGCGCGGACCCTCTCCCTGCACCTTGGAGATGCGTCAGAGCCCCTGGTGCCAGCCGGTGTGCACCCGGCTGACCCATCGCTGTGCTCACTCTGAGTCAACACCCTCCTGCTACTGACCACACAGGGCAAAGGGTCCCGGCCAGACCCCCTGGTCAGGGGTTTCCAAACCATATTAGGATTGGAAAGATTTCGAAACCTTTCCAGGCAAGACCCAGAAGCTTTGGTAGGGAGTGGGGGGGTGGGTACGAGGAAGGAGATGATCCCCACTTAACCCCCCACCTCTAACGGCAGCTCGGAGAACTCTTGGCTCGAAAGATGGTGCCAGAGTGGAATAGAGAAATGACCCGATGGGGACATTCTTCCCTTCAACCCTCCCCAAGGGCCCCTGGACCTCCTTCAGGAAGGTCTCATTCTTGTTGTTGATTATTAGTTTATGACACCAGATATTTTGCTTGAAAAATATTATGAGGCTACTTACAATGACAGGTTGTGGAATGTGACAAGATACGGGATAAATAGGGACGTGGACATGAGGGGGAAGGAAGGTGAGCACCCAGTGTGCTGGGCACTGTCAGAGGTGAGCCCAGACCGGGCTCAGAAGTTCCTAAAGCACAGAGGTTCTAGGGTCAAATATGTTTGGGAAACACTGCTGACTTTATCCCAGCTTTGGAGACTTAACGTGCACTTCAGAACATTAAAGGGTCTGGATTTCTTCGTGGTAAAGAATCCAATTAACTTGCTCTCCATGCCACACACACACACACACACACACACACACACACACACACACACAGCTTATTTTTTTCTGCTGTTGCCATAATGGGATGAACTGAACACACCATTTCAAACCCGCTTTCTCAATATTATATCATAAACATTTTTCCAAACCATTAAATAATTTTTTTCTCACACATATTCCTTAATAATTGCATTAGTATTCCACTTTTTTCTTTATTTATGCTGTTTTTCTTTTTCTTTTTTTTTTAACGTTTATTTTTTAGACAGAGAGAGAGATAGAGACAGAGAGAGACAGAGCATGAGCAGAGGAGGGGCAGAGAGAGAGGGAGTCACAGAATGCGAAGCAGGCTCCAGGCTCTGAGCCGTCAGCACAGAGCCTGATTCAGGGCTCAAACCCATGAACCGCCAGATCATAACCTGAGCTGAAGTCGGACGCTTAACCGACTGAGCTACGCAGGTGCCCCAGTATTCCATATCATGATTATATGATACAATAATGTATGTCCCCAAGTCCTGTTATGTTTAGGTTGGGTCTCATTTTTTTAACCTCTAAATAGCCCTGGATGAAGAGCTTTGGAGCTAAACCCTTGCAAATATTTGTGATTATATTCTTGGGATCTATCCTTTCTAGTGGAATTTCTGGGTCAAAACGTATATAGATTTTAAGGTTCTTGATATGTACTGCTGTTGTCGAATCTTTACAATAATCTAATCTTATCCTTTTCTATTTTGAAAGAATTTTAAAGAAACAAACAAAAAAAAGCTTGCAAGAATAGCACAAGGGACTTTTTCCCTGAATCGTTTGAGTGGCTGTCGTAGCCGTGTGCCCCATCACCCGCGAGTACTTTACCGTGTGTGCTTTGTGCAAACAGGGTCATTCTCCCACGCAGCCATGGCTCAGCCCTTGATGTGAGAGAAGGCGATGCATTGCTGTTCTCCAATTCACAGGCTCCTTTCAGGTTTCACAAGTTGGTCTAATAATGTCCTTGAGAGCCAAGTGGTTCAACCCAGGCCATGGGCTGCCTTTCATTGTCCTGTCTCCTTCAATCTTCTTCATTCTGGAACAATTTCATAATCTTTCCTTGACTTTTATGACCTTAATGCTTTGAAGAGGACAAGCTAGTTATCATGTGACACCCCTCAATTTTGGTTTATCTTTCCTCATGATTAGGTTCAGACTGTTCACATCTGTCAAGAACAACCCAGACCCGATGCTGAGCTCTTCTCATTGCATCCTGTCAGGTGCCAAGTGATTCCATTCCATCCTGCTACTGGTGACACTGATGTCGTCAGTGGTTCAGGTGGCGTCTCTCCTGTAGGGATTCTCTACTGCAAGGTTCCTTTCTTCGCCTTTGTAATGAATCAGTATTTTGTGAGGAGTTACGTGAATATCCCATTTCTTTTCAAACGTTCACCTGCTCGTTTTACCAGGCATGTGTTTTTTTAATGAACTACTCCTGTAGTAGTTGCCAAAAACGATGATTTCCTAATTCTATCGTATCTTCTGCGTCTGTTCGTTGGCTTTCAAATCTAAAGTGGAACTTTCTTTTCTCCTTAGTTATTTGTGAAGTCCTATTTCATTCCATGGATTATGGTACATTACTCCTTATTTTCATGCTCAGAATGTGTCATGTTTAGCCAGTGGGAGGGAGCCTCCCTCCCTGGGCACCTATGTCCTTTTGTCCTATCCTCATCGTTAGTTTGGCAACTCTTACCTTCTGTTATAGTGAGATGTTTCTAGTCTTCCTGCCTTGAAATCAGCCATCTGTCCAGGTGGCTTTGGTATTTGACCAGGCCCCACCTAATGGCTATTATGCTGAATTATTCAGGGAGCAAGGAAGGAAAGAAGAGTGGGCTATGATTATTCTTACCGAAGGTAATCATGGCAATAAGGAAAGGGGACAATGATTTTAATTTTATTTGTACTGGTATTTAGATTTTTTTTTTCTTAAGTGAATACACACTAATTATGAAATGGGAAAAAGTCACTTAATTTTGAAATATGATGAAGACACAAGTTAAAAGATGAAACTGTATGTGGGGGACCGTGCATATTGCGATGACAAGTTCAGTTCTGGTAACCACACCCAGGAAAGAAGCCCAGAAGGAACTTCTGGAATACCATCTATCAAGGGACTGGAAAACACCAAATAAAGTGTTCAGAAAGCAAATACAGAACGCTCAGCAATAAAAAGGACCAAAATATAATTAATATATTTTCATTATAACACATTAAAAGTTGTGGCTTTACCCTGAGAAGGTACAGGTGATTCAACATCAATCTATTCCTATCATTCGTCAAGTTTAGAGACTAAGGAGAAAAGCCATGCAGTGACCGTAGCTAATGGCAAAAAGGCTGTTTATAAAGTCGAAAATGGAATTATTTCTAAACAGTTTAGTAAATTGTGAATAGAAAGATACTTCCTGAGTAATAGTTAACATCTATCCAAAACCCACAGCCACCTCTAATGAGGATGTATATGGGTATTTCATCTCCAAAACCAGGGACACATCCACATGTCAGGTGTTACAGAGGGCTGTCCGATTTTGTTTTGGAAACTTGAGAAACTTGACTAAAAAGTGTGAAATAGATGAGATAAATATGGGAAAGCAGGGAAACAGTTTATTTGTACGTCATGGTGTCTAGAGGTGGTGAATTAATTCAGTATGGTGACCACATACATCATGTATCTATAAAATTTAACATCTCTACTCTAGTTATAAAACATGAAAAAAAAGCTCTATAGCCACAGATAGCTATGATAACTTAGAAGCCAGTTCCCAAACAACGTTGGTATGGTACAGAAAACCCAGAAAATTGACTGCAGTGGGAATGACTACCATGGATAAGAAGGAATGAGTGATTTCAACAGCATCATCCCTGTCCTTTAAAATGTTTCAGTCTAAATTTTTGTGGCTATAGTTCTTTTCGAGCCTTAATCTCTTACTTGCTCAGTGCCCACGTATTTACATGTTGGAGAAGATCCTGCATTCGATTTTCAAATCAGGTTGGTTGTAGAATAATCTTGAGGTTGTAAAATTTTGCTTGTCACCATGTAACTGCCACCACAGGCAACATGTAGGATGCGTGCGACCACGCTAGAAACATCGCTTGTGCCTCTTGGCAGCCAACCCTTCTCCCCGTTCCCAGCCTCTGGCACCTGCTGATTGGATTCTGTTCCTGTTTTCCAGAATATCATATACATTGAATCGTGCAGTATGCAACCTTTCCTGTCTGCAGCTCTCACTCAGCATCGTGCTTTTGAGACTCACCCATGTTTGGTACGTATCAGCAGATCATTCCTTTCTATTGCTGAGTAGCGTTCCATCGTGTGGAGGTACCAGTGTTTACCTGTTCTCCAGATAAGGGACATTTGGGTTATTTCCATTTTTTGACAACCCTGTAAAGCTGTTACAACATCTGGGTAGGTTTTTATGTGAACATGTGTTTTCATTTCTCCTGGATGAATATTGAGCTGTGGACCTGCTTGGTCTTATGATAAATCTCAGTTTAACTTCATTAAAAACTACACTTTGGGGCAACTGGGTGGCTCAGTAGGTTGAGCATCCGACTTTGACTCAGGTGATGATGTCATGGTTCGTGAGTTCGAGCCCCACATCGGGCTCACTGCTGCCAGTGCAGAGGCCACTTTGGGTCCTCCAATCCCCTCTCTCTCTGCCCCTCCCTGACTCACACCCTCTCTCTCTCAAATATAAATAAACATTTTTAAAAATAACCTTTTTTTTCTTATTCTTGTCTCCCTGTTATTTTCCTTACCTTGATTACCTCTTCATAGTGTTTTTATTTACCTGCATTTCCCTTCACATCAGTCCCCTGACAGTGACTAAAACCATCTCTCTCCATAGTTCTCCACTCTGGTTGCTCATCAGAGTCGCGTCTGCCATGTAAAAACTCTATGGCTGATGCCAGTGGAATTTAGTCGGTCTGAGGAGGCAAGGGTGTTTCATCAGGAAAATGCTTCCTGTGTCATTCAGATTAGCGATCGAGGCTGAGAAGTCCTGGCTGAAGCGTATCATTTAAAATTGTGGATGCAGAGAGAGACTGAAGATGGTAAAACGACAGGAGCCGCAGGGGAGAGTGTGTGCGCGCTGCGTGTGGCCACGGGCTTAGAGACAGGTGTCTAAATGCCATGTCTAAGGTGATGGCAGCTGTGGGAATAACCCCAAACCAGGAGCACTTGAGGGGGTTGTCTATATGGGGGACGGGGAGGAGGAGGATACGGGAAGAGATTTTTTCTCTTCATTTAACACCTTTCTGTACTGTCTGAAATATTTTCGACCGTGTGAATGTGTTATTTTTATAACAATAATTTAAAATAGGAGTTTAAAGGATCAATGGCTGGTGTGGAGTGGGCGTTAGAAGGCATACTGGCAGTGTGGGGGGCACGGTATTTGTAGGAATGAGTTCCTACTCAGACTGCCGGGGAGGGATGGAATCCAGAATCTTGAGAAGGGAAGTCTCCTCTGGGTGGGAGGGTGTGTGTGGGGCGATGGGGGGCTGTGCTTTGTGTGGGAGAACGGGGTGAAGGCTCTGGGTACTCAGAGGGGTGCTCTCAATTCTTTTCTTGTTTTTCAAAATTTTTAAATGTTTATTTATTTTTGAGAGACAGAGATGGAGTCAGAGACAGATAGAGTGCCAACAGGGGAGGGGCAGAGAGAGAGGGAGATGCAGAATCCGAAGCAGCCTCCAGGCTCTGAGCAAGAGGTCAGCACAGAGCCCGATGTGGGGCTGGAACCCACGAACCGTGAGATCATGACCTGAGCTGAAGTTGGATGCTTAACCGACTGAGCCACCCAGGTGCCCCTCAACTCTTTTCGTTCACTGGTGGGGAGGCATGGATTGAAGACTTATGGAGAAGAGGCTGGCTGTGGGTGGGTGGGTGACGATTCAATGTCTTGGAAACAGTGAATAGAATTGACCAGATGGCTGAATTCTGGGATGTCCAGGTCCTTGGTCTAATTATTCCAGAAGCTGATGCTGAAGACAGTGAGACATTGGACCATGAGTCCTAAAGACCCCCCACCCCCCACCCCATCACTGTGTGAACCCTACTGAAGTCCCTTGGAGCCCCAGAGACCCATGGGAAAAGCAATTGTGGTTTTCTTAAGGATTCAGGTGTAGGATTGGGAGGATAAGCGCTATGTGTCCCCCGAACATCTTCCCTACCTTCTGGTTCTGAGATTACAGGCAGCGGCCACGGTGGTGCCTCCAAGTAACCCCGCACCCCGGCATCTTAACCTGTGTTCTGTGTTCATGTTACCATCACGTCTCTGGTTCCCCAGCAGGTGCAGAGCACCCGCAACCCCTCCGGAGCGACCCCTCCTTAAGTTGTGCCCCTGGGTGCCTCACTCACTGCACCCAAGACCTAGCCCTGGTCGCCACTGTGAGAACCGGAAACAGAAGCACAGTGGGAATGGTTAGTCCCTTTCTCAGGTTTCTCAACAGAAGTAGGGGTTCAGTGTGGGAGCGAATGAATAAAGGGTTATTTGACATGTGGAGGTTTTAGTTTTTCGCCCCCAGAGCACTTTTTTTCCTTGTTTTAGCAATGTTTTGGACATCTGCAATAAGTAAAATACTTGAACATGTTGAGAAAATAATGAAAATGGTATAACTATCTGGATGTTTTTATAGAAAATTCGGCAAGGGAGCTCGTGCCCTTCCGGATGCGATCATGTGCACGCACGGTGGGACAGAAATGGCATTCCCAAGTTCTTGGGCACATTTTTAAGATAAAAGCCTTATTTTGAGGGAGGGTAGGTGATGTAAAATTGTCGTGTGTGTTTGCCACAGACTCAGAGAAATGAAAAGTAGCACGTGAATCCCATTTGCTGAGCATATGGCGACAGCTGATCTTTAGGCATCGAAAAATCTACAACTCGATCAATTTTTCTACATCTGCTCTTGCAAATCAGTGAAGCTTAAGACCAGTGTATTTGTTTATCTATAAATTCCACATAGATAATTTGAAGAATTTCTGGTTTTTAATGATTTTGCATAGGTATTTTTTTTTCTTTTTTGTCTTACCCTGCCTGTCAATCCCGTTGGAAAAATGAAGATCTCATCACTTACTGAGCGAGATCACGGTGCCGGCAGTCTGCACAAATTGCTAGACGGATGGCAGCCCTAGAGCCCCTCGTGTTATTGGAAAACATGTACACGTGTTGCATCCCTCTTGAGAAGGTTAGTTCTTAGCTACGTGACCACTGGTGTTCCTCCATAAATTCCAGATGTGGGGTTGTATGATCTGTGCTGTCATGTACAGTGAATAACATGGATGGATGCCTGGAAGGTCACATATGCTTCCCATGTGTAACGTTCACCTTCTCAGAGGCATGATGACAGCAGACAGCACTTTGATAGGGTTGGGGCAAGTTTCTTGCTTAACCCCATAAACATCCCATTTGCCTTCTCTGGCCTGAAGCCGCAGATTTAGGGCACCGCAGGCAGCTCCACGGACTTGCCTTTCCCGGTACCTTTTCCATGTCCCCGGATGTCAACCGGTCCTCTGCCAGTGGTGACTA
This sequence comes from Panthera onca, assembly GCF_046562875.1. Lineage (NCBI taxonomy): Eukaryota > Metazoa > Chordata > Mammalia > Carnivora > Felidae > Panthera > Panthera onca. The sequence goes on along the minus strand of NC_138346.1, from coordinate 4,352,522 downwards.
TCCTGCCACAATCAGAAGCTTGGCCTACGTGGTCGCAATGTAGCAGCCGAGCAACTGAAGCTATGGCACGTCTACATGCCCAACGGTGGTGGTGGTGGCGGCGGGTGCAGGAAGATGGTTGGCATGGGTCCGATTGGCCCCCCTTTCCAGACTATTCCAGACGATTCCAGACCTTCTCCAGGTGTGCGTCCGGGTGCTCTCCACAGGTGCGCTCCCAGCCCACCTTTCGTAGGGCCTCTGCTTTCCTTCTCTGCTTCTCCAGCTCCCTGTGCAATGAGGCTTAGAAAGGGGCAAGAAAATGTCGGTCCCCACCTCCGGGGTTGTGTTGCTAGGTGTCTGTGTTCCCAGAGTCACCTTGAGCAAATTCTGCACGGCGTGGCCCGCCGTTGCCCCCCGCCCCCCCCCCCCCCCACACACACACAACTCTGCATCACCCCTACCGTGAAAGCTCCCAAGGAGTGGAGGCTGGCCGCACCCAATGCCCTTTACATCCTCACGAAGGTCACCTGTCACAAGCAAGCCCAGGCACTGAGGTGCTGGTGGAGGTGTTCCCAGGGTGATGGGATACTGCCTGCTTCTTGCTCTCGCTGGCTCTCTCCCAAAGTTTTCAGATGTGGTAAAGCCTTGGACTGTGAGTAAGTTGTTCTGCGGGAGTTCCCCAAGAGGAGCAAACATTTCTAATACATTTTAACTCGATAAAAGAGCGATGTCTCGCGATACGAGTACAGCCCGACGCCGAACATCACATGGTCACACAGAGCCAATGGTTCTTCTCTGTCTCGCTCTCTCACTGAGGGATTGTGGTTGATCGTGCCCTGTGCTTGGATGCTTGGTCTCAGGCCGCAGCGTCTGGCAGATCCGTGATTTTTCAGAGCGTCGGAAGGGGCCACAACTGGTACTGGTGTATCTTTTGTCACTTCAAAGCACCTGTGGACAGTCCTTTGCTTTTCCATATGAGAGTAAACTTAGAAATGTTTTGCTTCCGGGTGCCTGGGTGACTCAGTTGGGCAAGCGTCTGACTTCAGCTCAGGTCATGATCCCACGGTTCGTGGGTTCGAGCCCTGCGTCGGGCTCTGTGCTGACAGCTTGGAGCCTGCTTTGGATTCTGTCTCTCCCTCTCTCTCTGTCCCTCCCCTGCTTAAGCTCTGTCTCTCTTTCTGTCTCAAACATAAACATTAAAAAGGTTTTTTGAAAATTAAAAAGAAAAAGAAATTTTTTGCTTCATTCTAGGTCGGGCTGCCTGGATATAGACCCTTTCCTTGGCTGCCTTACTGCCAGTTACATTAAATACAACATATGACAAGAGTTTACTGATACTGCACTATAGTCAACGTCCGTGTGAGCGTATACAATGGCCCCCGTGCAGAAAACTATTCCATTGGGCCAGTAGAGAGCAGTGATCCTGTTAGTGGTAGTGAAAGTCATCCTACACAACAACCCTCCTCTCTCTTGCCTCCCTCACACCAGCCATGAAGGTTTTCAAAGATAAGCACAGGTTAATTTGTTTATTCTTCTTTATACTTTCTATTTTCGTTATTGTTTTATATTCTAGGACCGTTTTGCAATCATTTTTATGTGAATATTTTGGGGTTGTGGAACGAATCGTCTGAGTTTCCATGATTTCTTACGGGGCAACTCGCTTTGATGTACGAGTGCTTTGGGTTACAAGCATGTTTCTGGAACCAATTAGCTCGCAAACCAAGGCTTTACTCTATTTGTAAAATCGTCAGTCCTCGCTCTTTGTTTGTTGTTATTGTTAACAGAAGAGAGGGGAACTCGGGCCTTCTGGCCAGCTTGGCCTGATGTGAACTCTCGGCACTAGGCCACAGGGTCTAGATACCAGGCCCTACGAGGGCCAGCTGGGGACCAACCCTCTCTGTATCTGCAGCCTCCCGGTGGCACCCTGAAAAATCCTCCTCCTGCAGAAGTGTGCTTGTGGTCCAGCCGCACACCTGCTGTGGTTGAAGCTGCAAGCCGAGAGAACAGGTGGGAAAGACTATCTCCCTACGGTTTTCCCTCCCGGAAGACACCCTCAGGTGTTTGGGAACTGGCCGTGGGAAAAAAAACAGCCAAGCTGCACACCACACATTCCCTCCTGGACTTTATTGCCCATGAACTAACATGCAGTCGGTTGCGTGTCTGGCTGACAGCACCTAGAGGCCAAGGTGATGGCCCAGCTTGCACTCAGTGTTTGTCCTTCCTGGCTTGGGAGGTGCAGACGCTGTTGCCCAAGCCCTTTGCCGCTGCTTTATTGTGCCCTTAAGTACACAATTGCCGATTTTGTGAGAGTGACTGAGGATACCAGCGCTAGTCTCTGCTAAACCACTTTTTAAACTTCCTGGCGATCTTTATTCTCCAACGGCTGGTGTCATTCGATCCTGCCAGGCCCAGCTTTGCACTCCTAATCCCCCTTGTTTACAGTGAGTTTAATCTCTGTCGTACTTAGCCTTTAGCTGGACAAATCCCCCCCCCCGCTCCGGGTCCCACCATATGACCACATCAGTTAGGTCCATGACAGGGGTTTTAAATGTGTCTATCTCTTGAAAGAACAGACCTTTTTCAAAGCTTTAAACCTTTCCCCGTAAACAATCTATAAGGGCGTCAGAGGCCGGAGAGATAGGGGACCACCCTCGTGTAGGATAAACCAAGTTTTCAGAAGGAAAATGAGTCGGCTTCTCCAGGCAGTGTGTGCCTATGAAGGGACTCAGAACAGCTTTATAATAGTTTTCTACTTAAGAAAAGAAGAGAAATTTGATCCACGTGACTCACAGATGACTATTTACCGTCCCCACTCTGGAGTGCTCTGTCCCAGCTTGGGGACACCCGAATCTGTGCATGTCTGAGGCCACGTAGAGGGGCTGGGGGCCACCAGAGCCGGTGGTCCACAAACACGGCCAAAGATGCTGGGGTGATTCCTGGCGGAAGACAAGGAACTCCTTGTTTATTTTTGTATTTATTGGTCCAAAAGCACAGCTGTCTTTACACTGGGGACCTGGATTTGGCTCAACCCACCAAGACTTTTTAAAAGGCGTAGTAAAATATATGCGACATTTTACCACGGAAGCCACTTTAAGTATACCGTTCGGTGGCGTCGAGTACATTCCAGTGTCCCGCAGCCATCAGCACTGTCCGCCTCCAGGACATTTTCGTCGTCCCCAACTGAAACTCTGCACCCCTTAAACGCTAACTCCCCAGCCGCGGGCCCCCAGCCCTGGAGCCCAGCATTCTGCTGTCTGACTCATGAATCTGCAGGGACCTCATATTGGTAAAATCAAACAGCATTTGTCCTTTGCGACTGGCTTATTTCACTTAGCATAGCGTCTTCAAGGCTCACCCGAGTCCTAGCCGGTGTCAGGATGTCCGACCTCTGTTTTAGGCTGGAAAACATTCCCCTGTGTGTAGACACTACACACAGTGAATGAATGTTTACTCATTCATCGATCGGCGGACCCTTGGGTTGTTTTCACCTTTGGCTGTTGTGAACGATGATGCTGTAAACGTGGGTGTGCAAATGGTTGTTTGAGTACGTGCTCTCACTTCTTTGGGGGATGGGCCCAGCAGCGGACTTGCTGGATCGTAGGGTAATTCTAGGTGAAGATTTTGGAAGGACCGCCACACTGGCCGCATCATTTTACATTCCTGCCAACCGTGCGGGCATTAGGTGTTCCGACACCTGCACGTCTTTGCCTTTGCCTGTCAGTTCCGTGCTGTGTGTGTGCTGTTTAAAAATCAGTCATCCTCATGGTACAAAGTGGTATCTCATTGTGGTTTTGATCTGTCTTTCCCTGACTAGCGATTTTGGGCATCTTTTTATGTGCGTATTGGCCTTTGTGTAGTGTGTGTGTGTGTGTGTGTGTGTGTGTGTGTGTGTGCATTTAAGCCCTCTGCCCATTTCCGAACTGGGGTGCTGTCTTGGCGGATGACGAGTGTGGGAGTTCTCTAGGTATCCTACATGTCCGTCCCTTATCAGATGTGATTTGCAGATATTTCCTCCCGTTCCATGGGCTGCTTTTCTCTCCCTTGCTAATGCCCCTTCATAATGCCCCGCCGAGTGTTAATTAGTATGTTCGAGACTATGTGGCCTCTGCGTGGAGCACAAGAAAGTTATGGGGCAAAGTGTAACCCATCAGTGACCTGGATCCCTGACCACGGTGTGGGGGGAGCAGGCAGACTTCAGGGTTACATACCAGACCTCTCGGGATAGAAAAGGGAAGCTGGCAGACAAATCCTGGCATTATTTTTAATAATCATGTGTGTGCGGGCTGCCTCCCTTACTAGGCTGGGAGGCAGCGACCCGCCCTTGGCATCTTGGAAGCCCAGCGCCCACCCCCGGGTGCCTCTCCCAGTTCTGTCCGGGGAATGAGCCCACAGACCCCAGTGTCACAGGACTAAACGGCCACGGCACATGCAGCCTATGGGTCTGTAGATCTGTGACCTCGTATCTAGCCATTAACCCCAGGTCCTGGCTGCAGCTTGCCCTCTGGGGCTATTTAATACTCACACCGAAATTAGAAGCCACGAAGGTCATGGGTTACACAAGAAAGAATCCCTATCTGAGCCAGAAACCTGAATCGTTTCCTTAAGTAATGCCTTCCAGACATCTCCTGCCCTCTGTGCCTCTTTGCATTTTAGACCCCAACTCTTGAGGTTAACCTACGGGACCGCCCCACCCCAGCCTCTGGCCTGAACTGTCTATGCTGGTGGACACAACATTGAGCTCTGGAGGGAAATCGGCCGTCCCCGCAGGCGCTAACCCATCCGCTCTGCAGGCCGCCTCTGAGACTTGGGGCATCCCTCCTTCTCTTTGGCTGCTGCTTCCCAGGCCTGCTCACAGCTGGCTCCGGGCTCTGAGCTGAGCATCTTGAATCCAGAACGCCTCCTTCTTTGTCTCCTCCGGGCCTGGGGTCTGCTGACAATACAGAAATGCAAATATTACGCATTTGCATGTTAACGCAGAAGCCTTTCCCTCCATGCTGCACCACATTATGGAAAACCGGGTTTTGCCTCTGGATAGGTTTGGCTCAGGTTGAGGCAGGAACAGGGCACGTGATCGCACACAGGAAGTGGTCTAGCATGGGGTGTGCTTGTCACCTCATTCCCTGGAGTGCTCCAGGCTTTGGAGATGACTCCTGCCTGCCTTTAGAGTCAAAGGACCAGCGTCAGGCCACCACCCCCCACTCCCCACCCCCCAGGGAAGGGAGGGAGCTGAGTGCTGAGTGCTCTTCCAGAGTAGTTCTTCCCAGCGGATGCCAGTCCCAGCTCTGCACCCGGGCAGATCGTGTCAGCCTTCCCATCTGGATGGGGCCCTGGGCCTTCTCCCTGCACCACCCGAGAGTTCTTGCTGCAAAACACCGGCCCCCTCAAAGAGTGTTCTCCCACCGCTCTGTAGCGTGAGAAATGATTGTGGTTTCTGAAGTCATTTTGCATCCCAGATAAGCAGATGCTGGCCGGAGAGAGGCCGAGGAGCAGTGTCTCTGGGAGGAAGAGCTTCAGCCGGGGCCCAGAGGACCAGGCAGGGCCCAGAGGAACGTAGAGGGGCTCCTGACGGAGTCGTCAGCAAATGGTGGGTTTTGGGGGGAAGGGGCTCCATGGTGGGGTCCTGAGAGCTAAGGGGGTGGGGGGGAGCACAAAATGGGGATATGAGACAGGGGTCTGAGATCCAGCATCTGTCCTGTGGGCAAAGAAAAATTTCTGCAGCAGTGAGCTGGGAGCGAGTGCATTAACCACAAAGTGCTGAGGGGCAGGAAATCAGAAAAAGATAGCAGCTGGGAGCTCAGACGGCCAGCCCGAGGGCTTAGACGGTTGGATAAGCATTTGTGTCTGTGTGACTTGACAGGGTCCCTACGTACCTCTGTCAGGGACCCAGTGTGCCATGAGGGTGAAGCCGCCTGAGCCACCCAGGCACCCCTCCTGCATTGTTACCGTAAACACTTTCCGCACGGGAGAGGCACAGGACCCCTTCGATCTGAACGAAAGCTCTTGAGTTAAGTGCCCGGCCCTGGTGGGTCAGCTGTGGCCAGGTGGCCAGTGCCCGCCCCTTCAGTGCCCCTGTGGATGGGGAGAGGCGGGGACCAGGGTGTCACTGGAGTGGGGAGATGACTCGGGGTCCCTGGAGGTGGCTGGTCTGGTGAGGGGTTAGGAAGACACCCTTTACTGGGCCCAGAGAAGCCTTGCTGGCTATTCGAGGCCACTTAGGACAGGAAGCAGAGAGGGCCAACTGCTTCCTGGGGAGAAAGTCAGAGAGAGGTCGGCCACCCAAACATCAGCCTTTCGAAAACACTTAGGAGACCCCGGGGCTTGCTTTCTTTTTCTAAGTTTACTCATTTATTTTGAGAGATAGACAGAGGGCACAAGTGGGGGAGGGACAGACAGAGAGGGAGAGAGAGCGAATCCTAAGCAGGCACAGAGCCTGACCCGGGGCTCCATCCCATGAACCGTGAGATCATGACCTGAGCTGAAATCAAGAGTCGGACGCCCCACCGACTGAGCCACCCAGGCGCCCTGAGACCCTGTACTTTCCAGAGAGGCTCTGACGATTTTGGGGTGGCTGCCGAGAAAAAGCAGGGCCAGGACCACGTGCAGTTGGATGGGGGCCTGTCGAGTTTGCTCAAACTTGTCAGAGCGGTGCAATGGTGGGGTGTTTCCGCCGAGGGGGTGGGAGGCACTCGGGCCAGCACGGGGTCCCAGCTGCGGGCGGACAGCTGTGACTGTGTCTTCTCCCCGACAGGATTCCTCCCTGAGGCTGAACGCCACTGCCCATTCCACACTCCTCTCAGGAGCTTGTGCCCTGAGCGCACTTCTCCTTGTCACCCCAGCCTGTGGCCACAGGCTTTGCAGGCATCCTGGAGGGGCCGCCACCCCCAGGGGAGCACGTAACAGCCCTTGCTCGCTCTTTCTCCATCTGGCTCCTCTGCGGACCCCCAAGCTGCCCTTGCGGAGTCGAGACCCTCCTTCCCGAGACAGCTGTGACCGGGGACATGGCCCCGTCCCCAAAGTTAGACGTTCCCTTCCCCGTTGACATCACGATCCATGGCTGTGCCGCCTAGATCTGGAGTGTGGTGGTGATGGAGTGGGGAGCGTTGGTTCTGATCTACGTTTCTTGCAACTTAGGACGTTCAGGATCTATGTTCTGTCGTATCGACAAGTAAAAATGGAAAACTCCAATGTTTTTCTTATTGTAGATGAGATACACGCTCGTTGAAGCTGTTTGGAAAATACGGAGGAGTGTAAATAGGAAAATTAAAGTCGGTTGTAAAATCACCATCGCTGCTGACATTTTGATGTATTTCACGTGGCCGTTCAGAGACTGTTGCAGTCGAATGCGTGCCTGGAGGTCTTGAAAATCCAGATTCCACGGGTGCCTGGGTGGCTCCGTTGGTGCAGCGTCTGACTCTTGATTTCGGCCTAGGTCGTCATCTCACCGTTTGTGGGATTGAGCCCCGCGTTGGGTTCTGCATTGGGCGTGGAGCCTGCTTGGGATTCTCTCTCTCTCCCTCTCTCTCTCTCTCTCTCTCTCTCTGCCTTTCCCCCGATCACATGTGGTCGCTCTAAAATAAAATAAAAGAAGTTAAAAAGAAGAAGAAGAAGAAAAGAAAAACCAGATTCTGATTCGGAAGGTTTAGGGTGAGGCGGGGATCCCACAGGTTTGAGACTCGGGGCACACCGATGCTGTGGGTGGGAGGCCTGGGGGTTGAGCCTCAGTTTTCTCATCTGTGAAAGGGGGTAGCCTCTACCATGGAGAGACATTGTAAAGAATAAATGAGGTCAAGCATGCCGAGATTTCTGCTGTTGCCTTGGTGCACAGCAAGTGCTCAATACATTGTAACGAAAGTAAAGCTAAATGGATTCTCTCCCAGAAGCTGTAGTTTGCACACTCAGCTTAACATCCTGCTTGCTCTCACTTGACGTCATATGGGGAACATTTTTTCAGCATTGAAAATTCTCTGAAAACATAATTTTTAATAGCTGTATTTTAATGGCCCCCACGGTGTTGATGGGCCATAATTTATTTGAGCATTAAAATGTGGAAATAATTGTTTACTCCTGTATATTTTATAATCCAGTGAGGTCCTATTAACATAGTAGCTATTTTATAGGGGAGGAGAGTTCTGAGTTTTTTTTGTTTTAATGCGTGTTTTGCTTTCCTCTGGAAAACAAGGGTTTCAAGGCATTTTGAGAGGACAGTTGTAGCAATTTATACGCCCTCAGGCAAGGGTGTTTCTCTTGTTTTGTTTTCAAGTTCTGAGGGTTCTTTGCATCCTATGGGCTCTTGACAACAATGAGAGGAAGACAGTTATATTCCCCGAAAACCCCCAAAACCAAAACCCAAACTTTATAGACCTACAACACTAAGTAAAGTTAGGGATTTTGAGACAGAAAGGATATTTCATGGCTTTGCTTCTAGTGATGGAGGAAATAACTATTAAGATTTGGGGGGAGGATCTCGACATTTTAAGAAAGAATTCAAACATTTTAGGATCCTTTTGCCCATGGCGGGGGTTGCAGGTGGTGGTGGGTTTCGGTCAGTTTCATAGCCAATAATCCATTTGCAAAGATGTTTTGTGGCATTTACATCAACCCTTGAGAACAGTGTCTCTTTGGAATGCAGCTTGGGTGTTTGACGGGGCCCCTCTCTTCACGGGTCCACAGGAGCTGGCTTGGAGGGAACTATACATGTGGTGTCCCTTCAAAGGGACACCATCCAGCGGATGTCCCAGCCAGACACAGCTCCGGAGTGACTGCCATGGGGATCCGCACAGACCCTCACCTGCGGTGGAACAGTTTTCTGACGACTCGGAAAGCTCTCACTGATGGCAGGCTTTGCTTGTAGCTGAGGATAAATGTTGATTGTCTTTAACGAGGATTTTGTGGACTGTGAACCGGGCAGTGGGGAGGTGGCTTGTGGTCTCCATTCATTTTCCCTCTGGACAGCAAGGGTACTTGAGGCTGGGACCACTAGACCCCCTTTCTTCTGGGACTGGTGCCTGGCAGGTGTGAATTAGGCATCCCGAAAGTCCCTGTGTGTGTGTGGGGGGGGGAGATGTCACCCCTCCAAATTCCGTTGTGCTCTAGCTGCTTGCGTCTCCTCACACACGGGCACAAAGTACACCTAAGCGTGAACAGCCAGCATCCAACATCCACGCGCATTTAGCAGGTGCTCTGAATCCCCGACCTTCTTGTTAAACCCTAAATCCACCCCAGTAGGGCCCCTCTGCTGGGTTGCCTTCTGGGGGAATGGGTCACGGACTGAGCCAGGCTGCGGGCTTCCAGCATGTTCGGGGTCTATGCACAGCAGCCTGCGTGTCCCTCCAGATTCCTGCAGGGACCAAAGAGGTGCTCGGCTTTCTCCTCTCTCTCGCTGACATTCAGGAGACGTCCGTGTTTCCCACTCAGATGGTCCTCGGAAATAAGTTGTCCTTCAGCTTCTTTAACTCCGACAGACCCTGTGACGTCTTCATCTACCTGATGCTATTTATGTTTCCTCAGTGATCATGTTTATCCTAAGCAGCGTTGCCAGGAAAAATATTGTTGCATTGATCGTAACATCTGTTCACATGAAATCTGATATTCACGTTCTCCCTGTCCTGTTGTCTGCCAGCCAGTATGTGTTCATGTGCCCCCGGGACAGTCACACCCACATCTGCAACCAGCCAAAGTTGTTTTTCACCTTCGCGGTGTTTGTTGTTTTCTGAAGTAACACGTGCTTGCTTTCACACCTTGCAATGGTCCCAAAACACAGTCGCAAAGGAAAGGTTCTCCGCTCTTTCTCTGGGCACTTCCCCTCTGCAGGACCCTCTCCGGTGGGGTATTCTGGAAGGGTGTCTGCTCCTCCCAGACATTGACAGCTTGCCAGGACTGTGGAAATTTGACATCCCTGCTCTCTGACAAGCAGAGCATGTTTCTTGGTGGACGAGATGACCAACAAACCACAGTCATGCTTGTCTACTTGGGAGGGGTAAACAGTCCGCACCAGGGGAGGCAGGCTCGGGCACCTGTCTGCCCGGCCCCCCAGTGTGGGACACCGGGGTTCCTCTCAGGGGCACCCCGGGCAGGTCCCTCGAAGGGGAGAAGAAGGCTGCACCCCATGCCTGAAAGCAGCCTCCCAAAAAAAGGGCCATTGGCGGGGGGCGGGGGGGTGAGTGGCAGTGGCCACGTTACATAGGCCACCATGCGTCCCGGGCAAGGAGAGTGACTTGTAGGCATCATGATCTGGTCCTGTGACCTGGACAAGAATGGACCCTTGTTCAGTGTCATGTGGCCATCCTCAAACCGCGGCTCTGCAAGAAAGGACAGTGCTTGTCCCCATGGCAGGCTCTGAGACATCCAAGGAGCAAGTCCCAGGTAGGAAGGAGCCAGGTCACAAACACACAGGGGCACTTTGCTGTTGGGCTGTTGGCTGTTCCTCCAGTCACAGAAGGACCCACGCTCACAGCCGTCTGAGTCAGGAAACATGGTTTTTGTCCACAGAGCGGTAGTCCTCTTAACCCGCCGAAGGTGGTTTTATAAGAGGGTTGGCTCAAGAGCATCTTTAAAAATTATCAACGTGAGCCATATCACGCCTAAAAAAAAAAAAAACAACGTTGATCTTTGTCTCCCTCCATGGAAGATGTTGGTTATGGAAAACACGATCTTCCTTTTTAGGAACGGCTCTGTCATGCAAATGAACCCCAGAGCTGCTCTCCCCCCCGAAATTGCCTTTCCATATTTGCCCAGAGGTCTATGTATGGGAAGGACTCTGAAAAGCAAAGGGAAGAGCTGAAACCTTATCATACATTTTCAACAATTTTTTTAAATTTTTAGTTGAGATAAAAGTTACCGTATTAACCATTTTAGAACCTAGACCATTAACCATTAGACCATCAGACCATTAACCTAACCAGTAACCTAGAACTGTTTTAATCTTCCCAGACTGGGACTTGGGACCAACTAAGCAACTCCCCATGTCCCCATCCCCGCCCCCCAGCCCCAGTGACACCATCGTACTTTGTGTGTCTGTAAATTTGACTCCGCTGAGTCCTTCGTGTCAATGGAATCATGAACTATTTTGTGGCTGCCTTATTTCACTTACCACGACAACTTCCGGATTCATCCCTCCGGAGGCGTGTCTCAGCATTTCTTTCCTTGTAAAGGTTGAATCGTATCCCATTGTATGGATGGACCACATTTTGCTTATTCATTTCTCTGTCAGCGGACACTCGTGTGGCTTCCACCATTGGGCGGTTGTGAACAAAGCTTTTACGAACACGGGTGTGCAAACGCCTCTCAGAGACCTTGCTTTTCATTGTTTGGGGTGCCTCTCTAGAAGTGGAATTGCTTGGATCGTATGATAACTCTGTTTTTAATTTTTTGAGGAAACCCCATATTGTTTTCCAAAGTGGCAGTGCCATTTTATGTTCCCACCAACAATGCACAAGGTGTCCAATGTCTCCATGTCCTAGGCGACACTTGTTTTCTATTTTCTGATAGCAGCCATCCAAATGGGTGTAAGGTGATACCTCGCTGTGGTCTTAATTTGTACTTCTCTCATGATTAGTGATGTTCAGCATCCTTTCGTCTGCTTATTCATGTGCCTTTATGTATCTTCTTTGGAGTAATGTCTATTCAAGTCCTTTGCTCATTTTTAATTAGGTTGCTTTTTTTTGTTGTTGTTGTTCTGTTTTGATGGAAAACATAACATGTATAGCACACAAGATATGACTTCCAAACATTTAATGATAATTACCGCCAGGGAGAGTTGGTCATATTTGCACCAGAAGAACAGAAGATTCGGAGATAATCTATACCTGAACATGCGTGCATGTGTATGAGTGTGTATATATCTGTGTGTGGTAAATGTGTGTGGAATTCTTTAGATATTCTGTATACTAACCCATATAAGATATATAAATTGCAAATATGTTCTCCAATTCTGTAAGGTGCCTTTTCGCTCTGCTGATTGCATCCTTCGATGCACAGAAGTTTGTTTCATGTAGTCTAATTTATCTGTTTTTTCCTGGGTCGCCTATCATACAATTTTTAGGATAAAAACTTCTTTTGGTCAAAATATCAAAGGACCAGACAGAAATGAGAAAGCATCTCGTGATAACAGATTTCCTGTGACTTCTGGAGGTTGCCCGTGAAACTGAGAAGTTGCCGTATGGTAGATGAGGGGAAGTCATGTCGGTCTGGCTCTCCGAGGGATGAACAGCCTTCAGCTAACACACCCTTCATACCACACAATCCACATAGTGCAGTGACCGCAACAGCCCTGAGCTCAGCTGTGGAGATTTAAGGGAGCAAATGCCCTCTTGTTTCAGAACCACGGACTCTTGGTCAACTGGGGAACACGGGCCTGTTTGTTATGTGTCACTTCCGTACATCTGTAAACACACACACACACGCGCGCACACACACACATATACACCACATATACACCATGCACACAGACACATGCACAAACGCACCACAAACCACACATTTACCACACACAGATATATACACACGCATACACATGCACGCACGTTCAGGTATAGATTATCTCCGAATCTTCTGTTCTTCTGGTGCAAGTATGACCAACTCTCCCTGGCTGTAATTATCCTTAAATGTTTGGAAGTCATATCTTGTGCGCTATACATGTTATGTTTTCCATCAAAACAGAAATCCCATCCGAGACTGAGGCTCTAATTCCCAAAGGCACATTAGTACACTTTCGGAGACGTAACTAGTTTTTGGTTCGTGCCACAGGGAAAGGATGTTCACAGACTCACTGAAGGGTTGCCGGTGTCTGGGCCCCCCTCTCGCTCTTTCTCCTGGTACCGCCTCGGCTGCGTGTTCTTCTGAGGCCTGGAGCTCCATGTCGGGCACCTCTCAAGCTGAGGCGACCTCTGCCCCGAGAACCTGGCTGGCCACAGACCCCAAGGTTCAGCACGTCAGCATGAGAGTAGTGTCCCCGTCCGTCCCGGGTGCTCTCCCAGGGTCCGTCGTGTTTCTGCAGGGGCCACAGTCGCCTCTGGGGGCCTGGCCGTTCTCCATAGTCCCCATCGACCATCCTAGAAGCTGCCACTTCTAGAAAGTCAGTGCCTTTCTAGAAAGTTCCCTGCCTCTCACCCCTCTCATCGGTGTTTCCACTGCCTTTGACTCAGGTTCTGGCCTCTTCCCGAGCAAGTAGCCTTTTCCCACCTCTTCCACCACCACCACCGGCCGCTGGTCCCTGAGGTCCTGCATTGGGCTCGCTTCCCTGAATGGATTACAGCGTCCAGGTCTCTTCTTCCCTTCCCAGAGGGGGGCAACCCCTCAGCCGGCAGCCCATGGCCTCCTCCTCTGAAGGCAGGTGATAAATGCCTGGTGCCCTCGCAGGGTGGGGTGAGGGAGTGTCGGGGAGTCAGGCGGGCATCGGAACGCGAAACCCCCTGCACCCCACTCCCCCCCCCCGGCCTCCCTTTGTGACACACAAATCACTCCAACTGCTGCTCGAACAGATTGGAAAACAAAACTAAATAAAGGCTGTGGGCAGGTGGGGGGTGGAGGTGGCCCCCAGGGCTTGGGGGAGGAGGGTGTGGTGACCCAGGACAGGGCACAGCCCGGTCCATGGGTGACCGGCCAGTTCTGTGGTCAGAACCTCTACAGAGCAGCAACCAGCTGGGTCAAGGTCTCTCTCTACCTCTGTCCTTCGCAATAGTGCCGCTCAAAACAGGACCCCGAGGAGTTACTCTCTGTAGAGCAGAAGAACCGGTTTTGTCCAGATAGCAGAAACAGGGCAGTAAATGGAGTGTGGCTGCTGGCTTATTACAAGGGCAGTGTTTCTAGCATTTAGCCCCGTTTCTTACCTTCGCTCTTTGCATTTGATCAGCTTGCACACGGAGCCATTCTCACGCTCGCTAAGGACTGTCGTCTTTTTTTATTTTTTTTTATTTTTTACCTCCTGTGAGAAAGCAAGCAGGAGGTTCAAGAGCTGCCGTAGAAATACTGATCACCAGTAACTCTTTACGGGGCAGTCACTTTCCCCCCACTTCCCACGTCTCTTACATTACTCATTTCATCATTTTCTAGGAGCTCCGAACACATTCTTTCCTGGAATTCACGCTGCATTAGGATTCCGGGTACAAACATGTTTTATATTTGATAAGGAGGGGGCCCATGCAGCTCTCCAAAGCCACTGGTCAGGAGCTGAAATCACGGCCAGGAAGAACAAGTCCCAGAAGAAGCAGACATACCGTGCACATGCCCTTTGTCTCTGATGTAATTGATTTTTAAAGCAATGCAATTACAAAGAAACATCGGTACGTTTTGCAGCGACCCATGCCTTAAGCTGCATGGGTGGTACCCGTGACTATTTGGCCTTAGGTATTGTTGACACATCACTTGACCCTGTCATTCTGAGACCGATGCTGCCAGAGCCAGAGTTTCCACTGAGAAGTCTGGCCAATGGGACCCAGATTTTCCAGATAATGTCCATTTCATCCATCCATCCACACATTCACTCGACGCATATATCCCAAACTCTCATTACAGACAAAGCACCAAAAAAAAACGGTATTTTTTTTTTTAACAGAAACATGTGGTAATTAAGTCAAATGTCAAAACCAAAGCAACTACTAGGCAAAAATTATTGGCACTCTTGCTCTGAAGAAACAGACCGTATGCATGGGAATTGCGAGGGTGGGGAGTGGGGAGGTGACTGCTGGCCTTCACGCCCCGCAGAGACAGGGAGAGACTAGCTGTCACTTGTGGGCATTAACGGTCCAGCTCTCGGCCTGGGGATTGTAGAATCTGACTTTTTTTTTTTTACGAGATGGAGTCAAAAGTGTCTGAGTCCCATTCTGAGTCAGCAGTTGCTTGTCAGTTGTGGGTGATGAGGGTTTCCTGAAGGAGAATGCATGAAAAACCGACACGGCAGCTAACATTTTAATTCCGACAATATTGGTTGGTTGCACATGATAAACTGGATCCCTACGCTGAAGACACGCAGAGTCCAGGGTGGACAGCTACTAACCCTGGGTGACATATCACCTCTAGAGCTAATGCTGAGCAATTTGGAAACCAACATAGGCCGGATGCATTCGATCTCTCCGCTGCCTTCGTGTGTTCTCCCTCCGTGGAGCTGCCCAGATCATTTTGTGCCTTTGTGGGTAACGAGGCCCTCCAGTGTTAGCACGTTGGGGTGCTGGCTGCTCCCTAGCTCTCTGCTGACAGGTGGATGCAGTCAGCTCCTGACATAGGGGAACCGTCTGGATAAAAGCCACCAAGACCCCAAAGAGTCTTCACACTGGGTAGTGCTGTAGGGACTGTCCAGTCCCACACCTGAGGTCACACAGCCAGTGAGGCGGTCACCAGCCTTTTAAGCTGAGCCTTAGGGCTCAGCTATGGCAAAGCAGGAAAAAGGGAATGTATTGAAAGCACACATTTGCTCTTAAAGCTTCTCCCGTGGAGGTCATATGTGCCCCTCTGGTCACATTTCATTTGCCAGAGTAAGTCACATGGCCACAGGTAACTTCAGAAAGGGTGGAGAAGTGAAATCCTAATACGGCCCTCAAAAACCAAGAACTGGGGACACTTGGTGAATGTCAGGGAGGTCTGGCACAGTGCTTTGGTCCTTGGCTTGCCTGGCCCGTTTCTAAACTTTCCAGTTCTGCAGACCATCAGATAAGATTCCTCCAGCTGCAACAGACAGAACTAAGAAGAAATGAGTTTATTGGCTTATATGGCCAAAAGTTCCAGTGGTTGCTAAATCTACCTTTAGGGGAAACTAGTTGCAGACAGGCAGGCAATGTTGACAGAAGTTGGTCTCCATCTGTTGGTTCTGCTTTCGTCGGTGCTGGTTTTGTTCTCAGACAGAGTCTCCCAAAGGTGGAAGCCCCAGGCTGGGAGCAGACAGGGGTGCACCCTTTCCCAGCAATCTCAGCCAACTTCTTGGGCTGGGATTCAAGTTGGTTGGCTGGTTCGAACCATGTGCCACACATCCTAAGTTAGTTCGCTGGCTGGCCGGGCCTATTTTATGGCCCTTGTCCAAGAGCCAAGGGTGGGCCAGCCTTGCATGAACTACCTGGTCTAAGAGTAGGGGTGGGGTGTTTCCAGAAAAGAAGTCAATGGCCTTCAACCTAAATAGGGGGAATTGAGTGTGGGGCAGATGGAAATACGTGACGTCCTCCACAGACGTTGCTCTCAGGCCACAAATAACGTTGATCTCTCAGGCCACAAATAACTCATGCAGCCCCCATGTGTGCACCAGCCCTTGTTGTCATGGCCCCCCTTCCACCAGAAGCCAGCTCTGATTTTCTCTGGGTTGCCCTTGGTGGCAGTCACAGAAGCAAAGTGGCCCCAGCTCATCGTATCCTGGACAGCAGTGGGGGACCAAGAACCTAACAGTGATCTTTCCTTATTTCGGTCCGGCCAATGCACCTTCTCAGGCCATCAGCAACCAGAATTGAAGACAAGCTTCGAGAGTCTTGTGGAAAACTAAGTCCAAGAAGATTAAAAAAAAAACAAAACTCTATGAAAAACTCATGCCCCCCCCCCCCCCCCATCTTCTAGCATTGTAGATGGAGACAGGATTCTACTTTGAGCCACTGTAAAGGTATCCAGACAATCAGGACAAAGAGGTCAATGCTGGCCCAGCTTTAGCCAGCTACACCTACGTGGTGGTTATTTCTGTAAAGCTCGTGGCCCATGTGAAAAGTCTGACTTAGCACATTCTATAAAAAGAGGAAGATGAAGCATCTCCTCCAACCACAGACCTCTGAGCTGGATCCATGGCAAGAATTTAGAAATGACTGTTAAGTACATGGTTTATAAGCCCCTGGAGACAGAAGGTGATCATTTGAAGTCAGTGGGAGTTCAGTGAGGGCCAATCACGCAAGATTAGTTTCACTTCCTTGTTTTGACAAGGAAATTGGACTCACAGAGCTGAGGCCTTCTGTACACATAATATATCTGGATCAAAACAGCATTTTTGGAAGTTTCTCATGATATCCTTGGGATGTCTAAGCTGGGGGATCACACTGGATTGGTAAGGGATTAGTGGCTCTACCAAAATGGGGCTCAAATGGGTGGGCAGCCCCCGGCTTTCCACTGGGCTCTTATTCATCCTCTATTGTGAAGTATTTCCGTCTATAATTTAGACGACATTGATGGCACACTGAGTACTATTATTAATAATATGAATATTTCTTATTAATGGGAATAACGACAGCAATGGCACAATTGTCACCGACAATTATTGAGTGCTCGCTGTGTTCCAGGCATGGGGCCCGAGGCATCATGTGGATTATATTATTAATGCCCCAGAATCCAGTAAGGTAGTAACTATGATTTTTACCGAGGAAACAAAGGCTGTCAGTGGGGGGAAAGTAATTTGGGAAAAGGCAATTTAGCCCATCTGACCCCAAGCAGTTACATCCTGGTGCCCACGGCAGGAGGGGGTGGGGGTGGGGAGGATGGTTGATTTTGTTGTGTTTCCAAGGGGGTTCCCATCCAAGGGAGGGGGCTCAGCAGCTAGAGTCTCACTGCAGAAGCCCTGCCCTCAGCAGCCTTCCTCTGGGAGCGATCATCTTGATCCTGGGGAAAGTCTGCCTGGTTTTAGGAAGAGCGTCAACCATGGCCTAAGGGGAAAGTGATCCCAGCCCAGGACCTGGGAGGCCCAGGACCTCACTTGGCATGAGGTGAGCAGGTGTCAGGACAGCAAGGGTATTGATGCAGGCTGAGCATTCATGGGCGGCACAAGGAAAGGACCCCAAATGGGGAGAAGGCACCTGGGACGCCCACCACTGGAGGATACTGGAAGACGCTGGGTTTGGGCAGTCAGGGTAATTCCTGGAGCCACACCCTGATGACGGGATGGTGCAGTTTTGTGTTTCAATGTTCATCGTTCCCTTTTACGAGAGAGAGAAAACAATTGCAAATACTAAATTAGGTCAGTGAGTATTCATTCGTACTTGGAAAGAAATCACAATAAACCACCCATTTTGAAAAGCTGACGTATAACACATAAGTTACAAAATCCAGAAAAATGATCCTGTTTTCTGTCATTTGGGATCACAGTTAATGTTTGTACTAAGTGCCTAACCACTGTCTATAATACTTCTCCCTTACATTTGGCTATACATCCTTTGATCAAATCGGTATTCAACAATAATTTTGACTTACTATTTCTATAGAGAGACTAGATAATCAGTTTAGTCTTTCCCTTGGCAAGATTGGTCAAAACAGTGTTATTTTTTTGCTGATCTAGAAATGTTTCCTTTGGTTTCACGACCCGTTATTGGTAACAGGTAATGCTAAGGAGCAGATATTGAAAACTCAGGTGAACGTGTAGAATTTGGAAAAGTGTCTGTCAAAATTCTTTCCTGTATGATTTCAGGGCATTTCCATGTCTCTAGTAGAGGGGCCGCCTCTCGATACTCTTTGTATCTATGACACTGGTAACCATTTGGTCAAAGTCCAGACGTGAGCAAGCTGGATGGGCAGCCGAGGGACGGAGCGGGGCGGCGGGGGGTGGGGGGCGTGGATTCCCGGAAGCTTATTCCTTAACACACGGAAGTGGACACAAACCACAGGAAGAGAGCCCATGAACACCAAACAAATCACTTTCCCAACTCAACATCCCCTTAAATGGATCCTCCAGATGTGCCTGGCCCCTCCAACACCAGCAGCAGCATGGAGGAGACCAAGAGTGGATGGAAGGATCAACGGGTCTGAGCGGCACAAATACATTACTCTGCAAACCGTATAAAATGGATGCCCATGGGAACTGTTGCTTGGCCCCCAGAGCCCTGAAAGGGAAGATCGGTCTTCTTCAAAGTCAATCCATCTTGCTAATGGGCTGGGGGAGCTGGTTGGCACAGTGCCTAGGCAGGGTGCTCACTCAAATGGCTGCGTGGGGCCAACAGAAGTTGGGGAGGGTTGCAGGCAGGCACATGGTGGCCAGGACCCTGAGCGGGCAGGGTTGGCTTAGAGCACATCTAAGTTCTCTGCCACCACCTACTGGGCAAGATGTCACCCCAAACCCTTTTGCTTGCCTCTGTGTGTCACGCAGTACAAATAGAGTGCCGTCCTCAACTGGTTAAGCTTTTAGAATCTTTGAAACCATGATGCATAGTATAATGATCTGTACATCAGCCACAAAAGAATCCACACACACAAGATCGGGATACTATTTTGTCGCTGTAGACCCAGGCGTGCTGGGTCCAGCTCTGGGTGACCTTGAAAGTCTTGGCTGCCCCTTCATGGAATAGTGGTGGCTTTTCAAGAAGGCTCTCTCGGAGGGAAATAGGGACTAAGGGTGGAGGGACACCTCCGCCATCTGCTGCACGGTCAAGCACGTTTTCCCGCTAACGAGTGAAGAGCTGGAGAGGGAGGGAGACGGAAGGTGCGGGAGTGCCTAGACCAAGGGCGGGGCCAGAGCCCCGGGGACAAGCCTTCCTGCTCAGAGGCTCTTAGGCTTCCTTGTTTCCTTTTAATGTGGATGTTCAGAAGAACAAGCCTGCTGTGGGAACAATGCCTCATTCCTCAGGCTCACACATAGAAAAGTACGTTTAACCGTCTCGTTGCAACCCTGATGGAAGATGTTTGAACTCTGAGCCCATCATTCATCAATTTGATTGACTGATTGATTGATATACCTAACTCCTTCCACAAATGGCTTTAGGTGATTATCACAACATGGATATGTGAACCAGGAAAAAACAATAATACGTTAGGACTGGGGACACCGGCTTGGGAGAGAAGCTCAAGATGGCAAAAGTGTGGGGACAGACAAGAGTAGGAAGTGGCAGAAGGGTAGGAAGACAGACAACTGACATGGACCCGTGGTTTTCCCCACACCAAAGCTGAGACTCACATTTGGCTCTCATGGTTCTGACAGCCAGAGCAAAATCAAAACCATGATTCTGTTACCAGATTTCAGTGTCCATGAACAGAAAACACACACATCCCTCAGGGAAGCAAATTTCTCCCAGGGTATGAGTGTGCGTGCATGGGTATGTGTGATGTGTGCATGCGTGTGCAACGTGGGTGTCTGGGTGTGTGCATGTGTGTGATGTGAGCATACATATTCATGCATGTGTGTGATGTGTGCATGGGTGTGCACACATGGGTGTGTGGGTTCACATGTGTGTATGTGTGCGTGTGCATGTGATGTGGGCATTGTGTGCATCCATGGGCGTATGGGTGCGTGCATTTGTGTGATGTGGGCATGTGTGTGTACATGCGTGTGCACGCATGGGTGTGTGAGTGCATGTGTGTGCATGTGTGCATGTGTATATGTACGTGCGTGCTCACGTGGAAAGTTCTAGAACCTGTGGGAGACTGCATGGACTCCGTGTCTCTCAAACATTTCTCAGAGGAACCTTGGGTAATAGCTGCTCTGGAGATAGATGGTTGCCTTGAAAAGTGCACCAAACCCCTTTGTGTTATTGGCTGAGGTCAGACCCAATTACCCCGAAGAGCTTGCTAGATGGTCACGTTGCACGTAAGTTTTTGGGAACTGAGGACCCAAACCTAAACTCTCCCCTGGAAGTAAGCTGAGGGGGATTAGGAACGCATTAGGAACCAGTTAAAGGGTTTCCCAGAATGTATCTCATATCAAACATTGAAGAAATTACTTTAGCTGGAAATTTTTTGAGATAGGCTCCTCATCATGGCAAGGGGAAAAAAAAAATCTCAATGATCTTGCCATAGACTATCAGTTTGGATTCCGTATGATTTCTCAGAGACACCAGCAAGAAGAAATTACTGCAACGTGCACCCTTAAAGGGCCCACGGACGACATACTTTCCAGAACATCTTGCTGGAACGAGGATTCTAGATTGAGACGAGTTGATATCACATCATCATCCCTGGCAACAATTAACCAGCGGGACTGGTTCCGTGACGGAGGTTACTTCCAGCTCGTGACAATAAAACCCGGCGTTTCCTTAGAAGAGGAACTTGCCCTGAGTTTTCCAGGCAGGAGGGTGGGAGCCAGTGCCGCTAAAAGTCATTTCATTTATGAAGGGGGCGGGGCAGGCACGGCAGTCTTGTTTTGTGCCATTTGGAATTACAGCGTGATTTGCCAAGAGACCCGATGCACGCGGTAGTGTTTACACGCGGGTCCCATGTTAACAGGAACCTGGAATCCACAGTGCTTACCCTGCAGCCTGGCGGGGTCCTCAGTCAGGGGCCAGATGGTCGATGGGAGCGATAAGCATTGTTTTGTTGACTAAGAATTCTTCAAAAGGGGGTAAAGAGGACGGCCAGCCTCGGAGCTGCAGGAACCTTGCTGAAAACTGTTCCATCTGGACCATCGGTCTTGATGTGAGTTTCGTCCTGGTGTCTTTCGGCTGAACGAGCTTGCCGCCGATCTGGGCTCAGAGCGCTCGCGACCTTATGTAGCATTCACCCCAGAGTAGCTTTTAGTGCCTCGTTCCTTCCTCCCCTCCCTGTCGTATCGCCTTGAAAAACAAGGAACAATCTCGGTCTTTTCAGAGAGAATAATTGCCCGTGATTTTGGAAGAAAGCAGGTTTCGTGCCAAATCGAGACGCTCACGTGACTCTGCCTAGCACAGGGCAGCGGTATGTGCGCCCAGGATCTTCTGGAAGCTGGATTTGCATATCTAGCTGGCCGGGACCCCCTGTGGTGTCTGCAGCTCACTGCACAGAGTGTTCCTAGCTGCCAAGGAGTTTGAGTCCTAAGCACCTCCCCTCAGCTACCTTGGGCTGAACCTTCCCCAAGAAGTCACAGTGTGCCACATCCAGCATGCCTGTCCTTGGGGCCCGGGGCGGGGTCATTAACGTGTGGAGCACGGAGCAAGCTCTGCCCGTGTGTACCGTCTCCTGTGCTTGCCGCGCCCCTCGTGCCAGGCCGAACGGTGAACCCTTCGAAAAGGTTTGTCGGGAGTCTTAACCCTGGGACCTGGGAATGTGACTTTATTTGGAAATTGGGTCTTTATAGAGGCAATCGATTTCAAATGAGGTCATTAGGCTGGACTCTGATCCAATATGTCTGGTGTCCTCGTCAAAAGGGGACATTTGGACACAGAGGCAGGACCCTGTGAAGAGCCACAGGGAGATTGGAGGGAGGATGCTGAAAGCCGGGAACATCTGGGGCCACCGGAAGCAGGAAGGATATTTCTTCTCCAGATTTCACAGGGTGCAAGGCCCTGCCGACGCCTTAATTTTGGAAACCCTCCCATCACCCCCCCAGCCTCCCGAACTGTGAGATGACAAATTTCTGTCGTTCTGAGCCACGCAGTTGGCAATATTTTGTTTCGGAAACGGATACGCTAAGCGGGAATATTACCCACATTGTATGGAGGAGGAAGCTGAGGGTGGGGACTTTGTCCAAACTCACGAAGCTGGTGTTATGGGGCAGGTTCAAGGACGACGTTACCGTCAGTGGCTTGGTGTTGTCCATGCCCCGGGACAGGGCTGTTGCCAGCTGATGACAGGCGCTAAGGGTACCAGCAGCCTCGCTTTGGGAGGGCGGAGGTGTGATCATAGCAGTCCACGTGCCTCACATTGTTGCACAGGGTCTATTTTCTTCACGCTTTGCCACGTATTCTGTGCACAGACTCAGACCCTATGAACGCGACCATAAATGATGAAAGCTCTTCCTGGAGATTTTGGCCCCTGATTTCACATCCGCCTTGGAGGGAGCCTTGGAGATGCATTTCACATCCGCCTTGGAGGGCGTGGCAGCGGCCAGCCGACGTGCCACGCGGGGATGAGAGGAAGACCCCCTTAGCAGAGCCACGGGACTCATTCAGCCCGAGGGGCTCGGGAATGAGAAGGCGGCATCTTCACAATCAGCTTGGAGTAAAAGACAGCAAGACAGCCTGTCGGCATCTTTCCTGATTACAGCCCAGGAAAGTCTGAGTTCGGGGACTCGGGGAAACTGATTCCGGGCGGTGGGCAGGGCTCCTCGGAGGAGATCGGTGTTGTTTGAGACGGCGGGGTACCGCATTTCCGGCAGCTTCTCCATCACGGCAACCGTCGGCCTAATGCGGGCGCTCTTAATCCACATCTCAGTAATTGTGACCGTAGATCACAGAAATTCATTCACATGGCACACAAGATAAGACATGAAACTGCTTTATGCATGCAAATCAAAACCGCTTGTATTCCTGAATATAATGATGATGAAAAAGGAAAAAAAAGAAGCGAGTTTCCAGATGTGCTAGAGAGAGATTTGCGAGATGCACACTCACTCCGTAACGCATTCTGATGAATTTTTCAGAGATGAAATATGCCTTTGATTAGGGAAGGTTTTTTTTCCCTTTTTGATAAGTCCTGGGTGCATTGGGGTACTCATTTAGTCCTGATGTCCTATGCAAAATGAAAGGATAAAACCTTCACTTTGATTTATGATCATGGTTATTAATTTCTGATGCAGCTTTTTGGTTTGGATTATTTGGGGGTGGAGGGATTTGGCAACATACATGAGAAGCCGGGGAGATTTACTGGCATAAACATCACAGCAGAGGTCCAGCCGTAAATAACAGAACTTCTAAAAGAAGTATTAAATCCCACATCATTAGTAGGTACAGGAAGAAACCGTAAAATGTGCAAAATAAGTTGATACAGACTAGGCTTTCTGCACAGGTTACTTCCGAAGGGAATCTGTGTCCAGGGACTAGAGCACTTTTTCTGCTTCTCTTAAGAACTGTGATGCCAAGGACGCCAGGGTGGCTCAGTCAGCTGAGCATCTGACTCTTGATTTCGGCTCAGGTCATATCTCGTGGTTCGTGAGTTCAAGCCTTGCATTGGGCTCTGTGCTGTCAGCACAGAGCCAGCTTGGGATTCCCTTCCCTTCTCTCCCTCTGTCCCTCCCCTACTCATGCTCTATCTTTCTCAAAATAAATACGGTTAAAGATAATAATTTAAAAAAAAGAATGGTGATGCTTAACCCGTTTTACTAGGTTGGGGGTATCTCCCGGATCCTAGTGGGACCGGCAAACTAAGACTATACCTGTGGTTAGTTTTGCTAGTGACTAGGGGTCACAGGATGTAACATGGATGGGTTATGTTCTATTCCCTTATGTAAAACATGCACAGTAACGAGCTGGTTGTACCAAAATTCCTCCTTTGGGTGCATGCTGAATTCATATAACTTTGATTCTGGATGTATCAGGTGATGCGTCGTTCGCGGCTTGGGAAAACAGCCTTGGGGACCTGGGGGTGAAGGCGTGAAGCTGGTCCGCCAGGAGGGAGGTCAGACCCGGAGCAGGGGGGAGGTGAGAGGTGCTGGGAGCCTGGTGTGGCACAGGACAGGGCCAGCTGCCCCTCACGAGGCCTCCTTTTCTCGGCGTGGTCTGGCTGCTGTCCGTGGCCACGGGATGCGCCAGCTTGGGGTCTCGGGGCAGAGCCACGATTCCAAAGAAGTTCTGCTCGGAGAGCAGGCCTATTCTTCAGGGGTGGTCTTGGCTGGCTCTAAATGGGGATGTGCTTAATAGGCAGGATCCAGAACCATGAGTTAGGCCCAGGTGGACTCAGGGTAAAGTCAAGAGGTAAGACGTCAAGCAAGGGGCAGGAGAGCCTAGGCAGGTGGTGACGCCAGGGGGGAGGGGTGAGGGAGGTGAGGTAAAGAAACCTGCCACCTGCCTCAGGATTTGAGGATTTGAGATTTTCTTCCAAGCACCAAGAGTTGAAGGACCCGGAGAGCGAGAGTTTTGGAGGCCGGTGTCCCGTCTCCCTCGGGCGTTTATGGAAACATGAGTAGAGCTTCCAAGGAAATGGCAAGCAGTCTGGAAGAATTGTGCTGGGCCCCGGAGCTCTGGGTTAGCATCCGCTCTGCCTCCTGAGTGCTCGCTGGGCTTCCCCGGCCTCGCTCTTGGGCACTGGTAGGCTGCAGAACTTGTGTCCCTTTGCTCAGCCAGATGGGAAAAGCAGGCCTGCCTGGGATCCTTCATCCCATATTTTCCAGAAAACCAGCACGTGGGATTGTCTTTTATCGGCTGTGAACCAGAACGGGGCTTGGGGGGAGAGGTCTTGAGGTGTGGAAGCTGGAGAAGCTCACCTGCCCAGGGTACATCTCAGGAGGGAGGTCTGAGAACACAGAGCTTCTTTGAACAGCTGAGAAAGTGTGCCAGGAGGCCCTCCAGGAGTGTGCAAAAAGGACCTCCAGGAGTGTGCCAGGGGGAACCTCCAGGACTGTGCAAAAAGGACCTCCAGGAGTGTGCCAGGGGGACCTCCAGGATTGTGCGGGAGGATTCCAGGAGAAAGCAAAACAGAGTGGACTACACGGCTGCCAGGTTCCTCATTTCACCTGCTGATCCTCTCCTGAGTTTGCAGCCGCTCAAGGGGGGGAAGCTCTGGGCTGTTGTTCTCCCTGCAAAGCCGCCCAGGCCGGGCCCAGGCAAGCACTTCTGTGAGGCAGAGGAACAGATGTGTGTCCTCTGAAATGCTAGCCAGGTGCCTTGGAGCCGTCCCACACCACGACGGGAGAAGCACATATATTTAGAGGATATTTCGTTTTAGGTCTGAGGGGTATTCAGTTTGGACGTCTTTGCGGTATTTAAGATTTGTGGTAGGGTGAGCTTTAGAAATAGGAGTCCTGAAGGATTCCTATTCCAACATGTTGTTGGAAATACGGGGAAAGAGCCTGGGGAAAGCTGTGTGTTGGAACAGAATTATGAGTTCCTCGAGAGGAGGCTGCTCCTCAAAAGCTCTCTAACGCCGTCATCGTAAAGCTCTGGGGAGAGTCTTCTGGATTATTCCTTACCACAAGCACACACAAGACAAGCCAGACAAGCCATGCATGCATAGAAGTCAAGGGTACCGGGGATCATCTCCAGACTAGCAAAGCCGTGAGCGTGGCTGCCCGCCTCCGGTCTCAGGTCCTCCCGGGCACGGTGCGTCCAGCCGCCTTCCAGACCACCTGCCAACGGGCTGACACCGGACTCCAGGGAGATTTCCCTTAATCCCAGCACGTTGGCTTGATGGGAACCTTCTCATTTCCATGTTCGTGGGTAGCTGAGGATGTGAGAGGAGCTCTCGGGTTCTCTCCCTTCTCTCTTTTCCTCGGATTCCATCCTGCTATGGTTGTGAAGAACCCCCCCAGAATCGTGATGCACTGACGGCATCTCTCTGACCCAACCGTCCATCCCATCTCTGCTTGGACAGACACTCCTGTCATCTCTCTGGAGCCCAGAGAGGCTTCACTGTCCACATGCTTTGCCTCCACGAAAGCAAAGCCCTCCCGGTCCTCACTCTGGAATTGCTTCCCTCCTGAGGCAGGGGTCCTCGGGAACCCTGCTTGGATGGGGAAGGTGATTGCCTGCCCCACATGCCCACCCGTTCTGGGCCTTGAGGTTCAGCTGCAGATGAAAGGCTGGCCTTGTTAGCGCCTGTCAGAGACGCGTGCACAGAGCACCCGAAGCAGATTCGACTTGGCACACAGGTGCTTTGGTTCTAAAGATAGTTCGAATATACAGAGTTCGGGAAACTGTGCCAAAACCACAAAATGAATCAGCTCTCTCTGATGAAATCATCTGAGTTTCTTTCTCAGGAACATGCCAGGAGGTGATGGGAACATGCGGTGAAATCAGTGGCTTTGGAGGTACGGCCAGAAACGAGTCAGAGGGGCAGGAAGTAGGGGCGTCACACGTGGGACTTGGGCAGCGTGGGGCCGTGGTGCCTGCCGAGCACTGTGAGCTCAGTTGGTCCAGATCGCCCCCATCTGTCACCTGGGCTGGGGCAGGTCCTGGGACCAGAGATGGACACAGCTCAGGGGCGAGTACAGGGCCGCAGGCAAGAAGCAGGGTCCGGCATCTACCCGGAAGCCATGACCAGTCTCTGGATCTGAGCCTGAGGGTTTGGTCAGGTCACAGGGCAAGGGGTCAGGAGTAGGGGCTGCGAGGCCAGGTCGGGGAGACGTGAGCAAAGGGAGCAGCGGCAGAGGGCTCACGGGGTGGCACCTCCTTCCAGGTGAGAGCATTTAATTCCACTTTCCTTTTGCACTTCCCATGCCTGTGTTCTGTATTTTTGTGGAAAAGGACGCACCGAGAGATTGTTAAGTGCTTTGCTACGAAAATACAGCTCTGTCCCATTCCTACTTTCGAATCTACCAATTCTCTTAGTAAGAAGTTCTGGCAGACAGCGTCTTCTTTGCAGGCTGACAGTGGGGTTGAGCGGCCCTCATACCCTCTCCGTGTGCACGGACATCCACCCCATCATCTGCTTGAAACGCTCCTGCTCTTGTGGGACAGGACAAAACCGGGAAGCAGAATTGCACGCACAGCGAGACCACCATTTGAAAGAATTGCGCATCTTACGCCAGCCGGCGGGAGATATAGAAGAATGCCAGTTGTTAGGTGCCAGACCTTTTAGGTGATTTCCTTTCCTTTCCTTTCTTTTGTTTTTATTCTTTCCCCCTGTTTCCTTCTTTTTGTTTGTTCATTGAAATTTTCCGCAAATAACTTTGCTCTGCTTTTATGGTGAAAAATGAATCAATATTAAACCCAGCCGAACCAAAGCAGAGATCGTGACCGGGGCAGATGGCAACGTTGGAAGGAATTTCGGTCGGCGGAGGCTGGTGGGCACCCTGTCGCTGTCCAGTCTCCTCGGAAGAATGGAGACGCCGGCCTCGTGAGGGTGTGTCCTTGCTTCAAAGTCTCCCCCCCCCCCTTTGAGTCTTGCCTCTGACACCCTCCCTTTCACGCAGGTGCCAGGAATGAGCGGTCAGACCAAAAGAACTTTCCTTCTGTAAGCAGCTGTTTGGTCCTACCCTCGCCTTATAAAATTCTAGAAACTCGTGAAGTCATGGAGTATGAGATCATCTGTTTCAACCACTTGGTGTTACAAATGAGTCTGCACAGAGATATTAAACAGCGTCCTTCAGATTACAAGAGGGTCTGGACGGGGAAAACGCATTTACTTTTGTTTACAGTTGGCTTCTCCACATCCATCACTTCCACGCTCGTTCGTTTTGCCATTTTTGCGGGAGAGACGGCGGAATATTTCATCAGGAAACAGGACGTATCCACTCATGTACAGTCATTAGGAATTAAACCACAAATGCCATTCCCCAAATTAATTTGATTTAGACTTAAGTGGGGGAATGCCTGCCCGAGGCTTCATTTGTCACCGCAGAAGAGATCTCGCCTGCGTTCTCTGCAGCCTGGGAGACCTGGGGCGGTGAGCTGAGGGCCAGGGAGGGGTTGCTTCTGGGGAGGCGCCGGGGTCGGGGTGCCCGGGTGGGGGTCTGGGGATCCAATGAGCAGGAGCTGGGGTGAGGCCCCCGTGTTGGGGTTTGGGAGGTAGGGGCAGAGGGAGCGGAGCGTCTGGCGAGGGTGTGTGGGGTGAAGGTGATGGTCAACGGAGAGGGGGTGCAGGAATGAGTGTTGGGGAAATGCAGGGATTCCCTGCCTTCCTCCACGCACGTCTTCATGGACTGCTTATGGCGGAAGTTCATCAACTCCTCAAACTGAAGTTTAAACAAGCTTCGATGTCTTCCTCTTCTCCGGGGGTCTCCGTGACCCTGCATCTTGCTGTCTCACCCCTTCTTTGTCTCATCTCCTGTCCTCCGGACTTTGCCCTCCTTTCAACTCTTGGGCTCTCCAGGGGTTCTTTCTTCTACAGGTTCATGTCAGCCCCTGGGTGCCTGGGCTCTGAGGCCCAGGTCAATGTGTCCCAAACCTACTGAAGAAGTAAGTGACAAAGTGCGTACCATTGTCAGAAGCTGGGCAGTTGGAAAGGGGGTGGGGGCCGAGGCGGAGGGGGTGGAGGAGAGGAGCCGGTCAGGGTCCCACAGGAAGCCGAGGGACCGTCGCAGCGGGACGAGCCCCAGAAGGCTCGCTTGCAGGAGGCTTGTCTGCAAAGGGAATGAGAGTAATTGGACCCAGTAGTGGCCAACCTGGTACCTTCGCCGGCCTGAGGGAAGGAGGGAGAGAGAGAGTGATCGGAGCCTGGGGGAGGGTGGGTGCCGAGCCTCTGAAGGGGGCACCTTGGAGTTAGGATGCCTGCCCGCCCTGAGTGATTGGGAGGGCGAGAGCCCCCTTCCACATGTCTCGCTAGGAACTCTCAGAGTGAAAGGAGCTGTGAGCAGCCAGGGCAAAGTCTCAGCTGCCTCCAGAGGGGTAGGGACCTTTCGTTGAGGGACGGAGATGGCTTGTGGGCGGCGGCCTCACTGGGGAGGAGGAGGGAGCCCAGGGGATCGTGCCCCGACCTCCCTCCCCCACTCACTCCCTTTCCCCGATCTCCAGCGGCTCCTCATTGGCCAAACCCCACCGGAGCTCACACGTGGGAGTCCAGCTGGGGCACCTAGTCCATCAGGGCCCAGAGTGGGTGACCAGGCGTGGACACAGGAGCTGCAAGGAAAGAAAACACCTCGGACCTGGTCCCCGAGATCCAGACGGTCAGCCGCAGCACAGATGGTGTTTTCTTCTATGAAAACCAGCGCTCCGCCCTGGCCAGCCCCAGCCCCACTCCTGCTCCAGTGGCCAGGCTATTCGTTCTGCCTACATCCTCCTGGCACCGTCCCTGGGAGGCTTGTTTTCCACTTCTCCAGGGCCAGGGCAAACGGCTCCCAGAGACCCTGCCCAGGTCGGGGAGCTGAAATGTCCCATTCAGAAGTGGAAGAGATGTTGGCTGCCACAGAATCCCCCCAGAGCTCCGCTGAAGAACCAAGGGCGCGAAGCCTGTGGGGGAAAGTTTCCATCCGCTTGTTCACGCAAGCTTGCCGTGGCCTTGCCGTGTGCGGAAGGCATCTCTGCCTTCACCGGTAGAAATGTTGACTTTGAGAATGGACCAGAGAACTCCCTGACAGACACACAAAGTGCCGTTCAAGATCAGGGCTCCTTACGGGTCATTTCCCGGGTGCAAAGCACCAAGGGACTGTGACTTTCTGAGGAGCCCTCCACAGATCCCCTCACTGAAACAATTATGGCAATTTGAATATGTGGGCGATTTCAGGAGAGGAAATTGGAATTGAGACCACAAACTGGCACATATTTAGGGACAGAAAATAGGATCCGAATGTTATG
This sequence comes from Panthera onca, assembly GCF_046562875.1. Classification (NCBI taxonomy): domain Eukaryota; kingdom Metazoa; phylum Chordata; class Mammalia; order Carnivora; family Felidae; genus Panthera; species Panthera onca. Next base: position 4,322,589 of record NC_138346.1, on the reverse strand, counting down.
TGGCATTCATTGATACTCTAGACCTCCTCTCGGCTTCTGAATAATTTGATAGGTCTTGATTTCCCATTATAGATGTATGGGTTGTATCTTGAATTGTGTTTTCCAGGGTTCCGTAACGAACTGTACGGCCGGTCTATAGCTGTGTAACCCCTGAGTGCTTACTTTGAGCCTTTGTAAGACATTAGAGGGCTCAGGACACTTACACTGTGGTGGTCCCGCAGCAGAGTATCCTCAAAGAGTTTAAATATGTCACCGAAATTCTAATGAGTTGAGCTGGTTAGTCATTTACAGCATTTTTGTTGACTTTTGTTTTCTTTTTAGTTTTTTTTTTTTAATTTTTTTAATGTTCTTTATTATTGAGAGACAGAGAGAGACAAAGCATAAGCATGGGAGGGAAGGAGAGACGGGGAGACACAGAACCTGAAGCAGGCTCCAGGCTCTGAGCTGTAGGCACAGAGCCTGACGTGGGGCTCGAACTCACACACCACGAGATCATGACCTGAGCTGAAGTCAGACGCTTAACCGACTGAGCCACCCAGGCGCCCCAACTTTTAGACAACTCTTAATCTTACCTTTCTTATAGGTTCAGGCAAATATGACTTCCTTTGTCTTCTTTAGGTTCCTTAGAATTCAGAAAGTCTATATATGGGAGCTTGAGAACATCTCCTAAGCTAGCTGGTTGCCTGGGATGTTGTGCTGGAGACAGAGTTAGGGATGAAGTGTTTGTTGGGGGAAATCACTGTGACAGGTAAAGGGAGAGAGCACGACTGAGCAGGGGTGGGGGGCGTCAGGCTGTGGTGCAGACCCAACAGTCCCTGCTCCCCACAAGGGAGGGAGTGCTGGAGCAAACCTGTCTGAGGAAAGAGTCCTGTGTTGGGCGGGAAAAGCCAAGCCCTTACATGGCCTTGCTGGGTCCCCGGTTGGGGGCCACCTAATGAGGAACACGGTCTTGCCTTAAAGCTGAGGTGGGCCCTGAAGGAGCCCACAGCTGGAGGTGTCAGACAAACATGCCCTTCCCAGCTGGAAAGCGGGTCCCTTCTAGAAGCTTCATCCTAGTATCACTTCTCCATGCTGGCAACCACTTCCTTTGAACCTTGATGAAATGCTGCTTTGTTGGCTGCCATATTTGTTGGCTGCCATATTTGTTGATGAAAAGCAGGGGTTCACAGATGTAGGATCACATTCAGGAAGTCAAGACGCCCACGTCTGGAACCAAACGTTGGCCAGGGGATCTCCTGACCCTATTTACCACTTTTATCCTTGCTGCAGCTTGCTTGTAAGGGACTTTTCCATGCTGACCTTGTTGGACAGGTACAGGTCTCTTTCTACTGAGGACCTGAGAATTCTGGGGAGCTGATAAGCCCCAAGGGTTCTTCAAGACAGCGTCTTATTCCCTGAAAGCAGTGACCTCTGCAGGCAGGAAATGGTAGTGCACCACGGGGCATGAGGCAGACGCTATTCCGCCAAGATGCTGATGAGGTGAAGACACCAGGCCTGCCATGCACACATGTGTAGTTTTGATGGGTCCAGCCCAGGGTGACTGCCACAGAATGATTAGTGTCAGGAACTGTGCTCCCTGGGATTGGTGTTTATTCCATAATTTTCAACTCAGTGGATGGTCTCTCGTTCCCATAGTTGGGAGAACTTTTCCGATTATGAGTTATTATGAAGTGGTATTTTCAAAACTTCACTCTAAAAATAATGGATTTGGAATGGCTCAGAGCAAGCTTCTAAATATTTCAACACTGCCTTGCATCTCTGTTTCAACTTTTGCCTACTCAGGCTGAAATTGCTTAAGATTTATGAATCTGGTAAAAGAACGCTCTGGTGTTACAATCTCTATAGGAAAAAAAATTAACTAAAAATAGCACTAATTTGCACAATTTGGTAATTATACCGTGAAACATTGCAGAAGATTAAAATGATCTCATCAAAGCAATCAAGGATTTCATGACCGGAAAGGCATCGATTTTCCAGTGATTTTCTGAAACACATGCCCTGATATGTCAAATCCCCTCTCTTTCCAGAACAATCTCAACTGTTTAGGCTGGTGACCCACGGCCCATTGTGAAACTTACAACATATGAAAAACTTAAAGCATATGAAGCAGGAAAAAAAATATAAAGGTCTGCCTACCCTAGTTTCTTAACCACCACACATTAGTTGTGAAGTTCAGAAAAATCTTTGGTTTGCTTTCTGACAAGTGATCAGATTTTATCTCATTTCAATGCAGGTTTACTATGACTTTACCCTACCAATCTTGTCCCTTTTTTTAAAGTTTATTTATTTTGAGTGAGAGAGAGAGAGAGAGAGAGGAGAGAAAGAGCACGCACAAGTCGGGGAGGAACGGAGAGAGAGAGAGAGAGAGAGAGAGAGAGAGAATCCCAGGTAGGCTCTGCCCTGTCAGCACAGACCCCAATGTGGGGCTCGAAGTTACAAACCATGACATCATGACCCGAGCCAAAACCAAGAGCCGGATGTTCAACCGACTGAACCACCTAGGTGCTTCCCTCCCAACCTTGTCTTCGAATCTCAACCCCACTCAAAGACATAGAGGCTACATACAAGGAAACAACTCATCTCTTCAGCTGTTCTAGAAGTCTAGCAGGCAGGGTGGACGCCTGTGAGGGCGAGCACAGGATTTATTCTGCGAAGTGCCACTTAAATGTTGCTGCGGGGCTTAGAGGGCTCAGAGAGGAAAGCTGGAATAAGTTGAACTTTTTCGAAGTTGATTTTGGCCCCGAGCAAACAAAAAGCACATTTGTCTCCAGCATGGAGGGCCATGTATCACATGACAGTGATTTGTGTCGGAATAGTGTCATTTAAGATTAACTGTGTAGTATTATGCACCTTTAGTCAGTAAAAAAGTGAGTATTTATGGCATGTTATATTGCACGAGCCCAGGCTTATGTTATTCATTTATTTTTGTGAGTGTGTGTGTGTGTGTGTGTGTGTGTGTGTATCTTTGATTCTACCTATATCTATAGCCACCACTGTCTCTAGATTTTTCCACACTATAGGAAGGGATTGGCAGAAACAGATTCCTGTGGCTATGGTAACAATGACCACAACAAGGTGGTGTAAAATAAAATACATTTATTCTCTTTAAGTTCTGGAAGCCGGAAGTCAGAAATCAAGGTGTCGATGGGGCGCCTGGGTGGCTCAGTTGGTTAAGCGTCTGACTTCGGCTCAGGTCATGATCTCATGGTTCCTGAGTTTGAGCCCCACGTCGGGCTCTGTGCTGACAGCTCAGAGCCTGGAGCCTGCTTCGGATCCTGTGTCTCCCTTTCTCTCTTCCCCTCCCCCACTCCCACTCTGTCTCTCTCAAAGAAATAAACATTAAAAGAAATTTACAAAAAAGAAATCAAGGTGTTGAAAGGCCATGTCCCCTCTGGAGGCTCAGGGAAGTCTCCTTTCTTGTCTCTTCTAGCTCCTGGTGGTTCCTGGCCTTCCCGGGCGGTCCTCAGCTCATAGATGTGTCACTACTGTTATGACGGCCTCCATCATCACATGGCCCCGTTCTCTGTGAATGTCGCTCCTTTGTGTCTCTGTCCAAACTTTCCCTGCTCATAAGGACGCCAGTCGTAGGGTCAAGGCCCATCCTGATCCAGTATATCTTCGTCTTAACTTGATTCTATACAGAGCCCCTGTTGCCAAATGAGGTCATGTGAACAGGTGCCAGGGCATTAGGACCTGACCAGAACTTTTGAGGGGGATATAGGCCACCCACAGCAGAAGGGCAGCACAGAATGAAAAGATGGCTAGATCGGGAACCTCAGTAAAACTCTGGTTTTAACTCCTCTGCACTCCCTGATTCACTAACGAGGCTGCTCTGCTCTCAAAGGGGGTTGTAGGGACAGGTGTCCTGACGGATTGGCAAGGCATCCAGATGTGCTGTGGACATGGGAGGGGGATGGCAGCATTTACCCAGAACACCTGCCAACCTGGCTCATTGTTTCTTGGCTAAAATACTCGCTCGTGAGGGTCATGCACCTGTATTCATGAAGTGAACCAATGCATCAATCAAATTCAATTCAATTTTGAACCAACATGCAAAACCTAACTCTTCACTTGAATCTGGATTCCCTCCAGCTCCCAACGAAGATTCGTGATGCTCTGCAAATGATGACTCACTTAGCCAGTGTCCCTGGGATTTGCACAGCCACATTCTGGTCACCCACCGTGGGGATACCTCCATAGAAAATGCATTTTTCAAAGGAAGATGTGTGCTGTCTGAAATTACATCATAAATCCTTGACTGGAAGGCTAAGGAATTGAAAAGTTTCGTGGAAGGGAAAACAGAATTGTGGTTCTTTTACTCTTGTATGTTACCCTATGTTCCATGGTTAGTAAGAAACCCTAACAGAAGAACTATTATGTCATTTATCCCCTAATTCATAGATCTCACCTCCAATCATGCAAATATAAGATGAAATGTGTAGAATATTAGGGTCGTTGTATTTGTCTGCCCTGCCTGCTGTAACAAAGTACCGCTGACTCAAGGGTTATACAATAGAACGGTGTTTGTGGCCGTTCTGGGGACCAGAAGTGTGAGGTCAAGCAGGCAGGCTGGATTTCTCCTGCGGCCTCTCCCCTTGGCTGTGCGTTCAGGACGCCGATCCCATGACATCAGGGTCCCAGCCTTATGACTTCTTTTAACCGTGATTATCTCTTTGAAGACCCTGTCTCCAAATAGCGTCACATCCAGAGGTACTGAGAGTTAGGGCTTCCAGATAACAATTTGAAGGGACACGGTCCAGCCCTTCACAGTTTCAGAGGAACGTAGAGACAAACTAGTCAGCTACCCTCTTCTAGAAGAATGTGCATTGAGCGTATTAGTCAAGCAAAGCAAGTCTGTGGTAGCAGATTTAAGAATTTCCGTCTCAGGGGGGCTTAAAATAGCAAGTTTCACTTCTCCTCATGTTACCCGGTCAGTGAGGGTCTGAGGGAGGCCACTCGAGGCCCAGGCTGATGAGGTCTCCTGAAGCTGTGTCTGTACCTTCTGGAAGGTGAGTCCCCGTGTGGCCCTGGCAAGGACAGCACGTGCACAAGTCACCCACACATGCCCCTGGAAGTGATACATGCCCTCCTGGCCACATGGTCCCCGGGGGCGGGAATGTGGGGCGACACGGGCACGTGCACTGAGCGCAGACTCGTGTCTCAGCTTGACGGGCAGCAGAGTCCAAACCTTTGCTCTGGGTGATGATAAGCTCGCGTCGTATTTCCTCTCTACATCCTGTGTGGCGGGAGGGGTAAAAAACGAATGAAACACAAAACCAAAAATGTTTCTGTGTTAAAAACTCCCAAAGTGTTGTCGTGGTATGTTTTATTCCGTAATTTCCCCACACATACCCCCCAACCAACACTGAACGGAAGGCTCCCTTCTCAGGTACCTGGGATACGATGACAAGACGCAACTCCGGACTTCCAGGAACCCTCAGTCTAGAGTCGAGGAGGCCAGTGGGGAGACAGGAACTGTCGAGACGAATGTAGAAGGCACTCTTAGTGGAGGGCGGCGGCTGAAGGCTTTCCAGGAGTGACGTCTGGGTAGATGCCTGAAGCTTGGGAGGTACAGCAAGGAGTGTGCTCCCAGCAAAGACAACAGGTGTGTGCGTGCCTGTGTGTGTGAGTCCCTACTGTCCTCTCACCCAATGCCATGCCACCAAAGAATTCTCTGACACCAGCTGGGCGTCCTACAATTCGACGCGACCTGGCCCTATCTGCTCAGAGACAGCATCGACCCCAGAGGATAGGAGCTCGGTCCCACAAACTGCCGTCTGCTTCACACACCGATCGCAAGTCCAGGCCACTTGTGCTGTCCCCAGCCACCTGTGTCTCTGCCCTACCAGCCATAGATCACGGTTCCCACAACCCCTTCCTTGGGTTCGATTCATTTGCCAGAGCAGCTCACAGGGCTCGAGAAACCCGTTTATTCACGAGACTGCTGGTTTAGTATCGAGGATATTAAAGGATGCAGATCAACAGCCACATGAAGACGTATACGGGGCGAGGCCCTGAACAAAGGCGCTTATGTCCCTGGGGAGCTGGGGACCAGGCTGGGTGGCATGTAAAAACATACTGGTCCCCCAGCCTGGAACCTCTGCCCATCTTGACCTTTTGGGGTTTTGTGGAGGCCTCGTCACATAGGCCTGATTGAGCAAATCACTGGCCACTGGTGATTAATTCAGCCTCCAGATCCTCACCCCTCCTGGGAAATCAGGGGGTGGGACTGAAAGTTCCAGCTCTCTATCCTCTAGCGAAGGGGTTTTCAACGTCACCTCATCAACATAAATTCATTCGTGGTGGAAAAGGGTTTGTTACGAATAATGAGACACCCATTCACCTTAAGGCTCTGAAAGGGTTTCAGGAACTGAGGACAAGGGACCAAATGTTACAACAAAATATGCTCCCCTCAGCCCTTGTTGCTCAGGAAATTCCAAGAGATTGGGGAGCTCTGAGCCAGGAACCCATGGGAAGACCAACATACGTATATTAGCAGTCACGACAGGTACGTGTGAGAGCGAGGCTGAGGGCGTCTGCATGAGCCGGTGTGAGAGCCCCTGTGCCTCCCCCTGTGTGGCTGGACCCCTCCCTCCCTCTGCCCCTGCACATCCATCCATCCACACCTGTGTGGCCATCCTGGGCTCCCGGGCTCTGTGCCTTCTGCTGAGCTCAGCCGGTGGGGAGAACGAGATCTGGGTTTCCTTCCCTGACTTTGACCACATCCTGCCTCAACCTGCCCCCCCACGCCCCCCCGACGGACCTTCCCCTGGGTTCCTGGCACTGCTCACAGCTCACTACTCTCGTCTCTCGGGCCGAGACATGGTAACAGCAGCAAATGAATGAGGATGGTTGTCACGGGGCAGGTGTCATCCAGAAAGGTGCAGGTGACGTGGGAGGAAACCTGAGGGCGGGTGCAGGGTGATCAGGGGTCCAGACCAGATGCGACGTCCATAAACTTTCAACCATTTGCTGCCATTTCTGTCTATACCCTCCAGACCCCTCTCTCCCTCCCTCCAACTGGCTTAAAAACACCATATTGGGGCACCTAGGTGGCTCGGTTGGTTAAGCGTCCGACTTTGGCTCAGGTGATGATCTCACGGTTAGTGGGTTCGAGCCCCGTGTCGGGCTCTGTGTTGACGGCTCGGAGCCTGGAGCCTGCTTCGGACTCTGTGTCTCCCTCTCTCTCTGCCCCTCCCCGGCTCATGCTGTCTCTCTCTCTCTCTGTCAAAAATAAATTTAAAAATTAAAAAAAAAACTAAAAAAACCCCACCGTATTGAGGTAAATTGGGACAGAACTGTGGAGTTGTGTTTTGGGTTCCTTCTGGGGTTGAGCCAGATGTAGTAGTAATTGTTTGGACCTGTCTTCCTCGAGTAAAGGAGCATCGAAGAAAATAGAATCATTACATGAATCTGTTCTACCTGTTAACAGCTACACGGAGAATAAACCCACTGTTGTTCATTTGTTCCTTCTAGCTCTAGAAACTGAATTCTGGTTTCAGAATAGCTAATATAATTATTTAAGTAATTAGGTAAAAACATATAAACACACAAAACCCCAGCTGGCCCCCGGGTTCCTCTTAAGGAATTGCTTTCTTTGAAGGTTTATTACATGAATAAAGAACGTGGAACACTACCTGTAGGGCCAGTTTGTATTTGGAGTGGGTTATCTGGGAAGGCGGCCTTGAGTGGCCAGAAGGAAGGGGTGGGGGAGCAAGCAAGAGGGAGAGAAGTAGGGAGCTGGGAAAGACAGGGCTGGAAGGGAAGGCAGCAAGACATCATGGGTTTGGGGTAACCAAGCAACATTCTAGAAGGCCAGTGTAGGAGCTCCTGGGTGGCTCAGTCGGTTCAGCGTCCAACCTCAGCTCAGGTCATGATCTCGCGGTTTGTGGGCTCGAGCCCCGCATCAAGCTCTGTGCTGACAGCTCGGAGCCTGGAGCCTGCTTTGTATTCTGTGTCTCCCTCTCTCTCTGTGTCCCTTCCCCTGCTCTCTCTCTCAACAATAAATAAACATTGAAAATTTTTTAAAAATTTCCCACTTTGACTTACCCAAAGGGGGGAAAAAAGATAGAAGCCCAGTGTAATCTGTTCACCTGACCTTGGTGTGCTGAAATCATTAAATCCTGTCCTCTGTTCCTCATCCTCCTACCCAACTGATGTGACATTGAGTAAGAACCATCCTACACCTCCAAGTACTTTACATGAATGGTTTTCTTGATCTGTGTTGCCTGTTTGTTGATGTCTGTATGCTGTATGCATGCACGTATTTATAAAGGAAGAGCTGACTCCAGTCATATGGTTTTTTTTTTTATGTCTATTTATTTTTGAGACAGAGAGAAACAGAGCATGAGCAGGGGAGGGGCAGAGAGAGAGGGAGACACAGAATCCGAAGCGGGCTCCAGGCTCTGAGCCATCAGCACAGAGCCCCGCGCAGGGCTCGAACCCACGAATTGTGAGATCACGACCTGAGCCGAAGTCGGACGCTCAACCGACTGAGCCACCCAGGCGCCCCAGTCGTTTTGAAGACGACTTTGAACTTCCACAGGCCCTGGCATGGGAAGGGTTGTCAGTGATTCCCGGATCTCATGGCAACTTGTTTTGGTTACATTTGTATCCGCACCTGAGTATGTTCCTCAACTGGTAAGTTCCCAAAAAACAGAGACAGTGCACAATGTATCTGACACTTCAGGGAAAGCTCGCCTCTCGGGTCGGAATATGGAGGTAAGCAAAGAGAAAGCGGTAAAGTAAAATGTGTCGCAAGTCCTGTCCCTCATGGGATCTATTGCCTTCATGTTTGTGAATGTGCTTCCAGATTATTTTCTAGCCTTGCTTGTCTTTCTTTACAACAGTTCGATTTTAATAGAAGCACTGTTTGGTAATGTGCTCTATTCACTGGACAGTAACAGTTGGTAAAAAAAAAAAAAAAAAAAAGAAAAAAGAAAAAAAAAAGAAATCACCTGTGGTGGTTCCAGAAGATTCCACGACATGGATGGACCACAATCAGCTGGCAAATGTGCAGTTGCTGTACGTTGAGACTGGCTACAGTTGTTTTATGCTCTTGCTGTCTCAATTAAAATGATTCTGCTAACTAACAAACTGATCTTGATAGCTAATAACTAATAAACACACCCTTAATCATGTTTTTTGACTAGAAATGCCAAGGGGCAAAAGTCTACGGCAAAAGACATGCATATTTTAAAACTCTGGATATTTATTGCTACATTGTCTGTCATAAAAGTTGCACTCGTGAGGCGCCTGGGTGGCTCAGTCAGTTAGGTGTCTGGCTCAGGCCATGATCTCATGGATCGTGGGTTTGAGTCCCGCATTGGGCTCTGCACTGACAGCATGGAGCCTGCTTCGGATTCTCTCTCTCCTTCTCTCTCTCTACTCCTCCCCTGCTCATGCTCGCTCTTTCTCAAGGTACATAAATAAACTTTGGGGGAAAAAAGTTGCACTAGTTTACATGTTGGTCTTGGGGTAGGAGGGGTGGGGATATGCCTCCTATGGAAATTCACAGTCCCTTGCTCATCGGTAATTTTAAATTTTTTCGGGTCATCGTTATCCCTTTGAATTTCTTTTGTATGAACTTCCTGCTTGAGAATGAAGCAGTTTTTCAATCAGTGTGCTTACATGTTTAATTTTTTTTAATTCTGCATTTATTGTCCGTACTCTACCTCAAAGAGGTTTTGACATGGCTTCTTTTTTAAGATTTAAAGAATAAAAATAAATTAAAAAAATAAAAATAAGATCAAACATAACATAAAAGGGGAGAAACACAAAAAAGCAAAGACGCACGGTGGCACGTAAGACGTTGACCGTAATGGACCAATTTAGACCTGAGTTTCCAGAGGGACAAAGAAGTCAGGAGCAGGCAACGTGTTCCTCGGAAAAGAGAGCACAGCTGTTTTTCAAAACAGAACAAGGGAATTATTCTATTAAAATTTAAAGAGATTTGGAACACCTGGGTGGCTCAGTTGGTTGAGTGTCCGACTCTTGATTTGGGCTCAGGTCATGATCCTGGGGTCATGAGTTCAAGCCCCACATTGGGCTGTGGGCTGAGTATGGAGCCTGCTTGGGATTCTCTCTCCTGCTCTCTGCCCCTCCCCGGCTCTCTAAATTAATTAATTAGCTAATTAATTAAAGAGATTTATCACAAGAGCATATCATTGAAGGTTTTGAAGATCATTGCCGAAAATGTCTTCAGACCAGAATATTAGACCTCTCATAGTTATGGTTAAGTTATTCTGTGGTTTTATATATGAAAAGACTTACAAAAAGCATGGAGTCCATTGCTTCCTGGAATCTGGGATCTGGAGACCATTTTTTTACAATATTTTAAAATTCATTTTTGAGAGAGAGGGACAGAGTGTGAGTGTGGGAGGAAGAAGGAGAGAGAGAGAGAGAGAGAGAGAGAGAGAGAGAGAGAATCCAAAGCAGGCTCCAGGTTCTGAGCTGTCACCATAGAGCCCGATGTGGGGCTCGAACCCACAGACTATGAGACCATGACCCGAGCCAAAGTTGGTCGCTTAACCAACTGAGCCACCCAGGCGCCCCAGAGACCATTTACATACAACAAAATAAAAGGTATTGGCAACAATAAAACCACCAACTTCTCATGTAAAGGTGGTAAGATAAAAAATTCAATAGTAATCATTTGCCACAATAATGGTTTCAATACTGAAAACATTTTTTTTATAATTTTTTTTTAACGTTTATTTATTTTTGAGACAGAGAGAGACAGAGCATGAAGGGGGGAGGGGCAGAGAGAGAGGGAGACACAGAATTGGAAGCAGGCTCCAGGCTCTGACCCGTCAGCCCAGAGCCCGACTCGGGGCTTGAACTCACGGACCGTGAGATCGTGACCTGAGCTGAAGTCAGACACTTAACTGAGCCACCCAGGCGCCCCAATACTGAAAACATTTTGACACTCCTCTCCCATCAAATTTGACCAGGAAACTCTGATGTCAGAATAAAGGGTAGAAAATTCCCAAACCAGCACGTACAAATATTCCATTCCCTAGGGTTTTCATTCAGCTATGTGTTCACAGCATCCTTTTTTGATGACTGGAGCCAATGCATGGACCGGTTTTCTGGCAACACTCTGACTTGGGCTGCTGAGGCCAAGAAAACTTGAAAGTGTTACCCCAGATCACCCAGCTAATTAATAGCGAAGCTGGGGTGAAAGTTGCAGACTTCGGGAACCCAAAGCAGGCATCTTCAGATGTCAAGGGGAGATGCAAAGAGCCCAAAGTATGACATTTGATGGGGGTGCCTGGGTGGCTCAGTAGGTCAAGCGTCCAACCCCTGATGTTGGTCATGATCTTGTGGTTTGTGGGTTCGAGCCCCGAATCCGGCTTCCCACTGGAGCCTGCTTGGGATTCTCTCTCCGTCTCTCTCTCTCTCTCTCTCAAAATAAATAAACTTAAAAAAAATTTTTTTTAAAGGCTGACATGTGATACACAGTAGCTGAAGAGATAAGAAGGGTGGGTTCTAGAATAGTCAGGGGTCGCCACCGTGGAACGGGACCAAGGCCATGGGGAGTGCTTGCAGGTGTGAGGTGTGGGCAGCAGTAAGGTCGGGTCGTGGGAGGCCCCAAAAGCCTGTGTGGGAAGTGGAGTTCAAGGAGAGACAGCTGAGGAGGGGGACCGCTCGGGCCCAGGAAGCTTATGGGGGGGGTCTGTCAGTAGTCCCCCCGATGCCGCCAGGAAGAAGTGAGTGCTAGAGATGCCCCTGTGGTCTCCCCACTCTACAGGTCTTCTGCACAACAGAGGGACGCTCACCATGGTCTCAGGGCCCCTCAGGTGGTTATGCAGCATCCAGCCCTGTAGAAGGAAATTATTTTTAAAAAAAATAATGCATTTTTACTCTTCCCCCATCTGTTTGAGATGCGGCCGTGGCTCAGTTCTTCAGATGGGAAACAGATGAGAGCAGGACAGTGCAGGCCTCTGGCCGGGGTCTCCCCAGTCCCGTGTGGGGGGCTCAGTGCATCAAACCCCTGCAGCAGCCCAGGGTGGTGACTGAGGCACAGAGCCCCGGGTCTGGGAACGGCCAGGTCATAGGTTTTTAATACACACGGGTTCCTGCTTCAAGTGCCGATACTAAATACACCCCCAAAGAGGTCTGTGTCCGGCAACACAACGTTAATTATTTTCTCAAGCAGAAAAGAACCTTGGAGGATGGTCCCTTTTGTCATCTACTTTTTCAGAAGAAGCTACCATGTGGGGAGATTCCCTGAGAGAATGTGACAAAAGGCAGGGTTTCCGGGCTTGAAATGAATGCCAGCTTCTCTACCCTTATGTAAAATCTCTTCCGGGGGCGCCTGGGTGGCTCGGTCGGTTGAGCGTCCGACTTCAGCTCAGGTCATGATCTCGAGGTTCATGAGTTCAAGCCCCACCTCGGGCTCTCTGCTGTCAGCACAGAGCCCACTTCGGATCCTCTGTCCCCCTTTCTCTCTCTGCCCCTCCCCTGCTTGCTCTCTCTCTCTCTCTAAAAAATAATTAAAAATCTTAAAAAAAATAAAATAAAATTTTCTTCAGGGTCAGGGCTGAGCAAGGAGGACTGGGCTACTGGTCAGCATTTGGGAAGAGATGACAATGATTGGCAGCGAGCCCATGTGCCTGCACCCTCTGCTTTCCTAGCCAGCAGGTTGGATTTGCTGTCCCGGAGCGCCCGCCAGGCTCTGTCTCCACCCAGCGTGTTTGTAAGGACTTTTCCTAAAAGTTGAATTTATATTAGCCTTCAGAAATGGTCGCTACTAAATTCATAACATTTTTTAAGCTAGTCACTCCCACTTTTCGGAGTTGATCAATTATTGGCAATCAGTGATTTGTGTCAAGACGAGTGGGGGGTGAAGCAATTCACAGACTCACGGTTTTTACGAGCCTTAAACTGGAAACAACCCGGAGGGCCAACCAGGGACTCCCCTGGCTTATGTGGTATCCTGGAGGAAGTGGGAAAGAGGTGTGCCCTCTGGGCAGCCAGTGCCTGGTCTCACAGCCTGACAGGCACCCCTTCATCCAAGAAGACACCGCCCCAGCTGGGATGCCTGGCCTCTCAAGTTGCACGTAAGCTGAATTCCTCTCTCGTGCAGTGAACAACTTGTAGAGCCATACCTGGAAACTCCGTCCAGCAATAGAGACACAAGTATCAGGGTAAATTCATGGGGTGGAATGTCACACAGCTGTGAAGAATCAGGTTGCAGGGGCACCTGGGTGGCTCAGTCGGTTGAGCGTCCGACTTCGGCTCAGGTCACGAGCTCACGGTCCGTGAGTTCGAGCCCTGCGCCGGGCTCTGTGTTGACAGCTCAGAGCCTGGAGCCTGCTTCAGATTCTGTGTCTCCCTCTCTCTCTGACCTCCCCCGTTCATGCTCTCTCTCTCTCTGTCTCAAAAATAAATAAATATTTTTTAAAAATTTAAAAAAAAGAATCAGGTTGCAGACATGTTTAATGAAAAAAAAAAAGCAATGATTTCAAGGTAACATCGCAGACCACAGATAGCATAAAACATAAACCCAAACACTAACACCTTGAAGAAAGGTAGAAAAGGCATAAACGACAATTTTAACCATCTTCCTCTCTAGGAGATGAATTCTTCCTTAGCAATTTCATATTTTAAAGTTTCTGCATGGATAACTTTTGTCATTAAAATAAATGCCAGGGGACGCCTGGGTGGCTCGGTCAGTTGAGCATCAGACTTAGGCTCAGGTCATGATCTCACAGCTCGTGAGTTCGAGCTCCTCGTCAGGCTCTATGATGACAGCTCGGAGCCTGGAGCCCGTTTCGGATTCTGTGTCTCCCTCTCTCTCTGCCCCTAACCCACTCGCATTCTCTCTCAAAAATAAACATTAAAAAAAATAACAAAAAAGACGATTAAAACAAATGCCAGTCTGTTCTCATCGTTCACAGTAGCTGCTTCAAACACTGAATTGGCAAAGGCAGATCCAATGCTCCCGGAGGAGATGCGGGGCGGGGCTCCCGGGAGCCTTCGTCAGGACGTTTGTATCAACTCATCAATATGTAACCTTGTTTCATATGTGTTTCTGGATAAAGATGACTTTAATTTATACTTCTTGTCTGTAATCAATTACATGCAGTATTTCTTTTTCTTAGTTTTTTTTTTACATTTATTTATTTTTTTAATTTTTGTTAATGTTTTTATTTATTTTTCAGACAGAGACAGAGCATGAGCTGGGGAGGGGCAGAGAGAGAGGAGACACAGAATCTGAAGCAGGCTTGGGGTTCCAGGCTCCAGGCTCCAGGCTCCGAGGTTTCAGCACAGAGCCCAACACAGAGCTCGAACCCACGAACCGCAGGATCATGACCTGAGCCGAAGTCGGACGCTCAACCGACTGCACCACCCAAGGGTCCCTACATGCAGTATTTCTTTGCCATTAGACACTGGCTGAGAGGGCCTCACGTTTTCGTGGCCATGGCTAACGCAACCATAAATTTCCCTGGCCTGCAGCCTCAGAGCAGTGGTCTTGCAACTACATTTTCTCGAATCTGCACATTTCGCTGCTCTTTGATGTTTTCTATAGCTTCCTTGGGCGCTGTGGATGTTTGCACTGTGGATGCTGCACTTTCCAGAGCAGCCTCACGTGCAGATCAGTGAGGTTGCCTCCATGTACTGAACTGTTCGCTCGTTAACACGGAACTCACGGCCAAGGGCTGGGTAACTTGGCCCGGACGCCGTTCATCTGGCCCGTGGCTTTTCTCCTTAACACCTCGCAGCTTCCTGGCACATAGGAATGTGGACAGCCCTGTAGGGCTACACTTGGGGGCCGGTGAAATCACCAACAAGAGGCATAAAGAAAGCAAAAGACATTGATTGCATTAAACAGACCGCGAGAGGGACGCTTGCCTTTGCCCACAGCCTGAGAGCTGGGACGTGGGGACACAGTGTCCCTGGTTCCTCCTTGCCTAGGAACGCAGGCTTTGTGCGAGTCTAAGTTTCTGCTTCTCTGTGCATGTCCACAAATGACCACAAAAGCTCCATGCTTATTGAGTTTGGAGTTACCAATAAAATATAGTGAGAAAGTGAATTTGCAAATATGAAATTGGCAAATGAAGAGGTTCGACAGTAATTAAAAACTAACAAACAGCTCGGGGTTTCATTGTTTCTGTAGTGAGTGAAGTCATTTCGGTGGCATCTAAGGTCTTCTAGATAAATCACGCGGATCTAAATTCAGCAGCTTACCGTTGTCTGAACACAGGGCTAGGATGCCATCCGCCAGGGAACCATAATCCATAAAATTTAATGACATTTAATATGTTTTATGTTAGAGAGCAGTAATTTCCAATCAGAATCATTATGTCTAGGTTTTATTTTTCTGCATGGAATTTTCTGCATAAAGCAATGAATCGAAGCAAGATGTGCTGAAATCCAAGCGCAGCCCTGGTGACAGAGGGGCCTCTGGCAAGAAGGACAGGGTTACTTTGGGGACTTTCACCCTTGGGGGGTATCGTGTTTCACTTCCCTTGGCTTGAGCCCCACCCAGCACCTGGGAAAATAGACCCCCTCCACCCCACCGGGCAGCCCTGCCCGCCAGCAGTCTTTCAGAAAGATTTAATTTAATTAACAGAAAACAGCATCAATAAACATTAGCTCAGCGAGGCTCTCGTGGCGACTCCAGGGCCGCGGGCTCGAGCTGTTTGGGAACACACCCTCTGTCTTTGCAGAGATCCCCAACATGCTGCCTCTCTCGCGTGGCCCTCTGGAAACCTCCACCCTCCTCGGGGAAGAAGAGACTCTGGAGACCGCCAGCCTCCCCTCTGTTCTGTCACATGCCGTAGTCACCACCCCCTTGCAAGGAAAAGGCCTGCTCTCCCCCCACCCCCACCGGGGCACTCTGCCCGGGCTGGCGCGCGGCAGGGGTGGGGGGACACGGCCGCGAGCCCAGCCCTGTCTTATTGAGCCTCCCTCCCCAGGGGTGGTGCGTGCGTTGTCCACATTTGGGATGGGCTGACCAAATGGGGGGTCTTTGGTGACACCCCGAGTAGAGAGAGGAAGGTAACAAAATGAGTGAGCAGAATGGGTGTTGCAGACCCTGTGGGAGCCATAGCAAGATCAACGGCCGCTGTCGCCGGTGGGGTTTGGTGATGACAGAAAGGCCAGGTTTCACCAGGTTATCTGCTCCAGTGGGGGACAGCAGGGACGTGGCAGGGGGCCTGGCTGCGACCAGCTGGGGGAAGCGCAGGAAAAGTTGTTCCTTATAAAAAAGTCGAAATACAGTCCGGCCTGTCCATGCGACGAGGACACTGCTGTCAAGCAAGCAAATGTGTGAAAAGATGCTCTGAAGACGGGCAGGCATGTTTCGTGGGAAGCTTACTGGGGTCAAGCAGGGTTCTGTGCAGGGAAGCTGGACGGGAGTCTCCCAGCCTCATTATTGCTTTTTAATAGTAATGGCAGTGGTATTCCCTTTAACAGTTGACATTGGCACGCGTGAACGATTGTAATACATAAGAAAAAACATTGCAAGAAAAGCCACAAAGAGATTTAGCGTTTCTGGGCCTGTTAAAACAGCCTTGATGTGCGATTCCTTCGGCTCCCATGGACATGGAAGCATTTCAAAGGCGACATTCGGGGCTGCCAGTAGGAGAGTGGGTTCCAGGAATAACAAGGCAAAGGATGTGCTGCATGGGTACACGTTGGAAGTGGAACTTGGCAAGTTCGGGTGCGAGCGGAGGTGGGCAGACTGTCACCCACGTTTCCTCTGACTCATGAAGAGCGAAGACTTCGTGAGCCTTGCTAAGCTGGTTGCCCGTGTGGCTGGACATTGCCAGGAGGACCAGGCACCCCAGAGCCACCGCCCGATGCAAAAATGGTTGTGAGTTGGTTGGTGTAATGTGGGGGGGGGGGGGCATCCCTTCTGAAAGGAGGTTCCATCCAGTTCGAGAACTGGGCTAACATGTCCCCCTGCATGTCCCTCCATTTAACTCTGGACTTGATGAAGACACCAAAACATCGTCACGGTGACTGACTCGCTAAGAAAGGGACTACATATAGGTGTACTTATAATATATGTGCTATATACATCATATCTGTACATGCGAATACATACTCTCACCTCTCATTCTCTCAGGGCTCCATGCCTCTGTTCACTTGCCTCTTGTCTGCTTCCACCCTCAGGATTCTGTTTCTAGAACAGACCTTGTGTGCTCCAGGGCACAGGTGTCCTTCCAAAATTCATGCCTGGAAATCTGCTCGCTGCTGTGCTGGTATTTGAAGGTGTGGCACCAAAGAGGTCAGAGCCCTCAAGAACGGGATCGGCGCCCTTTGCGAAAGGGACCCCAGGGAGCTCCCTCACCTTTCCCGCCATGTGAGGACCCAGGGAGAAGGTGGCTATCTGTAAAACAGGAGGCAGAACCTCACCAGACGCTGAATCTACTGGGGCCTCCATCCCAGACATCCCGACTCCATCCCGGACATCCCAGAACCGTGGGAGATACATTTCTGTTGTCTACAAACCACTGGTTTCGGGTACTCTCATTACAGCAGCTCAAACAGACTAAGACGACCTAGAACAATGCCTGGCACATAGCAGGTGATCCATACGTATTTGTTGAATAACTGAATGAACAAAGGGATGACCATTGTGGAATTGACTTGGGTCCCACCAGGACGGTGCTTACAAATGGGGTCACTTCATGGAGCACATTCCTTGTTGTCCCTGCTCCTTGGACCCCAGCCAATGCAAGGTGAGTCCCCTGTCCCTGTGATGATTGGGGACCTTCCCAGGGTGGCTCCCAGACCTCTTGCAGGTCTGATTGGCTGCCTGACATTAGCCTCCTCTGGGCCATGCTGAGTCTCTCGGGATGTCCTTGACTGGGCCACTGGATCTCAATGGTTTCTCCTGATGGCAGGGTGGCCCCCCGGGCTGGCCTTCCCTGTCAAGCACCACAAGGCCTCCTGCGCCTGGGACTGTGGGCTCCAGAGTGTCGTGTGGCCACTGCTGCTGTCCCTGCCCTCTCTTCCCGGAGCAGCCCGCCTCTGTCAAGGCACCGGGCAATGGCGTCTTCAACAAAGTGCAGGAAACGCCCCTTCCAACGTGTTGTGTTAAGTAGGGCTAGTGTTTGGTGGCCCTTGCAGCTTTTGTCCTTGACCTTGCCTTCCCATGGGTCTCCAATGTGAGTCCCCGAGCCATAAGCTATGGTGACGCCGTAGCAGTGTGTGCTCAGGCCAGATGTCAAAACACCACAGACCAGGGGGCTTAAACACAGATGTCTGTTCCTCACGGTCCCGGAGCCTGGAAATCTGAGATCAAGATGTCACCGATTCTGTTCCTGGTGAGAGTTCCTTCCTGGCTTACAGATGTCTCCCTTCTTGCTGAGTCCTCGCATGGAGGAGAGAGGGAACTCTGGTGTCTCTTCCCTGTCTTACTAGGGCACCGACCTTAGTGAATTAGGGCCCCATCCTTATGACCTCATTTAACCTGTACCACCTTCTCACTCCAGGAACAGTCACATTGGGGGTTACGGCTCCAACATAGGAATCGGTGGGTGGGGGGTTCCACATCTGGTGCCTAACATGCTGCCCCTGTCCTCCCCAAATTCATGTCCTTCTCACATGCAAATACACTCATTCCATCTCAAAGTCTCAAAACTCTTAACTTGTTCCAAGTCCTGTCTGAATCTGGTCGAAATCACGGTCAGAGAGACTCCAGCTGGGAACCAGTGGAACTGGACGGATGGCGTGCTTCCAAACACCCTGGCGGGACGGGCAGCAGACAGACAGATGGACAGATCCATTGCGAAAGGGAGGAAGAGGGAGGAAGGAGGGGACGACAGGTCCAGGCAAGCTCACAACCCAGCAAGGTGAATTCCAGTAGGTCTTGTCGCTTGAGGACAGCTTTCCTTGGCTCGACCCCCTGCCTTCCAGACCCTCCGGGGCAGCAGTCCTGCTCCCCCGGTTCTGCTGGGCCTGGCTTTGGGCAGAGCCCTTCTGGTGGAGGTCCTGACAGCTCTGTGTAGGCCCCAGGGTCACTTATCCTTTTGTGTGCACAGGTTCACAATCTGGTAGCTCTGTGGTCCCACCATGCAGGATCTGGGTCCGCAGCCCTTGGGCATTTCCTCCCACCTCCCTGGCCTTCAGCCCCAGCAGGGAAGAAGAGGGATGCCACAAGTCGAATAACTTGACATCCTTGACATCAGTAAGGCAGGAATGACCCATAGCAAAAGTTGGGTCCCCCAAGAATGCCAGATTCTAGACGTGAGCAGAGGCAGAACCCAAACCTAGTGCATCCATCACTCCAGAAACTACATCCCTTACTGCCTTGGCCTCTCTGGAGCACAGTGTCTACTCACCCTGGAGGCTCGGGCCGCAGCATCCAGGACTCACGGGCAGTGGGCGTCTGAGTGGTGTCCCAGCACCGGCCGCTGCTCAGGTGCCATCGTGCTTCTCCTGGAGCCCGCACGCGCAGGACCCATCAGGGAGGTCAAAGCCCAGAAGAAGACTTTTGGGAAAGACGTGACCTAATTTAAATAATGTATTAAGCTTAGAAATCATTGCAAGTAAATACTGAGAGAGAAGCCGAAGAATTTCAGGTCCAGGAAATACTGCAATCTTGGAAAAAGATCTCTTTTAAGTAATTAAACAGCTGCGTCTGGACTAGAATCTAGTCTTTTCTCATTCAAACGGATCTATCTACCATACGGGGCCGTGAGGTTTGGATGCCAAGGGAGCAGGGACTCGGAGCTCTGCCCCAACTGTCTGTAGGAAGGCATCTGTGGTTTAGGGGCAGGAAGTCACGGTGCGAGAATTGGCTGAGCACTGAGAATGAAAACAAGACAAAGTAATGAATGAATGGGAGCCTTCCAGGGCAGTGGCCTCCGGGGATGTCCAGGCAGCCATGGGCAGCAAAGGGGTTTGGGGGGTTATCAGCACACACATGCTTGGGGGGATAGCATGTAATGATTAACCCTGGGCTTGTCACGCAGATAACTCAAGCCTGGGATTTCCCCCGATTGAGGCTTCTGGCATTCATCTGGATTGCCCCAAGTAGGAAGATAATTATGAACAGAGAAAGCAGAGATGAATTTTTGAACTTTTTGACATCAAGTGAAAAACTAGAGGGAATGGTCTGACTGTGCAGCTCAATTATTTGCCAGTGACGGCAATTGCCTTTTTCCCTGCTCCTCATGGAATCCTGGTAAGAGCCTCGAGTGGTGACGTGGAAATAAGCTGGAGGAGGGGCAAGACAGTCAGTGACTCATTCCAAGGGCCCAGGCCCCACTGGCTGTCTTCCGGCCCGGTTCCCTCAGGAGTGACTTAGTCTCAGCCACATCAGTGGATCCCAGGCTGGAAGAATCCCATGCCTCCCTTCCCGAGGGGTTCCAGGCAGACAGCAGGCCTTAGAGAGAGGCAGGTGTACAACACGGCACCAGAACGGCAGCTGACACGGTTGTACTTCTTCCCAAAGGCTCATGGACACCCTAGGGATGTGGATGGGTCTTCCTGTTGGTCTGAAAGGGCAAGCAGATTGTCTGAGAAAGAGCCAGCTGGCAAGCCTTGCTGTCTGGGCTGAGGGATCAGGGTCCCTACCTAAGAGCTGGATTGGCACACGGTAGCTGAGGCTGTGTCTGAAGGATGGTGATACGCCAAGGCCGGCCTGGAGGGCCACATTTCAGTGGGTGACAGCAGGTGACCGTGGCTGAAGATGGTGAAACAAGTGGAAGTCACACGGACAGATGTTGGCCCAGAACCAAACGTTCGTCCCGGACGCTGTGACAATGGGCCGGTGTCCACTGAGCCCAGGTATGACCCTAGAAGAAGGGAGAAAGGATCCTGCATTTAGCTGAGTTTAATCCTGAAATTGCCAAGAAATCACCAAATCTGGCTAAGTTTACTTGAAAGTGACTAGATTAAGTTTCGGGTAGAAGTTGGGGCTCAATGTTCAACGTCCAGATATGGGGACATGTTTGTGCACCCAAGTTAGTGACTTGTGAAATTAGAATCTGCTATGAGCAACTGATGAATCCAATGAGCGAGGTCCCCCCAAAGCCCCAAGAGCACCATTACCAAGTGTCGAGCGTTTGTCATCTGTGTGAATCAGCACAGTCACCTCTCCTGGGAGGTGAGCCTGTGCTGTCTGTTGAGGAGACAAGGAACCTGATGCGTGGAGAGTTCAGTGACTTGGCTGAGGTCATGCAGGTGGTCAGGCCAGAGTTTCCTCCAAGCATGCCTGCTTCACTGCAATGCCTGGGACTTCAGACTCCAGCTGTACCGGGTGTAGACAGCGAGAAGGAGGGAGCTGAGGACGGAACCCTTGGCGTCTAAGGGAGAGGACAGAGGAAGAGGGAACAGGGAGGGGGATGCAGGAGAAACAGATTTAAGGAATGACCTGGGAGAGAAAGATGCCCGACAAGCTGAAGGAAAAGGTACTTCAGGAAGGAGAGGGCGTTTTCTATGCTTCTGTCCCCAGAGATGCCACCTGAGTCGTAGGGCTCACCGGGTTTGGTGACTAGGATTTCACTGGCGTCCATAGCAGGGGTTTGGAGGAATAGGGGGGACCAGAGAGGCAGTGGTTGGCTGAAGCATGAGTGGAGCTGAGAAAGAGGAGACAACGTACAGATGACGTTTCAAAGAGCCTCTCAGTGGATTCACGTAAATGGGGAAAGAGTTCTCTTTCATTTTTCGATTAGGAGATATTGAATATACTGGTGTAGGCAAATAAATTAGTAGGCAGGGAGAGATCAGAGATAAGAAAGAAAAGCGGATCACTGGTGAAGCCAGAAGGAGAAAGGTCTATGTGGTATAGCCAGGCTTCAAGATGGCCCCAGGAAGGCTTGCCTCCTGCTGTTCACACGTCGGTGTGGGTCTCTCCAACAGGGATCTGTGTAACCCGGGATGTTAGGAAGCTGACGGTGAGGCTCCGTTATGCAAGTCAAACCTACTGTCTCTGGGATCACACTCTGGGAGAAGCCAGCCGCCGTGATGTGAGGGCCTATGGACTGGTCCGTGTGCCGATGTGCACGTCATCCCGAGATGACGTCAACCTTGACTCACAAACGACCCTGATCCAGAACGCCCAACAGATGAGCGGTTCCTGAATTCCTGAGTTATAAGAGATAATACATGCTTATTGTAGTTTTATGCCACTAAGTTTCGGAGTGCTCTGTTATACCGTAACAGGCAACCAGCGCAAGAAAGGCAAGAGTGGGCTTAATTCTAGAAGTGGAGTTGCCAGGGAAATTGAGCCTCCTCAACACTCCACCGTCTCCAATATTTCTATGAGGGAGAAAGCAAGCCTGTCTTCTGGATTTTGGATGACGGAGGAGGGGTAAGGAGGTTTGCAGGTGACGGAAGAGAGAAAATCAATACGACCAACCTTTAGGAAGAAGGAGTCTGGAAGGTCAGACCCTCTCTGTGCCTTACTGTAGTTTAGGGTTGGTAATGAAGGCGAGGAAAATGACCTTTGGGGGAACAGGTCCCTTGCCTCAGAGAGTAGACACCGGGTTAATTGCCTGGATTAATTACCTGGTTAATTCTGGATGCGTGAGGCACACTGTCAGAATGGAGGCATGCGGGTAATTCAGCGGAGTTATTTTTAATAGGGACATGGGGAAAGTGGGGGGGCAGAGACCAAAGGGTAAGGGAGGGGACAGAAGTTGAAAAAGCAGCTACCTCATCTTTCAAGAGGTTTGACGGTGAAATAATCTGGATGGAGAGACAGAATTGAAGAAGTCTCTTCTCGTTCTTTCCTTCTTTGTGATGTCTCTTCTTGCTTGTTTCTACATCTTTGTGTCTTCCTTCCTTCTTTCTTTCTCTTAAAGATAAGAGATATTTAAATGTGTTTATTAGTTTCAGGAGAGAAGCCAGCATCCAGGAAAAGACTTAAGATAAAAAAAAAAAAAAGTGTGTATTTCTGAACAAAGGGCAAACATCATTAAAGCCTCCTTGTCTTTAAGAAGGGGTCACTGAGTAATGACTGAGTGTCTACTGGGTGTCCCCCCCCCCCCCCCCCCGCCGTGTAAGGGGCTGGGTGTGCAGAAGTGAACACACATAGCATCTCAGCCCTAATCCTAGGTCTAGCGAGGGCAATGGCCAAACGTCTGTACAAACACACCCCCACGGTTTGTGCGGGAGCCACAGAGGAAGTGAGCTGGGTGCAGAGCCGGGACCAGCATAGGAGGCCTGGTGGGGACAGAGCTGTGGGGCAGGCTGAGGGCAGGCGTCCTGAGCCCCAGGCCATGCAGACGGGACAAATGAAGTCCCTGCTGACCTTGCTTTCTTCTGCCCCCCAGACTCCAATTTTCACTGTCAGTAACTCCAGTCCCTGGCTACCTCCCACATCTCCCCTTTCTCCTCCCCAAAAGTCCAGAAAATACCTTTTATCAAACGTCTATAGAACAAAAGCATCAAACAAAACCTGTATGTGCTGTGAGCATTTTTCGGTTTCTTTCAAATGCTGGTGAGTTCTCAGCTGTGTCACAAAAGGTCTGCATCCATCTGGTTTCTTAGATCATAGAAAAAAAAAAAAATCCTTCTCTCCCTAAAGAGTGTCCTTTTTCACCAAACACTCCCTTCCGGTGGAATTTGCCCCCAGACAACAACAGATCAGATTGGCAAGGAACACCCCCAGTCAGCTCTGTAAACAAAGGCTGTCCTGATTTAAAAGGAAGAAAGCCACTTTATTAAAGGTGAGAGCCCGTTACTAGACGTCTGTAAATGAGCTAGAGCTCAGGCCTCTGATCTTGCAAATCAGGGCTCCAGAAAATGCAGATGCTGCGGGGATCCTTTCTCTTGCCTGGGAGAGCAAAAAAGCTCTCAGAAGATCCTGGAGGACGTCGTGTGCACATCAGGGATGGGGCACAGGCTCGTTAAATATGTTCTGGAATGTCACAACTGGTAGACTTTAGGGGTATCATTCGTTCTGAATCCAGGATTTGTCACGGAGAAAAATTGCTTCTGCTCAGTGTTGACGGGAGGGCTGCAAGGATGTCTACACTGGGTAAGAACTCTGTGTCCCCAGTTCTTGTGCACATCTTAGCCAAGAAGACTCAAGAAGAGAAAACAAAAACAGGTTGTAGTTACTAACGGGACGTCTTTTCTTTTCTTTTTTCTTTTTCTTTTTTAAGTTTATTTATTTGTTTTGAGAGAGACAGAGAGAGCGCAAGCAGGAGAGGGGCAGAGAGAGAGAGAGGGGGAACCCCAAGCAGGCTCTAGGCTCTCATCGCAGAGCCCACGTGGGGCTTGAACTCCTGAAACCGTGAGATCATGACCTGAGCCGAAATCCAGAGTCGGACGCTTAGCCGTTGAGCCACCCAGGCGCCCCTGGATGGACATATTTTCTAATCTTTTTGTGTAAGCACCTAGTTTCTCTCTTGAGAGTCAGGAAATAAAATGCCTTTAAAAATGTGGACATATCATGGGCTCTATAAATTAGACACTCGGTTCTGGTTTCCAGACATTTCAGACATATCCGTTTCCTGGGCAAGTATATGAGGCTGAAACATACCCGTCTGTATTTAATGATAAATCAGTTTCTTTGAAATACCATCCAGGAAGGGGAACGGCGAGCCCGGTGTGGATCTGCTGACGCTTCTGGCATTATCCTTAAGTTGTCTTCTTCCGCTGGTGGGTGGGATCCAGTTTTGAAGGTCTCCTTCCTCCCCCGGTTACAACATACAAGAAGCTGCTCTTTAGATGCGCTTGACGAAAGAGAAAATAATTAACAGACCGACTCTGCCTATAAGCACTTGGACATATCTGGGCTCATTCTCCCGAGGTGGAGACTCTCCCTGACAAAGTCAATATCCTGGACCAGGTATTTGGATTAGACCCCCTTGCCTGCCGAGAGGATAGCATTTGCTTGACTAATCAAATGTGCTTTCAAAGAGTCTGCAAATGTCAATGTTGACAGTCATAAGGAAATGAAGTTAGGCGGGTGGTGTCACTTACCAGGTGGCCTTTGTTTCTGCAGGACTTTTGTAATCTGATAACTAAGCCAGGCCACCCCGAGGCTTGGCGGTCCCCGTCGCCCAGCCTCATGCTGTCCTGGCCACCTGAACCTTCCTCCCCGGTCCGCACCTGTCTAAATCTCAGTGATCTTCAAGACCCAGTTGCAACTTTACCTCAACAATTAGATGTGGTTTACACGGCGGCTGATACTATTAGCTGCTTCTTTCTGAAACGTCCCCCTTGATTCTCTGTGACGCCTCCCGTTGCTTTTGTTCCTGTCTTTGTTGACATTCAGAATACTTCATGTAAGTGCCTTCTTTAGCCATAATTTGCGCCAATATTCATAGATTGTGTTTTGTTTATTCACTCATTGATTGGCTTAACATTTATGTGGGTATAGTTTAAGGTGAAGTGGTTTTTTTTGTTTTTTTTTTAAACCGATGAATCAGCTTTCCTGGTGATTTCTTGTAAACAACTCCCCTGGAGTCTGACGATCCGGGGTTCTTACACTGAATCTGTTCCGAATCTCTTCTGTGCCACCGTCGGCCCTCTCTATCTGAATCGATTCTGTAGGATTTGAATCGCTTGGGCTCCAGCTGGCTCGATCTAGGTAGTGTGTGCTGGGGTGCCTTTTGAGAGTCTGGAAAGCTCCTAGATTCCAATTCCCAAGCTTAGTTAACTTTGCGGGTTTGTGCGTGGGATTCTGTGCGCATTCCGATGAGCTCGGGGGGGGGGGGGGAAGCAGGTGGGGTACTCTTGTTTCTACCAGGAAGCCTCCCTTCTGGGCCCTCTGGCTTTTCTCCCGTCTCCCGAAGGGCTTCCTCCCCTTCCTTGAAGCCCTGGTGGGCTGTGGTCCTCTGTGTTCCCATTCTTAATCTTATTTGGCTCTCCCGGCTTGGTTTCGCCCTGTCCCATGGCTCTGGCAAGCACGCTTACATCCACCTCCACTTGACACAGTGTTCTGTGGGCCCTTTATGTCAATGTGTCACTCATGACGCTCCCGACCCCCCCACCCCCCAGCCTGCTATTTCCTCTATGGATTTGAGACTCCTGTCCAGCCTTGTGTTCAGGCAGGCACCTAAATCTGTCAAAATAATTCCCAGATAGAGCTCCATTCTGGCCTTTTCCATGTAGTCCCCCGCTGTGCCCTAGCTGGTCATCGGTTCCTGTGGTTGTTTCTGGACGGTCTCCTCCCCTTGCTTTGCCCCTTACAGTCCCCTTTATTCATGCTGACGGTCACCTGACGAGGCTCACAACCCCTGCTTAAAAGCCAAATCTTCGCCAGGGGGCACTTTGGTATTTTCAAGCTGTTCATGGAGTTTCACATGTTGCTCAAATACACACGCATACACACCGGCCCGTAAACCTATGCGTAAAACCAAAACAAGCTTCGCAAAGCAGTTCCCCTTAATACGTGTAATGTACCTCTGGTATTTCTATTCTACACAGTCTACAAAACTCTCGCCTAAAATTAGACCCCCTTGTATGGCCAACAGGGATTATCCTAACCCGGTGCCAAGTGACCTGCCATTTCCGTCTTTTGTTTACTTATTTTCACCCTTAATTTAAATTCCGGTTAGTTACCGGACAGTGCAAGGTTGGTTTCAAGAGTAGAATTCGGTGATCCATCACCTACATATAACACCCAGTGCTCAGCCCAACAAGTGCCCTCCTCAACGCCCATCACCCATCTAGCCCATCCCCCCCCGCCCTCCATCGACCCTCGGTTTGTTCTCTACTGTTAAGAGTCTCTTGTGGTTTGTTTCCCTCTCTCCTCTCTTCTCCCCCTTTCCATGTGTTCCTGTGTTTTGTTTCTTAAGTTTCACATATGAGTGAAATCATATATTTGTCTTTCTCTGGTTGACTCATCTTGCTTAACATAATACATTCTAGCTCCATCCACACTGTTGCAAATGGCAAGATTTCATTCTTTTTGATGGCTGGGTGATATTCCATTGTATACATACACCACATCTTCTTTATCCATTCATCAGTCGACGGACATTTGGGCTCTATCCATAGTTTGGCTATTATGGATAGCGCTGCTATAAACATTGGGATGCATGTACCCCTCTGAGTCTGTATTTTTGTATCCTTTGGGTAAATACCAAACACCGTAATTGTTGGATCAGAGGGTAGTTCTAGTTTTAATTTTTTGAGGAAGCTCCATATTGGAAAGCAGGGTAGTTCTATCTTTAGTCTTTTGAGGAACCTCCATACTGTTTCCCAGAGTGGCTGCACCAATTTGCATTCCCACCAGCAGTGCAAGAGGGTTACCCTTTCTCTGCATCCTTGCCAACACCTGTCGTTTCTTGTGTTATTAATTTTAGCCATTCTGACAGGTGTGAGGTGGTATCTCATCGTGGTTTTGATTTCTATTTCCCTGATGATGAGTGACGTTGAGCATCTTTTCAGGTGTCTGTTAGCCATATGGATGTCTTCTTTGGAAAAGTGTCTATTCATGTCTTCTGCCCATTTCTTTTTTTTTTTTTAATGTTTATTTATTTTTGACAGAGAAAGAGACAGAGCATGAGTTGGGGGAGGGGCAGAGAGAGAGGGAGGCAGGCTCCAGGCTCTGAGCTGTCAGCACAGAGCCCGACACCGGGCTCGAACTCACAGACCGCGAGATCATGACCTGAGCCAAATTCGGATGCTCAACCGACTGAGCCACCCAGGCGCCCCTCTTCTTCCCATTTCTTAACTGGGTTATTTGTTCTCTGGGTGTTGAGTTTGATAAATTCTTTATAGATTTTGGATACTAACCCTTTGTCCAATATGTCACTTGCAAATATCTTCCCCTATTCCCTGGGTTGCCTAGTTTTGTTGACTGTTTGCTTTGCTGTACAGATTTTTATCTTGATGAAGTACCCAGAGTTCATTTTTGCTTTTGTTTCCCTGGCTTGCCCTGTAGAAACACATCCTCCCACACACAGACTTAAAGTCCAGCTACCGTGGAACACACCACTTCTTCCAGAAATGCTATAGGATTTCAAGTCTCTATCTGTAACGTGTATCAAAACCTCCCATCCACTCACCTCCATCAAATGTTCCTTCTGGAAACCACCACATTACATTATATTATACACATTACATTATATTACCATTCCAGACCCAGCTCGAAGATTGCCACAGGGACTCCTCTATTTCTCTGGCCGCTAGCAACCCCAAATGCATTCCCCATTAATTATTTTCAAAAATTAAAATAATTCAGGGAGACTGGGTGGCTCAGTATGTTGAGCATCCAACTCTTGATTTCAGCTCAGATCATGATCCCAGGGTTGTGGGACTGAGCCCTGTGTTGGGCTCCATGCTGAGCTTGAAGCCTGCTTGAGATTCTCTCTCTCTCTCTCTCTCTGTCTCTCTCTCTCTCTCTCTCTCTCTCTCCCTCTGCTCCTCTCCCCAGCTCACATTCTCTCTCTCTAAAATAAAAAAAAATTGGGGTGCCTGGGTGGCTAAATCAGTTAAGCCTCCAACTCTTGATTTTGGCTCAGGTCATGATCTCATAGTTTGTGAGTTTGAGACTTGCATTGGGCTGTCAGTGCAGAGCCTGCTTGGAATCTCTCTCTCTCTCTCTCTCTCTCTCTGCCCCTCCCCTGCTCTTTCTCTCTCTCAAAATAAATAAACTTCAAAATAAAATAAAATAAATCATATTCTAATATTTTTCAAGGTATAACTCTTGGACATAGACCATTGTGATATAATAAGGAATATACCTGGTCTTTTTTTCCCCATCCTTGGCACAGAGCTCTAAAACCTTTGGAATTTCCTGAGTCATAGAAGTGTCTATTTATAATAAACACTTTTTGACCATATCCGAATTTATGCTAGTGAGGTGGGACCTTAGATAGTGGGGCCCCCAGGAGGAGCTGGCCGTAACGGAAAGACTTAAGTATGGGATTGAGGGTTGGAACGTTTGAGCCTCACACCCCGACTTCTGGGGAGGTGGGGGTTAGAGATTGAGTTCAATCATATGGCCAAAGATTTAATCACTCGTGCGTAGGTAATAAAAAACCCGGTAAAAATTCTGAACACCAAGGTGCGAGGGAGATTCCTGGTTGTTGCTGGGGGGGTCGTGTGCCTGGATTCCAGGAGATGACATGACGGCACTGTGCTCGCCTCCCCAAGACCTTGTCCTGGGCATCTCTTCATCTGGCAACAGTTTGTATCCCTCAAAATAAAACTGTCATCACAAGTACAGCACTTTCACGAATTTTGTGAGTCCTGGCAAATCAACAATTGTGAGGTGGGAGGTTGCAGGAACCCCCACATTTGTTGCCGTGTTGGACACAAGTCCGGGTAGCTCCAGGATCCCATCTGCGGCTTGCATTCTGAGGCAGGCCAGTCTCATGGGGAACTTGCCTTTGACTCAAGAGGTCAGATGCTAACTATCGATAGTGTCGAAACTGGAGTACTTTGCCTTTAACTTGGGTGCCTGTGCTCACACTGGGTAGTTAGTGTCAGGATTAATCTGAATTGCAGGACACCCAGTTGGTGCCATAGAATGGATTTCAGAACTGCAGACCACCCCCCCCCCCCCCACAATGCTGATACAGATGTAGATTCCACATCCTGTAGATGAGATCATCTGAGCCGGGGAATCCTCATTTTTAAAGAGGACCTCAGTGACGCTTAATGTGTGCTGAAATTTGACAGCCACTGACATGTGCATGAAAGCACATTTATAATACGTAAACAAGCGGAATGAAATGAAATGCACATCGTGTCTAATCCCAGCATGAAAACACATTGTGGTATATTTCTTTTGACTTTCCGTGGAAATCCTTTTTATCGTGGTTTGATCATGCTGTGGGTTCAGGTTTACGTTCTGGTTTTTCCACTGAACATTCAATCAGACATATTTTTCTTATTATGACATGCTCTTTTAAAATAGAAGTGATTCCTCTTGAAAAAGAGTGTTTCCTTAACCATCGTGTCTCTTTGGGGGACATTTATGATATTATCAGCCTGTCGTTATTGTGAATTATATTGTGATGATTTTTTTCTCTCTCTGAAGCTTTTACGGTATTTGTTTTCATTACCTCAGGATTCCCAGAAGTTAGATTATTTGGCCTGTCACCACAGATGGCTATGGAGTTCTGGATAAGTATTGTCCCCTGGCAACCTGAGGGACTGTGTTTCCATACCTTCTCTGGCAATGATGTTTATTTTTATAAGCTTTGTTAACTTGATAGGTCAAATGGTATGTAATTATTTTAATTACATTTATTCCATCCTTAATACTGCAGGAAATTTCCCCAAGTGTTTAGTTACTAATTGTTATTTCCTTTCGTGAATCCTGGTTCATGACCCCAAACTTCTTCTTCCACTGGTATTTTCCTGTGAAATTAACCCTCTGTCCACATATTTACTACACTAATGTGTTCTTTATCCATTCACTCTGAAATCCTGGGTCTATTTTCAATATATCGGCATTTAAAATTTTTATCTGGTCATTATGCAACATGTTTTTCCTTGGTAATTTCTTCTGTCGTTTCAGAATTTAAGAAGCCCATCCTTCTCCTGAGATTTGATGATTGATGCTTACTTTCTTGTAGCTTTGATGCTTTAAAAAAAAAAAAAGGTGATGGGGCACCAGGGTGGCTCAGACGGTTAAGCATCCTACTCTTGGTTTCGACCAAGGTCGTGATCTCATGGTTCGTGAGTTCAAGCCCCATGTGGAGCTCTGCACTGACAGTGTGGAGCCTGCTTGGGATTCTCTCTCTCTCTCTCTCTCTCTCTCTCTCTCTCTCTCCCTCTCTTTCTCTCTCTTCCTCTTCGGGTTCTCTCTCTCTCTCTCAAAATAAATACATAACCTCAAAATATTTTTTAAATTGGTGATTAGGTATATCCTTCTTGCATCTCTCTAGGATGTATTTTGGTGTACGTTATGAGATAATTTAAATAAACTATTGTTCTAGATGGTATTGTTCTAAAATCATGTGTTAAGGCCTCTTTCCCTTCTTGTCTGATGTTCTGTGACAGTTGCTTTTATGGTCCTGGTCACTTTGCAGGACAACTGTTTGTCTACAGCATGACCCAAGGGTAAGACTCGGTCATGTTCAGCTCTGTGACCCCAGAACTAAGCCTGGTACACAGGCCTTCCAGAAAAGTTTTTAAATGAACATTAAAAAGCACACACATGTAGAGGGGGAGGCGGGACCGTGAGGTGGCTGTCCCCAAAGGCAGAGATTCCTGGATCCTAGAGAGCCGGCCTGATCTTAGAACTCCACGCCTTCCTAGAATGAATCATATTTATTCGTTTATTTGTATTTTGGCACACGAGGCTTTTTCCCCAGGAAAATCTCAGTGCATTGGCATGACTTGTTTTTAAGCTGTTATTTTTATATTGCTTATGTGAAATGGATAAATATTTTTAGAAGTTCTCTTTTGCCACAAATGGAAGAAAACAGGGAGGTCTTGGAGAATTCTTGTGATTTTATTGCACTGTAGACTCCGTTGGTGAGAAAAACACGCTTCCAAAAGCTCTGAGGCCCAGAATGGACTTACAGACAAGCCTCTAGAATGCAGAGAACACAGGGCTTCTTTTTCCACATAGACACGCCTTGTCTCACGCCCTTTTCACCCCCGCACCCAGGCCCTGTCCAGGTCTCCTGCACCTTGACTCACGCTTTCCCTTTGACTCTGAGATTCCCGAGCCTTCCTAGACAGGTACAGGTTTTCCATTTTCCGTCTCCTCCGAGACTAACTAGAACTACAATGAGATCCCGGTATCTGTCCCAAAGCTTGGCCAGCTGTTTCATGGGCAACTGCCCCAAGGCTGGCACCCCCGGGACACTGCAGGATTTGGGCCCTTTCTTTGTGACCCCGAGTGGTCTGGCCTACTTCTCTGCCCCCCCCCATTGCTGGCTGTCCACCCCCCTGCCCACCAGGGCAGGGTTTCTGCCCTCACTCTCGGGGTCTCCCAAGTGCACGGTGTGATATCAACAGGCAGAGCTATATTTGCTCTTCCTCTGCTCTGTTCACGAAATCTGCCTCCTCACCTCCACATACACCTCCAGGGACCATGGCCAAGTCATCGCTTCGTGTCAACGCACCCGGACCCCACAGCACAGTGAGTTCTCAGGGTCCTGAAGCGGGAGGAGCAGGTGTATTTTGAAGTAAACGCGTTGTGTGTTGAGTGTTTGGATGATGACAGAAATCGCCAACGGTCCGGGTAACACGGACCGTAGGAGCCCCGCCTGGCTGACGGAGAGCCACAGTGACCTGTACAGGTCAGGAGAGCCGAGTGGCATCCCCAGGGATTTGAGCCCTGGTGGGGAGGCAGCCCACGATGTGTGAGCCTGCTGGAAGACGACACGGGTTATAAGAGGCTGAGGGCATCGCCCGAGCGAGTCTGTCTTCATTCATCTGTCCATTCCCGTATCCATCGGTGCCTCTGTTACTCCAGACACTGCTGGGGGGGTGGGGACGCCGAGGTGAGGAAGTCACGGCCCCTGCCCTGGAGGGGGCCCCATCCGTCCGGGAGAGGCCGCGATCGGCTGCAGATACACTATGATGTGACGCGCGCTGGGTCTAGAGATGCTGGTCAGGGGCCTAGCCCCGGAAGGCAGGTCCAGAAGCTTCCTGGTGAGGGACCACCCAGGCCGCCCTGCCGATGGGGGTGTCAGCGGGAGGAACAAGCAGTGTCCCAGGGGAGACGCTCCCCCCTCCCACCAGCTCTGCCAAGGT
Organism: Panthera onca; assembly: GCF_046562875.1. Taxonomy (NCBI): domain Eukaryota; kingdom Metazoa; phylum Chordata; class Mammalia; order Carnivora; family Felidae; genus Panthera; species Panthera onca. The sequence goes on along the minus strand of NC_138346.1, from coordinate 4,290,003 downwards.
GCCTTGAGTCCCGAAATCTCTAGTTGTGCTCTGCCCCGTCCTCTGGCATGACGGGCCAGTGCCCTTCCCCGTCAGCCCCACCTGACGGTCACAGCAGTGTGATGTGGGCTGGTCACCCAGCACCCTGAGCATCAGTGTCTGCCTTTGTGAAAGGGGGGGGCAAAACACCAGTCTTGGACGCGGTCACCGTCCCGGATGTGGTGGGCACTGAGGAGGTGAGGGTTGCCAGGCCCATTCTTATTACTACCCACTGTTTCTGCCATCGTGATTGTTAGTGACTGTGGCTGTCGTTGCCATTGTTTCTATTTTTGTCTTTGTCATTTCTGCCAGCCAGTAGGTTCCAGAGATAAGAAGGAGGGCTGGGCCCCGGGGCAGAAGCCTCGGAAGGAAACTCCCAGCCTTTCGAGCGTAGACTTGCATTTCATCTCTTCTGTCGGGAACCTGAGATGAAGCCGGAGAAGCAGGGAGATACGTGTTCCGAGCCAAACGTCCTGGAATTTCAGAGTGGAAGGTAGCCAAGCACCCAGAGGGGACAGAGGCTGTTGAAAACCACGTGCCAGGCCTCCTTACCCGCATGTGTGTGGCCTCTAATTGCATTTAGACTTTCATTTGTAATTTTAGTGCCATGAATGGGCTGTGCATCAGTGGGCAACATACCCCCGGCCGTGGGCCAGACGATCTGCATGAACCCTGCCAGTCACCAATGGTTGCCATCTATACGGCAAGAATCTCTGGGAGAAAAACCCCTGCCCGTGACTCGTGTCCCCGTTGGCCAGCATTGTGGATCCATGAGCCAGGGGCTGGGCACGCGCCACCCCCCTCCTCCCCCGCCCTTTCTGTGCATCCTTCCTGACACGGAGCCCCAAACCCAAGGGCTCTGGGCTTCTAGAGAGAGGCCCTGAAGCTTCTCCCCTGGCAGCATCCAACAAGCACAGGTCAGGCTCATGGTCAAGACCCAATGTCGCTGACCCACTGTCACCTAAAGGGAATTTGGCCAAGGACAGCTAAGTGCGAATTAAGCTTCCCATAGCGGTCCACGAGGTAAAAAGTTCACAAACTCAGCTGCAACGTACATCCTGTTGGGCACCGTGGGAAATCACTGGACTTAGGAACAAATTTCGAGCCCTGAGTCTCTTTCAGGAAACGATGTCTCCCTTTCTGATCCTCTGGCTGTGGAGTGCCTTGGGGATTCCATCGTGCAGAAATCCCGCTGCCCTCTCAGAGCCGTACCTGACGGGGGCGGGGGGGAACACCGACCCCATCTAACTCGAGAAAACACATGACTCCATAGAAGGGCCCTGGAAACAATTAAGAGATTTCAGAACTCAGTGGAATTCAAACATTAGGAGATGCCAGTATGTGGAGCTCACTCTATGCTACCAGATTTCCTTTGGGGATGAAGAAAGCTTGGCACTGGGCAGGCACTCAAATGTTCCATGACGATCAGTTTAAAAGTTAAGACAGGCCAGATGCTTCTCTAATTTTTTTTTTTTTTTTTTTTTTTTTTGGTAGGTCACCCGGTGTTTTGCGTTTTTGTTTTGTTTTGTTTTGTTTTTTGGTTTTTTGGTCTTTTTTTTTTTTTTTGTCTTTGTTTTTTGAGGCAATGCAGAGCAATTTTGTCCTCCTGGGGTCAGCAGACCAGAATTCCTGGCCGAGCCGGAAACTTCTGAGTTTTGCTGTGTGTGTGGGTAAGCAACTACACAACAGGATGCCTCGTCTGACAGTTGCACAAATTTTATTTTAACAGAAATTTTATTGAGCGTTTTTGAAAACGGTTCCTCCTTCGCTTGGAGTCAAAGCGGGTAGCCGGGATGGAAGCAGGCTACCCCTTCTCTGGCTGGTGATGGGGCTTGGGGGAAGGGTGGTCTGAGAGAGTAGACACGGGCTCATTCATTCATTCATTCATTCACTCGAGCAGCCTGCACTTATGCGGCAGCTTCCGTGTGCCAGACGTTGGGTTTGCCGCTTGTCCACCACCCCCCACCCCCCCCCCGCCCACTCATTGTCCTTGGCTTGACTTTGGTCTCCGGCCAGCGTCTGAGCCGCATTCATTTGCGTGTGCTAGGACTGAGCACCAGAGCAGCACAGGGCAAAGCGTGAGCACACGTCCTCAGGACAGCCACCCAGGGTCCTGTTGGTTCTGGCGTCCTGCCCCAGCTTCATTCACATATCCCGCCTTTGGGCGGGACCGCTGGCCAGGATACCTTCTGAAAGCTTGGATTCTGAGGCAGGCCTTTTGCAGCGTGTCCCAGGCGGGACGGATCGGGTGCCTTTGGCTCGGTAGCGCCCTCTGAACACCCCACCGACAGACGTCTCTGAAGCTCTCGCCAGCAGGTTGGTCTCAGACTCCAGGCTCTGCCCTGAGCAGCCCACAGTCCTGGGAGACTGAGCCCAGCTCTTGCTCTGGCCCCCTTGGGCAGAGCTCCCCTAAAGATCCCATTTTCATCCCGCTCCTCCCCTGCTTGCTGTCAGACCCGAACCCCCTGAACACCAGTCTTTCGTCTCCACCAGACCCTAAAGCTCCTGGCTGTCCTTGAGCGTCTGGACCATTTCCTCCAGGCTCCGGTACCTTTCCGTCCAGGTTGGCTCCCTCCCTGCCCAGGCTCCAGCCTCTGCCTCCAGGCCCTTCCAAAGGCCTGACTCACATTCTCCCCGGTGAGGAGCTCAGCTTCACCTCTCCCTTTATGTCTTTTGTGTCTTTATGCTCTTTATGTCTCTTGATGGCTGAGGACGTGGACAAGGGCCTTTTCCTGTCGTCTCCTGCATCAGCACAGCATCCTGCACACGGGAAGACCCAGGACAAGTTGGCTGCCCTGAATTCTCAACGTGAACTGGCTTTCCCCTGTCGGTATGAATGAACAAGCACCCTTTCTCATATACTTTTAATTACTTTGGAGATTTTCAGCAGCTTTGTTGAGGTGTAATCGACAGATTGCAAGTGTACAATCTGAGAGATGTTGACATTTTTATGGTGAAACCATCACCGCAGTCCGCATGGAGACGAAGCCCATCACGGCCGAGGATTCTTCCTCCTCCCTAGCCCTCCCTCCCTTGCACTCCCCCTTCTCCCATCCCCAGGCAGCCACCAAGCTCGTTTCTGTCACTAAGGTGACCTTGCAGTTTCTACAACTGTAGGTAACTGCATCACCCAGCATGGCCTCATTTTTATCTTGCATCGTTCACCCCGCCTCATTGCTTGGGGACTTTCCAGTGTCATTGTATGTATTTCTAGCTCTCTCCTCGCTACTCAGGGCCCTTTTGCAGGGACGCACCGCTGTTCTTTTGTATCCATCTACCTGCTGATGAACACTGGGTTGTTTCTACCTTTTGGCCACGCAAATACCTGTGGTGGGCATTTGTGTCCACGTCGTCGCCTGGATATTGCCCTTTTTCTTTCTTGGGTACATGCCTAGGAGGGGAATGGCTGAATCATGTGACAGATGTGTGTTTAAGCGTCGAAGAAACTGTCAAACCGAAGCAGTAAGGGACATGGGAACAAGTTCCCAAAACACTGTGCACCTGCGGTGCTTCCTGTTGGCTGCTGCTGTTAAACTGCTTCTCTTACAGAGCGGAGCCAGGATGCCCCCAGAACTCACTATATTCCATATGCAAACCAGGCTTAACACACACAACCTTGGCTCCAAAAGGCAACTGAGAGTTGCTGCTGGATTGCCTGCCAATATCCACCAATCAGGACAATCTGATTCTCACCAATCAGAATGAGGTTCTTCTGACCAATCAGGCGAGCATCCCGCCCCTTCCTTCATGAGCATATTGGACCTGAGTGGGAAGCAGAGGGAACTTTCTGTGTATAAGGGGGGCCTCCCCTCTCTGCTCCCTTTGGGTGCGGTGTCTCCTCCAGCTGGAGCTAGAGTCCCAGGAAGGCCTTGCCTGCACCTTTGACTTTTGGGTCTGGCTTTGTGTCTGTGGTTGTCTGGCCCGAGAACCCAGGTAACAAACCTGTTTTCTAAGGTGGTTGAGCCTTGTCTGTTCCCACCAGCCACTCCCAGTCTGCAGATGTTTCTGGCTGAGTCCACAGTGGTGGCATTTCAAAAGGCTGATGCTCAGGAAATTCCCAAGGGACCCAAGATGTCTCTAGGGCCCTGAAATATCTGGGACTGGAAGTGTGTGCCCTGTTCCAGTGATGACAGCCAACTTCACAGGCTGGCCAGGCTCTTCTCGGTGGTCGGGGTGGGGCCTTTTCTGCAGCCCAGTGCTCTCCGTGGGGGCTCCCTGCCCAGCTCCTGGACCAAATGCAGCCTTGTGGAGCCGGCCAGGGGATGGGAGGGTGTGAGAAACACTTGGGGCTAACCCCAGTCCCTGGGCCCCAAATTTCACTGATTCCTCTTACTTGCCCCAGCTGCTGTAGAGCCGAGACTGGCGTCTTGGGGGCCCGTGATCCAAGTCTGTCGAGCGGATGGGCAGCTCAGTCTCTTGGACAGCAAGAAGCAGTGTTTGGGTTTCCATGGTGTTTTTCTCACACTTAAAATTATGGTATTTTAACTTCCTAACATATCCTAATTTCAAGACCCAGGACAACTGGGTCATGAAAGAAGCTGCATATTTAAAGGGAGAATACGGGGCTTCACCATGAATACTAACGACAGAGGCGTGTCGCTCTTCAGATATTTACTGAGCACCTGTGTTATGTGCGGGTGCTGTGCTAAGTACTCCAGGGGAACGAAGCCACACGGACAGCAGACAGAGAAACAGGCACACCTGCTAACCCTGAACACGCCCACAGAATGGATTCGGCTACTGAGGGTTTCCAGAGAATGAAAGGCTTATCAGAGTCCCAGATTTGGGGAGAAGCTGGAGAGCTTTTGGGGGCTGTAGAATTGCCATGCTGGAGAGCCACGAGATCTGTAGGGTTTCGCTGCGGGGGGACTAGGAAGGCCTGAGGTAGAGCATAGTGGGGGGAATTATAAGTTGAGGGAAAAATATGAGCCACTTCCTGGAGATGAGGAAGTGAGCCGTCACCTAATTTGCTGGGAAGTTCCAGAAGGGAAGCGACAGAGATAAGGTTAGAAGGGAATTGGGCATATTGGCGAGGTTCTGCAACACCCAGCAGACGCACTTGTGTCTCTGGAGGCAACAGGCAGCATGGATAATTGGCGAGTAGGGACCCCTTGGCCAGAGCTGCACTTGAGGGGCCCTGCCAGCCTAGCAGGGAGCAGGGAGGGAGGCTCTTTGGAGGCTCCAGGTGAAGAGAGGTGGAGACGCCATCAATCTGCAGCAGGTGGCCTCATGGTGGGGACAGAAGAGAAATGCACTGAGAGGAAACCCAGGCGGGGACTGGAGGCTTGGAAGGGGACTGCATTCAGGGACAGAGTGAGGAGCCTCGAGGTTGTGGGCAGGGTGACCGCGAGGCCGGCGGGGTGTTCGCTGTAATGGGCAAGTAGGGTCAGGCGGGTGCAAGGGCTGTGGGGGGAGTAAGGTACCTCCCCACCCCAAGCTGACTGCAGGTGCCCATGTGCCCCTGGCCCTCCAACTGCCCCATCGGGCGGGCACTGGTCAGGGGCCCGTTGTACGGCTTCGACAACTAAGCGCTCATTACTTTTATCATCGTACTCTGATCATGAGTCAAGACGTCGAAGGATAAAATCTTTAAGATTTTAGTCTTTGATGGTTTTAGATGCCACAGGGTGTCTGTTGATGACAAATCTCATACATGTTGACTCAGAGAAGAGGAAGATGGTGATGTCATGGAGAAAAACGAAGACGTGAATGGCCACGGCACTGGTTGAGGTAACACCGGCTGCCTGATGGACCCCAGACTCAACGCCGGGTGTGCTCCCTTGGGAAAGCAGCAGTGGGGTGCAGTATCTCCACTCAGCGGGTGACCCTGGTCGCTGGGTGAGTGTAACCGGTCAGCAACCCAGGCCAACTCCTGCTTTGCCGTCTTCAACCCGTTTCGATGCAGGGCAAATCCTAACAGCTTCAGCGTATGCCCGTTGTGGTCCTTTTACGGAAACCATAGAAAACTGTTCTTACGCTGGCCCTGGGCCCCCGAATTCCTCGTCTACAGCTCATCAAGCCCAACAAATAAAATTCCTCTCATTTTTCCAAGTTTGTTTTCCCATCTTTTCCTTTACTGCATGCTACAAAGGCATCATCCTGAAATAATGGATATTCTTGTGATTGAACCATAGCTCTTTGGAACAAATACAAAACTATATTATTAAGTTAGAAACGTCAGTTATAATGTTAATGATGGCAGGACAGTCCCCTTTGCTTTTGTATCATCATTCACCCAGCTCCTTATCATAAGATGACTCATTTTCCCACATGAATGTATAAAACTGTACCAAATATATACCTAGAGCAGTTTTGTTCTTCAGAATTTCCTCCAGAGGGACATTACTCAACCGAAAGAAGTGAACCATTATGTGGTTCTCAGTCAATCATACCATGTTGACTTCCAAGAATATTCCCAGAACTCTCCACATTTACAAACAATATAGGAGTGTGCTTGTTTCAAGACAGACATGCCAGCAGTGGGTGTGTGGGTTTTCCATTATTTTATTGATAAAACATATCTTAAGTGCTACCTCATTTTTTTTGCTTTTAAAACATAAGCACAAACTTATTTTAGAAGAGTTGTAAAATACAGATATGCACAGAGAACAAAACAAAAGCTACCTATAATTTTATCTTCTAGAGATAGCCCATGATCATGTCTTTCAAGAATTATTTCTATGTATACATGTGAGGATGTAACAGGTTGTACTCATCTAAATGACTATGCATGGGTTTGCACTGGACACCAGACTTTGATTTCTTTTTCATTTGATAAATAACATCATAAGAATTTGATTTTAAACCATCAGAATGCATATTTCTTTTAATTCCATATTTTAAGACATTCAACTTAATAATAGTCTCAGGTCTGGTTATTTGCTTTTTGTTTGTTTGCTTGTTTGTTTTGTTTTGTTTTAGAGAGAGAGCACGAATGGGGAAGAGAGGGGTAGAAGGAGAGAGAATGAGATGGAACATCTTAAACAGGCTCCACGCTCAGCACGGAAACTGATGCAGGGCTCGATCCCACGACCCTGGGATCATGACCTGAGCTGAAATCAAGAGTCAGACACTCAACTAACTGAGCCACCCAGGCGCCCCTCAGCTCTTGTTTTAAAGTTCTGATTATTCAGGGCACTTGGGTGGCTCAGTTGTTTGAGCATCCGATTTCGGCTCTGGTCATGATCTCACGGTTGGTGAGTTCAAGCCCCGCATCGGGCTCTGTGCTGATGTCTCAGAGCCTGGAGCCTGCTTCAGATTCTGTGTCTCCCTCTCTCTCTGCCCCTCCCTCGCTCATGCTCTCTCTGTGTCTCTCAAAAATAAATAAACATTGAAAATTGAAAAAAAAGAAAAACTCTAATTATTCAGCTTGTGCCTAAGCCTTTTTGCCAATTTTCTCAGTACTTTCTTGTGCATAAACTGCTTCAGTGAGTTTCCTTGGTGAACGTACTTTGGACACACATGGACACGCTTCTTTTCGGAATGATCACACCATTTCATGCAGCTCCCACCACCCAGACCTGCATCAAGACAACGCACTCTACGCGCCTTTAACCTTTTCCAATCTAATAAGTGGAAAATATCCATTTTTAAGTTTGAATTTCTTCGTTTATTGGCCAAATTAAATATTTTCAATGCTTAGTTCCTGTGTTTTCCATGTGAATCTACCATGGTATGAATAACTTGTTTGTGCCCTCTTTTTAAAATCATTTTGAGAAGATTCTTATTACATTAAGGATTCCAACTTCTTTTAATCATACATACTGCAGATATTTCCAGTATGTTGTTTTACTTTCTATATTTTATGGGTTACTTTAACATATGAATACTTGTAATTTTAGGCGTGAAAAAAATCAATGAACATGTTCCTTGTATATTCTTTTTTTTTAAGTGTATTTATTTATTTTTGAGAGAGAGTGCAAACAGGGGAGGGGTAGAGAGAGAGAATCCAAAGCAGGCTTTGTGCTGTCAGTGCAGAGGCCAACACGAGGCTCAAACTCATGAACCGTGAGATCATGACCTGAGCTGAAATCACGAGTTGGACGTTCAACCAACTGAGCCACCCAGGCGCCCCTTCATTGTATATTCTAATTTTGGTATTATGCTTAGAAAGGCCAAATCAATCCCAGGGGTTTTTTTTGTTTTGTTTTGTTTTGCTAACATTTTCTTCTAGCTATTTAAGTATTTTTTTTTCATGATTTTATGATTTCATTTAAAAAGAGTCTATCTCCGGCTGAAATGTAGTTGGCTCATCAGCTGAGATCAGGATCTAAACAGTTAACCGATGACCTTATCACCGTATTGGATAATCCAGCCTTTCAGCAATTCTTTGCAATGCCATCCAGATAAGAGGAGAAGTTAGCACTCTTTTACGTGGGTGACCCAATAGCTATCTTTAAATACGGTGACATCTGTGATGCCAGGGGAGGGCTGAACGTTCCAGAGAGCAGCGGTGGGAGCGGTGGATGGAAGGAGCGTGGCCTTCACCTGGGTGCAGAGTCTCACTTGCCAGGATGCGTAAGGAATTGCTTGGAATTGAAGCGGCCACCTTGGCAAGAGTCAGCCCCGTTCCAGAACTGACCTATGCCGCTCCCCTGACCGTGTGGGGAGGACGGCTGTATCAGGGGGCTCTGATTCCCTTCTAGTCCTGAGAGTCCTAATTCTCCTGGATCTGGGGCAAACCGGGACTTGGAATATCTCCTTTCCATAACTTGGCATTGGATACAGAGAATATCTCCTTTCCATAACTTGGCATTGGATACAGAGGGCTGACGATGGCTGTGCTGAATCCGAACAAACAGACCTTTCTGACAGGCTCATCCAGGGGCAACGACTTAATTACCCGACTGATCTCCACATATCCGGTTCGCAGCGGGTGCCCCTGACCCAGCTTGGCCCAGTGTGAGAATGTGGCACAGACCAATGGCAGGCATGCGCGGTCTGTCGTAGGGAGGGACTGCGGTATCTGGGAAACTATTTGCTCTGCTTATTTTGGGCTAGAAGCATCGCATCTTATTTGTGTGTAGCTGTTTGGCAACAGAGAAAGATTAGAAAGGCTAAATTTAACAAATGCTAAATGTATCCTGGGTCCAATGAAAACTATGACAGCTATTTTCCCACCTGGTAGAGACTACAGGAAATCATGCCCCCAAGATCCCACAGTCCAAGGAATGGCAGTTTTTCTTCTTTGGGATTATTTGTGGGACAGACCCTGGCATTTGCTACATTAATCCAGTCTGGTCAAATTATCCCATCTATTTAAAGGGCATGACACTTGGCCACCAAAGGTCAAAAGATGAGGCAGAATGCCCTTAGCTGGTGTTCTCAGAAAAAAACAAGTGGGTCTGGCCAATATTTCTCTGAGAAAGGAAAGCAGCCTCAGCCCACGGCCATCCTGTCCCCTTGTACGGGCCTGGCTCATGGGCCTCTGCCCAGAGAGTGAGATCATGGGGTGTTCTGAGCCTTCCACATGGCCCGCAGGCCCATTGAGCCATCTGTCTGTGCCCAGGACAGAAATCGAGAGAACACGAGCCTGGAACACAGCTGTGGGCCGTGTTACCCAGCACAGCTTAATTCTCACAGTCTACGTGGGCTGGGGGTGCACGACCACGTGTGTGGGCAGGAGGGGGGCACAGGAGACAGGGACCCTCCCTCGAGGTCTTTTATCAATCAGGACAAATGTTCCCTGTGACCTGTCCCCAGGCACAGCCCAGAACATCATGGTTAAGAACGTGAATCCAGGAGAGTGAGTCTGAATCCTGGTTCCAGTGCTCACTCTCCAGCTGTATGATTTGGACAGGTGACATAGCCTCTCTGGGCCTCCGCTTCCAGTTCCCTCATCTGTGAAATGGGATACTAGCAGGGGTCTCAGGGTCTGAGGGGAGTAAGTGACTCATTTCTCTCTCATGAACACTCCCACGCACGTGTGCGTGTGTGAGTATGTCCGTACAACTGTTTCGTGTTAGTATTTGTTCCAAATTATGGACCAGGTGCTGGACAAGTGGAGAAGGCTGTGACCTTGCTCTCGGGAACCTGGCGTGTGTTTAGTCCTTAACCAGAGCACTTCCATCTAGAAGGGATGAGAAATACTATCTGCCTAGGGAGGGAAAGCAGATTAGCCTTTATTTATCTCCTTCCAGACTTTCTGAGATAGATTCCCAGTGGCTCCAGAAATCAGGGTTCAATTTGTATCATAGTCAAAAAAAGAAGGAAGGAAAGAAGGAAAGGAGCAAGGGAGAGGGAGAGGGAGACAGACAGAGAGAGAGAGGAAGGAAAGAAGGAAGGAAGGAAGGAAGGAAGGGAGGGAGGGAGGGAGGGGAGGAAGAAGGAAAGAAGGAAGGAAGGAAGGAAAGAAGGAAGGAAGGAAGGAAGGAAGGAAGGAAGGGAGGGAGGGGAGGAAGAAGGAAAGAAGGAAGGAAGGAAGGAAGGAAGGAAGGAAGGAAGGAAGGAAGGACGAAAATAGGGGCACTTGGGTGGCTCAGTTGGTTAAGCGTCCAACTCTTGATTTCTGCTCAGGTCATGATCTCATGGCTTGTGGAACTGAGCCCCGTGTTGGGCTCTGTGCTGACAGCGTGGAGCCTGCTCGAGATTCTCTTTCTGCCTCTCTCTCATAATAAATAAATAAACTTTGAAAGGAAGAAGGAGAAAGAGAAGGGCCCGTATCAAACCCACAAAAGCCTGCTTCAGTGGCCCATAGCTTGCTGTCCCATTTGTCTTGCCGTTCCAGGCAGTTCATCCTGACATGGGCTCCGTTGTTGTAGACGTGTTCCTGCTTGGATCCAATCACCATTTCATTTCTGCCTTCTTACCCCATTTGGCTGCCTGTGAACGTGGGCATTTGGGTCTGGCCCTTGCTCCCTCGTGACCACGTACACACAGGACACCCAGTAAAGTTTGCATCTCACACACATGGGACATACTTACACTACAAAGTTTCGGTATTTATCCGAAATTCTATTTTAACTGGCAGCCCATATTTCTATTTGCTGAATCTGGTAGCTTCTTTCTTCTGTTGGGCTAACGTGGAGACTATACCAGCCCTAGCCAAGCTCCCAGACAAAGCCCCCAGCTACCCGATCCCGAGGGGTGGGCCTCACCCCACCTCAGCCCCACCACTCCCTTGTCCAGAGGAGGGACTGGCCCTGTGTAGACCGGCCTCCCCTCCACCAAGGAGGAAGGGAGAAGAGCTTCATTTCTAGTGAATGCTGGCTCTGTTCCCAGGATACTCAACTTCCAGCTGTGCACAAAGTCAGCCGTGGCTCTTGTCCACCTAACTGACACGCTTTCTGTTACGAACGTGTGAGGTTCCAGGCCAACAGATGAGTCTGAGGTGTCTACACAGCCCACAATTCCCGATATCCTCCTTAAGAGCTGAGGCCTTCCGGAATTTTCTTTTTCAGATATCAGGTCAGGTTTTCATCTCACAGACAGGAATTCTGTACAAGACGTAGGATATTCCTGCAGAGTGGCACCAGGTGGGGGGTCCGACCCCCAGAAGAGGAAAACCAGCCTGCGGAGTCGCTTGGCCTCTGCAGCCTGCGGAGTCCGACAAAAGTGGCGAGAATAGAAAAGAAGCATCGGCTCAGAGGTCTTCTCCGTGAGACCCCAAATTAGCCATAGAGCAACCAGGGGACTGAGAGCCAAGCGGGGCCGCGGCTGAACATCCACCCGCGACACTGAGGTGCAGGTTAGAGGGAGGGAGCGGACCTGGTGTTTAACACAAATCACAGGTTGGAGTGGGGGGCAGACACATCAGCTCCACGACTCTTGTTATGACGGGCTCAGAAATCAGCCTGGCGGGAGGCTTTCCGTATGCACGCTTTGCCGGCATAATTTATATTCAGGCCGGTGGCTGAAATGCGGATCTGAGGCCAGACACAAGGAAGCAGGCAAGATGGGGGAATTGGATGTATTAGAGTCCCATCAATTTTCTTGATATCCACAGAGGATGTGCTCACACACCCCACTGCTGTGGGACCCATAACAAGTGAATTTATTCCTGCTGGAGACGAGACAAGGGGATCCGGGGAGGTTTGTGTTCGTCCGGAGGGTGATAGATTCAGAATGATCCTGTCTTAACGCTGTGGTTCCCAGGTCTCGTTTAAAAATGGAGAAACCGAGGAGGCAAGTCCTTACCGGCTAAAGATAAACGAGGTCTTCATCCACCAGGTTAATGTCACAGTTTTTGTAGGAAAACCCAGAGCTAGAAAGTGCTTAGAGGTAGAGCTGTTTACCCAGGGGGCGGTGGACTCAGAACAGCTGGCCACGCCATGCCGCGTTCACACTGGAGTGACTGTCCTAGAGAACACCACGGGGAAACCCCTGCCTCCTGTGGAGTCGAGACCCACTGCAATACTACCCCTGGGACTTTTGAGTGCCCTATGGCGTGGGCAATGCATCGAGAGCCCATCAAAATGCCGAGACACCAATGGCGGTAGAGAGGGACAGGATTTTCCTGGTTCCGGCTCCGTTGTGATGCAGCACAGAAATCCAAGGCTTCAAAGGAGGCGGGTTTCCGAGAGACATCGCCTCCATCCCACTGAGCAACCGGGGGTAGGTCGAGGGGGGTCCCACGTGGAGTTGAGGGGGCCGCTGTCTTAAGAGCTTCCGCATTGCCTTCCCATTCGTTAATCAAGGATCAGGGAAAGTCTTTCTTCCCATTAGGGAATCAGATTCCAAAACGATGCTCAGTCTGCAAGAGACATGCTGTTTTTGTTTCACTCATTCAGAGCCTCGTGGCCCTGGAGCCATGGGCGAGACAGCGCAGGTCCGTGCGTAAGGATCCCAGCACCATGTTCGGAGGGATCCCCATCTCGACCATCTGGAAATGGGGATATAACTCCTTCCTCTTGGGTTTCTTTCAGGGTTGAACAAGAAAATCTCCACCAAATGCCCAGGCCCGGATGCATCCAGAAAATGTGCACTAGATCCCAAAGAGACAAAGGTCACTCTCGGTGGAGGACAGGTGAGGTGGGCAGAAAGGATGGGGACTCAGTAGGCCTGCTGATTGGATGATTGCAGTTGAGAAAGAAAGAGATGCCAGGTGAGGGAGAAGCAGTCCCAGGACGTGGGGACACCACCTTGGCAGCCACCGCACCCGCCGAGGGCCGGTCTCTTTCCAAAGGCCGTGCCTTTGCCGTGGCTATTCCCCGCACCTGGGATGCTCTTGACCCAGATCTCTGCCAGGCCGGCAACCTTTGTTTTGCAGAGAACAACTCAAAGTCATCGGTGCTGGGACTCTCATGGGTACCTCCCATCAGCTCCCCAGTGTGTCCCCCGCTCCCCTCCTCTGCATGGCTGTGTTTAAAACCGAATCCAGGATTTCATTTATCAGCTCTGGTAAGATGACAGGCACAGAGGCACCTGCCTTGGGAGAGAGGAGCGTATGACTCACAGTTCCCAAGACAACGGGACCACCAGGCACGCGGGGCCACATGAGGAAATGCTGGCCTTGACCAGGAGGCACAGGGGCAAGAGGAAATCAGGGGCCAGAACTTAGATGTGGTTTTTGTGGGAAGGAATGGGGAGGGAGGGCGGACCAGCTGAGTGGTTTAGCATTGGATCCCTTGAGTATTTTCGGCAGGCTCTGGGCGGCAGGGTGGTCTCCTGTAGCCCAGTACTCGGACTTGGGGGGATTTCGGGCAGGGGAAGGTTGGCTTGGCACGAGCGTTGAAGGAGATGACTGTGGGACCAGACTAAGGACTGGTTGGCCTGCATAGGGAAGGTGTGCCCGCAGGCCAGGTGAGTCGTGTTCTGCCTCTAGGAATCGGCTAACCCTGAGAGGGACAGTCCGCTGCTGGGTCTGCAAAGCCCCAAGAGGCAAAAGCCCTATAATATATAGAAGATAAAAAGGGTGGCGGATACAGGCTGCGGGCATGGGCTCCTGTGCCCTCTGGCTTTTGCCAGAAGAGAGATCGCCATCGGGGTATTTACCCACCTGTCCCCTCCCTGGCAGGCTGTCACCTGACTGAAGCCACATGGCTTTGTCCTCCTCTGCGGGACTTTCCCCATGGTTTCTGTGGGCCACCCCTCCCTCCTTGCCCTGGGGCCACTGCCCCCATTCCCCGTGAGCCTCATAGACCCTTCCCACGCTCACAGGGGGCCAATCTTGTCAAAGCCCTCTTTGAGCTATCCTAATTTAAGTGTGGCGGGTGCCCTCTGTTTCCTGCTGGGATGCTTACGAATGCCAGAACTGCACCCAGAAGCAGCCCTCTGACCCTCCGAATGGATTCTGGGATTGGGTTGCTTACCTATTCAATGACCACAGGACTCACTTCCCTGCTGGCAACGTGATTCATGCGCGGCACGTGGAGGCCTCATCGCGATCACGTTACCATCGTGGCATCACCAGCGGAAGCATGGCACGACGCACAGGTAGAAGGCAGGCGGCTGTGGCACTCGGTCACCGTGGCAACGACGATGCTCAACAACATTGTGGCGTAATCTGGCTTCTTCTCACCACCCAGGGAGCAGGCAGAGAGAACGAGAAATTAACACTATACGTAACGCAATTAAGAACGTGTGTGCAGAGCCAGCTTTCCAGAATCCTCTCTGTGGTCTTGGGGCCGACATGGCGGAGGCCTTAGTCTAGGCGCTGGCTATACGGCTGGGCCGCAGAGTGGGGTCCCAGTTAGAAGCGCAAGCACCCGGGTGCAGCCAGAGTAAGGGCGATGGGAAGGGGAGTCAAGGGTGGGGAGTCTGGAATGAGCCTCCATATTTTCCCTGAACCTCCCTTTGTCAACGTGAATAGTCCCTTTGGTGAAACCAGTAATAACAGCAGCCTGATGATCCTAATTGGGGTGTCGCACCTGTTTTCTGTGTCCCTTGCGGGTCACACCTTTCCCAGAGCACCCTCCTCCCCACCCGGCCAGAGCCGGGTCCTTCCCCCTCCCAGCTCTGCCCCAGAACCTCAGGGTCAGCTGATTCCTAGAACCTCACTCTGCTGTTTGATTCGTTGCTGTGCTCGGGCCGCCACAGCAGAATGCCACAGGCTGGGCAGCTGACACGGCAGGAGCTAACTTTCTCCCAGTTCTGGAGGCTGGAAGTGCAGGGTCCCGGGGCTGACAGGGTTGGTTTCTGGTGAGACCCCGTCCCGGCTGGCAGACGCTCTAAGTCCCTCCAAAGGCCCTTGGCATAGTGTTCCAACTGTGCTGGGAGAAGGCAGCCATGGCTTTGATCATGGGGTGACATGGGGACAGTATTTGGGGGAACCAATATGGCATCAACGTGAAGATGGACGGAGAGGGAATAAATGAGGCGGTCAAGCCCCTCGGGGGGAGACTAAGCGAATCCAAACGTGCGGAGTTGAGTGTCTAGACTGACAGAGCAGCGGAGGTGAGACGGGGGGCTGCGTTTCAGAGACATCCAAGGAAAGATGGAAAGAAGGAAGTTTAGCTGGAAGGAGTGGGGGGGGGGCAGCAATGAGGAAGAGCTACAGACATCCCAGTGAGGGAACCCGGATGCCTAAGAGGCCGTGCCCGTGGGAACCTGGCTGGCACTCCTGCGTGGGCACCTGTGACGTTTAGGAGGGCTGACATCTCGTGGACCAACGCTCAGCCGTGGGGAGATGGGCACTGGTGGCGGGTGAGTCTCCGTTTCATCCCACGCGTGGACCATTCCGAGTCACGCCCTTCTGTCCTCACCATGTCCCGCTGGGGGGGGTGCGTGGTGACCAGCTTGATATCAGATGGCAGGGTGTATCACACTGACTGCACGGGCTTTTCGTCTCTCCCTAGGTACTCTTCCCGGATCCCTATCCCTCTACCTGGTTGACCTCCCAACATCAGCTACCTACACACCACCCTTCTCCGAAGCCGGATTTTTGGCGGGTGAAGGGATAACACCAAGTCAGGTCCCTTTTGGTGAGGGATCACGCGGCTGGCTCGAGACACGTGGGGCTTGATACGATGCTGGGCAGGCCGTCCGCGATGCACAGCGAGGGATGTGGGCTCAACCTCACGTACCCAGAACGGACAGCTGTTGCCAGGATCTGATGCATTTCCTGATGGAGGGTGTAAGAAACGGAATGCTAGAGGCTGAGGCACGGGCAAAGGCTACTAGAACGATTCACCGCGACCCGCATTTGCTGTGCCTGCTCGGGTCCCAGGCTGGGCCAGGAAGCAGGTGCACAGCGGTCAACAGGATGTGGTTCCTGGCCTCTTGGGGCTTACAGTCTAGGGGAGGAGGCAGAACCAAACAGGTAGCAGCCCCCCGGGGACAAGTATAATGCTAGAGGCCCCCTTGGGGGACATAAAGGGAGGGTGATCCCCACGATCCCCAGAGATGAAAGTCTTCTCCTGAAAGAAGTCTTCCTGACCCCTCACTACCAGAAATGGCCCCTCCTTGCTCTGAACCCCCCCCACACGTGACCTTCTCTTTGCATTTTTCACACGTTGCCTTCTGTTCCTTGCTTCCTTTTCACCCATGTTCATCTGGCCTCACCAAGTACGCGGCAAACTCCTCGGTTCCCGGCCAGGTCTTAGTCATGTTTGCACCGTCCCCAGTCTCTCTACTGTCCCTTCTGTCTCCCTACTGGACCTTTGTCCTGCTCCAGGCCGAGTCTCTCACATTTAAGAGCTTAATGGACCTTTGGATCGGTTATTGATAAACGGATGGGACGAAGGGAGGAGGGAAAGGAGGAAACAAAGTGCAGAGAGTGAGGAGGGGAACCAGGCCAGGAGGGCTGCACCAGGGAGGGGGTCGGGACACAGGGGCCAGGCAGTGGTGATGTCAGATGCTTCCAATGACCAAGGGGACATATGTGGAGAAAGGCCAGGGAATTCAGGAGGAAGGAGATCCCACGTGACCACAGACAGAGAGATGACCACAGAGTGAGAGCTCCATCTATGGATTTCGGGGGGCCGACAATGTCCCCGGGGAGCACTCCACTCAGATCCCATTCCTGAACTTCCAGCTCCGTGGACCTGCCTCTTGGGCATCTGTATCTGGGCATTTCACAGGAACTTCAGAGTCCACATGGTCAAGATGAGAAAGACTATCGCCTCCTCTAGGAAGCCTTCCATGATGCCGCTTCCCCCATAAAGCTATTAGTTCTTTACCTTTAAGTTGCACCCACCACAGTCCCTTATCACCTACTCACCAGGGTGGGGTGTGTCTCCCCTGTCTGGCCATGAGCACACCCAGGGCAAGGGCTTTGCTTCGGTCACTGTGTGTTCCCACACTTAGCTCTCTGCCGGTGTGCCGTCCAGACTCTAAAAAAAGATGATGGGTCCCTGAAGGATGGGAACACGAGGCATTGCAGTGAGTGGGAAAGGGAAACGGAACGTTCCCTGGGGGTGTCAGCTAGACCAGCCGTGGGTTTAGTACAGATGTGAGTGGAAAGTGAAAACGGTCAGCAGTGGAGACAGAGGCAGTTAGAGGAGCCGCGGGTCTGATGTCCCTTTGCCTCCAGTTACTTGCAGGTGGCCATGATGACCTTAGTTAGACTCCAACCAGAAGTCGGAAGCAGCCGACGCTACCTATGAGTAGTTTGAGTGATTTTTGCCCCGCCAGCATCCTGGAGTCGGCTCTGCTCGAAAATGTTCACCCATGAAATACAATATATCTGTAAACACATTCTGATGAAATCTAGATGAGGGGAGTCCCCCGACAAGGTGGGTGCGTGTCTGGGGTGGATGCTAATGGCCTGGAAATGAGGACAGAAGAGGTCAGCTCCAGGGAGGTCTGGCAGTCTCCACGGTGACATCTCAGATGACCCTGGCGTCAGGGAAGCTCGCTCGTAAGTCCAGCGAGGCGGGCTTGCCAAGGACTCTGGGAGCGGGTCACGAGGAGCCAAGTGCACAGGAAAACCAACCAGGGGCACAGCCCAGGGAGGGGACAGCAGCCAATAAGTCCAACCCCCTGACCTTTTTCCATTCTTTTCCATGGGAATCTGGGTTTGTTTGGAAATTTGCTTCCTCATGATTTTTCAGCTCAGGCCTGCCTGCTCAACTGGCCCCGAGCACCCAAATGCAGACGAGGCATGTCTCCGTGATTCTCCGATTGGAAGTACCCGGCCACCGGTGGCGACCCCAGGATCTCGCGGCATCTACTCCCGCAAAGCCGGCTGCTCTGTGCCTGACGCACGGGGCCGACAGTCAGGCTTATTTCCGCATCAGCTGCACCTTGAGGAGTCTAGCACTGAGCACCACACTACGGGAGACATTCTTCATTTTCCTTCATTATTTTCTTTAAGATTCAGAATGCAAGGACCTTGGTGTCACCACAACCCTACTTTACAGGTGGGGAAACTGAGGTCAGAAAGTTGAAGTGGCTTCCCCAGAGTCCCCAGGCAGCGGGTGACAGAGCTGGAGTCAAGTCAAAGCCTCTGCCCCACCCAGGACAGGTGTCACTGCTCTGTGTTTGGGGGCCGATAACCGTATTCTTACAAAATTAGCAGGCGGTTCATCCGAGGGCCCCGGGGCTCTTTTCCAGGCTTTCCCAGCGCGTTGGGTATTTCTGCCGAAAACCGGGGCAATGCACTTACAAGATAATGCAATGACTTGATTCTGTCTGCGTCCCTGTTAAATTTATTTTAAAATGTCAGAATGGTAATGTGACACGTACATTTCACGTGTTGACTGAACAGCTGGTAGTTTTTTTTTACTTTTTTAAAAAATGTTTACTTATTTATTTTTGAGAGAGAGAGAGAGAGAATAAGAACGCAAGAGCAGGGGAGGGGCAGAGAGAGACAGGGAGACCCAGAATCTGAAGCAGGGAATCTGCAGCAGGTTCCAGGCTCTGAGCGGGGCCCGAACTCACGAACCTCGAGACCCTGAGCTGAAGTCAGACGCTTAACAGACTGAGCTACCCAGGCACCCTTTTTGCTTTTAATGAAGTGATAGATTTAATAACTAGTTAATAGCCAGTGAAGATGGTTAAGCCAGCTGTTGACAGATGTCATTCAAGTGTTTCTTTCTAAAGCATGTGATTTAAAGGAAAACACCATGTAGGTTCGTGACCCGCTGCCTCACCGGTGCCACCTAAAGGCATGTGTGGACAGGTTCCCTGCACAAATCCTCTGCTTCATCCTTTCTCCTCCTTTCCTCTTCGTGCTTTGTTGCCCCAGGTTTGGGGGCCCCCCATCTACCTCATGGCGTTCATTGTATATCACTGTGCTTCTCCTGCCTTCCGTCTGCTTGGAATGGGCTCCCTCTGGGACCGTCCAACTCCTATTCATCCATCAAAACCCACCGTGGGCCTCCTTTCCAGGCAGGTTCCCTGAAACCTGAGCTAACAGGTGCTCCCACAGCCCCCAGGGACACTGCCATGTCTGGCCCTGCATATGCACCTGCTATCACTGCCATAACAAATTACTGTAAGTTCAGTGGCTTAAAGCAATGCAAATTTATTATTTTGCAGTTCTGGAAGCCAGACGCCCATCCTGGGTCTCCCTGGGCTAAAACCAAGGTGTCCGCAGGATGGCACTCCTTTCCGGAGGCTCTAGGGGGGGATCCACACCGCCACCCTTTTTGGCTTCTAGAGGCTGCCTGTGTCCCTTGACTTGAGTTCCCTTCCTCCTCCTGCAAAGACAGCATGAAGGGTTAAGTCCTTCCCACATCCAGCCACTCTGACTTCTGCTTTCTGCTTGCCCGGTCACATCTCTTGGACTCTGACCCTCCTGCTTTCCTCTAAAGTGCCCCCTCACACGAGGTCTTTAACGTCCTCACATCTGCTTGTTGCCACATGAGGTGGGGGGATTAGGACATGGCCGTCTCTGGAAGGAGGCACTATTCTGCCCCATCTCCTGTCCTTGTTTACAGCTCTTACTAGAACGTAAGTGCCTTGGGGCAGAGCCCGCGTCTCGTTCGTCTTGCTTTTCTATCCCCCACCACTAGATCGGACCCATCGTGGGACCTTCATAAATACATGAACTGAGTTCACCTGCCTCCCCGCTACCCGGAATCACATCCCGCCAACCCGCTGAAGCACTAGCTCTTGCCTGCATCGTTCGGGGACCCGCCTCTGCCCCAGGACGATGCACACTTGAACCGGGAGCTCCTGGAGACTACACCCTTTGGGCTCAGAGGAAGAAGAATCTAGAAGTGGAAGGGGAGGCTGTGGGATCCTCAGGCATGCACCAGCTACCCACCGCTCTGCTTGGCGGGGCAGGAGCCCGGAGAGCCCTCTTGCCTGAGCAGACCCAGACCAACAATGTTAGTTTCTAGCATCTCTGCTGACTCCCGTTGCCGCAGACCAAGCCGTAGAGCCCAGAGCGGTGCGTGGGGCTCGCAGGGCAGATCCAGGGTGTCTAGACAAAGCTGCTCGTTGGCAGGACCCTTCCCATCCCCTGCCCACTGGAATCAACGGCTGTTGGATCCTTCTTGGCTCTGGGCTCTTGGTATATTTCCAGTGTATACCTTTGTCTCCCACCTGCCTCACTTTTAGGCTCCCACGCGTGCAGGGTGTGCCTGGCTGCGTCCCCCCCCTTGCACTCCACGCCTCTCTGCTGTGCTCCCCGTGATCCGCCCCTGGGCTCGGCCGGCCAGCCTGAACCCCATCAAAGGCAGGCTTAAAAAAAAAAAGAAAAACAAACCCATGCCGGAAGAGAATGAGTATTTCGGCATAGAAACAGAAACCGCCTAAGGAAAGAGCGTGTAGATGCGAGCATCACAGCACAGGGGGCAGTCTGTGCTGTTGCCTGCGCAGGACCCAGGACGGCTTCTCCGGATCCCAGCCAGCGGCTCAGACGTGTTCTCTCTCCATGGGGTTCTCTCCGGAGGTGTCCCGGGGGGAGGCGTGGAGCCCACCTCTCCTGTGCCGGCAGGCAGGCAGAGCATAAGCACGGATGTCAGCAGTTAGAGTCTCCCAAGGCCCTCCTGCTGGGCTGCTGGGGGCCTAGGTTTGTGCACCGCCCCCCAATCCCCAACACTGGCCTTCTTCGGACACGCTGGGAGCCTCTATGGACCTCAAATGCCAGCTTCTCTGAGCTGCTCTGTGTTGCTCTGAAGGGAAGGCAGATAACGACCTTGACCGGGCGGTCGCCCTGCCTGAGCCCGTTCAGCAGCACTAAAGCCAGACTCTGAAGGGCTCTCAAGTCAGACCCGGCCCCGGTTCTGATTGGCTGCACCACTCTGCTTGCTGGTCCCGCCTCCCGATCCGGGGTCTACCTCAGCGGTCGGCTTGCTTTTCTTGTTAAGGACCAGACAGCAAAGATTTTTGGCCGTGAGGTCTTGAGAGCAGCTACTCATCTTGGCCACTGTGGTGCAGAAGCAGCCATGGACAATGTATAAAAAAGCGAGCGTGGTTGTGTTACCCAGAAAGCAGGCAGCCGCCAGATTTGGCCCACAGTTTGCTGACCCCTGTTCTAATTCGTAAAATGAGGATCGTGAAGGTATTTATTAGATAGGACCGTTGAGAAAATAAGGCTCTCAGGGCAGAATGTGACAGACACTAAGTGCTGACGGATGCCCGTGAGTAACGCTGTGCACCCGAAACAGGTGCAGGTGTCTGGGCTGAGCACTGAGTTTATTCTTCTGTAGAGCTCGACGTTCTCCTTTGACTTCTCTGGGCTGTGCATCTGTAAAATTCTGTGGTTGCACGGACTAGCGTCGATGTTCGCGGAAGTCAGACTCGTTCGCGTGAGCCAATGATTCTTGAACACTCCATATGCCTGAGCCTGAGGGTGAAGGAAGAGGTTGGAGGAAGGGGCACGTCCTGTTATATCCACCTCTGAGCATTTCTAGGCTCTGCTTTTCTGGCTCTGCATCTTTCCATCCTTCTCCCACCTCTCGTTTCCCTTCTCAGGCACTGGGGGGCTGCGTCCCGTAATACCCACTTTACTCTTTCCTTCTGCAAATACCGGGACGTCTCTCTACCGTGCAAGCCTAATCATTATCTCTCCTCTTTGTCGGGTACTCAGTGACCTCTGCAAACTTCCACAGGCTTCTTTAAAACATTTCTTTTAATGTGTATTTATTTTTGAGAAAGAGATCGAGACAGAGTGTGAGAGGAAGACGGGCAGAGAGAGCAGCGTCTTTTACGACCTAGCCTTGGAGGTCACACATGTCACCGGTGCCACAGGTTCTGATTCTGTAGAACGTCACTAAGCCCCGCCCACTTCCCAGGGGCAGAGAGCTAAGCTTTACTTTTTCTTTCTTTCTTTCTTTTTTTTTGTTTGTTTGTTAAGCTTTACCTCTTAAAGGAAGGAGAGTCAAAGAATTTATACATACACTTAAAAACCACCACATACGCATGCGTTAAGTTTTCAACATGCATATCAACGTATGAAGGTTCAGGAACTGAGAAGCCAGAAAGACAGGCTTTTAGATCCCAAATTTCCCCTTGTGCTCCTTAGAGGCTCTTAAACAAGACTATCATCTTCCCTGAACTTCAGTTTTTATCTGTAAAGAGAGAATGAGGCTACCTAATTCCAAGGAATGGCAGAGAGAGTAAATGAAATGATATGTGGCATAGATAATAAAAGTTGTCTCATTGTTCCCGTGCAGGGCGGACGGGTCCCCACCAGGCTCACCTCCCTCCTGCTCCCTGGACACCTTGGATTCCAGCCTCACTGAATGGCTCATTGTCCCGCCTGCCCTGTGCGCCCTCACACCCGGGCCCTTCACACACGCTGCTCCTTCCGCCTGCAGGGTCCCGAACACTTTTATAATTATTCTTACTGTTGTTAATCAAAATCACTATTCTGTGTCCTCTTGCAAAAGACCTGAAACACCAGAAGGGCTCATATGTTCAATAGCGCTCGCACAGAAAACCGAAACAAGAAAGAGGAAACTTCCTGGGGCCAGTGCCCTGCAGAGACAGTTTTTGGTGGAGACGTGTTGGCCCCCGGCCCACATTCCCGCCCGGGAAGAGGGCCTTCCCAGCCCTGGGAGGATGACGCTCTGGGAGCTCCTCACCTGGAAAGGGATCGTTTCGAAAATCAGATCTGTAAACTCACGACGAATCTGCCAAAGATGCTGTGTCGCGTTCTCTGTCTCCGAGGCCACCCGAGTATAAAGGCGTGTAAGGAAAACCTCCCATAGAACCTGGTGGCTCCTGAGCCACACGGGAAAGAAAGAGAAAAAGGTGCTGACTCTTATAAATGGAAGTCTATCGAATTCCTCTTATTATCTGTGTGCTAACAAAGAAGACAGGGGCTGGGAGACTGCGATTCTGATTCCACTTCCTGTGTGGGGTTTTCCAACACCACCAAGCAATTCTGTGACACCAGCTGAGTGGCCGCAATAGCCAGTGGCCGAGCCCCGGTTGTCACCTGTGCTTCGGGCCAACCTGCCATAGATCAGAGGTTCCCAAGACCCCTCCTCAGGTTCAACCAAGTAGCTAGAGCCCCTCACAGAACTCGGAGAAAATTTCACTTAGTAGATCGCCAGTTTATGAGAGAGGGATGGAACCCAGGAATAGCCAGACGGAGGAAATGCATAGACCAAAGCATGGGGAGGGGATGCGGAGGGTCCGTGCTGACGGTGCCACTTGTCCCACACCTCCACGTGCTCACCAACCTGGAAAGCTCTCCGAACCCCGTCCTTCAGGGTTTCGTGGAGGTTTCACCACACAAGCACGACTGATTCAATAACTAGTAGCTGACAAGGGAACTCAGTCTCAAACCCTCCCCCCTCCCATCCTTAAGTGATCCAGGTGCTTTCCAAAAGTCGCCTCAATAACATGACAAAAGACACCTTAAGGGCTCGCCTCACCTAGGAAATTACAAGGATTTTAGGAGCTGCGCCCAGATCCAGGACGAAGACTAGATATATATTTCTTATGAAGAATCACAATATCACAGAGGTCTATCTTCAAGGTGTCCAACAGAGGAACAAATATGAGAACCCCAACTTGCAATGCACCCTATGTTACAGCCTGACAATTTCAACATGATTTAAAAATTTCTATTAAGCCTTTCCCATCCAGACTAACAGTTTAAGGGTCAAGCATTAGGGACTCTTATTTGGACAGTTTCTTTTACTTGATTATAGAATTCTGTTATAGAATTCTATAGAATTTCGATTATAGTTTCATATCACATTTCATTGTAAGGAATACATATTTTTGCCTAAAGATTTGTTGTGAGCACACATATTTGTATATACACATATTTGGTAATTTCCTTCCTTGTTCTTCCCTTCTTACGGTTTCTAGCAGTAAAATCTGTCAACAGTTGTACCACAAAAGAGGATCCCTTCCAGAAAGTTTCCACTAGGTGCCTTTGTCCTGGTAGAGTGCTCCGCTATTTATATGGAGAAGCCGGAGCTCCCCTCGGGCACAGGGTCTATGGATAAGCACAGAGACCAGTGGGCTTCTGTCTCTGGACGTTGCTTCCTTCCCCATAGAGAGGATGATGAAGGTCATCTGAGCACCAGACACACCCTCATTATAATATGGGGACATGCCTCTGACTGTGAACCTGGGACCTATCAACCAAGAGGGTTGCATGGCTCTGCATGGGATCCCAGCCATGTGCCTTGCCCAATTTATTCTTATTTCTTTAGGGATTGGGCAGAGCCAAGGGGAATCCAATAATCACATCATTATACAGCTGCCATTACAGCCAAAGTGCCATTACAGCCAAAGTCCTGCACAACGAACATGTTTCATATGCAGGCCCGTCAAAGGGGCCAAGCCTGAGTGCCATTTGGAGCCCACGTGTGGAGGCCCTTTGCCAAGAACAGTATATGAAGACAAGGAAGGTGCTTCTGGGAGACTGGTGGGCTGGTGTTTTTGCCGCCTACCAGGTTGTTGGACTATTTTCCCTTTTTATTAAAGCACTGACCCTCAAGAGCCAGTGTTCTTTCCTGTGGACCCCCCCCCCGCCCCCACCAACCAGGACCCTAATCAGGGGCACAGGTCCCTTTAGGGACCGGAGTCAAAGGCAAAGACTCAAGTATGTGCAGCTCCAAGATGCAGAACTGAGGCCAGATGACTAGTCCCTCTCTATCCCTTGCTGGAGCAGGGCAGTCTGGCAGGGACCTTCTGAACACCTGGCAAGGGGCTGCATAGACAGGTGCAGCCCCTTTCACACCTAAGTAAGCTGCAAGCCACGGTGGGAGCGGGACAATCCCCATATGCTGAATATTCTCAGTCCCTACTGGGTGTCACTGCAAGTCCCACAGAAGCCTCACCGTCCCTTACTCTGTATTATCCCTTAGTTTTGTCAAAAAACACATACCACAACTGGCTGGACAAAGTCAGGATAGCACAAAATTCACTCGATTGTCAGCTCCAATCTCATGGCGACATGAGATCACATTTACGCTCAGTGAGAAAGAGTTCTGGGATCAATTAGAACTGTCTTCCGTGAGCAAAGGTGGAGGTGGTGGTGATCAGCTCGCTCTATGTTTCCCTCCCCTGGTCTGAATCTGTGAGGCCAATGTATATCCCTAAGTTACAAGCTACAGTATCTCTCCCCTGACCATCTTACAGTAAAAATAGAGGCTGTACATTCTCTTGAAGTCTCCAGAATATGTTTGATGTTCTGTAGGGTGGCCCTGAAGAAACCTCCCAGCAATGGGCATCCAGCAACACCCTGTCTTTGACTCTGACAAAGTGCGTCAGCATCATATGCACAGATGGACGGAGAAGTGGTACTCAGATTCAATATTAAAACTGAGAGGGGGGCTCCTGGGTGGCTCAGTTGGTTGAACGTCCAACTTCAGCTCAGGTCATGATCTCGTGGTTCGTGGGTTCGAGCCCCACGTTAGGCTTTCTGCTGACAGCCCAGAGCCTGGAGCCTGCTTCAGATTCTGTGTGTGTGTGTGCCTTTCTCTCTGTGCCCCTTCCCAGCTCGTGCTCTGTCTCTGTCTCTCAAAAATGAATAAACATTAAAAAGAATTTTTTTAAAAAACTGAGAGGAAAGTCCCCATAAAACAGGGGACTGGCTCTTTCTAGGAGTCTTGAACATAAGGCCAAATTTCAGACCAAGCAATAAAGAGAACTGAAGCCAGAAGGTGAGTCCCAATGTGGGACACAAACGGAGCACAGCAGGGTCATGGCAAGAATGCTCAGTCCAAGGGTCTACAAAAAGGAGAGTGGAGTCTCAGGGGCTATGCTCAGAGAAATAGCAATGTGAGTGGGTTCTGATGACCTTCTTCAACTGTCACGTCATAGATTCTTAGGGTTTGAAAGAACCTTTCAAGTGATTGAGTTCCCTCACTATCCAATACATTCTTCTTCACCCCCAGTCTCAGGAGCTAGGACAGAATGACAGCCACAGCTGTGGTGGTGGTCTCTCAGGGGAAGGATGTTCTACCTTCTCCACTGGTTTAAATCCCCTTGTCAGGCACAGAAAATTATTCTTCATTCAGCCTTCATTCATTCACTCATTTGGATAGTCAGTCAGTTATTCCAGCATCTGCAGGACTTTTTGGAGGACCATGCCTTTGGTGGTCCAAGGCCCCTCTCTGGGAAACATCCCAGGTCTGGCGCTCCATCCATCCAACCGCACCTTGGATTTGTTCAAACGTTGGTTCACCAAAAATTGTCCAAGGGGCATTGTGGGTTGGCAAGGACTGTGTGCAAATATTCAACACCCTAAATTTCAGACCCACAAAGAGCTTCCTGTAGTCACGCACGCTTTGGACCATTATTAAAGCCAACAAACTGTTTCCATTTCTTCTAACTCATGCTGAAACACATCATCATCTGATGTGGCAGGGATGGCTGCCCTGCCCAGCTGTATTTTCCCAGTTGCTGGAGAGAGTGGGGGAAGGGGATCAAAGAGCCTGAGATACCAACCACATGGCATGGCTGTGAGCTGCAGCAAAAACACGAACAGCTGGAACTCTCCACTGAGCAGAAGACAATTCGATGGTTGGTACCTCTCAGCCTCTGGTGATTCTGAGATTTGTCTCAGCTTCTGCTTCCTGGCCTCTGGAACCTCTTTCTGGCTTCATGATGGGCTCTTTTCGTCCATGAAGCTGGTGGCTGAATTTGGCTACGTGGAGGAAGCTGTGGACACTTCAGTAGCATTGATCACCATGTCCTACAGCCCTTACAGCTTCCAGGCTCCTGAAACCTGCCCCAGGGTCTCGGGTATTACATGGGATGATGCCTTGGCCTGAGCTCATGACCACTTCCTCCTATATGCTTGGGTTTTGCAGAAAGGAATCTGCGTTTGGGCAGGAATCTGCCTGCATTTGAGAAGCTCCTTGAGGAACTGGTGGGATTATCTCAGCTTGAAAAACAGTAAAATGACAATAAAAGGAAATGACCACACACCAGTAGGTGTTTGGAGGAGACCCACTGCTGAAAATCTGACTACATTTGTGATGCCTTTTTCATTTCAGCAGGACTTTCTCAGTCATTTGCATTATGGTTATGGAATTTTAGCCATTTTTAAAAATCCATTTTAAAATGATTTTTTGTCTTTTTTTTTAAACAAAATCTCTAGCTTACAGTTCTGGAAATTCTTAAACCTTAGTTTATGTAATTGTCAGAAGCCCTATTTGTTGCCTTAATTGTCTACTGTGGTGACATAAATATCTTTTCCCTCCTTTCTTTAGCCTGATTTGAACAGCTGTGATATTTTTCTGTCATTTAGTAAGTTCCATACATACTAAGCTAACAGACCAGACCATTGGATACCAGAAATACAGATTCCTTTCTTTTCTAAGATCCCCTTTATGTACAGCAATTTATTAAAGTCAAGAGTTCTTATGGGGGGAAAAAGGAAAAAGGTAAAATGAGGGTCATGCTGAATATGTTCAAAATTAGAGGTTGAGGTGTTTTGTTTCCAAATTTACTATTTGCAATAACTTGCTACTGGCCAAGAGGACACCCCTCCCCCAAACTTTAAGTTCCAGCGTTAATCAGAGGTTGTTCCTATAGCCTCTATAGGATAGAAGGTGGGTCCTGTTTCCCTAGGCAAGTCTGAGGGGAGTGTCTGCTGTAATAAAGGAGAAAGACTATAGATCTGGCCCCACCATGGTGGGCAGAAATGGACCCAGAGGGGTTCCAGAAAAGGACAGTGTCCCAGTCACAGGCAGAGTGCCACATGGGACCCACTATGCCCATGCTCTTGACATGAGCCCTGAGACCCTGCTCAGCTCTTCTCTGGTCTCTCCTTGGACTAGAACTTGGCAGAGACCCAGGGCCTTGGTCAAACCATGACTGAGATGCACCCTGAGCCCTGCATCCGGTCCAACCACATTCATCACAGAAGAAGATGAGGGATGGGCAGTTGGTCCTACTTTATTCAACCACCACCATTCCCAGACTTTGTCTTCTTCTCTTTTAAGTGCCTACTACTGCTTCGACCAGACTCTGACAGATGTTGGGGAAAATTAAAGGTGAGGTCTGGCTTCTCTAACTAGAAAGGGGACATGTGCGACAAGCTGGGGTAACCGGACATGTGTCTTTGGCTTCCCTTGGTCTGTCAGCAGTTTCCATGACAACCCTGCATCACTGCTGTGGGGTAGACTCACGTCTCCCCTAAGGCTCTGTCCACATCAGAAGTCTGGGACACCCACTGTCACCTACTGTCACCTCCTGAGCATCCAAAATCTCCATGGGATCATGCTTGGATCTCCCTTCCTATGAGATACAGTTGCTGAGACTGGCAGCATTCAACGTATGCAGTTGGTACCCAAGATGTCCCAAGATGTGTCCCAAGATACAGCCCTCAACTGCTTCAACTTCACCAATGCCTTTGGGATAAGCATTAGGCTTATTTGTATTTGCAAGGCAAAGAACGGTAAGAGCTAGTATTTATTAATCATCTCTGTGCCGACTACTTTGCCTAACACTTTACACACTCTACCTCACTTTGCTTTCACATCAGTTCTGTGAGGTGGGCACTTGTTTCCTGATGGGAACACTGAAAGCTTGGAAGACGGTAAATAACTCGCCAGAAGCCACAGATTTTATCAGCATTAGAGGCAGAAGATTCAACCCCAGGCAGCCTGGCTCCAGAGCCCCCACCGCAGGTATCCCAACACCCAGATGAGCTGCTTTCTGCTAATGGTACCCCAGGTCCCCAGGTCCACCTGACGCTTCTGGTCTACTGCGCTCTCTGAGATTACCCTGGTCCCCTCTTTCAAGTAGAAGCAGATACATCTCCTGGACTGTTAGGTCACCTGGTGTCAGTGCAGTGACCCCCTCGGAGCCCCCTCTGGCTGAGGGCTGGGATGTGGAACTCCAGAGGAGATAAACTCCCCTCTTTTTTGGGGGGTGGGGTGGTTGATGGGCCGATGCTTGCCCAGAAAGCCTTGGACAATGAATGCATTCTAAACACAGTGGTTAAGCCTGATCCACAGAAGTGGTGATGGGGGCAGGGGGTGGAGGGGGCGGGTGCCAGAATGGCACAGGAGAATTTTTACATAATAACAACCATATGTCTTAGAAGAATGGGAATGGTTTTCACTTTTTGCACAAGGACCCTGGAAATTGCTTCAGGAAATCGGCTTCAACCCCCTGATGAAGTTAAACTAACGTGTCAGAAAAGCAGATGAAGTGAAAATGTGCCTTCGAGCATCTTCTGGCTTCTGACATCTTCTGACCATTACCCACGTTACAGTGAATGAGTACTGGATGTAGACAAAGGGAACATCAGAGTATCTCGGGTGAAACGAAATCCTTCAAAGATCACGTTGTTCATTTTTCATAGAGCTCTCTAGGTAGACTTGAAATTCAACCTCCTACTGACTGAATTCTTAGAAAGAGAAGTTCACGCAGAAAACAGTGTGCATTATTTGCTGGCATTTGGTCTTAATTTTAAATACTGTAGTAAACAGTATTAAAACACTGATCTGCCCACCTTATTTCCACTAGACACAGTCTTGATAGCCGGCATCATTCAACACTCACTAATAGGAACAGTAATTTGTGTCATTAAACCCCCCCACACACACACTCATGAGACTTTGACCCTGGAATGCATAACAATGGCCATATTGACTTCAGTCCCCCCACATCATGTGACTGCTCCATGCACTTCCAATTTCCTAAGCATTTCTTTGTGAATTGGCATCAGATAATGGGCACTTGAAGGAAACCATTTCCTTTGCATTTTCTTACCTCATTATTCCGATTAGTGTGGAATGACACCACTTGAACTTGATTTTATGATCAGAGTCAAGGAAAAACTGGCCAGTGGTTGTGCCTTGTCTTTCCTCTCCTTCCAAACTGTGGATTCAGTGTTGAGCAATTCCTAGGAATCTTTGTCGTAAGACAGGAAAAGGCCTTATCCACCGAAGACGACGAAAACAGTTCTGCAGGGCGAGAGCCGAGGCTCAGGCACGGTGTGGAACATCAACACCAGAACCAAAGGGTTCTGGGCAACTGGCAACTGGGAATCCTAGCCTGTGGTGGCAAGAGAAAGCCACATTTTTATGGTGATAAGTTTTATTCTCGGTGGCTCTGAGAAAATCTGTGCCCTCATCTGTGGGCATGCTGCGTGTCATAGACCTTCAGTGGGGCCCCACTGAGCTTTGAAGGGATCGCTCCCTGCAAATGGTGGGGGAGTTTTATGCCTTGGGAGCTGCCTTCTTTTTTTGCGGCTCAGAGACAGTGAGATGCTGTCGGAGGTGCTCCCTCAATAAGCAGCCATTGGAATGTGCTCCCTGGGACTGTGAGGGCACCTGCCTGTCCACTCATGTGGACTCTCTCCTGGGGGGTGCAGTTCTCTGTTCTCTGTCCTCAGAGCCATCTCCACCAGAAGGGACCCTCTCCTACGGAAACTTCTGAAATCCAAGGACTGCCATAGCTGTCATTTTTAATCATCTCTGTTTCTGATTTGTTATGAGACATATACCCTCTTTGGTGACATTTAACTTTGTTCTGCCTTTTGAACTTTCTGCCATCTCCTTGGAATAAAGAGCAAGCTCTTACACATGGGCCCTGGCACAGATGTACGCATGACAGCTGAGTTATCAAAACAGCCACGGCAAAAGAAAACAAGAGTTATGCTTTCTCCAGGATAAGTGATGGAAAAAGACTCGTTGGCAGATCAAAATGTGCTGCTTTCCAACTCACTTCAAGCTCGTTCCATTTCCACTTAATGACAATTTTATTTGTGAAAGTAGTGTAGACAGTTAGATGTTTTCCCTCTAGAAATGTCTTAAAATTTGAAGACAGGTGACACGATCTGTTTCTGTAACAGTGTTTTCACTGATATTTTAAGCACAAACATCACATTTCCTCACCACCCCCCACAATCCAAGTCACTTCTCGATTATAGCCTTCGTGGCAGCACAGATTTTCCCTTCTTCCCTTCTCTCTGTAACCTTTGGTACTGTGTTTCAGACTTAAACAGTTGTGTCTAAAACGGCATTAATTCTGGGGCGCCTGGGTGACTCAGTCGATTAAGTGTCTGACTTCGGCTCAGGTCATGATCTCATGGTTCGTGGGTTTGAACCCCACATCGGGCACTGTGCTGACCTCTCAGAGCCTGCAACCTGCTTCAGATTCTGTGTCTCCCTCTCTCTCTACCTTCCCTGGCTCATTCTCTCTCTCTCTCTCTCTCTCTCTCTCAAAAACAAATAAGCATTAAAATGGCATTAATTCTAAAGAGTCTGGACATTGTTGTGGTTGAACAGTGACTTTTCGATCAGCGTGAAGGTGTACCTGTGAAGTCCTTGTAGAGCCTGGCTGAATGCTGAAGGTGCTTAGTTAAGTGTTATTAAATGATGGGTAAGAAAGTTTGAGATGACAGTGATCATATTCGTAAGGAAATCAGAGTCTCGTTAAGTAAGACAAGCACTTGAAGACTCCCAACGTTGGAGGCATCAACAGAGACAACGCTGGGCCTCCAAAACTTTCCTGGTTTTGCCATGACAAAAGATTGTCGAAAAGATAACCATCAGGCACCTGGGTGGCTCAGTTTGTTGAGCATCCGACTCTTGATTTCTACTCAGGTCACGATCTCACAGCCATGAGATCAAGCCCTGTGTCAGACTCTTCACTGGGTATGGACCCTGCTTGAGATTCTCTGTCTCCCCCTCCCCCCAGTAAATAAATAAATAAATAAATAATAAAAATAAAGCTCTAAGTCTTTAACACTTTCAATAAGGACAAAAGTAATTACTCCATTTTTCTTATTTTTCACACATTTGGCCATTTCTGTTAGCTCCTCTGTGAGCTACTTTTACAATAGTGACCTTCACTTTTGGAGACTATAACTGGGCATGTTGTTTTTTTTTTAATATAAAATTTATTGTCAAATTGGTCCATACAACACCCAGTGCTCATCCAAGCAGGTGCCCTCCTCAATGCCCATTACCCACCTTTGCCTCCCTCCCACCCATCAACCCTCAGTTTATTCTCAGTTTTTAAGAGTCTTTTATGGTTTGGCTCCCTCCCTCTCTAACTTTTTTTTCCCTTACCCTCCCCCATGGTCTTCTGTTAAGTTTCTCAGGATCCACATGAATAGACACTTCTCTAAAGAAGACATCAAGATGGCCAACAGGCACATGAAAAGATGCTCAACGTCGCTCCTCATCAGGGAAATACAAATCAAAACCACACTGAGATACCACCTCGTGCCAGTCAGAGTGGCTAAAATGGGCATGGTTTTTTAAACGATGGCCCAAAACATGCCAACAATCATTTTAAATAGTCTTCAGGTTAATACATAGTGACGCTTCACTACCCCTTTCCATAACACTATTCCATTACTGGCTTGGTTCTTCTTACTGTCCAGGAACTAACTCTAGATCTTTCTCGGAGGCATGTAGACTGGCTGTATCCATCCCTTGACCCTTAATTACTGTT
This sequence comes from Panthera onca, assembly GCF_046562875.1. NCBI lineage: Eukaryota > Metazoa > Chordata > Mammalia > Carnivora > Felidae > Panthera > Panthera onca. The sequence continues at coordinate 4,257,324 of NC_138346.1, read as the reverse complement.
TAGTGATTTATACTATGTCCCTACCCGTATCGCATTGCTTCCTGTTTGTTGTAAAACAACAGCAGAACAGCCAGGAGGAAATCGTTGCCTTTTCCTCTTGGTATTTATTTACGTGCTGCTCTGGGCATCATATGTAAAGAGTAGCTACGGCAAGTGTGGTGAGCCTGGTGTCCTGGGCAAACTGACAGCAGTTGTCAGGAGGGTTTGGGAAAAGTCCTCCGCGCTGGCAGAGGGGGTGAAGGGGAAATAGAGCAGGGCTGACCATGCCTCTGACTCATCCTGTCTCGGATTTGTCTTCGTTCCCAGGTTACTTCCTGTTACCGCAGGAACGTCCAAGGGGTTCTGCGTAAATGGAGCTCTCCCAGACGTGTCTGCGGTGAGGTCAGCCTACATTTCATCCTTCTGATTGCTTTCAATGTACCGTAATTGTGAGCTGGCGGACTGAATATCGTGTGTCTTGGGTGGTGGGAGCAAACCAGCTTACCTGGCCAGAATAGAACCCACACTTGTTTGTGTTATGCGTTGCCATGTTTATTCATTCATTCATTCATTCATTCATCCATGCACCCCTCCAACGCACCTTTGGAACGTGCGGTCCGTGCAAAGTGTTATGTTAGGCTCTAGGAATGCCAACAGTCCTGCCTTGAGGCGCTCATGGCCAGCGGGTTCCCCAGAAGACTCTTTGTCAGGGCTTTCCACTCACCCTAGCAGAGGAAGAAAGTGCACCTTGAACAGACTGTCGTGTGGAATCCGATATCTGGAGCTATGCTGCCTAGAGAGGAATACAGGTTACTTCTAAGAGGGCAGCGAGTTACAGCAGGTCGAGCATGAACGTAGGAGCCATCAGGCACTTACTATGTCGTTTACCTATTTCACGTACTAACTCGTTCAATTTGGGCAACGTCCTTCACCTTCTAATGTATAAAACAGAGCTGAAGATATCGTCATAACAAATCACTATCCTATAGGAAGAAGGTAGCACAGTCAGAGGCAGGAAGAATTGCTTGAGGTTTTCAACGCTTCCTCTCCAGCCAACATCACTTACCTCAGTCTCTTATTATTGAAAACCAAACGAGGCCAAAATAAAACTATGTAATCTGGATGCAACATTCTGCACCAAGCGACACTTTATAATCAGTTGCTGTGATTCTTGGATGCGACTTAGAACAAGAGCGGTGTAGCTGAAATGCAAGTTATGTGTGCAGATGGGCCAGGGTTAGCCCAACTGCTGTGGGGTATCGGGGGGCTGGTGGGGGTCTCAGGGAACACAAGGACTCCAGCATTTTCTGTGGCTTGTTGAGTCCAGATTAATCAGGTGGAGGGTTTGTGCTGTCGTTGCTGATAGTATTGGGGTTTTTAAAAGTAAAAGACGGAGGTAAATGAATCAGGCTCATCTAGGATCATCAAAATGTAGACGATTCTTCCTGAATCGACATTTCGAAGTCAGTAGGCTTTGCTCAATGCTCGTGAAGTTATGCTGAAAGCCACATGCAGGAAGCAAAATCATGAACAAGGAATATGTAGACACAGTTGTGAAACCTTTTTTTTTTTTTTTTTTTTCAAAATAGGGACCTGGGCATAAAAAGGAAAACATTGGACTAGTCACGCATCCTGAGATTAGTCAAGACACATGGGACCTTTCACCTCCTACTCATGTGGGGTGCCTGGCGTGGCCAGAGGTGGCCGTGAGCATTTGGCACTTGGCAGCTGTGATGGACCATGGTGAAATCAGATCCAAGCCCAGGGCAGTTCTAGGGTAAACAGGTGCCCACACTGCACATGTTAAGTGCATTTTGTGAGGGGCGAGTAATCCCAGTGACTAGGTGGTCTGAAAAATGAAATTGCTCTGGGGCCCCCTGAAATCCACTCATTAATGCCCACGGTCGTTAATCCTTAAGCCCCTACTATTCTTGTTGGGTTGCGAAGGGGAATTTTATATATTCTGTCTGGCTAGAATTGGAGAGACTATCACAGGATTCTAGAAAAGGCTGTGTGTGTGTGTGTGTGTGTGTGTGTGTGTGTGAACACAATGAGCAGGGAATAAGAAATTGCTTAGCTCAATAAGATTTTTGAAAAGGAAAGACATTTTTAGTTTGGTTCAGAGCAAGGATAAAGGTCTCAAAGCTGGAGGCTGAGGACATGATATTAAAATCAACACAGAAAGGAAAATTCCTTCCCCGCAGGCTGATTTCTGCAATCTTTGTAAAGTGAAATATTTAACTATATGTTTCTCAAGAACGTAGACAGAGCACTGATTTTTATTCTTGGCTATTTATTTTCGTGTCATAGGTTTACCTGTTCCGGCAGGAATTTCCCTTCTAACACATATTCATAAGTAGATGTGTATATAAAATTTCCAAATAATTTGAGTCCTGCTTTTTATATGTGTGCCTGTCCCTCTTACAGAAATGTTGATAGCGGACCTTAAGGGTCACTTCAAGGGCACCTGGGTGGCTCAGTGGGTTAAGCGTCTGACTCTTGGTTTTGGCTCAGGTCATGATCTCACAGTTCGTGGGTTCGAGCCCCGCTGACAGCATGGAGCCTGCTTGGGATTCTCTCTTGCTCCCTCTCTCTATGCCCCTCTCCTGCCCGCTGTCTCTCTCAAAAGAAACTTAAAGGGGCGCCTGGGTGGCTCAGTCGGTTGGGCGGCCGACTTCGGCTCAGGTCATGATCTCACGGTCCGTGGGTTCTAGCCCCGCGTCGGGCTCTGTGCTGACAGCTCAGAGCCTGGAGCCTGTTTCAGATTCTGTGTCTCCCTCTCTCTGACCCTCCCCCCTTCATGCTCTGTCTCTCTCTCTGTCTCAAAAATAAATAAATGTAAAAAAAAAAAAAAAAAAAAAAAAAAAAGAAACTTAAAAAATTAATTAAAAAAAAACCCAATCACTTCAAGTGCTTCTGTATTTCCCCTGAATGCTCCAGAAAGTCTTGACCGTGACCGTTGAGGCTTTATTGCAAATCTAAGGAGTATAAGGCACTGTTCTACATCAAGGGCCAATTTGCTACAAAGAAGGAATGTTTTCGGGCGTTTTTCCTCCTCTCTCCTAACCTGAGGTCATGGTCCCTCTGTATTTTTCATGACGACTGTCCTTGCCTCTGAAATCTGTCAAATGGAGCCCGGGCTGGCTGTTTGCTCCACGGGGCTTCTGCTACGGGATCTAACCTCCAAGTCTCTGTGCTCAGCAACCGGGGCCACATGTGGCCCAGCGGCAATTGAAGGGGCTGGTTATATAAACAAGCTCAGAGCAGAGACTGGTGACAGCCACTGGCAATAGACCCTCCAATTAGCGAAGTTCAATCCCACCCCACCCCCCTTTCTGAGAACTTACTGGATACCTGGAGGAGTTGCCTCAGGAATGTATTTACAGCTAATAAAAGGTGACCCTTCCTGCAAGTCTCCTGCCTCTTCAAACAAACAAGGCTCCCCTGCGGCCAGCCCTCACCTCCCCCTCTGTCCTTTGAACCTATTACTATGCACCCCTGCCCCAGAGGATGTCAGGCCAGGTTTCAGATTTCACTGGTATGCAACAGCTCTTGCTTTTCCGATAAAAACTTCAAACATCAGGACTGTGCTAGACAAAGCAGGAGAACCATGGAGCTGGCTGTCCTGGAGCTGAGGGCATTCTGCGAGACGGGCCCAAGGGCCACATGGATGCCTGCTGGCTTTGGCGACTATAGATAACCTCGGGAGTCCATGCCCGCGTGCTTTTAAGGGGGAGACCGGGCAGGATGGGCTGTCCCCACCTCTGTTGTTTCCTTTCCTTCCACATCATTTGAAGGGAGAAGCTTCTTGTCAAGACTGTATTATCCAACCAGAGACGTCGTTAGAATAGCAAGATATTGATTGACTTTAGTAAGCTGTGCTAAGGGTCTAATAATAGCAAGAGACAGTATTGTCTTAGAGTTACTGCCCTCGGAGAAAGCTGGGATTGTTAAAGCTTTGAGAATCTGCCATCACTCTGAAACAGAACCAGATGGAAAGGGACAAGAAAGGCCCCCAGAATCCTGGGGAGGAGACGAACAAGGCCAGAGAGAGATGCCCAGGACTCACTTGGCAGAAGACCCCACGAGAAAACTCAAAAGGTGTGTATGTAATCCGCTACAAGCGAGAATTTCCATCTGGTCAAGATGTCTCAGGCTCCCGGCCCAGCCAAAGGCTGCATAAAGCTTCTTCCTCCTGTTTTTGGTTTTTTTTTTTTAGGGATTATTTTGAGAAAGGAGTATCAGAAGGCTGTATAAAAGGCATAACATTCCTACTCGTCTCTCAAAGCTCGTAGGGTCGAAGGAACATTCTCTGGGTGTTTCAGAGCACAAAGCAGTGTTTGCCCTACCTTGACGAAATGCTTCCGGATACAGAACAAGTGATGGCCTGCCTCGTCCTGGCCCCAAGGGTCCCAAAGGGCTGCAGGCAGTGGGTCCAGACAGCCTGTGGGGAGCAGGCGGAGACCTGCACTCCATCAAGGAGGCCTGGGTTGTCCGAGGGGAAACGGAACCTGCCAGCCCTGTCTCATCTTGGCTTCCAGTCACCTGCACTCTACCGCGTGCAGAGCAATGATGTGTCGTGAGCTGTGTCTGGACCTGCTGTCCACAGGCTTGCAGTCTCCAGCTGGAAGAATGTGGCTCCCTGTCTGGCTTCCTTGATGTGTCCGGGGGGATCAGAACTCGTGGGGTCACCAGGTTGTCGGAGCTGACCAAGGGGGCCTTGGGCAGAGCCCCCGGGGTTCCTTTCTCTCCCCCAGGAGCTCCTGGCCAGCGTGTGGTCGGCTCGCTGCGGGGACAGCTGACTCACAGGGGACCGCACAGAACCTCCGTACCCCTCCTTTCAGCCTCCAGCTCTGCAAGATGAAGAGTGTGCGGAAGGTTCGCTGCTGTTCTCTCACGACGGCAAAATCAGACAGCCACCTAATGCGGTGGAGAAGAAATGCATCAAGCCTGCCATTTTGCTTCATGCAGACCAACCACACTATTCATTGATACGTTCTGGTAGAAATTCACATGGCGCAATAATTGAGATACGTGTCTTGTAGGCAGGGTGTGTCTGTTCTTCTGACAGGAACTTTTAGCTCATCAAGGTGGTGTTTGCAGAAGCTGACAAAGTGATACATTTTGCTTATTTTAATCCTTTCCTTTTTCCCATCAGAGGTTAATTGTTTGGTATTCTTTGTTAAACTAACACTTTTGATGGGTTAAGAACCACTAAGGCTGCTTAAATAAACAGACCCTTCAGGTAAGAACAGAAGAGCCAGTATAGACACAAGCTATTAACTTGCTGCCTTGGGGTTGGAGTGTTGGTTGATGGACACTGAAAATGACTTGTGGATTTCACTCGCAGAATTTTGTAAATACCCATCAACTGCCAACAAGTGTTAACTTTCTTTTTGGAGGCCGGAGAAATGGATTCCTTGATATTTAATCTTCCTGAATTATTGAGATAATCCTTCTTAAGTAATGTTATACCATCCTCCAAATGCACTGCGTACTCTCCTTGACATCATTTTTAATAAAGTACATTGACTTTATCACATTTCTGTGCACCGATGTTAGAATCTAGATTGTACAAGTTTGCGGAAATGACTCAGGAAATACTCCATTTGTCTCTATGCTCCAGAAGAGATGTTGTTGTGGTGGAAATTCTGAATTTGCTTCACAGACCATTTTACAGTCTGGAAGCAGGATAGTCATTTATGTCCATGACGGCAGGTGTAGAAACCCTGGCCTATCTGCCCTTCTCCCAGAAGTGTTTACGTCCTCAAACTTCCTCCTTTTCTGAACTATTTTGCCCATTCTGAAACATTTAAAACTCTGAATACACTTCAAAATAAGCCACAGATTTGTACAAAACCAAGTGTGCTGATAACTTGATTTGAATGGCTTAAAGCTACAGAGGAGACTGAGAGGATAGACGTCTTAACGCAAGGGAGTCTGACGACTTATAGGCACATATCTTCCTCATTTAGGTAAGTCTTCATTCGTTTCTCAGCAGTGTTTTGTAATTTGCGTGGTATAACTCTTACACGCATCTCGTTAAATTTATTCCCAAGTGTTTTATATTTTCGATGCTATTGTAATTATTACTTTTTGAGTTTCCAATCTTTAGTTGTTTGTTGCTGATTCACAGAAGTACAGTTGACTGTTGTAGGTCGACCTTAGGCTGATCCATCTGGCTGAGGTCATTCCTTAGTTCCGTCAGCTTTTTTTTTTTTTTTTTTTTTTTTCTCCTGGTAGATCCCTTAGAAGGATTTTCTACGGGCATTTTTTCTTCCATTTTATTCTAAATTCTTTTTTATCTCTCTGTATTGCCCTGGCTGGGAAGTTCAGTACAACATTCACCGGAAGTGGTGAGGGGGTATTTTGCATTGTTTCCATAGGAAAAAATGCATTCAAATTCACCATTAAATATGAAGTGAACTGTGGATTGATACGCATGTTCCAAGGCGAGGGCAATTCATTTCATTCCTAGTGGGCTGACAATTTTAAGATGAACTGGGTTTAAGTAATGTCAAATGCTTTTTCTACATTTGTTGAGATTATCATGTGATCCTTCTCTTCTGCTCTGTTAATATTAACAAATAAGTTGAAGTGATTTTCTTGTATTCCTGGAATAAACCTCACTTGGCAATGATATTTTTTGTATATGTTTCCGGGTATTTCCTAACAGGCTATGAAGGATTTTGTGTGTGTATTCATGAGGGGTATCAGTCTGTAGTTTTCTTTTCTCATAACACTGTTGTTGGGTTTTGGCGTAAGGTTGATGCTGGCTTCAAAAAATGAGTCTGGAGGTTCTTCCTACCCCCTTCTATTTTCTGAAAGAATTGGTATAGGATTGGTATTATTTTTTCCTTAAATATTTCATAGAATGTATCAGTGGGATCACATGGGCCTTGTGTTTCCTTTGGGAGAAATTCTGAAGTTAGGAATTTGGTTCCTTTATTGGATCTAGGGGTACTGAGATTTTTCTATTTCTTGTTGCATCCATTTTGTTAATTTGTGCTTTTCATGGAATTTGTCTTTTTCATCTAAGTTACTGTGTTTGTTGTCAAAACATTATCAAATATTCTCTTATTGGCCTTTTAATGTCTGTTGGATCTGAAGTGATGTCCCCTCTTTGATTCCTGATATTGAGAATTTAAATATTTTTCTTTTTTTTTTTACTCGATCAGTCACACCAGGGATTATCAAATCTTTTCAATAAGCCAGATCTTAGTGTTACTAATCTTCTGTATTGTTTGTCTATTTTCTATTTCATGGATCACCACTCTTACATTTCTTCCCTTCCACCCACTTCAAGTACAGATTATTCTTTCTCCAGCCTCTACATTGGAAATTTGGGTCATGGATTTTAATCCTCTCTATAAGCATATAAAGGTAGAAAATTTTCCACTACAATCACACTGTACGTTAAAATTTTTACTATGTCACATTTTCATTTAGTTTGAAATATGTTATAATTTTTTCCCTGATGTTTGTGTTCTTTAGATGTGTTTGGTTTCATTTTCAATAATTTGGGGATTTTCCAGATACCTCTCTGTTACTGATTTATCATTTGATCCAGTCACGGTGAAAAATAAAACACACAGCAACACTGTGATTTCAACCCTTTAATATGTATTGAGATTGATTTTATAGCCAAGTATTTTGTCCGTTTTGGCAAATGTTCCACATGCATCTGAATAATATGTTTTCTGCAGCTCTGGTGTGTAGTGTTTTCTTTTTCTGAAGATCAGTCAGGTCAACTTGGGTCATAGTGTTCCCCAAGTCCAGTGCATCCCAATTGATTTTCTATTTGCTCTGTCATTTACTGAGAGAGAGGTGTTTAATTCTCCAAATATAATATGTCCATTTGTCCTTTCAGTTCTGCCAGTTTTTGCTTCATCGATTTTGAAGTTCTGTTATTAGGTACGTGCACATTAGTATCACATGCCATCATGATGAAGTGAGTCCTTTATCATAATGAAATGACCCCCTCCAGTCCTGGCAGGATCTCCTGTTCTCAAGTCTCCGGTTCCGGCTCTTTTGTGATTCATGGCCAATGGCGTGTCTATTTCCATTCTTTTACTTCTATACATCTCTGTCTTTATGTTTATGGCTGTTTTGTTGTTGTTTTGTGTTTGTTGTTTTGGAGACAGCATACATGTGGACCATGTCGTTTCATCCCATCTGAAAAGTCTGGGTTGCAGTCGAAAATGTTTAGATGGGCACTGTCTAACAGGACTGTCCATGGTGATGGAAATGTTCTCCATTCACACTGCCCAAGATGGCGGCCACTAGCCACCTGGAACTACTGAACCCTGGAGATGTTTCTAGGTTGACTGAGGACTGACATATTTATTTTATTTTTTTAATAATTAATTAAATTCAAATTCAAATAGCCACATGTGGCTAGTGACTATCATATAAAATAATTCAGGCTTAGATCATTTATATTCAATGCACTCATAGCTGTGTGTGGGTTTAGGTATAACATATTTTGATTTGTTTTCTATTTATTAATCTGATAAGTGTTCCTTTTTTTCCTCTCCACTTGTCTTTTTAAAAATTAATTTTTATGTTTTGTGATTCCATTTTGTATCTACTGTTACTTATTAACTTTACCACTTTCTTTCTTTTTGGGGGGAGGGGTTGTTCTAGGATTTAAAATACATATTTTTAATATTTCATACTTTATTTTCAAATGATATTATATCACTAAAATATAATTTAAGAAGTTCATATCTACTTTCCATCTTTTTGCTGTTGTTACACATTTTATATATACATATATTATAAAATACACAAATCAATGTTATTATCTTTTGCTTTAAATAGTCAGTTGCTGTTGAAAGGAATTTAAAAACTAAAAAGAAAGTTTCATATTTCTGTACATATTTATAATTTGTAGTACTCTTCATTCTTTCTATATATTCAGGTTTCTAGCTGAAATTCTTTTTTTTTTTTTTTTTTTTTTGCCTAGAGAATTCCCTTTAACATTTCTTGAATGAAGTTCTCAAGGCCCAATTTTTGGTGAAGATTTGCTAGTGATAAATTATCTGTTTTTGTTGATCTGATAAAGTTTTAACACAAGTTTTTAAGATAAAATTTTAAATTGAAGTGTTTTTTGGTTTTTTTTTCCCCTCTCAGCCCTTTAAACATGTAATCCAATTGTCTTCTGGGTTACAACATTTCTGATGAAATGTCTTTGTTCCTTTCTTTATAATGTGCCTTTTTTTTTTCTTTTCGAGATGTTTAAGATTTTCTCCTTATCACTGTTTTTCAGCAATTGTACTATGAGGTGTTTAGGTGTGGTTTTCTTTGTTTTGTTGGGCGACTTGGACCCGTGGGTTATAGTTTTCATCAAATTTGAAATATCCCCAGCCATTTCCTCAAATATTATTTCTGACCCCACCTCTCTCTCTCTCTTTTTTTGTTTTTTCCTGATTCTAATCACACATTTGTTAGGTGGCTTGGTGTTATCTAAAAGGCCATTCAGAGTCTATTCATTCTTTTTCATTCTTTTCTCTCCCTATGTTTTGGATAGTTTCTATTGTTATGTCTTTTAAAAAAATTTTTTTAATGTTTATTTATTTTTGAGACAGAGAGAGACAGACAGAGCTTGAGTGGGGGAGGGGCAGAGAGAGACAGAGACACGGAATCCGAAGCGGGCTCCAGGCCCTGAGCTGTCAGCACAGAGCCCGAAGCGGGGCTCAAACTCACAAACCATGAGATCATGACCTGAGCCGAAGTCAGACAGGTAACTGACTAAGTCACTTAACTGACTAAGTCTCTCAGGCGCCCCTCTTTTGTTGTGTCTTCATGTGCACTGATCTTTTGAGGTTCTTACTCTTCTCTTAATCCAATCCAGTGGAAATGTATATTTTAGAGTCATTTATCTTTAGAAATTCCACTCTTTTGGAATCTTTTCTTTCCTTGTTATATTCATGTCTTCCTTCAACCCTTGATCATATTAAGCATATATATAAATAATAGCTCCTTTGGAGTCCCTTCCTCCTGAGTTTACCACCTTGCTCCTATCTGGTTCTGTTTGTACTGACAGAACTTTCTCCTTGTATATGTTACATCTTGCCTCTTATGATGTCTAGTAATTTTTCTTAGATATCAGACATTGTCAAAGTTTTTAGTGCTAGGTGTTTTGTTTTGTTTTGTTTTGTTTTTAAGGGTGTTAGGCTTTGTTCTGGCAGGTAATTCAGACATTTGTGGGTTAACTTGCTATTTTTGGCGTGTATTTTAACCCTTTCTATGGCCTTCCTCTAGGGTTAGTTTAGCTCACTGCTACAGCATGACCCTTCTAGGGTCTCAGTTCAAGACCACAAACATCCCATCTTCTCTGGATGTAGCAAATCAAAAGCTTTCTGGCTCTGTGTGGATAACTCTGAGCATTGTTAGACCTATAGCTTCCTGGTAACTTTTTTGTGCCTGGAAGCTCTTCTTCCTCCAGCCTCATATGCAAGTGCAGAATGGTCCTCATCCAGAAACGCAAGGGGACATTTCTGAAGATCTCTCAAGCTCACTCTTTGCAGAGCATCCTCCTCTCTGGCACTCGGCCTTGCAAAGGCCTCAGTTTCCCCAAACTCTGATAGCTATCCCCTTGTATCAGTGATGTGGCCCTGCTCTGTTGAGGATTCTTCTCCCTGTCTTACAGTCTGGGATTTGCTTCCTGGAAGGAAGCTGAGGAAATCTTGTTTCCATCTTGCTTGTTTCCTTTTTTTCTCAGGGAACATAGTCTTGCACTTCTTTTCCAATTTCTGAAACAGTTGTTTCAAATAGCTATTCAAGTGTTTTTTATCTGTTCAAAGTAGGACAATGAGGGGCACCTGGGCGGCTCAGTCGGTTAAGTGGCCGACTTCAGCTCAGGTCACGATCTCGCGGTCCGTGAGTTCGAGCCCCGCATCGGACTCTGTGCTGACAGCTCAGAGCCTGGAGCCTGTTTCAGATTCTGTGTCTCCCTCTCTCTGACCCTCCCCTGTTCATGCTCTGTCTCTCCCTGTCTCAAAAATAAATAAAACGTTAAAAAAAATTAAAAAAAAAAAACCAAGTAGGACAATGAGTCTCAACGTTTTTACTCCCCCTTAGCCACAGTCATATTTGATTTTTAATGTATATTTAATACATGCCTTTAATTATAATTAAATCATCATTCACATAGATTTGTGCCTGGTTTTAAAAATTTATCTGATTTCTTTATATTGTTTATACACTATGTGGGCTACATGACTGCATTTTGAATGGCATTTTAATATGATCTCATCTATTTTTTTCCCAGAAGACATTAAGATTATTTCCAATATTTCCAGAATTATGATAAACATTTTGGGCCCATCTGTCCTCTTCATGTCCTATCCCCACTTTATCTAATAATTCACTTCATCTTTTCCCAGCGTGAATTCTGCAAAAGAGAAGTCCATTCAGGTGCTCTATGAGGAAAAAGCACATGGTTGGGTAAGTTTGGGAAATAGTGGGTGATAGACCCTCTTCTTGGTGAATCATAATGTGCCTTGGCTTGTTACAGGCTTGGGAAATTTTTCACCAAGAAGCCACACTTACCTTTTTTGTTGTTACTTTAATTGTTTGGAAAGTTTTAGATAGTTTTTATTATTTTGTTAAACAACATCCAAAGCAGGACTGATTTCTGTTTCAAACAGGAGGGCCTTGGAAGCATTTATCCTGCTGGGCCTTTGGCCTGCTCTCCCACTGAGGCCTCAGCTGGGGATTTGGATTCCAGCAGATGACCCGTGGCATTTTTTGCCCATTCCTCAAGTACTCTAGCCCGAGAGGTCTGGAGGTGAGCAGACTCCCACTTCATGGGAAGGGACTCAGACTCCCTGCTATGGGTCTGAGGCACAAAAGCCGGTAGGTTCCTGAGGGAAGGAGACGGGGATGGAGGTCAGTAGCCATAATGCCCCTTGGAGACTGCAAAGGCTCTGGAGAAGTAGGTTTGTTGGAACACACGATGCTATGAGACCCCCAAAGTCTTTGCATCCCACAGGCCCTGGGACAGGTGGTGCTGGAATCTGGAGATCATGAGGTCTGAGGCCCTATCCCAATAGAATTGTGGAAGACGTGCCTCTAGGCTGCAGACTCTGCCCTCTGGGTCCCCTCTTGTGTCCTACACACTTCTGTGTCCCCACTCTAAGGGATAGGCCAGCAGGTGGGCAATGTGGTGAGGGGAAGGCCCCTTGATGCTGATACAGAGGCAGGTAGTATGTTCCCCCATGGGGAAGCATAGTTCTGCTCCTGGGTGTCCTGTGTTGCTAGGTGCTCCTAAAGAACACCGTTATGTAAAAATCTGGTGGCTCTGATGGCTCACTGTGGAGACATCTGTCACTCACTGCCTGTCTCCATAGGTTCTGGCCCATCATAGGGCCAGGTAGGTAGCATAACCGACTTACTTCAAAGAGAGAGCTTTCCTCATGGGGTTTCCTATCTTCTCAAGGTGAAAATGCGGGTCTAGTCAGGATGAAATGATGTCACCACGGCCACATGCAGGATCTACTTGGCCTTGTTTGCCGGGACAGCTGGTATCACTGTCCAAAGCCAACTGGGACCTTGGTCACCCTCAACATTAGGACCATGGGGAGCTTCTCTTGTCCTTCTCTTGTGTAGAGGATGTTTAGAGAACAGAGATAATAGGGAAGGGATATGAGTGAGGCAGTAGCAATCGTCCTGAAGAAATTTGGCGAGGACCAGAACTGAGCCCGTGCAGATGGAAAGAAAGTGAACAACCTTAGACTCTTGCTAGAAACTCAGCACCACTTCCAGCCCATCTGATGGTTCTGTTCCCCTCCAGGCATCTTGTGCTGTGACCTCTTTTAGAGGATCATCAACAGCCCTATGCTTTCCTGGCTTCCTGCCTTGCGTGACGTGATGCCATTCTGCCGGCCTGGAATGCCACCTGCCTTTGACCCTCTCTTCTGCCACGATAGCTTCTCTGAGGCTGAAACCTCCCCCAGAGCTTCCATTTCCTGCCCAGTGAACACTTTCCAAATCCGTGAATAAAACCAAATGAGTAAATGGAATGCACCTGGCAATGAGTGGCTCCCCTCCTTGCAGTGGCCTGGATGTGGTCACGGCTTCCCACTGATGATGAGTGACCTCTCCTGCAGGATCCCGTTTTCCTCTCTTTTACCTCCCTCACCAGTTTGTTCTGTCTCACAGCTGCCTGTGGGCATAAACTTAACATAGAGGGCACTTAATAAGGGCGCTAGATGGCTCAGTCAGTTAAACGTCCGACTTCGTCTCAGGTCATGATCTCACGGTTCGTGGGATTGAGCCCCACATCCGGGTCTGGGTGGGCGGTATGGATCTTGCTTGGGATTCTGTCTCTCCCTCTCTCTGCCCTTCCCCCCGTTCAAAATAAACAAGTCAACTTAAAAAAATACAGCACTTGATAAATATTCGTTCAGTGAATAAAGCGATAAACAAATCACCCAAGCAGCAGTTCAGAAATCAATCAATCAATTACAACATTTCTTAACTGGAGATGACCAACCCATGGAATAGTGTCTCCCCTATATCAAGTAATGGGGCTGCTCGGAGAAAAAAAGAGCCCTCTTCACACACTCTCCCCATGCCCTGGACGGTGGTGGAGTTGAGGAGGAAAGTCTGGGCATTTGGTGAGGACACTCAGAGCTGGCCAGTGGCCGCTGTCCAGCTTGAGTTGCCCTGATGGACGCTTTGTAGTCATAGCCTCATTCTAATAGGTTTGTAACAAATGTGTAAGACACATGGGTTGCATTTTATGCTGCAGGGCTTAAGCTGGTTACCACACATGTTCATTTTCCTGGCCAACAAGCATTGTCAAAACCAAGGAGTAAAAACTAAACGAGGAAGTGGACTCTACCTGGTGTGATGAACGGCCGCCTGTGGGGAGGAGGGGCTGTGCCTGGAGGTGTCTAGGTATTTGGGGAGCAGGACCCCAGCCGTGGAAACACAATTATCTGCCCAGACCCAACACTGGCTTGGTCTGTGTAGTCGGACAGGCATTTTTACTGGCTTTTACTCTCTCCCTGGAATTTTTAGGTTGTTTGCCGGAATTGGCTGCATTAATCAAATAGTTGTTTCTCAGAGACATCGTTTATGTTTGCTGGAGCCAGAGAGGGATCTGTGGGCCTTATTTTTACTTGCCGAAAGTAAACTCCGGGCCAGAAAGCGAAATGCCATTGGTTTTATTTCATCACAAAGCCCCGAGGACAAATTCTCGCCCCTTCTGGATTTATAGTTGGGCTTGTGACAGAGTAGGAGGAAAGAGACCAGAGAGTAAATGCCAGGGTATGAGAAGGAAGAGAGGGGAGGGTTCTGGTTCTCTAAGGTGTAAGGAGCAAACCAGGGAACCGCTGGTGTCCAGGCCCCATCCGGGGATGAGGACACCCCCTTCCCCCAAGGAAGGCCGGTTTGTCTTCCTATGCCTCGTTGTCCCCCAGTGAGTTCAAAGCACTTTTCCTCGGCCAAAGGGCACAAGGACTCTGGGGATGGTGCTGAGCATTTTCCAAGCAGGTGCAGAGGACTCTGGTAGCTACTCGCTGACATTGCCCCAAGTACCAAATTTAACAAAGCTATGCGGCTAATCCACATCAGGTTATTACTAAAGGCTGTGCCCTCCTTTATTTTAAGATGGCATTCGTCACTTCTGCAGAGAATAAAAGTAATCTATGAATTCCGTTTTTTTTTTTTAAAGGGAAATAGAGAAAATATAAAAAAAGGAGACATTGTCTGCAAGCATAGAATTCAGGTATCACTTCTGACAACATTCCGGTATTTTTCTTTCGTCTCTTTTTAGACAAAAGAAAAAGGCATGACCTTTACTATTCCAGAAGAATATAATTTTTATGGACTTGTAATATTCTGTATTATGATTTGGCTACCCCTCAACTATTATTGAAGTTGTTTTTCTCCCCCCACTGTTACAAAGAGGAAGACATTGAACATCCTTGTACACAAACCACAGGCCACTTTTTATTTATTGTTTTTCCAGGGCACATTTCTATAGGTGAGAGTGGGAATAAAACAATACTTACTCTTTCAGAAATCTTGATACGTCGTGCTCAGAAGAAGTCCACGTGGTGCCCTAACAATGTGTTCATTTACCAAGAAAAACAATCAGACTTATTGTGAAGGCGTCTAGACTCTGGTCATTTGATTTATTTTTGTTTGAAACTTTCAACCAAATGTCTTACGATAGACGTAATGTGAAGTGGAGAATGTTGCTACAGCTAGAGAAAAGCTTCGCTCGTTCTTACATTTCCTATCTTCTGAAACATTTTCCCATTTGTTCGACTGCATAGCCCTCTGTCTCACTGCATGAAGATGATTTCGAAGAGTTTCCACTTGTGGGGCACGTGGGTGGCTCAGTCGGTTAAGCATCCGATTCTCGATTTCGGCCGAGGTCATGATCTCACGGTTCCTGAGATCGAGTCCCGCATAGGGCTCTGTGCTGGTGGCACAGGGGTTGCTTGGGATTCTCTCTCTCTCTCCCTCTCTCTGCCCGTCCCCCTTTCGCACTGTCTCTGTCTGTGTCTAAATAAATAAATAAAATTAAAAGAAAAAAACTAAAAAAATAAAAGAGCTTCCACTTGTGAGAACATAGGCTGGTCTCTTCCCCGGGCACAGGCAATACAGCCCTCCAGGCAGCCCATAACTCCTGAAAGCCCTTGCTGGAAAACAGCCTCAGCTTTGGTCGCCAGCATCAGGCACACGACGGTTAATGCAGATTGCAATGGATAAAACAATTTGTGTGGTTGGCATCACATTCACCCGAGGCTGTCACTGCCTCGACAGAGCTGAGACTTTCCCTTTGGTCCAGTCCTCCCAATAAATCAGGTCACACCATCAGCAGTGAACTTGTTAGCTTCTCTCGAATAGGGTTTCTTTTTCAGCCTTGAAATTCCTACCTCTGTATGTAACTTCCCCGTTAACTACGACAAAAATAAATAAATGCATTCCCCGAGCAAGTAAAGAAAGAAAGACAAGCAGAGAAAATGACATTTGCACCCTCCGGGCGGACTCCTGATTAAGGACTAGGAAGGTAAGAACAATAGTGTCCCTAAGATCCAGTGGCCCGGCGGCTGCCCCCTCCACCCTGTGTCTTGGAAGGATTTGAATGAAACGCTTCATAGATATTTACACGTTGGTAACTGTGTTAGGACGATAGCCATGGTCTGCACAACCTGATCTGAGCCAGGAAGTTTGGACGTAAGGCAGCAGGAACTCTGCAGTCGGGCCTGGTGCCGTGACTCGTGAATCCTCGGCTGCCCACCTACTGTTCAAAGGCCCCTGACGGCAAATTCAGCACAGAGACTGCATACCTGCTTGTGTCGCAGCACAGCACCCTCTCAGGGATGGGACAGTAAAGCCAGACCAATGGCTTTATTAAAAGACATTTTTTGGGACGCCTGGGTGGCTCAGCTGTTTGAGTGTCCGACTTCGGCTCAGGTCATGATCTCCCGGTTTGCGGGTTCAAGCACCACATCGGGTTCTGTGCTGATAGCTTGGAGCCTGGAGCCTGCTTCAGATTTTGTGTGTGTGTGTGTGTGTGTGTGTGTGTGTGTGTCTTTCTCTGCCCCTCCCACTCACATTCTGTCTCTGTCTCTCTCAAAAAATAAACATTACAAAAATGTTTTTAATTTAAAAAATTTAAAAAAAATAAAAGACCTTTTCCCCGGCATATACATCCCGCCCCCGCAATTCTATATTGGAGAGGAAGGGGTTGGAGAGACACCATGCACTCGAGGGGCCACACTTGATGGGAACACACTACGTGTGGCTCCCATGATGCCTGAAAGTTTGCTCTGTTTGCCCATCTGTGATTCTGGGTGCTTGGAATGCGTGCAAAAACGCAGTGCCCCGGCCTCGTGGCACTTACATTCTATGGGGAAGCATGGAAGGCACGTGTTATTAAGTGAATCAAGTGCAAATCTATCGTCATCGGCCACAGGGTGACATTGACATGTCACACGGTGACATTGACATAGACAGTGGAAAAACAGAGCCGCGTGAAGAGAAGGAGCCTGTGCACAGCCTCTGGTGGCCTGCTGGAGAAGGTAAAGGACACAGCCCTGAAGGGCAAGGCCTCCCCCCGCAGCAGCCCGGGAGAAGGGGATTTCGCACAAAGGCCCCGACACAGGCACGAGAGTGGAGAGACAGTAGGGCCACGGTGCGCCACAGGTGACAGCCGACAGGTCCTGTGGTCACCAAGAAAGGACTTAGAGTTTGCTGAGAGATGGGCAGCTGCTGGGAGGTTTGGAGCTTGGAGACCCACAGGACCGCGTCCAGGGGTTCTGCCGCCCCAGCCTCCCCGTGGGCACCTCGATGCCCCAGCCCATTCGCTGCTGGAACCCTCTCTCTGGAGCCAGGGGCCCCAGACTCGCTCCTGGGCCCACATTCTGCCTGTTGGATCAGCAAAAGGGCAACCGCTCAGCCTGGTGAGTTTAAAGCAATTGCAGCCTCGTTAAGTCACTGAGAGAGAAGCTGGGGGCCGCTCCCCCCGGGCTATGCGTCTTCCGGGCCCGCCTGTGATGGCAACATGGGGCGGCGCTTCTGGTCAGGGAGGGACCAGCTCACTTGTCTGGGGGTGCCCCATGTGGTCCCTGCCTCCCTCTGAGCCCCGCCAGCAGGCTGGGGGTGGGGGTGGCCAGATGTCATCAATTTCCAGGTTCAACATTATATTCCCCAAACATAAATTAATCTTCCCACGAAAGGCAGAAATACGTTTTGCTTCATATTGCTTTATAGTTATCTTCAGAATGACTACGGATGAAATATCACTAGCTTCATATCTCAAGATAATTCCCCTTCCGGCCAATGTCCCCCCACCCCAGGAATAAAGACATGGCAGGCACACTCTGTTGTGACTGCATTTTCTCCCTTTGTGTAAACACGCTCCTCTGGGCTGCCTCTGATTGCCGGGGCCCAGCATGTGACGGTCACTGCTGGCCCGAGAGGTCTGGCTTTTAGCGTCCTAGATCGGCCAGGGAGGTTAACAAGTTAATAAAATCCTATTTATCAGGCTCCTGACTCCATTTCCTCCTCCCTGTGGCTCATGGTTATAATTATTCTTTATGGACTCTCTGTGTTCCTTTAGATCTGGTTTCCTCGAAACCCTCCTATTTCCTGAGAGTCAGGGCCACAGAGAGAGAGCTCAGTTCCATGGAAAGACGTCTGTTACTCATTTCCACCTGGTGTAACAAGGGTCAGTGGAAGGCGGAGCTTAGATAGTCCCCATGTTAACCCGTGCGCGGGTCCCTGTCCTCTCGGGGTCCCCACATGGCCCCAGCCCTAGCCACACACATCCGGAGGCCCCGACAAGCTGCTCCAGGGTTTTACCTGAAAACCACGCGCACGTACGGCGATCAACAACAGTAGTTTATGTGAAAGAACTTTGAGAGCGGCCCCAGGAAAGCACGGAAAATCAAGGCCTGGTCTTGGCTGCATTTAGCAGGTGCCCTGCCAGCCTGGGAGACCCGGCCTCTGCCGCCGAGACAGTTAAGTCCCGGAGAAATGAAGACCCCTAGGTCCCCTTTCCCTCTATCCATACCTCAAAGCACCGGTCTGAGACCCAAACACCAACAGAATCCATCCACCCCCGGAAGCTGGGCAGGCAGAAGCTGGCCTTGGCAACGATTTAAAAACCAGCACATCAACCACAGCTAACCAGGCACGAAAATCCAGTAATTAATTCAACATTCAACAATCAAAAGAAGAAAGTAACGTGATCAGTCCAATAAACGCCAATGGACCTGTCTGATATAATCGAACCTATCTTAACAAATTTTGCAGGCACACGTGCTGCACCACAACCCTTCCGTAGAGGAATGCGCTGTAGTCCTCAAATAATAGGCGCCTAAAAATCGCAAAACAAAAATCACGGTCAAGCTGAATGGTTCAGATTAGAGTCAGGGCCGTGAAAAGACACGTCTGTGCCCACTAGTAATATTTAATGTAGTTTTGGAAACGTCAGCCAATGGAATTAGATAAGAGATCATTTCATGATAATACGATCGCGCATCTGAAAACACAGAAGAATCAGCTAAAGTAATTATTAGAATGGACAGGAGAATTTGGTGAACTGCCTGGTGGTCTTTAAATTGATATGCAAACATCACTAGCTTCCCCTTGCCTGAAAAATAAGCATTTGGAAAATACAACTGAAGGAGCGCTCCCTTTACAACGGCAATAACATTTGAATAACGAGGCAAGAATTTTACAAGACTTGCCGAACCTACGTAAAGAAAATACGTTATTCTGCTGAGAGAGATAAACTCTGCTGTGAGTAAGTGAGATAACACAGCTTATCTCTGGAAAGGGCGACTGGATGGTGTAAAGGAATAAATTACCCTAAATTGGGCTATATATTCCATGAAATATTAAGTAAGCTACAACAGGATATTTTGGAATTTCACAGCGTGACACGTGGGAAATCGCACGTGGGAAAATAGTTGTGAATCATCAAGGGATTTGTGGAAAGGAAAGTGATGAAGTCTCTCTTTTTCCAAAATGTACAATGTTGAGATTTTCCAGAAAAATCAGCATGCCCTGCGCTGGACCATGGACAGACACAATCACTGCACTGAAACGGACGGGCCAGAAAGAGGCTGAAACACAATGCATCTCTCGGACATGCGGCTTCGGGAGTATTTTTATCCCTCGTAAGTGTTTTGAGCATCTTTGAATATTTTGAATGTTTTAACATTTGTTCTACTCTCTTTTTCCTAATTGCCCCTGTGGTTTTCTATTTTATTTTGTACAAATCCTTAAGTCTGTTCCTCAAGTCCTTGAGAGTATGTTTAGTTTAGCTTTAGTATCAGTTTTAGTCATTTTAATTACTATTTTAGTTTCAAGAAGTTAGGTGCATTATAAATGCACATAAATCACACAAACTCAGTTAATACCGAAGTGTATACAAAAAGTTGAGTGTCTCTCTCGTTGTAGATACCTTGCCTCTCATTCTGTCATCTCCAGAATTTTGTGTATCTTTCTAGAAATTTTTGCCACAAATGGCAACATGATCTACGGAAGGGGCAGTGTAGTATAACATTTTTTAAAAACATCATGTCATGACAGCACACATAAATGTACTTTATTGTTGTCATGACTATAATATTCCTTCTGGTACAAACACTGTACATTATTTCTGAACCCTTAAGTTTTTGCACTTTTCCATTTTTTCCATTTTATTTTTCTCAAGAAATAATTTTTTTTCTTGAGTCCATTTTCTAAACATATAGTAATGAATAAATATTTATAGGTAACCCCCCACAATAAAATAAATGCTATGTGTTAATACTGCCTTTGCCCACATGTGGAAGAATATCTAGGAAAAAATTCTGCACTTAGAATTGCTACTTAAAATGCCATATGCTATAGTAGGGTGCATTTGGCAAAGTCTGGAGACTGTTTTGGTCATCATAACTAGGGAATGGGGTTCTAATTAGCATCTAGTGAGTGGAGGCCGGTCGTAATGCTAAACATTCAACAGTTCTTGACAAGGTAATTCTCAGCATACACATGGGCACCTGTCTCTGCAAGATTAAACACCTTGTCTCAGCCCAAAGCAATGAGTGCATAACCAAAATTGAGCTCTGGTTTCTCTGCTCTCAAAGCCCACGCTCCACGCTTTTCACCATGAAGCTGATACCCAGAATAAAGACCCACAAGGAAGAGATGAATGAAATTAAAAGGAAAAGACGGGCAATGGAGGTCTAACATATCGTCAGCAGGTGTCTCTGATGTGGAGAATAAACCCACGAAGCAGTGAGCAAACCTAGAGATGTCAGAGGAGAAACCATTCCCAACATGAAGGAGGCACTCAGTCTGCTGTTGGAAAGCTCACATCATCTTCCTGGAAAATTCGGATAGAGAAAATTCATCTTGACTCTATCCTGGTAAAATTAGTTAACTCTAAGGACGGGGAAAGAATACCACAAGCCTGCAGGCGGAAAAAAATACAATCAGTCTAAAGGAGAAGAAAGATGAAGCGTGGACTCCACGCGACACAGCTCTGACACAGAAGCAGGTGTCATGCCATTTAGAGGGGAAGGCGTGAGCCCTCGATCCTGTACCCAGTGAGGGAGTTCTTTGTGTATAACGTCAATACAGAGTCATTATCAAAAGTGCAATGAATTCCTTCTGAAACAGTAGCAAGCCATATCTGAAATGATTACAAATAAAGAGCTCAGGCGAGGGGTAGTAGTGAGCATTTTAAATATAGTCATTATGCTTACAAAACTCTGCAACAGTCAACATTTTGAAGGAAGAGATTACAGAGTAAAATTTTTAAATAATCTATGATAAAGACAGACTGTTTCCTGTGTTTGTTAATAAAAGGAAGAGGTCAGAGTGGGCTGACCTGTACATATAACTGATGTTCATAGGACAGAGGCAAAAATTATTTTAAGATTTCCTTTCTTGGGTTGAGCAATATTTAGTGCTATCTGCCCATATTATTTAAAGCTATAAAGTTAGTCGCTGAGAGAAGTAGGGACAAATTATATAGCTCTTAAATTATCACAAGATGAAAAACATATTGATCATAAAATGGGACGTACAAAAGGAATAGAACATATTTCATTCCGCCTGAGAAGCGTGGGGAGCACAGATAACTTAATATGTGAAAATCTATTAGCATAATTCCCTATGTTGCCAAATTTATGGAGAAACCATATGGTCATCTCATAGATGCAGAGAAAAAACATTTAATTAAATTTAACACTCATATATGATCGAATAACAACTCTTAGCAAACTAATAAGGAAAGGGAATGTTCTGAACTTAATAAAAGACATCAACGACACCGAAATCATCCCGTGAGTGGTGAAATGTTAGAAATATTTTGAAGTGAACTGTAAGAGCATGTTGTCTGTGATCATTGTTTCTGATTAATATTGTTCTGGAATCCTTGGCAAGTCTCATAAGACAAGGAAAAAGGACTCCTTTCTCCCCACCCCCACAAAAGTCCCCAAACTAAATAAAACATGAAGAGATTGGAAAGGAAGAAACACAGTTATTGTTTCCAGCAACCATGAATTAGAAAATGTAATTATAAAAGTTTCTGCCAACAACACAGCAGAACTCACAAGAATCTGGGAATAAATCTCACAAAAGACAAGTATGACTTTTATTGAGAAAATTAAGACACAATTTACAGATAATTGAATCAGTGGAAATGTATTGTGTGTTCACAAGTGGGATGATAACTTTATGGTGATATCAATTCCCTCTAAATTAACTCTTGAGTTCCAGGCAGTGTCAGTCAAAATCCCACAGGGTTGTCGATGAAAGTTGGCATTAGCTTTATCATAGACTCCATATGGGCTAAGAATAGAGAGCAGAGGAAGCATTCTGAAGAAAGGTGACCATGAGAAGTGGGACAGGCAGAGGAGACAGACCATTTCTCCCAACTTTGTAACATTATAGTAATTAGAAGAGGGTGATGTGTTCAGGGGGACGAGAAAATAGACCAAGAAAACAGAGCAAAGGACTCAGAAGGCAATCTGTGTGGATATGCTCAACCAGATTCTACCAAAGCTCTGGGACAAAACATTGGCAGAAGGACCAACTGGTGCTATGTGCTACCTGAACAATTGCCCACCATACAGGCAAAATCAAGTGAAATCTACACCTGATACCATGGCCCATGATGGATTCCAGTAGGCTAAAGAAATGAGTTTGAAGAGTAAAAAAATAGGACAATAGGCAGTGTTGGGGAACATGGAGAGAAAAGATGACACTTCGGTCCCATGGGCGTTCGGGGGGTGGGAATGTATATGGGACGATTTCTCTGAAACACCGTGGATGATGGATATATGCTACATGCCTGCATTTCACTCACTCAGAAAGTCTCACATCTGAAGACGTTCATTACAGCACTGCTTTCAAAAGGGACGACTGGAAAATAGCTATGTGCCTTTTCATGCAAAAATGGATAAATTATGCCATATATAACAGAATCCTACATAGATCTGAACATACCCATGGGGAGTAGAACAGGACCAGAACAGGAGCTCCAACCGTGTGAATAACATCACATCTTTTCAAAGACGTAACATCTGAAGCAAATTAGAAAATGCAGTTGAATATACAAATTACCGTGTTGACAACTTGCACCGGTGTTCTTGGGGAGAAATTTGTCTGTTTAGGAAAAATGGTCTGCGTAAACTCCTTTAGGTCCAAAAGGGAAAACCCAGACGGTATATTTTGGAGCAAAAAAAAGGCATCTGAAAGAGGATACACTGTGCCATTGGACCATGATTAATTTAGGAGTGTGAGATCATAGAAAATGTTTACTTAAAGCTTGACTATTCTAGTCTGTACGTCACTTGAATGGTAATCACGTGTCATTATGCATTTGTGCAAGCCCACAGAACATGGAGATGAAGCCTAATGTGGACTGTGGACCCTGAGTGATAATGGCGTGTCCATGCAGGTTCATGCATTGTGACCAAATGTCCCCCTTCGTGGGTGGTGTTGATCATGGGGGAGGCTGTGCGTGGGGGACGGGAGGGCAGAAAGCATGTGGGAAATCTCCTCACCTTCCATTCCTTTTTGCTGAACCTAAAACTGCTCGAAAAATTAAAGTCTGTTGAAAAATACTCCCCAAACCAAACTTGTGATGTAGTAATTAAAAAAAAAAAGCGTTTTCATTCAAAGATTTTAATATGTGCCCATTTTGCAATAGCGTTTATTACTTTTGTATTTGAGAAAAATAAGAAATTTCAACTATACTAGGGATTCAAAAAATGCAAATTATAACAAGGAAATACCATTTTACATGGACCAAATTGTCAAAAATGTAATTAAAGTGATGTGACCCCTGATTGGTAAGAGTGCATGAAACAGACATTCTTTTTTAGTGCTGGCAGGACGTAAATTAGTATTGATTATCTGGAGGGCATCTAAACCCTGGAAAACATTCAGACCCTTGAAATTGTGATTCCAGTTTAGGTGAATTAACCTTAGTGAAGGTCAGAGATGTGCAAAAATATTTACATAGAAGGGAGTATGTTGTTTCTTAAGCAATAGAGGTAAAATATAGGAGACCTCCGTGTACCCAACAATAGACATTTATTTAAACAAAATATGCTACAGCTATATAATGGAATATGACCCATCCATTAAAGCAAACTTTCAAAAAAAATATTCAGTCTTATGGGAAAATGTTTGTGATATATTGGTAAACTTAAAAAGTGAATTTCAAAGCAGTATTACAGTTTGACTCCTCTTTGTGTGTGTGTGTGTGTGTGTGTGTGTGTGTGTGTGTATCATGTGTGTATGTATGTACATATATATTTATTTATTTAATTACATAGATACACACATATAGATGAAAAGAAAGGAGAGGAGGCTGAGAAAGAGACGGAGAAAATAAATGAATAGAAACAAATAGACCTAAATGTTAAACATGTTTCTGGCAGGTTTAACACAGTTTCTGTATTGGCCCATTTTTGTACAATATACTACTTTGATAACAATTTTCTTTTTTTTTAATGTTTATTCATTTTTGAGAGACAGAGTGAGCAGGGGAGGGGCAGAGAGAGAGGGGACAGAGGATCCAAAGCGGGCTCTGTGCTAACATCAGTGAGCCTGATGCAGGGCTCAAACCCATGAACCATGAGATGATAACCTGAGCCAATTTTAAAGTGCTAGCAATTTTAAAGTGCAGGGGGAAATACCTCCAGCTTGGGGAGCCAGGGTCACCCAACACATTGCTCACGTGACCTGTGGCTGGTGGAGTCAGACCCCTTCTGGTCTAGTGGCAAGAGTAATTTAGAATTCATTCCTTCTGAATCCACTCTTTGTACTACAAAGCAATTTAGAAATACAGAGGAAAGGGAAATTATATTGTAGTTTATATGCAAGCAAAGGAAGGAATCGGAAACATTCGGTAACACAAACGTGAAATCCCTCACCTCTATGAACGCATGTGACACAGATAAATCACAACTGACGTGTCACGTGGGGCTCTAGTTCTTCAGAACTCGTGGTAAGGAGTAAATTAGAATCCCACCAGGGCTTGAACTGAAAATGAACTACTGGGGAGGAATACCATTTTTGTTGTGAAAATAAAGGTACTAATTTGATAAGGAGATTAAGGGAGTGGATTTCAGGGAAGGGAGGTTTCCTTGTTAAAAATTTACCATTGCTAATGGAATCCATTAATCACTCCCATCTGCTATGTCTGGTTATAAAAATAGCAAACCAAGAAGGAAAATTATGGAGATCTTACACCTCTGGAATGTTCTTATACTTTTTAAGGAATTGGACATTTAGCTTTCATATTTGGCAAAGAGTAAAGGTTTATTAAAAGATAAAGTTCAGTGTGCATTTGCATAAATATTTATGCAAGTGTCTATACCAATAACCAAGGAAAGCACACACAAAGTGTTTCTGGGAAAAAAAAGTGAGCACAGTGTAAGAGACTTTTAAACCACCCACAAGGCAGAAGTGTTCTTGTTCACCTGTTGGGTGTATTCTTACTCTTTCGCAGTTAGGAAGCTAACAGCATGTTTGCTGATGTTAAGATTTCACTTCCCCACTCTATTGATCATCTGTCCAGTCACATGTGATCATTTCCTTAGCCGTTCTGAAATCCTAATGATTCCAGAAGTGATGCCTATTCCTTCTGGAAATTCAGCAAAGGAAAGACTAATTTATTTGAGGCTATGGTATATACTGTAAAAATACCAGATAGGAAGAATTTTAGTTGTTTAAAAAAAGTTTATTTTTTCAACACATTGAGCCTCTACCCTGTTCTGACTTCTGTTCTGGGATCTGTAGTTAGAGACAGTTAATACTCAGTCCCAGCCCCCCAGGAGTTCAGCGTCTGGGGGCCTCCAAAAGTACGATTCAATATGGCAAGTGAGTAGAACAGTGATTGACACAAAGACCTTTTGTAGCCTATTAGTTCTGCCCTAAGGTGTTGGGGGCATGATATTCATTTGTGCTATTCATGGATATTTTTTCGTTCTCCCAAACATGTGGTAGGATTATACTTGTGTACCTTCATTTAGTTGGGTGTAGCCATGTGGTTTACCTTACCTCGATAATCATGGAAGCTAGACCTTCAATTAGATTCTTGAGTGGTTAAAATGGCAGTCTCACTATTGACCACGCTGGACACCCAACATGAGTGAGAAACAAGGCTTTGCTGTGTCAAGCCCCTGAGATTTGGGGGCTGTTTGTTTCTGTGGCATAGCCCTGCCCTGCTGACTAATACCATGATGATGTATGGGCTAGGACTTGGAGAGTCTGCCCAAGTACAGAAGAACAGGGAAAGTGGGAACAGAGACAGCGAGACCCACAGATACAAACCCATTCTCCTGTGTCTTGACTGTTCTTCCTCATGTCCTTGTTTGCTAGGTCAATTTCTCCTCATCTCTTTCCAGACTGCTGGTTAAACATGGGGCATCGACCACAACCATCTATCTCCTCTCCTGCCCAAACTATACTGATACATCAGCAATAGAACAGCAAAAGCATGACTCTGCCAATAAAAACAGCAGGGAACAGGAAACCTCAACAGACAACAGATATCAACACAATTTTGGATGAAAGAAGCAGATGGAAGAGACACCACCTGAAGGAACTCAGAGGGAATAACACTCATTAGCAACTTGGTTCACTTTGCAGAGTCCCCAGAGGCTCAGCCCCCTGGGAGTGGTGGGGCAGAGCTCCAGGGCTGAAATCGGTGGGGGGGGGGGGGGGGTGTAGAAAGACCAGGTGAATGGGTGGGCAGATCCCCAAACCCCTTTACCATATGAGCACAGAGCTATACCACTTCCTGCAGAGGAAGATGGAGATCCCTGGTCTTGGGTGCACCAAACACACAGGAAGTCTTAGGTGAGAATCAGAATTTAAATACAACTTTTAATATATTTAACACAGAGACCCCCAGTTCTCTTCCTCAGTATGGCTTCCAAAATGTTTGCAGCCATGTATATGTTCTCCAAATAAACTTCTCCAGGTACTGACATTGGGGAATGCTTCAATAAAACAATCAACTTGCTTCTCTCAACCACAGGGAATCCTACCAGTCAGTGAGCTCCACTTGTGAATCCAAGACTTTTGATTTGTTGGTCAGTGTCCCACACTGAATATGAATGACAAAAAAAAGACCACCAGCATTTGAGTGACTCCAACTTGGAAGCATGAAAGTCAGTCAAACAAAGGCATGAACAGAAGGAGGCTGGAGGAAACAGATGGTTTGGGGACCAGAAGAAAAATTCCAAACAAACAAATGGAAAGTATTTTTGAGAAATAAAGAAGATATTGCATCCATAACACAAGCACTGAATGTTTTTATAGGATGAAAAATTAGAGAAAAGGAAGAGCTCTGGGAAATTAAACTCTTGAGCCAAAATTTAAAACATTAAATTGGACGATAGGATTGCGGACTCTGATAAAGAATGCAAAGGCAGAGAGGTATAAAATGTTAGGGACAAAAACAAGGCTTCAAAGCTTTATCCAGGAATTCCAACATTTTACTAATGGGAGCTTGAGATCAAACAGATTACCAAATTACCAAAGAACCAGGATGACAGAATGGCTGAGCGAGACCCATCTGGGCCCAAGTACGGTGAAGAGGGCAGCCACGCAAAGGGGCAGCCTGACTGGGATCTCAGAGCTCAAAGGTGGTAAGGAAGATATCCGGGAAGAACAGTGTCACAGTGGAAAGTCAGGCCCAAACAGGAAAGGAAGTCATCTGTGACAAGGGGCATGGAGTGCTGGTGGACCTGTGAGATTGGTTACATAAGGGGTGGTCAATTGGAAAAGTATACAAATATATGAAGGATAAAGGGAGTCAGGTCCTCAGTGTCAGAGAAAGGAGTTATATAGAAAAAAAAAAAAAAAGAAAAGAAAACTAGAATGAACTCTGGCTATTGGTTTGGAATTAGAGGTATTGAGTATTATTGTGAACTCAGGATCTTCAACATACGGGTAAGTAGATGATAGATGGATAGATAGATAGATAGATAGATAGATAGATAGATATTGATTCCTAACTCTCTATACGAGGAAGATCAGAGCACAATGATGTCTCCAACCAAGATCTTGGTTTCTACATATCATTCTTCACTAAAGCACCAGGAGGAATGTCTGAATCCAGGGCTGGGGGACAGAACAGTCAAGACGAGCCTGGAACGCTTTATACTACAAAGCAAAGAATGAAAAGAACATGTCAAAGCTGGACCAGCTTGAATGGTCTCCTTCTGGCCAATTTGAGCATCAAAATAAATCATAACAATAAGGGATTATAACCCATTGGATTGAATAAATTAAATAGGAAAACCTGAGTCCATACAGATGCAAATAAAATAATTTAAGAATTGAAGGTTTAATTAGAAATAGGATATTCCCATAATTTCAAAGGCTTATAGATTCCCTAGGAGAAAGAAGGACACCAGACAAGAGGCCAACACCATGTTCACCAATTGACCCATTCATCATGAGGAAGGGGACAAACAGAAGAAGAACGTGACATCCTTTCTAGGATATTCCTACAAAAGATGCAGAATCAGAAACGTGAGGCCAAGGCAGAGAGAGTGGTGTTCTACAAAACAACAGGTCTGGAATCTTCAAAAGCTGGTCTTAAAGGTCAGGGAAAGGCAGAGGAACTGTTTCAGACTGAAGTAGAGTAAGGAGAGGCGACGATCAGCACAGCGAGTGGTCGAACAGAACCCTCTCCCTGTGGTGGACAGGCCACTCCTGAGTGGGGGGTGGGGACCGGCCTGTGGACAGTAACAGCACTACCTTCCCGATGGTGGTGGTTGCGTGTGGCTTCACAGGAGGTGCCCTCGCCGGCGGGCCTCACGTACTAACGAGTTCTGGATGGATGAGACATCAGTTGTGCAACTTATCCGTTGCATCAGAAGGAGAAAAAAGGGGGCGCCTGGGTGGCTCAGGCAGTTAAATGCCCGACTTCAGCTCAGGTCGTGATCTGACGGCTGGTGGGATCAAGCCCTGCCTCGGGCTTGCTGAGGTCTGCGTGGAGCCCTCTTTGGATCCTCTGTCCCCGTCTCTC
Source organism: Panthera onca (assembly GCF_046562875.1). Taxonomy (NCBI): domain Eukaryota; kingdom Metazoa; phylum Chordata; class Mammalia; order Carnivora; family Felidae; genus Panthera; species Panthera onca. The sequence goes on along the minus strand of NC_138346.1, from coordinate 4,228,322 downwards.
TCTGCACCTCCCTGGTTCATGCGTGATCTCTCTCTCTCTCCAAAAATAAGCATTAAAAAAAGAAGGGAAAAAAGTGATTTGCACTTTACTACCAACTTTTCCATAAGTTTGTGGCTGTTGAAAAACCTTGTTCAAAAATTTGCCACTTCTCCTCAGGCAGGCTTTCAAAGTGCAACCAATTTTTACCTCCTTTGACTATTTCTTCTGGAAGCTACCTACTTAGTTCTAAATAGTATGTTTTCACCGCTATTTGGGGGAGAATATTCCATTAACTGAATTGTTTTGCTTCTAGCTTACGGTAGATTAGGGAAGATTTTGCATGGATGCTGTTTGTCCTTTGTTGTTTACTTTATATTGGAATGTTCCGGAGCCACAGGCAGGACAACCAGTGTTTCTACTGAGCATTGTTTGTTTCTGTAGATTTCGACCCATTTGCTTTTTTTCTTTCCCTTCACCAGTAAGCCTCTCAGGGATGCTGCCCCCTTGGAGCTGCCCTCCCCCTCAGAAGCAGTACCTGCCTGAGGCTGCCCTGAGCCCCCTCAAGCCAGTAGCTGGTGCTTCTGTCCCCAGGGTTCCAGACCTGCCCTCAGAACCCCCACCAGGGACGGGAGACTCTTTCTGGGTGACGCCATCTGTGGTCAGTCATCACCAGGTCCACGACTGCCTCCTTTTCCAGAGCTGGCCTTGTTAATTAGAAACTCTCTTTTTTTTTAATTGTTTTTTAAATGTTTGTTTATTTTTGAGAGAGAGAGAGAGAGTCAGAGAGTGAGCAGGGGAGGGGTGAAGAGAGAGGGAGACAGAATCCGAAGCAGGCTCCAGGCTCCGAGCTGTCAGCACAGAGCCCGACGTGGGGCTCAAACTCACAAGCCGTGAGATCATGACCTGAACTGAAGTCAGAAGCTTAACCGACTGAGCCACCCAGGCGCCCGCCCCTCGTTTCCTAGTTACTTATAACGCAAAGTCTGCAATATTCTCTGGCCTCCAGGTTACGCTGCGGGTGTGGGTGGTACAGACTTTTGTCTGTTATCTTTGTTGATCTGTGTGGTTTTGGGAGGGCGTGTGGGGACATTGGGGTTTAGGTGGTCACTGCTGTCCTATAGGGACACGGTTACGCCGCAGGTGTGGGTGCTACAGACTTTTGTCTTTTATCTTTGTTGATCTGTGTGCATTTGGGAGGGCATTTGGGAGGGCATGAGGGCATGTGGGGGGTTTAGGTGGTCACTGCTGTCCTATAGGGACACGGCCATCCAGAGACTAATGTGGAGCGATGTCTTCGTGTTCTTTGGATACGCAGAGACGTCTGCAGCAGGGGAGTAGCTAAGATGAGCAGATGGAAAGTACCAAGTGTTGGCAAGGCCGTGGAGCCGCTAGCCCTGGCATTCGCTGCCAGAGGGAGTACAAGTTGATACAACCGGTTTGGAAAACTGGCGGTTTCTACTAAAGCTGAGCACAGACACACCGGAGGATCCCACACGGATTTTCGCTCCCGGTGACACACTCAGCGAAATGTGCGCACGTGCACTCAAAGACACACGCAAGTATGAGTCCGTGGTCCTCAAAGACTAGAACCCCAGATGCCCAGCATCAGCGAGCAGATACATCCGTTTCAGCACACGCCCGCGGTGGGATACTACAGAGCAAGGGAGAGAAAATCACAGACGTAATATTGAGTGAAAGACGTCAGACACAAAAAGAATACTGCAGGTTTCATTTACATAATGTTTAAAATAGGCACAGACAGCCAACTCCAGCACAAAAGCCATGGTGTAGGCATCCGGGAGAGTGGGGCCCCTCTGGGGAGGAAGGGAGCAGTGAATGGGAGGGGCATCTGGGAAGCTGGTTTGTTCTGTTTCTTGGTCTGGGGGTGGGGGCGGGGGGGGGGTTGCTAAAAATAAGAGTTCACTCTGCAAAACTTCATCCAATTGTGCACGTTGACGTCGTTTACTTTTCCGACAGCTTTTTATTGCAATTGAGAATTTTATTGAGAGTGGGGATGGCCTAACTGGGTAAGGGGCCTTAAGGAATCTACTCCTGAAATCGTGGTTGCACTATATGCTAACTAATTTGGATGTAAATTAAAAAAAATAAAATAAAATAAAGAGGGATGTATAAATGAAACAGTGGAGGCTTTGGGGGAAGGGAGACAGAAGGACTGATGAGGTTAGGAAAGAAAGACAGAAATTTTCAGGACACAGAAGATATTTGGGTTTGGGCTTTGGGGGAAGATGATGGATAGAGAATGTTTCAGGCAGCAGAAATGAAATGAGCAGTGCAAAGAGAAAAGTGCAAACACCTAATAAATATTTAGTGAATGAAAAAAAATAAAAAATAAAAGTTCGTGGCCATTTTTTTAAAAATAGAAACGTAGAGGGCAAAAGAAGCCTTTGGAATGGTCATTCTAAAGCTTAACAATTAGCCAACAGTGCTATCACAATGGAATTAGATCTCCATGTGATTAGCCATTGATGCTTTAGCTTTACTTCAAAAACCCGTTTTGTAGAAAATTAGGTTGTAATTGTTTGCATTGTTAAGTGATATTTATCTGGGAAACTAGCCCAAGAGAATTATTGTACGGTGATTTGGAAAAGGGGTTTTTATTGTGCAAGTTAATAAGCCATAATACAGATCCCCTTATTTGTACTTTTTGCCTGATTTTTTTCTACAAGAAAAATAAGAAAACTCTTCCTGCTGATGGACTGAAAGGTGCAAATAACTTTTTAATTAAACATAAAATTGTGGATTCTGCCAAAAATAGAAGGAGTTTATTGAGAGCAATCTTTAAAAAATTTTTTAATGTTTATTTATTTTTGAGAGAGAGAGAGAGAGAGTGTGTGTGTGATTCGGGGAGGGGCAGAGAGAGAGGGAGACACAGAATCCAAAACAGGCTCCAGGCTCTGACCTGTCAGCACAGAGCCAGATACGGGGCTTGAACTTGAACTTACAAGCCGTAAGATCCTGACCTGAGCCAAAGTTGGATGCCTAACAGACTGAGCCACCCAGGGGTCCCTTGTTTACTTTTCTGATAAATTTTTATTGCAATTAAGACGTTTATTGAGAGCAATCTTTTAAAATTATCTTCAATTCGAAATAAAAAATTTACTCCAGTTAAACATGATCTAAAAGTACGGTTAAGCTTTTCTTTGGCTGTGAACGGTCTTCCGCTTTTCATTAGGTCTATGCATTTTGCCCCTAAAGGAGGCGCCCTCATCAGGCATGCATCTGGGCACTGCCGCATGGACACTGCAGCGCCATCACCTGGCGAGCCCGTGTAGAGATGCTTGTTCAGCCAGGTGCAGAGGAAGAGCGGCCAGCAGGGAGGGGGCGGGGACCCACCCCACCTCTTTTCTTTAACAGTGGTATTTCCAGAGCCTGGAAGGAGGTGGGTGTGGCACCAGGGGGCAGGTCTGTGCTGGTTGCTATGGTGACATTTAAATTCTCTCATCACCTATTTTCTGCCAGTTACACAAATTCAGGGTCCTGTTCCTGTTCCCAAATGTACTAGATAGAATTCAAGTAAAGAGAATGAGGTGAAGGCTTGATCCGTGGAAGCTCCATCGAGATCTTACAGATGCGTCTGCCAAACGTTACACGTGGAGACTTTTCTTATTTAGATTCTTTCCAAGTTGTATGAACAGAAAACCGTGACAACCATTTTCTCTGAAAGGCCGATGTGAGCCCTGCGATCCCACAGCTTCACAAACTCCCATGTGTTCCCGTGAACCCTCTGGGCTTTATCCACCTTGTGCGGATTTCATACTAGTGACCGTCTGGCACATGGGATTTCACGCTTGCATTTCCATATAAAACACTGTATCACGTATCGTTCTATTGCGGTCGCAGACAATTCATAATTATTCTAATTGTGTGGGGGGGGGGACAGCGTGACAAAAGTTTTACAGGAATTTTTGAAGATAACAGATAAGTTACCCAAGGCCATGTTTGAGCTCCTCGCTCCCGAACCAAAAAGCCTCCAGTGGCCTTACTCTGCTCCGGAATGAGACCAGACCTCAGTGCCTGGCCAAGTCTCCGGCCACTTCCCCACCTGCTGCCCATCCCTCTGCATCAGCCAGGACCCCGTGTTCTTCTTCGGGCTCCCAGGAGGCACGCTGGCGAGACCTCGGAACAAACATCGCTGCCTCAAGGGGGCTGTTCTTGATTCCGCCCAGGCAGAGGTGGGGATGACCAGTCCTGTATGTCCTCCTGGACTTTACTACACATCACAGCGAGTAGTTGTACTGTTATCTCCGGGGTTATCAGCTCACTAGTCTCTCTACTCGCAGATGGTAAACCACACGGCTTGGGTCGCCGACGCCTTGCCTGATTCTGGCAGACATTCAGTACTGGGTTTGCTGAATGGCAGAGCCAGCCTGCCACCCCAACACGCGAACATTTTCATTTTGTATGTGTGCTTCCCTCCGATCTTTGTTTATCTGCGTATATACCTTCTACCAACCTGCCATCTGTATATTCATCATTTTACGTTCAAGGACCTTTTTAAAGTACAAACGCCCGTGAACCTATCGAGGTTATCATCTGACTTCAGCGCATGCATGGGCGGAAAGTTTACAGAGGTGAGGCTCTTGCACAGTCAGAAGGCGGGCTGTGAGCAGGGCAGTGGGGGCTGCAGACGGGGAAGGTGGGGGCGGGGGGTGTTGCCACACGTGCCCAGAGCCGACAGCCTCTCAGAGCGCTCTGTACATGTTCTGCCTGCCACTGCGTCCCCGAAGGCTGAGCTCGGTTCTCAGACCCCTCAGAGGCTGTTGGCACCGCGTCTGTGGATGAACTGACGTCACTTAATTTCACGCACACGAGGCAAGAGCCACGGTACGGTTGCACTTGAGCTTGATAACAAGTCATTCACTGCACTACCCTTCCCACATCAAAACTGTGCATACCACAGCCCTTGGGACAGCCTGCATTTCAAGGTGGCTCCTTCATGGATGAGGTGGTGCAGAAGACAAAGCTTAGTCAAGTTTCTGTAAACTTGGGAGATGTGCACTTTTGGATCTTTTGTATAGAACCTGGGGTTATGATCCCATTTTAAGGGTGAGCAGGCCCTATTTTTAAGCCGGCATTCTTTGGGGCCACTCTGCCTCTCCCGACACTTCAGACCAGACACAGAGAGACGTTAGTGAGAGGTGCAGGGCAGCAGTTGCCGGTGATCTGTCATCAGTGACCTTGGACTGACCCGGAAGCCCTGGAGAACCACTCTAGGGGCCCCCGTGAATGAAGCGTGTGTGGTCTCCCCAGTAAACTTGAAAACCAAAGACCGACAAAGACCCCTGACCTACTCAAGGGGGCATCTGAATTGGTAGTGGACTTCAACACGAGCACGTCCAGAGGGAAATCTGCCTGGCATCTACCCAGGGAAATTCTTGCAGTGAATGAGGAGTGTCCGTTCAGGATCTCAAAACCCTGTTCTTTCCGCCCCGCCCCCCACTCTCCGCATTTTCTCCATACGCTGCATCGTTTTAGCAGATTGATTGTGCCTTGTTTTTAATGCGCACTTGTCTTTATTCCCACAGGAGAAAGCATAATAAACAGAAAGCAGGTCTTTTTACCATGCAGAAGACAGGCCATAACATTAAGTCTACCCCGGATGCTCTTACTTGAAGCCCCGTGACTCTGAGCCTGAAGGGCCCTGATGGAAATGAAAAACAGAAACAATAATGCAAGCACAGAGCCAGGTCTGGGTACCCGACACCAGATAATGGGTTTAATGAATTTTTTCCCAGGACGTGGCAGACTGCCTGTCTCGGATAAATTGACTGGCTGTTTTGGCATGATACAGACAGCCTTGAATATCAGATTCAGTTTGTGTAATCAACCAAATGACCATTTCACCTCTCTTTCCCTATCCACAATGCCCTGCCTCTCCCAATTCTTCACCCCATTCAGAGTGGGAGGAGTGTCATGGCCAGAACACGAGCGTTGCATCAGAAGGCCTTGTGTGATACCAGCTGGGCGATTTACCATGGGGGTGACCCTGGGCCAGGCCTGATCTTTCTTCGCAAAGTGGAGATGGTGTCAGCTTCAATGAGCACACAGAGCTGTTACAAGAATCAGGGTGAGTGGGTGCGACGGAGCCACCAGGGAAGCCTAAATCACTACCCGTAAGACATTTAAAAACGATTCTTCAATTTCTATTTCCTCCCTGCATTGTGTACCTTAAATGAATTAGAACTCTTTTAGGGCAGGGGCTGAGTCACGTTCATCTTTTCCCCTGGAACTTAACAGATAGTCTGTATATATTTGCTGAATTCAATCATAATCTCCGGGAACTCATGGAAAGTAATCATTTGCTTGGCAGGAAACCAGCATCCCCAGGTTCCCTCATCCCAGGGCTTCGCACTACCAGGTGTTTTCTTCTTGGTTTATTTGTTTTCTTGCTCAACTACAAAAGTGCCTTAGATACGGTAGGCACCCAGCTATTAACTGGCAAAGTCTTCCATTTGGAATCCGTACTTGTAGAACCAACAAGTACCTTGGCCAACACTCCGTGTAACCATCGTTGGTCTGTTCATCTGATTTCATTGTTGGTTTGTAAGTTGGGGGAATACAGCACAGGACCCATAATGTGTGTTCCTAACTTAATGAAAGAACACCTGCCATATTTACTTATATTGTTAACCTTCTTTACCCAGGTTTGTCTTAAGAAAGTATTCTCTGAGCCTAAGCCAACAGTTGACAAGAAAAGATACTGGAAACAACAACAACAACAAAATCAGAACAAAGGGCATCTGGGCGGCCCAGTCAGTTAAGCATCCAACTCTTGATTTTGGCTCTGCTCATGATCTCACAGTTCATAGGATCGAGCCCTGCATCAGGCTCTGTGCTGACAACACAGAGCCTCCTTAGGATTCTCTCTCTCCCTTTCTCTCTGCCTTTCCCCTGCTCTCTCTATCTCTCTCATCTCTCCCTCTCCAAATAAATAAACATTGAAAAACCCAGAACAGTGAGATAATCACTTCTTGTACCTGTCTGGCAAAGGTTAGATACTCCTGAGTGTTAGTCAAGGTAAAAGAAAATTCAGAAACTTACCACTGATAGGAGTGTTAATTGGTATAAGATTCTGAGAGGTAATTTGAGAAATTGTGGCAAAATCCACTTAAAACTGTATACATTTTGACCTCGAACTTCTGTTTTGAGACATTATTGCCAGAGGTCAGCAAATATGTGAAAACCCGTTCATGAAGAGAGGGTTATGATTCGTGGTGAAGAATGTATTCACAAAATGGCGCACGCATTGTATCCTTCATGAAAACTGGGCTCCAGACCCACTGTTTTCTGTCGAAGAGCTTTCCAGAGTTCTTTTCCAACAGTGAGTCACTGTAGACTGGTGGGATCATGGATAGTGTCCTCTGTTTATCTACAGTTCTTGTATTTTCTATAATAAATACCTATTATGGGCAGAACAAAAATCAGTGTATAGAGGCAACCAGATCTTCTAAGACCTTTGCTACAGGCATCATTGACAAATTATGCATGGTCGACTATAGTGTGAGTGACTGCAAGGTACACAGTGGCAGCTACTAACTGAAGAATATTAAATATTTACATGATGCAGAGGCCAGTGGGGAGAGCACACACATGAAGGGGCCATCGGAGGAATGTTGTGTTTACACTGAACGCGGTTGAAGGAAGTTGGTTAGGAAGTCAGGGAGGGAAGAGGAAGAAATATTTGATTGTGAGGGAGGCTGCATTGGAGATGTGGAATGCAGCCAGTTTACTGTGAGGATGTCCTAAGACTTATCTGAACCCTACTATTCCCTTCTTAAGATGGAGATGTCCACGGCCATGTCCCTGGGCCTTATCTCCCGCGTTTCTTTCTTAATGTCTGCCAAGATCTGAAATGAACAGTCGGGAGGGAGATGCTTTCTGGCAAGCTGGCAAATGTGAGGCCCACACAGTGCCATTTTCTGTGCTACCTGAAAGACGTCTCTCATCCATCACAGCTCTTCGGCCAACCGAGACGTATAGCCAGAAGCTACCGAGAAATTGGAGAGGGAGGACAGCGGTTGAAACTATCCAACTACTTAAAAAGCAGAACAAAACGCCCCAAACAACTATCTTCATATTTCCGTTCAGTTTAAAAGTTCTCTTCTTATCAAAAATATCTTGCATAGGGTGCCTGGGACATAACAGACCCCTAACAAATATTTGTGGAGTAAAGTGGATCAGCGTGGAAATGAATGCAGTTAGAGACACTCATCAATGTTTTGCATACTGTTCTCGTCTAGCCATAAAAGTAATATGGTGGGTCATTACACCGTAGCCTCGGGGAATTGGACCCACAGTTTTTGAATTTCTGCACCGTCCGAGGCCCTGTCTGAGGCTCTTTCCCAGTGGAAATGAGAACACATAGGCAGGCTACCTGGGGAAGGAGGTGGTGCGTGATAGGATTAATATTAAAATGACATGAACCACAATGGGAAGTCAGTGTGGGCCAGAAGGTGCAAAGATTTTGTGCAAGAGGTAGACTTGGGGTGAACCTCAAAGGGTTGGCAGGATTGGGGGAGCTGCAAGGATGAGGGAGAGCCCCTAGGAGATGGGAATCGGGGACAAGCACGGGAAGGCCGAGATGGGGGCAGACTGTTCAGGGAACAGGTGACCACAGACATTCTGTTAAAGAAGAGTACAGCCAAATCAGAATTTGCTCCATGACATGGGAGTAAGGAATGTCACATTTCATTATTTTTATAACTTGGGTAAATCTCTCTGAGCCCTGGGGTTGGCAAGAATTTGAAATGTGGTCATTCATTCCCAAGCTGCTCCCCATCGCCAGGCCTGGTTCAGTGTCTACGGTGGCCCCTGTGCCTACGTGTGGTTGGCTTAGTTACGAATGGCGGCCACTTTCCTTTCAGGTTCAACTTCGCCTCAACTGCCCTCTCTGACGAGACATGGCTTAGTCTGCTTCCGTGGGGGCTCAGTGCTATGCATTTCACCCTCCAGATACCCGGGAGCTGCCGGAGCCTCTGGACACGGGGGGCTGGGTTGTCCTCTCCTTCTGCACCCTCTTGCTCGCTCCACTTTTCCCGCTGTGTCCTTCTTGTCATCTCTTGAGGGTGGACTCTCTGGAGTCTCTTTCCCACCGCTGGTCCTATGCTCTTCCTCCCGGAAAGGCGGCCTTTGTCTTGGCCTGGCCAACGCCTACTCATGCTTTGAGTCACAGTGGATTGCCACCCTCTCAGAAGCCCTTCCCGGAGCCACCACCCCAAATTCACGGTGCCCTGCACTCCCCTCGCTGTCTCTCATTAGATTCCATTTCCTTCAACTGCACATCAACCACGGGTAGCTTGGGCCATGACCTGTGAGGAGCGAGACCGTCCCTGCGCCGGGCCGAGGACCTTTAGACATGGCAGACGCTGACTCGTGGTGGCCCCAGAGTGACCGCAGCCCACCCTTCCCCTCATCACTGTCCCGGTCTAGGGGGCGGACTGAGATGAGGGCGAGGAGGCCCTGCTTCAGTGAGGCCCTGCATGATGAGGACCGAGAAACTGAAAGGAAAGAGGACATTGAGAGACCTCTCAAGCCCTCCCCAACCCCCGTCGTGGCGGAGGCTGGTCAGACTGGCTGCAAACACACCAGCACACAGAACCACCATTTGCCATGCGTTTCCTGTGTCTCTACCACCGACAAAGCGAACACGGTGTGAATGTATCCACAAGCCTTACTTCCCGTCTCCCGCAAGCTTTGGCCAAGGCTGATCATTTCACATCTTACGGTTTTGTTGATTCCACTGTAGAGACAGTTTATCATTTTTCCTATTTGTTTATCTCCCGTTTTCATAGGACAGATGGAGAAGTCGTTTTACGCCGAGGGAAAAGAAAAGACCCTCAAGGCCCAGGTGGACGGATATTGTTACGGATTCCTGCTCAGTGTTGTGCTGTTAAACAGCTGGCAGATGCCTTATTCTCATTTCCTCCATGGGGCATCTTGAGGGGACAGAGTAGGAACCGGGTTTGGAGCACTGCCCCCCGGGGTGATTCTGCTGTGGCTAGTGTTGAGGCTTTTCCCTGCAAGGGTCCCCTCGTCCAACTGTCCCCGCACAGGAGGCTTAATCCGCGTCTGCACAATAAACGTGAGCTGCCCTTTGTGATGAATCTATTGTGCATTTTGTAGGCTCTAGCATTCGCCTCCTGTCCAATTAGGAGGAAGAAAATGTGTTGTGTAAATACAGCTTATTTACCTCGCACAAGGCGATTGAATTGCAGATACGCCACATTGTCAAAGAGCGTGGGACATTTGGTAGCCGCTACCTTTGAAAACCGGACGCCTCCGATACGTGACAAAGGTCAGCCAACGGGGACAGGGGCATGGTTATACTTTCCTTTTCGAACTTTCTGGTATCATTTGCAGTAAGACGTAAAAAGCTGAACGTCAAGTTTAAAAACCTCAAAGGGAAGCGATATTCATTAAGATGGAATCCGGGTTAGTCTTTGAAACAGGAAATGTTCTCCTTCGCTCAGGTCTCCCCTTCGGGAAGTCTAAATGTGCGGCACCTTCATGCTGGATGTGGGGGCTTGGGCCCCTGGCTTCCTACTTTCCCGTCTTGGAACCGGCACGTGTATTTTGTACTCAGGGCTTGTATTTTCAATTGCCCTCCAGATGCAGAGGTGGCTCCTCACAGCCAAAAAGCTGCAGAAGCAAGTGCCCCCCTCGGGAGAAGCCCTCCACTCGAATGTTCCCACTGCCTTCCGTGGGCCGTGGGCCGTGGGCTGTGGGCTCCCGTTCCTAGGAGTTGGACTGGATTCCTTTTTAGGGTCTGACACGAACCATTTGAACTCTTCCTTACCACGGTCAGTTCTCACTCTGTGTCCTGATGAGGCATTTTACCATTTTATTTTATTTTATTTTATTTTATTTTATTTTATTTTTCTTTTTTATTCTATTTTATTCTATTTCATTTTATTTCATTTTATTCTATTTTATTGTATTTTAGTCCAGTTTATTTCATTCTATTTTATTTTATTTTATTCTATTTTATTTTATTTTATTCTATTTTATTCTATTTTATTTTATTCCATTTTATTATTCTATTTTACTCTAGCCTATTTCATTCTATTTTATTTTATTTTATTCTATTTTATTCTAGTTGATTTCATTCTAGTAGATTTTATTTTATTTCATTTTATTTTATTCTATTTTATTTCATTCTATTTTATTTCATTCTATTTTATTTTATCTATTTTATTTTATTCCATCTTATGCTATTCTATTTTATTCTATTCTATTTATTCTATTTTTATTCTATTCTATTCTATTTATCTTACTCCACCGTGCTAAGAACATTTAACATGAGATCGACTCTCTTAACAGGTATTTCAGGGTAAATACAGTACCGTTCTCTATAGGCGCAACACTGCACAGCGTTTCTGGAAGTTACTCATCTTGCATAACTGAAATTTTATTCCCAGCGTTCAGCAAACCCCTCTCTCCCCTCCCGCAGCCCCTGGCAACCACCATTGTATTCCTTCCTTCTGTGAGTCTATTTTAGATTCCTCATGTATGTGGGATCGTTCAGTATTTGTCCTTCTGTGACCGGCTTCTTTCACTTTGCATCACGTCCTCCAGGGCCATCCACGTTGTTGCGTACGGCAGGATTTCCTTCTTTTTTAAGCCTGAATAATAGTCCATTGTGTACCTATGACACGTTTTTTCATCCATTCATTCATGAACGGATGGCGAGGAGGTGTATGAAAACACGCACGATGTCCCTGATCCCCAGCCGACCGCAGACCAACACCACAGCCACACCGCCTCACCGCTGTGGGGACGGCCACCGCCAGCAAGGGGACAGGTGTCGGCGGGGAGGCAGACCAGAGACCGGTGCGTCTCTGCCAACAGCAGAGGTTCCTGGAACGTTGAAGTACCACAGCCGTGTGATCTAGGAATCCCACCTCCGGGGATTTGTCCAAAAGGACTGAAACCAGGATCTCCAAGTGGTCCAGCCCCACCCAGCCTCTTGCAGCACCGGTCCCGGTAGCCCAGGCCGGAAAGTCCTGGTGAGCTGCCGAGCCCAGAGTGCTCCTCCTCCTCCTCCTCCTCCTCCCCCTCTTCCTCCTCTTTCCCCTCCCCATAGCCCACCTGGCCCCTTCCCTGGCGCACTCCAGGATGAAGCATCTGCCTCCCAGCCGGCCTGTCCTCCTCTGTTGGCCTCAGCCTCAGACATGGTCTGTGAGCTATTGCCAAACATAACTCTGTAAGGACCGCGTTACCCTGTGAAGCCGATGCTTAATGGTGCAGAACTCCCCACTTCCTACCCTTAATTTGTCATCGTGTTCCTTAATAGCCTGTGCACCCCACTGACACCGAACTGGGCTCTTCCCCAGAAACTCAAAGCCCATTCCCGCCAGCACACTTCCTCTCCTCTGCCCCCCTAGGCCGTGCCTGCACAGTCCTGGGCACCTGACTCCCCCTCAGGGACCCCACACGTCCCTCCTCCACCCCTTCTCTCTGGGCACCCTTTCCCTCCTCCCCCCACCCCCCAGCCCTGCTGTCCTCGAACCTTTACAGAATTTGGATCTGTAACAAATTACTTGCTATTTCATTCTGTTCTCTTGCCCATGCTGATCTTGGCTGTGAACTGCCCACTCCTTGAAGGTGGAAATTCCTTATTGTCCTGTGTAGCCCCAAAGCACAGATCCCACGGGAAGGGGCTTCCGACCTGAGGTCATCTGACCTCCATCAGGCTTGCGCACGTCTTCACGTCTATGTTTTCCCAGACCAACCATTCCTTTAAACTTAGATGACTTCCTCATTCAAGGGACTTCTTATCACCTCTAGAAATGGAAAACAGGTATCGCTTGCCCTCAGCAGAAGTCGGTTGGAAGACAAATGCCCTGCAAGCAGAGTGGTGCTGTCCGTCAGCGACTAGCTCCCCACGTCTGAGACGTTAGGGATGTGAGAGAGAGGGACTTGGAGTGAACTAGAACTCTCGCTGTATCACAGTTGTGGAATCCAATGTGCAGTCTCCTCCTGCGATGGCCACCCCGCCCACACTCAGGCTCTGATAACTACCACTGGTTGTGCGATTCTCAAGCAACGGGTCCTGGGTCTTGACACATCCGAGCCAGCCAAACTCTCCTGGAACGTGGTGCTTTCATCGGCCATTTTCCAGATGAGAAGATGGGGGCCCGGCAGGATAAGCTAGCTGCCTGAGGCCCCACCGTGCCAAGTCGCCGCATCAAGACCCGACGGCATGACAGCAGCCATTCTGAACTGCAGCACAGAGGGGATTTAATGCGGGGACTTCACAGGACGGAAGCTGGAAAGGCAGGGATTTATGTCACAGGAGCTGACACACAGAAGGCAGCAACGTGTGCGCCTAGGAGAATGGCCGGAGCGGGGAGCGATAGTATGAAGAAACTCAGTTCCCTCCAGTCTGGTGGGTCGAACACATGGAGTCAGAATCGGATGAATTAGAAGAAAATAAAGACGTGTCATTTGTTGCACGCCTGCGCGTTGTAGACCAAAATTCCCAGCTGCTATGGGATGTGGAAAATGAGGGCATAGTATGAGGTCAGTCTCTGCCCATCCGGGGGGTTTGCTTGAGTCCCTGCAGGCAGGAGTTGGTGGATGGATGTTCATGGGGGCCTCTGGGAGACCCTGGGCCCAAAGCAGACCTCCTCCCCGGCCAGGTGTAGGTGTCACACAAAACTAGAAGGGGGCCCATCCTACCCAAGGGGGGACTACAGAGTCGGGGAAGGTGGTTTCCCACTGAGACACAGCAGCCGAGGTCGTGGTGAGTCACCATAGCAGAAGTACTGACAGACTGGTCCCCGGGCCCAGGACAGCTGCCCCTCGCAGGTCCCGCGTGAGCAGGACGCAAGCAGTGGTGAGATTTCCGGTCCTTCCCCACTGGGCAGGGGCAGGACATTCAGGGTCACTTGGGCCACTGCGAGTCAAAAAAGCATTTTCTGTACAATCATTTCTTTTCACAACCACCTGAAGGCTGTGGACAGTTTCCTGTACTGGTGTTTTACTGCGTTTTCATGGGAGTTCTGCAAACCAAGGACACTATTCACGTCTCTTACACGAAAAACCCGAAGCTGTATTATTTCCAAAGAAGCAGTCATCAGAAAATAATAGGGTCTCTTGAGAATTTACTTCCTGCTTCCAGGGAAAAGAATTGTGTTTTCGGCTTATATCTTGGGGACTAAAAGCTTTCAGGTCACAGGTTGCTGTTCCACTGAAGCCAATTTCCTCCCAAATTTCCTGGAAGGGTCTTGGCCATGAAGTTTAGGTGACCCAAAGATTCGTGCTGGGCCCCCAGAGGCCCTAGGGAGGTTCCCGGCCCACATGGGGTAGTTGACCCCCTGGCAGTGGCTGGCTCTCCCCACTCCTGCTCTGGATGTGCTTTGGTGAGCTGACATGTCAGGCGTGGCTAGTCGCGAACTCTCCCACCCCAGGGAAATAGGAGGGCCGTGGGGCTTGACTCCCAGGACTTGGCCCTTGGGACGAGGGCCACGGGCATTATGTCCCCCGGAGCAAAATTCTTAGACCCCCCCCCCCCCGGGGTAAAAGTCACACGCTCAGAAACGCTCGGGTTTCAAAACGGTCGGTTTTCATTTGACATCATGCCTGGGACCTACTGAGTGATTTCTTGGAAATATCTAACTTCTTGGAACTGGTAATGGGGCGTACAAAGCTGAAACAAAGAGATTAACGGGAACCTCAGACTGAGAGAGAGAGAGAGAGAGAGAGAGAGAGAGAGAGAGAGAAGGAGATAAGAATGCAGCTGTGGTCTCTCCTAAGAACGCTGGCGGTAGGTGGGGCTCCCTGGGATGTCCCTTGTGCTCTTGGTTAACCTTAACCTTCCTTAAGGCCCTTGAACAAAACCTGAGCTTTGCTCTTTAAACCCGGCGTGGGCTTTTGTGTTGGGAAGAGGAAAGCCAATTTGTCTGGGGAGGAATTACTCAGAGCTGTCTCACGGGCCTCCGGGAACAAAAGAGGAGCATTTGCAATGGGAACAGAAGCCTCTGAAAGGGTGTCTTTTAGACTCAGAGATGTGAGGCCTCAGATACTCGGGTCTGTCCCCCTGATTTGCATTTTAACTGCTGTTTTCAGGCGCGGCCATTGTGAACGGGCAAGGCGTCTTCCCTGTACACCCTGTCTGGGCAGCTGGACACTCTGCCCATTGTTGGCAGGTGCAGTGGGGGACATCGGTCGCTTCTGTACTCTTGTTTCAGCTTCTTTTGGTATGTTAACGTCTCCTCTTTCGAAAGAATTTTGTCTCTTATTTCACTCGCGCAAATAGATAGAATTCCAAACAACCCCCTTATTTATGAAATATTTACAACAAAAAATTGGAAGAAAAGAAGAGTAACTATGGATCTCTCATAGGGGGACAGATAACCCAAGGCACACGAAAGCTTAGGATGCTGTGACAAATACTATAGACTGGGGTTAGATGGTGTTAGCGGGTCCTCCACGGTGAGGACCATGATGTCAGTCCCCACAGGTGCTGAGGTGTCCTGGGTCACCTAACAGAATTCCATTTGAAAGACCAGGAGCTGCAGAAAGACGTTTCAGGGAAGGACTGGGATTTCCCATCTAGAAAATCTCATCTCATGGATGATTCCCTTGCACAGTTATCACAGAAGAGGAATGGTCAAAAAAAAAAAAAACAAAAAAAACAAAAAACAAGAAATGTAAGGAGAAAAGAATCACCACGTGCCCTTTCAATGTCATAGAATAACCTCTAACATTTTAACAAGCCCATCCAAGGAGCATCTGAAACTCTAGAAGAATGTTCTTTTAAAAATGTAATACTTAGGGATGCCTGGGTGGCTCAGTTGGTTGAGCATGTGACTCTTGATTTCAGCTCAGGTCATGATCTTACTGTCCTGAGTTCGAGTTCCACTTTGGACTCTGTGCTGATGGTGCAGAGCCTGCTTGGGATTGTGTCTCTCTCAAAATAGATAAATAAAAACATAAAATGAACTAAAATAAAAATGCAATGCTTATTACTGATGTGGGGGTACAGCAATGTGATGAATGATCAGGAGCAAATTTTTCTGTCCAGTAGCAAGGAGGATCAAGTCAAATGGGTTCCTTTCGCTGTTCGTGATCTGTTTTGCTTTGCTTTCCCTGTAAGCCACCAGCTTTGTTTCTAAGTGCGAGCTCATTCAACATACTTTCCCCATGGATCACATACACACATCTTTTTTTTAACATTTGTCTATTTATTTTTGAGGGAGAGAGCATGAGTGAGGGGTAGAGGGAGAGAGAGAGTGAGAAACACAGAAAGGGAATCTCCATGCTGTCGACGCAGAGCCTGATGCGGGGCTTGATCCCACGAACCAGGGGATCATGACCTCAGCTGAAATCAAGAGTTGGATGCTCAAGCGACTGAACCATCCAGGCACTGCTCGTATGTTCTTTTGACCTAGCTTTTATCCTTGTGGCTTCCTCATTAATGAGTTCAGCAAATCTTTAAAACATGCTCACTCTGTATTTGTACGAGTTATATTTTATAAGCTTCAGGAAATAATGCTCTGATTGTGTGGCTAAGTTTTTAGAAAACAGTGATGGTCTTTGTGCTACGTTTACAACAACAGAGAGAACCAGAGGAAGAGCTTTCATTCTGCACATATCCCTAAATAAAAGCAAGGACGCAAGATAATTGCCTAAGGGAGTTTTGAAAAGCCACCATTGACTTGGGAGAAATCTCCTCACGGTAGAGCACCCGTGACAGCATCAATGTTATCCACACATCAAAAAATATTTTGTAGGTAGCAGCTGAAAGAGATATTATTTCCATTTCTTGAATGAGAGTGGAATCATAGCTGGGCCTTTTCAGTTGTGCATGGAGTCGCTGTTTAGTCATGGTTTTTACTGTCCTTCCCTCACAAAGCCATGTTATTCTAGAAGAAAAGGCGATCAGAAAACAAAACAAAAAAAAAACTGGAAGATGACACAGTAAAGAACTCTACTTCAGATCTTTTCTATATGGAACAATTGACATTTTTTCCAGGAAAACTCCACTTGTTTGTAGAGGCAAATATCAACGCACGAGCTCCAGGAGTGTAATTGCTTTAGGAAAGGAAACTCAGCTGCTCCGTGTCCTTTCGAGGCTTCAGATGAAGGCCTTGACTTCTTTCCCAGGGCTGTTTTGCTTATCTGCTGCAGCTGTATTATTTATAGGGTCAGAGAAAGTCAAAGTCTCACCAGTGCTCACGGATCAAGGGGACCCTCCCGAGAGCTAACTTCCTAACGTTCATTTGGAGAAATCCAAGACGTTTCCTACACAGAGTTTGGCTACTGACAAGTTCAGGGGTCTCGTGATAAAGAAAATATATCTTCCTTCTGAATTCTCCTACAAGACAGTGAGAAGGGTAGTGAGCTATCATCTTCCTGAAGATACACAGGACAGTGGCCACAGCAGCAGTTTCACAGTGAATCGCAGAGCCTGAATGATCAGAGTGGCCAGAATGTCCGTCAGATTGAAGTACCACACTTCAGGAAATGTCTGCCGGTCAACTCACAACCTGGGATTAAGGCATATGTGCCTCTAAAAGCCTCGTCAAAATAGAACATGTTATTTGGGAGGAATAGCTTATTAGCTAATCAGGACAGACTTACGAGTTCTTGATTAGAGAAAAAAGGGCACAGAGGTGAGAAGCAGAGGTGGGAAGGGAATTCAAGAGAATTCCTGCCCAGGGAGGAGTTTTGTCTTGTTCTGTTTTGTTTGCAGGCGGGTCCGGGATGTGGGCAGTGCTGAACAAGGGTTGGAGGGGCCAGGGGAGGACAGCAGGGAAGGAAGCCTCTGTTTCCCAGTTTTACCAAAGACCTCACATTTCACATACAATTTTCCTATTTCTGTAATCTCTGATAATTCAGACACACACACACACACACACACACACTTTCTTTCTCGAGCCTGTGTAGCTTCACCGTGGTCATCATGAGAGGGGCTTTGAAGTCAAAAGCCCCGATTCCACCTCAGCTCTGCCCCTTCCTCACCGTGTGGCCACAGATAATTGGCCAGACTTCCTGAGTTTCAGTTTGTTCTTCTGTCAAATGGGGACAGTAGCCCTTATGCATGTGCCTGGCTTGGGACAGACAGTCAATAAATGTTGGCAACTAGCATTCTATTAACACACTGTAAAAACATAAAGCTGCTTCTTGGGAGATGCAAACTGGCATTTCGAGTAGGCTTGAGTCTTTGTGTTATTTGAGTTCTTATATAAGGAGTCTTGGTCTATCTGATGCTTCCACTAGGAAGAATATGTTCTTACCATTGATGCTGGACGATCATACGCTCCAGGTACAAGAGAGGTGCACAGCATCCTTCAACATTATATTGTATATCCTCAACCATAACTCTGGTTGCGGATGTTGAACAACTTTTGGAAGGCAATAATTATCTGAAATGTAGACAGAAATCCATAAGATGCTCCATGGAGCTGATGGTCCCATGCGGTTTAGGGCCACAACTCCTACCAGCTGCCTGGGGAAGTCAGGTGACATCTCCCTCAGGCAGAGCTTGAAATGTGGGATCTGGGTACTTGGGCTGAATAAACTGGAGTGCATCAAGGGAGGGAAAATGTGTCTCCGAGGCCAGGTTGAAAATAGATTCTCCTCTTGACGAACTGGAGAGATTGCCTTTGTCTTCTTCCTGAGCTATTCCCTTAACACTTACAAAAACACTCCCCAGGTGATATGAAATGTATGTAAGAACATGTAAAGATGAGTATTCATAGTCACGAGTCTTTGTCGTACCTGTTTAAATTCTCATGTATTTGGCCTTTGTTTAAGATTTTTTATCAAGTGGACAAGAGAAGCAGCAAATTTGTATTTCACACAAATTGCCAGTGTGGCCTTCATATCCTCAGGTCCCAGCAGCTTTGGGAGCAAGGGGTACCTCACTTTGCCGAGTACTTAACTTTCAGCAGAGTCCTTGCTGGCCCAGAACTGGCTATGTCAGGAGACCTGCAAGGGTCTAAAAGTTGCCTCACTGGTCTTGGACCCCGTATCTCCTGTGCCACATCATGCCACTTCTCCCTAGCTGCCACCAAAGTGTGCTCTTCCTGGCCAGCTTTGGAGGTTCTCCGTCATTTCTCTCCAACGGTTAATGTCTTCAAGATATTGCCACCAGCACTGCTCTCACCTTGGCCCCATTGGTGGCCACCGAGGGTGGTCTTGGTGTTCCATTTCCTCCAAAGCAACTCTTTACCCATGGACTGGGGAGGAAGTTTGGAGAGATATTCTCCCTCTACTGGCATTACTTGCTGGCCAAGTCTTTGTGCCGTGAGAGTCCCCAGGTAGAGAAACTTGGTCAGAGAACATTTGAAAGGTATCAGGCATCGAAACTCTTTCTTCATCTTTGATTCTTCTAGTGGCTCACTGTCCCTCCACCCACAGGGAACTGTCTGGGACTGGGGCCGTCTGAAGAGGACCCTGGAGAACTCAGTGAATCACCAATGGGTCTAATTTTGGAAAAAATGTCACTATTCAGAACTTACTGAAGAGGCAAAGAAAAGCAATGTCTTTCATGAATAAAGCTTGAACTTCAGACAAAACCACAATGGTTGGCTGCCTCCCTGCAAAGAGGGCAAAATCCCATCAAAAAGAGAGCAACTCACTTTGCACTTTCTTCAAAAGTGTGGAGAAAATACCTTTGGAAAAGCTTAGTTCATTCAAACTTACAAAACAGCCATAAGGTCACTACAGATTTAAGTACGATGTGAACATATGGGATAAAATTAAAGAAAGGTTTATGAACTTCTGAGGAAAAGTCCAAGAGCAGTTTTCCCTTTCCAATATAACTGCCTTCTTCCCTTCCTCCTCTTTTGAAAATATATTGTCATCGTCGTCATCATCATCATCATCATCATCATCCTGAGTGGGCAATTTAGTATCCAAATTAAATGGAAATCAGCAACTCTGCATTAATGCTTCCTGATTTAATATATTTTTATTAGTACTGCTATTTAGTGTGTTGCATTTTTTCATAACTTTATGATCATAATTTTTTTAAGTTTAGTTATTTTTAAGTTAACTCTACACCCAACATGGAGCTTGAACTCACAACCCTTGATCAAGAGTCTCATGCTCTCCCAACTGAGCCAACCAGGTGCCCCTAGTGATCATAATTTTTACATTTTTATTTATTTTTGAGAGAGAGAGAGAGAGAGACAGAGCACAAGTGGGGGAGGGGCAGAGAGAGAGGGAGACACAGAATCGGAAGCAGTCTCCAGGCTCCAAGCTGTCAGCACAGAGCCTGACGTGGGGCTTGAACTCATGAACGCTGAGATCATGACCTGAGCTGAATGACGTCAGGTGCTGAACCGACTGAGCCACCCAGGCGCCCCTATAATTTTTAAAAATCATATTTATTGGATTTCTATTGGCTCGGTGGTAATACAGTTCTTTTAATATTTTACATTGACTCTACTCTTGACCATAACTGATTCTCCAAAGAGCGATGCTTAAGGAAACCTAACCCTCACATTTTGGAAAGAACTGCCATACATAAAATGGTACCATAAGATGCTTTATGTATATTTATGGCCCATCGCTATGAACAAATTTAAATAGTTTGTTGAGAAACTATTTAAGGAAACACATATTTAATTAGAGAAATGTTAGACTATTAGGGGAAAATGTTCAAATTCTAAAAGTAATATATTTAGCAATCACATGTTGTTGATTTGTAATATATGGCTATATTGCCAGGAGACATTTTGATGATTAATGAATAAGATTAGCAAGTACAGAGATTGCTTTCGTTTCTAAAAACTTTACAACTTGTATTGAGCCCTCACACGGCAGAAAGAAAGATCAATTATCCCAAGATGAATAGCCACTCCTTTTGTACAACATACACCAGATTAGAATCAAAGTTTGGATTTGGAATTAAAAGGCATAACTGTAACCTGCAATTTTGCACTTACTATAAGAAAAAGTGAATTATGTATAAAATAGTGTTAGCACAGCAAAATTATTTTGTGACACTTGGTTTTGAGGTGTTAAGTACATGGATTTACACGGAGTTAGGATTTGGATAATTCGCAGTTTTCATTTTAATGGTATTTGCGTAAATGAGATAGAAAGGCAGGGCCATCAAAGTTCCTAATCAATGTAAGGAAGGGAGAAATTTTTGACTATGTGTACCGACAGGTTATTTTCACTTAAAACAGCAAGAAACTTTAAACCCATGTTAATATTTGGACATATTCTGATGCTAATAATAGCAAGCACTTCTATAGAAGGTGCAGCGAGCACTGTTCTGAGCAGATGTGCATCACCTGTGTAATCCTCCCCTCAACCTGACAAAGTAGGTATCATCACCATCACCACCATCATCATGGTCATTGTCTTTGTCATCACTATGTCACAGGCAAGGAGACCCATGCACACGGAATGTAAATTGTCTGCTCAAGACTGGGCAGCAAGCATGTAGGAGCCTGATATAAAGCCAGGCATTCTGGCCACCTCGCCTGCACCCTTCATGGTGGCTGTGCTCAACCTTTTGCCGGTAGAGCACCTTGGTGTAAGCACCTTCACCTCTGGTGTGTCTGCAGTGTTGGTGCACACTTCACCGTGCTGTGTGTAGACACTGTGATGTCTACTGTTGCTGGCCTCTAGTATCTTACTTCCTGAGAAAGACAATGCCATCTATCACGCACAGACACATTTGAGCTTTTGAAAAATGTAACTTTGCCCTGAAATGTTGAATGACTATTTTGGGTCATCTGTACTAAGTGCTTTCTGCTAAATGACACAGTCGCTCACCGGTGAGTGTTTGTTTCCATTTGTGTTTTCAAATTACAGGGTTTCATTTGTCCTGAGGCCATTCTCTGCTGTAAGGTTGAGTTTTAATTAAGCCTCCTAAAATAGAAAATAGAACTGGATTGGCCACAGGTATTTTAAAAGTATTTTTCTCTTCTCTTTTGTTTCTGGTTTATTTTAGAACAAGAACACAGAAAAATAAATGACAGACCAAAGTATCATTTCTCTCTAAATATCACTTCCTTCTCTTTTCCTTTCTTTCCTTTCCTCTCCTCTCCTCTCCTCTCCTCTCCTCTCTTCTCCTCTCCCCTCCCCTCCCCTCTTTCCTTTCCTTTCCTTTCCTTTCCTTTCCTTTCCTTTTTCCTTCCTTCCTTCCTTCTTTCCTTCCTTCCTTCCTGTGTGTGGCTTATTTAATTACACTAGTCATTTACTTTTATTTAGCCAAAAATTATATTATTTATTCACTTCTTGTGTTTTTTTTCAAGAGAATGTTTTCTGATGCTCACATCATTCTGATGTTCAAGTCATATCTTTTTTTGTTTGTTTGTTTTATTGTTGTTTTTGCTTTTATTTTTAATTTATTTTTATTTTTTACTTTTTAAAATATAATTTATTGTCAAGTTAGCTAAATACAGTGTATACAGTGTGCTCTTGGTTTTGGGAGTAGATTCTCATGAGTCATCAATTACATACAACACCCGGTGCTCATCCCAAAAAGTGCCCTCCTCAATGCCCATCACCCATTTTCCTCTCTCCCCCACCCTCCCCCCATCGGTTTGTGCTCTGTATTTCAGAGTCTTTTATGGTTTGCCTCCCTCTCTGTTTGAAACTATTTTTCCCCTTCCCTTCCTCCATGGTCTTCTGTTAACTTTCTCAAGTTCCAAGTTCAAGTCAGATCTTATTTCTTTGGTACTTAAAGGCAGATAATTCTCAGTCCAAAATTATCTTGTTACACTTTAAATTATGAGTTATATGGTTTATCAGTAAAGCGTACCTTACTGAGAACAGCTTAAAAGATAGTAAAGCTAGCAAAGGAATTTACTTAAAATTGTCTATTGTTTTTTAGGCTAGAAATGTATTTGTACACATGTGTTTCCCATTTGCAAATCGATAGCCCATAACATTTCTAATTCAGATTACCTCTCAAATTTATATCTTTGCAATAATAATGACAACAAGAGTCCCTTAGTGTATGTCGAGTACTGTTCTAAGCATATTAGAACCCTTAGCTCATTTCACCTCACAACCTGCCCGTGAGCAGTTGTTATATCCACAAGGTCAGAGGGGCTAAGTGACTTGCTCAGGTCACACTGCTAATAATGAGATATTACAGAGGCATAAAAATATTTTTTATCATCATCATTTTTATCATAAGGTTCTTTATTGGGAGGATACTATCTATGACTATCCCAACTGTCCCTTGAGTGATGCATTAAACATGTCACTCTGGTGTAGAGTCAGTAGTGGTAACTGACATGTGGAAGATCAAAGACCTGAAGTTAGTGCTGGAAATCAAGTTCCGCTATCTCTTCCTCTGCTCTTCCACACCTGTTTACATCTGGGGGGGGGGGGGGTCTCAGTGTTCTCAGGCAAAAGATGAAAACAAGGCCTTTCTAATCATGACAACACATGATTGCATATGAAAGACAATTATTATGGCTCCAAGTCTGAACACTAGCAGTCATTTCTTAAACAAAAGGCAAAAACTTTTGGTGTTGAGATAAAACATTCTTGATAGGAAAAAACAAACAAACAAAAAAAAAACAGTCCAGGCAGGTCCAGTCTGATAGACATGATACAGATTTTCTGTGGTCTTAAATAATCAAAGAAAAGGCCTGAAGGTTTAGAATCTGTTGAGGCTTAATGTATTTCTGGGACCATTCGTACTTCTTTAATATTATTTGTCTTGGGTGGGTATTTGGCAAGATTTATAAAGGAGAATATATGCATGTCAAACTTGAGGACTTGTGTTTTAGGCATTCTTGGCTCTTTTCTGCCTTTTTACCATCCGTGAAGCTTATTTTTTATTTTGTGTAGATCCAAAGTTCTATTGGGTATCCCATCCTTTCTGCTAGAAGAACATTCCATGTGGTACAAGTATGCTGGCAATAAATTCAGCTTTTGCTTTCCTGAAAAAGTCCTCATTTCATCTTTACTTTTGAAAAAGCATTTTAACTGGATATAGAACTCTGGGTTCACAGTGTTTTTTCTTCCTTTCAGTACATTAAAGATGTCACTCTACTGACTTCTGGCTCATGTGGCTTTTACTGAGAAATCCCCTGTAATCACTACCTTCATTTTTCTGTGTGTTATATCCTTTTTCTCTGGCTGCCTCCAAGATTTACTATTGTAGGACTGTGATTATGATGTATCTAGGTGTATGCTTTTGGAAATTATCCTGCTTGGGACTCTCTGAGATTCCCCTTCTTGTGGTGTGAAGTATGATATTATTTTTGAAAAATCTTGATGATTATCTTTTCAAGTACTTCTCCTCTTTATCTTTTTTCTTTTATTTCTGAGAGTCTAGCTATACCTATAGTTAAAAAAAAAAAAACTGTTTCTGTCCCCAAGGTCTTGAGAGCTCTTTTATCATTATTTGTTTTTCCCTCTTGTAATTTCTCTGGACTTCTGTTCAAGGCTACTGATTCTTTTCTTAGTTGTTTCAAGTCTACTGAAGAGCCTGTCAAAAACATTATTCATTTCTAATATTATGTTTGTTTTAATTCATGGCATTTCCATGACACCTTTTCTTACAGTTCCCATCTCTCTGGTAAAATTCCTTGTCTGGTCATGCACATTGTCTGCCCTTTCTGCTAGATTATCAAACACATTGGCCAAGTATTTGAAAGTCCCTATTAGAGACTTCTAACATCTATGTCATTTCTGAGTCAAGTTTTGTTAATTACACGGAGTTTCAGCAATGAAATTTTTTTCCTTGCTGTTTTTCTTTTTTTGGTGTGTGTGTGTGTGTGTGTGTGTGTGTGTGTGTGGTTCCTAATCATTTATTAAAGCTTCATGTGTACAGCCCAGTATACCATTTATATTCCAATAACCAAGGAAATTTTAGAAACCACACTTATAAAAGCAAAGCAATAGTCATTTATTTTACAGATCCAGATGGGACTTTAACACACAGTTGGTCCATAATACATGGTACTGTGACTGCCCTGAGTCCAAAAGACGATTACTGGCCCACCCAGCCTTACTATGAACAGGAGTCCCACAGCACCTGAACAGCAAGAATAAGAATTAAATGTAGACCATCCAACTGTCCTATTGGTCCAGGCTCTGGCAGGTCTGGTCATCCTGTTTTCGTTATTCTGGATGAGTGAACAAGTGAGCTACTCGTGAGAAGACTGCTAGGGAGATCTTTTAAAGTGGTCCTCAAACCTTCTCAGCCACAAAAATAAAAACAAAGAATGGATTACAGAGAAAATATAATCTAGAGCAGACAGACATAAAAGTTATCTAGCATCAAAAATAAAAACAGAAATACAGTGGAGAGATGCCATTAAAAACACAAGAGTAAAACAAGATTTATTAAATGTTTATTTGTTAATTAAATAAATGATGCTTGGTCCATTGGTTAGTTCTTTGAGAGAAAGCTGACTAAACACATGAATTCAGAATCTTCTTTAATACTGCATCCAGGTGGCCACTATCAATTAACCAGAGTTAACATTTAACTGAAAAGAATTGATCATCCCTTATACAGTATCCTACTTCTAAAAGACTAGAAAAATAATCAACATTCTCAAGGACTTCCATGTACAAAGATAGAGGATAATTTTGACATATGGTCTTTGGACTGTTAAAGACTTTCCTTTTTAAAAATTTTAATTAGTTAATTCTTTTTATTGATGAATAATTGACATATGACATTACATTAATTTCAGGTGTACAATGTAATGATTTGATATTTGTATATATTGCCGAGCAATCATTGCAATAAGTCTAGGTAACATCCATCACCATACGTGGTTATAATTCCTTTTTCTTGGGATGTGAACTTTTAAGGTCTTTTTAAGATCTCTTAGCCGCTTTCAAATATGTAATACAATATTATTAACTATAGTCACCATGCTATTTGATACCTCCCAGGACTTATTCATTTTATAACTTGAAGTTTGTACCCTCTGGTAATCACCAATCTGATCTATGTACCCCTGAGTTCCATTTTTTCTTTTTTTTATTTTAGACCCCACGTATAAGTGAGTTCAGACAGTATTTGTCTTTGTCTGACTTAATGCACTTAGCATAATGCCTTCAAGTTCCATCTATATTGTTGCAAATGTCAAGACTATATTTTTATGGCTTTAAAATATTCTATTGTGTGTGTGTATATATACATATATATATATATATGCACATATATATATAAATATATATATCAAGTTGTCTTTAACCATTCATTCTAAGAACTAAAATTACTAAACAAACCACTAAGGAACAGATTAATAAATGTGAATGAAATTACAGAAAAATTTTAGATGTCTCCATAGCAAAAAAAAAAAAAAAATCCTCTAGCTAACAGTAAGAAAATGAGTTTATCTATATATAAGATTTTTGAACAAATATGACATGAGAGAATTATGTATACTGAACAGTGAACTCGATCCCAACTATCACATCTCCAGCACAAGCTTGGGGCAAGTTCTGTAGTCATTATTCATGGTAAAGATGAGACCTTAGTTCCTTCATCTCTAAAATGAAGATGTTAATAATTGTCACCCCACAGGATTATGATTTTCAATGACTTCCTTTTGCATCATCGCCCTACAGTAAACACTGTACCATAGTGAGTGTTTGCCACTATTAATATTGTTTCTGACTAAAGCAGTGCACTTATTCACTAAATACTTAGAACTAGTTAATACGTATTGTCATAAAAATAATATATAATCACTGAAGACTATTTACCTAAGAAGTTTAAACAAAGTTATTCATAATCATAGATAAGCCCTTTAGGAATTTTTCCTTCTAATTATATGTATGCATTCTCTTTAGTATAACTATGGATTGTATTGCATAAGTTGTTCTGTTCTGCTTTATTATTTACTATTTATTTTAAACAGCATGTTCCCCTGTATCACTAAAGGTCTTAAAAAATCTGGGTTTTTGCTGTTTATCCATTTCCTTTGAGGACGCTTTGCCAGTTTGTTTATTTTTACTACAATAATCCAACAAAGAGCACTATTGTGTAAATGCATCTCTGGTTATTTCCAAGAAGAGTCAAGATATTGAAAACATATTTGTTTGAGTGGAGAGATGGGTGAATGGATGAACTGAAACATGGATGAATGTGTGAATGTTAACCACTGGCATGTAAATGTTTGCATAAGACACAAAGCTCCAAGAATATCCATTGACAAGTGAGACAAAAGTCAGTTTTTTTTTCATGAAAAGGTCTTGAGAATATTTATGCGTTGAATAAAACTACTTAGGGAGTTGAGATCCTAAGCCCAAGATGGAAAGAATATGACTGAGAGAAGCAGACCTCCAGGGAGACCAGAGAATCAGATACAGAACAGAAGTAGAAGGCCAGTGTCTCAGGAGTCACCGCATCCTTTGCAAATGGAGAGGAGGAGGCAAGATTGCAAGGTTGTGTGTTGATGTGACATGATCTGTGGAAGCAGAAAGAAAGTTAGGAGGGTTCTGAGGCTCCAGTGGGGTCTCTAGGTAAAGTCAGGATGATTTTTTCAAAATGGAGGGGGAAAGGAGTTGGTATTAAAGTGTGGGCAGATAGCAAAAGTCCACAGGAGCCTAGTTACTACAGAATATGAGAAGACACTGGCAAGGGCCACCCAGAGAGCTGGCCAAGCAGCTCTGCAGTGCTGCTTGATCCTGGAGGCCTCACAATGCCAGATGGAGGGGGGGAAGTCATGACTCAGCTTTGCTAGAAGGAAGGCATAGAAGGACAGGTCAAAGAAGGGAACCACCCGAGTGTCTTGTCAGGAATGTGAATGTTGTGACAACCCAGAATCAGGGCTTGATATCAGCACAGTGGAGGCAAGGCCGAGGGAACATATAGATTGGCAGAGTCCAAAGGATCAACTCCTCTGGGTTTCACTGCATCTCAGACAGAGCTCATAAGAGAAAGCAGGAGTGATGGGAGATCTTGGTCAAGGAATTCCTGGAGTAGAGGAGTTTAAGATTTCAGAAGTAGGTAAATTTAGGCACAAGTCTAAGATACGGCCCTAGGACTGAGCACCTGAAGGATGTGCCATTGGGTTGAGAAGCTGAAAGTCATCTGGTCAAACCCAATGGACACTTAAGTCATCCAGAATAGAGATGAGTCTTAGAGTACAAACGGAGACAAGCATCTGGTGAGAATGTTTTCTAGGAACATGAGCCAATGATTTAAACTGGATACATGGTCAAGAAAAGGAAGGCCAGAAGGTGGTAGACAGGATGACAGAATCTTCATCGACACAAGAACACCTGGCCCTCGGAAGGGAGTAGAACGGGATAAACAGGATTGCCATCAACAAAGGAGGGGAGGAGAGCCTGTTAAGCAAAGGCTGCACCATGAGTAGAGTCAGAGTTCCTAGACCATGGTGAACAAGAGAAGAATGGACAGCAGTGAGTCCATGTGGCCAAGATGTAGTCAAGCACTCAGCATTTAATGGCAGGACTCTTGTACCAGCGAGGCTTATAGTCATGAGTAATGGAAAGTGTGTTTCAGTTGTCAAAGTAAGTGAATAAAATGCATTTTATGGGGTGTTATTTTTAGTTTTATAAGGCCAGATGTTCCAGCTGTGCATTGCCTTACGTGCCTGCATTTCCTGGAAGCGTCACAGTCTCCATTTTCCTTACAGTCTGGAAACACCAAGTTTGGCCTCTGTTATCCAGAGTCAACCCTCCCATAACCTCACTTATTTGAATGCTGGAAAAGGAAACAGAGGGGACATGATGGGCTTCGGAGTGGCCAAAACAGATGTCACAAAGCCCAGGAACTTTAGCCACTGAACATCAGTCACAGCTCATTGGATTTTAAGGCAAAACTTTAACAAAGAACAGTTTTCTGGGTTTTTAACCCAGAAGTGTAGGTTCTGATGCTAAACTTGAAGAGCAGATAGGGAATAATAAATCCAAAGGATCAGCTCTCAAAGAGGCCAAGCAGAAGAAACACGAGAGGCTGCCTCATTCTGGGGCCGTCAGGAGCAGCTAGGACAGGAAGAAATGTGTGGTTTGTGGCCATGATTCTGTTATTACCATAAAACTCTGTTACAATAAACAGTCCATTTCACCTGAATTGAGGGCCTCCAAGGTAGGGCCCCCTCCTCCCTCCCTGGCTGTCACCTTCCTTGAGTGCTCCTGTGTCCCTCCCATGGGGTCCAGGAGCTGAGCCATCACCCTATAGTCTTCTTATCTTGTGAGCCAGCTGCAAACGGAGAGCCCCTTTTCTTTTCAAGAGTTTTTGTACCAGGGTTTTGAGCCAGAAAAAGAGAGAGAGAGAGAGAGACAGAGACAGAGACAGAGAAGAGAGAAAACAGATACATGGGAAAGTTTCAAAGAACGAGAAGTTCTCTAAGCAGTCATGCTACGGTCAATAAATATTTGTTGGGTGGATTAATGATCTGTTTAGGATGAACTCAGACCTCAGCCAAGCTCTCACTGCCCTTCCCCCAGGCCAGGGGTCTCAGCTGTCCTCTGGAAGTCAGAGTGTTTTATTTCCATCAGATGCTTTTGGATATTCGGGACGGAGGGACAGAGCATCAGCTGGAGCACAGACTCCTGAAATAAGCCTGGGGCCCTGAGGTTTTTCCACATTTGAATCTGCCACACAGCGCTCCTCCCCTTGGCTCCTCCCTAGGCGCCTTTCCTCCAGCCCATTCTTCCAAAGACTCGTTTGTAATGGCAGATCAGTCCATCTCTGGACTGGCTCCTGCAGTGAAAGAATCATTTGCTGACCCAGAGAATTCCTGGTGAGTCTGCTGACTTGGTCCATTCTCCTTATTCCCTGGTACTAAGGAATCAAATAATTATTATATATATTTTACAAAAAAATATTAAGACCATTAATGTTTTATAAGCCGTGGTGGTGAACATCATGGTCTTCATTGTGAAAAGTGGACTTTTGGAGCCACTGTGTCCCAGCTCCACATGGACTCGATGAATGATGACAATAGGTCTCTCCCTTCATCTCAGACCACTCAGGGCTCTGAGTCGCTCACCATCTTCTCTCCTCAGTGTGTGCAGAGGTATGTGTGTGGCTAGTGGTGATAAAGGGATTCCTGGAGAATGAGAATGAGTTCTCAGCTTGAAATAAAATCTGCACAGAGAGACAGGGTAGAATCTTCTGGAAGTCAACAGAGTGGTCCAGAGTAGTGCTCTCTAAGAGTACAAAGACTGACTTCGGAAATGAGAAAACTTCCACTTTGGTTCAATTCCCCAGTCACTGTGCACAAATCATGAGCCAGATGTAGGCTACCTGCTAGAGATACAGAGAAGAAAATTCAGTCCTTAAATTTGCAAACCTCACAGTCCAGAGGGGTGAAATGGAAGCGGGAAACCGTTCAGATGCAGTGAATGAAGGGCGTAGGGTGAGGTCTGGATCTCTGATGTGGACAACTTAGTGAGGGGTGATGCCTTGTCTGAGCCAGCAAACATAACAGAAGTGGGTTGGAGGAAAAGATAGCAGGTCCAGTGCCGAGACTTACCGTGATACTTCTCTGAGCCAGGACCGTGTTAGCGTTAGAGATAATCGTAGCATCCAGTCCAGTGGAACACAAGGAGTCTTGCACAACAAAGCATGGCAGGAGACTCGCAGCTTGGGTTTTCATGGATTCATTCATCCTGTGACCAGCAGGGCGTACATACAATGAGGACAGACCCAGATCCTGCAGCAATGGATGGAGACAAATCTGCTGGAGAAGGGTGTGGGGGTGGGTAGCTGGGGGTAAAGAGGAAAGTTGTTTTGCACACAGGTTGGTGGGGGGACGAGCAGGGCACAGAAAGTTGCCCTTTTCAGGAGTGGTGGCCTGGCCTGCAGGGAAAGGGCAGAGAGAGGCCCCCCAGCCCCTAAGCCTAGTTCCTCCTCTCCATGAGTTTTTAAAAGTGATTCTAGAAAGAGTGGGATCAACACATTTAACGGCCTGGTGCACCTTGGCCTCTTCTCAAGGGTGCTTTGGAAGAAAATCTGTTCTTCCTTTTGGGCCACTGGGGCATCCACCAGACAGCCAAAGCAGAACAGAGCCCCTGGCCACCTTCAGGATCCCAGAATACTTTACTGTCTGGTGAGAGATGACACTTTTCCAGGAAGGCTAATTCTTGTACTCTCCTAAAGGTCCACAGAACCAGAATGCAAGCTATTAGCCCCCTAAAACCCCTCTAAAATGAAAAGCCTGTATTTCTCAACATTTTAATGAAATGCATTTTATTTTTTTAAGTTTATTTATTCTGGGAGGGGAGGGGGGCGGAGAGAGAGCAGGGGAAGGGCAGAGGGAGAGGGAAAGAGAGAGAATCACAAGCAGGCTTCGCACTGTCAGCTTGGAGTCTGATGCAGGGCCGGAACTCACGAACTCATGAGATCATGACCTGAGCCGAAATCCAGAGTGAGACGCTTAGCTGACTGAGCCACCCAGGTGCCCCTAAAATGTATTTTACAGCTGAAATCTTGACTACTTAAAACTCTGGTCTGGCTAACCAGGTGGCAAGTTTCTATGCCATTGTTGCTGTCATTGTTTCCAAGCAACATTATAGACTGCATGCTGGGACTGTAGAGTTCATTTTGAATCGTAACGGCACATGAGGCTTCTTTAAAACTGATTTTCGTGTAGAATCAGAACAGATGCAAATTATTTTTCCTGCCATTGACAGATCTGTTGCTTAAAGAAATCCTGTTTTTCGAATGTTTCAATCATATTATCTCCTTCAAGGTATTCTCTTCATTTGTTGCCTTTAATTCTTTCACATCATGTCACGTATCTTTCCTTTTGACATTTCACAACAGTAACACGGCAGCTGGGCCATGCCACATTACTGCAGCCTTAGTGTATGGAGGGTTTTATTTGATTTTAGACTTCCAGATAACAAGTGTGGGTGTTGGGGCACCCAGGTGGCTCAGTCGGTTGAGCGTCCAACTTTGGCTCAGGTCATGATCTCCCAGTTTGGGAGTTCGAGCCCCACGTCGGGCTCGGCGCTGACAGCTCAGAGCCTGGAGCCTGCTTCGAATTCTGCGTCTCCCTCTCTCTCTGCCCCTCCCCTGCTCATGCTCTGTCTCTCTCTGTCTCTCAATAATAAATAAACGTTAAAAAATAAATTAAAAAAACAAGCATGGGTGCTGATTGCAATGAATAAGAAGCCCTATTTCTCTGTGTGCCACCAGCGTGAATTTTGATCACGTGATGATTTCAAATTTGTTAATTCCTTATAGTCAATGATCAGTTCCTGTGGGGCAGGGGGAGGGCACAGGATTTTGCATGGAGCAGCATGGAGACTGGGTCTTGCCCTCTCCATATGAGGGGAGCCTGTGGTACGTGACTCACATCTAACACATAGAAGTTGGTGACTGTCTAGTGTAAGGTTGACAATTGATACTTTCATCCATTTAGTTCAGCAAATTTGCATCAAGTAGCTACTATATGCCAGGCACTGAGCTACACGTGGAGTAGTTAGTGATGAGTAGTTACACACACCTTCTTTGGGGAGACAGATGATAAGCCCACTTAGGAAACACAACGGCGAGTTCAATGAAAAGTATAGATGAGGTAGTGGTAGGGCAGAATACGAGTGTGTGCGTGTGTTCATGTGTGTGTGTGTGTGTGTGTGTGTGTGTGTGTGTGTGTGCTATCAAGTGTTAGGAGAATGCTTTAGCTAGGGTGGCCTGGGAACATGTCTCTGAAGAGGTGAGGT
This sequence comes from Panthera onca, assembly GCF_046562875.1. Taxonomy (NCBI): domain Eukaryota; kingdom Metazoa; phylum Chordata; class Mammalia; order Carnivora; family Felidae; genus Panthera; species Panthera onca. Next base: position 4,195,727 of record NC_138346.1, on the reverse strand, counting down.
TTCAGCTGAGACCTGATGCAGGAAAGAGAGGCACATGAAGAGCATTTCAGGCAGTGGTGATGCACATAGAAAGTTCTGGAAGTACAGGAGTCCTGGGGGCGGGGGGGTGGGGTACAAAGACTGGTGGAACAGAAAGGAGGCCAATGTGACCGAAGCAAAGTGAACAAGGGAGTGAGAAAATGGAGGGGGTACAGATCAAAGAAAAGAGTTAAGAGCACTGGGGTGTCATTAAAGGAATTTTTTAAACATTTTTCAAAATACGAGAATAATTTTAGATTTGCAGACAAGTTGTAAAGATAGTACAGAGATTTCCTGTATACTCTGAACCTATTTTCCTCTGTTGTTAATCTCCTACATTTGTGGGATGCATTTGTTCGTAACTAATTAACCGATAACAATACATTTTTGTCATAGTTTGCAATTTGTTTTTTTTGAGTGCTTCCTTTCTTTCTAGCACTATAAGGTGCTCCAGACCCACCTGGTACATTTCCTGCCCCAGCCCTACCACCACCAGTCATTTCCTCAAGGGTCCTCATTCCTTTTATTGGAGAAGGGTGGTAGAAACCAAGATCTGGGTGCCAGGTGTGCTCATTGCCATGGGGTGCCTCTGCTCTGAACTCTCAGTAGAAAGAACTTAGAAATGTCTGTGTGTGAAGGGCACCTGGGTGGCTTGTTAAGCGTCTGACTTCGGCTCAGGTCATGATCTCGCGGTCCATGAGCTCGAGCCCCGCATCGGGCTCTGTGCCCGGAGCCTGCTTCGGATTCTCTGTCTCCTTCTCTCTGCCCCTCCCCCGCTCTCATTCTGTCTCTCTCTTACAAAAATAAACATTAAAAAAATAATTTAAATAGAAGACATGTCTCTGTGTGTGCTAACCCAGATATCTGCAATTGCCTCTGTGTTTATCCGTATGTAGCCGTATCAGGATAGATGCAGATCAGTGTTTCCAACCCTGATGCTGTATCATGCATACACTCTCTCTCCATACCACAGCTTATCTCTAACCTCCTACTCCAAGAGGCAGGGACCCAGTCCTCACCACTTGCTGCCCATTTCTGTGACTGTCCTATTCCAGCAGGCATATACTGGTTTCCGAGTTGTTAGCCCCTATGTCCCCAAGAAACAGCTTCACCAGCCATAGCACGGTGCCCGTGTACAGCTCCTTTTGCCTCTAGCCTTACAGACTCCACTCGTTTCCTAAGTTTCTCAGGTCAGCCCCTCTTTTCCCCTTCCACCCTCAGTGGCGTGGTTTCCTGCATCTGTGAGAGAGTCACGTTCTTTGGTCATAGTCCGTGTTCCATCCTGGGACCCCCCGGCCTCCGTCAAGGCTTTCTCTGTCTCATTTACCTTTCTCGAGCCCCCTCCGATTTCTGAATGGGAACTGAGCTGCAGGGAGTTGAGTTGGGGCAGGAAGACACAGACGGGCCAACACAGCCTGCAGGTGAGGGAGGACAGGGTTTGGACCTGGGTGACTGCTTTGGAGATGAAAACATGTACATGAGCTCAATTGTGGGCATAGGTGGATAGATTTGAGGTTAGTTTTTGCAGTAAGTGTTAAGATGTCCCAGAAGGAACTAGACCTCCCCATTCCATTTTGTCCTGAAACCAGCCTCAGCCTCCTCCCTCCCAGCCCTGAGTCCAGCGTTAGGCCTGGTAGGAAGCTTTAAGGGTGACTCATCATACCCCCGGGGAATCGTGCTCACTAGCAAAAACGCTTTATTATTCACGTGGATAACGTCTCTCAGTGCGGTTGAGTCAGGCCGTCCGATCATCATAAACATAGTTGCCGGGCTGTTTTAAAGAGTTATGAATGTGAGAAGGACGTCGCTCACCTCCGCCATCTGCTCAGCACCAGGAACAGCTGAACGAGGTCTGGCAAAGGGGACAGTATATACATTTTCTGCCCCTTTGATAGATTTGTTTGGGGAACATGTTCTAGTGATTAATGAGCCATTTCCTTACTGATACACAACACGTGTCCCCATTAACAAATAAATGATTCCAGGGCAGGCTTGGCGGAGCCCTGCCTTGACCATATCTCAGGATGCAGCCGGAGGGGGCGGGCCAGGAGGGGCTGGTGTCTGGGAGGAGGTCATGACCCGGGGTGGACAGGCCTGGAGAAATACCTTTCTTTGCAGGCTGGTGGACGTGGTGAGCATGGTGGGGGACCCAGGGAACCCACAGAGGGGCAGGTTGGGGCACCCAGGCTGCAGGATGCAAAGTTCCCTCCTGTCCATTCCGATATCACTCCTTCTGATAGTTCCTGCAAACATGAGCTCCTGCCTGGAGGATGCATCACTCTCCCTCCGACTCGTGCTAGCACATCTCATGTCACACCTGCTCAGTGCCTTTACCAGGGCTGTGATGAGCCCCATGCAGAGTCCGGGCACTCTCTCCCAGGACTTCGGACAATGAGATAGAGAGCCAACAACCCAGAGTATACTTGTCACCCCAGCCCCCAGAAGGATTCCCTTAAAGCACCCATTGTGAGGTCCAGTATCCCTGGGACGATCCCCAAAGAAGCCTCTCTTCATGTGAGGTTCCCAGTTCAGAGCGATCTGCCAGGGCTCGCTCCCCACGAAAGGGGTCAGTGAGCCAGATCAGGGCCCCGCCCAGCTCAGGTTTATTAATCTCAGGGTCTGCAGAGTCTCAAGGACCACCTCCCAACCCTGCATCTAATGCAGGTTCCCAAGACTGGGAGAGATGCAGCCCCCTCCCTACGGAAGGCAGAGGAGCAGTTTCCAAGGTCCCAGAGACCCAAGCAGCTTGGCCATGTCCACTTCTGAGCACGCTTTCTCCAACCCTGCCTCTGCTCCCGTTTTCCCCTGGCTCTTTCCTTTTCTCTGCCTGGTGCCCCTTTGCATTCTGCAGCTCTCAGCTCACATGTCACCTTGTCTAAGAAAACATGCTAGTTAGGAGAGACATCCTCCTCTCAGCTCCTATAATGTGCCATGCCCGTCCTAAACATAGGATTCTCGTATTGTCACGGGAGTAGCATTCTTAGTAACTTCCTCATTCTCTGGAGTGTGGGATTCTTAAGTCACAGATGAGGTCTTCATATTCCTGGAACCTCCGAAAAGTACACACTCAACAAGTGCCCGCGGAAGGAAGATTCAGATGAAGGAATGAGCCCGATCACTTCACAGGGTCTTTTTCTTCTTCCGGGTGGAGAGACCCCCACCTTGTAGTTCACAAAGAATTAAGACCGATCATGGAATGACTCCTTCCCGGGGATACTTTAAAGCACAAAGAAAGGGAACTGGAATTTGTTAAGTACTTTCCAATGCTTCTCAAATTGTGGATTGTGAAATCAGTTTAGAAGGTGGTGGCCAGCATTTGTTGAACGGAACGGAATGGAATGTAGTATAGGATGAAGTACAATGGTAAGGGAAATCATACCCACATGGTAAGGATAAGTGCTGTTTAATTCCATTTAAATTACAGCATTAACCACACACACACAGACAGACAGGAATGCCTGTAGTTTGGGGGAATCTGTCCTACATTTGTGGCTTCAGTCTTGGCCTTCAGAAGGCCAGCTAGCTGTATGCCTATTTCACCTCAGTTCTGGCTTCCCCAATCCTATGTGGATCAAGGATTGTGTGATCGTGTAGTATAGGTTATTATACTATCTAATCAGTTTAACAAAACAATAACTTGGACAAAGAGATGACATTCAGATTTGTTATCAGCATATGAATATTTGTTTCCAAACCTAGACAGCCATTCCAGATATAACCAGGAATAAAAATCTCCTTGTCTACTTTATATTTTAAAATTCCACCAATCCGTGGAAACATAAGTGCGTATTCAATATTGCATGAGCAGAATGCTACTATTAATAATAATATGAATTCTATTTTATATCAAATATCATTACAATTTTTCATATACTTAAACAAGAACAAATATTGGTAGATACTGAAGAGAGTGGCCATGTGTTAGGTGGTGTTAGGAATAGCATTGCTTTCTTTGGAACCAAAAATATTCATAAAAATTGAAATAGTAACACAGGCAGAACAGAAGTTAGTTCTAGCCTTCGTAGAAATTTTTGGGTGCTGGTATTTATAACAGTAAACACAATAAATAACTGTATTTCTATTTTTTATTATTTAATTCCATTTAGCTCATGAGTGTTTTAAGAAAAAACAATCCACTTGAGAATACTTCACACCTTATATGGAAGAATTAAAAACAGAAATGTCAACATTTGCCATCTTGAAATATTATAAAAGGCAAAAATCCAAAATTATGATCTTTAGCAAATGGAATAATCAAGACACAATAAACAGTGTAAGAATATGAAGGAATTAAATCTCAGGAACCCATTTTCAACTGAGGTCAGAGGAGGAGCAAAGTATTGGAGGGCATCCCCCCCTTCTCTGTTTCATGGTGCAAATGTGCAGTAGGGTGCCAGGAGTGAGAGGTGCCCGTGCCAAGAGATCATCGCTCCTGCACCACACTGCCAAACTTCAACATTTTGGTCTCTACATTTTTTTGAGAGAGAGAAAGAGAAAGTGCACAAGCAAGAGACAGTGGCAAAGAGAGAGCGAGGGAGAGAGAGAGAGAGAGAGAGAAGCTTAGGCAGACTCCACGCTCAGCACAGAGCCCGATGCCAGGCTTGATCCCATGACCCTGGGATCATGACCTGAGCCAGCCTCAAGAGTGGGACGCTCAACTGACTGAGCCACCCAGTCACCCCTTGTCTCTAAAATTTTAATAAAAACACAATAATAAATAAGATTTAAATAAAAGTTTAAATAAATTTGAATTTTATTTTTTTATTATTAAAACCCAGATACTTTGATCTTAGTGTCAGTCAGTTGTTGATTTTAATATTTGGTCATTCAACATCTGGCCAATACATGTATTCAGTGCATCTCTAATGTCTCTGTGTGTGCGCATGTATGTGCCTGCAGTGTGTCCATGTGGGCACATGTATCTACATGTGAGTGTGTGCATGCGTCTGTGTGTGTGTGCATGTGTGCTTCTGCATTTGGAGACTAACGTGTGTCTTTGTCACAGCCCACACTGGGATTATGCACCCAGAGCGGGTTTATAAGGGTTCCTCCTCCTCAGCATCATCCTGAGCTGGGACTGACTTGGGTTGGATCTAAGGTTTTCCCTGGAGGAAGGTGAGAGTCCTAGGGATAGTGTCCTCCCGACCTTCTCCAATGATAATCTAGGTTACATCTAGGGACTTCCTCTTGATCCTATGCTCCTCCATTGATTCATAGATGCAGGGGCAGCCTCCGGAGTCTAGTATGTGGAACGACACAGTGGCTGTTTCCTGCAAGAGACTCTGAAGAACTCTGGGGATGGTGTATGAGGATTCCACGGGACTGGAGATAGCTCTGTACCCTAGTTACACTTCAATAGATATGTTGAGGAGGCCCCACAAACATCCCAAAACTACGGGTGTGTTTTTAGGAGTGTTTGTAACTGTCATCTTATTTTCAAAGGGGCCAGTGACCCAGAAATGGATAGAAGCCCACTTCTCTGAGAGTTTCATCAAACTTCTGAGTCACCGGCATTAATCCTGGACTGCTTTTGATGTGATGGTAGGAAAATCCTATTCTCTGCTCTGCAGCTGGTAGCAATCCAACATAAAGCAATGCAAGATCAGAGTGTCATGCTGAAGGTCCGGGCATGAGTCAGTTGCTAGGAGGGGATTAGTCAGGGCAAGGAGAACTGTAGCCTGCCCAGGGTACCCAGAAGGTCCTGAACAGTTTCTGACCCAGCTATAGAAAAAGAGCATGTGGCCCAGGAGCAGGGCAAATGAAGGAAGGTATTTGGACTCAGAACCCTGGGCACTTTCCTGGAATGCAGGGGTCAAAAATCCCTGGTCATTTGGCAAAACGGAAATAGGAAGAAATTTGAAAATTTTAACACACCAATAACCAGCAAAGAAATTGAGTCGGTAATCAAAAAAATTCCCAACAAACAAAAATTCAGGACCAGATGTCTCTATAGGTGAATTCTACCAAACATTTAAAAAAGAGTTAATATCTATTCTTCTCAAAGTATTAAAAAAAACAGAAGAGGAAGGAAAACTTTGAGATTCATTCTATGAAGCCAGGATTACCCTGAAACCAAAACCAGATAAAGACACCACTAAAAAAGATAACTAACAAGTCAATATCCCTGAAGAACATGGATGCAAATATTCTCAAAAAAATACTATCAAACCAAATTTAGCAGTATATTTAAAAAAAAAAAATCATTCACCACGATCAAGTGGGATTTATTTCTGGGTGGTTAAGGATGGTTCAATATTCTCAAATCAATCACTGTGATACATCACATCAATAAAAGAAAAGATGAGAACCACATGATGATTTCAATGCAGAAAAAGGCATTTGACAAAGTACAACATCCATTCATGATGTAAAACTGTCAACAAGGTAGGTTTAGGGGGAACATAGCTCAGCATAATAAAGGCCATATATGAAAAACCCACAGCTAACATCATCTTTAATGGGGAAAAACTGAGAGCTTTTCCCCTAAGGTCAGGAACAAGATAAAGATATCCACTTTTATTCAACATAGTACTAGATGTCCTAACCGAGGCAATCAGACAACAAAAAGAAATAAAAGACATTGGTAAAGAAGGAAAACTGTCACTATTTGCAGGCGACACGATGCTCTACATAGAAAATCTTAAAGACCCCACAAAAAAAAACTGCTAGAACTGATAAATGAATTTAGTAAAGTCACAGAATACAAAATCAAGTTTAGAAATCTGTTGCATTTCTATACACCAATAATGAAGCAGCAGAAAGCGAAATTAAGAAAACAACCCTATTTACAATTGCACTCAAAAAAAGAGAGACTAAGGAATAAACTTAAAGAGCTGAAAGACCTGTACTCTGAAAACTATAAAACACTGATGAAAGAAATTCAAGAATCCACAAAGAAATGGAAAGACATTCCATGCTTATGGATCGGAAGAACAAATATTGTTAAAATGTCTATACTGCCCAAAGCAATCTACACATTTAATGCAATCCCTATCAAAATACCAACAGCATTTTCACAGAACTAGAACAAACAATCCTAAAATTTGTATGGCACTACAAAAGATGCTGAATAGCCAAAGCAACTTTGAAAAAGAAAAGCAACCTGGAAATATCATAATTCTGGGCTTCAGTTATATTACAAACCTGTAGTAATCAAAACAGTATGGAGTTGGCACAAAAATAGACACATAGATGAATGGAATAGAATAGAAAATCCAGAAATAAACCCACAATTATATGGTCAATTACTTTTCAACAAAGCAGGAAAGACTATCCGATGGGAACATGAATGTCTCCTCAACAAATGGTGTTGGGAAAACTGGACAGCTGCATGCAGAAGAATGAAACTGGGCCACTTTCTTACACCAGATACAAAAATAAATTCAAAATGGATTAAAGACCTAAATGTGAGGGGCGTCTGGGTGGCTCAGTCAGTTAAGTGTCTGGCTCTTGATTCTGGCTCAGGTCATGATCTCAGGGTCATGAGATCATGCCCTGCGTCGGGCTCCCCTAAGTGTGGAGCCTGATTAAGTTTCTCTCCCCTCTCTCTGCCCTCTGCCATGTGGACTGTCTCTGTTTCTCTCTCAAAAAAAAAAGACTTAAATGTGAGGCCTGAAACCATAAAATTCCAAGAAGAAAACACACTAACCTCTTTGTCATTGGCTATAGCAAATTCTTTCTAGATATGTTTCCTGAGGCCAGGGGACAAAAGTAAAAATGACCTATTGGGACTTCATCAAAATAAAAGATTTCTGCACAGCAAAAGAAACAATCAATAAAACTAAAAGGCAACCTACAGAATGGGAGAAAAATTTGCAAATGACATATCCCATAAAGGATTATACATCCAAATATATAAAGAACTTATGAAACTCAACAACCAAAAAAAAAAAATCCAATTAAAAAAGGACAGAAGATATGAACAAACATTCCCCCAAAGAAGACGTCCAGATGGTCAACAGATACATGGACAGAGTCTCAACATCACTCATCATCAGGGAAATGCGAATCAAAACCATAATGAGATATCACCTCACACCTGTCAGAATGGCTGAAATCAGCAACACAAGAAATAATGAGTGTCGGCGAGGATGTGCAGAAAAAGGAACCCGTGTGCGCTGTTGGTGGGAATGCAAACTGATGCAGCCACTGTGGAAAATGGCATGGAGGTTCCTCAAAAAAGTTAAAAATAGAACTACGTCATGATCCACAGCAATTATGCTACTGGATATATGCCCAAAGAAAACAAGAACACTAATTAAAAGGGATACATGCACCCCCATGTTGATAGCAACGTTATTTACAAGAGCCAAGATATGGAAACACCTATCCATCAGGAAGACGTGTGTGTGTGTGTTACACACTCACACTCACACACACACACACAATGGAATATTACTCAGCCATAAAAACAAATGAAATCTTGCCATTTGCAACAACATGGATGGCGCTAGAGAGTATAATGCTAAGTGAAATAGTCAGAGAAAGACAGATATCATATGATTTCACTCGTGTGTGGAATTTAAGACACACAAAAAATCAAGCAGAAAGAAAAAAAATAAGAGAAAGAGATATAGAAAGAAAGAAACAGACTCTTAACTATAAAGAACAAACTCACGGTTACCGGAGCAGAGTTGGGTGAAGAGAATGGATTAAATAGGTGATGGGAATTGAGCAGTGAACCTGTTGTAATGAGCACAGGGTGACGTATGGAGGTGTTGGATTGCTATATTGTGCACCTGAAACTAATATAACTCTGTTAACATACAGCGTTAACTAATTGGAATTAAAATAAAATCTTTTTTAAAAAGCTCCGGTCCGTTGGGAAATGAAGTTCATTCGTTACAAGTCAAATTGCCTTGTAAACAACTATTGCTGAACCCCAGAAGGAAAGCTCCTTTGGTCAGGACTTGGCATGTGCCTTCGTCATCTGCCTCATTCTCCGGAGGGCTAAAGGAGGTCATGAAGAGCTCTGAGCCAAAACGTAGTCTCACGGTTAGACCACGTGTTTGTCCTTTGGCACTTGGGGCTGTGTAAAGTCACAGATGGACACACGAGCTGGACATTCCGCTTCATGTGGACTGCAGTGTAGGAGTGTGAACCGGGTTCTGCAGAATTCAAAGATTTCCTGACGCAGCCCATCTGCGCTGTGTGTACGAGGACTCGAGGGTTCACGTTGGGTGAAGTCACATCCTTCCATTTCCTGGGCAGCTTCAGTGCCTGCACTGGAGTTTCTCTTTCCCGTTTATCCCAAACCTGTCCTGGCTGTGGTTCCTCAATGACACTGAACCTGCTCTTTATCCTCATTTTTGGTGCCTCATTCTTAAACTTCTCTCCTTGCTCCTGCTTCGTTGACCCTCGTGGGCCTACTCGGTCTTAACGATTGTCAGTCAGGATTCTGTAGTTGCAAATAACAAGAGTAGACTATGAGTAACTAAAGCAAAATAGTGTTCTACAGGACAAATATAGGGAATGTCTCACAAAATAGACAGCTAAAAGCCGACAGTTGCAGGGTCTCTAGATGGCAAGAACTGATGGGCGGATTCCTCAGGACTCATGTCTGAGCCAGGGTCCAACCCTGACCCACTCGGCTGGATGTTTAAACATCAGAGAGGGTCTCATTTGTTTAGTTTGGACCATCTTCCCCCATGGATGGTGTTGGATGCACCTGGAGCGGTGGTGGAAACAGAACGTGGTACATCCCCAAATGAAGGTCAAGGACTTGTTACCAGGATATGGGAGAAAGGATCCTGGGCAGGTAGAAACGGGGGCATCCGTCAGAATGCCTCACAGAGGACACAGACCCAGGAACAAGACAAAGCATGCACGGTGGGCAGGGGCATTTCTGAGTGCAGCCACATTCTTCCCTGCTGAGCCTCACAAGCTCAGACTGGTAACGAAAGTTCCCTGGAGTCAGCTTGTGCTCACCCCTCCTGGCAGGACGGAGGTTGATGGATTTTGTTTATGCAAATGGACCATTTGGTAATCTTGCAGACACACTCCAGCTATTGTCCCACAGGATATGAGATAAAACTTGCATGCCCCAGGAAGGGCGAGCCTCAAGCAGAATGTCATTTCAGCGAGGAATTAGATAGGGGAAGACACAATCTCTGACTGAAAGTCTGGAGCTCAGCACCCCTTCAGAGCCCACCGAGACAAAGACCGAGGCCAGCTTTGAACTGTAACACAGAAGTGGGCGCCCCGAGTCAGGAAAAATCTGCCACAAACCAGCTGGTGTCCTTAGATAGTCAGCTCACCTCCTTGAACTTCAGTGTTTTCATCATGAAAATGTTAAGGTAGCCATCCTCACAATAGCCCTCTGTGAATCTATAGTCAACAGGCGAAGGCTGGACAATGAGCAGGGCTCACTGTCCATAACTCCATTCTAGGACTTCTGTCACAGTGCATGACTGTGTGTGTGTGTGTGTGTGTGTGTGTGTGTGTGTGTGTCCCATGGTACAGTCATTTCTTCCATGGCTGGAATTCTTATTCATATCTATAGCCAACATATCTAGCACAGTGACTGATGTATAATCAGCTCCTACTGGATATTTGTTGAACAAACAAATGGATGGATGAATGAGTGAGTGAATGAATGAATGAATGAATGAAGATGACTCAGAGGCCAGACTCCATTACCTTAGAGGATGCCATGAACAAAAGAGTGAAGTAGGCCCCCTTCTGCTTAGAGCATCTAAGAAAGGAAACACCTAGCTCAGCTGTGCTGGTGTGATATCCTTAGTGTCGCCTGTTCTGTAGCCCAGAAAACTTCTCTCTTTGGAGCCTTCTGAAAACAGAAAACCATGATGCTTATGCAGGGGGGTGGGGATTGGGTCAGTAGAGTCCCTAAAATTTCCAAGAGTAACTGGGTGGGAGGTTCAGATTAGAATCAACCTCACCCAGGGCATGGTGAGAGCCTCATAGCAGAGCAGAAGCCCCTTACATGTCCTCTGTGGTGACATAGGGCTGTGTCAAGAAGGGTGTGGAGTCAGAGCATCACCCAGTGCCCCCAGTGTCATGACACTCAGGTAATAACCCTGAGGCAGGACAAGGTCTTTGTTTCTTTTCTTTTCTTTTTTTTAAATTTTTTTAAAAACCTTTATTTATTTTTGAGAGAGAGAGACAGACAGACAGAGTGAGAGCAGGGGAGGAGCAGAGAGAGGCAGAGACACAAAATCCAAAGCAGGCTCCAGGCTCCAAGCTGTCAGCACAGAGTCAGACGCAGGGCTCAAACTCACAAACCGTGAGATCATGACCTGAGCCAAAGTTGGACGTTCAACCGACTGAGCCACCCAGGCGCCCCAAGGTCTTTCTTTTCAAAGGCCATCCAAGGACTTGGGAGTTACAGACAGACCACATGTCCTGGAGCGCTCTACAGTTTTCTCCCCATCAACCCCCAAAAATGGGCTGCGGTTTTCACAAGAGCCAAAAGGTGGAAGCAAGCTAGGTCATCATCGAAAGAAGAATGGAGAAACAAAATGTAATCTGTCCACACAATGGAGTGTTATTCAGCCTTAAAAAAGAAGGACGTTCTGATACATGGACGGACCTTGAGAACATATGCCAAGTGAAATAAAGGCAATCACCAAAGATACTGTGTGATTCCACATATATGAGGTTCCTAGAGTGGTCAGATTCACAGAGACAGAACATAGAGGGAAGATGGTTAAGGGCTGGGGGGCGGGGGCAGGGAGGGAAGGAAGGCTAGTGTCTACAAGGTACAATTTCAAATTCCAGAGATTGGTTGCACCACAATGTGAATGTACCCAACATTACTGAACTGTACACTTAAAAATAGTTAAGGGGCACCTGGGAGGCTCAGTCGGTTGAACGTCCAGCTTTGGCTCAGGTCATGATCTTGCTGCTTGTGGGTTCGAGCCCCACTTTGGGCTCTGTGCTGACAGCTCAGAGCCTGGAGCCCATTTTGGATTTTGTGTCTCCCTCTCTCTCTCAAAAATAACTAAACATTTTAAAACATTGTTGAGATGGTTAAGAGAAAGAAAGCAAGAGTTCTGGTTGCGACCACATCGCTGATGCAAGGAGCTCGGAGATTCAGATTTCAAAGAGAAGCAATGTGGAATCCAATGTCAGCTCTGCTGATAAAGGAAGGAATTAAAATAAATGGCAAGCAACAAAGTAGGCAAAATGAGCCCATAGATGTGAGCTGGGGGCCTCCCTGCTCCTCAAGAACCAGGCATAGATAGCTCAGTCTCCTGCCAAGGCCCCGGTGCGTGGCAGCCTCAGGCCCTACCCTAAGCCCCCACACTTTTGAGGACATCCCACAGCCTCCGCGTCCAGGCTCCTGTTCCCGTGTGCATAGCACAGATGTGAACCCCACACCTCTCTGAGCCTCACAAAAAGCCACAAACTCAAAGTAATTTGAGCACTCTGGGGTCTGGGGGTTGGCGATGTGAAAGGAGGGGTTTCCACTGCCAAGATGCCATGAACGGCAGGGACACTGTAGGCATCACCTGCTAAGGACCGGTGCAGGCTGTCCGAGTTGGCCGCCCCACCACCAAACTTCACTGGCACCGTTGCTTTCCAAACCCACCCCCATTTCCTGCCTTCCTCAGCATTCCCCACTCTCCCAAAAAAAGTCAATGCCTCCATGGGAGTCTCAGAACACCTTCTTCCCTCTGTGGGCCTTCAGCACCGGGTCATGTAGGCCTCCAGTGGTTCATCTCTGTGCCAGACCATCAGCAGAATGGTCCAATCAGCGTTACTTCTCCACCTATGTGGAATTCTCACGTCCACTGCTAGGATAACACAGGGCTATCCATGGTGTCACTGGGTTGCTGAGAAATTTAGCTCGTTGTGCAGGGTTGGGGGAGAGGATTCGCATTTCCATCCAGGTCTTACATCAAAGCAGCGGAATAAGCTTTGGACAGAGTTAGATGCAAAAGTAATCCACAGAAGGCAACATTTAATCTAAGCTCTTGAGACTGAAAGTAATGGGAGAAATAATAAAAATGGAAATTGACAGGCTCAACTACATGAAAATACAAAATTCCTAAATAAATAAGCGAAGTTTGAAGGCCTTGGAACAAATCTGTGTCGAACATGGCTGGTTTCGACCTCTTCTGTCCACAGCTCAGACAACCAATAAAAACAACAGCAACGCCTTTAATATAAGAGAAAGCGCTGATTCTCTGCAACAGTTTTCTCTGCACATGAAATAGAAACAAAGTGTTTTTTCAAGTCACTTTTAAAAGAACACGCAATACGACATCAAATGTGATTTATTATCTATACAATTGTCAAAAGATTTCAATGACAATCCTCAATGCTGACAAATCGCGGTGACATGGAGAGAATAAAAACTTTTTACGGAATATTATGTCCCAACAAATCTTCTGGAAAGCAATTTTGGCAATAACGATGAACAGCCTTAAAGTGTTCATTTGGGTCAATCTTTCTAGACTCTGTCCTAGGTACACACACTGAAATATTGCAATACGTACCTAGCGTTTTCTCAGTCTCACTTATAAGTATGAAAATCTTGCAATAATTTGGCTAACAACATTGGAAAGGCTAAATAAATTGCTCTATCGATATAATGAAACATTATGCAGGCACGAACAATTACGCTTTGGTGGATATAAATGACACTTAGTCAACATTAATTTAAAAAGCAATGTTAAAAACATTCTATATGCGTTGATATATATTATAAATAAGCATGCGTATATATATATATATATATATTCATAATATTTTTGGTAAAAGACTGGAAATATGCTGAGTCAATTGGATATCCTCCTGGGAAAACACACACCATAAAACAATCACTCCCAGATTTATTATAGATTTAAATGTTGAAGGAAAAACAGTGAACGATGTAGAAAAAAACAGAGCATCCTTATGAATATGAAGTAGGTAGAATTCTCTTTTTTTTTTTTTTTGAAGTAGGTAGAATTCTTAAGCAGAACATAAAAGTGCTGAACTGTAAAGAAAAAAGGATTAGCATAACGTTTTAATATCTTGAGGAATAGAAATGCAAGCCACAGAGCAGGGGAGATTTGCTGCACATGCGTCTGAAAGGGATTTATAACCAGAATTATAAAGAACTCCTACAAATCAGTACAAAAAAGAAAATGAGTAGCCTATTGGCCAAACAGGTAAAAGATATGAATGGGCACCTCACAAATGAAACTATCCACACAGCCGCTACACGGGGAGGAAAATACAGCGTTGGCCACACTGTGGACAGAGCGACTCGCTCGCTCCTACGCTGCCCGTGAGAGAGTAACTCCCTACAACCACTTGGGAAAACTGGATCGGGTAAGGTTGGACACAGATGTCAATAAATGGAACACGGGTAAATACAGCGAGCTCTGCTCACACAAGAGAATGCCATAGAAAAGCGACAAGGAGCAGCTATGTGGGGGGTAGGGTCTCAGAAACACGATGTTGAGTACAAACATCCGGTTCCAAAAAAGAGGCATACTGTGTGATTCCATTTACGTCAAGTTCGAAGATAAGAGGAAAACGTAATCCGTGGTGCTGTCACCCCGGAGGCGAGGGGTGGGGGGACCAGGAGGGGCGCAGGAAGTGCTTCTCACTGTGGCCAAAGCTGTTTATTTGGGTAGCGGGTTGCACGGATGTGTACAATCTGTGAAAATGTGGCAGGCTGCACTGTTATTAGGACTTGTATACGTTTTGTATCTCTATGTTGCTTAAAGGTTTGTTTAGGACCGTGAGAAATAATCCCTGAAAAGGACACAGGTCGTTCCAATCTCTGGACGGTGGGGTTCCTTGCTTTCTTCTTTGTGTTTGTTTTCTGAAACGAGCATGTGTTACTTGTAAAACAACTGTTCTGCTTTGGGTTTTGCTTGTTTTGAGGACAGCCTGCCTGCCTTCAGCAGAACGAGCCCTGCGATGTATCACACCTGCTGGGCAAGGGTGCCCCCGGGGGGGGACGGAGGGCACACGACGGGGTTCCCGCTCTCAGGGCAAGGCCCACTGGTGACACAGCTCCTCGTAATGCTGAAGCCGGAACCGAAACGCAGGCACGTTTTCGGGAGCTCAGGGGGTGTCCCTGCCCTCCGCTGGAACTGCTCCCTCCCGGCTCCCCAGCCCGTGCAGTCCGGCCTCTGGCCACACGGGCACCATCGAAGGCATGCCAGTCCAGAAAGCCAAGAGTGGATCCCAAACTGTCCTTCATGGACCGGAGCGTCAAGGAGGAGAAAGGTTGTAAACCCACTCCGCGTACAGCTCTTTCAAGGGGAGAGAGAACCGGTGTCAGAAGACGCCGATGCGTTGACGTTCTGATGGTCCAGCCAACAGCACGTCTTACCTGACACACCCTGTCATCCACATCCTTTTGGTTTCAAATCTCAGACCACCTGACTCACACTGGGTTACATAGCAAAGACAGAAAAAATTCGGAGGTGGGCTCGGTATCCAGGCGTGCTTTCCTCTGGACCCTGACTCAGACTTGCCCACTTCTCTCTGTTGGCCACCCCTCCCCCATGCTGGCGAGATGGCGGCAGCAGCCGCCAAATCCACCTGCTTCCTCATTCAGTTCTGACCAAGACCTGAGCTTTGATCTGATGGAACGCTCCTGAACCAACCCCAGTGACGGGGAGAATGGCATGCTCTGAGGTCGTGATTTACCTGACGTGTCCACTCTGCCAGGGACACTTGGCATCCTGTGCCGAGGGTGGGGTCACCGCTACCCACACTGCTAACCGGGGAAGGAGGGCGTGGGGAGGCAATCCTGAGTTCCATTCCATATCCGTGTGCAAAATGGTTGTCCGACCTTAGGTTTCTTAGGTGCAAATTTGGAGTTCATCACTTTAAGAGGACGGAGAAGGGGGGACTCCTGGGTGGCTGGGTCGGTTAAGCCTCCGACTCTTGGTTTCAGCTCAGGTCATGGTCTCACGGTTCATGAGTTCAAGCCCTGCATCGGGCTCTGTGCTGACAGTGAGGAGCCTGCTTGGGATTCTCTCTCTCTCTCTCTCTGTCTCTCTCTCTGCCTCTCCCGTGTGCTCTCTCTCTATCTCAATATAAATAAATAAACTTAAAGACAAAAAAGGAGAGGAAGACCACAATAAGATCTTTTCCTTCTCCAAGAACCCTCAAAGTCTCCTTTTAAAAATATATATACCAGATACCTACCTACTTGGGGCCAGGTCGTGACCGAGGTCCTGGAATAGAAACATAAAAAGGATAGACCGTGTGACCTTGAGATACTCCAGGGGGCTCCTTTCTGGGGGTGGGGGTGGGAAGGGAGGGTCTAGCCTCTCTGACATGCACACGTGGGGAAAACCCTAGAGGCTGAAGCAGCAGGTGTGGGATCCTTAGTGCCTCTGGCTGGGCTGGGGGTGGCAGACACCTTGTCCTGCCTTCCTCCTAGGTCTGGAGGACACTGGCACCTCCAGAGTGATCCAACCTGGCATTGTCACCTGACCCAGAGGATGGCGAGGCCTGGGGAGTCACGAAGCTCCTCTCCACCCACTTTGACACCCTCTCCAAATTGCGTCCCGTTTTCCTTTATGTCAGTCTGTGAAAGGCAGGTCTGACTGAGCCAGCGTGGCCTGGGAAAGGAAGGAAAGGAAACGCTCTGCTTTGGGAAGGGCCACTTTACACAGCCTGCTTCTGATTGTCTTTTCCTCCGAGTGACCTCTTCTTTTAAAAGCACTGGCCTTTTCCGAGGCCTGGGAAAAATAGCCAAGAAAAGCTGAGGACCGCCTTCTTTTAGGGCCAACCTTTCCTTCCTTTCATGTGGTAAAGAAGCCCCCTTTGAGGGCTGCGCTGTGTAAGCCTCTTAATTGCAGAGCTAATATGAACCAGAGCAGAATGATCCATCCAAGAATCTTTGTTTGGATTCGTGACCGTTTTCAAAGGGGACTCGGGGTCCCTCCCTTATCTGGTCTCCTATCAGCTGAATGACGTAAGTGTTTACAAAGGGCTCAGCAGAAGAGATAACACATTATCACCCCTCCCAGCCTCAGGGGGGAGGGAGGTTTACTCTAAAGATTATCAAGTCTTAACTCCCAAAGGGTGAAGAAACCCAGGCTTCTAGGAAGCTGCTTCTGCCCTGTTCATGGCCCGGCCCAGCCAGGTGTCCCAGGGAAGGTCAGAAGGGGGTCCCACAGCACCGTAGCCACAGCACCGTGGCCAGAAGCGTGAGCCAAAAGGGGTGAGCAAGACCGGTTCTTGTTTCAGAAAGGAACTGGATCCCGGTGTAGACGTCGTGCTAAGGGGATGGGAATCTTCCTGCTGGAGCTGACAAGACTACACAGAGGTTATCAACCGTCCCTGTTATGAGCGAGCTGGGATTCCCCTTCAGGCTGAGAGCGGTGGTTGGCCGACAGATGTGGGTGACAACTTACAGGTCGCCCCCTGTTTTTGACCCAGGACCACGCTGATCTTGGGGCGTTCCCACCAGGACTAGGCAGGGGTGCGGTACGAGGTCCTGGTCGTTTCCACGCAGCACAGGACTCCTTGAAAGAGCAGGCCTGTTCCGGAGCTCAGTGTTGGGCAGGCAGGGAAGATGTCAGCTTTGCACTGTGAACCTGCTCCTGCTTCTTCCCTTTTCCTCTCAAAGCCATTTTCCGTCCTCACTCTGTCTCCGTGCTTGCTTCCCAGAGGGTCCACGTCATGCGTCCATTCACCTGTCCGTGAGGGACTATCTTGTGACCCCTCGCATTTGAGGACGGAGCTCCACAGCGGGGTGGGGCCTCAAGGACCTTTTAAAGAACAGCAGGGATGATTTGGACAGTTGAGGAAAGAAGAATTTCTTGGAATCTGGCCCTAGATTCTCTTCCACCATCTGAATTCATTGGCCAAGGGCGGGGTGAGGGATACTAGCTGATTGAAGAAGACAGCTTCCCAAGGATTTTCCCTAAGGGAGGGCTCCTGTCAGATTCAGAGCAGCACACTCAGTGTGTGACGAGCCATGCTGTGCACACTTGGGTGGAGATATGTCCGGGGCTTGCACAGCACAGGCATGCCAGAGTATGCTGGGCTCTAGACTGTGTCCTCACCAGACAACACTTGGAAAGGTGAACAATATACTCCTCAGGGCGCCTGGGTGGCTCAGTCAGTTAAGCATCGACCTCTTGATATCGGCTCGGATCATGATCTCAGGGTTTGTCAGTTCAAGCCCCACATTGGGCTCTGTGCTGACGGTGTGGAACCTGCTTGGGATTCTCTCTCTCTCCCTCTCTCTCTGCCCCTGGCCTGCTCTCTCTCTCTCTCTTTCTCTCTCAAAATAAATAAGTACACATTAAAAAATTTTTTAAAAATACTTCTCATCACCCAGTTGTGTCCGATCTGGCCCCCAATGTCACCAAAATGTCCTCTCTCCAGGACCCGGAGTCAGGCAGCGTCCAGCTGCCCCTGGCACTGCATCTGAGGAGGCATTTTGCACCTGTCTCTGGAGGACGCCCCAGCCTCGGCCGTCCTGGCCCAGGGCACGCTCCGTGACATTCCTCCCTCACCTTCGTGCAAGAGCTTTCTCCTGGAGAGTAGCCTGCAAACGTTCTAAGGCTGCCATTTCCTCCAAGATACACCCTAGTGGCTTCTTTGTTCCTTGATGTACAGCAGAAGATAGGTTTAAGTGATGTTTGGAGAATTTGGTAATTAAAAGAATATGTTATGCGGAGAGAGTTTTTCAGTTGAAATTTAATACATAAGTGCATTCAAACCAGGTTTCCCAGACCATAACCCAACGGTAAAATCTAGAGTGCTGACACCACGCCGAGCCCAAACTCCGCGTTTCTTGAACTTGAGCCCAGGGAAGAGAACGTATAACTGTCTGTCCACTGACATTTTTGCAGGGCATCAGGGGCTGTCCACAGTCTGGCACATCACTCTGTGAAAATATGTCTCTGAACCAAACCATGATGGCTTTGTTTTATTTTTACAGTGGGTGGGTTGCAGAAAGCCAGGAGGAAATTCTGTTTTCTAGCCTGCTTATTTTACTTGGACAGGGAAAATGCCTCCCTAACGGGTGTCCTTGAAAGCAATCAAAGCCAAGAAAAAGCGTTGCCAAGGTTCAAAGGGTAAATATTCCAAAAAGTAATATTTAGCAAATTATTTTCAGGAACAATGCCGACTACCACCACAATTATTTATTAAGGTTTGGAAGTCTTGGTCATTGTAACATTATAATAACATCGGAAACAGAATAAAATGAATGCATATGGTAAGGGGAGAACAATTCTCTTCACAAAGAGTAGCCGTTAGGAATATACTATCGTTTAAAAACAGTTTGGCTAAGTAACTTTAAAGGACAAATGTGTAAAGACTAATAGTATCTCAGTAAAGATCTCACCTGCCATAGTGTTAAAAAATTATATAATAGAGATGATTTTGAGAAAATAGACAACATATAAATAAAACCTCAACGTTCCATCAGAAGTCATAAAAGACAATCAATTTGAGAACCGAAACGTATTTCTAGATGTAAGAATGAATAATTCAAACAGATTCTTTATGGATTTGGCAAAAAATTGGCTTGGACTTTCAAAAGACTGTCTGAAATATAAGACTAATGGGGAAAATGTTTACAGTTCCAGCAGATATTAAAATATATTTTAATAGAAACATTAATTAAAACATTATAATATTGGCTTAAAAACCAAGAGAGAGATGGATGGAATATCGTACATATGCCTTGAGGTAAATGAAGGCAATCGTATATAGAAATTCAGCCAGGAATATATGGAATTTTTGATGATCTAGCAGCCACGTTTAACAAAAGTAAAAGGAAATAAGTATACAACTAATTTTAATAATATATTTTATTTTACCTTATATATCAGAAGTATTTTAATATGCAACCAATCTAAAGAAATGTGATTAACGAGATTGTTTATGTTCTTCTTGGGTACTAAGCGTTTGAAATTTGGACTCTCCACATGTCGAGTGTTTGATAGCCACACATGGAGAGTGGCTACCCATCATTACAGCATAGATCGTGGGGAAGGGGATTTTATACATTATGAACAAGAATCAGGAAAACAACAGAGAAGGAAAATAAATATTTAATGAAGAGTATGAGGTCCTGGTAATGGTTTGTAAAATCTAGAAATCCATAAACATGGAATCACACTATAGGCCTTCTGATGCAATAAATTTTAGAAGAAGAAGATTATAAACAATCTTAGAAACCAAGAAACAGATAAGCCGACAGTGAGTTGCACAGAGTTATGACTTGGGTGGATCTGGGTGGGAGGCCCTCTAGTTCCAGGACAACATGGCCTGCGGAGGAAGGGAAGAAGGCAGAAGGTGACAGACACAATGGAGACAGTTGACCTGTTCACTAAGGCAAGTCCTGGGGATGGAAGGCAGGAGTCCAACAACCAAAAGGCAGAGAGAAACTTTCCAGAGTGATTCAGATAACTCTCAGGACCTGGCAGTCCTGGTGGGCGAGGCTATGTAGCAGAAGTTTCCGGGCCCTGAACCAATTTGAAGTCCAGAAGGGTGTTGCCTGGTGTTGGGTAATCTATCCGCAGTGGACAGCACCCCACCCGTGGAAGCCCCACCAGAAAGAATGGAGCTTGTCCTGGGGAGAAGGGCTTGTGGAATCAGCATGCCTCAAGAACTGCCAGGGTTTCAGACGGCTTCAATCCTAGAGGGACAGGAGGACACCCTCAAGACCACAAACATACCGTTAAGTGAGAGAACAAGGCAGAAGGTAAATGCCTTGGACAGATAGCCATGGGAGTGGAGGATGCTGTAATGTGCTGAACTGTGTTCCCCACATTTATGTGCTGAAATCCTAATCCCCAGTACCTCTGAATATGACTACATTTGGAGATAGGGTCTTTACACATGTAATTAAATTAACGTTAGGTCATTAAGATGGGCTCTAATCCAATAGGACAGATGTTCTTATAAGAAGAGGAAGTTAGGACACAGAAACTGAGAGAGACAGCCATGTATGTGAAGACTCGGGGAGAAGAGGGCCATCCCCAAGCCAAGGAGAGAGGCTTCAGAAGAAACCAGCCCAGAGGAAACCTTGATTTTGGACCTCCAGCCTCCAGAATAGTGAAAAAATAGACTTCTGTTGTTGAAACCACCCAGTCTGTGTCACTCCACTGTGGTGGGTACAGCACACTAATATAGATGCAGAAACTAAAGACTGCACCAGTGAGAGCCCCCAACCCCAGGCCTGGTGAGCAGAAAAGGAGGATCCATGGGATCAGCACACAGGAGCCTCACTTCTGTGTCTTGGGCAAGCCACGCCTCCTCCTGAGGACTGAGAACAAATGTTTAACCTGGTTAGAAGACTTGACACAGGACACAAAAGGGGACCCTAAGCTAGGGTGGTTAGATGAAACACAGGATGCCTAGTTAAATTTGAATTTCAAACAAGCAACAAAATTTTTTAGTGCCTGGCTTAAATTTTGCACGGGGCATGCTCATTCCAAAAATTATTTGTTGTTTCTCTGAAATCCAAATTCACCTGGCCATCTTATATTTTAACGTCCTAATCAGGCATCCCCTATTCAAGGATAAGGGAAGGGCCAGCATGTGTAGCAGGAAATGCAAAGGAAAGCAGAAAGGGAGGACCTGAGATGAAGCAGGCTGGCCATCAGGGAACACTCACCAGGACTCACCAGGGCAAGGGAATGTCCAAAGACCAAAGCCAATGGATGGGATTGTAAAGAAATGTCCAACACATTTAACTATATCAATGCTTCATAACTAAAATGAAAAGAGATAAGGAAAAATAATAGGCTGGGCAAACCATTCCTACTATATGAAAGGTTTGGTATGGAAATAAATAAATACCAATATCTCAGTAGGCAAACAGGTCAAGGACATGATCGAATGATTTGTACAAAAAGATCTACAGTTTTCAAACAAGTTTGCAGAAGTATTGTCTTTTTCATGATTTCTACAGCCAAGTTTCTAAGAAATTAAGGATCAATTGTCATCTTTTTAAACAGGAACTTAAACAAATAGTAACTAAGATTCTCAGTGAGAATGAGAATGCGGTGTAGCCGACAATGCCCTTTCTGGTGGTGGACAACGTGTTTAGCAACATGCTCACGCTGGCTGACCCAACACAACCATTCCTGATTTTATCCCAAGGGTAATAATTTAAAATAAAGAAGGAAAAAATGATGAAAGATGGTGCATTATTTCGTTATCATAACTGTAAAGTAATAAATATGCTTGAACAATAACTGGAAGGAAACATGGGGGAGAAAAGCATTTGATGTGAGTATAGCTTTATCTTTAAAATTTCCTCTTGGGTCATGAGTACACTCTTTTATAATGACACGTTTTAATGTGAGAAGCAGTTCCACTGTTGCCAGCAAGGACTATTGGCGAAGGTGCACCCGGCAAGGATTCCGGGAGGGGTGGGGGGAGGAGGGTCCACCTCTGGATCTGCTCAGGGAACACCTCCAGGAAACTTCCTTTATTTGTCTGCATCTGCAGGGCCATTTCTGGCCATCCAGGTCTTTGAAACAGCTCCTCACAAGCTCTAAATGTCTTCCTCGGGCCAAAGGTTCAATGGACTGTTGGCCATTCTCAACAAACAAACGTTTCCATTGAATGAGACTCATTATTCTGCCATCTATTTCTTCACTGGAATATTAATGCCCTTCATCAGTCTTCACTCTGTCTTCTCCCAACCAAAAGCCCAACTCCAAGGAGTTACTGTGCTGCCCATCTTTGTGTATGGTCTGCAGTAATAAATCTTTGCTGTCATTACCCTGTTTTCCAACATCCCAGAGAAGGGAGAGTGGTCTGCTGGCTTATCCCCCAAGTGCCTGGGCTTTGGTTCTGGAATAGACGGTCATTGGAGCTAGCAGGAGAAAGACACTGCATTATTGGTTGGTTAAGTGCATGTTCTTACTACTTGGGGCGGGAAGGGGGGGCTTCTTTAAAAACAAAGAATTCACATTAACATCAAAGCATGTTGGACTCTCCCGAGGTTCATGCAGCTTTTCTCACAGCAAATGAGCCAACAAGAGACCACTCGTGTGTTAATCTGCCCCAGGCTGCCATAAGGAAGCACCTCAGACCCGGGCCGAGAGGAGGGGGTGGCTTAAACAGCAGAGATTTATTGTCTCACAGCTCTGGAGGGCTCAAGTCTGAGATCAAGGTGTCGGCCGGGTGCGTTCCTCTGAGGCCTCTCTCCATGACTTATAGATGGCCGTCCTCTCCCCACACCCTCACCCGGTCACCTCTGTGTCTGTGTCTTAATCTCGTCTCCCTATAAAGACATTACTCATCTTGGATTGGGGCTTACCCTAATGGCCTCATTTGAACTTAATTACCTCTTTAAAGACCCTTTCTGCACATACAGTCCCTGTCTGAGGTTCTGCACATACAGTCCTGTCTGGGGTCAGGGCTTCCACCTGTGAATTGGGGTGGGGGTACACAGCTCAGCTCAAACGACTCATGAGATCATGAGCCTTCTCATGACCTTCTCTCTGCACAAGAGTTAAAGAGGTGAGCCATGAAGCCTACACTAACCACTGAGACCAATGTGCTAGAAAGGCCTCTTTGACCTGCCTGTGGCGAGTGACGAGGACTTGCAGGTGACACACATTTCTCCTTGACTTCCTGAGATGGTCGTCTCGATCCTGCAATTGCCTCTTAGGAGAGGAACCTCTTGCACACAGGTGTCTGTGCGAGCCCCGCCCCAGATGCCACTAAGGAGTGCGTCTCCAGTAGGTGGCTTTGGGCCCATGAGGGCTGGGTGAAGTCTCCCTGCCTGGGCACCCCTTGGGTTGTAAGTTTTCTCTGTGTCTTGTCATTCTCCCAAGCCTCGTGGCCTGATGCCACCTGTACGTGACCTGCGGAGAGGGCTGTGAAGCTACATGATCCCTGGTCTGGGCCCTCGTTCACATTTCCTTATATTGCCACGGTGCACCTTAGCATGGCCAGCATCGGCCAGGCTACCCCAGCACGCAACCTTACTGCCCCCTTACTGGCCTCCTGGCCTCCTGCTCGGACCCTGTCCTCCTTGTTCCTGGACATATGGGATGCACAGAGCACTGGGGGATGTTGTACTCACCTTGTGGAACCCCCACCCCCTGGGGGTCCCTAATACACCGTGAGGCTAGAGTGACACTTTTTTTTTAAGTTTATTTATTTATTTATTTATTTAGAGAGCACATGGTGGAGAAGCAGAGAGAGAGGAGACAGAGAGAATCCCAAGCAGTCTCCATGCCTGATGCAGGGCTTGAACTCACGAACCTCGAGATCATGACCTGAGCTGAAATCAAGAGTCGGATGCTTAACCCACTGAGTCCCCCAGGCGCCCCTAGAGTGACACCATCTCTAACAGCAAGCTGAGGGTCCCGATCCATTGGCTTCCTCTCCTTCCACGTACTTTATCTTTTAGCCACACCGAGGGTTGAAGCACAGGGTGGCAGGAGACCTCCGTCCAGCTCTCTGTGGAACAAACAGGAAAGAGCATGCATGCGACATGTGCAAGTCATTCTGGTGGCCAGCTGTCCTCCTCCCCACCGGGGTATGAGCCCTCTGTTGAGCCGATCCGTCTGTCTACACTCTTGGGCCTTAACGTGTCTCCGACAACAGGTGGAGTCGGTGGCCCAGTGCAGACTTGGGATTGCGCTGCCTCCTTCAGAGGACACGCAGCCAACTCCATAGCTGGCGTTCATGCTGCAAAGAGGTCAACAGATGTTACGTAACATCTGCAGCTGCGGAAGGGATCCCAAACACACGGGGAGCGGCACCGCCCTATCTGCCTGTGAGCATCAGGGCACAGGATGAGGTGTCTGTGCCTCTGGAGAGCATGTGGTTGGTGTCAGAGAAAGTCAGACCTGTCACTGGCACAGTTGAGCAAGACCGAAGGAAATTCTCCAGGAATCGAACTTACCGGACGTCTCGGTCAAATGCTATCTGGCTTTCCCTCAGGCGGCCCCAACACATTAAATATGGCACCACCGCCTTATCCCCCCGGCCCCCGGCTTGCCTGCCGCTTAACTGCTGATTAAAAACAACCTGAAACGCTTTGCCTTATCTGTATTGGAACACAGGCTCTGAAATTATCCGTAAAATCGTTCATTACTCGAATGCAAAATAGTACGGCGGGCCAGGCCAGTACAATTTCAGATAGATGTCTTACATCTACAAGCAGGAGTTTCTGGATCACTGGCTGAGCTTGGTTTCGTCTTCTTTGTTTGCTCACTAAACATTGTAATTTCTAACAGGAACCACTACTGGAGAAATAGGACAATGGAAGGAGTTAAAGATCCTGGTTTGGCAGATGGACTTCAGAGCAGGAAGAGGTGAGACCCCTAGAACCAACAGAAGTAAGGCGGGGGGGGGGGGGCGCTCGGGAAGCTCCTCCCCGCCGCCTGGTCAAGCCCCACCAGGAAATTGCCTGGCTGTGGTAGCGTCCAAGGAATGGAAATAACACATGGGATCCGTCTACGGCATTTTTCACAACTGCGTGCGCATCCTTAAGTATCTTGAAATTGAACGTTTAGTTTCAGCTCAGGCAGCAGGTATGTGGTCCCAGTGGGCTCCCCGTCCGCCACACAACACCTGAGCTGTCCTTGTGTCCCTGACACCTTAGGAAGAGAGCACCTTGGGGGTGGGGCGGAGGCCAGGCCTCTCTGCAGACCCGTGTCACTGGCCCTCAAGTCTGATGGGTGCTGTTTTGTTGGGGGGGGGGGTGGTTCCTAAAGCCAGGTTGCTGCCCCGCGCCTCCTCCCGCCCCACAGTGACCTGCTGACCGGGGCACACCCCCAGGGGAGGAGACGGTGCTGCCCACATGACACTCTTCCTCACATCTGAGAAAGGAATACGGAAGTTTGGGATGCAACTGCCCAGACGGAGACGCGATAGCATGAGCCCGACTCTCAGAGAAGGAAAATGACCCCAGCATAGCTATAGGATTTGGAACCTCAGTATTTCCTCGGGCTCTCAGATTTGAAGGGAGGTCTTGCAATGTGAGCAGTAATTAGTGTGTTTTAGTGAAGACCCCAGCAAGAATAATCATGGCTCAGTAAGCACTGGGTTGGAAGGAGGGAGGGAGGGAGGGAGGAGGAAGGAAGGAGGGAGGGAAGGAAGAAGGGAGGGAGGGAGGAAGGGAGGGAGGGAGGAGGGAAGGAAGGGAGGGAGGGAAGAAGGGAGAAGGGAGGGAGGGAGGGAAAGAAGAAGGGAGGGAGGGAGGAGGGAAGGAAGGAGGAAGGAAGGAGGGAGGGAAGGAAGAAGCGAGGGAGGGAGGGAGGGAGGAGGGAAGGAAGGGAGGGAGGGAAGGAAGAAGGGAGGGAGGGAGGGAGGGAAGGAAGAAGGGAGGGAGGGAGGGAGGAGGGAAGGAAGGAGGGAGGGAGGGAGGGAGGAGGGAAGGAAGGAGGGAGGGAGGGAAGAAGGGAGGAAGGGAGGGAGGGAGGGAGGAGGGAAGGAAGGGAGGGAGGGAGGAAGGGAGGGAGTGAGGGAGGGAGGGAGGAGGGAAGAAAGAAAAGAAGGGAGGGAAGGAAGAAAGGGAGGGAGGAAGGAAGGAAGGAGGGAAGGAAGGAAGGAAGGAGTGAAGGAAGGAAGGAAGGAAGGAAGGAAGGAAGGAAGGGAGGGAGGAGGGAAGGATGGGAGGAAGGGGGGAGGGAGGAGAGAAGGAAACTAGACTAGTCCAGGTCTAGCTACATCCAAAACTAGGCTGGAAAGGTCTTTTCCCTGTAACGTGGACCTCCATGATCCAACAGTGCTTTGAGGCAAACACTTCCGGTCAAGAGGAGGCAAGCACCCCCCCAACACCCCCCACCCCGCCCCTGCTGATGATGTCTCTTACCATTGGGGCAGGGAGCCTCCGAGAAGCCATCTCTTCTGGAATCCATTTTTGCTGGCAAGGATGCTTCAATATTAATTCTGTAAAAAAGAAAATAGCCACGTTTGGCAGACAACTCCCAACATGCAAAGGCTAAATTCTAAACAACGATTGTCAACAGTTATGTTGTTCAGTTCCCAGGGATACTTTTCATCACTAACCCACCCCGGGGCGGATCCCAGCAGAGCTCCCAACCCAGGGGCGTCTGGAGCAGGGAGTCAGGGGGTTGTTTTGGACGGGTCACATGTGACCCCTGCTTCTTGAGTCTCCCAGAGGGCTGGAAACATGACAGCAAAAAGGGATTCACCCTCCTCTACCCTTCCAGCGGCGTTTGCTGTCCACGCACGGAGCACCGGCCACTGGTTGGTCACGCTGCTGGACGACGGCCACCCACCCAGCCACCCACCCCAGCAAGGGCGGCACGTAACACCTCCAACACATACTGAGACTCGAATGTAGCGGGGGCCACATTTCTGTAGTTTGCTTATTGCGAACCCACCCTTAAAGTCACCATTCACCAGATTGGGGGAAAAAATAGCGAACCGCTGATTCTTTTTTAGTGCTCGCTCTCGTATGATAATGTCAAAAATTGCTTTTGTCCGTCCTAGAGCAAGAACAAAAGGTTCTGTTTCTCAGCAGCTCTCTCTCCGCCTGCCTCTCGACGACGACGTCCTTCCCCACGACAGGGAGCGGGGCTTTCTGGGGAGTTTGTGCTGGGGGTCAAGAGTTGAGGGGCTTGCGTGCAGAACTTTCTGGCAGACGATGACCTGGGTCCCCAGACTGCTGCCGGCCTGCCTGGCATTCCCAACTCCCCTGCAGGTGCAAAAGGCAGTCTGGTCCGCCGGGGTCAGGCAGTGCTCTTGCGATGCCTCCTGGTGGCCTCGGCTGGTGCTGGAGAAGCTTCAAGACTAACTCCTGGTTTAGGGCTCTGGCTCCGGCGTGAACCGGGGCTGCGGCAATGGGGCCCAATCCCGGGCTGCCTCAGGTGTGTGCGACATGTGGGAAGGACTGAAGGACGTCACATGACCTGGAAGGGTTGAAATAAGAGAGGATCCTGCAAGGAAAAGGGCCAAGGGGCCAGTGGTTCCCCAAGTGTGGTCCCTAAAGCAGTAGCATCAGCATCACCTGGGACCGTGCTAGACATGCAGAGGCTCGGGGTCCACGGAATCAGAAACTCTGAGGCTGGGGGTTTTGAGAAGTCCTGTGCCGGGGGGGAGGGGTCTTGGGGGGGGGTGCTCTGCGGCAGGCCAAAGCGTGAGAACATGAGGCAAATCTGCCTTCCTGCGGAGTAACGAGCTAGGAAGATATGACCTTGCGGTCAATTACTTTGCCTCTTTGATTTTGTTTTCAGGTTCAGAACCCGTGTTTCATCAGCTTGGGGACCAACTACACAGCAAGAGGACAAGTTCTGATCAAACGCGTCTCCTCTCCTCGGGCTCTGCCGAACGTCACCGGGGTCGGGGAACCGTGGCATTTGACGCTTGCCTACTGTTGGTCCAGACGTGGGGCCCAGAGGGGGGCTTCGGGCTCCTCCCAGGAAGGAAGGTGAGTGACCCCACGGGGGCCGGGCGTTCAGAGAGGCATAGGGTGGGGATCAAATCGATAAATCCATTTCCAGAGAGTCCAAACGCCCCATCTGTTATACATGAACATGCCTTCTGAGTGACAGAAGGCCTCTCCTTGAGCCGGAGGGTGAGAGAGGGTCAGAGGGAGGAGGGCTTGCTGTCGAAATTTTTGTCTTTCCAAAGCATGGCTGTCAGCATTTTTGGCAGCTTCTGAAGGCCAGGATCCACCCGAAGCAAGGCCAGCCTGGAGCCTGGGTTCCCTGAGCGGGTGCAGGGCGGTTCCTGTGCCTCTGTCTCCAGGCTGGGGGTCCATCTCAGAGCCGGGGCCCCTCTGAGTGGGCCAGCCTCGCCCGTCCCCTCTGCGTGCCCTGAGCTGGCCTCCCGTTCCCGTGGGCCTCGCTGTCCCTCAGCCGGAGAGGAGGCCCGCTAAGCACACCTCTTTGCCCACCTGTCCTGGCGGGGACAGTGTGGCTGCGGCCGTCCGTGACCCTGTGGGGTGAAGGATGCTCCCACCTCTGTGCCCTCAGGGAGTTCCTCCGAGCTCCTTCATCTAGAGGTGCTTTCGGTATAA
Organism: Panthera onca; assembly: GCF_046562875.1. NCBI lineage: Eukaryota > Metazoa > Chordata > Mammalia > Carnivora > Felidae > Panthera > Panthera onca. Next base: position 4,166,806 of record NC_138346.1, on the reverse strand, counting down.
TTCTGTTCGCAAAAAAGAAGTTTCTCAGGTCAGCCTCCGAATCCTAAGTGTTAGACACTCGTGAGGAGTTAGGAAACGGACGCTCTGTCTAGAAACGGACGCACCTGGCAGTGCCCTGGCCTTCCGGAACCTGACCAGCGGGCGAATTGAGGGGGCAGAGAACCTGTCACCAGGAGACCCGAGATTGTTTTGCAGAAGAAACGATCCCGTAAATGTTGCTTTCTTACAGACGGAAGCTCATTCACCCACACGTCCTCTCCAGTCCTTCTGGGCAGGTGTGCTGTTTTGTACAAACACTCAGCCCGAGTGAGATGCGTCTTCTGGGTAAACAGCTGACCCAGCTACCTCCCCAGAAGCCCACCCCCTCCCCCCGCCTCCCCAGAACCTGGCAGGCTCAGGCCCATCGACTCTGGCTGCAACACTGAGTAGAGGGGACATATTCTGAGGACGAGAAGCTTCCAGATTGTCAAAGAGTTTATTGTGCTGCCCAGTTCCCCAGGACTGAGCACTTTCTGGCCCTGAAGCCTTAGGACATGAGTGTGGGCCTCCCCGTACCTGAGGCTGCCGGCCACCCCCTGTGCCTGCCTCCTTTCGCGGGCAGGACTCTGGGACCCAGGCTTGTTGGAACCTCTGGCTGAAGAGAGGTGCCAGCCACAGCCTCCCGTCATAGGAGGCCCCCCGAGCGCCCTGCCTTTGCACCAGTCCCTGTGCACCCCCCGCAGAGAAGGTAGATTGAGTTCTTCCGGTAAAAGGTCCCCTCAGTGAAAGCTCCACCTGTTCAGAAAACGACACCTTCTCTGAATCTGCCCCCGCCTGTTCCCCGTGTGCCAGCCGGGACGTAACCGTAGACAACGGGATTATTTCCTTGACTCGGCACTGGGCCGTTCGTTCTATTACTCAATAGGACAAAAGTGCACGCATTTTGAAGATAAAATCGAGACCATTTCATCTCGTGGCAGACGGCCCCCCGGCTGTTCCCGTGACTCCTGGAATCACACTCCCTCGCTGCAGTTGGGACATTCGGGGCCAAGAATGTCTGAGAGGGGCGGGCCTCCAGGGACCGAAATAACACTCGGGACCCAACCTCCGTCCTTCGAGACCACGTTCATTAAGCCAACCACGAAGGAGGCTCACGACGTTCTCCTCCCCCTGGCTCCCCTCACCCCCTGTGCCTCCTCTTCTGCCTCGGTTCCCTTAGAAATAAAGAGCTACGGCTACAGTCTTCACGGCCTTCACCGTCCTGGAGGGAAAGCACAGTTCTGGACATTGTCTTGGATTTATCAGGCTGTGGTTCGTTTTCCGTATCAGGAGCATTTCTTTCCAGGAAGGCGGGTCAGTTTCAACTCAGCCAGGACGGGGACACGCGCCCTCACGGGTCCCCTGTTGTGAAGACGGCCAGCTGGGCGAGCTGCGGTGGGGATGTTCAACCGCAAAAGGCCGGCCGCCGAGGAAAACTCTGCACCCGTGCGTGGGCCGGCCCACAAGAATGTTCCTCGGCCTCCTTCCCCACTTCATCACCAGGAACCTCCCACCCCCCTTCGCCCTGGGGTCTTTGCACAGCCCTCAGTCCGTGTGGGGGCTCCTGCGGGTCCTGCTGACAGCCAGCGTCGCTGGTGCTTTGGGCCACGTCTTCTCGGCCCAGCTAAGGTAGACACCGCTATGGCTCGACAGTGAGCTCTAACCCGGCAGCTCCCCGAATCCGGTGTGTGGGCTGACATCTGCATCATCAGGGGGCGGCGCGGGGAGCTTGTTAAAACACAGACTGCTGAGCCGTGAGCCCCCCAGAGCTCCCGAGTTGGCGGGTCTGGGGTGGGGCCTGAGAACTTGCATTTCTGCCGTGCAGCTCTCTTCTCTGTAGCTAATTCTTGGGGACCACCCTTTAGAACCACTGTGGTAACTGTCGCTACTCAAAGTGTGCTCACGGGCCAGCATCAGCTCGTTCTCAGGCCCTGCCCCAGAACGACTGAATCAGAGTCTGCATTTTGACAAGATACCAGGGGAGTCAGGATTCGGGATTTAATGCAAACATTAAAGTTTGCAGAGCCCTGCTCCCACCTATGCTACCGGAGGACAAGTTTTCCTTATTTTTCTGGATATTCCCGGTCTCTAGTAGAGGAATGAGCGAGACTGGGGCGTGGGGCTGGAGCAAGTATTCTAGCTTGAGAGAAAACCCCATCCTGGACGTGCATGCTCGTGATAGCACACATCTACTTACCCACAGTGGCTTACTGGGCGCTTGGAAGGAAAAGCCCACAGCATCTCCAACAACCTGCAAGGTTCTGGAATCTCACAAACATGTACCATCATTTTGGTTCCCAGGTGATCTAAACAGAATTGAAACCTGGATTCGCAAGAGGAGGGTTTTGGCAGGTGTCTCTCCACACCCCGTTTCCGGAAAGAGGGAGGTGGGGGGAACTAATTTCCAAACCACCCAGGCATTGGCTTGTGGGACCTCCCGGAATGGACTGCATCTTGGCTGTCTGAGTCCAGACTTGGAGCTCAGTTTTCTGTTGACAACTTTTCCATCGTTTTGCTGTTGTTAAAAGCTTGTAAACCTACGAGCATTTCCTTCCCCCAAGCTCCAGGACTGATAGTCACGAGCCTAGAAACTCAGGGGCCCATTGTGATCTTCAGACTCACCCCCACACCCACTCCTGATTATTTGCTGCACGAAAGCCCTGCTCTCTGGGGTGAGTGTGGGCTGCCTTCGACAACCTAGCACACAGATGACGTACAAGACAGATTAGCACATCTGGCAGATGAGGCCCAGAACTGGGTGATGATGAACGTTTTCATTTGGGCAGATGTAATAAAATCCTCCTCGCTCTGCAAATAGAATATTCCAGGAGGAAGGAGCCCTCACCGGAGCCGCGTCTTACGCTAGGGATGTCGCGTTGGTGCCCTCCAGGGAAGGGGGGAGTTCAGCTTGATAGAAAAATGGTTCAACCAAGAGTTGCCCAGACAATATCTTGTGAAATACACATACGGATAAGGCGATCTAAAGAGCCCCAGTTATTATGTGTCAGGTTATGGATAGAGTCCTGAGTGTTCACAGAGTCGGGGCGGGAGCTGACTGGGTGCCCAGCAGCCCCTCCCTCCTCAGGGCAAGCAAATCCTGCAAAGGTGGGGTCAGCTCAAGTTCACATTCCTCTGATCTCTTCCCTCCCCCAGGATTGTCCCAAAGTATATTTTCCTGAAATGTGAGTTCTTAGGGTAGAGTGTAGGCAGGGGGATGTCCAGACAGGAAGGTATACTTTGTGTTCCCACGTTGAGGCCATGATTCATCCCTTGTTTTAAAATCTCTGATCCCAAACATTAAAAAAAAATGTTTTTTAAAGGGGGCACCCGGTGGCTCAGTCGGTTGGGCGTCCGACTTCGGCTCAGGTCATGATCTCGCGGTCCATGGGTTCGGGCCCTGTGTCGGGCTCTGTGCTGACAGCTCAGAGCCTGGAAGTCCCTTCAATTCTGTGTCTCCTTCTTTCTCTGCCCCTCCCCTGTTCGAACTCTGCCTGTCTCCCTCTCCTTCTCTCAAAAATAAATGAACATTAAAACAGAATTTTTTTTTTAAATCTCTGATCCCTCTAGCCAGCCCACCAGCCCAGGAGGAGCTCCCTCGGAGCTTGACGAAGCCCAGGCCTGGGTTGGAAACACCTGCCTCTCGCCCCTTGTCTTCCCGAACGCCACAGGGGTCCACGTGGGGCTGCACACCTATAGGCTCCGTCACGTCCCCTGGGCTGGAGCAGGACAGGTGGAGTCAGGAACGTGCCCCACGTCCCTTATTACTACAGCTCACTCTAGGGTCCCAGGTAAGGGGTGGCTGAGCTGGGTCTGCTGCTTCCAAAATGTGACCCTTTTGTTTCCCAAAGGAGAAAGAATTTGCCCAGGGTCAAGGGGGTGCTTCCCTCTGGACCACCTTTCCTCTACATTTGCCCTTCTTCCTGCCCGTGTGCCCACCAGACTTCCAAGCCACTCAGCCGGTGGCTTTGAAGGGTACAAAATGCTTCACGCAGGACAAGGGACGCTTGGGGCAAAGTGTCTGTGCTTTGAGGGTGTTGTGTCCTTGGGGCCCAGCACGAGCTCTGCCCCCAGACTAGCCCTCTCTTGGTTAGGCATCACCCCAACCTCCACGGAAGACCAGGGCCACGGAAGAGGCGGCTGGTTCCGCATCAGCCTAGCTCAAGCCCTCCTGGTAAGAATGTGGATCCCATCTACCAGCGGCCCCCAGTTCTGCCTTCAAACCCAGAGCAAGTGCCTCCTTCTCCTGATGTGGTCGGCTCCCCCAGAGCCACATCTGCTTCCCGAGCCCCACCCGACATTAATCATCTTTGAGCTAGAACTCGCTGACACCCCCGAGGTCCTCCCAGCGTGCGGCCTTAGTCACTAGCCTCGTGGAGGTCGTGAACTTCCCATTTCTGTCCTCGTGTCCCGGGGCCCGTGCTGGCATCCGACTGCACGTTCCCAAAACATAGCTGTTGTTCCATTTCTAAATCTTCTCCTCATTCCAGACTCGGTGGGGGGGTGGCGGGGGGGTTGTTCCCAAACGACGGATGATTCCAGGTCTGGCTCCTCACGCCCTCTGCCCCAGGCCTGCCTGCCGTTATGGTAACAGAACTCTCCTGTCTGGATTATGGGCTGGAAAACCTGAAAGATGAGAGATTGTGGCTTTTTTCCAAAATCAGGAAACAAGTTGAAGGACGTGACCAGAAAATGATGCTTTTTCTCTCAAATTGGCTTCACGGTCGAGGGATGGCACGTGTGTGCGTTCCGCGTGTGTGGGTGTGCATGTGCGCGTGTGTGTGTGTGTGTGTGTGTGCGTGTGATACGTGGGGTGCATGTGTGACATAGAAGGCTTTGAAGAGAGGGTGGGATTTCAGAAACTATTTGCAAGAAGAATTATAGAATTGGGGAGAGAGCAGGAAGAGAGAGAGAGAAAGGGAGGGAGGGAGGGGGCGAGACAGAGACAGACAGGGAGGATTATGGGACAGGTATGCCAGACTTGAGCCTGTGCAGAGCCAACCTAGATCCCTGCTTCCTGACGCAATGAGTCTCTCCAGCCAGGACTCGTTCTGGCCAGGGTCCCCACGCTGGTCAAGGACAGGCGTGGACCTCAGGACTCTCACGAAAGCTCCCGAACCTTCATTACCAATAAAATTGTACCAGGCTTCTAAACAACACGAATCTGTCTCTGGGGCCCTGGGCCATTAGGAGGGAGATAACACTGGCTCGATCCTCCTTCCCCAGCCAGTGGGCCCCCCAAGCAATGAGCCATCCCCAGGGGCTCACACTCTGGGCTCTGTCTGTGTCCATTGACTCCGTCCGTCAGGCAGGACAGCCAGAGTGGCCCTGTGTCCCGTTCCTTTCTATGCACCCCTCCCCCTTCCCCACCCGGACCCCAAACCTTGAGGCCCGTGGGTACAGCACAGATCAGACTGAACATCTAGGAGCCAGAAGAGGATACTGTTGCAGGATTCCCGGCCTCTTAAAATACCGGACATTTTTGCTTAAAAAGCCCCCTGGCTGGTTCCAAAGCTCACTCTCCTGTCTGCGCCTTGGGTTCTTCCTCTCTTCGCCCTCCAGAGGACCGAGCCCTGCCTTTTTTCTCCTCATCTTCTGCTAATCCACAGCCACGAACAAAGCCAAGCGAAGAGAAAATTCTGCTCTCCGTTGCATATTTTAAAGTATTTACCTGTACCCGTTTGCCCATAGCTGCCCCGACACCCAAAGGAGATGCCAAGTGATCTCAGATCAACAGCTACCCTTGTCTACACTACTTGTGCCTAAGGACCGGCCCCTCCCCTCCATGACACTCGTCAGCTTTCTGCCGACGTTTGCTGGGCTATCAGATTCTGACAACAAGGGGCCCCACGTCTCGGTGGTTCTGACAGTCGCCTTTGCCACCTGAGTACGGAGCATGGAGAAGGAGCACAGACGACAGACCTTGGAGCATCGAGCACAGATCCCGGAGCAGAGAACTTGGAGCATGGAGTGTGGGACACGAGGACAGAGCACAGAGCACGGTGCACGGAACTTGTGCCACAGGGCGTGCAGCACGGAGCACGGGCTGTGCACAGAACAACTTCCTTCTCTCCTCTGCGTTGCGGTGAGGGTGCTGTTAGAGATCCCTGACGCACACCGCTTTCAGCGTAAGGCTGCCTCGGAACCCTCCAGGAGCCCCTGAACCCTGTGCGGTTCCTATAGCCACCTGCCACGCCCACCCTGCTCCACTCTCCACGTCCTGAGCAAGTGGGAGCTTCTACCTTCCCATTTCGGGGCCACCTGATAGCTCTGGTCAGACAGAGAAGTCGGGGGTGGGGAGGACGTGTTTGGAAAGAGGGCTGGGCTAGAGATTAGGAAACCTGGGTCTGGGTGCTACTTGGGCAGAGGCCATGGCACCGACCCCGGTCTAAGTCAGCTCACTCCTGGGGGCTCTGTCTCCTCATTTGGCTCGTAATAGTTTGAATAATTGGATTACTCCTGGGGCTCCTGGGTGGCTCAAATGGTTAAGTGTCCGACTCTTGATTTTCGCTCAGGTCGTGATCTCATGGTCCATGAGATGAGCCCAGCATTGGGCTGTATGCTGACAACACAGAGCCTGCTTGGGATTCTCTCTCTCTCTCTCTCTCTCTCTCTCACTCTCTCAATAAACAAACATTTTTAAAAAATGAAATAATTGGATTACTCCTAAACTATTCTTGGGGCGCCTGGGTGGCTCAGTCAGTTGAGCGTCCGACTTCGGCTCAGGTCGTGATCTCACAGCTCGTGAGTTCAAGCCCCACGTCGGGCTCGGTGCTGACAGCTCAGAGCCTGGAGCCCGCTTCGGATTCTGTGTCTCCCTCTCTCTCTGCCCCTAACCCACTCACATTCTGTCTCTGTCTCTCTCAAAAATAAATAAACATGAAAAAAAATTTAAAGGTGTTTCTTAGCAAGTTGTGCCTATTGAAAATCAGAGACCTCTCCTGACTTTTCCACGACCTACCTGAGGTCTTACTAAGATGCTAGGAGGTTCTAGAACTTTCCTCCTTGACCCTGTAGAACTTGACTCCCCTGGTGTCCCAACTTGCTCTGACTTCGGGTTAGTCTTTGGCAGATGAAATGTTCCTGCATCTGCTGTTTTCCTGCAGCAAAGTTGCTCTGTGGTGCACAGTGTATTGTTTTATTCTTTGCTCTTGAATCCCAGTCAGAAGTTCCAGAAGGGGATAAAATAAGACAGTCCCGAGGGGGCCGTTGTTCAGCACAAACACCCTTAAGCCTCTGGGTGTGTCTGTCATCAGTTCTTGTGCAGACGTCACGGGCTACCACAGTCTGTTGTTCCTGACTCTCTGGGAGGCTGTTTGACAATCAAATAGAAGGGAGTTAGCACAGACTGCTCCCCCCCCAATACCTCTGTCTGTCCAAGTTTTAATTGGTGCCCAGAGGCATAGAGATGATTTATTTTCAGTACTAAAAGAACCTCTAAAGGAACAGGTGTCCAGCCCTCCAGGGAGCTGAATGAACAAGAGTGTGAAGGAACTCTTTTAGGAATGGAAGTCAGCGTACCGTGATCCCCAGGGATAAAGAGAGAAAGCTCAGGCTTACCCCTGTGTATGGAGGACGGCCGGACAAGTCCCATCCGTCAGGGAATCATCGTGCGTCCTGCTTTATGGACTGACCAGCGACTTACTTTCCATCAGCAGACGGTTCGAATGAACCCAGAGATGAGGTCTAGGGACAATCATTTTGAAAATATAAGTCACAGGTAAGTGAGAAATTCTATGTGAAAGTGCTTAGCACAGCACTGGACATGGGGTAGGGGTCCTATAACTATTGACTCTGCCTCCCATATAAAAATTATTAAATGAGGCATTTTGTGGGGTAATCGGGACCAGTAGGGAAGCGGAAAGTGTGGCGTATTCGTTTCCTAAAATGGCGGCACTGGTACCTGTCGCCCCACATGACCCTTTGCAATGTGACCCTGCTGTTCCTCCCAGTAAGAGGCAGAGTCCCTTTCTCCTCCCCTCAAATCTGGGTGGGCCCTGTGAGTTTTCTTGACCAAGAGAATGCGGCAGAAACAGTGTCGTGTAAGTCCCTAAAATGTCTATAGCTTCTACTTTGGACTCCGAGAAACCTAACTCTCCTGAGACCAACCACCATGCTGTGAGGAAGCCCAAGTCAGCCAGGGCAAAAGAAGAGCCATATGGAGGTGCCAGACCTGGGAGTGAAGCCTCCTGGGACCTTCCAGCCCAGCCCAGCCCAGGCACCCACTGAATCCACGTAGCCAATGATCCCCCACAGCACAGACCAAGCACCTGGCCAGACTTCCTGCCCCACGCGATCAAGAACAAATGAAATGATGACTGTTTGAAGCCGCTAAATTTACTACAGGTGGTCTGTGGACTGAAGCCGGGTCTCCTCTAACTGCTCATCCAGCCCTAACATTCCATCAGCCGTGGGTGGGGTATCTGAGGACTGACCCCAGGGAAGACGCTTTAGGCTCTACAACTACCAGAAACCAGAGAACTGGACAGACACAAGCTTATCTAATTTTTCTATCTACTTTTCTGGCATAACAATAAGGTCACAGGCGGGCAGTTGAGGGGCTGGCAAGACACCTGTACACTACGGCCAGGACGTGCGCTCCTTCCTGCCTCCTCCTCCAATTCTTCCATGCGGTTTTGGCCCATGTGCTCCCTGGAAGGGTCTACCACTTCTAGATAACTTGCTCACACTTCCAGGTAGGAAGGAAGAGAGGGAAAGGACAAGTCTCAAAAGGAAATTCCAGTTTGATCTGTGCCTTTTCATCGAGAAAGCAACTGCTTTCCTAGAAGCGTCACCTGTCACCCCGCTGCTAAAGTCTTCTGGGCCAGAATGTGGTGGGGAATCTATCTTTACTGGCAGGAGGAGCTGGGCACACTCTGACACGAATCCGCTTTTGTGGTTGAGGAGAAGGAAGCGGGGTGGGGAGGGGGCGTGTGCGTATACTGGGGCGTCAATCAGTAACGTCCACTGCAGTCAGTGGGCTGAAAAGGCCTTTGGACAAGACTTGGACTTCAGCGTTGGAGTCTGAGGCTGATTCTCTGACTTGCCTTCCTCCACATCTTCTCCAGGTCCAGTTAATGTGCCTTTTTGCTCCACAGAGGCTAAAAGCTCGACACTAGACTTCCCAGACTCCCTTGCAGCAGGGGTTCCGGTTGTGACTTAGTCTGTGTGCCATTCAGGACCGCTCCAAGACAAATATCGATTTATTGCTGAACATCTGAAACTAATATCATGTTTTATGTCCATTATACCTCAAATAAAAAGGAAGCACTCCTTCAGGAAGTTCAGAAGTGAGTTGAGTAGGAGAGAGGCAGGTCCTGATGAGGCTCCCGAGGCAGCTCCCCCTCAGGCAGCTCGCTGGGGAGCCTCTGTGGCATCAGAGATGTTTCTGGAAGCTCACCTGGAATCATATCCTCCAGAACCTCCATAAGTGTACCGTCCGCCCAATAACAGAGGTAAATCCCTTTCTAAACTGACCAGAGTGACTCTGCCCTCTGTAACCAAGGCTTGATCACAGAGCCCTCGATCCATTTCAGCCTCCCCTACTCCCCAGCTGTGTGACCTGGGACAAGTGAGGTCATCGCTCTAAGCCTCGATGTCTTTTCTCTCAAATGGACTCTTTGCTTCGATTGATTATAAAACCTCATGAAAAATGCTCTGCATAATGCCCGGCCCAGAGTGAACGTCCAACAAACATTAGCTTCCACAACCTTCTCTCAGAAGCGTTAGTGAAAATGCAATGGAGGTAGACGTTGAATGGTGGGGGTGGGACTAGAGAGACATCCTGATGTGAGATAATGGCCCTGTGCTCCACGGGGTTTCAAGGAGGAGGCACACAGGAGCCCAGACTCAGAACCCGTGCCGATATCTGTCTCTTCCAGTAACGTACAAGCCCTGGGGTCTTAGGCTGAGTTTCAAGCTATTTGTATTTCTTTTCGCTTCTCCCATAAATCCTGATACAGAGGAGTCTGTATGGAAAAGGCCTGGATGGAAACTTCCAAATGCTGAGAATAGTCTCGGAACTAGTAACCATGCCCTTACCGTCTCTGAGGCACGACTCATGTGCCCACGCTCTGTCAGCCGCAGCTGTGGTGGCGGCCAGGACGGACACCGTCATTGTCTTCCTAGAGTTTCCCATCTAGCACAGGAGGCAGACGCTGGAAAGTTCACCTCTGCTTACGTATATCTGTTAGGATTGATGTGATAGAAAAAGGGATTGCAGCCATGCCTCCAGGGAGGGCGCACCTGAAAAAGTCACGTTTAGGTTGATGCTTGATTAAGGAAATAAATCTGTATCAGCTACTTTACTTTCCCTGTGAGACTTTTGGTGGCCAAGCCGCTCGTGGTGCCAAATGTAGCTTTTGTAGGGAGCAGAGAGTAAGTAAATGTTGCTGAAGGCAGTAGGGAGCCAACGCAGACAGCGGAGGAACAAAGTTGTGTGCTTAAGGTCAGTCTGGCAGCGTGTGCAAGATACAAAAGGAAGTGGAGGGAGGCCTGGGGTTCGGTCACGGACCTGGACCACCTCAGTGGGAACAGAAAAACAGCAGAACGAGAGTTTTTCCCGAGAACCTACAGATTTTGTCACATGTCCAAGTTTCCTTCTTGCGGATCTTCAGAAAACAAAAGAAGGGAAATGTAATCATTTAATTGGCCCAACTTCTCCTTGGGGAAGCTTTAATGACACCCCGTGTGTGCCTATCAACAGCTCAGATCCCACTATTATTTGATGGGTAATCTGCTTTAATCCCCGTAACAATGAGAACTCAGTGGGGAAAGGATATCTTCCTCTCTGCCCCACGATGCCTGCAGAACGAGCGTCCAGTAAGGGGCAGTCGGCAGCGGGAACAATTGTGGAAGGCACTTAACAAATGTTTACGGAAGGAGACGTTGCACAAATGAACAACACCCACATAGTAAACAATGTGGACGCAGCCCTTTCCCTCCGACTCTTAGAGGAATGTCCTGTCAGTTTCGATGTCCTTTGAGGACAGGCTGTCATAATCGGTAAGAGCTGGGGCTCATGGAGCCAAGTCCTGAGCTCAGTACTGCAGAGAGTTCCGTGGGGTGTCTTGGGGGCAGGGAGAGGGGAGATGCCCTGTGGATGGACCGCAGGCAGCCAGGGAAGGGGAGGGGCCGGCTGTGGATCCTGGCCACTCCCCTCAAATATCAGTGACAGTATCTACTCCGCCCAATTCATAGCATCGCCGTGAAGCCCAGACAGACAATGCGGGAAGGAGCTTCTGGGTCCCATAAAGATGCAGAGACTTACTAGTTACAATTTCGCAGAACCGCAGAGCGCAAATTCGAACTGTCGAGTGGATTCCCATGGACCGCAGGGACTGATCCGGCCCGGGTAAGCAGTACCATGCAGGCTCCCTGGCAAAGGTACATTCTGAGCAGAATTTAAAAGAAGGGAATGTAGGGATCTGCAGAGAAGTGAAGGAACTCTTTTGTTCTTCGTTAAGATTGCTTCGGCTGTCTTGGCCCTCTGAATTTCTGCAGTTTTCGACCAGGCTCATCAAATGCCACCACACAGACCTTTGGGGGTTTTTATTGGGATTGTATTGAATCCATAGGTTCCTTTAGGTAGGACTGGCATTTTTACAATCTTGGATTTTTCTATCGATGAGCATGGCATAATCTCTCCTTGTAGGTACAGGAAAAGCATTCACCGAAGATTTGACCGCCTGTACTATTGAGAATCCGTGAGAGGCTTATACTGAAGAAGGAAATCACAAGCCCACCCACACTTGAAGAATTGTAGTTTCTGTTATCTCAAAAGGGGGTCCCTGCATCAGAAGGGAATGAGGACCCTAAAGACGGAGCGGTATCACTGAGGATCAGGTGCCTACCAGGGGCTTGCTGGTCAAAGAAACATGGCTCCAGGAGCCCGACTCACAGCTTGCTGAGGAGCTGTCTGTTCTCGGCCAGGAGGATTGTTGATTCTGTGCCTCAGAGTTATCAGATATAAACAGCAACAGTAATATCTACCTTGTTACTTCATGGGTCATCTGAAGAAATTAAACAAAATTCCCTCCAAATTATAGGATTTCATCAAAATTTTTAAAAATTTTTTAATGTTTATTATTTATTTTTTGAAAGAGAGAAAGAAAGACAGAGTGTAAGCAGGGAGGGGCAGAAAGAGAGGGAGACACAGAATCCGAAGCAGGCTCCAGGCTCTGAGCCATCAGCACAGAGCCCGACGTGGGGTTCAAACCCATGAACCGTGAGATCATGACCGAGATGAAGTCAGACGCTCAGCCGACTGAGCCACCCAGTCACCCCTCCAAATATTTTTTAATGTTTATTTATTTATTTTTGAGAGAGAGAGAGAGCACAAGCAGGAGAGGGCCAGAGAGAGAGGGAGACACAGAGTCCGAAGCAGGTTCCAGGCTCCATGCTGTCTGCACAGAGCCTGACACGGGGCTCGAACACACAAACCTCTGGATCGTGACCTGAGCTCAAGTCAGAAGCTCAACGGACTGAGCCACCCAGGCATCCCTCTATCCAAATATTAAAAGTCACTCCTACTCCCATCACACAATCGCTTCACGGGATGGCTGTTAGGAAACAGATTGCCACCCAACTTCTGCATCAAGGATGATAGGTGCTAGAAATTGCTACACGGAGGCAAGTTCCTAAGAAAGTAGCCCGCTAATGGTGACCTCTTTTTTTTTTTAAGAAGGCATCACTTCACTAAAATTCAGCTTGGAAGCCATCCTCGACTCTTTACACTCACCTCCCGTCATCAAGTCCTTTCCCTTTTTAAATGTGGCTAGATAATACGCCCCTTCCCAACCTTGATGCCTATTGCCCCAGTCCTGGTGTCGCCGCCTGGGTGACCCAGCAAGCAGGGTCCAAGGCAGAATCGTGCATGCTCATTACCCTACCAGAGGGTGCATTCCCTGGAAAACAGCCGTGAGCAGGGAGGGCAGTAAGCCAGGGGGTGGAAAGAGAGAGCCAATCTGAGGGTCGGGGTGTCACCAGATGACCTCCACTTTGTCACAAGTGTCCTTGCTGGCTAGTCCTTATGGAACCATTTTCTGAAGGACCTAGGAATGCTTGAGTCTGAGAACAATTCGTTCTGAGGAAGGAAGGAGAAATAACTCTACTTGCCTGCATCCTGCACTGATCTAAAGTTCGTGCCATGGGACTCTAATTCCCCATGAATTTGCAGGTGGCACACACATGGACACTGGGGCAGGAGGAGAGGTGGGCAGGGAGGCACCCTAGGACTGTGCCGACGTGACTCCTTGGAATCCATACGGAGCTGGTCAGAGTGGTGGCCGCTGCAGAACAAGTAGCCAAAGGGCCTGGAAACAGATGAGGAAGAAAAGATACACCTGCTACCATCATCTCTCGTGTGGGCGACTTCAAGGGCTCCCCAATGTCCCGTGCGCTGGCCAGTCTTAATAGACATCGAAGGTATTTGCTGAATGCTCTTACTGTCTCTTCCTTTAAAAGTCTTCCTTATGACATCGTTTCCTACAAAGGGACTATTTCCTCTCTATTGCCATCTGTTGCCTGAGATAGCAAAAAAGAATCAGACCGAGGTTTGATATGGAGCCTCCTGGAGTCATAAAAACTGGATTTGAATCTTGTTGTGTTACACTCTTGCTTTGTGACCTTGGGTATCTCTGAACTGCATCCCGATTATAAAATGGGGAAACGGTCCTACCAAGTAAGATGTATTAGGTGAGTGACTGCATGTTGGACCACTTCACAGAGTGTTGGCACAAGGAAGCCTGCGGCATTGTCAGCGGCCATGACCGTCAACATTCAGTGTCACCGTCACCAGCATGATCGTCACTGTCAGGGGCGCCTGGGTGGCTCAGTCAGTTAAGTGTCTGACTTCAGCCGAGGTCATGATCTCACGGTTTGTGGGCTCAAGCCCTGCGTCAGGCTCTGTGGTGACAGCTTGAAGCCTGCTTCAGATTGTGTCCGCCTCTGTCTCCGCACCTCCCCAACTGCGTTGTGTGTCTCTGTCTCTGAAAAATAAATAAACGTTAAAAAATTATTTTTAAAAATAAAAAAAAAAGACTAGGATGAGTCAAACTTGTAAAAAAAAGCTTTATCAACTATGGAGTCATCTGTGAGGATTGGGGGGTCACAATTCCTCTGATCCCCCTCATAATTCCCAAGCTCTGCATCATCCAGAACACATTTAAAGAAAGGAAAAGCAAGAGAAAGGGGTTTGGATAGGGAAGGGGATGGAGATACATCTAAACAGGGACAGAGAGAGAGAGAGAGAGAGAGAGAGAGAGGAGACTTGTGGATGTAATGTTTCCTGGGAAATCACCTGTTCCATCCCCAGGACAACCCTCCAGGGTGGGATTTATTAACCCCATTCCGCAAAAGAAGAAAAGAAAGCCCAGAGAGATCAAGGAATACACCCCAGACTACAGGGCTGGTAAATCAGTGAGCCCGGGACTGTGCTCTTCCCAACCCCCATGTTTCCCAGCACAGAGCTCCCCTCTTGTGGCTTTGGGGGTGTTCTACTGCTTGAAGACCAGGAATTAATCCCTGTGCCCATAGGAATGCTCTTAGAGCAGAGATAATTCAGCAATACACCCCCTTGTATATTTTGTATGTTTCCCCTCTTCCACCTGGTTCAGAGCTGTAAGTCAATCTTTTAGCCACTCAGCTAAATTCCCGGGGCGCTCTTAAGATACAGAAATTCCAGCTGTAAATAGCAAAACTGTTAGACCAGATTAAACTTGCCAAAGTGATTTGAGCAGGAGCTGAGAAAAATGGACCCCCTTGAAATGATACGCTATCAGCCAACAGTAACATAACCCTGGAAACGAACCTTTCAGTTTGTTATTCAACACGCGGAACACATGGTAAGGAGGAGGCTCGGCCGAGATCTAGCATCAGCAGAGGGCGTGGAAAATGTAAGCTGTACTTAATTTGCTTTTCTTCTCCTGCTCTCCTTTCTCCTTCCCCCCAATAAAATGATAGTGTGGGGAATTCTCCGATTTTGACGCTTGAGATCTATGGAGTCTGTCTGGAAGGTGACTGATGATAGGGTAGCCCCTGTGTTAAGGATCACCATCAGAGGAGAGGAAAGTGGCCGGGCAGCCATGGGACGGAGGGGCAATTGAGTAGATTCAGATGAGGGACACATGTGGGGGGCATCTGTTCTCACTCCATTTTTCTTGTAACAGCTTAAAAATGGAAAACAAATGCTGTGGGGGACTTTTTCTAGGGAATTGATAAAGTTAAAAAAAAAAAAAACCCAACCTGCGTTTCCATTGGTCAGTTTCTCCGTGAGGACCAGAGCAGCTGGGGTAGCATGCCCCTGTCAGCCCCGTCCTGAAGACGTCTGGTTTCTTCAGACCCACTCAAGAAATGCCAGGCTATACTGCACACCCTCGTCTGGCCTCTCCTTCTCTTGATTTCTGGTTCTGGGGAAGCCCAGGCCCTGAGGTGACATTGGGACACGTAAGTTGCCTTAGCTGAGGAAGCAAAAAAGCTGTTATTCTATAGTCAGGTGGGTGATTTATTGCAAAATTGTTCAGATACCACCCCCCCCCCAACCCGACCCGAACGATGCCCAGATGACAGGCCATCCGGTGTTTCCCTTTCCAGCTGGTATGTTCTATTGTAACTAGCACCGTGCTTTAGACCACTTGGGGCACTACATGTTGACCTGGTCTGTTGTCACTGTCCTCAACCGGGAGCCCAGGCGTGTTCCCTCTCTGGGAACCATCCATCTGGCCCTGGCCTCTTCTGTCTCTTTCTCCCTCTTCTTTCTCGGTCTTTCCTGTGGAAAAGTGCTTCCAAAATCTGAAATTACACCATTTTTAAAATTTATTTCATTTAAATTCAAATTAGTGAATATACAGTGTCGTCTTGGCTTCACGAGTAGAACCCAGTGACTCATCTCTTACATATAACACCCAGGGCTCATCCCAACAAGTACCCTCCTTAATGCCCGTCCCCCACTTGTTTTTCCTTTTTAAAAGAAATTTTTAAGTTTATTTATTTATTTTGAGAGACAGAGACAGTGCGAGTGGGGGAGAACACAGAGAGAGAGAGAGAGAGAGACAGGGAGAGAGAGAATCCCAAGCAGGCTCCACGCTGCCAGCATGGAGCCCCATGCTGGGCTCAAACTCACAAACCATGAGATCATGACCTGAGCTGAAACCAAGAGTCAAGTGCTTAACTGACGGAACAACCCAGGCGCCCCTCCCCATTACCCATTGCACCCACTGCCCACCCACCTCCCCTCCAGCAGCCCTCAGTTTGTTCTCTGTACTTAAGAGTCTCTTATGGCTTGCCTCCCTCTGATGAACACCGGGCTTTGTTCTATGTATTTCATATCAGACTATTCCAGTGGTCACAAGAGGTAGGATTTCTTTGAAGAAAACCAATAACCAACAGATGGGGTCAACGTGCCCCTTTGATCCTTTTTCTACGGCAATGGTATCACCTCGTGTGAACTCCCCTTTACTTCGCTTTCCTTCTACAAGAAATGTTTAGCAGCCATCCGACCAACTGTTCATTGATTTGCAAACATCTATTCCAGGTCAACAGAGCCTGTTCCTCTCACAGGGGAAGGTGGGGGACGTCCTAGGTGTTCTCCAGTTTCCATTAGCGATGCCCTTGGGCATGCATGAAGATATGTTGCAGGCACTTCCGGTGGAGAGGCTCCTGCTTATTGGGGATGAACTGGGTGACCGGTAACTGAGTTGATGCACCCTCTTGGAATGCTCACCGGATCCGTGCCCCGCAGTAGGGGCAGCTGGAGAAGGGGCTCCCACATTTACAGGTGAGGTGACTGAAGCCGGGCAACCTGCTTCTTCTGGTCTCTTTGTTCTGGAGCTGGGATCCAGAAGGAAGTGGGTGGGAGTTGCTTGCCCCGTAGAGAAGATGACCTCACATGTAGTCTGAGGAAATCTTCTGAAAGATCAGAGTCTGGAGCTCCAGTTCCCGTTGCCCCCACCCCTACATTAGGGGGTAAAGCCTGAGATCACCGCTGGGTGATGGGGCTCTGATGTATTTCAGTCTGGAAAACCATATCCTCTCTGACAGGTTGCTCTGGCTACCATTGCTGGGGCCCCTGGAGGGGGAATCCACAGAACTGCAGAGGGGCGCTTGGGCGGGCGGTGGGGGAGGGGAGACCCAGTCACCGTATCAACGCTGGGGGAGTCAGGGAGCATGGAGATACCAGCAAGGCACTGACAGCAGGCAGGGATCGCTCTCCCCACCGTGTGAACCCCGAAACAGAGGGGCGCCAAACAGGCCAGAAAGGCCTGAGACTTTGCTTCCCCTCCCCCCGACCCTATACCGTGCCCAAGGAGGGCATCCCTCTCCTCCTGCCCAGGTCAGAGCCCCCTCCTCTCTAAGGGTCTGGAGGATCCTGAGAGGCCACAGTAGGGGGGCGGGATGGGGCCCATCAGTCCCAGGAACCTGGGTGCAGCTTAGACATCCACTCATTGTGGGGCTTTGAGTGCCCTCGTCCGTGAGTCCGTCATCAGGAGAAGCATGATGTGTAATGCGTGATCTGACGTTCCGTAACCTGGGTCCCTGTAGTGTGCCAAAGCATTCATCGCAATATGACAAAGAGAGGAGTCAGCCTTCTGCCAGGAGGCACTTAAATTCCTATTTCGGGTGATCCGTGGAAAGAAATTCACTCCTGAAACTGCAGAAGCAAACTCGGACCCATGGGCTTAGCCCGCGGACAAAAGGAGACCATGGCTTTTCCCGAAATTCCAGACACAAGAAAGGGTTTGGGACCCAAGCAAGCAGCTGAGCTCTCGGGCCCAGGGGCCAATCTAGAACGCCAGCCTCCTTAAAAGAGGAGAAAGAAATCAGTGTCACCAAGCACTGCTTTCAAATACCTGCGTGAGAGCTTAACATGGGGTCTGAGTTGACAACCCTGTCCCATGATTCCTGCTCAAGGAACGCGTTTGTCAGGGGTGCTCACAAAACCTGGAGGGACAGATTTTCACCCACTGTTAGAGTCAATATTTACCTTGGAAGAAAGCAGGCGTCAGAACTTGCCAATGGAGGTTTGGTCAGCACACCTGGGTGCTCGGTTGAAATCATGTCCTTCAACTGACACCCCTTGGAAAATGCTGGGATTTTTCTTAGAATGGAGAAATGTCACCCAGCCCGGTGTGGCGAGAAAGCACCTGCCACGATAATTTCAACAACTCGTTCTAGGTGATTCCGGTGTTTCCTCCTGCATCACACAGCAGGCTGGGTGCACTTTCCTCACCTTATTTGTGTTTCTGTTGCTCTTTCTTTTAACCTTTTTTTTTTTTTTTTTTTTTAATTTTGGAGAAGAGACACTTTGTTCCAAGTTCCGACTCTGGGACAGCGACAAACCCCCACAGCCAAAACACTCTGCAGCTGTGTCCTTTGGAGCAAGGAACGGACGAGAGCTTCTCTGCTGACCTCACTTCACCCCAGAGGCGTGTCCTCTGCGTTCACCCAGGTTGGACTCAGGCAGGCGACAGACATGCGCGGCACCAGCCAGGTCCCCCCGGTGGCCCTGCCCACGGCAGCACGCCATCCATCACGCCACAGTCAAGACGCCAGCCAGCAGCCAGGCCGCCACGACAAGCAAAACGAGGCGGGCACCGCTGGCTCCTGTCAAGGCCTCCCGTGCACCAGCAGCCTTCATGTTAATGGGAGAGGTTGACTGAGACTATTTGACGCAGTTGCTGGAAACTAAACAGAGCAGGAGAATGATAAGCAAAGCTCTTACTTAATTAAAAGCACATTTATACAAGGTTCGGCCTGGCAGGAAAATGACAAAGGCAGTTAAAATTTTAAAATCAAGCCATTTTCTCTTGAGAGATTTCTGCCAGACCCTGGTGGATTCAGGATGCTGGGTTTTCTCTTCCAACAGAGCCTGAACATCTGAGCCGGGGTGAGCCAAGTGTGAGCTCCCTGGCTGTTTTCAAAGAAGTGGAACTTTTTCCCCAAAGTGATTCCCCTTTCTGGAGCCAATGGCAAGAGCGAGGCATGCTAGGCATGGGCCTGGATGTGGCCCCCTCCAGAAACACAAGGATGGATGTGGAAAGTACGGGGTGACTCTCTGTAGGAACAAGGGACCTTTGATATGCCTCCATGAAAATGGCTTCTTTGAGAAGACGGTCTTAAGAGTGGGTCACCGCGGCAGACGAAGGCACTAGGAAAGCCTGGGTGGAGAAAAGTGAAACGTTACAAGTTGAGAGCCGTCCTCCTCTCTTTGAAAAAAGAACTGTACGAATCCTTTGTAATTCCAGAAGGAAGACCTGGGGCCGATGGGGAAATTACAGAAGGGAGGATTTCCAATTAACAGAAGAACTTTCCAAGGAGTATTGCTCAAATAGGAAACCACAGGCAGTTCAGCCTGCCTCGGGATGTGCTAGAAGAGACCACAGCCCGTGTCTTGGTGGTACTGAGGCGGGGCGGGGGGGGGGGGGGGCGGTGTCCCACACTGGGGGCAGGACCCGGGGACTAAGTAAACACCTGCCGTGTTCTAAAAATTCTTGGATTCTGCATCATTGCGTAACACTCTGTAGAAACATGTATTTATTGCTCAGAAATTTGGAAAACAATTGTTCTTGGACATTTTACTGTTTATTTGTCAAATCCATTTCTGAATGAGAATACAGTTGGTAAGGCAAAGGCATTTGAACACTCTCCGCTGGTCTAAGAACTTCATATTTCCTCAGTGAATCATTATAATCTGTGTACATGGACAGAATTCTCGCTCCTGGCGCCAAGAAGTACAATCAACCAAGGGAGAGTGTTTCTTAAATAAAAGTGGTGTTTCTAGTTGGCAAAACATAGATTATTTTTGCTATTAGAGAAATTGATTTCTTAAGACGTTGTGATTAATTATGTCTGTAAAACAGAAAATCCATCAAAGACAAAATATTTTTCCCTTCAGAAAACACAAATTCCTACAATGTCACTGACCACATATGACATTCTATTTATAGGCACCTTGTCTCCAAAGATATATCTGGGCTCACTTTCTACTCTGTCTTCCCCAGGCTCTGGGGAGATTGATGACCTATGACAAAACCAGGGGAACACTCGGTGCCATTCTGCTGGTTCTTGAGAATCGAAATGAAAGTTCTACCCTGTGCCTGGTCTGTGGAGAGGAACCTTCTGAGGAAAACAATAAAAGATGATTCCATTTCCAATGCGAAAAGGCCCTCGTTGGCGAGTCCTGTTGGACTTGGCTTCCAAATAGATCCAGACCCCTAGCACTGTTCATCCCATCCACTGCCAACTCCCTGGCCGAAGCAGAAGGATCTTATGGCACTACCCCAACAACGTTTGCTGCAATGGCACCCCCTAGCATTGTGTGGGCACAGCCTATGAGCCGCAGCCCTGTCCTACGCAGGTGTCTTTCACTTAGACCATTGTACTTCCTCCTCTCCAGGCTCCCTGGGTCTATGTCACTCCTTTTTGTTTATTCTAAACACAACAGCCAGACTGATCCTGTTAAAACCCAAGTGGGATCACTGAACATAGCCCCGATGCTTCTCAGGCCTTCTCATCCCAACCAGTGGCCTCGGTGCCCGCTTGATCCTTCTCCTCCTTACCCTCTGGGTAGGGCCCAGTGGCCCAGCTGCACTGCCTTTCTATTTCTAGAATATGCCAGGGCACCACAGCTCCAGACCTTGCTATTGTTGTCCCTCTGTCAGGAATTCTGCCCTCTGTGGGTACCTCCATGGCCAGCTTCCTCTCTCCTTGTAAGAAGGATGTCATCTTCTCTGAGGAACTGTTCCCAACCATTCTTGTTAAAATGTTAGCTGTCCCTTCACATTCCCTGTCCCTCTCCCCTGCTTTAGGGTTTCCATAGCACTGACTTTTGACATACTACATAACTTGCTTATCTGTCCTGTTTTTGTCTGTCCCCTTCATAAGGAAACAGGATTTCTGATGGCAGGATTGCTACCCGTTTTGTTCACTGCTATATCTCTACTGCCTGGCACTTCCCAGCACACATCAGTCCTTCAATTAATGTTTTTTGAATAAATAAATGGGTAGGTAGATGGAAGAGCAGACAGATGGATGGATGTGCGGGTGGATGGATGGATGGATGGATGGGCAGATGGATGCGGGTAGATGGATGGATGGATGGGAGGACAGATGGATGCAGGTAGATGGATAGATGGATGGGCAGATGGATGGATGGTGGATGTGTGGACAGATGGATGTGGGTGGATGGATGGATGGTTGGATGGATGGATGGATGGATGGATGGATGGATGGATGTGCGGGTGGATGGATGGATGGATGGATGGGCAGATGGATGGATGGATGGATGGGCAGACAGATGGATGTGGGTTGATGGATGGATGGTTGGATGGATGGATGGATGGGTGGATGGGTAGATGGATGGATGGATGGGAGGACAGATGGATGCAGGTAGATGGAAAGATGGATGGGCAGATGAATGGATGGTGGATGTGTGGACAGATGGATGTGGGTGGATGGATGGATGGTTGGTTGGATGGATGGATGGATGGATGGATGTGCGGGTGGATGGATGGATGGATGGATGGGCAGATGGATGGATGGATGGGCAGACAGATGGATGTGTGTTGATGGATGGATGGTTGGATGGATGGATGGATGGGTGGATGGATAGATGGATGGATGGATGGATGGATTGGCAGATAGGTGGATGGATGGATGGATGGATGGATGGATGGATGGGCAGATAGGTGGATAAATGGATGGATGAATGGATGGGTACATGTATGGATGTGGGTGGATGGATGGATGGATGGATGGGCAGATACATGAATGGATACCTTCTTCCAACTTCTGAACTAGAAAACACTTGAAGGTCCACAGTATTTTTTGCTTATGCACAGCATCATTAAAGGTCTGTGCACACAAATGTCCAGTCATCCATCATTGCCAAGGCCTAAAATGAGTAGCTGCTCAATAAACATCTGCAGACAGGAAGGAGGGATGAAAGGGAGGGAAAGTACAACAGAGCGAGACCATAGTGGTTTATCAGAATAAGACACAAAGCACCAACTTAACAAAGAAATGAAAACAAAAAAGCAGCAGAGGAGAGTGGAGGTACAACCTTTTATTAGATAGTGTTAGAGTCCGTCATTGTCACCTCAGCAGCCTCCACTCATGGGTGTGCCCATGGCTTCTTGCTGCAAGCCCCTGTGACCCTGTGCCAGAGGGCTTTTTGCGGCTGCAGAACCTGGCTTGACTAAGCGCTCTGGAGAGTCAAAGCCCAGGGCAGCCCTTAACCATGATGGAAGGGAGTGGGTGGGTAAGTCATCCAGCTTCCCACCCTTCTGGAGGGACAACTTGCAAGCATGTTCTCTGTGGTCTCCCAGAGTTCAATGAGCCCCAAATGCCCAGAGAGGCAATCTGCTCCTTAGGGCACCTGGCCCTGGTTTCCTACAATTCCCTGACACCTTTCCCAACTCATTTGCTCTTGCTTTTCAGGATCACCTCCAAAGCTCACAATCTGCACTCACATCTTGGTCATGGGGTCTGCTTCTGGGGGACCCCAAGCTAGACAGGCACCAACAGGAATAGGTGTGAACCCCTTAGACGGAGGTCACATAAAAAGTTTTGATCATCTCACACTTACCCTGAGTGGTTCCAAAAATGTGCAGAATTATTAAAAACCTTTCATGAACTAGGGAAAATCTCAGACCTAGCACAATGGCTGACCAGTTGTAAAAATAGTTTAAAGCAATTTCATGCTTCCATCCCACTCTGGAGTGTGCAAGAATTCAATTCCCCATTCAGTGCAGGTGGATTTCTTGAATCCTTCCTTTGGCTGATCCCTTTATACTCTTCTGCTGTAAGAAAAGTTCACATGTGTAACTCAGAGTCCCTTTGTCCTCAACCAGCTTCCAGACTTCACCCACTGAACAGAGTGATGGAGGGTCAGGCTCTGGTGTGTGGGATGGCTAGTGTCCGTCCACCTTGGGAGGTGGCCCTGTGGCAAAAAAAAAAAAAGTTAGTATTAGGAACTGAAAAAAAAAAAAAAGAACCAGAATGTGTACAGCATGGTTCCATTTTAAGTGCATGGGCATCTATTAGTTATCTGATCTGATTTTTTTCCACAGGAAATATATAGACATATATGAGCCATTATCTAATGACTCTGACTACTTCTAACTGATGTCTTCCCTGGGGGCCAAGGGGCAGGGTGCTCTTGTTCTTTCCTTCACCGAAAGAGAGAACCACCTTAGCCATGTCTCTGTTCCTCTTTTGGAATGTCACTTTCCCAAGAACTGACACAGTGTCTCTTTCTCCATTCCATAGGCCATAACCAACCTCGTGCCTGGTAGACGTTCAGCAGACATGGGTTGGGTGAATGAATAAAG
The DNA here is from genome assembly GCF_046562875.1 of Panthera onca. Classification (NCBI taxonomy): domain Eukaryota; kingdom Metazoa; phylum Chordata; class Mammalia; order Carnivora; family Felidae; genus Panthera; species Panthera onca. Next base: position 4,143,464 of record NC_138346.1, on the reverse strand, counting down.
GATGGATGGATGGATGGATGGATGGATGCTTTCCTGCTAGTTTTCTCTCCTTCTTCTTTCCCTTTTTGGGAAATCCTTTTCCCAAAAATCTGCCTTCTCCATTAATATGATCACGTTTTAAAGAGAGTTTGAGAGGAATTACAAGTTTGCATTTGTTTTTATATGGTCTGAGAGTTTATACAACAGCTTAACACATTTATTCTGCTGCATTAACTGTTTGCTTGGTCTTCAGTCTGTCATCTTCGTTTATGATTTCTATTTTTTATGTTTTCTTCATGTTTCCAATTTATTTCCTTCCCTACTTTTTGCCATATTGCATAAGCAACGCTTGCTCTCTTTTCTTGTTATTATTTTTAGAAATTTTCCACTTATCTTTAACAATAGTAATGTTTACATTTCTAAGTACAACAGTAATGACTACATATATCATTATAATAATAATATAAGTTTTCCATCAACATTTATAAGCTGCATCTCCTCGCTCCTCCACATAAATGTTAATATTTTTTCTTCTTCTGCCCAGCCTCCCTTCCAAGGTTTTGCTGAAATCATTGGGAATTTGAGGTGCAAATTATCACCATTGCATGATTTTTATATAACAGGTCATTTCTTTACAGTATGTTATTTTTCTTTACTTTTGCATGAAGTTGTATGATCTTGTTATCGATGGTTACTTATTAACTAACTCATTTCATGCAACTTATTTTATACCATATCTTCACCATTGCTGCTTCCACGTTTTCATCACTGTTCAGTTTTCAAGGGCTCACCTGTGGCGACTTTTGCTGTAAGTCGTCAGGGCCCTTCTGGTTCCGGGAATGTCACCATGTGGCCACAGTAGGGGACAGGACTCGGCAATACTGGATGCTGGCGTCACATCCTTCCCATCAAAACTCAGAGGCTGAGGCCCCGCTAGTACGGCTCTCTCATGCCAAGAAGTCTGCATGTTGGCCTGTTCTGTTTTGGAAGGTTACCTGCATTTCTGGAACTGGACATCTTCACCAACAGATGCCTCCTTATACACTTCTCTTTTTAAAGTCCAAAATGCAAACAGCTTTACTTCTTCCTTTTGGTCCCAGACAGCGGGGAGAGAGAAGGTATGTCTTCCCAGTGCTGAGGCTACAGGTGCACAGGGCCCAGGTGGGGAGGCAACCCCGGGAGCAGAGCCTCTCAGGAGGTGCACCTGCTAGCGGTCAGAGCCCCCGAGACGCCAGGGCGCGGCCCTCCCAAAGAGCCCACTTTTACCAGCTGTGCATGCGCATGACAGCAGGTTCACAGGGAGCCCTTCAGGGTTGCTGAGACCCCTGCCCACCTGCCCTTCTCCTCCAGCCCTGGCTGTTGAGCCTGGGCTCTTTCCCCAAAGTAGCTTTCTGGAAAGCAGCTCTGTCAGGAGCAGTTATAGGACAGGGGCCTCCATACTGTGCCTAAGTAGAGGCTTCCTTATGGAGTTTTCTGTGGCTTCCTGGCATCAAGACTCTGCCCCTCTCCCACTTACTTCTCTAACTGTGTAGAAGCCTCCTGAGGTTGCCTTGGAAGTCTTGGACCCCCTTGAGTGAGCACAGCGCCTTTCAGCCTGGGCACCTGTCTTCTGATCTGTTTCGGGAATGTGCCCACAGCCGGTTATTGGAAAACCCCAATGTTATGTCCAGAGTGGGGCTGGGGCCTTGATTTTTCAAAGTGGGGCTGGGGCCTTGATTTGGAAAGACAAAGCTCACTGTCGGGAAAACCCATATGAGATGTCAGGCCCTTTGCATATATCCTCTCAGAAATAACAGCCATGGTTTTTGCACCTTCCCCCACCCCCTACACCTATATAATTGACGTCTTCAGTTAGCGACGTCTTCAAGAAAGAGAACACATATTTGTACTTCATATTCCTGGTCACAGTCACCTCAAGGGAAGGTAATACACAGACTAATCCACACATGCCACTCGTTTGCGTGGTGGAATTGTGGGAAGTAACGAAATATGAGTGTTTGCAAGACAGATATTCCAATGTGATATTTTATTCTTTCTTCCCAAAGGTCTTGACCCACCCACCATGTGAAGCAATTATTTTTCCGGACAGCTTCCTGACATTCCCAGGTAATTGACAGGTAATTAGGGGAAAGCATGCCAAAAAGCCCTCCACCCTAACATGGCAGAAGGGTGCTCCCAACACCTAATTTATCAACACTTGTTCTTTCTTGCCCGAGCCAAGGACACAGGATTGCTTGGCAAACAGGGAAGAGAAAGGTCAAGTCATTCTGTGCCTTTTCTGGAAACGTATTTTTGTTTGGGTCAATCCCCCCAATAAATTATGGTCTTGTCCTACCGCTGCATTGGTGGGATTCTTGCAAGCGTTACTTAGTACATTTAAGAGCCATGCAAGACCCAAATGGATTTAAAGTTAAAAAAAAAAAAGTTAGCCAAACTGAATGTTGAATTTGTTTGCGTTGTTCCACTGGTTCCCGCTGGAGCTTAATCATCACAGCCTTTCAGTCCTCGGTGCCTGCTTCAAGATGCAGCAGAAATCAAAACTTGAGGAGTCTGGACGCTTTGTTTTCATGTAACTCATTAAGCGTTTCCCCATGTGCTGTGATAGATGTTTCTCCCGGCCAGGAATTTCATACCACGTGTACATGTCCCTATTTTGCTCAGCAGAGTAATTCTCAGGATATACAAGCTAATGATGTCTGTGGTTTCGAAACGTCATTGTTATTGTTTGTGCAGGGCATTTGGAAAATCTGTAGACAGGTTATTAAGAGGATGCTGAGCAGTGAAAACATTATTAGGCCTTATTATTGTTTATTGTACCCAGATGTTGTGCATTTCGAGCGTCCCGAAGGATTAGGGGTGATGTCAGATACCAAAATCTTACTTTTCCTTGCGGATACTAAGTCTTAATTTTCCCCATTAAAAACAAAACGTTTGCACCAAGCAAGCGGATTATGCTTGGGCAAAACGTCGGTTGGCGGTAAAGCCGTGCTGCTCAGATGAGACGTAGGGGCATAATGGAAAACCAAAACAAAGCCTTGGCTACTGTCGGAAATTCCGGTCTGAAAAAAAAAGACCAACGAGGTGTACAATCAGGATGAAATAAATCATGCCAGCCAACATGCAGAGGGGCAATTTCAAAGAAAAATTTTTGTTCTCAATGAAAAGGAAGGCAAAGGCAGAGCAAACCCTGCCAATAAGTTCCTAACAAGGGCCAGGCACTCTGCTCAAGGCAATCAGAGGGCGTTTGACTGTTGGTCGATTGAGACACGTCATGGGAAAACAATGGTTTGGCCCGCAAAGTTCGCCCTGCTAGCTCCGTTGGATAGCAAACCATACCAAAAAGCCAACGATTTGTAATAATGAGGAATCCGTTTTTAAAACGACACGTTAAAGCTGCACCCAGAATAAACAAAACCAAGATTATTGTATGTGAGAATTCAATATATAACAAATAATCACTCCATTCTAGGAAAAGAAGAATTATGTAATCAACGACGCTGGCTTGTAAGCAATTTGGGGAAAGCGAATCTCGAAGAAACCCAGCAGGGATTGCGTTCACAGGATTCCTGCCTTCGGGCTTCCTGCTGGCTTGGCCGATGGGAGGACATCAGGAGACCGGAAGGAGGGGGACAGTGTGTGTAAGGTAGTGTCCCTGATTCCCCGCATCAAGTGACTGCGGGAGGCCTGCTCCCCTGTCCTAATGGCCACCGTGTGGATCGAGCAGACCTTGCATACAATACTCCAGGTTCAGGAAATGGCTTCCTCCTCTGCCCCTTGAGGTTCCGACTGGGATCGGAACTCCCAGTCGCTGCCCCGTCCAGGGAACTCCCCATCCCTGAGCATCCCTGCCATTGCTGTGGTGACATCCTCAAGCTCACCTCAGCCACCAGATCTAGCGGGCCATCTGTTTCCTCCTGGGGCTGCCGAGCGTTACATGTGCCCTGGGGACAGCCACTAAGCTTCAGCCTCACGTGCAACTTCGGATTGTGAGGTTTATCCATTCACACGAGGCTGGAGTGGTTCTGGTCTGTGCTCTGCAGACATGCACACGGCTGGCCGTTGGGTAACACTGCCCTGTCACCCGGTGGTTCTCACCGGGGGCCACTGCGACCCTGGGGACCTTTGGCTGTGTCCGGAGACATTTACGGTTGATACAGCGGGGGCCAGGGTGCTGCTGGGCCCTTGTGGGTGGAGCCCAGAGATGCTACGCACCCTACATTGCACAGGACACCGGCCCTAATAGTGACCCCGCCCGGGATGACTATGCTGCCCTCGAGAACCCTGTTGTGCCTGTTGGAGGAAACATGCATTCACAGCAGTAGCTCAGCAAAGCCGACTCTTCCTCAGTGGAAAGCTGATGAGTCCACTTGGAAAATAAAATTTCTGCCACTGGCTCATTAGTGAGTCCCGACCAGAGAGGGAGTAGTGGCTGCATGATCCTGAGAAACACTGTTGTCAATCCCTGAAGGCCCCATGTACCCCTCTCTGTCCTTGGGATGGGCCCCCCACGTGAAGTGGGAACCTCTCACAAGAGCCCACGAGTGTCCCTGTGCGGGAATGTACAGGGTGTGGCCTCTGCGTCCGGCTACTGAGATTCAGGTCCAGCTGCTACTATTGCTTGATTGGGTTGATTTATTTCATCTCTGGTAGGTTCTGTGTCATCATTTGTAAAGCATGGGTACTACCGGTTGGAAATTTTTTTCTTTAAAGTTTATTTATTTATGTATTTAGAGAGAGAGAGAGAGAGAGAGAGAACAGGGAGGGTCAGAGAGAGGGGGAGAGAGAGAATCCCAAGCAGGCTTCATGCTGTCAGCGCAGAGCCCCGATGACGTGAGATCATGACCTGAGCCGAAATCAAGAGTCAGACGCTCACGGACTGAGCCACTCAGATGCCCCTAATGGTCGCAAATTCTGTAGGGTAATAGAAGGGATTAAATGAGAAAATACATGCCAAAGGCTTATGCTAAGCTGCTATGAATATGGCCCTACAGAGAGAACCCTGCCATCGAGCCTCTTGTACAATACACTGGGCTAAATGAATTCATCAGGATTTGCTTGTTTTCTTGGTAAGACCTATCAGAGCCTTTAAAGTGTTACGAAGCGTTTGGACTCTCTAGGAAAAGGGCACAATACACCACCATCCCCAAGCCCAGGCACCACTCAATGCTGCTCTGAACCGGACTCCTGTTACGTCACAGAGGTAACCTCCGGCCAACACGGGTAGATGCACCATTGGGCCTCCACAACATGCTGACCAACAATCCAATGTGGTGGCTTCCATAATTGAGTTTTGAATGTTGAACCAGCCTTGCACACCTGGAATAAGTCCCTTGGTCATGGTGCTTAATTACTTTTATAAACTATTAGATTCGATTTGCTATTATTTTGTTGGGGGGGGGGGTTGCATCTGTGTTCATGAGAGATACTGCTCTGTCATTTTCTTCTCTTATAATGTCTTCATCTTTGGTACTAAGATAATGCTGGTCTCAGAGAAAGGAGTTAGAAAGTATTCGCTCTACTTCTGTCTTCTGAACAAGACTGTAGAGAATTGGTATAATCCCTTCCCTAAATATTTGGTAGACTTCACCAGTGGATCTATCTAAGCCTGGCACTTTCTTTTTTGGAAGGTTAATTATTGGTTCATTTTCTTCAATAGATATAAGCCTATTCAGATGATATGAGTTTTGGTAAATTGTGTCTTTCCAGGAATTGGTCCATTTCATCTATCTATGTAATTATCACATTTGTGGGCACAGAGATGTTCATAGTATTTCTTTATTATACTTCCTTTTTTTTTTAAAAGTTTATTTATTTTTGAGACAGAGAGAGACAGAGCATGAATGGGGGAGGGTCAGAGAGAGAGGGAGACACAGAATCCGAAACAGGCTCCAGGCTCTGAGTGGTCAGCCCAGAGCCCGACGCAGGGCTCGAACTCATGGACCGCGAGATCATGACCCGAGCCGAACTCGGACGCTTAACCGACCGAGCCACCCAGGCGCCCCTCTTTATTATACTTTCAATAGTTCATATATTTTATATTGATCACTTCCAGCTCCTATCTCAGAGGGTGGCACTTTCTGATTTCCCCCAAATCAAAGTCCACCTCTGGGAGTCTGTAGCTACATTGGACAATTTTACTCCTGACTGTCTATTGTTTTTCTTTGACCAGTTATTCATATTGACCTGGGTTTTCAATGTGGATGTGGATTGTTTGTGAACATGTGTAATATCTTTAGTCGTTTAAAGACACGTATATTTTGTTTTCCAACATTTACCTTTCTTAGCTTAACTTAGAGAACAGTTAAATCGGGCTACCTGCCCAACATATTCTGGCTATATGTGAAATATTTTTTAAAAACCTCTCTCAGGGCGCCCGGGCGGCTCAGTCGGTTGAGTGTCCGACCTCAGCTCAGGTCATGATCTCGTGGCTCATGAGTTCGAGCCCCGCGTCGGGCTCTGTGCTGACAGCTCGGAGCCTGGAGCCTGCTTCGGATTCTGTGTCTCCCTCTCTCTTTGCCCTTCCCCTGCTCGCATTCTATCTCTGTCTCTGAAAAATGAATAAATGTTAAAAAACAACCTCTCTCTACATTATCATGTCAATTCAAGAAACTGAAATAAATTCATATACAGAGATGACAGAAGTACCTTATTTGTCAGACTCAAAACATATATTTAAAAACAATTTTTTTTGAGAGAGAGAGAGAGCACACAAGCAGGGGAAAACAAGAGAGAGAGAGAGAGAGAGAGAGAGAGAGAGAATCTCAAGCAGACTCCACACTCAGTGCAGAGCCTGACACGGGGCTCCCCCTCACGACCCCGGGATCATTACTTGAGCCAAAATCGAGAGTCAGACGCTCAACCAACTGAGCCACCCAGGTGCCCCAAAAGCATATATATTTAAAATGTGTTTATAAACCATAAAGTACTACAAAATATAGAAGCATTTACTCTCCAGTTTGGAATTACCCCACTTAAAAAAAATAAACAAATCCAGGTAATAGGAGAACGCCCAGAGAAATTACTGCTGGAGAAAAGGAATGCCAGGCTTCACATGCTGGTGATTTAAAGTTGGACAAGCACTAAAGCACCCCACTCTAGGTTCTGGGTGACGGCTTGTTTGAGTAACACATCCTGAAGGCAGCGGCCACTTTACTCTGTAGGTTAGAGAACAAGAAAGAAAGCAAACAAGCCACAGAGGACCAAAATAGAGAAGGAAACCCATCTGTTACGTGAAGAACTATGTTCCCCAAATCTCATATGTTGGAGTCCTAACCCCTAGGAGCTCAGAATGTGAGTCTACTTCAGAGGCATGGTCTTTAAAGAGGTAATTAAGGTGAAATGCGGTCACTGGGGTGGTCCCACTGGGGCGGGACGCTGGGGTGTCCCATATGACAACGTCCTTACAAGAAGAGGAGATTAGGACACAGACGAGCGTAGAGGAGAAGAAGGAGAAGGAGCTGTCTTCACACCAAGGAGAAAGACCTCAGGAGAAACCAACCCTGTGGACACCTTGGTCTTGGATTTTCAGCCTCCACGACTGGGAGGAAATAAAAGTCTGGTGTTGAAGCTGCAGCCCACGCAGATGTGTCTCGTGCTGGATATCCTAGAGGCCCATCACCAAGTATGGATTCCCATCATCGCCCCAGCTGTCACCCAGAGAGGTCTCTGCTGGGGTGTCTCATCACTTACCCTGGCTTCTCTCATTATGGGTTTTCTCTTTGAAATGTAACCAAAGCTTCTCTGTACACATTCGATTTGCCCATAGGGCCATGGAACATCTGGTTTCACTGACTCACATGCAACTTCCATTTTGGTCCAGCAACATGACATCTTCCTTCTTCTGCATGTTTTAGAATAATTTCAGAGTCAACAATCTCTTCATTATAGGACTCAACCTGAAGTTCATCCCGTGGGTCAGTCTGATGTTTTGAAACAACAGCTTCAGTATAGATTCCAAATGATCACAGATAGTATCAGACTGAAAAAAAAAAATTCTGTGTGGCTGGAAGCACAAGGGAGGAGAGAGAAAAAGTGAGAGAGACAGAGACAGAGACACAGGTGTGGGTACAGTTGAGTAATTAATTGAGTAAAAACAAGAGGAATGACAGCAAGGTTCATAAGGTACTGACAATAGTTCTTGTCTCTTGAGCACCTGCTCTGGTTTGGGCACCGTCTCTAAGTTCAGATCCTCCGATGTCCCTGAGAACCACGTCTTGTGTTCTCATGACACAGAAAGCAAGATGGTGGCACAGCATGTTAAGCAACCCCCTCCCCCCCCACCCCGCCCCCGCCCAGGGCCCTAGAGCTGGCAAGACACCAACCCTGGGCTGAACTGACTTTACAGGTAGACACCGCTCCCACACAGCATGCTGCATCCCCTGCACGGGCAGGATTTCAGAAAAGACACCCCTGCAAGCCCGAGGCACCCTGCACGCTGAGCACAGCCCAGTGCCTTGTCACAGCAGGGGAGGATTCTAAGGCCAGACTTCCTGTTCTGCCGGGGTACGTGTGGGAAAGACATTGCTGAGATGGTTTAACTCTGTTGTCAGTTGTGAACAGCTCTGAGCACAGGGCCATAAACCAAGAGGCCAGGCACATGAAATGTCATGGTTCAGCATTTCCAAATAGTTCAGTCTTTATGCGACCGCGTTTTTCAATCAGAGATGTCGTTGGCTTTAATTGTTCCAATCAATATCAAAATAAGTTTAGAGAGTCATTTAATGCAGGGGTGACTCCTCTTACACTAAGCAATTAAAGTCCTTTAACACAGTGACACATGGGGTCACTGCCGTTACTTTAGGGTGAAGGTGTCTGATCCAGAGGGTCCCTGGCTCGTGCTGTCCTTGCATAAATGAACTAACATTGCAAATAGATGCTGAAGTGCGTCATAAATTCCTAACAGAACTATTTCAAGAATTCTTTCTTTGAGGCGCCCGGGGGGCTCAGTAGGCTAAGCGTCTGACTCTTCATTTTAGTTCAGGTCATGATCTCACAATTTTGTGAGTTCGAGCCCTGCCCCGGGCTCTGCACTGACCGTGTGAAGTCTGCTTGGGATTCTCCCTCTCTCCCTGCCCCTCCCCTGCTTTCTCTCCCTCCATCCCTCCCTCTCTGTCTCTCTGTCTCTCTGTCTCTCTCAGTTTAAAATAATAAGCAAACTTAAAAAAGAGAATCCCTTCCTTAAAATGCTTTACCACTGTTTAAAATGCCACATAATATGGTAGGTCATTTGAAAGACAAATTCAGTTCAAAAATGAAACAGAACATAAGCACCATTTCCACTCCTTCTATGTTTTTTTTTTTAAGTTCCCCCCAATGCAATAACACAGGAAAAATAAATAACGGCGAGAATGTTCACTGGAGAGATATTTAATAAGTGCCTGCCAACGGCCAGCCAGACCTGGGGACACAGTGGTGAGCCAGTTACATAAGCTTCCACCCACGCGGAGCTTACTTCTCATGAGGCACAGACACGAGAAGCACAGAATTTAAGAGATAGGTGAAGGTGGGTCATGCCACCTTCAGAACATGGCAGAACATGACAGACATGGGTCCCTACTGCAATGAGTAATCGGGCCTCGGTGAGGAGGTGACATCTGACATGAAAGATTTGAGGAAGAACATTAGTGGCAGAAGAGAAAGCATGTGAAAAGGCCCTGAGGCAGGGACAAAGTCGGCGTCTTCTGAGGGACAAGGAAGAAAGCAGTGGAGAGGGAGCCTCAGGTCAGAGGAGGCAAACCAGGGCGAGGCCTCGGGGGAGAGAAGACCACTATGCAGGGATTTGGGAGGGAGTTGGGATTCCTTCAAAAGGGTGGGGATCCATCAACAGATGAGTGGAAAAACATGCGGTCTACCCACTAAGGGAATAATCTGCAGCCTTAAGAAGGAAGGAAATCCTGTCATACACCACAACATGAATAACTCTCGAGGACATTATGCTCCGTGAAACAAGCAGGGACAAAAGAACAAATGCTGCACAATGCCACTGACGTGAGGTCCCTGGCGGAGAGGGATTCTTGGAGACAGGAAGTAGAATGGTGGCTTTCAGGGGCTGTGGGGAGAATGGGGGGGTTAGTGTTTAGCGGGCCGGAGTTTGGGTTTTGCAAGATGAAAAAGTTCTTGAGACCTTTTCCACATACTTAACACTAATAAACAGCACGCTTAAAAATGGTTATGATGGCAAATTTTATGTTACCTTTTTTGCAACAATTAAAAACATTTGTTTAATTAAGGGTATTAGGGGCCCACCGGGGAGTTTTAAGCAGGGAACAGCCACACTAGAATTTTAAAATATGATTAGTTGAAAACAACCTGACTCTACTCCTAAGAAAATCTAAAAGACAAACTACCTGAAAACCGAAAGGTTAATATATAAGCCTCTGTGGTAGGGACAGCTACAAGAAAAATACACGGGAAAAATAAAAAATCAAGCAAAGTCATTAGCCATGAGAAAATAAGCAAAGTCATTAGCAAATAAAACCATTTTGAAATTCAAGATCCCATTTATAAAAGACTCAAGGATTTGAACTCATAATAAATCAAATGACTTACAATGGATGCCGTCATAAAAAACCTTGCAAAATTGCAGAATTGCTGAAGCTCAATGAATCATTGCTGAACGGATGAGCAACATCGTAAAGCCTTGCGAGGAGGTTAGAAAAAGAAGACAAATTAAGTGGAAAACGTTGTGTTCTATTTTACAGATACAGTGTGATTCCAGTTAAAATATAAACAGGCTTCTCTTTTTGTAACCCACTGTGTGAGAATCCCCAGTCAGCCCCGTGACACAGGTGCCTGTGAGACCCGCCCATGCAGCCCCGTGACACAGGTGGGACAGGAAGAATCCCCACGAAAGTCAGCAAGCTGAGGTCAGGGCCCCTCACACTCCCTGGGCTCCCTGGCCCTTCGCAGGCAGCTCAGACATTTTGTGTTTATAATTTTGTCTTATCTTTCTTAAGAGAGCCCCCCCCCCTCCAACTGTATGAGCTTCATGTTCCCCAAACCTGGAATCTTTTCCCTGTGTGGGTATTGTAGAGAATATCCCAAATAGAAGAAAATGAATCGAAACTTAGCCTTTTTAGAAAATAGAATATTAGCTGCTGTAACAATAATAAAAAGCCACGTGGAGTTGTTCAGAAATGGAAATAAAGACGAAAGGAATAGCCAAGGCAGAGTGAGCCCCAGCATATTATTCCACGATCTTTGTACAACAAAGAGCTAAGGATGAATTGTAATAGAAATAACACTGGGATAATGTCGCAATTTGGAGAAAAACCGATGTAATCCATAATTTACACAGTGATCCCCAAATAAAGGAGGGTATTTAATGATTGCAAGCATATTCATAGAGAAAAATCGGCAGAAAACAGCCTGCCTTTGAAGAAATAAAAATAATACCTTTTTTCAATATTAAACAAGACATGAAGGAAACTGATGAGCAAGTCAATTCAATTTTTTTTTTTTTTTTTTACAACAGGGGCACCTGGGTGGCTCAGCCAGTTAAGCACCTGACTCTTGATCTCAGCTCAGGTCAGGATCTCATGGTTCATGAGTTTGGGCCCCACATCGGGCTCTGTGCTGATGGCACGGAGCCTGCGTGAGATTCTGTCTTTCTCTCTGCCCCTTGTTTGCTTGTGCGCTCTCTGTCTCTCTCTCTTAAAATAAATAAATAAGCTTAAAAAAAATAATAAAAATAAAAATAATTTACAACATTGATGAAAATAAAAAGTACTAGGTTAAACTACAGAGCGTATCCATACGTGATGAATCATGGGAATCTACTCCCGAGGCCAAGGGGACAGTGTATACAATGTCTATTAGCTAACTTGACAATGAATTACACATATAAAAAGAAACTACAGAGAGTCACATGTAAGATAGAATGTTTACACGAAGTGTGTGGACAAGTATGGTTTACACTGAAAACGCCCTGGGAAAACACTCAGATGCTCCGGGGGAATGAGTCGTAGCCAAGCACAAAAAATGTACACATAAAATAAGGTAAAATGAAGAAACCAGCACCTGAAATAGAAATTAGCGGAAGACCCGTCTTAACTGCAAGAACCATCTTAAACCTAGATCAGAAAAAGTTGCAACCACCACGTCCGGTGCGGGTGAAATCAGGTGGAAATGGAAGGCACCCACACCCCTGTGCACACAGCACGGCCAGAGGCACCAGAATTAGCACACGCCTTTTGTGGGTGACCGTATCGTGGTGACCAGCTTGCTTGCCTGGACTTCCCACCTCCAGGAACGTATCTGGAAGGAATGACGGGAGGAAATGCTCGTTAGCCACAATTAAGAGACTATGTGGAGACCCGGGGCAGCCACATGCTGCACTGTAATGTGAACCAGCTGCATGAACACAGACCCTCACCCATGACCACTGGAGTAGAGAGAACTAATGTTCTACACCGCTCTGGCCCTTGAGGTATATCTACACACGCGTGTGGTGTGTGTGTGTGTGTGTGTGTGTGTGTGTGTGTTGTCGAAGAGCCGTGAACGCTCAGACTGAGAGGAAATTGCCAGATATCAGAACTGCTTTAAAGTAAGAAAACAGTGGATTCCACATACATCATAAAATAATCCATATTTCCATCCTGGGTTTCTATTAAGATTCTGCCTGTCAGGACTGGACGCTCTTAAATGTCGCCACCAGAATGAAGATGTCCATTACCTGCACGTAAACCGTGAGATCCTGGCAGGCAATTTTTAAACATCAAAAGAGTGCTCCAGGAATTCCAAATAAAAAACCAACTCTTCCTTTCATTTGCTTAAAAGAGTTTTCTCTCTTCTTAGTCTCTCACTCTGGGTCGTAGACGCATCAAATAGATTGTTATTTTCCGCTTGGGGAGAAGGTATGGCTCAGTGTGACAGCCGCCTTTCAAACTTAAGCCTTTGGAGCCAAGTTCCAGTTGGGAAATGAATTTTTATAGCACAGTTTAAAGTAGAGAGGGAGCACTGTGAAATCCTTAGCAATCTTCGGCTTTATCGAGTACTCCTTCATCTTTCTCAGTCAGATGAGACGGTCTTGGAATCCCGGGGCCCGGAGGCTGGGTTCATCACCCTCACATCTCCACCTGGGGGCATGCTCTCGCAACTACAAAACAGAACTTTTACTGTAAATTTGGTTTCTTTTTTTAAGAAAGGAATGTACCTTTTATAGAGTGAACACTTTGGTGTTATAAATCAAACAGAAGGGCTTTGACCATATGTTTAAGTAAAAAAAAAAAAAACAGGCTCATTCTCTATGGAAACTTTCTTAGCAAATATATAATGTCTGTTTGTGGTACAGCTGTGTATCTTGGGGCCCTCTTGAGATATTTCCATCATATTCCAGCATATTCACGTCGGGGAAGAGTCTGGGTAGAACCCTCAAGTTTTTATATGAAATCAGCACTTAGAACAGTGCCTGGTATATGGTAAGCACCGCGTAGTTTTCAGATGTTGCTGTTATCACTAAATTGTGATTATGTGGCCTGTGTGAGTTTTCTGAGACCTAGCCAACAGCGGGGAATGTTTCTGAGGAAGATCAAATGACTCGAATTGGACATTTTGGAAACAGTGATGCTTATGTTCCAAAGACATTGACAAAGGATAAAGCTTGCGAGATGGAAGACGTTCGTAATCAACAAGCACGTACTCAGTGCCCATTGTGGGCTTTACCACCCACAGAAAGTATGACTCTACATTATGAAAGAGATATCGCTGATGGCCTCAGAGAGTGAACTCCTAGAATACTCAAGGTTAAATACACCATGGGGTGGGATTTGGATTATAAATAGCATGACACTTCTAGAAGATTTTCATGACTGGCTGTAGATTTTGAATTGGTTAGGTTACAGCTGGGGAAAACTGGTGGGGCCAGAAATGAAAGGCCATGAGGCAACTAAGAGAGAAGAACAAGCTTCTTGACCAATGAGTTTGAAGAGAAAATGAGAACGAATAAGGGGCCAGTTAGCTTGTAGTTTGATAAGTAGTCGCTCTCTCTGGCTCTTATGCTTCAACGCTCCCTCCTGTAACGTGTGACTCGTTAGTGATCCCACAGTCTGACCTCAGGCTCAGCTTGCCCAGAGGGTCGGAGCAAAGTGATGTAAACAGAGGCCCGAAATGTGCTTGCATGACAAGCCTTGCTTGCCTGTGTCCACCTGTGGTCAAGATGGGCCTGGCTAGGCTGGAGGGTAAGGAACCATGGACAGAGCCAACAGACTTCGGGCGTCCCAGCTGAGGCCACCCTAGATTGCCAATGGCTAGCGGAACCAGGACGTGGGATCCCAGCCCTAGACAGCGGAGCCATCTAGATGATGACCCACCCTAGGACAGGCAGCGACGATGGTCCATTTGACCTCCTAAATGTTTCTGCAATCCATGTTTCCCCATTTCTACGACTATCACCAAGACAATTCATTCGCTGAAGAAATTGTTTATACAGCACTTACTTTACACCAAGTGCAAAGCCAGCCACCAGACCCTAACAGAGAGCAAGCCAGGTAAGTTCTCTGGAGACTCCTCGGTCCCTCTGCCTCTGCCCTAGGTCACCTGAGGTAGCATCTCCACACTGGAGTCAGGGTAGCATTCGATGTCCACATCTTATTATCTCATGCCCTACCTCCTGGGGTCACCACGCTTGCTTTTACTATTCGGACTCTGCCTTTTCTACTCCCTCTGCTGAAAACGTTTTTTCCTCCAGTCCCCACCTGCTTAACCCATTCTCCAACAGGCCTAACAAGTTCACGTTCCCTCGTGTGGGCTCTCCTAACGTGGTGCTCTGCTCCAGCCTGCTGAACGCACTTGTGGTTTTACGGAATGACAATTAGATAAGAGTCCTTGTGTTCACTACCGTCTCACTCCAGGTGTGGAAACTCCATTACATTCCCAGGATCAAGGTCTGTGTTCAATAAACATTTATGGAATGAATAACTGACATCATTTGATTTGAATTTGAAGAAATGAGAACCGGGAAGGTCACACAACTTACCCAACATCGCATACTGAGTAACTGTCCAAGTCTGATTCGAGCCAAGACTCTCTGATTCCAGAGGCCACATTACCAAGCTTCCTTACATTGCTAGGACTGTGCACTCGGGTAAAGCCAGCACCACGACACCAGGGTGGCTCAGTCGGTTAAGTATCTGACTCTTGATGTCAGCTCAGGTTATGGTCTCATGGTTTATGAGTTTGAGCCCCGCACGGGGCTCTGCACTGACAGCATGGAGCCTGCTTAGGATTCTCTCTCTCTCTCTCTCTCTCTCTCTCTCTCTCTCTCTCCCTCCTCTGCTCTCTCTGTCTCTCTCAAAAATATAACAATAATAATAATAAAACAGAAAGAAAGAAAGAAAGAAAGAAAGAAAGAAAGAAAGAAGCAGCCAGAAAGAAAAAGCAAGGACCCAAGCCTCCAACTCAGCACCCTGGGCTGATTGTCTCACCTTGGCTGCCCGGCCAGCAGTCAGCCAAGCACAGGGACGCAGGGACTCAGAGAAGCTTTCCTTGGTCAGAGTTGCTGTCGTTTCTGTGTCCACCATTGCTCTGTACCCAGGGGCTGTGGGAGAATAGGGACGTTTCTCCCCGTTTCCACAAACTCCTCCGGCCTTTGATTTTCATTATCTCAAAAAAAAAAAAAAAAAAAGTCTCAACCATGTAGGGGACCATTAAAAGCCTTCACTTGTTTCAAGGGATCAGTAGCTCACGAAATGGTATGTCTTTGTTGATGCAAAGAAAGGCCACAGTGGTCAGATTTCTATTAAAAGTAGATAGTTAAGCAACAGTCCTGAGGCAACCGCAGAAGTGATTAATGTGCTGACACACTGATCGATGATAAACATAATAGAGCTTGAAGGAAATTAATGATATTTTGAATCTTTAATAATGGTACATAACTATCTAAAAGAGATATCTCCATCACAATGTAATGCTTTTAAAAGCAAAGGGAGATTTAATGACAACCGGGTAACACATTTTGTGTGGATAAGGGAGAGAGAGAAACAGAAAATTTGTCAAATTTGTCAGAGTGGTGGGATTGTCCTTGAGCCTTTTAGTCTAATTCCTTTACTATTATCCTGGTGGGGTCTTGTGCAATATACCTTTTAAAAAATAAAGCATCGAGTAGACTGCTGTTCTCTCCAAAATATGTATATGTTTTTCGTGAGAATATAAAGATCAAGTTAATTCATGCCCTTTTCCCCTACCTCCAGCAACAAAAACCCTCTGTTCCTTCGTGCAAATGTAAGCTACACGCAGGGCCATTGTTCTTGAGTTTTTGTCCATTAGGAGTTTGGGAAAATGCACACTCACCCCAAGAGGAAAGGGTCAGATGTGGCAGAAGGAATGCCTCCAGGGACAATGGGTCATTGTGATCCTGGGAGCCTTGATTAATCATCTACATCTTGGGGAAAATTCCGCTAGGGACACCTCGAGTCAGAGGCTGATCCGAAGACAAAGGGGCCACGCTTCAAGCGAATCTGTGAGCATCTCCAGTGTAACCGGGTTTGTGGTCTGACGTGCCGTGCTGGGCACGTGGCTGCCTTTCATTGAACTCCTACTTCACAGCCTGGCTGGTTTTGCCCCTGACCAAAAGGGAATATTTGAGATGGGAAACAAAGATCCTGTGGAATCACAATATCTGGAAGCTATACCAGCATCAGAAGCCATCACCAGTTTGTGTCGCAAAGACTTGTTTCCCAGAAGCCACAGAGTGAAGGGGGGGCTCTGAAGCCGACCCACGTGCAAATGGGGGAGGTTGTACCGGAAAGCTGGTAATTTCAGAACCACATCGAAGGACCTTTCCTGCACAAGTTTGCAAATTAGTCACAGTATTGCTTTATAATGATGCCATTATCTGAGTATGCTAATAATG
Source organism: Panthera onca (assembly GCF_046562875.1). Lineage (NCBI taxonomy): Eukaryota > Metazoa > Chordata > Mammalia > Carnivora > Felidae > Panthera > Panthera onca. The sequence goes on along the minus strand of NC_138346.1, from coordinate 4,126,636 downwards.
TCTCGCTTATAGTCAGTTTGCCTCCTCCGACGAGCTGGTGATTTCCCATGATGACACTAAAACTCAGCACTAAAACCGGCCGCTAGACCTCATATTCCCGGAATGTCACAAAGATCGGCTTGGCTTTCCGAAGGGTGAATCATTGCTTTGATTCAGGATGGTCTTGGATGATCCTTCTGAAAAAAAATTGACCAGGACTTGCCTACGTGATGCCCCGCCAGCCACAAGGTGAAAGACAAAACTCACCCCTGAGTTACCCGATTAAATGTGAGTAAATGACTGACGGTCAAACGGCCCGACCTGCCACTTCAACCCAACGGCCCCCATGAATGCCACGCGAGGCACACAAACTAATTAGTCTCCCTGCAAACGGTTGGTTCCTGAGCTGTGATGTTTGGTTTAACAAACTGTTGACAGACACAGAAGACAGAGACAGAAGAAAGAGCAGCTTTGGGGGAAACAGAGTGATGGGTCTTCAAGGGCTCCTCTCCTTCTGGTACTTTCCGGTACTTTCCGTGGTCAGGCTGGGGTTTTCCATAATGAACAAGAGAGTTTCGGGGACAGGAGGGATCTGATGGGATAATATGAACAAAGAGGGAAGAAAGCACATCTTAAGCAGAGACTATGTGCCAAGAAGGATAAACCAGATAGCCAAAATTTATCTGTGTGGGAAAAGAAGGGAGAGCCAGGTATGGGGCCTCCCCAGCTCGCTTGGCCAGGGAGGCGCTGTCCTGCTGTAACAAAACAGTGTGGAGCGGTAGGACCGTCACCCCATGTAGTGTCCCAATAGCCTCTTCTCCTCCTTCCGCTTTCCCTCCCCCCACTGCCCTGTACATTCAGCCGTTTTCCAGGAAAGTGGGAGGTATGGACATCATAACTACATCTGCCCTGATTCCAGTTTTGCCACCAGATAACTGTGTGACGTCAGCATGCTGGGCCCCAGGGGCTCCCCTGGACAGCAGCAACGCTGGCCTAGCTCCCTCCACATCCTGCCCTACTGGTCTATGACGGGGCTCGATCTGCTCTCTGGTGCCAGTAATTCCACAGCCACCCTTCTGGGCACCACAAGGTCCATTGTCAAGGTTATTGGGTTTTTTGTATGCACCCATTTCAACCAGTGCTTAGGGGATCTCCCTTTGTAGGCTCTGCTGAATGTGACAGAGGAAATTACAAGACATAGTTATTCTCAAGGGGCCATGACCTGCTTGGAGAAATCAAATGCCCCAAGTTCTCTGGTGGGAGAAAAGGAATGGGAGTTGATGAGAACCAAATGCAGGGCAGTGCCGTGTACTAGAAGAAGCAGAGGGGGGACTCTGGGTTCCACCTAAATGGATGATCTGCTTTCATCTCGTGGGCCTCAGTCTTCTTGCCTGCTACATGGGACAGCTAGACCATGCGATGCCCCAGGGCCGTTCACGGAATACGGAGAACTGACCCACACGTGATGCTCTAGTGACTTAGGGACGTGGGAAAAAAGTGTGTGCAGGGGGGTCGGAAGGGGGCGACACAGTGTATGACAGAGGCTGGGTCATAGGTGGAAATGTTCACAGGACAGAGCCAGGAAGGCCACTTAGAGCCAATCGGAGGCAGAGGTGGCCAGGACCATTATGTGCCCACTACAGAAGGCCAGATGCGGGAGAGGGCACTGGGCTGAATAGGTAAGGCCCAACCCCTTTGCAACGAGGACTGTGACCTTTCCGTTTTGTCCCTCTGACACCAGAGAGCAGTGCAGGTTCGGGGTGGGAGGCCGCCATAAAAGTGGTATCGCCATGGCAGAGTGGCTGTTCCTGACAACACCTGGTCTTGGGGCATCTCCTGGCCTTCACCCCTGGTGCCACCGGGTCATTGCATCGTGTCCTGTGTCTGCTCCACCCTGAGAGGACCTGACAGGTAGAGTCTGAAGCAGCAGGTGGGAACCCCAAGGACCCTGAATCCTGCTGGATTCCTCCCAGGTGGGATTTCTGTCCCACCCCACCGTCTGCAGGAGCACAGGCGTTTTGAGCTGTTCTCAAGGCTAAGAGTGATGTAATGAGCTGGGGCATCTGGGGCATAGAGTGGCCTGGCCTAAGAAGCCCCCACACAAAAGCAACCCCACAACACAAACCTCGACCAGAGAGGACCTCCTTTTTAAAAAAATTTTTTTAACCTTTCTTTATTTTTGAGAGACTGAGAGAGACAGAGCGCAAGCAGGGGAAGGACAGAGAGAGAGGGAGACATAGAATCTGAAGCAGACTCCAGACTCCAAGCTGTCAGCACAGAGCCCGACTTGGGGCTTGAACTCATGAACTGCGAGACAATGACCTGAGCCAAAGTCGGACGCTCAACTGACTGAGCCTCCCAGGCACCCCAGAGGGGACTTCCTTTTTAGCCAACTGAGTGGATGAGAAAGAGGAGGTTTTCATGGACTCAGACTCTTGACTTACTGGACTGCCAGAACTGAGGGAGTTCTCAGAACTGAAGCCACAGACTGATGTGCAGAAGGGAAACCATGTTTGGGGTGCCTGGGGGGGGCTCAGTTGGTTGAGCATCCGACTTCTGCTCAGGTCATGATCTCACAGTCTGTGGGTTCGAGCCTCGCGTCGGGCTCTGTGCTGACAGCTCGGAGCCTGAGCCTGCTTCCGATTCTGTGTCTCCCTCTCTCTGACCCTCCCCCGTTCATGCTCTTTCTCTGTCTCAAAAATAAATACATATTTTTTAAAAATTTAAAAAATAAAAGAAGGGAAACCATGTTTAACTCAAGCACTGGTTCACGGGAGGGCATCTCTGCAATAAACATCTCCGCCGCCGTGAAGACTTTTACACCCTTCACCGTTAAGACAAGACCACTCGGTGCCAATGTTACAAACAGAGCAAGCTAAATGTTAGCAGAAGGATTGCTTCGTGTTGGTTTTGCCTTCTTTACAACCACTAACCTTCCATGGGCAGAGAATGGCATCTTACAAACACTTAGCCCTGCTCCAGGGAAGGACTACGTGCTTCTATCAAGTGGCCTGGCCAGAACCACTTAAGAAGTTACAAGTTCAAATATGACCCCAGTGGATGCAAAACAGCCTGGGCTTGTTATAATTTTTCTCTGAAAGGAGATGAAGACAAAATATCTAATTCTCACAAGAGTGCAGGGGTTCGGCGGGAGAAGAATCCAACGAGAGCAGCCATCAGTCAGTAGCTCCAAGGGAGGCAGATTTTCCCTTCTGCGGCTGCCCTTTGAGCAGTTGGGCACCTGCAGCAGCTTTAAAGCTTCCTCCAGAAAGCGCTGCGTTGAGAAAGTACACCGCATCTGCTAGAACCTGGCCACTGGGATTCCCTGGGCTCCCTGCATTCCAGCTCTGGCCTCCACCTCCTGCTCTCCCCTGGCTCTGACTCTAGCTCTTGGGTGCCCCCTCTGATGAGGCTGCCACTGAATACCTTGTGCCACACCCACTGCCGGCCCCTCTCACCGGCCCCTAATGCTAACTCGGCCTCAGTCACCGTCCTTTCCTGGGTCACCACCTGCCAAGCCTCGGGATGCTTGCAATCAGCATGCAGTGAGTCCAGCAGACAGATTCATCTGCACAGCACCCAAGCGCCTGTGTACCTTACGTAAAGCCATGAGCCCCACGGAGCTGGGCCCTGCCTTCCACTGCGTCTTATTGCTTTGGGTCATTAGCACAAGGCCTGTGCAAGTTGGATGGTCAGCAAACATCCTTTGCATGAGTCACCAGAAGAAAGCCTGAGTGCATGCATTAGGACTTGGGAGTGGGAGAGGAAGGAGAGGAGGATCATGGATGCATAAAGCTGATTTGGAAGAAGTGTTTCCTTATGACCTGGCAGTGATGAAAAGAAAAGGAACAATTATAACACATGGCAGTGTAATTAATTAAGTGCCTAAAATACACAAAGAACGATAAGGACAATCCCATTATCTCTGAGTTCATATACTGCCTTAATTCTAAACCTTGGGAAATATTTGTGAAGCTGGCATTTGAGCTGGGTCTTGCACTATGGATGGGAGTTCTAACAAGCCAGTGTGTGCTCCACTCCTTTATCCTGAGCCAGTGGCAGACATCACTAATTGACCACCCAATGGCAGACATCACTAATTGATCACCCAACGGCAGCCATCACTAATTGATCACCCAATGGCAGACATCACTAATTGATCACCCAGTGGCAGACATCACTAATTAATCATAGCTCTCTTTCCCACTGAGCTTTGCAGTCCTTCACAACATAGGCTTACATCCCCAGGCCCATGAGGGGCAATCTGTTTACTGTCCCATCTCTGTCCTAGATTGTGACCAGCCATTCTGGGGCCTAGGACTCAGAATCAAAGGGATTCCAGAAGGGACAGACAACCACTGATAACTCAGGGACCTTGGTCATGGATATACCTCCTCCTCTAGGGCTTGGTCATAAGTCCGTGAATGCCTGCACCCAGAGCCATCTTCCCCCATGTTACCAACAGTGTAGAGAGGAAATGGGGACTTCTCTCACTGTCAGTATAACCTAGAGAGCAATCCCAACAGGTCCAAATCAGAGGCAAAAGGATGCTATTGGGACCCTTGTTTGGTTTTCTGGGAAGAGAGGAAGGGGAAAAAAGAGTTTTTATTAATCATTAGCTTTGTGTCAGCCACTTGAACAGGCATGCTCTGACACGTATCTTATTCAATGCTTTAATAGGTTAAGTTTATTTATTTATTTTGAGAGAGGGGGAGAGAACATGAGCAGAGAAAGGACAGGGAGAGAGAGGGAGAGAGACGGAATTCCAAGCAGGCCCCACACTCCCAGCACAGAGCCCAACATGGGGCTCGAACTCACGAACAGTGAGATCATGACCTGAGCTGAAACTAAGAGTCGGACGGTCAACCTACTGAGCCACCCAGGCACCCCTGCTTTAACAGTTTTGAGAGGCATCAGATGGATAGATGCATACATACATACATCACACACACATAGATACATACATCACTCACACATTCATAGATGCCTGCATACATCATACATATATACATAGGAAGAAAAAAAGAATTTTTTTAGCCACGGGTGTCATTTGCAATACCAGTAACTAAGCTACTTTGTTTAACCCACACCAAGTTTGAACATTTCTTTTTCTTATGGGCTTTCACTGCTATTGTTAACTGCTCAGGGTACCCTAATGGGCAGTGAGACCGTGCCTTAAGATTAGGAATTCTTTGCAATTTGCTATTCAGTCTCTAAACAGCAGGCAGACATCCAATGGGCCATAATTATGATTTGAATATCATGAGATTCTTCCGTCCCTGTCTGGTTCCCGACTGGACTCCTGTCCTGTCAACCAAGAGCAATCTTTTGAAGTCTGTAACTTTCCTAACTTCAAAGTTTTCTCAGGGCCTGACTAACGGGAGGCTCTCAAGGTGGAAATATTAAATGGATGTCCTATGCATGGTATAAATAATATCCATCTAAGAATATTCAGGACTTCAAAACCATTTGTATTAATGTAGGTGGCCGTCGTGAGAGTCTACCCTTGCGTGATGTCCTATTATAAACATCAGAGTGGAGGGAAATTGGGAGGGGAGAAGCCTTGTTCATTTCTACTGGATTTTTGCCAATGTTTTCCTCCACAATACCTTTGACGTGAGACCCTCTGAATGTGTTCGAGGGCCCCTCCTGTGTAATCACGCAACTGTTGTCATTTAAGGAAGCAAAATACCTTACCCCATTCTTTTATGGGGCTCATCATGCAAAATGCTTCCAAGGCAATTTAAACCCTCGAGAATTTAGAAATAGTTTTCAGCAGCCTCTATTGTTCGGTGGATTCTTAGACTCCTCTTGACACGTTGCTTTCTTAAATAAACGTTCAATGTTACCAGGGATGGTAAGCCCAGGTATCGGGGAATCTGTATCGGGTGCAAGGCTTCGTGCTTTGTCTATACTATCTCAGTTACCCTTTGTGAGAGCCCCATTTAAAGACGTGCAAACTGAGGCTAGAAGAGGTCTATCTAGATAACTTGCCTAAATCAACAATTAGTAACACATGGGACCAGGATTGGACTGCAGCTGAAACCACCATTTTTCCCCTTCTCTAAATTCAGCCTTCCTTTCTTGTCTCCCTAGAATCCAGAAAAACGCTCTTCTGATGATTGATCATAAATTGTGTGTGTGTGTGTGTGTGTGCACATGTGTGTATGTGTGCGTGCGTGTGTGTTTTAATTCTCTAGTGTTTTGAAGTCTAAGGGCATCTAGAAGTTCTATACATCAGTAATTATTCCATTTCATGAAATGGGAGGTAGCAATATTTTCATTTGGCAGGTTGTAAACTCAGTCAGACAGAATCAAATCATTTTCCTCAAGCTCACCGCAGGAAGGTAACCTCATTACTTAAAAAAAAAAAAAAAAAAAAAAAAAAGCTTCCTTCTTCATTAGCCTTCCTCACAAATGTCCTCTGCATTTTTATTGCTGTTTTCATTACTTGGCTCTGAGATTTCCCCCCAGATGTTCTTAATTTGGAGGTTATTTTCCATTGCATGTGCGGCCTTCGGTACTGTAAATATTTGATCCGGTATTTTCCATAGCTTGAAGAACTTTATGGTGGTCACTTCAAACATTGCTACGGAATTTTCTCTGCTCTTTTAAGGTTGTTCTGTAAATTAGGAACTTGGTAGTTGATATCTTGCTGGCTCCGGGCACCATTTTTTCCCAGACTTTGATGTCTAGAAGCACGTGCGACTCTTTATGCCTTAAGCACAGAAAGGGATATCATTCAAGCGTATATAAAGGTAGCTCTTATTAATGAGCATTTTCCCCCAGTTAATTTCTCCTCCGTGTCAGGGTCCTCATGATCGATTTTAAAAGGTCTCTGCTAACTGTCTTTCAGCAATACCATTTGATGTACCTCAGTGGGTCATGGGGTAGTGTTGTTACCAATCTTTTGCGTGTGAAATGTCCTTAGATGCATCCCCTCACAATCTCAGCCTGGACCTGCCCCTTGATCCTCACCCCCTGCCTCACCCTTTCCCGTGATCTTCTCCAACCAGAGCCCCTCCCCATCATGCCTTTCCTCCCTGGCAAGACCTGCCCTTGGGTAATTTTAATTAATATGTACTAATAACCATGTTAATATTAACACATCATCTTAATCACTAATAAATCAATGTTATGTCTTCTAAGGACATAGTCACGTAACGAATCTGACTTTTAAAAAATTATATTCGTTCGAAATCACACAGACGTTTTATCTTGCACTGATTTACCAATGGAAGGCTACAGCAGACAACTAAAATATCTTTCCGAGTTCATTCCTAAAAGCAACTGTTTCATTTTGGTGTTATATTTCATATTGCAAGAAAATAACATTCTTTAAGCTATAAAAAATTACAATGCTATAATTTAAATCATCAGTAGACACGAGAAAAAGTCTTATTAAGGCATCTGGTCCATCTTGCTAATATAGGAATTTTGTTGATGATGTGTTGTGTTATATCTTTTCATAAGATGTTGATAAATAGCATGTTTATAAATGGCTCATATAATGGATTTTTAACAACTTCCTTGGGAAATAATTTTATGTTCCCATAAGATTTTCCTGCCACTCGTCCTAAATTTCCTTTGACATATTTGATGGCTCAATAAGGTGGTGATTTCATGGAGTACTTTACATTGCCAGCATGTAGCTGGCATAATGGGTCATAAAACCTTAGGGCAAGGAAGGACCTACGAGGTACCAAATCACACAGGTCACGTGATCATCTTCTCTTTTTAATTCAAATTAAGTTGTACATGTTTATTGTCCAGAAAATAATCTTGACATATTTTTAAATGGGAAAGATTCATTTTGTACAACAGAATATTGAGTATGATTCTTTGGGGGTTGGGGGGGAATCTATGTGTGCTGTCTGTCTGTTGACATGGTCATGTTGGCTGTTCATGTCGGGGTCCATTGGGCCATTGGTCCACTCGGGGCCCCATGTGCAGATCAGACCTGCCCCCTGTGACTGGAGGCCATCTTGCACTGGGTTGGCCCTCTGCACCGCCTTCCGGGCCAGCCCTGGCTGTGGCCAGAATGCAAGCATCTGCCCTGGACTTTCTGCTGCTCCCGGCAGGTGACTCTGTCCTGTACCTGCTGCAGACCACGGTTCTCACCTTTCTTTCTATTCATTAAGAAAATGCATGTGTTGTTTGATTCCCGCCCCGCCCCCCGCAGAGGAATTCCTCTGGGAGAAGACATTGGGACTCAGAGATCCAACCGACCCCTTTTCTTTCAGTTTTGCCTTTTCCCTCAAGGAAGGGGGAAACTGGGTCAGAGAAGGTTCCAGTGTGCCCTCAGACCAGACCCGAAAACACCACTGCATCCTCACACTTGCCCCGCCAGCCTTCAAACTCACTTGTGGTGACTCTCGGGGCCGCTCTGTTCCTGTCTATGGTGTGGTTTCCATCCCCGCCCCGTCCCCGTCCCCAGGTCAGACACATCTGTGTGGTCAGGCTCCCCCTTCCCACTGAGCTCCGGGGCCTCCTGACGAGAAGGGACGAGCCTGTGCTCGGCTCCAGGGTCCCCCAACTTTGCCCAGCCCTGCGGTTGGACGTACCCACCTGGAACCCAGCAAGGACTGTGCAAAGTGGAGAGTCGCCCAGCTCCACGGGCCGCCTGGACCAGCCCGCGGCTCCGAAACAGTCACACTGTCTCGTTAAGATGAGCAAGGAGTAGAACCTAGGGGACAGCCGTCTCAGTGCTAACGGTTATGTTTGGGACTATGGGGGATGGGAACTTTTCCTTTGCACTTTCCAGGAGTGCTTTGATTTCCTTTACGACCTCCACATTCTGAATAAGTTATTTGTTGTAATCGAGATGCGGGGCATGGACGTGAGGCGATGGCAGTGAGAACGGAGGGGAAGGGAGAGACCTGCGAGTCATCATGGAGCAGACACAGCGGCCAGCAAGCAACGAGGGAGACACCGCCCGCGACGGCTGGCATCATGGGCTCCGCGTACAAATACGGGGCACGGCGGGGGAGGGCCATGCAAGATGCCGGGGTGTCCTTCAGTTTGTCTTCCTGGCCTCTCCCAGCCCAGCACTGAGCCCCCCACCCCCAGCCTGCTCCCACCCACCTGGCTCACCTGGGGGCCAACGGCATAGCTCCTTCTACAAATACGTACTGAGCTACAAATACGTACTGAGAGCCAAAGGCAGGCCAATCATCAGTTCCTGTTTCCAGCAAAACAAAACAAAACAAAACAAAACAAAACACCCTCCCTGGGAAGTTTCTATCCCAGGAAGAAGTTGGAGAGACCAACAATACACAAGATAAATTATGGAAAACGTATAATGTTAGCTATTAAGTGTTAGTGAGAAAAAATATATATAAAGCGGAGAAAAGAAGGGTATGTGCAGTGCGGGGAAGGGGGCACTGGAGTGCTCATCCTGGTGAACCAGACACGGGACACTGAGAGGGGACCATGTGAGCGCAAACCTAAGTCTAAGTCAGGGAGGCTGGCTTACAGGCACCAGAGGGAACAGCGCCACAGGCAGAAGGAACAGAAGTGCACAGAGCAACGTAGGAATGTGCTGGCACATTCAGGGCACAGTGTGGCTCGAGTGGAGAGAGAAAGGGGGAGACTGGAAGGAGAGAGACGGGATCACAGGACCTTGGGCATAATAATGAGGACTCGGGCCTTGACAGAGTGAGCTGATAGCCACTGGGGAGTTTGCACAGAGGACTGATCAGAAACACGGTCTGACTTGTAAGAGGCTGTTTTATCGACAAGGCTGACAAAAGGCTGCAGGGGTGCTGAGGGAGGAGTGGTGAAGCCAGTCCAGAGGCAAGAGATGGGTTACAAGGCTCTGGCTGGAGTCCAGGGGAGCAGAAGGGTCTCAGAGCAGGCTGCTGGTAGCAGTCGGGTGGGGAGAAGAGAAAGAGAGGATTAAAAATGCCTCCCGCACTCCCAACATTTTGGGGGGAAACTAGGAGAATTTACTGAAGTTGAGGAAAAGCTGGAAGAACAGATTTGGTGGGAAATTCAGGAGCTCATATTCAGACGTGGAGACCTTCCGATGCCCCCAGACGCCCAGGAGGAGATGCGGAGGAGACGCTTGGAGGCACAGGTCTGGAGCTCAAGGGAGGGACCAGGGCCAGAGAAACGCCTTGGCCGGCGGTCAGGGTTCAGGTCCATTCGCAGCCAGGAGGCTGTATGAGGCCCCCTCGCCCCGAGGGATGGGGAGGACAGAAAAGGGGAGGGACCAGAGGACTGAGCCCCAAAGGACCCCAAGGTTAAAGGTCAGGGAGGAGAAAAGGAGCCTCGAAAATTCCTGGGTGGGGTCTGCAGAGGAAGGGTCAGCATACTTTCAGGGTGCGACAGAGTCAAAGCTTCTGTGGCTTCTGTGACCCGAGGGGCTATTGGGAAGGGGAGGGAGTGGGGTGGAGGCAGTGAAATCGGAGAAACCTTTCAGAAAATTTGCCATAAAAATAACAGTGATGACGATGTTGATACCTGGCATCTATCATCTGGTCTGGCACTTTATACATATCGAGTAAGTGGAAAGGAAGGACAGGAGGTAGGCAGCGACCCAACGCTACGCGGGGCCCACGACAGGCTCCCTACTGCTTGGGCTGTATGGTGTGTGCAATACGGAAACCACAGAGCATACGTATGGGTGGAAGGGAGGTGGCAGTGATGGGAAAAGCTGACAAGACAGAGAGGAGGGGCTCCCGGGGGCCAGGGTGGAAGCTGAGGCCAGACACGGGGGCTGCGCTGACGGCAGCCGGTGTATCGTCCCGTGCCCGAAGGAAGAAGGAAGAGCAGAGAAGTCTCAGCTGTTTAACTCGGAAAAAAGGAAGTCAAGGAGGGAGGGCATTCCTGGAGGCAGCGGAGGGGAGGGTGCGTTGAAGGATGGGACCGTCACAGGTGGGCCCCAGTGGGAGCAGGCTGGGTCATGGTTCCCAGAAGTACTGTCACCCAGCATGGAAGGAAGGAAGGAAGGAAGGAAGGAAGGAAGGAAGGAAGGGAGGAAGGAAGGGAGGGAAGGAGGGAGGGAGGAAGGAAGGGAGGGAGGGAGGAAGGAAGGGAGGGAGGAAGGGAGGGAGGGAGGAAGGAAGGGAGGGAGGGAGGGAGGAAGGAAGGGAGGAAGGGAGGAAGGGAGGGAGGAAGGGAGGGAGGAAGGGAGGGAGGGAGGGAGGAAGGGAGGAAAGGAAGGGGCAGGAAAGGAAAAGAAAAGAAAAGAGGAAAGGAAAGGAAAGGAAAGAAGAAAGGAAAGGAAAGAGGAAAGGAAAGAAAAGGAAAGGAAAAGAAAGGAAAGGAAAGCAAAGAGGAAAGGAAAGGAAAGGAAAGAAAAGGAAAGGAAAGGGAAGGAAAGGAAAGGGAAGGAAAGAGGAAAGGAAAGGAAAGGAAAGAAAATAGGGAAGGAAAGGAAAGGAAAGAAAAGAGGAAAGGAAAGGAAAGGAAAGGAAAGGAAAGGAAAGGAAAGAAAAGAAGAAAGGAAAGGAAAGAAATGAAAAGAAAAGAAGAAAGGAAAGGAAAGAAATGAAAAGAAAAGAAGAAAGGAAAGGAAAGGAAAGGAAAGAGGAAAGGAAAGGAAAGGAAAGGAAAGAAAAGAAAAGAAAAGAAAAGAAAAGAAAAGGAAAAAAGAAAGGAAAGGAAAGGAAAGAGTAAAGGAAAGGAAAGAAAAGAGGAAAGGAAAGGAAAAGAAAGGAAAGGAAAGAAAAGGAAAGGAAACAAATGAAAAGAAAAGAAAAGAAAAGAAAAGAGAAAGGAAAGGAAAGAAAAGAAAAGAAATGAAAAGAAAAGAAGAAAGGAAAGGAAAGATAAGAAAAGAAGAGAAAAAAGGGAAGGGAAGGGAAGAAAAGTAAAAGAGGAAAGAGAGAAAACGTCACTACCCACAGGACACCTTCAAAGCGAGTGCTAACTTTCTGGCTGAGCTGATGCCGGGAGGAGGCCTGGGGTGTGTGTTTTTGCCGCTGGGCGCTTGCTGCGTTGGTTCAAGCTCCCTTTTTGGCCACACGGGGCATGATGCAGAGGTGAAAATACCATCCCGAAAACTATTCAGTCCAACTCGACTAACATCTTCGAAAGGCCTAGTCTGTGCCAATTCAGGGACATAAACCTGGGAGCTGTCGGGACAAATTGGTTTGTGGGGAACTTAACCTCCCCACGTGCAATCAAGAGAGCAGACGTGCAAACACGTGAGGCCTTTGCCCAAGGTTCGCAGTCGGGGCGGAACCAGAGCCAGACCCCTCTCTTCGATGCCAGGGCTTGGGGCTCCGCAGCTGCCTGGGCCCAAGTCCGCAGCTGCCTGGCCCTGGGCGGCTGGCCCCGGCGGCCACCACTGCCTCTGTCTTCCTCCGAGGTCCTGGCAGCGGGTGCGGCCCTCTTCCGGCCGCCTCCCCCCCTCCCTCCTCCTGCAGGTGCATGAGGCCACAGCCCGAAGGTGAACACACTTGACCCTGGGGCCTCAGTACCTCTGTCGCAAACCTCAGCACAGACGCCTCCTCGTGGAAATCCGAGGGAAACAGAGGGCAGAGTCGCCGTCGGACAAGCCCGCTTTGGTCCCGTCCGCCCCGCCAGCCGTGCCCCAGGCCACCAGCCAGGCCGAAAGGCTGCGGGGACCTTACACGAGACCTTGAGGCCGCAGCCCAGAGGCACAAGAGATCTCAGCGTGATTCAGGGACGGGAGGCCACTGACCAGAAGTGGGTCACAAACGGGACACGGAGGGGAGCAGGCCCCGGGCAGACGTTCAGGACCTCGCAGGGACGTGGACTTCTTGCAAATCACATGATAGCGTGGAGCCTCCTCAGGCAAAGCGCACACGCACGGAAACTTCCAGACATAATTTCTGGCGTATCCTGATGCTCTGCAGGACACTCTCTGGACCTCAAATGGATAAGCCCCGAGGATGCGGCTCTTCTGAAGAAAGTCAAGAGCAAGTTATGCAGGCAGGGACTCCGCTGCGGCCGCCAGCCGCGCCACGGCGCCCACTGGGAAGCAGCCTGTGACATCGGCGTCACCAACCCCTTCCTCTTTCTCTCCCTGCTCCACCTCCAGGCTCTAGCGTCCCCCCCCCCCCCAACCCCTTCCAGGACGTTAGTCACCCTGCTCTGAGCCATCCTGGCACTTTGTTGACACTCGGCTTAAAGCCCTGGTTCCACGTACCTGGGCCGCTGCCCCCGGAAACCGGGAGCCCCGGGACAACAGAGGCAGGATGCCCTTGGGCTCCCCATGCCAAGACCAGTGATCAGGACACACGGATCGCATGGATGGTGCCCACGCGGCTCGGGCTCCGGGCTTGATGGCTTCGTAATTCTCCAATGTGACAAGAAGGCATTTACTGCTTCAAACCTGAGCACAACAGCGAACTTACAAAAGGCCTGCTTGATGACACAGCATTGCATGGTCTAGTGAGTCTTTTTATAAAATTATGTCTGGAATGTGGACTACCCAGTGCTCCAAAACATCACAAAAGCTCTTACTCTGGCGATCAACTGTATTTGCTTCTCATGGCGGAAGTTTTACGGTGGCCTTTGGCGCAAAGCAGTTCGATTCCGTGGGACCCAAGCCACAGGCTGCCTTATTTAAGGCCATACGCCTGTGGCAGCTTAAGGTGACGGGGAAAGGGGGAAGAAGGGTGGTAGGGAGGGGGGCCTGGGAGGGCAGAGGCCCCGAGAGGCACTGAGCGGAGCTGAGATCCGGGCTGGGTGGGGACGCCTGGAGCACAGCTGTTTGAAACCAGTCGTTACTAGGTAAAGTTCTGTTTCGCAGGTCAAAGCTGCGAGGGCATCCAGGAAGTAGGTGTGGACATCCAGAGCCAATGTCCAAGGGCTTCATCAGATATTTCAAAATGCCCGGGAGAATAGGAGCATCCCAGCTATGGAGAGGGAAGGCCTCGCTCCGAGTGCAGGCCTGGGGTGCAACATTCGGGGTGCTGCCCATGGGTTCAGTTCCAAGGGCGGAGCCCCGTCGCAAGCCCCGGGCTCTTGTTCTGACTGGCCCCATGAGACGTGGAATCCGGAAAGGGCAAAGAGGATACAGGAGTGGCCTGGGCTGTGTCTATGATCTTACCCAGGGGCAGTCTGATCTCCATCTGGGACGAGGTGATGGTCAGACCGTTAGTTCCACGCACATGCCGGGGGCGCCTCCTGGAGCCAGGGCGGTGCAGTGCAAGCCTCAGTCGGGTTGTGTCCCTCCTCTGCTCAAAAGCTTCCCCTGGTTCCCCAGCCCCCTCAGCGCGCTCCTCACCATGACCTTCAAGACTCGGCATGGTCTGGCCTCTTGATCCCCTGACCCCATCTTCTAACATCCCCGCCTATGATGCCCGCCTCCTTGCCCCCGCCTCAGGGCCTTTGCACATGACGCGCCCTCTTCCTGAAACACTCCCCCTTTGCAGAGCCGCCTGGCTGCACTTCCTGCAGCCTCTGCTCCACCGTCACCTCGGACCACCCCGTGCTAAGTCACCCTCTCCTCCCTCTTCTCCGTCTCCCCACTGCACTGAGCGCCGGGCGGCTTTCTACCCGTTCACTTGTTTATTTGCTCGTTGTCTGTCCCCTCCCACACACACCTCACTAGAACACAGGCTCTACCAGGGCAGGGGCCTGGAAGTGCCCAGCGCCATACCCCTAAATCTTCGCTAAACGAGCTAAAGCCCCAAAGAACCAAGAGTCCCTCTCCACCTACACATCAGAGCGTCTGGATGCCTCTCTATCGGCTTCCTGGCTTGCCCGGCGGAGGCCTTTGTGGACTCAGCCTCCTTCTTGACTCAGCCTCCCTCTTTTTTAAGCTCTGTATCTAAATCAATTCAGATCATTAGAAACAGGCCCCCGGCCCCCTACTTTGTTATTTTCCCTCTGAAATGCCCCCACACAACCATGAGTCAACATCCTGGCTCCACGGCTCTTATCAGAGCCCAGAGCAAGGAGGACTATTTCTGTTCGTGACGAACTGCTATAGGCTTAAAACACATCAGCCTGATCACGCCTCCCATGTGGCATTGCCGTTCTCAGTGGTAACACATTTTTGCTGCATCACAGTGGTCTCCATGGTGTAGACCATTCGGAGCAGCGTTTGCTCCTTTGAACACTTTGTTATTGTGACAGATGAAGGGAGGCATGGCATCGGAAGATTCACTTCTACCTTTCATGGGAAATTAGCTGTGAAACCAAACATCCCAGGATTTGTTTCCTGGAGCGGTGGTTCCCAACGTGCGGGTGGCAGAGTCCTGGGGACATCAGAGTTCTGTCTTACTTCAAGGGGTCTTGTGGTCGCCGTGGCCACACCACATGCCACTGGCACACTAAGTAGGAGTTTCATGCAGGGCACCTGGGGGGCTCAGTCGGTTGGGCAACTGACTTCAGCTCAGGTCATGATCTCGCGGTCCATGGGTTCGAGCCCCGCGTCGGGCTCTGGGCTGACAGCTCGGAGCCTGGAGCCTGCTTCGGATTCTGTGTCTCCCTCTCTCTCCGCCCCTCCCCAACGTGCTGTCTGTCTGTCTGTCTGTCTCCCTCTCTGTCTTCTCCTCCCCCCCTTGTGTTTTGGGTATTAAAAATAAATAAACGTTAAAAAAAATTTAAAAAAAAAAAGAAGTTTCATGGACTAAAGCTTGACTGTCTTCTAAAAACGTCCCCATGCACATTTTGGGATTGACCTGTCATGATCTCATGTAACTATCTTCACATGTGTATTTTCTAGTCAGTCTTCACCAACCGGCACCGTCATCCTGCACAAGGTCCCCACATTGCTAGCCTCGCGGGGATCTTTGTACTTGGGAAGATTGAGAACAACTGCCCCGTAATTTGAATCTTTGGGGCAGGGGATTCAATATACCCAAAGCGAGTTGTTTCTCATCAGAAGACCCATGAAGGAGAAGCTGGGTGGGTAGCCAATGAAAGACGTGGTGGGAATAGCAAGCAATTACCTGGGAATTTTCTTCTTTCCCATTTCTTCTCTGATAGCTCACCTCGTGCTTCCATCCACACTCTCCTGGTACTCCAGCGACGATACAACAACACTCCCACTGTCTGCATCCACTTTGCAATACGGTCCTGATGCGAACATAAATGCAGGATGGCACACTCTGCTGCTTGCTTTGAACTGACCACAAAGCCTACCCCTGTGGAATCCCAGCCTCCACGTGCGTGGCGGTCATTCACGGGGACTTCCCTATCTCTTCTGACGCCCTGCGTTGGCCTCTGAATAAAGCTGACTTCAGATCGATGAGCAGTCAGGTACTCCAAGCCTCGATCCCAGAGATTGCAGATGTGGGAAGTCTAAACGTAGTTAGGCAGGAAGAGGTGTAACACGTGGATGTGATTTCAGGGGCTCGTTTTGGCCATATCTGTCTACGTATGACAAGATTGAGCGTATCTGAAAGAAGGGGCCAGCCGCTGACGTTTAACATCAACTCAATTTCGACTGTTGTTAAATTCATAGCCACCCTTGATTTTCAAGACCTATGGGGGGCACCTGGGTGGCTCGGTCAGTTAAGCATCTGACTCTTGATCTCAGCTCAGGTCTTGATCTCAGGGTGGTGAGTTCAAGCCCCGCATTGGTCTCTGCACTGAGCATGGAGACTACTTTAAAAAAAGACCTAGGCATCAAGACGCGTGTGCGTGCCCGTGTGTCTTACAGAGCTCAGCATCCGACGATTCGTGCTTCCCTCTGACTTCCAGCCACAGCCTTTCGTAATCCTGGAAAGCCCAGCTAGAGGATCATCATTTGGTCCAGGGGTTTCTCTGCCAGGGAGCAAGGGGGCAGACTGATACCTGAATAGGTAGAAATACGGACCCATCCCCCTCCTTCAGGCAGAATAGTCCGCTTTCCTCTGTTAATCAAATTTATCTGTTATCCATTTACTCAAATTTGCGGAAACGTTCTATCTGCTGTTGGGGAGGAGGTTTGAAATCCACTGCTCTGGCCTAAATTTTCAACAGTAATGAACAAACTGTTTTCCCTGAGTCAAAAATGCATCCATTAGGGGGGCACCTGGGTGACCCAGTTGGTTAAGATTCTGATTCTTGATTTCGGCTCAGGTCACAATGTCACAGTTTGTGAGTTCGAGCCCCAGATTGGACTCTTCGCTGAAGCACGGAGCCTGCTTGGGATTCTCTCTCTCCCTCTCTCTCTGCCCCTCCCCTACTTGTTCTCCCTCTTTCAAAATAAATAAATAAGCTTTGAAAATGCCTTTAGTTTGTGAGTGATGAAAAGGCCATCTCTACTGTGATTAGTCTGAAAACTTTTATTTTGAAAACAAATTAAGTCCTGCAAATGTAGCTTTTTTGAGTAACCAAAGCAGTGACGTAAGCTCTGGGGCATCATGAGGCAAGACTGTGGAAAAGCAGCACAGGTGATAGAGTCAGGCGACCTGGACCCGGAGGTCCCAGGAGACCCGATCCCACTGCATTGCATTACCCGAGTGGCCTGAGCAAGCCCCGAACCACTGCAATTTGCATCTGTCATTCGTTCCTGAGTGACCACCCATTCCTGAGAATATTCTCTTCCCGGTCCCAGGGCTTCACCACCACCTACCTTCTGAGGACCCCAACTACTCCTGCTATAGGTCCCTGCCTTTATCCAGCTGCTCTGGGCCTCACAGGTTTCTAGATCTCAATACAGACAGATTATATTATGTCCAACCCCGTCTGCCTCATGCCCTATCTTGATTGGCAAGAGTTTCTGCATCTAGAAACCAAGGGCTCACAAAGGAAGCCATGTCTGAGGACTCTCCCTCCTGGACGTCTTTCAGGTTCAACCTTCCCCGCCACCCCCATGACTGTCTTAATCCAGCGACACCCCCCTCTTGCCTGAACTATTGCAGTCACTGCCCCTTGGTTTTCCCACACCTGAACCCGGCTTTCCTGAGTATGGTTCCCCGGTCAACATTGCCTCTAAACACCAGACTGCTAATCTCTTTGGCTTGACATGCTTTTCTGGCTCTTCGTGGCCTGCACATTCCCATTACAGCTCCTTAAGGGGCGTGGTCTGGCCTCTGCCCGACCCTCCAGGTCCATCCCAACGCCCTGCCCTGTCACCTGTCACTCCAACAATGGGCACCCCCTGGGAAGGTCAGGCCACTGAAAATACATAACACATAACTGCCACCTGCATTTTTTGTTTGCAGTTCTATGCTTCTGGCCCACTCCTCAAAAGCCCACCCATCCCTACTGTGGCCACCAGGATGGGACCTTGTGTGTTTCTCCAAGCCCAATCCAGATTTCAAATCCTCAAGGAAGCCTTCCCAGCTTGCCACACAGAGCAGAATCTTCGGGATAATCACTGCATTCTTCAGTCTGTGTTATATACTCTCTTCTCAGTGCGGGCGTGACACAAACATTTGTGGAATAAACAAACGAAGGAAAATTTCCCCGGGTGGTCACAGTGGGGACGTCCTTCTGCTGCAAATATGTACAGAAAACCTTTGAAAGTCCTCAGACTGGCTTTTGGAAAACACTTGTCTGAGTCAGTCCTGTTTACACATGGAACTTTCCTTTAAGAAAATTTCCAGTGTCTCAAACTAACTCCATTTTGTAGGATGTCGCTGTTTAATGAGAAATAAATACATCATGGTAACATCATGGTTATCACAAGAGGAGTTTAATATTGGTTCTAAAGAAGAATTAGTTTCTACCAGCTAAAGATTATTTCCTAAGAGAGTCCGAAGAAATGATCACTCAGTGACATCACTAAGGACAGAGAATAAAGGCCACTGATCACCCAGAGAGAGCACACTCCTAAGCGTCTCTGGCCTGGATGTTTTCTTTGTTCTTTTGGATTACAAAATATGACAAAAGAGGGGAAACAGCATAAACAGACTCCAGAGAGACCCACGATCCAGCCTCCACATCCTCTGCACGCACACTCGCCCTGGTTCCAAAGCCCCGCCTCCCTCCGCTGCCCACAGCTCCTTCTCTGCCCCCTGGAGATTCCAAACCTTCCCCCTGGGCGACTCCTCTTCGTTTGCTAATTAGGCCTCTTTAAATCAGGAATCCAATGCCTTGTGCAGTTAGGCATTTAATAATTATTCCGAGTTGATGGTGAGTTTTATAAGTTTGCCAAGGTCATTGAAAGCTAATGAACTTGAGTCCAATACAAACCTGAGCACTTGCTCATTTACAGTCTTGTACTTGGAACACAGTAAATTTGTTTTCCCTCTAACTGCACTGGTTGGCTGCAATATTTCTGTTAATAATTTTTCAGTGATCTCTGGAGTAACGAGATTCTGAGGCCCCTGCCTTTCAGATCACGTGTGAGGCTCTATAACCGTGTTTTGTCCTCTGGGTGAGCTTTTCCGTCCTTTTCCGTTCCCTTTTCTCATTGCTTCCTTAGGATTTCCATGTCTTTCTCTCACTTTTTATCCATCACCCATGTGTCCTTTCTTTCTCACAAGATTAAGGTACTTTCCACACTAGACTAAGACCCTCTGTCTGTGGCTATTGGTAAATGTGTCATGCAGCATCTGGCAATGGCAACCATCACAACAGAATAAGTAATTCGCAAGAAAATTCTAAATATGAATCCAGTCCAGGAGACGTGAAGCTCGATGTGCACCCTGAGCCTTGGTTTTCCCATAAACGATCCCCAGGATACGGTTCACCACATGCATCATTTCTCTTCCGAATCCAGTCCGAGGATGATTGAAACCCCTCAGGGCATTCCTCTGTTGGGATTTTCCTTTAGATAATAAATACACACAGCAGTGACTCTCAGCAGCTACCGAGAGTAGCTTGCCCAGGGCCAGTAACTGCCCTGCACCTGATTTGCATGGCAAGCTTATGAGGTGGGCAATGTTGCCCCCATCCTACAGATAAGGAAACTGAGAACATTTAAACAATGTGCCCAGAGTCACATGCCTAGTACAAGCGATGACACCAGCATCTAGCCATAGGACTGACTCCACAGCCTGTCAGAAACCCAACGGGGCAAGACATCCTGTTCCCGTTAGGAGTATGGAAGTTTCCTTGTACTCACAAAGCTGACTCACGTAGCCTCTGTGGACATCAACCCAAGGGGGCTCACCTAAAGCACCCAAAGCCCCTTCCCCTCATGCCTGGAGACCCGCGGGCCTCCTCCTCCAGCAGCTCTCGAGAAATCAAAGAGCGGAGCTCTGGGCAAGAAGTCAGAGAATCACCTCCCAGCCCCCGAAATGCCAGACTAGCCACCTGAGAGCTGTCAGACTCTCTAAATTTTAAGCTCTGACTTAAGTCTTTTGAGCTCTGGAACTCCCTTGCTTCTCCATTAATTGAAAAGACAAAACAAAACAAAAAGGCAGACTTGCAGGAAACGAGAACTCCCTTCCCGGAACGCTGTGTCACTTTGGAAATGCCTGGCCACTGTTTACATTTGCAATCACACCTTTAAAAAAATCACTTCTTGGCGCGCATACCTCTCCAGCGGCTGTGTCAGGAGGCTTCGCGTTCACCGCGGGCTGCACGGACCCCCGCGAGGGTGCTGGCTGACTCAGCAGGCCGGCCGCGAGGACTTTGCAGTTTGTGGTTAACAGCAGCACCCCGCGTCCAAAACCTCAGTGTTTGAACAGGTGGAAAATAACGCACGCCGGCTTCCAAAGTGGGCTCCGTTTCTTAATCCACCCAGAGGATACATAACACATAGCTGCCACCTGCATTTTTGTATGTTTGCAGTTCTGCGCATCTGGCCCTCTGTTTTTAGAAAAGAAGGGGGGGGAGAAAAGGCTTTGGAATATACAGATAGTTATAGGAAAAAATGCAAAGGGACATTTAGAATCATTAGCAAGTTGGATTTCGTTTACATGCCTCTGATAATGCTAAGGTTAGACTTCTGAAGTTTAAATACATTTGCGTGGGCGCTTGTTAATTGATAGGAAACTATTCCCACGGCCAGAGCCCGAGGGAGTGTCTTCCGGGGACAGTAGATGAGCCCAGGAAAAGAGTCGCCTCGGGTGGCCGCTTGTCCGGTATTACTGTTCAGCGAGAAGACTGGCCCATTTTGAGATTTCTCACATCTGAAGCGAACCCTACAAGCCAGACCTGAGGTTGTGTTCCAACCATCACTCACACCTAATAGCACGCGGCAGGTGTTTTCTTGGATCCATAAATCGTTGTGTTTGTGACCACCAAGGAAAGGGAGCAAATCTGAACTTCCTTCACAGGAACCTCTCCTCTGTCCCCTCCCTTACTCCCTAGTTTGTTTTACCTTTGTTCTCTCTTTATCAATTCCATGGGTGTGTGTGTGTGTGTGTGTGTGTGTGTGTGTGTGTGAAAGAGAGAGAGAGAGAGGGAGGGAGGGAGGGAGAGAGGTCCCCATATAGGTAGAAAGAGTAATCTTTTAAGGACTGGCCAGAACCCCTGCTAAGGTCCCAGGCCCCCTGCCGTCTGCCTCCTGGAGCCCACACCCAGTCAGCGCAAGCTACCGTAACAAAGTACCATAGACTGGGTGGCTGACAACAGACATTTGCTTCTCACAGTTCTGGAGACTGGAAGTCCAAGGTCAGGGTCCCGGTGAGGTCGGGTTCAGGTAACAGCCGTCTTGTTGGTTTACTGCCCTGGCTCACCCTCTGCGGGCCCCTACCTGGTCTCAATTCGCATAGATTTGGGGCGAAGGGTAATGCAGGTAAACTCCTTCATTATCACCTTGCACGGCCTGCTCCAGAGGCCTCTTCCCTCCTTGCTTTAGGAAATTGACTCTTTTTCTTTTTTTTTTTGATGTTTATTTTTGAGAGAGAGAGAGAGACAGAGCCCAGGGATGGGCAGAGAGAGGGGGAGACACAGAATCCAAAGTAGGCTCCGGGCTCCGAGCTGTCAGCACAGAGCCCGACGCAGGGCTCGAACTCACGCACCGTGAGATGGTGACCTGAGCCGAAGTCAGACGCTTCACTGACTGAGCCACCCAGGTGTCCCAGGAAAGTGACTCTTGGTGGTGTTGTGCTATCTTCTGCTAAATCTCTGGGTTAGAAAAGTTGTATTTTAACATCCTGTAACAGTCACAAGCATCTCCTCAGTGATCGAAGCAGATTATAGAAGAAATTGTTATGGTTCCATATCGGATTTGCTTTATTAAAGTGAATACTCATAGAAAACCCCCAAAAGATGAGGTATTACATGGTAAAGGAAGTAGACTTATTATAAGCAATTCTCATTTTCTTTTAGCCTCTCTGTATGTAACAATTACGTGTTGCAATGACCATGTACTTCCTCTATAATCACAGGCAATGACTGCAAACATATGGTCGAATTTTGAAAAAAAAATGCAGAAAAGACTACAATGCCATGAGGGCTATCCACTCAAATTCGAGTGATCTGCGTTAAAAGGAAAATAATGCTCATAGATTCCTGTGGTTGACAAACTCTTTCATTACAATGTCTCTTAAGTACGTACAGACTTAAAGCTAGTTACAACCCCTTCTCACCGGCAACTGTTATTTCCAGAGGACATACACAAAGCAATGCCTTCACAGGAACAAACTTCAGATCAATGATATCATTCCATATGACTGATTGCGTTATTTCGCTAAAATGAAATTGCCAGTTCTGGGTTTAAGAGTCGAAAAATGTACCGGTGGCTCTTTGTTTACATGTCATTGACTGGAGTACGTTCTATAGCTCGGCTCGATGGACCACTGTTTGAATCGTCAATGTCATCTTTGCCATAATTTACCCTTTTTTAAATGCACTTTCCTAGTTCTTGTTAACTGCCAATCCATTATGTTGACAGGCCAATCATGTATAAAGTATATTCCAAAATGCAATAATAAAAAAAAACAAAATATGCCATTGTTAAAAGACACACACACACACACATACACACACACACACACACACACACACACACACACAATGGGCCCCAGATGGAGTCACTTAGGCTAAGCTCACGTCATCCAACCAAGACTTACAACCTGACCTAATTGCAGGCTCAACCTCTCCCAGGAGTGGAATCTTAAACCAGTCCGTCTGGAACTACCCGGTCAGCATCAGTGAGCTAATCCACCTGATAGAAGGTAATCCACCCCGTAGACCTCTGTCGTCCCCTAAAGGAAGGTGACCTTGACATCAACTCCTTGTCCCACCCTTTGTGCCTCTCAAATCTTTCACTTTGTACCCTTCTCGGAATTTCTTTCTATTTGCTCGTGGGCTGCTGCTCGATTCATGAACGGTTGACTGAATCCAAAGCGATCTTTAAAATTTACTCAGTTGAATTTTGCCGTGAGACACCCTTTATCGAAGAGTCACTCGTGGCCCCTCTCCTGCAACCTTTCCCCCGAACGCCTGCTGTAAGGGGTTCCACGGAAAGTGGGTGAAGTTGCAAGCTGGCAGGCACGGCCCCGCGAGCCTGGGTCCTGGCGTCTGCACCCCAGGGGTAAGGCGAGCTCCGAACTCACCCGCCGCGCTTGCAGACCTCCATGCTGTAAGTAAAATAGGACTTCGTGTCTGGTTGGTGCAGCCTTAATATCAAGTAGGCCTCTGCTCATCTAAAGCCTGGACAATCGAAAAGAGTCTCACTCTACAATCTGAGCTCTTTTAAATGATGTCAGATCAAAGTTTTCCCTGGTCACATGACAGGAGAGTGGAGTCTTCGTCTGTGAGGATGATCCTGGGTACAGAGAAGTCTCCCCTTCAACACCAAGACAATGGCAGACAGAAGGACGCTGCCGGGTGACACTGAGCCTAGTGTACGAGACCACAGGGCACAGAAGTGGTGATAAATGTAAATGTGGGCCTTGAAATAACATGGACAAAGTGGTTTTCTGGAACATGCCAACTCTGTGCTAATTTTTCTAAAGTATCATTAGTATGGAAAGCAAAACTGTAAATCGTGGAAAACTTGCAGACTGCTTTGAAATGTCCACAAAATTTATTTTTTAAGCTACCTAACCCAGAATGCCGGGTGCTCCTTGGCTCATGGACATGTGACTCCAATCCCTGCCTCTGTCGTGGAGAATTTCCCTGTGTCTGTGTCTTTGTGCCAAATGTCCCTCTTCTCCTAAGAACAGAAGTCCTTCTGGATTCAGGACCCCACCCTCCTTTGCAGTGGCCTCATCTCAACCTGGTGACCCCAACAACGACCCTATTTCCAAATAAGGTCACATTCACCCGTCTTTTGCAGGCATGGATTTTGAGGGGATACTGATCAACTCCGTAAAAATTGTAAATGTTTCTTGAGCACCTGCTTACTACGTAAGAAATAATTTCATATCACTCGCTCTCCCAAACTTCACATTCCAATGTGAAAGTTCAGAAGCAGGCTCCTACTGTTAGGATGAAGGTCAGCTCTGTGTTCGAGTCACTAAAGAGCACGTCGTAATCGTAGGGGCGTCTGGGTGGCTCAGTCGGTTAAGCACCTGACTCTTGATCTCTGCTCAGGCCACAATCTCACAGTTCATGGGTTTGGGGCCCATGTTGGGTTCTGCGCTCACAGTGCAGAGCCTGCTTGGGATGCTCTTTCCCTCTCTGTCTGCCCCTTCCCCTCTCATGCACTCTCTCTCTCTCTCTTTCCCGCTCCCAAAATAAATAAATAAACTTAAAAAAAAAAAAAAGAGTACATCATAATTGTAAAAGCATGAGTTCTCTCGGCATTTTGCTACACTGGGGGGAAATAGTGGCAGAGCTTTTCATTCATTCCTCATTCAATTAGCATTCTTGAGCACTAAGCTACATGATTTGCATGTATCTTGGGGGAAAAGAATTTCAATATTCATAAGACCCGGTCCCTGCCCTTAAAGCCCTTATTAATTTTTAATAATAATGGGAAGAGCCCCTTCTCGGACCTGGCTCTCAACTCCACTACAAGCAGTAATCTCCCTTCCCCGCTGCAGGGGAAGAAACTCCCTCTTATCCCTTCCATTTCAGGACAGCGGGAATGTTTTGCAAAGAAAGCAAAGAAGATGACAGAGAGTTACTTCTTTTTCAATTTTTTTTAAGTTTATTCATTTGTGAGAGACAGAGTATGAGTGGGGAGGGGGCAGAGAGGGAGGGAGACACAGAATCTGAAATGGGCTCCAGCCTCTGAGCTGTCAGCACAGAGCCCGACGTGGGGCTCAAACCCACCAACCATGAGATCATGACCTGAGCCGAAGTCGGACGCTCAACCAACTGAGCCACCCAGGTGCCACGAGAGTTGCTTTCTTAGGGGTGAGCGGGGCTCTTTTGCAAATGGCACCCACCTCTCAAAGCAAACTCTTCCCCTGGCAAGTCTAGAGTTTCCCCGTGAGACAGAGAAGTAAGCCTTACTACTGTCACACAGCTAAAACAGCCATTTTTCCCACTCCAAAAGGGGTGTCGCCCTCCACGTGAGAAGACTTTTAACATGGCCCGAAGTGGGTAGAAGACGTTTGGAGAAGGGGGCGGACAGATCAAAGAGAATGCTTCGCATGTGGGGTGAACCCTGCATAACATCGGGCAGTGTTTCTGACACCTGATGATGTTTGCCTTGTCCCTGCAAACAGCTGTCTTAATTCCTTAATGTTTCCTCCGAGTTGACTCATTTGAAAATTTAAATAGTGTATTCCCATCTTAGGCAATAATAACCATGAGCAAAACGGGCTTCACCCTCCAGGTAAACGGCTTACTTATATTTTCCAGTAACAGTTTCTCTCGTTCACACTGAAATATAATGTAACTAAAAAAATTTTTTAGCATTCACCCCTTTCCAAGTACTATCCACAGGATGCTGCCTTGCTTGAGAATTACTGCTTTGACGTGACCTTCGTGGTGTTGAGTTCCCGTAATCAGCGACGGTGACTCCAGACCCGAGAAGAAGACAACGCAGATCAGAGCAGAGGAGGGGGCTGGAAACGGTGGTGGCCAAGCCCGTATAACTCTGCAGTCCTGAAGCCCCGGCCTTGGTGCAGCTCCAGTACTGAGCACATAAACTGTCTTCTTCAGACCTCAGTCGCCTCATAAACACGATTAGGGTAATAACCCCTTACTCCCCGTACCGCCGTGACTGTTAGCACTCACTCACCCACTCGCATGCCTCTTCCGGGGGACCAGGCACCGGGCCCGGTTCCCAGTTCTAAGCAGGAACACCATGGGTGCCATCCGACATCTCTGAGCCACGTGTTGGGTTAATCTCTCCAAACACATGACCGACATCGAGTCAGGTCATGATCTCGCGGTTCGTGGATTCGAGCCCCGAGTCGGGCTCTGTGCTGCCAGCTCGGAGCCTGGAGCCTGCTTTGGATTCTGGGTTTCCCTCTCTCTCTGCCCCTTCTCTGCTTGCACTCTGTCTCTATCTCTCTCCAAAATAAATAAACATTAAAAATTTTTTTAAAGAACACAAACGTCTGAGCTGGATTAAGAAGTAAATGAAATGTACATAAAGCCCTTTGTAATAGCCCATTATCCATGTTTGGCTGGTCTCGAGAATGACACTGGAACAAGAAGGAGAATCCCCGGAGTCTTTGATCCAGGAGAGGCTGGAGGCATTTCCGGGGATCCCAGGCAGAACCCCCACTCAGGTTCTCTATTTAGAAGTTGACTGTTCATTAAATCCCTCCATGTACACGGCCACCTATGGTGCAATTGAGTTTCTTTTAATTAATGTCTTTATTTCTACTTTTCCAATCAAAGAACCACTTTGGGATATGTCTATAAGAGAATGTCTGGACAGTGTGGACCCCACAGACGTTAAGTCAATATGATAGTGTTCAGTAAGCGTTGACCTAGTAGATAATTTAGGTCATGTAACAACAGATGGTCCATTTTCCTAAAACCTAGAGCACAGCACCAACTACCCAACGGAATGCCATGGAAGCGGTTGGAGATGTTCCAAATGACGGCATGTGACATGCGTCCCCCTCTGTTGATCTAGCTGAGGTTGGAGAGTAATTAGTCCAACAGCACAGTAGTGACTTCAAGTATTTATTTTTTAAGTGGCATATATTTATTCAATTTCACTTCAAAACATCACCTGGATGTTTCCTTTCTGCCGCTGTAATCATGCAAACGCAAACATTTGGACTACGACTGGATGACCTCATTGCTTTGAAGTTTGTGATCTTTTTAAATGTCCCTTTCTTTTACAAAGGTACGGGAAGTAGAGTGCTTGTTAAACGTCGCTGCGTATGCCCAATGGGGAATTTAGAATATTTAATGACTTTAGATTCCACTGCTGCTGAGTCCACATATTCCACTGTGAGCAGCAGAGCCAAGAAAAGAAATCACAGAGGAATCTTTGATGTCAAAGAAAAGCAGCCTGAATGGCAAGGAAGGAGATAATGGGTGTCGCTTCCTTAGAGAGGATAGGGGTAACATAAACCAGGACGTGGAGGGCAGCAGGGAAGCCTGGCCCTGGCGTGCCAGAATCCGATGTTTACCTCATGCTCGTATCAAATAAGCATCCCTACTCCTAGGCATCATACGACTGCACATGTTCTGTTTCCTAGGGCGTGTTTAGACCCTTTCCAAGAAGATGGAAGCAAACCCAAAATCTAAAAATCCAACACGAGCAACCTGTTACTTAAAAGACATGATCCAAGTCCCAATGTTGATGGGCTAAATGGCCAATGGGTTTATAAGGAGGGTACTTGCTGTGATGAGCCCTGAGCATTATAGGAGAGGGATGAATCACTAAATTCTACACCCGAAACCAATTTTACGCTCCATGTCAACTAATTAGAATTTGAGTAAACACTTGAAGTTTTAAAAAAAAAAAAAAAAAAAGGTAAGAATTTTGGCTCAATACATTTTGCCAAAGAAATTTGACAGTTGATAGTCGGGCAGTGCTCCTAGGATTTTTTCAATGTTCAATAGTTGAATGATGTTATCAAGAAGCCAATGCGCGAAAACATGTACTATTTGTGTAGCTTATGGAAAGGAAACTTGTACAATGAAGCTTGAAAACCCCAGGGAGGTCTGTCCCTTCGTTGTCATGCCCTCCTTCATTTACTTATTCAGTCACTGAACTGACACCTGGGGTTTTGGTGATCACCTGGGCTCCGCTTCCCCACCTGACATCACCACCTCTCCCTCTGTGTTGACTCAAACATACCTGATCTCCCGGAAGCACGCAGAAGCCTATGAGAAAGGAAATACTCTCTGTGGCAAGAGAGGTCCATTGCTGCTGGAAAGAGAAAGAAGTTTTGGAAGCACGAAGAAAAGCACTCCAGAGAATGTCAACCAGAGCTCTCTGGCCCACCCACTTTGGTGCATAATATAACGTTACAACACTGAGCAGTGACGGATTCGTAGAAGGACGATTCTGACTCATAAAAACAAGGTTAAGTTCATTTTGTTTCCTCTATGTTCTGTTTAAAATGTTATATTTCAAAGCCCCATGGAAGATTATAATGTTAAAAGTTTTGTTCATAAAAATTAGGGTTCAATTCTCTGGCAATTTCTCTTAGGTGAAATAATACATTCTCAAGGATATCAGATTGCTAAAGTTTACCACAAGAAGTTAACAACGGCGGGGGGGGGGGTGCCCATCATTAAAATATTTGCATGGACTGATTAAAACTACCAATAGTGGCTAAGCACCCACCATATGGAGGGTGATGAGAAGTTCTTTACAACAAGGGGAGCGATGTTTCTCAGTCCCCACGCATGACCCTGGAAGAGCTATTTGGGGAGAAGACTTCATTAGGAGCCCCACCCAAACATCAGGGATTAGGCACAGGGTAGCTTCCTAAAAGAAATCGAGGAGACCGTTACCACCACAAGATGTGGGCAAGCAGGCAAAGAGCAGAAACCCACCACAAATATAACGCAAGGTGATTTTCTAGAATATTCTACCCCCCACTGGAAGAATCTCCTGAGTGCCACACTTGAGCCCAGCGGCATTCCAAGCAAGGACAAAGGGGGACACCTCTGCCATGCAAAGGGATAGTGGGACTATGTCATCCTACCCCCCAAAATGACAATGGCACATCCCTGGGGGCCAGCGTTTTCCCAGAGTCCCTGGGGAACAGCATCCTCCCGGAGTGAATGAGAGAGGAGAGCAAGGTGGCCCGTGGTTGACTGGAGAATGTCTCCCAGACATGGATAGTTCGTAGACACGGATGGTTGGGCAGCCCCACCACATTCACACACCCGTGGGGGGAAGAAAGGCCCCAGCGTGGGTGGCAGGAGAGAAAAGTGCTTGGCGAGAAGCCTGCCAGTGTGTCCCCAGCTCACTGACATCCTCGCACGTACTCAACTGTCCTCACAGTCCTGTCGGAAGCTCTGACTTACTTTCGAGAAGATAAAAGCCATCAAAAGCCAGGAACTTAAAACATATTTGAAGAGTCACCTTTACCGTGTGGCCTTGGGGGTGTTTTGAAACCGTCAGTGGGCTCACTGATTTCAGAGCAAAGGCCTGGCACAGACACGGAGTCCCCCTCGTGAAGGCGAGCCCGTACCCAAGGACCAGAGTGAGACGCTTCCTCGCCCAAGGATTTGGAAAGAGAGAAAATGCTCCAAGGCTCAAGTGGAGAGAGGGTACCTGCCAGGCCTGGGCCTCGAGGGGACACCCCTGGCTTCATTCCACGCAGTTGTTTGTGACCTCAAGGGTGTAGCTCTGGGACGTGCCCATGGTCCTGAGGGCGGTCTTCAACGCCCAAAGAAAACTCTGTGATGGCAACAGACCCCGGTGATGTTTATCCAGCACTTTCCATTCTCCAATGTTCTGGCTATTAGAATGAGGTGGTTAAGAAGTGGGAGGAGTTAGGGGCCCCCCGGGTGGCTCAGTCAGTTGAGCATCCGACTTTGGCTTAGGTCGTGATCTCATGGTCTGTGAGTTCGAGCCTCGCGTCGGGCTCTGTGCCGACAGCTACGAGCCTGGAGCCTGCTTCAGATTCTGTGTCTCCTTCTCTCTCTCTGCCCCTCCCCTGCTCATGCTCTGTCTCTCTGTCTCTCAAAAAAAAAAAAAAATTAATTAATTAATTAATTAATTTAATTTAAAAGTTAAAAAATTAAAAAAAAAATAAAAGAAGTGGGAGGAGTTGTCAGCTCTCACGGAGGACCTGATTTTCCCTAAACTGATGTTTACCTCCCCACTTTTCCTGTCGCCCTTTGACTTCCCAGGTCTGCTAATCCTGAGAAGGGGTCCTAGCTGGCAGTCTCTAAAAAGGAAACATCACCTATGGAAAATGAATAGATCGCCTTTCTGCTTTATTGTATTCGTTCGTGCCATCGCTATTTGTTAAAACTGCCTCTAGGCCAAACTGGGCTACTGTCTGGAGGTTTCCAAGTTTGCATGGATGCAGCCCGAGTTCTCAAAGAGCTTCCATGAACACGTCTCCATCCTCGAGACATTTATGGAGCACTGTGGCACCTCACCTCCACTGTGGCCAGAAGGACGAAGAGTAGGGCCCCCCAGCTCGGTCTGCAGGTGGTCAGGAGTCTGGGCCAAGGTTGGATTCCTGTGGGGGGAGGGGGGTTGGGGGAGGGCGGTGCCTGCACTGAGTCTAACTGGGAATAACAGGGGAAAAGAATGGTGGTGTGTGACAGCACGGGGTGCCTGAGAAACCTCGAGGGTCTAGACACAGGGTTGGAAGTGGTGGATGGTTCGAGACGTGCGGAGACAGTCACACGGGAGCCGGCAGCTTGCACACACGGGCTGCCTGGTAAAGGCTGGGCTGACTCTGGGCCGTGGCAGGGACCGTGGCAGCAAGCCAAGGAAGAGAGATGATGCTTGGCCATTAGGAGTAAACTTTAAACTCTCCTGGAGGACCTAAGACAGGTTTGAATAAAGGGTAGATATCATAGACATTTTGTAATATGTCATAACATTTGTGAAAGAGGAGGTTCAGTGTCACCAACACGTCATTTCTGCCAAAGTCAGTGCCACACAAACCCACCAAAGTCCCGCTAGCCTTGTCCTTGTGGAACTCAAGACACTGGTTCCAAAATTCTGTTTTGATGACGAAGTAGGAGACAGGATATCGGAGTTGGATTGTGTCCCTCTCAAAGCTCACAGGCTGCAGTCCTGCTCCCCGACACCTCCAGGCATGGCTGTATTCGGAGATAGGGTCTCTGCAGAGATGACTGTTAAAATGAGGTAATTGGGGTGGGCCCCAATCCAGCATGACTGGTGTCCTCACAAGAAGAGGGTATTTGGACACAGACATGTACGGAGAGGGAAGACGGGAAAACACGGGGAGAACAGAGCCACCCAGAAGCCAACGAGAGGCAACGTCTGGGACAGATCGTCCCCTCCGGTCTTCAGAGGAAACCATCCTTGACGACACCTTGAGTTGGGGCTTCCGGCCCCCAGGTCTGTGAGGAAGTAAATTTCTGTTGTATAAGCCCCTATGTTGTGGTTCTTTGCTACAGCAGCATTGAAAAACTAAGGCAGAGGATTAGTCCAATAGATATTGAAGTTTATTATAAGCTATGTAATTTAAAGAGCATTATATCGGGACCAGAACAGACAAACAGAACAACGCAACAGAATAGAACATCCAGACTCATTAGAAAAGCAAGCATTGAAATCTGACGAAGACCGGTGCTCACGGTGGTTCTCCAGGCACCTGGTGGGCACCTTAGCAGCACAAGTAAAACAGAAGAAGCAGTTACCCACGAGCCCACGATCCAACAACTCCCCCATTGGTGCAAATCTGGGCAAAATTCTCACACGGACGAAGAGCACGGTTATACCTCATCACATCCCTTGGGGGATTCTTTCCCCAGACCGGAGAGCTTTCCTCAGTGCGTATGCAAATCTGTATTCTGCTGAATCCATGGGAGCGATGCTGGGCACATCTCCATCTCGAGTTTTCTCCCTGTGAAGCTCTCCCCTGTGTGATTCCCTGTCCTGTAAGCTCCAGCCACCATGATTTCCCTGGACCCTCATCTCTCCTCAACTCAGGGGGTCACCAGGCTCTGCTGGATTGTCCCCTACCACCTTGTACAATAGCCTGGAAACTCTCTCAGGGCAGGAAAATGGGCAGTTACTGATTCACTATCTCACAGCATCACTGTCCTCCACTGCCTGATGTCCAGTGACTTGAAAATCATCATTTCATATATTTTGTCCGCTTTTTTGGCTGTCTGAGGCAGAAAAGCAAATCCAATCTGTATTATGTCATCTTGACAGCTAGAGCAAGCTCGTTTGATGAGAGGCAATATTGCCATTTTAAGACATGAGCGAGATTAATAATTAGATCTTGCACATTAACATCAATCTTGAAACAACCTTGATTTAAAAAATTAAATTTGGAGAATCACCTGTCTGACACCTTTTGCAGAGTTCAGAAATATACAAAGTTATCCTATATATTGAATTTACACACCAAAAGCATGAAGGTATGGATAGGAAAAACCCAAATCAGCGTGAGGCTGGTGATGCCTGAGTGGGGAAAGACTTGAAGAAAAGAACTAAGAGATAATGAACAGAGGGCTTGAACTTCATCTGCGATGCCTTTTTTTTTTTTAATTGGAAATATGGGGGCGTCCGGGTGACTCAGGCGTCTGACTCTTGATCTCGGCTCAGGTCGTGATCTCATGGTTCATGGGTTCAAGCCCTGAATCAGGCTCTGTGCGGGTAGCTCAGACCCTGCTTGGGGTTCTCCCCCTCTCCCTGTATTTTTGCCCCTCTCTCACTCTCTCTCTTTTTCTCTCAAAATAAATAAAATAAACATTAAAAAATTAAAAATAAATAAAAATAAGAAATATGAAACAAACATGTAAAATGTTAGTGGATTAGCATTACTTCAATCTAAGGGTTGGTTAAAAAGATATTTATCAATGAACTGTATTTTTTATATACCATCAGATCATTTTCTGATTTCAAATACCTATCATTTAGGTTAGGTTAGTAGTTTCTACTGTCAAGAATAGGTATTTGAGTTTGCCTTTGAGGCTCACTGTTTTTTGCTCACATTTGCATAATTAAAAAGCTCACAGAGGTAGTTTCCTGAGGGAAGAAGGCCCTCTTCCAACAAGGAAATATCCAAGGTAATAGAGCTCTGAAAACATCACTGCTCTGGCTGAGTGTTAGAGAAGTTTCTAATAGTAAGCAGTTCTAAAAGTGCATCACACAGTGTTCTCTTTTTTCTTTTTTTTTTAATGTTTATTTATTTTTTGAGAGAGAGATAGACAGAGCTCAAGGAGGGGAGGAACAGAGAGAGAGGGAGACACAGAATCCAAAGCAGGCTCCAGGCTCCGAGCTGTCAGCCCAGAGCCCAACGCGGGGCTTGAATTCACGGACCGTGAGATCACGACCTGAGCCGAAGTTGGACGCTTAACTGACTGAGCCACCCAGGCGCCCCTTTTTATGTTTACTTTTGAGAGAAAGAGAGAGAGACATAGACAGAGCTCTAGCAGGGGAGGGGCAGTGAGAGGGAGACAGAGAATCCGAAGCAGGCTCCAGGCTCTGAGCTGTCAGCACAGAGCCGGATGCGGGGCTTGAACTCACGAACTGCGAGATCGTGACCTGAGCTGAAGTCAGATGCTCAACCGACTGAGCCACCCAGGTGCCCCTCAAAGTGTTTTCTTCTGGAAAAAAGGTTTTGTCCTGGAAGAGAGAGAGGTGTCCCACTGCCGAATGTAACAGGAATAGGTTCTGGGGATAGAAAATGAGGAACTGTGGCATCTCTTTGTGGACGCTTCAGACAGTTGGCTTGCCCTCAAAGGCAGAGAGAGCCCAGCTGGGGGGCTCTGAACACCTCTGAGCATTTCTTGTGATATTTTTCTCTTCCTTTATCCCCCAAATTTCCACACCTGGGGGCACCCGGGTGGCTCAGGCGATTAAGCATCCAACTCTTGATCTCAGCTCCGGTCACAATCTCAGGGTTCATGAGTTCGAGCCCCACATCCAGCTCTGCACTGATGGTGTGGAGCCTCCTTGGGATTCTGTCTCTCCTTCTCTCTCCCCCTCCCCACTTGTTCTCTCTCTCTCTCTCTCTTTCTCAAAATAAATGAACCTAAAAAAAATTTTTTTAAGTTACCACCTGTTCTCTGCTTTGCTTTGGAAATTAAAGACAAGCTCATTGCATAGTTGAAGCAGACCATGGAGTCTAGACAGCATTGACATCCACAGCAGAGCCCAACAGGGGCCGGGGGAGGGGCAGTGGTCTGTGGGGACACAGGACAGCCGCAGCTGAACGGAAGCAGGACCCGGAGACCACACTGAAGATGGCGAGGCGCATTCCTGAGCACAGGGGCCAGCTCCCTCAGACACCTGTCAGGGTAACCTGGAAATAGTTTGAGGACACCACTTTCCATAATTAAACTGTTCGGGATCTCTCATGACACTAACGTCTTATCGTCTGTTGAAATGTGACTTTATTTTGTCATCATGGATGCATGAGGACCAGACCTCACAACGATCAAGAAAGAAATACAAACCAAAGTTTGGAAGCTATGAAGCTGTCTTCCATTGCTCTACAGGAGGACATCTCAGCCTTTTTTCTCTTTCATGACAGACTTAGCAGGTGCCCATCCCACGGTGTGAACGGGTTTTAGCAGACTAGCTCTCGTCTGGCTTCTTCCCTCCTTGAGAGCTCTAACTGCATTCTTCTGATAACAGACCAGAGAGCAGGTGAGTGATAGTGATGTTATCTTACAGGTAGCCCGGGCTCTACTTCCATTTTTACAGCAAAGCAACTGTGACACTTTAATCCTAGTGACAAATCACTGTTCTATGGCTCACAATGGATCGTCTGTACAGCCGAAAGCCATTGAGAAAAGAAGAGCGGAGAAGGAAAGAGGGAAGACAGAAGGAAGAAAGGGCAGGTTGCTCAGAGAAACTCGAAGCATGAACAGCAAATATGCTTCTCCATCAAGGTCTCATCAGGAAAACGGAAAACACTCCAGGTATTTCAAACAGAGGAAATATAATACAGGAAACTGCTTACATAAAGCCATGGAAAAGCTCAGTGGTGACCGGAAACTCAACCAGAAAAAGAGAGAGGACCTGTAGTCTGGTTCTTTCTTTCTGACCTGCTGTCCGCCAAACCTATGCAGAATGTGAGGGGATGTAGGCTCTGTGAGGTACAGCAGAACAGGAAAGAGTGGGGAACATTCTAAGGGTGTGGCAGCCGACGTAAATACGGAATCCCAGTCAAATTCGAATTTTGGATGAACAACGAATAATTTTTTTTTTTTAGGATACCCACACCTCGTGCAATATTTGCTACATAGTTCTACAAAAATGTACGCATTGCCTATCTGAAATTCAAATTTAACGGGGCATCCTGTGTGTTTACTTGTACCCCCAGCAGACCATCGAAGAGAAAACAGGGGAAAAACTAGCATGTATCATACTGAATGCTAACACGGGTTCCGGCCCTGCCCTTGGCCCACAGGGCAACACCCATGAAGGAAAGGGAGTTTTGCAAAAGACCACGGGTTCTTCCCTACAAGAGGAAATGAGAACTTGAGGGGGAGGGAGTTAAGAGGTTAATACATGAGGATCTTCACGATACTTCACAGGAAAGATCGAGGCAAAGGGGTTCCCACAGATGTTGGAAAAGGAAGCCCAAGACTGGGGGGAAGGGGCCTGAGGGTCTGCCCTCAAGAATTCCTGGTAGTGAGTCATGTCCCTGATTTACGTCTGAAACCAATTAGATGCAAAAATATGCTCAGCCTCAAAATTCAATCAGGACTAACGGGGCCAGGCATCATTTTGAAGGACGCGTGAGAGCCAGCGTGGACTGGCCTCCCTCCCCACCTTGCTGTGGTGCAGACCAGGAAGGGATTGCACAAAGACACCACTCGCTGCTCTCTGGACCCCTCAGGAGTCTGGAATACGTGTGGCTAGGCCTTCTCCTCGCGTGGGGTAGATAGCTTGCTTCCCGTGGCTGTTTGTGAAGGCGATCGTTCACTTTTCCACAAATAAAGATAGCACCGGAATATGTAAAAGGCATAGACCATATAGAGTTCAAACGACTGTCAAAATGAGGCCAGACCTCTAATTAAGACATACTATATCCATCTCATTAAGCAGCAAAATCACAGGGGGACAAACTAGCTGTTACTATGCGAGCATGGGCACGTGACATTGGCCGCAATGACACGGGAGGAAGGAACATGGCCAGCCAAGGTTTGCTTCTTGCCAAGTTTTCTCCACCAGAGTCAGAAAAGAAAGGGGCCTAAAACTTTAGAGATGAAATGATTTATTTTCCAAAAATCCAGGTAATTGGCCAGGAGATCATATTATAACCCAAAAGAGTAGTTAACAGATTAGGGTCTGTGCTTATAGAACCTCATTGTTGTCACGTGACAGGAGAAGAATTTAGTCCTGGGGGTCGCACGCCTCGCTGTTACGGGTCCAAGGACACGGCTTCCTTAATGGCACCGGTGGGGAGGCCCAGTGCATCCGTGCTGAGCCATGGAGTAGGACCCGCGTGCCTTACAGGCTGCTCGCCCGCAGAGGGAAGGGACTCCTGGAGGTTTGGGGCACAGAGGGGCTTACTGCAAGCCTGGCTGGAAGCACAGCCCAGCAGACTCAGAGCGAGGTCACAGGAAGTCATGTCCACCCCCCATGGAGAGGGGTCTGGTGAGGGCTGTCAGCTCAGGGAGGCATGCCTCTGGGTTCCTGACACTTTTCACTCCCCCCACCCCGGGGAGATAGGGTCATACTCACAGCTCTGCCCATGTCCGTCGCCTAGAGCAGGGGCAGAGGGGAGTCCCCAGCTCAGGGCGGGGGGAGATGGGGGAACTTGTCTATGTGAGCACAGCAGAAGCTTCAGTATGTGAAGAGAGGGTCCCCGGCCCAGCAGTGCTGACCCTACTACACCACGATGAGAAGAGCATTCCGAGAGCCTTACCCCTAGCTGGTGCTTTCAAAATTAATTTTCAAATAAAGAATAAACCAAATTTATTTTAAAAAAAAGAAAGAAAGAAAGAAAGAAAGCATAGGAGCGCCTGGGTGGCTCAGTCCAGTTAAGCTGTGCCGACAGCTCGGAGCCTGGAGCCTGCTTCAGATTCTGTGTCTCCCTCTCTCTCTCTGCCCCTTCCCTGTTCATACTCTGTCTCTCAAAAACAAAACAAAAAAAAAAAAACATTAAAAATTTTTTAAAAAGAATAAAAATTAAAAACTTTATCTACACTCCCACTGTGCAGAAGCAGCCACTGGTGAAGCGTTAATCAAACCTATCATTACTGTTTAAATGTGCCGTTTTTCACCCGCTATTTTCATTTCAGAACATTACGCCATGCCACTGGGTATTTTCAATATTGTCTATTTAGCAGATGCATAAAGCTCATTTTTGGATACATATAAATCCATCTCTCCATTGTTTAGGGTTGAAACAGACTTCATATTAAAATGATATATATATCCACCAAGATGCACATATGTTCGCTTCGGCAGATTTCACTGCTAAGAGAATTCCTTTCGTAGAAGTGCCCGTGTTTCTCTTCCTTTCCCCGTTGCAGGTGAACTTCTCTGGCTTATTGTCTGCTAACCGTTTGCACGAAGGCCACGTTTCCTGTGGACGCCCCCAACCGATGACTGAGCAAGACAGGTCTGTCAAGACAGAAGACCAGGGGCTGGGTCCTCTGACCGACCATATCGTCTGGTACCCAGACTGGACAGTCCTGAGAATAAAGTGTCTTCGCCACGGGCTTGTTGAAACAGGCAGGCTGGACCTTACGCACGATGCCCAGCGGGCTCCCCGCGACCGTGAAAGGCGGGCAGAATTCGGTGAGGCTATCTCAGCACTTGAAATTAACGTTGCATTTGTACACGCACACGCACACACGAATGCATCCAGATTCGAATAAGAGGGAAACATTCTGTGACAATCCGCTTTTCCTGTGATTTTCCACGAGGAAACAAAACACACTTGTTCCCTAATTTCCAAAGTCGGGGTTCCTCGGTCTCTGTTGTTGGGTGGCTTTCCGGCCTCATTCCACGCCCCACGGCAATGCACTGCGCCCTGAATAGTAATGCTCTAAACACAGTAATTTTGCATAAAACCAAACGCCTCCCTACCCCTAGAGTTTCTAGATTAAGCGAAAACCTTCAGACCACATTCCGAAGGCTGGTCTGCCCGGCTCCCTGATTTTGCCCCCTTTTTGGTGCTCTGGGGGGTAACACAGCTTATGCATCTAGGAAGTCGCCTCTGGCAGGGTGTTTCTGTCTTCCTCCACACTAGCAGATCTTTGACGGATGGGGATTTTCTTGCTGGTGCTCCCAGGAGTCCGTGCCCGCTGTCCCGGACTAGACCGTGGGGTAACACAGGATCAGGTGGTCCACCCCAGCTGGAAACATTGGAAAAGAGGAAGGAACGAATGCCCGGGAACGTCTCAGATTTCTTTTGTTCATATTGCTGTGTTTTGAAAATCACAAACGAACGGAGAGATAAAATTCCCCGGGAAGCTTTCACTGGTCCTAGAATCCTTTTGTGGTGAGCGCCACCTTGCGGTCTGTCTTTTGCATTCCCGCAAGAACACCAAGGGCCCGCGCCCAGGCTTGGGTACTGGGGTCCCACCTGCCCCACCCGCACAAGTGCACCTAGCCTTCCTCCACCCCCCGGAGGGCTCAGAGGCGCCTCAGACCCACGCAGCAGGCCCCTCCCACTTCTGGAATTCAGACGGAAGGGCAACCTAATGTCTCCAGGGTGCACACCCATCCTACCCCAACACAAGCCTATATTGGCTGGAAAGCACCACCCACCAGGACACCCCCCTGTTCCTCTCAGCTCCCAGCCCTTCCTCATCCAGACCCATCCTGCAGGCTGGGGGCGGCAAGGTGCCCCGGCAAAGGTGACTTCTGATACCAGCTCAGGAGGCTGCCATGGACACCAAAGATGTTATAAGCTCCGGGAAGAGCTGAAGCCCACGGGTGTCATATTGCGGTGGTGTCACGGCAGAAGGAAGCAGAGTTGGAGAACATGAGAGAGAGGAGGAAGGACTGAGGGGTCACCGTCATTCGAGCCCAGATGCGCACTGGACTCATCTTGCCTAACTCATCCCCAACAACACTTTGGGGAGGCTATTACTGCCCCCTTTTTACAGATGAGGAAACTGAGGCTCGGGAGTTCAAATGTCCTTATCTTGAATTTCCCTGGACCTGATCAGCCTGGGAAAGACTTTTCAGTCTGTCATAGATACTTAGGTTCTACTGGCTTGTAACTCCCCTCCGATGAAAGCAGCACCCAGCGTCCCTGCCAAGACCCCCCCCTCAGTTATATTGGGGTGTCCCGGATTGTCTCACGTGGGCTCTCGTCACTGACGCCTCTGCTCACGGAGCCATGGGGCAGCTCGCCCATTTGCCACGGCCACTGGTTGTTCTGGGAGAACGTTCCAGACAAAGTCTGGAAGGCCCAAGTATGCCAGGCTCCGTCGGTCCTCTCCACACAGGGGCCAGGAGTGCCCCCCACAGCCATGGGCGAAACGTCCTGTCCTTCACTGAGCGCCATGGCTGGTGACCCGCGTCTCACCTGCAAACTGTCCCGTCACACTCTGCCAAGAGCCCTGTCACAACAGGCGCCCCATCGGGCACCTCTTTACCCAGTGTCAGTTTTCTACTGTTGCTGTCACAAGTTACCACAAGCTTGGTGGTTTCAAACACACATGGATAATCTGATGTTCTGTGGGTCAGAAGTTCAGTTCTGGTCTCACCGTAAGAGTAAGCATGGCAGGCTGCACTCCTTTCTGGAGCCTCTGGGGGTTTGGCGAGGGGGGCGGGGAGGGACCCACGTCCTGCTTGCTCAAGCATTGGCGGAATTCAGTTCCTTGTGGTTGTAGGGCTGACATCCCCATTTTCTTGCTGGTTGTCATCTGGGATCAGTTCCCAGCTTCTAGACAGCAAGTGGGATTAACAAAATGGTCCCTCTGGAGGGCTGGTGGCTCTGAGACTCAGCCCTGGGCACACAGAGGCACCAAGCCTTCTGGTTCTTGGTCCTCAGAATTATCACTCAAGTCCAGCTCTTTGGAATCTCAGATAACCAGCCTGTCCTCCCCGGTCACTATTTTATGGAAGGCAGAGGTGTTCTTTCTCAGTTCGCTGCTCTGAGTCGCTCTGGCCATTGCCCTCAAAGCTCTGTCGTGCTCCCGTTCACCCACAGACAGTTCCCACCCAACGTGAGGTCCGCTCCCAGTCAGCTCACCCTCTCATCATGGGAATATCAGATTCTGGGCAACAGGGGATGGTAAAGGATCTTGTTTTCATGGGCCTGGGGCCAGAGTAAAGATGGGGGCAAAGGAGTGAGCTTAGCAGATCCCTGATTACGATTTTTAAAAGGCTTTGCATGAAACGAGAGCTGTGCCAGAAAAAGCAGTGTGGGGGTGGCCGTGTGAGCGATTTGTAGATCGTGACCCTGCAGGTGGAGGACAGCGTGAGACCCTAAGGGGCTGATCAGGGCCGAGCTCCCTTGAAGGCCCCTGTCAGCTCCAGTAAGACGTCTCCCATCAGGCAGGAAAGCTGCTGAGTATATCTGAGGATATACTGAGTATATCTGTGTATATCAGTATACTGAGTATATCTGAGTATATCAAGAGCCCCAAATCTGTGGACCTAAATTTTTCATTTTCACTGAGGCTTTGCTCACGGGCAGTAGTCAGGAGGTTGACATACCGCTTAGATCTGACCAGCGGGCCAAGCAGGCAGAACAAGGGAGAGACCTGGTGAGTCATGTCTCAGCAGACTGGTTTCGAAGGAGGTCCGGGCACCAAACCACAAAAGAGGGGAAGATGCGATAAATAACATGTTAAGCGCTGCGAAGTTTGGGTTTCATGTCTGATATCTGCCTCTGGAGATTCTGCCCAATGTCTTTCATTCCTCTGTTCATAAATTCTTATGATAACAGCTTTATTTGGGAATTAATCCAGATTCCCATCATTCGTTGAATTCTACTTTCCCGGTGTGTAAATTTCTTCCTCCTTGTAAGCTACAAAGCTCTGAAAGCCACATTAACTCTTTCCGGCGGCCGCTGCTTAGAGTGACAGGGAGGCATTGCCAATGCTCACGGGGTTTCAGAGTTGCATCTTAAAACACGAGTGTACGTTAGGGTTTCCAAATTAAAACCAGGGTGGAAACTGGCTCCTGAGAGGATCTGACGTATACGATTAGGGGACGCTTTGAAAACACGACCAATGCCTCTTCTGCCATCGCCTCTCGGCCCCCGTACACGGACCCGGCGTTGCTCCCGACGTCCAGCACACGAGCTCTGGACCAGGACTTCGGGGATCATGTCTTGGCTTCGTCTCTCACCGGCTGCGTGACCTTTCCCAGGGTGCATCACCTCCCTGAGCCTTGGTGTCCTTATTTGTAAAAGGAAGGGAATAACGCCCACTTCACTGGGCTGTTGCGCGGACTAGATGATGCTGTGGGAGCATTTAGCAAATGGTGGCAAGAGCCGTTAACACTTGCTGAGAATTTGCTGTGTGCCAGACATTTCCTACCAAGTGCTTTACACGCAAGAGCTCTGAGCAGCCCCATAACCCTAAGAGGTTGGGCTCAACGACCGTTGATCGATATCTGTCAGTTTCGATATCACCAGGCATATCCCCTCACCCTATTTCTGGTGACTGCATCAAGACTTCAGTGGGGAACCCACCCCACCCTGCCTCTAAGCCCTGGGCTCTGGAGGGTGAATCAGCTGACCCGGGCCTAAGCCAATCAGCATCTCACCCGGATGTCACCTACACGGTGACTGGTCTGTTGCTGGGCACTGGACCCGTGGGTTTCCCTCAGCTGCACTTGAACCTGAGGGAACGGCTATAGTCCCGAGTGGTGGGGGGGATGGGGGCCTGCCTGCAAGTGGGCCAACCTTCAGGAAACAGAGTCCCCTGGGCCAGGAGCAGCCGGTCGTCTCCGCTGACACCGTGTGACCCGCTCAGAACGCCTGCCTGGGACTGGCCCCGCTCTAGACTTCTCCATGACCTGTGTCCGTCAACTCGCTCTGGTTGAGGCGGTTTGGCTGGGATTTCTGGCACATGTAACACCGAGTCCCACATGATACAGAAACGGGACGAGCATGGTTGTAAGACATATCGGGGAACACGAACGCCTGTCCTTTTCTTCCCAAGTTCCCATCTGGGCCCAGAACGTGGGAGCTTCCTGGGCAAGCATGGAGGAGGGCCGTTTGGCCCAGACGCTGGTCCTTCCCCCATCTGCCCCTCACCCGGGAGGGTGGAGTGGGGGGGGGGGGGCGCGAGCTCTCTGTTGGGGGCTGATGTACATACACACGTCTGCCTCTCACTGCTCCTCCGGCTGCACTGACAGCAGATGGGAGGTTTCCAGGGGCTGTGGGGCACCGGGGGCAGGGGGGGTCACCTATTATTTAAGGACTACAGAGTTTGTATCTGGGTGATGAAAAAGTACAAGCAGTTAATGATTATGGGTTAATGATTAAGACATTGGGAATGTGCTTAATGCCCCTGAATCGTACACTTTAAAATGGCAAATCTGACATATGTATATGTGTGTATATGTATGTGTGTATATACATACATATACACACACATAATTTACTACAATCAAAGAAATATTTCAAAAAGTAAAACAGGGGCACCTGAGTGGCTCGGTTGATTGAGCGTCCGACTTCAACTTTGGCCCAGGTCATGATCTCACGGTTCTTGGGCTCCAGCCCCAAGTCAGGCTCTGTACTGACAGCCTAGAGCCTGCTTGGGATTCTCTGTCCCCCTCTCTCTCTGCCCTTCCCTGACTCGCATGCACATGCTCTCTCTCTCTCAAAAGTGAATAAACATTAAAAAAATAAATAAAAGATTCTCTCTCCCCCCCTTAGATATATAGATAGATAGATAGAGAGTAAAACGAAAAAACAGCCCTACTGGGAAACCACCCCACCTCCCCAGAGAACAGTCTGTGTGGCTCTGTGAGCATTTCACAATGACTAAGGGGCGCAGAGCCCGCGTAGGAACATGTGTATCAACGGGAACCAGCAGAGCAGCCTGGAATCAGCCTGCGGCCAGGCCTCCTCATCCCAGGCTGTCTCTGTCCCCTGCTGGCCCACACTCCCTGCTGTCTCTGTTGGCGATTTCCTGCGCTCCGGCTCTCTGTTCGCACTCGTAAGCCCAGCTTTCTGGCCACCAGCCCCTGACGGTCTCTAACGTCCTAGTCCCCCCCCCCCCCTTTCTCCACCGGCCTTCCCCACGGACTGAGCTTTTCTACCGCAGTCTACACCGTATCCCTGATTTTTGCCCTAGTGGCTTTCCGGACAGGAATCTGGTGTCATTAGGCTGGGCAGAGCCCCCAGAGTCAGGAAACAACTCCCTGCCATTTACTACTCTGTTAGCTACCCAAGAGGCAATTCACAGGCATGTATTGACCCAACTTGAAAATCAAGAGACTGGGCTTCCCAGCACGGGGAGGGAGGGCGGGGAGGGGACAGCCACCTGTCACCTGGGGGAGATGGTCCGGGCCCCTCTCTGCTCATGGATAGAACTCAGCATCCACAGTAGCTGCATGGCATCGGGGCTGGGAGCAGGGACCCTGCAAAACCGCGGGCCTGGACTGTCCAGCAGGGCCTTCTCTCCAGCGCAGACCTGTGAGGTCACCCGGGGCAGCTGCAGAGGCGGGGGCCAGGCTCCCCGAGCAGCCACATGGAGACCTGCCCGAAGCACGGGCCCCTCCTGGTCCACGGCCTCATGGCCTCCATGGCCTGGTGTGACGCGGAGGCTGGTGCAAGACATCTGACCTTGTCCCGCCGACCCGGCCCCTCCTCGTCCGTGTGGTCACTCTGCCTTCCCCAGCTCTTCCTCACTGCCACCACGCTTTGCAAACGCGAGCTGAAGGCCACAGCCCTCCACCTGCCTGGCCCGGGCAGACCGAGACACCAGCCCTCACTGGGACCCGCTGGCTACAGATGCGGGGGTCCCACACACACCGTCAAGTCCAATAATTCGCCAGAATGACGCGTGAAACTCAGGAAAGCGCTATGCTTACAGTGACCGTTTCATTGTAGCAAAAGGATACAGATCAGAACCAGCCAGCGGGAGAGACCCGGAGAGCAGAGCCGGGGCTTCTGTGTCCTCGGGGAGGCAGAACCCTCCTGTCCCTGAGGACTGACAGTAGGCCTGAAACGTCGCCAACCCGGGAAGCTCTCCGGAGCTCCAGCACTTATTGTTGGGGTCTCAGAATGGACCGAATTGTCCCCTGTGTGACCGGACTCCGCATCCAGCTCCTGCCCCTCCCCACACACGGGGGAGTGATCCGTGGCTCAAGTCCCAGCTCTCTAACCACATCGTCCGTCTTTGCGGCCTGGCCAGCCCACAGGCTGAGTCAACCGTCGGAGCCTGCCCCGTAATGCCCCCGCTGGAAAGGCCGGCCGCTCACCTGGGCCGACTGAGCTTTCCACCGACATCTGGCCCAAGCCCTGTGGTTCTCATTATGATTGCCAGACACCCTG
The DNA here is from genome assembly GCF_046562875.1 of Panthera onca. Lineage (NCBI taxonomy): Eukaryota > Metazoa > Chordata > Mammalia > Carnivora > Felidae > Panthera > Panthera onca. The sequence continues at coordinate 4,082,486 of NC_138346.1, read as the reverse complement.
CAGCAACACCGGCAGGAAATGTTGAAAAATAGGGGCTCATTAAGCGTCCGACCTCTGGTCAGGTCATGATCTCACAGTCCGTGAGTTCGAGCCCTGCACTGGGCTCTGTGCTGACAGCTCAGAGCCTGGAGCCTGCTTCAGATTCTGTATCTCCCTCTCTCTCTCTCTCTCTCTGTCCCTTCCCCAACTGCACTCTGTCTCTCTCTCTCTCTCTCTCTCTCTCTCTCTCTCTCAAAAATAAATAAACTTTAAAGCAATGTTTAAAAAAAGAAAAAAAAAATAGAGGCTTAGTCCTTACAGGGCCTGGAAATTACACAGCACCCCTGGGGCCACATGGCAAGGTCGCAGGTAGAGAAAAAGTGGTTTGGCTTTGGCTATTACTGGGGTCAAGGGTGAGGGCCTAGGGTTTTGTGGGCTCACTCTTTATCAGTGAATTTAAAACATAAGAGCAGGCATTTAAAGCACAGGAGGGTGGCCCAAATGATCAGTTACTGAATTCAAGCAGGATTTCTAAAACAAAGGGAACTCAGTATGGGGATGTGTTGAGCTCTTTAGTGACGTGGCTGGCAGTGTGCTTATTGTAGATAGCCCTCTGGAAATGGATGCTGGGAGCAATGAACGCTAAAGTCAGGCACTTGGAGTAAAAAAAAAAAACAAAAACAAAAACAAAAAACTGTCTGGAGCGCCTGGGTGGCTCAGTCGGTTGAGCGTCTGACTTCGGCTCAGGTCATGATCTCGCGGTTTATGGGTTCGAGCCCCACGTCGGGCTCTGTGCTGACAGCTCAGAGCCTGGAGCCTGCTTCGGATTCTGCGTCTCTCCATCTCTCCGCCCCTCCCCTGCTCTCTCTTTCTCTCTCTTTCTCTCAGAAATAAACATTTAAAAAAAACTGTCAGGCTTTTATTTCTATGTCAGCATAATATATGCAGGGTTCCCGTACCATGAGTCACCTCTTTGGCAGAAACTGTCAGGTGTGGTCCAAGGCCCCCCTTACTCCCCCCAAGAATTGCAAAGACACTCCCATCTCCCATCATTAGGGAAATTCCAAAGGTCTAGAGGTTACTTCCCAGGAACTGGGGCTAAAGGCCAACTAAATTCCTTATTATACAACCAGCTACAAACATCCCTTTGGGTATAAGATTCTGGGACGGGAGCATCTACATTTAAATTCTGTAACTGGGTGGGTATTTAACCAAACAGCGAGATCACAGTCCCGTAATCACACACAAGCTGCCTTTGGCCTACCCACTTTCTGTGAATAACTTTGTTTGTTTTCTAATTCCATAATTAACATCAGTAAGTATCATATTCTATTGAAAACCATCTGTTTTACCAGAACTATGTTATCGATCACCCTAAAATTTAGGAACTTCACCCTGGCCTCCCCCCTCCATTAGGCAGGTGGAAACCACACGTGGACAATCGGTGTAAGTCAGCATGTGCCCAGGGAGGCCACGAAAATTGCTAGGAATCTCCGGAAAGTCATTTACCACAAGGCTTTCCTGGGGATTTTCAGCACTCTCCAACTAACATCGGTGAGCAAAAAGCAAGTCGATCTAAAAGGAAATTATTACACCTGTAAAAATATGAACATTCTCCTTTTCCTTTGGGCAAATGGGGCAACGGTTTGCTATCTGCCCCAGATTGTGTCACCAATGGTCGAACTCTTCAGGGAATTCAGATCACATGGAAAGTTTCCGGGCCTCCGGGGAGGGAGACCGGAACACCGTGTCTGTACTTTACAGATTGGAGGGCTGTGAGCGATGATGCCCACCACAGCCTCCAGGCAGAACCAGGGAAAATGGTGACAGACACAGACCCTGGCTGAGCAAGTCCAAGAAACCATCTTGGTAGAATCCCAAAATGATCAGGGCAGAAGGGTAGTAACACATCCTAACCAAAGCCCTCAAAATGCCGAGCTGTCCTCGAAAATACTAACATGAAAACCCCATAATGAAACATCAGTTCTTAGAGGGACCAAACTTCTCCCCCCAGTCCCTTCCTGGGACCAAACTTTCCTTCAGAAAGTCACTTTAGGTGGTAGACGGTGGGAATGAAGGACATTGGGTGAATTTAAAAGCCCCTCACCATAGCACCCATCGCTGGCCAAGAAAGTCAGGGTGCTTCCTGCCTTCCCTGAGGAGTTAGAGTTGCTAAAGAGACCATGATTTCTGTGTTCTTGATCATACCGCTCTAAGACATTGGTGCATGCACTGTCCTTATTCCGTGTCTGCTCCCAATCTTTTGCAGCATATCCAAGAAAGGAGGTAGAAGTTGCTAGTCTTATTAAAGAACTGGCACAATTCACATTTTCTGCGTTCCGTCGGGCCAAGCAAGACACAAGGTCAGCCCAGATTCTTGATGTGGTTAGCCACGCATGCATGGTGGGACTGATGGAATTCATGGCGCTATCTGGGGACTCAGCCTCCCACGGCTCCTAACAGCATCCATTCCTTCGGAGAGCCATGTAGCTGCCGGAATACGTTCCATGGTGTGTTCAACCAATCTTCTACATCTCAGCGTTTAGACTGTTTTCAATTACGAATAAGCCCCTAATGAATAAGATTGTGCACATTCTTTTTTGTACCATTGGATACATGTCTTCAGGGTAAATTCCTAGAAGAGGCTTTATTTGGCTAAAGAGTACATGTACTCATTGCCTAGGGCTCCCCTAACAAAGCACTCTACTGACCTTGTGGTTTTAAACAACAGAAATTTATTCTCTCACAGTTCTGGAGACTAGAAGTTCAAAATCAAGGTGCTGGCGGGACCGAGCTCTCTAAGAAGATCCTAGGGGAAAATCCTTCCTGGCCTCTTCCAGTTCCTGGTGCTGCTGGCCGGCCACGTTTAGCATTCCTGGGCTTCTAGAAACATCACGCCAACCTCTGCCTCCTTTGTCATGTGAACACCTCCCTGAGGCTGGGTGTCTTCTCTTCTTATAAGGACATCGGTCATACCGGGTTTATGGCCCACCCTACTCCAGCATGACCTCATCTTAGCTTAATGACATCTTCAAAGACCCTATTTGTAAATGAGGCCACATAGATAGGTTCTGGGTGGACATCAACTAGAGCAGACACCACTGAACCCAGCACTGTTATCTGTAGACGTAGTTTGGCTATGTCGTGTGGAGTACCCTCCATGGAGCTGTGCCTTGTCGTTCTCCCCAGTGGGCTGTGGGACCACCTGCTTCTTCCCAGCCAGAGACACAGCATGTCCTCAGGCTTTGGAGTTTCTGCCAGCCCAGTCCATGTTGGACAGTACCGCAGTGTTCTATTGTTCATACGGACAAAGCGAGCGTGTCTTCTCATGTGCCTACTTGCACATTTTTTGGTCCGTTCAAATCTTTGCCCACTTTTCCAATGGGTTGTGATCTTATTCCCTCCATTTTTCCCATAGAGCTCATCTAGTGTTTTCCCTCAGTCCTTTGCTGTTGTCCGTTTTTGTGCTGGTTTTCCCATCACAGAGCCCTCTCGGCTGTTAGCTTGTGAAGTGCTTCAAAAACATGGCAGCCGGGTTTCTGCAACTTCCTGGCCGCGTGGCCCTTTCCCAGGGGCTTCTAGACACTCTTTTTCCTCGGTTGTCCTTTTTCTGCAAAATATCTTTTCTTACCATGGGCATGGAGCCCTGCCCCGGAAGAAAACCCGGGGGGATCCATTTTGTGAGTCAACAGGGTCTAGACAGCTCCAGCCCCTTTCACGTGCGGCAAGGACGATGGCAGTCAGCCACCCCTGGGATGGGCCCCACCCCTCCCAGCTTCACCTGCTGCACGTGTGCAAATCATTTTCTCTGCTCAACAGTGAAAACCCCGGGGCCGCTGTCCGGGTTTCCTCTTCTTGGGGCCATCAGATATCCCGGTACTTCCTCTGTTTTTTCTTGCAGACACAAAAACACACAAGTCTCTGCACTGTCCATGGTTTATTTCCATCTGCCTGTATCTTGAAGTTCTTAAGAACATCTTATGACCCAGTTTCATTGTTGTATAAATGTCATGCATGGTATCCATGGCTGTCTGCTTCTCTACCTAGTTGTTCTGGCTCCTTATGGGGGATTCGGAGAGAGTGAAACGTTATGCTACAGCCAGTGTGGCTGTCTCCACCCGCCTGCTCAATCTTTAAGAAATCTTTATACATTACTGAAATTGGCCCCGTGTCTCCAATATACATTACACATAATTTCTACTGGATTGTGTGTGTTTCGCTTTAACAATGCATATAGTACTTTTCTGTGTGTACAGAGTTTTTTTTTTCTTTCCAATTTTTACGGGTTCAATTTGATTCATCTTTTCTTTCATGACATTTGGAATTGGGGTCATAATGAGAAAGGCTTTCCCCACAGAAAAACTCACTGATGTTGTTTTCTAGAACGTGTATAATTTCATTTCTTACACGTATATTGCTAATTCGCTTGGAGTGCATTGGTGCGTATGGTGTGAGGTATGGTTATTTAACGTCTCAGCATCATTTATTAAAAAGCCAATCACTTGTCCAGCATTTGAAATGTCACCTTTATTATATAATACATTCTCATATGTAATCGGGTTATTTGTGGACTTTTATCCTGTTCCATTGATCTGACTACTTATGGACCAAAGAAACTTTCTTTTTGCAACACTTGTTATGAAGTATCAAAGACACACATACCAAAAAATTTGAGGAGTGTGACAATGATCGCCTGTGTCCCCGTCACCCAGGTTAAGAAAGAATTAGTCACCATCAGTCAGACCAGCGGGAGATAGACTGAGGAAGCTATTTAGTTTCAAACACTTTCTACCTTTCCTTAATAGAGGAAGGGCGAAAGAGGAGCCCAGAGACCCGCAAAACTATTCTCAGGGCTTGAGACAGAATGCAGGAACTTTCAACATTTGCCCGGCTGAATTTCAGAATTGCTATAGACTGGGGATTCCGGAGGCCCTGCATGTCCCACTTTTTCTGAGCAGGAAGATCTACAGCCGTCCCGCCTGTTAGTTAGTGCAACTGAGACAGGACCCGGGCCTCTAGCTCTACAGACCTACTGGTCAAGGGGAAGCATACTTACAGAAGCACACCCCGAGAGCCTCGTTCACACCCACATCTGACTCAGATGGTAAGACTCTGGGTGGCGAGCTGATGCGATAGGGGTGTGAAGTTTCGGGGGAGTCTTGCGAAGAGGGTGAGAGTGTTTCCCACGGGAGAGGGATGTGACTCTTTAAGGGCCAGAAGGCAGACTGTATCGGGCAAGCTCTAACATGCCCCCCAATCTCCCCGCCTTCTGGTATTCACAGCCCTTCCATTAGGTGTGGGCTGGGCTTAATGACTCGTTTCTGAAACAGCAAGACAGCAAAAGCGATGGGATGTCACTTCCGACATCCGGTTACAAAAAGACTCTGGCTCTCATCCTAGGGGTTGTCTCTTGCGCTCTCTCGAGCTCCCTGTGAACGATGCCAGCTGACCTGCTGTGAGCCGATCTGTGCAGAGGCCCCCCCTGGCAAGGAGCTGAGGAAGCCTGCAGCCAACAGCCCGAGGACCTGAATCCTGCCAACCTCCACATGAGGGAGAGTGGACGGGGATCCTTCCCCCGTCAGCCTGGGAAAGAAAGAGCCCAGAGCCTCAGTCTACCCCTCTGCCACAGCGGGAGAGACCCTGAGAGAACCCAGCAAGGCTCCGTCCAGATTCCTGCACCACAGAGAGTGTGAGATGGCCAATGTCTCTGGTATTAACCTGCTCAGGTTTAGGATCATTTGTGATGCAAACATACACAGCACAGAAATGGACCAGTAAGTTCTAGAAAGCACAGACCCAAACGGAGCTAGAAGAATTCCTCTGGGAGTGGGTAACTTGAGGGCGGAGGCTGAACCTCTTGGCCGCTGACCCCAGCTCCTGGAGCACTGCCTGCACACAGTCTGCTCAGGAGAACTGTTCCAGGAAGGATAAGACCTGACTCGGGGGGGGGGGGGGGGGGCGGGGAGGGTGGCATGGGGGGTGGGGTGGTCAAGTAGGTCTTGGGAAGCAGACAGTAGGCAGAGTAGATCTAGGTGTCATGAAGTTTGGAATTGAAAGGGGTTCCAGGAAGGATATGGGTTCATAATGTTGCCTCGGAAATTCAGCCACCTGGGCACAAATGTGCTTCCGGGCTGCCCCTGACCCGATCCCCCGGAGTCACATAAGAGTCTGGACACAGCTGGAGTGAGCGCTCGTTGGCGTGAGGGGTCCCCTCGATTTCTGTGTGATGCTGTTGAGAAGGGGCCTTGCAAAGGGAGGCAGCCCAAGTTCAGGTCTCTGATGCTTGCTCGCTATGTGACTTTGAGACAGTTCCCTACCCTCTCTGAGCCTTGGTCCTTCGTTTGGTGGTTGTGCCGATAAGGTAGCTTCATAAACGGTCACTCGAATCCACTTAAATCCGGCTTCGAAATCGCCCTTGATTCTATCAGACTCAGTCCCGGGTCTCACAGGCCATGTGTCACAGCTTCCACTTTGCACCGGCCCCTCCTCCGGCCCCTCAGCTCCCCAGGACAGGGACTAGCACCCTGGGGCTCCCCCTCCAGGAGGAGGCTTGCACCCGAATGCCGCCGATTGGCCGTGACCTTCACTCCTAGCCTCGCACACCGCGACCACTCACTTGGACTGTCCAACTCGGGATGAAGCCAAGTCTGAGGACGCCGCGGGAAACTGAGACAGATATGTGACCCGTGGCAAGGGACACCTCAAAAGCACAGTGCCCCTCATCCTTTTGAGGAGGAGGAATGAACCGTCCTGAGCTGGGAAATAAAAAGAGACTAAAGATGAAATAAAGCCGGTGCCCACCTGCTGCACGGGGAGGCCTGACTGGGACCCTCCAGTCCGGGGGGAGGTCAAGGATCCTCCGCGGTGCAACAGCGCCCCCTGGTGGCGAAGACTGAGCTCGCACCCACGAGGTCTCCATACCCGGCCCTCCTTGCTGGCCTCCCCGCCTTCTCCCTCAGAGGCCAGAAAACTGAACTTCCTTCCCCAGAACAAAACGTAAACGTAGTATTTGCTTTCTACCGTGAAAGGTTTCATAATATGCGTCTAAAAACCCTGTGCGAATAAGGTTATGGGACGTCCCATCTTAGAGGTCATGCGGCTACTTTTGTGGAATTAATGAGAATCCCAGTACGTGAGCCCAGGCACCGGACTAGGACTAATCTAACTCAGTCCTCAAAGCAGCCATGCAGGAGCCCAGTTGTCACCCCGCAGAAGTGGACTCAGAGGGACGGAGGGCCCAAGGTTTGGAGGTCAGTGCTAGGAATCTACGACCGGACTCTCAAACATTCTGCTGTAAAGGGGGCAGGAAACACGATGGTTTTTGCTTTGGTTCGCCCCAAAACTCAGGATGAATTCTGATTTGGTTTTCAAAATTCCTACATCTCTTCCCCCACCGAAGACCGACTTTCTCTTAAGCAATTCCAGATCCCGGCTTGTTTCCAGGGAAAGTATGAATCACCCCTTTGAGAAAGTTGATTTACCACAGACTTATTTGCAAGGGAGCCAGGTAGGAGCGGGGAAAGTGAGCCAGCAGGAAGCTCGCATTCTGGGCTGGTGGTTCCCCCAGGCCCGGTGGAGATAGGATCACCCAAGGTAGCCGATGATTCCAGAACAACGCTGTGCAGAGGCAGCGGGCTAAGAAATCAAATGAAGCCCAGCACTCATTGCCAAGCACATGCTGCTGCTCTAAGGCCTGGGTTGGGCTTGGGGATCTCCGTGACTCAGATGGGCACAGTTTGCTGGCACTCGGGGAGTCCTGAGTAGGCAGAAGGCAGGAGAGAGGAAGGAACAGGGAGAGAACTGCCTGGGGAGGAATGACAGTCTGGATCCTCCCTCTGGAAATGCTCCAGATTAGGACCCCGATCAAGCACGTGGGACACAGCAAGTGCAAAGAATGGAGCAAATAGGTGGGTGCTGGAGGGTGAATCTGGGAGGTGACCTGCATGGCCTTCCATCCCCGGCTCTCTGAAGACTGGAGCAGTCCTGGGCACGCCCCACACTGGGGTCTGGGAGCAGGCAGTGAGCCAGAGCCCCCTCAGAGCAGCACCCAGACGCCCCTTCGTCTGGAGAAGGGTCCTTTGTGCCAGAATTGCCTTGGAGCTGAAGGCATCAGAACACCCTTCCGAAGGGATTTGGGGGACGAGGCAATGAAGCAAAGACTGAGGGACGACGGGGAAGAGAAGGCAATGCAAGTCCTGTTCTCAGGGAATGGATAAAGGAAACGGGGACACTGAGTCAGCGTTGGTGCCACCGACATTTACGGAGCACCGGCGATGTGCGTGCTCACAGTGCGAGGGTGTGGGACGCTGCCCCGCAGAAGTCACAGAGTTAAGTCACACTAGCCATGGATACTCCCGCTCATGCCCTTGGCCAACAGATGCATCTGTGCTGAGGACGTAAGTGAGGATGAGAAGGGCTTTCACGGTGACACCTTCTGCAAGACCATCCCCAACACCCGCCCCTCACCGCTCCCGCCTTGCCTGGCGCACGCGCCCTTCTTCCCTGCTTTATTTATAATCCCTTCGCTTCTATCACCGACATCCCTTTTTACCGCTTTTCTTTATGCCTCCAAACCTCCCCTAACATGTATCTGCCCTCAGCTCCCGGGCCTTTCTGAAGTTTTGCAAAAACGTTCTCTTTTATTATTCACCTGTGACCACGAGCATCGGGAAAAGGGCAGAGGGAGAAAGATGTGTCCTGATTTTGGATTTTGGATTGTTAAAGTTGTTTAAGATTTGGGGCAAAAAAAAACATCATTAAAATAATTTTACAATATTATAAGGAATCTTATGGGAAATCATTGTTCACCTTGTAATCCAGCCCCTTAATCTTACCAGGACTTTCGGTTCTATGTTCCTTCCAACACATAGCCATACATCTGGTCTTATTATTTCCTCTGTTTTTCCCTGACGTTATTTCAGAAAAGCTACTTTTATGTAGACTTTATGAATTTAATAAGTTAATTCAAAACCTCTCCCTGACTGACCATGACATGTTTAACTTTCACCGATTAGATATGTAGATCATTTTTTAAAAAATTTTTTAACGTTTATTTATTTTTGAAATGGAAATAGAGCACAAGCCGGGGAGGGGCACAGAGAGAGAGGGAGACACAGAATCCGAAGCAGGCTCCAGGCTCCCAGCCGTCAGCACAGAGCCCGATGTGGGGCTTGAACTCACGAACCGTGAGATCGTGACCTGAGCTGAGGTCATACACTTAACCCACTGAGTCACCCAGGCACCCCTAGATATGTAGGTCATTTTAAGGGCTTTAGCTGTTCTCTTTGTATTTTATGTTGTTGAGCCATTTTGAGCTACAGCGTATTTCCCCTTTTGCAATGACTTCCACAGGAGAATTTCCGGGGACGGGACCCTACGTTGAAGGCTACGACTGCGGTCGCAGCTCCCACCGTGTGTCGCTACCTTGCTTTCCAAAATGGTGGCACCCGCTGGCAGTTCCACCCGCAGGGGATGACTTGGCCAAGAACTCCATTTGAGATTTCACCGAGCAGAGACACCAATGTCCCTCTAAGTCAATGATCCGGCGACAGGACACGAGAACCTCTCTTCCTGTTCTCGGCCACATCAGCACCCCCCAAATCCCAGTTCTTCCAGAGGACCAGCCGCCAGAATTAATACACTCCTCTACCTGCAGAGAGTCTGAGGTCTCAGGAATCACACATGCATCGCTCTTTCTCCCTATCTGTTCTCATCCGGCCAACAGAGACAGCTGGTCATCCTCTGAGGTTAGCCTCCACCCCCAGGGTGAAGCCACAGAGGCTGGCGGGCTCAGGGGTGGCCCCTTCCTGCAGCTACTTCTTTCCCTGCAACTTGGGGGCAGAGCTGTCTATAACCTCCATCCACAGCCCTGGTCCCGGTGGCCCACCCTCTCTCCCCAGGTTCTGCCACCTCCCGCCAGGATCTGTCTGCCTCCACAGGGTTGCCTGTTCTGGATCTTTCATGTAAATGAAGTCACACGATATTTGGTCACCGCAACTGGCTTATTTCACTCACCATGATGTTTTCAAGATTCGGCCACGTTGTGGCAGGTGTCAATACGCCATTTGTTTTTATTGGCAAATAGCTTTCCACTCTACCGGACGTACCACATTTTATCATCTGTTTGTCAATGGATTGATGTTTGGATTGTTTCTACTCCTTGGCTATCACGACTAATGCTGCTATGAACATCGTGCACGAGGTTTTGTATGGACATGTTTTCGTTTCTCTTGGGTATATGCCCAGAATTGCTAGGTCACATGGTGACTCTCTGTTTACACTTTGGAGGAATCGCCAGCCTGAGTTTCAGAGTGGCCACAGCACAGTACGTTCCCACCCACAGGGCAGAAAGGTTGTGACTTCTCCGCATCCTCACTGACATTTATTATCATGTCTTTTTTTTATTATAACCACCCTAGTGGATGGAATTTGGGGTGTGATCTGCCCTAAGGAGTAATATCCTTGAGCATCTTTTTGGCCATTTGCATGTCTTCTTAGGAGAAATGATTGTGTAGATCTCTGTCTCCTTTTAAATTGGGTACTTTGCCTTTCTATTTCTGAGTTGTAAGAGTTATTTATTTAAGTCCAACTCTCTTACCAAGCATGTGATTTGTGAAATGTTCTCCCATTCTGTGGATGCTTTTTCACTTTCTTGATGATGTCCTTTGAAGCACAAACATGTTTAATTTGATAATGGCCAATTTATCGACTTTTTTTTCTTTTATTGCTAGTGCTTTTGGTGTTGTGTTTAAGAAGTCAGTCCCTAATCCCAGGTCAGGAAGACTTGCTCTGTGTTTTCTTCTAACCATTTTAACTTTTACTTTGGAGTCTTTGATCTAGTCTGAGTTAATTATTGTATATGGCATGAGACAGGGGTCTCAGCATGGGAGCCCATGATTCCCTTGACATGGGGTCCCTCCCCCCATGCTGGGGGAGAAGCGCAGCCCTTGCCACCCCAGAGCCAGCATCCCCAAGATGCAGGGCTTCCTTCCAGGGCCTGCTCTCTTGCCTACTGCCAAGTCCTGATCTCTCTCCTGAGGCCCATCTCTTGAACGGACTGCCTTTTACACCAGCCTCCCCTTTCTCCGATCCCTCCACTCCTCCTGTTTATTATTGAAAGTCTGGCAGTAAAGACGGGTGCAGAACGCACACAGTAACAACTTAAACCTGGATGCCGGCATCACAGCCCTGGAAATCCATCGGCCCTTCCCTGCACTGGGAAGGCCAACGTCTTACCTTTGACCCCGACTGCTCATCCCAGCCCACCGCCAATCCTTCTTTCCCAACACTCTCTTCCTCACCCAACTCCCAGCCTCCAATCCCCAAATGCCTGTACCTGTCTTTTAAAGAACAGTGTGTTCCTCTAAACGACACCCCAAATTCTACCGGTAACCTTTGTTCCTATTTCCAAAGCCCCCCCACCCTGGGATTTTCTATTCAGCAAAGAACCATTAATCACAACTTCACTTTTTAGCAAAGTACCTGCCAAGGCTTTCACTCATATTTTTCCCTTTAAATGATCAAATCACTGGGTAGTTGATGCCACTGAATCTTTCTCTGCCCGAAATATGTTAGCAGCCGTTATTACATGTTAAAAAATTTTAAATCCTGCTCATCAAATTTATGTCCAATAGTCTTTGAATCATTTTGCCCTCGGTCCTCCTCTTCACGTGCATGTGGTTGATGAAACTTGGTTGCTCTCTTTCTCCAAAAGATCTCTAGTCATGACATTTATTTGTCCACCTTCCTAATTAACGTTGACAGTTCTTTGGGGTTTGTGGTGATTTTTTTCTTATATTCCATCCAAAGCATTGGTACACACCATCATTTCCACATGGAGAGTGTTGATTCTACAAAACTCATCAGTGAGGCTGTCACTGTTTTGAAATTCCTAGTACTTTCACCTTTGAGCGTGCGTTTGGCGAGTGAAGCTCATTGGGACAATGAAGCATCTACAGGTGAGCAAAGAGGTGCCCGCAATGTTTCCGTTTCCTGCCCCTTCCATGTAGTGTTCCAAATATCACACAAGTTCCCAGCGGACCCCCAATGGTGGGAGTTTGGTGAGACTCCAAGTGGAATCACAAGGTAAGCACCCTGTGTCTACACTTGAGTGAGCTGCATGCTGATAGCCCCGAGAGGCCACATTTTCCCTTGGAACCTGAACTTTCTGCAAACGTATAACAAAGGCAACAGTGTCCTAAGGGACATGAATGTCCAAGGAACTCGCTTGTGCTCTTTCTTACTCGTATTACGTGCGTGTGATCACGTAAATGTGCTGAAAATGTATGAGCTATGAAATACGGATTGTGCGATTTCTGTCATGCCACACAGGGGTTAAATGCACGTACATCTGAATTTAAAAGTTTTTTGTTGTTGTTGTTTATTCATTTTTGAGACAGAGACAGAGCATGAACAGGGGATGGGCAGAGAGATAGGGAAACACAGAATCGGAAACAGGCTCCACGCCCTGAGCTGTCAGCACAGAGCCCGATGCGGGGCTCGAACTCTCGGACCGTGAGATCATGACCTGAGTGGAAGTCCGACGCTTAACCCACCGAGCCACCCAGGCGCCCCATGTACACCTGAATTTAAAAGCGGCAGCGCGCAATATAAAGATGGGTGGTAAGATTCATGCTAATAATTTATATTTTTAACTTTTATTTACTTCGAATTATGTTAAATAGCAAAAAGCACTCTGGAGAGGTGAGATACACTGCAAAGGAAAAAGCTTTACCCTGTATTACCCTAAATGGCACTTCCCTCCCCCCACCCCATTTTTTGAACAAGGGTCCTGCATTTTCAGTTTGCTCTGGGCCCACAAATTGTGCAAACAACCCTACGGCAGGACACCCACGCGAGCCTCTTCCGAGGTGGTCTCGCGAAGGGCACCAGGACGTGTAGGCCAATGAAAACTGCACACGAGCGCGTCCGCTGGCGAGGGACACTGAAGGACACCCGAGGCGGCGGCGGCGGCGGTCTGGGGCCGGACCTCCGGGGCCAGACCTCCACGCCCGGTGAGCGGCCCGGCCACGCCGGGTCCTGGGCAGAAGCCCACACCGGACCGGTTTCGGCGCACGCGAGTCTGGGGGTGCAGGAGGGGCGAGAGCCCCGCAGCCGAGCACCCCCCGCACCCGGAGGGGCCGCCCGGTCGGCCTTCCTGCCCGGAATCCCCAGGCGCGGCTGGCGCCTCGAAGGACGCATGCGCGTCAGGCCGCCCCGCGGGGACGCCGAGCGGTCCCCGAACCTGCGCGCACCCCTCCCTTCCCGGTCTGGCCGCGCGCTCGGGCAGCGGCTTCGCGCGAGGCCGGGCCGGTCCTCCAGAGCAGCGAGAGCGCCGGCCAGAGCGGCGGCGAGCCTGCCCCGCCGCAGCGGCGGCCGACGACGCGCCGGAACCGACGGCGCACCTGCGCCTGGGCGCTCGGCGGCGTCGGCGGCTCGGTACGTCATCGCGGGCGCGACGGCCCGAGGGACTGTCTGGGGTCTGCTTTCGGGAAGGTGCCGCGGCGGGACCTGCCGGGAAGATGCCAGTGGCGGTGATGGCGGACAGTGCCTTTAGTTTCAAAAAGTTGCTGGATCAGTGCGAGAACCAGGAGCTCGAGGTAGCCGGTCGCGTCGCGCTGGGAGAAGCCGCGGGGTGTTCCGCGGCCCCGGGGCGGTGCCGGTCTCCAGGGTAACGGGGCCCGCGGGGCTCGCGGCGGGCGTGGGAGCCGCGCTTGGGGAGCTCGGGACGCCGGGGCCTGCTCCGGAGGCTGCGTCTCCCCGAACGGGCCCCCGTCTCCCCGAACGCGCCCGGAGCTTGTGGTTGTGCGTCTTCAGCTAGTGAGCCCGTGAACCCTGTGCATCTTCGCTCCTGACATCCTTCAGGATGCTTCTTGTGTGAACGGGACCAGGCATCTTTCCTCCCCGGGTGGGGGGAGGCGAGGGAGTGTGGATTTCATTAAAGACATTTGTGCAAGCATACACAGACCAAAGAAGAAGTAACGTTTTATTAACTCAGAAAGCCCTTAGTCTCCTAACGTTATCTCCTAAGTTGACTGTTCTGCCTTCGGTAGGATTGTTGGAAGTTCGGTCGTGCAGATGTTAAAGTTCATTGAGCTCCCCCCGCCCCGGCACTGAAAAAGCATGTATCACATTAGAATAAAAAGTTAACTAACCAAAGGATACAACAGCCAGAAGCAGCAGCTCACTAGTAGACACTTAATATGTGTTTGCTGGATGCATTAAATTGGAAGGCAGAGAGGAATGTCTTTGTAGCTCAGCTGTGATTTTTTTTTGTTATCATCACTCATCACGTAGCCGTTCAACGTGTTTGATACAATGGTTGGTGGAATCCTAGTGCTTTACGGTTCTCTCGGAATTGGAAACGTTTGTTTCTTTTAAGAGTAACACCATATAAGAATTTGAGGACTGGGAAAGGGATCCCGTTTCAAACACAGAGGCTCAGAAGGAGATAAATCACAGCGGATGGCAGATCTAAACCTAACACTGTGGTTTTTAGTGTTCCGTACCTTCTCTAAAGCTCTTTCTACGTCTGTAGTACTAAGTATCAAAAAATAGGCTTACTTTTTAGGTTACTGTTAATAAAATACTTTCTTTAAGAAAGTGTAAGTGTAAATAAGGTTTTCCATTTTTGGCCTTTTAGGCTCCTGGAGGAATTGCTACACCCCCAGTGTATGGTCAGCTCTTGGCTTTATATCTGCTCCATAATGACATGTAAGTACCTTCTACCTGAAGCTAAGAGCAGCCGCATCCCCAGGATTTACAGAAATTATTCTTGCGTTGAAGAAGCATCATTAAAACATAATGCGCAAGGAGCTTTATCTTTAATTGTATTACTTAATACACTTATTTCATATAACGAATCATGATTTAAACAATGATTAGGCCAAGTTCTTTTAAAATATACTTGTTTTACAAGTACATATATTCTCAGCACCTGGGTGGCTCAGTCGATTGTGTGTCTGACTTCAGCTCAGGCCATGATCTCACGACTCATAGGTTCAAGCCCCGCATCGGGCTCGGTGCTGACAGCTCGGAGCCTGGAGCCTGCTTCCGATTCCGTGTCTCCCACTCTCTCTCTCTCTGCCCCACCCTGGCTCATGCTCTGTCTCTCTCTCTCTCTCTCTCTCTCTCTCTCAAAAAAAAAAGTTAAAAAAAAATACATATATTCTCTAAAAAACATTCTAATTTGTTATGAGAAACTACAGTGTCTGTAAATTCCTTTAATTCTGTTGTCCTTTTTCATCTTTAATAAAACTTTCTTAAGATCTCTGTTTACTTCATTTTGCACATCACCCATAGACCAAGAGAAACCGAAAGGGAAGATTGAGAAAGCCAAGAGGTTTCTTGAAAGGTGTCCTTTTTTCCTTATTCTTAATTCATGTTTATCGAAGAAAAGTCGGAAAGCATAGCGTACAGAAGGAGTCCCTTCTGGTGCTACGAGCCGTTGATGATTTCTATTTAAGTGTTGTTTTAAATTCTATTAAAGCTGGTTTCGTATCTCTTAGAAAACTCACCTGAGATTTCTATGACCCATACACTGTGTAACTGTCGGTTTCGCTTTGTAATCCTGTCATCATACGTGTGTTGTGGTTCAGGTTTCCACACTCTTAAAAACCACCTCGAAGTGTTGGTGGCTCTGTGCCCACTGGTGAGAGGAGGGCTCGTGGGGAGCACCGTGCACCATGTTCATTGTCAGGACATTCCAGAGCCTTGAAAGTATAGATACTTGTTTATTTTTATGTGTGTATACTTTATCTACTTAAGTGTTCGTGTGTTTGGTGCCCGTTGCCTTAATTTGAGACCCAGATCGTTCATAAAAAATGCACCGAAAATGGCAGAATGTTACTTTGGTAAAAATATTTCATTTCTTTTTTTGCCTGGAAAGCTGCTCTTCCTTCCCCTGGACAAATTTATATAAAAGTCAGTTTCATTCTATCTAATACGGAGTACTTTTAAGTCTATTTCTGTGTGTTTGCAGTGAGATCTAGAATATTGAACATCTATTGAGATCATTCTTTTTGTTCTTTCTTGGGGGGATGTAAATTAGGAATAATGCAAGATATCTTTGGAAAAGGATACCACCTGCTATAAAATCGGTAAGTATTCTTTAGTATATGCTACTATTTGAATGTGGTAACATTCGTTCAAATGGCAACCTTTTAAAGTTTTTAAGGTTTCTATTTTCTTTCCTGTGTGGTTCACAGGAGTAGTTACTAAACTAGTATTAAAGTTTAAGAACAGATCTACAAAGTCCTCTAATCAGAAATTTTAATTTCCCTTGGATGGTATAGAAACCTGTACTTAGCTTCTGATCACATTTATTGAGACACTTCTTATAAGTGTCACTTTGCCTGGCAAACAGCTGAGACATTTTAGATAAAGGTTTGGTTTGGATTTTTTTTTTCCCTTTTGTAACTGATTTATGCAGTTTCCCATGATGGTATTTCTTTGAAATTGGTGTTGTTGACAAGAATATTCTAAAAATGATTTTCACAGCATTGAAATCTTTTGCTAGTTAGCATTTTAGATTTCTTAGTTTCGATGGGAGATTAGAGGAAGTCGCCTCTTAAAAGTTTCTTCCAAAGTGAAATGAAATACATTTTTAACTTCATGGGATTCACTGTTTCCAGCATAAATGTGAATTGAGTTTTTTAAACAGTCACAGAATATGACCAAGAACTCACCCGAATTCTTTTATTCATTATTGATATTCAGCAGAAATTCATTTTAGTGTTTCTACCCTCTTTTTCTTCTCCAGACATTCTATTAAGATTGGTACTTAAGTAATTAAGTAATTATAAATGACACTCATAGTTTCAGTGATGTTAGTGAGAATTCTGTCCTGGGAGAGGCTACAGTGTATGGCATCTTAGATTGGCAGTCTTTATTATTAGCCATTTTGTTATACTTATATCCAAAAAATACGTATATATATTTTACATGCACACGTATATGAAGATGCTCTATCATGTATATTATGTATGTGTATATATGAGGTAACCAATATGTTTTTGAAAATGATGTGTAAGAAAATTAATTACCAGACTTAGTTCTGAAGTATTTTTAGATTATTTCAGGTTTTAATTTTCTATTATAATAAAAATGTGTGTAAACCACACAGATAGATTTTACCTTACTGTCCACAGCATTTAAAATCCTTTTTGATGGTGATTGGGCTAAAGAAATCATGATCCTCTTAAAAGAAATGTTGAATTATGTTTTAAGATACAGTTGCTGGTAAATCTGCAGACTGCATATTCTCAAAGGCAGTAATATTTATTGCAGGCGAACTCTGAACTTGGGGGAATTTGGTCAGTAGGACAAAGAATCTGGCAGAGAGATTTCCCTGGGATCTATTCGACCATCAACGCACACCAGTGGTCTGAGACGGTCCAGCCGATCATGGAAGCACTTAGAGGTAGTGTTTCTTTGTGCTTAAAAATTAAATTAGGCCTGTTCTCTAAGTGCTGTAATGTTGAAGTAAGTCAGTTTTTTTTAAAAAAATAGATCTAATTTAAAAAGAAAAAAAAAGTTACTTTCTGCTAGGTGAGTGGGGCAGCTTTCAAAATTCTTTTGGAAGGATTTGCTGTAACCACGTGTCTTCATTTAGTCTTGCTTGAAATTCTATCGGTGGCCAAGGGATTCACTCACTGTCTCTTTCATTTAATTCTAAATTGAAAGTGCTCTTGTCAGTAGGAAGATTTTTGCTACTAAAATGAAATCTTAGAAGACTCTACGAAGCCCAAGCTGTGGGGTGGTTAAGGTCTTAAACCCCAGGTGTTTGAAAGTGGAGACGATGCTTTGGAGGTTGTCGACCTCAGCCTTTGGTAGGGTTTGTCTTCAGCTTCTGGGTTTGTAATTCAGTTCAGTACATAGATGCTCAAATGGTTTTCCATTGCTTTGAAAGATTACAAGTCCGTGTGACATGGCACTGATCCTACGATGCAACTTGACCCTGCCTGTCTGCTCTCCCACCCCGGGCACCTGACCGTCTGTCCCAGTCTTGCTGGTTCACTCTTACAAATCCATACAGCGCTCTCTTAATGCGGTTACCTGGTTTCTGTAGGTAACACCTGCCTCCGCTCCCTGCCTTCCTTCTCTGGAGGAGTCAGCGAGCAGGGGTTTTTGAATAACCAACTGCTCATCCCTCTGTCAAGGGATAGCACCTTCTCAGGGGAGCAGGAGGTGAAGGTTGCTTCTGAGACGGACCTGATTTCTCTTGGAAAGGCGAAGCCGCATCAGCGTAAAACAGAACAAGGTCAGGGATAGCACAGGAGGCGCTTCCTTTAAATATGAAGGAAGTGAGCAGGACCGCAGGCCCGCAGGTGGGAGGGAGGCATGCGGTACGAGGTCGCCCGGGGACAGCAGGGGCAGGTTCGGATGCTCCCACAGGGAAACCGCCTCAGCTTCTTCGTGTGAGTCCAGAGGAGGCCTCAGTGTGGCGGTGGACTTTCTCGGAGGATCTGGCTCAGTCTTAGGGCCGCGGTGTGAGGGCCCAGGCCGCGTGCCGTGTCCCCACGGTCTGCGGCGGGTTCCTTGGCGGGACCAGGGCTCAGCTCTCCTGTCGCGTCAGGCAGAAGTCCCCCCTGTGCCTGCGGTGGGTGTACGGTGTTTCTTCCCGGTGCCGCCTCTGCCCCCGGCCCACTGCATTAAGTAGGCCTTGAAGGCGTCCGGCAGGCCCCTGCGAGGCTGTGTAGCAGAACGTGGGGTGGGGGGGGGTTGGAGTCCGGAGCCCTAGTTCTGGAGTTCAGGTCTCGGTGCCGTCACTCCAGTGACCCCTCAGTACCTCATTTTTCTCATTTGTAAAGCGGGATCGTAAATAGTACTTGCTTGGGGGGTCGTAAGTGAATTAATATGTATAAGCACCTAAGTATACTTACTTAACACGGATAAGCAGTCTTGTGTTCACCCGCAATATTTTTGGACCTATCCTAAGAATTTTACAAATCCCCAGGTTCACGAACGGTACTGGATTTGCCTTCATAAAATGCAGCCTGGTGAAGGAAGTCTCTTCACAGATTTGAATTACTGCTAAATTTAATATTTTGCATTTTAATGTGTTACAAACTTTCTGTTTTCTGGATTGTTCTAAGAACAGTGACTTTCTCCAATCTCTCCCTTTTCTGTTCTGAGTTAGTCACAGTCTTAGAAGGTTGAAAAGCATTTAACTAAAGACAGGCTAGTGAAGGAGCTGGCCTTCTAGTTTTTTAATGGCAACCAGCGGCCGGTGAAGCACCCAGGGGCTCCCTGTGGGCCCTTCCTCCACGGGCCCCAGAGGGAGAGAGCAAGGGACCCACACTCCTGGAGCCGCAGGAAAGGGGCTGCCCCCGGGAGCTGTGGCTCCGCCAGAGCGAGGCCGGGAGGGCGCGGAGGACACGCATTCACCGGACCCGTGACCCATCCGCGAGCAGGCCGTGTGGGTCCCCTGGGCCGTGGTGTCCAGCCCCCCCCCCCCCCCCCCCCCCCAGAATGGAAGGGCAGAGGTGGATTAGAAAGTGCGGGACCGCTAGCCCAGCCTCTCTCCGTGTCCAGCGCTAGCTGTTGGCGGGTGGGGGTAGATAACGCACACTTGTAGGTGCCGTCCACACGACAGGATGAGCGCTCTGTCAGCGTCTCCCCAGGGCTTCCGCCCGTGCTGAACGGCCGCAGACATTAGGTGCTGGCTCCGTTTATATTCCACCTTCTCACGTGTGGTTCTAATGCCCGCCCAGGTCTTAAGGGTGGCACGGTGACGAGTGGAATGGCCCTGGGTGAAAGCAGCCCGAGGTGTGTGGCCTCTGACCGGCCCTGTGGGACCCCGCCTGGCTTTTCGCTTCCTCTGCCAGCCCGCGCCCTCTGTGCTGCCCTCCCCTTTGCCAGGCCTGCCTCAGTTTCTCTCCTCTCCGGCTCTCTCCCACACCATTCTTGTTCTCCTCCCCATCTTTCTCCGCTCAGTTCTAAGCATCTGACCCCGGGGCTTGAACTGAAGTTAATATTTTTAAAATATGGTCTGTTTACCAGGCGGGTATAATTTCTGGTGGACACTTGGATTTCCCTTTCTGTTGTTGCTTGTGGCAGCTCTCTTTTATGGAGTGCCTGTGGCCTTCAGTAGGGAAAGATCCCCCATCTCTGACGCGGGTTCAAGCCCGACGTGCGGTCAGGTGCAGAGCCGGCCGGTAGGAGGAAGGAAGGAGCGGGCCGAAGGTGCCGGCGGAGGAGCACGCACGGGCTCAGGGGAGCGGAGAGGATGTCAGGCTCAGTGAGAGGTGCAGGAGCGCGCTGGGTGTCGGCGGTTTTTAAGAGGTACGAGAGAACGGGGCCCAAGCCTGGGTCCCGGTGGCAGAGTCAACAGGCGTGTACTTAGCGCTCCCTTAGAGAGGGTGGGCACTCGGGGGGCGGGTGGAAAGAGAAGAACGGCAGCCCTCCTCCTGTAGGGAGCTAGGGCATAATTGAGGTGATGGGAGCGCGGACGGGTGGGGTGAGCAGTGCTGTGCATTTAGAGAAGAGCAGAGATGGCCGTGAACCCGAGCGCTGCAGGCAGAGTTTGTAAACAGACCTAGGAGTCCGAGCGGAAACCACGTGACGGCATGAACCCAAAGGCCGAGACGAGAGAGGTGTGAGGCTCGTCTGGGAGCCGGGGGGCAAAGTGGAAGGGGTGTCTGAGCAGCTTGGTGCAGTCGTCGGGCGATGTCCCAGGAACGGAGAGGATGTCGCTGTGTCGTGGGGCCGTGAGGAACGTACGCCCCTGCCTGCTGAATGTGGACAGTAACACGCAGAGTATTTGTCCGCACGCTGGCCGCCAGGTGGGGGAGCCCTTGCGTCGCCGAGGCAGCCGTGGGTGGAAGCCAGGCTGGCCGGACCGCACCTCCTAACCTGCAACCGTCCACTCTTCTCTGCCTCATTTCTGAGACATGGAATGTGGGAATTGAAGCCTGGGGAGGTCCCACCCGTCACCTCCAGGGGGGCGGCAGGAGGGGTGTGGCTGGAATTGTTGGCGGCCCCCCTGTTAGGCTCAGCCATTCAGGACTGGACCCTAGGATCTGAGCCCAAATTAAGTCAAGAGTTTAGAGCGGACTTGAAAGTTAGGAAGTGTCAAAGGACAAAACTTCAACTGAGCAAACCTGCAGACCTAACTGGCATTTCTAAGCAGACCGTGTCGGGCCACATTCCATCTAGCAAGTAGAGGGGACTCGGAGGGCTCCGTACACAATGGTAGGAAGGAACTTGGGGCAGGGAAGGTGTTAGCAAAAGAAAAAGGATTGTTTCCATCAGGCCATCTTCCCTTAAGGGTAGAGCAGGGATGGAGAGGGTCCCTGTGGCAGATTAACTCTCCCTCGCCCATCAGAAAATCCCTGACTTACCGGTTAGGATTATTTCTAGCGGAGATTGAAGCCGCGTCAGGTATTAAGTCCCGGTTTGTTGGCGTGGCGTTTGGGGCCTGTGGTTTTCTTTTGAACAGAAGAGTGCTGTAGTTATACGGTTTGTCTGAAATTCCTAGGTGTGATCGTGTAACAGAGACCCTCCTAAGAAAGGACAGCTAATTACTGAAGTAGATAATTTCTGCCCCATTCATTCCAGTCTTAAATTTTTAAGTGGGATTAAAAGAGGTTCAAAAAAATTGTATACCGAGTACATAAACATATTTAAATGAAGTTTTCTTGGAGTTTGGGTCTTCTATTTATTAACTTTTTCCTCCTGGGTCATTTTTATTGTCCTCTGAGAGAGATTTGCTGTCTAAGAGGAAGCACAAGAAGATGATTTGTTTATTCGGCAATACCTGAGCGCGTCTTACACGCCAGGCACGTGGATCTATAAGCGTAGAAACCTTTGGGTTGATGTAGTCTTGCTGATAAAGTTGGACAAGGACAGTGACGTAACTTAATTACCAAAAAAGCCAGTTCTCTTGGTTCAATGTGTTGTGTCGCCCTCCACCCCCACCGTAGATGCCACACGGAGAAGAGCCTTCGCCCTGGTCTCTCAAGCCTACACCTCCATCATCGCCGACGACTTTGCAGCCTTTGTGGGGCTCCCGGTGGAAGAGGCCGTGAAAGGTATGGGGCTTGCTGGTTACTTTCAGCAAAAGCGAAAGTGTAAGTTACTAGGGCAGGTGTGCTTTTGAGACGTAGGTGGTGTTTGTCCTCTGGGAAGGGGATCTGGAACCCGCAGGGTCCCACAGCCACAGCGGGGCCTTGGGCAGGAGGCGGCCTGCAGCCCCGCCCCCAGGAGCCCTGCAGTGGCTCGACGTGAGTGTCCACGTGGCCATGAGGGGAGGTCGTGCGGTTGTGTGTGGACCCATTTTACGCGGCCGCTGTCACCACCTGATGAGTTAAAGAAACAACGTTTTAGTCCGCAGAGCTTTTTGGATTTCCGGGTGTGGATGAGAGATTTCGTGTTCCTGCTCACTATCAAAGCACTTTTTGCCAGAGGTAGTTAGTGTCACCTTAGAACGAGAGCTCTGCGAAGGGGAACGTTGCCGTTGTTGGAAGTGGGCATTTGGCGGTGTCGGTGAGGTGCGCTGTCCTTGCACGTGGCCGTTCTAGCTCTTGCTGGGGGCCTCTTGGATGTTCCCGTGGCCACTTTTTACCCTGGTTCCCAGGGCTGGATCCCCGAATGTTTTCTGCTTTTAGTTCTAAGAGTTTCGATCAAAACCTGAGTTAACGGTGGGCCTGTGAACTGGCGGTGTGTCCTCCCAGGCTGATGCCCAGGAAGGGAAGCTCGCAGCCACTGTGCGCCGAGCGTGGGGGGGGTGGGGGGAGGGGACGGGCGGGAACAGAGTTACTGGAAGACGCTGTCCGAGGGTGAGGAGGAAGGCGCCCGACACAGCCCCGCATCCGCTCAGATCACATCGGTTCTCTCGAGCGGTGGGAAACGTTCACGGGATGTAAGAAAGTAAAGTTGCTTAAGTATGCCGGGAGAGTAGCATTATGTTAGTAATTCTGAGCTTAAACTCTGTAATTTCTTTAAATTATCTCTTTTCCTCTGAAAGTCAGCATGTTGATATATGTATTTTTTTACGAAAATAATTTTAATTGCCCTCCCAACACACATTTGGAAACCCCTCCTCTCTGTCTCTCACCGGTACCTCCCCTCCCTTCCGGCCCCCAGACGTGCTTTTGCATTTTCATTCCCCAGGTCATCCCCAGACCGGCTCCTCCCCTCGGTGGCTCGCTGTAGAGTGTTGTACACGGCCCGTAGCATTGTTTTCCCGTGATTGACATTTTTGAGTCTCCGACCCAAACAGAAACTCCGTTGAGTCCACAGCTTGTTCCTAAATTTCCAAGGCCTGCCACAATTTGAGTCACATAGGAGGCAGCTTGATGAGAGCTGTTGTGGCAAATCATACTGTTACTCACAAACGTTTGTTTCGGCTTCTTGAAATTGATCCGTAGCTTATCACATAAAAAAGAACATACGTACCCCAGAGCCCAGATCTTAAGTGACTGCCTGAGTGTGAGTCCGGGTACCCTCCTTCCAGCCCCCTGCTAACCGTCTGGGCTGGGACGCGTCGGTGGAATTCAGACTTCATTTTCCACGTCAGTTAAGGGCGGCCCTGGTCCCCCTGTGGAGAGTGATGCAGTGATTGCCTGCAGTGACCCCCGTGGAGCGGTGCCCTCTGGCCAGCACCGCGTGTGCGCTGTTGTTTCCGTCGTTGGCAACGTCTTTGTTATTATCGGTGCAGGGATGGCAGGCCGTCCCGTCTGTCCCCCTCAGGTCTGCGTTTAGTCACGCTGACTAGGTTCACGCGGGAACACACACTTTACGGAAGATGGGTCATCTGTTAAGGGTGTGTCGGTCTGACGGAGTAAAATGAGGTTGGATACAGGTTTGGAAATATTGGAAAAATAAGCTGACCGGAGAACGTTGGCCCTCCCGCACTTTGCTAGCAGAAATACACATTACGGGGTAAAGTGCACTGGTCAGACCTTCCGTACGAGCAGCGTCACAGACAGAGGGTGGATCTTCGATGTGAAATTGCAGGGGTCTCGTGGTCATTTCTTCATCTGTGTGTTAAATGCGTGTTTCTAGGTATATTAGAACAAGGATGGCAAGCCGACTCCACCACAAGGATGGTTATGCCCAAAAAGCCAGGTAGGTGGGGCTCCGCATCCGTGGGTGCAGCTCGTGAAACTGCGCCAGGGTCTTCGGCACTGGGTTTGGGTAATGTGATGGAAAGTTCTGGACCGACAAGGTGGAAGTGACCCGGGACCAGTACAGATACAGACTGACAGACACTTGTGGCAGAAAGGATCTTAAAGACACCTCGTTTTACCTGAATTTTTGAAAGTGTATTTCTTGTATAAAAGACTATTTTATATGGGCTTTTTATAATCCTTATTACAACTTAATTTTCACTACGTTAATCTCCCATCCTTTTATTTATGGGGCCATTTCTTTCTTTTTCTTTTAATTTTTTTTAAGGTTTATTTTTGAGGGGGAGACAGCGCACAAGTGGGGGAGGGGCGGGGGGGGGGGGGGGGGGACACAGAATCGGAAGCAGGCTCCAGGCTCCAAGTCGTCAGCACAGAGCCCGACACGGGCCTCGAACTCGTGAACTATGAGATCATGACCTGAGCCGAAGTCGAACGCTTAACTGACCAAGCGACCCAGGATAGGCTACTTCAGTGTTTATCCTTAATATCAGAACTGTTGCTTTTTTAAAAAAATATTTAAAAATATTTAAGAAATATTTTCTCCTTGTACTGTAGACATGTAAACTCTTCTCCGATACAAGACTTTCAGTGGCTTCAGTGTTCACGAAATTAAGCTCTTTGGCTTTCTAAGGCTTAAGTTATTTGACCTGGCCTCGCGGTCTCCATCTGAGTTGCAGTCCCGCAGTCTTCTTCCGAAGTGAGCCGTGCTCATTCCTGCTCGGAGGTCTCTCTTGTGCTTAGCAGGACTGGCCTTTTCTCCCACGTCTTTCGAGCCGGCCTTCATGCCCACATCCATACAGCCTTCTACTTCAACCCAAAGTTCCTTCCACCTGCTCTGAATTCCTGTTGTTTAGACATTGTTGACCTGACCGTAAAGAATTACTCAAATTTGGGTGGGTTCTGCCCCGTGAAGGTGCAGGAAGTGGTGAGACATGGTCCCAGCGAGTCTAGATGCTGGAGAAACCGCCATAATAAAAAGACGTGGGTGATCGAATAGAGCATAATTGTTAACTCTGTTAGAGAAGTCTTAAATGGCCATAAGTGCCGTCGCATGCATTAAAAATGACGTGTTCTGTGTGAAAGTTCTTGCCGACACCTTGTGTAAATTCAGTTGTTACTTTTAGTTGCAGGGGCCCTGGATGTTTCCTTCAACCGGTTTATTCCCCTATCAGGTATGTATCTTTTATGCTCATTTAAAACGTGTTTCGTTGTTTCTTTTTGTCGTATGTATCTGTTTTTCTTAGCTCTAACCTTGTAAAGGAAGAGATTAAATTCTGCACTTGCTATTTATAATAACGTATCTGGTTACAAGCGAGACCAGGTGGGTTCTCCTGTGTGGCTGACGTTGAGGCCGTGGCACCTCCTGACCCGGCCACAGCGCCTCCTTGATGTCACGTAGGGAAGCCGTGGTAGGGCTCCTCCCGAGCGCTTACTCGGACGTCATCCCTAGGCTGGCGTGCGCTAACTTAAAAGCTGGCACTAAACTCCTTGACGATGGGGTTCTTTGTGGGGCTTTTTTTGTTCACTGACAGCCGAATATTCTAGAGCAGTGCCTGGCACACAGTGAGCCCTTGGTAATTATTCACCAGATTTCGTGTCACATGGGCGGGTGTCTTTCCAAGAAGAGCTGTGTTCTCTTAAGAGAGATGTGGCGGGGCACCTGGGTGGCTCAGTCAGTTGGGTGACCGACTTCGGCTCAGGTCGTAATGTCACGGTTTGTGAGTTTGAGCCCCACGTCGGGCTCTGTGCTGACAGTTCGGAGCCTGGAGCTGCTTTGGATTCTGTGTCTCCCCCTCTCTCTGCCCCTCCCCTGCTCACACTCTGTGTCTCTCTGTCTCTCAATAATAAACGTTAAAAAATTTTATAAAGAAAAAGAGAGATGTTGCATGTTAACATGGGAAGTTCAACAAAGCCACACGTGCCTTTACTCCCAGTTTAGCAGAACCACCCCTGAGACGTGAGACTTCTTGGCTTATTTTTCAAAAATGTCCGAAATCACTAACAAAGTTTCCGTTGGAGCCGTGGGTGGTGGGGCCAAGGCACTGTTCCTCGGGTGTCTGACCGTCTGTCTCTCTCTCTTTCTCCTTCGCATGCGCAGAGCCCGCCCCAGTCCCGCCCATCCCCAACGAGCAGCAGTTAGCCAGACTGACCGACTACGTGGCTTTCCTCGAAAACTGATGCGTCCTTCTGAGTTCAAGATCCACCTCCAGAATCCTGTATACTGACAAATAGAGAAATGTAAAATTTTTATTTTCAACCTATTGGCTGGATTAGCACCTCGGCATTCCTTGCGGAGTATGTGATAAAATACATATATAAAGTATATATTATATATTTTGTCCTTAAACATTATGCTGAATAGTTGTTGAAACGATTCTTGTTTTGTAACATTTGACAATTTGGATGAAGCCCGTCAGTATTACGCAGTTTATATTTCCTGGTGACTCCTGAAACCCGGCCGCCCGGCTTCCCGTGGGACGGCGCCTATCAGCCGTTTGTCCCTGCGCGGCACGCGGCACAGCCCCGTCCGCAGCGAGGGTTGACACTTAACAGCGACGCGCGTGGGAGCTGAGGAGCAGCCGGGGGTCCCGAGCCCCCCCAGTCAGAGGACGTGCTCCCCTTCTCCCAGCCCCGAGGACCACACCCCGAGTGCTGACGCGTTGTGGAGGAGGAAAGGCCGTGTCCTCAGCCAGCAGAGCGTGAGCTCCTGGCGGTGTCAGCACACCCGCTGCCCGCGCTGGAGGGCTCGCCGTGAAAACGCGACTATCGGAGACCTTCAGGAGCGCGAGCCGTCGTAGTCCTTTCTCGGGAGGGGGAGCCAAGGGCGAGAGGCGTGGTCCTGGCAAAGACGTTCTCACGATGAGTGATCCGCTTTGCGCCGCCAGCACCCTGCAGCCACCGGATGCTTGCACCCGTCCTTTGCTTCGAGTTCCGCCTTTTGGAGAAATACTGAACGAGTCTCTCAGTTTTTGTGCGATGGCCTCTGACTGTTTGGAGGTGTTTCGTGTGTCTTCAGGCTAACACCCCCCCCCCCTTCATTTATTCTGCATTTGTTCAATAAATATTTAATTGAATTCAGCTGTGTCACCTGAGATCGTTTCTGGAAATTTCACCATCCTGGTCTTTCTGTGGATACGTTCTGGTTTGTCACTGGCTCTCGAGATAGGAATTTCTTCCTTAAATACAAATGACCCATATGGTAGTGAGCACGTGTTTTCACCCGCTTTAAACCCATTTTTCAGTTGCTGTTAACATTTATGGAAATACTTTTCAAATTAATGTTTGATTTAACTCAGATGTAGAAGTCATGTTAAAAACCGCCTTGTCTTACAGCTGCGGAAGTGGAAATTCAAGAAGCAGGAGGGTCGATAGCTGGACAGCGATGACTCCCGTTTTTGAATTTGCCGGTATTGAGTGCACGTTGTCTCCGCGGGCCTTATTCTTAACGGACTGGAGTCAACCGAGTGTTCACCGATGGGGACTCGCCGAGTAAACAGGGGTGTGCAGGGCGGTGCCGTGCAGCTCTCGAAGCGTCAACGACCGAGGGAAGACCTCCGTGTGCTGAAACACGGTCCTCTCCAGAATGGCCCCTTGGAAAGGAGGAGGACTTTCTGCTGTTGCCTTGAGGGTGAGAAAGGGCCGGTGGACACAAGCGTGCATACGTGCGTACTTAACATTTCGAAAAAACAATCGAAGGTTAAACCAAAAACTAGTGAAACTGATTCCCTGAAGGGGAGGAGGACATCTGTGGACTTCATGTAGCACAACAGTGATTATTTCAAGTGACTCAATCACAGTGTTTTGAGTCTGGGTTGTCAGTGGCCCCTACACTAAGGACACAGACCCCTCAGGCTACTGAGTCTGGTTTTATGGTTTCATGGTTTCGTAGTTTTCAAAAAACTATCTTGATGTTTTCACCATTATTAAAAGTATATTTCAGGGTAAGAAAACTTAGAAATTAGGTAATCTTGTTAGAACCCAGTAATCTTAAATTTCAGTAAGAAACCTTAAATGATGTTTCTTTCTAAAGAAGAAATGGTTCCTGGCTCTGTCCAACTAAAAAGGCCTGGAATAATCATAGCCCAGCACCAGCGAGGACCAGTAAGGCTGACATAGTGGTCTCCGAACTCCATTTTCAACTAAGCAGAAGCAGAACTTATTTTCAAAGTAGGTGCTAGTCTGGGGCAGTAATTGTACGAGTTGGTCCCCAGGACAGGATGTCCCAGGTTCAGGAATGTTTTCGGAGTCTAATGCGGTTTTTTTAAGTTTGAACATGAGACCAGCTGAACATGAGACAAATTGAGCATGAAAAATCTGCTTATGTGTTTATATTTTTAATCCCAAGTTCATAATTCTAGTACTAAGATGACCTCATCATGGTACAATAAAGCCAGGACAAGTGCCTGATTCAGCCTCTCCCGTATTTATTTATGAGTCTTCAGAATAATGAAGTGATGCCCTAGTGATATCCAAAGTAACAAAATGGAACCACCGAAGTAATCAAATGCATGATGATGGAAAATTCTTTATAGAAGGATTCCACCTAGTAAGTGGAGATAGAATTCGAAAACCAGTGCTTTGCAGTCCTTTTCCTAGAGGATCTATGAAAGCAGCGTCGTTGGCTGCTGAGACCACGGGGCCGAGAATATGAGACAGAGCATAAAATAAGGCCCCACGTGCATCCGCCCGTCTCTGTGCTCTGGCTACTGCCAAGACCGCCAGCTGCGTGCAGGTGTGGCCTGACAGCACCTTGTTTACATCCACGAGTGTACCTACCTCTGTTGCTCTGGGACTCCCGGGACAGTGCCGCAGCAGTCAACAACGCAAACCTGGGTGAGGGGGAGTTAGCCTCCGCAGCACCCCTGCAACAGATGGGTCAGAACAGATCCGGTGAGTACCGCTGCCCTCCGTGTCTTGGGAGGACAGCTCCAGGGTACCGTCTGTGCCTGGCTCCGAAGAAAGACCCCAGAGAGACCCCACTGTGACCAGTCTGCAGTGGCATATGTAGGTTGCTGGTTCCTCCTCCCTTGTTTCTCTCTTCCTAGTTCTACCCCCCACCCCACCCCCGCCACTGTTTCCTGGGTGGAGAGAAGGGGTCTGTCTGCGTGTAACTTGAAGGCACCTCAATCCATCCTTTCTTAACATCGCCAGCGGGCACCAGGAGCCTGCCGGGGTGTCGTGGTACAGCATCGACCATGACTTCATGGTTTGCCATGTTTCTGCCAAAACAAACTCCCCTCCCCGGAACGAACGGGAATCTAATCACAGTTGTAGACTCAACTGCCCCTTTCCATGAAATGTGGATATTAGATGAACAAGTGAAACGCCCCACCAAGAAGCAATCAGCCAGATCTAGAACGTGGGGGATTTAACAGGACCAAAAAGTGAGTTTACTTACGAAATAAATGACCTGAAAAGGGAGGGTTGGTAGAGACAGCAACGAGTACAGATTTCTGCCCCGCGCTGGCATGCTGGGATGTGGACTCCGGTTGTGCCAAGAACTGTGGACAGATGTCTGCGTGTGAAGAAACCTGCCCAAGGGCATCACAGTTCCTGAAGAAATGAGGCTGGAGGGGCTCAGCTCTGAGCGAGCAGGGAACCGCCTTCTGCAGGCGTTTGCTGGTCGGGGCAGGGTCCCCTGCTAGGGGGCCTCCAACCCAGGGGTTTGGGCATTGGAGAGGGCTCTCTCTTAATTCCCCTTCCATGTGACCTAACATAGTCACGGGTGTCAGGGAGAGGGTATGCACACCTTTGGGGACCATTGTTCTTAACCACTAT
Organism: Panthera onca; assembly: GCF_046562875.1. Taxonomy (NCBI): domain Eukaryota; kingdom Metazoa; phylum Chordata; class Mammalia; order Carnivora; family Felidae; genus Panthera; species Panthera onca. Next base: position 4,052,598 of record NC_138346.1, on the reverse strand, counting down.
GGGGATCAGTCCCATAGGCAACAGGAATGTATAATTCTAACTCCATAATCTAAATCTAAAATGCCATGTAATCAAGTTGGCAACTGAGAGTCACTAGCCCTACCAAGACATTAAAACATAATCTAGGGGCACCTGGGTGGCTCCGTTGGTTAAGTGTCTTGATTTCAGCTCAGGTCATGATCTCCCAGTTGATGAGATCGAGCCCCACATCGGGCTCTGTGCTCACAGCGCGAAGCCTGCTCGGGATTCTCCCTCCCTCCCTCCCTCTCTCTGCCCCTCCCCTGCTCGCGTGCATGCACTCACTCTCTCAAAATAAACTTTAAAAATATTAAAAAATAAAATGTAATCTAAAGCTTCTTATTAAAACCTCACAACAGTAGAGCATGAATAGTATGTAGCCCCGCGGAATAAGTGAGGTGAGAACTAGACCAAATAAATGCAGAAATGTACCATATGGTAAGAATAGCATCTCAGATCACTGGCGTAAAGGGGGACTTATTAAAAATATTCTTGTTTTATTTTTGAGAGAGTGCGCATGTGCGTATGCGCACAAGAGCAGGGTAGGGGCAAAGAGAGGGTGACAGGATCCGAAGGAGGCTCTGCACTGACAAGAGAACCGACAAGGGGCTCGAACTCATGAACCTTGAGATCATGATTAGAGCCGAAGTCAGGTGCTTAACCGAGTGAGCCACCCCCCCCCCCCCCCCCCGCCGGGCACCACCCAGTGTGGACTTTTTAATAAATGGCTCTGGGAAAACTGGCTAGCCACTTGGAAAAATAAATCCATTAGAATAAAATCCAGATAGAGATCTTAATGTAAAAGAATGACCCCCGTGCCAGCACTGGAGGAAAAACGGGACTTCCTTCGTGACCGGGGTGAAGGAAGGGTTTTGGTGTCTCTAAATTCTGACTCATTAGAAGAGTGATCAATTCGACTACTTAAAAATGTTGCAAAGTACAAAGACATCTGAACAGAAACAGAAACCAGATGTGAATATAGAGAACAAACTGGGGGTTTCCAGAAGGGGGAGGGGTGTGGGGATGCGGGGTGTGGAAGGGCTGAAGGGGCTGACAAAGCACAAACTTGCAGTTATTAATAAGTCCTGGAGATGAAGAGTAGAGCACAGGGAGCAGAGTCGGCAGTATGGTGACAACATGTGGGGACAGATGGGGCCACGCTCATCATGATGAGCCCTGAGTACAAGAACTGTCAGGTTGTACCCCTGAGACTAATAGAACCTTGCGTGTCAACTGTACCTCAATTAAAAATTTTCAAAAAGACACCTGCCAACTGACAAAATATTTACAACAGAAAGGGCTGGTAATACTCTTCCCACATAAAGAGTTCTTAAAAACTGAGGGGATCGAAAACCAAAATCAATAGAAAAAAAATGACAAAAGATATATATTCCTCGTATATAAAGAGTTCTCAAAAATGGAGGGGATTAAAAACCAAAACAAGTAGGAAAAAAAGGAAAAGTACAAAAGACATGAACAGGCAATTCGCAAACACTTCCAAAGTGGCTCTTAAACATGAAACAATGTTCAACCTGATTGATAAGAGAAATGGAAACGTAAAATAACACCGAGTTTGCATTTGTGACCCATTCGAGCCGCAGAACCTCGAGAGGGTAACAACGCGTTCTGCCGCCAAACTCAGGAATCGGATGCTCTTAGGGTTTGCTGGTGGGAGTGCAGGTTGGAAGGACCCCTGTAGAGGGGAGTAGGGCACTACCTAAGAAGTCCGTATGCACATGTAGTTCAACCCCACAGCAGCAGAAGTATGGATATGCAAGGTTGTTTATTGCATCATTCCCGATTGGCAAGTCCTAGGAATAACCCAAACGCCTCTACACAAGGTAATGGCTGAATAACGATGGCACATCCACGTAAGCAATTCCTATGCGTCTATAATGAAGAGTGACGCAGAGCAATCTCCAGGAGACCTTGTGAAGGCAGGAAAAGCAAAGGTGCCTACAAATGCCTGGAGTCTGCTATTTTTTGTTTAAGAGAAAAGAAAATATACATGTATTTGCTCACCAGTGGGGAAAAAGCAGAGAAAAGAAAATCAAAATAATAGGGAACAGGAGGGAACCAGGTGGAAAAGAAAGACACGGAGGGGGAGGGCGGGGGGAGGAGATGCCATTTCCGTTTTGTGCGGTTCTGACTTCCTGGATTATGTTCATGTTTCACGTACTGGAAGGAGAAATAAAATACGCCATCGGGGGAAAGGGGAATGAACCAAATTGATTTATTTAAAAAAATTTTTTTTAATGTTTTTATTTATTTTTGAGACCGAAAGAGAGAGAGCATGAGCAGGGGAGGGGCAGAGACAGAGGGAGACACAGAATCCAAAGCAGGCTCCAGGCTCCGAGCCATCAGCACAGAGCCTGATGCGGGGTTCAAACCCATGGACTACAAGATCATGACCTGAGCCCAAGTCGGACGCTTAAGCAACTGAGCCACCCAGGTGCCCCTAAATTGATTTATTTTATTTTATTTTATTTTATTTCATTTCATTTCATTTTTTAATGTTTATTTCTGAGACAGAGAGAGACAGAGCATGAGTGGGGGAGGGGCAGAGAGAGAGAGGGAGACACAGAATCCGAAGCAGGCTCCAGGCTCGGAGTTGTCAGCACAGAGCCCGATGAGGGGCTCAAACTCACAAACCGTGAGATCACAACCTGAGCCGAAGTCGGTCGCCCAACCGACTGAGCCACCCAGGCGCCCCATAAATTGATTTATTTTAAATGTATTACATAACTTCCCTGAAGGTAAGGGATGTGAACTGAAGGAAGTTTTGCACAATCCTGTTTAGACTGTATAGTCCCTAAGGTTAAAGACAAAAGTAACTTTAAACATATACTGAACTTCAGTTACTGGGTTTCTTTTTTTTTTTTTTTTTTTTTTTTTTTTTTTGCAGAAAAGAAAGGTTAGGAAGTCTGAAACTATCTCGTGTGTTCTAGGATCGAACAAAATATGCAGGAAACGTTTCACTGTCCGAGAAGGAGTCCCCATTCCCGGCGTTTTGAATTGCGCTTCACAGGTGTGGCTTTTTTTTTTTTTTTTTTGGTTTGTGGCTGATGAAAGAAATGTCTCAGATCAAAGGAGACTAAAGAGACACAGCAATTCGGTGCAGTGCTGTGACTAATAAAAGTAGATTATAAAGCACAATTGGGAATTGAGGAGATCTGAATAAATGCTGCAGATTACATCAGACATTGGCAAACTGCAGCCTGTGGGCGGAGGCCAGGCTACTGCCTGTTTTGGTAAATAGAGTTTTTTTGGAACACAGCCACACCCATGTATTTATGTATTGTCTATGGCGGCTTTCACACCACAAAGCAAAATTGAGTAGTTGTGACGGAGAGTGTCCTGCAAAGGCTACGATATTTCCTGTCTGACCCTTGATAGAAAATGTCCCAACTCTTTTATGAGATAATGTTGTTTCAACAGCAATTTCCTTCATTTGGTTGATTTTACTGTGGTTATGGAGGACAACGTCCTTGTTTTCGGAAAATAAGCTTACTTAGAAAATAAAATATAGATAAACGTTTATATAGGCATATAGAAGTATTTGTCGGTAGTAAATATTAGAGCTACTTTTAGATGATTTCGTCAATGAGGGCACCAATTCTCACAATTATTTTGCCTCCACGCTGTTCATATATGCAGTACATTCATTACAGAAGTTTTTCAAGTCTTCTTTGTCTTTTGTGAAATGCATGTTCCTGAAGAGGGCAGGCCAGTTGTGTTTTTAACTATCTTCATTTGGGGTTTGTCTGACGCTTCTTCATTATTAGGTGCAGGATATACATGTTTGACCTGAACACCTTAGAAGTGACGTGCTCTCTTCAGTGTTTTGTGTCAGGCACACGGCAGCGGAAGCCCCTACTTCCTTTTAGAGGAAAATGCTTCTAGAAGCAGTGACGAGGGCCGGGCGTGCTCTCCGCTGCTGGGGTGTCCTTGCTCTGTGATGTCTCCGTGGAGGGAACTGGGAGATGTATCTGTGTGCGCAACTAACTATGTGTGTATTAGTGATTCGTGACAAGTCTCCTGACCATCCTGATTCTCCCTGCCTCTAATCGGGAATTATTCAACTAGAGCCACCTAAAGACAAAATGCCTCCAACCTTATGAACTCTTATTGCCTAGTATGTTCATCTGCAGTCATTGAAGTGTTCAAAAAGGAAGAAAGATACAGATTGAATGTAGACTTTAAGTTACAGGTGCGTGTTAGGGACACTTTGGTGGCTCAGTCGGTTGAGCATCTGACTTCAGCTCATGGTCTCATGAGTTCGTGACTTCAGGTCATGATCTCATGGTTCACGAGTTCAAGCCCCACGTCGGGCTCCGTGCTGTCAGTGCAGAGCCCGCTTCACATCCTCTGACCCCTCTCTCTCTGCCCCTCCCCCACTCATGCTCTCTCAAAAATAAACATTTTTATTTTTATAAAAATAAATATATTTATAATTCATAATATGTATACATTTATAAAAATAAATATTTCTATTTTTATTTAAGTCAATGTTAAAATCCAGGGTGATTGCTGCCAATATACTTAGCTAAATGGAGAAAACGTCTGAGTCTAGACCAACTAAGATGCTGTTTAGAGCACTAAAATTATTTTGTGATATATTGATGAGCAGGCAGAAGAATAAGGGACATCGCCAAAGGCCAGAAGCAACTAGTCTTCTGCTGGGGGCATCCCCAACCTCCACGGCCTAGAAGCTGACTTATTTTGTACCGCTGATGGGAAGGAAGCAAGCGACAGAACCTAACGTTAGGTGAGGGGAGGGAGATTAGAAAACACACAAGAAGCAGGACACCTTAAAGCCAACAGCCTCCGAGAGAGACTAGAGAGAAATCCTAGCACAGGAGTGATAGACTAGGGGTGTAAGAGCACAAGCCTATCTTCAGGGCACTCAGTAGTTCCTCCCAGAAGCTGGGCAGAAGCAAAAGCAAGTATCTGCGGGAACGAATTTACCCTAAAGCCTGAACGCATTGCCACCATCAAGGTCCCAAGAAAGATGCATCCACGATCAAAGACGAAAACTCACACGGAAGATAGGCCGTTATGAACAAGAACTAAGAACTAGGGGACTAACCCCTCAAAGGCATTAGGTATCTAACTTATAAAATGTTAAATGTGTTACATGTGAAGCTACGTTCGCTATGTTGGGATCAGATTATTTCATCAGACAATTTGAATTTCCCTAATGTTATTAGAGAAATATATTTAAGGAAATCAAGGTATTGAAAGGATAAAGGATGACCGAGAGACGCAAAGACAGTACCGGGCATACGTGCGAAAACACTAGAATCTCTCAAAAAGAAAAACATAATGACTAAAATGACAACCTCAACAGATGGTCTACCGCTCGGTAACGTCAGGGTAGGAGATTCGTGGACACAGCAGGAATTCGTTGCCCAGTGAAAATGGCAAATTTGGTATCGGGTCCAGGCAGGTCCAAGGGGTACAGGGAAATGAAAAGGGTGACCCAGACTTACGTAGCTCCTCGATTGCATCCGCACCTCCCCCTCAACTCGTGCCCGTAGTTTCACGCGAGGTTTCCTTTGACCAGCCGATGGAGGAGACAAAAGCCCAAGGCTGGCTCACAAATGGGTCACCTCGCCGTGTCGATGCGAGCCCAAACTGCACAACTGCCACATTTCAGACCACTTAGCAGCGATCATACGGGATGGCAGTGAGGGGGGATTCTCCCAGTGGGCAGATTTCTGAGAAGTGCATTTGGCCACGCACTCTGAAGGAAGAAGGAGCCTGCAGTATAGACTTTACGACAGTGACAAATGGCTAGGCTGGTTGGTCTGGGGCCTGAAAGGAACCAGATTGGAAAATTGGAGACGAAGAAGTCTAGAAGATGCACAGCTGGCTTTAAGGGAGTGGACACAGAGCAAACACATCTCTGGGTTTCACGTTAATGCCCACCAGGGAGCGCCCAATAGAGGGGATAATCCCTACTCCCAAGGGGGCGAGATACTTTTTCTTTCGGATGTCAGCCAGGCTCTCTTCAGTCACCCCAGTGCCGGCACAATGGGCCCATAAATGGGGTGGCCTTCATGCCAGGGATGGAGGCTCTTCCTGGGCCAGGCAGCACAGGTTCTCGGTCATCAACACTGACCCCACTGTTTGCTAACCCAGCATCAGCAGTCTGTGATATCGAAGCACCCACAATGGCGCCATTTCTGAAAGAAACCAAATAACTAATTGGCAGCAAATTGATCACTGTGGCCCTTTCTACCCTGGAAAGGCCCGTGTTGCATCCTTACTGGAAATGACATCCGCTTCAGGTATGCGTTTGCCTTCCATATGTGTGGTGTCTTCTCCAGCACCATCTTCAAAGAACATATAAAATATCTGTTGACCACAAATCCTATAGAACGTTGCCTAGTCTAAGGGACCCATTCTATGACAAAGGAGAAGAGGTGATCACATGGGAGCGTGACCATGTGATCCACTGATGTTGAGTTATCTCATTGATGCTAAATCCTTACCCCAAAGCATCCAGCCTAATAGAATAGTGGACGGTCTTTTCAGGGCTCAGCAGACATGCCAGCTTCATGACAACTACCTGATGACTAATGCTTCCTTCCAGGACGTGGAGTATTCACTGAACCAAACCACAGCTAATATGAGGCTGTGTCCCCAGGAGCTGGAGTACAGGGGGCCTGAGAACAAAGCGTGGCTAGATGTCCTCACCACAACTCCAGGAGATCTATGTATGGGAGTTTTGCTTTTCACCTAAGGTTATAAAGGACATTACTTGTTCCCTAGCATTAAGTTCTGAGTAACAATCTGCAGCTGATAAATGGCCAGACGTTTTACAGCCCCGTAAAATCAAAGTTGCATTCCCTGGGAGAGAGCCCTGTGAAGTCACCCAGCCTTATGAGAGAGATGGCCTGGCAAGGCAGCAGCAATCAACTTGTCATTTTGGGGGTAAGTAATCTTTTTTTATTTAATTTTTTTTCGTAATGTTTTTATTTATTTTTGAGACAGAGAGAGACAGAGCATGAGCAGGGAAGGGGCAGAGAGAGAGGAAGACACAGAATCCGAAGCAGGCTCCAGGTTCTGAGCTGTCAGCACAGAGCCTGATGCGGGGCTCGAACTTACGGACTGTGAGATCATGACCTGAGCTGAAGTCGGACACTTAACTGACTGAGCCACCCAGGCACCCCATGGGGTAAGTAATCTTTAACATGTCCTGGAAGGGATGTTTGTGATGGGCAGGGGGCGGGGGCGGGGGGGAGGGGGGGCATCCGGCATAAGAAGAAAAGGGGCTGGGGGTGATGCCTGTCTTCCAATACCGAACTGTCATGTGGGCACGTGTTGCTTATTGCTTCCAAAGGCAAGATCAAGTGGTTGGAAAAGGCTAGATTTGACTCCACACAAAGAGCTTTCTAACTGTCTAGACCGGCACCGTCCGGTAGAAGTAGAAAGTGAGTCACGCACGTGACTTTTAATTTCCCAGTAGCCGCAATAAGAAAAGTGAAAAAGGAAAGCGGGTGACATTGGTTGTAACAACATAGCTTAGTTCAGCCGGGTCCAAAGTAGTATCAGTTCAACATTTCACCCATATCAAAAAGGCCGAGGAGCTGTTTTGCATTCTTCCGTGCTAAGTCTCGAAGTCCCACGTGGGTTTCACCCTTCCAGCCCGGCTCAGTTTGCACTAGCCTTCCAAGTGCTCCCTGGCCACGTGAGCCTCGTGCATACTGACGGCAGGGGTCGGGGTTGTGTCAGAGACAGGGAGCATCCTCCCGGTCCGATAGGGAAGCCAGGTTGAATAAGCCCCATCAAGGCCGCGTGGCGAAATGTCCATGCACTGATTACGTTGGGGACCGTGTCCTGGCTCCCCTCCCCCTTGCCTCGCCTCCGTGTAACGGCGACCGTCTTCTCTGCTCCCATCCACCAGGTTACGGCGGTAAGGGCTGCTATGCCTTCTGGGAGAGATGAGCAGTTTTCCTGGAGCCTCCCAGCTTTCTGTGTGTCTGGGGAGCTTAAAAACAACCCTCATTGCCACCCTGCCTTGAGAAGCAGGGGAACAAAGGTATCTAGGGGCTCTTGGCTGGAGTAGCTCAGGAGCTGGGGAGTCGGGACCTCCTTGCGATGCCTACCTTTCCTCCTCCTCGAGAACCGCTCGTAACACTGCCGTGTGAGGACGTGAAGTCTGCCTTTTTGGTGGAGTTAGTAACCCTGATTATTACTAATCTGATCCGTTTTGTTTGTTTGTTTGCTTACTGTTAAGCAAAGTAATAGCTTTCCTCTGATTTTGTTGCTTCTCTAAGTAAAGGAAGCGTTCAGACCTTCAGACCATAGTGGAAAAGACAGTGCATGGGCTGCCTGGGTGGCTCAGTGGGTTAAGCGTCCGACTCTTGCTTTCTGTGCCGATAGCACGGAGCCTGCTTGGGATTCCCTCTCTCCCTCTCTCTCTCTGCCCCTCCCCTGCTTGCTCTCTCTCTCTCTTTCAAGATAAATAAACTTAAAAAAAAAAAAGAAACTTCTGGGGCACCTAGGTGGCTCGGTCGGTTAAGCGTCCAACTTCAGGTCATGATCTCATGGTTTGTGGGTTCGAGCCCCGCGTCGGGCTCTGTGCTGACAGCTCCGAGCCTGGAGCCTGCTTCAGATTCTGTGTCTCCCTCTCTCTCTGCCCCTCCCCTGCTTGTGCACTCTCTCTCTCCGCCCCCCCCAACAATAAATAAACATTTTTAAAAAAAGAAAAAAGAAAGAAAAGACAGTGCAGTTTTATCCAAATATCAGAAGGCAAGCTAGAACCAATATGGAAATTTCCTTGATTTGAATCATTGACAACGTATCCTGGATCGGCTGAGACAGAAACCAGGAGTTCTTTGGACGTATTTTCAAGAAACGAGTGAACTTTAACGATCATGTTGTGTGCACCCACCTGACCGGGGTGTGCATCCTGGATGTGAATCATGACTTTTCTCCTGGGTGCAGCCGTAGGAAAAGATTTCATTCTGAATAAAAGAGGACCCAGGCCATTTTCCACTTGTGAATCACATGATGGGGAGAATCGCCAAACACCAGTTTTGATTTAATAGCGTTCTCCTAATTGTACGCCTGTGTCTAGTCTCTAAGAGCAACTCAGGACAGCCAGCAAAATGCTCTACGCCTAACAATCCGTATAGCGATAAAAACCTATTCGCAGGTTCCCATGTGAATTAAATAACATGCTTGGAAAGGTGGCTTAGGTTGTTTGTGAGGTTGGCAGCAAATGATGTCAAAGGAGAATGGTCCAAGAAATTCCAGATCCATCTGGTAGCCTTAAGCCTGTTGGATGCCTTCCCTTAAAATCTAGATTTCTAGCAGACTGCTTCACAGGATTTCGAGCCCATTTCCCCATAAACACAAAGAATGTGGATGGAAATATGGGAACGTGTCCTCAGCTGCTTTCATTTTGCTGAGGCACTTCAATATGGACCGAATTCCAAAGATTAGGAGGCTTTAGTTTTGAACTTGATCTCACATTATCAACATTATCTTGGCTAAACGTTTGTCTGATGTGCTTCATGTGACCAGAACTGCCGTTCTAGATGCGGGAATCTGCGCAGGAGAAGCTTTTCCTCCCTCCCTCCAGCTAGCAGAGGCTCCGACCAGGAGAACGAGATGCGCAGGGTTAACGCCGGGTTTCGAAACCCTCTTGAGTTGAGCTGTCTACGCTGGCAAGCAGCTTAGCCAGACATCTGTTTGATTCTTACCCTTCCCTGTCACTTGTGTTTTCTACTCGTTTGCAGTCTGCTTTTCCAGCTCACTAGTTGGGGGGCCGTCCTTGCCACTCCATTCTTTGACTATCAGGTCACTGGTTAATGACACATTCCCCGCCGAGAAAGCAGCCTTCCTAAAGGCTGGGGAAAGTGCCATCCGTCATTGGACATTTTTCACGAGACGCTTTGTTTTCTTGCTTTTTAATTTTTTTCATTGGTCCTTGAAATGCCCGGTCCTGTTGTCATAAGAGTGGAATGGATGTGTTTACGGAGAACTGCAAGAAACAAAATCCGTGGTGAACTTGGAGAGCTGAGCTCTTAACAGTTAAGGGAAACAGTAAAAGATCCGGCGAAGGTGTGATTGTTTTTGAGGAGGGGGGTTATCACATCTTTGTACTTTATCGGTTCTGAAGACCAAATCGAAATGTATGTATGACAAGCTTGAAAGATAAAATAAAAGAGAATCTAACCAAATTATCCTGGACGTTTGCGGAGAGGACGTGCAGACTCAGCATCCTGGAACCCCAGCTGGACGCCGATTAACGGCAAAGCCCCTCCGTAGAGAAGGATGATGGCCTTGGCTCCTGTCCTGGGCAATATTGTCAGGGACAGACAGTGTGGCCCTGCCTTTGATTGCAACACAGAATATAAAGACACCCAACTCTCATCAGAAAATTAACTCTGAGCGCTCTGCTCTCCGGGTTTTATCAAAGGCCTGGTTATGAAAAATAATATTCATGGAGAGTTCCCAGGAGCCCTTACCCTCAAAGTGTGTTCTCTGCACCACACGGCGGGCATCCCCTGGGAGCCCCAGTCCAGCACCGTATGTTTGTTCTGGGCCTTGCCCTTGAGAAGACGTTCTGAGAAGGAGACTCAGGACAGTACCACTGTGTTTGCTGCTAAAATATGGAGGCCGTACCCCCTATCACCACATTACATGCCTATGTGAGACCCCTTGCCCCCCACCCCAAGTGAGAGATTCCTGTCAGGTCTCTGTCAGGCAGTAACTTGTGGATCCCGAGCATCATATAGCCATTAACTCCGCCATTTTGCTTTGACCCATAGGGAGCTCAGAGCTGAATGCCAGCCCCACAGCATGACTTCAGCTTGGCCACGGCCACACAGCGGTGTGATGGGCCCAGCAGGCCGGAGCTGTCATCTTCATTATCACACTGAACTGACACAGAGGAAGGAGATGACTGAGGCCACGTGTAGTGATGCTGGCTTAGACAGGAAGTTTCCGAGAGACAACTGAGACACCTTGAACTCCTTAGTGTCAAATGTTCAGACAAAGCAGCGTATGTAAATATCTCAGAGATCTCTTATCTGCTTGACCCCATCATGTTTCTCCCCATCATTCTTTTTTTCTAGAGAAGTAATCAGTGGGAGCCTGGGTGGCTCAGTTGGTTGAGTGTCAGACTTGGGCTCTGGTTCTGATCTCACGGTTCATGAATTTGAGCCCTGAGTCAGGCTCTGCGGTCTCGGTGTGGAACCTGCTTCAGATCCTCTGTCTTTCTGTCTCTGCCTGTCCCTTGTCCCTTCTCTTTCTCTCAAAAATAAATAAACATTAAAAAAAAAAGTGATCTGGGGCGCCTGGGTGGTTCAGTCGGTTAAGTGTCTGACTTTGGCTCAGGTCATGATCTCCCGGTTCTTGAGTTCGAGCCCCGCGTTGGGCTCTGTGCCGACAGCTCGGAGCCTGGAACCCGCTTCACATTCTGTGTCTCCCTCTCTCTCTCTCTGCCCCTCCCCTGCTCACACTCTGTCTCTCTCTCTGAAGAAGAAATAAACATTAAAAAAAATGTTGTTTTAAAGAGAAGTAATCAGAGATGTACCTAAAGATTTTAGAACAAGCATATTAGTTAGAAAATTAAAATGACGTTACAAGGTAAGCAGTGCTTGAGCAAAAACCTCTATCCCGACCCTCATGCTGAGGTTGGGCTGATGGGCACTGGCCATGGCAGCCTCTTCCTCCTTCAAGAGCTGGGTCTGGGGGTGAGGAAGACGAGCGAGGGCTGAAAGTTCCAAAGTGCCAAAGGATGCTTCTGTGCTAAGCGACTGGGGGGGTCATGGCTGCAGGTCTGCTCCTGGGTGTGGAAGAAACTCCCAGTCGTGCAGAGTGCCGGCTGCAGCTCTAAAGCGTTGGCTTTCGGGTGTGGGGATCCCGGGTCTCAGCTCTCAAGCGTGACCATGTGTCAGACCTGAAAACCAGTGTTCCCCTTCCCCGTGTATGACCTGATGCAGAAGGTTCACCACGTTTTCTCATCCCTGAAACACGGCTTCTAACAGGGTTAGAAGGGTTTTCACTCCAACTTCCTAAACCGGTTTTGGGAACACAAGTTTTCACGGTTTGAGAAAACCAGCCCCAGACACCCGATGACTCCTCTGCGTGCTTTTCCATTCACACCCCCCCAGAGCCCTGATCACCCAGCAAGTTCCAGACGTCTGAACGAGGCATGCACATGTTGGTGGCGAACTTCTCTAATTGAATTCATTCTTTGGCTCTGGAGACTCTGCTGGGAGTGATAGAAAAGACGTTTAGGAAAGACACTCGTCTTAAACATTGCTTTTTTATGTTAAAGAGAAAGAGCACGAGTCGGGGGAGAGGAGTAGAGGGAGAGAGAGAGAGAAAGAAACATCTCAAGCCGGCTCCACACTCAGCATGGAGCCTGACGCGGCGCTCGAGCCCAGACCTCGGGATCACGACCTGAGCCGAAATCAAGAGTCGGACGCTCAACCGCCTGAGCCACCTGGGCGCCCTGCCTTAGACATTTTAAAAAGAAGCACCTTTGCCGAAGTGCTACCCTTCACTGCTCCAGGTCTGCCTGCCCTGGCGTCGGCCCGCCAGGACCCCCAGCCTCACCAGGTGCCCCTAGGCACCCCTGCTGCCCCAGCCTCCCGACCGTGAAACCAGACTCTGCTGGGAAGCTGTCTTCCCTTGGTGACACTGTTGCTGCCATCACCCTGGCCTTAGCAGAGGACACTGGTGTACCCCTTCCCCCTTGTCCCTGACCCCCCACGGCATGGCCAAGACTGGTCCACGCATCCCAATACCGTTTTGCCAAGGGTTCAAGGACAACAGCAGAAAAACGCAACCCAGAGCAAGCCTCACACTGACGCGAGCGACCTTTCCTTGAAGTCCCGCAAAGGCCTTCTGGCTGCCTACATGCGTTTCACAAGGTCTCGGAAGTTCAAGTTCAAACAGCAGCCCATCTAGGGATGCTGGGCCCAGCCCTACACGTTCTTTCCCATGCTGTCCTCACCAGTACGTCCAGAGGTCTGGGCTCCAGCCCCCCTCAGACCCCTCTGCACCTTCACAGGCCAACTCCAATGGAAAACTGGAATATTCTCTCCCCCCACCCCCCCACACCCCCCAGACGTGCGTCAGGAACCCCAGGGCCAGGAGAGCACACACGGGAAGCGACTGGCCACTCGACACCATCTATAGTCTCTCTCATCATATGGGGAGGCCTGACTGGCTCAGTCAGTTAAGTGTCCGACTTTGGCTCAGGTCAGGATCTCTCGGTTCATGAGTCCGAGCCCTGAGTCGGGCTCTGTGCCGACAGCTCGGAGCCTGGAGCCTGCTTCGGATTCTGTGTCTCCCTCTCTCTCTACCCCTCTCCTGCTCACGCTCTCTCTCTCTCTCTCAAAAATAAACATTAAAAAAGATGTACATTTGTTTTGCTTTAATGCTTTCACCTGAGAGATTGCATTTGGGGAGAAGCTTCTCTCCTGCTGAGAGAGAGCCACAAGCAGGTGTTCCCTGGGCGGGTCTGCAGGTGCGTGGCCTGGCCGCTGACAGGCGCCCGTGCACCCTTGTCCGAGCCCCAAAACACCTTCACCTATAGCACGGGAGAGAAGGGTGCCTGCTTGGAGCGAGAACAGATAGCTTTCCCCCTGAGTCAGAGGGTTCTGATGCATGTTTGTTTTGGCGCGCATCACTACGCAACAGACCTGGTGCGCTGAACAGATTCTCAAGGGAGTCACGCACCCACGTCCCTGTCTCCAGCGGGTCCCTTCCCATGAAGCTTGGCTAACACCAACCTTGATATTATCCGCCCTTGGTCCCAGCGCCCTTCCTCACTCTCTCTCTCTGTGACCCACCGATCCTTCGCGTATTAGACGAGCCAGAGCCCAGGGACAAGGAAAATAAGGACTATTCTCAGACACCAACGAGTGTCACCACCGAGGTCCTCACCCTCCCGGTGCCTCTCTCCCACCAGGGCAGCGAACGCTATTTTGTCATTCAATTAACCTCAAAGTATATTTAGAGGAGCACCTGGGTGGTTCAGTCAGTTAAGTGTCCGACTCTTGATTTAGGCTCAGATCATGATCCCAGAGTTGTGAGTTCCAGCTCCTCGCTGGGCTCTGTGCTGACAGCTCAAAGCCTGCTTGGAATCTCTCCTTCTCTCTGCCCCTCCCCTGCTTATGTGTTCTCTCTCTCTCTCTCTCTCTCTCTCTCTCAAAAAAGGGGGGGGGGGCACCTGGGTGGCTCAGTCAGTTAAGCGTCCGACTTTGGCTCAGGTCATGATCTCAGGTTTGTGGGTTAGAGCCCGACATCAGGCTCTGTGCTGTCTTCGGATCCTCTGTCTCCCTCTTTCTCTCTGCCCCTCTTTCTTTCTCTCTCAAAATTGAATACATGTTTAAGAAATATATATACATCTGTACATATATATGTGTGTATATATATATGTGACCTTTGGCACTTACAGACCCATTCTATAATCACAAGCACAAATAACTGAAGGCTTTCCCATCGTTCAATAGCATTGGTGAGATTAATTCAATTATTTTGCCATTTTTCTGTGTCTACTTTGGTCTAGACAAAGGTTGGGAGGGGCACCAAATGCTTCATCTGTTTTCTAACATCATTTGAAAGACTGTGAATTTTAACACACTACCAATCCTGAATGTCAGTCCCCGAAAAAGGAATTCGAGGCACTTCAAATATTAAGAATTGAAAACGCCCAAGCCTACAAATGCACTGGCTCAGCATTTCCAGAAAGAGAACTTGTGTTTTTGTCTGATCGACTCAAGTTTTCTACCAGCAAGAGGATTTTGTTTCTTTGGATTTTGGTGGGAACCTAGAGTGTCGCTGGTATCGTGCAAGTTCAAGGTGGACTCCTCCTCCGGATGAATAAATTAACATACATTAATATATTAATATACATGCACCGCAAAAGATCGCCTACTGAGAGCCAAATTCCTTTCTCACCCTTGCCTTCTGCTTCTCCCGACAGAGTCTCGTTTCCCGTGTGCTCCTGTCGTCTGCCCTCCCTGGGGCAGGGGTGCAGGTGAGGGTCAGCCCCAGGGGTCTGGCCGGGCCCAGCCCACTCGGCTTCCCTCCTGGGCTCCCCCAAGAACTCCGGGCTCAGTCTCACTTTTAGGCTGATCGAGGCTCCTGTGTGGGCCTGGGCCACACACACAGGCCACAGTCTGTGAAGGCCACATGTTTGTGTGCAATGAGGGGAGAAGGACGTGAGACTTCCCTCCGGCCTTAAGGGAACACAGGTGCGGAGCCCCCCTCCCCAGACCTGTCCACCGGAGGAGACCGAGGCTGGTCTGGGAGCTCCTGGGCTCCCTGCACGCTACCCGCTGTGGAGTCAGCACCCCCGCCCCCGGTCTTGAGGCCCTCTTGGTATGGAGTCTGAGTCCAGGGTCCCGCGAGGGCCACCATCCCCGATGCCGTCCCATGGACCTCCCTCCCTTGCTGTGATGTGCCCCTCTGTCCCCACTCCCCCTATTTATATCTCTTTGAAACTCAGTTTCCAGCTCCCCCCTCCCGCCCCTCTCCATTGCCTGTCCTTTTTCTTTCTCCATTTCCTCTTGAACTGAAACCAAAGACTGTTGAATTCAGTCTAAGAGACACTTGTCCTGAAACCATTGTCTCCAGCCGCTGCTAAAGGGGAAGCGGGGACATCCACACAGGCGCCGCTCGCTTCCTTGGATGGTCTGCCGTCCCCAGTCAGTGCCTGGAGCCCTGGCCTCGTCCACACGGGTCCCGGGTGACAAGCGGGTATGGCGTTCGAGTGAGTGGAGCCGCGGTCTCAGCCCCACAGCCTTGGACTCGCACGTCTGGCCAACCCGGGGATTTGTTTTCCGTGGCTTCTGGAAGAAGAGTAAGGATGTGCAGTGGGTTACTGTCCCCTCGAGCCCGGGTCCCCATGGGTCAGCCCGAGGACGAGAGATGCCCACCAGATTCACCCAGGATGCATCACAGAGGGGACAGCCGCTCTGCTTGGAAGGAAATGTCAGAGGGGCATCCGCGTGTGCAAACCCCTTCGAGAAGTAGTTAAAACAAGTCTCATTTCCTACCCGGGTGGCGGCTAAAACACTCTGCCTTCCCCTTGGTCTTCCCCAAACTGACAAAATCCTAAGAAGCAAATACGAACAGCCCTGCTGTTACTGAGCAGCCCACCCACCCTGGCCCTGGCCCCTGGCCCCCACCTCCACAGCCTCAGATAGAGGCCCTCCAGAAGTTTCTGGCAGCCTCCTGATTTGCTGGTGTCCTGTTTCCTGGGCTCTTGTGAGCACCGCCTGAGCACAAAGCAGAACAGTTCTGCAGCTGCCTGGGTTCTGAGCTCAGGGCTGGGCAATCCAGAGGCAGCGGGGTGGGGGGCGGGGCGGGGGCCCTGGGCAGTGTCTGCTGTGGGCCGAGGGTGCCCCAACTCTAGGGGCCTCTGCGTCCTGGGGCTGGGGACACCTGGCAGCTGCCGGCAGGGGAGACGCATTAGTTTCCAGGGGAGTGCCCCCCCCCACCCCCAGCCCACCTCCTCCTGAGTCGCTGGGCAAGAACGCCCCTGCTCGTCTTTGCCACCCCCACCCTGCCTCACGTCCCCGCTGCCCAAGAAAACACCTGGCAGAAACCCAGCTTCTTGAAGTGGTCAAATAAACAAGAGGCCTGTGAGTCATCGCGGACCGGGCGGCTGGAAGATGGGGGGACCCAGTGCCAAACCCATGATGTGGCGCGTCTTCCTTCTGGGAACCCTGAGTCATAGAGGGACGCGGGAGCTGGCAGGGTGCTGGGGGTGAAGACTGAGCGCGACTGTGTGAGTCTTTCCGTGTGAGAGTCTGTGAGTGAGTGTGAGCTTGCGTGTAAGTGTGCGAGAGTATTTGTGCGTGTGTGGGAAGCCGAGAGTGTGTGTGTGTGTGTGTGCGTGTGTGTGCACATGGGTGATCTATGCGTGCACACACAAGCTTCCCTCATCCCCCTTTTCCTTCCCCCAGATGGCTTTCCGGGGGACAGGCCTTGAACGGGCACTTGACGTAGGTAAGAAGGTTCCAGGGGATGGGTCGTCCTCCCCGCCCCGCGTCCTCCCTGCCTCCTCCGCCGGCCTGGTGGGATGGATTGTGGGGCTTCACAAAGCCTTCTTCTTCGGCCCACCACACCTATTTGTTCATCTGGGGGTCATTCCGTGCCAACTCGGGAGATGTTTACGAAAGTCTCGAGTTCTACCTTCAGTTGTTAATGCCAGGCTCGTCAGGACAGCCAAGGCTGTAGGTGGCAACACGGGGAGCTCGCCCTTGCTTGCTGATGCTTCTCGGCCACACGGTCAGGCAGACAAGCAAGGGCCTCACAAGGGGCAGCGAGGGGAACGAGACGCCCAGCCAGCCCAAAGCGGGGCGAGGGCATTAGGCGGAGGCATTACCGCGGGCTTTAGGGCTGTGATATCGTTCACTCCATCCACCCCATGGGTAGGGGAGTCGTTTACGGTCTGAGGAAGCTGCCCCCCTTCCCCGGACAAACCTGACCCAGCACCGGGGCGAACGGTGCAGCCTGGACTCTAATGTCCCCTCTTTGACTGCAGCGCGTTCTGCTTCCTCAGTACCAACTCATCTCAACTATTTTTTAAAGGCATCAGAAAACACAAGCTTTATGTTTTTCAAGTATTTTGCAGGCAAAGTCATCGTTGGAGCTGGAGGAGGGCCTGAGGTTGCGTGGAAAATAGCCTCGGACAAGGGAAGCAGCCATGTGAAGTTTGTCGGGGAGCTCTGACCTCACCTGGCTCAGCTGCTTAGCAGGAAAACAGTCCCTCGTTACAAAGGAGATCCAATGAAATCCTGCAGCCGTCGGAACTCAACTGTATATTTTCTAAATCTCTAAACCAGAAGTTCTCAACCATGAGCGATTCTGTCCCTCCCGGTTCATTTGGCGATATCTGGAGGTTGTTCGGTCATCACAGTTGGAGGCGGAGGGTGCAGAGGCCAGGGATGCTGTTCAACTCCCTACAGTCACAGGACAGTCCCCGCCACTAAGAATGACCTGCTTCAGAATACTGTTAGAGCCATACTTTTCTTTGCCTGCTAGTCCGGGGGCGCAAAGAGCCCAATGTGATGGTGGCCTCAACATCAGTGGGACCCTTGCAGCGCCCCCTACTGGGAGCACTTCTGGGTGCCCAAAGTTGCAGGTCCAGGTAATGGGCAGTGCAAGTTCCCTGGGAGTGATGAGGAGCAGTCCTACCGAGGGCACGAGCCAATGTCAGCTGTAGGCTTAGCCCACGGGTGGCGGCCTGGGAGACAGGGCCCTGCGCAGTTCACTGGCCCTTTATTATACTCTCCTACGTGACCCTGCCCGAGAGTGCCATCTGTTTCTTGCTGGGGACCTGACTGGCACGTCTCCAATCTTCTTGAAGAGTGGTTCACAGGGAACAGAGCCCCCAAGCCATTACTACTGAACAGCAGGAAGAGCCCAGATCTGAGATTCCAAATCCCTGATCCAAGGGTTTCTGCCTGCCTGACCCATGGAGTTTCCCAAAGAGACTGTACCAATCCACGCTCCCACAAGCAGTGTGCAAAAGTGCAGTTGTTTTACATCTTTGCCAACACTTAGCATTGTCTGTCTTTAAACATGTATTATTTCAGTCATTCTGATGCGTGGGGAGTATCACTTCGGTAGGTTTTTTTCTTAATTTATTTTTTTTAATGTTTATCCATTTACTTTTTGAGAGAGAAAGAGATCACAAGCTGGGGAGGGGCAGAGAGAGGGAGGCACAGAATCCAAAGTAAGCTCCAGGCTCCGAGCTGTCAGCACAGAGCCCAACTCGGGGCTCAAACTCACGAGCCGTGAAATCATGTCCTGAGCCAAAGTCGGATGCTTAACCGACTGAGCCACCCAGGTGTCCCTCACTTCAGTGGTTTTAATTTGCAACACTCTAATGACCCGGGCAGTCGAGCAGCTGTCCATACGTTTATTGGTCATTGGATATCATTTTTGCAAAGTCTTTTGCTCATTTTACTGTTGGGTTGGTTTTACTGTTTTACTATGATTGATTTTTAGGAGCTCTACATATGTTCTAGAGATGAGCCTTTTGTCAGATATATGCGTGCAAAGCTCCTCTCCCATGCTGTGAGTCACTTTTCACTCCCTGTATGCCATCTGTCTTCATATTAGTATCCTGCGGTTCCTTTCCACTGCACTTTTGGTTTATTTCCATTGATTCCTGAATTTCACGTTTCCTTTTCCTTAGATTCCTCTTTTATTTTGCTGAATTTTATCCCTGAGGACATCTTCCTGATCCCTGAAAGGACATATAGAAGATAATACTCGCATTTCTTGAATATTAACGGGCCTTTGTTTTGCCTTCATCCTTGATGGGTAGTTTAGCTGGGTACATGATGCTTTGAGAATTCTTTTTCTCAGATTGCATCAGTGGAAACAGTCATGAAGAAAGAATATCTCCTCAAATCTCATTTAGAATATATATCTCAAATTTCCTAACTTTTGCTTTTTGTTCTTTTTCTTCTGTTTTTCTTAAAATACTTCCTCTGTTTCATAGATGTCCAGTTTCCCTGAACAGCCAACTGGTCTCCCCATTTTTTCATCCACAGAATCTGGTGAGTTTTCAGTGCTTTTTTAACTTCAAAGGAAAGCTATCCAAGATAAAAGGATGGAAAATTTTGGAATTCTTGACTTTTTTTGTGGATTTAAAGTAATTTGGTGTGCAGCGTAGGAGCTGCAATTAGAGGGAGGTGGCACAGACCTGGCAAGTCTGGTGCTGGAACCTGTCCTCTCCTCGAGGCCACCTGCTGTGGCAGTCCACAGCCAGATGGGGGCGCTGAACCCTCGTCTCCTGGTGCCAGCTGACCACCTGCAGGGAGAGCTGACCCAGCAGGACATCCTGCTCTATGCCCTCCCCACCTCTCTCCAGGCAGTTACTGTGGGGTAAAGCTGGCCCCAGCCTGGGGACTGATGTTCCTTCCCTATTAACTGAACCACCATAATCTGCAGCCCCCTCCAGAAGATGTAAGTGGTGGGATGGTCCACCTTCCTTTACCTCATTTTTGTCCTGGTACCATTGCTTACTGTAAATCATCAGGAATTTAGGAATTTGGATGTTGCCTTTTCCTAGTTCCCAATGATTACAGAGAATCCCCCCTATTATCTTGTTAGGTCATGTTGGTGGAGATTTGGTAAAGGATATAAAAACTACAAAAGGCTGGGAAGTCATCCTGAATGAGAACTTTTAATGGAAAGTGTGATGGAAATCATCTGTAGTCTCAAATGCACGTCGAATAGTATATTCAGAGATTCGGGATTAAATGTGACTAAAATCCAACTTGATATCCAGACTTTTGACTCTTTCTTCATTTTCTAGTAAAACCCATAGCCAATGGGAGGGTCTCCTTTATTAGCTCATTCTGAAATTGTCAGTAATTTACATGTTACCCAAGCGATACAATAGCCCTGGCTTAATTATCCAGGAAACTAGGGATGGCCTTCAGCTGGAAGAGCTAATTGACCTCCTTCTTAATTCAGCAGCAGGGAACCCAAGGTATGTCTCTGAAAAATATCTTGATTATGTACATACTTTTGTGAGACTCTCCCTCTTTGCTAAGTGCTATAAATGCTAGTTTAAGTTCTTTTTTAATCAAGACAGCATGTCAAAGATTTGTATAATTAGTTCAACTTGAACTCTTAGTGGGTTCAACTCAGTCAACACTGTTGGTTTGGGATAACTATTAGCTCTACAGCTCACCATAAAATATAGTCCCTTTCCTAGCTCATTTTACTTTCAAGATTTTTAAATAAACTCTATGTTGTTAGTTTGTTCATTTTTCTTTTTCTTTTTTTTAAGTTTTTTATTTATTTTGAGGGGTGAGGGGCAGAGAGAGAGGGAGAGAGAGTGAATCCCTAGCAGGCTCTGTGCCACCAACATAGGCTCAAACCACGAACTGTGAGATCATGACCTGAGCCAAAACCAAGAGTCAGACACTTAACCAACTGAGCCAGCCAGGTGCCCCAGTTTGTTCGTTTTTAAAGAAGAGACCAAACCATGTGACCTAACAGTTTAGTGTTGTTCAAATACCAATTTTTCCCAAAGTGATTAGTAAATAAAATTCCCAATGAAAAATTTTGAAACCCTACAAAATCATGCCATCACTTTTTTGAGTTTTTTTAATTTGAAATAATCTCAAATTTACAATACAACTGTACATTGTACACAAAAATAGTACAGAAATTCTACTGTGCCTTCTTCCAGTTTCTCCAAATGTTAACGTCTAATATAATCAATGATACGATTATCAACGCCGGGAGATTAATGTTGATATAGCACTATTAACTCATTTACAAACTGTATTCTTGTCTGTCTTTCATGACTTCAATATCAGTGAGGAATACTGGCCATTGTTTTACAGAGTGTCTCTTAATTTGTATTTCTCTGGTGTTTTCTCACAAAGAGACACGTTATGCATTTTTGCCAGCTCCCCCCGCCCCCACCAACATTAAGCAATGTTATGTCCTTCCCAGTGCCCCACAACAGGGGGTACATGAGACCCTTATGTTCTATTACTATTAATGACCACTTTGATGGTTTGGTTAAAGTTGTGTCTGCCAGGTTTCTCCACTGTCAGGTTACCATATTTCCCTTTGTAATGAATAAGTAGCCAGTGGGGAGGTACTTTGAGATTACATAAATATGGCATTTCTCACCATACTGTCACTCACTGATTTTACCATCCATGAATTCTTTCTGCCTACGACAATTATTAGCATGTGTTCGCCAAATAGTGACTTTCTATATCCACCATTTCTATATGTTTTAACTGGAATTTTACTCTAAGTAAGAGCTGTGCTTTCTCGCCTATTTATTTATTCACTTACATGTTACTATCAGCATGGACTTGTGGGCATTTAGTTTATTCTAGGGATTATAATCCATCACTAGCATTATATATTTTGTTGCTCACCTTGTCCCAGATCCAGTCATTGGAAGAGCCTTCAAGGTGGCTCCTGTTTGGGCATGACCCCATTGTTTTTGGATCCCCATCTTACTTTCTGGCACCACGGAATGTTCCTGGCTGATCCGGTATGTTCCCTGGGCCAGCCCCGGTGTCAGCTGTTTCCCAGGGAGCCCTGTTCCTTTCAGTGGAGAATGTTACTTAGAAGCCAAGATCCGGACACCAGGTGTGCTCACTGCTACTGGGGTGTCACTGCTTCTCAGCCCTTTCATTCATCATTTAGGTTCATTTGTTACAATGTTCCATTTTGGATTCACCTCACACTCTGTGTGTGGGAAAAAAGTAAGATAGTCTCCATTTCCTTTACTGACACTATTGGAAACCAAAATTCAATCCTTCCAATTCCCTTACCCCTCTGTTCTCCCATTCTTGCATTGCATGTTCAGAGTACACAGAATGTTTGACAAATCTGAGACGGCTCCTAAGCAAGCTGGAGGGGGCCTTCAGTCCTAGAGCTGGAGAGGCAGGCTGGCTGGCATTCCCACTACAGCACTTTCAGGGTCTGAGAGCCCAGCAGACCCAAGCAGCCCAGTACTCATAGTTTAGTTCCATCTTTCAGACACACCACTTAGGAAGAGAAAGGATTAATCATGCCGAGGGAAAACTGTTTCCATCAGTAGGATTTAGGATAGTTCAAACACTAGATTGCTAGTTCAACCTTAGTGTTTGTCTTGTTTTGCTTCAGTTCCCTTGATCGAAATACTAGAAGCCTCTGGCTTGGGAAAGAGATTTCCTGTTGCAATATGTGGGATATTCCTACCCACAGTGTGCATCTTGACCTGTGTGGAGTTGTTTTTAAAATGGTAAGTTGCTCTGTGCTTCTAACTGCCCAAAGCCAGTGAGGATGTATGAAAATAGGTACCTTAAAACACTATTGGAGGTAAAATAAATTATTTCAAAAAATTTTCAAAATGAATTTTGCAACGCATTTTATACGTTGATGTTCTTTTCTTAATTTCCTCACCAAAGTCAAAGAGTGATTATGTTATGGTACTTTGAGTATTTTTCTTTCTTCCTACTTTTTTGTATTTTGTAAATCTGCTTAAATAAGCAAAACCTACTTTGATAACAATGTGTAGAAAATAAGGCTTTTCATTTCTAGGAAGAATAAGTGGGTGGGCTCACTTAGTGGATTTAGTTACAGTGGTATGGAAGATTAGTTCTAATGTTAAAAATAAGAATTCTCAACCAAAAGGGGTGTGGCTAACAGAATCATCTAGAAAGTCTTTCCAAAATACATATCTGCATATTCAGCTCTTATGCCCACCCAATACACTTGTTTACACACACACACACACACACACACACACACACACACATACATGCACATGCACACCTACATACACACACAAACGCACATGTTCACTAGGACTAAGAACTATGGTTCTCATTCTCCATTGGGAAGATGCATCACCAAGGGGTTGGGGAAATCTTCACTGAGAAGGTGGTAGGCCTCCCCTGGGGGGTTGGGGGAGGACACAGGTAAAGACTGGAGCTCAGGGGCACCTCAGTGGGTCAGTCGGTTAAGTGTCCAACTTCAGCTCAGGTCACAGTCTCACAGTCTGTGAGTTCGAGCCCCGCGTCAGGCTCTGTGCTGACCGCTCGGAGCCTGGAGCCTGGTTTGGATTCTGTGTCTCCCTCTCTCTCTGCCCGTCCCCTACTCATGCTCTGTCTCTCTCTGTCTCAAAAATAAATAAAAACATTTTAAAAAAAAAGACTGGAGCTCATACAAGCTTTTAGTAATAACTTCACTAAATTTGTTTAAAAATATAGAAAGTAGTCGGGGCACCTGGGTGGCTCAGTTGGTTAAGCGTCTGACTTTGGCTCAGCTCATGATCTCATGGCTTATGAGTTCGAGCCCTGCATTGGGCTCTGGGCTGATAGCTCAGAGCCTGGAGCCTGTTTCTGATTCTGTGTCTCCCTCTCTCTGCCCCTCCCCCATTCACACTCTGTCTCTGTCTTCTCAGAAATAAATAAACATTAAAAAAATTTTTAAATAAAATAAAATAAAAATATAGGAAGTAATATTTGGGAAACCCAAGAAAATCAAGAAGTTACTTATAATTCCACAGTCTCCAGAACAGCCAGCTTGCATTTTTGTGTGTCTCATACCAGTGTTTTGGAAAAACATAGCTCTTAAAAAGAAACTCCTACCCAGGCCTTCCTTGCTTGTGAAGGCAGGTGTACAAATGATACCGTCTGATTTGTAAAAACCAGAGACGATCCAGTTTGAGAGGCCAGGCAGATGCACAAGATCAAATTACCGCTGGCTGTGGACCGCCGAGGACGCTCTGAACTGAGGAACATGGGTGGGGACACTGGCTGAAATGCGGGTCTGGGACTGGGGGTGGGTGGAAGGGAACAGAGCTGGCACAAGGCCTCAGGCCAAGGTCAGAGCAGGTCTGAGGTCTGGGAGGCCAATCCGAGGAGACCCAGAGAATCCCCCACATGCAGGGCATGGCGTCCAACGGACGTCCCGCCAGAGGGACCCCACCTCCAGGATCCCTTCCACAGGCTCCAGGATTCCCGGCTCTGAGAGCAGGGCCAGGGAGCACAGGGCTCAGCCTCAAGGCCTCCAAACCGGCCATTTGTCCGATGGTTCAGCCAGACCCGCGGTGAGCCCAACCGTGCACTGAGCCAAAGAGCTCCAGAGACCAGACCCATGACACCCCCCTTCGAGCTGCCCTGGTCACTCTGGGGTCTCCTGGTGTGGTTGAGGAGAGAGGGGGCCGGAGAAGCAGCACATGTTTGGAACAGCAGGCCGTGACCATCGGTCAGGACGCAGCCTCAGGCCACGGATCAGGGTAAAGTACACTGGCTGGTGTCAGGATTGAACCTGGGACCCCGGCCTCGTTTGCACTGGGACCTCTCAGGGCAGACCCTGGCTCCCTGCAGTGTCACTCTAGTCCCTTAGCCCTGCTTGCTGCCCCACAGATGCTGTGTCTTCTGTGGGTTTCCTGGCACATGGGTTCCAGTGGGTCCAGGTGGGTGGGAACATGGGCTCAGTGACCCTAACCAGAACCTCACGGCCACAGTCCCCCTGAAGGCCAAGGGCAGTGACCCCTGTTCCCACACGCCATCTCCTTGATAGGAGGGGCTGTGGGGCGTCATGGCCCTGAGTTGTGGGTAAGAAAAGCACACCTTCAGGGGCGCCTGGGTGGCTCAGTTGATGAAGCGTCCGTCTTTGCCTCAGGTCACGATCTCGCGGTTGGTGAGTTCGAGCCCCGCGTCGGGCTCTACACTGACAGCTCAGAGTCTGGAGCCTGCTTCCGGTTCTGTGTCTCCTTCTCTCTCTGCCCCTCCCCTCCCCCCTCAAAAATAAATAATAGCACATTAAAAATTTTTTAAAAAGAAAAGGAAAAGTGCATCTTCAGGACAGAGAATACCGAGCATTGTTCGTCCGTGCTCCCTTGCTCACCTCAATGAGAGCGAAAAATCATCCCAAGACCTAGAGACCGGGCCTGTGGTCCCTGGGTCCTCATGTTCCCCAGAGCGAACCACTGCTCTGGGGGACGAGTAGGGGTGAGGTCAGAAAGGCCAGGCAGCGCCCCCAGGCTCTCTCCCCCTGTGCCGGCTGCCCCAATCCTGCTCTGCAGCCTCCCGTGTTTGCACCACTGACAGCCTCCAGGCGGTGGCTCAAGAGGGCAGGCCCCTACCTCACCCTTCTCTCTCCCACACACTCCCGTGGACAGTGGTTGAACACAGGTAAGAGTGGCACCGAGGAGCGAGCCGGCACTGGAACGTGAGGAAGGCCGCACAAGGCAGGAGACTTGAAACTGGAAGTAACGTAACGTTGCGTGCGAACTCCGCTTCATTGGGACAAACACACAAGTAAAAGGAAGTCCAGGAAACGTCTCCAACATGCTGAGCAGTGGACGGGCCTGAAGGAGGTACCGTCAGTCCCAGCAGACAATATACGTTCCTGATAGAACTGTCGTGTATTGGAAAATCTCTCCTGGGAAGCAGGTGAAGGCTCCAGAAAGCCTCGAGCCTGAAGGGCCGGGTCCTTGAGGGTGTGAGGCTGCGGGAAGATCTGGGGAAGCGGGGCAGGGGTCAGCGCTTGGCGGGCAGAGGCCCTGGGGGCTCTGGCCAGCCCACCTTTAATGGGCTACACCCAACACCACCGAGGAGGGGTCCCTGGAGAAGCACCATGTTTCTTCCCGCATGGCGGCCTCCGGCAGAGGCTGGCCTCTTCTCCCCACAGCCTACTGGGTCTTCCATTGAGCCAGACGCCCTCAGAGTCAGAGCCACGGCCTCCAGAGGGGGCCACCGTGGGACAGTTAGCAGCCATGGGGTAGTTAGGGGACACGGGAGAGGTGGCAGGGGGCAACTTGGCCTGAAACACTGAGCTGGTGTCCCCTTATGTGGCGACAGGGCCGTCCTTTATCTGGGTCCTGGGATGGGACAGATTGGGGGTAAGGAGCCTGAGGCCAAGGGAAAGCACATCTTTAGGGGTCCTGGGAGACCTCCCGGAGACAGACAGACATAGGTCTGTCCCACCTCTTCCAGTTAGCAGCTGTGTGACCTTTGGGCCTCAGTTTCCTCATCTGGAAACTATGTCTAACCTCAGCACGTAGCACACGGAGATTTTGTGAGGACTCTGCGTGATGGCATCTGGCAAGTAGCCCAGCATGGTGATTTTAGGATGGCTGCTGGAAATTATGCCCCCTAGGCTCAGTGCTGGGCCCCGAAAACTCTGGCAGAGGCAGACGTTCAGAGTATTTTTTTATGTTTATTTATTTATTTTGAGGAGAGAAAGAGAGCCAGCAGGGAAGGGGAAGAGAGAGAGAGAGAGAGAGAGAGAGAGAGAGAGAGAATCCCGAGCAGACTCCACAGCTGTCAGCACAAGAGCCCCACGCAGGGGCTCGAACTCACGAACCGTGAGATCACGACCTGAGCCGAAACCAAGAGCAGGATGCTTCACTGACTGAGCCCCACAGGCGCCCCTCCAGGAGTACTGGCTGAATCTACTCCTTCTATTTATTTTAGTTATCTGGTGCTGGAGAGCAAACCACCTTGTAACGCAGTTTCTTAGAGTAGCAAACATGGTTTGTCTCAAGTGGCTTCTCGTGGGTCAGGAATCCAGGAGCAGCTGGGTGCACGATTCTGGCTTCCGCTTTTCTCGAGAGGTCGCGCAGCCAGATGTCAGCTAGGGTTTTAGCCACGTAGCCCCTGGACCGGGGCTGGACGACTCACGTCCAAGGTGGCGCATTTGCACGGCGAGAAAATTGGTTCTGCCCGTTGGCAGAGGCCCCGTCCCTGCCCACCTGGGTGTCTCCACGTGACTTGGTGGTGCCTGGGTTCCCAAGACGAACATCCTGACATCAAGAGAGGGGGACAGAGAGAGCCAGGAGGAGGCTGCATCCTTTTGACGACTTAGCACAGGAAATCAGGCATCATCCACCTTCTGTCACACGCACCGGCCACAAGTCCCTGCCCAGACGGGAGCGGAAGAGACCAGCCCCCTCCACTCGCGCAGTCGCGCTGCAAGAAGAGAGGGCAGAATGGAATGGAACAAATACGCAGCAATATAAACATGTGTCATTGGAACGTACCATCTGACACATTGTTGCTCTTATTATCGTTGGAAATCGAGACAGTGGCTTCCCACCCATCTTTTGTCAGAAGTTACTGGCAGTCAGAAACTGGTCTTGTCCGTCCCATGTGTGAACAGAGGCTGACCTTTTCTCGCCAAACTCCTAGTTTGAAAACAACTGCCTGGAAATATCGAGAAAAATGAAAAAAAAAAAAAATTGGCTGGGTTAGGAAGGTAGCATAAAAAACAGAACACCAAAGGACAATTCCAGAAGCCGTCAAATTTATATCACATGGCAAAATTTCTTGCACTTGAAAAAAAAACAAAAAAACAAAAAAGCCTGGCTGATTCCCTGTCCATGATGTAGCTGCCCGTGATCTGTGGCTCTGAGGACGGGGGTGGAGACTTGGCCTCCAGGGATGTGCAGGGGGGACCCGTCTCTCAGATCTACGGCCTTTGCTCTGCCCAGGCCTCTGTCCCCACTCGGCCCCTGGCTCTCAACACGTGGCCTTGCTTCCTTCTTCCCGGAGAAAGTAGAGGGTCTCTCGAACGGTGCCATCAAATCTGCATTGCCAGGTGGCTTCTCTGCCCTCGCCCTTCCCTCCCGGCACCGGGCAGAGCGGCCCGCCCGACGGCAGCCAGCCTCTCTGGAGCCCTCCTGCTCCCTCTTGCCCGTGTCTTCGACTTGCCACTTGTAGGGCGTCCGTTCCGTCATTTCATGCCACTGTCATCTGTCAAAGCACACACAGGGTCAGCACCGCCATCTCAGGTACAAGTCGCCCTCCACACACACGCTCGGCGAGCCTCCTTCTTGCCCGGCTGTCCTGATGCCCGGGCCCAGGGTCCGGTTCACCTGCTCCTGCTTCCCCTCCTTCCGGGAGGAAGTAAAAGAATCTCACTGGGTTTTGCTCCGCGCATCTTTTCTTCGAGGTCCCCTCGAGAGACAAAGGAAGCCTGGAAAGCTATGGCCGCGTGTGCCCCGAGGACGTTGCAGCAGATGAAAAGACCTCGAGATTAGAGCAGGTGGGGACCCCCACCTGACGGAGAGCCTCAGCGTTTATCGTCTGCATCCCAATCCTTCCTCGTTCGGGTGTACGGTTAAAACCTCGCCCTTGATGACCAATCCCTAAGACGGGTTGGGATTATGTTTTCGTTTTCAGTTAAACCTTATTGAATCCGTGGGCGTTCATGTTCTTGATTTCACGCAGGAATTTCTCTTCTGCCCAATTTCTTACTTAATTGGAGGACAGTGTTGATATTACCTGGGAGCCGGGCTGTCCGCTGGGGGCGCAAAGCCTGCTTCGGTTGACCCGCCTGGAGCAGCCCCCGGCTCGTACGTCCTGGCTTCTAAACCAAGTATATTAGTTAAAATTAAGGAGAGAAGGGCCTTTCTGTGTCTCCAGTTAAAAGGAAGAAGCCATTCCTAGATGAGCTTCGGGTTTATACCAACGTACAACCGTCCAAGAAATCCCGCTGTAGACCTTGCTGGTGACATGGACCCTTCACCTGCCAGCGGTCTGGCCCCTCTCCAGGCACATCCCCCCACCACATGTAGGCCAGGCTGTCCCTGTTCTGCCCCCATGACTCCTGGTCAGGCTCATCCCATGGATCCCAGAGGTGAGCTGAGCCGTCTTTCTCCCTACAGTTCATCTCTGGGGACCCCTTTCTCCCCAGACCAACTGCAAGAATGGAAGCAGGTGTCAGCCTCAAAAAACAAATGTGTGACTCCCCTTTGTACCAAGGCTTTGTTCCCAGCCACAGCCTTTCCTCTGGGCCGTCTGGCGCTAAGACCCATGGCTGTGGCCCCTGGGTCCTGCTATGAGTCATGGGGGTCTCAGTCACCCCATCGCTATCACTCCGTGCCCAGGAAGCGAGGCCCCCACCCGCCTGCCCCGAGGCTGCAGGCTCCTCTGTGATGATCAGGTATGTGAGCCCAGCCAGCTCGCTCCCTGTCACACGGGGCCCTCCTGGGTCAGGCAGGGGGGGGCCTGTGCCACTCGAACTTCCGGCCACATCACCTGGCACCCAGGGCCCAGTGGGACTCTCTTCCTGAAGGTTTGACACGAGAGCGAAATGACACGGGGTGGAGGTGTGGACCGGCACCTGGAGAAGTCCTCCTCCTGGGTTCCATCCAGGCCACTTTTCACGCTCCGTTGTTATTACTTGATAGTCAGTTAAGGAGTGGCCAGCTGTCATCATGGGAAGGTTCCAGAATGACTAAAAGTGAAATAAGTGAGCAAGTTCACAGTCTCTTGGGGCATCCTCCGCTCTGACCTTTTTGCAGACAGGTCATCTGCCGACCTCCAGAACTCTGGAGGCAGAACTTTCTAGAACCACACAGGGGGACCCTCAGGTAGAAACGTATGAGATTATCATCAATCCCTTAGGACTGCAACTCCGGCTTCTTGCTGGACAAAAGAAATCAAAAAGAATGTTTTTAACAGCTGGCACTGACTTCAGGACAAGACTGACTTTAGCAGACAGACAGACAGAGAGAGAGCACTCGGGAGAAGGAGGCAGAGACTGTCCCCCGCTCCCTTCTCTGAACATAAAAGAGTGCCTTCAGCAGCTGGCTCTTCCCTGCTGTTCAAAGAACAAGTCGAGTTATGAGTGCTTTTGCAAAGCAAACAGGTTTGCTGCCAGGTATTTGCTGAAGCGAATGTGGACATTCCCGAGGACAGTGTGGGGTCTGTCCGGCTCCAGGGCAGCTGGGACACGGCAGAGAGCACCTGAGTCCCAGACTGGACCGCAGTGCGCATCGTGGGGCAACTGTGGGGGTCCACCCTTCACTTGCTACCTTCAGAAGGGGTGTGTGTGCGGTGTGTGTACGGGAGGTTCCTTGCTTCAGCCACTCACTGTGGGAGGCCCGGAGGCTGCAGGTAGGTGGAGAGTGAAAGGAATACTCCGCTGAAGAATGAGGAAGGATGGAGAAGCCAGAGGATGGGGGAGGAAGGGAAGATGGAGAAGGGGGGAAGAGGGGGAGGGGAGAGGAAAGAGGAGCAGGGGGGAGCAGGGGAGAGGTGGGGAGACAGAAGGAGGAGTAGGAGGGGAGAGGAGGGAGGAGGGGGAGGAGGAGGGTGGATGGGGAGGAGAGAAGAGGGAGCAAGGATGAGGATGGGGAAGGGGAGGGGGAACAGGGGGGAGGCGGGGAGACAGAAGGAGGAGGGCTAGGGGAGAGGAAGGAGGAGGGGGAAGAGGAGGGTGATGGGGAGGAGAGAAGAGGGAGCAGGGATGAGGAATGGGAAGGGGAGGGGGAGCAGAGGGGAGGCGGGGAGACAGAAGGAGGAGGGGGAGGGGAGATGAGGGAGCAGGGATGAGGATGGGGAAGGGGAGGGGGTGCAGAGGGGAGGCGGCGAGACAGAGGAGGAGGGGGAGGGGAGATGAGGGAGCAGGGATGAGGATGGGGAAGGGGAGGGGGAGCAGGGAGGAGGCGGGGAGACAGAAGGAGGATGGGGAGGGGAGAGGAGGGAGAAGGGATGAGGAGAGAAGAGGGAGCAGGGATGAGGATGGGGAAGGGGAGGGGGTGCAGAGGGGAGGCGGGGAGACAGAAGGAGGAGGGGGAGGGGAGAGGAGGGAGAAGAGATGAGGATGGGGAAGGGGAGAGGGTGCAGAGGGGAGGCGGGGAGATAGAAGGAGGAGGGGGAGGGGAGAGGTGGGAGGAGGGGGAGGAGAGAAGAGGGAGCAGGGATGAGGATGAGGAAGGGGAGGGGGAGCAGGGGGGAGGTGGGGAGACAGAAGGAGGAGGGGGAGGGGAGATGAGGAAGGAGGGGAAGGAGGAGGGTGATGGGGAGGAGAGAAGAGGGAGCAGGGATGAGGATGGGGAAGGGGAGGGGGAGCAGGGGGGAGGTGGGGAGACAGAAGGAGGAGGGCTAGGGGAGAGGAGGGAGGAGGGACGAGGATGGGGAAGGGGAGGGGGAGCAGGGGGGAGGCGGGGAGACAGAAGGAGGAGAGGGAGGGGATAGGAGGGAGGAGGGATGAGGATGGGGAAGGGGAGGGGGAGCAGGGGGGAGGCGGGGAGACAGAAGGAGGAGAGGGAGGGGAGAGGAGGGAGAAGGGATGAGGATGGGGAAGGGGAGGGGAGCAGGGAGGAGGCGGGGAGACAGAAGGAGGAGGGGGAGGGGAGAGGAGGGAGGAGGGGGAGGAGGACACCCAGGGTCAAGCATCCCAGCCCACAGGCCTCTGCTGCACAGGCTCCCGGGGTCCCCGGCTCCCGGGGAAGCAGGCCTCAGGCTGTGCTCATGAGAACTTCGCCACAGTCTTGGCTGTGGGGACAGGCCAAGGTGGGGGGGGGGGGCTCCGTGTGAAGCGGTTGCATGGACCGCCAGCGCAGGACAGATGGCCCTGTGTCCCAGCCATCACTCCTCTGCAGGGGCGCCTGCTTCCCTTGAAGAGAGATCTGGCTGGGCTCCCAGGGATTCTCCAGAACTGAGAGGGCCCTCGGAGGGCTCCCCAGGGCTGGGCTTACTAATTTTTTCCTTTTTCCTTTTTTTTTTCTTCCCTTGAATGTGACTCCTGTCGGGACCTCACTCAGTTTATTCACCAAGCACTGATGGCGTTCTTGTTCTCTACCAGCAGCGTGTGGCCTCCAGGGCTGCGAGACGATCGCCGGTCCCAGGAGGCTTATCCCCAGTCTTCAATGTGAGCCCTTCGTCCACCCCCATTTCTCTATAATTCTCTCTCCTGAAAAGCATTCTCTTCACTTGCTCTGCCATATTGGTCCTGCCTTAAACACCAGCTTAATTTTGTCCACCTTGTCCCCAGCACATCTTTTTTTTTTTTTTCGGTGAGATGAAATATGGCCTTGGGAAGAAGCCCTGGCTTTGAGGCCTGAGACGTCCCACCTCACCCCTGCCCCCTCCCCATCTTCAACAGACTCTGTGACCTTGGGCAAGTTCTCTAGCCTGGAAGCATCTCCATGACCCCCTTTGTGGGACCCCATGGTCCCATGTGGGACCTCTCTGTCTCTGCCCCTCCCCTGTTCACGCTCTGTCTCTGTCTCTCTCTCTCTCTCAGAAATAAATATTAAAAAAAAAATTTTTTAAAGAATAAATGTGACCTAAAAAGTAAAGCAGAATATAAGATGTCTTTTAACATTGCAAATACGATAGTAGAATAGAATGTTCGTGGGAGAGCTGGAAGACAAAGTCAAGGAAATCTTCGAGGTAGAAGAAGAGAGAGAAAGAGAAAAAATAAGAAACGGAGGTACGCTGTTGGAATGTGCTGAATAGTTTCTGTTTCCCCTCCACACCCTTGTTCCTGCCCCCCTCTGCTCTGCACCTGGGAATTGACCTCTAGGACCCACCCCCAAGAGGACCCCAGCCCCCGGCTTCCAGCTGGATTGGCCAACTGGGAGCTCCAGGAAAAGAGGTCTTACTCTCCTGGAAGGCCCTATCCCCGTGACTCTCTCTGATTCTGGAAGCAGCTCTCTCTCCCTCGCTCTGGGGGTTATGGTCCCACTGTTTCACCTTCGGAGCATGCCCAGGCCTTTATAAATTCTCCCTTTATCGAATCCTCCCGAAATTAAGAGCATACCCTCTGTTGTCTCCTGAGTGCTAACTAATCAGAGCGCTAGAGAAGGAACCACGGAGGAAACAAAGAGGAAGAAAATTACCAATGAAACATCCCTAAGATACTTTACCAAAATTTACAATCTCGAGCCTCCAGATTGAAGGGATCCACTGAATGCAAGGTACAGATAATTAAAAGGAAAGAAGACCACTCATATGCATATTGGTTTGAGATATCACAACAAAATCCCAACCTTTTCCAGAGGAAAGCAGCCAGTCAGGATTGAGATTCTCAAATGGCATCAGACCCATCTGGACTGATATTGGGAGCCGGGACACAATGAGG
The DNA here is from genome assembly GCF_046562875.1 of Panthera onca. Lineage (NCBI taxonomy): Eukaryota > Metazoa > Chordata > Mammalia > Carnivora > Felidae > Panthera > Panthera onca. The sequence continues at coordinate 4,019,232 of NC_138346.1, read as the reverse complement.
AAATTACAACTTTAAAGAAGCGGAAGTTCTATAACCAGCCAAGCTGTCAGTCATTCTTCTTGAGAGCCCTGCTGAAGGGTGTGCCAGCAAAACAAGGGTCCAAACTGAGAAAGAGAGACCTGGGATTTGGGAAAGAAGGGATCCCAACACACAGCATGGCAAGGGTCGAAACCTACTGTGGCCAGGAGCATGGTAAGTTCCAGAAGACTAGCTTCTAGGGGAAATAACACGACTGTTACATTCTTTCAAAACATTTAAGCATTGGAAAATAGGATTTGCTGAGTATTTGCGAGGTCAGATAGATCATTTTCAGAACGTAGTGAGAGATATGTTGAAAACCAAGGCAATAAAAAAAAAGACGCAGTTATGAACTCAAGGAAAAACAAAAAGTTGTGTAAGACAAGATTCAACAGTGAACACGATTTTATCAAATCCTAGGATTTAACCATATTGGGAAGATGAAACAGGGAGCAGTTTTCGAGTAGGGTGAACAGAGCTAGTCCTTATCAATTCCAGATCCTTAACCGAGAGACAACATCTAAGGCTGAGCACCCATGAGATGCCAGGGCAAGCATAGTATTTAGAAATACAACAGGAAAGAGAATTGTTAATTTTGTTTAATGTTTATTTATTTTTTAGAGAGAGAGAGACAGAGCGCGAGCAAGGGGCAGGGGGCAGAGAGAGGGAGACACAGAGGCTCCAGGCTCTGTGTTGTCAGCACAGAGCCCGACGCGGGGCTCGAACTCACAAACTGCAAGATCGTGACCTGAGCTGAAGTCGGCTGCTTAACCTACTCAGCCACCCAGGTGCCCCAAGAAACAGAATTTTTAAAGGTCTGAAAATATTATCTGAGGGCGGGAAGGTTTGAGTGATGTTGGGAAATGAGTTTTTGTTCAATCCTTGCGGCCCTGCTTAGTCTCCTTAAGCTATGTGAGTGTACTACCTTGAAAAGAATTAAAATTAATTTTTAAGAGTGTGTTGGGAGAGAAGGAGGAGGTTTGGAAGAAGGTTCTGGGCAACCAACATCAGATGCTGCCATGTGGGAACTCAGGCTTCATATGAACAAAGACAAGCCAGGGGATGCCTGGGTGGCTCAGTCAGTTGAGCGTCTGACTTTGGCTCAGGTCATGATCTCGAGGTTTGTGAGTTCGAGCCCCATGTCGGGCTCTGCGCTGACAGCTCAGAGCCTAGAGCCCGCTTCGGATTCTGTGTCTCCCTCTCTCTCTCTCTGCCCCTCCCCCACTTGTGCTCTGTTTCTGTCTCTCAAAAATGAATAAATGTAAAAAAAAAAATTAAACAAAGACAAGCCAGAAATTCTGGTTTTCCCATGAAACATCATGATTTTAAATGGTAGTAAATAATTCAGAAAAGACTTTGAAACACCGTGAAGGCCAAAAACCAACATAAAAACACCACGTCCACAGCCTCCATGCACCTCGGGAGGGCCATTGTGACGATGCCCCCAATTATGATTCTTGGACATCATCTGTCTTGGCTTCTAGGGCTGCTGTAGCAAATCATTGCAGGCTGGGTGTCCTAGAACAACACAAGTTTAATCTCTGACAAAGGGTTCTGGACCAGAAGTCCCAAATCAGTTCAACTGGACTGACGACAGGGCGTCGGCAAGACTGGCTCCCTCAGGAAGCTCTGAAGGGAGAATCTGTTTGTTGATTTCCTCAGCTTCTAGAGGCACCTGCGTTCCTTGGCGCCCGGCCCCTTCCCCCCTCTGCAAATGCGTCACGCCAGTGTCTGCTGCTGTTGTCACATCTTCTCTGGCCCTGACTCCCTCCCCCTCTCTTAATGACATCGGGCCCGAGGGCGATCCAGCAGAATCTCTCCCTTTCAAAAGCCTGAACGGAATCGCATCTGCAAAGCCCGTTTGGCCACGTAAAGTGACACTCACAGACTCTGGAGATTAGAATGTGGCTATTTTGGAGGAGCCGTTCTTCAGCCCGTGGCTCTTGACCACTGAAGGGTCATGGGAGCGATTCAGTGAATCACAGATGGCATTCCTAAACGTGACACAGAATAGAATAACCAGAGGCACCACCCTTGGTAGGGGTAGGTGCTGCTGCATAAAATGAAACGCGCATCAGTGACGTTCGTACGTTCATCCGCATACACAGCACAAGTGTGTAGAGAGGACTCCAAGTTCGAAGCTGGGCGGACGTTGGAAAACCACTGGTGGAGAGCACCTGACGGTACATTTTGCACAAAGTGTGCAGTGAAGAGAGGGAAGGACTTTCAGGGAGGCAACCGGGCTCTGCCTCTCCTTGGCTGGGTGACCTTCAGGAAGTTAATTAACCTCTCTGAGTCTGTTTCCAAGACTGTGAAAAGGGGATAATCACACGGTGGCCCAGCGCCATGGAGACCAAATGAAAGACTGAGCATCCTCTGGAGACAGAGCATCCTCTGCGCTCTGTACCGTAGTGTCACTGGATTGCCTTTGATGAAAAAGCCTTGCCAGGAAAGACTTGCCATTACCCCCGCCTTCCACCAGATGGCATCCTTGAGACACAGGCAGGTGGCTGTGGGGGGGCCCATGGAGGCGGCGGGGTTTAAGGGACATTGACTTCAAACTTTAAAGGGTCAGGGCCTCCTTGCAAAGGGTCATCCGCTGTAAAGACTGGTTGTCCTGATTTACTCCTCCTTCCCAGCGGCGAAACCAAGGAGGCGTTTCCTGTCCTCAGGGCAGTTGCCCAACACTGTGAACAGTCCCCAACAAGAGGGTCAGATGATCAAAGAATCCCCTGAGAATCCCCCTCACCAGGCAAACCTTCGTCGGGGGTTCCTGGACCAGGTGCAGTCCTGCCTGAGTCGTCCCTGAGCGGCAGGATGGAGTGGAGCGAGGGACCGCAGAGAGGGAAGGGAAGGTGTCACTTCTAAGGGACAGGTCACCTGTTGGTTGGGTTGTTTGCATCTGGATGCATCTCAATGAGGACATTGCATCTCAATGAGGACAGTCCCCATCAGCAAAGACACACACACACACACACACACACACACACACACAGCGCAAGCTAGCCCCTGCATGCAGGGTTACTGCCCTTTCCTTCCTCCCTCCACCCCCAAGTTTCTGGAAAGAGAAGCATATGTCCTTGGGTCTACCTACTTCCGTTGTTTATTGACTCCCACTCTCAAGCCACAGTTGCACAGACCCAGGATCCTTTCCCTGGGGGCCTCCTGGTTGCAAATTCCACACCTCTGCTCAGCTCCCTGGCAGCACAGACCCCTCCCTCTACGAACTCCAGGTCTCAGCCAGCTCCCGAGCCCCTGTGTCCTGGCTCCCGAGCTCCCCACACCCTCGCACCCACCCCTGCTCCCGCTCAGCCTCTAGGCACTGCCCTCCTTCTCCTGTGCAGCTCCTGGCTAAGTGCCTTCTAGGGACCACCCCACTTAGACTTTAGGGCAACCTCAGGGAGAATCAGTGTCATGCCCATTTTACAGGGAAGGAAACAGAGGCTGAGAGCAGTGAGTGAGTCTGCAGATCACACAGCCAGCAGGGCTGGGGCCCCCAGACCGAGGTCCTCCTCTCCCTGTGCACCTGCCCAGGGCACGCGGACAAGCACAGCTAACCAGACATGCGTTCTGACGTGGCTTCAGGTTATAGCGAGCATTTCCTGAGGCTACAGGCTATTTCTTCTTCTTTTTTTTTAACGTTTATTCATTTTTGGAGAGAGTGACAGAGCATGAGCGGTGGGGAGGGACAGAGAGAGAGAGAGACACAGAATCAGAAACAGGCTCTGGGCTCTGAGCTCTCAGCACAGAGCCTGACGCGGGGCTCAAACCCATGAGCTGTGAGATCATGACCTGAGCCAAAGTCGGATGCTGAACCAATTGAGCCACCCAGGCGCCCCTGCCCCCCCCCCCCAAACTGTTTCTTTTTTAAATAGGGTTTGGGGTTTAACTTAACTGGAGGGTTCTTTAGACCTCTGCATACACAGAAGAAGAAAGACAACAGCTGCCAGTCCCAGAGAACAATTTTCCCAGGATAACACGGCCCTCGAACTTTACACGGATGGTGCTGGGACATCTCCTTCCTTCTTCCTTTCCTCAAATTCGAGCGCTGTAATTAGAAAAGAATTCTGCCGTTTCCCACACTGCCCATAAAACGGCCCTTGAGGGGAACACTGGTCAGTAATAAAGACCACGTGACGGCCTGTGGTTTGTGTGTGAGGAGTGCCCAGCAGGACAGAAAATTAAGAACAAATAGAGACCTGAACGCACTGCCCGCCCACCACCTGTGAAGCAGGGTTCTGGTGTTCCCCGAGCTTCCTTTCAGGAACACCCTCTGGGGCGGTTGTTCCAGAATTTGAAGCTGCTATTTGTGGCGGTGGAGGGGGGGGGGGGGGGATGCGCATGCAAGGGGGAGGACGCTTTACAAACCCCATGCTCATGAGTGTTCAGGGGGCCGAGAGCCTCGGAGCGGCCCGGGGTGTCCAGACGGTTCTCATTTCCCCGGGTAACCATGGAAAACATGAATCAGAAGCCCGGGCCCCGCTTGGGGGGCCGCGGTGTGGGGGCGCCCGGCTGTGAGTCAGAGGCCCGGCTCTGCGGGGGCCGCCTTGTCATTTCACGTCCAGGGACGGGTTTTCCCTGGACACCGGGTCTGCTCTCTGGGGACCCTGCCCAGCTGGCTCCGGGGGTCCCGTGCCCTGATGTTCCAGATCAGCAGTGATGACAGTTGATGGAGGACGTCTTGGTGACAAGCCTGTGACATAAAGTAGTGTCAAGGATCGCCAAAGCAGCCAGGAGGACCGTGCCTCTTGACCCACTTCACAGATGGAGAAAGCGAGGCTGGGGGCAGCGGCCCCGCATCAGACCCTCCCCAGGTTCTTCTGCTGGCGTCCACACTCCTGATGCCCCATCAGGAGCTAACTGCGCACAGCTCTTTTGGTTTTTCAGACGTTGTGATCACTCAAATGATTCTTTTTCCTTTTTTGTTTTTTAATTGAGATATAACTGACACATACCATTGTATCCGTTTCAAGTGTATGAGCCTAGTCAACGTTCCAGTCCTGAGCGCAGCTTTGAAAACAACTCTGAAATGACCCTGTGGTCCCCAAGTCCAGCCTTTTCCTGTGGGGATGGCCACAGGGATGTGGTGAGGTCACCCTGAGTGTCCAGGGGCGCCCCGTGCCCACTCAGCCCTGGGCCGGGAACACAAGCGTTCTCCAGCCTCACACACGTCTCCCAGCTCTGCCCTCAGCCTCCTGCTTCCGGGAGAAAAGAGGGGGCCGGGTCTCTTTCCCGTGCCCCTGCCCGGCCACTCTGCTGCTGTGACCCGAGTGGAAGTCCTGCCTCTACGGGCACAGTGAGGGGCCCCTGGGGTCAGACCAGCAGCCGGGGGTTTGACCCACTGTCTCTCAGTGGCGGGCACTGTCACTGTGCCCACTTTACAGGCCAAGAAACTGAAGATCAGAAAGTCGGTGAATTGTCATGGTCACTAGGCCTTGAAGCAGCAGGGCCAGGATTTGAACCTTGAGCTGATAGCTTCAGAGAACTTCTGACTTTGCCTTCCTCCTCCAGCCTTCCACAGCTGACTGTAGGTGGGGTGGAGAGCACCATACTGGTCCCTATAGGATTAAAAAAAAATGTGCTTTTATGCCACTGCTCTGGTATTTCACGAAGTCCCTTCTTGCTTGAGTTGGCATAACCTAAAGCTGTTTACTCTCCCTCACAGAGAACTTTGTTATGCAGAATGGTGTCTCAGCAATTCTTAGAAACCTGGGCTCTCCCTGCTGTTCTAGGCACAGACAGCATGTCTTATCTGTAGATAGAGCATGGGGTGTGTCTCAGCAGGTTCAGACAGCCTCACAGGGGCTGAGGGTTAAAACTCAGGAGGTTTAGGGGCTCCTGGGGGCTCAGTTAAGCATCCAACTTCAGCTCAGATCATGATCTCACGGTTTGTGAGTTCGAGCCCTGCATCAGGCTCTGTGCTGATGGCTCCGAGCCTGGAATCTGCTTCGGATTCTGTGTCTCCCTCTCTCTCTGCTCCTCCCCCACTCGCACTCTGTCTCTCTCAAAAATAAATAAACGGTAAAAAAAATTTTTTTTAAATAACTCAGGAATTTTATAAGGCAGCTATTAAACACAGTCATTATTCTAAATTAAATCATACACATTTACAACTAAATAATTATCAACAAAGATAATAAGTTACCAAAACTTGATCACTTTTTAATTAATTTATTAGTTATTGTTATGTTATCTATGCATTCACTCTGAGTGTTCACATGCTATATAAGGGTGTGATGCTGTATATCTTTTCCCAACTCTGTGTTCAGTCATAATCATCTTGGTAGCTTAAAATTAGCCATGGTGAAAGTTCTTCCACCATGGAAATTGGCAAGCAATACCTATCAGGTATTTTTGGTGTTTGCTTTTCCTGGAGAGCTGGGTGGACACATTTACCGGTGCCCCACTGGACAGAGTGTATATTCAGCGTCTTCTGTATTGAGAGCAATAGTTCCAATAGCATCCATCTAAGTCAATGTGGATGGAAAGAAAAACCCCAAGTCTAGAAATCTAGGCTTTTGGAAAGTCTAACTAAAGATTATACAATTGTAGGTGCCCCTGGGTGGCTCAGTCGGTTAAGCGTCCGACTTCGGCTCGGGTCATGACCTCAAGGTTCCTGGGTTCGAGCCCCGCGTGGGGCTCTGTGCTGACAGCTCGGAGCCTGGAGCCTGCTTCGGATTCTGTGTCTCCCTCTCTCTCTGCCCCTCCCCTGCACGCTCTCTCTCTCTGTCTCATAAATACATAAACATGAAAAAAATAATAAAAATTTTTTTAATTTAAAAAAAAATAATTTTTTTTCTAAAAAAGATGATAGATTGCAACTGAAGACGGGAAATAAGTTATCCTTACAGCATTACTGCGGTTGGCCTCGGGAGAGATCGACACCCTCCAGCGGTGGCCCCGGGGGGAGGCCAGCTCTGTTATAGTCGGTGGCACCCGTTCAGAGAATCACCCCCTCAGCCCGGATGAACCAGACCAGTCCTGACGTCACGTGCACCAGCGAGAAAGTGGACCCAGTTCTGGGCTCTGGAGCAAAGGAAGTTACGAATTATTTCTCTGTGGGACCACCTGCCACCACTCTGCGCTTCGGTGGGCTTTCGTCACGAGACTGGCCCAGTCGGTGGCACAGAGTTGCAGTGACCTTGGAAAACACCATGAAGACGCTTTCTCTCTGACGCAGGGGCAGTGACACATAAGGACCTAGGGGCCTCTGCAGCGGAGGGCAGGAGCACAGGCCAGGCCCCCGGGGCTTCACCTGAGTCCAAGGGGATAGTTTTTAAAGGAAATGCCAGATAATAACCGGAGATCTCCTAGGATGCCCTTCTCAAAAGCTTTTGTTGTTTCGAGAAAAAGCTTAAATTTCATACTGCCTGGTCTAACGTCACAGATAGTTTGCAGTGACCTGCTTAGGAACACAAGGAGCCTGAACAGGCGGGGCTGGGGGGTCCTGGCGAGGAGGGGACGGACGCTCACCTGCATGTGCGGGATGGGGCCTGGCGCGGCCATTTTGGATAATGGCAGAGATGGCTTCAACAGGAAGCCTGGCCTCCCAGGCCTCCTTCAGAGTGGCTCTGGGGAGGCCCAGAACCGCTTCTGAGATCTGAGAGCGAGGCCCGCTTATCAGCAGGGAGGGAGGCTTTGGGGCATGGCCCTCAAGGATCACCCAAAGCTCCGTGAGGACGCGTCAGTTCCCTAAACACATGGGCCAGGAGGACAGGGAGGGACAAGGTCTCCAGGGCAGAGGGCAGAGGGGGCTGCATGCTGGGAATAAGTCAGATGCTGTGCAGGCCGGGAAATGGCCATCTCCAGCTGCCAAGGGCGTCAGGAAGCACCGGCTCAAGCACGGGCAAGGACCCAAGGGAGGAGCCTCTGGGCCTGGATCGGCGGTCCCAACGGGGCCACCACGGGGGCCAAGGTCAGCAGTGAAAGCCAGAGATGGAGGCCCTGGATGGTCATGCTGAGGCTGCAGGGGGCTTTGTGAAATGGAGGAAGAGCTGTTCTCACACCCAGTGGGTGCGATAGGCCCCAGCTGCCCGTCCTCGAAGGCGCGTCGATCGCATTTTCCAAAAACCATAAGCACATCTCTGACCTCGTAAGTCCACCTCTAGGAGTGAGGATGAAATGCCCTTTGTGGCATGGTTTGCAACAGTGAAAGATAAGAAATAACGGTATTTCCAAGGACGAGTGTACTGCCCAATGCGAAAGATCCAATTTCTGGAAGCCCGCTTGTTGCCAGGAAGATGGTAAGAAGTGGGAGGGAGGGAGGGGGTGCACGAGGTTCACGTGTGAGGCTCAGAGAAAAGCAGAGGTCCTCCAACAGTCTTAAAATGGTTTCCTTTGTTTTGAAGTATGGGGGAGTCTTCGTTCCTTCTTCATACATTTCCTTCTAGAAGACGGTTTGTAAAAAGTCAAAGCAAAGATGAGAGAGTCTTGTGCCAGGGAAGGGAGACGTCAGGGAAGGGGAAGACGTGGGTGCCCCGGGGAGGCTGCGACTAGACACGCTGAAGCAGATGCGACTCTTTTTCCCACACACCCACCCCCCCGCCCCATTGGGCCACCCCCAGGTCCTTTGCACACTGGAAAAGGACTTACCATATAACTGCCCGTTCTTAATTGAGACCTGTCCTACATAGCTCAGTACAGAATCTTGGATCAGATCGAGAGTAAATATTCAGCCAACATCACATGAGAAGTCATGAGGAAGAATCAGGAAATGCAAAACGTAACTTCTACCCAATGATTTAACCGCAGTGTTTCACATCGTTTCCCTTCAGAGCCTCCTTTGCTTGTCTGAATGATGAAAGAAATCTCCCCAAAGACTAAACGCTGGAGGAGAGGGATGGGAGGGTTTGGCAGGGCAGAAGAGAAAGCGATTTAGACCAGGATGCTGAGAAAGTTCTCTCCCTCTGCCACGGGGCTTGGCAAGGGGATGGAGGGCGGGTCATCCCTGGGGTTCTTACCAAGCAGCCAAGGGCAGGCAGGAGGCCGGTGAAATGTGGCCCGTCTGTGACATCTGGGCTTCCTCTGAGGAAGGGAGGCCAGGCCAAGCCTCAGTGACAGCCCATGGCTTAGGTGCTCAATTTAAGGAGGTTTTCTCAGAGAGTCACCTGCCCTCATTCAGTTGTCCTAGGGTCCAAAATACCCACTGTAGACACTTCTTTAAATGGAGTCACTGGAGACCCTTTGACAGGAGACCATGTGACCTGGAAGATCACCGATCGTGATCAGGAGAAAGAGAACAGGCCTAGAGCCTCAGTGAGGGCAGGGACACAGACGGGGACGGGTGGGGAATTGTGACAAGTGGCAGAGGGGATGGGGCTGGGGGCCCATTCGGTGACTTCGGCGGGGTGACGCCTGGGGCCAAGAACAGCATTTCGGGGTCTGATGATGTTGGAAAACCAGCTGCACATTTTTGCAAAACTAGTTTTCGTTGGTAGCTTTCTTTTTAGCTCCTCTTAAATTTGGCCCATTTGGAAAGATGAGAGGGAGTGCCTTGTTGTGTTTCAATTAACAGTACTTTGGATTTCCCCCAATGACCAGTGAGACCACGCATCTTTTCAAGGTTGCTAGCCATTGGAATACATTCTGCCCTCAGCCGACCACCCGTGTCCTTTGTCCACACTTCTGTTAGGGTGTTTCTCTTGCTGTCCACTGGTTTCTTCGGGATTGAAGGGTTTCTTTATAGGCCAGCGCTTCAGCGGAATGTATGTGCTGCATATGGCGTCTCCTATCCAGTGACTGTCCTGACGTTGGCATGACTTTTTCCGTTGCCCAGAAGCGTTCAGTATCTACTTCATATTATCTTATTTGTCTTTCCTTTCCTGTGTGTTGGGGAGGGGGAGGGGAGTTTTCGCTAAGAAATGCTCCATTCTCCCAAATCTCTTCTAAAGTTTTTCTAGTTATGTTTTTCACATTTAAGTCTTTAATCCAATTGAATAGCCAATTGTGCCCTGCTCCCTCTTCCTTCTCTACTGATCTGTGAGTGCAGACTCCATGTTCCTGGGGTGGGGGTGGGGGTGGGGGGGTCTCTCCGGCTCAGTTCTGTCCTGTGGCCACATCTGTATTTCCCCAAGTCAGCTACTCACTGGTGGAAATACCAGGACTTTATAGTCAGCCTCAATATTTGGTTGGGTGACCCCTTCCATCTTATTATTTTTTAAAGAAGTTGGCCATTTGGAGTCATTTACTCCTTCACACAAATTTTAGAAGCCACTTGTCATACCCATTAAAAGCCCTGTTAAGGGGCTCCTGGGTGGCTCAGTCGGTTGAATGTCGGGCTCTTGATGTGGGCTCAGGTCATGATCTCACAGTTCGTGAGTTTGAGCCCCATGTCGGGCTCTGTGCTGGCAGTGTGGAGCCTTCTTGGGAGTCCCTCTCTCCCTCTCCCTCTACCTGCCCCCTGCTTACTCTCTCTCTCTCTCTCTCTCCCCCCCAAAATAAATAAATAAACTTAATAAAAAATTAAAAGCCCTGTTAAGAATTTTATTGGTGTAGCATTCAATTTACACATGAATTTGGGGAATACATCAGTCTTCCTACAAATACAATCTTTTCCCTTATCTATTGTTTTCCTTTTCTTGCCATTTGTGTGATGCATATTTCATATCCCCCAAAAGAGGTTGACGATTTTCTCTCCATCTTTCTACTTATTCCTGTGTCCTTTATAACCTCATGTTACCACAGATGAGATCAGTATTTACTTTCATTGATTTTGCTATTTGTTTTTGCTAGACTACAGGAATGCCGTTGCCTTTTGCATATTGATTTTATGTCTGAGAATCTTGCTGAATTCATTTTTTAAAATAATAGTATGCAGATTCTTTTATTTTTTTTTCTTTTTTGAAGTTTATTTCTTTATTTTGAGAGAGGCAGAGAGTGCTGGGGGGAGGGGGCAGAAAGAGAGGGAGACACAGCATCCGAAACAGGCTCCAGGCTCTGAGCTGTCAGCGCAGAGCCCGGTGCAGGGCTTGAACCCACAAACCACGAAAGCATGACCTGAGCTGAAGTCGGACACGTAACCTACTAAGCCGTCCAGGCTCAGTCTTTTAATTTCATGTGTCAATGATCCTATCACCTGTCAGTAATGATAATTTGGTTTCTTGTTTTCCAATTTTTTTTTTTTTTTGGCCATTTTAATCAATGAGAATCCAGTAAAATGATAAATTAAAGCTGTGATATCAGGAGAATTTTTTTTTCTGGTCTCTAACATTTAAGAGAATTAAAGGGAATATTCCCATGGCTTTTCCATTAATGTGAGGGCTGCTGTGGCAGATGGCCCTGTTCAGATAACAGAGGCTCTTCTCCTGGTGATGGTTTCACTAAACGCTATATATATGTATGTTATATACAGAGAGATGATTGTATTTTATAATGTTTAGCAAGTCTGTATTATTGGTATAAATACTTTTTTAAAAGTATCTTTTGATCATACTTAAAAAGAAATCTTTTAGGGTCACCAGGGTGGCTCAGTCAGTTAAGCGTTTGGCTCTTGATTTCGGCTCAGGTCATGATCTCATTGTTTGTGAGCTCGAGACCCAAATCAGATTCTGCACTGACGGTGTGGAGCCTGCTTGGGATTCTCTCTCTCCTCTCTCTCTGCCCCTCCCCACTCATGCTCTCACTCTCTCTCAAAATAAATAAGCCAACATTTAAAACATAACAAAAATTAAAAAAAAAAAAACATCTTTTAAACACACTGTTGGACTCCTTTCGCTTAGATTTCCTTTAGGATTTTTGTATTTATGTTCCTAGGTGCGTTTTGCATCATTTCGTCCATGTCTGATGTCAATGACCTAACTCACAAAATGAGTTGGAAAGTATTCCCACTGTTTCTAGTCCCTGGAACGGTTTGGAAAACTGGGCTAATCTGTTCCCCTCATGTTTGGTAAATATCCCTGTAAACTGTGGAAAGTGAGACTGGCCCATATACTTCTCTGCTATATTTTAATGTTAAAAGTCAACTATGAGTCTCTTTTAAAAACCGGTTTGATCCACTTTCTCTGAATACTGACCACATCCAACCCACCACCTGTGTCCCTCGCCTGCTAACTCTCTGCCCCCTCCTTAGCTGAGGGCTTATGACAGAGATGCTTTTTCCCCCTGACCCCTTTGTTTTCATGTGCCCCCCCCCCATCCTAATTCTCATTTCTGTCCTCATTTCTCGAAACTCTTACCCAGTTACATTCTGCCTTTTCATCTCCCTGTGCTGAATGGTTTCTTCCGGTCTCCGAGGACCTTAACCTGGTTGTCAGCGGTGTCTGACCTCCCGCATCATCTCCCCATTAAGTTTTCCCTTTAAACAACTGTGTTCTCTGGCGCCTGAGCATCTTTTCGGTTCTGTTTTTAAACGATGAGCTTTTCCTTTCTGGTTTCTATGTCCTCTTTTATCTCTGTAATCATTTTAAATATGCCTTTGGTGGGGGGGGTCACCTTTAATAGATTGCCCTATCATTTTTATTTCTTGGACTAAAAATCCTACCTTTTATTGCATATGCTGAACTTTCCTTATGGTGGTAAATTTCCCTGTGTACCTTGTCTTTTTTATCATCAGTGGGCATGGCTTCGTCTATCCAAGACTCCCGAACCCTGGGCCGGGCAGTGTTCCTCTGGCCCGGGTGGCTGTCTGCTTCAGGGTCTCAGGGGATGCTCTGGGTCCAGACCCATCCCTGTGTCCCTTTCTAGGCTCAAGATCCTCAGGTGATACAGGTCACTCGACTTCTGACCTGTTGCAGGTGAAGTCGTGAGTTGAGGTTACATCTCCGGGGCAGTTTTTCTCCGACCAAAGGAAAGGCTTCCTGGCCGTCTCTCTGGTGAGCAGAGTTATTTTTGTCCCTTCTTCACACAAAGAACAGTCATTCAAGGACCCTGCCTGATGCACAGCATCTCCCTCCGTCAAATGTGCCCACGTCGTGTCTCCTGCCCTATGTGGACACAAAACCCAAATGCAGGGTTCAAGCCTCTCTGTCCAGACTGTGCTGGCACCTGTTGTAGAGGGCCATCCTAGCTGGGAGTTCTCTGTACATTTGGGGTGTCTGATGATTCTCCATCCTGCGGGGGGCACGGCTATGCATTCACCGTGAGCATTTTCTTCTCCTGATGCAAAACCCTGAGCTTTTGTAGTGTGAGACATGGGAGTCAACATGGCATGTGGGTCTACCTTGCTTCTGGGAGTCGCCCTTAGTCACCCGTCAGTGTCCTGGAACTGTGTCCACATGCACCGCCCCACCAAGCGCTGGCAGGCCAGAAACACCAGTGACTCCTCTGCCGGATTCAGTAGACCCACATTCATCCTTACGGCGGTGAGGTTCACACACACCCCGGAGAACATTGCCCTCATGGCTTCTGTGACACGCCTTGGTTTCCCTCCAGTCCCGCTCGTCAGTCTTTCTCCATTTCCTCTAAGAGTACATTTGTCTCTTCCAGGCTTATCCCATACCTTAGCGCTGGATCGTTTCACAGACTCACAATTTTCCTTTTCTTTTCCGAATGGCACAAAAGTCGTCAGGGTCACCTCAACGCTTCCAAGGAGTCTAAGAGATATTTGAATTGCTAGGTCATCTACAAACATACGCTTAAACACTCAGGGATCTGAGGCTTCAGAATTTCACCCCAAGGAAAACTTAAGGTGAAAGAAAACAAAAAGATTAGGTTGGGTATGTGAGGCAAAGATTTTCATGTTCTTCTTTTCCTATGAACTTTGTAAACCAGTGTATTGAGAAAGTGGGATTCAACAGATTGAAAACCAAATCTAATTTTATTCTTAATTCTGAGACCCCTGAAAACCTGGTCTCTTGAACCTTTCTTTCTACCCCTGTATTAAATTTGGGGCAAAACTTCATTGCTTTTCTAATCATTAGAGATAATAAAGGGGTAGTCTCTTTTTCCAGGCTTCGAGAAGTTAAGTGCTGAGTAATATCAAGCCTTCAAACCCTGGTCTAATTTAAAGCATCCTCCTTTCTCTCTGACAAGCGTAAGCCTTGGGCACCCATCAGGCAGGGACGAATTTGGTCTGACCTGCTTTTCATTTCTCTTCTTCCTTTTGCATTTCTACTCTGACCCCCAGAGTCGCCGAGCTCTTCCGGGGCCGGAGTCTGCAAGACAGGCGTGAGAAGGGGGTTCCCTCTAAGGGATCAGAACAAACACGTTTATGTCCTTCACCTCTCAACCCCAAAGTTTGCACTGTCTTCAGTCAGTGCTGGTTCTCAGCTCCACCACCAGGCCACAGCCTCCTGTCTGGATTTGTCCTGCACAAATCACATCCCACCAGTCTCAGCATTCATGACACTCCATGGGCCAAAGATCCCTCACCCGGCTGCCGGTGAATAAAGAAAGATGCATCATCCCTCCCATGGCTGGAGGGTGCAAAGTCACAATTCTAGAGAATTACCTCCAAAGAGTCTTGTCTTTTATATCTGTCACCTGTTCTGACTATCTGATAAATTCTTTATTATTATTATTATTAATTATTATTATTGAAGTAAGCTTCATACCCAATGCACAGCCCGGCCCGGGGCTTGAACTCACAACTCTGAGATCACGACCTGAGTTGAGATCAAGAGTCAGATGCTCAACTGACTGGGCCACCCAGGTACCCCTGGGGCTTTTGTTACTCTTACATTATTCTCAGCCTTCAGTGACTTTGGAGAAACAGAGACACAGAGGGTGCCCTTAAGGCACTGTCACAAGTGAGGTGCCTGGGTGGCTCAGTTGGTCAAGCATCTGACTTCGGCTCAGGCCATGATCTCACAGTCCACGGGTTCAAGCCTGGAGCCTGCTTCGGATTCTGTGTCTCCCTCTCTCTCTGCCCCTCCCCCCACGTTTCAAAAAATAAAATAAAACGCTAAAAATAATTTTTTTAAAAAGACACTGTTGCAAGTGATGGGTGGAAATTCTGCTTATTACATTCCTTCCAAAATGTGATCGCTAATGAAAACACTATCATCCCAATTTTAAAACTAAACGCACAGCTAAAGATTGACAGCTCTATTTAGTGATTTGGATAGCACACTAAAATTTGGCCTAGAAACTTCCACATTATGAGAACTAAGCCGTATTCCAACAAACACCAGTGTGCAGCAGCAACGACTGCATACCTAATGCTCCCTCTCTCCGAAAGTGGTTTTGACAAATAAAATCCCCTCGTGTCAAATGGCCCGAGCTTAATCCACTTCTATAACCCTACTTACAATTAGGTTAAAAAAACAAAACAAAAAGAAAGAAAGCCTCTCCAAATAACCTTCACTTCTACTCAGCCTGAAAACCACGAGGTTTTTGCCCTGAAATGTTAGCCCCGATGTCGTTCCAAAGAACCACGAGACACTAGACGCGGATACGGGGTCTTTGTCCCGTGTTATCTTTGCAGTGGTCCCGTGCAACAGTGCTGTTCTCTTTTTCCGTGGAAAGTAAATGTGGTTAAGGAGGGTTGATGCATTTGCCGAAGATCACACAGCTAGTGTGCAAGCGAGGTTACACGGGACACAACGCCTAATGACTGAAATTTACATTTTGTGGAACTCCCCGAAATATCGCCCAAAACTTGCTAATAAAGCTAAACTGAGGTCATTGGGATTCGCTGCAGGAGGGATGCACAGCCTGGACAGGAAAGGGGATTCAGAGTTGGGGTAGCTGCAGCCTGTGGGGTCTGCATACAGCTGGCTCAATGCAGATCTTTTAAGACAGGAAACTGGTCGGGTTTAGGCAAAGCTTGTGACTTCTGAGCTCTTTCTTTTTTTTTTTTTAATTTTTTTTAACGTTTATATATTTTTGAGACAGAGAGAGACAGAGCATGAACGGGGGAGGGGCAGAGAGGGAGGGAGACACAGAATCAGAACCAGGCTCCAGGCTCTGAGCTGTCAGCACAGAGCCCGACGCGGGTCTCGAACTCACGGACGGTGAGATCATGACCTGAGCCGAAGTCGGACGTTTAACTGACCGAGCCACCCAGGCGCCCCTTCTGAGCTCTTTCTAATCATTGTCTCTCTTGGATAAGCACATGCCTTTTGCCCTATGGTCCAATTCCCAGATTTATGCTGACGTCAGAAATCCACTCAGGCAACTCTCAAGTTCTATAAAAGGCTGCAGAACCAGACCCAGGAGAAGCCAAGAGGCACCACACCATAAGCGTCCCACCAGGAGCTGTCTGCTCACATGGGCCTGGCACAGTGGTGCCACCAGGCTTGGCTTGGCACTGCTGTGGTGGCCTTTCATTGCTGCGGCCAGGACGGTTCACAGCATAAAGCTCAGGTACAGCCGCCTGATTTGCTGTCCCATCTCTGGCTGCCTGGGCACAAGGTAGAGTCCTGCTTCCCACCTGTCTGAAGATTCTCCCCAAATATACGGTAATTTAGATAAGGAGTCTCAATAACAAATCCCTATTTTAATGGCACACTAAATGTATTCACACACTTATCTGAGCATTTCTCCTTCAGTCTCACCTAAGGGTGTTCTACCTAGAATTAATGCTGCTTCTACCTATGATGATAATAGATTTAGCACTTAACTCCTCCCTATATCTATCTCATCAGAAGGCCACAAGTTTTGGGTTACTTTTCTGGTGATTCTAAATATATTAAACACACACACACACAGACACACACACACATGTGTACCATATTATCTCATTTTTCCGGGGAAAAAAGTGTGTGTCTCTATATGAGGGGAACAGAGAAAACCATTGTTATTCAATGTTAATACCTGTCTATAACCACTTCTTTCTTAATAAGTCTTTTAAGAAAAGCAGCAACAGTGACATCTGCAGGGGCACAGACGTCTAATCAGCATTAATGTGCTGAGTACATATGAGAGCATATGCAGTACGTGGGAGTTCACAGAGGGGTGGTGTTTGAGGGGAGCTCGAGGCGAAGGGGCCGTAAAACAGAAAAGGTTGACGTCTTTAGGAGACAAGAGGTTACTCAACGGGACGTGCGAGATTCCTCAGTTGCCCACGAATTACCAGGCCTATGAATCCCACAGACACCTAGAGTGGGCCGGGAGAGTGAAAGAAAACGAAGGGGGCAAAGCTGTGAAATATTGAAAATAATAGCTTTCACCTAAATTAGAAGTGCGTGTGCATGATGAAATGTATGCCTGTTGTAACAATACGTGCAAACACCAAGTTGTGTGGGAAAAAACAACAGGGTGGTTTGACTAACAGGGAAGGGAAGGAGGTTTGGTGAGAAAAAGGAATGAATGGACAGACAGGTGGGTGGATGGATATACGGAGATATAGATGATAGATAGATAGATGATAGATAGTAGATAGATGATAGGTAGGTAGGTAGGTGGATAGAGAGATGATAGATAGATAGATAGATAGATAGATAGATAGATAGATGATAGATTGATAATAGATAAATGATAGATAGTAGATAGATGGTAGATAGACGATAGAATGATAGGAAGATAGATAGATAGATGACAGATAGATGGACAGACAGACAATTGGGGGCCTAGCATGGACTACTGATAATAATAATGGTCCATGAACTAAACAGTGTGACTAACTCAAACCTTTGCACCTGAGGATTAAGAAAACAATGAGTATATTTGGGATAATGATGCAACCATTCCCTGAATTGCTTGGGAAAAAACTGAGCTACATAGCAGAGGGACCCAGGAAAAATGGTCCCGTCCTGCTCCTTGGCAGATTCCCAGACTGGTCAGGAGGAACACGGAGTTCCCACCACATGTGGGATGAAGTCCCAGACGGTTTTATTGGAATCTTGAAAGACAAATTTCCTCATCAGACATCTGGTCTTCCTGTCTGTGTGTGTGAGAGAGAATTTGCATATCACACAAGCAGAGCTTGAGTGGAACATTCGAAACCATTGGGAACGGTTATCTCAAGAGACTGGGGGTGTTGGGGTGGATTCCAGCTTTATTCTGTATTCTGTTTAAAAAGTTTCCAAGGAACACGCATTACTTCCTTAGCAACTCAAACCCACTCAGTGGATCCATTCAGTTCTGGGAAGGATTTCCCCATTTTTGTGGCAGCATTTGGATGTGGCTTTAATGTCGAGTGATTCCCCGTGGGTGTCACTCCATGATCAGCAAAGAGAATGGAGAACAGAGAAAAGTCTAAGGGTTGGCATTGCAGCCATCAGCCCATCAGCGGCTTCCTTTCACAAAGCTTGCTATCTCATCTTTTAAAAAGTAGTCCTGCGTGTTCGACTCTGGCTGTTCCAGCATTTACGTCTGGCCGGAATACACCATTGATGGAGCCGCTTGAAATCACAGAATGGTTGGAGCTCTCACTGCCGGGGTAATGAAAATGGGGCTCTAACCATCTAACTTTTCAGAAGTTCATGGGAACAACTTTCTCCAGGAAGGCCGCTGGTGTACAAAAGCAGCTTCCCGTGCTCTGCCCGTTTCTTCACCGTGTACTCGGTGGCCGGACTCTGATTGTTCCCAAGTTTCACCATTTCTCCCAATGTTGCACCAAATTGCAGGAGCCAGATTCCCTCAGGATCACGTGGGCTGGCCCCTCCAGGATTAACAAATGTATTAGTCAGGCAGTGCCTCCCCCGCTGCAGACAGGGACGGGCTGTCCTGTCCTGTCCGTCCGTCCCCTGCACGTCTTCCAGACCACATCCAGGCTTGCGCACAGATAACAGAATGGAGTCTTCCCAGAGGTCTCCTTCCTGCACCGAAGCGAAGAGCCAGCGGATGCTCAGCATTTGTGGCTCGCCACTGACCGTGGGGCTGGTTGTGCAGGCAGCTCAGGAGCCGAGACGCCGCACCCTGGACCCGGGGGGCCTCAGGTTTCAGTCTCTTTGAAGCTAATTATCAGTTGATTGATAGGAAAAGTGGTTTGCAGATAAATGACCTGAACGTTTGATGGCTTCATGTCAGTGGGAAACATTTCATCACAGATGACACCAGGGGCACCAGACCAGTGTGGCCTTGTGTGCGTAAGATGATGTGGCAAAGAAAGAGCATAGGGTACAATTTTGGCTTGGGGCATCATTTGGACATGGGATTAATTACTATCTTGTTTTGACTCATTTCGGAAGGTCCTGGGGGCAGTGGCAAAATTGTCCCCCAGGTGCGAGCAGGGCTAGTGTGATGTGGTAGGGGGCCTCATCCCCAGGGAAGCCCAGAGACATCACTGGTGCCCATGAGATCATTGGTGTCAAGCTCCACGGGCATCAAGAGACCAGGACTTTGGGGACATCAGGGAGGCTAACTGTTCCCTTCTTCTCCCCACATCCATATCTGGTCCATGGAGGCAGGAAGCTCTGGCTCTCCGCCATCGCTGGAGGAGCCAGACTAGGGCAGGAAAGAGAAGCATTCCCAATTCTCCCTCTGTCCACTTTCCAGCCCCTTTCCAAGAAAAAAAGGGGTCAGTGACCTGGTCAGAGCCGGAATCTCTTCGGTCACATTTGGACTATGTATGAACTGCATGCTTGTATCCTCCCCAAGTTCATAAGTTGAAACCCTAACCCCCCACAGGATGGTGTGCAGAGATGGGTCTTTGGGGGGCTCCATCCTCATGGGGGCATTAGTGGTGCCCTTATCAAAAGAGACACAAGATAGTTTGCTTCCCTGTCTCTGCCACGTGAGGACACGGCAAGAAGGTTTCCATCTGCAAGCCAGGAAGAGGGTTTTCACCTGGAACCAAATTGGTCTGCACCTTGATCTTGGACTTCCTTGCTTCCAAAACCTTGAGAAATAAATTTCTGTTGTTTAAGCTGCCTCCTCCATGGTATTTTTCTGTAACAGCCTGAGCTGACTGTCACTGATGGCTCTGTAGTATGTGGCCAACCCCCACTCATCTAGGTCTTTCTCTGGACTTTAAATGGCTTCCTGGTTTGTGAGGGAAGCACACCAGCCCATACAGGGTCTTTGGCTCAGTTCCCCCAACCAGCTGGTAAAGTGGACTTCGAGTCTGCTCCAGAGACACGAGGTGGGGTACAAGAAGCTCTCCTTGGGGTTTCCTCACTCAAACCACATCCCTCAATTCTATGTCAACCACAGAAGCTTTGCATCTTGTGGGGGATAGGGAAGAAGGTGACCAGGCAGTTGCTCAGCATTAATGACCAGAGTTGGTTCCCCATTTGGGTCTGGATTCTTGTGCGAATCCCTCCCTGGGAGGGTCGCTGGACAGAAGGACAAATGAATGGCAGGATTTGGGAATCAAAACTCATTTTCCATGACTGCCTATGCAAGTAGGTGGTCCGGGACCTGGGGGGTTTGAATGCTGGTCGTGTCTCGTATACATCCCCCAACAGAGACATGACTAACGTCTGGCATGAGTCGACAGCCTGAGGCAAACACACACAAGCACAGGGAATGGAAATTTTATTGGTTGACTCACTCAGGAACCTGAAACTTCAGAAAAGCTTCTCTTCCTACAGCAAACTTGGACAAGATGGGGGGAGAAAAGGACATACTATCAGTAAGGATGTAGATTATTTGACCAACACTGTCAAACCACCTAGGCCAACTGGCATTCATAGAACTCTTCATCTGATAACTGCAGAATACGTTGCTGTCGAATGCATGTGGAATTTTTACTAAGCGGGCTCTGTAAGTCAAATAAACCTCCAGAGTGAAATCTTATAGTCTGTTCCATAATCATAACAGAACTGCATTTAAAGTCAGTGAAAATAAAAGATTTAGAAAATTTTGAGCATCTCAACAACAGGTGAAACAATACTGCCGAGCTGAAAGAAATCAGACCTGTGTTTGCCCATGAGATGGACCGGAAGGGGCATGAAGGAACTTTCTGGGGGATGGAGAAGGTCTATGTCTGGATGGGGTGTTGCTCACACCGATGCACATGCATTTGTCAAACGTTGTTGAACTGTACACTTAAATTATTTGCATTTCACTGTGTATAAGTTTTCAACTCAATGAAAAGAACGTAACAGAGATCTCCCTCCCACTTACAGGCTGTGACAGTGACACTCTATACATAGGGTGACCTTATTTCTTCAGTATGCCTGTTGTCACAACATAATTATTACAAAATTCCCTTTCACACCTAAAGTGCTCTGATTTACGGAACAAACCTATGGTCACTCTGAGGAGTTGGTTCCCAAAGAGCGCCAGAGGCGGTGAGATGCTCCAGTGGCCCCTGAAGCAGGAGAGGTCAAGCCCAGACCCGAGATGGACATTAGATTGGACAGGGAGGGGAGGTGGGCTGGACTTTTTTGAGGAAGGGTCAGTTTGGGGGACCTGGATTTCATTGGTTTCATATCCATTGCTTCGGGGCCCTCGCACCGAGAAATCTGAAGCACGTGTTAAAAACAGTGACGCAAAACGAGATGTAAAACTGACACCAGAGCAGCAGGGCCACCGGCCGGGTCGTGAGCAGTGGCAGGTCAGAGAGGACAAGAGGCCCGGGGAAAGATCCGAGGCCAGGACTCCGGTGGCCAGCTGGGCAGGTTGTCGGAAGACACAGGCGGTCAGAGCCAAGTGCAGAGAACGGGGAAGGAGCGGAGAATGTGCCTGGCATTGTCGGGAGGGGACACCCCATCCTCCAGAGAAAGCGGAACCTGTGAAGTTACCCCAGAGACCCAGACAAGAGGCCAAAAAGAGACCCAACAGAAACATGAAACACAGTTGGCTGAGCCCAGGTCTCAGTCCCTTCCAGGAGGAGCTCCACAAGACAGCCGTGTTCCTCGGTCTTGACTAGTGTATGAACTGCTTTCAAAGGGAAAATGCCTGCAGAGTTCCAGGAAGAATTGCATTAGTTGTATCGTAACATGATTCAAATAAACATTTAGCATCATGTTATTTAAGCATACAAATATGCAAAAACATAGGTGTGGATACAAATCCCTAACACGTAGAGCTCAAATTCCATTATAAAACCACACTGAATTGACAGAATTATATTAATTTGACGGATTTAGGATTTGTAGAAAGGATGCTTTTCCTGGTGGTGATTCGATTCACCACCGATTCTCTCCATTTCCTCATTTCCCTCCTCCCATCTGTATAAAAGGCCAGAATTTCATTTGCCTTCACTTGGAATAAATACATTTTTTACCCTGTTCTTTCCTCAGTAGTTTATAGACAAATTAAATACAACAAATAATATTGTAAATAATATCTCAAACGTGGGCATGGAAATCACGTGACAGTATTAGCATAATGTTGTTCACATACTCCAGGATATGCGTATATGTTCATTTCTTTTTTTTTAAGTTTGTTTATTTTGAGGGAGAGAGAGAGCACACGTGAGTGGAGGGGGGCACAGAGAGAGAGAGAATCCCAAGCAGATTCCTTGCTGTCAGTGCAGAGCCCGACATGGGGTTCGAACCCATGAACCATGAGATCATGACCTGAGCCAAAATCATAACTCAGATGCTTAACCAACTGAGCCTCCCAGGTGCCCCATGTTAATTTTGTTATATTGTCACCATCTCAGGTTTTAACTGAGAAACAAATACCCCCAAAACAGAATTTACTTATTAGCTCATAATTCTGTGGACTGATAATTTGTACTGAGCTCAGCTGGGTGGTTCTTCTGGTCGTGCCATGGCTTTCCCAAGCAGCTGCAGTCAGTTGGCAGATCAGCTGAGCACCACTGGGTCCCAGATGGCCTCACTCACATGTGTGGTGCTCAGCTGGGGGTGACCCCTGAGCCACACACGTCCAGCATCTAGCTGGCCAGCACTGTCTTCTTCACGTGGCTGTGACTTCCAAAGGCAGCAAGAAAACAGAAGCCTTTTCCAAGCTTCTGTGTGTGTCATTATCTGCTGGTGACCTACTGGCCAAAATAACTGGTCTGACAAAGCTTGGATTAAGGGGATGGAGAAATAGAATTACAGTAAAACCTTGGATTGTGAGCAACTTGTTCTGCAAGCGTTCCACAAGACAAGCAAACACTTCTAATAAATTTAACTTGATAAACGAACGATGTCTTGCAATACAAGTAGCACGTGACACTGAATGTCACGTGATCACAACTGAGCCAATTAGTGGTTCTTGAAATTCACTTTGATATACGAGTGCTTTGGATGACAAGCATGTTTCCGAAATGAATTATGCTCGCAAATCAAGGTTTCACTGTAGTTCTGAATGAGAGAGGCCGCAAACCTTTGCTACCCTCTAATCTTTTAACCTATCAAAGTCACAAAGAAATACTTCAAATTTAAAAAAATTGTAGAATAATTGCAGACTCCTGAAAACACTTTCTTGGACCTCTGTAATGAGTAGGTCCTGGGAGGGAAATCCTCTAGATGAAAAGAGAATGAGCACATGTTGGTGATGATGGGATTTGCAATCAATTACTAAGGATTAAAGTGTGTTTAGACTCAGATGCTGTTATGTGGGTATTTGCCAAGTGATGTTAGGAAACACAAGGTCCAGGGAAAACGCCTTTCATTTCTAGATGCTGCAGACAGCTGTGGTCTCCACCTCTAGAGGTATGACATCAGAGCGGGACAGTGCTCAGCTGGGAAGATCCGCCCACAGTGGTCTGAGCAGCCGCGGGTTCAGGTCACTAACGGTCCTCCAGGGGCATGTGGGAGGAACACCCCCGATGCAGTAAGAGGTCAGAGGATTCAGATCGCTGGTGACTCACTACTAAGACCTCTGTGATACTAATGCGAAGTCCTTAGATGTTCTAAGGAAGGTGTTGGTAAGCCCCGGGAGCAAACCACAGCTTTTGGGTCACATTGGAGGTTTGTATCACGTCAGGGTAGCAGTAAGTAGGTCATTCCTTAGGCCTAGAATGTGGAAAAAAAAAAAACAAAAACCAAAAAATAAACTACTTCCATTTTTGGAGTTGATAGATTTTTATCATTATTTTTTCCCAGGGGGGAGAAAGCCCATGTCCCAGTGCTGCTGATACAACAAAACCACTGGTCCCAGTCAGGGAGGTGACCTGAGCACTCACGTGCCTGTAGCAAACGTCAGGGAGACTTCTCACCCCAGCCTGGGGCAACATGACCACACCCCTGCTGTAGCTTAGATGGGGTGGGGTCGGGAAGAACTGGCATGTGTTATTTAGACAGTTTCTGGGAAATAATCTGGGAGCAGGACTTCGGAGAACAGTCATCCAGCTGCAGACTGGTAGATTAGGAGCGTGGTCTGAGGCACTGGTGTGTGTGACGTGCAATAACCATGGCAACGGGTGGGCGGGGCAGGCAGAACAGTAGTCAGGGATGATCTGCATGAGACTGTCTGCCTTAGCCAAGTCCTTCAAAGCTGGCCACTGCGCAGGCAAGCCCCCCGGAGTAAGGAAGGGATGCGATGCGTGAACTTCAGAATGTGCTGTGGGGCCTGGGAAGAGAAGAAAGCATCGACTTGAACAAGCTCCCTCTGTGGGCAGTGGAGGCTCGGCGTCTCCCGGAGACTGCCCCCCACTCACCTTGGAGAAGGAGGCTGGGCTACTGGACCACCACCTCCCACTTATCCTTATTTAGGGCTGCTTGCAAGGTGTTACGTCCATGACACCCTGGCTGGTACACTGCTGCCCAACGAAGCCCAGGGGTAGAATGGTATGACAGCCCCACCCGTCACCTGATACTCTAGACGCACAACTTGAGTCCACACTGTTGATGAAGCCCAAACCTTTCACATGCATCGCTTTTGACTATTCAAAAGGAAGAACTAAAGGTATTTATTTACTGGGGCGCCTGGGTGGCTCAGTCGGTTGGGCGGCCGACTTCGGCTCAGGTCATGATCTCGCAGTCCGTGAGTTCGAGCCCCACGTCAGGCTCTGTGCTGACAGCTCAGAGCCTGGAGCCTGTTTCAGATTCTGTGTCTCCCTCTCTCTGACCCTCCCCCGTTCATGCTCTGTCTCAAAAAAATAAATAAACGTTAAAAAAATTTTTTTTAAAAAGGTATTTATTTACCTGTTGTTTCTCACTGGGCTGCGTGAATAAGCACAGAAGTGAGATAGTTTGTCTCTCTTCTAATTTTTCACCGTGGCTTCTCTCAATGAACCCTCCCCCCACCCCCCTGCAAGGCACACCTTCAGAGGCAACTGCTTAAAAGGACACACTCGCCTTCCTATTGTCCCAAGATACATTGTGGTTTACGTAAAACACAATTATAAATGGATTTGGGGGCAAACGTGCAGTCTACTTATAGTGGGTGGATTTTAACTGGGATCCTGGGAGAGTGGCAAAAGATTAATTGCAGCTGACAAGAAAAGCTGATGCTTCTAGACACTTTTAAACCATGGATTTGAGCAGCTTGGGTGGGGTTCTTTCAGGTGTCTTGGATTTGTTGAATTTAGTGCATCTCAATTTTCACCCGGTTTTGCCCGTTACTTATGAAAATATTCCTTCCTACGTCGTACAGCTGGAGTCTCCAAAGGGAGCTTCTGTAGAGGTAGCTTTGCTTCCTCATGGGAAAAGAATGGACAGAGGGTTGGGGAGAGCAGAGGCAGAGGCAGGGGGGTGCTGAAGACACTCACTCAGCTGGATGAGGGGTGACGGGTAACCCTGGCAGGGGTGAAGCTGCTGGAGATGGAGAGAAGTAGATCTATCTGAATAGGTGAGATGCCATAGCCGTGAATGTGAACGGGCTTGCCCACGGTAAGCTGAGGGTCTGCAGGGAGAAAAATAGGACCACGCGTTCAGGAATCTTGATGTTAAATAGGTCTGCCAAAGAAGATGAGAAGGGTTCTGAGGAAGGAAGAAAGCCAGGAGGACAAGCTGTCACAAAACTCAAGGGATGACTGCGTTTTTCAGCAGGTGGGGAGGTCAAAAGTGAAGCAGCAAGCTCTCTACCCCTCTTTCCACCTCACACTGGACCCCCTTCTCCCACCATTTTTAAAACATTTTTTAAACATTTTTATTTATTTTTGAGAGACAGAGCCTGAACAAGGGAGGGGCAGAGCCCGACGCGGGGCTCGAACCCATGAACCAAGAGATCATGACCTGAGCTGAAATCGGACACTCAACCAACTGAGCCAACCAGGTGCCCCCTGCCCAATTCTCCCATCTTTATTGTCCACCTTCCCTCTCTGTTCTCCCTCTTCCTCTCTCAAAAGAACCTGCTCAAAACATTGTCAAGGTTTTTCAAAAACCTGCTCAAAACACTGTCAGGGGTTTTCAAAAACCCCAAAACCCATCTGTTTTATCCAACTCATAGTCAATAATATTTGTAAAAAGAAATCAGTACGTAATTACACTGACAATGGCAGGCGTTGCACAGAGTGAAACTTGTCAGTTTGGCAAGAAACAAGTCTTCCTGCCTAAGTTTACATGTCCAACATGTAACAAGAGCCCTTGACTGGGTAGAAATAATGGTTAATGGCCATGAAAGAAAACCTTCCATTGGCAGAAGCTGTTGTCTGTTAAAAATTACATGAGCTGAAGATTTCAGATGCTGATCTTTGTCATAAACTCTTCCAAATAGATGAAGAATATGGATTCTGAAGGAAATAGGTTCAGTACAACAAAAATGGAAACAAGCACAAAAATATTTAATTTTGGTGTCCAGAAAGTTGAACAAGAATTATATTTGTTCTATGAGAATTCACTCACACTAAATTTGTTGGTGTTCTTGTAACTCGGATGAAACTGTTTCTATGCACAATGTCCTTGGGGTAAAAAAGCTCTTATTTGTGTGGAGTTGTGAAAAAAAAAAAAGTCTTGCTATTAAAATGGAGTTTTTAAGTGGTTGTTTTCCTATGTTCATTCACGATTGTGTTTATACATCTTCTGTCTTCCACTGAAGGCTAACATCTGTGAGGACCCTTTACATGGTTAACATTAACAACTTGGGAAAGGAATTATATTCATTTATGCGTATGATATTTTGTAGGAAGTTGAAAATATTTCTATGTGGGTAAAAAAAAATTATCGGTCTCTAAGTACACAAAATCTTTCCTCCATAGACAAAATCGGCCCTGTTTTACTTCTATAAATATGTCTGAAATTAGCAAGTTCTGTACTAGAGACAATTCTTCATGTTTTTTCTAGAGCAATAGTCTCCATCAAGTAAAGTTTTATAGTATTATATGCATTCAATTTAATCCATGCTCTTCTTTTAACAAGAAAAGGAAAATAGTTTGATGGGCTGCAAGCCTAGGATTATATTCTCTTTCTCGTTTTCCCTGTGATTCACTGTATTATTTTAGGCAAATCACACAGTCTGAGGTCTCACTATCTCACCCTTTTCAGACAAGCCAAACTGTGTTTTCAAGGTCATCCCTCCACAGAGGTGGTGAGGATCCAGAAGGTCGTGTTTGTGGACCGTCTGCAGAAGATGAACATTGGGTCTGAGCTTGTCATCGAGTTGGAAATCTAGATTCTAAACGCCCAGAGGGCCACAACAGGGTCATGGAGTTTTCACCCCAGGTGACTGAGATGGGAAGGATTTCTCCCATTGTTGGTGAAATCCTGAAGCCTGTCTCTTGGGAGGAGGTGGTAAGAATCATCTCTGAGAAGAGGAGACCCCTCTGGTTCTCCATAGGTGTCCAATGAACGTTGCTCTAGGGGTTGGTGCGTGGAGATTTAATTCAGGATGACATTTGGGTGTGGAGAGTAAACTATGCAGGTGCCCTCTCAGGCTCTCCCAGCAAGGTCAGAGGGGCCGACCGCCCTAGCTGTCCATCTGGAGCCACCTTTGTGGGCTGTGCTTAAGCACTGGTGTCCTCAGCCTGTCCGGGGCCTTCTTGGGTTTCACCTGTGGCTTCTTCCTCTGGGTATAGAATCCTACATTTTACCTTTCTCAAGATCAGAACAGAAAGTTCCCCAATCTTCCCCAGTTGTAGAAATGGCAAATATGTGGGGTCCCGGGCAGGACGTGATCTCCGCTCTTAAGGGTCTTATCCCTTACCTGGAGAGTCTGGAGGCCAAGTTGATAGCACTGCTTTCTGGGGACTGGTGTGAATATTCCAGGCAGGGTGATGGAGTGGGACAGGCAGATCCCTCCCTGAGTGGTAAATTCTGCTCTGCACCCTTCAGGGCCCCCTGTGCAGACGCCTTCTCCTGCCTCTCTGTGTTTCACTTCTGTGTTTCAAAGTGTTAGACAAGTTAGAAAGATGAATTTCATCTGTTTTGAGAAGAAAATCTGTAATTCTGACAGAATCCCAGGAAATAAGAAGTTTGGAGGCCCACATTCCTGCTCAGGAAAGGCATAAGTCTGGTTACTGACTACCTTGTTGATGAGCCGGACAAAGAGGCTCCTGTAAATCTAGCCCAGAGGATTTCTTTGCAAGTCCAGCTGGCCAGACCTCTAAAAATATCTATTCTCAGACATATATCCAAGCTTGCAACCCAAGGCGTTTAAGTCCAGCTACAGACTCTTGAGTTCTTTATTTAACTAGAGGAAATGGTCCATTTGGCAAAATAGTAAAAATTCACATGATAAGTTATGCTGTGGAAATGGAATCTGTTTTTCTGATTCACTGTCTAAAACTCAGGGTGAAGGCAGCTGAGGGGCTGGGGCGTCAGGGGCTCTGCCGTGGCTCCGTCACCACTGTAGGCGGGCGCCCCACCCGGCCCACAGGACCGCAGGCTCTTTGTTTCAAGATTCGCTGGCCTTCTCTGTGATCGAGATCAGCCGGTGGGAGGAGAAACTTCTCCCCACTGAGTGACAATTCTTCTCTTTCTTATGCCTCCACCCACCATAGGCTCAGCCTTCTGATGAACAGATGCATGTTGGGGATCAAACCTCCCCATTTTGTCTTCCTCTTTCAGTGCAACAGAATGGTGACAAGGGTATAGGAGGTATCTTTAGGTTCTGCTTGTGATTTAACAACCACAACAACAAAATTCTGGGCCCATCTGCTCCAAGCTCATCATGGAGTCCATTGAAAGACACAATCCCAAGGGGTGCCTGGGTGGCTGAGTCCGTTAAACGTCTGACCTTGGCTCAAATCATGATCTCATGGTTCATAAGATCAAGCCCCACATCCAGCTCTGCACTGACAGTGCAGATCCTGCTTGGAATTCTCTCTCTCTCTCTCTCTCTCTCTCTCTCTCTGTCCCTCCCCAACTTGCACTCGTGCTCTCTCTCAAGATAAACTTAAAAAAAAAAAGTCAAAGACACAATCCCAAAACGACAAGGGCAGCCCAAACCCACTTGTGTCAATCACTGTGTGGGCAAAGAAAGGACTCAGACACAGGCTTGACTGGAACAGAGTCTGAGCCCTTGATGGGGATGGGGTGCCATCAACAGGTGAGGTCAGTCTCCGGTGGGGCTGGCCGGGGCATGTCCCTCTGGCTCATTGAGCTCCAGTTCACATACTTTCAGTTCCTCCAAAGAGAGGCTTGGGGAAGAGACTTGGACCATGAAGTCATTCCTTTTGTTCACCAAACTTTTATTGAAAACCTACTCTGCACCAGCTCATGTCCTAGGTACAGGGAATCGAACAGAGATGAAAATAATAAAAACAAATAAAACTTCTCCCCTTGATGCAGCGGATATTTTAATCAGAAGTATGGACAATAAATAAAATAACTAAAGAGAACAAGCAGGGAGAGAAGATACGAAGAGATCAGGGTGGTGAGGTTTAAAGTTTTACATAAAGAGGCAAGACTTCATTATGAAAGTAATTTTATAAGTATGCTGAAGGGGATGAGGGACGGAGCCAGCTGGATGGCTGTGGAAAGAACATTCTAGAAGGCGCACATGCAAAGGAATGTCATGTTTGGGAAGCAGCGAGAACAAAAGGCCTGGAATGAGTCCAATTCTAGATTTGATGTGAGGGTTGAAAGTGGCTGCTTTCTGGCCTGATCATCTGGAAGCATGGATTTTCCCTTAGCTGAGATGGGACGTCCACAGAAGAGGACGTCTGGGGGCAGGGGAGATGAAGACTCTGTTTGGCACATGTTAAATTTGCTGGGTGTGCACGTCTCATCCTGGAAGGCATATCACATGGCAGTTGAGTAGACAGGCAGAGCTGTTAGGGTAGAGGAGTGGAATGGGCTAAGAGCTTAGAACAATCTGCATTTGATGTGAAGGCAGAAAACTCTCTCTTGTTCACTGCTGATTCACTCAGAAGAGAGCCTAGCTCCCAGCAGGGGCCCGGTTAGGAGGTGCCGAATGTCAAGGTACTTTGGTACTCCATCCAGCGTCCCTCCACCAGGCGGCTGCACCAGCCCCAGATGCTGGGAATGCAGGTTGCTGGAGACTCATGGCTTCACCCCTTACCAGAAATGCCCTCAGCGTTCTCCTGGTCCCACAGGTGTTCCATGGCCAATGGCTGGCTGACACAGGACCCAACCCTCTGGCTTCATTGGGACAACTGTGAAGGACCCTCCCAACTGTAGAGTTACCTGTCAGCTTCCTTACGGCCTTATTTGCAGCCATATTATGGGCCAGGTTCTCTCTGGGCCAGTCCTGCCTCCCCCGAGTCCTACATGGAGATGTCCTGGGAGCGCACCGAGTCTGCAGGCAACACGGAACCTTCACATCTGTTTCCACGGAACCCGAACTCACACCCTGAATGAATTAATACACAGATGCTCCAGGGGTCTGCTAATTCCACTTTCTCAGGAAAATGTTCTCTGGGATAAATCAGGACCCTGTTAAATGCACTCATGGCTCCCTATGCTTTCTGTCCCATCACTGCTTGTTTTGCTCTTTCTATGATTATCCAGTTAATATGTATCTCCCTCGGCCTTCGTGCTTCATGAGGGCAGGGACTAGGGACGTCTTGCCTAGTGCATAGAAGGTATTTAGAAAATATTAGTAGGACAAATGACAACCTAGTTGTAGCCAAGCCATCCTAGAACGGGGGCAGGGCTTAAGTCTTCCAGGCACAAAGACCTTGTTATTTGCCACATGACCATTACGGTATCTAAACTTCCATTCTTTGGTGGAGCCAGGTAGACCCAGCTCTCCATGCTCTGATGGAATAGCGTGTCCTGCGACAGTGCACTCCATGAACCAATTTTAGATTTTCCAAAACTGTTGTCCAAATACAGCTTCAAACTACAGACTTCAGTGCCTCCGGCGTTAGCATGAAGCACATCAAAACCAAAATCTCTACCTCCTTGTGCATGTGTTAACAAGCTCTTAAGTCCTTCATAATTGGCTTACCAGCAATTTTACAACCATCTGTTGTCCCTTACACAAGGCAACCATCCTCACAAACCAGATTTCACATACTCCCAGGCTAAAGTGGCTCATCTGTGTGGCTGTGGATCACAAGCTGGTCCATTTCAAAAGCAGCTCTATTCCCAAACCACTCTGAGTTAAACAGACACGTTCTAAGGGACTCAGTGTGGAATATTCCGTTATCAAGATGGTGATGTAAATTCTCTAAGAATCTTATTTTGGTGCCAAGTTCACATCAGATTATCAAATATGTGCTTTGGATAAGAATTGTACTTGGGGTGAGTTTAGGAGACGACAGAAAGTGCCAGAAGGAAGCAACATCTGCCTTAGCTTCTCTATAGCTTCTAGGAAGAAAAAAAAAAAACAAAAGGCAACTTCAGCTATCAAGCCCCTCTGCCAGGAGAGGGTCAGGCAGGCTAGTAGGGAGGGAGGACCCAAGTGAGAGCCAGCAGACAGGCTCAGCCTGGAGGGGCACCCTCTTAGCGTTCCTGTGGGTGATGCCACTGGGGAGCCCTGGGGGAGTGAGATAACAAGAGCTCTGTGTGCTGGTCCAGTTGATTAATCATTCCTGTGTTTGGACAATGAACCAGGCCGAACTGACTTCACCCGGTGAACAGACACTTGCATGTGTCAAACGCGCACACACACACAGCAGCCCTGTTCGATGGGAAGCATTAGATCGACTCTTACAGATAGGCTGTGGGCAGTCTGAGAGTCGGATGACTGTTCACAGATATTCACACACCTCTCCTCCCATGCCACTCTCGAGGAGGAGGGTATTCCCTCACCACACTGACCTGGGGCTTGGCCACGGGACATGCTTTGACCAAGGAATGTGAGCAGACAGGAAATGAGCACAAGCCTTCAATGTGGTTGCGCAGTTTGCTTTGACCCTTAAGCGCTGAGATTTGCCATTAAAAGAGTTTCCCAGGCTGCCTCTTTAACCTGGACCCCAGAACAAAACATGTGCAGCAGACCTAGGTTTAACCCAAGGCCCAGAGCCAACCCCAGCTGACCCACAGCTGCAAACAGAGCCAACCACTGGGCCCAAAGCTGATTGGCATCACTGCGCCAACATCATGAGCATGAGGTTAAGTATTTTTAATAACCCATTGAGTTTGGGAATGTCTTGTTATGCAGCATTACTCTGGCAATAGCTAGCTGATACAGAAAGAAGTTGGATTCTGAGCATTCAGATTTGCCCATCTCCAAACCTGATGCTCCTTTAATTGTACCACATAGAGCAAAAAGGGTGGAGGTTGGAAATCAGGGATAATTTGGGCCACAGTCCCCTCTGCAGTATAGCTTGCTACTGAAGCCTCTGGAAGGTACAAAGACAAAAGGGGAACATTCCACAGGAGCTTATTCAGAAGAATAGTTTGTTGACCTAGATTTAGGTTTCCAGAAGTTGTTCCCCATGAAAATTTTGGCTCACCTAATTTAAAAATAACGCCCTTGCCAATTCATGTGCTTCATCTGTGAACCTAAAACATTTCGATAGGTAGGTCCCCCTGTATTTAAATTTTTTTAATGTTTATTTACTTTTGAGAGAGAGAGAGAGAGAGAGAGAGAGAGAGAGAGAGAGACAGAATGCAAGCTGAGGAAAGGCAGAGAGAGAGGGAGACACAGAATCCAAAGCAGGCTCCAGGCTCTGAGCTGTCAGCACAAAGCCCGACGCTGGGTTCGAACCCATGAACCATGAGATCATGACCTGAGCCGAAGTCAGATGCTCAACTGACTGAGCCACCCAGGTGCTCTGGTCCCTCTGTATTTAAACTTGGCTGAAATAATCTGTTTTCAACACTGTCCAATAAAATACACTAGCTTAAGTATAAAAATAATAATGTTTTACAGAAGGAAAGAAATTACAAAACATGGCTATCACACATAAGCTCTATCTGTCCTGCAACCAGGAGTCACGTTTGACTGACCCCAAGTGTTGCACCCTTTTCATGATGTCATATGGAGTAAATGGTGTGGAGGTGGGAAACCAAAAATGTGGAAACCGCGGAGCGTTAGAGCATTTATTAAGCTGAGGTCCAGAGTTGATTTGTTTGTATTTGCATATCCATCCATCAGCTGGATGCTGCTCCTCTCTTCTCTGCTCATGACATAAATTAAGGAAATACAGTGACTTAAATAAGAAAATTAGGAAAGGGGTGCCTGGGTGGCTCAGTCAGTTAAGCATCTGACTTAGGCTCAGGTCATGATCTCTTGGTTCACGGGTCCGAGCCCCGTGTCAGGTTCTGAGCTGACATTTCAGAGCCTGCTTGGGATTCTCTCTCTCCCTCTCTCTCTCTGCCCTTTCCCCACTTCTGCTCTCTCTCTATCTCTCTCAAAATAAATAAATAAACCTTTTTTAAAAACTTAGAAAAGCACTAAATCAACAGAAACTATGTGGTTTTTTAAAAGCCTTAAAATTTCCTTCCTCTTTATCAAGTATAAGACTTTATTGTTACAAGCAAAAATTAAAACAAAAAATACATTTTTGATCAAAGCTCTTCGCTTGACTCATGGTAGAGAACTATGTCCTTTCATTTTTACTTTGATTTTTTAAACTCCATTGGGAAATGCCATGTGTATATATTTTTAAGCATCCTATAAATTTAAGAAAAGAGGTTTTCCATCAAAAGTAAAACTAAAAAAAAAAAATCGCTCCTGTGCTTTCTACCACCAAGGTGTGGTTTTGGGGGGAGACTGCAGCATAATCTACATGTTTACCGGCTAGCCCTACATGACGGGCACGGTGCTGAGTGCTTCGTGTACACACGTGTGAGTCCTGTTATGACAGCCCCGGGGTCTGCTGTGTAATCTGTATTTGCGGATGAGACCCAGAGAAGTTACATCACTTTCCCAAAGACACAACCAGTGAGTGGTGGCCTCGGGATTGAACCCAAGTGTGTCTGGCTCCAAATCCCAAACCCCTTCCCCGACTCCAGACTGCGTCCTTCCAGGCTCCTTCCTAGCCCTCAGCAGACTGCACCCATTCAGCCCAGAGAGGAAGCTTGCTTCTTGGGAGGGGGTGGGGGGTAGGGACACAATAAGCCCGCGGACTCAGGCCAACTGTCACTCGCCCTGGACTCTGTGCTCATGTGCCTCCACCCTCTCCTGGTTTCAATTTGGAATTCTTCTCCCAGCGTATCTCAGGGAGGCATGTGTGCGAGGCTTACCCGATTTTCCTTCCCCTTAGAAATCAAACGGAAACTTTGGTGTTTGGGGAGGGGAACTTCAAGCTAAAGAAGTCAAACAGTAGTAATAGGAGCTTGGAGGCTTTACTCTTTCCTTCTGTGTTTGCCTTTCGTGAAAGGAACCGCTCATGATTTAGACACATGATCAGGGAGACATAGTTGTTTTCAATTATGGATGTTTCTTATCATGTATCTTTCCCAACAGGGGGCCGTATGAACCAATGACTTGGCAAAGACTAATGTTCAAAACGAAAACGTAACATCTCAGCCTTTCTCTAACAACTTCTGACACCACTTTTTGTTATTCGTTATTCGTGTAGTTATAATTTATGATTGTTGGAGCCAAAGACCTGGGGACTATTCTTTTTTCCTCAATCCTGGACATCTCCTGCTTTAGAGCATCCTGTAGGCTGATGTTCAAAATCTCACCTCCCTTCACGTCTTTCCAGGCTAAGGCCACCTCTGTGGTCGCTGCCACGGTCCCCACGCCCTTGGACGAGCTGGAGCGTCGGTAATAGGGATGTCAGAACAAGAAGTTCTAACAGGGACTCTGCCCCAAACCACCCCCCTACCCCCCCAGCCAAGGCCGATCCGCCTTCCATATTGCAGAGTCCAGAGCCAGGCCAAATTCCTCCCTGAGCTGTTTCCGCAGGACCCCAGGCAATTATGAGGCTTTGCCCAGTGGACCCCAAGGGGGAAGCTTCCCTCCCCACCAGACTTGGGGCCCAGTCCTGCATTACCGCTCTCTGGAGACAGCCAAGCACTCAGACAGCCCCAGGCTACCCGGCCCTAAGCCCAGCTGCGTTCCCAGGCCAGGTGCCTGCATTCGGAGCCCTCTTTACCAGGAACCTTGGCTGAGGCCCTGTCCCCCTTGACTCGGTGCCTTCCCGCT
Organism: Panthera onca; assembly: GCF_046562875.1. Classification (NCBI taxonomy): domain Eukaryota; kingdom Metazoa; phylum Chordata; class Mammalia; order Carnivora; family Felidae; genus Panthera; species Panthera onca. Next base: position 3,984,159 of record NC_138346.1, on the reverse strand, counting down.
GCTAAGCCTTTCCTCTGTCCCTCACTGTGACCTGTGGGGCAGAGAGAGGCAGAGGCTCCTCTTGTCTGCTCTGCAGGCACCTGGCCCTTGCCCCATGTCATTCCCGGAGGAAAACTGAACGCTGGGGAGCCCGTGCCTCTTCTGTCACTGCTGCAGTCAAGGATAAAGGGACGGCCACTACTGCTTCGGCTCGTTGTCCTAAATGGCCACCTCGACGCTCGGTGGCTGGGTCTACGTACTAACCAGAGTCACTGTTCTGCCTTAAGAATAAAATGCACCATGTACCATGGCCCAAAGAGCCTGCAGGGTCTGGACCCCACCACACCTGCCCGTCCTTCACGTCTCAGCCTCGATGGCACCTTGTCAGAGCAGGTGTCCGTGAGCCCACCCCCCAAACCAGGTTTTGCAGCTGCTTCTCTATTGAGTCCCCCTTGAATTTCCTTTGTGACAATGGTCACAGTCAGTCATTACCTCGTTTGTGATCTGTCACCCCTGCAGGAGTAGAAGCTCCAAGCACACACGCTACAGACAGGCCTCGGTGGCTGTGTCTCTGCAACGACGTGCAGCTCAACAGGTAGCTGCAGAGTGATTGTGCTCCTGCTCTGTGTCGAGCTTGTGTGAGGTGCTGCTGGGTCCTTTCCCGGCATGGCTTGGATTCAGACACCGGAGGGGGCGCGGGCAAGGGACAGCTAGATGCATTCAGTGACAACTCCTCTGCAAATGACACACAGGAGGTCAAAAGGAATCGTGTGATGGGGGCGCCCCGGGGGGACTCAGTCGCTTAAGCATCTGACTTCGGCTCGCGGTCCGTGAGTTCGAGCCCCGCGTCGGGCTCTGTGCTAACAGCTCAGAGCCTGGAGCCTGCTTCTGATTCCGCGTCTCCCTCTCTCTCTGCCCCTTCCCCGTTCATGCTCTGTCTCTGTCTCAAAAATAAATAAACATTGACATTTTTTAAAAATCTTTTATTTAAAAAAGACAGGCAGACAGGGATGGAATTCACGTCTTCATCGTGTTACCTTTTTGTGTTATTATTACTGGTCTGCTCTGACAAGAGGTCCACGCGCTGTCTGACGGCAGGATGCTGTCTGGTCGCTTGTTGGTTGGTTCGGCGGTGGGCCGGTTGGGTGGTGGGTTGGCTGGCTTGTTTTCGCTGCTGTTCCTCAGGGCCTAGAACCATACCTGACGCCCAGCGGGTGCCCTGCACGCGTTTGGGGGCATCGGAGAATTGTTGGAGCTGCTGAAGGCCCTCGCCGTCTCAGGTCCCTGAGGACGGACAGCAAAGTAAGCGAGCATTCGTCAACCACGTGTTGTTGCCTGGAGGTCTGTGCGTGGGCAGAGAAGCCGGGCGTGTGACCTGCACGCTGTCCTCCTGAGCCCTGCCCACACCCCAGGGGAGAGCTTCTTCCCCGCCTCAGCCAGCACCGGCTTCGAACTCTGCGTGCCCCTCCCAGATCCCCTTAGAACCTTCTAGCACCGGCATTCCCCCTCTCCCGGCTCTGTGCTTGTCTCACGAGCCAGCACGTTGAGTGTGGTGGCAGGAGACACGCGGAGGAGCAAAGGGGAGGGGACTGAACTCGCCTCTCTCCCGGCCACTTGCTTCTCCTTTCTCTCTTCTTTTCCACATGAGTACAGATTTGGGGGTGAGACTCAGCCCGGGGAAATTCAGAGATCTGAGCTGCCCACATGGGGCCTCCCAGTGCCCTAGCATGTTCATGGCTGTGTGGAGTGACCAGGGGGCCCAGACCACCCTTCCCCCCCAGAAGAACACACCACCAGTAAGGCAGCTGGGGCCTGAGAACTTGCCAGAAGGATCTGCCCAGCCGTGTCAGTGGACGCCTTGTCCTTACTATGGTTTCAATGACCATCAATCAAGTTTCTAGAAAGTTCTATGGCCTGCCTTTCTGCACAGACCTCACAAGGCCATTATACCCAAGGCTTATTTGGCTTAGGGGAATAAAATTAACTTTTGAATGCAGTCACAGCATTTCCATTCTCATTGATCTGGATTAGTTTGGCCAAGCCTGAGCTCACAACTTTCAAGCATTCAACTTTTTTGGGTTCAAAAAAAAAAAAAAAATAGCATCAGAGAACACTCACCCATCTTGTCCTGCTCTGACTAATTCTGGAGCCAGGGGTTTGAACTGTAGGAAATACAATTTGGTGGCCCCATCTTGGTCCATGTGGGTGCCACGAAGCGGTGGGCGGATAAGGACCCCCGAGGCAGTGGGGAGCCCTGAGGTGGAGTCACTTCTGTAAACACGAAGCGGTGGGTGGATAAGGACCCCTGGGGCAGTGGGGAGCCCTGAGGTGGAGTCATTTCATTTGATGCCTCTTGGCCACAGACATTTGGCTCTTGTCACTGCCTCTGGAATGAGTCAAACTCCAAATCCCATGGATGCCTGGGTCTCTCCAGAGCTCTGACAGTCCGCACAGCCAGGACATTTGTTCCTAATTTTTTACCCACGTCCCACTCTGCAAGTGACTGGAACTTCCCACTGGGGGATGAAACCACAAACTAAGACTGCTGACCTCAGGAATAGCTATTTTGGCTTTTGAAGATTCTCAACCCAGAGAAATGGAAGTACTTATACTGTTGGCATTTGAGTTAATAGCTGAGTGGTCTTCTGGGAACATGATAGGTTATTCCATTAACTCTGGGAATCAGACAATATTTTCTCAGCCTCTTTGCTGAAGTCTCTCAAGAAATGCAGCACTTGGGAACAAAGGGACAAAGATCAGATGTCTGAGTTGCAGGGAAGAGGGGAAGTTGAGGCAGTAGACTGGGATGGCTTTGCCTTTCAGGCGAGGGAAAGCAACCTTCTATGAGCCATCCACGAATCTCAGGGGTTCGATGTGATGTGTTCAACTCACAGGCCTCAGAAGTGAAGCCCCGCCCCAGAGTTCTGGACCCTGTCCGCTTCTAAGATATCTAAAGAGCAGCAAAGCCCTTTCCCCTGGTTGCCTGAGATTCTCAGCTGGGCCTTACCCCTCACACCCATCGCTCCTTGCCATGGTATGGGTGAGTAGTAAACTACATCTTGCTATATGAAGCCTAATGGCTAGAAAAGAAAATTCCAGGCCCAATGCAGTTCCTTTTGGGGAAGCATCCCTTTGATGGTTGCCGCTGTCCTTGGCTTGTGGCCACATCACCCCAACTCTGCCTCTGTGGCCATCTCACCTTTTCTCCTGTGGTCAAAAGTCCTTCTCAAGATTCTTAATTTAATCCCATCTGCAGAGACCTCCTTCCCTTTTGTTTTGCACAAAAACTCACAGGTTGCTGGGGTGAGGATGTGGATATTTTTGGGGGAGAACCCCTTTTCAGCTGACCTCAAACTTGAAGTCTGCAATTTCATCCTTGGCCTTTATACGGATCCGCAGATCTAGATTTCTAACAGCAGCCCACCCCACACCCGGGGTCAGGGAGGGAAGGGCTATGCTCCAACCACCCCTCTGTGCCATCGAGTTCAAGGGATAATTCTGAGCCCTGGTGCCTCAGTGACACAAGAGGACCAGACCACATCCTGCTTTGTCCCTAGGGCAGGTCAGGCTGTGCTCGCTCAGTGAGAAGCCCTGATCGCAGCTGGAAAGTTTGAGGAGTGTCCCAGATATGGGGGGCATTCGGCAAGCCTGCTTGGTCTGCATACCCTGTTTTCTTGCTTTGTTTTTCCAGTTGTTATTCGCAGTGGCCCAGGTGGCTGGAAACGTCTGCAGGCTCTGTTCTGCCTGAGCATCTTAATGTGGAGTCATTTCCTTGCTCTGGTGCATCTGGAGGGAGGCTCTCACTGGCAGCAGCAACACTCGGGTCAGACACGACAAAGGCACCGGAGGAACCAAAGATCAGAGGGAGCAATGAAAACGTAACTGGCTCCCAGGATGGAGTCTGTGTGTCAGGAGGGGACAAAGCATCAAGAAGCCACATGCTGTGGTCGGTCTCCAGCCAGACGGCGGTCACATGCGCACTGTGAAGGCACATCTCCTCAGATCGCGGGACCCTGGCCAGGAGCACTCAGCCAGGTGCTGTGAACGTGGGTCTGCTCTCGTTCGCGCTGGGTAACATCTGGGCCTTTGACTCTGCTGGCTCAGCCACTAAGCAGGAAATGAGGTATTCCACCAGGAAGGGGGTTTGTGCGTATAAATGCAGGCGTGGGAGAGGTCCCAGAGCTGCAGAGAAAACGTTGCGAAACTAGACGGTTCTGGGTGACTTCTGAGAGTTCAGCATGAGGGAACGAACAGCAGCTGCCTTGGAAGGGGACAGAAGATTGTCTGAATTTACACGACAAGGGGAAGGCCAAAAGACAAGTTACAGGACAAAGCTGTGGCATCACCTCCCTGGGGTCATTTGCCCAGATTTCTCTGTAGCAAGAATCTAACATTGGCTCAGAAGGAAGTGGAAACTTCTCGCCATTAGGCCTCATTTTGATTGCTCCTGAGATTCTGCATGAAGGTGACCACATGTTGGATGTCAGACTTTGCCTATTCCTGCCTGGTTCCTCACTCCGGATTCGTTGCTAACTGAACCCACCACAAACTAGCTCCTCGCTGGAAAAAATCACCAAAGCCACATGCTGAAAAGTAGTCATTATCACATATGCTTTCAATTCCGCTGGAGTTTTGCAGGAAACATGCCTACTCGTCCACGGTTGGTTGGCCTCTGTGGCCCCACCTATCTGCGGAAGCAGCATTAAAACGCTTGCAACTCAGAGTTTGCCCCTCTGCATGCCTGTTGTGGTCTTCTAATGCACAGAGGTGTTGCGAGACCCACGGATGGCCCCCAGAGACTGGAAACACCATTCCACATTCTACTTAAAAACTCAGAATGGATACCTAGAGGATTTTTGTCCTTCAAGTAGAGCTCTTATTTCACTTACTTATTTTCTCTCTGACTTAATTTTTAATGACCCGAAAATAAATCAAAATAAATCAAAGTGTTGAGTAACATACTCAATTTGTAGAGTATAGATCCTCCGCCAACAACTAAATTAGTGTTCTCACAGGCAATTACAACAGAGTGGTAATGAATAAGGAGGAAGGGAATCACCCCCACAAGCTTTGCCCAGCATGACGCGGGCTTCATGATTATCCTCGTGGACAGGCCAAGAATGGTGGCCAACCAAACAGCCATAGACCCACTGGGGATTGAAACAAATCAGAAGCTGTTTTGATAATTGGTTGTACCAAAGAGAAGAAGCCCATAAATCTGGGTGGAGAAGGAGAATGTTTCATGCTATTTTTAAGTGAAATATCTTTGAATTGGCCGAGCTTTCTGACGTTGGCTAGACTTTGCAATTCCAGAGGCAGGAACATGGCTGTCTTCATTGTAAAGAACCGTGATAACACCTATCAAGATCCTCAGCTTTGCAACAATACACAGGAAACTGCTGTCTGTGTCCATAAGATCCAAAGGAAATGTCTTTGTTCCTCTTCTTCCTAGCCACAAAGTTGCTCCTTTGGTTTCCTTCCAGAGAGCTTTGGGAAGACGTAGAAGGGGATTATTCAGGTCTGGGACCATGGCCTTTGCCCTTCTCCCTATCTCCCAAGACAACATCTCATTATCTGGCTCTGAACACCATCTCGCCTGCAACCGGTAGACTCTCCATCTAGAGATGGTTCTTAGCCTCGGTTACCCACTGGGAGCACCTGGGGAGTTTCAAAATTGCTGAGGCCTGGGCCCCACCCCGCATTTCTGATTAACTTCCTCTGGGGTGTGGCCTGGGAGTGAGATTTTTGAAAGCTCTCCAGGTGACCTTCAAGTGGAGCCAAGGTCAAGAACCACTGGTCCTGGGACTCTCCCTCTATAGCCTTGAAGCAGGTGATGTTTTCCTATTAGAAATGCTGTATGGCTTTACCTACCATAGACAAGGTCCCATGGGATCTCTATGTTATCCTTGGCACCACATTGTCAGCAGGGCCTGAACTGGCTTAGGGACTGTTGTGGTGCATGTGGGCAGGTGTGACTGTTTCTGTATACTAAAAGAGTATTTGACTAAAGATGGGGTCTTAGTCGGTTAGGGTTGCTAAAAAATACCATAGACTGTGGTTCAAATAACACTTATTTCTCACCGTTCTGGAACCCAGAAGTCCAAGATGATGGGGGAGGCAGATTCAGTGTGTATTGAGGGTCCTCTTTCTGGCTCATAGACCACCACCTTTCTGCTCTGGCCTCACATGGCAGGGGTGTTAGGGAGGGTGGCGACAGCGGTCTCTGGAATTCTTTCAATGAGGGCACTAATCCCACACCCCACACTCATGACCTAATCACCTTCCGAAAGCCCCACCTCTAAGTACCATCACCTTGGGAGTTAGGATCTCAACATACGAATTCTGGGGGACCCAACATTCAGTCCATAACAGATGGGTTCTCGTAAAATGTTCCTGTGATGTCCTGTCCCTGCCTTCAGGAAGGAAGCAAGGAGAAGGAATGAAGGGAAACAGGGGTTCAGTTCAACAAATCAAAATGGCCCTGAGGAGACTCTTGTGGGGCATGAAGCTGAAACATTTTAGGGAGCCCTATTTAAGAAAAGCAATATAGAATTAGGAATACAGAAGTGACAACAGGGCCTTGGAAGATGTGTGGACTGAGAATTCCTGAGCCTTTGGCTTTGTGAGCTCTTTATATACCCAGTTTGGGTGAAATGAATGACCAGAGCAGCCACAAAGTGGACTCAAGGATGCTTGTTGGACGTGATGGGGTTGAAGCATACTTTTGACACGGAGAGAAATTTGTAAACTATTCACTAGAATTAAAAGGGTCACAGAACAGCACGTAAAATCCTACCCCATTTTTGGGGCGCCTGGGTGGCTCAGTCGGTTGAGCGTCTGACTTCAGCTCAAGTCATGATCTTGCGGTCCGTGAGTCTGAGCCCCGCGTCGGGCTCTGTGCTGACAGCTCAGAGCCTGGAGCCTGCTTCGGATTCTGTGTCTCCTTCTCTCTCTGCCCCTCCCCCGCTCATGCTCTGTCTCTCTCACTCTCAAAAATGAATAAATGAAAATGCTGTATGCACTACTCACTTTAAAGTGTGTTTTATAGTCCAATAGAACAAAAAATGGATGTTGGTTTCCTATAAGCTGTGGGACCTCGGGCCTAGGAGTGAGGTCACAGACAGGTAGGTAATGTCAGTGCCAGGCCAGACACAGTGGTGGCTCCGTGGGCACAGCACATTCTGACCCGGTGAACCACATGTCTAGAGCTGTGGGCCCCCCAGTCCCATGATAAATGACGTGAAATGCCTCGCAAGTTGCCTATGAAATGGCTCTTTATTAGGCTTGAATGATCTCTCTTTTTTTGCACTCTTTTTCGGAGGGAGGGAAGAAGACGTTATTTCATTCATCCAGCTACATGCAATCAATATATATGATTGCAATCAATATATATGATTGCGTCCTATATGAGCAGGTGGGAAGGGGCACGTGTTCGGACAACAGGGTTCCCACACTGCATATTCCCTGAGAAACATTTGGTGCCCAATGTTGGAGACATGGAGCGTGTCTCTTCCAGCAACATCTAGCTGATACCTGCATCCTCAGATGCTGCCCAGCCTGGCATCAGAGGGCTGTTCCTTCCTCCCTGTGCAGACACATCTCTGTGTCTTCAGGGTGGCCATAGGCTTCCTTACATTAATTGAAGTTTGTGGTAGAGATCTTTCCAGGAGCGCTTGCAAAATAAAGTCTATAACTCGGATGAATACCCTCGTTTGGTGTCATAGATGACCTAGGCATACCATAGGCCACAGGAGGAGGACAATGACATCATGACAGGCTTCCCCTGGCGCAGTGACAGTCCGCAGGGAGTTTGCTGTGGCCTGAACAAGAAGCACTTCTCTGTCCCCTGACTCTAGGATATGCTTCAGTATGATGTCTGGCTGCTTTCCACATTAGGAAGAATATAAGGACTCTGATCTAGAGGTTTGGGTTTTATGTTTTGCTAGGGTATAGACACAACTATGACAGAGAAACAGCAGAGGCAGTTCTTATAAAAATCCTCCTCCCCCAAAAGACAGAGGAAATTATCTCTGAAAATTGCAAACATATGCTGACGAGACCAATAATACATGTGTTTGCACACTGCGGGGCTGTCCCCACCACAGACTCTCACCAGCCCCCTCAGTCATTTTGGTAGGACCCGCAGGAGAGCTGACCTCGCCTTGCAGCCTCAAACAAGTTGGATGTCATTTTCTTTTCTTTATCTCTCTCTCTCTCTCTCTCTCTCTCTCTCTCTCTCTTTCTTTTTTCAGTTGTAATCATGTTCCACATTCACATGGCTTTGATTAGCAGGCACACACACGCTCCAAACCTAATGTCATCTGCGGCTTTTGATTTTATTTTCCCTTTATGGAACTGGAAAAATCTTAGTGTCCAGCCTGGAGATGGTTTGTCTTTGTTTTTCTGGAAGCCCCACAGCAGAGTTGGCAAGGGGGGATGGAAGACAGCAGAGATTCTCCTGACTGCTGGTTCTTGGGACAGCACGGTGGCCCCAAGCCCAGTCTCTCTCATGTCCCCATCTCCCCTTGGCAAGGGCCCTCCTCTGCTTTCTCAACAAGCCCTCCATACACATAACCCCATGAGAGGAGCTGAGGAATCGGGGTGTCCAAACCTTAGCCAAGGAGGGACAGGACACAATGAGAGTGAGACTGTGCATTCCTAAATCCTAATGAAAAATTGCAGACACTATCATATGTGACACAAAGTTGGCCCTGGCATGGAGGGGATTTCTCAGTGTGTCCCATAGCAACGATGAAAGCACCCTTGGATGGCACTCCCTAGAGAGCGGCCCTAGGAAAAGGCTTACTGAGTTTCAGGGTGATTCCTTCCAGAAAATAATGATTCCTTCCTCACCATCGCTCTTGACTCTCTCTTCACTGACCTATACTAAACCATTAAATACAACCCATTTTATTGTAGAAGAAGCAGTAAAGTGATAATGGCTGGGGGAGACATTTTTAAGAATATGGTAATGAGAAAATGGCAGACAATGGTGGACTGGACTTGGAAGAGCAGTGAAAAGGAGCAGAAGAGACTCCGCAGGAAGGCCACTAAGACCAAGTGGAGAAAGAATGGTGCCCTCCTTGTTAGGAAATGGTGACACAGGGTCCTGCACCAACTGGGAGGGTTAATCAGGGACATCTCTATGTAATGAATCTTGATCTGCAGTCACAGAAGATACAAGTAATTTGAATAGTGTGCTGATTAAAATCTGTAGAGCATCAGTGGAATTAGATCCAAATGCTGATAAGCAGAGGGAAATGCAAGGCTATTGCATTGCCATGCATGGTCAAGCAGTATAATTAATTGCACACTGAACCTCCTAAGCCAGTCATTCTTCATTAAGAAGTGGTTCCAAGTGCCAGGTAGTGTGCTGGCACTGATGGGTACCCATTCAGGGAGAAGAGTGAAGCTGGCATAAGCTGCCCCACTTTTCCAAGATACACACACACTTTTTCCTTTATGTTTTCTATTAATTGCTGAGATGATCCTCCTTCCTACTGCATACTCGATACACCCTTCCCTCTCCTAATTTATCTCAAAATTCAGTCTAAACTGGCTTCAGTATTGAGCTCGAATGTGGAAAAATACTTGGGCTCTATCATTCCACTTGCACACAGGGGTGATCACTGGGAGCAGACGCTACTTATCTGACAGCCGAAATCGCCTGTGCACTGCCCCAAGCATGACCCTCTTGCTGGTCCAAGCTTTCCCCATGATTAGGCCCCAAAGCTTTGTTCATTCATTCAACAAACGTTAATGAAAGCTGACTATGTGTGAGGCACCATTCTTGGTTCCGTGGTTATAGAAATGAACAAACCGACAAAAATTCCTGTTTCCTCTTTCTATGGGTAGAGATGAAGAATAAAATAAGTCATTAAATGACTTCTAATTAAATCATGAGTAAAAAATATTCAGGCAGAAAATGCAATAGGGGTGGGGGACATAAAAGTTTGGAGAAGAAGGGCTGATGGTCTCAAGTAAAGGGCATGAAGGAAGTGAGGGGGACTTGTTCTGCAAATATAGCTGAGGAAAGACCACTCTAGGCAGAAAGAAGCCAATGCACAGGCCCTGAGACAAGAGCTAACCTAGCTTCATCTAGGGAGAGGAGCAAGCTGGTGTAGCTGAGGGCACTGATCAGGGAGGAAGAGAGGAAATGATGATCATGTTTTGTTGTTCACTCTTAGTTCTCAGCTCTAGGGATGAAAGCACAGTCATTCTGACAGAGTATCAGGGACAGGGCTTGCCAGCTTTGGCCAGAATCCCTTCCCATGAAAAATCCTTAGGCCTTTGTGCCTGATGGGATCATCTCCTAGACATCTGCTTCTCTGATGGTAAGTTTTAAAGATATTCTTCAAGACCTGTATTATTATCCTGCTTTTATAAAAGGCATATCTGAAGCTGAGGAAGATTAAATAATTTGCATAAGTAATAAATACTAAGGGAAGTTTTTAATCTAGGTCAGTTTATTGTCTTTCAATCCACCAGTGTCCTCTTACTCTAGAGACGGTCACAGTCCAGGAAGAGAAGGGCACATTTTAAAAATGCACTGTAAGAGAAAGAAATAAAACCTACTGTATTAAGAGAGCTCATCACATCCCTATCTGGAACCTGAGGCTAAACAAGGACGGATTCTATGGAAGTGGGTCAGGAAAGGCTTCAATGAAGGGGTGACATACAAAAGAATCCTTGGAGAATAAGGCAAAGACTCCCACTTTCATCTTGTCTATTAGGAATTGTATTGAAGGTCTTAGCCATTGCAATAAGGCAAGAAAAAGAAATAAAAGTTTCAAAGATCACAGAAGAAGAAGTAAGTACATACAAGTGGAGAGACCTCCTCAGAATTGCCCCAGCAGGGATTGAGGAGGAGAGGGTATTTATCTACATACTCCCACCTCCCAACTTGTTCATGGCTATCCCCAGTGGCCTCCCCTGCCACCCTTCAGAGCTGGCTCTGCACACAGTCAAGCAAACTCCCAGAGCACAGGACAGAGAAAGAAGAAGGGTGCAGGTGCTTGAGGTGGGAAGTTCTCAGCACACTGAGAACCATGCATAGCTGTGGGTGGGCTTAGAAGACAGAGACCATCATCTCAGTGTTGCCTAGAGTCAGGGATAAGTGAAAACTGCCACCTCTCACCACAAATTAATATCACCTTCTAGCCCCTTGCATAAAAAACGTAAATGAAGAAAAGATGTAAATATTAGAATGGAGTATTAACAGTTCCACTGTTTATAGATGTTGTTATAGAATTACTACAAAGTAAATCAAGAACTAAAAATGAATTCGTATCAGCGAATAGTTTCAGTAAGGTGTCAAGTTAATAAACAATACACCCACACACCTAAGGCACATGCAAAACATACACTGAGTACTCACAAGCACACCTCATACACACCACACAAACACCACACATACCACACACACACACACATACACACCACCTTCACCACAAATAGACCAAACATACCCTATAAAAGCAACAAACATAAATGACACAAACACCATACATCAAACATATACAACACACACATACCACACACACACCAAAAACAAATGATGCATACACCACACAGGTACCACACACACAAACTCCATACACACACGTACCACACACACCACACTTATACCACATAAACACACACCACACAAACACTACACAAAAACACATATATACTACTTCCACATTATACATATACCACACACAACAAAATTCATATATCCCACACACATTCCGCACATAGAACATACACACAACATACACACCACATTCACAGGACACATATATCGTACACACACACACACCACACACAAACCAAACTCACATATATCACATATCAAGGGCACATTTACCATATACCCCACACCCACACCACCCACACCACAGCCACACCACAAACACCCCACACCTATACCACACACACGTATACAAAAAATAATACCCCCCAGTAGTTTTCCCATGTGTCTTTAGGGACAATCTTGAATTCTACATTCATTTTGTACTCTGGCTTTGTTTCCCTGAAACAGAATCATACACGAAGGCCCCCCAAATTCAACGTCTGTAGTCAAGTACCTTTCTTTTCTCCATTGATAAGACTACTTGCACTCACCCCATCCCATTTAGGGAACAAATAGCAAGTATGTTCTGCTCTTCTGCTTTTGAGGAAAATTGCCTCTATCTCTGACATCCAGGTTCAATTTCAATAGATGTGGAAACCTGGCTGAACCAGGAGATCCCTTTTCTCAGCAGTACAACCCCTTGGGATAAAAATTAATTCCTATGCAGCCTGCAGACACCAGCCATGCACTTTGAATGCATTTCTCTATATTCCAGTCCATCAATTTATTGAGATCTTCGAGAATACCTGATGCCTTATTTTTTTAATCTGGCATTTTTATTAGATTATTTAGAGAAGGGGGCCTCATATGATGAAATGCATTTTCTATTTGTGACAAAATAAACAGAGGCTCCTCAGTTACCACAGCTGAGTAAAAGACGGCAGAGCCAAATCATATATGTATTTAAATTAAGCCATTATTCCTATGAAAACAGGTAGATGAAGAAGCAACCTCAGAGGGAGTCTGCCTGCCTTCCCACTTGAAAGCATGATGGCATTTATACTCCTGAGGGTGAAATGAGAGTCACCAAGCCATTGTCCCCTCAGTTGGTGTCCATTCCCATTATGACATCTGAATCCCAGAATCAGAGTATAAATATCTCACTGCACTGGGACGCCTGTGTTTAGTGACCTATGTTTCAAGCTCTATGCCCCTTTATATCATTGATTGCTTCCTATGATGCTCAGCATTAGAGAAATAAGTGACGATGTTAAGTGGACCCACAAGAAAAAAGTATATCGGACTTCAGTGAGACACATAGATATGATTTACCATATGTATGGATTTTTGTAAGGTAATGAGAAACAAATCCTCACCAGTATGATTCCAAGTCAAGGGGTTAATACATGCCAAGATTTTGTTTTTCTGAGTGAGTCTGAAAGCAGAGAAGCTTTAGACCCAGTGGTGGGGATAGGGAGAAGAATCTGGAATATCTGGAATGCCAGGGGACCGTGTGTGTGCGTGTGTGCGTGTGTGTATTTGGAAGAGGAGTAAATAAAAGGAGCATGTGTCCCTTGGAGAAAGGGCAGCGGTATTGCAGGGAAATATTTATTGATAATTTTGTTTTAAGGGATGCATGGTAACTCTCTCCTTTCTTCTACTTTAAAAAAAGTAAATGTCTTCGCAAAGTCTTCATTATTGAATGCAGATCTGTGGGGTCTGTAAGTGCAGCCTGGGCTATGTTATGACAGATTTAAAGCAAGAGAAACCAGGAGGGGTTTCAAAATAAGTTTTACAACACTAAGGGAAACTTAGTTCCAATATCTTACATTTGGATGCCTTTCTTAGATGAATCAACTGCTTTTCAGAATATAAGAGAGTTATGAAAATGTACCACTTGGCAGACATAGAAAGCAGCTGCTTATCATCATTAATTTTCAATAAGTATGTATTAAGCAACAAGATATATATCACTCTGCAGGGTTCAGGACCTGGGGAAAATATGGTATCCTAGAGACAGCATTAATACAAAGAATGACTCAAGGCAGATCTGTGTCATCTGCACCCCTCCTTCCTCCGTGTGGCTGGCTTAGAACCTTCTGGTCTGAGGGTGAGTGAGAGCTGTGGTGCACCCCACCAGGAGGTGGCAATGACCTGGCCACCTGCCTAAGACTGAACACAAAAAGAAAATCAGAGGGAGGTAATTTGGGGAGAGACCTTAATTTCTTTGAGATCATAGGGAAAGGACATTTCATTTGAGGATATTCATTTTCCAGTGAGGAGGGAGACTTTGTGATTATGGTTATAATTTCTCTACAGAAATTTAATAATTGAAGAAGTTCACATTATTGAAATTGGAGAAATTTTCTATTTTTGGCCTTAGGATTATTTAGAGTCTACCACGTGGTGTTGCTCATTGCATGACCTTCTTGTGAGTAAGACTAACCAACAAACCAGCTATGGACTAGAATTGGGTGTTGAATAGAGTGGGATATGGTAGTCACTTAATTAATGTCCTATTTTCTCCTGCACAGGGGCTTCTCAGGGGCAAAGCTGGATTGCTCTGGGTTGTTCTTGCTGGTAGGACAAAAAAAAAAATGGATATGTGGGGAGGGAATCTTGAGGGGCTATTCACTAAACTGATGAGTTAAATTCCAGACACATTTGAGTTTTAATGCAGCCAGGATCACCATGAATTAGGTCAAATGTATATGTAACACTTTCCTATACCATAGAGCAGAATCTCCAAGTTGTGTAGGACTCCTTTTAGGGCCTGATGATACCTATTTTCTCTCCATACAAGCATACACATCTGTGCCCGTGATGCCTTTGAGTGTTCTACCATATGGGTGGCAGAAAATACTGAGATCATATGCTTTATATTGAGGCTAAAGAAAGACATAAAAAACACAGACCAGCTTCTCTGAGTATAATGCAATAACATTAGTGTAGTAAGCTAAGTAGAAAAAGAAAAAGAAAGAAAAAAAAAAAAAGAAAGTTTTGTCACTTGGAAATTTAAAAAAAATCCTTCTAAACAACTTCTGCTAAAAGCAAGAATAAAATTCAATTAAGCGTCAAATTCAAAATGTAGCAAAATAACATCTAAGCTGATAAAAATTCAATAATGATAGATGCTGTAATCAATACATTACAGAAAAAAATAACCTCTCACATGAGGTATGAAACATAAGCCATTAAGAAAAAAGGAAAAGATTAAATTGGATTTCGTGAAAGTGAAAAACACTGCACAATGACAGACGCCAAAACCAAGGGAAAAGCACCAAAACCAAGTGAAAAGACATTTCAAATTGGAAAAAAAAAATTTTGCAATGCAAATAACAGAGAGAAGATTGGCAAAATGTATAAAGATAACTTACAAATCAATAAGAAAAAGATAAGCAAACTAAAATGACCTGACCATAAAAGACTCTTAAATACAGAGAACAAACTGAGGGTTGCTGGAGGGGAAGTGGGTGGGGGGATGGTCTAAATGATCGATGGGCATTAAAGAGGGTACTTGTTGGGATGAGCACTGGGTGTTGTATGTAAGTGATGAATCACTGGGTTCTGCTCCTGAAATCAGTACTACATTGTATGTTAACTAAGTTGAATTTAAATAAATAAAATTTAAAAATAAAATAAAATAAATAAGATAAAATAAAATAGAATAGGATAAAATAACCTGAAAATGCCCTACAGAGGTGAAAAAGCAATTCTTGAGAAAAGGAAAATAAATGATCAATACATAGAATGAAAAAATTTCCAAACTTCCTAATTATTGGGGGAAATGCTAACTAATCAATGGGATGTAATTGCACCCCATCAGATGGCAACAATTCATCATTCTGAACAAGTTTTGGGGAGGCATACAGAACAGAATTCATGTACATTGTTGGCAGAAAATTGAAGCCTTTTATGTGTGACACAGGTCTCACTTCATGATGTACAGATGCTATGGCTCAGCAATTCCACCCTGGACCATGTGGGAGTTTATACTTGGGAAATTTTGAAAACGTGGAAAGACGAGGTCCCAGTAGTTCATTTTTGCTTTTGTTTCCCTTGCCTCCGGAGACGTGTTGAGTAAGAAGTTGCTGTGGCCAAGATCAAAGAGGTTTTTGCCTGCTTTCTCCTTGAGGATTTTGATGGCTTCCTGTCTTACACTGAAAGAAAGGAAAATACCAATCTAGGATTCCATGCCCAGCAAGAGTATTCTTCAGAAGTGAAAGGTGAATAAGGAATTTCTCAGACAAGCAAAAACAGGGAATTAGTGACCAGTAGACCTGCCCTGCAAGAAATGCTAACCTGGGTCAGAAACTTGGAACCACCTACAGGAAGGAAGAACGTTGGAGAAGGAATAAATGAAGGCAACATAACATCTCCCACTTTCCTATTCTTAATTAATCTAAAAGATCATTGTTTGTTCACATCAGTGATGGTGACAGTGTATTGGATTTTTATAATGTACAGTTAAGATAAACGAATAATAGCAACAGGGGAGGGAGCTATCCAGCGATCTGTCACAAGGTTCCTACACTACACGTGAAGTGGGGCTGTGTTATTTAAAGATGGTTGTAGGTTATTTTAAAATCCGTATTGCATGCCCTAAAACAACCACTAAAACATTTTTAAAGGAAGTATAAATGATAAACCACAAGATGAAATAAAATGGAATCGAATAAATGCTCAGTTAAAACAAGAGAAGGGGATACTTGACTTCTGCTACGTTCAACTAAAAACCCTGGATGTTATATATAAGTGAACATAAGAAGACTCTGGAAGGTGGAAGGAAGGAGGCAGATTGGCTTGGCACCTTGACACTGGAAAAATCATATGGCAGTGAGTTCTCCGATTCGATGCCTCACATGCCCAGCACACACAGATGTGGCCCCAACACATACCACCAAAGGCTGAGAGGGGAGTCCAGACTTCCACCTTCTCCAGGCTGTATGAGGCACCCTAACCTCACACCAGCAGGATAGTGTCAGAGAAGGCCAAGGAGGGAGCTGGGACTTCCAACCCCACTGGCAGTAAGAAGACACTTTTACCCTTCTTATCAGAGGAGGTCTAGCAGAGAATCAGGACTTTCAGTACTTACCAGAGGTAATGAGACCACCCTCCTTCCATTTTCTCAGTGGAGGCCACATGGGCAGTGGTAACTGGGCACTCCTATTTCTCCCAGTCAAGGAAGCATCAGCAGAGGCAGCATGGGAAGCTGGGAACTCCCACCTCTACTGGGCAATAAAGAGGAGTCCCAATGTCAGGAGTCAGTGGAGGCTAAGTAGGAACCTGGATTTGCACCCCTACCTGGCATCACTAAGGTGGCAACCCCCCTCACCTTCCACTGCCAGAACGGTGTCCGAGGAAGCCAGCTAAAATGGAAAGTTTAAACAACAATGAAAGCCTCACAAAAGGATTCCCAAAATGTTCTGATTGCTTTAAGAAAAAAAAAGACAAAAACAACCACTCATCTTACAGAGAACCAGGAAGATTTCAAGCTGAATAAAAATAGATGTCAGCACTACAAAGGCAGAGATTGGAATGATCTAATGGAGATCACAAAGGAGCCATCAGTGACATGCTTCAGGGAGCAATCCCAAACAATGTAAAACAAATGCAAAGCAATAGGAAGCCTCAGGCAAAGAAACAGAGAATTTAAGGTGGCCCAAATGGAAATATTAAAAATGAAGCCAACATTGTATTCTTGGAATAAATGCCACTTGGTCATAGTATATAATCCTATCAGCGAATTGTTCAATTTGGGGTATATGTATCTTACTGAAGAACTTCATGTTTATATTCATGAGGAGTATTAATCTGTAGTTTTCTTTTCTTGTGATGTTTTGGTCTGGCTTTGGTAGCAGAGGAGTCCTGGTCTTATAGGAAGAGTTGGATTATCATCAGTCACATCTTGTTTTTTTCTGGAAGAGTTTGAAGGACTGGCGTTAATTCTTTAAATGTTTAACAGAATTTACCAGTGAGACCATCTTGCCCTGGGATTCGCGTGTGTGTAAGGGAGGTGGGTGGAGATTCCGGATTAATAATTCAACCTCTTTATTATAGCTTTGTTCGGATTTTCTGTTTCTTCTTGATTCAGTTTCAGTTGTACGTGTATTTTCCTAGGACTTCGTCCATGTCATTTAGGTCGAAAGATTCCCGTATAGATACATTTAAAATTCTGTAAGGTCAGTAGTAATGTTCCCCGTTGTTTATTTTATTATTTTGAGTCCTCTTTCTTTTTTTATTGGTCAGTCTAGTTAATCTCAAAAATAATTTTTTACACACTTTTTATTAGATTTAGAAAGTCCCCTTCTATTCTTAATTTACTGACATGTTTGTTCTTTTTAATCATGGATGGGTGCTGAATTTTGCTAAATGTTTTCTCTGCATCTATTGAAGTAACTCACTGCTCATCTACCACAGTAAGAAGACAGTGTGCATGGCAGTAGGAATCCTGTTAAATAACACACGTGTGAATACATCCAGGGACAGCCATTTCCATTGTAAACATTATAGTGGCATTTTACTTTTTGACTTGTATGTATGTGCTGTTTTAACCTTTTATTTTATTTTTTAAAAATTTTTTATACATTTATTTATTTTTGAGAGACAGAGACAGAACACGAGCGGGGGAGGGGCAGAGAGAGAAAGAGACACAGAATCGGAAGCAGGCTCCGGGCTCTGAGCTGTCAGCACAGAGCCAAACTCGGGGCTCAAACTCACAAACCACGAGATCATGACCTGAGCCGAAGTCGGACACTTAACCAACTGAGCCATCCAGGTGCCCCTGTTTTAACTTTTTTAAAAAATGTTAAAGAAAAGTGCAAAATAAGACGCATGCCACGTTTTTGTGCAGAAGACTGTACAAACGATCTCTAAACATATCCATAAATTCGAAGCAGTGCAATAAAAATTCTAGTGGGAATTTCAGCATGACGAGGAGAACAAACACAGGAGAAGAGCTAAGAAGATTCTGGGTAGGAAGGAAGGGGAATAACAAGACTTGCCCTATCAGGTACTCAATGCGTTGTGTAAAATGACACTAAGGAGTAGAGCACCAACACTGGAATAGGAGTAGGTCACCTGATCAAAGGAATAGATAGAGAGCCAAGAAATAGAAATAAGTATGTGAGAATGTAATTTATAATAAAAATGTCATTTCAAATCAGTAGGGAGAATGGATTGGCAAATGGAAAATGGATTTTTCAGTAAACATATTAAAAAAATAAAGCTGGATCTTTGGCTCATTCTTAAAGTTAAAATAAGTTCCAGATGGATAAAATATTTAAAAACAAAATATAAAATCGTGAAGGAATGAGGAATTATTTTGAATGAAATCATTAATAATGTTGAGATAGACTGGTTTCAAAAAAACCAAACTTATAAAGGAAAGGAATGGATTCCAATATATAAAATTATTATTTAGCAAAAATGAACAGTTAAAAGGAAATTCCACTTCCATACTTTCATCACCGATTATATATCAAGGGAAAACCTTTGCAACATAGAATAGAAAATAGTTCGTTTCTTTAATGAGCAAAGAATTTTTTAACAATTAAATGAGCATATCAATTTAAAAAATGGATAAGGCCATGAACAAACACTTAAGAAAATAATAAACACCTGAAAGCGTTCAGTTTCATACCTTATCAGAGAACTGCAAATAAAATTAATAATAATATAGTTGAAAAGTAATATCAGTTTAATAAGAATTTGGAAGATTAGCAAAACGCCTAAGCCCTTCCTGTGAAATATTTTCTCTAAGTTTCTCCAGGGTTTAGTTTCTTTTAATTTAGATATTACTATAAATCTTTCTCTTTGTGATTTCTTCTTTCACTTTTATGAATAAAGTCCTTTGTTATTCTGAAATTCACATTTGCCTATTATTCTTGCTGTTTCTTAAGGGAATTTTTTGTTTTACACGGAGCTCTTTCATATGTTTAGACTCTCCTATGGCGTTTGATATAAGGTATGAACCTAAAACAATTCATTTCCAAATAGTTCATTCATTGCCCAGTACTATATAATGTGCAATCCTTTCTTCCCAAATTGATAAGGAAGCCGACTTTATCATGTACGTTGATTAGCCTCAACGTGTTGGACTGTCTCCACCTACACTTGTATCCACATCCCTTTTTGTCCACCAAACCTCTCTTGCGGTAGCTGAAGAAGATGGAGATCAGAGGGCACACAGCCGGTGTGGAATGCGGCTTGAGTGGTGGCCCTTGTCCACCTCCTCACCTGCAGCACAGTGTTCTTGTCCCTTAGTACACGTCCTTGCACCGGGCTTCTGATTAGGTGGGCAGCGACGACCCCACCCTTCCCCACTGAATACCCCAACCTCTGCTCAGAAGGAGAAGAAACAATGCATCCTGCGGGCAGCGTCCTCCACCATGCCTGTGGAAGAGAAGGGTGTGGCTTCGTTCTGATTCCTGGGCTTGGTTCTGTGAAGCCGTGTCCCATGAGAGAAGGTTCACCCAGCTGTAGAATCCAGACACTGTGTGCTCTTCCCACAGGGACCAGAGCCCACGCCCCAAATAGGAATGTGGGTGCTGGATTCAGCCTGCCTGAGTTCAAATCCCAGCTCTGCCAGTTCCTACTTGGTGACCCCTTTGCCTTCATGGCTCATCTTGAGTACGAGAACAGCAATTGTGCCTAACTCACAGGGACTTTGTAACAATTAACTGAGTTGACCAGCAAAGTGCTTCGGACGGTGTTTAGAAATATAAAGGTTAGTTTACCTAAATTTGGTCAGTTGAAGAGTTGGTATCTAGCTAAATTTATATTATGTCTTTGAAAAGGCACAAATCCTTTTCTCTTTAGTATTGAAATTGGCACGTTGGGGAGCTTGCCAACATCTCTTAAAGCATCCTTACTGGACGCCAAACTTTCCCTTAGTCTATGAGGCAAAATCGTAGCGAGAACAGCCCGTTGAATTAAGGATGCAGGTGGTTTGCTAACTGGAGGGGGAAAAAGCAACCGCAGATGGTCCACTTCCTGTTTATAATACACTTGGGGAAATGACCATTTGCTCATGGAGAAAATATTTTTTTTATCTTATTGGGTAAAGAAAAATAATAGACTACAGAGACAGAATATTACTATCACAGCATTTTTGTCTCATGAAAAACTGATTGGCTTGACTAACTATTGATTAAACATTGTGCATGCAGTTATTCTCCAGACAATAAGAATCCTGGCATAAAATAGCCTTCCAGGCAAAGTTCATTTATGGTCAGAGAAGGTTCACCAAAACAATAATATCCCAATAATATGGGTCCAAAATTGAAATGCCTGCAGCCCCTTTGGGGACCTGGGTTTTGATCAGAGAACAAATTGTTCGTGGAGTTACCATTTCCTATTGCTTCCTCAGTTTCCCTGAAATCTCAACAATCAGAGAGACAGTAGGAGGTTAGTGCCTTTAATTTTGCAACTCTCTGCCCTGATGTGTACAGTCAGATGTGTGGAGCCTGTCCTCAACTTATCTGTTGAAAAGCATACCAACCACGGGCTGGGTTTATGTGTTTATATACCAGATGATACCATCAACACACTCCCAAGAAATGCTTTCCTACACTCAGAAATCCAAGCAGAAAAAATCCCTTTGCCTTTATCTTGGCCTCCACCTAAAATTTCCCCCCTTATAGATTACTTTACATCTAGAGAATTCTGTTAAGGGGTTTTGGACCCATCATTCCCTTTTATCCTCTGGTTCTGTTGTTCACCTTAGTGGTCTTTTCTTGGAGGTCCAAACTTTGAAGCAATATAAAAAAAAAAACAGTAATTGTGCTCTGCCGTACGATGCATGACCACATTTAGCCAGCCAAAATAGAACAGAACTGCTCCATAACAGTCATGTGAATTTCTTTAATTGACTAAAAGCCACTTATTTGTGTGTCCTATGCATTGTTCACATGTATATCTGCACACAATGCATGCAGGTACACACATACACACACAGAATTTCCCAGGATGGCTTTAAGAGGCAAGGGTCAAAAACAACTCAAGATCCCATGGGTTGGTCTCATGACAAAGCTCCAAGACCCAACTCATCCTTGAATTGCTACCAGGGACTCAACCAGTCTTGCTAGAATCTCCCAGGAAGACTGTGCATGTTGGCTCAGCATGCCATGGGTCGCTGCAGTCACTCTGGCACCTAAGATTGTGGACTTTGATTCTGAGCAAAGAGGGATAACTGAAACCTCACTGTGGACACTCTATGTGGCCTGGCCAGATCTCTGGGCTGGTGCGCCAGCCTCCAGATGCTGTGAGTGTTGGCAGCTGTGGACTCACAGCTGCCCCTTTCTGGAGAAGTTCCCTTGAGACAGTAATAGCTTCCTGGCCCTGAAAGTCACACCCACACACAAGGCAGTTGAGGGCCAGTCTCTGAGTAGTACAAAAGGCCAGACCCTTGCCCCAAAGTGGGATGACTCTGGTAGGATCTTCACTGCAGGTCTCCCCACAGAGTTGGGCAGAAGCCAGGCTCCAGCCAAGACCACATCCTTGCTCAGCTACTTCTCCTGCCTTACCCTGCTGCCTTCACTCCTTCTGATGACAATGCTTCCTCAATAGATCACTTTTCCAAGACTCCTCCAATCAGGCTCTGCCTGAGTAATCCCTCATCTGTCCACAGACCACTGAACCCATGTGGAGTCTTCCATATAGGCAATCACACTCTGCTTGAATTGGTTAAGGACAGTGACAATATTCTGACCTTCCAGACTACTGAAACAGCCACTATCCATTTATTCTCCACCCTACAGTGGAATTATTATCAGCGTTCACCAAACCCAGGTGAAAACACTTGGAGAGTAGGAAAAGAAAATACTCTCTATGTAACCACTTTCAAAAGCGCATTCAGATATTAACAATACAATGATATTTATCTGTTAGAAAACCACAGGCAACTAAGAAGTTGAAAATACTTCTGCAAGTAAATGTGCCAATGAACAAAGATCCAGAGGTCCAGGGTACCATTGAATTAATGACCATTGTATAATACCTAATTTGTGCTTGAAAGTTCAACTTTATCATTTACCACAAATACTGTCAATTGTTTTCCTTGAAGTGACAAGCTAACTTAATTAATTTTTGAGCAACACTTTGCCAAATACAGAAGTCTGAGTAGCCATCATTTGTCAGTTATTCTTTTGAGTAAAAATGGCATCTCACACACACACACACACAAAAAGATGAGTTCAGTTCATGGCTCAATCTCATAAGGGCTTTTCCTCGAGGTAACTTACCTTGAGGTAAATTTTGGTACACTGAGGTACTTTATGTGTGAGTTTCATTTTATAAAATCAAAAATCTGTACTGCTGTGACAATGGAGAGTATAAGGTGCACTGACAGAGTTTGGTGTCACTGCCTAGATTCCTGACACGGTGCCTGTCATCTTCACACCATCAGGAGAAATGTCAACACACTGGAAGAGACAAAAACATCTTGGTGGGCTTTTTTAAGTAAGCTTTGTATTTTAGAATACTTTTAGATTTACAGGAACATCATGGAGATAGTACAATTGTCATGAACCCCACACCCCTTTTTCCCTTAATATTGACATGTTGTATTAACAAGGCACACTTGTGACAACTAAGGAATCAGTTCTGATATATCATTGTTAACCAAACTTTATATGGGTTTCCTTAGTCTTTACCTAATGCCCTTTTATTGTTCCAGGATTCCAGCCAGGGTACCATGTGATATTAGTCATCACACTTCTTTAGGCTTGACTCTATCAGTTTCCTAGATTTTCCTTGGTTTTGATGACCTTGACTGTTTTGAGGAATATTGGCCAACGAATTTGTGGAATGTCCCTTAATTGGGATGGTTCTGATATCTTCTCTTGATTAGACTGGGTTTATGTATTTTTTGAGAGAAAGACCACAGAGAGAAAATCCCATTCTCATATCTTATCAAGGGTCCATGCTATCAGCATGACTTATCATTGTTGATGTTGACCTTGGCCAACTGACTGAGGTGCTGTTTCTCAGACTTCTCCACTGTACAGTCACTCTTCCTGTTTCCCCTTTCCACACTGTCCTCTTCAGAAGGAGGTTTCTATGTGCAGCCCACACTTAAGGAGCAGGGAGTTACACTCCACCGCTTTGAGGCTGAAGTAGCCACCTAAGTTGCTTGTTAATACGATATTTTCTTAGTGTTATTATGAAAATAGATTTGATCTTACAGAACCTTAAAAAGGTCTTGGGGAAACTCCCAGATGTCCGCAGACCACACTTTGAGAACCACCCTTCTGCACAATGGAGGCAGGGAGGGATGTGTCCAGAACCAAGAAGCTACAATCAGGTGTATCTTGGTGCTTCCAGGATTCTCCAGGGGTAACTGTGATAGGAGAACAGTAGCCACTATTATTGGACAAGTGCTTGTCTACTTAAGGACTCAGCCCCTAAGGGATGTAGGTCCAAATCCTCTGATCAGACAAGCAGTGCAACCACAAAGCGCTTCTGTAGGGCAAGCAAAATATAGAATGAGTCATGGAAAAAGAGGAGATAAGTATCAATTGTGGCTTACCAGTTGCAATGACTCATCGTTGTGTCACTAACCCTCTTGTTTTAAATCTACAGAGATTGGGTCTAGCTCCAACATTTAAGGAAACTGTTAGAGATCACACTAGATCTCGCTTCTCAACAAGAAGGAGTGACGGTATCAAATTCTAATAATCAGTGAGATAACACTTTTAGAAGTGGAGCCAGATATAACATATGGCATGGTTTGACACAGAAGATGCAAACAGGGGACCCAGACACAACTCACACTCCTGTCTCCTAGTCCAGGCACCTCAGTGACAACCCGCCATGTGTGCAATGCCTCGGCTCTTGTAGCTCCATTCAGGTGCTACCTGACAGCACCTTGCCTCGGGTCTGCACCACACATCTCTTGGCTACCACCCATGGCCTCCTTATAAAGCTGGGGCATGGGATGCTGCAGAAGGCCCCATGGTGCCCACATATGCGCAACCCAGAGGTATGGTATGTTTCGGCTACCAAAATAACACACCACAGACTGGGTGTCTTAAAACAAACAAACACACTTATTTCTCACAATTCCAGAGGCTGGGAAGTCCAAAATTATGGTGCTGTTAGATTTGGTGTCTGGTGAGAGCTTCCTGGTTCACAGATGGCCATCTTTCTACTGTGTCCTCAAATGGTAGAGGGAGTTCTCTGGGGTCCTTTTATAAGGGAGCTGATTCTATTAATGAGGGCTCCACATTCATGACCTAATCACCCCCATGGGCCCCACCTGCTAATACCATCACCTCCATTAGGATTTGACATGTGAATTTTGGAAGGGACACAAACCTTCAGTCTACGGTAGTACTTAATGCCCCACTGGGAAAATGTTTGAACGATGAGAGATAGGGTCCAGTGGATAAACACTTCCTTTCGTCCCACCCCACAACACTGATAATGATTCTGACTCACATTTTATGCGGCTTCTCAGGTTTCACCGCATTAAGCACTCACTCTCCTATAGCAGCAGTTAACTTAACAACACATCTTATACCAATCTCTCTTCTTTGCTGAAATGCTTTCCCTACCCCTTAGTTTTGCTCTTAGGATCACTTCCCAGTGAAAGTACTAGCATGTGTTTGTCTCAGGCTCCTTTTTCTGGAGAGTTTATGCTAAGACAGATCAATGCCATGTTGTGACCTTCAAGTATTCATTCCTTCCACATATATTTAGTAAGCACCTACTACGTGCAAAGCATCGTGTTAGGCTTACAGACAACTGGGGAAATTATCAAACAATTCATTGCAAGTATAAATGAGGTACAAAGAGAAGCTCAGTGTGCTTTCAGATTCTGCAACACCCTAATTTAGGGGACTAAGGAGAGATTCTCTCTAAGAAAGGAACTTCTCACTGAGACCTGAAGAGTGAATAAGACTTCTCTCTGGGAAGGGCAGGAGAAGAGGGAGGATGTTGGGCAGTGAGACATCAGGTTCAAAGGAAAGGAGGTGAGTGAGGGCACAGCATCTGTACAGAAGGAAAAGAAGCCAAGTATAGGTGAGTGGATGGCTGAGCAGAGAAGGCGGAGAGACTGGAGAGGAGCGAGGAGACAAAGAAGAACAGAACAAAAAGAATCAGAACTTCATGGTGAAGAGACTTGAGAATTTATCATATGAGCAGTGGGAAACCACTGAAGGGTTCTGAGTAGAGTTGGCTTTCTTAAGAGACTGTTTTGGCTGTGGATGTGAAAAATATTTGAAGGATTGAGAGTGGACACAGAAGACTAGTTACAAGGTGATTTAACTGATCTAGGCAAAAGATCAACACGGTACCCACTGGAGTGATGGCCTGTGGGGATGGACAGAAGCTAAAAGATTTGAGAGGTGCTCAGATGAAGAAAAACTCCATTTTTATGGCTAAAAAGGGAGAGGGATTGGTGTTTTTCAATTTGTTGGAAGTCAATTATGAGAAAAATAAAATTTTTCCAAAGTTTCTACATAGCTTGTCTGTAATGTGTGTAGAAACTCTACTTGTTTGCCTGGTATACTTTTGCTGTTTGTAATTTTCTTTCATGAGGATGAGTTTTAATTAACTTTAAGGGAATTTCAAGCCAGTCCATTTATATACTACATAATTCTAAGATTTCACCTCATGTAGGTAAAAAGATGAGATCCTTTGATCAGTAAGGTAAGAATTAAAACTTCATCTGACACTTACTAGCAAGGTGACAGTGGGCAGGTCATGTTTCCCAGTCTTTTTAAAAAATATGTAAATAAATCAGTGGATGGAGCTAATACCAGCTAAATCTTGTGTATCTGATGATTGTTCATTTTTTCAAGAATGACATAAGATAATGGGTGTAAGGTGCCAAATGCAGGGCCTGGCACCAATAAACACGTGAATAACGGTATCCATTATTTATAGTATCTACAGATCATTAATGAGGAGCCCCTCTCAAACCTTGCCTAAATCAGTATCTTAAAACACAGTATACTAAATCCACTCTAAAACCATGGTTTACTAGGGGCGCCTGGGTGGCGCAGTCGGTTAAGCGTCCGACTTCAGCCAGGTCACGATCTCGCGGTCCGTGAGTTCGAGCCCCGCATCAGGCTCTGGGCTGATGGCTCAGAGCCTGGAGCCTGTTTCCAATTCTGTGTCTCCCTCTCTCTCTGACCCTGCTCTGTCTCTCTCTGTCCCAAAAATAAATAAAAAACGTTGAAAAAAAAAAACAAAAAAAAAAAACAAAAAACCATGGTTTACTATCCTCCCCCCACCACCCCGCCGTTGTGTGAGTCTGTTGGTTCTAAATGGCTCCCCTGCTCTCATCTCATCCATTGCTTTGCATTGACAATTCCAGTTCAGGTTCTCCATTCCCCTCCCTTCCTCTGACTGTTCACTGAGATGTTCAGTCATCTTACCCTCAATAAGCCTGAAATGCTGCACGTCATCTGTCTCTGTCCATGCTTCACCTTGGCCATTCCAAAACTACTGCCATTTTTGTGCCTCTGCTGTTACAGCCACAGTGACTAGGGCAGTCCACTGTGTTGCTGCCCTTGGTGGGAGATAGGGCACCTGGCTCATGTGAGTTGTCCCAAGTCATACACAACCACCCAACAGCCTTGGAACATGGGGCTTCCCCAAGCTTGCTCTGTGTGTCCCTCTAGAAATGATTGTTTTCTCCCCGTTGGTTCTCATGGCAATACCCTTATACACACATTAACTGCATTAACTTAATCCATTAGTTGAGTCATTTTTAAACACACAGTGGGTACAGAGTCAGTACAATTGAGCTTCAGCTCAGATGCTTCAGAAAATAGCTTCCATGCCTACGTGTATTTTGCCAATGGAGAGTCATCAGCCAGTGATCATGACAAAGTGGAACCAGACTTTCAGTGAGTTTCCATCTGGGAAAACTCTCAAGAGTTGAGTCTGTCAAAGTAGTGGCTCTTAAGCTTATTTTTTAGTAAGGAAATGAAAATTTTTGAATACAATTTTATAAAGAAAATATATGAAACAGATCAGGAGAAGAGATTCTGATTAAGTGGCAGAGAGGCATGGAGACCCAATTAGTCCCCCAGTCCCCTTCCCCAAATAACCCCAGAGGTACCACCATCAAACTTAAAGTAACTAAATCGCTTCTCTAAAGACCATAGTTTTCTCCCAAAAAGTCCCCTTAAGTAGGCAGTAACCAATGACAGCCCACACCCACATGAATTTGGAATGAGAAGCATAGAGAAGGTAGAGCACAGCCCAGTTGGGCCTTCACCCCCAGGAGCATTTCCCAGGTGAAAAAGCCTTCCTATATCACAGTTTCCCCTCCAAATTTATGACATCCTGATGCTTGAAATCACAGAGGACAGAGTGTTGGAGCCAGAAATGGTCTGCATCATTTGGGATCCTTTTGCTATAAGCAACAGAAATCGACTCTGACTACTTCAACCCAAGAAGAAATCTATCATAAGAATATGGGGTGATTTGCACAACTGGAAAGTAACTGAAAAGCCAGGCTTAAAAGGGGGAATCACAGAAGTGCCAAACATCCAGGTAGTAGGAAATAATCAACACTTGTCTGGGTGTGTACACTAGGGAAAACCAAGTCCTCTATGAAAGAAATGGAAACCCCAGTGGAAACCCCAATGATTCTTAGATGGCCAAACAACTGCCAATGACAAGACCCCAGAGATTAGCTAGCATTTGGAGGAGGGAAGTCAATTGACTGATTAGTTACAAGGTCACAACAAAACTCAGATTCTGGTTCCCCGTTGGTTTCTCTGTCTGCCCCCACAATGCTGCAGACACTAGATCATTTGGCAATCAGGTATCATAAACTGTCCTGTAGCCTCCAGATCCACATAGCCTCCAGCTCTGATCTTGGCCATATGACCTGCTCTGGAGTCTCTTCCAGCCTTGACACTTCTTAACTCTTTAGTCATGTCATATTTCTGTCTTCAGGCTGCTTCTGTCCCACCAGTACTCAGGCCCCCACAGCTCTTCTTCCGCACATGCCATCTCATCGGAGAAGATGCTCTCCCCACTAGTGCCACCACTGATTTCCCACTTGGCCCCAAAATGATGTTTCTGACCCCATTGTAGGGTAGGCTTATCTGAACTACCATCACACAAGCTGGGAAAATCAAGAGCAAGAACACTGAGTAGGTTGTGTGGCCAAGTACTAGCAGAGCATAAGGAAAGGACCAAAGTCCCATCCAAGTGAAGAGTAAGGTCAGAACTCAGTGTGGCCGGAGTCTGGGCACTGGGGGAGGAAACAAGATGTTGCAGCAAGATGATGGGACATACTGAGGGGTGGTCCAGGGTCCAAATCCTACAGAAAGGAACTGATGGATGAGAATCTAGATGTGAGTTTTCGGACTGACTCCTTGCCTGAGGGCTTTGACACCCCAGAGCCGTCACTATCAAGGAGACTTCTTGCCTGCCTCAGTGCCATCATAAACACTGTTCTAGAGAGTTGGAGGACATCTCACTCAGCTTCCCTCTACAGATCAGATCCTCCAAGTTTGGATGCCATCGAAGCCTTTTGTTTTGTGTTTGAGAACAACACTGGATCAGAAAACATCTTCCTTCTCTCTCTCCTTGGACTAATCATCTGAATTAAAGGCTGGACAATAGGTTTTAGTTGTTACCATGTAGCTCAGTGGAGCTATAATGTAGAATGTGAAGGTTGGAAAGGATGAGAAAGAAACAAATATGAGTCCGCTTGTGAACATTCTAGAAAACTAAGCCAAGGAATTCAGAATTTGTCTCTTTTCATGGCTGCTGGAAGACAGAAAGTCAACAAATATTTGTTAAATGGACAAATGAGAAGTTTTAGAACAAAAATTTTGGTAATAATGAAGAGTGATTTTGATTGCTGGGCGACAGGGTGGATGCTATAGGCAGACACACTGCTTCTGAAATGATGGTTAAACACCAAGAAAGATGAAAAAGGTCTGGCTTGGAACAGACACAAGTGGAACCAAAGGGAGGGGTAAGTTAGAGAGAACTTGAGGAGGCAGAACTGGTCACTGGTTGTAGGGAAGAGAAGTGATCAGGGAGACATCCACTGTCATGAGCCCAAAAAGGTGCGACAGCATGAACAGCAATGGAAGCTCAGGGGAAGAGATATGGAAGGTAACCACTTGGTTTTGGCCATGAACGTGCCTGTGGCTATGTCAGTGCACAGGAAAGAGATTAAGATGAGTGAAATCATGCGAGGAGGGCGCAGGGATAAAAGTGATCACGGAGTTGCAGAGACAGCTCTCACAGGGTCTGGCCCTGTTAGCCACCCACATGGCAACCTTGGTTGTCCCACTGCTGCTGTCCTATCTGGACCCATTACATGCTTGGCTAACTCAAGCTGTCAGTTGATACTTGGGAAGGAGTGCCCAGCCTAGCTTCCTCTCCAACTCGCTGCCCTGAAAGCAGAGTTTGACCCAAGTTCTTGTGAGCAGAAATTTTATTAAAGATGTGACCTCAGAGAAAAGAAAAAAAGGACCAGGAAGAGCAAAGGAAAGAAGAAAAATAAAATCCATGTAAAGTGCATTATAAGGTTCAGTAGTATGGGCAACAGGTGTTCAATCCCACCCAGGACCTTAGCATACAGAATGTGTCTTATAATTCACTGCCCCAAATATCAAAAGGGAAGGCATTTACTTATCAGCCCTTATGCCACACTGTTTGTCCCCAGGGGCATTACTACCCCCACACTATTACACTGGCCCTATATATGTGGCATATGGGGACCAACCACATCCACAGTGCTGGAGGAGCTCCAAGATAGAGAGCGAAGGATGTGGGCTCGTGCTTGAGGTCAGAGATGTCTGCAAAATGTGAGTGGAAGCTCCATAGAGCTTCCTACCACAGACATAGCTGGAATGTAGGTGAGGCCAAGAAGGTGAGGGAGCAGTACAAAGATGTCTGATACATGGGTCCCTTACACTCCCCAGATCCACTAACACACTAGGTAAATTCTTAGTGCCACAACTGTTCTGAGATCTTCACCACTATTCATCACCTCCCTTATCACCATCCTGTCCAGATCCCCCTTACTTTTAGCTAACATTTCAGATGGTCTAGGTAGATTGCCTGGTCAGATGACCTAGACCTTCACCCCTAAAGAGTGTGAGGGTTTGGTTCCCCTGCCTCTGCCAGGTCACGATGACTGCAACTGTCTGTCACTGACATCACTGGCTTAGAAGCACTAGAAGATGTTCTAGTGAATCCTGGGGGCTCCGGAAATTCCTCTCCCCTAGTTCCTCATGACAAGTGTCAGTTGCACCTCCTCTTTTTTTTTTATTTTTTGGAGGTCAGTTATCCCTCCTTACTTGCCTGCTGATCCACTGGCATCACTAGTCCAAAATGAACAAGCTGTACTCACAGCTTCTGAATCAGTGAACCTGGTGTCCCTGGAGGAAGTTCCCTGCTTGGAATGAGAGCCTATACTCAAGAAGAGCCTGATGTTGAGGAATGGGAAGCACAAATTCCACACTGGATTATTGAAAGTGACATTGTGAGAGGCAGTATTACTTCAAATCTTTATCACCCAAGCCTACATATTCTAGCTAATGGAACTCATGCATCAGCTCTGAGCTTGGTCCATATGTTGCATCTTGGGGTACAACACCTCCTATGAAACAGAAGATCTGAGCCCTTAATCTGCTAAACCAGATGATGATGTGTATATGGTGACGTGGTATATGGGAAGGCTCATAAACCTATGAAATAGGTCTTTTGGTCGGAAGCAATATTCTGGGAAATTGTATGTAGTAAAACAGACATTTGGTTAACTCTGGAATGCCAGAGTTGTCAATGGAATTGTGTGCAGGAAAAAATATTATATCCAGAGTAGATGTTCATTTTAATAAAGATGAGTCACTACCCTTACAGGTGGAGGGAGATGATATTGTCAACTGCCAGCAGGTGGCTGGCTTTTCTCATAGGAATGGTACCAGACTGAGGTCTCAGCATTGAGTCCTGCTGCCGATAGACTAGACATTCAGCGGTGGCAATAGTAGATTAGTCTTGGTAGGAGTGAACCCATATGATTGGGCCCATGTAAGGCCTCCTACCCTGCCATCATTCAAAGACCCATTGTGCTGGTACTGGGATGAACAAGGAAACAGGCTGGCTGACAGGGCCACTCCTGCAAACCAGCAATCCTATTTGTAGAGTCTCTATGAGTTTTCTGAACGGTACCTCATTTGGCCACACCATCTTCCTAGAGGTAGCCAACCACTTAAAAACTGATGTATTGATGAGGGGTATAGGGAAGATCTTGACAGCACACTGCAACACTTGAGTTGGCCTCTTTGTGCAGAATCTAATAGGGAATATCTTAGTTTCCCTGTGTTCAGTCCTGGCAAACTATAAGAAAGAAATTGCAGGATTAACTGCTCAAGGAAGTCCTGATCAGGGAGTAAGGGATACATCCTTCTGTAGAACAGGTGCAACTGCCCATTCAAGTCTGCCACCCCCACCTAGAACATGGAATGGTTCTACTGCTTAGTTGCTCTATACTCTCTGTGACCCCTGGTTTCCCAAACCATATGACTTTATTTCAGGTAGGCAGCAGGATTGATGAGACCAAAGCTGCCCAACATCTCAGAAGCTACAATGATCAAAATAAAGAGGTGAATATCTACATTCCTAAGTCCAAGAGGATGAGCAGAAACTTCTCTCACCCAAGCATAACAAGGTGGTAGTGAGGGTTAGGACTTCTCCTATCTATGATAGAGGTGGACTGGACAGTGCTGAGAAGACACTTGAGCCAGAGGCACAGGTCGATATCATTAGAACATAATGAGATAGAACATCCCCAGCAATCACTCCCAGGTGTTTCCTGTTCACATCTCCTTATGCCTTATCACCACCTTCTCACTGTACACCTTCTCATTTGGTCACTTATTTTGCCTCCTTCATTCAGCTCCTTCTCTGGAACATGGCATCCAGACTTCATTCTCTACTCTGTGTATCGTAACAGATAAGCCTTCCCCATTCTGGTTTCCTTTTCATGTGTTGTGTGTCAAACCTGTCTCTTGCCCAGCATGGCCCATTGGGGGAAAGGAATCAGATGACTAAAATGAAATTATGGAATGCCAAATACTTATCTTTCAGAAAAGTTCTGAGAGAGGCAATAGCAACAGAGTCAAATATAGTCAAAAGTTAAGATAGAATGAAGATGGAGAAAAAGCCATTGGTCTTGCCAAAGTGGCTCCACAGTGGTCTTGAAAAGGGCATTTTTGGTGGAGTGAATATGGTGGTTAGTGTTTGGGGAAATGCTAGTGAGAAAATGATAGCCAGTGTAGATGATGCCTGCGGGAGGTTCAGCTGTGAAGGGACAACAAAGCCATCAGCTTGAACAGTAGTGGGATCTTCCTCCTCCTTCTCTTAATCCTTACCCTTCTTCTACTTCCTGCTCATATCCTTTCTTTTTCTTTTTACCACCACCCAAATGTAGAGCCAGGAGTCCAGGACCAGGATGAAATAACACACACAGTGTTACTCAGTGTAATAAGGAGAAAGCCCATAATTTTGGTTTTGCAGCTTACTCCCATGAGCTGGCACAAGTGTGATTTATGGGTAGATTGATAATATGGTACAGGTAATTTATATACTCCTCCTGCTATCCCCAGAAATGGTGGGTGAGCTATGTGGGAACCCAGACATGATTTGGCAAGAAGTGCTCATGAGACTAGGGCTCTGCCAGGCCAGTGGGCAAGAATGGTTGTGGGAGTTGAGGATGGGTGCTATATTCTTAACCATAAAGGTTGTTGCATTACAGGCAAGCTTAGCTCCAGAAATAGCTACCAGATAACTAATTATGAGTTTCTATAATATAAGAGGCCCCAGCTGTGAGAGCATGCAAGCATTCTTCATAACAAGAGGAATCCAGGCATTTTCCACTGTGTGCTTGGTTTCCTGGGCTCATGGATTGGATGCATCAAAAAAGGAGCATGTGGCTGCACTAGAAAATGGAAGATTGTGGAATTACATTGATGGGAATATTTGGTTCCAAAGAGAAATCTTTTCATTTCCAGTTGTAATATATACCACAAATATGTGTTAGGAAATGGCTCCACCATGGTGCCTGGTGAGCTTACACAACTCCATGTGGGCCGTGTAAGCAAGGTTTAACCACAGCTGACACAAAGCTTGGCAGAACACCCTGTGATTCTACCAGAACATGGGAGCATGGGAGGCTTGTGAGGAGCTGCCACCAAGCTATTTCCCACTCATGAGACAGTTTCTCACCACCTCCCAGGTTCTGATGAGATATGAGGTTCTCTAACTCCTCCACACCACTGCATCCCCAAACCCCAGCTTTAGGGCACAGCTGCAGCCAACAGACTTAGTTGGGTGCAGCATGAAATAGTCCCTTAACATCAGGGTGCCAATGACTCGTGTTGCTATACCTGGTCTCTGCTGTTTTGCTATCATCCTATTGGAAAAGGGACAAGGGGGAGGTGGCACCTTTGCCACTCCTGCTTTTGCTGTCCCTGTAAGGAATAAACTCTCTCAATCTCCCTATTTCTTTACCAACTGAATCTTGCAGCTTTACCATGATGAAAGGGTGAGTTCATGATGAGGTTACTTCTCCGTTTAAGTGGCCACCCTGATGCTCATCATAATTGGGCATAAGCCATGGTTACTGACTCCCTGCTGTGCCAGAGGATATATTTCTTAATCTCCTGAGAGGTCTCTTATTTCTCCAGCTCCTTGCAACTTTTGAGGATGAGGTAGGATAGCTGCTTCTCACGGCTCTAGACATTTTCCACAAAGAAAATGATATGCTCAGGGCTTTAAACGCTCAGCTCAAGCATGCACAGAGAATGCAAAGGATTCTCCAGTACACTTGAAAGTATGACTTATTTTTATGTGTCCACATGATGGACATAACTGAAATACAGTCACAAATCTAATAATGTGAGTTCAAGGAACCAAGCTGGTCGTAGGTACAATCAACTCCAATCAAGTTGACAGGCAACTTTGACAAGACTTGTATGTTAAGGAAAAGGCAACTAATTTGGAATAAGCAGGCACTGAGACTTGGGAGGGGGATATTTGGTCTACTTAGAACAATCTGAAAGCCTCGAGGCTGCAAATCTCCTTTAGTTCCTCTTTCCAGAAGCATTAGACCTTCCTGGGTGTCTGAGGAGATACCCTTCCTTGCTTGTGGAACACCACACGGGCAGTCGGGATGACTGTGCCCTCATCCCCACTATCTCTCTCTGCCTCTGGTCCTGTAGCCCAGATCCACAGGGGCCCAAGGGCTTCAGCAGAAGGTGATGGCACAGACATTAAAAGCACTGTGAGGATTTGTACGCGCAGAAACATAAAGTGCATGTAGATTTTAAGGGTACCAAACCAAGGAAGATGGAAATATAACTGGATGAGGCTGAACTTGTTAATATGGGAACACTTTTTACAAGATTCAGGGTTTAATGTTCTAGCTTTCACAGCTGGAATGGCTTTTCTAGTTGGCGTTGTTCATTGACTGAAACTTGGATTTAATGGTGACCTACATTCGACGAGGTCAAGATGTCAGAACTTCTGCAGCACAGTGTGGAGAAAGGAATCCAAATGCTTAGGGATATGAGGATAAAGAAGTGGGTTTTATTATGTTGAACCCACTCACTTTCATCTTGACTTTGTCTTCAGGTGGTCCCAAAGGACACTAAATAAGGAATTGAGAAGCAGCCTCCTTGAAAACCTTTGCCCCCAGCGTCCTCTGTAAGTGAGGATAAAAAGAGAGATGTGAAAGAGACCCTCTGACCTGATTTCAGTAGGGATGATGGAATCCCAGAGTGACTGTGGCCAGATAGCAGCGCCTAACCATCCAGATCAAAGGGGGCTTCAGGGTCAGCGCGGTAATGTGCTTTATACCACAGGGAATTATGGTCATGGCTAATTTATCAAGTGCTTCCTATGGATGAAAGAGATGAAAAGCCCACTAAAGTTTTACTTGATATATATAACTAGAAAAATTCCAAGTCCAGTGAGCAGGAACATGACTGAGTCACCCAGTAGGAAGCCCTGGCCTCTTCTCCAGTTTTACTGAGAAATAATTGACACATCACCGTATAAGTTCAGGTGGCTTGATTTACATACATTGCGAAATGATGACCACAATAGGTTTAGTTAACATTCATCATCTCCTATAGATAGAATAAAAAGAAGAGAAAAAAATACCTTTGTGATGAGAGCTCTTAGGATCTACTCTATTGGCAACATTCCTATCTACCACACAGCGGTGTTGGCTATGGTCACCATGTTGCGCATTATACCCTTCGTTCTTATTTATCTTATAACTGGATCTCACCCAGTTCTAATACTAAAGCCCTTAATTGAAGGGGAGGCCGGTGCCCTGTGTAAAGACTCTGTGTCACTTCCACAAGCATTTACTGTAAATTTTCTGCCAAGCCTTCCTCACCTGGC
The DNA here is from genome assembly GCF_046562875.1 of Panthera onca. Lineage (NCBI taxonomy): Eukaryota > Metazoa > Chordata > Mammalia > Carnivora > Felidae > Panthera > Panthera onca. Next base: position 3,948,227 of record NC_138346.1, on the reverse strand, counting down.
TTCATGTGGCCATATAGGAAGGGTTCTAGAAATTCAGTACCGTACTCAAGGTCCTAGTCAGTGCAATAAGACAACGAAAAGAAGGAAAAGGCATCCAATTGGGAAGGAAGAGACAAAAACATTTTTATTCGCAGATGGCATGGCAGTCTGTATAGAAAAGCCCAAAGAACTCTGAAGTTAGAATAGGTGAATGTATTGGTAGATCCATATAATTATATATTATTTGGTGATAAAAAGAAATGAGCTATTAAGCTATGAAAAACATAAAAGAACCTTAAGTGCATATATGGGTAAGGAAAAGAAATCTGTCCGAAAAGTGCATATATGCACTTAAGAAATCTGTCCGAAAAGCTACACATTGGATGATTCTGATTATATGATATTCTAGAAAAAGGCAAAACAGTAGAAACAGTAAGATGATTCATGGTTACCAGGGGAGAAGGAGGAGGAGAAAAAAGAAAAAGTGAATCACAGGAGATTGTTAGGGCAGTGAAACTATTCTGTATAAAACTGTAGTGATAGACCCACGGTGTTATGCATTCGTAAAAGAAAAAAATCCATAAACTTTCAGCACAAATAGTGAATCTTTTGCAAATTTAAAAAATCAGTACATACAAATTTCCAACAAGAAGATAAATAAGTCCTGGGGCTCTAATGTGTAGTGTAGTGACAGTAATTAACAATACGGTACTATATACTTGAAAGTTGTTCAAAGAGTAGATTTAAAAAAAAATTTTATGTTTATTTATTTTTGAGAGAGAGACAGAGTGCGAGCAGATGAGGGGCAGAGAAGGAAACACAGAATCCCAGGCAGGCTCCAGGCTCTGAGCTGTCAGCACAGAGCCCGACACAGGGCTCAAACTCACAGACCATGAGATCATGACCTGAGCCGAAGTTGGACACTTAACCGACTGAGTCACGTAGGTGTCCCTCAAAGAGTTGATTTTAAAAGTTCTCATTCCAAGAAAGAAAATTTTAGCCATGTGAGATGATGGATGTTAATAAAATTTATTGTGTTAATCATTTCACAATATATACATACATCATCAAATCATTCTGTTGTGCGTCTAAAACGAACATATTTGGCAACTATATCTGAATTTAAAATAGGGGAGCCTGGGTGGCTCAGTCAGTTGAGCATCCAACTTTGTCTCAGGTTTGTGAGTTCAAAACCCACGTTGGGCTCTATGCTGACAGCTCAGAGCCTGGAGCCTGCTTCAGTTTCTATGTCTTTCTCTCTCTCTCTCTGCTCCTCCTCCACCCATGCTCCGTCCCTCTCTTCTCTCAAAAAAGAATAAATGTTTAAACCAAAAAGAGTTACAGAGGGGGACATTTTGACACCACCCAGGGCTGTTTTGTTCCCCCCCCAATCATTATTGTTATTCATCAATGGAATCGTTTGCCTTGCAAGGTGGGTATGAGCTTGCATATGATAAATATTCCACATACCTTTACAGAGTTACAGAGGGGGACATTTTGACACCACCCAGGGCTGTTTTGTTTCCCTCCCCCCCATCATTATTGTTATTCATCAATGGAATCGTTTGCCTTGCAAGGTGAGTATGAGCTTGCATATGATAAATATTCCACATACCTTTACAATTTAGACTCATGTTTACAGAACTTGTTCCAAGAAGACGTGGTGTGAAAACAGAGTCACATCTGCCGTGATTGAAAGAAATCTGGATGGTGACATTGCGTTATTTCTCTGCTGGGAGTGGACGGGTGACTTCAAAGGGCTGTGGGGGGTTTGGGAGGTGATGGCGCTATTCTGTACCTTGATTGTGGTACCTGGTTTGGTAGGTTTGTCAAAATGATCAGAACTGCCCTTTAAAATGGGCTTATCTTGTATGTAAATTATACTTTAATGTGTGTAAGTGGAGGAAACGCGTGTTGTAATTTCAGGGGCAACCACTCGTGAGCCTGACTTCTTAGCAAGGTGCCTTCCCGGGCACAGACTCAGAGGAAAGATCCAACCGTGTGTCACCATCTTAGGGCCGCGAAGGTGACTTCATGACTCCCCATTTGTGTCAGTGCGGTTCAGTCCTGCCTGCCTCATGTTGGATCCATGCAAAACCCAGCGGGTGCAATGACACTCCCAACAGGGAATTAGAGGATGATTGGGGGCACCAAAGGCAGGAGTATGGGACCCCAGGAGCCATCACCACTGCAGGCCAGAACCAGGATGGTTAGGAGACAACTGTGTCGTAGGAGCTATGATACTTGGTGAATGGACGTAGCCAAACAGGGGGCCTTACGGGATGGGCACTTAGCATGTACATAAATACTCAGACCTCACTTGCCTCTCATCTTCCCATTTCCTCCACCTGGCTCCCATTGGCCAAACCCCCCTAGGAGGCAGAGGGCACAGGGGCCTGTTGATGTAGACCATGAAGGTCAGCCCCTCCCTGGATCACAGAAGCTGGGCGATGGATGGGCAGGCTACCCCACGCATACCTCATCTACCTGGGCCCACAGCCAGAGAGAAGTTCTTGAGCTTCTAGAATTCTCTAGAACTTTCTTTCTCCCTCTCTCTCTCTCTCTCATGCACATGCACACACAATAGATAGTATCTTACCAGAACTTTTGAATAGGAAATTAAAAAAAAAAAAAAGGCAGAGAAGCCTCGTGTCGGACAGCAGAACAGTTTTCTGCCAGAGTCTGGCAGTGTAAAGAAACCACTTTGCTCCCTTCTTAGGAAAAAGGAAAAATGTTCTTATGCTCTGCTAAATGTTTTAAGAGACATACAGCAGATGGGAATTTTTTTTAAGCCAAAAAGACAGAGATAGGCAGACTCCATGAGCCGGTGACTCAGGGACCATTCCCTATCAACTGAAGCAGAGAGAAGTCCTCTTCTGTTCGGACAAAAATCACCCAGCGATTTTCATAAAAGTCGCCAGCATTCTTAGTTTACTTTTCCTTCTTTCTACTTTGAAATGAGATAGAAGGGGAGACGGAGGGTAAGCAGGACACGCGGAGGACAAACGGGGCTCCTGGTGTTCTTCAAGTGCTGCTGTCCAGACAGAAGGTCGCCCTCAGATACCATCCCCAACATGGTGCCCAGCATACAATCAAAGCCTAATTCACATTTGTCGAGTGATGATGGAAAACAGTAGGACTGTAAAAATTTAGTTTAGACAGTATGATACATACTAAGGGCTGCCTTTGCATATCTGTGTCTCCTTTGATGGGTCAATCATGGAGGTTATCACCCTCATCTGCTTAAAATCCTTCAGTGGCTTCAAGAAAAGTTGAGTCTCCCAACAAGGTAACCTGCTCCTGATAATCAGACCCCTGCCTGCCTCAGCCTTCTCTCCAAACACTCCCACTGGGTCCTGCAGACCAGCCATTCCCAGAGACTGCAGCTCCCTGACCCAGCAGCTGTGGTGTCCTGGGACGGCCACCTACCACAGGCCTCCAGTGTTGCCCCTGGTGCTCCTTCTGGCTGCCTCCTGCCCCTCTTCCTCCCTGCTCGTACTTCTTCCTAAAGAGTCTGCTCAAGCCCACACCCCTAGGGCATGTACTCTGTGCCAGTGGGTCCCTTGGATCTCCCCCCAGTAGACTGTGTCCTGGGTGAGGAAGTGACTGCCTCCGAGTCCTGTGACACACAGGTGCTCAAGAAATTTCCTGGAAACCGCATTTGTAAAATGTGGCCTCCTCCAAGGAAAAAATGACCTGGCACGAAGGGAAAATCATGCATTATTTGATCAAAGGGTGGAGTCATACATACTTACTGGCTTTAAAAAGGAAAAACACACACAAGCAAACGTTAAGTCAAAGTTGCTAAGGCACCGAATTTCTATTTTCAAATTGCATCTGGAGCCAAGTGTGAATTCCACCACCATGCAACTCAGGGAGGTTTTACATCTTATGGATTGCTGATCATGCAAATTCGCTATTAGTAAATATGTAACTATAGCCTTCTGATGAAGGTAAGACAATGTGAATGAGTCAACGGGGCACAGGCCGTTTGGTAATGAAATATAAGGTAATGAAATTGTCTTGGCAATTTCCAGAAGCTGTTCTGTTATTTTCTGGCTTTGCTCTGTACAACCAGTTTTGTCCTTGCTGAGCATAACCCTGCCTGCCCCTCTGCCTCCCACCCAGCCTGGCACAGACCCCCACTCTGTGCTCGCGCCCATCATCTCACTCCCTCCCACTGGACTGGGAGCTCTGTGGGGCACAGCTCAGGGACCAGCCATGTGTGCTTTCCAAATGAATGAAGAGAATGGAAAAATGATAAAAGAGAAACAAACGAATTGGTTCTGGATCATCCTTTCGCCTCACATGCCCCTGACATCCATCCCCAATTTTCCTTTTCCCTTATGCAATCCAGGTTTTGGAGTCCTGAAATTCTCCCCGTAATCAGAAGCTGGGCAACAAGTATGGAAGCCAACAGTGTGTGCTCTGGAGTCAACGATCCCAGGTTTGACTCCTTATCCTACTGCCTCTTACCAGTTGTGTCCTCTTGGCTAAGACCTCACCTTCCTCAAACTCAGTTTTCCCATCTGTAAAGCTGAGATATTAATAGGACTTAGCTCATGAGGCCTTTTTCCTAAACTATACGCCAAGCCACTGCAGGGTATCACAGCAAACTCACGAGGGCACCAATAGACACTTTAAGTCTTCTAGGAATCATGGAGACATCCATCAGATACAGCATGAGCCTGTGGGAACTCTTGACACTTGAGAGACTATTTCAAGACGTGTCTACCACAGCTGTTCAGGCGCTACAACTCTTGGGGTGGTTGGACTACTGAAAAGTGTTCTCTATTTCTCTTGTTCTGGGAACACTGGGAAACTTTACTGCGATACTGGGGATATGGTCAACCGCAACAGGTCAGGAACCATGTCACAGGGTGGTTACACCTGCTCCGTGCTGAGTGACCGACCCACAGATGTGAATTGTAATCATTATTGCCCCCATTTTAGATCACTATCCCAATTCTGAGCGAACTAAAACTTCAGCAACAAAATTATGAATAATAATTCAAACTCCCTTATCTTCCTCAATTACAAATTAGGATGACAAAATAGTTTAAGAAAAAATATCTATGTGGGGATGGGCAGGGACTATCCAGGGGGACGTTTGCGCTGGACATGAAACCCACAGCCATCACTGAAATGGTCACTGGGCACAAACCACTAGAAAACAGTGAAGAGTCCTCGGGCTTGTGACACTGGAAATTCACACCCAAAATGGGCTTAATCAAATGAAAGATAATCTCTGGAAACATAGCATCTTAGACAGTAATTTGAATAACTCACTGTTATTAAGAAAGTGTCAAGAACTCCACTTTTAAAGAACTAAATGTACTAGAAATAACTTATTCTGTTATCTTTATTTAATGCTTTTTAATGGACGACTTGTTTGTCTGTTTCCAAGGTACCCACCATTACATTCATTACTGTTTTTAAACCAAATGCCACGACTTGGTTGGTGATTAATAATATACAAATGTTAGGTCTTTAAACAGGAGCTGCTATGTCATTTTTACAAAAATCCCACGAATCCAAGAAACCAGCTCTTGATTCTAAGGTACAAACACGAAAACAAGACATTTTGGCTTTTTTTCTTCCAAAGAAATTTCAAACCCACTGCATTCTTAAGTCTACTTTTTTTTTTTTTTAATTGAAAGGCTAACCCATATATTAAGTTATCCTGCAGTTCCAAGACTGTCAGAGCCCCTGACAGTCCCCGACAGAAGTAACATTTACAGCATGATGGTGAGTCACCTTGGTATTTTGGCCGTTCAGGCTGTTTTGTGAACTGTGCAATGATGCTTTTTCCTTCCACATCCAAAACCACTCATTGCACCAGGAGCACCAGAAAGTAAGGGAATAAAGCCTTATGTTTACTTTACATCTAAATTGACTGTGTGTTTCTAAGTGTTCGAACATGAGAAAACAGTAGATTCTTGATGATAAAGTATTGTTGTGAGTAGTGTGCACACCAAGGAGCTCAGAAAGCTTTGCCACCTACAAATTCTCTGCCACCTACATCCTCATGAGTAAGGGAGGTGACCTGGTCTCTCTGCATGTGGAGAGGAGCCACGCAATCACAGATAGACACTGAGGGTTCTAGCATCCCACCTTCCTACAGGTTCGTCCTGGAGCCAGGGCTGGGAGTGAGCCTCTAAAAACCATTCAAAGTTATGGGGCGCCTGGGTGGCTCAGTTGGTTAGGCATCTGACTCTTGGTTTTGGCTCAGGTCATGATCTCACGGTTCGTGAGAGTCCAAGCCCCGCATCGGGCTCTGTGCTGACAGCTTGGAGCCTGCTTGGGATACTCTCTCCCTGTCTCTCTTTCTCTCTCTCAAAATAAATAAACTTTAAAAAAAAAAAAAAGAGGCACTGTCTGTAAAGACTGTCTTATTTAAAATAAAATAAGAACCATTTGAAGTCATACAAATCGTCCCTGGAACTTGGACAATTTTGCTTTGTGCCCCACGTCACTGAAATAGTGGGATTTTGAGGGTGGGTGCCCTGTCCTCCTTTTTCACTGCTTTGTCTTCAGTTCATGACTGGTATCAGGCCCATAGTGAATGCTCAGTAAACAGTGGTGAAATCAATAGGTAAGTGTTCATGTGTTGTTATTATACGTTATAAAGCAGGGGTTTGAGGTCATGCCTTCGGTCCCACATGTGTTGCTTCATTTAATGTTTACTGCACTATACAGGAAGCTGGTACCACCTCCATTTTATGAATGGTAAAGCTAAGATTCTGGAGGGCAAGTGGGTCACCCCAGATCACGCGGCCAGTAGGCACAAAACGAGGGCGCAGAGCCTGGCGCACGGTAGATGCTTGAGAAAGCTTTGTTGACGTGAACAGAACTCTCTCCACAGTACCACACCTCTCCTGGTACACTGGTGTTCCCACTCATGAGATCTAGAGCTTGTAGAAAGCTGGAGGGCGAGGCAGGGTAAATGGGGTGGGAGTATGGCAAGGGGCAGGCTCTCCCAGAGGCACTGGGTGCCTGGGAGTCTGGAGACCAATCTCCCCAACCCCCTTCTTGGGTAACCTGTCTCTTTTTTGGAAAATGGCAGGATCTGGCTAGATTGTGAGGGTTCCCCAAGGACTGGGCTCTTACCATCTCCTAATAAGGCTGCTGTCCTTCCAAGATGTCCAGTTAGGGTCTAAGTGACATTGTAGGGTCACCTGGAAAATGCTCCATTTTCCCAAGTGGGAATGCTCCATTCCCAAGCGAATGGTGCTTGCCCACGTGGCCACCATGGAGATCCCCTCCTCCACCCTGCTCTGCCCTCCCACAGCCCACAACAGACCCACAGCTGAGCGCCAGCTTCCCTCCTTCCCCACCCTGAACTGCCAGAGCCTTCTGCCGATTTAGCTTCCAAAATATTGACCACAGTCCCCCTTTATCGCAGACCATCTGGGACTTAAACCCATGGAGTATTCTTTGAAAGCCTCTGTCGTCTTTATTCTCACAGCCAGAGTAGGTGGACACAAGGCACAGCTACGCACACCCTTGGCAGAGTGTCCACAACTTGCTGCTGCCACAGTCTTTCCAGGGTGGGGTTCCTTATGAGGAATTCAGGAGGACACTTCAGGTAATAACATTCTTGAGCTTGAAGGAATCCCAGCCCCTGTCACTGGGCAGTGTGGAGGCCGCCCAAAGTGGGGAGGCAGTTTCCCAAGACGTCCGGTGAGTTAGCCTCGGCGGAAATTCATACTTTCCTGCTTACACACCACACCCTCTGCTTCCCAGAAAGATCCCAGATTCACTTGGAAGAAGGTCAACACTACAGAAATGCACTTGGGGCTGCAGATTTATGGCCTTCACCTGGGAAGACGCTGTCCCTTCTCATTGCAGCCCCTCTCCAGTTACACGTGTGCCGACCTTGACGCCCAGTGAACAGACGTGGCACAGGCAGGTCGTGCTCTCTGGCTCTGGGCGCACACATGCAGATGTGGAAGGGGCTGTAGCTGAAGGGACAGAGAGGACTTGGGGGTGGGCACATGAATTCAAGATCTCTGTATCTATGGCAAGAAACATATCTCTCTTTAAAAATAATAAAAATTTTAGGGGCGCCTGGGTGGCTCAGTCAGTTGAGCCTCTGACTTCGGCTCAGGTCATGATCTCACAGTTCGTGGGTTCAAGCCCCACATCGGGCTCTGTGCTGACAGCTTGGAGCCTGGAGCCTGCTTTGGATTCTGTGTCTCCCTCTCTCTCTCTCTGCCCCTCCCCTGCTCATGCTCTGTCTCTCTCTGTCTCAAAAATAAATAAAAATATTTTTAAAAATTAAAAAAAAAGAGATGATATTGTAGGGGCACCTGGGTGGCTTAGTCGGGTAAGAGTCTGACTTCAGCTTAGATCATGATCTCATGGTTCACGAGTTGGAACCCCGCCTCAGGTTCTGTACTGATGGCTCAGAGCCTGGAGCCTGCTTCAGATTCTGTGTCTCCTTCTCTCTCTGCCCCTCTCCTGCTCACACTTTGTCTCACTCTGTTTCTCAAAAATAAATAAATGTAAAAAAAATTTTTAAATAAAATAAAATAAAAATAAATTTTAGGGGCACTTGGATGGCTCAGTCGGTTAAGCGTCTGACTTCGGCTCAGTTCATGATCTCACAGTTCATGAGTTCGAGCCCCACATAGAGCTCTGTGTCGAGTATGGAGACTGCTTTAGGAGTTCTGTGTCTCCCTCTCTTTCTGCCCCTCCCCCACCCCTTTGCTCGCTCTCTCTCTCTCTCTCTCTCTCCCAAAAATAAATAAACATTGGGGCATCTGGGTTGCTCAGACAGTTGAGAGTCCGACTTCAGCTCAGGTCATGATCTCGTGGTTTGTGAGTTCGAGCCCCTTGTCGGGCTCTGTGCTGACAGCTCAGAGCCTGCAGCCTGCTTCAGATTCTGTGTCTCCCTCTCTCTCTCTGCCCCTCCCCCGCTCATGCTCTGTCTCTCTCTCTCTCTCTGTCAAAAATAAATTAAATAAATAAATAAACATTAAAAATAATAATAATTTCAGGGGCTCCTGGATGGCTCAGTTGGTTAAGCATCCGATTCTTGATTTCAGCTCAGGTCATGATCTCATAGTTTGTGAGTTTGAGCCCTGCAAGGCGCTCTCTGCTGATAGCGTGGAGCCTGCTGAGGATTCTCTCTCCCCCTCTCTCTCTGTCCCTCTCTTGATTGTGCTCTCTCTGTCTCTCTGTCTCTGTGTGTGTGTGTGTGTGTGTGTCTCAATAAAGAAATAAACTTAAAAAAAAAAACTTCTAAATTTTTTTTTAAAAATAAAATAATAATAATTTTTAAAACCCTGTGGTCCAGATGATATTTTATTTAGCAGATGGGGGAAAAGTAGAGCCAGCCTTACTGAGAGAAAAACAACTCCCCAAAATCCAAATCAGGTAGTCATGCCCAGTCCGGCTGCCCTGGAGAGGGGATATCCTAACCTCAGCTGGTTCTGATTGCTTCAACTGAAGGGGCCTGATATCATGAGTAGAAATGATTTTCCAAATCTATATCCGGGACAGCTGTGAGAGCTTTGCTCTTAACTGCCATTCCACTAAGAAATTAAAAAGCAATTTTCCTTTGAAGTCCTGGGGATTTTTTTCTTCATTTAAGATTACAGTTTGAGGTCAAAAAAAAAAAAAAATGAGACACAAAGAATTTGCAAACATGCACGCATTAGATTTGGTAGCATTCCATCCTCCACATTCCCATTTTAAATTGTGTGAAGGCCCAGATGGTTTACAGCTTGACCGAGCGGAGCCTGGCAAGCATTCGAGGGATTCAGCTTACAACATTTTCCTAAAACGGAGGTATTTTATGCGTTAAGCTGACCAACACTGGAGAAAATGAAGCATGCGGACTGCCTTTAAGTCATTTTATGAAGGTATTTTAGCAATAGGAGCAGAACAAAAGACATGCAGACATCAGATGTGTAAACCAATGAAGAATCTGTTCCAAAGTGCAATCGTGTGAACAGCATGCTGTTTCTTCAATGCAGCACTGAGTTTCAAATTTTCAAGCTTGTATTTTTTTCTTCTCAAATGTTTGTACTCGTGTCTCAATTACAGATCAATCAGGAGACAGAAACCACATTGTAATTTAGACAAGGGACAGTTTAGGATAAAGAATTAAGTAAAAGGAGGTAGTTGGGGCACCCCAGGAAGAAGTGAAAGCATCCCAAAGAGTGCAGAGGGAAGGAAGCAGCAGCAGCCCTTCCCTCCCGGTGAGATAGAGTGCTCAGGGAAATCCACCACCAACTGCCAAGGCTGAGGGGTCTAGACCAGTGGGACACAGCCCAGCCACATCTCACCAGTAGCAGACAAGTTGCTAGTGTCTAGACCTTGCTAGACAAGTGCTAGACAAGTGTCTAGACCTTGCTAGAAATCAGCCCTCTAGAACTTGCTGGAAAAGTGTTCCCTAGTGTGCCAGGGAAGGTAGCCCATGAGAAAATGGAGGAATGTTCTTTGCCACAAATACCCAGACAACCCAGGTGGCCATGCTGGGGGAGGTGCTGGCCACCATGCACACCAGAGCTGGATGCCTCGAAGCCGCACTGTGCTCACTGCAGGAGCCTCCCAGCAGGACACCATAGAGCCAGGAGGGAAAATCCCCTCCGCTGGCAATGTCCCTCCAGTGGCCTCATGGACAAATATTGTGCCAGCTGGCAAGGGGAAAATATTTAAAGGGTCCATGTAGGGTACATTTAGAGCTTGGAGGCAGTAAATCAATGGCAGACACAGTCCACCCCTTTGACCACTCAGCTTTCGTACATATCCTCCTACACAGTTTGAACTTTACTATAACAATGAAAACTCTCTATACATTTCTTCCTAACAAAATATAGCCATGTGTCTTGGAAGTGAGGAAATCCTTACCTTTTCCCCAAAATAAGGAGACACATTGTCCCAACAATCACACTGGTCATTAGCTATGTCTGTCATTCTTTAAATTCAGTCACAGTCTCACTGGAGTTCCTTGCATAAATTATAAAATTAATTTCCAACCACTTATAACATAGAGTAAAAGTGGGGAAGAGAGTGAAAAATGGTTAGTATATAGGAAAAAAATCCTTATATATAATAAGCAAATAGAAAATACACAACATGCCTACAATCCTTGTTTCTGTAATTTGTCATGCAATCATGCTGGTGTCTGTGGCTTCTTTCTTCCATGGTTTCAAATTTCCCTTGCCATCAGCCAGAACCTGGGCTTCTCTGGGTTCTCCACATGCTGGAGGAGCCCAACCCTTCATTCCCAAAGGATCTGAGTTCTTCGTCATCCTGGCCTTTTTTGGTTTGTTTGTTTCTCTATTTTTCTTTTTTTTTTTTCAATGTTTACTTATTTATTTTGAGAGAGAGAGAGAGAGAACATGCACAAGGGAGGGGCAGAAAGAGGGAGATAGAGAATACTAAGCAGGCTCTGCACTGTCAGCAGAGCCTGATACAGGGTTTGATCCCATGAACTGTGAGATTGTGACTTGAGTTGAAACCAAGAGTCAAATACTTAACCACCTGAGCCACCCACGTGACCCAGGTTTCTCCAGTTTTTCACTAAACTTTACTGCTGGTTAGTTCTTACACGGAAGTGCTGAGAGGCACTCAGAGAATTCCCTGGGTCCCAGCCACAGTCCCCTGTGCCCCCACTGCTTAGGAGCAATCCCATTTCCCCTTAGTCATCAGAGGCAATAGCCCAGCCAATAGGCTTACTCAGTTTTTGGCTGTGAGCCCAGTTGCATCAGGACCTCATGGTGGCCATTTGGAGGTGGATGTCTCCTCTTCCAGTTTAGTGGATTCATTGGAATGTCCCTTGATGGAACTAGTCTTACCTAGTCTAAGTTCTCCAAACCCGCAGGACCCTAAGTGCCAGGATGGCAACTTGATTCTTGGACCCATATATTCTGGCTATAATGTCTCTGAATCAAAGTATATGGTGCATCCTGGATGACAGAGCCCTGCCTTTAAGTAATATGTTATGGATCTCTTCTAGAATTGCAAGCAGAACAAGATGCATAGGAACTGAATCTGTAAATCAGTCAAGAATGATTCCAATTCACAACAGTGTTTACTCAATGTTGATATTTTAGTTTCAAACATTTTCCCCCTCAAAACATTTAGTGCTTAGTACTACATTTATTGTCATATTTTATCATCATAATCCCATGCAGCAGGTAAGTGCTAACCTCCATATTTTGCAGAAGTCCAAAAGGCTCTGAAATTAGCTTATTATTAGCTTATTAGCAAACATAATTTATGTTACAGCCTAAAAAAAAAATAAAATAAGAAAAGGAAAAGCGAGGTCAAATTTTAGTATACACTTTAACAACTCCAGACTCTGGAAGCATTTTTTAATGATTCAAGCAAGTGCTCCTGACAACCACATCTCCAAGCTGCCTTCCACGGGACGGGTGTTCCTGGCAGGGATTCAGGTACAACACAGGCAGGCCAGGTTTCCATGGCCACTCTGGACCCCTGAGGCATCTTATCTCCAAAGCCTGATGATTCCCCCCAGAGAAAAGTGTTTCTCGTTCTATTTCCTCCAAGAGGTGAAGGAGGAGAAAGTCAGGAAAGATGGAGGGAGGAAGAGAAGAGGAAGGCAGGGACAGGAAGTTACATCTGCTGTGTGTGAGATATTTGCACACCCGTTGCTGATCCTCCCATCCCTGGTGGGGCTGGATCACTTCCTAAGAATGGTGGGGCTCTAGACCCATAGCCGCAGGTGTGGTGGAGACCAGAGCCGGTGGTCATCTGCTGGTTGCTGGCTTACTTGGTGCCCCCACTCCGCACCAGCTGTCTGCACCATAATCTCTATGGACTGTGGCTAGAGCTCTGCACGCTGGCTCTTCCAGGATGATTTGATTAAATGATTAATTTAATCAATGATTAAAAGTGAACATAAGTGGGGTTGGGGGGCAAAGAGAAGTGGCTTACAGGCTAACACAGTTTTAAAAATGTATGGTTTGGTGCCCCGTGGAATTTGAAAGCAAGAAAGAAGGAAACAACAACCGTGTTTGGAGAGAATCAACAGCGACGCGACAGAGGATAGAAGAGGTGAAGACGCCACCTATTGACCAAGCCCCCCTCCCCGGTCTGTCCTGCAGTACTAGACTGAGCCCTTACCTTTCACAAAATGGCCAAATTCATCACCGACTCCTACTCTGTGCAAGGATCCTTTGAAGCTGTGGCCACTCGGAGACAGCAGGGAGAACTCATGATTTACTTGATCCCCGTTTGGCAAAGGCAGATAAACAGTGCATGAGGAAAGGAAGAGAAGAGGCAGATGGGTGCCTGGCATGGCTGCAGAAACTCAAGACCCTGGACACAACCTCCCTCCCACCTGGTAAGGGTGAGCAGCTCTGGGGGAGGGGAGTATTGGGAACAGGAGGAGCTGAGGAATCCTTCCATGGCCAACAGATTCGATGCCCATTTGCACACACGTCTGTTTCTACGATGGAAGGTGACAGATCAATTCATTTTAGAGGTTATGACTGTGAAATAAAAGATTGCAGTGAACTCTTCTAAATTTCTTCATTACACATACTTGTGGGATTCGTTGAACGTAGTTTATAATAGTGAAAAATGGAGAAGGCTCAACATGTTTAAATGAATGTTGATCTCTGGCAAAGAATATTACACAGAAATTTAAAACCATAGTTTAGAAGCATAATCTTTACAGGTGGCGTCCAAATCTTGGTTTCTAATACTGCCCTTCAATAAAAGGAACCAGAAATGGAGAATTGGAGGATTCTAGGGCTGGGGCAGGCAATATATGAGACTACATCATCTTGTGGTGACAGGAAATAAGGAAATGCTCAGAAAAATGGAAAAGGGATAAACAAATAAATGAAGAAAAGTGATTTCCTTCCAAAGAGTACAGTATGGGGGCGTCTGGGTGGCTCAGTCAGTTAAGCATCCTACTTCATCTCAGGTCATGATCTCGTAGTTTGTGGGTTCAAGCCCCATGTCGGGCTCTGGGCTGACAGCTCAGAGCCTGGAGCCTGATTTGGATTCTGTGTCCCGCCCCCCCCCCCCAATCTGCCCCTTCCCCACTCATGCTCTGTCTCTCACAAATGAATAAATATTTGAAAAATTAAGAAGAAACAAAAATAAAAACAAAGAGTACAGTATGCCAAGGGGGAGGGGGGCAGGAAAGAGTAACTTTACAGTGGAGAAACCTGACTCACACCACCTCGGCCACATGACCAAAGTCAACATCAACACTGATCAATCACATTGATAGTGTGCACCCTTGACATGATAACGATGAGGCCACACTGTACCTCTGTTGCCTTCCGCTCCAAAACACATAGCACAGAACCCCAGTCAAACCAAGAGAACATTAGGCAAGCCCCAAACGAAGGATATTCTATAAAGTATCTGACCCATACTCCTCAAAACTGACTCGGGCCATCGAAAGGAATCAAAAGAAAACAGACAAAGAAGGTCTGAAGAGCTATCATAGCTAAGAGGACCCCTGAGGGGACCTCAGAGGACCTGAGGACCTAAGAAGAGACCTAAAAAGTCCATGTCCTGAAGGCGCAAGAGAGGGCTTTAGGGGAAGATATGGAAAAGTATGGACATCAGTTGATGCCAGTGTAGTTGTGTTAGATCCTCAGCTGTAACAAATGAACCACACTAACGTGAGAGACCAACCGACAGAAGAAGAGGGTACAGGGTACGTGGGACTTTCTGTGTTATTGCCGTGGACTGAATTGTGTCCCCTTAAGGTGCATGTGTTGGAGCCCTAAACCAGGTGAGACTGTATCGCTGTATCTGTAGGAGGTAATTAAAACCAAATGAGGTCACAAAGCTGGTCCCACATCCAATAGGAGAAGAGGGTGTGTTCGTGCTCGCTCTGTCCCTGCTGCACGAGGTCACAGCAAGAAGGTCACATCCAAGAGCCAGAGCCAGAGCTCTCTCACCAAAATCCAACCACGGCACCTTGATCTCAGACTCGCCTCCAAAGTTGCAAGAACCTCGATGTTTGCCGTTAAAGACCCCTGTTCTGTGGTTGTTATAGTGGTGGCCAGAGCTGACTCAGACAGCTACCTTCGCAACCCCTCTGTGAATCTGAAACTGTTCTGAAAATTGAAGCCTAGCTTTTAAAAAATATAAACTCATCAAGCAGCTTCATCTGACAGAAGTCCAAGGATGGTCTTAACTCTAGTCTTTCCAATGAGTCATTTGCCAACCCTTACTGTCAGAAAATCAGTCACTGCCCTTATGGACCCACACCCCCAAATGGGCCAAGATTCTGGAGGTCAGCTCAGTCCTGGAGTGGCTAGCCCTGCTTCCAAACCCCAGGTGGAGAGAGCTGGAAAGTCCGTGAGAATCTGGAAGGCATTCCCTGTCCCAGGTTTTGTGGCTGGACGCTGACAGGCATCACTCAGGGATGCCTGTCACTGGTCAGGATGCTCTTGGCACTCCATATCCCTTCCCAGGTCCCCGTGGGGCTGCTCACTTGGTGTCCAGGTTTAAATGCTGGTTCACACTCATCCCTTCTGCCATTGTTTCCTGAGGAGCCACGCCAGCACGGACACGTGGGTTCCTGCGGGCTTCTGCGTGTGCAGCCTGTCCGCGGAGGAACCTGCGTTCCTGCAGGAACCTTGCACCAGTGGTCACAACCTCAAACTCCAGGGGCCAGGCAGAAATGTAAATAAGTAAAGGGACCTGAGGAGGAGGAAAGCCGCTGCCAAAGAACAAATTAAAACTTTAATTTTACTGAACCTTAGCACGACCTCACAGTAAGGACTTTATTTTAAAGTTGAAATTGAAAGCAAATGGAACAAGAGGAACATTCTTTAAGTACACAATGGAATATTACGTGGCAATGAGAAAGAATGAAATACGGCCCTTTGTAGCAACGTGAATGGAACTGGAGAGTGTTATGCTAAGTGAAATAAGTCATAAAGAGAAAGACAGATACCATATGTTTTCACTCTTATGTGGATCCTGAGAAACTTAACAGAAGACCATGGGGGAGGGGAGGAAAAAAAAAGGTTAGAGAGGGAGGGAGCCAAAACATAAGAGACTTTTAGACTGAGAACAAACTGAGGTTGATGGGGGGTGGGAGGGAAGGGAGGGTGGGTGATGGGCATGGAGGAGGGCACCTGTTGGGATGAGCAATGGGTATTGTATGGAAACCAATTTGACAATAAATTTCATATTTAAAAATAAAATAAAATAAAATAAAATACAAAAAAGTAAAAAATAAAATAACATGATAAAAAAAAGAGGAACATTCTTTATTCAACTGTTTACTTGAAAGGTATTCCTTCCTTGATTTGGAATAAAAATCTTGAATTTGAGGGGGGGCTAAATAGTGAACAACTGACCTTGTGTTTAGCATTTCTTCTGAGCATGGGTAATCTAGGCAGGATGGTTTCCCCACCAATACGATTATGGAATTCTGGTATTCCAAAGTTCTCCTTTGGGATCTTAAAGTATCCTTCAGCTTTCTATGCTAAATGGGATGGCAGTTCAATACCTCGTATCTACAGCTTTCGCTCCCAAGGTCATATGCGTGAGTGAGGCCAGATAAACGATGTCGGGTCATATTCGTGAAGCTTGAAATCAGAGCTTTTTTTCAAATTTTGGGTTTCAACTCTGCAATTTGAGGACTGTCATTCAGGCGGGAGCCAAGAAAAATGAGCCATATCATTCCAAGTGAGTTTCCCCAAGACAATTTTGGACGTGATCTGAATCAGAAACTCATGTACCAACTTGGCAGAGGAAAAAAAAAAAAAAATCCAAGCGTGAGAAAGATTGCTGAATTCATGGGAAAGCTGTCTGGATTCCAAATTTGCTGCTGGGGAGGGATCCTCTTCCGTGTAACACCTTACTTTGCAGTTTAAAACACGTCTTTTCGCACCACGCCCAGGCTAGAACCCCTGAGAGCACAGCTGCCAGGGAGGCTGCACACACGCGTGCATAGGCCTGGAGTGGGCTGCCGGGGGGCTCAGCACAAGACAGCCCGAGCTTTGCTAAGTGACATCTTCATCCACGACACATCCTGCTACAGCACAGTGATTCCCGGGGAGCGATGCTATGGGCAACCCATGTCCTGTGTCGGAGGAGCGCCGCCATTTTGGACTGAACATCTTGGACTGGATAACAAGCCGGCGCTTGGAGCGACTATTGAAGGAGGCTAGCCTGTGGTCCCATGTGTTATTTTGACAAGTCTGTGTTAAGCCTTATGACTTGACTGAATATTTCGAAGTAAGTCACTTCTCAGAGATCTGCACGACAGGAACAAATGTCTTGTCCTCACAAAGATCCTCCCCGATGCCTGGAGTATTATATCTACCTGGACTCTCATCCCTTACAAGAAGATAATGCTAGGGGTGTCTGGGTAGCTCAGCCAGCTGAGCATCCAACTCTTGGTTTCCGCTCAGGTCATGATCTCACGGTTCATGAGTTCGATCCCCACATGGGGCTCTGTGCTAACACTGGGGAGCCTGCTTGGGATTCTCTCTCTCTCTCTCTCTCTCTGCCCCCCCCCCCCCGGCACTGTCTCTGTCTCTCTCAAAATAAATAAACAAACTTAAAAAATTAAAAAATTAAACAAGAAGATAATGCTACAAGTGATTAACTCATCTTACTTTTCTTTATAACCTGGACTGTAAGTTCTTGGCTATGACCGAAATAGGCTGAACAGCACTAAGTCCAATTAGATTTATATTCCTAAATACTCTTCCTGAGCACCTGGATGGCTCAGTTGATTGCACGTCTGACTTCGGCTCAGGTCATGATCTCACAGTTCGTGAGTTCAAGCCCCACATCAGCTCAGAGTCTAGAGCCTGCTTTGGATTCTGGGTCTCTTGCTCTCTGTCCCTCCCCCAGTCATGCTCTGTTTCTGTCTCTCAAGAATAAATGTTAAAAAAATTAAAATAAAATAAAATAGAATAGAATAAAATAAAATAAAATAAAATAAAATACTCTTCCCCATCAGAGCACATCATTTCTACAGTAAGCAAACAATGAGCCATCAGGCCTGGGCGATTTTTTCACTTAATTCATAGATGAATTTCTCAGCCACATCGGTTGCAGAATTAAAATTTAAAAGGCCCATGGGAATGCTTCTTATGATTTACTAAATTTTCCACCATACCTCATACCTCTTTCCCTTACATTGATCATAGATCTTATTCCTATATATATTTGTTTTAGAATGATATATTAATTTGAATTCATTTCTGAACAGATATACTTTGTTCACAAAGTAAACATACGGCACTTATTTTCACCTTGGCACATCCATTGGTTTGCTCTAATTATCCCCCTGGGAACCTATAGAACCTATAGTATTCTTATTCTTCTATTTTTGCATTTTTAATAGGGCACAGGAAGGAAGGATGCAAGAAACACTTCATTCTCAGGGCGTCTGGGTGGCTCAGTCGGTTAAGCGTCTGACTCTTGATTTCCGCTCAGGTCGTGATCTCACGGTTCATGGGATCGAACCCCACATTGGGCTCTGAATTGACAGCTCTGAGCCTGCTTGGGATTTTCTCTTTCTCTGCCCCAACCCGACTCACCTACAAACACTCTCTCTCTCCCTCTCTCTCTCAAAATAAATAAAGAAACTTAAAAAAAAAATACTCATTCTCCTTTTTACTATAAGAGAAACAGCAGAGGAATGATGGTGAATGGCAACTGAAGACCTGGCCGGGGAAGCGATACAGAGCAGAGGTACGGCCATGTCCCCCTAGCCAACAATGGTGACAATGGTGGCTGTGCTGGAGCCTTGGCTCAGAGTCCGTAGGACTTTCTTTGTGAGTTTTAAAGACAGGAGCGCCTGGGTGGCTCAGTCAGTTAAGCATCGACTTCAGCTCAGGTCATGATCGCACGGTTCGTGAGTTCAAGCCCCGTGTGGGGCTCTATGCTGACAGCTCGGAGCCCGGAGCCTGCCTCCAATTCTGTGTCTCCCTCTCTCTCTGCCCCTCCCCTACTCATACTCTGTCTCTCTTAAAAATAAACATTAGAAAAAGAGAGAGAGAAACATGAAATTAAGATTTTTGTGATTTTTAAACCTTGGCAGCTAATTTAATGATAAACCAAACAAACGAAACACCCCACCATGTGGACGGACTCTGGGCAGAATAAATACAACTTCTTGGGCCAGGATGGGACCTGCAGGCTCCCGCTTTGAGACCCTTTCCTGGAAGAAGGAAGCCAAGGGTCAAGCAAATGCTCAGGTCCCTGGAGCAGGGTGGCCTTCCCTGCGGGACCCGCCCTTCCGTCCCTGCAACCTCTGAACAGACTTTCACACCAGCCCTTTGCAGCTACTGGTTTTGGCATCGACACCACGGTGCTGACTCACAGGGCAGAGGATTCACCAACTCCCCGGGGCCTGGCACATGAGTAGCCAAACCCCGCCCTCCAGCACCGCCAGCGCTGGGTCCCAGAGTCCCGGGTCTGTAGAGCCACAGGGAACCTAGAACTTCGTGGTCTGCCCCTCGCCCGAGTCCATGAGACAGGACCTGAGAAACGCAGGCAACCAGCCCAAAGCCACACAGCTTGTCACAAGTGACGTGAGAGTCGAATCTCTCCCAACGTTGGCACAGGTCCCTGACTCAGCCTCCACCTCCCCTCCCCGCCCCCCAGAAGAGGTGTGTTCAGGGCTGCAGGGACCAGACCGCGTGTCTGTAGCACCTCTCGATTCACACCAGCTCCGCGGTCCTGGGATGAATTACTTTCCCATAGAAACCAAAACGACAGAAATGTGGTACTTAGAACTGATAGGCAAAGGACACCATTAGGAAAACTGACTATTCACCAGAAAAGGTGTCAGTTTCACACTAGACCTGCAAATTATGTCCTTGCTTCTCTGTCTGCCCTAAAATAAATTAAATGAAATGGATTAAATGGATTAAAATAAAAGCATAAATCATGAAGGAAGAATTCGTTGACTCAAGAGTATGTGCGAGTTGAAAAGAGCTTTCTAAACCTAACCTCAGGCAAAAACCATCAAGAGAATAATTTGCTACATCAAGTAAAAAACACTGCGTATTTAGAAACGTCATCATCAAGTTTAAAGACAAGTAACAAGTGGGAAGAAATTGTTCAAAGTGCCTGACAAAGATTTGATGTTCTTTTTTTTTTTTTAAGTTTATTTATTTTGAGAGAGAGAGAGAGAGAGAGAGAGAGAGAGAGAGCCGGGGAGGGACAAAGCAAGAGGGAGAGGCTGAGAATCCCAAGCTCTGTGAGCACAGATCCCGACGCAGGGCTCGAACTCACGAACCACGAGATCGGGACCTGAGCTGAAACCAAGAGTCGGATGCTTAACTGACTGAGCCACCCAGGCGTCCTTTGATATTCCTAATGTATCAAAATATTTACAAATAGTTAAGAAATGGATAAATACACACAAATTGAAAAACAGACAAACTATTTGATTGAGGGATTACAAAGAAGAAATACAAGGGGCTAATAAATATATTAAGAAGTGGTTGAACTTACCAAAGATTGAATTTAAAATAGCTAAGATTAGAATTTACTAGGGGAAAAATGAGAAGAAGATTCATGAATTCCCTTAGGGCAGAGATACAGAGCAGAGGTATCTCTGCTGCTGAGAGAAGGCAGCAAGGTTTCAATTTTTAGAAAATCTGATCACATGCTGACGGCTCCAAAGGCTTCCAGGAAATTTTGGGAAGGGGTGGTCGGTCACATAATCCCCTCCCTCTCATAATAGTGGGAAGTTGGAAGACATCTACATGCCCCCCCCATAAATGAATAATTGCAGAGTAAAGCAATGAGAATCCACGCAGCCATGGTATGAGTTGTGTTGCAGTGCTCTTCCTGCACACCCTTTTATGTGCAAACACCAGAAGACTTTTCACCAAATATGAATCTCGGCTGTTGTCGGGTGATAGGCTACAACCAGTTTAATGGAATGTTATTTGAAGAAAAGCACACAATTTATAATTTTTATAAATTGTTGTATGAGCTGATATTTATAATCATTTATAAATTGTTATGACAGAATAAGATTTTAATTTTGTTCAGAAGAATCCAGCTATTATAGTTCTGTTTAAACCCAGAATGAAGAGTAACCGTAATATGAATATCCAGGGTATAATCTTAAGAGAAGAAAAGCTAAGAATTATATAAATTATTACATTTCTTTAGGGACACAGGACGCAGAACAAAATGACACCTGGAGATGAATGTGGGACGGTGTTTATTTTCTCTTTATGCTCTCCTCCGTTCTTCGGTGTTCCTCAGTGACTATTTACTGCTTGTATAATAAAAACATTGTTAAAAATAGACTTTGCCTTCACTTCTTTATAAGAGCAACGATTAGCTGGGGCAGAGATAGATGGCATTTGCATAATTATGGCAAAGAAATTCTGTTGTTCGTAGGTTTGGGGATTTTATTTCCTCTAGTTATATTGTT
The DNA here is from genome assembly GCF_046562875.1 of Panthera onca. Lineage (NCBI taxonomy): Eukaryota > Metazoa > Chordata > Mammalia > Carnivora > Felidae > Panthera > Panthera onca. Next base: position 3,926,872 of record NC_138346.1, on the reverse strand, counting down.
TTTCGACTGATAAATGAGGAATCTCATTTTTCTTCGGTGTTCAGTCATAGTGTGCTTCCTGTGCCATACATGAGTAATAACTTTGGGGGAAGACGCTCAGATATGTAAGTGTAATAAGAATTTTCTGTAAGTATTCTCTTTATTCTTCTATCGGCCGACAAAAACACCAAATCCCTCCATCCTGGAGCAAGGAAGGTGAAAACGGTGCTATTTCTGTCCCAGGTGACCTCACACCATTTCTTTGGTAAAGGGTCTGTTGCCGTGGAAACGGCTTTTCCATGGAAGCCTTGGGCTGCGCAGGTGCGACGTCATTTCTCGACTCCGTGCCCTGGTTGGAACCGTTAGGGACGGGTGGTGGCGAATCTGGATCAACTACAGAGTATCGGCTGCCAAAGAAAATAACTCAGAAGCTGTCACACTGGGCAAGGCATTCGCCTCTTCTGGAAGTTTCCAGACCTCAGCTCTTATACATCAAAGACAACTCTTGAAATAGCTTCAACTCTGACACGGCGATCCAGCTTTGGCCCGGCAGCCTGCTGTGTGTGCAAGGCGCACGCGGGCCTCGAACACCACGCAGCGGGCTCACAGACGTTCCCGCAGCCTCTCTCATGCACAGCCCCCCCCCCGACTCCTCTGCCCCCCTAGGACCACTCTTCCCCGGAACCCTCACTCACAGGTCTGCCTTCCTTTCTGGGTACCGTCTTCAGCCCCGCACTCTGTTGCACGTGGCACACTGTGTCCCCCCAGAAGATCGTAGGGGAGAGTCCATAACTCACCAGGACCCCTTCTTTGCGCAGGCGCCTCAAGAAGCAAAGAGCTTAGGGGCGCCTGGGTGGCTCAGTCCATTAAGCGGCTGACTTTGGCTCAGGTCATGGTCTCCCGGGGGGGTGGGTTCGAGCCCTGCATCAGGCTCTGTGCTGACAGCTCAAAGCCTGCTTCCGATTCTCTCTCTCTCTCTCTCTCTCTCTCTTTCTCTCTCTGTGCCCCTGCCCTTCTCGGAGTCTGTCTCTCTCAAAAATAAACAAGCATTTTAAAAGATTTAGCAAAACGAAGAAGAAGCAAAGAGCTCAGATTCTGGGTCCACGCTGCCCGGGTCCCTCCCTGGCCATAGGGTGGTGGGGACATCCCTCACCTTCTCTGGAAAAGGGGACACTGACGGACCCTGCTGCACAGGGTGGCTGAGCTCAACTGCTCAGAGCATGGAACCCGGGACTGGCACCAGTTCAAAGAAGCAAGCGGTCACCATTCACTGAGCACCCACCGGCACAGGTGTCAGGGACCTCCTTGCTAGTGCATAGTATCCACAAGGCCCAGTACCCATAAGGCGAGGCTCAGGGAGGTTCCCCGGCAAGTGTATGCTTCCAGGGGCTACTCCCAATCGCGTCCCACATACCTGACTCCAAAACCGTGCTCCTCCCTGCCTCTCTGTGCCCTTCAGTTCAAACAAAAAAGACGGCTCCTGGACAGGACAGCTGCCCCAAGCACTCAGCTGGCTCTAAGTAAATTAAATAGGCTCCCATTGGTCGGGCACAATTACTATGCGATGCGGTGCTTTGAACTTCGTGTTCATCCACTTGATTGATAAATACCCCATCTGTGTAGCAAGAACCCCAGTTAATGAATATGTAAATGCAGCCGGGATCATGTTTGAAAGGATTAGGTAAATATTAGCATCTCCCTCTATGAACAGAGGCGAAGGGGGCTATCCTGAGTTGGCAATGGTTTGTGCATTGCCCTTCCGTTTGTAAAAGGCTGGTTGCAAAACTCTAAATTACAGTCTGAATTCTTTTTCCATACTGGGCGCTTTGCTCCCCGACGCCAGCCGGCAGAATCCCTCGAGGCCACAGTGTCCCGTCTGCGGAGAGCAGGGAGCACGGTCGACATTCTACCCGGGCTCTGGCAAGCCTGGGCTGGCCACCCCCTCTCCGGCTGTGTGTAGGGGGAGGTGGGGTCCTGAGGATGGGAGAGGTTATGCGAGAGTCCGCGGAAGCAACGGGCTCAGAAAAGAGTGTTCCTCTTCGCTTCCGATTTTCTGGAGCGGGAAACGCTGCACCGTGGTTGAAGCCGTGGGCATCCCGGCCCTCCCAGAACCAGGCACGGACTCCCTGACCTCCATCCGAGGCTGGGATGTGCCTGCAACGTGGCCGCCCTGGTATCTTCACTTACCTTATTATTAACTATATTATTACATAGGGCGTATCATATATTAATTTTAATATTATAAATAATCCATAACTATTCTAGGGTCGAATCAGTGAATATGCTTTGCAGAGTTTAAAACAGATGAAGCGTTCTCACTCAGCCCACGCGTGACGGGCTTGATGGCCTGCAAGAGCCAGGGAGACTCCTTTTTTTTTTTTTTTAATTTTTGTTTATGTTTATTTTTAAGACAGAGACAGAGAGAGAGAACGAGCAGAGGATCTGAAGCGGGCTCTGTGCAGACAGCAGAGAGCCCAGTGAGGGGCTCGAACCCACGAACTGTGAGATCATGACCCGAGCCGAAGCCAGGCATTCAACCCACTCAACCGACTGAGCCACCCGGGCACCCCATGGAGAGACTCCTTTAATTCCTGGCGACGTGCTGGGCGGGGGGAGCGGGGAGCCCCCAGCTTACCTTCGCAGACAGCGGGCAGTGGCAGGGGTAGGGAAGCCTCTCTCTGCGCAGGCCTCTGGTGACAGACTTGCCATAATTTGGTTGAGTCACCCCAACACGGACTGTGTGCATTTCGGCAAGATGAGACTTTTTTTTTTTTTTTTGCCATTAAAGACTATCCGTCAGTTTCCAGCCTGGGCACAGCAGCCGGTGACAGTGTGGTACCAAAGCTAGCTGTCCCCAGGCCTTGGTCCCCCCACGGTGCTGGCCTCCCCGCCACCTTGTGGCGAATCCCACCGAGTCAGGAGATCAGACCCCACTGGCAAACGTCTCCCTGCAAACATCAACGCGGAGGCCACCTGGTTGGGGGCAGTGAAGGCTCTCCTGACCATCGCAAGCAGTTACTCAGACTCCCCAGGGACCCGAGCCCCTCACTGTGGGTCCCCTGGGGCCAGCCTGTCGCTTTCAGTGTCTGAGGCCTTTCGTGAGGCGAGGGACCCAGCCCAGGAGAGTCTGCTCGGGGCCCGCGGTTGTGGGGCTCAGCATCAAGATCCTACCCCCACTTGGGAACTCCGGGAGGACTGGAGGACCTCTCAGAGAAGCTGGTCCTTAAGCTGGGTGCACAGTGAAGCTGTAGGCAAAGAGCATCCGCGGGAGGGACGGGTGTGTGCAGAGGCCGGGAGGCGGGGAGGGGCCCGGCGGGAGCAGGGCAGGACCTGGACGCAGCGCGGGTGTCACTCTCAGAGCAGGGCTCCTGAGATGACCCGGCTGTCTGGGGAGGGAGGAGGTCATGGCAACCGTGCCCCTGACCTGTCTTGTCAGCCAGACCCGAAGGAAGTGCCCTCGGCCGCTTACCAGACTATGACCTGGGGCGGCAGCCACCTCTGAGCACCTCTGCTGCCCCTGCTGCAAAACGGAGCCTCGCAGAAGAAGGAAGGGGACCTTGGAGAAGCACAGGGACCTGGGGCAGCCGCGAATCTTTCTCTGGCTCTGTCGTCCTCCTTGGTACCGAGTTCTAGCCGCCCCCCCCCTCCTGCCTGCACCTCCCCATTCCACCCCCCTCTTTAAAAACACAGCAAGATAAACACCGGACTTTATCAGCAAGATAAACACCGGACTCAATTAAAGTGAAAACTATAGTATAAGCAGGAAAAGGAAAACAATAAAGTGAAGGATCCAGGAGTGAAGTTGGCACCCAAGACACAGCCTATGAGGATCCTTACACTTGCCAGAGAAGAAGATTCGACATGGTTCTGGGCTTTCCCGCAGTGGGAGAGGAGACTCGATCAGGTGCATGAATCAGAGGGTCCCTGAGGAGGAAGTCAGGAACAGGTCACTTTCCCAGAAGTGTGATGACACCTGACTTCCCTCCTGCAGATGATCCCAGGTTGCCTGTCTATCCATTGTATTTATTATCTGTTTATCATCTATCATTTATCTATCTATCTATCTATCTACCTATCATGTATCTCCCTATCAACTATCTATCTATCATATATCTATCCATCTATTATCTATCTATCTATCTATTATCTATCTATCATCTATCATCTATCTCCCTATCAACTATCTATCCATCTATCATCTATCTATCCATCTATTATCTATGTATCTATCTATCTATTATCTATCTATCATCTATCTCCCTATCAACTATCTATCTATCTATCATCTATCTATCCATCTATTATCTATATATCTATCTATCTATTATCTATCTATCATCTATCATCTATCTCCCTATCAACTATCTATCTATCTATCATCTATCTATCCATCTATTATCTATATATCTATCTATTATCTATCTATCTATCTATCTATCTATCTATCTATCATCTATCATCTATTATCTATCACCTATCATGCATTATCTACCTATCATCTATCTACATTTCTTGATTATCTATTCACCATACTTTCCATTTTCACAGAGAATGTTGGGTTGCACTCGGTATACAGAAACTCCTCTACTTACATACCTTGACCTGGGAAACTTTAAGTTCACGAACAGAGCTGTGACCCAAGCAGAAACGCCAGCTTGACCCTCCACCCGCAAGGGTAATGACGGTAACCTGTATTGTTAGGCTCGGGACCCAAACACAATGGGACTTGGTGAATTGCACTTGTTTGGAAGATGGGCCTCTACGCACGTACACTTTCTTAAGTCACAGGGCAAAATTGTGATTTTAAAATTGTTCAGAGCTTACATGGCTGTTTCTGGGAGCTGGAATGTTGACAGGGTGATGAGTTTATGGTTATACTTCAATTATACTTCAATTATACTTAAATTAGGCTGGATGCCTGCGGTAACTGCCTATTTCTTTCAGGAGCTTGTACGGGAACACGAAAATGTTCCCAAAAATTCTGTAGGTTAGAGAGATATTTGAAAATGTACACTTTGACTCACACTTCTTTTCCTGCAACTATTAAATGCAATAAAAAATAGGAAAGCTGCCACCTTGTTGCCCTGTATTTAGGGTAATAGTAGCCTGCAACCTACATTAATCATTTTAATAACTGACTAGGGTGGTGCACCTCTTCCTTCCCAGTCCTAACACTGAATGGAATCTTGAATATCTTCTCCATATATTTTTGTAAGAAGTAGAAGATTTTTTTAAGCACTTATTTATTTATTTCGGGAGAAAGAGAGTGTTCACACAGGAGCAGGGGGAGGAGCAGAGAGAGAGGGAGAGAGAGAGAATCCCAAGCAGGCTCCACACTGTCAGCACAGAGCCCGACGTGGGGCTCGAACTCACAAATCGCAAGATCGTGGCCAAAGTTGGACGCTTAACTGACTGAGCCACCCAGGAGCCCCCGAGGTAGATTTTTTGTTGTTAAGGGTGATAATGTGATATTGATACAAATTTGGCGAATTCCTCAGATCCCATGAAATGGATTCTCTTTCCCTCCAGCATGTTCAGTGAACTAAATTACGAAGCTTTGCCTTTGATTTTAGATTCTTTCGTTTTCTTCCGACAGCTCCCGCTTGACTCCCCGGGCTCTGTGAGTGATGCTCCGACTGCTGGGACACGAAATGCTCGGTGCCGCGTCGCAACTGCTAACAGGCCGCCTCGCCGCATTTCAGTTACGTCACCGCTGTTTCATCGAGGGTTTTAAAACCCACCGGCAGGTTAGGTGGGCCGACGAAGGTCGCCCAAAGGTGGGATTTGGCAACGTGGCAGACAGTGATGATCTGGGGGACGGGCCACTTCAGTGGGTACCGAGGCCCAGTTACAGAGATTCTGTTGTGAATAGAAGAGGGGGCTCCCCCATGACCTCCTGCTGAGAAGTGACAGGGGGCCGGAGAAGCTCGTGGAACTAAGGAAATCTGCCAATTTGTTTGTTTGTTTCAGGACAGGAGATAGTAGCGCTTATGTTGCCGAACGGGGTGACGGAGAAGAAGATGCTAATGAGACGGGAGAGGCTTGTTGATGGAGATTCTTTGAAGGAAGAGAGGATTCGGAGCACAGGTGGAGGGTCTGCAGGAGCGGGAGCAGGGCAGAGACGAGAGGTCACACGTCTGCGGGTGGTGGGTGGCACCCAGCATGGAGGCCAGTGAGTCATGGGGCAGCCCCTGTAGGATGGCCTCTCATCTCAGACCCCAGCTTTAGATGCCCAGGGCTGGCTGTTCATTTGTTCTGAGGCAAAAACTTCGCCACATGCTGAAGGTACAACAAGTGATTCTTTTTTTTTTTTTTTTTTTAATGTTTATTTATTTTTGAGAGGGAGAGAGACAGAGCATGAGCAGGGGAGGGGCAGAGAGAGAGGGAGACACAGAATCCGAAGCAGGCTCCAGGCTCGGAGTTGTCAGCACAGGGCCCAACGTGGGGCTCGAACTCATGGACCGTGGGTTCATGACCTGAGCTGAAGTTGGAAACTTAACCGACTGAGCCACCCAGGCACCCTACAAGTGATTCTTTTCTTATTATTATTTAAATTCAAGTTAGTTCACATACGGTGTGGTCTTGTCTTCAGGAGTAGAACACAGTGATTCCTCTCTTACATATAACACCCAGTGCTCATCCCAACAAGTGGCCTCCTCATGCCTGTCCCCCATTTAGCCCATTCCCCCACCCACCTCCCCTCCAGCAGCCCTGTTTGTTCTCTGTATTTAACAGTCTCTTATGGTTCGCCTCCCACTCTCTTTTTATCTTATTTTTCCTTCCCTTCCCTTGTGTTCATCTGTTTTGTTTCTTAAATTCCACATAAGTGAAATCGTGTGATATTTATCTTTCTCTGACTTAATTCGCTTAGCATAATACACTCTAATTTTATCCACATTGTTGGGGCGTCTAGGTGGCTCAGTCGGTTAAGCGTCCAACTTCGGCTCAGGTCACGATCTCATGGTCTGTGAGTTCGAGCCCCACGTCAGGCTCTGTGCTGACAGCTCAGAGCCTGGAGCCTGCTTCGGATTCTGTGTCTCCCTCTCTCTCTGCTCCTCCCCCATTCATGCTCTGTCTCTGTCTCAAAAATAAATAAACATTTTTAAAAAATGAAATAATTTTATCCACATTGTTGCAAAAGACAAGATTTCATTCTTTTTCATTGCCAAGTAGTATTCCACTGCATATATAAACCACATCTTCTTTATCCATCTGTCAGTCAATGAACACTTGGGCTCTTTCCATACTTTGGCTGTTGTTGATAGTGCTGCTGTAAACATTGGGGTGCATGTGCCCCTTCAAATAAGCATCTTTGTATCCTTTGGATAAATACCTAGTAGTACAATTACTGGATCATAGGGTAGTTCTGTTTTTAATTTTCTGAGGAAACTCCATAGTGTTTTCCAGAGTCACCGCACCACTTTTCATCCCACCAACAGTGAACAGTGTTCCCCTTTCCTCCACATCCTCGCCAACATCTGTTGTTCCCTGATGTTAATTTTAGCCACTCATGGGTGTGAGGTGGCATCTCACTGTGGTTTTGATTTGTATTTCCCTGATGATGAGTGATGTTGAGCATCTTTTCATGCGTCTGTTTGCCATCTGAATGTCTTCTTTGGAAAAGTGTCTGTTCATGTCTTCTGCCCATTTCTTAACTGGGTTATTTGTTTTTCAGGTGTTGAGTTTGGTTAAGTCTTTATAGATTTTGGATACTAACCCTGTATCCAATATGTCATCTGCAAATCTCTTCTACAATTCCGTTGGTTACCTTTTAGTTTTGTTGATTATTTCTTTTGCCATGCAGAAGCTTTTCATCTTGATGAGGTCCCAGTAGTTCATTTTTGCTTTTGTTTCCCTTGCCTCTTGTCCCTGACATTTCTTTGGTCTTCACTCACTGGTGGTTCCCAAGGAAGGTCTTTTGCATGCTAGTCTGCACTCACATCACAGCTGGTGACACAGAAGGACCCTACCAACACGGGACTAGAGACAGTTGGAGCTGTGAATGGCTTTTCATCTCAGTCCTGACCCATTCATTTTAGAGTAGGAATCAGAAAGACTAACTGGACGGAATTTTAAAGAGATGGATATAAATTTCTGCACCTGAGCTTTAAAAAATTTCTGTACGTGTTTGGAATTAGAGCAAACTTGACAACTAGTATTGTATATATGGAGGCTAATCCAGCTGGGAAGATCCAGTAAATGAAAATGCCAGAAGCCACCCCTGCCCTGTGTCATATTAGACCCTCCCAAGGAACCACCCAGAAGGGAAACATCTTCAGCAGCACCCCATCCAAACGATGAGAATCATCCATCGTCTGTGTCTTTCAGGAATTCCTGTGGTCACCCACACCAGTGGTTTGAGATGAGAAATTGGCCCTAATAAGTCAGTTGACCCATAGTCTCTGGATGAAGTCACTCCGACATGCCCTTAGCTGGGAGAAAGTCTGTCCGGACAATCGACATCCTGTGTACTTGAATTTACTGAGATTTCCTTATTTTAGCAACATAATCTAGGTCACACTTTGAATAATTCATCCTTTCAATTTTATTTTTATACCCCCATAACCAGTAGAACAGGGCTGTACCACACAGTACGTATTCAAAGCTGTGTTTCTACCTACCTATAAAATAAGACCAATACATTTTGTATTGTCAATCTCACCAAATTATGAGGAGGCACAGAAAAAATATACTGCTGAGAATATTTGCAAACACGGAAATTCTCCAAAAGGTATAGTTAGCTCTTTCTGACGGTCTTTGTAATACCTCAATTAACTAGAATAAAATGGGGCTAGGGTTCTAGTTAATTGAATTTGAGGGTTAATCAAACAATCCTTTTGCCTCAACCTATGTTAAAAGATTCCTAAAATGTTCGTCCACTTTGATTCTTTAGTTACAGCATCTAAGGGGCAACTTACAGTCCCCCTGGGCTGAGAGGAGAGGCACAGGATTGCAGGGTCAGGCGTGAATGGTCGGGGCTGAACAAGAAGGATATTGGCCCCATTAGTAAGTGTGTTTGTTTCTGATCCGTTTCCCCACTGAGACAGGCCCCGTAAAGACAACAACCACGTCTGTCCGTTCACAGTGGGACCCTGACGACAAACACAACGTCTCACCTTCCTTCAGTAGGTGCTCAATGAAGACTTGCTACATGGAGAAATTCCTGATATTAATCTTGTTTTTATTTTTTTCTTAACAAAGCAGAACAATTCATAATATTGATATTCTCATTGGTTGAAATAAAATTTAGGGTCTTACCATCTGCAGAAAATAATTATTTTCAAATGAAAAATCAGAATATTCAAAGAATGACCATGGACTGCCCTGCCTACAAGAGATCAAAGTATAAAGTGAATTAAGAACTACTTTAAAGCAAGGATTCCTAATGTCTGGCATTGTGGTGGCAAAGCCCAGAGGCTAACACTGGCTTGAGGCAGGACTCGGGGTGTTGTGGGGAAAAGTAGGCAAAAGGATGGACATCAAAGTCGGGCCAGATGAGGGGCACCTGGGTGGCTCAGTCGGTTAAGCTTCAGCTCAGGTCATGGGTTCATGGGTTTGAGCCCCATGTCAGGTTTCAGCCTCCAGCTCAGAGCCTGGAGCCTGCTTCGGATTCTGTGTCTCCCTCTCTGTCTCTCTGCCCCTCCCTGGCTCACATTCTGTCTCTGTCTCTGTCTCTCTCTCAAAAATGAATAAACATTAAAAAAAAAAAAAGCTTGGACAGATGAGACAAGGGTCATGTTAATAATGAAGAGCAGAAAAGTCTAGGACAAACAGAAGTTTCTAGACATGCAAATTCTAGAGGCCTAAAGAAAATTGTCTACATCTTCTAGTATCATACAGTCAAAATCAGAATAAAATTACTGTAACTTTGCCACAACTAGAAGTAAACAACAAAAGTATCACCCTGTGTACATATGTAAAAGGGGTCCTGCCTTAACTTCAGATTTGCTTAAGTTTCCTTTTACTACTAAAGGTTCAACGTGAAATGTAATGGTGTTTTGCTTCCCAAACGATCTGACTTGTTGAGAGCATAAGCAATGACGAAAATGGTGAGCTCTTGGCTGAGTCTTTGGCTTACTCCCCAACAGAGTGAATTGAACAGAACCGGAGGTCCCGGTGACCACAGCTCAGGAAGAAACTCAGCCACTTCTAGATGGTAGGCTTTCTCAAAGACAGGCTGGTTTGGGGGTGATCCCAAGAAATTCATCTCCAAGTTCTTTGACCTCAATTTGGAAATCACTCCCGTGCCATCTCAGAGACAAAGGAGCCCACACACAGGGTACTGGATGATAGGATTTAGAAATCCAACTGCCATTTAAATGCCATAAAGCTTACTGGATCTGCAGTTTCAGTTTGTGTGTACATGGATAATAATATATCAACTTGTAGAACAATGCTCATTTTGTGAAAAGACACTTAATCCTCCCAGGCATTTTGTAAGTTAAAGCTCAGAGACACTACGTGTTTTGAATCATACAGAAAGTGAGCAGAGTGCAGATTCAAACACAGGTCATCAGGTTCCACTATAAAGCAAAAGACAACAAAATTGAATTCACTCAGTGATCATATTAAATTAGCCCCCATACTGGAATACAGGTTCCACGAAGACAAGGATTTTTGTCTCTTTTTTACTGGTGTTTCCCTAGTACTGGGGACATAAGATGCTCAAATATTTTTGGAAGGGAGGGGGGAAGGAAGGAAACGCCCCATTAGTCACGAACTCCTAAATTAAGGAGGAGAAATACCGAGAGGTGAGGACAGAGGAGCCACTTGCTGATGAAAGCCAGTGTTACTCAATCGGTAAGCACAGCAGTAGCTCCGAAGCTGTGATGAGTGGTGGAGGTGCAGGGGACAGGGTCTGTCTATCCTGGAGCATAACTGGGACAAGCAACGGAGACTCTGATGATGACTAGATATTCCCAAGTTTCTTATTTCAGCTCAAAGCCCAAGATGTTTCTGGATCCAAGATGGAGCATGCAGAAGAGAGGTCCTTCCCCTCACCCCCCTTCATCACCATCCTGGCAGAGAGGAGAACGACGATCACCGAACGCCCCCAACCCTTTTACGTCACCTCCATCTTACTCAATCTTATTCAATCTGGCGTTTAATGTTTGAAGTCATCCGGTAATATTTGTTGTCATACAAGGACATTTCACAGAATTCTTAGCAGTGATCGTGCTGTGCTACCCTGCCTCGGCAAATTCCATCACGAGCCATAACAAAGTCATTACCGCCATATTTTGTGCTTCTGGTGTAATCAGAGGCACCATCACAATTGTTATTTTTACTTTTATTTTTTTTGTTTCTTTCACCCACAATTTTTTAAATGTAGTTTATTGACTGAATTGGGTTGTATTTGGACGACTTGCCTGGAATTGTTAGTGGCTATGCTTTAGTAATTTTGATTGGGGCATTTACTTGGGAAGACAGAAATTTTTTGTAAATTTGCACATCACCAAGGAATTGGCATTCGGTGACAACCCACTTACCACGGTATTAAGGTAGATAATGTTGTGCCCCGGTGGCTGAGGAAAAAACATTGAATAATTCTGGATGGCCCTTTCTCTGCAATGTATGAAATGGGGCTAGATGCACAGTGGGTTCCAGAAAAGATTACAGTAGCACCAACTTGTAGCACCTGTTATTCAACATCCTTAAAGGAGTGACATTCCCACTATGATGAATTTTATCTGGACTGTCACCAATGAGCTGTAATTAATCACCTATTTCTCTAAGAATGGTACTTCCAAGATGAAAATATAAAATTCTGAAACTCTTCAGGTGTTAGACATCTAACCATGACTCCTCTCTGTGCTGGTGCTGTTCCCCGTGTGACCCTGGATGCCACCATGCCCCCCCCCCCTCCCGCCTTCTTCTCACCTGGATTCAGAGACTTCTTTTGCCCCTTGTCTCAGCCCCTCCCCTCTGCCCCTCTGCTCACCACAGAGCTGCTTGGGTGAGCTTCCTAAAATGCAAATCAGATCCTGCTGTGTCCCCTGCTTAAAATACTCAAATGGCCACAGTAGGCTTCAGAACAGAGTCCACACTTCTCTCAAAAAGAACAGAGCCCTTTAGGGTCTGCCCCTCATCTTGTGGCCTCGGTTCTTGCCCTCATCACCCCACACCCCACTGCTCATCACCCCTACAATTTGCAGTTTTCCACGTACAGCAGTGCTCACTCCTGTCTCTGCTTCATACCTGCCGTTGCCTCTGCCTAAATCAGGCTTCTTTGCTGGGACAGCTTCCTCACTTCCTTAAAAACTCGGGCAATTTCTCCCCCACTGCCCCCAGGAGTGATTAGGGGTCTCCGTGACACTGTCTCCTCAGCTTCCTGGCAGTCTCCTTCTCCAGCTCCTCCTCTTTGCCCTTAAATGCCACAGTCCCTCAGGATGACTGGAGCCTGTTCTCTTCAGGCTAAACTCTGCCTGCAACCCTGTCTCTGCCAGGACTTCAAAGAATTATGTCTGCTTGTTTCCTGGTGAATTCTCAGCACCCGGTAGAGGATGCTCTTAATAAGGATGCCTCATATGAACCAATGAATAAATGAATGAATGAACATAAGTACAAACGTGGCCCTAAAGAACTCAAGCATCTCATGGAAATCCAGAAGCCCGATGTCCAGGCAGGACTCACAGGTGCCAAGACAGAATTCAGGACCTGGTTGGATTCAGGGAAACTCTAGGGACCAGATCAAGCTGTTCTTTTGGCCCCTTATCTGTTTCTGCTTCTGTTTTGTGTGTCTTCTCTTCTCATTGATAACTTGTCAGTCATCAAAATTTCCCAATTCAAATTCTGATAGACACGAGGTGCTGCTCTCTGTAGGATGCAGAAAAGAGGAAGGAGTCTCAATCCACTCTGACGGTAAGAAAAAGACAGATAAACTACAGAGGCATAATTTTTCTTCAACCAAGCAGGGTACTGAGGTGTCAGGACCACTGAGTAGCCTGAAATCTAAGGAGAAACTGGTCCCTGCAAAGGAGAAACAGAAAGCAAACACACGAGGAAGACATTCCAAGCACCATACAAGCCGATAAGAGGTATTCAGCAGATAAGAGGAATTGTGTAACAACTTTGAAAAGCCAAGTATGGAGTAAGACAGCAAGGCGCTCCTGGGATTACTGGATACAAAAGCAGACTGCAACTATCGAATGTTCTTCTCCATGGACCCCCACTTGGTGCTCACTGGTGAGGCTGGGGTTTGGGTGGGTTTGGCTGGTGCATAACTGAAGGAAGGAATTGGAATATGCAACAAAACTTGAGCCACTGTGGAAAAGGCAAAAACCTGTCACCCCCAGGACTTAAGGGAAGGCTCATGGTATCTCTGGAAAGAGTGAAAAAAGAAATTCCTCTCTCCATGGGGAAAGCCAGGAAAGCATCCTGGACCTACAATTCTATACCAACACCATTAGATATCTCTGCTATTGAGGAAGGACGAGGTACAAGATAATGGTTTCCATGAAGAGGAGAGGAGGGATACTGAGGAAGACTCATCCCTGAGACCCAAACACACAGAGTATGCCTAAGAGTAAGGTTGGACCAGGACAACAAAGAACCCCCATTATCTGCCCGAACAAGCTAGAAAGAACCAAGAAGTGAGAAACCAGTCTACTGCTTAGAGAAAGACAAGACCATGGACAGAGAGGCTGTCTGAGGAACAGTCTCACAGAGGAGGCTGAAAGCAGAGGAGGAATACTGAGAAACCCCTTTACTGCACAGGGGGCATCAGAGGAATCCAAAACTCATATCTACTCGCTGAAGGTAACCCAGTGACACCAATATCACACTGGCTCAACTCCTCACAAGACTGACGTAACTCCACCTGGTCTATCAAAAGGAAAGGTGTGACCATTTCCAAGAGTGAATACTGTCCACCCCAGACTTTTCTGTTCCATACATGATGTCCAACATCTGACCAAAAAATTATGAGATACAGGGAAAGAAGCAAGACAAAAATGATCCATCACCAACAGACAAAATAATCAATGGGTCCGGACTCGGGGATAACTAGAAATTGAAATTGCCTGAGAATGTAAACTAACTCTGATCGATATATTAAAGACTCTAGTGGAAAGGTGAACAACGAGCCTGAGCAGATGAATAATACCATCAGAGAGAAGCTATCAAAAAGGAGTCAAATGGAAAATGCTGGAAATCAAATTAGGTATCGAGAAATCTGCCATGGGCTCACTACCAGACTCAACACAGCCAGTGAATCACTGAACATAAAGGTAGCTCAGTGAAAATGACCAAACTAAAGCACAAAGAGGAAAAAAAAAGAGCACAAAAAATAGAACAGAAAATCCAAAGGCTACGGGACAATATCGAAAAGTTCTAGCATAACTAAAACCAGAAGGAGGAGAGGGAGGAGGGGGGTAGGGATCAGAAGAACTATTTGAAGAGATAACGGACAAGAATTTATCAAAACAATAAAAAGACATCAGACCACAGACATAAGAAGGTCAGAGAATCCCCAAACAGGATAAACACTGAAGAAGAAAAAACACACCAGGACACATCATACCCTAACTACATAAAAACAAAGATAAAGGAAAAGCCTTGCAAAGCATCAGACACGTCACCAATATAAGAGCAAAGAGAAAAATTTGTAGGAGGCTTCTTGTTAAAAATAACATGAAGCTAAATTCCAGAGAGAGAGAGATTGACCCTAACCGTCCCAGCTAACCAACATTTCCCCTGTTTGAGCAAAGCCATGTGTGTCCTTCTGACTCATGGCTGCGGCCGAGTGACCACGGTTACCTTCCCTTCAGCACAGTCTGAATTTCCCGTGCCATGAAACTCTCTGCTGAGTGGTGCATGAGGACCTCTGCACACTTATCAGATCGGAGCCCATTCGGAAGCAGTTATGGAAGGAGATGCCTATGTTGATAAATAGATCTTATTTCCAAGTATAGTCAAGGCACGATGTATCGTATAGACAGTGGACCTGGGCACCAAGGAGCAGACTTTCCAGGAAGAAAGATGGCACATCAGAATCTCCTGGAAGGAGAATCTTTGGGGACAGAGCGCTGAGGGTGGCCTGACACCATACATTTCAGACTACGTGGAAAATAAAAGTTAGAATGAAACGTTGGGACACCTCAATGCTTATCCGAGGTGGTTTATTACCGTGGTTTTAGAAGAAAGGGGGAGATAAAATATGGATAATAAAGATTCATCTTCCATTCCATTTGCACCCTGAATGTTTATATTCAAACACTTTCTGTTGGGCCTTTCTGTATTTAAGAAGCTATAAAGGTGGTAGTGAAGAATCTGTCCTCAGATTATGGCTCTGTGCCTTTACAGCCATTTGCTTCGGAAATGTTACTTTACCTCTGAGTCTGTTCCTTTGTCCTCAGAAGGTCATTATGAGAACTGAATAGAATTCAGGGCAAGTGCTTAGCACAATACCTGGCAGGCTATAAACACCCCATAAATTTTAGTTGCCCTGAGCTTAATTACTGTTTTTTGTTTATTACATCATGATTTGATCAGTGTGACTTTTGTCTCAGCAAGGGTACGATCCGCTAACTGCCTCTCCCTGTGCGCCTCATTCTTTGGGTCTCTCCAAAGCCTGAGGTTCATTCTTCGGAGACTTTTCACGCTTATGGCTCATTCTCCTTTACGAGGTTTGAAAGGTGAGCGCCAGCTCTGAGCTTGGACGCTGACACGACTCTGCACAGACCCAGAACGTCCTGTGCTTTTCCCTGTGATGCAGCCGGAGAAACTTCCCATCCCCGCCTTCCCCCCATGAGCACCGCTTGTGAGCTCTGTTCAGTTTGGAGGATGGGCCGCAATGGATTAGCGTGACTTGATCGTCTGAACTGTAACCCAACCAGCACCCCACGGATCTACGAAAATATTTCTTTTTTTTTTTTTTTTTTTTTTTTAATTTTTTTTTTCAACGTTTTTTATTTATTTTTGGGACAGAGAGAGACAGAGCATGAACGGGGGAGGGGCAGAGAGAGAGGGAGACACAGAATCGGAAACAGGCTCCAGGCTCCGAGCCATCAGCCCAGAGCCTGACGCGGGGCCCGAACCCACGGACCGCGAGATCGTGACCTGGCTGAAGTCGGACGCTTAACCGACTGCGCCACCCAGGCGCCCCCGAAAATATTTCTAAGAATGATTCCATTCGCAGGGATTTTTAGCAAGCTTATCTGTGTTGTACAGATGCAACCCTTGCAACTGCATTGAGCTCCAGATCAGAGGCTCCAAACTTTTCCGTAAAGCACCAGATAGCAAATATTTGGGGTTTCGTGGACTACACACAATCGGGTTTCATCTTGTCATTCTTTTTCTTTTCTCCTCCCCACAACCCTTTGAAGACATAAAAAGCTCTTAACCTGTAAACTGTAAGGAAACAGACTCTGGGCAAAAAATTGGCCCACAGGCTCTGGTTTACTGATCCTTCTTACAGGTCTCTGATTTCCTTTGCATTAGTTTGGTGATCAGGAAGAACACACACTTGAATTCTCTTCTCTTTGCTAGAATCATATTGAAAGTCTGGTTTTCAGCTTTTAGGAAACTGGACTCTTTCAGAGATTTCCTTGGAAAAGAAGAGGGTATTTCATCGAAATACATTTCGAGGGGCACCTGGGGGACTCAGTCAGTTGGGTGACCGACTTCGGCTCGGGTCATGATCTCGCGATTGGTGGGTTGGAGCCCCGCCTCGGGCTCTGTGCTGACAGCTCAGAGCCTGGAGCCTGCTTCAGATTCTGTGTCTCCCTCTCTCTCTGCCCCTCCCCCTGCTCGTGCTCTGTCTCTGTCTCTCTCAAGAATAAATAAACATTTTTTTAAAAACTTAAAAAAAAAAAAAGAAATGCATTTCAAAATACATCTTGTGTATTTACACACACTCGCACACATATGGCCCCTGCGTTCCAAGAAGTTGAAGTGAATGAAAATGTCTGAACCTTTCCTTCTGTTGCCATGCGAACATAGGTTAAAACAAAACGTATATCCTCAACAAGCACCAGGTTTTCTGACCGATGAAATTTCTAATGCGTTGACTTTGGAGGGCATTCTATTTCCACCGGTCCCCGCCTGCCTGGCTCCCCTCTCTGTCCCTCTTCTCGGTGTCCCTTGCCACGTCCTCTGTCGTCTCCTCGTCTGTTGGGCTTTCTCCTTCCCCCCACCCCCATCGCTTCTTCACACTGCTTGCTCTGTGGGCCTCTGCGATGAAGGTCAAACATCTGGTTTTCATCTACCCACACTGTTTAACTGAAGCCCAGCCGACCAGATTTCCTGTTCATAAATCATTACTCATCTGGAGCACACTCAGGACCACTTTGGGGACTGTTTGCTCAGCGTATCTCCTTTTTTAGAAGAACTGCCTCCCTTCCACGCCGTTTCGAGCTGGCCAGCATCTTCTGAGTTGATCATTTTCTCAATTTTTATTTTTGAAAAGGTGGCAAAAGGGAAAGGTTTTCTTTGATAAGGCATTTAAACAAATTGTATCAAAATTAGAGTTTGGTAAAACCTAAGAGTCTACAATAATACCCGTAGTGAAAACCCTGGAAGTACATACATATGATGTTAAGGAGGGACAGTGTTGGATATTTTAAAGAAAGCTTTCAGCAGCAGGGATAGTTAGCACATATTCGCAGCTACGTGCCAGGCGGCGCTGGAAATCTTAACTCGCCTAAGTCACAGCAACCCTACCAAATAAGTACTCTTAACCTTATGTTACAGACAAGCAAACCAAGGCACAGGAAAGGTCAGTAACCTGTCCATGCAGGTAGGGACTGGCCGCCCTGTCCTGGGATGGGAACCGGGGGATCTGGCACCAAGTCTGTGCTCTTAAGCACCTGATCTGACTGCTTCCAAGTTGCTTCAGCTGTAAAATTACCCTCAATTCACAGATGGAGAAACTGAGGACCAAAGAAGTAAAGTAAATGAAACCATCATAGCTATTTTTAAATTTCTCCAAACACTGTCTCTTTCTTAGAACTTCGGGCAGGTTTTAGTGCCGTGTTTTACGAGTTCATAGTGAGCTCCCAAGAAGTGTTTTAATTCCTCTTTGTGGAAACAAAGTTAAAAACCTAATTCCACTTTTACATTTTTCGCAGACGCATGGGATATGCCATCAAAGAAATAAAATGAATATGTCAAAATATTTTAACCTAAAAATGGACCAAGTCAATCCGATGTTTTTCCTACGGTCATGATGTCAATGATTTCAGAGGAATTAAGTAAGGAAATGAAAATGCGAATTCAGGTAAAGGGCCCCAGGTCCTGTTCTAGCTCTTGGGTCATATTGGACAATGACCAGGAGACAGTTAATGACCATCCATGGCATCCAGTAGGTGCTAAACACTGTGCCAGGTGCTAAGGGAAAGGAGGTGGAATTGGCCACTTCTCCCCCTGCAAAGAATGACACTGTAGCAGCAGACATAAAATCTGTAGTGAGATTCCCGTCAATGGTAGCGATTTGTAGTGATGTGGATTCTTTGTATGTGAGAGATACGCTAGTCTTTCTCCATCATTGCTCAAGTGGCACGTTAGTGGGGCGGTGCTGGCTGGGGAGGGCTGGGTCATGTGTAGTAAGCAGCAACACCAAAATCTCAAGAGCTTAATACAACAAAAAGTTAGTTGTTACTCACGTTGCGTGTCCTGTGTGATGCAGCAGTGGCCTCTGCCCCACACAGTCATTCAAGGACCCAGGCTAATGATGCTTCCACAATTTTGTAGCTACATCATCACAAACATGAGGCCAGGTTCATCATAGGGAAATTAAAGAGGGTGCCTTCTTACTCTCTCAACAGAATAGAACACATACCCCTTCTCCCTGGCTAGAACTCATTGTCTGGACCCTCTACCTGCAAGATGGATGGGATATATGTGGGAGCTGGTGAGTCCCACTGTGTACTCAGGCTCAGAATAAGGAAAATGGTTAGTCTGTTTCCTAGTTTCATTATCTCTTCAGTCCCTAGGCTCCCAAGAGATAACAGAGTCTTTAGAAGAGGGACAGATACCCTATGTTAAGAAACAGATACCCTATGAGGGATAATTGGATGGAGACATCGATTCTCAAATATATTGCAATTAAATGTATATTATTAGAGTTTACAAATCCCAAGTATTTTATAATCATTATATTTTTGAATCCTGAAAACAACTCTATGAAACTAAATAATTTGCCCGAGGAAGCACAGGTCATAAGTGGTATATCTTGTATCGGAACTCCAGTCAATGGGATTCCAAAGCCTGTGCCATTATCCCATATGCAATGCTGCTAAGAATCATCTCACACAGTGCAAAGAAAGTGATGTACAAGGTTTTGTGAATTTTTCATTGTATTTACATACATATTCCACCTTTCTTCTCTCCTATGTATGGCTTGAAATTTGTTTGTTGCCTCTATCCTGTTCTTTCTTTCTTCAGTCTCTTTCATTTTGCAACGATCTTTTTCTTTGGCTTGGTTGCTTTCATGCAATCTGTGCTACTTGTGCTGTGTCTCAGGTGGATGCATACATCAGGGTCAAATAAACACATGCAGAATAAAGTAGGGTATTTATTTGTTTGTTTATATAAACAAGCAGCCTCCAGATAGTGCAAAATCTATGATTCTAGTCTTCTAATTCCAAAAGCCAACTCAATAATCATTAAAACTTCCCCTATTGCTTAGTGGCTTCTGCTGTTTATTAGCAAGATATTTATATGAAGAAAAATCAGAAATTGATGGCAGGTAACTGATCCTGACATACGGAATTGGTTAAATAGAGGTGAGGTGATAGTCCTCAAGACCCCTCCATCCTGAGAAGGAAAGCTGAGAATTCCTGTTATCTCCTGGGGCTCAGATCACCTACTGAGGCTAGAGCTTTAGAATACTTGGGAACAAATATCATGGTACCAAGATGTTTTACTCCCTCTTACCGCCTTAGTAAGGAGACGAAAGAGAGCGCAAGCTCCAGTCCAAGGTGATCACCCAGAAGCAGAAAAAACAGCAGAGAAAGTTTATCATTTGTTAAGGGAGGTTGTTTCTCTCTATTTCTGGCAATGCAATAATGCGGTTTCACATAAACAGGCCATATGTGAAACTGCCCATTTCTAATGCCAAGCCGATCCCAGAGCTTTTGTGTTTGTGGTTGTTCCTGCCGGGGATATTCCCTAATTACCACACCCCTTCCTTTCATCAGATATTTTCATGGCTGGCTCACATCTTCACTTCCTTCAGACGTCTGCTCAGATGACTTCCTTCCAGAAAGGCTTTCCCTCAGCACCATTTATAAAGAATACACTCATGCGCACACACTGACACACACACATAACTGTCGATTATCTTACTCTGCTATATTTTTCTGCTCAGCACTTATCATCAGCAGACACGTTATATATTTATTTGCCTATCTCTGTATATTATTTAGGGTAGGCTAAACTGATGTAATAACAAACAGACTCAAACAGACAGTGTCTCCGCATAATACAAGTTTTATTTCTTGCTCGCATAACAGACCCGGGAGGTATTCAAGTCAGCAGGTCAATCCTCCCCCCTGCAGTCGTTCAGGGATACACACTCCTTCCATTGTGTGGCTCCATCAGTCATCCCCCAAATCCAGGAAACAGAAGATAATAAAACACGGGGAGATATGCATAGGAGGTTTTCACTGTCCCCACATTGGGATATATCACTTTTACTCGTTTGATTAGAAAGGACTCAATTTTAGGGCCATATATAGCTTTAAGCGATGTTGAGAAATAGTTTTAGTATGCATCCAAAGAAAAGGGAGGCTGGATTTTGCTGAAGAGCTCACAGTTTTGATCTAGTGTTCTTCCACTAAAATGTAAGCTACTTGTAAAGAACAATTTTGTTGTGTTCATGGTTATATTCCCAATGCCCAGAACATAATAGACTTTCCACAAATTCATATTAAATGAAGGGGAAAAAATGAACAAAAACAAACTTGGTCTGAAGGTTTGAATGTAACCTGAGAAGTCCGGGATTACTGTCCAGGGCTTGTTAAGAGAATACGTTCCCCAGGATTCGCATCCCTGTGTATTTTCCCCATTCATACCTCTATAGATGATTTAATTCAGAATGAAAAAGATTAAAAAGTTGCCCAAGCATGGGCAGTTTCCTTTAATGGCCCTGATGAATAAAAAAATCACGATTATTCAACATTTCTGGCATTGAAAATTTACAAATGTATCCCTCGAAAACAAGAGAAAGGAATCTTAGCAATATTTTAGGTAGGTAGGGCGCAAGCTTAGCTGAGAGAATCTTGAGATTTCCCCCTCAGTCTCCAAGATGCACCTCGGGAAGGGATTAGACCGATGAGTAGTCCACACTCATCCACAACACAGGAAAATCTGCTCATTTACTCTCTCAAGTCTGTCCAGAAGGGCCCTAGAACAAGGAAATCATTCAACAGACAGAAGCTGTGGCCTCTGGACCGACTTACCAAGGGCTTCAATCCACCTCCAGGGCAACACGTCAACAAAGAGACATACATTACTTTTTCGAACCAGAAGGAAACAACGGGCTCTCTGAACCTTTGACCAGTGGATGGTGCTTTGCCATTTCCATCTTGTTTTCTCTCCACCAGTTCACATCACATGTGATGGACACTTAGCGCCATGTTGCAGGCTGTGAGGACTTATATCTGCAACATTCGAAGAGCATGCATGGGAAGAAATGGTTTTGACCAAAGGGTCTATACTTAGCAAGCAGTGGCAGTTCTGTGCTATTACCTCTGGATGCAATAACTGTGTGTGTGTGTGTGTGTGTGTGTGTGCATGTGCACACATGCATGTGTGTTCTAGACAGCCAACCACGGGACTCCAGACTACCCTAGACAATTTGCTTAGTACTACTTTTCTGGAAAGTACCCTTTCCTGTTATTCATGTAGTCAGTCATATTAAGAGTGGGTAAGTAGGTACTTGACCCAAACTGGACAGCTGGGTCAATTAATCTTTCTCCAAAAACTGGATTGAGGAAGACAGGTGACTCTGGATATGTATTTTAGTGATGATGTTTTCTGATACAGGGGAAGCAATGATTGTATTAGGAGGTCCTGCAAGGAGTATTTTGATTACTATTATGGGTTTTTGTGGCCCCTAAATGATGTTGGGGGGAAACTCACACATAAAATTGTCTTTCATAATAGTAATGATGACTATCTTTTTCCTGAACACACACAATATGTCAAGTAGGGTACTAGATACTTTGCTTGCAAGAATGCTAGGATTCATATTATTAGTTATTAATATCTCTACACGTTAAATAAAGCTATCTCAGAGAGATCGAGCTAACCCAAATGTGTCAGTTTTCTACTGCTGCTGTAACAAACCCAAACGTATTATTTCAGTTTTGGAAGTCAGAATTCCCAAAATGGACTTCACTGGGAGAAAATCAAGGTGGGCAGGGCTGACTTCCTTCCTGAGGGCTCTTAGAGAGAGTGTTTCTCTGCCCCTCCCTTCTTTAAAAGCCACCAGCATTTTCTGGTTCCACCCCCCACCTGCAAAGCTAGCCATGGCTTTGACCTTTCTCCCATGATCACTCCTCACTCTCTGACTCTGATCTTCTGCTTCCCTCTTCCAGTTTTAAGGCCCCGTGTGATTATATTGCCCTCCCCCTGAATCCTCCCAGATAATCTCCCAATTTGCTGTTCAGCAAAATTAATTCTATCTGCAATCTCAGTTCCCCTCTGCTATGTAATGTAACATATTCCAATGTTCCAAGGATTAGGACGTGGATGTTTTTTTTTGGGGGGGGGGGGGCATAATTCTATCTACCTCTAGGTTGCATAGCTAGCAAGGGTGCATAGCTAGCTGGATTCAAATATGAGTCTGCCTATAACACTCCCATTCATAACAGCCACATTCTTCAACCTCTCATCTTATTGGTATGCTGTTCTTCCTGCTGCTTGCGTGACTTCTGGAGGTACTTCAAGACCCTTTTCCAAAGAAGACATCCAGATGACCAACAGACACATGAAACGACGCTCAACATCACTCATCATCAGGGAAATACAAATAAAAATCACGATGAGATACCCCCTCACACCCATCAGAATGGCTAACATTAACTCAGGAAACAACAGATGTTGGCGAGGATGTAGAGAAAGGGGAACACTCTTACACTGTTGGTGGGAATGCAGACTGGTGCAGCCACTCTGGAAAACAGTATAGAAATCCCTTGAAAAATTAAAAATAAAACTATCCTACACCCCAGCAATTGCACTACTGGGTATTTATCCAAAGGATACAAAAATGCTGATTCGAAGGGGACCCATGCACCTCAATGTTTATAGTAGTGCTATCAACAATAGCAAAACTATGGAAAGAGCCCAAATGTTCATCGACTGATGAATGGATAAAAAAGATATGATATGTGTGTGTGTGTATGTGTGTGTGTGTGTGTGTGTGTGTGTGTATAGATAGATATACATAGATAGGCAAATAAATAGAGATAAATACACACACACACACACACACACAGGAATACTACTTGGCGATGAAAAAGAATGAAATCTGGCCATTTGCAACAACATGGATCAAACAAGAGGGTATTATGCTAAGCAAGATAAGTCATAGAAAGACAAATATCATATGATTTCACTCATATGTGGAATTTAAGAAACACAACAGGTGAACATAGAGGAAGGGAAGGAAAGAATAAGATAAAGAGAGAAAGGGAGGCAAACTATAAAAGACTCTTAAATACAGAGAAAAAACTGAAGGTTTGTGGAGGGAGGTGGAGGGGGGACGGACTACATGGGTGACAGGCATTGAGGAGGGCACTTGTTGGGATGAGCACTGGGTGTTGTATGTGAGCGATGAATCACTGGGTTCTACTCCTGAAATCAATACTACACTGTATATTAGTTTACTTGAATTTAAATAAACTAATTTTAAAAAGAAAACCTAAATTCGAAGCCTCCTCATTACTCAAAGCTGAGCATGACTTCAATCTCTGCTAAGAAACATTTCCCAAGTAAACTCTCCTAGTGAGCAACAAAATCATAGGGTCAAACCCCATCTTCAGTCTTTCCTTCTGTGGGTTTGTAGAATCTGGAATAAAAAACCAATCCCAACTCTGTGTAGCCCACCTCATTTTATACCATCTAGCCATTTGGTTTTAAATCTTAAAGTGAAAAAGAACAAGAATAATTTTTCTCGGAGAAAGATTTTCACATATACACAGGAAATGACTAATGATGACCTCTTTACCTCCACATCTTCTGTTGACCGCATGGAAGAGATCTGGTTCCTTCAACCACCCTCCCAGGCCAGGGACCCGCTCCACCCCCACACTCAGGGCACACTCTCCTGCCATACTACTGTTCACTGATGGGCCCCTTCCAGAGTGGCAATTCCTTGAGAGTGGCCTAATCAGATCCTCACCTAGATACCGCGCTTCTATAAACTCTCTGAGATAAAACTCCCTGTTCTCTGGTATGCCACAGCATCTCTTCAGCTTTAACTGATATTAAGGTCGTTAAGGTATTTGTAACATGCTACTACTAAATACTATCACTTTATTGTATGTTGGAAAGTAGTTTATTTGTGGGATTCGGGTGAGCAGACCCAAACAAAAGTGCCTTCCAGCCAATCAAAGTGGATTTCATAGATCCAGCCCCTTCTTCCATCAGGTCTCACCTCCCAGGTTCACGCCACCTATAAATGTGAAAATGACTTCGGCATGTCTGTCCACGGCGCTGATAAAAAAAATGCTCAGCAGTGTGGAACTGGGGACGGAGTTCTGCAACACAAAGACCAAAAATCTTTGGGTTACTGAGTCAACATTTCCTTTGGACACCATTAGCCACTTAGTAATTCACCTCATTATGCCAGGCTCCACCCCATAATTCTCCAACATGTCCACAAGCAGATCGTAAAAGGCACATCAAATGACTTGATGAGGAACAGATTATGCACTAAGTCAACCACATTTCCCAGCTAAACTCCCGTGAAAGCAGGAAATGATGTCTGTGGGTCATGGCAGCTATCATCAGAGTACTTATGTTCCCCAGATCCTCCACTGAGCGAAACTCAGTGATCAGAATGGGTTCAAACAAGTCACCTTACCAAAAATTGCAATCATCATTCTTACTTTTGTGAAAATACATAAAATCAAAAAGCAGGGTCATATAACCAGGTGTGACTTCTACACCTTTGCACGTACCCCCGAGTGTCCTCGGTGTCCTGTCAATGAAACGAACACAGTATCTGTTCTTCCTGTCTCTCTGGGTTGTGATGAGTATCAGTTTAGCTGAGATCATGAACATGTGCTTCGAAAACCACGGACATGTCCTCCATCACTGTGCCCTTGAGACAATCTTGACATCTGAGCACACCTTTCCTGGCTGCATCTCAACGTCCTCAACCAGCTAAGGAATGCCATACATCTGGGTGCAACCCTCGGGGAAGTTCTAGCTGCAGAACTTCCTTAAAAATGCACCGACTACATACAGTTTGGAGGTTCGGAACAACTGATATAGCCGAAAACATTCATAGTACTAATCCCAGAAGAAAATTAATCACGCTTTGTTTTAACAGAACAAGTTTCACACTTGATGACCCGACTTGTATTTTGGGAAATGGCTCTGGTGCCCTTGGGATGGATCATCCAAAGAAAGGAGTGAGCCAATCTCACTGAAGGGATCCCTCTCCTTCATGTACTACGTAACTTCATGTGACCACACCTGCTACTTGGTGCCATGCAATCACCAAAGAAATGGTCAACGCAGACACACACAGCAGCTGGTTGGAGGTGTGTGAAATGTGGTAAAACAAGGACCCCAGGGAAAAGCCAGCACCCTCATCAAGTGTGTGATCTTGACCTGGCCACCCCACATCTCAGAGCTCAGTTGCCTAATCTGTAAGATAGGCTTATGGTCCCTTCTCTCCCTTCATACCTTCTTCATCGTACCTTCTCCTCCATTGTACCTTCTATAGAAAACTGTCGTGAAGCGTTAGTGAAATAATTAACATACGTGAAATTGCCAACACCAAAGCCAAGCTAGAGCATAGATCTTCCATGACTCACACAGAAGCAAATGTTTTCTTTGACATAAATCAAGGCTAATTCATACAAGACCAATGTCCACAGATGACTTAGCATTGTCTTTGATCTCAAGCTTAACATTTGTCAGTATGTCAGAGTTTTCCATCATTATATCATGAGCCCCAACAGATCTCCTTGTAGGTATAAGAAAACCTTATATAATGTGTAAGCGCTTCAGAATAAACTTGACAAGTGTTCGCAATAACAAAATTATCAAACTTAAGATGAAAAGTAATTTAAAAGTAGAGAGCAGTGGAAGCACGCTGAGTTAAGATAAAAATTGCAGAAATGCAAAGTAGCTTCCGGCTTTAATGATAGTATTTGTAACACCCTTGGACAATGAGGAAAAAATCATGTTCTGTCATAACAAAAGGAGGTATTCACAGAAGATTTAAAATAAAAAACTATATTGAACTACGTAGTTTACAAAGAACATTCCATGCACGTTAGCTCAGTGAACCCCTTTTGCAGTGATAAAACTAAAGCTTAGAGACGCTAAGGGGCTTCCTCGGTGCCAAGGTCCTACCCTACTGTCCACACGCCAGAGCCCGTGTGCCTTCCCTCTAACCCTAGACTCTGAAGTACAGCTATTTGCTTCTGATCTCTACCCACACAGGCTGTAGAGTCAGGGAAGAAGAATCAGACATGGCTAGAGAAAGCCAGGAAGACTCATGCCCTGTGTCCAAATTGAGGCATATCCCAGCAGATGAGGTTATCCAAGGAAAAGCCATCAGGTGGATTCACAAAGTGGATCAGTTTACATCCCGAATGGGGGAAGCTGGTGCTCCTCGGCCCCCGTAATCCACAGACAGGGGCTGGAGCAGAGGAGTCAATATTCTGTGGTAGTGGAAGGAGCAGTCATCAAGCAGGAATCCAGGCCTCAGCCAGGAGACTGGCGTGACTTCATCTTTGCCAATTTTGATAGGGGCACTTGTACCCCAATGTTCATAGCAGCACTTTCAAAGATAGCCAAATTATGGAAAGAGCCTAAATGTCCATCAACTGACGAATGGATAAAGAAGTTGTGGTTTATATACACAATGGAATAGTACTTGGCAATGAGAAAGAATGAAATATGGTCTTTTGTGGCAACGTGGATGGAACTGGACAGTGTTATGCTAAGTGACATAAGTCATACAGAGAAAGACAGATACCATATGTTTTCACTCATATATGGATCCTGAGAAACTTAACAGAAGACCATGGGGGAGGGGAAGGGGGAAAAAAAAGTTACAGAGAGGGAAGGAGGAAAACCATAAGAGACCCTTAAATACTGGGAATAAACTGAGGGTTGATGGGGGGTGGGAGGGAGGGGAAAGTGGGTGGTGGGCATGGAGGAGGGCACCTATTGGGATGAGCACTGGGTGTTGTATGGAAACCAATTTGACAATAAATTTCATATTAAAAAAAAAAGTCCTGGCATTCAAAAAAAAAAAAAAAGGAGACTGGGATAAGAACTGAGCTCTGGACTCAGGGTCAATGACAGCATCCAGCAGCGACTAGGGAGGGGCTCAGTCATACCACTCAGAACATGCTGGGGAAGCGGGAATTGGATCCCAGATAGAAGAATAATTCTGGACCCTGCCAGGTGATGAGCCAAGGATGCTGGCGTATCTCCTGCCCTGGTCAGAACTGGCCCAGGAAGGAGGAGAACTGATTCTTCCAAGGGAGGAGGTCTTGCTGAGCAAAGCTAGAAAAGGTCAATTTCAAAAAAAGGGGGGGGCAGCTCATTCCACCCAGATCACGCTCTTCATCTCTGCCTTTTGAACACTGTGCTTTATTATTATTAAATTACATGCTCATTTATCGGCACAGATTCACTGAGTTCCTACAGTGGCCAGGCACTGTGCCAGGTGGTGTTTATTTGATGGTATGTGAAACAGACCTGGACTCTGCCCCCAAGGACAGACACAGGCTGTGACAGCACCCTGGCGCTGAGCAGAGGGAGGGTGGGACCCCAGGGGAGGCGGGTGAGCCACTTACCTTGGTTACAAGATTGAAGGGGGCTCCAAACACCTCAGCAATCCAGTAAATGGCATTTTAATGCAAAATTTTAAAAAATCAAAATAAACCCAACACAACCCATGATGAATAACATATGAAACTATCTAAATAAAAGAGAATCTGATGACAGAAACCTACAGAGAAGAAGCAAAAATCACCCACCCTGCCATCATCGCTTGGGGTACTCCTGTGGTGAGTCCTTCCTGCCTGCTTTTAAATGTATAGATTTGAGTGAGGAAGGGGGGAGCCCCCGTCTCAGTAGAGTAAGTGAACGACTCTTTGATGTCGGCTCAGGTCATGATCTCATGGTTCGTGAGTTTGAGCCCGAGTCAGGCTCTTCGCTGATGATGCGGAGCTTGATTGGGATTCTCTGTCTTCCTCTCCCTCTGCCCCTCCTCCGCTCTCTCTTGTGCTGGCTCTCGCTCTCTTTTAAATAAACTTTAAAAAACTTTAGTAAAAATATATACACATGCACACATCTCAGTGTACAGTGGGAGTGATGCCCTCCCCTTAGTTTCATCCTTCAGACTTGCATTTCAATCCTTTATGACTCAGAGGTGTTCTCAGGTTCGCATTTTCCTGGTTGAGGTTAAGTGGCAGTTGATGCCTCCAACACAGCACGCCTACTGTGACCCCCACTGTATTTCTTGCGTGTCCTGAGGTCCACCCAGGGAGCCCTGCTTGCCCTAGATCTCAGGATCTGGGCCAAAGGAGGCCCACACTGTTACTCACTTCCTGGGAGTGTGGGCCATCATGCCATCTTCAAACTTCTATCCCAACGCGGGGTGTGTAAGTTCCACTCACATTATCATTGGCCAAAGCAAGTCACGTGGCCCCACCTACCCTGGGGGGGGGGGGGCAGCTCTGTCATGGTTATGACACGATCATCTGCCTCCGTGACTATCACGGCCATCCCTTGACCAAACCAGGTCAGGGAGGCATTCTTGCTCCTTTGGCTACTGTGGAGAGAGATGGTCACTGGACCTGCCATCCCAACAGCAAAGAGAGAAGCATGCTGTTTGGAACAGCGGACAATGCTGAGTAGCCAAAAACTGGCATTTATCCAGGGAGCAAACCTCATCAGCTACCCAGGGTCCAAATGCCTTTTATTTGGGCGTCTTGAAAGAACACCTCCCCCCCCCCCCCACCGATTAATCTTTTCCCATTTGTCATGGGGGGTTTTGGTATTTGCTTTTTTTTTTTTTTTTTTTTTTTTTTTTTTTTTGCATCAGTAGGCTTTCTTTTTTTTTTTTTTCTAGCACTTTTAGGTTGTGGAAATACCAAGCAGAAAGTACTGAATAGCGTTCCCTTACACCCCCTTTTGAGACACACAGAGCTTCCCTATTCTTAACATCTTGCGTTAATGTAGTACATTTGTGATCATTGGTGAATGGAGTTGGCTGAGGCTCTTAGCCAGGGAGGAGCCTTATCCGCTGTGGCAAGGAGTCTGAGCCCTTGGTGGTCCTGCCTCTGTGGAATGGTGATGATTTTTCCTTAATCGCAGTGTGCTTGGTGGTCCAGGGAGGCACAGCAAGGGACCCTGGGGCCTTCGTCTGTATTCCCCTCCACCCATTTTGAGCGAATAATCCCTTCACCCTTGAGGAGCGGGATCAATCATGCAGGCACTATAATCCACTCCTTTGCTGGTTAGCTCCGTAGCATGAGGAGCCCTGAATGGCCAAGTAGCAGCATTATTTCCCGCTGAGTGGATGGAAGAAGCTATCCTTTCTAGAGTACTAAAATCTCTCACGCAGAAGATCCCAGCAACATGGCCACCGAAGAGAAAAATGTAATCAGTTTATCAGGGATACTTGTGGAAAATGACACGCTCCTTTCCATCTCATTGTTCTTAGATCCGTATGTGTTAGTTATGAAAGAAGCAGCACTGTATATGGGTCTCAAGCACAGCCTGTAGAACAACATCATAACATCACAAGGCGTTCTTCCCCGGCTGGCTCCCATCTGCATTTTCAGCACACCGTTTATATCAATCGTTAGGATGATCGCATATATTCTGGTTCTCCTCTCCTTCCAGCAACCTAGTAGTAAAGTCCTTCTTCCTTCCCTGGAACTTAAGTTTGCCTTGTGCCTCAATGTGACCAATGACATAGGAGTGGCAGTGCTAACTCCCGGCAAGGAATGCGTTGCCTTATCTTTTTTTTTTTCTTACCTTGGTAACTGGAAACATTTGTCAGGATGAAGCCTCCACCAGCCAGAGTTCAGGCGGGGCTGGGCCTGAAATGTGAGTAAGAAACCACCCATGGTTGTGTTGGGGTTTGTTTCTTTCTTCACCATAACCAACCTACCCTCACCAACTCACCCTTTCTTCTATAAGCTCAGTTGCTTCTGGGCTATGGGGTACATGATAAAACCAATGAAACTCATTCGTTGTAAAGTGATTCCCTTTAGAGACAAGGCAGTGAATAAGGTGTTCAGTAAGTCTGTGGATGGTGGTGCTGGTGGAGCACAGTAACCAGGAGAAGCAAAGCCAATTTCGGAGTCAAGGTCTGTCCCAAGGAGGACCCATCACTGTTCCCTCATGGTGCCATGGGCCAATGTTATCAACCTGCCATATGGAGTTGTTGGTTGGTCCCTCACGACGCCATATAGGGAGATAAAGTTTGCATAATTTGCCGGCAAGTAAACCACACAACAGCGGCAATGGCCAAGCCAGCCCTACTAAAACAGAGTCTCTATCATGGATCCCAATCATAGGCTTTAGCATAAACTCTAGGGCCACGTGGGCGTTTTTAGCCATTGATCATTGGAAGAAAGAAGCTAAAAAAGCTCCCCGACGTGAGTCATCCCATCTGCCTGATGACTGAGAGCACCCCCTACAGTGGGGATCTTTGGGTGGCCTTTCAGGTAAGATGACTATTCTCAGCTTCTGGGCTCGTTTCAAAAGGCCCAGCCTTTTACCCCAAATCTCTTTGCCTCTAATCCTCCAGTCCTGCTCAGTTGGGGCCCTGACTTCCATGTCATGCTCCATTAATCAGTATGGCTCCTCATCGCCCGCCACTTCTTCACCCCTGGTTGCCACGGATGGAGGCGGTGTTGAGGACATGACACCATTTGTTGTGATTTTCCTCCCTGTTAAGTTTACTTCACACCAAGTAGACAAGATGATTGCTCAGAGTTCTGCCTTTAGAAGCTTCTTCCCTGCTGCTTTCCTTCTTCAGGGTACCCTGAATAACAAATAGCTTCACACAGCATCAGTCCACTGTCACAAGGCACTGACACAATTTGCAGTTATCTATGTACCCTTAGAGATAGATAGATAGATAGATAGATCATGCTCCATTTTTCTTCTCCTCCATAATAGTCACAGATGTGGGCTAAAGAAGGGGCCACATTGTGAGAGAAGTAAGAGTGTCGCCTACTAGCTCGTGCCAAGTTCCTGTGTCTACAGACTCTGCTTGTACCAGCCCAGATCTTCCACTGATGGATGGAGCCAAAGCTGGACTCACCCGAGTCCGTGGCAGGTTGGCGGGGCAACACCTGGCCCATGACTGGCAACCTACGCAGGATGGCCACCTCGTGTCCCTGGCATGACAGAAGCCATCTCCAAAAGAAGAGCCCTTATGTGCTCAAGGGGATGTGGATGGGTTCCAAAATCCACAGGAACTCCGCTGTGACTCTGTCCAGTCGAGGCTTGTCACTGGCCCCTCACAAAGTCTCAGAGGGGCTTTCTGTGGTGGATCAAAGCAATAGTAGGGGCCTCACAGCTGGTCCCCGTGCGCTGTTCCAAATGTCTGTCTTATGATAAACTAAAAGGTCTCTAAAGAAAATAAGCTAATAGCAGTAAAAATAAATGTTGAAAGACACAAATCCTGAAGTTTACAAAATTAATTTTCAAAGCAATGAAAAAATAAACAACTGAAAAAGTTTTTAAATTCGGAAAGGCAGAATGAAATAGCATACACTGAGGGTATGAACAAGGAAGATGCCATTAAAAAGGATTCAGAGATTATAAAAGATAACGTCTTAGCATGATTCGAGAGGAATAAAATGAAAATAATTTGAGGATGATGGAAGCGAGATACAAATAATGGAGAGACAGTAACGCAATAACTCAGCAATTCTAATTAAAGGGCTTTTCTAGACAAATATGAGAAGAATCATCCTAATGGTATACACAACCCCTCTAACCCGCAGCTTGGTGAGGAGACCAGGCCATGTTCTCAAGATGGCATTGAATCACATACTTGGCTTCCTGCCGTACCCAAGCAAGGAGGTGGAAGCTGGCAACTTTCATAGCTGAGATAAATTCACCATCTGCAGGACTTTGGCACACAACCCCAAACGTCCCCAGAGGTGTCCCACATCCTTCGTTACCTATAGCCAACACGCACACGTGCACCCGTCATTCTGTGCACACACATTAAGCAAGAGGCTCTCAAGAGGCTTCGAGAGACATACGCACACACTAATCCAAACCCTTGCTCCCAAAGTCTCATGCAGTAAAAAAGGAATAAAAGTCACATGTGAAAATTAATGAAGCTGATGGCTATTTGCACCCCACTGGCCTCCAGTCTTGATGTCCTCCCATGTGCATGGTGTGACTTTACTTTGGTTTCAGGCCAACTTTGAACTAATCAGCTTCATGGTGTCCCTTTTTTATGGTTTTACCCAAAATGTACGGGCTCATAGGAGGCAATGCCTTGCACATAGAGCATTGCACTGGAAAAGTGCCCTCCAAACACCTGGTCACCAGATCTCTCTCCTGGCAGCCAGCCACAGGTGCTTCCTTACTGCCACAGGTGAGGCTCACGGAACCAGCATCTGAGTTGGAGAGCTGCATGCAGGAAGCCACTGGAATGTGCTTTGGGGAGCAACACTGTCATCTCCAGGGATGGTCAGAGTTTTGGGGGTGGGGGAGGCTTCAGTGAGGGGAGTGAAAAGACGTGGGCAGATGATGGCAATCAAATGGAATGGAGTGGTTTTCATGAGGTTGTGGGGGGCAGCTCTGGGAGATGGTGATAGGGAGCAGAGAAGGCAAACCCATCCTACTGGCCCTGGTATGGCTGGGATTCAAAGAAAAACCCTTGAAAGAACGGAGGCAGAGAGCATTCCCCTTAGCAGAAAACCAGTTTTAGGGTAAGGCAAGTAAAAGGAAAAAAAAAAAAAAGATTCTGAAAACTTTTTGAGAATACAAGGGGAGTTTGCCATGATACAGGTGATCCAATAGGCACAGTGGAAAGATCTAGAAAAGAGGGAAGAAATAGGGGTTGGAGGCTAATTAGGAGGCGCAGAGAGCGTGTGGGAGGAGTCTCCAGCAGTGATGAATGACCAAACCTCCCACTAACCGAGCTGTCAGCCTCCCACCAAGCAGCCCAGGGCTTCTGCCGCATGGCTCCTGGGCTCTGATAGAACTTGTAAGCAGCCAAACTCAATACTCCCAGCCTTTGCATGTTTCAGCCAAATAAGGGACTCTTCCAGACCCTGACAAAAGGCGAAGAAATAAACCCTGGGATGTTGTCAAGAAACACAAGACGGAAGTGGTACCAGTGGCCATTTCTCCCATGCCCCACACCGAGGACAGGAAGAAAGGCACCTGGTCTGGGCATCCTGCCGGGAGCAAGGGCGGGCTGGGCACAGGTGCGGTGTTGCGTCATGGCGCTCCTGTGCTGGGTCCCCTCTTTCTCCACTAGCAGTCACGTAGAGCCACAGTCGGCCCATTGGCTCTGGGGCCCAAGGATGCCCCGAGATGCTAAGAAACCCGAGGCCCCCATTTGGTTGGGGTTTCCCTGGCAACAGAACCTTGGTGAGCTGCCTCTCAATTTCAGTTTGTGATATGCACGGTGATCTCAGGCCACAGCCTGAGATCTAGGAGTCAACCACTCTTAAACGCTTGCCTGCTGGATGTGACAATTGAAACTCACCTTGCTTCTACGATTAACAACAGACCCCAGGGAGTCTGCCCTTTGCCGGGGTTCCTTGAGTAGGACATGGCTTCTGACACCAGGAGGTGGGGCTATGGGGCAAGCTGCCAGAGAAAAGCCAGGGGCCTGGGCAGATGCCCAGACAGCATTTGCTACACGGTGTTCTAACCTGGAGACAGAGATGACGTTTATATGCATGGCAGCAGGGATGAGGTTTGCAAGGGGGAAAAAAAAACAGTAGGTATGAGCTCATAAAAATTTAAAGCCATGAAAATATCAGGAAAAGGGTGAACACTTTGAAAATGTGCAATATTTGTCAAAGTCCTTCAATGAGTGAAAAAAAAAAATCTTTAAAATAGAACAATAAATAGGCCAAAAGAAAAATAGCACAGATAGCAAGGCAGACTTTCAGACTGTGTTGAATTCAAAAGTCAGGTTGTCCGTTTAGCGGCTATGTGACTCAGGGCAATTATAAAACCTCTCTGAGCCTCCGTCGCCCTGCCTACAAAATGAAAAAGTTGCATTTTTTTTAAATTGTGTTAAATGTTTTTATTTTATTTTTGAGAGACAGAGTGCGAGGGGGGGAGGCGCAGAGAGAGAGGGAGACACAGGAAGCAGGCTCCAGGCTCTGAGCTGTCAGCTCAGAGCCTGACGCAGGGCTCGAACCCACGAACCGTGAGGTCATGACCTGAGCTGAAGTCAAACGCTTAACCACCTGAGTCACCCAGGCGCCCCTGAAAAACTTGCATTTTTACTGGAAGAATGCAATGCAATGGGCTCCAGACATGGAGCACAGTCTCTGGCCTGCAAAAGCCATTGTGTCCGTTACTGTTAGACTTTTTGCAACTGTTTAGACTGCATTCTAAATGTTTAAAATTTTAACTTCTCTAATAATTTTAAAATTAAAATTATGCAACATAAATTCTCATATATCGAATGGGCAAAGAGTTCATAAAATCAACATAGCCCTAACGGACAGATGGAACATTTCAAAGCCCATAAGTAGGAGTACAAATTGGTATCACTTTTCTCGTGGGCAATTTGGGGATGCATGCCAAACAACAAGACGGAGAATGGCCCTCTGACCGTATGTTCCATTTCTTACCATATATTCTGCAGGAACAAAAAGAGAGCTGGGTTAAGATCCATGCACAAGGTTACTTGCCACCATGTTATTTATTAACATGAAAAAGTAGAAACAATGTGGGTGTTTCGAAAAGCGAGCTGATGGGGGCTCCCGTGTGGTTCAGTCCATTGCGTCCGACTGGATTTCAGCCCAGGTCACGATCTCATGGTTCGTGAGATCGAGCCTCACTTTGCTTGGGATCCTCTCTCCCTGCCTCTCCCCCACTCATGCTCGCTCTCTCTCTTTCTCTTTCTCTCTCTCAGAATAAATGAACATAAAAAAGGAAAAGTGAGCTGGTATCCTTGTGGGTCATGCACAGGTGTGAAAGATCACAGGTGCGTCAAAAGGAGGCTCCAGGGTCCTGATCGGTAACCAGAAACACCATCGTGATCTGTTTAGTAGGTGACAACTAAATATTCTCTCCCCTTGAGATTCTCTCGTCCGTCACCCTTCGTTTGCAGAATCCACTCCCCTGACTCCTGCTTCCCATCCCCCATTCCCGGTGAACCCTTCCGAAGATTCCACCTCTGGGCCCAGGTCTCTCCTTACCCACCCAGTTCCCCAGCGCCTGGCGCCTGCCTTGCTTCCCTTTGCTCGATCCACAGTCTCTCTGGGCAGCAGCATCTGTGTCCCAGGTTTCCACGGCACAGGGATTCTCCTGAATCTGTCGTCCAACTGACGTCCCTCCTCTGCTTCTCTTGTGTGGCCGATGCTTGCTTAGCAGCTTTCGCACCATAAGAGCCTCAAGACCACGAGTCGTCATTCTCCCGACCGTTCCATAACCCATCATGTGTTCCCCGTCTCGAGGAATGGCTCCACCTCGCACCCCGTTCTGTAACCCGGGCCTGGAAACCACCATCGGCCCCCCGCTGTCCTCACCAGCCCCATCGAAGCAGCCACCCGGCCCTCTCGTTCCGGCCCCGCGTCTCCTCCATCCACTACTCCTTCCTCCCCGGCACGCGGCCCTTATCAGGGTCTTCGTCATTTCCAGCCAGACCGTTCATAGCCTCCTTTCCTGCCTCCCTCGACGGAAACCAAACAGTTCATGACGACAGCCGGTGGGGAGTAGACTGTCCTGCTACAATGAAATGTAATCGTGCCGTTTGCCCGCTTAAATTTTTAGTCGATGTCCCTTCACCTGCTCCGTATTAAACACTCTTTTGCGTGACAGGCCGGGCCCTTCAAGACCTACCCTGAGACTCTCAGTCCCGGCTTATCTCCACCGTCTCGAGGAGGTCAGCGATAACAAAGCTCATGTCCCCCTGAACACCGTCCTCCCTCCAAAGCCAAGCATTGCTGGGCGCTCAGGTGCCCACGCTGCGTCCTTTGTGGCCTTGTGGAGCCACCAGCCCTGCTGTCACCTGCCCCTGGGGCCCGGGGCAGACTCAGACGCGCTTCTCCTTAGTTCCTCTCTTCTTCATTGTCACCTCGACTAGAGCAAACCCCACCTGTGTTCACTTGCCGGTGTGTCTACCTCTGAAGGCTACGTGGGGGCAAGAGCCGAGACTTCCCGTTTTCTTATCCCGGCTGCCTTTCACGGCTCACAGGGGCTCTGCAGACAGAACTGCGACTGCCGTGTGCATTATCTGCCGCCCCGACTAGACCGGACACAGAAGGCTCTGTCGTGTGCAAGGCTGTCAACGCCGAGTCCAGCAGAACGACACATGTACGGCACACGGCACAGAGCACAGACACCAGCCGCAATAAGGGCCGGGCACTGAAACTCACACCTCCCCCCCGCCCCACCCCCCAGCGTGCTCTAGCAGGACTGTCCTAGATCCGAATGGATTTTATAGCTGCCAGCTGTGACCGAAGGAGACCAAACCCAAGGCCAGGTTGAGAAGGGGGACCTGGTCTGTAGCTTTGTTTCCAGAAACTTCTTCCTCCGGGAATTTCATTTATGAAAATGTCTCCGGCATTTGGCTCCCATAGCAGGCGTTTTCTTCTCTCTCCTCAGGGCCCCGAAGCCCAGCACGTCCAGGACGAGCAGGGGATTCCCTCAGGTACCCTGCTGCGCCTATACGAAAGCAGCGTTGCCGAATGTAATGAATTCTCAGACAATTTTGGCAACCGTCCTAGTCGGGCACAGGGTGAACCCCTCCAGGCCCTGCCATGTGTTCTGCACCTCTGTTGGGGTCACATACAGTGACCCTAAGGTCGAGGGGACTCCATTTCCAGGCCACGGCTGCAAAATGTTGCACAGTCCATATACGACAGACCGGACGCAGCAAAACTGAATTTTAACTCTGTGTCTCTGAACCAGAGATTGAAAACTGGTGGCCCAAGGGCCACTCTTGCCTAGAGGACATTTATTTGGCAATCGTGTATTAAACTCATCAAACCTGCGTGCCTGTGAGAGAGACGAGTCCCCCATCTGCCTGTCCTCTGACCTTAGTCATCTGTGACCCTGGTCGGGGTCTGTGACCACGCCTAAACCTGGCACACCCCGTGAGCTCCAGACTCAGGGGCGGAGCCTGAGGGTGGTCTCTGAGATGCGGTCAAGGCGGCTGCTGTGGCCTGGTCTTTTCTGCCCACTTGGAAACCCCGTAGTGAGGAAGGGGAGGAATTTGGGGGCCCAGACGCCAAGGAGGCATGACCCCCCTCACTGCCAGGGCACTTACAGACTCGACCGACCTGAGGGGCTCCATGCTGGGGGGGCCCCTCTCTGAAAAACAAAAATCAATTTGGGGTGGGGCTTGAGTAACAGCTTCCGCCAAACGAGGGAATTAGGGTCCCAACGAGACCCAGGAGACAGTTCCTATATTTTCGCAGTAGATATAAATGGGCTGCGGCCGCAAAGCCTAGTGAACTACCCCGGGCTATTTTTAGCCCCTCCTCTCTGCCACGCTGGCAGATGTTCTCCTGCTAAAAGGCAGGCGATGGGTTCCATGTGTGCAAACGGGAACGGAGCGGCTGAAATGCTTCCAGACGCTGAGTCCGTTTCCTTAAAAGGCCTGAGAAAGTCACATCGGGTGGCCACAGGGACAGGAGCACGGACCCCGCGCAGAGGACGGATTTCCATCCGAGAGGCCTCTTTGGGCCCAGCAAGGGAGCCCGGGCACGAGCATCCTTCACGTGAAAGTAGGTTTCTATTTTGAAACTCAGATACGGAGGAAGAGTTGAGCCGACAGCTACGTTGCATTCTGACAGTCTGAGGAAAGACAATCCTCGTGTGATTCATTTGTGGCAGACACTTTAGAGTCACTCACATAAATCCCCTTCAGACATGTACTTTACAAATCAAAGCTGTTCACCCAGCCAGTTGGTTAGAGCTTGATGCTAAACAGACCCAGTCCTCAGCTCACGCCTTTCCCAGGGCAAAGTCACAGAAGGAAATAGTTTTCAGAATATGTTCCAAGACGAATAGAATAGAACAGAATAGAATAGAATAAACAGAATAGAATTAGGATTAGAATATTTCTTTCTTTTTAAATTTTTATTGATTTATTTTGAGAGAGAGAAAGAGAGAGAGGCAGAGAGAGAGAGAGAGAGAGAGAGAATCCCCCAGGCAGACTGCACACTGTCGGGGCGGAGCCTGATGCAGGGCTTGAACTCACCAACCATGAGATCACGATCGGACCCAAGAAACTCTGAAATCGAGAGTCAGGCGTTTAGCCGACTGAGCCACCCAGGCGTCCGAGGATTAGAGTATTTCTAACTTTTTTACCTTAATTCTGAATACAGTGAAATCTGCCTAAGTTTGTGTTTCTGGAAGTGGTTAATCTTTGTTTTTGATATCCTGAAGTTGTGTCTTATCGTGAGTAGTATTCACTCCCTTGATGAGGTCGGAAATCCAACAAACCATTTATTGTGCGTAAGGCCAAGCCCTCTGTTGCCCCACTAGATATAGAAAAACATAGATGGGGAAATGTTTGAAGCCGCTTGTACAGCCCTAGACTCCTGTTCAACCACCATACTGTTTGCCAAAACCTAGCTGTAGGTCACAAGCATTAAACCTGGCCCAGGAGTTAGTGAAGGCTGCCAGGAAACTGAGAGGGTGGGGAGTTAGGTGTGGGCTGGAGTGCTGGGCAGGGACCCCCGACATCCGAATCAAGACCTACAGTGAAAGGTGCCTCGTGGAGGCAGTGGAGCTGACAGTCCGGAGTTCTCCTGGGCCACCGTGATGGAACCACAATAAACTAAATGTCAGTAAGTCCCATTAGCTCAAGTGCTCCTCCTTAACAAAAGCTATAAAGCTTTGTTTCTGCTATTCTGCTCTTCCTTTGGAAAACGTCAAGAGAGTTCATCGAGAAGAATCTACCTTGTACGGTGAAACCTTGGGATTGCAAGTAGCTTGTTGTGCGAGTGTTCCGCAGGACAAGCAAACATTTCTAATGCATTTTCACTTGATAAACGAGCGACGTCTTTTGCAATCGAGTAGTATGTGACATCGAACACCACATGATCACAACTGAGCCAATGGTTCTTCTCTCTCTCTCTCTCTCTCTCTCTCTCCAAGACTGTAGGTGATCGCCTCCCGTGCTCAGATGCTTGGTCTCAGGCCACGGTGTTTGGTGGAAATCAGTGATTTTTCAGAACGTTGGAAGGTGCCCATAACTGGCACGAGTGTATTTTTTGTCACTTCAAAGCATCTATGGACACTCCTTTGCTTTTCCACGTGAGAGTAAGTTCAGTGAGGCTTTGCTTCATTCTAGGTCAGGCTTCCGGCAGACATGGACCCTTTTCTCTCCCGCTTTATTTCCAATTACATTAAATACAGTAGGACACGAGTTTATTAATACGGTTCGGTAGTCAACATCAGTTAGTGATAGCGAAAGTAGTCCTACACAACAACCCTCTTCTCTCTTGCCTCCTTCGTGCCAGCCACAAAGGTTTTCAAAGTGTGAGTTAATTTGTGTCTTTCTCTATATTTTGTATTTTCTTTTTTACTTCAGATTATATGACAGTATTGTAATCATTTTTATACGACTATGTTTGGACTGCAAAACAAAGCATCTGAGTCTCTATCATTTCTTATGGGAAAATTCGCTTTGATGTACCAGTGCTTTGGATTACAAGCATGTTGCCAGAACAAATTATGCTTGCAAACCAAGGTTTTACCATACTAGTGGATGAACTATATGCGGTTTCTTAAATGGCACATACCATCATGAGCCGTGGATGCATACACACAGACCCGCACCGTGATGGATGGATACAGTAGTGGACACAGTCGACCCACATCCTCCTGAACGCCATCCCACCTATCTTTAGGCTCCTGGGCCTGAAGGGTGGGGGGCTTCTTTGCCAGTCGTCCCGCCAATGACTGGGGATGTCTGCTGGGGGCTGTGGGGAGACCCTCCCTCGCTCCCGAGAAAGCCACAGAAGCGCGGGTCCTGATCTTCCCTGCAATGGTGCCGTGTCCAAATGAGAGCATCTTGGTACCAGGCGGAGGGTGAGCCCAAACTGAAAACAGCACGCAACGAGGACGGAACCTGGACCCTCAGAGGCATCATCCAGCCGCCTGACTGGCCAGTCGCGCAGTCCAGGCTCCAGATTTTCTATGCAGCGGAGGCAAAGGCTGTTCCTAGGGCCCAAGCCAATTCGAGACAGGGCTCCAGTTCCCGGCGGCTGAGAACATGTACTGCACACGTCAGCATCCGCACGGGTCTTCTCCAGACCTCCCCGGCCCGGTCTCAGCAGGACTC
The DNA here is from genome assembly GCF_046562875.1 of Panthera onca. Taxonomy (NCBI): domain Eukaryota; kingdom Metazoa; phylum Chordata; class Mammalia; order Carnivora; family Felidae; genus Panthera; species Panthera onca. The sequence goes on along the minus strand of NC_138346.1, from coordinate 3,886,224 downwards.
AGTGCAACAAAAGTCTCCGTGTCCTTGAAACAGTTTGCGTTCCTGCTTCCCATGACCCCCGTGCCTCCTGGGCCTGGCCTGTTTCCTCCGCTCGGCCCGAACTGTCAACGAGCCGAGAGGCCTCTCCTGACTCCCTTTCCCTTCCTTACCTACTTGCAGACCAGGCCATTTATCGGGACTCATGGCTCAAAGGATTTTATGTTCCCAAGCTGCCACATTTATACCCCTCGCCCCAACCGCTCCCTGGAGCTCTATCTGTTTTCCTGACACCACTTCGAAGATCGGTGGGCTTCCTGAATTAAAATGCACATGAGGGGGGTGCCTGGGGGGGCTCAGCTGGTTGAACGTCCAACTCCTGACTACGGCTCAGGTCATGATCTTGCGGCTCTATGGGACGGAGCTCTGAGTCAGGCTCTGCCCTAAGAGTGTGGAGCCTGCTTGGGATTCCCTCTCTCCTTCTTCCTCTCTCTGCCCCTCGCTCACCCTTTATGCACTCTCTCTCTCTCTCTCTCTCTCAAAATAAATAAACATTTAAAGGAAGGAATGAAAATAAAATAAAATGAACCTGAGACAATTCTTGAGTCCCCAACCGCACTTCTGAAGATAACCAACACTGATGCTCCCCCTCCCCCTCCGTTTTTCCTCATCTCAGTAAAAGGCATCACCAACCATTTAGCTTCTTTTCCGACCCATGTGTCTAAGTCGTAAGCATGTCGTGTGGATCCTATCCCCCAAATAAGTCCGAACCCGTCCTCTCTTCTCCACTGCCATGGCCAACGCCTGGTTCAAGCCTCCATTTTCTCTAAGCCGGGGCCACGGCTCCTGAGACCCCCGCTCCCGTGTTTGCCTCAGCCACAGCAGCCACCCTGCCGTTTCTCCCAAGTACCAGAGTCCATGCACCAGACTCAGGAGAAACTTTGGCCCGGCCCTCCTCTCCACCTAGAGTGTTCTTCCAGGTCTTCCCATGGCTGGCTCCCTTTTTGCCTTTTGGGCTTGAGCTGATAAACCAACGGCTAGGAAGGCTTGCCCTAACCCCCCCGGTACCTGCCCAGACCCTCTGGGCCCCCCGTGATGCATCCTTACTTCCACACAGTCTGACTGCTGCAGAGGCAGGGAGCGTGTACCGTCCGTCCTGCGTCTGGAGGCCTCGTGTAGCACCTGGCACACGGTAGCTACTCCACAAAAGTCTGTCCCACTTCAGCTTCTAGGCTGCAAGTGCCAGAAACTCACTCTGGTGAACACACACAGAAAACTACTTTCTTAGAAGGATATCGAGTAGCTAGCAGCAACAACGGGAAGACTTAGAAAACCAGTTCGTTTCCCCAAACGGACGGGAGCCCCAACAGCCGGAGCCGCAGCCAGAATGCAGACCACAAGCACCGTGGCTCTCTCTAGAGCTCCTGCACCGAGGGACACCGGATGGGCCTTCGCCAAGACAGTTTGCCGCCTCCAGCCCGGTGGAGTGCCGGGCCCATGTGGGTCCATGGGGAGAGCTCAGAGTATCCGCTCAGTCACTGCTCCCACTAGAGTAGCCAGGAATAGAGCATCCCCTCCGTCCTCCCTGACAATCCTCTCTCATCGGCTCGATTTTCTGTCTCCACTGAGCTCCCGTGGGTTCGTGTCCAACCAGGCTGCTAGCCGTTGTTGTTTATGTCACACTCTCCAGCCCACCTGTGAGCTCCCCCGCAGCCACGGTGGACGGGTCCAGGTGTGCCAACAGCTCTCCACCCCAAGGGCCCACGTCTCCCTGCTTCTTGGCCTGAGGACTTTCCGTGGCAACAGTGCGGGCCTAGGCAACCCGGAAGTGCTGGGACTTAACGCCCCCACCGTAGCCCCAACCACGAGAGATGAGAGTCGAGACACAGGCGCCCATCTCCCCTCCCTCATCGCACTTCTCCCCGGCTCCTGGCGGCTCCCCAGCAGGATGAAGCCCCAGGTGTCTACGGCCACCCCACCCAGAGGGGGAGCCTGCCCAAAATTAACGCACCTTCTGTTGACTTTTCTCTGTACTTCCTTTCAATTCGCTCAACTGCGCTTCCCACATACTTTCCCGAACCAACTACCTGCAACCCAGCAGTGAGGGTCTGCTCTTAGAGGCACCTGAACAAAGACTGGTGCACAAATGACCACGAGCTTCTTCAACCAGAATTGCTCCCATCAAACACAACTGCTCTAACTGGGGTCTTTCCAAGTAGAAGTATTCTTCCTCCAGTGCATCGACTTCACCGTTTTCTGTTTTTGTTTTTTGTATCGTGCTATTTCTGTTTCTAACATCTCCCGGAAAATTAGCGCCGATCCTGGAACTTCAGCATTCCTGTCGAATTCAAACGTGCTTGGCGAGTTCCATCTACAGATGCCCAAGCCCCTTCCACAAGATGACATTTTGCAACAGCGTGGCCTGAGGGTTTTCACAGACACCTGTGACTTAAGGCAGGAAAAGAGTATCTACTTTCCAGGTTGAGTATTACTTGAAGGTGTTGCCCTTATGCACAGACTGGCCCTTTCTCCCCTGGCTGTTCCCCCGTTACCCGCCCCCCCAAACGTCTCTGGGCTATAACAACTGAACTTTAAAATACCCCTTCTTTGGGGTGCCTGGGTGGCTCAGTCGCTTGAGCGTCCAACTTCGGCTTAGGTCATGATCTCACGGTCTGTGAGTTCGAGCCCCGTGTTGGGCTCTGTGCTGACAGCTCAGAGCCTGGAGCCTGCTTCGGATTCTGTGTCTCGCTCTTTCTGTGCCCCTTCCTAGCTTCCTCTCTCTCTCTCTCTCTCTCAAAAATAAATAAAATATTTAATAAATAAATAAATAAATAAATAAATAAAATACCCCTTCTTCGGTATTTCGCTCTCTGGCCTGCCCATGTAGGCCTCCAAGATCAGGAACAATGCAGAAAGACATCTGTGAACTGGCTCCACACTGGGCCTCCGAACCTCTGAAGGACTGTCCAGCTCTGGCGTCGTGATTCCAAACAAGCAGAAAGACATCCCCACCCCCCCCACCCCCCCGAGAACCCAGTGGCGCTAAGAACAGCCCATCAGGTCAGCTCGGGGGAAGGTGGGAGGCCCAGACAGCATTAAAGCTCAGACCGGCAAACTGAAGTTGGAGAAGGAACAGGCCACTGGGCAGCCTGGACCATGGCCCGGTGGCACCACTCCACCAACAGCCCCCAGCTTCTCTGGAAGCCACTCCCAGATGGGTGGGCCCGGACGACCTGGCTCCTGAGGAGCATCCAGGTCCAGCTGGAAGTTCGACAACAAGGAATTGGCAGGGAAATCTGAACCGTTCCCTAAAAATGAATCACCATGGGGGACGAAATTTAAGATTCCTCTTCCGAGTTCATGATAACTGGCTTCCTACAAAAAGACCGGCTTCCATTCACGCTTGTTGTGATATTTTTTTTTTTAAGTTACATAGAAAGTTGTTGGAGAAGGGTAGTTGAAGGCACTTATATTCACAAATCCAGCCAAGATGACGACATACGGACTGAAACGTGCTAATAGCTGGGTCCAAACAGTTGTCCCAGTGACCTGGCCGCAGAGGCTTGAGCAGGCCATCCTCCCTAGTCAGGCCCTAAACTTGAGCTGAACGTCTAGCTTCTCTGAGTCCTTCCCTGAGCAGAGAAGTTCTGGATAATGAGAAAGACATGAGAACAATTATAACACAAAGAAGAGGGCAGGACAGAGAGAGAACCTCGGTCCACGGAAAGTGACAACAGGTCTCGAGTAGGGTGCTGGGTAGGGCTTGCTTTGTGCTAGGAGAAGACAGAGCCACAGCCGAAATCCAACCCCCAGGGAAGCAGTCCAAAGCCCCTGGAGAAGACGGCGAGGGTCCTGCAGGAACCAATAGGTCCTCAGAAACTCTGGAGCGCATCTGGGTCACGACGTCTGGCTCAGATACGGCCTCCACTAGATCGTTAGCTGGGTGAACTGGACCACTGGGACCCCCCTGCTGCATCATCTATGAAAACCGGAGTGACGACCACACCCAGACAGCACTGCCCGAGGGAGTGTGTGTGAGTCAGTGTGTGCGAAACACCTCGTGCGTTGCCTGACACACAACTGCTCCCGGATGGAGACGCATTGTTATTAATGTCACACGAGCTGCTAGGACGGCCCCAAACCTCAGTGCGTTACCTGTAGAAGTTTAGTCCTTGCTCACAGAATCCGAAACTTGTGTGGCAAGCCACCTCCAGACGGCCGATCTGGCAGTTCTCTGGCGCTACCCCAGAAAGAACCATGTGGACATTCGGATCTGGGGCCCACCAGGGCTCGAGGAAGGACACAGCGTCTGTGACATGGGCTGGCAAAAGGACGGGTCTTGGAAAGAAGTCCACAGCTGTCGGGGGTCAGGGCTCGTGCGGCTCAGACCACACTTTGCTGAACGCAAGCTCAGGACAGATGATCTAACGCAGGAATTTATTTTAGCTCCTTGGTGGGAATAAATGTGAAAAACTGGAACACAGAAATGACATCCATTGTTGCATGTTTCAGATCAAAAGGTGCCCAGAGCCCACACTTCGCCTCCTCGACTGTTCCTCGGTCTTGGCCACTGTTGCCTCTCACTGTCACCTGAGTTTCTGCCATAGCGTCGGCACTGCTGCCGCCGTCTCGCTGCTCGGATGTCTCGTCCATGCAAGGCAGCCAGGGGACCCTTTAAAATTCATAGCAGAGCACGCAGGCCCCTTGATGGGGCTGCTGAGTGGCACCTCCTGTGGCACAGAGTATAGGCCAGCGGGCTTATGGGGCCACCGGCGTGCCTTCCAGCCCTCCCCTGCCTCGCCGCAGCCCTGCCACGGTCTTCCCCAGTGGTCCTCCTTCTGCTTGAGAGGAGGACTCTGTGCTCTACGGTCCCCTCTTCCCAGAACCCTCCTCAGTTAGCCACCTGGCCGCCTCCCTCAACATCCCCAAGTGTTCCGTCACAGCGGACTCCCCAGCCAGGCCCCCAGGTCTCCCTGCCGGAATTGGGTGGCCCCCCCCGCCCCAGCAGGGCCAGCTCCCATAGCAGCCTGGCTGGCATTCGCTTCTTGTCCCACTTTCCACTCTTGTCTGTCTCCCGCCATGAGAACGTGAACCCCCAGGGACACACACGATGTGCTCAGCGTCTGTAAGATGAATGAACGTAACCAAGTGTTGGTTGAACAAAACAGAATCATCTAGAAAGGAGATATTTGTGCTAAAATGGGAAATCTGGTGTGGCTGAGCCCATTGAGGACTGCTCGGCTCTATCTTGTAATTCATACGGGGGTGAGAAACAGCTAGAAGATTAGGGTCTGGATGTGAGGGAAGGGACAGCGCAGTAGCCGGCCAGGAAAATTTTGCCGCATTTGCTTATTTAATATATTTTCCCTTTGTTAGAAACATATATTTGTGTGTGTGCATGTGTATGTGTGTGTGTGTGCTATTATTGCATTAAATATACAGATTTGTATCATTTTTTAATATTCTATCATAAACTGCAACTGATTAGCGGCCTGGGCCACTTACCAACATTATGACCTATTTAATGGTTACTTTTCCTTTTCTGTTGTCAGCAAAGCATGATGAATTTCAGCATCCCCCTCTCGTTCCCCATTTTGATGGCCTCAAATTCATTTTTGTCATCGCAAATAATGCTGCATGGAATACCCTTGGACAAAAATTTGTGTGCACCTGATTGCTTCCTTGGGATAAATTTCCACATGGAAATTTACTGGGAGCAAAGTTGCACACAGGGAAATGTTACACATCGTGAGTATGGGTGGGATGCCATGGGAACATCTGTCAAAACTCAGCAAACAATATGCATAAATGGATGCGTTTTCTTGTATGCAAAGTTGATTTTTTTTATTTTTTGAAACCTTATTTGTTTTTGAGAGAGAGAGAGACAGAGCACCAGCGGGGGAAAATAGAGAGAGAGGGAGACACAGAATCCGAAGCAGGGCCCAGGCTTTGAGCTGTCAGCACAGAGCCCGACGCGGGACTCGAACTCATGAACCACAAGATCATGGCCTGAGCTGAAGTTGGATGCTTAACCGACTGAGCCACCCAGATGCCCCATAAAGTTGATTTTTTTTTTTTTTTGGTGGGGGCTAAATAGACGTCCTGGGAACAGCGCAGGAAGCACAATGTCCACCATTCCCCATCTCTTGGGGTTTTGCTTTCCCAGACGAAGTGTCCATGCCGGGGGGGGGGGGGGGGGCGGCCAGCACCACTGTGGGCACAAAGGGCTATAAGCTTCTGGGTGAGGGAAGAGGAGGCGGAGACGTGAGGCAGCTGCTGGAGGTGGGCAGAGGCAGCTTGTTAAAGGGCACTTGTATGGCGTAAGCCATGGAATGTGTGAGAAGCTTCTCTCCAGTGTCTTGGGTTCAAGTCTTCTTTCTAGATGCTCCTAAGGCCAAGAAGGGGGGAGTGCAGTATTCAGCCCGTCGCGAAGGGGGCCAGGGCCCAGAATTCTCTGCTCATTGCGTTCCCACAAGACGGGTATTACCTACCTGCTAGATCCTGCTCTCTCAGACTTGGTCAAGGGCCCAGCTCAAAGCACACTGCCCCCGAGTCACTGCTGAGATAGAACAAGATAGATGGGACAAGGTCATGGTGGCCCTGAGAGGGCAAAGCAGTGCTTGCTTCTTTCACCTTCCACGGGGAAGGGAAGGGACTCACTTCCTAGGGTGGCAGGAAGCCACACTGCCCAAAGTAGGCCCCCAGTTTCCTCCAGAGAACCAATATGTGCCTCAAGAAGCCAGACTGGGGACCCTGACTCAGAGGGAAGCCGGGGCAGGGCAGGGCAGGGCGGGTTAGCAGGGCAGCAGCAGGGAGCCAGGGCCAGCCTCGCCCCGAGAGCCAGGAGGGCGCTGCAGCACAGAACCCCACAGGCCTGGCTACAAAGACGAATGGGGGAAGAGAATAAGCCACAGGCTTCTCCACCCTGACTCCACGCAGGGCGGTGAATCCAGCCTGTGCGGGGTTCACAGCGAAAGGCTGTGAAGTGTATATTTAAGTCCTGGAGCGCCTCGGGTGGCTCAGTCGGTTAAGCCTCTGACTTCGGCTCAGGTAATTATCTCATGGTTCATGGGTTCGAGCCTCGAGTAGGGCTCTGTGCTGACAGCTTGGAGCCTGGAGCCTGCTTCGGATTCTGTGTCTGCCCCTCCCCACTCATATTCTTTAAGTTTTAAAAAGGATGGGACCCAGCCTTAAGATCCAGTAGCGGTGGTTTCCATAACCAAAAGCGACTAGAAAGTGATAGGATTCAAGGGGTGCCTGGGTGGCTCAGTCGGTTGAGCATCCAACTTCAGCTCGGGTCATGATCTCACGGTTCAGTTCGTGAGTTCAAGCCCCGCGTCGGGCTCTGTGCTGGCAGCTCAGAGTCTGGAGCCTGCTTCAGATTCTGTGTCTCCCTCTCCCTCTGCTCCTCCCCCCGCTCATGCTCTGTCTCTCTGTCTCTCAAAAATAAATAAAACATTAAAAAAAATGTGTTTTTAAAGGAAGTGATCGGATTCAGCGGAAAGCCCTCACTGGAGGGCTAGCTAGACCCTGGAGCAAGCAGGTTGGGAGCAGGTACAGGAAAGGCTGGTGCTGCGTTATGGGTTCAGTCGTGCACTCTCTACTCCCTTCCCCCCAAAAGATATGCCAGGACTCCAACCCCCAGTGCCTCAGGATATTTGGAAATAGGGTCACGGCAGCCATAATAAGTTAAGGTGAGTCATACCATAGTAGGGTGGGCCCCTAATCCCATCTGACCGGTGTCCTTAGGAGAAGACGGCCTGTGCAGACAGAGGCAGAGACCAGAGCAACGCAGCTGCAAGCCAGGAGGTCACCAGAAAGTAGGAAGAAGAAAGGATTGCCTACAGATTTCAGGGGTAGCGTGGCCCTGCCATCTCCTTGATTTGGGACATCCAGCCTCCAGGGCTGTGAGAGAATAAATCTCTGTTGTGTCAGCCGCCCAGTGTGCGGGGGCCCCAGCGAGCGATCACAGACCGTTTCATGGCTTACGTTCCATCCGCTGCACTTGCGATGCCCCCTCTCCCTGGCCCCACTGCAAATATTTCTTTGCTCCGATGGCACGAACTTGACGAATACACGCAGCCCGAGGGAAGGCACATGGGCCTATTTATAGGGAAGGGGGGGAGCTCTTCCTCTAAGGTTGGGGACTTTGGGGGCAGCTGTTCCCGAGAAAGTCACAGAATGCACATTTCCCACCCGGGTTGAATATCCATGTGAAGGGAGCTCCTTCGAAGTCCCCTGGGATGGCCTTGTCCTAAAAAGGGGTCCTTAAAGATGGCAGGGGGAGTCAGCATGACCTAGAGGGCAGAGAGGGCCCGTGGGGGGGGAGGGTTGGTGTGGTGCATTGCTCGCATGAGAGGAACCCCACGGGGCTTCTGCACAGGACGCGAGTAGAGGTGTCGGGGGGATGCCCCGACTGTGAGAGCGTCCGAGGGCTTCCCAAAGCTTCTTGGTTCCCTTGAAGCTGCCCTGGTGTCCATCCGGGCCCTCTCAGTCCCAAAGAAGGCAGGTAAACTCACAGCCCGGATGTCCTGTGAAGTCTTGAGTCCTCCCTCAAATTCCTGCAAATTCCCAACAGAGGTCTCCTCTGCCCACCCCCTTCCTTCTGCTTCTACGTGTCCACCACCCCGATACGGGCACACAGCTCACTTCTTCCACCAGTTTCTAGGCAGATGGGGCCACTCGGAGCGTATTTTGAGAATTTAAAGATGTCACCCAAAGACCCGGGTGGAAGTCACAGGGAGTGGCTCGCAGGGAACTTTGCACACTCTCTGACCTCCCGTTCCTCTCCGTGGATTAAGTGACAGGGTCATCCCTGGTCTCACACAAAGCAGCTTGGCCCATGCCCATGGCCCCTGCCATCTGTCAGGAGCACTTGTCAGAGCAGATGTGTTTTGGCAAAGGAATCCAGTGTCTCTCCTAAGCGGGTTTCAGGTGCCCCCGAAATATGTATTTATTTGGGTCTTGTGTTCTTTCTGAAGACGGGAGAAAAAGGTCTTTAAGGGAAAAAAAAGCTTAGGTTTTGTCTTTGAGACCAGAAATGAGTCGTCCTGACCAACTGTGTCCCATCTCTCAGTCATTGTGGGGTGAGAGCAAACTGAGACTCCAGAAACAGTCACTTTAAAGAGGTGGCAGGAGGGCACCTGTGTGGCTCAGTCAATTAAGCATCCAACTCTTGGTTTCGGCTCAGGTCATGGTCTCACGGTTTGTGAGTTCTAGCCCCGCATCGGGCTCCATGCTGGCAGTGTGGAGCCTGCTTGGGATGCTCTCTCTCTCTCTCTCTCTCTCTCTCTCTCTGCCCCTGCCCGCTCACTCTCTCTGCCTCTCTCAGAAACAAATACATAAGTAAACAAACAAACTTAAAATTAAAAAATAAATAAATAAAAAGAACAGGCAGGGAAGGAGGCCATGGCTCTGGGTCTCGCCAGAAGTCAGAACAGAGGATAAATGTCAGCCTGGCTGCAAAAGATCACAGACTCCAGAAAGGGGACCTAAGCAGGGAAGGTGATCCACCGGGTCCCAGAGCACTGCAGTGCCAGTGGGCTGAGCCCCCGGTGTCCCCACACTTGGTGACAGGGCAGTCTTGATGCCCCACTGCAAACACAGGGTGGTGCCCAGGACCACGGGCCTGGGCTGGGCCCCCTTTCCCCGGCCCGGGGTCACTGTGACAGTAAGTGCTACAGAAAACCAGACGGCCAATGACACCAAGCCCACAACACTTTCAATATACTTTATTAAAAAGTTTCTTTGTATAAATTTCCTAAAATCTTTAAAATTAAAATTAAACCCCCTCCCCACCCCCCCACCCTGCATAAAAAAAAAAAAAAACCACACAACATTAGAGGAATGCCAAAAATATTCTCTATTATGACTTTCTTCATTCTTTAATGAAGGCATTGGTCCCACAACAGTGCACCAAGATTCAGGGAATTTGCTTCCTTCTAACTAGGTCGTTTGTTAGAGGCTTTAGGAAAAGAAAATTAGCTTGACATCTAATCTAGGAAATTGGGGGGGAGATTAGAAAGTTGGAATCGTATTTCTTCACCGTACACAGGCTTTCCATCTAAAGTCATGCTCTTTAAGCATGCTCATTAAGTCATGCTCATGAAGCAAGAGGGAAGAAATGAACCAAGCGGAAGTATATAGAGTAGCAGTGAAATCTGGAGTTCCGTTCTAGATCTTACACTTGCCCGACACAGGCACAGCGTGAAACTCCAGCGGGGATCTGAGCTTATAGACATGTCCACATAAACACCAGCAGTGGATAACTATTACACAAGGTTCAAAGTATACGATATAACTGCCTGGAGACAGAGAGCGTTGGGTCCACAGACACATTTAGCACCATATTGATAGGTCATGCGGCAGAACGGTTCGTCCCAAGTTCGAACGTACATCAGAGCGGGAAATGGAACAGTGCAAGGATGTCTACACCCAGAGCTTCTACAGAGACGACTCGGAAATGGCTGCCTCCTTCTTCAAGAGGTATGTGGTGCTGGTCGGCCACGCTTAGGTCCCCATGGCAGCCATGACTCCGGGGTTGACGAGCGCTGAGCATTGATGGAGGGGGTGGGCCGGTGAGGGTGGGAGAGAAGAGGAGGGAAAAAAGCCACATCACTGACCCAAAAGGACACAAAAACGATCCCACGGCTTCTAGTTTTCCTCCCCAGTCTTTCTTCCCCGCTCAGTGCCTTTAACGGCGCCCCTGGCACTCCCTGGCCTGGGATCTGGGTCTGCGTGTGGAATCTGAGCCCATCGGCTGCCTTGCATCACCAGCCAGGCCCCTGGGCACCCTGTGCTTTCCCATTCTGGCACCAGCCGGGCACCCGGAGAAGCTGTTTCTTCTGTGTTAGCAGTCGAGTTGCCCAACATAACGGAGATACTGGGTGGCCCCAGTGTCCACATCAGTATAAAGACGAAGCAAAATTATTTAAAGATGAACAGGAAAGAATAGTCTGGTCTTGTGTTTCTTCGTGGGCAAAAACCCAAGTACACAAGAATGTTTTTAGGAAATAGCAATAATTCAGAAAATTAATTTCACGTGTTCTATTTGAGCATCTTCCGTATCTAAAGATACAACGTACCCCCTTTGTCCTATCCACCATAATCATTGTAATTCTTATATCTTAAAAAAGGTGAATCCTTGGCCCAGACCTCTTGTCTGATTTGCAAAAGCCACAAACGCAAAAAGAACAAGCAATCACTTACCGGGAGCGCAAACCTTTTCACATTCTTTCTGTGAATTAAATCTGTTCTCGTTGCCACCGCAACCTCCATACCAGAATCTCGCACAGCTTTTGGTGTCCGCGTCGTAGTACCATTTTAGTATGAATTTCCTGCAAGTCCCTTCTTCTTTGGGTAGCTTACATATATCTTTAATAACGGGATGAGAACAGAGCACCATTTAGGACACGCTAAGGACTCTGCTCCCAGCGCGAGGGGCTGAAGGTCTTATCACAAGGCTGGCCAGGCAAACAGGAGAGTTTTGAGAAGGGAAACCTGTCACCCTCCCCACGCCTCCACCTTCTGGCTGTCGGACGCACATGAATCTCACCCACAGCAATAATGCAGTCGCCTCGATGAAAGGACCTCGCCAATTTTACTCGGACCCCAAATGCAAGCCATCGTTACCGGATAATTTCAGATGGAATGAACTGTTTCCCCTTTTCCAATCACGGGGCCATTTACTGTCCAATTCCTTCAATACTAAAGCCCCAGCTAAGAAACCACATCTTAAAACTATGGCACTTTCTACTCCTCGGCCAAATGGCAAGTAAGTTTGGTCAGATTCTAGTTCAAACAGAAGGCTGTATATCTCACTACGAGACGAGTGGAGGGGAAATAAAAGTCAACGTGGAAAAGAAACATCTTTCTGAGTGTATGTGCACGTATGCCCGTGCGTGCGTGCATGTGTGTGTGTATGTGTGTGTGTGTGTGTAGCTGGCAGCCTTCGAGAGTAGCCAAATTAAACAAGCAAAGCAAAGTGCGACCACTGCTGTAAAATGCACGATGGCAAAAATGTCACATCGCAAAGCTGTTTTGAAGACACGGTGGCATTCTTTGTCCCGTTAAGGAAGTTTATGTTTTCAATGCCTACTTCTGGTGTGGCCCAGCTGCAAAGTAATGGCGACGTCAGAGCCATTGCACAACGCCTGCAAAGAAAAGTTTACAGCCCTTCCACAGGAAAACATCTGTTTACAGAGTCTTCTGGCAAACTCCAGGTCATGCTGGGAAAGAGGAGCATTAATGTCAACCATCTTCTGTAAGTTTGAAAAACGTAATCCTTCCTTCTATAAAACTCCCTGGAGGGGACAGTGCTACATGTTTACGGGAGTAGCCAACACGCCTGAGTCACCGGGCCCTCCCCACGCAGGGCTGACGTCCCCACCCCCGTGGGTTGCTCACAGCGGCAGAGTCGGTGAGCACGTGCAGGTCTGATTGCACCAAGAAGTGAAAGGAAAACCTAAATCTTCAGGTAAAGAACCAAAGCTTGGGTCAACCGTTATGGACCAGACTCAGGTACACAGGATTTAGGCTCAGAACTGGCCCAAAACATTCCCTGGGGACATGGAGGAGGCCATCACCTAGGCACAGACTGGTGGCTCCACAGTCTCTCCTAGTTGCAGACCCTCTCAAGGGCCCAGAAAGCCAGTGGCCCTACCAAGAGCCTTGGAAGACCCAACGAAGCCAGAAGAAAATGACGACAATTACAAAAACAACTTTCTTCCTCCCAAATGTGCCTACCACCAAAGGAAAATGCCTGGCTTTCAAGAAATGTCTTGCGGGGAAGTGAGCAAAACAAGAGTATTTCAACCACCAAAATTTATCCCTCATTTGCCAGTGGGTTCCCCTTTGAGTGTGAGGCTTGGGCCAAATGGTTGACCCGTCCCCCTTCCTTCTTCCCCTGAGCATCCCCCACATGGCTCAGGTCTGTTCCATCTAATTTGTTCCACGTGCCATCAGTCCTGGCCACCTCTGTTTAGCTATTCTGTTCCCATCCCCCCGTGCTCTTCTGAAGCAGACACGGGAAGTCTCCCCAGACCCGAAGCCACACAGCCCAGGGGCCACCCTGCAGAAGGACACTCTGTTCCCTGACTGGTTGGCTTCTCCAGCCTCCTAGGGTTTTCATCGGAATGGTTCATCACCAAACTATCACTCCTGCAATTCCACAACCTTTACGCCAGTGACAGTCGCTGCTAAGACCCTGTAGCTTTACCAGCATGACATAGGGGCGCTGGCACCGTGGGCACACAGATATTTGGTAGACCAAGAGAAATACATTAATGAGGGCCCTGCCCTGTTGGAAGACAAAAACGTGGGATTCTTCCCTCTTAAAGCATGGAAATGAAAGGTTTTGTCCTAAGAAGCCTTGTAGTTTTCATTCTCATCATCCTGACTTCTGAGACATGCCATGTAGATGGGACTCAGCTGTGTCCGTGCTAAAACAACCATTTTAAAGACACAAAACTAAAAATGTCTTATTGTCCAAAGAGGTGTCGCTTAGATGGACCTCACTGAGCTTTTCCCCAGAACAAGTGTTTGGACACAACAGTTGTCCAGGTTTTCACTCCAAAATGAGTGTGCCCTTTGGGCACAAGCCTGGAAGGAGCCCGGAGTCCCCTCTGATGTGACAGGAAGGTCAGGCTGCATACTCACTAATTTTCTCCTCCTTATGTTGAGAACCCAACAGGAGCCTGAAGGCCAATAGGGAGCGACACTTTCAATAACCTTTCCTGATTCACTTTTGCCAAGAATAACCACGTAATAGGTTCCATCTGAAAAGGCAGACCTGAAGGGTTGTGGATTCAGATCACTCTCTGGTGACACTTGCCGGTGAAATATGAACTGGTCAATGGGCACCAGTGACCATCCAAATACAAGAGGAAACTGAGGCAAGGGCATCTGGAAAACCCTGCCAGGGAATCCCACCAGTTCACAGAAGCCACGGGAGCCAACCTAGGAGTCTTAGAACACCAACCACGGGGTGGAAGGTGCCCTAAGAAACATGAAAGACGTGTGCATGTGTACATGTGTGTGTGTGCACATGTGTGCGTGCATGCCCATGCGTTCTATTCATTTGAAAAATTAGGAGGGCTATGCATGGGGTCATTAACAGTGGTCATCAATGCTTCACCTATGGGAGTCGTATTTTCGTAGGTTTTTTTTGTAAGTTCTGGATTCTCCACAATGAATATCTATGATTTTATAATTAGAAAGAGATATTACTCTTTGAAAAACATAAAGGGTTCAACTGAAAATCTTGCCTTTTTTATAGTTTGAGATTTCTAAAATTTTTTTTAACGTTTTATTTATTTTTGAGACAGAGGGAGAGAGACAGAGCATGAGCAGGGGAGGGGCAGACAGAGAGGGAGACACAGAATCCGAAGCAGGCTCCAGGCTCCGAGCTGTCAGCACAGAGCCCGACGCGGGGCTCAAACCCACGAACCGCGAGATCATGACCTGAGCCGGAGTCGGACACTTAACCGACTGAGCCACCCAGGCGCCCCCAATTTGAGATTTCTATAGTGTCTATGAGTAGCATTTAAAAGTTATCAGCTTTGGGGCACCTGGGTGGCTCAGTCGATTAAGCATCCAACTCTTGGTTCCAGCTCAGGTCATGATCTCACGGTTCATGAGTTCCAACACTGGTCACCATGTGTTCTAAATCCAAAGTGCTACGCGGTAACAAAATACAGTTCCTTGTAACAAACCCCAGTGAATCTTTTATTCATGGAGGTTAAAAAAAAAAGGCAAGGAAAAGTATCTAACCTTTAATACGCAGAAAGGGGCACATCTTTGTAAATACAAACCGTGTTTCTAATTAACTGGTACTGCGAAAAATAAGAGAAATTAAACTGTACTCACAACTACCTATAAAAACCAGTTTTTAAACTTAACTTTGCCTCCACTGCCTAGAAAAAAACATCTTTGGAGAGATAATTTATAGTATGCATAGTAATTGATATTTAGATGCAGCTACTGAGTAAGAATACAGTGAATATATTTTTAAAAGTTACTTAATAAAGTGATTCACTGTCTCTCTTTTTTTACCTGCAAAAATATGAGTATCATAAAAATGTTTTACCCCCCTAGGAAAAATTCCTAAGATGACTTAACTATGGCAGGGGACAGGGGAGGGAGGAGGTTGGGAGACAGGGGAAGCTTTTGTCTCCTGATTCTTCTTTCCCATTTGGAGGTTTAAACATTTTAAAGTAAGTATCTGATCGATTTCCTTCAAAAGAGTTCTCAAAGACTCACAGGCACCACCAAAATCCCTTTTCTCTGCCACATGGTGAAAGGAGACCTAAGTGTTAAAGGTCTAGATTAGGGCACCTGGGTGGCTCAGTCATTTGAGTGTCTGACTTCAGCTCAGGTCATGATCTCTCAGTCTGTGAGTTCGAGCCCCATGTCGGGCTTTGTGCTGACAGCTCAGAGCCCGGAGCCTGGAGCCTGCTTCGGATTCTGTGTCTCCCTCTCTCACTTCCCCTCCCCTGCTCATGCTCTGTCTCTCTCTGTCTCAAAAATAAATAAACATTAAAAAAAAAAATTAAAGATCTGGATTAAAAGGACTTTCCTAACTCTGAACCCATGACTCAGCCTTAAGCAACAAACACAACAACCCAGTCAGATTCTTGTTTAACGATTATGTTGTTTATATCAACTAAATATTGTTTATATATTCCTGTCCCTTCTGGGCCACACAAAAAAAGAACCAAAAATATCCCCAAGTCTTGCCATAGAATTTACTCTCAGTCATTTTCTCTCAATGAAGCACCGAATTTGTAGGAATTTTACAATCTCTACTCTCTATGAGGGGTAAAGTTACCAGTGACCAGGAAATAACAGACAGATTTCAATTACTTTGAAGTCAGAATTTCATCTTCCCTGACCCAAATCTTTGGGGAAATCCTAGTGAGTTCTTTGCCGCTTCTCTCTGAGCTCGAGCGCCATGCTGGGAACCAAGTCACCATGGAGGTGACCCAGGAAGGGGGCAGAAGGGGGACAGGAGCTGAAAGGACCCCCGTGCAAGGGACAAAGGCTCAACCATGGTGTCTTCATGCAAGACTCAGAAGACGCCTTATGTGCAGAAATCAAAGAGGCAAAGACAGATGTCTTCTCCACATACTTCTCCTTTTGTTAGTTTGAGTTGAAAATTACAAACTTAAAAGCTTTTATAAAATCCTTTTATACAATCTCGAACAAGTTCAAGTTTAATTACCCTATCTACCCTGAATTCCTGAATTCTTTCTATACCTCTTTTCTACATCTCTTTCTCTTCAATATCTCTTTCTAGATCTCTTTTCCCATAAATTTATATCAAGAGGAGAGAACGTCTTATTTTTCAGCCAACCTTTCCAGTGGGAAGGCTGCAAGAGTTTGAAAAATGCATGGCTGCCTCTAACATAGACCAATTCCTAAACTTGCTTCCAAAAGCAGATTTTTTTAAACCTTTTCCAGTTCTGTATATAATTCATTTCTTTGCAGTAATTACACACCTATGTGTATGATAGTTCCACAATTCCTGCATTGACTTAGTTACTTTATTTCTAGTGAACTCCCAATGCCACCTGTCAATAGGGGTTGTGGCTGTACTAATGGATGACAGAAAGAGAGATAGATAGATGGATATAGACATAATACAGTATAGATACAGATATAGATACAGATACAGATATATAAAGGTACAGATATAGATCACTGATATATGTGTGCACAGATACACGGCTACAGGGCAAGTCCACTGATGGCATAAAATATTCTAGCAATAGAGAAGATTCTCTCTAGAAACAACTAAGAGAATCAAGAGGCCGCTCCTCCCGAGGGGCCACAAAGAGATGGGGGTGTGGAGACAGAAATCATCCAATATTATTTACACACAGATGGGATGGGATGCAGTCTCTACAGAAAGGTGGAGACTGGAGGTGAAGAAACAGACATCATCTTCAAAACTTGCAGAGCAAAGAGCAAAATGACAGGATCCTCATGGTGCCCGGGTGGCTCCATCAGTTAAGCGGCCAACACGCGATGTCAAGATCTGACAGTTCACGGTTCATGAGATCGAGCCCCGTGTCGGCCTCCGCCCTGGACACGGAGCCTCCTTAAGACTCTCTCCCTGTTCCTCTGCCCCTCTCCCCAGCTTGTGCACTTTCTTTCTCTCTCTCTCTCAGAGGAAGAAAGAAAGAAAGAAAGAAAGAAAGAAAGAAAGAAAGAAAGAAAGAAAGAAAGAGGAAAAGAAGAAAGAATCCTCACTAATGGCTCAGAAAGCAATGTGTCGCTGCTTCTGACAATGCCATGAGTATTGAGAAAGCGCAGAGCTTTTAAATCCAGAACAAAGGCAGCGTGCCTCAGCAAATGCCTTCTATCAGAGTCCACTGCAGAAATAAACATTGTAAAGAGGAACGCCTTCCTTCTCCGGATGGCGCCCAGCATATCAAAGAATAAGGACTTGTCTTCACAGCGAGGGGGGTCTATAAAACAATACCATAGGTAAATGCCCATGGAATGTTGACTTCGGAGACCGGTGCCAACATCTTCTGAAGAACACTTATATATACGCAAAGCACACCAACTATATCAATAATCAGTTTCTTAAGGGAGAACAGTCTAGGCTCAGGGTCCACTGGACAAGGGCGAAGGTCTGGAAGGATCACGGAATCCCACTGCCCAGGAACAAAAGTACGTATCAGCTGTCGGTTCCAGAAACAGGTCGAACTCGTCACTCACGTAAGGGTACACACACTTGGTCTCAGGCACCCGGACAGTGGGATGATAGGGTAAGCCAGGGTGTGTGCTTAGGGAATGAGGACCAGAACATCCCTCCCGTGGTTCACTTCCAAACGCATGCCTTTTACAGGTTCTAATCTTGGTTGTTTTGTGTTCTTTTAAGCAGCTGTCATTAGATTAAGTCACTGAGTGGACAAATCCCTATGCTTCCAGCTTCATGAACCATAAATCAACTCTAGTCCCAACAGGAGGCTCAGGGGAATCTGATGAACAGACACATGAACTCCTGGCTATTGCCCCAAAGCAACGGCCATCTGGCTTTCTTTTAAGAGTCTGGTGACAGGAAAGGAAAGTCACTATTTACAACTTGGACTACGCAGAATCACACCACATTGGGCCACAAAGAGCCGAGGTGGAACATTCCCATAGAAGCCAGACTTGCCTGAGAATCAGAATCCCAGTGGATGACCCAGAGTCGAGGCTTCGAAGGCTTTGAAATGTCTGGTAGAGGGGCGCCCGGTTGGCTCAGTTGGTTAAGCATCTGACTCTTCGTTTTGGCTCAGGTCATATCTCATGGTTTGTGGGATCAAGCTCCAAGTCTGGCTCTGCACTGACAGTGTGGAGGCTGCTTGGGATTCTCTCTCCCACTCTCTGCCCCTCCCTGGCTCACGCACGTGTTCTCCATCTCTCTCTCTCCCTCTCTCCCTCTCTCTCTCTCAAAATAAATAAACAAAATTTGTTTCAATGTCTGGTAGAATGCTTTCTTAGTGTTGTTAATGGACCCAATACTTGACAACTCACCTGCTTCACCACCAGCCAATGGCTCTGTGCTCACCATCAGATTGATGGTTGAACTAGAAGCTGACCTTGCTTGTGGTGGAGACGGAGGCTGAGCTTTCTCTAGAAAAGAGAAAATACACGCGACTGGTAAGAAACACAGACACGGAAGGGCTTAGGAATTCTCAGCAACTGAGGCAGGCTGCCTTTCTGGGTTACCATCTCATGCAAGGGCGAGCCACCGACACACAGAGACCGGCCAAGTCTCTACAGACACTCCCGAGGCCCACTCATCTCATTGGGCAAATGGAGGGAATCTCTGAACTCTGAACAAATCCTCCCATTTCCCATGTAACCTCTTCCATCCATATGGTTCCGTCCATGAAAATGGAGCCCCAGCGTGGAAGGCGTTTTGCACCCACATCTTCACAGATTACATGGTGACTGATGGGAATTCCCTTTCTTCAGGCATAATTCCTTGACCTGAATTACGCTAGCCCAAATAGAAAGGCATGGGGGTGGGGGAGTCCAGGAGAAGGTTCAAAGGGGAGGGAGATGGTGGGATTGTAGCTAACAGAGCCTGGAAACACACGCAAGGGCAGGTCGAGGGCCTCGGTGCCGAGGCCGAGCCAGGGAGACAAGAGGCCACGGAGGGCAGAGCCACAGCCTGGTGCACCGGGGATGGAATGTGATGCCCTCTGCGCCTGGCTGTGCGTGTCCCCTGGTCTTAGGGTGGTAAGAAGCATGGACTCCTAGGTTCCTCTCTGAGAAGCCAGTGACTCTGGGGGGTGTTTTCTGTTCACTGAACTTGCAAACAAACTTTAGAAACACGGTCGTGGTGGGCAGTCAAGGCCCCAGTCCGGGTCCACGAATGTATTTCTTTCTCCCAGAGAAGGGGCTTCACCTTAGGCCAAACGGATCTGGCTTCCCCCATAAAGTATCCCAGGACCCCCACGGCAGGACAACAGTTCACAAGGAACCCATCTTCCGCGGGATTAATTTACGAAACGGGGCACAACCAAAACACCCAGGACAACCTCATCATTTCAGATCCAGTGAATAAGAACCATCCCCTTTATGTCCTGTTTGACAGTCCATGCGGAAATCAGGTACTGGCTGCTCAGGGTGGCTCACGTACTCACTTGTAGTGAAACTTCCTTGGTAGGCGGCTCTGACCTGAGACTTCAAGTAGCAAAGCACCACCACGTGGTACGTGTGCCCAGCGAGCAGGCCCCCGATGGCACGCTCCGTGACCGACAGGTTCTGCCTCAGCACCAGGGACTGATCGTGGGCCGAGGTGACAGTGAGGTCATAAAAGTAAGGACTGGGGGGCTCGGGCCTCTCCCAGTGGATTCTGGCGCTGTTCTCTGTGACGTCCGACACCTGGACCTCCCGGAACGCCTTAACTGGAAAACAGATGGAAGCAGAATGTGGGGATAAAACTTAGAACCCCACGTGACTGTAGCACACAGGCAGCAGAAGAACAGAAGCGATGTATCAGCAGGCAACTGGGTGGGAATTCGGGTGAGCAAGGAGCTAATTTCTTGTTTGAGCTCCTGAGAACTGTTAGTCTCGTAAGCTACTGACATACACGAAACGTGGAATTCATAATCTCATTATTCATCAGCAAGATGCATCACTATTTCTTTTCTATGGAGAATCTGTGCTGTTAAGGAGAAACTTTGAAAACACACAGTCCAGGGGCACCTGGGGGGGGTTCAGTCGGTTGAGCATCCGACTCTGGCTCAGGTCACGATCTCGAGGTTTGTGACTTCGAGCCCCGCGTCGGGCTCTGTGCTGACAGCTCAGGGCCTGGAGCCTGCTTCGGATTCTGTGTCTCCCTCTCTCTGTCCTTCCTCTGCTCCCACTCACTCTCTCTCTCTCAAAAATAAATGTACATAAAAAAAAAAGAAAAAGAAAACACACAGTCCAGTGTGCTAATCTGAAATGAGACATCCAAAACAGAATGAGCTCCGTAATTTAGAATGTGTTAAATTTAAACTCCAGGGCGTGACAGGAAATTCTTTTAAAGGAATCCCTGCTTTCTCTCCGTTCATCAAATGAAGACAATTTCTACCTTTTCGCAGACACGCTCATTCCGCCTTCACCTTTCTATATGGTTTGTGACTCTCTAGTATCTTCTAGCATCAGAGGAAAAAATAAAACAAATTCTGGGTCTCATTAAGCCCGCCCACCCTCCTATCTCATTCCATCTGGAAGGTGTCTTCCCCATGGACAGCATTTGTGGGGCAGGGGGGTTGATCATCCAGGCTGTGACTTGCCCAATATTGGAACCATTCCAATATTGCCAACATCCCAATATTGGCAATATTCACCAAACATCCCAATATTGCCAAAGCGTGCATCTTGGGGCCTCCTTCCCGCGGGAAAACCCGAGATGGGGTTCGGGGCCCGGGGTGGGCAGTGGGGGAAGGAGGCAGCAGAAGGCGGGAGACCCATTTCACCTGCTTTTTGTGAGGAGCTCCCCAGCCTCACAGAGCTAAGAGACAGGCCGCTTCCTAACAGAAGAAAAGCAACGCTTTGACAATCGCACGCTCTGACCGGCACCTTCTAAAACGCATCATCATCTAGATGCATAAATCCCAGCTCAGTGACGGCATTTCAACTGCTTTATAGACAGGCTTCGAAGGACGTGCCCTGAGCACAGGGAATAAGGATGTCACAGCTGGGCAGCCCTCACGGTGCTTTCTTACCCACGGGCTTAGCAGCGTCTGTCTTGCTGGTGGCCAGTTTGGCGGCCTGGGGCTTGGCGGCCTCGGGCTTGGCGGCCGCTGGTTTGGCTGCGGCAGGGGGTCTCACAGCTGCTGGCTTCGCGGCTGCCGGCTTCGAGGCCGCCGGCTTCGCGGCCACCGCGGGTCTGACCGTGGCCGTCTTGGTGGCCTCGGGCTTGGCGGCCACGGGTCTCCCAGACGCCGGTCTCGAGGCCGCCGGTTTGGGCGCAGCTGGCTTTGCTGCGACCGGCTTAGAGGCCGGCAGGTTTACTACTGTGACTGGTTTCGTCGTGGTGGTCACCGCTTCCGTGGAGGCCACCGGCTTCGCTGTGGTCACTAGTTTGGATGCGGGACTCGAAGTCACGTTATTCGGAATATTTCTGTTAAGACAAATTAAGTACTGTTTAATATTATTTAACATTATTTGTTAAATATTTTTATAATTATTATTTAATTATAATTTTAACTTTAATATTATTGTTTTAATATTTAATATTTTAATATTATTTAATATTTTAATATTTAATATGAGTATTTTTGTTTAATATTATTGTTGTTTAATATTTAATTATTTAATTTATAATGTAATATAAATATATTTATATATTTATATAAATTAGTATAATATTATATAATAATTTTATATATTATATTTATATTTATATTTATATTTATATTTATAATATAAATATATAATATATTTATATATAAATATATTTGTATTATATATAATATATATATATTATAAATATTATAAATATTATAACTATTATAAATATTATAAATATTATATACTATATATAATATATAGTATAAAGATTATAAATATTATATACTATATATACTATAAATATTATAAATATTATAAATATATATTATATTTATAAATATATTTATATTTATATAATATAAATATATATATTTATATTTATATATTATATTTATATTTTATATATATATAATTTTATATATTATATAATATTACATATTATATGTATGTGTACATATACATAATACATATGTAAATATGTATTATATTATATATTATGTATTACATATAAACATATTATATATAAATGTGATATTATAGAATATATAATATAATAAAATATTGTTTAATATTTAACTATTGTTAAACATTGCATGTCTTTGCCAGCTATCTACGGTTTACAAAAACACAATCCCACGAGCTATGTGAAATTTGCTGCTTTATCAAAATGCACGCAGTAGTTCTGATATTACACATCAGTATTGCTTATATTAAATTCTTTCCTTTTAGAATTGTGCCACAGAAAAGATACTGAAAAGCATATAAAGTAATAGAATCATTAAAAATGAAGCCCACAGGGGTGCCCAGGTGGCTGAGCCAGTGAAGCGTCTTGACTCTTGGTTTCAGCTCAGATCATAATGTCACGGTTGGTGAGTTCAAGCCCCGAGCTGGGCTCTGTGCTGACAGTGGGGAGCCTGCTTGGGATTCTCTCTCTTCCTCTCTCTCTCTGCCCTCCTCTCCCTGCTCTCTCTCTCTCTCTCTCTCAAAATAAATTATTCCTTTAAAAAGTGAAGCCTATATTGTACTATACGTACATCCGTCATCTTAATTGTAATTTATACAATAAGGGCAGGAGAACGTAAAGAGACAATAATAAATACTTTAATTATTATTCTTGTTAGCAAAAATACAGTAATAATACTCGAACAACGTCCGAAATGTAAAAATTGACCAACTGAAACATATACGCCATGAATTAAAAAAAAAAAAACAAACAGTTAACAGCTACTCTCATGATAAGAAAATATCCATTCAACCAAATGCTGTGCTGAGCTCAAAATTTTAAGGTCGGTGTATACTTTCACTCCCAGACCTTATTGCGTGTGTTTGTTTGCATTAATTTTCGCGTGTGTGGTTGTTTTTTTTCTCACAATGTCTTGATCTATTATGAACCTCTAGAAAGAACGGCAATATAAGGAGACACGGATCCACCAACAGCCACACGGATCCAACCTGTGTCCACTTCCGGCCCCGAGATGGGCACTCGTGAATTCCTAGAGCTGTCACGCTCCATGTGTTCGGCAGTATATTTTCCAGTTGGTGTCATAAAACCTCAAATACTATGCTATATTGCCCATTCTGTCTTCCTAAGATAAGGTTAAGAATGTTTGAGAGGAATCCCAAAGATAATTAAGGTGAGGAAAAGAGAGCCCCTGAACCTGGACAGAGCAGGACACACATCACGACACCAGAAAGGGTCACAGCGCCCTCAGCGGTGATTTTCAGCCTGAGAACGGAGTACCTTTCTCCAGGGACAAGGGCAAGAGATGAAGGACAGAAGGGCTGGTAAAGGGAGGCGGTTCTCTGTCCCCACCCTGGAGGTCAGCCGGGAGTAAGCCACATACTCATTTTTCAAGGATTAAGTCGGGTCTGCATCTCCTCTGGGGGCTACAGGAAGAACCCTCTGCTCCCCGACAAAGCGTGACAGTCTGTCGCATGCCCTCTAGGGGCACAACTTGCTGGCACATCGGCCGGGCTCAGTTCCTGCCACCACGTGGCCATCGCCTAGCCCTCTGTCACACGGCCACCCGGCCCTCCTCTCCGCTCCTGGAGTGGGCAACAAAGACGGAGCTGAGCCAGCATCCCTGTGGGTACGAGCCCCCCAGCCCCCACCCTCTCATCTGCCTTCCTGGAGGAACACGCACGTCGCCTCCCGACGTCACCATCACCTATGTTATCATGGCACTAATCGTTTTAAGTCTCGGAGCCCATTTCTTGGTTAATGTATCCAGTCCTTCCATACGAGATCATTTCACACCAGGTGCCGTAGACTGTTTAAACACATGGCCCCAACTCCCCACCCTCTCTGTTCCCATGCCCTTCACAGTGTGATGTGACAGGGCCTCCCATGGAGTGCAGTCCCCCGCTGTTGAATCTAGACCGGCTGGCCCACCGGACATGCCTTGGCCAACAGACTGCGGCAGAAGTAACCGTTCGCTGGCTCCAGTCTCGGCCCCAAGAGGCCTCACGGCCTCTGCCTTCTCTCACGGAACCCTTCCCATCCACCTGGGAGCCAACTCCCAACACTGCCTCCTGGAGAAGGAGAGGCCGTGTGGAGCCGAGGCGAGCCAACTGGCCGAGACCATCCTGACCGCCGTCCACAGCCGACAGCTGACATGACCACAAACATGTGAGCGAGCCCAGCTGAGCCCAAGCAGAAACTGCTAACCCACAGAACCGCGCGTTAAATAAACAGTTGTTTTAAGCCACTACGTTTCGGGCAGTCTGCTCCGCAGCAAAAGCGAAGGGATACAACAGATTCTCTGCAGGGCATGCTCCACGTGTCCCTCGGGAAGTCACAGTCTCTGGATTTCAATGTCCCCGTCATGAAGTTAGACACCGTCTGGAGGACCTCCGCCCTCTGTCTAGCACTGTAGTTTTTAAGACAATCGTGACGATACTTACAACTGTTTGTGACCAAACTTCACAGGATTCTTTGTCAGTTGGTCCCCTTGGAACCAATCGCACTGTTTCCTGATATCTGGGGACAAGTAAAAAGCATTTTCACCTGCAGAGAAAGAGAGGGAAAAAAATATCTTGCAAGTGCCTGTAGATCACATGCAAATTAAAATTCATCTGCTAACGAGTTCAGTGGAGCCCACAGCAGGCAGTCCGTGTGTACTTGTTGAATCCATTCATCCCCCCAGACAAGCTAAGTCCAATCAATTCAAACAGTAAGCCTACCGGTCCTCGATCCATAAAACATCTCAAGCCACAATCTTTTGTTTGGCAATAGTTGGGTGATGAGGTTGAAGAAAAGATTCACTCAGTGTGAAGGGAAGACAGGACTCAAAGAAAAATCACAGAGTTTAACAAGTTGGTCCAAGCTCCTGAACATCAAATTGTGACTGAATTACTTGTAATATTTTCTCAATGCTGCGTTTAATAAAACTTTTGTTTTCAATCTTTGGAAGGCAGTGACAGCGTTCCCAGTGTGAACCTGCTGGCCTACCTTTGCTTCATGTTTTTCCTCTAAGACTCTGGAGGGACAGGCCTTCACAAACCGGAACGCTGTTTTCACAGAGCTCAACTTTCCCTTGAATAATAAACTCTCCACACATGCGTGTTTGTTCCTACTTCTTACAGCTCCCTCACTTATGAGACACTCTCCTCTGCTGACCTGGGGCCATGAACTGCGCTGACCTGGGGCCACGAGCCGCGGCCGGGCCCTGGGGCATCAGGAGAACGATACCCTCCCTCAGGGACCATGCATTCTACTGGGACCACAGATCACACAAATGAATAACCAGCAGGCCTTGGGATAGATACGGTAATTAGCATCCAGACTAACGATGAGAAAGCCTTGGGAGTGGGGAGCATTCGCGGTGAGTAGGGGCAACTAGAGATATGCTTTGAGGATGATTGTGGGTTTGCCGCTAAAGCAGAGGTGGAGAGAGATCCCAGGGAGGAGAGTCCCATCAGCAAAGGCCCAGAAGTTTCCAAGTATGGGGCTAGCGGCTAAGCCCAGATCAATGCAACTCCTTCTAGGAGCTTCCCCATTTATTATGTCATGCATAATAAGTGGGCACTTGATCCGCGGTATACTCGCAGGGTCTATGGCTGGGAGGCACCCAGGCAAATTTGGTTGAATACAGGAGTCAGCAAGGACAGGATGTCCAGCTGTGGGTTCACTGTCAACCTTGGCTCCTAAAGTGCGTCTGAGACACGACAGGTGTCATACGTATGTGTGTTGAATGAACGAACAAGTCGGCATCAGCACGCTAGACGTCTCTTCCGCGCCCGCGGCCCCACGTCCCTGATGGCCCGAGGGTATGGGCTGGCAGGAAGACCCTGACCCGGGCCCACGCTGTCCCCTGAAGGACTTACTGCTGACGAAGGACGGCAACAACCTCCCAAAGCGCATCAGCGGCTCCTCGTTGAGCTCGGTCGACTTATCCAACAGTTTGAAGAAGACGTCGCTTGGCTCACTGGCGAAGTTGTACAGCTCCTTGACGTTCACCTTCCTGCCGATGCCCAGAATCACGAAGAAGTAACCCTTGCACTTGGCCTGCAAGATGACCCCCTGGGCCTCTTCCAGCTGCTGCTTGTTGACCTCTCCCGTCAGCATCAGAACCACGACTTTCATGTCCCGTGGGTTGGGTGCGCTTTCGAAGACGTTCTCTATGGTGTACTGGATGGCGCGGCCCAAGTCCCTGGTGCCCTGCAGCTGTGTCATTCTGCTGCTGAGAAAGTCCACCAGCTTCTCCTTGGAGCCGTAGTCCGTCAGGGAGAACTCCACCTTCACGGGGGGCACGCTGGCGTTCCCTGCGGACTCATAGGGCGCGTGCTGCACAACCGCCACCCTGGCAAAGTGCTGGGCGGCCTTGGGGTCTGGGCTCAGGTCCAGCTGTCTGACCAGGTACCCTATGTACTTCCTCATCTCATTGAACTGGAACAGGCTGGTGGCCTCGGAGCTATCTAAGATGAAAGCCATGTCGATGTCCACGTCGCTGCCCGCCGCTCTCCTGTCCCGGAAGGAAGGCCTCCAGCTGCCAAAGCCACAGGACGGGTCAATGTTGCAGATGTCTAGAAAGAAGACAGGCAGCCCGTTTATTCTGTGACTCCCACTGCAAGACTGTACATTAATCTGTTGGGAGTCTGGGGTAATGAAATCGTCACATAATACAGAAGCCTATTCATAGCTTGCTGCCTTTTTGTGGCCAGATTTCAGTTTTCATCACCTAACACTAAATCAAACAGATCAGTAAGCTGAACTCCTTATTCTGATACTATGGTATTGGCGTTAGAAGGAGGAAGAGGAGGGAGAGGAGGGGGAGGGGAGATGCTGGAGGGAGAGGGAAACGGGGAAGGGAAAAAAGGGTGGAGGAGGGAGAGGGAGGGGGAAGGGAAGGAAGCGGGGGAGAGGGAAGGGGAAGAAGGATGGGGAGGAGGGGGAGAGGAAGGGAGAAAGAAGAATTAGGGGGGAGGGGAGGGGAGGGGAGGGGAGGGGAGGGAAGAAAACTACTTCTTTGCCACGCTGAAGAAATGTGTTCTAGAAAGGCACAAAGCCAGATCATTGAAATCTGGACTCCAAGGTCAAAATGTAAGCAGAGCCTACTTTCTCCTTTATTTCCTGTCTATCAAAGAGAAGCTCGGTCTGAGGGGTTTCTACTTTAAATATGGAAACTACTTATGTAGGAATTACACTGGCAAACGCAAGGCGTGATGAATCTTCATGCAACTCAGGCCCTTTACATGGATGACAAATATTCGTTCAAACGTCGCCCCGTGGATAGTACAGTACATCTTATAACACACTGTCCTGCTCAAGAAGCCCTTACCCAGGCAAACGTGACACGTCAGGACGGTCTTCAAGAAGTCGGTGAGGTCTCTCCTAGGGGGCAGGACAAGCGCGTGTCCCACTGCGGTGTTATTGATCTGGTTCAAACAAAAGGAAATGCTTGGTAGGAGTGTCCGTGATAAGTAACCACTTGAAAATGGAGCAGCGGAGTCGAGTCGTGTCCGTAAAATAAGCTTCCCAACAGATCACCCCCTCTTCTCGGGGGTGGTGTTGGTGGGGTTTGGGAGGAGGTGCTGAGCTTAATAGGAAAACACAGGCTTTCTTCTGTGGAGCTGAGCTGAAGTTCAGATCCCTCTCCTGCACTTTCCGCTGGGCCCGAAGGAAAATTATTTAACCTCTCCGAGGTCCAATTTCCTGAGCTGAAAATGGGGGTAATATTAAATTCCCCATGTCCAATTACATGATGCGTGGGAAATGGCTGCTATAGCTCTAGGAAATAGTGGGCACTTGAATGGCACAGTTATTCTCGGCCACAATAACAGCCACCGACACACGTTAGCTCCAAACTCTCCCAGAAGGGGATTTAACCACAAGGCAGGTAGTGAAATCGCTTCTAGAAGGTTCAAGAAGCCCTGATCATCACGGTGCCTTGGGACCCCATCACTAAGTATTTATTGCGTGTAAAAGTAAAGTTAACTAATGAATGAATAATTGACTTTTCGAACTTGCTGGGACACTGCTGTTAAGAAACACAAGTGGTTCGGGGCGCCTGGGTGGCTCAGTCGGTTAAGTATCGACTTCAGCTCAGGTCATGATCTCGTGGTCCGTGAGTTCGAGCCCCGCGTCAGGCTCTGTGCTGACGGCTCGGAGCCTGGAGCCTGTTTCAGATTCTGTGTCTCCCTCTCTCTGACCCTCCCCCGTTCATGCTCTGTCTCTCTCTGTCTCAAAAATAAGTAAAGTTCTTTAAAAAAAAAAAAAAAAAAAAGAAACACAAGTGGTTCTGGGTCACTCAGCCCACACGAGGGAAAATGTACATAAATGAGCCCCTTATGAGGGCAGACAGCTGAAAGCCCAAGCTGGATTCCCAGGCCCAGCGTTGTGTGCTCAAACTGGCCTGTGGTTTGGCAGAATAAACCCTGAGGGACGGCACCAATGACCAGACCGTCTTTCACTGACGTGGGCAGGGGTAAAACCATAGAATACCCAGTCTTGGAGGGAAGACAGCAGGGACCATCCTCCCCCACTTTGCCTTTCACAGGCGAGAAACCTAAAACACAGAGAGGTTAAGTGACATGACCATATTACTTCGGTGACTTAAAGCTAGAAAGTGGGCAGGCTGGAACAAGGGCTCTTTCCCATCATGCCCACTGCCCACTCGGCCTGAGCAATGCCGCCATCGTTGGCACTGAGTAAATATTAAGTGATGAATTAGCCAATTATGATATACATCATTGTCACAATTAAACCAGCTATTTAAGCAAACGACAAGGGAGCACTTTGCGGCTTCACAGCGAAGGCTGACCATCCTGGCTGAAGAAAGGTTGGAACAGGGGTGCATGGACGTCTGGGGGACCTCCCTAGGGCACTGGCAGCCTCAGGGTCAGCCCTGGGAGAGTCTCCTCCAGCAGGTGAGGAAGGACCCAGTGGGAATAAATCACAGGCATGTGGATGTCGCTCTAGAGTCAGAGCCACTCGGCTGTCCCGGAAATATCGCTCAAGTAGCTGCCAATCACAACAGCCTCATCCAGGAGCTTTTGGAAACTATGGTGCATGAATCCATCAAGCAGGCACCAGGTGCCCGAGAACATTCTCAGAGCCCAAGAAGAGCCGAAGGAGATGTCAACCGTGCCCACAGGGTACAGACCTGCAACGCGCTGATAAGCTGCCGGTCCTCCTGGCTCGTGAGGAACAAGGGGGTGATCCCCGCATCCGAAAGCTTTAGCACAGCCTCCCTGAGCTGTGGGGACGCCCTCGTGGGCTTATTGCTGAAGAAAACAGCCACTTTCCTCATCAGGAATCCGTTCCTCACACGCTTAAACGTGTTTCTGGCCACGAAGGACATGGCCGTTTCCAGACTCTGTTGCTTGGACGTCAGAGCCACCTGAAGGTTCTTGATCTTGTCCAAGAGGACCGACTTCTTCTTGGAGTCGGCAAACCGGATCTCCGTGGTCACCTCGTTGTTGTAGGTGACCACGGCCACGCGTGCCCCCCGAGGGCAGTTGCTCTCAGCAATGGTCAGGTCGCCCACGATCCTCAGGAGCACATCCCTCATCCGGCTAAACGTGTCTTGGGTCACCCCCTCCGAGGTGTCTAAGGCAAAGGCCAGTTCCGTCGGGAAGACGGGGCATTCCAGGGGCCCTGTGGGAAGTGGCGGGTTTTCAAAGACAAACTTTACTTACCGGGAAAGGGGTCTTCTTCCCGCAGGAGAAAGTCAAACGGCTGAAGTCAACTTACCATAGCAGCAAGCTAGAAAAGAAACAGAGAGAGGAGTGAAACACAGGTACTACATGAGCATCTCAAACATGAGAGCAGACGTGCGTCACAGACAGCAAAGATCATGTACTTACGACATTTATCTTTGATGCTTTGGACAAGGGCACATTGCTTTAAAAAGAAAGGAAAGAAGCGTGAGGGGGGCGGACAAGAGGCTTACAGCTCAACGACTGGTGATACACACATGCAACTTACATCCATGGAGTCACCTCTGTTGCCCTTGGGACCCTGTGGGACGAGAAGGAGAGGGTGAGAAGCACCACAGATGCGCGGGACCAGCAACGCGACAGAAACACAGCTGAGGGAGCAAAGGTGGGTCTGGGCTGCCCCTGACCATTTTCAGGCTCTCCCTGTAAATCTGACTTTACTGCTCAAGGAACAAAAGAGAGGGGAAACTTTGAGGACAGAAGTGTTTCCCCTGCAAAATAAAAAGCTCCACACCCTGAAAACCTGGAAGGTTGTGACAAATCAAAGGGATCACACATTTGGGCTCGAGTCTAAACATGACTTCTCCTGAGAGTAGAGCTTTCTTTCCACCTGCGATCCTAGTATCTCCTGTTCACAGAAGGGACAGCGACGCGTCACTTAGCTAAGCCTCAGCTCCAGATCTGAAGTGCACTGGCTGCATACCACCCCAGAGGAGGCCCAAGGACAGACCCATGGCTGCTCTCAGGGTCTTATCACAATACACAGCCGCCCTGACGGCCAAGCAATTGTCTCCTGGGCCAGTCAGGTGCGTTTCCACAAGACTGCAGACTGCCGTACGCTAAATGCTTCACTTTCTTAAAGGCAGAAATCACGTGACTTAGCCTTTACCCAAGTCTGACCAGTCTAATCCCTCCACCTTTCCTTATATGAGTGATTGTCCATCATTCTCTGAACCTCATGAAATTTAACGTAGGGAGACAATATAGGGAGAAATTCAAGTAAGGAAACGAAGATATTCATAATGAAGAAATGCAAGGGGCTGCAGAAGGTCGCCCTCTTGGCCCCAGGTGGCCTAGCACTCGTGGGTTTTAAACCATAAATCAGAAGCTGTCTTGGGGATTTTACAGACCACAGGAAATAGTTCGCAAACCGACGTCTGACATAAATTATACTATTTCTACAAGATGCAACCAAGAGGTATTAGAACTTGCCCTCTCTCTCTCTCTCTCTTTTTTTTTTTTTTTTTTTTGTCCTGTACACAAACCTCAAACCTACCCCAGGAAATTATAAAGGCAAATTACAATATACCCTAGACCACAAGGTTCCACAAGAAACTTCTTTGGAACGTTTCTGGTTAGTCTCAAATTCAAAAGCTCTTTTCTCCATTGTGACATCAAAAGAAAAGTGGTTTATAAAAAAAAAAAAAAAATCAATGACAACAAAAAAGGAGCACGTCTTTTCTGGGAGGGAAGGAGGTTGTAAGAAGTTTACAAAGGGACACATGTAAAGCTTCCAGCCCATGGCTGGACTGGAACTGGGTGGGTGGGTACTTACAGATGGTCCTGGGTAGCCAGGGTCCCCCTTCTGCCCAATTGCCCCTGGAGGTCCTGAATTTCCCTAGAAAAGGCAGAACAAACAGTGAGATGCTTGCCCAAGAACCATTAAGAAGACTATCCATGGAGGGACGCCCGGCGGGCTCAGTCTGAGCCCTCAGTCTGAGACTTCGGCTCAGGTCACGATCTTACAGTTCGTCAGTTCGAGCCCCGCATCGGGCTCTGTGCTGACAGCTCAGAGCCCGGAGCCCGCTTCGGATTCTGTCTCCCTCCTTCTCTGCCCCTCCCCCCCTTCTCTTTCTCTCTCTCTTTCAAAAATAAAATAAACGTCAAAAAATTTTTAAATAAAAATTTAAAAAAAAAAGACGATCCACAGATGTGCAAGAATGCAATAAACGGCAATCAGTGAGACCAGCGCTCGGTGCAGATAACCAATCCAACGTGGTAAAACCACCTGGAAAAGTAAATGATGCAGTTTGTCTCCACTGAGCAAATTAACAGGATCATATGACGATTTTAACTATATTTCAAGCTAAAAATAACCGTTTCCCACATCGAGACCGCGACATGCTAATTCAGGACTCGGTGCAATCTTAAGAGGATGAGTAAACATCCACTGTAGACAGTCATTTGGAGCCAAAAGCAGCTTCAGGAAGAGGACCGTTATGCCTTGGAGGCGGGGAGCGTGGGGTCTGGTGATCCTTGAGATGTGTTAGCAGAAGGGCTTCTGGGGCCTCCCCGTAAGGGCAGCACGGCTGAAGAAGGCAGCGCAGACAACCACAAGGGGTCCTGAGGACACTGGCCTGGGGCCTAGGACTCCTTTTCTTGTACCCCACATGCCACCAGCCAGGTTGCCGGTGAAGAAGGAGAATGTTCACCACACGTGTTCTCATCCCCCACCTGCAGCCAGGTGCGGGCAGACTCACCCTTCGGCCCCTGATGCCTTTGGGTCCTGGTCCTCCATCCGTCCCGGGCTCGCCAGGGGCACCCTGCAAAGAGAGCCAGGAAGAGGCACATTAAGTTCTGAAACGGAGGGTCCAGCGGAGGGCCCCCGGGCATCTGGACCACACTCCCCAGGGCAGCCAAATGGCTAACTCTGGTTTACATTCCACTGGGTTACTAGTACGTCCGTGTCCTCCACAGATGCAGCCTTAGTTTACCGCCCCCATGATGACGATGTCATACAGATCAGAGCATGTCAAGTTTACAAAGTGTGTGATTGCCATGTCATTTGATCCAACCCTCGCAAGGCCCAAGGCAAGAACGCTGTCCACTGTCACCTCCACTTACCGGGTGAGGGAGTATCTCAGAGAGGGCGGGGCCTTCGTAAGCGGCTGACCCCACACTAACACCACGATATTCCGATTTTCAGCCCATGAACATGCCAGACGCAGCCCCCCAAAACGGTGACGTTTCACCACCAGGGGAATATTTATTTACCTTTGGACCAGGGTACCCAGGGAATCCTCTTTCTCCCTGTAAGAGACAAATAAATAACTCAGTTTTGGGTCCTAATTTACATGCATCTAAAAGAAATTATTCTTGAGCAGAAACAAATACATCCACGGAGTCACCAAGACAAAAAAAAAAAAAAAAAAAAAAAACGCATGATATTCCAACAAAATTTTGAGAAATACTTC
This sequence comes from Panthera onca, assembly GCF_046562875.1. Lineage (NCBI taxonomy): Eukaryota > Metazoa > Chordata > Mammalia > Carnivora > Felidae > Panthera > Panthera onca. The sequence continues at coordinate 3,853,111 of NC_138346.1, read as the reverse complement.
TCTAAAGACACAAGACGCCAGAAGCTCAGGAATCCTCAGCAGATACGCACTTTTCTGCCTTTGCGTCCTTCACCGCCAACCCCATCTCTGCCATCATCGCCCTGGGGGTGGAAAGGGAGCATTACTGCAGGCCGCCATGCTGGGCACCCCACAACCTCTCTGTCTAGAGCCCGGAGCACAGGGTCGTTGGGTCCCTGAAGGGTTCCCAGATCGAGGAAGTGTTCCTGCTCCCACCCCATCCTCCAGGTGCAAACAAGACAGCCGTCTGCAAGTAAGTGGGTTTAATGGACTCCTTTGGGAAAATGGTGCTGGTGTGCCACCGATAAAAAGAACATCTGACAGCCACCGGGAAAGACAGCACTTGGGTGTGGAGTCAAAGGCCCGCGGAATCTCTGAGACTCTTAGAGCAGAAAGGACTCCCAAAAGTCACCTTGCCAAAGCGCATCCTTGACTCTTTGATTCTAGCAGGAACGCAGGACTCAGTCTCTCATGCCCTCCTGAGTCTCCTTCTCTCCTCTCCCCACCGTGGCTTCCCCCCCTCCTTCCAGGTCGTGCCACTGGACTGCCTTCTTTCCAAACACCCCCCTCCCTATGCCCTCCAATCTGTCCCATCACACCCTCGCGGGAGACTTTCAGAACTGCACTCCATTGACTATTTCAAAAGAATGAGAACAATATGTGTGAAATATATACACCGGTAACTCTAAAACAGACGCAGAGCATGCTATTTAGTTAATTTAAAGTTTTAAGCAAACATCAACAGCTAAAGAGCCATTGCCCCCAAATTTATGGACACACCATCAAGAGATTTCCTTCTGGTCTGAACAGATTTTAAAGCCTGATTTTTCCCCCCTCTGCTTCTGAAACTAAAAGTAACAGAAACGGATCCTTCAAACTTCAGTTTTCTGTAGAGAGGTTACATACACACACGCAAAAATATGTTAAAGTTTGGGATTATAAATCAGATCGACCGGGTCCTCAAAACTTTCTTAAAACATTCTACAGATTTCTTTGCCCTGTACAGAAGTGTGTATTAAAAAAGTATCGTTCGTGAGCAGTCAGATTGTCTTTAGATAATATTTTAAAAAATGAGTTATCAAGGTAATAACTTCTATTCCTAGGATGTCTCATCCAAAGGAAACAGTTTCAATCTGGACTGAGACCTGATCAGATATGATTGCATTTTAACCAAAGGACATTTATTTCTCTGCAGAAAAACTCCATCTAGTCATGGTCACAAACCATTTACAGGACGATAATGAAGGTGGTTCAAGCTTCAGTGAGTCCCCACATTCACTTCCCAGGAAAAACACAAGAAAAAAATGTCTTTCCCCACTCTTCCCCGATGTAATGAAACTTATTTTGAAATTGATTTGCTGTTTATAAGCAGTCAGTCTCACTGCATTCGGTCATATCCCCAGGGACACAAGGGGACAACTATCCAGTTACCTGTTTAGGACCAACCCAATTTGCAACGAGAAAGGCTAGCCCAGAGAAAGGCCCCATCTCCCCTGCCTCGCACCTTCCAGCAAAGGATTGGCCACAGCACATCCTGATCTTACCGTCTCCCCTCGGGGGCCCCGGCTCCCGACTCCTCCCTTTGGTCCCGGCTCTCCAGGCTCGCCCTACACACGAGAAACAAGGCTGAGACAGCTGTGGGGCTGAGACCATTTAAAACATGATTCCAAGCAATTTCTGTTCTACGTGACGCCAGCAGTAAGGTAAAGTCAGTGGGTGTTGACTACAGCAGGGAAACCCCCACCACCACCAGCAGACCGAGAGACAACCGTGGATTCACACGAACACGTTTCCTTTACTGAGAAAAGGCTGCCCTTTGAGGCCCGTTCTGATAAATTGTGTTTTTTCTTAAGGCTTATGGAAAGTCGGTTCTCAGACAGTCTTCGTATGACAAGCTGCTGTTATCCAAAAGAGTCGGGGAGCTGGGCCTCTTGGATTAGCTAAATATGGCCAGCAGAGCTCTGTGCGTGCGGTGCCAGTGTTTAAAGAATGTGTGTTCAATGCAACACTGGGGCTGTGCTAAGTGCCTCCCATCTGCTCTGATGACTCCAAGGAGGCCAAACTCCCGTCACATACACAGGCACGAACAGATCAGGGAATCCACCAGCTGCTGGCAGGTTCCGGCCACAAGAAAGCCAACCCGCTGAGTCCAGCCCGTGAGTTCCCTTCAGGTGGGACAGGACAGGGATCCCACTGGCCAAGCCGGGCTGGCAGCTGGGGGGGCTGGATGCAGACTAAGCAGGTGAGCACACGGACAGATGAGGGGAAGGCCACAGAGGGTATGGCTGGGCCCTGACCTCAGGAAATGAGCTCTACTTTGGTTAAGACAAACCTTTCTTCCCAGGGGACCGACTCTGCCACGTTCTCCAGGAGCACCCGCAGTCCCTCCGCTTCCCTGGAGCAGGGAGAGGAGCATGTCAATGAAATATTCACCCTCCAGCCAGAGGCCCTGCACTCGGCCCCCACCCCGCAGCACTCAGTGCCAAGTGCGGTGCCGGGGACCCAAATGCACATGGACGTGGCTTGTGCAAATCTAACACATCCGTGTGACTGCTCGGGACCAGCTTCCACAAACCAACCCGTGTTGCAGTTAATATCCCGAGTCCCTGACTAGAAGAGAAGAACCCAGATTTTGTGGGACTTTGTTTCCTCTCCCTTTTCACACCTCCACAGTGACACCTGATTATACAGGTGCAGAATCCTGTACACGTATCCCCTGAGGGAGTAAGTAAATAATGAAGAAACATAGCTCTTAAAACGGGGTGCAGCCTCCAGAGCCCAGAAATGACCCACACGAACATGCGAAAACCAGGTGGTTGGAGCTCTTTGTCATTGGTGACTATTAGAAGAGTTTCACCTCACCCCCACTCCACCTTAAACTCTTGACTAATGAGAGCTTAAATAATGTTGAATAAAACCCACAAAAGCTTTGAAAATAGGTATTTATCAGACGGCGAACCAGGAAAGGAATGTCTAAGCCAACAAGGGATCTCACAAAGTTCCTACTTGGTTGCAACACCTTTTTGTCCATTTCTGTAGCAACAAGCCAGCTCTTTGCCCCTTTTCGGTTATTACTGTTTTCTGTAACACATGACAGGGTGGCTCCCTGAACAGCACGTCAGACAGGACGGACACCAAGTGTGCAGTGCTGGGGACCCGGGCCCCACACAGCTAACTCATTTCTGCTCATGGTCACCGAGCCCCGAGATGCATGTCCATGCCTGTGGTCGTTCAAGTTTAAGGAGCAGCTTCAGTGTTGAACCTGAGGGTGGGGAATGCCTTACACCGAATACCGAACCACAAGGCAAACTCCCGGGGCCACATATGAAACAATTCGGCATAAGCCGAGAATTGGGGCAGATTTAGAGTTAACAAAGGTCCAGCCTCAGGCTTTGGAAGTGCAGGATGGCCTCACCACCCAGCTGGCCAGTGTTTGGAAGGAGCAGCACCGGGATTCAGAAGCCCCTGGAGCACCAAGACCAAGGGTCTCTTACTTCCTCAGGCAAACTGGCCAGTCGCCGTGAGGACTGAGGTTGACCCGGGGTCTGTGCTGGCAGGGGGGAGGCGAAGGGAGAAGTCTGTCTACAGTAACACCATCCGCAGGACCTCAGCCTGTGCGGGCCGTGCTCCCGCTTAGCTAAAGACAGGGGTGGGATCAAGCGGACTTACCCGAGGCCCAGAAATGCCTTGTTCACCGATCAGGCCTGGGGGACCCGTGGGACCAGGTGGACCCTGAAGAAGTAAAAGGCCAACGTAAGTGCTGCGTTGAGGTGGCGTTCCATGAGGAACGTCAGGGTGACACCTGCACTTTGCACAGAGCCCAGAGCCTCGCTCCCGCCGGCCGAAAAGACCTCTAGAGACCATGCCTCTGTCTCAGCTGTTAACAGCAGCTCCAACCCGGGACACTAAGGGGGAGGTTAGCTTAAGAAAAATACAAGGAGCCCGGAGGGCTCAGTCGGTTAAGCGTCTGACTCTTGAGTTTCGCTCAGGTCATGCTCTCAGGATTTGTGAGTTTGAGCCCCACATCAGGCCAGAGACAGAAAGGACATCAGTGGTTTCCAGGAGCTGCAGGAGAAGATACGGGAATGACTGCCTAAGGGCTCGGGGGCTCCTCTGGGGATGATGAAAATGTTTTCAAACTATATAGAGCTAATGGTTGTACCACACTGTGAATGTATTATGTGCCACTGAACTCTTCGGTAGTTAATTCTGGGTTCGATTATATAAAACTGGCTGTCACCTCATTCAAATTGAAAACCATCTGGGGACTCCTGGGGAGCTCGGTCGGTTGAGCATCTGACTCTTGATTTCAGCTCAGGCCACGATCTCACGCTTCGTGAGTTCAAGCCCCGGGTCAGGCTCCGTGCTGACAGCGTGGAGTCTGTTTGGGATTCTGTCTCTCGCCCGCTCCCTCTGCCCCTCCCCTGCTTGTGCTGTCTCTGTCTCTCTCAAAACAAGTAAACATTTAAAAATAAACACATGGAACAATTTAAAAACACATACTGGAGCACCTGGGCAAACATCACAAGGCGCACGGCCGCGCTGGGAGTACTGACCTGTCCACCTCGGGTGCCCTGCTCTCCCACGGAGCCCGGCTGGCCTGGGCCGCCCTTGTTGCCCTTGGAAACAAAAGAAGATGAAGGGGGGGCGGTCAGAGTGGTTGAGGCCAGTGTCAGCTGTGTATTTGACAGTCACATCTGGACAAGGGGGTAGGGGAACAGCCCCACAGGGGAGTGGAGGCCACCAGGGCAGTGGCCCCAGGATGAGACATTCAGCACGTACAGCCAGTGCCATTCTGCACGCTTACGATGGTTCCCCACACCTGCCTCACCTCTGCTCAGGATGGTTGTGAAATCAGGATTTTTGAATCCAAACCTGCCTTGCACAGCTGGGCAGACTGACACAGTAAGACGCGGAGACTGGCTGACGAGCAGGTCAGCGGGCACGTCAGGGACGAGGGACGCCCGGACGCCCCCTGCTCCATTCCTCCCCTCAGTCTCTGCCCCTGGTCCCCACAGCCACACGGTTTCACAAGTCGTTTGGAAGAGGCTAAATGCACGGAGTCGGTACAGAAGGTGGTGGCTGGTGTTTGAGCCCCACGCCTTGAAGGCAGAGGGACAAAGCTTTTGGCTCCCAGGCTGATTGCATTCTTGCCCTTTGAGAGCACGTGGTGAGTCATGGTGTGATGGCAGAAGAAAGGCACCAAATTAGAGACTTACCTTAGCTCCCGCTGGTCCCCTTCGGCCAAAGCCGCCCTGTGGAGGAGTCACACAAACTGAGAGGGAGCCCGGGGACGGAGCCCGGGGCTTTCTGTGACGTGAGTCGCCACGAGCCAGACAATGTGCCTGGCCGGCCCTGAGCAGACTCAAGAGAGACACCCTTCCTCCTGCCCTCCTCTCCGCCAAGTTTTGCTTCCACGCTGCCCTGTTAGCCACCCAAATGGGAGTTTTCAGAGTTACTTCCAACCTGCCAAGCAAAATAATGACTCCTTCTGGCTGCACGATCCCAGCCAATTTCAAAAAAGGATGTAAAAATGGTAATGTCAACCTGTCTGTTTTTCAACCATTTTCCTAACTGCAGGCAGAAGTAATGAAATACGTCAATTATAATGGAAGGGAGTCCCAAACTCTCCAAACGCTCCTGGCCAAATATAACACACACTCAGCTAAGTAAAGCATCGGGAGTGCACATACGTGAACCTAAAAAGCCCAACCGTACTTAGTCTGGGCTCATGACTTGGCAACATCTTCCTCGATGTTCCAGAGGTGACCCTTCGTTCAAATAAATGTGGGCCCATCGCATAAGCAATGCTTTCATTCCGATTCTGTGATGGCTTCCTCTCCATCGGAAAGGTTTGGGACGGGAACGCATGAAGGTCCTGGGTGTATCTTTGTGAGGTGAAGGGTTAGTGTTCTGGACACTGTAAGTCACCAGCTCTGTTATGGGGCTTGGCCCATCTGTGGCGTCAACCAAAGAAAGACATTCTCCACTCCCAACGGGCCAGCCCAGAGACCTTCTGGGGTGACTGTTTTAACATTATTCACGGTGGTGGAAACTTCTTTAATGGAAGGCCTTGGCCTCCTTCTACAAATGACACGTGGACAAGTGGAGAAGGAGACGCGCCACGCGGCTCCTTCAGAGTAACAATCTGCCTGGCCTCCCCCAAAGGGCACAACTAGGAGTACGACCAGAGGCTAAGTGCTCAGTGACGCAGTGCTCAGGCCAGAGGCAGCCCGCAGAAGCCCCAGTGTGGCTGTGTGAGACGTGAGGTGGCCCGGTGGGAAGGACACGTTTCACCTTGGCCTGAGCCGGGCACAGCGAGGTCCTAAGGGAAGGAACCGGAGGCCCCCGGGCCAGGCCTCACCCTAGCGCAAGGGAAGAAGCGGGTGGACAAGAGCCCTTGACTCCATCAAGGGTGAACCGAGGTCTCCACCTTGCGCGCAGAAATAAAACAAACTGCAGGCAGGACCCTATTTTAAGTCACTTCGTGAAAACAAGTTTTGGTTCCATCACACGCTGAGCGGGTGGCTCGTTAGAACAGCGGGGTCTTGGGGCACCTGGGTGGCGCAGTCGGTTAAGCGTCCGACTTCAGCCAGGTCACGATCTCGCGGCCTGTGAGTTCGAGCCCCGCGTCAGGCTCTGGGCTGATGGCTCGGAGCCTGGAGCCTGTTTCCGATTCTGTGTCTCCCTCTCTCTCTGCCCCTCCCCCGTTCATGCTCTGTCTCTCTCTGTCCCCAAAATAAATAAAAAACGTTGAAAAAAAAAAAATTAAAAAAAAAAAAAAAAAGAACAGCGGGGTCTTTCCTCATTGGTCAGTTTGCAGTTCGCTCGCAGTAACACTCAGAACTTGTAAGATGGTGTTTTCAAATTTTGTTTTTCTTCTGAATTCTAAAGGCACAATTTTAAAACTTATGCCCCTAGCATACCATGTAATCACGGGTGAGAGTCATCCCTTCCAAAAGCCCCCATCTCAGGGCACAGCCCCCTGAGGGTCCAGCCACTGATGGATCCCTCACCGTGTGGCTGGTGCTGGGGAAACGGCAGAGGTACCATTTTTGGCCGCCCAGACCCAGCCTGCTGCCGCTCTGCTCTCTCAGCTTGTGAGCAGAGCCATCCTGACTGCCCCTGACGCCTTACAAACTTCCAGGCCACTCCTCCCCCGTGCAGGGACCCTCTTCCCCCTCTGGAGCCACGCTCTGTGTTCCCCGGGGCCCTGGGAGCTGCCAAGGGTTTCCCAAGGGTCGTGTACATAGCTTTGGTCTTAGCAGCTCTTCGAGGGGACTCAGAGATTAGGGACGCTACGAGCTCTCCTGCAACAGACATTCGCGAAATGTCTCGAAAAGGCAACCGCCTGATGCAATTCACTAGAAAACACAATCTGGTGTCGTCGCTTGAATTACAGCCGCACCAACAAACAATGACTAAACCCACAAGCATACAACCCATCAGCCTTCTTGCCCCTCACTCCCTCCTGAGTTTGTGCTTCTGTTTGGATTTTTTAAATATTTAGCGGGACAGAGCCTAGCCACATGTTTGAAATCCCCCCCAAAGCCCCCAAGTAAAAATTTGCTGAGTAACGCTGCCCCAGATCGTGTTGGTGATTCAGGAGGCACTTGCTAGGACTCCCCACAAAGCCCCCTGAGCCCCAAGAGGCACTCACGTCCTTCCCGGTTTCTCCAGGCCTTCCAGATACCCCGTCTCTCCCAGGGAGACCCTGACATGGAGAAAAAATCAGCATAAGACTCTCATCCAACTCTGGCATATTGTGCCAGAGACCACGGGAAAGGGGGTTGCTTGTACACATGGCAGGGGGCGGGGGGATGCTTGGTGGGACCCCTTAGACAGGGGTCATGCCGTCTGCACGAGCCTGAGAAGTGCTTTCCGTAAATACCTAAGGGGCATAAATTCTGCAGAAAAGGAGACCCTCTGGGTAGCAGCTGGAGACTGCCTTCCCAGGCACACAGTCCACACCCGACCTCGTGTGCCCATAGCCGTGAAGACCACTTCTGTGGCCCCTGTGGCTGGGGGTGAGCCCTCGGCAAAGGGGGTCCAGGGATGCAGAGCACCGTACCATGGGGCCAATGTCTCCGGTTTCTCCTTTGGGCCCTCTCTGCTGACTGTCCCGTCCTGAGTCACCCTGCAGACAACACAGGTCAGGGACATGAGCCACGTGTGCAAGAAAAAGGCACTTCAAATTCACCTTAGGTAAACAGAAGAGTTTGCCACCCTTCTCAGCCTATGGCTCTACAAAACCTATAGGCCAAACCCCTCCCGAGCCAGCCTCCCTCCTCCTGGGCCAGCTTCCCTCCTCCCGGGCCAGCCTCCCTCCTCCTGGGCCAGCCTCCCTCCTCCTGGGCCAGCTTCCCTCCTCCCCACCACCCCCCTTCCCCCACCCCTGCCCTGCCAGCCTCCCTTCCTCCTCCCAGGCCAGCCTCCCTCCTCCTGGGCCAGCCTCCCTCTTCCTGGGCCAGCTTCCCTCCTCCCCACCACCCCCCTTCCCCCACCCCTGCCCTGCCAGCCTCCCTTCCTCCTCCCAGGCCAGCCTCCCTCCTCCTGGGCCAGCCTCCCTCCTCCTGGGCCAGCTTCCCTCCTCCCCACCGGGCCAGCTTCCCTCCTCCCCACCGGGCCAGCTTCCCTCCTCCTGGGCCAGCTTCCCTCCTCCCTACCAGGCCAGCTTCCCTCCTCCCCACCCGGCCAGCCTCCCTCCTCCGGGCCAGAACAAGGCAAGAGAGACGGTGAGGCACTATTCTCCCTGTTGAGGAAGGACCGCTGCCCACTGCCCAGGGCTGAGAGTGGTTTGGGACCCCACGATCAGGCTGTCAGAGTGAGATGGGTGGGCTATGGGGGATGTGGCCAAGGCGTGGCCCCTCAGGGTCCTACATTTTTGTCACCTCTGATACTTTTCTGAGCACCCGACCCCGCTAGATTAAAGCACCTTGAGACCACCTTTGAGGGAAATTCCTGAGGCCTTCGTATGACAGGCCTTGCAAACACTATCTTTGCAGCTAGAGAGCAAACGTGTCTCCAAAACTGTAGGAGGAGGACAAGCCCTGTACATTATCAACACATTCTAAAGCAATTTCAAAACTCTGGTTAAAACCTCTTCCTCCTAACTCACTTCCCAACGACCCCCCCTCCCCAGACTTGGGTCCCAAACTGTCCGTGAGAAAGCTCCCTTACCGGGTCACCTCGAATTCCAACGTCTCCCCTCTCCCCTTTGTCCCCTTTGGGTCCTTTGTCACCCTAAATAAAAAATACCAGCAGAGACAAAAATTAGATAAGGTTTCAAATTTGTATCTCCCCCTTAAAAATCACATTCTTCAGTTTATAAATCTTAAAAAGAAGAGTATCTCCCGTTTACGCGTTTACATGAAGGTAAATTTACTTCCAAATGTTTCCAATTTGTTCAGGTAATCCCAAATCTTTACTAGGACCTACTCTGGACCAGGCACCAGGGATTTATTTAAACAGAACACAGTCAGTCCCTGCCCTAGGAGATATACTCTTCAGACTAAAAGATACGATGTAATTGTCACAACGGACAGAGGACACAGGAGACACCACGGAAGCACCCCCAGAGGACATCAGGGAAGGCTGCCTGGAGAAAGCAGTCTTTACATACAAGAATAAAAAAAAATTTTCTTAGGTGAAAAGTTTTTAGTTTTTCCATAGTGGAAACACTATGGAAACATACTTACCCTTCTGCCGGGACTCCCTTTCTCTCCAGGAGAACCGGGCAATCCTTTGTCCCCCTGTCAAAGACAACAAGAAAACGTCACTCCTGGCACAATTTCCACCGTAGACTGAAGCGTGAGTCACAGGGATGCTCGGGACCGGACGCGGTTGGGACTTAAGAGTATGAAATTGCTTACATCTTCGCCATTGAGACCATCCAGTCCGATTTCTCCTAATTCACCCTGCACGGGAACAAGACACACGGTGAGGGAAGAAAGCCATCTGGTAAAGGAAAAATGATCAAAACGGGGAACGCTTTGAATTTCAAAAACGAGGGGCGCCCGGGTGGCTCAGTCGGTTGAGCGTCCGACTTCGGCTCAGGTCATGATCTCACGGTTCGTGGGCTCAAGCCCCGCATCGGGCTCTGTGCTGACAGCTCAGAGCCTGGAGCTTGCTTCGGGTTCTGTGTCTCCCTCTCTCTCTGCTCCTAACCCATTCGCTCTTGCTTTCTCTCAAAATTAAATAAACATCCCCCCAAAAATTTGAAGATAAATAAATAAATTTCAAAAACGAAAACCAGCGTAGGTACCTTCTCTCCTGGGAATCCGCGAGAGCCCTGGAAGGGAGAGGAAAGGGGAAACATTAGCTCCTCCCTGAAGGCCAAAGAGAAGAGGCTAGAACAGCAGGGGGTGGGGGGGGGGGCCCACCCCACCTGAACGCCCTGAGTCTGAAATTCAGTGCTGGGGATTCATCTGTCTGCCTTGTGCCCTCTCCATCCCGTGGGGGATCCTGAGGCTAATTTCCCTGGCCCTGAGCAGGTGGCCTTCTTGGCTCCTTGGTCAGGAGGGGTGGGTCCTGAAAGCCAGGGACCCGGCTACAAGACCCCTTTGTGACTTTGCCACATGCTGGCCCTTTCCCTTCAGCACCTGCTTTCAAACCTCAGCAAACACAGGAGAAAGCACATTCAAGTATTCCACACAAGGAATTTTCCAGCACGAGCCACCCTCTTGCTTCCTTCCACCCCGCCTGGACACCACCCTGGCTCCTCTGGGGGGCCCCGGGGGCTGGAGATGCTGCCCCCCGCCCCCGGCCCGTGTTCTCTGTCCTTGTGACTCCTTCCTGGCTGCTCAAAAGGCCGTAGAAAATGCCTCCTTTATGGGGGGCGGGAGGGAGGGGAGGGTGGGTGATGGGCATCGAGGAGGGCACCTGCCGGGAGGAGCACTGGGTGTTGTATGGAAACCAACTTGACAATAAATTTCATATTTAAAATAATACAAAAAAAATACAAAGAACTATAAAGTAAAAAAGAAAAAGAAAAAGGAAAAAAGAAAACGCTTCCTTCATTCCCAGGCTCCCTTCCCAGCGCAGCCAGTGCCGCTGACCCGCCAGACTGCGCCCTCTCGCCACGATGCGAGGCCACTGGCTGCTGCACACGGACGACACAGAGGCCCCGGGGGCCTTCCTCCCCAAGGAGGCATTTGGGGAAACTGTCTCACTTCTGCACGTGCCACTGAAAGCCTCTGCCTGCGGGGCCCTGGTGCTGCGGTCCCCACGCTCACGCAGGGCTCAGCACACGGTACCTTTATTCCTCTCTGCCCGGGGCAGCCCTGGAAACCTTGAGTGCCGTTCACGCCGGGAGGACCCCGTTCACCCTGCGGGAGAAACGAAGGCAGTTACAAGGCGGAGCTCCGGGCCACCACGCCTCCTCTGAGTGCACAGCCCCGGGAGGGTGTGGCCTAGAAAGCGGATTTCGCTGGGCTGTCGGGGATGCTGTTCCATCCCGGTGGGGCCTCCAGCATTCCTGCACCCCCCGGCCCTGGGCCTGGCCTTGAACCTGCAGTTCCTGCCCCTGGAGGGACCAGGGAGGGTCTGCAGCTCAAAAGGGTACCAGGGTGAGCGGGTCACTGAGTCCTGGGTGTGCATGAGTGTCGGGTGCCCACAGAATCCCGGGCCTGACAGTTCCTCTGCATGGTCCCTTGTTCCCGGCTCTCCAGTGGGTCCTGGGGCCAGCCTGACACCCAGCACTGCCAGCTGGGACCCTGTGACTTCACCACTCCCCATGGACCCTGTATCCCCGGCCCAGAGCTGGGCTTCTTTCTAGTGTCTCAAAGCCTCTCGGACCCAGGCACTGCTTCTCAAACCCCCAGCCGGACCCTCTGGCTACTGATGACCCAAGTCAGTAAACCTCCCTTAAAGGGCGTGACCCCGACGACCACCCTGGTTGGGTTTCCCGGGCGCCCCTGCCCCGGCTCACTCCCCTCTCTGCTTGGATGTCTGGGTCTGCTGGGTATGCCCCACTCGGTGGCCCCCAGTTTCAGAAGCCATTAAGTCTCTCCCTCTGAAATAAGACCAGCAAAGTGCCTGCACTTCATGTCCACATCTGTCCTGTTGGGGACGTCACACTCTTCTCCCCAGTGTAGAAATCTGAGTGGAGCTGCTAAGGAGGTTAGAAACTGATGTTATCCCAGTAGGAAAGTCATTGGAAATGGAACAGATTATGAGCCCCACAATTCAACCCCAATGAGCGAGGAACAAGGAGGCAATAAAAGCTTAAAGAACAAGCCATCTTGTACTTACGGGTCCGCCCTCGTCACCAGGATAACCTCGGTAGCCATCTTCCCCGGGAATACCCTAGAACAGAGGAAGTTCGTGCTTCAGTTAAACCTCGTAGTTTTCTTTGTTCTCCAAGTATCGCCCTGCCCCCCTTTCTTGGTAGAGCAATGCCACCATGTAACACGGCTTTAGGTGTCCCCTTGAACTGGGGTTTCTTCTTATTGTTACGGCATAATCTATCAGAATCTTTAAGGCTCGTCTCCACCAAGAAATCCTGCCAGTTTCCTGTAACTTAGACACCTACTAAGAATCCTTGCTGACCATCCACAATGAGGATGCCAGTCAGCGATGCCCACTAATTTTAACATTATTTTTTTAAGTTTACTTACATTTATCTTAAAAGAGAGAGAGAGAGAGAGAGAGCAGAGGAGGGGCAGAGAGAGAGGGAGATGGAGAATTCCAAGCAGGCTCCACCCTGTCAGTACAGAGCCCGATGCAGGGCTCGATCTCAAGAATCGTGAGATCAAGAGTCGGACAATTAATCAACCGACTGAGCCACCCAGGGGCCCCTGATTTTAGCATTATTTTATAAAATGATAAACAGACCCCCTCACCCCAAGGAAAGAGAGAAGGCAGCAGGCATTCAGCACCCCTCAGGCCTCATGTTGCACCCCTTTGGACTCTCCTGAAATCTAGTCCCAGACGTCAGAGAAGGGCAAAGCCACCCTACCTTTGGCCCGATGCTGCCAATGGGCCCGCGGTCTCCCCTTTGCCCGGAGCATTTGCAGGGAACCCCACAGCAAGCTTTCTCAGCAATGTTGTCCTACCAAAAGGAAAAGAAAGTTCAAGTCTGAACAAATACCTAGGGAAAAAAAAAAAAAGCATAAATATGCCGTGAAGGTCAAAATCGATGTACGTGGATTTCACGGTGAGAGATGATCTTCTTCCCGCATAGCATTTCCTCCAAGACTGCTCAGCAGTCAGGGTGGCAGAGGGAAGTCACCAACGTAGGAGCATGGACAGCCACCAAAGTAACACAGATCATACTCACGGTGTCACCGCAGGCTCGGCCTTATTTCTAAAAGTTTCCAACATACGTATCCAAATTTCAAATGTTAAGCATAACTTACATATTTTTAAAACCCCGAAGAGCAAGACCTAACAAATAAATTGCATACGGCCGGGACAGAATGCGGTTCCCCAATGGAGATCCGTACACCCTTCCTCAGGACCATGGTCAGAGCACAGACTGTGGCTCCAGCTGGGAGGAGACCTTGGGAACAGCCGCGGTGTGGGGCCGACACACAAGTGGTCCCCGCCTCTTGGCCACCAGCACCGCCACTCTGGGCCACCAGTGCGGCCACACTCATCAGACACCCTCGACATTCCCTTCCCATCCTAACCCCTGACCTTATTGGGAAAGCGCATGCCCAACAAACATTTCCATCTGCTAAACTCGTGGTGCTCCAACACTCTTCTCACGGCGAGCTTCCTAGAGTTTTCATTTCCTCCATGGCCCGGATGCGTCAACTAACGCAACCTCCTTCCACCCAATAAAAAAATAAAATCCCAATTCCAGCCCTAGGAAGAATGCAGGAGGGAAGAAGGAACAGTCAGTTTATCCTCCAGCTCACTGCTGCCACCAGAAAGCAATCTCCGAGTTGACCACTCAGCCCCACGTCCCCCAAAGAGCCCACCCACTCCCGGCCCCAGGGCTAGCACCTCCGGCTGAGAGAGGCTGAACCCCAGCATTAGGATGCCTCATGAGGACACCTTTATTTCCTCCAAAGGAAATTAGGAGAGAAGACAAGGGAGGTGCCCCTCTGCCCAGAAACGGTCTTTCTTTTCCTGCATCGTCTTATTTTCACATGTAACGTTTGGATGCTGAGGACAGTTTCCTGTTTGGGGACAGTCACTCTGATGTCTTGCCTTCCCAGCCATCTTATGAACGGAAAGGTTCTCACGAAAGGGAGCAGAGAGGAACCTGTCAGGTAACACCACCAGCATGCCTCGAGACCCATTTTCCAGCTCGCTGCTTTCCCAGCTCTTGGACACCTCCGTGTTCTGGACTCACGCCTGGGATGGCCGCAAGGCAGGTCCCAAGTGAATTAAATAAACCGAATTACCCACCCGAAGGGCCCCTCTGCCATTCACCTCGCAAACAAACAAACAAACAAACAAACAGAAATGCCTTCGTGATCTTAAATGACAGAAAAAATGGGTGTCTTGACCGCTTTGTGTGTAAGAGACACAAAAACTCACGAGCTGCTCTGCCAGTTCATAATCGAGGTCCAGCAGGTTAAGCCTCAGGGGCCTGTTGTACATGAAACCTCGCCCGAACTCCAACTGCATCAGCTGCTCCAAGTTGGCTACACGTTCAAGGCCCACCAGGATCAGAGCTTGGACGCCTGCAGGGGGAGGCACATTCAGCGCGGCTCAGCTGGGCATTCCAGAACCACCATGGCTTTTCCCTCCTAACTTTTTTTTTAAAAGAAAAAACTTCAGGGGTGCCTGGGTGGCTCAGTCGGTGAAGCGTCCAGCTTCGGCTCAGGTCATGATCTCACGGTTCGTGAGTTCAAGCCCCGCGTCGGGCTCTGTGCTGACAACTCAGAGCCTGGAACCTGCTTCGGATTCTGTGTCTCCCTCTCTCTGCCACTCCCCTGCTCATGCTCACTCGCACTCTCGCGCTCTCTCGCTCTCTCTCAAAGGTAAACATTAAAAAACTGCTTTAAAGAAAACTTCAGTATAAAATGTGACCTTTACCTAAAACATGTTGAATCAAACCAGTTAGCTTCTCTGAAGAGTTAAAATACTGGAACTTTGGAATTCTCTAGCAATTGTTCAAGGAATGTCAGTAACTAAACTGATCAGCAGAATACAGGAAGTGACACCATGAAACGCATTCATACGTAGATTCTCCAACTCTGACAAAACTCAGGTGTGCTTGGGGAGAGTTGCCACACCACACCCCCAACACCAGATAGTAGCAATCTCGTCCTCTTGGCTCAGGAAAAGCCAGCTAAGAGAGAACACTCTTAGGATAAGTTATGCTTTTTGTGAGCCTCTGGTGTTGGCATTCACTTTGTGATAATCAGTGCGACCAGATTCCAAACCAAATAAACAGGTATTACATCTGATAATGGGCATCCTTGTCTGTCTAGTTACCTTAAATCTGGAAGATGTGGTTTCATTGTTTATTTTAGAGCAAAGTGCATTTTCTGCTTTAAGTTGTAATGTTTTCAAGCGGTAATCACAAAGTCATGTTCTTTTGCAAAAGCATCATGCTTTCAAGACGTTCTACCACCCGAATGAGTCTGAGAGCCTGAGGGTCCTGGGTCAGGATTTGGTGAGGAAGCCGACTGTGGCACGAGGGGAACCGCGGTAGCCCCAGGGAGGCGACAGAGGGCCAGGCTGCGAGGAGGAGTCCCCCGGGTCCCCCAAAGGACTCCAGCAGGGTGGTGTCCCTGCCTCACCCAGGCCAACTTCTCCTGTTTGGAAAGCCCACGACCCACCTTCTTGTCGGAGATCCTCAGACGCCCTTTGTAAATCAGCCAGATCTCCGTCCACCCCATCGGTAAAATGAATGACCACCTAAAAGTAAAAGAGGGTGTCAAACCCCAGCCAAAATTACAAAGAAATGACCTCCCGGGGGTCGGGGAGATAGGCCCATTCAAACCCTCCATCCACAGTTGAGGAGACTGGGGCCAACGTTGAGAAACAATCATCCCCACTCATGGTTCTTTAATACCATGCACTAAAGGAGGGATAAACGAAGTGGGTATATGGTGGTGTTTGATTTACTAAAAAAAAAAAATTATAATAAAAATAAAAACAGTATTCATCTCATTTTCCTAATGTATGTGATGTAGTTTCTAGAAATGTGTGTGTGTGTGTGTGTGTGTGTGCGCGCGCGCTACGGGCTGAACCATGTCCCTCCAAAAATCGTATGTCGAAGCCCTAAACTTCAGTCCCTCAGAATATGACTGTATTTGGTGATAGAGCTTTTAAAGCGTCATTAAATTCAGTGAGGCCACTGGGACCATGTGGTCTCTAATCCGATGTGACTGGTCTCCTTCTAAGAGAGATTGGGACACAGACACACACAGAGGGAAGCCCAAATGGAGACAGAAGGAGAAGGTGGCCATCCGCAAGCCAAGGAGAGAGGCCTCCAAAGAAACCAACCCAGCAGAGACTGATCTCAGACTTCCAGCGTCCAGGACTGGGAGAATACATTTCTGTTGTTTAAGCCACCCATTCTGTAGTAATAGGTCTTGTCAGCTCTAGAAGACTACTGCTGTGTGTGTGTGTGTGTGTGTGTGTGTGTGTATGTGTGTGCGTATTCACACTATATATGTATGTATCTGTATGTAGGTACACATACACACAGAGAGAATGAGAGAAGAGACCGTGATGTACTCAACGGGTAGGACAATAATCAAACAGGAATTAATCATAAATTCAGCTCAATCAAGCTTAATTACTGATTTCCAGGATTTTTTTTAGAGCATAAGTAAAACTATTGAAACGGGACAGATATCACATTTTGGACTTTTATGACCAGTTGACGATAAAGCACTTTTACGTTCAGGCACCACCAACCCCATCAAGCATGAAAAGCGCTTCTAGAAGAACACTTGGGGGTAAGGGGCTTCTGGGCACGGAGGTGCTCCTCCTGACCAGTACAAGTCCAGAAACTGCACGGGAACCTGGACCAAGGGGGGAGCCCATGCTCACCTTTACGTTGTCTGCTGAGGACTGTCTGAACTTGTTCTGATAGACCTTCAGCGTGTCCGCAGTGAGGACGTAGGGGTGCTGGCTGCGCATGTTCTGGAACTTCTCAAACAGCTCCGGCTGGTACTCGGCAAAGTCAAAGGCCTCCACGGGGCCCGAGGGCGTGTTGGCCACCACCGACACGCGCACAGTGGGCATCTGGCCGCCGGTGCAGCTGATTCTTTGCATCTGGCTGATTCTATTCAAGATGGTGTCCACCTTGGACTCAAGGCCCTTCTGGGTCACAAATACGTTCTGATCTCTTGACCCATCAAACCCCAGAATCACATCCAGATTACAGACTGCAAAAAGGAAAGGAGGCAGTGAGCTCTAAGTCGAGGTGGCCGAGATGGGTCCAATACACAGGCACAGCCCCGGGACGTGGACCGGGCATCACGCTCGAGGGCAAAACGAGATCCTCTATGTATGAGCTTTGAGAAGCAATTCAGTCTGCCTCTCTCTCAGGGAACACCAGTGCTGACTCTTAGGAACTGAAAGCACAGGCCATTTTAACGTGTTTGCTTTTCTGGAGTGTTCATCACTTTTGGTCTGCTCTACAGCAGGTGTTTACATCCATCTCAAGATTGTGCTTTAAATGAAGTGCACTTGAGAATTCAAATACTCTGAACTCAAATAGTTGATCTAAGGAGCCTATAAACAGAAACAGGGATCAGTAAGTCTGAATAATTTGGGGAATTCAAGAATAGAGGGGGAAAATACATCTTAGAAGATCAAGAAAATACAGACTTCCACGCTTACCCTGAAAGATAAGATATCCTTATCGATAACAGGGGCTAAGTGGTTACCAGGATCCAACCCACACAGTTGGATAAGCAGAATGCCTGAAGCAGCCAAAGGCTCAAGGGATCCATAGGCCAGCAGCGGGCATCTAAATATCTAAACTAGGTCCAGGGGCGCCTGGGTGGCTCAATCGGCTAAGTGTCCGACTTAAGCTCAGGTCATGATGCCGTAGTTCGTGGGTTCAAGCCCCACACTGGTATCCATGCTTATAGTGCAGAGCCTGCTTGGGATTCTCTCTCTCCCTCTCAACAGATGCTCCACATTGGCATGACAGGATGAAAATGTACCTAAAGGGGATTGGTTACCTTTGGAAACATCGGTCACACCCGGACATAAGGTTTCATGCATCGCATCGTGCAGAGTTTCCAAAACTTGCTCGCTCAGCTCAGACAGCTCCTGGACGTTCCCCACACGGAACGCCGTGGCGCTGTTGGACGCGATCTTCCCAATCTCCTCTGAGTCGATGTTCTTCACGCCCACGGCAAACACTTTGACACCTCTCTGGGTGAGAGCCATGCTGGCTTCCTGGGCATCCTCCACCGACTTCCCGCCCGTGATCACAAATGCTATCTGAGGGACCCTCTGATCCAGGCGGCTGCCCGCCTCCGGCACGAAATGATTCAGCCGCAGGTGCTGGAGGCCCACCTTGGTGTTTGCGTGTCTCCCCCCTTTGTAGACCACTTTGTTGATAGCGTCGATAATCTGCTGCTTGGTGGTAAAGTCCCTCAGGAAGAACTCATCGGTGGGGTCGGAGTTGTACTGGACCAGCCCCACTTGGATGGAGTCACCCCCCTCATACAGCGTGTCCACAATTTCAGACACGAAACGGAGCACTTCCTGGAAACTGTCCCTCCTGAAATTGATGGAGCCGTCCAACAGGAACACAACGTCTGCTTTCTTTTTCTCTAAAAGCGGTTAAAATGGAAAGGAGAAATTTGGTTTCCATATCCAGAACAAATACACAAAGTGTAAAATAACTGGAAAAAGGCATTCTTATAACTCGTTCACAGCAGACACCTTTGCTTTATTCCATGCCTCTACAGGGCCCAAATTCACAGCCACCATCATGCTAAAAACAAGAAGATAAATGATAAATCATCTGAACAAAAAGCTAGGAGGCAGGAGGACTCAGGGAAACCGAGAACTGAGTCCTGGTTATCCCATGCAAAATGGCACTACGGCAGATTCAACGGTCCATGAACTCAGATGTTTTAGGAAATGCCGCTAAACACGATCCTTCTGGTCAGAAATAAACAATGGTGTCCGACGGGTATTGGGAGAGATATGCTAGGGGCAGAATGAAAAAGGGCTGGGAGAAATAGACTGGAAATAGGAAGTAGACACTATACACCTTTGGAGGGCTGCCTGCCAGCATGCTAAGAGCTCCATAGAAGCCCGCCAAAAATGAAAGGCATTTGATGGTAATTTCCTAATTATAATCAAACGATGAAGACTGGAGTAAAAGAGGGGTATGGATTGGCCAACCTCAAAGATGCTGTCCTATTCTGAGAGCCAGTGAATCTGTGGTTAGTCCTCAATGCACCTTCATAGAACCTTTCAGCGGGGCCACAACTAGCCTCATAGAAGGCTCACAGAAGAATTAATGACCCTATGCTTTCCGGGTTATGTTTCCTTCTACGGTTTCAACTAAGTCATTTTTCCAGGATTTAGTTTCTAATATTATATGCAGCAACGACCATAACAGAAGAAAACTATTAAAATACATGCTAATTGCATTTTTTTTTCAATTAAAAAATAACAGATGTCACACTCTGTAGTTATGTGTCCCAGAGGTCATACCTGGCCGTGAGGGAGACGGTATGTCCACTCCTGGAGGTGCAGGTGTGATCCCGGAAGGTCCAAAAGAGTTCATGATTTTGTCTTCTATGTTGGGGAGGTCTCTGAATTCTCGCACCGTGAAGACCAGTCTGGGGTCATTGGTGATGGTCTGCAGCTCTGTTCTGTCAACATTTCGGTCTCCTACCCCTAAACTCACAATCCCTGAGGAGCTAATCACCTGTGAAAACCTGGAAATATCATCCTGGGATTTTCCACCCAGAAACAGAACCAGGTGTTGGGGTACGCCATCTTCTATCCGGCTCCCAGCAGACTTGACAAAGAGATTTCTTGCCACAAATTCCAGAGCTTTGCCGGTATTCAGCGGGGACCCCCCTTTGAACCTCAGGCGACGTATTGCGTCAAGCACAGGGGCCTGGGATCTGTGGGTCTTCAGGTAGAATTCTGGGAAGACCTCATTGCTGAACTGTACAACCCCGATCCTCACTTTGTTGGGGCCAATGTTGAGTCTGCGAACAATTCTGCTAACAAAGTCCCGAATATGCGCGATGCCATCTGGCCTGACGTTGTCAGAGCTATCAATTAGGAAGACAATGTCTGCAGCATCACTCTCAACATCTGTGGATAGAAAGAAAGGAAGAGGAAAACTCAGTATGTGGCCGGTGTTTCTTTGGCTTTGTTTCTGCTTTTGTTTCTGAACTTGGAACTATCTTACGCTATCTTGCACAGTGTTAACTAGCATTGAAATTACAAGCTAACGCACATGTGTTTATCTCTTGAGCTTTTTAAAATTAATCATTAAGGGGCACGTGGGTGGCTCAGTCAGTTACGCATCCGACTTCACCTCGGGTCATGATCTCACGGTTCGCTCCATGAGTTCAAGCCCCACATCGGGCTCTGTGCTGACAGTTTGGAACCCGGAAACTGCTTTGGTTTCTGTGTCTCCCTCTCTCTCTGCCCCTCCCCTGCTTGCTCTCGCTCTTTCTCTCTCTCTCTCTCTCTCTCTCTCTCAAAAATAAACATTAAATTTTTTTAACTCCTCATTAAAAATTGGGCTTTTTTCACCAAAACAGTGTCCACTTCTTAAAATCTTCGAAGTTCTCCAAAAGTTTCTAAGTTTACTCTATTTTAATTATGGCTTTGAAGTCTGGATTACAACCAGTTTTAAAAATGTAAACAGCATTGGGGCGCCTGGGTGGCTCAGTCGGTTAAGCGTCCGACTTCAGCTCAGGTCACGATCTCACAGTCTGCGAGTTCGAGCCCCGCGTCGGGCTCTGGGCTGATGGCTCAGAGCCTGGAGCCTGCTTCCGATTCTGTATCTCCCTCTCTCTCTGCCCCTCCCCCGTTCATGCTGTGTCTCTCTCTGTCTCAAAAATAAATAAACGTTAAAAAAAAATTAAAAAAAAAAAACGTAAACAGCATTTAGCAACTGGATTATCAGAATCTACAAAAGCATGAGCTGTTACTACCAGAAGGGATCAAGATCTCCCAGAACATCATTGGTGTGCAAGAAGAGGGAGCCAGCTAAGGTCAAAAGTCCTCTCTGTCCAAGGCCACTACTTAGGTAGTGACACCCAGAGAATGCCAACTGTCTCCCAGTGTGCCACAACAGCTCCCCAGGTGTTTGACTCATGGTATTTCTTCTTGCCCACATATCCCTAGCATTTATACAATTTTTTTGTTTTCACTGTTATTTCCCCTATTTTCTTTATGTGAGTCTATTTTTGGCTACAAAACTAATCCAAAAGTCCTGGGAAAGATGAGCCATGTTTTCCTTTGAGTTAGAATTCTAGGTACTTCTTGGAGGCTATTTTATTAACTAGTCCTATGTTGCCACTCAACAAGTTCAGCCTGTCTTTTGCTTCATAAATCGTAGGGCTACTTGTAATGGAAACACAGCACAGCAAAAGCTGAGCAAGTCATAGAACTCAGCCATTTACATTGAGAAAGAGAAAAGCTGGCCCAGCACACAGAGCCAGGCCTTGGGTTCTCCTGTAGAACACAAAAGATTTCACAGAACGTCAGAATCATAGGTCCACACTGACAAAAAGAAGACGAAAATAACCAAACACCTGCCCTCCCTGCTAACAGGAACGACTACTGCTTCTTCACCACTTACAGCTGTAGCCATAAGATGAAGAAAGATACCAAATCATAGAATTACTTCCGCTTCTTGACAATATCCAATCCAGGCCAAATCATATTTCCTTAAGCCTCCCACAAAATTGCTTACCACAGGCTCTGATCCTATCCTAAGACCTAACACCCTCTACTGAGATGCTCTGTGGTTCACTGTCATGTGCGTCCTCCCTCCTTGCAACAAGCCACTGACATAACTGGCTCAATATTAGGTGTCCCTTTATTTTAATTTAACTTATCATGAGTACTACGGATCTTTGAACCTGTTATTTTTTTATATCAAAAATACTCAGAGAGCAACAATAAATACCCCATCTTACCTGGAGAAGGATAGCGAGTGCTGGCTAGGATCCGCTGTATCTGCTCTGAGGTTAGGGTTGTGATGGGGGTCAGCAGTTTCTGCTCCAGGCTTGGCAGCTCCCGGAAGGTGCTCACCGAGAACACATACTCGGGGCTCAGGGAGATCTTAACCAACTGTTCCTGGTCTGCATTCCTTGCCACCGCAAATGGCGCCACGCCAAACTGCTTGAGCTCTGCCGCGGAATCGTCTACCTTGTCATCAGACTTCCCAGAAGAAATGAGGACCAGGAACTGAGGGACACCCTCTTCAATCCGGCTTCCCAGTGGCCTCTTGAAGATATTCCTTGACACGTACTCCAGGGCACCCCCAATGTTGATCTGCCTCCCGCCTTTGGGCCTCAGCCGCCTCACTGCATTCTGTACCTCATCCTTACTGGAATGGGCATTCAGCAGAAATTCCACTCTGGGGTCCTCGCTGAACTGGATGACTGCCACCCGAGTCGTGTCGAAGCCCACGTCCAGGTAGTCGACCAGCCTCTCGATGAGGGTGCGGATGTACTGGAATTCAGGGCCAGCATTTTGGGACCCATCGATGAGAAAGACCACATCCTTCTTATTTCCGACACCTGCAAATCACATGTTGCCACGGGTTTCACGTTTGTTGGCACCAAATTCTTAGTGTTCATGAGCCACCTCCCAGTCTGTCATGGAGTCACTACCCGACGGGAGAAGTATCTTAATTCTGGCTATTATAGCTAAAATACCAGTCCCGGGAGTTAGTCCTGGCATTGCAGTGATTACAAGCCAGGGAGAAGAGGAAGAATCGGAAAAGGATAAAGAAGAGAAACTCTGAGGGAGGCAGAGACTAGATACACAAGAGCCATGTCTGGACCAAATAGGGATGGTGTTTCAGGAAGGAGGTGATCTTAACTGTGCCATGCATCAGGCTCTCTTAGATCAAGCAGAAGGGCATCTGAGAATTGACCATGGGGTTTTTCCAGATGTAAAGACTTTGACAAGAGCGCTTTCTGTGGAGTGGCTACAGCGAATGACAGATGGGGGTGGGTTAGGAGAGGAATTGTAAAGATCGAGAGAATTCTTTTAAAAGATTCAGGCACTATTGGAGAGGGGAGCAGGCGTCAAGAGAGAGTTTCTAAGAAAGAAGAAAAAGTTGTATGTTTATATTGTATAGGGAATCACCCTTCCCACCCTCGTTGGAGAGCCAGTGAGGCAGGACAGAGAATGGTGAATGGCGCCCCTGGGTTGCTCAGAGGGGAAGGTGCCCTGGAGGCAGAGACAGCTCACCTGGAAACAGGTCAGGGCTGAGATATGGATAGCAGTTCTGGTAAGAAGAAGAGTGTAGAAGATGTGGGAAAGGAAGAAGGTGAAGGTAGAAAATACTCATTTTGAAGTGTGGGAGAGCAGCTATGCTATAGACATACATGCTTGTGTTTAAAATAAAGAAGTTGCATATGCACCATGACGAGATTTCCAAAGTGCATTCTTGGGAACACTGGTACCTCAGGAGGCATCATAGATAAAAGGACCCTGCAGCCAAATAAGTTTTGGAAACGTGTCATTCTTGTATTGGAGATATGCAAAACACATCAATTAGAGGGGGGGAACCTGTCTCTCTGGTTCCCAAACTTATTTGATCACAAACCATTTAGAACATTCCACGGAGGCCCGTGGGGCCTGCCACACCCTGTCCTGGACACCAGCGAGGAAACGCCGGCCCTTTTTAACAACACTACGTCAGTCACCCTCGCCTCCTTCATTCACCCAAAGGGCACCGTATCTGGCATCTGACTCTTCTCTCACTTGCTTCTTCTACTCTTGGCTTCCTTCTGTTCCCCCTTGTCTTTCCCTTCTCCCCCTCTCCACGCCATGAGGCTTCAGATGGTACTCTGTAGATGTAAGCCACAGGGAACAAGGATACTGCTGGCTTTCCACCACTGTGAGCCCTCCCACCTGAGTACCCTGGGGAGGCAGGCCCTCAGTGGGTACTTTGAGGGGGTTGGACACATCTTAGTGCCCCTTCAGCGGCCAGGCTCCCACTGTTTTCTAGTTTACTGTAACCAGGCCTAGAAAAGGGGCACAGGAACAATGAAACAGAATAAATCTTGCAGTCCTAAGAGGAAGATGGGATTCTGCCAGTTAAGCCATTTACTTCTTAGCACCAGGCAAGCCAAAAGCAATCATCACTCTTGGGCTCTAGAAACACCAGTATTTCAGAGACTGTGCCCCCAGCTGGGTGGACCCTATGGTCAAGCTCCCTCCCTGATCACAGAAGGCTGCCGACTGGACCTGCCAGGGGCAGCATAGAACTGACATTGACCTGGGGCCACCAGCTAGATGGCCCCGTCCCTTCTGATATCTGTGCAGAAGCCTCTACACAGACGTGGGGGGTCTGCACTAAAGCATGCACCTGCCCCTCTTTGAAACTTTAATTTGGCCCCAAACATGAATCTCATCATGTCCCCAGGGCTGTACCACTTCCGGCCACTGAGACCAAAGGCACACGGTTCCTAATTCTTCATGAAAAGCCAGTCCCCGCCGCCCCCCCCCCCCCCCCCGCAAGGCAGAGGAAACCAACAGAGAACACTCAGAGCCCATGGGCCAAACGTGTAGCCCCGGATGTTTCTAGAAACAATGACCCAAGGAATCCCCTCCTTACCTGGGCTCGTTGGGGGGAGCAAAACTGGCTGCAGCCTGCTCAGCTCTTCCCGGCTGAGCTGAATCACTCTGTCGGAGATCACCTGCTGGACGGTCCCTAGCTGCCGGAAGGTGGGAATGGCCACGGCAAAGTCGGGGATAAAGGAGATGGTCTGCATCTCTGTGATGTCGGCGTTCCCGATGCCGATGCCGATGGGCACTGCCCCTCCCCTCTTCAGGACCACGGAGGGGCCCCTCACGTCATCCCCAGACCTGTCAGCCGTGAGGACGATCAGGAGCTGGGGGACACCTTCTGCTATCCTGCTTCCGGCCGAGCTGATCAGGATATTCCTCAGGACAAAGTCCAGGGCGGCCCCGGTGTTGGGGGCCGGGCCTCCCAGGAGGGCCAGCTTGCGTACGGCACTGACCACACTCTGCTGGTCCATGTATGAATTCAGGTAGAACTCAGGTCTGGTCCGGTCGCTGTACTGTACCACGGCCACACGAACCCGGTCTGGGCCCACATCCAGGGTCTCCACCACTCTCTGGACAAACTCTTTCAACAGAGGGAAGCCGCTCCTGACACCCTCAGAGCCATCTATCAGAAACACCACATCCTTTTCACCTGAAACTGGGAGAGAGACAGCATCCATGATACACAGGACCCGAGAGGGACCATCTCCTACAGATCACGGAGGGCTGAAGAACGGCCCCACAAAGGTAGCCGATCGAGAATCCCCACAACTGGTGAAGGGGACTTTGCACGTATGACTGAATTAAGTGCTTGGGGAATGAGAAAATTATCCTGAACTATCCAGGCAGACCCAGTGTAATCAATCCCGTGTCCTTCTAAGAGGGAGAGGAGACGATGAGAGTTCAAGGAAGAACTTTACGGTAGAAGCAGAGATCAGAGAAGAGAGAAGAGGGTTCGCTGCTGCTTTGAAGACGCAGGAAGGGTCCACGAGCCAAGGAGCGAAGGCCGCACGAGGCAAGGAAATGGATGACCCACCAGAGCCTCCCAAAGGAGTGCAATCTGGCTGACACCTTGCTTTTAGTCCAGTGAAACTGGTTTTGGATTGCTGGCCTCGAAAACGGAAGACGATGCATTCATTTTGTTTTAAGCCACTAAATTTATGGTAATTTGGCACAGCGGAAATCAAAAACGAATACAGCAATACAGACAGGTAGGTAGATAGAAGGACAGGCCTTTAATTTAGAACCTTCGGTGCCTGTGCAGCGTTGTCAACTTTCCAAGGTGTCCTCAAGAAACGGTGTTGGGCAGGGGAGAAACAGGACGGTGCATCCGGCCTGCCCATTAGCATGTTGCACAGATGGGGGTTTCAAATGATTTGTTGTAAGTCACAGCGGGGCAACAGGGAAACGTACAGACCAGATGTCTGGGTTACCATCCAAAGCCAACAGCGTGTGGGCCCCATAGTCAATGTAGAAGTTCGAAATTCTCGGGGTTTTTCCCAAAGGGTTATAGGTGCAATTAACGACTTTCTTCACCGCATTTTTACCAATAAACGGAAAGCGGTTAAACACCAAGTCATGGTAACGTGGAGTAGCAGCTGGAAATTTTAGGTCAGCAGTTAGGGTGCGGATCTATCCCCCTCTCATCACACCTTGTATTCTTGGTAAGTGGACTGTGGCTGAATTACAGCACGGTGAGACCCGCTTAAAATAAGATATTGGTAGATCATACGGATGAAGACTGTTTTAGCTATAATGTATCCACGGGTATGGCTTTTATTGTGCTTATAGTAGAAATAGTGTTTTTAAATGGATTTTTAACTACTGATATGTCTAAATCTTTATCATGTACCTAATTATGAGAAATTCTTTTTTTAACTTATTGTTTTAATTTTTTTGAAGTTTTATCTTGAGATACGGGGGGGTGGGGGGTGGAGAGAGCACTCAAGGAGGGGAGGGGCAGAGACAGAGGGAGAGAGAATCCCAAGCAGGCTCCGCACTGTCAGCACAGAGCCCCACGCACAGCTCAAACTCATGAACCGTGAGATCGTGCCCTGAGCCAAAGTCAGAGGCTTAACCGACTGAGCCACCCAGGTGCCCCTAATTATTCTCATGTCACCCGGATTCTCCTGTTTTGCCCTGAGAACCGTTAGACAATTCAAGTGGGGAAAGAGCCAGCGGCCTACTGTCACTCATACCCTCCAGTACCGGGCCGCAGAAGCAACCAGAATTCCCATGCCATACCTGGCGTCGGCGCCCCATCCTGCACGGATTTTAAGAGATTGACGATCTGTGGTTGAAGGTCTCCGATCTTGGGGAGTGACTCCGCGGCCAGGATGAAGACAGGGGACGGCACCATCAGCTCCAGCTCGGCGGGATCTGCGTTCTTGGCCTGCAGTATGAAGGTCACCACCTGGCTCTGCTTCAGGTTGAGTGCCGGTGTGTCCAAACGATCCGAGGACCTTCCTGCAACTAGCAGCACCAGGAACTGAACCACTCCGTCCTCGATCCGGCTTCCGGCGGACTTCACAAAAATGTATCTCTGTGCGTACTCCAGCGCGTAGCCCAGGTTGAGGGCTTTGCCCGTCTTGATCTTCATTCTCTTCACGAGATTCAGGATCTCGGGCTTGTTCTGGTGCTCATCAAAACGGGACTCCACCCTGACATCATCGCTGTACTGAGCCACCGCAACCCGGGTCCCATCAGGCTTCACGTCAAGCTCGTCGATAACCTTGTAGAGAAAGTCGCGGACAGCAGGGAACTGGCCCACGAGATTGGCTGAGCCGTCAAAGAGGAACAGAATGTCTCGCTTGCTTTCTACAACAGAAGTAGGTTAGGACACAGTGAGGGATGAGAACCTAACGGGCACCAGAGTGACTTCAGCCCAGCGCCACTAGGATTTGGTAACGGGGGGTCACATAATTCATCTGATGATCACTGTACCAGCAAGAGGGGAGAAAACCCGTTGTCGAAGCCTGAAGCACCAGCTGTCATTAAGACACCCCGTTTCAGAGCAGTTCATATCTGCAAAGGCCTAGAACCGGAGGGGTCTACCCGATCCCGCATCATGCTTCTTCCACAAAGCAAGACAACATAAGCCCCAGAGGGTCCTACTCTTGGTGGCAATCACTGTAAGAAAACAGTGTTTTCAAGCCGTTATAAATCAAGCTACGGAAAATGTGGTCCTTACTGTCCTTTGTCTTAAAAACTGACCAGTCTTTAGCGCCAAAGGCTGATGTGGGTTAGCCACCCATAGATAACTGAGTTGACACATATCTGCTCTAACTGGATTTTCTTTTCACTAAGTTTGCAGCTATGGGCCAGGACCCCAAATAGCACCCATCGTTGCTCTGTGGGTCAGGCTGTCTGTCAGTGCATCCCAATCTGCTATACTAAGCCAACAGAAAACAGGGCTGAAGGCCCACGGGGGGCCACAACATGTAGCATGTAACGGGAACATAATTTTCAGGTCAAACGGTTCTTGGAGGTATTTGATTAGGTTTCAAACTGGCTCGGTCTTGCTCCCCATCTGTGTGGTGTCCACCAGCTGGCAGGTCCCACGCATCCGGGCCTCAGCACCGTATTAATCTGCAAGAACGGTAATATTCCCGACTTCCTTTGGAAATCATTTTATCATCACATAAAGATGCAGCCCTTGTTGGGTTTGTAAAAAATAACCTTTGTGTATACAGCAGATTTTGAACATGAAAGAATCATATAAATAAAATAACGTCAGTGTCTTTTTTTGTTGTTGTTTTCTTTTCCTATACTTAAGTTAGTTAATATTTCTAACCGGCCCCAACGCGCTCTCCGATACGAGAGGGGGTCAATCCCTCGCGCTCTCCCTTCCGTCTGGATGTGTGTTCCAGAAACTTCACGGGCACTGGGGCAAAAAAAGGTGGTGGGGGGAGCCGGGATAAGATGGGAGGGACATAAGCTGCATTTCCCAGACCTTTCTTTCATTAATGAACCTTAGACAGAGAACCTCAACTTGCTGGTACAGTGTCTCAAGCCCCCAGATTACTTCAAG
Organism: Panthera onca; assembly: GCF_046562875.1. NCBI lineage: Eukaryota > Metazoa > Chordata > Mammalia > Carnivora > Felidae > Panthera > Panthera onca. The sequence continues at coordinate 3,824,400 of NC_138346.1, read as the reverse complement.
CACAGAAACCCGGTCTTCCTTCTACAGTTCACCGCACGCTGGAGTTCAGGCTGGGCCACCTGCCACCGGGGAGGTGTTGGGGGAAGGGAGCCCCGCGCAGCTGGGGAGCTTTACCTGGCTGGGCGAATGGAACTTCCTCCACACCTCCACTAACATATGTGGTTAGGGGCTGAATCAGCTGCTGAGGCAAGGCTGGCAGGGAGCTGAAATCGTCCATGAGATACACCAGGCTCGGGTTAAAAGCGATCTGCTCAAGCTCTGCCTTATTCGCCTGGCTAGCTCCCACACAAAAGGTCAGGATGCCTGCGCGCGCTAGGGCGTTGGCAGCTTGCCCATAGGAGTCCTCGGACTGCCCGGCTGTGACCAGGAGCAAGAGCTGTGGCACGTGTTCGCGGATCCTGCTGCCGCCAGCTTCGGTGAAGTGGTTGGCATGGACATAGCTCAGGGCCGCGCCGGTGTTCAGGCCCGACCCCCCCTTGGGCTGCAGCTGCCTCAGATGAGCAAGCAAATCTGACTTTGTCTGGTAAGTGTTTAGGGAGAACTCTGTTACTGGCGTGTCGCTAAATTGCACTAAACCGACACGGATATTGTCGCTGCCGACATCAAGGCTGTTAACTACGTTCATTACAAAGTCCCGCACATAAGGGAAATCGGTCTTGCCAACGTTGAACGATCCATCCAAAAGAAAGATGATATCCCTTTTGTTTACGTGAACTGCAGTGGAGCACAGAAAACAAAGTGAGACACAGACAACCACGGAGGGCATGCCACGTGTGCCTGCGACACGGGGCACACATGCCAACATTCAGAACACACAGACAGTCGGTGAGGCAAAGCACGTCCATCTCATAAAATATGGCAGAGGGCTGCATATTTTCCACCGGTGGCGGCTGGTGTTTGTGAGGCATATCGATAGCCAAGTTGACGAAACCAAGTTGGCTCGCGGAAAGATACAGTGCCAAAGTTAGGACGTTTGCAACGAACAAAAATGATCAGAATCCTCCAAGTGGAACATTCCTTCCCTAGAAGTGAACGCTACCAGGGACCTGTGCCTTTCTGCCTCAGTCCTATCTATGACCACGGTCACAGTCAGGTTTACGTGTGTGAGACGGGGGTCCCCGGGATTCACCTCTACACATTTGCAGAGAGATTTCCACTTACAGACAGATTACGAGTGTTATCCCGAGTCCACCTGAGAACATGAGATCCTGAAGGTTTACAAAAATAATAATAAAATTGGAATGTTCTCATCCTGAAGTATTCCTAGGACCAGCCCTTTGTCATTCCCTACCGGTACCCTTCTTCTGTGGGGAGTCACAGCATTGTCGGGCAATAATCCAATGGAGAGCCCGTAGGAATTCCTCCAAGGTGAGATAATAGCATCGTGGAAACACATTAAAGTACAAAAAGACTAGCTGCCACGTCTGGCTGAGGTTATACACACGATGAATCACAAGTAGAGTGCTCAAATTAGAGGATACGTAGCAACACATTTAGTACAACATGCCTTTAGGAAAATTATCTCCCCTCTCTTCCCTGGCGTCTCCCTAAAATTTAAACCTAACAACTAATTTCATCCTACGGTCTATCCATCAACTTTGGCCATGAAAGTGTGGACCGGAATTGTGCAGGAGGTAAGGAGAAGAGAAGGAGGCTTTCGGAAGAGCAGAGAGCCTGGGGAGAAAGCATGCATCATGCAACGTGAGTCATGCATCCAACAGTCCTCCAGTGGTGCACTTGTGTGGCGGAAAAGCTGGTTGCCGTGATATCGTGATATTCATCTTCATTAAGGACGGCGAATTGTACTCATCCACTTGTAAGCTCATAGACCGCTATCGTGTCTTTCAAAATAACTTTTCCCTGACAATCATATTAAATGAAAGATTTTAGAAACCACTGGGCTTTTTGTCTCCATGCCCATTCACTGACTGAAGGAAAGGCCCTTAGGAAAAGGAGAGAGGGTTAATGTTCTGCACCGGTCGGGGCTGGGCCACTGAGAGGGGACTGTCAGCTCAGGAAAGCAAGAGCCAGGCCACATCTTGGTGGTGGCAGGAGGAGGCTGGACAGGAGTCACCGGGAGACACACAGCCCCGGCATCTGACAAGAGGTAACAACTGAGAAGTGACCTCCTAGGCCAGAAGCAGTAAGGACGAGTGGTCCTGGTCCTATAGCTTCCGTCATAAGATTTCTACTTGATGATTTGGAAAGTTCATACAATTCTTATCATATGGCATTTTAAAACATACATCTGTATCATATGGCATTTAAGTCACACAATCCCCAACTAAAGGAAGCCCGAAATAAATCCTGTTTATCACTCTCGTTTCCATCATTTAAGAGCCGTCTCTCATCTAAGCTCAAAGGCTCTGCCTGGAGACCACCCCGCTGTGCGTCTGACTTGCTCCGCACCATACCTTCAGTGGTTCCGGTGAGGGTCCTGAGAGGCGCCAGTAAGCCGGGCAACACGCCTTGCAAAGGGGCGGCTCGGAACTCGGCGGGGATGAACACCAGGGAGGAATCGAAAGCAATCTCTTCCAGCTCAGCCTGGTCGGCAACCTTGTTCCCAATGGCAAAGGACATGATGCTGCTTCTCTTCAGCTCCTGGGCAGGCTGGCTGATTTCATCTAGGGACTTACCGCCTGTAACCAGCACCAGAAGCTTTGGGACCCCCTCGGCGGCCCGGTAGCCAGCCGAGCTAGTGAACAGGTTATTCCGAACAAAGTCCAGAGCAGAGCCCGTGTACAGGGCCGAGCCTTCCATGGGCTTCATTCTCCGCACGGCGGCAATGACTTCCCTTTTACTGGGGTAGCTATTGAAATAAAACTCTGGCCTCACAGTGTCTGCGTACTGAGCCACTGCCACTTGGATAAGATCCTGTCCGATTTCCAGCCTCTGGATGACTTTGGCAATGAAGTCTCGGATTGCATTGAAGTTGGCCAGTCCCAGTGCGGATGAGCCATCCACCAGGAAAACTATGTCTCTCTTGTTGACTTCAATGACTGTAGGTAGCAACGTTATAAGGTGAGTACAATGGCCTTACCTGTCACATTCAACTATGACCGTCTCTACAGCTAACGCTACTCAAGGGGCACTCCCGTCTGCTCTGGCCAGTGTGAGGTCAGCGGGAGTCCCCGAAGAACCAGTCGTAACACACATCAGTGACAGCTGCATCCTCCCTATGGGGTGGCAGGTAGGGCTCCTGACCCACCCACCCCCACCCCCTTAGTACCTTTGACAAAATAGTTGCACAAAAACAAAATGAGCTTTAGCAACCACCTGTGCAGCATGTTGTCAGTAAAAAAGCCAGGAAGCCCTTTTCTGCCAAAAGTCTGTAGGTTAGATTCTAGGGTCCAGAACGAAGCTAGATCTTAAATGCTTAAAGGAGCAATCAGTGTCTACACAGAGGGCACTTCATCTCACAACTGTGACTTCATACACACCCACTGCCAAGTACAAAAGTATAGAGCAGGCACACCCCCGTTGTCTTCCGTTCTCTTCTCCGTGCCTGGGTTTTTCAGGCAATGAAAAAATAAAACAATTCCTTGACATCACAAAACTTATAAAAAGGAAATCGATGTCAAAACCAGCAAGAGGCACAGAACGATTTTCATTTAAGAGACCTGCACCATGAAGGTGCAACTTACGTATCAGGACTGTGATAAACTACAAAGCAAAGAAAGCTGGGCAAGGTCACTAGCTTGTGACTCTAAGCCTGTGTCCACCTGCCGTATGCCCACCTGAGCCGTGGGCACAAAGTACCGTGTCAGGCATGACACTCAATCCAAAAACCTGCTAGGACTTCCAACACTCACAAGGATATAGAGGGAGGAGTGCTTACAGTTTATTAAGTATCTGGACGTGAGGAGGCCTCCAATACTCCACACTGTCGGATGGATTATATACCTTGACGTTTGACTATAGGGACATCACTAGTGCAAACTCTCCTCTTTAAGAGAAAACACGTAGGGGCACCTCAGTGGCTCAGTTGGTTCAGCATCCAACTTCAGCTCAGGTCATGATCTCAAAGTTCATGAGTTCGAGCCCCGCGTCGGGCTCTGTGCTGACAGCTCAGAGGCTGGAGCCTGCTTCAGATTCTGTGTCTCCTTCTCTCTCTGCCCCTCCCCCACTCGCGCTCAGTCTCTCTCTCTCTCTCTTTCTCTCTCTCTCTCTCTCTCAAAAATAAATAAAACATCAAAAGAATTTTTACGAAAAGAGAAAACACGTAAATGCACACATAGATGCAAAGCACACAAGGACAGGCACATGGAGACCACTGCTTTGGCATCAACTTGTGGTACAAAGAATGAATTCCAAGTCCTTAAGTTCTCCGTAGAGACGTGCATACACGCGGGATTCTCCCTCTATGTACGTGCGAAAGACACGGAATGCCACACGGCCCTGCCCTCTCCTTCCCTCAACATGTACGTAAAAGACATACATATATGCACACATATGCATGTATGCACAGTTAACCACATGTGTGGCATTTCATGCACACATGGATAGTGAACCTGCCTGGAGGCACACACACACACATAGCCCTCCTACACCATTGATGTAGAAGTGCTACTGAGATTCCGGCATCCCATGCCTGTATAGACATATATGTATGCAATATACACGGGAGATGAATAAAAAGACAGGTCAGCTCTCACCCCGACCAGCAGGCTGACTCACTCAGCTGTTGAGTGGCAGCCCCCCCCACCACCTCCAGTAAGCGACGTCCCCCTTCCTGGCATGTGATGCCAACCCAAACAGAGCTGTCTTCTGCTCGGACTGGGTTTGAAACACCCTTGTTGGGAGGTGAAACTGAAGGTCCTGCCAGTCAGTGGGCTGCTGGCCTCACCTGCACCACTACCCCCTGCAGGGTGCGTCCTCTGCCCTCACCCGCTTCTCCCGCCCCTCCTCTCCATGCGCCCCCAGCACTGCAGTGACACTGATCTGCCAGGGCCTCCAGTGACCTGCACGTGTGGACACACGCAGTGGGGCTCCTGGTCTCGTTCTCCTCAGCTTCTTAGCAGCTCGGGGCCCTGGCAACCTCTCCAGCCCTTGAGACACGCCGTCGGCACTAGGCTTCACGCTCACCCCCTAAACTGGTTGCTTCTCCAGCCTCCATGTATCAAACGAGTTCCAGCCCCGCGGCCTGCTGAAAGTTCTGGAAAGCAGCCAGGCTCCTTGGTGCCCCAGAGCCACGGCACCTGGAACACCGTCCCTTTGTTCTTCACCTGCTGCCCCCTTTCTATCTTGCGGCTTCTCCAACTGGCCTTCCCCGGCCACCCTGTCCAAAGCTCTCTCCCCCTGTTCTTCTGTGTACAGCCCCACACAACTTCTGACCCTCGGAATATTTGCGTCTGGACACTGGCCCCCATTTCCACCACCTCCCCATTATCCCGCAACAGGCCGGCGGCCACGTCTCTCTCGTCCACCAGCGAGCACTGTGTATCCAGCTCAGACCAGATCGCCAGGGACATTTGTTAACTATTACAAATCGGTCACAAGGATTAAAGATGCTGTCTGCACATGAGGAGGTAATATTCAAGTTAGCTAGGGAAAACTGAAATTTGAGCAACGTGTTGCTACAAATAAAAAGAAGAAAGAATTTGAAACTTCTCCTGGAACAGAAATCTCTTCATCCAGGGGAACTCCTCTCTCGTACATTCAAGAAATCAGAGCCCAGGGTGGTTGCGCAGCCTGCCCAGGATCACACAGCTGGTTAACGTAAGAGCGGGGACCGAAGGCCAGGTCTCCCGGCTACAGCCCTGCTGCTCCCTCATCGTTTACAAAAGCTACGGAAACCATCCGTGTGTGTCCACACGCACACGAGCCTGGAGCAACCTTGGTAAGTTGTAGTCCGATGAGAGGGAGGTCTAGAAATATCAAGCGAATTTTCAGGATGTAATTCTGCATCAATTCTGATTTTCCCTACCCGGTGATAATGCAGAAGGCCATTGGTAATTACCTCTGGCAGACAGGGGAGATCACCAACTAATGTAAGTTGGCACAACCGGATCTGCCTTGAGGCTCAGCTGCCTCAGCGCCAGGCAAAACCGTATTCTTATTTCCATTTTGAAAAACACATTCTCCTCCCACACTTGTTAAATGCGTATTCGTTACGTGATGCGATTCGTTTGATGTTTACAAACGAGTCCCGTTGGGCTATTTTGCCAAAGGCCCTCAGTTTGAATGGATGTACGTCATGACCTCGCGACTCAACGCAACTACTCCGAAACTTGAGAAGCACAGGAAAATGGTTTCTCATAAATATCCCGCCAAGTGAGCATTGTGTGGTTTCTTACCTTCAGAAGCGCAGCTCTCAATACCCAGCACAGAAAGGGCCCCACGGGGCAGCCCTCACCTACCTGCAAGGGCGCTTGTAACACGCGGGCTTAGAGGCCGTGCCATCGTCCTGGACTAATTTTCTCAGAATTGTAATGAGCCCCTGAGATCCATTTTTCAGATGACTGGATCGCAAGTGAATAATACAATGATGTTGAATAGTCTCCAAGTACCGGCTTTCTTGAATTCGCCTCAAAAGCACACTTCCTCGACAACGCACGTGGTAACGAGAGCTTTCCACTCACTCACGGATCTTTTGTGTTTGCACCCCCGAGAGCTAGCCTATCTCAGAAGGACCCCGCCGTGGGTACTTACAGGTTCTCCTGAGGCGCAGCGTTCTGGAGGTGCCTGCCTTGTTTCTACAAAAACCAACACACAGAACACCCCACTCCCACACAGATGGCGAGGAGAGCATACGTACCTTCTGTGACAATGGTTGGCGGTTGTAAGACAATGCGCCTTTGGGCCACGCCAACAATGTACAGCAGTAATTGCTCCTGGAGGTCCCCAAAGCTACGGAATTCCGGGACAGTAAACACCAAGTTGTCACTGGTAGCTATGTGCTGAAGCTCTGCCCTGGAGGCGGCCTGGGTTCCGAGGCCAAACGAGAACACGCTAGCCTGTTTCAGTGCTATGACCCCGTCGCGGATCTCGTCACTAGAAGGCCCGGCGCTTATGAGGACCAGCACCTGGGGAACCCCTTCCTCCACTCGGCTGCCCCCTGCCTGGGTGAAGTGGTTCTCCACCACGAAATCCAGGGCCAGGCCGATATTGGCCAGCTCCCCACCAGTGAACGCAAGGGCTTTCACTGCATCCAGAACCTGCACCTTGGTGGAGTAGGTGTCCAAGGAGAACATGGTTCTGGGCTCATCGCTATACTGGACCACCCCCACTCGGATCTGCTGAGTTCCAACCGAGAGTCTCTCAAGGAGATTTACAAGGAAGTCGCGAATGACTGCAAAATGGACACTTCCGGTGTTGTTTGATCCATCAATAAGGAAAATAATGTCAGCAGAGTCTTGTGCTTTAAAAGAAAGAAATGCAAAAAATGTGAAAGCGTTAGAACAAGTGACCACATGCATTGTTCAGTGTTCTGACATGTTTCTTTGGAAACCAATAAGAAACACGAAATACAGACAAACAAAACACATGTTGATTAAGGAATGTGAAATTCTCTTTTAGTTCTGCATTCTGAATGGATAAGAGGCAACTCCTCGGGAACGATGGCGTAAAATAGGAACATTTATATCAAATGTTCATCTGTACCATCTTTTTAGTTACAATTCAAAACATCATATTCACTTTTCTGGGGGAAGAATCATGAGTACGTATTCCAGAAATTTCTACTAAATTTGGAGGGAAACGTTGTTACGTGGAATTGTGCGTTACCATACCTACAGGAGGTCCAAACATGATTTCTAATTTTTGGATGTTTCTCTCATAATCCTCAAGTGCTTATAGGAATTTTCTTTGCCCAAATCCACAGCTACGAAACAGAAGCTCAGAGTCAGGGTTTGGTGACTTATCATCCCAGCATGTTGAACACCTGATTCCTGGAATGACTACTGTTTCTTCTCTTTAAAAACCAAGATGGCGGCCTGCACGCAACTTTGTGAATTTGAAAGGAAGAACTCAAGCTACACTTCAAGTTTTAATCTTAAAAATATCTGATAAATGTTTGATCTTCTCTTCTCATACGATATTGAGTTGCGTGGAACTCACCTGCAGGTCTGGGATTAGGCTAGATGTTTTGTTCACGTACTTTTGCTATTGCCTCTGTATTCAATCACATAATGCAGAACAATGTTAAGCAGAGTGATATGAAACCAGTCATGACATAATTATCCAACCTTATTTTTATGACGTCCTAAACTGACTGCCTAGCGAGACCATGAGCCTCTAATAAACCCTGGATCAGAATTAGTTCTGGGGTCATACAGATGGACAAAAAAACGGGGACCTTGGCCTCTTTCCTCCTTACAATGGCAAACTAGAAACTTCCATCCCACTATGGAAAATGGGGACTTCACAGAAGCATTGGGTAAGGAGTAACAATTAATAATCTATAAACCTGAGTGAAATATTTCAAAGGCTCCACTAGAAAATTTAAATTGGACTGATTTAAAACTAGAGGAAAAGAAAAATTATTCTGGTGAATGTTTTTTAATAACTTAAGTGTGTGTTAGGAACAGGAAAAGACTGTATGTGAGCATATGTGATATTTATATTCTGAGATTTTTAGGAAGCTATTATTTGGGATATAATCACAACATTGTATGTAAGACCATGAGTTCTGATCTTTCTCATGACAGTGAACATTTTATGTTTAAAATTAATTTTTCCTTGTGCCAGAAAAAGTTGCTCCCATTTTCACTGTGGAAACAGGATACAAATCTTATCTCATAAAATTAAAGAATTCCGCTACAGTGAAACTATGTTCTTACTCAAGTTCCCTCATATGAAAGCTGAGCCAGAGGTTGCCTGAATCAGAAGAACTCTTCCTCCCCTCACACACAATCCCTGACAACGTTCTTGCAGGTGAATCCCTTGCACAGGGAAAGATAATAGCTTGGAAACATGAGGGTTAATGAGAAGGATAAAATTTGGATAATAAGATCTTGTGTTTTTAACAAGTGTCACACAAAAGTATGAAATAAGAGTGGGCCTTTGCTAAGAATCCCAACGCATTTGCTTTTTCTTTAGCCAAAACATAAGATTCCTGAAGGACCTTGGGAGGGCGCAGTGCCATAGAAATGGCCCGCATCATCACATGAGCCGTAGGCTCTGTCCATCACACCACTGTATCCCTCAACCTCTCCCAGGCGTGAACCAATGACCCTGAGAGACCGTAAAAGATGTGCATACCAATAAAAGAAGGATTAGCTAGGAGCCTAGGGTCCTCAGGAAGAGAGAAACGATAACCTAATACATAGGATGACACATTCCTTATTCGTTTATTAATTTTTACTTAATTTATTACATTATCTTTTTTGGCTGCAATTTATAATAGTGTACAAATTAAGAGAAACCCTGTGGGAAAACCCTTGACCCTTTCTCCTCCTAAAGGCTGAACTGCTGCAGGTCATAGAAAAATGTTGGATAATTTGTCATCACTGAAAAAACAACATTGTCCTCTTACGCACACAATGATGGGACACACATTGGCATGCTGTGTTATCCAGGTGAGCTGAAGCCTCAAACAGACACAAGAGCTGTGGGTTCTTGTGTACAGCAAGGCGTACCGATGACCAGCTTTAAGTCTAAGGATAATCAGCTCTAACTAAAATTTACAACGTGAAGTTGCCTGGTTTTCCGCTTTCGTGGCTCACGTATCACACACACCCTTCTGGGGCATTTTCCATAGAAAACTTTCACCGTGTCCATGGAAAAGTCAGGCTCCTTCAACACTGTTGGAAACATTCTTTTCTGGAGCACACTGATGTGGGCACAATGCCTTCCTCAGCTCGTGGGATGCTTCCTTTTTTTTTTTTTTTTTTTAAGAAAAATTAAAGAGATCGTATGTGTGTTTCCTCTGCAAACACAAAACTGTAGATCGATTCCGTGAGTGCTTTAAATGTTCGTCTTTTGCAAAGAAGAGAAGGCTCACACTGAAATCCTCACCGAATACAGACCACTTTGGGCTTTCACTTCAGAGCACAGCTCTTGCATTTTAGTGATGTGCATTTGTAAAAGGATGACAAAGAGATTTTTAAAGAACACCACCTTCAGAGACTGATTATGTGAGTAGCGTTCATTTAGAACAGGGGGGACCATTAACGCTTTATACACACCATAGATTACGGTCAAGAACACTCTATGGGGAAGAGTTACCCAGTGGACAGGTAATGGGAAGAAATGGCCCTAACTCACTAGCAATCTCTAGAATGCCCTCTGGAAGCAGAGGATTATTATTATTTTACGTTTATGCTGCGGAACATGCAATGGTAGGTGATACTGGAGGAATTGCAGAGTGAAGTTAATCAGAAAAGACAACATAAACGGATTAATTTTCCACCACGGAGCTGCTAGTGGCTTGGACACTAGAAGACAGAGATGCTTTCTTGGCATAAAAACAAAGGTTTTTTTTCATCTGTGTGGAAACGTACCATGTTGAAAGGCTCATTTAGCATTCATGGAAGAATACGATTGTTCATTTAAACATAAAAGCAAACTCGTCCGCTCTTTTCCCTCACTTGGCCAAAACAGCAATAAAGAAAAGATGTCCTGTGTCTCCACGGACCCCTTCACCCTTCTGACATGGATCACTTATCATCCCTATATTCAGAAATGTGATGATCGGTGAAAAGTCAGTATAGGCAGCCTCACAGCATCCCCTTGTTCCCCGGAGATTTTGGTTTGGGATGCTCTGGGGGTGGGGAGGGGGGTCCCACCTTCTTCTCCTATAATCTGGCAGGATCAACACATGTATCATGAAACACGGGTGAGGCATGTCACTTGTAGCACAGAACGCTTTTTGGGGTTAAACGGGCAGAATCCAGACTGTCACCCGCTCCTCTGTCAGAAGCAGAGCCTCTGGCAGGACATTAGCATTCCCACCGCTGTCAGAGCTGAAATCATGGGCAACCACTGGGCGGACCATGTTATGAACAGCCTCCCGACACGCCTTGTGGGTGGTTAGTTCTGAAACCCTTCTCCCATCCAAGCTCTGCCTGCCCAGGACGACTGGTTCCTTCTCCTGACCTCTAGTCATATTGTTCCCTAACCCCTGCTTTCTGAATCTGTTACAAAAACCTGACGTCCATACCGTTTACCTACAATTCCCCCGTTATCCTGATTGCAGTCCAGAAAGCCCTCCCTTTCTCCAGACTCCATGTGCCCCTTCTGTCTTTCCACAAGCCCCTCCCGTGTGGCCCTTTAGATTGACCAATTTAGGGGCGCCTGGGGGGCTCAGTCGGTTAAGCGTCCCACTTCGGCTCAGGTCATGATCGCGTGGTCCGTGGGTTCAAACCCCACGTCGGGCTCTGTGCTGACAGCTCGGAGCCCGGAGCCCACTTCGGGTTCCGTGTCTCCCTCTCTCTCCGCCCCTCCCCAGCTCGTGCTCTCTGTCTCTCAAAAATAAATAGACACTAAAAAGTTAGATTGGCCAATTTATGTCTCAAAATCCCCAGTCTTGCTTCTCCCTGCCCCATCCAACATGTCACCCTGCCTCCCGCCTCCTGTTTTTGAGCCCTCTGGGGGGCAACCACTTTTGAAAGCGTAGGAGAAAAGCGGGCTGTGAATCCCGCTCCTGTGATCACCTCCTGGGGCCGGTGCGGAGGCTGCCTGTCCCCTCCACCCCCTTGCATTCAGACAATCACCCGCCTCCCCAGCTAAGCGCACTGAAGGGACCTGCAACCTTCCTTGGGTTTCCCTTATATCCCGCTCAGCCTGCAGCCACACGGCACACCTGTGCTCCTCTCCAGAGACTTTAACGTCTATGTGGCTAACCTTCCCGAGCACCGGCCTCCCAGGTCCCCAGCGGCCCCCTGTCCACCGTGCCCTACGCACGTGAGGGCCACCCCGTGAGCATCTCGCAAAACTACTGCACCCCCATGATGTGCCCTTGGTCTCCCTCCATACGCTGTGGTGGCAGCGTCCCCCAGGTCCCATGACCAGCGGTCTCTAGGACTCCTCCCCCTCCCGGCCCCCGTGGGCTCGTCCCCCTCCTCCCCACTGGGCAGGACCCCCTCGTGGGCTGCTACAGGAACTCACTTGCCACCATTCTGGATTTCCTTCCCAAGAAGATCCTCCTGCCCCTCCATCACTCTCTCTTTGCAAGCCCTGCCGTGCGTTTACAACACGGTGCTCTCTCTCCAGGACACGGGTTCTCTGTCCCAATAACAGATGCGAGGGATTTTGTGAGCTGCCCGCCTGGCCACGCTGAGGCTTCCTTGGCTAAGGATCATAGAAGTCCCTCCCGTGGGGTCATAATATGAGAATGGGGTTTTTTAGAGTTAAAATCTAACTGTTTCCGGGTGCCTGGGTGGCTCAGTCAATTAAGCGTCCGACTCTTGGTTTCGACTCAGGTCATGATCTCACAGTCATTGAGTTCAAGCCCCACATCGGACTCTGGGCGGACAGTGCAGAGCCTGCTTGGGATTCTCTCTCTCCCTCTCTCTCTCTCTCTCTCTCTGCCCTTCCCCTGCTCAATTTGTCTCTCTCTCTCTCTCTCTCTCTCTCTCTAAACAAGTCAACTTAAAAAAAAAGCACTTTTTTAAATAAAATAAAATTTAATTGTTTCGGAAAACACCCTCCTGGAGGCAGGGGAAAGTGCTACCTTAGAAGAAGGCGACACAGCGTGGTCAAACCTTTGTTTTTACACCTGTGAACAGCCATCTCTTCCCGGTCCCGCCCCACCCACCCCCCCCACCTTTTAGCCACAGTGTCGCTTTAATGCCAGCAGTTGCCAAGCTTATCTCCAAAGAACAGCGAGGCAGGCAGCAGCTTGGCAATGGTGCCATTACCTGTGATGTCTTTAAGGGTCTCTGTGCCTCCAGCCCCTTCTGGAGCCACGGATGACTGCACACAGGACACTAAGCTTCCTACTATGTCGTGAAGTGAGGTAAAATTCTCTAGGTTGAACACATGCATATTGAGCGGTTCGCTCGCTATTTCTCTTAACGCTCCTTCATCTGAATCCTCAACTCCAACTGCAAACACGTTAACATCAGCAGACTTAAGTTCCGCTGAAGGCAGAGCAAGGCCGTCGTCCGAGCGTCCACTGGTCAACACTACAATAACCTGAGGGACTCCGTCACTGGCCCGGCTTCCAGCAGCCTCAGTGAGGTGATTCTGCATTACGTATTCTAATCCTTTTCCAGTCTGATTGCTTCCCCCAATATAAGACATGTTGGAAATGTGGGAGAGGACTTCTTGATTAGTACGGTACGTATTTAACAGGAACTCGGTATGTGGGTTGCCGTTGAACTGGACCAGAGCAAAATGGAAATCATTTTCTCCCACAGCTAAAGATTTTATAACATCATACAGAAACTCTCGAACAAGTTGGAAATGTTCCTTTCCAATGCTCCAAGAGGAATCCACTAGAAATATTATATCGGCAGCGGCACCATTTTTGACATCTTTAAAAAAAGACATTGGTTTAGATTTTTCTCCTGTTCGGCAATTACTTCCTATCGGCGCAAAGCCTCCCTAACCTAACTCGGCTTACGCTGTGCTGTTAGCTGAGTGGCCCGCACCTCGCTTGCACTACGGGCAGGCGGGAGGACTTTACCTGAGGGGCAGGGACCTGGGCACAGGGACAGCTGTTGGTCAGCAACCCTTGGCCCAACTTCCATATGCAATGAACCCCATCCATGAACCAGTAGAAGGCTCCAGAATGGGGGAGAAAACATTCCCTGGCGTGTCTTTTAACTCAAGCGTGATTCTCTGTGACAGTTTGAGCCCCGACACCCACCTGATGAGACCAGGCTACTCCATCAGAGATAACCAACCGCCATTTTAAAAATTCCTTCTTCATATTTGGCTCTGAAATGGGGCCTCGAGAAGAAGGAACAGTGAAAATGGCCGCTTTACGTTAACTAGCGTCCGATGCTTGGCGTACTTTGCCAGAAAAATACACATGGCAAGTATGTCTTCCCTACGTGAAGACTTCCACAACTGGAGAGAAAGGAAAGGTCTCATTGTTCCCAGACTTTTTGGCATGAAGAAAGGCACCCTAACTAGTCACTATATATTTTTCAGGGCCAGAAGAGTCTTTGCAGATGTGGGATATTATTTATCTTTCTCAAAGACAGTGGGAGCAGGAAGCTCAGGGCGCCAGGCTGGGGGTGCCCGAGGAGGGCCCTTCTGCGGCTGTGGGCCAGGCTGGCTGCACATAGCCAGCTCCCAGACTCTACTTACCTCAGGCTGCCCTGATGCCCCAAGCAATGCTCCCCTTTCCTTGAGGTGGCATTCACCTCCCACCATCTAAGGACCACCGCGTCCAGTGGGAGAATCCCTGCCCAAGACCCAACTCTCCAGGCAAAGGAGAGAGAGACTCAAGGCCATCCCTCCAAACTCATAGTGCGTGAAGCATTTCTAAGTTTTCCAAAACTCTGCAAGCAAATTCTTAAGAGGGTTCATTTGGATCTTTTTTTTTTTTTTTCATCATTTGGGGAAATGTTTTTTTTCCAGACTTGATTCTAGATGAAAACTGTCTTTTTGTATCCAGAATTATACAAAGAGGGTGATCTGGGTGTTTTGTTTTCAAGGAAAAGAATGCTTACTCTCAATAATTGTCTCGTCCTGGTTTTAGGTGCCGTGAGATCAAACCAGGGCCAGGAGTGCGGAAAAGCCCTTCATTTTGGTGAAATGTCTGTGACACAAATGTTCGCTCATACCCAGTGTGAAAACAAACCACTTGCGAACCAACTCCAAGATATCAACCCAAGGGTTAGTAAAAGTAGGCCATCTCTCACTGGATACAGAGCATCTGGAGAAGTCTGTGCGTTGAACGAACATCCTGAGACAAAGGGCCCCACCATCCCCTACGTCACATCTAAGTTCTGGCTCAAGCTCACGAGGTCTAAGATCAAAACATCAGAGAGCACCTTCCTCTGAATAAAAGTAAGAAGTGTCTCTGGATCTTACCTGCTTGCTGCTGTTGGGCACGGGTAAGAGAAAAGCCTGAGAGAAAGAGGCAAAAGGTGGCCACCAAGGGCAAATGTCGATGTTTCCTCATTTTGAACGTGTCTAAGCACCAAGTGGGAACCTAAACAAGAAAAGAGGGTGGAGGCAAAATGATCAGTTCTGGTGCTCAGATTACAAACCAACGCACCAAGGATTTAGCCCTTCTACGAAAAGGAGTGTTGACTACACAGTCAGTGAAAATCTTTGAATCCCATGATTGTACTCCTTTGGTCGTACCTAAAACAAAACCAAACAAAATGGGTAATTAAACCTTCGTTCCTCTCAGACTGAGACAGGCCACAACAGCATGTCACCAGAAAATGGCAGAGAAAGAGAGAGGGAGAGAGAGAGAGAGTCAAGGGTAAAGGTATTTGTGGCCGCAGAAAGTGGTGGGTCTGCGACACCCAGCTTAACTGTAGATCGTGTCTGAAAGAATCCCCCAGGAAATCTTCAGTTCATGGAGAGAATGGGCTTTGCCCAAATCAGAGCATGTGCCAACACGGCCATGGCCTCTGGGACCACTGCAAATCTTGCCCTCGTTCCTGTTGCTTTTTTTTTTATTTTTTTTAATGTTTTTATTTATTTTTGAGACAGAGACAGAGCATGTGCTGAGCTGTCGGCACAGAGCCTGACACGGGGCTCAAACTCACGGACTGTGAGATCATGACCTGAGCTGAAGTCGACGCTTCACTGACTGAGCCACCCAGGCGCCCCGCCCTTGTTCCCGTTTAGCACTTTTTTCCCAGCAAAATCCTGCTGTGTGCCAACCACCAATCTCAGAATGAAAGAAGCCCAGAGCCATTGAATTAACAAGCCTGTGAAGCCAGACCTGAGGGCGGACCGCCTGGTGGCATGGTCTCCCGTCCCCACACACCAGCTGGTGGCCGCAAGCGTGACTTCCAACCAGCCACGCTCATGTTCAGATGGGCAGATCTTTGCCCCGCAAACAAAACCCTCTCCTCACCCCACACCAGAAGGCACCCTCCTCTGTCAAAATTCCAATGGCCTTTTTTGTAGAAATCCGGGGGGAAACATCCTAAAATCATTTGGAAGTTCAAAAGAGCCAGAGAGCCACAGTGATCTTGAGAAACTAAGAAAGAAAAATATAGCTGGAGGTGTCACGTTTCCTGATTTCAAAACATATTACAAAGCTACGGTAATCACGACAGTATGGTAATAGAATAAAGACAGGCATGTAGGCCGATAGAATAAAACAGAGATGCCAGAAGTGTCCCTCACCTCACTTATATGGCCAAATGATCCTTCATAAGGGTGTTCAGGTGACACAGTAAGAGAGAATAGTCTCTTCAACAAATGGTGCTGCGAAAAGTGCATCTCCACATGCAAAAGAACAAAATTAGACGCTTCCCTTATAATACTCACAAAAGGAAACTCAAAATGGGGTCAGAGATCGAAATGTAAGACCTGAAACTATAAAACTCCTAGAAGAAAATAGAAAAGTCCGCATGATGGTGGATTTGGCAATGATTTCTTGGATATGACACCAACAGCACAGGCTACAAAAGCAAGAACAGACAAATGGGATTGGAGCAAATGTATAAACCTTCTGTGCGGCAGAGGAAACCACCAACAGAGTGAAAGGGGCAACCTGCAGAATGGGAGGAAATATTCACAAACCATGTATCTGATGAGGGTTCAAATCCAGAATATATAAAGAACTCCCACAACTCAACAACAACAAAATAATCTGACTTAAAAATGGGAGGAGGGCCAGGGGCGCCTCGGTGGCTCTGCGGGTTGAGCGTCTTGACTCTTGATTTCGGCTAAGGCCACAATCCCAGGGTCGTGGGATCCAGCCCCGCGTCAGGATCTGCACTGAGCATGGAACCTGCTTAAGAATCCGTCTCTCCCTCTGCCCCTCCCCCACTCTCTCTCTCAAAAGAATAAATAAAAATAAATAAATAAAATAAAAATAAATAAAAATGGGAAAAGGGCTTGAGCAGACATTTCTCCAAAGAAGATACACAAACGGCCGTTAAGCATATGAAAAGATACTCAACATCATTAATCATCAGAGAAATGCAAATAAATCAAAACCACAATGAGCTATCACCTCACACCCACTAGAATGACGGCCATGAAAAAAAAATAGTAAACAATAATTATCAATGAGGAGGCAGAAAAACTGGAACCTTTGTGCCTGTTGGTGGGAATGTAAAACAATGCAGCCACTAGAGAAAACTACATGGAGGTTCCTCAAAAAATCAAAAACAGAATTACTGTATAACCTAGCAATCTCACTTCTGGGCATATAGCCAAAATAAATGAAACAGGATTGCAAAGAAATACATCAACACCCCAATTCACTGCAGCACGAGTCACAATAGCCAAGCGGTGGAAACAACATGAATGCCCATCGATGGGTGAATGGATACGGATAAAGACGATGTACGCACACAATGAAATCTCATGCAGCCTTTAAAAAGAAGGGAATCCTATCATATCCCTACAACGTGGATGAACCCTGAGGACGCTAGGATAAATGAAATGAGCCAGTTCCAAAAAGACACATACCGTGAGACTCCACTTACGGGACACAGCCAACTATTAGAAACAGGTAACAGGGGCTCCTGGCTGGCTCATTCGGTTAAGCATCTGACTCCTGTTTCGGCCCAGGGCACGATCTCACAGTTCGTGGGATTGAGCCCCACATCCGGCTCTGTGCTAAGCATGGAGCCTGCTTGGCATTCTCTCTCTCCCTCTACCCCTCTCCCCAGCTTACACTCTGTCTCTCTCTAAACTTAAAAAAAAAAAAAATCTGATGTAACACTGAGACCTGGTGCGAAAATCATCTCTGCCCTAAGTCCCAGCTGAGCTATGAAATCAGCTCCACCTAAGCCCTAAGCTTTGGCACCTGCTTGACCTTTCTAGCGTGACCTTCCTCTTGCCCCTAGGCACTCCATGGGCCCAGAGATTCTCTTCACAGCTGTCCGCTGTGCAAGGCAGGAGCTCCGCCTTCCCCACATTGCTAATGAAGCCAACGTTAAGGACGGTCTGGTATTGTCAATGCCGTCGTACAGAACAACACAACTCACGATACCAGAGGGAAGTCTGATTAGTGACGTGGCCTTGGCAGAGGACCAATGTCCGGCTGAACTGCTCAGCGAGACAGCATCGAGGGCCAAGGAGAACAAAGAGACAGCCCCTTATGCAGTCTGCCACCTAAGCACATGGGTGCAGGGGGCACAAAGAAAACCAGAGCTCAGGCCCACGGCCGTGCCTGCCAGGGGTCAGGCCCAGAAGGAGAAGCTGGAGTCCAAATCTTGTGGCCCAGCTGGGAGGAACAAACAGCAAGACACAGAGCGTGGGCCCTAGGCCAGCCTGCCAAAAGTTGGAGGACTCGAGAAAGATAAAACCATAAACAAGACAGGAGATTCCAAGATCCTCTGTGCCTTTGCATTTCCAAGGAAAGTCCACAAAAAGTATCACCTGTGACGAGACCACCCTGTGATTCCAATTCTGAGAGCCTGAAGACATTCTCGGCAGCTAAAATAGAACCACCTGTCGATCCAGCTTTCTCTTGGAAAGGTATCAACGCTGCCAAGGACATGTTCTAACGATGATCGGAAAGCCAGTCATCAAGAGGACATCTTTCTCTCTTACAAGAAGGTGACAGCGAGTGGTGAGAATGGCAACATTTCAAAGGCACAGCCCAGCCACCTTGGCTTGAAACGGTGAACACACGTTAGACACGGATCGATACAACCGAGAAGGGCAGTCCCCAGTGCCCCGTGCTTTGGTTCCACGATGTCCCCAAGTCCTAGTTGAGTCCTGGCTGGTGCTCAGGACAGTCCCCACAGGCACTGCTTGGCTGGTCGGTCTGTTTTCTCCACTGAGGATGACCCTCTAACACAGCCCCAGCATCACCGCCTCCGCGCTCTAGAGATCCCTCAAGCCCATGCTCCACCCTGGGAATCTTCCAGATCTTTCCATCCAGCCATACTTTCCCTCCCCCACACTCTGCTGGGCCTATTCCTGAGTTTTGGGGGCAGGGGGAGGAAGTAAACGCAATGTCTGTCATTTGTGTATGTGTGTTCTCAATAAATTGAGAATACACGCTTTAGAACAATGTAAAAGTACATTGTACACATGCTATTCGTGAGTCCTCTGATTACAGCAAACACCGGATTTTCCTATAGGCAGTAAGCATCCTACTAGAAAACTGTTTTGTAGGAAAATTGTCCACACTATTTAAATTTTACTGGATTCTTTCCAAAAATATCAAGTCCTTTCAAAAAAAAAAAAAAAAAAACCTGTAATATTACAATTGGTCGAGAACTTTTTTTTAAATATGGGATCCACGGGTCTGTCAACCTCCCACAAATGTGTACAAAACCCTATCTGTGTACACGTAGGATCCACATTCGCGTGCGGCTCTAAAAGCATCCATTCTACCTCCCCCCTAAAGTGTAAGCAGTACCGTTTCCACAAAAAATTTTGGTGCAAATCTTCTGGGGAGTCCAGCTCAATGGTTTGAAAGATTTGATCCATGCACAAGACGCAACATTCTAAGGAGGACTTCTGTTCAAGAATTAGAGCGAGAGAATATCACAGGGCCTCGTTGGAAAGCACTAGACTGGGTAATGGATGCCGAGAAAAACAGGACGTGAGACAAAGATCTGCCCGCCCGCTGCTGGGTGCTGGACGGGCGAGCCACAGGCCCCTGCAGGCAACCTGGACCCATGGGATGTGTTGTGTGGTCAGCAGTTTGCTAACGGCGTTTTAACCATCTCTGTATCTCACAGGGCCTCACATCTGACTTCTTGGAATCCACCAGTCCTCTCATATGGTAAACACTGAGTGGGCCCTCTACTGAGAAATTCTAAAATATCATTTTCTCATCTTTGATAAAGCTCGTAACATATAAATGGAAACGAGATGAAATCTGTAATATCTTCCGGAATCATTACTTACTTCACCCGTTCTCTAAGGAAAAGGAATTTTAAGTTGGTTGAAAGTGACATGTAAAAATGTTTATTTCCAAGATATTAATCTTTAAGGGTAAGAAGCCCCCTAAACAAAGGGCTACCCAATTGAGACACAAAGTACAGAGCACAGGAGTTCTCTTTTCCAAAATGTGCCCAGTTACGGGAGGGGAGGGAAGGGGAGGGGAGGGGAGGGGAGGGGAGGGTGGGGGAGAGGAGGGCAGTGAGGGCAGAAGGGAAAAGCTCTTCCCACTCTGGAGACGATGCTTGTGCCACAATAAGGAGTTATCCAAGCTCCGCTCGTGACCGATGAGCTCACGTGGCTTGGCTGAGCTGAATTCCCAGGTGGGAAAACTTTTTCTTGCCATCACGCTTGGGAGCCAGTCTCGTGGCTCAAGTGTTCCTGGCCCAGCTGTTGAATATTCGTTAATATTTTCGTTTGCAATTAAATCTATTCTATTTAACATGCCACGGAGTCCCAATTTTTAAAACTGAAGTTCTTGAAAGACATCAAACGTCATCTCCCCTGGTGATCACCGAGCTTGCTCATTTCAATGAGGGGGAAGGAGGCAGCCACGCCCTCATTACCCACCCTCCTCTGCGCCAGCCTCTCCCCACCCCCCCAGGAAATGGAGACAAGAGAGCACAAGTAAGGTTTACTGTGCGTCTGTCTCACGGTAGGATTTCACGCCCTCCTCCCAATGGCCCAGTGGCTGCTTCCCCCCTACCCTGACCCCATTTTATAGCTGGGAAACTAAAACCAGGCGAGGCAAAGCGATGTGCCCAAGTAGCCACATGGATACGACAAGACAGACCCAGAATCCTAACCAAAGTCCACATTCGCAAAGCCCATGGAAAGGACCCCAGGAAACCCGGAGAGACTGAGCCAGGCCCGGCCCAGATCTCAAGGAAACTCCCCATCCCTTTGGGGTCAAAAATAGACTTCTCTGGTGACAGATTCTGTGTCGACAGAATCCATTTGACTGTCGCCATTCTTTTAAATATGAAAAAAAAGTCCCAACCGGCTGCTTGAGCCCCTTGGGTTGGGTGGAGTGAGGTGCTCCTTTGGGTCACAGAGTCTGTGTCCAAAGGGCAACAGATTCAATAACAGAATTTCATTAAGTTTTCACTCTCATCTTTCCATTGGGCATTAGTAATTCCTTTTTTCACTCCGCCTCATTCTGAAAAGGATTCCAGGTGCCTTTTTCCTTTGTGTAGCTGCCCGTTTGAAACTTAAAAAGATAGCTCTTATTACAAAGATTGCTTTCCCCGGCCCTCCAACTTGCAGTCGTATTCGGTCATACTCCAAAGACTCTCCCGAGCTATTTAGCAACCCCATGAAATTAGTTTTCATTAAGTCTACTCAAAAGCTGTTTCATTTTCCATGTCTGGAAAGCTTTTTTAAGAAAGAGACACACACATGCACACAAGGAAATCATTTTGAAACAAAGGCTTAAATACTTCCAGAGTTCCAGAGGCTCCATTTTGAGGGCATTTATCCCGTCCTGTCCTCTCCGACTACCGCTTTTTAAAGTCAGGCTGGTGCTCCTACCGAGTCCTAGGACTTCTGTTAACTCCTGGTGTCCCGTTTCACAGGGGAGCTACAGCAGTGTAGGACACGGGGGCGGGAGTGCGTCCTATCTGCTGTGACTCACACTTCAGGAAACCCCAGGGACCTTGAGCTGGCTGCCACCCTGGTTCTCTCTCTTTCCCTTACTCCCCTTCCCTTCTTGCCTGAATCCTGGGAAAGGAGTCCCCATCCTTTGTCCCCAGGGAGAAAACTGAAAGGATTCATTAGGTTCCCAGAGAAGGAAGAGGATAGAATTTACTATATGCCTGCCATTCGAAAGAGCTTTGGGGGATCCTCAAGCGATTTGGAGAACCCTAAGAAGGCCCCTCTAACTCAGGAGGTGGTTTTTTTTCACTGTTTATTTTACAACCTCTTGAACCTCTTCTTTCCATTCTATGAAAATGCACCAGAGAAGAGAATTATCAGCCACGCATCCACGTCTGCAAACAATTATCTGGTTGACCCAGGCTCTGAACATGTTTCCTGTGATAGCAAAATTTTAACTCTTCTGATTATGGGTTTTGGCCTGGCCTCACTGCCACCCACAGTGTCCTTGCCAGACGCTGAAGAGCCAACCCAAGATCTTTGATGTTTGGCCCCTCCTGGCAAAATCAAGTAAAACGACACCCGTTCCGCAGCTCCTGTGTTTAAACAGAGCAAGACAGGGGCGCCTGGGTGGCTCAGTCGGCTGGGCGACCAGCTTCGGCTCCAGGTCACGATCTCATGGTTCGAGGGTTCGAGGCCCACGTCGGGCTCTGTGCTGACAGCTCGGAGCCTGGAGCCTGCTTCAGACTCTGTGTCTCCCTCTCTCTCTGCCCCTCCCCCACTCGTTCTCTGTCTCTCAAAAATAAACTTGAAAAAATATTTAAAGAATTCTAAACAGAGCAAGAAAGGAAGCGGGAGGGGGTTTGGACATCCCCTTGCAAGCAGCCTCCTCCCTCATGGAGGTCACGTGCAAGCATGTGCTGAGCGCCGTCAGGGTTCGCGCCCTTCCCCCCATAAAGGCAGCTTGAAGATCCTTCAGATTAAGTGCCAGATACTTGGAAATGTATTTGAAGACATATTCCTAGGGTCCAAGGCAATAACCGTGAAGCAGAAGGTTCTACATCTGCTGTAGATGGGAGAGCTAGGCACCACCGTGCAAACATAGAAGGCAGCCAGACGAGACTTCTCCACTTACACTGCTAATTATAAACGCTGAGCAGAGACTAGGTTGGATTTAACATTAAGGAAGAGAATGCCTTAGAAATTGCTTCAGAAGAAATTGCACAAACACCCATCTCATTCCAGCCCCGTGAAGCGTGGTGCCGGGTTCCATCCGCCTCTTCCTTTCTTGGCCACGGACTTTTGGGGCTACTGGCCTCTCCAAACCCATGGCGTTCCGTTGCTGGGTTATTCGAAGTGGCTAAAGCGCTCTCAGATTGAAAGGAAAAGTTCAACATTGTTTGTTTTCTACTCCGGCTCACGATCAAGTCTAGAAGAGAAAGTCACTTAAAATAGACTTTTTAAAACCTTAAGCTGAGACGTCTGATAGGACATCCTCAACACCAGATTTAGTGTAAGAGCCTGGAAAACTCCTACTTCCTTTCCTCTCTATCAGTAATGATCAGCTGATCTCTCCAGGCTCACTTATCTTAGGCGTAAAATAAGGCTAACTGCCGATGCTCTGACAGACAAGGTTCGGAGACTATTTCCTCTCCTCTGTTTCCCTGGGCGGGACCAGTGATGGGGATCCTGCTGTCCCCACGAGAAACACAGAGTCCCCCAGGGACACATTGGGCAATCTGTGGGCCTCAGCTGAGCTGGCGCTTGCTCTGGCGGCTGGCCCCGGGCTGCTGAATCAACTGATGAAGATTCCAGAAGAGAAAAACCAGTTTCCTGGAATGGCTTCCCTTGAGACCTGAGTCATCTCCAGCTGTTGTTCGATTTTTAATTTTCAAATTAAACTCACCCGGGGGGCTCTTCCGTCCAGCGGCCAACTCTCGATGCTCTGGGTCCATGAAAACTAAATGTACAGCACACACTGGGGAAATGTTACCGAACCATTTCCTACTGTGCTTTCCCCTGGCCGCTGTTAACCCGCAAATGTTTCCCGGTTATTTCCTGAGTCTTCGAATTCAGGAGGACGGCAGGGATTATGCTATGCTAGACGCAGCCAGACCCCTCCAAAAGATTAATAATTTGCCTTTGGGAAAGGGTTTGGCAGGACTTTACATGTTTGTCTTACTTTTCTCCTCTCCTTTTTCTTTCCAGATTTTTTTTAAAGTAACAATTACCCCTCTGCCAACTAAACTTGTGATAATATGCTACTCCACGGAAGACGGGTCAATGGGAGGAAGTGCCTTTCTTCACATGACGCTCTAGAATATTCTCTAATGACTTTTACTCCCTGGATATTCCTGGTCCCGGACACCTGCTGATGGGCGTGCATCTCCGTGGGCAGGGGCGCCCAGAAATTCTGATTTCGCTCGACTATTAGCACTGTGACCTCAGACCAGTAATTCACCTCTCTGTGCCCCATTCCTTCATCTGAAATATCAAGGGTGTGGAGAAAGTATCCACCAGGGTGGTAATTTTTTGATATTTATTTATTTTTTAATTTTTTTATGTTTTTATTTTCGAGAGAGACACAGTGCGAGCGGGGGAGGGACAGAGAGAGAAGGAGACAGAGAATCTGAAGCAGGCTCCAGGCTCCAAGCTGTAGGCACAGAGCCCTACGTGGGGCTCGAACTCACGGACTGTGCAATCATGACCCGAGCCGAAGTCGGGTGCTTAACCTACTAAGCCACCCAGACGCCCAATTTTTTGATATTTAAAATAGCCCAATGGCAATCACATATTTGCCAACCAGAGGGCAGGGTCTATGTCTCACTCACCCTTATGCCCTCCCTCAACCCCAAAGCTCCATGCCATGAGCACAGCAAGGCTTATCCAGCTTGAATGAATAGGAGAACAGATGGACAGAGTACAAGGTTAGGTTCCTCCTCTCGGAGCTGGGATCCTGTCCTTCGGGATCCTAACAGTGGATAGCTCGGCAAACGAGAAGTCTGAGAGTCAGTAATATATGGTTTTTTTTATTAACCAAGATTTAAAATGGGACGTTCGTAATTATCGTAGTCTGTGTGCATTTTTTAAAATATGTTCAACCAAGTCACCCTTTGGGGGGAAACAGCAAAGGGCGGATAATGAGAAGTCTGAGAGTTACTGGATCAGTTTACTACCTTAACGTTATTACTGCCTGTTTTACGTTCAAAAATTCTATGTGGACACATTAAGGCATGAACATGCAAATTCACTTGGGTTCTGAAACAACTTACTGTTAATTTAAACTTTTCTTAGGAGATGTGGGTAAAATGTTTCCTTTGTAAGTTCTTACATGGTTAGTGCCCTTGTAATGAAATTATTTTAGAGTACAGAATGCCTCGTTTCAACGCATAATCTCACTTCAATACCTGAGCACAGAAAAATAAAATAAAATAAAATTCTAAATTTATATCTACTTCAGATATTATGGGCACATTTAAAAATATACGTGTTTAAACAGTGTAAAGTTACCCATGAACCCTGTTGAGATGTCTATCAACCCTTGCAAACCCAGAAACCCCACCCTGAAGGACTCCCACCCCTTGCGAGATTTTTCTGGGGCTCGGAAAGATACACCGCCCTCTAGAGGAAAGAAAACCACACTGCATTTTCAGGAAAGGCTACACCCGGGTGAATGTGCTAAGCCAGAATTTCGTCTTCCTCCCAGAACAGACCCAGGAGACCAGAAGGTGTTGAAAACTGTGCTTCCAAAGATTAACATCATGAAGAGACCCCCCCCCCTTTGTCAATCAGGACACAGTGTGTGCTGAGTGTGAGGTGTCGGGGGCCATTGCCATGCTGCAGAGAGAACCAAGAGCATCTTTTCTTTAAAGCATAGAACCTTCCAGAATTTTCACACTGGAAAGACAGAAGCCATGTCTGGAAGTGTGGGGAATGAAGAGAACCGTCCTTGTCTTGCTCAAAGCTGTCTGAATGTACAGGAACTTTTTGATGCTTCCCTGCTTTAAAATTTGAATTATGTCAGGCTTTCGTTTCCTCGGCTAGAGCTACTAATAGGATTTTTTTTTTTTTTTTTAATGTCAGGTCACGCCTCCGGCAGTGGATGTTTATGCAGCCGTGGCACATAAACCCTAAGGGACCGCCTCACCGTGTCCCACTCAGATGGGGAAACAGCCTGGGATTCTTCTCCAAAAGATAACAGATCCTCAGGTTGTTCCAAAGAGAACAGTGACAAAACCAATGGTCAAACACAAGTGTGGGTTGAGGCCATCAGCATGCCTTGCGAGACGGTCTCACGGGGCAGAATCTGTGGCTGGTCGGTGACTTTTAAACCCTAAATGTGGAATTTCACATAACAGTGGCGGGTGGTACAGGCTACTGGGAGGGACCATACTTCATCCGGTTGTCCAAACACGCTGAGCAAGCTCCCAGGGCGGGAACCCTCTCCGACTCTCAAAACGGACAGAAGACTGGTTTCAAGCTGGCATACAGCGGTGGCCTCTGTGGCCTCCTAACCCCAAACTACGGTCGGAGGGGGAGCCTCGTAGGAATCAATCACTGATCATCGATTAGAGATGTTTCCTCCTGCTTTATCACCAGTGACGTGTTAGGTTCTAAGCAACAAAAAAAGGACAAAAGGGGCTCCTGAGGACAGAGTCAGATGTATGAATGCTAAACACTTTGTTATAAAGGGAGGTGCAGAAAGAAAAGACCTTTCTGTTCAGAAAGATTTGGTATCAAACAGGTCCTTACGACCCCTCGTTTGGACATTTGCCATACAGGCCATCAGTGGACAGCCACGGCATGGTGGAGAGGGGCACACTTCCTCCCAGGAAATGGAAGAGCCTGGGCCACAGGCTAACCGTCTAGAGGTTTCCCCGGCCACACCCTCCAATTCCCCCCTAAGAAAAAAGCAGGACGACCACACCTCCCCACCTTGCTGTGTGCCATTCCCTCCCAGGTCTTGTTCTCCACCCAGTGTCTTCTTAATGGCTGTCTCCCTGCTGGAGTAGGAAAAGAGAAAACTCAGCCTCACGGCAATACAATCCCTTGCCTCCACAAAGACGGTCAAGATCACACGGCCATTCCTATACAGAGTTCCTACAAAAGCCCCTCACCTCCCCGTCCCTGTGCCTTCACCCTCAGCAACGAGCCCACATTAAGAACCAAGTAAAATACAGTTCCCACCCCTCTGGGCCCCAGCCCCAGAGGTGACCTGAATGAAGGAGGCCTCCTCAGGCTCTCAGGTCGTAGGGCCAACGTCCCTGCCAGCTCCTAGCACCTCCTTCTCCCTCCGCTGGGCTGGGAGAGCCTTAGGGGGCCTAAACCCATTGTCCCATTACTTAGAACAGAACAGGACAGAAGGACACTATCCTCTGGGGAAAACAAATCAAAGAGCCCGTTCCAGTTCAGATGTTAAGTGAGTCTGGGATCCTCCATTGCCCGGACATCTGCTTTCCTGAAATGGTGATGCTTTTGCCCACCATCTCAACCACGTACTGGCTCTGTGGCCTCTGCAAGCAATAATTTGGCACCTCAGGGCCCCCGCCCCTGCTTCTGCATCTTTAAAACCAGCGGGCCACACCTCAGTGGCTTCCAACCAAGAATCTCTGCCATTACCTTTCGCCCAGCAAAGAACTCAGAAGTTCTGGTACACTGTCCAACAGCCAACTGCTTTCCAATAGAACGCTGGTCAGGAACAAAGAATGTTTGGTTTTTGAAGCCATTTCTGTTCAGGCTTCGCAACTGTTAAGAATGGATGCCCTGGGAGGTTGGGGGATCCCAGGCAGGGGAAAAATCTGCCCACATGAGCTCCGAGCACCTTTGCGGCTCTCGGATCCTACAGCTCTCGTGTGGGGATAGCTGTGTGCAGGGCAAGGAGGGGCGGGCACGGGTCAGCACCCCTGTGCTCCCTCTGGGTGTCCGGACCAGCCTCTAAGTTTGCTCCTGGGGCTAGGCTGTGAGCTGCTGATTTTTGTTCTACACTCCCCCCACCCCAGACCCAGTATTCCCCTGGGCCTGCCCAGGGACCCCACCCATGCTTCAACCCCGGCCCGCTTTCTAACACACCAGGCTCTTGAAACAGGTCCCCAAAGCTGGCTGGCAGCTCTCAGGAGACACTTTCCATCGTGGGCGAGCGAGGACCCACGTCCCGCCCTCCCGGCCAGGGAACAGGCCTCTGGGCGTCCCAGTCTGGCACCCGCAGCACATGTGGGCACCACGGGCCGGGCCCACAGCCCCCGGAGGCCTGCCTTATCCAGTGGGCACGCAGCCCAGACACCAAACGCTTTCTCCTCCTCTGACCTCGACCTCGGCAGCTCCTCTCTGCAACCCCCGAGGGTAAAGACTGCAATAGTGACCTCAGGTTCCTCAAAAGAGGTCGGCCCGGCGGCACCGGCTGGAGAACTCTTGACTCGCCCCGAGCCTGGGCACCAACGTCACCCCTGAAGGCCACAGATGTGCTCCACCAGCCCCCGCCCACGCCAGGCCCCGGGCAGAAAGCCCCCCCCCCCCCGCCTCCGACACCCCCAGCTGGGAGAATTCAGAGAGAATCTCCCCAGAGAGCTGCTCAACAGGTAGCTCTTGAATCCTCTAGCCGAGACACGTCTGCTCACAGAGCACTGGGTGCTGTATGGAAACCAATCTGACGATAAATTCCATGCTAAAGATAAATAATTAATTAATTAAATAAAGAAGGAAAAAAACAGAGCAGGTCCCCACCGAGTGCCGTCAAAAACAGACGGCAGCAAGCCCGGCACCACCACAGTCGGGGCTGGCGAGGGACAGGCAGAGAAAGCCCGCGGCGCCACCCGACGGCAGCCCAAGAGCTCGAGGGCAAGCGGCGGCCCTACCCAAGCTGGAGAAACCCAGGGGCCACCAAGCCAGAAAGGCAACTCAGCAGAATCTTCCAGAGACGGAGAAGGCGTCCAGAAAACGGACTCAAGCGAACGGGAGAGCCTCCTGGAGACGATCCCCGGGTTTAAAGCATTTCCTTCTTGCCCGCAGACTCGGGAAAGCAGAGGGGCAATGGCACTCACCCTGAGCGAACCTGAAGACGTGTGTGTCCCTGGGCTCCCGCGTTCACTTATGGTCGAATCTGACGCATGTTTCTCCCGCTCACTGCGTCTGCTCTCCTTTCTGCCGGAGAGGGGCTCCGGGCGGAGGAGGAAAAAGCCCTCCGGGTCCTCGCTGGAGGCTGGAGTGCGGGAGAACTCGGCTGCCCTCAGTGGAAGACTGAGCTCCGAACTGGACCCGATCCAGGGATACAGTCAGGGCTCTCTCCAGCTCCTCCTCCTCCCCCTCCTCCTCCCCTCCCCTCCTCCCGACCCCTCCTCTCCCCCTCCCCACCGCTGGCCTGACCCAACTGTAAATGAAAACCAGACTCTCTGAGCTCTGTTGCTTCTGGCCCCTGCTGCAGGCTGATGTTGCCCTCCCAACGCTGTCTTCACCCTACAAGCCTCTAGCTGGACTCCCGCAAACGCCGACTCTTGAAAAGAAATCCACCTCTTGCACTCGTCACCTTTAGGGCTGGGCCCCTGGTGGCAAAGAGAATGAGTTTTGGAATTTTTTTTTTTTTTCCGTGGGTATCCATGGTTTTCCTGCAGTGTTTTCCAACACCATCTGGAAGGCAAACAGGAAATGCAATCTCCCCCCTCCACCCTCACCACGCCCTCCCGTTTCTCCTTGAAGTTTCTGAATCGGGACTTCTCCTAATAACGTCCCTTTCAAATAGAAAACCCAGCAATCAACATCTCCCCCCCCCCCCCCGCCCCCGGCCTTCTGCTGAGCAAAGCTCTGTTCGCCAGTGAAAAGGCAAGAAAATGGGACGACTTCTTTTTTAAAAGTTCTCCACATAATGGTTCTGACTCTGCGTCGGATGGTGCCACTCTAGGACACATCCAAGGGGACACAGAGCGCTTTCCTTGCTCAGAGCTGCAAGAAAATTCTTGAGAAACAACTTGCCAGGCTTTGCACATTTCACTACACTTTGATACACATTATCTGGGTTACCCCAACATCACCACCCTCCACCCAGCCGCCCCTTGCACATTTCACTACACTTTAATACACATTACCTCCGTTATCTCAAACATCACCACCACCCCCCACCTTTAAATAGATATTTGTTATTTTTTCTTGTTGTCAGGCGAGATTAGGGCCTCCTTTTATAGGTGAGAAAACCCTGGGGGCCAGAGCAGGGCTCAGCCCAAACCCTGGCCTCCAACACCCCCAAGCCTCCCCTGCTCTGCATCATGGGGCTCTTTGTGAGATTAACGGGAAAGATGAAGAAACGTCTAACAGATACTTACGACTTTGAGATCTTCGTCCAGCCAAGTGTAAAGATATCATTAACTCCTCTCCACAGATTATCCCCTTTAAATGTAGGGAAGAGGGGGAGACAGTTGGAAACCAAGCCTGTCCCCTCTTAGAGTAGGCAGCTTAGACAGGAGCTGGGAGGCCTGGGCTGTGATACCCGGGGCGACACTTTACAAGCCTGAGGGTACAACATCTTGCCTTTGTGGCTTTCAACATCATGGCCTTGAGGCTTGTAACACCCCAGGGGGCTGGCAGACCAGGAGCCACAGACCAAAACTCCACAGACCAGGAGTTTTGACCAGGTGCAAAACCTGTGCTCACCTCTTGAACTTCTGCCCCAGGGTGACCCCCGAGGTTCATTATAATGCATTTGTATTTCAGTCTGCCTCCTCCGTGGGGGAAGGCTGCCGGGAGGGAGGCAGTGCAAACCTTGTAGGGTCCAAAACTCTCCCTCATGATTGGCAGGAGCCCCCAGTAGACATCACTCCATCCTGTGGCCCAAGGCCCCCACCTCCATAAAAAGAAAAGACCCCTGTAGCCTCAGGGCAGTGGCCACTTCTGGACCTGCCCTCTCTCCCACCTTGAGAGTGTACTGTCCTTCCTAAACAGCTGTGCAATTGCTACTTTCCTTCTGGCTGCCTGTATTCGAGCCCAGATCCTCATGGAAATCTTCCGCAGGGCATCCAAGAACAGAGACCTCCATGCACACAGCCAGCCTCTCTCCTCCGCAGCTTAAGGTTCAGCGGGCAGAATGTCAGCCTAGGGGACAGAGATGGGGGCCTGGGTTGTGGCAATTCCCTGCCCGGCGCCTGTAGATGAAGAAGAAATGAGCAGAGGCTCAGCGTGGCCACCGCATTACCCGTGGGACGCCGGTGCTCCCACCTGCAACCCCACAGCACAGGGTAGCCGCGGACCGGGCCCCTTGCTGCGGGGACATTGGCTGCACTTCATTGGTTGGTGTCCGCAAGTTCAGCACTGGGGGGATCCCTGGGTCCAAGGCCATCACCTGCTGCAAATAAGGCAACCTCAGATTAAGACTTCCTGTCCCAAGCAGTGTGGCCCCGCAGAGGTTAACCGGACAAGCCTGTCCTAGATGTTCCCTTTCAGCACTCTCTCTTTGCAATTAAGAATGCAACTACTTCCGGAGCGCCTGGGGGGGACTCAGTAGGGTAAGCGTCCCACTGCAGCTCATCTCATGATCTCACTGTTCGTGAGTTCGAGCCCCGCGTGGGGCTCTGTGCCGACAGCTCGGAGCCCGGAGCCTGCTTCGGATTCTATGTCTCCCTCTCTCTCTGCCCCTCCCCTGCTCATGCTCTGTCTCTCTCTGTCTCAAAAATAAATAAAAACATTAAAAAAATTTTTTGAAAGAATACAACCATTTCCTTTCAAATATTGCTTGGTCTTAGGAATTAGTGGGTTTTTTTGTTTTTGTTTTTGTTTTTGTTTATTGAGGCATAGTTGACACGCAAGGTTACATTACTTTCAGGTGATCTAGACCCTTTCCAACACCGCTTGTGACTAGAGAAACTTCTAGAAGCTGGTGGCAGGTGGTGGCAACTCAACCCAGGCTCCTATGGGTTCTTTTTTTCTCCCTTAATCACTGGGATTTATGATTGTCACTGAAATGTCTAAGTTGCTCTCCCCCACCTGGTCCCAGGAGGAAACCATCTCAAATGTCAGCACTGACCCAAACATCGAGGGTCTTGGGCCCCGGCCACCTGAGGGACCTCATAAGCCACAGAAGCTCTCAGTTCAGTTTCCCACTGAAGGTCGCATTGGACTGACCTCGGCACCTCTCCCCATACCTTTCGGCACAAGTTAGAGAGCTGCACATCCCATTCCCAGGTTTGCTAGTTTTTAGGGCTCTGGGTGGGAGCTAGGCTTCCCCATGTGGATGTTCTGGTGTGACGTGGGAAAAATGGAGGGATGCACACCGGAGACTTTCTGCTGGCAAGCAGAGTGTGCGGGTGCTAGGGAGCCTCCTCCAGACCCTTGGTGGCCTGGGGCCCCCACCTCCACCAAAGCGGGTGTCAGCCGTTAATGGCTCACACCTGCACCCATTTTGGAGGCTTGTCCTTGGCTGCTGGGAGCTGTCTCCTCTGGAAATGTCAGAGTGTGAAGGGTAGACAGAATTCTAAAGGAAACTCCAGCTTCCCAGGTGCCAAGGGGTGGTGGGGGTGCAGGGGCAGCTGGGCTGGGCATCACAGAGTCCACATTCCAGCCTCCAGGCAATAGCCAAGGATGTGTCCACGTCCCTCCCCAACCCCTGTCCATTCCTACCCCAGGTGGTGGCCACACAGGCTCTCCAGGGAAGCCCCTGTGTCCCCACCTTCCAGAAAGGGCCAGGGGAGAGACTAGGGAGTCCTGGGAATCATTCCCGGAGGCCCAACCCCAAGCCTACTCCACTGACCCTCCCAAATTTCCCCACAATGGAACCCTTTCTGCCCATAACAGCTAGAAGTGCTCCTTTTCCCTGTACAGACCCCCGACCAGTACAGGCCTAGTACATCAGCTCTGAAGTTTCTTTCAGTTCCAACAGCTGTGTTTATGTGTATCGTGTGACAGACACAGAGAAGAAATACTGCTGGGCCCACACGGGACGGAAGATGCCATATTGTGTTTAATTAGTCTCCAGCTCAGTCACACACTGGACTCCTGGTCCTGGTTGCCTCTCGGGCTTTGAGCCTCTTCTCTTGAAAAGACGGCCTCTCTTACTGTTCTTTTGGTACCTCTCCCGTGGCATTTCTTCTGATCGGTTCCATCTGCCGTTTGCAGTCCCCATCAAACCAGCAAACACGTAAAATCTGCCCAGAGGTCCAGACTATTATAATGAATCGCACCATCGCATCTATGCGATAATATAATGTGGAAGAATGCCCTTAAGTAGAATCGTAATTCTTTTCTTTTTTTAATGTGAAATGATTTCCCCCCAAAACCATTTTAATTCAACGTAGTAAGTCCATGCCGATGGAGAAGAAAGTGTAAATAACACAACGGACATGACCCTGAGGTGGTAAATGCCGTATCTCAGTTGACATGGAGACCCATTTAGTTTGTGGGAATGTTCAGAAACGTGATGGGCTGGGGTGCCTGGGGGACTCAGTCCGTTAAGCGTCCAACTTCAACTCAGGTCATGATCTCACGGTTTGTGGGTTGGAGCCCCATGTCGGGCTCTGTGCTGACCGCTCAGAGCCGGGAAGCTGCTTCGGGTTCTGTGTCTCCCTCTCTCTCTCTGCCCCTCCCAGGCTCACACTCCCTCTCTCTCTCTCTCTCTCTCTCTCTCTCTCTCTCTCTGTCAAAAATAAATAAACTTAAAAAAATTTTTTTTAAAGAAACGGGTTGGGCTAACACCTGGGGAATTGAGAGAAGCCCATCACCGTGACCTTTGTCCCCGGTTGAGAGATGAGCTCCTGATCCCCTGGCAAGTCACAAGGTGCCTCACTGCCTTCCACACTTGCAAAGGCCTTTTCTGGGTCACAGCCCACACCCTCAACTCCTCAGCCCCAAGGATATTGCTTGAGACCAAAAGGATCTTCCCAAGAAGCATCAATAGATTCAGCGAACAACAAGCAGACAGGAAGACTACAGCATTATAGGCGGAGTCCCACTTGGGCATAATTTGCCTGATCTTAAGATCACGAGATCCCTAAAATGAAAGGATGATCACGTTGTCATCGGCTCCACATGCACCTCCACAAAGACATCAACTAGAGGGGCAAATAGTTGCATCTTCCTTGGTGGGGGGTCAGGGCACACAGTCGACGGGCATTTCCGGTCAAAACTCTCCTGGGAGCACCTCTTCCCCGGCCAGAGAAGTGAGCATTCCTGAGGACAGACAGTCCTGCGCATTAAATGCTGCTCTTGCCAATGCTTAGAAAGCACTGAAAAAGGACAAAAAGGAAAGTTAACAGGCATTTCTGCCTTTAAGATAAAAATCAGGGGGCTCCTGGGTGGCTCAGTCGGTTGAGCGTCCGGCTTTGGCTCAGGTCACGATCATGCAGTTCGTGGGTTCGAGCCCCACGTCAGGATCTGTGCTGACAGCTCAGAGCCTGGAGCTGCTTCGGATTCTGTGTCTTCTCGCTCTCTGCCCCTCCCCCCACTCACACTCTTTCTCTTTCAAAAGGATAAATAAACATTTAAAAAAAATTTTTTTTAAAAAGATAAAAATCAGATTCCTAGAAGGGACTCAGGGTGGATGGAGGGAGAGTGTCCAGGCTTCCCGGCTTGCTTGCACAGCTTGCACTTTCGAAGCTCAGGGCAAGCACCTGTAGTTAGATGCTCAGATTTGCCCACGGGGCTGGAGTTGACTTTCTCGGACAGGGGGTGCGTGAGGTTCCAGAGGCAGCTTAACGTCAAATGCTCCAGAGACGCAGCTG
Organism: Panthera onca; assembly: GCF_046562875.1. Lineage (NCBI taxonomy): Eukaryota > Metazoa > Chordata > Mammalia > Carnivora > Felidae > Panthera > Panthera onca. The sequence continues at coordinate 3,790,180 of NC_138346.1, read as the reverse complement.
TATTCTTTCAAGAGAAGAAGGATGGTGAGACCAACTAAAGACGAGGATTTGAGGTTTCCACTGACCCCACAGCCGGACGGTAGCTGGGCTTCCTCTGTCCACCCCGAGCCGGTCGCAAGCCTCCTCGAGCGGCATAGCGGGAAGTGAGAATGACGCCCTAGTGCCTTCTGTGCCGCTAACGCCCCACGGGTCTGGACCAGTCAGCTCAGCTTTCTGCTGCCCAGTTTCCTCGCCTACGGACCGCGCGGCAGTTGTGCAGGGCGACATCGGGACAGGTCTAGCGCCGACCCTCCAGGAACCAGGGCTCTCTCAACCACAGTCGCCTCTACCTGATTTCTAGCCTCCACTTCTGTCCCTGCCCCAGGCCATAAACGTCTGATGCTCCACATTCAGCCCCACCCAACCCCAAGCTCAAGGGCAATGATAGAAAAGATCTGCTGGGCTGGCTACCCCCTGCCGCGCTCCCGATGCACCTGACTCCTGCGTATTGCCGCGACCCTCCCGCTGCTCCAACCCACTGCTGAAATGATGCTGTTGCAACTCTTTTTGAGGGTCTAAAGAGAAAAGACATCTCACCTGCAATTACTAGAGCGCACCAGGCTGTGAGGCTAGGAAGGAAAACCCTGTGTTCTCCATCATGTGCTCTCATCATGCGCCCTCTCATCACGTGCTTCAAAAGAGAGCTGTCGTTTTCCTGCAGAACTTTCCAGCACCACCTCCACTGGCTGATCCAGGGATGGGCTATAGGACACGGGAGGTCGAAACCGAGCTCTTCTCAGGGGTTTCCAGCTTGTGCCCAGAGCCAGCCAGTCTCAGGCTTTCTCTGCTATGAGCCCAGGAGCCATCGTATTTGCAGCCATTGGAGGAAGCCAGCCCGAGAGAGCAAAGCAGAGGGGAGAGATAGAGAGGGAGGGTGCCATCAGCTTCCCGGTTCCAGATGTCCTAAAACCAAGTCTACCCCACAGTTTGGTCCCACCCCATCCGTCTCAACTTTCCCTTTGATGATGTGAGCCAAAAGTTATTCATTTTTTACACTAATTTGAGTCAGGTTTCCCACACTTGTAATCAAAGGAGTCCTGCCTGATGCAGAAATAAAAACGGTTCACAGGGCGACTTTCTTTCTTTTTTTTTTTTTTAACGTTTATTTATTTTTTGAGAGACAGAGACAGAGCATGAGCAGGGAAGGAGCAGAGAGAGAGAGAGAGAGAGAGACAGAATCCGAGCTGCCAGCACAGAGCCCAACGCAGGACTCGAACCCATGAACCATGAGATCATTACCCTGAGCCGAAATCTGATGCTCAACCTACTGAGCCACCCAGATGCCCCCACGGGATGACTTTGTAATGTGAGTCCTGGGCTAGCTGATCAGTGTGGCCCACTGCATCTTCACCAAGGTCGTTCCACAATGACTTCTGCTAATAGTCAAAATGTGCCCCATCCTGATTTCCCGTGATTTTTCCTAAAACCGTTTTTGAACCAAACAGAGAGGAAGTGAAGTCTTTGTCGCCCATGGCACATGGACCCAAAAGCCAAAAATAGAAATTAGACATTCACTAAAGCATCTGCCCAGCGAGACATGAGGCAGATCGTTGAGCCCTCCAGCAAGTCTTTGACTTCCAGTGCCCAGGAAATACCTTGAAACAATGTGCATTCTTGCGAAGAAACACCCTCCAGAAAGAGTTTTTTATTTAGCTTGAACAGGTAACTATGGGGGAGCATGTTAGACCCCTCCGTCTGGGGGGAATGAAAAGATCGCCAGCACTGAGCTGGCTCTAGGAAAATCTGTGTAAAATTGCCCAGTGAAAAATATAGCATTCTTCCCAGAATTTTGTGAGCTATAAACCATGCTCAGCCGATTAATTTTAAGGATGTCAAACCCAAACGTGAGACGAGCCAAGAAACTTTCGCAGTTGATTGGAATTCAAAACTCTGAGCAAGGAGATGTTTGGTTTTACAATTATCAGACTACACCAAAGTTCCAATCTTGACTCATTTTTTTAAACTTTGAAATATAAATTTCCATTTAGAAAGGATGGGTGGATTGGTTCTTTTTTATTTTTTTTTTAGCAATCTCAATTCCTTCATTTATTCCACACATGTGTGCTGAGGGGCTCTTTTGTGAAAATGTTGGGCCAGGAAGTAGAGGTGATGCCCAGATGCGTCAGACACAGACACGTCCCTCCAAGACCTCCCTGCATAAACCCCAAGTGAGATGGAAACCAAAGGAAGAGGTCTGGGAGAATGCATGGAGTAGACACTGGGGGAGGGGAGCAGAAGAGGGCACCCTCAATTCTGTGGGGGAGACCTGGGGGGGGGTCCCAGAAGCCTGGCGGATTCCCTTCCGCTGAGGAACTTGAGGACAGGACGTTTGATATGTGGTTGTGGGTCGCTCAGGAACAGGAGATTCCAGATACTTTTCAGGAGTGAGCTGAGGCTGAAAACACAAGGATTAGCTGGGAGTCTGAGTGCGAAGGACGCAGGTGCCTAGACGGCAGCCCCGTGAGGATCACCCCTTCCTCACTCCAGAGGAACCAGGAGGCTACGTCCAAGAGCCATGGAACCAAAGAAACTGCAGGCCCTGGGGACACGGGGCGCAGAATCGGGCGAAACGGACTACTACTTGGCAATGGGAAAGAATGAAATCCTGCCATTTGCGGCAACGTGGATGGAACTGGAGGGTATCGTGCTAAGTGAAATAAGGCAGTCAGAGAGAGACAGAGATCATATGTTTTCACTCATCTGTGGATCTTGAGAAACTTCACGGAAGACCATGGGGGAGGGGAAGGGGAAAAATAGCTTCAAACAGAGAGGGAGGCAAACCATAAGAGAGTCTTAACTACAGAGAACAAACCGAGGGCGGGCAAGGGAAAGGGGAAAGTGGGTGATGGGCATTGAGGAGGGCACTTGTTGGGATGGGCCCTGGGTGTTGTATGGACGCGATGAATCACGGGAATCTACCCCTGAAATCGAGGGCATCCTGTATACCCTGTATGTTAGCTAACTTGATGATAAATTATTAAAAAAAAAAAAAAAAAAAGAAAAAGAATAGGGCAAGGTGAGACCCTACAGTGACAACGGAAGGGACGAGGGCCACTGAGTATGATCTTCACTGTCCTGAGGACGTGTCCCTTCCGAGCCGCTGGCCCCTCAGCCTCCGCGGCAAGCAGCGGTCAGTCGTCCGTACTCTCCGGAACTGTGTCCTGGGACTACCGTCACAAGGAGCCACAGACAGCAGGCCCCAAACACCAGAAGTTTAACGTCTCTCAGTCTTAGAGGCTGGAAGTTCAAAATCAAGGTGGCCACATGGCCACGCTCCCTCTCGAGCCTCCAGGAGGGGATCCTGCCTTTCTTCTCCCAGGTTCCAGAGACGGCAAGTGTTCCTCCAGTCTCTGTCTCTGTCGTCACATGGCCTGTCCCTGTACATGTCTATCTTACAAGGACACCAGTCACTTTGGACTAGCGGCCCACCCTGTCCGGTGTGCCCTCCTCCTAACCTATCACACCTGCAGCAACCGCACTTCCAAAGATCACGTTCTGAGTGCTGGGGACTTGACCATGCCTTTTTTGGGGAGACATATTTCAACCCATAACACCGTCCCAGCAGATACCAGAAAGCGACCCCACTAAGAAACTCAGGGACCCAAAGGAAACATGTTTGGATGCTAATATATAGAGTCCCGCAGGAAATAGGTAAGTCCTCAGTCTCCCGTGAAGCTCATTATTCGACAAGCCCCACCTGTGAACATAGAGCTTCCAACTAGATTGTCACCGCACATTCTTAAAATTGGGCAACCAGTCAAGGCCTCTATGGAAACTCAGGAGTAAGACACAGACACTTTTTTTAAATTTTTATTTTTGAGAGACAGGGGAGGGGAGGGGCAGAGAGAGAGGGCAACAGGATCCCAAGAAGGCTCCGTGCTGTCAGCGCAGAGCCCGACGAGGGGCTGAATCCCACAAACCGTGAGATCCTGACCTGAGCCGAAATCAAGAGTTGGACGCCTCACCGACTGAGCCATTCAGGCACCCCAGAAGCAGAAACTTAAATAATAAACAGAAATTAATTAGTTAGTTATTTAATTAAGGGACTTACAGGAAACAGAGATAATGCAGGGAGCAGAGAAAACTTTTCACGGGGTAATAATGAATACTCACAGAAAGCAAAAAAATATATATGTTGCATCCATAGAACAAGAAAAGGTGTTTTGTTTTGAAATGAGAATATTTACTGAACAAGAAATCTTTCAGAAGTTATAAACACCACAACAAATCTCACTTCTCTGTGAATTCTAAAAAGGCCAGACTCAGAAAAGCAGAGAATAAAACAATGGCAACCAGAGGCTGAGGGGGTTGGAGAAGTGGGGAGATGTTGGTCAAAGGGCACAGACTTGGTTTTAAGATAAGTCCCGGGGATTCGATTCGATGTATGGCATGGTGACGATAGCCACTAACACTGTCTAGTACTCTTGAAATTTGCTAGAGAGTTGGTCTTAAGTATTGTCACCACACACACACACGCACGCACACACACACACACACACACGCCGTGGTAACTACGTCCGGTGATGGATGTGTTCGTTAGCCTGATTGTGGTCATCGTTTCAAATGTATACATCGTGTTGTACACCATGAATATATACAATTTTTATTTGCCAAAAATCTGGGAAAAACGTCATAGCAAAACTAAAAGAAATCAAAGGGCGCCTGGGGGCTCAGTCGGTTAAGCATCCGACGCTTGATCCAACTCTTGGATCAGGTCATGATCTCGAAGTTCATGAGTTTGAGCCCTGCATCCTGGCAGTGCTTAGGATTCTCTCTGCCTCCCTCTCTCTCTGCCACTGCCCTGCTCGTGTGCAGGAGTGCTTTCTCTCTCTCTCTCTCTCTCTCTCTCTCTCTCTCTCTCTCAAAATAAACTTCAAAAACAATCAATATAAGATGTTGGCACGTTAACTAGAGGAAATCCCTCAGAAAGTATAACCAAAAATCAAAGAGAAGGAAAATAAAACAGGAAAGACAAGAAAACTACAGGCCCATCCAGGAGGTCCAACATCTGAGGAACAGAATCACAACATGAAAGAACAGAAAACCAAAGGGAGGAAATTATCAGATAAGTAATTTTTTTTTTAAATCCCTGAATCGGAGGGACTGAATAATGAAATGGTGAATGAAGAAGGACCCTCGTCAAGGCACCTTACGGTGACATCTCACAAACACTGATGAAGAGAAAAGATCCTAAAAGCTTACTGAGAGCTAAAACGAACAAAAGGGGGGAGTTTTATACAAAGCATCAGGGATCGGAAGACTTGTCAACCATGCTCAGAAGCAACGTTGGAAACAAGGTGGTGCCTTCAAACGTCTGCGAGAGTAAATGTCTCCATCCTAGAATGCTACACACGACCAGCTATTAATCGAATACAAGGGCGGAGTAAAGACACCATTAGGCCAGATCTCAAATATTTATTTCCCGGTACCTTTATCAGGAGTCTGCTAAAGGATGTGCTCTACCTTGTGGAGAAAGAAAACCAAGAAAGAGGAAAACTAGGGCTCCGGGAGGCAGGGATCTAACAGAAGATGCAGGAAAAAGGACATTTCCAAGCAGATGACGAAGGACAGCAGCTTGTGCAGCCCATCTGGAAACCAGCGGGCCAGAACCAGAGCAAGAGTGTGGGGGGTCTCCAAAAGGGAGGTCCCAGGAACTTACAAAACACATAGATGAGTGAAGTGTTCGATGGTTATTGAAAGAAGCTTGGGGAGGAAAGACGCATCAGCCCTTAGAGAAGCAAACCAAAGAAGAGGCCATTATAACTCTCATAATAATGGAAGACTTGTTGAACCAAATCACATGACATGATTACCAACCGGGGGAAGGGGGTGGCGTGGGTAAGGGAGCTACGCACTTACGTCCACAGCAGGAGGTCAGAACTTGGTCCTGAAAACACTGAGAACAGTACAGGCATCGCACACAGATAGATGGATGAACGAAGAACGAGAGAGAACACGATGAGTTAAAATGGTTTCAGGAAGGGTGGGACAGAGGGTAGCTGAACTTTAATTTATAAAAAAAAAAATACATCCTTTTTTAAAAAAATAATAATAATAAAAACAAAATCAGAAAGAAAATCAAATAACTTAGCTCTGGGTTTAAGATTTAGTTTCCAAATTTTCTGAACCTGGTAAGAGGGCAGAAGCAGGAGGGGGTTCCTAACCACAGCATCGAGTTGATGCGTCCTGAAGCACGATTCTTCAGTTTGGAGAAAGGGATCTTTTGGCTTAGAGTTTAAAACTTCCAGGCAACAGGGGCGTCTGGGAGAGTCAGTCGGTTAAGCGTCCGACTCTTGGTTTCGGCTCAGGTGATGATCTCGCGGTTTCGTGAGTTCAAGCCCCGCATTGGGCTTTGCGCTACCAACACAGAGCCTTGCTTGTGATTCTCTCTCTCCCTCTCTCTATGCCCCGTCCCTCACTCACACTTCCTCTGATTCTCTCAAATATATAAAATTAAAAAACAGGGGCGCCTGGGTGGCGCAGTCGGTTAAGCGTCCGACTTCAGCCAGGTCATGATCTCGCGGTCTGTGGGTTCGTGCCCCGCGTCAGGCTCTGGGCTGATGGCTCGGATCCTGGAGCCTGTTTCCGATTCTGTGTCTCCCTCTCTCTCTGCCCCTCCCCCGTTCATGCTCTGTCTCTCTCTGTCCCAAAAATAAATAAAAAAAAACAAACAAACAAACTTCCAGGCATAAATTTATGTAAACATAGTTGTTTTGTTTTCATCATTACAAAAAAGGGGGGGCTCAGTCAGTGAAGCGTCCGGCTTCGGCTTGGGTCATGATCTCACGGTTCGTGGGTTGGAGTTCCGCGTCGGGCTCTGTGCTGATGGCTCGGAGCCTGGAGCCTGGAGCCTGGAGCCTGGAGCCTGCCTCGGATTCTGAGTCTCCCTCTCTCTGCCCCTCCCCTGCTCATGCTCTGTCTCTGTCTCTGTCTCTCTCTCTCTCAAAAATAAACATCAAAAAAAATTTTTACATTAAAAATAAGAAGAGAGGAAGGAAAAGAAGAAGGCTTGACACCCTTTCTTGAAGCCCATAATGCCCTGCAAAACAAAAGCAGGTAATCGTGAGAGACAACCTGAACACAGCCGAGGAATGCTTTACTGTGACCTGATGTCTCAGCCTCGGGGATTTGCCCTCTAGGAGGCTGAAGCAGGGAGAATCTTCATTGAAAAGACTTCCCTCTCCTCCCTTCCTCTGCCACCGAGTCTCTGTCCCGATTCAAACAGATTGTGTTTCGTGAAACAGATTCCAACCTTACCACAAACCGATAAGCGAACTTCAGGCTCGTCTGAAGCAGGTGTGTGGCGTGGCTGCTGGGGACACCGGCGGGGCGCGTGGTGCGCACAGGACAGCGACGCGGTTTGCAAACCCCGCCTGACACTGACATGGACAGAGACGTGTCAGCCATGCCATTAGGCCTTCCAGAAGGGTTTCGATCATCCTTCTGAGACAAAGCGCTTATTTAGGGAAGAGTTCCACTTCTAAACATGGCTAAAAATATCTGGTCTTCATTAATTCCAAACGAACGGCCGTCTCTGCGTTCCAAGAAACTGTTGCTGCTTAGAGAAGAGGACACACTGCATTTGACTTAAGGATTCCAGCTAAAGATCCACTCATTCTGCCATATGCAAAGTCAATCTGAAATTTCCAGTAGTCTCTTTTTCCCTTGTCTACAAGGAAGAGAGGAAAACTGCTGGGTCTATCAGAGTGTATCATTTTCCCCGCCGATTTTCATTCTCTTCTCCATGAGAAGAGTGTATATTCCCTCCCATTGCCGTTGACTTATAGCACCTGCTCTCACGCAGATTGTAACCCCCACCCCACTGTCGGGGGTGACGAGCTCGGCATGAGTAGCTAAGGTAGAACGGAAACGCATCAGTGTGTTTTGCAACACCCAAACATTCTCTTCTGCTGCAAAACAGGTGGGTCCAAAATTGCCTTTTCTCCAGGTTAGGCTCGTCCAGACTGCAAAATGCGTGGCTCCGAGCCTCGGCAGGCCACCCACAGCCACCTTTATGCAACATGATAAAGAAATGAGCGTTCAGTGTCGAAAGCCACTGAGATCCGAGGATGGGTTGCTATCATAACACAGCGGCCGAATAGACTAGGTTAGTAGTAATTGCAACAGTTACGTACTGCAAAGACGGCTGAAGACCATTCCCTAAGATAAAAGTGTTCTATCTGCCCGTATGCCCTCTTCTCCTTAAATGTGTCCGGCTTCGTGTTCCTCGAAGTCAAATGCTACCCGTCACATTTTCTCTGCACCTCCTGTTCTGGGTGAGTTCTTTGAAAGCTTCCAATGAAAGAACTTATTTATTGGGGGAGCCTGGGTGGCTCAGTCCGTTAAACATCGGACTCTTGATTCGATCAGGCCACGATCTCATAGTTCGTGTGTTCGAGCCCCGCATGGGGCTCTGCACAGACAGCCTGGAGCCTGCTTGGGATTATCTCTCTCTCTCTCTCCCCCCTCCACCACTCACTTGCCCTCTATCTCTCAAAACAAGTAATCTTTAAAAAAAGAACTTATTTACTGAAAAATGATTCTCCCTGGGGGTGCCTGGGTGGCTCCGTCGGTTAAGCAACAAACTTCAGCTCAGGTCATGGTCTCGCGGTTTGTGGATTCGAGCCCCGCGTCGGGCTCTGTGCTGACAGCTCGGAGCCTGGAGCCTGCTTCGGATTCTGTGTCTCCCCCCCACCCTCTCTCTCTGTCCCTCCCCGGCTCACACTCAGTCTCTCTCTCAAAAATAAATAAACATTAAAAAAAAATTTTAAATGATTCTCCCTGGTTTGTCACATGATATTACCAGTCACTCTATGTCATAGTAACTTTCCAGATCAGCAACTTTTGATTTAATTTGTGTTTTACAATATGTACGTATATCCCATATATATTTAAGAGCCCCGAAGGGAGGACAGGTCAAGGAGTCATCCTGTCATGACCCACCACTCCTCAGACATGGATGCCATCCGTCTGCGAGGGAGTTAGAATGTAGAGTTGCAAACCAACTCAGAGCTCGTCAACGTTCAGTGCCAGTGCCCATGCTTGAGCTTCTGGATCCCAGGGAGGCTGTGCCAACCAGACCCTCCCACGTGCCCTACCACTTGGCTCCAGTGACATCTGTACTTTGGCTCTCGTGGCTTCTGCGACTCAAAGGCACAGTGGTCCTTCCTGGCCATTCTGGGGGGGGGGGGGGGGGGTTAATGCATCCCTTTGACTTGAGCCCCTTTCTTACCTCCTCCCAAAGCAACTTTCCCTCTCAGTGCCAGAAGCTTCTCCTGGGCCCTCAGCACAGCTGGGAGTCTTCTATAAAGACACAGTCCTGACTGTTCTGCTCTGCCCTATTGATGGAGGACGTAAGGCAGGCTGAGTTTCAGGTCTTAGGCCCAGTTTGAAGCTTGGTTTTGATCTTGGTGTTGGTCACCACCCAATGATGCCAACTCTTCGTCTACCATCAGGAGCCTCCCTGAGCCTTCATCTTTTTCTCAGCCTTCTGAGTCTCTGTGGGGGGGGCCTGGTCCCTGGACGGGGGTGCCCAAGGTCAGGAAGCCTCATCTGCCATAGGCTCTCTGAGCACTCTGGTAGAGACGTCTGCCATCGCCCTCAAGTGATAATGACCACCATCAAATGGAGGCCCAATGCCAAGGGCATCGCAAGTTTTGCCTCACCTAACCTCACTGCAACTCCAGCAGGTACCCCTGGCACCTCTGGCATCTACAGGTGAGGGAACCAAGGCTTGGAGCAGGTAAGACATTTGCCCAAGCTCACCCTTCTAATAAATGGCAGGGAAGAGGTGTGAACCCAGACAGTTGAGCCCTGAACATCATGGCAAGGTGAGGATATGAAGAAAGACAGCTGGGTCCAGAGTTCAGCCCTAAAGGCACCTGGGACTGGGACAGGCAGACAGTACCAAGAACCCAGCCCTGGCTTTTGCTTTCCTTCTCCATTCATAACTTTCCCGATGCTCCTCACTTCTCCCTTCTCTTCAAACACCACGACGTCTGCCCTGATTGATTCTGTAAGAGACCCGAAGGACGTCTGCTTCCTCAACACCTACCAAGGGAACACACGCTTTGCCAACCAAAACCACTTCTCTCGTGGTTTAATTGGATGTTGTGAGTCAGCAAAGGAGAGAAATGTTAACTCAGCTTGCCCTTCAGTCCAACAGATGCCTCTCGTTCCCCATGAGTCCGTTCCAGCTGCTGGTGCAACAAAAGAAGAGAAAACTCATTTGTGTCAGAATGTGTCAATCCAGAGAAGTAGAGAATTTGAGAATCGAAGGCTCCCTGAGAAAGCATCTAGTACAAACTCTTCACATTACAGATGAGGAAACCAAGGCAGGAAAAGACCATGACTCATCAGGCACAGGACGAGCTGGCACCACAGCCAGCTCCGAACTCAGCCTCCTGGTTCCCCAGCCCTGCAAGTCACAGGGTCTCCCTTAACGCCCTTCTCATTTTTCTGTGGTTCCCCCTAGGGGCTGCTCTATTCTCTCACCCCTAACCACAATCTTCCTGAAAAGAACATCAAGTTTTTCTCTAGTCTGTCTATTTTCAGCCTCAAAATGTAGGCAGTTTTCACTATTTTTGGTCTTTGTCGGAAGATATACTGTAATGAGATTTTTCTTCCACATAACAAATCAACCTTGACTTTTCCTCATGTCACCCACATCACTTAAGTGGCTCTGAGTCACATCTCTGCAAGCCTCATGGGGAAAGAGAGACGTTTCCTTTGCCCATCCTTGCTAGCTTGCCAGCCCTGGATTCATATCCAAGATTAGAACACTTGAAGTTTCCATACAAATTTTAAGAATGTTCTTTGGGGTCACAAGCCTCCAAGATGATGAGCATGTATGTTATCCAAGTTTGATGTGCAAAATTTGAGGGCAGATTAAGTGCAGGGTCGAGGGAAAAATTCTCTTCTCCAATCAGCCCCAAAATAAGCATGAGTTTGTCCTAAACTGGTGAGAACTTCTAGCAAAGGCTGCTGAACAGCCCTATTGGACTCTGGGGGTTGTCAGAGTCCTTAACCCACTCAACCAAAACAAGCATGACCCCAAGGCCCCAATGGAGTCCATCACCTCCTGCCCTCCCTGCCCATCCCTCGGTCTCCGTAGCACCTGACTTTCTTAACACTTTTCCCGTGCCGGCCTGACCTTAGCCCTTGGGCTCAAGAAGGCCAGGATATTGGAAACCTGGATCTTCATAAAGAAAGGAAAAGCATCAAAGAGGGAATACACGAAAGTAAAACAAAATCTGTTCTTGTTCTTACTCTTCATGGATATAATGGATAGTTGCTCAAAATGATAATAGCAACAATGGATGAGATGGTTATGGCCTGTGGATATGAAACACATGACAGCAAAGTTGTAAGGTGCAGGAGGGAAGGATTGGAAATAAGATACTTCCACTGTCTGTGAAACAGTTTAGTGTTCATTGAAATTGGGCCAATTATTTGCAAATTTGCATGACAAACTCTAGAACAACCACTAAGTTTGTTTTTAATGTAGTATAATTGATATCTTGAGGGAAGAGAGAAAATTAAGTTATATAAAATGCTCATTTAAAGCCAGAGAAAGCATAAAAGGGAGAGGAAGAGAACAAAGAACAAGTACAATAAATAAAAGACAGTTACAAACGTGGTAGACGTTAATCCATCTTCGTCAATAATCACTTAAAATAAGAATAAGCTAGGAGCACCTGGGTGGCTCGGTAGGTTAAGCATCCAGCTTCGGCCAGGTCAAGGTCTCATGGCTCGTGAGTCTAGCCTCCTATCAGGCTCTGTGTTGACAGCTTGGAGCCTGGAGCCTGCTTCAGATCCTGGGTCTCCCTCACTCTCTGCCCCTCCCCCACTCACTCTATATCTCTTTCTCTCAAAAAATGAATAAACATTTAAAAAAATAGAAATAGTCTCCATGTGCCAGGTAAAGATAGCAATTGTCAGAGTGAATTGCAAAATAACCAAACTACATGTTTTCTGTAAGAATCCCAATTTAAATATAGAGATCCAGATAAGTTGACAGTAAAAGAATAGAGAAAGATATACCATGCTAACATTACACAAAGAAAGTTGGGATACCTATCTTAATTTCAGACAAAGTAGACTTCAACACAAAGAAAATTTTCAGGGATAAAGAGGGACATTGCATGATAAAAGAGCCAGTTCTCCCAGAAGAGATAACAATCCTTAACATGTATGCACCCAACAGCAGTGCATCAAAATACGTTAGACAAAAACTAATAGAAATGCAAGGAGAAAAACTAAAAATCCCCTATCATAATTAAAGACTACAGCTCCTTTTTCAGTAATTGATAAATCACTTAAACAGATAATCAATAAGATGTAGGTAATAGATAATCAGTGAAGATACAGATGAACATCACTATCAATTAACTTGATCTAATTGATATGTTAAAAATATTCCAGGGGCGCCTGGGTGGCTCAGTCGGTTAAGCGGCCGACTTCGGCTCAGGTCACGATCTCGTGGTCCGTGAGTTCGAGCTCCGTGTCGGGCTCTGTGCTGACAGCTCAGAGCCTGAAGCCTGTTTCAGATTCTGTGTCTCCCTCTCTCTCTGCCCCTCCCCTGTTCATGCTCTGTCTCTCTCTGTCTCAAAAATAAATAAACGTTAAAAAAAAAATATTCCATCAAACAACAGAATAAATATTGTTCTCAAACTCACATGGAATATTCACAAAGATAGACCACTTATTTGGGCCATAAATATACCATAGCAAATTTAAAAGAATAGAAATCGTACCAAGTATGGAACTAAACTGCACATCAATAACAGAAAATTTTCTAGAAAACCTTCAAAAATTTAGAGATTAAACATACTTCTTAAAAAACACATGGGTCAAAGAAGCATCAAGAGGAATTAAAAATGTTTTGAACTAAATGAAAGTGAAAATATAATTTATAAAAAATTTGTGCAATGCAGTAAAACACAGTATTTCGAGGGAAATGTGTTCTTCTAAATGCCTATATTAGAAAAGAAGAAAGATGTAAAATGAATCGTCTGAGTTTCCACCACAGGAAATTAAATGAATAAGAGCAACTTAATTTTCTTTTTCAGTACAGGAGAAAATAAATACCATAAACTGGGGCAGAAATTGATGAAATTTGAAAAAAAAAACTCAAGGAAAATCAAAACAAAAGCTGGTTCTTTGAATAAATGAATAAAATGTATAAATTTCTAGACAAGATAACCATGAAAAAGAGAGAATACACAAATTACCAATATCAGAAATGAAAGAGGTACCATCAGGAATGATCTCATGGACATTACAAAAATAATGAAGGAATACTTTGAGCATCTCCATGCCCACAGATTTGATAACTTAGGTAAAATGGACCAATTCTTGAAACACAAAAACTATTAAAACTTACATAGAAAGAAAGAAAGAATCTAACCAGGCCTATATCTATTAAGGAAATGAATTCAATACTTAATATTGTTCCAGAAAATAACATACTAGTCCCAGATAGTTTTACTGTCGAATTCTACCAAACATTTAAGGAAGAAATGATGCCATTTCTCCACAAATTTTTCCACAAAATAGAAGCAGAGAAAGTACTTTGGAGCTCATTATATTGAGTCAATTTGACCCTAATATCAAAACTAGATAAAGACATTGCAAGAAAAGAAAACTACAGACCAGTATCTCTCCTGAACATAGATGAAGAATTCCCAACACAATATATAAAAAGAATTATGCACTATGATAAAACGGGCTTTATTTCAGAAATGCAAACATGTTCAACATTTTGAAAATCCATAGGCTAGTTGGGGCGCCTGGGTGGCTCGGTCGGTTAAGCGTCCGACTTCGACTCAGGTCATGATCTCGCGGTCCGTGAGTTCGAGCCCCGCATCGGTGCTGACAGCTCAGAGCCTGGAGCCTGTTTCAGATTCTGTGTCTCCCTCTCTCTCTGCCCCTCCTCCATTCATGCTCTGTCTCTCTCTGTCTCAAAAATAAATAAACGTTAAAAAAAAATTGAAAATCCATAGGCTAGAGAAGAGAATCACATTGTCATACCAATTTATGTAGAGAAAATATTATACAAAACTCAACAGCCTTTGTGATAAAAAAAAAAAACCTCTCAACAAACTATAAATAATGTGAAACTACAGAAAATCTACTGTTTACATCATAATCTGTAGTGAGAAACTAGACACTTTGCCGGTAAGATCATGAACAAGGCAAGGAAGTCCTCTCTCACCATTCCTATTCAACATCTCATGAAAGTGATAGCTAGTTCTAATAAGATAAGAAAAGGAAACAAAAGATATACAAATTGCGACCAAAAAAGTAAAACTATCTTTGTTTACAAATGACATGATTACCTAAGTAGAAAACCCTAAAGATAGCGACAAAAATAATAAAATATTTAAAAATAAATGTATCAAAGGGAGTGCAAAACTTACACTCTGAAAACAACAAAACATTGTTGAAATAAATCAAAGAAGAAGTAAATAAATGGAAAGGCATCCCATGTTCATGGATTGGAAGACTTAATATTGTTAAGGAGGCACTACTCCCCAATCTGATCTACAGATTCAGTGCAATCCCTATCAGAATCCTGGATGACTTCTTTGTAGAAGTTGACAAACTGATTCTAAAATTCATAGATATTTGCAAGGGATCTGGAACAGTCAACACAATCTTGAAAAAGTAGTACAAACCTGGAGGACTCACTCTTCCTGATTGTAAAACTAACTACAAAATACCAGTAATCAAATGGTATGGAACTTGCATAAGAATAGACATATCGATTAATAGAACAGAATGGGGTACAGAAATAAACCCATACATTTATGTTCAATTGATTTTCAACAAAGGTACCAAAATAATTTCAAGGGAAAAGAGTCATCTTTTCAATCATTGGTGTTAGGAAACAGGATATCTATATCCAAAAGAATTAAATTTGACCCTTACCTCCCATCATAACACATCATATTACAAAAGTTAACTCAAAATGAACCAAAGACTTAAATGTAAGAGTTAAAACTATAAAACTCTTAGAAAAAAAAAAAACAAAAAACCTAGGGATAAATCTTAACAACATGGATTAGGCAAAGGTTTTTAGATATGACACTAAAAGAATAAGAACTACAACAAAATAAATTGAACTTCATCAAATATAAAAGTTATTGTGCCTTGAGGAGCTCCTGGCTGGTTCGTTCTGTAAAGTATGTGACTCTTGATCTCAGGGTTGTAAGTCCAAGCCCCATATTCAGTGTAGAGATGACTTAAAAATAAAATCTTTAAAAAAAAGATTTGAAAACACCTTCATGCTTTGAAAAACAAACACCTTTAAGTGGAAACCCATCCCACAGAATGGGAGAAAGTATTTGCAAATCATATATCTAACTGGGATTTGTATCTAGAATATATAATGACCTCTTATGATTCAACAATAAAAAGAAAATTCAATTTTTAAAAAAACGGGCAAAGTATCTGAATAGGCATTTCTCCAAAGAACGCATGCAAATCGCCAATAAGTGTATGAAAAGACCCAACATCATCAGTCATTTTGGAAATGTAAATCAAAACCACAGTCAGATGCCGCTTCACATCCACAAGGATGGCTTAGACAGGAAGTGAGAACGTGGAAAACGTGAAATGTTCATGCGCTTCTGGTGGGAATGAAACACCACCACTTTGCTGAGTGCTTGGGAAGACAGTCTGGCATCCCCTCAAAAGCTTGAACATAGAGTTACCCACCCTATGAGCCAGCAACTCCACTCCTAGCCCTATATCAGAAAGAAATGAAAACATACATCCACACAAAATGTTCACTATTCATAGTATCCAAAAAGCAAAAACAACCCAACCAATGAGTAGATAATAAAATGTGGTCTTTGCATACAATGGAATATTATTCAACATTAAAAAGGAAGGAAGGTGGAGTGCCTGGGTGGCTCAGTCGGTTAAGCAACTGACTCTTGATTTCAGCTCAGGTCACAATCTCACAGGTCGTGGGTTTGAGCCCCGGGTTGGACTCTGCACTGGCAGTGTGGAGTCTGCTTGGGATTCTCTCTCTTCCCCGTCTCTGCTCCTCTCCCACTCTCAAAAATGAATAAATAAAACTTTTTTAAAAAGGAATGAAGGATTGATACAAGCTACCACATGGATGAAGCCTGAAAATATTTTTTGACATTTATTTATTTTTGAGAGACAGAGAGAGATAGGGCACAAGCGGGGGAGGGGCAGAGAGAGAGGGAGACACAGAATCCGAGGCAGGCTCCAGGCTCCGAGCTGTCAGCACAGAGCCCGACGCGGGGCTCCAACCCACGAGTCACAAGATCACGACCTGAGCCAAAGTTGGACATTTAACCGAATGAGCCACCCAGACGCCCCTGGAGCTTGAAAACATTATGCTAAATGAAAGAAGCCAATCACAAAAGACCATGTATTGTATGATTCCACTTATATGAAAGATTTTTAAAAGATTTAAAAAAAAAAAAACAAGATTCTCTCTCTCTCATAAAAAAAGAATAGAATAGAATAGAATAGAATAGAGGCATCTGGGTGGCACAGTTAGGTAAGCGTCCAACTCTTGATTTTGGCTCAGATCATGATCTCAGGGTTTGTGAGTTCAAGCCCACGTCACGCTCTGCACTGACAGTGTGGAGCCTGCTTGGAATTCTCTCTCTCTTCCCCTCGCCCTCTCAAAATAAATGAATGAATTAAAAAAAATATTCTGCCCTCAAAAAAACCAACTGGAATGGAATGGAATGGAATGGAATGGAATGGAACAGGATAGAATAGAATGGAATGGGATGGGATGGGATGGGATGGGATGGGATGGGATGGGATGGGATGGGATAGGATAGGATAGAACCGGTCCTGTATTGACCAAGCAATCAAGAAGTAAGGGGCCAGCAAGAACCAGAGGACCGGACGAGGGGACTTGGACCGTAGGCACCCGTCTCCACCACTGTGGCCGTGGACTCTGAGGCGGTTACTGTCTCTGAGCTCCAGTTCTCTCTGTGGTAAAATGAGAGTCACTCGCCCATCTTTCCGGTCCCGCAGGGCTGCCGTGGAGGTTGGTTGACAAGAGTCTGTGAGGGAGTTCTCAAGGCTGCAGGACGGTCTAGCAGAAGCGACAGGAAAGCAGCCTTGGCGTTTCAGAGCCTCTCTTACTGCTCTCCCTGCCTGGAAGTGTGCCTTTACCTCTCCCTTCTTCTCTGCCCAGAACACCTGCAACTGTCGCCTCCTCTTGGCACCCGACAGGGCGCCCCAGTGGGTTTGTGTTCAACGTTCCCCGGCGTCACCTCTGTGCCCTGGCCAAGGGACCCGGCTCGCTGCTGACGGACAGGCCTGGGAGGGGAGGGTGAGCACCCGGGGGAGAAGGTGCCAGGCACCCTCCGCGGGGAAGGCGGATAGAGGTGGGAGGCGACGGGGAGGAAGGTGACAGGCGGGTGGGGACACTCCCGGAAGATGACGCGGCAGTGAGTAAGGGTGGAAGCAGGCGTGGGGAGCCAGCTCACCTCCAGCCCGGCCACCGCAGCCACAGACCGGGAGGGGCCGGGCACCGAGCCGGGGTGGACGAGGCGTCCCGAGAGGAGCCGGCAGGCTGCCAGCCAGCCATTCATGGCAGCTGGCACCGGCACGCCCTCTTGGGCTGCCACCCCTGCCCTCCTCCGAGGGCTCGGTAATGGGAGACTCACCGAGGACGCCGTCAGCAAGGGCGGCCGCTGATTCATGGTGTGCAAGCAACGGTGAAGTCCTTTTTCCACTGTTTGCAACAGACTAGGTGCTGTGCCCAGTAACGGTGACCGTGCCAGTGGGTCCCCACCGCGCCCTCCCCTCGCCTGACCTCTCCGGGCCCCGAGCGGAGGCTCCTCGCCCCGCTGCCGCAGCCGCATCCTGGAGAAGCACCGGAGACGGAGGTCGACGCTGCCAGCCAAGCAGAGGCAGGGGGTGGGCTGCCTCTTCTGTCCCGTTTCCCGGACAGACGGAGAAGGGGCGGAAATGGAGGCGTCGATGTCCCCAGCAGGACTCCCAGCAGCCGCATGGCCGGGGAGACCGGTGGCAACAGGATGGGGGCATCGCTGCTTCGTTCATTCATTCACTCATCCGCTTATTCACTGCTTCATTCTTTCATTCACTCATCCACTCATTCACTGCTTCATTCATTCGTTCATTCATTCATCTGCCCATTCACTGCTTCATTCATTCATTCATCCATTCATTCACTGCTTCATTCATTCATCCACTCATTCACTGCTTCATTCATTCATTCACTCATCCGGTCATTCACTGCTTCATTCATTCATTCACTCATCCGGTCATTCACTGTTTCATTCATTCGCTCATCCGCCCATTCACTGCTTCATTCATTCATTCATCCACTCATTCACTGCTTCATTCATTCATTCATCCACTCATTCACCGCTTCATTCATTCATTCATTCATCCACTCATTCACCGCTTCATTCATTCATTCATTCATCTGCTCATTCACTGCTTCATTCATTCATCCACTCATTCACTCATTCACTGCTTCATTCATTCATTCATCCGCTCATTCAGTGCTTCATTCATTCATTCATTCATCCGCTCATTCACTGCTTCATTCATTCATTCATTCGTCTACTCATCCATTCATCCTTCATACCAGCAAGCCACCCCTGAGGGTTTTTACCTGTCGGGACCTGCCAGGAGTCAGAGAATCAAAACACAGACAAATGTACGTGGCTCTCAGCACCAAGGGAGGCTTACAGATTCTCAGGACACCCCTCTGTCACCTTCTCATTCGCAAGGGAAGGATCCCCTCCAGGTAGCCGGCAATCGGACCTGTTGGTGGCTGCCGTGGTCGAGGTGCTGGAGCCCAGGAAAAATTCCAGAAGCATTCCCAGCGCACAATTGCTTAGATCTATGGGGATGGAGTACATTTCTGCAGAGTGCTTAGGGAAAAGGGCTCTGACAGCCACACCGTCAGGCTTTCCACCCAGCCCCTGGGATCACGGGGGAAGCCCATCACCCAAAAAGCAGCAGCCACAGCTCATAAAGGTTGTCACCTGCAGCATCTCTGAGGGCTTGTCCCCGATGAATGGGAGTCACCTGCCCAGAAATGCTGGCAGCCGTGCCCCCTCCAGAGGGGAGACCCAAAGCCAGAGAGTGATGGAGGCAGGGGTGCAAAGCACTCCAGAGCAGCCCCTACGTGTGCTCCAGGCGTCACTGAACCCACATGCAGGGAGCCAGACCCAAAACTCATTCTTTAAAAATGAGCCAGGGTATCTGCAGGAAATCCCAGCTGCAGAGATTTACCTGGGCCCGGTCCTTAACCTCTGCAGACTCCGTTTCCTCCTCTATAAATTAGGGACACAGTTGCTGTGCACATTGTGTGTGTGTGTGTGTGTGTGTGTGTGTGAACACGGGAAGAGGTTGGGGCAAACCCCACCCTACAGAAAGCACCTTTGAGAGTCAGTTGTTCACTCTGAGACGTGTAGGCGACCTTTCCGGGGCCATGTGTCACACACCCGCTACCCATTCAGTCCTCTCCCTAGAGAACGTCGTGGTCAAACCAGCCGTGTACCTATTTTTCACGTTAGGCACATGCAGTAGGCATTTTCTTAGCCTGCATCTGAGGCTGAACGTTCATTTCCAGGGAGAAAGCACAAAGCACAGATGAAGCTTACCCCAGAAATAAGTACATAAATCCACACAGCCTTTGCAGGCTGCTCCGAGCAGAGCAGTGATTGGAAACACGGCTGCCAGTCAGAATCGCCTGGGAGCTTATAAAAAACGTTAGCTCCCCTCCAATGCCACCTCTCACCCCTGAATGTCTAACTCAGTCGCTTCTGGGGACCTGCACCCTTGACAAGCAGCCAAGACGGCGGGGCCATAGAAAGCCTTCCCGGAGGAGAAGATACTGCACAGGTGCAGCGAGGAGAGCAAGTTGTCCAAAGGGGGAGGCAGTCAGGGAGAGGGCCTCTCAAGCAGAGAGGACAGCGAGAGGAGTGCGGGGTCTGGAACAGACCTGTAAGCACTCCTGTGTGGCTGGAATGGCAGGGAGGTGGCAGGTCTGGAGTGACTGCAGTGGCTCACGAGGCCCGCGACGGTCATGCTGCTGCACCAGCCGTGATTGGAGGCTCTCACAGCCCCCGCTGGCTGTCCTTGCTGTCTCCCCGCGTCACCCCAGGAGGTAAGCCATGAGGCCCTGCAGTGGGACCAGTCCTCAAGAGGCATCTCTGTCAGGCCACTAGAACTTAACAATGACTCCAGAGACCTGGGAGTGCCTTCCAGAAGCTTCCCTCTCCGCCCTCCTTCATCCCATTATGACCCTCAGGGGCTATCTTTGCCGGGTGAGAAAGTGGGCAAAGGTGGGGCGGCTTCCTCCCAAGATCCCCGGAATCGCATCCCCAGGTGGGCGGCGTCAGGCTGGCCCGATGGAAGCCAGCCTTCCTCCCAAACCCACAGAAGGTGCCAAGGGAACCGGCGTCCTTCTCCAGCCATGACAGCTGCTGAGTTCACTCACCAAGGGATCCTTGAGGAAAGGGGTTCGCACGGGTGCATCAGAACAACACAGCATTAACTCTTCACTGTTCACTGGGCATTTACTGTTTGTCGGCACAGCCTAGGGGCTGATGTCTCGGCACAGCCAACAGCCCCAGCCCCAGCCCTGGGAGAATTTAAAATACAACAGCAGGAAAAGAAAAAGACAAAAAAGCGAGTCTATAATTGGGATTATTTTGATGACACAGCTGCTTTTTAAGTTAGTGGTGTCTAAGACAATTGGAATCGATCCGTGTAATGTATGCTCTGGGCACGTGCTGGTGTTATTTACGAAGAAACACCACAGCAGCCCTTAGTGGGCAAGGAGGGGCCGGACCCGGAACAAGGTCGACAGCAGAGCCTTAACATCGTGTCACTCTGTTGACTCCGAGTTATGGCAGCTACGGTTACACCAACATCCCGATGACACATGTGGGTTTTAAAAGACCACCTCCACTCATCCCAAACCGATAAAAGGAGTCTGCAACGCCGCGATGTGCCCTGTCCTTGGTTCTTCAGGCCGTCCAAGAGCGCAGAATGGCAGAGGCCCCCAGGCGATGCGGCCCGTGGCCCGTGGCTCTCACTGGCGGGCAAGGCCCACCTCCTGGGACCCCACTGGCCAGGTCCCCGAAATGCCGTCTTCACCCTGTTTCCCGCATCTTTGGGGCATAGCTGCAAAAAGGCGCCACAAAGACCGTGTTCTACAGACTGACACTTCAAGAATTTTGTCTCAGAAGCCAAGTGATCAGTTCCATCTATAACCAATTTTCTTTTTTTTTTTTTTAATGTTCTATTTTATTTTTCAGAGAGAGAGAGAGAGAGAAAGAGGGAGTGGGGAAGGGCAGAGAGATTGGGGGACAGAGGATCTGAACCCGGCTCTGCGAGGAGAACAGTGAGCCCCGATGCAGGGCTCGAACTCATGAGCCATGAGATCGTGACATGACGCTTAACCGACTGAGCCACCCAGGCGCCCCCAATTTTCAAAAAAATTTTATTTCTCTTGATCTCGATCTTGTAACCCTTTCCCCAGCGGATCTCTCCTTTTCTCGTACTTTAATTATCTTTTATAAAGGGTTGCGTGTGGTCGTAAGGAATCTCAATTGCTTTATGACAAGTGAGTATATAAATTACAAAATATTATATACAGCATATATAATCACATATAAAATAGAATATTATATAATAAATAGAATATGTGTAAATATATAAACATATAATTTTATTTTATATTTATTATATTACATTATATTCTATTAACCAATTTATCATTTAATTAAATATAGTATGTGGGTTCTCAAAACCAGTTATATACAAACTTCACTGGGATGTTTCCTCAGCAGAGGTACTGATCAAGGTATCCTTAGCCTTCTGGAACCTTAAAGGGTTCAGGCGGAGTCCCAGCTGCTCGGGGCTGGCCATCTCCTTCCTTCCCCAGCCTGGAATTATGCCACAAGGGTTAAGGAGGTCAGCTTCTGCTCTCCCAACCCCAAGGGGGTCCATACGTCTGAGTCCAGACTCCCAGACTGGCTCCAGTTATACCAGTTAAGCCTGCCAGATGGATGGACAGACAGACAGACACACACACACACACACACACACACACACACACACAGGTTTGGGGTGGGGGGTTGTTTGTGTGCCTGTATATACCTCCCAGAGGCAAGTTCGGGGGTCCTAGACGCTGGCCTCCCTCTCTCGGACTCCACCCCCCCTGAGCCTCCCCCCTCACCCAGTTTGGCATAGTTAATTCGAGGTGGGAGCCACTGAAGAGAACACCCCGCTTCCTCGAAGGGTGTCAGCCCACAGCGGCCAGAATTTTCCAGCATTTCAAGAGAGGCTGCAAACTACACTTTTGGTGGGACCTCGAATTTTCAAATGTGGGAACAAATATCCCTTGGGACCAAACACGTCCCGCGGGCCTCCTGCCTTCAAGTCTGCTTTGCAGAAGGTCCAAATGACAAACAGAGGCTCCTCATGGGGAGGGCCCCCGTCTTTCAGCTCCCTCCCAGCTGTACTCCCCCGCCCCCCCCAAAAGCCCAACCTAAACGTTCTAACTACCTCTTGGTGTAATTTATTAGAGCGCTAACTGAATTATAAATGCGTCTATTCAAACAGGGGGCCTGGCCAGTGAAATTTTCACCAACTACCAGATTTCCAACTGTTTTCCATTGACCCACATATTAAAATAGTAGAAGCCATTGGTCTCATGAGGTTTCTGGACCAGCCTGGATCCAGCAGGAATGACGCTCCGGTTGTGGAATTTCGCTAGGCAACAGGCCCCAAACAGAAAATGTCAGCACTTCTGAGGAATAATGCAGGGTTTCTGGTGCACTCTCCCCCACCCCTTTCCTTTCTTTACCCAGTTTCTGTCCTTTTATTTTTACCTTTCCTTTTAAGGGTTCATGTGTGTTTTTTTATTACTATGAGGAGTACTTACCTGCCTAAAATGACCCTCTCTGACTCACCAGACATGCCTTAAAATTATCATGCTGGCGCCTTCTCTGGAATAAGATTCGACTCTGTTGAAATGTCCACCTTGAAAGGGCAATGAATTTGTGCTTCATCACGGGGGTCGGGGTTTTAAGGAGAATTTCAAGAGAGTATTTAGGCATTGCTCGATGGCCAGACAACTAGCCGACCCAGAGGAAGGCAGCTCAGGAGGGAGCAAGGCCAATGTCAAGGTCCAGCCAAGAGTCTTTGAGCCTGGAGAAGGATTCAGGCACCAGCATCATCCAAAGGGGAACCACAGAAAGACACCCAGGAGAAGCCAGTCTGCCACTGTACCTCTTCTGTGCCACACAGAATGTAAATACCCATTAAATAAATACAAACTGAGGAGCTCAGTTGGTTAAGCATCCGACTTCGGCTCAGGTCATGATCTCCTGGCTTGTGGGTTCGAGCCCCACGTCGGGCTCTGTGCTGACAGCCCAGAGCCTGGAACCTGCTTTGGATTCCGTGTCTCCCTCTCTCTTTCTGCCCTTCCCCCACTCATGTTCTGTCTCTGTCTCTGTCTCTCTCTCTCAATAAATAAACATTTAAAAAATAATAAAAAATAAATACAAATTGAGAGATCCCTTCTTCGTACACTTTATTATCTTTCCGTTCAGTGACACAGAGCAGGATGGCTCCCTGCAGACCCAGAGGGGCCTGAATCTTCTCGTCTTTTCCCACAAGTCTCTGCAGAGAACTCACTCTACAGGGATTTCTGTTGGAAAAGGAGATGTGTAGGGAGTTGGGAGAGTATAGTGCGTTGAATGGTGGTACACCCCCCCCCAAAAGGTATGTCCACCTCCTAAGCCCCAGAACCTCGGAATGTGACTCTATTTGGAAACAGATCTTCGCAGATATGACTAAGTTAAGGACTATGACATGAGACCTGGTGGGCGGCGATGAACAGCGCCCTCGCAAAGGATTGAAGACAGAAGACACGGGGAGAGGAGGAGGCGGAAATGGAGGCAGAGAATGGACTGGTGTAACCACGAACCAAGGAATACCCGGAGCCCTGGAAGAAGTGAGAGGCAAGGAAGGACCCCCCCACTGGAGCCTCTGGCCGGAGCCCAGCCCTGTGCACACCATTATCTCAAACTTCTGGCCTCCAGAACCGTGAGAAAATAGGTTTCTGTTGTTTTAAGTCACCAAGTTTGTGCTGACTTGTTACAACAGCCCCAGGAAAGTGGAAGAGGGAGCTGTCCTTGGAAGGGGGCTCCGTCCCCTTGCCCAGCAGGGAGGCCAGGTCATTTGGGGCACAGGACTGTCATCTGCAGAGACTGACAGCGGGGCTCCCTAACGAGCCGACCTCCGGGTCACCCATCACAGAACCTTCCGTCGGCACCCTGAGGCCCCAACTCCAAATATGTGCCTGACACAAAAGTCAAAGACCAAAGGAAATCGACCAATATAGGGAAAAAGGGGAACTCTGAGTTAAAACAAACAAAAAAGAGAGCAGAATAAACCTTCAGAGAGTCTGTATAAAATCTCAGAGAGGAAGAGAGAGAGTCCCAAGCAGGCTCTGCCTATCAGCACGGAGCCCGTCGCAGGGCTCAAACTCACGAACCATGAGATCGTGACCTGAGCCGAAGTCAGACGCTTGACCAACTGAGCCACCCAGGCGCCCCGATCCTAGAAGTCTTTAAATGGAGAAGGGAAGTGAGGAAAGAAATAACACAGGGAAACATCAGAATTGAAGGACCCAGGTCAACACACTGAGGGGCTGCCCGCAACCATTGACCCCGGGGGTGACTCCTGAACCCCGTTTTGTGAGTGGTGCTACCTACCTGTCTTCCCCCCCACCCCCACTCCCTGTGAGGCACCATCACTCCCAGCGTATGATTAAACAAAATGATAACATTTACACGTTTTCATGTTGAGTGAATTATCCCGAAATAGAATCTGAAAGTTAAACACACACACACACACACACACACGTGCACAGTGCACCACATAAATACTTTTGACCACACGCTTCTCCCTCTAGAAGGCCAACAATCCCCATGAGAGGACACTCTGTGCACGGGGCCCTTGCCACACCCCACCACTGTTCCCCACGCCTCTGAGACGCCCCACATCCCTCCTGTTCCCTCCTCTGCCCTCACCTCCTTTCCAGAGGCCTCCTCTCAGGGCCTTTCCGCCACCATCTTGGGTCCAGAGGCCACCCTGCTGGTTGAGTACCTGCCCTGCCTCCTTGCCTCCTTCTCGACCTCTCCTTCCTCAGGGGTTTGTCTTCCAGTGGCTTCGTGGGGAGGTGGGGGGAAGCAGGCCTTAGGTGGAGGAGGGCGCCTTGGTGACTCTCTGGTCCTTGAGCAGCAATGGAGAGGAATTCTGGCCTGAAGACGGTTTCCCTCTGAACTTGGAACCTTCCCCCGGGTTCCCAGCGTCCCGGCCGCTGCTCAGAGCCTGCGAGTTCTTTGAGGGGTATCTTTCTGCCCTTCTCCTGCTTTCCTCCATTGACCGCGTTCTCACTTCTTGGCCTCTGGAGGCAGGGAGGACAAACAGAACAAAGCAGAAAATGAGGCCCCACAGGGCCAGCTGGGGGGGGGGGGGGGGGTCTGTCCTGTGACCTGTGCTGTGGAGGGGGCCAAGCCGGGAGACCCAGGGGCAGCTCTGGAACATGGCCAACTCGCCCCCCCAGTCCCGGAGGCACCGGGCAGAGCAGGACACGAGAGCCCTGCGGGCAGCTCCCCGCCACCCCGTCAGGAACCTTCCCAAGTGTACCAGCCGGGGTCCCCGCGGTGCAGGAGGGGCTGTCCCCAGCAGCAGTTTCTGCCACTCCTAGTCACACAGGAGACTCCTACGCGGACCCTGGGCCTCTTCCCTCGCAGTGTCTGTTCCTCTGTCTTCTCAACTATTTTCCAGGGGATTTCTTTGACTCCTAAGCCTTGTCCTGAGGTTTCTCCTCTAGTTTTGATCCCACAGCCCTTCCTTGCTGTGACTTCTACTCTCGGAGCCCTATTCGTGTTGCACGGATGTGTGATATTTTCTCTAATTCACTGAAGACACTGACGAAACCGCGTTTTGGTCAGAAATGTTTAGATCTCTTTCTTTTTCCTTTTGATCTTGCTGGGTTGAATTTTTTTTTTTCTTCCTTTATTGTGTCAGCTGGATCATCTGTAAAGCAGACACAAAGAGCAGGGTTAGGAGTGAATGACACCAGTTGGCAGCAAAGCCGATGACGGTTGAAATCCGGGCAGGCGAGCGTTTCCAGCTTGCCTCCAGACTCCAAGCTTGGGCTGGAAAGCTGGGCCTTCCTCCTCCTCCGTCAGCAGGTCAGATCACACTCCCCCCACGCGCGGCCGAGATGCCAGCTGGAGGAGGGGCTCTGGCCCACCTGTGCCAGCCGACGCGGGGTCTGGGCCACCTGCTCCTGAAGGGCCTCTGTGCCCCCCGGCCCTGCCCAGGCTCCATCCCAGAGGTACCATTTCCATGGTAGAATGGACCGCCCCCGGGGAACACACAGCTTTGTCACCTGGTGGGTGGAAACAGACAGGAGGCGAACCACCAGCTCTCTTAAAGGTTGCGTTCTTAAAATCTCCTAAGGCAGGACCCACTTTGCCAACCCATCCACCTTCCAGAAGGTGACGTTGCTTTTGACTCAGTACCTTGGCCGAAGGGGGGGTAAGGAGGCTTTCAAAGGTTTCCACTTGGTCTCCCCATCACGATTGCTCTTACCCTGCATTCCAAGGGTCCGGCTCAGGATTCACACGACGGCCAAACATATCAATCCGAATGCAGTGTTGAATGCAAGACAGTAAGAGTCAACTATTCAGACTGTCGCCTCAGTCTGGGCCACCGTCTTGTGCCAGGCGCTATCCACAGCCCACGTACCTCTTGGGATGGGATCCCCTTTGCCAACCAGGCTGTGAGCGATCTGGTCCCTAAACCCAATTCTTGGGTTCTCTGCGAAGCAGAAGCATAGACAGACATGCAAGAGGTTTATTGGGCATCACACCTGTGGAAAGTGAAAGGGGGAGGGGACAGGAGGTGGGAACAGCCTTCAGGCAGTGATGCAGGCCTGGCTCCCGCGGGAAGAGAAGGAAAGAAGGACCAGGGAGGAGAGGACCAGGTGAGCCAGGCAGCCTTGAGGACATCTCAGCTTTGAGGACTCATCGGGAGTGTGGGTCATCCTTAGAGGGGTCCCGTGGGGGCCAGAAATGATGAGCCTGGTACGTCCACTGTCGCCCATCACCGGCCTCAGCTTGCAGTCAGGACAGAGCTGACCTCGGCTGTGGAGTTTCTGGAGGGACATCAGAAGGGTCCACCCCCATGGCTGTCGCGTCCCTCTCCGAATGCTCTTTTCTTCTGCGTTTGTGTGTGTGTGACCGTTCCGCTTTGCTGTCTGGGGAAGGGGCTGGCAGCTGGTGGGCCTCACAGAGGGTGATGCTGGGCCGACAGTAAGCTGGGACCTCAGGAACGGGGTCCGGGGCAGGGGGCAGGAAAATCAAACTGCCAGGACTTGGCCCTGGGGTGCACGGCAGAGGCCAGGCCAGCTTCAGTCCTCCCGGAATAACTCCTTAAACACCTGCAGCGGGAGGCGGGGTGCTCTGGGAGGGGACCCACGTTTAAATGGCAGCTATTCTGGGGATGAGGGGTCAGGTGGTCCACAGCCTCCCCCACGTGGCGCACCCCGAGTCCTGGGCGTCCCCAGGCTCCGCGGGGCTGACGCGCCCTCCTGGAGGCTGTCCCTCTGTGAGCGTCCACATGAGGATCCCCCACCACCTCCCCAAAGGTGTTGAAATCTCTCATCCTGCGCAGGATCCCCTCCCGTTCTCTTTCCTTTTGTGACTCTCTAAGGCCATCTCAAACAAGTCACAGAATTTACAGCTGTAAAACTGTAGTGGGGATACTTGCAAATCGTTCTCTTTGGCTGCTTCCGCCCCTCTCCTCCCGACCCTGCTCTTGGCTTCGCCCTGAGCTCGGCGCCACAGTCAGTCACCCTCCTTCTGACTCTGAACCGGGATCGGGGGCCTCGCGCACCCCGTCCGCACACAGTCCTACCCAAAGAAATGCTCACCTGCCAAGACGTGAGCAGACGCCACAGAGATGTCCCCTGAGGTGTCTCGGAATTGCTGGGGAGAGAGCAGCCACAGCTCCCAAAAGCTCCCGGAAACAGTCCTGAGCTTGGCCCCCTCCGCAGTTCCAGCCCAGGGGTCTCCTGCCCCACATCCCCTCCTCGCAACCCCCTCAGGGCGCCTCCCTTCCTCCGCCCCCCCCCCCGCCTCGGGGCTTGCCCCCGGCCTCCACGCCCTACGGCCCACCAGGCAGCCACCCACTAGCGTCAAGTGGAGACGAAAGCCAGCATTGCCACACGGGTCCCAGAGACGCAGCTTGGCTGGGGCGCCTCAGCGAGGCCAGACCTGGTGCCACTTGGACCCCTACAGGCCTCCAGCCAGAGGCGGCCAGTGAGGCCCAAACTGACCAGTGTCCGCAGGAGAGGGCTGTCCCAGCGGAAGAGGGGACAGTGTTCAGCAGAAGCCTCCGTGTCCACCGGGAGGCAGGGCCCGGAGGACAGAGCTAAGGGCTGGGGACGCTCGGTGCCCTGTCCTTCCCCCACATCCCTCCCCTCGCGGGGCCACAGCCCGCGCAGAGATAAAAGTCACACGCATAAATAGTTAAATGCATTAGACTTTTCGCGCAAGCGTTGAAAGAGGCTGCACCCGCTCCTTTCCGAACCTCCCGGATTTGCATGTAATTATATGCACAGTTACACAGCACACAATTCTTTCCATCACACGAAATGCGGCTTCAGTGAACATGTGAGTGGTGCCATCGTTCCGCAACGAACCCATTCGAGATGAGAGTGATTCACAGAACCCTTCTGGCTTGTGTCTGGACCAGCAGTTTCTGGGCCCCCAGTGAGGAGAGGATTTCTCAGCCCCAGGAGACACAGAGGCCCCCTTCACTGGGCAGCTGGGCACCACCCGGGACCACGCGCATCTGCACAGCGGCCTCCGGGGAGGGGGCGTCGGGGTGGGACACCGGTGTCACCGTGAACAGCCACCACCGTCCACGCCTGCAGTCCCCAGGCAGAAGCGGGAGCCGTGGGTGCCCTATGGGGGGGTCCTCTCCCAAGACCTGCCGTCACAGCAATGCAGGAGCGAGCTAGTGAACGGCAGGTGGGCCTATAGGAGCCCCGTGACGTGGCCGGGCCTGGGAGACCCCAAATGTGGCAAGGTGGGAACTGGGCAGGGGTCCCCCCGGGCGCCCCTGGCTGCAGCTCCTGCTGGCCCCCAGACTGTGCACGAGGCCTCGCTGATTGTGACCCTGCCTCGCACCTGGACCGTTGCCACCCCGACCCTGGCATTGCAAAATGGGGGAGCCACTTACAGCCAGGGGCTCAGAAGCAAGCGGGAGGGGGGGGGCGTGATGTGTCTGCGTGGTACCCAACAGCTCGGGGGCGAGGTGGGAGGGTCCTTGGTGGGGCTGCCCAGCACCTGCCCTCACCAGGGCCCCAGTGATGGCCAGTGGGCTGACCACCATGTGGATTATAGTTCTTTGGAAAAAATGCATTTTTTCCACATATTGAGCAACACCCGGCCCTGATTCTCCAGCTAAGATTTCCACAGATGTTCCTCTGGGCTTGGTAATTACAGGGCTGCAAAGGCAGCCGAAATGGAGCAAAGGTATTCAGGGGCATGGGTAGGGAGCCTGATGAGCCTACAGAGGAAATACCTGGGTAGAAGCAAAATATGAATCACAGTGAGAAATGCTTAGCCAGGACAGTGTTCTCCCCTGAAAGAGGGTGGGGAGAGAGGAAGGAAGGGGAAAGAATGAGAGGCCGGGGGCGGGAGGGGTGGTGGGGGAAGGAAGGAGGGGAGGGGAGGGGAGGGATGGGGAGGGATGGGGAGGGATGGGGAGGGATGGGGAGGGATGGGGAGGGGAGGGGAGGTAAGGGAGGAAGGAAGGAAGGAAGGAAGGAAGGAAGGAAGGAAAGAAGGGGGGAGGGATGGAGGGAGGGAGGGAAGAATGAGGGAAGGAAGGAAGGAAGGAAGGAAGGAAGGAAGGAAGGAAAGAAGGGGGGAGGGATGGAGGGAGGGAGGGAAGAATGAGGGAAGGAAGGAAGGAAGGAAGGAAGGAAGGAAGGAAAGAAGGGGGGAGGGATGGAGGGAGGGAGGGAAGAATGAGGGAAGGAAGGAAGGAAGGAAGGAAGGAAGGAAGGAAGGAAGAAGGAGGGAGGGAAGGAGGGAGGGAAGGAGGGAGGGAAGGAGGGAGGGGAGGAAGGAAGGAAGGAAGGGAGGAAGGAGGGAAGAAAGGAGGGAGGGAAGGAGGGAGGAGAGAGAGGAAGGAAGGAGGGAAGGAGGGAAGGAAGAAGGGAGGGAAGGAGGGAGGGGAGGAAGGAAGGAAGGAAGGAAGGAAGGAAGGAAGGAAGGGGGAAGGAAGGAGAGAAGGGGGGAAGGAAGGAGAGAAGGAGAGAAGGAAGGAGGGAGGTAAAGAGGGAGGGGAGGAAGGAAGGAAGGAAGGAAGGGAGGGAGGGAGAGAGGGAGGAAGGAAGGAGGGGAGGGAGGAAGGAAGGAGGGAAGGAGGGAGGAAGGAAGGGGGGTGGGAGGGAGGAAGGAAGGGGGGTGGGAGGGAGGAAGGAAGGGGAAAGAATGAGAGGCCGGGGGGCAGGGGGTGGGGAGAAGGGAAGGAGGGGAGGGAAGGGGAGGGAGGGATGGGGAGGGGAGGGATGGGGAGGGGGGGAGGAGAGGAAGAGAGGAAGGAAGGAAGGAAGGAAGGAAGGAAAGGAAGGAGGAAGGAAGGGGGGGAGCGAGGGGAGGGGGAAGGAGGAAGGAAGGAAGGAAGGAAGGGAGGGAGGGAGGAAGGAAGGAGGGGAGGAAGGAAGGAAGGAAGGAAGGAAGGAAGGAAGGGAGGGAGGAAGGAGGGGAGGGAGGGAGGAAGGGGAAGGAGGGAGGAAGGAAGGGGGGTGGGAGGGAGGGAGGGAAGGGGAAAGAATGAGAGGCCGGGGGCAGGAGGGGTGGGGAGAAGGAAGGAGGGAGGGGAAAGGGAGGGGAGGGATGGGGAGGGGAGGGATGGGGAGGGGAGGGGAGGAGAGGGAAGAGAGGAAGGAAGGAAGGAAGGAAGGAAGGAAGGAAGGAGGAAGGAGGGAAGGAAGGAGGGAAGGAGGGAAGGAGGGAAGGAGGGAGGAAGGAAGGGGGGAGCGAGGGAGGGAGGGAGGGAGGAAGGAAGGAAGGAAGGAAGGAGGGGAGGGAGGGGGAGGAGGGGAGGGAGGAAGAAGGAAAGAAGGAAGGAAGGAAGGAAGGAAGGAAGGATGAAGGAAGGAAGGAAGGGAGGGAGGGAGGAGGGGAGGGAGGAAGGAGGGGAGGGGGGAAAGAATGAGAGGCCGGGGGCAGGAGGGGTGGTGGGGGAAGGAAGGAGGGAGGGAAGGGGAGGAAGGGAGGGAAGGGGAGGGGAGGGGAGGGATGGGGAGGGGAGGGGAAGAAGAGGGAAGAGAGGAAGGAAGGAGGGAAGGAGGGAAGGAGGGAGGGAGGGAGGGAGGAGGGAAGGAGGGAAGGGAGGAGGGAAGGAAGGAATGAAGGAAGGAAGGAAGGAAGGAGGGAAAGAGGGAAGGAAGGAGGAAGGAGGGAAGGAA
Organism: Panthera onca; assembly: GCF_046562875.1. Taxonomy (NCBI): domain Eukaryota; kingdom Metazoa; phylum Chordata; class Mammalia; order Carnivora; family Felidae; genus Panthera; species Panthera onca. The sequence goes on along the minus strand of NC_138346.1, from coordinate 3,758,580 downwards.
GAAAAGAGGGAAGGAAGGAAGGAAAGAAGGAGGGAAGGAGGGAAGGAAGGAGTGAAAGGAAGGAAGGAAGGAGGGAGGGAGAGAGGAAGGAAGGAGGGAAGGAGGGAAGGAGGGAGGAGCTTACTGTATTAAGGTGCCAGGTGGACAGCAAGATGCCACAGGAGCAGCACCGAGCGCCCTCTGTTAGTGACCCTTTGGCAAATGGACAGGAGTCAGACGTCCTCCAACGGAGAGTCACTTTTATGTCCCTGCCCCAGGACCCTTTTAACTACGTCTACTTCATTCGAGCGGGCTCTGTTGGTTCAGTCCTCTCCAGAGGCGGAGGCCAAGAGGAGACCAGACGTGCAGAAGCGTCTCTGGGGGACAGCGAGCAGGACAGAGAGAGGGGGCAGAAGGAGGCGGGGTGAGCCTGCAGACAGGGAGGCTGGCCTGACCCCCGAAAGGAGAAGGGGAAGGAAGAGCCTCAGGCTCCATCTCTGCACCGAGAGACTTTCAGCCAGGTCGGCGGCACGTCCTCTCGCCAAAGCGTCCCGCTCGAGGGGGTCCCCCGCTCGTGGAGTGGAAAGTGGCTTGCGTTGGGGCCCCACGTGCTCAGTCGGTGCCTGGGAGGTGTGGCCTCCCTGAGTGACAGCCCCTGCAGCAAGGAGCCCGTCCCAGGCTCCTCACCCGGGAACGTTGCCATCAGAAAGGACCTTTGGGATACAATTTGCCTCCAACTTCCCCAGCCGGTCTCCTCCACCAGAGTATCAGCCCCCCGAGGGCAGGACTTCACCCGCTGTATCAACCCCTGGCCCCTAACACACAGCCACCCACTTGGTAGGAACTCAAGTACCCGCGGAAGGGAGACTCCACGGAGGAAGGTCTTGGCTTGACAAATTATTACATTGCGACAGAGAGGTTGAAACCATGGAGGTTTAACCCACCAAATTACAATAATACGCGTTCAGATTTTTTTCCTGATTGACATTACCAAATATCACTTATTTGTATTAAAAAGTAAAATCGCCTTGGGGGGCCCGGGGGGCTCAGTCAGTTGAGAGTCTGACTTCGGCTCAGGTCACGATCTCACGGTTCGTGAGTTCGAGTCCCGCGCCCGACTCTGTGCTGACAGCTCGGAGCCCGGAGCCTGCTTTGGATTCCGTGTCTCCCTTTCTCTCTGCCTCTTCCCCGCTTCTCTCTCTCTCTCTCTGTCTCTGTCTCTGTCTCTCTCTCTCTCTCAAAAATAAACATTAAAAAAAATGTTTTTAAGTAAAATCGCCTTATGTGCTCATGATAAGCGTAACCGTCCTAACCCACAGGCCTGGGACACTCTCAACGTTATTCTTTTCGGCAGAGGGTTTGTGATATGCGAAGCCACATGTGGTATTATTTTTATACCTCTGTTAGGCTCTCCAAATAAAAACATTCCTTAATCAGGGAGGGGAAAGAAGAGATCTGATATCAAGCCATGCAGCCTGATTTTTGGCTAAGACACAGAAGTTGTGTCGATGGGAGCCTCGTATCAGTGCACATTAGTTGCCTCGGGTATCGAGCAGGGCTAGGACCCAGGCATACAGCCGTTTTACCTTATAATGTTACATAAACAGAGCCCTACGCACACGCGGGCAAAAGATAAACATTTGGAACAGAATAATTAGAAAAACCTGAAACCACCATAAGCAGAAACAGCCTCTGAAAGTGGTTAATTTTAAGACTGTATTTTATTATGGGCTTTGCAAATAGGCTTTATTTTGTAACCAGGGGGAAAAAAATCCAAATTCACGTGCTACTAACTCTAGCAAAGTTCAGAGACTGTTTTTCATGACACTTCAGCATTTTAATTATTCCAGAGGGGACCCAGAGTCCTTGAAACGCAAAGGACATGGGGCGAAATCCAGCTCACTTAGCCAGGAGAGCAAGGTTATGCTTGGAAATGCAGGACTTTGATAACTCGTATGGCTTTTTTTTTTTAATGTTTATTTATTTTTGAGAAAGAGAGCATGAACGGGGGAGGGGCGGGGGTGGGGGGACAGGGGATCCAAAAGGGGGCTCTGCAATGACAGCAGCGAGCCCGACGCGGGGCTCAAACTCACGAACCATGAGATCGTGACCTGAGCCAAAGTCGGACGCTCAACAGACTGAGCCACCAAGATGCCCCTGGCTGGTTTTTTTGTTTTTTTGTTTTTTTAAGATTTTATTTTTAAGTAATGTCTGCACTCACCATGGGGCTCGAACTCTCAACCCGGGGATCAAAGTTGCACACTCCACCAACAGAGCCAGCCAGACGCCCCTACTTTTGTGACTTTTGATTTCAAAGTGGCAGGCAGAGCAGACCTGGCCTGATCCACCTGGACCTGACTGGCCTCCGACGGGCATTTCTGTCCCCCTGCTCTTTCCTCTCCTGCTTCAGGTCAACCTGGGAGATGCCTTCTGGGTGTTTCCGGGAGATGCGTCCCAGCTCCGTCAGCAGCAGCCCTGGGGGACGGACACACAAGGGGGCTGCTCTGAGACACGTCTGCTGATGACAGACCTGAGGCCCCCTGGTGACACCCAAGCAGCCCAGGCCGGCCCGGGCTCTGCTCCCATCCGTCCGCCCTCGCTGACCACCCGCCTCGAGGAACGTTCGAGCCCTCACGGCCTGTCCTTCCCGTGATTTCCGGATTGGGAAACTGAGGCCAGAAAGGTCAAGACGGAGCCTGGAATCAGCAACTGCTCAGCAGTGCCGAATTCGAGCCCACGCCTGGAGGTCCCAAGGGACTTGACTTCAGTCCACACATCTTTCTTCAGGCTACACTTGCTTTGCAGCTGGGAACTGGAGGTGCGGGGACATCAATGGTTTACAGACCCATCGATCAGTCTTGAGCTGCTCGCGGCCGGGAGGTGAACAAAACAGGGACGAGCCCAGCCCCCAGGGCAGCATCCCAGTGGGAAGAGGGACAGCAAGCAGACACGAAGCCCCCCCCCCCCCCCCCCGGTGCCACGGAGCTCTGGCTGGAGGGCGTCCCGTCCCCTCCCGCACCCCCGCTTCTCAAGGGGCAACTCCCTCCTCCCCCCGGGGAATCGCAACTGTCCGGCTTTCCCTGCGCATCTGAGCCTCCCTGTCCCCCGGCCGTCTGCCCGGGCGGTCTCCCTGACAGGGAGGGGCAGTGACAGGGAGGCCAGGCCCAGATGGCGAAAGAAGGAGGAAGAGGCAGCCTGGCTAAAACTCGCCTTCAGAATGCCAAGATGGGGACATTTATCTTTGTACTTAGAAACAATTTTTTTTTTTTTTTTTTTTTTTGGAATAGCACAATATGTCTGGGGCCTGTTTTTGAGCGGGAAGTCGTATTTATCCAACTGTTCCTTGTTACCTCCCTTCCCACCAGGACAGGGTAAGGGCAAGTCTGATCTGCGACTCTCAGAGTTCCGGGCCAGAGAGCAGGGCAGGATCAAGGCCTTGACCTTCCTGGACAGCGCCCCCGCAAGCCTGTGTCTCCCTCCCTCCCCTTCCCTCCCCCTCCCTCTCCCTCTCTGCCTCCCTCCTCCGGGACAGTGTTTGCGTTGGGTCCCATCCTCCTGTTTCGCCCCGCTGAGGCACACGTCACGCCCTGCCGTACGTGATCCTGGAGAGAGACCCTGCGTGCGGGGCCTCCGGGGAATCTTGACATCTTGGTCCGGTTTGCCAACATCCACCTCAAGATCTTGTACGTTAGCACTTCTGTGAAAGACTTGAAAACGATTTTCAGGAAACTCGAGTGTTTCCTGTTTGGCACTGGCCGCACTCAAACATCCCACCGGGAGCAGGGAATCTGGCTAAAGACGCTCGTGTTCATAGAGGTCAGTACGGAAGGGGAGGCAGGCAGGGCTGAGCCCGCCGTTTCTGTCAATTCCTCTGCCACTGCCCCTTTTCCATAGATGTCAGCGGGCTCGGCCAGCCTGGAACAGTGCTCAGTAGAGCACCAGCCGTTCGTCAGGGCCCTCCGGCCAGGGGCCCCCCTGCCCCCCTTGTGATGCCCACAGGGTCGTGTAGGGACTCATGCACACCCTGAGTGTGATCGCTCGTCCCTCCCGTGTGTCCCGAGGACCTTCTCCGTGCGGGCTATGGCTCCGTAACGCCCTGGGAGACCGGGGAGGACAGGCCGAGAGCCCAGCCCTCAGGTGGCCTCCATCCACTCCAGAGAAGGGGCCAGACGGATGTGTAGATGGGTCGGTGAATGCCTGTGATGTGAGCTGAGGCTCCTAGGGGGACTCGGAGGCAGGAACCTGACCGGAGAAATGACACGGAAAGTTCCGGAAGCTGTGGTCAGGAAGGGGAGCTGGGTGTCGGGGGCCCTTGAAGGCCTGGCCATCACTCTGAGAGAAGCCTTGAGGCCCGAGGGAACGCAGGGTCGGGCTCCCTTCCAGTGGGGGAGGCGGAGGCAAGCCAGCCAAGGACACAGTCAGGGACACGAGACAGGCCAGGCCCGGGCCCACGAAGGGTCAGACTCTGATGTGCGCTCTTCTGATGCCTCTAAGTGACAGTGACCATCTGAGTCCCGGTCTCCAGTGGATAAAGTCTATCTTTTCAGATCCCAGAGTGAACACACTCAGGCCATTTTCACACCACACATAGTCGATACATTTCTGCTAAAAACGTTTCTCCAAGCAGGTGTCGTGGAAACGTATACCCCTGACCACCGAACCGGCCCGAGGAGGCCGGCTGCAGGGCCCGGCACAATCACGGGTCAGGCCCCGGTTCCTCAGGCGATGAGGTTGACATCAGAGAAGAGTGAGCTGAACGCATAGGTTACTGGACGTGCTCCCTGCCTGCGCTGGGCTGTGGTCCGCTCCAGGGTGCACACTGAGAGCCACAGGAGACCAACAGCCCAGAGCACGAGCCTCTGGACGTGCTCCCGGGCAGGGCAGCGCCCAGCAGACGGGTCCCAGGTCATCACTCTGTGACGCCCTCGGTGAGAGTCCTCCCTCCGTCAGGCCTGTCCTTTTAGAACGTTCTCTCCCTCCCTGCGGCCTGGCTTTTCATCTTCTTAACGGTCTTTCATGGAGCGTAAGTTTTCATTTCGATGAGGTCCAGCTCATCGATTTTTCCTTTTATGGGGCAGGTATTCCGATGCCGAGTCCGGGAGCCCTTGACCTCGTGGTGGGTCCCAAAGAGTTTCTCCTCTGTTTTTTCTTTTTTCTTTTTGTTAACGTCCATTCATTTTTGAGAGACAGAGACAGACGGAGCATGACTGGGGGAAGGGCAGAGAGAGAGGGAGACCCAGAGTCCGGAGCAGGCTCCAGGCTCCCAGCCGTCGGCACAGAGCCCGACGCGGGGCTCGAGCCCACAAGCCGTGAGATCGCGACCTGAGCCGAAGTCGGACGCTTAATCCACTGAGCCAAGAGTCTTAAATGTGTAGCGCGTGGAGTGCTCGGCCGGCGAATGGGATGAGACGTGACTATAGAGCAAAGATCATGTCCCTCCAGGCCTCAGCTTGGCACGTAGAGGCCCGAAAGCTGTTTCTTCATCCGGCCCCACCATGCCATTGCAGGGACACACACGCCACCCCATGACCCCACAGGGGCTCGGCCAAAACTCTGCCCAAACGAGCGTGTCCTGACACCCTCGCCCCTTCGCCATGCGGGACCCGCCGCTGGTCTGATGGTGGAGGCACACGGGGAAGATGAGGACTGACTTCCTTGTACTGGGGGGACTGGCTTGGGCGCCCCACCAGGAGCTCTGGTGTCAATCAGGGCTCCTGACATCACTGGGTCCCCAAAGAGTTCCTCCCAGCATCTGTCCCTGGAGCCGCCACACCTCCCGCACTTTTAACTCAGGACCCCCTCCCACTGCAGCTGAGCCCCATTTCCTGCTCAGCACCCCCCTCCCCTGCCCCACGCAAATGCACAACAGCTGGGAAACCTCTCTGCCGAGGCTTCGTGCGCCGCTCTGCCCCACCCCTTCCTGGCTCATTAACTGCTGAAGACCCAATCTTCCTTTTCAGCATCCTGGCCCCCCGGCCACCCTGCTGATCCTTTTCGGACCTCCTCACCTTGTGGTCACAGAACGAGCCTTGCGCAGAGAGAGGGAGGTGGCCCTGCGGGGGAGTCAGCTCAGCCCCCACGTAGTGACCACCTACCGCGTGCCAGGCAGCGTCTCCGTGCCATGAAACAGAGATCTCTGCAACCTCATGCCTCCTTCCTCCCCGGCAAGGAACTTTGGCCCCACAGGCGGCCAGGCCGTGGGGTGATGCCTCTGACAGCAGCTGAGGGGAGCTTAGGCAAGGGCTTGGAGAGGGCAGAGCCCAAATGCTACGAGGACATGGGGAGAGGAGGGAGAGTCATGACGGCTGGAGGACCAGGGAGGTCCCGGGGAGGCGCTGGTGCCTGAGACCGCCTGAGGGAGTGTGTTTGTTCTCTGATAGAAGGAAGGAGACACGTGGAACTGTGAGAAGAGACAGGGATGCTGGGGAGCGGTGGAGGCGGGCACATGGTCCAGGGAGGGAGGCTCAACTGTGGGGTTTGAGGACCCAGCCCCCAGCCCAACGTTTCAACCCGATGATGTGGGCCCTGCTCGCGGCACTGGGGTCCTCGGGCCAACGGGACAGGCACGGGGAGACATCCCAGGCTAAATCTCTACCGTTGCCCTGGAGTGCAGCCGCCCTCCAAGACACGGCAGGGCCGACTAAAGTCGTGGAAAACGTTTCGTGATCAACGAAATGTCAACAGGTTGTGTAAAAGACAACAGATTCACCTGCGCTTTAAGGCTGAGTGACATCAGAGACATTTCACCCAGCCCACCAAGCCCAGACCTCTGACACCAGTGCTGGTCCTTCTCTGTCCTCCCCAACCCAGGCTGTTTGGGGGGAAAACGTGAGAATTCCAGATTTTACTCTGAAGCTGCGAATGTGCCCCCTCAGAGAAACCAGCTGTGAAATCCCCAGCAGGAGCTCGTTCCTTGAGGGCTGAGACTGGATCACAGAGTCTGGCAAACCTGAGCAGCCCTGAGGCGCTGCAGGGCAAGGAGCCATGGAAGGCCCTTGGGGGAGGGGGTCCAAGGTGACGGCAAGGGCTCGGAGATACTGGCCCCACAGGGCACTAGGGTGGGAGGGGAGGATCCCAGCAGACACCCTGTAAAGTGCCCCCCGCCGTACCTGGGGTGAATCCAGCTAGCAGGAGACCCCTCCCCGTCCTGACACCTGACTCTGGTCAGCCGTGGCTGCCTTGAAGTCTCCTTCAGTGTCAGCAAATACACCCCAGCCAGGTCAACACCACTTCCAAATCACAGAAACTCCAATTCCAATGAATGAAAGTAGTGAGACTCTTCTAATAGGACAAGTTCGAGAATGGCACCAGTCTTGGCAACAGCTGGATCCAAGACTTGAAGAAGGTCCTCAGGGCCCTTCCCCGCCCCTCCCAGCCACCCACCACTTGGGGGACAGTGACCGCCTGCAACCCCAGGTGTTCAGCCTCCTGCACTGGGACCGGAGGTCTTCTCTCTCCTGGGGGCCGCATGTCAAGCCCAGGGAAGTCTCTGGTTGGCCCTGCTTGGGTCAGGAGGATGGGACAGTCCACCCTGGCCCAGCTGGGCGAAAAGTAGGGGGGCATGAAGAGCAGTTCCCCAGAGTCCCACGGAGGATAGGACACCATGGAAGGAAGGCAGCAGGGAGAACGATGCCCACACAGATGGTCATGGAGACCTTTGACATTGACAAGCGTTCCCACAGACATCACTTCATGCGATTCCCTGATACCCTGGGGGTACAGGCAGGACTGACCACTGGTCTCCTTCATGACACCATCAGACTGCTCCTGGAGCATGCACGGTGCCCACCCACAGCCCTTACTTCCCACAGAGCCCTCGCGCCTGGCCCGAGGGCTCTCTCTGGACATGAGAATGTACACAGCCCCCAATGTGGGCAGGACAGAAGTGCCCATGAGCAGCCCTCAATCAATGACCAGTTGAAGAAGCAGAAGAAAGACCTCACCTCCTCACTCACCTCCAGAGAGGGACAATTCTGGGGACATCCTACAGGGTCCCTAAGAGGCCCAGTGGCCCACAGGGATGAGCAGGGCATTCACACACCCTGCCTGCTGCCCCAGCGCCCCGCCGGTGCCTCCCGGACCACCTCCCAGATAAAGGACTTGCAGCCAGATTCTCATCTCAGGATCTGCTTCTGCAGAATCTCCAATTAAGATGCTCTGTACATATTAATAAGCTGTTGTCAATAAAGCAGATCTAAGTAAAGGCTATAAAATAACTAAATCACATCCCAATGCCCTCAAACCCAGAAGGCGAATGGCAGCGCACTGCTTCACGCCCCAGGCTCTCGGAGACAGACATTACTAATCGATTGAGGTTCCCACCCACCCCACCCCCCTTTTGGAGGCTGTAGAAAGACAGCAAGGCAGAGCGTCATGATCACTTAATCATGTCTGCCCCGGTAGAATGAGTGCAGCAAACGCCTTGCTGTTTGCCACCCCAGCCAATTGACTTGCAAAGCCTCTAAAGCCACTCAACCAATGTCACTATCATTATGTCACACGTTCCCGAAATGGCTACTTCTCCTTCCCTCCATCGCCAGCCTTGCCGAGACTCCTATGTGCATAAGTAGCTGGTGGAAAATGCCAAGTGCTCAGCACGTCTCGCCATCCGACAAAGGAAACAGAGATGTCGAAGGCAGAGAGCAGTTAGCACCCACCTGGGGGAGTGGTACGGCTGAAAATAGGCATGACTCACACTTGGCGGGGGAGGGCCAAACCGCGGTTCCAGCAAGCCTTCCCCCGCCTTAAATGCCACCAAAAGCATTCGGGGAGCAGAACCGTGCATCCTGTAGGTACAGCTCTGTGTGTGCGTGCAGATCACGCAGCCACCCAGCTGCCCAGATGTCGCTCCCCCAAGAGTCACGTGTCCCAGGAGGGCCTTAGGGCTCCACTGCTCATGTTACACAGAGTACAGCCAGAACCATCTGGCCAGGCCTGGAGCCCACTCAGAGTCCCTGCATAAACACATCCCGTCACTTAGGAAAACAGAATTATATTTTCCATAGTGAAGAAATAAATCTCTAGGGGGTATTTACGAAAATGTATACTCTGCTAAGGGACAGTGGGTTTTTTGCCAATTAGCTAGAACAGGGTCTTTGCACAGCATAACAAAAAAAAAAAAAAAAAAAAAAAAAAAGTGAGTGAGGAAAGGAAAGTCCAGTTAGGTCCATGTTCAAAATAAACAATCTTTACAGTTACAGACAGTCCCTGGTTTATACCCAAGCTGAGTTCCAGCGTTGTCTTTCCAAGTCAGCCGTTTGGAGCCTGACATGTACTTTCCCATAGAAATTATGCCCGTTGGTCGTAAAGTTAACCCACAGCCGTCTCTTCCCCGATAGTGTATGGAAGTACATTACCGCCTTCATATCACCTCTGCATTGACTCTGTGAGAAGATAAATTCTGATGTCCAGAGCAGGTCAAGGCAGGGCCAGAACTGGGGAGGGATGGGTGATGAGTGACAGCACCTCAGGAGTATGGGACGGGGCAGTGAGACTTGGTGGCCATTGGCTTTTGGTGTGAGTACCAGCACCCCTTGTGCTCTGGCAAGATCTGTAAACTCCCTTAGCCCCGGTCAGTTCACCTCTGAACAGTTCCCACCTTACGTTGTTGCTGTCGGGACAATGAAGTGACAGCAAGGATACAGAGCACAAGTTACAGGGCTTGGCCCCAAACAAGAGCTTGGGGGAAAAACTGCAGTTACCTTCATGTGCAAAAGAGAACTTGATTATGAAATCTGAGTGTTTCAGGATTTGAGGGACTTTGCTCAGTGTTTCCAACAAAGGGCAGGACCGCATCTGTTTTACCCTAAAATGATATCCATGCCTGGCCTGTCGCAGTCTCTAACAAGGATTGGTGGATGGATGGATGGGTGGATGGGTGGATGGATGGATGGACAGATGGGCAGACAGATGGATGGGTAGATAGATGGACACATGGATGGATGGATGGATGGATGGATGGATGGATGGATGGACAGATGGACAGGTGGACAGACAGATGGGTAGATAGGTTGACAGAGAGATGGATGGATGGATGGATGGATGGATGGATGGACAGATGGACAGACAGATGGAGGGTAGATAGGTTGACAGAGAGGTGGATGGATGCATGGATGGATGGATGGACAGATGGATGGGTAGATAGGTTGACACATGGATGGATGGATGGATGGACAGATGGACAGACAGATGGATGGGTAGATAGATGGACACATGGATGGATGGATGGATGGATGGATGGATGGATGGACAGACAGATGGGTAGATAGGTTGACAGAGGGATGGATGGATGGATGGATGGATGGATGGATGGACGGACAGATGGATGGGTAGATAGGTTGACACATGGATGGATGGATGGATGGATGGATGGATGGATGGACAGATGGACAGACAGATGGAGGGTAGATAGGTTGACAGAGAGGTGGATGGATAGATGGATGGATGGATGGATGGATGGATAATGTGTAGATGGATGACTGGATGGGTGGGTGGATGGATAGGTAGATGAGTAGATGGATGGATAGATGACAGAGAGATGGACTGATGGATGAATGAAGGTATGAAGATCAAAAGCATTCTGTTTTCTTTTCCTTCACCATTGTCTCTGGCTTGAGTCCAAAGGCCTCTTCTCAGGGCCCCCCACTGCTTAGCACTGCCATAGGCTTTGATGCCATTGACTCCCACCCAGTCACTGAAATTCTCTGACTCCAGCTCTGAGGAATCATCTTTGTGCCACCTCTTCCTTAGTCTCCTTCCCTGACTGCTGGCCCCTCGGGTGCCATTTCCATGGAGATGTTCTCCATGACTATCCTTCAGCCCAGTTATCCCTTTCTCCCCTCTCTATGGGCATCATTATCCCACAGGGTCAGCTCTCATTTCTGGCCTTGATTTCTTACCTGAGCAACAAAGTGAAGTTTACTATGCCCAATGGTTATTTTCCTACTGTGGTCTCACTAGCACCTTAAGTCCCAAACTAGAATACTCTCTTTCTCTTGTTACCTTCCCCAAACAGTCTGTTCCTCCTCCTGGGTCTCTGGCCCCTGCCCTTGCGGCACAGGCTTGAACTCTCAGACTCCCCATTTCATCATTCAGGTGATGAGAATGTGTTCTGGTGTTTCTTCATGCCCTCTCGGTCTCACTCCTTCACCGGAATTCAGGACCTGCTCTCTCTTTCCTAGTCTTCTGAGCCATCATCTGTTATAGTCAGGGAAATAAACACCAGCTGCTCCAACAGACAAACCTTCAAGTCACAGTGGCCAGAGTGTCCTCTCTTTCACTGTATTGGATATCTACTGCTGTGTGCAAACCATTCCAAGATTCAGTGGCTCGAAACAGGAACCATGATTCTGAGTGTTGACTGGACTCAGGTGGTTTTTCTCCTCCACGTGATGTTGGCTGGGGATATTGTCATCGAGGGCCTCGACTGAGCTGGAATGGCTCCCTCAGATGTCTGGCCCCTTGGGAGGAATGGGCAGGACAGTGGACTCCGCTGGAACACTGAAACAGCTGAGTACCTTTCTCTCTCCATGTAGCCCCAGGCGTCACCCCGTTTACTTAGTAAGGTCAACAGGGTAGCTGGACTTCTCATGTGGCATCTCAGGGCTCCCCAAGTGGGAAAACATCAGCTGCCAGGCCTGCTTAGGACTTGTATCCCTAAATGACCATCACTTATGCCACATTCTGTTGATTCAAGGGAGTCAGAGGACCAGCCCATAGTCAGTATGGAGGGGGCACTACACAAGGATATCACTATACTAACCATCTCATCCTTTGTGTGATGGTTTTGGTGGTAGGGCCCTTGAGAGGTGATTAGGTCATGAGGCAGAACCCTCATGAGTGGGATTAGTACCCTTATAAAAAAGACCCCAGAGAGCTTCCTCACCTGTTCCACCATGGGGGAGGGGGGCACCTCTATATAAGAGAGCTATCTATGAAGCACAAAGCTCTCATCAAACACTGAATCTGCCAGTGCCTTGATCTTGGACTTTCCAGCCTCCAGAACTGTAAGAAATAAATATCTGTCATTTATAAGTCACCCAGACTGGAGTATTTTGTTATAGCAGCTCAAACAAACTAAAACAGATGTGGACATTAGGAGGTATGGCTCAGTAAGGCCATCTTTGAAGACTAGTGACCACATTCATTCAGGTCACAGTCCTCAGCAGGACTAGATAACATCATTTGAAATTTGTGGACTTCAAAGTCAGCATGACAGAGGAAAAGAGAGAAAGGGAGAGAGCTGGAGAAAGTACGGTGACTTCTAAATCCCTCTGCACATCAGCCAGAACTAGTCCTATGACCCCAGCATGACTGCAAGGAAAGCTTGGAAATGGGGAGGAGCAGGTGACTATTTGGTAAGCCCTCATGGCCTCTGCCCCATCCTTTGTGTCCTCTAAGGATGGTCCCTGTGTCAGTGGGCACAAGCAGACTCCCATTCACTGCGGGTGGGTGTGTAAATGGTGACAGCCTCTGCCGGAGGCAGTGTGACCTCCCCAGCCTCCTGCTTGCTCCTGGGCTGGGTGTGGAGACCACAGAATCTGTGGGCCCTCCAGGCTCTAAGACTCAGTGGGGATGACTAAGCTACAGAAGATGAAGTCTTAAGAACTTCAGGACACCAGTCTCCTGTCCTCTTTACAGAGTATTCTGTAGTATTGGCCAGAATGGAGAGGAACTCATTCCTCTCCAGGGTGGAGGCTGCTGGTGTGTCCCTGCTGGTTCCCACCTAGTGGAGGAGAACACACAGTATCATTGTGGGAGGCAGAATTGACCACATTGGGCAAGTTGATTTGTGTAGGCTTTTCACTACACTGTGCCCAATTCAGGGTGCCGTATTAGTACAAAGGTGGAGAAACCAGAGAGAAATCCAAAAACAACAAAACCGCTTGACCTATAAGTGAAGGTGGAAGGGATTGGGATTAACTCATCAAACGAACAGGAAATGACTCAGTGTCAAATGCCTGTAAGCAGCAAGTCAAGAGTGTGGACATGGGTGTCGAATGGACCTGGCTTGGATGGCTGGCTCCATCGTTTACCAGCTGTGGGGCATTAGTCATGTTACTTAACCTCTCTGAATGTCACGTTCCTCATCTGTAAAGTGGCCAAAGTCGTATTAGCTCCCTCGTAGTGTTCTTGTGACCGTTAAATTAAATCATGTGCGCACTGGGCTCGTGGTAAGCATTCAGTAAACGTGGGCGGTGTTCTTGCTGTTGATGTGGTTATACTTCTTTCCAACTTTGTTGGAATAACATGATAATTTCTACATTAATGAGGTTACTTGAGAGGGAAATCATTAATAGTCAAGGACCTCAACAGATCCTTAGTGTGGCAGAGCAAACCCTCCCAGCCCCAGCCCCTGTCCACCTCTTCCACAGGATCCTACCTCACACCACACACCCCATCCCTGAAGAAGAACTTACAGTTTGAACTTGTTACGGTTCTTCTGGATCAATCTGGATGTACTTAAGCAAACTGAAGGCGTACTGAAATCCAAGCAAGCACTAAAGATGCAGAATTCAGGAGGGGCAAGCACCAGGCAGCTCTTGGAGAGGGAAGGACTTCAGAAGCCATGCCATGTCTTCTGGGTTTCAGAGTCACGTGGAAGACAACCTGGGTCCCCAGGAGGACAAATGGCCAGGGGTGGGGAAAGTGTACTTCAGGGAAGGCCCTGCCAGAGAGTGAACGAAGCAGGGTCAGTCTCTCTGGCAATCAGCCTCAGCATAATCCAGTCGGCATGGCCTGGAGTGGAACCCACGTGCCACCGAGCGGAAGAGATGATCCCGGGGCTTTCGGCACAAGCACGTTTTATTTTATCAGGAAGGAACCCTGCTGAGCACACCAAACTCTTGGTTTTATGGGGATTACTGCTGAGGAAACCTAAAAAATAGGCCTTTACTTTATGAAAGAACGCATTTTAAAGTTTTAAGCAAATAGAGGGGGCCGGTACCTGGAAACAGCAAGTCACAAAGGGGCTTCGTGGATTAATGCAGCTTGAGGAATGTGGCCTCAAATCAGGAGTTGTAAAAAGCGCATTATAAATGTAAGTGCTCTGATGAATCCAGTGACCTAAGTGCCAAGGCTTTCAGGGACCAGCCAGGAAATCACAGTGAGCAAAGTGGGCCAGGGAAGATAGAAGAGGGAGCAGCGGAGGCCGTGGTGGACAGAGGAGGGCACGATCGAGCTGGATGCACTCCATTCACCTGCTGCAGTGGGGAAATGCAGGCCCAGCGCTGGTGGATCTCCACTTTCAAAGAGAGGTTGGAGATTGGGGATTTTTATGAGAATTTTCCAGATTTTTCAATGTGAGTGACTGACTCAAAAGTTGTCAAGCAATGGGAGAACCACCCGTGGCATGTCACAGACTGAAGCCCAGCCCTGGCCGTGCAGCCTCCAGCCCCACTGAGAGAGACCCGAATGCACATCTGTGGGGGCCACCCTGCCCCTCGTTCTTCTCTCAGCATGGAGAAAGGGCCGTGCAACCAGGCTCGGGGAGAAACGGGGAACCGAGAAAGTCACCTGCCTCTTCCTCCTGAAAGATGAAAATGTTACTTAAGGAGGGTCCTTTTGTTTCAGTAATGCATCATTATGAAAATGTTCAAACATACAGGAAGGGTGAAAGAATATTACAACGAATGTCCATATCTCCACCACCTAGGTTCCGCCATTAATAATTCGCGGTATTTGCTTTATCGCATACCCACCCGTCTATCCGTCCCTCCAGCCACCATCTACGTAGACTCGTAATGAGGCTCCGGGCAGATTAGCAGGGATGAGGTCTTGGAAGATGTCCCGGCTCCTTTCAGATTCGTATCCTGACTTTTCCTTCCTCTGCTCTGATTTAAGGGAAATGGGATTCCCAGGCCCTGTCGTCTTCTAGCTTGTGGGAGCAGGCAGAGACACTGGTAGAGGCCGACAGGCAGGAGAGGGATTTGGGCATTTCTACTTCCCTCTCTCTGTTTTAGGTGGTCCCCAACTGCACTAGAAGGGACCCGCCAGTCATCCTCCTGGGGTCTCGTCTCCTACCTGACATGCCTGAAGTGACTCCAGCATCTATCAGGTGGCCGGAGATCCTGGGCTCCAGAAACACCTCCTCCTCCTCCCTTTGACCCTCTAGTCCTAGAGGGGAACGTGACTTCCTGCTCTTGTCGATGTCTTGATTGCCTTACCATTCTGTATTTCACCCCTTACCTCCCTCCATCACCGTGGAAACACTTCCCTGCATCGCATCCTCTATCTGAAATCAGCAATGTGGATTCTATTGTCTTGATTGGATCCAGGCTGAAACAAGAGGTTAGTACATCTGTGACCCTCGGTCTTCCAGGAGGCACAGGCCACGACACGAGATCCTTGTTGTGGATAACACCTGTGAAAGAAGGAGGGGAGGGGGCTGTAGAGGAGGAGACAGCCTCAGAACCACCATGATGGAGGCTATCTGACACCAGCCAGGAGGAAGAGGGTCGCATGGACCAGCCCTCAGAAGGTCCTGCGGGGGTAGGAAGGACCAGGCTCTATCGTCCACTGTGCCCAGAACCTGCCAGGAGCTGCTGACCAGGAGAAGCCTTGGCCCACACACCCCTTCAGGGTCCTAAAGGTGTTGCAGCTGGAGGCTTCCCCACAAACTCACCCACTTTCCAGAAAGTTCTTCCTTGAAGGGAGAGCCAAGTGGTATGGCTCCATATCCACAACAGCAAGCCCCTCCTCTGGTTTTTAATTTTTTTTTAATTTTTATTCATTTTTGAGAGAGGGAGAGACAGTGCGTGAACAGGGGAGGGGGGAGAGAGAGAGAGAGAGAGAGAGTGAGAGAGAGCGAGCGCAACGGAATCTGAAGCAGGCTCCGAGTTGTCAGCACAGAGCCCGACGCGGGGCTTGAACCCACAAGTCATGAGATCATGACCTGAGCCGAAGTGAGATGCTTAACCCACTGAGCCGCCCAGGTGCCCCTCCATGGGGACTTATAAGTTAGTGATTAATCACATGGGTCATAGTGGATGGGATGGTTGGGGCCCAGCTGAAATCAGTTAAATGCAGAGAAATGTTTTAAGAGATAAATCTCATCCAGTTGTCAACTGGGACATGAGAAACTGTGCTCTAAAACTGACGACCAGAACCAGCTCTAGCCGCTGGACTGAAACACTCCCGCTCAGACTTAAAACCGTTGTCATCAGTTATAATTTATAGCCAATAAAATGCGCTCCTTTAAATGCACATTTCAGTGGTTTTTGATGAATGTATACACCTATGTATCTGAAGAGTACATCTTGATGAATTACAACGTAGCCACCACCTCAATGAGGATATAAAACGTTTCCATCACCTCCAAAAGGGCCCCCTGTGCCTCTTAGTAGTCAACCTCCACCCTCAGCGCCAGACAACTGCTTACCCAAACCAAATCGGATTTCTCTACTCCAGAGTTTCCTATCAATGGAAGCTGATTCTACCCTGTTCGCTTTTGTGTCCGACTTCTTTCATTCAGCATAATGTCTTTGAGAGTCACTCAGATTGCTCTGCGTATCATCGGTTTGTCATTTTTACTGAGGATACGCTAGCATTCCCTTTCACGAATGACCCCACTCTGTGTACCCAGCCACCTGTTGACAGATGTTTGCATTATTTCTGGTTGTAGACAACGATGTCCTGCCCTGCTGTCACCAGGTTTCATTTCTCTGCAACTCGTTCATTGTTTTAATATTTTCCTTTCGGGTAATGGTAGAATCGCATGTAGCTCTTAAGAAACACTACAAAGAGACCCAAATGTCCTTTACCCAGCTTCCATCAAAGGCAGCATCTTGTATGACGATAGAACAGTACCAAGACCAAGAAAGTGATCTTGCTACAATTCGTCGACCTTATTCAGATTTACCAGCTATGTATGTGCTCATGTGTGTGTGCGTGTGTGTGAGCGTGTGTTTAGTTCTGTGCAACTTTATCACACGTATAGATTCGTGTGACCCCCACCACGCTGAGGAGGCAGACCATTTCCATCACAGGATCCCTTTTGTAGCCACAGCCTCCTCCCTGTCCCCCTCCATAACCTGGCAACCACTCGTCTATCCGCTGCTCTAAGTTTATCGCAGCAATGCTATTTACATGGAATCATGCAACTTGTGATGTTTGGAGGCTAACTTTTTTCATGCAGCATAATTCCCTTAAGACCTATCCCAGGTCTTTATGTGTATCAACGGCTTGTGCCTTCTTATTGCTGGGAAGTATTTCAAGATATCAACGCATGAGTTGGTTTAACATTTCAGCCCCTGAAGGACACTGAGTTATTCCCAGCTTAGGACTAATACAAATAAGGCTTCTATGAACGTTTGTATACAGATTTTTTGTGTGAACACGAGTTTTCCAATTTCTGGAAGAAATGCCCAATGGTGCAATTGCAGGGCTCTACGGTAAGGGCATGTTTAGTCTTGTAGGATAGATACTGCCGTATTCTTTTCCAGAGGGGTTACACCCTCTTACATCTCCGCGAGCAAGCTTAAGTGGCCTAGTTGTTCCTCGTCCCTGCCAGCATTTGATGATACCACAATTTTTTGTTTTAGCTATTCTTACAGGTAGAAATATGTCATTTGTGGTTTTCTTTTGCATTCGCCCCATGACTAATGCTGAGCATCTTTTCACGTGCTCATTTACTATCTGTGTGTCCTGTTTGGTGACATGTCTGTTCATGCCTTTAACCCATTTTCTAATTGGATTATTTGGGTTTTAGTTTGTTTCACTGTTGACTTTTAAGAGTTCTTTATATATTCTAGATACTAATCCTTTGTTGCAAGTATGTTCCCCCGGTGGGTTGCTTTTCTTTTTAGCCTCTTAACAGATTCTTTCACAGAGCAAGAGTTTTTAGTTTTGATGCAGTCCCATTTATCCCATTTATCCATTTTTTTCTTGTTTTTCTATTCTTTTTTTTTGTTTTTGATATTTATTTATTTATTCTGAGAAAGAAGGAGAGCTAGCAAGCATGCGAGTTGGGGGACGGGCAGAGAGAGAGAGAATCCCAAGCAGGCTCTGCACTGTGAGCACAGAATCTGACATGGGGCTCGATCCCACAAATCATGAGATCATGACCTGAGCTGAAGCCAAGAGTCAGACGCTTAACTGACTGAGCCACCCAGGTGCCTCCCTCTTCCTTTCTTTCTTTTGGTGTCAGGTCAAACAACTAACTCTTCACCTAGGCCTGGTTTAAAATATTTTCTTCATAAACACTTAGTCATTTTATATTTTACATTTAAGTCTGTGATTCCTTTTGAGTTGAGTTTTGTGTAACATGTGAGATTTAGGTTGAAGATCATCTCATTGCCCACAGATGTCCATTGGCTTTCACACCATTTGTTGCAAAGGCTCGCCTTCCTTCATTGGGCTGCCCTCACACCTTTGACAAGTATCAGTTGGGCATACGTGTGTGGATCTATTTCTGGGTTCTCCATTTGTTCTATTGACCTGTGAGTCTTTCCCTGTGGCAATTTCATACAGTCTTGATTACCGTAGCTATATCATGACCCTAACATCATAACCCATTCTTTAAAAAAAAATAATAAATTTGAACTAAATTTCTCTTTAACTTCTTTCACATACTTTGAAGATCTCACCGGAGATGGGACACAAGTGAGAGTCAGGAAAGTAACACAGAAGGTCCTGAGCTAAGCCAATTCTTGAGCAAGGAGGAGGATGGGAAAGGCTCAGCAGGATTCCCACTCCCACGGGGTGGTGGTGGAGTAGGGCTTTAGTCACATGGCACTGGAGATTGGCACACAGGGCAGGAAGTTTTGGTAAAGGTCCTGCCATTGGGCTAGACCAACCCCAAGACACAGAGCACTTAAAGGAATTATACCAGAGGGATGCTCAGTGCCACATTTTTGTGCACACGGAGCCATTACTGGAGGCTACTTATTGGTAACCCCAAGACTCTGTGTCTGAGGCATCTTTCCTGAAAATAGGAGCCTCAATCCACAAGGCGCAGGGAGCTGATAGATAAAACCTCATCCTCCTCAACCCAGGATGGAATAACTCAGAGGTATGGTCTCTCCTGCCTTCCCATCTCCAGGCAGGCATGGGCTCCAGCTGCCCATGGGGGCAAACATCTTGATCATATACTCTTTCACCTCAATTCCTTGTCCTACATTTCCCACTCACCCTGCAGGTGCCTCCCTGGGGTGGCTTCTGAAAATTAATTATTTGCATCAAATGTGCTCAGGGTCTCCTTCTAGGGGACACAAACCAAGACAGGGGCCGAGGGCTGACTTTGAGCTGGTTGCCCTTGGCCTACAGTTTGTGTTGGTGCCATATTGCTGTCACTGCATGTCTGGATTCTTATAAACCAGCCATTCCCTAAAAATTCCCATTCTTGTGTGATGAAACCTCCTGTCTCAACTAACAGCAACCTGCATCTTAGGTATTTTAACCTGGAGACTTGGGGAGGGGGGCAATTATTTGAATGCTGTACTTTATTCTTAGCTTATAAAAAGGAGTAGTGATGTGGGACTGAAATTGTCGCCCCAAAATTTATATGCTGAGCCCTCATCACCCTCCTCAGTATGACTATATTTGGATATTGGACTTACAGGGAGGTCCCTAAATTTTAATGAGGTCGTCAGGGTAGGGGCTCTGATCTAATAGGATTGGTGTCCCTATGAGAAGAAAGAGACCACAGATCGATCTCTCTCTCTCTCTCTCTCTCTCTCTCTCTCTCTCTCTCACACACACACACACACACACACACACACACACAAAGTGAGGCAAGGCCACGTGAAGGCCATATGAGGACACAGCAAGAAGGCAACCATCTGAAGCCAGGAAGGAAATTCTCTCCAAGAATCAACCAAGACCTTGGTTTTGGACTTCTGGCCTCCAAAACTATTCAAAAAGAGATTTCTTCTGTTTGAGCCACTCAGCCTATGCTCTTTTGTTATAGCAGCCCAAGCAGGCTAATACAAGTAGTAGATAGATGGGGGGGGGGGGGGAGACAGGGAGTGATGGGGGAGGGAAGGAAGGAAGGAGACGAGGAAGCTAGTTCATACTAGTGAAGAGTCTCCTTAACTCAAAACAACTGAGACCGTGGGGGGAAATCTTTAGAAAGGCCAGAAGCGGGGAGTCAGCTTTGATCAACACTCACGGTACCAAAGGAAAGGAACCAAAGTAAATGACACATTAGAGTACTAGAAATGCTTCCCACGAGATCTGAAAGAGGCATGACTATGGAATTCTGTCATCTTCTCTGGGTCTTATGGAACCAACTCGTCTCGTCTCCACAAGTAAGCTTCTGCTCAGCTCCCGGCCCCCCTTGTCTGACGGGGGCAGAGGGCACGAGTGCCCAAATCTGAGCAGCACTGGGGACAGAGCCGCCCCAGCTGCCCCACCAGGGCTCTGCACTCGTGTGCAGGGACACACAGATGCACCTGAGGGGTTCTCACCACCTGACTGGGGAAGCTCTCCCAAGAGGCTCACTTCCCAGGCTGGCAAACGTGGTTCCAGATTTGACACAGGGGATATTTTTGGCCGAACCACTGCTGACTCTAGCATCCAGACGTCTGAAATCGTTCTGCCTGGGAAATCGAGCAGAGACGTTGTAAGATTCCAAAGACCAGCAACTTGAAACTGGACACCTAAAGACGTGGCAAGCCATTTAGCAAAAGAGCCTAAACGTTAAAGCACTAAAGCATGCCCCTTAGGTCTGCTCAGGAGAAATCTGCCTTCTTGTAGGTGCCTCAGACCCTAACGGAGACCAGATGGGCAGGCTCACAGCCACCCAAGCTCCTCACAGTGGGTGGGGAGGGTTGCTTAGGCTCACTGTGGGCTCCGGGTCGGGGCAGATGGGCTCGTCACGCCGATGGGGGTATGCCGCGGGGCTGGGAGTATGTGTGGTCGCTCTGGACCTGTGCTCACCATCCCGAGCACCCCCCACCCGACCCCGGGCTCCGGGCGTGCAGGGTCAGCCTCAATAACCCACTCTGGTCAATGGAGGGCAGCAGAGGGCAGCAGAAACCAGTCTGCTGTTCGGGCACCAGGGAGCCTGTCCCTAAAGGGTGGGGGCTGAGAGTGCCCAGGCCCAGAAGGAAGCTCTCCCGGGATCCCAGCCCGGTGAAGCTGTTGGACAGAGGCGGACAGAGTCATCGGGCTCCTGCGGCACGGGCCCTTGGGGACGCTGGTTCTTTCCTCCATTCCGGGAGGAGCCACTGGCTGGCTTAGACGTCAGGGTCAGACCTGTGTGCCGCTCTCCCTCCCGAGCTCCTGAAGGGTGGTGCTCCTGCTACGTGCTCCTGCTACGTGCCAAGGCCAGAGTTGCCGCCAGCCTGAGGCGGAGGAAAGGCCCGCATGGGGGCTCAGCACTGCAGGCCCAATGTCTGAGCGTGTGACAAGGACGGGGTGCAAAGCAGGGCTCGGACGGAGCCCCGGAGCACCAGGCCACGCAGCCGAAGGACTCAGGGCCCCGGGGAACAGGGAAGGCTAATGAGGAGATGTGCGTGCCAGAAGCTCCCTAGCAGAGAGGTGAGTCATTTGGCTGCAGGGATGAGTAAGGCAGCACTGGGAATCTCTCTAGGGGGTTCGTTCCAGGCCCCGGGTGCTGGGGCCGGGTCAGGCTGTGGTGGGAGAGCGGAAGGAGGGTCTTGGAGGGAAGGGTGTTAGAGAGGCAGACGTGGAGTCCTGATGCCTGATGGAGCCCAGGGTGACTCCCGCCCGGGGGCCTGGCCCAATCATCACCAAATTCGGGATCAGTAGAGTTGCCTCCAGCCATCAACTCCCCAAGGATCACCGAGGCCCGGAGGCCATGCTCGCTCCGAGACAGGCCTGAGTGGGAACCCCAGCTCCACCCACACTGCCCAGTGGCCTCTGGAAAGTCACTTAACTGGCACTCATCCTGTCCGAGCCTCAGTTTCTTGACCCATAAAATGGGGCTGTGTATAGCAGTGCTTACCCCCCACAGGAGTGCTGTGGGGACTGAGATCATGTACGTGACACTAAGCACAGGGCCGTGCGTGGTTTAAAGGCTCAGAGTCTGGGAGCCACTGAACATCACATGGCCGTCACTTGATGTGTAGCAGGAGCAAGTGACTGTCAGCTGGGCCCGGGGCAGGCCCTGGAGGCTGCTCCCAGAGTGACTGCCCGGGAGCTCACGTGGCCAGGCTGGTCAGGTGCCTGGGATTCAGGCAGCAACCTCTCCGTTCACCAGCCGCTGCTCATGAGGGCCCCCGAGGATCCGGGGGGGACCGAGAGGGTTGCTGGAACTCAGAAGCCCAGGGCCACGTGGGGCGATCTTGTGCAGGACCCCCGTCTGCCCCTCCGGAGGCCCTCCCACCCCCTGCATCCTGCCGTGTGTCCCAGACTCTGACCTCTGCTGCCCACACGCGCTGAGGCCCTGCCTTCTGGCTTCCGCGTGGGCTCAGCCGATGACGGGCGCCAGCCGGGACCCGGAGCTCGGGGAGCCAGGCCGTGGTCCTTACCCCCCTGCCTCCCCGCTCATGGCCCTCGCTGTGCCCTACCCCACAGTGCTGCAGGCACAGCGGCTCTGCCAGCCACGTCCGGAAACCACTCCCTCCTCTGCCCCTTAAGGCCTAAGGTGGCAAATGGCTTTCTCTGTGACCGGCTCCAGGAGCAACTCAGCCTCCCTCCCTGGTTCCCTTAACTCCACCCACACCCCTGCCTGGAGAGAGGGTGGTGTCCTGCCCAGCCCCTGGCCGGCAGGGAGAAGGCACGAAGGGAGGCCCCTGGGGTGCACAGCCTAGAGCCCCCGTGAGGCCAGGATAAGAGAGCCCGGGCTTTGTGCTCAGGCCAGGAGCCCTTAGGTTACCAAGTCCTGCAGGGGAGACCAGACAGCACAAAACCCAGGGTGTGGGGACAGAGGTCCCAGAGCCGCCCCGGCTCAGACTTGCTGTGGGTTAGTTAGGCTGAGTGACGACACCAGAGGACACACACCCACCAGGGAAGCCCCCGCAGGTAGGAGATGCTGGGCGTGATTGGGCAGCGAGAAGGAGCCCTTCCCAGAGTCTGTACGGAGCCCTCGCTCCATAGAGCAGAGCCTGGAGCCCGGGACACGTGTTCCAACAGCCACAGTGGTCCGGCCCCACGCCAGAAACCACACAACCCATGACATGACTAACCTGCCAACAGAGACAGCCAGCTTCCCATTGTTTCCTGGGAAATGGCAAGCCCAGATCCCACGCCTTCACATCCTGAGAATTAGAAATAGCGTCTCGCCCCTTCTCCCCTCCAGCCCCCACCCCCGCCGGGGCCACCCGCCCACGCACTGTCCCCCGCCCTACAGCTGTGGCCAGATGGGATGCCCCTCCAGGGCCTGCCCCATGGAGGGAGGCAGGGACCGGGCCTCCCCGGGTGGGGGTGGTTCGGGTCAGAAAGGGAGTCGTTGGAGGTTGGGTCTTCCTAGAAGTAGCTGCTAATTGGGGTTGGGAAAGAGGGTACAGCTCTGAATGGAACAGCCCCAGGCAGCTGTGGGTGGGTCCCTGGAGGCATCTGCAGGCCTCGAGGTCCTGGGGCTGTGAAGGCACTGGGCCGGGGATCTTGACCCTGTACTTGAGGACAGAGGGAAATCCCAGAAGGCCCATTCCCCCGCCCCCACCCTCTGAAGGCCCAGGACTCCCTTAGCTGCGCTCCGGGATCAGAAAGTCAAGTGATGCAAGGGGCTGATGGAGTTAGCAGCAGGTCCCAGACGACAGCCTGCTGAGAAGTGACTCCGAGGGGCCAAGTCAAGGGGACTTAGACCACCAACCAGCTAGGCAGGGGCACCGGGAGATGAGACTTCTTTTTTAATTTGCTATTAAAAACAAAACAGAGCGAAACAAAAAAGCATTCAAGTAACTACTGTGGATAAAAACACTTGGCTTGGGGGCACCTGGGTGGCTCAGTCAGTAAAGCGTCTGACTTCGGCTCAGGTCACGATCTCACGGTTCGTGAGTTCGAGCCCCACGTCAGGCTCTGTGCTGACAGCTCAGAGTCTGGAACCTGCTTCCCATTCTGTGTCTCCCTCTCTCTCTGCACCCCGTCCCCCTCGTGATCTCTCTCTCTCTCTCTCTGTCTCTCAAAAATAAAATAAACATTTAAAAAAAAAAAAAAGCCACTTGGCTGGAGGGCCCAGTGCTAAATTTCCATAACTTATCTATAGTCTGGTTTTATTTTGTGTTTGTTTTTTTAACGTTTATTTATTTTTGAGACAGAGAGAGACAGAGCATGAACAGGGGAGGGGCAGAGAGAGAGGGAGACACAGAATCTGAAACAGGCTCCAGGCTCTGAGCTGTCAGCACAGAGCCCGACGCAGGGCTCGAACTCACAGACCGTGAGATCATGACCTGAGCCGAAGTCGGACGCTTAACCGACCGAGTCACCCAGGCGCCCCAGTCTGGTTTTATTTTGAATCACACGATTGGGAGGGAGGAAGAGTAGGGCCACCTAATATGTCCAGTGTTCTGGGTTTACAGGTCCTAGTCGCCACTGATTCCCCGTAATAGTGTGGCTTGTGACGAGAGTCTCCCAGTAAAAGGGCATGAGGCTGGGGGCCCTGTGTTCCAAGGAGTCAGGGCCCCCGGGAGTCCACAAGGAAGGACTGGAGAGCAGAGGGCCAGCATTCCGGGGTTTCTCTGTTGCTGCCGGGCTCCTCCGGGGGCGGGGGACACAGGGGCCACATGCAGCCCCACCCAAGGGGCAGATGTGCGACGGTGGGGCGCCTGCATGCTTGTGAGGGGCTCACCCTCCAGCAGAAACCACATCCCTGCCTTTAATTATGCATTGAAGTTAAACTCCCTGGAAGCTTGTTGGCCATGCGGAAAGCCTTGAGGCCCCAGCCAGGCCTGGATTGGGGAAGGGTACC
Organism: Panthera onca; assembly: GCF_046562875.1. Classification (NCBI taxonomy): domain Eukaryota; kingdom Metazoa; phylum Chordata; class Mammalia; order Carnivora; family Felidae; genus Panthera; species Panthera onca. The sequence continues at coordinate 3,733,790 of NC_138346.1, read as the reverse complement.
CGGAGGGGGAGGTGGGTACAGGGGAGGGAGTTGGGCTAGTGAGAGAAGGCATCCACACTGCATTGGAAATCTCATCGCTCAGCACAGGGCCCTCATTCCAGCCGCAGGGGGACCCATCCACGCTGCACAGAATTCTGTTGAAGGCTCCCCTGTGCCCTCTGAGCCCAGACGCCAGAGCTGGGGAAACAGTCCCAGGGTTAAATGTGGGCAAGCTGAGGCCACCACAGGCAGGAGTGTGGGCCCCCACGCCAGCTGGCCTTAGGAGGATGATGGCCCCGCCCCTGCCCGCCCACCCCTTTAGAGCAGGGCTCCCTCTGTCCCTCCGCAAGCTGCCATCCGGGGCAGGAGGCTGTGTGCCAGTCCTGCCGCTGTTGGGGATCAGCCTTGGAGGATGCGTCCAGCCCTCGGCAAAGACAGACCCACGGTGAGAACGCAGGAAGGAGAGGCAGGGAGGACAGACGTCCCCGTGTGATGAGCACCGTCCTAAGGGTCTTTAAAATCCTCGAATGGAGCCAGGTGCCAGGAAGGTAGGGCAGGTGCATTCCTGCTCCACCTGGTAAGTACTGTGCATCTTAGACGACGCCCGCCCCTCCATTTAGTGCCCTCTCACATGGGGACAGCTCTGGTACCTTCCTCGTGGGAGGCTGTGCGTATGGACTGTGACCACGGGGGTAAATCCTACAGAAGAGCACCTGGCACTCAACGAACCGACCCCAGCCTTGCAGCACAGTGAGGCTGACAGTCTCCTCCGAGATGACACAGCTAGGGTGACATCCAGTCTCCCAATTCGGACTGTTGGTGTTTTTATAGACCGATGATTTGTAATCGACTGTCCTCGATGTGAAATGAAAGCATTTCTCTGACACCGATTTATGAAGCATGTTTACGACAGCTGCGTTCAAATCCTCGTCAGGTCCTTCCGACCTCGGATTCATCTACGTACTCCCACCTGCTTTCCTTGCCCGTCCCAGAGGCATCCCTGGATCTCGGTATGGTGGGGATTTCGTGCTGTGTCCTAGACATTCTGGTTATCGTGTTAGGAGACTTGATCCCAACGAAATGTATTTCAGCAGATAATCGCCCGGCTTCTGTTGAGGTCGAACTTGCGGGCGTCAGCTCCAAGGACGGCTTAGTTTTTGGAACACACGCTGTGTCATTTAGGTCCGCTTCATTCTTCCCGTGCTGCTGGGGCTGTGGCTCCGTCCCTGCAGGTGTGGTCCCCGGGGGCAGAGGTCACTGGGCCCGGGTGTCCTTACATCACCAGGCGGAGGACAGTGAGACACATGGCTCCTGCGGCTGCAGGCAGGCGGGCCCCCGGGGGTCTGGCTGTGGAGGGGCCGGGACAGTCGCGGCTGCTCCCAGATCGGCCAGCCTGCTGCAGCCCGGTGGCTGAGCGGGGCTGGGGCTGTTCACTGAGTCTCTGTTGGGCTCCCCTTTCCCAGCCTCTTGGCCAGAGAAAGTAGGCTTTTTGAGATTTTCTTTTCATCTCTGCCTGTTGGAGGTTCTGACTACAGGTCTTTCTGGCACCCAGATAAAATGAAAACCCAGCGAACATCATTCCTCGAGCCCCGAGATCTCCAGCCTCCACCTTCTTGCAGCCTATGCTTTGTCCACGGTGAAGTCAAAATCATTTTCAGGGGGTCAGGTTATTTTTAGAATAGAGGAACCGGGGAAAGGAAGTCCAGCATCATTTTTCCAGAATCAAAATCCTAAGTCCTTTATAACCACACGTTCCAAATCTTCTCTCACCAGGTCCCACTAAATACCCCCAAATACACACTAAATACCCCCAAATAGTTCCACGGGGCTGGCTGGTCTTCTCAGGGGATGGTTCCGGATAAAGGGCTCATCGTCAGTCGGATAAAGTAAGATCAGCCTTGGCGAGAGGAAGCCCGTGCTGCTGGACCCACGGTGCAGACCTCCAGGTGACCAGGGACAGAGGCTGGCCTCTGACGGAGGATGAGTCCCCAGCACACCCACTGGCTCAGCGTCTCCTCTGCAGGGGACGGCCTCTGGTGAGCACTGATCTGAGATAAAAACACAAACGTGGTGCCCACTCCCGTCTTGGATCTTGGGAGAGACACGTGGCTCCTCGTCTCAGATCTTCCCATCTTCCTTCCTCTGCTTCCCTGACCAACCAGAGAGGCTCACACCACAGCCCGGACCTGCTCAGCACCCTCCCGTGCTTGCAGCCCGGCTCAAACCTGTCAGCCTTCCAGGTCACTTGCTAACTGGACTGGAGCCCTATTCCCACGTGAGGCATCTGCTGCCTCCAAAATCCAGAGTTGCGTCTAATGCTGGTGGCTCTGTGTCTGCCGTGGGGATCGCGAAGGGAATATCTTGCCGTGACCGAGAAGGCATGTCCCAGCATGCTCTAGATCACTGGACCCCTAAAAATCCCCCCAAAGTTGCGCACCCCCGAGTCTTACAGGATTTGCTTCCAGTTCCCGATACTCATGTCCTACCCGGGCAGCCAGCCTCCCTGCCGCTCCCGATGTGCCAGGTCGAATTAGAAAAACATCAGTGCGTGGGACAAGCATGCTCAAGGTTCCTGAGGATTCTATGAAGACGTCGATCAGAGAGTTAGGATCGCCCCGAGACAGCAGAGAGGAGACGCTACTTTCTTCCTATGTGAAAGCGAACTCACTCCGGATCCTCTTTCCTGATGACGGTGTGGAGGCTCCCTGACGAGTGTCAGCCCAGAGTCCGCATCCAGTCACCCTCCTAAGGCCAAGCATCTTCCTTCACCCAGTACACACTTACTCTGCCAAACAGCCATAGGTCCCTCCGGGGGAAGGAATGTGGGATATTCACGGCATATATTGTAATGACCTTGCAAGGTCTGTTCTCCCGGGGCCCGGCTTCTCCTTGGGTCAGCGGGCTCTGGGTCTGAAAACTAGTTTCGATCTGGAAACTGGAGGGGATTCTGATTTTTCATTGCAACATCTGATATCAGCCTTCTGTTTTTACTAGTTCCTGGCTTCTTCCGCATAGACCAACCCAGCAACGTCCTAGCTGGAGCCTCGTCTTTTGCGTCCCGAGGAATACCACGGTCTATTAGCCAGCCCCATAGATACCAGTGGGCCAAGGGGCCGTGGTCGCCTTTCTGGATTTTCTGCCATTATGGCAACTCTGCCCGCCTTGCCTCTGACGGTTGAGCACCTCCACCTAAACTCTGTTTGACGATCCTGACACCCCTTGACACTAGGGAGTGAAGTTCCACGGCATAATCTACTGTCAACATCGACAGCATTGAGCACAGCCAGTACTGAGTTGCCCAGAAATGCAAAACCACTCCTCAGAGGCGTGTTCCTTACTGTCTTGGCGAGAGAAGTGTCCTCTGGGCCTCCCGGGGAACACAGTCAAGTGATAGAGCCTTCAGCCTCACATGATGGATTCCTTCCCGCATCTCTACTTGCCCAAACCCTCTCCGCTCTTTCTCGACACTCTAGAGAGACAGCCTCAGCACAACACCTCGCCTACAGCATCTGGATAACTCCCAAGTATGCCTGCTGGGAGGTCAGATCCTGAGACACGGCCACACTCTGCCAAATCAATAAACCCAGTTCATTATCTTCCAGTCTGCCCCACACATTTCTTCTGTCGCTCAGTGACATATACAAGCCGGGACCTGCGCTCCCATCCGCGAAGAGGCCGTTTACGCCCAGAGCAGGAATTTTGTTTCCTCACTTGGGCTTCGCTGAGACCTGGCCCTCGTCGCTGGCCTAGAGGAAAGAAGGACAGACGGGGACAGGTCTTGAGAATGGCATCCTGTTGTCGGACAGCTACGACAGGTGAAGCTGATGTCCAGGCACCAACTGGACCAGAGGCTGCTTCTTCATGCTCAGAGCGTTCTGGGGTATCTGGGTGTTCAAGCTCAGACTCATCCACCCAAACGTCCCTGTCCCAGGATGCCCCCACTGCCCTATGAAGGCCCTGGCTGCACCACAGAAAACCTATTCAGGGCATTCCCTCTGTAGCTGTGGCACACATTTGCCAGGTATCGGTATCAGCTGTCCCGTGAAACCTGAATTTCAGAAAAAGAGCGAACATTTTAGTAAAAATAAGTATGTCTCGTGAAATATTTAGAACATACTTATACTTGGGGAAAAAAACAACCGTTCGCTGTTAACCTAAAATTGAAATTTAACCAGGCAGCCCGAATTTAATCTGGAAACCCTCCACTGGCACCCTTGCTATTAAAAGCTGGGTCTGATTATCAGCACAGGCTGCCCAAAGGTGTCAAGAGATACAGATTTCTTTCAACAGCATCACCTGGAGGCCCTCTGGCTTTCCCAGTATGTCCTGAGAGACACCTGTACCTGCCATTTATTTCTCAGGCTTGCGTTAGGGTTAGGGTTAGGGTTAGGTCGCATTAGGTCTGTATTACAGTTTTTAAATGACTTTAAATACCTGAACATTCTAATCGAGTGTCTCCGAAACCCTGAACTGCATTTACAAAACTAATTTCAGGGGTGCCTGAGTGGCTCAGTCAGTTGAGCGTCGGACTCTTGGTTTCCCATCAGTCATGATCCTGGGGTCATGGGATTGAGCCCTGCTATCGGGCTCCGCACTAATGTGCAAAGATTGCTTGGGATTCTCTCTCTCCTCTGTCTCTCTCTCTGTCTCTCTCAAAATAAATAAACATTAAAATAATAATAATTATAATTTCAAAAGCGGTGACCTAGCCCATGCTCCTGGGCAGGGGGATCTGAGCCAGTTTGGAAGGTTAACTTGGGAAGGGTGGAGCTCGAAAGGGAAGGCACAGAAGCAGGTGGACATCAGGTTTCCGCCCTGGACCGAAGGCACATCTGTGCTCTAGGAAACAAGTGTGCCCATCTGGGCTTGGGGGGCAGGAGCTCTGGCAGAGGGGGCTGGGCATTTGAACTGGCTTTGGGGTGCAGGTGGCTGGTTCACGTGAAGACGGGTGAGCATGGGCATAGGGGAGGTGGGGCGAGGGTGAGTGGGCATAGGGTGGGCTGCAGAGTGGAGGGAGGACGGGGTGAGGGGCCGCGGGGCTCTTGCTCCTGGCTCTGGCTCGCTCTCCGGTTGGCCCTGACCTCGGAGCCCTTGCTGGCTGGTGGCGGGATGACCTGAGGAGGTTCGGGGGCAGCGGTTCAGGGGAATCAGCGGGTGACAGATTAGCCACACGGCCGATGTTCGGGAACATTCGTTACAAGAGTGTGATGTGAAGTATAAAGTGCGGCTCATGCGGTCGAAACTGAAATTAGGTCACTCCGAAGTGTGGACGTGAAGAAGGGGTGGGGAGAGTTGGGGCGCCTGATGTAACCATGGTGACGCGGGAAGCGGGGTCACGGCCACCGGATGCCTCGTGGTGCACGGTCAGGGGCTCCCCGGGCCGCCCCCGCGCTTTGCTCCAGCAGGTGAGCCGCAGAGGGGCTCTGGCTTTGACGTCCTGGTCTGTTCCTCTGGCCGCACTGCCCGGGCGCAGGTGGCCTCCCCTGCGGTGCTGGTGCCCCGCCGGGCTGCGCTTCAATCTGGTCTCCCCTCTCTGACGGTGACAACTGGCCCGGCGTCTGGGCTTCCTCACCTGCTCAGCCCAGGTGGTGCCAGCAGGCGCCCCACGCACGTGGTCAGGCACCCACGCTGCCCGGCACTCGGCGGGTCTTCAGGGAGAACCGGCCCTCCTCCCTGCGGAAGGGGGTCTTGGCACGAGATAGAGCATGCAACCATATGGCCCGGATTCTTTCCCTTCCCTTTGAACCACTTCTGCTCCGGGCCTGAACCCCTGGTAGCAAGAGCCCCTAACTGAGCTCGTCCAGGGAAAGGCAAGTGTTCACTGGCCCGTGCCTCACATGACCTGAAGCCTCCAGAACCCCGAAAGCCTGAGTGGTCTGACGGTTTTAGAGTCACGGGCTTCGTTCCTCGGGCGACTTCTCTCTCTCTTCGGCCTGAGCCTTTCTGGCTGCTTAGAGCTTCCTCTCAGCAATATCAAAATCTAATTCCTTACGTGTTCCGATGAGGAAAAGCGCATTGCCTAAACGAATTTGCGAATCCTACGTTTCTGAGCCCTTGAACACGGGGTAGGAACAGGCAAATGAAATCCTGTCCGGCTTTGGGTAGAAGGAAACTGTTTCTTGCCCTCTGACCTCCTTCCTGGGGAGAGAAAGCAAGGACGACCTCGGCCCAACTCAAGATAGAGGAGGAGGAGGCTGAGCTGGGTTGGGGCCCGGGATCTCCCAACACTATAAGGGCCGGGGGGTGGCAGAAGCAAGAGGAGAATGTCGGCCCCTTCCCAGCAGACCCCTTTCCCCAGGAGGGCGCCGTGGGCACTGGGTGGTAGGGGCAGAGCTCTGTTTGGAAAATGCCCATCAGTCAAAGTTAACGACCAAGGCATCATCATCGGCAACGACACGGATGGAGCTGGAGGGTATCACGCTAAGTGAAATAAGTTGGAGAAAGACAGATACCATTTGATTTCACTCACATGTGGAATTTAAGAAACTAAACAAATGAGCGCAGGGGGCAAAGAAGAGAGAGAGGCAAACCAAGAAACAGACTCTTAACCACACAGAACACCCTGCTGGTTGCCAGAGGGGAGGTGTGGGGAGTCGGGGGGGGGGGGGGATCAGGGAAACAGGTGCTGGGGATTAAGGAGTGCACCTGTCGTGATGAGCGCCGGGTATCGTAGCAAAGTGTTGAATCACTACATTGCATACCTGAGACTAATATTACACTGTAGGCTAACTCACCAGAATTTAAATAAAATCTTTCTTAAAAATCAAGGACATCACCAAAACATCATTCTGACTACCGGTTTACTCAACAAATAGTTCTCAAAGACCTACTGTGCACCAGGCACATCAGAGTAAACATGCCGGTCCTAGTACCCTCAGAGACTGGAGCAGGGGAGCCCAGACGTGAGCCAGGTCCCCACACACATGGCAGGTAAACTACATAGGGGAGGTTCTGCAGGAACGTGCAGGGAATAAGGGAACCCCATGTGGGGAGGGCTGGATGCTCCGAAAATGCTTTTCGGAGGGAGGGGTGTTGAGCTAGGAATGAAAAAGGGAGAAAGACCTGACCAGGGGAGGGGAGGGGAGGGGAGGGGAGCCATCCAGGGCTGGAGCTCAGAGAGCAAGGGGGGAGGGCGGGACAGCTCGGAGACAGCAAACGGATGTGTCACAGAGGTCAGGGTCAGTGTGGGTCCCCAAATGTGGGGGGTGGGGGGCAGTCACGGGGCCCTGTGCACTGAAGAGCTGACTGAAGCAGGGTCAGGTGACACCGCCTCGAAGTGATTCCCTGCCCGGTCCCCACAACCACAGAGCCCAAAGAGTGCTTCCAAAAAATGGGATTTTCCCCAACTTCTCAGATTCGTAAAAGAAAAATGAAGTCATTCGGTACCTGATGAGAACATGTTTTCCTGTAACATACAAGTGGTTTCCTGAACGTGGCTGGGGTTTGGGGCCCTGTTTCGTATGCGTTCACCTTCCTGTAAGTTCACCTCCAAAATTCAGTTGCCTCTTGCTAACCCAATGCCGACCTGGCCCAGAGGATTTAGACAGGGGAGAGCGAGGGAAGGATTTTAACGGCTGCCTGCAGCGAGCTAGAGGACCCGGGAGAGGCTGTGGGTTGGGGACAGCCAGCCTTTCAGCACAAATCCTGGACCCTGCCACCTTGGAGATGCTGTAGGGTGCTCCCTGGTAGGCCGCGGACCTCCTTCCCCCTGGAGCCCCCTATCTATGAGCAGAGATCAGGCTCAGCGCAAGCCCAGGCTTCAGCGAAACTTGCCTGCGTGGCTCTAGCCCTGGAGAGGCGGGGTCTCCCCAACTGTGAAATTCAAGGATCCTTTTCTGAAGGCCGTCTTCCATGTTGAGCTTCCTGCGGGAATGGCCCAGACCCTAATGCTTCCCTGCCTGTCAGGCCTGCCCCGACGTCCCAGCAAAGGCAGGGTCTCCAGACAGCCACCCCTAAGACAAGGAGGTGGGGAGGAGGCCTCTACTGCCCTCTGGTGTCCACCCATCAACCAGATTGCAGAAGAGTCTGATGGCTCCGTGGGCAGCTCACTGCTAGAGAGGTAAGCTGTCCCTAACCCACTGTGTGACCTCAGGTATGCACCGCCCCTTCTCTGTCTCTAAGAGACAGAAAACACTAGTTCAGAAAGATACAGGCACCCCTAAGTTTACTGCAGCATTATCGACAATAGCCAAGATACGGAAGCAACCCAAGTGTCCATCAAGACTTGAGATGGATTTCTGCAAGGTGGTGTAGACAGACAACGAGCCATAAAAAGGAATGACAGCTTGCCACTTGTGACAACACGGATGGAACTAGAGGGTATTATGCTAAGGGACCTCAGTCAGACAGCATGACACAAATACCATGTGCTTTCACCAGATGTGGAATCTAAACAGAACGAATGAAGAAGCAAAACAGGAACAGACTCACAAAGGCAGAGGACAAACTAGTTGTTGCCAGAGGGGAGGGGATAGGGAGATGGGCAAATGGGGGAAAGGGAGTGAGAGGTACAAAGGTCCAGTTAGAAAATAAGTTAGTCACGGGGATGGGGGTACAGTCACACTATTGTAATAGCCTTGTAGGGGGACAGGTGATAACTACACTTACCGTGGCGAGCACAGCATCATGCATAGAATTGTGGAATCCCTGTGTCGTACACCTGAAACGAACAGGACATTGTTGGTCAACTCCGTCAATCGATCAATCGATCGACCAAGAGATAGGATTGAACCACAGAGCGCTGAGAAGAAGAAAGCCAGCCCCGAGCAAGTGAACAAGGAAGGATAGTCACAGGGGCAGGAGCAAAATGTCAGGGAACCAGAGGGTACCACCAAGGGCACGCTGGGAGCCCTGAGAAGCTGGGAAGGGGTGGGGGTGGGCGGAGTTCCAAAGGTGAGGCCCAGATAAGGCAAGAATGTTGGGTGACGACAAACAACCGAGCCCCAAGATCCCGGCCAGAACCCACCAAGCGCCACTGCTGAGCTCTCTCTCTTTGCTTCCCTGTCCTCTCCTGGTTTCCCCTAAATAGCTAAAGTAGGAAATCAAGGTATTCTCAACTGGATCCTACGCTCCAAAGGATATTATTGAGACGACTGGCGAAATTTGGAAGGGTTCTCGTGAGGAGATACGGCAATGGATCACGATTTTGCCAGTTAGACCATTTTTGGAGGAAATTGCCCTTGTTTGTATAAAATACAGACTAAAGAAAAATCATGTCATCAACTCACAAATGGAGGGGAGGAGATCTTTGTGCGATAGTTGCAAATTTCTCTAATTTTGAGATTGTTTCTACAATTAAAAATATTTTAATTCTAGAGTTTCCTTGTAAAAATTGCATACATTCTTTGACTCCACGATTCAATTTTAGGATTTTATTCTATAAATATATCGGTATAAGTATGTATGTACCATGATATGTATGTATGTACAATATTTTGTATCATTATAAATATGTCAATGATATGAAGTATTGTCTACAATATCTACATGACAGAATTTTTTTACATAGCAAAAAATCAAACATTGGCTGTCCATCAATAGGAGAATGGTAAAATAATTACGATAAACTCATGCAATGAATACTCTGCAACAATTAAAAAGAATGAATTTGGGGGACACCTGGGTGGCTCGGTCAGTTGAGCATCCAACTTTGGCTCAGGCCATTATCTCACAGTTTGTGGGTTCAAGCCCCGCCTCGGGCTCTGTGCTGACAGCTCGGAGCCTGGAGCCTGCTTCGGATTCTGTGTGTGTGTGTCTCTCTCTGCCCCTCCGCGACTCGTACTCTGTCTTTCTCGGTCTCTCAAAAATGAATAAATGTTAAAAAAAAATTTTTTAAAGAATGAATTGGGTCTATAGCAGTAGCTGTCAATATTTACCAAATATTCACCATATGGCAGGTGTCACCCAAGCGCTTTATGTATATTGATTCAGAACCACCTACTATGTGGATCCCATTGCTATCCCCACCGTGTAGACGGAGAAGTGAGCCCCCCCGAGGGGGGTGGGGAATAACATGCCCAGGACATCACAGCTAGAAGGGAATACACCCAGTTGGGAGTCCCAATCTTGCATTTGGATCGAGTCTATGTCCTTTCCCACAACCACAGTAATTCCGGAACAATACACGAGACACCATTAGCAATAATTGCCTTTGGGGAGCGGCGTCGGGAGCAGAAACAAGGGCAAATCTGACTTTTCATTTTATGCCGTTTATGTCCTTTACCACGACTCTTTATCATGTATCACCAAGTATCACTACAGTGCATTTTTAAAAACCCACCCATTAAAATAAAGTATAAAAAATAACATTGAAAAAAACACACTTCTGCCCTTAAGGAACTTACAGTCCCGATGCCAACTTTTAAAGGATTTATTCACTTTACAAGAAATAGTAAAATACATGGTAAGGAAATGAAAAACATAAGAACCGACTCATATGGGCTGTGGAAACTGGCTTATAAGTTGCAATTATTTCCAGGGTTTGCACCCCCACCCACCCCACCCCCTCCCCCCACACACACCAGTTGATGATGTTTGGGGAGGGTTCCTATCCTAATGGAGCCCAAGCTCCTGAAATACCCAAATTCACTTGCGGTGCTTCGTGGGCACAGCCAGGTAACCAACCACTCTAACCGGGGTCGCAATTTGTGGCTTCTGAAAACTCCTTACGAATCATACCTAATGTGACTTCCCAGTGTTCCTACAAGGTTTAGTTTCTTCTTCTGTATGGAGACGATAGTATCTGTTCATCTAACTGCATCCATTACGTATCTATTACTCATCCTACCCCCATTTTGCAGATAAGGAAACTGAGTTTCAAAGGTACCTCCTGGCGCAGGGGGCGGTGTACTTTTCATTTCAGAATTTTTTAAGGCTAAGAGAGACGGTGGAGGGGGGAGCGCTCTGATGCGCCCAACTCCGGAAGACCGCGGGAAGTTGGGAGCTTCCCTAATTGTCCCCGCGAGTTCCCAAGGACCGGCGGGGGCCGGGGCTGGTGGCGGCGCTTGGAACCGGAACTCGAAGCGCCCCTGAGCGCGCGCGCGCGGGGTCCGGGCGGGGAGGGTGCGGGGAGCTCGGAGGAGGGGTCCCCTCCACTGCGTCCTCCGAAGGCACCTCGTCTGGTCTGCGCGCCCCGTCTGCTGACTCCGCCCCCAGCCGCGGCTGTGCGACCCGCGGGACTGTCGTCGGTAGGCAAGGCCCGGGTGCGCTCCCCGCGCGGGGCTCCTGGCGCTGTGGGCTTCCCGGCCCTGCCGCGCCCCGGGCAGGATGGAGGGCGGCCAGCGGCAGGACCCGCGCGACGAAGCCCTGGGCCCCCGGTCCCGCTTACCAGTCGGCATTCCCATTTATTAGGCGGTGGCCTTCGGTAAGGCTCTTTCCTGAGCCTCAGTTCGCCCACCGGTAAAGCCGGAGTAAATTGCGTTCGCCTGCAGCATTGGGATGGCAGTTCAAAGTCCCGCGCGCTCCGAGGGCGCGTTCAGACAAGCGGGTCGTGGCGCGGAGGGCCGGGCCGCCGCAGCCGCGTCGCCCCGGCAGAGTCGCCGCAACTCCCGGTGTGGGCTCAACCCTCCCCCTCCCCGCCGCCACCTTTGTCCCGGAGGGTGGCTTGGGGCGCGGAGTCGGGGGCGAGCCTCCGCACCTGCGCCTTCAGCGCCTGCGCCCTTCGCGCGGCACCCGGAGGCGCACCCGGAGCTGGGCGGGGCGGGGCGGGGCTCGGCCCTCGTGACCCAGGCGGGCCCCACCCGGCTGTGGTCCGAGCCCGGCCACCCTTGCAGGTCAGGTGCCCCGTGCCCGGCGCCCCGCGCCCCGCCTGGCCCCGACTATACCGCCTCGCCCTAGTGTACCCGGACCCGACACCCTGCCTTGTCGCCTTCTTTTCCCTCGCAGGACCGGAAAGAGCAGCCCCGGGGGCCGGGCCAGGGCCTGCACACCCCTGGAAACGAGCCGGTGAGTGCCGTCAGAAGGGGGCATGTGGAGGCCGGTGTGGCGCCCAGGACTGGGGACTGGGCGTAGGGAGAGTCCGCGGTGACGTGTGCAGCCCCACCGGCCCCCAGCGGCTCCCAGGTCTTTGTCCCGGCTAGTGGGGGGGGGGGGGGGGGGGCGCTCCCTTTCCACCGAACCCGGGCCTCCCTTTCCACCCTGATCAGACCCGCCTGGGTTCTCAACCAGCCCGTTTTGGACAAACGAGTGGTTTCACCCAGAGCCTGCCTCGGGTCCGCGTGCCAGTGGGGCTGAGGCTGTGGTCAGCCCAGGAGACTCAAGGCTGGATGCCCAGGGGCCCGAGACTAGCTGATCAAAGACTGATCTCTGCACTGCGGTGCCGATTTGGGGGCACAGAGCCCGGTGATGTTTCGCCATGGGAGAAGGGTCCTGGCCTTCCTCTGGGCTCCCGCAAAGCCCCAGCTTTATCACAACCAAATCACCTTCTGTTTGCCAACAGCCCCCCTCCTCACCCACCCCCACCGCCCATCCACCTGCTGCAGAGATGTCGGGAAGGGTCCGTGGGTGGTGGACATTGCGTAGCCGGCCCTGGTCCCACTATGGGACATTAGCTCCTGGCCTGAGCTCAGCCTCCCGTAGAAATCCACTAGAGCTCCATAGACTTGGACCCCGGTTTCCTACTAACCTTAAGCAGATGTTGAAAACTCCATTTTCAGTTGGGTCGGGCTTTTACATTTTCTTTTTCTATGTGGTGTGTTTTGTAAAAATCTTCTTTCCTTCTGAGAGGTTGCAATGGTGGTGGGGGAGGTGAGGCCCACTAGCCTGTGGCAGGCACCGGTCATGGCTGTGGAGCCCACAGAGCTGAGGCCCAGGGAGGAGGCCAGCCGGTGCCTGAACTGAGACAGGAAGCCGGCTCCTGGCTCCTGGCCCTGTCCTCTCCCACAGCCTCGCCCTGGGACCCGTTCTTGCTGTGGACACTAGAGCTGAGGCTTCAGCCGGACATGCAGAACCCATGTCCGGGTATACATGAGGATTGCCAACGACTTCCCAGGGACCTGAGAGAGCAGAGAGGACGGGCAGGTGGGCAGGCAAAGCTAGAGTGCCACCCAGTGCGGTTGCTGCTGGGGCAACTTGTGCCTGGTGCCCCTTGAGCAGGGGTCGGGGGAAGCTTCTGGATGGAAATGCGCCACTTTGCAGCTGACAAGGGCTGGGGCTTTGGTGGCTGCAAATGGACAGCAGGAGTAACGACACCAGCCAGCGTGAGGGTGGTGCTGAGAGACAGGCAAGGTTAACACACGGGGCCCCCGAGTGGGCACCTCCACCTGTGCTCAGGAACGTGCCTGCACCTTTACCAGCAGATGCACCAGCTCGGCCTTGACCGTGAGTCAGGGAGCACTCCTGCCTTTGTTAGCTGGGCATTTGCTGAGAACCTTTGACTTGCTTTCCAGTTTTATTCGCTCAGGCGGGTGACCACTCCCAATCGCCATTGTGCTCCAAGGCTCCGAGGGCAGCTGACCCCAGAGGTGGTCAAGCCAAGTGTCGTGTGGGCGGAACCCCGGCCCGGACTTCCCTTTGATTTGGCCAGAACGTGAACTCAGTTCTTTAGCAGACAGAGACGGACACACCATCGAAATTCAGTGGTCTGCATCTGGGGTATCCACTTTGTAAGACCCATTCCGCTGTCTTTGCAACTGGTCAACCTCCTTGCCCTAATGGCTTTTCTCCACTGTCACTCCGAACCGGTTCGGGAGGGCTAACGGTCTCAGAGATTAAGACTGTGATTAAATCCGAGCAGTGGGACGGGCAAAACTGAAAGCATTTCGTTTGGGAACCTCGTGACCAGGAGTGATCGGCTCTGAGACAGAACTAGGAGCCTGGTGGAATCTGCCCGCCCCAACACACGTGCCCTGGGAGGTCCCCCCACCACCCCGCCCCTGCGTTAGCCTTCTGCCCTCATGCTTCCCCGTGACTGCTGCGGGTGGAGGGGTTTCAGGAGCAGATCGGGGTCGGGGCGAGCCAGCACAGTGTGTAGTGATGGGAGAGGAGATCGCTGGCTGAAAGGCCATCCCCTCCAATGAGCCCGGCGGGGGGGGGGGGGGGGGTCCCACGGTGTGGCTGTGTCTGGCTGAGGGACAGCCCACATCTGTGTCCCAGTCGGAGCCAAGCCAGGGCGGGTGTTCGGGACGACAGGGACTTGTGGGATGTGCGTTTTAAACGCTAAACTCAAACATATTCTCCGTTCAGTTTAAGGTAACTTTTTAAACACAGTTTTCAAAAAGCATGAAAAGCCTCTCCATGTCATTAATTCACTACATGGGAAGATTCGGTCACAGTAGATAAAGACCCGTGTCGTGGGCCACTGGCTCTCAATCCCTGGCCATACTGGGAACACGCTCCCCTGGGGATCCACCCCCCCCGCCCCCACCCCCCCGCCACTGCCTCCCTACAGGCGAATCTGAACTTGGGACTTCGTCTTCCTTCCCTCCCCTCCCTATACCCCTCTCCCCCCCACCCACCGCCTCCCCTGGAAGCTGGGTCCGAGCTGAACGTAAGCATCAGAGTAAAATCTTTCAGGTGACGTCGCACTGGGAGCGAAGCACCTGTTGGTTTAGCTGTGCTGGGTGTATGTTATTCAAAGTCTGTTATCACATCAGCTCTGGTTTTAGTAAACACCGCATAGCGAACAGAGGTCACTTCCCTTAATAACTCAGGGTCATGACTGGCACGTTCTGGAAGGTGTTAGGTCACACTTTCTGTAGAAGCAGGTGGGGCCACCGGCCACCCTCTGCCTGCTGGTCTCCCCTGTTCACATCTCAGCTGCTCCTGAGGCCTCACCCCCTCGGCAGGCACCCCCCTCACCAGAGGTGCCCAGACTGGGTCCAGCATGCATCTGGTCCCCCGGACCTTGGTGATCTTTGCTATCCAAGCTGGGAAACCGAGCCATCGTTACGAGCAAGAAGCTTCGGAAAGAAGGAACAGGTGGGGAAGGGGGCTTAGGGGAGACACGTCCCCAGCCTCTGGGGCTGAGGGGCAGCTCTTGACTAAGTAGTGGCCTCCCGTCCATCCGTTGACCGGCCACTGACCATGCTCTAAGATACTTAGGTGCGAAAAGCGTGCTACTTTCCTTTTGTTTTGCTTTGCTGCCTCACCCCTCGCCGTCTTCCAGGAAGCCCGGAATTGTGTCCCTTCAGAGAGGAGACAGAGTGGGAACTAGTCAGCTGACAGTCACAGCTCTCTCATCTGCTCGGAAAACAGAGCTTCAATGAATGTGCTTCTTATGATACAATTTTTTTTCAAAAATGGCAAAAAAAAAAAAAAAAGAATAAACTTCAGTCATCTATCAAAAAAGAACTTTTTCATCCAGGTTTTTAAAAACCAGACACTATGGGTTCTAGGAAAACAGCAGTGAATTTTGTTTTCACGTTTTCTTGTCCAAAATCTAAATTCGACCATAAGTGAATATAGTCTGAATGACTCTGGCATATCAGGGCGACTTCTGGATGCACCATTCACAGCCAGCGTTGTGCTTGAGGGTGGAAATACTGAGGGTTTGGTGCAAAAAAAATTTTAAGAAATTGGGGTGCCTGGGTGGCTTAGTTGGTTGAGTGTCTGACTTCAGCTCAGGTCATGATCTCGCGATTCACGAGTTCGAGCCCCACATCGGGCTCTGTGCTGACAGCTCGGAGCCTGGAGCCTGCTTCGGATTCTGTGTCTCCCTCTCCGTCCCCCTCTCCGTCCTCCTCTCCGCTTGTGCTCTGTCTCTCAAAAATGAGTAAACGTTAAAACATTTTTTTAATTAATAAATTATTTTTCACCAATTTAAGGCACAAGTCAGGGAATATTTTAGTTGAGTGCCATAGGACCTCTGAGGAAGTTTTCATTTTAGATGCTGCCTGGGTGATGGTCACTTGTCATAATTAACCCCTTGTGAAACAAATCAGAGTCCATTTCTATCCTGTCTTATTCCAGGTGTGATCCTCACAGGCAGAGATGGGGAAAAAACTGGATCTTTCCAAGCTCACGGACGACGAGGCCAAGCACGTCTGGGAAGTGGTTCAGCGGGACTTCGATCTGAGAAGGAAAGAAGAGGAAAGGCTGGGGTGAGTGTATGAGGCCGAGCCTGTCCCTCCGGTGTCCCCTGGAGGGGGCACCTCCCCGGGACGCTGGGGGTGAGCAGACAGCAGGGAGCTTGGGGGGCAGGACACCGGATGGGAAGCCGGATGCTGGGAAACGTCCTGCTGTCCGGGCTCAGTTTCCTCATAATTAAAGCGAGGGGATCTGACTCCCCAGCCTGCATTCCAGTGCATCCCACTGTGCCCTGAATACTTTTAGTTCATCCTGGTCCAGCTTCAGGTCCCGTCTACTGAGCCAGGAGATGCTTCAACCGTGGCAGGGCGAGGTGAAGGTGATAAAATACGGAAACACCCGGATGTCGGGCTGGAGGGGTTTTAGCATCGAGGCTGAGTTTGTCTTTCTTTCCAGTGTATTGGGGGGGGACCCCATCCCCCAATGGGTGGCCATGGACTGAGCCAACACCCTCTGCCATTATCTACTCCTCCCCCACCTCTAAGGCTTAGCTGTGCTGTGTGCTCGCTTACGAGACTTTCCTGGTGTCCTTGTGGCTGGAAGGCCTGTCGAGGAGACACGGGGGCAAGGGCTTCTGGCGAGGGTGGGCAAGAACGTGTCTGAGAGAGCAGTGCAGGCAGGGGCAAGGCCGCAACGAGAGCCGGCTTCTGCCCTGCCAGCTGCGGGCCCCCGGGACGCGGCCAAATGTAGCGGGAGGGCAGAACCAGCCAGTCTGCCCACGACTGCAAGTGGGGGTGACGAGGGCGACTCGTGGCCTGAGTGACCCGGAAGGTGCAGCGAGGTGGAGCAGGCCTGGGGGAAACCAGGAGAGGGTTCGGACACGGGGGTTAGGTTGCCTGTCGGATGCCCGGCGGACAAGAGGGCTCCACGCGTGCTGGCCGCAAGCCCAGAAGGGATGGTGGCATTGTCACCGGTAGATGATACTCGTATCTGTTTCCTGGGGCCGCTACAGTCGCCACAAGTCTAGTGGCTTCAGATGCACAAATGTCCCGTGGTTCTGGAGGCCAGAAGTCTTCCAGTCACGGTGTCGGCGGGTTTGCGTTCCGTCTAGAAGCTCCAGGGGAGAGTCTGTGTCCTTGCCTTTTCCAGCTTCCCGAGCCCCCTCCCCCCAGCCCTGCCTGTCTTCAGGACCTTCATCACGGCGTCTTCCACAGCCCCCGACTCTGCTCTCCTCCCCTTCTCCCTCCGTCCCTTATACAGACCCGTGACGACACAGGGCCCACCCAGGTAATCCAGGGTAACCTCCCGCCTAAGATCCCTAACTTAACCCCATCTGCAAAGCCTCTTTTGCCATGTGAGGTAATGCGTTTACACCTGGGAACCAGGAACGTGACATTTTTCATGCGGGAGAAGCATTATTCAGCTGCCCCCAGTGTTTAGGCACCAGACAGGAGGAGACCCCGCAGGAGGGGATCCAGAGAGGAAGGCAGGGCCCCCGAGATGACAGAGACAGACCGGGGCTGGGAGGAACTCTAGGTCCCGACACGGGACAGAGGCCACGAGAAACAGACAAGGCACGAAGAGAAACAAGTGTGTTTCTGATCGGCGCCCCCAGGGTCTGTGGGGAGGGGTCCGGGTCAGTGCTGCCCAGGCTTCCAGCTGTTTCTCTGTGCAGCCCCCTGCCCTCCATTCTGCCCTGGGCTCCCGGGTCACCCCCTGGGCTTTTGTTGCTAAGACACTTCCACCCTGCTGGCCTCCAGGGATTGTCAGCCGCTCACCCACCCACATGAGACCTGACACTGGGGCCCACGGCCGGCCTTGACCTGACCCGACCTCCGAGTACCACGCAGGGGTCAGAGCTTTGCACCCACCTGCCCCAGCCCGGCCGCCTGGCTCTGCCGAGGCCCACGATGCCTATGCCAGCAAAACCAGCCCAACCTTTCCCGTTCACAGCACCCTCTTCCCCGGAGAGGGACCAAACCCTGCCTCCAGGCAGCTCAGCTGTTGGCAACTTTTATTTGAAATGTATACAGAAACACAGATAAATGGGACAGGAGGGGAGCCCAGCTCCCCAGGGAGCAGAGGGAGGACCCCGCGGGCCAGGTCCCAAGACGCACCCCCTTTCCCAGAGACCCATGAGCTGGGCAGCTCCTCCTTCATCTAGACAGCTGAGGTGGGTTTTGCAGAAGTCCCTGTGTTTCTTGCATGAAGGTGAGTCCCTTCTGACGTCCGTCCTTCCTTATCTTCCTACTCCTTTGGTCATTTCGCATTGCAAAGAGGAAACGGGCCCGGGGACCTCTCCACACTGTCGGAACCAGAAGGCTCCTACAAGGATGTGGGCTGTGTCACCCCCTATCCGGCGCACAGCCTGTAGCTCAGGCCAGGTCCCCAGGCCAGTTATGGTCAGGGCAACCCCCTGTCTCCTCGTCAGGAGGTGCCCAAAGCCGCCTGCTCAGAAAGGGCCAGGGTGGGGAGTGGGAGGCAGGGCGTGTTGGGGGATTGGCCCGTTCTGCCGTGTCTACTCTGTCTGCCTCGTGGTTGGGGACGGGCTTCTTAAACATCCCCCATCAGACATCAGACAGGGAGAGGTTGTACGGGGAACGTTAATGCAGTGGGAGGTTGTGTCTCTCCCGGAAATGCAAGCGTGCAGCGGTGTGGAAAGTTTGTGTCCAAGTAACATTAGGTCAAGGGCAGGGACGCCCAAATGGCACTACCATGGCCGGATCTAGCAGGTGATCACGTTTGGGAAGTAAAGAGTCGTTTCAGGGGGTGCAGGGAGGGAAGGGTTTTTACATTTCTTATCATATTTGATGGTTTTGCCTCAAATACAAAATTAGGATGTTAATACAAAAGCAGGGTGTTCACAGCATTGTTAAACACGCCACAAAGAGTAAAGCTGCTTCTGTCCGTGAGGAACCTTTCCTCCAGTGTCCCCTGACCCCGGGGTGCCGCAGGACCCAGGCGCGAGGTCTCGAGGCAGGTAGACGTGATGAGCACCGTGAGGTCAGAACCCATGGGTTCGAGTTCTGCCCAGACGGGCAATGCTGCCTAGAAATGCTACAACCAGCACAGCGTAAACACTCTGGGTTCCCGATGCCAGAACTCGCTCTACAGAGCCGTTAGCTAACATGCCTCACTCTGGTTCTCTGATCTGTGAATCAGTCCTGGGCTGAGCTGAGAAACCAGTCCTCCAATGACCACCAGGTGGGTGGCAGCTCGGGGATCGCGCAGATGGGTTTCTGATGTCTTTGCCATCCCCCCAAAGAGATGCCGGCTGGACGGACGGCAGAGCTGGAGGAACCCGCCACAGTGGCTGACAGAACGGAGCTCATGGGGGAAGAATTATGAAACCAAGAAACAAGCATGTTCGCTAAAGGGAAAGAATTCTCCTGCCCTGAATGTGCCTCAGGTGGGCACAGTGTGTGGGCCTGATTCCCCAGGAGCAGACCTGCCAAGGGGCGCTTTGCTAAACAAGCAGTCCACCGAATAGACCAATTTGAAGACAACAGCAAGAATATTTCTTTCGATATTTACAAGTTAAGGAAACGTGTGTCAGGCAGACCTCTCCCCAGACGTGAGAGTACCAACCCGTTGTAGAGGATGCTGGGGCAGGGCCTGGCTGAAGATCCCCGATATGGGGAGGACGAAGTCCACGTGGCTGTGAGACTGGTTTCAGTAACACCCACAGGTAGTAGAGTGTCCCCCAAACACTGAAGCCCCTGGTCCCTCGCTGGGCCTGGCCCTCCCCAGCCCGTGCTGAGGACACTCACAGCCCCATGGGGAAGACAGAGCCCGTCCCAGCTGTGAGAGGCAAGGGGTGAAGGATTTTGGCCGCTGCCTCAGCCCGAAGCTCCTGACGTGGCCTTCCAAATAGACGACACAGATGGCTTCCCTCTGAATCGACTAGGAGGAAGGTGGAGGCCACGCCATCATTGGCTTAGCCCCAGGCACGCAGAAGTCGCCCCCTGAGGGTGGCGTGTGGGACCAGGGACTGGGGAGGGCCATGGTTACCATACAGGGTGAGGGTGTCATGTTATTCCTGGCTTCCCTTCAGGACGTGCTGCTGCACCCCAAAGAGTGGGAAATTCAAAGATATACAAAATCAGGGTGTTCACACCATTGGCATCAGAAAGGTGCTTTAGGATAGATTTCACGTACTACCTGTTTCCTACCATCGAGTCCTGAGCGTTGGGCTATAACGAGGATGCGTGTCTTCCTGTGGATGAACTTTGAGCCTTCAAACATGGCGGACGCTTGGGTGAGACAATGGCCCCCCTTATGCTAAGTCTGCTACCTGGGGCAGGGCTTGGGCCGTGAGCCTTCATGAGTGTCAGGGAGACAAAACTTAGAATTATCTCAGTGCCACCGAGGAGTGTTTGGTAGTGTGCTCTTTCCGATCTTTTTTTTTTTTAATTAGTAAAGTGGAAATAAAAATTCTTTCTTAACACAATAAAAGTATCCCCCAAAGAATAGCCATCAGGATAGATTAATGTTAGAAACAAGAAAAGGATTTCTATCGGCACCACTCATCACCACTAATTTATCATTGTTTATCATTGTTGTTGATATGCTAGCCGATGCGATTAGAGAAGATAGCAAAACAGAGCTATTATCTACAGGTGTGAAAACCCAAGTTCTCTGAAAGACAAAGAAAAAAGAGAATTGAGTAGCCTGCCTAATTACAAAAGAATGTAGAAGAAAATCGGTGTCCCCCTCTTAGACACCAAAAATAATAAGAAAATATATAGAAAAAAAATTCTATTTACAATAAAAACATGAGGTACCTGGAGATACACGTATCAGAAATGTACAAATGCGGTATGACGAGTAGCACAAAACATTATTGAGCAGCATACAAAAATTTTAAATAAATAGCAAGTGATACCATACATTCTAAGTGGTGCAAGCATCATACTGCAGAGGAATCAGTGAATTGTAACCCCAGTCAAATCCCCGCGGCACGTTGGGGAACGTGAGAAAATGGTATGGAGGAACAAGGACGTAAAAATAGTAAGAAGGACCTTGTTCCGTGAGATAATTTATTTCAGTGCTACATTAATGAAAATAAATTGGTTCTCCATGGCTGTCATCAAGGAAACAACATGGAAAGGTCTAAAACACAGCAAAGTATGTGTAACAATTTCTAGTACAGTAAAGGTAACATTTTGTAGCAGTGGGAAAGGTTACTTTAGGGACAGTTGACCACGGGTGAGGTTTAACCTCCGTGAGATTTGTAATTGATTTGTTAAAAATATAAAACATGCAACTATGAAGATTCCTGGAACAGAATAGAGATAAATATGAACTTAGTATTGGTCTATGAACTTAGTATCGACTAAGTAAATATATGCATTATATATATGTGAATTTTAAAAGAAAAAAATTTTTTGTAAATTTTAATGTTTAAAAAGTTAGAAGAAACAATTTAACAGAAATGGTGACGATTCATATCCTCGATGTATAAGGAGCTTCATAATATCAGAAAGATAGGTAAGTTTTCCAAATTAGAAAGCCATGAAGAGCCCAATGAAATAGGAAAAGAATACAAACAGGAAATTCACCAGCTGAAAAATGCACATAACCAATAAACACAAAGCAATAGCTAAAAGCATGACGATAGAAATACAAACTAAACAAAATATATTGTTTTCACATATTTCCAAAGATGAATGAGACTCCCAGTCTGCAGCCTGGCTAAAGGGTTCAGGCAAATGCACAAAGAGAGGGATAAAGTTGGCCTTTGCAGAGGCCAGTCTGGCTGGCATCATGTAGCAAAAGCCCTAAATGTGTGTTCACCCTTTGAACCTGTGAAAAGTCATCCTACAGAAAGAATTAGGAGAAGCTATTCCTCACAGCAAGGATCATAAGAGCAGAGAACTAAGACCCGAATGTCCAAAATTATAAGCTTTGGTTATGTGGAAAAAGCATATTGTGATTTTTTTTTTAATTTTAATGTTTATTTATTTGAGAGAGAGAGAAAAAGAGGGAGAGAACGCCCGAGCAGGGGAGGGACAGAGAGAGAAGGAGACACCCAATCTGAAGCAGGCTCCAGGCTCTGAGCTGTCAGCACAGAGCCCGATGCAGGGCTCGAACCCATGAACCGTGAGATCGTGACCTGAGCCGAAATCACAAGTTGGACACTTAACTGACTGAGCCACCCAGGCTCCCTGACATTTCACTTTTTAAAAAATGCATAGAAAAGTCTAGCAGTAACGGAGGCTCCGTACCCACTGAGCTTTTTCTTGCTGCCCACTCGTGTCGTGGGGTCCAGCCCCTTCTGTTTCCTTTGCTGATCTTCCTGGACCCCCCAGTATTCACTTTCAGAGGGTCCGGGGCCCCCACCCCTTCTCACCTCTGTGCACACTCGCTCTCGGAGCGGTCTTCACTGCACTGTGGCTCTAATGCCCTCTAGACCAGCACCGTCCCGCAGAATGAGCCGCTGGCCTCCCTCTGCACTCCAGCCTCCGCTCCGGTTAAGCATTTGAAATGGGCTCGTGCAACCGGGGAACCAGCTTTGTCTTTCTTTTTTTCATTGTAACTAAAATAGCCACACGTGCCTAGTGGCTGCCATATTGGACAGTGCAGGTCTCGACGACAAGTCCTGCAGTGATGCCCTCAGCCGAGAACTTGCCTCTGAACCTGTGACACATGGGGACGAATGCCCACTGAGCACCTTGGCCGGGGGTCTAACCAGCATCTCTAATCCAGCCTGCCTAAGGCAGGTCTCGATTCACCCAAGGCCCCCACTTCCCCATCTCGGAAACAGCCTGGTTGCTGAGGTCTAGTGCCCAGGGATCACGGTTGGCTCCTTCCCCTCGTCCCACATTCCGTGCCTCAGCAAGCCCTGTTGGCTCAGCCCTCAAAATAAATCCCAGCTGTGGCTCACCAGCCACACGGCCAACCCAGTTCATGCCACACCACCTCTGCGGGACGTCTCCCCTCCGCCCTCCCTGCCCTGTTGTCTTTCTCTCTGTGGCCCCCAGGAAGCTCCTTTCCTCCTGTTGCTGCCTCCTTCACGTCCCTTCTCCGATGTCACCTCCTCAGAGAGGCCTCCCCGGATTGCCCTTCCTAAAATAGCCGCCACCCTCCCAGTGCCACTTCTTTCTGCTTAGCCTCCTGGATCTCCCTCCACAGCACTTAGGGCCGGTCTGAATCCATATGAGTCACGTACTTGTTGAGTTAGAGTTGGCCTCCCCACCCATGTCTCAGCCCGGGGAGGGCTCTATTTTGTCACCAGCGCCCAGCACAGTACCTGACCACGGAAAGACTCAAAAGCTGTCTTTGTGCACGGATCATTAGGAATGTGCACGGAGTTACATCGTTTACTCCCCGGACAAGCCTGCCACGTGGCTCTTACTGTTATCCCCATTCGCAGGGGAGGACACTGGGAATGGGCCAGGTCTCCCGGCTGTGAAGAATGGCCAGGAGTCTTTAGCCATGGGAATATCGGGGGGAGGGGACGTCTTGCTGGGTGTCGGTCTGTACCATCGGTCCTCTCTGTGTTCGCCGTTTGTTCCCGTTATTCGGGTGTTGAGAACGTTAGCTACAGGAAAGATACACGTTATTTTTTGATGTCACATCAGTACAGAGTAGTAAACCTCCAGAGAGTGGCCCCGCTCTTTCGCTCGCTCCATCCGGGGAAGAGCCAGTCCTGTGGACACCCGCCTCCTGGACCCCACGGATGCGCGCAGGGGAGAGGATGGCGAGCCTGCGTGGGGCATCCGGAGCCCGCACTCCCTGCCGGAGAGCCTGCTGTCTGCTGTGCTCCTATGAGGACCTTCCCGCAGATCCGCCCAGGGTGGCCTCGCAGCTGTGTCCGGGTGGGAAGGGTTGGGTAATCCGAAAGCCCTGGGGGCACAAGAGTGCTCGGCACAGTGACTCATGCCCCTGGGCGAGGACTGAGCTTACCTAAATAGAACACCCTGTTGCAAAGGGCACAGCCCGAAAATCAAATATTAGGCCTGCGAGCGTTCCCCAGGAAGGCAAACAGGTGGGGTTGTGGATTGCTGTTTCCGCAAACAGACCAGGGCTCCTGAGATTCTCTCTGAAAGTTCTCCCTGCGTGAGACGTGAGCTTTCGTGGCTCGCTTTGGAGATACTGCCGCCAAGGAACGTGAAGTGTGCCCCCAGCCGGGCCCCCTGGCACCCCAGACCGACCAAGACCACTGCCGAGACTCCCGTGACACTCGGGGCCCGTGGCTCACGCAGCCGCGAGGATTTCCTCCTCGTCCTGTTGGTCGTCCTGTGGCCTCTCTCTTCCAAGGACTGCACGGGACCTTAGCGAGTTTCTGTTCTCGTTCCCTATCATTCCCGATACTCCTTCCCGTGATCGGGACTTTAGAGCCCCGTATCCGCTCTTCAGTTACCCTTGCACGACACGGTCTCTTTCCTCAGTTGTGTGGGACGGTCACGCTGCGTTTGGGCGCCACACCGTCAAGAATTTCGCCTCTTGAGTCTGCGACTCAATGGTGCCTTCGGGCCCCCACGCCCCATTCTTAGGGTCACCCCTGGGACTCGTCTCTCCGTGGGGGGCACGTCTGCAGGTTAGGTTCTCCGGAGAGGCGTGGCCCGTGGAACTGGCGGTCGGGAATCTCTCAGCCGGGAGGGAGACCTCTGCTCACACTTCCCCTTTGGAATTTTGGTGGGATAACACCCTCCCCCGCCAAAGATGCCCACGTGCTGATCCCCCGAATCCGTGATCGTGTCCGGCCGTGTGCCAAAGGAAGATTAGGTTGCAGAGGCCATTAAGGCCTCTAATCAGCTGGCCTGGACCTGGGGAGACGGTCCTGGATGACCCGCATGGCCCAGGGTGATCAGAAAGGGGCCAGCAGGTGGAAGGAAGGGAGGCAGGACAGCACGAGAGCCAGAGTGCTCCGCCGTGGGGAGGAGCCCTCCTGCCACATGGGCTCTGAAGGTGGAGGACGGGGCCGCGGGCCCGCGACGTGCCCTCTGGACGCTGGAAAGAGCACAAGAACAGATTCTCCCCCAGGGCCTCCCGGAAGGATTCCGTCCTGCCAACAGCTTGATTTGGGCCCAGTGACACCCACGTCAGGCTTCTGACCTTCGGAGCCATCAAATGAAGAGAAGGTGTTATTTTAAGCCACGAGATGTGTGGGAATTTGCGACAGCAGCAACAGGAAGCTGGCCCATTGCTGCTAGCTCGCTCGCTCTCTCTCTCTCTGTCTCTCTCTCTCGGCCTTGCAGAGAAGCCACCTGCCAGCCCACCCACGTTCCCCGAGAGCGAGCCCGCTTCGTCGGAACCGAGCGGTGCCGGCAGCCTGTCCCTGTGCGGTCTACAGGCCAGCAACTCCTGACCTGAAGGCCCGGATCCTCCTTGTCTCCTGGCCGGGAGACTTGCGTGTTCTTCCGGTGATCACTGTCTCCGCAGCTTGGTCAGGACTCACAGCCAACCAAGCCGTGCCGAGAAAAGCAGTCCGTTTAGCACCCGTCCAAGATTGCCCGTGAGTCCCCACCGCTGGGGCAGGACATGGCTTCAGCCTGTCGGTTTCCAGTTTCCGAGACTCTGCTCACTTACACGGACAGACTCTTCGCGGCTCAGTCTTCTCCTTCCGAGTCCCAGATCCCCACAGCCCCTGCTTGTGGCCAGGGCAGCGGTGGGTGTGGGGGGAGCGGCTCCTGGCCCCCAGGGTGACAGCGCTGCTGGGGTCTCGACTCCGCCCACTGTCTCCTGGCTCCTTGCTGGTCCCTGTGACGGAGTGGAGGGTCAGGTCTGCTTCCAGGATCGGGACCATCACTCGTGTGTGAATTCTCCCGGCGTCGGGCACGGCTGGCACCCGCTGCTGAGATCCCCGATCCCAGCCATCAACCCCTCTCCGCCCCAGCCCCCAGACTGCCAGTCCCCTGGTCCCTCGGCACCTCGTGCCACCCTGCAGGGACACAGGCTAAGGACCGCCCAGCCCAAGAGGCAGAGAGCAGAGCACTGGTCCGAGCCCATCCCTCTTTCAGTGGCTGCTGTGGGACGTTGGTGCTGTGGCCACAGTGTGCTCCTCCCTAGCGGACCTGGAGGGAGCATCACCAGCCCCTGGGTCCTGGCTGTCCCCGGTACTCACACATTTCCACCACGCTCCCCTCCGGACTCCCCCCGAGAGGAGGAGAGCAAGGACAGACAGTTCTGACCTCTTTGCGTCGCCTCCAGCCCTTCTCCCTTCCACGCCCGGTCATTGCCAAGAGGGGGCTTCCCTTCCCTGCCCTGTCTTGAAAGGGCTTTCCTTGCACCAGACCCCCCCCCCCACCTTGTCCTCAGAGGACCCTCAGCCTGTCTTGCAGAGAGTACTTGACGTTGGTGTCTCAGAGTGGGCTGGAAGTCGGCTGTGGGCTTCTGGTCCCCAGACACCCCTCTGCTAATCTCCTCCTCCATCCGTCCCTGTTTCCACCTCTGCCCTCCTCCTCCTCGTTCCCGTCCCTTTAGCCCTTTTCTCTGCGTCTGGGGCAGCAAACTTGCTTCCAAGTCCGCCGTTCTCAAGTATTTTGGCCTCAGGGTCCCCTTTACATTCTTAAATTATAGAGAAACCCCCAAGAGCTTCTGTTCATGTGGGTTATTCATGTCAATATT
This sequence comes from Panthera onca, assembly GCF_046562875.1. Classification (NCBI taxonomy): domain Eukaryota; kingdom Metazoa; phylum Chordata; class Mammalia; order Carnivora; family Felidae; genus Panthera; species Panthera onca. The sequence goes on along the minus strand of NC_138346.1, from coordinate 3,707,276 downwards.
TACCCTATCAGAAATTGAAACCAGACATTTAAAAAATATTCATTCAAAAAAAAAAAAAAAAAAAAAAAAAAAAATATTCATTCATTCGCTTAAATAACAACAGTAAACCCCGTATGTGTTAACATAAATAACATTTTTTATGAACAATAACTTTTTCCGTAGCAAATGAGAAGTCTGGCATGTTCTATATTTAAAAAATTTTTTTTAATGTTTATTTTTTGAGAGAGAGAGACAGAGCATGAGTGGGGGTGGGGCAGAGAAAGAGGGAGACACAGAATCTGAAACAGGCTCCAGGCTCTGAGCTGTCAGCACAGAGCCCAGTGTGGGGCTTGAACCCACCAGCCGTGAGATCATGACTTGAGCCGAAGTCGGACGCTCAACCGACTGAGCCACCCAGGCGCCCCTGGCATGCTCTATATTTTTGGAAATCCCTTCAGTGTCTGGTGTAAGAGGAGATGGTTGGATTCTCATATCTGCTTCTGTTTCCAGTGCGTTGTAGTATGTTGTCTTGGCTGAGGAATTTGAAGAAAATCTGGCCTCTTCCAAATGTATAGTTGGAAAAAAGAGGGGTGTTTCAATAGCCAGATGATTATGAACATTGTGTTTTGATTCTACATGGAAACACAACAAATGGGTAATTTTTAAAAAAAAATTTTAAGGTTTATTTGTTTTTGAGAGGGAGAATAGCAGAGGGGCAGAGAGAGAGGGAGACACGGAACCAGAAGCAGGTTCCAGGGTCTAAGCTGTCAGCACAGAGCCTGACACGGGCCTCGAACCCGCGAACCACGAGATCATGACCTGAGCCGAAGTCGGACGCTCAACTGACTGAGCCACCCAGGAGCCCCACAACTAGTAATTTCTTAAAGGAGGTTGCACGGTGGAATCTGAAACCATATCAGTGAACTTTTCCCTCCCTTTTACATTAAAATCCGTTGATCTGTCTTGCACTCAAAGTGAATCTTTTATCCATGTGTAGTTTTGTTGCGCGCTATGCAGCTTCTGGTGACACATTTCATTATATACCCAAAGGAATCACATTGACTCCGTCGCCACTGATGTCATCAGCAACCTCTAAAAAAACATTAGCAAAAAAAAAAAAAAAAGAAAACAATAAAAAATAAAAAAACATTAGCGTTAGACACCATCAAACTCATGGCGGCAGACATAAATCTCCCAAGATCCTTCTTTGTGCTTGAAAGCTTGAATTTTGTCATTGGCCACAAAGACTGTCACTTGTTTCCTCGAGGTGACAGGCTCCCTCTGTTCATTCCTAAGAAAATGTCTGGCGAACGCCCAAGTCAGAATAGTTTCTCTTTCAGTTGTTCTTTTAAGTAAAAGTGATGTCCCGTGAAAAAAGCTTCTAGCTCCCGTTGGAAGTCCGGCGAGTGCCTGCTTCCCCTCCTCAGGACCTTGGTGGTGCTTCAGGATGTAGCAGGAATGCTTCCTGTGTGTGCGTCCCGTCTCTCCATTCATGCAGAATATTAAAAAGACACGTGCTCAAGGGTCAAGGTGTAATTAGTTGAACAGCTGTCATTGTAGCATCGAGCACCTGCCTTTAATCAGGACACACTTCATCAAAGACATGCTCTCCTTTACTTCCGTGACAAAGACTGGAATGGCAATTTGTAGTTTGTCCCTCTGCCTTGACTCGTGCTGAGGTCCTAGCTGTTTGGCCATCATTGCTTTTCTATGGCCACTGCAGGCATCAGACAGCAAACAAGAGGAATAACATTTCAGCATCATTACTAAAATAATTTTGGCCTTGTGGACCCTTTGAAAGGGTCTTGGGAACTTCCAGAGGTTCCCGGACCCCGCCTTGAGGGCCACCGGTCTAAATCTTTGGACTTCGTACGCTCTGGTGGTAATTCTGCCCGTCTTCCTCCCCGCTGTCAGTCTTCATTCCTTCCCATCTTTATTTTGACCATCTCTTCTCCACCTCGGTGAACATAGCCTGTGGTCTTTCCATCTCAGCCTGGTTCCTTCTTTATCCCCTCCTCTCAATCCCAGTGAACGTGCCAAACACACTTGTTTCAAGTTGTCTTCTGTTTCCGACAGTCGCACTCAGGGTGTCTTTTCTTCCTGACGGTGACTTAGACTTATGTCTGCCGAGGCACCCGTAGTGGAGGGACATCTGGTCAACCCCGTGTTTGCAATGAGCATCCTGTGTGCGTTGGCCTGGCCCCGCCCACCTCCTCCCTGTGCAGCTCCGGGTCAGGGTGATTGCCCTGCAGCCGGCAGGAGCCAGCTGGGGTCACTGTGCTGGACCAGCACGGGCTCTCCCCTTCTCTCCTTTCCTGCTGTCCAGCTATGAAGAAGAGAAGTTATGTTTTAGAGAATCTGAGGCAGAGTATAATTGTCCCTTCCCCCATAGTTGGCACTGTCCGTCTCCAGCCACCACCCCTGGGGCTCTTATTTCAGGGGACTTTGCATCCTGGGATGCACGGTGCCTCGCATGTCCTCATCTTTCCTCCTGCCGTGCTGGGAGGTAGTTCTGCCTGGATAGAGAATGACGGGCAGTCAGTAGGAGAGGGGCACAAGGGTGGCCTCTAGATTTTCTGACTGATGCAGATACAGTCCAAGTGGAAGTGGAGGAGGGTTGGCCCTCCCCTCCTGGCTTCAGGTGCCTGTACTTGTCTCTGTGAGGCAAAGTCTACCTTGTCAACGCAGCTGTGTCTGGACCGTGGTCGGTGGATGACATCACCCACCCTGGATGCCACCAGCGCTCGGCCACGCTCTCTTGGTTTTCCAAGCTGACACAAGAGTTTCGTGTGTGTGCCTGTCTTCCAGAGTGTTTGAACGGAGAGTGGGGAGAGGGAAATCGGCGAAGTGCAGTCCGTGTCACTCAACGCGGGAAGTGGTGTCCCAGGGCCTCTTAGGGTTTCTTCACTGCCAAGTTATTGTGTGTGTGTGTGTGTGTGTGTGTGTGTGTGTGTGTGTGTTTGCACACACACGCGTGCAGGCGTGTAAAACCTGTTGCAAGAACAAGGTGTCTAATGTAGTTCTTGTTTCTGATATCTTCCTTAGGGGATTGAAGGACAGGATTAAGAAAGAGAGCTCCCAGAGGGAGCTGCTCTCGGATGCGGCCCACCTGAATGAGACCCACTGCGCCCGCTGCCTGCAGCCCTACCGGCTCCTCGTGGCCCCCAAGAGGCAATGCCTGGACTGTCACCTCTTCACCTGCCAAGACTGTAGCCACGCCCACCCGGAGGAGGAGGGCTGGCTCTGTGACCCCTGCCACCTGGCCAGGTGAGCCGGGGCGGGTGCCTGGGGTCCAGGTGACCCTGTGGGTTTCAGGGCCTGACACGTCCCCTCAGAGGGGCTGGCCGAAGAAAGGGTGGGCGGGGCCGTGGGCCTGAGCTCCGTGTGTCCGCAGGGTTGTGAAGATGGGCTCTCTGGAGTGGTACTACGGGCACCTGAGAGCCCGCTTCAAGCGGTTCGGGAGTGCCAAAGTGATCCGGTCCCTGTGCGGGCGGCTGCAGGGTGGAGGTGAGGAGTGTACCTGTCTCGGGGGGGCTCTTTTCTGTTCCCAGGCGTGTCGTAATGTTTCCGGACCCAGCAGATCCTTCGGAATGTGTGTGTGTGCACCTGTCCGTGCATTTCGGGTATTTTCTGTGAAACTGGCTGCTTTTTGTGTGGTGCAAACTTCTGCACCCCCCTGGCCTGGCCCCCTGGGAAGTCCTGCATGCTATTGACACCCCCCCACTCTTTGAAGTCATATTTTTCCAGTGCTTCCTAGCAGGTTGAGAACTCAGAGCCAAAGATTCTGAACCTCAGTGGCTAATCGAATAATAAGGCACTTGTGTTCTCCAGACCCCTCCTCCCTGGGCGTCTGGTTTGGGGCCGAGACTCCCTCTTTCCACACACATTCCCTGGGAGTCGGGTGTTTATCAAGACTTAAAGAAATTAGTTCTAACTCAATGGTGTGTTTTCATATTTTGAATCCAAGTATTTATTTCATTTTTTTAACGTTTATTTACTTCTGAGACAGAGAGAGACAGAGCATGAGAGGGGGAGGGGAAGAGAGAGGGGGAGACACAGAATCCGAAGCAGGCTCCAGGCTTGAGCTGTCAGCACGGAGCCCCACGTGGGGCTTGAACTCGGGAACAGGGAGATCATGACTTGAGCTGAAGTCAGATGATTAACTGGCTGAGCTACCCAGGCACCTGGAAGTCCCATTTCTTTTTAATAATTTTTTTAATGTCTATTTATTTTTGAGAGAGAGCGAGAGAGAGAGAGAACAAGCAGGGAGGGGCAGCGAGAGGGGGAGACACAGCATCCGAAGCAGGCTCCAGGCTCTGAGCTGTCAGCACAGGGCCGGACACGGGGCTCAAACTCACAAACTGCGAGATCATGACCTGAGCCGAAGTCGGACGCTTGACCGACGGAGCCCTCCAGGCGCCCCCCCCCCCAGTATTATTTCATAATGAACTTGAAATCCATACTGTGATCGTACACCAAACCTGACAGGTATGTTCACCTGTCTTGTCCACCTTTAAGGTGTTTGGAAAGGGAGATCATTTCAGGGGAAGGTTGAAGTTTGGAAGGTTGACTTGAGCGGAGATAATTAAGCAGTGTTTGCAGGGAGCGTGCCTTGTCGCTGTCATTCGCTGCCACTTGAATCCCAGGCTCTGCCATTAAGCCTGGCCAAGGCTTCAGGCTGGGAGAGCTCACCAGGCTGGGGGTGGGCAGCGGGGGGCAGGCTGGGAGTCTTGAATATCTCCATCTGAGGGACCGGGAGGCAAGGGCCCTAGGGCAGGAGGCACATCGGGGGCAGGTTCTGTGCTGCTTGGATTGGAGGTGTCTCCTCCCAGGCCTTCTGGGGAGAGGTCTTACTTGTGTCTGTGTCCTGTAAAGCCCCACGCTGGTAGGCAGAACCTGAAGTTGGGCACAGCCACCCCCAGAGCGCTTGGGTGTCCACTGAGGTGTTTCTGAGGCATCTTAGCACACTCCTGAATTTAGGACAGGGACCACCCCGAGGCACCCTCACTCGGAATGACTTGTAGCTCCTGGAACAGTGGACCGTGGGGTGAGGGGGCTTCTTGGGGAGGGAGGCATATGATGAATCATTCAAATAAGAACATTTTCATGAGTAAAAGGAGACTTTCTGGGTAACTATGCCGAGACAACAGATGTGACCGAGGTGGCACAGGAAGGTGCCCAATCCTTGAAGGCCCTTCCTCATCTCCCTCTGCCCTCCCACTGCTTCTCAAGGCCGTATCTGTGTCTCAGGCTGGAGCCCATCAGTAAAGCCCATGACCCCACGCCCCCTTGGCCAGCCAGGAGCCGGCTTGGCAGGTGAAGGAGGTTGACAGGGCTCACGGGCGAGAACCACAGGAAGCAGGGCCGAAAGCCACGCTGCAAAGCATTTGAGACCCTCAAGCCCAGAGGCGGCCCTGCTCACCGAGGAAACCGCAGGCCACCGCGTTAGAACCCCCGGGGACCTGGCCTCACCCCGAGAGGTGCGGATTTCCGGGGGCCAGGTGGGCTCAGGAGCCTGTGTTGTGTGAAAGGCTGTGGGGATTCTGATGCCCGGCCGGCGTCCCCAGCTGCTGGGGCCAACACCCCAAGTCACCTGCCAGTTTCAAAGTAGTCACCACCGGGGGCCACCAGGTGGCGCTGTGGGGCAACAGGAACCCCGGCTCCCAGTGGCTGCCATCCCCAGTGAGGGGCGTCTCAGGTCCCCCGGAGGGATGCCCAGGGTGCATTCTCCCTCCTGGGCGCCTGGGAGCCCAGCACACTGAGTCAGAGAGGGTGCAGGGAAGGAAGGTTGTGTCTTTGTGGGGTTTTTTAAGCCGTCAAACTGAAAAAAAATAGAAACGATTGAAGTTAATGACTGGTGAGCTGGTGGGGGCCACTGGGGGGGTCTTCTCCCAGGGAATCCACAGAGCAATGGGGGTGTTTCAGCCACTGGGGGGGGTGCTCTGCTCCGCAGAGCAATGGGGGTGTTTTCCCGAGTCCCCCACATCAGGATGGGCAGATGCTGCGGGAGACGGTCCCAGGGCCAGGAAGGAAATGACAGGAAACCCCATCCTTCAACACACAGTCTCCGGAGGGTGTCTGTGTTTCTCAGAGCCTTTTCTTTGGCTGTAGGTTTGCCTGACAGGGCACGTGACTCACCTGACCTCCACAGTAAGTCCTTCATGCTCACATGGCTTTATTTTTGTTTCCACCCTGCTATCAAGAGTGGTCGAGAAATCTCTTCCTTGGGTTTTATTAAGAATGACTCGATCTCCGGAGATGGGTTAAAGTCGCTCAAACCCTTGTCTCAGGTGGAGAGAGGGATGGAAGGAGTTGGTAACAAACAGGGGCACAGAGATCCTGTTCATATTCAGTCTGGGGGGGAGGGGGGTGATGTCACACACACACACACACACGGGCCTCCATATTCAGTCTGGGGAGGGGGCAGGATGTCACACACACACACACACACAGGCCTCCGGGAAGCACTTCTACATTCCCGTGGTGCAGATAGAGTTCGTCCCTCTGTCTTCTGTCTGGCAATTTGGGGTGCATTCCCTCAAGACTGCCACTGCCCAGAGAAGCGAAAATAATTACCCAGGCTGCCGGCTGCGCAGTTCTGAGGGGGGCAGAGAAAGGCTTTCAGGGCGCTCGCAGATACGTGCAATTCACTGCTTGCTTGCACATGAGACCTCCCCGCACCCAAAGGCCCAGGGGCTGAGGGCCGGGACACAGGGTGGGGGCATGCAGGGCAGCACGTGCTGGGCCAGGTCCCACAGGCCTAAGCACCCAGTGCCGGCCCTTGTGGCCCCTGAGAGACGGCGGGTGATCCACCCCAGGGCCCATTTCCTGGATCCCTCTCTGGTGGCCTAGAGGGGCAGGCCGGGCCAGGGTGAGCAGGAGAAGAGGGGGAAGAGGTCTTGACAGGGGGCCACCTGGGTGCTCAAGTGAAACAGAGGGTCTGGGGGGCCGAGAAAGGAGGGGTGGGAGCCCCGGGGCTGAGGCTCACCTCCGTCCCAATTGTGTCTGACGCCTGCAGACAAGCAGATGAACTGATTGTGGGTGAAGCAGTCCATCTGAGAAAACATGACGTAGCTAGAGCCCTCCTTCACCCACCACAAACATCAGTGATTCCGACTCCCCAAGAGGGAGCCGATGAATGGGTTTGTAGGGTGACCCTCGACAAAATTGATGCAGAATAATAGCTTTCTGCTGAGATTCAGACCAGTTCTAACTGATGCTTGGCTAGGTCTTTGTAAGGCCAGCAGATGGCCTTGCCTGGAAGTGTCACAGTGGGTGGGCGGATGGATGGGTGGATGGATGGATGAATGGAGAATGGATGAATGAGTGGGTAGGTAGATGGATGGGGATGTGGATAGGTGGTGGGTGGGCAGGTGGGATGGATAGATGGGTAGGTGGGGGGGCAGGTGGGTGGGTGGTATGTATAGGTGAATGGTAGATGGATGGACAGCTGGTAGAGGGTGGATGGATGGGTGTGTGGATGGCTGGTAGATGGGCAGGTGGGCAGGTGGATGGGTAGGAGGGTGGGTGGGTAGACAGATGGGTAGGTGGGTGGGTGGGTGGATGGATGGGTGGGTGGGTAGTAGATGGGCAGGTGGGATGGGTGGATGCATGAGCAGGTGGGTGGGTGGATGGATGAGTAGGTGGGTGGGTGGATGGATGGGTGGGTGGATGGATGGTTTGCCCCCATCTTCCCCTCCCTGGGTGGACTCATGCCGGTATCCACTGCAGGTGGGCCTGAGCCAAGCCCTGGAGAGGGAAGTGGAGACAGTGAGCAGACAGAAGAAGATGGAGAACTGGACACAGTGGCCCAGGCCCAACCCCTTGGGAGCAAAGTAAGTCTTCCCCAGTCACCCCGCCCCTCCCCCACCTGGAGCCTTGGGCTCAGATTTCCTAGAAATCTCAGTGCTCTCCACTCCAGCAGGAGCACGAAGAGCCTGCCCCCCTCTGCCATGCCCAGACGGTCCGTGAGACACTGAGCAGCAAATGAGAGCATGCTTTCACCATGTGGTGTCACCATCAGAAACCCCGGGGGCAGGCTGCGGGGTAGGCAGAGCCTGCTGCGAAGCCTGCCTGGCCCGTGGGTCAGGGCCCCGGGGGCCCGCGTGTCAGGTTGTCAGGGCAGGCAGGGGTCCCAGAGGGCGCGCTGGTGTCTCCCAAGGCGGCCTTTGCATCTTTGAGGGAAGCAAGGCCCCTTTAGACTCCCCTCTGTGAACATTTTTGCTTCTATTTAAAAGCCAACCACGAGCCTTGCCTTTGTTGGTGTTTGTTTCTGTCTTGAGAACAGCAACTTATTTTTCAGTTATTTTTGGTGATAGAGAAGCATCTGGGTGGGATGACGGAAGGGGAGCAGGCTGGGGCAGGGGGACAATGATGGAGCCACAGGGAGGAGACCAGGGTCTTTGAGATATGACACTGGACACGTCTGGCCAGTCTACAGTGAGAACACTGTGTTCCTGCCTCATCCTGAGCTTAAAGAGCACTAGCCAGTGTCTAGAATATTCCCTATACAATACCTTTAAAGGATCAAGATCATTGTGAGGGAGGATTTCAGTAGACATATGCCCTTCATCTGAACAGCATGGAACTCTTCCCCGCCTCTGCACCCCCACGGCAGGTGCCTCTCATTTGTCTGAGCCTCCTCCCCCCCCCCCCAGACACCTCCCAAGGGAGAGAGGCACCTGTCGGCCCTCAAGCAGACTGCCTGCCCGCCCCCCACCCTAGGGCCGCGGTGCTCCGGGGCCTGTGTCCTCAGTACTTCTGAGCAGCTAGATACCTCTCCTGCTCCTCTAGGAGATGCTGAGGAAGCAGGTCTCGCAGGATCGGGGGAAGGCGCTCTGGGCCCCTTGGCGCGGCCTTGGAGCTCCTTTGGGTCTGTTTCTAGTGCGGGAGGTGGACATATGCCCATGGAGGCTCCCACCCCAGGACTGAGGGGGCCCCCATCCTCTCTGTCAGACTGACCCTGACTCCCCCCTTCTTGCCCGTGTCTACACCTGCTCAGAAAAAGCGCCTCTCCATTCATGGCTTGGACTTTGAGGCAGACTCTGATGGCTCGACTCAGTCCTGCGGTCACCCCCCATATCTGTCCCCGGTCCCGATGGCCACAGACAGCCTGCAGGTCAGTGGGCTCTCATTTCTGCCCCCGTCCTTCCCGGCCACTCGGGGCCCCGGGGGGGTAGGTGGGGGAGGGCACTCTGGGAAGGAGTCCGATGACCATGGCCAGTATCAGGGCACAACAGGCCAGGGGAGAGTTGGGGAGGGGGCCCAGGGTCTCTGCAGAGACGGGGCTGGCAGCTTGGGCAAGTGGAGTGCAGGATGGGAATTAAGGCTGGACAGACGAAGGGGCCGAGGGAATTCGGACTGGCTGCTTATCCCAGAAGGCAGAAACCCCGTGACTTGGGAGGGCCAGGAGAACGGCTTCTGCCCTGGAGTCTGGGCCTGACGTGTGCCTGGACATCCATCTGGAGGTACCCGGCCGGAGCTGGGGCAGGGCCGCACCTGCCCCGGCTGATCTGCAGACTGCTTTGGGGGAGAGGACAGCAGGGCAGGGAGCCGGCACCCCAGAGGTCTCTGGGCCCCAGGTCCTGCTCCGGCCACAGGACCAGCCGCTGCTGTCTCCGTTTCCCGTGGCCTCCAGGGCCTGAGGACTGCTTCCTTCCTGCCCCCCTCCAGTTGGAAAGGGGCTGGGGCACGTGGTTTCCCGAAGTCCTCAGCACCTTGGTTCCCTCGGGGTGACGGCACAGCAGAGAGAACCCTCTGCCGCCTGAGGAAGGGAGAGGAAGGGAGAGTGTTGGGGTTGCAGCCAAGGGGCCACCCGGGAGCCCTGCCCGCACTCACTCTTGCCCCCCTGGCCTTCTAGGAGTATTAAGGTGCACGCAGTTAGAAAAATGCACCCGCCCCCAAAAAAGATAACTTCCCCATCCGTATTCTCAAGGGTTCCATCTCTAGGAGGGTCAGAGCCCCCGAGGCTGTCAAATGGGTTTCAGTTCCCTTGTATGATGAGGGGTCAGGGCGTCGGGAGCCCCAGCCTTCCATGGACACATGATATAGAGTGGGCAATAAATGGTTTTGGCAGAATTTCTGAAATCGAAGGGAACTGAGTTGGAAGGGGGCATAGCAGATGGCTGTCTAGTGTGCAGTCAGTCGCATGATGTCTGGACACCCCCAAGACCAGGACTGGAAAGACCCCGATGCCAAGGAGCAGCCCCCTCCTGGTGAAACGTCCCGCAACTGGGGGGTCCTGTGTGCTCAGGCCCTCACAGGTGAACCCCGTGCCAAGGACACCTCCCAGGAGGCCGTGGTCCTGGAAGAGGCTGATGGCGGTGCCCCTGGACGCCACCCTCATCCAGAAGAGCAGACAGACAGCCTCTCAGCTGCCAGACAGGACACCCTCACTGAGCCCCGCTTCCCCAGACAGTCCTGCACAACAGCCCTGGGGTTGGCTGTCACACCCGGTAGGTGCCCTGGCTGGGGTGTGCGGGTGGGGGAGGGGAAGTAAAGACCTGCCTCGAGGTCCTGATTCCTGCAGACACACTGGCCGGTTTGTAGCAACTCCTTCCTTCCCCGTGATTGTCCAGCACGGCCAGTCCCGGCTAACGCCATCAACACCGGCCTGCTCCGGGCTGGGTGCTTCTCTCGCAACGCTCAGAATACCCAGCATTAACGCCTCAACTGGCCACACAGCTCTAACCCTGACGCCTTTTAGGGAGGATATGGACCTGGCTTGGGGTAGGGACACGCACGTTTCCCTGAAATGATTAGGATCACTGGTCACCTGGACCAACAATCCTGACCAAAGAACAGGGCAGCTCCAAACCTGGAGACCGATGGTACACTTGGGGACCAAGAGTCCACTTGGGGCTGGTTGGTACACTCGGGGACGGTGGCACAGGCTCCATTGGGGCACTGCTTCCCCTGGCCCACCGTTGGCTCCCAGCTGTGACTCAGGAGGTCTGTACATGCCCGGAACCTGGATTTGCTCAGTGTAATTTCGTTGTCAGACAGTTCGCTTTGTAATGAAATCCTGAATCGCCGTCTTTTCCTGTGCCCTGTGGGCGTGTGGGTTCAGGAGTTGAGACCCCCTACTGATGTCGCAGCAAATGAGATCACGGTGGCCGCGCAGCCTTCCTGCTAATGAGCCCCCACGTGGCCGTGGCGTGGGGCCAGCTGCCGGGGAAATGTGGTTAACACACCGTCTGCCAGGAAATAGGTCCTTTGTCCGTTTTCCCTTCTCATTATATTACAGGGACATAATCTCATGGTCTGCAGGCCGATTAGGACGCGGGAGGCATTTGGGAGGCATTGTTCCCTCTAATCAGTGAATAAATATATCTATATTGAACAGGTCGTAGGATGGGGACTTGCACAGACGTGGTGTCCCTTCCCCTGTCCCGTGATCCCTGACCTCCCCGAGCACCCAGGGCGGCGGGCGGGGAAGGAGAGGCCGAGGGAGACCGTCCGCGCTGAGCTCCAGCCCCGGCGTTCCTGACCAACAGTTGCTCTATTTGACCAATGCTAACACACGATTTGCACCTCGTCCCTTAACCGGGGAGCAGCTCACGGGACGTACTGGAGTTTGATCGGCCGCGTTGTGTCGGGAGCACATCACGGCCTGCAGGTGCATCACCTGAGGTGAGATGTGCTGCCACCTGATCAACCCGCTTAGCCATCGTGACTCCGTTTCCTCGTCGCCAAGAGGGGCGCGTGCCCAACGCGCGGCACGGTTGTAGGCGGAAAAGAGACGGTCGTGTCCGCTAAGTGTTACCACACAGCAAATCGTCACCAACACAGCGGCTCGAAATCTCACTGTGGGCGGAGTCCAGGCGCCCTCAGCACACGGTGTCCCAGGCTAAAACCTGCATGTTCCCTGCACTGGAGTCTCGCTGGAGCTGGGGGACCCTCTCCCCAGGCTCACTCGGGTTCTCGGCAGAGCTCATGGCACCCGTGGGGCCCTGCAGAGCCGCTCCCGCCGTGCCTCCGGGCTGGTCGACCCTGAACGCACCTCTCGTGGCCGTGTGTGGTGCCGTCCAGGCTGCCGGGGGCCGTGGGTGAGGCGGTGGGGACGGTGAGCTTCCCCCCACGGCTGGAGCCCAGGACAAGCACGGCCGGACACCCAGGTGATCCCTGCCCTCCAAGAGTCTGGCATGAGAAACGGCCCGGAGTGCCCAACGTGGAAAGACTTGTGATGCCTCCTCCGCTCGGGGAAACTCCCCAGGACCCATGTGTGCCACCCTCCAGGCACGTGGACAGGGGTGTGCTGTAATCATCCCCCGCCTGCTGCTTTGCGGACCTGGCTTCCTCCTCTCTGGGCGTCACCGCGAGGGGCCTGAAGCTCCTTGCGAGAGGACACGCAACGAGCCCCACTCTTACTTCGATTTCAGGCACTCCGCTCCCTGACCTCAGGGGGCGGCGGTCACGTCTTCGGTTTCTTTGACCTCTTATTGGGAAAAACGTGTCCACCGGCTTTCGGCTTTTCACCACAAATAATTCGAACCCACTGTCACTCCAAAGGTCCGGGCGTCATCAGCAGTGAGCGGCTCTCCTCCCGGTACCCGGCTGACGAAGGCACCTCCGATGACGAGGACACCGGGGCTGACGGTGTGGCCTCCCAGAGCCTCACGTGGAGGGACTGCGCCCCGGCTGAGAGCCAGGTAAGGCAGCTGGGACGGATTCGTTCTTGCTGTCGCTGTGGTGGAGGCTTTTTACCTTCACACCAAGTCACGGCAGAGGAATCAAAGCTTCTGATGTTTCATTTTAATTTTTTTTAACGTTTATTTGTTTTTGAGAGAGACAGAAACAGAGCATGAGTGGAGGAGGGGCAGAGAGGGAGGGAGACACAGAATCGGAAGCAGGCTCCAGGCTCCGAGCTGTCAGCACAGAGCCCGACGTGGGGCTCGAACCCACGAACCGTGAGATCATGACCTGAGCCGACGTTGGACGCTTAACCAGCTGAGCCACCCAGGTGTCCCAGTACTTGATTCCTTGTGATGAAAATGTTTACTGTGCACCCTATTAAGCATTATGTCATTTATAAGAGGAGGAAATTATCCGTCGATCTATACCTTTAGCAGACTTTATGCAGCTTTTAAGAAAACGTAACTTACAACACTTGGCACCTGTTGAATGAGTGCGACTCACTCACACTGCAAGCCCTGATTTATAAAATCAGTGACAAGATTCCTGTGAGTACCCAGGTTTCCTTCGCGGAATTCAAACCATGATCCCGTTTACAGACCACCGATTTCGGTTTGAGCAGGTACACTTAACTGGGGGGAAAGGCAACAATGCTTTATATGAGGCCGTCCTGACCGCTAGGTTGATAAAGACTCATCAATGATCCTGATAAGGTCTCGACTGCTACGGGTGAAATCGTGAGGCCGGGCCGTTGTGTAACTGAGGAGCCCAGAGGCAGGTTGAGTAGGAGAAGGGCCCCCACTCGGGATGGAGAACTCCGGACTGTAGCTCAGCCCAGGCCGGTCTCAGGCACATTTGCAGGAGCCAGGATAAGTGCTGGTTCAGCCTCCCGTGCACCATGATGCATGGCACGGAGCTCCTCCTGGGACCCTCCCCCAGGGAGGTTTGAGGGGTCGGGGATGCCTCCGGTGAGCTTCCCTTCCGGGCACCCACGGACTGAGCTCCGGGCCGCCAGGTGGAAAGACTGAGCAGATGTTGAGCGTGTTCAGAAAAGGCAGGAAGGGGACGGTGGAGGACAGTTGCGGTCGCTGCAATTCAAGTAGCAGATGGTAGGGGCAGGCGAGGGGCCCGAGCTGGGAGGGGCTGCTCCGCAGGGGACTTGGGCCTTCCCCGGCCCCTCACCCCTTCCGGGCACCCGGACGACCCAGGAGGAGCCTGACTCACAGCCACAGGCTCCACGGCGGGCTGAGTCCTGGCCGTGGGTAGACCGGCGCTGCCCAGGACCATCGCTGACGGATGGAGCTGCCCGGCAGGGCCTGGGCTTTGCTGAACCCACTGTCCCCAGGCTCCCCAGGCTCGGCTGATGTAGGAAAGGTCAGGGTTTCCTCTAACCTCCATCCTCTCGCTGCCGAGCCCCAGGACACGATCTGCTGAAAACAGCGGCAGACTTGGAGACGGAGTCCTGTCTTGCACTGGTTTTGAGGAACCGCTGTACGTTTTTTGTTGTAAAATTCATGGGGCTAAAAAATGTCAGCAGGACAGAAACATGGTGTCTTTGAACTCAGCCTCTCCAGAGTCACAGCTGACTCCCCTTCCTGGGATGTCACCCAGAACTGTCCTACAAGCATGGGCTGGAAGCTCTCCTGTGCCCACCTTCCGTCTCTGGAAGCAGTGCAACCCCCGCCCCCCCCCTTCTGCCCTGAGCTAGGCAGGGTGTGAAAGGCCCTGAGAAGGTCTGTAGTGAAAAGCCACCTACCATTCTGCACCCAGAGTGGCCCACACTTCTTGGAGCCTGAACCCCCTTTTACGGAATAGCAAGGAAAACACTGGCTCAAGGAAGTGACCTTTGACCAGACCAAGGCTTGGCCCCGGGAGGGCCGGGGGGGATGGTGGTGGAGGGGGGAGTGAGGCCAGGGCAGGGACCGTCCCGTGTGGCAGGACCACAGCGGGCAGAGGAGCCGGATCGAAGACAGTGGGATACAGACTAGAATTGCCTCCTTTCAGTCAGTTTTTAATTTAACGACTGTGGGAACTTGCAGGAACACGCACGTGCTGGTCTCTAGCCCTCCCAGGGCCGGCCGTCCTTTGTGCCTCCTTGAATCCTTGAATTATCCCCCATTTCGTTCCTCTAGCTCATCTCTGGAATTTCCTGTCTTCACTTATTTTCACTGACTCCACTTTGAGCGACATCTCCCTTCCCCTGAATCTTCACGTGAAGACAACCGGCTGCTCACAGAGCTGGTGCAAAGGGCAGGGGGCCCGGCATGTGGGTAAAAGCCTGGGACAGACTCTTTCAGGGGACCGTGTGAGAGCCGCTGCAGGACCCCCCACGCCTGCCTGCCCCCAGAGCATTGTTCCTGAACCCAGACTCACAGACACGCCCTGGGGTGCCCAGAGTCCTCGAGCATGATGCGTCCTGGGGTTCATCGGCATGTCCTGTCGTGCTCTGGTGCCTGTCTCTGTCCTGTATTCAAGGTCAAGACTTTCTGGATGAGGGATATTCAGGAAAGGCCTTCTGTAAAGAATTGCTCACGCCAAGAGAAGGCCAGCATGGGTGTGAAGGGCGCTTCCGTGGGGCTGAGATCCAGAAAGCCGGGAAACCACAGCCCCGGCATGCACCCCCACCCCTCCCCGTGGTGGGGTGCGAGCCCCCACTCCCCAAACCCAGCCTCGAGGCCCCTGATGCTGGGCACAGGCTGCAGACTCTGACTCGGTTTCCCCGCAGAAGCCTCACAGGTGCCAAATTGTGGTGGTTCCATTTTAATCCACGGCCTGTGTCTGCGTTGTGTTTATAAATTGCGAATTTCGGTTTTGTTGCCTCCGAGTTGAAAGCACCAGGCGTCCGTGCCGAGCTTTATGTCCGTATGTGTCCACGAAACGTGGTAAGGCCGACAGCTGGAGCCCACACAGGGGCGGAGGCCGCCAGCCAAGCAGCTGCTGCTTTGGGCAGAAAGGACGAGGCCACACGAGCATCGTGGGGGTCCCTCACGAGTGCCGGAGAAGCGGGCGTCCCACAGGGGTTCCGGGAAGGGGCCGGCGGCCGTCCACACCAGATGGAAGACCAGAGTGGTGTTACAGTTACTGTGTCCACGCTGTCCTGGATGCCTCCTACCTCCTCCTGCCTCGGGAGCCCGGATGCCGCCAGGGCCCTGCTCAGAGCAGCCCTGGGCCCTCAGATCCCAGCCGCGGCCTTCCGGCCTCTCTGTGGCTCCCTGCTGCCCCCCAGCCCCAGATGAGAACTTTCCAACTCGTCTTGGGTGCTTTTCTCTCTTTGCCACCTGGAGGTGACGTTAGGCCATGATGGCGTCAGGACTCTTTTTGGGGCGTGTGGTGGCAGGACGTGTCCCATGCACGCTGCTCTCGGGGAGACGAGCTGTCTGTGAACACTGCCCCCGCCTCCCCCGTATCGATCGCACCTCCGGCCACCCAGTGCCACCAGAGGGGGGCTCCGTCACCAGCCGCCACTCAGACTCAGACCGAATCCTAACCGAGACCTTTGCCTTGTGTCACTCACCTTTCCGCTCTTTTCCGGGCAGCTTTGGCTGCTTGGGGCCCGTGGCACTGCCGTGGACACCAAACTAATGACCTGCCCCACAAAGCAAAAGCACCTTCCCGTTCCACAAGTGCCTCTTAAATGTCCCTTTTAAAACCAGGTGAGCCACGGAGGAGATAATGGCCAGAAGGACGTGGAGGCTGGGCTTGGAGGAAAACCGAAGGATTGATTTTCTCAGGTCCTGGTCTGGGAGCTAAGAGACTCTGGTGACTCAAGAGGCTGGTGACTCAGGGGACGAGGAAGTTGTGTTTTTACTTGTTTCAGGTTGTTAGTGGTCCCTCCTGGCCCGCAGTGAGCCCGGCTCTGGCCAGCTGACGACTTTCAGGTCAAGCAACCTGGCGTAATTCATTGGCGCCTTCCTGTGCGGATGGGGAGCGGCGGGGCCGTGTCAGACGCCCTTCAGATGCAGCTTCCTGGTCTTGCTGAATTTGTCACCTCCCCTGCTGTGCTCACCCCCTTACCCTCTCTGCTGGGATCACTCCCAGCTTTCTCTTGGTGTTCCAGAACTTTCTGTGTCAAAATGGGCTTCGTGCTTACCCTTCCCAGCTCACGTCATGGATGGCGGCCTTAGCTGGCCTTCTGCTGCTCAGTCATTTGTGCCGTGGTGGGTGCCTGGTGAGACCGGACTGTGTCCTCTGGCCACCCCCTCGGCTTGGGGACCTGATTTGGGGCTAGAGGGAAGAAGCGTCCTCCCGTGGTGAAAATGTCCACGAAGGAAAGCTCAATGTCTAGTTCACAAATCGTGGGTCTTTGGCGTGGGTGGTGGCAGGATCCCTGGGAGTGCCCTCCTACCCTGACAGCCTGCTTCCTGAGGGCCGGGACTGGCCCCCCAGCACGGGCACTGCGGACAGGCTCTTCTGGAGCGTGGACGGAGACCTCTCCCAGAGCCCTGCCTCTGAGCACGGTGCACACAGGGGACCAACTGAACACAGACCCGCTTGTGCATTTCAGCATCTCACCGGCCACCAGCCCACAGACGCCGACAGAGAAGAAGAGACCCTAAAGAGGAAGCTGGAGGAGATGACCAGCCACATCAGTGACCAGGGGGCCTCGTCCGAGGAGGAGGGGAGCAAGGAGGAAGAGGCAGGACTGAACAGGAAAACCTCCATCGAGGACCTCCCCGGGGCAGCCCCAGAGGTGAGGCCACCCGAGCGCTTGGCAAGACCTGGGCAGAGGTGGGGCCAGGAGTCAAGGGTTTGTAACCAAGCCACTGGCCCACCCCAGGCAGGAAGCCACCCCCTCGGTGGGCACTGGGCCCCAGCAAGAGCTGCACGGGGGACCCAGCCCCCACTGGCCGATCGGCTCTGAGTTCAGGGGAAAAGAGTGTCGTAAGCCTGGGCCCGTCTTGGGGAGAGCCCTGCGGTCTCTCCCGCTGGTGGTCATGTTCCGTGCTCCCCTCTCCTAGGTGCTCGTGGCTGCGGGCCAAACGTCCAGACAGGAAACAAGCCCCCGGGGTCCTCAGGAACTCATGCAGCCCGGCAGAACCACGGACCAGGAGCTGCTGGAGCTGGAAGACAGAGTGGCCGTGACGGCCTCCGAGGTTCAGCAGGTGGAGAGTGAGGTAGCCACTAGCCCCAGGGGCGGGCGGCTCCCCGGGCCCTGAAGGTCTGGCAGCCGTGGACAGTCCACCCGAGCTCCAGAAGAGGAGCTCGGGGGTTTCTGGGGGAATCACCCAGTGCACTACCCTGGCCGCCATCCCGTTTGCCTTGGAGAGAGGCAGGCAGGGTTTTCCGCCCTTAGGAAGATGCTGGAGGAAGGGCTTCCCAGGAGGAGGGGCTTCTCTAGAAGCAGGCTCAGGACAGCCCTGGGGCTCAGGACCAGACTGTCACCCGAGGGACATCCTGTGAGCCTGAGCACGGGGCCAGGGCTTGAGTTGGGTGAGGGTTGTGTCCGTACCATACAAAGGTCGAAGGGCAGAGCCGGGGCCTCCCAGAGACGGCGAGGTGACCGGGCTCGGCTCTGCCCTCCCCCTGGGGGCCTGCAGGGAAGAGAGGGTCTCCCCCTCAGGCTACAAGGGGAGCCAGCACTTCTGCTCATCAGCAAGTGCTCTCCGCGTCCCCAGAGCTGTGCACATTAGGGGGTCAGGCCAGCCCAAGGACTGTATTCTTTTATTCCTTCTTGCCCAGCAAACAGTTTTCAAACTCCTGAATGTGGCGGGCATTGTGTAGGACACAAAAGACACAGCTGTAACATTCTTAGATGGGGCCTCTGTCTTCATGGAGCTTACGCCTGTAGCAGGTGGGGACAGAGGACAGGCCAATGATGGAGGAACTCAGTTCACGAAGAGAGCCGTGCAGGCAGGAAGTGACGGTAGCCCGGCAGAGCGGTCAGGTGGGCTGCTCAGGAAGGGATGTTACAAGAAGAAGGCAGCGCATACGTGCAAAGGTCCTGGGGTGCTGTCGGACTTGGCATGTTCAGGAATCAGCAGTGAAACCCTGAGCCTGGGGCAGAGGGAGCGAGGGGGCGGGGGTGCGAGGCAGGTCTGAGAGGAGAGCAGATTCCAGAGAGCTGTTGGAGGGATCAGAACAGGGGCAATGGGGCCTTGTTTCTGTTTCCAGAAGTTTCTTCTGGCTGGTGTGAGAGCTGGGGTCGGGGGGTGATTTGAAATGATGCCAGGAAGGCAGACTCTGCCCGACGCCAGCCAAGCCTTTGCCCATAAAATGTAGCCCCGTCCCGTAGGGCTGCTGTGACACGGTCCCTGATCGCTGCTGCTTCTTCCATCCCTGTGGGAGCCAAGCTCCCTGATGCGCCAGAAAAGGTCCAGAGCCCCCCTGCTCCTGCCTGGGGTGACCTACAAGGAACACCAGCCCCCTCCCGATGGCCCTGCAAGATGAATGACAACGGGACCCCAGGAAGCGCCTCTTGAGGGGAGACAACGAAATCAGTGAATCGGCAGCTGCCCTACCCGGGCTGGGACATTGGGTTGGCACATCAGAATAACGTCCGTGTGCCTGTCCTTTGTCCCCCAGGTTTCTAACATCAAGTCCAAGATTGCCGCCTTGCAGGCTGCCGGGCTCTCGGTGAGACCCTCGGGAAGGCCCCAGCGGAGGTCCAACCTCCCGGTGAGTGCGGGGGGCCAGAGCCCGCAGGTCTGTGCCCAGCTGGGTGTGACGGGAGCAGACGGCTGGGGACGGCAGGGCAGGTCTGGGGCCAACGGCCTCCTCCCCAGATTCCAGCTGGGGTCTCCAGGCGGGTCACAGCAGCGGGGAAACCTGGCAGGCCAGCGGAGGATGGGCCGGGGAGGGCCCTAGGTCCCACTGCAGGGAAGATACAGGACGCCCGGTGCACCTGAACTTCAGATAAAGGACACATCATTTTCTAGTGTAAGTACATCCCGTGCAATATTTGAAACATTCTTATAAACAAACATTATTCGACATCTGTCTGAAATTCAAAGCTAACCAGCCACTCTGTGTTTTACTTTGGCAGGGTGCAGGGGTGGTGCAGGGGGATGTGTGGGGGTGGGGGGGGTGGTTTGCTGATGGGCCGAGTGTTTACAGAGAACAGGCGTCCTGTCCTTCGGTCCCTCCGGCCTCCAGCCCTCCTGTGACAGGGGTCAGATAAGCAGTAATCAGGTACAGGCCTCTTCCTCATCCTCCACAGATATTTCTTCCCCGACTCGTTGGGAGATTGGGCCAGACTCCTAAGGATCCAAACGCGGAGCCTTCGGATGAGGTCAAGGTATGTGTCGTTCCGAGAGTAAGAGGTCGGCACAGCTTTTTCCAGAAGGTTCCAGGGAGTGGTGGGGCTGAGCCACACAGAGCTTGCTTTCTCGGCCGACCCCTCAGGGTGGCTTCCTCAGAGGCGCGTGCTGAGACAGGGTGAGCGTTGACGTGTTTGTTGGGGACACCCAGGAACACCCAGCTGGGGCGCGGGAAGGTGGGACAGAGAGGGAAACACAAAGGAAACCTCCCACGGTGGCAGACCCCACGCAAGGGGTCCTCAGCTCGGAGTAACGCAGCACAGTCTCCTGTGCAGGGCCCGTCCGTCATGGACGACATCCATTCTGGGCTCTTCTCCCAGGCCCCGCGCAGGCCGGCGGGTTCCAGCGGCCTGGGGACGGGCCCGCATCTAGGGGAGGCAGGTGCCGACTCAGCGGCGGGAGCAGCAGAAGCCCGTGTGTGTGTGTGCGTGTGTGTGTGTGTGTGTGTGTGTGTGTGTGTGTGTGCGCAGTGGCCCAGGGACCAGGACCATGGGCGACGATGGCACTATTAACAGCTGCAGCATGCAGGGGAGGGGCCGGCCTGGGAGGGAGCCAGATCTCCTGGGTGTAGGGGTGCGGGTGCCACCCCCAGTGCCCCAGAAAGTATGGTACCTGCTCCCAGCCCTGCCTGCCGCCCGCTAGGAGCCATAGGGAACATCCAGTCGCTTCTGTTTATCGTAACGGTGACACCGGGTAGCTTTTCACAGTTGGGAACAGCGTTCTTCCCTTCCTTCCAAGTGACGTTTACAAAGCTGGTGAGTAGACACTGGTGTTCACCCTGTCATAGCAATGAGCAAACAGAAGCTCGGGGAGGTTGACATCTATGACTGAGATCACGCAGACCGTAAGTGACGGAGGGGGTCTCAGCCCAGGCCTCCCGGCCCTGACCTCCCTCCCTCTTCTTGGATCCTTCCCGATCTGCCCAGGGAAGCCCGGCCCCGAAGGCCCCTGCAGTGGGTCTCCGGGGGCAGCCCACGGAAGGAGCCAGGCAGAATCCCAGGGTGCCAGATTCTAGGGAGATTTCCAGGGGAGCCAGGCCAACTGCTCGAGCCCGAAGGGGGCAAAACGGGGAGTGGACGATCCCCCGGCAGAGAGGCAGTCAACAGGAAGGTGGGACAGAAGGGAAGGTGTGGGGGCCCCCAGCCGTGAGGAACAGTTCATCTTCCAGAGTCCCCGAGAAGGGGGCGCTGGCCCGGTTTCCAGATGAGTCCAGAGAGGAAACCCAAGTCGTCCCCACCACGGGGGTGGGGGTGGTGCCTGGATGTGAACCCAGGTCTGCGCGGCTGAGACGTGTGCCCTCCCGACTGTCCGCCCACAGTTGACAAGCATAAACCTCTCTTTTATACTCTGGCGTTTGGTGCTTTGTGTACTGACACCATGTATTTTAATACGACGAAAGTTCAGATGCTGCCTGAGAACAGGAGACGGCTGACCTGATTCTCTAGAATCTGGAAGAATGATAAAAAGTCCAAATTTGGCTCCCAGTGCGGCTGAGAATTACAGCAATTTCGCGAAGCCCAGAGACTTCTTCTTTCTTCCAGGTGATGACTGCACCCTACCTTCTGAGAAGGAAGTTCAGTAATCCCCCAAAAAGTCAAGGTAAGGGTTAGTGGCTTCCCCGGTCCCCGTGGGCCTGGGAGGTGAGCTCAGGGCCGTGAAAGTGGCCAGTGGGAGTTCTGCATTTCTGTATAATCCCGGGGACACAGCATCCCATGTCCCTGTGCCTGGGACACTCCCAGGGCCACTCCGGCCACCGTCGGGGAGCACTCCAGTGGGTTGGTGTTCTGGATAACTGGAATTTGCTGGTTGAGCATGCAGAGGTGGGGGGGGGGGGGGTGTTGCCCTGTGAATTGCTCTAATGCTGTGCTCAACCCCCCCCCACCTCCTTATGCAAAGCACAGAACATACCTTAGCCGCCCTTGATGTCTCCATGGTGACTAGGACATCAACTTTGTTCCAGATGGAACAGGATGGAAAGCCTGGCTGCCCCATCCACAGCACGTGGCCGGGCTCTCAGGGAATTGTATACTCGTCCGTTGCTCCC
This sequence comes from Panthera onca, assembly GCF_046562875.1. Lineage (NCBI taxonomy): Eukaryota > Metazoa > Chordata > Mammalia > Carnivora > Felidae > Panthera > Panthera onca. Next base: position 3,685,364 of record NC_138346.1, on the reverse strand, counting down.
CTTGCAGCCTGAGCGTGGTTCACCAGAAGAAAGCGGCCCCCTCCCCCCATCAGGGTCCAGTCCCTCCACTGCCGTTTGAGTCCCTTCGCCACCGGGGCGTCCCCTGTTATCCCTGCATCTGAGCTCTGTCCTCACCACCCCATCATTACAGCCCTGTCATAGCCATGGTCCCAGCCCAAGCTCTCTTTCCGCTCCTGCTCTGCTCCGGAACAATCGTTGGCTCCCACCTGCCTGCAGAATGGGTGGGATTACTTAGCACGGGCTTCCAGACCCTCACTGCCTGTCCCACACAGGAGCCCTGGGAGCGCTTTCCTCCACACTGGACAACACACACCTCACAGCCACACGTGGGGTTCAGAGCGCCCGGTGCAAACATAAGCCTCCGTGCCTTTGCCTGGGCCGGGCTTTCTGCCTGGGGCGCTCTCTTCCTTTCCCACCCGCCTCTGCCTTCAAAGCCCTTCCAGGCCAAGTGCAGTGCCTCCTCCCAGGGCATTCTCCTCCACCTCCTTGGGCACGACTTTGAGCGTCCGTGTTTGCACCCAGCTCACCTCCATGTCGGCCCCCTCCTTCCGCCCCAGAGCTCCCCAGACACAGGCAGGTCAGTCCAGAGACACGGTGGGTCCCGAGGTCCTTTGAGGCGAATCCCCGACTCAGAGCCACCGGCCACGTGACGGACTTTGCCAGAGACACCACCTGCCACGGGGCCAGCGGGAGGTTCCCGGGTGCGCTGACGCTGGGGGCGCTCCCAGCAGGTCTCAAGGCTACAACCCAAGTGGAGGCCCACGTTTCCAGCAGGGGGACGAGCGATGAGTCCCTTGTCGGTCAGAGGCCTCTCACCAGTCCCAGCCCAGGGCACCTCGCCGCCGGGCCCCCTAAAGCCGACGGGCATTTTAGGGTCTAAACGGCACAGGCGAGGCTGCTCGCCTGCCACCGCGGCCAGCCCCGGCGGGGGGCTTCTCGCCGTCTCCAGAGGGCCACCCCCGCGCGGGCCACAGGTCCCCACGCCTGCAGTGACAGATGGGAAGGGCCACGTGTATCCTCACCGCCCCGGAGTTGGGATTGCTGGCTTAGCAACTCCCTCGGTGGAGTTTGGTCCCAGAGCAGGGACGTGTGGCAAAGCCAGGCCACACGCCCTCTGCCCAGCACGGAACCATGGACGGGTTCGCCAGCCCCCTGCCAACGAACAAGACACCACCCAGAACACTTTGCAGCATCTGCCGATTTCCCTGGTGTGAACACCTCCCCCGGGGCTGATCTCAAGCTGCCGCCTCGATGTCCCGGAACTCGGGGCTGGGAAGAGGGGACGTGCCCCCCACACCCCCGAGGAACAGGTGCAGCGTGCCAGGCGGGGCCCACGCCACACCTGCCAGAGAGGAAGGGGGGCTGCCTGCCCACCCCCGGGCTCTGCTCGCTTGTGGCCACACACGCAAACAGTTCACTAGGGTGTGACCCCAAATGCCTCGCTCTGAGGGGCGGGGTCCTGAGACCCCCGCAGCCCATGTCACATCACGGAACTAAAGGAGAGGCCGTGGCAGTCTCTGGAGGCCTGGTGAGGTGGGGCTTTAGTGCTCCAAGGCAAGGGAGAAAGAATTGGACTGAATTGTTGCACAGCTGCCGTTGTTCACTTGCACACCTGCTGACGTGCCTCTGTTTCCCCTAAAGATAAGGCTGGCGACTCCTTTGACCGGCAGTCAGCGTACCGCGGATCCCTGACGCAGAGAAACCCCAACAGCAGGAAGGGAGCGGCCAAGCACAGCTTCGCGGTAAGCTTTGACCTTGCTTCCTGAGGCCTGTCAGATTTACAGATTGGCGTTAAGACCGCGGAGCAAAGAAAATAGGGATAAACTGACAAGTGCAGTAAAACCAGCAAAAATTGAAAGGAAAGTTGAACACGGTTTCTTAAAGGTACCAGAATACACCGATGATAAGGGTCTCTGCCTACCCAGGGATGGGTCTCAGCTCGGGGAAGGGGACCATCCATGGAGAAAGGACACTCAGGGGAGGGGACCGTCCATGAGACATTGAGGACACTCAGAGGAGGGGACCATCCACAAGACAGTGAGGATAGTCGGGGAAGGGGACCATCCACGAGACAGGACCCTCGGGGGAGGGGACCCTCCACGAGACAGGACACTCAGGCGAGGGGACCATCCACGAGACAGGACACTCAGGCGAGGGGACCATCCACAAGACAGGACACTCGGGGGAGGGGACCATCCATGAGACAGGACACTCGGGCGAGGGGACCCTCCACGAGACAGGACACTCGGGGGAGGGGACCATCCACAAGACAGGACACTCGGGCGAGGGGACCATCCACAAGACAGGACACTCGGGGGAGGGGACCATCCACGAGACAGGACACTCGGGGGAGGGGCCCCTCCATGAGACATGACACTTGGGGGAGGGGGAGAGGACCATCCACGAGACAGGACACTCGGGGGAGGGGACCCTCCACAAGACAGGACACTCAGGGGAGGGGACCATCCTTGAGACAGGACACTCGGGCAAGGGGACCCTCCACAAGACAGGACACTCGGGGGAGGGAGAGGGGACCCTCCACGAGACAGGACATTCGGGGGAGGGGGAGGGGACCCTCCACAAGACAGGACACTCGGGGGAGGGAGAGGGGACCCTCCACGAGACAGGACACTCGGGGGAGGGAGAGGGGACCCTCCACGAGACAGGACACTCAGGGGAGGGGACCATCCTTGAGACAGGACACTCGGGCGAGGGGACCCTCCACGAGACAGCACACTCGGGGGAGGGGACCCTCCACAAGACAGGACACTCGGGGGAGGGAGAGGGGACCCTCCACGAGACAGGACATTCGGGGGAGGGGGAGGGGACCCTCCACGAGACAGGACACTCGGGGGAAGGGAGCGTCCAGGAGACAGTGAGAACACTGTCCCCATAGCCCCACCGGCTTACCGGTGCTGTAAAGGTCATTCAGCAAACCGCATGTGCAGATGCTGGGTCAGGCTGTCCCCAGGTCTGTGGGAGACAGGTCAAGGCGACCCCAGCGGCACGTCGCAAACATGGCACTGTCACAGCTCAGAAAAGCTGATCTCTTGGGACCTCAAGGCCACGCCCACGTCCTGGGGATGGACGTGATGAGTGGGTGCCAGTGGTCACAGTCAAGGCACAGATGGCTCTGCGCCCCCACCTCCCACCGGTGACTTATTCTCTCCGTGGACTCCGGCTTTTAAAAAGGATTTCAAAGCCTCTCGTGATAGCGATACCCCAATACAGGGATAAGGCTGTCCCTAACTGTGTGAGCCTCGTGCTGGCAGACGGGGATGGGGGCGATATGGCCGTCATTAAGCCGCACCGACGGGGGGACGGGGCCGTGTGTAGGGACAATGACAAAGAACGGAGGTGCCCCGCGGGCCCCACCTTCACCAGAAGGAGGCATCGGGACTGCGGCTGGAGCATGGCCGTCCCCGACGGAGGGCTGATAACCATTAATAAGAAACTTGCCAACAGGGATTGAAAACCTAAATGCTTTCAAATTAGAATATACCTCCCTGTATTTCCGAGCCTTAAGTTTTCAGATACTTTCCGTCCACTCACCCCCTTTGATGAGAGGCCAGTGCCACTGACCCAGCTTCAGAGCTGGGGAGACAGAGGTAGACAAGTTGTGTAAAAACCCCCAAGGGGATTGACTACATGTTCATGTGTCTTGTGTACACTCTGTGTGTGCACGCTCGTGTGTCTTATGTGCGCACTCGTGTGTCTGTGCGTGTGCACACGCTCGTGTGTCTTGTGTGCACACTGATGTGTCTGTGTGTGCGTGCTTGTGTGTCTTGTGTGCAGTCTGTGTGTGCACGCTCGTGTCTTATGTGCGCACTCGTGTGTCTGTGCGTGTGCACACGCTCGTGTGTCTTGTGTGCACACTGATGTATCTGCGTGTGCATGCTTGTGTGTCTTGTGTGCACGCCGGCATGTCTGTGCGTGTGTACACGCTCGTGTGTCTTGTGTGCACGCTCATGTGTGTGCATATGTGTGTGCTTGTGTGTGCATGTGTGTGCTCATATGTGTGCACGCTCGTGTGTCTGTGCGTGCTCATATGTCTATGCATGTGTGTGTGCTCGTGTGCCTGTGTGTGTGCACACTAGTGTGTCTGCACGTGTGCCGCGCGTGTGTGTGCATGTTCATGTGTCTATGTGTGTGCGTGCTCGCGTGTGCACGCTTGTGTGTCTGTGCACGTGTGCGCTCATATGCCTGTGTGTGCACACTTGTATGTCTGTGCTTGTGTGCACGCTCGTGTGTCTTAGGTGCACACTCTTGTGTCTGTGTGTATGCACACTGGCATGCCTGTGCGTGTGCACACGCTCATGTGTCTTGTGTGCATGCTCCTGTGTGTGCATATGTGCGTGCTTGTGTGTCTGTGTATGTGTGTGCTCGTATGTCTGCACGCTCGTGTGTCTGTGCATGCTCATATGTCTGCATGTGTGTGTGCTCATGTGCCTGTGTGTGCACACTAGCGTGTCTGTGCACGTGTGCCACGCGTGTGTGTGCATGTTCATGTGTCTACGTGTGTGCATGCTGGTGTGTGCACGCTTGTGTCTGTGCATGATCATACGTCTGTGTCTGTGCGCGCGCTCATGTGTGTTGTGTGTGTGTACCCTCGTGTGTCTGCATGAGTGCACTCCTCTGCACGTCTGCGCACGCTCATGCATCTGTGCGTGTGTACGTGCTCATATGTCTGTGCACGTGTGCCCACGCTTGTGTGCCTGTGTGCGCTCTCGTGTGTGTGCACGTGTGTGCATGCCTGTGCGCACATGTCTGTGTGTACACCCAGCTGTGCGCAGCCACGCCTACACGTATTTGTGCTTCGCAGAAACCCGTGATGACCCAGCGGCCCTGAAGGGGGGTTGTCAGAAGAGGACGGAGCGACCCCGGGGCCCCCGCTTTCCCTCCACCTCAGCCGTCACGTTCCTCCGCCTGCCGTGCACTTTGTGCTGCGCTCAGTCCAGCGGAGAGACGCGACGGAACAGCGTCCATAATGGAACCCCGCCTGCGAGGGGACTGCCGTCGTCAGAGCTTCAGCTATTCGCCCACGTTCCCTGACGCCCTCCGACACCACCCCTGCCGGCCTGCTCTGATCCGTGAGAAACATCTAAGCTGACACTCTTTCCTTTAGGACCGCGTTCAACTTTTTGAAGGACACAAAGTAGAACGTTCTCAGTGTCATCTTTCAGCCCTTTCCCTGCTGGCTGGGACAGTAAAGGGCTGGCTCCGCGTAGCACCTGCTATGTGTGTGCCCCACACCGTACCGGAGCACGAGCAGGTGTGTGTGTGTGCGTGTGTGTGCGCGCGTGCGCAGTCAGACAAGGAAATTGGGCGTCAGGGCAAGTGACTGAACTCATGGCCAGCTGACAGAGAGGGATTGATCCCCGCCCCCCGCCCCTACACCTATTCTGCAAGTTCGTCTGTGGCTCACAGACCAGGAGAAATTCCACTGGGGTCAAGGGCAGAGCAAGCACGTGGTAGCTGGTGAGCATCTGATCATGTCCAAGCGCAGGTACAGAGGACCTGCTGGAGAGGTGGACGCTGGGGCTCTAGACAGGCAGGACGGCGGGTTCCAGCCGGCACTGCCACTCCTGCGCTGGCATCCAGTGGGACAGGGGAGCAGGACCGCTTAGTGATGCCTGCTGCCCACCTGTCGTCAGTCTTGTAGGTGAGCTCTGAGTGCTCCTCCACCAGGACAGCCTGGGATTCGGGCTTACTTCTGGGCATCTGTGTGGCTTATCCAGCTTTCAGGGGAGCCCACTGGGACCCTCGGGGCTGCCTTGGAACATAGTAATGGTAATGGCACCCCCCCCCCCCAACTGAGCATCATTACATGCTTCCCAGAGACTCTTTGCTCCTTGGGTTAAATTTAAGCCCATTTCTTTAGGTTTATTTATTTTGTGAGAAAGAGAGAGAACATGAGTTGGGGAGGGGCAGGGAGAGTGAGAGAGAATCCCAAGCAGGCTCCGCGCTGTTATCGCAAGGCCCCACGTGGAGCTCAATCCCACCAACTGTGCGATCGTGACCTGAGCTGACATCCAGAGTTGGACGCTTAACCGACCGGGCCACCCAGGCGCCCCACCTTTAAGCCCATTTTGCAGAAGGGGACACTGAGCCCTGTGTGTGAGGCAGCCTGCCCTGGGAGCTAGAGGCTACCACGTGATGCTTTCTAAAGTGACTTTGGGCCAGCTTGAACTTTTCTCTCTTACGCCGCTCGGGGACGGAAGGGAACGAAAGGCAGGTGGAGAACAGAGGAGAGCGGGCGAGCCTGTCTTCTGACCTGACGGGGGTCAGAGTCCCACCCCCACCCACTGCCGTGCAGATCCTGGACCGCTAGCTCTGCGTTTCCACTGAGCCCAAAGGCGGCGGCCGCAGAGCTCACGCCGTCCCCAGGCCCGCCCGCGGGTTTCAGAAATCAGTTTGAACGACTGGGCTTCAGGTTATGCCGGGGTCTGTACAAAAGACAGACGTGAGGCCCCTTCTCTGGATGGAAGCTGGTGCAAATACGTAGCTCCTAATTCAGTGCTAGAAACGATTAAAAGCTTCCTACAAATGAAAGGAGATCAATGGGGGGGGGGGGGGTACACCTCTCCTTATCCACAAAGTAAATCAAAGTCAACGTGAGTTCCTAGGAGTTAGAAAAGAGATGGTCTGCCGGCCGTGTGTCCCCGAGTGTTCATGTAATAGGGACAACGGGTCCCAGGTACTACTTGTTCCTACCGGAGGGCTTTATTAGCCACGTTCGTTCCCCCACTGCCGACTCGAGCGCCATCAGAGCGAGAGCACGTGCTCATTCACTCATTCACTCAGCGGCACCACAGAGGCCCGGTGACCTGTGCTGACCTGGCGGGCGTCCTCCCAGCCCCCGGCACCGGTCCCTCCACCCCCTCCAAAGCTCCTCTCCAACCCCCATCAAGCCCCACGGCTCTGCGCACCTGTGGGCTGGAAGTGCAGCCAATTCCACACCGGAGACCAGCCACCCCCTCCTCCAGCTTCTCTCAGTCCCCCTTCCGGCCGAACTTGGCCTCACCACCCCCAGCCCCCTGCTGTGCCCAGTAATGTCCACCCCAGCCTTCCGGCAGCTCACTCCAGGGCTTGGGGCTGTCTTTTCTTCTCCTTCACCCCCACATTCTGTCGGGAGAACCTGGCTGTTGGGAATATACCTTTATGCCAAAGACTGCCACTCGGTTCTTTTCCACGACGCCTGGATCTTGTCCCTCGTCTCGTGACAAACCCGTGTGCTTAGTCTACAGCTTGTCCTGTCGTATCCGTGCTGTCTCTGCTCTCGCTTCCGTGGCCGGTGCTCTGTTACTCTACCGAGACCTTCGTTGTGACTTGTGAACGAACTCGCGTCCCCAGGGATCCCCAGCTACTCCACGTGCCGTGCGTGGGGGCAGCCAGGAAGTCAGAAGGATGGCCGTGAACCTCGCTACAGGGATCCCCGTGCCTTCCAAACAAGCCCCAGCCTGGGATCCGCCAGCCCTGTCGGTTTGGGGGTTTGGGGGACCCCTGTCCAAGGCAAGCCGGCCCCGCCTCTTTTCTCCAAAGCTCCTCCTTCCTCAGGTCGCCTGCCCTGCCTCTAGGCCTCGGGCCACAAACCTGGCCACGCCCACCTGCCACCTTATTGTCTGTGTCGCTTTTGTGCTGCAAAAACAGAGTTGAGTGTATATACCATCCGACCCTTCACGGGAAGGACTCACGAGGCCTTCTGGGTCTCCCAAGTCTCCCTCTGCCCTTCTCTCACGAGGACGCTTGCCCTTGGATTTAGGACCCAGCTCGATTATCCAGGGTAATCTCATCTGGAGATCTTTACCCTAAATACATGTGCAAGGACCCGTTTTCCAAATAGGGTCACATCCACAGGTTCTAGGAGTTAGCATAGGAGTCTGGGGAGCCACCATTCAGCCCACTGTAGCTAAATTATTATCACGCTGACAGAGATCAATGGAACACCCCCCCTCCCCCGGCCAGACCCTAAGAGAGAGCACGGGGAAAGCAGAAGGTCACGGCACATGCTCCCGTGAACGGCCTCCTCCCAGCCTCCCAGGGAGCCCTGGGCTCAGGCACACGCTTCACTTCCGAGAGCGACCGGGAGCATGGGCAACAGGCGTCCTCCCCGTCCCGTCCACTGGCTTTGCCACACGCTCCCCCTTGTCCTCTGCACCCCCATCCGCATAGAATCCCCCCCCCCGTGACTGTTCTCACGTCACCCAGCAGCAGGACACTTGGCACTCACTGCCCCACTCAAGGCCAGAGGACCCACTCTGTGCAAGTAAACCTCCTGTCCCACCAGTTCAGGAAAGGGGGACTGGGAGGGGGTAGACGGTGCATTGAGTGCATCGAGTGGCCACGGCCCAGCCTGCCCAGACGTGGTAGGAAAGCTTCAGGAACAATGGCTGTGCATGTGACCTCACCGAGCAGTGACCTGGGGGCTCGGACACAAGCAGGCCCACGCCCGTGGAGTCCACGGCAGCCGGCACAGCACCCGGGAACGGCCACGGAGCCACCAGACTGCCGGTTTCCAGGAGGCTCCCAGGCACGACTGACCGTCCCCCCCAGAGGCAGTGACATGTGGACAGCCTGAGTAGGACCAGCGTTCCCCACGCGGAGAGAGGGGAGGCTCCCTGTGGCTGTCACCACGGTTACAATTTCAAAGTGCCCCCGAACTGCCCACTCCGTGCTGGCCTTTCCAGGGGTAACGCTGTGGCTCACTCCAGACAGAGCCCCGAGGCCGCAGCCCTGCTTGGGGGCAGGGCTTACCTGGGAGTCAAAACGGGCGGCAGAGACGAGAGTCAGCTGTGTCCCCAAGGGCCGACCAAGGGACGCGCTTCCTGCCCCCTCGCAGTGGGACTCTCCCCAGACTGGTGTCGAATCCACAGGGCTCGCTGGGTGCCCACGCCGACAGCTGAGTGCTGGCTCCCCGTGGCAGCAAATAAGAGGTGGTCGTTTTCATATAATAAATTCCATTCTTTGAAAGAGCTTTCCCGAGTCCCTTTCCTAGCAGACGGTCATTCCAGAAGCACCTTTCCTGGAAGCTGATTACGGGGAGGTGGGCGACCAGGGACCCTGGTGTTCAGCTGCTTCCAACCAAGAGCGAGAGGAGTCCGTGGTTTCATGACAACTCCAAGTGGGTATTAGAGTTAGCGTTGAAAACATCTCTCGGGGGGCGCTCAGTCGGTAGAGCATGTGACTCTTGATCTCGGGGCCGTGAGTTCAAGCCCCAAGCTGGGCATGAAGCCTACTTAAATAAAAAAGTAAAATATTTCTCCAGAGTTTTATTCTCCAACAGTCTTCTTTATCAGAGAAAAGAAAAGAAGCATCATGAGGAGCTGAATGTGCAGATCTTGTAGTTTATTTTCTTTTTAATGTTTATTTATTTTTGACAGAGAGAGAGAGAGAGACAGAGCATGGGCTGGGGAGGGGCAGAGAGAGAGGGAGACACAGAACCGGAGCAGGTTCCAGACTCCGAGCTGTCAGCACAGAGCCCGACGCGGGGCTTGAACTCACGGACCTCGAGATCATGACCTGAGCCGAAGTCGGACGCTCGACCGACTGAGCCACCCAGGTGCCCTGGATCCTTCATGGCTTAAAGTGAACTTAGAATAGGCAGCATGAGGCCCTCTGCTCAGATCACCTAGCGCCCAACACATGGCGGTCCAGTCCCAGATAGCCACTTACGCTCAGTTCCTGCCAGATGCCTGGCGAAGGGTATGACCTTCCAGGCGATTGCCCCAGTGCATCGACCCAAGCCACCCCAGGTCAGTGGTCTTCCATGGCAGTGCTCTAGCCAGCAGCGATTTCTGTAAGTCAGTGCTGTGTGGAAGAAGCCGCTTCACCGGGGGCCGGAGACCCACCCCGAAGGCACAAGAGGATCCCTGTGCGCTTGGCTTCTGGTCCCCAGGCACTCCACAGCCTGCACGCGAGCCGGCCGAGTGACTTCTAAGCGTGCTCATGAGGCCTGTGGCACCAAAATTGTTTTTGCACAGAATTATTATTAGAATTATTACTAATAATTATTAGCAGTACAAGCTATCTTTGCGTTTTGTTGGGAAGAAAACAGAAAACGCGGAAAAGCTAAGGAAACAAGAACAGAGAGCATCATCTCTCAACCAGCAACTCTGCTCATTCCTCCAGACGTCCATCCGTATATTTGCTCTCAACTAAAAACTCCTGCAGGTCAGTTTACTGAAGCCCTCTCCGGATGTTGCCCCATGGCTATGGCTAATTTTAGGTGTCAGCTTGGCTAGGCCCTGGAGCCCAGACTTTTGGCCAAACACCAGTCTAGATGTCGCTGTGATGCTTTTTTAGATGTGGTTAACATTTACAATCAGCGGCCTTTGAGTAAAGCAGATTCTCCTCCATAGTGTGGGTGGGCCTCATCCAATCAATTGAAGGCCTTAAGAGAGAAAGACGGTGGTCCCCCGAGAAAGAGAGAATTCTGCCTGAGCGCTGCCTTCCAATTCCAGCTACAACATCGTCTCTTCCCTGGGTCCCCAGCCTGTCATCTTGCCATGTAGATTCCAGACTTGCCAACCCCACAATCGCATTAGTTCCTTAAACTCTCTCTACACACACACACACACACACACACACACACACTTCGTTCCATTTCTCTGGAGAACCCTGACTAAGGCATGGTTCCTACATAAAAGCCACGTTGATATTTCCCACACCGGATACCCAGAACCCAGTTGGATAGGAGTCACATACAAGCAATGGAGAATGTCATTTCCGATGATGATAAGTGCGATGCCAGAGTTCCCAGAGCCACTGTCCCCTCGGGGAGGAAGACACGCCCACCACCGCTCATCTCTCACTAAAACTTGACCTCAGCTCTTGGGAGCGGTGTTTCCCTGACACAGACCTAGGAAACAGCTTTCTAAATTAAAGATGAGTCCTTTAAAATGTTCTCAAGAGGGGCGCCTGGGTGGCTCAGTCAGTTAAGCGCCCGACTTCGGTTCAGGTCATGACCTTGCAGTTCATGAGTTCAAGCCCCGAGTCGAGCTCTGTGCCGACAGCTTGGAGCTCGGAGCCTGCTTCGGATTCTGTGTCTCCCTCTCTCTCTGCCCCTCCCCATTTGTGCTCTGTCTCTCAAAAAAAATAAATAAAATAAAATTTTTTTAAAAATGCAATTGATTGGGGTGCCTGGGTGGCTCAGTCAGTTGAGTGTCTGACTTCGGCTCAGGTCATGATCTTGCATTTGACGAGTTCGAGCCTGGCATCGGGCTCTGTGCTGACAGCTCGGAGCCTGGAGCCTGCTTCGGATTCTGTGTCTCCCTCTCTCTCTGCCCCACCCCTGCTCACCGTCTGACTCTCTCTCATTCTCAAAAATAAAAATAAACATTTAAAAAAATTTTTGTAAAAATAAATAATTTTTAAAAAGTCCTCAAGAATTTGGATTTTCAGAAAACTTCTGCATCAGAAGCAGCTTTGCTAGTGACTGGAGGCCCCACACACACACATACCGTGGTCATTCTGCAGCTAGGACTCTGGTGGCTCCCAGTCCCCACGGCCACCTCCTTGCAATCAGATTGTGCACCATTTTTCCAGGACTCCAGAAGGAGCCCACGTTTAAGAAACACAGGCCAAAACCACAAAGACTAGTGTCTTCTAGAAATAAGTACCAGAAAGAAATATTTCATCAGTCACTCAGACACGCTTACGGACTCCTGCATTCATTTCCTGGGGCTGATGTAACAAAGTACCACAAGCAAGGTGGCTGAGGATGACAGAAACGTGTTCTCTCACAGCTCAGGAGGCCAAAGGCCAAGGTCAAGGTGCCGGCAGGGCCGGGTCCTTCTGGAAGCTCTGAGGGAGGATCCGTGCCATCCTCTGCCCCAGCTTCCGGTGGCCTCCACCTGTCCCTGGCTTGTCTCTGCCTCTGTCTTCACAGCACCTTCTCCTGGTGTCACCGTGTGTCCCTCCTCTTCTCCTAAGGACGCCAGGGACTGGATTTAGTGCTCACCTCACCCCAGCACGACCTCATCTTAACGTGATTCCATCTGCACCTGCAAAGATCTTATTTCCAAGGTCGCATTCTGAGATTCCTGGTTGACGTGAATTTCTGAGGGACACTCTTCAACCCACTGCACCATTATGGTCCAAACACCAAAACCACAAACAGCTACCCACCACCGTGCTCCCTGCTGAGTATGCCCGGGAACCCACCTGGTTGAGGGTAAGAGTTCCAAGAATTCAAAGCCATCAAGTTCACTCCAAGAGAGGGGTCCGCTCATGAGGGTCTCCCCAGTGTGGGGTTCCTTTCATTGCAAGGAGCAGAACCCACTCAAACCAGCCCAGGTGAGACGGCGAGTGTATGAGCCACGCACGGCACTTTCCGTCAGAACAGAGGGACACAAGACCCAGCTTCGGGAAGGGAGGGCAGGGCCAGGGAGGCCCAGGGGCAGCCATGCCCCTATGACGTTTCTGAGGCTTCCCTCTTGACCGTGAACCTCTCGGCAGGCTTTTCAGCCCCAGTTCTGTTTCCCTAGAGCGGTCACAGTCACCTTCCAGACACAAAGTGACGGAGCGAGCAGGGCCATGTCTCTCATGGGTGCTGCCAGCCTAGGGCGGGATCTGCCTCGACTAGCAGGGGAGCAGGTCATTTGATCCCGTGCAAGTGACCCAGCGACCTCGTACACGTGGGATTCATAAATCGGACTGTGGTCTCCCCACCAGGGCCCGAGGGCCTCCCTCGATGGTGGACCATTGGCCCACACCTATAATGAGTAATGTGCCCCCTAGAAATACAGGGGGCAGCTGACTGCGGCCCGGGGGCCCAATCCAGCCAGCAGCCTGGTGTTGTGAAACAGCCCTGCAGGTGCCCAGCCCTAGCTACTCAGGTTCAGTTCACCTGCAGCTACAACACAGACCCCGGCCCACAAAGCCGGATGTGTTCATCGTCAGGCCCATTGCAGAAAAGGTTTGCCGATCCCCAGCAGACAAGAGTGTGTTGGAGAAGCAGGGGGGCCAGGACAGCGGAGGGGTTTGAATTCTCATGTGCAGGGCAGTTAAAGGACAGGATGGGGCATCATCCACAGCCGGCCCAGCAAAGGGCCCCGCGGGGAGGCGCCCTCACACCCGCCCCTCTGCGCTCAAGCCTCCTCCCCTGGGCTGATCCCTGGGTTCCTCCTGCTGCCCAATCCCGTCCCTTCTCTGCCCTCCTCCCCCCCTCCCTGCTCCTCCCCGGTGAGCTCACCCTCTGCCCAGCCGTTAGCTCTGTTCACACCCATGTCCCGCAGTGGCCAAGGCCCCACTGAGGAGCTCAGACGCACAAAGCAACCACACGGCCACACGGCCGTCCCTCAGGATCCACGAACACCTGCCGCCACTGAACTCATTTCCCTGTCCCCAGGGCTCCTGTCTCAGCCCACCGAGCTCTGGAGCCAGGAAGCCCCCAACCCATGACCCCAGCCCCCACCCCCCCACTCTCCCCTCTTATCAGCACCAAGCCCTGCCCTCTCCCTCCCCCAAACAGCCCCAAACTCGTGTCCTTCCTCAAACTCCTTCACAGAACAAAGGAAAGGGGGAAGGGCCCCTCCTCTTTTGTAAGGTTAGCAAAACCTTAGCCTCAAAACAGAACGAAGACCGTGTGAGAAAGGAGAATCGAACACAACAGACAAGAAAAATCCTAAGTAAAGTATTAGCAGCAAATCCAGCTAGTAGGGGTGCCTGGAAACAGCCAGTGGGGAAGCCTGGGAGGCTTGCCGGTTAAGCATCTGAATCGTGGCTCCGGCTCAGGTTGTGATCCCTGGGTCCCTGAGCTGGAGCCCCATGTCCGGCTCCGCACTGACAGCAAGGAGACTGCTGGGGATTCTGTCTCTCTCCTCTCTCTGCCCTTCCCCTGCTCTTTCTCTCTCTCTCTCTCTCTCTCTCTCTCAAAATAAATAAACTTTCAAAACAGTTTTTTAGTACAAACTTGTTTCTTATTTTATAGTGAAAGTTAATACATTTCTTTTATAATCACAGTAAACTTGCTCATTCTAAGCAGTAGTGACGGAGACTGGAAAGCCTGGGAGGAAGCATTCTGTGTGTTACAGAAACGGGACGGCACTGGTTTGCATGTGATGAATGCAGCTGTGAAGACCCCGCAGGTGGGGGACAGACGGGGACTGAGGCCTGGGAAGCGGGGTCAGGCCCCGGCAGCCTCTCCCGTCACCTTTCTGTGACCGCAGTGCTCCCACGCTGCCCCGCCCGTGGCACAGACTTTGCCATCAGCCCAAAGGCCTGTGTGAAGAAGGAAGGCTAATGTGTTTTAAAACCACTCGACCCAAATGAGATTATATAACCCAGGAAGGGACAAATCACGTCGCTGATGAGTTTAAAAAAAAAAAAAATAGAAGAAAGAAAAGAAAAAGCGGAGACTCTGTCCCGATGCCACCCTGGGAGGGAGGGGGATGCGGTTGAGGCGGGGGGCAGCTGGGGGGTGGGCTGCTTCCTCCTCGGGTTATAAAAGGGGGTGAGCTGGCCCTGCCTGGGTCACCGCCGCACGCAGCACGCTCGTGGGGACCCGCGGTGAGTACCCACCCCACCCCCACCCTGTTTCTCTGTGCCCCTTCCTTGTCACTCTCCTCCCTGTAGGGCTGGGGCAGGAGGGTCTCCCTGCAGCCAGGGGTTTGTGTATCTGAGGGGCACCCACCTGCCCAGCTCCGATGCTCCAGCATTGGCCACAGTAGAGACAAAGGGCAGAATTGTCCCTGCGCCCCTGTGGCAATGCAGAGCAGGAAGCCCAGTGGGCTGGAGGCAAGAATCTCCAGGCGGAAGAGAAGCAGGTCCTTGGGGACCAGGGGTCAGGACGCGTCCTACCCCTCCTATGAGGCCAGCCACCGGCCTGGGTCCCGCCCAGAGGAGCGGCAACAGCCCAGCCCGTCCGGATGGGTCTCTACATTACTCTGCTTTCGTGGTGGCACCTCCGTGTCCTCCAATTCCCACCCCGCGTGTGACACCCCAACAGAGAGGTGGGCATTTTAAATCTCTCAGACCAAAAGCGCTTTCCATGGGGCTTGGGCAACCTGGAAAGTCAAGGTTGGCAGAGGGGTCCTCCCTGGAACACACAGGGTGCTCAGGAGCCTTCTGATGCCCCCCCCCAAGTGCCGAGGGTGGGGGCACGTGCGGGAGGAGGGCCAGGTCCCCCGACGATGGCAGGGTGCCAGAGGACTCTTCCACAGCCCGACCACCAGCTGACCTGTGGGGACACGATGGACTAGGTGCCGGGAAGTCCTGGGCTGAGTGAGGGAAAGCAGCCTACGCCGGGGAACCCCCGCCCCTGGCCATGTCCCTGGTAGGCAAACCGTCCCCTGCGCCCAGGGCCTCTGCAGCAACCCTGGCGGCCAGTTCCCCACACCCTGCTGGCCTCTGCCCCACCTGCCTGTGTGCACAGGGTGCACACAGCGGTACAGAGAGCTCCAGTCCCTCCGGCTCCCTGACACAGACAGACAGACAGACCAGGGCCGTTCCCAGACAGCCCACTTCTCTACACCCACGGCATGTACACCTCCCCGGTTCCTTCCGATGACACGGGGGTGGTGCAAACGGGTCTGAGCTCGTCCGAGGCTGACACACGCGTGCTGGCCTCACGTAAGGCTCGCTGCACAGAATGAGGCCCCGGGGAGGGCGACGCGCTTTGCAAAGAGCCCGGTGTGGCCGCCACGTCGGGGCCCGGGCCCGCTCCTGCGCGGCTCACAGCGGCTCACGGCGGAGGGCGGCTGCGCGCGCACCCCACGCTTCACACGTGCACGGGCCTGTGACCGCACGCGCGCGCTCTCGTGTCCTACACAGGCGCGCGGTCCCACGCATGCGCTCGCGCGCACGTACACTCACATGCGCGTGCACACGCCCTCTCGCTCGCGCACGCCGCGCTCGCGTTCTCTAAGGCTCCCACCTCTGTGCCCGCCCGCCCTGCAGGGTGTGTAACGTAACTTTGCTCCTGCCCTGCGCCCAGGTCGTGCCCTCCCGGGTGGGATCCCGCCTCGAGCCGGCCCTGAGCCAGGAGCCGAGGGATGAAGGCTTTGCAGGCCTGGCTGCTGGGCCTGCTGCTGCTGGGACTGGCCCTGCGGGGGGCTGCGAGCCAAACCCACCCGCACTCCATGGAGATCCGCAGTGAGTGCCCGACCCTGGGCATCAGCCTCCTTCACCCGCCCCACCCCTCCACCCCCAGGAACCATGGCTCACCACGAGTGCCCCTGCCCTGGGAGGGGTGCGGCCTGTTGCTCGCCTGGCCTTTCCAGGGAGTGGCCCGGTCACCTGCTTCCCAGCGCCCCTGCCGCCGCGCGCAGCACACAGTTGAGGGGCTCATTGGCTTTCCCCGCCCCTGGCACGAGACCCTGGGGGGAGGGGGGCGGGGGAGGAAGGGGTGGCTGCGTAGCTTGAGTTCCCATTTCCCAAAGCTGCCCACTACCCAGAAGTGACCTGGCCTGCCACCTGCGGGGACAGACGGCACGCACGTGTCAGGGGACGCCCCGCGGACGCCCGCACACAAGCTCTCGCTCTCTCCTTCCCAGACCCTGACATCGATCCCGCCTGGTACGCGGGCCGCAGGATCAGGCCCGTGGGCCGCTTCGGCCGGAGGACAGCAGCCCCCCCGGGATGTCGTGAACCGGCCAGGCTGCTCCCCCCTGAAAGGAGGCGCTGAGCCCTCTGGGGATGGGGGACAGCCCGGCGCAGGAAGACATGATTCCAGGAGCCTCCCCCCACCCCCCTCCACGGCTCCTTTCCCTTCAATCCTAATAAAAGCAGCTGGCCTTGTTTAGTTGCATCTTTGTGGTGGCAAACTGGAAGCTGTCTTCCCTCGAGGGACAGTAGCCTAGAAGGATGCTCAGAGTCCAGCAGCCCAGAGGCTCCGTGACTCGCCTGAGGGCACCCAGCACTGGGTAGGGGAGCTGGGACCTTCCGGGGTCACCTGCGGCCCATAGCGCCCTCCACCGAGCGGCTCTGAGTGGCTGTCCAGGCTGCACACTGGGGCGGGCAGCACAGCCCCTCCCCCTGACCCGTCCTCTCTGAGCCCAGTCGCTTTCACCTCCCTCGTTTGCTTGCACTCAGAGGAGAAAGACAAGTGTGAGCTGCTTGTTTCTAACCACCAGCGGGAGACTCGAACCTAAATGAACTGCGCCGCGTCCCTTTGCTGCCCGTCCCAAATCGCGCCAAGATGTCCCTACGTCCTGCCTCAGAGGAGTTTGCCTCGGTGCCAGGGCCACACCCCCACGAACTGGGCACCTGAGCCCAGCCCTTAACTCTGAGCCTCAGTGTCCCCATCTGAACACCCCCGGACAGGAACACCCACCTCACTCCACAGCTCAGGCAGTCACAGCACCTGCTTACAGGCCAACACGGTGTGGGTGTTCGGTGTAAACCCCTTCCCCAAGGCCCACCCCACCCCGGCGTGCAGGGAGGAGGGTGGTGGGGACGGGCTTAACGGGCAGCCACTTCCAAACCCAGAGCACGCGGGCCGCTGTCTGCACCCTGCTTTCAGGGTCTCGGGAGCCCACCTTGACTGCCAGATTTCCGTCCGTCCACACCCAGGAGGCCGCAGAGCAGGCCCACAGGCCCCCAGACCCCAGCCGTCCCTGCTCCGGTTCGAGGGAGGCGGGTCCGGGGCTCACCAGACACAGGGAGGAGGCAGGGCCAGGACCGCTCCCCGGGACAGACAGGTGCTGGACCAGGCCTGGGACGGGGCGCAGTCAGGAAAGCAGGTCCCAGCAGATGCTCAGAAACTGACACACGAACAGATGAAGTGCGATCGATCCACACAGCGCGTTAGGACTCAGCCATAAAAAGGACCGGGGTTCTGCCGATGCCACAGCTCGGGTCCTCGAAAATGAGACGCCAAGTGGAAGGCACGAAAGTCCACGTAGCGGATGATCAGATTTCTATGAAATGTGCGGAAGGGAGACAGAGAGCAGACTGCCGGTTGCCAGGGTAACTGCTTGACAGAGATGAAAACGTCTTGGAGCTGGACCGAGGGCCTGCTTGCAGACCCTGTAAATGTGCTCACGCCGCTAAATTACACCCTTTAAAAAAAAAAAAAGAGTTCGCACGGAAACACAGCGGTGTGGCGATGGGCTCCGGACTGCGGTGCTCCGGTAGGGCAGCCCCGGGCCACTAACACACCTTCTGTGCCCAGAGGGATGGAGAGGTGGGAGATGATGCTTCCTGCAACTTTTTATGAAAGTTTTTAAACACACAGGAAAGTCCAAAAAGTAATCTAAGGAGCATCCCACACACCCTCTCTTAGAATCAACAATTTTTATTTTATGTATTTGCTTTCTCTTCCCCTCTCTCTCTCTCTCTCCCCGCCCACCATCTGGAAGTAAGTTGTAAACATTGTGACATTTCCCCTGGATATTTCAGCACCTTGCTCCTCAAAATGAGGACAGTATCCTGCATAACCACAAAACGACCGTGCCTAAAACACTTTCTAATAACTCCATAATATCACCTGGTTTTCAGTCCATAGTCAAAAATCCCCAAGTATGGCCAGAAAGTCTTGCTGTCCTTTTTTCTTTCTTTTTGTTGAAAGCAGGCTGCGATCTAAATTCACTGTCATAGTCAGGTATTGCTTGTTAGCCCCTGACCTTCTTATTTTGTCTTGACACGGAGTCTCTCAAGAGCCCCGATGCGTCATCCTGTAGAATGATCTGGTTTGTTGAGGTGTGTTCCCTGTTCTGTCCCTGAATTTCCTGTGGTGTGAGAGGCAGATCGAGCGCCTCAGCTGGATTCAGTCACTTGCTGTGGGCACCGGCACTGTGTCCCTCCTCCTGCTGTGTCCCTCCGTGTGACCCTGGCCTAGAGGCGGGGATCTCCACCGTAAGGGGTCTCCCCCCTGCTCACCGTGTGCCTGACATACCAGCCCTGTGTGCCCAGCACCCCCCTCCAGCCCCCACCAGTGATTTATACACCCACTGAACATCCCTGCTGGGAAGCAAATGACCTCACCGGTGGGTCACACAATGGAGATTCTCCAATTCCTTCCACATTTATTAGCTGGGTTCTTCTAAAGGAGGTCTCTCTCTCTCTCTCTCTTTTTGTTCAACACTTTACAAATAATATTAGATGGTTAAATTGTCTCAGTTTGGCCCAGTGGGAACCCCAAGAAAGGAATAATTTTTAAAGAAAGAAGAAGTCCCTGAGTCGACCCTTCTGGGCTGTTAAAAGACAAAATTCAAACATTTAAAGACCTAATTGGCTTTATTAAGCAACCCCTGAATCGGGCAGCATTCAGTCCAGCCAGTAGACATGCTCTGCCCAGGTGCAGAAAAGGAAAGATTTTAAGGACAGAGAGAAGGTTCTTTTTTTTTTTTTTTTTAAGGGATTTATTAGCATTGTTTAGGCAAGGTCGCCCTCCTAAGGGGGAAGGGGTCTTGCAGAGGATGGCCTCCAGGAAATTCCAATTTGGCAGGTTAAAGGTTACATTCCAGAGGGAGTGGAAACCGCGGTTGGGTTAAGTATTAACAGGGCCTTCAGTGGTTCCATTATGGCTTTGTGGTTGTCTTGTTAACAGGGCCTGGGAAACTCTTCCAGTGGGGTTGGAGGAGACGCATCCCGAGGAAACAGAAGACAGGGAAAGGGTACCTTCAGGGGCAGGACAGCAGGGCCCCTCCTGGAGGCCACTTACCAACCCTCTGAGTCTCCTGCCTCCATCACCGAAGGCGTGCACACATACGGGCTCCAGAGAGGAACCAGGTCCAAACTCAGGCTAAGTGGGGCGGGAGCAGCTTCCCAGGCTGCAGGCAGGACAGTGGGCTCACAGGCTGGCATCCCTCAGTGATGGGGTTTGAGAGCGGTAGGGGTCCGGAGCTGACGGCCAAGAAAGAATTCTTGAGACATCTTTGGTGCGAAAGGGACAGGACCCGTGGGCAGAAAGAGCTGCCTTGGGGTTGTGGCAGGTCACTGATTATACACCTTCAGCTTGGGAGGGGGTTAGGGACAGCGCAAGTCTCTAAGGTATTTTGGAAGCAAGGTGTCCAGGACCTTGAGGGGCTGGCTGTTGCCAGGGAAACGTCATCTATTGCCGTTGAGTACAAACTGTCAGGAGACCCTTCAGATGGATATCAAGGGCCAGAAGCTTGGAGGATGATTGCCACATATATCTCGGGAGGTAGACATAAAGGAAGTTTCTAAAGGAATTTTTATATATTAATATAGACTCACGGGATCCTGGGGGCGGGGACGGGGCGGGTAAGGATAACGTTAAGCTAAATTTGCCTTTTGCCCATAGCAAAGTGTCATCGTCCGGGCAAAGCCCCCAGAGGAAGGTCACTGCCTGTCTCAAGGACTTGTCAGTGGGCTGTAGGCAGTAAGGAAATTCAACTTGTCATTTGCCTTTGTTCCCACATCGTCAGGACCAGAGGCCATCGCACGAGGGAACTGGTATTCCTGGGACTCCGCCGGGAATGCCTGCCGACCCCATGGGTGCATCTCCCTGCATACATTGCCCCCCACCCCAGTCTCAGGTTCCAGGATGGGGCCGAGATCAGGTGGGCGGAGCACAGATATAGCGCCCTTCCACCCGTCATTGTGGTGGAAGCTGGTTTTGGAACGCCTGTCTTTCCTTTAGATCTCAGGGGAAAACCCATCTCTATCCTCTTGCCGGGCACACGTTTATTGAGCGCCTGGAGGGTGTCAGATGTTGTACCAGGCACCGAGCGCCCCATAGGAAAAGGACGGCTAGAACCTCTGCCCTCGGGCGGTTCTCCAGCTGGCCAGAATATTAGGTTCACCTGGGAGGCTCAAATCTCCCGGGAACCAGGGCCCAAGCTGCACCACAGACCGATTTAACCAGAGCCTGGGGGGGACAAGGGCTGCTGCTTGCGGAGGCTCCCAGGTCATTCCATAGCAGGGTCGAGCCACCCGCCTAGTGGGGCAGAGGAGAGGGAAAGGTGCAGTCACATCCTGGGTGATGGGGAGCTGAGCTCCAGGACCCCAGTGCACCGCATCCAGCCTAGGACGCCATGGAAGGATGCCTGGTGGAAAGAAGTCCAAGGATACGTTTTAATAATAAATTCTAGCACAGTGATACTCACTAGACAAAACAGGAGGGAATAGGTATAGATACACGGGTATCCTACAAATATCTCCTTCATTTTGCCACTTCCCATCGCATCAATCAACTCATGAGAAATGTCTCTGAAAGCCTGGCATTTAGCAGCGAATACCCAGACCCTGTGCCCTCGAGCAGCGGGGTCTGCCTTAAGCGATGCTGGAATGCCATCTAGTGGCCAGGGGTGACCTCGGCCTCCTGCGGCCTCCAAGGGGGATCTGGTCAGGTTGGCACAGGGGTCCCCAGCCCTGCTACAGCAGGGAAGATGGGGGGAGCAGAGTGGGAAGGGGACCCCAGGGACTGGCACCCCAGGGACTCACACTTTATATGTTTCATCTACGGGGGAATAAGCATGAGAAACCGGGCAACTTGACCACAGACACTGTCACGGATGAAATTATTCAAGAAAAAAAAATAACGTGAGTGGAAATCAAGGAAGCAGGCCCTCTCCAAGGCTATTATTTTCTGTATTTGCCTTGTAGCTTTTCTCAAAGATCATGACAAGGGAAGCCTTGTGAAATCTGCTTTAGTCTAGAAAGATCCATGAGAAGCTCTTGGAGAATGTACATCAGGAAGGCCTGAATCCGTGGGACACCTGGGCTGTCCCCACCTCCCCAGAACAGACGCTGGGTCTGCCTGGGCCCAGCTCCTTCCAGTTACGATCACGAGGTTGGAATGCAGGGGGTCCCAGGGCCTGCTGGATGAGGGCGGGACCAGCCGCCAGAACCTAGAAGGGATCCTCGTGGGGAGCCCTGACCCTTGGCAGGATACTGCCAGGCTGAGGCGACCTCATGTGGACGGGTCCCAGCCAGTGCCTGGCTCCGTGTCCTGGTCAGTCTGCTGCCGGGGTTCCTCATGCGCTGGGCCCCCACAGAGGTCCGGCCCTGGGGCTGGGAGGACGTCCCCACGCAGGTGGATGAGAGCAATTCCAGAGGAGCCCCTAGAAATGCTGCCACACCCTTTGTAGATGTCACGAATTCAGAGTCAGCGTGACCTTGGTCCTGCTGTTGACCCTCATAGTCGATACAGCAAGGCCACCCTTTCCAGGGGGACAACAGTGTTAAAATTTCAGACTAGCTAATCACAGTCCCAGGGACAAGGATGAAACCAACACCACCCCTCCCCCCCACAGTAAAATAGCCACCTTGACATCAGGGTTGAGCTCCCAGAAGGGCCATCGGGGCCTCCCCCTGAAGGCGGGCAGTAAGGAGGGGAACACGTGATGTGTCACCACCGGAGAGGTGTCCTGGGCCTCCTCCGTCACAGCCTGTGCGTGGGCCCGCCTCCTCATTCACGCACCACCTCCTGTCCACGTGCCATGACAAACCCCAACTTGCAAACTCTCTAACCGCCAGGTTATAGAACGTGGTTCCATGTTTGAAGACATATAAGCTGCAAAACTTACACCACAGGCCAAGAGTCAGGCTCACAGGGCACAAGCATCACCTGGTGAAACTCAGAGCTGGGAGAAGAGAGGGGGAGGGCCTGGGGCCCCAACCCCACCCTTGGGTTCTGTCCCTCCCTGGGCCACGGCCCTGAGAGGCAGGACGCGGACGCAGCCCCATAGTCCACACCCCATCTCCTCCCAGCACCGCCACCCCTGTCCGGGCCTGCCCCCTCCTCAGCTCCCCAAACCAGGCGGGCCCAGCCCTGGACAGCGCCCCATCCAGCCCAGGGTTTCCAGTCCTTGTCCCCTGGCCTGCTTCACCCTATGCTGGGTAGCGAGGCAGCTGAGGGGACGAGAATTCAGGCAGGGGCGGGTGCACCTGTCCCAGGGAGTCTGGAATCACCGTCTGCTGAGGCAGAGCTGACACCCCCCCACCCTGTCAACACAGGGCCTAAAATTTTAAAGAGAAAAGAGTTTTATTGGAGCCCGAGTGAGGACATCTGCCCGGGACACACGATCCTCACAAGGAAGAGCAGAGTCGTATACGCCTTTTACATAAAGAATTAGGAGTCATCACGGCAAAGAACATTCCAGAAAGTTACAGATTTTTATCTTATGTCTTTAGTATGTGCGAGGCTGTATGACTTTCATCTTACGGGAACCAGGGAGGTGTTTTTTCTTTTTCTCATCTTTATGTTTGGAAAGCTCCTTGTTGGTTTTTTGGGTTTTTTTGTTTTTTTTAACGAAGCGGATGTACAAAGTGTGCTGGGGGCAGAAACGGAGCGACTGCTTTGAAAAGTTTTCGTCCCTTGGTAAATGTTAAAGTCCAGCTTCCCCGTGCCAAGGCCCACAAACCCTAAAAGGGGACAATTTCCCTCATCACGCCTGGGAGCCCGTTGTCACCGGCTCCTCTCCTGAATGATTCCCGCCGGCTTTGAGAAGTGGTAAGTCTCAAGGATGTCAGCTTCCAGAACCTCTAGGACTCGGCAACAAGCCCGCTTCAGGGGGAATCAGAGTACGTGGCCGTGGCAGTGGCTCACCCCAAGGGGCAGCCGGAGCCGGGGCCTGGGGGCATCCTCCCCAGGCCCTTCCTGGCGCGGCTGCTGTTAGTGGGCACAGCATCTGGCCTGCCCGGCAGGTGCCCCCTTCAGAGCCAGCCCTGCATCTCCCCTCTGCGGCTGGGCCTTCTTCCTGTCTTCTCTCTGCAGCAGCTCTCGGGCTGTGAAGGACAGAGGAGGGTGGTCTGGGAGCGGAGGCCCCCGGCCTGGCATGCACCCTGTACGCGGGGCAGTCCCGGGACCCCGTCCTCCCTGACGGTTACCCAGAGCCATGAAGTCCAGGCCCCTGGCAATCCTGCTCACCTTCCAGCCCCCGGAGACATTCTGTCGGGTCCCAGGACGCCAGAAAGGAGACCCAAGAAGCAGAGGCAGTGATGACTCCCCTCCCCCACCATCACCACCACCCCTGCTCTCCTGGGGGCCCCACCACTCACCTATGGTGCTAAAGACCTCAGTCACCTGGTGGTTCAGTTTGGCCGAGGCCTCCATGAACAGCAACTTCTTGCTCTCCGCAAACTCTTTCCCTTCCTGAAGGAAGTGGCCGCAAATTTACAAAAAGACTTTCCCCGGGGCGTCTGGGTGGCTCAGTCCGTGGAGCGCCCAACTCTTGATTTTTTTCTCAAGTCATGATCTCATAGTTCTTGAGATCAAGCCCCGCATCAGGCTCCGCACTGACGGCGTGGAGCCTGCTCGGGATTCTCTCTCTCCCTCTCTCTCGATCCCTCCCCTGCTCATGCTCTCCTTTCCAAAATACAGAAATAAACTTAAAAATAATTTTTTTAAGGAAAAAAAAGTCTCTTCCCTAGGAATACTCAATTGCCTTCTAAGACCCGAGACCAGTGACGGTTTCCAATTCTGTGTTTCGGTTCTCTCCTGCAGGGGCCCAGGGCCGGGGAGGCAGGGAGGCGGGGAGGCCCTCGCAGGGGGAGGGCTCCCCTCCCAGCAGAGCCTGAGCCACCAGGGGAAGCTGGCGGCTCCCTGCCTACACGTCTCTCAGCACCTTTGGGCTCTGATGTAGGGCCAAGCAAGTGAGAAGGCAGGAAATGTGGAAGCCGAGCCGAGCTGAGCCCTCCTTCTGGGGGTCCCCCCTCACTCTCCACACGGGTGAGTACTGCAGGGAGTGATGCATCAGGGTGTCAGGGGGGCACCGATACAATCTGAACAAGGTGCGGACTTAGTATTGCGTGAATGTCCATTTCCTGATTTGCTCACTGCTCTGTGTTTTTGCGAGACGTTAGTGTTCGGGAAGGCTGGGCGAAGGGCATACAGGAACTTTTTGTGGTACTTCTGCACCACTTTTTTGTAATCCTGGAATTATTTTAAAATGAAAGCCAGGGGCACCTGGATGGCTCAGTCAGTTGAGCATCTGACTCTCAATTTTGGCTCAGGTTGTGATCCCAGGGTTGTGGGATCCATCGAACCCCACACTCTCTCTCTCCCTCTGCCCCTCTCCCCCACTCACAATCTCTCACAATCTCTCTCTCTCTCTCTCTCTCTCTCTCTCTCTCTCTCAAATGAAAATTGGGGGCACCTGGGCTGCTCAGTCAGTTAAGTGTTTGACTTGGGCTCAGATCATGATCTTGTGGTTTGTGAGTTCAAGCCCCACATCAGGCTCTCTGCTGTCGGCACAGAGCCCAACGTGGGGCTTGAACCCAGGAATGCTGAGATCGTGATCTGAGCCGAAGTCGGACACTTAACTGACTAAGCCTCCCAGGCACCCCAACTATGGCTTTCTTTAGTTTCTAGCCCTTGCTCGGTTCCTAGCAAGGAAATCTGGATTTTTTTCACTTCTCCCTTTTTCAATCATTGATTGAACACCCACATAACTCAGCCCGGGATGAAGGGGCAGGAAAGGCCACGGTTTCTTCGTGAGCCTGGCTAACCCGGCCAGGGTCCTTGGAGGCCGGCCACATGGGTCCCCCCGCCCCCTTCCAGAAGGGCTGGCCTGGGCCTCCCCACATGTGGGGAACAACCATCGCTAGGCCTGACTTTTCCAGGAAAAGATCAGAAATCTTTGCCCAAAAGGGACATTCAAGTAGGAAGTATATACGAGTGACTGTGACGTGCGTGCAGGTGTGGTGTGCACGCGGGTGGGTGGGAGACTGGGTCGCGAGTGGTCGTGTCCACCTCGGGGTCACCCCCTTCTCCCCTCGGGGAGTGACACAACCCAGTCCCGAGCGCTACCTGGAACGTCACCTCCCGCCGCTCGCCGACGTCCGTCTTGTTGCCAACCAGCATCACCACGACCTCCCCCGGGGGCGCCTCCCTCTCGAGGTCCTACAGCCACTGCTGGGCTTTGCAGAAGGAACCCTAACGAAGAAAAAACATGAACGCCACACAAATCTCACGGGTGCTCTTCATCGGCCCTCCCAGCAAAGACATGCGGGCGTGGCAATGCAGATGTCCACGGCCACGCTGCGAGGAAGCGCCCACCGTCCAGTGGGCCAGACGACAGACCCCCCCGGAGGGCTGCTCTGTCCCCTGAGGCGGGGCGGCCCGGTCTTCTGGCTTCGGGGCCCAGGTCATACCACAGCTCCTTCCCCTCCCCACAGGGCCCGAGTCTGGAGGCTGCGGGCTGTTCGGGGTCAGGCCTCGGGCCCCTCACTCCTGGGGGCCCTCCGGGACCACTCTGTGCGGGAGAGTTGGGGGCGTGGCTATCATCTGATCCTAACTTCCAGACCCTGGAGACCAGGTCTGGGGGGGGGGGGGGCGGGGGGAAACTGCCCTGGGCCCCAGGCTGCCCCTCTCCCCCCCCTGCCGCTGAGCTGCTCAGGTGGGCGGCCTCCCGTTCCCCAGCCCAACCCGTCTCCCTCCCCGCCCTCACCCCACCGTCTCTGGGTCTCTGCTCTCTCACTAAGGACTGTCTTCCCTTCCTGCTCACCTGCCCACCGTACCACCCGTGCCCCGCCTCACCCCCAACAGGCTAATCCCCACTTTCCCCTCCCTCCCTGCAGGAAGTCTCCCAACCCCAGGCTGAGTCAGGTGCCCCTCCTCTCAGCTCCCTTCCCTCCTCCTGCTCTAAGCACCTGCTCACGTACTTAGTAGCTACCCAGATGACACTGTGGGGGACGTACAGCCAGGGGCCGCGTACTATTTCCGCGACAACACCCGTCACCAATTCGGCGGGCACCCAAGGAACCGTGAGCGGTAGACGGGGGTGCTCCGTGCGGGGTTCTGAGAGGACCACGGAGGGGCACAAACTCAACCACGCAGGAGGAGCAGGGGTTATCAGTGAGGGCTTCCTGGAGGAAGTGACAGACTTTCATTAAGCGTTTTCTACCGGCTGTGGTGGTTTTACCATAAAGCACCAGCGCGGGCCGGTCACAGAAAGCCCCCAGAAGCTAGCGTCCCCGTGCCTGGGAGCCCAAGGAAGCAGGTGCCTCGCGAAGGCGGGTGGGGACGCGCCCGGGGGGAGCCTCACCCTCCTGGTGATGTCGTACACCAAGATGGCCCCACTGGCGCCCCTGAAGTACAAGCGGCAGACGCTGTGGTACTTCTCCTGGCCGGCCGTGTCCCAGATCTCCAGCTTCACAGCCACGGCGCCCGACTCCAGCTCCTTCGTGAAGAACGCGCCTGGAACGGAAGCCCGGGGACAGCTTCGCCCACAGGACGGGGTCTCCCCGCCCCCAGCTCGGGCCGGGCCGTCGTGAGCCCTGGGCCCAGAGAGACAGCTGGCCGAGTCACCATCGGGAAGGCCGAGCGATCCCCTCTCCCGGAAGACGGCGGCTTCCACGAAAGGAAAAGCGTTACAAGTTGCCGTGGACCCTTCGCAGATTCCGCAGAGGCTCCGGGCGGGAAGATGGGCTCTCGGGGCCCAAAGACAAAGTCCTCCGGACGGCGTGACGTGGAAGGACCTCTGGGCCTGGGCCTCCCCACATCTGGGGGCCTCTGACAACCAGGGGTCCAGCACGTCCCAGTGGGCTTCCAGCCATGCGGCTGAGCCCCGGGGACCTCTAGAACCGTCCGCACCCCCGCCCCACCGGCCGCTCAGTGACCAGACCAACCTGGCCGAGAGGTGCTCACGACCACATCAGTCGTCCCCCAAGTCCCTCCTGCCTCCCGCTGACCTTCTGGCCTCGTCGACGCCTCTCCCTGCCGACCTCCCTTCCCTGAGGGCCCCGCTCGGCGTCGTTCCTCTGGCCGCCCGGGTGTCCGCCGAGGTCTTCAGGCAACAATCAGCCTTCAAGGGCTTCTGCTGAGTCCCCCCCTCCTTCCCGAGGACGGGTCTCTAGCAGCCAACCTGTGCTCCTCACACACACACACACACACACACACACACACCCCTGATGGCACAGGTGGACTTCTGTGTTCTCACCTGTCGCCCTGGAGCCAGTGAGCCGGGACCTGTATTCATTCCCATCCCTGCTTAATAGTTACATGCAGCGAAGGACCTACCTGCCCCAAACCCTTCATTCTACGCACTGGGAAATCTGCCTCCCGTTTGACTTTTAGCTCTGAGCTTTACTTGCCGAAGCAGTGAGGTTTTAAAATAGTTGTTTAGCGGGGTGGCTCAGTCAGTTAAGCGCCCGACTCTTGATTTCAGCTCAGTTCTTGATCTCAGGGCTCGTGGGATCGAGCCCCACATCAGGCTCTGTGCTGACAGCACGGAGCCTGCTTGGGATTCTCCCCCCGCCCCTCACGAAATAAATAAACTTTATAAGTAAGTAAATGAAATTGGTGACACCAAGGTGTTCTGCTGTGTCCTCTCCAGAACTGGAGGGAGGGGCTGGGAGGGGCCGGGGAGGCCGTGTCCAGAGCACGGAGGAGGCTCTAGGCGGAGCTGCTGGCCTGCCCAGACCCCAGGCCAGGTTTGGGACCCATTAGGGGATACTGGCAAACACAACCGCGTGTTTGGTATTAAAACCGTCACCGCCAGGCCAAGCGCGTCCGTTCCCGGAGCTGCCATAACAGTTACTGCTAACTGGGTAGCTCAGAACAACAGACGTTCGTTCTTTCCGCCCTGGAGGCCAGAGGTCTAAAATCAAGCTGGCACCGGGGTTGGCCCCTTCTGGAATCTCTGAGAATTGTTTCCTTGCCTCTCTCCCGGCTTCTGGCAGTTGCCGGCACCTGCTGGCATTCCCCAGCTTGGAGACACGTCACCCCATCTCTGCCTGTGTCTCCACAGGGCCCTCCCTCTGTGACTCTGTGCTTGCTCCCTCTCTCCTGTTCTCCCTCTCTCCTGTTCTCTCTCTCTCCTGTTCTTATGAGCACATCTGTCGCCGATTCAGGGCCGGCCCCAAATCCAGGATGATCCCATCCCAACATCCTTAACTAATCACAGCTGCAAACACCCTTTTTCCAAACAAGGCCACATTCACAGGCCCTGGGGATCGGGATGTGGATTTATCTTTTGGGGGACAATGCAACCCGCTACGGACACTGGATAAGGGATGAGTCTGGGCTGAGGTTTTCAGCGCAGCGCGGGTAGAGTTCTCTCACACGAGAACCTAGTTTGGGGTGGCTCCTAACAGAACCCACCAACAGGCGTCCTCTGCCCGCACAGCCTGCATTGCCCTGTGTGTCCCCAAACCAGAAGTCAGATCAACTTCCGAGGTGTTGTGCCTGGATGTTTGTGTCCCCTCCCAAAATTCATAGGTGAAGTCCTAACCCACAAAGAGACGGTATTAGGAGGTAGGGCCTTTGGGAGGTGATCAGGGCTAGAACAGGTCATGAGGGTGGGGCCCCATGGTAGGATCATGACCTTGTGAGAAGAGATCCAGAAGGCTTGATCTCTCCCTCCTTCCCCCTCCCTCTCTCTCTCTCCCTCCCTCTCTCTCCCTGCTACCTTCCCTCTCTCTCTCTCCCCACCATCCCTCTCTCCCCTTCTCTCCCCTTCCTCCCTCCCTCCCTCCCTCTGCCCCCTACCTTCCCTCTCTCTCCTTCTCTCCCTCTCCCTTCCCTCCCTCTCTCCCTCTCCTCTCCCTCCCTCCTATGCAAGGACAAAGAAAGGCTACATGAGCACACAGCAAGATAGCAGCCAGACGGCAGGTACCCACAAGCCCAGAGAAGAGGCTCCAAAACAGAACCTACCGGCCTACATGCTGACCTCAGATGCCAGCCTCCAGGAGAGTGAGAATAAATCACTGCTGTGTAAGCCACCCCGTGGGTGGTGTTTGTTATGGCAGCCTGAGCAGCTACAGCTCTGGGTGGAACAAAGCTGCAGCCTATTTCCATAGTAGGACGAAGGGCTCCCAGCCCTCACGGGGCTTTTGCCAGGATGGAACGTGATGTAAGCAGGCCCCACTGCCAGCTTCCCCAGGGGCCTCTCGGATCTGCCTACTCTTCAGCAGCCCTAGCTCCTTATCTTTTCCTTCTCCACTTTGGTTTTTTTTTTTTTTTTTTTTGAATGTTTATTTGTTTTTGAAGGAGAGAGAGAGAGAGACAGAGCACGAGCGGGGGAGGGGCAGAGAGAGAGGGAGACACAGAATCCAAAATGGGCTCCAGGCTCCAAGCTGTCAGCACAGAGCCCGATGCGGGGCTCGAACTCACAAACCGTGAGATCATGACCTGAGCCGAAGTCGGACGCTAGACCGACTGGGCCCCCCAGGCACCCCTTCCTTCTCCACTTTGTAAAAGATGGCTCCCCGTTGAGCTTAAATCCATGTGCAACCCCAACCAATTTGCAAGGAGGGTTTCAGTCCAAGTGATGACCAGGCACGAATAACCAGATACTTGCAGAGACCAGAACCTTATCTGCCCCAGAGAGAGACACAAGCTCCCTCGGGGCCCCAGGAATGGAATCCAGAGCAACCTGCCAGTCCTGGGCCCCAGGGACCCCTGGGTTCCAACCAGGAAGAGCCCACATTAATCACTTGTTCAGAAACCCACGGACCGCATTGTCTACATTGTCACAGCTAAAGCCAAAAAGTGATTGAAAAGTAAACTTCCAGGGAATCCAGACCGACTTGGAGATTTTGCCTGAAATGATATTAGCAACAAGGTGGGGGGTGGGGAGGGATCAGGCCAAAACCCAGGGGATTTTCAGTTTCTCGAACACACTGGCACATTTTCACAGGCCTTGGATGGACTGAGCCGGGGGCGCCTGCACAGTGACGTATCGTGGCCCCGTCACGGCACAATCCAGGCCTCCTCCCCCTCCCCCCTCCCCCCTCCCCCACCTCCTCCTCCTAGGCTGGTCCCACCGAAGACCTCAACACAGGTGCCCCAGAGCCAAGGACGCTTCCGGCCACGCCCCTCGGCCACGCCCCAGCCTCAGCTGCACGCCCTCTGGGGTGGGGGGGCTCCCGGAAGCTGGTGCGCCGAACAGCCCCCATCTGCGCGCCCGGCTTGTACGGTATCGCCCCAGATTAAAAAGCGTCTCTACAAACGTTGACATAAGGGACGTGGTTGTGCTCGCTCTCCTTCTAATGTCAACAAACAGCTGACTCACTCCTCTGAGCCTCTTCGTGGCGTTTGCCTTTTCCATAAACATCATCATCGGAGCCCCGGTTGAAGGAGAAATGGATGCCTTCTCGGGGCCACCAGGATTCAGCAGCGACAGTGGAGAATGCTTGCCGCCTTTCCCTGACCGGAGAGGCACTGCTACCCGCGGGCGAATACGCCCACAACCACTAGATGTCAGCATTTCTCCAAAAGATGTCACTCCGTGCAGGCTGGGGAAATGGGCCCGAATCCCCGGGCTGCGGCCAGTTGGGACTCCAGGATGAGGGGTCGCTCTGTGGGAACACTGGTGGGGTCTTCGGGAGCTCTCTGTGGTTCAAGCCCCCCAGCCACAGCACTCCCACCTGGAGCCTCCACCTCCCCCACTAAGCTCTCTCCTGAAGTGGGACCCGGGCCTCGCAGGTAGGTGGCTGGGGGTGGCTGGGGTGGCCAGGAGAACCAGGGCTTTTCTGGTCTCCCCTCAGCAGGCTGCCCCCCCCCCCCCCGCCCCGAGGAGGCTATGCTCACTTGGGATTCCCACTCTGGCTCTGCTTCCGGGACATGAGTCTGTCTGTCCCGGTTACCGCTCTGGCTCCAGAATCCCCTGGTTGGAAGGATGGGGGTCTTGCCCTGAGACAGCTAGAACACCGTCCTGACTCAGACACCTTTCCAGAGGGCGGTACCCAGAGCCTGTGCCATCCTCTGTGGCCAGGTCACTGCACGCAATTGCCAACAGATCCAGACCTCCTGGGGGGGCCCAGGGACCCCAGCCCTCCTGGAGTAAAGTATCTTGAAGCCAGCATGCTCGGAAGGCAGCAGCACCCTGGACAAGCCAGCCCCTGGTCCCACCCTGTTTTCTGCAGTGCGGGCGTGGGTGATGACCTTAGTCACAAGATGGTGATCGGTGCCTTTAGACAGCCTTAAGCCCGCCTTGCAGGGAGAGCCCCCCCCTCCACCAGGTACAATCCCGCTTACCAACCCCTGGGGATCCGAGGCCCTGACCCCAAATCTCCACCCCCTGCAGACTCCTGCTTTACTGAAACCCGACCGCCTTCTGGATTCCACATGTGTCTGACCAGCACAGTCCTCGTCCCCTCCCTGCGGTGCTGGGCACGACCCGGGGCTCTGGGGGGAGTGTGGGAAGTGCCCGCACCCGAGCCATCGGCCCTGGCTTCTCCTCTAGCGGACTAAGGAAGGGCGTGCTGTCCCATGTCACTTACATCCCACGGTGGGCAGGATGCTCTTGAAGTCATTCTTCACGTACCGGAGAGCCAAGCTGGACTTGCCCACAGAGCTACTTCCCAAAAGGACCAGCTTGAACACGCGGGGCTGGCCCAGGGCAGCCCCGGGGCAGGGGACACCTCCCGCCTGCGCCATGCCCTGCAAAGAGACAGCATTTGCAGGAGGTTGAATGAATGAGTCGGAAGCAGCCTGGGTCGATATCCCTGCCCCACTCTGCAACCCCGTCTCCCCACCTGTAGAGTGGGGTGAGCCGTACCCGGGTGACAGGTCTGTTGTAAGGAACTAGTTGGGGGTCGTGTTTGGGAAGGGTACGGGCAGTGCCCAGCAGGACCCATAGTTATCATAGGGGCTAGTTATCATAGGGGCTTACTGCCCTCAATCCATTCTTCTCACTTTAAAAAAAAAAAACATTACTTAGGGGCGCCCGGGTGGCTCAGTCGGTTAAGCGTCCCACTTCGACTCAGGTCATGATCTCACAGTCTGTCAGTTCGAGCCCCGCATGGGGCTCTGCGCTGACCGCTCAGAGCCTGGAGCTGCTTCAGATTCTGTGTCTCCCTCTTTCTCTGCCCTTCCCCTGCTCTCGCTCTGTCTCTGTCTCTGTCTCTCTCAAAAATAAATAAACATTAAAAAAAAATTAACAAAAATAATAAATAATTTTTAAAAACCCATTACTTATTCCAAAAATTATCTGAAACATCCGAGAGGCAACGTACCGTCTCTGTGACTCACGGGTTCAAGTTGGTGTTTCAGAATTATCCACCTAAAGAAAAAGTTGGTGTCTCAAGGACCTCGACGTTTTGGTCCTTCCCACTGTGTCTAAAGCCTCAGCACCCAGAGAGATATGCCGTGGAGGAAAACAGCTCTGTGATCAAAACAAATTTGGGCAAACCGCGCGTATCTTTTCTGTACAGAAAACTTCGGGCACCTGCCACAGTAGAATGGAGACCGTCCTCGAGCACCGTGCTGCATTCGCACACTGAGCTATGGCCAGTCTTGCTTCACTCACGTCCCCAAACCCCCTCCCGCCAAAGATTGGTTTGAAGCCAATCCCAGAAGCCTCGCTGTTTCATCCGCAAATCTCAGTACATGTAGGGGAATCTTTTTCTCTTTGTAATTCATTTGTTCAAGAGATCAGATTGTCCTGCGACTTTCCAGTCTGGGTTTGGCTGTTTGCTTCCGCTGTGGTTACTGAGTGTGTCCTGTGAATGCTGTGTTTCCTAGAGCTGGGTGCTTCCGAACAGAGATCTGATCAGATACAGCAGGCCATCTCTTGGCCAGGATGCTTCGTGTGAGCCTTGCATTTCCTCAGAAGGCAAGTAGCGGCCAAGCGCTGTCGCGGTGATGCTAGGGGTCACTGAAGACGTTGCCAGACCCTCTGTTTCACGAGGAGCTACAGACTGGTGGCATTCCAAGGTCACCACTTTGTCTCCGTGTATTATCCGGGGCGCTTCTAGGAAGAATCCTCTTCTAAAAAAAATATCGACTGCCACCCCTGGCAGGCAGTCTTAGGAACATCTCTGCTCCCTCGTAACATGGTGGGGAGGAGGGAGACCCCCAAGGGTTATGGGAAGGGAGGAAGGGAAGGAATTTGGAAGAAGAGGAAAAGCATGTCAAAGTCTCAGCACAAACCGGGCTGGGTCTGAAATACTAACGAGGCTGTTCTAAGCAGAAGTGACGGGGCGGGGGGGGGGGGGGGGGGCGGTTACGGGTCTGGAGAGAAGGGTTCACTGGTGCTCCTGCCCCTTGGGGACAGGGGACCGTGGGAGGCATGTGAAGTGCCATCTTCTATGGGACTCACGAGTTTCTCCATCAAGTATGATGCTTACAGGGTCAACGTAGGATGTTTCAGAGAAGGTTTAGAAAAATAAAGCGTTTCAAGTTTTCCACCCATGGTTTTTGTGTTTTTGTTTTTGTCTTTGTTTTTTTAAGCTCCCCAAGTGATCCCGGTATCTGCCAAGGCTGAGAACCGCTGCTGTGACTTTTATCTTTGTTCTTCGGGGCTGGGGGCAGGGCAGCACACGCAGTAGGTGCCTAACGAACACCCGAGGAATGAGTAGCCGTGTACCATCCAAACACACAGGAAGGGGCAAATGACCCATCGAAGCACCAGTGTTTCGAAATGCCTGCCTCAACTGAGGACAATTTCTTAGGACTTGAGGCAGGACGCGAGCGACTTGGCCGGGAGCAGGCTCTCCGTGGAGAATCAGCCGGGGGTGGGTTCGGGGTACAGTGGCCTGGACGGCAGCCCAGCCCCGCCCACTTCTGCCGCTTCACACCCAGACACACAGCAGCCCCTCGAGGGTCCCGGGAGTGTCCGTCCTCCTCTCCGAGAGCCCTCCACCCATGCAGTTCCTTCCGCAGATTTCTGACCCATCGGTCTAAACTCAATTAGCCTAAGCCCATTAGGTCTAAACCCATTAGTCGAAGACTAAACTCAAAGCCAACGCAAAATAAACATGAACAAAATAGGAGAGACGCTGAAACGTCAGCCGGGCCCCCCAGGAATAAAATCTGTAGCTTGATTCCAACTCTGCAAGCCACGTGGCAAATCAGAGCCCAGGATTCTGAATGGAATCACCACGAAAGGTAATAAAATGATATTGTCTCAAAGTTCAGATATTTCCGGAGACTGACTATGCATCCACTCTGCTGTCAGATAAACTGGGGACTTTGCTTCTGGTAAAGCACCTAGATCCGCTCAGGGCTCGCTGTCCCAGCTGAAGCAGACTTCTGTCCTGCCTCAGCGGCCACCCCTGATCACATCCGGTCCCCACCAACAGCAGGTAAATAAAACAGATAAAAGTCTCTTCCATCACGTGGCCTGCGGTCCCCTGGCCCTTTTCTAGCTTGAATTAATCTCAGTTTGTAACTCTGCCTTAACTCAAAGAATTATTTTTTAACAACTTCACTCTCTTGCTGGACTAGAACTTCTTTGTTTTTTTAATTCTTTTTAAAAAATTTTTAATGTTTTTATTTATTTTTGAGAGAGAGACAGAGCACAAGCAGGAGAGGGGCAGAAAGAGAGGGAGACACAGAATCTGAAGCAGGCTCCAGGCCCTGAGCTGTCAGCACAGAGCCCGACGCGGGGCTCGAACTCGTGAACTGCGAGATCATGACCTGAGCCGGAGTCAGACACTTAATCAACTGAGCCACCCAGGTGCCCTACTGGACTGGAACTTCCGAGATGCACTTGATATAATTATTTTATTAATACCTTTTCGCATGCACCAGGCTGTAACCTCTCATGAGAGCAAGGACTGTGTTCGTTGATCGTATAGTAGGTGCTCAATAAATACCTCATGGACACGCGTAGGAAGGGTTCGGCAAGAAGCCGTATTGGACAGACGCGCTGTTTACACTGCACAGTTTGCTCGGCCGGCCAAACCCCAGGCAGCCTGCCAAGCGGTGACCTGGGGTATCTACAAAAAGGTAGAAAAAGATCCATACAGAGGGCTCAGCCCCGAGGGGCCAAGAAAAGCTGACCGATACTTGCTTCACGGTCACCCTGCACAGGTACTCGGGCGAGGCTGTGATAGGAGAAGCAGCCAAGCCTAACGAAGAGGCCAGCTCCACGGAGGGGCAGGGCAGACGTGCCCACACGCCCCTGACCGGCTCAGGCTGCATAGAGCGTCCCACTGAAGCTGAGCCGGAAGCCTCGGGGGGGTCCTGGCGTTACCCTCACCTTACAGAGAGGCCCAGCAGCTTTTCTAAGACAGAGACACAGAATTCGAAGCCGGAGCGGGCCGTGTTCACTCTCACCCTGGGTTCCCTGGGCACTGGTGTGGTGTCAGCCACTTGCAGAGGGTGCCAGCATGTGCTTCCCACTTCGAGAACAGTGGTGCAGGGGCGCCTGGGGCAGAGGGGGGGTGGTTCAGTTGGTTAAGCATCCGACTCTTGATTTCGGCTCAGGTCATGATCTCACCGTCTGTGAGTTCGAGCCCCGCACCGGGCTCTGCACTGACAGTGTGGAACTGCTTGGAGCTCTCTCTCTCTCTCCCTCTCGCTCTGCCCCTTCCCCGCTCGCTCCCTCTCTCAAAATAAATAAAATAAACATTAAAAAAAAAAAAAAAACAACAACAACAGTGGTGCACTGAGCCTGCCCAAGGGAGCCACCAGCCTGGACTCACCGAGGACAGTAGCTGAGGACAGTCAGCTCAATAGCAAACCCTCTGAAAAAGAGAGCAGGACGGTGGTCACCAAGGGCTGGGGGTGGGCAATGG
The DNA here is from genome assembly GCF_046562875.1 of Panthera onca. Classification (NCBI taxonomy): domain Eukaryota; kingdom Metazoa; phylum Chordata; class Mammalia; order Carnivora; family Felidae; genus Panthera; species Panthera onca. The sequence goes on along the minus strand of NC_138346.1, from coordinate 3,649,028 downwards.
GAAGATGTCAGTCTAAGGGTATGAACTTCCGGCTACAAGGTTAGCAAGGGCTGGGCATCCGATGTACGGCACGGAGGTCCTAGCTACTGATACTGTATCGTATACTCGCAAGTCCCCAAGAGGGTAGATCTTCACTGTTCTCAGTGCCAAAAAGAAACAGTAATTGTGAGACAGGACGAGGTGGCAGCTAACACCGTGCTGGGCATCCTGTCGCAATCCATAAATGTATCAAATCAACAGGGTGCCCGCCTTAAACCCACGGTGTCAGATGTCAGTTACACCCCAACAAAGCTGGAAAAAAGAAACACTTTTAAGGATGCAACTTCCAAGCTTTCTGCATCACCCCCCAGCTAACACCTCGCTTCTAACAGGAAGGACTTAAGGCTCCTGCTTAGAAGCCGGTCTCCCATTGATTTGTACTGGAATTTTGCACGGAGAAAGTTCTAACACACCTACGGCAGCACCTTCTCGAGTATGTAAAGATACCCCTTCAAGTTTGCCTTGCTATTTATGCGCTCAGATTAATAAAGCTCTTAAATCTAGAAAATCTTCAGCCCCAAACATGTCCGGATGAATCAAAACAGGTGGAATATGAACGAATACACCATTACCACGATATCACATTCCAGCATCTTGCTCCTTTGGTGGTGATACATCGCTTTGTTTAAAAATAGTATTTCATGGGGCGCCTGGGTGGCTCGGTTGGTTAAGCGTCTGACTCTTGGCTTCGGCTCAGATCATGATCTCATGGTTCATGAGTTGGAGCCCCCCATTGGGTAGTGCTTGGGATTCTCTCTCTCTCTTTCTCTCTCTCTCTCTCTCTCTCTCTGTCTGTCTCTGCCCCTCCCCTGCTCACTCTCTCTATCAAAATAAATAAATAAAAACTTAAGAAAATAAAAAATAAATAAAAATAGTATTTCACCATCAATATAAGCACATCGTTGTCGATAGGAAAAAAATTAAATCCCCCATAATCCTACATCCTTAATATAACCAGGAGTGCCATTTGCCTATTGTCTTCTTGTTTTTCTTTTCTACAAATCTTAAAAACAAGCCAACCAAAACCCATAGTTTTAACGTGAAATCATGTATCCTCCCCTTAAACAAAGCAATATGTATTAAAAGAAGCTTTTCACATTGCTGTATATGTTCTATATGCATTCAGCATACAGACATTTAATGACCCACAAAACACTCTCACAGCTTTTCCACTTGGCTGAACCATTTCCCAACTGCTAGATCTTTTCTTGGGCAGAAGTGTTTTCTCTGTAATGAATAAGGCTGCAGAAAGCACTTTCGTGTGTACGTTTCTGTGTGATTATACGTTGTAAGTTTCCAATAGTCATAGACTGGAGCCCTCTGTTCAGAGAGAAAATTAAAACTATGACTTCTGACCCAGCCTTTAGAATTTAATCAAGATGGGGTGATTTGAAGTCCTCCTAAACACAAAGATGTTCTCAGGAATGAAATATTCATGATTAGGGTGAAGAGACACTCTCTACGCTTGTCTCCTTTCCACAAAAGGGAAAAAGAAAGGGTTGCAAACCCAAGCTAGTCCTTTTTCGGGGTGGGAGAGGGCATTTGGGGGAAGGGTCTGATTTGCTGAGTCTGTCATGCAGGACGTCACCCGTGTGTCATCCCTGCCCCAGAGTGTAAAAAACACAGGGATTTCGTGCTGGTTATGCCGACGCCAGTCTGTGCTAACTGGGCACCTAGGTCATCTTAAATGGGTCCCTTCAAGGGCTCCTCTCCCCCGCCAGCAGTTTCCAGTGAACACCTGTCTAGGGTTTTCCCAAAGAGCCACTATTTAATTTTTGTAATCTTTATTTATTTTTGAGAGACAGAGTGAGAGCAGGGGAGAAGAAGAGAGAGAGGGAGACACAGAATGCGAAGCAGGCTCCAGGCTCCGAGCTGTCGGCACAGAGCCGGACGCGGGGCTCGAACTCAAAAACTGTGAGATCGTGGCTTGAGCCAGAGTCAGCCGCTCAACCAACTGAGCCATCCAGGCGCCCCTCAAAGGGCCCCTATTTAGACAGGAGGCCCCTTCTGGGAGCCTGACCTCGCCGCCACGGGGATCCAAACACCTCTGGTCGTCAGAAGAACAAACTCCTCACCTGGCACTTTGCCCTTTGGATACGTGCCCGAGGACAAAGTCACAGACACACTCACACACGTGCATACGTGTGCACACACAAACACACACCGAAATACACAGACACACAGACACTCACAGACACACAGACACTCACACACAGACACAAGCATCGCACACGCACGCACACACACACTCACACTCTACAAAGCACACGGAAGTTAAAACAATGACTCATGTGTGTCCCAGGCCTGGTCACCCCCGGGAAGCCTGACGGCTTGTCATCAGTGTCCCCGCAGGGCCTCTGCCTGCGACCCCTCTCTCAGTCCTGTGGCCTGGGGAAAGGTTTGCTTCCCTCACCAGGCGGCTGGGACGGTGGGAGGTGGGAGGGCCGGGAGGGGCGCAGGTCCTGCTCCAACAGAAAACAGGTCAGAACAGCAGCCCGGGCCCAGCCCCACCCCGCCTCCAGCTCCAAAGTCAACCTTCCTCCTCCCTTCCGGGAGGATCCCAGGGCAAAGTCCACCAGGGTCCGTGTCACCTGGGATGGGGGCAGGGCGGGCCAGATATAGAGCCTCTGCAGGTGTGAGCTGTCATTCAAGGCAGGGGAGCTGGGGGAAGCTCTAGGCTTTGTTCTCTGTCCCTCCTTTCAGTGCTGAGGATCCCTTGGTCCTTCCTGGGGGCTGCAGGTTCTCTGTTGCTCTCAAAACTTCAAGCTCAGGGAATAAAGGGTTGTATTTTGGTCCAATGAACTTATTCCTGCCACAGACAGCTGGAAGCCAGCTCTTGTGGGGCCCTGCCCCCGAACCAGAGGCAAGCCAGGGGGGGGCTGGTCCTGGGGTCGGACAACCAGATCCTGGTGCTACGGGTGGGGGTAGGGGGCGGTGAGGGGCTGTGTTTCTCTAACGCCCCCTCCCAGCCTTGTCACCCTTCGGCCCGACTGCTCCTCCCAGAGGACGAGAAGACCCGGCCACGGGAGGGACGGATGGAAGGGGGCTCCCATCCCACTTAGCTGCCAGGAGACATTCCCCACGCCCCCTGGGGTGCTGGGATCTTGTGTTGGAGGGGGTTCGTCTATGCCAGGCTCCTGCTGTCAGGCCCTCACACCGCCCCTTCAGGACCAGCTTCTTTCTGGTGTGCCCACACCGCCCCTGGGGCAGGGGATCCTTCCTTCACACAATCGTTTCCTTGGGGATGTGGCCACCTCCCAGGATCCCACCAACAAGCGTGGCTGGGCCCTGCCACTTTGGAGACCCAGGAGCTCTCCCTGCCTGTGAATGGCACCTTCACGCCCCCACACACACCCCTGCAGACCAGTAACCAAAGGTCCGGGGGAGGATGTGCTGTTCCGCCTATATAACCATACGGGGGAGGGTCCGGTTTTGAAACTGATGACGATGCTTTTCTTCTCTTTTTTAACAGGGATGGGCTTGTCCCCATTTACGGTGAAGTATCCACCTTCCTGCAGGTGGGGGGAAGGGGGCACAAAATGAGAGAGTGTTGTAAATCCCAGTTTTACGGCAGGAATGCAGAGACAAGGTCGTTGATCACCAGCATCCTACCTCCAAAAAGGGAGTTTTGTGCCTGAGGTCTGACAATAGATTTCAAAGCCAGGCCCTCACCACAGGAGAGATTTTTGGAATCCGTTCAGCCCCCATGTGACTATCCAGCTGCCCGGACATTCTATTACTGAGGGCCCCAAGGGGCAGGCTCAGGGCCCGTGTCTTCATCCCAGGCTCTGTGACAGACGGCCACCAGCATGTGTATCACCTCTCGGTTTCCGAGGGTCCGGGGTGTGCACACAGCCGGCTGGGTCCTCTGCTGAGGGTCTCCCAGGCTGCAGTCACGGTGTCGGCTCAGCCACAGGCTTTCTGGAGCCGGAGTTCCTTTCCGAGCCAGTTGTGGGCAGAACTCAGCTCCTTGCTGTTGCGGGACTGAGGTCCCCTGTTCCTGCTGGCGGTCAGCCAGGACCCGTCTCAGCCCTTACGGTCCACCTGCTGGCCCTTGTCATGTGGCCCCCTCCCACAGGGGTCACACATGCCAGCTTGCTTTTGCCAGGGCAGCAGGAGAGTCTCTCTGACTTCCAGACCCTCTTTTAAAGGGTTCGCCTGATTAGGTGAGGCCCACCAGGCACATCTTCCTTTTCATTAACGCAAAGTCAACTGATAAGGGACCTTAATTACATCTGCAAAAAACCCTTCGTCTTTGCCATGTAACATCACCTAACTCAGGAGGGACATCCATCCTATCGACAGCCCTGGGCATCCTCAGGGGGAAGGGATTATACGGGGTGTGGACACCACGGGCCGATAGTGCAGAATCCTGCCTACCCCATGCCTGAGCTAAGGCCCACACAGGGGGGCACACCTTGCCCAGCTGACCCAGAGTAAATCTACCCATTAGCGCACTGCTGGTGGACCGTGGGAAATCAGGCAAAAACGGCAAAGTCATTCACTTCTGTGACACCGTTAATATCATCTTGATGGAGCTGTATAACTTGTGAGCTCTCTCTCTTGGCATTTTATCAACTTTCCTGCACGCGCATCAGCAGAGGGAATCTTTGCTACGCCACGGAATCGGGCCGTACGTATGTACAAGCATCCACATTCGCAGGCGTATACAGTAAAACCTTGGTTTACGAGCATAATTCCTTCCGGAAACACACTTGTCATCCAAAGCGAATTTCAAGAACCGTTGGCTCAGGGGTGATCGTGTGACGTTCGGCATCACGTACTGCTCGGATCCCAAGACCACTCGTTTATCAAGTTAAAATTTATTAGAAACGTTTGCCCGTCCTGCGGAAGTCTTACAGAACAAGTAATTTGCAATCCAAGGTCTTACTGTGTTCCCCTTTGGAAAGAAATACAAAATCATAGAATGTGGAAGCCGGAAGGGCCCCTGGGGATTATCTGGTCTGAGCCCCCAGCTAGTGTCTGAAGACCGTCTGTAACACCCCCGCCAACCGATTCTTCAGACTCTGCTCTGCCATCTGCAGTGACCAGGGATTTTCTGCTTCCCGAGGCAGCCCCTGCATGTGGGTTCTTTCGCACCCAAACCAGCCTTCTGTAACGTCCCACCAGTGTGCCTTCCTGGGGTCACATGGCGAACGCCTGACCCACCGCCACAGAAACATCTCTGAGATTTTGGAAGCAGTTATCAGGGCTCGTCACAGACACTGCCAATGACCTGCCCAGCACCCCCCACCCTGCCCCCAATCCTTGTGTAGAGGCCACCGGTGTGGCCCAGACTGTTACCACATCTTTCCAGGAGACGCGCCCAGTGACCCCGCTGTGGGGGTTTGTGGGGAAGAGGTGCGTCCCCTTCCTTCTTGGGCTTCCTGTAGTTAAGGATCAGACCCAGTGTGCTAGATGGCTGAGGTACGGGTCTTCCAGAATGTTCTTATCTCCTAAGGCCTCTGAGATAAGCAGAAACGGCCATCTGCCTTGCCTCCAAACCTTCACCCTTGCTTATCTCAATGGAAAATTCCGGCAGGGATTTCTGAACACCGAGTGAAATTCCTCAGCTCAGCAATCAGTTCGGTGCTTGGCTCACTTCCAGGCTGGGCCGAGCAGAGCAGAGCAAAGAAGCAAAGTCCGGCCCGAGGCACCCAGGACCCTACAGGCCGGGACAGGGGCCTGCCCGGTGAGAGGCAGCCTCCCCAGGTTCGGACAAGGTGCTAACAGAGCGGTCGGTGCGAGCAGAAGAGGCAGGCTCCCCCGGCCAGACGGAAGGGGAGGGTCAAGATGGACCCTTCAGGGAGGTAACACCGGACCCACCGAGGAGGGACCAGAAACTCGCCCAACGGCAAGAAGACGAAGGGCCTTCTGACGGGGAGCAGTTGGGTAGCGACGGATGCCGTCCCCCTCCCTAGTCCGTGACCCCTCCCCTCATTCTGCTGCTCTCCACTGGCTAAAGGCTCCCAGGGCCTTTAGCGCTGCTGTTCCTTCTACCTGGAAATTTCTCCTCCCAGACGGACACACTTCAGGCCATGTTCGCTTCCGTTGTAACAAATGACCATAAACTGGGTGGCTCAAAACAACACAGACTTAACTCTTTTATAGTTCTGGAGCTTAGAAGTCGAAATTAAGGAGTTCACAGAGCTGTTTCCTCCCAGAGCCTCTGAGGGAGGATCTGTCCCCGGCCTTTCTCCTGACTTGCGGTGGCTGCTGGCAGCCCTCGGGGTCCCCTGGCTGCATCAGGCCCGTCCCTGCCTCGTCCTCACAGGGCCTCCTCGGTGGGCCTCCTTTTCTCACGAAGACACTGGCCTTGGATTTAGGACCCACCGCTTCATCCAGGATGACCTCATCTCCAGATCCCTAACTCAATGACATCTGCAAAAAGTCTTTTGCCAAATAGTGTCACAGTCACGTGTACCATAGGTTAAGACGTGGGCACATCTTTCAGGGGACCACACGATTCAGCCCACAACAGGGCCTGCTCTCACAGCCCCCTCCCCACAACTCTTCCTCTGACCGACCTACCCAAGCACTCCCTGCCCCTCGGCCTTGCGGTATTTTTCTCCATATGACACAGCGGCTCACATGTTTTATATTTTCCTTATTGTCTATTGCTGTCTCCCTGACTACACTATAAATTCCTAAGGGCAGGATTTTTTAACTGCTCTGTTCACTGTTGTAACTTCAGGGCCTAGAACAAGTCTGGCACATAACAGTCACCAGGTAAGTGTTGGTTGAACCAATCTTTGCATGTAAGCGTTTAGAGAAAATTCTGTACCCACGATTTCAGGATACTCCTGGATCAAACCCGTTCACCCATGAACCTAATATGAAGAATTCCTTGATTAGAAGGAAGGATTTCTGAAGACAGGAAGACCTACCTTTAAAGTCAAAACTAACATCACACTTAATGGAAAAGCAGTAGGAGTATTTTAATTAAATACAGAAGACCGAACAAGTATCCCCTGTATTAATTTTCCTTTTATTATTAATTTCCATGACATTAAATTCCCTTGGTCACACATTATGATAGTAAAACCAAAACACACACACACACACACACACAAAACAAGACAGAAAGAAATAATTAACATAAGAAAGAAGGATAGATGTCATTATTTACGGATAATTTTATACTTAGAAAATCCAACAGGACATCGGCTATAATATTATTAAGGATAGACTTTTAGAAAGTAACCAGATAAAAGTGAATTAAACTACCAAACATTAATTGATGAGAGACACAGAAGACCGGATACGTGAAGACACTCCATATGTTCCCAGAGATTAAGCATCATGACGTTGACACTTCCTCTAACCCAGCTTAATTTAATCCAACAGGAGCTACCATTTCCTTGGCATGCTTGATGAAAGCATAGAACAATCTGCCTGTCAAACATCGACTGTTGTAGGCTGGCTTAAGAACCTATGCCTCATGTCTTGTCTCAGTGGAATAACATGTTTTAACTTTCAAGTACACCACTTATAAATAAATATTCTGAGCACAGTCCATGATGGGGGAAAACTCATTAGCATGAACACACTCCCCATCCTTCCCACCACATACCTTCTAAATTTTTTTTTTAATGTTAATTTTTGAGACAGAGAGAGACGGAGCATGAACGGGGGAGGGGCAGAGAGAGAGGGAGACACAGAATCTGAAACAGGCTCCAGGCTCCGAGCTGTCAGCACAGAGCCCGACGCAGGACTCGAACTCACGAACCACGAGATCATGACCCACACTGAAGTCGGACGCTTAACCGACTGAGCCACCCAGGCGCCCCTCCCCCCCCACCACCACACACCTTCTAAAAGGGATTCTGGCTTCGCTTTCTCTGCTTGCTCCCCAGTCCCTGCCTTCCACGGGACTTTTTCTCCTGGCTGCCTGATTCCCAGCCTTACGGGGCTGACTTGGGAGTGCAAGTGAAGAGGGATAGAGCTGGAGAAGAGGTAAAGGGGGTACAGACCCCCAAGAACAAAGTGGGCAAGCCTGTCTGCATGTTCATGTTTCATGTGCGTGTACTGAAAACAGTAGACAGAGTTGAGTCTTAACATTTTTCTCCTCTCTGCCTTCTAATTTAGAGTATCTGGTCCATTTACCTTTAATGTAATTAATGATATGGTTCTATTTCAGTCTACCATCCTGATGTTCATTTTCCATTTGTTCCCTCTCTTCTTTGTTCCTTTGTTCTTTTTTTCCATCTCTGTGGAGTGCATCAAGCACTTGTCGTATTCCATTCTCTCTCTTTTAGTGATTTCTTAAGTATATTATATTATAGGGGTGCCTGGGTGGCTCAGTCAGTTAAGCATCTGACTTCGGCTGAGGTCATGATCTTGCGGTCATTGAGTTTGAGCCCCGCATCGGGCTCTGTGCTGACATCTCAGAGCCTGGAGCCTGCTTCAGATTCTGTGTCTCCCTCTCTCTCTGCTCCTCCCCTGCTCATGCTCTGTCTCTCAAAAATGAATAAACATTTTTAAAAAGTATATTATATTATAATTGTAAGTTATCTGATTTCCACTGGGTACTTTTTTTTTATAATTTCTGAATCTCTTCTGAAATTCACACTTCTTTGCCTATTATATGATCTCTCTTTCCATACGGATTCTTGACCATATTTGTCAGAGTGTTTTAAACTTTTTGTGCACAAATTCCAACATCTGGTTTGTTTGTGAGTCTGTCTCTATTGATTGGTTGTTTTGTTTTGTTTTGTTTTTCTCTTAACCATGGGTCTCATTTCCTTTACCCTTGAAGAGTGTTGACCTGTTTTCAGCAGCCAGTTCAATTACTGGTGGATCACCACGAACCTGTGGGAATTTTGCTTCATACCTGGTTGGGGTGGGACCTATTTTGATTTGCCATGGATCCTAGGGTGAATATTAGTCCTGGCACATAGCCTTGGCTCCTAAACTGAGGCCCTTCTGGGGTCTCAATGGAAAGCCTAAGGCATCTACCAAGCTCTTCTATGTGACAGAACATGAACTCCACACTCTGTCTCCCCTACAGTGGGCAGGAGCTGAGGCCCTGTCAGCTCTTCGTGCCCTACAGGTGACACTTGCCACCAAGCTTCTTGCAGTCTTACCTGTGTGTGTGCACCATTGAGACATCAGCTAAGGATTTCAGGACAATCAAGATGCAGTATTTGGGGGCTCTCTCCTCTGTGGCCCCCTTCTCTTTAAGATTTCATCCCTCTCCCCAACAACAGCAGAATACATATTCTCCTCAAGCTCCTGTGGAACACTCACCAAGATAGACCACGTCCTGAGTCATCAAACACACTTTCACAAACCTAAAAGAATAGAAATCATACAGTGTCTGCTCTCAGTTCAACAAAATTAACCTAGAAATCAGTAATAGAAAGATAACTGGAAAATCCCCAAATACATGGAGATTCAACAACATACTTCCAAATAACGCGGGAGGCAAAGAAGAAATCTAACAGGAAACTTTAAAATGTTTTGAACTAAATGAAAATGAAAATACAACTTATCGAAATTTGCTAGATGCAGCAAAAGCAGCACTCAGAGGGAAATAGATAGCAGTGAACGTAGTAGAAAAGAAGATAGATCTAAAATCAATCATCCAAGCCTCCACCCTGGGAAACTAGAAAAAGAAGAACAAGTTAAATCCAAAGTAAGCAGAAGAAAAGAAAGAATAAGAATTAGAGGAGATGTCATTGTAACTGAAAACAGGAAATCAACAGAGAAAATCAAAGAAATCAAAAACCGGTTCTGTGAGAAGATCAATAAATTAATAAGCCACTAGCCAGGCTAAGAAAAAAAAAAAGAGGGAGGAAACAAATTATTAATACTGGAAATGAAAGAGGACATCACTACAGGCTCATGGACAATAAAAGGATAATGAAGGAATACTGTGAACAACTCCATACCCACAACATGATAACCTGGATGACACGGACCAGTTCCTGGAAAGACACAATCTGCCAAAACTCACGCAAGAAGAAATCATCTGAATAGGCTTATGTCTATCAAAGAAACTGAATCAGTAATTAATAACCTTCCAAAACAGAAAGCACCAGGTCTGGATGCGTTCACTGGTGAATTCTACCAAACATTGAAAGAAGAGATCAAACCAGGTCTCTACAATCTCCTCCAGAGGACACAAGTAGAGGGAATACTTCTTAACTCATTCTATGAGGCCAGCATTACCTTAATACCAAAACCAAAGACATTATAAGAAAAGAAAACGACAGAGGGTGGTTCAGTTGGTTAAGCGTCCAACTTCGGCTTGGGTCATGATCTCGCGGTTCATGAGTTCGAGCCCTGCATCAGGCTCTGCACTGACAGCTCAGAGCCTGGAGCCTGTTTGCATTCTGTGTCTCCCTCTCTCTCTGCCCTCCTCCGCTCTCTCTCTCTCTCTCAAAAATAAATAAACATTAAAAAAAAAAAAAAGAAAACTAGAGATCAATATCTCTCATGAACAGATACAAAAGTCCTCAACAAATATTGTCAAATCAAATTCAACAATGTATAAAAAGAATTATTCATGACGACCAAGTGGGATTTAACCCACGTATGCAAGGCTAGTTTAACATTCAAAAATCAGTTAATGCGATCCATTACATTTAGAGGCTGAAACAGAAAAATCACAGGGTCGAGTCGGTAGATGCAGAAAAAGCATTTACAAAACCCAACACCCTTTCACGACAAAGACTCTCAGTACACTAAGATTTTCCCCCTTATTTTCTAGCCATTCTTGGCAGCCTGAACTGCATTCTCTGACTCTTCAGACCTGTAAGTTCTAGTTGCCCTGCCCTGAGCACGTGGGGAGGCCCTCAGAGGGAAGTCGTATCAACACGATCTCATGCAGAGCAGGTCCCTTCCTTCAAGGGCCGAGTCACCCCCGCTTCTTCATCCCACGCCAGGCTCCGTGCTGGGTCTTGCACATTCCCAGTCCTTCGCTGCTCACAACCTCCCGTGCTCTGGACCCAGCTTTATTCATCTTTTACAGATGTAGGAACCGAGGCTCAGAGAAGTCAATGACCTACTGCGGGTCCCACAACCTGCAAAGGACAGAGCAGTCTCCGAACTCACGTCTGTCAGATGCCAAGGCCAGGGCCTGACCCTCCCTCTGTGCTGGTTGACCGGCACTTCCTTCTCTCAGTCAGGGAGGGCAAGGCAGCGGCCAGGCGGGCCCTCTACAGAGTGTAGTGCTGGACGTTCCAGCTGCAGGGGTGAGAGGTGAGAGCCCATCCCTCCGGGTGCTCCCCCCGAACCTGTCCTATCAGCAAAGCGGGAGGAGGGAGTTGCTGGGAGGTGAGGAACCCTGGACCAGCTGCTGGCTGGGGAGGCGACGTCCAGATCGGGGCCCCTGTCTGGCGCTGGTGTGGCCGTCGCTCTTGAGACTCTATAGCACCAGCTTAGCCCCTCCTTCCCCAGCTGCAGGGTCCCCAGTCCCTGCCCAGCGGTGGGCACAGGCCGCCAGGTTGTCAGCTCTTCGGCCGTAAGGACTGACAGGGATTTCAGTGGTGGGGGGATCCTGGCAGTAGGTCTCGTGGGGGCTGGGCTGAAGTGATTCAGGACTTGCTGCAGCTCCGGGGACCAAATTATAATCTGCCGCCCCTCTAGAGTCCCACCGCTGTCCTTCCGTTCCTTCCTTCTGTCCACTTTCTTGGTCTCTGCTCTTGTGGCCAAGTGCCCACAAGAGAACATGATCATCCTAGTTAGTCACGTGGAACAAACAAGTGACATAGTGCGTGTGTGCTCGTGTTACAACCGTTATCTCTGTGGGGTAAACTCCGTGCCCCTGTCAGCTGGGGCCCAGGAGAGATGGGGGTGCCTCCCAGCATGATCCGTGCAGCACGCGGGGCCAAGCTCTGAAGGACTTGGGCTCGGTCCGCTGTCCCATGTCGGGTGATTATCCTCTCAGAGACCCCTCGTTGGGTTCAGCTCTGCACTAGTTTCCTGGGACTGGGGGCTTAAAACAAGAGAAATGTGTTGCCCCACAATCCTGGAGGCCCGGAAATCAAGGTGTCCATAAGACTGGTTCCTTCCAGAAGCTCTGAGAGGGAATCTGTTCCACGCTTCTCTCCTAGTTTCTGGTGGTTCCTGGCAACCCCTGGTTCTCCTAGGACGCAAATTTTGGGGGATGCTCGTCAACCTAGTACTAACACTTAGTGTCCAAAGACCTCCTCTTGGTTCAGGAACCCCCGAAGGACTGGGCCTGAACAAACGCCCAGTTCGCTTTTCGCAGAGACAGACCTCCCCATAAGCATGTTGGCCGAGCTTCTCGTGAAGATTTATGACGCCCACGGTGTTACGAGTTGGACTGCGTCTCTCCCAGAATTCATACGCTGAAGCTAATGCCCAGTACCTCCGCGTGAGACCTCATTTGGACATAGAGGCCAAAGAGCGGTAATCGGGTTAAAGTGAGGTCATCACAGTGGGACCTAGCCCAGTACAACAGGTGTCCTTACAAAAAGGGAAAGTTAGGCCGAGATGGAGGAAACGCTTCTAGAAGCCAGAGGACGCCAAGGATTCCACCAGAAGCCAGGGAGGGGCAGGGGGCCGATGCTTCCCCACTGTCTCCAATGTATTTTGAAAACATTCTTTTGGCTGCAAGTTACGAAGTTAACTGAAGCTACCAGGAATAGAAGGGATTTTATTAGACATCTACTGAGGTTGCTCATCAAAGCCCAGAGCAGGGGGCTTGGAATCCACATCTCTGCCCCTCTGTGTTCACAGCAGCCCTCAGATCTGGGATGGACGAGAGACCAGCCCTGCCCGGCTGCCAATCACCCCGCAAACTCCCCAAACTCCCATCCCCATGAGCCATCGACGGTGGGGGACGCTAGGGGAGGCAGATGGGGTGTGGGGAACGTGAACAAACGTCTGAGCAAAAGGGGGTTCCTTGTGCACAGGGCAGACAGTCCTCAGAGCGATGGCTGTTACTGGAATGATTATCACGTAATTATTATTACTCATGCGGTGCACGGCCTACAAACTCCAAAACATGACAACCAGTCTGGTTTTATATTGTTTCAACTTCTCAGGGCAAATGTACCTAAAATGCATGCTGATCCCAGACAGGAAAGACACCCGTGGCTGTTCCGGAAGCGGCTCGGGCGTCCCTGCAAATTCCACGGGTTGAAACCCCACGCCCCCATCCCTCTCCACCCCCACCATCTGATGGCGTTCAGAAGCAGGGCCTTTGGGGGAAGATTAGGCACAAGGGCGAGGGCGAGTCCTTTAGTGCCCTTGTAAAAGAAACCCCGGAGAGACCCCCCCCGCCCCTTGCACCACTGAGGACACAGCAAGTCCCTGAACCAGGAAGCAGGCCTCCACCAGACACGGAATCCACCAGCACCTTGATCTTGGACTCTGTAGCTTCCAGATCTGTGGGAAATGAAGGTGCTGCTCTGCTATAGCAGCCCTAAGGGACTAAGACAGCCACAGAAAGCTCCAGGTGGGGCACCCGGCATGGGGGCTGAGTCACTCTGTGGCAGCCTTGCCGGGCAGGCGGGGCCCTTGACCCACGTCTTGTCCAACAGACCCTGGGCTCTGTTAGCTCCGAAAGCGGGCTCCGTGAATTCTAGACCCGTGTGATATGATCCTAGGACCAGCGTTGCTCGGCCAGCTGCGTTTGGAAGGACCGCTCCCTGCAATCCCTTCTTGGGGAGTCAATGAACCATCCCATTTGCCCGAGGAGTCCCCTGGGGGAGCTGTGCACCACCCCACCCCGTTCACCTTTACTTCGACCCGCATTTCCCAAAGTTACTGGACCCTAAGTGCATCTTTCGTGAACTACCTATTATGTGCCCTGGGACTAGTGGTAAGGAAGCACATGTTGAGGGAACCCACCCAACCTGGTGCCAGTGCCTCCTTGGGGCACTCCTGGACATGTATCCCTCCCTGAGGCTCCTTGTGCCCCTTAGGCCCCAGCGCTAAAAACGTCCTTGCTCGTGCTGCACGAGTGCCCTGCACCCATGCCTGCTGCCCTCCCAGCAGCCATGCCATTCAGCTTCTTCGCATCACCAAGCCCCCTCCCCCACTTGCCCTTCTGGACACTCTGTCGATGGCCCACATAAATTTACTCCCAGAACGAGACCAAACCCCCAAGAGCAGTCTGACCAACACAGAATGGAGTGAGCACGTCATTTCTTTTGCACAAGAGATCTGCAAACTTGTCCTTCATTAAGTATTTATCAAAAACCTTCCCGTGCCCCCCGGAACTGTGCCAGAGAGCCCTGCAGCCACACAGAAAAGCCCTCGAGGAGCCTACTGTGGATTGAAAAGGCCAAAGGAAACTTCGCAGAAGTAAATCATAATACAAATTCCATCACTCGCAACAGCAATACAAGGAATGTTGCCCTAACAGTAGATGGTGAGCCCCTGAGAGCATGAAGGGCAGTCAGAGTCGCCCAGAGCACTCAGTGCCCACCCCCCCCCCAACCCCACCCCGGGCCAGAAGCTCAGGATGCGCTGGAAGAAACGCTGTTTGGAAGCCAGGCAAGGGAAGGCAGGTACCTGATCCCCTTCCAGGCCTTTCTTCCTCTCCAGCTTTGCTGTGAAGAAGTCTTCTCCTAAGGACCGCGGCCCGAGTAGATGGTTATCCTGCCCAGAGCACGGCAGGATGCAGAAGACCCCATCCCAGGGGGCAGAACTGGAAACAGGGGCTGGGGTAAGATTCCACAGCGGGAGGCTCTGTAATTACACCAGGACTGGTAACTGTAAAAGCCCCAATAACCACAGGAGGCGCCACCATCGACAGTGACAAAGATGATCTTCAAGGATGCCGGGAAGGGCTTTGCTTCCCTTGGGACTCCACCAAAGGAGGCCACCCCTCTGCCTCATTCCCGGACGACCTTCAGAACATAGTTATTGAACTGGTCAGTGAACAGGTGCATGGTGGGTAAATAGGAAAAAAAAAAAAAAAGACCTAGCAGAGTTAAACGGCCATTTGAGTGAATGAATGAAAGACACGTGTCCTTCAGGAACTAAAATAATTTGAGTCCCGGCATGCTGATGGTTTCCCCCACAATGCATTCGTCGACCACCCAGAAAGGCAAAAGCAAGCTCTTGCCCAAGACTGGGAAGCAGAAAGTTATTGATGTATCCTGCTTGCACACGCGTGTGCACACACACACCCACGGGGGTTCACACAAGCTTACCTGCGGATGTGTGGTCTGAGTTGTCTCTTTCTCGCTCGCCTCTCTCGGGCACTGACATGGCTCTGGGCCTGTTCTGGAGGGTGGTCCTCCTTCCTGGGATCAGCTCTGGCCGGTCCCTCGGCCCAGTCCCTGCCCTTCTCACCCCACCTCTCCTCCCCAAGACCAGGGCCCCTCCTTCCTCTTGGGAGCTGTGTCTCATTTCTGCCCCATCAGGGCAGCCAGGGGCCTTGGTCAATAGCTAAGTTCTGGTGCTGAGCCAGGATCCTGAGTCCCCTTCTCAGAGTGACAGGCCTGGTGTTTCCGGAGAGGACAGACATGGTTGTGGGGGAGAAACAAGAATTTTCCCTCTACCCTTCTGCATTCCTTGGCTGAGAGCCCTGCAATACAAGACAGAATAGCAAGAGAAACACAAACGGAAGTTGATTAAGACGCATCCACGGGAGACACCCGGAAAAGAGTGGCTCAAGCCACTGGCTGAAATACCATGTTCAGCTAGAGACAAAAGGCAGAAAGGCACGGGGGGTCCAGTTACGGGGAGGTTACCAGGAAAAGCGCAGTAAACCAGGATAAGCTTGTGCAGATTTGAGTGGCTCCTTGTCCCCTGATCAGAGTTTCTTGTGGTTTAGAGTCTCTTCTCTTTCTGGTAGAGAGGGAGCCACCCCCACACCCAGAGCTGTCCTGTGTACATGCAAATTTCTCTTACAAAGGAGCAACTGCCACCCCGTTTTCTGCGCTTCTCCTGTGTCTCCTGTTTCTTAAAATAATCGGCTCAGAATAACCCTCATGCCAAAGAGGCATTTGGGGGATGGCAGAACTTGCTACCCTTCACAGCCTGACGCTTTTGTCCTTAGGGCAGGGAAATCGGGGCCCTGAGGCCCAGGTCACAGCAAGGCAGCCACGCACAGCTTCCCCGCCTGGGTCTTCCTCGGCTTCAGCTTCTTCCCGTGGGAGTAGATCACACCCATCCACAAAGCAGGAGTCCCTTCCTGATGGTCCGTGAGAAGCTGCGTTGGAGCAGGGTGTCGACGTACTCGACTCATGCCTCAACTCCTTTTGCTGCCTTGAGAGGCACTGAGGACAGGAACTGGTTCTCGCTCGTTTCTCTTCTCTCCCGTGCACACAGTAGGTTCTCTGCTGCGCCTGCGTCTTGGGTCCTGGACTCCCCCGGACAGTCTGCAGGGCTGGCCACTTCGGCGATCATTGTTCCGAGGCCCCTGTCTCGCGCTGTGGATTGCATTTTGCTAGGAGTCAGGAAAATGTCTCCTAGGAAGAAAACCGTATCATCTTTGTTCTGCTCGAAACAAAGCCAAATTTTATCGGCTGTTCTTTGGGGAAATGGATGTAAAGAATTCACCTTGAGCACAGGATGCAAATGAGTCAGTGGCAAACTATTTTTCTCTCATGTTCCTAAAATAGATCGGGTGCCGACGGGGAGGCCTCGCCTTGGCCCGGAGCCCTGAGCGCTGTTACAGCTGAGAGCGGGACCAGGCAGAGCCAGACTCTTCCAGAGTGTTCTCGATTGGTCACTGTCATCTTCAAATGCAGAAATTTCCACTGACTTTCCCCCCCACCCCAGGAGAAAGTCCTCAGAGCATTATTCAGCATCACATAAACTTGGTGACATGTTTGTACGGTTTAAAACTTGGCCAGTTGAGGACACGGAGTGCTTTTAAAGCCACTGCCAAAAATATGGCAGTCATCTTCTAGTAATAATGAAAAAGATCTGAAACAGCTGTGCTCAATTTCCGCTTCTGGAGGCTCGGGGGTGCGTGATTGATAAGGACGGTGTTTTGCTCACGAATACAGTGATCCTTGGAGGGGAAAGGCCGCATGAGCTAACTGGAACACGGACGTAGTGGAGGGGCACGGCGACTCCGCCCTCAAAACGCCTCCCCAGATGTGCGGGCACCGACGGCCCGCCAGACCGCGCAGGAACCAGCCGGCGCCTAAGATCGCCCGGACAGTCGTGCCAAACGGACGACGACGGCAAATCCAAACACAGCCCGGAACACCCCAGCTCTGCCTGGGTGTGCAAATGCTAACAGGGATTAATTGGCTAATCGGTTGCGGGGTGGGGGGGGTTGTGGAGGGAGCTCCAAGATTCATTTCACGGCAGGTTAAACAAGCCAGCCGACACTGTGGGCGAATCACCTGCTTCTCTTGGCATCCTGATGTTTCCAGTGGTCCTTCTGCAGGAAAACCGCGTGTCGTGGGGATGGGACCCCACCACTAACGGTGGGAAGGAAACAGATGGGACTACCCAAGCTCCTAAACTCTCCCCGAGACGGTGTCACCTCGGCGGAACACCAACGGTCCCTTTGTTTATCCAGCATCCCCGAGTCCTGGAGGAAGTGATGCGTATGGATGATGTGCTGGGCAGCTCCTTAAGTTGTGGTCCCTTCAAAGTCATTGCACTAAAACTGACTTTGACCTGGTGTCTAAAGGGCAAACGCTCTCTTCTGTTGCCAGCTTCTGTGTTTGTTGGTTTGGTGGTTTTCCCTTTTAAGACACTCTTTTTTCAGATTGAAGTATAACTTACACGTAATAAGATGCACGGATTTTAAGCGTAGATGTGTTTCCACGTGCATGCAAAAATCGGATGACAAATGTATACGTGCATGTCGTGGCGGGGTGGGGGGTGATGACCATCTGGTTTCAGTTTCTCCGGGACTATCCCTGTTTTAAAACTGAAAGTCGGACATCTCAGGAAGCCCCTCCTCCCAGGTGATGACCTGGACAGGGTTGGCGGGGGGTGGTCACCCTTTGTAGCAACCACCTCACCGGGGGTACACGACATGGCCATCTCCCCCAAAAGGTCCCCTTGGGCCTCTTGGTAGTCAATCCATCCCCCACCTCAGATAGCAGTCACTGTTCTCACTTCTATCCCCACAGCTCAGTGTTGCTGTTCTAGAATTTCACAGAAATGGGACCAGTCGATGTTTTTGCATCTGGCTTCTTTCACTCAACGTAGTGTGTTGGCGACTCATCCACGTTACTGCCTATGCGGTTTGTTACTTTTCACTGCTGAGTGGTGTCACCTCTGGAACCTCGATGGGCTTATCCATTCACCCACCGACGGGCACTGGGTTGGTTTTCAGCTCTTGACTGTTAGAAATATTCCGGTACGCATCTTTTTGTGGACACGTTTCCACCTCCCTTGGGCAAACACTGAGAGTGACGACCGGATCACAGGGCAGGCTACGTTTCTAAGAACAGCGCTCCAAAGTGGCTGTAGAACTTTACACTCCCACCGACAGCGTCCGAGACTTCCCTGGACTCAACATCCTCACCCACACACACGCTTGCCGGACCTTTCCACTGTGGACCTTCCAGCGTGTGCAAAGTGGTATGTTACTTGGCTTTATTTTGCATGTCCTTGGAGATAAGGAAGCCGAGCACCTCCCTCGCTGGTTTTTGGTCATTTGTACGTGATCTTAAAGGAGGGGTCTGTGCCAATCTACAAATCTCTTGCCCATTATTTGTTGTTTTAAATCATTTTACTTTCTTTTTTTCATCACAAAAGTGTACTCTGTTTATTCTCTATAGTTAAGAGTCTGCTTCTTGGTTTTCCCCTCTCTCTCCTTTTTTCCTCGCTCATTTGTCTTGTTTCTGAAATTCCACTCAGGAATGAGATCACGCGGTATTTATCTTTCTCCCGACTGACTTACTTCACTTCGCATAATACTCTCCAGCTCCATCCATGTTGTTGCAAAAGGCAAGATTTCGTTCTTTTCGATCACCGAGTAATATTCCATTGTGTATATATACCACTTCTTTTTTTTTAAACACCAGCGTAGGACTAGACAAGAAATTTGTTTGCTTATTTATTTATTTGAGAGGGGGAGAGAGAGAGAGAGAGAGAGCACAAGCAGGGGAGGGGCAGAGAGAGAGGGAGTCACAGAATGCCAAGCAGGCTCCAGGCTCTGAGCTGTCAGCACAGAGACCGACGCGGGGCTCGAACTCACAGACCGCGAGATCATGACCTGAGCCAAGGTCGGACGCTCATCCGACTGAGCCACCCAACTGCCCCCACTTCTTTATCCATTCATCAGTCAGTGGACATTTAGGCTCTTTCCATAGTTGGGCTATTGTAAATAATGCTGCAATTGGGGCGCCTGGGTGGCTCAGTCGGCTAAGCGTCCGACTTTGGTTCAGGTCATGATCTCACGGTTCGTGAGTTCGAGCCCACGTCAGGCTCTGTGCTGACAGCTCAGAGCCTGGAGCCTGTTTCAGATTCTGTGTCTCCCTCTCTCTCTGACCCTCCCCCGTTCATGCTCTGTCTCTCTCTGTCTCAAAAAGTAAATAAACGTTAAAAAAATAAAATAAAATAAAATAATGCTGCCATAAACATAGGGGTGCATGCAGCTTTCGAATGAGTGTTTTTGTATTCTTTGGGTAAATGCCTAGTAGTGCAGCCACTGGATCATAGAGTAGTTCTATTTTTAGTTTTTTGAGAAACCTCCGTACAGTCTCCTACAATTCTTCCCCATTATTTAAAGGACCCACTTATATCTTTCTGACTGATTTGCAGGAAATCTTTATATGTTCTAGATAGAAGTACTCTGTCACATCTGTGGATTGTGGACATTTTCTCCCAGATTGGCCCATGTTCTTCATTTTCATAATTGAATTTTTAAATAAGCAGAAATATTTAATTTTTGATGAAATCCCATCTATCAATCTTGTATTTGATGATCAGTGCCTTTTGTATACCACCTAAGAAATGTTTGCCTACCCCA
Organism: Panthera onca; assembly: GCF_046562875.1. Taxonomy (NCBI): domain Eukaryota; kingdom Metazoa; phylum Chordata; class Mammalia; order Carnivora; family Felidae; genus Panthera; species Panthera onca. Next base: position 3,629,116 of record NC_138346.1, on the reverse strand, counting down.
AGGTCTCAAAGGCACACTCTTCCATTTTTCTCCTAAAATGTTTATAGATTCGGCTTTTAAGGTTAGGTTGGAAATCTACTAGGATTTGATTATTGAGTGTATTGTGACGCAAGAGTCAAGCTTTATTTTGCCTCTAGATATCCAGGGGTTCCAGCCCCAGTTACTAAAAAAAGACTTTCCTGTCTCCATTGAATTATCTTGGTGCTTTTGTTAAAAATCAGCTGACCACTGCGGTGACCTGACCTTGGGACCCGTTTTTTCATATTTTTTTCTTTCTGTCCCTCAGTTTGGGTAATTTTATTGACCATTTCTCCTGTTCCATATCCTTTCTTCTACATTAGCCAATCTATTCTGAATACTATTGAGTGAATCTTTCGTGGCAAATATTATATTTTCCAGTTCTACAATTTCTATCTGATTCATTTTTAGAATTCCCAAATCCTTCCTAAAATTCTCTCTCGCTTCATCCATTATATCCATGTTCCTTGTAGTTATTTTATGTGACTCATCTGCTAATTTCATCATTGGGGGCACCTGTGAGTCCCTCCTGACTGGTTATCTTTCCTCTTGACTATGAGTCTCATTTTCTTGCTTCCTCTTGTATCTAGTAATTTTTCATTTGCGCTGGAGACAGTGCTCATGACTCTGGATTCTAGTATCTTCTTCTGAAGAGCACTGGATTTGGTTCCAGCAGACAGTTAGCCTTGATCCCACACATGGCCTTGATGTGCTGAGACTCAGTTCCAGGCTTTGTTCCGAGATGTCTATTTTCATTTTCCTGTCATATCCCTTAGTCCTTGTATGCGGTCTTACTGTTAAGGTACGTCCCTCTGGAGTTGCAGCGAAAGGCTCTGGGTGATCGCCACGTCCCTCTATCTCTGTAGGACTTGAATTCCTACTTCACCTCCCCAGCACTAGGCAGCTGCAGGAACGTCTCCTCAACTCAGGCTTTCAGTTCTTGCTTTCTTCGGGGTGTATCGGAGTCTCACTTCACACACCTACTTCAGGGCCCAGCCACAGGTTCTGATTAAGTTAGCACGCAGATCCTGAGGCTCGGTCCTCTATGCAGCCCCCTTCTATGGGGCTTCCTCACTCGATTCCCCACTGCACTTGCAGCCCCCGCCTCTGACATCTCCTTGCTCAGTGCCGTCGGTCCTCAGTTCTATCCCCAGGGCACCCCGAAGCCTGGGAATGTCTTCTGGGAGAGTAATGTCACTTCTCTGACTTCCCTCGCTTCAAGGGTTGTAACCTTTCCAGTCTCTACCTGCTCTGATTACTCTCCAGTGCCTGAGAATGACTGATGTTATATTTTGTTTGAGGTTTATAATTGTTGTCGGCAGGAAGGTTGGTTCGACATAAGCTTCATCTCCATTGCTAGAAGCTAAAAGCCCTCTGACACCTATTCTTAAAACCAACTGAATTACAGTTAATAAATCCCATGCTGGGAGAAAATGGATTCCATGGCACATCAATAAACACCTGCAGTACTGGTCTTCCACAAGAAGAAAGGAAATCGGTCTTCTCATCCTCTTTTATATGGCACCTTATGGAAGGGTTCTTTATACCATCGAGCCACAGACATTTTCTGAGCACCCATGGGTCCCTGACCCTGGACAAGGCTCTCGGCTATGAAAAGGCCACCTTGGTCCCAGGTCTCAGGAATGCTCTCCTGGCAGAGCTCGAAGGGCTGGCCAAGGAGCCGGTGCTGTGTGTGCAGGAAGACAGCCACCGTCAGCTTTCTCCCCAGAGACACACAGCACGTAATTATCCCGGGCGTGACATCCTCCTACCAAGGTGCTCATTTGTGCAAACTTCCTGCCACTGGGTAGCACTCGGTGAGGATGATATTACAACGGTAATATCACTTAGAGCAAACACTTTCACGAACTTCGGCATTTCCGCTATCTGTGGTCATACGTTAGCAGTGACAAACCTCACACCTACTGGGACACTCCAGACCTTCTGCAATAGCCCCCCTAGGGAGCTGTTCTGGAATGTGCGTTATACAACATGACAAAAGGGTATTTCGGAAGATTATTCTGCTTTAGTACGTAGAAAGGCTTGAATGGGGACGGGATGGAATGGGGGTCAGACGGCCAAGGATGGCTTCAAAGTATCAGCCTTTAAATCGTATTCAAATTTCCTATTCACATGCCTTTTGGTGGGGAGGGTAGGAATCCAGCTGTCATCAGATTCTCAAAGGAGTTCACGATCCCCCCAAATTCAAGACTTACTGGTCTAGAACCGAGACTTTCTTTTTTCACCATGAACTCAATCGTTAAATATTTTTAAATACCCCCATAAATATTTATATATTTTAACATCTAAATTCTGTTCATAATCTATCACGATTAGTTTATAAATCAAGGAAGAGTATCACTTAAAAATGAAGCTAATTATTAATGGTAGGAAATGGAAATTCACGTTTCACATTGTTTCCGACTCTCATCCTATCTAAGACCCTCATACTGAAGTCAATGAACAGCTCCCACTTGGTGTAAGAAACGTGTATCTCATTTTCTTATTTGTTTGTGATTTGGGGGAATCATTTTTTGAGGCATCTCGTAAATCCTTTGAAGCCGTTGATCTACTCTTTGAGTTTTGGTTAAAACTAGGTTGTTTAATCCATAAACCCATCTCACCTTGCTAATGCAGATACATCAAAGTACTCTGAAAATGATCCTGTGTAGAGAGAAGGTCACCACCAGCACCTGGGGACACCTGTGTATCACTGTGACCTGGCATGTGGCCACTTCAAGGGAGGTTATGTATCAAATATTAATATATAGGGGCTCTTCGTTCAGTTGAGCCATAAAATCAAATTAATATTGGATATATCACATTTTTATTTTTAGTTGAAAATACATATTCATAGGGGCACCTGCGTGGCTCAGTTGGTTAAGTGTCCGACTCTTGATTTTGGCTCAGGTCATGATCTCACAGGTTTATGGGACTGAGCCCCACGTCGGGCTTTGCACCAACAGCGTGGAGCCTGCTCGGGATTCTCTGATTCTCTGTCTGCCTCCCTCTCTCTCTCTCTCTCTGCCTCTCCCCTGCTCATATTTTCCCTCTCTCTCTCTCGCTCTCAAAAATAAATAAATAAACATAAAAAATACATATTTATAGAAGTTCTAGTATATTCTTCCTGTACCTCAATGGACTGTCTTGTGTGCCCCACCCAAGTCCTAGAAACGATTCACTGCAGGTAATCCCCACGTGAGATAAGATGAGCCTCGTACAGACAGACCACGGAGTGTCAGCACAGGTGCAGAAGGGGGGTAGAAACCATCAGAGATGAAGGAAAGGGTAAACCTGAGCTTAGGGGAGAAGAAGGAGTCCAAGAGACATGAAAAAGTAACTGGAAATGGCAAAACTGGATTGGAAGCGGGTTCGGGTCCAATGTTCTACCTGGGATATGCTGTGTACGAGATGCAGAGACACAGATCAAGGCCAGCGGCCCCTGGAGAGCAGCCAGCTGACCTCCCGAGCTGACCTCAGCCAGCCTCTCTTCGGAGCATGATTTCAGCTCCATGCTGTGTCTGCTGGTTTTTCAAGCCATCCCTGTCAGGGGCTGGAATTCTCTGCAGCCTTTCTCTAGCCGTGAGGTCACTCCGGCCCATGCTCGTTGGAGGGGCAAGGCCGGAGGACGAGTGAAAGAAATTTGGGGCAGAACCACAAGCAAGTCTTGCCCAGCGGAGCGGAGTGAGTCACCTCTTGGCCCACGTGAGCTCCCACGGAGGGCCCTGCGGGCTGGAGGCCGCCTCCAGAGTGCTCGTTAACTTCTTCCTCCGGGCGGCCCACACTGCTTCTCTTGGCCTGGACGCCGGACCTGTGATGGGTGCTCTCTGTCTCCTGCTCTGAGACAACCCCTCGTGGGTAGTGCAAACGCCCGGAGCAGGAAAGTAGGAAAAGGGCTACAGGGGAGCGTTTGGTGGCTGTCATGGCACAACCACGGAGAATTCATCTTCTCGGTAGAAATAGGCTCCCGGATGACCACGCAGGAGAGGCCGAGGGTCCAGGGCTGAGAGAGCCCCAGCTTCTCAGCGAGCCTGGGGCTCAGCATGATTGGATGAGATCATGTAGCAGTCTATCTCCTTCTGAGGGGGCACCAGAGAACAGGGGAGACCCTTAAAGCGGCCTGATGTCCCTGCCCCTGCCCCGCCGCACCTGGCACAAACTACTGCCCACCATTCATTCAGACCCAGGAGCTGAAGGGACTATTTATCGATTGTCTGTGTGTCAAACCCTGAAACACCTCTTTACATGGACTGCTCCCACCGTGACAAAACAGGTAGTAGCATTTTCCACTTAAAGGTAAAAAAAAAACAAACAAAAAAAACCGCTTCTAAAGTGACAACCAGCCAGTCTGGGAGCGCATCGCCAGAGAGAGTTGGAAAAAGCACATGGACTAGGTCTGGGAGGTCGTGACATCATCGGACTAGGGCTGGGAGGTCATGACATCATCGGACTAGGGCTGGGAGGTCATGACATCATCGGACTAGGGCTGGGAGGTCATGACATCATCGGACTAGGGCTGGGAGGTCATGACATCATAGGACTAGGGCTGGGGGGTCATGACATCATAGGACTAGGGCTGGGAGGTCATGACATCATAGGACTAGGGCTGGGGGGTCATGACATCATAGGACTAAGGCTGGGAGGTCTTGACATCATAGGACAAGGTCTGAGGGTCATAACATCATAGGACTAGGGCTGGGAGGTCATGAGATCATAGGACTCGGGCTGGGAGGTCATGAGATCATAGGACTAGGGCTGGGAGGTCATGATATCATAGGAGTAGGGCTGGGAGGTCATGAGATCATAGGACTAGGGCTGGGAGGTCATGACATCATAGGAGTAAGGCTGGGAGGTCATGACATCATAGGACAAGGTCTGGGAGGTCATGACATCATTGGACTAGGTCTGGAGTTCATGACACCATAGGACTGAGGATCAACAACAGTGGTTCAGAAGATTCCTAAAAGGTGGCTCCTTTCAGGAGTGGGGGTGGGGGGGGGGGGTGAGGAGGAGAAGTGGGGACAAAATTCACCCCAGAGTCTAAGAACACTGTCCAGGGACTGGGACTGTTCAGAAACACCTCTTGGCCAGTGCAAGGTAGTGAGTCCTCTGTCTCTGGGAAAAAGCCAATTGGGACAATGAAGTAGGAGTGTTGGGAACTAGACTCAGTTCCCGGAGTTCAGCCACACACTCCCAGTATGACTGAACCAGCAGCACATCCAATCCCCAGTGTGGACAGAAAGGTGAGTGAGACTCCGTCTGTGCCTGCCCTCCTCGTGGTCAACAGACCATTCCGGAAGAATTTAAGTGCTGGAATAAAAAGTGGCTCAAAGTTCTGATGAACAATGATGAGGGAAGTAGGGGCAGCCTTGGGAACTTGGGAAGACTTCCTCTAGAAAGGAGACGTAGGAGGCTTTAATGTGGCTTAGGATAAGGACTTCCGGGTACCTCTGGCACATGTCTGGGTCCGTGTCTGTGTCCTTGACAGTCATGCTCCAGCCTCCAGCACAGCACCTGCCGGGTAGCGGGTGTGGGCGAACGAATGAGCAAAGAGATGGGGCTGAAAACCAGGCTGAGCAAAGACACAGAGTCATCGCAATGTGTCACGGGCGAGGGGAGTGGTGAGCCACCTCCACAAGGCTCAGGGCACAGCAAGAGATAGTTTCCTCCAACCAGGTTCATGTCACCCAAGGAGTATGGGGTCCTAAGCGGCGGAATACGGCACCGGAGAGTCAATCAACAGACGCTTCCTCAGTGCCTACGATGTGTCAGGCGTGCACAAGCTCTGGGAATACGAGTAAAGAACAAGGTCACAGCCCTAACGCCTGCCTTGCCTGCCTTGTGCGCTCACCCCGCCCACGCCCACTCAGGTGTCCTGACACCTGGGGCCGGTCCCCATTTGTCCTGTGTCCTCCCCTCACTGGCTTTTCCCAGCAATACAACCTCATCGACTTTTCCTGGGACTGCAGAACCCCCTTTCCGTTCCCTGCTCCGTCCCAGCTTCCATGGTACTTCAAGAACCCAAACCAACCTGGTCACAGTCACCTGGTGAGACATATACCAAAATGTTAACTGTCCTTATCTGTGGGGCTCTGGCTGGGGGAGGGACACAAGTGACTTCAATATGGCCCCCTCCCTCCCATTCTTCCCTAGCCCCATTGAAGATCTCCCCACACCCAAACACGCAAACACCAGTAACTTTTGGACTCGCGCCTTTGTTTTCTAAGTCAGGACAGACAGCTAACAGTTGCTTGCATTTTTACCGTAGACAAAAAGACAACGGCTCTGTAAACCTTCTCTGATTCTCCAATTTATTTTAAAATCCACTTTTAGAGTGTGGAAGGTAAGGCTCAGGTAAGTTCACTCCTTTGTCAACAGCTGGGGACCCAGAAGTGAAGTGGGAGGTCACAGGGGACATGCACGTGAAGAAGGAACCCTATACATCAACTCCATGATTCTGGATGTGCTGCAAAGCCCAGGAGGCTGGCCAAAGTCACCGCCTGGTAGCTGCGAGCTGGATCCGGACCCCCTGGACCTGACCCCAGAGCCTGCCTGTTACCCCATCTGTGACTGCCTGACTCCAGCTCATCGGGGGCCCCTGTCTGAGCCCCCCCCCCCACCCCCCCGCCCCCCTCAGGTCCCTGCACTCCTCTGCGCACAAACCCTTCTCTGCAACCTGGTTCCTCCGCGCCCTGGAGCAGCCCCGCAGAGGTCCCAACTCCACCGGGAGCCACTGGCCTGGAGTGGGCCGCTTGGGGCCCTGGGCCTCCCGGCGCCTCTGAACCCTGCTTGGTCCCTCGGCCCCTCTACCCGCCGCCGCCCCCAGCCCTGTCACCTCCGCGTCCTTGCGCGGGGTAACCCCAGCCATCCATTCCAGACTGCCATTTGTCTCCATGCTCAGCATCCCGGAGCGTCCCCGGCCCCGTCCTACATGGCGTCCCCACAAGACCCCGTGCCAGGTTCCCGCGCCCCTGTCCCCGCGACACCGGCCCCCGCCTGCCCCCCCCATCCAGTCCGGCGTGTCCCCGCACCCCCGGCCCCCGTGTCCCTCCCTTCCGGCGTGTCCCCCCCTCCTCCGGCGTGTCCCCGCGCCCCCGGCCCCCGTGTCCCTCCCCTCCGGCGTGTCCCCCCTCCTCCGGCGTGTCCCCGCTCCCCCAGCCCCCGTGTGCCCCCCTCCGGCGTGTCCCCCCCTCCTCCGGCGTGTCCCCGCGCCCCCGGCCCCCGTGTCCCTCCCCTCCGGCGTGTCCCCCACCTCCGGCGTCTCCCCGCGCCCCCGGCCCCCGTGTGCCCCCCTCCGGCGTGTCCCCGCGTCCCCGGCCCGCGCCCGCTGACGCCATGACGCCGCGGCGGAGGGAGGGGCGGAGCGGGGCCGGCCCGAGAGGGGCGCGAGCGGCGGCAGCGGGCGGCGCGGCCGATGGACATGGGCACGCAGGGCTCGGGGCGCAAGCGGCTCCCCAACCGGGAGCGGCTGACGGCGGAGGACGACGCGCTGAACCAGATCGCGCGCGAGGTAGGCGGCCGGGGGGGGGCCGGGGGCCGGGGGGCGGCCGGGGGCGGCCGGGGGCGCCTCCGCGGCGGTCGCGCCCCGGTCGGTGGGTCGCTCGGTCCGTCCGCCGGCGGCGCGGGCCGGGCGCGGGTCCTTCGGCCCCGGGGACGAACCGGCGACGCCGACCCCTCCCCCACGCCCGGGGCCGCCGTCCCCCTCGGGGAGCGGCGCTGGGGCCGGCGGCTCAGGACCCTCCCCACCGCCCGGGGCCCGCGGGGTCGGGGAGCGAGCGCCCCGCTCGGTCGCGCGGCCTCGTGGGGGTGGAGCGGACCGACCCCGGAGGCCGGTGGACGGTCCCCGGAGGCCACATGGCCCTGGCGAAACGGCCTGGTTCATGTCCGTGACCACTGACCGTCGATTGACACGCAGGTGCAGCTCGGGCATGAGCGTGGTCTCTGTGAATCTTGTCTCTGGACCGAGCCCGAAAGCGGGTCCAGGCGCACGGAGAGGTTTTCGTCCAAGTTTCCTGGGCAGTTTATTGGAACGGCTGGTGATGAACTTGAAGCGTGGCAAATGAAGGGACGCTGTGTGCCTGTCTGTCCTCGTCCGCGCCGTTCCCCCCAAGGGTCCAACCTTTAGGTTAAACTAACCAATGACGCTGGAAAGTTGCACGGCAGATGGGCAGCGGCAGCTCCCTGGGGAAGGGGGCCCGTTCCCTGGGCCCCCGTGACAAAGAAACTTGCTACCTGGGGATTGTGTCCGGTGTAAATGCTAACTGCGAAGACTGTATATGCAGGTACAGTTCATCCCCCCGTCATGTACTCCCTCCCAAGGGTTCTGTTAGGATGTGGACTTAGTCTGCACAGCACTGGCCTCACGTGGAAAAACTCCCAAGCCACTCAGGCTGCGGGCTCTGATTGCCTCTGATTGCCTCTTCACTGAGGTCTGCTCTATGACCAGTTCTTAGGTGTTTTTGGTTTGCAAATACCCGATTTGGCGTTGATGGGCACGTGGCTATCCAACGGTGTTTGTTGAATACCGAAATGGATAAAGACTTTGGTTTTCCTCTGTATGAAAAGGAAAAGGGCTTTCCGGGCAAACTCCTATTCATGCCTTAAAACCCACTGGAGATCTGTGTCCTCCGTGAGCCCGCCCAGATCACGGCAGGCAGAGGTCTCCCTGCCTCCCCCAGGCTCCTGTCACTCTTGCCTCCCTGCACCTGGTGTGGTGGTCACTTCGGCTCGGCATAATTTGTTCTCCCTGTAGGAGGTGACACACAGGCAGGCGGTATCTCACTCCCTTTTGTATCCGCAGAGCTCCGCACAGAGTCAGGCGTGTGGTACAAGCTCCTGAGTGTGTTGCATTAATTAACAAACAAAAGAAGTACCAGGAGCTTAAAGTATGTTCTGCTAAATAAAGACGTTGGCTAAAAGTGGTAGCCTGAATATAATCCCCGCTGCTGTGAGGAGTGTCACTTATGTGTGTATTTGACCGAAAGACCAAGCAAGTGTCCTCTGGGAGGCCGGGGGGACTGGTGGTCTCGGCCTTGTCTTTCCGTGGCTGCTTATGGACAAAGGAACAGAAGACTGAGCGCTCGCTAGGTCTGCCTGGTATCTGCTGCTTTGGTTTGGAAGGAGAGGCTGGGGATGCTCCCTGGGTTGACACCCTTGAGGTCCTGAGGACCGGGAACCCGTGGTCCTGCCCCCCAGCCGGGGGGACGCAGATGGCAGTGACAGGTTCAGGCCTGGGAGTCAGACCTGGGCTGTGAAACCGCGCACACGTCCCCCCGGAGGAGCTATGTGATCCCAGGGAAGTGAGTTACTCGACCCCTTTCAGCCTCTGTCTTGTCGTCTCTGAAATGGGGAGAAGAAATCCGCTTTGGCTGTCGGTGAGTAACTAGGTCAATGTGAGATCTTCCCACCTGTCCTCCCATTAAAGCCACAGATGGGGCTGTTACAAGTACTGAGTGGCATGTATCTGTAATGTTGGGAGAAGCAGGTGCTACGTTTTCTGTTTTGCTACAAATTGAATTCTAGGGCCCAACTGTGAAAATTAAAACCGGGATTCAAATGGCGAGTATCTGTTCACCACGGAGTTCTTGAGACTTGCGCTAAAAGTTAACAAAAGTGTCATAAGTTTGGCTCCTTCTTATTTGCTCATCGATTCAGCAGATACGTGCCATGCTCTCCAGACTTCTGTCCCAGGGAGAGTAGGACTCAGGGATGGACCTGAAGGGAATTGCCCTCAAAGAATTGGGTCAGATCGGGCGCCTGGGTGGCTCAGTCGGTTAAGCGTCCGACTTCAGCCAGGTCACGATCTCGCGGTCCGTGAGTTCGAGCCCCACGTTGGGCTCTGGGCTGATGGCTCGGAGCCTGGAGCCTGCTTCCGATTCTGTGTCTCCCTCTCTCTCTGCCCCTCCCCTGTTCATGCTCTGTCTCTCTCTGTCTCAAAAATAAATAAAACGTTAAAAAAAAAAAAAAAAAAAAAGAATTGGGTCGGAAAGGGGCCTGACCTGTAGAGCAATAACTATAACAGAAGACAGGAAGAGAGCTGACGTTACAAGGGCATGGATGTTGTGCACTGAAAGTCTGGAAACGAGAGTTCCAGTTTACTGATGGGACTAGGGATGGCAATCCGAGGCGGCTTCCTGGAGGAAATGGCATTTCGAGGTTTTTCTGGAAGTGACAGAAACCCTGACCTGGACTGGCCTCCGCAAGAAGAAACATACTGGCTGCGGTATGGACTCCTGGCCAGCCCCACCAGTGGCCCCTTGTCTCCACAGCACCTTGAGGCTGGGCTGTCCTCTTCCGGATGGCCTCATCTCCAGGCTCTTGCTCCTGGAAGACTGGCTGCCATGTTCCCAGACATCCCCCCCCACCCCCCCCCATGAGCGCACACCCGGTCTCTCTCCTGAGATCTAGAAGCATCTTCCGTGACACATCTCCACGTGGCTCCCTGGCTGCTCCTGAGCCAAACTGTGACCAGGACTGTTGACTCAGCAGCCCACGCTAGTCTCTGTGCGTGAGTGTGTGGGGTGGGGGGGGTGTGGGGGGAGTCCTCCCTTAGGACCCGTCAGGCCTATCCTGGCAACGGGGGACGTTGGCTGCCTCTGAAGCACTTGGGGAGGCAAGGGGGCCTGAGTGAACACTGGAGAGGGTTTAAGCAGGTGGCAGGGGGTGGGTGGACATGGGCCGGGTGTCCAGGAATGTGCCCTCTGGAGAAAAAGGAGCATTCTGGGCCGAGGTGACCTGAGGCCCACTGGCAGGGTCACCGTGCGGGAAGTAGAGCGGGCAGGCAGGGCCCGGTCGGCCGAGGGGTTGGGACCCTCCTGGGTACGTGCCGGAAGCAGTGACCTGACACGGGGCCAGTTGACACACTCCTGGTTCAGATACATTATGGTCTCAGCCGAGGCGGGTTTCTAGTAAATGGAGTTGTAACTTTTGAACACTGTAGATGCATTAGCACAACTAGCTTGTCCCTGACGTGGAACTCGGGCAAGGTGTTGTCAGGAAAAAGGTCCAGGAAGCACTTTGAGACACCCGTCGCCACTGAGGGTGGGAGCAGTGCTTCTCACACCCTGGGGAAAGGTGTTTTGAAAGCAGTTCTATTTTTCTCTCCTACCGCGTTTCACATTCTGCTCAAGGCTTTTGGTAGCATCCCAGATTCTCATCCAGCGCTCTGCCGCTGAGGGAGAGGATACTGCTCTCCAGGTGCCTGGGGCAATTCAGAGTATCCTCTCGAAAGGAGAATCACAGCAACAGAAAAATTGAAAAAGGAAATCAGGGCGCCTGCGGGGCTCAGTCGGCTGAGTGTCCGACTTGGGCTCGGGTCGTGATCTCGTGGTTCACGAGTTCAAGCCCCACGTCGGGCTCTGTGCTGACGGCTCGGAGCCTGGAGCCTGCTTCGGATTCTGGGTCTCCCTCTCTCTCTGCCCTCCCCTGCTCAAGTTCTGTCTCTGTCTCTGTCTCTCCCTCTCTCTGTCTCTCAAAAATAAATAAATATTAAAAGAAAGGTTTTTAAGAATCACAGGCAAGTTGTATTAGAAATGGACTTGTGGGCCCTTTCACCAAGGCGGTGAATGAGTCATCCCCTGTGGCCACACAGACCCTTGTCCCCTTCTCTTCCTCACTCACAGCACAGTGCCCTCTCCTTGACTGTCCCCAGAGCCTCTTCTCTGAGACTGACCCTTGGGCACACGATGCCTACAGGGGCTCAGATCCCTCTTATTGGGGGGGGGGGGGTGTTGACTCCCTGGCCTGTGAGTGTGGCTCCTGGGGGTTCACAGCTGCCCCTTCACTAGAAAGGTGCCCCTGACCACATAGGAGTCACTGTGGGGGTGGGGGTATGACACCCCCCACCCCTGGGGCAGCTGCAGCTGTTGACCGAGGGTGTCAGTGTCCCCTCCCCTTGCTTCAAGGTGGAGCTAACTCTGCTCCAGAGCTCCCCGTGGGACGGGGCTGAAGGCACACTCCCGCGGAGGCCTCCTCCTGCCCCTGCCCCGCAGCTCCCCTCACCCCTCTTCTGCTGCCTGTGGATACATACCCGCATGCAAATCCCTGCCTCAGGCTCTGCTTCCGGGGATCCCAGTTTAGGACAACCCCGGGCTTCATTCTGGGTAGTTCTGTAAATGCAGGATATTCTCATCCTAAATCCTCCTTTCAGTTTACTGCCCAGCCCCCCTCACCCCTTGCTTCCCCAAATAGCCTTCCTAAGTCCGCTTGTCTTGAGGGACCCTGTCTCTTTTCTCCTCCAGCCTCAAGCCAAGCTGGGGGTTGGGCACACAAGTTCTTTTTCAGAATGGTCCTGGAAATCGGGCTCAGTTTGGGGCCTCACCTCCCTCCAGCTCCTCTGGGCCCGTGCCGTCTGGGAGTGAGCCCAGCGGGCCTGACACACACCCCTGGCCCCTTGCTCCACTCCCCTGCCCTCAGGTGAGACCACACTGAGCCCAGCGTTTACCCGAACTTGGTCTTGTTGCTACAGCCTGTTTCCTGTCGTTTGAACTGTCACCCTCATGCCTTTTTCCCAGGTGACATTGTCGTGCCCCCTTCTTCCAGGGGGTGGGAAGGGGCGAGGGGGTCGGATGCCCGGCACGGCACAGGCTGCCCCGCGGGAAGAACCCCCAATTCTAACGCAGCCGCTGAGGAGTAACCCCAGACCCTTCCGGGGCTCTTCTTCCTGAGACAGACACGCACATCCCGGTGTGTCAGCAGAGGGCATCAGGAATGTGACAAGACAGGCGTCCGGGGGGATTTTCATCACCAAGTCTGGGCCGTCAGGGGGTGCACACACTGAGCCCGTGACCGTGGCCTGTCTCGGTGAGTCCCAACGAGATGGTTCCAGTTGGACGTGGGATCAGGAACTCAGCTGTGGACGGGCCTGCGGGTCCCCGATGGCTTGCGGGCCCCGCCCCACAGCTATTTCTGTCAGAGAGCCAGCTGTCTCCCTCTCCCTTTTCTGGGCGACTCTCGTGATTCACCGGCGTCCCGCTTAGGGGCTGCGGCTTGTATTGTGGGTGACACACAGAGATGGCCCGGTGGGTGGGAAATCAGGGGACCCGGGTTCCAGCCGAGGCTGTGGATTGTGCGCCTTGTCAGGGAACAGGATTGGGAAGGGCGGAGGTGGGAGCGGAGGTGGCTTCTGAGGCCTGCGGGTTGCCGGATGCTCCCAGAAGCTTCCCCCATAGTTACATCAAACCCCAGGAGCAGAGTTTAGAGTATGTCTCTGTTTGACAGAGACAGACTCAGAGGTGCTAAGGGACCGGCCCAAGGTAACCAGGAAGGTGCCAGTTCGACCCCCAGGCTGCCCCCACTTCCTGGATCGATGTCTTGGCTCCAGCCAAGGCCCCGTTGCCCATGGTGTCCTGCAGTCACACCCACTCGCTTCCCATCTCTGGGACTCTTGTCCCCAGCTGACCTCTGGCCACCAGGCGTGACATTTCACGGGAGGGTCGGTACTCTTCTCCCCCGGCTACCCCTCCTTTTGCATTGTCCTTTTGCATTGTCTCGACTCCTAAACCGTCGCGTTTATTGAAGGTAATCTATGTTTTACCCGTGTCCCACATTCTCAGGCCATTCTCCACACAGCAGCTGGGTGATCCTTTTAAAATATGTCAGATCATGTCACTTCTCTAATTAAAACTCTCCAACGGCTTCTCATATCACCCCATCAAGGCCAAGTTCTCAATGGCCTGACAAGACCCTGAATGATCTGGCGATTAGCTCCGTGTCTATAAATAATACACGTGTGCACTCTATCGATTTTCCAAGCGTGGACACTAAGTGCCGGCTTCCTGGCGGGGGGGGGGGGCTGGGGGGGGGGGGGGCTGGGGCCCCGCCCTCCTCCCTCCGCATTGTCACACCACAGTCGTGTCGTGTTCGGGGTTATGTCGTAGGACAGCGGACTGCTAAAGAGGATAGTGCGACTGGGGTCAGATTCCTGGGCTCGAGTCCTGGCCCTGCCACGTGCTCCGTGGTTACTTCACCTTGTGGCCCAGGTGCCCCGCACGTAAGGTGGGAAAGTTTCGAGTGCACTTCCCGCAAGGGGTTTATGGGGGCAAAGGAGCTATTTCGTGAGAAGACCTCACTCAGCACGAGCCCCGGGTGCAGGGGAGGCTGGTGGTGACGGTGATGTCACGCACCGTGTGGTGCTGTAACGTTTCTGTCCTTGGACAGCTTTCTGCCTTTTCTGGAGTTGATGATTTGTTTTTTTGGTTTTTTCAATTGCGTTTCTGTCTACGTGTCTGTCATAGCCAGTTCTTCAACACCTTTTTGACAGAGCCCCTCACAATACTATTTCCTGTGTGATTCAACACACCAGACCATCTACCATTTCCCCTTCATTCTCTCTTCTGGGACTCGACCCCCTCCCCCAGATGTCTATCCACTCCCCTAGTCTGCTCCGGGCACTCTCAGGACTCATTGGTCATGTCCCTTGACCACGACTCTTTGAGTTTCTCTTGCCACTGTTCAGTTGTTGTTGGATCCCTCTTTGCCAGATTCTATATCGTCTTCTTCCTTGGATTAGTATCTCATTTTGCTGGAACGCGTCCTTCGTCCTTTGGTGGCCCTTCCTAAGCGTTCGCGTTTCCGAAAAGGACCATTCTACCCTCATACTTGACTGATAGTTTGGCTGACTGTAGCGTTCTAGGTTAAAAATAATTCTCCAAAGAATGACAAAGATCTCTATGTATTCTTTGAAATTATTTCCAGCATGCATTGTTAACTGAAAGAAGCAATGTGCAGAAAGCGAAAATAGCACGCTGTCCCTTATGTGAGAAGGGTGGGGATTTCTCCGCATTTGGGTGAACAAAGCCTGCAGAGCAAATGGAGTGTGGATGCGAGTGGAAGCAGATTTATCAAGTGTAACTTTTCATACACTTTGGACATGGAACCATGTGACTACCTTGCCTCTTCAATGAAATAAACTAATAGTTCCTAAGAAAGTAAAATTAAAAGCTATTTTCTACCATAATTTAAGAATTTTTTCCCATTTTATTCCAGCTTTCAGGATTGCTTTGAGAATTTTGATGAGTTGTGTATTTTCAGTATCCTGTATGATCTCTGCTTTTACTCTCTAGAAGCTTTTAGAACCTTCTCTTGATCTTTAGCGTTCTGGATCCCCCTGCCCCCCATATATTGAGCATTCATTGGGTTCGTTGGATCTGAACAAAACATGTATCCTAAAATTCTGGGGAATTTTCTGAATTTTCCCTTCTCCACCGTTTCCTCTGTCTCTTTTACAGCAGCTCCTTTGTTGAGAATAACTTCCTTTTCATTCCCATTCTCTAGCTTTTTTCTCTTGGTGATACTTTGTGGGAGATTACTCAACTGTATTCTTCCACTCCTTCTACTAAACGTATCTATTCTATATTTCATTTCAAAAAGGTGGGGTGTTTTTTTTTGGCTGTTATTCTTGGTTCCCTTTTTATGGCATTGTCTCTGATTCTCAAATGTAGCACCTTTTCTTGTCATTCTGAGGATATTAATTTGTTATTGTTGTTTTCTCCAAAACTTTTTTTCTTTTTTTTGTCCGCTGCGTTATGGTCTGTTTCTTTTTGTCCTTTGTTGCAGCCTCTTTTATCTTAAAGCCTCTTGCAGATGTGTGGTGATCCTTGGCTATCCACTCAGAGAATGAGGCACTAAAACATTATGAGAACAATTTGGGCAAAGGCCAGGAGGTGACATGGCACAAGATGGGACCAGGACACCATTGGGGGTACAGCGGGGCGGCTGAAGTGCTGACATCGGGCATTAAGTAGCTCCTCAGGGCACAGGCACACAGCCTGGATTGGAGCTCAGGTCCCTGGTCTGCAAGGCCAGTGCCCTGGACAGTGTCAGTATTGGAAGGAAATGTTGCCTAATGCTATCAAACCAGACCTCCGTAAGCTGTTTCCTATAGGTAGAGTTTTGTTTTTGATTAAGGATTGAGAAGAACGTTGAAAATTAATACGAGATTTATAACAGGACAGAGTAATCTCTAATGTCCCTACAGCCTGGACAAGGGAACTGGTCATTATGATATTCTTTTACTGAGAGTGGAATAAGGTATCAAATTAGGTGAGCAAACAAAGGGAGTTATAGAAATAAAATTTTCATAGCTTTACCCGTCAAGGATAATTCACTTACTTGTTGGGAACACTCTCTAAAATCTGAGCCATGAAACAACTATGAGATACCTGGAGAGTTTAGGTAGGCAGAATGTGATATGGTCTTGGCAGTGGGTAAACTCTTGGATCAGCAAGTACGTAAGAGCCAGAGCTGCTCAGGGCCTCCCCTGGAGTATTGCATTGCAATGCTTCCACCCACTTCTTGGCTTGGGGGAGTAAATGAAAAATCACACCGTGGTCGTGATGATAGAAACCTACAGGATCTAACGTTTTGTTTTGCTCTTAAGCTCCATCTCATAAGTTTATCTATTTTTTTAAGCCATCATCCTTGACTTAATTTTATTTTTTGCTTCCTTTTATGAAATCTCTTAGGCATGGGGGAAGACGCGGACGTTTCTGGGTTGACAGAAAGATTCAGTTTCCATGCTGACTGAACATCTGTTGTGTCTCTACCCTGGATGCCCTAGGATACTGCTTTAAGTTACCCCAGGTGTATTTTAACACCATCCAGAGCAGGGCTGGTTGCTAGGACTTTCCGCAGCGAGGGCAGCGCTCCGTCTCCGTGCTGTGTACGTGGTGGCCTCTAGCCCCGTGTGGCAGCTGAGCACCCAAAATGTGGCCCATGCCAGTGAGGAACTGCATCTTAAGTGTTACTTAATTTTAATTCGTTTGCATTTCAGTAGCCACCGCGGCTAGCGGCCACCGGATGGGCAGCAGAGGTTCAGAGCAGTGATTTATTCTCTGTTGTAATACAGCGTGATAGAGGTGTGTTCCGTAATGCAGAACAGGGCTCCGTGTCACTCGTGGCCAGGCGCCAAGGAGGAGCGTACCAGGGGAGTGGGGGCAGGACCGGCCGACCGCCGGAAGTCTCCATGGACGGTGTCTCCATGCACGGAAGTCTTCATGGACACTCCATGGACGAGTGTCTCCATGGAAGGAGCACTATCAGCCTTCTTAAGTTGGGGGACCGCAGACAGCTTATCACATCTGAGCCCCATGGTTAGAGTCACGAGTTGTGCCCGGGAAACGCAGGGCAGGTGGCCTGGTACACGGTGGGCACTAACTGAGCCCCGGTGGTTTTCTGCCTTCTGGTGGCTGTGTCCACCTCCGGAAAGAGACAGTGGGGGCACTTGATTGGCCAGGACGTGTCCAGAACCGCTCTTCCGGGGCGGGGGGTGCAGCACCCCCTTCCCAGGAGGCGGCCGAGAGGAGGGAGAGCAGACTGTAGGAACGGAAACCCCAGGAAGGCAGGTCCCCGCGTGCAGGGTCACCGACGGCCCTGGGGCTGGTTGGTGACTCTGAGTGAGCGCACAGACATTGGCCACTTCAGTGCCACACGTGTCTTCAGCGCCATGACCCTGCGGCTCCCGTAGAATCTAGAGCACGTGTGCAGCTGAACAGAGGGACGCAAAGGGCCCTCTGTTTTCAGCAGCGTTTTTGCTTCTTGGCCTTGAATTTGAGGATTAAGAGCAAGATGCCAGCAGACTTTCCAGGCTGTCAGGCAGCGACTCCTCGGGGCCGCGGTCCCCATGCTGGAGACCATGGCCACCCCACCTGGCCTTGTCCCGTGTGGTGTATCTCCAGGCTTACCTGACCTCTCAGGAGCCACTCAGTTACCTGCCCATTTGTCACATGAAGCGGTGGCCTCACGGCCCTCCCCTGTCGTCTCGGTTTCTCACATTCTTTCTCTTGCTTTTCTTGTAAGGGGCTTCCCGGCCTCCGCGCTGCAGACATTCAGATATTTGAGGGACAGCTCTCCGCTGGGGGAAAGACTGCCCTGTGTGTTGTAGATTTAACAGCATCCCTGACTTTCCCCCCGGGTGACAAACAAAATGGCCTAGACATTGGCAGGTGCCCCGGGGACGAGACGGCCCCATGGAGAAGCACGTTTGGCATTTTCCTACTGCCGCCCCGGCTCCATGGCTGAGCTGAGCCCCGCTCGCCTCGGCCCCGCAAACCCGACCTTCGCTCAGCCCTGACCCTGGGCCCCGTTGCTCCGTGGGGACAGGGAACACGGGCTGGCCCCCCCCTGCTCTGCGCCCAGTTTCCCCATCTCCCGCTCCCGGAAGTCAGCAGGTGCATCATGCCCTGGAGGGCCCGGGTGGAAGGTCCTGGGAGCAGCTGCGGACTCAGGAAGCTGGGACATCAGCTGCAAGTTCGGTGACTCTTCGCCGTGTTCCAGAGTGCACTCGAGTGGGTGGCGGGGGCCGGGAGGGTGTGGAGAGTCTACAAGGCGGGCACTGGAACAGACCTTGAATTCTCTCCTCCTTCGGCAGGAACTTCTTGCTGCCCAGGGAAGATGGGTTGGCATGAAGGTGGGAGCTGGTGAGAGCGATCTTTTGAGTGAAAAATCCTAGAGGGCCAAGTGGCTCCTTTCTGCCCGTCGGAGATCCCTTTTCCCGCCAACCTCGGGTATGCTTCAGGCCAACACGGGTCACGTCAGGCCTCGCTCCGCTGGGCCACGGAGCGGGGATGCAGGAATTGAGTCGGCTGGGGCAGCCGAGACTTGCCTTTCCCTCCAGGAAAAGGCCCGAGGCCATGGCTCAGGCACGCCAGGGGTAGCGTGGTGTCCACAAGGCCGCTGCTGAGAGCCGCCGGGCCCAGAGGTCACGCAGCGCCAGGGCCGGCGTTCCGGCCATTGGGGGTCACGTCCCGCACTGGCCCTGCCTCGTGCCTGCTGGCTTCGTGCTGGGGAGACTGAGGACGGGGGGATCGCTGCCAGGAGCTGCCTGGACGCAGAGCCAGGCCCTTGCTCCGGTGAGTCTGCCATCGTCCTGTCACCTGAGGGTGGCATTTCCGTGGGTGCCCGCTGGCTGGGAGGAGAGCAGCCTGGGAGGGGCATCAGGACAGGAAGTGGCCAGGCCTGGAATGACGCTCCCGTCCAGCCTGGGGCCCCCAGACGACGGGGAGCCCGCACTGCCACATGGTCCCGTGAGAGCCAGACCTCCCGAGTGCACCTGCCTGCACGGCTCCCTCACTCGAAATCCCAGGTGTGCTGCAGGAGGAGGGATGGGGGAGACCACACCTCAGCCTTGCCGGCGGGGGCGGTGCCGGTGGCCCACCAGGGTCCCCCTGGAGAAGGGGGCCGGTGGGGGGGCAGCAGGAGGACCAGCCACGGCACATTTCCACGGGGTTACAATTGTCCCCGCACCTCCTCAACCGACTGAGCCACCCAGGCGCCCCTGTCCCCGCATCTCCTAAAAGGCACGTTGCTTTGCTGTTCGCAGCTGAACTCCTTCAACTAGATCCCTAGACTGTGGTCCTGTGCAGGGTCCCTGCCAGGTGCCCTGGTGCCATGGCCACGCCCAGCACGACACTTGTTCTTGAGAAAGCGCCCTGCAGCCTGTGTGTCTCCATTCTTCTCCTGGGGACAGAAAATCGGCAGTGTCCCAACACTCTTCCGCCCTCTGCCCTCTCCATTCCCTTGGCCTGAGGGCGTGCGGGGACCCTCAGGCTACGGGGGTGAGGCCGGAGTACTACATGTTAATGTTCTGTGTCGGTCATATTCCCCTCCTTGGCTTAGACCTCCGGCCTCCACTGTCACGTACGATTTGTGAAGGAAGACACGGTAAGCTGTCGCTCTCGCCAACTGAAAATTCAGCGTTAGGATTCCTTTCGGCTTCATAGGTCTTTTCCACTTGGATATTTAGTGCATGGTTTGTTTTTGTTTTGTTTTGGTTTTGGTTTGGGGGTGTTTTTTTTTTTTTTTTTGGTTTGGTTTGATGAACAGTGTCACTACTTTAGTGTATTTTTTCTTTCATGAAGAGTTTTCCAACCTTCCCCGAATGGGACACAGTTGTTCATAATTATACTGAGTGGTAAACAGAGCGGGTGCACCGCCTGGCACACTGGCAGGCCGGACCCCAGACCATCCAGTTACTGACCTGTTAAAATGACATCACGTAGCAAAGTGTAAGGGGGCGAGCCCCCGGGTGGCTCAGTCTGCAAAGCTTCCGACTTCGGCTCAGGTCATGATCTTGGGGTTTATGGGTTCGAGCCCCACATTGGGCTCCGTGCTGACAGCTCGGAGCCCGGAGCCTGCTTCGGATTCTGTGTCTCCCTCTCTCTCTCTGCCCCTCCCCCACTTGTGCTCTGTCTCTGTCTCTCTCTCTCTCTCTCTCTCTCTCTCAAAAATAAACAAACTTAAGTTAAAAAAAAATCCGACTGAGTAATTTGAAGATCTAACCAGCTTCATGCTATTGTTCATGAATGGGCAGTGCCCTCTGCAAGTAGAAAGGAGCTCTGAAGAGCTGAACAAAGCCGGTTTGTCTAGGCAGAAGG
The DNA here is from genome assembly GCF_046562875.1 of Panthera onca. Taxonomy (NCBI): domain Eukaryota; kingdom Metazoa; phylum Chordata; class Mammalia; order Carnivora; family Felidae; genus Panthera; species Panthera onca. The sequence continues at coordinate 3,608,726 of NC_138346.1, read as the reverse complement.
GGCGGGAAAAGGAAGTCTCTGGCAAAGAGACCGGATTGTCTCAGGCAAGGCCGCCTTCGTGTGGAGGCGGCAGGGATCCATCTGGCAGGTCACTTCCCAGTGCTGAGCAGGCGAGTCCGGACCCACCAGCTAAGGCTACGCTCCCGACAGAGGCCGGAACCACAGTTCAGTCGGGTGCTGAGTCTTGCTTTGCTGACACGGGGCTTAGCACACGTGATGCCGTTGGGGGCCTGTTGTCTCTTTTTTGACGCACGCATAAACGCCATCTCTTCTGTAGTTATAATTAATTCTGTTTATTCAGTTTTGTATCCAGCTTCTTAAAATTTTTGAGTTATTCCGAGTGAAGATACACCCGGCCCCACGAGGACTTCATAGACAGGGTCAGGCTTCCTTCCTTAGGCCCATGCCATGTTCTCTGTGGATGGTTTCTTTCTTTAGGAGACGTAGAAGGGGCAGCTCTGTGGCTCGCCGGGTCTGGGACGTGGTCCTTCGCTGTCTGGAAGCTTTAATTCCTCGTCTGTAGGACGAAGACAGGGGTCAGTGGGGGGCTCCTGAGAAGGGGCCTCCCCAGCCAGTGCTCAATACGCTCCCTCTCACCTCCCCCTCCTCCTGAGAAGCCTCGCGGCCTGTGCGGCTCCCGCCCCGGGCCCGAGATGTGCACCTAGTGCCCCCCACTCCTCCTGTCACACTCGTCCCCTGGGTCGCTGTTTCCTTTTAGCGGCTCTAGTCTCCCCATCAGACGAAGTGCTCTCAGGGGGCTGCACCAGGCCCCATCTCTGGGGGACCCCCAAACCCGGCCTCCAGGAGTCACTCAGGAACCACCTCCTGAACGAACCCGGTCGAAGCTCAAACAAGAGTTCCTCGGCGGTGTGGTGGGACTGCTGTCCTCACTAATACGAAAACCTGTGGATGTGGTCTTTTTCTGCGGGTAGTTGGGGCTGCCTCTGTCAGGATCCATGTGTGGATTACACAGACTGGCTTTCACGGATAACCCCCTAAATTCCTAGGTCAGGAGATAGAATTGTTCCGTCTCCATATCGATAAGCTGGTCAGACTTGATCGGCAAGAGGCCACAGCTGTCCCGGGGCCACACTGAACTCTGCCGCCGAAGCCACATCTGTGTTAGTTGCTTTTGGGTTTCTTGGCACGATGGGTGCTTTCAGTAAGGTGGATGGCATTGTGGGAAATCCCCCAGAAACCAGCGAAATAAAATTTCCTACTGATTCCCATGATTGGAGGTATTTTGTACGCCCGTAAGAAAACACAACATAGAGGGTCAGAGTTGGACTCTGGGTCAGAAGACCTGGGTCTGCGGTCTGATGTCCCCATTTTCTGAGTTTGCCACCTCGGACAATCCACACGGCCCCTCGGCGTTCCCATCTCTAAAGTGGAGGTGATGATGTATGGTCACAAGGACCAGATGAGGGGATACACACGTGACGCTCGGGACAGGGACTCCTGCCGCTCATTAGGACCCCCACGTCTCCCCTACACACCCCTCTGAAACGAGGCAGGGGTGGTGTGGCCACAGATCACGTGTGTTCAGTGGCCACTTGCCTGCCACCCACATTAAAAGAGATCCAGATGGAGAGACAGAGGCTTGGCTCCCACCCTCAGCTGCAGGCTCCAGGTTCCAGCTCTAGGCTCTGTTCTAGGCTCTAGGCTCCAGGCTCCAGGCTCCACTCTAGGCTCCAGACTCCAGGTTCCAGGCTCTGCTCCAGGCTCCAGGTTCCAGGCTCCAGGCTCTGCTCTAGGCTCTAGGCTCCAGGCTCCAGGCTCCACTCTAGGCTCCAGACTCCAGGTTCCAGGCTCTAGGCTCTAGGCTCCAGGTTCCAGGCTCTCCTCCAGGTTCTAGGCTCCAGGCTCCAGGTTTCAGGCTCCAGGCTCTGCTCTAGGCTCCAGGCTCCAGGCTCCACTCTAGGCTCCAGACTCCAGGTTCCAGGCTCTGCTCCAGCTCCAGGCTCCAGGCTCCAGGCTCCAGGATCTTCTCTAGGCTATAGGCTCTAGGCTCCAGGCTCCAGGCTCTGCTCTAGGCTCTAGGCTCCAGGCTCCAGGCTCCACTCTAGGCTCCAGACTCCAGGTTCCAGGCTCTGCTCCAGCTCCAGGCCCCAGGCTCTAGGCTCTAGGCTCCAGGTTCTAGGCTCTGCTCCAGGTTCGAGGCTCCAGGCTCCAGGCTCTAGGCTCCAGGCTCTACTCTAGGCTCCAGACTCCAGGTTCCAGGCTCTGCTCCAGCTCCAGGCTCCAGGCTTTCCTCCAGGCTCCAGGCTCCAGGCTTTCCTCCAGGCTCCAGGCTTTCCTCCAGGCTCCAGGCTCCAGGCTCCAGGCTCCAGGCTCTGCTCCAGGCCCTACTTTAGGCTCCAGGCTCCAGCTCCAGGCTCTAGGCTCCAGGCTCTAAGCTCTACTCTAGGCTCCAGACTCCAGGCTCCAGGCTCGGCTCCAGGCTCCAAGCTTTCCTCCAGACTCTAGACTTCAGGCTCCAGGCTCCAGACTCCACTCTAGGCTCCAGACTCCAGCTCCAGGCTCTACTTTAGGCTCTAGGCTCCAGGCTCCAGACTCCATGTTCCAGGCTCTCCTCCAAGTTCTAGGCTCCAGGCTCCAGGCTCTAGGCTCCAGGCTCTGCTCCAGCTCCAGGCTTTCCTCCAGACTCTAGGCTTCAGGCTCCAGGCTGCCTAACTAAGGAAGTGGGTGGGTTTGGGTACCTGGCGACAAACCGCACTCAGCTTTGGCCTCCTTAACTATACGAACGGACCAGGGGCTGCCTGTCTCACAGCCTTCACATGGGGCACACGGGAGAAAGTATTTGAGATAATGCACGCGAAGTCTCAAGGGCTTTGCAAATGTAAGATGGTGGTGGCATTGTTGTCAGAAAAGTGCAAAAAAGATGCTTAACACCTGGATGTTTCAGGCTGGTTTGTAGCTGCTCCCGAACTTGGAGCAGATGCTCACTGGCCCTGGGAGTTGTGCATTTTTCTTTACACAGGGCACTCTCTATTTTTTGGTGGTGATGCTGCTTTCTTCTAGAAGCAGGGGAGGGCATAGGTGCAAGCCTAGTGTGGGAGTCAGGAGAGGTCCCAGTGTGGAGGGGAAGTGCTGGAACCAGTGTCTTTAAAGGTCCACCTTTACTTGGACCTTGCCGTAAAGGCCTCTCTCTGGCTGGCTGCCTTCTCTTGCGTTCTGTGGATGCTAACTGCACGGCAAACGTGCAAAGACCACCGGTGCCTCGTGGGGGGTGGGGCTCAGGTCAGCCTGTCACCTTAGATGGTTCCAGCCCCTCAGCTGGGGATGCTCACAACAGCCTCTCTGAAGTAAGTACCTGTTGCGTTGCTTGACCAACTTTGAGAAGACAAAGCACGTTGGGCTGGGATCGAGGGTGGTCGATGGCACCTCCGATCAACGGCCCTCAGACCGTGGCCTCCAGACACAGTACCCACGCCACTTGGAACGCGTTAAGAATGCGGCTTCTCAGTGTCCCCGCTCCTGAATCAGAGCCTCTGGGGGTGAGCCCGCCCTCCAGGTGATTCTCACGCACACCCAAGCTTAGAAGGTCCGCCTCAGATAAGCTGATGCCACTGGGGGTCTGATCACAGAGCCGGAGAATAGCGTTGACGCCAATATTCCTGGTTAGAACACTATGGCTTTTTCCTGCCCAAGCGCCCGAGGACTGGCTGAGTTCTTTCAGCCACAGAGTGGAGTATTATCATGACCTTCAGGCTGGCGAAGCCGCTGCTGAGAAGATGCCCTTTCTGAGAGCCTCCCCGCTCCCCAGACAAGAGGCTGGGGTGGCCTCCCACCCCAGGGGGCGGCCTCTGGGCACACAGCACGCACCTGGTTGTGGTGAGGGAGCGAGCGAGTTCGTGGAGGGATGGACAGATGGGTCGCGTTAGCCCTACTTCAGGAACACGTGAACCTTCAGTTACTTTGAAGCCAGAGCAAGAGTCCAGAGATCAACAGTGGTCACCTGTGCGTGAGTGAAGATTTACCAGAAAGCTGTGGCCAGCGGGGTCGACTTCGGCCAGGGGTTGAGCCCCTGCAGGGTGCAGATCGGTTATCTGGGCCAGCACAGTGAGTCGCCTGTCCCCTTTCATGTAATAGGACACGGAAGGAGCAGAAAAGCAGGCGGCTTTCTGCCCCTGCCCCGGTCTCCTGACGTTTGCTCCCTCTTCCCGGCTCCCTGTTTTTGGTGACCTTTTCTCTCTTGTGTTTCTCCGTTGACTCTCCGTGTTATGTGTGCACTTGGAAAAAATCTCTGAGTGATCCAGGTGAGGGGGCTTTGGTTTCATCGGGCGGCGTGGGGGCAATTAGGTTGCTCTGCCCGCTGCCAGCACAGTGAGCTGGCATGCCCTAAAAAGGCATGCACGGTGTCCAGGAAAGCGCTCCTGAGGTTGATGGCACTCTCCCAGGGGCTGAAGAAACTTGGACCGTGTTTGTAGAACATTCTATTGTGTGGCTTCCCTGTTGGGGCACAGGGTTCGGACTGGAGGAAGTTAGGTGTATTATTAATATACCCTGCCAGGTGCAAAAAATAGCTGTCTTTGCCTGACCTTAACCTCACGTATGAGCCGTGGTTCTGGAGAGCCGTGTGCACACCAAGAGCCACTGCAAACATCTGGAGGGGTGGGGTCAAGGGGGTTGGAGGGGCATGCAGGTGGAAGTTGAAATGAAGAAATTCGGACGTGTGCCTCTGCCCCAGAAAGTTTAGCTAGACTGATCTTCGAGAGAAGTCATAACCTGTCCTGAGCAATGTTTTTCGTTAACTAAATCACAGACTTTGTATGGGTTTCCCAGTCTTTTGAGCAAAGTCTTTTTTCTGTCCTAGGATCCATTCATGCAGGGACCCCACGTTGCATCTTGTCCCGCTGTCCCTTTGTCTCCCGCAGTCTGTGACGGTGTCTCTACTTTCCTCGTCTTCCGTGACCTGGGCACTTCTGGAAAGTAGCAGATAGGTGTTCTGTGGAATGTTCTCATTCTGGATTTGCCTGGTTAGACTGAGGTTGTGGATTTGAGGGAAGAATTTCATGGAGGTGAAGTGCCCTCTTGCTCACATCACATCGGGGGATGCACGATGGCACACGACTTATCACTGACGGTGTTGACCTGGACCGCTGGGCTAAGTGGGGGAGGGTCTGCCAGGTTCCTCCACTGTACAGGTACTTCCCCCTCCCCCCAGCTCTGTTCCCTGCAAGCGAGTTCCTCCTAAGTCCAGCCACACTCGGACAGAGGACTTCAGCTCCATGTCCTGAAAGAATGTGTGATCCTAGGTTGAAACCTTCACCATAATTAGTAAATTTCAGATTGATATCTTTGAGGCTGTACAAATGTCCTGTGCCTTCCTGAAGTCCGTCAGTGGACTTCTGTAAGTGTGAATGCCAAAACCAGATTACTTGGCGAGACCAGTGAACCCGAGAGCAGGGATTGGGAAGCCCTTGAATGTGTCGTGGTACCTGACGTGGCCTGATTGTGACCCAACCCCGTGGCCGTTGCCTTTTTCCCTCACTGCTGGGACGCCGGCTGGCTCTCTGGGTCTTGCTAGCACCCTTCTGTGTTCTGCTCACTGCTGTGGATGTGGATACCCCAAACCTTCCTTCCCCACTCCCAGAGGCCCTCTTCTACTTTCACTGGAGGAGCAGAAAGGGACAGGTCCATGGGGCGCCTGGGTGGCTTAGTCGGTTGAGCATCCGACTTTGGCTCAGGTCATGATCTCATGGTTCATGAGTTTGGGCCCCACGCCGGGCTCTGTGCTGACAGCTCAGAGCCTGGAACCTGCTTCGGATTCTGTGTCTCCCTGTCTCTCTCTCTGCCCGTTCCGTGTTCATGCTCTGTCTCTCTCTCAAAAATAAATAAACATTAGAAAAGTTGTTTAAATACTTTATTGCTAAAAACTGCTGTCACCTGAGCTCTCAGTGAGTTAGAATCCTCTTGCTGGAGGAGTATCTTGCCTCGAAGTTCACGGCCGCTGACTGATCAGGGTGGTGGCTGTGGCAATTCCCCAAAATAAGACAACAGTGGAGTTTGTGGCCTCGAATGACTTCTCCTCACAAACGATTTCTCTGTGGCACGTGATGCCGTTTGACGCCACTTTACGCACAGTAGGAATCTTTCGACACCGGAGTCCGTCCCCTCAAACACGGCCACGGCTCTATCGGCTCAGTGTATGCATCTTCCAGGTCCTTTGTGGTCACGTCAACAGTCTTCACGGCATCGTCACCAGCGGCAGATTCCGCCTCAAGAAACCACTTCCCCAAGAAGCAACTCCTCCTCCGTTCAAGATTTCCCCCAAGACCGCGGCCACACACTCGGTCCCATCATCAGGCTCCGCTTGCGATTCTGGTTCTCTTGCTGTTTCCACCCCGTCGGCAGCGACTTCCTCCACGGAAGGCTTGGACCCTCCATGTTGTCCGTGTGGGCTAGAATCAACTTCTTCCAAACTCTTGTGAATGTTGGTATTTTGACCTCTTCCCGTGAATCGTGAATGTTCTCAATATAAGACAGAGAGTGGTGAATCCTTTCCAGAGGGGTTTCAGTTTACCTTGCCCAGATCCCTCAGAGGAATCACGATGACACTTGTAGCCTCATGAAATGCAAAGACTTGAAAGTCAAGACGACCCCCTGATGCACGGGCTGCGGAATGGGTTCTGTGATAGCTGGCAGGAAAACAGCATTCGTCTCGTTGTCCTTCTCCATCGGAGCTCTTGGGTGACCCAGTACGTTGTCAGTGAGCACTAATATTTTGAAAGGAGTCTCTTTTTTTGTTCTGAGCCCTGGGTCTCAACAGTGAGATTAAAATATTTGGAAAACCACGTCGTGAACAGACGTGCACTCATCCAGGCTGTGCTATTCTGCCTACGGAGCACGGGTGGAGTATATTTCCCATAATTCTGAAGGGCCCCAGGATTTTCAGGACGGTGAACGGGCACTGGCATCAATGTCAAGTCCCCAGTCGCACCGGCCCCTGGTAAGAGAGCCTGTCCCCTGGGGCTCTGGAGCCAGGCGTTGACGTCTGCTCTCCAGCGTGAAAACCCTCGATCACGTCTCCTTCCAGCAGAAGGCGGCTCCGTCCACACCGCCCGTCTGTTGTTTAGGGCAGCCGCCCCCACCATCGTCCTGCCGGGTCTCCCGGAGAACTTGCCGCGGCTCCGGCACGAGCACTCACAGCCTCACCTTACCCTTGCACTTCTGTGTTACGGACACGCTTCTCTCCTGAACCAACCCCTGCTCGCTCCAGACTTTCCTCCGGCAGCCTCTCACCTCCCGGCCTTCACGAGGAGCGCCAGGGCCTTGGTCTGGATTGGCCTTTGGCTTACGGGAACGTTGTGGCTGGCTGGGTCTTCTATCCCGACCACCAAAACCTTCTCCGTACCAGCAATGAGGCTGTTTTGCTTTCTTACCATCCGTGTGTTCACTGGAGCGGCCCTTTTAATTTCCCCGAGAACTCATCTCTCGCGTTCACAACCTGGACGACCGTTCGGTGCGAGAGGCCCCGCTCCCGGCCTGTTTCAGCTTTCCACCGGCCTTCCTCACCGAGCTTCCTCAGGTCTGGCTTTTGATTGAAAGTGGGAGACGTGCGACCCTTCCTTTCACTTGGACACGTAGAGGCCATCGTAGGGCTATTAACTGGCCTAATTGCAATATCGTTGTGTCTCAGGGAGCAGGGAGGCCCGAGGAGAGGTGGAGACGAGGCAGTGGCCGGCGGGGGGAGCAGACAGAACACACACAGGACATTTATCGATTCAGTTTTCCGGCTTATATGGGCGCGGTTCGCGGTGTCCCCAATGACAGTAGTGACATCCGAGGTCACGGGTGACAGATCACCACGACAACGATTATAATGAACAAGTTTGAAGTATTGCGAGAATTACCCAAATGCGACAGAGACACAAAGTGAGCAGACGCTGTCGGAAAATGGTGCCGATAGGCTTCCTCGGCACAGGGTTGCCCAGAACCTTCAACTTGTAAAAACTGCAGTATCCGCGAGGCACAAAAGGCGAAGCACAATGAAACGGCGTAGGCCTGTAACGGTGAGTGATAGACCGTGAGAGAGATCGAAGCAAATGCAGACCGGACCATTCGAGACTAAATGTCTGGATTGCAGAGAACGACAAGCCTCTCTGTAGAAAGCACCGGGGCTAAGTCTCATGCAGCAGGGTTGGCGAGGTTCTCCGGGAGCGTCAGGAATTGCATCGGTGCTGGCCTAGGTAGGGCTCTCGCGCTCTCTCTCCCTCAAAAATAAATCATAAACATTAAAAAAAGTTTTGTTAATGGGGTCACAACAGTGAGGCCCTGACCCAGTAAGACTCCCGTCCTTATCAGAAGACACCCTGGGGAGCTCTCCCCTGGGTCATTGAAACACACTTGCTGTCACCTTGAACTTGGATTTCTAGCCTCCAGAACTGTTCATAAGCCACCCAGGCAGTGGCATTATGTTATAGCTGCTGCAGCAGACTATGACAGGTGGATACTGTTATTCCCATATAGAAATGACCTGCCGAGTCATTTATCATAAACCTGCCCACTTATCACACAGCTTTGCCATGGTTGACTTTTTTCACTTTGGATTCTCTCTTTTTTTTTTTTTTAATGTTTATTTATTTTTGAGAGAGAGCCAGAGCATGAGCAGGGTAGGGGCAGAGAGAGAGGGAGACACAGAATCTGAAGCAGGCTCCAGGCTCTGAGTTGTCAGCACAGAGCCCAACGCGGGGCTCGAACTCACGAACCCGAGATCACGACCTGAGCCGAAGTCAGACGCTTAACCGAATGAGCCACCCAGGCGCCCCTGGATTCTCTTTAGTGTTGACGTTTGAAACCTGGTGTCATGAGGATAGGCTAGGTTATGGTGTGGGAGTAAACACCCCAAATCTTCAGAGCCCTGAAACGGCTGAGGTTTCTCTCTGGCCTACACTAGACGCCCATCATGGGTCTCAGGGGCTCAGTGCGTTAAGCTTCAAGGGCTCCTGCTGGGTGACTTCCTTTCTAAGGACTTCTGCTGTCACCACAGCAGGGGCAGAGGCCACCCACCTGTTCCCTGGCTCTCAGTACCTCCACCCTGAAGTGACACATCATTTCTGGGCACGAGGGTGGGGACGGTGCCCGGCCGGCTCCTCGAGCCGATGTGAGGACCTCTGAACAAAGTAGGAAAGGAAGGAAGACCCGCCCGACAGGTGCACAGCTGGGCAGGAGAAAGTGCCCCTTCCCTTAGACAGGGCAGCCCCCCAAAGTGGATGTGTGGGGTGGGAAGCAGGGGCCGGATTCCACCCCGGTGGCCCCAGAGCCTGGTGCCGCCACGAGAGGAAGCCGACCAGGCTTTCTTCTAGCCCCTCAACCAGCTCCCAGTTAGTGGGGGGCTCCCCCAGACCCCGGCCCCGGCTGAGGTGGGGAGAGGTCCGCCTTACAAGGGACTCTACCTCCTGGGGTGTTTTCGCGGGGACCCGGGGCCGCTGGCAAGGCCGCGTTTCAGACCGTTCCCGAAGCAGGAGCCGCACCTGCTTGTCAATGTTTCCCGGATCTGGGGTAAGAACATACTATCTTCTTCACCGTTCTGAACTACTGGGGGCAGCTTCTGTGTCCAGCGTCTAAACCGGCAACTGAGACAGCGTGTAAACACTCTGGTCTTTTTGCTTGGGTTCGTTTGGGTCCTGGGGTTACACCTACTCTGTTCCATGTTGGAGTCGTCTCGGAGGCCTGGCGGGGGCGGGGTGGGGGGAGGCGAGCCGCGAGCCCTGCCCCTCCCTGGACGTGCCGGGGACACTCGAGCCATCAGAACACGGACACTGGGCGTAGCTCTCCTGCGCGCCACGTCTTTGCAACTGCGGACCCTCCAGCCGGCCTACGGCTCCTCTCTCCCCTGCTTCTAGGGACTGTTCTTTTCTGAAATTGTGTGGCAGGGCACGAAAGGTATGTTCTTTCTCCAGTGGCCGGTGCATCCGCTGCGCTCTGCCGTACGAGGCCCTGGCGTTTCATTTCACGTCTCAGGATATTCGTGAGCCTGGCAAGTCACAGGATCTCAGCCTTTCTTTGCTTCTCTGCTGAGCGACTGAAACCATTTTTCCTAGACGGCGGCCGAGCCCCCGCCGTCCCCCCTCCCCCGCCGAGCAGCCTAGACCCGGGAGGAAGGAGAGTGTGCGTGATGGTTCGGGGAGCGTCCCCCCCCCCCCCCACACACACGCAAAGCAGAAGTGATGTCAGGGTTCACCGGAAGGAAGGAAAAAGTTCTGAGATCAAGCAGCTTTGGACTTCTGACCTCGTTCTCTCAGATTCCTGGAAGACCCCGGGCTTTTCAGGATTTCGTCCCCTCTGCCCTGTGCGTGTGACCCTGTCCGTTCTGCTGCTCTGGCTGCACCGGGGAATTCCGCGCGCTCAGAGGGCTTCGTTCACCGCCTGGCCCCCGGGCTCAGTGTGGTGGCTTCTGTGGGAGCAGGAGGCAGAGTGGGGCGGTGGGCTGGGGGCGTCCACACCGCTGCGGCCCTGGGCTTGCCAGGAGCCGGCCCCCCTCTCCCTTGAGCACCCACAGGGCGGGTGCTATTTAATTAGCTACACTCAGCTGAGAGCGCGATGATGTTAGATGCAATTATAGGCCAACAGGAGGGCACTCGGTGTATTTTTAGGTTCCATTTCCTGAAAAGAAGATGGTGTTTTTCAGGCTGCCGTTGACCGTGGACGGCAAAGGGTCTTGACATTGTTTTATTTTTCATTTTCTCCCTCCGGTCTTTGCCCCCCTTCCTCCCTCTCGTGGTTCAGAACAGCCACGGGGGCCGGCATCACTCTGGCCTCCTGAGCCCGGGGTTGCCTTTCTGTGCATTTTCCTGTTCATTCAGGAATTCATTCCTTCTCCCATTCGGCAGATCCCGACCAGCCCCAGCAGGGAGCCACATGCCGGGGCCAGGTGAGATGTGCTCATCTCCAACAACCTTACTTTTTTTTTTTTTAATTTTTTTAAAGCGTATTTATTTTTGAGAGAGAGAGGGAGATAGAGCGCGAGCGGGGGAGGGGCAGAGAGAGGGAGACACAGAATCCGAAGCAGACTCCAGGCTCTGAGCCGGCAGCACAGAGCCCGACGCGGGGCTCGAACTCACAGACCGCAAGACCATGACCTGAGCTGCAGTCGGACGCTCAATCGACTGAGCCCCCCAGGCGCCCCTCAAACAACCTTACTTTCCATATCCATCTGTCCACTGGGCAGATTTCTACCGACCACACCCTCTGTGCCGGGGTCACGGCAGCGCACAGGCAAAGTCATTGTCATCACCCCCTCCCCCCGGTAACCCTAAAGATAAACTTCTGAACGGGCAGCTCTGTGACAGGCCAGGTGTTGAAAAGTGCAGGGAAGAAAAGCAGGGCTATGAGGAAAAGGGGGGTTGCTATTGTAATGGGACGTCAGCAGAGGGAGCCCTGATAAGGTGCTATTCCAGGCCAAAGGCATAGCCGCCCAAAGGCTGCTGGTTGAGAGCAGGCCTGAGCAGGGAGGCTGTGTGGCTGAGCAGGGTGAACCCAAAGGGAGAGGCACCTAGGCACTGGGTCGTCAGGGGCCTCTAGGGCACCGTAAGACTTGAGCTTTTTTTCCTGGGAAAATGAGCGGCTAATGGGCCACTTCGTGGAAGACAGGCCCACTCTGGCCTCTGTTTTCAGAGGGTTCTTCCTTGTGTAGGACCGTCGCGGATGGCTGTGTAGGTTGTGCACTGCAAAACCCAAGAGCATACCCTTCAGACTGACTCCTGTGTGAATGGCCATCACCCACCTGAGCAAGTGGTGCATGAGCAGCAGCCTGGAGGGCATGGGGACGGAAGCAGGGGGCCAGACCGGATGCAGGGGCAGTGACCTGGCAGAGAGGTGAGAGGCCCTGGATCAGAGCGGAGCAGTGGCGGTGGTGAGAACTGGCCACATTCTGCATTCCTTCTGCAAGGAGAGCCCACAGGACTTGATAACCGATCGGATGTGAGGTAGGAGAGAAGGAGAGACACCCCAGATGACCCCAGGGGTTTTGCCCTGAGCCGTGGGAAAAGTAAACAGGGTTCGACACAAGCTCGTCTGAGGGTTGAATAAAGTCGGTTTGGGGAGAAAAGCCTAACTGCTGTCTGGACACCTCTGCCCTCCCCGTCCCTCAGAAACGCTCACAGGTCTGAGGTGTGGATGTTGGATTTTAGGGGAATTCAGAGGCGAAGTCATAGTCATCATCAATTTTCACCATTAGTTTCTACAAATTCGTTAGTTGGAGGTTTTTCCACATGAATCTTAACGTAAAAAATCTCAAAGCTACCCCAAGTTCGGGAGAGAAGTACAAGAAATGCCCACATGTCCATCCGCTGGAGCCAATGAGATTTTGCCCAATTTGCTTCATCCAACTCTTTTTCTGTTTCCTTGCTCATAGTAAGCGAATTCCAGATACTGGGTCACTTCAGGGCACATCACTTAAGAGCAGGGACACTTTCTTACATTGCCACGGTGTTTTCAGAAATAGCCAATCTGACATTAATTCCTCGTATCATCCAATCCTCAAACCAAATACAATTTTCCTAATTATCTCAAACATGCTGCTTTACAGTTGGTTTCCTTGAAGCGGGATCTACCAAAGTCCGTGCGTCAGGGCCTTCTGATCTCTGGAGGCCCTCCTGTCCCCGCCCCCATGCTGTGGAAGCCAGGCGACCTGACCGCTAGACGGTCCTGTGGTCTCGATTTAGGGGCGGCTCCCTTCTGGCTTCTCTGTACTTGTCTGTCTCTCCTCTGTATTCCCTCTAAATGAGATCTTGATTTACCAGTGCCGTCCAAGAGAAACATAAGGTGAGCCACACGGTAATTTTATTTTAGCCCCATTAACAAAAAGCAAGAAGAAATAGGTGAAGTTAATTTTAACAACATGCTGGATATAACCCAATATGTCCCACATAGTATCAGTTCAACATTAATCCACATAAACGTTAGGAATGAGGTGTTTTACATTCTTTGTCTCTCACTGAGCCCTGAAATCTGGAGTGTTCTTTGATCTGGTGCCACCTCTGGGTTTGGTAGTTCACCTGCTCAGTGGCCACGCGGGGCTGGTGTGCATTAGGCAGCAGGTGTCAGGGTGCTTCTCCAGACTCTGGCACGCCTTTCCCCCGTGGGCGGAGCCGTGGGCTTCCTCTCGCATCCTGTCAGAGGTCCTCAGCGGTGCTGCCACTTGCAGTGATCACTGGCTACAGTGCGATGACAAGGAGGCCTTCCACTGTAAGTTTGTCCATCCAAAAACACAATAGGCTCCCACTTTCTCAGATGGGAAGACTATGGGGAAACCGGAGAGTTCGGAGATGGGTTTGGCACGTACAGTGTCTGAAACCCTCCTTGAGCTCCAAGGAGAGAAGTAGGCAAGGCAGATGGATGGGAGTCTGGAATTCAAGAGCGAGATCGCAGTTGGAAATATAAACGTGGGAGTCACCAGGGTATCGGTGGGACAAGACTAGATGAGATCAAGGGGACAAGAGCAAGTGAGGGGTCAGCGAGGTAGGGAACCAGCACGCTGGGCTGCTGCCTCAGACACCAAGTAGGGAAAGAATTTAGCGAAGGAAGGGATCACCTGTGTCAGGTAACACCCATGGGTCAGCGAAGGACAGGGTTGAGAGGGACCCACTGGATTTGGGGGTGACCTTGATGAGAGTTGGTTCAGCGAGTCACGGGGCTGGATGCCCGATTGAAGCAGGTTCGAGGGAGCGGGGGGGGATTCCTCAAAAAATTAAACTTAGAACGAACACATGATCCAGCCATCCCACGTCTGGGTACTATACCCTAGAGAATTGAAATCAAGATCTAGAAAAGATACCTGGACGCCCATGTTCATAGGAGCATTGTCCCCAATAACCAAAATGTGGAAACAGCCTCAGTGGCCATCCGTAGATGAATGGATAAACACACGTGGTCTGTCCACACAAGGGAATGTTATTCAGCCTTAAAAAAGAAGGACATCCTGTCCCCTGCTACAATATGCATGAACCTTGAAGACACCGTGCTAAGCGAAATAGGCCAGTCACCAAAGGACAGATACTACATGAAGTCCCTAGGGGAGTCAAGTTCACAGAGACAGAGAGCAGAATGGTGGGCGCCAGGGGCTGGGGGAGGGGGAGGAGGAGTCAGTGTTTCATGGGGCCAAAGTTTCTCTTCGGGAAGAAGAGAAAGTTCTGGAGACCATGGTGGTTGTGGTCGCTCAGCAGCGTGAATATACTTAACACCACTGCACTGCACCCCTAGAAATGGTTGCAGTGGTCAATTCTATGCTAGGTATATTTTACCACAAAAGAAAAGGCGCAGGGCACCGTGTATGGTGGGGGGGAGTTGAGGTAGGGTTGCAATTTGGGGGCATGGTGGATGGCGGGAGTGTGGGTGCCAGACGGGAGGCTGGGATGAGAATGTGGGGACCAGAGAGAATGAGAACACGGGGGCCGGGGGTGTCATTCTGTGAGGGAGCTCAGCTGTGTAGATCAAGGGCGACACATAAAAATGCTATAAAGGAGAGGAGGTGATTGCTTTTGATTACTTCTCCATGGTGGCCTTGGAGGCAGTAAAAAATCCAGTGAAGTCTCGATACCAAATATTTCAGGCTGGGCTGAAGGTGCTTCTGGGGAGCGCGTCGACGCCAGAGACCAGATGGAACAGAGGATGTAAACCAACATCCCTGGGGGGATGGAAGATGCTCTATAATTAGATCGTGCGGTGGTTGTCCTGCTCCGTAAATTTGCTGAAACTCCTTGGCTTGTACACATGAAGTAGATGAGCTTAATGGTGTGTAAATTACACCTCCTGTGGCTATGAAAACACACACGCGTCGTGCTCCCTGGTATCCCGAGCTTGTCCCTTGGACACAAGCGCCCTGGCCTCTGGGTGGCCCGGCGGGTCTCGGTTCCACCTCTGGCTCCGTGATGAAGCCTTCCCCACGGCTGGGGGTCATCAGAGCGACTCCCACGGATGACACCCGCTTGGCTGCCGGCCACCTTCGCGGTGGCCGGCCCCTGCGGAGACTTGGAGGGTGGCCCCGGCTCCTTCACACCCCGCCCGTCACTCGGGACCGCCCACGGCTCCCATTGTGCCCCCCCCCACACACCCCCGTCAGGCTTCGACCCAAGGAGCCAGCAGCTGGCTCAGCACATAGGAACTCAGCAAGGCGGGCCTGCCGCTGAGAGCTTGAACTTCCCTGAGACACTGCCCGTCTGCAAATAGCTCTGAGGCTGGCCTTTTGTGTCAGAGCCATGCATCACTTCATTCCATTCCATTCTGTCACTTGGCCGCGGACTCAGAGGGCGTGCCGACCCGGGGCGCTTATTATGGGGGCGGCGTTCAGGCCTCCCGGTGACTGGACACAGAGCAGCTGCTCCCGCCGGGCTCCGACTCCATAAAAGGCACATGTCACAAAGCATCGCTGAGCCGTCCGCCCAGACCCAAAGGGAGAAGCTGCTAAGTGCTCTCCTAGATTAATGGCATTCAATCAAATGACCGTAAGAACTTAGCTGGAAGGGGTCTTAGAGATCATGCATCCGTACCCCATCTCCTTTATTTGAAAAACGAGATTCAGCGGGCCCTCCACTTGCACAGGGTCATCCTAAACTCAGCATCAGGACTCAGACCTGCCCCGTGGTTCCTGAGAACTCTCCCGGCGGATTTGTGATTTCCTGCCCGATGCCCCCTTCCTCCTGTGTCACCTCGATGTCAAGGAGATTACAATTCTGGCTCGTCCCGTGTGGACCTAATTCGTAGTAACAGCAGCCTGATGTACTACGGAGACATTCGTAGTAAGAGCAGCCTGATGGTTTTAAGGAGCTCTGTGCATGGCTACGATCCACTTTACTTGATCAAGTAAAGTCTTGATCTAGAATGAAATTAGACCGAACCGCGTTTGGTCCAGACAGCAGATGAAGTTGTTATCCACGTGATTTTAATGTTCCTGAGTGTTCAGTTGGTTTCAGTGTTTACCAGTGACTTTTTTAAATGGTAAGGGTGTCTGGCACCCAGAAAACATTTTTAAACTTTAACTGTTATTTCACAACGTGAGTCACTAATGAGAAAAGCAGCACATGGGGACTTGGAGACGCCGCCCCAGTCTGGGGTGGGGTCGGGCGCCTCCCCTGGTGGAAAAAAGTGTTCTTGTGCACAGACTGGGGAACTGCTATTCTGGGCATGACAATCAAAGCCAATTTTTTTAACTCACAATCGCACAGCAGGAGGCTGCAGGGATTTTAGCGGGGCTTTCATTCGAGAGGCCTCTCCAGGCCACCCCGGCATCACTCACGTCTTCGTGGAGAGGGCTTTTTAATGTTCAGAAGGAAGGTGGACATTTATAGGTTTTCAGCGAGGCTGAATTCACCGGGGCAATTAGATGAATCTAAAATCGTGCACTGTTGAGGGCCGAGTGACGTCCCGTAGATTCTTAGGCGGGCTGCGTTTCTGCTGTCTTTGAAACAGTGAGAAAGCCCCCTGGGCAGGTTGACTAAATCCACCAAATCGGTGGAGATTCGCCGGCTCACTTGTGCTGTGATCAGATGTGGATAGTACATCTTTAACCCCAAAACACGACTTAGCTCAAACCAGTCCTGTGTATTCTCCAACAGGTCAGTGTTGATTGAAACCCAGTCACGCGAGCAAAAGAAGAAATATCCAAAGAAATTTTATATCTCTTTTAAAAATGTGTATTTATTGTTTATTTTGAGAGAAGAGAGAGCGAGGGAGCATGACAGTGAGGGAGGGGCGGAGAGAGGGAGAGAGAATCCCCAGCGGGCTCCGCACTGTCAGCAGAGAGCCCGATGCGGGGCTCGATCCCACGAACTGTGAGACCCTGACCTGAGCCTACGTCAAGAGTCAGACACTTAACTGACCGGGCCACCCAGGCGCCCCGAGCACTACATCTTTTTATGTCCAAAAATACCCAGACCCTCAGCTGAAACATCGAAAGACAAATCAAGAGAAAGGCTACTTTTTTTCTCATTAGGTTGCTCTTGAAGAAGACCGTAATTCCACAAACAGCGTAGACGTCTCCTTCTGGTCTCTTCTTCCCTTCGCAACGGTGAGCTCTAGGGCCCCAGTCTGAGGTCAGCTGTCGGTTTTGCTATTCAGCTTGTTTCTGTTTTATGTCGTTTCATTTTTCACCCTGACCCCCTGGACTTGAAGTGTGTGTGCAGGGATTGGGAGGTTGGGGGTTGGGAGTTGTCTACCTGAAAGGAATCACAGATGCAGCCTTAAAAAAAAAAAGACCAGGGGCGCCTGGGTGGCGCAGTCGGTTAAGCGTCCGACTTCCGCCAGGTCACGATCTCGCGGTCCGTGAGTTCGAGCCCCGCGTCGGGCTCTGGGCTGATGGCTCGGAGCCTGGAGCCTGTTTCCGATTCTGTGTCTCCCTCTCTCTCTGCCCCTCCCCCGTTCATGCTCTGTCTCTCTCTGTCCCAAAAATCAATAAAAAACGTTGAAAAAAAAATTAAAAAAAAAAAAAAAAAAAAGACTGATCTTTGGTGCACTTTGCATTATGTATTGCAAAACAAAATAAAACGAATACCGTGTAAGCAAATCGGTGCTACCTATGTAACTCCCTTTCCCTTGTTTGGAATGGCAGACTTCTTTTTTTTGCCGCCGCAAGTTACTGTAAGAAAAGTCAAAGGAAAGGTAGTAGCTATTTTCCTGGGGAGCAGCGAGGCGTGGATTTTCAGATACTCGAATACATTTACTCGAGTGACACTGGTGCCCTTTTATGCCAAGTGAAGCCGTATGGTTTTTACATCTGTTGAAATGCCTTCTGAGGTCAATCGATCCGCTAATACTTACTGAGCACCTGTCTATGCGGGACGTTGGCTGAATTGTAAAGACAGTGATTCTTGGCTGAGGGTCTCGGGGTTCCCAGGGCCACGTTGTGCAGTACTCCTGCACAAACACCATCGGCCACAGGCGTGGTTACTTGTGTGGAAGTTCCACATGCACCGGCCCGATGAAAATGAATGCATGGTGTGGTACAAATAAAAATAGAAGATAAAAAAGGGAGGACAGAAAATATAACTAGAAGAGTACGCGTTTCACTTTGGGGAAGTAGGCCTCCGGAATAAATGGAGCCTCCAAAGAAGAAAGCCAAAATAAATAGAACAGAAATGATATTTCAAAATGTAAATTAATAAAACATTCGGGAAAGGAAAAGAGATTTGAATCGACACCGTATCCCAGAAAACATAGTTCTTAGTGCGGCCAATACTGAGACATAGTTTAGTAAAGTTTCTAAACAACTGTAATGAAGATTTTTTTTGGGGGAGGGGGGAAGAGCGGGTCACTTATAAGGGAAAAGTGTTCACACTGGCCTCAGATTTCCCCGTGGCAACATTCGACTAAACGTCAGTTAGAACAATGCCAGCAAAGCCACGGAAAGGAAGTGTGACCAAGAATTGTATACACCGAACTGTCGTTCAAACATAAAGGAGAAAAAAGTTGTGTTTGTTTATACACGCATAGAATTTCTCTGAAAGCATATGTAGGGAAATAGAATTCTGATTTTTGAAAGCACAAGAACTCGGGAACGTCACCCCCGTCGACCCGGGTACAGAGCAGGGAGGTGAGCACACATTCGGCGTGCCTGCCCGAGGACAGCTCCAGAAGGCCAAGTCTGCCCTCTGCAGTTACGTGGCCAGGCTGCGTGGCAAAGGCTGCCCTGACCCAGGTCCCAGGAAGTCCCCAGAAGATGAGCAAATGTGAACTCTGGCTGAAGTCTGTGTGTGCCTAGTGTGATTGGAACTCCTTTCCTGAGGCTGCCATAACAGCTTACCACGAACTGGCTGGCTTAAAACAACATAAATTTATTATCTCACAGTTCGAGAGGCCAGAAATCCATAATTGAGGTGCCAGGAGGCTTAGTTCCTTCTGGAAACTCCAAGGGAGTGTCTGTCCCTGTCTCTCTCCCAGCTTCTCGTGGTTGGAAAGAAACCCTGACGCTCCCTGTCTTGAACACACCTCCTCCGATCTCTGCCTCCACCTTCTCATGGCATCTTCCCTGTGGGTCTGAGTCTCTGTGTCCAAGTTTCTCCCTTGGTATAAAGACACCAGTCATCGGATGGGGGGGACCGCCCCAACCTAGTATGACCTCATCTTAGCACCTCTAAAGAGCTCCTTTCCAAATAAGGTCACATTCACAAGTTTCGGGTAGACATGAATTTTTGGAGGATGATAGTCAACCTTGTACGGTGTTCTTTTTTTTTTTTTTTTTTTAGTTTATTTATTTATTTTGAGACAGAGAGAGAGAACATGGGGGAAGGGCAGAGAGAGAGGGAGAGAGAGAATCCCGAGCAGGCTCCATACTGTCAGCACAGCATGCGGGGCTCAAACTCGTGAACTCTGAGATTATGACCTGAGCTGAGGTCAGGAGTCGGACGCTTACGTGACTGAGCCACCTGGGCCCCCCCAGCACGGCGTTCTTAAGCATCTCCTGTACAATTTTGCTCTTCGAGGTTGAAACATGTGACATGTCCACACGTGCTTACGCCCTTCGACGAGATACGGAAAGCCATTGTTTTTTTCAGGCCCAACTACTTGAGTATATTTTTTTCCTTTCTCTGGGGACTTGACGATGTACAACGCTACGTCATAAACTGGCCTGATACACTGTTTGTTCTGTGGCGCGATCCATTAATAACACCTTGTAACTAGGGCAGTTTTTTCTCCCGTTCTCCATCTGGCTATTTATAGCGAAGCCTAATTCCTCGGAATTAAAACGCATCGATTAACATTAACGGCTATAACTGATTCAACTTAAAGGACTAGAATTTGTGGCTTGGAGAAATCATCAATAAAGTCGGTGGCCCTTCTGTGGGACAAGGACGGAAAGCGGCGTGCGGCATGCCCAAATGGAATGATCTAGCAAACGTCCACACACGCTGGCCCAGCTGGTGGAGGAGAGAGCTCAGAGATGGTGGAAAGCACGTGGGTATGTGGGATCTCCTAAGGAGAACAGGAGAGCAGGGTGCCGAGGGCGGAGCACTGGGCTGTCGGAGGACGAAGGAGATGAGAAGGGTCACCGGCCACACACCTGGAGCCAGGGGCCGAGGGACGGTCACCGAGACGGGAAGGAAATGGGCCATGTCACGTGCTGCGGAAAGACCAAAGAGACACGAGTGGACGAGTGTCGCTGGCACTTTGCGGTAGGGAGGCCCCTGGTGGCCTCAGCCTGAGCAGTTTCGGTGGGGCCCTGGAGGGGGAAGAATCACGGGAGGGGGGTGGGAATAGACGTGCAGGTGCCAAGGCCGTTGGGCTCACGGCAGTGACCCGTGCCTTCCTCTCCAGCTGGGCTCCTTCTCACTGCCGCTTCGGGATCTTGACCGTACTGCCCCTGCCCAGGGCCGCTTCCCACGGTTCTGTGCCGAGCTCTGAAGCCCCTGTGGCCTCCAGGCCCGTTGGCTGCTTCAGGCGGGGTGTCCTGCTGGCTGGCTGTCCCCGCAGGAAGGCTGTTCCAGGAGCTAAATCTTGTTAAAAACCAGAAGCGGAATTTGCTGAGTGCCTGTTACATACCGGCCGGTTGCGAGTATCTTCCGCCAGTGCTGTGACACAGGTGCCGTCGGGGAAAAGCAGACAGACTGAGAGAGAGGTCCAAGAGCATGGATGGTGCCCTCAGAAGAAACAAGGTGTCGTCTGTGTGAGGGCAGACACTCCAAGGAGGCGAGGCTTTATCCCAGCTAAAAGGGAACTTGCCACAAAGAAACGCTGCTCAGGAGCTGAAGGCCCTTCCTTTCCAAAGTGCGAGGGTCTGGTCTCTGGAAGTGTGTTTTCACCTTCTTGAAAGTTCTCTGTTTGAATTTTGAAATTTCGAGGAAATAACATTTTGTAAAGTCATCATCCTACACGTACTGTTTCTGCCCCGTGGCTACATCGTATTCTGTCCGTATTTTCACCACAGTTGTTTGCAGAAGGCCCCCCTGTTTCCCTCTGCTATAAATAACATGGACATGAACACCTGTTCAGTCATCTCCGTGGGCATCTCTGATCGTCGCTGGAAGTTAAACTTGCTGGTTGAAAGGAGGCGCACATCTGTGAAGACCGACGAGCACGCCACCCTAGCTTGGTTTTCCATTAGTCTGCAGAATTTCACGACAGCCGAGAATTTCTATTTGTAAAACTGAGCGTAGGGATTTTTCTGGAAGCTAATCAATGACTTCAGGCTTATCAGCCATTGCACTGTGCTGACTCCAGAAGATTTTGAGTTTCTCCCATGTCTCAAAGAACAGTTACGATTTTAATTATTCATGAAGCATTTAAATAAGCTTCTTGCCCCACGTCAAATAATGCAGCCTTACATATTGGGGGATAAACTATTTACTTACGCTTTTTGAAGTTAATGAAGTTAAAGTCTAAGAGTCTCATATAAATGTCAGGGTAAAATACAATGCTAATTTAGTTTAAGAGAAACAACACTGATTTTCTTATTTTCCGGAGTGAATTTTCTCCTGATGTGTTTTTTTTTTATTAATTTTTTTTTTTAATTGAGAGAGAGAGACAGAGCATGAGCAGGGGAGGGGCAGAGAGAGAGAGGGAGACGCTGAATCCAAGCAGGCTCCAGGCTCTGAGCTGTCAGCACGGAGCCCAGCTCAGGGCTTGAACTCGTGAACCGCCAGATCATGACCTGAGCCCCCAGGCGCCCCTCCTGGCAGGTTTTTAATTGAGAGCTGGGTGTCTGGCACCCACCCGTCACGTGAGAAGGAGTTGGTTCCCAGAAGTAGCTACAAGCCAAAATATCTTAATACGATGCTTACGATGCCTTGTTTATCAGAAGCACGATGTTTAAAACTGGGGTTTTATCTCGAGTGGCTCATTTAATGACAACACTGCCAAAAGGTAGTTTCGCTTACAAAAATAAAACAAATGTAAGTTCTTTACAACCTTTACTAGTGTTAAAACCGGGCGCGATGCACGAGTGGGATTGGGGGGGGGGGGGGGGCGTGGCTGTTGTTAAGCGTCTCCCAGCAGGGCTGAGCTGGCTGGTGGAGAGCGAGGACACCCCTGCAGCCTGGCTGGGCAATGCCGCCTCCCTGCAGCAGGGAAGCAGGAAGGACGGACCGATGGACGTCCTTTGTTGTTCGAAATCAGCCTCCAACTGCAGTCTGCAAGCCAAGCGCATCCTCTGGGGCGGGGCTGCTCCCTGCGGGCTGGGTGCGCGGGAGGGTTTCTATGGCAACGACCACGCGGCTGCAGTGACCTCTTACCCCATGCGGCTTTGGTTCGAAACTCCTAGGGGCTCGCAGCAGCCACCCCGGAAGTGCCCCAGGGTCCCGGCCGCACTGCAGACTCGGGCCAGTGATTTCGCCTCTCTGTGCCTCAGCGTCCTTCCTGGGAAAGCGCTCTAGTTCATGAGCTTGTCCTAAGGATGAAGAGCATCCAGGTGCGGTGCTCAGCAGGAGGCAAGCGCTGGAGCCCCCTCCGTGCCCCAGAATCCAGCACCTTCGCCGTCCTCGCACGGGACGCCCGCAGACCCTGCAGGACAAGGCCAGCATCCTATGGCCGTTGCCACCGCGTTTCTGCTCTGTGACCTCTCTCGGGCAGCCCCGACTGACTGGTGCTTCCTTCTTCCTTGCCCTGAGCCCTGCGTGGATCTCCCCCTGGTGACCGGACGGCCCTCACCACCCCCAGCCGGCCGGCCACCCCTGCCGCGTCTCTGGCCTGTCCCCGCGGCTCAGAGCCACCTGAGCGGGAGCTCCTCTGTCTCCGGTCACCTCGCAGGCTGCTGGTCTCTCTGCTTGCAGGGTCGGCCCCGCCTCAAATCTGCCTTCATCCTGGTGTGCCCCTGATCCCCAGAAAACACAGACCTCATGCCACGATGCCCCTCCTCACCGTCCTTCTCAATGACTCCCCCCAGCGGGCAGGAGAGATTTAAAACCTTGGCCTTGTCTCCCATCTCATCTCCAAACATGCGGACGTGCTGAGCTGCGGAATAACAGCGTCTTCGATCACTCACCATCCTTCCAGACTCCCTTCTGCCTTCCTCCAGAAAGCCCTCCCTGCTTGCCCAGGGGGTGGCCTAGGAGCGTATCATCCCCACAGCATTTATCCTGATGTTTGGCTCTCAACAAGGTTTTTGTTGAATAAATGACGAAATTGCCAAAAAAGATAGATATTATTGAGGAAAAGAAATGTTTGATTTATTATACTAACTATAATACACGTTCATCGTAGGAAGTAATAAGGAAAATTCAGACAATAATAGGAAATAAAAATTACGCCCCGTACTGTGACCAAGCATAAGACCTGTTAACACTTTGTTTTATTTTCCTCTGGGTTGGTTTTTTGTTTTTTGTTTTTGTGTGTGTGTGTGTGTGTGTTTTGCCTGTGGATGTTTTTGAACATAGTCTCAATTGCATATTTGGAAACACTGCATTTTTGATTCCCTTTCCTAAGGAAAGAAAGAAGCCCAACTCTTGTATCAAAATGCTCTGAAAAACGTTTTAACGGCCACAGAATATAGCACGGAGGACATCCCATCATGTGCTTGTCTTTTCCGATTGGACTCAAAGAGGTTGTCCACACGTTTTTGTGTCTGTTTGTTTACAGCTGTGAATAACACTGCAGGAAGTGTCTTCACAAAGAAGTAAGTTCTCGCACCTCAACCTGCCTCCTTAAATTGGAATGTTAAATGGGCAGAGACAAACGTAAGCAGCGTAAACATGTGTGGCGGGCCTGACACCTGTTCCCAAATTGCTTTCCCGAAAGGTCGCATCCGCGTTTACACTCACCACGCGTTCACCGCGGGGTCAAGCGCTACGATTATTCTTAGCCTTTGTGAGTCTGACGGCTACAGACTGGTAGCAGGTGAAGCTCTCGAATGCTTTGAAGTTCTTCTTGCAATTGTCAAAGCACGTCTGGGAGTGTGAGAATGTTTTGCTTTGGTTTTGCCGACTTGTAGATGACTTATTTACCTGGTCCTAGCGGTGGCCAGTGTTTTTTCTCAGTTCAGATCAGGAAGTGAACACCTTCCCGAAAGAATTAAGCCTAAGCCACTGCTTGAGGACCGAACCGGAGATTGTCCCCTGGGCGTTAGTTGCCCGGTGAGACATTAATGTCACAGCCTGCTGAGTAGATGAGAGAGAGCGGAGGTGGGGCTCAGCACCGAAATGACGGCTCCACCTGAGATAAATGCTTACACACGCCTCTTTTTAAAAACAACACGATCTAGGGGCGGTTGAGCATGCAACGTCGGCTCAGGTCACGATCTCGCGGTTGGTGGGTTCGAGCCCCGCGTCGGGCTCTGTGCTGACAGCTCAGAGCCCGGAGCCTGCTTTGGATTCTGTGTCTCCCTCTCTCTCTGCCCCTACCCCACTCATTCTCTCTCTCTCTCTCTCTCTCTCTCTCTCTCTAAAAAATAAACACACATTGGGGTGCCTGGGTGGCTGTCAGTTAAGCGTCTGACTTTGGCTCAGGCCATGATCTCGTGGTCCGTGAGTTCGAGCCCCGCCCGCATTGGGTTCTGTGCTGACAGCTCGGAGCCTGGAGCCCTCTTCGGATTCTGTGTCTCCCTCTCTCTCTGCCCCTCCCCTGCTTGTGCTCTCTCTCCATCTCTCAAAAGTAAATAAACGTTTAAAAAAAGAAATTAAAAACAACACGATCTCCTGAAACGCAGCTGGCTACTCCAGCCCACCGCTCCCTAGGACACAGTTGCTGAGGAGCAGAAGCCCACCGGGTCTCCCTCATGCCCACCATGCACGAGATGTGTTCACCTGACGGGGTGTTGCACGCAGCCGCCTCGAGAGTCAGCCTGAGTCAGCCTCTGGCGGAAGACCGGGCGAGTCTGGAAGACATTGGGCACCGAGTCATTTAACTCAGCCCAGCAGGGAGGGCGGGTTTTCTCTGCTTTTGGACAGCTGACAAAGGCGGCGGGCAGTTTTAATCCTAAAAGGGAAAAAGTAACACATACTCTAAGGATGATTTCTCAATTGGGTGTTTCACAGAAAGGAAAAAGTCTGAAATGTCCCAAATAAAGCTGCTTGCTGTCATTGTAACACAGCTGGGAGGCCAAGAGCAGTATTGTTGAAATGGAGGTCACTGTGTTCTAGGAAGCCTGCGTCCTGGCACACTGGTGAGTCAGCCTGGCCGCGGGGCCTTCGGTCACTTGTTAAGACTGGAATAATGACATCTCCTGATGGGAGCAGTGACCAGGCTGGCTGGAGTTTGGAGGCCCCTTCTGGCTGTGGTTTTAAGGAAGAGGGAAAAACAGGGCCGCCTGGGTGGCTCAGTCGGTTAAGCATCCGACTTCGGCTCAGGTCATGACCTCACGGTTCGTGAGTTCGAGCTCCGCGTCGGGCTCTGTGCTGACAGCTCAGAGCCTGGAGTCTGATTTGGAGTCTATGTGTCCGTCTCTCTCCACCCCTCTCCCGCTCATGCTCTGTCTCCCTCTGTCTCTCAAAAATAATTAAATGTAATTAAAAAGTTTTTTTAAAAAGAAAGAAAGAGGGAAAAACATTTGTCCGACAGTGGCCAGGGATGGGGTGGGAGTCAGGACCATGGACAGTCCAGCTTGAGGACATCACTCAACCCCAAGCCTCACTTTTCACCATGATGCCACGGGAACAGCGACGGTGACCTTTCAGGGCTGCTGAGGCGTCACTGAGACCAAACACAGCACCTGCGTGAGCCAGCGGCCAGCGTCCCACGGGGAGGCGCGTGCAGCGACATCCACACGGACGCCACACGCCTGGGTTCGGGTCCGCCTCTGCTGCCCACCAGCCGCAGGACCCCCGCAAGCCGCTCTGTCTGTGCTTTGGTGTCCTTGTCCTCAGTGTTATCAGGGTGGACAGTGCGATCTTTTCTCCCGATGGAGCTATTGGCAGAAATAACCCCAGTAAAGCACGTCAGACGTTGGATGAAGCTGATACACGCTGTGCGCTCTCGTTTTTGTCCAGCCTCACTGGAGGCTGGCTTAAGTCGGACACTTTGCAATCGGAGGCGAACCTTACAAGGACAGAATTTATGCGGACTCTTTTATATTCCCGCAGCGACCGAAGCATAGTAGGAAGAGCTGGGGGCACACAGGGAGCGAGGGCTTTGCTGGGGCCCAGGGGCTTCTCTGAGCAGCACACCAGCTCCTTGTTCCACCTGCCCCCAGTGTCCCTGCCCTGTGGGAGAGGATGGCCAGGGGCTGGAGCCCACCCGGAGCTCCGTAGGCTGGTCAGTACTGTCCCGGCTTTGTATGCCTGTGTGCGTGCACGCGTGTGTGTGTCTGTGCATGCGTGTGTACCTGATTTTCTTGTGAAATATCTTCAACCTCTAAGCTAATTGTATTTCGGTCATGTAACTGACCAGTCTGACAGCATATTTCTTTTTTTTTTTTTTTTAATGTTTATTTATCATTGGGAGAGAGACAGAGTGGGAGCGGTGAAGGGGCAGAGAGAGAGGGAGACACAGAATCCGAAGGAGGCTCCAGGCTCCGAGCTGTCAGCACAGAGCCCGACACGGGGCTCGAACCCACGAACTGTGAGATCATGACCTGAGCCGGAGTCGGACGTTCAACCCATTGGGCCACCCAGATGCCCCCAAAATGAAGCTTCTTAAAACAGATGGAGCCTGGAATTCTTACGCCAGAGAGTTAGACTTTTGTGTTCAATGAAGACTGAATATTTGAAAAATAAAAAATTGGGTATAATAAATGATTAAAATTCTTAGGTATCCGATATCATATTCGTTGTTCAAAATAGGAAAGCAGAGGATTTTCTGCACCCCTGAAATACAAATTTTATCTTGCCCTTAAAAAAATGCTGACTTGGGGGGGTGCCTGGGTGGCTCAGTCGGTTGAGCGTCCGACTTCGGCTCAGGTCATGATCTCATGGTCCATGAGTTCGAGCCCCGCGTCGGGCTCTGTGCTGACAGCTCAGAGCCTGGAGCCCGTTTCGGATTCTGTGTCTCCCTCTCTCTCTGCCCCTCCCCTGCTCATGTTCTGTCTCTCTCTGTCTCAAAAATAAATAAAAACATTTAAAAATTTTAAAAAAATGCTGACTTGGGGCACCTGCCTGCTGTGTGACTCTTGATCTCGGGGTCATGAGTTCGAGCCCCACATTGGGGGGAGAGTGTGCTTAAAAAAAAATATTGACTTAAGTTTGATCGTTCTAAATTTGGCTTATTATCCTGGCTATTCTGAGAGAGTAACTATCATACACTGAAATTAATATATTACAAAAATCTGAAAATGGGTGATACATATTGTTAAAATATTTCCCTTAGGAGCTTAAAACTCTAAACCTTTCCATGCGATTCCTCTTGTCTCTTCAAGTATTGTGTAGATAAACCACAAAATACTGACTTTCAGCGTCTTTAATAAGCAGCAGTATTTTTCCGTTCCTCCTAGAGCATGATGGAATCCCATTACCATATGGTGGAGATGCCCAAACTCTTTAGATGAAGAACAGACTTACCAATGCACGTATGTTCAGTGCACAAGTCAGAAAAAAAGTGATCTTGCTTGTATATTAAATAAAACTCTGACGTGGATTAGGTCGTTAAATTCTTCAGCCGAGGGTTGGGGTCTCTTTGATTACCAATGCTTAAATTTTTGTAAGTTGCTTTAGTAAAAAAAAAAAAAAAAAAGAAAGAAAGAAACTTGGGGATGGACTCACCAAGGCTCGAAGTCGCCACCAGGAGGCACCACAGGCTCACCTGTCACTGGTCTGTGCCGTGGGAGGGGCTGTGGCAGGAGGCGGGGGCCACCTCCCGGAGAGCTGGACAGACATCTGGGAGGAGTTGGGACTTCACCCCTCCTCCAAGGGAAGGCCGGCAAAGGTTTCGCTAGAGGGCTAACCTGCTCCCTGGTCACTGTAATCCCTTCTTACTTCCTCGAAGGCCCAAAGCCAGCGTTTCCTGTTGACAACCCCCGAGCCTGGCACGGTGCAGGGACACTTCTGTGCAATGTCAGGGCACGTATCACAGTTAGAACTGGTTCCTTACTTGTACACTTACTTAATGCCAGTCTTCCCCCTGGAATGTTGACTGCCTGTTGTCACTGCTACACCAAGGTTGGCTTGGTGTGTGATGTGTAGCAGGCCTTCCATCCATGAACAAGCAAAGGAATGGGATCGCACGGGCAGCAGCGTTGGGGGGGCTGTTTGGGGTCACCAGTCACTTGGGGGAGACCCCCTGAGGCCTGACCGGTATGAGGCAGGGGCCGTGGGAGGGCACCGAGACGGCAGTGAAAACGGCAGCCGGCTGATGCCGAACTGAAGCCAGAGCAGGGGGAGTGTGGTCTTTGAGAAGAAGGCCGACAGCAGGGGTGGGGGTGGGGGGGCGTGGAGGACATCAAGGCTCGGCGCCCACACCCTGCAGGTGTCGTCTCCTTTAGTCCTTTTGACAGCCCCGTAAGGTTGGTGCCATTGTCGCTGCTCGTTTACAGACGGCGGAACCGAGGCTCAGAGACGTTCGATAAAGGGGACGCTTGCTGGTCACGCCCCCATGGAGAGGAAACGCCAGAGAAAGAGTCTAGGAGACGACAGCAGTTCTGCTTTGGATGTGACGAGTTTGAGATGCCTTTGGGACATCCAGCTGTGGGCAGGTAGACTGAAGCTCGGAGAAGTCGGGAGCAGGAACATAGACCTGGTGCCGGGGACACCTCGGTCACGGTCAAAGTGGGGGAGCCGACCGAGCCCAGGGAGCAAGAGGCATGACAGGAATCACTCTGAACACCAGCCAGGAATCCAAAACGACCCACCTCCACCACGAGCGCAGGCAAGGATGTAACTGTGGTCGTGCGTTCTCTTTCTTTATTTTCTGTGGCATTCACGAATAGGTATAATATGATCAATAAAACGCCAAGATTGTTATCTGCTGTTTGCAGGAGTGGTTGACGGTATCAGTCACACCAGAGACATATACAAAGATACATATACAAAGAGATCTATACAACGAAGTTGCATTATTGTTGCTGTTGTTAGTTTCTCAAAGCATAAAAGAAAGCTGGCGTCGATGGTCAGTTGTGTGATTTCTTTAAAGCAAAATTAAAGAAGACAAAGAACTGTATTTGACCTCTGGAAAGACCCAGAAAGCTCCTCAACCTTGGGTCCACGGATCCCCCGAGGGCCTTCGGTTAGATGTCAAGAGACCCCCCTGAAATTGGACAGGAAAAAAGAACAGCGTTACCTCCAGTGTGAATGCAGGCCAGACGCTGGGGTGGTGTCACAGGTGTCTGTGACTTTGTCACCAATAGAAACCCTGGTGTCTGTATGTCACGTCACCGCGGTTGCAGACAGCTGGGGAGAGGACGGCCCGCTGTGCCAGCATCGTGACAGACACGATCTCTTGTCACCGAGTGCACTCCCAATGCTGTGTGCTGTCTGTGCAGCTCCAGCCCTCCTTCCTCCCCGCCACTTCCTGTTTCCCTGCGTCTCCCAGCAACGGCCTCAGGGCTCAGCTCCCAGTGTTTGTCAGGCTGGCTCTCAGAAACCCCCGTCTGGGAGCCCTGTCACACTCCAAAATACCCCGCCCAGAGGTGCGGGCACGCCCTGGAGTGCGGTCAGCCAGCCCCAGGGGTCCCCAGGTCACTGCCCCATGTTACCTGAGCCCCTTCCCTTTCTCAGTCACCCAGCACCCAGCCAGAGGGTCCCCTGAACTCAGTGCTTCTGTTAACATGACAGCTCTGGCTGATACACCACATCACGATTTAAAAATCTATTTTGAGGGGCGTCTGGGCGCTCGGTCGGTTAAGCATCCGACTCTCGGTTTCGGCGCAGGTGGTGATCCTCGTGGCTCCGTGAGTTCGAGCCCCGCGTCAGGCTCTGTGCTGACAGCGTGGAGCCTGCTTGGGATTCTCTCTCTCTCCCTCTCTCTCTCTGCCCCTGCCCCACTCACGCTGTCTCTGTCTCTCTCAAAATAAATAAATAAACCTAAAACAATAATCATAAAAAAATAAAAATACATTTTGACAATGCATTTCAGAATAATCGACTTCCTTTGTAACCCTCTATTCTTTGCTTTAAGCATTTAAAAATATGATTCTGGGGGGCACGTGGGTGACTCCGTGGGTTAAGTGTCCTACTTAAGTCATGACCTCGAGGTCCATGAGTTCGAGCCCCACGTCAGGCTCTGTGTCTCCTCTCTCTGCCCCTCCCCTGCTCACACTCTGTCTCTCTCTCAAAAATAAATGAATAAGCATTAAAACTTTAAAAAAATATATGATTCTGAGAGCGGCCACAGGCCCTCACCGGCGTGCCGGAGGCATCCATGTCACAAAAGCAGGGAAGAAGTCGAAGTGGTCACCAGCCCAATTCGTTACAGTTCCCTCCCTTGGGTTTGAAAGCCTCTTGGAACACAGGACATAAAGGTTTTTCTTTCCATTCTTCCTTCCTTTCTTTTCAAACAAAATAATGGAAGAAAGTGAACTTTGTGTTATTGTTCCCCCCTTTAAAAAGTAGTACGTGCTCAGGGCCCCTGGTGACACACAGTCTGTTGAGTGTCTGACTCTTGATCGCAGCTCAGGTCATGATCTCACAGTTTGTGGGTTGGAGCCCCACGTCAGTCTCTACGCTGATGGCACAGAGCCTGCTTGGGATTCTCTCTCACTCCCTCTCTCTCTGCCCCTCCCTCTCTCTCTTTCTCAAAAAATAAACGTAAAAAAAAAAAAAATTTTTTTTTAAAGTAGTACGTGTTTATCAAAAAAAAAAAAAAAAATCAGCAAAAAGAAACAAAACGTTTTTGGCGCCCTCCTGATGACATGAAGACAACCAGGCGTCTGTTTCGATGTATTTCCTTAGGGTCTTTGTGGTTTTTTTATTTTCTCGTGACTGTTACGGGTGTGTGCGTGTGTGCACGGGTGTGTTGTAGCGTTTCGCATTTTATTCACACTTGTCGTAAACACCATTTTTATAGCTGGACAGGCTGCCGTAAGACATGCCAAGGCTGACTTGGCCATTTTCTTCTCATGTAAAACTTTAACGTAAATTATTCGTTACTGTGGGGAAATATGCCTCACGTACAATTCCCTATTTACGGTTCAGTGGCAGTCGGTACCTTGTAGAACTCTCATCTTCCCAAACGGAAGCCCTGTCCCAGCTAAGGGACTCCCTGTCTGCTTCCCCCCGGCCCCTGGCACCCGCCGTTCGCTCTGTTTCTATGAATCTGATTAACCCAGATTTTTACTATTGCGCATTGCTTTCCCAGACTAAAATGGCTTAAATGTGAGACTTAACGCAAGCAGTATCTGCCTGATGCCTGCCTTTAAAAAGAAAAACTTTTTTTTTTTATGTTTGTTTATTTTTAAGAGAGTGAAAGAGAGACAGAGCGTGAGCAGAGGAGGGGCAGAGAGAGAGGGAGACACAGAATCTGAAGCAGCTCCAGGCTCCGAGCTGTCAGCACAGAGCCCGACGTTGGGGCTTGAGCTCACGGACCTCGAGGTCATGACCTGAGCCAAAGTCAGACGCTTAACCCATGGAGCCACCCAGGCGTCCCTTGCCTTCTTTTTTTTTTTCTTTTTAATTAAATTAGCAGCTGTCCACATGGAAAGCCATCCTGCCAGTCCTAAGTGTTCTTATTTTGCCAATGGTGTCTGAAAATTCACGTAGGGTCATGATGACTTAAATCTTTCTATGTACGTGAACTGCAGATGTGGAGAGCTCACGGCAGGGAGATGGCTTTAAAACAGACGTGCGCGATGGGGCTTCTGGGTGGCTCAGTCGGTTGAGCGTACGACTTCGGTTCAGGTCATGATCTCACAGCTTGTGGGTTCGAGCCCCGCGTCGGGCTCTGTGCTGACAGCTCAGAGCCGGGAGCCTGCTTCAGAATCTATGGCTCCCTCTCTCACTTTGTCCCTCCCCTGCTCATGCTCTGTCTCTCTCTCTCTCTCTCAAAAATAAATAAACATTAAAAAAAATTTTCTTTTTAAATAAAACAGACGTGCACTGGTCACATACTTGGAAGCTTTCTTCCACGTGGATTTCCAAACCTTTCGCGCGTCCAGTTTTGCGTGGAGACTGCTGGACCTCACACCATCCAACTTCTGTTTTCTGGGGAACACTCCACACTGACGCTCCTCCTTCCTCCTTTTGTGATACTGCATAAACAGGGCAACTAGGATTTTTCTAGCCATTATTTTTTAAGTTGTGGTGAAATACACCTAACGGAGTTTCGCAACTTAACCGTTTATAAGTGCATTCACACTTCAGGTGCGGCCATCACCGTTTCCAGAACTTTCTCTTCTTCCCCAAACTAAAACTCTGTCCCCATGAAACACTGAGTCTCCGTCCCCCTCCCCCAGCCCCTGGTGCCCCCCAGTCGACCTTCTGTGTCTGTGAGTTTCACCATTCCGGAGATCTCCTGTAAGTGGACCATACAATATTTGGCCTTCTGCATCTGGCTTACTTCACTTTGCATATTGTTTTCGAGGCTTCACTAAAGTCCCTTTTTATCATTATCTTACTGGATAGTATTAAGGCAACATGAACATTTAGCTCAGGCCCCTTCCTGTGGCCACCAGAAGTTGGACAGCCCCTCCCCCACCCTTTCCCCCCAGATTTCTCCTGGTCTCCACTGCCTATACCCCTTTGCCTTCTTGCAGAGATAAAAGTTTCAAAAGACAAAGATAGTTCTATGGTGTTTTATTCTAAATGTAGGACATATACTTTAAACAATCATAGAATATTAGAGCTGAAATCTCTGAATATTTTCATCTTTTTAATACTCTTAGTTGCCCCGCCATGGCAGATCATTTCTTTTTCAAAAGCCTATACCATAGGAGAGCCCCTTGACCCAAAAAGAGAAGTCCCTGAGCTTCTCCTGCATAATACCACTCTTTGGAGACACAGTCATACCCCCTTATCTGGCCTGTGAAATTCAGTTGCACATCGAGATCAGAGTCGCAAGTAGGAAGTGACAGGTACCTCGAAGAAAGTAACTGTGGCCGAGTTCGGGCCTCTTGTTCTAGGAAGGTAACCTGGTTATTCCCCCATGCTCCTGCCAGAGCCCCATGACTTCCTATTCCGGTTAATACTGCGATTCTAAGGGTTTAACCAGCTTACGTAGTGCCTTGCGCGAGGGGTCACGTGCAGCCTGTGCATTCTGAGCTGAAGGCCAAGGGCAGAGCCATGCTGCCTGGAGCCGGAAGGCAGCGGGGGAGTGGGGAGAACGGGAGTTCATCTGGGACAAGAGCTAACTCCCATTCCCCTTGGTAAATGGTGACTAGATACATAAGATTTAGATTCTGTGCCCCCTGAATTCTCTTGTAACATTGTGCCCTGCACAGACCAAACACCTGCACCTCATTCACAGCTAGCTTTTTATTTACTTAAATACCGATGGCGAATAATGACTCATTTGCTGCTTACAAACCATAGGAAGTAGGTAACACCGTTACTCCTATTTTACAGATGAGGACACTGAGGCACAGAGAGGGGTTTGCATAACTGGCCCAAGGCCAGCAGTGAGTTTAGGGAAACTTCCCGCCCAGGCAGAGCTGGTGCGTTCCTCTTCTTCCGACTCGCCCAGCAGAAAGCAATTGTATTCTAACACTGACAATAGTAATTAACTTCACACCGGCCTCAGTGCTGCGCCTTCTCCAAGTTGCTTTGCCTGTTTGTCTTTCATTGGTCAGAATTAGACTCTAGCCTTTAGCCAAGAGTGTCTCGTTCTGAGACGTGTCATTTGCTTCCTTTCAGGTGGTTCAGCAGGTGACTGACCACAGATTCTCTGCTCACTTTATTGGCGACTTTAATGCTATTTAAATTCTAACAAGCTCTGAGTCTGCCTGTATTATGACAGCAAAAGCACCAACTCACAAAGCTGCTGTGTCCTTACTAGTTCCCTGAGCCTAGAGGACCCATGTTAAGAGGAGACCAGTAAACCAGGGCTGCTGGAATGTTCTAAGACGGCAGTTCTGATGTTCAGACAGGGTAAAGAAACCTGCAGAGTACGGGAAGAGGGGAGAATTTGTAACCACTTGTACGTCTAATCCAAAAAACCAGTGTAATGTTGAGAGTTCGGTGAAATCTTTTGTGATGATATATTAAACACACACACACACACACACACACACACACACACAGCAGTGGCATATCCCACGATAATGATTTTTTTTCAATTATGGCAAAAAGGTCAGAGCCCGTTCAAAGTCGTATTGAGGAACAAGGAACTCTGCAGGACCTCTGTGGAGAAGACCATTACAATATACTGAAGGCCATATCAGATTGGAAAGTGGAGAGAGGGGCGCCTGGGTGGCTCAGTCGGTTGGGTGGCCAACTTCGGCTCAGGTCATGATCTCGAGGTCCGTGAGTTCGAGCCCCGCGTCGGGCTCTGTGCTGACAGCTCAGAGCCTGGAACCTGTTTTGGATTCTGTGTCTCCCTCTCTCTCTCTGACCCTCCCCCATTCATGCTCTGCCTCTCCCTATCTCAAAAATAAATAAACGTTTAAAAAAAAAAGAAAGTGGAGAGAGACACCTGGTTTCTCAAATAAAATTCCAGTTTAGGGGACAAGACTGGTTTAACGTTTGATGAGTGGACTCTCAAGTTAATGTCGAAGAGTAAAGAGTGAGACGAGCCAAGACATTTTTGGAAAAGAATTAATGAGGGCGATTTTTTCGACTTGTTTGGTAGC
Organism: Panthera onca; assembly: GCF_046562875.1. Lineage (NCBI taxonomy): Eukaryota > Metazoa > Chordata > Mammalia > Carnivora > Felidae > Panthera > Panthera onca. The sequence goes on along the minus strand of NC_138346.1, from coordinate 3,574,216 downwards.
CCCAGGTTCTTTGTTCAAACAGAATCCTACCTCCCTCTTCAAATGCAGTCAGTGGGTCCTCTACTGCTTCCTGAATAAAGTTCACCTATTATGTAAAAAAAGAACATTCTAATAATATCTAAAGGTATTCTGAAAAGCAGTCAAATTCCCACGATGCCATCACTTGAATAGAGTGGCCGGCTGTGTTGTTTATTCTGTATTTCCTTCCAGTCTTTGTCTGTATGAGTTCATTTTTTACTTAGTCGTATTCAAAATATACTTGTCTAAGGACCGAGAACATGGAAAGCTTGGCTGCGGGAAGAGCTGTAGAGGCCACGCCAGAATTCTGGGGGGCAGCTGCCTGCCAGGGGCACAGCTCCGTGAGTGCTCCCAAAATGCTGATTAAAGCCTCAAGCCAAACGAATTAAGCGACAGGGACTACCCACGGCTTCTCTAAACCCGGACGTAAACTGCAGTTCTGGAGTCCCTTATCTTGCCAGAAGAATCATCCGTGTGCTTTTAGAAGAACGGACAGAATGTGCTGCAAGCCCTTCTTGCCAGCCTGGGGGCCCACTGTGACCTGCCATCCTGCGTGGTGGCTGCGTCCCTCCCATTCTACACAGGAAGCTGGGGGTGGGGTGGGGGAGTCCCTGGAGGGCCCGGAACCACACACCAAGGAGCAGCAGAGCGGGGGATTCCGGCCGGAATCAGAGCAAAGGCTTGAGGGCTTCCTGCGGGAGTCACTGTGGCCTCTGGGTGGGAGTTACTGGTGCCCTGACCCTTCAGCCCCTTCTCACCCTCTGTGATGGCGCCCGGCCAGAGGGGCCGAGAAGCCAGGCCCCGTTCTGGGACCTTCTCCGTGCAAGGCTCTGGCTTCCAGTTCACTTCCACCGTGACCCCCTTGGCCTTGGCCTGACCATGCCACCTCTGAAGTCTCAGCTTCAGACTTCCCGCCTGGGGGGCCCCCACCTTCCGTCTCTATGTCTGGTGCTGACTGCTTTGCTCTTCCTGCTACGACAATTAGCGCGACTCCTCTGTGTCAGTTGGTAAGTCAGTGTGCTTCTAGAGCGTGGGCACCTTTGGTGAAGGTACAAGCCCCTGTACGTCAGGGGTTCTCGCCTGGGGGCGTTTTGCCTCCCGGGGGACAGTTGCCAGTATCTGGAGACATTCTGGGTCGTCCCAGCTAGGGTGGAGAGTGCTCCTGGCATCTAGAGTGTGGAGGCCAAGGACGCTGCTGGACGTCCTATGAGGCACAGGACAGAGGCCACACCAAGAATTACTTGGCCCCAATGTCCCTGGTGTCGAGGTTATGAAACCCTGCTCTCTATTCACGTTAGAGTTTCCTCGTAAAGTCTGATCCCACATTTGATACTGGATGTCTCCACGGAAGTGGAGTAAGAGGAGGGGGCTTCGATATAATCTGAGTAGCTAGCCTAGCATCAAAGCTCCTGGTCAGAAGCATTTCAAAAGGCCCCAGTGAGCTCAGAGAACCCCGCCCCCCATTATGCCAAGGCGGGTCCAAGCAGCCCCACAAGATGTCAGGTATAAAGGTGCCTGTAATTGACCTCTTTGCTGGTACTCGGAGATGACATGGTCAGGAGTGGCTATATGATCTCCGGTTATTCCAGAATTTCCACTCTTGTGCCAAACATGCCTCTCCAGACTGCTGTCCTTTGCTCCTCCTTAAACTTCCCTTGAATTTCATCTACAATACTCATTTTTCAAAGGTAAGACTTTCTGATTCTATGTTAAAGCCTTCTGTAAAGATACACAGTTCATATAGATTGACGATAAAGGAGTCGCTCGTAATCTGGTACTTTTCTGGAGTCTCTAGGTGATGACTTACCTCTGAACTGTATTTCAGGGACTCGAGTGCAGAGGGGAGTAGCCTTATATCAGGGTAGGGGCTTGTGTTTTTAATGCCACGCGGAAGTGTGTGAGACGGTCTTCATTCTACGTTATTTACTCCTTTCTTTAGAAAGATGCCTTTAGGGATGCTGCTTAGGAATTTCTGTACCCTGGGGTGGAAGGTGGCTCTCACTTCTGCCGTTCTGGTCCGTCCTTAAGTCAGGTCTCCTTGAAGTCAAGCTGCTTATTTGTGGGAATGCTTGATTTTTAAACCTTTGAATCCATCTTGCCCGCCCTTCAGTTTCCCTGTTTGCTGTAGTTACTGCCTCAATTCAGATCATAAAGCCCTATGCTCCCCACACTTCTTTTCTGTGAATGACATTTGTCAATCACATCTGTAGCCTGATGGATTTCTGAAGGGTAAAGATGTGTTCCGTGGCTGTGATTATGATTGTGTTCTGCCTTTCTAGCACGGTAAACTCAGGGGCGGGAGCACTGAGGTCCAAGCCAAATAAATGAGTGAGAACCTAGAAAAAGCATTGCCTTCGCTTATGTAATCACCATATTCTATTCCCAAGTATATGGTGAGGCGTTTGGTTTATTTCTTATCGGTGGGGTATTCCATTAGCTAGTGAACACCATTCTCGAGAGTACAGTGTATTTTCCCACCTCCCTATTTATTCTGAGCAAAAGCCTTTCAAATTGACTATTCAGAGAGCATAGGTAGATATATTCTTTGCTTTGCTTTAGAGTTAACTTGGAGGGATTTTTCACAATGTGTCCCTATCTGGCTGAGAAATGCATAATAGAGTTTGGTTGTTTTGTTTTCAATATTCTTAGAAAATAACTGGTCGATTTTTGCCGTGTGTTGAGCTTACGAGAAGCACAACTGGTTTTCCTAAGAGGTACTTCATTGGAGGTGGACGTGGCCGTTTCCTTGGTTACAATACATGGGAGATGCTTCTGCGATCTCCCACGTCCCCGGTCTGGCCTCAGGATCACCAGTTCTGAGAGACGGAATGAAAAAATGGATAATTTTTTTTTTCCCCCTCCAGGATTGCTATGGACTTATTCCTGGACACTTTTGGATATGAACTTAATTCCAGAGTATAATAAATCAGATATTATGTTAAGTGTGGGTCCAACTTTACCCTGCGACAGCACCCCTGGGCTTTCTGGAGCTCGTGGAAGGGCTCTGTGCTTGGGAGTGGAAACAGCATCGCCCTGGCTGGGCCAGAGACAGCTCTGTGGCAGGCCCTCGATTTCTGTTCCTCCTCCCTCAGCCCCATGCTCCACAGTCCCTGTGCCAGGATCGTGCTCCCTGTTATCTGTCCTCTCCTGGCCACTTGGTTTCTCATCTCCATTCAGCTCAGAATCAGGGCCAAATCCCAAAGTCCAGACACCTGACCCTTTGGGCCAGAGTCTCTCGGGCCTGTCCCCACCCCCACACCCTTTCCCCCACTCTCCCTTGGCTCCCACCTTTCAGCCTCTCCCATCCTCACAAACCGAGAGGGACAAATGAACACGTGTCCCTACCGGAGCCCTCCCCCCCATCCCTCCTTCCTCCCAGACTGCAAATCTGCCATTTGTCACACCTGCCCAAATCGCTAAAAATGTTTAATTGTAGAATTTGAACAACGGCATGCAGTAGCCAAGTTGTAAATTAAAGGCTTCCTCACCCCTTCTCCTCCCTCCGTCTGCCGTGTGTAACACGGCTGTTCACACCAGCCCACTGGGGCGGCTCATGCACGGGGCTGTCCGGAGACGCCTCTTTCTCTGTGTCTCTGACCTCCCCTCGTCCGTCTTGGCTTGTTGCTGGCACATCTCTCACCCCCTGCGTGTCGCAGCCCCACGATTCCTTCCCTCGCCTCTTTCCTCTTCTGTGCCTGCGCTCACCTTCCTCGCCACCTTAAACCGGTTCACGCTTGTGACGGTGCCGATGGGCCTGCTGGACACCTCCACCAGGCTTTCTGCCCCTTCAGTGCCATCCGCCCAAAACCCAAACTCATCACCTTCCTTAGAAAATCCAAAGGGATTTATTAGATGAAAAGGAAGTGTGGTGAATCGCGGGGCACTAGGTGGTTATTAAAGGAAAAAAAAATTCCTAAAGACATTACATTTTTAAGAGAGAGTTTCTGTTCCCAGTTTCTACAAAAATAGAAAATACTGAGGATCTATGAGAGTTAATGATAACCTGCCAAAGTCCTCCATTTTCTCGGGAGAATCATCCACCCACCCGCCCATCATTTCTGAAGTGCCCACCGTGTTCCAAGGTGAGGACACCCTCCCATTCTGGAAGGGCCCACTCCCGGGGGAGGAGAGGCTAAGTACCAAGTCATAGGCAGCTGAGAGAAGGAAGCATGTGGTTGTATCACACCCCAGCACAGGTGAGTGCTCCCTAAGCAAGAGCCGTTTCTATGCTAGAAACGAGCTCACTCTTCTTTTCAGCTCCCCCGGCCCCGCATGCTTGTGTCCACTGGAGGCAGACAGCATTCTGGCCCACAAGCTGTGTTCGCTGCCCCGTGGGGTGCAGCTTTCTCTGCAGATGGCAAGCGGGGTCTGGCCCTCCACCAGATGAAGTGCTTTGTAAACTGGACGGTGCCGTGCAAGTCTGGGTAATCGTTTCACGAACCGGCTTTTTAATGTGAAGTGTTCTTTGATATTCGTCAAAAGGGTCCATACGAAATCATAACAAAAACGCAAGCTCATTGCTTGTAGAAGGATTTAGAGCCGTTCATTTTGTAGCAATTCGTGTTCACGAAAAGCAGTAGTTAACGGCTGATCGTGACTGATTTAGAAAAATGGTTTCGTGTCAGTCATCTGACTCAAGGGGAAGCCGAGAGCACCCCCCGCCCCCACCGTCTGCCCTCTGCTTCGTGCTAGGATCCCAGGAAGGGTTTGTCTCTGTGGTTCCGACACTTAGAACCAAACCGCAGCTGGAGGCAAAGCGCGTGAACCTATCAACAGACCCAACACCATGGAGATGAGTAAACTAAGTTTGGGTGTGGCCATGTTGGTTAAATGTCCTGGCATTTGCCGGTCAGCTCTGCTTCTGCTGTTCCAAGAACCAAGTGAGACTGATCAGTTTACCTTTGGCTCATTTCCCAGGGGTCCCTTAAGAAGTTAAGTCCCCGACTATAATCTTACTGTACATCGGAGACCTGCTTTTTAGATATTGGACATTCAACTTTTGTTGAGGGGGCACAGAGGATCACGAGCAGGGCGACTTCTAGGAATGCCCGAGAAAGTCCAGAGCGTTCAGGAACCCTCGCTACAGAGCTCCCAGCGACTGCACGTTTGCTGCTCCCTAACTGCCTGGCAGCCAGGAAGGGGCCAGAAATCCAGGGTCCACCTGTTAGAAGCGGCACCTTGGCCGAAAAACTGTGGAACTGGGGGGAATTGAACCTGCGTCCCTAACCTCACAGCTGCTGATATAAGGACCCTGGGGCAGCACCGGCCCAGTCCAGACGGACGGCCGCCCTGTTCTGAGCACATTCCCCCCCTCCCCGTCATGCCGCTCAGCCCGTGCAAAGACACCCCGGGTTTCTCCCGCTGACCTTCCTGAGGATGGAAACCTGGGGCTTCTTGTCCGCTTTCTTCTCACCTGACATTCAGGTGGTTTTAGTTCTGTCTTCTTCAAGGGAAAGGGTGTTGATTACTCTGCCAAGCTGCCTTTCGAGCCCTGAGCACGGGGGAGAAATGTGTATTTGGAGGGAGACATTCGACAGAATGTCACTTTTGACAGCTGTACCTGTGTCTTCCATGTTTTCCTGCACTCGCCGAAAACAAGCTTGTAGGCTCCTCGTTAAGTCCTCACAAGCGGCCTTGCAAAGAATTAAAAAAAAAAAAAAAAAAAAAAAACCTGCCTGGAAAGGGGGCTTCAATGAAGGACCTTTTCATTAGAGACCTATTTATAATCAAAATCAACGGAAGGCAACGCGACCCCTTACACTTTATTCTTGGGCCCCGGGGTCTGCACAATAATATCAAGAAGCATGGATTCAGGGCTCCACTTACAATTTAGGCTCTGACATTCGCCCCGTGGCTGGGAATGGTTCTGGGACTTGGCCGTCTCATAGGACTCCTGGATTGAGACACGCTCAGAAGGGAGCAGTCTCCTATCTGGAAGGATGTTGGGTTAGCAGTTTGCTCTGATGTGCTCCCACTTAGTGGAGTAACAAGTCTCTTGTGCACAGACTGTTCTTATTTTACTGCTGGTATTGTTAGTTTATCCCTAGGACTAAAAGTAGCCAGCTTCTTCCTCCCTGACCGTGTCCTGCCACCCAGGGCTTCTGCAGCTGGCCCCTCTTGTAGCTTCTCTGGTCATCCCCGTTCTCAGCCATTTTAACTCAGTGTTTTTTGTTTTTTTAAATGTTTATTTAGTTTTGAGAGAGAGCAGAAGCAGGCTCCGGGCTCTGAGCTGTCCTCACAGAGCCTGACGCAGGGCTCAAACTCACGAACCATGAGATCATGACCTGAGCCGAAGTCGGACGCTCAACCGACTGAGCCACCCAGACGCCCCTATGATTGAAACTTTTGATGTCATTAATTGTTACCTGAAATTATGTTATTGTTGGTCTTCTTGCCAGTTTTTTTATTTAAAATTTTTTGTAATGTTTATTTATTTTCGAGAGAAAGAGAGAGAGAGAGAGAGAGGGAGAGAATCTTAAGCAGTCTCCATGCTTAGCGCAGAGACTGACTAGGGGCTCGATCCTATGACCCCTGGATCATGACCTGAGCAGAAATCAAGAGCCAGACACTCAACCAACTGAGCCACCCAGGCACCCCTCATTGTTGCCCTGCTTCCTTCCTGCTGTAGAGGAGGACAGGAAGTCCTGGACACCTTTGGTGGGGACTCTGGGGACCATGGGAAGAGAGGGGCTGACCAGCAGCATTGGTTTACCTTTCCACCAGCAGGGCTGCTCAAAAGGGTCTGTGCGTTGGTACCCTCGGTCCTCCCCTCTATAGCGGGCACTGTCATTATCATTGGCATGTTTCAAATGAATCTCCAGACACAGCGCTGAGTAACTTGCTCTCGAGCCGCAATACGTGACAGAGCCAGGAATGGGACCAGGGACTTTAATTCCATAGCCCACTTAACCCCTTCCCTGCTCGGTTTCACGGAGCTGATACTCAGATTGGATGGTGGCTGGAGGTTGGGGAGAATGCAGACATCTGGCATTGCCCCGTCACAGTGCCCTGCTCTGGGAGATGTGGTCATCGAGTTTAGGATGGCAAGTAGCTCTAGAATTTGCCTCCCCAGCTTGGAATATTCAAGCTGACGTCTATCATTCTCACCTGTGAAGTTGCTGCTGCTACCGAAATTATAATTGCTTTTTCCATGATAAATTCTGTAAGTTCCACACTTGTTTATGTAGAACAGTTTATTTTCTCCAATGAATGTAACTTTCAAGGATCAAGAATTGTACCACAGTAACATTTCAAAAGAGGTACAGAATGACAAGAAAACAGGCATTAAAAGGTAGGCGTTTCACTCTTTGAAAGGTCTTTTGGCAAACCTAAAGATCATCCATCAAAGCTTGGCGCGGAGTTCGCCTTCATCAAAGTTGAAGCCTGGTGAATTTCTCCCACATTGGTCAGTCCAAGCGTCTGCTCGGCCTCTCTTTCTGTCGCCCCTCCTCTCTCCCAGGTCAGGTCCTCTAGTCCATCAGTACCCCCTGTGCCCGCCCACCCTCCGGGTTAACCCCTCCCTTTAGGAGCCCACTCCTCTGAAGCCTGGTGCTCCGGGGCGTCCGTCCACCGTGGGAAGGTCAGTGCGCACAGGCCACGCGCTAACATCTGGCGAGAACGGTGGCTCGGCGGGCAGAGTGGGAAATTGGGCTGCTGTAACATCGAAATGTGAATCTGTGGTCTCGCAAGACTTTCTGGAGCCGCCTTTGCAGAGAATTAGGCCAAGCGATTCTATTGAAAACTCCCGTTTTGAGGCGGGGAGGTGGTCTTTCCGAGAAGGACCTTCTGGGCAGGAGGGGGGCCCGAGCAGCCTCGACCCAGGAGAGGAGGAGGGGCGCAGCCAGGTTCCAGGCACCCCAGGCCCAGGGCCTGGCCAGGGCAGGGAAACATTCCGGTGAAAACCTGCGCCGCGTCCTTCCCGTCGCTCCTGCCCCAGCCTGGCGAGGTCTGCTCTGCCCCGAGGACTTTTTAAGGAACGAACAGCGCGCATCCCGGCGCGGGGACGACCCCGCTCCGCTCGGCCCCTGCCTCGCACCGCCCTCCCGGCCGGACCCCCGGCCTGTGCAGGCAGACCCCGGCTCCGCGCCGAACCGCTGGCACCCGCCCTCTTTGCTGCGCGGCCGACGCAGTTTTGTGGCTCCGGCAGCCGGCCCCTTGTCGGGGCGACGCGTTAACGGGGTACCCCCGCCAGCAGGTGCTACCGCGCTCGGGCCGAGGTGGTCGCGAACTCAGAAGCTCAGTTTGGCGCGAGTCAGGAGGGCGTCGCGGGGCGGGAACCGCGGGAAGCGGGGGCGGGGCCAAGGCGGCAGTCCGCCCCGCCCCCCGCTCGAGCCCCGCCCCGGAGGGCCCCGCCCCGCGCTGGCTCCTCCCCAGAGGGCCCCTCCCCCGCTCAGACCCGCACGGGCCCCTTCCCAAGCAGACCCCTGTCCCGCGAGCTCTCCACCCGCAAGCCCCCTGTTTCCCCGGCCCCTGAACCTCTCAACTCGCGCTCCCCCGACTCTGGGCGGACAGCCGGGGCGGGCTTGTGGGCGGGCCGGCTGGGGTCTTTTTTTTTTTTCCCTCCCCTCCACCTCCGCCTTTCCGGTGTCGAGCGGAGGGGGTTGGGTGGTGATTGATAACCGCGCAGCTGGGGCGCGGGGCGAGTAGGACGGACGCACAGGGTGGACGGGGGTGGCGGGGGCGCACGCGGGTGGGGGGCGGGGGTGGAAGGACCCTCGGGGGCGGGGCGCGCGCGGGAGGCAGGGCGGTGGGGGGGACCCTCCGGGGCGGGACGCAGGGGGCCGGCCCCGGCTCCACCGCCCCCGGGTGCCCCCGCCCCCGACCCGCCCGGCCCCGGCCACCTGCGCCCCGCCCCGGCCGCGCCCGAGCCCGGGAAAGGCGGAGGCGCGCCTCTGCTTAGGGAAGGGCGAGTTCCCGTTGCGACGCGCCGTGTGTGTCCGGGGACAGTCGTCCGCTGCCCTGGGCATCGCGGATCCCAGGACGTTCGCGAGGGCCTTTCCCGGTTGTGCGAGACGGCACCCCTCTGGCCGGCAGGATGACCAACCCTGCGGCCACGCAGAACAAGGAAATAGACTGTCTGAGCCCAGAAGCCCAGAGACTGGTAAGACGAAAACACTGTCGAAACTTTCGGTTTGCCCCTGGCTGCCCGGGGCAGGGCGCGCCGCCGACCTCTGGGCCCGGGGAGCTGTGGGGTGGGGAGTTGCGGGCAGGAGCGGGCTCTGCCGTCGGGGCTGCGCTCCGGCCCCGAGGGCGCGGCCCCTCCTCGCGCGCCGGGAAGCACGTTTTACCGGCCGGAGCCGCCCCTCACCGGGACCAGGAGGAACGCGGGCGCTCCGCTCTGCCCGTAGCGGTGGCCTTTCGACGCGCTCCGCCCAGCCCGCGCCGGCGGTGGACCCAGCGGAGGTCTCAGAGCTGCGCGTGGTCTGGAGTTTCCCATCTCAGCTGCTAGTTTGGTGTTTGACAAAATCCAGCACCTGGGAACTGGTGCCCCCACCCAGAGGCTGGCACCTCCAGAGGCTGGGGTAGTTTGGGGTAGTATTTATCCTGCTCTGGATCTTAGGTGAGCCCATTCCTCCAAACACCTCCAAGGACCCCTGTCACCTGATCTACTTTGGCTGGTCTCCTGGGGTGTCCAGGTCTGGACAGGCCCCTCCCTCCACGGGATTTTGCAATTACTCAGCTCAGTACCCAGTATTGGGATCCTGTATGTGGGGCTGGTTGACATTGAAGTTGGACAAGGGGGGAGGGTGGCAAAGGTTTGTAACTGCCGGTTTTCATGAAGCTTGTGGTTGACTTCGAATGGGAACATAGGGAGGCAGAGGGGTGCACTTTGGAAAAGAACCATGGTGTCAATGCTACAGACAGGGACCCTGGATTTCCACTTTACTGGGCTTTTGTGGAAGCCTTGATAAAAGTGTGAGCCCAACACAATCACTCCTTCATCAGGCAGGAGTTAATCATCTACTGGGAGTTTGTGGAGGGTCCAAGATAAGACCGCCCTCACCTTGGAGAGCTTACTGGTAAGCCGGGGAGAGGCGTAGAAATAAATAGACTGTGATGAAGAACACTTGAAAGTTACCTTCCTTGGTGAGTACGCTCAGGTGGATATTTTTAAGGTCTGGTTTAGCGCGTTCCTATGGCCTCATTTTATTTTTTTTATTTTTTTTAAATTTTTTTTTCAACGTTTTTAATTTATTTTTGGGACAGAGAGAGACAGAGCATGAACGGGGGAGGGGCAGAGAGAGAGGGAAACACAGAACCGGAAACAGGCTCCAGGCTCCGAGCCATCAGCCCAGAGCCTGACGCGGGGCTCGAACTCACGGACCGCGAGATCGTGACCTGGCTGAAGTCGGACGCTTAACCGACTGCGCCACCCAGGCGCCCCCCTATGGCCTCATTTTAAACCTCCATGAGCCAGACGTTGAAGCTGGTTCCTCCTACCCCTTAACCTGGCTGGTTTCCAGGGGCCTGGGAGCCTGCAGAGGGATTCTGGTTCATCACCATCAGGGAAGCTAGAAGGAAGGACGGGAAGGCTGCTGGGAGATGCTGGTGATTCGCGGAGGGGTCTGGGCAAACCATAGATGGCAGGCGCAGAGTGATGTTAACCTTGGGCAAGAATCGAGCTCAGAGGGACGACGTGCTGGGCAGGGAGCCCTCGAAGGAGAAAAGAATAAACATGGAGAATCAGGATGTGAGGACGGGAGGCACAGGCCATCAGAGAAATGAGGAGAAAGAACCAGTGAGTCCTGGCCCTGGCTGTCGACTCCCGTTCACCCTCACCCCGTGGACTGGATCTGGTTGAGACACACACTGCTTAGAGGTGCTGTGGGACTAGGTGCCCGGGGGTCTGGAGTGGGCTTTGATTGAGGCGCTCCATTGTTCCCCCAGCGCCTGGACCCAATACGCTCTGAAAACTGGAAGTTGTTGCCTTTTTTTGGTAAGGTTTATGGCAGAATTCATTTGGCCGGGAGACCTTCCCTGGCTGATGGGAGGCTGTTTTCTATCTTTCTCCCTCTCCTTGTGAATATTCACACAGTTCTCTGCAGCCTGTGAATGGCCTTGATTGAGGGCTGTCGCTCCGGGTGGCCACAGACCATACGGTGTTTACGACTTACTACCCTCCTGAAATCCCAAAACGTTGAATTCTGGTCCCAGGAGTTTCTAACAAGAAATTGTAAACTTATAGGAGTTGTTTGGGTGTTTTTGTTTTTGTTTTTTTTTTAGTAAATAGTAGCACGAAGTATCTTAGAGTGGGGCTTGGGGAACAGAAATAAAACTCCATGTTTGTTTTATGAGGTTAATGGTCTGATTAAAAGGAAGTTGAACAGTTGGGGGCTCTTTACATAAGTCAGCCCTGGCCCCAGAGCTCCGGGAGAGGCCAGCGTAGAAACCATACATTTCTTGAACTTTTGTAACTTCCTCCTGTTTCCGATGGGTTGTGTTATCTCTGGTCCCTTTCCACATACTGATTAGCACCAAGCCCTTACAGACCGACCAGCAGTCCTGTCCCGAGAAGGTGGACACAGCCTCCCAAGCCCTGTCTCATCATCACAGATACCTTTGCAAAGGTCCCCCAGGTCTGGGCGAGTGCAGGCATTGACCGGAGTCCGTGCAAAGGCTGTAGGCCCCGCTGTTGCTCAGTCTGAGATTTTGAGCCCTGGAATCAGGGTTTGTTTTACATGGGTCATTTTCCCAAGCAGTTAAGGTATAAAAATAGTTACGTAAGAGCTTTTCCCATAGGATTAAGAGTGGTCCGCTAGGGCAAAGATAGAGACAAAAGTCCCTTTTGCGTTAAGAGTTAGTTTCTGTTCAGCCGAAGCTAACACGACATAGCGGAAGCCTCCTTAGCAACTTTTTTTTTTTTTTTTAACTAGAAAACCCTTGAGTCTAAACTGCCACTTACACCGAGCACAGGAAATCCAGTTACAAAACAGGTCTCAGGCCAAGTTAGTCGGAGTATTACCTGATTAGAGGTCCTTATCTGGTTTCTACAGAATTGTGAGGCCGAATGTTGGTGTAACATGTTTGTGCCTCAAAAGGCAATGTTCGAGAGGAATTTGTTATCCCTGAAAAATCAGGAGACGTGACTCAGCACAGGCATTGTTTATGACTGGTTACTCAGTGTTTCCAAGTATCTGTTCATATTTAAGAGTATTAATCTTGGAGCCTTGGAGGCCGTAAGGTCCAAATTACTAACCTGTTGTCGAAATAAGCCTATCGCATCCCCCCACTATAGGTTGGACCCGGAGGGTGGGGAGCAGAGGAGTTTGTACTCTGGGACACCAAAATTTTAGTGTTTTTTTTTTTCTTTTTTTCTTTTAATAAAGAAGCTCGTTTCCATGGAATGGATTTACTAAATTTTCATTACTCCCACTTTCTAGATAAAATTACATACGTTAGTTTCTTTCTTCCACATGTACATCCATGATGTAATAATTCAAAATTGCCATGCATTTGATCGCAGACCACTACTGAAAACTCCCCTTCCCCTGGCCACATTCCAAAATAAATAAACAACAAAAACCAACAACAACACGAATGTGTCTTCTGAGACTCCTCCATTCATTCGGGCAAGAGCCAGAGTTCAAGGGGTTTTTTGTTTTCTCCTCGGACAGTAACTGGACAGTGTTAAAGTCATGTAAGTGGTTTTTCCTTGAGTCTAAAGTACAACTACTTTGTAGTGGGGAAGTCATTTAGCCTCACTCGAACAAGGACTTTTTAACCGGAATGTTTCACTTGTATGCTTGCGTGATAGGGCTTGTCAAAGCAATGTCATTTCTGGTCCTCATGTCTTTTTCTGTTATCTGGCAAGTAGGTGTGCAATCTTCCAGGGGGAAGAGAAATAGAGTGGCCTTTTGGTGCGGGCTGGGACCCTCTCCTCCCTCCCCTGAAACTTCCCCCCTGCACGTTCTCCTGGTGGGCGCCTGACCTCACTTGTCTTCTCCCGGTGCTTTAAAATTTTTTTTTTTGATGTTTATTTTTGAGAGAGACAGGGACAGAATGCGAGTGGGGGAAGGGCAGAGAGCGAGGGAGACACAGAATCCGAAGCAGGCTCCAGGCTCCGAGTTGTCAGCACAGAGCCCGACTCAGGGCTTGAACTTGGGAACAGGGAGATCATGACCTGAGCCGAAGTCGGACGCTCAACCGACTGAGCCACCCGGGCGCCCCTCTCCCGGTGCTCTTAAAGCTGAGTTGTGTTCGCAGCTGGTTGTGTGCTGCTGTGGGAGGTGCTGTGTAAGTAAGTATCAGCAGGCAGCACTTCCTGAGCCCTGCAGTGGCCGCCTTGCTAAGTGTTTTCTGCAGACGTCTTCCCTAGCCCTTGCCGGAACCTTGTCCGGTTGCCTCCACGTACAGATGAAAGGGAAACTGAGGCTCAGAGAGGTCAGGGGACTTTCCCAAGTGCACACAGCCGGCAGGCAGTAGGGCTGGCTCAGACCCAGCCTGCTGGCTCAGAGCTGGTGCTGAGAACCATTGCCACTGTATACAGTTTGCAGAGGCGCTGACCGGCCGCTGCTCGGCTGCTCTTGGCAGCCTCTGGGCTGAAGGACGTCTTTTTACAAAGGCAGCCTCTTAGGACACATGCCCTTGCTCCCGAATGCACGGTGAGACGTCCTCGTTGTATCCAACGTTTCGTTGCCCTTCCTGGTAGTTTTCAGACAGAAGAACTTTCAATGGGCTTTTTTTTTCTAAATAAGAAAAAGACCAGTAGAAACGAAAGAGCTGCAGAAATTTCGATTTTTCTGTTTTCATCCTGCACTAACTTTGTAACTGTTACGGGTGTCAGCATCCTCCAGAAGCCTCCTTCCTGGGTGCTGTGTGCTTGCGCCCCACCCCACCCAGACAGACAGGCTCCCTGAGAATTGAAGTGATGTGGGAACGGTGGTAAATAGCCCTACGCTGCCTGATGTAGGAGCCCTGGTGCTTCTGGTTGTCCTGCCTTCTTTTGAGAAGGAACAGTTCCAGTGTTTGGTTTTTAATGTTTATTTATTTTTGAGAGAGAGGGACAGAGCACGAGCGGGGGAGGGACAGAGAGAGAGGGAGACACAGGATCCGAAGCTGGCTCCAGGCTCCGAGCTGTCAGCGCAGGGCCTGATGGGGGGCTCAGACCCATGAGATCATGACCTGAGCCCAAGTCAGACGCTCAGCCAACTGAGCCACCCGGGCGCCCCCAATTTCAGTGTTTTGTGACACCTTAAAGACACGGGGTTTGCAGAGAAACCCGTGAGCAGAACAGGTGAAGGTGAAGGGAGTGGAGCCCTGGTGCACTGGCTGCAACGGGACGGCCACCAGGATGCTGTCACCTGCCAGTCCCACACTGTTATTTGTGGCCACACTGTATTTGTTATTTCTTTATTCCTTTGTAATTCCGGCATGATGAGGCTGTTAAAGGAAATAAATGTGAACATTCTCTCATCTCAGAAGAAAATACAGGAGGTGTTGGCAGCAAGAGGGGAAATGTATCTGCACGGAGGGTACCGTGCAACATCCTTCGTCATCGGCATCCGTATGAGTAGTTGCTGAACTCAAGAGGATGATGTGGAGTTTGAGTAAATGTTACTCAAGTCACTGCTGTCGATAAAGTAACATGGAGAATTTTGTTCCTGAATAATACCGGTTTGTTATTTTGGGCATGTGGGGTGCTTTTAAGAAGTTTATTACCCAGAGAAACAAAGTCGGGAGATTTCTGGTAGCAAAACGGGGAGAGAAAAGTGACCGTCTCACAGTAGAAACAACTCACCCCTGGTGGAGAGAGAGACACGGTTCTAGAGACGGAGGAAGCTCCCAGAGATCACATAGTCTGATTCCTCCCACTCCCTGTGATGAGGGCTACTGTTCAAAAGTGATGTCCTTTCCAGAAACCACACTCGTAACTCTAGAGCACAAACAGGTGGGTGGGGGAAAGAGGTGATGGGGATTAGGAGGGCACTTGTGATGCACACTTGTGATGTATGGAAGTGTTGACTCACTGTACCCCTGAAACTGGAATTACACTACATGTTAATTACCCTGGAAGTAGGATAAGATAACGTAAATAAAGAAATCTTGCATGATTAATACCAAAAAAGAAAAAAAAAAGGCAACATACTTTGTCAGAGCCCATATACCTAGTAGACAGTCGAGCCAGTGGGGGATTCCGGCTGGAGCTGGGTGTCTCCGCCTGCAAAAATCCAGAGCCCTGCTGAGGAGCCCGTGCCCGGCCTGCGGAGAGGTGGCACCGAAGTCCTGGGCTTTTCCACCTGGTCCCCCGGTCCGGGCTCCTGGAGGCCCAGGGCCCAGCCACCTCAGCCTTGCAAGGTAAAGGCTTCTCTGAAGGCTGATGTTTTATCGTAAAATTCCATGATCATTTTACAGTCTACTCCAGAACCCATCGGAGTTGGTGTTTTAGATTACCAGTTAAATGTCAGTCTTTAACTTTCTGTCCTCCAAACCTTCAAGGAAAAATTGACAAAGTGTGTTTTGTTTAGTTTATGGCTCATGCAGCGGCCCCCGGACCCGTGCCCTTAACCTGTACCGGGGCTGTTTGGACAGTGTGGCCGTGCAGTAGAGAGGTTCAGCTCCCCCGCTCCACTCTGCATTTTATCAAAAACTGCGGTCCTCAACCCTGTCAGACCCAGTGCCCCCTTTTTATAGCAAGGTTTTCACATCCTCACTGCTCACCTGAAACGAAGTCAACGTAATGTTTTAACCGTAGCGTTGAAATGAAAGCAAACGAAGGTAAATTGCGATAACAGAATGTGGATGTCGATATAGAAACGCTCTGGCCCTGGTGTCCCAGAAGAAGGACGGAGCGGTCACACGTGTGCAGACCTGTGCCCAGCACCATAGCTGCGGGCAGACTGACACAGGTGTGCTCCGTCCCAGGTGCCGCACGTTGCTCTTGGTGGCTCGACGTTCCAGAATGGGCACCAGCTCTCCGAGAGGTCTGAACAAAGCCAAGTGTAGCCTTCCCTCAATTTTCATGCTGATCACATTCCTGGGATTTGCAGCGTAGGTTGAAACTGCACAAAACATACTTTGATTTTATGTGTCAGTTGGAATCCATTTGTAGATCCGAAACGGATAGAGTCGTTTTTTTCTGTCTGCCTGGATAGTCCGTGGGAAGGTTCTTCAAGGTGCAGTCCTGCCTGAGTGTGGGATGGTTCGCCTGCCATGGCCTGCCCCCTCCCCACTTTTTTTTGAGAGAGAAGAAGAGCACGTGTGTGTGTATGTGTGTGTGTGTGTGCACACTTGCGCAGGGGGAGGGGCAGAAGGAGTGAGAGAATCCCAAGCAGGCTCCACACTCACGTGGGGCTCGCCACGACCCTGGGATCATGACCCGAGCTGAAATCAAGAGGCGGTCGCTCAACCGACTGAGCCACCCAGGTGCCACCACCCTGCCCCTTAAATGCCATCAGTGCCTGCCTCCACTCACTGTGACCTCCCAGCAACACGCCCCAAGTTCCCAAAATGCCCTCTGCAGGGTTGGCACCGCCCCCACTGATAACTGCCATGCCAAAGCATCTTCCCCTCCATGGTGATTGTAGTTACAGACATGTCCCTAAACGTAGGCCCCCTCTTTGGGGAAAAACATACAGTAATTGTGTAAGCAAGGGTTTGGGGAAGATGAGCTTTTTTTTTTTTTTGACATGCACATGACGGCTGAGGGACCCGGGGTGGTGGGTGCCTGGCACAGAGGCGACCTGAGCCTCAGTTGTGAGCTGCTGGCTGAGCACGATCCCCTCCCTGTTGGCACCCCTGCGGGAGAGCGTGTCCCTAATCCCACCTGCTTGCTTTGAATAGCGACCCACCTTTAGAACCTACTGCACGTGAGGGGTTGGGAAAACAGAAGTTTCTGGCTGTTGCCACTTCCTGGAACAAAGGCCACTCTGGAGAGGGATTCTGCACAGCTGTCCACTCTCAACGGGAAATGTGCGTGACGTTAGAAGGCGCTTCCACGCGGGTCTGTGTACGTGGCCTCCAGCGACTCAGGGGTTTCAGGCCTGTCCCATCAGGAGCTGCGTTCCTCTGTCCTGGGGAAGAATCCCATGGACAGAAGCGCTCTGCTGCTTTCTTTCTTTCTTTTTTTTTTTTTTTTTAATTTTTTTAAAATGTTTTTATTTTTGGGGGTGGGGGGTTGGAGGGACAGAGAGAGAGGGAGACACAGAATCCGAAGCAGGCTCCAGGCTCTGAGCTGTCAGCACAGAGCCCGACGTGGGGCTCGAACTCACAGACCGCGAGATCATGACCTGAGCAGGACTCGGATGCTTAACTGACTGAGCCACCCAGGCGCCCCTAGTGAGCTTTAAATACATCCTTAAACTTTCCCCGAGAGCTAATGAGCTATAGTTACATTATGTGGCCTGGAGGAAAAAAGTCTGGTTTTCAGTTGTGCTGGAGTCTAAAGCCTGACGGCCAAAGCGAATGTGTATAATCAATGCTAAAGCTTCCTCCTGACTTTGGGACGCTGTTCAGCCGACAGACCGATTGCTTGTGTTTCTGCACAGCCCGTGCGGCTCATTTCCACTTTACGTCTGAGGAGACTAAGGAGGCGGCAGTCGCTGGGGTCCCCAAGGCGTGGGCCCTCTCCGTCGACCCTGGCAGTGTTCTAGCTGTGTGGCGAGTCCCCTCCCACACACCTGTTCTCGGATGGCTGCACCCAGCGTCACAGAGCACGCAGTCACCTCGCTCGTCAGCAGCGTGCACGAGGGTGCCCTGGGCTCTGCACTGAGGCCGTGGCGGCCGGCTTCCGGCACCTTCACCCTGGTGCCTGTCCAGGCCCTAGGGCTTTCCTTGCATAGCTGGAGGAAGTGAAGGAAGCGTGTCTGAGTCCCCTTTTCAAGGTGGCCCCAGAGTTGTGGCTCATGAACCCCTTCCCGCTCCCAGGTAGGGTTCTAGAAGCCCTGGGAGGGCCCGCAGAGTCTAAGAGCGGAATAAGAACATTTCCCGTGACTGCAGGATGAGATGGCTTGGGAGACCGAATTCCACGCTGTGCTTGAATCCCAGGAAAGCCTGGAAGCTCGGGACACGTACACACAGAGCCGGGCTTCCCTGTAGCAGCTCAAGGCTCTGCAAGGGACGCAGTCTCCCTCCTCCCCCGCCAGCTCCTGCTCTCAGCCCTTCTGTTCTAGCGGGTACTCCTCATGTCCCCGTACCTCGAGGGTCATCATGCGGGGTCCTCCGGGTGCTTAAATGGGGAGGAGCCACGAGAGCCTTAGAGCCCCCAGATGCCACTGGAATTGGGGTGCAAGGTGTTGGGGAACGGGGTGTGGCAGCATCTCTGCCCCCACCCCCAGCCTCGCTGCAGGAAGGTGAGGTTGGCCAGGGCGCAGGGCATTTGGGAGCCTCTCTGCCGAGGCCTGCCTCCTCCTTCCTCGTCCTCCTCACATCCCCGCGCAGGACTTCTCTTTAGAGTTGTCCTCAGCCTCAGACCGCAGCTGAGCGGGGCTGTCCCTGAGCTCCCGCCGCACCTTGGGATGACGCATCCGTCACGGCCTGGACCGTCTGATGCCCCGAGCAGGAGGCCTGTCGCGGTGTCAGCCCAGAACCCCAGCCAGGGTGCATCTGGCTCTTCCCCTGCTGCCCTCTGTGTCCTGCTCAGTGGACTCTGCTTCTGCTCTGTGGCCCGCTGTGGGACCGGAGCCCGTCGGGGCTGTCGCTGTGGCGTAGTGACCCCACCCTACAGGATCCTGCTTTCCCCCCGGACCGTTCACCTGCTCCCCAGCCTGGCCAGGCCCATGCTGCGGGGACAGGGCTAGTGGGGGAGAAGCGTCCCCCCCGCCACCCGTGCGTCCCTGCGGCCAGCCCCGGGCTGGGGGCCTCTGTGGCTGTGGGGACCCCACTGGGAGACCCAGGGCGTGCGGGCCGTTTGTTAGGAGGCCTGGGGTCAGGCCCGTGCCGCTCTGTGTGCGTAGCATCTCCCCTGCTGTACGCGACACCGTGGCGACGGAGGGCCGTCGTGTCTGCGGTAAAATAAACCATGAACGCGGAACTTCGAAGGGTTCAGCCTTTTAGAATTATTCTAAGGCCACTGTGGCGATGAGTGGAGGCTTCTGACCATCTCCGTCATCGGAGGGCGCCTCACTTTAAAACCTAGCATCTCAGGGGGCCTGGGGGGCTCAGTGGAGCGTGCGACCCTTCATCTCGGGGTTGAGTTAGAGCCCCATGCCGGTTGTAGAGATTACTAAACAAATAGAATCTTTAGACAAATGAAACAGGGTCAGTAAAGCTCCGTCTGTGGGGTTCCCAGCCAGGGCAGGGGGCCCCTGGGGGCCAGGAGCCTGGATCTCATCCCGTGCCTGGCTGGATCAGCTCTCCCCTGCCCTGCCCCCGACCCTGCAGGGGCCTCGGGAGCAGAGGGGGAGCCTGGCTGGGGGAGCGACAGGGGTTTCCAGCAACAGAACCAGGGCCACCTTCCAGCAGCAGTGGGCAGGGTTTGGGTTTGGGGGCTCCTTCATTACCTTCCTTCCTCTCTCCCTCTGCCTGCCTCCCCCCTTTCTTCCTTCCTTTAAAACGTTTGCTATTTATTCTGAAAGCTGTCAAACACAGAAGGGATGACAGAAAACAGAGGTCCTTCTCACACTTGAGCAAGTGCCTGCGCCCCCCCCCCCCCCCCGTCCCCCACCAGGGACATGCTGATTCTCCCCCAAGAGCGTCTGGGTGGGGTGATTCTGCATCTCTAACTGTTCCCAGGTGTGCTGAGGGGTGGGGGGGCACGCTGTGACAGGTCCCACCAGCCAGCCCCAGCACTTGTCAGCTCACAGCCATTTAGACCCCACCCACACCCCCCCCCCCCCCAGCTCATCTCCTTATTAGAAGGCAAGGCCTAGGGAGAGCTTATCATTTCTTCTTAAACGCTTTAGTATGTTTATGTTTCGCAACAAAGACACAGTGGGGTGCAAGAGGAGGCTTGGGGCCCAGAGCTCCGCTTTTTCTGGAGCCCTCCCCCCCCCACCCCCCCGGGGGGCGGGAGCTGAGGGCTTGGTACCCTTTTCCTGTTGCCTCCTGTAGGAAGGGAAGAGGGCAGGCCAGGACCCAGGAGGAAGGGCCTGCTGCTGCCCTAGCAGGTCCCAGAAGGAGCTTGGTCCCAGGCCAATCGGGGGTGGGTGGGTATCCGAGGAGCTCCCCGGGAGCTGAGGGTGATCGAACAGACCCCTCGCCCCTCGCTGGGCAGTGTGTGAACTCCCGTTTTCCAAGCTTGCTGTTTTGAAGCCCTGTGCCGTTTCTACCTCTCCACCTTGCCACCACTCCTTCCCCCGTCACCGTACCCCCCCCCCGGGCCTGGCTTTCTCCTCCGGAGACTGGGGACCCACCCTGCAGCCTGAAGGCCCTGCTCTGGCTGTGTCTGAAGGTGTTACCAGGTTGGGTGGCCCTGGCTGGCGATCACCAGTAGCCGCGGTCCCCACAAGTGGAGAGCAGAAGTGAAAGTAAGCGTTTGGAAACTCTCATGCAGTCAGACGTGGCCGTGAGTTTGTATTTCACAAAAGCGTGGGTGGTGATGGGTTTGTCCTGAACCACAGAAGCATTGGCCTGAGGCCCACGGAGCCCTAGACCTGTTGCCTGGAGGGGGGCAGGTGGGAGGCAGCACTGAGCCTCACAGGAGAGGTTGGAGGGGAATGAATTCTCGTTTCCTTATCATTGTGGCGGACCATAGCTGTTTTGTGTTTTGTGTTCATTTAATGACTTGATCATATCACATATTTTCTCTGGAGACTTTGCGCTGATCGTTTGAGTGATCATGGTCTCTTGGGCTGTGGGTCAGGCTCTTGCGTGTTCTTGGAAATGTCAGCGTTTTTAGGATGAATCATGTTGTCAAAACCCTGCGATTTTTCGTTCAGGCATCTCAGGCCAGGGTCAGGGTTGTGATGTTGATTGCAGTTCTGTGCTCACAAAGTTGGCTGTGCCGAGGTTTTGGACTACTTTAAATGTTGGCCCGTATGTCTGTGGGTTTTTAATTAGCCGATTCCCAGAAGCAAGCATGGCTGTGACCACTTCCTGTGCCATGGACGTCTTGCTTCCCACGTACGAGTCCCACGAGGATCCTGGGAGATGGAGCCGTGCCCACGGCGGCCATTGCCAGGACGTGAGATTGTACCGAATTACGTATTTACCTCCTTTCTAACTTCTAAACCGAGGTAGACTGAAGGGCGCCTGGGTGGCTCAGTCGTTTAAGTGTCCGACTTCTGATTTTGGCTCAGGTCGTGAGCTCATGGTCGTGAGATCAAACCCGGCATCAGGCTCTGCACTGAGTGTGGAGGCTGCTTGGAATTCTCTCTCTCCCTCTCTCTGCCCCCTCCCTGCTTGCTCTCTCTTTCTCTTTCTCTCAAAATAAATAAAAAGTTTAAAAAAAAAATACTATTTTTAAAATGTAGATTGACTGCAGTCGCTGTGTCTTTGAGGTTGGCCGGGGAGGCGTCCTCAAGAGGAATTTACTGCATAACTTGGTTCATTCAAATGCGTCCCTGTCATTCCAAGCCCAGGTCCCTCAAGTTGGGGGCTGGTGGCTTTCAGCCCCATTATCCTCACGGCTGGGACGGACTTCCTGGGCTGGACACGGGGGCCCCCACAGGTGGGTGGGCCATGACAGGAGCCTTTTCCTGGGTGGGGGAGGGCCCCAGGACTAGCCGCTGTGGTCTGATGGGATATTGTACCGGAGGCCTGTCCATCCGGCAGGGCGGCCACTCCAGGCATCGGGTCTGTCCACGTAGATGGGCTCTTCAGGGATCTTCGGCCTGGTCCCAAGCAGAGCTGGACCGAAGGTGGGCGGGATGGGGGTGCGTGACCCCTCGGGTCAGAGACACAAGCACCGTGAGAGTAGGAGTCATCTGAGACCCCACCTCCCCGTCCTCGTTATCTGTCGCCTCGTAGCAAATACTCACACACCTGAAATAGCACACGTGTCTCATCTCAGTGTCTCGGGTCAGAAGCCGTAAGCGGAGGACTCTTGGTTGCAGCTCAGGTCCTGATCTCACAGTTCGTGAGCTCAAGCCCCACGTCGGCTCCGCACTGACCGTGTGTGGAGCCTGCTTCTGATTCTCTCTCTCCCTCTCCCTGGCCCTCCCGCGCCCACACTCGCTATCTCTAAAATAAATCAACCTAAAAAAAAAAAAAAAAAGTCCGGGCACAGCTTACTGGGTCCCGCGCTCAGGGCCTCACAGGCTGCAGTCATTTCTGGAGCCTGAGGTCCTCTCGAGCTCACGTGGCTGTGGGCAGAATCTAGCTCCTTGGTGTTGCAAAACCAAGCTTCCCGTTTTCCTACTGGTTGTCAGCCAGCTGGGGGTCCCTCTCGGCTCTTAGAGCTCACCTGCAGGTCCTTGTCATGTGACCCCTCCCGGGCCCTGTCACACATGCCAGCTTGAGAGTCCGTCTGACTTCCAGTCCCTCTTTTAAACTTTTTTTTTTTACCATTTTATTTATTTTTGAAAGAGAGAGAGAGAGCATGAGCGGGGAAGGGGCAGAGAGAGAGGGAGACACAGAATGTGAAGCAGGCTCCAGGCTCCGAGCTGTCAGCACAGAGCCCGACGCGGGGCTCGAACTCACAGACCGCGAGATCATGACCTGAGCCGAAGTCGGACACCCAACCTACTGAGCCCCCCAGGCACCCCCGCCCCAGTCCCTCTTTTAAAGGTCTCATCTGATTAGGCGAGGCCCACCCAGGATAATCTATCTTTTGATTAACTCTTGAGTCAGCTGATAAGGAACCTTAATTACTCTTGCATTTCTCTTTGCCATGTGATGTAACCAGGTCACAGGACGGGCGTCTGTCACTCTTGCAGTGTGGCTCACTCTCAAGGGGAGAGGATTATGTGGGAGTCTCAGGGACCCCCGAGGATTGGGCCTGCCGTACTCCTCTCGGCCTGTGTGCCCCTGCAGCCCTCTTCCCTCTGTCCCCTTTCTTGCTTCTCACATTCCCACTCTGCCCCTCCCCTTCTCCCTCCCCCATGACCTCCCTTCTCTTTTCCTCCATCCCTTCCCCTGTTCCTCCCACCCGAGCTGAGGCCATAGCTGTCTGGTCTGTGCCGGCTTAGACAGGGAGCCAGCAGGCAGGGAGCCCACGCCTCCCCCCAGGAAGACAGGGAGGCAGGCTGCACTCAGTGTGAACCTCGCCCTCTTGCTGGCCCGGCCCTGGGCTACAGCATCACAGCATGGCCGGATATCTGTCAAGTGAACCCCCCACCCCTCCCCTTGAGCTTTGCCGGATCTTTTTATAGACCCCGAGCGCCCCTTCACACGGTGTAATGTGATTTACAGAATTGAAAATGGCCCCGAGGTATCAAAGTTCTGAGGCTGCTGTGATTTTTGATGCCCCTGACTTGAGGGACCTGGGCTGGGACTGATAAAGGAACCATGCGAATGAACCAAGTTAGAATAGATTCCTTATGAGGACACACACCGGCCGACCTCCGACAGATCAGCGGTGGTCAGTTTTCAACTTAGACAAGCACTTGGACAGAAGATGCATTTGTAATTCAGAACAAGTGTGGCGGGGGTGGGGGGGGGGGACACCGCCCCCGACGTGAGTCTGGTCCTTTGAGAGAAGCTGGACAATGACCCTTGGGTCCCCTCCTGCTTGCTGGCCCCACACCATACCAGAAGTACTTGGCCGTGTGTCCCGGCCCTGCTTTAAGGTCTGAAACTGTATCTACAGAACTGTTGGTGGAAGAATTACAAGTGTATCCCCCCCAAATTAAGTGGAAAGAAGGTGGGTTGTGTTTGGCCCCAAAAAGCCTGCATGGTGCACCTGCACCAGTTACCTGACTAGCCATCCACTGTATCAGCTGACGTGCATAAACGTGACATTTGTAAACTTGGGAAGCGGTGTTCAAGTGGCAGGTTCCATGGCGGTGGGCAGCCCATCAGCCAGAAACACTCTGCCGCCATCTTGGTTCTCTTGATAAAAAAGATGGACTTCCCAGCACGGCAGGCAGCCACGGGGAGCTGAGGCCAGCAGGGTGTCCCGAGAGCTGACCAGACGGGACTTCTGGAAAGCAGCAGTCCCGAGTCCCAGCCCCTGGAGACCGGTCTGGCAGCCTCTCCAGGCCTCCGCTTCCTGCTCTGTAAAGGGAGGGGTTGAGCCGGTGGCCTGTGGCCATGCCCAGCTCTAATGTTTGCTTCCTGCAATGGTGTGTCAGAGCTCCAGAGGAAGGCACACTGCCCAGCCCTGCAGCTTACGCGCTGTGCGACCTTGGTTAAGTTGCCCTCTCTGTGCCAGTTTCCTCATCTGTAAACCGGGGATGGTAACAGTATCTACCTAACGGCACTGTTGCAAGGAGCATATGGCATGGCACGTAAAGCCCTTAGAACAGCATCCACTCGGCGCTTAGCAAGGGCTCCGTAAATGGTAGGCATCCTTGTTACTGTAACTGTTGCTGCTGTCCCTCCCGATGACCCTTAACTCTTGTCAGTTTGCAGTGTGTTCCTGTATGTTTATTAAGCCCTGAACAAAGTCTCTTGCAACATCCTCGTCGTTAACGGTGGGAAGGAGGCGAGGCGCTGGTCTGTCTTCTGATAAAACTCGTGTCTGTTTCAGGCGGAGGCGAGGCTGGCTGCGAAGCGTGCGGCCCGCGCGGAGGCCCGAGAGATCCGAATGAAGGAGCTGGAGCGACAGCAGAAGGAGGTAACGCGGCTCGATTATTTATTTTAGGGAGGGTGTGCAAACACAGGCACCTGTCCCGTTGACAGTGGCCGCGATTGGAATGCACTGTGCCTGTGACTTTGTTCAAGGTCAGGCCGGGGAGCGCGCATAGCACGGATACCAGACGTGCCTGTCCCAGGCCTCGATGTGCTGGATCCCGAGACGGCCCCCCGCACGGCCACTTGCCTGCAGACGTCTCCCAGCCCAGGCTTCCGGCCGAAAGGGGCCGAGAGTCGCTGGCTCTGAACTTCGAGGTCCAGCCGTCGAGCTAGAATCTCGAGCCTCTGAATTAAAATGTGAAGGAACGGGTTATTGTTTTTTTAAACTAAGCAAACTGTTTGTTGAAAAATACTTCCCCTGTGGTTTTTACGCGTTTTAATCGGTTTCGTGATGACTGAGGCCCACAGGCGGGGGAAATAACCAGGGAAGTGGACGGTAACGTCCCACCCCGGGAGCGTGGACAGTAATCTGTTTACACACCTGTTAATGCTGTTTGCCACTTATTTTCATAACCTTGGGCTGGAGCCTAAGCTGTGTGGGCAGGATGAGGACTCTTGAACTCAGAGCAGAGAGCTTTCCCCTGAGCTTGAGGTCAACACGGAAGAAGCAACTCCCCGTCCACCTGACCTGTGTCCTCTACGGGTCACACCCTGCGGGGACATCCACACCGGGCACCGCTTGAGGGCTTTGAGTGTATCGTGTCGCAGGGAGGTGGCCGGGCGCTTTGCCCGGGGCTGATTGCACACAGCCAGCATTTCGAAGTTGAGCCAGTGTCTTAAAGCCTGTGAGATTTCAGATAAAAATCCTGGATTTCCAGTTTCTCCTAAAATCACCGCAGATTCCGCCACACAGCCTCGCGTCCCCTGTAGCGTGAGACCCGGCCACCAGCCCCGGGTGTCCTTTGTCATTTCCCTGCCTGCAGGGTGTGCAGCCCGCGCGGTAGAGCTACAGAAGCAGGGAAGGGGCACAGCCACGTTTGGATTTGGGAAGAAATCTCTTCCGTGGGGTTTGAAGGCGACTAGACCAGGCCAGAATGTTACTTAGGAGAATCCGACCACAGGCCGGACGTCCCCGCAGTGATGGGGACAGGCAGGAACGTGGATCCCCCCCCCCCCCCCCGGAAGGGCCACACCACACCAGCAGTTCCTGGGAGTGACCCAAGCAGACGAGGGTCAGTCACACTTCTGCAGCAGCTTAGCCCTTGTCCTGTGTTTACGCCATGAATGAAGACGGAACAAATATTTGAAAGTAAATCACCACGTTCTCTCTCCTCGTTAGAAATAACAAACACAGTTGTGGGCCTGCCTCTAGAATTGACTTTGGTTTTTTGTCCTTTTTTTCTCTTAATTTATGCAGAGCACGGGTTTGGCCCCTTCTCAGTGCCTTCCCCCAAGAATCACATGTGTCATTTTCAAACTGGATATAGGCGCTCTTGAATTTTCATGTTAATTATCCGGCCTCAGCTGTTCAGCTGATGGCTGACGTGAAGCCCCCTCCCCTCCCGTTGTGTCAGGGGCGAGCTTCAGCTCAGACCGGGATGGGGACCCGACTGATCCCCGCCTGTGAACCCCAGGGTACCGGTCACACCAGGAGTGACTATGGGAAGCCATTCAAAGAAGCATTTTCAGGAACATCTCTGGAGAGAAGCGTTTGAACGAGAGGCAGAGATGAAGTATAGGTGTTGCTGGTAGACTTTGTCACACACCTGAGACAGTGTCACCTGTGCTGTAGGACCCACCCAGACGCCAGGCACCTTCTGTGCACTCAGACGCCGGGATCAGTTGTAACCAGAGGCCGCCTAATGGAAACGTTCTCTTAGCCTGCACTGGTTTTTAAAAATTAGGTATTTTTCCTTTTTCAAATGCTTTTCTCTTAAAATTTGTTTTTAACGTTTATTCATTTTTGAGAGACAGAGCAAGCAGGGGAGGGGCAGACACAGAGAGGAGACACAGAATCCGAGGCAGGCTCCAGGCTCTGAGCCGTCAGCACAGAGCCCGACACGGGGCTCGAACTCGCAGACCACGAGATCGTGACCTGAGCCGAAGTCGGATGCTCAACCGACTGAGCCCCCCCAGGCGCCCCCTCCAATGCTTTTTTCAAATTGCTGGGTATCAGTTGCTCTTTAGAATGTTTCTGTTCGTTCAGTGGATATTTGCAAGCCCATTGTGTGTAGGACGCTGTTGCCCCCGACCTGGCTTCCGAAAGGAATGGGGCAGTGGGGGCACTAAGGTGTTAGTGCCAAGGGCCACCAGCATGGCCAGGAGCTGCTCCAGCGCCTGGGGCGACGGCTGCCTCGCTGCCCGGGGCCAACGGCCCTGACCTCTCGCCCTGTCGCCTTCTCGGGGCTCATTTGGTTTTAATCAGCTCCCCTGGTTCTCCTGCGGCCCCTAGTCATTGTATTAAGGTCATAAAAGACCTGTAAGAACAACTTCCCTTTCACCTCCGCCCGGTTTGGCCACAGTTGGTGGCATCTTGGTGCTGTCGGTGTTTCGGGTGGCCCGTGGCTGCCTCTGAGCCCCACTGCTGGAGCGGACGCAGCAGGCTGGGGAAGGAGACGGCTGTGACGCCTGGGTTTCCAGGAGGGCGTCAGTGATCATTTTGTCACTGCCCTCGAGGGTAGGAGAAGATTAGCGTTCGCTAAGAATAAGATGGGAGATTTCTACAGAGCCAAGGCGAGAAGGAATCATGCAGTGTGTACCTTCCCATCTGCCTTCCAGATTCCACGTGTAGATAAAGTGTGTCCTCTCCCGAATTGATTTAAATACAAGCCTGCTAACATATGTGGCCTGTCAGCCACAAAGTCCTCTGGCAGAAGTTCTTGATTTAGCAAATGAAAGTTAAAAAGAGTTGAGGCCCGAAAGCCGCTCTCTGAGCGGCCTCCTTAGAAGCCTCCCTCAGGCTGGGGGTGGCCCTCGCAGCAGCCGTGCGAGGCCAAGGCCCCCACGGTGCACAAGGACACGGGAGCCCGGTCCTGGCCTCAGGGCGTTGGAAGCCGGGCCTGTGCGCGGGCACTGCCCAGCTCCTGTGCGGCTCGGGCCGTCCTCAGCGTTCAGTGCCCACTGAGGAGCTCGGCTTTGCAAAGGAAGCCTGGTTAAAACCAGGGATCTGATCACAAAGGCCACAGTCGGCCTCCTGGGTCTTACGCACAGGTATCGTTCCATTAGTACCCGCGTTGGAGTTTTGAAATTCTCCATTTTAACAAGATGTGACAGCTTTGTAATGATTCAGGTCCAATGGAACGTCTCACCGGGAAGCAGGTGGTCATTTGGGTCCTGTCGGTTTTCACACAGTCGCACAGCAGAGGCACACTCAGGCCTGGGAGCGGGTTCCCCCGAGTGTGGGTTTGAGTTGTGAGAAGACCAGCGGGAAAGCTTGGCTTTACTTGTGAGAAAGTGCCTCAGGTGGACACGAGCTTCTTAATTTCCCTTCCCAACGTGACCTCACCCTCCTCCCCGTGCGGCCTCACCCTCCTCCCCGTGCGACCTCACCCTCCTCCCCGTGTGGCCTCACCCTCCTCCCCGTGTGATCTCACCCTCCTCCCCGTGTGACTTCACCCTCCTCCCCGTGTGACTTCACCCTCCTCCCTGTGTGATCTCACCCTCCTCCCTGTGTGACCTTACCCTCCTCCCTATATGGTCTCACAGACATCACTTGCCTGTGCTCACCCTCCTATCTGTGTGTTCTTATCCTCCTCCCCATGTGATCTCACCCACCTCCCCTGTGACCTCACCCTCCTCGCCATGGGGCCTCACTCTCCTCCCCGTGTGATCTCACCTTCCTCCCTATATGGTCTCACAGACATCACTTGCCTGTGCTCACTCTCCTTTCTGTGTGTTCTTACCCTCCTCCCCATGTGACCTCACCCTCCTCCCCGTGTGATCTCACCCTCCTCCCTGTATGACCTCACCCTCCTCCCTATATGATGTCACACACATCATTTGCCTGTGGTCACCCTCCTATGTGTTCTTACCCTCCTCCCCTTGTGACCTCACCCTCCTCCCCATGGGACCTCACTCTCCTCCCTGTGTGATCTCACCCTCCTCCCTATATGGTCTCACAGACATCACTTGCCTGTGCTCACTCTCCTTTCTGTGTGTTCTTACCCTCCTCCCCGTGTGACCTCACCCTCCTCCCCGTGTGATCTCACCCTCCTCCCTGTATGACCTTACCCTCCTCCCTATATGGTCTCACAGACATCACTTGCCTGTGCTCACCCTCCTTTCTCTGTGTTCTTACCCTCCTCCCCGTGTGACCTCACCCTCCTTCCTGTGTGATCTCAGCCTCCTCCCCGTGTGACTTCACCCTCCTCCATGTGTGGCCTCACCCTCCTCCCCGTGTGATCTCACAGACATCATTCACCTGTGCTCCCCCTCCTCCCTATGTGATCTCACAGACACAGTGATTGAGTGAAGGCACCTCAACAATTCCTTTTCTGCTGAACTCAGACTCTTATTTGGGATCAGTCACAGGCCTGATGACCAGCTACCACGATGTGAATTATCCGTGTGTCAGGGAGGAAACGAGAAGCTAACCCTGGTCCACGCAGCCGGGGGGGGGGGGGGGGACACTGAATGAAGGAGGGGCACGTGGGGGTGGGCAGAACACAGAGACAGCCAGGTCAAGGAAGGGGTGAAGCATGGAGGGAGCTCCCCTGGTCTGTCCTGCGGTTTATACTGATCTGGTTGGCTCAGCAGCAGCACTGACCCATCCAAATGACAATTATGCGGGCAGAAGCGTAAGGTATTTGAACTAGGAGAGCACTGGTGTTTAAAGTTTGCTTTCTCAAAAAGGGTAGTTGAAAGGTTTAAACTGAAATAGATGTGTACTTTCTTGCTAGTCAAAGAGAACTGGGGTAGGGCAGAAGGGACGAGCAGGGACATCCTGGGAGCCCCTGGTCCGGGGCAGTCCACACACACCTGGGTAGTGTCACAGTGTGTGAGGAGATCTCCCCGAGTTTTATGTACAGGTGAGGAAAATGGACAGTTTCCCCCACAGCCATGGTGGTTGAGCTAAGATTCATGTGTAGATCTGACCGCTGCAAAGTCACGGTCCTCCGCGTGTGCTCCCTACCTCAAGATCAGCTAGATGGTTAACGATAAAAACAAAAACAAAGGGCGGTGTCCGTGGGATGAAAGTCCGTGAGCTGGCTGGCACCACAGCAAAGGGGGAAGAGAAGACGTACGCAATCTGGTCATTTCACAAGTAGAGGCAAACCTTGGAAGTCATTTTCTCGTCGGTGTGGACTTAGAAGCCCAGTATAATAAACGGAGTAGGCAACTTTGTTAGAGTTTTACAGACAACACAGAAGCAGTAGCTGTTCTGGATTTGAGCCAGATCCTGGGGCGGGGGACGGGACACGTGCGTGTGCACGCGTGAGCGTTTGCGTGCACCTCTGGAGGGAAAGACGAGGCAAGCTAGCCGAGTCTGGGGATTTCGGAAGGTATACGGACAGCACTTCCCTAGCCCGCCCTTTGCGTATCACATCTCTGGGCCGGACTATTCTTAGAACACGCTAACACAATTTGAGGTTATACAATCTGATAGCCCGGGGTACTGGCATTTTAAGTTGTTGGTTAAGTGGAAATGAATATGCTTTGGAAGGCCAGCGTTCAACTAGGAAGGTTGATATTTTGGTGTAAGAAATTGAGAAGCGTGATCCCCGAGCCATGTATCTCTACACAGGTGTTTCTGAGCTGGGCCAGAAAGGGTTTCCTTGAGAGGGAGCGCAGATCCACTGAAGGTGGACAGAGCCTGTGAGTCCCTGGAGGAGGAGGAGGAGGAGGAGGAGGAGGAGGAGGAGGAGGAGGAGGAAAAGGAGAAGGAGAAGTGACCGTCCCTGGGGGCCAGGAGAGCCGGAAGCTGGTGCCAGAGGTTGGGAGTTCCGGAGGCAGGCTGTGTTTGGAGCCACACGGGGGCCTCGGAGCTAGCTGGGATTTACCGGGACCACCCCACCGAGGCCAGCCCAGCCCCCCCTCCCCACCCCCCACCCCACCCCCCCCCCCCCCCGCCCCATAGCAGAGCCCCTACACCCACCCATCACAGTTCTTTGCCCTGCAGATGGTGAGAGACTGTGGCCCCTGTTCACTGTGCCGGGGGCTGTTTAGAAGGGTGCTGAGGTCCTTTCTAATGGATTCATCAGGGGAGAATAAGATGTGGAGAGTCTTTGGGAACTCCTAGGGAACCTTCTATTTCACACAAGGACCCCCGCTAAGAGAAGACAGATGGTGAGACGTGACCCCCCCTGGTGTGATGTTCTCTTGCCAGCGACTTTCATGGAGAGTGCTGTGCTCCACGTGGTCATAACGTTGAGTATGTTCATCCGTGCCCCCCCACGAACGCCTAGAAGCGCCTTGAATGAAGCCTGACTTGGCCGATGTTTTGTTCTGTGAATGAATGAGTGAGCAAATGAGTGAATGAAGCAGATTATCTCCGCCTCACCTAGTGATTGGGACACCCCGAGGAGAAACACCTGCAGCAAATGAATATGTCCATGCGTCATAATAGGCTTTTTAAAATGTGTGTTTCAGTTCTCTTCTAGTGATCGCTCGGTTGAGGGCTAACTTTCCTGGCATTCTGTTTCTGTCTGCATGAATCAGGACAGGAAAGCGTCTTTCTTCGTGTCCGTGAATTCGACCGGTTGACTTTATAATCCGGTTTCTGTGCTTTCTAGTTCAACTTTCATCGCTGTGCAAAGAAATTTCGAATCGAAGACGAAATGCTCTTCCCCACTGATGGTGACGGGTTCTGCAGACTCGCGCATGGGAATGATAACCGGATCCGCGTAGGGGTCCGTGTGTGCACCTGGGTCTCCCCATTGTACCTAAAACAGAATGTAAATGAGTCAGGAAATTAAGAATTCTTTCAATGAGACTTCAAACATTTTTCAATTCGTATTTTACCAGTATTCAGCGTTTCCCCCACCCCCCCACCCCAGTATGACTTTTATTCACGTTTCCAGGTACTTACAGAACCTTTCTTTCTGATGTTTCTCCTTTTGTAATTGGATTTCCTATTTCTTTTCCCGTTTCTTTTGCCCTTCTCTGTAGATCTATCAGGTTCAAAAGGTAGGCTCTTTCTTCTTTGTTTTCTCAATTGCATGTGCTAGTTTTTTCCTTGCCAAGGGCCTGGTCACCTTTCAGAAATAATGCCCTTCGTTGAAATAGAAGTTGTTACTGCTTCTTTTTTTACTGCTTTGTTGATGAATTGGTTTGATCAAAATGCCAAAGTTGCTACTTACACCCCCTTAAAAAGCCACCATTAGACACACGTCTGTTCACAGAAGGCTTTCCTCGTCTCTGCTTTTCTCAAATTAGAAAATTACTTATTTGAAAAAAAAAAAATTCCAAGGCAAAGTAAAATCACATTTCAGGATGTGGGAAACCTTTGAAATCAGCTGTTTAAGGAGAGATTATCCTTCCATATAATTTTATTAGAAAAAAAATTAAATATCAATGCAGATTTCCGTACACTAAAAGAGTATTAAATATTGATTTAAAAATCGGAGCCAAAAAGAAAATGATACAACAGTAAAATCCAAGAGCTTAAAATATACCTGCCGTCCACCCCTAACATTCAGGATAGTAACGTGCCTCTCTGTTCCCTAGCCCTTCATAGAACCAGCTGAAGGTTAGAGATAAATACACTAGCAGGCCAGGCGCAGAGAGTACAGTAGGAAGCAACCAGGTAAGGGGCTCCTGATTCAGCGATGATGATGGAGTGAGTGGGAATTCAGAGTGTGTATACTGGAGCCTTTCCTGTAAATGTACCTAGTTTGTTACTTACGACAACCATAATAGCTGCTTTTCATAAATGTATTTAGTCTATAGATGAAGAACGGTATCTTTTAGAGCAGCTAAGAAAATCAAAATAAGATGACTGTTTCAGAGGTTAGAACAAGCCCTTTTAAACACAGTCCATTTAAAAAGTCCTCCCATGGGGTCCTTTGCTATGATATCAGACTGCCTTTGTGTCCTGCTCCCCACCCCCACTCTGCATAACTATTACCTGGTGGAAAGAAAGCAGGTGAGTAATTGCAATGGATGTTGAAGCTAGATCCAAACACACCTACAGAGTCTCCGTAGGAATTTAACACCTAAAAGGCAAGGGGGAACCCTCACTGTAACAAATTGCCCAGAACAGAGGAACCCACCTGCTAATTTCCACTCTGGTTCATTCCTTTCTAGTTCTAGATCACTTTTATCTTCTCAGCAACACCAGGGACAGGGTGTTAGAACTTTATCAGAATGTTAATTTGTACACAAAGTAAAACTGGAAAAGAGTTCAGGAAGTCCCCGCTCCAAAAGCGGATGTACATTTTTGTAATAAAGACGTGCCAGGGGAGGGAAAGCTTTCCTTATTACCATTTGAGAAGAGGAAAAGGAGGCAGTAAACATCTCTCAGCCCATCTGGCTGTTGTGTGCGACAGTTTCTCTTCTCCTGAATCAAAGCTATTTCTGAAAGTCAAGCCCCTTTTGTAAGTGTGGCTGTTGCTTCCTGCGCATGACTCACTGGCTAATCATAGTAGTTTACATTTGAAACATTGTACGCTTTCTGCACGCTGCTGTGCTGGCCTGCTCACTAACATCAGAACTGCTAGCTGGGGGCGCCTAGCTCTTTCTGGGGGTGTTCTCCCTCCGTGAAGTGACATGGAAATGTAGCCACAGTCATAGAGCTACTTATAAGGCCACCGTGATCATCGCAACAGACAGCAGTAGATGGTATTGCTGATACAGGCACAGAACTGGCAGAAGAAAATAGGGAGACTGATAATACAAGCTTCTTTTGGAATTTAGACAATTTTTGTGAACCGATGTAGGCTCCCCCCCTTTTTTAAAAAAATACATTTTTTCCATCTTGTAATTAAGCCAGGAGATGACGAGGTTAGGTGGCATCTCATTTCACGGGTGAGAAACACGGAATTTGGCAGTGAGAGTGGAGCGAGCGTGAACGCACGATAGCCTGACGCTGTTGCTCGGCTGGGAAACTGAGCTCGAAACATCAAAGTGAGGAAAGTGACTAACAGGAAGAGACCCGGCTCGTGTAGGTTTGATATTGCAGTTCTGCCCCCCGGGCGGAATGCTCGAGCCTGCTTCAGCTCTCCCTCCAGCGGCTTCCTCTTCCAGACCGCCCCGTCTTGAGGAGAAAGGGCCAAGACCGTCGCAGAGCCTTCTATCGGAAGTCTGGCCACCCCTCAAGATCCACTGAAACTAAGCCAAGCTTAGCAGCGTGTTTCGGCGATTGGAAAACAATTTCAAAACTCGTCTTCTACTTTCAGCGTTGGATTTTTTTTTCCTTTTTCTGATTATAAGGTTTTCACATACGAAGAAGAAAACCACGTGTTGTGTGGTATGGGGGTTTGGTCAGGTATTGCTCGCTTTTCCTGTTGGAATGGAGGGAAAAGTGAGGAGAAAGGCAGAACCCCATTATCTGAGACTGTACGTGGGCTCCCACCTATCTTTGGAATTGCTATATTTAGTAATGGTAACAGCCATTCTGAGTCCGCTCTCCTAATTTTAACTTGACCCGCTGTGGCTGAGACAAGCAAGCTAAACTCTGCAGACATTGGCTAAAGAAAATGCCGAACATATAAGCTGCTCATGTAAATTTTTTTTTTTTTTTTCCTGCACCAAGCCCTCTTAGCTAAGTCGTCTTTCCATCGGTGACGTGCTATAAAGACATCCAAAGAACGTAAATTCTCCTGGGCCTAAATTTAGCGTGGACACCAGATAGCTGGAGGCCTAGGGGTCAGCACACATTCTCTCCCCCCTCCCCCACACCGAGGAAGCTTTTCTCATTCTGCCGTAGCAACAGCATGAGTTCTTTCGCTCTGCAGGCTCCAACAGCCTTCCCCGAGGGCTGCTGGGCTGAGTTTCAGTTCCCGGTCCAGAGTGCCTCGCCCTGGCCCTGTTGGCTTGCCTGGGAGGGGTGGGGCGAGGAGGGCGAGGGGGTCTCAGCACAGGCTCACGCACTGTGCAGAACGCTCGGGAGCGCTCCCCCTGCGGAGCCGCGACCTTGGTCTCTGCTGCTTTGCCCCAGCATGTTACCCTCAGCGTGTGGCTTGGGCAGCGGTTTGGAAATGCATGTCAGAGCAGTTTCTTGTGTGGTTACCGTTTCACTTCTCGCCTAATTTTCTTTCCCTTCTGTCCATAGAAATATTATGGGCTGGACACAAAATGGGGTGACATCGAACAGTGGATGGTAGGCCTTGAATACAATTTTAAGAACTTTAAGTGGCTTATAATTTTATTCTTTTAAAAAAAATTTTTAAATTGTTTTTGACAGAGAGAGAGAGAGAGAGAGAGAGAGAGAGAGATCAAACATGAGTGGGGGAGGGGCAGAGAGAGAGGGAGACACAGAATCCGAAACAGGCTCCAGGCTGTGTGAGCTGTCCACACAGAGCCTGATGCAGGCCTCGAACCCGCAAACCGTGAGCTCATGACCTGAGCCAAAGTTGGACGCTCAACCGACTGAGCCACCCAGGCGCCCCGGTTTATAATTTTATTCTTATTCACTTTGATTATAGCAATAGATTCCTGCCCTGCCATAATTGAATCCTGAGAGATTTTCTCCCCGGGACTTCTGGTCTGGCCTGATTGTTTACATCCCTGTGAAGCTGGGTCAGAAATGGTCCTAGCCGGGCATTTTTGTCTGGTCTGTTCAGTAGCTAGCTGTGGCTTGTGGGGGTCTCCGGGGCCACTGCCTCCCGTCGCCTTGGGCAGACGACTCTCCTCCAGGCACACTCAGAAGGAGATGATGCCTCAGGCATGACGCTCTAGAAGGGGGAGCATTCCCCTTGCCCCAGGAGAACGTGGACCCACTCCTTCTCTCATTGATTCATCCACCTCAATTCCCGCCCCTGCCTCTTGTCCTTGACACCTTACTGAATGGCCTCATGGACGTCATCACATACTTTTAGCAATTAAGAGCCTGGCCAGTGGAAATGCCACAGTCATTGTCCCTCATGGATAAATAATGCAAAGAAATGTAAAATTATCTCCTCTCTTAGACACCTGTATAAAACGTGAAAGAGAAGAGTTCTTGAAAGATAAAGAGTATATGTGTCCTCTACCGAAAAAATTATTCACTTCAACCTTCATTATGTGTAAACCATCATTTTAGGCTTCTGTGGCATAGGCAGATGTATTTTTGTCAAATCTTAAGACCCAGTTAAAAGCTGTATCATTGCTTTGTATACCATCGAGAAAGAAAAAAGTGCTGCTAATTATAATGTGGGCAACCTTGATTATAAGATATGTCCCCAACTGCAGAGATGTGCAAACATGTGGAAAACTGTGCCTATCTCAGAGTGCACAAAATACAGTAGATGGGGTGACACCCTTATTGGATCTTTTCCAGAAATGATTTATCCTCTGATTCCCAAAGGAAAGAGAATAAGGTTCTGAATATAGGGGGGAAAGTAGACTAGTTTAAATGGACCACATAGTAGAGGTTAGGGACAAACTAAGGCCCAACCTCTCTCCCAACACATGCTTTTAAAGCCAAAATGAAAGATGCAGATTATTTGTGTGCTTACGTACCCCCGCCCAAAGAGAACATCCTTCCCCAGTGGTTTAATTGAAGCCTTTGATGACAGCAAAGAAAATATTTATGTGACATTTATATCAGAAATACTGGATTGTGTCACCAGTGGACTAAGGCTTCTGCTCTGTCTGTACCTGACCTTTAATGCTGTTTCTTCCCTTGCTTCGGTAGGAAGACAGTGAGCGTTATTCACGTAGATCCAGAAGAAACACATCGGTTAGTACTGTGTTCATTTTGATTGAAGTCTAATTTGTAGTTGTAGTGGCTGAAATACATAAATTGCGTGCGTGTGTGTATTTTAGTGATGCTTATAAAAGAAATTAATGCTGATACTATTACCTAAACAAAGGCTTTTAGCCTGTTGACCTAACTTGGTGAAGGGAGCATTGGAAACTTCTGAATATTAATATGTTCATGACAGTTTTAATGCTCTTTCTGCTATCGAATACCCATGAATAATTTTGAGAGTGATACGCACTGAGGCTACGTGTTTATAGGTTACCAGCAAAGAAATGACATTAACGTAAAGCGGTATCATCCAGAAACAGCCCTCTGTAAACAGAGGCGCACAGACGGGGCCGTTTGGAGAAGACATAGGCTCAGGTGTACTGAGATTTCCAGAGTCACCTACCTTGGGGCCCTGCTATGGTGTCATGGGCCACGTCCCCTCTGAAAGCTGGACGTCGGCTTCTTTTATGCGTGTTATATTATGCTTCATGGCTGTTTTCATCCTTTCTTTCACTAGGCTTCCGACGAAGACGAGCGCATGTCAGTGGGTAGTCGTGGAAGTCTGAGGGTCAGTAACCAGGATGACTGGGTTTGCACGGTACAGTCTGTGTTGACGTCCTTTGCCGCCTGTGTCCCCGCAGTCAGATTTTGCGTCCATTACCCCGCAGTCTTGTTACCAGTATCTGGGAAGCCGCCTTTGAAATCTCATCACTGGTGGCATGTTTCCTTGTGGTGCGGAAAGAGTATTGGTAAACGCGGGCACTTTTGTCGTGTGTTTCTCCCGCATGGGCAAATCATAATGTTTTTATATCCCTCCGCATCACAACACTGCCACGCCCCGATTAAGTCTTCTCTGTGCGGCGCTGGTGCCCTGAAGGGATCCTGCTTGCCTACACACTCCCCGCCAAATGTGCATCTCAGCTCAAGCACCTGTTAACTCAGTGCTGTTCTTGGGTAGCTCCTTGAAAACTGCAGCAGGCGACCTGGTGGGAAATCAGAGCAGGTCAGATCCCTGAGACCCGGGTCTGCTCGCCCAAGTCCTTCCTCCGGTCAGCGGCGATGGAACGTCTTCGTCACTGACAGCTTGATGGCTGGCAGAGACGAATACGTGGTTTTCCATAAACATTCCCAAAACCTTCATAATTAGACTGGAGAACATTGCGTGCTTTGGGAAGCAAAGTAGAGAAACTGCGTTTTGCTTAGTGCCTTAAGTCGGTAAGTGACTGCGAGCATGTCCGTGTTATCACCACAGGGTTGCTGTCGCTGTCGCTGCTGGTAAGAAGGAGGCCTCAATGCAGCCGCTCCATTTCACTTGGGGACGGTATGGAGTAGAAAGCTTGTTTCCACCTTAACAATTAAATTATAGTATCACTCCTAGACTCCTTTTTTTTGTTTTTTGACGTTTATTTATTTCAAGAGAGAGAGAGCTCGAGAAGGGGAGGGACAGAGACAGAGGGAGAGAGACAGAATCCCAAGCCGGCTCCGTGCTGCCAGCATAGAGCCTGACGGGGCTCCAGCTGACAGACCCGTGAGACCTTGTTCCGAACTGAAATCAAGACTTGGATGGTCAAGGACTGAGCCCCCCGGGCGCCCCACCAGCCCTAGACTTCCTGTGTGGCCGCTGAGCGTGCATTTCGTCGGCTGTTCACAACAGTCAGCTATAAAGATAACACACTGTTGGGGTGTCAGGCAAGTCACTGTCACTGCCCTGGCAGGTGCCAAAAACAGATCCGCATTGATTTTGCCAGAAAGTAACAGTTCAGATGTGAGGTCTGTTCAAGAGCTTCCACACTCTGAAACTTTCCCCTCAGCCATACGGTCGTCACTTCCTCATAGACCTTCTCTCTGACAAGAGTCAGGCCAGAGGAAGTAACTTTTATGTAACCAAAACATCATAAATGCAAAACTCAGTTTGCAGAATCTGTGGAGGAGACACAGGAGTACGCAGGCCCAGGAGAAGGGCGGCCCTTGAAACCGAGAGAAGATACTGTTTCCAGGAGGAAGCGAGGGGTCCAGTAAGCGTGGGACCGAGGGCCTTAGCATCGTGGAGGACGTCGGTGACCTTGACAAGGAGACTTTTGGTGGAAACGGGGAGAGCAAAACCTGATTCATGCAGGCTCAAGAGAGAACAGCAGAGAAATCGGCCGCAGAATCCAAATCTATCACAGTATCGTTTTCAGATCTTTGATCCTCCACACTCGGTATTCAGGATTTGGGGTACACTTGCATTTTTCTGGGAAGAGAATTTGTCGCTTTCTTAACGTTCTCGGAAAGTCTCCTGACCCCAGGGAGTTTAAAACGATTGCAGTCTTAGTGAGTGTTAGGGTGTTTATAGCCTTCATTTCATTCTCAATGAGTTTAACCTACACGAGTTACATTTCTTTGCTAGACAGCGTTCTTTGCCAAGATTTCAAGCATTTTTGCTTTAAGGTGTCACATTTTAGAGAAGAGGCCCACAACCTGGACGCTGAATAAGAGAGGGGGAGAAAGTGGAAAATCAACCGAGGATGGGATTTTCATGTTCAGCCAGGCGGTTTCCTACACCGCTCTTCCCCGTGATATGTCTGATCTCGTGAAATGACACTCTTTAAAAACCACAGACTTGAGCACTTTGATCCTGGAGATAAGAGGCAGACCTCGTAACTCTGACGGGTTCAGGACAAGCCCAGAGCAGCGAGGAGGTGACAGCATCCGTCCCCAGGTCCTCTGGGGCCTGGACGCTCTGACCGCCTTTGGTTGTTGGGCCAACTGTGCCGCTGGGAGAAAGCTCATCTCGCTCCCTATCTGTACAGGGTCAGTTCATGCTGTGTTTATGTGTCTTAATATTCTGAAATCCTCCATTTGCAAAGTTCAGAGGTCAGGTCTCTTACTTCTTGACTTTCTCAAAATATAGGCCTTCTTCATCCATCACTGACAGCGACGTAAACCCCAAACAGGAAAACGTTATCTCCCTGGGGTCTGCATGGACCTTCTTCTCAGCAAACCTAGATTTTTGGACATCTTAAGACTTTCATTTCTCCTAGTTAAAAATTGAGAGTGATACAGGTGTTCCCCTTTTGTCTAATATAAATAGAGTAGGTCTTATATAAAGGACGGGGTCAGACTGCTCAGTCCGAATTCGTGAATTACAGCAACCCTTGCCATGGAAGTTTGATTTAATGTTACTGCATTTTATGATGGCTTCATTCTGATGCT
Source organism: Panthera onca (assembly GCF_046562875.1). Taxonomy (NCBI): domain Eukaryota; kingdom Metazoa; phylum Chordata; class Mammalia; order Carnivora; family Felidae; genus Panthera; species Panthera onca. The sequence continues at coordinate 3,534,624 of NC_138346.1, read as the reverse complement.
GTTCCTTTTGTAAATACACAAGATCCTGGAAGTCCTGAAAAAAAATGTAATTTTGTGAAGATTTCAAGATCGCCTGGCTTGTATTTTATGTTTTGTGATGTCTGAGTTAACTTATTCTCACTGATTTTTGACAACTCTGTTTTCTGTTGTTTTCCTCTCCATCCGCACGCCGACAGCCACAGCCTGACCTGGATTATGGGGGTCCTTACGCCTGGGTGAGACGGTCGGATAGATGCTGGGGCGTGATCCTAATAGTACTTACTGTGTGATATGTAATAACCTACGGTATTTCCACTAATCTCATGGCTGTGTTTGTCCACAAAGCCAAGTATGTCTTTGTCCAGAAAGACACACGTGCCGTCCCCCAGACTCCCTCGGGGGACGACGGGCCGGAGGGCAGATGTCCCCACCAGAGTGAGCGCTCTGCGTCCAGAGCCCCCTGGGTGTGTCACTGGTCCTCAGGGTCGGCCCGTGCGTGAACACACTCACTCACCACGCGGTCTGTGAGCACCAGCTGTGTGCTGACAGCTGTGGGCACCAGTCGGGGGGAGGGCACCTTGCTTTCAAGGAACTCAGATCAGATCAGGAATTCCCAAAGCCTCTGCGTTGCTTTTCAAAGATTAAGTTCAAAGTCACTTTATCTAATGAAAATTCCGTCGTTTTCTGATCTGTCCGTTGAAATGAAATGTGCGATCCTGCCCTTTTGCCAAAAGTGCTGTTCCAGTAACAAAACGAAGGCGTTCGATTTAAATTTGGAGTTTCCCTTCTTACGGCCGTGTGTCTACACCTCGTGCTTTCTGAAAACCTGTAAATTTAAACGACAAGGTAAAAAGGAGAGAAGTTTCATCTCGCCAGAAATTAGCAATAAAGTGATTTCCGTACTGAAGGGATTGTAGCAATTTAGACACGGCTTCATTTTTAGGACTTTTTCTAGAGCATTTTGGGCTTCATTCATTCTACCGCATTTCAAAGTTACTTAGCAAATCTCTGTTTTTAAAATGTGTTTTTGCCTCTAAGACGATAATTTAATAGTGCCATAGAGTTGCGTAGCACTGGTGAGCCCCGAGCCTCCTGCTGGGCTGCTGGTTATGGATCGGAGCCGTCGAGGGACAGGGACGGATCCGCCACGGAGCGTGGGAAGCCCAGGGGCACGTGATTAGATTCGGGAAGTGCTTTCACACAGCGTCCCACAGCATTTCACAGTGACCCCAGTCCTCGCCAGTCCTCGTAGTTCTTCTATTCTCTGCCATTCAGCGCATCAGCAGCAGATTTCTAGATGCTTAGCCTTCTCATTCTAAAGCCAAAGCAAATTCTTTGTCAGGGCCAGTCCCTGGGGGAACGAGTGGCTACGTGTGTTAGCAAGAGACGGAAACACGTTTCCGATCTCATTTTTATTTTTCAGTTTTCATTCTGTTTTCAAACTCAGTCGAGTGCCTCAAAGACTGCACTTCAGGGTTTTGATTTTGCCTTCCTTCTTTTGCTTCCCATCTCCCATACCCTTGGGCGTGATCTGTCTGTCGACTCACTATAAAAGCAATCTAACACCATTAATCAGAAAAGACAGCCGTTGCCCTCCGCATGCTTGCACGTGAGGGGTGCTGCTTTGATAGCCCAGCACGGTGGCTGGTGGCATTGGGACTAATCACACGTTTCCCTTGGAATAATTGGCTGCGACGGGACGTTTATGCTTGGATCTTACACTCTTTTAGAAAACGCTGATTTGTGGATGTCTTCTGTGTTTTGTTCTCTCTGATAGCAGTGCTCGTGTGTGTTTGCTGTGTGTGAGATCCACCTGGGAAGCTTGTCACAACACACTTCCCCAGCCCCCAGCTCTAGGTGCTCTGACGGCTGCCTAGGTCAGGGTGCCGTGGTCCTAAGATGCACACCAGGTAACCGTGGTGCAGGTGGTCAGCACAGTAAGGGTGTTGAAAAATCGCCCCGTAGGGGTGCCTGGGTGGCTCAATCAGTTACACGTCCAACAACTTTGGCTCAGGTCATGATCTCATGGTTCACAGGTTCAAGCCCTGTGTCAGGCTCTGTGCTGCCACCTCGGAGCCTGGAGCCTGCTTCGAGTCTCTGTCTTCCTCCCGCTGCCCTTCCAACACTCACGCTTTGTCTCTCTTTTCTCTCTCAAAAAAAAAGTAAACATTTAAAAAAAGTAAAATAGAAAAGAAAAGAAAAATCGCCCTGTAGAGCAAAGAAAGTTAAACAGAGCCCTGACTTAAGATGACTGGTATCCCGTCTATGGACTTTTTATTCCGATGCGTTAGGTTAATTTTCAACTCTCCTTAGCCTGTTCTGCTACATAAAAACAGCCCCACCATAAAAACTGGCCAAGAGGAAAAGGTTGGTGGTGTTCTTTAAGAAGTCGGAGTACTCTAAGGGCGCCTGGGTGGCTCAGTCAGTTAAGCATCTGATTTCCACTCAGGTCGTGATCTCACTGTTCTGAGTTCGAGCCCCGCATCGGGCTCCGTGCTGACAGCTCAGAGCCAGGAGCCTGCTTGGGATTCTGTGTCTCCCTCTCTCTCTGCCCCTCCCCTGCTCACGCTCTGTCTCTCTCTCTTTCTCCCTCTCTCAAAAATAAAATAAACATTAAAAAAAAATTTTTTTTAAAGAGATCAAAGTACTTTTCACCATAGAGGCGTCCATGAGCTCCGTGGATTGGAGAATTCGTTCTAGGAATATACTCCCCACGGCAGAATTCCACTACTACAGAAAGGGTGGGTGTTCCACAGAGCTGTTGAAGGGGGAGTTTTTCCTGCACGGCCGTGGAAAGCTAGGACAGAAATGGTGACAATGAGGGGCGCATTTGCCCTCCCGCCCTTCACGGCCCTCTGCTCTGGGCTGCACACCGCGCTGGAAAACGAGAAGGCCAGAAGGAAGAACTCGCATGGGGAAGGATGTATTTCACAAGCAGCAGTGGAAAGCCAGAGGGTTCATACATGTAATATATTTTACTTTATTTGTTAGTAAAGGAAAAGGCATCAAAAGTTGATTGATGTTAGCCTTTCTTGTTACATTAATTTTTCCCAGGAATGAGTTTCTAAGCAGATAGGAAAGGCATCCGAGTCCTCGATACACGTTTCCATATCAGAAAATCCTGTCAGTGGGGAAAGGGATTAGATTAGATTAGATTGAGTAACATTCCTGCCTATCAACTTTATTTCAGAAATGTTTTAATGTTACTCACAGTTTTCTAATTTATTTTTTTTATATTTATTTTTGAGAGAGAGAGAGAGGCAAGTGAGGGAGGGGCAGAGAGAGAGGGAGACACAGAATCCGAAACAGGCTCCAGGCTCCAGGCTCCGAGCTGTCAGCACAGAGCCCGACGCGGGGCTCGAACCCACGAACGGTGAGATCGTGACCTGAGCCGAAATCAGACGCTTAACTGACTGAGCCCCTCAGGTGCCCCAAGGTTTGAAATTTAAAGTTGAGGGATGTCTACATACCCTTTTGTTTCATTTAGAAACTTCAAGTTGACTTGGTATTGAGTTGTAACAAAAGTAAATACATAGTTTTATAGTCAGGATGGCGTGAACCTGGGTTTGTAACCTGTCTGGAAATCCCTTTCTTTATTCTTCATTAATGTCTAGCTGCGGAATACCTGCCAACCGGTCTCCCGATGCCCGACCCCGTGAGCAAGGCTCCCGTTCCTCGTGGGTGCTGGGTCCCTCCCACAGATGCTCACTCAGCCATCCTGTCGGCACACGGTTCAGGCACTCGGGATACTCATTTTAATCCGGTCTAACCCTCCCAGTGGCCTTATAAAGTATGTATTTCTAGGCACATTTTTAACAGCTGAGGAAGCGGAGTGTCAGTGGATTAAGCAACCAGCTTAAGGTCACACGATAGAGCATTGATTTGGAATTCGGACTCACCTCCACGACCCCCTGGCATCTCCTTCCAGTTTTACCAGTTCTGTGGACTGCTTTCCTTTCTCCTTGTTTTTAATTTTTTTTAACGTTTATTTATTTTTGAGGGCGAGAACACACCAGCAGGGGAAAGGCAGAGAGAGAAGGAGACAGAGAATCCCAAGCAGGCTCTGAGCTGTCAGCACAAAGCCCAGCACGGGGCTCGATCCCATGAACCATGAGATCGTGACCTGAGCCGCTCAACCGAAGGAGCCCCACCCCTCACTGCACTGTTTTCCTTTTTCTATCTCGAGAGCTGGTCAGGCCTCTGACATGTAACAGCTCTTGTCTTAAACCAGCAGAAACATCCTTATAGAATGAGAGCAATTCGAGATAGGCCAGGCTTTGGCTGGTGGAACGTGGGTGCAGAGGTGAGGAGAGAAGGGAGGTGGGGTCCCAATCATTCTCTTTTCTAGAGGACAAATTAGGAAATCATGAAATGCATCCTCAGATTTCATTCTGAAAAATAAAGTTGGAAGACAGGATGAATGAAAAGCTAAGACAGAGGGGCACCTGGGTGGCTCAGTTGGTCGAGCATCCGACTTCGACTCAGGTCATAATCTTGCAGTTCACGAGTTCAAGCCCCGTGTCCGTCTCTGTGCTGACAGCTCAGAGCCTGGAGCCTGTTTCAGATTCTGTGTCTCCCTCTCTCTCTGCCCCTCCCCTGCTCCCGCGCTCTCTGTCAAAAATAAACACACATTAAAAAAAGAAAGAGAAGCTAATCAGAGAATCTACCCCCATGAGAAACATTTTTTCCATGATGAACTTTTGCACCGAATTATAGATTGAGCAGAAACTATTTCTGAATCTTCTGAATGCAACTTCATACCAGGCCATGACTTTCAAGGACTTAACCCTGTGAACCAACACCTGAAAACTAGTTGATGTGGGCCAAGGCATTACCCCACTTGCCCGTGGCATTCAGGCCGCTGGAAAACTGGGACTCCCGCGGCACCACCGTAACACGGGAAACAGGAAAACTGCCGAGGAAAAGCAGCCGTGGACCCGTGGCCACGTGCTTCACCCCGCGGGAAGGGCTGGGCATTGCCTGCAATCCTACAGTGACCTGTACTGACAAGTAACAGTGACTTGGGCGGGTGTGATTGGCTTGAGTGTCCGATCCCCCCCGAGTTGCGGCAGAGCAGATCAGAAGCACGGAAGCATCTAGGGGCACGCTAAGGTTTGTGTTGTCCTGGGCCTGTCATTCGTTCGCTCCACGAAGGAAGCCCAGTTTACAGCCCAGCTAATGCTTCCCTGCTGATGTGTCCCTGCGTCTTCATTCGTATACTGATGTCAGTTTTCTTCTTTTCTTCATTGAAACAGACAAATGGTTATGATGGAGAATCATATGGATCCCAGTCCCTGAATAGAAGATCTGGCAGGGTTAGTATAGAAAATGTGCATGACACAAAATTCAACCAGGTTGCTGCAGCGGTTTAAAGAAAATATTGCTACATTTAGCTTCCTCGTGTTTTTGTTTTTTTCCCGTGTGATAAAGGGTCTCTCCCCACCCCCACCCCCGGCCAAGCACGTGAATGAGTGGAAACTAATGGTTTTCAACTGGGAAACATTCTTAGAAAGTTGGTCTTCTGGACATTCTAAGTCTCAATGCAAGAGGCAGATGTTAAAAAGAATCTCTTCAGCTTAGAAATATGTAGGATCAAATACTCGGTCATTATTTTGTTGCCCTGGGTGTACACACAGAATGCGTATAGTAAGTGTATTCAGCTTTCACGTATACCTCCCATCTGACATTCTCTCCCTCCGTGCCCACCTCTCCCTGGTCATTTTAAGGACACGCATGTTCGAGTCCGTGTTCCCCTGGACCCTGACCATGGAATGCTCCCAGGGCAGGGGTCAGAGACCGCAGAAGGGGCAGGGTCATGAACGTTCTGTGGCAGGAGAAAGGAGAAGAGGGACCGACAGCAGGAGACAAGTGGGGAGGCCTTTGGATCTATCTAGCAGGGAGGTCACAAACTGCATATATTCTAATGAAGTTGCATGACCCACTTGCAGACCCGTTGTACATTAAATTATCTAAAATCTTCCTAGTCCTACATTTGCTTTACTTTTCATCTTATAGTAAATTTTACTAGTTGTATAATTAGTGTTTCTTCTCATTTATCTTACTTGTATTAAGATATATCCTATCTGCACTTGAATTCTGTTTTCAGGTGTCAGAGGAGTTTCCCAGTCCCACTGTAGCTTTCTGAAACTGGCTGATGAGTTTAGCCTCTCATCCTCTTAAGGATTGCATACACCTCCGTTTCATCTAAACTCTCCTCATTCCAGACTAAAAAAACCCTCCCCTTTTAAAGGCCGTGTCTTCCTATTTATGTTTTTTATGTTGACGGCCTTTGGATTTCCTCCAGTTCTGTTATGTTTTCCTTTAAGGTAAGGCCGCCGTCTGGGGATGGAAGCAGGCAGCACACCATTCTGTCCTCGTGTGGTGGGGACAGCTGTGTCTCCTGTGCACTGATTGGAGCTGGCTTTACAGGACAGGCTGCAGGACTCTGCTGGCCCCAGACTGCTCATTGGGGTTATGTTGACTAATTAGCAACTTCTTCCCCCAGAGGCATAGTTTTCCCCATAATTGATCCTAAAGAATCATCGCTTAGAGCTGGCAGTTCCTTGAGAAGTTCCGTCATCCACTCTTTCTACCCAATGCCACCTTCTTCTCTAGAGTACCCCGGTCAGTACGAGGTAGCATCAGTGAGCTATGTGCCATCCGTATGTCCATATTTCTTAATCTTTGACATTTACGTTGAAACAGTAAGCTTTAACAGTAAGCTAAACAGTAAGTTAAAAAAGTTAAACCTTTTGATTTGGTTTAGGATTTGAACAATGTCTCTAGAAATCAAATGCAAAAGAGCTTGTTGGTAAAATTGCTCACCGCAGAGTAAAACGGGACATAAAATTGATTTCATAAACAGTGAGGAAACAGAACAATTGAAGAACCAAATAGCATACGTGCATGGCGCAAGTTCTGTGGGAAGGTCCCAGGGTGAGGATGGGCTTGGAGAAAAGACTGGAAGGGAGGGAGGCATTTCACAGATGCCAGCAGCACATGTCCATGGGGAGGAGTAAAATAGCCAGACTGACCACAAGGGTTTGGAAGCACCTCTTTCTTCCGTGAAGGAATTGAAAGTCTACGTAGAAGAACGACCTTGACCGTATCGATGAGCATCTTATGCCTTGTGTGTAACATGCATACATACTGCCTCCCCATGCAGACTCTGACCTTTATAAGGTATACGCCAAGTCCCTGGAGATCGCTGCGGGTCTGGGGGGTGGCTCTCAGCTACATGGGTGCAGCTCGCTCAGGCTGCAGCCACCTCCCTGCAAATTCGGCTGAGCTGAGCCATCAGCTGTGTCAGGCCCAGGAAAGATGGAAAATACTGCACCAGACATCATCTTCGTTACCTAACGAAGTACGTAATAAGGAAAGTCCCCGGTGGGAAGTTACAGGCGGCTTATCAGGAGATTGAGTTGAGTAAGTAATTACGAGTAATTTGAGAGCTGAAATATTGTGAAAACCAGTACAAGTTAAACCATAAGACATCGCGGGGATGGAAACACCAAAATACAAAATACAGCTGAGGACCTCTGGTTGTTGAGAAGTTCTGCCGTAGCCGAGTGTCTTGATTCTTAAGCTACATTGGTATTTCTGGGGCACTGATACCGGTGTGACTTTATACACTGGTGATTTTATATTTGCCTTTTGGCCAGGACAGGTGGTGCTTTGGGGGACAGCGAGGAAGTGCTCACCACTTACAATGTCTTCTTTGGTTCTCAGAATTCCAGCTACAGCAGCAGCGGTGAGGGCAGATTCTCTACTTTGTCATCAGCCAGAGAGGAGACATTGGTTGGTTTTCATTTAAATCTTTTCACATCCTCTATTCAAAAACCACAGGTTTTGTAGCATGCAGTGTTGTGTGTGAATTCAGTTCTCTTTTCATTTTTCATGCCTGTTTTACTAATCTTCATTTGGGTGGATGCTGAGGTCAGGTTGGGGGCACTAATTGACATGATGTATTTTATGCAGGCTTAGCCCACTGTCTTGCATTCGAATCCCTATTTGCATTCAGCTGGGTACAAGGAAAGAAAGTATTCATGTGGGTGTTTGTAGTCAGAAGTAATCAAAGGGGGGGGGGGGGAAGAAAACCTTATCATTCTTTCCTTGAGAGTTCCTGAAAACAGAATTACTTTGTAGGGTGCATGTAAACTTTGTGGCAGTTTCTCAGGGACAGACTGGACTAGGGATGAAAACCACATCAAATCCAAATTCAGATGTCTACACAGTAGAGTTCCTTCCCACACTTTAAGGACATGCATCGATCTCGATGGGCGCAAAGATTTCTAAATTATGTGAGAGCCCTAATAGAGAAGGTTGGTTTGTTTTCCATCAGGCCCATGCTCACTGAGCAAACACTAGGGAACCTAGTGTAGGCAGGACTATCACAGAAAGATCACACAGGTAACCGTGAGATAGGTGGGTACTGTGGAAGCATTTACTTCTAGAACAGAAGGCAGACCCAGCTACCAGATACGCTGGTGCAGCATAAATGGGACAATAGGGAGAAAGGAGTGTCGCAACAAAGGATGTGAACTGAACCTCGAAGAGTACGTGGGGAAAAAATAAATAGAAACTAAGGAGCTAAAGCCGGTAGTTCCTGGTCCTTCTCCCCTGTCCTGCCTCATCCCCTGCCCCCTTTCGTTCCTGCTGCAGGGGGCTCCAGACACGGCTGGCCTTTCCATTCCCCCATCAGCTTGCTGGTCTACTTTCCAAACTCCACGGTTGCCTTTCAGCCCCATATGTTAATAAGAACTCCACCCTTTCTTCCCCCAGTAGGTGAATTTTGACTGAAAACAAGATCAGCTGTAATCACCAAAGTATTGGTGGGTTTCGCCATCTTGAATTTTTTGTGTATTGTGTGAATTTCAGTGGGAGATTTTGCCGTTTCCAAAGAGCACCTCGTCGTCCAGAAAACTTGACTTCCTCGTCACTTTCTGAGCTGAGAAACTTGCTCTGAAGTAGACGATGGTGTTAGGTAGCTAATATGTGGGTGTGAATCATTCACCCCAGTTCAGCACGTCTCCAACTCACTTAAATTCGTTTAAGAGAAATAACCCACATTGGAGTCAAAATTAGAGCCGATCCATTCAAAACGTTAAACGTCAGAACTTTCCTGAGGCCACATGTCCCACCCTTGTTCTGCCCGAGGTCTTACTGTACTCACCGACCGGCAGAATCTTCTGGTAATTACCGTGTTCTGTAGGTATTATATCTATTCCTGCAAAACACATGGGCATGTTTCATTTTAGTTAAATCTAAAACAGAAAGATATTAAGGTAGCACGGAGTGTTGAAGACTCCTCTAAATGACTTCTCCAGTCTTCCAGATTTGTCAGACCTACACCCTGGCATGGCGGCCACAGCCGTGGACGCCTTCTCCCCCTTGGCACTTTCCACGTCCCACAGAGGGGTTGACAAGATGGCCTCTACACACGGTGTCCTCTCAACCATTCTCTCAATATTTGTGTCAGACGTTAGAACATTTCCCCCCTGGTCCGTCCCCCCACCCCACCTCCAGAGTTCCACTTGCCTGCCCCTCGGGTCAGGTGGTACAGCTTATGCAAGACATGGGAACGTTAGGCACAAGTTATGGGACCTTGAGGGGATGGCAGGATATCTCCAGGTGCCATCAGGCTACTTGAATGGAGCCACTTCATCTTCAAGGACTGTCCCGTGCTTGTACAATTCGTAGAATACTGCCAAGATGACTGGCTTCTTCTTCAAGGAGCCTTCCGTTTGGATAAAGCATTTTATTTGGGGAAACAATTTGTATGGTAGCATTCCCCAGAGACGTTGCATAGACTGTTGGTCTCTGAATTAGACCCCACCTTCTGTGAATCCTGAACACATATGCATTGTATAAATAGCTAACTAAGAAAGCCAGGTCAGAGGTCCTGTCCAGTGAAATATCTTATTACATAAAGGCTGATACCTCTGCCAATCCTTAGTTTTGAATTTTTCCATCCGAACTTTAAAACTCAGAGCTCAAATTACAAAGACCTCTCAAACCCCTATGGTCTGGCTGTCGGTTAAAACGTAATGAAATGTAGTCTTGCCTGTTTGTTGATTCAGAACTCCTGGTTTGGTCCCGTGTCCTAGTTTTGTCAATTAACCGGACCGTCTTTATTTCCTTCTGATCGTCCTCCTTTCTCCCTCCTCCGTAAGTGCATGCCCTTAACCGATTTTGTCGTAGAAGGTAGCTGTGTGCGGATACGCCATACCATTGTACCTTTGAGGTGAAATGAAGCTGTGAGCCCTTCTCCCCTCCTTCGCATTTTCTCTGACTACAGGGACTCTCCTGCTCGGACCTCGGGCTTCCCAGGGGCGGCCTTGCTCTCCTGTCTACCCAGAGCGGAAACCAGGTCTGTCCTCCTCCTTGTCACCCGCTTCCCTTCCTCTTTGCTTCTGTGGGGTCACTTCACTCTCCGATCAAATGTACGAAGATACTTCAACCTCTTCCATGTCAAGTCCAGAGAGCAGAGTTTAGCAGGTGTTTTATTTGGCTTGACTAACTTGCTAAGACTTTCGTCAGCGTTGTAAGACATTATCAAAATCATTTAGGACCTTATATAGAAAAAGGAGTCTCTATTAAGTGTGTATTTCCAAAAGCTCAGGCCCAAAGAATTGGTCTCTTGGGGCTCTCTCCTCCTTTTCCAGCAATTGTTCCCCATTTGGGGTTTCATGTGTTTCTTTAAAAATATTTTTCTCCTGTAAATGTGTCCAGGAAGCAATTTGGAAGCCTTTGTGCCTAATCTGGTTCCTCCATCTTTGAGAAGTGGGAGAACAGCCCTATTTCTTTGGCTCAGTCTCCCCTCTGTTTCCTGGTTTGTTTTGTTTTGTTTTGTTTTGTTTTGTTTTGTTTTCACAAGGCGGGTGGGCGGGTCAGGCCCTGGGCTGTAGGTACAGGAGCCCGTTGTCTATACAAGGAACTCAGCATCAGAGCCCCGCACTCCTCCTCCCGCAGAGGTTGAACCATATCTCCTTGCATTGCTGTCTCCCCTGCCTTGCTGAGTGATTCATCCTGGGTCCCGCACATTCCCTGACCCTCTTGGTGGCCCTGCACTGCGGGCTTACGTGGCCTCTGCTTGTAAATGAGTCATGATCCTATTCTGGAACTCAGGGTCTGGCCGAGCCAGGAGCTGCCCTTTCACTGGGGCACATGCCCGCACAGGCGCGGCTCAGCCCGGGTTGGGATATGGGTGTGGGTGTGGGTGTGGGCTCCCCGTTACAGGGACGTGCCAGCCCTGGCCGGCTGGAGCAGTCTTAACAGCTCCTGTTGGCTCCTGGAGACCGGGACTGGGATCATTTGATGGAAATAGAAGCGCTGTGTCCGCAGCTCTCTTCCTGTGTGGAAATTGATGTATTAACACCCTGGAGTGCTTTATTAACCTGGGATTTTGAGTTGTGGGGTTTGGTTGCTGCTGGTGACATTTTCACCTTGTCACCATTCGCTCTCACTCCCTGACTCTTTCCTCCAGGAATGCCTGAAAAGAAATGGCTAGAAAATAGTCCTATTTCAGAGATCCTGGGGACGTTTACTATTTTAAAGTTGGATTTCTGTCTCTGTGATTTACTGAAAACCCTACGTCGACTTTTTTCTTTCCTTCTGTTGTACGATAGTTCAGCTGTCGTGATTACTGAAAGCATCATGATTATCTTGTCACTGTTATTTGTTGCTGTTTTCCAAGGCTTTTAAAACCTGCCTTTCGCTCTCCTCCTGCAGCCCTCCTATCTGTACAGTGCTGCCCGGCCTCCTGCAAGTTACCGGGTGCGTGTGCTGCCTCCCCCAGTCCCCTGACCTGCCGCCCCGCCCCATCCACCACCCCCGCCCCCTTCCCCATCCCTCCCCTGACCTGCCCCTGCCCCATCCCCCCACCCCCACCCCTGCACAGTCCTCTGACCTGCCCTCCACCCCTGTCCCCTTCCCCCCCCCACAATCCCCTGACCTTCCCCCCCACCTCTATCCCCCTTCCCCTACAGAGGCCTCTGACCTGCCCCCCCTGCCCCCAGCTTCCTTCCCCCCTAATAGTCCTCTGACCCTCACCCGCCCCCAACCCTTCTTACCCCGCCACAGTCCCCTCACCTGCCCCAAACCCCCTTCCCCCCCATACTCCCCTGACCTGCCTGTGCCCCCATCCCCTTCCCCCTCCACTCCCCCCCCCCCCCCCCGCACAGTCCCCTGACCTGCCCCCGCCCCATCCCCCAACTTATCCGGGCCCCACTGGCCCCCTCAGGGCCAGGGGCCAGGTGGGGCCAGGGGCCAGGCGCATCTCACACCTGCTCTGGGAGTGTGGCTGCGCATGTCTGCAGGTCACCACCTGAGAGCTCCCCCTTTACAAGGAGCCTGTAGGATCAGTGATGTCTGTCAGTCCCCTTTGGCTGGATCTGGGCGTTCTTTCTCCCCGCAGCTGACAGTAGCTGTCATACTGCCTCAGGCTCCGGGAAGACACGTGCTCGCATAGGATTATTAGCCAGGAATGGAGCAAAGGCATCATTTACTTACTCTGCTGGCAGAAAGAAAGATGGCTTTTGATTTGTTTGGTAACCTCAACTGATGTTAACCCATTGCGCTCTATGACTTTGTAAATTTCCAGTTTTAAATACAAGGCACTTCCCCCTTGCAGGAAACCCTCACTAAACAAAGTAGTTCTGCTGTATTGCTAATAAGTTTCTGAATTTCCATCAGAATTCACCCCTAAGAATTAGCATATATAACTGGCTGAACAAACCAGCCATGTCCTCAAGGAGAGATAGGGGAATCCAAGCTCCTTTCAGCCGGGCAAAGTTCGGTGTGGCCATGCACAGTCCTGTAAACCCCCATTGGCCTTCAGTGCCTAATTACGTGAGATTTCCAGGTTAATCAAGTATTGTTTTCTAGTTAGCAATTTGCAAAGAATTACAAAATACTGAACTGTCGTTATCATACTGCTGTATCCCGAAGTTTCTTCATACCAGCGCAGTTTTCTGCACGTCAGGCGTGAGGATGTCATGACAGAATTCGGGATATTTGAATTATCTGCTCACTTTAAATCTGGATTAACAGGTTTTTCCTTAGCAAGGAACGTTTTTCAGAATGATGCGTTTCAAGGAGCTACTGGGGGGTTGCACTGCATGCCAGTGAACAGCAACTGGTTTCTCTCTTAGATTTTTGCATGACCCTGTTGCGTACAGCTTTGGCCTCTGTGGGTGGTTGAAGGCCTTCCCTGCTTGTTTTCCATCGTGATTTGTTCCGAACGTGTTCTTCTCTCGGGTCAGACCTCCTTAGCTTCCCTTTTCCTGTGTTCTGGGCACCGGTGGAGAGGGAAGGGCTCCCTGACCTGACGGTCTGTTTTTGTCACAGGCATCTGTGTTCGATGACATCGGTCCCGGCGGGACACGGCGGGGTAGCGCCTGCGGTTCCTATGCTGTAAGGCATTTTCTGTGGTTTCCGAATTTTCTCCCGTGTGCTGCATGACCCTGACTGGCTTACCGGGCACAGTCCCAACCCCTGGAGATTACTAACCAGAGTTACAGGGAGGAAACACTATCTCATCTCAATTTCCCATCATAGTGAGGCTGGGTCATGTATGATGTGAATGGCGAAGCCTTTGGTTGGCGGGTTAGTGTCCTCACACGTTAGTTTACATTGAGTTCAAGGGAGAAGACCCACCTCAACTGAGTTTCATCCGCTATTTTCCTTGCAACACGCTGACAGTACTAAGTAGTGAGGTGCCCTTAAAATAATAAAAGGAAGAAGAGGGGAGTTCCACAGGCTGCAAATTATTTTCGCCTCTGGATACTTGAGGAAGATGAACAGATTTATTAGAGACTCGGGATGTTACACGTACATAATTTCCTTTTATTTTGCTGTCTTTCCACCTCTTCAAAGGATTTGAAATGACAGACTTGGCTATCACATAAGGGTGTAGCTAGTCGTGCAGGAACTACTTGTTGAATGAAAAAAACGAGTGAATAAATGAATGAAAGAGGGAAGCAAAATAGAAAAAATGGAGTCAGTCTGTGGAAGGGGGAAACCAGTTGGCCCATCCTGAGGGGCAGCGGAAACTGAATGGCAACTGACCATATGGGTCCTTCTGCCTGCCAGGGCTCCCCCTCCGGTCCTGTGAAAATGTACCCAGGCCCCATGTGAAATATAATGGCTTGCTAACCACTGCTTGAAAGTACTTTTATAATGTTGCTTTCGGTGTTAATGGGCTACTTAAGTGGTTAAATAATCCAATTTATGGTTTACTATATTTCATGAGTATTCAGAAATTCTTACAAAGCCAATCAAACCTACAGGCTTCTCTAGAATGTAATTTTTATAAATATCGAAACCCAATAATTAATTGACGTAGCATTGGTTTTTGTTGACATTTAATTAACCATTTTATATTGCATAACATTTTATTCTTTTTAAGATTTATTTTGAGAGAGAGATGGAGAGAGAGAGAGCAGAGTAGGGGAAGGGGGGAGAGACAGAGAGAGAGAGAGAGAGAGAGAGAGAGAATCCCAAGCCCTGTCAGCACAGAACCTGAGATCATGACCTGAGCCGAAATCAAGAGTCAGACACTCAACCGACTGAGCCACCCAGACGCCCTTATTACATAACATTTTAAATGGGGTGGAGCCCACTGTATTAAGTCTTTTTCTCAGTTCTTAAACATGTCTGTAGGCCATTAAGAAGCTCACAGATCATGCCTAATGCGTGCATTAGCTCTGGCCTGCATATGATGGATGAAGTGCAACGAAATGGTTTTCTTTTATCAGAAAAGAGACAACATACTAATTCTTCAAGAGAATGAAACTTGTCGCGAGCCCTGGGTAGTTTTCCTGCGAACGAAGTAGAACTTCGGATCAGGCAGGATGTGTGTCCCATCCACTCTCCTTCTATATGGCCTCTGCAGGTGGACTTTTAGACCAGCCGCCCCTCCCCCATTCTTACCGGGGAGTCGCTGAGCACTCTTACTTGTGTGCTTTCTGCCTCCTGTAGGAACCACCTGGGAGCCATGGGGTTCGGGAAGTTTAAGGAAGTGAAAGGTCTTCTTGTCCTGACAGCACAAATGTCTAAAATCTAGCCACGTGTCCCTGGCATCAAACCATGCCGAAGAAGTCAGAGGGAACAAAAACAAATTCTTTCTGCGCTTATCACTGCACTCCCACGCAGAAAGAGCCCCACGTGAATTTGTTGAATTCAATTGGACAGATTGGACCCTGGGGTTGAAAATCCCTCACATCCTGTCCTGCAAGGCAGGGTGGAGCGGGGGGGACCCTGTGTTTCGACCTGAGTCCAGGCTGACCCCCCCCCCCCCCCCCGCCCGCCTGCACAGGGTGGTCCTGATCCCGCTCTGGGACGCTGGTCCCCACCTCCAGAGCATCCAGCTTCTGTTAGCCTCCCCAGGAAGGGTTAGGGTTAGGGTTAGGGTTAGGGTGCATGTTTGCAATTAAATGACTTAATTACAGTTTAACAACTAAATGACTGGCTCACTTTCAAGTACCATTGTTTTGCCTGAAAACCTTTCTATTTTATACCTTCCTCAACATCCGTAAGGGGTGTGTGTGTGAGGTGGGGGAAGGACTCGTGGCCGTGAGTGAACTGGCGGGCGTTAATTTGACACGCTGGGGGGCAGTCATCACCACCAGTGCGCTCTGAGCCAGGAGCGTGCAAGTTGCTTGTAGCAGAAAGTGAAGTCGGGGAAGAGAGTGATGTCCATACTCCTTGGCACCTCTGTGTGGCCAGTGTCCTTACGATTCCATGTCCCCGGTCACAGGCTGATTAGCTTTTCCAAGGTCCCATGGCCAGTAAGAGATGAGGCCTGGACAGGATCTTTATAACTTACATCAGCCCCGCATCAGCCCCACTGGCTCTCAGACACCAGCTGCTCAGAAGGTGGCACCTGGACCCGGGTGATACTGACCTGAAACTTACTTTTCACTGTGAGATCAGGTCAGTTGACTTGAGAGCCGGTTTTGACTAGGCGTTTGGAAAAACGTGGGCCAGCAAAAAGCCCGGTCAACCACAACCTGTCCTATCTCTGCATGGTGAACCGGGACACGAATGACCTAGAACGCAGTAGGATTTGTCTCTAGGACAGTTTTCCTCTGGCTTGTGACCGT
The DNA here is from genome assembly GCF_046562875.1 of Panthera onca. NCBI lineage: Eukaryota > Metazoa > Chordata > Mammalia > Carnivora > Felidae > Panthera > Panthera onca. Next base: position 3,518,542 of record NC_138346.1, on the reverse strand, counting down.
GAACCCAAAAGCAAAATTCTTCTGCCTTAAAGCACTGACCTTGGGTATGTTCTTTTATGTTGACCAATAAAGCAGAAGGTGAGACTAGGAATGGTGGTGAGTTTCTTGTGAATGCCAAATGTGATAGTGATTGTTGCATAGGGTGTACGTATGGATGTATTTTCTGTGCACCTGTAAGCGTAAGTATACAATAGATACTAATGGGGTAAAGAAGCGAGAAGGACGATGGGGTAGGGTGGGTCTGGCTGCTTATAGTCTGAAGTTGGTTTTGTTCATTCAACAAGTATTGCTTAAATGCACCCTGTGCCTGGCCTCATCCCGTCCCTGCAGGGAATTCAGGGAATAGACAAAGACCCTGTCCTCAGGGGATTACATTCTGGTGGAAAGATGTGCAAGCTGAAAGGTGGTATTTAAGATGAGAATCACGAGCACCTCTGAAGTTCTGTGCCTAGAGCACAGCAGTAGGGAGAAGGCCTGCACGTCCCCGGGGGGCCGTGTGGGCAGGGCAGAGAACAGTCCGCTCCCGCTGGGGTGCACGGTGTCCCGGGGGGCTGGATGGAGGGGCTCACCGCTGGGCTGTGCAGGTCTCTGGGACGACGTCCCTCAGGCCACGCCACAGACCGCTGGATGACTGCGGTCCTCAGTCATGTGCGTGTTCGAATGCTGCCTCCCGGCTCCCTCTCCCCTCCCACCTCGCTCAAGAGGCAAGTAAGACTTGAAAACACAAGAACAAAAACACATGGCACCGTGTCTAGGGCTGGAACAAAGGTGAATAAAAATCGAAGGTAAGAGGGAGAAGCTTCCAGATCGGCTACTTGCTGTGTTTTCCTTTCCCGGAAGAGAGAAAGTGCAGGCGGACAGACACCTTCATTCAGGCCACCAGACCAGGCAGTCTGGGCCATGCCTTGATTTGGTATTGACCCTAAATCTTACTTTGTTTTCACTTGGAATGAGAGAGAAAGCAAACTTCTCCCCTGCTAAAAAAGCCAAGCACCCGGTCCGGCTGTCACTTTCTGTGCTCGAGTGGAAGGACTCATGTTCTCAAACACACAGACCTGTCCGCGCGGACGAGGTGGCTTTCTGTGCGTAAAGCAGGCGTGACTCCACAGCCGACTTGAACGGACGCTTTGTGTTACTTTCTTCTCGCTCCCCAGGAATTCTGTGTCCTTTTGATACTAGGACTAATTTTTTTTTTTTTTTCTGTTCCTCGCGGGCCTTTATTTGAAGCTTGGAGACACAGCTTTCCTTTTCACGGGGAGCCTGGTGTCCGTGCTCACCCCTGTCTTTTCCGCACTGCACGTGGCTGACCTCTACTAACGGGCCGCTGGTGGGGGCCTCCGCTGTCGCTGATCCCTGCTGACCCTGTCCCTTTGTTTCTGTCTGCGTCCCGACGGCGGGCTGCACGGGCAGCCTTCGGAGCGCGGCGGCCACCTCAACTCCAGCTCCCGAGCCTCCTCCAGAGCCAGCTCGGCGCGGGCCAGCCCAGTGGTGAGTGTGCGTCCTGTCCTGTCCTGCTCGGCCACCATCCTGCTCGTCCCTTCTCCTCCTCCCCTCTGCTCTCTACCTCGCTGTCCTGCAGAAGGGACCCTCCGCCTCCAAAAACCTAAACCCAGCATAAAGTGGGAGGGCTTTCCTAAGATTTATTTCAGGTCTAAGCAAAGACACAATTGGGAAAAATGCTCCCAAATTTGGAATATTACTATTCCGTGATACCAGAATTGCATTGCTAAATATCTAAAGTTAGCGGTTATCAAGAAGTTAACGGTGCTCGGGGCTGGGGTCTTCCTGGGAAGGAGGGAAACTTTGTCCAGTGGGGGGAAATGTAGCCAGGCGTACTAACGTGTTGTTTTTTTATGAGTGAAGAGTTGGAAGGATTGGCTTTTAATATTGTGTTTGTGATGTCGTCTGTTACCGGACCCAGATAGTTTTTAAAATCAAGTATCGCCTAGAAGGGTCGTGGTGTTTCTAGCTCTGCCCCGCCCCCCCAGTTGCTCAGTATCGAAAAACTGCAGGGGCACCCGGGTGGCTCAGTCGGTTGAGCGTTTGACTTCGGCTCAGGTCATGATCTCGCAGTTCACGAGTCCAAGCCCCGCGTCAGGCTCTGTGCTGACAATCCTGTACTGACAGAGGATTCTGTGTCTCCCTCTCTCTCTGCTCTTCCCCTGCTCATGCTCTGTCTGTCTGTCTGTCTCTCTCTCTCTCTCTCCCTCTCCCTCCCTCTCTCAAAAAATAAACATTAAAAAAATTTTTAGGAAAGAAAGAAAACTACAGAGCTGCCCTCCTGTTCCTCACCATCTAGTCCCCAGCCTTTCAGTGTCCTTGTTACGTATTTTTCCCAGGGTCTTTGCAATTTCAGACGTTTGGTACGAGGCCGCCACGCAGTCTCTTTATAGGAAGGCCGTGCGGGGCAGTAGCCCGGAGGACATCTGGGAAGTGGGCAGGCACAGAGTCCGGTGGGCAGGAGCTGGGGCTGTGTGGCATGCGTGCCCGCCCCACACGGTAAGGATTGCCACATCAGAGGACGGTGGCACCCTCCGTGATAAACCCCGGCTGTAAGAAGGCAAAAGGGGCAAAGTGGGTCCCTTGCTCTGCTCCCCACTTAGGGAGAAGCTTGAACGTGGTTCTTAACTCAGTTACACAACACCACGATTAGATGTGTTGACGCCTAAAATTCAGGAAGCGTTCCTGCTAATCAGAGAAGAGGCCGTGGGGCTGAGATCTCCCGCTTGCACAGACGTGCCGCTGGGCACTGGTTTCACGCAAATACAGATCCCAGCTTCTTCTGGGGAAGCGAGTAAAGGGATGCCTGGGAGCCGAGCGTGTGCGGTCAAGGATGAGGACACAAGAGACGGACCAAAGGGACGAGGATTCTAGCAGGAGAGCCTGCTTCTTTGTGGAAATGAAGACTCCCCACTCCGCGTCGACACAGGTGCCTGTACCTGCCTCTGCACACGCTTCGCACGCCCCCCTGAGCACCCCCTCGTGGCCTTTTGAGCACCCCCATCCTGGAGAGGGGTCCTGAGGAGAATAGGAGAAGCCATGGCCTGAATGAAAGCTCAGGTGCTCGCAGGGGGGTGTGGGGGCCAGACGCCCCCACAAGGACCAGTGGCAGGAACAGGAAGATCGTCGTCGTTCAAGGTCACGTAGCTTCGGTTTTTAAAATCGGGCAGGTTGCTTTTTATGGGTCGTCCGTGAGTGACCCAAGAACAGTTTTTCTGAACTAGGGAATCCCTGCTCACTGAGGCCACGGTGCGCCACCCTCTACGTCCACTCTTCGTGGTGTCCTTCGTGGCCTGGGGTAGCACAGCAGATACAGGCTCAGCCACGTGCCGCCTTAGAACCCCTAGGAATAAAACGTTCCCACGATAAACTTAGCGGAAAGTCACTCTTCCTTAGGCACAATACCCTCGCACGCTCGCTCACCCTTTGGAAACCAATGAAAGTGTTTGCAGTTGTCAGAAGGTGGCTGTGGCCCGGCTTGCGAAGGATCCCGGGCTCCCTTCGCACAACGCTGGGGCGACCACTGGGACGCATGGAGCTGTAAATGCCACGGTTATTTGACTTCTTCAACATCATGAAGTCACAGAATAACGGGGCTCTATCTAGTTAGTCCCTTTGACTGAGGAGACTGGGATCAGATACAAATTTCTGTGCCATGTGCTTCCCATGTTTGTGAAAAATTTTACCCATGTACAATGGGTTTAGTGGGTCACCGTAACCAGAGAGGTGGGCGTTAAACGTGCCCCTGGGACCTGGTGACCAGCGATGGACAGCCTCCCTGTGACCTAGCTGCGCCCAGACTCGGAGCCCGCGCCCTCGGGAGCCTCTCCAAGCGCCATTGACGGGGAAAAGCCACGGGAACAGAGGCTGTGAGGGCCCCCCCGACTCTAAAGCACTCCCTCGTCTTAATTCTGTGTGTTGTTTACAGCCAAGGAAATGTAACTGTCCTTACCCGTGGCTTCCCCGAGCTCCGAAGGGAAGGTGGGCAGAAGAGCTCACAGTGTGGGAAGCTGAGCTAACTTCCCAGTTCGTTACAAACACATAAACCCTCCTTTCCCTTCCCTGAGTGAAGTGCTCATTCACAAAGGTCAGCGGATCATCACCCTGTTGACACGTTGAACGAGCAAAGGTCAGCATCTCGCAGACTGTGTGCGACGGGCCATTCTCCAGCTCCATCTGGGCGCCCAAAGAACCAGGGACTGGTCACTTGCATCCCTGCTGTTGCCGGTCGGTGGCCCCTGATCCATGGCCTGATGACTCATCAGGAATGTGGTGGGGGGGGGGGTGGGGAGGCGGGGAATGTGAGGGAGGACAGGGGACAGGAGTCTCTCTGGGAAGGAGATAGGATGGGGAGGGGAGGAAGGGACAATTCTAGAAGGCTGGGTGTGGAAGAAAGCCTGGTGCACCAGGGGATGGGGGAGGGGGCACTCTTAAAGAGGAAAAGTAACCAGAATGGAGGAAGTGATAGCTTGTCCCACTTGAAGAAAAGAAAGGTGCCTCGGCATCCAAAGACATCGCCCACCACTTGGTCCTCTTGGCCTTGTAGGAAGGCAGAGAGGGCGCCCGCCCGGTCTCAGGACATCTGTCTTTGACCTTACTCTCATTTTCCCCATTCTATACATGAGCTATATGTTCTTCTCCAGCAAGTCTGGGGTCTTCCCCTTGAGGAAGCTATTGAGTACCTGGAATGTTCTAGGCACAGGGCTACAGTGTTGAGCAGACGCACCTTTCCCAGCCCTCACGGATGCATTGACTGGAGGAGACAGGCCGGCAGCAAACGGCACACATACAGTGTGAAACTCCTGGGGACAGACGCAGGAAGCTTTCCGAGTTGGAACCAGGAGGCTTGGTACTGCCGGCCTGGAGCCCACGCAAGCAGAGGGCCTCAGCTGGTGCAGCCCGCACATCTGTGTCGTCGGGGCCCCGGAATCCTTCCAGGAACCCAGGGAAAGCTGCCCAGGTTCTAAAGCATCCATCAGAAATGTCTGAGCGGAGCCCCGGTTCATGTCCCCCTGTGTGCATGTAGAGAAAACACGATCGATGGAGCTTGGAGCTTGCAGCCGGTTTGAGCTAGAAAAACAAGACTGTAGTGACTCCTCCTCTGCATTGTATGAAGAGGCGGGGGCGGGGACCAGGTGGAAAAAGAGGTCATGCGTTGTGAATACAGGAGTTCAAGGAGAAGTCATTCTGGAGAACGTAATGATTGCATGAAAAGCGGAAATCTCCACGCTAATGGAAGGCTTTACTGCTTATTTATATTTGAAGGAAAACTACCCTGAATGTGGGTGTTTTCTGAGCAGTGTTCACGAGTGTCCCTTTGTTTGTCAAGAGGGACCGTGTGCTGACGTTGCTCTTGTGGTCCTGTTTCCCATCTGGGCTCTAGGGCTGCCCGGCTGGGGGGTCGGGGACACCATGGGGAAAGTTCCATTGTGCCTGGCCCCTCTGCTAGAGCCCGTCCGTGCCCACACGTTGTGTTCTGTCTCGAGGAAGCCGGGCAGTCCAGGTCGGGACAGGGAAGGCCTCGGCAGACGTCCCGTTTGAGCGAGCCTTGCTGGCATGCACGTATAGACGCGATGCTGGAAGCTTGGAACTAATAAAACATTTAACGTGCTACCGTGAGCACTTGTGTGTGAGAGGGAAGAGTTGCCATGATTGAAAATTCAACAGAAGTTTTTCAGCAGTGACCGTTTCTAGTAGACTTCAGAAGAGGCCTCTGTGTATGCTCAGTGGTGATTGTAAAATCCTGGCACGCACGTTTCCTAAATCTGTTGCTGTGAACGTTTCACACTGACCTGAAGTGTTTAGAACTGCTCGGCACGGGGGAGTAACGGGGTGCCGGCCTCCCGGAGGCTGCCCTGACTCAGGGAGGCCCTGCGGCTCGTCCCGGGCCCCAGGCTCGCGTGCACCCCGGTGCCTTGGCAGTGGGTGCGCCCGACAGCATCTCCTGGGTCCCTCTCTGCTCCGTGTCCACACCGTGGCGCCCCCCCACACCGCGTCTGGCGGCGGCTAGGACAGTGTTCACGTTTTTCAATTCTGTTTCTTTCTCTACATATTATTTTCAGAGGTAAAGTGCAGTGTTTTTGTCAAAATCGAACCCACGGCCCCCCAGGTGACTTGGCTGTCCCTTTGTCTAGGGGAAGGTGAGGAGGGCTGTATGAAGTGAGTGCAGGTGCCCGCGGCTCCAGGACCTGCCCCACTCAGCTCTGTCCAGGCTGCCATCTGGTGGCAGCTGAGGGGACTGCGACGGCTCCTGCCTCGGTGGCGCTTTCCGTGGGCTCCGTGTGCTTCTGTTTCAGGAGGGCTGGCAAACACACGTGTCCTTTGTCACTCAGAAACACAAAGCGGCACCCACCCTAACATGCCCACGAGAGGTGGGACGCCACGGTGAAGGGGAGACTGGCTTCCTTTTTTCCTCGCTTGGTCTCTACTCTAGACGCGTCCGAAATTTCCACGTTCTGAGTTCATCATGTGTTTCGAACAAAGGCTTTTTTAAAACTGTTTTTGAACTTTTTTTAAACTAAAGAGCCAGCTGTGGTCCTAGGTGTTTTGTCTCATTTGATGTCTTGCAAATTACAAAAATAACGTTTACGTGGACGGTATCAGGTGAAACGGCACAGAACAAAGCTGTGTTAAAGAAGGACCCCCACGCCCCGGTGCACGTTCTCTCTCCTCTTTATTACAGGAAATACTAAAAACCGCGGGGCCTTCTTTTATAGGCGCAGATATTACTGTGGGTGAACAGGATTTCTGGTGTCTCGTGTATACGTATGATATTTATCTGTTGCTGGTGAGTGGTCGGAAGGGATTCTACACAAACCACAGAGCAAAAAGGCAGCAGACTTTTCAGCAGTGGCTCGACAGTCTGTTAAACTGGGCTTCGTATTCGACCAGCAGTTAAATTACCCTCCTTACCTTCATTAAAATTCGTTCTGCAGACCACCTGATTCTAGGGAATGAAGGCGTCGGGCCCGGGAGACTTCATAAACCGATTCCCCCGCAGACCAGTCGCAATATAGTCCGCTTTTCCTGAGTGATTTGAAGTTTTCAGGAAGATTTCTATTCCCAAGGGGAGAGGAGAGCCACACTTGAAATGCTAGATCATCGTAACTCAGCACATCAGCCCAGGGCTCTGTGGGGCTCTGCCAGGGACGGGGAGACAGAACGGTCCTGAGCAAAGACCACCCCGGGATATCCGCAGTAGGCTGACGTGGCATCTGTATCTGCAAACATAATAATCGTAGGTGTACGTGTTTACACACACCAAACACGCATACCAACAAACGGCAGGTGCTGTGGCACACAGCTGGACAGTGTGTACCCGGCCACATCAAGGAAAAGGGCACATGGGGTGGAGATTGCCTGGAAGGCTCCCGTGAGACACACAGGCTCGCACTGGCCCTGGGAGCGCCGCCAGCTGTGGCCAAGTGGAAAGGAGAGGCCTGTGGGCAGGGGGAGGACTGGAGTCCCAAAGGCCCCCGCCCCCACCCACGGGGCTCGCTTAACAAACTGGGAGTGAGGCCAGTCTGCTCTTTGGTCCATCCCCCTGGCCTGAGGATTGACCTCTTTGCTCACGTTTCCTCTCCTACTCTCACGACAGCAAGGAGACCAGCAAGATGAAAGTAGAAGGTTCTCGCTAAAGACCCAAGGGTGGGCCTGGTGGGGGGGACCGGATGTGGTCGCTTCAAGACCCCGGGGCTGAACTTGGATCTGTTGAGCAGGAGACCCTTGAGCTTGGCTGAGCTGAGAGCTGGTTCCAGAAACTACCTGTTTTTGGATTGACCGAGTATTCTGTAGGATTCCGTGGCAGCCTCTTGGTTGTCTGGTTCTCTCTTATATTTGCTGTGTCATTTTACTGTTGGCTTTAGGTGTCCTGCCCTCGGAGAGAAGGGTGAAGGCGTGAGGGGTTTGCAGGAGAGAAGGTGGCTATTAGTGAGCCTTGCCGGCGGGGGACGGGATGGTGAGGCCACGGGCATCCGGCCCCGTGTGGGCCCAGGGTGGGCACAAGCCAGGGATCATTCGTCCTTACGAGAGATCGCTGCCTTTATTGAGCCGCCCCTGTGCCCTCAGGCTCTCCTGTGCACAGCTTCGTGGTGGGCTGTTTGCATGTCCACGAGCCACCCTGCCGTGGCCTCCGACCCAGCTCTGTCGGGATTCCTCAGCCTGAGTTCGGACGGTCTGTGGTGTAAGCATACAGGGTATCTGCAGAGCCCCTGATCGCCATCCCGCCTACTGAGTCAGAGCCGTGGCCCGCGCTCGTCACGTGCACCTGCGGTCGGCTCCTGGAGGTCAAATTTGGGAACATCTGAGCTGCAGGAAGGAGGATCGGAGACGTGAGGGGAAAGGCATGGTTCGTTGTCAGCTTCCCCCAGAGGTTTGGACACAAGCGAGCCCCAGGTTCTCTCACCCACCGTGACCTTCCCAGTGCGCTCGCGACAAGGAGCTCTCAGCGTGCACAAAAATGAAAACAGTCGCCCTTTGTTGGACGCTCCGCAAAGAAGGAAGTAGGAGCGGTGCCAGCCTCGGCCTGCTGACCCTGAGATACCCTTGAGGTACAGGGTCTCCCTTGGGGGTGATGCCCTGGGTCCCACTGAGACAGGATCCTGCCTGAGGAAGGGGCAGAGCGACCTCAGGGACGTGTGTAAACGGGAGACACGTAAAAGCCAAATTTGGAGGGGAGGGGGTCTCACTTTTCACCTGGCAGATTTTCCTGTACCTTCACCCCCCTCCGCCAGCTCCCCACATCTGGGCATCAGTCCCGAGACGGTTAAACCAGAGTCTTCATGGGGACTCTGTTACTCATGGGAAGTAGGAAAACTTCCAACCAGTTCCGCTGCTTCCTCTCGCTTGGGAGACCCGGGCAGCGGGAGTCAAAACGAGGACTCTGGTCGCGTCTTCCAGCCCCAGAGGCTCCTGGTCCTGCTCTCCCTCTGTAACCATAGTAATGTGGGGGGTGGTGAACAAGCTGGGCGCCTGTCATCCTCTCCCACATCGGGGACCGGCACGCACAACTGTGGAATCTGTGAAGGAAGCCTGTCCAGTTCATGAACGGATCCCTGATGACGAGGCTTTCTGCGGTCAGCGTGGGTGTCCTTTAGCTGTTGTGTCCGCCTGGAAATTAAGATCGGTGAAAAACCACACAGCGAAGTTCGAGCTGGCCCACCAAGCTGCCCACGAGCCCCCGCTGTGCCCGCACCGCCTGGCAGAATCATCTCCGCGGGTGCTCGTTGGCAAAGTAGTTTTTAAATCACAAAGGAAGCTGATGTTTTATTGTTACCCGCGTGCCCCTTAAATCCCCGTTACCCACTCAGTGATCTTAAGTGTTTAGTATTTGTCCACTTTCCTCCACAGGTTGAAGAGAGACCAGACAAAGATTTCACTGAGAAGGTAAGGAATTTCCGTAAGCCGTTATGTGGTGTCGTTGCTGAACGACGAGGGGCCCGACACGCGTGGGTGAAATTAACAAGAAAACGTGTCGGTTCAGCTTTGATTAAGACTGTGTGTGGCCCACCAGCCGGCATCACAGCCGTGAGGGGTCCCCAGGACTCACTTGTAGCGCATGTGTTAAACCCCACAGAGCGGCAAAGGCATCCACCCTGGGCCCGACCATAGAGCGTAAGGTTAATCCAGGCCAATTCCCAGGCACCCACGAGGCCCCTCAAAGTGAACCTCTCTTTATCGCTTTCTGTGAGCCACAGATGATTTTCCGATTGAAAACTGAACTCAAGTGAAAGTACCATAACAGTAGACTCGAGAGCAATGTTGGTTTCGTCCAAAATCACATTCGATCCTTGCAACCTTGCAGGGGTCTCGGAGCCTGCCCGGCCTGTCGGCAGCCACGCTGGCCTCCCTGGGCGGGACTTCCTCCCGGAGGGGAAGCGGGGACACGTCCATCTCCATCGACACGGAGGCATCCATTAGGGAGATCAAGGTAAGGCTGCCTACCTACTTATGACCTAGAGGAACCTTTTATGAAAATCAGCCTTCAAGTCTATATCCGTAAAGTTCCAGATCTTTCTTCTTGCTCCGGTCTTCCCTACCTGCCATAAACACATGTTCTAGGCACCCGCAGGAAGCCACACCTGCCTGCCCCGCCCCCCCCCCCCCCCAGCAGGGCAGACAGGTGCCCGTGCCGTCCGCACTCCCTCAGCTCCCTGGGCACACCCTGGTGGGGGCCCTCGCCACACCGCACTGCGGTGCTCGGCCTCTCCTGCAGACACTCAGTCTCCATATTTTAGAATGTGTTAGACACCAGATCACTCACTGCTCCCAACAACCCCACTTTCCCCTTTCAGTGTCCCCCATTCTCCGCCTAGAAGGTGCCCCTCTTTTCTATTTGTAATACGCATAACATGCTTTCAATAGATCTCATCGTTGTACCTTGGTACTTTTTTTTTCCCTTCCACTGGAACATAAACATTTTTCTCTGCTGCATCCTTACCACTCAGTGCGAGGCCACCGTGAGTGTGTGAGAGAGAAGTGTAGTGCTGTTGGTTAAGGTAAACAGGAAGCCCAAGGTACTGGCACTCGTGTCCTCTGGAGAGCGGAGGCCAGAGGGGGAAATGTAAAGGATCGAAATTGGCTTCGCTGATAGAAGAACTTTCTAATAATTAAAACTGGTTAGGGGGTGCCTGGGCGGCTCAGTCAGTTAAGCGTCCAGCTCTTGACTTCAGCTGACCATGATCTCATGGTTTGTGGGTTCGAGCCCCGCATCAGGCTCTGTGCTGACAGCACGGAGTCTGCTTGGGATTGTCTCTCTCTCTCTCCCTCCCTCCCTCCCTCCCTCCTCTGCTTGTGCATGCTCTCTCTCTCAAAATGAGTAAATTAACTTAAAAAAATAAATAAAATGTGCAAAATTATAGTAATATAGGCCTAAATTTTGTAAAATTTTGTGAAAATATCATGTGAGAGACACCTCAATTTTGATCTTTGTAGTTTTGAAATTTATTTTATTTTCCTTTCGCACTTAAGAGGAAAAAAAATGGAAAATCACTTGCTCAGATTCCCTGAATGAAGGAAACTCCCCAGAAATAGAAAAGATTTAGAGAGCCACTTCTCTTTTTTTTTAATGTTTATTTTTTTTTGAGAGAGAGAAAGAGAGAGAGAAAGAGAGAGAGAGAGTGTGAGCAGGAGAGGGGTAGAGAGAGAGGGAGACACAGAATCGGAAGCAGGCTCCAGGCTCCGAGCTGTCAGCCCAGAGCCCGACGCGGGGCTCTCGCACCTGTGAACCGTGAGATCATGACCTGAGCGGAAGTCGGACGCTTAACCAAGACTGAGCCACCCAGGCGCCCAAGAACCACTGCTCTTTCTTCGTGGTCGTGCTCCCTTTTTCCCTTGATATGATTTGCCTCTTTCGCCAATTCCTAGGAACTGAATGAGTTGAAGGACCAGATTCAGGACGTAGAAGGCAAATACATGCAGGGGTTGAAAGAGCTGAAGGTACCCGTTCGTGGAAGTGTGGGCTTATGGTATTAACCCAGCTTAACCTTCGGAAATCCCAAAGACCTTCCGACTGCATGCCTCTTCCCGGGAGCCTCTGGGCTGCAGAATTCCAAGCGGCAGGGACGCCGGCGTGGGCTCGCACCACGTGCATTTTGAGCGTTCTCCCAAATGCAGCTTTTGAGCCAAGACCTGAATGCCATAACCCTCAGTAGAAAAACTAACACGCTTCCTGATGCACGCTTTGTACTCACTCCGTTCCCCCCGGCGTAAGCCCAGTTCTTCCCACAGAAGTGGGCCGTCTGCTTGCAGGAGGGTGTCTGGGTCTCCTTCACGTTCCGCAGCCCTAACATACAAAGAGCGCTCCCTCCCTTTGCTTCTCAAAACATCTGATGTCTGCCGATGAGGCGTTCCGTACCGCCGTGCTTTTGAAACATCCAAGTTATTTGCGTGCTGTAGAATTTCCCTAGTGGAAGCAGTGTCTGAATGGGCACCATCTTGGATTTGAGTAAATACACCCCACTTTTAGAATGTGAAATTACTGCGTTGTGCCCACCAGGAGGTATGCTTGCCACATTCCCTGAGGGTGAGGCGGATAGTGTGGGCTGCGATCTCCGTGAATCTAGCAGTAGATGGCAGACGTCTCCCTTCTTTCTCAGCTCCCCAGAAGGAGTCTGAGTTTAGTATCCTACGAGCACCAAACAGAAGACACGTTGGTTTTAAAACGACTCAGTAATCACTGGCATATTTGTCACCTCTCTTTGAAAAGAGGGGGAAATTATGACGGGCTCTCAGCGCACGTGAAAAGGGAGTCACGGAACCAGCCGGGGAGCCACTGGTCCCACCCAAAGTCGTCGCCCTGGTTCGCACGTTGCAGGCAGCACTGGTCTCCGCGAGGCCTCTGACGGGACCTGTCGCACCGGAACGCACAGCGCCCAGCTCCCTTTAGCTCTGGTGGTTCACACCCCGGGGATTTACTCTCCCGTTCTGGGGTCACCTGGCCCTGATCTGTGCTCTGGGATGTAAGCACTGGTCTACTCTGTGGCCTGGCCGCCACGGGTGTGAGACACAGCAGGGCCACGTTGATTTTGCAGGCCTCTTTCCCCCAGAGCTGTCCTTTCAAAGGAATGCGCTCTGTCCTTCCAGGACCGACCCAGTGAGGCCTGTGTTGTTTGGTTGGTTGGCCTGTGGGTTGAAACCTAAAATTCTGCCGAATCCTTTCCCGCCTCACAAGCCCAGGCAGGGGCAGCCGGCAGCTAGCGGTGGGTGTTCTGTTCTCTCTGCCATCACGCACTGGCTCTTTTCTGGGTTCTGGGCACATTTCTTGAGTGATTCCTTCAGAAACCTGTTGAGGGCCCCAAGCCGCCGCAGCAGGTGCCCCTGAGTGATGAGGTCAGAGGCAGGAGGCCTGCCCGCGCTCAGAGCCTCCTCATCGCGTGTCTCCCTTGTGCTGATGGCCGTGGAAGCCATCTTCCTCCCAGACACAATTGAGAGCCAGCTCTCTGAGTTAATAGCTAATGTTCTGAGCGGCGAATAACCGATTTGACCAAAGTGAAAAGGGGGGAATTTCTGTGCGTTTGAAATGATCCTGTATTTCTTCTCCTGGTTCATCTGCCCTAAGATTAGGGCTGGATTTTGTTTGTTTTGTTGTTGTTTTCAAGGACCACTCAACTAATCTCCCTTTTGTTTTCTTACCATAATTTCAAAAACGTGACACGGTTTCCACAGGACTCGCTGGCGGAAGTTGAGGAGAAATACAAAAAGGCTATGGTTTCCAACGCTCAGCTTGACAATGAAAAGACGAACTTCATGTACCAGGTTGACACATTAAAGGACATGTTGCTGGAGCTCGAAGAACAGCTGGCTGAGTCCAGGCGGCAGTACGAAGAGAAGAACAAAGTGAGCTTCCGCGTGAGGGAGAATGGCGGAATGTGTGCGTTTGGGATGATGGCGCGTATGTGGAGTGTGTGTGTGTGTTTATGTGTATGTGTGTTTGTACGTATGAGTTTTTTTCATTTATTTTTACTTTTTAAAATTTATTTATTTTGAGAGAGAATGCATGCACCAGTGGAGCAGGGGCAGACACAGAGGGCGAGAGAGAATCCCAAGCAGGCTCCACACTCAACACAGAGCCTGACTCAGGGCTCGAACTCAAAAAACCGTGAGATCATGACCGGAGCTATAAAATCAAGAGCTGGGTGCTTAACCGACTGAGCCACCCAGCAGCCCCTGTGATCATCTTTTTCTTTTTTGTTTTTCTTTTTAATTGAAAAAAAATTTTTTTATGTTTATTCATTTTTGAAAGACAGAGAGAGACAGAGCACAAGCAGGAGTGAGGCGGAGAGAGAGGGGGACACAGAATCTGAAGCAGGCTCCAGGCTCTGAGCTGTCAGCACAGAGCCTGACGCGGGGCTCGAACTCACGAACTGCGAGATCATGACCTGAGCCCAAATCAGACGCTCAACCAACTGAGCCACCCAGGCGCCCCTGATCATCTTTTTTTTAATGATGGTCCTCCACTTGTCCAGGAAGCCCAGACATCTGAGAATAAGAATGCCATGCTCTTTGCTGAGGGATTTGCAATAATATTAAAATTAATTATTATAATATTAATATTAGTATCATGCACAACTTTAGTCTGTAAACTAGAGACAATTTTACTGGGAGATTATTTGTGTGTTTGCATGTAAGATAAAGTCATAACCATGAAAAAAACATGCCTACGAAAACCAGCATGTTTGAATGGTCATAAATGGAGGCTTTAAGATGTTCCTGTGGGGGCGCCTGGCTGGCTCAGTCGGTAGAGTGTTTGACTCTTGATCTTGGGGTCCTGAGTTTGAGCCCCACGTTGGGTATAGAGATTACTTAATAATAAAATCTTTAAAAATTGTTTTTCTATTAAACTACATTTCTGGATTTTTATTTTGTTACCTCTTATCACTGACAAGAAATTGTAGGTATCAAATCTTTTAAGAAAACGATATTTATTTTCTACTGATTGGAGAAAGTTACAGTTATTCTATTTAAGGATTAAATATTTTCATTAAGCTAAATTAGGTTAATTTATGATACCAGCAAGAAGTCTGAGCCTATGTTGAAATTAATGACAAAAGACTAATTAGATGTTCTTTGTGGAACATAAAGTAAGGAATACTTGTTTTTCAGATTTTTAGGAATTATTTGGTCTGTCAACCCCTGGGATATTGTCTGATTTTTCAGAGTTGCTGAGATAAGCAAAATTTATGTTGTGTGCGTCCCTATCTTTTTTTTTTAACTGACTGACTCTGTACCCTAAATCCCAAGGGTCAAAACCAAGCTGCCATTAACACCTCAAAGGTCTCCTTCTTTGACTGCTATAGAATTGATTTAGAAGCTAAAGAAGAATTTTATTTATGAAGTTTCTGGGAGTGAGACTCTGAAACAAAGGAGAAACTTTCCATGAGACCCGCTGCCCTATTGGAATATAGGAGCGGAGAGAACGCTCTGGGCCCCATGTGTGGGGGAGGACACATTAATGCCTTCTAAGTACCCCTAGGATGTCCTCACTTAGGCATCAGGAAGTAGACCAAGTCTAATTCCCAAATCTAATTCCAGAGAATTTGGATGAATCTGGAATGTTGTCCCAAGCTGGGGAGCAGGGACCGAGCAGAGCCCCCAAAAGGCAGGCCCTTGTCACAGCCAGGAGGGTACGGGGACCCTCGGACTTCAGAAAGTGGGCGAGCAGTGATGCCAGGGTGAGAAGTGAAGGTCATGTGCCTTCCGGAATAACCCCTCACCGACCTAGGAGATGGACCCTGCTGTCCCCTAAGCTGTCAGCCGTCAGTTGGATACCAGACCGTCCTCAGGAACTGTGCAGCGTCTAAGCTGCTCGGGGACGTCAGAGGAGCGTGCTGCCGGGTCCCTGGGGTGAGGGCGGGGTCGGACCGGGCGATCTTTGTGCTCCCCACCTTTTCCTGTTTTGTCCCTGGGGTGGGGGCCCCGGAGTACAGAGTTGGCCATCCACTTAGTTAGATACGCTTGCCAAAGTAGACCATGTCTACACCCCTTTTGGTCCCCAGTGTTCCTTGTTGAATTTCAAAATCGGGGAGAGTTCCCTCCGATTGATGTCCGTGGCACAGCCACCCCCCCCCCGCACGGACAGCCTGGGCTGCGGCAGCCCCCCGGGGAAGGGGCCCCTCCTGGGCCCTGCCGGCCCGCGAAGTGCCAGGGGGCACCTGTCAGATGCACCGGGTCCTCGGGCAGAGCTCACGGTCAACCGGAAAGTGCAGAGAAGTGGGCTCACGTCGCTAAAAGGCCTTGAAAGCTGTGACGGCGGGCACAGTAACAGGTAGTCTGCTCCAAGGCCAGTTAAGTCGTGGCAGCGCGGACTAGAAAGAAGGTGCGTTCGTGCCACCACGTGCACGGTCCGTGTTTTCCTCCCTGGTCGGTCTTTTCCTCCCTCGTAGGAGTTCGAGAGGGAGAAGCACGCGCACAGCGTCCTGCAGTTCCAGTTTGCGGAAGTTAAGGAGGCCCTGAAGCAACGAGAAGACATGCTGGAGGTGGGCAGCCCTTCCCGGTTTTCTCTTCCCTTTGTGGCTTCGGAGGGCGTTGTGGGTGCGTTATGAAAGTGAGCCGTTTTCTCGAAAATCGAGAGCTCAGGCTAATTCTTCATCATGCCTCGCCTAAGGAGAACAGTCCCTTTTGCTGGTGAAGATTTTCATTCCTTTCTGTTTGTTTGTTTGTTTGTTTGTTTGTTTAACGTTCACTTATTTTGAGAGAGGGAGAGCGCATGTGTATGCGTGAGCAGGCAAGGGGCAGAGACAGAGACTCCCAGGCAGGCTCCGCACTCAGCACAGAGCCCGACGCTGCGGGGCTCAGTCTCACGAGCTGTGAGATCGTACGTGACCTGAGCGGGACGCTTAACCGACAGAGCCACCCAGGCGCCCCGAAGGTTTTCACCTTTGGTGGCTTTGCGTTTGTTTGGGGAGGTGTGACAGACAGAATGATGGCCCCCTACGAGGTCCACGTCCTGATTCCTGGGACCTGTGGATGTGACACCTTACCCAGCCCAAGGGACATTGCAGGTGTGATTAAGTTAAGGGCCTTGTGATGGAGAATTGACCCTAAATTATCTGGGGGCCGGTGTTATCACAGGGAGGCAGGAGAGTCAAAGGCAGCAGCGGGGAGGGAGCAGAGGCTGGTGCCTAGGGAGGAAGGGCCGTGAGCCAAGGAACACGGCGGCCTCTGGAAGCTGAAAAGAAGGGGAGGGTACAGCTTCTCTCCTAGAGCCCCCGAAGAGAGTCCAGACCTGCCCTCACCGTAACTCCAGGGCGTAAGACTCATTGTGGACCCTCGAGTTCCAGAACTCGAAGAGAATAAACCCGTGTTGTTTTTAAGCTGCTGCATTTGCGGTAACGTGTTACATTCGCAACAGGAAACCGATACAGGCTTGGTTCTAATTTTTTAACCTGATCAGAACTTTAGTGCCTCTCAGAATTTCCCCCAGGCAGGATTTCCGTCTGCGCTCTGGCAGCTGGGGACGAGGCGAGGCAGAGGAAAAGGCTCCTGCGTGCAGAGAGACGGGTCGAATCAGGGCTGATACCTGCCGGCTCCCTGGGGCTCCCTGGGGGTCAGAGCTCTCCAGCCCACCCTTTGTCTTCTCGCTTAACCCTTTATCTGCTTTCTTTCTATCTGTTCCTGTCCTTCAGGAAATCCGACAGCTACAGCAGAAGCAGGCGAGTTATATCAGGGACGTTTCTGACCTTCAGGAGACAATAGAGTGGAAAGACAAGAAGATAGGGGTAGGACTCCCACGTCTGTGCAACTGTTCACACGGGCAGTGCGCTAGCAGATACAGTGCTTTGGGTCTTTGGTTTGCAGAAACACTTGCATGAGCGTGCATGTGGCCCCAGGCGACACCAGGTAGTAATACAGAGAACGCACTGGCTTACTCAAGCTGCCGTTAACTCTGAACCTGAAGCTGACTTCCGGGACGGGGGGTGGGCACGTCGTGGACGCTCACCGGGCTCTCTGCCTGCACGGAGCAGGCCGGCAGCACGCTGAGATGTAAGGAGCGAGGAAGGCACGCTGGGGCAGTTGGACGTGCGAAGGCTCCGGCCTCCTGGAGTCAGTCTCTGTCTGGCGTTTCCCGGGCTTTTCTGAAAGGCATTTGAGGAATCGCCAGGCGGAGGGCGCTGTGCCCACCTATCCCCACCTTGAAATGTGCCCCTGGAGGCCTCAGCCGCCCCCCTCCGTCAATGACAAAAGCAGCCCACCTGCCTTTAGGCGTGATGAGTAGGAAGGAACCCGCTTAGGGTAACCGCCGTGCTTCCTGATGACAGCCGTCTTCCAGAACCTGGCGCCCTCCACGCTCGCTCAGGACGTGGAGCGCGTGCTCCAGGACCACGTGGTGTGCGTCGGGGACAATAGGATACAGGAGCCTCCAAACGTCAATGCCTTTAAAGGGAGCGTGAGGTGCCATTTCTCGGCTGGCGTAAATCCCTGAGGAGCTTATTCTTGGCGTTTTGTCTGTGTCTTTAAGCGTATCCTATACAACGCCTTAACCCCGTTGGTGTTTTCTGCGGCAGAAGCCTCCTTATTCCCGCTTCAGTCACCTGCTCACCTGTGCGAATCTTCTCTCTCTCTCTCTCCGCTCTGCTCACACTCAGGCTTTAGAGAGGCAGAAAGAGTTCTTTGATTCCATAAGGAGTGACCGAGATGATCTTAGAGAAGAAGTAGTCATGCTGAAAGAGGAATTGAAGGTACGAAGCCAAAGTAGAGTTAAAAACGAAAAAACCCACGTGACAGCGGATTCCGGGGTTCTCAACAATGACTGCGTGTGCAAACTGGTGTTAGTTAATTTTGTGTCATTGGTTTTAGTTGTGTTTGTTTGTTCTTGTTTTTTTTTTTTTAATGTTTATTTTTGCGAGAGACAGAGACAGAGAGAGAGAGAGAGAGGGGCAGAGTGCTAGTGAGGGAGGGGCGGAGAGAGAGGGAGACACAGAACCCAAAGCAGCCTCCAGGCTCCAAGCTGTCAGCACAGAGCCCCGACGCGGGGCTCGAACCCGTGAACCCGGAGATCATGACCTGAGCCAGAGTCTGGCGCTTCACCGACTGAGCCACCCAGGCGCCCCAGATTTTAATCCTGGTAATTACAAATCTTAGGTTCACTGACACTGAAGAGACACATCCAATGAGCACAGGTTCCCTCGGGTCTGTTTACAAGCATATCTGATCCCGAAAGCAACTCTGATTTCCAGGAATTTTTTGGGTCTTTGTCTCACATTCATTAATAAATTCTCCAGGAGATTACTCAAAGTTAGAGAACGTATGTGTTTCTTTTTATTGAAGACTCAAGTTTAAGGACTTCTCCAGCTGAACAGTGGTGCAGGTGAGGCCCACACTAACTAGACTTGGAGACCCAGTGGTTTGAGGAAAGTCCCACGTCCTGTTTGGGCCAAGTGAAGGGGTCTTCAGCTGCCGGCTGGACACTGAGTTAAGAAAAACGGGTCCAGGTGGGCTGTTAGCATTGTAGGAGACAGTGTTGGGAGAGGGTATGGCCATGGCCAGTTCCTACATCGGTGGTGGAAACACGTCAGTGTCAGCTGCTTATATTCAGGGGTCAAGGCCACAGCGGTCAACCAGGGGGAACAGGTTCCTATCACTGCTCCTCCCAGGGCTGTGAGCCCGGCACGGGGGCTGCCTCTAAGCTCAGGGAGACAGCCGTGGGCAGCAGGAGTGGTGAGTGAGTCTGAGATCCCTGGTGAAGTGCGCAGCCTGGGGCTGCCGAGCGTTAACTGGTTTTAGGGTGTTTGGCTGTGTGGTGAACGTGGACGATATTTCCTTTGAGTATAGCCGATGTTCCAGCCGCTTCTTAATTCCTCCTTTAGCACGAATTGTACTTATTCCTTTCAGAAGACGCACATAACCTCTTTCTTTATCTCTGTCTCTCTTTTTAAAGAATGCACCCAGGGTTTTAAAAGTGAGGTCACTTGACGGTGATTTGCTTGATGCCCTCCTTCGTGGCAGCCTGCGGGCCCAGTTACAAGGGATGCCTGTTAAAAGTGTCTGGTCACCAGCACATTAAAGCATGGGATTGATGGGTGCCTGTAAGAAAGAGGCGGCCCTTGGAGGAAGATGTCCCAGATTTGTGTGTGTTGATAGAATGCTTCTGAGCGTGGTGTCTGCTGCTTCTCTGACTCTGTGGAAGTTTCTGGACTTCGTGGAAAAAACAGTTTCTTTTTAATTATTATTAACAAAACAGAGTTTTAACCTAATATCAGTCAGCGAGTATTACGAGTCTGTTTTTGTCCCCAGAAACACGGAATAGTCCTCAATTCAGAGATCACTACCAATGGAGAGACTTCCGACACCCTAAATAACGTTGGACACCGAGGTCCTACCAAGATAACAAAAGAAGAGTTAAATGCTCTCAAGACGATGGGGGACGGGACGCTAGGTAAGTGCCGATTCTCCTTTGCGTTCTTGTATCTTCCGGTCAGCATCGGTGCACCTTCCATGCATTATTAGAATTGGCGTAATCATCACTGATCAATTAACCATCACCCAGCATGCCATGCGTTCTGTCACTTCATGGGAGTTTCCTTGCCGAGCGGTGCAATCACCCACGTGTGTTTTCTGGCACGCATCTCTGTGCTCACCACCGATGGCTGAAGAATACATTTCTCTTGCTTCTCAAAGCCACCAAGCGAAACTGTGAAACACAAGGAAGATCGTCTTGAACTTAAGGGACCGTTTGGGCAGTACTGTTTGCCTCTCCTCAGATATGTGCCAAGTACGGCTTTTAACTTACTCCGTTGCAGATTTCTTGAAAGGTCAGAACAGCCAAGGCTGTAGAGCGAGTGAGTGAGTTAGTTAACGCTGTTTACAAGAACCGCACATTCTACCCACCATCCATTCGGTGTTTTGAGGCCATGAGGTGCCCGCGGACGGTGGCTTGGGGCTTGTGACACACAGTCTGGTTGCCATTCTCAAGCTACCACTCAGGTGCCCTAGGTGAGGGGCAAAGGGGGGGGGGGGGAACGAGGCGGACAGGCAGCCCCAGGCTGGTAGAGGGGGTGGGAGGGACAAGACAGACAGGCAGCCCCAGGCTGGAGGGTCAGAGTGGGAGTTGGACCTTTACCGACAGGAGTCTGACTATGCCTTCCCCGTTGTCAGAGGTGCTGTCCCTCTGTAGGTCACATTTTGTTTTCTGCAAGAATGTAAATTGGGAAACCCAACAGACAGTAAGAATATTTGCTGCAGTTTGCAAACACCTGCAAAGATTCACCCGTTGAGGTTTGTCGTAATATTTGGCTTTTGGATAAGCTTTCGGAATCTGGTGTGCAGCCGTCGGAATCCGGCCAGCAGATATGGCCTCCTTGTCACTTAGGACCAGCTGTGCTCCTGCTTTTTACAGCGAGGCCGCAGTACAGCCAGGGCCCGTGACTTTGAGTTCCACTTGGAAGCTTTCATCGTACTGCCTTATTCATGGAAGTGTAGACACCTGTAGGCCCGTGCTTCTCAAGACTCGCTTCCTAGGGAGATACTCTGTTACCTTTACAACATAATGCGTGTATGCTACACGCATACGGCGCCCTGTGTGTAAGTTGCTGAAAGGACAAAAATGGGTTGATTTCCATCATACCTTTATATTAGCTCTGTGAGCAGCTGGGAATTTGATCGTGCTGCTCTCGTTCAAATATACATTTTATAAATCTTCGTTCACCATTTAGGAAACCAACCCTTAAAGAACCAGACATATCCCTTTTATCAGTGAGCTTCAAATGTTTTTTGACCGCAAATCCCCATCAGTAAAGACTTACGGGACCTTCCCAATATGTATATTTTTAATCTGCATATCCACATATGTATCCGCAAGTATGCATATATACATGTACACACACTATTTTATCAATGCCGAGTGTGTGTCATAAAACCTGTGCCCCAATAGACCTCTTTAAAGGGTGAAGCAAAACTACCAGAAGTCCTACTAATGTTCCCATTTTGTCTGGGCTGAGTGGACCCACGGTGGAGACCACAGTGGTAGAAAATTATCAGGCTTTCACTTCATAGCAACATGGCACCTAATACGCCAGGGGTGTGTTTGTTTGGGGAATCTAAGCTGTAAGCGTTCATTCCAGAGTAGTGACGTGGTTTTTTTAGTTCGTAATTCTTTAGTTGGTGAATAACTGATCGTTAATTAAGTGGTCATCTTGCCCTTGAGTGTTGGCCTCTGCTGAAACACCCCCTCCCCCCCAGTCCGTTAGGGAAGGAAGCAGGGGTGTGTCAGGCACAGGCTGCTTTCTCAGAAACACAGTAATTAGATGGTGGGGGGTTGATTTCCTTTTACCTCATGTGAGCTATTTCAGAAGCATCTCCCTTAGGACTGACCAAAGGTTGAATTTCTTCAGGTGAATTGCAGGTTTCAGATGACTTGAAGGGGGTTTTAGAGCCACGTGATGGGCAGTGCAGGTGGACAGCTGAGGAAGTAGGAGTAGCCCAGACGCGTGTTTGGAAATGAGAAGAGGGAACGGGGACTGGAGGTCGTTCTTAAACGCCTCATTTTGGATTGTTTGGCTGCCCGATCCAGAGCTCTATTTGTTAAACCTTAACGGCACCCTTTGAAAACCAGTTCGCACGAGATGGCACCAGCCGCCACTCTTGCCTTGAAGATGGCGGCAGTGGCCCTCGCTGATCAGATGTTGGCTGACGCAATGGCTGCTTTGCCGCACGGAACTGGCGAGGGCTTCTGTTTCGTGTGATTCTCTGGCGAGTCTCTCTCCTTAGGAACGGGGTCGGGTGGGAGAGAGAACATGTGTTTACGCTGTAATATGTGTTAAGCGGTCGCCACCTCACGGGGTCCCTTCAATTTTCTCAATGGTCTTTTAGGAAGAGCCAGTGAAGTGGAGGTGAAAAGCGAAATTGTGGAGAATGTGGGGGAAAAAGGAATGTTGCAGAATACTGAGCAAGAACAGCACACAGAGGACCCAGCACGGGAGCGTGCAGACACAGAGGTGTTCCATGCTGGTGGAAATGCCGAGGACCAGAAAGCCTCTGAAGACAGGGCCCCCTCGCTGGGAGTCTTAGCAGATGGTCCCGATGAGGAACGCGTTCCAAACCAGAGTCTAGAGAATGCTTCCTTTCTTGAAAACACGGAGCAGGTTGAGTCCACACCAGACGACAGGACTGGGGCTTCCCTTGAGCGGTCCGACTGCTTGGGTGAATTAGATGGTGAAATCCCAGGTCCTGTGGCTGAGCAGGACAGTTACAATGCCTTGGATATCAACAACCCAAGTAAAGAATCTGCAGAAACACAGGAAGATTTGAAAATCTTGGGAGAGGGTAGCACAGAGCCATGTCAAGAATCTGCATCTCCACAAACACCTGAAATTGGAGAGCTGGGCAGTGTAGACACGAGGGAGCGAGGCGGGAGCCCCACAGAGGGTGTGGTGGAGGCAGGGCCAAGGGGGCTTGGGGAGCAGGTGGGCACAGTAGCCTCCAGACCTCCGAGGTATAACAGTGACACCGTGAGTGATGATGAAAAGTACGCGGTAGATGTCCCCACCGAGTTGGACCCGAGCTCAGGGCATGACCTAGAGAAAGAGCCCGCCACGCAGGAAGTTGCTGAGCCCAGGGAGCTCCCAGTTCAGAGCACAGCGGTAGGTGAGGAGAGTGATGAAAAGGAGGACCAGGAAAGGGGGCCGAGGGATGAGAAACCAATCCAGACGGAAGTGCGGAACGTTCCTTGTTGTCCAGCAGCCGAAAGCAGTCCTCAGGGAACAATGGATCTAGGTGTGGCAGACACAGAAAGCGAGCCCCCAGATCCGAAAGAACCCGAGGAAGAAAAGAATGACCAACAGGGAGAGGCATTGGATTCATCCCAGAAGAAGACGAAGAACAAGAAGAAGAAAAACAAGAAGAAAAAACCACTGGCGCCTATAGAGACCCTGAAAGATGTTAAGAAAGAGTTAACATTCCAGAACCCAGATTTAAGTGAAGTTAAGGAAGAAGAGCAGGTAAAATTTACTGACGAAAAACCAGTTGTAGAAGCACAAGATGAGGTCACTGAAAGCCCAGAAAAGGAAAGTGTAGCAGGAAGCAGTGAAAATGTTGATGGTCCAGAAAATCCTAAAATTGAGTCGGATGAAAAACTTAACCAAGAAGATGAGGGCGTAAACACTAAAGCGGGGAAAGAAGCAGCCGATGGCGACACATGGGGGTCGGGAGGTGACGCGGCCCAGTCGTCAGGCGCGATGAAGGAGCCAGATGAAGCCGTTCTAAAGGATGGCGCCGAACAAGATGGCGCCACCCACAGCATTCCAGAACCAGGGAGTGCAGAAGCTTCCGGCGGCACCCTGCTGGAGAATGAAAGCCCCCTCGAGGACATCGACGGCGCGTCTCACACAGGAAGCACAGAGCCGCAGGAGATGACGGAATGTGCCAGTCAGGTAGTCCGGAAGGTTGTAGAGGATGAGGATGACCTAGCACCCGCAGGAGAGCTGGGAGCCTCCGATTCAGAAAGCAAAGACCAGCCGAGAGGCGGAAGCGAGAAGGGCAGAAGCAAAGAGGACTGCACCCTGTCGTAAGTGGAGTGGAGGCTGGCTGTAGAGGGGCCAAGGACTGCACAGTAGGTCCAGCTGTCAGAGGCTCATCTGCTCTTAACACCGGCGAGGCTCCTAAAACGGCCCCCGTTGATTCAGACGCACCACGTGACAGTCAACCACCGAGCTGTCTACCACGTTGAGTTATAGACTGTTACTTGGGGATGGATACTTCCTCGCTAAGCCTGTCACCCCGATTAGAAAGACACGCTTGTAATCAGTATGCGTTCCAACTGAGAGCACTCCAGTAGTGTCTCTCCTAACACTTCGTATTTCTGCTTAAATTCCACCTAAAGCTATTTAGCACTTGCCTTAGGCTGATACTCTTGACCAAATCTGTCGGCATACAGTTGACCAAATGGCATTCTGAGACTTCCATACTGTAAGTACAGTGATATTTAAATTGATTTGTCGCATTCAAACGTGTGCTTTCATACTTGATTTTGATGTGTACGTTATAACCTATGAGGTATTTTATTTTAAAAGGAAATAAACGGCCAAATAGCGTATAGGTCACGGAGTGATAAGATTTGCACCTTAGGACAGTAATGCATCATGTTAGGGATAAGAAAGCACTGGGAGATCTCCCTTCCCTTTACCGCGTTCAAATATTTTATCTCAAACCAATAACCTTTTGATCTCATTGTTAATGATACCTGAATTTGTTTTATAGATTTTGACCTCACTCTGTGCTGATCATGTACCAAAGCCATTTTATACAAATATTTTTTTTTTAATTTGTTTCTGGAAGAGACGTACATTGAAATTGTATTTCCTAATGCGGTATTGGGGGGGGGGGGGGACCATTTCTAAAATTGTTTAGGTTTTCTTAACCTTAAAATTACTTCTCTTTCTATTTGTCTAAGTGTTACTCAATCCAAAACGGGACCATTTTTGTGCAAACTGCTCATTGGACTGTAACAGGATATTTTAAATAGAGAATCACTTTTGGTGTTTTGGTATAAATATTTTCCTTTGCTGTTTCTCAGTATATTCTTATTGGAAAATTCTTGATTTGATCTTCCTGAAGGAAGTCTATCTTTTCTATACAAGGAAGCCTTTTAAAAAGTAATTGTAAAGTTAAATAAAAAATATTGTGAAATGTTAAAATTACAAAGGACTGTACATGATGAATGCTGTTGACACTTTGTGAGATTATATGAATTCATGTCACTGTTACAAGATATAATTGAATGCAAAAAAAAGACCAGAACCTCAATAAAATTTGAGGCAAGTGTGTTATTATGTAACTGAAATAAAAAAAAAACCCCAACATTTTATAATTTGACAAGCCTGTGACTCCAGTCTTTGGCCTACTTGAATTCTGACTGCCTAAATATGGTCTTAAAAGTAGTACCTACTTCTGGACTGCTGATTCCCAGTTGGCCTTGGGTGAAGGACTCATGCTTGATGCTCTTTGTCAGTAATGAATCAACTTCTCTCCGGGCCCCTAGGCCAGGGCCAGTGTTGGACCTTCCTGGGGAGAATTGAGAAGATCTTCCCTCATAGACTCCCCTGTGATCTGTGAGTCTGGTGAGGAACCCCATTCTGTTAAGAAAGCTCTCCATTCTGTTACTGTGTTGACCCATCCCAACACTTAGAATGTTTTGAAGAATATGGTGGAAATAAACATTGACTCTTCCTGTGTAAGTATCCTGAAGTCGGGGACTGATAAGCCCTCTCCACCTGTGCCAGCTACGTGGACAAATACAAGGCTTGCCAGAGACTCAAGTCCAAGGACTGCAAAGAACTTGAAAGGGGGTCGGCGGCTGCCTGTAACTTCAGCAAAGCCGCATCCACCCTGGAATGCACGTTTGGAAGCAGTTCCCATTCCTACTTCCAAAGGCCCCTGGGGAGGTGATTCGACAACCAAACTCACTAAATGGTGACATCATCCAACCATTTTAAGGGCTTTCTTGCCTCTGTTACTCAACAGCATATGTAAGGGCACTGTGGCATGCTTCATACCCCTCAGGCCAGCTGTCCAGGGGTCGATCATCCACTCACTCATTTAAGTAATGGACTTTTTGATCACTTCATATCCGGAAGGCACTGTGCCCGTAGACAGGCAGATACGACCCAGCTCCTAGTGGACGGGGACAGCTGAGAATCAGCAAGTGAGCAAAGAAAGAAGAAAGGGATTCTGAACAGCCAACCCATTTCTTGATAATCTAAGAGCCTTCAGTGTGAACATCAGTGACCCTGCTCCAAGGGGGAAATGACATTGTGGCACGGCGATTGGTGTCCACAGGAAGGCCCTTAAAATTACCAAGAAATCGTTACCGTAGGTATATTCAGGTCAGGAATTCACAGAGGCATATGAGGCAATTTGGAAAGATTCCGAGTCAAAAGATTGACTCAGAAAAGAATGGAAAGTCTACCTGTCAGCCCCATCCCCAGAGCAACCCAGGCCCCTGAGATTTCAGTATGATCCAGAACAGAGGAAAGCACTGATCACTGATACCTTAAATCAAAAAATGAGAATATTTACCAGCCCCAAACCAGAACATACCACTGTATATAAAATGGAACTCTTCCTTCAAAAGCATAATTAAGTGTAATTATGAGTATATACAGAAAACAGGGAAAGGTAACAGAATTTTGAATTATGGGCTATTACGATAGAGGCTGAGAATCAATAAATTTTTTTTCAAGAGTTTTTAGGAATGAGATGTATTGCCCTGAGTTTTGGTGAGCAGAAAACCTGAACATTTACGTTTCCACGGTCACGAGGACCCTGGAGTGTTGGTTCTGGGAGTTGACACAGATAGACTCCTCTCCTAGGAGACCACCTTGTACAGCACGCCATCGAAACAAGGAACACCTCAGTGAGATTCGTTCCAAATGTCCAGGCTCCGGAAGGAGAGGAAGGGGTGTTTGTGCCTGTGTTATGTTAGACTATATGCTTATTCAGTGTGATGATTGTATACAGTGAAAACTGTGTCTTTCAGGAGCAAGGCTTTCACTCACTCTTTCCTTTTCATTCTATCCACTGTGCCTTTTACAGCAAGGCTTACATTTTTTTCAAGATGTGAATGACCTCGGTGGTGCTGATGTACACAGTTCCCCTCTGTACAGACCTCTCAGGCCTGTAAACACAGGGAAAGACCTTTCCCTGTTCTGCCTTTTGCCAAAAGGAGAGGCTCTCTTGGAGGGGCCAGGGGGAGGCTGGCCCCAGGGACGATGAAAACTGTCCACGTGGGTTATAGTCCCAACTAAGTCAGTGCGAGGCAGGAGTGGATTCTTGAGAGACCTCAGCCTCCTGCTCACTCTCTTTGCAAATGCAGAGGGGAGGTGGCTTGTCCTCTGCTGTGGGGAGAGGAGGCCTGAGGCCCACAACGGCTGAAATTAATCCCCACAAGGGAAATTATGCTCCCGGTCGTGTATTATTATCCCCCCTGCCACCCCGTCTTCGTTTGCTCTCTGAAAATGGAATCGGAGCCCGCTCTCTTGAGTCGTGGGCCAGATCCAGGCAAAGCAGCACAGAGGAGGAGGGCTCGGGGACAGTGGTGGCTGCCGGTGGTTGACAAGGCTGTACCTGGACAGATGGGGTGATGATGTGCAGGCCAGAAGAATGACCAAGGAGAACAGGGGTTCAGAGACTTCGGGAGCGCTCTGCACTGGCCGCCCCCTGTCCCGAGACCTTGTCACTCTGAGTGTTTCTCATTTCACGGGTCTTAACTTGTGTACCGGAAAGTTTATTGGAGTTTAACACAGAAAAACCCGGCTTTTTAAAAAAATTGAGACCTTTTAATAGCCAACTCATTTTGACTTCTCCGTTTAAGAGAAAAGTCTGAAGTTGAAACACCGTGACTTCGTTTTCTTTGACGCCTGGTTTCTAAAAGCTGCAATTGTGGTCTTGAAATGAATGGTTTACGTCTATTTGTAACTGAGTATTATGAGCCAACGATGAGCGGTGACACTTGGTAAATACAGGGTAAAGGTGGGTGTGCGGTACTCTGGTTAAGGATTCCGGTAAGCATACCGACGATGCCCCACCGTGCAATCAACAAACCAGGCTTGGTTTTTAAACCTGCAAAAAAACCGTTTTTTTTTTTGCAAAAAGAACAGCAAAAAGCTGTTTCGTCTTCTTCATACCAAATTAATTTGCTCCTTTCTCTCTTCCGTTCTCTTCGAACAATTTAGTTTTTAAACTTCCTCTCCAATTCTGCTTCCAAACTTTCCTTCCTTGAAAGTTTACTTCTCTGTTTCCATATTCTCGCCATAAGAGTGAAGGTCACGTTACCCTTATTTTTTGTTGGCTGGTGCTATTGTTACATCTTAACCTTGGTTTTGTACTTGCTACCCAGGATATTTGGAGTCTTCTAATAGAAAGAAATATCGTAATAAAAGCGCACAATACGTAGGTGAGCTTTAAGATCATTTTCAAGTATATTCAGTGCCTCTTACGATGCCTACGGTTTTTGTATATAGACTATAAGATAAAAAGTAATATTGAACAAAGAGCTGAGCTTATATTTCATTTCAGCGTTGGGTGGGCTTGCGGAAGAGAAAGCATAAGATATCAGAAGCAATTTGATTATGCACGTTAAAATGGAATCCAGAAGATCACAAATTGATGGTTGACATTTCTGGTTTTAGTTCTTTTGTAATTGAAAATAACAACTTGGGGTGTTGGGGAAAACAACTTAGAGAAAGCGTGTAACTTGGGGAACCATGTGAGATAGGTGATTTTTTTTTTTAGATGCAAACAAATTGCATTTTATACAGATTATTTCCTTTTCACGTGGTGAGTCGGAGCTGCGCAGTGTGAGAGCAGTGTCCCCTCGGGAGTAAGAGTCTGGGACCGGGAGTCGGGCTCCGACACCGAGGTCCCGGTTTAGATCTGGAACAACAGAGGAGGCCGCGGTGAGGGGTGTGGCCCTGAGGACAGTTCTTAGCTGTTCTGGGCCGCGGGTGCTCGCCTGTAGAAGAGGGATGGAGTATTGAGGCACACCCGTAGGGCTTTGCGGGTGAAGGCACACCTGCTCGAGCCGAGCGGGGACGCAGTGACCGTGCAGGACCCATTAGCATCACTGTCACCATCGCACCATCCTGATGTGTCCTTTAAAGTGGTGTAGGGTTTTGCCCAAACCCAGCCCTTGGTCTCCTCTGTATTCGAGATCGTATTCCTCAACACCCCTTCAAAGAAATGGTTGGGGACGGATCCTGAGATGCTTCTGTCTGGGGTGGGGGAGGGTGACGGGGACCTGGAGCGTTACCGCGTCTGTCTCGAGACAGTATCCGCTCTTGACGAGCAGGTTAGCAGACTTAAGGTTCGTGGGACGTGTAGTCAGAGCTCTGACACTGGTGAGCCTGTGAGAGAAAAGAGAGCAAGAAATTCTCCTGGGATATAAACTCGGAAAGTCAAGGACAATGAAAATGCCCCTGACATGAACCACGACGCCCAGTGCGTTCGCACCTTGCTAATGATGTTAAACCATGAAGCCTGTGAGATCTTGTGTTGCAGTGTGGTTGCTCTTGCATGTTAACCCAAAGTAGAAGATTAGCCTGTTTGCATGCAGCCGGATGCTACCCGTGATGAGATAAGCATGTTGTAGGAGGTTGACCCAACTCAACCTCCCTCGGCTGACGTCCTCCCCAGTCCTGTCTGTGGCCTCATTCGCTGTGGTACGTGCATAATACCTTCATCATTCGTTTCACTAACCTCAATGCTCATTCTTCAGTTTGGCGGTCTGCTGAAAGGTGCCCTACGCGGAGCCACCTCAACCTGTGTCTTTTTGGTTTCTTTAGATATTAGGTTGAAAAAGCTTGTTGATGAACGGGAATGCTTATTGGAACAGGTAACAATCTTTTTATTACTTTATGACCTCTGCGGGGGTGGGGGGGGGGCACCTGAACGTCTCCCTTCGTCGGGAAAACCCTAGCATGTCATGTCTGCGGATGATCGAGCCAACCTGTGTTCTTGCTGTTTTTATCCAAGTAGGGCATCATAGGTCATGCGAGGCGTAGAGAGGATGTCCCCAAAGACTCAAGGCCACAGAACTGAATTTGGGATGCTCCATGCAAATTGCTGCTTAAAATAAATATTTATGTGAAGAGCCTAGATTAGCCATTGAGGCAACGAGGCAAGAGCTCTACTGAGTCACCCCAGACACCACTTCTCTCACTTCCGCTGGCTCATAGAAGTCGGTTTTGGGATCTCTGGGCGATCAGCACCCCTTTCCAGCAGATGTTCTCTTGTTCCAGCCGATCAAAGTTGTTTTAATTGGGGTTTACCTTCATGGCTCTCTACCACTCCCGGAAACACTAACCAGCTGTCCCATTTGGTCTTTTTTGTATGCAGCATGGTTCTTAAGCCCTGCCACAGTCACTTTCTAAGGAAACTCAGTTCCATTGTCCTTCATGAGCGTAATCAAAGGTATTTTTGCCTTACTTGTGACAATTCTCTTGAAGAGTTCCCTCAAAATCGGGGAAAGCGCTCAATGTGGTGGCAGCATTGAGGTTCCTTTGATCTTTTAAGAACGTGTATCCATCGCGATTCCGTACTTATTTTCTCAGAGCAGAGAGCACCAACGGTCAGCATGGGGTGGGGGGTCTGATTTGGTGGTGCTGGTCGCTCGGGGAGGCGGGGTCCCCCAGGTCCCCCAGGCCCCCGGGGGATGGAGGTTAACAGCACAAGGGCTGGGAGACTCCCCTAGACACCGTAACTTTCTGCAGCCCTGCCTGCTGACTGCATTTCCGGCTCTACCTGGCTCTCCCCGGGCAGAGGAGAGCTCTGCAGGGGCCAGCTCCTTGAAGGTGGCACCCCTGCACCTTGACCGGGCTCTGTGCGCGACCACACGGTTCTGCTGGCGACACGATTACAGTATTTCTGTGCCTGGGGGGATCCAGAAGGTCCTTCCTGGCTTCTTAGTGAATAAAGAAAAGGTGACCCGGCACACCGACTTCCTAACCCTTAGATAAACACTTCAAGTGTTTTATGTACCATCTCCTCCTGAACTCAAGAGGAATTTCAAACTTAGAAATAACCTTTCACCCCAAGTTACAAAATAATGTATGTCTGATATTGTAAATCTAATTCCATTTTCACCCGTTCTGCCATCACTTTCTGAGAAAAGCACTAACCGGCCAAAGTTTTTCATTGACTTGGTTTGGTTATTAGAGAGGAGAGACTCCCTACTCAGGTGGCTGGTAGATTATAACCTCTTACTACGTTTTTCTGGTACCTCGTCACGTAACCCCTATTCTTTGGCACCTTGCAGACACACGGAATAACTCCAGAGCAACATCTGATTGTATTTATGGGGTATTGTTTCTTTACACTCTGCTTCCTTCCTGATAGGCTCTAAGCTCAGCTTTTCAGTCTCCTTGAGAATGGAGAAATTCACGTATTTTATCGGTGGGTGTTTTCAGATTAAGAAACTCAAAGGGCAGCTGGAAGAGAGAGAGAAGAATGGCAAGTTAGACAACCTGCGTCCTGGAGATGACGTCTTAGAAAACGGGACAGACATGCATGTAATGGACCTACAAAGTAAATGTCAACCCTTGTGTAGGAGTGAATGCTTTACGTGTCCTATTTTTATCATATTTGCGCTGGAAGAGAAAAACCATCCTCGCAAAAAAAGCCTGGTGCTCCCCTTGGCTGCCCCCAAACCCTTGAGCACAAGAGTGCAAAGAAGTTTCTGTGTGGGATTGAACAAGGATGGGCAGGTGGGTGGAGCAAGGATGTTTCTGTCTGAGCCTAAAGAATAGAACAGGTGCGCCAAGATAGCACCAGGTGGCGCCCCATGAGAAACCAGATTTACTCCGCTGGACACAACTGCCTTTTTTTTTTTTTTTTTAATGTTTATTTATTTTCAAGAGACAGAGACGGAGCGTGAACAGGGGAGGGGCAGAGAGAGAGGGAGACACAGAATCCGAAGCAGGCTCCAGGTTCTGAGCTGTCAGCACAGCTTGAACCCACAAACCCCGAGATCACGACCTGAGCCGAAGTCAGCCGCTTAACCGACTGAGCCACCCAGGCGCCCCGATTATAACTGCCTTTTGATCAGCCTGTTGTATGGAAAAATTCAAAGGCGTTTTTCTATACACGTAAACCAGAAAGAAGCTTAAAGGAGATAAAACTCCTCCCAGTCTCCCCCGCCCCCCGTGTGCCCCACCCCTACCATTTCTTCGTCCTCTGTGCCCGCAGGTGCTCTCCTGCCTGGCACTTGCCATCCTGGGCTCCTGGAGAACCCGTGCCTTCTCCTGTCTCAGCCCCACCAGGTGTGGGGCCACAGGCCAGGACCTAACAGATTTGCATGCCGGTTACTAAGGAAGGGCTTGGTTCCCAGTAACTATTGTTTCAGCACTTCAAAAAGCCCGAAGAGCTTAACACGTGTTCCTTCTCTCTCACCCTTTAGGGGATGCCAACAGACAGATCAGCGACCTCAAATTTAAACTTGCAAAGTCTGAGCAAGAGATAACAGCATTAGAACAAAATGTACGTGCACGCTTTGAAGCAATATTGGGCAGAGTGACAGTGATGATTGAGCAGGTTGTACTTGCTAGAACTCGCTCGGAAAGGCTGAGCACCGAGAGGCGCAGACAGATTTCTAGAACCAAAAAAGGTCCTCCGTGTATTTCCTGCAGAGAGAGACTAGGGAAGGGAAGATCACTATTGGGATTCGGGCTGTTGTAACGGATACTCACCCTTTATAAACAATGCTTGGTTGTAGAAAATCACTAAAGTGGCTGGGAAGTTTTTAAAGTTTGTTCTTTAAAGATAATTTATTTAATTTTAAAACACCTCACGCAGCGACATTCCTCTTGCCTGGATTTTTCCGTCTTTCTCTCCCAACCAGGTGGCTCTCTCTGGTTCCTAGATTTGGGGTATTCATTGCCTCCAGCATGCTGGGCAAATTTGGGGCAAACTGCGTCCTAACCAAAGGGAGAGTTAAAAATGGTACTCTCTCCCCCTCAGTTATGGGTCTGCGTGGCTTGAACTCTGGGGGATGTTGGAGGACAGAGAAGTGAGAATGGCATCCTACGGAAGGCGTTTAGGAAGCATGCTGTGGCCTCCGTGGACCGAGGGTCTCCACTGGGCCGTGGCTGCTTCTGTCTCTCGCCGCAGACCTGGCTGGGGACTGCCATCCCAAAGCCTCCGACTCCTCCCCCCTGCTATTTCCCGGGCTTTCCTTCTCCCCTGCCACCTCCACGCCATGCCACCCCAGGAGACACTGGACCAGAGCGGAGGTCCTTTGCCTAAGTGTCGTTCTGCATCGACCTGCCTCCTCCAGCAGGATGGTACCATGGAGGGAAGGGGACAGCAGCACTGTGGGAGCCACCCTTCTGGACCAGGGGTCAGAGAGGGAATGAGGCCCTAGCAGGTGTCAGCAGGGGGTGCTCTGAACAGCTTGCGTGGCTGGAACCTACACGATAGCCCAACATGCTAGATCATACGATTTGCATCGTCTGTCCCCCCGCCCCATTCCCTAAGCCACACCCCTTGGTCTCACATGTGATAAAGCAACTGGAGAAAGAAAACAGGCCTATGAATTTATACATACGGTGTTTCCCTTCCTTTTAGGTAATAAGGTTAGAGAGTCAAGTATCACGTTATAAATCGGCAGCCGAAAACGCCGAAAAGATAGAAGATGAACTTAAGGCTGAAAAGCGGAAACTCCAAAGAGAGGTAAATTTTCTAGGCCGTTTCCCGGGAGAGCGGGACGATTGTCCAGCTGGCAGCACAGGGCAGGGGGGAGGGAGGGGGACATCTGCCTACGTCACGGGGAGCCTGGGGCCAAATCACGGTCATCATGGTACCACCCTCCGTGGGGCCGCCTTCTCAAGGCTGCCGCTGAGAGTCTGTCTGTCCTTCTGCCCAGCCGCCTACAGACGAGCTTCTCTCGAGTTCTTTGTGTCTTTGATTTTCTACAACTTCACCCTAGTGTGCTGTCTGCAGGCTTCTTGCTGTTCTGCTGGCTCAAGAGCGTGTGGTGTCTCTTGCATCCATGAAGTCTATTTTCTTTTTTTTTTTTCTTTTGCATTTATTTCCTTTTGAGAGAGTGAGACAGAGCACAGTGGGGAGGGGCAGAGAGAGAAGGAGACACAGAATCTGAAGCAGGCTCCAGGCTCCGAGCAGGTGTTCGGCACAGAGCCCCATGTGGGGCTCGAACCCCCACAAACCGTGAGATCATGACCCGAGCGGAAGTCACCAACCGACTGAGCCACCCAGGTGCCCCCAGGAAGTCTTTTTTCTAAGTCAAGTACGGAAAGTTTGCAACCATGACCTCCTTAAGTATTCCTCTTCCCTGGTGTGTCCACTCCCCCGCGGGGGTTCCAACCCGAGGCCAAGGCCGGCTGGCGGACCGTCCCTGCAGCCCGCGCATTTCTTAGCCACCTGACCTTGTACTTCCCACTTCCTGGCTGCACTGGTGACGAATCTTCCGGTTCACCTTTTCTGGTTTTAAAGTGTATTCATTCCTGATGCTTTCCTGTTGTGTGGTCACATGTGGTCCTGCTTCTTTGTTAACTGTATCCTTATTTCTTTAAAGATGTCGTACACGGGTTGGGGGGGAGTTTCAGTCAATTGAGCGTCTGACTTCGGCTCAGGTCATGATCTCATGGGTCATGAGTTTGAGCCCCGTATCAGGCTCACTGCTTTCAGCGCAGAGCCTGGTTTGGATCCTCTGTCCCTCTCTCTCTCTGCCCCTCCTCCACTCATGCTCGCTGTCTCTCTCTCTCTCTCTCTCTCTCTCTCTCTCTCAAAAATACACATTAAAAACAAAGATGTCACACACAGCTGTCCCGTTTTCCACGTCTGAGGATGGATTCGTGTCTTTGAGGGCCTGACCCTGTGGTTTCTTGCTTCTGCTGGTCAGATGGCTTGTCCTTCGTGCGTTGGGTGTCTTGTGAATCTATGCTTGATCGGCATTTGTAGGAACACTCCAGGCCAGACTTGGGGAAATTTCTTGCCGAGAGGGCTTGCCTCTGCCTCTGCCCTTGCCGGTGAGAGGGGACGCAGAGGGGGCTAACCTCGGGACCCCAGCCCCCCTCCCTGGAGGTTTTGGATCAGAAGTAGGGCTGCACACCCTGTTCCCACAATGCGTGTCTGCACAACCGCGTGGCTGCTGTACCCACTCCCCGGCCCCCACCTTAGGGCACCTGCACCTGCCTGCTGGTCCACGTGGCTCCCTGCTGTTGGGGCTTCCGTCTGACTCCCAGGCTCTGCGGCCCTGGCTCCAGGGAAGACCGTCCTGGCCTCAGGCGTTCCTTTCTGGTTGCAGAAGCCTTGCTGCCCAGGCTGTGGGGACCGACTCCCGCAGCTGGCCTGGGCCCCACTCTTCTTTCTCTGCCTCCCTTACCTTTTGTGAGACCCTCAGGACCCCCAAGACCGTGTCATAGGAGTCTGGGGCCAAGTTGTTCCAGAGGATGACTGTTGCCTAGTGACTCACGAGGCCAGAGTCTTGTCCTTTGTGTTACTTAAGGAATCGTCCAGAAAAATACGTCCACGCACAGATGCGTACGTATGGACCTCTAGGACCTCAGTGGGTCCGGGCTACGACCGCGTTTCCCAGTAGGCTGGAATCTGGGCGACCCTTTTACGTTTGGGGGAAGCGGGTTCCTCAAAGCGGCCTTTCCTCTTTGTTTGCAGCTGCGCTGCGCGTTGGACAAAACCGAAGAGCTTGAGGTGAGCAACGGCCACTTAGTGAAGCGTCTGGAGAAGATGAAGGCAAACAGGAGTGCCCTGCTGTCCCAGCAGTGAGCACCCGCCCTGCACACGAGCCTGGGCGGCGGACGGCGAGCGCTGTTTCGCGGGCTGGCCTCTGTCGCCGTCCGGGATTGCTGCTTCCTCCCCTGCTTCTGAGAAGGCCCGCCGGGCACTCGGCTCCCCTGCTCGCCCGCCCGCGGGAGCCCCCGCGGCCACCAGATGCCTCTGTCTGCGGCCCCCGCCACCCCCCCCACCCCCACCCCCCGGCGGGGCCGCCTCTCCGAACCTGCAGGTCGTTTTAACGAGCACATCGGGCCCACGGGAGCTCCGGGCTCCCACTGAACGTGGCAGTCGAAGTAAAGGCTAAACTGGGACTTGGGTTTTCTTTTCCTGTGTCTTGCTGAAAACTGAGGGGAAATGTCACGGTGTCGGGACTTCCTTTGGGGGCACAATCTACAAATGTGAGCGACTTCAGTAATATCTCTTAGTCTATGCTTTTCGTACACAAAACACTGTGGAACCACAAGCCATTACCAAGCGAAACTCTTTTCACTCGAAACAAGGGGATGGTCTAGAAGTAAAAGTGACCTTAAGAAGACTCTTCACAGGCAACAAATGAAGCTTTTCTAAGGGATTTTTGCATCGGTTCAATCATAAGGATACTTTTTTCCAGGGTAATTAGGCCATAGCTCCCCCGAAAAATGACAGCTTTCCATTTGCATTGTTTAATCCTTATATTTGGAATTGAAGTTGTTAACTTCTTTTAAAGAATGTACTGTTAGAAAAATTAAAACATGAAATGTTGAAAGACTTTAGCCATGTGGTTTGTGTTTTTTTTTTTCTTCCCACTGAGAAAGAAGATCTTTATTTCATATTAATTGTTCTGTACACGTGGGGTCATGTTTTTAAGCCTATCAAATCAATTAATTTCCCTTGCCCTGTGGAAAAGACAAAGAGTATATTCACAGGAATCGGAAGAGCTCACTTCCAAGAATTGGCATTCTTAGAATAAAAAATAAACTGAGGAAGTTACAGGCTAGAGACAACTGTGATTTCCTCAAGGACAGAAGTAGAGAAGGTCTGGCTACTTGCTAATTTTTAGTTACTCTGTGTATATTGCACCTGAAGTCAGCTTGGTGACGCGGGCCACCTTTTCGGGACATTAGCGAGCGCAAACCAAGGGTCACCCGAAGCTATACCTTGTGTTGACCCTGGGAGAGTGCTGGTGTGGGCGACGTGGGTGGGGCGCCTACGTTTGAGAAAATGCTCCCAGCACGTTGCTGGAGGTCACGAGGGCCCGTCCCCGGCACCGTCTGGGTCCAGGGCCCGCAAGGTCATATTGCATCAGGGCACAAGAGGGGTTCGTGTCTCCTCGCGCCGAGGACAGCTTACAGTTCAGATCTCCTTCCTGAGCACTCCATTGATCAGATCATCCAATCCCCAGTCCACGGTTGGTGCCCACAGACCTGCTATAGCTGATGCGTGTTCAGGACCAGTATTTGTACAGAAACCTCCTCTTGCGTTGATCCCGTGGAAGCTCCCAACTGTCCACAGCAACGTGGTTTCTACGTTGACCTAAGATTTGTCAGAATACGTTGGTTTTCAAAAGACTTCCGAGTTTGAAATTCTACTTAATGAGCGTTAAGCGTTCCGGGTTCTTTCAAGAATGCCATATATCTGGGTCCGGTCCAAACCCAGAAAATTTGAATGGGGAAAATTTAATATAAAGAATGATCGGCCCACCGCAGGGCATCAACTCCGAAGAAAGGGTGGAAGAGAATTCTAGAGAATGTCCTGGAGCTGAGGGAGAACACCCAAGAGAGGGCAAATTAGGATTGAGACCTCACTGGAGGGCCTGGGGCCACCGCCCATGAGAGGACAGACAAGTCACAGGGCGCCCGGGGGCTGACGCCAGCAGGCAGGAAACCGGGGGCCAGGACTGGGGAGCTAACTTTGCTGGAGCGTGAGCGCCTCCGGGTGGCCTACGTTGCACACCACAGACGCTGTGAACTAGAAAGAAGCAACCAGGAGCGGGGAGCCCTGGCTTCCTGCACGGTCTCTCCGACACCCTCTTCAGACCGAAGTGGGCCAGCCGGCAAGGAAGAGATGTTGACTTCATTGTCTTATGCTCAAGGTTTCTTTTCTTTTTATGAAATTTATTGTCAAATTGGTTTCCATACAACACCCGGTGCTCAGCCCAGCAGGTGCCCTCCTCGATACCCATCACCCACCCACCCCTCCCTCCCACCCACCCCTCCCTCCCACCCCCCATCAACCCTCAGTTCCTTCTCAGTTTTTAGGAGTCTCTTATGTTTTGGCTCCCTCCTTCTCTAACCATTTTTTTTTCTTCCCCTCCCCCATGGTCTTCTGTTAAGTTTCTCAGGACCCACATAGGAGTGAAAACATATGGTATCTGTCTTTCTCTGTATGGCTTATTTCACTTGGCATCACACTCTCCAGTTCCATCCACGTTGCTATAAAGGGCCATATTTCGTTCTTTCTCATTGCCACGTAGTACTCCATTGTATATATAAACCACAATTTCTTTATCCATTTGTCAGTTGATGGACATTTAGGCTCTTTCCATAATTTGGCTATTGTTGAGAGTGCTGCTATAAACATTGGGGTACAAGTGCCCCTATGCACCAGTACTCCTGTATCCCTTGGGTAAATTCCTAGCAGTGCTACTGCTGGGTCATAGGGTAGGGTTTTTTCTAATTTTTTGAGGATCGAGGTTTCTTCTACAACCGACATCTTAATACAACTATGTTTAACCAGCAAAATATCCACATACAGAGATCACAGATAATAATAGCAAACACACGCAGCACTTCCACGGGCCTGGCAGTTAGATACATATTTTCACTGAATTAATTTTCACAAAAACCCTGTGAGGCTACAGACGAAGAGGCCAGAGCCCAAGGACTGGCTGGAAGTCTCGCCACTGGTAGGAGGGGGGCTCCCTGTCTCCCCAGTCCTGGGAAGATGGCGTTTCCCAGAACTGTGGCTCCAAACAGGTCAAACCTTCCGTGTCTACCTTTCACACCCATCTTTGCAAAAAGAGCAGATCCATTTTAGGCACACTTCCTAATCCAGAGGAAGATAGGACATGATTTTCAAATTTATTTCACGTAATACAGCTTCTCCTCAGATACAGCTACGGGAATTTGTTGCCGGCTTTTTTTCGTCCCGGAATTTCTCGACCCCGCACTACTGACGCCCTGGGCGGGATGGCGCTTGGTTGCTGGGCTGCCGTCCCGGGCATCAGGAGCTGTTGAACGGCATCCCTGGCCTCTGCCCACTGGAGGCAAACAGGCTCCCCCCCCAAGTCGTGATCAAGAAAAGTATTGCAGGCATTGCCAAGCGTCTGCTGGGGGCGTGGGGTGCCAAAGCATCCCCCATGGAGAACCACAGCTTTAAGCTGAGTTAGAAAATTGGGAGAAGAAAAGAGTTGGTTGAAAACCTGGACCAGGATCCCTGTTGAATGTTTCCTACAAAGTGTTTTCGTTTTTAGAAACAAAATGGCATTTGGGATGTAGAGAGACCATTAAAAAGACATGCTAAGTGGACAATAGAAATGGGTAACGTAAGTCAGATGCAATTCAGAGCCGCTGGGAGGTGTTAGTTTCCATTTTTTGTTTGTGATTTCGCATTCTGATCATCTGAAATGTAAACTACAGAATCAAAGCTTACTGTTGAGATTTTTGAAATTTTATGTTATTATTCAGCAAATATGGATTTCTGCTTTGTGCAGTGCTGAGCTCTTGGGGGACAGCAGACGGATGCCCACCTTAAGAGGGCGGTGGTCCCAAGGAAGAGAATGGCCACACACACTGATAACCACAGAAGAGGGCGGCATGGGATGGGGTCGGATGCCAGGTGGAGACAGCCAGGTTCAGATTTTCAAACTGGGCATAAGCATCTGGCGTGTTTCTCCAAATGGCCAGGCCAGACGGGTGCACATGCCTGTCTGGGTATTTGGAAGCGAGAGCTGCCGTCTGTGGACCTGCCTGGCTCCCTGCACCCGTAGCCCGATCCCCAGCTCAGGGGTCGGGGACTCTGCCCTGTGTCCAAGAGCCTCCAGGACTAGATTCCCACCCTGTTCCCAGTCTCTCGAGGACTAGGCGGCTGTCCCAAGCCCCAGCCCCACACTTGCCCCCACACTGACTTTCTGCTGGCTGGTATGATCTCTATGTACGGTCGGTTCCTAACCCCCACTGCTTCCTCCTTTCCCCTCTCTGCCAGAATAGCCCCCCTCACCACCTGCCAGGTGGCTCCTCCTCTGTCCCCGAGAGCACTGAGTACGAAGCAGGCTCTTCGAGTCCTGAGCGGCTGAGTGTCTCCGTTTGCAGTTGCCCATCCCCGTGGGTGGCCACCAACCTAGCCTCCAAGCTCCACAAGGACAGAAGTTCCTTTGTTCAAGACCTCACCCGATAGATCTCTTCCTTCATATCTTTTATCATGTTCTTAATAAGCTGGTAAGTGTGTTTCTCTGAGTCCTGTGAGCCGTGTGAGCCCCCCAGCAAATTAACTGAACCTAAAGAGGAGGCCACTGGAGCCTCCAATCTGTAGCCGGTTGGTCAGAAGCACAGGTGACAGCCTGTGGGGGGTGGGGTGGCGAGGAGAGCCTTGGAGGACTAAACCCTTTACCTGTGGAAGTTGATGCTATCTCCGGTAGATCATGTTAGAATTCAGTTCATGCCTGCTGTGTCCAAAAATTGCTTGGTGTTGGCCTTGGTTCCAAGGCCTTGGTTCCAAGGCTTCCAAGGTTCCATTGGCCTTGGTTCCAAGAACGCTAAAAGAACTCCCTAAATCTCAAGAGGCACGTATTCTGTATTTAGATGTGGGTGCCAGGATAAGGGAGGAGGGATCTTGAGGTTTGTGTTTGCCCCTCACCGCTAGCCTTCTGGGCCCGTCACCACCGCCATGAGCACACATGGAGTCCACCCCCCCCCCCCCGCTCCCCCTTGAGCTCTGCCTTTTGAAGACCGCACCCCTGTCTGGCTCTCTTCCGCTTTGAACGAAATGTTGCCCCATCCCCAATGCTGGGGTGCTGAGAGTTTTCTGCCTGAGCTTGTCTTGTAAACTACCCCAGGGCAAAGCCGCCTTGGCTTCTTGGCTCTGGCCTGCCGGGGTTTTCTCACCTGCCTCACACAGCCTGGAATTCTGTAGAGCAGTAATTCCTCACCCACCGTGATTTTACTAAGTGGGGCTGAAGATCGTGTGGTCTAATGTTCCCACACCGAGACATTTTAATTTATTAATCTTAAAAACCTAGTTCTAGGGGCGCCTGGGTGGCTCAGTCGGTCGAGCGCCCGACTTCAGCTCGGGTCACAATCTCGCGGTCCGTGAGTTCGAGCCCCGCGTCGGGCTCTGTGCTGACAGCTCGGAGCCTGGAGCCTGCTTCAGATTCTGTGTCTCCCTCGCTCTCTGCCCCTCCCCCGCTCATGCTCGGTCTCTGTCTCTCAAAAATAAGTGTTAAAAAAAAAATTTTAAAACCTAGTTCTAATTTAAAAAAGGAACATAAAAAGAACAAAACAATCATCGCTCCCTCCTCCCAGTCTGTGGGGGGAAAAAAAAAAAAAGTCTGGCTTCTGCATACCTAATATAAAACAAAAGGTCAGACCCAGAAAAGCATTTCCCAAGAGTCAGCACAGTTAAGATTTAGCAAAGTAAAACACGGGAGAATGCACCCGTGAATATATCAATGTGAAAACAAAATATGTGGGAAAAATCTGATTTAGCTGGGTGAAAACGGCCAGTCCTCATCTCAGCAAAGGTGCCTGCAGCTGCACAAATGACTCAAAGAGCCAAATCAAGACAAGAAAAAGTTTCCAGAAGGAGCTTTTAATACCTAGGAACCTGTATTAGAGGAAATCTGTGTGTTCTGCTATGAGATATACAGCATGAAACACTATGGAGATGTATAGTAAGAATAAATAGCATAAAGATTGTTAACTTTCTCCCAAATGTAGAGACTTAATACGTTTCTTAGGAAAATCGCTTTGAGTTTTTTCTTTTTTGGGGGGGAAGGGGGTGTGAATCTCACAGTTGTTCTAATAGTCATCTGGAAGTTAAAAAAAAAAAAATACCACCAGCTTAGATAACTTTGATAAAAGCCCCTCCACCAGGTGCTA
Organism: Panthera onca; assembly: GCF_046562875.1. Lineage (NCBI taxonomy): Eukaryota > Metazoa > Chordata > Mammalia > Carnivora > Felidae > Panthera > Panthera onca. The sequence goes on along the minus strand of NC_138346.1, from coordinate 3,476,732 downwards.
CAGATATCACAAAGGTGCAAAGACAGACAGGTCCCCTCCAGGGCACAGCCAGCCTGGCTCAGGGCACTGGATGCATTCCCGGAGGACCCCCCGGCTGTGGCTCCGTGCCACTGAGGCTCCGCGCCACTGTCCTGAATCTCAAGTCTGCTCCACACATCCCAGCCCACGACGAAGTCCCTGTGCCATCAGCTAGAGTGTGTCCTTGCAGATGCACTGCCTCAGGCCCTGTACTCCTCAGCCCGCCTGGTACCCAGCAGGACGTCAGTAGGTGTTTGTGGCATGAGGTGTTAACAGCTCGGGTGAGCAAGCATAAGGGCACTGGAGGGGGGTGGGGGGTGGGAGAGGATCTCAGTGGTGTCTCCGTGCAGCACCCCCAAAACTTCTAAAGTGAGGCCCTGTGAGAAGATGACACAGGATTTCTATTTTCCTCTTCACACTGTTCTGCGTTTTCTCCACGGACACAAGTAACTTTCACGATGCTAAAACATTTAATAAAAGTCAGAAGGGAGAAATTAAATGTAAAAAATCAAATCCTAAAAGGCAAGAGGAACCTGTTGTGTAAGTAGCCATCATTCTGAACTCGGAATGGGGTAGGGGGAAAAACACCACAATAAATCACAAAGAGATTGATGGATTCCATAAAATGGGAAACTTCACATCACAACAGTTTAAGCCCCAAGTCAATGATGTGAGTCCAGACCCGTTAGAGCTGCTGGGCAGAGGAGGTGTTGGCCGAGGCTAGACTCTAAGGGTCCCAGAACTCTGGTGAAGAGAAGCAAGGATCCCACTGCCCCAGGGCTGGCGGGAAATGTGGAGATGATGTCAGAAAACTAAGCCTTTGGGGCACCTGGGTGGCTCAGTCAATTAAGCGCGGGACTCTTGATTTCGGCTCAGGTCGTGATCTCAGGGTGGTGGGATGGAGCCCCGAGTCTGGCTCTGCACTCACAATGTGGAGCCTGCTTGGGATTCTCTCTCCCTCTCTCTGTCCCTCCCCCCTCCTCCCCTCCCCCCCTCCATAAATAATAAACAAAGATAAGCTGTTAGCACAGTCTTAAATGTTTTTTTTTAAATGTTTGTTTATTTTCAAGAAAGAGAAAGACAGAGCACAAATGGGGGAAGGGCAGAGAACAAGGACACACAGAATCCAAAGCAGGTTCCAGGCTCTGAGCTATCAGCACAGAGCCGGACGCAGGGCTCAAACCCATGAACCATGAGATCATGACCTGAGCCCAAAGTCAGACGCTCAACCGACTTAGCCACCCAGGCACCCCCACAATCTTAAATGATTTTAAACAAGTTTAGGGGCGCCTAGCTGGTTCAGTCTATACAGCATGAGACTCCTGATCTCTGGGTCATCCATTCAAGCCCCATGTTGGGGGTAGACGTTATTTAAAAATAAAATCTTTAAGGAAAAAAATAGTCTGGGGCGCCTGGGTGGCTCAGTCGGTTAGGCCTCCGACTCTTGGTTTGGGCTCAGGTCATGATCTCGGTGGTTTGTAAGTTCAAGTTAAATTTAAATTTAAAAAATTTAAAAATTAAAAAAAAAAAAGAAAGAAAAGAAACAGTCTTAAAAAAAATAATAAAGACAGGTGCCGGAGGGGGCTGAGTTGGTTAAGCATCTGATTTCGGCTCAGGTCCTGATCTCAGGGTTTGTGGGTTCCAGCCCCACACGAGACTCCAAGCTTACAGTGTGGAGCCTACTTGGGATTCCCTCTCTCTCTCTGCTCCACCCCCCCCCCCCCCCACACACACACTTGCACTTTCTCTCTCTCAAATAAAAGCTTAAAAAAAAAATAAATTCAAAACATAATGATTTGAGTAAAAATCAAAATTAATGCCAAAAGGGGCGCCTGGGTGGCCAAGTCCGTTAAGCATCTGACTTTGGCTCAGGTCGTTATCTCACGGTTTGTGAGTTCGTGCCCCTCATCCGGCTCCCTGCTGTCAGCGCAGAGCCTGCTTCAGATCCTCTCTCTCTCTGTCCCTTCCCCTCTGGTTCCCTCTCTCAAAATAAATAAACTTAAAAAAAGTTAATGCCAAAAAAATCCACCAGGGATGAAAAAAATATGCCCATTTTAAAGACGGGATAGCTGTGCCTTGCAGAACCATACTTGGGATTTTCCACTACTTGGGATTTTGATTTCCTTAAAGGACTGCGTTGAAATGGGGTCTTGATGACTGGGTTTTGGTGCTCCCTTCAATGTTGCGCATCTCACCCAGGCCCCTCCTGGTGGGGATACCCTAGCGGACTGCCCGAAGCGGCGCGTGCCAGGCGCAGGAAGAGACACCTGTCGGGGAGGGCTGCCTGACCACAGCTGGCACCGGGGGCTCTCCCGCCACTGCCGGCGGAGGACTCCGCGGGCTCTGGGCCCGCACAGGGAGCGGCTGGGCCCGTGCAGACAACATCGTCCACACCACGGTCTGGGGCCGCACCGCAGGGAAGCGTTCCGCTCGCGCCACAGTCGCCTCCCGCGCTCGCCTTGGCACACCGCCAGCCGGCTGCCTTGTTCCCGCCTCCCCGCCCACATTCCGGGCCAATCACGGCGCCGCCCCTGCCGGCGCCGACCAATGGGAGCCCCCGCCGGGCGGTGGGCGGGCCGCCGGCGTCCGTTACCCGACAGGCCCCGCGGCAGCACGCGGTGCGGGCTTCGCCTGGAGTCGGAGGCTGAGGTCGCGTTCTCGCGCGGCGGCGGCAGCGGCGGCGGCGACGCGGTTCCGAGGTGCGCTGGGCGTGGACGCGGGGCACAGGCCCGGGACCTGGGGGTCCGCAGCAGCGAAGTCCAGCGGTGGTCGGGCGTGGTGGCGAGGTCCCTCCGCTGCTGATGGCCGGGAGGTGTGAAGGAGGGCGTCCCCGGCGGCGGCTCCTCCGCGGGCCCCAAGGCAGGGGGCCGGGCGGGGGCCGGGTGGGGGCCGGGCTCGGGTTGGCCGCCAAGGCCCCGGGGTTGCGCGTTCCTGGGTGGCCCGGGCGTTCCAGAATCCCCCAATTTGGTACGTTTACGTTCAGCCCTGGGCGTGGCCCCCAGCCTCGCTTCACCAGCGCCGAGGCGCACTTGCACCCCAAAACCTGGCCTGGAGTGAAGTTACCGGACCTATCGCACAGGTGCGGTTACTTTCCCCGAGCAGGTGGACAGTCACCCGTATGTGCATCGGTGTGACACGTGCTCGAGGAGCCCTCGCAGCGGGCAGGCGCGTCCGGACAAGGAGACAGGCGGTGGACACCAGTCCCCCGGAAGTGTGGGGTGTTTGCCGGCCTGGCAGCGGTTCCCGGGCTGCGGGGGGGGGGGGGGGGCGGGGAAGGGACCCCGCGGAACGGACGTTTAGGGTGGGACCCGAAGGTCAAGCAGGAGCGGGAGTTCCGGGTGGCCGCCCGGGAGGGGGATGCGGCGGGCCGTGGAATGCACGTGGCAGACCTGTGCCAGGAAGGAGGCAGGTGTGTCTGGGACCAAGGTGCCAAGGTTAACGCAGAGCCCAGGCCCTTGGAGGGTCTCGCGGGAGATCCTACAGAGTTTTAGTCCTTATTCATCCAAAGAACAACAACCATCTGTTGCTGAGTTTCAAGCAATAGGTTGAGCCGATCAGATTTGCATTTTGGAAAGATTATTGCCGCCGTCCGTGTGGGAGTCTGTTGGCGCTTGACGCTGTGTCGGATGTTAAAAGTGACAAGACCTGGTAGGGATGAAGGAGGTGTCAAGGGAGAGTCCTGTGGTTCTGGCTTGGTTCTGGGATTGAAAACACGGGAGGGAATCGTTTGGGAAATGAGAACCGGGAGGACACAATAAAGATGGGTACATACCTAGGAGTGGAATTGCTGGGTCACGTGGGCATGTATTTAACTTATTTAGGAACTGCCAGATTGTTTTTCAAGCTGCCAGCCCCATTTTACATTCTCACCAACAATATATGAGGCTTCCAGTTTCTGCAAACCCTTGCCAACACTTATTTTCTGTGTGTGCTTTAAAAAATGATAATATAGCCATCCTAGAGGATATAAAGCATCTTTTTGTGGGTTTGATTTGCATTTCCCTAATACTGATATATTGAGTATCTTTTCATGTGTTTATTGGCCATTTGTACATCTTTGGAGAATTGTGTATTCAAACCTTTTTCTTGTCTTTTTGTTGAGTTCTGAGAGTTCTTTCTATATTATGGGTAGTAGACCCTTCTCAGATATAATGATTTACAAGTGTTTTTGTTGTACTAAAATATTTCTTTTTGTCAAAGTTTTTGACGTTGGGCATCTGTTCACATTTAAGAAGGAAGCCTGCACAATCAAGAAGAATGAAATCTTGCCATTTGCAACTAGGTGGATGGAACTGGAGGGTATTATGACAAGCGAAATTAGTCAGAGAAAGGCAGATATCATATGACTTCACTCATATGAGGACTTTAAGATACGAAACTGATGAACATAAGGGAAGGGAAGCAAAAATAATATAAAAATAGGGAGGGGGACAAAACACAAGAGACTCTTAAATATGGAGAACAAACAGGGTTACTGGAGGGGTTGTGGGAGGGGAATGGGCTAAATTGGTAAGGGGCGTTAAGGAACCTAATACTGAAGTCATTGTTGCACTATGTGCTGTCTTGGATGTAAATTAAAAAAATAAATTAAAAAAAAAAAAAGAATGAAGCCTGCAACACATTGAATGAAGATTTGAATGCAGAGTCAGATATGAATGAGATCCCAGCTCGCTAAAACAGATATTAAAGAGATTTGCAAAATGTTAATGCCCTTCTTACTAATATATTTGAAAATACACATTTTTACATTTAAAATGTTACTTATCCTAAGTATTGGGTTTGTTAGTGTTAATAAATATTGAAGATTTTTCTATTTTAATTCTAATGTGGTAAGTATTAATAGATACTGTCCACATAAACAAATACTCCTTGAGGTTCTCAGTACTTTTTAAGAATGTGAAGACTTTCTGAGCGCAAAAAATAAGAAACCACTGATGTATTGTAATGTCAGTTATTTTGATAAGCTAGCTTTCTGTTCGTCTTACTCTTTATTTTAAATATTTACCTGGAATTCCTAGAGTAGGATCTTTACTGACTTAAGTAAAATCCTGTAAGCCAGGAGTTACTAGGAATTTTTAAATGTGGTATAAAGTCCATAAATCCTTTAAATTATATGTGTGTGTATGTGCATTTTCTCAGGGAAGTTAAGTGTGTGATTTTTATCAAATCTTTGGAAACTCCATAACCCCAAAGGTTAACAACCATGAGCCAGTCTTTAGGCAGTAAAAATAACAAAAGGCTACTAAACTCTTGGTATTAGGCCAATTTTTTTTCTGTTACTAGCTAAAAAAGAATCTCTGAAACATGAAATTAGAGGTTGAATACTTCCAGCCCAGATTATCTGTAAGCTTCACAACTGTATATCTATTTCAGTTTGTACATGTTACAGGCACTTAGAACTTACTGTGTATAAAATTAACTCATCATATCCCATCGCTTCCCATCCAAAAGAAAAATAATACAAAATTATTCCTTCTCCTTTGTTCCTAGTTGAGTGAGTGTACCCCAATGATGATGAGTTCACTTTGGTACATATTAAATATATCATCTTGTCTCCTCTTTTTACCCCTCTTTACCTGGGGGCCATCCCATATTTGTTTTTTTTTTAATGTTTATTTATTTTTGAGACAGAGAGAGACACAGCATGAGCAGGCAAGGGGCAGAGAGAGAGGGAGACACAGAAGGTGAAGCAGGCTCCAGGCTCTGAGCTGTCAGCACAGAGCCCGCCCGACGCGGGGCTCGAACTCACAAACTGTGAGATCATGACCTGAGCCGAAGCCGGACACTTAACCGACTGAGCCACCCAGGTGCCCCACCATATTTGTTTTTTTAACTGGAGATGCTCTTTTCCCTTTGAGATGCTCTTTCTTAGTGGTTAGCCCCTATGTGACCTTTATGATTTAGCTTAGATGTCACTTTCTTTATAAGATTTCCCTTACCTTTATCAATGCAACCATGCTATATTGTCGACTTAATTATCTGTGAAATCCAAAGTAGATATAGGTTATATTTCTCTTACTAGGCTAGAATATTAGTTTTTATTGCTTTTTAAATACAACTGTCAGTTTTAAAAATTCCAAATGTGTTTGTGTGTGTGACATATCCTTTATGTCAAAATCAATATTAAATTGATATAGTAGTCACTATGATAGCAGACTCCTATTTGCATGTCTTTCAGATCTTAGTTTAAACGACAATGACAGTTCCTCAGGAAGGCCTTCCCCAACCCTAAGACTAGGGCAGGTCATTTTATGTCACACATAGCAATTTGTGTCTTTCCGAATCTCTAGAGTATAGAAATTTCCTAGAGTATTATTTCTTGGCCCCAATTAAGCTGTGGAATGTGTATTTTTAAAAAGTGTCCCAAGCGATTCTCATATTGGGCAAGTTTGAGAAAAGGGACCCTATAATAAAATTTATGTGCTCCCTCTCCATTCTCCCATCCCCTGTTTGGAAATCACTTGTTATGTGTCCATCATGTTTCACAAGGGTGGAGACTAATCAACTGTGTATCCTCAACACTTAGCATATGACTTAACAAACAGATTCAGTCATTATTGCGTTATGTATTTTTTTACATTTATTCAATATTAATTATTTTTTATTTTATTTATTTTTTATATTGAATTTTTATTTAAGAATGATTCTCTAGAGAAGGGTATACATTCCTGAAACTGGAATGGAACTTACTGGTAAGAGGGTAGGTATATGTTTGACATCATTAGAAACTTCCAAACAGTTTTTCAAAATAGTTTTAACAATTTGCATTCCCTCTAGCAGTGTTGTTATGAATTCCTGTTTGCCTGCACCCTCACCAATATTTGGTGTTAATCAGTGTTCTTTTTTTTTCTTTTTTGCCATTCTAGTGAGTGTGAAATGGTATGTTAGTGGTTTAAATTTGCACTTCCCTGATGACTAATGATGTTGAGCACTTTCCCATACATTTAAGAACATTCCGTATGCCTTATGTTATCTGTGTGAAGTAATGTCCAAGTGAAGCTTTTTTTAAAATTCGATTTGTGTGTGTTCTTTACATAATCTGGGTAACAGTCCTCTGTTGGATATGTAAATTGTAAATATTTTCTCCCAGTCTTTGTCTTGTCCTGTCACTTTTTTAGTGGTGTCTTTTGATGAGCAGCAGTTTTGAAATTTTGTGGAAGTTCAAATTAACACCTTTTTAGTTAATACCTTTTGTATTCTAAGAATATTCTAAGAAATCTTTGCCTACCCCAAAGTCATGAATGTATTCTCCTATATTTCCTTGAGAAAATTTACAGGTTTGATTTTTACATTCAGAAATACGATCCACCTCACCTCTGTTACCATATATGATGTAAAGGAGGGGTCCAGGTATTTTTCTTCTCCCCTTCAAAAATCTGGTTGTGTCGGCACCATTTACTGAATATGCATCAGACCTTCCTTTCCACGTTGAATTGAATTAGTGCCTTTCTCAAAACTAAAGTGGCTCTCTTTCTGGACTCTCATAATCTATTAGTTTAACATACTACATTGCAAATACTGTAGCTTCATAATAAGTCTTGAGATACATGTCATTTAACTTTCTTCTAAATTGTTTTGGCTATTATAGGTTTGTTGCATTTCCATATAAGTTTTTAATCAACTTGTCAACTTCTACCCCAAAAAAATTCTTCTGCAGTTTTGATTGAAATTGTGTTCAGTGTGTAGTTCAATTTGTAGAGAACAGATCTTAACAATACTGAGTCTCTTGATCCATGAACATGGTATATCTTTCCTTTTATTTAGTTCTGCCTTAATTTCTCTCAGTAGTATTTTGTAGGTTTCAACGTAAAAGTCTTACGCATCTTTCATTACATTTAACCAGTAAGTTTTTCATGTTTTTTGATGCTTTTGTAAATGATACTCTTAAAATTTTCATTTTCCAAATCTTTGTTGCTAGAATATAGAAATGCACTTGGCCTTTTATTTTTCAACCTTGCTAAATTCACATATTAGTTGTAGTAGTTTCTTTATCTTTTTGGCTTTTGTCTGTGCATTATCATGTGGTCTGTGAATAAAGTAGTTTAACTTTTTTTTCCCTCTCCAGTCTGTATGCCTTTTATTTATTACATGGCTAATATCTCTAGTACATGAAATAAGTGGTAAGAGAACAAATGTTTTGTTTTTGGTAGAAATTACTCGATTTTTCACCATCAAGCATGTCCATATGGTTTTTTATTCTTTCAGGTTTTCTGTAGATACCCATTATTAGACTGAGGAAATTCCTTATTGGTTTTGGTTTACTGAGAGCTTTTACCGTGAATAGGTTCTGAGTTTTGAAAAATGTTTAATCAAATTCTTTTTCTGCATCTACTGAGAGAACCACGTGATTTTTCTACTTTAGTCCCTAACTTTGGTCAGTGACTGACGGCCTTCATATGTTGCTGGATTTGTTTTGCAAAAAAAGTTATTTTAGGATATGTGACTCTATGTGCTATTGGTATTTTTATTTTTTGCTTGCAGGTTCCTCAGAGTTTGGTAACAAGGTTATGCTAGATCTGTAAAACATATTGGGAAGAATTCTCTCTTCCTCACTTTTCTAAAGGACTTTGGTTACCAAAGTTGAATTCTGCCTTTATTTCTACCTTAGTAGACGAGTAGAATTCATCAATGAAACCATCTGCATCTGGAATTTTCTTTGAGGGAAAATTTTTAGTTACAGGCTTAATTTTCTTAAGAGATATAAGACTATTCATTAATTTAAAAAGGGGGGCTCTGTGTGGGTAGCTCAGTCGGTTAAGCGTCCTACCTCGGCTCGGGTCATGATCTCATGGTTTGTGAGTTTGAGTCCCACGTCAAGCTCTGTGCTGACACCTCAGAGCCTGCTTTGGATTCTGTGTCTCCCTGTCTCTTTCTTTGCCTCCCCCACTTGCACACTCTCTCTCTCTCTCTCAAAAGTAAATATTTAAAAAAGAGAGAGAGATGGGACTATTCACATTGTTTATTTCTTATATATGTTTTGGAAGGTTGTAGTTTTCAAGGAAATGTGTCTGAATTGTAGAATTTATCAGATAATGTTGTTCATTGCATTTACCATTGTTTTAATGTCTGAAGGTTCTATAATGTCTTCTTTATCATGTATGATATTGGCAATTTGCATCTGCTCTTAAATGTTTTGTGTGGGTTTAATTTGTTCTAATTTTTCGAGTTTCTTAAGACAGATAACTGATGTTAGGGGTGCCTAGGTGGCTCAGTTGGTTAAGAATCTGACTCTTGGTTTTGACTCAGGTCACGATCTCATAGTCTGTGAAATCGAGCCCTGTGTCAGGCTCTGTGCTGATGCAAGCCTGTTGGGGATTCTCTCTCTCCCTCTCTCTCTGCCCCTGCCCTGCTCTCTTTCTCTCTTCCTCTCTCAAGATAAATAAATATTTTAAAATGATAATTGATTTTAAACCTTTTTTCTTTTCTGTTATAAGCTCTTAAAGCTATATATTTCCCTCTAAGCAGTACAACTTTTGATATGTTGTATTTTCATCATTTAGTTTAAAATATTTTCTAATTTCCATTGTGATATGGGTTTTTTTTTGCCCATGAATTATTTCAAAAGTGTTTTGTTTAATTTCTAAGTACTTGGGAAATTATTATCCTTTTAATTATTCTTAGTTGTACTGTAGTCAGAAAATGTACTCTCAAGCGTGTGGAAGATTCTGACCATGATGTAGTAACGGACTAGATTTATCATGCTGCCATAAAACAACTTGAAAACTAGGCCACGGGTATGAAACAGCTGTTTCAGGCAGTGCGGGACTGCGACTTCTTAAGGAAAGAAAACATACAGCATGAACCCTGTGGTAGCCTGGCTTCCTACCTGGAACACGTCTGCCAGGTCAGTGGCTTCGAACCAGGTACCGCAAGGTGTGCTAGCTTGCTCAGGCAATGAAACCACATTTGGTTGAGCCCTTGCCGTTGGAGTCACCACCTAGTTAAGCGTATGATAAACGCACTGGCACCTCCAAGATGTATGTGTCTTCTGCCAAATATGAGAATCGAGTGGGGATCTGGGAATCCTAGAGTCCTTGGTGGTGACACGCATCTCTGCAGTCCCTTTGGATGTGATATTGCTTGGATTTACCATTTCTTTTCCTAGGTAGAGGCAGTTCTGATGCCTTCCACTTGGCTTTTCCCACCGTGTAATAGCCCTTACTCAATAGGTCAGGGAACCAGTGTGAGGAGTCTTTGCCAACTGTGCTTTCTGAAACTGGGCAAATAGCCACGGGATGGGTTCAGGGACCCGGTGCACCCACTACAAAATGGACCCAAGCTGAAATTGCACTGATCATCTGATCTCCGTAAGCCCCTACTCTGGTTGGAGGGCTGGGCCACAGTGACATTTTGGGTCTCCTAAAATCAGTGTCAGTGCAGAGCCAGTAGTCCCTGAAAGGTCTGATTATTTCCTTTTTTCTAATATACAGTTTGCCTAGCAAAAGGCTGTAAGTCCCTTTGGGAAAGGCTAGGAGAAAGATTAACGGTTTTAATTTTTGTTAGCGTATTTTTGGGGTCCTTCCTCAAAAGGACCCAGATTCCCCTTCATTCAAGGTTTTCTGGGTCTGTAAACTGGCACAAGCCTGGGAATTGATTAAGGGGTCAGGACTCTATTTTTATGACTCAGGTGAGAATTTTGTTCACTTGACCTAGACTTTTCCTGCTTATACAGATGAAACAAGAATTTAGTAGGCTTTGGGGAATCTGAGTAGCTCAGTCAGTTGAGTGTCCGACTCTTAATCTCAGCTCAGGTCTTGATCTCAGGGTCATGAGTTCAGGCCCCACATTGGGCTCAGTGCGGGGTGTGGAGCCTACTTCTGTGTCTCCCTCTCTGCCCCTAACCCGCTGTGCTCTGTCTCTGTCTCTCTCAAAAATAAATAAACATTAAAAAAAATTTTTTTAAGAATTTAGTAGGCTTGATAGGAATTGATATAGGATGGATCTTTGATGGCCTTTTAAATTTTTTCCTGACTGGTTTTCTGTTCAGCTTTTTCTGTTAAGTTTTTTATTATTTTCCTAGAAAATTACCTATTTTGGTTAAATTTTCATTTATCCATCAGAGATGTGTATAGCAATCTGTTTTTTTTTTTAACTTTTTAAAAGTTTGCTTATTTTTGTGAGAGAGAGAGCGCAAGGGTGCAAGCAGGGGAGGGGCAGAGAGGGAAACGCAGAATCCGAAGCAGGCTCCAGGCTCTGAGCTGTTGGCACTGTGCCCGACGCGGGGCTCAAACCCACAAACCGCGAGATCATGGCCTGAGCCAGAGTTGGACACCTAACTGACTGAGCCACCCGAGCCCCACCAATCTCAGTTTTTAAAATAACTTTTTTTTTTTTAGTTTATGTATTTGAGAGAGAGAGAGAATGAGCAGGGGAGGGGCAGAGAGGACGAGACAGAGAATCCCAAGCAGGCTCCATACTGTCAGTGTGGAGCCCAATGTGGGGCTCAAACTCACAAACCATGAGACCATAACCTGAGCTGAAACCAAGAGTCTGACACTGAACTGACTGAACCACCCAGGTGCCCCCAAAATTTTTTTAAAAATCTCTTATTAAAATGCTCCTTTTCTCATTGTGACTTAGTCCTTTCTCAGATTTGTCAGGTATTTATTTATTTTTTCAAAGAATAGCTTTTGGTTTTAGTTATTATTTTTCACTCTTTTTAAATCAGTCACTTCTGCTTTTGTCTTAACTAATTCTTTTTTGATTTAAGTACTTTCGATCTTTTCTATACTCTTTTTTTTTTTTTTTAAAGTAGGCTCCGTACCCATCGTGGGGCTTGAACTCGGGATCCTGAGCTCAAGAATTGGCTGTTGTGTGGACTGAGGCTGGAGTTGACTGCTTATGATCGTAGTTCATTAAGTTTGACTTAATAACAAGCATCTAAAGCTGTGGCTTCTTTCAGTCATAACTTTGGCCAGGTCCCATGTATTTAGAAAGTCTGTGCTCTCATTGTCACCAATTTGTTTTCACTTGTTAAAGTTTGTACTGCTTAGTAAGTAGCTAAGTCAGGATTCAAAGCTAGATCGCCTGTCTCCATGGAGTGAGCCCTTCTGCTTTATACAGCTGACCCCTGAACAACACGTGTTTGAACTGCATGGGACCGTTTATATTTTATGCAGAGTTTTTTCTAGATGGTACTCTACTGTATGTGTATTTTCCTTATGAAATTCATAATAACTTTTTCTTCTGTAGCTTACTTGGTGGTAAGAATACAGTATTTAGTGCATGTAACATACAAAATATGTGTTCATCAATTGTTCGGATTATTGGTAAGGCTTCCAGTCAGTGGTGGGCTTTTGTTAAGTTCGGGGGGAGTCAGGGTTACACATGGGGGCTCGGTGCTCCTAACCCCCGTGTTGTTCAAAGCTCAACTGTAATGTCTTCTCATTGTAGCACAGGACAAGTGAACCTCGATGATTTGTCCAGGGTCACCAATTGAAATAGTTCATGGAGAATTAGAACGAAATCAGGTTTTTTCTTCAAACTTCCCAGGAACCTTTGTAATACCTGGTCACCAGAATTCTGTGGAAGCTACCTTAGCTTTCTAGGGGTATAGACAGTGAAGATAACTAGGGGCCAGAAGTCCCAAGATGATTTTGTGTGTCGGCCGGACATTTCTTCTGCTGGCCTCTTCTGGGGTCATTCATGTAGCTACTGGGGGGCCTTGATCTTCCCGTTAAGTGACTAACTTGGACTTCCTCATGTGGCAGCTGGATTCAAAGAGTCCTTGTCAATGACTTTTCTTTTTTTAATGTTTATTGTGACAGGGAGAGAGAGCACATGTGTGCGAGTGGGGGAGGGGGCAGAGAGAGAGGGAGAGAGAGAATCCCGAGCAGGCTCCGCGCTGTCAGCACAGAGCCTGACGCGGGGCTCGATCTCGCGAACCACGAGATCATGACTTGAGGCGAAGTCAAGAATCAGACACTTAACCAACTGAGCCACCCAAGACGCCCCTGTCAGTGCCTTTTAAAAACAGCGTTTTTGAGGTCTGTTTTACTCATTTCAAAAGTACAGTTTTAAAAACTCCGTCAAGTGGTGCAGTCATCACACCATAAATCAGCTTTAGAACATTTTAATCCCTCCAGTAAGATCCCTTATACCCATTTACAGTTAACTCCTCTTCCCATCCCCTGCCCCACGCAACCATTAATCTGCTTCCTGTGTCTATAAATTGCTTTTTCTGTACGCTTCACTTAAATGGAATCGTGAGTGTGTGATCTTTGTCCAACGTCTTTCATTCAGCGTGCTTTTGAGGTTACTCCAGGAGATTGCTTGCCTCGGTTTGTTCCTTTTGTTGCTGAAAGATGTTCCATTCTATGGATATACCATTTAATTGGGTTTTAATAGATCTATTAAAATTTGTAACATTTTTGAAAGATTTTTGATCCAGGTTTGACATCAGTGGGCCATACTGTAGCCTTTAGTACTCATTTTTTTGGATTAAGACTTTTGGGTGGCCTAATACATTGTTTGCCTCTAATCTTTAATGTTTCTTGGAAATTTTAAAAGAATGTGTCATGTCTCTTTAAATAGTAGAATCTATTCTGTAGCTGTCAATTCACGTTTTTATGAAAGTTGTTCAAATGTCCTACCAGTTTTATCAGCCCTCTTCTTTTTGAATCTTTGACTGTATAATTGCCATTTTGTCAAATTCTTGATTTTCTGATAGCGTTTTTAAATATAACGCCGAGTCTATTCAATGTTTACACCTCTTCTAGAGGCAAATCCTTGGGAGATGCAGGCTGCCGCAGCGAAGCAGATAGCTCCTGGTAAAGCCTACCGCAGTAATGGAGGAAATGTCCGGAAAGGTGAGGGGCCAGGCCAGCTGGCTTTATTGCGGGTGGAGAGAGGGACCGAACGTAATCGAGCTAGATAGTTCTCCGGCGTTGCTATGTCTTTAAGCCTTCTTTGTGGCGAGGCGGTGGGATGCGGCACGGTTTTAATTTGGCAAACCCAGGTGACTTCTGGGGAATGTGGGCAGCCCACACAGGGGCTCTCAGGTAAAGGGCAGAGGCGGGGAAGAAATGGTGAGCCAGGAGAGAGGGTTTCTGTCCGACCGGGCCTTCAGGAACTCCTGGCGGGAAGTAGCCTGCAGGGGGATGAGTGGAAGGCGGGCAGGTGGGCCTCGCCGCCCAAGTGGCAGATGTTGTCTTCACACAGACCTGGAGTTTCTTTTTCTGTGGTAATGGTACGTGAGAAAACAAGAAACAGCAGAAGAAGCAGGGCGACTGAGCTTTATGTACTTACGAATATATGTGGTTTCAACACAGACGCACACACACACAGAACACAGAATTCAGATAAAATATAGGAGAATATTTTTGTAATCGTGTGGTAGAGAAAGCCAGCGAGACAAAACCCAGAAGTCAGAGAAGAGACCGATCCATTTAGCTATCTTAAAAACCACAGTGTGACAAGATTTTATAGAAAATTCAAAGCTAAGCAGTAACCTCAGAAAAAGTCATTCATATTATAAATCTAAAAAACAAAGGATTAGTATCCAGAATGCATAACGAAGTCCTATACAGATCCTGCAGGAAAGCATAGAATGTGACAGTGACGCTCACCCTGCTGGCCTGGGCTCCAGCCCCGTGTTTATGATAGTTCGCTAGACATTCACATCTGGCTGTTTTATCCCTCACCTTCAACTCTGCTTGCTTGGAACTGAACTCGTCGTCTCCTCCCTCCCACCTTGCTCTTGCCCTGCTCTTCTTCACAAAGTGCCTGTCCCTCTAGCCCCACGTTTTTCCATGCAACTGTAATACCACGTGGTAAACCTTAGCGTTATCTCAGAATGGTGTTCAAGCAGGTGGTACCCGGTGGGCAGTCAGGAAATCGGTTGAGCTGATTGTGACGAGCTTTTTTGAAATATATGAAATAGACCAGAAAATAGCAAAATACATCAGGCAGAGAGTAGTTACTGTTTTATAAACTTTTTGTTTCACTTATGCACATATGTATGTATGTGTACTGGATCTTGATAGAAAACATAGTTCCGATTATGTTCTTAGTCAAAATTTGTTTACAATTCTTTTTAATGTTTATTTTTGAGAGAGAGAGAGAGAGAGAGAGAGAGACAGATGCGAGTCCAGGAGGGGCAAAGAGACAGGTAGACAGAGAATCTGAAATAGGCTCCAGACTCTGAGCTGTCAGCACAGAGCCCGATGGGGGGTGGGGGGGGGCGCTCCACCTCAGGAGCCCTGAGATCATGTCCTGAGCCGAAGTCGGACGCTAACTGACTGAGCACCGTCCCCCACCCCCCGCGCCCCAGTCAACAAAATTTTCAAAGCCATTACCTCTCCATCATCTACCGTTCCCAGTGGACCTCCAGGCCTTGCCAGCTGTGGCACTTCTCAGTCCCACTTGTACACTTGGTCTGTGTGCCTCCGTCCCCCCTTCAAGCCTCCGTTCTTACTGTTGCCAGGGGTGTCCAAACTTCCTCCCATTCCCTTTTAAGAAGCTTTCAGGAGTTGTCTGTTGCCTTAGAATAAGAGCCGAACTCCTGAGCACATCCTGAAAGGCCCCTTCTGCTCATAGCTGCTGTCATTTCCATGGAGCTGTTTGACTCCCAACAGAGTGGCTTACAGTTTCCCGAAAATGCTGTGTTCTGTCATGTAGCTAACTTTGTACCATGCGGTTTGATTTGCCTAAAATAACCGTCTATTTTGTTTCAAAAGTGATTTGCCTAAAATAACTATTTTGTTTCGAAACACTTTTTAAATGTAAAGTTTTCTCTGAAGGTTGCTTCTGCTTTCTTCTCAAGCATTTGCCTGCTCATTAATACAACTGTGCCGGCACTCTGCAGCCGTGTCACATTCATATGTACGTTTCCTATCTGTGACCCTATGGAAGCCATGAGTGTTTGGGTGCGGTGCCTGTGTCTTCTTTCCTTTGTTTTTGAAATGCCTGAGGCTGTCATTAGGAGCCACCCAAAGATTACAGAGTGGCTGCCTTATAAATAGTAAACACCTTGCCATTGAAAGAGTTCTAGAAGAACCTTGGCTATTAGTCAGCTGGAGCTACCATAGACTGGGTGGCTTGAACCACACACATTTATTTTTTTGCAGTTCTGGAGGGTAGAAGTCAAAATCAGGGTGCCAGCCTAGTCAGGTTCTGGCAGGGGCTCTCTTCCTGGCTTGTGGATGGCCTCCTCCTTGCCGTGTCCTCACACGGTGGCGAGAGTGAGCTTTCTGGTGTGTCTCCCATCCTGGGGGCCCCATCCTCATGACCTCATGTAGCCCCAATTACCTCCCAAAGGCCCATCTCCAGTTATCGTCACACTGGGAGTCAAGGCTTCAACATTCAAGTTTTGAGGGGGACAAGATTCAGTCCATAGCAGCAACCATAAGGGATATTTGTCATGGGCAATGTAAAAAGAACCCCTACATTGGGAAGAGCTTTGATCAGATTGTGTCTGAGGTCACTTCTAGTGTGAAGAGTTTGTAATGCTACTGCTGCCAACATTTTCTTCTTTTTTTATTATTAATCAGATGAACCTTCTAACCCTAAGAAAGCAAATGTGTTCTTCTCTTCCAATGGTTGTAATGAAGCCAGATCGGCTTTTCTTGACGATGGCTGGGATTCCTTGGCACCAGATCAAAGAGCTGATGACACGGAAGTGAGCAGTACTGACGCAGTGGACTTCCTGGAGCCATCTTGTCCTGGGAGCCTGGACGCCAGCAGAGGGCGCACTCACTCACAGTCCAGTGAGTTCGAAGACAGTGCCGACTGTGCTTTCTTGAATGAAACATACTCCATACATTTTTCTGAGTCAGAACGAAAGAATGAAAGTCTCATCCACTTAACTTCAGAATTGGATTCTGAAATGCAGAACACAGAAGGGGTGTGTTTTGATATTTTGGAGCATCAAGGTATTAAGATGATTGGCTTGGAAAGAACCTGCAAGATTTCAGATGACGATTATAAAGAAACTGCCGAAGATGAGCAGAAGCATGAGATCGACGAGGACTCCCAGCAGGAGTATCATAGTGCAGAGGAACAAGAACACATAAGTGCTCATGTATCTTTTGACCAGACGAAAACATTAAACACACCTGATCTGGAGGTTGTTGGGTTAAGAAATTCGGGTTATGAAGCTGAGTGTGCTAGCCATCTAGACGGTAATCGTGTCGAGTTGGCAAGTGATTCTAGCATCTTTTTAGATTCAGTTGATGTTTATGGACAAGAAGATGCACCCCGTGGCTCCAAGTTTCAGAATTCTGTTGTGTTAAGAGAATATCACGAACCAAAGCATGGCATGTGTAAGGAACAAGAGACTAGTTTAATGTACCACACGGTATTTGATGAAATTGTACTAGGGAGCAGTCCCCTTGAAAATCGGGAATCTCGATCTAAGAGTAGTTTCTTGAACCCTCAGAAAGCACTAAAAGCTACAACCTATATCGGCAAAATGAAATGTCAAATAATCGAAAGTAAAGATTTTTGTGGGAATGAAATCGTTGAGAACCAAAAGTTGCACCACCTTGGAAATCCTAGCACATTACAAGAAGACAGAGCTTTACAGGTGTTACTCCAACCCGGTCAAGATTGTCAGACTTCCTGGACCTCTGCTGTTGATGATTCAGTAATTTCTCACTGTGGATATTCACATTATAGAAGCCTACAAAATACCCCCAACCCAGCCTTAGATGTTTCCGTTACTACCCCGAGGATTACAGCCAGAGATCATGAAGCAGTGGATGAGATCTCCCTAAAAGCTGCTGATGACAGCACCACAAATAACTCGTGTTTTCCCAGCATAGAAGGAACACGTCCTGAGTTGGTGATGGATGCGGCAAGTGACAGAGTCACGGTTCATCAGACGGTGGACGTTTGCGCTGACTTTAGGGCTTGTTTCACAACCAGCAGGGCAACGAGTGCGAGACCTTCTGTGGTATCTACGTCAAGCAATACAGACATAACCATGATGAACAAAAGGCGGCCTGGGGAGTGGCAGGGTGAGAGACACAGAAGTGTGGCCTGTAATACAGATGGGCCACACAGCCGAGATCATGAAGACCCGCCGGTGACGATGAGCAGAGGACCCCTGGGGAACTCTCTCTCAGTTGACAGTTCAGAGCCTAATGGAAATCTCCTAAACAAGGTAAAGCCAATGTAACTCATAAGAAAATTTTATTTGACCTTATATGAAGGCAGTGTATGTTATAATTCAGCAAATTATGATGGGGGTTCCTGAGGCTTTTGTGAGAAAATGCCGGATGAGGGGAAACGGTGAACAGATTGCTACCAGACTCTAGCCACCTTTGGCGGCAGCTATTGATGCAAAGTCAGTTAGAAAGTGGATTTTACGTTTCACCAGTTGGGAACTCCAGATACGACGTATGTTGCTTGTCATATCTTTCTAATTTAGTTTTAAAACATGTTTTCCAGGATTCCCTGGAATTAAGAAAAACATCTGCTATCACAGACTTAAAGAAACATCCTGAAAGGTAAGTCAGATGTGTAAACTTAACAGATATACATGGGGAAGAGAATCAGAAGAATAATTTGCTTTTTTGTAAGGTATTTAACCATATAGAATAATAGTTAAAAAAGACCTTAAGAGATCATCCGCTTCAGCCATTTGCTTTCGAACAAATAAATATTAGGATAACGTATAATGTTAAAGCTGTTCACTTACTAAGATTCAGTCTCAGTAATTCCTTCAGAAACTCACGGCGTCTTATTCTATTTGTTCTACCCAAATCTGCATGAATTTAAGTACTCCATTTTCTTTCATTTTCTACCCCTATAGACCAAAACAAAATAGCACCGATGAAAACCTTCACACATTGGAAGAAGTAAATAGCTACTTTCACTGGAGTATTTTAATCTTGATTTTAATTCATTGTGTAATTTATTCTGCATCCGTGGAGAACCGCGTTGCGGGTTTGAAGGGGAAAGGGGAGGTCTCTCGGAAGCCAAGCTAGTTGTCATGCTCTGAGGTCATTTACTTTTTCCTTCCTTCATTCTTCGTTCTCCTAATGAGTTTAATCTGGTATCCAGTCCTCTAAAATTAAATGGAAGCGCTCATTTCCCATGGCAGAGGTGTTGAGAACGGCAGGAAGTGACAACCAGTAGCAAGGGAAGAATTATTAACCAAGAACTATTAACGTTCGAAAAATAATAGTGAGTTGAGGCTTTTTGATCTATTTACAGTAAAATATTTGCTTATGATAATGACCCTTAATTAATAAACATGTAAATCACGTCTGTATGAAAGAGAGAACGCATTTAAGAACCGTTTCCATCCAGAATGCTCGCAACTTTAAAAAATGTGGGTCAAGGCTTGAGTTAGGTTGAAAGTCTTCTGATTATGGATGAATAAAATTGATACTTTACTTTGGAATCCTTTTTCGGTAAAAGAAAGCGTACATCAGAAAATTTTTTACTTCTCTGACTTTTAGAAAGAGTATGTTTAGCTTCGACTTGACATCCTTGTCTTCTGAAGCTGTGGTGTGTTCGTGCGGCCTTTCCGTCCATAGTAGAAATTGATCGAAGCCTGGCAGGAAAAGGGAAGAAATGTTCAAATGTTTCAGAGGCGCGTCGTTACCGGAGAAAGATGTTTGGAATCTGACCTAACCCCGTCTTTTATTTTCCAGGGAATCTCTGCCTTGTGAAGAGGCGGGGAGGGGTTCGGCCTCCCGGTGCTGTGAGGACGCGAGGCGAAGAGCCGCGAGGGCAGAGCTGCACCTCCTGCACCTTCACTACCAGATGTGTCAGCGCCACTGCAGTGACATTTACAAGCTTGTCACGGAAAACAGGGAGGGATTCAGCAGGTGATTGTTCATTGTAGATCTGTATCTTGGGAATTTACCGCAGGCTTTAGATGTACACCAGAAGGCATCCTTAGTTTCTCTTTTCGAAAGGCAGAATGAGGGGAGGTCGTATCCGGTTCTGTTAGCTGGCCTGGGGGTAGCGGGCTTCCAAAAGGAATACGTTGCGACTTCGCGGAGAGGCAGCGGCGTATGTTGGGAGGAGGCGTCCGGCCAAAAGATAGAGCTGACGGGTTGCTGTTGCTGTTGTTTCATAAAGTCCCAAGTATGGCTGAAGTCAGTTGGAGGGTTTTGCGTGACATTCTGCCACATCCTCTCTAGCCTGTATGTGGAGGGTTGCTGTGCCGCCCCTAGAAAAACATCTTCTTTGGTTCCTTTTCTTTTACTAACCATTCCGAAGAAAAAAAATCTGTATAGATCTGGTAGAGTTCGAACTCGGGGTGTAACATAATCCAATAGTGTTCAGTGGATGACCTGTGCCTAAGTGGTTTTGTAAATTGAACTTCTGAACAGGAACCTGTGGAGTAACTGTGCTAAGAAGCAATTAGGATCAGCACTACTGTCTGTCTGGGGAGACTTGAAGGTTAGGTACGAGAGCTTGAAGGACAGAATACACAAGGGCAGGCCGCTGGAGGAGCTGCCCCCGCTGTCTGTGGAATCGAAGCTACTATCGACCTTTTCTACTTTGGCTTTCGCGGTATGTTTGTGTGTTTTAGAATTCAGATTTTACTTCATTTACACAGAATACATCTTAAACTAAGAGATTGTTCTTCCCTTTGCTCTCTTTCCAGCTAATGAAAGAGGAATCACACGTGTAAGTTATGGTTTCATCCAATGTAGAATTCATTAGATCTTAAAAACTGCTTAATTCGGTTAACTTTCAGTTTTCTGTTGGTTCTTTTTCAGAACACTGACAGATTCCTTCACGAAGTGTTTCTCTGTTTAGCTTTTCAGGAGCAGATTCTGAACTAGATAATCAAAGTACATGTGATGTTGACGTCCCTTCACGCCTAAAAAAGACTCCGTCTCAAGTGAGATTTTTAAAAAGTAGTTGATCGGGGTAAATCTTTAATTTTATGGCTTAAGCAAAGAAAACTGTAATGTTCGGAAGCCCTCACGTCTTTCTTTTCACTCGGCTCACTTTGTGTACTACCATTTGAGGGATGTAACTGGTTCGAAGGAACTTAATGTCCTGATCAGACCGATGTCAGCAGCGTATGTTCAGTGGGGTGACCATATATAACTTAGTGTCAAACCAGGAGACTTCTGAGGGTGGAAGGCAGTGACGTTAATGACTCCCTGTGACAGGTGTAAACCTGAACTGCATCAGGCAGACCAGGCCGTGTGGCCACCATCATAGTGTGATCCAGGGTGGTTAAAACTAAAAAATTGTTGCCCGTATCTCAGGAGGTAAAGTAATATCTCCTTCATTTTAGACCAGGCAGAGGTTTAATTCCTTTATTATTGAATTGATAAAAATAGTTTCTAAATGCCTTCCGTAGGTTTTCTTCATCTCTTTTGTTCCCCTAAGGAATTGTCTGTCAGATGGCAGTCTGTGCGAGAGCACTCTGCAAATTGTGAAGTGATACAGAAACACAGGTTTTGGTCCATTGTCAAGTGAGGCAATGGCGTAGAAAAGCTAAAGTTTATTTCTGTTTTCTGATTTTGCTCTTAACCCTGAGGTTATATTATTTGGGTAGTCTTAAATAAAAAGATGCATTTCGAGGCCAAAAGTAAAATACTTAATATTGAGTTATATACTTTTCTATTAACACATGATTAAAAGCAAATTACTTTAGCAAATGATGTGTTCCATTGTCTGCTTGTTTAAAAAAAGTCTCAGTTATCCACAAACAGATCTACAGCCAGATTTTTACATCTTCACATTTCTCACATAGTTTGTTAAAACATGTTAATTTAGTAATATATAATGTTTTGGAGGATTTTTTTTCATCACTGTAGTGGGAACAGTGATATAACCTGCTTATTTGGGGACAACAGTATTGTCTTTAAAAATACAAGATGCATGGGAATGCAAATTGGTGCAGCCGCTCTGGAAAGCAGTGTGGAGGTTCCTCAGAAAATTAAAAATAGACCTACCCTATGACCCAGCAATAGCACTGCTAGGAATTTATCCAAGGGATCCAGGAGTGCTGATGCATAGGGGCACTTGTACCCCAATGTTTATAGCAGCACTCTCAACAATAGCCAAATTGTGGAAAGAGCCTAAATGTCCATCCACTGATGAATGGATAAAGAAATTGTGGTTTATATACACAATGGAGTACTACGTGGCAATGAGAAAAAATGAAATATGGCCCTTTGTAGCAACGTGGATGGAACTGGAGAGTGTGATGCTAAGTGAAATAAGCCATACAGAGAAAGACAGATACCATATGGTTTCACTCTTATGTGGATCCTGAGAAACTTAAGAGAAACCCATGGGGGAGGGGAAGGGGAAAAAAAAAAAAAGAGGTTAGAGTGGGAGAGAGCCAAAGCATAAGAGACTCTTAAAAACTGAGAACAAACTGAGGGTTGATGGGGGGTGGGGGATGGGTATCGAGGAGGGCACCTGTTGGGATGAGCACTGGGTGTTGTATGGAAACCAATTTGACAATAAATTTCGTATATTGAAAAATAAAATAAAATAATGTGTAAAGAGTAGCTGTTACACGTGATAAAGAAATACTGCTTTTTACAAATAAAAGGTATATTTCAGCACACATTAAATATATTACTGTTAATTGTTAATGTGAAAAATACTAGCATACTTCTGAAAAGCCTCTCAAGTACTTCTAGTGTTGTATGTATGCCACACTTTGCTAACCATTGAAGGTGTTAGTTGCCATACACAGACTGGCTTCAAATCCTTACTCTGGTTACGTGTGGCCAACGTAAAGCAACAGGTTGCTTTCCTTGCAGTTGCTCGGCCAAAGGAAATGGTGGAGCTCTTGCTGCCTCCGTCGTCGTGCGGGCCACCCAGGGCCCATGGTGAGTGCCTACTGCGGAATAGTGTCCAGTAACTATCGGTCCTTATTTATTGTTTTTTTCATTATTTTAATCCTCAGATGTCCTTACTATCTGACGATAGTTCTCCTAAACAGGATACTTTACCCAAGGAAGATGGCTTAAAAAATGGTGACATAGATATAGACTTTAGTCAGCTGAAACTTGATGAAAAAGGTCAGTGTAAAGATGTAGTCCCGTGTCATTGCCAGAAAACTCAATAAAGTTTAAAATATTCCTAGTGCCCATTCATTAAATCAGAATAAATATTTTTAATTTACTGAATGTCATCAGTCTGATTATGAAAGTGAAATACATTCTTCTTACGTCTACTTAACATGTGTAAGGTTATTTAACGCCAAATAACCATACAGGCTTAATCTTCTGCTTCATGTTCTCCAATCTGAAAAGTCTTTCTTCTGTCCAATTTGCATCTATATAAGTCGTACTTTGTTTTTAGTTTTGCCCTCTATGGAAAAAGATGATAATTATTCCAAAAAGATCATTAATTCAGTTTTTAATGACATAGAGCTGCAGTACTGTTTAATCCCTTTTTTAAATGTTTGCTATTATTCTGTGTATAAAAATTTAATTTCACTTAAAGATCAGAAAAGTAAGGCCTTCAATAAACTGGGAATCAGTGTTAATTAAAGGAAAAGTGGCCCCTTTCCCCCACTCAAGCTTTCTCTCTCTCTTTCCCTGTCTAAAATTAAAAAAAAAAAAAAAATTTTTTTTTTTAAAGGGTGCCTGGGTGGCTCAGTCAGTTGAATATCTGACTCTTGATTTTGGCTTAGGTCATAATACTAGGGTCGTGGGATCGAGCCCCACGTGGGGCTCCATGCTGAGCTTGGAGCCTGCTTAAGATTCTCTTTCTCCCTTTCTCCCCTGCTCATGCAGTCTCGCTTTCTCTGAAATAAAAAAGTAATAAATAAACAAATAAATACTGGGAAGCAGATCACTCAGAATAGTACTTTTTATTCAGGGGCTACTGAAAAACCCTTCTCAAAGAATCTTTATGCTTGGTCTATACTTTGCTGATACTTATTTTTACCTAAAACTAATAATTGTCATCATGCTGATTCATTCTAAGAAGCTTGTTAGATAATTTCTCAGAGAGTTTAACATCATACATAATTCATAGCTACTTCTGATTAATTTCTCAGGCTGCAAAAATTACCGAGACGTAAGTGAAGACTGGTTTGATGCTAAAGAAAACCTGACAGGAGTTGACTTGTCAGGAATACAAGAAAATCAAATAGAGAAGGACAAAGGGGATCCAAAGTTTACACAAGGTTGGTTGTTAACGGTTTACTAAGAAATCCTGAATTACTGTAGCTCATCTTGTAGCCATCTCTTGTGTTATTCTGGGGACTAAACTTTTAATATTTTATTGTCGTGGCTTTCCTTTATAAATATAAAAAATAAGACATTGGACATTTGGAGGTCAATTTTTCTAGAAAGTAAATCCGTTTAAAATGTTCATTTCTCCTTCAGAAAACTGCTAAAAGCTTAAATCCCAGATTTGGTTCGCAGGTAGAGGTCCGCGTCCTCCCCCACCACTCAAGGCCAACACCAGTGCTCTTTCAGGGTGCTCTTTCCCCTTGACCCTCAGCAGACGTTTTCTAGCAGGAGGGGTATGTGGTGGACAGAACCAGCTTCCCAGTTTGTGTCAGGCACCCAGTGCTGTCTCTCAAATGGGCATGAGAGATCAAAACTGTCTGCTTTCCCTCACTTTCGTAATTTATTTCGTTTCAAGAATGTTTCCATCTTTAGATAGTCTTTAATTGCTTATAATCATTGTAATTTCCTCTCGTGTCCGTGATCATTGCCATTCTGTCATTTCTAGATATATGCTCCCTTCCTTTATTTTTTGCCTATATGTTTTCTTTTCTTTGACATAATGGCAATGGTTTTTAGGGGGGTCTTTTGGCTTGTATAAATAATGCTTACTAATATTTTTAAATAAAATGTAAGGAAATTTTACCTGAAGGTTCTCCAACCTGCATTAACCACTCTTAATATACTTTACCATCAATTTATGCATTTCTTTATGCATATATGTAATATACATATGCAGTTTAACATAAATGACATTATTTCATCTACTTTTATCGCAACTAATTTTTTTCCTTTCCTTGCGTTATTTTTGTCTACATCACTTGGCACGCACTGTGTACATAGCTTACTTGATCTGTGGACTGCCTTCCCACGGTAGCTCAGAGGGGTCGGATTTTTCTGTATTTCGTTCACTACCCATACCCAGTGCTACGTACAGTGTTCTGCCCGTGGGGTGTTTAGTGGTCATGTTTGTATTGAACTAGTGAAAGGAGGGTCTCCGTTGGCTCTCTGTAGCTCCTTGCTCCCTCACCCCAGTGTAAAAATCTACAGATAATTAGTTACGCTATTTTCTCTACAACAGTACATTATAAACCAAGAGATTAAAGGAAGTAAGTTAATGAAGAAGGTTGTTATTGCCTAGAGATGAAGGATTCTGCCTGAATCCCAGCAGCACCACTTAATGAGATTTGTGACCTAAACTCCTAAGACCTTGGCATCCTTCTCTACAGAATGGAAACGATGGCAGTTGCTGGGTCATGGGGTGCCCTTGAGCATTACACGAGGTGACGCGTATGCAGTGCTGGGTATATTAGAGAGTGAGAAATGTGAGAAAGTCAAGCTTAAAACTCTCCCACTATTATATACAAATAGGAAACAAATTAAAGCTGCTCTAAGAATTCATTCAACAGATATCTGTTGTCTACCACTGATGTGCCAGCTTATAGGTTTGGACAGTAAATTGAAAGAATCTCAGTTCAGTAAATCCTTCTTGATTTCAGACCAAGTTCTCTTCAAAATAGGGACCGTGAAAATGCATTCTAAGAATTCTGAATTTTATCAAACCAAAAATACATCTGTAATCCTAATATTTGTGGTTCCCAAAAAGTGCTATGTAAATCAAGTTATTTGTACCCCCCCCCCTTTTTTTCAATGTGCCGTTACCACTGCCACAGGCTGATATTTTTCTGATTTTGAAGGTTTTGTTGGTGGGATGCTTCCCCAGCAAAGGAATAAACATAAACCCTGGCCAGTGTTACCATGGGGGCAGCTAGGATCCTGTGTGCATCCAGCATCGTAGACAGCACTTCTCTGCACCAACGGCAAGGGAAAGACGCCTTTCTTGGTTATGATGTACTCGATTATCTGATTAGACGTTATTGACCCGTTTTTGAGCTGCAAGAGGCTTAGTATCAACCGATCCAGTCTCTGTGTTTTGAGGATGATGGGTTTAAGGCCCCCAAACCTTCAACCTGTACTCTAGGCTCTCGGTCTTCAGTCTAGTGCTGATATTTGGTAGTAACTGCGTACTGAGCTTTGTAATCATAAGAAAAAAGGTTTCAGGGTTCTTTTCAGATATCACAACAATAACGGTCATCTTCTGTTCTACATTGTTTCTCTACAAGCAGAAATGAAAAATTCTGAACCTTTACGAAAAGAGAAAGGTTATTTGATACATGTCGGTGGTCTCTGCCCTTCAGTCTCTGAGGTATGCCGGGACTCATTTTTTGAGTTTCATTGTACAACCCATGAAATGTTCATATTTCGATTATTTTTCTCCCTACCTTTCACAAACTTTTACTTTTCTTTTAGGCTGACTTAAGGTCTCATTTCCGGAAATACCAAGTTTCTGAAATTGCGATCTATGATTCAACTAATTACAGGTATGTGTCCCACATTCAGTAAATGTGCGCTTGCTGGGTGTCTGCCGTGTGCCAGAAGTTCTGTAGTGGACATCAGCCACAGCCCTGCTAAAATCCAGGGCCACTGCCACGGAGGTTTCCCAGCCTGGTAGAGGGAGTCACGTTAGCTACGTTAAACACATTAGCTAAAGTCACTAATTGGAGGCGTTTGGTTTTCTTTATATTCATTTTTGAGAGGGAGGACGAACAGAGGATCCGAAACAGGATCCATGCTGACAGCAGAGAGCCTGCTGCTGGGCTCGAACTCATGAACCAAACCGTGAGATCATGACGTGATCTGAAGTCAGATGCTTAACTGACTGAGCCCCCCAGGTGCCCCAATTGGTGCTGTTCTTTTTTTTTTTTTTAAGTTTATTTATTTATTTGGGCAGGAAGGGGCAGAGAGAGTAGGAGAGAGAAAATCCCAAGCAGGCTTCATACTGTCAACACGGAGCCCAGTGTGGGTCTCGAACTCATGAACCATGAGATCATGACCTGAGCTGAAGTCACTTGGTGCTGTTCTGAATCAAATCTTTCATTGTACCTTTTGATTTGCCATTAATTTAGCTAGACGGCTTATGGTTTGGGTTCCGTTCCCAGGTGCATCAGTAGCTTGCTGAATAAATTTGGGCAAGTTACTTAACCTTTCTGTACCTCAGGCTCCCATCTGTAAAGTGAGGATAACAATAGTACCTTCACAGCTCTGAAACTATCATTAAATAAGTAAAGCAATATGAGTAAAGCCTAGCTTCCAATAGCGCTCAGAAAATTGTACTTTTATTTTTTTAATTACCTTTTGGTTGAGGCTTTTCTGTTTTTTACATCGTCTGCATATAGTCATTTCCAATATGTATCGTGCCACTTTCTGTTTTGTGATGATTGTAGGAACATTCGAAAGTATCAAATAGTAATGGTGATAATTTCATGGAAATGGCCTTAACTGTTTTATCACTAATGATGATAGCTTTCTATTTCAGATATAAAAGTCTTTACCAATTAAGAAAATATCCTGTCTGTAGTTGGGGGTTGAAATTTATTAAAAATAGTTGTTGAATTTTGTCTTAAATGGAGTCACTCAAGATCATGTGCTTGGTTAATTTGACCTATTGGTATGTTGTTAATACATTTCACTACATTAAATTAGTTTTGTAATCCTTGAAGTATCACTTGATGTGAAATATTTTTTTAGTGTTTGTTGCATCTTTTTTTAAAAAAACTTTGTGTTTTTTTTATTGCTTGAAATATTACACATTTTGTGTGGAAATTTAGAAGGCACAACCAAAAGGAAAAATACAAGAGGTTATGAAAATATATTCGTAGTCCCTTCTTTTGAAAACAACTCCTTTTCAGATTTGGTGTATGTCCTTCCGTTGACACGCCTAGAGCCGGTGCTTACAGAAAGGTGACTCATTTTCAGATGGATGGTTAAAATTCTGGCTGGATTTTCTGACTTCTTTTTTGGCCCTTTTATTTTGTCCCTATCAAGGTCCTGAGGATATTCTCTTACATATTCTGCCAAATGTTTTTAAAATCTGCCTTCCACAGTTTAAGCCTTTGATCTACCTGGAGGTTATGTTTGTGTATAGAGATTAATTCTAATTTCTTTAGAATGGATAACCAGCTGTCCTAAAACAACTAATCTGTGTTGGTCTGTCAGATAGCAACTTTGCAAATGTTTCCCAGTAAATTTTAATATAAAATCAATAGAGAATTCATAAGAAATGCTATCTTTTATTTCCCCTCTTTAGTTTGTTTTATTCAGTTACTCTAAATAAATATTCTTCCTAATTCTAATCTAAGGTAAGTAGAATAACTTTTTTATTTTTAAGAGCAGCTGTCTTGTAAAAGATACGTATTTGTCTTATCCAGTAGTTACAAAGTGAAGTTTGAGGCAATTTAAAGTCATTAACAACCTTTCGGTTTTCTGCTTTTATGTGTTAGGTATGCATCCCTTGCTTTTAAAAAAAGCATTGATGCGAAGATGGCCGTGAAAGAAATGAATGGGATAGAAATAAATGGGAAATCGGTAAATGTGCGTCTTGTGAAAACTCCTGGAGAATATACATCATCTCTTTCCTACAAAAATGGAATGGAGAGAAGCACCAGCAAGGAAATTAGCTCAGCCTCCTCTGTTTCGAGATTGCCCAGAACTAGGCCAAGGCAGCTGGGATCTGAGCAAGACAGCGAGGTTAGTTTTCTTGATGGATCCCGTACATGGTCTCTGTATATGCCAGGCTGCAATAAGGAGCTTTGCAGAACAAGTAACTCTAGAATCAGGGATCTTGAAGTGGGAACGAGAATGGTAACCTGAACCTTGGACCCAGCCTAACCTGTTCTTTGTGCCAGTCCAGTAGCTCTTGGCGGTGGAGGGGGAATGTAGATCTTTGTAGTTTCTCTTTACCATTAATTAGGCTCTTCACCAGTGCTTGCCAGTATTTTTTTTGTCTCTCATTTCGCAGACAGTATTGCTGTGCAAGTAGTTAATTACGCTCTCATCATCCTTTTTACACAGTTAATCTTAGCACAAAATTGTTAAAACCACAAAATAAAGTGATTGTGTTATATATGCCCCCGATTCTGCCTTATCAGGGTCTTAAAACACCACATGAACAGGGATGAAGTCGCCTCATTCACTCCCATCTCTCCACTGCTCAGCAAAGTGCCTGGCATTCTAGAACATCATTCCAGAATATTGTCTTATGTTCCATTTCCTTTTCTTATGATCTCACTTTTTCCAGAATGTCATATAAATGATACCATGTACCTTATTTGTCTGAGCTCCTTTGAGATTGATCCATGTTGTTGTGTGTATAGCATTTCATGCTGTTCATGTTTTGACCATTTTTATTGGCTTTTTTTTTAACTTTTTTTAGGTTTTCATTTAAATTCCACCTAGTTAATATGCCGTATAATATTAGTTTTTGGTATGCAGTGTAGTAATTCAACACTTCCTTATATCAACCGGTGCTCATCATGGCGGTCATATGTTGACATATGTTCCATCTATCCCTACTTTGTTGAGGGTTTTTATCAAGAATAGAGGCTGTATTTTTTCAAATGCTTTCTCTGCATTTTTTGACAGGATCATATGGTTCTTTTTTCTTTATTGACGTGGTATATCACAGTTGATTTGCGAATATTGAACCAACCCTGCAGCCCAGGAATAAATCCCACTCGGTCATGGTGAATAATTCTTTTAATGTACTGCTGCATTCGATTAGCTGGTATTTTATTGAGAATTTTTGTATCCATGTTCATCAGGGATATTGGCTTGTAATTCTCTTCTTTAGTGGTGTCTTTGCCTGGTTTTGGAATCAAGGTAATGCTGGCATCATAGAATGTGTTTGGAAGTTTTCCTTCCACTTCTATTTTTGGGACAATTTGAAAAGAATAGGAATTATTCTCCTGGGAAGCCATGTGGCCCAAGACTTTTGTTTGTTGGGAGATTTTTGATTACTGATTCAATTTCTTTGCTTGTTTTGGGTCTGTTCAAGTTTTCTATTTCTTCCTGTTTCAGTTTTGGTAGTTTGTGAGTTTCTAGGAATTTGTCCCATTTCTTCCAGATTGTCCGGTTTGTTGTCGTATAATTTTTCATTCGTAATTTCATTCATAATTTTATCTATTTGGGTCCTTTCTCTTTTCATTTTGATAAGTCTGGCTAGAGATTTATCAATTTTATTAATTCTTTCAAAGAACCAGCTGTTTGTTTTGTTGATCTGCTCTACTAGGTCTTTTTTGTTTCTACATTGTTTATTTCTGCTCTAATCTTTATTATTTCCCTTCTTCTGCTGGCTCTAGGGTTTATTTGCAATTCTTCTAGCTTCTTCAGGTGTAAGGTTAGGTTGTGTATTTGAGACCTTTCTTGCTTCTTGAGATAGGCCTGAGATATTCTTCCTCTTAGAACTGCCTTTGCTGCATCCCAAAGGTTTTGAATTGTTGTGTTTTCATTTTCACTTGCTTCCAAGTATTTTTTATTTTTTCTTTAATTTCCTGGTTAACCCATTCATTCTTTAGTAGGGTGTTCTTTAACTTGCATGTATTTGAGGGCTTTCCAAATTTTTTCTTGTGGTTGACTTCAAGTTTAATTGCATGTGGTCTGAAAATATGCATGGTATGATCTCAGTCTTTTTGTACTTGTTGAGGGCTGATTCATGCCCCAGTATGTGATCTATTCTGGAGAATGTTCCATGTGCACTTGAAAGTAATGTATATTCTGCTGCTTTATGATGAAATGTTCTGAATATATGTTAATCCCACGCAGTCCAATGTGTCATTCAAAGGCACTGTTTCCTTGTTGATTTTCTGCTTAGAAATATCTGTCCATTGCTGTAAGTGGGTGTTAAAGTCACCTATTATTCTTGTATTGTTATCAATGAGTTTCTTTATGTTTGTTAATTAATTGGTTTATAAATTTGGGAGTTTCACATTGAGGGCATAAATATTTATAATTGTTAGATCTTCTAGTTCATCTGATAAAAGTATGGCTACTCCAGCTTTCTTTTGACATCCATTAGCATGATAGATGGTTCTCCATCCCCTCACTTTCAATCTGCAGGTGTCTTTAGTACTAAAATGAGGCTCTGGTAGGCAGCATATAGATTGATCTTGGTTTTTTAGCCATTTTGATACCCTGTGTCTTGATTGGAGCATTTAGTCCATTTACATTCAGAGCGATTCTTGAAAGATACACATTTAGTGCCGTTGTGTTAACCTATTGAGTTCGTATTTCTAGTGATGTTCTCTGGTCCTTTCTAGTCTTTGTTGCTTTTGGTCTTTTTTTTCTCTACTCAGAGAGTACCCCTTAAAATTTCTTACAGGGTTGGTTTAGTGGTCACTAACTCCTTTAGTTTTTATTTGTCTGGGAAATTCTTTATCTCTCCTATTCTGAATGACAGCTTTGCTGGTTAAAGAATTCTTAGCTGCATATTTTTCCCATTCAGCTTGTTGAATGTATCCTCTCACTCCCTTCTGGCCTGCCAAGTTTCTGTGGACAGAGCTCCTGTGAACCTGCTCTATCTTCCCATGTAGGTTAAGGTGTTGTTTCGTTTTGTTTTGTTTTGTTTTTACCTTGCTGCTTTCAGGATTCTTTCCTTGTCTGAATATTTTGTGAATTTGACTGTGATATGCCTTGGCAATGGTCGACTTTTGTTGAATTTGATGGGAGTTCTCTGCTTCTTAGATTTAGATGTATGTGTCCTTCCCTAGATAAGGGAAGTTTTTAGCTACTTTGTTTGAATAAACTTTCTGCCCCTTTTGCTTTCTCTTTGTTTTCTGGGACTCCTATGATACAAATATTACTCCTTTTTAATAAGTCACTGGGTTCCCTAAATCTACCTCCGTGATCTGTTAGCTTTTTCCCTATTCTTTTCAGCTTCATTATTTTACATAATTTCATCTTCTGTATCACTGATTTGCTCCTCTGCTTCATCCATCCTCATTTTTATGGCCTCCATTTGGGTTTGGATCTCAGTTATGGCGTTTTTAATTTTGGCTTGACTAGATTTTAGGTTTGTTTTTTGTTTTTTTTTTTATCTCTGCAGGAAGGAATTCTCTGATGTCTTCCATGCTTTATTTAAGGCCCAGCTAGTATCCTTATAACCATTGTTTTAAATTCTAGTTCAGTCATCATACTTATATCTGTATTGATTCAATCTCTGGCCATGAGATCTACTTCCTATTCTTACTCTGGGGTGAATTCCTTAATTTTGTCATTCTGTCCAGAAAGAAAAGAAGGAAAACAAAACAAACAAAAAAAGAAAAAACAAAAACAAACTAGATCCTGGGTGTGTTTAGGTCTGCTTGTAAAAAGAATCTAGATTCAAAAATTTTAAATAAATGAAATGAAAATAAATAAAAAAAATATCTAAAAATATGTACATAAATTTTAAAAATAATAAGAAATTTAAAAGGATTTGAAAAAAATGAAAAAAATAAAAAATTTAAAGAATAAAAGTAAACAGCAAGCTAGATCCTATTTCCCCTGGAGCTAAAGCTTTGCAGCACTATGATCAATAGACTTGGTGCAAGAGAGGGGTTTATGCTGGGCTTCTGAGGGAGGGGCCTGCTGTGCTGATTCTCAGGCTGACTTATTTCAGTGGAGATGCACCTCCAGGGTGCAGGGGGGCAGGCAGGTGTAAGTGGTCCTGTCCTCCACTATGTGGCGCTGTCTTGCCCCCTGAAGGCTTTCATGCCTGATGGGTGGAATGAATATGGCCATGCCTTGCTCTCTAGCCCAGGATGAAAGATTGCATCCCTACTCTTCAGGGAACCCTCACAGAAGAGTAATCAGTCACCCTTCTTGCATCCCCCAGTTTCCGTCAGAACTCTGCATTCACCCTGCCTGTGTCTGAACTTTTTTATCTCAGATGTGCAACTGAGTTTCAAAACTCCAAATTTTAGGCACTCCTGCTTGGATTGGCACTGTTCCTCTGGGGGAGGGTCTCCCCACGCTTTTGCCATTTGCTTTCTGACCTTGCAAGGAAAGTGGTGGTACGACCCCGCAGTGGTTTGGAGTTTATCACAAAATAGAGCAGACAGCCTGCGCCCTGCTCGCTGCCCTCAGCGGCCGTCCCGCTCCTGTGCCTGGAACCGTGCAGCACGTTGGCACCACCTGTTCTCACTCGTGCAACTGCACCCCACTTTGCAACCTGAGCACCTTTAAGCCAGGCACATCCCCCACCATAGCAAAGTGCTAAAAATTCAGATTTTGCCCTCTGAAGCTTATACTACTTTGGGGTAGCCTCCATAAGCAGGCTCACTCCCCACGGCTGGACCCACAGTTGTATCTCCCCCAAGTCAACTCTCCACACCTGCTACCTTCCAGAAGGTGGTCACTTTTCTACTTGTAGACTCACAGGTTTTGTTCTCTCTCCGCTTGATTTGTAGGGTGTACAGAAGGATGTGATAACTATCTAGTTGTGTTGGAGGGATGAGACAAGCTTCGGGTGCCCTTACGCCGCCATCTTGACTCCTCCCTCCGAGTTAATTCTTATTTAATATGTGAGATATTGTCACCTTTCTTTTCTCAGATTCTCAAGATTTTTTCATCACATTCATTTATTCAGAAGAGGCTTATTGTCTACAACGAGAGGCAGAACCTCTCTGCTGTCTGCTCATTATGTGACTGGGCAGATTACCTAATCTCTGTGTCTGAGCTTCCTTATCTTAAAACGGGAATAATAGTTCCTACTTGGCAAATGTTGTGAGGTTTAAATGAGGTTAATACAAAAAAAATTTTAGAACCGTGCCTGGCACAGAAAATGCACTCAGTCGATGTAACTATTAGTGTTGTTGTTTGCCAGTAATTGGGCTCTTTCTTAGAAATCTCCTCTTTTCTGTGGCTGAGCTATCAATTGTATCCCAAACTTTCATTTATTCAAGTGATTATACACCCATTGTATACATAAATACTCTAAGCACTGGGAAGGCAGCAGTGAACAAAACAGACCAAAAAATATGTGTTCTTATACAGCCTAAAGCTAGTGAAGGAGATACAGTATTAAGCAATTAAGTAAAATAGGTAATATTCTGGGATAGGTATAATATTTTGTATATCTCGGCCTGTCTTTTTATTTAAACTTTAAAGTCTCAGCCCTTCCTTTTTTAAACTTTTATGGGATATACAGTGGTTTCCTACAATTTATAGCCAACTTTCACAGTTCATAGTAATTAATCATTTTATTGTCGTCTGTTTGATTGGATTGTAACTTTCATAAGTGGAAGGGATTCTAATTTACATCACTAGCTTTCCCTCCATAGTATGTGGCCCACTTCTGGACATAGTTTGTATTGATTATATATTTAGTAAATAAAATGTAGGATATTTACAGTTACCATGTAAACCAGCCTTCCTCTGTCAGGTTGGGTAAGAATTAAGCCTCCGTGCTCTAAGCCTAAGATACCCACTGTATATGGTGAATTAACCTCTCTTCTGTGCACCAGAAATGGAACTAGCTATGTCCTATCTTTGGGGAAATTGAGAAAGTAGTTGATACCTTTGTTCTGTGGGTCAGATGAAGAATCCCAGTTGAGAAAGACTGATTTAGACATAGCTTCAAATATTTTGTAACTACTATTAGAGAACAGGTGTGGCATTTTTTTTAACTAACATGGCTCTGAACACGGCTCAAGGAAATCTGCTTGATGTAAATAATCCCAAATCAAAGTAAATTTCTTAGGAATTTCGATTTTACCATTTATAATTTTAAATTCTGTTTTAATTACATAAGCTGACGTGTCTATATAATGGTTCCTGCTTTTAAGAAAACTTTAACATGCTTATTTAGGGTGTCAAGAAGAATTGTAAACAGATTGAATCTCCTAAATTATTACCTGATACTCCTATTCGATTCATACCTCCAAATACGTTGAATCTGCGTAGCTTTACCAAAATCATGAAGAGACTGGCTGAACTACATCCAGAAGTTAGCAGGTAATGAATGACTTCAATTGTGTTTTAAGTGGTTTTAGTATTTTTATGTACAAATATAGTTCAATGCAATAGCTTACCCATATTTAGAATGTGCTGCTTTGGAAAGGACAAGTGCTCATGTGTGTTTTCCTTTTGCGTAGAGACCATATTATAGATGCTCTTCAGGAAGTAAGAGTAAATCATAAAGGTTTTCTGAATGGCTTATCTATTAATACTATTGTGGAAATGACTTCATCTGTTTTGAAAAACTCTGATTCCAGTTAGGAATAAAAGAAGCAACAAGAGGTAAATTAAGCATATATTTTATATTTAAATATTACTTAAACATTGTAAGCTATTGGGGCGCATGGGTGGCTCAGTAGATTGAGCATCTGACTTCATTTTGGCTCAGGTCATGATCTCAGAGTCATGGGATTGAGCCCCGTGTTGAGCTCCGTGCTGAGCATGGAGCCTGCGTAGGATTCTCTCTGTCCCTCTGTCCCTCTCCGCCACTTGTGCTCATGCATTCTCTAAGATTAAAAAACAATTTTTTTAAGCTATTGATTTTGTTTTCAAATAGAAATAGTATTAAATTTAAAAATAATGATATTATAAAATTAAAAAGCAAATACACCGTATTAGTTAACTCTTAATGCAAAACCAGTTACCCAAAACTTGATTGGCCTACACAACATTTATCATCTCATAGTTTGCAGGTCAGGATTCAGCAGTGGCTTAGCTGGGTGGTTTTAACGTAGGGACTCTTGTGATGTTGCAGCAAGGTATTGCCTGGGCTGCAGTCATCAGGAGGCTTGACGGACACTGGAGGATGTGCTGCTAGGACGGCTCATTCCCAGGACTGTTGGCCACATGGGCCTCACCGCATGGGCCTCTCCTCGGGGCTGCAGTATCTGTACGTTGTGGCAGCTGGCTTCCCCAGAGCGGAGCAAGATGGACGCTCCAGTTTCTTTGTGACCTGTCACACTCCATGGTTTCTGTCACGTTCTTTTAGATGTGAGTCACTGTGTGCAATCCATACTCCACAAGAGGGGATTAAGTTCCATCTCTTGAAGAAAAGTATATCAAAGAATTTGTGTATATGTTTTTTAATTACATGCACCAACATAGGATCTTTTGTTATAGTGAATGGGGATTTGTTTTCACTTATACCTGTCTAGGTGATTAAAGCCAGCTTTTATAGACAGCAGATCAAAAAGCCGAATAAATTTAAAGAATATCTGTTAAACAAGGCACTGG
The DNA here is from genome assembly GCF_046562875.1 of Panthera onca. Lineage (NCBI taxonomy): Eukaryota > Metazoa > Chordata > Mammalia > Carnivora > Felidae > Panthera > Panthera onca. The sequence goes on along the minus strand of NC_138346.1, from coordinate 3,440,529 downwards.
GGAGCTGTCGAGGTAATGAGGAATCGGTGGGCCAGGGTGCAGCGATGAGTCTCAGGGAAACGTGCCCAGTGTCGGGACCACTTTTTCCGTGCTATTATTGGCAGAGGGGGAGCTAGTTTAAGGGACCCTCGGATGGCATTGAAGCCAGGGAGATGGGGCGTTGGTGAACTCTCAGCAATGGGTTGGAACCTCAGCAGGTTAAGTAACTGAACCAGAAACAGAGTTCCTCAGAGAGACTGTAACTCAGCTTCAGAAGTTATTTCCTAAGTTGGAGGGATCTGGGGTTATTTCTTTCATGCACCTAGAGGAAATGAAGAAAAGAATTCTCTGGAATAAAGCAGTATCATTTTAGGCTTCAAATCATTTCTGCCAACAATTTTGCACATACCAGTTATTTAGTAAATAAGAGTGCACAATCCAAAATAACTAATAAATGAAGTGAGACCACATGAATGAAAATTAGCATAAACACTAGATTATAGAAATTACCCACAGGGACTCCAAATGTTTAAGTTATCAGACACATTAAAAAAATACATGCTTATAGGGATGCCTGAATGGCTCAGTTGGTTAAGCATCCAACTCTTGATTTCAGCTCAGGTTGTGATCTTCCAATTTGTGAGACCAAGCCCTGAGTCGGGTTCCCACCCTTGACAATGCAGAGCCTGCTTGGGATTCTCTCTCTCTCTCCCTCTCTCTCTCTCCCTCTCTCTCTCTCTCTCTCTCTGCCCCTCCTCAGCTTATGCCCGTGCTCTATCGCACACGTGTGCGCTCTCTCTCTCAAAATAAATATTTTTTAAAAAAGAAGAAAACACATATTCTTATATGTGATAGACTGTTGCAAAAATGGCCATAGCTGTTCTCTTCCCTGCACTCATGACCGTGTGCAATGTGACTTTGAGGCTCCTTTCATCAGGATGTGCAGTCTGTTTTCCCACCCACTTGAATCTGGACCAGCCTTTTGACTTGCTTTGACAAGTTGTGCCATTTCGAAGCCTGGTCTTCAAGAGGACGTGATTACTCTGCTCTCTGAAACCACATGAAGCCCCCATCTGCTAGAGGACAAAAGATTACAGGGAAGACAGCCGAGGCATCCCAGCCTGTAACCAGCTGCCCCCAAACGTGTGACTTGGCCTAGATCCAGAGATCACCTCCCCAGCCTGGCAGCTGCCCCTGAAGGCCCTAGTGAGCCTGACCAGGACGAGAAGAATCACTCCCCTGAGTCCAGCCCATTGCTGAACTGTGGATTTATAGGCTTGAATAGATGGCCATTGTTTCAAGCTACTAAGCTTTGAAGGTGATTTATTACACACAAGAGCTAACATTCAGATTTATTATAGTAAGGGGAGCAAAAGACAAGATTGAGAATTTCAACAGAGAAATGAAAATCTTTTAAAAATGGAAATTCCACTAACAAAAAATGAAAAACTAAAAGTACTGAGTTAATAGGTTCCATGGCATCTTAGGCAGATAGTTGAAGTGAGACTTAGAAAGATGGGTGAGAAAAAAACTGTGGAATGAAGCAGAGAGAGAGAAAAGGTTGGAAAACATGAGAGAGAAGGTAAGAGAGAGGCACTGTGAGATGCTCACTGTGTGTGCAACCAAGTTTTAATAGGAAGGAAAGAGAAGGAAGAGGGGCGCCTGGGTGACTCAGTCGGTTAAGCACCTGACTCTCGATTTTAGCTCAGGCCATGTTCTCACAGCATGTGAGTTCAAGCCCCCATTGGGCTCTGTGCTGACAGCACAGACCCTGCTTCAGATTCTCCCTTTCCCTCCCTCTCTACCCTCTTCTGCTATCTCTCTCTCTTCCTCTCTCAAAATAAATAAACTTAAAAAAAAAAAAAGGAAAACAGAACAGACATAATTTTGGGGAAAACAAGATGGCTGAAATATTGTTTTAAGTGGTGAAAAACCAAGCCACAAATTCGGTAAAATCCTATTCAAATCCCAAGCAGGAAAAATAAAAAGACTTCAGTAGATGAGAGAAAAACTGCTTAATAAAACAAAGCTAAAAAGAAAATGTATAAAACAGCTAGAGGAAAAAGAATTTACCTAAAGAGTACAACAATTAGATTGACATCTGATTCTTAACAGAAGCCATCAAATAATTCTGCAAACCTTGGGTTCTTTACTCACAAAAAGAGCCTTCAAGAATAAATGTGAAATAAATATGTTTTTACTCAAGAAAAAACTAAGATAATTTGTTTCTTAGAAAACTTGTTACAGTAAAGAAAATACTAAAGAGTGTTCTCTAGGAAGAAGGAAAGTGATTTTATTTAATTTAATTTATTTATTTATTTATTTTGCATTTTTTAAAGTTTACATCCGAATTAGTTAGCATATAGTGCAACAATGATTTCATGAGTAGATTTCTTCAATGCCCCTTACCCATGTAGCCCATAACCCCTCCAGTAACCCTCGGTTTGTTCTCCATATTTAAAAGTCTTTTAGGTTTTGTCCCCCTCCCTGTTTTTATATTATTTTTGCCTCCCTTCCCTTGTGTTCATCTGTTCTGTGTTTTCAAGTCCTCATATGAGTGAAGTCATGATATTTGTCTTTCTCTGACTAATTTCGCTTAGCATAATACCCTCTAGTTCCATCCACGTAGTTGCAAATGGCAAGATTTCATTCTCTTTGATTGGCGAGTAATACTCCATTGTGTGTATGTGTGTATATACTCCATGTGTGTATACACACACACACGCACACACACACACACACACACACACACACCACATCTTCTTCATCCATTCGTCCATCGATGGACATTTGGGCTCTTTCCATACTTTGGCTGTTGTCAGTAGTGCTGCTATAAACATTGGGGTGCATGTGTCCCTTCGAAACAGCATCCCTGTGTCCCTTGGATAAATACCTAGTAGTGCAATTGCCGGGTCAAAGAGTAGTTCTATTTTTAATTTTTTGAGGAACCTCCATACTGTTTTCCAGAGTGGCTGCACCAGTTTGCATTCCCACCAACAGTGCAAAAGGGTTCCTCTTTCTCCGCATCCTTGCCAACATCTATTGTTGCCTGAGTTGTTAATGTTAGCCATTCTGACAGGGGTGAGGTGATATCTCATTGTGGTTTTGATTTGTATTTCCCTGATGATGAGTGATGTTGAGCATTTTTTCATGTGTCAGTTGGCCATCTGGATGTCTGGAGAAGTGTCTATTCATGTCTTCTGCCCATTTCTTCACTGGATCATTTGTTTTTTGAGTGTTGAGTTGGATAAGTTCTTTATAGATTTTGGATACTAACCCTTTATCTGATATGTCGTTTGCAAATATCTTCTCCCATTCTGTCGGTTGCCTTTTAGTTTCGCTGATTGTTTCCTCCACTGTGCAGAAGCTTTTTATTTAGACAAGGTCCCAATAGTTCATTTTTGCTTTTGTTGCCCTTGCCTCCAGAGACGTGTTGAGTAAGAAGTTGCTGCGGCCAAGATCAAAGAGGTATTTGCCTTTCTCCTCGAGGATTTTGATGGCGTCTTACATTGAGGTCTTTCATCCATTTTGAGTTTATTTTTGTGTCTGGTGTAAGAAAGTGGTCCAGGTTCATTCTTCTGCATGTCGCTGTCCAGTTTTCCCAGCACCACTTGCTGAAGAGACTGTCTTTATTCCATTGGATATTCTTTCCTGCTTTGTCAAAGATTAGTTGGCCATACATTTGTGGGTCCATTCCTGGGTTCTCTATTCTGTTCCATTGAAATGAGTGTCTGTTTTTGTGCCAGTACCATACTGTCTTGATGATTACAGCTTTGTAGTATAGCTTGAAGTCTGGGATTGTGATGCCTCCCGCTTTGGTTTTCTTTTTCAGGATTGCTTTGGCTATTTGGGGTCTTTTCTGGTTCCATGCAAATTTTAGGATTATTTGTTTAAGCTCTGTGAAGAATGCTGGTGTTGTTTTGATAGGGATTGCATTGAATATGTAGATTGCTTTGGGTAGTATCGACATTTTAACAATATTTGTTCTTCCCATCCAGGAGCATGGAATCTTTTTCCATTTGTGTGTGTGTGTGTGTGTGTGTGTGTGTGTGTGTGTGTGTGTTCTTCATTTCTTTCATAAGCTTTCTATAGTTTTCAGTGTATAGATTTTTCACCTCTTTAGTTAGATTTATTCCTGGGTATTTTATGGGTTTTGCTGCAATTATAAATGGGATCAATTCCTTGATTTCTCTTTCTTTTGCTTCATTTTTTGTGTATAGGAATGCAACTGATTTCTGTGCATTGATTTTATATCCTGCAACTTTGCTGAATTCATGAATCAATTCTAGAAGTTTGTTAGTGGAATCTTTTGGGTTTTCCACATAGAGTATCATGTCATCTGTGAAGAGTGAAAGTTTGACCTCCTCCTGGCCGATCTGGATGCCTTTTATTTCTTTGTGTTGTCTCATTGCTGAGGCTAAGACTTCCAATACTATGTTGAATAGCAGTGACGAGAGTGGACACCCCTGTCTTGTCCCTGACCTTAGGGGGAAGGCTCTCAGTTTTTCCCCATTGAGGATGATATTAGCGTTGGGTCGTTCATATATGGCTTTTATGATCTCGAGGTATTCTCCTTCTATCCCTACTTTCTTGAGGGTTTTTATCAAGAAAGGATGCTGTATTTTGTCAAATGCTTTTTCTGCATCTATGGAGAGGATCATATGGCTCTTGTCCTTTCTTTTATTGATGTGATGAATCACATTGATTGTTTTGTGGGTATTGAACCAGCCCTGAATCCCAGGTATAAATCCCATTTGGTGGTGGTAAATAATTTTTTTAATGTATTGTTGGATCAGGTTGGCTAATATCTTGTTGAGGATTTTTGTATCCATGTTCACCAGAGAAATTGGTCTATAGTTCTGCTTTTTAGTGGGGTCTCTGTCTGGTTTTGGAATCAAGGTTTAGTGGGGTCTCTGTCTGGTTTTGGAATCTGGCCCTGGACTCATGTTTTTGGGGAAATTTTTGATTACTAATTCGATTTCTTTACTGGTTATGGGTCTGTTCAAATTTTCTATTTCTTCCTGTTTCAGTTTTGGTAGTGTATATGTTTCCAGAAATTTGTCCATTTCTTCCAGATTACCCATTTTATTGGCATATAATTGCTCGTAATATTCTCTTATTATTGTTTTTATTTCTGCTATGTTGGTTGTGATCTCTCCTCTTCTTGATTTTATTTATTTGGGTCCTTTCCTTTTTCTTTTTTATCAAACTGGCTTGTGGTTTATCAATTTTGTTAATTCTTTCAAAGAAGCAGCTTCTGGTTTCATTGATCTGTTCCACTGTTTTTTGGTTTCAATAGCATTAATTTCTGCTCTAATCTTTCTTATTTCCTATCTTCTGCTGGTTTCGGGTTTTATTTGTTGTTCTTTTTCCAGCTTTTTAAGGCATAAGGTCAGGTTGTGTATCTGAGATCTCTCTTCAGAAGGAAAGTGATTTTAGATGAAAGGTCAGAGGTGCAGGAGAAATGAAGATCAAAATGTGGTATATATCAATTAGTATTGACTATAAAACAAGAATAATGATATTTTATAGGGTCCAATATAAATATAAGACAGTAGTAAATCAGTTGAAAGGGGATTAGGTACTGTTACTAGTCTAAAGTCCTTGTAGGTTGGGAAGAGGGTAAAATGTACAACGTTGAGGGTCCCCAGTACTGCCCCACCCTCCCTGGTTCGGTGATTGACTTGGAGAATTCACGTGACTCAGCGTATAGTTGTACTCACGGCTATGATTTGACGGCAAAATCCACAAAGGGAAAAGCCACGTAAGGTGATGTCCAGAAGGCACCAGGCATAAGCTTCCAAGAGTCCTTTCCCAGTGGGGTCACACAAGATGTGCTTGTTTCCTCCAGGAACGACTTGTGACAGCACATATGAAATGTTGTCCACCAAGAAATCTCATTAGACAATCTGGGCCCGATACTTTTATTGGTGACCAGTCACATAGGATCCACTGCCTAGCACATACCAAAGTTTCAGACTCTCAGAAGGAAAGCAGCTGTTCAGCATAAACCACATTATTTTTACAGTTTTAGTACAGTGAGCCACTCTTACCACTTCTGGCATTGCTGGGAATCCTTCCAAAACCCAAGTTCCTAGAAAGTAGCCAAGGGCCAGCCTTGCAAGCAGATCTTCTTGAGGAGAACAGTCCTCGTCCTGCTCTACTAACTCTCCTTTTACGCGTGTACCGGTAGATACCAGACTGAGAAGTAGAGGATGCATGTTGTAACCTTTGGTGTAATCACTAAAAGCATAATTTTTAAAAGCATGGACAAAATGAAATTGGAGTCTTCCCTTACACCATGTACAAAAATGAACTCAAAATGGATCAAAGACCTAAGCATACAAGCTAAAACTATACAACTCTTAGAAGAAGACCGGGGAAAAGCTTCAGGACACTGGATTTGGCAATGATTTCTTGGATATGAAAAGATAGATAAATTAGACTTCCATCAAAATTAAAAATGAGCATCAAAGGATACTCTCTCAACAGAGGCAGTCCACAAAATGAGAGAAAGTATTTGTAAATCATTTATCTGATAAGGTCGGTATCCAAAATATGTAAAGAACATCTACAACTCAACAACAGTAAAACAATAAATAAATACAATTTTTAAATGGGCAAAGGATTTGAATAGACATTTCTCCAAAGGAGATATGTAAATGGCCAAGAAGCACATGAAAATATGCTCATTATCACTAATGCAATAAATTAGGAAAATGCAATAAAAACCATAGTGACATAGCACTTCACTTCCATTTGGATGGTTATTATCAAAAACAGAAAATGACAAGTGTTGGTGGGGTAAAATTGGAAACTCTGTGCATTGCTGGTGGGAATAGTGCAGCCACTATGGAAAATGGGTACTGCAGTATTTCAAAAACATTAAACATAGAATTACCATGTGATCTAGAAGTTCTACTTCGGGGTAACTGGAAGAACCAAAAGCAGGGACACAAACGTTAAGTTGTGCACCACGTTCAACGTAGCATTATTCATAAGAGCTACAAGATGGGAGCCACCCAAACACCCATCAGTGGATGAATAGATACAAAATGTGATCTACACACACAATGGAATCTTACTCAGCCTGGGAAAGGAATGAAACTCTAACCCGTGGTGCAGCATGGATGAACCTCGAAGACTGTGATAAGTGAGATGAGCCAGTCACAAGAGGACAAGTCCTGTAGGATTCCATTCACATGAGGTACCTAGAGGAGTCAAATTCATAGTGATGGTTGTCAGGCTGGGGGAGGGAAGGAGGGGTGTAGCTGTTTAATGGGTAAGAGTCTGTGTGGGAAGATGAAAAAGCGCTGGAGATGGGTGATGGCAGCGGTCGCAGAGCAGTGTGAATATCCTGAGTACCTAGAACTGTACACTTAAACATGGCAGCTCTTGTGTTCTATGTTAACCACAATGTTAAGCATATAATTCCAGTGCTAACATAGGAGGTATGGATTGATAAAAGTTTTTTTAGCCTACAAAAGTAGGTAAGAGTAAAAGGACATAGAGAATAGGCAGGAGAAATAGGACGTATTTAGTAAGATGATGAAAACTCAGTTACGTCAGTAATTAAACATGAACGTGAATGAACAAAATACTCCTTTGAAAGACTCAGATTGTCAGAGTGGCTGGGCCACTCAAGTCGGTTGGGCGTCCGACTCCGGCTCAGGTCATGATCTCGGGTTCGTGAGTTCGAGCCCCGCATTGGGCTCTGTGCTGACAACTCAGAGCCTGGAGCCTGCTTCAGATTCTGTGTCTCCCTCTCTCTCTGCCCCTCCCCTACTCTCTCGCTCTCTCTCGCTCTCTCTCACTCTCTCTCTCTCTCTCAAAGATAAATAAACATTAAAAAAAACCCCACCTATACAGTATCTCTAGAAACACATCTTAAAAACATTAGGATATCGGAAGATAAAAGGATGGAAAAAAGAACCACACTATAGTAACGTTAGACGAAATAGACTCTGGATCATATGGTAATTTCAGTAAAATTGCTGAAGAATAAATATTTGATTAACCAGGAATAAATAACAGTTTGAAATTTCTATGCATCTAGTAAAACACCTTAAAATATAGAAAGCAAATATTTCTAGAACTATCAGGAGAAATTGGCAAGCTTTACAATTATAATGGGAGATTTAAAAATACCTCTCAGAAGAAACAAAAAAGTCAGTAATAGTATAGAAGATTTGAATAATCCAAGTAACCAAGTCAACCTATTGGACATTACGTAGAACATAATGCACATGATAATTGCAAAGTCAAGTCTCTTCAGGGCTTCTGAAACATTTACATGGTTTGGCCATGCGCTAGACCATAAAGTAAGTGCCAGTAAATACCAGGGACTGAAAAAGAGGGTGCTCTCTGGCTACAATTCAGATAACCAGAAATCAGCAATGGAAAAATACATAGGAAATTCCTGTGTTTGGAAATAAACGTCTCAATAAACAGTGAGTGAAAGAAGAAGTCATATAATGAAAACTAGAAGGTAGGTTTCAGTTAAGGAATGATAATGAAAACCCTCCACATCAAAACTTGAGGGATGCTGTTTAGAGCTTTGTAAACGTAAATGGATAGCCTTAAGTTCCTATGTCATAAAAATGAAACAAAATTAATGAGCAGTTAATTAATGCAAGTTAGAAGAAAAAATAATCCAAAAGAAGTACAAGAAGTGTGGAAACTACTGAAATAACAAATATACAATAAGAAGGATCAACAAAGCCAAAAGATTCTTGAAGAAATATAATAAAGTTGATAAACCCCTGATGAAACTGACAAAGCGAAAAAAGTGAAAAGACATAAGATAAAGAACAGTTTTCAGAAAGGAAATGTCACTACAAATCTTACAGTCATTGAAAAGGTGAGAGGACATTGCTAATGACTTCAATACAAATTTTTGATTAAATGAGCAACTTCCTAGGACAATTCAACTTAACAAAAACAGACTCTGGAAGATCTAGAAAGTCTCAGTCGTTTTTGTATTTATTAAAGAAATTGAATCATAAACTCTTTCCACAAAATAAAATCTAGGCTCAGATGGCTATATTAATGAATTCCTCAAACATTTAAAAGGAATTAGGAGGAATATCAGTTTTAAGTTTTCCAGAGAAGTGAGTATAGTCATGAGACCAAAACCAGACCAATGACATTACAAGAATAGAAAATTACGACATTACAAGAATGGAAAATTACAGACCAATCTCATGAACATGGATGCAAAAATTATTTTAAAGATATTAGCAGACTGAGTCTGACAATTTGTAGAAAGAATAATAGCTTATGGCCAAAGTGACCTTATTCCGGGAATGAAAGTTTTATTTAACATTTGAAAATCAGTATAATTTACTATATGAATAGGACAATGGAGAAAAATTATCTTATTATTTCAGTAGATCCAGAAGCAGTTGATAAAATTCGCCACTCATGTGATAAAATTCTGAACAGACGAAAAGTAGAATGTCAGATCTTTTCTTCTTCATGAGAACTCTCATGATCTTGAGATTTTATTGTACTTGGAAACTAACAACTTGCCACAATTTCATTAATGCTGGCAAAAGACATGAGCCTCCTGGGACAGAGACAAAAGAGTTTTTTCCCACAGCAATAGCAGTAGCCAAGAATGTTATTTTCTTGCCTAGTTCTTTGAGCCTCAGTTCTCATAAAGCAACCCAATGAGGGCCCGGTGATGCCTCACATACAGTGAGTTACATTACAGGAAGAACCCCGAGCTTAGGGAACCCAGATATTTTATTATGGGCTACAGGCAAACCTGCCAGACCTTTGTCATGGAGGGAGACGTCTTTGTTATGCTGGACATGTTCGTCTTAAAAGTAATAATTTTCATATAGGTGTTCATTACTAAACCGGCTTGTGGATCTACCTTTATGACACTAGCTGAGATGCTTCATAGCGAATAGATTTAACATCTCACTTAAGTGATCTGTTCAAGACATGGCCACATCTTTACCACGAGGACAATCTGGTTTTCTCTGTTAAGTGGCCCATTTCTGCTTTGATGTAGTAGTAGAGTTTAGTGATGATAGAATTTAATGGTAAATGAGTGGTTTTGATATTCTTTTTTATGATAAATGAATTTAGTGACAGTAACTGGTTTAGTAGTAGAGTGTACTGATAAGTAGCTACAGTAGTGCCCCCTTATCTGCAGGAAGTACCTTCCAAGATCCTAGTGGACGCCTGAAACCACACACAGTACCAAACCCTACACGTATACTGTGTTTTTTCCTATTCATACGGACTTATGATAAAGTTTACTCTGCATTAGGCACAGAAAGAGATTAACAACAATCTAATAATAAAACAATTATAACAGTATGGTGTAATGAAGGTTATATGAATGTGGTCCTCCTCTCAAATTATCCTACCCTGTACCTAGCCTTCTTGTGATGACGAGACGGTAAAATGCCCATGTGATGAGATGGAGGGAGGTGAGTGACATAGGCACTGGGACGTAGCATGAGGCTGCCACTGACCTGGCAGTGCTTCAGGAGCATCCTCTGCTCCTGGCCCATGGTTGACCACACTTGACCACTGGTAATGAAACCTCGGGAAGTGAGACCGCAGATGGGGGGGGAAGGGGCCTACTGTCTATACTGCTCTGGAGTATCGGATTTGGCGTAATCCATATGTTTTATTGTTTATTTCTCCCTTCTTTTCTTGCCCTATATAGAATTTCCTTGGAAAGCAGGAGTTCCCTCCTACAGAGAATGTTCTACAACACTTAGGAAAAACACTGTGGTAGTGGCAAGACTGTGGGATTAAATAGGCTCAGTAAGTGGATTTTGCTGTGTAATAATATCCTACTTTACAGCCTTCCCTTAAAATCTAGCAGCTGTTGTTGCTACAATATTAAGGTCTTCTCTGTATTAAAAAGAAATTTTTTAATGTTCGTAAACTTTATATTTCAACTTGTTACTTAGAGACTTCAAGCTACACATTTTGGATTAGAAAAAATGGGCATGTCTATTTTAAAAACCTTTGTTAAATCATTTTTTTTAAAACAGTGACCAAGAGAAGATTTATTGTTTTCAGAGTCCATTAAACGATTTCTGTACATGAAAAATATACTTCACCTGAAATTCTTAGTTCTAGTTTTTAGTTTAAGACTCATGTTGGACCGCAGGGTAACAGTTAAATAAACTGAATTTGAATTTGTAGATATATAGAATGTGTCTGTTTTTCAGCTTCCAAGGTAATTAAATTAATGGTGTGATCCATTTAATGTGTTTTTGGCTTTAGTGTAAAACATTTAGATGTATTTTCCCCATTTTCACGAGGAGGAGTGAGCCACATGCACTTGGCAGAGCACTTAAGCAGTCGCCGCAGTGCTCATCTTTGTTTTGTCACAGGTTCTGGTACATGTGGTTAAAGTGTGAATTGCAGCAGTTTTCAAAGCCTAATGTTACGCCTTATCTGATAACCTGGACATTTCTTTAATTGATTACTTTTTGAAGGTAACATACTGTTTAAAGTTGCAGTTTTACCAGTATTAAAGTGAACATTTAAATATGCACTCTCTTCTTCAAATGTTTAAAATGTTTAGAGTGTTCAATAGTTGGTATCCTTGATTAAAAGTCGCTCATTTAACATTTATACTTGGCATATTTGTAGTTAATAAAGGCAGAATCTACAGCACCACTGTGAATTTAATACTTTCTGCAGGTTTGATGGCATTTTCCACGTGCGAATTAGCCTACCAGTGTAGTGTCTGTGTGGAATACACATGGAGGGGAAGGCTGACCATCAAGCTACTGGATTTCAAAAGTCTTGTCTTTTAAGGGATTTGGGGTTTATTCCGTATAGTAATTTGTCTTCAGGTATCACCAGATCATCCCAAATGTCTAGCAGGAATTAGGTTTCGGAATGTAAAAAAAAAAAAAAAATTAAAAGGTTTCTTAAATGAAACTTGAATCATTGCTTTTGGCCATACATCAAATTAGTAGAACCTGAGAATTGTGGAGATTTCTTCCCATATGTTAAATCACGTGGTCATTTACATTAAAAGCCTGCATTCAAGAATAAAAAAAATCAAATCAAATCAAAGGCTGCATTCAGAGTTAACAGCGCATAAAGTTGAAACATGGACCAGATACTCTTTTCAACGTGCTGGTGACAATAAGAAGCTTACCTCAGGTCATTTGTTTCCAAAATGATTTGACGAAGCGGAGTCCCCTTCTAGAATACAGAGCAAATTACGACATTTGGTTTGGGAAAATATAGAAAGGGTCGCTTGATGTTACGAGTGTCAGGTGTTTTAAATAAAGATGTTCTGTTCAGAAACTAAAGGTAAAGCTCAGATGACGTTCATAGACCAAAAAGGCTTTCAGCCACGATCACACTATCACTGCTGCCAATAAGCGTGTTGACTCACATGGTCATTTGTACTAAAAGGGCTGCTTCAGATCATGTGGGCGTCCTCTGCTCACAGTCACCTTTCGTTCCCACTGTATTGTTGGAACAACAAGGAGCACTTGAGCCATGTCAACTAGAATATGCAAATAATTACGCTTGGAGATCACCAGAGATCTGGAATGTTGTAAGACTGTCACCAAAACGTGGGACCAGAAATTCCTGGTCGGCTCTGCCTGACACCAGTGTTAATTCTCGTCCACGGAGATAATACGTGTAACTGAGAAACTGAGTAGAATCAAGAGTTTCTTTTTAAAGGAATAGTTCTTCAGCCTGCGTTTTGTGTATATGAACTTACAGCTTTTTCACTGTTATCATCGTTACTTATTACAAAGTATTTACGTGGCACATAGAATGTTTAAAGAGTGTTAGCTCCTGTGGTCAGCAGCGTAATGACCCTCCACACTGTCCCGTCCTCACCCCCAAACATGTGAATGTGTCACTTGGCAAAGGGGATTCAGGTTGCAGAAGTAAGATTGCCACACAGCTGACCTTGAGACTGGAAGATGATGCTGGATTATCTGGGTGGGCAAAAGAGAAAACCAGAGAAAGAGCCATTTCTAGAAGCATCCCTACCTGCTCTTGCTGGCTTTGAAGATGGAAGAAGGGGGCTGGAGCCGAAGAATGGGGGTGTGGCCTCTAGACGTTAGAAAAGGCGAGGAAACAGATTGTCCCCTGGAGCTTCCAGAAGGAATGTAGGCCTGCTGACATCTTGATTTCAGCCTCGTGAGACCTGTGTCCGACCTTGATCTCCAGAAGTATAATAAATTTGTATTGTTTAAATCACCAAGTGTGTGGGAATGTCTTACGTTAGCAAGAGGAAGCTAATGCAACTGCAATTGTTATCTCTAGGAAACCTTCAGGAGCAATATAAGATTGTTTACAGGATCTGCGTATTTGCCTGAATTTTGACTGTTGGGGGGAAATAAACGTTATGTCTGACCCGTGAGTGCTATATAAATCCTCAGCTGCTGTTAATTATATAGAACTTATATCTTAATAGCAGCATGATAGGGTTGACAGTTAGAGTCTCCTGACCGATCAGAGAATATCCTTACTATATATTGGCTGCTATAAAGGCCTTTGCCTTTATTGCCAGGAAGCTGAAAGCCTCGTAGTGTACTGCTTAAGAATGCAGGCTCCAAAGCCAGGTTCTCTGGGTTCCAATTTCCTGGCCCAGTTTTGGGAGCTGTTTAGCCTTGGACAAGCGAGGTAACCTCCCTGTGCCCCGGTCGTCTAGCGTGTAAAAATAGCAGTGTCTGCCGTCCTGGGGATGGCGGCAAGGAAAACACAATACTCGTTAACAGCGAACGAGTCACGCGCGGTTTGCCGCTGATGGTAGGGCTATCATCTAGCGGCCTGCAGTGACGCATCTGTGGGGTAGTAACTGCACTCTTGTATCTCCTGCTGCTTTATTTTCAGTTTACTTTCTTGATTTATTTTCTTCCTTTTCAGTGAATGGCTATAACCAGCCTCAGTATTTCTTAGAACGAAGCAGACCACAAGTTAGTATGTTAGTGAGAGGGCACTGGACTACAAACGATAAAAACACAACTCTAACAAGTAAAGCACAGAAAAAGGAAAATTGACAACTCCAGAACTGAATTCAGGTCTGACTAGCTCAGGAGGCTCCTGCTTTCCTCTCTCTCTGTGTCTGTGTCTCTCACTCGGTCACACGTACACACACTCACGTACCCACGCTCCTGAAGTAATTAGCGGTGGTTACAGTGTTCACCGAGAACATCCGGGACGTACGCACACAGGCAACGTAAGCAGCGTGCAGATTGAGGATTTGGTCTACGGCTGTTTAGCTTTTTATTTAGCGTCAGTCTTAGACTTACAGAAAAGTTGCAGAGATGGTAAGTCACGTGTGCCCTTCACTGGGCTTCCACTAGTGATAATTTGCATGACCCTACTAGACTCGTCAAAACCAGGACGCTAACATTGGCACGACACAACTGCCGTGAGTCTTACTCCCGTGTCACCAGTTTTTGCCCCTAATGTTCTTTTTCTGTTTCAGGACCCAGTCCGGTGTTTTTAGCCCCCTTTAGTCTGTCGCTTCTCGGCCTTCAGGCCAAGATCAAGTGTAGTATCCCCTCTAGTCTGTGACGGTCGCTAAGTACTTTCTTGTCTTTCATGACCTTGATGCTTTTGATGAGTATCGATTGGCTAGCGAATGCCTTCTCAATTACAGTTTATCAGCTGTTTTCTCCTAATGAGATTGCGGTTATGCAGTTTTTGAAAAGAGCTCCCACAGAAGCGTTGAGTCCTCGGAACGCCCCGTCTGGGTGGGGTACGTGGTTTGCCTCCTGTACGTCACACCCTCTCGTGGTTCCAGTGGGCTCTGCTGGGTTTCTCCGCTGCGAAGTTACCGTTTTGCCTTCGCGGTCGGGGGAAATCTGTGGAGGTATGAAAACACCTGTTTCTCCTAAAACTTTTGCTCACGGGTTTCAGCGTCCATCAGCGGATCTCGTCTGAAACAGTTCTTCTTGTGGTGTTTGTCTGATGGCGATTTTGTAGGTCCTTTATTCCTTCCACACTTGTCACTTAGAATTTGCCTGCAAGGAAAAGCTGTCCTTCTCCCCTATTTATTTATCCACTTGTTTGTATCCTATCGTTTCTAATTTTTTTTTTTTTTTACTCAAATTATTCCATAAGGAAGTAGGAGCCATGAGCCCTCAGTGATCAGGAACTTCGGCAGGTCGGGCCCTGTGTCTTTTTTTAAAAACTGCCATCCTTTTTCAAGCACTTATTTTCTGGCACCACGGGCTATTTTGGGCTCATCTTGTACATGCCCTGGCCCAGCCCTGGAATCAGCCACTTCGACAAACTCCATTTTCCTTTATTGGAGAATACTATATAGAAATCAGGGGCGCCTGGGTGGCGCAGTCGGTTAAGCCTCCGACTTCAGCCAGGTCACGATCTCGCGGTCCGTGAGTTCGAGCCCCGCGTCAGGCTCTGGGCCGATGGCTCGGAGCCTGGAGCCTGTTTCCGATTCTGTGTCTCCCTCTCTCTCTGCCCCTCCCCCGTTCATGCTCTGTCTCTCTCTGTCCCAAAAATAAATAAAAAACGTTGAAAAAAAAAAAAAAATTAAGAAAAAAAAGAAATCAGCATCTGGTCGGCCGACGTGCTCACTGCCGTCGGAGATGGTCTTGGGCCCTCTCGGCAGACAGAGCCAGGAATAGGGAATGTGTGTGTACCTATGGGTCCAGGGACACAGAGACACAGGCACACCTCTGTTTATTCGGTCCTAGTGGGCACCTGAAGTCGTTACAGCATTTCCAAACCGGGTCCCGTGAGAAGTACAGCATTTGCATACGGTTCTTTTTGTCTGTAGCCTTTCGGTTGGCATCAAAAATGTTATTTTCTAAGTTAAGTGTGTTTTTTATTCCTGATCCCCTCCCGTGTGGTAATGTGACACATTTGTCACAAGAGTCTCGCAGAGGGTAGAGGGGTCTTCGGTTCACGTGTGTCAAATCTTATCTCCCGGTTTTATGCCGCAGCTCTGGATAGATTGACTCGTACTAATTTCTGTAGTATTGGGATATGTTTAAAAGTTTTCTTTCTTGGGGGCGCCTGGGTGGCTCAGTCGGTTAAGCGGCTGACTTCGGCTCAGGTCATGATCTCGCGGTCCGTGAGTTCAAGCCCCTCGTCGGGCTCTGTGCTGACAGCTCAGAGCCTGGAGCCTGTTTCAGATTCTGTGTCTCCCTCTCTCTGACCCTCCCCCGTTCATGCTCTGTCTCTCTCTGTCTCAAAAATAAATAAACGTTAAAAAAAAAAAAAGTTTTCTTTCTTGAATGTTTTATATCTTGGACGTTAAGATTTAATCTTAGGGCCTCACCAGCCCCCCTCTTCTGCCCCCAGTTCCTTGTCAGGCCACGTCTGCTCTCACCCAGGTGGGGTGGCTACGGGTCAGATGGGGTGCGAGAGAGGTCACGTGCTGGCATCTGCCGACTTGTCTCTGATTGAGTTCTTTCGCAGTTCTAAAACTCTCCTGGTGATGCTGATGACGTAGTTTTGCGCAGAATTGACTTTTCACTTTTTTGTTTCGCTTGCTTTTGGAGAGAGCTTTTGGGCAAATCCAAATATGCAAGCAGTTTTCAGCTGCCTGCAAGTCCCAACTGTTTGGTTTTACCAGCGAGACTCCGTGGGGGATTTGAAAAACTGGAGCTGGACGAAGCTGAGGCTGAGTGTCCCCGAGATGCTGCTGTTTTTGTTTAATGGTTAACAGTTGTACGCTGCAGGCCAGCCACAGAACTGCGTTGTCGTGGCGTAGAAACGTCTCCGGGGTCACTAACTCATCACCGATCACGACTAAAACTTAACCTCTCGATTGCTAGCCTAGTGGCGAGGACACCGGCAAAGTCTCCCCCTTCGTACCAGCAAGTTATTGAAAAACTCTGTAGAACTTGTCATTGCTGTTTCCTTCCAGTACTTAACGCTGTCCCTCCGCACACAATGTGTTTTGTGTCCGGTCGCTTTTAAAACTTCTTCTTTATTACTGGTCTTAAGCAATATGATTGTGATGTGCCTTGGTGTATTTTTGTTCATGATTCTTGTGCTTGGGATTTGTCAACGTTCTTGAATTTGTAGGTCTCTCGAACAGTTTTTACACAACTCCTGACGGGACTCGCGATAGCACGTGCATTCAGCCACGTGCAGTTGTCCTCTGGTTCTCTGGTGCTTTGTTCTTTTCTTTTCTTTTTTTCTTAAGTCTTTGTTTTGGGATGTAGTGGTTACTTGGAAATCATTTGTTTTTGTCAGTTCTTGCTTTTAAGCTTTGTTGGGCAGCCCCAAGGCAGCCTATATAGTTTCTTCTGACTCTAAAGGCAATACCCTTCTAATTACTCTATCTGATGTTCTGCTTACCTCGAGGTTTTTCCACTATAATTGGTGGAAAACTGGAGCTATCGCAGGCCCTGTGTGAGCTCTTGGGGATTCTTCCAACCTGTCCTTTTCTGGTGGTCCTTTTCTGTGCCTCGGGCAGGGTCCTTCCATACACGTGCTGACCAGCATCATTAGGCTGAGACTTCAGAAACCCTGTGCAGACCTCGCCTGTGCCGCTGTCCTCCCTGGTCCTCTGGAGCCCTGCCTCTCTGGCTGCCTGGGCTCCCCTGGCCCCCCAGCTTGCTCCTCGACTCCGAGACCCCAGCCAGGCTCTGTGTGGGTTCCCCACCCGCCCTGTGGTCTGGAAGCTGCTGGCAGTGAGCAGTCCCGACTGTCCTCACCTGTTCTCCTGCTGCCCCGGATCCCAGACCTGCACTGCCCGTGGTCCAGTGCGACAACGGTCATTTCATCGCTTTTGTCCAGTCTGCAGTTTAAGGGGGGAGGGTAACTCCAGTCCCTGTTACTTCATCATGGCTGGAAGCAGAAGTCTTAGGTAATTTTGAATTTTTAGTAATGTCGACCAGTTCTTGTTGACCCATCTAGGTTGTGTCTTTAACCCTGGCTGTGCACACGACAAAGCACCTGCCCATGCCTCACCTCTTCCTCTGTTGAACGTAATGTCCATCTAGCTGGAGGTGCCTGGGGAGAAGAATGATTTCCCATGCTCCTTACTGCCACGTAGATGTCCAAATGCATCAGACAGGATCTAGCCAGGGCAAAGTTGCCAACGCTCGTTGTGTGTCATAGCCATGGGGCAAGTGCTGACAGAGCTCACTTTCCTACCCTTGCAGAAGAGGAAGCCTGTGGTCATTACTAGATGTCTCTTCCCCAGACCCGAGGTGCAGACATGGAGACCACTGGGAGGGAAAGTGCTGGAGGGTTTGTAACACACACGCACGCACACGCACACACACACACACACACACACACACACACACGCACGCACGCATTCCCAAGGGAATTGTGAACTTCCAAAGTCCATGAACTTGAGAGATAAACTTTGTCCTCTTAGGTACATGCACCTGTTAGGGGGTGTGTCTAAGAGCACGGAGAGGAGAAATGGCACACGGCTCCTGGTCGGCCTGGCGATGATACAGTCATCCCCCAGTGCCTTGGGTGACAGGGCCCAACGAGAAGTCGCAGGGGGGTCCATGAGCCGAGAGCGGGAAGGGCGGCCGTATCGTCATCTGGTAGAGCCATGCACGCCCTTCGCCCTCCTGGTGACTGCTGTCCCCTAGCACAGGTGCATGGAGCCCGGCTGGGGCCCCACTTCTCGCCCCTCACCACCCCCTTCCTTCTGGTGGCCCTTGCCCCTCCTCTCCTCCCAGCCAGCCCTCAAGACACACTGCAGCCGAGCCAGATGGGACACACTCCACATGTACAATACAGTTCCTGGCATTTGCGGGATAGACTGGAGAGCAGGGCCTGCACTGTTTATCTAGCACAGTCTTGCGCACAGTAGGGGCTCCAAGGCCTAGCAAATGAATCAAGTGGGGAGGCCAGACCACCCAATAGAGTGTATCTTCCTCAGGTTCAGGAAGAGGGGCTAATCAAGGCAAGAGAGCTTGTGCCCTCCCCCGCCATCTGACACAGACCCCTCACTCTCAGGACCCTTGGGGTGCCCCAGGTGTAGGCATGCCGGCCTTGAGGCTCCCCCCTCCCCCCACCCTCCAGCTTGGGTTCAGAAGAATGGATGGGCCAGCACAGGGTCGTCGGCTGCCTCCTGTTCTCTGGGCAGACAGCAGGTGGCTCTGTTCCCCTTCATGTAGCCGGGGAACAGATTCCCTCCAGACCTGCGCTAGGCGCCGCGCTCGGTGTACCGCGGTGTACGAACCAGCCACGTCGGAGATGTGCCCACTGCACTCGAGGGGGTGATTCTTTCCCTCCCACGCGCAGTGAGCACAAACCTGCTGGGTTCCTCGGGGCTCTCCTTGAATAGGCTGTCACAAGGCGGAACCACTGAGCGGGGAAAATAACCACCAGCATGGCTTTTTCATGTGTCCTACTCACACCTCTGCGCGGGGAAAATCTCCTTCCCCACGGCGCTCCCGCCCCCCGTGTACCCCAAGGAGCCCTTCTCTCACCCTCTATAACGAATATGCCCAAGCTTCTTGTCCTCTCCCCGTGTGAGTTCTCCGGGCCGGCAGACGACAAGTCTAATGCCGTCATCTCTCCACTCAAGTTCAGAGTCTTGAGGAGGCTCCCCAGCCTCGCGTCTGCCTCCCCCCATCCATCCCGGGCAGCAGGTCCGTCTGGGCCGCCTTTCGATCCTCCCAAGAGCCCTGTTCCCTCCGACCCCAGGACCTTTGCGCATACCTGACGTGTCCCTCCTCCCCTGCGCCCACGCCATGGCTCACACTGCAGGTCTCAGCATGTATTCCAGTTCCTCACCGTGTGTCCTTTGGGGATTAGTAAGCGTCTCCCCGAGCCCTGGGACTGGCTGTATCCCCCGAGAATCCGAAGTGCCCACACCTTGGGGGAGAGCGAGATGCAGAAAGGAGGTCTTGACCTTTCGCAAAGGAGACCCCCGGGGCAAGAGTGCCCGGGACCTAGGGAGGGGAAGAGGATGGTGCCCGGGTTGAGCCTGAGGTGCCCCGTCTAGAAGACCCTCTCTGGCGTGGAAACGTGTTGGGCGAACACTGCAGGAGAGCCCGCGTGCGCGTCCCAGCGGAGGGTCCCGGGGACCCCGAGCTCGCAGCGCGCGGGGCGGGCTGCTCGCCGCGGGGTCGGCCTCCTCCGCGCGCCGGGCGGGCAGGTGCGGGCCCGCCCCGCTGCGCCCCCGCGACCTGCCCGCCCCCGCCCCCAACCCCCTCCGGAGCCGCGGTGGGCGGGGCCAGGCGCGCGCCGCCGCTCCCCGCTCCCGCCCCCGGCGCCTCAGTCCTCGCAGGCGGCCCGGCTCGGCGGCGCGCCATGGCCCGGAGCCTCGGCGGCCTCTGGCTGCTCGTGGGTGAGTAGGGCCGGGGTCCCTCGGGCAGGTCGGGGGGAGAGGGGCGGCCTGGGGGCCCCGGGAGCTCGCAGGGGCGCGGGCACCTTTCCCGCGCGCGCCCGCGAACTCGCTTCCCCGCACCTGTGCTTGCCGGCCCCGCGCGGGCTCCCGCGTGTTAGCAGGCACCTTGCAGCCTCGGCGCCGGGAACCGGGTCCGCGGCCCATTTATCTAGAAACTAGTTAAAACCGAGAATCTCTGACTGTCTCTCTCATGCAGCACTTGCTGATTTGCAAGCAAACCTCCCTAGGATGTCCTTTGCAAAAATGAGACCAGCCTTCTTCCTCGGGAACGTTTCCAAACCTTCTTGTTGTTGTTTGCTTGTGAACTTGGCACTTCTGTGTGCTAGAAATTCAAAGAGGGACGAGGAGGCAGAGCATACTCAGCTTTCTGTTTGGGGAGAGATTATAAAACAAACCCAGCGACTAGAGGAACCTGCGCCACAGACTTAGCATAATTTACCTTGAAGTTGTCCTCATGACTTCCCTGTCAATGCTAAGAAACCTTGCTAAACTGCTTTAGCCACTGGACTCACTTCATGTAGTTAGTTACTTTTTAAGAAAAACTAAATACAGGGCACTTAAGCGGAAGAATCCAGCGGCCCGGAGATGCACGGCCGGCGGCTACCGCCCTGGTACTTGTGGTCTTTCCCCAGAACAGGTGATGTTGGTGGGGAGCACCTGAGTGCGAGTCATGATGAGGGATGACCGCTGCCCTGATTATGTAGGGGGGGGGGGTGGGCAGCAGCTGGGGGCAGTGTGGCTTGTCGCGGAGGTGGCCCAGGCCACCTGGAGGAGAGGGGCTTAGGGACGCACAGAAGCCTGGTGGTTGCAGGCTGGCGGAGGAATCTCTCTGCATTTATTAAAACCCTTAGCATCTGCTTCCCTGCAATGTAATCTGAAAACTGATCTTGCCTCTTAAAGTGTTTTGGCCGAGGTTCTGTGTAAAGCAAAATCTTACAGTATTATTCTACCCTTTTGTGTTGGGATCCATGTGGCTTGACATGGAACTTACTGTCTTAGTTTCCTAAGAAATGAACATGTCCCTGCTAACAAGGCAGGAAGCCGGGTTGTGTCTCTTTTCTTTTAAGGCAACTAACTAAATGTCCTCACTGCTGTCCAGAAGCTGCACCCCCTAAAGCCTGTGTAAATAAACACTATTGTCATGATCACATGTAAAGTCTTTCCTTGTTTACCACGAAGGTAATGCATGTTCTGGAAGTTCAAAGTCCTGTAATCTTAACATTATTCTGAGTGGTCTGGCTAATGTTTGTATCTTTATTTTCCAAATAAACGCCGCTTTACGAGGTTATCAGTAAATTAATGTCATTGGAGCCCAGCAGTAATTAGCAGAATTACGGAGCCCACAGTGTTTTCTTCCCAAATTATAGCAGTAGCCAGATCTCCCTTGGTGATGCAGATTTTGCTACCCAAAATAGCAATGTGGAATTTCTTTCTTTCTTTTTTTTTTTAAGTATGCTAGTCCATAGGCTCAAGAACTTAACCGTAACAGTTTTATAACCAAGCTGTTGTAAGCCTGGACTTTGTGTATATGCTTGTGTTTACAGAAGACTGGTATGACCGCATGCATTTTGTAAATTTTAAGTATAGCCACTGGAAAGTTTTTCATCAATCAGAAGAGAAGGACGTTTCCAGAGGAGCCAGGATTATTCTGGGATGGCTGTGTTTGTTGGAAACCCCTGTATCTGTGAGCCCACCCTCACCTGGTGTGCTTCAGTGACATGCTTGTCTGTCACCTGACCTGGGAAGCAGGTGCCCTCCCTGGTGTGCAGGGAGGTGGGGGTGGGTGGGTGGGGGCATTGAGGGTTTTCTTGCAAGGCTGCCGTATTTATTGAAATATATGACTCTGTAAATACACGTATAAATGTTTGGGACTGACTGGGATGTCGTATAAATGTTTGGGACTGACTGGGATGTCGCAGGAAATACAATAAATGTGTCTACTTTAGATTGTGGTGCTGGTTTCAGTCTGGAGACAGTTCTAACCCTGGAATCCAAAGCTGAAGGATTCTTGTTTGCTAATCAACTCGGCGTGTTTGTTTACTCTCCCTGGGTATTTAACCGCAGGGAGAGAAATTTCTGGATTTTTGTCTCCCTCCCGTAGGCATGTTACGGTCAGGCCCAGGCCAGAGCTGTTGAGAGAGCTTGTACCCACGCTGCAAGTCGTAGTGAGCCTCCTGCCAAGGGAATGTTTTCGGTGGAGTCCTTCCTTATGGCAAATAGCTGGTTCTGTTCCTCCAGATTCCAACCACCGCCCCCCCCCCCACCGCCGCCGCCCGGAATGAACCGATTCCACAGCTTCTCCTCAGTTAAAATGTGGGTCTGGCAGAGTGTGTGATGTGGTTGCCGCTTGTGGTGTGAATGCCAGTGCTGAGCCCCCAAGAGTGGAGCCCCCAGGTTTGGCTGCCAGCGTCCCCAGCCCTGGGGCGGGCAGAGCCCTTCCTTCCCGAGGCCAGGCCCACCCGGCATGGGGGGGCTCTCCCCTCTCTGGGCCCCGACTCAGGCCTGTCCGTCAGGATTGCCTCAGGGAGGGCAGGGGACCCTGGCTGAACAATCCGTTTCCTCCTGGAGCCGTTGGAAAAGCGGGCTCCCTCCCCTCGGCTGGAGTCCGAGCTGTCACATCCCATCCTGTGAGCCGCGGGTGGGGGGACCATGACAACACAGACGGACAGGTGCCTGCTGCGCGGCAGGCAGCAGTGGGCTCTGAGGGCTTGGAAACCCCGCCGGGAGCCTCTTCTCTCCCAGGCCTCAGGGGAGGCATCCTGAGGGTGTGTGGCAGGGAGGAGGAGAGCAGGAGTGGGAAGGGGAGAGGGGAGCCGGGTGGAGGAGGCCCCGTGCCCGCCTGCCTCTGCATGCCAGAGAGACAGGTGATGCCGAGAGAGGGGATGCCCGCCCCCCCTCGCACACAGAGCCCCCCGGTGAGGTGGCCTCGTCAACCAGACCTGCCTCCCTCCGTGACAGGATGACCCCCGCCGCTGAGTGACGTTCTGGAGAACTCGCGGGCTCTCGGTGAGGATGGTTATGTCAGCACAGCGGCCCAGGAGGGCTCCCGACCTAAACAGGAGCGTATTCATGTTAACATAATGAAGTGATTGTTGTCCGTGGAGAAGATTTGTCTTTTCCCCCAAGATTGTTTTATTTCCGTATTTTCCTTGCCACGGAAAGGCCTCACTTCCATCATCATCTGAAGCATGTAAGCACCCCCCTGGGAGCGCCCCCACCCCCACCAGGAGACGCACCAACCAGGCCGTGGGGGACAGAGGCCTTGCTTCCTTTGTTCCTCATCAGGCCTCCCGCTGCCTCCTTTATTTGGTCCTCTGATGCCGCCCTCCCTGCCGTGGGCGGTCCCCACAGTGGATTCTGGGACCTCTCCCGCCTGGCCTTGCTTGCCTCCTGCCCCCCAGCTGCACGGCCCCCCTTCCAGATGTCTGCCTGCCTCTGGGAAGCCTTCCCCGGCTGCCCCTCCCACCACCCCTGGGGTGGGCAACCACCTTCCCACCGGGTCACTCACAGGGGCTGGGGTGCAGGGGGACCTGGGTAGCACCCACCGTGCTCTGCCGGGCTCTGCACCTCCTGTGCCCGCAAGGCCCACCAGGAAGGAGTCTTCCTGAGCCACACGTGCCTGGGAGGGCAAAAGGCAGCAATTGGCCCAGGGAAAGAATTGCATACCGATGACCACCATATTGTCACATGCTCTGACCCGTGATCAACTAGAATTCAAGCCGTTCACGTATCACGAAGCAAAACCACATGTCACAGAGGGAAGAGGTCTAGAAGGCATAATCACTTAAACAGAAACCTGGTGACACTGATACCCAAGGTTGGCTTTCTCTGTGCGTGTGTGTGTTTATTGCCTCTAGAAGATTCCATGGGTGTGATGGTCAGAGGAAAGATGGCCGCTGGCTGGGTAGGTGGACGGATAGGAGAGCGAAACCGTTTCTCCTGGAAACTCCTATGTGTCCTGTATCTCAAGTGGGTCGTGTTGTGTCATGACAGGAAAGGGGTTCTAGTAGGTAGCCCACTGCTGGAGGCTGCCCTGTTCAGCTTTGGACAGCCCCTCACCCCCGCAAGAATGGCCCAGCACCAACGTCTGTGGGGCCGAGGCTGAGAAGCCCTTCCGTGTAAACACATAAACAGTGCTCTTTGCATAAGCCATGGGGGTAGAGCTGGAGGTGGGGGCCCTTCTCCCGAGCCCTGAGCAGTTTGGGAAGAGCCCTCCAGATCCCCAGGGTGGTTATGCAGAGGCCTGAATCTTGGAACTTTCCGGAAGCCTCGATGGCTGAAGTGTGGCGAGAGGAGGGCTTTGAGCAAGGCGGGTGCTCGAGGAGGACCCGAGCCTGTGGGCCAGGGTAAGCCGTCCAGATTTCATCCCAGGGCAGTGGGGAAGCCTGAAGCGTGTTAAGTGGTTTGGGAGAGCCGTGGGCTGCTGTGCTGCGGCGGGTTGGAGGCAGGGGACCGGCGAGGGCTGGCGGGACGGGGGTGCAGCCAGAGGTTTGAGGTGGCAGGAGTGAGGGACGCGCCGTGGGTTTGGGTGTGGGCCGCAAGGAAGCAGGGAGGCACCGGGAGCCGCCGGGCGCCTGGCAGAGGCGGAGGGTGGGGGTCCACCGCGGGGCTGGCGGGGAGGACGCATGGCCCCCACTTAAATTCAAACTTCAGATAAACGACCGACCGTTTTAGTATAAGCCTGTCTCGTGCCATACTTCTAAATACTCGTGCTTAGCTGACGTTCAGATTTACTTGGACGTCCTGTATTTTTCTTTGCTGAAGCTGGGAGCCCCAGTCACAGCAGCCACGTTCCCCTTGGACAGTAAGGGACAATGGCAGGTAGGCCGGTGTCCACACAAGCGCAGGGCCCAGAAGAGAGGTACGGCCGGGGGAGACATCTGGGGTAACATCACAGCCGGGAAGGTGTGCGAAGCACAGACAGAAGGGATGAAGACGGGTGCTGGCCGGGGACTAGCAGTCGAGGCCACGGAGAGGAGACAGATGTGGCTGCAGGGTGCCACTGGGCGCTTTGACAGGGGCAGCATCCGTGGGGCCCCTGACAGAGGGGTCAGCCGGGGTCAGCCAGAGAGCCTGCCGACCTCAGGTTCCCTCTGGGGCGCCCTGGTTTTAAATATGCAGATCTCTGGTCCACCTGGGCCGTCTGCCCGTTTTCTAGCTAAGTGGCTATTGGGGTTTGAATGGCAGTTGCTCTGATTTATTGACTGATCAGGGAGGATTCACATCAAGACCAGCTGGTTAGGAAGCCGCACTCAGTGCCTCCCCGCTCCAGCAGGACCCCGTTTCCCCCGCGGGTTCCTAGCAATTACTGCAAACGGGCTCCCCTCCCCTATTTATTTTCTAACTGGCCGCTGCTGTCCTCTAGGCTCCTTTTCGTATGTTTGTGGTGTGGTTGGTTGGCCTCTCTCCCCGCCCTCGGTGTCTGGCAGGGCTGTCTTCTGGCTTTGTTGCCGTCCTTCTCCCCCTTGACTCTTTCAGACACGTCATGAGATCGTCTCGGGGCCCCTTCGCTTTGTTTTCTGCCCCCACTGGCTGGGACGGTGTCTCTTCTGCCAGCAGCGTCCCAAACCTTCGGTCTTTCTCCTTCGGGAGCAAGATGCTTTTTATGTGATGTTATCTCAGCTGGGTGAGCGGGGGAGGAAGGAAGGAGAACGAGCCTTCTTTCCATGTGTGAGCTCTGTTTTCTTGATGTGAAGGAAGAACCGCTAACTGCCGCCGCACTAACAGCGGGAGGAGTTGGGAGCTCTCTGTGGCGGGGGGGGGGGTGGGGGGGGGTGGGGGGGGGCTGCTGGCGCCACGGAGGGGGGGGCACAGGTGGAGAGGAGGTCTGCATGCGAGCCTCGAGCCTTTCTGGGACAAACGGGGTCTCCCCAGGAGTCTGCCGACCGCTGCTCGTCTTGTGTTTTGCTCCTTCGTCGCTAGGTCAGGTGGCTTCGGGGCGTGGCGTTCGCGGCACTGGGTTCTCTTCCCAAAAGACGGGCGAGAACTTCCATCCTTTCCGTCTGTATCGGGGCAGTTTGCGAGGCACGAACGAGAGACATCCCCCAAGAGCTGAGGACCCCCATTTCCACCCAGAAAACCATCTGGGTGGAGCCCCTTCGGGGCTGAAGAGAGCAGACCCTCATGGGTATGGGTCCGCCTGGGTTTCCTGTTTCTCACGGCGAGGACCCTGTTTCACATTTTCCGTGAACTTGTCCGTTTTACCCAACGTGTAACGATATAGACAATTATCTTATTTTTCTACTTGTGCCTGTGGACGTGTGCCCTTTTTCGGCCCGATTCTCGAACTGAGGGTTTCGCGTTGTTCCTTGATGGACGTGGACACGCGTGATCTCTTGTCATCTGTCCCCCAGCCCCACCCCCAGCAGACCAGTTCTTTCTCCTCAAATGCTGAACCCGTTTGCTTTTCTTCTTAGCACTGAAACTTGTCCAGTCCATTCTCTGCTTGGCCTCTTGGCCGCCTTCCCCAAGTGTCTGTCTTGTGGCCATTGTTAATATTTTCTAGATTTTCCGTGTGTGTGGCTGGCTTCAGTTTCCTCCTTAGCCTCTGAATTCTTTGGAAGCAAGTTTTTTAAAAATCCCAACTGCTCAGGTTTTTTGGTTTCTGCCCCGATATTGCTGCTCTTATTGCATTGAGGTCATGGACCACCACTGTGGTTTGTCAGGGCTCCTTCCTGGCCTTACAGAATTTTCCCTTGGTAAGTGGCCCATAAGCCCACGGGAAGAGGGTGAGGTTTGGTGTGTCGATTCTGGTCTTCGTAGGAAACTATATTATGTAGGTAACCTTACTTATTTTAGTTTTCCAGCTCTGCCAGGGGCTGAGAGCTAGAAGCTCACACCGCTGTTGTGATCCCGTGCGTTTTCCCTGGTTGAGCCGCCGTGCGCTGTGCCAGGAGGGACAATAGGGAACTCGCGCCTGTGACCCCTGCAGGTCACATCTATGTGGCTGGTTCTTACATTCATCCCACTCATTGCTTTGTCCATTTTATTTTATTTAATTTTATTTTATTTATTTATTTATTTATTTATTTATTTCTTTTTAGCATCTATGTTTTTTTTTTTTTTTTAAATTTTTTTTTCAACGTTTTTTATTTATTTTTGGGACAGAGAGAGACATAGCATGAACGGGGGAGGGGCAGAGAGAGAGGGAGACACAGAATCAGAAACAGGCTCCAGGCTCTGAGCCATCAGCCCAGAGCCTGACGCGGGGCTCGAACTCATGGACCGTGAGATCGTGACCTGGCTGAAGTCGGACGCTTAACCGACTGCGCCACCCAGGCGCCCCTAGCATCTATGTTTTGAGAGACAGACACAGAGCATGAGTGGGGGAGGGGCAGAGAGACAGGGAGACACAGAATTGGAATCAGGCTCCAGGCTCTGAGCTGTCAGCACAGAGCCCGATGCGGGGCTGGAACCCACGAACCACGAGATCATGACCTGATCACAAAAGTCAGACGCTTAACTGAGTGAGCCACCCAGGCGCCCCTATTTTTTTATTTTTAATTGCTGTAAAATATACATAACATAGGGGTGCCTGGGTGGCTCAGTTGGTTGAGCGTCCGACTTCGGCTCAGGTCATGATCTCACGGTCTGTGAGTTCGAGCCCCACACCGGGCTCTGTGTTGACCGCTCAGAGCCTGGAGCCTGTTTCCGATTCTGTGTCTCCTTCTCTCCCTGACCCCCCGCCATTCATGCTCTGTCTCTGTCTCAAAACTAAATAAACTTTAAAAATAAAAAAATACATACACATAACATAAAATTTACCACCTTACCCGTGTCAAGGTTCTGTGGCACAAAATACGTTCACGTTGTCGGGCAACCATCCTCATCATCCATCTCCAGAACTTTCTCGTCTTCCCAGACTGTAACTCTGCCATTAAACGCTGACTCTTCATAAACACGAACACCCCGTGCCCCACCCCCCACCATCTGCTTTCTGTGCCTAGGAATGTGTACTTCATAGGAGTGAACTCATACAGTACTGTCTTTTTGTGGCTGGCTTGTTTCACTGAGCCTGATATCTTCGGGATTCACCCACCTACAGCATGTGGCAGGATTTCCTTCCTTTTCAAGGCTGAACTAGGGCGCCTGGGTGGCTCAGTCAATTAAGCGTCCCACTTCGGCTCAGGTCATGATCTTGCGGTTCATGAGTTCGAGCCCCACGTCGGGCTCTGGGCCGACAGCTCAGAGCCTGGAGCCTGCTTCCGATTCTGTGTCTCCCTCTCTCTCTCTGCCCCTCTCCCACTTGTTCTCTCTCTCTCTCTCTTTCTCTCTCTCTCAAATATTAAAAAAAAAGTGTAGATAGGCTGCATTTTTGTCTGTTCATCTGTTAGTGGACACCTGTGTGGCTCCCGACGTCTGACTGTCACGAGTCGTGCCGCTGCGAACACGCGTGTGCACGTATCTGTTCGAGGCCCTGCTTTCACGTCTTTTGTGTGTCTGCCTGGGATTGCTGGCTCAGATGGTAGTTCTGTGTTTACTTTCCCGGAACTGCCATCCTGGTTCCCACGGCCAGGGCACCATTTTGCATTCCGTCAGCAGTGCTCAAGCGTTCCAACTTGTCCACATGCTCACCAACACGTGTGATTTTCTGGTTTTCTGAAGGTAGCCATCCTGGCAGGTGCAAGGTGCCCGTCACTGCTTTCCAGGTGGAATTTAACTCTGTCAGCGATGATACTGTGGTTTATCGGTTTTTAGTCTGACGTTGTCTGACTCCACTGCCCGGTCTTTGGGTGTTATTCTGTGTCGGTCAGGTTTCGGGCCCGCTTTAGCATCCCATTTTCTCATGGATGCGGGGGACACGTGAACAGGTGCCCCCACGTCTAGCACAGAGCAGGCACTTCTGGGGGGGGAGGGGAGGAGGGAGGGAGGCAGGGTGTCTGGGCCAGAGCAAGGGGATGGTGGGCTGGGTCTGCCAGGAGATCCTGGTCAGGTGACAAGCAGAGAACCTGCTTGATAAAGGCTTCATCGGAGAAACTGCTGTTTGAATGGCGAATGAAACGGGGCTGCGGCCTAGAGGACTTTTCCTTTTCTCCCTTGACTGGCTTCTCAGAGAAGAGCCGGGGCTGGGGATTCCTCTTGCTGGGGATGGAGAGTCTTTTGGGGGGCAGACGGGACCCCTGGAGGGCAGTCAGTGTGCTCAGAGGGAAGCACAGCAGTGGTGACATGCCCAGAGACCACGTGGGGAATGCCAGAAAGGACCGCGGCAACCACACAGGGGCTGGCACTGGGGCCTCCTGCCCGCTGGGGACAGGGCTTGGTGACTGAAGGGCCTGGTCTGGGGGAACCAGAGGAACCAGCCATGAGGGAGGCAGGAGCAGGTGCTCCGAGAGGCCGGGAGCTCCTCTCTCAGGGCCTGGGCACCTCAACCTCTAGAACACTTGTCTCCAGGCCTTCCTGGTCCCGCCCCGTCGGTGCCATTCTGAGACCACCTCCCCCAGGGAGCCCCCTGCACTGTGGTTTATTTGTAAATCGAACACCTGCGCCAGTGCCCTGCGTTGTCATTAAACACACACCAAATAGCCTTCTTGGACAGGTGAGCTCTGAAAATTGGTTTATAAAATCACAGAATTCCTTTTGCCCTCCTCTGGTGGTACCACAAGTCCCTTCAGGATGCCAGTGATGGCCGTGGGATTGAGTCTGGGTGCCGGCCCCTCCAGGACTCCGAGGGCCCCTTTGGGCCGTCTGTCCTCACCTTGACCTCTCCGCTGGTGCCCCTCTGTGGGAGCGGTCCTCCCAGTGAGGGGGCAGGGGGGGGAGGCCTGCACCTGCTTCCCTCAGCATCTGCACGCCTCCAGGCATCACTGTCGGTGGCTGGGTGGCCATCCATCACGTGGACCTCCTGCTGCTCGAGCAAGACCCCTCTCGACCGCTCATGGGGAGGATGGCCCCGAGGAAGCCGGCCTGCAGAGATGCCTCCCTTCAAAACTCCTGTGGACGTCGGTCATCCACAGGCCTTGGGGCCGCCTTGGGGGTCCCTGGCACTGAGCTGGCCGGCCTCACTGTCTCTCCCAGGTGTTCTGAGAGGAGCAAGTCAGGGATTGCCTCCTGGCTGCACCACTCCTGGGCTGTGTGACTCTGGGCAGGTCTCTTAACCTCTCTGAGCCCCCACTGTCTCCATCTGTTAAATGAGAGAACGAGAAAACCTGCCGTACTGGTTACTTGCAAGGATTAACTAGACCGATGCCTGTAGAGGGCTTAGGACAGGACTTGGCCACTTGAGGCGTGGTTGTCGCCGCCCTGGGCGGGCGTCCCCAGCGTGAGCCGTGGGAGGAGAAGCACTTCTGGAAGTGGTGCGTAACAGACCTAGAGCCGGGCCTTCTTTCTACCCATGATGCCCAGCTTGCTTCCAAAAAAAATACAGATGGTGGCTCTTGGCGGAGACACAGATATCCTCAGGCGCCCAAATGTGACATGGTATCGTGTCCCCAGCACCAGCACCCTCTACAAGAGGTGAAAGCAACAGTATTTAAAAGGAGAGACGAGAAGACCATCTCCTAAGACCCAAGCCACTCTGAGCTTTCTAGAAGCCAGAAGAGGCCTGAGAAGGGAAGCGGGCCGTCACCGGCAAGGAGTGCGAGGTGTCCCAGTGCATTCACACCTACGCTTTCCGTGCCGTCAGCCCCCAAACTCCCCAGAAGCCGCTGCAGGTGGACACCGTGTTCAGGGAGGTGCAGGCCCCGAGCTCCTGCATTCGGCTCAGGACCGGGTCCTCCTGGCAGCCGCCCCGGGGTCAGAGGAGGGCTGTGCACTGGGCAGCCAGGAAGGGATGGCTCGCGGGGCCTTGACGCCCGAGTAGGGAGTTTTTACTGGACACACGAGAGGTTTAACCTCTTTTTCGGTGGGTTGTCATCTTGGTTTTTGTTTTCGTTTGTCAGAATAGGCTGACGGATGAGGGCAGCGTGTTCAAACCGAGTTCCGAGTACGTCATTCCCTGGGGCACTCGGGGACAGGCCAGGCATGTAGCGTCCTGGGGATTTGGCTCCCGAGGGGGTATCCTGGGGAAGTGGGTGGCTCTCCCTGCTGGCACCACTGTAGCGGGGGCCCGCGGAGTGAGGATCTTCCCGACGGTGATTAGAAGATCTGGAAAGAGCAAAGAGGTAACATTTTACCAATCGTATGTTTTTGTGGGATTTTTAAACTGTTTTTTAAGTTTATTCGCTTATTTTGACAGAGAGAGAGAGAGAGAGAGAGAGACAGCGAGTCGTCAGCATGGAGCCTGACCTGGGGCTCGATCTCACAAACCGTGAGATCATGACCTGAGCCGAGATCGAGAGTGGGACACTTAACTGAGCCACCCGGCACCCCTGCACTTACCATTTTTAAATAGTTGCACTGAGGTGTAACTGACCTAGAGTAAACTGAGTATGTTTGAAGTGCACAATTTGGAAGGTTCGGACATACGTGTATACCTGTGTGTGGACTCAAGACAGTGAGCCCCTGAAAGCGTCCTGGCCCTCCCAGCCTCCCCCTCCTGCGCCTCCCATGTCCTTCCCCACCGTCACCCCTACAGACCATTGGGTTCAGGCCTCCAGTGTCCTGTGAGTTGCCAAGGGAGGCTCATGTCGAAAACCCCACCAAGGTGGGCTGTTCATTTTGAAGTGGGCTCGCTTCCATGAAAACACGTCCTCTGGAAAGCATTAGCCCACCTGGTGCAGGAGGTGCCCATTTCACACACAGAGAAACTGAGGCCCAAGAGGTGAAGAAGCCTGCCCGGGGCCCCAAGCGAGGCCTCCTCTGTCTGGGGTCTCTGGAGGCTCGCAGGCTGCACTCCCCCTTCCCCCACTCACGGGCACCTCTGGGGGGTCTGCACTTCAGCCTCCAGCCTCACCCTGCAGGAAGGCCTCCCTGCAGCTGCCCCTCCCCCACCCTTCACCCCAGCCGCCCCCCGACTGCAGCTCTGGAGGACGGCGTGGGCTCTCGGGTTCTCCCTCTGCAAATAGGAAATCAGCCAGAGCAGGATGGGCCCTTCCTGCCAGATCCGCAGGCACAGACCAGGGACCCGTAAAATGGGACATATGGGGTTCACATCCTGGGCCCCTTGTGTCTCGTTGGAAAACCTAATATTAAAGGTCTCTCAGTGCACCTGTCCTGCAGCCCTGAAGCCCAGGGTCCCCCAGGGGAGCCCGGCCTCCCTGTCTTTCCGGCCCCCGGTCACCTTGCCTGAGGGTCCCGCTGCCCTTGTGTGGCCACCATTGCTGCTCAGGTCAGGGGCGTTTTCCGCTGTGGAGAGAGGGAGCTCGTTCTTGGAATTCTCCCTAAAAGGACACCTAATTCTTGACGGACGCACATGCCAGGGAAGGCTGCTGTCCTGACACGCCGAGGACGGAATGCTATCTGCTCACGGCCTCCGCACACGGCCTTTTAAAGACAGAGTTACGAGTGATTTCGTTCGCAACCACACAGGAACAGAACCCATCTGGCCCCAAACAGCGGGGTTTAAAACTTCTGGCAGTTTTAGTCAGTTTTAAAATGGTAAGGTACTCTCTCTCCAAGGAAAGAAACCCCATGAGGCTTGTTTAAGAAAAAGGGGTGCCTGGGTGGCTCAGTGGGTCAAGCGTCCTGACTCGGCCCAGGTTTGTGGGTTCGAGCCTCCTGTCGGGCTCTGCGCTGACATCACGGAGCCTGCTTGGGATTCTCTCTCTTCCTCTCTCTCTCTCTCTCTCAAAATAAATAAACATTAAAAGAGAGAAGAAAGAAAGACACCTTAAACCAGGCACCTGGGCAGCTCAGTCAGTGAAGCCCCTCCGTCCTGTGTCTCTGTCCCCGATTCCTCGGGTGCTCCCAGGAGCCCCTGGGGGTTTCTGTCACCCGTGGCCGAGCGTCCTGACCGAGAAGCACGTTCATCTTTGCCCTGAATCTGACCCTTCCTGCACAGGAGGGGAGCCCACGATGGAAGCGCCCTAGCTCCCCTCTCACACAGAACACCCGCTGACCCTCTGGTCAGCCAGTGTCACTGTCCCAACGACAGAGGACAGATGTTAACGTGCACGCACGTCAGAGAGGGTGGGAGAGGCGGGGCCGCAGATACTGTTCTGAGAAAACAGTGCTGCTCCAGCCCCCAAATGAGGCTGAGGAAGTGGCCAGGGGAACGGCTGGGGACAGCTGGGACCTCTCGGAGGAGGAGGAGGCCACAGCCATGGACAGGCCACGCTTGGGGAAAGGCGTCTGTTCCCAGTGGGGAGATAAGCAAGGTGCTGGGGGCAGTGAGGGCTGGGGACAGAGGGGTGATTCTTGGAATGAGGCTGGATGGGCAGCTTGGAATTCCTTCTGGAAGCCGGTGTCCTAGCACCCCTGAGCTCCCTGTGAGTCCCCAGCACCTCTCTGTCCACGGCCGGTGGGCTTTCTCAGGGGTACCCTCGCCGTGCTCGCGTGGGATCCATGGGGCACCCACCGGGGCTGTTGGGAAGTGGCAGGAACAGAGGGGTGGGGGGCTCCTGAGGGCAGGACTCCTGAGGGCTCCCAGAGAGCCCCAGGGACATGCTGTGGCCTCCCGGCCTCCACTGCCACGCACCCTGGCAGGGGGGCCCTCCTTCCCAGAGCATCGAGGGAGGCCTCGCCTGGCCCGCACGTGGGTCCTGTCCTCAGGAGACCCTCCAAGGAGTTTTCCCCACGTGCCATCCTTTTACCCCGACCCTGCCCGCCGACCTTACTCCCCAGCTTCTCCGGCTAACACCCCAGGAGCCTTCTGGGGTGTCCTGCCCACCCTGGTGAGACCCTGCCCATGGGACGCCCTCCAGGAAGCGGGCACAAGGATGGCCGCGGCTCAGACTTCTGCTGCCTGGCCTCCCCTCTACCTCCGCCTTCGTGGGGTTTGTTGTGTGTTTTGTTTGGGTTTAATTTTTCTTTCGCTGCTCTGGAATGTCGCTTTGTCAGCTTTGACCCACCCTGTGATGTGTGCAGCCTGGGGCCTGTCACGTAATTAGTTCAGTGGCTGAGTTCTCTCTCTCACGCCCGTCTCACGTTCTGGCGGAATCGGTGGGGGCTCGGGGGTCTTCAGATGAACCCTCTGAAAGAGCGTGGAGCCCGTGGACGCCGCTGGGGGCGCCTTGCCGTATCTCTTCCTGGGACCCACAGGATATCAGTCCCCTCTGACCACAGTCCTCCCCTGACCCTGAGTCTCTGACTCTGCAGGGGCGCTGTGTATGTGGGTGCACACTTGTGGCTGGACACCTGTCCCCTTCCCGAGAGCTCTCGCTGCCTTGAGGGGATAGCTCTTGCCCACTTTGAGACATCCTGGCCTCTCTTCCAGGAACACAGGCCCTGACCAGCCTCCCGGTACCCGGGACTCTGGGAGGGCCAGGGGAGGTCACACCCGAGGGGACTTCAGGGCATTGCTGTCAGTGCTCCCAGGTGGCCTCCACGGCTGGCCTGCCCTCCAGCTCTTCAGTGTCAGTCTCCTCTTCACTCATGTTTAAGGCTGCCAGTCAGCTCTGTTACCTCAGCCAAGACTGTTCTTTACCTCTTCCTCTCCCAGTTTGACACCTTACTTTGTGAGTCGGCTGTCACCTCTGCCCAGGGCTTCAGCTTCCCATTCAACACTCCATTCTAGCACAGCTGTGGGCTGGGTCCTATCTATCCACCTACCCACCCATCCATCCATCCATCCATCCATCCATCCATTCAACTGTCTGTGCACCCACCCACCCACCCATCCACTCACCACCTGTCCATCCACCCACCCCATCCATCTACTCACTCATCTGTCCATCCAATCATCCATCCATCCACCCACCCATCCATTCATCCATCTATCCATCCATCCATTCAACTGTCTGTCCACCCACCCACCCACCCATCCACTCACCACCTGTCCATCCATCCACCCATCTAGCTTCCCACCCATCTGTCCATCCAATCATCCATCTATGCACCCACCCACCCATGCATCCATTCATCTATCTACCCATCCACGCATCCATTAGTCCATGCACCCAGCCATTCATCCATCCATCTATCCACCATCCATCCATCCATCCATCCATCCATCCATCCGTCCGTCTACCCACCCACCCAGCCAGCCAGCCAGCCATTCATCTATCCACCCACTCATCCATCCACCCACCCACCTGTCCATCCACCCACTCCATCCATCTACCCACCCATCTGTCCATCCAATCATCTACCCATCCACCCACTCATCCATCCATCCACCCACCCATCCATTCGTCCATCCATCCATCCATCCATCCATCCGTATATCCAGCCACCCATCCACTCACCACCTGTCCATCCACCCACCCATCTAGCTTCCCACCCATCTGTCCATCCAATCATCCATCTATGCACCCACCCACCCACCCATACATCCATTCATCCATCCACCCACTCATCCATCCATCCACCCTCCCAGCCATATGTCCATCCATCCAACCAATCATCTACTCATCCATCCACCCACCTGTGCATCCACCCACCCATCCATCCATTCGTCTGTCCACCCACCAATGTACCCACACACCCATCCAGGAACTCTCCATTGAGCCCCCTGAAGCTGCAGTCTGAAATGGCACTTCACAGCCTGCTGTCATGACCCCCATCTATGACCCCCAACACCTGTCTTCATCTTCTGCCCTCTCCTCCAGGTCTGCAGTGAAAGAGAGGTCAGGCCCTCCACCATATTGCCCAGCTTCCTGCCTAGTCCCCAACACCTTGGGACTGGGCATTAGCTGAGTTCAGTCAAACCTACACCTCTTCTGGTGCTGGGTCCTTAGGCCTGCTTCTGAGCCCCAAAGCCTCAGTTTCCCGTCTAGTAAGTTGATGATCACAGTAGGACCTGCCTCCAAGATATCTGTGGGTGTGAAGAGCTTGGGCAGTGCTGTGCATTGTAGAGGCCAGAGGACCGTTTCCTTTGCATTTTATTCTTGGAAGACGGAGGCAGAGGGGGCAGGTGTCTGAGGGGCCGTGGGGTGAGCCCACTCAAGTACACACCCCCTTCTAGGCCATGTTTCAGAGTCAGGGACCCCAGAACTCCATACCCAGTGTACCTGCCCTGAGGGCTGCCAGCCTCTCCTCGGGTGAGCTCTTCCTCCCGCCTGCGGCCTTATGGGCTGCAAGGGTCAGCTGAGTGTCCACACATGTCCATGAGGCCCAGCAAGGAGTCCAAGAATTCCTGGTACAACCCTGGGTTCCCAGCTGCGGTCTCCATCCAGGGATTTGGCAAAGCCGTGATGGTAGGGGTGGGGCTGGGGTGCCCTGTGGGCAGAGGGCCAACATTGCCTGGGGGGCAGTAGGTGGGCTGGGCCTCAAAGAGGGAATGTGAAGGACCTCCCACCCTGGCCCTGCACTGTTTCCTAGGGAGGCAGAGAAAGCAGATGTCCAGCGTGGAGAGGAAGAGGAGGGAGGCCTAGGGGTGGGGACCTGGGGGACAGTCTTCCCCACCTGCCCAGCAGCCACCAGAGCCAGTTGTGGGCTCAGGGGGGACGAGGGAATTTTGATCTGGGCAGTGCATTCCCTTAACTTTTTACTTTCGAGCTCATATTTATTAAGCGGGAGGGTAAAACACATTTCACATCACAGTTTGTCAGCCTGGTTTGTAACTGGTGAGCATCCAGACATAGGGGATGGGAGCAGGGAGCTCCTTGCAGCCTGTAGGCTGTTCCTGGGACCAAGGGCTGCAGCCTGGACCCCATATTCTGGCCCACGTAGGCCAGAGGCCTGGTGGCATTGAGGGGAGGAGCCCGTGTCTGGTCCCGGGGTCCTCAGTTTGCACATGTATGAAGTGGGGGTGTGGGGAACTGCATCAGGGGTTGGTGCGAGGGATGGAGTGGTGCATGAGCATCAGACCCAGGCCCGGTGCTGCTTGTGACGGTCAGTCCTGGCCTCGTCCCCACGGAGCACTGGGAGGCGCCGTCAGACCCACTGTCAGCAGGCAGGGACCTTGCTGGGTTCTGCGGTGATGGATGAGCCACAGGCTCCCTCTCCAGGGATTATGTGGAAGCGGGTTCTGGGATGGGTGTGCAGGGAAGACAGGGGAGGATGTGGCGGGGGAGGCAGGGGAGGGTATGGGGGGGAGGCAGGGGAGGGTGTGCGGTGTGTGGGGGGAAGCAGGTGAGGGTGTGCGGTGTGGGGGGGGAGGGAGGGGAGGGGGAGGGGGAAGGCAGGGAACCTAGGATCTGGAACCTGGAACCTAGTTCCCTCGGTCCCCGTGGTCAGCTGAGGGGGAGGGGGAGGCAGGGGAGGGGGAGGGGGAGGCAGGGGAGGGTGTGCAGGAAGGCAGGGGAGGGTGTGCAGTGGGGGGGGAGGCAGGGGAGGGTATGGGGGGGTAGGCAGGGGAGGGTGTATAGGGAAGGCAGGGGAGGGTGTGTGGTGGGGGGGAGACAGGGAAGGGTGAGGGGGTAGGCAGGGGAGGGTGTGCAGGGAAGGCAGGGGAGGGTGTGTGGTGGGGGGGGAGACAGGGGAGGGTGAGGGGGTAGGCAGGGGAGGGTGTGCAGGGAAGGCAGGGGAGGGTGTGCGGTGGGGGGGAGGCAGGGGAGGGTGAGGGGGAAGCAGGGGAGGGTGTGTGGTGGGTGGGGGAGGCAGGGGAGGGTATGGGGGGGTAGGCAGGGGAGGGTGTAGGGGGGAGGCAGGGGAGAGTGGGAAGGGAAGGCAGGGGAGAGTATGGGGGGGTAGGCAGGGGAGGGTGTGCAGGGAAGGCAGGGGAGGGTGTGTGGTGGGGGGGAGGCGGGGGAGGGTGAGGGGGAAAGCAGGGGAGGGTGTGCGGTGGGTAGGGGAGGCAGGGGAGGGTACGGGGGGGTAGGCAGGGGAGGGTGTGCAGGGAAGGCAGGGGAGGGTGTGTGGTGGGGGGGAGGCGGGGGAGGGTGAGGGGGAAAGCAGGGGAGGGTGTGCGATGGGTGGGGGAGGCAGGGGAGGGTATGGGGGGGTAGGCAGGGGAGGGTGTGCAGGGAAGGCAGGGGAGGGTGTGTGGTGGGGGGAGGCGGGGGAGGGTGAGGGGGAAAGCAGGGGAGGGTATGCGGTGGGTGGGGGAGGCAGGGGAGGGTATGGGGGGGTAGGCAGGGGAGGGTGTGCAGGGAAGGCAGGGGAGGGTGTGTGGTGGGGGGGAGGCGGGGGAGGGTGTACAGGGAAGGCAGGGGAGGGTGGGTGGGTCCCAGAGAGGCTGACAGTCCCCTGGGCCCTTCGTTGCAGTGCATCACCTCCTCTTGGCCACGGCCTGCCAGGACGCCAACTCTGGCGCTCTCCTCCAGGAGCTCTGCCTCACCCAGTTCCAGGTGGACATGGAGGCCATCGGGAAGACGCTGTGGTGCGACTGGGGTGAGACCGTCAAGTGAGTGTCGTGTGGCCCCTGGCGGGAGGGACGTGGCTGGGGCGGGAGCCACAGGGTCTGGTGCAGGGAGCCCGCTCGCGGCCGCGGTGAGGGGTTCTTCGCCAAAGTCTATGGTGGTGGAATGTGGCCGTGGGCGAAGGAGGGCGCCAGCGATAAGCGAGTGGGGGCGGGAGGAGGCCGTGTCCACAATGACCCCGGGGCCGGGACGGATGGTGGGCCTTGTACAGAGGGAGCTCCGGGAGGGAGGGTTCCGTCTGGGCCATGTCTAGCTGAGACGCTCGTGGCCCATCCACGTGCAGGCATGCGGGGGACAACAGAGAGCACCGTCTAGTGGCCGGGGGCTGAGTCTCGGTGGCAGGAGCCCCAGCTTGCAGGGACGGCTCCGCTGGTTCCCTCGGTCCCCGTGGTCAGGCTGAGGCTGTTATTCCCACCCTGTTTGGGGCTCCGAGCTTCATCGACGCTTCATGACCTGTGAACCCCCACCGAAGACAGCTGACAATTAGCCCCTTCCCCTTTGTGACTTCGGTTTTCCTGCCAAAGGGCCCTTCT
Organism: Panthera onca; assembly: GCF_046562875.1. Lineage (NCBI taxonomy): Eukaryota > Metazoa > Chordata > Mammalia > Carnivora > Felidae > Panthera > Panthera onca. The sequence continues at coordinate 3,401,419 of NC_138346.1, read as the reverse complement.
TCCCGCCTCGCTGGGTTTATCCAGGGCCCCAGGCATTCCTCAGTGGGGTCGGGGGCTCTCCCCACCGGGGGCCTAGGCTCTTGGTGTTCTGGACCAGGAGCCAGAACTTGAGCATGATGGAGGAGGCAGGTGCTAGCATCAGAACAGCCTGTGCTTTAGGCTAACTGGTCTTCTGCCTCAGCAGAGGGATTTGTGTTTAAATTAAAGATGGCACGTTAATACAATTCAGGGAGGACACAGTGGGGTCCCCAAAGAAAAGCAGTCTCCCCGCTTATCTTGAGTAAGTGACCATGGATTGGTACGGATGGCCTGCACACGGGTGGCTCAGCAGCCGATGGGGTAATGCCAGTGGTGTTCCCAAAGAAGCAGGGGTGACGTGGTCTTAGAAATGGGAGCCACCACAGGCAGTCCCCAGTAGCTCTCTGGATACAGATGGGAGTAACGATCAGTCAGGCCAAAGAAAGTTTTCCATCCTTCGAGCCGCGGGGTAAAACAAAAAGGGAATAGAGGCAGGGCTGAGGGTGACGTTGCTAGGACATTTTAAGTTTATTTATTTATCTATTTATTTATCTACTTATCTATTATCTATCTATCTATTTATCTATTTATCTATTTATCTATCTGTTTATTTTATCTATTTATCTATCTATCTATCTATCTATCTATCTATCTATCTATCTATTTAGAGATAGAGAGCAAACAGGGAAGGGGCAGAGAGAGAGAGAGTCCCAAGCAGGCTCCACACTGTCAGCACACAGCCCAACACAGGGCTTGAACTCACAAACTGTGAGATCATGACCTGAGCTGAGATCAAGAGTCAGACACTTAACCGACGGAGCCATCCGGGCGCCCCAGGACATTCTTTTGTTTAAAAAGAAAATCAAGATCTTTGAGGGAGCTGGAAGCAGAAGGTCTCATGGGAACGGTATGTCAGCACGTCAGCTGAGGCCTGCTGGCCTGGGTCTGTGGTCAGCAAGATAAGAGCCTGGAGAGAGGTCCGAGTCCTAGTCCCTGGAACCTAGTACACACAACGTCACATGGCAAAGGGGAAGTAGATTACAGATGGAACTAAGGTTGCTGACCAGGTGACTTTGGGGAGATTATCCCGGATTATCCGGGTGGGTCCGAGGTAAGCACAAGGGGCCTTAAATGGTCCCAGCGAGGCCTTTGGAGCAACATCAGACTGGCTTTTGTGTCCTTCTGACGCACCCTCCTGCCCATCCTTCTTTGAGCACCTCCTTACTTTCTGGTACCCCAAGATTTTCCAGGATCATCGTATACGTTTTCTGCCCCCTTCCCCACTCCCCAGAAGCAGCGGTTTCTTCAAGGAAGCCCTGGTTTCTTTTATTAAAGAATGTTGTTTAGGGGCGCCTGGGGGGCTCAGTCGGTTGAACGCCCAACTTCGGCTCGGGTCATGATCTCACGGTTTGTGAGTTCGAGCCCCGCGTTGGGCTCTGTGCCAACAGCTCAGAGTCTGGAGCCGGCTTCGGATTCTGTCTCATTCTCTCTCTGCCCCTCCCCGATTTGTGCTCTGTCTTTCAAAAATAAATAAATGTGAAAAAAAAAAAAGAATGTCATTTAGGGGTGCCTGGGTGGCTCAGGCAGTTAAGCATCAACTTCAGCTCAGGTCATGATCTCACAGTCAGTGGGTTTGAGCCCCGCGTCGGGCTCCGTGCTGACAGCTCGGAGCCTGGAGCCTGCTTCGGATTCTGTGTCTCCCTCTCTCTCTGCCCCTCCCCCACTCGTGCTCTGTCTCTGTCTCCCAAAAATAATAAATAAAAACATTTTAAAAAGTTTAAAAAAAACCCCAAACTATGGAACTTGTTAAAAAGAAAAAAGAATGTCGTTTAGAAGCCAAGATACACACACACACACACTCTCTCTCTCTCTCTCTCTCTCTCTCTCTCTCTCTCTCATGTCAGGAATTCATGTGTAACCAGGGAGACCTTACAAGCCCTGAGAGAAAACATGGGTGAGGTCTCCTGGAGCCTCCGTGGGGGGAAGGCTGAATAACAACGATATTTATATATTGTTACTGTAATAACAGTATTGATTTCAAGGAATCGGTTTATGGTTTATGTGACTGGGGAGGGGGGAGGGTCTGGCAAGTCCAAAATCTGCAGGCCAGGCCAGCACAACTGATGCTGTAGCCCTGGGGGGTCAGAGTTTCTTAACTTGCCCCAATGTAAGGCCTTTCAACTGACCGGATGAGGCCCCCCCACATTATCAGGGATGACCTCCTTAAAGCCAATGCATGGGAAGCAGGTCTCCGAAATTCCCCAGCAATGGCCAGATTGGTGTGAGATTGAATAACCAGGGGGTGTCCCCCGGCCAGGCTGACACAAAACCGACCGTCACACTGTGCTTTGTGTCACAGCTGTTCTCAAAGGTGGGTTCAGAGAAGCGTCGTCTCCCCTCATCCAGACTCTGGCCCATTACGCCCACCCACCGCCACCCACTCCCCGTGGGCGACCAGTCTCTCTCGTTTCTGCGCCCTCCTTGTATTTCTTTTGCACAGGTCAGCCGGTATACGAATTTTTCTCTCGCATCCTTTCTTACGTGGAGTGTATTTTACCATAGATATTCTTTTTGCACTTTGGTTTTGTTTCCTTTTTTTTCTTTTTAACCTAACAGCGTATACTGGAAATTAATTCTTACCAGTGCATGGAGAACTCCCTCACTCATTTTTACAGCTGGATAATATTTTGAGAGAGAGGGCGTGCATGCACGAGTTGGGGAGGGGCAGACAGAGAGGGAGAGAGAGAATCCCAAGCAGACTCTGCACTGTCAGCGCAGAGCCCGACGCGGGGCTCGAACCCACGAGCCGTGAGATGGTGACCTGGGCCGAGAGCGAGAGTCAGACGCTCAACCGACGAAGCCGCCCGGGCGCCCCGCCTCGCCTCGTCTTCCAAGCACTTTCCTGTGGAGAGGCGTTTGGTGTCCCCGGTATTTTCCGATTTCAGATAGCGTGGAAGGGCACAGTCTCGAGCACCTGCACCTTCTTGCTGCTGGAGCTGTACCTCCAGGGTGGCCGCCTGGCATCAGAACCACGGGGTCCGAGGCAAGAGCACGTTTTGGGAGGCACTGCCCGTGTCCCCCCAGAGGGGCTGTGGCCTCGGCGTCCCCACTGGCGGTGTGTGAGGGAGCTTCCCCGCCACCGGCCGGCGCCCTGCGTGGTCAGGCCTGCGTCCTCCCCACCCGATCCGCGAGAGACGCTGTCGCCTTCCTCCAGCGACGAGTTCACCTTCTGGAAGTTTAAGGGCCGTTCATCGATCTTTTCTGTGAATGCTTGTTCGTGTCCTTTCCCAGTTTCTGGTCCTTTGTAAAGAATTATTTTATTTTATTAAATGGATTTACTTTTAAGTAAATTCTATGCCCAGCGTGGGGCTCGAACTCACGACCCCAAGACCAAGAGCCAGCCGGGCGCCCCTGAAGAGTTCTCTATGTTAGAAGAGACATTAGGACCGTTGTCTGCAACACACGTGAGATGTGTTCTCCCCGCCTGTTAGCTGTCTTCTGACTCTGTTTCCCATGTCGCTGCTGCCCCGTCATCTTGTTCCCATCCAGCTGTGTGCGTCAGTGTTTTATCACCCCTGGGTCTGAGTCACGGCTGGGAAGCCTTTCCCCACACTGAGGTTCGAGAGGAATCCCCCGTGTTTTCTCTTCAGTCGCTGACCCATCTGGACTGTATTCTGCGGCGAACCACAAGCGAATTCTGTCTTTCTCCAGATGAGCTGCCCAGTTGTCCCGTTTATTAGTGAGCCCGCCTTTGCCCCCAGTGAGTGGAGATGCCACTTTGTTCTATGTAATGCCCCTCTACGCTTTGCACCTTCATAAACAGTCCGTGTCAAACCTTCTTCCTATTGCCTGCCTGTGCGACATCAGTTTCTTCTCCAGAACCGCCAATGGGACTTCACTGCCTACCGACTGCTCACTTACCACATTGTTACAGCTAGTGTTTGTTAAGCAGCTACGGTGTGCTGGGCGCCGTGTTAATCGGTTAACACGTGTCGTCTCACGGAAGTAAGCAGCAGCCGCGGGAGAGCAGAACACTTGTAATCCCCACTCTGTCTGCCCAGGGTCACAGCTGGCAAGGTCTCTTGGGGTCCGGAGTCTCAGCTCTTGACTCTCCCCAGGGGCACAAGATGGCCCACTCCTGGTTCTCAAGGGTGGTGTGGCGATGCTCTGTCTTCACAGAAGTGGGCGGGGGGAGCGGGTGAATGACGGCCTTTCGTGGCCATCTGAGCCCCTGCCAGCATCCAGGGGACCTGGTGAGGTCCTTCTGCAGTGGGACACCAAGTCTGGTTCTCGAGCCAAGGGCAGACTTTCCAGAGTCCCCTGGAGCCGCAGAGGTCTGGGGCAGGCAGGCTTGTCCGAATGATTGGGTGGAGATGAGAGGAAGGACCCAGAGAGAAGACCGGGCACGGCCGGGAGTGGGAGAGCTGCATGTACGGGCCGGAGAGCCATCAGCATGAAGAAACACAGTGGCCAGCAGACGAGCAGGACCCCGAGGTGGAGGGCCCACAGGCGGAGAGCCAGACGACAGGCTGGTCCCAGGGAATTCTCCCAGCCCAGGCTGGAGGGCTGCAGGCCAGGCAGGTGTGGGACAAAGGGGCAGGTGCTGGGAAAGACCCCTCCCTCAGCCAAGCGCAGCTGGCGATGTCGGTGGGATCAAAGCGGCAGAACCGGGCGGTCTCTGGGCCTGGGATCCAGGCCCAGCCTAAAGCTGGGGGTGGACACCCCTAAAGTCAGGAGGCCAGAGGTCCCCAGTGCCTGCTGCCTGAGGTCATGGCTGTCGTAGCAACTGGGCTGGGCCCGCAGGTGACTGTGATCCGGCAGAGGGAAGTTCTGGATTCTACTCTGAAGTCAGGGTTTAAAGCAGCTGCCGAGGACACGTGCCTTCCCACCAGGTGACAAATGCGAGAGAGGCAGGCTTCCCCAGCATGCAGGGTCTAGAGAGACGTGGAGAAGGTCCCCTGCGGGCACACGGGGGGCCGGCTCGTGCTGGCTGGTGCTCTGGCTCCCAGGCTCCCAGATCCACCTCAACCCTGCTTCACTTAGGACCTTAGATGGAAACACTGGGTTATTTCCAAAGTACTTCTCAGCAGCACTGTGCCTCTTGGCTCAGAGATAGAAACTTCTTAAGAAAAAGCGAAGGGCTCACAAGAGCACTCAGGCCACACTCCAATAAGAGGACAGTGACCTGCTGTGGAATTGTGGGTCTGCTTTGTTTCAGCATGGAGCTGACCTGGGACCAGGGCTGTCCAGCATGGTTCTGCACGTAAATGGGTCCATGACCCCGGACGCCGACCCCCGCTCCTCCAGTGGGAGCTTGGCTTGGGGCTGCTCCTGAGTCCTTTGTTTGGAGATGCTCGGGATTTTTCAGGCTCCCCTGGTGTCTGACCTGTCCCCGCACCAGGCCCACTCAGGGCAGATGGGCTCCGCAGGGCGGGCCCAGCCCGTGATTCCCAGGGGCCAGCTCATTAAACTGCAGGCCCGGTCTGCCAGTGGAAATGTAATTTAGAGCATTAACTGGGAAGATAATCTAATTTGGGGAGCTACAGAGAACATGGGAAAATGTGTCATCAGAAACTCTCATTTCCAGAGAGGTTCCTGTGGGTTTTGGGGAGGGAGAGAAAGAGCGGAACAGAGAAGGAGAAGAATCTCCAACATGAGGAACTCAAGTAGAAACTGGTTGGTTTTAAAGTCCCCGCATGTGGGATTTCCGCCCCCCCACCCCCCAAGACAAAAACTGCTGGTGGCTTTGGGAGGCTGGGAGCCCTGTCCGCTGCCCCCCTTGGGCTCTGAGGCATCACGGTGTTCACAGGAAAGATGTCAGAGAAACAGGTGTAGCAACTTCCATGATCTTTCATCAGAGAACCAACCTCACCCTCATACCCGTCCAGGCGCCCCTCCTGTGCCTGCCCCGAAGCGTGTGGATTTATAAATGCCATCTGGGTCGCCTCAGCACACGCGGTCTCCCCGGCCCGCCTCCCTGGGGAATCCCTCCCCGCCGTGCTGACCCTGCGCTGGGCACAGAGGGCCCACTGGCCAGTTCCGAGGAGGGGTCCCCAGCCCTGCCAAGTGGGGAGTGGCCCGGTGTGTTAAGCAAAGGACACAGAATACGTGTGTCCCCGGCCAGTGCTGGGGATTCTGCCACGGGCACCCCGCCTAGGGACTCCAGTCCCCGGACAGGGCCCTTGACCCACCGCGGGGTCTCTCCCAGGGCGGCTGCCGTTCCCTCTGTGCCTCTGGAACAAAGGGCCTTCTTTGCGGCTCCCTTAAAATCGCCGAGGCAGGAAATTCTTCAGGACTCAGCAGTGATATCAGGACAGCTGCTTTAGTTTTGAACTGCAACAGGAACTGAAAGGGAGGCATCTTTCTGAAATCACAGAGGTCTCTCTGGGGCAGTGGCTGGTGTCCTCTGAGGGATTCTGGTTGCGCTCGGCCCCTCTCGCCAAGGCCTGGATGGGCCATGCCGCGGGCGCTCGGCAGGCCGTTCTCCAGAACCTGCGTCCCACCCACTGGGAGCTCCCGGGGCTCCATCCAGTTCCCTCGGGGGTCTGTGGGGCCGCGCGCCTGCCCTGGCCCCCAGAGGCCCCGGCACAGGTGCCCATCCCCCACCCCTCTGGCCGCCTGGGTGGGGGGGAGTCCTTCAGGTGTCTCCAGAGCACACGCTCACAGCCCCCAGCCCGGGCGCTGGAATCCTGACTTCCGGAGGCCCGCGTGCCCCGGCTCGCCCTGCAGAGGCTGGTTCTGCCGAGGCCCTGCCTCCTGCTGCCCGGCCGGGCCTCAGCCGGGCAAGAGGTGCAGGCGCAGCTTTCCAGGGCGCACTTGGGCCAGGGTGTGTGCCGTGGTCCGTCACAGCTCTGCGCACCTCTGAGCTGCTTGCCGGGTACCTTCCCCTCCAGCCTTCTTGGTGCCCAGCCGTGGAGGGTGGGACGTTCTCGTGTTGCTGGTGTCAGCAGCAGAAGGGAAGGACCAAGGACCCCCCGCCCAAGCTGGGCCCGGAGCTCCCAGCGCCACCCCTGGAATTTGTTAGGCCAAGGCTGTGACAGGGAGGCATGACGGGACTCAGTTTGCCGGGTGGGCAGAGGAAAGGGGGGGAACCCTTTTTGTCCACCCTGTTCAAAGACAGCTCCTCAGGCCCCCACCTAGGTGGGCGTCTTAGCAGAGCTGCTGGGGGCGGGGGGGGAATACCGTATGCACGACCCCACAGCAGCAACAAGGGGGCCTTTCTGGGGGGGAGGGAGGCAGAGGCCTGCCAGGCCCTTCTACCCTGTGTCAGGCGCTCAGCCGCCGCTGACCTGGGGGAGCAGACGGAGGGCCGGGCCAGTGGGACCAGTGCTGTGGGAGCAGGGTGTACTGGAGAAGGAAGGATTTGTCTCGGGCTTTGTGCGCCCAGATCTGTGCCCGTAGAAGAGCAAGGTAAGGGGGTGGAAAGGTCTGGAAATCCACTGTCCTCCACCATGCCTGCAGAGCCAGCCCTGGGCAGGCAGATGCGGGAGAGGGGTCATAAGGACACGAAGTGTCATAGGGACACGCTCGGGGGAGATCCTCAGGTGGCTTGCAGCCCCACCCTGTCCCAGCCGCATCATCTCCCGGCAGCCAGAGGAATTGTCTTCACTTGGGGGGGCGGGGAGCCCTCACGGACAGCGGCAGCATTTCGGTCCGGAGCTGCCTCAACCGTGTGCCTGCCTCGTGGAGGGTTCTCGTGACGGTGTCAGAGGGCCTGTGCCTGTCCACCTGTTGGCCTGGAGGTTTGGGGGAGTGGGAAGGAGGAACCCCACTTCCTGCTTGAGAAAGCTCCTGGAAAAATGTGTCTGCAGAGGCCACAAGCCAGGCAATCCCCCTTGCGGTGGGGGGAAGCCAGAAGCTTCCGCTGGCCACACCCAGGGGCCACGGCACCGTCCTCGGCTTCCCTTCATGTCCACCGCCCGAGTCCTTCTGGCCCCGGGAGAGGGCACAGATGCTTCCCCAGACACGTGTCTGGGATGAAGTCAGGCCTGTGTGTCAGTGTGAAAGGTCAGCGGCCGGGCAACACTAAGCAGATCCTGGCTGTGAGCGGAGCGGGCAGGTGGGACGTGTCCTGGTGACGGGAACTTGTGGCCATATCCCTTCCACCCCCGCCTCCGCCTTGGACACGCTGCTGTGACTCCCCACTTCCCCACGGCCAGGAAAACCCCAGACACGTCCAGGCTGTGCAGACAGGAGTCTGCTGTCCGGGGCCGGGGGGCCAGGCTCGCTCACACAGGGCTCCCCGGAGCCCGCTCACAGGCGGCGCCCCCAGGGCCGTCTACACTGAGGGGCAGGGTGCGCGTGGTGAGAGTGATGAGAGGTAGGGGTGCAGCACAGTGGGTGTCACAGCAGATGTCCCCTCCTACTGCCGACCCTCAACCCAGTGCTCACCCTGCTCCCAGGGTCTCCCAGGACCCAGCCATTCATCAGTCATTGTGTTGGTGGACATCTTTGGAGCACGCTTGGGGCCAGCGACGCTCAGACCACTGTGGGGGCCTCCGGGGAGCTGTGGCACCAGGCGGCAGCCCTCCTTCTCCGGGCAGATTTTGAGGACAACCTCCCCCAGGGCTCACAGGACTTCAGCCCTGGACGCTTATGCACAGGATGCCCCCGTGGCTCCCACTCTGGGAAAGGTGCCTCTTAGGTCTGAGTTCCCTCTTCTCCCAGCTAAAAAACGGAGGACTCACTTTCTTAAAAACACACCCCTTTTGGGGCACCTGGGTGGCAGTCAGTGGAGCCTCTGACTTTGGCTCAGGTCAAGATCTCACAGTTCGAGATCAGTTCACCATGATCTTCCAGGTCGAGATCTCACAGATCTCACAAACTCCGTATCGGGCTCACTGCTGTCAATGCGAGCCTGCTTTAGATCTCTCTCTCTCTCCCTCTCTCTCTCTCTCTCTCTCTCTGCCCCTCCCCTGCTCTCTCTCTGTCTCTCTCAAAAGTAAATATTTTTTAATGGTTTTTTTTCACGTATTTTTGTCAAAGAGAGAGACAGAGCATGAGCAGGGGAGGGGCAGAAACAGAGAGGGAGACGCAGAATCTGAAACAGGCTCCAGGCTCTGAACTGTCAGCACAGAGCCCGACACGGGGCTCAAACTCACAAACCGTGAGATCATGGCCTGAACCGAAGTCGGACGCTCAACCGACTGAGCCACCCAGGCACCCCAAAAACAAATGAACATTTAAAAAAAAAATGGGACGCCTGGGTGGCTCAGTCAGTTGAGCGTCCGACTTCAGCTCAGGTCATGATCTCATGATTCGTGAGTTTGAGCCCTGCGTCGGGCTCTGTGCTGATGGCTCAGATCCTGGAGCCTGCTTCGGATTCTGTGTCTCCCTCTCTCTTTCTGCCCCACCCCCGCTCACACTCTGTCCCTCTCTCTCAAAAATAAATAAACATTTAAAAAAAATTTTTAATAAAAAAAAAAAGAAAGAAAGAAACACTCTTTTTGAGTAGCAAGAGAAGGTGAGTGTACCCTCACTGCCCGGGCCAGGTGGACGTGGCCTCGCTTAGTGGCCAGAAGGCCAAGTTAACACGCCCTGGTGTTCCCACCCCAAGTCTGTTGAGCCTTTACCAGGTCTTTGCGATCTTTAATGATGCGGCTGTGAGAGCTTTGGTACATACGGCCTTCTGTTTTGAACTAACTTAAGAATTCTTGCAAATGGACTTACGTGCCGTGGACGTTCTGTGGTTCTCATAGGTTTTGCCCCGTTGCCCTTTGAAGGAATTGTACTCCTTTCTATTACCAGCCGCATATGAAGGCGTTTCCTCACATTCTCATGAGCCCTGAGTTTGCACAGATTTTCTGTTGGCAGGTGTACGTGAGATTTCCTCTTGTCCCATTTGCCCGCCTTTGGCCGTTGGGAAGGCAAAGTGATTCTTCTAGAGTTGTTTTGCAATTTGTTTTTTCTCAGGTGCAGATCCTCTGACCATAATCTTTGCTACTTACCTTTTGAGTCATTGGGAGTCTTTTAAGTCTGATTTTGCAAACTCTCGAACATGGTAGAGGTCAGCTGTGTGTCATTTTTGTCCTAATCATCTTTTCTTCAAGTTTCGCTTGTGTTTATTTTGGTGACGCTTGTCTCCTGTGTTTGATTTAGTTATGCAGTTCACGTGTGTGCCCTCGCTCGCTCCCCAGAGGTCTGGAATTCAGGCACAGTCCTGTCTGTTGCAGAAATTCAATTGTCGCAATTCCAAGGGAGTCACATGGCCACAGTATTATGATCTGTTTCTGTTTAGTCGTTATGTGTTTTGAAATAACATTTATCTTCTTAAACACGCTAAGTAGTTACATTAAGACATGAATAAAATTTACTTCCTCCCTACCTCGATTAGGCTAACATAATTTGTTAAATAATGTTGCCTACCTCCATAGTTTGGTTATGCTTGATTTAATACTTAGTATGTTCTTGTGTGCATTAGAGTAATTTCAGTTAATTTTTTACAAAAAATTTTAATGCTTATTTTTAAGAGAGAGAGAGAGAGAGACTGAATGGGGGAGGGGCGGGGGGGGGGGGGGGGACACAGAATCCGAAGCAGGCTCCAGGCTCTGATCTGTCAGCACAGAGCCGGACGTGGGGCTCAAACTCACGAATGGTGAGATCATGACCTGAGCTGGTCCGACACTTAACCGACTGAGCCACCCAGGCGCCCCTCAGTTAATTTTTATGTATGTCTTGGGGCCATCCACCCCCCTTCGATCGCCATGGCCCTACAATATTTTCTACAATTTAGAAGACCTCATTCTCTCTTTGTGTGTTCATTCTCGTTGTATTTCACATTACCTTCTGCTTTCTTTGATGCGTTCTCTGCCTATTTTTCCAAGAGAACTAAAGAACCATTTTGCCAGATTCCGTAAGAAGTCACATTGAGGTTCTAGGTGAGATGGCCAGGCACCAGCCAGACAGCTAGGGAGGTGCTATCTGTCTGCAGGAATCCTGCCCATGAGGAGCGTCTCGGGGGCCCTGTGTCCTGAAGAACACGGCAGCAGGCCTAGTCAGACTGTTCGCTACCTTCCTGTGCCGTCTTTTAAATTTTTTTTTTAATGTTTATTTATTTTTGAGACAGAGAGAGACAGAGTGCAAGCGGGGGAGGGGCAGAGAGAGAGGGAGACACAGAATCAGAAGCAGGCTCCAGGCTCCAAGCTGTCAGCACAGGGCCCGATGTGGGGCTCGAATTCGCGAACCGCGAGATCATGACCTGAGCCGAAGTCGGACACTTAACCGACAGAGACACCCAGGTGCCCCGGCTCACTTCTTTTTTAACGTTTATTTATTTATTTTGAGAGAGAGGGAAAGAGCTGGGGGAGGTGCAGAGAGAGAGAAGGAGAGAGAATCCCAAGCAGGCTCCACAGTGTCAGCACGGAGCCCGATGCAGGGCTCGAACTCACAGACGGTGAGATCATGACCTGAGCTGAAACCAAGAGTCAGATACTTAACCGACTGAGCCACCCAGGGGCCCCGAGAAAGCCCGCTTTTTTTGTGTCCATTATTATAGGTCTTTAGAAAACAGACTATGTCTTGCATTGAAATGTCTTTTAAAAATGTTTGGCTTTCACTTTTATCATTTGCTTTCCCCTCTTTTTACCTTTTCAGAAAAATATTTGCTTCTTTCGCGAGGTAGAGTTTAGATGCTGACGACATCATTTTTTCTCACCCCCCCCCTTTTTTTTTAACATAATAAAGGCATTTAAGACCATGTTGTTTCTCCCTCGGGACCTTCTTCACCACTTTCTGCAGGTTTTGAGATGTCTGTTTTCTCGTTGTATTTTCTTACCACACAGTTATTGTCTTTCTTGACTTCCTCCTTCAGTTTTTTCTTTAGGCAGGTGTATTTTAATTCTCAAATGTTGCATTTCCATTTGGTTCTTAAGCTCTTCTTCTCTTGATAGAGTGATAGCACACAGAGTGAATAGTTTCTACTTTGTGTTTTTGTTGAGATTTTCTCTCAGATCTCTCCCACTAAGACCTTCTGTAAACACACCACCAAAACTTGAAAATGAAAACGTTCTGTTCTTTCTATTTCATCCCCCCCCCCCCAAGCAGTGATTAATGCTGCACTGTCGTGCTATGCAGCTTCTTTACAGGTTTCTGAACTTTAAAAAAAATTTAATGTTTGTTTTTGAGAGACAGAGCGTGAGTGGGGGAGGGGCAGAGAGAGAGAGGGAGACACAGAATCCGAAGCAGGCTCCAGGCTCTGAGCTGTCAGCACAGAACCCGACGCGGGGCTTGAACCTGCGAACTGCGAGATCATGACCTGAGCCGAAGTCGGTCACTTAACCAACTGAGCCACCCAGGTGCCCCTCTGAACTTTTTTTTATGTTTACTTGTTTATTTTTGGGGGTGGGGGGGTGGAAGAGGCAGAGAGAGAGAGAGAGAGAGAATCCCAAGCAGGCTCCATGTTGACAGTGCAGAGCGTATCTCGGGTCTTGAACTCACGAACCACGAGATCATGACCTGAGTGGAGCTCAAGAGTGGGATGCTTAACCGACTGAGCCACCCAGGCGCCCCTGAACTTTTTGCATATGATAATGCAGTAGTGGATTCTTCAATCCTAATCGTGTCGGCATTGTTTCCATTTCGCTTTTCTGGAAGGCTTTTATGCATATCTTTCGCTCTAATTTCATAGCATTTAGACTCCACGTTATCCTGCTGCTGCCATCGACTGTGAAACACCGTTACAGTTCTAGGCACACGTGATAGTTTTTGCTCTACGTTATCCTTTGCCTCGTGTTAGCACAGAAGCACTGGTCTGTCAGCTCCTCGAACTTTGTCGTTCTGTGTGACTTACGTCTCTTGCCAACAGCTTACTGCTGGATGTTACGTTTTCATATAACATAGAGTTATATATGTTATATAAACTCTATAGAGTTTCATATAACAGAGCGACAAGCCTTGTACCAGAGAAAACGACATCGTATTTGTCCTTTCTGTTCGATCTTCAGGCACGCCGTTTTTTGTCTTGATTTTTTACATTTCCACCCTGATTTCTTTTTTCTTCGTATGGTTAGAACATAATGTCTCTTCTTTTCTCTTTCAAGTGAGGTTGACGACTGGAAAACTCTTTTTCACTCAACCAGCCATGAAATGAAACACAGATCCTCTGATAACGTGTCGCTTTTCTTACCGTGTCAGACCACGTGCTTTGGCCTTCCCTTGGTGAAGGGACCAGAATCCCTGGGTTTTGGGCCTCCTCAAATTTCGCTTTGTGTCTGTCTCTCTCTCTCTCTCTCTCTCTCTCTTCTTTGATTTGAACTAATGTTCTAAGACCCGGTTTTTCGGGGCACCTGGGTGGCTCAGTTGGTTAGGCACCTGACTTCTGCTCAGGTCATGATCTCGTGGTTCATGAGTTCGAGCCCTGCATCAGGCTGTCTGCTGTCAGTGTAGAGCCCATTGGATCCTCTGTCCCCAGCTGTCTTCACCTCCCCTGCTTATGCCCTCTCTCTCCCTCTCTCTCTCTCTCTCTCTCCCTCCTTCTCTCTCTCTCTCTCCCTCCTTCTCTCTCTCTCTCTCTCCCTCCCTCTCTCTCTCCCTTAAAAATAAACATTTAAAAAAATAGTAAAATAAAACCTGCTTTTTCCTTCCTATCCTCTATTTTGCTTTTATTTTTTACACTGCGTTGTTCTGACTTTTGTCGGTAATAACACTGGTCTGAGAGGTCTTGGTTACTGACATCTGCAAATAGCCTGTTAATTCAAACACGTCTTACTATTTTTAACCACTCGTTCCCTTTCACGTGTGTCTTTTAAATTCAGGCGACTATGTGAAGCAAACCCTAGAAATAAAGCCTTATGAGTAATCCATTCCCGGGAGTGAAACATTTCTACGGAGCTTTCTTTCTACATGAGTGACAGCTTGGCGGGGGGATAGATCTGTGATGAGCAGCCTTGTTTTCTGAAGCTCGCATAGCTTTTGTTCTGTTGTCTCTGGGTTTTTATTATGTGGTCAGAGAAGGCAGAGGGATTTTTACTGATTTGTTAAGTGTGGCCTCTTCCTTCCAGAGTGCCTGCTTGCAGGTGGCTGGACCCAGGGACCGGGAGGGGGCAGGGGGGCGTGGGGCGGGCAGGATGTGGACCCACGGCCCCTGGAATTAGGGACCGCCCTCGGGGAGGCTCTGGGAAGCTTTCCAGACATACCCTCAGACCCTGGGCAGCCAAGACCCCCAGGGGCACAGGCTGACGGGCAGTTTCTTTGGGTGCAGGCCGGGGGAATGTCAAAGACCCCCTCCAGAAAGCCAGGTGGGGTGCAGGTCCTGTGACATTTATTTCTCTGTGTTCCTGTCCTCCTGGGGTTCTGGGCTGCTCCACGGTCCGAGTATGTCTCCCAGGGTGATTTTGAATCACAGAGAAGCACCTGTGTGGACAGCCCTGCCCTGCCCCCTACAGTGGGTGTCGCCCTGAGCTGCGACCTCCGACCTCCGTAGGATGGGGGCAGCAGGGGTGCGGATGGCGGAGCCTCCTAGATGAGGCAGCAAGTGGGTAGGGCGTGTGGGTGGGGGTGAGCCCGCTGCAGGGGCCCCTGTGGGGAGGGCAGAGCAGGGTCCCTGGGGAGTCCAGTGGCATCAGGGGGACAGAGTCTCTTGGGCAGGACAGGCAGAGAGCAGCGGGACCAGGGTGGGCTGCACAGAAGAGCCCTTCCCTCCAGTGGCCCGCGTGGCTTCACAGGGATAATGGCCCCAGGGTTTCGTGTCCAAATATAGCGTCCCGGCTGTCCGCCTAATCCTGGGACTCGGACACGCACACACCCACCTCCCAGCAAGGGTGCGAGCGGCAGCCTCACCTTCCTAGACCTGGTGTCTGCACGGGGGTCCCCGGTCTCACCAGGGGCCACAGCTCAGTGACCAGCCACAGCTCCCTAGTTCTCAGACGCCTGTCGGATCTTACAACTACAGCTATCTCTCTGAGCTGCCGGCCCCAGGAGCCCGGTTCCTGCCCCAGCCTGTTCTCCGAGGAGGCCAGTGCCCTCGCCCGCCCCGTGAGCCCTGTCCGCGGGGAGCCTGCCCTGGCAGCCCCCGGGGCGCTGCGTCTGGTGCCAGAGCCGTCTGCACGCGGAGCCAGGAATGGATTTAGAAACCTCTGCCTGCTCCTGGCTTGAGCAGAGGCACCGGGAGCTGCCGGGCACGGAGCCACAGAACAGGAGCGGAGGAGGGAGGCTGAGGAGGCAGGCCCCGGGTGGAGACGGGGTGGCCAGGACGCCTCCTCCCCAAAAGGGGCTTCTGGGGGCGAGCAGGGGAGACAGCTCCCTACATGGAGGAGCCAGGCAGACGTGGGTCAGACCCCCGGGCCACCTCCCTCACTGCCACCTCGGGTCACCCACGCGGGTCACCTCGGCGGCGCCCTGTCTTTAAGGAGAGGATAGGAACGCCGGCTTCTAAAGCTGCTTCTCGGATGGGATGACATACATGGGATGTATGTCCTAGTCCCTCCTGTCCCTTGCGGAGCAGAGAGCCCAGCCATCAGCAGTCCCGTGTGGAGTGTTGCCCTCGGCTCTGGGGGACATGTGGGCGTCCACCCACACCTAAGAGGGTCCCCGTTCTGCATGCCCACGGCTCCCTGGATGGCTCCCGTGTGGCCTCCTGAGTTGCAGGGTGCCCATCGCCCAGGGAGACGAGACTGTCCCCGGGGCCCAGCAGCACGTGCTCCCGGCAGGGGCCCATGGCCCCTTGTGCACAGGCTGACCAGCCCGGCCACAGCAGGACAGCTGGAGAGGAAGTGCCCGCCCCCCCCCCCCCCCGTGCGTCTCTGCAGCCCTGGGTCCCCAGCGCCCCGTCTCCCAACACGGTACCTGCAGCCCCCACAGGCCCGCTCCTAGAGCCGCGGGCGCTTCTCTGCAGGCCGGTGAGTAGCTAGTGCTCAGTGTGCAGACCCAGCAGAGGGAATGTTGGAGCCGTGCTGCGGCCTGACTGGTGCCAAGCTCAGGAAACGGGGGCTCGGTCGAGAGCTGCCTGGTGTGGGGCGAAGCTCTGTCTGCCGACACTGGTGTCCCCTCAACCGACAGCAGTCGCCTTAACTGGTGACGACCCCCCTCCATGGGTCTAGGGGAGCGGGGGGCCCTCGTGTGCGTCGCCTCCCTGGTCTCCAGCTCAGCCCTGGGGCCGTCTTCCCAGATGCAGATGGCACCGCTCAGGGACACCACGTCTCCTGCCTGAGGACTCACCGCGGCCTGGCGCGTGGCATCCTTCACGGGGCACCTGGCGGGGGTGGAGCCTGAAGGGAGCCGAGCCCCACACCCGCCTGGAGGAAGGGGTGCCCCTCCCCATTCCACACATGGCCCCACGTGGCCCACACACGTTGCTTCCAGGTGGCCTCAACCAGCCTGGATACAAAGCTGCGGAATCTTCTCAGGGAGTCTCCCGCTGCTCCCCCAAAGTGAGCCTCTGGGTTCCAGGTCCAAGGGTGGGCTGTGGGGCTGGCACGGGGACACAGGGCTCTGCACGTATGGACCATGGGCCTGTGCTCATGAGACCTTGTGTTTGGGGACCTTGGGCCCAGCTGCAGACCCTGTGTCCAGGCAGGCATCCCCAGAGGCCCCCAGGGCTCCTCTGTCCCACTTAGGACCGCCCAGGGTGGCCCAGGCGGGAAGGGGCAGCACCCTCCTCTCCCTCCTGGCCCAGATTTGAGGAACCGGGGCTCCGGGTGGGGCCCGGTGAGGGCTGCAGAGTTGCAGGCACATCAGCCTTGGGCACTGAGCCCTGCTGTGCGCCCACACGGGGGACAGGGTTCCACAGGGAGCCGAGAGGAGCTGCCCTGCCCTCCTGAGGTCACAGGCCAGTGGGGACACAGAGAGCAGGCAGCTGCAAGGGGCTAAAGAGGGAGGGAGCATCACGAGACCCAGAGGACTCAGCCGGGGCAGGGACCCCAAAAGTGCCAGGCCCGAGTCCTGGGTTTGAGGAAATACAAGTCCATAGGCAGGGGGCCAGGGACCCCAGACAGAGGGGGTTTCCGGACGGCAGCCGTGGACCTCCCCTGCCAGGCTGCTGTAGAAGCAGGCTGCTGAAAGAAGCCCTCTCCTCTCTAGAAGGGGAGCCATGAAATGCTCTCCCGCCGGGGGGGGGGGGGGGGGGGGGTCGTGGAGCAGGTCATTCCTAAGGGGGACTGGAGAAGCAGACAGAAACAAGGTGTGAGAGGGGACAGGTCTAGGCTCCCAAGGCTGAGGGTGCAGGACGCAATGGGGGGGGCGGGGGGGGGGTCACTTCCAGAGGAAACGCCCTCAGGGCCTTGTCTGTGCAGCAGCTTCCCAGGCCAACGCCCCAGAACTGACGTGAAATGCCCCCAGAAGCCTGTCTTTCGCTTCCCCATCGTGGGGTGTCTCGGGGGAGGGGAGAGCCAGGCTTCAGGCCAGGAGAAGAGAAGCCCAGAGCCCAGCGGGGTGGGAAGGCGGAGCGGTGGCCAGAGGAAGCCACAGAGGGCTGTCCCGTGTCTTGTTTTCCACAGCCCAAGAGCGGCGGGGTCCTTCCAGACACCCCCCCCCCCCCGAGCCCCATCTGCTGACGCACGCCCTGGATGGGCCGCGGGTATTTCTGGAAAACTGTTGCCTCGTAGCCAGCAGAGAAAACCCCGGCCGGTTTCCATGTGTCCCCCTCTTCCCTGGAACCCTCCTGAGGCTCTTTGTTCTCTGCTCAGTCCTGTTCTTTCTTTCCTGAGAAAATGGCATCTGTCCACCTGGCTCAGCCAGTGCCCGCTGGTCAGGGGGGTTCGGTTTAGCCAGGGAGCTGGCATCAGAGATGTGACGTGGGATTTCCCTCCACCGTTCAGCGGGCTTTCCTGGGCAGCCTGTCGAGGCGTTTGCGTGCTGTGTGGACCGGAGCGTTGCTGCAAACCTCACAGCGTGGGCACGCGGCGTGCTGTGAGTCTCGGGCAGTGATGGCACTGCCGGTCCCCTGTGCCCCCTAGGGTGATGCGTTTGCCAACATGGGCGGGGTCCCTGTTCTACTAAGGAGTTACACTGTCGTAGGAGCCTCGGAAAAATTCATCTCAAGGTACGCATTTGCGTGCAACGGTAGCCGCTAACGTCAAAGCCTTCTGTGTCCGAGCACCCTGGCGGGTCAGCCCTGGGCCAGCAGGGAGGCACGACTTCTAGCGCTTGGCCTCGTTGGTCTGGCCTGGTTCGCTCGGATCTGTCTGAGCTAACTGGCCGAGGGAGGGCTCGATGGTCTAGCATCCACCTTCCCGCCTCCGGCTGCAAACCCCAGGCGTGTGGAGTGAGTTCCAGGGGCTCCGTTGACTCAGCAACCCCCCCACCACCCCCACCCCCAGCCCAGCACACGTTCCCAGGCCGGTGCCAGTGAGATGTTTTAAATCAGTGACCAAGACGTCCTTCTGCGTCCCCACAGCGGCAAGAAAAACAAAAGATGCCCCGTCCTGTGCTTCCTGCAGGCCGGAAGGCCGGCCTCCCAGCTGGCTCGTATGTGGGTCTGCGGGAAAAGTACAGCACGAGGACTTGCTTAGCCACCGCCAAGGCCGCTGGCCCCTCCTGTCCGTGGTCGGAGGCCCCTTGTAGAGACGAGCTGGCCTGGCATCCTCACTCCACGCCTGGCGCAGCCTAGGGCAGGCCGGGTCACCGCGTGGCTTTCTGTCACCAGAGGAAGTGGCCCCAGCCCCTCCCTGCTTCGGAAAGGCTCCACGTGACTTCGAAGTCTTGGGTGGGGGCCCCCAACACGAAAGGCGGAAACCACAAGGGAGAAGACAGGCCTGACCAGTTAAGAATGAAGGAAAGGATTCCTGCCTGTGATGAAAACGCCCCTAGGGTTCCAATCATACGATGTGTGCCCTCGGTTTGGGGAGGTTTTTATCACCTTGAGAAAAGAACCTGTCTGTCAAGGTTTACAAGGTGGTTTCTTTTTCATCAGAAGCGAATGTTGAGTCTTATCAAATGCCTTCTCAGCTTGTATTGGAACGGTCGCGTGTCCCTCGGACACGTTGAAGTGTGATTTTATGCTAAGTTTGAAGCATTCCCGAAATGAACGTGGCCTTAAGGTGCTCTGTAGGACTGGCTTAAATCTGCAAACGTCCTCGGTCGTACTTTTGTGTCATTGATAAGTGAACGTAGAGGACATCTGTGGCTCCAGGGCACGTGGGCAGGCCGTCTTAAGAGGGCTGGGATCAGGATTTGCTAACCCTGTAAAAGAACGGGGGAACTCAGCGTCCGCCTCTGTGATCTCGAGAATTTGAAAGAATTACCTGAGTCCAGCACCTTTTGTGGAAGTAATTCTCTAATAACATTTTTCATTCCTCTTCTCAGACTTTCTATCTTTTAGGTCTCTGTTTGGTCATTTGTAGTTTCCCAGAAAGCATGCCAACTCAAGGATTTCCCAAACTTTAACATACATTTTTTTGTATGTTACTCTCCTATACTTTGGGTAATCTCCTTCCGGTGGTTTTGTACATTGATGTTTTCTCTCTTTTTTTTTTTTTTTTTTCAGACTATATTATCCAGAGATATGTCTGGTTTCATTGTTTTCTAAAGAATCAGCTATTGAACTTACGTATTCGTTTTACTTCTTAAAATATCACTAAATATTACTTTTTAACAATTATGAGTGCATTTGAATTATTTGCCCTTTGGAAAGTTTTATTTTGTTGTTCTTTTAAAAAATGTCTTGGGCGCCTGGGTGGCTCAGTCGGTTCAGCGTCCCACTTCGGCTCAGGTCATGATGTCACGGTTTGTGGGTTCGAGCGCTGCGTCGGGCTCTGTGCTGACAGCTCCGAGCCTGGAGCCTGCTTCCGATTCTGTGTCTCCCTCTGTCTCTCCTTCTTCCCTGTTCATGCTCTCTCTCCCTCTCTCTCAAAAATAAATAAATGTTAAAATAGTAATAATAATAAAATGAAATTTAAAAATGCCTTGATTTGGAGACTTCACGTATTTTCATATCATTTTGTGTAGTAATAAGATAGTTTACAACAGTGGATTTTTCTCATAATTCAGTTTTGCCTCCATCCCCTTAATTTTTACACATAGCACGCCATTGTTTTCTTAATAGTCTCTGATCGAATTAAGTTCTTGTTTGACTTCAATGTTATATGCATGCCCTTTCATTTCTAGAGACTTTGGGGTTTTTTTTTAATTTATCCTTTTCTTACTAATTTCTAGTTTTTAATATTGTAGTCAAAGAATACTGACTTAGAGTTTCCACTTGGGGAATTTGTTGTTTTTCTTTGCTGCCTAAATTGAGTCCGTGGACTTGAAAAGCTTGTTGACTGTAGACTAGAAACTTCACATGCAGTCCCTGAGTCAGGCTTCTTCACTTGGCACTGGTTTTAATTTGCTTAGTAGCCCCGAAAGGGGTGTTGAGGTCCCTAGCGTAGGGGTGCCTGGGTGGCTCAGTCGATTGAGCAACCAACTTCAGTTCAGGTCATGATCTCACGGCCTGTGAGTTCGAGCCCCACGTTGGGCTCTGTGCTGACAGCTCAGAGCCTGGAGCCTGGAGCCTGCTTCGGATTCTGTGTCTCCTTCTCTCTCTGCCCCTCCCCACTCGTGCTCTGTCTCTCGGTCTCTCTCTCAAAAACTAGGGGTGCCTGGGTGGCTCAGCTGGTTAAGCGTCCAACTTGGGCTCGGGTCATGATGTCACAGTTCGTGAGTTCGAGCCCTGTGTCGGGCTCTGTGCTGACAGCTCGGAGCCCGGACCCTGCTTTGGATTCTGTGTCTCCCTCTCTCTCTCCCTGCCCCTCCCATGCTCATGCTCCGTCTCTGTCTCAGAAATAAATAAACACTAAAAGTATATTTAAAAAAAAAAAAGTCCCCAACGTGAAGGCGTGGTTGACTCCGGCTTGTGCCGCCGGCACCTGTAAGTGATCTGTATACTGTGGGGCTCTCATACCGCTGTCTCCGTGTGAATGTCTCTGTGCTGGGCTGTGCCATGGGCACCCCTCCTGCTGGCCTCCTGTTCCATACCCTCTCTTCCTTCAGCTTTGGCTCCCCTTTGCCCCTGAGGTGACTCTGTCAACAGGGTAAGCGGGATTTGGTCTTCTTCTTACACTGTCCCCCTCCCCCCATGGTGCTTGCAGGCTAGTTGTTGAGACCAAGAGCGAGTGAATCATCATGTGAATTAAAGTACAAGGACAAAGTAAGACATCTATGAAGGAAACCCCACTTTACCAGGAAGCCGAATGAGGTTGAAGCATCAAAAAAAGGCCTTTTTGAGGAAGTGACATTCAAAGGAGGAGCAGCGTTGGCCTGGTGAAGATGGGGTTAAGAGCCTTCCGAGGAGAAAGAGCAGCATGTGCAAAGATCCTGAGGCAGAAGCACCAGCCAGTGTAGCTGGCCTGTGGCCGGTGAGAAGGAGAGGACATGGCTGAGGGTGGGGGCTACGTGAAGGCTTTTGAATTCAGCACAAGGAAGGTGCAAAGATGCGGATAGTAGGCTGGAGGTCAGGAGGAGGGCAGGGGTGAGACAGCCAATCATGGACTGAGCGCAGGGGTGCAGAGGAGAGGAGAAGAGGGAGGGATTTGATGGCTGCCCCTGACCAAGCTGGGTGGAGTTCGAGAAGGGGTGCAGAGAGGCCAAGGCCTCTGGCCCGAATTGTGAAGGAAGGTGGACGCTGGTGTTAGCAAGGTGGGTCACAATAACCCACCGAGGCAAGTCACTTCTGCCTACTCCTGGACACAGTGACAGGGCCACAGGAGGGCAGGGACACCCCTGGAGGAGGTGGGGAGAAGTCCATGACAACTCAGGGGCTGGGCAAGGGCTCCCAGGGGCTGGGAGCTGGAGCTGGGGGCACGGGCAACCTGGAAGCCAGGTGTGGTGACGGCTGGATGTGGACGGGACCCAGCTTCCGATGGGGGTGGGAGGGTCACAGCAAGGAGTCTGCGGAGTGTGGACGCCCCTCCCTCCGACCAGGGAGGTGGGGAGGACCGGGGAGCCTCTCCGGGCGGGCGAGGTCGCTCCAGGCGATGGAGGGGAAGCCTCAGGAGCCCGGATGGGGGGTCCTGGGGGATGTGACTGCACGGGAGGAGCTGACAGGCGGGAGAAGCGTCCCCAGGGGAGGAGACCACAGAGGGGAGGTCCCCGGGAGGGGCGCCATCTAGTGGCCTTGCCCTTCCTGCAGGGGTCCTGCTGGAACTGGAGGGGCCTGGAGGTGGCTGGTGGGGTGGGGTTAGGCACCCAGGGCTGCGAGCCTGAAGGGGGAGGTGCAGAGAGCGGGGAGGCTTTTAGAAGCCGGTTCTTTCCTGGCAGTCCCGTTGTTGGCTGTTTTCCATGATTAGAAATTCGCCGTGAACATCTTCTTAGATTACTTTTGTCTACATTTTATGTTATTAATTTCAGATAATTCCCAGAAAAGAAATACTGGGCCAAAGGGCATCCACACTTGTGAGGTTATTGGCGCATATCGCTGAATCGCTTTTCGGGAAAATGTTTACCGGTTTGTCTTCTGTTAGCAATGACACAAGGACCTGCGTCATCTCACGGTACCTTCCCCAGCGCCAAGCGTTATTTTTAAATTTGGACATTCGCTTCTTTGTTTTTCTTTCTTTCTTTTTTTTAATTTTTTTTTAAATTTTTTTAACGTTGGTTTATTTTTGAGACAGAGAGAGACAGAGCATGAACGGGGGAAGGGCAGAGAGAGAGGGACACAGAATCGGAAGCAGGCTCCAGGCTCTGAGCCATCAGCCCAGAGCCCGACGCGGGGCTCGTACTCACGGACCGCGCGATCGTGACCTGAGCTGAAGTCAAACGCTTAACCGACTGAGCCACCCAGGCGCCCCTTTTTAAATTTTTTTTAATGTTTATTTATTTTTGAGAGAGAGAGACAGAGCGTGAGCAGGGGAGGAGCAGAGAGAGAGGGAGAGACAGGATCCGAAGCAGGCTCCAGGCTCTGAGACGCGGGCTTGAATTCACAGACCACGGGATCATGACCCGAGCCGAAGTTGGACGCTAAACCGACTAAGGCACCCAGGCGCCCCTCTTTGTTTTCCTTAAGAGTGGGGTTAAACTTTTTCTGGGCTGTGTATTAGTCATTTGTATTTCCAGAAGGGCTGTTTAGCCGAAAGCGTCATGGGTATGGCTCTGGGTCTCACACCCACCTGCCCGCCTCGCCAGCTATCCGAGAGCCTCCCCGCCGTGTCATCAAGCATTTTGACAGGCCCGTTGGGCCAGCGCGGGCAGTCACATTCACCCCCAGCTGCTGCTCCCCACGGCAGGTGCATGGGGCTGCGGGAACCCACGGTGGGGGGGGGGGGAGGGGCGCGTGGTCCCGGGTGGATGGGTGAAGCCATTGACGCGGATAAAGTGAACCTAAGTCCAAAAGTGGTTCCTCCTTGGATTTTGGATGCTTAGACTCAGGTGGCCTGGTCTGCTTTTGTTCAGGTTTGTAGAACGAGAAGTGACTACTTTATAAGCCACACGCCAGTTGTTCAGAAGGAAGGGATAAGGTAACATCCACTTATTGAGCGCCTGCTGTATGTGGGGCCCTTGACCTCATTTCACTTGATCTGCCCAGTAACCCTGCCAAGTGGTGTCTTCACCACTTGCATATAAGGAGGCCAGGGCTCGCCCAGATAGGGGGAAGGCGATCCCAGGATTACTCGGGATAGGCGGCGGGGCTGGGATTTGAATCCAGGTTTTGGGGTGCCAGGGCCCCAGCTCAGGTACTCCACATCAGGACCAGTCAGGGCTACCTGGGGGACACCAGCGACCACAATGTCCCCAGAGCAGACACCTTGCCTGGGGCAGGAGTGGGCATCAGCCTTCTTGCCAGCGAGGAAACAATCATAAGTCTTGGTGCCGGGAGCCTTGACTTGGGACCCAGACATATCGGAAACTCCCACCATCGTGTTCAGGAACGTTCCAAGCAAAGTTTGCTTAAAGGCCCAGAATAGAAAGTCCTTGCCCCCCCCCCCCCCCACACACACACAGGATAACTGTTTGGTTATGTGAGGACTGAAAATAGAGGGTTAAGGCAAGAATATTTTTCATGATTATTTTGGGCCCTTCAGTCAGTACTGTGTTCTTCTGAAGAGAAGAATGTCTACACTCTGAGGGGAATTCTCTTATCACCCCCTTGCTGACAGGGCTCCAAATATTTATTGAAAGTTTCAGCTGTCACTTCTGTATAAATAAACAGGATGTGGACGGCTGACTGCATGTTGGAGATATTTTTAGACGGCGGTGGCTTTGCAAAGTGGAAGATAACATTTCAAGGAGAAAGTGCCGGATCCCAGAATAGCCCACCCCGGGCGCTCGGCCTCCGCGTGGCCTCCGCGTGGGGTCTGTAGGGTCTCATCTCCTGGGTCAGGGGCTCCTCCCTCTCCTGGTTGGGGTGGCAATACCTCTTCCTGGGGGCGTCCCCGCTCCTCCCCCAGGCACAGAGGAGGGGGGGCAACGTTTAGGACGGCGTGTCTGTCCTGCCGAACCCCAGAAACTGCTGGCGGGCTTGGTGGGTCTGAGGCAGGGGAGAAGACGGGTCGTCCAGACCCGTGCTTGTGACGCGTGTCCCCGTAGCTCATTGACACCCAGCTCAGAAGGCTGGACTTTGGGCTTTCACAACACCTGCCACGTTCAGCCCTTACTGTGGGCCAGGCACCTGATACGTGCTGATTCATTTCTTCTCACCGTGAGACCCAGCCTGTCGTGACTTCCTGTGGCTCTCTCCACTTCTGTTTTGACTTGAAACACGAGTCCTTGTTCGCCTGGGAAGACCGCACACCCCGTCGGGCACGGGTCCCACACACGCCAGCTGCTGCCGCCTCGGCCCGCTCTGTCCCTCCTGGGGCCCCACCCTCCCAGCCCCCCCCCCCCGACACCCCACGCGGACCGAAGAGGGCCCGCGGTCCCAGTGCACTCAGGGCAGTGACTCAGCGATTTGGAGACCACATAACAGGCGCTGCGGTGGAGGGGCACTTGGCTGCTGGACGCACCCCAGCCTTTCCCAGCATCGATTGGATTTCTAGCTCAAAAGTCAGAACGTTCCAGAAAAGGATCTTTAAACATCTTCATTTTGACTGTATCCGTTTACTTCATCTGTTATACTCCTCTGAATGAAAAAATAACATTTCCGGGGCGCCTGGGGGGCTCCGTCAGTTGAACGTCTGACTTCGGCTCAGGTCGTGATCTCGCGGTCTGCAAGTTCGAGCCCCGCGTCAGGCTCTGTGCTGACAGCTCGGAGCCTGGAGCCTGCTTCGGATTCTGTGGCTTCCTCTCTCTGCCCCTTCCCTGCTAATTCTCTCTCTCTCTCTCTCTCTCTCTCTAAGTATAAATAAACATTAAAAAATTAAAAAAAAAAAAAAGAAAGAAAAACTAACATTTCTTAAAGCACAGACCTTCTAGCAATGAATTCTCTCTCAGCTTCTTTTTGTTTCTGAGAAAGTCTTTATTGGCAACTTCATGTGTGAAAGCTACTTTTGCTGGGTATGGGACTCTGGACAGACGGGGCTATGTTCCCCACCGTTAGTCACCCCATTGTCCCTGGCCTGCACAGTCTCTTGTAAAATGTCTGCTGAGACCCTGCCATTGCTTCGTTGTAAGTGTCTTTTTTCTCTGACAGACTCTAGGATTTTTTTTCTTGGAAGTTTTTTTCTTTATGTTTGGTTTTCAGATGATTGTTTGACCGATGGGTCTATGTGGTTCTTTAGTTGCTATTGCTGTTTTCTTTTCTGCCCTGTTTGAGGTTCTCTGACCTTCTTGGATTTGCAGACCGATATCTCCCTGTTCTGGGAAACTTTTCAGCCATTATCTCTTCAAATACTTTTTCCGCCCCATTCCTTCTCCTCCTCCTGGGGACTCAGATTACAAGTTGGACTTGATATAACGTTGGTAGTGTTTTTAACTCGCCACAGGGATGCTCTGTTTTTTTCTTTCTGTGTTTCGGTTTGGGGAATTCCTACTGACCTGCCTTCACGCTCACTCACTCATTCCTCAGATGCCGGACCTGCTGATGAGCCCATCAAGGGAATTCTCTCTGATACCGGGTTCATTTTATTTCTAGCATTTCTCTCTAGCTTTCTTACAGCTTCGCATCTCTGCTACAAGGCTCTGTGGGTGTAGATTATCTGCTTTCCCACCTAGACCCCTTGTCGTGATCATCTCCTCGAAGTCCCTGCATAATAGTTTCAACATCTAGGTCATCAATGAGTCTGATTCTGTTGATTGTTTTCTCTCTTGGCAACGCGTTGCTTGGGTTTTGTTGCTTCTGAGTGAAAAATTCATAACTTCGTATCTGAATATGGAACATTCGTGGAGAGAACATCAGAGACGGAGGCGACTAGTGTTCATCTCTGGCAGTGGGTCACCCTCTCCCGCCAGGCTGTTGGTGTGGGGTTGGAGTCCATCCTGTCAGGAACCGAGCTGGGTCTGGGGTTTGTGGCCGCCGTGGTCACTTTCAGAGCACCACAGGCCTCCGTACCTGTAGCAATGGCTGCCACCACCTTGCGGTCCCAGTGGGGGCTGGTGAATCTTCCTCAGGGCGGTGTCCCACCCTGCACGCCTGAGCCGGTCTCTCTCCACCTTGTCCAGGTAGCAGACAGTTGCTGCTTGCTGTTCTATGCTGGGGACAGAACCTCAGCTCAGACAGGCCACACGCCTTCGGGCCGCTCCCCGTGGTGGCCCAACTCTGCCCTGGGTCCGTGGGATCTTGGCTGGGAGATTCCTGCCCCTCTGTTTGGTATCATGCAGGATCCCAGGCCTGCTCTCCCAAGGGGGAAGAGTCTTTCCCCTTCCTCTGTCAGCCCTAGTGCGTCTCTCCTGTGCCCTGGCACCGACAGGCTGTGCCGTCCCTCCCTCGGCCGCTGAGGGCGTTTGCTCCGCAGGAGGGGAGGGTCTGGGAAAGCGGGAAGGGCTGTGGTCTGTTCCTCGCCATCAGCCACTCTTCCTGCAGGGGTCACAGGCTGTCGATTCTTACATGAGAAGTATTCAAGAAACATGCAGTGTTTGTGCCTGGCCCCAAGGGACAGCCAGTCCCCTGCCTGCCACTAACCTTTCTCACGAGCACCCGCTGGAGCTTCGTGGGAAAAAGTGGGGAGTCACAAAACCACCGGGGTGTCTGGGGCCCCGGGAATTCCAGACTGACCTTCTAGGCTTAGTTGGTCTTTGCAGTCTGTCAGTAGTGGGTTTCTTCTCATGTCTGTTGTTCCCGTGCTCTGCCCCAGGCGGGACGGTCCTTGAAACAAGTTACTTCGTTGGTTTGTGGTCTCTACTCTCTGACGGACTCCAGAAAACATAGGGTTTTGTGGTTTCTTTGGCTTTTGTCGTTGTTGTTGTTTTGGGATTTTTTTGTCTGTTTGTTTTACAACTTTCTACCTGCTAAGTAGAAGCAGAAGGGACTCATCTTCTGGAAACTGCATTTTAATATCCCCCGATTTCAATCTTCATTTATTAAAAAGTAATTTACTTGGGGTGCCTGGGTGGCTCAGCTGGTTAAGCATCCGACTCTTGGTTTCAGCTCAGGTCACGATCTCACAGTTTGTGGGATTCAGCCCCACGTCGAGCTCTATGCTAACAGTGCAGAGCCTGCTTGGGATGCTCTCTCTTTCTCTCTCTGTCAAAAAAAGTAATAGACAAAATTTTTTAAACGGTTAAAATAGCAAAAAAAAAAAAAAAAAAAAAAAAAACCCACAACAAAACAAAAAACAAAAAAAAAAACCCAAACAAGCAAACATGATTTCTATTTTACCACAATAAAAAAAGGACCAAACAGCCGACTCACGCCTGCCACGTTCCAAGTACCCTTCTAGGCACTGGGACTGCAGAGGTGAACAAAACAGACCAGATCCCTGTCCTCAGCATTTCCACCCAATGAATAAAATTAAGATGTGGCTCTGCACCATGAAAGGTGATGAACGCTCCGGGAGGCTCCAGCAGGAGGGGGGCAGGGGGGTGCTGGGAGACCAGGCCGGGTGGGGAGCCCTGCCTTCCAGGCTGGGTGGCCTGCCTGGGGGAGGAGGGGACAGCGAGGTGCTGGAGAGGCGGATTGGTGCCCTGACAGGTTCTTGAGCCAGGCCGCGGTCGGAACGCGCCTGACTGGCCCCCCTCGTAGGCTGCCCCGCCAGGTGCGTCCCGGTCCCTGGAATCCCAGAATCGAGGAGGGACGTCCCCGAGCCCCAGCCCGCCTTCCAGGGCGTGGGCGCCTGCAGGACATCCGGGAGCCCCCACAGGACCTTCCAGGGCCTTCCTCTCCTGGAGCCCGGCCGGGCGAGGACCCCCGGGGCTGCTCGGCGCCGGGGGGCATGGGGCGAAGAGCCCCGGCCGGGTCCTGCCTCGGGCCTCTGCCCGCGCGGGGGCTAATGAGCGGCTTTTCCACCCGCAGGACCTACAAAGTGCTCACTGACTGCACCAGGCACGTGGCGGACCAGCTGGGCTGCTTCTGGCCGAATGCGGCCGTGGACAGGTTCTTTGTGGCCGTCCACCGGCACTACTTCAGGAACTGCCCCGTCTCCGGCAGGGCCGTGCGGGACCCGCCCCGAAGCATCCTCTGCCCCTTCATCGCGGTGCCCATCCTGGTGACCCTGCTTGTGACGGCGCTGGTGGTCTGGAGGAGCAAGCGCCCGGAGGGCGTCGTGTAGGCCTGCGGTCGCGGGGGGGGGGGTGGGGCGGGGGCGACAGGTGAGAGCTTCGGGCACCCTGATGGCAGAGTAGGCCCCAGATCCCTTGTGTTGTCCCCCAGGAAGAGCTAACAGGATTTCGGAATGGCCGTGGCGCAGGCGTTAACCTGAGAGCCCCCTGGCTGGAGTTCGAAGCCACCCAGGTGGGGACCCCAGATGCCAGGAGGGAGGGAGCCTAATTGTCATGATTTCCGGGGAGGGTTCCGACCTCTGTCTCCTGACGTTCCAACCTCCCGCCGAACTGGGGATAAGTGGCTTGTGATTCAAAGGATGTCCTCAAGGGGGCGCCCGGTGCTCAGTCCGACTTCAGGTCACGATCTCGCGGTTCCTGAGTTCGAGCCCCGCGTCGGGCTCTGTGCTGACAGCTCGGAGCCTGGAGCCTGCTTCGGATTCTGTGTCTCCCGCTCTCTGACCCTGCCCCGCTCCTGCTCTGGCTCTCTCTTGTCTCTCAAAAATAAATATTTTAAAAAATGAAAAAGGATGTCCTCGAATTTGGGGAGCGTCGTTATTTCGGGGTATGGACCACTGAGAGTAGAAAGGTGGAAGGAACACTAACCCCTTCGGATTCCCCTTCTTCGGTCACAGGGACCTTTGTGGGGATGATGGTGCCGAGGCACTGTGTGCCCTGAAGATGCTCCCGTGGGCCCCTGAGGCCCCCGCCCCACCCCCACCCCAACCGCTGGCTCAGAGGACGGCTGTTCGCAGACAGGAGGAGGCCGGGTGTGTTCAGTTTTTGCTGAGGCCCCTCCTCAGAGATGCCTCCTCAGGCCCAGATACCCACTTGCATTCTGCGCCCCGGGGCTCTACTGGCCATTACAACCCAGTGCGCCCCTCCAGGCGGCTGCTGCTTTTCCGTTCACAGTTGCTTACAGCCCCATTCCCGAAGGTTCTGAATGCCCGCAGGGAGCTTCCACAGTGTTCCTCCCTGATGTCTTCTGAGTTCAGACCTCTGAGTTCAGACCGATGGGATGTCACGCCCATCACCCCCAGACTCTGCCTCTCCCTCTGCCCTGCTGGCCAGCCTGCCCTTACACAGGGGCCCAACGCCATTACCTTCTGGAATATTCAGCATTAGCATACCACAGGCACACGGGGTGACCCACCCCCCCACTCAGCTGAGCAGACCCGACCCTCGGCAGCCCCCTCGGGTAACTCAGACTCCCCCAGCCTCTTCCTGGGCACCTGCTGGCCCTGCAAAGGTGCTCCCATCATGGGCAGGCCCCCGGCCTGCAGAGGCGTCACAGACGGGTTCCCTGATGGGGCTTCTCTCGCTTCTGCGCTGAACCACGGGCGCCCTGGCTACAGCGTGGTCGTGCCTTACAGGAAAGAAGCCCAGGCGGTCCTAACGGCAGGGCGATCGCCTCAAGAACCAACAGGGACCCCGGGGTCCACACCCCAGGGCCTCGGGGAGGGGCTGGTCAGGCTGCAGTGTTCGGTCCTCGTTTCCTCCGCCTTCACGGGTCAGAGACTTGGGGCCATGAGAGCTGGAAGGAAACGGGCAATTGTCTCTATGCATCCCTGGGTTCTCCCCGAGGACGCTGTGGCACGAGTGGTTACGGTTCAGGACCCAGGAAAGGAAGCAGGGGGGGGGGGGGGGGAGAGAGCTTGGGGCCGAGGGCCCAGGCTTCCGTGGGTCTCGGCCACGGGCGCCGTCTCAGGAGCGGAAGGTGGCCGGGAGTGGGAGTTGTGGGCTGGAGTCTGTCTTCATAAACGTCGTCCCCGAGAGCAAAGGTGACACGGGCCGCGGGGAAGAGGGCAGCCCCCGGCCCGACCTCGCTGGTCTTTCCTCCCGTAATTGGTTATACGTGCACCTGCCGAAGGTGCCGGCTTGGCTGGCCCACGGGGCCTGCTCCCTCCAGTGCTGCTTCCGGGGTCATTTTCAATGAAGCCCTCTCGTCCGAGGTCATACCCCTGGCGGCAGGGACCCGGGCCCCCAGCTCCCAGGCAGCCCCATCATCCGCAAGCCCCTACAGGTGGTCGGGGCCCCATGGAGCCCCAGGGCTCCACCGGGGCTGAGTGAAGAATCCTTCCAGAATCAGCTTTAGGGCTGCGGCATCTTCATTTTTTTTTTTTTTTTTTCCCCAACGTTTTTTATTTATTTTTGGGACAGAGAGAGACAGAGCATGAACGGGGGAGGGGCAGAGAGAGAGGGAGACACAGAATCGGAAACAGGCTCCAGGCTCCGAGCCATCAGCCCAGAGCCTGACGCGGGGCTCGAACTCACGGACCGCGAGATCGTGACCTGGCTGAAGTCGGACGCTTAACCGACTGCGCCACCCAGGCGCCCCAGGCCGCGGCATCTTCAAGACAAGGCCCTCCCTTGTTCCCAAGCGCTTGGCCAGCCTGAGGCGTGCGTGGGGTATGGTGTGTGGCGTGGGCGGGTGTGGCTGTGCCGGGTGCGTGGGCTCCCAAACATGGCTACCCTCAGACAGGAGTCACTCCAGTCTTACGTCGCGTCGCTGAAGAGTCGCACCTGGTTCTGCTGCACGCGGCCCGGTGTCGCGGTGGGGGGGGGGGGGTCGGGGGGGTTGCATTTTCGTGGAGATGCTGCCTCGCGCCTTCTCCAGGCGGGTGCTCGCTTGTGCTGTACCAGTGGCCACAGGTCAGTAAGACTTTTCAGTTTGGATCGAGAAAAGTAACCTTTCACGGGACAGCAGGCCACTTGTTCACGTCTCAACGTGAGGCCCCTCGTGACCGTTGTCACATTCAAAGGAAGCAGACTGAGGGGCGCCCGGGTGGCTCAGTCGGTTAAGCGTCCAGCTCTTGATCTCG
This sequence comes from Panthera onca, assembly GCF_046562875.1. Taxonomy (NCBI): domain Eukaryota; kingdom Metazoa; phylum Chordata; class Mammalia; order Carnivora; family Felidae; genus Panthera; species Panthera onca. The sequence continues at coordinate 3,370,103 of NC_138346.1, read as the reverse complement.
GCTCAGGTCCTGATCTCACGGTTTGTGAGTTCGAGGCCCCCGTCGGGCTCTGGGCCGCTGGTGTGGAGCCTGCTTGGGATTCTGTCTCTCCTCTCTGCCCCTCCCCTGCTGGTGCGCGCTCTCTCTCTCTCTCAAAGTAAGTAAATATTTTTTCTAATAAAAAACTTTAAAAAGGAAAGAGACTAGAGAGAGTTGGTCTCTGAAAGTCAGAGGTTGGTGTTTTGTGGGAGACTGTTTTCAGAGCGCTTCAATCTAACAGATCTACTCTGAAAGGTTTCACCAAGTGTGCTCAAGTTCAGGATGTGGGAGGTTCTGGAAAAACGACGGTACGCCTATTTTAAAACTTCGAAAAGCGTGTTTCCTGGCATCATAGCCGTGAAGAGACAATTACCCTGAAACTTGACAGAAAAGGCCGAGCTCGGCCGAGCTCGAAGCGAACCACCTTCCTCCCTGTCCCCCGACGCCCCACCGCTCCGTGCCTCAATGTCCTCATCCATGAAATGGGGATGATGGCAACATCTCCCGCCAGGGGTACTGGGGTAACTCAGGGAGGCGTCTTAGTCCGGGTTTTCCAAGTTGCCAGGACGGGAGTTCGGGTGCAGGCGGTCGTGGTGTCGCCAGGGAGGGAAGCCTGGTAAGGAAGGTCGAGGTGGCGCAAGGCCGTGGGGGTCCCTGTGCCAGCGTGGCTGACAGGAGTCCTATCACACCTCGCGCTAAGGCCGCACTGGGTCTCAGAGCAGTCGGTGGGGCCCGGCAGTTGCCATTATGAAAATACTCTACAGACAGTGCAAACGCTAAACAGCGTTACTACTTTAAAATTACCCCACTTGGGGCGCCTGCGGGGCTCCGTGGGTTAAACGGCTGACTTCAGCTCAGGTCACGATCCCCCGGTTCATGGGTTCGAGCCCCTCATCAGGCTCCATGCTATCAGAGCCTGCGTGGGATTCTCTCTCTTCCCCTTCCCTCACTCACTCTCTCTCTGTCTCAAAATAAATAAAAGTTTAAAAAAAATGAAATAAAATTAAATGACCCCAGCTAATGGAAGAGAACAGAATGACAGTTTTTATTTGGGGAGGGGGGTTATGAAACGTGTATTAAAGTGCACAAAAATTGCGTTTGGACTTTAGAGACAATTTTTTTTTCTAGTTTTTTTTTGTTGTTTTATTGTTGCGAGAACGTTTAACGTAAGGTCTACCCTCTTAGCACATTTTTAAGAGTACGATTCAGTACCGTGGGCCGTAGGCAGCAGGGTTCTGGAGCGGATCAGCTGCCTCACTGAGACCTTATGCCCATGGGTTAGCGACCTCCCTTCCCCACACCCTGCTACCCAGAGCCTGGCAACCACCATTCCACCCTCTGCTTCTATGAATTTATTCTAGAGAGCTCGTGTAGGCGGATTCCCGCGGTATTTGTCTTTCTGTGACTGGCTTGTTTCATTTAGCATACTGTCTTCAGGGTTCATGCATGCTGCCTCGTGGTGCAGAATGTCCTCCGTTTTTAAAAAGCAAATAACGTGGGGCACCTGGGTGGCTCAGTCGGTTAAGCGTCTGACTTCGGCTCAGATCATGGTCTCGCGGTTTGTGAGTTTGAGCCCCACATCGGGCTCTGGGCTGACAGCTCGGAGCCTGGAGCTGCTTCAGATTCTGTGTCTCCCTCTCTCTCTGGCCCTTCCCCTCTCGAGCTCTGTCTCTCTCTCTCTCTCAAAAATAAACAAACATTAAAAAAAAATTTTTTTAAATAAGGCGAATAATGTTCCATCGTATGTGTATATCACACGTTATCTTTATATCCACTGATGGATGTTTCTGTTGTTTGCGTATCTTCGCCATTGCGGATAATTTTTAAATGTTTAGGTTTGACTTTGGAGTGCGTGTTTGTAAGTACATTTGAGTATGTAGGTGCACCTGATCTGGAAGTTTCCTTCGGGCGAAATAGGTCTGCAGTGAAGGAACCGGAGAGCGCATTCAGGTGTCCAGCTTCGTGGTCGGGTCACCATGGTCAGCAGGTGAGGCCGGGCTCGGCTGGGACGGAGGCACAGCTCTACCCGGCCGGGGCACTTTGCGTCCGCCCAGTCTGCGTTCATGGCCAAGTGTTCGCACATCACAAGGCGGAGGCCAAAAAACCAAATGCCAGCAGCTGGGTGCTAACTTTGAATGACTAAAGGCAGAATTTTTCTATTGTTAGTATGATTGAAACTTTGTTATAACTAAATAAAACAAAAGACTTTCCTATTCGTTTCTTGGGGCAAAAGAACAGATTGCCACTAACCAGACGGCTTAAACCACAGAATTTATTCTCTCGGTGTTCTGACATGGAGGGGCTGGCAGGCCCGCGCTCTGTCTGAGGGCTCTGGGGGAGGCTCCTTCCTGCCCCTTCCAGCCTCTGCTCTTCCTGGGTGGTCCTTGGCCTTAGCTTGTGGCTGTACATGCCATCAGCGGCCTTTTCGCTGCGCGTCTCTGTTTTTCCTTACAAGGAGGCCGGTCATGTTAGATTGTGCCTACTTGAACCCAGTATGACCTGGTTTTAATTGAACTAATATCTGCAAAGAGCAGGAACTGGGGGGGGGGGGGGGGGCGGGGAGACACCGTTCAGTCCAGTACACTCAGCAAACTCAGGAGCTGGGTGGCCCCTCGGTTCTCCCCTTTGCACAGGCCACTGCGGGGACAACTTTGGGAACTGCTCATAACCTGCCACGAAAGCTGTTTCCAGAGCCCAGCCAGTCAGGTGAGAGGACCGGGCCAGCTGTCCCAGGAGTTCCTGAGAACACACGTTGTTCCCAAAGCCAGGGTGCGGGCCGTTGTTCCCACAGGGGAGCCCCCCCCCCGCCCCCGCCACCACCGCAGCCCTGTCCTGCCGCCCCCACCCACCCTGGTCCCCCGAGGCCAGGCTCTCAGCCTGTCCTGTCCCACATCCGGGCTGTGAGCGCCCCTCCAAGGGTTACCGATGAGGCAGTTGACATTTAAAGGAAAAGGAGTGTCTGAAATGCCTTGGGAGCTGTTCCTGGAACCGTCCAAAGAGGGGGGGTCGGGGGGCGTCTGAGCAGGCGCCCTTGCAGAAGGTCGCCTGCCAAGGTCACGTCGATTGACGCCAGATGCTCCGGGGCTGGTTGGCTGAGGAGCAGTGGCGCTCCTGGGCTCCCCCCTCACCCCACCTCCCACCCCCGTCTGCAGAAGTCCACGGTTGGGGGGGGGGAGCTGCAGACCCCCCCACCGAGGGCCCTGCTCAGGCCCAGGGATGCCAGCCACAGGCCAGGCCCTGCGCTCTCCCTCTGCCGGCCTGTGCTCCGCCCTTTGTCAGCTCCTTCCCGGGACCACCTGGACGGTACAAAGGGGCAGGGGTAGACTGCAGCCCAGTCACCAGTGACCATCCTCCCTGTGTTCTCATCGGAGTGTCCAGCCCAGCAGGAGGGCCCGGGGGACCGGGAGGCCGGTCGGAGCGGCCACCCTTCTTCACTCTTCTCCCACAGCCCAGGGCGGGGAAGCGCACAGAGAGAGCCTGCGCACGGCCACACGGCCGGAGAGGGGACCAGTCAGATCCCAGCCAGCCCGCGCCTGCTCTCGGTGCATCCGGTGGCCTTCCCGTACCACGCGGCGTCCCAGCAATCGTGATACGGCAGCTGGGTCCCGACTGCAGTGTTGTTACTGTTTCGGTGAGTCGCGTCATACGACCTTCCCCTGTTCGATAGGGGCCTGGGGAATGCGTTGACACGCTCACCCCACACGCTCACTTCTCACCCACACTCACGTGCACACTTGCACACATGCACGTGCACATTCACACGCTCGCCCCAAACTCCCCCCCACGCTCACTCACGCGCAATCGCACACTCACCCACACACCACCCACGCTCACCCATATTTTCACACTCACTCCCACCCACCCCGCTCCCACTAAGCTGGCTGGGGAAGGTGACAACAGCTTTACTTCGAGAAGTCAGATGGACTCGTTTTATTTGGGTCCTGAGCCGAAGAAACGGTCCCTTCTCCAGAGCTTTGTCGTGGAAATCCTTTAGAAGAAAAAATTGGTTGGAAGTCAAACTCAAAAAAAAAAAAAATCACAAAAAACAAAACAAAACGAAAAATAAAAGAAGAAGACTCGGAAATGGACTTGGCCAAGTACAGATTGTGCCCCAGAGCTGCTAGCCCCGCAGGGTAAGAGTGCTCCCGGGACAGGGCTTCCCACAAGCCGCGAGGCAGCTCTGAGGTGCGACAGTGTCCGCACAGGCCAGTGTCCATGGACAGGACAGGACGGGGCGCCGGGAGGCGTCGGGGGGCGGGGGCGCTGGGAGGCCCGGGTCTGGGACGGGGTCCCTGCAGGCCGCACAGCAGCGCTGGAGGAAAGCCCAGCCGCCTGGAGACGCAATTCCCTCTGCTTCTTCCAAAGACAAAACCGCACGATCGTCACGGAGGACCAGTCAGAAACACGTACTGCAAGTCTTAAAATGTTTATTCCCAGCAATTTCCCTCCTAGGAACTTATCCCGAGGACGTAATCAGAGATGCACAAAAGGACTTCACCCGGCGTTATTTATATACGCAAACGAGTGAAAACGTCCTCAGCGCCCACGTCGGAGGGCTGCGCCATGAAATTAAATCCAGATGATGGGAGAAGGCCTTCCTAAAATTAAATACTTGGGGAATTTTTCTCACGGTGTAGAGTTCATTGGAAAAGGCAGGTTGCAAAATAGGAAAGCAATTGTCTCAATTCGGGGTGTAGCGTGTGCGTGTGCAGGGGTGTGGTGGGAGGTGTGTGTGAGCCCGTGGGGGTGCGGGATGAGTGCGTATGAGGGTGTGTGTGCGTGCGTACGGGGGGGAGTGTGTGTGTGTGGGGGGGGTGAGTGTGGGATGTGGGGTCGAGTGGGTGTGAGTGTGAGGGTATGGGGTGAGTGTGTGTAGGTGAGTATGTGAGTGCGATTATGTATGAGCAAGTGTGGAGGTGAGTGTGTGAGTGAGTGTGTGTGATGATGTGAGAATGAATATGAGCGAGTGTGGGGGTGTGGGGTGGGTGGAACCCTAAGCAGCTTCTTCGTCTCTGATCATTTCACCAACTTGGAAAAGATGGCCTCGGGCGGATCGTCGGATGGAGTTGCAGCTGTCTGGGGAACAGGGGGGAACCTGCACGTGGGGGGGGGAGCAGGGGGGAGCAGACCGTTGGGGAAACCAGGCAGCCGTCTGGGGGCTCTCTGAGAGAGGGAGCACGAAGAGGCCTTAGGATGCTTTTCCTTCTTCCGAAAATACAAGTGCCCTTTGGTTCCACGTAGAACAAATTCAGGAAAGACCTACAGTGCTTTTCAAGGCTATTTTGGGAGGTGAACTTGAACCTGGCTTTGGTTTCCTCTTCACGGGACCACGCTGAGATGGGCTCACCGTCCTTAGTCGGAGCACGTAAATCTAGTCAGAATCGCAGATCGAGGGCAGAGTGAGCAGGTAGCCCTATGGCCCTCCCTGTCACCCCTCCTGTCTACCCGTCCCCCACTCCAGCCACCTTCCCTGAGCCGGGGACAGCCATCCCCTGCTCCCTGGCTCAGTGGAGTCCCTTCCCCAACACACACACTCCCGGGGGGCCTGGGCAGTTTGCCCCAGGCCATTTTCTGGGGTGGGAGGCGGGCAGGGGGGGCAGGAGGCCAGTGGCGACGGCACGTGGCTCATCACGACCGCCCCTGCGTGCCAGCGCCTGCCCAGACCGCCCCAGGTCACAGAAGGAGGTCTCAGTGCTCTCCCTGGCACCCTCTCCTTACAAGAAACAGTCCCACGTTAAAAGAGAAAACCAAGTCGTAGCATGGAGACCACGGCACCAAAGGGCCTGGGAGCGGATCAAATCCTAGCCCTGCCTGTTAAAATCGGCAAGGCAAGGGGCTCGAGCCCTCTGGGCCTCAGTTTCCTCCCCCGTAAAGAGATGACTATAGGTACTTCAGGGAGTCCTTGCGAAGAACGCCGTCAGCACTGTGCCCACCACACGATGCGCACTTCAATTTGGCCCCGACGGTGCGTGTTCACGAAGGATCGGGAACCACTGGCTGCGAGTAGCCATGAACGCACGTGCCTGGGTGCCTACTCCGTCTTGCGGCCTGGTCCCCACCTCCGTGGCACAGAGTGCAGGAGGGGAGTCCAAGAGACAAGAGTCATGATGACAACGATGGGAAACGTTCACCGGTGCCCCACGCGGGTGTTGCCTCCTGTCCCGGGGCCCATCCCCGTCGGCGCAGAGCAGGCCTGGACCATCCACCTCGAGCTGCCGTAAGGCCCACGGACCGGGCAGCTTAACAGCCGACGTGCATTCCCTCTCAGTCCTGGAGTCTGGAAGTCCCGGGCCAGGGTCCCATCAGGGCTGGTCTCTTCTGAGGCCTCTCTCCTCGGCTGGCAGACGCCGCCTTCTCCCTGTGTCCTCACGCGGCCTCCCCTCTGTGCGTGTCTGTGTCCTGATCTCTTCCCACAAGGGCACCGGTCATACGGCGTTGGGGGCCCACCCCAGTGAGCTCATTTCGCCTTAATTACGCCTTCAAAGTCCCTGTCTCCAAATACAGTCACATTCTCAGCGACTGGGGGTCAGAACTTCCACCTGTGAATGGGAGGCGGGCAGGGCACAACCTGGCCCTCATGAGAGCCCACGTCCCCCAACCACGGAACTGCCACGCGGGTGGCAGTCGCCTTTTCCGGCTGGCCCACAGCAGCCAGATGAAGCTGCAGGGAAACGAGAGCCTTGCCGTTCACCATGGGACTCAGTAGGACGAGGCAAGGTGGACATAACCTGCTTTGAGATGCACGGCACACTCCCTCTGGGGAAAGCCAGGCTGCAGGAGCGGAGGGGGGGGTCTCCGTGGCCAATGCCCGGGGTTCCCAGAACCCGTGCATTCAAGGGCACTGGCAGCTGGCAACACAGACTGTTCTTTTTGTCTTGTTTTCAGAAAAATGGACGGTTCTCCTCTCCCCCGATGCCAGTGTTTCCCACATGGTGATTTTTCTTTTCTTCTTGTTTTGGTCGAGAAATAGAACAAAGAAACGAGGGGTCTCTTGCGTGAGGAAGGACGTGAGAGGATGTTAAAGGGACAGGCCTGCAGAACCAGCCTGCTGTTAAAGGGACAGGCTAGGAAGACAGCAACGAAGGAACAAAGTGTATCAAGCTGCCACCAAGGGATGCTCGTGCAACTTACCTCTGCTCTGCTAGCCTGTATCAGCACTGGGGATTGTGTCCATTTTGCAGATGAGAGACTGAGGCACAGAGAGGCGACAGCTCATGTCCAGGTGTCCCCGAGTGTGGGTGCTGGAGCCAGGGTTTGAAGCCAGGGCCCTCTGACCCCCAGCCCCCCAGTCTCCCGCTCACCTGGGCTGCCTCCCCCCTCCCAGGAGAGTAGCAAAGTCAGGAATTGGGGGTTCGAGGAGGGTGAGGGCAGGGAGAGGCAGTCACCTCCAGCTGTGTGTGCGTTCAGGCAGGTCACAAGCAGGTGTTTACGACTCCAGCTGTCACAAGTCCAAGTAGGCTTTTCTCTGCACGACCTCTGTCCCTTGCAGCCCAAGCCCTCCCGGGCCACCTCTGCCCCTTGCGTGGTGCCCAACACAGCAGGCTCCCGACGGATCCCTTTGGGAAACCGCCAGATGGAGACCAGCTTGGAGAGCCCCTGCCCACTGCTCTGGTCACCCCCACAGCCAACCAGGTTCAAGGACGGCTCTAGGTCTTGCCTGGGAGAAGAGAGCCGGGCGGGGGTGGAGGGGTGGCGTCCCGATGCCTCCACTCCCCTTTCCCCAGAGCTGAAGGAAGGGGCGTGGTGTCTACAAGTCTCACTGGGGCCTCAGTCCTGCCTCCCGTGCCTTCAGGAAGGCGGGGCTCCCCAGCCGGGAAGAGCCATGCTTAAACTTTGGGAACACAAGACGACAGGCCTGAGGCAGGAACGTCTGTGTGTCCCCAGGGGGAATGCTCGGTCCCCTGTCCAGTGCCTGAGGGCCACAGACAGAGCACCGAGCAAACCTGCGCCCTCCCACAGCCCCCACTGCCCAGCTGCCTCGCTCGGCTCCCAGAGCTAATAGGCCCACCACCCCTCGTCCTTGGCCACCAAGGCGGCCAACAGGGAACCAGCCTCTCCAGCACCCTTCTTTCTTCCCAATCCCCCAAGTTTCAATTAAAAAAAAAAAAAAAAAGATTTCTAGGGATGCCTAGATGGCTCACCCGGTTAAGTATCTGACTTCAGCTCAGGTCACGATCTCATGATTTGTGAGTTCAAGTCCCGTGTCCGGCTCTGTGCTGACAGCTCAGAGCCTGGAGCCTGCTTCAGATTCTGTGTCTCCCTCTCTCTCTCTCTCTCTCTCTCTCTGCCCCTTCCCGGCTTGTGCTCTGTCTCTCTGTCTCTCAAAAATAAATTGAAAAAGGTTATAAAAAAAATTTTTTTTTAAGATTTCTTGGAGCACCTGGGTGGCTCAGTCAGTTAAGCATCTGACTCTTGATTTCAGCTCAGGTTATGATCTCAAGGTTGGTGAGTTCAAGCCCCATGTGGGGCCTCTTGGGATTCTGTGTCTCCCTCTCTCTCTGCCGCTCCCCTGCTTGTGCTCTCTCTCTCTCTCAAAAATAAATAAACTTAAAATAAAACAATTTTTAACAAAGATTTCCAAAACTGATGCCACTATAGCAGTGAATTCCTACTGAAGGGTTTGGAAGGGGGACTTTCTTCGTTCATAGTTTCCTTCCTCGTAATTTTTAAAAGGTAACTGCTCTCTAGTTGTCAAGTCCTGGCCCCCGGGAAGGTCACCGCACACAGCTGGAAATGATTTTGTGGGTCAGGGAACAAATTGCACAGACGCCAACCCAAGCCACCGCCTGTGCCTTTCCTGCTCCTTCGCCGGCCCAGAGGACGGCGGGCTACCACCCTCTGAGTCCCGCGAGGCTCGCTGGAGGGCGGGGGGCTCTGGAAAGAAGGGGTGTGCTGCTGAGCCAGGGCCGGAACTGGCGCACAGACGTGACCCTGCACTGCAGCCCCGCTCCGGCGGCCGCTAGGGGCGCACAAGAGTCAGAGGCCGCTAGGGGGCGCCCAAGACGGAGGCCGTCCCATCCCAGAGCCACACAGCGCCCGCCACCTGCCACCCGCCCGGCTCAAGGCCAACCCTCTCTCTCACTGAGTCCACTCCCTTTCGTTTTCGCGACGGGCATGGTGACACGTACAGCACAGAATGGCCAAAGGACTTGTAGTGCTTAAAAGAGAGGCCGCACATGGTAGTACTCGAAGGTTTTGTTTATTGAATTCATTCATTGTACTTAGTTAACTCAGTGAGCTGGGACTTCCATCAGCCATTCCTCGTGGCAGGCATTTAACATGTTAGCAGTTTCCCTGATTTCATTCTTTCTTTCTTTCTTTCTTTCTTTCTTTCTTTCTTTCTTTCTTTCTTCTTTCAGATCACACCCAACGTAGAGGCTCGAACTTACACCCCTGAGATCAAGAGTCACATGCTCCTCCCTTGATTTCTTATTGTCATGCCAAGTGCTACTTAAAAATAACTTCTTTCAGGGCACCCGGGTGGCTCAGTTGGTTAAGCATCCAACTTCGGCTCAGGTCATGATCTTGCAGTTCATGTGTTCGAGCCCATCGGGCTCTGTGCCGACAGCTCGGAGTCTGGAGCCTGCTTTGGATCCTGTGTCTCCCGCTCTCTCTGCCCCTCCCCTGCTCGTGCTCTGTCTCTCGAAAATAAATAAGCATTAAGAAATGTTTGTAGGGGCGCCTGGGTGGCTCGGTCGGTTAAGCGTCTGACTTCGGCTCAGGTCATGATCTCACAGTCCGTGGGTTTGAGCCCCGCGTCGGGCTCTGTGCTGACAGCTCAGAGCCTGGAGCCTGTTTCAGATTCTGTGTCTCCCTCTCTCTGTGACCCTCCCCCCTTCATGTTCTGTCTCTCTCTGTCTCAAAAAAAATAAATAAATGTTAAAAAAAAATTAAAAAAAAAAAGAAATGTTTGTAAATACCTTGTTTTATATAGAAGTAACCTATACATTGCGGAAAATACGGGTAAACAAAAACAAAATAAGAAGCCTTAATTCTTACCATTCCGGTAATTTTCAACACACATTTTGGCATATAGTCTTCCACACTGCAATTTATACTTAGGAACATAGATGGTAGATAAACCAGAAAAAGAAAAAGGCTCATTGTGTTTTGTAAGTGACCTTTCCAATCTACAAAAAAGTCCAAACGGTTACTACACACACGCACAAATGACCACACGGTCTCCACCAGCTCCTAAAGTCAGGGGTTTTGTCTGTTTTGCTTACTGCTACTTATAATTAACACTTTGCTGTGCAAGGCCTTGTTTTCTTCCTTGAAACAAATGCTTAGAGGGGCGCCTGGGTGGCTCAGTCGGTTAAGCGTCCAACTTCGACTCAGGTCACTATCTCGCGGTCCATGAGTTCAAGCCCCGCGACCGGCTCTGGGCTGATGGCTCAGAGCCTGAAGCCTGCTTCCGATTCTGTGTCTCCCTCTCTCTCTGCCCCTCCCCTGTTCATGCTCTGTCTCTCTCTGTCTCAAAAATAAACATTAAAAAAAATTAAAAAAAAAACAAATGCTTAGAAACAGAATTTTGGGGTGAAGGGATCCATACATGTTCTGTAAATATTGCCGGATCCATTAGGAACGTTTGCATCATGACCAGGCACCAGCACACATCACTTCCTACTTTTTCACCCTGGTTTTTGGGTTACATACATCTGATTACAGAGAAGCCAACCTTTTCCCCCCGGATTCCGGCTATAGGAGGTTTCTCTGCAGGCGCTTTGTCCATTTACAGATTATTACACTCTGTAACCGCACTCTGCTTGCACGTTTTCAGGAATGTGTGTTATGCACACAATGCCTCTATTTTCTTTAGTGCTTATTGAATAGATATTCATAAATGAGTCTGTGGTTTTTCTCTGGGGAAAACTCTTACCAGATTTAGAGCTATCAGGTTACTGTTACCTTTGTAAAATGAACTGGAAAACTTCCATCTTGTTCTATGCCCTGGAGTGGTTTATAGAGCATGAGAAGTGCAGAGGAGGAAAATGGTGATACACGAATAAAGATATGAAAGACATATGACAGATACAAGTATACAAAAGACGTCCTTCCTCAAGGTGATCAGGGAAATGCAGATTAAAGCGATAATGAGATACCATTTTTAGGTACCTCATGTTGGCAAAATGTTAAGAGTTATAAAATCTAGTATGACAATATTAATGGAGATATGAATAATTGTAGGCTTTGGGGAGAACCTATTAGATTTTTCGATTTACCACGTAACTCAGCAATTTCGCTCTAAGATATATGCGCTTTTCAGGAGAACTGAAAACGTATGTCCATTAAACATCTGTGCATGAATTATTATGACAGCGTTATTCATAATAGCCTAGAAGTGGAAACAACCGAATGTGCATCAGGTGATGAATGGATGAACAAATGTGGCATCTCCACCCATGCCGTGAACGTCATTCATCCATGAAAAGGAATGGAGTACTGATACATGCTACAACGTAGGTGAATCTTAAAGAAATGCTAAGAGAAAGAAGTCAGACACAAAAGGCCACATATTAAGTGATTTCATTGACATGCAATCTCCAGAATAGGCCAATCCGCAGAGACAGAAAGTGGATCAGTGGTTGCCAGGGGCCGGGGGAAGAGGAGATGGGGGAGTGACTGCTAGCAGGTGCGGCTTTCTTTTTGGGGTGATAATGTGAATGCTCTAGAGTCAGATAGTGGCGGTGGCTGCGCCATATTGGGAATATACTAAAAGAAATTGAATTGGATGCTTTAAAACGGTGAGTTTTATGTCAAGTGGATTATATCTCCTGCTTTCAAAATTGCAAAAACGAAAACAAAAACAGCTAGTGGTACAATCAAAGTCACTTTGCAGTTGAGAAATCTGGCAGACACCAGCTCTGCCGGGCGGTCACGGTTAACGTCAGCGGTAAGTCGTGTTGATCACGTATCGTCACCGTGACGGGCGGAGAATGACGCTTCACCTCTCTGGTCCTCCTCCCCCAAAACTACAGCCCCTGTCTAATGGTGAGAAAAACGTCGAGCAAATTCACATGGAGGGACAGCCTGCAAAATCTATGACTGGTCCTCCTCAAAACCGTCTAGGTCATTAAAAAACGAGGAAAGCCTTGGGGCACCTGGGTGGCTCAGTCGGTTAAGCGTCTGACTTCAGCTCAGGTCACGATCTCGCGGTCTGTGAGTTCGAGCCCTACGTCAGGGTCTGGGCTGATGGCTCAGAGCCTGGAGCCTGCTTCCGATTCTGTGTCTCCCTCTCTCTCTGCCCCTCCCTGTTCATGCTCTGTCTCTCTCTGTATCAAAAAATAAATAAACGTTAAAAAAACCAAAAAACGAGGAAAGCCTGAAACCCCGTCCCGCCGAGGAGAGCTGTCAGGAGACGCGACAACTCATGGGGTGTCCTGGATGGGATTCTGGATGTAGAAAGGACATTAGGGGCGAACTAAGGCAATATGAAGAGAGCAGAAACTTTAGTTAATACTGACACGCGGTCCTATTGCTCATTGTAAGCACCCACACTGCGTGGTGTGTGGGTTGCAAAGGGCGTGGCTGACAGTGTGGGGTGGGTGGGAGCTCTCCACCCCTCTTTGCAGCCGGTCTGTAAATCTAAAACGAGTCTAAAATGAAAACATTTCTTTTAAAAAGATGAAAACAGTGGCTGTCCGTCTCCCACCAGACTTGGTGAGTCAGTGTCCCCCGAGACTGTCAAATGAAAATACCCAACACGGCAATTCAAATCCGATGGCAGAGATGATTGTGGAGGCGGTTCAAAGCAGGGCGATTGAAACAGCCAAGGTTTGAGAAAGACGCTGTAGAAACCGATCACGTAGTTTTGCAAAACTGGTCTTCTTTCTTGGGCGAGTCAACCGCGCGGCGCAGGACATCACATCGAGCTGGCTCGCCTCAGGGCTGCCGAAACCCCAGCGGGTGCTTGACGGAGTCTTTGGTCTAAGAGCAGGTGACGCCAACCCCAGGCAAATGACGGGTCCTGGTTCCTGGAACTCAGCCCGTGACAGCCTGGCAGCCTGGATCACTTGAAACCATCCTGGGCTCTCGGTAGGAGGGACACCAGGGCTCCAACCCCCCATGGCTAAAGGATGGCTCCAGGCTCTAAATACACAGCCAGACATGACTTGAAGGACAGACTCCACTGTGAATGCTATAAAGGCCTTCTCTGGCTCTCTGGGGAGGGAGAGAGCCCCCGTGGTTACAAGTGCACCCCACACCTGGGACGGTGAAGGGACTGGACCTCTGTGTGCGTGTCAGTGGGGGGAGATGGGCAGGGATAGCGGTCCAGCCGCTGCAAGAAGCCTCTTTCTCTCTCCCTCTCCCTCCTTCTCTCTCTCTCCCTCCCTCCCCGCCCCCTTCCATCTCTCTGTCTGAGATGGAGAGAATTCGCTCTGCAGCGGCCCGTTTCTGTGCTTTGGGAAATCCACTGGCACCACCTTTGGTTACAAAGCCTCAAAGCTGCTCCTGAAATTCTCCCTGGGGCGAACCGGGGACGTTAGCATCACAGGCAGGGGCCTTACACGTTCCGGGCATGGGGTCAGCTTGGGTCTGGCTCAGCCCGAGCTGCATCTGAAGTTTCTTGCTCTCCTCTCCCAGGTGAGGCTAGATGGCTTGGCTGTGTTGACCTTGACCTGTGGCTTGTTCCGGAGGATCATTCGAGTGTTGTTCCCAGGCAGGGCGAGGCAGGAAACATGTACCAGACAATCGTGTAGCCACCAAGAACAGGCAGACCCATAAATACCCGTAGGGAATGATCTCCACAACATTCTGCGGAGTGGAAAGAACGTAACAATAGGATCCCACGTGTCCACTGTTAAGGTCAAACCAGGCACCCGGGCCAGTCACTGGATCCCAAGGTGGCCTGTAGGGACTTTACCTACTGTAATCCTGTCTGTACCCCGAAGCCACCCCAAATAAACACATAGGTGAACACAAAATAGCATGTTCACCACCTGAAGACAAGTCCCTTTCGCCACCTGAAGACAACATCTCCTTCCAGTTGAACTGTGCTCCCAAGACCCCCTGTCCTAGCCATCTACTGCTGTGTAACAAATGACCCAGCAGTTTAGAACAACACGCACGTCTTCTCTGCCCAGGAATCCAGGCGTGGCCTTGCTGGGTCCTTGTGAGCAAGGCTGTGATCCAGAAGTCGGCTGGGCTGTGTTCTCATCCGGAGGCCCGGTTGGGGAAGGACCTGATTCCAAGCTCATTCGGGCTGCTGTCAGAATTCATCTTCTTTCAGCTGAGTGACTGAGGGCCGTGCATTTTGCTGACTGTCTCCTGGAAGCCCTCCTCAGGTCCTTGCTAGGCTCCTTACGAGGTGAACTCCCATAGCATGGCTGCTTGTTTTATCGAGCCAGCAAGGAGACTCTCTAGTGTGGACCTTGAGTCAGCGGCGCCCTTAGATTTCACTACTTTCCGTGGCGTCTATGTCACCGCTCAACCTGTGTCTCTCCAACGCAGTGAAAGTCAGCCACGGGAACTTGTCCCTGTGCACAGCCCACCATGAATGAGTAGAAAGCCAGACGGGGAAGGCCTTTAGCTCTCATGGATTAACGGCACCAGCTTCGTTCCTCCCATGATGGCATTCTACCACCTCTTGCTTCTCTTGGGCATATTTGATGCGAAATGAGAACGGGCTCAGGAAAAAAGCAAACCAAACCTGGGCCTCAGTTTCCCAAGCGAAATTTCCATTTTAACTTTGCTTAAGGGACGCCTGGGTGGCTCAGTCGGTTAAGCGTCCGACTTCCACTCAGGTCATGGTCTCTCTCCATGGAGAGCCTGGAGCCTGCTTCGGATTCTGTGTCTCCCCCTGCTCATGCTCTGTCTCGCTCTCTCTCAAAAATAAACATTAAAAAAATTAAATATATATATATATATATATACACACAATGTAATACTATATTGTATTAATATAATGTCTTATATAAAACTAAATAGTTATATCATTATATGTTATAATATGATAACATATAATATATAGTTATGTAATCATATAATATAAAGGTATATTTTTATTTTTATTCTTTTTAAAAAATTTTGTTAATGTTTTTATTTATTTTTGAGACAGAGCGAGACAGAGCACGAGCAGGGGAGGGGCAGAGAGAGAGGGAGACACAGAATCAGAAGCAGGCTCCAGGCTCCGAGCTGTCAGCACAGAGCCCGACGCGGGGCTCGAACTCATGAACCGAGAGATCATGACCTGAGCCGAAGTCGGACACTTAACCGACTGAGCCACCGAGGCACCCCTATTTTTATTGTTTTTTAATGTTTATTTTTGAGAGAGAGAGAGAGCACATGTGCTGGAGCAGGGGAGGGGCAGAGGGAGAGGGGGACAGAGTTTCCAAAACAGTCTCTGTGCTGACAACAGGGAGCCCAATGTGGGGCTTGAACTCACAAACCGTGAGATCATGACCTGAGCCAAAGTCGGACGCTTAACCGACTGAGCCACCCAGATGCCCCTCTTTTGTTGTTGTTGTTTATTTATTTTGAGAGAGAGAGACAGAGTGAGCAGGGCAGGGGCAGAGAGAGAAGGAGAGAGAGAATCCCAAGCAGAGCCCAACGTGGGGCTCACACTCATGAACCATGAGATCATGACCTGAGCCAAAATCAAGAGCCAGGCACTTAACCGATTGAGACACCCAGGCACCCCAAAAGATATATATCTTTAAAATACGATTGTTTTGTAAAAATTCCAAAGAATTGACAAAAAGATTCTGGGAATGAGTGCCTATAGCCGGATTGCAAGAAGCCTGTTAATACCCACAAGCCCTTGCTCTCCTGGAGGGGCTGTCACGGGGGGCCCCGGGAGGGAAAGCAGACTGACCACAAAGGCGTGAAACAGCCTCACCCAAGAAGGCGGGGGACAAGGTGCTGACCTGAGCAACGGTGGGCATGAGACTAGAGGCAAAGGGACCGCACACGGGCACGTGGATTCTGGAAACCAGCACGTAAGTCAGTGGGCGACAGGGTCTCACCGTTGCAATGGGAGTTTACGCAGAAGCAAGAGAAGCTGGAATTCTCCCCGTGGTGACACAGTAAGCGGCATTATGAACTCACGCTTAGTTTCGTGAAAATACAGATGGGCTACAGAGGGGAATAGTTACGGATGCGCGTTACAGGTGAGATGTGACACAGGCTGGTGTAAGCACACAGATTCCTCGTTCTGTCAGCTGATGTAAAGGAGTAACCGAAGCGACGTCCCAGGCGCGACGGGCAGGCTTAGCACCCAGACATTGGTCTCTAATACCCCCTCCGATAAAAATTTTAAAAAATGGGGGCGCCTGGGTGGCGCAGTCGGTTAAGCGTCCGACTTCAGCCAGGTCACGATCTCGCAGTCCGTGAGTTCAAGCCCCGCGTCAGGCTCTGGGCTGATGGCTCGGAGCCTGGAGCCTGTTTCTGATTCTGTGTCTCCCTCTCTCTCTGCCCCTCCCCCGTTCATGCTCTGTCTCTCTCTGTCCCAAAAATAAATAAAAAACGTTGAAAAAAAAAATTTAAAAAAAAAAAAAATTTTTTAAAAATGAAGCTTTTCGGTTACACTGGTGTTCACCGCCCCCCCCCCCCCACTCTTGTCTATTGCCTCTAGAAGCAGCAACCAACACATTTGTTCGTATTTTCGACAATGGCCCTGTGCGCTGGATGAGCTCCAAGTCAGGCTAAATAAGACAGATCTTTGGAGCTGGCCTTTCGAGGGGTTACCAGACAAACCCAATAATGACAACTCTTCGTGAAGGAGGTCTGCTCTCCTCCCCGCCGGGAATGTGGGTCGTTATTTTTGTAGAAATCTACAAGCAAATGAGAAGAGCAAAGGCTGTTTTCTCACAGCTTGCTCTGGGAAGGGAGTCAGCCACCCTCCGTTGTGTTTTAGCAGAGACTCCCCAGCAGGCAGCGTGGGAGAAACGGAAGGTTCCGGGTGTGCCCTGATAGGAGCCCGTGGGCCCGGGGAAACTGGGGGGCAGCCAACTAGAAGCAGGGGGTCCCATGTGACCGGTTCGTATGTTTGGCTCTCTCTGGTTGGTCCTAAAGTGGAAGTGGAGATAAAACTTAGGGAAGGTGTCAGCATCCAGTCGTGGCCACTCGAGGCCGACTGTCAGGGAAGTCATTGTCCACTTCCTGGATTGTTCCTAGTGATCGCCGTCTGGGTCCCTGCAAGTCTGACTCACAGGAGGCTGGCTCCCTGGGTTGAGGATGGTCCGTAGGGGGTTAGGTCCTGGGCAGGCTGCTGCAGGTTGTGGGCCAGAGTTCCATTTTCATGTGTGGCCTGGCCACTGTCTGCGCTTCGGTCTCCCATTTCCAGGCCACGGCTGGGCTGGGCGCCGGGGATGGGGCCAGAGTAAGTTAAGACACTGCGGGGCGTGCTGTTCATACTAAGATAGAGCTGCTTTTCTTTTTCTTTTTCTTTTTTTTTTAACGTGTATTTATTTTTGAGACAGAGACAGAGCATGAACAGGGGAGGAGCAGAGAGAGAGGGAGACACAGAATCTGAAACAGGCTCCAGGCTCTGAGCTGTCAGCACAGAGCCCGACGCGGGGCTCGAACCCACGGACCGCGAGATCATGACCTGACCCGAAGTCGGACGCTTAACCGACCAGGCCACCCAGGCACCCCTCTTTTTTTTTTTTTTTTTTTTTTTTTTTTTTTTTTTTTTTTTTTTGATAAGCACTTCCTGAGTTCTTACAGATCGTTGGTTAGTTTCTAGAATTCCAACAGGTTGACCCTTGACAGTTTGGGCCAGTTATTTGTTGCTTTGTCCACGGGGCAGAATTTCCACGTTCTTTACCGAAACTTCACTCATGCCTCTTGCCACGTGTGTTTTTAAATGGGACAGAAGTTGCTTTCCTATCGGCTGACTCCTGCTTTCCCGGCTAATCGTGTGATAGTGGGTAACGAGTTCCCTCTGAACCGGGGATTTTCATGCAGATATTCTCGTCCTCTGTGAGTCCCAGCTGGGGCTGCCCAGAGCCCATCAAACCGTAAACTGCCCGCCCCCAATGCCTCCAACAAGAGCAGAGCCAACCTCTTCTTTGCATCAGCAAACCTGCCGAGCCGAGCACCCACGTGTGGCGCATGGCGTGTTCTTAATCGGCGGGGTGGACGGATACGCCCCCTCCTGGCTGACCCGTTCTTTCTCAGGACCCCGTGCCCACCGGTCATGCGGACGGTCACGGGAGTAGGGAAGTGTTTCCAGGCTTCACGCAAGCAGAGGGAGCCCCACGGCAAAGGGGTGATGGGGAGAGGCAGGGGGGCGGGAGACCACACGGGCACCCAGAAACTTCCATTCGTGAATGCCTTCTAGCACCCTGACACTTGCTGCCCGACCTGCCCCCAGTTAAGAGAGGCCAAATTTGGAGCAAGTTTGGGAGGGTTTCTGTGTGTTGCTACCAAAGAATTTTGACTAGAGCCACGTGGACTGAACCGAAGACACGGCGGCAGGAATGGGGTGTGGATTCTCGGCACGGTCCAGAGGGGAGCCGCGTGGGGTGTCCACACGCTGTTGTGTGCCCTTGGAGTCACATGCCCAGGCCCCGGAGCCCCCAGAAACTCCACCCTCCCTTCTCCCACCGCTAATGCTATGAAGTAATTGGGCATGTGCACAACCAGTGTTCTAGACCACCAGGCATCACAGCGGGGCCTAGAGGGAGGTTGGGGGGGAGGGTTCTGGTACGAAGGAAGCACTTGGAATGCTGCCCAGAGAGGGGCCTCCCCGCCACCACCTCAATTAGGCCAAGTGATGGATAAAAAGAATCTTCTGGACTCTCAGACTCCTGCTTCTCCGAACCCCTTCCAGGAACCCAGGCTGTGCAGGAAAACAAAGGGGGCTCGCTCCCACCTGAGTCATCCCCACGTGAGGAGCCTTCCACTCGAACTCAGGCACGGGACCACAGTAGCGTCAAGGGAGAGGAAGCGACCTGCCCGGCCGGAAGTCGGGGCTTCATTACTGAGAAGGAAGAGAAGGCTGGGTGCTGGGGTAGCGACTAACCTCGCCCCTGTCCGGCTCGGCTCTGCACACCTCTGCTTATCTCTGTTCCTCAGATGCCCTCTGGGAAGACGGCTCAGTCCCTCTCCCTTCTAACTCAGAACTAAACCCGCCCCTTGCACTCACTGCCCACGAGCCACACTGGACATAGGACCCCATCTCCCTGCAGGGGTGGGGACCTGTGGGGGCGGGAGGAATGTTAGCATCACCCCCTCTGCCCACGAGTGCAGTGCCTGTGTGTGTGTGTGTGTGTGTGTGCAGAAAAGACCTTCAGAATCTGTTGCTACCTGGGGAAAAGGGAAGGAAGCCGGCCGCAGGCTTCTGTAAAATGCGATCCCGCTCGTGTGAGAAATGTTCTGATGCAGATATGGATACAAGGCTGTATTCGTTTGCTGTGGCTGCTGTAGGAAAGCCACCTTTATTCTCTTACCGTTCTGGCGGTGAGGAGTCTAACGTCAGGGTGTCTACGGTGCCGTGCTCTCTCTGGAGGCTTCAGGGGATAATCAGTTTCCTTGCCTTTTTCAGCTTCTGGAAGGAGCCTGTATCTCTGGGCTCGTGGCCCCCTCCTACACCCTCAAAGCTAGCAGCAAAGCATCTTCAAGTCTGTCTCTCTGACCTCTGCATCTGCCCTCACAGCTCACTCGCTCAGACTTCGACCCTCCTGCTTTCCTCTTATATTTACAGTTAGGACCCACTTGGATAATGCAGGATCATCTCCCCATTTCAAAATCCCTCACTTAATCCCATCTGCAAAGTCCCTTTTGCCACGTGAGGTAACATATTCACAGTTTCCGAGGATTAGGATGTGGACATCTTGGGGCTGGGGGGTAGGTATAGCACAACGGCTATAGAAACTTTCGCAGAGGTTTGTCATGTAGTTGGGAGGGCCTCTATTTTTTTTAATTTTTATTTATATTTATTCATTTTTGAGAGAGGCAGAGACAGAATACAAGCAGGGGAGGAGCAGAGAGAGAGGAAGACACAGAATCTGAAGCAGGCTCCAGGCTCCGAGCTGTCAGCACAGAGCCCGATGTGGGGCTCAAACTCATGAACAGTGAGATCACGACCTGAGCTGAAGTCGGATGCTGAACAGACTGAGCCACCCAGGCTCCCCAGCGCCCCGGGAGGGCCTCTTTTAAAAGTATACTCAAGAGGAGCCTGGGTGGCTCAGTCCTTTCAGCATCTGAATTTGACTCAGGTCATACTCTTGTGGTTTGTGAGTTGGAGCCCTGAATTGGGCTCTGTGCTGACAGCTCTGAGCCTCCTTGGGATCCTCTGTCCCCCTCTCTCTGTGCCCCTCCCCCGCTTGTGCTCTCTCTCAAAAAAGTAAACATTTAAAAAAAATAAAAAATGTACTCAATTATGACCACAAAGTTAGGGATGAAAGTAAATATTATTTAGAATGCAAAAGTAAATGGCAAATACCACAAACATGAAAAACAAAACAGGGAAAGGGGCACCTGGGTGGCTCAGTCAGTTAAGCATCTGACTCTTGGTTTTGGCTCAGGTCATGATCTCATGGTTCATGAGTTCGAGCCCCTCATCGGGCTCTGTGCTGACAGTGTGGAGCCTGCTTAGAATTCTCTCTCTCCCCACCCCCTCTGCCCATACCCTACTCGTGCTCTCTCTCTCTCAAAATAAAGAAACTTAAAAAAATTGTAATTTAAAACAGAACAGAAATAGATATAAATCATATATATATACTTATAATTGTATTTTATATTACATATTATATGTAAATATTATGTGATCATATTTTTATGGGTTTTGTCATATTTGTAGTATTTATTATTTCTTTTCCCACTTAAAATATCCACTTTGACCTCTAACATTGTATTCTTCGAGTATACCTTGTATACTAACTTTGTACAATTGAGTATAGAGGGCTTTTTTTAATATTTATTTATTATTGAGAGATAGAGACAGACTGTGAGTAGGGGAGGGGCAGAGAGAGAGGGAGACTCAGAATCCGAAGCAGGCTCCAGGCTCTGAGCTGTCAGCACAGAGCCCTACGTGGGGCTTGAGCTCACGAACCACAGAGCCCAACGTGGGGTTCAAACTCACGAACCGCTAGATCATGACCTGAGCCGAAGTCGGACGCTTAACCAACTGGGCCACCCAGGCGCCCCAAGTACAGGCTTTCTTAAAGAGAGCCCCCATCTTGTACATCAACACTTAGACCCTAAAAGCCTGGATCTGTCCAGGAAAACATTTTTTCTGAAGAGAATGGAATTTTTTTCTTAATTACGTCAAGATCGGCTATGTCGTTCAAAGGAAATCCAATAAAAATCCCAAAGAACTAGAGAAACTGATTATAAATTCTATGGAAAAGCAACGATCTTAGAACCGCTAAGGTATTTCTGAGGAAAAGGGGTTGAAGGGAGTTTCAACACCTGAGTTCAAGATCTATTAGCAAGGGGCAAAAATGAGAACAGTGTGTGTTGGGGGTGCCTGGATGGCTCAGTCCGTTGAGCATCATGACATATGGTTGCCGTGACATCACACTTCAGCGGGAAAGAGGTGACGGCTCCATCCAATGGCACGGAAGCAACGGGCTTTCTGTATGGAAGAACAAAATACAATTGGATTCCTGCTATCACCATTCCCCAAAGTAAACTGAATTGAAGGATTAAACATTCAAATATTAGTAGGGACTGTAAAACCATTGGAAGAAAAATAGAATTTTGTTTATAGTCTCACGGAGGAGGCGTTCTTAGTGAAAGAGCTCATGCAGGAAAAGACTGACGGGTCCGGCGGTGTCCGCGCCTAAATGGCGAGGAAACCGTAGCAAAGCACTAACAAGCCACTGACCAGGAGAAGACTGCACCGTGTGTAATATATCTGCTGTATGCAATGCGGGATTTGTTCCGGAATGTGGAAGAGCTTCTACAAATCAATAAGGAAAAGACAACTCGGTAGAAAAATTGGCAAAGGGTACGAGGACGCATTCCCGGAAGGAAAACTCTGGACGGCCAACGGACACGAGGGGTGAAGCGCAAACTCCCCCTTCAGAGGCAAGCAAATCAAGACTGAGGAGAGGGACCGTCTCATACCCACCACATGGCAAAATCCACCAAGTCTGCCAATGCCAGGAGGAACAGGGAGATGCAAACCGCCATACACTGCTGGTGGGCGTCGTAAGTGCTGCAACCACCTAGAAGACCCATTGGGCAACTTCAGCAAAGTCGAAAATGCGCGTGCTCCACCAGCGGGCAATTTCACTTCCGGGGACAGGACTCGAGAAGATCCTCCCCTGTGCTGCGGGCTGCTGTTGCCAGAGTGTTTACTGCAGCAGTGTTTGCAATAGCAAATCACTGGGAGCAACCTAAATGTTCAGCACAAGGAAACCGGATAAACGATTGTGAAATGTTCTTAGGAAGCAATAACACACGTGCCTGTTAAAGTGAATGGTGTGGGGCTCTATAGCACAATACGAACAGACTTCAACACCATAGGATGAAGTTTAAAAACCAGGTTGTGGGGGGCGCCTGGGTGGCTCAGTCGGTTAAGCGTCCGACTTCAGCTCAGGTCACGATCTCGCGGTCCGTGAGTTCGAGCCCCGCGTCGGGCTCTGGGCTGATGGCTCAGAGCCTGGAGCCTGCTTCCGATTCTGTGTCTCCCTCTCTCTCTGCCCCTCCCCCGTTCATGCTCTGTCTCTCTCTGTCTCAAAAATAAATAAACGTTAAAAAATTAAAAAAAAAAAAAAAAAACAAAGAAAAAACAAAAAAAAAACCAGGTTGTGGGATGACAAGTACCTTTGTTCCCTGAATCAACGTACAGGTACCTAAGAGCGGAGTTGCTGGTTTGTGAGCATCGGTCCAAACTAGGAGATTCCACCTGTTCTCCAAAGCCAGTGCCAATTTCACCCCGTCAGTGCACGAGAGTCAAGGTTGCTGTGCATCCTGGCAGTGTTTCCTATTTCCCGGTCTTTTCATCAGCGATTCTGATGCGTGCGGAGACGTCACGTGGTGGTTTCTACTTGCCTTTCCCTAATGACTAGAGAGCAGGTGCCACTCTCAGTGCCCTTTGCCATGTGGATGCCAGCTGGTTTTTCCTAGGGAATTCCTGCCTTTTCTTTCTTTCCTTCTTTTTTTCTTCCTGCCTTTTCTTGCTTTTGTTGCTTTCTTTCTTTCTGCCTTTTCTTTTTTTTCTTCCTGTCTTTTTTCTCTCTTCCTGCCCTTTCTTTTTCTTTCTTTCCCTTTCTTTTTTCTCTTCCTTCCTTCCTTTCCTTTCCTTCTCCTTCTTTCTTTCGAAAGAGAGTGAGGGAGAGGCAGAGAGGGAGGGAGAGAGAGAGAGAATTCCAAACAGGCTCAGCACAGAGCCGGATGAAAGGCTCCAACCCACAAACTGTGAGATCATGACCTGAGCAAAACCGAGAGTGGGAAGTTTAACCGACTGAGCCTCCCAGTCGCCCCTCTGCCTTTTCGTGTAAATGTACAGATTCATTACAGGTTCTGGATATGAATTCTTTGGGGGCTATTCGTATTGCAGGTATCTTCTTCCACTCCGTGGCTTGTGTTTTTACTGTCTTAATGGTGTCATTTGATGAAGAGAAATTCTAAATGTTAATACACTTCAATGCATCCGTGCTTTTTGTGTTAAGAAATCTTTACCTTCGCCAATGAAACTATTCTCCTAGCAGTTCTTCCAAAACTGTACTGCTTTATCTTACACATTTGCCTTCCCGCCCTTCTGGAATCTTAGCTCCTTCGCAAAGTCTCAGTTGATGGTGGTGAGCCGTGGTGGGAGGGGGGCTGGCGTGGGGGTCCCGAAGCCCATCCCGGGGCAACGGCCCGGACCGTGTAGAGGGCGTCTCCCGAGGCCCGGTTTCCCCGGCCCCTCTCTTCCTCCGCGCCTCCGTCGTGCCCCCCGAGGCCGCCCCGGCCCCCGCGGCCAGCTCCTCCCGCTTCCGCAGGTCGCGGCCCCCGGCCTGGGCGGGGGCCGGGGGAGCCGGGGCGTGTGCCCCGGAGCCGCAGCCCGCAGCCCGCCCGTCGGGGGCCGCCCCACCCGGCGCGGGCGGGACGCGCGGCGGGGCGGGAACTGCGGGGCCGGGACCAATCCCCGCGTGGCCGCCGGCCGTTACCCCCCCGACCCCCTCCGCGTCCTCGCGCCCCGCGGCCGCTCGGGCGGAATGGGGAGCGCCCGTGCCGGGGGAGGCCCCCGAGGGGCCGGGGCGCGCCGCCAGGCAGGGTCTTAGCCGAGGGACGGGGGGGGGGGGGGGGGGGGGGGGCAGGAGGGGGAGGTGACGGGGACGGTGCCGAGAGGGGACGCCACCCGGCGCCCACCCGCCGCCCCTCGGCGCCCGCGTAGACGCGGCGCCTCCACGTGGCCCCAGGGCTGCCCGGGTCCGGAGGAGCTAAGGGTGGGCGGGGGCTTCCCCCTGGGGCGGAGGTCTGGAAACGAGGTGGACCAAGCCCTGGCCGGCACGCTGCCCACCTCCTCCTCCGAGCCCCCACCTGTCCCTCCGAGCCCCCACCTGCCGCGGCGAGCTCCCTACCTCATCCTACCCCGATCCCCCCACGTCCTCCTCCCCAACCATCCTCCTCCCCCCGCCTTCCTCCTCCAAGCCCCCCCCCCCCCCCCCCCCCGTCTCCCTTGGTTCACAGAAGCTGCGAAGGGGGCTGGGGAGGAGGCTGACCTGACCTGGCGTTCCCTTGCTGTCCTCCCTCATCGGTGACCGAGGTCAGGACGGGGCCCCTGTGAGTGGACAGATGTCAATTGGCAGGAGCTGGGGGGAGGCTGCTTCTCCCGGGACATCCTTGGTATCAGACCCTTAGCATCCCAGATTATTTCCAGAAGTCTCTCTGAGATGCCCATAAGAAACTGGAGGCTCTTCTCCAGCCAGCGACCCTACATTTTGGGGGGCCCAGGGGTCCCCAGCCTAGCAGTGTTGCTGCCCGCACCCGGCTTCTGTATCTGGCAGGTGAGGAAAAGAGCCCCTTCCCACCAGGTCCTTTGCAGAGTGCAGTTCCCGCCCCTCAGACAGCCCTTGAACTGCCCTATTTTGAACCGGGTCCTAGATTCCCTCCCTCCTCTGCCCCACCACACGAATCAAACTGGTGCAGGGTTGTATGAAGTAGAAAGAGCCCTGTTCCCACCCCCACCGCATCCTGTTGCCCCAGGGCAGCTGTTAACAGTTGTCTGATAGGTTTGTGGGTTGAATCCCGTCCCTCCCCAAATTCCTATGTTGAAATCTTAATCTTAGCCCCTCCAACCTCACAATGTGACTTTAATTGGAGACAGGGTCTTTACAGAGATAAAATTTAATTGAGGTCATCAATTTAGATTTAATGTAATCCACTCCGACTGACTCCTTGTAAGAAAGAGGAATTTTATTTAGAGAGAGAGGGAGAGAGGGAGAGAATCTTAAGCAAGCTCCACGCTAAGCAAGCTCCACGCTTGGTGTGGAGTCAGACTCAGGGCTCAACCCCACGCCCCTGGGATCGTGACTTAAGCCGACTGAGCCACCAGGAGCCCCAAGAAAGAGGAAATCTGAAGGCAGAGGCATACACACAGGGAGAAGACGGGGTCCACTCGCTAAGGAGAGTGGCCGGGAACAGTCTCCCACGCAGCCTCAGAGAGAACCGACCAACTGCCCGCACCTTCAGCTGGGGCTTCTAGTGTCCAGAACTGAGAAGCACATTTTTGTTTAAGCCACTCCACTTAGAGCAGCACTTCCCTCCGGCAGCCCTAGCAAACTAATAGATACGATATGCTTGTAAATATTTTCTAGTAGTTTGGAAACTTACCTCTGTCTAAACTCACTGTTTTTACGGAAATGCCATTATCTTATTCATGCCACCATGCCACTAACTTTTCCCTTTTATGATACATGATGTGCATCTGCTCCTTTTTTTTTTTTTTTTTTATTTTATTTTTGAGAGACAGAGCAAAAGCTGGGTAGGGGCAGAGAGAGGGGGAGACACAATCCAAAGCAGGCTCCAGGCTCCCAGCTGTCAGCACAGAGCCCGACGTGGGGCTCGAACTCATGACTCACGAGATCGTGACCTGAGCTGAAGTCGGACGCTTAACCGACTGAGCTACCAGGCGCCCCAGCATCTGGTCATTCTTGTAAGTAGCTGCTCAGGGGCACTCCCTGCACCCCCTGCCTTTCTTTCCCCAGGACTCTCTGGGTGGAGACTTCGGTGACTTCCAGGCTGCTGCTCTGAAAACAATACGGCAGTGATGGGGTGATATTTCCACCTATCTCCCACAGGCCACCCACGTGGAGGCTGGCTGTCCTCTAGAGGCCGGCTGGGCCTTCCTGGGGCTCAGGTCTCCCTCCTCCGAGCTAGAGGATTCGTGGCCGGTTCCTTCAGGATGAGCTGCTGGCACGACAGCCACCTACACCTTTAACTCTGCCAGGTACATTTTGAGAAACCTAAGGTTTGTGGTTTTCTTTATCCAGATCATGCCCATTTGCAATTAAGGCCATTTAAATACGTGTCTTTCTGCCCCACCCTCCACCCCCTCCCTCGTTGTAAAGAGGGTTGTTGGGGCACCTGGGTGGCTCAGGCGGTTGAGCGTCTGACTTCAGCTCAGGTCATGATCTCATGATTCATAGGTTCCAGCCCCACGTCGGGCTCTGTGCTGACGGCTCGGCTCGGAGCCTGGAGCCTGCTTTGGATTCTGTGTCTCCCTTTCTCTCTCACTGTCTCAAAAAATAAAACTAAAATAAAACATAAAAAGGGTTGCTTGATAACGTCTAATCGGTTGCTATGGGTATGGAAAACATACCTGTTGATTTTTTTTAGCAGGGTCCCTGTGTTCATCTCCCTTATTATTTATTCCCTTTTAGTTTTCGGTGGCCAGCTTGGATGTTCCCAGGAGTTGATCGCATTGTCTCATTATGTAATGGTCATGTTGCCTCCTCCTTTCTAATATTCTATTTCTGATGTCTGCCTTATTCAGCCAGGCAGAACTTCCAGAATAATACCAGGTAAACCGGCGAGGGGGGAATATCTTTGAATCTTTCTTCATCCCACTCTCTGTGGCCCCTCCATCCTGTCCTCCTGGTAATCTGTGAAAGTGCCCCCGAGGGCTGTGCTCCCAGCCCCTCGGATGGAGTAGTGACTGCTTCCCCCACACCCTGCGTTGGGGCTGGCCGTGAGGCAGACCGCATTTTCCTGTAGAAAATGTCTATTCAGAATCCGTGAGTGGACCTGAATGCACTGGATGGATAGCACCTGGGGGGACAATTGTACGGCACAGGGATTTGACCTGAGGCTAATCTATTATCACCATCGGTTGCCATTTAGTTCAAAGTGACTGTCTTCTGGGAATTCTGAAAGGCTTTGGAAGCATGCTATGGATTGCTTGGGTTTTTGGGGTTTTTTTTTTTTAGCTTTTATTTATTTATTTCGAGGAAGAGAGAGACAGAGACAGAGAGAGAATCCCAAGCAGACTGCATTGTCAATGCAGCCGAGCGCAGGGCTCGATCTCACAAACCATGAAATCATGACCTGAGCTAAAATCAAGAGTCAGATGCTCAACAGACTGAGCCACCCAGGTGCCCCAAATCAAGGCACACCGGATCGATCCCTGTCCAGGGAAAAACTTAACGTTTCTTCATATTTATTCCTGTAGCCAGTAGCAGCCTTAAAGCCACTTATTTGATAAGACCTGTACTCCAGGTGAAGGATCGATCGTGTTTAAAGGAGACCTTTGTATTGCTATGAAGACAATATATACACAAAATAAATGAAAGCTTAAAAAACAGAAAATTCAAAGTCCTGCTACCCTGACACAAAAATTATATTCCTTTTTTGTTCATTTACATCTTGTCTCTGCCGGTCTATTTATCTTTTTCAGAATTGCAGTCATTGAGTTAATACAATTTGAGCATTGTTTGCTTCATTTAATAAATGCGCTCGTGGTCCTATGTAATCTACAGAGTGATCAAGCTGCATCGCTGTGTTACGTTCCCATAAGTAACCGAATGGTACTTTACTTAACCATTTCCCTAATACTGAGCATGAGGTCGCTTCCAAGTTTTATTTACATACACAGTGAATATTTTTCTGCCAGGGCTCTTCCTGCTTTTGGATTACTTCCTCAGGCCAATCCCTAGAGTGGAATCACTGCATCAAAAGGGGGTGAGGCTTGTAGGACGCCTGTGGCCCTCCTAAGGGGCTGTGCTGGGTCCCCTGATGCCAGCAGAGCAAGGCTGGCCCAGGTCCACTCTGCATGGCGGCTCCTTCTCTTCATAAATAGGTGCCACAGCATCGCTGTCATCAGAGTTCTGGAGTAAGGTTTTGGTTGTGATGGTTCGTCCCTCCAGTCTCCAGCCGGAGGCAGCTGTAGCCACAGCGGGTAGGGCTCCACACAGAGGTGGGACTGCCTTGGGTGACCCTTGTGTGGTCCTAGGGGTTATAGCCCACGATGAAAATCATGGACACCATCCTGGACTGTTAGAAATGCTCAGAACATGGGAAGGCTGCTCCTGATCACGTGCCTGCCTTGTTCACTCAAGTGTTTCTATCAACTCCAATGAGTAAACACTTTCAACCATGTTTAAGGGAAAACAGTGTTTTGTGGCATTTTGCCCATAGTGCTCACTCAAGCGGACAGCGGCAGCGATCTCAAGTAACAAAAACTGGGGCGCCTGGGTGACACCATCGGTTGAGCGTCCGACTTTGGCTCAGGTCATGATCGTGCGGTCTGTGAGTTCAAGCTCCTCCTCGGGCTCTGTGCTGACAGCTCGGAGCCTGGAGCCTGCTTCAGATTCTGTGTCTCCCTCTCTCTCTCTGCCCCTTCCCCTGCTCATGCTCTCTGTCAAAAATAAAATAAACATTAAAAAAAATTTTTTTAATAAAATAAAATAAAGTAACAAAAACTTTAGGTACTATACAAAATATAGAACCTCAGGGCACCTGGGTGGCTCAGTGGGTTAAGCGTCTGACTTCAGCTCACGTCATGATTTTATGGTTCGTGAGTTCGAGGCCTATATCAGGCTCTGTGCTGACAGTGCTCTCTCCCTCTCTCTCTCTGCCCCTCCCTGACTTGTGCTCTCTCTCTCTCTCAAAATAATTTTAAAAATATATAAAATTATATATAATTTAAAACAATATATATTATACATATAGGATATATATATACCTAACTTAGCAAGACTTCACTGCAAGAGTGGGTTCAGTATTCTGATTCCTGTGAATGTGCTATGATGAGCCCTGAGCCAATGGTACCCACCTTGACCACATCTGCAAAGTCCATTTCACCATGTAAAGTAACAAATTCACAGGTTCCAGAGATTAGGACAAGAACGTCTTTTGGGGGCTATGATTTAGGCCACCATACAGGGGCACACACACACACACACACACACACATGCACGCGCGTGCACCTTCCTACTATTTACATCCTCTACCAGAACTAAACTTTAAAAGGTAGCAGTTTTCAGCAGCAGCCTAGAAACAGCTGATAATATGAATCAACCTCGGTTAGTGACTAACACAAAAGACTGTGAAATGCAAAACCGGAGAGAGTGTGACAAAGGCCGGGGGCATTTCAATACGCTTCCGCAAGAAAGTAAAACCAAAGGGCTCTGGAGGAAGACAGCTTCGCTCTTTACTCAGAGCTTTGCCAGCGTTGGGGCCGATCTGATGGGCAGCCTGGAAGGGGGAAGAATGACGTTAAGTGCAGCCCGCGGGATGGGGCAGCGAGAACAGGGGATCGTTTACAAACGTCTCCATTCCAGTTACAATGCAAGAACCTTGTTAAAATGTGCACAGTGTTGCTTTAGGGTGAATGAAGAAAATCTCAGTCCTGTAATATTTAAAACAGCACTGTGTTTCAGTCCCTTTCCAGGACAGTTGTCACAGCCTGTTTTATTATCTTTCAAATAAAAGGAAACTGATGTTTTCCCTGGAAGCTAGTTATAAGAGCGGTCGAAAGCTAATTACACCAGATATATAATTAAAGTCATAGTACTTGAAATCTAATTGCTGCCTGGATAGCCCCTCACACCACCATCACCACCACCACCACCATCATCATCATCATCATCATCACGAGCTCCCATCTGACCCAACTGCATAGAGCCTGCCCCCTTCCTCCTGCCACAGTAGACACCAGAACTGGGTCACCAAGACTACCAATGGGTCTTACGTAAGACAACTCACCCAGGTCCCCATAACCACTTCTGGCCACTCTGTCTGCTCTCCTCTGTGCCTCATCCTCCCCTCCAGATTAGACCCAGGCACTTTCACCCTGAAAGGCCCAATGAAGCTTTTCCTAGAAACGAGGAACCTATCTCCAAGCACCCTGTCTCCACTTCAGGCAACAGAAAGCACCAGCAAGACCTTGGGTTTTGTGCATTTGTTTTCAGCCTCTCCAGTTGGATTCTCACACGAGGGCTGTGGTCAGCATAGCTGTTCTCCCCTTCTCATCCTCCATGGTCTCCAAACTCCAGTGGGACAGACAGGTCTCCCCCATGCAGAGAAAACCTCAGGAACCACAGTTATAAACTTCCCTCCTCCCCTCTGTGCTAAATCCCAGTGGTAAATTCTCTACTACCAGTTCCCTGGGGAGCTCGTGCTTTTGGAGGCCAGGGTCTGTCCTTTTTTGGCTCTCAGCCCATGGCAGATACTCATCATATAGTTCTTGTCTTGTTGGAATAGATTTCAGAAGACACATAGGGACACAGGATCTGTGTGTGTCAAGACGTGTTCTCTCCAGTACCCTGGGCCTTGCTCCCAGGGAAAACTGGGCCTGGCTGGAGGGCAGGATGTAGCCTGGCATAACGTGGAACGACACAGAATAGGTTGGGGCAGGTACGAGCTGAGGGCCAGGCTGGACCTTTCTACCCACATCTACTCAACATCTAGCGTCTCCAGGGCTATTTCCCAATCCATGCAAGGGACTGGGTTTGGAACATCGCTAAGGTCTTGCCCTGGGAAAGCTTGGAGTCCACAGGACACTGGGGCAGGAAGGCATGAGCATTAGACCCCGTGGGCCTGACTCCGATGCCAACTCACCCAGACTGCAGATTTTACCTCTCACCGAAACACCCTACCCTGATGGGGTGCCGCTGATGTGGGAAAGCTCTGCTCCATCCACAGTGAAAGCAAGAGGGCGGTGTGGAGTGGGTGGCTAAGGAAGGCGCGCTCTTCCAGGGCTTTACCGACAGAGGTCACTCTTCCTGCCTAGGGGGGCCTCACCCGAACAGCAGGCACCCAGGCTCTTGAAACAGGCATTGTTCATCGGCTGGCAGGCTGCACGAGGCTGAAGAGTGCCCGGATCCCAGGCTTGCCCAATACCTCGTCGCTCAGGTCGGGGAGCCCTGGGTCAAGCCAAGGCAGCCTCTGGGGGCAGTTGTGCAGCCTGTGTGTCCAGAGGCAGGCCTAGCTGCAAACAGAGGACCTCCCCTCTCCGTGCTCCAGCTGGAAGTCCTGGTTGAACTCCTTGAGGTAAGGGTAGAGGAGGTGGGAAGGACACCTGTGGAATCGTCTCGACTGGCTCTTCCTCTAGCACCCAAACCCCTCCGGGAGGCTCACAACTCAGCCTCTACCCTTCCCTCCCATACGTGCACACAGTGGGTGTTGTGATCCAAGCCCAGCCAGTCCTCCCAGAGGATGGGAGATTGGGAGGAAGAGGGGAGCTCCCTTGATGGCCTGGGTTGTAAAGATGTGTCCGAGGCCAGGCCCCAGCTCCAAGCAGGCCTCTGGGAGGACATGGCCAGGCTCGAGGCCAAGACTCAGATAACGAGAGGCCTGCCCACGACAGGCTCCTTAGGCTGCCCCCCAGATCCCCAGAGCTGACCTCCTTGGCTTCTGTGAGCACTCCAGCCTTCTCAATCTTCTGTGCGTAAGCTTTCATTTCTGAAGAAGACCCAGATGATGACAAATTGATTCTCCGGGAAGCAGGAGGGTTAACTTGACCCCTTCCCTGGCTGCTGGGACCACCAGCTGCTAAGGGGCATGGTGCGCTGGGTGAGGGCAAATCCCTCTGCCACGTCAGGGACACCAGTTAGCTTTTGTGTCTCAGTTTCTGCATTTATGAAGTGGGGATATAGTAGCCCGCCCCCCGCCCACCCCGTTATCTGCAGGGGATATGTTCCAAGACCCCCGATACCAGTTAGTACCAAACCTTAGACTGTGTTTTCCTATACATACATACCTATGATAAAGTTTAATTTATAGATTAGACACAGTAAGGGATTAACGACCAATTACAAAACTGAACAATTACAGCAAGATATTGTAGTAAAAGTTATGTGAACGTGGCCCCTCACTCTCAGAGCCTTATTGTGCTGTACGCACCCTTCCTCTTCTCGCGAGATGAAGGGAAGTGAATGTCATACATTAGGCTAGTCTTTACTGGCCTTCTGACAATCCATCTGAAGGAGGATCCTCGTCTGCTTCCTGGCTGCAGTTAACTGAGGGTAACTAAAACCTCGGAAAGCAAAACAGTGGATGGGGGAGGGGGGGACTACCGTAAACAAAATACCTGATTCTTGAGGTGGTTGTGAGGGTTGCATGAGTTTACAACTTAGTAAGCCGGACATAAACATCAGGTGAAAAGACAAGGCAGCCTCACGAAATGGGAGCTAGAAATGGCGGCATTTATCCACAATGGTTAAGATTGGGGGTACGGGGCAGCCTGACTGTACAGAGTGGCCCCCTTGCGAGTGAGACCGGCCCTCAAGTCATTCCAGTGGTACCTTCACCGGCTGCCTTGTTTCAAGATCTTCTTTTCTCTTGCCAGGACTTCTGCAACCAGCTCATGCAATACTTCCAAGCAGATGGGTTCTGACCATCTGTTATGTGACAGGATGGGGGAGGGAGGAGAGGATGGGGAACACGGCACAGGAGGGACTGAGGAGCTGAACTTAGGGAAACAGGCAGTGGCAGAAGCCTCCAGGACCGGGAAGGGAGAAGAACAGGACTCCAGTGTAGTCACAGAGGGACACCTGTACCGCCCACACTTTCGGGCCTCTCTGAACAAGTGGTGTCTGAGCTTAGGAAAACAAGAGTCAGCCAGGCAAAGGAGGGAGTGTTCCAAAACAGAAGGAATAACCAAGAGTTGTGTTCCTCACTGGTCTTCTTGACTCCGGTCTCCTTCCTGCCTGGCTCCTCTCCCACCAGCTCACTGAGAGCCAGAAGCTTCTTTCAGGAAGAAAACTTAAGTCACTCCCCATTCAACGGGGCTTCTGGAAACAAAATTCTAACTCCTTGGCTCTTTCTTCCCAGTCCACGTGGTGAACCTCATCTTTCAGATGGCCATTCCTCCAGGACCCTTGTCTGATTCCACCCCCACCCCCGAACCCAGCGCCTATTTCAATCACAGAGACAGACACGGACGTGAGAATGTGTACTCAACAAGCTAGAAATCTAGATAAAGTACTTTACAGTTGTGTAGGAGACGAAAAGGGGAATAAAAGCCTTTCAGATAAGATCAGGAAAGCGCCGATGCACTCCTGCAGGCTGCGCCTTAGCACCCCGGGGGTTGGCGACTGCCGCACGTCCGACCGCTTCCCCCCCCCCCCCCCTCCCCGTCAGGCTCTGGGGCGGCCGGTCCTTTGCACCCTGGGCACTGTGCCGGGTACACAGCGAGCGCCCCAACCACCGAGGCGGTCAGCTGGGGCCCAGCCACTCCCCCAGCGCAGGCAGCGCCCAGCACCCCTGGGCCGCAGGTCAAGGCGCGGCACACGACGAAATCAATGGAAGTAGGAACTGCAGCTCCGAGCCCCGGACACTCGGGTGCGCAGGCTCCCGGAACAGCCTGGGGAACCCCGCCCCTGGCCGCTAGTGTCCAATCAGCAGAGGCGGCGAGTTCACGCCCGCCCCCGGACGCACTCTCGGCCAATGAGCGAGGCCCGGGCGGCTAGTCGCCGAGCCCAGCCCCGGCGGGCGCACGCCGCTGTTCGCTTGTCAGGCTCCAAATAAAGTTCGTCGGGGCTTTGAATTTTTTTTTTAAAGCGCCCGCTGCAGTCGCGGCCGCCGCGGGCGAGAGCGGTCGAGTCCCCGCCCCGCCACTTCCGGTCCCGCCGCCCCGAGCCGGTGCGGCTGAGAGGGGCCGCGTCTCGCCGCTGCCGCCGCCGCTGCCGCCGCCGCCGCCGGCCGGCCGGGCATGGTGTTGGGTGCCGGGCCCGCCTCGCCTGTCTCGGGGTGCCCAGGTGAGGAGCGCGCGGCCCCGCGGCGGGCGAGGGGCGGCCGCGGGCCTCCAGGCGACGCCGGTGCCGCGGGCGGGCTGGCGGGCGGGCGGGCGGCGCCGGGGCCGCCTCAGGCCGCGCGCTCCTCACGGCCGGGGGCCGGGGACGCGGGGCCGGGCGGCCTGGCCGGGAAAGGCCGGGGCGCCGGCCGCCGCCGGGCTCGAGGGGCAGCCCGCAGCGAGCCCCTGCTTGTGCCGGCGCTCGCACGGCCTCGCTCGCGCCCGCCGTCGCCGGGGAGCTGCCGGCCGCATTGTCCAGAAGGCAACGGAGCCCAAGGTCACCAGCCCGCCGTGGCCGGGGGAAGCGGGACCCGGACGCAGGCCGCCCGGCTCCTCCCCGCCTCGCGAGTCAGGCCGGGCCTGGAGAGCGGCGGGGGTGAGGAGCGGGACTCCCGCCTCGCCCGCCTGCCTGCAGCTGCCCCGCGGTGGGGGCGGCCGCGGCTGGGTGGAGGGGTTCGTCCGCACCGAGGGGGGCGCCGAGGGGGAGGGCGTCTTGGAACCATCTGGACCACTGGGTCTCGGATGCCAGACCTGGTTCCGCTGGTGTGTAATCTTGGGTGTGGCCCTCCGCGCCCTGGGCTCAGTTTCCTCATCTGTCACAGGAGGGATCTGGGCCCTGCCCTCTCTGCATTCCCTCCAGCCCCGGAGCAGGGACTGGAAGGATCGGGAGTGGCCGGAGAAGGTTTCCTGGAGGAGATGTCGGAATCTGCTGTCCTGAGGAAGGAGTAGGATTAGGTGGGAAGGGACGGAGGGCACTCCAGACCTGGACAGCACCAGATTGAACAGAAGCTTCCAGAAACGGGCAAGGTGTTGTTGAGGAGCAGGGGTTGGAGGCCGGCTTGCCAGAGGATTTCTGGCTGGGTACGGGGATGAGGGTGAGTGGTGGGGGACAGCAGGGTGGGGGTGTGCAGCTGGACCCCCACCCCGATTTACTTGCCCTTCGGGTAGTAGGCAGTGCAGGAGGGGGCGGGTTTGCGGATGAAAGTAAAGGGTTGGGCTCCCAAGGTCTGTCAGCCAAGCAGGGGGACTCCCCTCCCAGGTGGGGTTTCGGGGCCCCCCCGGCATTCTGAAGGAGGAGGGGAGTCCGTGGACTTTTTTGTGTCCTGACTTGGGCCACTGTGGTTAGAGAAGTTGGTTGTCCCCTAGTGACCTGCAGTTCTACCTTTTACTCTAAGATTGGGGCTTTTCCACAGCAGGAAGGATTGTAAATGAGTTCCTCACCCCGTGAGCTCACTGGCCCCTGGTGTCCCTGCACAGGTGGCATGGCCTGACCCTGCGGCCGTGGGCAGGAGTGCCGAGTAAACGTTGACGATGAGACTAGTAAATAGCACGCCAGAATCTTTTTTGAACAGTCAGAGCAACTCCCACCCAGAGGAGAAACTTGAATGGGCCAGCTGGGACTTGTGGCATTTAGAGACTGTGGACGCCACTCGATACGGCTGATCTGTCCCCAAAAGTGCTGCCTTAACGGGGCGGAACTTGCGGCAAAGGGACCGTCCAGTTTTAAGCCAGGTCTTCCGTGGGTGAAGCATATTACAGTAGGCAAAGAGGATTCGGAAGCAACGGCAGGTGTTCAGCAAACTTCTTGACAGTTTGAATAATTCTTTTTGTTCCAGTCTCTTTGTGAATTAACAGCTATGGAAACGTTCCAAATTAGGCCTTAGGTTTATCCCCGAAGTGGCCTGTGGTAATGATACAGATGGAGAGATAGGTGGTCATTATACACTTGGGTTTCTTAGAATGCTAGGAAAGTAAGTTTAGTCTTCCCTTCGAGGGACAACAAAACACGAGTGTCATTGTCTTTATCCCTTGCGGTCATGCCCAGTGTATTTATTAAGGGCCACAAATTTGTTGAAGAAGCCCGGAATCCGACTCCGGGTGGGGTTGAGTTCGGGGCGTATTCTGCCCACTTCGGTGTGGGGTAGTAGGCTTATAAAAGAAGCCGAATCCTCGGGAGCAGTGACACGGAACCGTGTCGTGATGAGAGCCTTTCTTTGTCAACGAGTCTTGCCAGGACCCTCTGAGCGGCTCCTTCGGCGCAGGTCCCAGGGAGCTGGGTGTGGACCAGGCGTGTGCCCTGCCCTGGCACTTGCTCCTCCGGACTCTTTGTTATGACTTTCCTAGGACTAGAACTCTCTCCACGCACGCCGGGCTCTTGTTTCACTGTTGCCGTCTTTGTACTGGCACACGGTCAGCTAGAGGGCACAAGCCGAGCAGACTTCGTGAAGGTGCATGTCTTGTCTGCAGCAACCCTGACCATGTGGCAGGACTGATGTGCTCGAGGCTGGGTGTGTGGCGTGGGGCTTGGCGGGGGAGGCAAACGCTGTTTTGTGATCCACATCTGCCGAAGGGATTCCCGACCAGATCATGCCAGGTGGGGACTGAGCAAGAGAGCCCAGCTGTGGGTGGTGCTGCAGGCGGGAGCCCCCATGGGTGTTTCTGACTCTGTCCCACTGCCAGGCACCTCCTTGTGAGGTTCCTGAACGGATACCTCCCTGCCCTGGGTAAAGCCGAGAAGATGTGCATTTGGTGGTTATGGTCCAGGCTGCTGTGTAGGTTCACCTGCGGGGATGGCGTGGTCAGGTGGCAGTGCAGAAACCAGTGTTGATATCTTTTCGCGTTTGTGTCAGCTTTATTGAGGTGTGATTGAAGTACGTGAAACTGCACATGTTTAAAGTACGCAGTTAGATCAGTCTTGACGTACACGTACAGCCCTGAAGCCGTCACCACACTCAAGACCGAAATGTGCTCATCATCTCCAAGACGGAAACTAACGTTTCTTCGGTGACTGCTCCTAGCAGCTGAGTGGCCCCAGACTAGGCCGTTCCTGGGCCCCCATTGTCACAGGATCCACATCAGTAAAAAAGAGTGGGAAGTGGGGGTTGGAGGGAGAAATCCTTTCCAGATTTGAAATGTTAGGAGCTTGTGAACCCTGTGTGTAATAGAACCATCTTTTGAAGCATTTAGACCAATGGTTCTTAAAGGGGTTAGGTGTGTGTTTATGTGTAGGTCACATACAGTGCAGAAGATCTTATTCAGTATTTTTTTTTTTTTTATGGTACAAATAATGGAAAATAAAATCCACCAGTCTTTGGAGGAGGGGGAGGTACACAGAAGATGGTGTGAAAAGCTATGTTAGGAACCTGGGTTAAAAATGGTTACAACTAGGGGCGCCTGGAGTGGCTCAGTCGGTTAAGCGTCTGACTTTCGGCTCAGGTCATGATCTGACAGTTTGTGACTTCCATCCCTGTGTCGGGTTCTGGGCTGACAGCTCAGAGCCTGGAGCCCACTTCGGATTCTGTATCTCCCTCTGTCTGCCCCTCCGCTGCTTGCACTCTGTCTCTCGTATTGTCTCAAAAATAAATAAACATTAAAAAAAATTTTTTTTTTAATGGTTACAAATACCAATGGACAGGGGGTTCTTATTTTGGCATTCAATAGCTTGGCCTCAAACTAAAAGTTTTGTGTTTGGGTCAAGTTTTTCATTTGGAAGTTTTAGGTCATTTTCTTTTGAAAACAATCAGAGTGGTATTGAAAGGAAAAAATATTAAAGTAACAGGAAATTATGGAAATATTGGGCTGGTGACCAGTTTTTGTGTTTGATCTTTATTGTCCTTCCCAGTGAGCTTTCAGTGGGGGTGCCTGAAACACAGATGAGCTGGAAGCAGCCAGTGAAGAGAATCCAGTTTGGTGCATTAATTATAACTTAATATCCATGTTGATACTGCCTAAAAAAATGTAAATAAGACGCAACATAATTAAGTGCAGAGATGGTTCTTAAGGTTCCAGCCCCGCCTTTGTTAAAGGAAGAAGGAAAACAAAGCGTTGCGTGGCTCCCTCATCAGGGCTGATGCTCCCCGCAAGTCTGCAGTGGGCCGGGCACCGTGGGGCCGCACCACAGGTGCACGGGCCGTGCAGCGGGGAAGGGCACACTTAACCGGTGGGTAGTGGTGAACCCACGTGGAACCCGTTGGTGGAGGCTCTGCTCGACCACCAGCTCAGGGGGAGCCCTGTTACCAGTACGTCCCAGGGCCTGGTGTCCAGTGAATGTTAAATGCGTGGCTCTTCCTTTTTAAGTTCTTTTTTTTTTTTTTAAGGTTATGTATTTTGAGAGAGAGAGCAGGAGAGGGGCAGACAGAGAGGAAGAGAGAATCCCAAGCAGGCTCGGAGCTGTCGGCACAGAGCTCGATTTGGGGCTCGCACTCATAAACCATGAGATCGTGACCTGAGCTGAAATCAAGAGTCAGACGCTCAACCAGCTGAGCCGCTTAGGTTTCCCATGGCTCTCTCTTTAAAATTTTCATTAACGCTTTAAAAAATCGGACTTATACAGGATAGCATAGAGATTTCCCCAATTGATTATGTAGGAATCCAGTCTAAGGAACGCACCTCACATACTGAGTTTTTCTGTAACGAAGTTCTAGGAAATTGTTAGCCACCTTATTTTATTGTCTTCGGTTTCCAGTCTTTATCTAGAGATGTGTCCTCAACCCTGCCCTCGGTCTGTCTTTCAGGGGAAAGGTGGCAGTAATGCTGACGCTTGCGAGCAAACTGAAGCGGGATGACGGTCTCAAAGGGTCCCGGACGTCAGCCACGGCCTCCGACTCCACTCGGAGGGTGTCTGTGAGAGACAGGCTGCTTGTTAAAGGTGATGTCATCCGTGTGAGCTGTTTTCTATCCTGTAACAACACGAAGTCTGACTGGAGGCTCTTCTGCGATGCGAGGTGGCCTGTTGCTGAATAGCAATACTTACTTGAAAGTGTTGAAGGATGTGCGTGCTTGTCACTTCCAAGGACCTTGTACTGGGTGCACACTGCAGGAACGCCGGCGGCAAGAAAGCACGGCGTGCCTCACGCACTTGGGTGGTGCTCTGCAGGGGCTGCCGGGATGCTAGCGGAAGGGTGTCGGTGCCGGGGGGCCAGCGGGCCCGGGACTGGTCCCCGTGCCGTCTGGCTGGCTGGTGTGCGTGGGGCCGGGGAGTCCCTTCCTTTCTTGTGCTCAGTCACAAGAAGCTCCAGGGTCCCTCTCCCACACCCCGGCACCAGTTTCTGGTGTGTACGGGGAGGGAGTGGGATTCAGTAACCTCCCAGCATCCTTCTGTACTTTATTCAAGTCACAGCCTGAGGAGAGCCTTGTACCAAGTAGTTCTCCTCACAGAGTTAATAACAGTGGCCTGGAACTCTCGTCTTTGGAGAAGGGTTTGCGTGACGTGTATGAGTGTGCGTGTCTGTGAATATGCCCGTGTTGGTACGGAACTTTTGCGTTCAGTCATTGAACAGACTTAACAGCTGTCAGGTGCAGAGACCGTTTCCCAGGGTCGTGAGACTACAGAAGATGTGGATTCTGAGAAACTTAGCAGAAGTCCATGGGGGAGGGGAAGAAAAAAAAAGAGGTTAGAGAGGGAGAGAGCCAAAGCATAAGAGACTCTTAAAAGCTGATAACAAACTGAGGGTTGATGGGGGGTAGGAGGTCGGGGAGGTCGGGTGATGGGCATTGAGGAGGGCACCTTTTGGGATGAGCACTGGGTGTTGTATGGAAATAAACAGTTTGACAATAAATTACATATTAAAAAAAAAAAAAATAGTTCCTGCCCTAAGAGCTTAGAATTTGCAGCACTTTGTACTTTATGGCATGTGTTTGCATTTAAGTGTGTAGAGCTAGGAAGTAAAGAAGGGCCACGCAGTTAGGACTGCCTGTTTTCATGCTGCAGCAGGCAGACCCCGTGACGTTACTGGCATTCGTATGTCCCGAAACGGACCTAATGGCAGGACAGCTGGGATGTGTGAACGCGCCGTTGTCCTTCTCAGAAGCGAATCAGCGCTGCCCTTGGGCGGGAGTGGGGGCCAGGAAGGCGTCAGGTTCGGGGAGTCTTCAGCGGTGCCCTCCTCCTCACTCTTCCTGCACCTTGCCTTAGCTCGGGTTTATCCGGCCAGATGGATGATGGGGTAACGATGGAGGAAAAAGCATTTTTTACGTTTTGATACTCTACCCATGCCGTCAGATTGAATTCAGAATTTGTGATGGCGCTGCGGGAGTCAGGTGGGACGCGGGACGCGGCTCCTCACCTGATGGGCCTGATAGGACTTGAATCTCTTTCCAAGATGCTGGCTCGAGGGTTCCATCTGCAGAGGAAGCCAGGAGCCACGCAAACCGAGGAAGGGGTTAGCGGTGTTGACGCTGTCCTCAAGTGGAGGGTATTTTAGCGCCTGGGAGTTACAGTGAGGAAGGTCCAGATGTTAGCTGAGGAGGAGCAGGTGGGAAGCCACGAGTAGGCCGTCCCGGCTGCTTCACCGTATCCCTTGTCGTGGTTCATAGCCGCTTTTGTACACTGGGCACATGGGGCCAGGCCCTCCGTTGGACACTTTATGAGGCAGTTGTCATTTACCTTTTGCTAAGCCTTGCCCGGTGGGTGGTTCATTTTGTCGCTGAGGAACTGAGACTCAGAGAGGTTAAAAAACTTGCCCAGATTACAACTGTATTATTGCAGCAGGAGAGCCAGACCCACGTTTTGGGGTGGGGCAGGCGCTGGGGGAGCAGACCCGGCAAGCAAGGTCTGAATGAGCAGAAGTGCAAGTCCATTGAAAAGAGCATTCGGGGGGCTCCTGCACACCTTGCACCTGCTCGGGGATTCACCTGCCAGCTCGCAAATGGCTCTGGGACCCAATGCAGCCCAGAGGGGCCCGTTGAGGCCCACAAAGCTGGATTCTGCTCCACCTCCCAGGACAGATGTCTTTGACGGGGTTTGCAGGGCCCCCGCTAAGGTCCTTGACCTTGTGAGACTCGTCAGAGAGAGGTGCAGAAAGAACCACGTCATGAGGCCACCTGTTTCCATCCTCCTACGACACTGGTGATGATCAGGTTTCTGGGGTAGTCGTGGGTGGCAGGGCTCAGTAACACCCCTCACGTGGCCTGCCCTGTCTGCCCTAGGTGGCTGTTGGCCCAAGCTGGGCTGGCTGAGGGGCGAGCGGTTTGGGCTTGTGGGGGAGGGTGGGTAGAGAGCGGGGGTGGGCCTGACCTGAGACTGGGGGCTGTGAAAAACCAGTGCGCACTACAGGGTGCTCTGACGGTCCCTGATCGCCTGGTCTGCACCTAGGGCACTCCTTTACTTGGCCGGGTGGGCCAGAGGCTTTCATTCTGCAGGTTTCTGATGGTGGAAGTGGTGTGTGGAGTCCAGGAGTCCGTAGCATCTTGGGGCCCTCGGGGGGTGATTAGGGGAGGCCGGGGAGGCCCCCTCTGGGAACTTTGAGAGAAGTCGGGCGTCCGAGTTCAGTAAGAGTGCCGTCCTGGGCTGTGACTTGGACTCCCGTGAGAGTGTTGCTCATGAGGATCGTTAGGTTACACAAAAGCGTATTGCGCGTCGGTGCCACAGGCCGGGTTCCTGGGAATGCGGAATTTGTCAGCAGGAGCGTTAGGAAGCAGTGTCGCTGGGACTGATACCCGTGGAGGGAAAGGAAGGATGCGGGCTTAGGCAGAGTAAGAAATGGAGCTTTGGGGAAGGCCCCAGACAGCCCCTGCTTCGGCAGGTGCAGCCTTCGGAGCTGTCCCCAGCCAGACGAGACGGTCAGGTCTTCCTGCTCTGTGTTGATCGGTTGTCCGCCGGGGGCTGCCCCGAGAGGGCTG
Organism: Panthera onca; assembly: GCF_046562875.1. Taxonomy (NCBI): domain Eukaryota; kingdom Metazoa; phylum Chordata; class Mammalia; order Carnivora; family Felidae; genus Panthera; species Panthera onca. Next base: position 3,328,351 of record NC_138346.1, on the reverse strand, counting down.
CGGCCCGGAGTCGGGGGGTCTGTGCCGCCCACCCAGTTCCCAGAAGGACTGAGAGCTGAAGGCCATGTGCAGACAGCCATGTGTGGCGGGGGAGGCCTGGGTGGGGGTGAATCCTGTCACCCAGAGGTTGGGATGTGGCTTGGTGCAGGTGGCTGCAGGGCGGAGCGGACGGGTGGGAGAGAGCAGAGGTTGGCAGGGCCAGTGGTGGCTGCGCAGCTGAGGCTCCTGTTCCTGTTCTTGCCTCTGGGAGGCCAGAGTCCCTCTCCCTGGAAAAACCAAAGCCTGCCTGGGAGCAGCCGGCCAGGGGGGGCCTCTCCTGTGCTGGCACCTTGGTCATACCACCTTTTCATCCGCATCTCATGGGTAACTGTCAGGGACGTCCTCCAGGCTGGAACTGGGGTGATGCTTATAGCAGCAGCAGCAGCAGCAGCAGCAGCAGCAGCAGCCCCTGGAGGCTGCAGAACAATTGAGTATTTCCAGGCTAAGACTGGGAGCTGCTGTCTGCCCTGAATCCTAGGACCTGGGGACACTGTGGAGAGCGTGTCAGATCTGTGCAGGTCTGGGCCGAACTGGGGAACCATGGCCAGTGTTTTTAGCCACAGGGCAGGTGGGACTAAGTTCCTCGTGGACCTTTATGGGGCCACTGAGCTAGAGTCTCATCCGGCAGAAGCTTAGCCCCTTTTGTACAATGGGATCATATGTGTCTTTGTGTTCTTTCCTTCTTTCACCCAACAAACATTTTAGTCCAGCTGTGTGCCAGCCTGTTAGTGACCCCCGAAGACCCCAAGAGGCTCCAGGCATGCCAGCAGGAACCTTTCACCTCTGTGAGTCCTTGTTCAGTGTGGAGACTTGGACCGAGCTGAGTTCAGGGTCAGTCCTGGAATTAGGGGAACAAGACAGAATGAATGTGTGCACCTTTATCCGTATCAGCCCCTGCACCCCAGGTGGTTTCTGTTTCTGGGGCTGTGCTATGTGGCTGTCCACGCTCCAGGCCTGGAGCAGAGAGGCCTGGCCACCCACCTGCATGTGTTCCCCAGGGTCTAGCGTGCAGATGTGTCCTCGGGGTGCCACGCGGGGCCTCAGGTGAACTGCTGTGTCCACATGAGCAGTCTGGTCACGGGATGGGATAGGAAGGCCCGTTCCGGTGCAGTTCCTGGAAGAGTGGGGGAAAGAGAACCATTCATTGTTCTCCAGAGCTGCTGTCGCCATGCCAGGCCCTGCCCAGGACTCTGGGGGTGGGCTCGGGGTTGGGCTTGCCATGTTGACAGAGTACTCAGCAGAACTACGGTATGTATGTATGTGTTATTTATTTATTTAATGCTTATTTTTGAGTGAGAGAGAGAGAGGGGAGGGACAGAGAGAGAGGGAGACACAGAATCCGAAGCAGACTCCAGGCTCCGAGCTGTCAGCACGGAGCCCGACGTGGGGCTCGAACTTACAGACCGTGGAGCTTGTGACCTGAGCTGAAGTCGGACACTTAACCGACTGAGCTACCCAGGCGCCCCGCTACAGTATGTATTTTAAGAAGTAGAGCAGTGGCCTAGAAGGAGGAGTCCTGCTAACATGGAGCTAAGGCAGCTGGCCCCAAGAATACCACTGAAGCTGCCCAGCAAGGTTGGTGGCCCCACGTGGGTGGGCCCGGTAGCCCAGGGGGGCGGGGAGGGTTGTGGAAGACGGATGAGGTTTCAAGTTGCCCTTGTCCACTCCTGTGGAGAGTGGGGGTGGTGGGGGCCTTGGGCTCCATTCCCATCGATACCAGTCTCTGCTGCGGCAGCTGTGCTGGTTTTCAGGGTTGCGGCCTCGCTCCCTGAGCGTGAAAGGGACCGTGGGTGCTCTGGGCCCACACTCCACAGTGTGCTGCTGAAGGGCCCCAGACGGAGCGGAAGGGCTGAGGTGAGGGTCCGTGGGGTCCTCAGGCCGGGGTGCGGGTGGTGCCGTCTCTGGGAGAGCTGATGCCCTTAGTTCGGGTGTCTCCCAGGTGAGGGCACTGCGCGTGGATGCTGAGAGCACAGAAGGGGTGCTCAGTGCATGAAGACAGGCGGGAAGCTGAGAGAAAGTTCTGGTCAAAGAAATCTCGGAGGTAATGGTTCAGGCCGAAGGAGGTAATCAAGGCTTCTGGGAGGCAGCTGCATCGCCAACTGGGTGACCGGGTGGGGCGGCCCAGCTGCCCTGCCTGGTGGGGCTTGGAGCTGGCGTTTGCCAAGAACCACCTGCGTCTGCGACTGACCTTTTGTCTTAGCTCAAGCTGCCGTAAGCAAATACTATAGATTGGGTGGTTTCAGCAACACACATTTATTTCTCGTGGCTCAAAGGCTGGGAAGTCCAAAATCAAGGCATCAGCGGGTTCGGTTCCAGTCAGGACCCCCTTCCCGGCCCGCAGGCACCTGGTGTCTCTTCTTCCAAGGGCACTAATGCCATTGTGAAGGCCCCACCCTCATGACCGCGTCTAATTCTGATCGCCTCCTGAAGGGCCCACCTCCTAATGCCATCACATGTGGGGACAGGGTTAGGGCTTCAACATAGGAACTCAGGGGGAACACACTTCCACAGCACCTTTGGATGCATTGGTCCCTAACTGCATGAGGAGAAGGGCTTCTCACTCTCGGGACATGTGCACCAGGAGCACCGCCAGCTCTCCGGCAAGTGTGCTTATCTGTTAAGCATTTCCTGAGCGACCTGTGTGTGTGCCAAGCCCGAGACCGAGTGCTAGGGTTGCAGGGCTGGGTCACACCGTACAGCCCCTGCCGTGAAGAGTGTGCAGATTTGAGCGGCAGGCAGTGTGGAAACAGAGCGCTGTGCTGCGAGCAGCCTGTGGCAGAAAGGGGCAGATATGTGCCGGGTGAGGGCCACCGCGGTTATCAGGTGGATCTTGTAATCTGATATTTCAGTGCAGGCATGCTTCGAGTGGGCTCTGTGGTTTGCTTTTTAGTTAGAAAGGAGAAGAGTCTAAGCTTTCAGAAGGAAGTTGTGCAGCCACGGAATTGTGCAAGATGAAAGGTAGGGCCAGTAAGGTGTAGAGGGGTTAGCATCTTGGAACAGGCGAGACTTCAGCAGGTTAAAAATAGCTGAGTGTCTTGCTGTTTTACAGGTAGGGGTAGCGTCCTGCAGGCAGTGAGGTCATGCAGGGAAGGGCCACCACTTTGCTAAGAGGCCTCTCGAACATGTAAAGCAATTCGCTCATTTCTTTGGCCGTAGACTTCTTGTACGTAGATTCTAAGGTATAACTACTGATGTTAATAAATTCTTATTTGCCATCGTTTGAAGTGTAGACGAACTGTGTCATTTGTGACAGCTCCATGGGAGCGTGTGGCTTATTTTATCTACTGCACTAGGCTGAGCTAAAATGCTGAGCATCTTGATTGAAATTGTCGTGCTCCCAAGATTGCGCTCCCTGCCTGCGCTTGGACCAGAACCTCGCAGCGGCCCTGAGCATGGTGGGGCTCTCCCAGCCCTTGTCCACTTTCCTTGACTGAGTGACACCGAACCTAGAAATGGAAGCAAAACGCTCATCTTTGGAGCTGAAATTCTAGACTACAACGTGAAGTTATCAAATCCATCTGCGTAAACATCTGCGTGCGAATATCTGAGCATGGCCGAGTAGCCTGTGGCGGTTTCCTGTACCTGGGGAGGGTAAAACATTCAGAGGCCTGGGCCCCACGTACACCTCCTGGTGTAGTGGGTCCGCATAGGGCTAGGAGTGGTAAAGGCTGAGCAGGTACTAGGTTATGGTGACGAATGCACAACTCCAGGTTTTAACTGAAAATTAATTGAATCGTACAGTTAGAGTGGGTCTGTTTTCTTGTAAATTGTGCCTCACCAAAGCTGTCATTTGATAAGTGGGCAGAACAGTAGAAAACTCCCCAAGTGATCTATATGCAGCCAGGCCGGAGGATTCCTGTTCGACAGTGAGGCTTCCTCTGGACACAGGCCTCTGGCCCCGACGCCCCATCGTGGTGGTGCAGGGGTCCGCTTCTGTTCGGTCACCACCGTGCCCCTGGTCAGTGCCTTGCTGTTCTCCTGCATCCTGACCTCGCTCTTCCCCAACCCTTGGCACCAGACGGCCGCCTTAGACGTTTTGCTTCTGTTTTGTGGCCCCCTCCCCCTCAGATCCTCTGGGCACACTGGACTACCAGAGTTTCACAACTAGACGGGACAGGCTTGCCGGGGAAAGCCAGTTCCGGCCTCAGTCTCTCAAGACGAGGGCCCTCAAGGACGGTTTCTTGTAAGTTCTTAGCAACAAGCTGAATGGTAGTGTAATAAAATGTGTAAATACAGTTGAGAACATACATTTTTTGTAGGTATTCTTTTAAATGTTTATTTTGAGAGAGAGAGTGTGCATGTGTGAGCAGGAGAGGGGCAGGGAGAGAGGGAGAATCCTAAGCAGGCTCTGTGCTCACTAATGTGAGCTCTATCTCATAAACAGTAAGATAATGACCTGAGCCGAAATCCAAGAGTCAGACGCTTAACGCCCTTAATCGACTGAGCCACCCAGGCGCCCCCAGGTAACATTTATTTTGAAGTGATTAACATGAATGACTCATTTGTTAAAATGTACGCTTTTTTGATAAAACAAATGCCCTGTGTGAGCCGCCAGAGCGGAGTGTGGCCCTGGGAGGGCCTCGGAGGGCCTGGTACCGGTGTCCTCGGAGCGGGTAGCAGTTTGGCCTCGGCCCGCCTTTGCGGTTTGAGGTTTTCTTTAGCGAGTGCCCTGGCCCCAGGACGGTGAGAACGGGCCAGTCAGAAAGATGAAACCAAAGTTCACCGTGCTCATTAGAAGAAAACGATAGTGAACGTTCATAGGGTTATCCTTACGTTTTATCAAGTGACTGGGTTTTAAATGTAAAATGTGCCATGACGCCAGGTGGCCAGGAAAACAGACTGCCCAGGCCTGCACCTCACCACAGAACTTGTTCCTTTTCCAATCACAGCAAGACGATAATGAACTGTCACTCCTCTCTCCGTGCCCGGCTCCGCTGAAGAGATCTGCTCCTTTTCTCAGGAGTGAGGACGCTCTCCCCGGCTAGGGCACTGGACAGAACACTGTAGAACCACGTGAGCACCTTTCCGCTCCCTCACTCCACCCATCTCTGCCCCACTCCACTTTTCTGAATGCCCATTCCAGATACCTGGAGCCCAGAGTGGACACATTTAGCGGGCTGCCTGTCTGTACCCAGATTCTCAAGTGGCTGATACTAAAGGCCTGTGGGCCTCCAGCCCTCGGCCTCAGAGTGGAGCCGCCTGCCTGCCCGTCTTCCCGCTGACGCGCTCCGTGTTCAGCTTCCCAAGGTCATGGCGCCCCCGTCCCTTCCCTGCCCACCGTTCCACACTTCACTTGAAGGAATCGCCCTACCCACTGCTTCTGTGTTTTGGCCCCCCATTGACTTCTTAGTTTTTTGGAATCTGGTTTCCATCTCGCCACCTGCCTTCCTGCCGTTTCGAGGACCCTCAGCGGGGTCCGATCCGCATCCGGTGGCCTCGACTGGGGCCTCATTTCCCTGGGACCAGTCTGTCTCTTGAATCACTTACGTTCCCCACGTGTCTCCTCCTTTTCCTCCTGTTTGTCCTGAGTGACTCTGTGCTCTCTGCCGAGCTTCATTCTTTTCGCCAGCCTCCCCTGTCAGTCTCATGAGGTCCAGGTGGCGTCACCACGGGGTCTCTTTGGCCCTGGCCGTGCGCCCGGATTGCAGCTTCTTCCTCCCAGGACTTCCCCAGCAGCTCAGCTCTCGGTGCCATCTCGGATCCCCCCCCCCCCCCCCCCCCCACACACACACACAGCGGGCAGACCCTGTGCCCTCAGGCTCTCTGACTGTCCCTGCCTTTGCTAGGCCCTGGCCGCCTCGTGTCATAGGTCACCAGACCTCCGCTTTGCCCTTTCTGAAGTTGTCCTCTCGAGGAAAGTTTGGAAACTGGGTAGAAATGACCCTCTGCTCCCTATTTCTGCAGATTCAAGTTGAGAACTCCAGGCCGTGCGCAGAGCCCTCCTGGTTTCTCATTGCTCTGGCTGCCCTGCGCACCTTCTCCTTCCTGTGCTTGTCTGTGCTCCATGCTCTTGCCCGTCACTAACTTACCTCCTTGGCAAACCTTTTCGTTCCTCTTCTGCTGGACTTAATTCTTATTCTTGAAAGCCTGGCCCATAGACCTCCTTCCTCTAGTCTCCACAGCGGGTGGGGGCCTCTGTGCCCCCAGGACCCCAGAGCACGTTGCTGTGTCTGAGGCACCGATGACTTGCCTGCCTGCTTATTTCCGGGTATCCCGAGAGCTCCGCTCTTAGCAGTAGGAGTGGGGTGTCTGCAGCTTTGTCCCGGCAGAGGGGCGCCGGGCTTCACTGCTGAGTGAAGGGGCCGGGGACTGCGGCACCGAGCCCCGCTCCTTGGGCAGTCGCGAGATGTTAACAGATAGCAGACCCTGGCAGGAGGCAGAATTTTCTCTCACTGGAAAAGTTCCAGCACACACGGGGCAAGCCTGCATGGGAAGACAGGTCTGAAAGAACCAGAAGAGACACAGGTGCGTATATAAATCACGTTCCAAGGGCAGCAGTTCCTCTGTGTGGGGGAACAAGACTTTCAAACAGACTCCAGTGACCGTTTACCTATGGGGGATTTCTATGTGAATTTTAAAGTATTTTCATTTATACCAAGTACGTTTTCAAGGGCCTGTGACCGTATCTGCCGGCATCCCGCAAGTCCCTTTGTGTATTTGAAAGCGATTCCACGGCTTGAAGTCTTAAACAGTAGACCAAGTGTAGATTTCAGTTACTTCGGTCTGTTTTGTTCCGCGGTGTTCCGGAAGAAGTTGCCAGGTTAGAGCAGGGATTTTCTGTGCAGAGTTGATGGATATTAACGACGGTCTCTTTGTTTCCACAGAGGTTGCAGAGCTTGAGGCTAATTTACCGTGTAAGTACAGCGTCCACATTCAGTCCGGAAATGCTGCAGGGTAACTGCACGGAGAAGCTTTTTACGGTGCAATGATCTTGCAGAGCCCAGAGCCTGGTTTTGTGTGTGAGGAGTAAGTTTTAATTTTGTGCAAACAGGTGGAAGTTTTTCAGGGCTCTGATAAGAGTGAGGTATTTACCGTCTTTCTGAGAGCAGCATGGCAGTGCTGTCTCTCTCCTTGTTATGGCAGAGGTGCTTCGGCTAGGTTTTGTGTCTCTTCCACAGCATTCTGTCCCACATCGTCTTTTTGTCCTTTTTTTTTGAGAGAGTGCACGTGCATGAGCTGGGGAGGGGCAGAGAGAGAGGGAGAGAGAGACACGGGGCTCGATCTCACGAACCGTCAGATCATGACCTGAGCCGAAATCAAGAGTTGGATGTTCAACCGAATGAGCCACCCAGGCGCCCCTGTCCCACGTCCTCTTTGAGTGAAAAGATATAAATCGATGACAGTCCTATTTTTGTGAGTGACGGCACCACTTTTTTGGTCCACAAAGTGCTTACTTGTAATTTATCTCTGTGCATGGGCTGGGGTGGCCATGTACCCCCATGTCACCAGCTGTCCTCACCGTGCTCAGTCCTTCCTGCCCAGGCACAGAGACCCACGGTGTGGTCTTCACCTGTGAGCAGGCTCACTCCCCAGGCAGCTCATTTGTGTGATGTGTCAAAGGTGCGGTTTTTTCCTGTTACTAATCCCTTCCCAAACTTAGCATATTGTGTAAGACCACTAAAGCCTGAAAGCTTTGACCATTTTAGTATTTTTTTGAATTGGGACTTTTTATCATCATACTTGGTTAAAAACAGTTCTGGGGTGCCTGGGTGGCTCAGTCGGTTAAGTGTCCGACTTCGGCTCAGGTCATGATCTCACGGTCCGTGGGTTTGAGCCCCGCGTCGGGCTCTGTGCTGACAGCTCAGAGCCTGGAGCCTGTTTCAGATTCTGTGTCTCCCTCTTTCTCTGACCCTCCCCTGTTCATGCTCTGTCTCTGTCTCAAAAATAAATAAATGTTAAAAAAAAAAAAAAAAAAGAAAAAAAAACCATTTCTGAGGTTGAGGATGTTTGTCAGTGTAGGCGAAATACTTTGTACGTTGGTCTCCTGGTCTGGGCGAATGCTCGAGAGAACTTGGTATCTGGCCCACCTGACACAGGTCAGAGAGGGTCCGTTCCCGCCATCAACTAAAGTTAGAAGTACGGTGGTGGGTGCACCTGAAGTGGTTGCAGAATCATTTGTAAGGGTAAGTACACACAGTTTCCTGAAAAATTCTTTTTAATGTTTGGTATTTACATATGAGTGTGGTGGGTTGTGATATAACATAGGCTTCTTAGTGGGGGTCTCAGTCAAAAATGTCTTAAAGATCCCTGAATTAGGGGCGCCTGGGTGGCTCAGTCGGTTAAGCACCCGACTTCGGCTCAGGTTAGATCAAGCCCCAAGTCGAGCTCTGTGCTGACAGCTGGGAGCGTGGAGCCTGCTTCGGATTCTGTGTCTCCCTTTCTCTCTGCCCTCCCCTGCTCACGCCTTGTCTCTCTCTCTCTCTTTCAAAAATAAACAAACATTAAAAAAAAAAAAAAAAAAAAAAATCCCTGAATTGCTTGACCTCAAAGTTTTCTTCTAGTCCGAACTGGAAGGAAGTGTCTTGGGGTTCTCTTAAAGGGTTTATGTATATGCACATGCGTATGTTTAATCAAAGACCATAAGAAGTTACTGCTTACACATGGTTCATTTTGTCCTTAAGTAAGACTCTGACAGAGATTGTTGGGTTTTAGCCCGTAGAGAAGGATTGCTTCAGCTTTATCTAAAATTTTGGTTTAAAAACAAACTGGCTCAGTCGGTAGAGCATGTGACTCTTGAGGTCAGGGTCGTGAGTTCAAGCCCCACGTTGGACCTGGAACTTACTTTAAAAAAATTACAAAAACTGTGTAATTGGCTCTCAAGCCAGAATTTTAATTACTACCTTAGGTCTGAAAAAGGTATCTTGCTAACCTTGATGGCCCAGGTATCAGATAAAAAAAAGTATGTGCTCTCTGCCTCTTTTCTCACTTTCTCCCTTCCCTCTGCCCCGTCAGAGTCAGGGAAGTCTAAGTTCGTTTGTACAAGTAAGCCATGCTTTCCAAAAGTACAGATCTCATCACAGAGCAAACAAGGAGCCACCGGAGAATAAATCCTTAGTATCTCTCTAACGTGTTAACGAAGGAAAAGAAAATAACTTGCCATGTGAGAGTGCTGCTTGTACACATCGCATCGAGAACTAGTTTGGAGCTCTGTGCAGGCAAGTTTATAGAGGTCTCTCTGTTGGCGAAACCACACGTTCCCTCTCAGATAGAAGCATGAACGTGCTAGCCTGTGCCTGCAGGCAGAGGAAAGGCTAGGGTCCCGGGTTTCCATACAGCCCTTGCATTGAACTAAAACGAAAACCTGACTTCTCACTTTTTGTGGTCGTTGTTAGGCCTTTTTTGAGTTTTAAGATGTTTGGTTCTTTCCGTAGTTTTACTGTTTTTTAATCTACCTGGTAACTTATTTATTATTGGTGGGCCAATTTGTTCTAGAAGGATGGGTTTCTACATCTATGCCTTTACCAAAATGAAGGAGAATGCCAGGTATTAAAAACAAATGAATGATGCCAACTTCAGCTGATCCGTGAACATTTTCTAAGCCCTTGTCGTACATTTTTGTTACATACATCTCACTGGAAAGATAGCATTTATCATTTCAAGTTGAGATTAGGAAGAATGGGGTACCTGGGGTGGTTCAGTCGGTTGGGCGTCTGACATCAGCTCATAGTTTGTAGGTTTGAGCCCCACGTCAGGCTCTGTGCTGACAGCTCAGAGCCTGGAGTCTGCTTCGGATTCTGTGTCTCTCTCTCAGTCTGCCCCTCCCCCACTCATGCTATCTCTCTCTCTCTCTCTCTCAAAAATGAATAAACATTAAAAATTTTTTAAAAAGAAAGATTAGGAAGAATGAAGCATATTCCAGTTATTCCATGGGCAGTTCACACATGTGGTTTGGGCACGTGGCTCCCAGTTTCTTTGTTTATAAAATAAGGAATGTGACGGTGTAATCTCTAAGACCCCTTCTTGCTCTTGTAGACTAAGTTACCTTTCACTCTACAATGATTTTCTCAGAGATTGATAAAGGAAGAAACCCTGCTAACAGTTTTGTATGGTTTTTACGCATCACACCAGCCTGTTTCTGAAGTCATGAGGTGAGGTGTGGTATAAGAAGAGCCATGAACTAGTCTTTAATTTGGGAACTAAACCTTTTGTTGATAACCTGTGTGATTCCGGGCTGGTTGCCGAACCTCTCTGGACCTTTGTATCGTCTCTTGCTGGAGGATATTGGACGAGAAGATCTCTAAGGGCCATTTCCAAGTCAAAATTGAAGTTGTCCTGTTTTCGGTGAAATTTCATACCATTAGAAAACCAGGCAAAACATTTGCAGTGAGACTTGTAAGAAATAAAGTCAGCTGGCGATCCAAGGAGTTCAGTGCAGTATTTTCTGAGTTTATAAAGTATAGACAGTTTCTCCATATTCCTTCCCAGCATAGTGGGTGTTTATTCCTTGTGTGCTTACTGTTCTTCTATACCCTTTGTTTGAAGGAACAGATGTAGGATGTGGCCAACTTGTATCTGCACCACTAGCCATTCCCTCTTCTCCTATGGGAACTCCTTGTCCCGGTTGACCACACCCCTTCCGGTGTGGTACAGGGGGCATAGGGCACTGCCATCTGAGCAGAGCATCCCTTCATCCACGAAGCAGGCTGAGCTACTACTTGGGTTGGGAAACATTTTTTTTTTTTTTTTTGATGCCAGGTAAACTGGGTGCTAGCTAACTTCATGGACACCTTTTTTTTTTTTTTTTTTTTTTTTTGTAAATGTTTATTTTTGAGAGCGGGAGAGACAGAATGAGGAGGGGAAGGACAGAGAGAAAGGGAGACACAGAATCTGAACCAGGTTCCGGGCTCCAAGTTGTCAGCACAGAGCCCGACGCGGGGCTTGAACTCACAAATCGTGAGATCATAACCTGAGCCAAAGTCGGATGCTTAACGGACTGAGCCAGCCACCCAGGTGCCCCTCAAGGACACCTTTTGAGCTTCCATTTACCGTGATGGGTCTGAATAAGTGTGGTGGTGGTTGAACAGCCCAGAAGTTTGGCCTGCGTTTTTCTGGTTTTGCCATGTTTAGTTAGCCTTACCCACACGTATTAATCTCCTTGAAGTGTGGTGGTCTCTTTTCAAACTAAAGTAGCATTATTCTTAAAGTTAATGGAAAGATCTCAGTTTTTAGTGATCATTAAAAGATTGAAAGCGGCCATCTCAGTTTGGAATTAAAGAGGGCGGGACCGTAAGGAGGGACACCCATGGCAAAGTCACCGGCTTGCAGTGTTAGCAATAGTGGCACAGTTAGTGACACGCCAAGAGTGAGGAGGGGTCTACAGACTCTTCCAGCACCTTAAACGCCACGCGTGTTTCAAGGTCAGCCTCTGTGTAGGGGCTGCCCCCGGCTGTCAGACCTTCCTGATGTGCTGTTTCTTTTGCAGGTACGTGTAAAGTGCATTTTCCTGATCCAAACAAGCTCCACTGCTTTCAGCTAACTGTGACCCCAGGTAATGTTCTTCCACACTTAAGTGTTACAGTGATTTGCAAACAGCAAAGTTTCAAGGCTGCCCAGATCTATAATATTTGGCTTGATGTGTCCTCTGACTTCTTGAAAGTTAAGACAGTAATGACTTCATGCCGCACGCAGAGCAGATACGTGCCTTGTAGTCAAATGAAGCAGGATAAAGGGAGTCTGTGGCATTCAGCGGGAACTCCAGAAGTGAAGTACGGACTGACGGCCGGAGCGCAGGCCACAGAGGCAGTTGGTGCGCCGTGGAGACTGTGAGCTTTGAAATCCTGGTCGGCGCTCCTGTCTCGTGGCTGTGTGATCAGGGTTCGGGTTGCTTAATCACCTCTCTGCCCCAGCCCGCCCAGCTAGAAAGTGAGCATCAAGGAGGACCTCTCTCACGGGACAGTTACGAGGGTTGAGTGGAAATAGACAGTGGGTGTGAAGCGCTCCAGCCCAGGGTCTGGCTCAGGGGAGGGAGCAGATCACCGGCTGTCTGTGTTAGGGCTGATAAGAGTCTAAGCTCCAGGTGCTCCAGGATGGTAACGTACTCCTCCTTGGTCAGGCTGCGCAGGAGGAAGGAGGACTCTTTGTGTCCTCATTGCCGTGCGGCTCTAAGCATCGCAGATCCCAACCCGGCACAGCCCGCCAGTGCTGACATCGGGCAGCGGGTGCTGTGCTGTGACCAGTCGGTGCTCCTGTGGGGTGGGTGGGGAAGGGAGCGTTGTGGAGGAAATGGAAGGTGTTCTTTTATTCAGGGGATGGAAAGGGAGTGAGAAACCGAGAATGATGCGTCACTAGCCAATTAGAAAGTGGAAGAAAATACAGAATTTCAGTGGGCGATAATGACCCTACAAATAAGACCTGGCAGTTATCTCCCTGCAGGTAGGATGGATTATTTTCTGTTGAAGATGTTTTATAATAATGGGAAACCTCATTTTCAAAATGTGCTTGAAAACTTAAAAATTCGTTTAATCCCTTTGGTGGTTCTACAAACATCGCTGGACATGTACGTAAACTCTATCTGATACCATTTCCTCTAAGAAAGCACCAGGGGTGATAACCCGAGCACAGGCTTCTACATGCCTGACATTGAGAGATAACCGGAGCTCAGGACTTGAAACTAGGAAACGATGACAATTAGAACCACTCTGGCTGCCTTCATAAAGCACATACTGCACATTGTGCTGTTTTCAGCAAGGGCTGTTGACTCAAGGTCACCATTCCGGAAGTCATTTGCTATCATTGTTAAGTAATGCAGTGTTTTCAGAAATTCTTCTGGGGATGAAGATCGGTTCTGTGTACTGGTCTCAGACGTGTGTTTGTCATAAAAACGTTTTCTCGCCTCTGCCTTTCTCGGGCATTTTCAGCGGTTGGCAGGCATTCCGTTGCTCTGCGCGCCACCGAGGCGTGGGCTCTGTGGTCCTCCCCGGCCGCTCAGAGACCTTTGTTGACTTTGTCGGGCTTGTCATCATCTGACACGAGTGGGTTTGTGTCAAGTCCAGCCTCTGAATAAGAGTTTCTCTTTTTTTCTTTGTCTTTTTTTAACTGCATTTTTTTAATGGAATCACATGGATGTTATGATTATCGAGATTGTGTACGTGGCACCATCTTTGATGTTCTTACTGTTCTCGAAAGTGGAGCGCAGTTACAGTTGTTACGGTTCGGTCTTCACCTTTCCATCAGATTCAAGAGTAACTTGTGTTTTGTTGCCTGTAACTACTTAGTACCTTAGCATTTCTATTTGTAATAAGTGCACATCAGGGACACGATTGTTGCACTGAGCTGTCTGCTCAGCATGCCCTTCAGATGCTGTCTGTGTGCCCTTGTTTTGTGGTGTTAGTGAGTCCGAAAGCTGCTGTGGTTCCTGCCCTTTGTTATTAAGAAACATGGCAGAGGGGCGCCTGGGTGGCTCAGTCGGTTGAGCGTCCGACTTCAGCTCAGGTCACGATCCTGCGGTCCGTGAGTTCGAGCCCTGCGTCGGGCTCTGGGCTGATGGCTCAGAGCCTGGAGCCTGCTTCCGATTCTGTGTCTCCCTCTCTCTCTGCCCCTCCCCGGTTCGTGCTCTGTCTCTCTCTGTCTCAAAAATAAATAAACGTTAAAAAAAAAAAATTAAAAAAAAAAAAAAAAAAAGAAACGATCACAGAGGGACGCCTGGGTGGCTCAGTCGGTTAAGCATCTGACTTTGGCTCAGGTCACGATCTCGCGGTCCGTGAGTTCGAGCCCCGCGTCGGGCTCTGGGCTGACGGCTCAGAGCCTGGAGCCTGCTTCTGATTCTGTGTCTCCCTCTCTCTCTGCCCCTCCCCCGTTCATGCTCTGTCTCTCTCTGTCTCAAAAATAAATAAATGTTAAAAAAATTAAAAAACAAAAAACAAAAAAACATGGCAGAGATCTGTCAACCCTAAAAATGTGTCTAACATCATGGTTTTAAAACAACTTCTTGGAGTCATGCTCCTCTTAGTATTGGGAAGAAATTGTGTAACTATGCCTGAGTGAGAAAGTTTTAACCGTGTATGAAGCACATGGTCTTGAACTCTCCTCATTGGCAGCCAGTAGTCTGAAAACGCAATAAGGTAGAGAGTCTGGATATTTCGGTGGTCAGGGTGGGAGAACTGCATCTGCGTTTGAAGCCCAAAGCTCTTTTTTATCTGGCTCCTGGCAAGAAAGTTCTGTTCATACTAGGTAACATGTTCGTAGTTTTGTTTTTCGAACATCCCTCGTGCTTGGGAGTAAATGTACTCTTCTGAGGAAAGACGGAAATGTATTTTGGTGGTAGAGGAAAACTGAATTTAAGGGGGAGAAAGGTCTCCGTCAACTCACAAAATAAGAAAAAATACTAGTAAGTGAAATGAGACGAAAGAAAGCAAACACTAAAGACTTGCCGAAATGCTCCCTGGAGTCTTCTGTGAAGTTGGAGGCACAGTTTGAAAAACTGGGTCAGGCCGTAGTTGCCCCACTGACTTGCACGGGTCCCCTCAGCCTGCCTGCTCCACTGTGACGTGCAGCTTTTAGGCAGAGGGGAACATGGACTTAAATAACAATTTTTTTAAGTTTAGTTTTTACTTTTTTTTTTTTTTTTAAGTTTATTTATTTATTTTGAGAGAGAGAGCTCGGGAGGGACAGAGACAGAGAGAGAGAACCCAAAGCAGGCTTCATTGTCCGCGCAGAACCCGATGTGGGGCTCGAACTCACGAACTATGGGATCATGACCTGAGCCAAAACCAAGAGTCGGACACTTAAACTAACCGACTGAGCCACCCAGGCGCCCCAGTTTTTACTGTATAAAGAAATTTTACTGAGGTATAAAATTACGAACAATAAGATGTACTAATTTGGACTGTTCAGCTTTACTAAGTTTTGAAAAAATGTATATACCTGTATAACCACAAGCCCGGTAAAGATACTTGTAGTATTTCCAAAATTCTCTTCTGCCCCTGGCTACCCATCCAAAGTTCCTTTCTGGTTTCTGTTACCGTAAATGACTTTTGCCAGTTCTTGAATTTCATATAAATGGAATCTTATGTGTGCACTCAACTTTTTAAGAATGTATTTTCCGAAGGAGTTGCACTGCTGTGTACTGACCAGCAATGACTGAGAAGTTCCACTTGTTCTACATACTTATCAGTATTTGAGTATGAATAGTATCTCATTGTGGTGTCAATTTGCATTTCCCCAGTGCTGGCATTTTGATTGAGATGGATCAGTTTTGCACGCAGTGGCAGCATAGCAGTGTTGAGTCTTCCCGAGCAGGAGCAGAGTCGTGTAAATCTGCTTTACTTTCTCTCAGCAGTGTTTGGTAGTTTTCGGTGTACAGGCCTTGCAAATACTTTGTTAAATATAATACCAAGTATTTCGTGTTTTTTAAGCTGTTATAAGTGGAATTTTTTAAACTTTTTTTTTTTTAATACAATACCAAGTATTTCATGTTTTTTAAGCTTTTGTAAATGGTATTTTTAAAATTTCCATTTTACTTGTTACTAATTATATGAAAATACAATTGATTTTTTAACATGTTGATCCTGTGTCCTGTTATCTCGCTAAATTCACCTATTAAATTCCAGTAGCTTCTTAATATATTCTTAGGATTTTTACATCCATGATCATTGCATCTGTGAGAAGGACATTTTTACTTCTCTTTTTACGAGTGTGTATGTCTTCAATTTCTTTTTCTTATTGCACTGGCTATAGCCTCCAGTACAGTGTTGAAAGAGGTAGTGAGAGCATATGTCTTTGCCCTGTTCCTGATCCTAAGGGAAAGTGCTCGTTATTCATTGAATAATCATGATTTTATCTTTTATCAGGTTAAAGAGTTCCCTTTTTTTCCTGTCTGCTGAGAGTTTTTATCATGTGTGTTGAATTCTTTCTAATGCTTTTTCTGCATCATTTGAGATGATCATATGATTTTTTCCTTTATTTTGTAAATATAGTAAATTCCACTTACTGATTTTTGAATGTTAAACCAACGTTATATTCCTGTGGTAAATGCCACTTGGTTGTTGTATGTTATCTGTTTTTTGTTTTTCACATTGCTGGATTAAATTTGTTAATATTTTGATACAGAATTTTATGTCAATATTCATGAGGAATGTTGGTTTGCAGTTTTCTTTTGTGATTTTTTTTTTTTTTTTTTTTTGGTCTGGTTTTGGCATCAGCAATGCTAGCCTAGTAGAATAACTGAAGAAGTGTTCCCTCTTGTTTTCTGAGAGCTTGCATAGGATTGGTATTATTTATTCCTTAAATATTTGACAGAATTCCACATTTAAGTTGTCTGGACTTAAGAGTTTTCTTTCTGGAAAGTTTTTACTTATGAATCCAAAAATAGACACAGGGTTATTCATCTACTGTGTTTGTTAAGTCAGCTTTAGTGATTTTTTTCCTTCTAAGGAATTTGTCTTTTTCACCTAAAGAATTATTGATCTAAAAGTTGTTCAGAATATTCTTTTACTCTACTGTTGTATGTAAGATCTGTACTGATGTCCCCTTTTTCATTCCTGATATTGGTAATTTCGGTCTTCTTTTTTTTTCTTGATCATGTTAGCTTGAGGTTTATCCAGTTGATCTTTGCAAAGAACTCATTTTTGTTTTTCTCAGTTGTTTGTCCGTTTCATTGATTTCTGCTCTTATCTTTATTATTTCCTTCCTATTATAGTGAGTTTAATTTGCTTTTCTTTTTCTGCCTAAGGTAGAAACTTAGATCGTTGATTAAAAAAATTTTTTACGCAATATTGGCTGAGGTGTAGGTTACATTGTTAACATATTTTTGAGTGTCAGCCATGTTATTAATCAGTATTGTATCTTTTTTTGATGAGTTGTATTTTATCCTGTGAGTGTATACCAGTTTATCTGTTCACCAGTTGATAAGCCTTTGTGTTGTTTCCACTTTGGACCTATTATGCGTGAAGCTGCTGTCAAACCTTCTCATGTAGGTCTTTGCCAGCATGTTTTTATTCCCCCTGGTGACGGAATTACTGGGTTATGTGCTCAGAGTAAATTTACTTTATTAGACACTGCTATCTTGTTTTCCAAAGTGTAAGTACTGTTTTTCAGTCCTGCTAGCAGTGAATGAGAATTCCGGTTCCCCCACAGTCTTGCGGACATCTTGGCAGTCTTTTCAATTTCAGCCATTATCGTGGGTGTGTGTCTCCTTGTGACCTTTATTTGCATCCTTTCCTGTGTTTGTTTGCTGTTTGTGTATCTTCTTTGTTGAAGTGTCTATTCAAATATTTTTCCCATTTATAAATTGGGTTGCTTGTCCTCTTACCGAGTTGTAAGGTTTATATAACTGAATATAAGTTCTTTATTAAATATGTGGGGGGTTTTAACATAATAGCATTTTTTTTATTAGTGTTACATATATATAAATTCTGATCAGGGAATTCTATAGCTGCATTGTAAATCTTGTGTATTACTGTGTATGTTCACCTAAATTTGTTTCTAAATGTATTAATTGTTAGCTTCGTGTTTACTTAATTTGAACATTTAATTTATAAATACACCCTAATTGGTACATGACAATAAAAGTGTAGCTTACATTAAGTCATAAAATTTTAACTGATTTATCTGTTAGCCGTATTAATGTCTGGTTAGTGGTGCATTCTTAGCTTTGTTTCAGAACTTTGGACTTAGAAAAGTTTCTAAATGTGAGATAAAGTAAGATCCCAATTTCTGAAAAAAGAAATATGTTTGGTTAGCCTGAAAGATGGGTTTGTTTCCACTCGTGAACATTTTGGAACATTTCAGCAATCATGGAGATTTAAACATGTATGGACATAGAGCACAACACTGATGCAGGCCTTGGCTTGACCTGCTCTGCAGTCCTTATAGAACTTTAGGTGGTGGTCACAGCTACTATGTCAAGGTTTCAGACCCGGAGCATGTACTCCCTGGTTCTCTCTCGTTGGATTTTTAATTTTAATATGGATATAACCATTATGAGGGACAGATTGGAAGAGGAACAGACTTTTTCCTGGCGAAGTCTTTTCTTTGCAATAACCCTAGAAATACAGGTGGCAGTTCTTCTCTTTACATGTAAGAGAAATGTGATGTGAGCTCTTAAGACTGTCAGTTTTCTGTCCTAGCATCAGCTAATCTTTGTTAGGAGAACATTCGCTGCTCTTTTCTTGGCTCCTTCCAAGAGCTCTGTTGACATGATGCTTCCTTGCGTACCATCACACTGAGTAAGTGACTTGTCTGATAAAACTCTGTTCTTATAGTAGCTTATGCCCCCTGCCTTTCACATGACTCTGAGGCACATTTCTTTCCTGGGACGCTCAAGTTCCCTGGAGTGACTGTGAAGTTAAATATCTGATTTCCCGTTTTTAAAACTGCTCATTACCATGCTTAAAACCTATTGTGATGGTCAGTAGTAAAAACATATATAATGTGTGTAAAGCTGTTTAGATGTTGAACTTTTTGGCATTGTAAAAATTGCCAGCACACTTGGTTTCCTGACCCACCGCTTAGTGCCTTTTATGTGGCATAGGCTTTTTCTTTATCTTTTGCAGAAATCATGTTTAGTGAGGTCTAATTGACGGACAGTTCACTGTTCTGGGGTGTTCCCTGCATTTTGACAGTGTGTCACCGTCAGTATAATCGAGATAGAGAATGTTTCCGTCACCTCAAAAAGGTCCCCCAGCCTCTGGCGGACATCGTTCCTGCTGTTGTGCCTTTTCCAGAATGCCATGTAAATGGACCAAAACAGCATGGAGCATTTTGTCTGTGGCTGTTCTCATTTAGCACAGTGCTTTCGAGATGCATCCATTTGGTTGTGTGTATTATCATTTCCATTGGCCATCACTGAATTTGAAGATGGGGCAAGAGCCACCAGAAAGGAACGCAGCAGCCCTGCCCGCTGGCTGATCGTAGCCCCACGCTGCCTGTTTTGGACTTCTGATCTACCGAAGATGGTAAATTTGTGTTGTTTAAGCCGCTGAGCTCGTGGTGATGAATCCTAGTAACAATTCTGACCAGTACAAATAGCTGTGCTTTCTGTGTCCTAGAGATCGAAGAAATACAAATATATGGTGGTTTTTTTTTTTTTTTCAAGTATTTTTTAGCTTTACGTTTCACAGTTTGGTCTGTGACTTAGTTCTTTTTTTATGTGGGGCAAGAGGAGGATCTGGTTTCCCCTCCCCCCGCCATCCCTCCAGAGTGAAGGGGGAAGTGCTCCCTTCTGTTTCCTGGGACTGTGGATGAAGAGTTAGTATCAGTTCTGCACTCAGTGGTAGAATCTGCCAGGGAAGCTACCTAGCTCTGGAAGGTTGTGTTTTGTTTTTGTGGTAACATTTTAAGGATGAATACACTTTCTCTAGTAGATAGAGTAATTGGTGTCTTTCTTAAGGTTGTCCACATTTTCAAGTTTAGTGGTATAATGTTGTTCTTAATATCTTGTCCTATAAAGTTCTGTCGAGTCTCCTTTAACTCCTATTAGTGAAAGTGTGTTTTCTTTTTTTCTTGATTAGGCTAGCTGGAGGATTATTGATTTTATCAGTCTCTGCAAAGAACCAGCTTTTGGGTTTATTGATTTTCCTCTACTATCTTTTGTTGTCTGATCCTGTCTTTATTACCTTCCTTCAGCTTGTTTTCAGCTTAATTTGGCTTTTTTTCCCCCAGTTCTTCAGGTGGAGGCTTAGACAGATAGTAGGATATTTCCATTTCCCTACCCAGCCTTCCTTTTACAGTTGTCCTGTCTCCTTTATGTACTCTGTGACCCAGCCTTACATATCCTGTTTTCTTTTATCTGTTTCCCAGCGTAGTCACCGCTCCTTCCTTAGGTCTGAATTTCCATCTGTTACTTTTCCTTCTGCCTGAAGAACATCCTGGATGTTCAGGATTTGTATGTAGTACAGCCCCCCGGTGACGAGTTCATTATTGTAGAGACCTCATTCTGCTGCCTCCTGACTTGTATTCTTTCTTATAAGTAGTCAGTGCTCATTCTTTGTTCCGCTTTATGTGTGCATTTTAGTCTCTGGTTGCTTTTAAGACCGTCTCTTTATCACGTTTTTAGCAGTCTGTCTGTGATGTTCTTTGATGTGATTATTGACCTTACCTGGGCTTACTGAGCTTTCTGGATCTGTAGCTTTGGTTTTTGTCAAACTCACAAATAATTTGACCAACATTTCTTTAAATATTTTTTCTTTTTTTTTTTTTTTTTTTTTTCAACGTTTTTTATTTATTTTTGGGACAGAGAGAGACAGAGCATGAACGGGGGAGGGGCAGAGAGAGAGAGGGAGACACAGAATCGGAAACAGGCTCCAGGCTCCGAGCCATCAGCCCAGAGCCTGACGCGGGGCTCGAACTCACAGACCGCGAGATCGTGACCTGGCTGAAGTCGGACACTTAACCGACTGCGCCACCCAGGCGCCCCTTTAAATATTTTTTCTATAACTCCTGCCTGGGGCCCCAATGGTCTATATTAATATCTCTTACATATATATTACCTCCACACGTAAATTAGCCTCCATCGGGTCCCAGGGTGCTCACTTTTCTTTAGCAGCTGACTTAGTGTTTTCTGCAGCTCCCGCGTGGCTCCCGACCCCATGTCACCGCCAAGTACCCGCCCACCTCCCCGGCTCGGCCCCACAGCGGGCTCGTGGCAGTCCTGGCTGCGGCTCTGTGCCCAGTCCGCCCTCCTCGTGGACACTGCCTCTTTGTCTTCCCCGCCCCCACCTGCCCTCAGATCCCAGGGAGACAGCCTGGCCGGAAATGGCTCTGCCACCCGCTAGCTGTGGGGCTGTGGCCAGGACAGTTTCTTCCTGCACGGGCCTCAGTTTCTTCTCCGAAGGGGTGATGATGTGCCTGTCCCACTGCAGTGGTGGAGACAGGGTGAGCGAACAGGTGCATGAGCCCAGGTGACCGTGTGCGGTGCGTGCTCCGCGTGTCGGTGTGCTTAGGGTTGTGGTTGTCATCCCGATTTTGAGGGTGTACCTAAAGGCACATCCCCCAAGCCTCCCCTGAACAGTCAGCCCACAGCAGCCTCCCCTGAGATGAGCCGGCTTCACGCGCGCTGCGTCTCACGGTCCGACCGCGGATGTGTCTTCAGGTACTTCCGCGTTGGCCTGGGCACGCTGGGCGCCATCCCAGGCGTGAGGCAGATCCCGCCCTGGGCCACTGTTCGCGCGGCCCTCCGGCTCACAGTGCCTTTTACGTATTTGAAGGGCTGTGAAAAAGCCAACAAAACAGGATATGTGACAGAGACCTGTGTCCCAAGGCCTGAAGCGTACTTACCGTCTGGCTTTTTACAGAAGGAGTTTGCCGACCCCAGTCTACAAGCTCATCTTGGCAAGGACGCTGTTTTTGCTGACTTTTAAGTTTGAAATTTACATAATTTCCAGTGTGTTGTAAATATTGACATTTAAAGATAAAAGTATTATATTGCTCTTTAAAGTGTTTCCAGTAGAATCTAAATAGCATGGATACGCCCACCATCATGGCTTTTTGTAGAAATATGAACAAGCTCTAGTTCAGTGGTTGGAAAATGCTCGTTGCTGCCTTTTCTCCTCTCACTCATCGTTTTCTTCCACTCGTCCTATAGGATTGTATCCTAATGTGAACATTTTTCTGCCAAGTACTTTGTCACCTTGTCCTACTACTCCGTAAATACACGCGCGCGCACTCACACACATCTATATGTATGTGTCTAAGTTATTTAAAAAGTTTTTCTAACCGGAAGACTCTTCGGTCTCAAGCATTTTGTTCTGAACAGTTGTTAGTCATTGTTTTCACCAACTCCTGGTTCCTGCTTCTCCTCCTCGGTGCTGGCTGCCCCTCCTGTCTCCTCTCCCAGACCCCTCTAGGTGTGGGGGCCCCGAAGGCTTTGTCCCGTCCTCGGACCTTCATAGCTCATGAAATGGGAGTGCTTCCGTATACTGAACAGCTCCCACCCTGCCCTCATCCAGCCCCGACCTCCCCCACACTCCAGAATCGTGTGCTGGCGATCAACACCTCTGTTTGAATGTTGACGGGAAATCTCAGATCGACGTGTCCGAGGTTGAACTTGGTGCGGCGATGGCCCTTGCGGCCTGTTTATCTTCCCGGTGGCAACTCTGCCCTTTGCGTTGCGGGGTCAGAGACCTTAGCTCTTCTTTAACCCCTCTCTTCGCCACTCCCCATCCTCATCTGTCAGCAGATCCTGGTGGTGTTCCCGTCGGAATCTTCCCAAGGTCCTAACCAGCATGATCTCTCACCGGGGTTGTTGTAACAGGTCGCCTCCACAGGGCCTGCAGCCCAGCCCTCCTCTGCTCAGACCCCTCTCCGGGCTCCCCGCCTGGCTCTGCATAAAAGCCAGCACTCTTACTGTGGTCTCCTTGGCCTCCGCTCCTCCTCTCCCCTGCCTCGCCTCTGGCTGCTGGAGTGCTCTCTGAACGTACCCGCTGTTTTCATGGGCCTGGAGTGTTCTTCACCCCGATGGCCTCCGTTTTCAGGCCTTTGCTCTCTCCGACCACCCTGTGTAAAAGTTCAACTCCTCCCTTGGCTCCTTCACCTTCTTCCGCCAGAACGTGCGCTGGTACTGGGGGGAACGTCTCTTGCTGATGTGTCACCAGGGCCCAGAACAAGGTCTGGCACATCATGAGCTCTCATCAGATATTTGCTGAATGAATGACTTTAAACAGGATGTTGTAAGCTTTGATGGTTATTAAACATAAAATAGCGTTTCATCTGAAACGGATCTGAGAATGATGGAGTTACCGTTAGCATTTTTCTCTGATTTGGTTGATGAGTTTGTAAATGACTGTTCCTTTATGCTACAGAGAAGGAGTGCCAGTTTTCTTCCTTCATTTTCTTTTTATAGATGTAGACACTGAAGACTGCCTGATGAGAGAGGCATGGAAGGTGTTTTGTCACAGCTATGACATTCCATCCTTGGACTTCAGAATCGTATATTTTCTTGATCTTGCTGCTGACTGTTAGATCAGGTTCCTCCCTCCATTTTGTTGAAAGCAGAGAATTGGAACCCATCTGACTTGGAAAAGACTTTCTGAACACAGACATCAGAGCCCCTTAGCATCACAGTTTCTGAGGCGTTCATAAAAGCCACTTTCCCAAGACCTGTCAGCTGACCATTAATCATACCTGTCTTCACTTGGAAGCATCTTGTTTTATCTGAGATTCTCAGGAAGAGTTGAGAACTTTGAGATATTATTGGTTTTGTCGTACCCTTACCGATGTAAAAACTTAATGCTTTGTACTTCCTCCAAAGCTGGAGGCTGCAGGTTTAGCTCATTCAATGAATAAGAAATATCTCTCCAATGCTTTAGTAGGCAGAGCCAGTTCTGATTGTCAGCTCAGTCAGCAGTCAGACTCACTCTCTCTTGGGAGAAGTGTTACTTATTTCTAGGATGTGCCATTCGCCGCCTCACTTCCGAGTTTAATTGCTGGCCGGCCGTTAGGTGAGGCTTGGACCCAGTCACCTGGGCAGAAGAAGGTGCCATATGCCTGTGGCTTATTGATTCCCTGTTTGCTTGCTTCTCACAGTGATCATGTGTTCTTTTACAGTCCTCTAGGGATTGAATTCACTAAATGAAAACTTTTTAAATTTGTTGTTTTTATTTATTTTTGAGAGAGAGACAGAGGGTGAGCAGGAGAGGGGCAGAGAGAGAGGGAGACACAGAATCCCAAGCAGGCTCCAGGCTCCGAGCTGTCAGCACAGAGCCCGAAGTGGGGCTCGAAGTCACGAACCGTGAGATCATGACCTGAGCCGAAGTTGGATACCCAACTGACTGAGCCACCCAGGTGCCGCAAAGCCTCTAAGTGAAATTTTAATCCTTGCTGCCATCAGACTCCACAAGATGTCTGAATTCAAGACATTCCAATATGAACTGGGATGTCTTCTTTATAACACCATACTTTGCCCTTAACAGAACTGGGTGTCAGATGGGGAAAGCACAACCCTGCCACGTGCCTCCATTTGCTGTGACCTTTGTCCACTGGGATGTTTGTGCCTTGGGGCAGTGCATCATGGTAAGAAGAGAGCTGAGAAGCCAACCTTCTGCTTCTAGTGGGGACAGCTATGAGAAGGGAGAGGGAAGGAGTGGCCGGTGGGAGTCTGACCTCGTGAGACTGTCAGGCAGCTTTCTTTTAGGGAATGCACCCGGACACTGGCCACCTAGAAGTGGATTCTCCTGGAGCTGTTTGTGCCCACAGACCCCTCGGCCAGTCTCCTCCCAGGAATACCCCTAACCTGGCTGAAAGTCAGTGGCATACGGTTCCTCTCCTTGTAACCCTGAGGGGCGGGGATAGGCTGGCCCAGTGAGCTGGATGCCAGGAACTTTCCTGCTGTGTTTCACTGTTGTACTTGAACTGTTGTCCCAGTTATCTGAGAAGCAGGAGGTTTTCAGTCGCGGCAGCCTCACACAGTGACGCAGTGGGCCGTCCCAGACTTGGATGTGGCACACGCTGGGTTACGGACGCTGTACACGAACCCTGTGCCTGCTGGTCCAGAGCTGCGCGGCCTTTCTCAGTCTCCACCCTGCAAGGCGCCAGCTTGGGAGCCGGACCCGCGAGGTGGGTCAGCAAGAAGTCTTCACTGGGGCCTTCGCTGAGAAAATCACAGGAAATAAGAGATGCTCTTAAGTGTGTTTCCTCTCCATACAGTCTGCTTGCTCCCCAGCTGCTTTTTAAGTAGGACATGGCGTTTCTAGGCAAGTTCAATAAATAAATAGAGTGGCTCGGGTCCCAAAGCTGTGTATGTCCTTAGACGAGGAGACAAGGAGTGCTGCCTCAGCAGCAGATCATTCTCCTGACACAGACAAAAACTAGAACTCTCCGCTTCCTGTCTGTCTTCAACCAGTTCAGAGATGATAAATTGTAGTAATTATTAAATGAGAGCTTGGCTAGGACAGAGGAGTATGGTAAAATCGAACCCGCATTAGACCAAATCACAGTTTCTCTGGAACTGGTTGGCAGCCTTGTTGAAACTACATGATCGTGAAGTGGAAGGCCAACTAGAGAAAAACCACAGTGTGGCAGGATGCGGTGACTGGAGCACAGCCCGGAGGAGCGAGAACAGGCGAGAGCAGACGCGGCGCTGCACCGGGAGCTGGGGCGACAGCACGCACAGCGCCCGCCGCACCGCGTGCAGAGCCCAGCGCCAGATCCCCCTGCCGCGGGGGCGCCCGGTGACACAGGAGCCTCGCAGCCGCAGAGCCCCTGGTGGGCGTGGCTGTGCTCTCATGACTTCAGACCTGCGATGCCCTCGTTTGCAGAGTTCTTGTATCTGGAGGGAAAATTTTTCCCCCAAAACAGTCTTTTCTAAAGACTCTCGGTGCTGTCAGTCACTGATCCAGGGGTGCCAGTGAGGGCTGGAAATAGCCGTATCAGATGAGTGGGGAAGGGTAGAATAATCTAGGCCGTATGATGGTCGAGGCCAGCAGTGAGGAAGAACATGCTGCCTCGTTCCCGTGAGTGAGTGGGCTGCGAAGTACATGAAACCGTAAGATCGCTGTGAGAAAGTAGGGAAATCAGATGTTTCTGTCATCTGGGTTGGGAAAGATCTTGGTAAGCACAGGACCAAAGACAAACCACAGAAAGACGGGCTTCAGGGTGAGAACTAGTTGAACCACAAAATCAGTGATAAACCAGTAGACTAAGAAACACTAACAAATACAAAAGGCAGAGGTTGATCTTCCTAAGAGCTTTTCTATATTGGTAGTTAAAAGATGAATACTTCGGTGACAAAAGGACAGTTAAAGAACATCAGTCATTCGGTTCTTGCTTTAAAAATGACCCATAATATGAAATAAATTTCAGCCTCCCTGCTTTTCAGATGAATGTAAAACAGAAATACGGTCTTTCTCCTCTGTCACGCTGGCAAAGAATGAAAACATTGGGGTCTGTAAATGTTGACACAGTCTCGGAAAATTGTTGTAGTGATGATTTGTTTGACACTAACAACTCTGTATTAAATATTTATTTTATGTAAGCAGCTGAGGGAAGCCATAATATGTAGTATTGTTGATTTGTTCACAGTGATAAATATTTGGGGGAAAGTTGAACTTTCTTATTAAAGATGGTGTTAATTTTGCCAGGTTGTGAAGTTCAGAGTAACTGAAAACCCCGGTGCATTTCCGGCTTGGAGCGCAGGCGTGAGCGCCCTCT
Organism: Panthera onca; assembly: GCF_046562875.1. NCBI lineage: Eukaryota > Metazoa > Chordata > Mammalia > Carnivora > Felidae > Panthera > Panthera onca. The sequence continues at coordinate 3,302,230 of NC_138346.1, read as the reverse complement.
GCTGGCAGCAGCACGAGTAGCGCCCACAATTCACCCGCAGGCCAGGCTCGCCTGGGGTGGGTGGACTCTTAGCAGAGGCAGAGGCGGCTGGCGCAGTTGCGACTGTGCTGTGGGGTCTGTGACCTGGTGCCACCCTGCCTCCACACGTCCTCCTGCATGCCCACCGGTGTCCTCCAGCCCCGTTCCAGGGGGCGCGCTCTGTTCAGAAGGCTGCACCGAGCACTCAGCCAGTCGGCTCGCAAGTGTTGACTGTGCACGCTCACTGGGGCAGGGGCTGTGTGCTTCACTGCCTGTCCCCAGGGCCTGGAGCACCCCTCGGACCTGACACTCTCATGGGGCAGCCAGCCACAAAGAGATGACCTTGCAGCTTACCCAGGATGGTTACCTGTCATGAGATGTGTTTGAAGGGGGCACACCGGTGCTGTGATGCGGAGTGGGACGGGGCCGAGGTGAGAACAGGGCTACCCGGGCCGGCTCTGGGCGACTGAGGGATGCCAGCGCCTCCCCTGAGCGCACATGGCCGGCGAGGAGACGGACAGCAGGCAGGGTCGCGGGGAGCCGATTTCAGTTCATCATCAGGGCAGGGGCAGGATTTCGGGACGTAAGGAAGGAATCCTGCAGTCTTGTTTTTTAACTCTTAATTCTCTGTTTTTGCCGTATCCTAACATAGTGTTTGCTTTCTGTTAACTTTTTTTTTTTAATTTAAAGGATGTTTTGTTTTGTTTTGTGTTTTTGATAGATGAGGGTTACTACCAGGGTGGAAAATTTCAGTTTGAAACTGAAGTTCCTGATGCGTACAACATGGTGGTGAGTAGCCTGCGTCTGAGCCGTTGTTTCCCCTTCGCGTGGCTGGGTGGCCGTCCCGGGGCCCAGCACACCCCCACTGCATCGGGTCCCCCCAGTCCTGGGACTGAGTACAAAATGGCCAATATTTGTGGTTGGTGTTACTCGTCAGCAGGATGTAGAGCCTCGGGAGGGAGATTCCTTTCTCAACAAGTACTTGTGACTACTGTGTGCCGGGCGGCCTGCACTGGGACCTCCGCTCTGCCTAGGCTGGCACCTTCCCTGGGAGCGGCCTGTGTGGTTCATGTAAATCCTACCTGTTACATTCTAGCACTGAAGAGGCAGGCATTTTATTTAAAACCGTGGTTCTGTTTACGGTATGGCACCAAAACCCTCGAAGTGTAGAAAACATGTACTTAAAAATTTTAGAAAAGAAGAATGCCTTATAGGTTTAAACCATAATTTATACCCATAGCTGCACGTTAATCTCTCAAAGACCCACCCTAGGTAATATTCACACCAAATACTGTCACATTCTATCTTTATCAGTTAGGAAGGTGAGACAAAGTACAAAGTTACCATAGCATGAGAAAAGCAGTGAGTAGCAGACAGCAGAGCTATCGAGCAGGGACAGGAAACTAATTTACGTGAATTCGGAGAAGGAAAGGAGAGGGTCATTTTGGGAAAGCGGTCGGGCCATTTGAGCTTTAAGGAGAAACAGGATTGGACTTGTCCCGACTTGGGTTGGCCCATAACCAGGGGAGGGTGGTGTTGAGGTGACGGCGAAATTTCTGGAACTGTGTTAACAGGTACAGAAATGAGAATTAGCAGCCTGCCTGCGGTGGATCGACCAAGTCGACTTGAAGGAAGAATCAGGGTTGGGGAGTAGTGGGGAGGAATGAGAAACTCAGGTTTGAGGGTTGTTGAGCATTTTCACTTTGGCCTGAGAAACTAGTGACAGTTGGGAACAACTTCACAATTTTGTATTTATATATATATATGTGTGTGTAAACATCCCCCTGATGCTTCCTAGCCCTCTCTAGGCTCATCAAATAGGAAAGAAAAATCCGCTGGTAAAATTAAGCCCCTTGTTAACCTGAGGCTGCGGATACGGGGGACACCACGTGTCCGGTCACTTTACCTGCAGTGACTCCGTGTTGTCTGAGAAGTGGAGTTAGGCTCCCCTGCCCTGGGCCCTGGGCCCTGGCCCCACCAATGGGGTGCAGTTCAGGGGCTGTCACACTTGTTTGTGTGAAGCCAAACCTTTACCTTTACGGGGCTACGACATTAAAATTTCTTTCTGAACGTAGCTTATGAGGATGGGGTAGAGTTGGCAGTAAGGAAAAAAATTAATTTTGAAGCAAAGACAGGAAAATATGCATTTCAGGTCTTTGTCCACGCGTCCATCCAGCTACCTACTGACTTTCCATATTTCCCTAATCACAGACCGAGGAGTCTGGCTCCACAGAACCCCGTACTCCCTCAGGTGAGATGTGGCTGGAGAGGTTTGGCTTCAGCACAGATGTTTACTATTCCAGGGGCTATTTTGATGTTTTCTGGAAACAGCCAGGCATACGGTACTTAAAATTCCAGACTTTTCAATTATCTGGACGTACTCTAAGGATTCCTCATCCAAAGAATGTTAAATTAAAGGATGGTAAGTTTGTGACAGTCTTTTTGGAGAGGCAGTGAGTGTTTGAGGAGGGGGGTGGCTTGGGGAGGGCCTTAGCATGAGCTGGTAGACTTTTCCAACAAGCCTTGCGGGATCTGAGACCCGCTGTTGCGGGTACGTGAGGCACCACTGAGTAGCAGAGCGTCTCGTTCCCGGTGTCGGAAGAGGGCGGAGCATGAGAAGATGCCAAGGAAGGAACCGAGTTTTGTTGAGAGCTTTCATGTGCCAGGTGCCCCCGCTCTCTTGTGTCCCTCCCCGGGAGTTCCCTGGGGGACGTTAATACGCTCATGTTCATGCGTCAGGAAGCTAGGGCCCAGAGGGCTACAGTTGGGAACTTCCCTCGTTAGCTTTGCCAGAATAAACCGTCAGGTGCTGAAGTGGATTAATGCCCAGGGCTGCCTGGCTACCTGGCGTGTGCCCCTCTTGCCAAACTGGGTGGCCACTCTGTAGTGAGAAAATGTTTGTCATGTTGTCCTGTCCCTGTGTGACTTCTTCCAGAAACGGAGAGCATGGGACACGGAATAAACAAGATAGAAAACCACTGGGCCTTGAGGACGTGTTTTCTTATGTTAATTAGTGATTTCTGATGATTTTACATTTTTATATTTAGTTTCTATCTCCTTTGGGAAATTTCTGAATGATCGGCTGGTTGGATTTCATCAGGAATGAAACCAGTGTCCTCAAGCAAGGGGCACGGAGGGGCCAGCCTCTCTGGGTGGACCCAGGCCCTGCCGCTGTTAGGACCTCTCCCCCCCCCACAGGCCCCTTTGCCTGTCCCACTGCCTCCTCCAGGCTGAGTCGGTACAGTGGTCCCTGGGGCGGGGGGTGGGGGAGGTGACACCGTCCCCGGGAACCCGAGCGTGGCTGATACAGAGGTACTTGTGTTTACTCTTTTTGTATTGATCTTCGCTTACCTAACTCCTCGGTGTCCCTTTCGGCCACACTGGCGGCTCCCCGAAGCGGGGTCTGGAGCACCTTTCTTTCGCTGTATTTCCAGTGCCCGCCACATGGCGCGCACTTGTCCCGCGGGGGGCGCGCTCCGCCCATACGAACCTGCGTGCAGGAGATGAAACCAGCGTGCGAAAATGCGTAGGGTACGGGCATTTGGGGCAGAGATTGTGAGAGTAAACTGCAGGGACCCGTGCTTCATCTGCATGCGGAGACGGCCAGCCTGGGAGGGCCCCGTGGAGCCGCCTCGCTCATTTGTTCTTATGCCTTTATGTTCTTTGTAAGGACTTTGCTAACACCCCTAACACGGCACCCCTAACACGGTAACTTTTTTTATTTTAGCATCATAACAAGATGAACATAGGTTTTCATGTCAATTAACATATAATTACATCATCATTAGAACACTTCACTACATGCGTCATGGTTTTAAGTCAGTCCTTTATTGCTGGTCGCTGGTTGACCAATTGTTGACAGTATGAATCAGACTTTCTGTAGATAGTAAATATTTCAAGCTTTGTGAACCGTTTTTGGTCTCTACCATGTATTCTTTTTTTCCGTCACAAACTATGTGGGGTTTTTTCAAGGGATCTGTTAAAAATGTAGAAACCATACTTAGGTCCCATGCAGAGACAGGCCCGCCTGCACTCGGTTCACCAGGCTGAGGTTCGCTGCCCCCCTGGCGTGAGCAGCTCTGTCGTGCGTCCCAGACAGCACTTGCTGTACGTCTGCCCCTGCCCGTGGCCTAAGCCGTTAGAGGTAGAATTAAGACCGTGGAGTAATGGATACCGGGTTTGAAGCTCTTCGTCAGCACTATTAAAGCCGCCCCCCCAGAGGTCATGCCGGCAGCCTCCTCACCGTCACTGCCTGGAAATTCCCTTTTTCCTCACAAAGATGGAATGTTTTGATTATTTTCATTTTTGCCATTTTGGGAGGAAATAAACGGTATCTAATTGTCATTTGAGTTTTTGTTTCTTAAATAAGTAGGGTGCTAAATATTTTTTCCTATTTATGAGCTTTTTATGTTCTTTATGAACTGTAATTATGTCCTTAGCCCCTTTTTCCATTGGGATGTTTGTTTTTCTTACAAGAGGTCTTAGCTAGAATTTATATGAAACTTTTTCCCCCAGTTTTCTTGGTTGTACTGTAAGGGTTTTTGTTTTTCCTTTGTGTTTTGATGTTGTTCTGTAAAAGTTTGAGGTTTTTGTGCTTCACCACTGTCCTCAAATCTACTTTTGTTTTACAAGTTTTTCTTGTTATGAAATGCTTAAAACAGGCCTTCAGACTCACCAAGGTAACTCATCAGCTTTTTCTTCCAGTGCTCAAAAAAAAATGTTTTTAACGTTTATTTTTGAGAGACAGAGCGAGCAAGTGCACGCGCGCGCGTGTGTGTGCGAATGGGGGCGGGGCAGAGAGAGAGGGAGACGCAGAGTCCAAAGCAGGCTCCAGGCTCCTAGCCGTCAGCCCAGAGCCCGACGCGGGGCTCGAACCCAGAGACCGTGAGATCGTGACTTGAGCTGAAGTTGGACGCTCAACTGACTGAGCCACCCAGGCGCCCCTCTTCCAGCACTCTTCTAAAGTTCTGTGTCATTTGTGTTCAATGCATCTGGAATACGAGTCTTAAGTGGGGATCCGATTGGGGTTTTCCAGATAGTTTGCCAGATGGATTCTGATGGAAGAATCCCTTTTTCCCCCACTGGTTTGCACTGCAGTAGCGGTCACATGTCAAACTCAGCCTGTGACGGGGCGGGTGGCAATGCCGGGTAGCAGGTGGAGCTGGGTATTTCTTGTCTGTCTTGCCTTAGGGGGGTCGAGGCAGCAATTTGTGTTTGGAAAGCGTGTGTCAGAATCCGGGTCTGGGGTTCTGATATGCTCTCTGTTATGGGGACCGGGGCTCAGAGGACAACCATCGACGGGGACAGGGGAGGTGTCTGTGCTGGCATCTAACTGTGGAGGGTGTAAAGGGACAAAGGGGGGGGGGCAGTTGCAGTCAGATACTTGGAGATCTAGTGAACACTATGTGAGGTGACAAGAGTGTCGGGGACTCTCTAGACGGGAGGGAGAGCGGGCCTTCGGGTTCCCTCAGATTCATACAGCCCGGAGTGCCAGCCTGCCCCCCCCCCCCGCCCCCGCCTGCAGGCCTCGCCGGAAACGCACAGCCACAGCATAGTTTCTGTCAAAGGCCTTCCAGTTTACCTGCAGGAAAGCAAATTAGAGCATATTAAGTTGATTGAAACTCACTCTGAACCTAATCCTGTAATCTTTCACCTACATTTGCAGACCTGGATTAAGCCCTTGGGGAGTTTCTTGGTGATGATTTTTCATGTCAGTAGAGAAATTTAGGAGGGTGCTGGAAAGTATGTCTGTTTTGTACAGACAAGACGGTGGAACTCTTCAAAGACTGGAAAAACGCAGGAGAGCCTTTGGGCGGTGAAATACTTTGTAGGTTAGTAACAGGTAAACACCTGATTAAGGAGACTTTACAAAAGAATAGCATTGTAACCGCACGTGATTCACTGGGAAGACAAGACGTCGCCCCCTGTGACAAAGGGCTCCCACCTGAGTGTCTGTGAGGTGACGTGTCTGTGAGACTTGGCGAGGCGACCCTTGCGTGCCTGACCAGCTCCGTCCCGGGGGGACCTGTCTCATGCACGGGAGTGGACACACGCGCTGGTCGAGCCCAGCCTGTGGGACGGGTGGGAGGCAGCCTGTGAATGCCCAGTCATGGGAACTGGCTCGTGAAATGCTAGTATCTGTGCCATGGCAGGCGAGGAACCCCAAAACCATCTGAAACGGTGAGGGATGCCTGTGAAAAAGTAGAGCGCACATGCCCCCGTGCCTCTGAAGAAAAACGCGTGTGCCGGAACACAGCTCTGCCTAGAAGAGAGGCTCGAGGTGCAGATCCGATGTGAATGGAAATTATTTCTGGGTGGGATCATCACGTATCACAAAAGGAAAGATCTTGCCCTGTGTTTTTGTAGCTTTATCCCTCAAACAGGTCCAGGCTGCTTTACTATGGAGTCACTTTCAAAGAACGGCTTTCCGCAAACACGCCTCCTCATAAGCGAAGTCCACGTGCCTCATTCCCACATACTCCTTTCCACTCTCTCTCCCTCCCGTGAGCGTAAAGCGGACTAAGGCGTGGGTGTGGGACAGTGTACGTGCAGTAGCATCTTCAGAAACTCCTGCACGGGGACCCCGCTACCACCGAAGGAGCGGTGACCGCAGCCACAGCTTAGCACGCAGGGCCCCCGTGTGAACCGGGCCGGTGGGCTCGTCCGCAGCCCCTGCAGGGGGGGCGAGGGGGGGCCGAGGCCCAGCCACCAGCACCACGCGCCCGCGGGCCCCGGGACTCGTAGAAGCGTTGTGTTCGGGGTGCGGGCAGGCTTTGTCAGGGAGACTGGCACGTGTGGATGCGGCGTGAAGACCACTCCCACGCGGGTGACACGAGCCGGCGTCCAGAGCTGAAGACTGGTTGGCCACGTAAACAGTGGAACGAGGGCCAGATGGGGTCTGTGGCAGCAGGCATGATTTGGAGAGCCCGTGATCTCTTCCTTTCTCTCTGTGTTGCAGCCTCCCAAAGTGAAATGCCTGACCAGGATCTGGCACCCCAACATCACAGAGACGGGCGACATATGTCTAAGGTGGGTTTCTCTTCTTTCCCGTCCCAGTGTTTGTGAGCACTGGGCGTTCGGACAGGTTGTCTCCGCTGAGAGAAGATTTTGAGGCTGGGCTAAGATCAGGGAGGTTTGGGAAACCGCCCTCAGGGCTTTGGGCCGCACTCTCCTGACTGGAGGGCCCCCCACCCCCAGCCTGCCTCTGCCTCCAGCCCCACGTCCTCCTGGGCCCTCTGGTGGCCAAGACCACTGCCGGTCCCGGTGCAGCCTGTCGCCTGCCCAGGATGCTCCCTCTGGGGCTCCTTGCCCTTTCTTCCCCTTCTGAGGTAGCGACAGGCTGCAGTCCCTCCGTGTGGCTGATTTGAGCCAAGAAGGCAACATGTGGTTAGTAAAATCCAGGGGAGGGGGAGGAGTGTAGATGTCCAGTTTAAGAAGACCTGGCCATTTGTACTTAAGATGCCCTCTCTTTACCGAAACAGTCTTGATGTGCATGAGCAGGACGACATCCCAGAACTTCGTGTCACTTGTGGCCTGTGTGTGCCCCTCCCTCCCAGTGGGGGATGATCAGGGATCCGCGATTCCCCACTTCTTAAGGCTCATGTAGAGACCTGGAGAAGGTGTGTGGTTTGTTGTTTGTAAGTAAGTTTAGCACTCGGGCTTTGTCTTGGTGCGTCCTGCCAGTCTCTAGCGGGGGGGTGTCGGTGCAGGGCCTCTGGTGCCAGACCGCCTCACGACGGCGCGGTGTGACTTCAGCAGGTTATGTAACCGTCAGCCGCGGCCTGCAGAGGGGGCGTTAGCATTTCCTCTGCTTCCCTCCTGCGATTCAGTCCCCCTTCTCCCTCAACGGTCAGCACCGGCTCCCAGGTCAGCTCGCATGTGGTGACCCCATTCCTGCAGATCAGCCCCCTTTTTTATAGACAGTTAGAAACGCATTTTACAAGAGGCTCCCTTTTTCAAATCTGTCCTTTGAGTATCAACACTTCTAAAATCTGACTTCTCCAGCGTTAGGTTGTACATGGTACCCACTCCAGCCTTGTCCCCCGAGGCCGTTGCCGGGGCTCGCTCTCCGGGGGCTCCGCGCACTCTTTCTCTGTCCCGTCCCTTCCTCGGTAGCAATTAAGGCCAGAGCGGGAATTCCTCTCGTCACTTTTGCCATCTTCTGAGAAATCACGTTCTAGCAAAGTATCAGGAGAGCTCAGCAGATGGCCGCCAGCAACAAACTCCAGAAACCTCAGAGGAAAATCATTGATAGATTTGGCCGCATTCAAATTAAGAATACAGAACACAGAAGTGAGAGGGAAAAGGTCAGCTGTGTTACATCCTTCGTATGTCCTTGGTCTTTACCACTCGGTATGAGAAAGGTGGACACAGCCACGAGAAAAAACGAGCACCAGCTACAAGCAGTGACTCGTACGAGAGTCACAGGTGGGTGGGTGGGAAGGCTCTGAGGGGTGTTTAGTCTCCGTGGTAACCAGCGAGGCGCCTGGAAACGATGAGGAGCCACTCACCACTCCTCAGACTGTCTGGTACGAAAGCAGATATCCGGTGGGATGTGAGAGAGGGGGAGACAGCAGGCTGTCACATCATCACGGGAGGGTGGTTCTATCTGGGTACTTTTGTTGGTCCTTCAGATCTAAGGTCTCCATTTAACTTACATTTGCCCTTGGACTCATCAGCTGTACTTGTAGGGATTTATTTGTGGGAAGTAAGGTACCAGATTTAAGTATAAAGACCTCATCTAGTGAAAAACGAGACCGCGTCCAGCGGTGGCTTAGTCCACAGCTGACTTGTGGCGTCTCCTGAATAAAGAGAAAGACAAGCCTGGCCCACGCCCTCCTGGTCCATAGTGAGTGCCGGGCACCAGCTACCTGGATCCCTCACTCAGCACTACTGACCGGTGCCTGCTGCTCTGGGGGCCTTGTCTGGTACACAGCGGTCCTTCCCTGTCTCTGTGAGTCTTGCTCTGCTCCCACCGGCGGCCCTGCCCTCCTCCTGGCTCAGGGTCAGAGGTGAGAGGTGCCGTGTCTGTGGGATTAGAGGGCCCCGGGCCTGGATTCCAGTGGTTGCACTCGAGACTTTTTCTCCTGGGGTCCAAGCTTCTGGCGTAGTCCCTAAGGCACCGTCTGCTCCCTTGGCTGCTGCCCTCGCTGATGGCCTGTCACCTGAGCTCCTGCAGGATTGCCACCTGCTGAGGCTGGGCTAGAACTTCCAGTGACCCTGTGCTCCCTCCACAGTGTCACTCTGCCCAGACCTGTGGCTTGCGACCATGGGCGCCGCCTGCCCGATTATGGGCACTCCCCACTTCTGCCCGTCACTGCCCTTGCTGGGCGCACCTGGCCTCCGGGTTTAGAGCCCTCCTGCTCTGGCTGTGCTGTCGGCGGGGAAGCTCGAGGGTTCTGACTGGTCAGCCAGTTCAGCCGGCTTCGTTCCTTTCCTCCGCCCGTCAGCTCATGGTGGTGTTCTTTGCTTTACGGGGCTTGCCGGCTGGTGGGAGACAGGCATTAAACAGGTAAACACGTATATGATAAGGTCCATAAAAGAAGGATGAGAATCCAGGAAGGATTCTTCTCCCTGCCTCAGTGAAGAAATCTGTCACTGGATCGTATAAACACCAGGACCTGGCAGATGGTTTCCAGAAAGTTACTCAGATCTGTACAGGTTTCATGTCAGGCACAGGCCTCTGCAGGGCAGAGCCTTCTTTTTAAGGCTCAGAGTAAGTGGTAGTGGTCAATTTAAGGTTTTGTTTATTCCAACAAATCTTGGGCAATTAAGATTACAGCATATTTATATTTTCTCCTGATTGTAATTGATTTATCTGAACTTGAACACACTACGATTCAAAAATTCTGTTCACAGTAACAGTTAAGACCCAGACAGCCAGATACTGAGAGCCTGACACCGACATGTGACCTTAAGAAATGTTAGGTACGGATCAGAGCAACGGTGCGATACAACTCAGCAATGCCAAACTAAGTTTTCCCCAGAAAGGAACTTGGCAATGAATTATAGTTTTTCAAAGTATGGAAAAATCATTTATGTGAGAGTATCGAATGGCGTTTATAGCTGGTGGAACCGTGATGAAAAGGACCCTGAGGTCCAGCTTGAGAGATAGGGCCTCACGGTACCTCCAGAGCCGTGTGCCCCTTCTCCGAACACGGTCCTCCCACCCACCCACTGCTGAGGACCATCCGGAGGTTTGGGTTAATCCACCTATATCCTTCATTTTCTCCTTTTGAGCTTTTTAAAGACAAAAACAGACAGGGTGTGAAAACGTGCGCTAGGAGCTGTTGTCAGGGTCAGCCCGCAGCCCCCAGCGAGCTGCCCGGGTGCGGAGGACCGTCATTCCCCATGCCCTTGGGCGTGTGGCCGCTGCGCGCCGTGCCTTCTCTCCTCCGTCCGTCGGAGAGATGGCCGTGCCTCCCTCGTGGGTCGCGGAGGCATCAAGTGAGGTCAGGGTCGTTCTGACACACGCGTAGGAGGCCCTGAGTGCTAGGTTGACAGGTGTGCGTGGTGTCTTTAAGCTCCCGCGTGCGTCCAGGATCAGAGCCCTGCGTGGACAGGCAACAAGGATGGCACGAGAGTTGGCCTTGCGGGCGTTCGGCCTCAGAGGTGGGGAAGGCCCGCGGCAGCGAGACGGAGGCTGCGTGCGAGGCCACGGGGGAGACGTGGGGCACGGGCGGGGCGTGGCGGCAGCGTCCGGCACGTCGGCGGCTCACGCGACCGGAGGCTGCCCTCGCTGACCACTGCGCCCTTCTGCGTTTCAGTTTACTGAGAGAACATTCGATCGACGGCACCGGCTGGGCTCCCACAAGGACGTTAAAGGTAGAGTGCAGTGCTCTTGACCGCGGGCCCGGAGGCCCCTCCCTCCGGGAGCCGGTCTCCTTGCCGTCCTGTCCACAGCCTACTCCCTCCTCAGCCCCTGCCCGCCTGCCCGCCAGGGGTGCTCGGCCCAGCATCTGCCCCGGCCGGTTCCTCTGCCCCCAGTTCTCTCCGGGGCAGCGGGGCGTTCTCGTTTTCTCCGCTCACCTCTCCCCTGTACCGTTTGTGCCTCAGCTCATTCACTGTTCTTCTCTTCCTCCGTCCCCAGTCTTGTGAGGCGCCTCACTCTCAGAGGAGAAGGGAGGAGAGCAGCCGGGCGGGTAGAGGGCAAGGAGGGAAAGGACGGATGCGGCCTCTGTTCCAAGTTACAGGGAGTTACAGGGAGCTGGCTGGGACAGGCGGTGGGTGGCAGGACAGCGGCCAGGTTTGCCCTGAGGGAGGGGAACGGGGAGCTTGCTTCTGTGTAGGCCTGAGTTGGTTCTGGTGGTGAGCGTTACGGGCACCCCAGGAGACCACCGGCTGTGGCTTCAGCTCGAGGCTGTCCTGCCGTGGCATCCGTAGGACGCCTGCGCTTTGCTTGCCGCCTCATCTTTTCGTCAGAAGCAGTCAGAGCTACCGGCCGGCGTTCGCTCCGTAGTGCACCTGACTCCTGCCGTCGTTTCCGATGGGACACGAAACACGCAGCCGGAGCCCTTGCCCTGGCGCTGGGTTCCCAGCCTGCGCTTCCCTCAGCCCGAGGCTCGGTCATCTGGACCAGGCCCGTTTTCCTTGGTGACCGTGTCCTGCTCTGACACTGACCGTCATACCAGCCCCACCCAAAAGGGTCGTGGGCGTCCCATCAGCGTGTTTGGGACGCTCTGAGACTGGCGGGCACGTCGCACCGTGCCGTCTTCCTCCCTGTCCCCCTCCCCTTCTCTTCCCACGTCTCAGGAGCGGTGTTTTCTCACACGTTAACTTTGGCTCAGTCATGCACGGCTTACAAAAGCTGTCCTAACTAAAACCACTCGTAAGTCCAATTCTGTGCCAAATGCACAAAAAATAAGCATGGCTGGCAAGCGAGATGCTGCGTGGGATGCTGTCCCTTGGGTCACAAGGGGGAGCCCGGGCAGGCCTGGGCCACGTGTGTGCAGGGGCCCTCTCCCCACCATCCGTCACACGTGAACCCTCTGGGCCCTGCCTGTGGAAAGAGCTGCTGGGGATGAACTGACCTCATTCGTTATGTGCCTACTTACTGGTTCACCTCACAGAGACCATCCTCACCCCCGTCCCCTGCTCTTAGTGGAGGACACTGAGGCCCAGAGAGGCGTGCGTGGGCCACAGTGGCCCACAGGTGACTGACTGCACCGGCTCTGGGGCCCTGTCTAATGCTGTGCGTGACCACACCTGGAGGGGGCAGCACCAAGTAGGCCCTTTGGGGGAGGGGCCCAGGGAAGGAGTTTGGGGCCCTGTCCCGGAGTCGGAGGCCAGAGGACACCGCGCACTTCCACAGGCCCGGCCGTGGATCCTCCCGAGGTGTGGTCTGAGTATCGCCTGGGGCTGAGAATCAGCCTAAAAAAAGACAAGGCTGGAGCTGACGGCAAGGAAGGCTGAAAGGGAATCTGTGGTTGAGTCACAGATGGCCAGTCACTCCAGAGCGAACACAGTGGTTTTCCATTTTGTTTTAATGGAAATTTCTGATCTTTGAATGTTAGGAAACGTTACTAGCCTTCCTTGATTTTTGAAATAATTAGAGCAAAATTGTTAGGAGGCCCGTGGGCCCATGGGTGATGAGCTTACCTGCAGTCCCCAAGAGGCCACAGGTGCAGAAACAACAAATTTTATTGTAAAGATGACTCTCCAGAAGTCTGGACTACATGAGAGGGTGGCGAGGACGAGGTGGTGTCGGTGGGTTTCTCCTGAGCAGATGCCCCTGTCTTGGGCTGGGCCTCACCCGCGGGCACTTCACATGGTCCTTGATTCTGTGCTTCCTGCCCATACTGCTCACCTCCACATTCCCAGAGCCTGTTGTCACACTGAAGAGAAGTTGTTTTTTTTTTTTTTAAGTTTCCGTCTTGGGAAAAACAGAGCACGTGGAGGATAAATTCTGACATGGTGCAATCCCGATCTCTTTGTCGCGCGTTTGAAAGACTTAGTGCACGAGAGCCTGAAACTTGTTTTCTTCTTTCTTTCTCGTTCCAGGATGTTGTTTGGGGATTAAACTCTTTGTTTACTGTAAGTACATTGACCAGAATCCCGAGTTTTTCTTGATTACTCTGCCTCCTGGTTTTAAACATCCCGTTAAGGATCACACAGAGGGATTGAAAACACAGTGCCCTGAGCAACATGCTGACCCCCTCGTTTCTGTCATATTCTTACTAGTTAGAGGAACTGAGGGGGCTTTGGGGTAGCACATGGGGAAGGGGGCCCTGGGAGCCCTGCTGGAGTGGCTGTCTCGGCCCTCTGGGGCCGGGGCGGGGGCTGGTGCCATTCTGCTTCGTGTGGGCAGCCGTTCCTACGGGGGCACCTGGCCCGGCCCCACTTCATGTGTGTCCTCACCGGCAGCCCTCTTCCCTCCCACGTGTCCTGGTTTGGGTGAAGGCGTATGTGGTCACACGACTTCTAGACTTTTCACAAACCTAGATCCGTAGAGTTGTTGTCTCCTCAGTGACCAGCTGCCCAAGTTTACTATCCTCAGAAAACAGCATGTCACAGGCAGGGGCTGGAGGGCAGGCAGGGGGCATGGGGAGAAGCTAAAAGCTCGTATTTGAACTTTTTATATAATATTCTTTTGACTTTTTACATTTTGGTCATAAAAGAGCTTTCTCTAAAAGAAATAAGCTTCAGGGGTGCTTGGGCGGCTCAGTCGGTTGAGCGTCCGACTTCAGCTCAAGTCATGGTCTCACGGTTCCTGGGTTCAAGCCCCGTGTTGGGCTCTGTGCTGGCAGCTCAGAACCTGGAACCTGCTTCGGATTCTGTGTCTCCCTCTCTCTGCCCCTCCCCTGCTTGGGCTCTGTCTCTCGCTCTCAAAAGTAAACATTAAAAAGAATTTTTTTAAAGAGATAAGCTTCAGAGATCTGTCTCTGCGGAGGGGGATAAAAGCTGTGATACTTTTAAACTCAACGTCCATGAAAATGAGCCCATCCTGGTCAGCGCACAGAACGGCGGGGTGTTGGAGGGGCAGCTTCCTGGCGCCACGGCAGGAGTGTGACGCAGCATCCGGGATCACGGTGCTCTGCTCTTACCTTCAGCAAGAATAAAAAGCCGCGGAGCCTCGAAATTAGGCCCTCAAGCTCCCGCCTCCCTTTGCCTTCTCCTGTGATGTCCCGGGTAACCACCTGCGGCACCAGCCACAAACCCCGCAGCTTCTGGCTTCGGCCCCCCCTTAACCTAACCCTGAGAAGGCAGCGCTCAGGGGCACCGAGCCTCTGTCATTTGCTTGTGATTGTGGTTTGGCTTTTCCATTGCCGTGTACGGTTTACTTCTGAGCCGTGAGGGCTGCGGCATGAGGGAAAATCCACCCAGCTGGTCGTGCTGCTGCTGCTTTGATTTAGCTCTTAATCTAGTGCAGCCCCCCATCTCCAGTGCTCCAGGCCTCCCCGATTCTGAGGAGCCAACCAGAATTGCTGATGAAGCCCGATGGTTATTCCAGCCAATGTACTCGTTTTAGGTCAGATACGTGGTAAGGAAGACAGAGAATTTTGTGTGTCTCGTGGTCTTTATATGCATCAGGTATCTCGTGTGTGTGCTTTGTATTTTTGCCAGTGTCTGGGACTTAGAGTTGATCTATTACAGAGCATAGAGGCCTCTGTGATTTCCTTGCAATATTTGTGACATATTGGTCATACCTTGTTATTTATTCCTAAGTCAGAAATACAGTCCCCAAACTTAACGTTTCTCCTGAAGAGAAGTACAGGCGTCTTTGCAGTGGCCACGATGGCTCTGGAAAGGAGGGACTTCTCCGAAGGACAAATGTCACTACCTTGGTTTTTAAGAAGAGGTATCGGGCCATATAGAGATAAGGCACGGCCTCTGATTTGAAATCTTTGAGGAGAGAGGAGTAGCTATTCCAGAGTTTTCTTTTTTAAGATTTTATTTTTTTTAAGTAACGTCTCCGCCCAACCTGGGGCTCTATCTCACAACCTCAAGATCAAGAGTCACGTGCTCCACTGACGGAGCCCCCCCAGAAGCCCCCCAGGATTTTCTGAGGCAGAAAGGTCTGCGGGGATGGGCCTCCTGGCACTGTGGCGCTCACTTGGGCTCCACACGCCATTCCTGCTGGGTACGAGTGCCGTGCTGTGAAGGAGGGTTAATGGATAAAGAGAAGATCCAGTTAAGGTCAGCCTGGAAGGAAGCCACAGACCTGCAGCGGCAGAGATGTTCATCACAAAGTAAAGCAAGAAATGAGTTCTTGAAGACAAGAGTGGGATTTTTATTCGGAAATGCTAACGAGAGTGGCTCTTTATCAAGAGTAGCATTAGAACTTAATGCGGTCACCATCCTCCATTTTCACCAAACTTTGGACAGTTGTATGTAAACATCCCCAGTCCTTCAGTCAGCCGTTCGCCCACATTTTGAAGAAGACACCCACACGTTCGGCACGCTTCCGTCCCGAGAGCCGTGAGCCGTGAGCCGTGATGGAGTTTCTCTAGCTTGTCCCGTGGCTGATTAGCTTCCCGTCTCCTGGTTCGTAAAGTGAACACATGTGACAGCGGAAGAACGGGTTCTTGCCATGGTTTACTTTGAGTTTTTCTCTCTTTAAGGATCTTTTGAATTTTGATGATCCGCTGAATATTGAGGCTGCAGAACATCACCTGCGGGACAAGGTAAGCTCGCGGCAGCACCCTGGGTTGGTGGCTTTCTGTCTCTTGAGCAGATAAACACGAGGCTGAGAATGTAGGTCTGGCCTGCAATTTAAAGCCATTGATAAGCAATTGATAAGTAATGTCTGACCCAAGGTCAGACAGAAGGGCTTTTATTAGATGTGGTTTCCTAGTAGAATTCAATCCGCGGGATTTAAAGCCAGTAACTGTCAGTTTTCCTGACCAACCGTGTGGGGCCCAGCGACCACCATCGCCCTGCCCGTCCTCCCGTTGCACTTAGGCTCATACGCTCGCTTTGCGGTTTGGTTGTGCTCCAGCATAATTGGATCCCGTTTATTACTCTTAATCTTCAATTCCTTTTTTTTTTTTTTTTAACTTTTTTCCTCCAAGTCTGTGAATAAACCATCACTCACCCATTTTAGGAACTAATGGTCCATAAAATGGCTCTCCTGTACTTTTTTCAACCATTTCATTGTGGGCACTCAGGTTTTTCCCATGTTTTTCCCCCCCAACTATGACGGTAATGCAATAAATATCCCTTGTACGCACATCCTTAAAAGTACACGAACAGAGTGTAGGAGCAGGAGTCAGGGTGACGGCCCTGTGACTGAGACGGGGCTGTGAGAGACTGATCGGCTTTAGTTGGGGCCAAGCCAACCAGCAAGGCCTAAGCAGACGCAGCTGCAGGGCTAACTTGGTTTAGTCATAGAGCCTTGAGTTGCATTTTCTGAACCAGATTCCTCCCTGGTGAGCCCTCCGCACCCCAGAAGTTAGCCACCCAGCGCTGTTCCCAACACCCAGCCTGAACATGTGAGGTTCTAAATGCTGCGCTTAAGAGCGGGTGCTTCTGTGTACGTGAGGCCTGCTGCGTGTGTGTGCCAGAGTGTGTGCTGTTACCTACAACCTCGGGCAGAGGGGCGAAGAGAGGTGCTGCCTCAGCAGGGCCCCAAAGGGGGGCAGGAGTGCCCGCGAGAGCCGCGCCCCCCAGCACGAATCTGACACAGGCTCACGAGACCATGTGACGGGCACAGCAGGGGCCAGTGTGGCGTGCAGTGGGACTGCGGGGTCAGTGGGAGCTTCCGGTCAGGCAGAGGAGGCTGGGAGCAGCAGGGGCCTTCAGGAGGAGCCGGGGTGCGCGGGCCCCGGGCAGGGGTGCCCCCCGGCTGCTCTCACGGCTTGTGCTGCTTGGCAAAGCCTTGGTTTGTCCGCTGCAGCGACGAGCCCTTGCGGGTGTGCTCAGGGCCCCATTCACATTGTCACTCCACTTGCCGCTGTCCCTGACAAGGGCTTCCCCACTCAACACTGTGTCTTATAGAAACCTAGTCAGGGGGAGAAAGGGCTGATAATGGGAATACTTCCAGGGCCACGTGGAGAAAGCCCTGTTACCCGTGGCCTATCCGTTTATTTCTCTTGGAAGGTTGCTTTCCATTCTTTGGATGAAATAAGGGGAAAACTTGCGTTTATAAGCTCTCAGCCCCAGTGAGCTGGACCTAAAGTCCTCCAACAGTGATGCCTCCACATGAATTCTAGGAAGTGCCCCAGCCCCACCCATGTCCTTATGCCGAGTCATGATGACAGTGACTGAACTTTTCTCGTTACTTTATTTCGTGGCCATTGTTCCTCTAAAGTTTCATGGTGGCCACTTCAGTGCCAGGTGAGGGGCTAATAACACTCAAGGATCTGTTGATGCACAATCACTGTCCCCAGGGAGTGCACATGCTAGTGAGCAGAGGGGGTGGGCGTTGGTGGGGCAGGAGGCGGTGATGGGTTCCCTGTCGTATGTGGGGTGCTCAGAGAAAGCCTTTCTGATAAGATGAGTAGAGATCTGGTGTGAACCAAATGGATATCAGGGAAGAGCATTCTGGAGTGTTGACAGCAGCGCAAAGGCCCTGAGGCGGGAGTGTGCTGGGGTGTTCGGAGAAGACTTAGAGCAGAGTTGTGGGACAGCCGTGACATAGAGAGCAGCAGCAACCTTGGGTGGCCTTTCCGGACTCTGTCCCACACACTTCTCAAAGACCGTTCACTCCCCTGTTAATCTCCACGAGGGAGGGACTCTTGTTATCCCTGATTTGCTGCTGGGGAAGTAGAGCCACCAAGGAGGTAAGAGACTTGCCAGGAAGGGGCAGAGCCCAGGATGTGAACCCAGGCACGTGGGCCTTGCTCGGTGGGCCCTCAGGCAGGGGCGGAGGTGGGATGCACGAGGGCGTCCTGGAGGCCTTGGGCTCCAGCTTCGTCCTGGGTGAGGGGAGAGCACAGGGGGTAAGAGAGCAGAGGCAGTTTTGGTCTCGAGGGCTGGACGGGGTGGGGGTGCCCGTGGGGTCCTCACATCCTGCGAGCTTTGGTTGCGGCCCCTTAGGCGCTGACGGTACTGCTGGCCTCTGGGTGCTGTGGGAACGGCCAAGTCGGGGCCACCGGGAGGGCCGCCAGAGCTCCCCACTTGCGTCACCAAACCATTTCCAGACCCTTAAACCAGGAACCCGCCGACCTCGAAAGGGTCACTACGTGAGTGGAGTGTGGGCAGAGGAGGAGCTGCTCGGGCCGGGACTGGCCACCGGAGGGTGCGGTCCTCGCAGGGCCCCCCAGGGGCCCTGCTGTGCTCCAGACGACGTGCGGCGGGAAGGCACTGCTGCAGGGCGGCCCCTTGCTGTGTTGTAGGAGTTAAGAGGGGTGAGGTCTGCCTGTCCGATCACAGCGTCCCCACGCTGAACACGTGTGTTGTGAGGTGGGCGCGTAGCCCCAGGGCCTCTCGCCCGGTCCCGCAGGGCCCGGGACCTCGGGCGCTAAGCTTAGAGCAGGCCTGAGGGACACACCTGGGGTGCTTCCTGCCCGTGCCGGCCTGGAGGTGCTGAGGGCCACGCCGCCTCTCTTCAGCGGATGTGTTGGGCTCTGCCCGGCGCCAGGGAGGGGCCCCTGCCGCAGGCCCACCCCTTGGCACAGCCGTCCCTCGGATGGCGGGCCACACTCGTGCCGTGAGAAGTGGGTACGTTTCCAGTAGGCAGCAAGGTCTGCGGGGGTCGTCCTAGGAATTCCGATCTGGACGTGGGTCTTCGGAGAGCAGCAGCTGTGACTCACCCCCAGTTGTGGTCAAGAGCCCTGTCCTGACCTCCGTTGTCCCCTTGAGCACACTGTGGGCCACAGTCTCCCCATCTGCAAAGCCAAGGGTCTTAGGCTTCCGCTTGGAGACTCTGTGTTTGCGTCCCGCCCACGGCGGACACCGGAGCAGCAGGGAAGTGGCTCTCGGCTCCTCGGGCCTCTGGTTGTCCTGCGGCCGTGGCAGCTGGGGGCCGGTGGGGCCAAGTCCTGCCGGCGCTCTCCAGAGCACGCAGCGGCTCCTTGGCTCGGGTGGGTCCCACGCGTTCCGGAAGTGGTGCTTCCCTCGCTAACTCGCTCCCTCTTGTTCCTTCTCCCCCGATCCCTCTCGCTCCACAGGAGGACTTCCGGAATAAAGTGGAAGATTACATTAAGCGTTATGCCAGATGATAGGAGGAGGAGACGGTGGGGCTGCGGACTGTGTGTTGTAGGCTTGTCCCCAACCGCAACCAAAAGGGAGCCTCCTCCCCAGCCCTCGCGCTCCCTCAGACCCCCGGGTCGTCCGCATCCTGTGACCACGCTGTCCCGAGGAAGAGCCTCTGCACGACCGCCCATTGTAGATGGAGAGTCCCACATAAATACAGCAGGAACATGTGTCTGGGGTCCGAAAGAGTTGTCTGCTTACCTTAACATGTTTACTTTTTGGAAACTGTACTGTATAGGCTGTTGATGAGATTCCTGAGCAGTTGTCATGAACTCAGAGTTGAGGCTAGCGCTTGCTTTGTCCCCTTTTCCCCAAGCCCTTCCCCCCCGCACACGTGATGCTGGTGATGTGCTCAGTGTAGCTCGCAGGTGGGCCGTAAGAAGCCCGCTACACACTGTGATTGGATGCAGATTCTCTCAGCTCCTTCCTGCCGACGTTGGTCCTGCCTACCTGTCATGAAGCTTCCCAGAATGCATAGTCATTCACTGTAGATCTCTTACTGAAATGCGTATTTTATTTAATGTAAGTATATTTTGGAACAGATTTGTAATTTGTACAATTTAATGCTTTAATTATTTTTTTCTATCTTCATTTAGTTTGTATTTTCATTGTATAGAGCAGACAGGAAGATGCTGGGGAGAAATACAAAGAAAATATGAAAGACACATTATTCCTTCTGTCCAAGTGAAACAAGAATTTGGCTTCTAAAAAATCAACTCTTTGGGGTCCAGTTGGGGCGAGGAAGTTTTTGGAACCTTCTGAAGCTAGATCTGGGTGGTTTAAAACAAAAGGCAGGGAGCCCTTTCCCACCTGCTGCCCAGAGGAAACCGGCCAGAGCCCAGATCAGGCAGGGGCTTGGTGTCTCCACAGTGGCCTTGTGGTTGCGAGCCAGTAAGCAGTGCCAGGGGGCCTCGGGTCCTGAGGGAATCAGCCACCCATGTCTCATGCCCTGAGACCGTGCCTGTGGCCTTCTGAGCTTGCTGTGTTTCCGGGCCATCTGCAGGGAGCCTCCTAGGGCCTTGCAGGGCTGGGAATCAGCAGCAGCATCCAGTCAGACTCAGGCCGGTGCACTTCAGAGGAAGAAAACTAAGGAGGCAGGTGGCTTTACTCCAGCAGTTAGATATCTGTCTGACCCAGTGAAATCAAATGCAAAATAAATAATTGTAGGGTTTTCACCTGCTGCCTGCCTGGCATAGTCAAGTTTAACAGCCTCCTCTGACCTCTGGATCCCCCCCTCTCTGCCATCTCCCCAGCCTGGTGTGTTTTTCCTCGTTTATAATGCACTATCTGATTATGAGATCAGTGTGTCCTAGAGATGGGCAAGGAGGGAATGTGGGCCATGCTTCCTTCCCATTTGTAATCAGGAATTGTGCCCGTTGGACTGAGGGGGCCCTGACCGATCAGCCACACCTCTGGTGCACAGCGCAGGAAGAGTGGGGCCGGATCGAGGGCATGGTGGCAGCTGGGAGGCTTGGGGCCTGTGAGGAGGACAACAGTAACCCTGCATCCTGGAGCCTGGAAGAGGCACTGAAGCTTACACACTGATTGCAGCAGGACACAGGGCAGATCAGCAGCTGGCCTGCCCACACTGTGGCCTGAGTTCTGCCCCTGTGATCCAGGCCATGCGGTTCTGTGCCTGGGCAACCCCAGGCTTGAGTCGTCCTATCTCACGGCTGTCCGAGCAGCTCCCAGGCTGCACAGCTGGTGGTGCAGATGGGGGTGGAAGAAATGACTCCAGAGTCCATGGCTGAATGGAAATCTGCACGTTGTAGTAAAAGAGTACCTTCTGGACGAGACTGGAAGGTACGGCTGCTAATTCTGACCTCAAAATACTTGCGCAATAGAGAAATACTTTGCTTATCAGAGATCAATTAATTCCTCAGAAATGACCTTTCCCCGTGACAAGATCATCCTTTTCTGTCCGGTGCAAATCCCTCCGAGGCCTTGCCTTCCCCCATCTTGGTAAGGAACACAGCCAGCCTGGCCCAGCCCGTCGTGGTGGGGAAACAGTACTGTGCTGGGCACGTGGCCAGTGGGGCCCGGGGCATCTTTGGGCGGCTGCAGCACCCTGACTTGCAGGCCTTTTGGTTTCTTGGGAGTCTCCTCCCCCCTCGGGCCAAAGTAACATTTCTGACTCCAGTCCATGGGCTCCACCAGGCGGATGATAATTGGTTTCCGATCTGCCAGGGGAGGGTTTCCAGTCCTGGAGCCAGATGGCATGGAGCAGGCCCTGGGAACAGGAAGAACCGGGCTTCTCTGATGTCCACTGGGGTCCCCCTGGCTCTGAGGCGTAGCGTTTGGATGTCAGCAACACGTTTCCCAAGCACACTCGGCAGGAAACAGTTCCAGGGTAGACCGGTCGGAAGGCGAAGCTCACGTGTCTCGCCTCAAACACAGACTCCCTCTGAAGTCTTGGTAAGGAGCCAGGGCGAGTGCATGAGTCTGGTGTTACGTACTGAGCCTTTGCTGTGTTACTTCCGTCCTCTGTATCTGGCTGCTTGTAGAGTGCTGACCAGGGAGCGGCGTCTTGGGTTATGGTTAACAAGACACCCTGCTTTATCTACTGTCCTCCATAAGCACCAAAAGCCTTACAGGGCTGTTTATGGTTTCTACCGACTACAGATTAAGCCGGGTTGTGCACCTGCTAGAGAAGTCTGCGGTGCGGAAATTACACGTGAAAGCTTTGTGAGGGCTGGTTCGGACTATTTGCAGTAGCTAAAATAGTCCGAATGCGTAGTCTTTAAAAGGAACATGTACCTTAGTGTTTGCTAGTTTAACTGTTTCAAGATGTCCAGGCAGATTTTCCTCTGCCCTCAGTCCCCCGGCCCCCACACTTCTGTGAAACGCCCCCATGGGTGCAGAAGGCAACAGCCGCTGTCCCCGTGATTTGGCCAGAGCCGGACCAGTCCCAGCAGAGTCTCAGGCCACCTGGTGGCTGAGCCCGTGTGCAATCCTCTTACGGTAGCAGGAGCAGACATTGGGCCGGGCTCTGGAGCGCCGCACAAAAATCCCAGAGCGCAAACTCCAACACCAGGTGGTGGTGCTCCCAGAGGATGTGCCCCACTGCCTCCTGGGATTGCTGTAACCGCCCCCCCCCCCCCCACCACCGCTGTGAAGACAATCACAAATTCCTATAATGTCAGACTTCTTCCCGACGGGATGATCAAAATCAACCAGAATAGTTATTAATGTAAAATTCCAACCAGACGTCACAGGGAGCCACCAATCGCAGTCTTTAACGAGGCTCTTCTCAGCTCGTGCCGGCCAACCCGGGATCGTTTGCACTTTCGTTCACTTAAAAATATGTTTTACCTTGGAAAGTCAGGTTTGCTACAAGTTTGTTATTCATCAAAGTGTCTAATAAAATGCTAATGTATAGATAGTCTTAGCAAAATAACGTATTTTAACTTTGCCAAAGAACTTGGGAAATGAGAGGATTTGTCGCTCCCTTCTTTCCTCCTGAAGTCCCGCCTCAAACAAGTCAACAGCTTGGAGGGGCTAATTCGGAAGGGTCCGTGTTGCCCACTGAAGTCCCCACTCATGGCCTGGGTTTCCATGGGTTACCAGGATCGATGGAGTGAAAGAACTGTGGTTTGAAAAAAGTTCTTCAAAAAGCCCAGTGATGAAGGCATTTGGGGACCTGGCCTTGTCAAGAATGTCTATTCATGTTAAGCTGTATAAAGAACTGAATTATACTCTTAAAAAAAATCATCTTAGGGCTCATTCATTTCCATTGCCCAGTTCACTGAGCCAGAGTTCTTTGATAAATTCACTTTTCAGTTCATGTCAGGGCCAGCTGGAAGAAACCATGCTTGCCCAAGAGTTCCTGGTGCTGGAGGAGAGACGGGACAGCGCCCCAGCTCCGCAGAATGGGGTGAATACTTGTCAGGGGCCAGGCGCCAGGAAGGACCGGCCGTGGGTGGCGCGGCACCTCGTGCAGTCTCCCTGGTGAGCCTTCCCACCCAGCGGCGCTCTCCCTGCTCCGATGCCCGTGTGCAGCCTGCTCCGTCTCTGGCCTCGTACAACTGACTCCTCTGTGTTGCAGTTTTTCCTGTTGGGTTTTTATCACCTCGGTGTCAGACCTCATTGACCCACCTGGTGCTCGCCAGCCGTGGATCTTATCAGATGTCTCTTTAAAAATGCATTCCGGCCTCAACGGCCCTGTTCACCTGTGTCCTGCCCTCCCACCCCCACTCCCAACCAGGGTGAGGCCGAGGGGCCCTAAGGTGGGTGCAGCACCGGGCATAGAGAGCCGTGTTGCCTGTTCAGCCTCAAATGAGTCTGAGAGGACCTGACTCCCTGGGGTGGTTCTCGATGGGAGCGGGGGAAGGGGGGAGTCCAGTGGGCACGGATCCCACTGTGGTTGCTGTGCACCTCACCAGACCAGCCCGTGGTGTGTGACAAGGGCCACAGTTGATGCAGGAAGACCTGGCTGACAGCCCGGTGAGACCAGGACAAACCGGTGGGACGGCCTCCCCACATTTCCCCCAGCTTGCTGCGGGGCGGGGGGGGGGGGGGGCACCTCTAATCTTCCCATCCCCTCCAGAAGAAGCCCCCCTGCACCTAGCACATGAGCCCATTGTGACTGGCCCCCTGTCCACTGTGCCAGCCACTGCCCTGAAGACCCTGCCTGACCTCAAAGTGGGTCATGACCTTCAGGCCTTGTGACAAGGTCCACCTCCCTCTTGGGGCTCCTTCCGCGATTGAGTTCACAGGGTGCCACTGCTGTGAGGCCTACCTGACAGGCAGGTGGACAGCTCCCGGGATAGCCT
Source organism: Panthera onca (assembly GCF_046562875.1). NCBI lineage: Eukaryota > Metazoa > Chordata > Mammalia > Carnivora > Felidae > Panthera > Panthera onca. The sequence goes on along the minus strand of NC_138346.1, from coordinate 3,278,306 downwards.
CACCTCGCCCAGGCTTCCAGGAGCACAGGGGGTGTGGTCTACAACTGGCTCCATATGTATTCCTGCCCGTCCGGAGTCAGGCAGCGCATGGAGCACGGGGCCTTGGCTTGGCCATCCCGTGAAAACGGAATCGCTTGTTACAATAGGGTTGCTAGGTGCTGAGTAAATCTAGCAGGACCTTCAGAGTCCAAGCACAGCAGATGCATAATGCCTGCTCAAGACAGCCCCCTCACTGGAAGCCCGGCGTGCTGCCTGGAGGCAGTGGCTGATGCCTCACAGGTGAGCGACCCACCCTTCTCTGAGAGCTGGCCGGTGCCGAGCCTGAACAGTCTGCTTGACTGGAGAAAATACCGCAGAGTAGAAATAATACTGAGCAGATTCGGGCTGAACGGGACACTTAGAGTGTAGGATTAAAAGGAACTTTTTCAGGGGAGAAAACCACATGTTTAGGGAAATGCAGTGAATTGCACTTTTGACTCGGAATCAAAGTCCCAAGGGGACAACAGGCTGAAATGAAAAGGCAACGGGATGGAGCCGTAACTGGCAAGACCTCCGCGGCAGGACAGGGCAGGGTCGATGCTGGGAAAACACATCAATCGTCTGGAGACAAATTTGGTCAGTTCTAGAGTGCAGAAGGGAACAACCATCATGGGGAAGATAACGGAAAGGACAGAGGGCGCTTGCACTAGTCCAAGATGGGGTAACCGTCTTATTTGAACAAGCAAAATCCTGACAGTGTAGACAGAATTACGGTTTTCAGCCCTCGGCCAGCAGGCGGAGCAGGGCGGTGCTGCCTGAGTGAGACCTGCCCGGCCTCAGCCCGGGCGAGGGGAGACGCAGGTGGAATCCAGCAGGCACTGACCTTGAGACGGGACTAAGGATGTGGGGAGGCCACCGGAGCTAGAGTTCCCAGGGGAGAGGGCAGCACAGAGCGAGCTCTGGAGACCTGCAGCCAGGCCCTCAGACTCGCACACGCACCTGAGGAAACTACCCGAGAGTCGGGAGGAGCACCACCCGAAAGGAGAAGAGAACATGACCCCGGGAGCTCGGGCAAGAATAGTCCACGTTCCCTCGAGCCAGAGTGGATGTGTGATCACCTGTGATCACAGTGCACTGCGGAGGGCGCCGGCTCCGTGACAGGAAAACCGACACTAAAGGCTGCACGTGCTCCCGGCCAGATATCTCCAGAGCAAGCCTTAAAGGGATCGCGTCGTTTCAAAGGAACCGTGTCCCACAACAAAGACAAACAGGAAGTTTTAAATCCAGAGCCTGCCAACAGCAGCCCGGCCCAGGAGCCTCTGTCTCAGTAAGCCCGACGCTACCGGCCCCCCGTCCAGAGGCACCAGGGAGGCCGGGCGGTACCTGCTTTTAAAAGGAATCCCGCGACGCGCACCGGCCCCAGAAGCCCCCAGCCCCCGGGGGCCCGCGGCTGTCCAGAGCCCACTGGGGGCCCTCCGCCACGACGGCCCAGCCACGCGAGCCTCTTCACCCCTGCAGACCCGAGCTCCCCTTCCCCCAGTGAGAGAGCGCGGTCTGCCCAGCCTGGGCAAGTGCCCTCTCCGCAGACGGCACCAGCGGGAGCCCCGGCAGCACCAAGCCCGCCCCATAACCGCACGGGCTCTCCTGCTCCCGGGTGCCCCTCTACCCGCTTCAGATGCTGGGTCTCCCTCCTTTTCTGCCCCTCCCCCGCCCATGCTCCGCGTGGCTCTCTCTCTCTCAAAAATAAACAAGATCTTGGGGCGCCCGGGTGGCTCAGTCGGTTAAGCGTCCGACTTCGGCTCAGGTCACGATCTCGTGGTCTGTGAGTTTGAGCCCCGCGTCAGGCTCTGTGCTGACAGCTCGGAGCCTGGAGCCTGTTTCAGATTCTGTGTCTCCCTCTCTGTGACCCTCCCCCGCTCATGCTCTGTCTCTCTCTGTCTCAAAAATAAACGTTAAAAAAAAAAATTAATAAAAAAAAAATAAACAAGATTTTTAAGAAGGTTAGCTAAGGGGAGTTCTACAAACAAAATGGAAATGACAAAAGGGAATATTTATAAATCATATATGATGATTACATTAAAAATATGCCGTTTGATACATGACAATGACATTTGAAAGTAGAGAAGGTCGAGGGAACAAAATGCAGGTGGGTTTCCTCACTTACTCTATGGTAAAATGTTGACGCCAGTAGACTTTATAAATCCCACGTGTAAGATATACTAAAAAAGCAGCCACTAAGAAAAATACGCTAAAAACAAAAAAAAAAACCCAGTATGAAGTGCAGTGATATCAGCAAAATTGACAAAGAACTTCTGAAAACTTTCTCCCCCATAAAAGCAACAAGAAAATTGGCAACAATTCTCAGAGTCAGCTTTTCCAGAACTCTGGAAATTAATAACCAAAGGCAGTAATCGTAAGTAGAATTTACTTCAGTGATCTTAAGGAGAAGTCTCCGTAAGCACAGCAGATTTGTGCCACGTTAACTTACGCTGGCCCCAATTCCCACTCTAAGTCCACAGTAGCCTTAAAAACTAACAGCCCACGTTTTGCAGTGAAAACCAGGAACACCAGTAATTCGGTGATTGCGGAGGGAGCGGAGCACGGCTGGAACTCCTTCAAAGCCTCCTTCCCGGAGTCTGTCATTCTTTAACAAATCTGATAGTGTTGAAACGCTATCTGTATTTGGTCAGAATCTGAAACTTTATGCCTCAAAGGAAATCACCAAGACAGTAAAAAGCCCACAGAATGGGAAGAAACATTTGCTAATCACATCTGATAAAGGTATCCAGAAAAAAAAAAAAAAAAAAAAAGAATTCTTACCACTGAGCAAGTACAGGATGACCGAACTTAAAAACGGACAGAGGAGGGCCGCCTGGGCGGCTCAGTCAGTTAAGCATCTGACTCTTGGTCTCAGCTCAGACCTTGATCTCGGGGTTAGGAGTTCAAGCCCCACATTGGGCTCGGTGCGGGGCGTGGAGCCTACTTGAAATGAAAATGGACAGAGGATCTGGATAGATGTTTCTCCAAGGAGGGTATACAGATGGCCAATAGGCACATGAAAAGATGTTCAAAGTCACTAGTGGCAGGAAAACTTCCCGTTCACTCCCCAATTCTTTCTTTTAAGTTGATTTATTTTGAGAAAGAGTGTGTTGGGGGTGGGGGGGAAGGGGCAGAGGGAGAGGAGGCGAGAGAGAATCCCAGGCAGGCTCCGTGCCCTCAGTGCAGAGCCTGACATGGGGCTCAGTCCCATGAACTGTGAGATCAAGACCCGAGCCAAAATCAAGAGTCGGGTGTTTAACGGACCGAGCCACCCAGGTGCCCCTTCACTACTCACTCGTGACACCAGACATGTGGGATTTTTCCCCGCACAGACCAGTCCTCTGACACCAGCTGGGTATCTTACAATTCAGTTTAGTTCCGACACCTGTACCTGCCGGGAGCATCAGCTCCCACAGGTTAAGAGCTCCCCGTCCTACAAGGCTGCCCCCCACCCTTCAGATGCCAGTCCCAAGTCCTGGCCTCTGGCACTTCTGACTGGCTGCACACCAAGGCTTCGGTGACCCCCTCCATGGGTTCAGTAATTTGCTAGAACACATCACAGACCTCAGGACAACTTTACTAGATTACAGGCTCATTATAAAATGAGACGACTCAGGAACAGTCACACAGAAGAGCTGCCTAAGTCAAGGTCAGGGGGAAGGGCACGGAAGATCTGTGTGCGCACAGATCCAGGAGTGTCCTCTCCAGCTGTGCACTCTGCCAGCACCCCACGTGTCCACCCGCCAGGACGCTCTCTAAACCCCTCCAGCCAGGGTTCTTACAGTGGCTTCATTATGCAGAGATGATTGATTAAATCACTGCCCGTTGATGCTTAGGTCTCCTCCTCAGAGACTGGGGGTGGGAGTGGGGGCTCAAAGTTCCAACCCTCTAATCAAGTGACTGGTCCCCCCCCCCCCACACCAAGCTTGAGTGTGGCAGAAAAGGGCTTGCTACAAATAACAAAAGATGTTCCTTTCACCTGTATTTCTGTCTCACCGAGAAATTCCAAGGGTTTTACGAGCTCTGTGCCAGGAAACAGGGACAAAGACCAGACATACATTTCTCATTATATTCCGCAATATCACAATTAGTCGTTAGGGAAATGCAAATCAAGACCACTTCACAGCCACTAGGATGGCTAAAATAAAAGACAGTGACAAGGGTTGCTAGGGATGCTGGGAAATTGGAGTCCTCTACATTGCTGGTGCAATGCCCGTGCAGCCAGTTGTGAACACCTATCGGGACATTTCATCAAAAGTGAATACCAAGTGAACATAACAAGTTAACATATTACCCAGCAATTCCACTCCTAGGTATATAACCCAGAGAACTGAAAATATATCTCCATGTAAAAATGTGTACATAAATGTTCAGGGAAGCATTATTCTTCATAGTTTAAAACTGGAAACCCAAATGTCTGTCAACCGATGAACTGGAAAACAGGATGTGGTATAGCCAGGCAAAGGAATAGTAATCATCAATAGAAAGGAATTATGGAAACGTGCTACAACCTGGATGGACCTCAAAGACATGAACACGTCTGAAAGAAGCTATGGTTCCACATAAATGAAATGTCCAGAAAAGGCAAATCTATAGATACAGAAAGTAGCATTGTTGTTGCTAGGGGCTGTGGGGAGGAAGGAATGGAGACTGAATGCCAAATGAGTATAGTGTTCCTTTCGGGGGGTGACGAAAATGCTCTGGAATTAGTGATGATGGCTGCACAGCCTTGTAAATATACTAAATTGTACACTTAAAATGTTCTTTAATGTTTATTTTCGAGAGAGAGACAGAGACAGAGTGCTAGTGGGGGAGAGGCAGAGAGAGAGGGAGACATGGAACCCGAAGCAGGCTCCAGGCTCTGAGCTGTCAGCACAGAACCCGACGTGGGGCTCAAACTCACAGACCGTGAGATCATGACCTGAGCCAAAGTCAGACGCTTAACTGACTGAGCCACCCAGGTGCCCCAAATTGTACACTTTAAAGGGGAGAATTTAATGTATGTGAATTAAAACGATTTTACAACGCTATTGACAAATCAAGAAGGAATACTAAAAAAAAAAATGTTTGAATAACCCACAGGAAGGCAAGTAAAGAGAAACGGTGTTGAAAACCAGATGAAACAAACAGAAAACAGTAAGATGGTAACTTTAAGAGTCAACATTAAGTATATGTAAATGAGCTAATCCACTGGAAGGCAAAGGCGGGCAGAATGGATTACTATAGTTTCGGAAGAGGTACCAACTTGTGAAAAACTGGAAAAAGCACCTCCTATCATTTACTACAACTGCATGTAGATGTACAACGATCTCAACATTGTCAGATAAAACTATCTCCAGGACCCAACAACGTAAAATTTACAGTGCCTGCCACTGTAATACAAAATTACAACCCCATACAAAATCACAGGCATGCAAGGAAGAAAATAAGACGCATGGCAAGGGGGAAAATCAGTCAATAGGAGCAGACTCAAGAATAAGAAATATGACAGAATTAGTAGACTAGAGAATGAAAACAGTTCAAGAAGGTAGTTGGGGCGCCTGGGTGGCGCAGTCGGTTAAGCGTCCGACTTCAGCCAGGTCACGATCTCACGGTCCGTGAGTTCGAGCCCCGCGTCAGGCTCTGGGCTGATGGCTCGGAGCCTGGAGCCTGTTTCCGATTCTGTGTCTCCCTCTCTCTCTGCCCCTCCCCCGTTCATGCTCTGTCTCTCTCTGTCCCAAAAATAAATAAAAAACGTTGAAAAAAAAAAAATTAAAAAAAAAAAAATTTAAGAAGGTAGAGGGAAGACTGTTCATGTCGAGACATGGAAAATATACAAAAGACACAAATTCAACTTCCAGAAGAAAAATACATACCTGTGATGAAGAAAATATACTAGATGGGCTTAACAACAGGTGATGTACTGCAGAAGAAAATATTCATGAACTTGAAGAAGATAGGACAGTAAAAACAGTACGGAATGAAACAAAGGTGGGACCAGAACTAGGGCAAAAAACAACAGAACTTCACTGAGCTGTGGGACAACTTCACACACCCAATATACTTGTAACGGGGGGGTCTTCAGAGGAGTAGGGAGGAGAAACTTATCTGAAGAAATAAGAGCCACTGGGTGGCTCAGTCGGTTAAACATCTGACTCTTCATTTCAGCTCAGGTCATGATCTCACGGTTTGTGAGTTCCAGCCCTTCCATGCTGATGGCACGGAGCCTTCCTGGGCTTCTCTCTCTCCTCTCTCTCTGCCCCTCCTCCACTCTCTCTCTCAAAACAAATAAACCTTAAAAATGTTTAAAAGTCAATAACAGAGCAAAAATATTAAAAGCAGGCAAGAAATAAAGACACGTAGTATGTAGAGGAACAAAGTGACAGCAGATTTCTCATTGGAAACAATGCAAGTGAGAAAACAGTGGAGAAACATCTGTACTAACAGAAAAAAATTCAAGCTAAAATTCTTTATCTAGAGAAAATATCAAAGATGGAGGCAAAATAAAGACTTTTCTCAGGGGCACCCTGGGGGCTCAGTGGCTTAAGCGTCTGACTCTTGATTTCAGCACACGTCCTGATCTCTTGGTTCTTGGGATCGAGCCCCATGTCAGGCTCTGCACTGAGCACCGAGCCTGCTTGGAATCCTCTCTCGCTCCCTCTCTCTCTCTCCCAAAATAAATAAATAATAACTTTAAAAAAGGACTCTTCCCATGCATGTAAAAACAGAAGTCCTATCAGCAGACTAGCCCTAGAAAAAATTTTGAACAAAGTCCTCAGACAGAAGGAATACGGTATGAAATGGAAATGAGGAACCACACCGGGGTTTCTCAGCCTCAGCACTATTGCCATTTTGGGACAGATTATTTGTTGCTGTGGGGGCGGTCCTGCGTGTTGTAGGAAATTAGAGGCTTCTACTCACTAGGTCCCAGAAGGACCTACCCCCAATTATGACAACCAAAATTATCTGCAGGCATTGTCCAACGCCCCTTGGAGAGAAGAGTCACTCCCAGTTGAAAATCACCGTATTGGATGGATTTTTTCTTTTGTTTCAAAATTTTTAACCCTTTATGCTTCTAAGCAATAATCAGAGAATTCCTATGCTCAGGCATTCAGCTTACTAATTTGCTGATTGTCTATTCTATTCAGCTCATCTCTTGTGTTTTTAATTTTTTTTAATGTTTATTTTTGAGAGACAGAGAGAGACAGAGAATGAACGCGGGAGGGTCAGAGAGAGAGGGAGACACAGAATCGGAAGCAGGCTCCAGGCTCCGAGCTGTCAGCACAGAGCCCAACGCGGGGCTCGAACTCACGGACCAGACCGTGAGATCATGACCTGAGCTCAACCGACTGAGCCACCCAGGTGCCCCACCCTTGCTCTCTCTTAAGCCCATGCCCTCCCATCTCCCTCCAGGCCTCTGCCTCTTGTCTCTCATCTTCAGTTTTCTTGTTAGCTACCTCCCTGCAGTTTATAAACATGTTCAGTCTCTAAAATATTTCCCTTAATTTTGTAACCCCTTTTTGTGGCTCCTTCTCCTTTCAAACTTCAGGAAACTGTTGGCCACATTCTCAGTTCTTTCATATCCCATTCATCCGTCAACTCACTGTGCACTTTTCTGCCCTCTCCGCACTGCTGTACTCAAATTTCCCTTAGTAAATGCATCAGTGCTCCTAACTGTATACAGTAGACACTGTGCGGACGCCCGCTCCGCTGCACTCTACACTCTCATCTGCTCTTGGCCATGCTCTCCCAATTCCCTTTCTTTTCCTCCTCTGCTGATAGTTCTTGAACTCCTGGGTGTCTCCTTGCTTCTTAAATTTTGCTGTGTCCTTTGCTATGGCTGCACGTCGCAAGAAATGAGCTCACTTTGCCAGCAAGAATGAAAGGAAATAAGGAACCCAGAAATATAGAGGCTTGCAGAGCTGGAAGAGACAACGCCTGGATCCCAACAGGAGGTCAAACCGAGAAAGTCTACAAAAAGCCAGTTAGAATTCACCTTCTTGGCAAAGCATTCCCGAATTCAAATTCTGGGTCCTTCGCTGCCCGTGTGAACTTGGGCAAGGTGCTGAGCTTTTCCATACCGTACCTCAATTTCCCCATATATAAGATGGGGACAACAGTGCCCCCTTGACAGGCCGGCCCCGGCCCCAGCCCCTGCCCGGCTGCCGCGCGTATGGACCAGTGCAGAATCCAGAGAGGCGCTCATTCCCGCCTCCTAGCCTCCGTGACCGCGCCCCCTGTGACGCACACCCGTCACCTGACCTCCCTCAGCCAATCGGCATCTCACCTGTGCTGGCCCCGGACATTGGCCCGAGTGCAAAGCTCAGCCAATCCGGACGCCGCCCGGGCCTCGCGGCCCCGCCCCCTCCGCCGGGCCTCCAGGAGACGCTCCCGGGCGCGACCCGCGCGGTCGGCCGGTTGGGGTAGTGCTGGGGCCCGATGGAGGCGGCCGTGGCGCTCACCGGGGATGCGCGCGGGCGCGCGGCGAGTCAGCCCGGCGACGGTGGAGAGAAGACCCCACCGGAGAGGTGCGCGCCGTGAGAGGGAAGCGGCCGGCGCCCTCCTCCGGGAAGCCCTCGGGGTTGGGAGGTCCCGCCCGGGGAGGCCGGATGCGGGCGGTGGGGAGCGGTGGGCAGGGGTCTCTCCAGGGAGGGTTCCCCGCCACCCCGGGGAGGTCGGAGGCGGGCACTGGTCTCTCCGGGGGAGGGACCCGCCCGGAGCGGGGCGCCAGCTGGCGGTCCCCGCGGGCCCGCGGCCGGGCGCGCTGTCGGCGGGGCGGCTCGCGTCGCGGGGTGCGAGGTGGGAAGCACCGCCGCGCCGGGGCTCCCGCGCCAAGTGACGTCCGGAAGTCAGCGCCCGAGTCCGGGGAGAGCGCGCGGGGCGGGGGAGCAGCCGCTGCACCGGCCCCGGGGCTGAGCCGAGCGCGCGGCTGGAGCGGAGGGCTTGGCAGGGCGGCGGTCAGCGAGCGGAGCCACGGAGCTCAGGAGGGACTTCGGGACGTGTATTCCAGGCGCGGGGGGAGGGGGTGGCGGGACAGGGGAGGAAGCAGGGCAACGTTGGGAGTCTTGTAAAAATCTAGGAGAGGGAGGTGGGGCGGACCGGAGTGGTGGCGGTGGTGGCGAAGGGGGGCTTCTGAGACGGAGCCGCAGGACTGGCTGGTGCACCCGCGCAGAGGAAGGGGGGTCTGCGGAGCGTGTCCCCCGGGCCCCTGGCCTGAGCAGTTGGCCTTCCGGTCCACTGTGCCCCTGCACCCGAATATGAGGAGGGTTTGTGTCTTTAAAATTCCGGTCCAGGCCGAAATCTGACCATCTTTTTCATTAGGCAGTCTACCTTGGTGGAGACTGAGCAAAGGGGCTAGGGGAAAGCCCTGCAGGGAGACTCGAGTGGAGAGGAGGCTCGCAATACCTTTTTATTACATTTTGGTTGTGGACAGAACAGAGTTTAGCTTTCGCATCCGATAACGATAGCATCTTAAGGAAGAAGACAATAATAGAGCAGAGTTATCTATAAAATGTTCATCTGAAACTCAGGCCATGGATTAGCTCACCCCAGCAGCAGACTGAAAAGCTGCAGTCGCTGAGCAGACTCTAGTAGCTTGAGGAAACTTAGGATACTTAGTAGGAAGTGTCAGCAAGATTAGGGGCCCTTGCAGATTTCAGTCACAGCAGAATCAGCACATTGCCAAGTGGGAGTGGCCAAGGGTCAAACTTGCCAAAGCCTCAAACCAATCAGGTGACTTTGGACAGCAAGATGTTGCATTAAAACACTGTGGTTAAAACAACAATAACAACAGACTTTTAACAGCCACAGTTGGTAATTGTATTTGAATTTTCATGTGGATTGGTTTAATTAAACATTGTTATTGATTTTAGGGGCACCTGGGTAGTTCAGTCGGCCCACTTTGGCTCGGGTCGTGATGTCTCGGTTCCCGAGTTGGAGCCCCACATTGGGCTCACTGCTGACAGCACAGAGCCCACTTGGGATCCTCTGTCCCCCCCTCTCTCTGCCCCTCCTCCATTAGTGCGTGCGCTCTCTCTAAAATGAATAAAACATTTAAAAAACTGTTACTGATTTTAAAATCAGGTAAAATAATAGTATTAGGCAGGATTACCTATTGTATCTATTAAGAAAGTATCTGAAGGGTTTTGATACTGGTAAAAAGAAATACAGATAAATTTTATTTAGGAGGCATCTTTCAGGGGATGTGCTTTTCTGTGACACTTTGTTGCAAGTCCGGCCCCTGCTGTGTGCTGGCCATTGTTCTCAGTGTTGGTGGCAGAGCAGTGAGGAGAACTGGCAAAGCCCATGGGCCTCTGCACCTGACCTTCTATTACTGCCTCTCGAGGCAGACAGTCGACAAGGAACCAGTGCAGTGTGTCAGAGGCTGCCGAGGGCCATGGGGATAGAGGAAGGAGCGGGGGGTCTCCGGGTGCTGGGAGGAAGGGGACTGGCCGCTGTAGGGGGCTTCACGAGAAGGTCACGATGGAGCAAAGACCCAAAAAGGAAAGTGGGGGGGGGGGGCGTGGTCACTGGAGGCACAGGAAAGTGAGGGGGGGAGGGAGGAGAAGCAGGTCCGCTCAGGTCAGGGAGCAAAGGGCAGGGTGTGGGGAGGAGTGGGCACCCAGATCACCCGAGCCTCTGGCCAAACCAGAAATTACAGAGAAAAAAGAAAAACTTCTGGAATGTGTGGCTACTGGGTGTGCCTGGTTCCCCTCCTTCCGTGTGGAGGACAGGAGACAGATCTGTCCTTGTAACCAGGACCCTTGATCCTCCTACCAGGGGCTGGAAAGAGGTTTTGCAGATCTAAATGGATGCTCTCCTAGTGATTGTAGAGGATGCTAGCAAATACTAGATTGTTGGAAAACCGGGCATACCTTCTCCGTAATTCATGAAGATTGGGGGATTGCCAAGTGCAGCTGGCGGAGCCTGCGTGGTGTTCGCGCAGAGAAGCTCCCTGCCCTTGCTGTTTGCTCCTGCGGAGGCGACGGACACAGGGCAGCCGTGCTCCGGATTCCGTCTCCTTTCCCTTAACAGACACATCTTTGTTCTCTTTCCGGCAGGAAAGTTTACATGGACTATAACGCAACCACCCCGCTTGAGCCAGAGGTTATCCAGGTGGTGACCGAGGCCATGAGAGAAGCCTGGGGGAATCCCAGCAGTCCTTACCCCACAGGTAATCCTAGAGGGTGCTCACAGATCCGAGATATGGAGGGCGGGGCACTCTCAGAGAAGTTGTGCACCTCTTGCGGTCACTTGGTGTGGAGAGACTTTCTGTTAACTGCAGGTCTTAGGTGTAATTTTTGGTAGATTTTATTTGTTGGTTTTTAGAGAAGTCCAAACTTGTACACTGAGCTGGTTGATAATCTTTCATTTGGAACACACGCACCGTCCCCCTTACTCAGATGAAAACGATGTTTTATGAAGAGCTATTTGTAATGACAATACCTATTGAAACCCTTTCGCGAATCTGTCTCAGTTGAGTCTTACAAAATTTGCAAAACCTTTAAATCATCAGGATTGCATATAATCCTGGCCTTTTTTCAAATGAAATTTACTTTAAAATTCTTAACGTCTGTTATAATAAAAATATTCTTATTTATTCTTGTGTTAATGTAGATCATTAAATTGGTGGTTTGGAAAATAATTTGCTTCAAGTCGGGAGTGTTATGTTTTTCACATAGTGATCTAAAGTTGTACCTTTTTAATTTAATGCTTATCAGATAATTAAGATAATCTTAATATGGATTATGATGAACTAAAAGCTTTCAACAGAGTGTTGCCAAGCTCTAGGATTTAGCAATATTTGTATATAAGTTTACAGGCTTTTGTGGGTTTTCACATGTGTTCGTTTACTAAAAGCTTCACAGCTTGGTAACTAAAAGCTTTTTCAAAATCAGGTACTAGTCATTCATTAACTTCTTTGGTACGTGTATTCTAGTTAATCTTGTGGACGTTGCCTTGTATCTTATCTTTCCTCTAGTAAAATTGTATTTTCTGGTGAATTAAACTTGAGAATATGGAGGACAATAAAATGCTAATAAAAAACATTTATTATAAAGAAGTTTAAGAGTAACCTTGAAGGGGGCTCCTGGGCGGCTCAGTCGTTCAAGAGTCCGACTTTGGCTCAGGTCATGATCTCACAGTTCACGACTTCAAGCCGTGTGTGGGGCTCTGCAGACAGCCCGGAGCCTGGAGCCTGCTCCCCTCTCTCTCTGCCCCTCCCCTGCTCACGCTCTCGCTCTCTCTCTCTCTCTCTTTCTCAAAAATAAAAATAAACATTAAAAAAAGAAAAAAGAACAACCTTGAAGGAGAAATTCCCCTTCTTGACCTGATGAAGCCTGTCACTGGCTTTCAGGTTGCCTTTGATGGCCTTTGTTTCTTTGTTAAGAACCATAACTAAAGTCTACATTGCAATTCACTCGTTGATACTCAGGTAGAAATGGGGGGGGGGGGGGGGAAGGAAAGGAAAGAAAAGAAAAGAAAAGAAAAGAAAATCACCGTTATGATAGAATGGTTTGATTAGTTTCACAATTATGATTTAATAATAATGATAATAATTCCTTTGGGAGAATTTATTTTAGGGAAAATGTTAAGGACATGTAGGGAGAGTTGAGATGCCCAAGATGTTTGTCAAAGCCTTGCTTACAATGGTACAAAGCTGGAGACAACCTCAGCGTCCATCAGCCAAGGACTTGTCCCGTAAAGTATGCTGAAACCCTCGAGTGGAGTTCTGGACCCTGTCAAAGCCATGGTGTGGACTATACCGATGACCTAGAAGCACAGTAGCAGCATATTGTTCAAGTGGGAAGGGCGTGTTATAAAACAAGAAGGTTTCTTTGTTTCCCATACCCACCCCCTAAGGAAAAATTGTATGTGAGCCAGGGTAGAAAATGTATCATTTTGCTGTGAGAGACAGAAACCCCCAAGGAACAGCAGCTTATATAGGCGGAAGGTCATTTCTCTGACCGTCCGGGGCCCACGTGGTCACACGGCCAATGCCAGCGACCCCGGCTCCTTCCATTCTCTCCACTTGTCTCCTGTTCATTCCCCCAGTGGTCAAGACGGCTGCTCCCGCTCAGGCCATCACGTGCGCAGCCCAGCCCGTAGGAAGGAAAGAAAGAGGAGGGGAAAGCGATGCCCGAGTCCTTCAACGACACTTCTGGGAGTTGCGTGTATCGCTCTGGCTTCTAACGGCTTGCCAGAGGTGGGTCCCATGGCCGTGCATTAGCATTCCAATCGCAGTGGGAGTTGGGAAATGAGGTCTTCATTCTTCATTCAGCTGAGATTTTCCTCACCCAAACGCGGCCGTAATTCAGCCACGTGCCAGCTGGAGACGTCGCGGTCGTAGGAAGGGAGGGTGGCGGAGCGGACAGCCAGCGGCCTGAGCCCAGAGGACATGCACTTGGGCAGGGGACTGTGGGAGGTTCTGAGGACTTCTCTTTTCGTGGGGTGGGCACGGGGGTTCAAGAGCTGCAGGGGACGGTGCCACGTAGGGCCGTAGAGGCCGCTGTGAGCGCCCGGCTCGCCTCTGACGTCGCACGGTGCCTGCAGGACTCGGAACGGAGCAGGGACACGGTCCATCCCGGCGGCTCGCAGCACTTTGGGCTCACAGCCCCTTTACGCTCTTCGGGCGTATGCAGCACTCCAGGGAGCTCTTGTTTATGTGCGCTGCACGCACAGATGTTTGCCACACTAGACAGCAACACTGGGAAGCCTGAAATAGACATTTAGGAGCTCACTGACAAAACAGTGGTGAATCCAGTACGTGTTAACTTTTTTGCGTGAAGAAGAAACTGCCTTCTCCCGAGAGCACACATGTAGTGAGAAGAGTGCCATGGTCGTACACGTGAGAGCCTCTTTAGTGTCTGTCTAAACAAGAAAGTTGCTTTCCCGCACCTGCTTCTGTATCGAGTCTGTTGCAACATTCACATCTTGTGGCTTCTGGAAAGCTCCGCTATGTGCTTTGGAGAAAATGAGAATAAAAAGACAAATAATGTCTTAGTATTAAGTTGAAACCGGTTTTGACCTTGTGGACCCCTGAAAGTGCCTGGCCACCACCCCCCCCCCCCCCAACCTGTGTTCCCCAGACCACAGTTTGAGAACAGCTGATTTAAGCAGTATTGGTTGGGGACCTACCGGCGGCCGAGCACCGTTCTGGTGAGGGTACGAAGTGTATCACTGTGGCCCCTGCTTGGAGAATGGGCCACGGTGGGGTCCGTGGACGCGGGAGTCTGCTAGGAGAATATGGCAGCAGCAGCCTTGACTCCGCTGGTGGCTGGGCGGTGTGTGGGTGGGGTCGGATTCTGGCTCTTGTTGACGGCAGAGACTTACGGGGAAAGGCAGGAGGGAAAGCTCACTGGGCCTGGCCCCTGGAAGGATGGAGTTGCTGTGGGTTTACTGAGCTAGGAAGGGCTTCGAGGAACAAGTCGGGGGGAGACAGGCTGCATCCAGCTTTGAGCAGGTGTAGCTTCAGATGCCCACCGGGAACCCGGTGGAGCGAGCAGAGTCTTGGGCACTGAGCTGGCGTTCGGTGTTGAGTTGCTCAGGGAGGGAGGGAGGACCCGAGGACCTGCCGGGGCGCAAGGCCGTCTGGAGTCTGGAATTGGAGCCCCGGCCCAGCGAGGGACGCGTTGGAGGAGGGAGCCACCCTGCGAGCTGCTGCTGGCAGTGGGGGGGGGAGGTGAGGTCCTGGATTTGGCACCCAGGGACCTTGGTCACAGGAGATTTGGGAGCCCGGTTGCCGTGGGTTCAAGAGGGGACGGAAGGGCGGGTGGAGATGGGCAAGGGAGGGAAGAAGCGGGCCATTGCTGGGGGAGGTCGAGGGGCTCTGGTGTGCGGGGCAGCCCAGCGAAGGAGGGCTGCTTTAAGGGACCGCGGGAGCCACACGCCCCTTACCCCCTCTTGCACCCAGAGAGGAGTCCGGAGTCTCCTGTGGCGTCAGTTACAAGCACCGACCTTCACGCTTAGCTACACTAACAGCTGCAGACATTGCTGACGATTGACAGTGAGAACGCGCACACCCTCGCGTCTCCCACCTACTGGGTCCCAGCGGCGCTGCTGCGTCCCCTGGATCCCTTTCTTTCCAAATTTGCACGTGTTTCCCATGAGCCCCTGAGTTGCAGGCACAAGGAGCCACCCGTGTGTGTGTGTGTAAGAGAGAGGACTTTCTCCCATCACGGTGCCGTCGTCAAACCTGAGAACGCGGCACTGAGCACAGCGGTTTTCAGATGCATCCATGCTGTCGGGGTGTCCGGAGCTCGTGTCCTTTCACGGGGGAGAGCGCCCCTCCACGTGGAGGCACCACTGTCTCCACGCCTTCACCTGCCGGACACGTGAGCGGTTTCCAGCTTCTGGCTGTCAGCAGTGACGCTGCTGGGACCGTTGCCAGGGACGTCGCTTGCTTTCCTCTCAGTGAAGAGTAACTGCCGTGAATGCGTAGGGACGGGGTGGTGGCTGCATCGCACGGCGGGGGCACGTGTGGCTCCTTAAGGAACTGCTGTCCTGCGTCCAGCGTGGCCGTGGCACGTCCTGTCCCCGTCGTGGTGGTCCCTCCGTGGCCTCCTGAGCGCTCGGAACAGTCAGTCGTCACTTCAGCTGCTCTCCTGGCCACAGAGTGGTGGGGACGTGGCCCCAGGAGCCCTTACTCAGAAACGCCCGGAGGCTTGTGGAGAAGGGCAAAAAGTGAATAGAGGGCGGCTTTTGCAAAGTAACAGGCGAATTAGGAAACCCACCTTTGGAAAGAAATCGCCGTGAAGCGCTTATGTGAAGGTCTCGAGGTGCATTGGGAAAGACGGGGCGGGGGGGGGGGGTCATACTCCAATTCAGCACAGACCGTCACGACTTAGAAGGCAAATCCATACAAGAGTTGGGCGCCCGGGTGGCTCAGTCGGTTGAGCATCTGACTTCAGCTCAGGTCATGATCTCGCGGTTCGTGAGTTCGGGCCCCACAGGGAGCTCTGCGCTGACTAGTGCAGAGCCTTCTTGCTTGGGATTCTCTCCGCCCTCCCCCCCCCGCCCCGCTCACGCCCTCTCTCAAAAATAAATTAAACATTGAAAAAAAATCTATACAATAGTCTTTTAAGGATTATGTGAATTTCTTTGTATATTTTTACCACGTGATTTCACATTTCTGTTTATGTATGATTGACTGGTTTCATGGTGCCTGCTACCACCCCCCCCCCCTTTTTTTTTTTACAAGTAGGGCTGAATACTCACCCAACTTTGCTCTACAGACTAAGGAAGAGGGGCCACTGACACCTCAGAATTCCCCTCCTGCCTGCCCTTCCTTTCGCTACTACATACAATTTGGGTCCTTCTGTCTCACCAGCCGGTGACACTGGCTGAGTGGCCTCCGTGTGACCGTGGGTCTGTCCCCGAGGCTGTAACCTGTGTCGTGCACCATTGGACCTTGTGTTGAGGGCTCATGAGCTCTCTTGAGCTTATTTCTGGTGTTTCGCAGCATGATCTTAAGCAAATTATTCCATCCTTTGGCCCTCCTGTCTTGATGGGGGGCGGGGCAGGGCAGATGGCCACGGCTCCCCTGTCCTGTAGCCTCTGGTGAGACGACGAGCACGTCTGCGGGGACTTCAGGGTCCCTGCGCCGGCTCATTCCTAGGTTGTGGCCTGTTGCTTTCACGCCAACGGGACACGGGTCGTCTCAGAATCGCCCACCGAGAGCGGTTCCTTCACGTCTGGTTGTTGTTCTAAACGTGTGTTTGTTGGGAAACCTCAAAGCCACGGTAGTGACTGTCCGTTTTGGTCTCTCGAGGTAAGAAGGCCAAGGACATTATTGACACAGCTCGGGACAACCTCGCGAAGATGATAGGTGGGAAACCCCAGGACATAATCTTCACTTCCGGGGGCACCGAGGTAAAGTCTCTAGACAGGCTCACCGTCTTTTCGCTGTAAGTCATGTGAAAACATAAAATGTGATTCTCTCTTGGTATTTTTTTAAAAGAAGAGTGATACTTGGTCTTGCTGTTTTGCAAATTAGCTTGATATAATTAGCCAATATATATCCTATAAATAAATTCCAGGTGGCTGATAGGATGTTTGTGATGTGTGTACGTTGACTTGCTTTGCATCATTTCAACGAAGAGAGTTTGCCCTTTATTTTGCCCTGGAATTAGTCTTTTAAATCCCTTATTGTTGCCTTATTAAGAGTTTGAGGTTTGACCCATTTCAGATGCACTTTTATTTTTATTTAAAAAATTTTTAAGTGTTTATTTATATTTGAGAGAGACAGAGAGATAGAGACAGAGTGTGAGCAGGGGAGGGGCAGAGAGAGAGAGACACACAGAATCCGAAGCAGGCTCCAGGCTCTGAGCTGTCGGCACGGAGCCCCATGTGGGGCTCGAACTCACGAACTGTGAGGTCTGGACTGAGCCAAAGCCGGATGCTTAACCGATTGAGTGACCCAGGTGCCCCATGTACTTTTAAATTGGTAGGAAAACTCAGAGACAGTGTGATGCTTCTCAGTTAGTAATGGTCACTGTCTTGCTTCCCATAGGTGATGTGACTGTCCACATAGAAAACCCAGGAGAGGGCCACCTGGGTTAAGCGTTGGTTAAGCATTGGAATTCTCTCTCCCCCTCTCTCTCTCTCTGCCCCTCCCCTGCTCACACTCTCGCTTTCAAAATAAATAAACTTGAAAAGAAAGCCCAGGAGAATCTGCAGCTAGGTTATCAGAGCTAATAAGAACATTTAGCAGTTATGAGATACAAAAACCAGTTGTGTTTCTGTGTCCCCTCACATGCACGTGTGTTGTGGAAAATCAACCTCTGTGCTCCAGAGCCAAAATGTAACACGCAGAGACGGTCTGGGGACAAAGAGGGACAACAGTTTTATCACTTTGCCAGGCAAAGGAGGCCACAGCAGGCTAGTGCCTTCAAAACTGCAGACCGGCCCGGGGTAAAAGGCTGAGGGGTTTTAGAGGAAAATACAGGATCCAGGCAGTGCCGGTAGGAATCTGGACCGGGATGCCAGCCGCGTTCGTCATCTTCAAGATGGTCTCGTGACCAGCGATGGCGCCGAGTATCAAGCCTCATTACTGAGAATCAATACCGAGTCCCTGGAACAAAGGATTCTGCAGAAAAACAAGTGGAGGGGAGGAGGCTTCAAGAATGAGGAAGAGGAAAATTGGTTCAGTTTAAAGTCAAGCCTTGCTGGGGCATTAGTGTGTCCGCCTTCATTTTCCATCTTTGCGTTTCTATAGCAGCTTCAGGTGCTTACCAGAGCACGGAAAATAGCAAATACTTAGGAAGTAAGCCTAATAAAAAAGAATTCGTAAGACCTTTTTTTTTAAACATCTTTTTTTTAAATGTATTTTGAGAGAGAGAGAGAGAGAGAACACGAGCAGGGGAGGGGCAGAGAGAGAGGGAGAGAGAATCCCAAGCAGGCTCCAGGCTCTGCACTGTCTGCACAGAGCCTGATGGGAGGCTCGAGCTCTCAAACCGGTGAGATCAGGACCTGAGCTGAAATCAGGGGTTGGACACTCAACTGACTGAGCCACCCAGGCACCCCTGCATTTACATTTATATTTGACACACATTCCTCTGAGATAAGTTTTTTGTTTTGTGGTTTTAAAGTCTTCTACTCTGAACCCTTCACTTACCCTCTCTTGATACAGAAACCAATATTGTTAGTTTGCTAGTGTCTTCCAGGGAGAGTCTATGCGTTAAAAGTATGTAGATTTATATGTTCTTTTTTAAAAGATGTTTATTTATTTTTGAGAGAGAGAGGGAGTGCACGCGAGCAGGGGAGGGGCAGACAGAGAGGGAGACACAGAATCCGAAGCCGGCTCCGGGCTCCAAGCTATCAGCACAGAGCCCCACGCGGGGCTCGAACTCAAGAGCCATGAGATCATGACCTGAGCCGAAGTCGGATGCTCAACCGACTGAGCCACCCAGGTGCCCCTGTATATTCTTTTTAAAAAGACGTTTCTTTATTTTTGAGAGGGAGAGGGAGATCGAGGATCCAAAGCGGGCTCCATGCTGTCAGCACAGAGCCCGATGCAGGGCTCGAACTCACGAACTGTGAGATCATGATCTGAGCTGAAGTCAGATGCTCGACCAACTGAGCCACCCAGGCGGCGCCCCTGGATTTATGTATTCTTTTCACCTTTGGAAGCATATTTTTGCATATATAAACAAATGTGTGTGTATTTCCTCTTTTTGATAGAAATTGGATAGTTTACTGCATATAATGTCTGTGACCTTTTCGTAAATTACTATCACGTAGCAAGTGTATTTGTATGTGAGACCCTTCGGTATCTGCACATAAAGGGTTTCCTTGGTGTTTATGCCTCGGTGCACAGTGAACATTGTTGCCTGAGTTATTTGCCGGGCTCTCTTACTGGTGGACGCTGAAGGCTTTCTGAGGTTGAGCTATTTCCGGCTTCCCCCTCAGGAAGGACCTCTGCGCATGATTTCGCTTTGTGCAACTATAGCAACAGGGTCAAGTCCGAGAAGCAGACGTGCCGGGTCAGAGGGCTCATTTGATAGTTAGAAAATGGTCAGATTGCACTCCCGTCAGCAGTGGGTACCGGGGCCCAATATTCTTTTTTTGATGGTTTCTAAATTTAAAAATTCGTAACACTGCCTAACCAGACAGGCATAAGTGGCTGGAAACGAATTCTGACGTTATCGCAAGTTTGAAACCCCCACCCTTGGTCGCCGAGCATTCAAAAGGTGCAGCCCAGAAGTTGAACGTCTTTGGGACTGTTTTTTTCCTTCTTAAACGTTAGCCACGAGGACGATGAAGTGAGAGAGTGCCACCGTCGCCCTCCCCTGAGCGCAGGTCTTACGAATGTTCTTTCTGCTGCCTCCCGCAGTCCAACAACTTGGTGATCCATTCCGTGGTACGGCACTTCCAGCACACCCGCAGCGCAGAGGGGGACGGGGCCGTGCCCCACCTCGTCACCTGCACCGTGGAACATGACTCCATCCGCCTGCCCCTGGAGCACCTGGCGAACGAGCAGGTGGCCGGTGAGTGACCAGCCTGGCGGGATTCCCGCGGGGCAGCTCCGCTTACCTCCAGTACCGGCTTCCAAGAGGAGGAACTCGCCCCTGGGACCTGCGGAATCATGCGCCCTCCTGCATGCGGTCCTCAGGTGCGGGGGCCACACGGCCTGTTCCCACGTGGGGGTAATCTGTAAACTGTAAATGCTGCCAGTTTCCCCCTTAGGCACAAACTGGGTCATCAGCGTGTAGAACTAGTCATCTGATTTACTGAATGATACTTCAGACTCTTGTACGTAACACGTATGCACATAGTGAAATCGTATGCCTGTCAGTGCTAAGCAGGGCTCTTCACTTGGATATTAATTAAATCTTGGCTTCTTTCTCTGTGAAGAACAAGCGTCAAATAGATATCAGCTTCGGGGGTAAACACAAGAATAACTGTGCTCCTGCTGCATGACTTCAGCTCGACACAGTGGGCGCGACCAGCCAGGCAGGCCACGGGGTCGGGCGAGCTTGGCCAGCAGCAGCCCTCGGCACCTTTCCCTTCCCCTGTGATACGAAGTCTTGACACGCCGGGTGCAGACCGCAGACTTTTGAAAACTAAGAGCCTTTTGCTCCCTCAAGACAGCCCGGGTAAACACTTTCCTTTAAACAGACTGACGTCTCAGCCTTCCTCTTCCATCTGCCTGGAAACCTGAAGGTGAATCACGGGAAAGTATTTTTATCATAATGATAAAGGACACAATGCCATGAAGCTCCACTTGACGATGAAGGCTTTTTGTTGATTTTCCTGTTGGACTGGTAGGAGAGTTTTTCTCTTTATGGTCTTACCATACTACTACTTTATTTTATTTTATTTTTAATGTTTATTTACTTACTTTTGAGAGAGAGAGAGTGTGTGTGTGTGTGAGTGAGGGAGGGGCAGAGAGAGAGAGAGAGAGAGAGAGAGATTGAGAGTCTCAAGCAGGCTTCATGCTCAGCGCAGAACCCAACATGGGGCTCAATCCCACAACCCTAGGATCATGACCTGAGCTGAAATCAAGAGTCAGACACTCAACCTACTGAGCCACCCAGGTGCCCCGAAAAAAAAATGGACTTTCAAACAAAGACTGTAACAAGAAACAAAGAAGGACGCTAAATAATCATAAAGGGAACAGTCTAATAAGAGGATACAACATTTATGCATTTACAATGTGTGTAAATATTTATGCACACAATGTGGGAGCACCCAAATACCTAAAGCCGCTAACAACAAAGGAAGTAATCCATAGTAATACAATAATAGTAGGGACATCTAGCAACCAACTTACATCAATGGATTGATTATCCAAACAAAAAATCAATAAGGAAATTGTGGCTTTGAATGACAAATTGGACCAGATAGATCCAACAGATATCTTCAGAACATTCCATCCTAAAACATCAGATTGCACATTCTTTTCAAGTGCACATGGAGCGTTCTTCAGAAAAGATCACGTTAGGCCACAAAACAAGTCTCAACAAATTAAGAAAGACTGAAGTCATACCATGCCTCTTTTCCAGCCACAATGCGATGAAACTAGAAGTCAACCACAAGAAAAACTCGGGAAAGAGAACAGAAAACATGCTACTAACCAGTGAGTGGGTCAACCGACTTCAGAAAAGAAATTAAAAAATAGGGGCGCCTGGGTGGCGCAGTCGGTTAAGCGTCCGACTTCAGCCAGGTCACGATCTCACGGTCCGTGAGTTCGAGCCCCGCGTCAGGCTCTGGGCTGATGGCTCAGAGCCTGGAGCCTGTTTCCGATTCTGTGTCTCCCTCTCTCTCTGTCCCTCCCCCGTTCATGCTCTGTCTCTCTCTGTCCCAAAAAATAAAATAAACGTTGAAAAAAAAAATAAAAAAAAAAATAAAAAAAAATAAAAAATAAAAAATACATGGAGACAAATGAAACTGAAACACAACAGTCCAAAGAATTTGAGATGCAGCGAAAGCTGCTCAAAGAGGGACATTTATGGCAATATAGGCCTAGCTCAAGAAGCAAGGAAAAATCTCAAATAAACAATGTTACCTTACACCTAAAGGAGCTAGAAAAAGAAAAACAAACAAAACCCATAACCAGGAGAAGGAAGGAAATAATAAAGATTAGAGCAAAAATGAATGGAATAGAAACTAAAAACAAAACAAAACAAAAACCAGATCAGTGAAACTAGGAGCCGGTTCTTTGAAAAGATCAACAGAATCGATAAGCCTTTAGCCAGACTCATGAAAATAAAAAATAACCCTGCACAAAGTCACAAATAAAAGAGGAGAAATAATAACCAACACTACAGAAATACAAAAGATTGTAAGAGAATATTATGAACCATTTATGGCAACAAATTGGACAACCTAAAAGAGATGGGTAAGTCCCCAGAAACATACAACCTCCTAAAACTGAAGCAGGAAGAAGTAGAAGATTTGAACAGACCAGTGACCAGCAATGAAATTGTATCAGTAATCAAAAACTCCCAACAGGGGCGCCTGGCTCAGTCGGTTAAGCGGCCGACTTCAGCTCAGGTCATGATCTCGCGGTCCATGAGTTCGAGCCCCGCGTCGGGCTCTGTGCTGACCGCTCAGAGCCTGGAGCCTGTTTCAGATTCTGTGTCTCCCTCTCTCTGACCCTCCCCCGTTCACGCTCTGTCTCTCTCTGTCTCAAAAATAAATAAATGTTAAAAAATAAAAATAAAAACAAAACAAAACTCCCAATAAACAAAAGTTCAGGACCAGATGGCTTCACAGGTGAATTCTACCAAACATTTAAAGAAGAGTTAATACCTGTTCCTCTCAAACTATTCCAAGAAACAGAAGAAGGATTACCCTGATACCAAAAGCAGGTAAAGACACTACAAAAAAAAAGAGAACAACAGGCCAATATCTCTGATGAACATAGATGCAGAAATTCTCAACAAAATATTAGCAAACCAAATCCAACAATACAATTAAGAAAATCATTCACCACAATCAAGTGGAATTTATTCCTGAGATGCAAGGGTGGTTTGAAATTCACAAATCAATCAACACGATGTATCACCTCAACAAGAGAAAGGATAAAAACCACATGATCATTTTAATAGCTGCAGAAAAAGCATCTGACAAAGCGCAACATACGTTCATGATAAAACATGACCTCAACAAAGTAGGTTCAGAGGGAACGTACCTCAACATAATGTGAAAAACCCGCAGCCAACAAACATCATGCTCAGCAGTGAAAAACTGAGAGCTTTCCCCATAAGATCAGAAATGAGACAAGGCTATCCACTCTCACCGCACAGAACTGGAAGTCCTAGCCACAGCACTCAGATCGGAAAAATAAAAGGCATCCAGATTGGTAAGGAAGAAGTAAAAGTTTTCACTATTTGAGGTTGACGGGATACTCTACACAGAAAACACCAAGAACTTCACACACACACACACACACACACACACACACACACACACAAACCTACTAGAAATGATACATGAATTCAGGAAGGTCACAGGATACAAAACCAATATGCAGAAACCCATAGCATTTCTATATGCTAATAATGAAGTAGTAGAAAGAGAAATTAAGAAAACAGTCTCATTTACAATTGCACCAAAACCAGTAAGATACCTAGGAATAAGCAAACAGATGGAAGACCTATCCTCTGAAAACCATAAAACACTGAGAAAAGAAATCAGACGACAAAGATGGAAAGACACTCCATGCTCATGAGTTGGGAAAAGAAATATTTTTAAAATGCCCACACTACCCAAAGCAGTCTACACATTTAATGCAGTCCCTATGAAAATACCAGAGCATTTTTCAAGAACTAGAACAAACAATCCTAAAATCTGTATGGGATCAAAAAGGCCTCAAATAGCCCAAGCAATTTCGAGCAATTAGAACAAAACTAGAGGTAATACAACCCCAGCTTTCAAGATATACCACAGAGCTGTAGTGATCAAAACACTATGGTGCTGGTGCAAAATAGACACATAGGTCAATGGGCTAGAATAGAAAACCCACAACAGAAATCAACCCACAATTATATGGTCAATTAGTCTTTGACAAAGTAGGAGAGAAGATGACATGGGAAAGAGACATTCTCTTCAACAAATGGTGTTCGGAAATCTGGACAGCTACATGCAAAAGAACGACACTGGACCACTTTCTTACACCACACACACAAATAAACTCAAAACGGATTAAAGGCCTAAATGTGAGACCTGAAACCATAAAAATCCTAGAAGAGAGCACAGGCAGTAATTTCTTTGATGCCAGCCGTAGCAACTTCTTTCAATATATGTTTCTGAAGCAAGGGAAACAAAAGCAAAAATAAACTACTGGGACTACAACAAAATAAAAAAGACTTCTGCACAGTGAAGGAAATAATCAACAAAAGAAGAAAAATTGCCGAATGGGAGGAAATTTTGCAAATGATATTTCCAATAAAAGGTTAGTATTCAAAATATATAAAGAACTTATACAACTTAACATCAAAAAATCAAATAATTCAATTAAAAAATGGGCAGAAGACATGACAGACATTTCTCCATAGAAGATCTCCAGATGGCCGACACACGAAAAGATACTCGATATCACTAAATAATCAGGGAAATGCAAATCAAAACCTCCGTGAGATGTCGCCTCACGCCTGTCAGAATGGCTAAAATTAAAAATCACAAAAGCAACAAATGTTGGCGAGGATGTGGACAGAAAGGAACACTCATGCACTGTTGGTGGGAATGCAAACTGTGTAGCTACTGTGGGAAACGGTACGGAGGTTCCTCAAAAAATTTAAAATAGAATTACCACATGATCCAGTAATCACATTACTGGGTATTTACCCAAAGAATGTGCAAACCCTAATCTGAAAAAGTATAAGCACTCCTATGTTTGTTATGGCGTTATTTACAATAGCCAAGATATGAAAGCAGCCCAGTGCCCACTGATAGATGGACGGCAAAGATGTATATATACACCATGGAGTATTAGCCATAAACAATAATGAAACCTGGCCACTTGCAACAACATGGATGGAACTAGAGAGTATAATGCTAAATGAAACCAGTTACGCAGAGAAAGGCAAATACCATATGTTTTCACTCATACGTGGAATTTAGGAAAGAAAACAAACAAATTCAAAAAGACAAACCAAAAACAGACTCTCAACTATAGAGAACACACTGGTGGTTCCCCGTGGGCAGGTGGGTGGGGGGATGGGTGAAACAGGTGAAGGGGATTCATGAGCACGGAGTGATGTATAGAACTGTTGAATCACTACATTGTACACCTGCCACCAATATAACACTGTAGGTTAGTTACAGCGGAATTAAAATTTTTAAAAATTTTTTGAGAGACAGCATGCATGTATGTGCGAGCAGGGGAGGGGCAGAGAGAGAAAGAGAGAGGGAAGCCCAGTAGGCTCTGTCAGTACAGAGCTAAATCCCATGAACCGTGAGATCGTGACCTGAGCCGAAATCGAGAGTCGGACCCTGAACCCACCGACTGAGCCACCCAGGTGCCCCTAAGATAAATTTTTGTTAAACAAAGATGCCCTTGGGGCACCTGGGTGACTCAGTTGATTAAGCGTCCGAGTCTTGCTTTCTGCTCAGGTCATGATGTCATGGTTCGTGAATTCAAGCCCCACATCAGGCTTTGCACTGACAGTGCGGAGCCCGCTTGGGATTCTCTCTCCCTGTCTCCCTGTCCCTCCTCTGTCTCTTTCTCACCTTCTCTCCCTCTCCCTCTCCCTCTCTGTCTCTCTCAAAAATAAATGCATAAACTTAAAAACATAGGAGCGAAAAAAGATGCTCTCATGAGCTAAGAGCGATTACCTCCTCTTGGGCCCCTCCGGAGCTGCACGGGGAGTGTGTCCCACGGACGCTCAGCGACGGAAGCGGCATGAAAGGAGCCCTCAGGTTGGCTGTTTCTGGGCACCGTGATAACGGGTGGCTTATACTCCTCGATCGGTTTTGGAACTTTTACAATCGGTTACTTTTTAATGTGGAAATACTTCTGTTAAGCTGTATCTAAATGAACTTTCAGCAGAGGTTATTTCGTAAGATTAACCTCGGTCCTTGGGTCTTTTCCTCAGCGGTCACCTTTGTGCCGGTGTCCAAGGTGAGCGGGCAGGTGGAGGTTGAGGACATCCTGGCCTCCGTCCGCCCGGCCACGTGCCTCGTGACGGTCATGCTGGCCAATAATGAGACTGGCGTCATCATGGTGAGTTGTTTATCCTTTTAAGAAAACGTAGTGCGGGATGAAGGGAGCCCACGCTCTGCTTGATTTTCTCAGGCACCACACCTGGGGCCTCTTCCTCTCGTTTTTCTTGTTTGTCGCCTGTCCTCCTTCACGACTCTGTGTTTCTTTCACTGGGTTTTCATGAAATCAGAGCAACAGCCTCGACTGTTTCTTTTTCCCTGCTGCAGCCCATTGCTGAAATCAGTCAGCGAATCAAAGCCCTGAACCGGAAGCGGGCAGCTTCCGGACTGCCTGTCATTCTGGTGCACACGGACGCCGCGCAGGCCTTGGGGAAACGGCGCGTGGACGTGGAGGCTCTGGGCGTGGACTTCCTGACCATCGTGGGGCACAAGGTGCGTCCACAGAGGCCTCCTCCCCGCCGTGACCTCGAGGCTCACCTTAGAGCAGGGCCCACAGCGCCACTGATCATCCGTTTGTCATCCAGGGCGCCCGGGGGACATGGTGCAGCAGCCTGCGGCCCCTGCCCGCGGGGGCTAAAGAAGGGGGGCCAGCAGCAGCTGGAGTGCCGTTTGATGCGTGGCACAGGGGGGAGAATGGGGCAGGAGGGGCCCGCCAGGCAGGGCTGTGGGAGGGTACTGAGGGCTCAGGTGAGACATAAGGCAGGCGGCTTTAGCCAGGTAGTGAGTGTTCTCTGCCGTGGGCAGAGAGTGCCTGCAGACCCCTCGCCAGCCCACTCGTGTCCCCCGCCTCCGCCGCCCCGGGGACGGAAGAGGTGGGGTTCAAGACGTTGCCTTCTCTAACTTGATTGAAAGCGCGGCTCCTGAACGCAGAGGTTCAGCTCTTCTCTTTACGGTGGAAGAGAGAAACGTGAGCAGGGAACGCCCTTCTGAGGCTTTGCTCATCTTTCTGGCAGTGGACCGGAACCTCAAGTGGCTTTAATCCTCTATTTTGAAGCATGGTGCTCAGCTAGTTTCCAAAGGAGTATGTGTGCCGACTTGACGCCGTGGCTCTTAACTGATTTTTGCAAAATGATGATTCAAAAACGTGGAGTCGTACCCAGGAAAAGCCCTTGGCAATCTCTAGTTCCAGCCGCTCTCCTTTTATGAATTCTGTTCTGTGATGTGCAGTCAAGCTGTGTTGCCACTGGGCTGGGAACAGGAGTGCAGGCTCCGTCCTGGACCCCGAAGGCGATTTTGACTCCGGCACATTCAGAATGGTGACAGGTAGCACGGCTGTGGGGTTTACACACACGCAGGATTTCTCTGGGTGCCTCCAAGCACTCAGCACGTGTCCAGAGTAGGAACTCGGAAGGTTCTTGTTGAATAAATGACCGACCTTTCTTTCCAGTTCTATGGTCCCAGGATTGGAGCACTTTACGTCCGCGGACTCGGTGAACTTACCCCTCTGTACCCTATGCTGTTTGGAGGTGGACAGGAACGGAATTTCAGGCCAGGGTAAGATAGAAGGTTAATAGAAGTTTCTGACCTACTGGTGATGCTGTTGGTCTGTAGGGCGGTAACTTGTCTTTGTCTCTTGGAAGAACTGTAGTAGCCCATTCTCTGTCACTACTGAGTCAGAATTTGCCCCACTGATGGATTCTGCACTTAGGACTCCCAGATCTTTGGTCTCTATGGGGACGATTCAACACGGGAGCCCTCCTAACTGAGATGTACTGCTGTTCTCATGACCGTGGGATGAGCGGGGCTGCACAGAAGCACTTGTTTCCTTTCTGGCAGCTCCTGTGTCCCCGTGACACACAGTGGTACTTTAGCCAGGACCACACCTTTTATCAGAAATGCTAATAAGAAGAAACCAGAACATGGTGGTGGGTTCCTCGGGTCTTCTTTTGCGTCCTTTCTCCTGACTTAGAACTGATGAAGCCTGCAACCCAGAAACACCAATGGAAGTGTCAGCGAGGAAAAAGAAAACGTAAAGAAGAACTAAATGGAAATTTTAGAGCTAAAAACTACAGCAACCAAAGTCCGAAGCTCCGTGGATGGGCTCACCAGCAGGATAGGGGCACCAGAGGAAGGAGCCTGTGAACCGAAAGAGAACAACAGAGTTACCCAATCCAAACAGCAGGGAGGCAATAGACTGGAAAAAACTGAAACCATGCCTCAAGGACCTGTGGGACTATAACAGAAAATCTAGCATTCATTTCATTGGTGTCCCAGAACGAGAGGAGAAAGGGCGGGGATGAGAAAGAACTTGAAAAAAAAAAAATGGCTGAAAACTTCCCAAATTGGCAAGAGACATATACCTACAGATTCAGGAAGCTGAACAAACCCCAAGCAGGATGAACCAAAGGAAATCTATGCCAAGGCATATAGTTAAACTTCTGAAAATGAAAGTCAGAGTAAAAATCTTGAAAGCAGCTAGAGGGAAAAAAACTGACACCTTTCCTATAGAGTAAAAGTAATTCAAATGGCAGTGTATTTCTCATCAGAAACCCCGGGGGCCAGAAGGAAGTGATGCAATATGTTACAAGTGCAAAAAGCACTGTTGAGCCAGAATCCCGTACACGAGAAATACCCTTCAGGAACAAAGGGGAAAGCAAGACATTCTCAAGGAAAGGAAAGCTAGCAGAATTTGTCCTCCGAAGACCAGTGCTAAAAATGACAAAAGGGAGTTCTTTAAACAGAAAGGATATAGTAAAAAAAGGAAACTTGGAACATCGGAAAGGAAGGGAGGAAAGGGAAAGGAAGAGAAGGGAAGGGAAGGAAGCAAGCATGTTATGGGTAAATAAAATAGGCTTTCCTCTTGAGTTTTCTTAATTGTATTTGATGGCTGAAGCCAAAATGATAGCACTGTCTAATGTGGTTCAAAATATATGTGGAAGAAATATTTAGGATAATTATAAATGGGGGAGGGCTAAAAGGATGTAAATGGAGGTAAGGTTCTACTCACTGGAACATCTCAAAAATGTTCAAATAACCCACAGGGAGGTAGGAAAAAGAAAACAGAGAAATAAAAAATAGAATAAACAGAAAAAAAATTTTAATGGCAGACCTAAGCCCTAACATATTAATTACATTAAACGTAAGTGATCTAAATGTAGCAATTAAAAGACAGAGCTTGGCAGAGTGAATTTTTTAAAAAATTGACCTAACTATAGTTGAGCCTTGAACAAACAACACGGGTTAGTGGTGCCAACCCCTGCACAGTTGAAAATCTGCATGTAACTTTTTAAATTCCCCCCAAACTTAACTGCTAATAGCCTACTGTTGACTAGAAGTCTTACTGACAACATAAGCAGTCAATGCATATTTTGTATGTCACACGTATTATACAGTATATTCTCACAATACAGTATGCTAGCAAAAAGAAAATATGGCAAAATTATGAGGAGAAAATACATTTATAGTACTATAAAAAACCTGCATAAAAGTGGACGCATAGTGTTCAAACCTGTGTTGTTCAAGGGTCAAGTATATATGCTCTCTTTAAGAAACTCACTTCACGTATACTGATAGAGGCTGAAAATTAAAAAATGGAAAAATATGTATCAGACAAACCTTAATCAAAGGAAAGCAGGAATGGCTATATAACATTAGATAAAGGAGACTCTAGAGCAGATAAAATTACCAGAGACACAGAGGGGACATTATATAATGATTAAAGAGTTAGTCCACCAAGAAGTCCTAGCAATCCTAAATGTCAAAGCACTGCACGATAGAGCTGCAAAATAGTGTGAGGCAAAAACAGATTGAACTGAATGAAAAGAGAAATAGTCAACCCCCAATTGCACTTGGAGACGTCAACATCCTTCTCTCAACAACGGATACAACAACTAGACAAAAGTCAGCCAGGATATGGAAGAACTCAGTCATACCCAACAACCAACCGATTGAAGTGTTTAGTAGAACACTTCATCCAACAGCAGCAAAATATACATTCTTTACAAGTGCCATAGAATATATACTAAGATAGACTATGTTCTGTGCCATTAAACAAACCTCAATAAATTTCAAGAACTGAGGCACCCGGTGGTTCAGTCAGTTAAGCATCTGACTTTGGCTTGGATCGTGGTCTCACAGTTCTTGAGTTTGAGCCCCACATCTGTGCTGATGGCTCGGAGCCTGGAGCCTGCTTTGGATTCTGTGTCTCCCTCTCTCTCTGCCCCTCCCCCACTCATGCTGTGTGTCTGTGTCTCCCAAAAATAAAACATTTTTTAAAATTAAAAAAAAAAAAAAACTACTACAATTCACTTAATATGGGAGTAGATCATTTAAATAGCTTTATAATTATTAGGAAAAGGAGATTCATTTTGTAATTTAAAAAAATTTTTTTTAATGTTTATTTTTGAGAGAGACAGAGACAGAATGCGAGTGGGTTAGGGGCAGAGAGAGAGGGAGACACAGAATCCAAAGCAGGCTCCAGGCTTCCAGCTGTCAGTGCAGAGCCTGACGTGGGGCTTGAACCCACGAGCCGTGAGATCGTGACCTGAGCTGAAGTCGGACGCTCAACCAACTGAGCCACTCAGGCGCCCCCATTTTGTAACTTTAAACCCCCCCAAAAATAAATCTCCAGGGCCAGATAGTTTCATGAGAGAATTCTGCCAAACATTTAATGAATTAACACCTTTTCTATGCAGTCTCTTCTAGAAAAGTGGAGGAAGGAACATTTCCCCAATTCGTTTCATGAATTTATACCCAAACCAGACAAAGGTGGTATAAAAAAAAAAACTATGGACCAGATATCCCTCATGAATTCAGATGCAGAAATCTTGAACAAAATATTAGCAAATGGAATTCAGCAATATATAAAAATAATACACACACCACGATAAAATGGAGTTTGTTCCAGGAATTCAAGGCTGGTTCAGTATTCAAAAATCAATCTATGCAATATAGCATAGTAAAGAAAAATAACATCATTTAATGTAGAAAAAGCATTTAACAAAATTCAACATTTATTCATTAAGAAGTCTCACAATGATATGACCAGAGAACTTCTTCAGTTTGAAAAGGGCATTTACAAGAAAATCTACAGCTAACATCATACTCAGTAGTCAAAGCCTGAATGTTTTACCCCTATAATCAGGAACAATCTGGGGATGTTCACGCTTACCTCTTTTTCAACAGTTCTGGAAGTTCTAGTCAGTGCAGAAGGCAAGAAAAGGAAATACGAGGGATACAGATTGGAAAGGAAGAGGTAAAACTGTCCCTATTTATAGTCTCTGTAGAAAATCCCAAGAAGTATATAAGAAAACGCCTAAGACTGATAAGTGAATTCAGCAAGATCACAGGTTACAATACAAACATACAAAAATCAACTATATTTTTATACATTGGTAATGAACATATGGACAACAAAATTAACAAATACAATATCATTTATAATCACTCAAAAATAGAAAGCTAACAAAATGTGTACAGGACTTGTAAGCCAATAACTTGTAAGTCAATAACCACAACGTGGATAAAAGAGAGCAAAGATCTAGATAAGTGGAGAGATATACTCTGTTCATGGATCAAAAGACTCAGTATATAAAGATGTCAATTCTCCCCAAACTGGTAAATGTTTAGTCCAGTCTCTAACAAAAACCCAGCAAGTGAACCAATGGAACAGAATAGATACAATCAGAAATATGCCGAAATGATTTTTGGCAAAGATACAAACGTAATTCAGCGGAGGAAAGATTCTCTTTCAACAGATGGTGCTAGAACAATTAGACATCCTTGGTCAGGAAACCACGCTCCATCTAAGTCTCACACCTTATAAAATATTAACTCAAGATACATGATGAACTTAATGTAAAACATAAAACTATAAAACTTTCAGAAAACAAAAACAGGAAAACATCTTCAGGCTCTAGGGCTCAGCAAAGAGATCTTAGACTTGATACCAAAAGTATCCATAAAAAGGAAAATTGATAAACTGAACTGCATCGAGATTTAAAACTTTCACCCTGCAAAAGACTTTGTTAAGAGGATGAAAAGACAAGCTGTGCACTGGGAGAATAGGTTCTCAAATGATGGCTTCAACAAAGGATTAGTATCTAGTATATATAAAAAACACTCAAAATTCAACAGCCCAAAACCCCAAACAATTCAGTCAAAAAATGGGCGAAAGACATAAACAGGCATTTCACTAAAGAAGATACACAGACAGCAAAGAAGCACATGAAATGATAATCAACATCGTTAGCTATTACGGAAATGCAAAAGAAAACTTCAGTGAGCATCATCCGACACCTATCAGCATGGCTAAAACAAAACCCTGTGACAACACCGAGTGCTGAGAGTACAGAGACACGGCATCACTCATACGCGGCTGATGGGAGTTTGAAGTGGTCCACCCGCTCTGGAAAACAGCCTGGCAGTTTCTTTTAAAATTAAATATGCACCCATCATACAACCTAGGAATTTCACTCCTGGACATTCATCCCAGAGAATGAACACTTGTATTTACACAAAAATCTGTACACGAGTGTGTATAGCAGCTTTGTTTATAATAGCCCCAAAGTGCCAACAACCCAGATGTCCATTAATGAGTGAATGGCCTAAAAGGCTGTGGCACATCTGTACTGTGGACACTACCCAGTAACGAGAAAGAATTCACTCTTGATACACAACGACAGCCCAGAATCTCCGGCGAATTATGGTGTATGAAAAAAGCCAACGCCCCAAAGTTATAGCTCTCTAATTCCATTTATAGAACATTCTGAAAATGACAAAATTAGAGGTGGCGGACAGATTAGCAGTTGCCAGGAGTTAAGGAAGCAGTGGGGCTGCAGGGAGGCTGGTCTGGTTACAAAAGGCCAACGGGGGGACCTTTGTGGCAGAAATGTTCTGTATCTTATCCGTATCCTGGTTGTGATCTTGTGCTATAGTGTTATTAGGGCAAAGCTGAGTGACAGAATGCCTCTATAGTATTTCTTATAACCACATCTGACTCTACATTCTCTTAAAAAAAAAAAAAAAGTTTAAAAAAAAAAAAGGGCAGAAAGTCAGGTGTTCTGGAAGCTCAGTAGGTGGACAGGGAGGGGGAAGCAGGGTTTGCATTGCTCTAGATGGAGGGTAGAGGGCTAACCGAACGCCCTGAGGGAGGGAAGGCTCCAGGTTCTACAGGGGGCCCTGACTCTTCCACGTGGGCAGCCCCTGCCCAGGCAGTTGCAGGTGGTAGGCCTCTGAGAGGTGCTCTTGGTCTGGACGAGCTGCCCTACAGGTGAGTGGGGTGAGGTCTAAAGAGGGAATGTCCCGGACCTTCCCCAGGTGTCAGAGCCCGTCTCCGGGGACACAACTGACCAATAAACTTGTCAAAGGGAGCTCAGCAGGGTCACGTTACCTGTACTACCCTGCGCTTCGAGTTCACTTGTCCCCTTATCTACTGGGCAGCAAGCAGCCGCCAGCCCCAAATGTTTACGAAAACTTTGTGTAGCCAAAACTTAAAATTAAGAAAACTAATAAGTTAATGAAAATAGAGCAAAGAGTTCTGCTTTTAGCTTGTTAGATCTGAGCGAGAGCCACCCGCCTGCAGGGGCCCTCCTGTCCCTCTCCTGCACACACACAATCTCTAATAACAAAGGATTCGTCCCGTATGATAGTTGAGAGGCTTCAGCTGAAGGGAGCAGTGTTGAGCTGAGGTCTTTGGACCCCTGCCTGGTTCGACAGGGAGGCCCAAAGAGGCAGGCCCTGGGGTCTGCAGTTGGAGGAGGGGTCTCTCCTGGGTGGGAAGAGGATCCAGACAGAATGGTCACTGCGGACACCCAACATAACATTGCCCAAGATGGGCCGTGTCAACTGGGACTGGACCGGGAGTGTCCACATGGAGGGTTTGGGGGCCTACGGCTGCCACTGAGGCAGCCACATGGCACGTGTCTAGGAAAAATGTTGGTGTAATTTTGTTTTTATTTTAATTCATGACTTCTGCAGACAGGATTCCTTCCTGGGACACTTGCTAGTTGCTTTGCATGGAAATAGGATTGAATGAATCCCTTGTCTCTTACAGGACAGAGAACACCCCAATGATTGCCGGCCTTGGGAAGGTAAGCCTTGCTGAGCTTGGACAGGTGAAGCGGGTGCTTTGTCTCATGTGTGGGAAAACCTGAGTCTTGCTCCAGGGGTGTCCCCTTTACTCCCCCATGCACAACACCCCGACACCTGATGTGGTGCAGGGCGGGGAGGCTTCCACAGGGGACAATTCTGGGGCACCAGCTGGGTGTCCTACAGTTTAACTCAACTCTAACACTGTCCACCTGGAGATGGCGTCAGACCCTGCAGGCCAAGTGCTCAGGCCCCCAAGACTGCCCCCACCAGCCCCACGTCACACGCCAGTTGTCAGTCCCAGCAGCCAGCTATAGATCTGAGGTTCCCGTGACCCCCTCCTCGGGTTCAGTTAGTTTGCCAGAACGGCTCACAGAAGTTACAGAAACACTTTGCTGACTAGATTATTGGTTGAGTGTGAAAGGATGTGATGAAGGAGACACATCCGGACGGAAGAGACGCGCAGGGCGAGGTGTGGGGGAGGTGCTATCCCAGCAGCACCTGCATGTGTTCAGCAACCCGGAAGCTCTCTAGACCCACGCTATTGGGATTTTTGTGAGGCTCTGATCAGTCCTTCACTCCATGTTTAGCGCCCCCCCCCCCACCCCCTCTGGAGAACGTGTAGCGGGGTGAAAATTCCAAGCCTCTAATCATGACTCAGTGACCAGTGCCCTCCCAGAGCCCACCCGGAGTCTCCACGTTAGAATAAAAGATACTCGTATCTCCTGGGAAATCCCGAGGGGTTTAGGAACGCTGTGTCAAGAACCGAAGTCTAAATACTAGAACAAGAGGTGCTCCTAGCTCTTATCACTTAGGAAATCACAGGGGTCTCAGGAGCTCTGTGCCGGGACCCAGGCACTGAGGCCTATTTTTTTCCATCATCTCATGATCTGTTTCCCCAGGACTTTGGGAGAGATCATGTTCATGAGCCCAATAAATGGACTGATGTTAGAAAAAGCCTCAAATTATTTTCATCATCCCGGAAGTATACTTTCTGAGTTCTGTGGAGTGGGTTGCACGTGCTTAGCATTGAAAGCGAAAAGCTCTTTCCTCAAGCCTCCGCTGATAATGAGAAATATAGTCATGTCTTCACAGCAGAGGCCAATGGTCAGGCCCACAGGTTTGCTGGGCCCCCGGGCCGCCCCGGCACCCCCCTGGTTGTCCTTTCAGGGTGGCGTTTGCAGCAGGAGATCCCATATGCTGGCACCTCAGCTCCCTGCTGCAGCTGCACCTTTGCCCGCATTCTCTGAGTGTCCCCCCTCTCCCGGCCCAGGACCCACTCCCTGGAGATGACTCCCAGGCCGGTCCGGGTGTCCCCCTGGCTTCCCTCCCTTCCTGTGCACTTCCCGAGGAACCGCCCCTCCTGCCTGTGTCCTCCGTGCACCTCCTCCTGTGTCTCTCCACTAGAATGTTCCCAGCTTTCCAGACTGCCTTTCCCGCCGCCCTGCAGCCTCCTCCCCAGCCTTCCCACCGCCATACGGCCTGCCGGCCAACCTCCTGATGCCCCCCAGCCTCCTCTCCACAACTAACATCGCCCTCGGGGCTCTCCCCCTGTCCTGCAGCTCCACCACCAGCCTGTGCTCAGGGCTTTGAACTTGGCATCTCAGGGCAGGTCCTGACCTTTCTCCTGAGAGACCCACATCCCCCACTGCTTACTTGGCATTCCCGCTGGGTGGGCACACGCGTCTCCTCCCTGGCTCCCCTCCCTCTCCATGGTGCCTGCCGCCATCCAGCACCTCATTGGAGAAATCTAGGAGATGCCTTGTCCTGCCTGGTCCTCGTCCCCTGCACCTGATGAGCAGCCAGTGAGTCCTGCGTCCTGTCTCCACAATATACTGAGGTCTGCGGCCTGTGCGTCTCCAGGGCCTACCCGTCTGGACTGGGTCATCCCCATCTGTAGTCTGCACTTAGCTCCTGATCCTGTCTGTCTTGGGCACCCCGGCCTTGTCCCCCTCCGTCACTCTGTGCTGGGAACACACCTGCCCCTCCCTCTCCCTCTGCTGTGGCGGTGAACACCCTCACTCTGTGCACAACCCCCCCCCCCCCCCCCCCCGTCTGCATGATGCTGTCCTCGTCTCTGGAACGGAGCTGCTGGAACCGGCAGGATCTCTGGTGCCGGGAGGTGTCAGGCAGGGCCTGATAACGTAAATTCCTGTTGAACAGGTGAAGATAACTCTTCCCAAGCACATATCCTGGCCCCGGCACACGGTCGCACTCAGTAAACATGATCTATTCCTGATGTTGCAGAAAATGAGCACTGTGAGGAAATGTCACTTCTCTGTTATCAGTAAACCTCACCTCCGCTCTTGAAGGCTGCTTTATTCTCCTTTGTTCTAGGACAACTGAGCATACTTTTTCCCTCTGCTGTTCCTGTGTCCCCAGGCTGCGGAGCTGGTGACCAAGAACTGGGAGGCTTACGAGGCCCACATGAGAGACGTTCGCGACTACCTGGAGGAGAGGCTGCTGGTGAACCCCGGGATCCGCGGGGACGGGGTTGGGGGCGGGGCTGTGAGCCCGAGATCCGCGGGGGCGGGGCTGTGAGCTAGGGGGTCATGAGACGGGGTTGGGGGTGGGGCTGTGAGCGCGGGATCCGCGGGGGCGGGGCATGCGGTCAGTCCCATCCTTCCCCGGTTGAGCTTGAGGGTGGAGGTCGTCGCCACCCCAGGCAGCAGACAGGGCAGGGGGTGACTGGATCAGGGGGCTTTGAAGACAATCGGGGGAGGTTGGAGGACAGAAGCCCGAGTCTAACCACCCCCCCCCCCCCCCCACCATGGGCTCTAGGCCTGTGGGCCGGTCTCGGCCGCCGCGTGTGGGAAATGCCACAGAACTAGTGTATCTGGGGATTGCACGGGGAAGAGCCACCGTATTCAGAACTTTTTGTCCTTGTTAACTTTGCTTACCAGTTTCCGTAACTATTATGGGTCGCTGCTTATTGATGAAATCATTATTTTATGTGACGAGGTTGGGATTTTGTCTTCCAGAAAAGGCTCAAGGTCAAACGTTGATGGGGGTGGGGGGAGGGGCTTTGAGACCTCCTTTGAACACCCCGTTAATTTTTCAGGCTGAATTTGACAAGCAGAGAATCCATCTGAACAGCCGCTTTCCAGGGACTGAGCGACTTCCCAACACCTGCAACTTTTCCATCCGGGGACCCCAGCTCCAAGGTGAGCAGGGTCTGTAGGTCCCGCGTGGGGTGGTGGGCGCGGTGGGAGCAGAGGGGCTGCGCCCAGCACTTGGTGCCCCGGCCAGTGCGGGGCACCGGGAGCAGCACAGCCTTGCTGTCCCCAGGAGGCTGGGCCCCTGTGCGCCGCTTCCTGCTCTCCCTGCCTGGGCTCACTGCTCTGGGCAGGCGGCACCCCGGGCGCAGCGCCCGCCCCAAGCTGATGGGGAATGAGGTGACAGGGACTAGGCTTTAGATCGGCTCGTCCATTTCTGTCAGCAGGTTTGACACAATATCTTATGAGGATAAGGGAGAGGAGAGGGGTCAGCTTTAAAATTTGGCTCAGAGTCAGGACGAAGTGCACGTCTGTGGGGTTCGTTCGTTCCTGCGATGACAGGTCTCCCCTGCTGGAAACCCAGGGATGAAAATCAGGCCTGGCTCCCCCAGTGCCCTGAGGCCAGTTCCAGGGCGCTGACCTGCCTTGTTTCCCAGCACAGGGGAGCCTCTTTGCAGAGCAGTCCTGACTATGTAGGGAGGAGGTGGTTGCCCCCTGGGCAGGGAGGAGCACAGCCCTTCTGCACCATGTAGGGGGGTGGCTGCACTATGTAGGGGGACGGGGGCGCACAGCCGTGACCACAGCGGATGGGAACCTGGGCTGGATGCTTTCTCGCTGCGAAGGAGCCTAGGCTGTTGGCTGCCTCTCCGGCTCGCCTTGCTGTGGGAAAGAAAGTTCCTGTCACCTTCCCCATTTTTGGGGGGCAGATGTACTGTATTCAGTGATGACCTATGTTAATTTAAATGAGACAGATTTTTTTTTTTAATGTTTATTTATTTTTGAGACGGAGAGAGACAGAGCATGAGCAGGGGAGGGGCAGAGAGAGGGGGAGACACAGAATCCGAAGCAGGCTCCAGGCTCCGAGCTGTCAGTGCAGAGCCTGATGCGGGGCTCGAACTCAGAGACTGCAAGATCATGACCTGAGCCGAAGTCGGACGCTCAACCAACTGAGCCCCCCAGGTGCCCGAGATTGTTTTTTTAATTAAGTCAGTAGATTTATTATTTTAATTTCTGTGCTTACAAAAGAAAAGGAAGTGCCTTCCTTAATAAAGCCACCCCCCTGGGTGGCTCCACCTCCAGAAAACACACATGTTACGTTGAAGTGTTACTACCGGCAAGTGTTACTATTAAGGAAGGCAGCTGCTGAGAATTCTGAGCATCCTTCCTGGGCACTTGATCGGAAGTAACGTTTCAAGGGCAGTTTTATGAGGCAGCATCGTGTGCGAGAGGAGCCATTTTCTCTGGGTTTTGCTGCCCGGTCACCTAGGATGAGAGGGTCCTGTGCCCTGGAACCACCCCCCCCCCCCCCCCCCGGTGGCCTGAGGGAGGTGGCCTCAAAGCGTGGCAGGAGGGCCGAGAAGAGGTGGACAGGTGGGGCCCACCTGCACCATCCGCCTCAGAGCCGCGTGCCGTGTCTCCGCAGGCCGTGTGCTGTTGGCACAGTGCAGGACGCTGCTGGCCAGTGTGGGGGCCGCCTGCCACTCGGACCAGGTAGATCGGTAAGTGTTCCGGGTGCCGGGCCGCGGTGTCCAGGGCGCATCCAGCAGCCAGGACGGGCCACTGGGCCTGGGGTTTCCAGAGCTGCGCAGCCAACGGGGACACAAAAAGTGGCCAGACGCCGCAGGGCCGAGGGGAGGAGGGGAAACTGCAGCCTAAGGGAGGTCGCGAGGGAGGGAAGGGGCAGGGCAGGCCGCAGGAGCTCCCTTCGTCCTCAGAAAGTGGGGGTCTTCTGAAGGGTTGAGACAGGCCTGTGGACACCTGTCTGGTGCAGGGGGATTACAGGAC
The DNA here is from genome assembly GCF_046562875.1 of Panthera onca. Classification (NCBI taxonomy): domain Eukaryota; kingdom Metazoa; phylum Chordata; class Mammalia; order Carnivora; family Felidae; genus Panthera; species Panthera onca. Next base: position 3,239,175 of record NC_138346.1, on the reverse strand, counting down.
AGCAGGCCCAGGCAGGCAGCCAAGGCTGAGGCAGGAGGGGACAACTGTGGGGCCCGGGCATCGGCGGCAGTGGCCGGACCCCGGTGGAGGAGGAGCAGGGGTTCGGCTTCCCACTTGCCGTGAGTGGGGGTGGGGGGTCGGGCCGCAGAGGCGGGCGCAGTGCTGGAGAGACAGAGCAGAGCCGTGGTCAGCAGCGGGGTGTCACAGAGTCTGTGGCTGCACACGTGAGCTTGAGCGCGGCAGGCCAGAGCTCTCCTGAGGGCTGCGTGGGGATGACAGGGCCTCCTGGGGGCCTCAGAGCCCTGCAGGGGGCACTGCATGAGGGCAGGTGGGGCCAGGGGCCGGCATGTGGCAGCCAGAGTGAATGTCAGGAGCAGTGAGGCCGGCCGGTGTGGAGTGCAGAAGGGGGGCGCAGGGGGCTGCCCCTTACCAAGTGCTCCCGTAGTCGTGGCTCAGGGTGCTCCCCACAGCCCTCAAGAAAGGATCTGAGTGGCCCATTCCCCAGATGAAGAAACTGAGATAGCCCCAAGATGAGGGGGAGGGGAGTGAGGAGGATGAGGAGGGGCCGACAGCATAGCAGGTAAGGGACATGTGTCCAGGGTGGCCCCTGCGAGGGTGGGAGGGGTGGAGGCAGCTGCTCACTGCCCCCTGGCCGTGCCCTTCGGGAACAGGAAGTGACGCCACCCAGCCAGGGGAGGGCCAGGAGCCAAGAGCCGTGAGCTGTGTCACCTCTCACCTGCATGGACCCTTGGTGACCAGGGGCGATGGAAGTCACCCCTTCCACATAGTCACCCCTGTGCACGAGGGGTGTTTATCTGGACGGTTTTCAGGGCACCGTATGTGACAGGGACTCCTGGGACTGTGCGTGTGGGAGACCCATGGGCCCCGAACAGTGAACCCTCCAGAGCGAAGGGCTCCGGAGCTGCCCTACGAGTGGTTTCTAAACTCTGAAAACGCTGGTGGGGCCCCGTGTGCCAGGGCCTGGCGCTGGGGGCTGTGGAAAAGACAGCCCCCGCCTCTCGGCTCTCGCCTCTCGGTGCGGCCGCGTGTCTCCCCAGAGACCTGTCACTCTCCTCGAGGATGAGAAGCCCTGTGTCCCAGGTGCTTGGGCCGTCTTGGTGCCCGCCTACCCTGGGGCCGATGGGCCGTGTGGAGCCCGAGCGCCAGCGGTGGGCCCGGAGGTGCTTGGCAGAGAGGGGAGCAGGTCTATGCAGCCCCAAGTCGGGGAGCCGGCCGGGAGCAGAAGGGGCAGGGTCCCTCCCCGAGCCCCCAGGAGCACAGGAGAGCCTCTCCTCCAGCGGCTGACGCCAGCTCTCCCCACCCCCACCCCCACCCCCACCCCCAGGCCATCCCCAGTGCTGCTGAGCTGCGGCATCCCCTTCGACGTGGCCAGGAACGCGCTCCGGCTCAGCGTGGGCCGCAGCACCACCAGGGCCGAGGTGGACCTCGTCGTGCAGGACCTGAAGCAGGCCGTGGCCCGGCTGGAGGGCCCGCCTGGCGCCAGGGGCGCCTCATCATAGGAAGCCCTTCGCGGGCACAATGCAGACGTCTCCCGTCTTAATCCGTGCAAGTCTTCACTTTGTCCCGGAGAGCCTGACACAGCGACTGGCCTGTGCGTGCGTGTGTGCGCGTGCGCGCGTGTGTGTGTGCCTGCATGCGTGCGCGTGAGGCCTTCAGGCCTCCTCCCCTGTCCTCGGGTCGGGCAGACCCCACAGGTGCTCACAGGCCCAGGACACAGACGCCTGTGCGGGACTGTCACCGTCACTGCTGCCCGGTGGCCTCGATTGAGGTGGAGACGTTTCGGCCACGTGCTCCCCCGTGGGAAGTGGGGTGAGCCGTTTTTATCCAGAAGACAGATCCTAGTATCTATAAGCGATTGTCGGTCGTATCATGAGAATAGGAAACCTGATTTTTGCTGCAGTCACAGCCTCCCCTACGTGTTTGCACAGTAGTCGTCTGTGTGCCCTCCCCTCGTGCCCAGGGCCCTCTGCAAGCCCTTGCTCGACAGGTGCGGGCCCCCCGAAGGTCAGGCCCCACTCCCTGCTCCGCGTCCTCCTGCTTCCCCATCCCGCCTGTCCCTCAGCCCTCCGGCCACTGCGCCCCTCCCTGCACCTCCCCCCCACACCTCCCTGCACACAGCCCTCAGGCCCCACTCTTTTCCTTTCGGTCAGTTACTCAGGGTTTCAGCTCGGACGTGGGCGCGACTGGGCTTGGGGTCATTCCTGAGCAGTGGGAGTCAGTCTGGCCCCGGCTCCGCCCGCGTCGTAATCTCATCCACGGAAGGATGCTTTTATTGTCACAAGTGCTCCACGCCTCAGCGCTCAGGCTCCTGGAGACACTTAACACAGGAGTGATTTTTTAACTGAATAAACGCTTGTAACGTGTGGCTTCAAGGTGTAAAGAGCTACGTGATGACATTGAGGCCACAGTTGTCAGAAATTAAGTGAACTAATAAAATATTTCAGTGCTTGTGTGAGGCGTTTTGTGGTTTCTCTAGCAGGTGTTTTCTCTGGGGTTCATAGCGTGTCTGAGCCGGCCGCGGAGGCGGAGTTGGAGGGTTGGGCAGTGACCCCAATTTGTCACCATATGATTAGGCTTCAGCTTAAGAAATTCAGCTTGAGATTGTGTGTCTGGGGGCCCTTAAGAACAGGTCACTAAAGTTGAGCGTCCTGCTGCCTCTGGGCAGAGGCCTCGGTGACCCCAATTTGCCCAGCGAGAAACGAAGGGTGTCCAGCCCCAGTGAAGAGAGCAGTCTGGGAAAGACGCGTGGCAGCTCAGACTGCCCTGCGGACCCCCAGCTGCAGCCCCAGAGACTCGGTCGCTGCGGCTGGGGACTGGGCTGAGCCGGGGGCCCCGAGACCCTCGCTCACCTGGGAGGCCTTCCTGTGCAGTGTCACAGCCCTGTGCCCCTTGCTGGCTCTGCAAAGCTGCTGTACCCCAGAGGTTCCTGGAGCCTCCGAGGTCTAAGGCCAGCTGAACGCCCTCGGCTCCCTGGGTGAAGACGTGGCCAGAACGTGCAGACTCCAGCTCGCGTGCTGGTAAGTGGCCCAGAGAGGGCCCCACTGTGAAGAGCGGAATCTCTCGGGTGGCCTCTCCCCCACGCCCCTGGGCCAGCACAGCCTCAGGCTGCTGCCCGGACCCGAGGAAGCAGATGCTGGGGAGCCTTCCCCCTTCTTGGAGGGACACGTGTAACTGTGAACACACACCAGATGCAGGAAGTCCATCTCGGGACGAGGGACGGCGCACAGCTCCTTAGTGCTGGTTCCGAGGGACAAACGGGCACCGTCCAGCCGCGGGACGGTAGCCGCCGGACCCGGACCCTTCCCCTGGGCCCCGGGCCCTCCGCCCACCGCAGCTCTGGGCACCGTGGGAGTGGCTTGGGTAGTCCCCACAGCCTGCCCCCCCTCCCCGCACCCCCCTGCCGCCTCCCATCTGGCCTGTGTGCCGCTTATCGGTAACCGGAGCTGGGAGCTGCGTCCACGCCTGAAACAGGAAGCCGCGGCCTGTGCGCGAGCCGCCGAGAGCCACCGGGTGGCCGGGCCGGAGGATGGAGGGGCAGCGGGCGCTCGCGGCCGCCAAGGATGGGGACCTGGCCACCCTGAAGCGGCTGCTGGAGGCCGGTGCCCTGGGCCCGGGCATCGTGGACGCCCTGGGGGCCGGCTTGGTGCACCACGCCGCCCGGGCCGGCCGCCTGGCCTGCGTCAAGTTCCTGGTGCGGCAGGCCGAGCTGCCCGGCAGCCAGCGGGCCCACAACGGGGCCACGCCGGTGCACGACGCCGCGGCCACGGGCAGCCTGGCCGAGCTGCGCTGGCTGGTGCGCGACGGAGGCTGTGGCCTGCAGGTGAGCGGGACAGCGGCTGGGCTGGGGCCAGTGTCCCCGTGGATCGGGGGGGGCGGGAGCCGTGGGCCAGGGAGTCTGGAGCTTTGGGCTCCCGTGGGCACCGCGGCCCTGGGTTGTTTCGGGGACTCGCCGTGCCAGCCCCACGGTCCCTGCTCCACGGCCGCCTCATCCCAAACCAGCACAAAGCCCTTGTGAGCCAAGGCCGCCTCCTAAGCCACCTCGTGTTCCCTGGGGCCAGCAGCACAGAGTGGCCGCACTCTCTCCCCATGCCCGCCTCCACCCTGGGGCACGTGGCCTCCACATGAGCGAGCCTGGACTCCACACAGGGGCACCCGGCCTCCATACCCGAGTGCCTGGCCTTGCCAGTGGAGGGCTCGCCAGTGTCCTCAGGACTGGTCGTGGGGTCTGTTTCCCACAGGGTCTAGAAAGGCGTGTGTAGAGAAGTGCGGTGGGCACACGGGCTCAGGAGCTGTGGGCACCCGCTTGTACAACTGGGGACCTTGGTGGGTGGCAGCAGAAGCCCTGCAGTGGGGGGCGGTGGGCTGAGAGCCCTCATGGTAAGAAGAGGGGTCTCCAGGGCTCCTCTCCCTCTTCCTGCCCACCCGGCGTCCCTTTGTGCAGCCAGAGGACGGGGAGGACCGTGAACAAGCCCTGAGAGGGCACGAGGGCACCCTCCCGGGGGTCACGCTGGGTCCCGGGGCAGGGAAGTCTCAGTGGTCCCAGCTGAGTGTACGGCGGCCTCCGTACCGCCGTCCCCATCAGCTCTCCCCACGACCCGAGGGGCAGCAGGGCAGGGGCGGTCCCCACTTCTGTGCCGGGGGGCACAGCACACCAGGTGTGCTGGCACCTGTGGTGGGAATGCTTCTGGCCGTGAGGCCCGGGGGTGGCAGGTGGGGGCCCGGCAGGGGTAGGGGACAGACCAGCAGGCCGCAGAGCCTGACATGGACACGGTTGGGCCAGCGGAAGCCCTTCTGGCTGCGAGCCAAGTACAGAGAGGCCGGGTGCAGCGGGGTCACGGGTTTGGACCTGGGAGACCTGGACGTGAGCCCACACCCTGCCTCCTCCCTCGAGCAGGTCAGCTGGCCCAGCCAGCAGGCGGGGAGAGCGGGAGCTGTGGGCGGGCGGGCGGGCAGTGTGGGCTGGGCGGCCGGCTCTGGCGCTGGAGGGTGCCGCCCGGCAGGGGTGGGTCCGGACCTGCCACGGCTCACGGCCCCTCTGTGCCCCCGCAGGACCAAGACGACTCGGGGGTGTCCCCGCTGCACCTGGCCGCCCGCTTCGCACACCCCGTGCTGGTGCAGTGGCTGCTCCGAGAGGGCCACGCGGCCACGCTGGAGACTCTGGAGGGGGCCTTGCCGCTGCACCACGCGGCCGTCAGTGGGGACCTGACCTGCCTGAAGCTCCTGGCGGCCGCCCACGGCAGGTGAGGACCCAGGGCGCCGCCAGTGCGGCCACTGGGGAGTGCTGGCCTCTGAGGAGGCTGCGCCGTGGGGGCGGAGGAGGCTCGGGGGACAGGTGGCAGGGAAGAACGTTGATCCTGCAGGCCGAGGGCAGTGCAGGTGCCAGGACAGGTGGGGCAGGCAGACTGGGGCGCGTTCTTGCTGTGTGGAGGGGCAGCGGGGACAGCCAGGAAGCTCCCTGTGATGCTCAGGTGGCTCCCGGCTCCGCCTCGGGGCCACCCCAGGTCCTAGGTTCCCCCAGCTGGGAAGGTGGGGACCCTCAGCTCACCTGAAGGGAGCAGAGGGCCAACAGTGCGCTCAGGAGGGTACTGAGGTCCCTGTCAGGGTTATCCTGCCGCATCGCCCCATTCTCACCCTGGGAACCCCTCCAGGACGGCCCGTCTCGTCTTGGTGGCCCTGTGCCCGCTGCCTGGAGTTGGTGGGTGGGTGAGCTGGGTGTGGCAGGGGGCAGCACTGTCCCCATCCTCATTGTGAGTGCTCTCCAGTCCTTGCCCCACATAAAGGATGCCGTGGGCACGGTGACGGGCCACCTAGGGGTCCCATGCACGCGGCCTTCCCACCGCCTGTTCCCAGGGCTGCTGTCCTGGCTGACCTGACCCAGCCTGTCTCCCCAGAAGCCGCCTACCTCCGGCCGTGCCCGTCTCCTCGGGGGCCTCTTGTTGGGATGGCTGGCTCTTCGGCTGACCCACGCGTGTCCCACTGCAAGGCCTGACACAGCTCAGCGGTGGAACGCTGCTCTGTGCCTTCTGATCCCAACCCCTCGGGGAAGGTCTTGGGGACTTGCTTCTACGGACACTCTCTGGGCGCCTGGGGCCTGGCCAGCCACACAGTGTCTCTTAGACTCACCGTTTTTAAAGTAGTTTCTACCATTGAAAACCTGGAGATTTCACATCAAAACACACAAGTGTGCACGTGATGTCTCACGCCCGAGGGTCCACATTCCCACCTGGCACTGGCCACGGGAGCCAGAGGTGAAGTCTGGGTCACCAGGGGATGGGGTGGCCTTGGGTAAGGGACTGCCCCTCCCTGTAGCATTTCACTAGGGACCAAGAACTCACCGGGCCCTGCAGCCACACAGAGGCAGAGTGGGATTGGAGAATCCATGCCAGGGCCCGGGATTTGGATGCCAGGCCCTGGACACTTTGCAGAGCAGGGCCTGGGCTCTGGAGGTTCAATGACCTGCCTGCTGCGGGCCCCACTAGGCTATTCACCCCTAAGACGTGCCCCCTCCCAGCAATCCCCAGCACCGTGAACAGCTTAACAGCTTGATGGGGAGTGCACACAGCTGGATTCCAGGAATCCAGTGGTGGGGGGCGGGGGGCCATGGTGTCCTTGGGCAGTGCACAGCCTGTACAACCCTACAGGTGGCCAGTAAGGTGGGGCTGGGCGCAGACAGGCTGGTCAAGTGCTGGGCCTCCCCTCCCCTTGATCTGGGCCTTTGGCTGGGGGCAGCCCCCTGCCTCCTGCAGGCCCCACCAAACACCCTCTGACCTCACCTTCCCCCGTAGCGGCGTGAACCAGCAGACACGCAGTGGTGCCTCCCCGCTCTACCTGGCCTGCCAGGAGGGCCACCTGCACCTGGCCCAGTTCCTGGTGAAGGACTGCGGAGCCGACGTGCACCTGCGTGCCCTCGACGGCATGAGCGTGCTGCACGCTGCTGCTGCCCGTGGCCACTACTCGCTTGTCGTCTGGCTGGTAAGGGGGTGCCGGGGGTGTGGACGGGAGGGGGTCCCGGAAGGCTGGCACCCGTTCCTTCCCTGGCCGCAGAGTCACCCCCAAGCAAGCAGGGCCTGGCCGGGGCGGGGGCTCCACTTCTCTGGGTCTCAGTCTGCCCACAGGAAAACTGGGGACACACAGGGTTGTTGGGGGGTCAGATGTGCCCGGCCATCGCTCTGGGCCCCCACGTGTGCGCTCAGGGAGTGCTGCCTGGAGCCCCCAGCTCTGACTGGCAGTCCCCTGCAGGACTGTGGCCCCTTCCCCAGGAGTCCTGGGGGCTCTCGGGGTTGGGGACACCCAAGTGCTCTGAAGCCAGCACCAGGCGGTGGCAGTTCCTGGCCCTGCCGTTAGGCCACTTGTTGGGGTGTGTTGGGCCCAACTGTCCTGGACCAGTCCCTGTCTCTTCCCTTCTGGACCCATGGAGGGGCGATTCAGGCCTGCTTCCAGAAGGAAGCCGGGAGCCCCAGAACAGAGTGGCCCAGGTTGGGGCAGGGGTGCCTTTTTCCAGGATGTGCCCCCGCCTCAGGAAACCAGACCAGGCGAGGTCTCTGGGATCCTCGAGGGTTCATTGCACAGGCCCAGTGGAGTCTCAGAGTGTGTGTGGGGGGGGTCTCCCTGAGGAGGGGCAGGAGGTAGGCCCAAAAGGGGGGTGGCTGGGCAAGGGGCGGCGCCCAGAGCGTGGAGGAGGAGGGCCTGGCATTCAGTCCAAGCTGGGGGGAACCTGATTTGTGGGGCAGAGTGAGCAGGGAAAGCGAGAGGACCGGGGCTCCTTCCTGAGGGACCTGGGAGCCCCGGAGGGACTCTGAGCCAGGAGTGACCAGTCTGAAGGTCGCACTGGCTGCCGGTGGAGAGGACAGAGCCCTTCGTGGCTCAGAACTGTCCTTGCTCCCCACGGGGCCGCGGCTCCCGGCTCTTCCTCCAGTAGGCTGGCCTCACTCCCCGAGCAGCTTCCACATGTCTGCCTGGTCCCCCCATGTTCGTGGCGCCACCCACACAGCCCTCTGTCCTGCTGTCCTGCTGTCTTTCCTCCATGGCACCAACACCTGATACACTGTAAATTTGCCTTTGGGAGGCAGGGACCACATTCCTGGCCATAGTAAGGGCTCTGGAGATGTTTATCTAGCAGATGAATGAACGAGGAAGAAATGATTTCCCCCGGCCTCGGGATGAAGTCCAGCCACCCGCTTTGGCCTATGAGGCTGCCAGCATTTGCCTCCGGCCTCCCTTTGCCGCTCTGCCTCCTAGGCTGGCTCTTGGGCCCCCGAGGCACCTAGCAGGGGCGCATCTGCAGGCCGTATCCCCAGGCGTGTCCCCGGGCCGTGTCCCTGCAGGGCTGCCTTCCCACAGCTACTCCTGCTCCAGCCAGCTCCACTCCCAGGAGAGAGCCCTGCAGCCCGGCCCTAGCCTCCCTGTGGACTTGTCCTCACATGCCCTCTCCTGCGGTTCTGACGCCACCAATGTGCCTGTCCCCACACCTGGATTCCTGACCCGAGTCCTGGCATCTCTGGCCATAGAGCCGTGCACAAGCAGGCGCTGAGCTCACGGAGCTGAGCCATGGGGCTTTGCTGGGGCAGAAGCAGCAGCTGGAGGCAGCAGCGGGGGTGGGGAGGGTGGGCAGGAGGGAAGAGTGTCCACTGAGCCCCAGGGAGCACCGGGGGCTCATCCCAGGGAAGGAGCAGCCGGGGCCATGGGCCCTGAGGCCCAGAAAGGTCTTTCCAGATGGCCTCCTGGCCCGTCTGCCTGCCGCCTCTAACCCGGTTCACTGTCTCCAGGGCTGGGCAGCCCCTCCCTTGGGGCCGATGGGTGGGCTCTGTTCCCGGATCACTGTTGGCTTCCTGCAGTGCTCTTGGCTGCAGGCCACAGCTTGGCTAGATGTCCTTCTTGCTGTCCCTCCCACATAGAAGCAGCAAAGGCCACTGACTTCGGATCAGCCCCCAGCCCCATCAGGCTGCATCCCTACTCTTCTCCTGGCCTTTCCCTTATGGTGAAAGCCGGGCACATGCAAGGCAGGAAGAGGGAGAAAAGAAAAAGACACCACACCCCCCAGCCCCTTCCACCAGGAAGGCAGAATTTGCCTAGAAGAGCCCCTCGCGTTTCCCTAGCGGCCTGGGTCACATGGCTGTCCCCGGGGCTTCCGGGGGAAGGTGGCCTCCCTCTTCTGTGCTGGGCTCCCTCCCGACTACACCACCCTCCCTGGGAGTGGTCACCTGCTCAGCTGGTCTCTCTCCCTCACCTCCCCCAGGTCACGTTCACCGACATTGGCCTGGCGGCACGGGATAACGAGGGGGCCACGGCCCTCCACTTTGCAGCTCGAGGCGGCCACACACCCATTCTAGACCGGCTCCTGCTGATGGGTGCCCCCGTCATGACAGACTCCTGGGGTGGGACCCCTCTCCACGATGCAGCAGAGAACGGGCAGTTGGAGGTAAGGCAGGCGAGGCGGGGAGGGGGGGGGGGGGCCCGCGCAGTAGAGCCCAGGAGCCTCAGAAAGCTCGCCACGCCCAGACGCTGCCTGTCTAAGTTATTCAGCCCTGTAGGAGAGGTGTCCTGCTTCCCCTTTTACAGATGGTGAAGTGAGGCTCAGAGGGGCAGTCACTGCCCAGGATCCAGACTCTGATTTATCTGGGGGCAACATCCACACTCTCCCCTCCGTGCATACCCCTGCTTTGCACAGAGACCCCCGGTGTGTGTCGTCCCGGGGTTTGGGCTCCACAAGGGCCCTCCCAGGCCAGCCCTTGGCTGCTGAGCTCTGCTGTGAGCACTGGGGGGCCGGGCCGAGCAGGGGTGCGGGGTTAGCCCTTTTGCTATTATCTAGTAAATCTTGGGGACTCACGTGGCCCAGTCCCCAGGAAGCAGACACCCTGGAGTAGGAAGGGGTGATATTTAAATATTTAAGGCCCAGGGACGCCCGCATGGCCCAGCCAGTTAAGCGTCCGGCTCTTGATCTCGGCTCAGATCATGGTCTTGAGGTTCGTGAGTTCGAATCCCACTGCTTGGGATTGTCTCTATATGTCTCCCTCTCTCTCTGCCCCTCCCCTGCTCACATGCTGTGTTTCTCTCTCAAAATAAGTAAATAAACTTTAAAAATCAAAAAATAAATATTTAAGGAAGGCCCAACACTGAGAACAGACCCAGCCCTCAGCACCTGGCCCCTGCACGGGCACCACCAGCACAGAGACCTCACGTAAAGGCAGGACCAGAGAATATCTAAGAGCAAAGCACACCTGCCCCACCCCCAGCCCCACATAGTGGTCTCCAAAGGGGGGGGCCGCCTCCCACGGCCCCCCAGGGCCCAGCCTGCTGCAAGGTGCCAGGCAGGCCAGTCGAGAGGGAGGGCTTTATCAGCTGCAGCTAGGTATCCCATTTGGGGTCTACGCTTGGGGACGGCTGCTCCCGGCTGGAAGCCACAGTGTCCCCGGGGCCCAGGTGGCCCGGTGTCAGAGGCGTCAAGGAAGAGCAACCGTCACAAGCAAGAGTCATGGGAAGACACTCGTTCCTTTCAAAGAAGGCGAAGGAGCCCCCATCCCAGCGCACAGCCGCTCGTTGGAAATTGTCTTCCTCTGACTCTCCGCTCCTCCCCTCGCTCCGCTCCAGCTATCCTCCCTCCCTCCTCCTCCAGGCCACCACTTGGCCCTCCAGGCTTGCCCCCCGGTTTCCATCCCCTACCTAGGCAGGGAGGCGACAGCGGGTCAGAGGGCAGGGCGAGCCTCAGGTGGGGCCAGGACAGTCCTCGGCAGGCCTGGGAGAAGAGGGTGAGTCGGTCTTGCTTTTTGTCCCGCTACGTGACAACAGAAGGGTCCAAGGAGGTGAGGGAACCCCGAGTTCAGAGGGACCGGAGGAGCCCTGAGCCCAGCCAGTCGGTGCGGCTGAGAACGGCGGCCACAGTGGGGGCTTCCTTCAAATGAAACGCTCTACACGAGCCCAAGAAGTCGACCAGATGAGCCAAGAGTCCGAGCCTCCTTCATACAAACATAAAATAACTCAGGCCGCAAAGCCGAGAACAGATTTCCTTTCAATCTTTTCATTCTGGAAATTCTAAACCCACAAAAGAGCATGGGATCAGAACTTGCCCGTCTAGGGGTGCCTGGGTGGCTCAGTCAGTTAAGTGTCTGACTTCGGCTCAGGTCATGATCTCGCGGTCCGTGAGTTCGAGCCCCATGTCAGGCTCTGTGGTGACAGACAGCTCAGAGCCTGGAGCCTGTTTCAGATTCTGTGTCTCCCTCTCTCTCTGACCCTCCCCCGTTCATGCTCTGTCTCTGTCTGTCTCAAAAATAAACAAACGTTAAAAAAAAATTAAAAAAAAAAAAAAAAAGAACTTACCCGTCTGGGCGCTGTTCCTTCCTCAGCCCCTCCCCCTGCCACTGGGTTATTTAAGAGCAAACCAGAGATAGCACATTGTTTTATTCAGAAATAATAAAGAAAAGGAAAGAGAAAGAAAGAAAGAAAGAAAGAAAGAAAGAAAGAAAGAAAGAAAGAAAGAGGAAGGAAGGAAAGAAAGAAAAAGGAAGGAAAGGAAAGGAAAGGAAAAAAGAAAGAAAGAAAGAAAGAAAGAAAGAAAGAAAGAAAGAAAGAAAGAAAGAAAAAGAAAAATTCTTTAGCAAATGTCTCCAAGAGATGAGGACTCCCTTTGTTTGGTTTTTTTTTATCACAGCCTCAAACCGTCATCACAAGTAAAAATAATTCATAGTAAGGTCCTGCCGTCACCTCACGTCCAGCCTGCTGATGTCATCCCACGTCCACTTCCCCGACTACAGTGTGATCGCTAAACAAGGGCCACGCACTAGAGGTTTGCCTGTTGAGGCTCTTAATCCATAAACAGTGCCAGAAATATACTCCGTCCAGGAAATACAGGATAATGCTTGGTCTCCCCCACAACTTTACCATAAATGCTTATTTTATAATAGTTCAGAATGATTTTAGATTCCTAGAACAATCGAGACATGAATACAGAGAATCCCCACAGACTCACATCCGTTTTCCCCTATCATTAGCAACTTAATTCGCATGGTGTATCGGTCACAATTAATGAACCAAAGTTGATACAGTATTACTAAACAAAGTCCATACTTCATTCAGATCTCCTTCGTTTTTTACTTAATGTCTTTTTTCTGCTCCAGAATTACCTCCAAGATATCACACGACATTAAAAAAATTTTTTTTAATGTTTATTTTTGAGAGAGAGAGAGAGAGAGAGAGAGAGCATGAGCGGGGGAGACACAGAATCCGAAGCAGGCTCCAGGCTCCGAGCTGTCAGCACAGAGCCCAACTTGAGGCTCCAACCCACGGACCATGAGATCATGACCTGAGCCGAAATCAGATGCTTAACAGACTGAGCCACCCGGGTGTCCCCTCACACTACATTTGGTCTTCATATCTCCTTAGGTTCTTCAGCTGGGACAGTCCCCCCCGTCCCCTGTTTTTTTGTTTGTCTGTTTTGAGAGAGAGAGAGAGAGAGAGGGAGAATGTTAAGCAGGCTCCACTCCCAGCAAGGAGCCCAGTTTGGGGCTCGACCTCACACCTGTGAGATCACAACCTGAGCTAAAATCACGAGTCGGATGCTTCACTTGACTGAGCAACCAGGTGCCCCACCCCCACCGATTAAAAAAATAAAACCTCCGAATAAAGAGCTGGTGTCCTAGCAGCTTCCAAAGGAGAGCAATGATTGTTTAGCATATTTTTTGTCTTACTATATCACGGTCTTTATGCTTTGAATGATGCGAATCATACTTACTTGCTTTTTTAATTGAGGTAAAAAATACGCAGCATAGAACTTACCCTCCTAACCATCTCTAAGCATGGTGGTGGTAACTATATGCACGCTGTCTTACGGCAGATCTCTGGGTTCTGATCTCTCAAAACTGAAACTCCGTCCCCATCGAACGTCTCTCCACTCCCCCTCCCTCAGCCCCTGGCACGTGCCTTGCTACTTTCTGTCCCTAGGAGCATGACTGACTACTCTAGGAATGTCATATGAGTGGAATCATACAGTATTTATCCTTTTGTGACTGGCTTGTTTGACTCAGCAGAATGTCCTCAAGTTTCACCCATGTGGTAGCACAAGACAGAATTTCCTTCCCTTTTAAGACTAATAGTCTGGTGTGTGGATGGACCACATCGCTTCTATTTGTGCATCCCCCAGTGGGCACTTGGGTTGCTTTTACCTCTCGGCTATTGTCAACAATGCTGCAGCGGAAGTGGGTGTGCAAATAGCTCTTCAAGACCTTGCTTTCTACTCTGATTACTGTTAACAATATTAAACCAACCTTGCATTCCTGGAGCAAACTCCACCTGATCATGATACGTTGTCTCTCTTATATGTAGCTGAATTTCATTTGCTAACATTTTGTATAGTGCTGGCACACTGGTTCTCGAAGTTGTCTGCACCCTGGGACTCTCCAGGACGGGTTTAGAATATCCTAACACCTGGGCTCCACTCGCCCAGACGTCCTGGCTTAATTGGCTCTAGTTGGAGCCTCCAAGTATCAGGACTTTTTTAAAACACCCCAGGTGATTCTAATATACAGTTTCAAGAACTGTCTGTGCGAATGGCATTAGCTGAGCTCATCTAGGAAGAATTCGTAGAGACGATGCTTCTCACCGAGGCGATTTGAACATGGGAAGGAGCAGGATTTCTGGCGAGGGAGAGGGCTAGACGTGGCCAGACTGCTAGAACGGAGCAGAGAGGAGGGGCTCCTGCTGGCAGCAAGCGGTCCCCCGTGGCAGGCCTTGCAGCCTCTCTGCAGTTTTCACGCTGCATCAGGAGGCTGCTACGGGATCGGGATCTCGAGAGGAGGGCACGCTGCAGGAAGTTGCCATCAGAGGGGGTGTGGTCTGGGGCTTTGATGTCGAGGTTGAGAAGGAAACCACAGAAGACAGGTGTAAATGAGGTTCCCTCAAGGTTTAGAAAAGTGATTATAACTCCCTGGTAGTTCTCTACCTAACGTCGAGTTGCTGCTAATTCAAGAAGGGAGCTTCCTGAGTATTGCAGGAGTCCCTAAAGGCATTCTGAGCATGATCGCCTCGGTCGACTTCCTGCGCCTATGAGAGGCTAATTGGTCAGACCCTCTGATGTGTACCCGTTCGCTCTCCTTCATTCAGATACTCACTCATCCAACACATAGTGATTGAGCACCTGCTTAGCACGTGACCAAGGAGTACTTGGTTCTCAACAGGGCAGCACCCTCTGTGGCGGGTGTTGGAAATTTCAGGGCTGGTTTTGGTTGGTCCAGTGATCAAGGTGCATTGTGGTGGAGGGGACACTAGGGGACCTGCTATTCACCGGGCAGTCCTGCACAAAATGACAGAAGGTCTCACACCCCACACAATTTCCCAATGGCTCTGACATGCGTGTCGGTGGGAAACCTGTTTATAATTACTTGGGCTTTGAACCCAGCTCAAGTATATGTAATTATCTAAGCTCGGAATCTAAATGCAGACATATGTGTACACACACACCCCAACGTTTCTCATAGTTTTAGTACACATAAGACCTTCCCAAGAATGGTCCCACTGTGTGTGTTGAGGGCAGATAGTATTTTATTTAGCACTTTAGTAAGAACTACTCACTGTCTGGGAACATGGCATCACTGATGTTTGAGTCTCCGCAGTTTGAAGTGTAACTGTAAGATCAGTATATATATTTATAATTTATATTTATATTATGAACTTTATATTTATAATATGAACTTTTTTTTTTTTTTACAGCTTGCAGAGTAGTTGGCTCTAAGGCAGTGAATGAAAGGCAGAAATAACCACCAGAGTGTCCTAAGCAGGACACTCAGTAATCTGTTTTGTCCATTTCAATGCTTTTCTCATTTTTTCACGATACTGACATCAGACTTTGTCTTTGGTGCATTCGTGCCCAAACATTCACACAGTAAAATGCATGTCTTTTAAATTATAAATTATCTTTCTTTTCTCCTGTATATTAGAGTGTAGTAGCAATTTTTTAAATATATATTAATTATTATTAATAGAATGTCACTAATGATTATTAATAAATACTTATAAAATATAAATATAGTCATTATTAGGGGCGCCTGGGTGGCTCAGTCGGTAGAGCAGCCAACTTTGACTCAGGTCGTGATCTCATGGTTCATGGGTTCCAGCCCCACGTCGGGCTCTGTGCTGACAGCTCAGAGTCTGGAGCCTGCTTCAGGTTCTGTGTCTCCCTCTCTCTCTGCCCCTTCCCTGCTTGTGCTGTCTCTCTCTAAAATAAATAAACATCAAAAATTTTTCAAAAATGTATAATAATTATTACACGTGCAAGCAAATTGCATTATATTTAGAGTTCATGTTAGAATAGTGAATGGGGTATCAGAAAATATTTGTTAATAAAAAGGGGGCATTGGGACTGATGGCATGGGGGACTCTGGGCTAACTTCTCCTCGAGGTCTCTTCCAGCCCTGCACTGTCCTGTGATGCTCCTCTGTCTAGGGTGCCTATGAAGATCGTGGGGTCTTAGTGCCATTGCTGTGAATCCAGCTGTACGACCTTGGGGAGGCTTCTTGTCCTTCTCCGTGCCTCATGTCCTCTTGTGTAATGGCAGGCACAGTAACAAACTTCACAAGGTGACATTGGGACTGAATCAATGGTCCACGGGTCACTCCAGAATGGTGCCTGGTGCCATGAGGCACGTGGGAAGGACTTGCCTCCCCATCTCTTGGGCAAAGCCTTCTCCACGTGGTGAGCATGATGGTCCCTGGCAACCCCCAGCTCCCTGCGGATGGACTTGAGCTTTTCAAGGTACAGCCTAGAGGCCAGTAGCAAGAAGGAAGGGAGCAAGAAAGTTTGCAGGGTGTCGATGAGGCTAGAATGCAATGGGGTCACCATTTTTAATGTGTTCTCTTTCTGCAGTTTAAAAAAAACTGTCTGACATTATTGTTTTCCATTCGGTCAAGGAATAAAGGCTTAAAGTTATCCACAAATTTACCATTTTGTCATCTTCATTCTTTCTGGCTTCTCCAGCCTTCCATATAGGATCCCTTTCCTTCAGTCTGAAGCCGATGCCTCAGATGTCCTGTTAGTGTGGGTTTGTTGCAAGCCAATTCTTAGTTTTGTTTTGTTTGTTTGCCTGGAAACATCTTTATCCCATTGTCAGTATTGAAGAATAGTTTTGCTGGGTATAGAACTGTAGCTTCGTCGTTTCAGCTTATTTCTTTCACCGCTTTGAAAATGTCATTCATTCATTGCCTGTGGTTTCTACAAAGAAGTCAGCTGAGAGGGGCCATGGTTTTGAAGATAATCATTCTTTCTCTTGTCGCTTTTAAGGTTTTTCACTTTGTCTTTGGTTTTCTGCAATTTCACTATGACCTGAGTTGGAATGCTTTTTATTTCTCTCACTTGGGATTGCTTGAGCGTCTTGAATTTGTGCTTTGGTGCTTCCAGAAGTCCCGTGAAATTCCCAGCCATTATCCCTTCAGTGACTTGTGCACCCATTCTCTTTCTCATCTCTTTCTGGGATTATTGTTACACATATTTTATTTATTTAAAAAATATTAAGGTTTATTTATTTATTTTGAGAGAGAGAGAGAGCGAGAGAGCAGGGGAAGGGCAGAGAGAGAGGGGGAGAGGATCCCAAGTAGGCTCCATGCCGTCAGCATGAAGGCCATTGCAGGGATCAAAGTCACAAACTTTGAGATCATGACTTGAGCCAAAACCAAGAGTCAGACGCTCGACCAACTGAGCCACTCAGGTGCCCCACACATATTTTAGGCCTTCTTGTGTCTGCTGGTGTTTTTGTTCACATCTTTTTGTCTGTCTGTGCTGCGTCTGCCCAATTTTCTGTTTACTAATCCTACAGCTTTGATTTTTAACTTGGTTATTATTTCCATGTTCCTGACCTACTGATACTCATTTCTCAAATCTACCACGTCACTTTTCATAGTTTATAATTCCATGCCTACATTTTCAAGCTTGATTTTTATTCCTTTGAAATTAGGAAGCACAGTTGTGTTCTATCTATTGGGTTCCCAGGTCTTTGTGGGTCTATCTCCTTGCCGGTTGGATCTTCTAGTTCTGGTTCTGGTGTCTTATTTCTTCGTGCTCCTGATTTTGTCTGACTGTATGCTGGAACTTATATTTGAAAAATAATTCGTAGGAGTCTTGTGAGGCCTTGGGTGATACCTTACTTCCCTCTGCCTGTTGGACACACATGGGAATTGTAAGCCCAGGATCTCAGGCCACATTCCAGGCTCAAGGTTCCTTGGACCACCAAGTGATGGGAAGCAGAGGGCTGGTTGACTTCTGGTTTACCTCTTCTGGTTTACCTCTTCTATGAGGGTCAAGCCCTCATCTTTGGAAGACCGTAAGCTTTGGCTGGTCTCCCTAGTCCCACGAGGCTGCCAAAGATAACCGTTTCTCCTGTGTCAGCGTGC
This sequence comes from Panthera onca, assembly GCF_046562875.1. Taxonomy (NCBI): domain Eukaryota; kingdom Metazoa; phylum Chordata; class Mammalia; order Carnivora; family Felidae; genus Panthera; species Panthera onca. The sequence goes on along the minus strand of NC_138346.1, from coordinate 3,221,785 downwards.
TCTTAGGGCAAAAACAGTTCTTCTTCTTCTTTTTTTCATTTTTAAAGTTTACTTATTTGTTTTGAGAGAGAGAGTACAAGTGGAGGAGGGCCAGAGGGAGAGGGGGAGAGAGAGAATCCCAAGCAGGCTCCACGCTGACAGCATGGAGCCCGGTGCAGGGCTCAAACTCACGCACCGTGAGATCATGACCTGAGCCAAAACAAGAGTCCATGCTTAACTGACTGAGCCCCCCCAGGTGCCCAGGGGCAAAGACAGCTCTGAGTGGTGGGTTCATCCCTCCGGATATTCCTTGGCTCCTGAGCCTGCCTGGTTCCTAGTTACCCACGTGATGCTTTAGGAAGGCGGCTTCTACATTTAGTCCATGTTTTACATTGTCCTTGGGGACTTGTTTCTCTGCTCCCTGATGGGATCCATCCGCCGCCTGTTCTGCTGCCGGCACAGCCACCTCGCAGATTTGCAGACCTAAACCTCGGTCATTCTGGAATCACCCACCCCTGTTCACGAATCCGGCAGTAATCGGCCATCATTCCGTTTTCCTGTTTCTAAGCATGAGAATGATGCACACCTCTGAGCGCTGCTGTGGAAACGGACACCGGTTCCGCATTTAGAGCCCGGGCACGGACTACGAGGGCAGGGCCGAGCCCCCATGCTGGCCGTACCGCCTGCTCACCGGCTGAGCCCTTGGCCAGTTCCTTACTGCGGGTGCCTCGGTTTCTGTCCGGGACGAGGGCGTGCTGCTGCCTGGTGGGGCGCGGGGGTTCAAGCCCTGTCCTTGCAGTGAATGGCGGCGGGGCCTTGGGCAAGTCCCTCGGCTGTCGGCGGCCTCGGTTTCCCACCTGTGAGGTGGGGCGGGCACGGCGCCCTCTCTCCGTCGCACCTGGTGAGCGCCGTGGGCGCAGGCGAGTAGCCCAGCGGTCGCTCGTGTGCCCCCTCCCTGCAGTGCTGCCAGACGCTGGTCTCCCACCACGTGGACCCCTCCCTGCGGGACAAAGATGGGTGCACGGCAGCCGACCTGGCCGACTACCACGGACACCGGGACTGCGCCCGCTTCCTGCAGGAGGCCGCCCGGCCGGTAAGCTCCACGGTCCCCGTCCGTCCCCGGGGGCCGGGGTGACGGGACTCCTGCCGCCCTCATGGCCGAGTTAGAGACAAAGCTCATTGCAGACACCATGCTGTTCCCAGGAGAAGGGGCCTGGCCGGGACCGAGCCAGCGCCACAAGTCAGCTGGCCGGGTGCCAGGGCCGGGCAGCCGCAAGGGCTGTGACGGGGCCGTGATGGGCCATGGCAGGGATCATGGCAGGGGCCGCGAGAGAGGTTGGGACTGGGACTGTGACTGGGGCTGTGACCGGAGCTGTGATAAGGACCATGACTGGGGTCATGACAGGGCTGTGACTGGGGCCGTGACAGGAGCCGTGATAAAGGCCATGACAGGGCTGTGACAGGGGCCATGACTGGGCCTCCCACCGGCGCTGTGACAGGTCGGGGCAGGGGCCAGGGCTATGGCCGAGACCAGGGCTGGGCTTGTGGCTGGACCTTGGCCGGGACTCCTGTGGGGTGACGTTGTCAGACTGAGGATACCCTGGGGCAGGGGCAGGAGCAGGGCCCTGGGTCCTTGGTGAGGTGCCAGCCCCGTGGCCATCCTGAAGGCAGAAGGCAGCAGGTTCCAGCCCCGTGCCCCCATCTCGGCGTGGCCCTCGTGGCTCCACACCCCACCGAGCCATTTCCCCATCCGTGGGACAAGGATCCCACGCATCCTGCTGGGCCAGCCCCCCGCACACGGCAGGCCACCTCAAGTGCGCCTGAATGAAGAGTGGGTGGGGCCGGGCACACAGGTGGCTTGGAGTCAGCGGTGTGGTCCGCATGGAGCCTGGTACCCCGGGTCCCTCCTGCCCATCCCTCCCCCCTTCCAGGCCCAAGGCAGTTGCTCTGACAGATTAGTCCCCACCTGCCACAGCTCTTGCCACTTTGCTTTAGTGGCCACCCTTTCGGAAGGTGTCCCTGGGGCCACCTGGCCCCATTTCCGGGTGAGAGCCTGAGGTCCACCGGGGAAGCTGCCCCCCGCCCCCCAAAGCCAGGTCTCACTGTGGCACTGCTGCCGTGCCTCTTTTTCCCTCAGGAGCATCCAGGACCAACGGAGGCAGAGCTGCAGGCCTCCCTGGCCCTGGGCCTGTGGGACAGTCCTCACCCGGCCCCTGCCAGGAGCCTCTTGTCACCGCCACCTGAAACCCACACCCAGGCTCGCTGCAGTTCGGGGCAGCTCGGGTGCCCTGGGGCACATGTCAGTGCCCTGCTGTTGTGGTTTGAGAAACGAGAACTTACTGCTTGAAGTAATTTATTTGCGGAATGATGTACGTATGTTGCCTTTGGGCTCGGGTTCGAGGAGTTGGTCGGGCTCGGCAGGTTCCCGGTGTAGTGGGCAGAGCTTCCCAGGCCACAAGCCAGGAGTGTCCCGGCCCTCGGGGACCCTCGCAGCCCCTGTGTGGTCCCTGTGTGGTTCCTGGGGCCAACCTGGAAGGTGAGATCAGGAGGTGGGGTGGGCGCTGCTCGGCTGCCGGGGAGCAGGTCCCGCCTGGCCTCAGGGTGGGGTCCCCGGCCCGTCCCCAGCCTGTCGGGGCAGCGACCCTGACCTCAGCTTTCCATCCCCAGGTGCCAGCACACCTGCCAGAACCCCCTGGCCTCTTTGCCCAGCTCTTTTGGGGGCCGGGGGTTCTGCGGTCTCCTGACTCCCCGGGCCGTGGAGAACCGGCCCGTCCCAAGCTGCTGGGGGGTTTTGCTGCCCTGGCCGTCTCCCAGGTATCACCATAGGATTCGAGACAGAATTCTGGTCTCTGGGGGCTCCCTCAACCAGTCTGGGCCAACTGTGTGACCCCCCCACCCCGGGCTCACTGCTGTGTCTGCGGGGAGCTGGGGGAGCCCGTGTGGGACTCGGGGGGACCAGAGCCTCCCTTCTGCCTCGCTGAGCGCCCAGGGCAGCAGGCCAGTCCCTCGCCTGTGGCTGGCATGTCCCCCTTCCCAGGCCACCTGCCTCGTGCTCGCAGGCTTGGCCCCACGGGAGGGCAGGGCGTCAGCTGTGGGCCCCGGGGCCCGGGAGTGGGGGCTGTGCGCCTAATGCAATATTGATGGAAACGCAATATCCACAGGTGGCCGTGCCGGCCTCTTCCTGTGCTGGGCTCAGGAGAGGCCAAAGCTGTCATCTTCCGCACCACAGGACAGCCTGCGCTGGCCCCGGGGAGGTCGTGGGTCTCCAGAGACGTGGCCCGGGGGACAAGACCGGGCTGCTGGTGGCGAGGCAGGCCCTGCCCACAGCTCAGGGAGGCCAGGCCCCACCTCAGCCTGGGCCAGGTCTGTCCGCCCCCCTGGCTCTCAGGCACCGCTCTGCACAGTGAGGGGTTGGGCCTCTCTGACCTGGGTGGGGCAGGGGCTCCAGGGGCGGCAGCTGCAGGGCCGGATGTGAGTGAAGTCCTGGTCAGGTGGTGGCACTGATGAACAGCGGCCTCAGGTGGCGAGCACGGCCCTCCAGGAGGGGAGGGGCGAGCCCCCTAGCACCTTCCAGAGCATCCGGACTGTCCTGTTCACCCCTAGGCCTGTACTCCCTCCCTCCGGGGTTGGGGTGGCTCCTTCTGGCTGGGTAGCACTGGCGAGTTCTGAGCATCTCCGAGCCTCAGTTTTCCCATCTGTAAAACAGGGTTGAAGAGCCCTGTGAAGGCAGAGGAGATGCACAGTGGGGGCTAAGTCCCTCCCCTAGGTCCAGAAGGACTCTAGGACCCTCTCCTTTCGGCTGAGGAAACTGAGGCCCAGAGAGGGCAAGGGACTCCCTCGGACAGCCTCCTCTCCAGGGAGAGGTGGGGCCTGGCTGTGCGGCCAGTAACTGAATCTCAGCCATGGTGACCGGTGTCCGGCACCCATCTGTGGGTCATGATTTTCTCCGCCCGGGTGGCATTACAGGCCTGTAACCCTGCTCGCCACAGCTGTCCTCTATGTATAATGCATGGCGGGCACAGCATTGCTCAAATCTCACCGAAAACAGGAAAAGACAGCAGGCCGCAGGAAGGGTGCCAGCCCAGGCCCAGATGTCTGCCGGCCTCCGGCCAGTTGCCCGGTTCGGGGGCAGTGGTGTCCTGCCCAGTATCCGTGCTCCTTCGGCTCCGGGCAGCTTCGCTTAGTCAGGATGCCGGTTTTCCCGCCACCTGGGAAGCTGCACAGCGGACCCGGTTAGAACTCCGGGTGAGCGCCTCTCCAGGGTAACCACGGGGATCAGGTCCGAGCCCTACCGGTGCCGGGTCCTGCCAGGCGCCCCCCGTAACCCCTCATCTTCCTGACTTACAGGCGAGGAAACCGAGGCCCGGGGAGTGGCTCCCCAGCGCTTCTCATTGGTGAGGGTTAGAGCAGGATTCAGCCCCGAGGTCTCCCAGGCTGTAGGTGCCACTCTGGGGCCCAAGTCCATTTCCCTGGGCCTCAAACCAACTGCCGGCCTCTTTCGTCTCCCCCTGCCTGAGAGGCCACTGTGGCCCGAGCTGGGTCCGCAGTCCTCCAGGGGGTGGGGAGATTTGTGGCCCCCACCCCTGAGAGCGGAGGGGCCGAGGGCTCCCAGGCAGGGGCAGGAAGCAGGGGGAGTCCTGGCGGGGCAGGGCCCCGGGCAGCAGGGGGACCCTGTGGTGCGGGCGCCCCCGGGGCTCAGCCGTCCTCCGTCGGACCACAGGGCCAGGCTCTCTAGCTGTGCCACAGGGTCTGGGGTCTGACTCAACCCTGCTTGAAGGTCGTGAGCCAGCAAACGTCTGTGTCGTGGGAGACGGCACAAGGGTCCCGGGTCCAATGCACGTTGCAGAGAGCAAGCATCATGTTTTATTGGGTCCCGGCGTGATGTGATACGGGCCCAGATGGCTACTGGGCACACAGGAGGTGGGGGAGGGATGGTGAAGCCTGGGGGACCCCCATTTTATTTGGGAGCAACAAGGTTCCTCTGGGTCTGTCCCTAGAAATGCAGCCAGAACTTGCATCCGTGGAAGGAGTGCGAGAGACCCAGCTGGCGCCAGCCCCCCCACCCCGCCCCCCGAGGGCCACCCATCTGCCTCCTCCTCTACTGCTGATGCCCCTGGACCAAAGGAGCAGTGATCCGAGGGCCTCCCGGAGCAAGGACTAGGGGCTCAAATAAGATTCTGATCCCAGCTCTCCCGCATCCCAGCTCTGGGGCCTTGAGGAAGCCCCTTGCCCTCTCTGATCCTGTCTCCCCATCTGCTCCCCGGGGGGCTGTGGGATAGGGGTTCTGTACCAGAGGATCCCTCTGTCTGACCCAGGGATCTCAGTCCCGCCCGCATCCCCGGACGGTCTGCTCCCCTGCACCGTGGAGGGTTAAGGTGCATGGTAAGGGATCCCACAGCCACCCCAAGCCCGCCTGGCCACCCGATACCTCCGCCTTCAAATATTAATGCCACACCTCCTGCTCTCCCCGGGGCGGCAGCTGCTACAGGTCCTGACAGCCCAGGACGGCTGCAGCTGCCCGTGCACAGCCCGGCCCGTCTCTGTGGGTCCTCCCAGACCGGGGGCCGGCGGACGCACCCCAGCCCACCGGGGCTCCCGGGATCTCCACACGGATTCCCGCGAGGACTGAGGTGTGAGGTGCGTGGTGGCCGGGCAGACGGGGTTTCAGGCTGTGTCCCTTTCCAGTGGCCACAGTGGGCCGCGGGGCCTGGACAGGAGAGCGATGGAGCGTCTGGAGACACTCGGGTGCGGGTCAGGGGTTCTCCTGAGGGCACCGCCGAGCTGAGGTCAGTCAGTGCCTCCTCGCAGGGAGGTGGGATCAGGATGTGAGCAAGGGGACACTCAGAGTGACCCAGGGGCTTGTCCAGCAGGACCAGCTGTATCACATGCAGGGCCAGCGCACGACGAATTTGGGGCTGCTTATTCAAAAATGATTAAGAAATTTATTTTTTTATTTAAACAAAATTCTTAACATTTATTTTTGAGAGAGAATGAGCAGGGGCGGGGCGCAGATAGAGAGGGAGACACAGAATCCGAAGCAGGCTCCAGGCTCCGAGCTGTCGGCACAGAGCCCGAGGTGGGGCTCGAACCCACAGACCGTGAGATCATGACTGCAGCCGAAGTTGGACACTCAGCCGAATGAGCCCCCCAGGGCCCCCAAAATGATTAAGGATTTTAAGACAGAGACAGCAGAGCATCAAACGGCGCTGCAACATGGGCCACACCCTCCAGACACGGGTCCCGGCCACAGGCCACACATCCCACGTGGGGCTGTTTTGAACCATGTCCTCTGTCCTGCTCGGGGCTCTCTGCAGCCCCAACCTGGAGGCGTGTCCAGCCTCCGCTGCCCGCGGAAGGAGGGGTGAGGAGCTCCAGTCTGACGGCCAGGGTGGGGTGCTGAGGGGGGTGCGGCTGTGGTCCGACTGGCTGGAGACGCGAGCCGGGGCAATCAGGTGTCAGAAGGGCCTCCGTGACGCGGCCCGGGGCCCCGAGGTCTGCCGTCCAAGAGACGGCGTCGGCCGGACTTCAACTTTCATCTTTAAACCAAAAAGTGATTTCTCTGCTGCCGAAGGAGGGACACGCAGGGGGCAAGGAGGTGAGCACTGTCCCCGTGCTGGCACCCCTGTGCTGTTAGAGTGGCCTGCACGCCCCGTGTCTCCTGCTGGCTAGTCAGCTGGCCCAGAAGTCTTGGCTTCCGTCAGTCGGTCCCAAAAGCTGAGGCTGCTCAGGGCTGAGCTGGGGAGAGAGCTCCAGGTCAAAGGCTCTTCCTGGCTGCCACCTGTCAGTGCTGGGGGTGGGGGAGGTGGCCAGAGGCAGGTCTGTGCCTTGCCCTGGACATGGGGCAGGCTATGGGGGTGAGTTTGGGGTGCCCCTGCAGTGCCGGGCCTGGGTTTCCCCAACCACCAAGCTCCCTGGGACTGAACTCGGTGATCTCTGTTTCCAAGTGGCCTTGGGGAGGGGGTGGCCTGGGCACTACACCACTGCTCCGAGGTGAGGCCACAGCCCCACAGCCCCTGCTTGTGGCTCTGAGAAGTGTTCTAAATGCCTCGCGGTTTCCCTCTGTGCCCGTTGGCGGGGACTCTGCTCTCTTATCAGAGGGGGGTGCCCTCGAGGCACTTCGTCTCAGCACGGAAGTCCGGGACGGTCAGGGAGGGGGGTTGCATGTACATGAGCGTGTATGTGGGGGCGCGCATATATATGTGTACATGCGTGTGTGCGTGCGCGTGTATACACACGCATGTGTGAGTGTGTGCACAAGTGCACGGGTGCAGGTGTGTGCACGCATGTCTCATAAGGCCAGAGAGAGGTAAGCACAGGCTGGACACCTGGCCCTGACCCAGCCCCCGGAGCTGCCGCGTTAAGCTGGTTCCAGAGAAAGGCTGAGCCAGGCCTTTAGATGGGGGGGCTCACCTGCCGGTGGTGGTGGCCACATGCGGGGGCACGGTGAGTGACGGCACTGAGACAAGTACATGGGGAGCGCAAGGAGTCCTGGTCACCAGGCATGGAGGGGTGGGCAGACACGGGAAGACAGAACCTCACTCCTGCGCACTTCACCCTCTCCAAGCCCTCCTCCCCCGCCAGGGACACTGGGCCACGGCCAGCCTGCCGGATGCCCCCTCCACCCCACCAGTCATGCGGCGCCCAAGCCGGACTCACGGGGGCCTCCTGCTGACCAGGTCCGTGTCCACCCCCAGGTGCCCCTCCTGATGACGCCGCCGCCACCACCGTTTCCGCCTCCTCCACTGTCAGCTGCCAGGCGCGCCCCGGAGGATGGAATGAGGGGCTCGGGTTTCAGGAGCCCCACCTGTGAGTACACGTCTCCAGGGGAGACTGGCCTGGACCATAGGCGCGGGGAGTGGGCGTTGCTGGCCCCACCTCTGAGGTCCTTTGATGGGGGGGGGCTGGGAGAGCAGTGGACTCCAGGCAGCCGGGCCTGCGAGAGCTTCAGGACACGGTTGGGGTCATCCCTCCCACCACCCAGCCCCCAGCTTCTCCCAAATTTCCATTACTGTCTGGGTTGCTTCTTTAAAGGGAGGATCAACATATTCCATAAAGGACACTTACAATTAACTGGCCCCCTGCGCAGCCCTCCGGGGTCCCTCTGTGAGCTCTGAGCCCCCAGGGCCTGGACGTCCTGCCTGTGTGACCTTGGGCAGCCTCATTCCCTCCCTGGGCCTTGGCTTGTCCAGAGAGAGGTAAATCTCAAAGGTCAGGTCACCGGGGCCCAGGCCGCTTCTGGATCTGCTGCTGTTGGTTGGAGCCCCCGGCAGGTGGGATGTCCACGGACTGGCAGGGGCAGGCCGCTGACTGTTAGGGAATTAGGGCCGTTCTACCAAAAATTGAAACAGAGGGGCGCCTGGGTAGCTCAGTCGGTTAAGCGCCTGGCTTCAGCTCAGGTCACGATCTCACAGTCTGTGGGTTCAAGCCTCGTGTCGGTCTCTGTGGTGACAGCTCAGAGCCTGGAGCCTGCTTCGGACATGTGTCTCCCTCTCTGCCTCTCCTCTGCTCATGCTCTCTCTCTCTCTCTCTCTCTCTCAAAAATAAATATACATTAAAAAAAATTGAAACGGAACACGAAAAATCTCAGCAGGCCCCACATTTGTGAGGGTTAGCACCATTTCGTGGAGTGGGTTGTGGTTATACAGTCCCACGGAGGAGTGTGTGCGTGTGTGTGCGTGTGTGTGCATGTGTGGTGCAGGACCTGTTTCTCGCTCAGGGTGTGGCCCTGGTGTGCGTGTTGGCATGCTTTGGGAGGGGCTGCCTTAGGTCCCCAGACCACCCTGTGCCCTCCCCCGCTCTTTCCAGGGGCGGGTGAGGGGCTAAAATGCAGGTTATCCAACTGGCCAGGCTTGGAAAGCCCCACAGGCGCCCGCAGAGGTCCAGCACCCCGGGTCCCTGGGCGCTTTGTTGGGGGCTGGCTGCAACTTTGGCTGCAAGTCTAGGAGTCCTTCAGGAATACCAGCTCTGCCCTAGATCCAGGGTTCTCTACCCCCCACCCCTGCCTTCTCGGGAAGCCCCTTGACTCTGCTTCCCTTCCCCCCGCAGTAGAGTCTCCCAGCCCAGCCTGGCCTGACCAGCACGACCCACCTCTGCCGAGGGAGCAGATAACCTGCGCGGCGCCCCCAAGGGTCACCACCGACGCCACCGCCGTCCCCGCGGTACGCCTCTTGCCTCCTCGTCCCTCTCCCAAGGCCCCCCAGCCAACCCCCCCAAGCTCACCTGGCCTCTCATCAGTATTCTGTGTGGCCCAGCCAGGTCACTTCCGGGGCAGAGATGCAGTTGTCCATGGGGGGGGGGGGGGTGGGCCTGGAGTCTACTTCCCTCCTCCTCAGGGGCTCCCACCTAGCCCAGGACCCACTGGAGGAGTCCAGCTCCTCTCTCTCCTTTTTTTTTCTGGGCCTGAGGCCTTTATAAATCCAACCCACCCCTTCCTTGAAAGGGTGCCAGGAACTCTCAGCCCCTGAGATGTCCGGTGCAAGTTTGGGAAATGCTGCATGGTGCTGTCCCTCTTGGAGAGTTATAGGGCACACAGCATTTTAAAGGCTCTGACAAGTCCTGCAGTTCAGAGTTGGCCACCAGACTTTCCCTATGTAACTGCTCTCCAAATGAGTTTGCCCATCCACATGGCAACCTCTTCTGCCATATATAGAACAAGGGAAGAATCTCGGGGTTGCTTCTCTCAGTCAGAGATCGCCCCACTCACATACCTGGATCCCACAGAACACCAGGGGTCCCTGCCCTCAGAAGCCAACGCTTACCAGGCTGGGTCTCCCCACCCTTCTCTGGCCTGTCTCCACCCCCTCCTCCCTGGGCCTTGCTCACCCCATGTGGCCCTCCCCACCGGTCCCGGGGCAGGGGGGGGAGGTCCCCTCAGGGACTTGAGTGACCCACCCGAGTCTGCCCAGGGAGAGGAGATGGCGGCGGGGGACGCCCCAGACTGCCTGGCCACGCTGCACCTGGACAGGCTGCCCTCGGGCGACCTCGATTGGCTGGTGCCCACGCAGGACGAGCGCGGCCGACCCATCCCAGAGTGGAAGCGGCAGGTGATGGTGCGGAAGCTGCAAGCCCGCCTGGGCGCAGACCCCGAATCCCAGGCCCAGGTGGGGCCCGGTGGGGCAGGGCGGGGCGTGAGAGTGGGCGGGGCGGGGCAGGGGGCGGGGACCTGCCGGAGAGGGGTGGGGCGGGGCGGGGCCAAGGGGTAGAGAGTGGAGGCGGGGCAGAAGGCTCTGTCCTGGCAGGTGGGCGCGGAAGGTGCGGGGCCTGAGCCCACACCTCGACCGGGGGCCCCACTGCGTGCCCCTCTGTAGCCCCAGCTTCCTCCTCTGCCAGACGATGAAGTTGAACCAGATCAGGGAGCTGGGAACTTCTTCACCTGGTTAGAGGTGTTATTTCCACGTGTTGTTTTATGTAACCATTTTTACCCCACCTCTACCTCGTGTCAGGCTGTGTTCTAGGCAGTGAGGGAGACCAGCCCTGCGCTCCCAGCCCTCACGTTCCAGGAGGGAAGACAGGGTGATTGGGCACCTGATGGGGGGGGGGGCAGGGAGGGTGATTCCAGGTGTCATGGAGAGAAGCAGAGCAGGGGGAAGGGGAGTGACGATTCCATACGGGTGCTCAGGGGCAGCCTGTCTGGGGAGGTGGCCTTGAGCAGGGGCCAGAAAGAAAGGAGAGAGGAGCCCTGCGAGAATTTGGGACAAGTGATTCTAAGCAGAGAGAAAATAAGTGCAAAGGTCCTGAGGCATGAGTGAAGGACCAGGAGGAGGCTGGTCCCTCTGAATGCAGTGAATGAAGTGTGACAGACAGAGGTGAGGTCAGAGAGGGAACAGGCAGGCGGATGTTACAGGACTGCTCAGTGTCAGGCCTTTGGGGAGCCTTTGGGAATCGGAGCCGAGTAGCGAGCTCCCCCTAGCTGTCGTGTGCACAGTAGCTCCAGTCTTAACCCTGGAGGGAGCCGGTTTTGTCGGCTTCGTCCGGCGCAGGCTCTGCTCCGTGCTCTGGGCCCGCTGGGCCCGGCAATCAGAACTTAGTCGTGCAGAGCACTGCCCGGGACCAGACAGCCCCAGGCCTCTGGGCAAAAGCAGGTGGTGGTTCAGGCCCCTCACCTGTGAAATGGGGCTCCTCTCCCAGGGGGTCCTGAGCTGTAATCGGGCTGGCACAGAGCCCAGAGGGGGCCAGCTCGGGGTCCCTGTCCCACAGGCCGTGAGCACCGGGGGGGAGGGGAGGGCAGCCAGCAGGAGAGCCCAGAGCAGAGATACCAGAAGCAGCCACCGAACCGCAGAAGGCTCTGGAGCTTGGCGGGAGGGGCGGGGAGGGGTCTGAGGAGAGAGAGCCTTCGGATTAAACGCTGAGGAGATGAGATTAGGATGTGGGCGTGGCAGAGCAGAGCAGAGGTACCCCGTTCTGAGGGCAAAGACGGGGCGGCAGAGGGCAGAGTGGCTGCCCGGAGCCTCAGACTCGGGACTGGGGCCGGCCAGCCTCCCGGTTTATTCTCCAAGTCCGGCCGAGGGCCCGCTGGAGTTGAGGGGCCGGGCCGGGGTCCGTGGCAGCACCGGGGGCCAGCCCACCCTCGGGGGCAACGTGCCCTCTGCCGGCTCGGCTCGGGGCGCTGCTGACCCGGCCTCCCCGCCTCCAGGGCGACAGCGGGAGCGACGGCCCCGCGGAGCCGGCGGCCTGGCGGTACTCGCAGACGCACCAGGCCATCCTGGGCCCCTTTGGGGAGCTGCTGACGGAGGACGACCTGGTCTATCTGGAGAAGCAGATCGCCGACCTGCAGCTGCGCCGCCGCTGCCAGGAGTACGAGAGCGAGCTGGGCCGCCTGGCGGCCGAGCTGCAGGCCTTGCTGCCCGCGCCCCTGGTCAGCATCACCGTCCACAGCCGCTTCCTGCCCCGGGCGCCCGGCCCCGAGGGTGAGGAGGCTCCCGCCCCCGCGGCGGAGCCCAAGGGCCCCTCGGGGGCCTCGGAGGCGGGGCGCGGCGAGCAGCCCCTGCCCTTCTGGTGCAGCCACGTCGCCCGGCTGGTGCGCAGCATGTCCCTGCTGCTGAAGGGCGTGAACGGGCTGGTGCAGGGCGAGGGGAGGCCCCCGCGGGAGACCCACGCGGAGGCCCCCGCCGGCCCCCCCAGAAGCGAGGCGCAGCGCGAGATCCAGCAGTGCGGCGTGTCCGTGCGATCGCTGCGCGGCAACTTCGAGTCCGCTCCGGGCCCGTCCTGCGCCCCAAACCCGGGCCCCTGGGAGCCGGGGGCCCCGGCCGGGCGGTGCCCGAGAGGCTGCTGGCCCGCAGCCCCGCAGCCCCACAGCAGCCCCGCGGGAGGGGCGCCCGCGCCGGGGGACGCGGAGGAGGCCAGCGACTCGGGCATCGGCCGCGAGGAGGCCCCGTCGGAGGCGGGGGCCGCGCCCGGCGCCCACCTGGCCAGCCTTCGCAAGGAGCGCATCGTGACGCTCTTCCTGAGCCACTGGAAGAAGTCGGCCGACGCGCCGACCCTCAAGGCCGCGGCCTGCGGGACCCTGGAGGCCCGCCGCGCCGCGGCGCCGCCCGCTCGGGAGGCGGCGGGGGGCCCTGGGCTGCCGCCCCCGCCGCCCCCGCCGCCCAGCGAGGGCCCCCGGCTCGGCCACCTGTGGCAGCAGCGCCACGTCATCGCCCACCTGCTGGGCAACTGGAAGGCCATCATGGCACACGTGCCGGCCCGGCAGCTGCGGCGGCTGAGCCGGCGGCCCCGTGGGCCGCTGTCCCCCGAGCAGTTCCTGCCCCACGTGGACGGGGCGCCCGTGCCCTACGGCGGCCTCACGCTGGACCTCTTCATGCTGGGCTACTTCCGGCTCCTGGAGTGCGAGCTGCCGGCCGAGGAGCGCAAGATGCGCCACCTGCTGTGTTTCGAGGTCTTCGAGCACCTGGGCGCCCACGGCTGGGACGCGGTGCGCGCCTTCCACAAGGCCGTGACGGACGAGGTGGCCGCCGGCCGCCGCGCCTGGACCGACGGCTTCGAGGACATCAAAGCCCGCTTCTTCGGCTCCAGCCGAGGTCCCGCCTGGGACGCGGAGCCCGGCCGCAAGTCGGGGCTGACGCCCCTGGGGCCCCTGCCCCCCGCCGCCGCCCCCAGCAGCAGCAGCGCCGAGCCCCCCGCGCAGAGGCCGGGGTCCGGCTGCCAGCGGGGCAGCTTCAACAGCGAGGATATCTGTGGCTACATCGACCGCAGTTTCGCCTTCTGGAAGGAGAAAGAAGCCGAGATGTTCAGCTTTGGAGAGTGAGACTGGCCGGCAGCCTGCCTCTGGGAGTGGGGCGTGGGAAGGGGTTCTGGCTCTCCCTGCTGGTTCCTTTGCCCCCCACCTGGTGGCCGGGTGGGCCCCGAGGCCGGGCTGGCCGACACTCCACACGACACTCACTCGGTGTGCCGATGGCCACATCCAGTCCCACCCCTGCCGCGTCCAGTCCCACCCCTGCCGGGTTCCACCCCCGCTATGCGACTCAGTTTCAGTTTCAGTTTCAGAACCCTCACCAGGGACCGAGGAGCCCTCTCTGCCTCCCAGCCGGCCCTGAGGTTAGAGGCCTTGCCCTCCAGCCCCAGGCCTTCTGCCCCGGTGTCCTCCGGGCCCCTGGGATGCTGGCCCGGGTTTCCCCGCGGGCTCTCCTTCCAGGGCCCAGTCTCCTGCTGTCACGCCCCTCCGCATCTCCAGCACCGGTGGCTCCGGCCACGTCCACAGCCTTTCTCTGCCTCCTGCTGACCTTGGGCCATGCCTTTTCACCTCCCCAGGCCTCTGTCTCCGTCTGTGAGGTGACAGAGCTGGGGGCTGGAGAGAACGGGATTCGATGGGCCAGCGGCTTTCCCGTCAGGCCTTCCCGAATTCTCTGGGTCAGAGACAAGGCCCACGCCGGTCAGTACGGCCCCACTGACAGACTCGTGTTCTGCTGCTGTGCCCTGCTCCCCCCGGGGCGCTCCAGAGGACCCGGGCCCCGAAAGGAAGCCTCCCTTGGGCCTCCTGTCCTCTCCTCCAGCTGACCAGCCGCCCTGGCCACACGGCCCAAGGCAGCGGCAGGGCCCCCCCTGCAGGCTCGGGGGAGCAGGGACATAAGGAATTTTTCACAGAGAACCAGTGTCTGAAGGGGACTCTGGGCACAGGAGGCTGGCACCCCACCCTCAGATGTGCGCTGTTAGATCAGAGAACATACAGATGGAAGGTTCCAAGGCACAGCCACTTCCTGTGTGCCCCCCCCCCCTCCCTGTGTCACCCGCACCCTCCTCCCTCAGAGGACAGCCCAGGTGCTGCAAGGTGTTGAGCTAACATGGCACCAGGGGCTCTAGGGACAAGCCCCGAATGGCTGGCCGCAGATGTGACTCGGCCCCCGGAGGGTGGCCCGCACCCAGGCCACGGGCCCAAGGCGGGCTGGCCCAGAGCGAAGGGGGCTTGGGGGGAGGCGCACAGGACAGTTGTGCCTGCCCCAGCAGGCAGTGTGTGTGTGTGGGGGGGGGGGGGGGGAGGTTTCCAGAACCTTCCTCTGGGAACCGCCTCCTGCAGTCACACCTCCTGGGACAGAGGTCCCCTGCAGGGTCCTCGCCTGCCTGCGGAACCTGGTGGGTGGCAGGCTCACTGCTGGATGGAACACACAGCCGGACGCCCAGGGGAGGGGGAAGGGGGAGGAGCCGCTGGCTCAGGCTCTGTGCCCTCCCGGGGACCCGGCCCACGCGTGAGTTCGCCAATAAAGACCCCCGTTCCCGGCCGGCCTTCACTGTGCTTTTTGTCTCCCGTGCCCACAGCGAGGGGACAGCCGCCTGTGCCCTGAGAGAGTCCTGGCACTGGGTGGGCACCGAGCCCCCTGTCCCCAGCTCCACCAGACACAAGAGCCAACGTCCTCAGCCCCACAGAGCCTCCACGTCCTCATCTGTAAAATGGGCTGTGGTGCTGACCTGCCCTCTCCGGGGGTCGTGGAGAGGGTGCACTGAGTCCCACGTGGGAGGCGTCTCTGTCCTGCGGTGGAGCAGGTTCTAATGAGCAGGGCGCCAACTCCAGGCTCCTGGTCCCCGAGTGTGACCACCGGAGCTATATGACGGCTGGTCCCCAGGGCACTGCCGTCCAGACCCGGCAGGGGTGCGGCTCTGAGGGTGGGGCTGGGGAGCCCTGGCGGCCGAAGGCGGCCGACACTCTGATGTCTCCTTCCTCCTCTCGTGCCGCCTGCACGACCCTGTTGTTTCGAGGGCCTGGCAACGGAGGGGGCCGGGAGGGGGTGCGCGGTGCACACAGACCTGGCCTCAGGGGGTGCTGGCCCCGGGTGCTCAGGACAGCACTGCGCAGGGGGCCACCTGACTTGGGGGGGTCCCTGCTCACTCCCTGTAGCCTCGGGCAAGTCCCTCCAGGGCCTTGGGACCTCAGTGTCCCAGGGGTGGGTTGGGCCAAGGCCAGTAGGGGGCGCCCCACAACCATCCTGGGTTCCGGGAAGACCTGGGGTCCCGGTGGAACTGCCCGAAGCGGGGTGAGGTGGTGGCTGGGACCCAGCTTTGAGGCCTGGGAGGAAGGAGAGGGCGCGGGCGCCTGTGCTGGGCTCTCAGGGGCGACTCCCCAGACGCCCTTCTTCAGACTCTGCTTCCTATGGGCTGTACAGAAGCCCAGTGTCCCAGGAGCAGCCCCAGGAATTCTGGGTCCCTCGTCTGAGGCCGGTGCTGGGAAAGCCATTTTTGTCCTTAAGACGTTCCAGGCGATTCTGATGCTCAGCGGCCTGGAAACCCCCAGCCCACCAGCAGTTCCCCTGAGGGGAGCAGGTGATCCCTGCGGAGTCGGGCTGACCCCAGCAAGGCCACACTGTCAGCTCCAAGCCTGTTCGGCGCCCGGAAGCCTGTCGGCCAGCTGGCGAAACCCCCATTGCCCAGATACAGGCATGCGGAGCTGCAGACTTCAGTGAGGCGAGCAGACCAGTGCCAAGCCCAGGAGCTTCCCAGGGAGCTGGCAAAACACCGGGGAAAGGAAACCCCATCCCGGCCCCGTCAGTATGTGCGGGACAGATACGAAGAAAAACGAGGCTGTGCCAAAGGTGGGGAGCGAACGTCACCTTTCTCAGGACTAGCGATTGTGTTAGAGATGCCGCCCTTGCCACCAACACGTGCAGGTTGGATGCGGAGCCCGACTCTCCCCCCCCCCTCCTCCCCTCTTCCCCCTCCCTCTCCCCCTCCTCCCCCTTCCCCCTCCCTCTCTTCCCTTTCCTCTTTCTTCTCCCCCTCCTCCCCCTTTCTCTCCCCCTCTCCTCCTTCCCCCGCCCCCTCCTCCTTCTCCCCCCTCCTCCTCCCCCCCTTCCCCTCCTTCCCCTCCTTCCCCCACTCCTCCTCCTCCTCCCTCTAAATGACTCTGAAGTTCATATGAAAGGAACAGTGAACAAATGCAGCTGTGGCCGCCAGCCTCCAAGAGGGCCTCCAGGGCCCCCCGTCCCGATAGCACATCCTGTGTATCCCTCCCGGACTGGGCTGCAGAACAGGGCGGAAAGGACCGCTCTCGCTTCCGGGTGGGTAATAAAGACTCCCATCTTCGTTGCTCCCTTCTCTCTGGGGAAAGCCTGCGGCCGTGCAGGTAACAGAGGCCCGTGCAGGCAAGAAGTGAGGCCTCCCGCCCCAGTCCAGCCTTCAGATGACTGCAATCTGGCTGACCCCTGGGTGCCAGCTGAGGACAGGTCCTGAGGCAGAGGCACCTGCTCAAGTGCCCCAGGGCCATGAGGCTGCGTGAGATCGCGTGTTTGTTGTCTTAAGACACCAGGTTTTAGGGCCATTTGTTACGCAGCCACAGGTAACTAACAACAATACCCAAGAAGATTTACGGGGAAGGGTGATGGAGAGGCTTACATTTCAGATGTGAAGACATATTATAGAGCCCAAGTCCACCAACCCAGGTGGTTCTAACCCCAAGATACGCTTCACTCAGATCAACAGTCCACAACGGAGAAAGCTGAGATACTGCACACAGAAAACATTGCCCTAAGATAAAGACACCACAGCACATCCGTGGGGGAAAGAAGGCATCGTCAGTAATGGTCCTGAGAGTGTTGGTAAACTACTTGGGGGAGAGGGGAGCATGACCTTATGGCACCCCATTCCCAAAATAAATCCCAGACGGAAAAATAGACACGGTAAGCCAGTGGAGACGTAAGACGCCCAAAGAGGCGTGGGCGGGTCAGGTGCGCGGGGATGGCTTTCACTGCCTGACGGTGCCGGGCCGAGTGTATGGGACCGCGTTACCTCCTGCTGGAGACAGCGCCTCAGCCGCCCATCCCGGACCACTCTCTGGTAGGTGCATCGAGCCGGAAAGACGATCCCATGTGTTAACTTGGTGATCTCACACTCTGAATCTGTCCCGGAGAAAGAGACACAGAGGTGGCACCATATTGGTTACCACAGTCCAAGATGACACAGCCCGAACGTCCAGTAATAGAAGTGACGAGAGGTCACTTCAAATTCTTGAAGTGTGATATATCCGCAGTATGGTGAAATTTGAAGATCCTCTTGCCAAAGACTGACCACATGGGAAATACTTGAGATGTAACATAAAATGATAAAACAGGACACACGCACACACACACGTGGGGCCATTCTACCGTCAACAAGTGTAAGGCTGGAAGGGAAGATTCCCGTGTGTTAATGGGGACGGTCCTTTGCTGCTTCACATTTTTCTGTGTTTTCCAAACATTCTGCAATGAACGTGTGTTAGTTTTATCATCATAAAAAGAAACAAGCAGCATATTTTTAAGAACTGCACCACTCAGGAGCAATCTGTTGAGAAAGATCTGTTTTGAGCTCCTGGTATCGGGTTTCCCAAACTGACCTGTCGTGTGAGGGGCTGAGTCTCCTCTCCGCGAGTCCCCGTAAGGCCTCCGTTCTTGGCACAGCACAGTGCTGTGCCCAAGGGGAGGCAGCTCCCTGTGACGGGGGCCTGTCATCGGAATACCCTGTCCTCATTTCCTCCAGCTGGGTTGGGTGCACGTTAACGCTTCGTGTTCTGGCTGCAAGCACGAGGGCAGACTGACCCCTCTGTTCCCCGTCCAGTGGCCTCCCCGGGGTGGTCCTGGATAGGTGAGAGCCAGAGACATCCATGAGTACCCGCCTTCCCCCTGCAACCACTTGAGGCTGACGCTGAAGGCTGGGGGGAAATCCTGGGACTATCTGAAGCAGGAGGAGAGCCAGGCGGAGCTGGGCTGAGCTGGACTGGACTGGGCTGGGCTGGGCTGGGCTGGACTGGGCTGGACTGGGCTGGGCTGGGCTGGGGTGGGCTGGGCTGGACTGGGCTGGGCTGGGCTGGGCTGGACTGGGCTGAGCCGGGCTGGGGAGGGAAGCGTGGAATCAGGAAGCAGGAGTGAGCAGAATAGGGAGCACCCTGCGGACCGGTGATTAGCTAGTCAATCGTGGCAGTAACGTGTGTGACAACTGAGTTCTCAACTAGACTGCATGCATCGTGAGAGCAGGGACTGGGGTCCCCAGCTCACAACCTTCTCCCCAGCAGGTGGCAGGGCCAGCAGCTGTGCTGGCAGCACAGGTGTCATCCATCCAGGAATCAAGCTGTCACGATCCCCTGATACCCTTGAGAAGTTGCCCGACTTTGCCAGGAGCGAGGGCTGTCCCACCGGGAGCCACCTGGGCCTCTCTGCCCCGTAACAGCAGCAAGCCAGTCCCAGGGAGGTAGCAGGAGGCCTCTGGCGAACTTGGCCCTCCCCCGACCCTGCACATCCGGCACACTGCACAATGGTGGCTGAAGGAAGGAGGGGTGACAGGCGGACCCTCACCTGGCCACCCCAGGCCGCGGGCTGCTCTCCCTGCACCTGCGGGTCCTTGGCTGGGAAGTTCTGCTTTGACCACTGGCATGAGAGATGTCCAGAGACCCCGCCTCAGCGGCCCAGGTCCCGGGCCCAGCGGAGAAGCAGACTTGAGGGATGCCCCGGGGACCATCGTGAACAGAGCCGCAGGGGAGGCTGCAAGCCGCCGCCGTATTTTTAGATGACCCCATGTCTTAGCCATCTTTGGCTCTCACAACTCATGATGACACCGGGGCTGCCCCAAGGCCAAAGCCGTGATATGACCTGGAGCCTCTGGATCCAGCGTCCCTGTCACCAGCCTGGCGGAGCACTCAGGGATGCCTCCTTACCTCTCCGGGCACCACTTTAACCACCAAAGACTTCCCTACCACCACCCTGGACCCCGAGTTCTGAAAGCCTTTGCTCACGAGCCTGCGTGATATTTACTGTCCCCCACTGGGAGGTGGACGGAGGCCACTGGGGTGCCTGTCGATGACCATTGGAGAAGCCAGTACCTCCCAGGCCCTCCTGCCTCCCAGGCCCTCCTGCCACCCAGGCCCTGAACTGGGGCCCCCATGTGCCCCTGAGTCCCTCACACAGGCTCCACTGTCCCCCTAGAATGCTTCCTGCTATGTGTCCTGGCCCCTGGGGCCTGGGGGACCTCAGCCTTCCTGACGTGGCCAGTGTGGGCTTTCAGAGCAGACGGCCTGGGAGGAGTGCGATCTCTCCCCCCCCCATCGGCCTCTCCCTCCCTCCCCTCCCCCTCCCAGTGCAGACAGCAGCTAAAAATACCCCTCTGTCTGTCCCCACGTGGTGCCCAGCCCAGCCCAGCCCAGCCCAGCCCAGCCCAGCAGGCCCTACGTGCCTGTCGCTGGCTGGGAAGTCCTATTCTCAGTCCTGAGTTCTTAGAGGTCCGGGGGCCGACTGAGAGGTACGATCCAAGGGGCCCTGGAGGGTGGGCACCCCGGGAACAGGAGGTGGGAGGTACAGCAGGAAGCAGCAGGGGAGGGTAGGTTACGGTGACATAGCCTGCTTGGTGCAGAGATCACAGGGTGGGAGAGAGACCCCCCAACCTGGTCAAGCTGGGCCCCTTGGGTTGCGGTGAAGTCTCAGCTGTCACACTCCCCTCCGTGTCCTGGCCAGAGAGGTGGGCAACAGGGAGGCCGGGTGACACCCTCCAACGGCAGCCAGGAACCCCGTGTCTAGTCACTGGCCACAACTGGCTTGAGGCCCTTTGCTGTCCTGTCCGCTGAGCCCTCCTCACTCCTGGCCTGGACAGGCACCAGGCTGAGGCTCTGAGACTCTCCAGAAGCTCCCACCCGTGTGTACTGAGACCACAGGGTCACAGGCATCAGCAGACCCAACGAAAGCCCCACGAGAAGGTGGCCCCTGTGGCGGTAGCAGCTGGCCACAGGGGACACAGTAATGATGGGAATGTGAGGCCTGGGGACAGTGGCTGCGGGCTCGTCGCCTGTCCTCACTGGGCTGGAGAGCCTCCCTGGAAGGGGGTCAGGCAGGACGGGTGCTGGGCGGGGCCCCTGACCTGTCCTGTCCAGGCTTGAGCCCAGCCAGGTCCCCTAGGTGGGTTCCCTGGGCACTGCCCTTCTCTGTTGCGGCACTGGTGTGGGGAGGGGAAGGGCATTGGGCTCCCACCATGGCCACGGCCACGGCCACAGCACCAGAGCTCGGTAGGGCCCCCGCCCCTTGGCACCCACAGTTCATACTTCTCTTTCCCGGGGTTCGTTATTTTGATCACACATTGAAGCAAACATTTGGTCCGCAGAGACGTCCGGTCGGTCTCCTTCCATTTATGGCTCTGGAAGGCGCCCCCTGGTGGACAGACCATTTCCCAGGGGTGCCGCTATTTTTGGTTGTAGGTAGTGCTGGGCAAGATTTGGGGCAGCTTTCTCGGGGTAAAATGTCAGAGGTACATAAATGAATACACGCACATAATTAAGCCCAGAAGTGGATTTGCCGAATCAGATGATATAAACACCGATTCGACATCGCTCTCTGGAATGTTCCCCTCAGTCGTGTTTGTCTTTACCAACCTACACCCCAGGACCTGTAACCTGGGGGTTCAGCGCGTGGGCTGAGCCTGACTCCCCCACTCCTAGCTGTGTGACCTGGGGCAAGTGGCTTGCGTCTCCCCACCTTTACCCGGATCCTGACAGCACGGACCTCACAGGGTTGTCGTGCGGCCTGGCCACGGGGAGCATTGTGTCAGGGTGCACACGGAGTCCCTCTCCCCCCCAGACTCTGGATCTTCACTCCAGAGAACAGGGACCAAGGTCGCCCAGCAAGGTCACGGCAGCCCGAGACTCCGCTTACCTATGGACAGTGGGGATCGGTGGGGCAGGGGAGCTCTCGAGCACTCTCATCACCATCCCAGCAATGTCCGATTTGGCAGGAGAGGAAGCCACTTGGACGTGGGGGGGGGCCACAGGGATCCCATCCCCATGCTCCGGGGGTGGGGGGGAGGCGTCTGTTCCGTGCAGCCCAGAGCTGTGGAGGGGTCAAGGCGTGGCTCTCTTGCTGGCCTCGTCCCGCCCTGATTGCCCGGCCAGGGTTAGGTCTCGGGCCCCCTCTGGGCCTCAGCCTTCTCGCCGCAGAATGGGACTCGCGCAGAGCCCTACTCGCAGGGCTACGGGGCCGGATCAGGCGAGACGCCGGGCCAGGCGCTCGGCACACCGCTGACGCTCAGTGTTTGTTGAAGACAGAAAGGACTGACGGTCGGCCGGCCGGCCAGGCGGGCGGGCGATCGGGCGGACGGACCGCGCCCCGCCCCGGCTGACCCTGCCCGCTTCTCTCCCCAGGGTCCCGGGGGCGTGGGGCCCGGCTCTTCTTCCCCGTGAGCGGGTGGCACTGGCAGCCATGGTGCGGAACGTGGACGACCTGGACTTCCGCGTGCCCTCGCACGCCCAGGACACGCTGGACGGCCTGCAGCGGCTGCGCTCCCAGCCCCAGCTGGCCGACCTCACGCTGCTGGTGGGTGGCCGGGAGCTGCCCTGCCACCGCGCCCTCCTGGCGCTGAGCAGCCCCTACTTCCACGCCATGTTCGCGGGCAACTTCGCCGAGAGTTTCTCGGCGCGAGTGGAGCTGCGGGACGTGGAGCCCGCCGTGGTGGGGCAGCTGGTGGACTTCGTGTACACGGGCCGGCTGACCGTCACGCAGGGCAACGTGGAGGCGCTGACGCGCGCGGCCGCCCGCCTGCACTTCCCCGCCGTGCAGAAGGTCTGCGGCCGCTACCTGCAGCACCAGCTGGACGCCACCAACTGCCTGGGCATCTGCGAGTTCGGGGAGCAGCAGGGGCTGCCGGGCGTGGCCGCCAAGGCCCGGGCCTTCCTGCGGGAGAACTTCGAGGCCGTGGCCCGGGAGGACGAGTTCCTGCAGCTGCCCCGGGACCGGCTGGCCACCTGCCTGGCCGGCGAGCTGCTGCAGGTGCAGCCGGACCAGAGCCGGCTGGAGGCCCTGCTGCGCTGGGCGCGTCACGACCCTCAGGCCCGGGCCGTCCACCTGCCCGAGCTGCTCAGCCTGGTGCGCCTGGACGCCGTGCCCAGGCCGCGCGTGCAGCACCTGCTGGCCACGGAGCCGCTGATCCGGGGCTCGGAGGAGTGTCGGGTGGCCCTGTCGCAGGGTCACGACGAGGCGAGTAAGGGGCAAGGAGGGGAGCCCCGGGGACCCCGCCTGGGAGGGGATGCTGGGGACAGGTGCCCTGAACCTCGCAACTCTGCCTGCCTTGGGCCGATTACCTGTGAGCGCACCTCTGTTCGGTGCCCCGTGCCCCTGTGCGCCCCCCGCCCCCGGCCGTGAGGGGAAGGGGAACCCAGGTCTTGTGATCTTTCACAACCCCGGTCGGCACCCACAGCTGGCGGCAAGCCTGGAAAGGGACCTGAGGCAGCATGGGGAAGGCCAAAGCTGGGCTGGTGGCATCCTGGGGGGGGGTGGCCGGTCAGGGAGGGCTCTCCAGAGGACGCAGCGTCTTAGCTGGGCCTTAGAGGAGGGATAGGAGTCGGGTAGGAGGGAAAACAAGCCGGGAAGACCGCACAGCTTGGGCACAGCAGCAGGCCCCCCTCCTGCCCCTTAGAAAGCTCTCGGGCATTCGTGGCGTCCAGGCAGTGAGCGTGGCAGGCAGGGCAGTTCCTGACAAAGCTTCAGACCAGGGTAGGACTGCGACAGAGAGCCGATGAGCCCGTCTGCGGCTGGCAGCCTGCTCGGGGCCCAGCTCTGGAGGACTCCTCGGGAGCCAAGTCTGGGGACAAAGATGCAGCTCAGGCCAGGGTCAGGGTGTGGGGTGCTACCCTCAGGCACCCCCAGGGCACGGCGGGCCGGCCCGGGGCCCCGCCCCACTAGGCGGTCGCCTTGTAGCTGCTGGCAGCGGGCAGTCTGGGCCTTCTGTAGAAGGGGCCCGAGAGGCAGGAGGGCCCCGGGGGCCCGGGAGCTCCGGGCGGTGGCTTCTTACCAACCAGGGTGGAGGCATTCCAGCGTCTCCCGCCGGACCAGGGTCATCCCGGTTGGGCACGCGGCACGCCCGCCCAGGGGAGGGTCTGGGGACAGAGTCGGGGTTGGCTGCAAAGATGGGTGCAGGGACGCCTCTGGAAGGCACGTGGGGATTTCTGGCAAGGAGCGGCTCCCAGGTCTGGGGCACACATGCACCTGCTGGCCCGCATCTCTCCCAGTCCTGAGCGCTTGCCTTCAGCCCTGGGGCCGTGGCAACCACGTGCATGTGCACATGTGTTCGCACACGCACGCACGCACGCACGCACACACACGCACTGAAACGCACATCACCCCACACAGGTGCCCTGACACGGCTGCCCCACCAAAGTCCTGCCTCCGAAGAGGCCACTGAGGCCTAAAAGCACCTGGGGGCCCCTTGCACGGGGAATACGGTCACCTGCTTCTCTAACCCAGCCTTCCCGGCCCCACAGGCGCTGCCGGGCCTCCCGCAGAAGCTGCAGGAGGTTCTGGTGGTTGTGGGCGGGCGGGCACTGGAGGATGAGGAGGGGGCCGAGGAAGCCACCCCTCACGGCAGGAACTTCGCTTTCTACAACACCAAGGCCAGTGAGTACCCCTCACGCTGTCCCTGTGGCCGACGTCAGCCACTCGTGTCCACCTTGCAGGTGGAGGGAGCGAGGTGCACAGGGGCCCGCCGAGTCCACCTCCTGCTGTGCCGGGGCCTCGCGGGGGGGGGGGGGGTGGGGGGCTGCAGGAGAGTCTAGAGGCCGTGGTGGGGGCAGGGGAGGCTGACAGTGGGGGCACCGGGGCCCCCTAACCCTCTGGCCCCAGCCCCCAGCTTTGGTCTTTTGGGCCCCGGAGCCCAAGGTAGAAGCTTCTGCCGCGTGGGAGGATGGCCCCTGGCCTGCGCGCCCAATGGAACCCCAGCCCCAGGGGGAGGGCGGGCGGCCGGGGGGCAGGTGGCCTGGAGGGTGAGAGCCCAGGGGCGAGGGCAGCTCACACAGGTTCTAATTCCAGCCTTAGGGTGGGTCACCTCACCTCATCTGTGAAATGGGCTCCTCACGTGGTTGGGCAGCGGACCCAGTGGGCAGGGACTTGGCCCCTCCTGCCCGGGGCCCCATCACCGGCGGGGTCTCTGCAGGGGCCACGTTGGCCCTGGGAAGCTCTTCCAAGAGCTCCGACGAGGGTTGGCTGCTGTCCTGGGGCCTCTGGGCCAGTCGCCAGCCACCGACGGCCATCAGTAGCTGGCAGGCTGGAGGCAGTGTGAGGCCGGCTGGCCCAGGTCAGGGGCTGACGAGAGGGGATTTGGGGGCTGACGTCAGGAGATGAGCTTTGCTGGCTCCGCCCGGGGGCAGCTGTCCCTCCAACGCCAAGGGAGGACGGCAGGGGGCACGCTGGCAGGCAGAGAACTGGTGACTGCTGGGCAGAGTCCCCACCCCAGGGTGACACACACATGAGTCAGGGGGACACGCAGTCCCTGCCCAGAGGGCAGGTGCCCGGCAAGGCCCAGAATTCTGCGTGTCTTCCCAGGGGACGTCGCCGAGGCCTGGGTCTCCCTCAGAGCCTTCCACAAGCACCCAGAATGTGTCCGTTTGGACATTCCCACACTATCTCATTTTTATCTTTCCAAAGCATTTTCTCATCTCTTGCCTCAGTTTACCTCCTGTAGCTCCTTGAAGGTGGGTCCAACGTGGGTGCAATTACTCTGTCCCTCAGTCATGGTGACGGTAATCCTAACAGGTACCACGTGTGCCCTGTGACAGATACACGTGGTCAAAGATAGTCCCCGGGAGGTGGGAATCACCCCTAGGCTACCGAGGAGGAGACGGAGGCTGTGGGTCACCCGAAGCCACACAGCCCGCGCACAAGAGCTAGGGTTTGGACTCACACTGCCTGCTGCAAGGCCCGAGTCCGATCCCCTACGCCCTTGTGTAGAGAGACCCCCTAGTGACCGGAGATCGGGCGCTTTGACCCGTCACCCCATCTGACTGAGGAGGGACCCAACCCAGGGGCCAAATTGTCCATTTGGGGTCAGTGAGGCCACCTGCAGGGTCAGGGCGAGACCCAGCTTCTGGAGCCTGAGCCACCTCCCGCAGTCCTGTGTCCAGTCCGGGTGCCGGGGGGGCTCCAGGGGGCGGGGTGGGGAGGAGGGGGCCGCCGAGAGCCAGGCCTGGCAGGGGCACGTGGGGGCCCGGGGTGTCGCCCCCCCCCCCCCGCCCCTTGCTCCTCCCGCCCGTGAGGGAACATCCCCGCACCCACTGAGGGGCGAGGGGGGCCCCGGCAGGCAGCGAGCTCGGCCGCCCTGACCCCCCTGCCTGTCTCTCTTCCTCCAGAGAAGTGGATGGTGCTCCCAGACTTCCCCGACTACCACAAGTGGGGCTTCTCCCTGACGGCACTCAACAACACGGTCTATGTCACAGGTGGGCAGGCGCGGCTCCCGGCAGGTGTCGCTGGTGGGGGTGACGCCGGTGAGAACCAGCCCTCCCCTCCCCTCGCGGGGCCCCCGGCCGTCCGGTCAAGACTCCCGCAGACACTCCCGTGACATGAACACGAAGAGATTGAAAATCCACGGGCCATGGGTGCGAAGAACCGTTCCGTGTTCTGCCGGACGGAGACCCAGGGAGGCTTTGCTAGGAAGGAGCTGTGTGATGGGCAGGAGGGTCGCTCTGTTCTTGTCAGTCTTAGAAGTTGGGGGCCCGTCTAAAAGTTGGTTGGGGAGGGGCGCCTAGATGGCTCGGTCGGCGAAGCGCCCGACTTCGGCTCAGGTCACGGTCTCGCGGTTCGTGGGTTCGAGCCCCGCGTTGACAGCTCAGAGCCTGGAGCCTGCTTTGGATTCTGTCTCCCTCTCTCTCTGCCCCTCCCCTGTTCACGCTCTCTCTGTCTCTCAAAAATAAATAAACACTAAAAAAAAAATCTATTTTAATTTGGTTGGGGAAACAGCTTTCACGGCTGAAGGTCTGAAACCCCTGATCTCGTCTCCCCTACTTACGGGGCCTGGAGCAATCCGTCCAAGTCACACAGCTGGACTGCGCCACCCCCCGTCCCGCCCCGCGCCCAGGCCCCGCGTTGGGAGGACACCGGACCCTTGGTAGCCAGCACCCACTGGCCTGGGGACCCCAGGCTGGCGGCCGCCTGACCCCCTCAGAGCTCTCTCCTGCAGGTGGCTCCCGGGGCACCAAGACAGACACCTGGTCAACCACCCAGGCCTGGTGCTTCCCTCTGAAGGAGGCAGCCTGGAAGCCAGTGACACCCATGCTGAAGGCCCGCACGAACCACGCCAGTGTGGCGCTCAACGGGGAGATCTATGCCATCGGCGGTAAGGCCTCCCTCTCCGTCCTCCCCGGGGCCACCTCCTGCTCCGTGAAGTCCCTGGGGTGACGAGACCCATAGTGGTCCCCCCGCCTTGGCTGTCACCTTTGATTCCACCATGCCCCCAGCCTGAGCACTGAGGGCCGCCTCGTCCCTCCTACCCTCCAGAGCTGTGACAAGGAGTCACCCCAGGGACCCTTACAGTTAGATAAATATTGGAAAAGACAAAGACTGTGGCCGAGAGCAAGAGTGTCCCAAGGCCTCTGTAGGTGACAAAGCGGCCCTGAGGCCCCTGCCTGTCCTGCCTGTCCTGGCCCAGCAGCCAGGCCCCAGAGCAGAGGGCCCACACAGTTCCTGAGCCCGGGGCAGGTGGGGGCAAATAGGAGTGGCCTCAGGGGCCCCCCGCCGTGCAGTCTGGAGTCGAGGGTCCCTGGGTCCAGGTGCCCATGCTGCTTGACGGTATGGCCCGGGGCAAGTGCCCTCGCCCCTCGGAGTCTCGGTTCCCTCTCTGTGAAACGGGGTGAGTCAGCCGCCTCGCGAGGCCAAGCCCTTCCCCTCCCGGGATGCTCCCCGCCGCCTCCGAGAAGCCCCCAGGCCTGCATTTCCGGGAACTTTCCCTTGCCCCTCGCCCCTTGCGGCCCTGACCCCCTCCCGGCCCGACAGGGACCACTCTGGACGTGGTGGAGGTGGAGAGCTACGACCCCTACACAGACACCTGGACGCCCATCAGCCCGGCCCTCAAGTACGTCAGCAACTTCTCCGCGGCCGGCTGCCAGGGCAGGCTGTACCTGGTGGGCTCCAGCGCCTGCAAATATAACGCCCTGGCCCTGCAGTGTTACAACCCCGTCACAGGTAGGGGGCACGGGACCCAGGCGCCCGGCCACGCAGGGACACTCCTTGCGTGGCTGGGGGGTGGGGGGTGGGGCGAGTGGCAGGGGACAGAGGCGGGCAGCCACAGGCCCCCCTGCAGGCCACAGTCCCATCTCGGCGAGCCAGAGGGCAGGGACCCCGGGGACGGCGGGGCCAGGGGCGCAGGGAGCAGGCAGCCAGAGGCCTCTTACAAACGGTCACAGCCCCACCGAGGGGTGGCTGTGACAGCGGAGGAAGGGGGGGGCCCCGGCGGGGGGCAGGGAACCGAGGGGGTGGGTAGCCCGCACGGAGCCACAGCCCCGTGCCAGCCGAGAGGCATGAGGGCGGGGGGCTAGGTGGTGGGGAGCCCATCTCCAGGCCCTGGATGCTGCCCGGCCGCTGCGTCTGCCCGGAGCTGGCCTCACGGGCCGGGAGCGGTGGCCCGGACCCACAAGTCCTGGTGGGCACCCGCTTGGGCTCTGGACTCCGTGCCAGGGTTTGGGCCCCAGCTGGGCTCCCTCCGGCTCGGTGGCCTTCCTGGCCCTGGCTCTCACCCTCCGTTCTGTCCTCTGGGTGGTAGAGATGATAATAGGACCCGTTTTGGAGGGTGGGTGTGAGGAGGATCCCAGGGTCAGGTGGGACCCCCAGACTCGACCGGGTGGGAAAGAGGCAGAGGCCCCGGGGCCCAGGCAGGACGGTGGGGGGTGGGGGCGGCAGCCAGGCCAAGGCCTCCGGAAGCCCTCGAGCCCCTCCTGCGGACCTGAGGACAAAACTCTGCGGAGCCCCGCCCCCAGAGGGAGAGTGGGGCTCCGGGAGGAGAGGGCAGCGGGGTCCACGCCCCGCAGGAGGTCTCCGGGACCCGGGGAGCGGCCACCCTGGTGACGGTGGGCCTGGTGCCGTGTCCCCGCAGACTTGTGGAGCGTGATCGCCTCGCCCTTCCTCCCCAAGTACCTGTCCTCGCCCCGCTGCGCCGCACTGCAGGGGACTCTCTACCTGGTCGGTGACAACACCAAGAAGGTCTACATGTACGACCCCGGGGCCAACCTGTGGCAGAAGGTGGGCCTCAGCCTCACCTCCCAGGGCAACACCCCACCCCACCCCAAGACTCTCGACACCATGAGAGCGGGCCTGGGGACGGTGGGGCTGGGGGGTGTCACCACGGGGGGCTGACCGTGAAGGGAGGTAAGGGGCCCGGATTCCAGGACAGAAAAGCCCAGGACCGGGGACTCCCGGTCACCATGGGTGCTCCGTCCCCAGCGCGGGGTGGTCTGTTCTTCTCGGGGAGCCAATCCAGGCTCAGCCAGAGGTGCTTCAGGGACGGCCGTGGCTGTCCTGGTGCGGGCCAGGCCCGGGAGGGAGGGCGTCCCCCACCCACGGGGGTGCAGGGACGGGGATCCCTTGGCTGTGGGTAAGCTGGGAACAGCCAGCTCCTTGGTGCCCCGCTTCCCTCCTTGCTGCCCCCTCCTCTTCTGCCTCGGGGCCCAGGGAGAGAGCAGCTGCTGGGCATCTCAAGCCCCGGCCTTTCTCTGTGTTCCTTCTGGAGAAAGAGGAGGGGCGGTGCCCAGAGCCATGGCGGCGGCCTCAGCCCCAGCGGGACACCCTAAGCCCACCGCACCTGCCTTGAGGTCCTCGATCCCTGGAGGCCCGAGGAGGTGGCACGGCCTCCTGCGGCCACCCCAGGAGGGCTGGGCGGGCCGGCCGGGTGACAGCAGGGCCCCTGCCCTCCTGCCGCCTGCAGCTGTCCCCTGGCGTCAGAGCTCAGCTGACCGGAGGCCCCCATTACAGTGCAAAACAGGTGCAGGGTGGGCCCTGCCAGGCAGGCCCTTTCTTTCTGGGGCCTCCCAGCTGGGTCACGGCCCAGGCCACCGATCTGGGGGCATCCCGGCCACGAAGGGCTCTGCCTCGCCCCGTCCCGGCCCGGGGTGGCTGCCCATCGTCCTCGTGTGGAGGCCACAGACGGGCTTCTTCCCTCCCGCCCACCCTGGGCTCCTCCACAAGGGCCCTCATGTCTCTCTGGCCTCACGAGCCCTGTCCAGGGCACCCCTGGGGCCCCACCCACCTGTCCCCTCCAAAAGAGCAGCCATGAATCAGAGGCCCGGCCCGGAACGTGCTGGGAGGCAGCTCCCAGCGCCTCTAACACCCTGACTTCAGATATGAGTGACTTTGGGCCTAGGGGACCAAGGGGCCTGGGGACATCATCCTGGGCGATGTGGGCCGGAGAGAGAGCACGGGCGGGGCAGTCTGAGGGTCCCGGGGGGAGTTACGGGGAGCCTGGGTGAGGTCCCAGGTAGCAGGTGTGCCGGTGTCCTGGACAGGGTGCTGGCCGTCCTCCCTGCGTGTCCCCCGTGTCCCGCCCCGAGGGCACTCTGGCCACCGTCCCCGCCCGCCCGCCCACCCGCTGGGCACTGACCGCTGCCCACCCACAGGTGCAGTCCCTGCACAGCCTGCACGAGAACGGTGCGTTGGTGCCGCTGGGTGACACGCTGTACGTGACGGGGGGCCGCTGGCAGGGCGTGGACGGCGACTACCACGTGGAGATGGAGGTCTACGACCGCGGGCGGGACGCCTGGACCCACCACGGCGCCCTGCCCCGCCTCTGGCTCTACCACGGGGCCTCCACCGTCTTCCTGGACGTGTCCAAGTGGACCCAGCCCTTCAGCCCCACCCAGGAGCACTGAGCAGCTCTGGGTCGGACGGGGGGTGGGGGTGGGGGTGGTGGCTGAGCCCCCCACCCGGGGGACGGCCCCCCTTCGTGTGCTGCCTGTCTGTTCAGCTGGTGCTGCCGGGCCCCCCAGGGCTCGGGCCACCAGGGACATCAGAGGACACCGCAGCCGCCACCCCGGCTCTGAGCTGACCAGCGTCAGGGCTTTGGACTCTGGCCGCCCGCACGGAGGCGAGAAGGGGCCGTCCTGCCCGCGGGGCGTCTGAGGCCTCAAAGGAGCCGAGGGGCCCGGGGAAGCACGGGGAGGGCCCCCGCGCTCTCCAAATGCTGCCGCCCCAGCCGTGTGTCCGGCCGTGGCTTCTGGAAGCCACATCACAGAGCGAAGGATCCCGGGGCGGGGTCTACACCAGGCGTCTGTGGGCCTGCTGCTGCCTGGCCCGCAGCTGTGTGACCGCAGCCGGCAGCTGCCCGTCTCTGGGCCTCAGGCTCCGCATCCATGGGGCACTGAGAAGGGAGAAGGCCGGGCTTGGGGCCCGGGAGAGAGGGTCAGTGTCAGGGCTGAGGGAAGACACAGTGAGCAACGGCTTCCCCGGAAGGTGAGCAGGAGGGGTGCTCTCTGGCCAGGAATCCCCCGATCCCAGAAATCCCCCGATTTCTTGGGGTGGTTTGCTCCCATGACGCATCGAGTGTTCCCAGCAGACCCATGAGGGGAAAGGTGGGGGTCCTGCAGGGACTCCGGGGGATGCCTCTCGGGCACGGTGGTGCCCTGCTCCCAGTTGGCCTCCTGAGCGAGGGGAGTGCCTAACGGGCTCCTGCCAGCCTGTGCTGTGACTCAGGGTGCCTCGGGTCTGCCCCAGGGCGCCTTGGGTCTGACGGGGGTCCCACGTAGAACTGGTTCAAGCCTCCCTGCTCCTTCCCACTGGTCCTTAACAAGGTATTGCACTGAAGGACTCTCACTGGGTGCTCAGTGGCCCTCCCCCTTGGTCACAAGCTTCATCAAGGGACCCAGGACTACAAGTCGGGGGTCCTAGGTCCAGCCTGGCTCCAGCCCTGGCACTGACTGAGGTTTGGGGAGCCCCCACCTCCCTCTGGACCTGGGTTTTCTCTTTTAAATTAAAAAAAAATTTTTTTTCATTTATTTTTGAGAGAGAGAGAGACAGAGTACGAGTATGGGAGGGGCAGAGAGAGAGGGAGACGTAGAATCTGAGGCAGGATTCAGGCTCTGAGCTGTCAGCCTGGAGCCCGACGTGGGGCTCGAACCCATGAACCACGAGATCGTGACCTGAGCTGAAGTTGGACGCTTCACCGACGGAGCCCCCCAGGCGCCCCCTGGGTTTCCTCTTCTTTGAAACCCACTGGGGACGGGAGGGGCCTCTGACATCCCCGGGTTCTCAGGAAGGAATCCCTGGGTCCCTCCACGTCCACTTTGCTCCCAGACCTGGTCTCTCATGCCCACTTCTCGTGGGAGGATTGAATGTGTCTCCCAGGGCTTAGGCAGAGCTCCACCAGCTGACTGGGTGTCCTCAGAGCTGGGGGTCCTGCTCCTTCGGAGCGGATGCACATGAAGACGAAGGTTCTGGCACCCTTGAGTCTCTCCACACGAAAACCTTCTGAAATGTTTTCTGAACGGTTATTGAAGACAGCCACGCACTCTTTCAAAACAAAGACTCAACATGTCACATGGACTTCTTTTTTTTTAAATCACAGTTAGGTAGTCGGAAGGCGGTATCTTAGAATAAGGCCCGCTTCTGCTCCCGCACGCCTCATGGCGATGCGGGGAGGCACCTGGGGTGGGGGCGCACATCCCACTCCAGGGCCCGGTCCTCGGCCCGCTGGTGCCAGACCGCCCCTCATCTGATCAGCTGCGCTGCCCCTACACGGAGCACCTGGGTCGGGCCACTCGTGTCCTTCAGGGTCACAGGAGGAAACAGATGACTCTTGGAATCGAGTAATGGGGGACGTTTTCACAAAGGGCTACTTCCAAGGCGTAGGCAGGCTGGAGAGGCTCCCAGCGGGGGGGTCCAGCAACAGTGGGGAGCTGTCACCTGCCCTCTCCCACCGGGGACATGGGAAGGAGCAGCCACAGCCTCCAGCTGGAGGGAGGGAGGTGCCAAGGGTCTGGGGCCTTTGCTAAAGGAACGCAGCCTGTACCACTGTCCCTTGTGGCCCGGCGGGGACCAAGTGGCCGGACAGATACCCCGACCTCACTCTCTTTCCTGCCTCCCGGACTCCTGCCGGTGCCTCCCACTGGCCAGATCCAACCAGAATCAGAGGGAGAACGGGCCACTGGCAGAGAGCAGGTGGAGACAGGGCACCAGGATGGGCAAACGGATTTGCCTCGCAGGAACTGAACACTCAAGGGATCCTCACGGGAGACAGACGCTAACATACATTCGCACGAGGAACGTCTGCAGAGCAACCCAAGCCGTCTTCTTCTCTTCCTTGGAAAACAAGGACACATCGGTTTGGGGGCCAGTATGGACTTCCAGAAAGGAGAACGGATAACCTTGGGACATGCGCAAAAGCCCACCAAACTCTCAGGCCCACAGGAAGGAGAGCACCTGTCCTGCCCCAAAGAGCTCACGTCTGCCGGGCGGGTGCACACTTGTCTTTCTCACAGACGGTGTTGGGTAAACTGAGACTCCTCAGCAGCCCTGAGACTTTGGTGACCAAAGAGTGCTACACAGTGCCCTCGGTGGCCACCAACCCAGGCTCAACTCCTTTGGTTCCCAGATGAGCCAGGGTCCATGGACGCTTCTCACCACTTCCGCTGGACTTGGGTTTTCCAGTATCTCGCAGACAAGACCCTCCTGTTATTGAGCATCTTTCCTGTACCAGGCAGGGACGGTGACTGCTGGAATCAAGCAGTTGACAGTCCCATGTAAATATCTGTAATAAATGAAGTGATCCAATGACTGTTCACTGTGGTCAATTCAGACCTCTACTCCAGTTGGTCGACCAGTTGGCCCGGTGGAAAGTATGAATTTTGACCAGGAATCTGTGACTTAAGAAGGGGTGGTCACAGGGGCGCCTGGGTGGCTCAGTCGGTCAGGCCTCTGACTTCGGCTCAGATCATGACCTCTCGGTCCGTGAGTTTGAGCCCCGCGTCGGGCTCTGTGCTCACAGCTCGGAGCCTGGAGCCTGTTTCGGATTCTGTGTCTCCCTCTCTCTCTGCCCCTCCCCCGTTGATGCTCTGTCTCTCTGTCTCAAAAATAAATAAACGATAAAAAAAATTAAAAAAATAAAAGAAGGGATGGTCATAGCCACACAAAAGGTAAGACTTTCTGCTCCTCCGGGGGGGCCATGTCCTTCATCTTCAGTCCCCAGTGCCACTCAGCCGGAAGTGTGGCTACTGTTGCTGCGTGCAGGTGATTCCCCCAGGCCCCCGGATCACGCACACGGGACGGTGGCCAGGCACGACGTCGATTAATTGCAGGAGGAAGTGGGCTGCAAAGAGAACCTCCTTGCTTGGAATAAATACCCCAGGAGCCAGTGTCACTTCCCCAAAGCTAATCGGCTGTCCCAGGGCTCTTCAGGGCCAGCAGCTGGGGTTATTTGGATTGCAACCACACTTACGAATGTAATTCTTCTCACAATGGCAAGACAGAGCCACCAATATGTACCCTCTTACATTAAACTCAAAGGTGAGCTAGGCTGATTTTTTAAGTTAATCAATCGAAAACATGGAAACGATGAGCAGAAAATACACCAAGAAACCCTCCGGGTGGAAGTAAGAAAGACCAGACCTTCCCTTGCCAGACCCAGGCGGCCCACGGACCTGTCCAGGATTGCACGGCTTACCCCCAGCACTTGACCCGTGCCTGGCATGTAGCGGGGAACTGAGCAAATGTTCACTGAATGAGCTGCTGACGCCAGGTCGTGAAGGCTAGACCTGGACGAGTGACCTTGGGCCAGTCCCAAGATCTCAACCTCAGTTTCCTCATCTGTGCAATGGGGGTAATCACACGATTCGAGAATTAGATGATGTCATGTGTTTGGAAGGTTCCAGTAAACAGCAAAGGTCGCCTTCCTGGACATTGGGAGGCCACACAACAAGTTGACTTCAGGCTCCCACTGTTTTCGGGGGCAAAGGGAGCTTTTATTCCCATGACTTCATCGGCAAAGGTCCTTCCTTTGGAGGAAAAGAGAAGAGTGAGAACAGCTTGACTGCAGCAGGCTGATGGGAAGCCAGGGCTGAGGCCGTGACATGAGGGCCCAAGAATGAGGATTAGGTTTCAGCCAGGCATGAGGGCGCACGGGGGAGGCCACCTCGGGCTCCGTCTGGGCCCCCTTCTGTGCCCACTCATTCAGTACTTCCATCCTGAGACCCATTACCTCAGCCCCAGATGCTGCCCCGGCTCTGAACCCCCGGGCTGCTGCCGCGGGGGGGGGGGGGGGGGGCTGGGGGACAAGCTGTCTGGTGCCACCGGAACCTGTTTCTGGTGCTCCTTGACCTGGGGGAGTCTTTGCTGAGGCCTGCCCTCCTCTGAGCGGATTTCATTCCCGAAATGTGACCCCCAGAAACAGGAAGCTCCACCTGCAGGCCCCATGCTCTGCGCTCCCCTGCCCCAGGGCCAGGCTGTGTCGTCACCTTGGGACGGTGTCATGGGAGCCTGCACCAGCACCAGAACCGATTTGATTTGGGCCCTCCGGCAGGGCCCATGACATCACTAGGATTGTTCACTGTTTGGGAAAATAACTGGGTTTCACATGGCAGCTGTCCTCCAAGCTGGCCTCAGGCGGGCTGGGGCTCTTCACTGGGAGGTGGAAATGAAGTCACGCGAACATCTTAGGGACCCCACGCCCCCAACTGGATCCCTCCATTCCCAGGGGTCCCCGGCACCGTGAAAGGTACACAGCCAGAGCCTCGCCTTCCGTGGCGTCAGGAGGGCCAAATGGCACCCGGCCCTGACAGCAGTACGCCTCACGTCCCTGCGGACGGAATCCAGGCCAGCAACCAGCAGTGGGGAGCCCAAGCAGCCCGGCCTCCATGCTGAGGCCACCTTCCTCCTGGCCTTGGCTTTGTCTGCTCATCCCTCACGTGTGAGTGGGATCCCAGACAAAGGCTCGGGGGCAGCGGCCACTATGCCCGCTCTACAGAATCAGCACACTGAGTCTCAGAGGGATGAGTGCCTGAAGGCCCCATATGTGCCTCTTCCAAAGCCACATATGACCTTTGCTCCAGGTGGCCAAGCAAGAACCAGATTTGCTGAGCAGACCCACTGCCGGGTCTGTCCTGTGCTCCCATCATGCTCTGCCACATGACAAGGCTTGGAGCCTCCGTCTTCACGCAGGTCTGAGGACAGCCCCCCGTGACGTGGTGCTGATGGCCCGGGCCAGGGACCCTCACCACCGAGGCAGCCTGGAAGGCAAGCAGGCTTCCCTCACGGCCCCACACGGCACCCACTGTGACCTCGGCTCACCCTAGAGCAGCCCCAAGGGCATGTGTCCCTTAATTCCAGCTTGCAGGCAGGGAAACTGGAAGGAAACTCCAAGAAGCTCCAGGACAGACCAGCCACCCACCGGGGGTGGGGGGGGGGGAAGCCAGGGCTTGAACGTGGCCTCCAAGAGGTGTCTCTTTCCTCCCACCGCGCAGGGCTGCCCCCCACAGCATTCTACCCACCAGCCAAGTGGGGAGTGCTCCCTGGGTTCAAGAGTGGCCAGCCACGTGCGTTTCCCTGGCCTTCCCTCACAGCCAGACCCCCGTGGGCAATCCCCACCTGTGCTACCTGGTTGTCTCAGGGAAAAGACAGGGCCACGCGTTCATCCATAACCCTCAAGCTCATCACGTAGCTGCAATTTCTCGCCATCCAGAATAGGAAGGACCGTAATGGACAAAATTTGTGGCTGTGAAGATGTGAGCACGCCCAGGGGGTGAGAGAGCCCGGCCCCACCCCCAAGCCCAGGCTGTGTGTCCCTGGGCAGGCCCCTCACCTCTCTGGGCTAGTCAGTGCGGTCCATGAAAAATGGATGAGGTGCTGGGTGTGGGCGTGCTTTTTCAGAAACATGAAATTACTGTTCACGGGCCGCACCTCCTGGAGCCAGGAGACTGCAGGTTTCGGCAAAGAGAACACACCCCACGCTTGGCGTCCAGTGGTCCCAGATAAAGTCTCCCCCCCAGAAATGAAAATGGTCAAGATTTTAGTAGTGGACTCCAAGGCCCGTGTCCCAGCACAGACAAGCACGTCATTACAAAGTTCTGCACACCCAGCTTCTTAACAGACCTTCCTCGTGGGACCAGCAATGAGAACCCACCCGAGAAATGCTTAATCCTTTGAAGGCTTTATAATAGCCTCCACTGATTCGGGAGCCAGTGTCCTCGTTAGTAACAACACTGCTGAACGTTTGCAGAGGAAGTAAGGCCGTATATTTTGTCAAGTACATATTATGCAAGCCAGTATCTCTCAATTGTCTTCTGGAGCATCTGTCATTTCTACAGGAATTTCCATTTTTCATTCTGCTGAGAAATTTTTTTTTTCAAGATTAAAGACAGAACTTCTCTGTTGTAGTCTTAATTTGCCTCTGAAAGATCCTCACAGAATAAGTCTATGGGACACACTGACCCCCGGGGAACAAATTCTCAGGGTGAGGCAGGGTATTTTTTTGTTTAAACACTCTGACCCCCCCCCAAAAACACCCCAATTCTACCACCATATTCACATCCTACTGAAAAAGAGGCAGAATCACAGAACGATGAACACCGAATACCAGGCTTTTTCTAAAATATGAAATATTTCCTGTGTTCCCCACTCCCCCCAGCCCCCCTACCCCTTCCCTGTCTGGTGTAGAAAACCAGCCACCGAAACAGGGCATGAGTGGGGGGGCTCCTGATTTAGGATTACCCACGATCCCTCCCCCAGGCTAGGGAGCCACCGCCTGCCACACTCTGTGAAATAGGACAGGGTGAGGTTCAGAAGAGATGGAAATCATCCCTCGGTGGGGGCAGACCTTTGCAAGGTGCAATCGTTAGCTGTGTCTTCTCTCACTCGTGAACAAAGGACACTGTGTGCCCACCAGGTGCAGGCACTTCGGTGCTATTCCCATGCCCTTACCTGCCACGGGGAGACAGAAAGGCAATGGGCATGTAAGGGAACAAAGCAGCCCAGAGGGGATGAGGGAGCTGGCTCTTTCAGGGAGGAGCCTGGAGTTCAAGCCTGCAGGATCTGGCGCCCCATGCCAGCAGAGCCCTGTGCCTGGCACTGGAATCTAGCCCCCACACCTGGCTAGGTCACCAGAGGGCTCAGGCCTCCCAGCCTGGGTCTAGGTGCAACCATATCCGTGCAGGGTGGCTGCCCCAGGTTGTGGATTCCCCCTCCGTGCCCCTGCACCGGGATGGGGAAGGACAGCGCACTCTGAGTTTAGGGCATCCCAGCCATGGGCAGAAGGCAGAGCCAGAAGCGTAGGGTCCCCACCTGGGAAAGAGGCACTGGGCAGGGTCTTTGGGTGTCGTCCCCGCTCCGGTGTCCTAAACCTATGTTGGCAAGGCCTGGACCTCACGGGGCGCCACCTGGAATAATGGGGATGGGATGCCTCGAGGTCCCCACCGACCATGCACGGAACAGACAGGGATGAAGGGATGCTCCCAGGCTCAGAGGAGGGAAGCGACCCGGCTCCCCGTAGAGAAAAGGCTGTCAAGACGACAGAGGGTCCAGGGCCAGAAGAAGGGGCACCCCATGCCCCCCGAGAAGAAGAGCTGGACAGCGCAAAGGAATGGCCCCGGGGCCTGGAGATGGAACGCAAACCCGCTCGACAGGAGGGGGCGCTCTGGCCAACGCGAGCGAGGCCTCCCCCTCCGCCTCGCCTCCCCGCGCCCCTGTTCGTTCCCGTAGTCCCCTCCTGGCGCCTCCAACCCTATGCCGCGCCCCCGCCCGCACACCCTACTCTCTGTACGCAACCCCCTACCCCCCGCTCCGCCGCGGTCCCTCCTCTCCTCTCCTCACCCCTTCTCTGCACCACCCTCCACGGCTGCAGCGCCCCTTCCCCCGTTTCCCCCTGCTGCGCTCCCCCCACCTCCAGGGCAGCGCCCACCCCGTCCCCGCGCTGTGCGCGCGCGCGTACACAGGCACACCCGCGCGCATAGGCGCGGGCACACGCATTCGTACACCGGCACGCGCGCGCGCGCACAGGCACACGCACCGCGCTCGCACACAGGCACACGCACGCGCGCGCGCACACCCGCTACAGCGCGCGCCGGGCCCGGCAGGGGGCGCAGGGCCGTGACGCGCGAAGGGCGAGGCGGGGGATTCAAGCGCGTTATAAGGCGCGGAACGGGAGCGCGGTCCCCCAGACGCCGCGCTCCGAGCCCAGAGGGAGCCGCCGCCCGCATGGCCCCCGCCCGCCGCCCCGCCGGGGCCCGCCTGCTCCTCGTCTGTGCGGGCCTGCTGGCCGCCGCCGCGGGCTTCGTCTCCCCGGAGCCCGGAGAGCCCGCCGAGAGCCGCGCCCGCCAGGAGCCGCGGCCCGGGAACGAGCTGCCGGCGGAGAACCGCGCGGGGCCGCCCGCCCGCCCGCCGGTAAGACGCCGGACCCCCTCGGGCCTCGGTTTCCCCACCCGGAGCGCGCGCGTCCCTGAGATCCCGGGGAGGGGTGGGGGCACCGAGCGCAGCGCGGCGTCGCGGGCGGAGACCGGGGCTGGCCCGGGCGTCCGCCTTCCTAACGTGCGGTGGAAGCGCGTGGCCGGCGGGGCTCCGGGAAGACGCGGGGAGTGTGGACGCGGCCCCTCCGCGCGGACGGGCGCCGGCAGGGCCAACCTTGGCCGGGACTTTGGGGGTAGTTCTGCGGCATTAAGGGCAAAATTCCACTGGCTCCGGGTGAACCGCCTTTTCCCCGGGGTGGGGGCAGAAGGAAGTTGGGAAGTGGGTAAAATGTAAATAACTTGACCGGCATGAAACTGGGAAGAACCTATTTGTGAAAGTGTGACCGCCGCTCCCCGAATTTACTAGGCGCAGTTGTCTCTGAAAAACAACAAAGAAAGTGCTTCCCTTTCGGTCTGGGGAGCGTGTCGGGGATGGGGGCGGTGTGTGCAGGGCCCCTAATGACCTGCGGCTTCTGGCCCTGAGGGGATGATCTTGAGCTCGCCTTCTGGGCCCGGGGGCGGGGGGAGGGGACTCCAGAGGAGCCCTCAGCTCACCCTTGGAGCCACCAAGGCCAAGGACACCGCCTCCAAAGAGGGTGGAGGTGGCAGCCAGCCGGAGGGCTCCCTGGGAGGAGCCTCCCCAAAGTGCTTCTCCCACCACTGGAAGTCAGGAAGGCCAACCCCACCCAGACCATGGGTCACGCTTTCTGGAGAAGGGTGGCCAGACGTCAGGATACAGTCACCTGGAAGCAAGAGGCCCGGGTGCTCCCAGGAGGGGTTCTGGCCTCGGACTCTGTTTGTGGGGCCCACACGGGACCAGAGGCTCCCCCACCTCCTTTCTGAGAGCCTCTCACAGCTGGGGACCCCAGTGGGACAGGACAGCTGCCTGCCACCCACCCACACTGCCACGGGCCGCCTCCCCAGGCCCCAGGGAGGGCCCCGGCCCTCCACCTGTTTCTGCCCCCGCCAAACCAAACTGGGGTCCGAGTACTGGCCCAGCTGGGAGGGTCAGCTTGGCGCGCCCGTCCAGCCTCTGTGGAACCCTCTGGGCACGCGTTCCCGACGAAGGCAGAGCGAGGCCGTAAGGTGGAACCCGGTCCTGTGTCCACGGTGAGCAGCTAGTAGGACGGCACCTCGCCCGGCCCAGGAGGCCCTGGGCACTCTGAGCCCTTTCTCTGTCCAACCCCAGGCTCTTCTGGCACGGGGGGCCCCGTGTCCCCACCACTGCACACTAGCTCCCGAAGGAAGTCCCCAGGCCCTGCGGAGTGGCCAGGAGACCGCCAGCTCGGTCTCCGATGACAGGTCCTGGCCAGCTCTGAAACCCCGGCGTCCTCCCTTCAGCCACCGTTATTGGCTTGTGACCTCATCTAAGCCCTTGGGCCGATTTCCTTCCCAGCTGGTGGCCTCACTTGGGGCCAGACCACCTGAGGCCCAGTGGCTGATGAGCCAAAGGCCCCTCCCTGAAAGGCACCTCCTGGGATTTTGCTCCGTGTCGGCACTGGTCCGAATGCAGCGTGCACAGGAATGGATGTTTCTAGAATCTCCCCTGTCCTTGTTCTGGAGGTCCTGAGGAGGCTGAGTGGTGTCACTCCGCATTCATAACAGATCAGTGCTAGGCCGCCGGGCCTCCTAACCGTCCCGTTCTTGTGCTGTCAGCTGCCGTAACCCATGTCCACTCCAGCGGGGGCCGCACAGGGGGCCCTGGTGGCACAGTGGCCTCCTCCCGAGCACTTTTGAGCTGGCGGGCTCCCAGGGAGCTCCTGTGGAGGGAAGCCGGAAGAGGCGGGCCAGCCAGGCCGGGATTCTCACCTGCTCGGTGCTCCACGCCCCCCGCCCCCCACCCGCGGCCCAGGCCCTCTTCTCCACGGAGCCCAGGCTGCAGTGCGGCCTGGTCACCCTCCCTGTGTCGGGAGGGCGGGAAGCTCGGGCTGGGGGCTGCGCTGGCTTTGAGGACACCAGTGTTGACAAGGACCAGGCCCCGAGGGTGCGGAAGGCCCGTCCTGCGCACAGGGACATCCCGAAAAGTGTCCTGTCTGCTCAGGGCGGGGGCGGCGCCCACTGCGGGAGGCAAACCGGCCTGACGGCTGGCTGTGTTCCAGGAGCCCCCGGCCGAGGGGACACACGGCATCGAGCCCAGGGATGCCTGGATGCTCTTCATCAGGCAGAGTGATAAAGGCGTCAATGGCAAGAGGGGAGGCAGAGGCAAGGCCAAGAAGCTGAAGGTGAGCACGGGAGCTCCAGCAGCGTGTGTGCACGTGTGTGTGTCCTGGGGGAGTGTGTGTGTGTGTGTGTGTGTGTGTGTGTGTGTCCTGGGGGGGCACGTGTGTGTCCTGGGGGGACCCGTGGGGAAGCAGGGGGCCTCCACCTGCAAGGCCTTCCCTGCACCTCCAGCCCACCACCATCACCCCCTTGCCCCCCTCTGCAGCCCCACGGGCACACCCCGAGCAGTGCCAGCGAGGACAGACCCTCACCCTTGGCCTGGGGTCGGAGAGCACAGAAAGTGCCAAGCTGGGGCCCCAGGTGACCCGGAATTTGAGGCCTGTTGCTATCATTTTTCCTGCACCCCTGGAAAGCCAGGCAGCGCCCTCAGCGACCCCCTTTCTCTTCCGTCTGTACCCTAGGGAGGGAGGCCCGGGCTGGCCTGGGATGGCCGTCCGGGAGGGTTGCAGTCAGGCTGGACTGACACACCCTCTGGTTCCCAACAGGTGGGAGCCTGGGGGCCCTGGAGACTGCGGGGTTCCCTGTCTCATTCCTTCTAGCCCGAGACCTGGAACCTGCTCTTGATCTCTAGCTCACTAGACATGTCTCCTCACTGCTGAGGTTCCTTTTCAGCTTGGCTTCCCAGGGCCCCCGGGGCCCCCTGGTCCCCAGGGCCCCCCTGGCCCCATCATCCCACCTGAAGTGCTGCTGAAGGAGTTCCAGCTGCTGCTGAAAGGTAGGGGTGCGCCCATGTGGACACGCACCCTTGGCGTGAGTGGGGCCGGAGGAGGGTGTCCTGGAGGAGGTGGCTGGGCATGCCCGTGTGGGCCAGCCCTCGAGGAGGCCCCTGCTCTGTGACAGGGGGGCTTGGGTGAGGCTGAGGGTCGGGTTGGGGGTCTGGGAGGAGCGTGGTAAGGGGGAGGCTTCGCAGGGGAAGGAGGACT
The DNA here is from genome assembly GCF_046562875.1 of Panthera onca. NCBI lineage: Eukaryota > Metazoa > Chordata > Mammalia > Carnivora > Felidae > Panthera > Panthera onca. The sequence goes on along the minus strand of NC_138346.1, from coordinate 3,180,058 downwards.
TGGCCACTCGGGGACCAGCACCCTACCCCATCTGGGATTGGGGCCAGGGGACCCGTACCTCCAGAGTGGGGACCGTCAGTGAGGGATCAGAGCTTCTTAACTTTGCAAAGTGCTCCTCTGATCACAAAGCAACCATGGGGATTTGAGACTCACCCCAGGCCCTGGACTGAGACCCCAGCTTCTTTCCCTTGATCACCTGTGTCCCTGCCTCTTTCCCTGGCAGGTCTCAGCTGCTGGTCAAGAGCCCCACGGGAGGCAGGGAGGATAGTGTCCTGGGCAGTCCGGGGTGTTGGGGGGGGGGGGTGAGGGGGGGGGGCAGGCGGGGCGCTGAGCTGTTATGTCCGGGGGACGGCCCTGCATTTGGGCAGCTGCTGAGTCCTATCTCCCAGTATCTTCCAGAGTTCACTTTATTATGACAACTATTAGGAGAACCTTTCCTCCCCTTCAGCTCGCTATAAGCGGAGAAGACAGGAGTGGGCAGGGGGAGGCGTGGGCAGGATGGAGAGGTGAGGCAGCAGAACCTGGGCGCTGGGTTCAGTGAGTCCGCCCCGAGCTTCCCGGTAGCCAAAGTTCGATGGGAAAACAGGAACAGCCGCGGGCTCGGGAAGCCACGTTTTCCAGGCCCTGCAGGCGGCGAGGGGGTCTCCCGTGGATCTCGGAGCGCGGGCGCCGGCGCGTGGGGCGCGTGCAGTCGGTAGTGGATCCGGGGCAAGGGTCGGGGACGCGGGCAGGTGGGCGGGCGGCGCGGCCACCGCTCGCTCTGTGCCAGGCGCGGTGCGGCAGCGGGAGCGCGCGGAGCCCGAGCCCTGCACGCGCGGCCCCGCGGCGGGCGCGGCCGCCCCGCGGGAGGACGAGGAGGCGGCGGCGGGGGACGCGGGCGTGCTGGCCCTGCTGGCCGCGCCCCTGGCCCCGGGCCCGCGGGCGCCGCGCGTCGAGGCCGCCTTCCACGGCCGCCTGCGCCGGGACGCGTCGGTGGAGCGGCGCGCGCTGCACGAGCTGGGCGGCTACTACCTGGTGAGCCCGGGCCGGCGGGGGCGGGGACGGGGACGCGGGCGGGCGGGCCCGGGCTGACCTCCGTGCGCCCCGCAGCCCGACGCCGAGGGCGCCTTCCGCCGCGGCCCCGGCCTGAACCTGACCAGCGGCCAGTACACGGCGCCCGTCGCCGGCTTCTACGCGCTCGCCGCCACGCTGCACGCGGGTGAGGCTCCCGGCGGGCGGGGCGCGGGGGGTCGCCCCCGAGCGCTCGGAACCCCGCCGCCCGTGACCGCCCCCTCCCCCCCCACCCCTGCAGCGCTCGCCGAGCAGCCCAGGCGGGGGCCGCCGCGCCCCCGGGACCGCCTGCGCCTGCTCATCTGCATCCAGTCCCGGTGCCAGCGCAACGCGTGAGTTGGGGGGTGGGGGGGAACTCTGGCACTAGACCCGCCCCCCCCCAGTCTCCTCACCCCACCCTAGCGCTGCCCAGCTTGGAAAGACCCTGTCCGCCAGCGCCGCCGCACCAGCCGCCGGTGACGCTACGCCTCCTTCCCCTCTTTCCTGATCTCGCAGTCAGCTCCCGGCTCCATCAGGCCATCCTTTTCCAGCAGCGGGGGGTGGGGGGGGGGCGGCGCACGGTGCTTACCCCAACACTTCCCCAGCCTGCCCGCTCCCCTCACCTGCGCTGTCACCCGGAGGCCGCAGTGCCTGTGCAACCCATCACTGCCCCTGTCTCTTCTGCCTGTGAACTTCCTTCTCGCCGTCCGCTCCCTGACACGATCCCTCTTTCTGCGGCACCTGCACCCCGGAGGGCAGGGGGCAGCACCCTCTGTATCCCCAGCGCCCCCAGTGGAGCCCAGGCACAGAGCGCGCGAGCTCCACAGCACTTGGAGACAGAGTGCAGAACTTCCCAGTCCGCGGTTGGAAACCTTCCATAGATTGGCCTGAACCCACTTTTTTGGCATCACTGCTGCCACCACACCCCCACTTCCAGCTGTACCGGCCTGTGTCCTCTTTGCAGCAGGGCCGGGACCTTTCAGCCCTGGCCTGGGCCCAGGCTTGCCTTTCTGGGCACTCGCAGAACCCCCTTGGCCCTGTGGAGACTGTCCCCACTCCCCTGGAGGATCCAGTGCGGATGCCACCCTCCACCAGAAGACCTGGCCAGGACAGCTGTTACCACTGCACTGAGCTGGGCGGCTGTCGTTTGCTGGGGTGGTTGTGAGCACAGGAGGTTGGCGGGGCCCGGGGTGCGGGCTGACGGTCTTCCCATTTTGGCTGCAGCTCCCTGGAGGCTGTCATGGGCCTGGAGAGCAGCAGCGAGCTCTTCACCATCTCCGTAAACGGTGTTCTGTACCTGCAGGTGCGTGGGACAGGCTCGGGCACGGGGGGCACCACTTGGGCGAGGCTAGGTGGGTGCTCAGGATCCCTGGGAACAGTGCCCTCCGACTCCAGGCCTGGGAGAGATCGGGGCCGCACCGGGGAGCTCACACGGGTTCGGGCAGAGCAAAGCCTCCCCCCGGCCCCGGGCACGGCCGCCGTCCTCAGCAGCCGCCCTGCTCCTCAGTCCGCTGTGTTCAGACCTCCCCGGCATCCCACAGAGGACTGGGGCTCCCTGTAGGGACAGGTGGCAGGAGGGAATGGAGGTCGGCTCTGTGCCCTCAGGCTGACACTGTAACACCCTGGGCCTGTTGCAGCCGTGGGAAGCAGATGTAGTTACTTTCTACACAGGATCCTGCGTGACCGTCTCTTCTGGCACTGTGGGGCCCTTGGCAAGTGACAAATTGATATGTGGATTTAGTAAAAGAGAAAGAGTTGAAGTGCAGACATGTGGAGTGACAGCTGACCCTTAAATAGCAGCATGCCAGGCCCCCCCCCCCCCCCAGCTCTTTACGTAAAGTACCTGCCTTGAGGTCACCAGAATGGAAAGTTTTTATTTAAGTGTAGGTGATGGACAGCGTTCTCACTGTTCACAAACACGGGAACGAAGGCACAGGAAGGTTACGTCGTTTGCTTAAGCTCCCACACAGTTGGGAGGCCAGAGCCGTGGTCGCTGTAAGGCATCGAAGGGTCAGGTCCCAGGCACTGCCGGGTGGCACGGGGTCCCCCTGGGGTCCTCGGATGCAGACGGTTGGGGGAGTCCCCAGATTCTGCATTTGGGGGGCTGGCGGTCCCCAGGCTGGCTCTGACCCTCCCTGCAGATGGGGCAGTACGCCTCCGTCTTCCTGGACAACGCCAGCGGCTCCTCCCTCACCGTGCGCAGCGGCTCCCACTTCAGCGCGGTCCTCCTCGGCGTCTGAGCGGCCACACCGGGCCCTTCCTTGTGCCCGGCAAACAGAAGCGGGTCCGAACGATACCCGGGCCGGGCGGCGCCGGAGTGGCGGGGGGCCACGCGCCGGAGGAAGCCCCTGGAACTGCCCGTGTGGGTCCTGCCGCTCAGCCCAGAGACGGCCCAGCTCCAGCGGCCCAGGGAGGTGACGTGCACACGGCACCAGGAGTGATTTCAGGAGGTGGTCTTTCAAGAGGAGGAGAGCCCCATCGGGCCGTTACTCGGCAAACGTTTCTATGGGGCTCAGCGCCCAGAAATACTCGCTTTGTCTTGGGGAAGCTGGGTCCCAAGTTCATTGTGACGCTGTACCAGTGATGGACTGGGGCGGAGAGGCCAGCGGTTGGCGGGGGGTGGTCCTGTGAGGGGACACAGGTGTTTCTTCCCAGGTGCCGCTGGGGAAGTTACACGGCAGCCTGGGCCACGGTGGCTGCAGGGACCTGGTGCCGCAGGGGGGCGGGGGCGGGGGGGGGGGGGGCAGGCTAGTCTGACAAGGGTGTGTTCAGGCCCAGAGGGAAGAGGGCGGTGGCTGCAGTCACCTTACCATCCAGCGGGCTTCAGGACGGTGACGGTGGCCAGGTCTGACCGATCTCCCAGAGCACACAGCTCGTGTCCCCTCTTGGAATCCCAACACCTCCCTCCTGCAGGGGGGAAGAGGGGGGGGCCGGGCACAGTACATGTGAACTGGGCACTCGGTGCCCTTGGCAGGCCTGGTGCGATTCTCAGTAGGACTGGTACCCACCCTACCAGGAAGGGCCGGCTGCTGTGGGTCCTGCCTCCCCTGGCTGTTTGATAAGGGCTGCTGTGGCCACACCCTTCTCTGGATTTCCCTTTGCGTCCAGTGGGCATATTTTAGAGAAGCTTTACCCTTGAAAAAGCCACGGACCTCCTCCATTTTCTCAACCTAAGTGTATTACACACCAGTTTGTTGAAGTATTTATTGTATGATCTTGCCGGGTGGAATGTATTTATATAAATAACTGACTTCGTGATGTGGTTCTAGTGCTAAGAACTCTTATTACAGGACTTACGCACAGGGACAAAAACAAAGCGCAGACCTGAAAATAAAGAACCTTAAACATTTAGGCCAGGTCCACTCAGGACGGCTCTGGGACAGTGGCTTTCTGGGCACTGGGGACTCGGGAGTCGCAGACTGGCTCCTGGTTGAAGATGCCGAGTGGATAAAAAGCGTTCTGCTTCACGCCTCTGGAAAGTCAGGGGTCCTTCTCTTCAGTGACACCCCGTCGTATGGAGTCCCGGTCCCCGGCAAGGAGCCTGGCTCCACACTCTCCGGGGAAGGGTGTGCTCAGAACGTGGCAGGGGGGACTTGCAGGCCACCAGCTCCACTAACGGCGCCGAAGGGGCGATAAGGCGCCTGCGCGTGCTGGGCGGGGCCAGCGCAAGTTACCAAACTGCTGCTTCTAAGGCAACGTGGTGGAAACTTACATCATCCTGAGGCAAACACTTAAGGGAGGCCCAAGAGCTGCTTTACTAAAACTCGGTTGCGGTGATCATGTGACCGGTTTTCCGGATCAATAAGGGCTTGGGAAGTATTTTAGTTTCTTCCTGCAAGTAGACTGCATTTTTTAACATCTTCACCAGAAGGGTTCCTCTTTCAAGTGTCCTCACAACTGACCTCAGCCCAGCATAGAGCCAACTGCACGCACATGCCTAACACCAGAAGCTGGATTTCAGAGGTGTTTGCTGCTCCGACCGGGAAAGCACCTGTTTTACACCCAGGGGGTCCAGATGGGGGGGACTCAGGAGACCCGGCACTCCAGAGACCTGGGGCCCGACTGCACCCATTATCAAGGGAATCAGAAATTAGCCAAATTCCATGTCGTTCCGGGAGGGCCTGCCAGAGGCACCTCATGTATCAGGCTACCCCCTCCCCCCACAGCTAGGCCTAGCACCCCGCCCCCACACAATGTTCTGCAACCTTATTTCGCACAGAGAACTGAAAAAAAGCCAGAAGGCTCCGACAGCCTGTCTGGGCAGGTCACTTTCTCAGTTTCCCACTATAAGATGCCACGTCCCCAACCAGGCGCATTACGAGGGCGAAAGAGCACAGGTGAGGTGCCCATGAACTACAAATGTCACAGCAGCCTGTGGGGTCACCACTACAGGCCAATCCAAGATGCCATGACGGTTTGGCCAAGGAAAGACCCAGAGCATATCCAAAAGCAAACACAACCTCTGAAGGGTCAAGAATCATTCAAATGTAATAATGCAAAAGACTAGAAAAAAAAAAAGAAACCTTTATTTACAACCATGGGAGTCCCACAGGAGTACACGAAACACACGTAATGTGCACACACACACACACACAATGAACCTCTGAAGTCAGCACATGCCGCGCCCCTGGCCTCGCCGCGCCCTCACTGCCCTATCCGCACCACCATCACCGTGACGTTGTCCGCCGAGCCCCGCTGCACCGCCTTGTTGGCCAGCCTGTTGCAGGCTGCTTCATAGCGCGCGTCCACTGTGGGCTTCCCTTCTCGGCTCTGGATCTTCTCATCCTACCGGACAGCAAAGGGGCACAGGTGAGCGGGGGATCCGGTCACCCTCCGAGATGTGGTCTCTGAAAGGAGGAACTGCTCCCCAGCCTCCGTCAGGACAGGCAGCAGGACAAAAGGACCGAGGAGTCCCCTGGGTGGAGTTCACACAGGAAAAGTGCACTGGGGGGCCGCGGGGAGGAAGCCGCGTGCAGCTCAAGCAGCTGGTACCCGGTGAGCTCTTACCTCCAGGCAGGACAAGATGAAGTTGACAGCTTCTTCCGGGGTAAAGACCTTGAAGAGGCCGTCACAGGCCAGCAAAATGAACCTGTAACGGGAAGAAGAAATACAAACGGGTTTTAGCAGCAAACCTTATAAAATGGCTGGACGATGCAGGTAAAACAAACACTTATCCAACTACTCAAAGGCTAAGAATTTTTTAAAACCAATTTAACTTCTGAGAGGTGGAAACTAGCATTTATAGCCATGATACCATCCATCAAAACTGGACTACCCTTCTGTCCGCCCACAAGATGATTATGGACTAACCCAAACGCTAGGTACTTCTTAGGTGAGCTCGAGGTAAATCGTGGAATAAAAACATCAGGTGTTACGGCAAACACTGAATTTCCATCACCACGTGACTGTGTAGACACAGACACGAGGGCCTCGAGCCCTCACGACCCTCACGAAGCGCTGCAAGAGTCCAACACGGCAGGCAGGACAACCAGGTACGTCTATGGTCTGAGAACAGGACCAGGTCCCTTTCAGAGGCCCCCTCCTCTGGACTCTCGAAGGAAGTCCTTGTGTACAACAGGGTGCAGAGGGGGGCTCCCCCACAGCTCTGACGTGGTCATCCCTCTCTGCTCATGCTAACACCCAGGTCTTGGTTTGTCTTCTGGCAGGGCGCTTCCCCCACAGTGTTCAGTGAGCACGCAGGGTGCCTGGAACCCAGCAGGTGCACATCCGGGGAGGCTCCCGCCCCGCCCCCCTCCCGTGGTGACAGAGCCCAAGTAACTGGTCACACAAAGCCACGACTACAACCCAGAGCAGGGGAGCTGGCACAGCGCACGCCACAGGGGGGCCCGGGCAGGGTCTGGAAAACCAGAGGAGGGGCTGGTGGAAGGAAGCATCCCAAGACCCCAAGGCCGGCAAGCGCACACGGCCCCGCAAGAGACGCTGGGCAGGCGGGGCCGTGGGGAGGTGCCCTCGCGCGGTGGAGGGAGCAGGCCCGCTCCTTGCGGCTCCTCGGGGCTCCTCCTCGGGGCTCCTCCTCGGGGCTCCTCTTGAGCCTCGGGCTGCCTACCCAACCTTCAACTCCTCGCTGAGGGGCCCTGGCCGTGGCGGGCACGGCCGTCTCTTTCTGGCCCCAGCCCGGCGCTGCTTCAACACCTCCCTTCTCCACCAGTCAAACTCCTCAGCATGGAACTCAGGACCCCGCACAACCCACCCCCCGCCCCCCAGCACCCTGCTGGCATCCTTCGATGCTCTCTGCTACTGCTGCCCGCCCGCCCGCGTGTCATGCTCTCCTGCTGCAGTGGCGGTGCATCTTCCCTCTGCCGGGAGGCCCTTCTCTCTCCCACAGGGACGTGGCCCAGGTCCCCCAGAGCACCCGTGCTCCCGACACCCGGTGCCGGAACCCCCCCGCCCCCCCCCCCCCCACGTGCGCTAACCTCCTGGACTGGGGGACCCGCCAGGGCAGAAAGCAGTCTGTCTGTTCCTGCAGTCAGGCCCAGGCAGTGCCCACGACAGGACCGCTCCACCCACTCCAGGCTCATGACACAAACTGAAGTCGGGAAGGGAAACCGGACCGTGTGCACGCACCCCCGTGCCTGTGGCACGGCCACGTACCTGTCGTTGGGGGTCAGCTGGCAGCGTCTGATGTCTGGCACAGAGGTGACCCCGCAGCGCTTGTACTGCCCGTCCCCGATGGAGCGCGACACCTCCAGCACACCCAAGACACGTCCGTCCCTAAATCGGGGAAACAGACTCCATGTGACAGATCGTGGGTCCACAGTCCTTCGAGGCAGAGGGAAGACGGAGCCCGCGAGTCTGCTCTGACCCGCGCTGCCGGCCCTGAGCCTCAAGGAACACACGCTCGTCTGCACGTTCCGTGCTGAATCCTGGGCGCCTCCGCCCCGCGGCACCCGACGGCACGGTACACCCCCTGGCTGGCACGGGGCAGCCCCCGACCCCCAACCTGCTATCTTGCCCACACTCAAGCTGGATGTGACAGGACTGGGTCGGGGCCTAGATCTGCTTCTCTATTTCGTGTTTGCCCTGAAGCCCCTCAGGCCACATCTGAGCCCGCAGCCAGGGTAACAGCTGCCGCAGAAGGCCACTTTGAACTTGCACCCAACCGGACTTGGAAAATACCTGAAGGTAACTGTTCCCAGATGCCGAAGCACCGCTTTCTTTACACAGGCTGTGAACGTGGTTTACCTTAACCTGCATCAATTGTAGTATTCTGCACATTAGACTTTTACCCATTCCAATTTTTAATTAATTTATTATTGTTATTTTTTAATGTTTTATTTTACCTTTGAGAGAGAGGGAGAGACAGAGCATGAGCAAAGGAAGGGCAGAGAGAGAGGGAGACACAGAGTCTGAAGCAGGCTCCAGGCTCCCAGGTGTCAGCACAGAGCCCGACATGGGGCTTGAACCCACAAACTGTGAGATCGTGACCCGAGCTGAAGTTGGACGCTTAACCAACTGAGCCACCCAGCACCCCAAGTTTATTTATTTTAAGAGAGAGCACGAACAAGGAAGGGGCAGAGAGGGAGGGAGAGAGAGAATCCCAAGTAGGATCTGAGCTGTCAGCACAGAGCCCGACACGGGGCTTGATCTCATGAACCTTGAGGTCATGACCTGAGCCAACATCAAGATTCGCACACTTAATCGACTGAGCCACCCAGGTGTCCCTACACGTTCCGTTTTCCAATGAGGCATCCAGAGATGGGGAGGCAACCTAGAAGTGGGCCTGCATGTCTGTCAGCAGGGGAAAGGGCCCCCGCTCGATGCCCCCGAGAACAATCCCGATGGGCCTGCGTGCTACGCGACCTCCGGCAGCTGCAGACCCCTGGGGCCGCAGGCCCTCGCTGGTGAAACCAGAGAAGGCGCACACGAGGGACGCGTGAGTGCTCAGCAAACGCCAGAGCCGTTCGCGGGGGTCTACAGAGCTTTTCCAAGTGACGGAACATTAGGAAATGCTCCGCAGAGATGCTCTGCAGATGGCTGCGGGTGGCAGGAAGTTCCTCACTGGCCTGGGCCGCTGTGTTGGCACCAGAATCCAGTCCGGTCCCGGCCCTTCACCGTGGCCACACCGTCGCCCTCCCGGCGGGAGCCTCCTGCTGGCATCTTTAGTACAATCATGGAAACGAACAGCAAGGGGGACAAAGTGCACAGGAGCAGAGGAAGACCTGGGTGGGGGGAGGGGCGCTCTCAGCCTCCAGAGCACTAACTGGGAAGCCGCTCAAAGCGCGAGCCCCACAGGAACCCGAGGAGGCGCTTCTTTGGTGACCTGTGACTAGGCGTGGCCTCCCCCGCCCCAGGCACGAGCCTGGCCTGCTTCGACGCAGCCGCAGGTCCCCAAGACCCGGTCAGCGCCAGCAGCTCCGCACAGAAACCGGCACAGAAACCGGCCGGGGGCGGGGTGTGAGCACAGCAGGCCCCGCCCCCGGAAGCACAGCCATTTTCAGTGTGTCCCACGCCCTGCGGGAGCCACAGCAGGGAGCGCCAACGATCACGGGGCCGGAAGAGCCACCTGTACTTCAGAAAACGACGTGGAGAGCTGACCCGCACTCCCAGGCGCAGGACACACGCACGCCAACAACGGACGGGCCGTGTGAAAGCAGGCGGTGAACTCGGGACGCGGGCGACCCCGCACGACTGTCCTCACGGAAAGGGGAGGGACCCAGGTCAACGTGAATGCCGACTGGACGCCGGTTTCCAACCAAGACAGCGCGCAATAGCTGGGGAAATCGGCCAGGAAAGGAGAGAACCCCGGCAACCAGAGTTACTCTCTGCGTTCTGTCTGCAACGAACCTTCAAACAGGGCAGCCTCACACGTGGCAAAAATGTTCGCTGCTGAATCCAGGCGGTAGATGCTGAAATGTTTTACTATTTTACATTGTTTTCTGTAGGTCTCAAAGTGTCAATGATAGCAGCAGCAGGGCGGGCGTGGAGAAGACAAAGCCGGCCCGCTGCGCTGAGCCACCGCCCCTCTCTGAGGGGCTCGTCCTAGCCACACCGTCAAACGACATCGCTAGGACACCTCAACACCGCTCTCAATTCCGTGGAGCCTGGGGACAGAGGGTAGCCGCCACATGGCTGATACTCCTGTCAGCCACGGGACTGTCAATGTCCAAATTTTTTCAAGGAGTTCGGGCAAAAGCAGAATTTTAAAGTTCTAAGAAAGCCAAAGGAGCTCTCAGAGTTGTGACTCCTCTCCAGAGGCCCCGCACCACTGGCCGGAAGCAGCCTAGAGCAGCAGTGATGGACAGAAAATGCCCCTCCGGGGACAGACGGCCGCGGGCTTCCCCGGACCCCTTCCTGCTCTCTCACCCCCCACCAGACATCAAGTCCTAACGGTCATACTGTAAGACCGACCAGAAAACGCCCTGGCTAAACTCCGGTAAACGTCCTTCGGTAGAGAAAAGACGAGGAAAGAAGTCAGCCTCGTCAGCCACCTTCGAGAAACAGCGTATGAAAATCAGAGCGGGCATGCGGTCGTCAAAGGTGTAGACAGAGACGGAGCCGCAGACGGAGCAGGTCGGTGCGGGCTACGAAGAGCTACTGCCTTCACCACCTCAGATTCTCTCCTGGAGAATCTGCCTAAAACTGTGGCTTATTCAGTTGTGACAAATGACAGTATTCAAGAAAGTTCCCAGGCACACGGTGCGAAATCCCACAACCTCCATTCCCCTGCCTCCCCGGCTTCGACCTTGGTCTCCTCCTGCCACAGACACTGCGGAACACGGCAAGTTCTGCCCTGGGAGGCCCCCCGGCCGCGGTGACGGGGAGCACCCGCCAGCCCTGTTACCTGACATTCCCGCCAGCCTTCTGTATTCTCATCCGCTCCTCATACTGGGTGGGGTTGTGCTCCTTGCTGAGGCTTAAGGCCGCGTGCTTCTGACTCTCCTCATTAAACCGACACAGGATTGCCTGGGAACACGGACAGTCCCACGGTCATGAAGTTCAAAGTTACCAGGTGAAGAGAAAGGTTAACAACAGAGTTTCAGTTCAGTCTCCCGCTGACAAACACGAGTTCAGAGCATCAGGCGGCAAAGAAGCGTCACAGAAACCGCGACCAGGGAGAGGGGCCGTGGTGCGGGTCCAGTCTGGCGCCAGCACCGCGGGACAAGCAGCCAGTCGCTGACCCTCCGCAGGCCGCTGCCCTCTCGTCTGCGACACCCAACGAGGATGAGAGCCCCGGGAGGCGTCGCTACTCCCAGGATCCGCTGCAGGCAGAGGGGAGGGCAGGAGGGCGGGCTGGCCAAGCGCCTCCATTCGCCGCCGCCACCGCCTCCACCACGTGGGAACTTCCGGGGAAACCTCAGTCCTGCGGAGCAGGAAGCTCGGAGGATAGGTGTGTGCCTGAGGTCACAGAGCAGAGCCAGGAGGCAGACAGCATGCAAATTTGGATCAGGCTCAAAGGTTTTGTTCCCCCCCACCGCCCCCCCCCAATTTTACTCATGTTACTTGTTATTCAGTCTCAACACATGTGACCTAGGGACGGTCTGCTAGAATATCACCACATAAAACCCACTGCACAGGGACCGTCTGTGATGCTCACTGCTGTCCCCCCAGCGCCTAGTATTTATGCAGAGATCACTCTAAACACGACGGGGTGCGGGCAGCGGTCTCCAGGTGCTGCCTGAGAGCGGGAAGGCTCACTTGGTCACCGTGACCGCTGCCGCAGCACCAGGCTCGCTGAAAGAGGTCCTGCCGCGTGGGGAGGGGGGCGGAGCCAGGTGGCAGGGCGCTGCCCTCCAGCTCTAAGCCATTCCCCACCGCTGGGGCCGGGACACTGGCTGCCACCAGTGGGAAATAAGCAGGTTCTCGCCCGCGGTCACGTGGCCTGGGCTCCGGACACGGCATCACCTAGTGCTTCTCCAACTACTTTTGACTTATTTGGAGTTGAGGGAAGGGCTCGCCCTGTTCCCTCCCAGCCACCTGAAGTCAGAGACATGCAGCTGAGGAATATTCAAGCTGCTCGCACAGGGATGACATTCTGACCCACAGCCCCATGGCGGCAGAGCGTGTGTGCGTGCACGCGCACACACGCACACGCTCCCCAGGGCCCAAGACGGCCCAGAGAGCAAACAGCTCCGGCACAGCTGCCAGCCCCCTGCCCGGAACGTGGAGTCTGCAGAAGCCCCAGCAGCGGCCCCGCAAGAAAGACCTCAGCCCGTCACCACTTCCCGCCCCGCCGAGCGCACGCTTCCTGGTGCCGGCCACACCCAGCGCCGCCGTCCCGGGAGCGGCTCCGGAGCCACGTACCCGACTGTCTCCGAGGTTGGCGATGTACAGGATGTTGTCCACGGCCAGGACACACGTGGCAGTGGAGCCATCTTTCCAGGCAGGCTTCCTGGGGGCAGACACGTCAGAAACACGGTCACCGCCGACCGACACCCGCGCTTCGAGACTCCCTTCCAGAGCTGAATGGTAAGGTCTGTACCCTGACACGCACGTTAGCGGTCAGGAGAGCTTACTCGGTGGTGGGCGACTGTCAGAAGACCTCCGCGCTCACACACTCATCTTTATGTGATTACACTTACTGGCTCGAAGCTTGTTTAAGGAACTCTTCATCAGTATGCTTAAAAGTGTCCAAAAGGCATCTCTTCACGGTTTTCTCTACGCTGATTACATCTCCTGTTACGGAAGCAACCAGACGACAAACTCTTAAGGGCAAATTCTCCTCCCGCTGCCATTTTGTTTCTGTGTCGTGACCAAGAACATCCCACTTCCTCGCCCGTAAGACAGGGTCAGTGGAGTTTGTTAGCAGTCTCCCAGGTGTGAAGGCAAGACACTCACTCACACACACACAGCTCACGCAAGGTGCCATCACGCAGACGACAAGTCCTACGCCAGGCGCCTACACGGCCCCACCTGCCCACCTCGAGCCCCGCTCCCTTCTGCCCCACCTTCAGAGAGCCACTGACGGTTCTCTGCAACGTGACCCGTCTTCCTGATTTACACCGACAGCAAACACCAAGACGAACACGAACCGACTTTGTTCTCAGTCTCACCTTTAGGAAATTTCCTGATCAAGTTCTGATGCAAGTTCTGTGCAGCAAATTTTGAGGCTCGAATTCCTCCGTGTCCATCAAAAACAGCAAAATATGAAACCCGGGTACTGGAAGAATCAATTGTCAGTTACTGAGATTTTCACAAAGATTGCTCCTGTCCACTAAGGTTTCTAAATCTTATTTCAAACAGTGAGCACTGAAAAGACTGAGGATGCCCCGTGCTAAGACATCAGCCACACTGTCACAACGGAGAAAAAAGACACAACGTTAACTGAGACAAACGTGGAAGTAACTTTCATGGTATTTTTTATTCTAAGTTCATTTAAGTGATTTCTGCACCCAACACGGGGCTCGAACTCATGACCTGGAGATCCAGAGTCACACTCTTCCGACTGAGCCGGCCAGGCGCCTCAACTTTCACGGCATTTTTAAATTAAAAGTAAAAAACTCAGGGCCTTGGCTGGCTCAGTCAGTGGAGCATGAGACTCCTGATCTCGGGGTTGGGGTTTCGAGTCCCACATTGGGTATAGAGATCACTTAAAAATAATCTTAGTTAAAAACTCCCATTTTTCAAAACTCAAGATTAACTGATCTTTCACTGAAGATGAAACTAAAATTCAGAACTTGTATTTAAAACAGATTTCGTTTTAAACCTAACACACCAATACCAGTTACTGATCCGAGACCATGAAAAATACCTCGGAGAGCAGAGGTAATTCCAGAATTGTTACTCAGACTGACCCAGCAGCGAATTCTCAATGCCCACCTTACCACTTATTCCCCTTTCAAATTCTGCCAGAAAGCTTTCATATACAGAATAAACACCATTAACGATTTAAAGCATTTCAAGCAAGAATGAAAATGCCCACGGGAAATGACATTCACTCTGCAGAGCTCTTTCTCAAACATGTTTCGAGTTCCTTTTCAACAGAGACCTCATGAGCTGTGACTAAATACCTTCGTCTGGTTCCTAACACACGGTACCTGCTAAGGCACAGTTTAGTGAGCCCAGTGAGACCCACTCCCCGGGCTCTCCAGAGGCCTTTCCTGGCTTCGAAAGGAACTCCAAAGCATACCACAGTGGTCAACGGCCGCCTAACACCAGGGACTGTGCATACACGTGGTCTTCTCCGCACATGACCAGGTACCAGCAGGGACCATCACTTCCTCACCTGGACAAAACCCACCGACACCAATGGCTCCGGCACACTGTCCGTTAATAACAGATTGTGACTGTGGAAACACGGCGGTGCCCACACACGTGATCCTTGCCCTAGAGTCCCCCGTGTGCACACACGCATGATCCTTGCCCTACAGAGTCCCCCATGTGCACATGGGACGTGTGTTAATGACATGCCTTGATGTCCTGCCTTCTGATGTCTTTCCTCCATGCCTCAGAGCTTATCCAAAGGCCTCATTTTAATCTGCACAGTTGCAGGAAAATTTTCACTGTTCTTCTCCTTGATGTCATTTCTGCTCTTTCTCTTTTGGGCCCTGACCATGACATGGCTCTCCTGGATCACCATTCGCCACTGAAGCAGCTCCCCCCTCCACCTACGGGCTCGCAGAGTAAGAGCGCTCCCTGCCGGAAGCTCCTCAGACACTGGGCAGTCTGTTCCCATTTAACAGGGTTCTCGGCTCTGCCAGAGCCGGGAACAACTTGGGGCCAGACAGCTCTCTGTCGCAGGGCGTCTGGCAGCAACCTGAGCGCCCCCGCCCACGTGACGACCAAAAACGTCAGGAAGGGAAGCACTGTGCAAAATCAAGAACCGAGCAGTCCAAGCGACAGGCCACGCTCCTGAAACCTGCCCACGGAACTCGGGCCAAACGGTCCACAGAGGCCTGCTGGAGCAGGGACACTCACATGAGGGACGATGGGGGCCTGCACTCCTCAGTGATGTCGTTCAGGATGACGTGGGCGTCCTGCATCTCCTCCCGCTCGCCCTTCCGCTCAGCCACGTAGCCTTTCAGACCAAAGATCACCGAGGAGGCTGCGGGAAAGAGAACAAAAGGCCAATACAAAACTGTGCTCTTCCCTCCAGAAGCCCTAGTCCCAGAGCAAACGGGGGGGGGGGGGGGGGGGGGGGGAACGACAGGGGACTCTGGCTGTTTCACTCAGTGATGTCCTAACCGTGCACACGAATAAGCTGCTCCCCCGCAGCCACCTACCTCCCCAGCTGCAATCTGTAACTAAGATCAGACCACTGTTGGACAAGGACGGTCTCTAAAAGGCTGGGCAGTGGGGCCGCCTGGGTGGCTCAGGTCATGATCTCACGGTGGTGAGATCGAGCCCGACACTGGGCTCCACCGCGCTGGGCACAGAGCCCACCTGGGGTTCTCTCTTGCTCGCGCGTGCTCTCTCTCTCTGCCCCTGCCCCACTCTCACACAAACTCCCCCTCTCTCTCAAAAAATAAAAAAGAGAAGGCTGAACACTGAAGAGGGAAGTAGCAGACGACAGCAAGTTAGTACCGACAGCTTCGGTTAAGGCATTAACAGCAGAGCAAGGAATGTGCTGTCGTCCCAAACCGGGGCAAGGGATTGTGTGCAAACCCAGTCTTGTCAGTAATCTAATGAGGGCAGAAAAATTCCTAGTTTAGACACATGCATGGAGTTTATCCCAAATGCCCTGTTGGACACGTGAAACTCTATTCCCATGCCTGAGGCTGGTAATGAATTTGAACAAACAGTAAGACAGTTGCTTCTACTTCAAGTGAGGAAGGAAAGGATAAAGGAGCACACACACCATGGGCACAGAAACCTGCCGACACTGAACGGCCAGGCCTGGTTAAGCTCCTTTTCGAACACCCTAGGGCTGTGTAAACAATAGAACGAACACGTTGACAGAGCCGTTGCTGGTAAGCACGGTGCTCTTGAGGCTCGAGGCCGTGACCAGCTAACCTACGGCCCCGTCCTTAAGCGGGTCAGTAGGCTCCTCACACGCCTCCCAGTGGGGTGCCTCCCGGCGCACCCCACGGCTTTCGCTCGGAAGCTCTGGGGCAAAGGACAAAATGATCTGTACGGTGTGTGAACATCCACGGCTACCTCTCTTTAACTGATACTTTTCATTTCTTCTCCACTCTGACAAGTTACAGAGCTGACTACAAATTTCAACCGGTTTTTCCAGCCCCAGGCTCCTTCTTGGGAAGCTGCCTACTAAGCTGATCACAAATTCAAAGTGCTCAGCAACAGGCTGTGAACAAAGACAGGGGTCAGAGAGAAAGCGGGGGCCCAACAAGCTAACCATTCACTAGACAAGGTGAAGTCAAAATGACCTGGGTTTTCTAACCCTCGAAGAACAAACGTGGGTTTCCGTCCTGACCAAAGATGGGCCAGAGACGAACAGAAAAGTTAGGAGAGGAGGCAAAAGTAAACTCGGAAGTCTGTCTGCAAAAAGAGAACCCTGCCAGTTTCTTAAACACAGACACGAAACAGAAGTGTCCCGAATGGGAAAGCTGAGCTCGTTTTTGCTCTGGGTTGTTTTAAGATGGGAAGTCTAATACATTTGTTTTCAAACTGTCTGAAAACCTTTACAAACTTTCTTTTCCACAAGCTCTTCGCTGCCGTTCTCTTCTTCAGGGGCTCTTCTCTTTGCTCCTTTCCCTTCGTTCTTTACCGTCTGGGACATCGAAGCGTCAAGAGAACCTGGACACGAGGAGAAGCCAGACAGACACAGCTACAGACTGTCAAAGTCCCCAGCCGACCAGGCTCCACCCCAGCCCCGAGACGAAACGACGTGCGGCGCGAGCACCGGGAGAGAGGCAGGCACAGGGATCTCATGGCGAGGACTTGGAGGGGTGGGCAGTGGGCCGGGTGCCCGCCAGGAGGGACCACAGGTCAAGATCCAGGTCCTGCTCAGGCCAACTGTGAGAGGATCTGCAAGGAGGGTCGTCAGTGGTAAAAACAGCCCACATTTTGGGGCTGTGACACACACGAGGCTCCATACCCACAGGCCCTTATTAACAGGGAAGTTTCCAAAATCTGCAAAGTGACACGTCCTGAACAAGTCAAGAAAGCATCAAGTGCCCCGAGAGGGTTACAATGAGGTAAATGTCAGGTTTTAAGAACCGTGTATTGCGAAGGGCCAAACAGGACCGCTGAAGCCATTCACACTTGCAGAGGGATGAGTCTGTACTCAAGCCAAAAAGCTAAGAGCACCTGCAGGGTGCGTGCGTTTTGGAAGGAGAAAGTCTAGTCTCAAATTAAGGCAAGTGACTTGACCTCCCCGCCTCGGTTTCTCGACCCGTAACACAGGGAGAACACTGTCATCTCGGAAGGTGGGGACGAGGTAAGTAGAAGCATTTATCACAGTGCCTGGGTCATCACGTACCCAATAAATGGCAGCCGTTGTCATAGTAAGCAGCCCTAAGTACTCTCTGCATAAAAGCATGTGACCATCTACTCAATTATCCTTCACCAGACATTTCTGAGTACAGAGGAAGGGAAGAAAATGTCCCTGCAGAGTCAATTACTTGCAAAAGGACAGATATCTGCAACAGTAGGACATAACACACACCCTGCCCCACATAGTAAAGCACGTTAACTGAGAAAATTTCACTAATGTTTCCAACATACTTTCCCCCAAGGTCTTTCCAGTAGCCTCCCGTCACGTACTGTTTATCCCAGCTTTCCCGTGCGTATGTAAAACGATCTTCCTCTCTTTTAACTCGCAAAACAGAGACATTTTTATAGCTTTGTTACTGACTCCTAATTGAATCACTTGTAGTCAGAGAATGTGGTCTGTGTATGAAATCAATTCATTAGTGGGACTTACTTTATGGCCTAGAATGTAGTCGATTTTGTATACGGTGAATATGTCTTCTCAAGAAATTCAATATATTGGATGCAAGGTTAGATTCTAAATCCGAAAAAATCAAGCCTGTTAATAATGGTGCAAAATCTTCTAAGTTGTTACTAGTTGATTGTCCTTTGTCCTGGGAAGAACTAAGACACAGCTATGTTGAATTTTCTTTTATTAAACCTGTAAAGAGCCCTGTTAAGTTGATGTTTGCACGCATTAACTTTCATTGTAAGGCTGCTGTCCTTATAGGCAAGGTTTCAGGTTTAACTGTGAATGAGAGAATGCTGTGGTGTTTTAGTAAAGCCCCGAAAGCCTGAGAATTCTCACGTTAGAGGCCTGTAATAACTTGTTCTAAATACAGAACTATGCTAACTTAATCCATACATTCTAGACTAACCCTGATTATTTTTATGTAATGAATTAGTAACGCAAAAGATCGACTTGAAAATCAGCAGCAAGTGTTGTACTTGACGACATAAGGAAGGTATTTACACCAGCAGATAAATGCAGGTGAAAATAGACAGCCTGCCCCCTGTCCCCTCACTCTTGTCCTGTGGGCCCCCCGTCCTGCCCTCACTTAGAGTGATTCCACGTGAGAAGTCCTCGGTGAGACAGAAGAGGAGACTCATCACTGTGACCACTGACCGGAACCTGCTCTTTTCTCCCCTTCGACCTAACTGGGATGTAGAAAGGAAAAAACATTTCCAGGAACAGGTAGAACCAATGTGAACAGGCTTGGCAAAAATGAAATCAAATCAATAAAGGTTCTTGAGAAAAAATAAGGACTGAATGAAAATAACCAACTAAGGTTTCAAGAAATTCCAAGAAAACTCCTGCACATGGTCTGTACTAGTTACTAAACCAGTGTCATTCAGATTGTATTTTCTTGAGATCAAAATTCTTTTTAATGTAGGTGCCATAAAAGAGAAGACTATCTGTTTTTATAGGTTCAGGGATATTAAAAATATTTTAACTATGTCATATAGTCAGAGACTTCTGCTGAATACACTGGAGTCTGTCACTAACAGAGGCAGAGACGGACTGCTTTTTTTTTTTAATAAAATGTTAAAAACAAAGTTTAAATGACTAAGCTCTTAATTCTTAAAGTCAGTTGCAAGAGGTGGAACCCCAAGAAGTAAACAATAATCACCAAAAAGTGATGCTGTATATAATCTTTTTGTTTCCACCCGATGGTGCCTATTTCTTTTGTGATTTTAATACATCTCATGCTGTATGCTGGTTTCATGTCATCCTAAGCTCTGTAGAATCTATTAATAAATACATTTTACATAAGGATACAATTTTTATGTATTATTTCCATTGGCACATTGAACCT
Source organism: Panthera onca (assembly GCF_046562875.1). Taxonomy (NCBI): domain Eukaryota; kingdom Metazoa; phylum Chordata; class Mammalia; order Carnivora; family Felidae; genus Panthera; species Panthera onca. Next base: position 3,160,883 of record NC_138346.1, on the reverse strand, counting down.
TTTCCCTCCCACTTACCTGAATCCCCACTGCTGGCTGGTGGGAGATCATCAAAAAGCAAAGGTCCCCCTGATCCTGAAACACAGCAGAACACTCAGTGAGCCCACAAAACCTGGGGGAGGCAAGAGCTTCAGAATCCATCCCACCAGGACACCTACGCAGGTCAATGAAATCATCTCAAAACTCTCGTGTCAATCCAGTGGCAACTCATACTTCGGTAAATAATGGCTCGAACCTATTTTATTTTAAAGTCCTATCAATCAAAGGAAACAAAAATCTGCCTGAAAGAGTTAAATCTGATTTCAGCTGGTAAAGTAAACACTCAAATGAACCGGAGGAAACTGCTCAACGTTTTTATGCAGCTCCTCAGGGCTAGCGACTAGTGGATTTTTCTGCCTTACCTGATGCCATGGATTCAAAACTTAAGACAGTCCAACACCTAAAACATCTGTGTGTTGAAAATGGGGGAAAGGGAGAAAGATTTGAGACAACTACAACCCCAGGATGACACGTTGACACACACCTGGGAGAGCCTGAAGACTGTACCTGAGTCAGTACTGCTGGCCGGAGGGAGGTCGTCGAAGAGCAGAGGTCCCTTCTGAGCTTCTTTGCCTACAACACAGAGCACCTGCTTAAAGAGCATCTGGTCACCAGCCAGGACACATTTTCGGGGGGGGCGGGGGGGGTACCTTCTGAGATGTTTACTATTAAGTTCAAATTTTCTCCTCTTTGTTGGACAAACTTTTTAAAAGTATTTTCTGGACAGCCATTTAACACGGACATTTGCTTCCAACAGTTACAGTCAACAGAAAAGCGATGAAAGACGACCCAACTGGCATTTGAAGGGCCACTGGGTATTTTGAGGAAAACAAATATTTTTTTTCTCCATAATTTCATGCCTGAAAGTAACAAACGCTTAAAAACCTTTCTTTAAAAATAAATCCTGGGAAGAAAAATACAGATTCTAGGCCAAGAAAACAATTATTGGGTCCCTCAAGATAAAACTTCAAAGACAGAGGGACTCTTCCAAGATATGTGGTCTTCAAAAGTCCTATTTCAATAGCATTCTGAACTGACCACCAAATAGAAGGTCAAACAAATGAGCACAGAGAAGGTGAGGGGCTGAAGGAAGCAAATCGGTGTTAACCCGGCATCCCCAGCAAGTGCCCACGTCAATTACCATCTATGGAGAAAATGAGGAATTTCAGATACTCCAAGACAATAAACTCAGCAGAAAGCCAGGGAAATTTTTTATCTAAAAATTTACACACCAAAAGTACCTGTCTTAAATGCTTTATACTCCATTATCCCTTTCCACATAAAATTTAACCACCGTTCCTTATTCTCCAGCTTTCCCCCAAATTTCTATGTAAGCTATTAAACACTTGAACGGGTGTGTGTGTGTGTGTGTGTGTGTGTGTGTGTGTGTGTGTGTGTGTGTGTAAGGGCTGAAGACGCAGGTGTGCACAATCCCATCCTGCATTTGGCCCCCTCTGGGTGTGTGTGTGTGTGTGTGTGTGTGTGTGTGTGTGTGTGTGTGTGTGTAAGGGCTGAAGACGCAGGTGTGCACAATCCCATCCTGCATTTGGCCCCCTCTGGTTCCCCGGAGTTCAGGTACAGAAATGTCCTCATTTCACAACCAGTTCAATTGTAAGCTCCAAAAGGCTCCGTAGCGTCCTTTTGCCTCTATGTAGAAACGAACTGGGTATCAATCCTACTCTTACAAAAGTTTAAATTAAAATATAGAAACTCCAAGGAAAGAAGTATCTTCAGGGGTTTTTAGGTCAAAAGTACCTTAAATACCTGATAAATTTCTGATTTAACAAAAAGTAGTAACTCTTCTGCTTTACACCCTAATTCAAATGGGAAATGTCTATTTCATTAAATTATACCGTTCTCCCTCAGGATTTCCCAAACTAACGGCAAATACTACCGTTTATCTCACACATGACATAAACATCCTACAGAAAGTATTCAAAAAGCAGCATCGCCAGGCCATTAAATGGCATGCAGAATGACCACTTAGTCAACAGTCCTCCTCCCAGGATCCCTAATGTTCCGACAGGGCACTTCCAAGAGGAACCCAAACCATATTGTGTCTGAGCCTCAAACGCCCATTCTCCTGACAGACTCCAAATGCAGGACAGGCGCACCGCGTTCAGTGGGGCCCGGGGGCCAGGCGTCTCAGGAGACAGAACGTTACAGGGAGGAGGCCGGCCTGAAAAGCAGCCCACCCTTCCGCTGGGGCCAGGTCAGCGGGAAACCAGGTTTTCGCTTCTGAATTAAACTACCCATCTGAATCAGGTCCCCCGACTGCCACTGTCCAACGGGGAAGTCCTCTCTCCCCAGGGAAGACATCTTCAGTTCTTGCAAGCATTCCTCCCAGCACAGCCCCGGCCCGGCCTCTACCCTGTGGCTACAACTCGGACACAGGGCACGGATCCGAGCAGCACCCCAGGCAATGGCCCGTCTCCGCGGGCTGAATCGAACGCGCTTCTCCACTCCTTCTCACTCTGGGATACTGGAATCCCGTAAGTGCGATTTCAATTAAACATGAGAGCATCTCATTTCTTTTGGCCACAGCTGAGAATGGCTTGTAAAAGTAATGAACATTTACTGCCTTCCAGGCACTGTTCTATATTCTAGCACTCTATCTATCTTCAGTGCATCAATCCTTACAACAGTTTTACAAGGTGAGTACCATTACTGTGTTCCTCATGGATGAGGAAACTGAGGCAATCAGGCGCAATAATGCCCAAGGGAAAGCCCGTAAGGGGTGGGGAGTCCAAGCCAGGCAGCCTGGCTTCCCAGTCCATGCTCTCATGAGGTGCCACACTGCTTCCACACGGCATCTCATTTAACCCTTCCAACAACCCCACGAACACAATCTCGAGGCTCTAGGTCTCTGGAATACGTCACTGAAAGGATCAAATAGCTTGCATTTGTATTCTTAAAAAAAAAAAATCTGTGGGGTATCTGGCTGACTCAGTCAGTAGAGTATGCAACCCTTGGTCTCGGGGTTCTGAGTTCAAGCCCCATGTTGGGTGTAGAAATTACCTAAAAATAAAATCTTAAAAAAATTTACGGGGGCGCCTGAGTGTCTCAGTCGGTTAAGAATCTGACTTCGGCTCAGATCATGATCTCGCGGTTCATGAGTTCCAGCCCCACATCGGGCTCTGTGCTGACGGCTGGGAGCCTGGGGCCTGCTTCCAATTCTGTGCCCCCCCCCCCCCACTCTGCCCCTCCCCTGCTCACGCTCTCTCTCAAAAATAAATATACATTAAAAAAATTTTGTTTTTAAATCTGTAAGTCATAGATGCTGTAACAAAAACTTATGATCAGCCAGAATCTTACATTCTATTTTGGATAAATAGTAATTCAAAGTATTTGGGGCTGCAATATTTAAGACAAATGTGACTGTGACCCAAAACTTTGGAAGAAGGCCCCCCAGAATTCTAAATATAAGAACTTAATGAAGAATGAGACAGGGCTAAAGACTGTTTTCCTTTACACTTAATCTCACCTAGGGTTTTCTGTTTCGAGTCCTCTACATTCTGAAGCTGAGAAAACTACTTTTGGGTGGATCATATTCACATCAGCTAACGGCTGCCATGCACACTAAAGCAACAACAGGGTCAAATATTTCGCTTCAACTGTTCTCTGCACCTGAATCTTTTCAGGCTCAAATGCAATGTACCACAGAAGCATCAGAAAAAGCCCCCACTCTGCCCCCCCCTCCCCCCCCCCCGTAACAGAGGAGTGTGCATGTTCCACTTTCTTTCAGGCTGATGCCCTTGTGCACGAGCATTCTAACTTCTGGAAGGCAGAAGCATACTGCACACAACAGTACACACACCCTTGTTCATATAAGCCCTCGGGGCTCGTTCCAGCCAGCACACCTGGGTCGAATTACTCTTCCTGACAGCTAGGTACTTGGGGGGGGGGGGGGGGGGGCGGGTCATCCAGTTCCCTTACTGGTGGGCACGCAGGCCGATTCCAGTGTCCCGCAGGACCAACAATGCCACAGCAAACCACCAACGTGTCCCCTACCTAATGTGCTAGACTGCTGCTCAAAGGGTATGAGCGGTTTAAGCCTGGCAGATGCCAACATTCGTTCCCCCAAAGCTGTGGTAACTTCCACTCCCAACACACTTCACGAGAAAGTCCGTTCCTCTCCATCCTCACCGCCATGTTGACAAATTTCAATGTGATGGGTGAAAACATGGAACCATCAGTGATGTGCTATTCCTTTCCCCAGTGACTGAGGAAGCGCAGCTCTGGTTCCAGCTGCTGGTCATTCGCATCTCTTCTTCCATGAACTTCCACGAATGGCCTTTGACCATTTTCAAATGGGTTATTTGTCTTTTTTTCTTTTTTTTTAGAGAGAGCATGCATGCAAGTGGGGGAGGAACAGAGGGAGACAGAGAGGAAGGGGGGGAAGAGAAGGGAGGAGGGGGGAGGGGGAGAGGGGGGAGGTGGAGAGAGGAAGAGAGAGAGAGAGAGGGAGGGAGAGGGAGAGAGAGAGAGGGAGGGAGAGGGAGAGAGAGAGAGGGAGGGAGAGGGAGAGAGAGAGAGGGAGGGAGGGAGAGGGAGAGAGAGAGGGAGGGAGGGAGGGAGAGAGAGAGAGGGAGGGAGGGAGAGAGAGAGAGGGAGGGAGGGAGGGGGGGGAGAGAGAGAGGGGGGGAGAGAGAGAGGGGGGGGAGAGAGAGGGGGGGGGAGAGAGAGGGGGAGAGAGAGAGAGAGAGAGAGAGAGAGAGAGAGAGAATATGAATCTTAAGCAGGCTTCACGCCCAGCGCGGGGCTCGATCCCACGACTCTTCCCAGAACCCAAGAGTCGGCTCAACCGACTAAGCCATCCAGGTACCAAAGTCTTTTTTTATTATTACTGTGTATGAGCCTTTCATTTATTAAGGCTCATTAGTAATGTGTACTTAAATTATTTTCTGTTCATCTTTTGCCTTTGTGGTTATTTTGTCCCGCAGAATTTTTTATTTTTACATAGCTAAATCCACTTCAATTTTTTATGAGTTTTTTCCCTTGCTTATCGCTGAAGTTTTATAATTAAAGTCTTTTTTTCCCTAGTATCTTAACCTTTATTCTACATTTAGGTCTCTAGGTTTTTTCCCAAGAAATATCCTGAAGACAGACTGTCCTGCAGTATTTAGCTAGTCCCCACAGCTGACCGTCGGTTTCAAAGCATACTGGCGTAGCAACCTAGTAAGTGAAAGAACCACCCTATAAAACTGAAACCAGCTTACTGCCAAAGCAACTTTAAACCAGGACACCTTTAACTTGTTTGGATTATCAATGATAAGCTGTTGACCTTAAAGACATCAAGTGAGCACTTCCAGGAGTAAGATACAGCAGAGAAGTTTCACTCCGGTCTGACATGGACATACTTCCTCTTTTTGACAAGCCCTCTACACACAAAAGACTGGATTCACTCGGCAATCTAATCTGTAAGGGGAGTGAAAACTAATAATTTAGCACAAAATCTGAAAACATTTAATGCGTTCCTTCTCCATGTTTCTTCAGATCATAAAAATTAAAAGGCTTGGAGGCAGGAGCATTAGATGGAACGTCTAAAACAACAACAACAACAACAATCAAAGAGCTACTTAAACAAAATACACTTGATGTGAGCGGAGCAGTGTGAAATCTCCTACCTTTTCACAAAATCCAGTTAAGAGTGCATTTTTACTCCCTTTTAGGTAGCCGCTGAAGTTCACAGTTCATTTACTAACATCCGCTAGGCACTGACCATGTGCTACACCTGTGCTAAGCACCTCACATGTAGGTCCCTCTCTAGTCCACGAGCTCACAGAAGGAGCCAGCAATCCCATTTTACAGATGTGGGGAACGGCCACAGAAGGCAGTTAGTGGATCGGAAACCAGTTTGACTACATGTCCAAAACCACCCTTCTCCAGGACCGTGAGAATGACTAGTCTTTTACCGGTCGCTGCAGTAGCTCAGAAATCTGTGGCACCCGGACATCATATGTGAGGGTCACGATGATGCAGTTTTGCCTCATCTTTCCATACACTGTATTATTTTTTGTAATGTTTCTTTATTTGAGAGCGAGAGAGAGCACCCACGCGTGTGCAGGGGTGGGGCAGAGAGAGCGAGACACAGAATCCGAAGCAGGCTCTAGGCTCCGAGCGGTCAGCACAGGGCCCGACATGGGGCTCGAACTCACAGGTGGCGAGATCATGACCTGAGCCAAAGTCAGATGCTTAACCGACTGAGCCACCCAGGCACCCCTCCATCCACTTTATGAAACCAACCTTATTTTCCTTTCATGTACTCCATTAATTTTATCAGTCAATACCACAGATTTTCTAAAACACAATATGGTGTTCAAATTAATTTTTCAAAAATCACAGTATTTCCACAAGATAGTGAAATCAGAATCTGTCCTTGTTCAAGCGATTTTAACCTGTTACCTCTCATGTTGTCAGTTTTAACCAACTGCACGGCCAGAGAACTTTGGATCCCAATTCTTACCACTCACTTTACTGCTTATCCCGCTCAGCTTCTGGCCATCCACAAGTTCAGAAAACATGCCTTCTTTGTTTTTAAAGCTATTTTAAAAAATATACTCAGCCAAGCAGGGCCTGGGCAGTGTCAGTGCCCTTCCCACAAGCAGGGGGCAGTTTACTCATCCAGGGAACAGGGGTTTAAACACTTTGCAGCCCCTTTGCCACCCTGGCATCTCAGCCAGGGGTTGGAGACACCCTCCCCCCCTACCCTGGATTTGGTGGCAAGCTGCCAAGTACCAACTTGTAAGCCTTCTGAGTTGTCAGATTTTGTATCACCTAAAGGGTGCCCTCCCCTGAGCAAATTAATTTCTGGTAAAAAGTCACAGTTTTTTGTTTTTTTTTTTTTTAAATGATAGGCTTACAGGCACATCCGCAAATCCACACTCTGCCCCAAACATACTCAGAGAGAAGGTATATTCCATCAACGGGGTTTTAAAAAAAAAAAAAGACTGCACACACCAGGCCAGAGCTTTTAACCCCAACTAGAACAATTTAGGAAGTGAATGGTCGAGTTGAGCACACAGGCTCAAAGACAGTTACTCAGATGCTTCTGTACCATCAGAATGGTAAGTGGGGAAGAGTTAACGGTGCCATTACTGGGAATGATGGCCCCACAAAGGCTGGCCAGACGGTTCACGTGCCACAAGCCAGAATCCAGGCCTGGCGCAGGGCAGGACCACCCCTCCTTAAGAGCCCCAAGCTCACCACTCCTCCACACTAGTATGTTCACGCAGTCCGGAGAACTGAATGCCGCCGCCCGATCGCTGCCTTGCCTAGACAAATCACAAGTCCACCCAAGCTCAGAGGCCCCATCCCAGCACCGCCTCCTTCCCCAGCGTTTCTGGATGGACTACAATCACTCCTCCAGTCCCTGCGGCATTTCCCACGGTCGCTAACTTTTGCCAGTTTTAATTATAATCACTTGCATTCCCGTTTAAGCTCTCTGCAGGCAAAGACTGGAGCTCGCTGTACACCTCCCTATTCCCCACAACAGTAGTTTCCAAACCACAGTCTCCAGACTTCTGCCGCACTGGCCAAAAGCCCCTGGGGATTTAACCACACAGATGCAGGACCCTACCTTGGAGGCTTTCCGATTTAGTGGACGGAGGCAAGCCTGGAAATCTGAACTTGTTTTCAAAGTTTTCCAGGTCTTCTGCCACCGAGTTAGGCTTAGAAAGGAGGCCCTATAGAGTGGAGCGTCTCCCTGATCGTCCCCGCGTGTGAAAGCACTGATCAGCCTCGCCGAGCGAAACCCGGGGCGGCCACAACGCCTAGGATGCGCTGGGCTAACAAAGGCCTGGTCCCAGGCCGCTCGAGCGCGGCGGAGCTCACACCACCGCGACGAGAACACGCACAGCCGCCGAGGCCCGGGCGCAGCCGATGCGCGCACCTGCGCGGGTGCTCTGGCCTTTGGGGAGACGGGGGACGTCGTGGGGCCCGGGGAAGGAGGGAAGAAACTACTGAGAAAAGTAAAATCCTAAGAGCGCTGGGAACGAGCCCTCTCTCTGGGCGTCAGAAACGCGAAGGACCGCGCCGCTGGTTGCTTCGGCGTCGGGGGTGGAACCAGAGCGGACCGCAGCCCCGAATCTGCGGCCCGGCCGCAAGGACAGCGGCGGGGAGTCGGCCGCCAGGCCGCGAGGCCGGGTGGTGCGCGCGGGGCCCCGGGCTCTGGCCGACCCTCCGCCGCCGCACGTGCGGGCCGCACACAAAGGACGCGGCGGCCCGCGGCCGGCTCCCGGGCCCGCCCTTGTGCCTGCGCAGCCGACATGGCGGAGACGCGCCGGGGCGCCGCGGGGCCCGCCGCCCCGGCCCGGCAGGCCGCGCTCGCCCCCGCTCCGCCCCGCCGCCCGCCTCAGGCGCCGCGGGCCTCCAGGCCGCCGCCGCGCGCCCTCCCCTGGCCGGCCGGGCGGCCACCCGCTTACCGGCAGCCGGGCGCGGCGAGCGCTCGGGCTCCGGCAGGTCCCCGAACAGGTCCATGGCCGAGACTGGGCGGCAGCGGCGGCGGTGGCGGCGGCAGCGGCGGTCGCGCAGCCCGAGGGCGGCGGCGGCAGCGGCGGCAGCGGCGGCGGCGGGGCGGTGGCGGCCCGGGCGCCGTCAATCACCCGAAGGCGGGCCCGGAACACCACCAATCGGCGCGCGGCGTGGCGCGGCCACCCCAGAGTCCCGCGCGCGGGTGGGCGGGGCGGCGCGCATGCGCCGAGGCTGATTTCGCCCTGGCGGGCGGAGCCGACGTCGCGGCAGCCACGTTCCCGGCAGGCGGCGGGTCTGGCTCTTCCTGCTGTCCTCCGGTAGGGCGTCCGGTGCCAGGAAGCCGGCCTGGGGAGAATTGCCGAAGCTCAGGGGACCAGCGTAGTGGGCACTCTTGTCCGGGAAGGCGTTCCGTGCCGTAGCCCTCACACCGCCGCGGTCGGCCCTGACCCCGAAGCCCGGGGGAGTGCGGGGTGTGGAGGGCGTGTTCCCTCGACCTGTCTGCCCCTGTCCGCGCTCCTGGCGGGCGGGAAAGACGGCGCTTCCGTGACGCCGGGGCTCTGTCCCGCGACCGCCAGCCCGCACGCAGCGAGGCCTCGGCGTTCCCCTACCCAGTACACACAATTTGAGCGAACGTGGACATCGGGCCCTGGCGGGGGAGGAAAATGAGGCCCCTCTGATCATGTCTGAACTCAGACAAAATGTGAAAGTAGTCCAAGCCACGAGCCCTGCCTGATACGAGTGACTGCTGCTTCTGGACCGATCACAGATTTAGCTGTGTCTGATCTTCCTGCCTTTCAGATAAGATCGATTAAGGCATCCTGTCAGGGCATCTCTTCCTCTTGTTGACATTTTTTTCAATCCAGAGCAAAGCCCCCATCCTTAAAATGTTTCCCCAAATTACCGGCCACGCATCCCAGTCTGCTAAGTGCTTTCCAACATCTGACCACTGACGTTTCCAGGGTGGTGGTCTCCCTCCCTCCCTCCCTGCGATGAGTAGGAAACCCACCTTGTTTCCATTGCAGGGGTATTCCTGGTGATGTCTGGCTTTAGGACTTTGAAGGGCCCAGCGAGCCTTCACGCCTCTGTCTTGCAGGACTGCTCACTCCTCGCCCTCCCCAGAGAAATGCCCCTCCCTCACAGCAGAAATACTCTGCAGTAACAATACTCACAGCCTCCCATGCCCTTGCCTCTCATGCACGGGGCAGCCGACCCCAAGCCAGCTTGATCTCCTGACTTCTCCAAAACAGCTCTTGCTAAGCTCTCCGGTAATTTCCCACTCCATTGCTAGATGCGACTGACCTTTCTAGTCATCTTACACGAACCCCAGCAGCATTGACACCTTGGCCACTTCTTGACTCGCAAGACACGTCGTCGTCGCTCTCCTGGTTTTATTTCTGTTCGCTGACTGCTCTGTCTCTGCCTCCTCCACAGGCCCAAGGTCTTCTGCCTGGCTGTTCGTGGATGGAGTTCTTTAAGACTTGATCCTGGGTCCTCTCCTCATCCCATACTCCCTCCCTTGGCAATCTCGTCCACACTTGGCTTGAATTACTGTTCATCTGAACATGGTTTGTTAATTTATATATCCTACCAGCTCCAGATCCACATATTCAAATAAGTACCCACGTGATGCCTCACGGATGGCTCAAAGGTACCTCAAACTCAACAAGTCCCGACTGAAACCATTTTTTTCACTCTCCACCCCTACCCCCTTCAATCTGTTCTCCTTCCAGGGTTGACGCCCTGTGCTCCTACACCAGAACCCCCCTAATGGAAGACAGCCTCTAAGGTGGCCCCCATGGTCTCCACCTCCTGGTATACAACCCTTGTGTGGTCTCCTTCCTTTGAGTGTGGCCGGGGCCCGTGACTTGCTCTGGCCAATAGAGTCCAGCAAAGGTGTCAGGATGCATGTGATTACGTGGATATGATTCTTTCACACGGGTTTGTGACACCCATCCTGCCTGGGGACTCACCCTCCCTTGCTGACTTTGAAGAAGCAAGTTGCCATGTTGTGAGCCACAGTAGAGGAGGACAGCAATAAGGAACTGAGGGTGGCTTCCAGGTGATGGCAAGAAACCGAGGCTTTCTAAAAAAAAATTTTTTTAACGTTTTATTTATTTTTGAGACAGCAAGAGACAGAGCATGAACGGTGGAGGGTCAGAGAGAGAGGGAGACACAGAATCTGAAACAGGCTCCAGGCTCTGAGCAGTCAGCACAGAGCCCGACACGGGGCTTGAACTCCTGAACCGTGAGATCATGACCTGAGCCAAGGTCGGAGGTTTAACCGACTGAGCCACCCAGGCGCCCCTAGAAACCGAGGCTTTCAATCCAAGAACCCATAAGGCGATGAACGCTACCCACGGTTATCTGAGCTCAGAAGCAGATCCTTCCTAGTTGAGCCTCACGTGAGACCCCAGCCCGGGCCAACACGTGACTGCAGCCTTGTAGAGGACCCAGCTGCGCCCAGACTCCTGACCTGTGGAAACTGCGGGATACTAGACGGGTGTGGTTTTAAGCTGCTGAGTTTGTGGTCATTTGTTAGGCAGCAGTAGATGCCTGACACACCGTCCATCACCAAGTCCTCTCAGTTTCATCTTCTGAATGTCTTCTGGATCCACTCCCTGACCCCACCCCCGTCAAGTCTGTGTCACCAAATCACAGCCTCCTGTCAGGCTTCTCTCTTGGGGCTTCTCTCAATCCCTGGTACTTGTCTTTCTCTGTCTTGTCCCAGGGCATTTTCTCAGGTCCCCTGGCTTGAAATGTTCTCCTCGACCCCCTTCTCCTGGGTAAATTCCATTCATTCCTCAGATTTCAGCTGAGTCATCAATTCCTCAGGAAAACCTTTCTTGAGTGCCCCAAGCACCCTTTACAGCTGTTGTCATAGTTACAGTTTTACAGTTGTTTATGTCATCATTTCGTGGATGAACCGTATCTCCCGTCAGAATGTGAGCAGGTGGAGGTCAGGAGCCATGTTTGGTCCTACACATAACTGTACCCTGAGCACCGGCACGTAATAGGTGCTCGTATACATTGGTTGGATGAATGAATGAGTGAAAGACTGTGTCCATTTTTGAAGTTCAAAGTGCATGACACAGCCTTCCTACCTCAGGAATATGAGGAAGGTTGGAGCCAAGAGTGACGCCCCCTGGGTACTTGCTCAGGACTGCCCAAGCCTACTTGACTATTTTGCTCTTAGAAAAAAATCATGACTTCGGATTTTAAGAACTTGAGCTGTCTAGAGACAAGGAAAGGGAGCACCTGATGTCCCAGGATGTTATCTAGCTGCCTGTGTGGCCAATGATATTTTCTAGTTTGTGGCCACAATACCTCCCATCCCTCCTGCTCTTCTGAAATGTATCCTGCCCCCTTCCATCAAGAGGTAGGCTGTGAGTCGTCTCCCATGGCCCTGGGTGAACTGTGACAGCTTTGACTGGTAGAGAATGGAAGATGGGCCATTGTATGACTTCCAAGGCTAGGTCCTAAAAGGCCATGCAGCTTCTGCCTGATGCTCTGGAGACACTTGCTGGGGAGTCGGTCAGCGACTAAGGAGTTCAGTTGCTCCGGGGCTACCGTGCTGGAGAAGCCCCAGATGGGCGCTGTATTCGGCGACGCCAGCCGAGCTCCCAGCCAATAGCCAGCCTTGGCTGCCAGCCTTGTAGGGTGAGTCATTGAGGACATCCATCCCTGAGGAAGCCTCAGATGACCCCAGCCCCGGCCACTATCTATGACCTCGTGAGAGACCCCAAGCCAGGACTGCCCAGCTGAGCCCTTTGAGAATTCCCAACCCACAGAATCGCAAGCAAAGTAAGCAGTGTTTTTAAGCTGCTAAATTTAGGGGTAATTGATTATACAACAATAATACCAGGAAGAGGAATTTGACGGGGAGTGCTGACACATCAAAAGGCCAAAACGTCACTTCTCGGCCTTTTGGCTAAGGTCAGGTGCAAAAACCCAAAACATAAGGGACTATCTTTGGGACCAGGTCAGCAGGTAACCAGAGGGGCCTGGAGAAGACTGTGGGAGGCCCCCCACCCCGATGGGCCTGGAGGCTGTAAATGAGGGCTTAACAAAAAGTGAGGAAGGTGGAGGAAAGAATACCATTGTTACGTACATTTAGCACAGCTGTTACCCACAATATTGTGGGAAATAGAAAATGTACCCAATGAACTGATGAATCTGGCTAAGGAGATTTCCAGGGAAAACACCGGAAGTGCCAAGTGCACAGACAGCAAGGACCTCGAGTGTCAAGCCCCCGCCCTTGTGGGATTCCTGACCCACAAAATATGAACAAAACGGAGTGATTGTTTTAAGCTGCGAAATGTGGGGGCCCTTACAAGGGCAGCAGTAAGAATTGAACAGCCTGATAACCACACCTGTTTTGTGCACTGTGACAGACGGCTTGGAAAATGAAAGATGGCTTGGAAATCACAAATAACCATTGTCTTCCAGGGCGGTGGAAGGATTTTATAGCAGCCCTGGTTTGGGGAAGTTTGAATAAATATCAGAAAAAGTCTCTCACACTGTGAAAAAGTGATCGACTTTACTATTCCTATTGTGAAGAAGGGGAAGAGAACTTAGAACACCACGTGCCTGTTTGGGGCCTGTCACTAGTTAGGCGCTTTGCATATGATAATTTGATCTAATCTCTTAACAGCCTTTGGAGGAAAGTAATGTTGCCTGTTTGGTAGGTCTGCAGAGGGCTCCCCTTGAATCTTCGGGTGAGAACCGATGAGTACGAGCATGTGAGTAAGATAAGTACCTAAGGCTGGGGGAAGGTCAGGAAGGAACAGGGTTAGTAATTCTCGAAGTTCACACCGGGCCAGAAATAGTTCCTGCATCTGCTAGCGGGAGAGGAACATGCTCAAAATACAAAGGACGTGTGTGTGTGTGTGTGTGTGTGTGGGTGGGTGCCTGAGTGCCCGTGTGGAGTGCACAGAAATGGTGAAAGGGCTGGCTGTCAGGGGGCCTGAACTGGACACCTTCTATCTGGGGCCTTTGAAGTCAGGTGTGGGGGCACCTGGGTGGCTCAGCCGGTTGAGCGTCCGACTGATCTTAGCTCAGGTCACGATCCCAGGGTCTTGGGATCAAGCCTCGCATCGGGCTGTGCACTGAGCATGGAGTCCGCTTAAGATTCCCTCTCCCTCTCTTCTCTCCCCCGCCCACACACACTCTCTCTCTCTAAAAAAAAAGAAAAAAAGTCAGGTGTGATTTTTAGATTCATTTTGGGGTAGAGGGCAGGGCACAATGGCATGAATAAGCCCCGTGTTCACAGCTCTGTAAGGAATGGAGAGGAGTTGGGTGGGTGGGTGGGTGGGTAGGACTCGAGGTCTCAAGTTAACTTGGGGTCATTTCACAAGGGGTCCTAAACGCCAAAAGGATGACTTTAACTCAGTGGGGGAGCCGCGGACCTTTCCACAATTAGAAAAATTTCAGTGTCCTTAGAAGGCAATGGAAGGGCACATGCTCTCCTGCTTGCGCCCTCTGTCTGCAGACTGGAGCCATGTCACGGGAGGATAGACCCTTCTTTCAGGGCAGAAAGAAGCCCAGAAGCCTTGTAACCCCACCCACTTCATACTAGAAGGGAAACGTGGCCCACTCGGAATGCCCCTTTTCAGATTCACTCTGTTGGCTTTTCTTCATCTAAACGTTGACCTGCCCGAGGGCACGGTGCGGGACCTTCTTTGGTCTGCAATTTATTCACTTCCAAAACCATATTTTTTAGTTCTTTGGCTTTAAATACGTCTGTATTTTGACGGCACACCTGTGCATATCTCTGGCCTTGGCTTCCTCTTGGAACTCGACATACCTGTATCCCCACCTGTCCACTCAGCAGCCCCACCTGGATGTCTAATGGGCATCTCAAATGATGCCATTTACAATATATGCCAAACACAACTCCTGCCTTGTCCCCAAAACCTGTTCACGCCAGTCTTTCTCAAATCACCATCCGCCCAGTGGCTCCCGCCCAACCCAGGCACCGGCCTCAGTTCCTACCTTTTCCTTACACCATACGACCAGTTCAGTAGGTGGATCTTACCTGTTCCGCTTCCGCGATTCTTCCACATCCCATTTCTGTGACTGTGACCCCAGACCAAGCCCATTACAGGCATGCCTAATTTTACTGCGCTTTGCTTTATTGTGTTTCACAGATACTGCAGTTTTTACAAGTTGAAGGTTTTGGGCAACCCTGTGCCGAGGAAGCCTATCGGCACCATTTTCCAACAGCGTCTGCTCACTTTGTGTCTCTGTCGCATTTGGGTAATTCTCGCAATACTTCAAACTTGTTCATTATAATCGTTGTCGTGGTGATCTGTCACCCGTGACCTCGGATGTCACTACTGTCATTGGGGACACCGCGAACCGCGCCCATATAAGCCGGAAAACTGAATCGATAAATGTCCTGTGTGTGTTCTGTCTGCTCCCCCCGCCGGCCACTGCCTCGTCTCCACCTCTCCTCGGGCCTCCCTGTTCCCTGAGACACAACGATATTGCAATTAGGCCAGTTAATAGCCCTACGATGGCCTCTACGTGTCCAAGTGAAAGGAAGGGTCGCACGTCTCCCACTTTCAATCAAAAGCCAGACCTGAGGAAGCTCGGTGAGGAAGGCTGGTGGAAAGCTGAAACAGGCCGGGAGCGGGGCCTCTCGCACCGAACGGTCGTCCAGGTTGTGAACGCGAGAGATGAGTTCTCGGGGAAATTAAAAGGGCCGCTCCAGTGAACACGGATGGTAAGAAAGCAAAACAGCCTTATTGCTGGTACGGAGAAGGTTTTGGTGGTCGGGATAGAAGACTCAGCCAGCCACAACGTTCCCGTAAGCCAAAGGCCAATCCAGACCAAGGCCCTGGCGCTCCTCGTGAAGGCCGGGAGGTGAAGAGGCTGCCGGAGGAAAGTCTGGAGCGAGCAGGGGTTGGTTCAGGAGAGAAGCGTGTCCGTAACACAGAAGTGCAAGGGTAAGGTGAGGCTGCGAGTGCTCGTGCCGGAGCCGCGGCAAGTTCTCCGGGAGACCCGGCAGGACGATGGTGGGGGCGGCTGCCCTAAACAACAGACGGGCGGTGTGGACGGAGCCGCCTTCTGCTGGAAGGAGACGTGATCGAGGGTTTTCACGCTGGAGAGCAGACGTCAACGCCTGGCTCCAGAGCCGCAGGGGACAGGCTCTCTTACCAGGGGCCGGTGCGACTGGGGACTTGACATTGATGCCAGTGCCCGTTCACCGTCCTGAAAATCCTGGGGCCCTTCAGAATTATGGGAAATACACTCCACCAGTGCCCCGTAGGCAGAATAGCACAGCCTGGATGAGTGCACGTCTGTTCACGACGTGGTTTTCCAAATATTTTAATCTCACTGTTGAGACCCAGGGCTCAGAACAAAAAAAGAGACTCCTTTCAAAATATTAGTGCTCACTGACAACGTACTGGGTCACCCAAGAGCTCCGATGGAGAAGGACAACGAGACGAATGCTGTTTTCCTGCCAGCTATCACAGAACCCATTCCGCAGCCCGTGCATCAGGGGGTCGTCTTGACTTTCAAGTCTTTGCATTTCATGAGGCTACAAGTGTCATCGTGATTCCTCTGAGGGATCTGGGCAAGGTAAACTGAAACCCCTCTGGAAAGGATTCACCACTCTCTGTCTTATATTGAGAACATTCACGATTCACGGGAAGAGGTCAAAATACCAACATTCACAAGAGTTTGGAAGAAGTTGATTCTAGCCCACACGGACAACACGGAGGGTCCAAGCCTTCCGTGGAGGAAGTCGCTGCCGACAGGGTGGAAACAGCAAGAGAACCAGAATCGCAAGCGGAGCCTGATGATGGGACCGAGTGTGTGGCCGCGGTCTTGGGGGAAATCTTGAACGGAGGAGGAGTTGCTTCTTGGGGAAGTGGTTTCTTCAGGCGGAATCTGCCGCTGGTGACGATGCCGTGAAGACTGTTGACGTGACCACAAAGGACCTGGAAGATGCATACACTGAGCCGATAGAGCCGTGGCCGTGTTTGAGGGGACGGACTCCGGTGTCGAAAGATTCCTACTGTGCGTAAAGTGGCGTCAAACGGCATCACGTGCCACAGAGAAACCGTCCACGAAAGGAGGAGTCACTTGATGTACCAGGCAAGCCTCGTTGTTGACTAATTTAGGAAACGGTCACAACCACCAAGCAGCCGTGAACATCGAGGCAAGATCTTCCTCCAACAAGAGGATTCTGATTCACCGAGAGCTCAGATGATGGTTAGCGTTGTTTAGCAATAAAATGTTTTAACTCAAGTCTGTCCATTCCTGTAGACATGAAGCTGTTAACACACCTGACACACTACAGTGTCGTGTAAACACAACTCTCATGTGCACCAGGAGACCAGTGAGCTCACTGGACCCACTTCGCTGCGATATCTGCTTTACTGTGGTGGTCTGGAGGCGAACCCCCAAGATCTCTGAGGCATGACTGCGTTTTCCTGAGACAAATCACACTGCCTCCTCTCTGTTAGATTCTTGTCCTCCTACGGTTGATTTTCCAGAAAGGGAGAGAGATCATTTTAAAACATAACTTCGCCCACTGCCCTCCCCTGCTTTAAGTCTCTCAATTGCTTCCCATTTGCGTAGAATAAAATCCAAATTCCCTGCTATGCTTACGAGGCCCTCCATTGTCTCACTGGGCATTGGCATGGATACCTCTGACCTCGGGAGTCCCAAACCTTGACTGTGGCCCCGACCCCCGGGCTCCTCCCTTTCTCCAGGATGCAGCGGGTTCTGTGGACCTCAAGCCTGGGCCCTTGTTCCCTTTGATTAGAACAACTTTTTCCTGCTCCTCAAGTGGCTGCCCCCCCTCCCAGGCCCCAAACTCAGGTCAGAGCTCACTTCCTCAAAAGGATTTTCTGGACCTCATCTCAGGCACGGAGATGAGCCATACACGTCTCACTTAGGGATATATTTGACTTTTCACAAGTGAGACTTGATCGAGCATTTTCTGAGACCATTTAACCAGGAAAATAAATGTACTAGGAAACTTTTACACCTTATCCACTTAAGACACTGATAAATACGTCACCATAATTCACTTTTTAGATAAAAAATATTTTTATTACTTTATTTCCACCCAGTACCTAATTTTCTGCTATTTGTAATGATCGATTTCTTTTTTTTTTTTTTTTAGTAAACTTTTTTTACTGAAATCCACACTGAATCCAAGTATATTCCTTGATGAAGTTTCACAAAGTAAACACACCCGCCGACGAGGACTCAGATCGCAACACGGAATATTTCCTGCGCCCAGAAACCACTTCCAGTCACAACGCCCCACGGTTGGCACCAGGGCCACGGATCCATTTGGTGGGGGTTTGAACCTCATATAAATGGAATCACGCAGTGCGCGCCCTTCCAGCCCGGACTTCTTTCGCTCGGCACCATGTAGGTGTGAACTCTCAGCGGGCAGACCTGACCTTGTCTTCTCACTGTGTGATAATCCCTGGTGTGGATGCAGGTTCCTGACGAACATGTTCTGGCCTCCGTGAACAGCTGAGTCGTATCCAGTCTGAGGCTCTAACAAATACTACTGGTAGGAACATCCCAAAGCGTGTCTTTTGGCAAACACTGGCACCCATCCCCACTGGCACGTGCCCAGGGATTGGAATCCTGGGCCTGGGGGTGTTTACATTCAGTTCAGTTGATACTTTCCTTAGTCGATTTTTTTATTGTGGTAAAATATACCTAACAGCAAATGTATCATTTTAGCCATTTTTTAAAAGCTTTTTTGGTTTTATTTATTATTGAGAGACACAGAAAGAGCATGAGCATAGGAGGGACAGAGAGACACAGAATCCAAAGCAGGTTCCAGACTCTGAGCTGTCAGCACAGAGCCCGGTGTTGGGCTTGAACCCACAAACCACGAGATCATGACCTGAGCTGAAGTCAGAGGTTTAACCCGCTGAGCCACCCAGGTGCTGCCTTTTGCCTCTGTTCGAAAACCCACATTAAAAACACATCCAAAGGGGGCACCTGGGTGTCTAAGTGGGTTAAGTTTCTGACTTCAGCTCAGGTCATGTTCCCACAGTTCGTGGGTTCCAGCCCTGAGTCAGGCTCTGTGCTGACAGCTCGGAGCTTGGAGCCTGCTTCGGATTCTGTGTCTCCCTCTCTCTCTCTCTCTCTCTCCTCCCCCACTTATGCTCTCTGTGTCTCAAAATAAACATTAAAAAAAAAAAAAAAAGGAAATTAATCCGGCAATTCTCTCCAACTGAAAATAAGTAGTAAACTTTGGAAATATTATTGTTTGTTTCCATTAAACCTGGTTAAGTAAAATCATCAATTGGTTTTATATAAATAAAATATTTAAACTTCAAAATATTTTTAATTTTAATATGCCTACTTTAAAATTTTTCAATGGTTTTTCACCTACTTTATTGTTCTGCAAAAAAAATTAAGCACAAATTTGATTTTTCCTTTTGCTTTGTGCTCCAGTATTGCTAGGCAGGCTACTGACTGGTTGCCTCTGGGTGGGAGTGGGGACTGTCTGAGGAGCATGAGAGAACTTTCTTACTGGTATCTCAGTAGGGTCTGAGTTACAAAACTGTACAGATTTGTCAAAACTCAGCAGATGTTCCCTTACAAGCAGGGCACTTCATTGTAAGTTTTGGATCCAAAGGAAAAGACTGTGAATAACGGATGCTAGTTAATGTTGGAGGGGAATTTACTCTGAAGGCATCAAGAATAAAAATGGATTAACGGATGGCTGCCCAGATGTGATAAAAGTCGAGGAAGATGTCAACGGTACCGCTGGAAATTTCCATAATACAGTGTTGGGGCAGCTCCAGTCCTCTAGAATTTGCTGGTCCATCTGAGAGCTCTTCCAACTGGAGTTTCTCCGGGTGGAACGACTGGGGCAGATCTGGATACAACATCCTGAAGAAGTGGGCAAACCTCCAGGGGCTCGATCAAGCCTTGGAGGAGACAAGGGGCAGAAAAGAGAATTTGGCCCCGGGCAAGGGGAGATCTGTGGTACGCTCCCCAAATCGGGTGGGCCCTGCCCTCCCCCCCCCCCCCAACCCCCTTTTGCCTCATTTTCCTTCCATTCTGTCCAGCACAGGCTGACAGAGGTGCTACTAAGGAAGTCGCGAGCCCTTTCTAGATTCCGTTTATTGCTCGCACAGACTACGGAAGGAAGAATGGCCGAAGGCGGCCAGCTGCCCGGGGCCGTTGTGCAGGGTGACACGGAAAAGTGGCCAGGTGAAAATAAGGAAGCCCGGACGGCCCGCTGCTGGGGGCCGCTTCCCTCCCTGGCTAAGCTCCTGCCCTGCCCGTCGCATCCCACGAACAGCAGGAGGGGTGTTGTCAAGCCTTGGATCCATCTGTGGTTCGAGCCTTGTCTGAGTGGCCTATGCGGGTCCATGCGGGCTGCCAGGGCCCTCCACTTCCTTCTCGGGTTTCCTTCGTGCTCCTGCACTCCCAACACCGTACCTACAGGGACCTCTGGAGGTGTAGACGGGGCACCCAACCTGGCTCTGAGGAAAACACAAATACCTGGTAAGCTTGAGAAAAGATGCCCCATGTCACTCAGGAAATGGGAGTGAGAAACAATCAGATGCCTTGGAAAGGCTTACAGGGAGCGATGCAGACAATTGCTTTGAGCTTTTTTTATTTTTGATGTCTATTTCTTTTGAGACAGAGAGACAGAGCGTGCATGCGTGAGCACAAGCATGGGACGGGGAGAGAGAGAGAGAGAAAGAGAGAGAGAGAGAGAGAGAGAGAATATCCCAAGCAGGCTTGGAGCTGCCAGAGCAGAGCCCACGTGGGGCTCGATCTGCCGAACGGAGAGATCATGACCTGAGCTGAGCTGAATAGTCTCATGTCTAACCGACAGAGCCACCCAGGTGCCCGGACAGAAAACTTTTTAAATTAGTGCACCTCTGGGGCACCTGGGCGGCTCCATTGGTTAAGGGTCTGACTCCTGGTTTCGGCTCAGGTCACGATCTCACGGTTTCGTGAGTTCAAGCCCCGAGTCGGGCTCTGTGCTGGCAGCGGCCGATCCTGCTTGGGATTCTCTGTCTCTCTGCCCCTCCCTCCGCTCATGCTGTGTCTCTCTCAAAAATAAATAAACTTTAAAAAAAACTATCTAAAAACAAACTTTTTGAAATTAGTGTACCTCTTGCCACTGCACTCCCTAGGCCCTGGTCACCTCAAGGCGTACACTTTCAGAACTTAAGGACTGTGTTATCCCAATGCTATTTAAGCTGTTCCAGAACACACAGGAATAAAAGCAAGACTCCCAGGGCGCCTGGCTGGCTCCGTCGGTGGAGCCTGCAACTCTTGATCTCAGGGTTGTGGGCTCGAGCCCCATGTTGGGTGTAGAGATTACTCAAAAATAAAATCTTAAAACAAACAAACAGCAAGACTCCCCATCTTTTCAGAGGGGCAGCTTAACACAGACACCCAAATCAGGAAGACCGCACATACAAAAAACCATAAAGCAATACCCCGTAGGAATTCTGATGCAAAAAAATCCTACAAAACACTGTGGAAAAGGTAAAACTCTGCAGATAGTAAAAAAGATCGTGACTGTGAGACACTGCGGGGAGGGAGAGATGAACAGGCAGAGCACAGGATTTTTAGGGCAGTGACACTGCTCTGTATCATACTCTGTGGTGGATGCATGCCCGACATTTGTCCCAACCCAGAGAATGTATAGCACCTAGAGTGGACCCCAGTGTCACCTAGGGACTTTGGGAGATAATGATGGGTGGGCTCACCGACTGCGACAAACGGACCACCCGGGTGGGGGATACTGATCAGGGGGTAAGTCGTGTGTGTGTGTGGGAACAGGGGTACGTGGGAAATCTCTATCTTCTGCTCAGTTTTGTTATGAACTTCAAACTGCTCTAAAAAAATCAAGTCTATGAAAAGAATCCTACATAAAATTACATACAAACCAAATTCAGCACGACCTTGACCCCATTAAGACGATTCTACAGTTGGGTTAAAACCAGAACCGTGGCTCATTATGGATGAATCCAATCACAAAATACTCCACATGGACAGGCAAAAGGGCAAAAATAAGAAAACATGCGATTACCTCCACAGATGTCAATGGCACCCACTAAATTCAATATTCTCCCCTTAAACTTTTTTTTTATAAAACTTTTTAAAATGTTTTTATTTATTTTGAGACAGAGAGAGACAGAGCATGAGCGGGGGAGGGGCAGAGAGAGAGGGAGACACAGAACCCGAAGCAGGTCCAGGCTCCGAGCCGTCGGCACAGAGCCTGAGGTGCGGCTCGAACTCACGGACAGTGAGATCATGACCTGAGCCGAAGTCGGATGCTTAACCGACTGAGCCACCCAGGCGCCCCTAAACAAACTTTTTTTCACGGTAGTAAATCAGTGAAATAGGGATGTCTGCCACTAAAGGCAGTGTAGATGGGACAGGCGCCTGGGTGGCTCAATTAAGCGTCCGACTTCGGCTCAGGTCATGATCTTGGGGTTTATGGGTTCGAGCCCCACATTGGGCTCTGTGCTGACAGCTCGGAGCCTGGAGCTGCTTCAGGTTCTATGTCTCCCTCTCTCTCTGCCCCTCCCCCTGCTCGTGCTCTGTCTCTCTTTCAAGAATAAACATAAAAAAAAAATAAAGACAGTGTAGAAAACTCCCCTCCTCTGCTGAAGGCAGAAGTGTAACGCAGACAGTTTTTCAGGGCAATGATCTGACAATTTCAACGACATACCATTTGCCCGGCCACTTTAATTCTAGAAGCATGTGCAAAGTACACAGGATGTTCGCTGAGTACCGGTCTTGGAGAAACCTCGGAAACCCTCTCTACATCCTTGGTGAGGTTAATGTGGGCAAGAAGGCTCTGCCCGAGGCCACGTGGTGGGCCAGGGGGGCCCCGTGAGGGAGGGGCTTTTCCTCTTCACTACTGTGTCCCTGGTGCCGAGGACAGTGCTTGCTTGGCACGCAGCGGGGGCGTGGTCCACAGCGCTGAATAGACGATTCTACTGTTGGGTTAAAAAAGTTGCAGAATCGTATGTACAGAATGGTCCCATTGGCAGAAAAAGAAAAAGACATTTTTCCCAGATATATATGCTTGCAGATGCATGGGAAGGATCAAAGAGGTCACCCAAGAAATTGTTAACCGTGGGGACTCCTGGAGAGAGGGAGGAAGGTATGGGGCAAGAAGAGAGAAGGAGGACCCAGACTGTCCATGGCAGGCCTTCTGTAATGTTTGCTTTTTCCTGGGTGTGTGTATTGCTTTTAAAATAAAAATCTAGTTTAGGAACAGTTACTTAACCTATCTGAGCCTCAGTTTCCTCATCTGTAAAAGGGAGAGTAGTAATAAATACCTCCCCCAGAGGGTCACCGTGACATTTGAGGAACGGACAAGATCACGCACAGAGTCTCCTGGCACCTGGTGTTAATGAACATATGGTATTGCTGTTATTATTGAAAGAAATACAGAAAAAACAAGGAACATTTTTTTCTTAAGTTTATTTATTTTGAAAGAGAGAGCACGAGAGCAAGCAGGGGAGGGAAAGGAAGAGGGGGAAAGGCAGAGAGAGAGAGAGAGAGAGAGAGAGAGAGAGAGAGAGAGAGAGAGACTGGGAATCCAAGCAGGCTCTGAGCTGTCAGCGCAGAGCCTGACTTGGGGCTTGCGCTCACGAACCACGAGATCATGATCTGAGCCGAAACCAAGTCAGACGTTCAACCGCTTAACCGACTGAGACCCCCACAAGCCCCAAGGAGCACTTGTTACAAGACTGTAGGGACCCAGCTGCACCGGTCCTGGAACTGGCCCCACACATCTCACTTTCGGCCTTTACACTTGCTACTTCCTCTCCCTGGAACGTTCCTTCTCAGGAGAGCTGCCTGCTCCTTCCTTCACATCATCCGTCCTCTGCTCAGATGAAACCTACCAGACAGGTGGTTCCTAACCAGCCTTCCTAAACCTGCACGCTGTTTCCACACCATTACTCCCTGGCCTCTCGACCCACTTTATGTTCTTCTTGGCCGGGAACACTGCCTGCCATATCGTGTGTTTTTGGTCTGTTTCCCTCATAACGGTATGAGCTTGAGAAGAAGCTTTATCTCCAGCAACAAGAATAATGCCTGACGAAGAGCAGGTATCCAATGAATACCGTGAAAGAATAAGTAAACGTTGTCTGAAATACAGCATCAAAAGAAACTTGAAAACCGCCTCTAACCAGGGTGACCAGGAAAACCTTTCCAACCTTGAAGGCAACGGGAGAGGACTGTGGGGCGGTGGCAGGCAGCCGGTCCCACCCCAGGCAAGGGGGTGGGAGTAGAGGAGAGGGGCCTGGCGGTGGGGCTCCGAGCAGACCCCTGGGTCATGGGCCTCCCACACTTTGCTAATCTGCAGGGTCAGGCTTTTGAAGGACCGAAGTTCAGGAGGTAAGACTGGGTGTGGTTTTCTTAAGGACCATTCCCATTCTCCAGGTGGGAGGTAAGAACCTGAAATAAGAATGTGGCAGCAGGGACAGCGGGGACAAGGAAGATGCAAACTCATTCACTCATTCATTCGTTAGCGCTATTAACAAGGGAGAATTGGTGGCTCCTGGACGCCAATTGCGTGGGCTGGAGGGGCTGAAGGACAAGGAGGTGTCTCCCTGTCAGGGGTCTGCCCTGGGTGGTTGAGGATGGCCAGGGATCCAGAACACGACAGGAGGCACAGGTTTTGTAGGAGAGCAGAGCTCAGGTTGCACTTGCTGTGTCTTTAGAACCTGTGGGGTGTCGAAAGGCAACAGCCAGGGGCATCTGGATAAACCCCAAGAGAGCTCTAGAGAGCCCAGCTGGGCCGGAAGTCAAGTGTGGACTCAGCCACACAGGAGGGAACGCCACAGGGATCATACGGATTGTAGTCTAGAGCTAAGCGGGCTACAGAAAGGGACACAGGACACGGCAACACTTAAAGGGTGGGCTGACAGCCGTCTCGGATCTGAGAAGGAAGGGTTGAAGAGGAAGCAAGAACACGAGACCCGGCCAGGGTTTTTAAAAAGCATGAGGTTACTGTCAGTGTTAAATGCTGCAATATTTAGGCAGAAGAAAACTAAAGGGTCTACTTGGCAGTAAGGACTTCCTCGGAGACTTCTAGAAGTTTCCAGTACAGTGATGGGAAATGTAGGCCGGGGTGAAATTTTGTGATAAGCAAGCAGGTGAGGAAGTGAAGACAATGAGAACAGAAGTTATTTTCAAGAAACTGGACTGTGAAGGAAACTAGGACAGTGATTAGGTCCCAGGGAGGTCTAACAAGTTCGGCTGGAGAGAGTGGGTAAGACAGAAGGTAGGAGCTTAAGGTTTGGGAGCCAGCTCGACAGTGAGGGGTGACAAGGTCCACGGAATGCTTATTGACTTGGATGTCTAAGGGCACGTAGCAGATTTCCGAGGTCAAGGCGGGGCAGGATCTGGAGGGGCAAGAAGACGGTACCCCTAGTGTCATCTGCTGATGGCAGACGGACAGCGAGGCAACGGCAACGACAACGACGCAGCAGCGCAGGTCTAGCCGGGTAAGATGCCTGGGTGCTCCCACGGCAATCCAGGAGGCCTCTCGGTCACCAGTTTAAAACCTTATCGCTTCTAGACCCATCTAAACCCAAGGACAGACATTAATAATCTGATAAGCTCTGGGCTTCCCCGGTTGCTCTCAAAAGCGATGCCACTGTCTACCTCTGGGCAGTGTGCGGTGGCCAGTGGCTCGCTGTGGGCTCTCGGCCGTCTTTAGAGAATGCAAGGGTCCACGGCAGCAGGGGTCCGGTCAGTGTGTCTCGGACCGCAGCACACAACAGGTGCTCGCTCAGCGCAGGCGGAGAGTGAAGGCTGCGCGGAGCCGGGGCTCGGTCTCCGGCACCGTCAGCAAGGCTCGTGTCCCCCTCCTCAACAAACCTGCTTCCGTTCCACAGCCTGGAACGACCCCCTCCTTCTCGACCCCCGTCGCTGGTGGCTTTGGCTGCTCTTTCAATACCCCCGGCCTCCCGGGACCCGCGGCGGTCGGCGACCCCGGGCGGCGGCCCGCGCAGCGACTGCCCGGCCGGCCGAGACGCCCTTGGCCTTCGCGTCCACACGCGGACGCGCGGCTCGAGCTGCGGGGCGCCGGCGCCTGCCTCGCGTCCTCTCTTGGTGCCAGGGCTGCCGAAGGGACGACACTCCGGACGCGACCGGCCACACGGCCACTTACCCGACTGCGCGAGGATCCTGGCCGGCACCTGGGTCGGGACGCTCGCCGGGAGGGGCGTGGCCTCCGGGCCCGCAGGCCTCTGGGAGTCGCGGTCCCGGCTCAGCCTGCAGCGGCCTCGCGGAAGGAAAAGTGGAAGGACGAGAACTACATCTCCCAGGAGGCTCAGCGGCTCGCCTCGGGCGGGGCAGGCCGGGCCGAGGCGGAGGCGGGGGCGGGGGCGGGGGCGGGGCCAAGGCCTCGGCTCCCAGGCCCGGCGAAGAAAGCCTCCAGAAAGCCTGGGAAAAGTCTCCGGAGTTCCTCCTAGTCGGTGCGGCGCGTCCGAGAGCTGCGCGCCGTGGGAGTCCGGCCCGAGACCCCTGGAGCTCCGCTCGCTCATTCCCAAATCCGGCCGCTTTCCCCCGCGCTCGGCGCTGAGCGAGACTGGCCGCACCCCCGCTCTCAGGTTGCTCTCCAAGGCCCGAGGCCAGAGCAGAACTGCGGGAGGGAGGATCCGCGGAGGCAGCTGGTCTCTGGTCCGGCCTTGAAGGCCGCTGCCAGACGCCCCACGTGGGAGTGGGGAGGCGAGTTAGGCCTGCTGCCCAAGTCCAGGTTAAAGGTGAGATGAGGGTGCCTAGCCCTCTGCCGGTGGAAAGATGACGGTTGGAAACTGGAGTTTGGAGTAGGGCTCATGCACTTGATTGAGTGGAGGGGAGGTGACAGGAAAAGAGTATGGCTTGTATAGGTTATCTTCCGTAGTCAATGGGGTGCCGTGAAGGGGCAACGACTGGCGCAGTGACGGTGCGTTTGGGGCCGAGAGTCGGCTGTGCTCTGGCTGTGGTTTGTGATGCGCATCCGACGTCTGAGTGGAGGTGTTGAGTGGACCTGAGGATAGAGGGGCCGACAAGGATAGAGATGGGCTTTGCATCAAGGGCACACGATGGAACAAGCCAAATGGGCCAGGGCAGGGGTGACAGGGAAGGACACAGAGTCCTGAACGTGTATGCCCTCATTCAGAGGTTGGTCAGCAAAGGAGACTGAGGATGGCCAGTGACAGCCTGAAGGATTGGGGGTTTTTGAAGTGGACTTTCCGGAGGGAGGGAGTGATAACCCAGGAGGAGTGCTTCACTGGAAGAAGGTTGAGCAAGCTGAAACTTGAGACAGAATCCCCGGGTCTGGAAACGGTCGCTGGAGATCTTGGCCAGGGCAGGTTCCTTGGAGCGGAGGGGAAGAACGGCCTGACTGCAGAGGAGGGAAGGGGAGTGAGGTGCAGAAGTGGAGACAGCTAGTGTAAACAGTGCTTTTAAGGAATGTTGCTTTAGAGCAGAAAAATGAGGCAGAGCCTAACCAGGGATGGCAGGTCCAGGGGGATTGTGTCTCCTCTTTCTCCAGACGGAGAGATTACAGCTTTGTAGAATGATCCAGAGGGAGGAGGGATTAGTGATGCAGCAGAGCCCCTGAGAGGTCGGAGGGGACCGAATCCAACGGCTGTGTGGAAGGCTGGCACCACACCGTGTCTTGATGGAAGGTAGAATGCCTGGGCAGAATAATGGTCCCCCAAATATGTCCGTGTCGTCATTCCCAGAAACTGTGTGTCACCTTACATGGCAAAAGAGGTGTTGCAAACCTGATTAAGCATTGAGGGCCCTGAGACAGGGAGAGTCTCCTGGATTGTCCAGGTGGGCCCAAATATCATCATGAGGTTCCTTAAAAGTAGAAGGAAGAGGGAGGCACAAAGGTAGATGCATTGTTACTGGCTTAGAAGCTGGAGGAAGGGGGCCACCAGCCAAAGAATGTCGGTGGCCTCTGAAGCAGGAAAAGGAAAGGAAACGGATTCACTTTCGAGCCTCCAGAGGGGATGTAGCTGTTCTGAAAGCACTAGCCTCTTCTTCAGCCTAGTGAGTTCCGTGGCCTAGTGAGTCCAGGGCCTCTGGGAGAATGTGACAAGTGTGCATATGAGAGGAAGGAGTTGATGCTTCAAAACAGTCCCCCCCAATGGCATCAGAGCTCATCACAGTGGCCTTTGTGTGCTGCTAGAAGCCACATGCAACAGAGGTTTTGCAGGGGGACCTGCTCTCCATCTGTGTCTCTGTGGACACCTCCTA
This sequence comes from Panthera onca, assembly GCF_046562875.1. NCBI lineage: Eukaryota > Metazoa > Chordata > Mammalia > Carnivora > Felidae > Panthera > Panthera onca. Next base: position 3,133,138 of record NC_138346.1, on the reverse strand, counting down.
TGTCAGTTTGTCTGGGACAGCTAAAATAATCCCAGGAATAATGTTCCCATCCCTCTTGAGACCTCTCCTACGGACCTGCCTCTCCGACCCCATCCCACCAACTCATCCCCAGTCGCTAAAAATAAGGTGCATCTAAACTGTGCAGCCACTCTGGAAAACAGTATGGAGGTTCCTCAAAAAATTAAAAACAGAACGACCCTACGACCTAGCAATTGCACTACTAAGTATTTATCGAAGGGATACAGGTATGCTGTTTTGAAGGGATACGTGCACCCTGATGTTTATACCAGTGCTATCAACAGCAGCCAAAGTATGGAAAGAGCCCAAATGTCCATCGATGGGTGAATGGATAAAGAAGATGTGGTATTATATGCAATGGAGTATTACTCGGCAATCAAAAAGAATGAAATCTTGCCGTTTGCAACTACATGAGTGGAACTGGAGGGTATTAGGTTAAGTGAAATTAGTCATTCAGAGAAAGACAAAAATCCTATGAGTTCACTCATATGAGGACTTTAAGACACAACAGATGAACATAAGGGGAGGGAAGCAAAAATGATATAAAAACAGGGAGGGGGACAAAACCTAAGAGACTCTTAAATATGGAGAACAAACAGAGGGTTACGGGAGGGGTTGTGGGAGGGGGGATGGGCTAAATGGATAAGGGGCACTAAGGACTGTACTCCTGAAATCATTGTTGCACTATGTGCTAACTAGCTTGGATGCAAATTAAAAAAAAAATAATAATATATTTGTATAAAAATAAGGTGCATCTGGTTATGTAGGCTAGTGGCTGAGATCTGAGATTGAACCAGAGGGGAGCCAATGTGAACCCCCCCTCCTGGTGGGCAGGACCCGTTGGGGGGCTTTTGTAAGAGGGCTGTTGAGAAAGATGTCCTTGAAGCAAAGGCGCACAACCAGAGAGGAGACCCAGGTGACAATCCTGAGTCGTCACACCTCAGCCCCAGTCTGGGCACTGGCAACCCAAGCTGCTTTGGGTCCTGGAGCAGGAGACGACCGAGTTGGGCTACCTGTGGCGTGACTGTCAACTGACCACGTGCTATCTGCAGGCCCTGCCCCAGCCCAGGAGGGCAAGCTCCCCATTCCCCAACTGCCCATCCCATCGCCCTCCTTCCAAGGCTCCTGGCCTCTTGGGCGCAGTTTGATCTTCAGCCCAAGCTGCCCAGAGCCATGGCGCTTAGACTTCAAGCCATGCACCGGGAGGGTCTCCGTGTCCCTGAACTGCCTGGCACTGAGGGCAGCTCCCTCTAGTCAGGAAGAGGGGCAACCCACAACCTAACACGGGGAGACTGACGTCTGCCTCATGCTCATGGATCCTGACACAGGGCTTTGAAAGAAACTTCCAAGCCACATGGCTAGGAAGTAGGAATGAGTTTATCCCTAGGAGCTCATGTACCAGAGAATGGTCCCGGGACAGGCTGTTTCCCTGGTGCTTAGTTACTCTGGAGACAAACCCCAAGCCGGTGGTACCCATCTCCCAGGGAGGTGGACGCACCATCCACTGTGAGAGGTCGCACGGGGGTCTCGTCTCCACCACCATTCTACTCCTCACTTTGCTGACAAAGGGTGAGAGGTTTTAGAAACATCCACCAGCATTAGATACAAGAAAAATGCCCTTCCTTAGTTTAGTGTTTACACAGTAGACTCAGTAAAGACACCACATCAGTCATACTTCTGAAGGGTAACTAACTCTCCAAAGTCCTTTATTTAATAAAACTGGAACATTTGTTGGTAACCTAATACACAAACTCCAAGTGTGCTAAATGCGAGGCGTTCAGGGAGACTTTGCTTCTGTCTGGCAGAGGACTGGCAATGCTGGGGAATGCACCTGCCTCCTGTGTCCTGAATGAATGCACCATGTCCTGAATGAAGTGGCAAGTTCAAGCTTCTGCTCAGGCCAGGGCCGCCAGGGTCTGAGGTCTCCCTCTGTCCCCGACACTAGTGCCCGGCACGGAGGAGGGTTTCAGCACTTCTGCCCCCAGATCCACACAGTACCTGGGAAGGCTGGGCCACCTGCAGTTCTGGAGAACCGCGGTAGCTCTGTAGGATTCTTCCCGCGGCCTGCAGCTCCCACCCTCCACCCAACCCGGGGCTGGGGGTCCCCAAGAGACACTCGCTTAAGAAACAGGGCTAGGGGCCTGAATGGGCTGGTCATCCTGGACTGCCCTGCAACCCACTCACTGGAGGAAGAGGGCAGGCAGATCTGGGAGACATTCAGGCCCCTGCCCCCACCACATCTGTCCCCAGGGAGGCTGGAACGGAGCAAGGGAAGGCCACACCCACCCTTGCAAACCTGGGGCTGGCGTTAGTCACCAAGGCCTCCAGACGCTCTGGGCTATGCGAGCAGCGGTCAGGCTGCCCAGGGCTGCTGGCACCAAGTCTGGCGCTTCAGCAGGCGCTCGGCTCAGTTCAGCCTCGGGGGCCTCCTCCAGGTCAGAGCACAGGTCGTCCCCGGGGCCCGGGGGACTGGGCAGAGGGGACCCCAAGACCCCTCCCGTGGGCCAGCCGCTTCGCCCAGGGGCTCCCGGAGACCCGGCCAGGGCGTCCCCCAGCAGATCCCGGAAGCTGCTGCCCTCGCGCAGAGGCATGGACTCGAGCAGGTGGTTGAGGAGTTCTGCGGCGACGGTGGCATCGATGGCCTGGCACGTGGACACGAACGTGTGCACCTCGTGCATGCACTGGATGTAGCCGGCCGCGAAGCGCTCGCTTGCTTCCGCCTGCAGCTGCTCGCGCTCTGCACCCGGGAGTGGGAGGGAGAGAGCGGCGCCCCGTCCGGTAAGCAGCGACTGCGGTGGCCAGGCCCGTCCCAGCCCGCGGGGACAGGGCTCACCCAGGAGACCCGGAGGAGCCCCGGGCGCGGGCTGTACCGGGGCGCCGGGCGGGGAAGACCCCATTCCGAGGCGGGGGCGGGCCGGGCGAACGCGCCCCGCCCGCGCGCCCCACCGCCACTCACCGCGCGCCCGGCCCCGCAGCGTGCCCTGCACGCGCCGCACCGTCAGCTCCAGCACCTCGGCGTTCTCCAGCTTGGCCTGCACCTGCGCGGGCGGGAGCGCCGGGGGGCGTGTGGGGGGCCGGTGAGGCCGGGCAGGGCCGCGCCCCCCGCTCTCCGCCCAGCAGCCCCCGGGCGCCCGCCGGCCCGCGCGCCCGTCTCACCTCGGCGCCCGCCAGCAGCAGCCGCAGCTCCTGAAGGCTCTCGTTGATCCGCGCGCGCCGCTTCTTCTCCACCAGGGGCTTCCGGGCCTGCGGGAAGCGGGCGACTGAGCCCAGGTCCCGGGCCTCCCGCCCGCCTGCCCGCCTGCGGCCCCGGCCCGCACCTTGCGGTCCCCCCGAGTCTCCCAGGCGTCCTCAAACTCTCGGCCCGCACGGTCCCGGCCGGGCGCCAGGGGCGGAGCCATGACCCGCACCGCCCAGAGCGCCGCAAGCGCGACGAGCGCCCGCGCCCCTCGCAGCGCGCCGCCAGGGCCGCAGCAGCCCTCGCTCCTTCGCGTCTTCCGCCGGCCGAGGCCCCGCCCCTTTTATAGCCCCTTATTTGCATTTCAATGCACGGATTGGCCGCGCGGCCCTGGAGCCGCCGGCTTCTAGGCGCGCCGCGGCCAATGGGAGCGGCGCGCTTTGTCCGGCCCCGCCGCCGGGGTCCACAGGCAGCTGGTGGGGCGTGGCCGGCGGGCGGGGCCCCCAGCCGGGCCTCCGCTCAACGCCGGCGGCTTGGGGCACCCGAGGGGGCGGTGACCCGGTGCGCTGTGACGGGGGGGGGGGGGGGGGGGGCGTTTGTTTTCCTCCCTACCTGAGCAGGGCCCCCCAGGTCTGCTGTGCGTGGGAGCAGGAGCTCATTCGTGCATTCACACTTGTCTTAGTTCGTGCAAGGTGCCTCCGGAGAGGAGCGCTCCTGCCCGAGTGTCGGGGTGCTAGATTGTGGAGGGCAGAACCGCAGTCAAGGCCGCGGTCTCTGGACCTGGGAAGGTCTAAGGGTCCGGGTTGGGATAGCTGCGGAACCCCGGAGAGATAGAGACCCATGGGGTAGCGGGGTTGGGAGCGGGCCCCAGGACTCCTTTGACTTTCTTGCGGAAGTGTGGGTCCCGACTCGACCCTCGACACAGCCCTCCGCCTTCGCGGGGATTCTAGTGGGGCGGGTCCGGCGACACCGCCCCTCCTCTTCGGGGAGCTCCTTCTCTGGTCACCCTTCCCCCGCTCCTTCTCTGGTACCACGCCCCCACCAGCCGCCCCTCCTTTTCTAATCATCATCGCTGTCCCCCTGAGCTCTCCATGTCCCCCTAATCGCCTTCGCTCCCCTGTCCCCCACTGATCTCCCTGTCCTCCTTCCCAGTTCCCCCTCCCCACCCCCATACACACACCCTGCCCTGGTTCCCCGCCGCGCCCACTCTTCCTAGCCCTCCCCGCTCCTCGCCCGTCCTTCCCTGGTCCCCACTCTCGTTCATTCGTCCCGGCTTCCCTCCCTGTGGCAGTCTCCTTCGTCCCCCGCCACCCCTCCCCCTCGGCTCCCTTTTCTCCCAGCCCTCCCCTCGCCCAGGCTCGCGTAGGTCGCCGTCTGGTCCCCGTAACTTGATGCCCATGACAGTTGGCAGCTGCAGCCGCTTCGGTGGAGAAAAGCGGGGGCCGAGCCAAGAGCGACAGGTGTTGGCCGCGCCTTTGTCTAGGCCCGCTTTGTCCGGCGGCGGAGGGCGGGTGAGCCTGTGTCCGCCCGCCAGACGACCGCCGCCCCCACCGCGGGCCGCCCATCTGCCAGACTGGCCTCCCCGCGGGTGGGGTGAATGGTCGGTGGGGCCCGCGCCCTGGGGCAGCACCCTGGGGATCCCGGCCTGTTCCCTGCTCCACCGGCCTAGGTAACCTTCACAGCAAAGCAAAGCTGGAATGGCAAGATGGGTTCTGGCCACCAGGCCTTTGCACCCACCGAGCCTTCCACCTGGAATGCTTCAAACACCTTCAAATGTCTATTTCCTCACTGTTTAGGTCTCTGCTTCCTTATTCATCTTGCTGGTGGGAGTGCACCTGCCCCACAGTAGTCCTGCCTTTACCCAGTCCTGAACCACTCACCAGGGTTTGGGATTGTCAGGGTCTGGTCTGCACCCCTCCAAGCTCTAACCATCCCTCGTCAAGGGTACCTAGGACCTCCTATCTACCTCCAGCAGAGTTGGGCCTCGGCAGAGCCCGGGGGGATAGGCAGGGTGAGGGGATGCCCCAAGCCTGGCTGGAAAGCAGCAGGGGAAGGAAACATCCAGGGACTGCAGTGTAGTGGGTGGTAGGACTAGGCCACAGGTATCCCCCACCCCAGCCACCTGAAGGTGGATCTTGCAGCCCTCCCTGTGAGTATTTCACTTTGGGCTCCCCACCAGAAGGACCTTTATAGGCAGGCAAGTTTGATGAGAGGTTTGCAGTTTCCCAAAGTCACCTCACTGACCTCCACAAGTACCCAAGAGTTTCTTCTGTTGCTTTTCACCTGTCCACACTCAACCTCTTGTTTGCCTCTCTTTGGGCAGTCTTCGAAGACCTCTCCAGCCCAGCACTGTTCACCCAGGTAGAAACCTACTCCTTTATTTCAGTCATCCCTTGTTCTCGGTCTCCTCCACATGCCAGAAAGCTCAGCTCTCTTCCTTCCTTCCCCCTCATCTGGCTGCTCAGAACCCCAACTGCCCTTCTCTCCCTACACCTAGTGGAGGGGCTGACGGGAGGGGAGGGGGTTCAGTGTGGAACCCAAGAGAGCACATAACTGGCCTGTGACTTTACTGTTCTTAATCACTTAGACATCACTCCAGGGAAGGAGACCCCCAAGTAACTACAGTTATGTTTCCACCCCTACTTTGAGAATCTGAGATATTAAAAAATAGACTCAGTGCTATTTCTCGTGGTCTGATGAATGCCTCCCCTTATCCATTGTATTGTTTGAATAAGGCCAAACAGGTATTTTAGAATGCTCTCCATGAGAGGCAGTCCATGTTGGAACAGGATGGTCAGTGCTCCGGGGGAGGCCTTTGGGAAAAGATCAATAGAACACTTGATTAGATGGAGTATGGGTTTGGGGGGGAAGGCATGATAAAGGCGGATAGTGCAAGCAAAAAATGAGAAGCAACTAGTAATTCCAGGAAAAACAAAAAGCTCCTCCCAAAGAGAACTGTGATCTCAACATACTGACTGACTCAGAAGCTAACAATTCTTCCACAGTCACAACAATATAACACTGTTCATGGGGGCTCAACATTTAGGATCAATCCGTAGAGAAGGCAAGAAAGTCTTATTATGGTTACAGGACATTAAATAAAGTTGACTTTATAAAAACAAAAGGATAGGTGACTATTGTCATGAGAAGGGAGGAGGCTGAAAGGAGGGCGAAGGTCCTCAAAAAGCTTGTCTTACAAAGGAAGGTGGGGTTTGAGGAACACCGTCTAGAGTTGAAGGAAGGAGAAATTAGGTGCTAGGATATGCCTCAGTGTGACCAAATACCCTGAGGTACAAGGACAGAGCAGGGTATAGGAGTCAACAAAATCCTTGGTTGGACCAGAAGTTGCCCAAGGCCCCATCTTTGAAGTTAGCCCCAATTTCCCTTAGTTGATTGGCTGGCTTGGCCTTTTCCTCCAAGAAGCCTGGCTGTTCCATCTCTGGGCCACCAGGCCCTCTCTCTCCTTTGCACAGCCTCCTCTAGTGGACCCATTTCCTGCCATTTGTCCCTTGGACTGATCCTACCTTCAAAGGTTGCTTGAGCACAGACTTCCTGAGCATTTGGGCCCTTTGATCCCCCCCGATCCAGGAACAGAGGCCAGCAGAGGCTGGGCAGGGCTGTGGTGGCCACAAGGGGACCAGTTAGCGGCAGGGGGGGCAGGCCATAAATCCCCAGGGAACAAAGGCAGCAGCCAGCCTATGGACATTCAGGCCCCTTGTGGGCAATCAGCCCAGAAAGCTTGGAGAAGCTCCTTTTGGTCTGGAAATAAAGGGGGGGGGGGTGACTTTGGGGTTATATGGTAAATAAAAATGCAATTAAGAGTCCCCAAAGGCAGTCAGTTTGGTGAAACAGCCCTCTCTGGCCATTTAAGGCCAGTTTGCAGAGGCCTCTGTGCTTACTGGGAAGGCTTTGCCTTTGTTCCCTCACCCCCACGCCGTCCCCCCTGTCACCATGAAGCCAGGAGGCAGGGACTCAAGCCTCCCCCTCCTGCTCAGGGAGCTTCTGGGAAGCTGGGCACTGGGTCCAGGATCCATTCACGTCTCTGCTCCATTCCTCATGATCCTGGTGTGAAAAGTGGGAGGAAGTGGGGAACAGGACCCCACCGCTTTGCCCGGGCCCCACACGGCTCCATCACTGTGGAAAGAAGGACAGGGCGTGTGGAGTGAGGGGACTGGGTGGCTCTGCCCCATCATCTCCGACGGAGACATGAAGCCTCTCTGGCTGGCGTCCTTCAGACCTCTGCCCTTGGCCCTGTGGCCAGCGCACGGCCAGCTCCCCTAGAAGGGACGGACACCCAGGGCAGGGCACAAGAGAAACAGAGGAGGTGCCTGGGGTCACCTTGGAGTGGAGAAGAGCTGGGGGCTGAGCCAAGCAGCCTCACCCCTGCATCTGCAAGTGAAAAGCCCATGGGAGCGCTGGATTACATGATTAGATCTACATTTTGTGAAGTTCACATCCTAAGACTTCACCGGGCAGTGCGACAGCATGTGGTGAGGATGCACGTAAGAGAGACTCACGCGCACACACACGGGAAGGGACCAGCTGTGCAACGGAAGGGGCGAGGGAGGCCTCTGTGACAGAAGTTGTCCCGAACACGGCATTTCTGGAGTTCTCTGTTGAGACACACCTTTTGGAAATCTTTGATCTCCATTGTGATTGCTCTGTGCTACATTCAAAACACACCCAAGGAACAATAAAAAATATACTTGCTTTATTTACCAATTTTCTAAAAAGCAAAACAGTCGTAAAAAGACACGAGCAGTAAACAAACATATTGCACTGGGTGGAGAAAGTTTGGTGGGTGCATGGACAAACCACTTGTCCGGCAAGGCTTACCAAGTCGTGAGACAGACACGGAGAGCGTATTTACATGTCTGTTTAGGAACAGATTAAAAAGAAGGCTCAGTTTAAAATCGAGAGAAAGTTTTATAACCCCTGTGTAAGCACGCACACTAAAGGAAACACATCTCGATGCGCGGCATCGTGTAAACAATTTCACAAAATGCTCCTATTGTCAACTTTCCAGCACGTGTGGAGGCTACGCGGTTAATAACAATCAATGGGCGCGAATCATACGGTAACAATGCCGATGGTAGACATTCATAGCAGTGGAGAACGTCTGGACGGCTGTATGTTAACGTAACATTCACGTAACCTTGACCAGCGTCTAATCCCTTGATGATCGGACTTCAGAGGTGGGAGGCGGGTTTGATACCTCTATTTTCCACACAAACGCACAGGCTACTACCTCATTCTGGGCATGAGAAGGTGATGTTACTTTATAAATTAAAAAAAAAACCCCACAGTATTCTTGCATTTGAGTTTATGGAAAACGGGATTAATATCCAATCATAAGACTGAAAACCAAGCAGGTTACAGGGAGGCTGACTCCAGGAGCCCCTTCTCCATCAGAGAACAAGAGGAAGCCTGCTTTCTTTTCCGTCTTTACAAACTCGGTCCAATTTTAAGTTCATTGTTTCACCTGTGGTAACTTTCCGTTCACTCCAGGGACCTATACGACTTTTCCCCCAAATCTTGGGGGTGCATGGTGCAACATGAGGTTTGGTGAGATAGAGAGGACTCACTCTTCCCCAGCTGTCCCGCTGCCCTGAAAGTGCTGGTGACACCGGGGGACCTCACTGCAGAGACCGGAAGCTGCCCCGAGTGAGGTCAGGCTCATGAAAAGAATGAGGGCCGGCATCCCAGCCCAGGGCGCGGTGGGAGAGGTGAGCTCGTGGCACCCTGGAAAACGCAGACGCGGTCACCAGATCACGATGTCAGTGGCTACTCTTTGCCAGAGCTCCGGTCTGGGAGGTTCCCAACAAAGGACCAACCAACACGAATGGTCCTCTGGGTGGCGATCAAAGCCTGGTCTGCAAAGGGAAGTCACCAGGGAGGTAATCAACCACATATTTTGTCTACCTCTTGGTCACGGTCTGAAAAGGATACAAGAACACGGTAGAAATACACAGGAGATTCTGAGCGTGTGCTAGTCTGGTGGAGCCGGCCACACAAGCCACTGGGCCTCTCTGGTCCCGAGTGAGCATCTCCACGCCGTTCACCCCAAACACAAGCTACGTCAGACTGAAATGTTTGCCGCTACGGGACCTGAAGCCGAAGCTGCTGGTTTGCCAGAGTAGGTTTCAAGCCGTTTAATGCGAAATACTTTGAAAGAAAATCGGGAGAGGCTGTGATCCCCATTTGGCATGTTTTTAAAAACACCTAGTTTGACTAAATGATAATTTAGATAAAAAGCAGCCCCCAGAGGCCAGAATTTGATCTGACCCGCACCAAGCTGGGGAGGCTCCCCGCTGTCTGTCGCAGCCTGCATGATGCCTCCCGACACCCACAGGGACCGCCGAGAAGCCTCCTCGGGTCCACAGACTTCCGGGAGCCCTGGGACAACCTCCCCGACACGTGCAAGGAGGGGGGTTCAGGCTTTCTCAAGTTAAAGAATACTGAAAATCTGTCCGCCGGCCCCCCAACCTCCGTAGGTATGTTTTAAATACAAAAATGTATTTTCCTCCCAGACCCTTCCCACCCTCCGGTTTTAAGTCACCCCTTCAGAAAACTACGTGTTTTTCCCCCCTAAAACAAAAAAAGCGACATAAGCGTATCTGTCCACTTCATGACAAACAGGTGAGAAAACCTCTCCTCTCTCCCGAGCACCTCCTAGTGCAGATCACGGCTGTCCGGGGGTGGGGGGCGGGGCCAGGACCGACTTAGGTCTGTTCTTCCCTTCTGTGACTCAAGGGGGCTCCACTTCCCTCCTCCTTGGTGTCTGGGCCTCCGCTGAGACCCAGAGTAGGAACGTCCTCCTCATATGGCACGCAGATGCTGTCTTCTTCCTTGTTCTCACAGTAAACGCACTCCTTAAAAGGAAAAATGTCAAATCAGTAACAGAAACGACATGCTCGTTACCACGGTGTAGTTCAATCTGAGGAGGTGCAGGTGACCAGGGGTTGGCCAGGCGGCTGCTAGAGGAGGGGTGGGACGTGGGGCGCCTCTGAGGGGCTGCTGGGACCCTGCCTGCTCTTCGGGGAGGCCACAGCGGCCCCCCCCGGGGCCGCGCTGCCCCCTCCCCCAAGGCCCGAGGAGAGTCCAGCCCTTATCTGAGCGGTGAGGCAAAGCCAGGAGACCCAGGCTTGGTCGCAGCCCCTCCTCTTCCTGCCTGTGGGGCCGGAGTCGATCGAGGCCCAGTATACCTGCCTTCGCCAACCTCAGTTTCCTAATCTGGGAAATGGGGCATCAGCGATGTACGGTCTCATTCCCCGACTGTCTGCTGCGTACCTGCTACGCGTCAGACATGTCCTGAGCACTGGGACTCACCAGTGAACAAAGATGAAAACCCCGCCCGGTGGAGGTGACACCCTCGTAGGGGAAGAGGGACGATAAACAGAGTGAGGCGGGTTCCCTAGAGTGTTCAAAATGAAAGCCTAGCTGGACGCGGAACAAGGCACGTGGAGGGGGTCCTAGTATACGGTGGACCTTTAGAAGAGGCCAGAGAAGGTGACTGATGGAGGGCTGTTCTTTGAGACCCTTCCCTCAGAGGGTGGAGCCTCATTCCCCTTCCTCGAAGCGTGGGCTGGACTTGGTAACTCGCCTCCAGCAAAGAGGAGGTGATGGTGTGATGGAGGGCATCGTGGGGCCCAAGAGGCCTGTGGCTTCCTCCCGTCCTCTCTGGGGATCCGGCGCCAGGCCACAAGTACAGCCAGGCAGCCCTGTGGGGAGAGGCCTGTGTGGCGAGGAACCGAGGCCTCCTGCCCACAGCCAGCACCAGCTTGACAGGCATGGGAGGGAGCCTCCTGGGAAGGGGGTCTTCTGGCCTTCAGATGACCACAGACGCCCCAGCCAACATCTTGCCTTTATCTTCAGGAGAGACGGAGCCAGAGCTTCCCCGCCAGCTGCTTTTGAATTCCCAGCCCAAAGAAACAGTGGGAGATCATTAGTGTTTACTGTTTTAGGACACTAAGTTTTGGGGTCATCTGACACGAAGCAGTAGGCAGCCGATACTGTGGCGTGTGAAAGGAACACGTGAGGGAAGCCAGAAGCAGCCACGTGTCTATCCAAGAGGAGGGGGTTCCAGGCAGAGGGAAGGGCAGGTGCAAAGGCCCGGTGGCAGGAGCCTGCCTGCTGCGTTCAGGGGCGGGCGAGAGGCCCATGTGGTGCAGAGAGTGAGGGAAGAGAAACCAAGAGATGTCAGATTTTTATGGCTCTGCAGCACTGGGACTGAGACGGGGCCCCGTTGACAGGGATGTGACTGTCGGGGACAGGGGGAACCACACGAGGCAGGGAGGCTACTAGGAAGATCCAGCTGAAGAAGCATCGTGCCTGGACCAGGGGGTGACGCTGGAGGTGATGGGAAGTGGCCGGTTCCCATCCTGAAGGTGGAGGACAGGGCTGGCCACGGGTTCAGCTACGGAAGGACACCGAGCCCCCGAAATGAGTGGCTGCGGGGGACCCGGGGCTCAGGAGGGAGCGGGGAGCAGGGATGGGCACGCAGGTATGTCTCCGGGAGCCGCGGGAGGGGGTGCGTGGCCTTGTGGGAGCGCTGTTCCTATGGCCACTTAATGGTCCACAGGGGCAGTGAGGGTTTATGGTAGGAGCAGAGCTTCCTGTTTCCTGTTTTGTTTCGTTTTTAATGGAAAACAGAATTGAAAGAAAGAAAAAACATTCCAATTTCAGCATTGGATCTCGAGACTGAACCTTCAGAAGGCCTTTTCGGGAGCAATGTGGCAGAGCCGTTACAAGAAAGTTCCTCAGACTAACGGTATCGTGGTGTCTTTCGTTGTCGTTAGTGAACGCTCTCAAATTCTAGGAGTTTTAAGTTTACAGAACACTGGCAAAGACAGTACGGAGCGGCCCCCTCGCAGTGCCCTTTAATGCGACGTCAGAAACTACGCGCTGTGACTTACGGTGACGTCCACGGCGGGGGGCAGGCGGCCCTCCCGCAGCCAGGGGTGTGCATCCTGCAGCTCCCGCGTCTGGCCCTCCGTGAACTTGGGCTGGGACTTCAGCAGCGGCTCCAACTTCTCCCTATCCTCCTTCAAGACGGTCTCCAAATTCCTTCAGAGAACATGCAGTTAGGCAATTCAGAATGTCTTAGTAAGGGATTTTCGTGGTTTTCTCTTTTACACGCTCATTTTCTGTCGACTCTTTCCATATTAGTATAATTTCTGGTGATTTTGTTTCATGCAAATTTCCTTTTTGTTTAAAATAAATTACCCTATTTAAGATAACTTAATCTCCCTAGTAAATAATCCATAGTTTTCCTACTAAAATGATAACCTGAGTAACAATTTTGATTTTATTATTGTTATTATTATTATGATTTTTGAGAGAAAAAGAGAGCATGAGTAGGGGAGAGGGGCAGAGGGTGGGAGAGAGAATCGTAAGCAGGTTCCACGCCAAGCGTGGAGCCCCATGTGGGGCTCGAACCCATGAGCCGTGAGATCATGACCTGGGCCAGAATCAAGAGTCAGATGCATAACTGACTGAGCCACCCAGGCGCCCTGGTTTTATTTTGAATTAGACACGGGAGCTGGTTACCTGCACAAGCTGATCAGCTGGAGACTCTTGCCATTAAGGCGGTTGGCGGAATAACTCCTCTGCCTCCTGCAAACCCTGACATTGCCCCGGCGATAGAGCCCCAGTGACCCCCCTACAGAGGCCGGGCTGTTCTGAGCCTCAGCGTTAATCCTTCTTTCCCCAGCTTCCCCCACCCTGGGGCTCCGCGGGGGCAGGGACCATGACGGTTCACTAGAACAGCCTGACAAGCAGTCACTGCGGTGGCCCAGTTCCAGTCACCGCAGAGCAGCCGGTGGCCGAGGGCTGCTCACCTACCTCGACCTTGGCTTCGGCATCTCTAAGACAGACACACCCCATCCACCCCACAGGGTTGCTGGGCGACAGAGAAGGGAGACAGACGTTGGCACAAATGCTTCGTGAGCATTGAGTGCGACGCCCAGGAGGGTGGCCGGGAGCCCATCTTCCTCACAGCCCACGGGAGGTCACTCTGCAGGGCTCCGGGGCACACTGTCCACACAGATGGCTCTCTGTGGGACCACAGAGCCACCCGGAGTGACCCCGCTTCTCTGTCTGCTGCACTCAACTCAATCGGAGATGAGGCTTCAGAGGGAAGTCCCCCCGACTGGGTGGGGGATCCCACGTCCCTAGGAGAAGGTCGAGTGGTTACCGGGAAGGCATCTGGTACGTCATCATGATGCTGTCATCTGCGTTGGCCATCAGCAGCCAGACGGGGTCCTGGAGGACGTACTTGATGAAGTGCTTGCTTTCTTCCACGTCCGCCTTCACTTCTGCTTTGTGATTATTCTCCGAAGACTCCACGCTCCCGAAATACTTGCTGGTATGGCTCGTGTCACTACTGCCTTTAAAAACACAAAACGTGGCAAGTCAAAGCTTTCGACACAACGTTAAACCTCGTGTGACGCGCGTGTACAAGGCGACGGCAATTTTGGGGAGCTGAAGAGTTTTACTTGGCGGTGAGTGCCCAGGTTGGTGGATGTTCCTCCCCCCGTTTTCAGTCCTCACATTATTTGGGGAATACCAGCTGGCACCATGGAGGTGATTCTTTCCCTCCAGGGCCAGCCCCGAGAAGTCCAGATGGGGCTAGGTCTTAGAAAGTGTGGTCTTCTTTCCAAGAGCTCCCTGCTCCTTGACGAGGCTAGGCCACAGAGAAGCTGGGTCGGGGATCGCTCTCCAGTGAGCCTCCCGTGGGGAGCGAGGCCAGAGAGCAAGGGGAAGGGAAACCCCATGGGGGGGAAGGGGGGGGTCTCAGTTTGTGGAGTGAGCTCTGCCCCTTACGGAGTTCCACAGCACACCGGGCTCATCCTCGCCGCTCAGGCGTGCAGCCCACACCCCAGCTTCACATGAGGGGGGGCTCCCTTGGCAGGGCGAACACCACCAGCCCTCCTAGCAGCCCAGAGAGCCGGAGGGACGCTCCTAAAGAGCCAGCAGGGGTGAGGCCTGCAATGCCAGGAGAGTGTAAAGCAAACAGGTGCAGGGCATGCCCACGGGCAGAGCTGGGGCAGGAGCAAGGGGCACGTGCCTGCGGGTGTGAACTGCCGTGGGCTCTGGGCAGCCGCTCGGAGGGCCAGCTGGATGCCTGTCGGGACCTGGTCCGCACCCGCTACCGTGGCCTGAGGTCGGGAAAAGCTGAGGATGCCCTCAGGTACATCAAGAGACCATCTTCCAAAAAAGCCCTGAATTGAGGCAACTAAAACACGTCCACTCCCGCGGGACTCGGGTGCTCCCAGGTCACCAACGTACCTGCTCCGCTGCCAGACGTATCGCAGCCCAGCGAGCTGGAGCCCAGGGAATCGGAGGCCCCGCTCCCAGACAGGGCCGACCCGGTGGCCGAGCACAGGTCTTCGTGCAGCAAGAGGTCAAGCAGGCCGCTGGACGTGGAGAGGGCATCGCTGTTTGGCGCATCTGTGGGCTCCTCGCGCTTCAGGAACAGGGAGAAGATGGCGCGGTCAGGATGGACCGGGTGGGGCTGGGGAGCTGCAGGGCACTGTGTGCACAGGCCAACCAGGGACACCAGGGACGCGGCAGAGCGGGGTCCCCAGATCGCTGGCCCTTCCTTCACATGCCAACGAAGAAGGCCCAGTGAATGCGTCCCGCAGCTACTGGGACTACAGCAGCATGCTCGCCAGTGGTCTATGAATGCCGTCTAATCAACCTTAGTTTGGGGACAGTCACACCAAAGACAGCAGTTCCAGGATCCTTGAGGGAAAAGCTCCCGCTTGGCCTTCCACCAGTGCAGACTGGGGAGCGGGGAACTGCCTCAGCAGCACCGGGTGGCTGCTCCTCGCCGTGGGTGGGGCTCTGGCCTGGGGGCGGGGCCTTGGGACCGAGGGAGAGGCGTGGCCTGGCAGCAGCCGGACCCTTCCGTCCTCAGAACCAGAACAGGAGGCCAGGACCCCAGAAACAGGAATTGGGAGGGCAGGGACACACTGGGGAAGTTAGTCTGTGCTCATGAGGTTGTGCGTCCTCCTCCGGGGGCCCCGTGCAGCTCCCCCTCGGGGCGCCCGTGGACTGCGCGGCCTCGCTAACACTGCCACACGCCTAAGCTCATTCAGAACACAGAAGCGGTTCTTTGGAGACACAATTGCAATTTCATTAATCGAGTAAGAACGGCACACTGGCGTCCCTTAGGACTTGGGAGGAAGGGAACCGACCGCCTGGTTCCAGAGCTCTGTCCTCCGCCTCTACGTCCACCCAGGGTGCCTCCGCTGCCAGCTTCCCTGCCCCCCCCCCCCCGACGAGCCTTCGTTCTGGCAGTTAGGCTGACTGTGCTTTATCATCGGACTTTGGTTTAGAATCTCCAGGCGGCTCGTAGCCAGGCATGAAGTCACATGCGGCTATTCGGACCCTGCCTGTGCCGTCCATCAATCCAGCCTCCTTCGTTGGGATCCCCAAACAATGAAGAGCTCCCACCGCTCTACTCTGATAGGGTCGCTTAACTGGAAGACGTTAATTTCTAGCATGAGTATTTGTGTCAAAACAAAGAGTTTGGCAGAAGCCACGGTGTCTAACCACTCCCATCTGGGAGGACACGGGCTTGCCCCACCCCTGCCGTGTTGCATGTGGTGCCCGCCTTAGAGAAGGAACATTGGGGGGGGGGGGGGTCCTTACAATTGGCGAAGGCTTTGGCTGCCAGTCCAAGGCCGTGCCAGGTTTGCAGTCTGGCCCTGCCCCCGTGGTCTCCGAGGACCCTGCCGTTGTTGCGGCCACGGCGCTGCCCTCAGGGGCCTCCTCCAGCTGTAGCAGGTTGAGCTGCAGAGGTGAGCTGCCCCGGGATTCGAAGAGCGGAGGGGAGGCTCTGCCCGTGGGCCCAGAGGCGGACGGCAGGGAGGCTGGGGTGGCTGCACGAGATGCCGGTGGCCCACATTCTGCCCGAGGACATGTGCACGGCTGTTTGGGGGATGAGGTCCGACCAGGGAGCTCAGGTTGCGAGGCAGGGATCATCTTGGGCAGGAAGTTAGGCTGGTCTGGGAAGAAGGCCTGGGGCAGGCCGGGGGTCACCGTAGGGAAGGAATAGTTGGGTAACACCAGTGCCATGACGGGGGCCAAGGGGACAGTGAACGGCGGGTGCTGAGTGTCCATGGGCACGGTGGGCACCGCGAAGCCGGCATGGGGAGCCACGGGTGTGGCCGCCACCGGCCCCGGCGTGGGCATGAGTCCTGGGGCTGGAAACACCGGGAGGGAGTAAGCTGGCATGGAGTCAGGGAAGGGTGTCGAGGGGCGGCTGGACTGGGATGTGTCCGACGGCGACCAGGCCGTGGCGTTCAGGCCCACCAGTGGGGGCCGGTGGGGCGCCAGCCCCCTAGACCCGGTGCTCTCGGAGGAATCTCGAGGCTTGGCCCGTTTGGACTTCAGTTTTCTGTTCTTCCCGGTTTTTTTCCAAGATGAGTCTATTCCAGAGGCATTTCTTAGTCCAGGGGTGGCTAAAATAATGGAAAAAAAAAAAAAACCCACCAGAGTTAAGATGTAAGTGTTTATGTGACTCCTCTGTGTTGGTTTTTGGAGACTTGTAGAAGTTTAGAAACGTGAGGGCACCTCCTAGTTCAGCAGTCTGGGGTTTCCAAATGTCAGCCTGGGGCCCACTGGGGCCTCCGTAAAGGTGTCCCCTGACCCTTGGTGAAGTGAAATAATCAGGGCAAAATACTCATGAAACCAGAGTCAACCAATTTAAGACTGCCCTTAACTACAAGATCACATGCCTGTTTCCTTCTGCTATTAAAAAGTCCCTTCTTTTGCAAAATCATAGTGATGAAAAGTAGTATTTAGAAGGTTTTATTTGGGCCAAAAGAAGTAAAAAGGCTGATGAATCTATGCTGTTCCCTGACACTGGTCTGTGAAACCTGAAGGATAGACCCACTGATCTCATCAAACCTTATTTTTGAATTTTACAAGTGTTATCACTACTGTTCCTTAAAACAAGAGATTTCCTGCTTCACCTGTCAAATAAAGCCCGGACTGCACCTGAGTGGAGGTCTATCAGGTGACCAGTGCTGCAGAGATGATGCTTTCTTTAGAAGGTGGGAGGTCTGTGCTGGTAACCGGAGGACCTTGGCACATCCCCACCCCACCCCGGGCCCCGACTGGTGCGCTAGCAGGACTTTGGGTCGGAGTGTCATGCCACGCCTGGGATGGGTCCCAGGAACCTCAGCGTCTCCTCTCGTGTCACCTAGGGTAATTTGGGACTTTTGCAGCGGGTATGCGGGGACACCTGTGCCAGGGTGTGGTCCACACCTTTGCTCCATGCTGAAGACAAACCAGCCAGTCTAAGGCAAAGTGGTAAGTGGGCAGAGGTTTTGGGATTCAGACTCTGTTTGATGTTCTTCCTATAGGAAATCTGTCCCCTGGTGGGACTAGTGGCTGAAGCACTGGGCTCCTGGGATAGCACATCAGGGTCTAGACAGGGCTGCTGTGGACAGCCGTATAGTCTGTGCACTGCAAAAAGTGGGCCAAGCGGGCAAGAGGGAGCTGGAACTCCGCACCAAGCCAGGCCCTCAGGGTGGGTCTGCCCACAGTGGGAGGTGACACCTTCTTCTCATTTCCACAGAGATTCTCTATGGCCTGGCAGTCACCCTGAGTCTGGGGAAGAAGGAGAAAAGGAACAGAGTAGAAGAGACACGATTCTAGACAGCATCAGCTACTTTACTTCTTATACATTCACCCTGGTGTGTCTGCCTAGAGATGGTGGGAGCTGGGAGCTTGTGGTGCACGTCTCCTGGGCCCACTAGCTCTGATCCCTGTGTCTGGCCCGGGGGGACCAGGGAAAGCGTGGTGTCTCTGATCAGTCCAGCCCTGTCTATCTGACTTCCCCCCACGCCTTTCAACCAGCCGCTGGCTCTCAACCCAAAAGGCAGCTTTCTGCACAACCAGGGGCTGTCCTCCGGCCCTGAGGCCAGACCAGCCAGGAGGACACGTCTCCCGAGGAGAATGGATGTCAGCCGGGGCTCCTCCCCGCTCACGAGCCTGACACCGAATGCCCCGTCAGTACTGCGGACAGGTGGGGTCCCCTGCCCCTCACAGCCACCCAGTGAGAATGTCTGACGTGGCATCCCTGCAACGGCCCCATCCCATGTTCCACGGGGGCCAGCCTGGCGCTGTCGCCGCTCTCGATGGCACTGTGCCCTCGGGGACCCGAGAGGACACCCGTTTCTACCGCAAGAGACTGCATCGCCTCCAAGTTCCAACACGTATGTCACAAACGCGGGGGTCCCAAACTGGGGGCATTTCACGCTTCGAAAGAAGCACTGGACCCCATTCCACCAAGAACATGAAGCTTTTAGAAATCCACCTCTAGGTCAGGTATCGCCACTTACTTCTTTCGCTCAGCTGCCCCTTGGATTTTTCTTGTAAGTAATAATGGCAACGAGACTGGAAGACGTGGAGTTTCCGCATCTCCTTGAACTTGAGCAGGAAGCTCTGCTCCTCCTTCTGGGTGTGGGCGGCCAGCACTTCCTTGGTGAGGCCCAGCGTCCGGAGGGGGTCCTTCTCCGCTCCCAGGCCGCAGGGCCGGCCATCCAGGGACTCGGGCCCGCTCGCAGCATCTTCCACCAGCTCTGTAACATGAGACGGCACCTCCGGTGTGCGAGGGCCCCGGGGGCTAAAACAATGGATAACCCACCCCACATCTCTGAAGAAGAGAAATCCTTCGTGAAGCTGAGATCCACGGTGAGCTCACTTAGCGCCCTGAGAAGGCTAACAACGCAAGACGCAAGTCCATGACGGAAGTCTCATTGCCTGGGGCGGCTCCAGGAGCAGACTTCTAAGCAAAGTGAAACGTGGGGCATCTCGGGGCTCAGCTCAACGTTGGAGACGCTCCTAGTCCCTGGCATTTAGAGCAGCACAGACAGAGCTAGCGCATGACCCCTATCCTGGTTCAGGCGTGACAGCCGTGACGGGACAGGGGCAGGTGGAACCCACTGACCGTCCGGAAAGAGGGGTTTGGACACCGACTCTCTTACCTGCACTGTTTCCTGTCTCTCTCTTCCCAGAAAAGAACAATTCTGGGTTTCATTTCACTCATGGGTGTTCTAAAGAAGCTAACTCAGTGCTGTACGACTTGTGCTGGCTCCTGTCCTCAAACAGGGGAGGGGGTGGGGACCCGAGGATCCCTACTCAGTCCCCCTGCCTCCCCCCTGCCCCCCACAGGCCCAGGCTGAGAACCACCTCAGCGTCTTCCCTGTTCATGCCTGAACAGACACCTGCCACCAGGTGGTGCCAGAGAGCAACGGGGACTCAGGCGCGGTGTGCGCCTCCCCCCCCCCCCCCCCCCCCTTAACCCCCCACCTGTTTTTCATGCTCCAGGATTTCCTGGGTCTCCGTTCCTGGGCAGTGCTAGGGTTCTTTTGCACTTGGACAAACTTAAAGAAAATTTTAGAAGGGCAGCCAAAAATTCAAATTTTTAGGGGCGCCTGAGTGGCTCAGCCAGTTGAATGTCTGGCTCTTGATTTCGGCTTGGGTCATGATCCCAGGGTCTTAAGATTGAGCCCGTGGTCAGGTTCCATCCTCGCTGAGCATGAAGCCTGCTTAGGATTCTCTCTCTCTCTCTCTCTCTCTCTCTCTCTCTGCCCCTCCCCTGCTCACACTCACTCTCTCAGAATAAACATTAAAAAAATAATTAAAAATTTTTTAATTAAAAAAACCCAATTTTTACCGTTAAAGTCAGAGAACCCTCGGCATCGTCCGAGAACCAAGAAGCATACCTAGCTCCGGCTGTGGCTTCTTGTCGCCCACGTGGACGATGGTGCTGCTGTAGCTGCACTGGCTGCTGAGGGACACCACGCTCTCCGCCTTGCCGGGCAGCGTCAGCGAGGTTAAGTGCGCGCTGACCTCCGCGTGGCTGTTCACCTCGGAGGGTGAGGCCGTCTCTTTGCGAGGCAGAAAGGACACAGACACAACCGTGCAATAAAAGCAGACCGTTCAGATAAGAACCAGCACTGTCTGTGCGACGCACCCACACCCACGGGCCCACCTGATCTGCACACGCCCGGCAGGTGACGGTCTGTCGGCAGGTATTTATTCCCGGGGCGAGAAGAGGAAATTCTGAAGTGGGCGGAATCACACCTCTCCCGTCCCGAGTCCTCTAAAAGGGGGCGGGCGGCCGGGCAGCCGCAGGTCCTCTGGGTCAGGCGCCTCTGCCCGGACCCCCTCCGCGGGCCGAGAGAGAGGCCGCACAGGCAGCCAGGGGCCTGCCCTCTGCTGAGCGCTCTGCCCGCAGCCCGGGCACAGACAGTCCCTCACAGTGTGACTGCCCAGCTCGTGCTCTTTCAGCAACGGGACACCCGGTTTCTGGCTCTCGGAATGACCACCGGCGACACTCACAGGGTCTGAGGGGCCTGGGACTTAACCTGGCTTGTAGGGCTGCAGCAACGTTCAGAGGCCGGTGCTCTGCTGAGACACCATGTTGCCCAAGAACGACCGTGTGACGTGCCCCCGGTCCTCCCGCTCCAGCAGCCCCGACAGGACCCTCGTCTCGAAGTCCCAGATCACCTTTACGTCTAGCTCGTGAGACGGCTGCTAACTTTGGAGCTACTTTGGTTACTGAAGAAACAGCCTCCACCCACAGACTGTGTCCTTGAAGCCCTCAGACTTGCCCTGGGAGGGAGGGGGGCTCCAGGCCTTCCGGGACACCTGATCCCACAGCGGGCATCCAAGTTACCACACCCCCCGCAGCTCGAACGGGCAAGACACCTGTGCCATGCGGCCCAAGACCGGCCACCGCCTTCCGCTTATCGCCGGCCTTCTGCGTCGCCACGTTCGCCGGGAACTCACACTTCCTCTTGAGAGTAGCGGCCTCACTGCAGCTCTCCAGGTACCTGCACGGGGGGCCGGGAAGGGCTTCATGTGACACGGGAGCCCCCAGAGCGCACGAACGACAGAGGGGGGGGGCCGAAAGGGGCCGCACCTGATGACGCCGTCCAGGCAGCTGATCTGCTGGTAGGAGCCAGCGGGCGGGCTCTTGCCACCCAGCTCCTCCGGGAAGCCGCCCGGGGGCAGGCTGGCGCCCGAGCTGTCCTTTTCCACGGGGACAGCTTTCATCTGAGCACAGGAACTACTCTGTGTCTCTGAAAGAAGGACCAGATAGCTCAGTTAATACCTGCTTCCCCCAAACAGTATTCTGTATGTTTACAAAGTCTCTTAATTCTGCCTACAAATGAGGCTCGGGGCTCAGAATATGATCCACAGACACAGAAATCCAGGGACAGCCAGATATTCAGGCAGCTCTGTGGGGGCAAGTGTCACTGTGCCACCCACAGAGGGAACCTAGAGGGAGCTGTCACCAGGGCCAAGGCCTGCTTCTCTCTGGGGCTCGGCGGCCCTCGGCCCGGGCTATCCCCAGGGTCAGGGACTCAGCAGTGGGGAAGGCCAGTTCTTACTTAAAGTCCTGAAGCTTCTAGGGCCAATTAGATTGCAGACGCTTTTTAGTTGCTCAATATCATTCCCTGTCTCTGGGAGGGTCAGTCCTTCCAAATATGACCCAGTGGGTGATAACAGTCGTAATGTCTCCAGTGCGGCTTACTGTGGACGTTTCTCGCCCTCACCACGCGCACCAAACCGCGTTCCCCTAAGGGCCCTCATGGGCAGAGCCACGCCCTGCCCTCTGTTGTGTCCCCAACACCCAGCACAAACCGCAGCATGCAGTCTGTCCGCTGGGGGCAAAGTGCACACCCACACGTCCCGAAGGCCAAAAATCCTGGCCGAAGGCCAGGTGTGGGCAGCCCAGGGAGGCTTCGTGGAGGAGGCGAGCCCTGAGTGCAAGGGAAGAGCAAGAACCCACGACGGGGAGAGGACTGCGGTGCATGTGTGTGCGTGTGCACGTACGTGCAGAGGAACAGCATGAGCCCAGGCACGAGGGCGCGGGGACACAACCTGGTGAGGCGGGCTCAGGCGGCGAGGGGGTGCGCGGGCAGCTCCCTGGGCCACTGGCTCCCCGTGAGAGGGAGGCCTTTGACCAAAGCTGGTGCTGTCCACTTCAGACACCGCGTTCACGGGTGTGAGCGCTGTGGGCTGGCCGGGCAGCCCGAGGGGGGCGAGGGCACCTGCTCACGTCGCTGGAAGAGCCGACCCCACGGCCAGTACGCAGAGCTAGAACGGGGCGACGGGGCAGAAACGCACGCCTTGGCCACATCCCAACAGGCCTGCAGGGAGCCAGGTGACCACACAACAGCCGGGGTCGGCGAAACTGAATGAGTGAAGGCCCACGCTGGCGGCACGCCACCGAGCGGGGCTGCCCAATGGGGAGGGGAGGCAGCACGCTGGAAGGGTAAATCCCTGCCACCTGGAGTTAACGTTAAACCAGGTTCCTCTTTCCGCCTCCCGCACTTAGAGTTTTGCCAGGGAGAGGCACCTGGGTGGCTCAGTTTAAGCGTGTGAATGCGGCTCAGGTCATGATCTCACAGCTCGTGGGTTCGAGCCCCGCGCCGGGCTCCGTGCTGACAGCTCAGAGCCTGGAGCCCGCTTCGGATTCTGTGTCTCCCTCTCTCTCTGCACCCCTGCCCTCTGCTCACGCTCTGTCTCTCTCCCTCTCTCAAAAATAAAATAAACATTAAAAAAAAAAAAGGTTTTACGAAGGAAACAGAGAATAATGCTCTACCTGTAGCACGTTTTTCCTTTTGTTCTCCAGAGTCACCAGGATAAGGACTTTTGCTTTTGATCCTGCCGTTAGCATTTTTACAAATTTCCTTGAGGAAAAACACAAGAACGCGTCACTCCCTCGAGGGGACCCTCTGGCATCGCAGCCTGTCCCCCACGGTGAGGTCAGAGAAGAGCTGACAACTCCCAGCAACGCAGAAGTAAGTTCTGAACGAGAAATCAGAGTGTGGCCGAGCTAGAGAAAACGAGCTTGATGGTCCCAAGAACACAAATCAAGGGACCCGGCAGGTTACGGTTTTGTTGCGTCTTCACTTCTGCTTGATTCGTCTGCTTTAAGGGATTTTCACCCAGACTTGAGCCACAGCTCTTGGACGCTTCCCCCCTTAGAGACTCGAGAGTGAGTCCCGAGCGAGCAGGTTCAGAGGGCAGGTGGCCGGGGCTGTGCGGGCTCCAGGGCTGCCGCGGGTCAGTCTACCCGGAGAGGGAGGGACACGGTGGATAGGGACTTACGGTCCGCCTCCGGCGGGAGTGCTTGTGGCCGTTGCTGTCGCTGGAGGACGTCTGGCTCATGAGGGGCTCGTGGGACCCGTTGCTACCCAGGCTCCCGTAGCCGCTGGAGCCGCTGTGGGGGACGGGCTGGGGAGACAGCAGACAGGAAGGCCTTGGACGTGGCTGGGGGACATGGCTGGCACTGCGGGTTCGGTGCCCCCCAACACGGCCGTCTCGCAGAGGCTGTGACCTGCCCTGGGGAGCAGGGCAAGGACAAGGTGGGGGCTGGGCTGCAACCCCGGGTCAGGCTGCGGGATGCATCCCCCGATCCCAGTCGCACACACTCCCTGAAAGAGGGACCATTCGACCCTGTCCCTCAGCTCCCTCATGGGCCAGTCTGGTTTCTACCCAGGGGTTTTAGGAACAAGAAGGGGCGTGCTGTGGTGTCGCCGCGGTCTGAGGAGACGGACAGGCAGAAGCTGCCTGGCTGGGGGGACTGGTGGCCACGCTAAGTTTTCTCGAGTGCTGCGTCTGTCCCCAGAACACGGAGAAGGCATTCTCTGGTCCCCCGGGGCCCAGCAGGTGACCCGCTCTCACCCGGTGCACCGGTGGGGGGCCATGCGTGGGCTAGCACCAGGGCCTGCGGGCCGACTCGGGGGCTGGGTGCCATCCTTCAGTGGCTCGCCCCGGGCTGCCGTTCAGGCACAGACGCCCCAACATGTACGGCTGGGGCTGCCCCCAACGGTGCAAACGGCAGGTGTGCCCAACTGTCCGGGGCCCAGACCAGGGGCACCGGGGCGCAGGGGGGAGCCGGATGCGGGGAGACGAGCCCGAGAGGGAGGGAGGGAGGGGCACCCCGGGTCTCCGAGCAGCCCTGGGCCACTTCCACAGGGGGACAGGAGGGCGCGCAGGCAATGCACCCACCTGTAGCAGCAGCCGGTGTATCTGCTCCGTGAGCTCCTGATCGCTGGGGTGGAGGCCCTTCTCTTCCACACACGACGGAGCCGAGAACACGTCTTCGTTCAAAGGGCCCCTGTGCCGCGTGAATCTGTCTGTTAGTTGGGCCCCATGCCGCACACCCCTGCCAGGCTTGCCTCCCCCCTGCAGACCCGTGGGCTGCCACCTGCCCACTCACGACCTCCTCCTTTCCACTCGCTGTTATGCCTGCGTGAGGTGTTCCCCTACCCCCCCGCCCCAGGAGCAAGGCGTGTGGTGGAAGGTGACTTGGGTCCTGGTCACCCGGTCCCGCCCCACGCGGTGTGCTGGTGGGGGAGCCAGGAACCCCGGGCCGCGCCGTGCACTGAGAGCACTCACACCCTGACTCTGTGTCTCCCGATGATGAAGGAGATTTTTCTGCTCCACGGGTTGATGAAGCTGGACCAGCTGGTGTCCAGGGTGACGTATTCGCCGTTCCGGGCGCGGAACCGGATGGGAGAAGAGTCGAAGGGCTGTCCGCCGGACTGCACGACTGGGGGAGGGGAAGGGTGCGGGCGTGAGGACGAGAGGCTGGCGCTCTCGGGAAGAGGGGAGGGAGAGGCGCTCCGTTCTGGAGTCACCTCGAAACTTGAGAGATGCCAACCTCCCCAACGCTACCGCTGTCGGCGCCCCGCCCCGCTTTAAACTGCAACAACGGACCGTTGCCAAAAGCGCCACCACGCATTTCGGCACACGCGTCTGTAGCCTTGACCGGCCCCCAGGGGGGCGCTCAGCGTCCCCCGTGTCTGCGAGGCCTGGGCTCAGTGGGGACCCGTGTCATCCACTCCCCTGGCCTGGTCAGCACCGGTGTCGCCACAGCTGAACCCGCACCCCTCCCCCCACCCGCCAGGGAGGCCAACCGTAAAGGCGGGATGGCCACGGTTCAGGCTGTGGGCCACAGAGGCCCCACGAGAGATGAGCGCTCCTGACCCACGGGACTAGGGCTCGGGCACGGCCGGGGCACCCGTCACACACACTGGCGGCCGGCCTGACCCATCTAGGCTGGGTGCTGACAGCGGGATTTACTGTGAAAAGGGGACCTACTCTTTTTGTGGATGGTAAGCATCAAAGGCCGGTCGCTGGGGTGAAGCCGCACGAGCAAGGGGGTCTCGATCAGGTCCTGAGGTAGGTAGCCCAGGAGGGGGACCGCCCTGCAAAGCAAGCACACACACGGGGGTCCCTGTGCAGCCCCCCTTCCCCAGCCCCAGCCTCATGGCTGCGCTTTGGGACACGGTCTGGAACACAGCCTCGAAGGGGGGGCCCTAGTTCATCTCTAAGGACCATCCTCCTCCTGGGGGGCAGGGAAGGGACAGACTCCAAATTCCCCAGAGAGCAAAGCTGGGGAACTGGGCTCACAGAGAACAGTCTTTCAGTTAATTGGCAAACAAAAGATGACAACATCCCCACAGGTCTGTGACAGGGAGCTAGGCCCTAGGAGGCCCAACGCATACAGGCCAAGTGCCCCAGCACGGGGCGGCGTCTTCACTCCTGAAAGAGTAAATCATGATAACGTTCTTGCTTTTTGTCTTTTAAGGTCTTTTCTTTCTTCATGTCATTTGTAAGTTTGGCCGGATGGGGCTGGGCATGGCTTCTTTTAAACAAGTTTTGCCTGCACGCCGGAAAACCCTGTTTGGCTCTTTTCCAGCTCAGGATGCTGTGCTTCGGTTACTTCGGCCACCGTGTCTGGTTCTGAGAAGGTGCCACACAGGCGGGGGGCCTTCGCTCTGGGCCACCGGGCTTCCTCCTGCAGCTTTTAGGATGAGGTTTTGGGGTGACCGTCTCGGTGCCCGTTCTGCCCCCACGGCCAGCATTCTCTGCCCACGCAGCCACTGTTCCCTCTTCTGAGCCGCAGTTCAGCCTCCCCACCCTGGAGACCAGCCTTCTCGCATCGAACTGATGTTTCCCCAACCTCTTCCGAGCGGATGCCCTCACGCGAAAGGGCCTTCTCCAAGCCGTTAGAGCCACGCCTGCCTGTTCCCCTCGAATGGAGCTTTCTCGTGGGCCCCGCGTTAGGATTCGATCTTCTCCTCCTGGTCTGACACACACTCTCCAGGCTTCATGTTTTCATTTGATAGGATGTACAGAATGTTCCTGGTGCCCTTCCAGGTCAAGGTTTGGCCAGGGGAGAGGAGGAGGAGGAGGAGGAAGGGGAAGAGGAGGAGGAAGAAGAGGGAGAGAGGGAGAAGAAAGAAGGGGAGGAGGAGAAGGGGGAGGAAGGAGGGAGAGGGTGGGGAGGAGCCCGGGCCACCGCCCGGGTGTCCTGTGCTCCGTGGGCTGGGCCGCCCGCAGGGCTCTGCTGAGGAAGGCCCTGTGCACCTGCTCACAACACCTGTACACGAGTGACAGCTGTGCTGGTTTGCAGGCAGGTGTTCTCAGACTCCTGGAAGAATAAAAATTATCCTGGGGCCGCTTTGTGAACACAGCTCCCACGGCCCCCACGCCGAGCCCTGTTGGATGGGGCTGGGTGGGGCCCAGGAACCTGCGCCTTGAAGCCTTGTGTCTCTGGTGATTCTGCCACAGGGGGAGAGCAGAGCAGCCCTGAGCCGCCCAGAGCTGAAGGCTGACGGTTCCCTGGCCCTGCGTCCAGGCCGGGTACCTGGTGTCTCCAGGTCAGGCGCAGGCAGCGGGGTGGGCTTGATCCTCGACAGCATCTGTGGAGGTCGCCTGGGCCGACTGAGAAAGCCCGGGGTGCTTCTGGGTCCACTTCCTGTGGGTCTTCCGAGGGGGGCTCTTCCCCATCACTGCCGGCAGCCAGCAGGATCTTCTGTCTTTGTGCAGGAGGGGCCGGGGGGAGGCGCTCCGTGGGCTTCGGCCCCAAGTCAGCCAACCCAGAACCCTCTGAGAAGGGCAGGGCTCCCGATTCCCACAGGCACCATGTGTTCCGGCCACAGCACCTTGAGTGGGACACAGAGCGAAGCTCCGGGCAGGAACGGAGGTGACCGCCGGCCCCCCGCCCCACCGCGGGGATCAGGCTGTGACACACACGCTGGTGTGTGGGACACATTTCTGCTGGGATCCTGCCAATGGCGTCTCTGGCTCCAATCCTAACCCGAGCACGCCGTCCCTGGCCATGCCGTGCTTTAGTCGTGTGCGATTTTGAAATGAGTTTAAATAGGATAATGAAGATAGACTCCATTAGAACGATGATCAGCTCCCCAGAATGCTCCATTTACACAACGTTCCTATCTCGGGAGGTTGTTAGTGCAATTCCACAATCGTTTCATTGCCTACAGTTCAACATCTTTGCGGATTACCTTCTCAAACCAACATGCAGCCTTAACTTTAGCTGCATAGCGTTCATGCCCAAAACATAAAAATTGACTGGGCTGTGTTGAGCTGCTATTAAGTAACCACCAAGATAATGATGAAACGCTAAACATCACGTGGTCGAGTCTGCCGACACGAAGGGCGCAACAGTGATTCCAAGACATGCAAAGGGCACCGCGCCAGGCGGCTTACCTTTCGTCCACATCCTGGAACAAGCAATTTGGTGTATGCGTGGTCGTAAAGATTCTCTTTTCAGGAGGAATTCGAGGGGCTGAAAGAAGAGAATTTTACACAAGTTTCTGATTCTAATACACACTTAGTGCAGTTACATTATAGCTACCGGAAAACGCCGTGTCGATTCACAGGATGTGTGGCGGAGGAAGGAATTAAGGGGACTCTGAACCACAGCCTGTCACATAGGGAGCAGAGCAGACCCTATGCTAGATGACCGCCAGCCAGCCTCAACTCCTCTGTGGGCAGGTTCAGTCTAGAAGGCCAAGGACCGCCACACTAACAGAAGCACGTGCTGTCGCGTAGGCTTCTCTCGGCAAAATCGTGCCGGAAGGCCATATCTGTGATCTTTCAGATCCAACGAGGGTGAGCTCAACAAATTGTTTAAAAAAAAAATGAGTTAAGTGCTTAGATTCAACATTCTCAGCAAATGTCACTGTAACGGGGACTTTACAGTTTCTAGGGCGGGCAAAGAAGATAGAGTAACTTGCACAAAGGAAATCGCATATCCGGAATCTCCCTCAGCTACCAAATTCATGGGCAAAACATTCAAAATTCCAAAGCTTTCCATTCGTGAAGCAGAATCCTGTTGGGATGAACAACTCGGTGAAACCCAGGTAACCCCTCTCAGTCTTTCTCGAATATTTGGAAGAGAATATTCCATATGGAGGAGCCCCTCAAACATCTGAAAAAGGGCCACATACCTAAAACATCTCTATCGGTTTTAAGAAATAAATGCCTTTTTAAAAACTGGCATCATTAACCACTGAGACAAGATTGTAAACACAATGAAACGTGGACCAAACTGGATCCCTGTGGCTCAGTAGTTGCACACGGCGCCTGCTTTCTGGGAATTCTGGTCACGTGGCTTGCGGAGCTGCTGGGGCGAGGACCTTGGGCTCCCGGCCCGGTCCTGCAGCGGGTCACACGAGGACCATGTCATACCACAGTTCAGGAGGTGGAGTCACCAGGAGGACAGAATCGGGGTGGCCAAGTGCCTGGGGGCCTTTGGGCTTCAAGGGAAAGTCCAGATTTGGGGTTTTTGGGGGGAGAAGGTGGTCTGAGAAGCCAGCAGGACCAGGAACGGGCACCTGGTGGGATAAGCCTGCTGTACTGTGGTTTTCTACAGGCAGAGGGAGGGAGGAAAGAACCAGAGTGAACAGTGGGAGCCAGGCCGCCAGGCTGCACGTCGGGAAGGCGGGGAATGCAGTAGAAGGTAGGACGAGCCACAGCCTCATTTCCCAAGTGGGCGGATGGTGTGGGGTCCTGAGCAGGCAGTGCTGTCCCTGCGCTTCCGAGGTGGGAGGTGCATGAGGATGGGAGGGACCTGGGGACCCGGCAGGGCCATCCTCACTGTATGGATGGAAGGCAGTGGCTGGGGAAGGGGCAGGGCGCTCTGGACACAGCAACAGCCTGGTCACGGGTGCGAGATGCCGGCACCCAGACCCTCTGATGGACAGGGGGAGGCGGTATGGCAGGGGCCACCGGGGGGCCCAGGGGACGAAGGTGGGCGTGCAACCAGAGGGAGACGGACACTGTGCAAGGTGGGGGGAGAGGCCAGGGCTGGCAGTCAGCCTTACTGACGTTAGGGGTGAGCCACGGGACTAACTGAGGCACCACACGGAGCCTGTGCCCCCGCCTGGGCCGGGCTCTTACCTTCGTAGCCCGAGTGCACTCTCTCCGCCAGCAGCACGCAGCACAGCTGGCCCTCGGCGCCCTGCGGGTCCCGCACCTTGACCAGGTAAGGCGTCATGCGAAACGGGTGGTAACGGATCTCGTTCTCGTGGCTCTTCCCGACACTGTGGAGGACGGCAGGGTCAGCGATGTGGCTCGAGGCCAGAAGGAATCCCGTCCTGCTTACTGCCAGCCACCTCTCCCCGCAGCGGCT
Organism: Panthera onca; assembly: GCF_046562875.1. Classification (NCBI taxonomy): domain Eukaryota; kingdom Metazoa; phylum Chordata; class Mammalia; order Carnivora; family Felidae; genus Panthera; species Panthera onca. The sequence goes on along the minus strand of NC_138346.1, from coordinate 3,103,463 downwards.
GCTCCGAGAGCATCCCTGCATTGGCTGTCCCGAAGCCCGGGAGGCGGAGGCAGGCTCCCCTCTTGGGGACCTGGGCCAAGCTGGAGGTGCCGCCCGGGGTCTGGGTCTGGGCCTCTGCCCCGCTCCCTCGGGTGTCAGCGACATTAAAGGGCACAGCGAAGAGTGAACAGCCCTGGGCAGTGGGAGCTCCTCCAGGAGCCGTTCTCTACAGGGGGTCACGTTTTCACTGGGGGAGAAGACGCTGCTTCACTACTGAGGCCCCAGCCCCAACTGCCCAGGGTACCAGAGCCCGGCCAGGGGGTCACTCCTGACACCGCGGCTGGACGCTCAACCGGTCACCTTGCTTCAGGCCAAAAGCCTGTTGGGGAAGCTCTGGGGGCTCTTTCTGGAAAAAACACACACTTGAGGTACAGGCTGCATGTGCTTTCGGGGTCCTCTTGGGCCCTGGGGTACGTGCCTTCCTGGTTAAGGGCCCGGGCGGCTTTCCCAGGTGACGGACACCAAGTCCAGGCTCCTCGGGCTGATGTTCTCCATGAGGAAGGGTCCAATCACCCCACTGCTGACCATGCTGCCTTAACTCCCCATGCACATTGTTTTTATTTAAAAAATTGTTTTAATATTATTATCGACACAGAGAGACAGAGTGCAAGCAGGAGAGGGGCAGAGAGAGAGGGAGACGCAGAATCCGAAGCAGGCTCCAGGCCCCGAGCTGTCAGCACAGAGCCCGACGTGGGGCTCGAACCACGAACCACGAGATCTTGACCTGAGCCGAAGTCAGACGCTCAAACGACTGAGCCCCCCAGGCGCCCCCTCCCTGTGCACATGTGAAATGCAGTTTTCACACAGACTTTTCAGGAATATGTGCACTGCATGGCAGGGTGCCCGCATAAGCCTCTACCCTGAAGAGGTGCCGAGGGGCGAGGGGCGCGGGGTGGGGTCACGGCACAGCGGGAGCCGGTGGGGGCCACTCCCACACCTCCTCAGCCTCACAAGCGGGGCTCGGGGGGGAAGTGTTGGCACCGTGCCCAGCTTGGGACACCCAGGCACGGGCTTACCTGACTCGGCAGAAGAAAGACTTCTCCTCCATGCAGTCTTGAGTAAACGCATCTGAAAGAAAGAGCCCCGAGTCACACACCCAATCCCATCCGATCTCATCCCATCGCACGACAGGACACACGGGCTGGCACTCTTGGCTTCTCCCAAGCCACAGAGAGGCAGGGGAATCGTCAGGCGCGAAGGCATGTTTACACAGGCACAAAGCAGGGCCCTCAGAGGCTATTCATCACACTTCCGACTGAAACGTGCTTCGTGAGTGTCGCACGTACCGGATCAGGAGGGGCTAAAAGTCTGCCGCCAGAACTTTACCACTTTTGAAACGGTTCCGAAGCTGACACAAACACGCCAACTAACAAGCCATTTAACTCGGGGAAACCGACTGACTGATGGGCCGAACGTGTGTGTGTAAGGCTCTAATACCTCCACCTACATGTTTGGGGGGATATTCGGTTCCAATAGAAGGCCCTACCCAAGCTCACGTCAGTCCTTCTGCTAAAATATTAACCTTCTTCAAAATCTGAAACGCTGAGCAACACGGGGTCATTCAGGCGGCGTCATCAGAGATGAGGGAATGGCGTTTCCACGATAAAGGAATTTTTTAAGAAGAAATCTCAGACGCTGACCTTTCACGTAAAGTTTCGTCTACTCGAAAGAAAGAGGAAAGTAGGAAATCCCTAACGAGGGAAAACAGCATAGAGTTACGGCCTGGAAAGGCCTCGGAGAAGTCACCCGGTCCTTCTTTTTTATTCAGACAAAAATTCAGGGGCAACCATCCTAGGGAGACGGTGCCCGCCTGTTCATGCCGTAAACCACGTGCAGAGCGATGTCCCTTCCACGCAGTGACCTACGGGTCCTCATGACACGCCCTGCAAGCTTTAGTGACCTGACTGGACAGTCCTTGGTGGGATTTCCGGGAGAAGGCAGGCGGCTCTATATCTGAAACCAAAAGTGAGTGTCTCCTTTCACGAGTCAACCCTATGGCCAACTCCCGGCTTGGCTTGTCTGCTGTAGGGAAGGTTCCGCCGTGCAGCTGTGGTGGGTGGGGTGGCGGCCCGGCCGGCAGGCAGACCGGAAGCAGGAGGAGGAGGGAGCAGGTGGGGACAGGGGCCCGCGATCCAGGAGATGGTGTCAGTGGGGCTGAGGAGCATGTGATATGAGCAGAGATGCTGACCCCCGAGCCAAGGGCGAAACGGGAGCCGGTTCTGGGCGGTGCAGCCCCGGGCAGGCTCCAGCCAAGATCACGACTGAGGTCACGCCTGTCTGGGATGACCCCCACAGTCACACTGAGTCCCACTGTGTCCCGTCCCTCCCGGTTCCTTAGTGTTTCTGCCCTTTGGTTCAACTTCAGCTCCGAGAGACCAGAGCCCCACAGGGGACAGGTAGACAGATGGTGGAGGACTTACATGGCAAAAGGGGGGCTTCTGCTGGCCTCCCTGGTCCCTGGAAGTGTGGAGAGGCTTCAGGGAAGGCCTGAGCCGGTTGGGCCCCTCCCCTGTCTGGCACCTTCTGCCAGGACCCGGTGCCACGTCTCTGCTGAGACTCGTCTGGCCACTGTGCAGACTGGAGCCTGACCAGCCCGGAGAGCTCACGGTTTGAGCCCAGGAGGACGTCGCAGGCCGCCAGCACGAAGCCGCCCCTGGCCGAGGGGAGGAGCGCCCGCCCGTCACTGCGACATCACTGTGGCTGACCGCCATGGCGCCCGCAGGACGCAGGGCCCGGTCTCTGCACTCTGCGGGTTCACGCCAAGACCCCAGCTTCTCAGAACGACTTCGTTTCTAAAATGCCTAATGTTTCTTAGAGTCTTCTCAAACAGCTTTCCCTCTCTGAAATTCATGAAAAGACTACTTTTCTAAGTTTATCCTGAGCGAGCAGCTTTCTGTCTTTGGCCTGGACAGCTGTCGGGCAGGGGCGTGCTGGCGGTTTCTGGCAGAGGTGAGAGGTGGCACGTGCCCCAGAGCCCCACGACCCCCGTGCCGCTGGCACACCAGGCCAGGTGGCCACCGCTCAGCCACCCCCCGGGGCCCTCACCTGCTCCGCTGCAGACGCCCCAGAGCGGGAGCTTGTAAGGCGTGGTGGACGCGTGGAACACGCTGACGTCGTGGGGCGCCAGGAACTCCACGAACCTGGCGCCGGGGAAGACGTCTCTTTTACAGTGAAAGATGGAGGCAACTTGGTCGGAGACGTACAGGATTTTCCCGGTGACCAGGGACACCGCTGCAGCAAACATACCCTGGAAGGAAGAAGGGGCTCAGTGGGGACAGCAGATGGGGTCTGGATGGGCTGCCCCTCCCCGGGGCCACAGACTGGGAGCTCAGGGGAGGCGTCTGGTTCCCCTCCTCAGCCCTGGCCAGAACTCTCCTCGCCTCTACCCCTATCTCTCTCCCCTGGGCCTCTCCCCTGCCAGCCCATCTCTCTCCCGGGGAGCCCCAGAGGCTCCTGCCCTGGGCTCCCTCCCCGCCGGCTAGCCTGAGCCCTGGCCCGGGGAGCTCTGGGGGGGGGGGGGGTTCAGCTGCAGTGGGGACACTGGAGGAAGGACGCGGGAAGGACTGGGGAGCCCCACTCTCCAGGCCAGTTCTGCCACGGTTCCAGTATGTCTGGGTCCCCACCTGCCCTTAAGCCTGCTCTCTGACTGAGAAGCAGGGGTGCAGGGAAGGGAGCACTCGCTCCCCTTCCCCCAGACCCCCAAGGGTGCCCCCACCCTAACAGGCTGCTTAAAAAAGCATGAGCGTTGGAGTCTCGGGAACTGAGTTCAAATCCCAGGTGCCCCAAAGTGAGCCTAAGATCACCTGGTCACTGCTCGGTCAAGGTGGGGCTCGGTCTTACACGCACAAGGCATGGGGCGGAGTCGCCGTGAGAGAAGGACAGCCTCACAGAAAGCCGCAAGAGTGTGCTACACGACCCGCTTCTGAATCGCTCACTTGACCTTGTTTTCGTCGTCCCTGCGGTGGCTTAACCGGATCAAGGGCTCGGCTTCTGGCGGGGGGAGGCTCCGCTTACCGCGTTCTTCACGATGAACTCGGAAGTGGCGCCCTCGATGTCCTCCGCGGTGTAGCAGGGCAGGCTGGCGCCGCAGGCCTGGCTCTCGCCCGACAAGAGCAGCTGGTAGTATTCCTCACTGGCTGCGGGAGAGACCAAGGGGCTGAAAACGGCTCCCGCCTCTGCGCGTCCGGACGCGACTGTTCTCACGGGAAAGGGGGGCTACGCACACTAGCCTCCTCGGACGCCGAGAGAACGGAAAGACAAATGTGAAGGCAAAGCAAACAGAAATCTTTCATTTGTCCTGAAAACCCCGAAGACCTGCGATTACAGAACTTCTAACGTGGTGAGTACACAGGGCGCCGGGGAGGCTCAGTCGGTGCAGCGGCCGACATCGGCTCAGGTCACGGTCTCATGGCTCGTGGGTTCGAGCCCTGCATCAGGCTCTGTGCTGACGGCTTGGAGCCTGGAGCCTGCTTCAGATTCTGTGTCTCCCTCTCTCTCTCTCTCTCTGCCCCTCCCCTGCTTACACTCTCTCTGTTGCTCAAAAGATAAATAACAAAAAATAAAATGGTAAGTACACATTATTTTAAGTAACCTGGGTGGAGAGTTCCCCCTAACCCTCACTTTGCCCACAAGGTCTTTAATCGTGACCCAACAAGGGAGTCTCTCTGTAGGATGGCCGTGGCCCCAGTATGTGGTTCCTTGTGGCCCTGGTGCTCCCATCCAGACAGAATCCACTCATCTCAGGACCTACAGCTTTCAAGGGCAACTATCATGGTACTGCCCACCCCCAGGCCTCCGGGGTGGGGGGCAGCCCCCAGGGACAGGTGCCGGCAGCTCCGCCCTTCAGAGAAGCCCCTACCCCTGCAGTCTGTGAGCGCCCTTGGGTAGGCTGGCCGAGCATGGCTTCTGTTTCTACTCTATTAACCCTCACAAAACAGACACAGGTTTAGACAGGAGCCTGAAGAGAGATCTGGGGCTGACGAGGGCACCCAGGAGGCCAGTGGATACCACACACCGCAGACCCCCCATGCCCAGCACCGTACCTTTCCACCAGACTGCACGGGCGACCAAGGGCGCCCTTCTGACAAGAGTTGCTCAAACGTCAGGAAATATGAAGACGATTTGGAGTATGGCTTCGTATCCATCACCGTTAGTGACAAACGTGCTGTGAGCTAAGCCCTGCCTGGAGGGAGTAACTGATGATAACAGAACAAAGCCATTGTTTGAGTCTTTATCTCAACCTCCCGGGTTTTTCTCTTACCCACATTTTCACTGTGCAGGGTCCACTGGGCCCTCTGTGTGCCTGTGACAGGTACACCAAGGTCAAGTGGGTAGAGCGGGGCTGGGGCTCCCTGGTAGAGGGACGTGTACCCCCTCATCCGCCCTAACGAGATGCTGGCTTTTCTTCTGTCTCTGTTTCCTGCTCATAAGGGGCCCAAACAGCTGAGAGATTCCTCAAAGTGCAGGAGTGGGGGGTTCCCAGCAAAACGGAAAGGTTCGCCTGAGGGTTCACTGCTCGAAGATCAGGGATACTTCCCCCAAGCTGTCTGCTGTTCTCTCTCAAGCACTGCAGGAAATTTAAAAAAACTCTCAAAGCTCATATCCCCATTCCCAGCAACAGACCAAAAGGCGAGGCTGCACGAACCTTTCTGACTGTCCCGTAGCTAAAGCATCCCGAGGTGACCCAAACAGAGGGGTCACAGCCCAAACTCCTCGGGATGGGTGTCTGCAGAAGGCCTCACCCAGCAGTCAAGTTCCTGCTTCTCTAGAAAAGCTGGTGCGCGCGCGTGTGTGTCCTTAGGGCAGTGTGCCCCTTACCCGTCCCGGAGACAGAGGCACCTGCGGTTGCCTGAGTCCCAGGAGATGGGGGCGGGGTACCTGCTCAGTGCGAAGTCCAGCCGCAGTGAGTGAAGGGAGTCCCCACTCTGCCGGCAGGTACTTAAGGGGCTTGGAGTTTATGGAAACGTCAAGTGTCTGAGCCGGACGATGCAAAGGTTTTGGAAACTGCAGTGTTTGTTCAGATTCCCGCACTGCATCTATGAGGACTTGGGCACAGGCACCCTCAGGTGGAAGCCTTAGTCTAGACCACGGGCAGCCCTAAGGGCTCTTACATAATCTGCCACCTGAGAGTCAGATCCAAACATGCCCCCAAGCGGGAGTGGAGTCTGGGCGGGGCCTGTGATGGAAGGAGGCTCCCTGCTTGGCTTCCTGGGTGAAAGACACAACCACACGGAGACTCACATGGAGATTTTTACACAAACCAGAAGGTCTAAAGCAGGGGCCCTAAAATACCGTCCTGTGAGGGTGAGATCTGGCAAAAGCCTCCCTCGTATCTCTTTTTTTTTTTTTTTTAAGTTTATTTATTTTTGAGAGAGAGAGAGGGAGAGAATGCACTGGGGAGGGACAGAGAGAGGGAGAGAGAAAAATCCCAAGCAGGCTCCACACTGTCAGCACAGAGCCTGACATGGGGCTCGATCTCACGAATTGTGAGCTCATGACCTGAGCTGAAATCAAGAGTAGGACGCTTAACCAACTGAGGAGAGGAGCATCTCTTGTTATTTTTCAAAGGAGCCACCGGCCCTCAGTTCAACTCACATTCGTGCTCCGAGCTGCTCACACAGTAGGGCCGCCAGCTCCCTCCTGAGCCTGGAGGAAGCTGTGCTCTTTTGAGCACCACCTGACCCCAGCCCAGAGCACAGAAGCTTTACGCTGTAAATACACGTCTTATATCAGCTGCTTTTCTGTTTTTCTTTTTTTTCTCTCTAATTGCCAAGTACAATAGAGAACTTCCAGAGAATTAAGGTTTCCCATCATTGCCTTTTCCCAGACTTCCACAATTTCCTTCTGCAGTTTCAGGACTGGGTTTTAGAAAGTCGACACCACCCAACGGATTTCTACGAGTTTGGATCAAAGACGCGGCTGGACCTACCTTTCACCTGCTTCACGCTCCTCAGCGCATACTTCAAGGTCGCCAGCGTGCTGGCTTTCCCTTTGGCCTTCTTGTCTCCAGGGAGGTGGACCCTCAGCTCCTTCAGGGTTTTTATCAGCTCCTTGTGCGTGTCTGCTTTGGCAGACTGCTCGCTGCTGTGGCATTAAAGAAAGCCATCACACGTTGGCTTCCTGACTCCTCCTTCCTGTGCCTCTAGTCCCATTTCTGCACCAGGCCCCCAGGACATTTCGGTCTGCGTGGTTCTCTGTGGCGCACTGTGGGACGCATCGCAGCATCCCTGGCCTCAGCAGCAGAGGCCAGCATCGCCTCGCCACTTGTGACAACCGGAGCTGTCTCCCGACCCTGCTAGACATCTCCTGCAGGGGGACGAGACGCCCCGGCTGGGGACCACTGCTCTGACCCAAGTGGGTGCGGCACGAGCCCCTTCACCTGGGTTTCCTTCCCCCGTGGCTACAGCCGGGCTTTGCCCAGCATGGCCTGCTGGTCGACCCGCAGTCTGGCTGAGCAGGCTACCCCTCGGGAGCCCTGCCTGCCTGACCCGTGTCAGACAGAAAAGCATCGGGTGATGGCCATTACAGAGCGCAGCAAACTGGTTTCCCGGGGGGCAGGAATGTGAATGAGGAACACGAGAAGTCCTCAAAGAGGAAGGTTCTAAGAAGGACATCTAAACTTAAGGATACAGAGAGAGGAGGAAGTCAGAACAGGTGGGCACCTCCTGGTAAGAGCAGAGGGTGCTGCAGAAAGAAGGTTAGAAACCAGGTCTCTTTCTAGGGCGAGGTGGCCAGGTGCCCACACACCCGGGCTTAAGAGCCGGCGTCTGCTCCGGCGGTCATACGAAAATGTCTGTGGCTATGAAGTTAAGGATGCCTGTGTCACAAACACCTAACGTGGGCGCGGAATGTTCCAGGGGGGACGTAACCTCCAGTAACAAATCTCCATGTCTCTAAAGACCCGAAAGCAAGGGGGTTCTAACCGGCTCACCTGCAGCCGCTTGTCGTCGTGCTGTGTTCAGACTTCGCCGTCAGGAGGCCAAAGGCATCTGGACTGTAAGCACGAGCGAGAGGTAAGGCCAGACTCAGAGGGCGGCACGCTCCACCCACTTCTCCCCCATCCCGCCAGAGACAACGATCCAGATTTATACCAGAGCAAGGCAACTGAGGAAAAACACGAGGGAAAGGGGAAGCGGGAGCATAAAACCTTCAGATACCAGGAAAACTGAGTGTTCTGAGAAGGACTGAGGGAACGAGTTCATTTTCTGGAGGCCGCCCGGCCGCTAGCGGGGCTCCCGAGTCCTCGGCCCCCAAGACCTCACCACTCTCGTGAGCGGTTGTCTACCGGCAACCAGATACGCGACACCGACGGTCGCATCGCTACAGTAAATTTTAGTTATTCTGGGTTAATGAGATTTCTCTTTTTAATGTTGAAAAACCGGGTCATCGTGATTTAAAGATCACAAAAGCGATCCAACTGGATGAGATACAGAGAAAACAGACACCCAGCCCGGCCTCGGTGGGCCGAGGGTCCCACCTACCCCGGGGGGGCGACAGGCGGCCGGACCAGCACCCCCAGCTCCTTGCTGCCCCGCGAGCCCCGCCCCGAGGGGCAGTTTTCAGTTTCATTTCCGCTGGAGCCACTGCTCATGTCGACGTCTTCCTGGAGGGGGGCTCCGTGGGGCCGGGGCGGCTCCACGGGCTCCTGGGCCGGGCGGCTGGGGGGGTATTCCGCGTACGTGCTCATGTTGGCTCCACAGTGAAGCTGGGAAAAGAGAGAAATGTCATCAGGCCTCGAAGAGCTCAGTCACCGCAGCCGCCGCGTGGGGCGCCTCACTGGGATCTGTCTCCACGGTCCGCTAAGTAAGCCGGGCGCGGTCAGAGTCAACCGTGGGCATTCTTTGCTCTTGTTCACTGAGCTCCTACCTGCCCTGAATTAGGAAGCGGATGAATCGCGTGGCCGCAGCCCCCCGACGTCTCTAATTGCCGACGGCCTGGTCAGGAGGCGACAAGAGCATCAACGACCGCCGCCCGGCACGTGGGGAGCTTTGGCAAAAACACGGATTCCCACCGGATGGCTGGTGGGGCCTAGGAACCTGCATTTTACAAGTCTCCCCAGGTGACGCTGGGAGAGCAGGAGGGCTCAGAAGTCTTTCCATCACAAGCTGCAGGAGACCCCGAGCCCAGGCTGTGGGCGGGGGAGACCCTCCGGGAGAGAGAAGGCCGTGGGGCAGGCGCTGCCCTGTGAGGAGGGCAGAGTGGGCGGGAGCCCGGACAGCGGCACAGGGGTGAGTGCACGCGGGATGTGGAGGGAGAGGGACCGGTGTGAGGCCACTGAAGGATTCGAGGTAGCAGACGTAGCAGACGAGTGAACTCTGTTGCGTTCGGACAGGTCCTCACCACCGTACTATGCGGGAACTTTGGCGCATTAGGGGCGGGAGGGTGGAGGGGGCTGAGGTTAGAGCCAGGCCAGCCCTAAGGTTTCTGCAACAATCCTGGAACACAACCATGAGAATGAGATGACCGTGAGTTTGCAAGGGGGGAGGGGACTGACCGGAAGCCTAGGGATGGGCAGAGAGGTGTCCCTGGGAAAGGACGACCCAGGATGGTGTCTCCCTCAGGGTCTCTCGGGAAAGAAAAGCTAGGCAGGTGGGGGAGGGGCAGCTGCTACTCCACCCCCCTTCCCCCCCCCCCCCCCCCCCCCCGCCCCCAGCCCCGGCCGGAGGGGCAGGAGGAAGGAGGGTTATGAAACCAAAGAACCGAGACGACCTGCAATTTGGGGGAACAGAGCTGGGGGCATAGACCCCTGGCTCCTCTCTCCTGCCCTCAGCGGTCAGAGAGCCAGAAAGCGAGGGGACCCTGCTGGCACAGGCCTGGAAGGCCAGCCCTTGGGCACTGGGCTGGGAGGGAAGATCCAGAGGGCCCAGCCGAAGCGCCCTGACTGAGCGGAGTCCCCGGGGGCACAATGTGTCCCCACGGCTTCCGTGCGCTCAGAGAAACAGAGCAGACACCCGGTTGATGGCAGAGACTATGGACACAGTGTTTCACGTAACCCTCGTGATCACTCATCGGATACCACATAGGAAACCATTCCTGGTATCAGTCTACGGATGAGAAAGCAGGCCAGTGACCCACTCAAGGCCACGCATGGCAGGTGACAGGGCTGGATCCTGTGTCCACCTGCTCCCGAAGACGGGCGCCCACGGGGAATCCAACCACATTACTCTCCGGAAAACAGCAGGCGTGATGAGACCTTGTCTTGCGCGTGAACCAACAGATGGGCAAAAGCCAACGTGCGGCTTCTCAGATGTGCCACAAGGACCAGATGAACAGAAGCCACACGGCGTGGGGGAGACCAGCAGAGTTAGGACGGCACCTACTCCGTATCATAAATAAAAAGCGAGAAACGGCGGGTTCAAGGAAACAAGTAATGAGGGATGAGCCGAAGCCACAGAATGAGAAGAAAATGCCACCTTAGACAGAACACCAGAGAGACTGAGTCCAGAGTCCCTAATGCACAAGATGGCCTCAGCGACGGGGAGGTGAGCGCGAGGAACTTTGAAAAGCGGCAAGAGAAAGGGCGATGCTATCGGAGCCTCGTGTTTTCACCTGTGGTGATAGCTCTTCCTGAAAGAGACCCCGCACCTTAAAGCAGAGATTATAACGGAAGATACACCCCAAGAAAGCCAGCCTGGCTGAAGACGGATTCCCACCTGCCGGCTGAAGGACTCCCTGAATTCCGGGCAAAGTTAGAGACGGTCGGAGCCAGCGACGTCCCGATGACAAACGATGTTTCCGGGGGGGTGGGGGGGGGGGAATCTACCCGCATCCAAACAGGAGAAACAAGCGGATTACCTGCAAAGGATGGAAAGTCACGTGAGTCTTGGGTGGAAGACACAGTCCACATGCAGCTCAGAGAGGAGGCGGCTGTGGTCAAAGGGAGGAGATCTCCGCCCAGCATACCTGCTCATTATGGCCTCAGCAGCTGGCCAGCGGGGTCCTGGATCAGAGAACCCACAACACCCGAGCAAAGTCAGGAACAAAACAACAAGTCTACTACTCAGCCTTCGTGTTGCCGATTCGCTTGTTTGTTTTTAACATTTCAGGCAAGTTCTGGCTGATCCGGTGACAGAACGAAAGGTGTTAACTCTGGGAGAGAGAGAGACCGGAGACTAGGAACAGGTATTCCCACCAAGGGAAACACCAAAGATCTAGAAAGCCGGAGAGATGCTCGACCTCAGTGGTCACGAGGAAAAGGCAAAGGATGACGTCACCAGAAATTAAGGGGACTGACGACATCCAGTGTCCACAAGGCGGAGGACTTCTGTGCGTTGTGGTCACTAACTCAGTCTTTCTGGAGGGGACTCTGGGCATGTTCAGCAACATTTATAAGCTGCACCCCTTCCCACTGCTAGGAGCCCCTCCGCTCCGTGGGAGGGTCTACACACCTGCACGAAGACCCGAGTGTGGTGTTTGGAGAGGCACAAACCACCAAAGGTCATCTCGGGCACCTGGTCCACCATGAGCACCCCGGCCAGTGCCAGACTCGACTTCAATCTGAGCGTGTGCCTCACCTGTCCACGCAGTAGTGAGTGACCTCCCCGCTCCCCCGGCTCAGAGCACAGCCTCGGTCTGCATGACGGTCCACAGTTTTGCGACGCCTCCCTGGCTGCCTCCTCGGCCCTGACACTGAGCTCCGACCTCAGGACCTTTGCACGTGCTGCTCCCTGGTGCCTGCAGGCTCCATCCTGCAGACAGCCTGTCCACCCTGCACAAACAGCACCGACTTCCCCACCTGTTCCACATCCCCGGCCTGGCTTCCTCTCCTCCATGGTGCTGACGCTGCCTGCTGCCGGACTCCCCCTGCCCTCCGCCCTGGTGTGCTGCAGCTTTGAGTCGTTCCCTGCTGTCACCCCAGGGCCCCGCACAAATTGCTAAAGGCATGAGGCCTGGGACAGCTGTGCTAGGGGATACTGTGCACCTCCTGAAAAGAGGAAGACAAGACCCACTGATGTAGGAAGATTCTAAGACACAAAGGAACACCTCACAGGACAAGAAATAACAACAAAGCGACGGATGGCACTCAGGCGGGGCTGGGCGCTGCCTTCCGTTGCTTCACGCGCTCCTACGGCACGTGGCGCTTTGGGCTGGAGTAGGTCAGGGATGGGGACAGGTGTCTTTCCTGTCCCCGTGGAGCTTACGTTCCAACGGGGAGAAGATCATCGGCAAGGGAACGGCAGAGGTAGTGGACGAACTGCTAAGTGCTGCAGAGAGGCGGCAGAGCAGGAGACCACGGGCTGCTGTGTGGGAGAGGCCGGGCGGGCCGCCGGGCAAGGCTTGTGCGTCGGCAACGTCTGACCTTGTCCTTGAGCCCCGCCACCCCGGGTGGTGCCGATTCACGGCCCCTCGGCCTCACTCTCCCTCAGGCCTGTGGCCGCTGCTCCTCCCCAGCTGCCGCCAGAGGGCCTGGTGGACCAAACGGGCCCGAGGGACGTGAACTCTGGCCATGGAGGATGGGGGAGAGGACCGGTGAGCAGGGAAGCACCCCTGCACCCCTCCCTTGGACGGAGTTCCGAAGCTTTCCTTTCTTCTCCTTCTCCTCCTTTTTTTGGATAGCCTTTGTGACAAGGCCCCAGTGGGCTGAGAGACCAGCTGGGCATCTGTGAAGCAGGGCGTCATCTCAGAGGGGCACCGTCTCAGCGGGATGTGCTCTCAGCGGGGCCTCATCTGAGCCTTCTCTGCTTCCCTTTCCCCTCACTCTTGCTGCCCTGGGACTGCACCTCCCAGTGACATGCTACCATTGGGTCTCGGCCTGGACTCTGCTTGTAAGAGTGAAGAGAGTGAGAGAGTGGGCCAGGAAGGTGCTGGAGGGAGAATATGCCAGGTCGGGGAGTAAGTGCAAAGGTCCTGAGGCAGGGGCACGTGAGGAAGATGGACCAGTCTGGAGCAGAGCAGGCGAGGCGGAGGGCAGGAGGGCGATACAAGGTCAGAGCTGGACCACAGGGCGCCTCGCTGGGGCACAGACAGGGCTCTGGCTTTATTCCGAGTAAGATGGGAAACGGAGTTCTGTGTGACAAGATCTGCCTTACGCTCTGACACGGCAACGGGTAGAGGCAAGGTGGCAGCAAGGAGACCTTTAAGGGGCCTTGCTACAGTTCAGTAGAGGTGCCAAGGGGCTGCCCGGGGCGCCGAGGGCATTCTCCCCCCGCTGCCCTCCTCCTGCCCCAGCACTCTGGATGTCACCCACCTCGTCCCACGGCCCTCCCCAGACGAGCGGCCCGTCCTCCCTGCTGAGTGAGGCTCAAGGCTGAGGGGTCAAGTGAGCCGCCACGGCACGGGCTCTGGTGGGTTCCACCTCTTCCTGCCTGTGGTGTGAGTTCGGGCCGGTTCCTGAGCCTGCCGTGCCTCGTCTCCTCACCCACGACGGGGGTGACAGCGGCACCCGCCTCTCGTTGGTTAAGTGAGCCAGCCTGTGCCAGCTGACCGAACGCAGTCGTGTCCAACAAAGGCTAGCTTTCATCAGGACCACCAATCACTACAGGCAAACAGATGGGGCAACAAAATAGTGTGTTTCTTTAAAGGAGATATTTCACTGCCACCAGAGCTGCCCCTGGCTTGTACTTAAAGGACAAGGAGCTTAGCCGGCCGCCACCCCCCCCCCCCCCCCCCCCCGGACGGAGGCATCGCACACTCTGCTGGTGTCTCAGCTCCCCGCCTCGCGGCCCTGCCGGCCCCCGGGAGCCTGCCTGGCCTGGCGGAGTAGGATTCACCGGGTAGGAGCCACAAGATCAGCTGAGCTGGAGGGCAGATCTTCACCAAGAGGGTCGGAAGAGGGGGCAGAGATGTGAAGGAACACACACCATCCAAACCACCCGAAACTTCATCATCCCAGAAGATGCGTCGCTCAGCACCGAGGGCCCTGACGGACCGACCTCGTTTTGCCAACTTGGCAAAACCAACATGCTCATCAGGGCGGACTTTGCCTCCTGCCTTCCACAACTGTTCCCGGAGCACCTGGGGAGCCCTGGGCACACCTGTTTCCACCCCCGGGGAGAGGTGCTCAGAGCTTGGGGCGCCAGGGGCCCCAGAAAGGCAAAGACACCCAGGCCAAAAAGGGGACTGCTGGGGAAGCTGGGGTGCTCCTGTCCCTAGAGGCCCCCTTGCTGCCCCCTTCGCAGACATCCATCTCCTGGCTCTGCCCCTGAGAATGGGCAGACCCAAGGGAAGGACCCTGGTCACTGACCACACTTGACTAGCGAGGGTTGTCTTGACTGGACAGGGGAACATTTAGAAAGCACAGTCCACAGTGAGATCACAGTCTGGACGGGCCTCACAATACCACGGGGTGGGGAGGGGCAGGAGGGGGGTGGGGGCGTGGAAGGAGAGGGGCCGGGAGCCAGCCCGTCCAAGCCGGCTGATGAGTTCATGAGGGTTCATTACACCATCCTACTTTACAGGCATTCAGAGTTTCCATGATAAATAGCAAAAAAAAAAAAAAAAAAAAAAAAAAAGCAAGTCCCGGGAACGAATGCACAGCCTGGTCCTCGGTCTACCCACCACGGCCACTGGCAGGCCTTGGGGACAGTGGCGGCTTCTCAAGACTCAATACCCTTGGACCACTTCATCTCTTGGTGGAAATCAGAAGTCAGCGTATATGTGGTTCCATCGCTTCAGGTGCTCGCGTTTTTTGAAACATGTTTAAGATACATCCAGAAAAGTCCTAAATTGTAAGGTTTTGATGTACGTCCACGAACTGAGTTCACCCGCATACCTCGCGCCCAGCTCTGGAGGTGGAACACTGCCAGCCCCCCCAGAAGGCCCCTGGGCTCCCCCTCCCGCCCCCCAACCATCACCCACCCCCAGGGTCATCGCCAGCCCGACTTCTCCCGGCCGGGTTACTTCTGCCGCTTTTCACACTTTCTACGACGGGGATCTCACACTCTGGAGTCTGAAAGCCTGCGGTATTTTACAACCCCGAATATTATAACACGTTTGCTACTTCCTGATAGGAGCCGATTCCCCCGGGGCCAGCCTGCCGTAATCCAGAGAAAATGTTTGTCCTGCTAGATAAACACCCGCGCTCTCCATGGTGACGGCCGGGTGACTGGGGAAAACGCCGACCAAATATGGCAGGAAGAAGGCAGGAGAGAGGCGCCTCTCGGCCTCACCGAGACTCCTTTTGATTCTCTCGGCCCTGCCTTCCAAAGCCTCAAACGTGGATAGGCGTGAGACTTAAAACCAAGAATGCGGCAACTTCAGCTTCCTGGCTCCAGCGTGCAGGGAGGGGGTGCTACCCTGGGCACCTGTGACCCGGCGGGAACACCCGGAGCCCTCAGGGCCTCCCGCCACCTGCTTGCGATTTGCTCTAGACGAGCAAAGACGGTAACACGCCTGTTGCAGGCCTGCACACCGCGGGCTTACAGAGCTGAAGCCGGGTCTAACGACAGCTCAGGGGCAGGGCCCATCCGAGGCCCGTCAAGCCCCCCGGCTCTCTGCTGGGTCAGCAGGTGGGCCAGCTTCCCATGGGGGTCGGCGCCCAGAGCGGATGCGCAGCGGAGGGGTTGTGTGTTTCTCCTGAGCTTTGCCCAATAAGGTCGTTTTGAGGGTCACTTGTTCTTTGGACTAAACGCCGAGAGGTCCTGCCAGCCACTCGGTGACCTGACGGAGCCTGTGGTTTGCTGAGGCCCCGTGAAGTTACATCACCGTCTAAAAACAGAGGCGTGTCCACCAGGATTTCTCTGAAAGTCGAGCGTGTGCGTGAGAAACACAAAAGAGGGAACCTTTCCTACTTTCTTCGAAGCATGGCGGACACACCTCACAGGGAAATGTCATGTGACCGGAAGGAAGGAGAGAGCGCATCAGACACCTGTCTCCTGCCCAAGCGCCTGGAGAAATCAGCCGTAGAGGAGCCAGAATCCAAAAGCCTAGGAGTGGAGACAGACCTGGCAGTCTGGCTCATCTGAGCCCCTCCGTGCAGACAAGGACACTGAGGCCCAGAGGGGTGGCTGAGTCACCCCCTCTCTGCCCAGCACCTCAGCCCCCACAGAAAGCTGGGCTGCATTAGTTCTGTCCTAGTGAGTCACACCGAGATGACATTGGCAGATAACTGTGAACACCCACAGTGCCAGCCCTGCACTGGCATATCACGTAGCTCCCACTGAGAAAAAGAGGAGTCCCTTTCCTCGTTTTACTCATACACCTTATGAAAAGTGATGAACTTTGTATGTAAAAACTCAATTTCCAGTTAGAGCCTTCAGACAGAGCCCAGTTTCTTCTCCACCAAATCCAGCCTGGGGCAAGAAACCCCCAGTGGGGCTGGGGGCAGGGCATCGCCCCTCTGCAGCCGGGAGAAGACAGTTGCCCCCCCCCTCCCCCCCCCCCCCCCCCGGCATCAGACAGGGGAGGTAAGAAGTATTCATGGAGGAATTTCTGCCATGGTTCTGCGCTTAACATTTGGGGGACCTGGGACTCCTCTCCCCAGATTCTGGCCCACTCAGCATTCAGTACCCAATTTCAGGCCTTTGTAGAATGTGTGAAGCTCATCCCGCCCCAGATCAAGACCCTCAGGATGACGGGAAGACCTTGGAGATCTTCCTTGGTGTGTGCCCAGCAGGGATGAGGGCCTCAGTTTCCTAATCTGTGAAGCCAAGGTGTTACCCTGGATGATTTCCAGGGTACCTTCTGTCTCTGTTGTATGAATCAGCTTTCCAAACTGCTTTCTTCTGTGTACATTACAGAAACCCTGGCAACCCAATTCTCATCCCTTACCCGGCCCTTCTGGAGCGCTTAAGCAGGCCAGTACCTGCCCCCGGTCCATGTCCGGGCCTTGGAAGCCAAGGTACACCCCAAAAAGATGGTGTGAGTGCTGCATCACAAAGTGGGGCCCCCTTCTACTCAATCTGGGGAGAGGGAGTAAATACAAGGAGGTCCAGGGGAGGCAAAGGGGGTGGGGCCGCCTCCCTGCCCACAGGGCTCTAGGTCCGGCCTGGCACAGGAGCTCTCTTCTCTTTCTGCTTAACCAGCCCAGGGGACCCGTGGGCTGTCCAGGTAAAGCTCCTAGACCAGCGTCCATCAGTGGCCCTTCCCCAGCCTGAGACTTGGCTCTTTGGCCTCAGAGCAGGAAATCAGCCCCCTAAGGGGCTCTGCACGTTCCCAGAACCGTGGCACTGAACCTGTGGCCTTAGCCTTCCCAGGACCCTCTCCCCATGGGGCACAGGGAGGCGAGGCAGGGCTCATTAAAGAAGATCATCTAGAGAAGAACAGTCCCGTGTGGTAGTCACTCGGTAGCTCCACGACCTTGGACAAGTTGCCTAAGCTCTCTGGACCTCACTCTCTCCATCTGCAAAATGGGGATAACAGTACTCACCCCAACCCACCCCTTTGAGACGAGAAGGAGTCAAATGGCCCGGAAAACTCTCGGATCACGCCTCCGTGGGCTGCAGGAGCCGCCGCCGCCCGCCCAGAGCTCGTCCACCGGACCCCAGACCGCTTGCCCGAGGCCCAGCCCGGCGGTTACGTAACCAGCCAGCCGGGCTGCCGGACCGCGGTCGGCGCCCCAGCCTGGCACCCACCGGCCTATCCGCTCGCCCCGCCCGCCGTCACGCCGCGCCCTCACCGAGCCGCGTCCCTGCTGGTCCGCGCGTCCGTCCGCGCGTCGGTCCGGCCCGCCGACCCGGCTCCCGCCGCCGCCGCCGCCGCCGCCGCCTAGAGCAGCGCGTAGCCCGCAGCGCCGCCGCCGCTGTCACATAGTGGAAAACGTGACAGCGCGCGCCGCGCCCGCCCCCGCCTCCCGCTATTGGCCGACGCTCAGCCTCATCTGCATACCGAAGGGGACGGGCCTGCGAGCGCCGCGTGCCCATTGGCTACAGCGCCCGTCGCGCTCTTTACATAAGACGCACATGGAACTCCATGTTCACCGCGTCGGTTCCTCAATGAAGACGCGGCGCGCTCCTCTCCCCCTCCTCGTCCTCCCGAGTGATCCCTCCCACTTCCGGCCTCGGAGTCTTCCATTCAAGACAGCTGGCGTCGTCTGGCTGGGGGAGCCCGGAGTGGCGCGTACCACCGCGGGCCGGGGGGAGCTGGGTACCGGACGCGACCTGGCCCAGTGCACCTGGGACCGGCCGGCGGGGCGGCCGAAATGCCGCGGAAGCCCGGGCCCTGGAAGGCTGCCACCTGCGGCTACGGGCCAGAGGCGCGCCCCCGCGAGAAACTCCCTGCGGACATCTTTCATTCCCATTCATTCATTTACTCACTCCCATTCATCCTTCCCTAGGCGCTGAAACTGCGTGGGGGACCAAGCCAGGGCTGCCCAGCAGGAGCGCCGGGTGCACGCCCACCCCGGCCGCCGAGGTCCACACCTGCCAGGACGGTCAGCTTCTTATTTTTGAGATCATGTGTTGCAAATTTTGGTTCAGCAAATAGAGACATTGTTACTAGGAGGGGGTACCAAATAAATGATGTCCCTGCTCCCAACCACGTCATTAGGGGAAAAAGACCATCTCATTCATAAAAAGGGAACTTAAATACTAAATGGGGCGGTGTGGGTCATAAATTCACCAAGGCCAGAGTTATCCGCAGAGGGTCCATGGAGGAAGCAGCACTTGAAGAGGGGAAAGGAAAGGCATGGAAAAGGGAGGTTTTCAGAAGGCGCAAGCCGCAGAGACACGTGGGCCAGAGGTATAGGGTTCTGGGAGAGAGTAGGTCTGGAGCATCCTGGCTGCCACTTTTTCTTTCAGTAAGCGTTTTCTGGGGGCACGGTTAAGCCAGAGTTTCTGTTTAAAGTGCCAGGAGAGAGTGGAGCTTACTCTCAGACCATCTGGAGGGCCGAGGCTTGCTTGAAGGACATGGAACAGCACGCAGGCTCCCAGGCAGTTCAGCTGAAGCAGGCTCTGTAACTACAGGGTCTCAGCAGGCAGGGGAGGCTGGCTGGGCTCTGAAGGGCTGAGGGGGCCCTAGCATCTCCCTCCACTGGTCCCGTTCTTCCTGCTCAATAGCCTGCAGGCAAACTGAGCTGCTAGTTCCCAAAGCCGAACCCACATCCAGGAATTCCTGTGTTGGAGCCACTTCTTCCCCTCCCCTTGACAAGGTGTGTATACAACTTTGTGAGACACAGATGTAAACTGGGCAATCACCAAGTTCATCAGCACAGCTCTTCCCACATCAGCCCTGGGATGCCTGCTCTGTGGCTCAGACTCCAAGGTGAGAGCGGCCCCTCCTCCTGTGTCTCTAACACTGACACCTAGAAACCCTCCGTGCCTCCCTGCCTAACACACACACACACACACACACACACACACACACCAAGTAAATCCAGGCCCAGCTGCACCCTGCACCCAAAGGCCTTTTGTTTCTTCATGTACATTGACGTCAACGGGGAGCTCCACTGTTCTGGAAACAAGAATAAACAGCTCATCCACATCACAGAGCTCCTCCTGCTCAGCTTCTCCTTGGTCTCGCTCCATATTCAGCCTGTAGCCTAATGTCACATTTCCTCCCTAAATTTAGCTCTTTCTATTTCTACTGTCAATCTGGTAGAAAGATGTTGGAGTCCATTATTTTAAAAATTATCAAACATCGCGGACCCCTAGAACCCTTCAGAACCTAATCTATTTTCAGTGTCTTCCTGCAAGGTTGTTTTTTTCTTGTTGGAAACTTTCATTCGCTCCACAAATACTTGTTGAG
Source organism: Panthera onca (assembly GCF_046562875.1). Classification (NCBI taxonomy): domain Eukaryota; kingdom Metazoa; phylum Chordata; class Mammalia; order Carnivora; family Felidae; genus Panthera; species Panthera onca. The sequence goes on along the minus strand of NC_138346.1, from coordinate 3,083,804 downwards.
ACCTAAGTGTTGGGGGTTATGCAAAAATGTATCTCACTGGATCTTTTGTTTGCAACATGGAAGAGGTGACGCCCCCAGGACCAGGCTTAGTCCGTGGATGCCATTCTCACTGGACCAAGAATCATGAGGGTGTGTGTGTGTGTGTTGCGGCATTAGGTGGGAAGGTGGAAAGAATCCTTTCTTGACCTAGAAACGTGTTGGGGTTGCTGTCACCTCTAGCACAGAACTCTTGGCCAAGCATATTGCTGTTAGCACTAGGGGAAGCAGGCTGGCAAGAAGGAAGTCGGGGGAAGGGGATGGTGAGCCCTGGGGAATGCTGTCGGTGGAAGGAGCTGGCCTCCGGTGTCAGCCTTCACCCTGCCTCCCAGCCAAAGGCGGCTCTTCTCCAGCCCCCAGTCCATTTCTACCAACGGTTCCTCCGGTGGGCGTGGCTCAAGTCAGCCCCGCCCACCCATGCCTGCGCCCTGCCTGGAGGGCCGGTCTGCACCTGGCCTTCCCGGCCCTTGCAGAGTCTCGTTCATGTTCATTCCGGTGCTCAGTTAGCCAGCGTTTCCTGGGCAACTACTCTGTGACACGCCCCGTGTTGGCCAGACTTACCCGCCTTGGTCAGAGTGGACATTCCCACCCCGTTCCCAGTCTGAGGGAGAAAATGCTCAATGTTTCACCCTGAAGCGTGATGTTAGCCTCAGGTGTTTAGTTTTTTGCAGATGTTCCTTATCAGGTAGAGAAGTTCCCTTCTCTTACAGTTTGCTGAGAGGTTGGTTGTTTTTTAAAATCGTACCTAGGTGTAGGGGGCCTTTCATCCATGGCAGTTATTGTTATTTTCCAATACCCCCTCCCAATCAGTCTATTTTTGCAGATCTGCAAATAATTTAAATCACCACAGCTTTGTCTCCACTCTACAACAATCTGTATACACTTGCTTTCTTCATTATCGTAATTTACAACCAAAAATGTAAGTGAATGAAAATATTAGTGCCCAAGATTCTGCTTTTCTTATGTTATTGTTATCTGCTTTCTAAATAAAAGACATGGTTTTAACGGAAGCCCAAAACCTGTTTGCTAGCATGTCACTTGAGAAAGGACTAAAACTTCGAATGCCCTGGCCATGAGGGCGTTAAAGCCCAAGGACAAAGTGAGGAGAAAACTGTCCCCTCTGGTGAGGAGGGTTGGGGAGGAAGGGGGCAGGTGGGGTTGCTGGCCAGATCTTTGCCTAGACCTTGAGGGCTGACTTCTGGGCCAGTTGGTCTCTGGCAGCTCAACTCCCTGTCCCCCACCCCCCAAGGTCCTGGGCCACCAGTATCCCTCGGTCTCCTGGAAAGACAGCAGGCCAACAAGCTGACCTGTGTACAAGGTGATGCCCGATGTCTGAGGCGACCCCCATGTCCGAGGTGTCTCTTTCTTCAGAGGGCGGAAGTCTCTCATCGGCTGGCATGCCACTCGGCTGGACAATGCAGCTCCCTGCAGTGGCATCTCTTGTCCAGTCGCACTCTGCCCGTCGTGTGTCCTCAGCTTGGTTCTGTTTGTAGTGCTGGGGTGGGCTCTGAGGGGTAGCCCAGCAGGCGCCCCCCAACCACAACGTCCTGGGGCAGTGTCGGGAACTGGGGCTCTGCGTGTCCTGGGGGACAAATGAGGCCCCTCCCCATCCGGTCCTTCAGGAGGCTGGGGTCTGGGCGGCACATTCTTGGGTGGGCACGGACCTCAAGGTGCCCCTCGCCCTTGACAAGCTATGATTCAGCACGTGCTTACTGTGTCAGGCACAAGCTCGGTGTTCCACACGTGGGCTCTTCCTCATCCCTCACACCTCTGTAGGGCACGTGTCCGGATCCCCACTGTCCCTTTGCAAAAGCACCCTTGATGTCATGATGCACCAAGGAATCGTGTGGGGCTAGGTCTTATGTCACCAAATGGGACAACCTTTGCCTACATAGAATGATCTCGCGGCCACCCTCGCCACCCTGTGCCTGTGGAGTCTGGGAGCCAGGTGATGACAGAGTCCAAGCTCCGGTGTCCCTCTTGTCCCCTAAACATCCTCCCCACCCTAAATCTCCCTCTATGACGTGGCTGGCAGGTGCCCCCTGAATCCTCGTAACTCCTTTTCAGATCCGTAGAGGCTCAGAGGTGTAGACAGCAGGAACACAGGTCCTCCACATGTCCCAACACATACCGTGTGTCTGTCCATGCAGCCATGTGGGCCCACAGTGCCTGTCCTGGCATGAAAGGGCCCTCTGAATTCTGCCTCAGTCTCTGCCTCCGGTTTTCCTCCGGTGAATTCTGCCCTGGGCCTCACAGCGCATCAGTCGCAGTGTTTGCCCTCGTTCACCGGCTTCTCCTTGCTGCCCAACATGGAAAAAATACACTTGTCCCCAGAGCAGAGCTTCTTGGACCGCTCTCAGAGTGGGAGCCACCCCCTCTAGGGGCGGTGGTGGGTCACCTGACTGAGCGCAGGTGACTGTGGACTGCAGTAGCCTTGGGGCACACAGCGGTCCCACGTGGAAGGGAGCTGGAGGAGAAAGGCTGCCGTGTGCCCATCTCCCGGCTCCTCCTAAACAGGTCGGGTCCCACGAGGGAGGAGGAGGGAAACAGGACACGCCCACCCCCTGGCACCATGGAAGCTGCTGGGCCCCAGGCTGCAGTGGGGAGACCTTACGGGTGGGAGTACACAGGTGCTCAGGGGAGAGCCGGGAGCTCCCAGAAAGCCCGCGTGGTCTGTCTGCACGATGAGAGGCGACATCAGTGCTGCTGAGCAAAGCAGATGGCAGGCGGTGGGGACCAGCCCAGGGCCCCGCTGCAGAGCCGGCGGTCCGGTCCACGGGGCATCCCTGCCTGCGTCTTGGAATGCGAGCTCGAGGGAATTCGGCAGACCTGTCGGCGGGGGAGCTCCCTCAGACCCGGGGCGTAAACTAGGACACCCCACGGAGGCCAGGAGCCCCTGAGAGAACTGGTGGGGATCCAGAGAGCCCCCCGACAACACTCTCTGGACTCAGAAGGCAGTGGGCGGTTTCATGTGGGCGGGCCCTCCAGAGAGGGGAGGTGGGGGCTTTGCCCCTTGGGAGGCAGGCTTAGGGATGGGACAGTCCTCCCAGATCCCTGTCTGGGGCAGGGAGGACCTGCCCTTCTCCCAAGCTGTGTAGCTATGGCTTGGGAACACAGGACACCCAGAGGGAAAAGGATGGCCTGCCAAGCCCTGGACCACAGAGGGAGACGACCGAGGGGGACGAAAGGGGGCCTGTGGCAACAGTAGGTAAGGGGCTGTGGGGCGGTGGTGAAGGAAGACAAAAGTGGAAGGCCGGGGCCCCTGGGAGATCAGAGCCTGTCATTCTCACCTGGGAGGGCCACCTGGCAGAGCTTCTAGCCCCCCTGAAGGAAGGCTCAGCGGGTGAAACGGAAGAGCGAACGCACCACAGTCTGACAGTCTCAGCCCGGGATTCCTGTGGGCAGAGCACGTGTGGCTCTAGGGCCCCCCGTGAGGCCATCCCTGGTCCGGCCTCCCTGCACCCTGTGTGAGTCCTTCAAAGCGAAAGAGAATGAGGGATGAGGCCGGCTCCTCTGTGCTCCCTTCTGGGAGATGGCAGACCGTGTGCTCCAGTCTGTACGTGCCAGAGAGGGGCGGGGTCCCACATAGTCTGGGGCCGGCTAGACCTCAGAGCCCAGGTAGCTGTCTCCGTCACCCAGAAAAGTCACCGTCATACATGCTATTGGGTTCTTCCCGTATTTCCTCCATGGGCACCGCAGGGCAGGCCTTACACTTAACTAGTGAGAGGCAGGAAGGCACCAGCCCGCCTGTTCCTCGCCTGTTGCCCTCACGGGGGCAGAGACCCTAGGCGTGGCTTTTTGCTCAGCCAGTCCAGAGAAGCCCCGTAGGCTGAGCACGGGCACCTGCTGAATGTCTGGTTTGTCCCGTGTGGCCATCAGCAAGGAGTGGCCGTGTGACAATGCCTCCTCTTGCCTCTCCCCCTGTCCTTCACTCTCGCTTCCCTGGAATTGTACTTCCAGATTAAAGCATTCGTTCTTTCTTTTTTTAATTTTTTTTATTTAATTATTTTGAGAGAGAGAGAGAGCGCGTGTGCATGAATGAGCAGGGGAGGGGCAGAGAAAGGGAGAAAGAGAATCCCAAGCAGGGATTCTCCTGATGCAGGGCTTGAACTCACAAACTTTGAGCCGTAAACCAAGAGTTGGATGTGTAACCGACTGAGCCACCCAGGCACCCCTAAAGTGTTGGTTCTTATGCCTATCCCGAGGCTCTGTTTTCTAGGGAATCTACACTAAGACATTGGATACTGCAAAAGGTTCTAGAAAGCAGACTCTTGGGGGTTCATTTTGGGATTGAACTGCCTACCTGTCTCAAAGCCATAGGGACCCCATTCCTAGTGGTGAGTGGGACATGGCCCTTGAGCTAAGAATGCCTTTTACATTATTTAAAGGAAAAGGAGAAAAGAAAGCCAAAGAATATGCTGCAGAGATCGGACAAGACCCACAAAATGGACATTATTTACTCTCTAGCCCTTTACAGAAAAAAATTTGCTGACCTGGGTAATAACCCATCATGCAGTGGCATTGCATTTCTGGAAGTTTCCACCAGCGGTCCATTACGATGGGGGACCACAGAGACCAAGGCCCTGAGGGAGCGAAGAGATGCAGGCCTTCATCAGCGAGGCCACCATGGGAATGTTGCTGATGATGGAGAAGGGTGGTTCCCTATGTTGGTGCGGAGACCTTGGCAAGCAAATGATAGGCTTAGGACAGTTCACGGCCAACCTCAGACCAAGCGTGCAAGCCCGAAGGCCTCCATGGCAGCCCGGCAGATCCCCATCTTCTGCAGTCTCTGGGTAGACTGTCGGAACTCAGCCCTGGACTCTGATTATAAGGTTCACAGAGCTACAGAAGAGACCAAAGCCACGGCCTTGACAGTCCCCTGTACAAGGTCAGGAGTCAGACAGGGAGTGATCTTGGGCCATGGATGTGGGCCGCCGGATAGATGAGCTGAGAATTTCAGAGCCCCAGGTTCCCAGGAGCCTCCCCATTGGCAGAGGTAGTGCCTCTGACCTTGCCAGGGAACAGACTGTCCTTGCTAGCTTCTCACCTGGAGCAGGTGCCTTGCATAATGATGCTTGTTCTCAAGGCCTGCCCTCAGCACCCCGCCCCCCTTTGATTCCAGGCCTGGAACGAAGGTCCCGTGTCAGCTGAACTGCAGGAGAAATCACTGGCCCAGGGGCACTCATCTGTGATTTAGAACACAGCCGTTTTGGCAAGTACCCCAGAACTCGTTCTAATCATTTCCCGGGATGACTCCGGCAGCCTGCTAGTAAACGTTTAACAGCTGGCTCTCTGAAGGGAAAATTTTTGTAGCGTTTGCCAGTTTTTCTGGTGTAAATAACCACACTGTGGCCAATTTCAAGCTACCAGCGTGAGTCGGTTATGAAAGAGGCAATGCCTCCAAAGGCCAAATGCGGGAAGAGAAGGGGCCCACCTCTCCTCACCTAGGGCTGTCACCACGCCCCACCCAGCATTGCCTTAGAAATAGCCTGGGTTTGGGGTGCCCGGGTGGCTCAGTCAGTTGAGCATCCGACTTCGGCTCAGGTCACAATCTCGCGGTCCATGAGTTCGAGCCCCGCGTCGGGCTCTGTGCTGACAGCTCGGAGCCTGGAGCCTGCTTTGGATTCTGTGTCTTCCTTTTTCTCTCTGCCCCTCCCCTGCTCATGCTCTGTCTGTCTCTCAAAGATAAATAAAGATTTAAAAAAATTTTTTTGTGGAAATAGTCTGGGTTTGCTCGGTTACAAGGAGAAGCGGGTCTCCCAAAGTTCAGCACCTACAAGGCTATTTTTCCAAACGGTTTAGGCGATTTTAAAAGGGGCTGTTGTCACAAAAGAATCTCATTCAGGTTTCTGTTGTTGTAAAAACAGCTCTCAAAGTCGGTGAGACCCTTGGTTTCTGGCATGAGGAGTCTGTTGTGAGCCAGTTCGTGTGGGATTTATAACAGTGGCCCTCAGGACATTGTTTGTGGCAGGGACAGGCCAGGGCTCAGTCAAGCCACTCCTGCTCTTTGTGGCCATAAAATGTACTGTCAGCAGAAAGGAGGCTACTCAGGCTTCTGGCCTCCGGGTGAGGGCCCCCCGCTCCCTCAAGTGCTGGTGTTAAGTCATTAGGGTTCCGGGGAAGGAGAGATGACTGCCAGGCATCCCTGTTTCACCCTTCCGGAATGATCTGGCCCTCGAGACCTTTCCTGTCAGCCCACCTCTCACCATCTGAGCCTGGAGAGCCAGACGATTGGGCGGACCTTGGCCCGAACCGTTTCTAGCCCTCAGGGTCAAAGGCCAGGAAGAGGTCACTGAAAGTCTCAGCGCTGGACGGATTGTTCCAAAGTGATAGGGAGGGTGGGCTTGGCCAGTGGCTGTGCCCGAGTCCCCCTGCCCTTGATGTGGAACATCGGCTTGAGAGATCCAGACTTGCGGTTTAGGAAAAGAAAATGGACTTCCCTTGTACATGAGCGTGACAGTCTCTGTTTTTAGGGGAGGATGTTTGTATGCACGTGTACACAAGAGAGAATCAAAGAGAAATGTCAAAACTTCAGTGGGTTTTCTCTGGGTTGTGGAACATGAATGACATTAGTTTTATTCTTTGTATTTTTCAGTGCCCTTCATGTATTCCTTAATGGGTACTTCTTATGTTATATATACTTGTATATGTAAATTGTAAGTTCTATCTAATCTGCATTTATGGATTATAAGCATTTCTTTTTTAATTGTTTTAATGTTTATTTATTTTTGAGAGAGAAAGACGGGGGCGGGGGGAGGATCGGGGCAGAAGGAAAGGGAGACACAGAATCTGAAGCAGGCTCCAGGCTCTGAGCTGTTAGCACAGACCCTGATGTGGGGCTCGAACCCACAAACCATGAGATCATGACCTGAGCCGACGTAGCATGCTTAACCGACTGAGCCACCCAGGCGCCCCTCTTATAAACATTTCATAATTACAAAACTATGGTTTTAAATGTTATAAACTACTAAATATAAAGTAAAAAATTAATTTTGAACAGGATGTTTAGTATCCGATTAAGTGGCTTGTTCTGTGACCGGGGCTGTATTCACAGAGACAGAGAATAAGGACCAGTGCAGTAAAACAGCCAGAGCCCTGGATTTTTTTCTCATTGCAAATTCACTATTTTTGTCTGGCTTCTATTCATTTCTCGGATTTTGTCTTCAATAATCAGATAAATATTAGCTCCATGCTATTTTGAGCAGCCACGGCCGGAAATTTACCAACCTTACATTTATCGTGCAAATCTGCCAACAGGTAAATAACGAAAATAGTCTACAGAGGTCAGGGAAACAATAAACAAACTGCAGAAAACAATCTGACGATGGAGACCAGGTGCAGGTGGGAGCCCAGCGAACCGCCAGCGGCGGCGAGAGCCGTGAGCTCTCAGGGATAGAGGACACACTGTGGTATTGGACATACGGAACACGCAGAGGCTTTTAAGCGTCACGGCAAGACACAGATGCCACAGAGAGGTAGAAAGATAAAGCGATGGGCGTGGGTGTACCCGCGAAGCCAAGGCAAAGTCGACGCGGCGACATTGCCGAAAGGCGGAGCAGAATTCGTGTTTTTCGGAGGGTCTTATGCGCGTGATGGAGCGAAACACATGCTGATGGAGGGCACTGGAGGGAATACAGAACAGTGATCCCGTTCTGTTGGGTGGATGCAGTGAAAGGATCGTCCAAGCTCTGTACGTGGCCTTCCTGTTTTGCTTGTACAAAGAATCCAGGGTTTGGGTTGCTAATTCCTGTGCTCTCGTTCTCACGTTGATTTAAACACAAACAAACAGCCTTCAAAGGGTGTTTGCTTAGAGGCCCTGCATGTGTCGTGAGCGGGATTTCAGGCAGCCGAGGCAGAGACTTAGCGTGGCCAGCGGGGAGGAGGCCCTGGGGGGCCGGTGGGCTCACTCTGCCCTGCCTGGGCCTGGTCCCTCTGCAGACGCTTCCTCGTCTGACGCCCCACAGGCCCCGGGGCTGGAACGTGGGACTACCCATGCTCTTCCAACAGTGAGGACCGGGCGGATCCCTGCGTGTCGTCTGGGTGAGGACACGGGGCCCCGCAACAGCGCTGCCGGTCAGCACTGGGTGGGAGCTGCTTGGGGTCCTGGCAGTCACCTGATGAGGAAAGTCTCCACCTGTCCCAGGTGCCTGGGACGGGGACACTGTGTACCCTGGCCCCCCACCTTGTTCCCAACTTCCATTCTCGCTCTCCCCTCTGTCCTCCACTCAGGACTCCGGACTTCTTCTAAAACTCAGAACTCATCAGCCAATGGCTCCTTTGAGGCAACTTTCGATGGCACCCATGCCAGGATAATGGAGGCTTTTTAATTCTTAGGGGCTAAACCTTGGGCTGGAGGTTGACGAGCGTTCTCCAAATCTGTTTGAAATGCACTCAAAATAAGAATTATCTCCCGGGGCCCCCGGGTGGCTCAGTCGGCTGGGCGTCCGACTTCGGCTCTGGTCATGATCTCGCGGTCCGTGAGTTCAAGCCCTGCGTGGGGCTCTGCGCTGCTGGCTCGGAGCCTGGAGCCTGCTTCCGATTCTGTGTCTCCCTCTCTCTGCCCCTCCCCCCGTTGATGCTCCGTCTCTCTGTCTCAAAAATAAATAAACATTCAAAAAAAATTATTTCCCCTTTTTCCAAGGAGGAGCTTTGCCTCATCCTCTCCAAGGGGTTTGTTGTTGTTGTTGTTTTAACCCTTTTATCCCCACTTTTCCCTCTGCTCAGTATTCAGGTCATCGGGGTTTCAGGCCACATTTAGGTAACTCCAGGGATGAACTGCCCTCACGGACGCCCTTCGCCGGCAATAAAGGGACTGACGCTGACTTGCGGGCGGAGCGTCTATGATGGAGAGTTGTCCCTCCAGGTCTTCGCAGGGTGCACAGGCCCAGGCCACATGACCCCTGCCACAGCCCTGTCGTCCCCGGCGGCTCTGGGCCTCCAGCTCCACGGCGCAGTGTGAGTGTGGTGTGTGTGTGTGCATGTGGGTCGTGGGTGTGTGTATGTGTGAGGGTGCCCGTCGCCGGGGACCCGCATCTTTCATCAGCCTCAAAAGACTGACCCATTTTCCGTCACCGCCTCCCCACGGCCAGCGGAGCCTTTGTTGGGTTTGTATAGCAGACCTGAACTGGAGCCGGGTCGTGTTTAAGAGCAGGGGTGTGGGCCTCGCAGGCGGCCGAGGAGGCGCAGGCCTGGCTCTCCTGTGAAAGTTCAGCTTCTTTCCTCCCGGAAAATTTCGAAGACTCTCGTTTCCTTTTCCTCGGTCGTAGCTGAAACCTGCCTTCAGACACGAAGCCGACGGCGGACAGTGGGAACACCCCGAAAGCATAGCCCGCGGTTGGTAACTGGGACACAGAGCCGGCTGTTAGGGGGGCCCCCACCCCCCCGGGGCCCAGGTCTTGCACCCAGCCGACCTCGTGTTTGCAGAGAGAGGTTCGGGCTAAGACAAGCCCTAGTGCGCTCAGCGTTTGTCCAGAGCCCATTGGGTCCCAGCAAGTTGAATTGTTTTTGGTTTGTTTGTAAAATGGCATTGCACTTAGAACAAAAACAATTGCTTTCATCTTAAAATACTCCATGCTCCTATTGCCTGCGGACCCCTGAGTCGTCGGGTGGGGGGGGGGGGGCTGTCTCATCCAGTGGCTGCATTCAATGATGTAGCCCTCCTTTCTTCTAGACGCTGGAGTTGTGCCTAGTATTACCTGTCTGACACTTACAATCATCGTTGGGCACGTATCAAGTTGACCTATTCGGATTGAACAAAGTCACCCTGAGAGAACAAATGTCTAAATTGTTAGCTAGGGGCGCCTGGTGACTCAGTTGGTTAAGCGTTCCAGTCTTGATTTTGGCTCAGGTCATGATCTCATGGTTACTGAGATCAAGGTTCATGTCCAGCTGTGTCGACAGCAGGAACCTGCTTGGAATTCTCTCTGCCCTTCTCCCGCACAGGCGCACGTGTGTGCACTCTCTCTCTCTCTCTCTGTCCCTCAAAATAAATTAATAAACTTTAAAAATTAAAAAATTTTACTGCTCATTTATTTTTGAAGAGGTGAGAGAGGGGGGGGAGGGGGAGTATGAGTGGGGGAGGGGCACAGAGAGAGCAAGACACAGAATCTGAAACAGGTTCCAGGCTCTGAGCCATCAGCACAGAGCCCGACGTGGGGCTCAAATTCACGGACCGTGAGATCACGACCTGAGCCGAGGTCGGAGGTTTAACCGACTGAGCCACCCAGGCGCCCCAAAACTGTAGAAAATGTGAATTGTTGGCTAAATATTGCCATTCTGAAGAAGCACATCATGCCTGGGCTTTTGTGTCAGTAAGAAACCAGCAATGGGACGTTCTCCCCCTTGCGGGGTCATCGAAGGGGAAACCTTCTCATCCATCAGGAGCCCTGTACGGTTGCAGAGAGCAGGCCCTGCAGGGAGCCCCAGTCCCCGTCCTGTCCTGCCGTCGACCTGGTGCACGATGCTGGATATATTCCTGAGCCTCAGTGTCTCTTCTGTAAAGTAGAGTGAACGGCAGGACCTATCCCGATTTTGTTTTAAAAATCGACGTTTAGGGGCGCCTGGGTGGCTCCGTCGGTTAAGCGTCCGACTTCGGCTCAGGTCGTGATCTCACGGTCCGTAAGTTCGAGCCCCACGTCGGGCTCTGGGCTGACGGCTCAGAGCCTGGAACCTGTTTCAGATTCTGTGTCTCGCTCTCTCTCTGACCCTCCCCTGCTCATGCTCTGTCTCTCTCCCTCTCAAAAATAAATAAAACATTAAAAAAAAATTACATTGTGGTGAAATACACGTAACATAAAGTTGCCATCCTCCTTATTTATTTATTTTTTTAACGTTTATTTATTTTTGGGACAGAGAGAGACAGAGCATGAACGGGGGAGGGGCAGACAGAGAGGGAAACACAGAATCAGAAGCAGGCTCCAGGCTCTGAGCCATCAGCCCAGAGCCCGACGCGGGGCTCGAACCCACGGACCGCGAGATCGTGACCTGAGCTGAAGTCGGACGCTTAACCGACTGAGCCACCCAGGCGCCCCATCATCCTCCTTATTTTTTTTTTTCAACTTTTTTTTTTTTTTTTTTTTTTTTTTTTGGGACAGAGAGAGACATAGCATGAACGGGGGAGGGGCAGAGAGAGAGGGAGACACAGAATCGGAAACAGGCTCCAGGCTCTGAGCCATCAGCCCAGAGCCTGACGCGGGGCTCGAACTCACGGACCGCGAGATCGTGACCTGGCTGAAGTCGGACGCTTAACCGACTGCACCACCCAGGCGCCCCATCCTCCTTATTTTTAAGCGCAGCTCTGGGGTGCCAAGTGCATTCACCTTGCTGTGCAGCCAGTTTCCAGAACCGTTCTCATCCTGCAAACCCAAAACTCTCCTCGCCCTGCCCCACCTCCCCCCAGCTCCCCGGCAGCCGCCAGCCACCATTGTTCCGTCATTGGGCTTCCACGACTCTAGGAACCTCATGTAAGTGGAATCTTACAGTTTTTGCCTTTTAGTGACCGGCTGGTGCGTTGCGCTGGGCCTCACATCCTGGAGCCTCATCCACGTTGTAGCACAAGGTGTGGGCTGGGCCTCCTCCCCACCGCAGCCCATAGGCTGCACCCCTGGCCTGTACTACCTGTCCCCTCCTTTTCCCTTCCCTTTGCCTGTCAGGTTGGTCTCTGATCCCCTCGAACTCCCCGGACTTGAGAGTTAAACCTCCTTTGGAGCCCCACCACCCTCGTGATTCATGGTGGGCCTGGTCCTCAGCCATTTCTGACCTGCGGGCTGCCAGGGAGCGGGCCCAACCCGGCTGCCTCTCCTGGGCCTCCCCTGTCTTCCTGCTCTGCCCAGGCAACGCCCATCCGAGTCCGGGGTCCTCTCGCAGCCCTCCGGTGGCGCCCCCTGCCGGACGGCTGTGTGACTGCAGCACCAGGGGCTCTGGTCTCCCTCTGACCCCCATCCTGGGGACTTCAGGTCAGCTGCCAGTGGGGGATGCTGCCCCAAATTCTCCCGTTAGGGGCTGCCTCCCCGGACTGCTCCCGAAAGCAGCGATCTCAGCTGGAGGTCCCTGGAATGTGGGTTTGCGCCCCCAACTCGATCAGCCCTCTAATGGGGGCTGCCTCTGGGGAGCAGGAGGTGAGTAGACCCCTCTGGTGGTGTCCCAGAGAGGAGCTTAGCCGGGAGCTGACAAGGACCGATACTCCTCATGGAGGGGCACCTGGGGGCACTAAGGTGGTGTAAGCCTTCTCCTTCGGGTTTAGGTGGCCAAGGTTCATGGTGTGCCCCGAGAGACCGTAGAATCGGTTCCCTCTCCTGGAGCCTACGGTCTCCCGGGGCGGGGACACTGTGCAGCCAGCCACACAATTCTTCAGTCGTGGCCCCGAGGCAGGGGCACCATGAGGCACAGGTCAGGTGGCCCCTGAGAAGGGGCCCACGTGTTGGTGGGAGTCCACTGCAGGGTGGCAGCTGGGGAGAGCTCAGGTGGGAGACTCCGCTTTTGGGTGATTCGAAAGGAAGCTGTGCTCTTGAACTCCAGCCTGGCTTGCGTGAGAAGGACGCACACACGGGAAGGGCTGGGCACAGGGAGGTGGAGGGAGTCCCCGGGTGGGGTCCCTCGATTCCCTGCCCTCTTGCTGACACCCACTCTGGCGGAAAGCTCCGGGTCCGCACACGTGCCTCGTCCTCATGTACTTCTGGAAGGAGCAAATACTGACCGAGTCTAGATACTAGTTAACCAGACCTTTGGGGAAGGGGCTTGCTTGGGACTCTGGCAGCAGAAGACTCTTGCCCTTTGTTGGAGAACCAGCGTCCTGTGCAAAAAGCATGAGAGCCGTGGTCGCTGCTCCAGGACCCTTAAGCATTCATCTGCGTGTGTTCTCAGGGATCCAAGGGCCATCCGTCAGGCCCCCAGGCTCTAGGAGACCCGGTTTAAGGGAACATGTGGGGGGGCACCTGGGTGGCTCAGTCGGTGAAGCATCTGACTTTGGCTCAGGTCATGATCTCACGGTCCGTGGGTTCAAGCCCCGCATCGGGCTCTGTGCTGACAGCTCGGAGCCTGGAGCCTGCTTCGGATTCTGTGTCTCCCTCTCTCTCTGCCCCACCCCTGCTCCTGCTCTGTGTCTCTCTGTCTCTCTCTCAAAAACAAATACACATTAAAACAATTTAAAAAAATAAATAAGGGACCGTGTGGGATGGGGGCTCTGCCCTGATGGTTCCCGGGGCATGCTCTGAGTGCCTGCTGTCACAGATAGTTATTGGGAGAGATGTTTGAGCTTATGTACTTCACATCCTTCACTTTCCTGACGACTGACGAGGTCGGAACCCACCCAATTGGGACACCTGGTTACAGGTAAAGGCCGCCCCAGGTGACAGCTACCCTCACCACTAGTTTGGGATGCTTGCCACAGAACCTTCACGGGTCAACTTAAGTCTTGTAAATGACCCTGTTAGAAGCAGTTAGACATAAATGAGGCTACAAATGGGACCTGGGACTCAGTTTACCAACACAGTTTATCAATACCATGATTTCCTCCTCTGACAACTTTTAACTTTTGTTTTTGATTAAAAAGTTCTCACGTATTGAGAAATAAATCTAAATTACAAGGAGGTATAAAGAAGCAGAAGAAATGTCCCATTATTCCAACTCCCAGATAGTCTCTGAAACCTTGAAATCGCTGGACGTATTTACACACACACATACTCCCACTCGCACACATAAGCGTTCAACGTCACTGAGATCCCATCGTTTACACAACATTGCAGTTTAATTTTTTTATTTAAAATTGTGGTATAAACAAATCATATTATTAGGAGCCCTTTGAAAGAGCAGTTTTAGTAAGAGCATAGTCTATTCAACATCCAGCAAACAGGTATCGAGTGTCTGGCAATGTTAAAGGTTTAGGGGGTTCAGGGGTAGGCGAATCAACCGGGCCCCTCTACTAATTGAACTCACTTTCTAGGGGGTGAATGGGGTGGGGGAAGAGATAGACAACAAAAGCGCAGATAGGAATAAAAAAATACTTTCACAGAGTGATAAGTACTTTGAAGGAAATAAGGTAAAATAACAGGCTGGAGAATTCAGATGTGATCTATTTTTGATATCTCTGAGATGTCACATGTGAGCTGAGACCCAAATAATGGCAAGGATCCAGCTGTATGAAGATCTGGGGGATGAGTGCTATTCAGTTAGCGGGACCAGCAAGTGCAAAGGTCCTGAGGCAGAAATGATCTTAGCCAGTGTAGGAAGAAGGTCTTGTCTTCTTTTTCTCGAGGCTTAGCTGGAGAGGACAGGACAAAGTCTTCTATGCAGGCCCCTCGGGATTCACAAAATGGTGTCGGTCACCTCCCAGCTTAGATGGGGAGCACACAGCAAGGTGCTTGACTGGCCGCACAAGCTGATGCCTTCCTTTCTGAGCCTGCCAGGGAGTCCAGTCTCAGATCCAGGGCTGGTGAGGCTGTCTCCAGGCTCTGGGTCACTCCTCTTTCACCTGGGCTCACCTCCCCAGTCCTTCCCGCAGGCTGACCCACATCCTGGGCTCCTGGCCTCCCCTGGCCTTTGTCTCGGGGGAGGAGAGGCAGGGTCTGGACGCCCTTTGCTTTGCGGAGCTCTCTCTCCTGGGATGAGTCACGGCCACTGACATCTTCACTCATTCAGAAACTGCTTGTTGCAAAGCATCCTGCTGGCTCTTTATTCCTCAAACACTTCCTGTGCCGTGATTTCCTGTGCTTCTTTAACCACTTGCCACTTTCATGAATGGCTCTTTTTTACGTTCTCTTTTTCTCTGATCCTTACATGACTCTGAGGTGCTGAGGGGTAATTCAGGCTGCAGGGCCCCCATGACGCCGGCCCCCGGAACTGGAGGCCGCCGGCTGGTCCCTGGGCCCCTCTGCCTCCCCACTGTCCTCAGGTGGATCCGTGTCTCTTTCTCGGCGTCTGGGACCCTTCGCTGCGTCTTGCCGGCCCCGCTTGCCCAGGGCCCAGCGCTCCTGCCCCGGGTCTCCGTGTGGAGGCCTCAGGATGATGCAGCGGATGGCTGGAGCATGTTCCCACACTCTGTGGCCTGCTTCCCCCAGACAGGCCCTCAGTGGGATCTGGTGGCTCAGCTTCCTTGTCCCAGAGCCTCTCAGAGACCCTCTCTCGTGGCCCTGTGGTCCCAAAGAGAGCAGCGAGGCCTGTACCCGCAGGCCTGCATGGGGCCTCCTCGGCCTAGATGGCTCCCCTGCTCTCCACAGGCTGTGGGAGAAACTGGAATCGGGCTTCCCCCTCGTGTGGCTCTGGCTGGGCTCCTCAGTGGACCCTCAGGGGCCCTCCGTGGCCACGCCCCCTGGCCCCACTGCTCTGTCCGACCACTCATAGACCAGCCATTGTTGGCCATGATGTCCCATGGCTCCGGGCCCAGATGATTCTGCCCAGCATGAACTTCCAAGGAAAGGGTCTAGGCAGTGTCTTTGGGGAAGGGAGGGCACTTGGGGTCAGAGGCCAGGCAGTGACCTCCCTGAGTGCCCCCTCTACCCTTACTCAGGCCAACCCCAGCCGATGTTCAGAGTTCAGAGGTGGGAGTTCCTCATAGGAGCCTCTGGGCTCCCAGCTCGGCCACGGTGAGATCAGGGAAGACGTCAGGACCTTCCAGCTCTCAGACACTATGGCATCCTCTGTATCTGGTGCAGCCCCGAAGGGCTCCATCCGGCCGTCCTGTGAGAATGACATACCACCCTTCTCTCCCCAGCACCTGGAGGGCAGGAAGCTGGTGGTCTTTGTCTGAAGGCTTAATCGCTTCAGAGCTTTGGGCCAGCTTTCGGGAACGAAGGGCACAGCCGTGAAGAAGGACACGGTCTCACTATGGCCCACCCCGCCATTTAGAAGACTCTCAGCGCCGTCAGAGGGGGGGTGGCAGGGAAGGGGAAGAGAGGGGCTAACCTTGTTCTCCATTTGAATAAGAAGTGTTTCAACGTGGGCAAGGACGTTCAGAAATGGTGAAGTGGTTGGGGAACTCTTTTCTTCTTCTTCTTCTTTATGGAGTTTGATTTAACGCTCGTTCTAGGAAGGCGGGACATGTGTGTGATAAAGACAAATATGTGGACAAACCACATGTGGACAGTGAAGATCTGGAACCCCGGAAGGACCTGATTCACAGCGTCCACCATCACGCTGGACTGTTCCAAGGGACTGAACTGCTAGGCAGTCCTGCCCCCGCCTTGGGCTAAGTCTGGAATGGAGAACCCAGTGCTGAAAGAAAGGGGGTGGATGAGAAGATACGTATGTAGATGGTGGGGTTTCTAGAAAGTCAGGGCAATTTGACGAGGCAGGGGGCAGAGGATGGAAGTGCTCTGGCCAAGGGGGTAAGACCTGAAAGTTGGGGGGGAGGGTTGCTAACTGAGGGCCACCCAGGAGGGAACACCTCTGAGGGTGCAATTTGCCGCGTGCTTTTTCCCCACGGGGCACGGGACAGCTCTAAATAACGAGGCTTGTCGAATTCCTTCCCTCCTAGGTTGTCATTCTCTTAGGTGGCCCCTAACTTCTCAGTGAAGTCTCAGACAGCCAGTCTGCCTGCCTGGTGAAGTGCAGAAAGAGGCGAGGTTGGCACTGTTGGAGGGAAATGAGCCCTGGTGGCTCACCTGGCCTCTGTGTGGGTGACCAAATGCTGTCCTGGGTGCCATTAGCAGCAGGGTGAGTGATGTGCGGATATCAGAGGATGGGATGGGTATTGCTTACTGGAAGGTACATGGTTCTCCAAGAAGTCCCCAGCCCCTGTTAACCTTACAAATAAAGCTGTTGGTTATTTTGCCAGCCAAAACAGGTTTATTCTGGAATAGCAGAGAATTGCAATCAGGGACAAGCAACCTACAGCAAAACCATAGGCAAGTCCCTAGGACAAAGGAGAGAAATTCTCTCCAATAGAGGAAAGGGTGAGTTCAGAGGGCTGTTACAAACAGAGTCCATTGAAGTAAAGCGAGAGTTGGAAGTACAGTGGCTTCTCATTGGCTGAGCTGTGACTGTCTCTCATTGGCTGGGCTGTCGCCTGGCCAGGAGGAAATCTTCCCTCCTGCTGCTGGGATGGTAAAATAATATCCATGTGCAAGTTCCCTCTCTTCCTGTCGGATCTGCAGTTGCTAACCAATGCTAGGAATGAGAGCTCAGCCTGCTGGCCTTCTGACTATGCTAAACACTCTTTTCTTTTATTAATTTTCACAGCACATAGCACTGATTCCATGAACACCTGGACACTTTATGAGTTATCCTCACCAAATACATATGAATACCCAATTAGTACATGAAAAGAGGCTCAAAATCACAAATCACTAGAAAAATGCAAGTTATAATCATAATAAGATGCCATCACAGCACCACTAGAATGACTGAAGTTAATTTTTTAAATGTTTATTTATTTTTGAGAGAGAGAGAGAGAGAGAGAGAGAGAGAGATCAATCCGGGGAGGGGCAGAGAGTAAGGGAGACACAGAATCCGAAGCAGGCTCCAGGCTCTGAGCTGTCAGCACAGAGCCCGACTCGGGGCTCAAACCCACGAACCGTGAGATCATGACCTGAGCCGAAGTCGGACGCTTAACTGACTGAGCCACGCAGGTGCCCCAGGAATGACTCCAGTTAAAAAGAGTGACCTAGGGGGCGCTTGGGTGGCTCAGTCGGTTGAGCGTCCGACTTCGGCTCAGGTCATGATCTCACGGTTCGTGGGTTTGAGCCCCGAGTCGGGCTCTGTGCTGACAGCTCAGAGCCTGGAGCCTGCTTCGGATTCTGTGTCTCCCATCTCTCTGCCCCTCCCCCACTCGTGCTCTCTCAAAAATAAATAAATGTTAAAAAAAAAAAAGAGTGACCTAAAAAAAGAAAAAAAGGACTGACCTGTCAGGTCTTGGCAGGGATATGGAGCAAGTAGAAATCACACACGTGGCTGGTGGGAATGAAAAATGATGCCATCACTTTGAAAACTTGGTGGCATCTTGTAAAGTTAAACATATTCTTACCATACAACCCAGGAATTCCACTCCTAGGTATTTATTCAAGAGAAAGGAAAACTATGTTTGCCCCGACTTGTACGTAAACGTTCTCAGCAGCATTATTTTTTTAAAAAAGATTTTATAGCTTATTTACTTATTATGAAGAGAAGGGAGTGGGGACAGGAACAGACAGAGAGGGAGAGAAAGAGAGGGAATCCCAAGCAGGCTGCACGCTCAGCTCAGAGCCTGATGCAGGGCTTGATCCCATGACTGTGAGACCACAACCCAAGCTGAAATCAAGAGCCAGATGCTCAACCAACTGAGCCACCCAGGTGCCCCTAGCAGCATTACTTATAAATAATCAAAACCCAAAAGCAACCCAAATGTTGATAAACTGGTGAATGGATAAACAAAATGTACTATGGGATACTACTCAGCCACAAAAAGGAATGACATATTAATGTATGTTGCAACATGGATGGATTTCAAAATTGAAAAAGAAAGAATTAAGCACAACAGACTATGTACCTTATGATTCCATTTATATGAAACTCTAGAAAAGGAATAATTATCATGACAGAAAGTGGATCAGTTGTTGCCTCCTGCTGGCAGAGAGAGGAGATAGACTGCATGTGAGTGAGAGGAAATATCTTGATTGTGGTGGTGGTAACATAATTGTATATAGTGACCAAAATGCATTGACCAGTAAGTATACTCAAAATAGATAAAGCTTATTGCATATGAATAATAATCAAATATAAATTTTAAGTTAAAAAAACTCCCACACCTAGAAACATCATGGGCACATTTTTAAAAACCAATGATAAAAGAAAATCTTGAAGGCAGCCAGATACATAGAACAAAGGACTACAGCAGACTTCTCTTCAGAAACTATGTAAACAAGAAGCCAATGGAGTAAAATGTATAAAGTATTCAAAGAAAAAGAACTGGTTAACCCAGCTTTGCATGCTCTGGGAAACAATCTTTCAAATGTGAAGGTGAAATAAACACTTTCAAATAAAGAAACCGTGGGAGCACTCTTTGCCTGCTGATCTTTGCTAAAAGAAATAGTAAAGGAAGTTCTTTAGGCAGGAGAAACATGATACCACATGGAAATTTGAATCTACCCAAAGAATGAAGAACATTGAACATGGTAACAATAAATGTAAACAAAATTTTAAAAAGTACGATTAGTAGAAAGAAACAGATAAAGGGGGTCAAAGGTACAAATTTCCAGTTATAAAATAACTAAGTTATGGGGATATAATGGACGGCATGGTGACTTTAGTTAATATTGTGTCACATACTTGATTTGAAAGTTGCTCATTACAATAAACAGCTTTTGAAACTATGGTGGTGGATGTGAACTAGACTTACTGTGGTGATTATTTTGCGACGTACACAAATACCAAATCATTATGTCCTACACTTGAAACTGATGCCATATATGTCAATTACATCTCAAAAAAAGGATTTAAAAATGGGGCTACAATCAGCATCTTTTAATAAAAAAGAACTAAAAACGGATCACAAAGCCTCCAAACTGCTGGAAGGACTTCTGCAGTGAACTTTCGCGCGGCGGCCCGCAGACGGGTGGGACACAATCGCCGCCACCTGCTAGAACACCAAGGGCGTGGCTTCGTCCAAGTTGCGAAGCGCGGGCGCGACTTCTGGGGCAGACTTCTCCCAGCAGGCGCTGCGGGCGGGGCGGGGCGCCGCGGCGCGTCCGTTGCTAAGGCCGCGCCGCCCTGGCGACGGGCTCCTGCGGCCCCGCGCACGCGCCGTAGCCGACTCCGGTGCACTGTGGGATGGGAGCCCGGGCGCTGCGTCCAGGCCGGAGCGGACGGCGGCGGCGGCGGGGCCGGCGGCGGCCCGGGAGCGCGGCTTAGGCTCGGCGGGTTGGCGGGGGCGGCGGGGGCGCGGGCTCGGGCGGCGCCGCCATGAACGCGGCCGTGGTGAAGCGGACGCAGGAGGCCCTGGGGAAGGTGATCCGGAGGCCGCCGCTGACGGAGAAGCTGCTGAACAGGCCCCCGTTCCGCTACCTGCACGACATCATCACGGAGGTGCGGGCCGGGCCAGGGGCCGAGGGTCGGGGGCCCTGGTGCGGGTCGGGACGCAGGTGGGGGTCAGGACCCAGGTGAGGGCCGGAGTCAGGGTCCCAGGTGGGGGCTGGGGCCCTGGTGCGGGTCGGGACCCGGGTGGGCGCCGGCGCTAGGAGTCAGGCCCCAGGTGCAGCCGGAGTTGGGGTGCCAGGTGCGGGCCGGGGCCCAGGTGCGGACGAGCCAGGGTCGGGACCCGGGTCAGGGTCAGTGCCGGGAGTCAGGGTCCCAGGTGCGGGGCCCGGGGGTTGGGGGGTGGTCAGGGCCCAGGTGCGGACGGGCCGGGTCGGAGCCGGGGATCGGGGCCCAGGTAGGGGTCGAGGCCAGAATCAGGGTTGGCGTTAGAGTCGGCCTCGCCTAGCCGAGCACAGCCGCTGCCCGGGCCCGCTGGGCCCAATCCCGCGGTGCCTGTGCACCGAGTTCCTTGCCTTCACCCCTGCTCTGCCCTCTCATCCACCCCCACTGGGCTGCCTCCCTCCGCCCCTCAGGGAGCCTTATTTCTTTCCTATGTATCTGTTAGAGCTCATCTTCCATTTAGCCTGGCAGGGCCGTTTTTGTGACCTCCCCTCCTCCCCCCTTTCAGTGCCTGGCTCGTGAAAGGTGACCAGACATTGTGGGATATTGAAGTTATTCTTTTCTATCCTCATGTTTCCCAAGCATTCTCCACACTACTCTGCACCGTGGTCCCCATGTTTTAGATGTTTGATAAATACCTTGGGGTGAATTTGTTGAAGGTGGTTGTAGTGGGACCCCAAAGGGAAAACTCTAGAAGAGCAGGTTGATACTTGCTGCTGAAGGGCACAGCCTGGCCTCCATGGAGATTGTCTGTAACTTTTCCCCAGTGGATGGTGAATTAACCAAACGGTGGAGACCGTGTATGTTTGTTGCCATATCCTGGGTGAGCTGAACTGAGTAAGGTACACAGAAGGTGCACAGCCAGCCTTCGTCGTTGTGCTGTCAAGGCTCCTGGTAACTCAGGCCACGGCGCGTTCCGTGGTGCAGCTAAGAAGGGTATTGAACCCAGCAACTTGGGCGTGGCGTCTGGGAGTTAGGAATCAGGTTGAACTTGCAGGCTTCTGAGGGCTCCCCGAATTGGTGCTCGTCTTCACTTCTCTTTCTGACAGGGGGGTGCCTTCCTCTCCACAAACTGCTTTACTTATCCGCTCTCTCAACTTAGTTTATAATGTGCACCTCTGTGTTAAACACCCTAACTGTGCTTGAGACTCTGGAATCCCAGCCACATCCCAGGGCTGTCTTGCCTAGCCTTTACCTCCTTCCACCTGTCCCGGCCAGTGTTTGGGAGGGGACAGGGCCGTGTGGAGAGCCTGGTGGGAGCTGGGCTGTGTGCTGTGTTATCCTGCGAAGTAGGCAGGTAGTGACCTCTAAGCCAGGAGGTGAGGTTGCCTGACCCCAGTGCTGGCCACCATGGCCCGCCATGACACCTTTATCTTATGTGTTAGTCCTGTCTGGCCACTGAAGTGGGGAGGCAGGGGGCATATGCCTCATCCTGTGGGTCTTGGTGTGGTGCTGGGCTCCTGGAAGGCCAGAGCACATTGAAGTGGAGGAGGAGGGACATTCTAGCAGGAATTGACTCGATTGACCAGGCAGCCAGACTGTGTGGAAGGAGTTACATGTTCTCCATTGGGAACCAACGGTCTGCTTTTCTTTCATGGGTTTTCTTTCCTAATCTAATGCTGAAATTAATTTCTCTGCCCTGTGTAAAGGTAAATTGATTAATTGGCACCTACTTGTTAAGGACATTAGGATGATTGACCTATCGGAAAGCATTTTCAGGTAGGGGGTGAAGAGTCTCTGAAAATTCTTCACTGCCTCTGAGTATTGTGTTCAAATCACCGTTGGTATCTTAGCTACAGCTCAACTAACTCAGCCTCTTTCATAAATCAAAGCATTGATCTTGTGAGGTTAATGTTTTGTGTCCCTTAAAATTATTATTCACAATTTTACTGCCTGCAAACTAGGAAAACGTCAAAAGAGACAAAATGAAAAGGTTCCAGGAATATTAAGGATTCTCTCTCTCTTTCTCTCTCTTTTTATGTTTATTTATTTTTGAGAGAGAGAGAGAGAGTGGGAGAGAAACAGAGTGTGAGTGGGGGAGGGGCAGAGAGAGGAGACACAGAATCGGAAGCAGGCTCCAGGCTGTGAGCTGTCAGCACAGAGCCCGACGCGGGGCTCGAACCCATGAACTATGAGATCATGACCTGAGCCGAAGTTGGTCACTTAACCGACTGAACCACCCAGGCACCCCTGTACTGAACTCTTTTGCTCCCTTGAACGGGACCCTCTTGGCCCCGGGACCTTGCAGGGACCGTTCAGCCTGACACGTGTTTCCTAAACACCCCCGCCCCCCACTCTCGTTTCCTGGTAGCGGTGGCCTCAGTTTAGATCTGATTTCCTCTGGGAAGCTTTCCGTGACACCCTTGCCCCTCCTGCATTTGGGTTGGGGACCGATCTTGTGCTCCCTAGTGCCCCGCAAGTCTTTGTAACGTTCACCTGTCCCCACTTCCAGACTGGGTCCTGCCTGGTAAAAGACCGTGCGTGCGGTAGATACTCAAAAGCTTGTTGAGCAAGTGAAGGAATTAAATCCTGGATGTGGACAGGCTCTGACAGCTCCTGACCGTGGGGGCTCAGGGGGTGAGGCTGATGAAGGGGCTGTCCCGTGAGGTGCTGACCATGGCCTTGATCTTTTGAAGGTGATCAGGGTGACTGGTTTCATGAAGGGCCTCTACACGGATGCCGAGATGAAGTCCGACAACGTTAAGGTAGGCTGGGGGCGTCACACCCTCACCTTAACAAATGGGTGTTTTGTCAGCGGCGTGCCGGGTGTGTGTCGGCTCGAGGGGTCGGTTACTCCGTGGGCTGCGGTTCGCCCTTCCCGTTCCGTTTCCTTTTTTCCGCCAACTGCGCATCGTGCTGATTTTATCCGTTAACAAATGGGGTCAGGGTTTCAAGGTTTCTTCCGGCCTCTCCGCTAGAATTAAAAGCGTCAGCGAGTCGTTTTGTTTCGTGACAGAGGGTTCATATTTCCAGATTTGACATCTACCCACAGTAAGCGTGCCTGTTGAACATACCGAAGAGGGTGCAGAGTTCTTTGGAAGTACTTTTTTGTTTGTGTTTTGAATGGAAATCTTTCAGGATAAAGATGCAAAAATTAGCTTCCTTCAGAAGGCCATAGACGTGGTGGTGATGGTTTCAGGAGAGCCGCTGTCGGCGAAACCAGTGCGGATCGTGGCTGGGCACGAGCCTGAGAGAACTAACGAGCTGCTGCAGAGAATTGCAAAGTGCTGCCTCAGCAAGGTAATGCTGGCGAATCGCAAAGTGTGTCTCAGCAAGGTAGTGCAGGGGTGCAGAGCTGGCAGGACCAGAAAGCAAGATGGGGACGGCAGTGTCGGAAGCGTGGGGAGAGGGTCTGGTGGCGTCTGTCAAAGGCTATGCTTCGCAGCCTCCGAGTCGCAGGAGAAGCGATTTAAAACCGTACCGTGAAACAAGTAAGGGGATGCCACGCACACCTTCTCCAGGCTTCACTGTGAACCAGGGGACCTCACAGGCGCTTGCTCTCGGGGCGGGTGGCTGGAGGCTGCGTGCCCGTGCACCCAGCCCTGCCTGCCTTCTGCTTTTGGGCCTCCTTGCAGCGCAGGGGCGGAGACGGGGGCAGGGGCAGGGGGAGGGCAGGGCGGAGGACCTGCTTTTCTTCTTCTCTGGGGCTCGTGGGATGTTCCTGTCCTCTGCCTACCTTTCCAGTCTCTGTTTTCTGCTTCTCTCCATCCCTTCCTTCCCTCCCCCCACCCTGCACTGTCCCTCCACTCCTCCTCCCCTCCTGGCTGTTGGCTGCAGAGCTGTGCTGCCTTCAGAGACACCTTGTGTCACTTGTACAGGGGCCGCTTGGTTACTTCCTGGGATCCTCACTGTGGGTTTGAAGCTGGGGTCTCTGCTTAGACCCAGCCCGGGTCATTCTTGCCAAGGACGTTAAGGACATCTCAGCTTGGTGATGGCAGCAGGTGTCTCTAAGGCCTGGGGAGAGGGCATAGCTGATACAGCCCTTCGTGGACCCTATGGATCGTGGGCGGGGCTGACCTTCCACGTTGCCAAAGTGGGAAAGGGTGGCCTTCAGCCCACACAGCGGTGGTGGGGGTGGGGAGCAGGGCCCCGAGGAGGCCTCCAGAGACTCTCGCCCTGGTCTGCATCCAACTCTCAGGCTTGGAAACGAGGAGCTCATTCCGCCAGTGCCCCGGCTCTGTCCCCAGTCCCCACCCCTGCATCCTTCATGTTCCTTCTCTTTCAAAACACATTGACTCCTGCCTTCCCTGCTGAATCCTTTGCCAGCTTCCTGTTGTGTCTGGGCACAGCCTCTCCATGGCCTGGCTCACAAGGCTTCTGGAGATCTCGTCTACTTCCTGTCCCCCGGCTCCCTCTCAGCTCTCACGCCCGTGCCTGAACCCTGAGGTCCCCTGCATGGTCATGCTTCCTGTTTCTTTGTCTGGCAGCAGGTGTGGGATCGGCTGTCCCAGAGCCCTGGCCTCTCCTCCCTCCCAGTCATGTAATTGTTGCATTTGGTCTCTCCAGCCCAGTACGCACAAGCGTCCTTGACCTGTGGTCTAGCGCCTGGCGTGTGACAGTCGCTCAGGGCATCCTTGTGGAATGAACAGGCGGGATTCCTGAGTGGAGGTGTTCGAAGCCTCTGCGTGGTGGCAGGGACGCTGCAGGAGGGTTTTTGTGTTTCACAGAGCTCGAGTTAGATCATTCCGTGAGGCCCTTTCTGTGCGGGGCCCCGTTGATCCTGGGCAGAGTTCAGGCACTTGTGGAACTGTGTGGGTCGCCTTTGTTGTCCGTGCTGACGCACCAGAGGCGACAGTTACCAGGAGAGGCCGTGCTTTGTGCTAACAGCATTTCCTTCTAGTATTTTCTCCCAGGACCTTCCTGGGGAGACGCAGAACGTGTTTAACGAGCTGTCCCTGAATGCCGACACTCGCATTTGTCACTTGTGGTGATGTCACTTTCACCTTGCCTTTTGTTTCCTCCCGCTCTGATGACAAGCTCTCCAGTGACGATGCGGTGAAACGAGTGTTGGCTGGAGAGAGGGGGGACGCGAAGGCAAGGACCTCCCTGACGTCCAAGTCTCAGGAATTGGACAATAGGAACGCGCGAGAGGAAGGGCCCGGAGTTCGTGAAGATAAAGAGGTGAATTGCAAGTTGTGCATATCCGGAAGGGAGATAATGAGTCTTTTTGTAGCCCAGGTAAAGGCGTTTATAAGTGATGCTGTTATTTGACCTTTTCTTCAGGATAAAAGGTACTCTGAGATCAATGAGGAAAGTGCAAGCAGAGACCGGAAACAGAAGGAAGAAGTGAAAGAAGAAAGCAAAGCACGGGACAAGGACAAGGACAAGACGATGGAGAACGACCGTGAGAGACACAAGGAGCCCGAGAGGGACAAGTACCAAGAAGGAGAGAGAGAGCGAGCCAGGAACCGGGCCAAGCAGGACAGGGACAGAGGCACCCGAGAGCGGGACGAGGACGTGGAGCGCGAGAGAGAGCGACGGAGTGAGGCCGGGAAGGAGAAGGAGAGACGGAAGGAGCGAGAGCGAGAGCGGGAGCGAGACAAGGGCCGGGACAGGGACCGCGACAGGCGGAGGGGCAAGGACGGGGACCACTCCAGGAACCCCGACAGGGAGAAGAGCAGAGAGCACGACAAACCGGAGAGGAAGGTAAAGTCCTGGTTGCAGCCCTCTGCCTTTAACCTGCAGCGATTTCTGTCGTTGTCGTGGCATGATTAGGAAACCGCTTCTCTCCAGCACCACCTACGGCAGGCTTGGGTTCCCAGGGGAACCCCAGACCGACCCCAGGCGTTGCCAGGTGTTTTACGAGGTGCTCCCCTCACCTCTGCACCGTGGGCGTGCACGTGGGCGTTTTGGAAGACGGAGCTTCACGCCGTCGCTGTGCGCGCAGTTCCTACGTGTGCCTCAGCCGTGTGCAGGCTCTTACGCACCGCCTGGCTTGTGGGCACGGCTGACTTCTGGCAGGGTTAGGGCCACGCTCCAAGTCCTGTGCGCATTAGTGGAGGAGCACGAGACCTCTGATTGCTGTAATTCTCATTTGATTAAGTTTTCAGGTACATTTACGACAGACCAGAAAATTTGTTTGGTTTCAGACGGTGTTTTCTAAACGTGCAGGTGACTTTTGGGCTCATAGAGGTGGGGAGGCCTCCGTCAGGACTGGCTTTGCAGGTGCCTGTTCTCACGGGGACACTTTGGCGTCCCAGAGGCGGAATGTGGCGATCTGCTGGTTTCCAGCTACTAGGAAGGAGGGGCCGAGGTCGGGAAAGGTTCAGGGTCTGCCCAGGTGAGGTGGTTGGGTAGTGAGGAGCAGGGCCAGTGCTGGCACTCGGGGTTGTGCCTCCCGGCCCTGTGGCATCTCTGGGATGTACTGTACTGGGCGATGACGGGCCCAGTGGGCATGACCCTGGGGGAGCCTCAGGGTCTCCCAGGAGCCCCCTGGAATGATGGGCCCTGTGGTATGTGTCCTGAAAACCAGGCTTCCCTTAGAGAAAGGCTTTAGAAATAACAAAGGCATTCCGCACCTTTTGCCTCTTTTTAGAGGTCTAAGAAAAAGTATTTTTTACTGACCTCATTTTTCTGAGGCGCTGGCACGTTCTCTCGTTTTTTTCTGTGCCCGAGTTGGGCAGCCCCCGGAACGGGATGACCTTCTCAGCTGTCCAGGTCTTACGAAGTTTCCCATACTGTACGTTCACTGAAACTGCTGGTTCTGTGACCGGTGTTATAAATAGAAGGCTAATTCCAAAGACGAGTTTTTATAGGCGGGTCTGTGGGACCCTGGAGCCTGGTGGGAGTGACGGCTTGACTTCTTCGCGGGTGAGACCAGGGCGAGGGGCCTGTGCTGCTGCTGCCTTTTTTTTTTTTTAATTTATTTTTATTTACTTATTTGTTTTTTAATTTTATTTTATTTTATTTATTTTTTTTTTTAAATTTTTTTTTTTCAACGTTTTTTATTTATTTTTGGGACAGAGAGAGACACAGCATGAGCGGGGGAGGGTCAGAGAGAGAGGGAGACACAGAATCCGAAGCAGGCTCCAGGCTCCGAGCCGTCAGCACAGAGCCTGACGCGGGGCTCGAACTCACGGACCGCAAGATCGTGACCTGGCTGAAGTCGGACGCTTAACCGACTGCGCCACCCAGGCGCCCCTGTTTTTTAATTTTAAGTAG
This sequence comes from Panthera onca, assembly GCF_046562875.1. Classification (NCBI taxonomy): domain Eukaryota; kingdom Metazoa; phylum Chordata; class Mammalia; order Carnivora; family Felidae; genus Panthera; species Panthera onca. The sequence continues at coordinate 3,056,504 of NC_138346.1, read as the reverse complement.
GCTCCTTGCCCAACGTGGGGCTTGAACTCACGACCCTAAGATCAAGAGCCGCCTGCTCTACCGACTGAGCCAGCCGGGTGCCCTGGGCCTGTGCTTCTGCTCAGAGCTGGTCCTCCAGGCCCCCAAAGCCGGCTGTCGGGGTGGTTTTGCGGGGCCAGCTGCTCCCGTGTAAATCTGGGGTTCCTCTGCGGGGTCTGCAGGGCAGTGCTCGCTGGTGGTGAGGACACCCCGTGTGGACACCTCCCAGGGAACCAGGCTCCGGGACTTTGGTACAGGCGGCTCTGGGGAGGCTCCCGTCCTCACCCTCCGTCAGCTCCCTTGACTCTCTTCCACTCGATTTCTGTCTGGAAGAGACGATGATCAGACCTTCTCAGTCCCCCTCAGGCTTTTTGTGAAGATGAGGCGGGTGGTTGGTGTGTCTAGAGTGTGGGGGCGCGGGGGGGGGAGGGCCAGGTGTCAGGGCTGGGGGTACGGTGACTCCTCACCCTCAGGGGACAGCGGGGCGGGCGAGGGGCTGCGCACAGAGCCTGATGCCTTCCGCAGGGAATTAGGAGGACAGCCTGGTGCCTTCTGCAGGGAGTTAGGAGGACACGTGGTGGTTGACTTGAAGCGTTGTCCTTTGCTTTTCAGTCCTTGAGGAGGACGATCTCTGTATAGTCTCTCCTGCTTTCTCCTCCTCGCATCAAGATGTGTCTGTTAGAGACCTGACTGTAGGACTGAGTTGGCGTGTGCAGTTTGCGCGTAATTTGCTCTGGGAGAGCTTTCCCGATGCACAGCCTGAAGCCTTTGCTTACAAAGAAGCGTCCATTCGGACGTTGCCCCACTCTCGGAAGCATGGACTGTGGCTGTGTGTCCGTTTCTGTTCACTCCTTACCCCGTTTCCAGATTCCTGCGTCTCGCTGAGAAGTTTGGCCTGGTGTGGGGATCCCGCGTGTCTAGGAGATGCCGTTCCGTAGTTTCCCAAGAGGCACCGCCCTGACCCCGTGGCCCTGCCCGGTCTGCCCCGTGGAGAAAGGTCCCGGAAGGCCCTTTGGAAACATGGGTGGCGTCAGGCCTGGAGTGTGACCGATGCTCTTAAGGGAAAGTGATCTTGCTGCTGGTCAGCAAGAAACGTCTCGCATCTTGATGTGTTTGTAGATGTCACAGATTTGAATACCAACAGAATATGATGGATTATTGTTGTTGTTTTTTTTAACAGTCCTCGAACTCAGGGGAGGTGTCTAAAAAGTTGTCAGATGGATCTGTGAAAGACTCCAAAGCTGAAACAGAGGTAAACTTTAAAAAATAATCTCAAGAGACGTAAACGGGTAGCTGTGTCGATGTGGTGACCGCAGCACTGTGGCCTTTTCCCGCCCACGGAGACCCGGGCGCGGGACATGGCCAGGCTCACGCAGGAGTCCGGATGTCCATGGTGGGCTGTGGGCTTTCCTTATTCGTTTATTTGACAAGTATGATGTACGGGGTACAAAGGGTTGGGGGCGTCATCCGGGAGAGGGTCCAATCTCCAGGCAGACAGGGAAAGCAGGGGCACTGGAGGGACCCCTCCAAGCTGTGTCCAGCCTATGTGGGACCCTGCGGTGCGTATCCTACGGCTGGGGGACAGCCGAGGCTGGGCCATGTCATCTCTGCGCCTCTGGGCCCCAGAGGTTAGACTCATCCCGACTTTCACAGTCCAGTTTGCATTTCAGAAAGTGTATCCAGGCAGCTTCAGGGAAGATGGACGAGGTGTGGAATGGAGGCTGGGGGCCGGTTAGGAGTCATCCTGGCAGGTGCAGCAAAACCACAGCGGCTGCTTTGTGCTGTCTTTAAACGTGAACGCTCGCACTGTGAATTGTTACGGACGGACGCGTGTGAGTGAATAGCGTATCGCCGCCGAGAGTGAGTCCTCGGGAGCACAGCTGCTAAGATAGTGTTTCTCAGTGTGGCTGGTGGCCTGCTGGCCTTTTTAGGCCTTTGCAGAAGATTGGTTTCTGACTGGAGAGTGAAGGGGCCTCCGTGTGTTCAGTTCAGCCTCGGGTCTGGAGCAGCCCCGTTCCGCTCTCGGGCGTCTGGATGGCGGTGTTCGGTTTGCTCTCCGTTCTTCGTTAAGCAGAGCTTGAATAGGAAGTCTGCTCAACGTGTTGCTGTGACACATGCCCTGATTCGTTCCTTCTCCTTCTCTTTTCTTTAAGACTGAGGTTTCCACTAGAGCGTCTGGGTCCATGACAGCAAAGATGTCAAAACGGCGATCCAAAAATTCAATGGAAGGTACTGCAAATTTATCATTATAAGTAACTGAAAATATGGAAATGGGTCACCGTATCTGGTAGAAAAAAGTCCTGTGGCTAGAAGGCAGATGTACCATTGGGGGAATGAACAAAGACTATGTGAAAGGGGTGAAGATATGTCTGTCTGTCTGTCTCTTTCTCCCTCTCTCCCTCCCTGTCTCCCTTCCTCTTTCCCTTCCTCTCCCTCTGTCTCCCGTGCATGTGTGTGTGTGAGCCCATGACACCAGGGGCGGGGGAGCGCCTCTTTGCTGGAGATCTGTTGCAGTCTGGAAGATGTGCTCAAATTTTAATCTTCCAGAAATGGTTGCCAGTCGCCCGTGTTTCCTTGACTCTGGTCGTGTGAATCGGTAGGCTCAATTTAATCCTGATGCAGAGTGGCCGACGAAAGCACCCTGCTCTTAGGTGATGTTTACCATTTAAAGATCAGCAGAAATGGTCCCCAGGAATCATGCCAAAAGCTAAGAGCTGGAGCTCAAGTGGGCAGGCCCGGCCGGGGCTTGGCCTATGGGCAGTACCCGGTTCTGACGGACCGGTAGGTGGGAGCGAGGGTCAGGCCGGTGCCAGCGAGCGCCCCTGCAGGCTTTCCAGGGAAGTGTCACGTTACTTTGAGCAGCGGTCGTGTCCGAGAAGGCATCCTTTTCCTACATCGTAGAGGTCCAGGTAGCGTGGCAGCGTGCCCTAGTTGGACGTGAGAAGTGGCACGGAGATGAGGCCGAGTCCTCTCCTCATAATGGTATGCGGTGCCCTGGAGCGTCTCTGTGCCGGCACCTGGCCTCTTGTGGGCGATCTCTGTGGGCGAGGCTCCCAGGAGGGGCCCCTGGTGCCCGGGGCAGGCAGGCTTTCGGGTGTCAGCCGAGGTGCACACCAGTTCCCCGCGCCCGACGCCTTTTCCGGTGTCTTTGAGGCTTGCCAACTCGGGTCCGTGAAAAATGAACAGTGCTGGCTCTTTTTAATTGCTAGTGAAATTGTGCATTTTTAACGTGTGTTAATCATGTGTATTGACCTCTCGGGCCTGTCCTCTCCTTTGTGGGCTCGTCACCGCCGCGATGGAGTTTCCGTGTTGTCCTTAATTTGCGCAAGCTCGCTGTCTGTGAAGCATGTCTGCCGATTTTTAGATACGTGTTTGTTCTCCACCCCCCCCCAGTTCATCTCTACTCGCTGTGTTTCGTTCCTCACTTGCCTGAGTGCTTGATTTTTCTGCACTGGAAGCGGCCAGTCGTGTTTTGTTTTTTGTGTTTTTTTGTAGTTTGTCTAGAGATTCGAGAGACGAAGATTTGTGCTTTATCCCGCATTTTTATATTTAATCTTTTTAGTGACTCTGTAAGGTGAGGCTCTCAGTTTATTTTTTCGGAATAGCTCACCAGGTGTTCCAGAATTATTGATATTAAGCCATTTTATGCGCTTATTCTTCCAGGTTATTTTACAACATTGCATCAAAGAGTCTCACGTCCCTCGAACAGAACTAATTAGTTTGTCAGGATTAGGTTGCCTGTGCCCTCACTGGGGAAGACTGGACACCTGTGGTTTCGAGTCACGACGCATGTCTCCGCCTCCCCAAGAGGACGTGTGTGCCCGTGCTGGGCGGTGTCGGCGGTCAGGATTGCGCTCGTTCGTGGTCACTTTGTTCAGCGATGGTGTCTTCTCTCCCCCCTGTTGTTAGCGATGAGTGTCAGAACGTGTGCGTGTCGCTGACTGTTGTCACTGCACCCCAAACCTGGCCCGTGTTCATCTCAGCCCATAGTTCTGTTGGTTTCGGGTTGTTTCAAGCTGACGGTTGTTACTGTCTGCTTTTCTAATAGCTCAGGGCGTGTACGTCTGAGTTGACTGGGGAGCTTGTGCCTTAGGGCTCCTTTCCCGTGGTCTCCCTGAGATCCGATTACCAGAGATTCCAGGCTTTGTGATGCTGAGCTTTACCGAGGTGTCAACCAGCTGGTGGACTCTCCCCTGCCTGCCAGTCAGGCGCGGACCTCAGCGCCCAGCCTCCCCGACCAGAGCTGCCGTGCTCAAATGGGTACGGCACAGGGCACTCGGGCAAATGTCCAGCATCCGCAAGGTGCATGAGGCACAGGACATCTATGTTCTACTCAAGGAGATGAGCCTACGTTTACTGGAGTGTGGGGTCCCAGGTTTGTTGGACACACAGACTCTTAAAGCTCTTCTAGAATCCCCACAGAACCCAAAAAACATTCTTCGTAACAACACGATGATTTTTGCTTATGATTAAGTAGTGTCTTATAGCAGAAAAATATACTACGAGTGACTGTACAATGAAGCCTTACAAGTTAAGGTTAACACATACTTTCATTGTGCAATTTCACATCAGGAAGAAGGGACTCTAGAAGCAGTGAAAATAGTGCCTCCCCTGAAAAACAACATAACCCTTCCTACAGTAAAGCTAAGAAGGAACATACCGTGAAACAGCTCGGTAAGACGAAGCAAGCCCTCGTGGGGGCTGTGAATGTTGGAGAGTGACGCCGCTGCTTCTCTTTGACCAGGGGACAGGTGCAGCTCTGCGGGTGGAGCCCTGCTTGAGCCGGGCCGGGGCTCTGGAGGGGTGGCTCTGGCCAGGGTGGTGCAGGCTCGGGGCGTGAAGCCCTGCCCGCCAGAGCTGCCCCAGCCGTGAGTGGGTCTCCTACCATAAGTCAGTGACGGGCTGAAATTGCCCATTTGAGTGTTCTGCAGATATTTCTGGGGTACCTGCCCCCCCGGGGAGTGTAACGTAGGGGGACAAGGCAGATGATAAAGAGAACGAGGGTGCTGCCTTCACGTTAATGACGAGACTTTTGATGGAAACTGTAGCCGAGAGGGGTGGGTGCGGTAGGGGCAGGGTGCGTAGGCAGAGAGGCTCCGAGGACGGGCCATCTGGACAGAGAGTTGACAAGGCGACGTGCGGGCGTCCGGGAATAGGCAGAGGCCCTGGGCGGGGGACAGCCTTGCCTGTGTGAGTGACGGGAGGCCCAGCAGCGAGGCGGGCGGGGAGGGGAAGGGGGAGGGGCCCCTGAGGAGGGAGGCCCGAGGTGTGGGCCACGTTGGTCAAGTGTTTGTAGCGAGTGTGAGCAGAAGCCCTGGGAGGACATGAGGCCGGACAGAGGCCTGATCAGACTCAGGTTTTAGAAGCATCTCCTTTTGAAACTAGAGAGGTACAAGTATGGAGTCTGGACGGCAGGTAGGTGTCCAGGTGAGGCCGTGATGGCAGGGACCCGAGTGTCACTGGTGAGAGCAGACTGGGTGTAGGACACATTTATAGAAGGATGACAGATACGCGGGGTGACCGCGGGGCACTTGCTAGAAAGGAGAGGGCACGGAGGTAAGGTCAGTGGGGAGGGGGCTGGGCACCTGTGTGGCCCATTCACTGAAGCGACGGGGCTTTGGGAGGAGACGGTTGGGAGGATGGGCGGCAGCACGAGGAATTCTGCTTCCCGCGCACGAGGTTCAAGTGCCTGCGAACAGCCCGGTGGCGTGTGGAGACAGCAGTCGGAGGCGTAGGCCCGGGGTTCAGGGAGGGGCAGGAGCCACTGAAGGTGACGTCGAAGGAGGCGGGGGTCTTTCGCACGGTGGTCTTTCCCCGACATGGAAACTCGTGTGAAATTCAAGTAGGGGACCGTGGAGATGAAGAGGGCGGGCTCTGGAGCCCGCCAGGACCTGCAGGGCGGAGGCGGTACTGCTGGGGGTCCCACAGTCCGGAGAGAGGGTGTCCTGAGAGCCGGGGGCCGGAGGGGCGGCGGGAGGAGGGGGGGGAGGCGTGTGTCCTGTGACTCTGGAGGGGACGAGCGAGCATGAGCCTGGCGTAAAGCCCTGTCCGTCCCAACGGGAGGACCTGCGGGAGGACACGCAGAGTCCTCTGCAATGTTTTAATCTGTTGTTAACTATTTTGTGTCAGGAAGAAAGGAAGATAGTATGTCAGCTAAAATTTTAGGCTCCATAGTGTGTGGATTAAATGATGAACCAGATCAGGAAACTACGACCTCGGATATAGGTAAGAAAAAGGTATTCTTTAGTTTAAATTCTTTACCACTTTGACATAAAGTATTTATCTCGGTGTAGTTATGTTTTTTATTATTCTAATCATGATATACTGAAGATCAGAAATGATACCAAATGTTGATACGATATCAATGACATTGATATTCCACTTGCTTTAATTTGCTAAGTTATGATAAAGAATATTAACTCAGTTTTAGTTAACTTTTACGTGCCTTTTTACACGTAACTCATTTTCGCATCTAGATCAAGATGCTTTCTTCATCTTGCTGTTGGGATTTAGAAAAACGACGTGGACGGGTGGATAGAGAAATTATTCAGCTTTCTGGTCCTGCTCTGCTGTGTTGTATTAAGGGAATGCCCCCGATAAAGGTTTTAGGGTGCTTGCTGCGGCACGAGGGGACGTTGTTGCCCGTGGCTTGCGCTCTTACCCTGAGGCGGCAGTGGGACATGTGCGTCGCGTCCCCGCCCTGCTGCTGTGGGGCCATTAGGTGCATGAATTCGGGATTTCAGATGGGGTGATCCTTGATGAGTGTCAGTATTTGTGACGTTAAATTCTTCAGAGATATTAAGAAGCTTGAGTGACATTTAAGAGAAAATATAGCGTAAATCTTTTTTTTATGTTTTTTTTTAATTTATTTTTGAGAGAGAGAGAGAGAGACAGCGTGAGCACGAGTGGGGGTGGGGCAGAGGGGGTTCTCACCGATGAACTTGACGGCGGGGGGGCGTGTTGCCGTTCGGCCACATCCTCTCAAAGTATACGGATCTCCTTTCTGCGGAGGCTCAGCTGCGGGCAGCTCCGAGGAGGGGAGCCCCGGGCAGCCCCCGTAGCACGGGAGAGGGGTGGGTGGTGCCGGTCGTGTGAGCGGAGACCGCCACCTGGGGCAGCCGGCCGGGCGGTGACCGTCTGCCCGTGTCCCAGACCAGAGGGAAGACCCCATTCCTGCTGTTGCCACCTCTTGGCCTCGAGCAAGCTTCCTGGGTGCGTGGTCCGAGCCGCAGGCCCCTCTGCGCTCAGTGGGTGTAGAAGCACCTGCCTGGAGGCTGAATGAGCTCCGCCCACAAAGTGGCCAGCTTGTCGCACGGGGGCCACACGGCACCTGCTTTGCAGATACCCCGTTAGTTACTGTGGGTCTCGTGCTGAGATGGTCTGATGGGATGGAAGTACACCCGAGTGGCTGTTTAGACCTGTGCCCTCACTTGGTGGGTGTTCTCTCTGGAAACCTGTGGCACACAGTTCTCAGTTGAGAGCTTCGCAGAGATTGGAATGGAGCCCGGTGCCCCCTGGCGGCCACGAGTGGAGCCCTGCACCCCGTCCCTGGGCGGTCCCCTCCCTCCGCCCCCTGCCCCTACGTCCCGCCCCTGCAGGTCACCAGCATGCCTGTCACAGGGGTCATCTCGTGCTGTCGGGACTCCGCTTCCTCAGCTGCCTCACTGTGGCTGATTTTCCAGTTGGGCGTGATTTCCAGATCCAGTGCTGGGTCTGCTCACTGAGCCTTTTGTCCTGGGTCCCCTCACCCTGAGCTGGTGCTGCTAAGCTATGCTGGCCCCTGTTGTGCCTGTTCCCCGGAGCCCTGGCCTGACTTCGGCCACAGTGGCCCGCCCGCGGGACCGGGGCGTCACAGGAGTGTTCCTGCGTTTTGCTGTGTCCTCCCTCTTGCTCTCCCAGGCGCCCCGAGCCACCCCACAGGGAAGCTGTCTGCTTCTTCCCTGCTCCGTATCGGAGCGCCAGCTGCGTGATGGGCCCGTTCTCTCTGCCGCTGTTTGACGGGACATGGGGACATCCTTAGAGCTGCGTTGTGCTCGGGTGCTCTCACCCATGTCCTGTTGCTTTGTTGTGTACAACTTTTTATTATAAAAATGCAGAGTTGGGGCACCTGGGTAGCTCAGGGTCAAGTGTCTGACTTCAGCTCAGGTCACGATCTCACAGTCTGTGGGTTCTAGCCCCGTGTCGGGCTCCGTGCTGACGGCTCGGAGCCTGGAGCCTGCTTCGGATTCTGTCTCCTTCTCTCTGCTCCTCCCCTGCTTGCACTCTGTCTCTCTTTCTCTCTCTCAAAAATAAACATTAACAAGAAAGAAAGAAAGAATGCCACAAGACCTTGGAAGAGGTGAAATGGTGCAAAGTGTCATTGGTCCCCTTGAGACATAGGCAGAGGCGATGCATTTGGAAATCACTTACCGTGTGGTGGGTTTGTATAGTGTAGGAAAGTTTTGACACTTTCAAATAAAGTGTAACAACCTATAGTTCTAGGGTTTTCTTTTAAAATTGATAATCTACAGTTGCCAAGCTGATGTTTAAGTTTAGATTTATTTTTGAGGTTGGTATATCATATTGATTGTTTGGTTGTCTTATAGATCATAAATAATTATTGGAATCAGGCTGTTTAAAGCATTTTTATAGATCAAACAAAATTTCCTTAGAAAATTGCGTGTCTTCTGTTGTATGTAGTTCTGTTACATAAAATCAGGTCTTTGATAGTCAATGAGAGTTTGATTCTGATATAAACTGTTCATTTGAATACTTTGAAGAAATTGTAAGGTTGTGTTTCAGGAAAGGGAACAATTTTTCTAATTTTATTTTTGTCTCCTGATTTCATTTTAGAGAGTGAGGTCCTGTGGTGATGGCTTAGCTTTCTACCCTGGGTCCTGCCACAGTTTAAAATCTGTTCCTCTAGCACCTCCCGCCCCTTATTTTTAGTATAAAAAATGTTTTATTAGGTGTTTGATATTTTTTCTATTTTCATAGACATTGGCACATTAGTCAGCCATCAGTACACAAGTTATTTGGGAACTTTCAATCTCTAGGACTGTGCACCGTGCTGGAAGGATTTTTCTCTTCGCCCTGCTTTCCTGACACGGCCACCTATTTGCGGCTTCTCAGTTGGGCCTGGCCGCGGTGGGGAGGCGGGTGGAGAAGGTTCTGGAAATGGCGGTGGAGGGGCTAGTTGGCTTCGGCCGTGGGGACTCCACGCCTCCGCCTGGGCTGAGTGGGCCTGGGGTCTGCTCACAGTCTGGGCACCCCTTCCCTCTCCTGATCCCACAGCCACGCTGAGAGGAACGTTCTGGGTGTGAGTTCTCCAAAGCTGCCTTCGGTGGGTGTTCTGGGAGTTTGTGGGGTGGGAGAGCCGGGTAAGTGCTGGAGCCGGAGGGGACCCGCCTGCGCGTGCGTCTTCATGACCCATTTTAAACTGTTTTACGTCAGGCACGAAAGAAGCTAATACTAACTCAGCTAGCGTTTCAGACGATAATTCAGCTAGTCTGAGGCGTGAGCACGTCGAGCCAGAACCAGCAGTGAAGCGGAAAGGTAAGCGGGACACTGTCTCCTCACTCCTTTCTCGGTGAGGGAGAGGGGTCCCCCCAGATGTAACCCCGGGGGGCTCCTCTCTCCCCAGAGGGCGGCGGTCAGGTCCCCTTGGCTTTCTGACCCACACGGAGTCCAGTCCCTGGTTCTTCATCGGGACTGGATGTGGTGGGTGGCCCACTGTTGCCTTTTCACATCAGCTGGGCTAGGGCAGGCTGGTCACTGCGTGGTGACCCCAGTGTCCTTTCTGGGGTGGCGGGCGGAGCCCAGGTGGACTCGGGAACGACCCGAACCGAGCTTCAGAGTCACTGCTGGAGTCCCGTCGGCCCAGCCACACACCTCCCACGTTTCGTGTTCAAAGAGGACTTTTAAACAGCTCGGGACACTGCCCTGACCCGACGTTTCTGTCATGTCCTCGGGGTGTCCTAAGTCGCACCTTGGTGAGATTCTGCTCTGGGCCTGGCTTTTCTCTGCATCGAGAAAACATTGTGGTGAAAGTTGCATCCGGCGTTTGTCAGGCACGTGTCGGGCTCGGAGGGGACGTCCCGCAGCCAGCGTCTGCGGGCCGGGTGACACTTGTTGGCTCGTGCACGCCGCAGGCCGGGTGCATGGCAGGCCCGAGGCGGTGGGCGCGGGGACCCGGCCTGGGGGGCGCCGTGTGGTGAGGGGTGCTGGCCGGGAGCGTGGGGGCCACGGGGCCTCATGGGGCCGGGTGCGTGCTGGCTGAGCGGCTGAATCACACGTGGGTCGCGTCAGTTTGGTCCAGGCGGGGGCGGCCTGGGCCGTGTGGGCGGTGGGGGGACAGGCAGGTTCCGGGGTGCTCCGGGCAGGGTCTGCCCAGGGAGGGGGTGTGCGTGGGCGGGGAAAGAGGCAGAGCTGGTGAAGGGAAAGAGGCAGAGCTGGTGAAGGGTCCGGACGAGACCTGCGCCCCTGAGGCTGGAGCCCTCGCCAAAGGGCGGGGGACCCCGCCTGTGAAGGGGTGAGGCCGCTGTGAGCTCACCATCCGGGTGTCGGCCTTGAGCTCCAGCAGCTGCGGTGTGTCCCCAACCCGATGGCGTGAGTTTCGACGAGAGCTTAGGAGTCTGGGGTCCAGGGCCAGGCAGCACGGTGTCGAGGAGAGGGTCTGCTGCTACCTGCTTTGGCCCCAGGGCAGGCCCGTCCCGGGGTTGAGCCCAAGCCCCCCGTTGCCATCACCCCGTCCTTCCAGTGGTGCTGTCTGGAAGCGCCATTTCCGGGTGCTTCCTAACCACCAACCCACAGTTGCGCTGGGCCTGGCCCCTGCCGTGTCTGTCACTCTGTGCAGCGTGACCTCCAGGGGGCTCCTGTGTTCCCTACATATGGGCCCTGTAGGGCCTCCCGGTTCCCGTCGCCCCGGAGGCGTGGTCTCTCCTGTCCCTAGAGCCACCTTCTTTGGGGCACCATTCACGTGGCTCTATGACCGGTGACCAGAACGTTCTCAAGTGCGCCTCAGCGGGCAGGCCCGAGGTGTCCGAGGAGCACTCTTCCCCCTGTGGGTGCGTGTGTGCCCTCGGGGCGACCCCGGGTCCCTGGCGCTGACTCGGACCCGTGCAGCTTCAGTGCTTCTGCAAACGTGGTCGTGTCACACAGAGATTGTCCTCCTGTGACTTGGGGTCCACCCCACCCCTGCCGTGCTTCCACTCGTGTGCTTGTGGCCACGTAGGTCCACAAAAAGCTTTGTCCCCAAAAAGCAGCCCTTGAAGAAGGGTCCTGGGTGAAAAGAGCAAAGGTAGCCCATAGGGAGCTAGGCCGTGGCAGAGCCCTGCTGGCCAGCTCTGCGGGGAGGGCCCCGTCGCTCTTGTCCAGTCGTCAGAGTGCCCAGAGCCTTGTTTGCCAGGTCACCCCTCTCGTCCCTCGTGTCCCCGTCGGTCTGCTGGCGGCTCCCTGGGCGTATCAGCTGTTGCCGTGTATCTTTCATCTGTGTGTGTGATCCCCTCTCTTCGTATCCCTTTTGTCTTTTCACTAATGGCATTTTATGGGTCATAGTTTCCTTTCTTCTTTGTCTTTCCATCTTTGAAAACGAAGTGATCACAGTGGGACACTGGAAAAGGCTCCGAGGAAAGGGCCGTGTTTTCCCGACAGGCGTTTGTGTTACTTAGTTTGTGTTTTTCTCTAGTCCTGCTCGTTTCATATTCCGAGCTTCACTAAAACAAAAGTCGGTTTTCTGATGTGCCTTTTTTTTTTTTATTTTATTTTTTAGGTGACTCCCCTAGTGATACAGGTAAGGAATGGCCTGAACTAAATGTGTTTGCTATAAATTGTGTGTGTGTGTGTGTGTGTGTGTGTGTGTGTGTCTCAATATGAACATATACTCTCAGATTTGTTAAGGAACCATATGTGCACCACTTTAAGATTTAATCTACGCACCTTATGTTCCAGAAGAATGCATCTTAGGACTCTTTCCAGAGTAAAAAGTACATTTCTAAATTCAAATTTTGATTCATTCTATTCTCTAAAATATAAAGGCTTCTTACTTTAAATAGTGGGGTGAATTTAATTGCCTTAGTAGAGTTTGTTACTTACTGATTAAGTCTTTTCACCAAAATGAAGAAGCTTTATTCAGATTATAAAAACAATTTGGTCCATACCCAAAGTAGAATCTGTTTAAATGCAGAAAAACATGAAGAAGGAGATGAAAAGCACTGTTTCTCATGGAAATGACCGTCCTTCTAGAACCCCTGTCGTGTGTGTGTGTGTGTGTGTGTGTGTGTGTGTGTGTGGTGATGAGATACGCCCGTTACTGTTACACGTTGGAGTGATGACGTTTTGTGCAGAGGGCCCGGTGTGCGGCTGGAGTTACCCACCGCCCGTCACTAATACATGGTGGCAGGTGACCCTCTTGACACCGCTGATTACACACGTCCATCCTTCTCAGGTTGTAGCTGACCGGATCCACCCACCTTTTGAAAGAAATGGAATCGGTTTGTACTTCCAGGGTTTGAACGCCGTCTCCCAGATCTTCACCACCTCTAGAAACGACTGTTCTGTCTTCATTAAAATGATGGATGAATAAAGCTCGTTTGCATTTGCACTTACCTGATGGCTGTCTTTCAAGCACTTACCTATTTGTGTTTCTTCCTTTGTGAATTGCTGATGCGATTGTCACGCTTCAGAAGAAGTCGGACCTTCTGTCCAGGAGAAATCCGAGCTGCCGAGCGAGCTTCCGGCCAACATCAGGTCTGTGGCCAACGTGCTCTCTCTTTGCACCTTCTGCCGTTTGTCCGGTGCTTGAGCTTAATTATGAGGAAATACCTGTACAAAGAACGCAAAAACCGTTTGCTTAATTTTCACATGCTGGGTATAAGTAACTACACATAGGGCATTTTAAAGATTTAGGGAAATTCATAATTATGGTAATGTTTTGATTACTTTTTGGATCTTAAATTTAATGAAAATATAGGATTAAAAGACGGATACTTCCAACTTGTCAGGTTACTGGAATGTTCTTAATGCTCTGCAGACTGCGTCCTGACCAGTTGACGGTGGGAGATTAGCGATGACATTGACCTGGGTTTTCTGTCGTCCCCTTTGAAATGTGCAAGTGTGTCACATTCCCTCTCTGGTTTTCCAATATCTGGGTTTAGAAAACCACCTCGGCCTGGGAGTGCGAGACCAGCGCCTCCCCGGGTGAAGCGTGAAGACGGGGCGGAGGCGCTCACGGCGGACAGGTGAGGCCTCTGCTGCGAGGCGGGGTGAGGGTGGAGAGGGCTTCCTGATGGGGGAGTGTGTGTGGGAGGGGTTCGGGGCACGCCGGGGGCGGTGGGGGGGGGGGGAGAGCACGGGGCGAAGCGAGGCTGGGCCCCTCCGGGGGCAGGATGATGCTTTTGAGGGTTGAAGGGCCTGGTGCCGGAGAAACGTGTACTGTTTCAAGAGCTCACGCCCAATCACAGGTTCCCTCCTGACCTTGTACAAGGTCCCCGAAGCCAGGAAGAGGGTGTGCACGTGTGCATGCGAGCCTGCATGTGTGTGCGTGCACTTGGCTGTGCTGTGATCGTGGGGAGGGAGTTACGGGTGCTCGGTGAAGCGTGGTTGTGTTAGGTCGGGAGGAGGAGAAGGCAGGTGGGAGCCGCAGTGCGTTTGGTCTGGAGGCTTGTGGTCCAGGCACAGGTGCAGCAGGAGTTAGTGTGCGAGCAGAGGGGAGCTGACAGCGGCCTGCAGTGGGGTGGCAGCGGGCGGGGCAGTTCCTGAGAGTGGCCACGGGAGGCCTGAGAGAGCCCTAGGATGGAAGCGGTCACCTGGGGGGACAGGGCCAGGCCTGCGGGCTGGGCAGCTGGGTGTTAGGCTGACTCAGACCGGTGGTAGGACTCGGGGGAGAGGAGGTGCTGGGCAGGGAGCAGGACCCAGAAAAGTGGGACCAGGGGAGGCTGCTGTGTTCCTGGGAGAGACCCAGAAGCAGGGGTCTGTGGCCACATTGCCACCCCTGCCCTGGTGTTGCAACTTGGAAGAACAGGGCCCTCCAGGTGAGGGGCTGCTGGCGGAGGGCTGGTGTCCAGAGAGTGTGGCCAGGGGAGGGGCAAGGCTCTGGGTGGGGGAGGCTCTGGGGGCCCTTGTGAGATAGGGGCACAGGGAGGGGGCTGGGTGAGGACCAGAGGCCAACATTAGTGGGGGCACAGAGGGCAGGACTCACAGGGACCCAGGCCTGCATTCTGTGATGTTCTGGAGGTGGTTGGTGGTTGAACTCCTCCCCTGGCGCCCGGGGTGCATGGGATTGATGCAGACGTGTGGCCAGCACATTCCTGTGTGATGTGATTTCTGGTGCTCCAGGACAGGGAGTGGCAAAGCCGTGGCCAGTGTAATTGTGGATGCACAGAACTCCGACGGTGAGGAAGACGACCAGTTTGTGGTGGAGGCCGCCCCCCAGCTCCCTGAGATGTCCGAACTTGAAGTGGTGAGTTAACGGCAGCGTGTTTTTGTAGTTGTGCTTGGACGACACTGGAATCCACGCCCTGCATTCAGGTTCCGGAGACGAACGTTCCTCTAACCTTTCAGTTGGATGTCCGCCTTCTTTACTTTTGTCGTTGCTTTGGGGACCTCCGCAGAGGCAGGATTTCGAGAATCAGCTTTTTCCTCCTTCCTTTCCTGCCCAGGTGCCAGCGGTAGACGTGGAGGAAGAGGAGAAACACGGTGAGTGTGGGGTGCGCACAGCTGCGCGCGGGAGGGGTCCCGTGCCCCGGAGCTCTGAGCGCCCCGTGTCGGCCAGGGTTCTGAGGAGCATCGGTGAGACACCGCAGCACGGATGGGCTCCTCCTCGGCTGGTGGCTCGTAGTCCCGGATTCGAGGGGCGCAGCGCCCCGGGACCCTGGGGCTCGGTCAGTAGCTTCCAGCGTGGCGTGGGGTTAGGGTAGAGGTTCGACCTCTGAGGTTGTTTCCAAATCGACAATATTTGTAATATTTGTTCTCTTCCCAAATGTCTTTGACTTCAAACGGTTGCAAAAGCAGGAAGAGTCTCCTAATGAACCCCCTTGTACCCATCACATGGCTTCAGCCGTGATCGGCTCATCTCGTTTTCTCTAAGCCTCTGCCTGCTGCAGACCCCCATTCCCCACGGTGTTTTCTTTGTTTTGTTTTTAAGTTTTTATTTATATTCCACTTGGTCAACATATATTGTAATGTCAGCATCAGGAGTAGCATTCAGTGGGGCACCTGGGGGGCTCAGTCACTTGAGTGTCCGACTTCGGCTCAGGTCATGATCTCGCAGTTCGCGGGTTCGAGCCCCGCGTCGGGCTGTGTGCTGACAGCTCAGAGCCTGGAGCCCGCTTCGGATTCTGCGTCTCCCTCTCTCTTTCTCTGCCCCTCCCCTGCTAGTGCTCTGTCTCTCTCTCTTTCAAAAATAAACATTAAAACACAATTCTTCAAAAGGAGTAATAGCATTCGGTGGTTCATCCCTTGCATAAAGACCCAGTGCTCAATCCTGACAAGCTCCCTCCTCAATGCCCATCACCCCTCTGACCCATCCCCCACCCGCCTCCCTCCATCACCCTCAGTTTGTTCTCTTTCGTTAAGAGTCATGGTTTGTTTCCCTCTTTTTTCCCCCTCCCATGTTTGTTTTGTTTCTTAAATTCCATGTATGAGTGAAATCATATATTTGTTTTTCTCCGATTTATTTCACTTAGCATAATATACTCTAGTTCCATCCATGTTGTTGCAGATGGCAAGATTACCTTCTTTTTGATGGCTGAGTAGTATTCCAGTGTGTGTGTGTGTGTGTGTGTGTGTGTGTGTGTGTGTGTGTGTGTATACCACATCTTCTTTATCCATTCGTTAGTCGATGGACATTTGGGTTCTCTCCATAGTTTGGCTATTGTTGATAGTGCTGCTATAAATATTGGGGTGCATGTGCCCCATCAATTCTGTATGTTTCTATCCTTTGGGTGAATACCTATTCATATTTATCCAAATTACCCAATTGCTGGGTCATAGGGTAGTTCTATTTTTAACTTTTTGAGGAACCTCCATATTGTTTTCCAGAGTGGCTACACCAGTTTGCATTCCCACCAACAGTGCAAAAGAGTTCCCCTCTCTCTGCATCCCTGCCAACACCTGTTGTTTCTTATGTTGTTAATTTTAGCCACTCTGATAGGTGTGAGGTGGTATCTCAGTGTGGCTTTGATTTGTGTTTCCCTGATGATGAGTGACATTGAGCATCTTTTCATGTGTCTGTTGGCCATCTGGATGTCTTCTTGGGAAAAGTATTCATGTCTTCTGCCCATTTCTTCACTGGATTATTTGTTTTTTGGGTGTTGAGTTTGATAAGTTCTTATAGATTTTGAATACTAACCTTTTATCCAATATGTTGTTTGCAAAGATCCTCTCCTATTCCTTTGGCTGCTTTTAGTTTTGTTGGTTGTTCCCTTTGGTGTGCAGAATCTTTTTGTCTTGATGAAGCCCCAGTGGTTCATGCTTGCTTTTGTTTCTTTTGCCTCCGGCCATGTGTCTAGTAAGAAGTTGCTGTGGCCGAGGTCAAAGGGGTTGCTGTCTTTGTTCTCCTCTAGGATTTTGATGGTTTCCTGTCTCCTCCAGATTGTTTTCAAGTCCTGGAGAAGATCATTTCTTCTGTTAACATGTCATGTTAACATGTCCCTCTAAAAGAGAAGGGCTCTTTAAAAATATATATATAACTATAATTCTACTGTGGTAACAAAACAATTTCTTAATGTCAGCAAATACTGTTTTCCTAGTTGTTTTGTATATTTTTTCTACTTTGAGTCAGAATCCAAATAAGGTCCCTGCGTTGCAGCTGATTGATGTTAACTCTTAGGTCTCTCTTAACCTCCCTCCCCTTTTCCCTCATAATGTATTTGTTGAAGAAGCTGGTTGGTTGTCCGTAAGAGTTTCCCACAGTTGGGTGTTGCCTGTGATATGCCTGTGGTTTTTCACATGCTCTTCTGTGCTTGTAACTTGGTTCTAGAGACCCAATCAGGTGCCAGAATACTTAGTAGGTGGTGGTGCTTCTTCCTGACGTCTGCGTCTCTCTCTGCTTGTGATGTTAGCCTGGTGGCAGGACGGACCTGCCCTTCCTCAAGGTTAGCCGGAGGACGCCATCGTGCACAGCTTTGCCTCCCCAGCCGTGGCCCCAGGGCTCAGTCTCTATGGGAAAGGTGGGCGGCATGATTCATGCTCTCCCTTTGTTGATGGGTTTTCCTGAGTTTGTTTCCTGTCGCCATCCAAGCTGACTGTTGAGGGTTGGTGTTGATACCTGTATGAAATCACAGGTTTCCTTTTTTTTTTTTTTTATTTTTTTAAATTTTTTTAAAATTTTTTTTAATTTTTTTTTTTTTCAACGTTTTTTATTTATTTTTGGGACAGAGAGAGACAGAGCATGAACGGGGGAGGGGCAGAGAGAGAGGGAGACACAGAATTGGAAACAGGCTCCAGGCTCCGAGCCATCAGCCCAGAGCCTGACGCGGGGCTCGAACTCACAGACCGCGAGATCGTGACCTGGCTGAAGTCGGACGCTTAACCGACTGCGCCACCCAGGCGCCCCATGGGTTTCCTTTTAATACACGTAATGTGCTTCATTTCAAGCCAAGTCAGTCTTTCTCATCAGTGTTCCGACTGTCCAGTGTTGACTCCGTGGAGCCTGTTCGAGTGGCTGTCTGGGACCTTTTGACACATCCCGGGAGACTTTGCAGCTTCCTCGTCTTCTGATATGGGGAAGATGTTTCAGTCTCGCTCTGCGTGTTTCCCGCCCCATATCTGGAACCTTCCATCTCTCCACGGAGCCTGGCTGCATGTTGCCTCTGGATTGGCCATTGTGTCTAGGGGTTTTCTTACCTTTTTTAAGACGAGAAAAATGTATCCAAGTTCACGTTGGCATTTCTTTTTTTTTTTTTTTTTTTTTTTTTTAAATTTTTTTTTTTAACGTTTATTTATTTTTGAGACAGAGAGAGACAGAGCATGAACGGGGGAGGGGCAGAGAGAGAGGGAGACACAGAATTGGAAACAGGCTCCAGGCTCTGAGCCATCTGCCCAGAGCCTGACGCGGGGCTCGAACTCACGGACCGCGAGATCGTGACCTGAGCCGAAGTCGGGCGCTTAACCGACTGAGCCACCCAGGCGCCCCACGTTGGCATTTCTAACGCAGCTTTACTCTTTAGAGTTTTTCCTAAATCTTTGATTTTATACATGCATATCTGTCTCATGCCCCGCATCCTGGCTCCTAGCGCCATCAGCCGTCCGATTGCTGTCCCCTACGGCACGCACAGCACTTGGAGAACGCCACCACCGGTAATGAGCCGCAACAGATGACTGAAAACACTAGGAGTTTTCTTGGTAGGTCTGTCTGTTCTCAGGGTGCGTCCCACTGGGGACGGACAACCAGTTAACGGAACAGTTCTTTGTTAGGCTACGCTTGCCACTTTGATGTTAAGTTTCTTAGTTTCATTTTGGCTTCAGTTTTTAGGCATTGAAAAATTGGATTTAATTTTGTTTTATGTATGTAAAGTAGTCACTTGTTTCCAAGGTCAAATGTACCAAGCAAGATAGATTCAGAGATTCGGGGCTTCTGCCCTGTCCTCTCCCTCCCTCTGTAGGAAACAGAAATACGGCTTATACTTTCCTTTAAAAAGTATATGTGAATGTGTGTGTGTGTGTGTGTGTGTGTGTGTGTGTGTGTGTTCACCGGGATCTATGCTTCTCCATCTGGCTTTTGTCACTGGGCAGCGTGTGCTGGCATTTGCTCTGCAGCGGTGCGGGGAAGTGGCTTCACCCCTGCCCCCAGCCCCGGCCTCCCTCACCGACCAGGTGCTTGGGGTTTACTCAGCCAGTTTCATGTTGATGTACATTTGGGTGAGATGGTGTTTTAAAGAAAATGGTGGTTTTTTTTTTTATGGTATTTACCCCGTGGGTAATTCTTTTTTTCTAAGGAAGCTGAAGACTCTTGACTTAATATAAAAGGAGTATCTTGTGCTTAGAACCAGCTCAGAATTGTCACACGTGTTTGCAACACTTACCTGTTTAATTTACTCTTCCTCTTCATCCTTTTCCATTTACAAAGTTGTTTTTTTCACCTTTGAGGAGCTCATTTCTTTGAAACGCTGAAATTTTTTAAAATTTAAATCCAAGTTATTTAATATACCGTGTAATAATGATTTCAGGAATAGAATTTAGCGACTCATCCCTTACATACAACACCCAGTGCTCATCCCAAGAAGTGCCCTCCTCAGTGCCCCTCACCCCTTTACCCATCCCCCCTCCCACAACCCCTCCAGTAACCCTCTGTTTGTTTTCCATATTTAAGAGTCTCTTAGGTTTTGTCCCTCTCCCTGTTTTTATCTTGTTTTTGCTTCCCTTCCCTTATGTTCATCTGTTCTGTGTCTTAAAGTCCTCATGTGAGTGGAGTCATATGATGTTTGTCTTTCTCTGACTAGTTTCACTTAGCATAATACCCTCCAGTTCCATCCACGTCGTTGCAAGTAGCAAGATTTCATTCTTTTTGATTGCCAAGTAATACTCCATTATATATATGAACCACATCTTCTTTATCCATTCATCCATTGATGGACGTTTGGGCTCTTTCCATACTTTGGCTCTTGTCGATACTGCTGCTGTAAACATTGGGTGCATGTTCCCCTGCGAATCTGCATTTTTGTATCCTTTGGATACCTAGTAGTGAAACACTGAAATTTTATCCTTAATTTCCACCACCAGCTACTTATCAGTGTATTGCAGACTCTCTTGCACCAAATAAAGATTATTTGAAGCTGTTTTCAGTATAGAAAGAGGAAGAACAAGAAATTAGTGTCCTCCCCACCCCCTCCCCGTTTAGAATGGAAGGGCTCCTCAGGGCGGACAATAACATAAAACCGCTGATTCTCAACAGGAGGGCTTGTGAAGAAGATTCTGGAGACCAAGAAAGACTATGAGAAGCTTCAGCAGCCGCCCAGACCTGGAGAGAAGGTAAGGAGGGCTTTCTGCAAAGGCTGCACACACTTGGAAGGTTCCCCCCACCTCCTCGGCCGGGAGGATAGAAAACTCAGGGCTCCTCCAGTGTGTCCCGGGTGGGGCCGCGGCCTCGCCCGGGGGCTCGGGAGTCAAGGCCAGAGGCCTGTTCTGCTCTGACCCCGTGGCCGTCCCCTTCCTGCCTGGTGCATCCCGTCTCCCTGCTTGCAGGGCCGGGAGGCTGGCCGCCTGGCCCTGGCCGATGGCAGGAGAAGAGCCTGGGCAGCTTCCGGTCTGGCTTTTCAGTCTACCTGCTGTTAGTATGTGGCCTCCAGCGGTCTTGCTTACCGGTGTGGGACGTCCTTTTGTCGGGACCCACGGGCTTCCCGCCAGCCGCCACCCCTGGGCGTGTGACCCTGGCCAGGTGCCTCCAACGTCACGGCCAGGTTTCTGTTACAGCCACTTTAAAAAATCAGAGTGTATCTTCACTTACTGGTTTTTTAATAGAAAGATGTTTTTTGGATAGTTTTGCTGGCAGCCAGTAATTCCAATAAGTTTTACACACACACATGCACACGTGGATAATTCTGCCTAAAACGTCCTAGTTTGTCATGAAGATGTGGCCCGAAGCCGCCAGTGAGAAGACTGGTGAGAGTGACATTCGAAGGGCCCCTGTAGTGTCACGGGGAGGGGGAGGGGCGGGGGGGTAATGCTGCTGAGGCCTCGCTGGACAGCCCCCGCCGCGCTGGCTCCTCTGCGGCCTGTTGTCTGTTGCTGTGGAATTTTAATGTGTCCTGCTCCCGTTCAGGCCTGCGGAGCTGGCCTGGTGTCCCTGGCCGTGTTCCTGGCACTTGAATGTGTCCCTCCAGGCTGTTCCTGGAGGTAACCTTTGAGGCTTCGCTTGGTTTAAATTTTATAGCCTTGGTTTTTATGCACAGCACGCTAGGTCTCTGCTTCAGACTTCCTTGGAAGAGTCCACTTCAGAGTAGGTATTTTGACTTTAAAGATACAAGGAAAAAAACGTCCTTGTTTGGTGAACAATTTGCTGCTTTAAAAAAAGGACAGTTAGTATGGGGGTGCCTGGGTGACTCAGGCGGTAGAGTATGCAACTCTTGATTTCGGCTCAGGTCCTGATCTCACGGTTGTGGGATCGAGCCCCTGTTGGGCTCTGCGCTGGGCGTGAAGCCTGCTTCGGACTCTTTCTCTGCCCTGCCCCTTCTGCTGTGTGCACAGGAGCGCTCGCTCGCGCGCTCTCTCTCAGAAAAATAAAAAAGTACAGTTTATTTTTTTTCTCATTATTTTTAACATTTATTTTTGAAAGAGCGCAAGTGGGGGAAGGGCAGAGAGAGAGGGAGACACAAGACCGGAAGCAGGCTGCAGGCTCCGAGCCGTCAGCACAGAATCTGACGCGGGGCTTGAACTGAAGAACTGCAAGATATGACCTGAACTGAAGTCGGTTGCTCAACCCACTGAGCCACCCAGGCACCCCAAAAAAGTACAGTTTAGTAAGTGTTTCAAGGTCTGTGTATTACAGGCAGGGGAAACGCATGCTGCTGTGTTTTCTTTAGTGTGTTGGTAAATGTCAGGTTTACATTTCACTGACTGGTCTTCTAAAAACCTCTTAGAGATTTTTAAATAAAAGAAATTAAAACACACCGGAAAAGTTGATGTCTTTTCTGCCTTCGCCCCAGGCCCATTGTCCCCAGGGCAGTCACAGGGAGGAGCTGGTGTGAGCCTTACTTGATAAGCAGTTCCTACTGCTTCGGGGGTTTTCGGTGCTTCCCCCCAGTGCTGGTACGTTTGCTGGTCGCTTTCTTCAGGCCGCAGTGTGCTTCTGAGACCTCCCCCGTTTGGATACCTGTGGATCTAGCTTGTTCCTCTTAACTGGTAGCTAGTATTCCGTGGTTTATTAATTGTTTTATTGATGGATGTCGTGTTGACTCCGCCTTCCACTGTTGTGAACACGCCTCCACGTCTCCAGGCAGATGGGAGCCAGTGTCTCCGGGAACAGTAGTCAGCAAACATTTTCTGCAAAGGGCCACGCGGTAAATATTTTAGGCTTACGGGCCATGCAATCTATTGCAACTTCTCAGCTCTGCTGATAGCCTGAAAGCAGCCCTAGGGAGGACAACAGGAAACGGTATGCGTGGCCGTGTTCCAATAAAACTTTATTCACAGCAGCGGGGACCCAGCCTGGGGCTGGGGTTTGCGACCTTGCTTTAGCGTCTGTGCCCAGACCCAGAGCTCCTGAGCGTGCACAGAGCTTTGATTTCACCCCATACCGCCAAATTACTCCCCGAGTGGCTGCACTGATTTACTCTCCCAGTGGAGTGAGACTCTGTTTCCACACGTCTGTGCCATCCACAGTCAGGACGGTGAACGTGTGCGTCGCCCTCCACAGTGGCCTGTGCCCTTCGGAATCCCTTCGATCACCTCTCCCCACGCCCCGCTCCCGCCAGGACCCGCCAGCTGCTCCTCTGCTCCTGGTCACTCTTGTTTGTTTCCCAGAATCACAGATGGTGGAGTCACATGGCGTGTGCTCCTTTTCGGTCTGGCTTCTTTCAGTCATCGTGTTACTTTGAGATGTATCCATTTTTCAGCATGTGTCCTTTTGCTTGCTGAGTCGTGAGCACGTTGTAAGATACACCCACTGCAGTTGTAAGGATTTATCATCCTCTGTAGTGGGTGTATCCATTTGTCAGTTGACGAGCCGTCGGGTTGTTTCCAGTTTCGGCCAGTTACATTCCCTTACGAGCCCTTGTGGGGACAAACCCTTTCGTTCCTTTGGGTGAACACCTAAGAGTAAGATTGCTGGCTCACGTGGTAAACGTATATTTATCTTTTCCGGGAACCCGCCGGGCTGTTTTCCAAAGTGGTTGTACCATTTACATTTCCACCACAGCAGAGGAGAATTCCAGCTTCCCCACGTCGTCGTCAGCACTCGGAACGGTCAGTCTTTCTAATTTTTTGTGTTTTAATTTGCATTTCCTTAATGGCTGATGATTATTCTCTCTTCACTGCTGGTTCCCCCTCTTGCTCTTTTCTTCGTATTGAAGTCTTAATGTTGCTAGCTTTTCTGTTCTCTTGAACGAATCCTTTCTTTTTGTTTTGCCAAGTCAATTTCTCGAGTGAGTATATTCTGTTTTCCTATTTCCTTTTTGAGTCTCTTTGGGTAATTCATATTTGAATCAGTTAGGATTAGGTTCACCTATGAGTGAAGGAGAGATCGAAAACATTAGTGGCTTAAATGACGTGGAAAGTGCTTTAGCTCCTGAGTCAGAGTCTGGAGGTGGCGCCCGTGTGACCCCCGTGCCTCAGGGCACCTCATGGGCCAAGGCAGCTGTCCCAGGTCCAGCCAGGACTGCCTGCCAGCCAGCAGGAAGGGGAGAAGGAGAAAAGCATGCCCCTTTCCTTCCAGACTCTTTCTTGGAAGCTGTGCCTACCGCTTCCACTTCCGCGATAGCGGCCAGGTCTTTGTCACTAAGGGACCAGGAAGTGAAATCTTTATTCCAGGAGTCAGCGTGCTCAGTTAAAAATCAAGGTTTTCACATAGACGAGAATTTGCCAAAATTCCTCACTGCCTGGAGTGCTCAGAAGATGATATTTGCAAGGCACATGGGTGAGTGGAGGAGGCTGGCTGCCTGGCTAGGGCCCGAGGGTTTCTGGAACCAGCATCTCCCACATGCGGGCTGCACATGGGGCAAAGAAGCTTTGCTGTAGAGGCGAGAGCGGAAATCGGCGTCCCCTGGCTGTGCCTTCTCCAGCCTTTCTCCAGGCAACTGTTGCGTCCACGTTTTCCAAAGTCGTGACATAAACATGTTTCAGCTGTGCCTTTATGATTTTAAAAATACGCCTACAGTTCCAGTTTTCCTTTTCTTCCCAAAATTTTGTGTCTTTTTACCTTGAGACTTTAAAGCAACAGTTGAAATAGACACCCTCTAGCAAAGGATCAACTTTTGGTTTTGTAGATAGACAACTTTTGTTTTCATTTCATTGATTTCTATTCTTTATTTTTCCTTTTAATTTCCTTGGTTATTTATGTTTTTAGTCCTTGTGTAAAATACTTAGCTCTTTTATTTTTAGCCTTTATCATTTTATTTTATTTTATTTTATTTTATTTATTTATTTTTTTTGAGAGGGAGAGAGAGCATGAGTCAGGGAGAGGGGCAGAGGGAGAGGGAGACCGAATTGTAAACAGGCTCCACGCTCAGTGCAGAGCCTGCCTCGGGGCTCAACCCCACGACCCTGGGATCATGACCTGAGCTGAAATCGAGAGTCGGACGCTCCACCGACTGAGCCACCCAGGTGCCCGAGTCTTTGGCATTTTTAAAAATTAATTAATTAATCTATCTGTTTTAAGTTTATTTATTTATTTTGAGAGAGAGAGAGAGAGAGAGAGAGAGAACAAGAGTGCAAGAGCAGGGTTGGGGCAGAGAGAGAGGGCGAGAGAATCCCAAGCAGGCTTCGTTCTGTCAGTGTGTAGCCCAGTGTGGGGCTTGAGCTCGTGAATCGCGAGATCATAACCTGAGCCAAAGTCGGGCACTTAACCAACTGAGCCACCCCGGCGCCCCCTGAGTTCTTGTCATTTTAAACAAATATATGTAAGGCCGTACATTTCTCTTTAAGCATGCTTTATCTTTGAATTTTTAATATGAATATTAACAGTTCCTTGAACTTTAAGATGAAATACTTTATTTCTTTTTATCACGTGGGGTATTAAGGAGTCTGTTCCATAGCTTTGAAACGTAAGGGTTTTTAAAAAGTCTTTTTACTGGCGATTTCTAATACAATCTCACGTTCAAAGAATATGGTCTATATAAGATCGATTATCTGGAGTCGAGCTTTCTCTGAGGCCTAGTCTGAGGGCAGTTTTCACAGGTGTTCCGGAAAGCTCGCAAGGTGTGTGTACCTTCCGTACTTCGGATCCAGACTCCGACGCGCCTGGTTTGCTGAGAGGCGGCTGTGAGAATCTCTTCGAGCTGCGTCGGCCGCGTCTGCCTGTTGCCGTTATTGGTTTATACATACCCGTCGTAATAGTAATTGCTTGCCTTCTCTGTCTCTCACTTAAAACTCAAACGGTAGAGGTTTCCTCTGCTTTTCACATAAATCGTAGTTGCCTTTAGTCTCGGTACTTTGTATTTTCTTTGGAGGCAGCGTGTGTTTTCAGCATGCCTGTAGCCCAGCTGTCTCTCCAGCCGGTCTTTGAAGTTGTGTTGGAAGAAAAGCTATTTCTTATTGCACTAATGGACTTGAATAACACATTATAGAATAAATATGTGAATCAGGCCGCTTTGGGCATTTTCTTCATTGTCCTGACCAACTTGCTCTCTTTTCAAGAGGAAATATAAACTCTGCTAAGAGTAAGATACGAAGCCCATGCCAGCATTTTTTTTCCTTCACATCTATGAAGGAGTTTTTGAAAACCAGCCAGAAGAGCAGTTTTATTAGTGTTTCTTACGCTTTAAAAATACTTGCTTTTTGAACGTCATAAATAAGATGCTTGAGAGTGATAGGGGGCAATTCAGAGATGGTTCCCTCACCGGGAAGTGCTGCTCGGGGTTTCTCGGGCCTGCTTCTGTCTCCTCCTACATTCTCTTTCGGGTTTCTCCACGTCGTGTCCGTTCTAATCGAATGTAAATTTTAGATCCTTTTTCTTTTCATTCAGATTATTTTTTTAAATTTATTTATTTTGAGAGTGATGGTGTGAGTTGGGGTGGGGAGAGAGAGAGAGAGAGAGAGAGAGAGAGAATGAGAATCCCAAGCAGGCTCCCTGCCACCAGCCCAGAGCCCAGTGTGGTGCTTGAACTCATGATCCATGAGACCATGACCTGAGCTGAAATCAAGAGTCAGACACTTAACTTGACTGAGCCACCCAGGCGCCCCTGATTCAAATTCTTTATTTTGAAATAGAGTATTTCTCTTAGTGGATTCTTTTTTAGTTTATTTAAAGTTTTTGTGATTTTACTCTCTTCACCTTTTTAAAAAAATTTTTTTAATGTTTGTTTTTGAGAGAGAGAGAGAGAGACCAAGAGTGAGTGGGGGAGGGGCAGAGAGAGAGAGAGGGAGACACAGAATCCAAAGCAGGCTCCAGGCTCCGAGCTGTCAGCAGAGAGCCCGATGCGGGCCTCAAATTCACGACCCGTGAAATCATGACCTGAGCCAAAGTTGGACACTTAACTGACTGAGCCACCCTCCCCTACTCTCTTCACCTTCTTTCTTGGCCACGTAAACTGCATCTTCTGGAGGTTGTACATCTTTTCACATGTGAAGTTGGTGTGTGTGTTTAATTTGACGTGAATGTATGTATTTTACTGCCCTTCTCGGTGAAAGTTGTAACGAGGGACTAATGTAGCTATCAGCTGTCTATAGAGATTATGGACAGTCATCTGAAAGAAGCATTTCTGTGGGAATGTGTATCTTGACTCTTGACATGACCTTTTTTTTAATGTTTATTTTTGAGAGAGAGAGAGAGAGAGAGAGAGAGAGCGGGGGAGGGACAGAGAGAGAGGGAGACCAAGAATCCCAAGCAGGCTCCACACCGACCGCACAGAGCCCGATGTGGGGCTTGAACCCATGAACTGGGTGGGGAATCGTGAGATCATGACCGGAGCCAAAGTTGGACGCTCAACCTACTGAGCCACCCAGGCACCCCTTGAAATGACTCTTGACGGATGAAATGACCTTATCACGCACATGTTGTATTTTAGTTACAGTAAGTCGTATATAGTGAACAATTTGTTAGGTAAATTCTTACATGAACGTCGGGGATTTCTATTTTATTCCCTTAGCTTGGCGATCTGAATACATCTTTAAGTTATGTCTCATTTTGGTCACTAGGTGGTGCAGTTTCATCACAAATACTTGAACCCTGTCTGAAAAATGCTCTTCAGAATCCCCCCTTAACTGAAATTCTGCACCTGATAAAAAGTATGTTTAGTTTGGACGTTTGTGGTCCCAGTATTATTGGGAAAATAGAAATACTTTTTCCATTTAAATTTCTATGAAGGAAACAGGGGACACATACTACGATGTTCTTCACTGATGAGACTTCGGTGGCCAAACGGGGAACCACTGACCCTGACTTTAGTCAGAAAGGGTGAGTTTTTGTTTATTTCAGGAAATAAGGCCATCGCTTCATGTTCCCAAGAAGTGCAGTTTCTTCCAGTATGCAGGCTGTGGATTTTAGATTTTAGATGTAAAACTAGATTGTCACCAGCAAATTATCAACAATATCACTTAAAAATATTTACAGATACATGCCGTGGATATATCCTAGACTGTGAAAATGGTGTGGAAACCATCAAAATATCACATGTATGTAAACTTTGTGAAGATCATTGCGAGTAAATAGGCCTTCTTTGTGTAAACAAAGGTCATAATGTGGATAAAGTATCGGAGTCCTTTTCCTGAAAATACATATGTGTGACTTAAAATTGGATTGCAAAACTGTGACTAGCTGTAGTCTTAAAAACATTTCCAACTCAAATACCCATCGTCTTCTGTTTCGTACGTTCACTCAGGGAATGGTAACACAAATAAAGATTTTATTTTTACTCAAAACGTCAACTTGAAATCCGTATCATTATATTTGTCACTTTTCTAGATTTAGTCAGTTTTGGCCTGACCAGTCATTGTGGCCTCGTGTCCATCGATATCCTATCTGCTTTGTGTAAACAAGTCTTGAGTTTGACTTTCACAGCCTGAGTCTGTGGAGCTGGGGGCTCAGTGCAGGTGCCAGTGTTTACACATGGTCCCTGCAGCACGTTAATGAGGGATCGAGTTCTAGCCTCGGGAAGAAAATCAGTTAGTGAGGATTAGAATGCAGATCGAGGTCAGTCACAGTGACTGTAAAAGGCGGGTGAAGCTCAGCGCACCCCAGTGCGCTTGTGCGGAGAGCAGTCGGGGAGCAGTTCTAGAAGCTACGGCCGCCCAGCGAGAGTGGGCCTGCCGCGGGGCAGACTGGTGAGGCCCCGGCCCTGCTGGAGTGTTCTCTCCGGTTTGCAGAGCCGTGAAGACTTTCAGAAGTACCCAGTGAGCCCTCACGAAGGTGTTAAAGGGAAAAAGACCCTTGGAGAGGAGAGGCTTACCCGCGATCGGGCTCAGCCTGGGCGAGCCATTGGCGTGGTCTGGCTTCATTCTTGTCTGGGAGCCATGTTGCTGGGCGGGGGCCCTGGGGTCTCTGCTTGCCCGGGGGCGAGGGGGGGGGTTCCTCAAGTGACAGCGGTGAGGAGAGCCACGGCAGCTCTCCCCTCTTGGGTCTCGTCCCCACACGGGACCACCTCCAGTGTCACCCTGGCGCCCGGCACCCACAGGGTCGGGGCGCCCCAGCACCCGGCCCCAGGCCTTGTGCTCCAGGCCTATGTCCCACCTGTCATCTGGCTCCTGGACACAGGGTCTTAACTCAGGAAGGCACACGGGCTCCTTGGCCACAGCAGGCGGGTCTCAGATTTCCAGGAAGCCCCGCACGTGTTGGGACACAGGCCCTGTCGTGCGTGGAGCTCTCGGCTGTAGGTGGAGCAGTTGTTTCCAGAGTTATTTTCATCCCGAAATTCCATGTTTCTTGGCTTCGCTTTAGACAAATTTATTTCTTGGTGACTTTTTTCCTTATTCTTATTTTTGTCCTTTCTAAAACGTACACATTTGTGCTCATTGTTTTAAGTGAGAAATGCATTTGTTTTATTTTCTGAGTTCCCATCTGTGTTGTTCCTGCCTGTTTGCTTCTGACTTGAGAAGCAGCTTCCCGTGAAGCACTCTGCTGCCCGAGGGACAGGCTTGGCGGATAAATGACCCGTTAACCCGGGCGACATGGGCTCAGAAGGGGCCGACATGGCCAACCAGTGACATGGCTTTATCCCTTTTCTCTGGGAGATGGGTTTCAAGGCAATTTTTAGGGTAAAAAACTGAAATGCTTGACATCACAATACATACTTTGATTTCCTACTTGTAGCAGTGATGCACGTATAATTTTTCATATTGGAGCATTATCAAGGTTTTCTGATTGAATTCTCCAAACCTTTCTTTCTGGCCAAAGACCCCTCCCCACCAGCCGGGACCCCTTAAATAACTAACAGAGCCTCTTGGAAAGCCTTCTCACCGAGGCCAGGACTGACAGCCACTTAGTGAAGAGCTTGCATTATGTCAGGGTTTTGCTCTACATAAGCCTTAAACTTCACAGAAAATTCTTGGGGCGCCTGGGGGGCTCAGTCGGTTAAGTGTCTGACTTCGGCTCAGGTCATGATCTCAGGGCTAACGAGTTCGGGCTCTGCGCTGACAGCTCAGAGCCTGGAGCCTGCTTCTGATCCTGTGTCTCCCTCTCTGTCCCTCCCCCACTCAGGCCCTCATGCTCTCTCTCTCTCTCCCGAAAATAAGAATGAACATTAAAAATTTCTGATTTCACAGAATATTCTTAAATCCCTTACAAGAAAAAAATTAAGATAAAACAGAAATGTGTTTATTTCAGACATTTGGTTTTCTGTAAATGATGAATAAAATACACCGCGTGTTAACGCATGGTCTGAAGTTCACTCTTATAGGTGTGCTTCCTGTTACAAACACGATGCATTCTAAATGTTTTCTTCATTAGGTTTTGAAACTCAGGAGTAATTTCCAAATACGCATATTTTTGGTACTCACTAGGTTTCCAGGTAGCTTGTGAAAGCTTTGTTGTACTACAAATAGAGTTCATTTGCATTGAAAGATGATACAAAATTATGTTGTAATTGTAACAAATAAGCCAAATGGAGTTAATCATTTTACACAGCGTTAAAAGCAACTTTTGAAGAGAAGCAGATTTAGAAGCAGGTCAAACATTTTAAGTTGTGAGGGGCACTTTTGGGAACTTTCAGATCCTCCCGAGATCTGATCACCGTGTTGAAGGTCCTGGCAGAGCATGTCGCGTTGTCCTCGCGGGGTCGGCCCTGCTGGGCCCATTTGGGGCCTTGTGGGTTGCGCTCAGCCTCCAGCAGGTGGAGCGGCCCCCGGTCTGGGAAGGAAGGGCTCCTCCGACCGCGTGTCCCCGTGCGTGGTAGCGGCCACCATAATGTCCCAACGCTCGGCCAGCTTCGCTTGGGTGTGCTGTGGCTCAGAGAAGGGCCCCTCACCCCCACCCGCAAACTGCTCAAGAACCAATGGCCGACCTCATCCCTGAGTACTTGACCGATTGCTGCAGACTGGGACCTTCTGCATCAGCACCGCAGGAGCCCGGGCCTCCCAGCGCGCCCTGCATAGAAGCGCCCAGCCTGGAAACAGTGCGCCCTCTGCACTTCCGTGACCTTGTCGACCTTGAAGAGGGTCAGCTGTTTTGTGGAGGGGCCCTGGGGGTGGGGGTGGCGGGGGTTGCTCACAGTTAGATGCAGGTAGTGCCTCCGGGGCAGGAATCTCCCAGAAAGGAGGCGGCTGATGGCCCAGCATCCGTCCCAGGGCGCGTTTCCCGCCACCCCGTGACTGTGGTGCTCGCCTGGGTCTCCCCACGTGGAGGACCCTGCCAGGCTGCTCCACTGTCTGCCTCCTTTTCCCCCTGTGATGACTCGCGTTTTCTGGAAAGTACCGTGAAGCGTGAGTGTCCTGCTCTTACTCTCAGTGTCACCTCTTGTTCGTATCATCGCGGGCTCACGTGGGCGGGGTTCCTCGAGGGCGTAGACGCTCTGCCTCCTGTGTCTGTGCTCACGGTGTGTCCGCTTTGTCCAGTGGGGGCCCCTTCAGGTGGGCGTCTGCGCCCTTGCCGGCGGCTCTGGCTGCCTTCTTAGCTCACTGGGGTGTCCAGCACCTCCTCTACTCTCCCTGCCCCCGGAGCCGCCATTTCTCCTGCTCCCTCTTGGCGGAAGCCAGATCTGCTGTCTGTGTGCCCACTGCCTTTGTGGTGTGTCAGCTCCCAGGCCCGCTCAGTGTCCGAGCCACAGGAACTGAGTATGTGTGTATGTGTGTGTGTGTGTGTGTGTGTGTGTGTGTGTGTGCGTGCACCATGGGCATCGGGCTAGTTCCTTCCCTTTGTTTATAATTCCCTTGTCCGGTCATGAGGAACATGTTGTTGTCCTTAATAGATCGAGTTGGTGAATGCATCCCGTGTCTCCTGTTGCTGCTGTCACCGCTGTCCAGGGTGCATGTCGTCTACACCCACCTTGGGCTCCAGCAACCCCTGCCCCGTGGGCAGGCGCCTCATCGCTGCTGGGGTAGCCATTTTCCCCGGATAGGACTCCCTCCACCCTGTGCTGGCTGCTGCACCCCTCTCCCACGTGGATGTCCTGACTCCGGGCCTGTGGCTCCCCCCGTCCCCCACGCGGATGTCCTCACTCTGGGCCCTGTGGCTCTCCACTCCCCTACCCTGGTGCAGGTGCTCCCTCGATTGGCCCACCTAACGGGCTTCAGAACTGAATGGTTCAGGAGGAAAGAACCACCACCGACTTTCCCCTGGAATGGAATCTTGTCAGGTGGAGACCTATGTCTCTTCTGTGGCTGGCAAGGTGCTAGACGAAAGTTACCCTTAACTTGTTGACTAGATGAATTTCAGCGAATGAATTAAACACAAGTTACAAGAGGCGGGTAAGTGGACGGGAACAAATGATCACGTATGAGGCGGCACCTGGCAGAATGAACTAAAACCCTGTGCGGAAAGATAGTGGAAGTTTTCACGGTGCTTCTGGAGGAAAAGGGGACCTGGTAAGCAGGTGCCGTAGCCTCGGGGAGCCCCACACTGACCCCTCACCCTGTGTCCTGGTGCGGAGCCCTGCATGGCCTGGCCCCAGGCCTGGGAAGCAGGCACGGCTGTCTTGCCCCGTGGTTTTCTGCCCCAACGTGGACGTTGTAGTTTGGACAGTAATACAGATTTCAAAGTAAAGTGTGATGAGAATGGTAAGTTTCTGACCTAGATGGGATGTTGAACAAAGTATGGTTTTTTAGAGGCACTTGCGTCCTTTCACAGAGAGCGAGCACTTAGCCTGCTGTGGGTCTGCCCTTAAAAGGGCTTTTATGTTCCAGGAGAGAACATATTGTAAGAAACAATAGGTTCTTTTCAAAAAAAACCAAAGTCAAAGTTGCTTTTAGATTTGCTCTGCAGCCCTGACTGCTGGAAGAAGAGGGAGCTGGGGCTGCAGGATTTGTAGGGAAACAGGTGGACTCGGGATTGTTACTATTTAGTCACGTTGGCATTACAGATGTAGAGTCAGGAAAGATCTACCCAGATGTCGGAGGGGCTCAAAAAACATTGCTCTTGGATTCTCGAAAAAATAAATTGCCTAAGACCCAGTTCACCCAGAGAACTAGGAAAAGCAAACGTGAAAAACCCACACCTCTGCAGAAGCAGCGTGCAGACCTGTGCCGACGGGTGCAGGGGCCACCTGTCCCCTGGGGTGTGTAAGCACCTGAAAAGCTCCAGTCCGACCTGAAACACATAGTATAAAATTCGCAGTGGGGGGGGGGGGGGCGCGCCTGGCTGGCTCAGTCGGTTAAGCATCTGACCATTGGTCGCGGCTCAGGTCATGATCTCACAGTTCATGAGTTCAAGCCCCGCTTCAGGCTCTGCGCTGGCAGCATGGAGCCTGCTTGGGATTCTGTCTCCCTCTCTCTCTTCCCCTCCTCTGCTAGCGAGTGCTCTCTCAGGAGTAAGTTTTGCAAAGAGAAGAAAAGCAGCCAGCCTGGCCTGAAACACAGTTTTATGGAAGAATAACGTAAGAATCGACGGTAGAGGGCCAAGGGAGGTAAAGTCACATTAAAATCATCATTCAGAACTTGCCCCCTTCACTTTCTTTTAGGTGTTTTTTGATGGCTGAGTTCTTAATTTTAATGTAATTAAATTGCTCGGCCTTCGCGCTTACATTTCATGTTTTTGGTGTCTTAGTGAAGAAATCCTCCTCTGTCCTAAGGCCAGAAAGATACTTATTCTCTTTTTTTTTTTAAATTTTTTTTTTCAACGTTTTTTATTTATTTTTGGGACAGAGAGAGACAGAGCATGAACGGGGGAGGGGCAGAGAGAGAGGGAGACAGAATCGGAAACAGGCTCCAGGCTCCGAGCCATCAGCCCAGAGCCTGACGCGGGGCTCGAACTCATGGACGGCGAGATCGTGACCTGGCTGAAGTCGGCCGCTTAACCGACTGCGCCACCCAGGCGCCCCCGATACTTATTCTCTTTAAAAGATGAAAACTTTGTTTTGACACTTCAGTCCTTAATCCACCTGGAGCTGAATTTCCTGTGTTGTGTTGAGACAGAGGTGCCGTTGGTTTTTTTCCCAGTAGGAATAACCAGCTTTTCATCCTCCCCACATGGCTCCGTGATGTTACCTCTGCTGTATGCGAAAGTTACGTGTGCCTGCGGCGCTCTCTGGATCCTGGACCCCGGAGCTTAGCAGGCTTTTTCTAGAAAGGGTAGGCACGCACGCATTTGCAGCTGTGAGAACCACGCCCGCTCTGTCACCGGTCTTCAGCTTCGCAGCCATAAACAGCATGCAGACGGGCGAGTGTGGCTGGGCTCCGGTAAAACTTTATTTACGGGTGCTGAAAGGCAAATCGTCTAGAATTTTCTTGTGTCCCAAAATACTACCCTTTCGATATTGCTTTCAACTATTTGTTTTGTGAAAGCCGCTCTTCGCTTGTGGGCTGAACCAAAAGAAGAGGCCGTGGGCCCGGCTGCAGGCTATGGTCTGTTCTCCCTGGCCCTGCCCGATTCCACACAGCTTCGATCAGCTTTATGAACAGGCCTTGTGTCTGGTGATATGCCTCTTCCCGGTCCTTACCTCCCGTAGAGGTACTATAAGCAACTTCTTTTTTTTTTTTTTTTTAATTTTTTTTTTTAACGTTTATTTATTTTTGAGACAGAGAGAGACAGAGCATGAACGGGGGGAGGATCAGAGAGAGAGGGAGACCCAGAATCGGAAGCAGGCTCCAGGCTCCAGGCTCCGAGCCGTCAGCACAGAGCCCGATGCGGGGCTCGAACTCACAGACCTCGAGATCACGACCTGAGCCGAAGTCGGACGCTCAACCGACTGAGCCACCCAGGCGCCCCATGTAAGCAGCTTCGTGAATGCCACAAAAAACCCTCTTGGGAACTCAGCAGGAGTGTTGGTGACCACGATCGCTCCGTGTATTTGGCCGCCTCTGATGCCTCTCAGTGAACATCTGTGACTTTTTTCTGTGGCGCTTGTGCCCATCATTTGGTAGATTTGTATCTGGGCACTCTAGAGGTGGTTCTGCTCTTGGAAGACTCTGCTTTAGGTTTTTTTCCTGGTCATTGGTGGGTACAAGCTGTTGAGTGCTTACGATCACTTCCTCGATAAAACTGTTGTTTGAAAAAGACAGCTGTTGATCCTTCGGTGTTTCCTGTGCCATGGGAGCAGCTGGGTACTAACCCAGAGAGGAGTGAGGTACAGACAGGTACTGTTGTCACCCCCGGTTTGAGGCGGGGGCATCAGCGGGGACTCGTCTGGGGCCACGGGACTGCTGAGAACCAGAGCCCGGGCGCAGGTGCAGGCGTGTGGCCCGCGTCTGAGCTCCTCCCCTGTGCTGTGCCCGTGTCGCCGTTGCCCCGAGACCCAGTGGCCTTGTTCCTCCTCTCCGGTCCTAACGCCGTCCTCACCACTGGCCAGTTACTCCCACTGGACCTCCAGTTCGAGAGGAGCGATAACAGCGATAGTAACACCTTCTTCCTTTCTGATTTTTAGTAACAGTTCTGGAATCTACCCGTTTCCGACTGACTTAATGTAACATCGAGCAACCTAACAGACTGACAAAGTCTGATTTTTTCCTCCTATGGAGCTTTCTCATGAATGGGCGTTGAATTTTATTGAATGCTTTTTCTGCATTGAGGTAATTCCGTTTATTTCTTTAGTTCGCTAAATGGCATTTATAGCTTTCTGATATTAAGTGATCGTTCCATTTCTGAGATGAAACCAACATTGCTACACTGTCTTCTCTTTTTCATCCGTTGGTAGATCCTGGTTGCTAATTAGTATTTTTCTATTTATATTCGCGGGTGGGATGGGCCCATGATTCTCTTTTCCTCATATGATCCTTATCTTGTGTTAGTCCCAAGGTTAAGAGTGAACCAGGGAGAGTTCTTGTCTGTGTTCTAGAAGATACAGTAGATGATGGAAAGAAAGGTATGTTTCTTGACATTTTGGTGGGACTTGTCCATAGAACCATCTGAGTGTGATGTTTCCTTTATAGGAAAATTTTAGGCTCCTGCTTTTATTTTTATATTAATTATGGGAGCATTTAGGCTTTCTGTTTCTTCTTGAGTCAGTTTTGGTTATTAATTTCTTTTAAGTCCTCAAGTTTATTGGAAAGAAGCTCTTGATAGAATTCTTTTAACATCTGCTTTATTTGAAATTCAGTTTTGTTCTGTTTTTATTAATAATGCTACTAATTTGTATTTTTTCTTCCTTTTTTGAGGCAGTGCTTCCAGAAGTTTGTCTGTTAGTCTCTTTAAACCAATAGTTTTTGGTTCCATTGACCTTCTGTTTTGTAACTTTGTTCTTTTCACTGATTTCTCCCGTTTTCTTAATTTCCTTCCTTTTCTCTCTTTGTGTTTATTCTGTTGTCCTTTTGATTTCTAAGTCGGACACTCACATTACTAATATTTGTTTAGCCTTCTTTTAAACCTTAACATGAACTTGTTTTATGATTACAAGTTATGGTGTTTTGTGAGTCCGTATTCCCTCACCAGCCATTTATTTATCACCTGCTGATTGTTGGGCGATCTCCCGGGCTTGTAATCAGAAGTGGATGTGTAACGTTACCAAATGTCTTTTTGGCAGCTGTTGAGATTATCATCTATTAATAGATTCCTAAAGCTGAGCAGTTCTTACGTCCCTAAAATAACCTTTGCCTGGTCATAGTCTGTTAATTGTCCAATGCAAAACCATATTCAATTCACTAATATTTAATTTATTTTTTGTTTGTTTACATTTTATTTATTTACTTAAGTAATCTCTACACCCAGTGGGTCTCAAACTCACAATTCCAAGATCAGGAGTCACATGCTCTTCTCACAGAGCCAGCTAGGCCCCTCAGTTTACTAATATTTTTAAATGGAAGTCTATATTCAAGTGACATTGGCCTGAAGTTTTCACACACGTGTGTGCTGTTGTTGTTAGTAGTTAGGAACACGATTATGTTCATTTTATGTAATTTTTTTAAGTTTATTTGTTTTGAGAGAGAGTGAGTGAGCAGAGGAGGGGCAGAAAGAGAGAGAGGGAGAGAGAGAATCCCAGGCAGCGCAGAGCCCGATGTGGGGCTTGAACGCACGAACCGTGAGATCGTGACCTGATCCGAAACCAAGAGTCGGACACTTCACTGACTGGGCCCCCCCGGTGCCCCTATGTAATTAATTTTTATGAAAGTTTTTCCCATGCCCTAGAATAGTGTAAGTCAGAGGAGTGATCTGGTTCACGGAGGTCGTGGAACTGTGGGGCTGCGTGCCCTTCCGTCCTCTCTGGGGGTGCGTCTCCCCAGGGCTGCTGCTTAGAAGCAGGAGCTCGCTTCCTGTTCGATGACGACTTGAGGTCCAGCGGCTCGGAGCCCGCGTGGTTCTGTGGGCAGCCGTTGCCGACACGGCCCGGGTTCCTTTGCTCTTGCCTGCGGGGCACGTGGGTGTGAGGCCTGGGGGCCTGGGAGAGTCCTTCTCCGGTGTGGTCCCAGTGACTCCTCGTGTTGTCCCCCTTCCGTCCTGGCCCCAGGAGCCCTGGGATGAACAGAGTCCAGCTGCCCCGTGGCAGGGGCTCAGCAGGATCCCAGAGTTACGCGGTTTGTTCCTCGCGGGTACTCCTGCTGTCCTTGGGAAGTAGGGAGGAGCAGGTGTCTCTACATAATCGGGGGCCTGTTTTCCTGAGGCCCAGGTCTCTCCCTGCCCTCGTCTGTGCTGCCGGTCCAGAGTTTTCTGGAGGCAGGCTGCTGGTATCTCGGGCCTGCTGGACTGTAGGAGGACCTGTCGGAGAAAACTCCCATTTCGCTTAGAGACCCTTGCCGTCACCACGCAAGTCCCTGCGCACAGGCCGCCCTTCAGAGGGGCCTTCCCTGTCCAGCGGCTCCATTAGTCCTCCCCCCACCCCATCGCCCACCAGTCTCTGGCCCTGCTTGACCTCCTTCCCCGGCGTCCACTGCTCACTGAGACTGTGGCTGTGGTTTTGGATTGACTTCTGGCGGCTGGAGGAGTCGGGCGTGGCGAGCACAAGCCAGAGCTCACCGCCTCGTCTGCGCCAGTGGGTCAGGGCACCTGCCGCACGTGGTTGCCAGCGTGGCCTCGCCACTTGCAGGGGTACCCGGGACCTGACCTCCTGTATTTGAATTTGCCTTTGCTCTTCTAGTGTTTCGACTCACTCCCTACAGTCTCCACTAACCCCGTGACGTTCATTTTCCGCCGAAGACCTCGGATAGCCTGACTTCTCGTTTCTTTGCCAGTTCACGTGCCGACCGTTGACACGCGTGGCCTTCACGTTGCCCGGAGACTGCCGGGTATGATGGATGGTGAATTCGATCTGGTACTTCGGGGCTAGGAAATACAGTCAGAATTTAGGAGGCTAAATATGTAAAAGCAGAACTGGAACCAGAACTGTAAGAAAGATTATCGCAGTAGGCCTGGCAAAAAATGATGAAATCTAAAATAGCAAATCCAATTAGTTAATAAAGGGATGGAAATAAAAAGCAAAATAATTTAATAATCTTGGTGGTCATTTCCAGAGATGATAGGAAAAAGGGAAAAATACTTAAAAAAAATTTTTTTTAATGTTTATTTGTTTTTGAGAGACAGGGAGAGCGTGAGTGGGGGAGGGGCAGAGAGAAAGAGGGAGACACAGAATCCGAGGCAGGTTCCAGGCTCTGAGCTGTCGGCACAGAGCCCGACGTGGGGCTCGAACTCACAGACCCATGAGATCATGACCTGAGCTGAAGTCAGATGTTTGACTGAGCCACCCAGGCACTCTGGGAAAAATACTTTTAAAGTGTATTTTTAGGGACACCTGGGTGGCTCAGTCAGTTAAGCATCCGACTCTTGATTTTGGCTCAGGTCATGGTCTCACAGTTTGTGAGTTCAAGGCCCATATCGGTCTCTAAGCCTGGTTGGGTGTCTCTGTCTCTGTCTCTCTCTCTCTCTCTCTCTCTCCTCCTCCTCCTCCTCCTCCTCCTCCTCCTCCTCCTCCTCCTCCTCCTCCTCCTTCCCCCTTCCCCCTTCCCCCAGTCCCTGACTCACGTGAGCTCTCTCTCTCACAAAAATAAATAAACACTAAAGTGTATTTTTTTTAAGTTTATTTATTTTTGAGAGAGAGAGTGCGAGCAAGGGAGTGGCAGAGAGAGAGGGGTGGGACAGAGGATTCAGAACAGGCTCTGTGCTGACAGCAGAGAACCCAATGCAAGGCTTGAACTCACGAACTGTGAGGTCATGACCTGAGCTGAAGTTGGACACTTAACTGACTGAGCCCCCAGACGCCCCTAAAGTGTATTTTTAAACTTAGATTTTTTGTGGCCCCTGCCTGTAGCATGGAAAGTGATTGTAAAATGTAAAGCAAGTGAACTTGGAATCTTACGTCCTTTGAAAGGTACTTACAGGTACGTCTGCTTAGAGCCATTGGTGCATTAGGACCATATTATTAAATACTGGTGCCAGGGCCCCTCCTCAGACCCGTTAGATCAATCTTTGGGCACGGTCCTGGCATCGGTAGCTTACAAAGTTCCCCAGGTGATTCTAATGCACAGCCAGGGACCAGAAGTTCTACGGCGGCTTCTGGTCCAGATGGTGCCGGGCCCTGGAGGAACAAGGTGGGAAGCTGCCTATGCCGGCCTCTGGTTCCTGTGCACAAGGCTAATCACCTCAACCCCTCCAAAGACCCCCCCCAGAAGTCTTAATGCTAGGAGAGGACAGAGCCTGTCCCTGCCTGGGTCCCTGGGTGGTGGCGGTAACTGGATCTGGCTCATTTGAGCGGGAAGCTATGGAGGTGAGGCTGATATTGAAGCTTCTTCCTAACCAATAGAAAGCGTGCCCCGCTGCCCTTGCCCGGTGGCCTGGGTGTGGGCCAGTTATACATCTTCCCTTTGCTCCCATGAGTGGATGGGGACCTGGACGGATCCCTGGATGCCCCATGTGCCCAGGTTGCTGTGTGAGCACCAGGGATGAGCCCATCCCTCCCTGAGCACATTGGCTGATCTCGTGGCGCTCTGCCCTCCAGGTAGCACTGCTGTGAGAGGCCTACACACACCTGGCGATCTCTGAGCCCCGAAACCTACGTAACACACAGGCGTAAAGAGACCAGGGGAGCGTGTGGTGGGATGAACGTGGGAGAGACGCGTGTCCGTGACTTCGATTGCGTGCACATGTGTGGGGGGGTGCGTAAACGCTAGTGCGGCGGCAGGAAAGGTCCGCAAGGACCTTCCTGGGAGCGACTTCTGCGATGATCTCAGTTCTTCCCAGTCTGTTAAGTCTGCTCCTCTGGTTTGGTTTTCCGAGGGTTCTCCTGGAGCCCGCCGTCCTGTTCACAAAATGCCACCGGTTTTCTCGCCACAGACGGCACGCAAGATGGTGCCGGGTGTCTTTCGGGGCTGTGTGCATGGAGCTTCTGGGGCTAAACAGCTGGGGTCCAGAAGCGATCTTCCTCCCCTGGTCGGCATTTGCGTGGCGCGTGGGTGCTCTGACCTGGGGTGCATGTGTGTTTACAGTGTTCATGTCCTCTGGACGAGCTGGCCCTCCTCAGCAAGTAGTGACATGACCTTCTTTGTCTCTCGTCACAGGTTTTGGCTGAAAGTCTGTTTTGTCCGCTGTAATACATGTGGCCTCTCCTCTCTTTTGGTTTCCATTTGTAGAGGATCTTTTTCCATCCTTTTGAGCCAATTCGTGTGTCCCTAAAGCTACAGTGCGTCTTGTCGGAAGCCTATGGCTGGGTCTCGTTTTTTTAATCCGTCCGGCAACTCTATGCCTTTTGATTGGAGAATCTAACCCACTTATATTTAGAGTAATTGCTGATAGGTAAGGATGTACTAATGCCATCTTACTTCCCGACTGTTTTGTAGTTCTCTTGTTCTGTTCTTCTCTTGCGATGTCTGTTGTGAATTAACGGTTTCACACATGGTATGCTCTGATTCCATTCTCTCTGTGTTTTGGGAATCCGCTGCAGGTCTTTACTTCGTGGTTACCACAAAGCTTCCATAAAACATCTTATAGGTAAGGTTCTACTTTGCACTGGTCATAAGCTAACTTCAAAAGCACACAAAAACTCTTTTTAAAACCCTTTGACTTCCCCCTTTTTATGTTTTC
This sequence comes from Panthera onca, assembly GCF_046562875.1. Lineage (NCBI taxonomy): Eukaryota > Metazoa > Chordata > Mammalia > Carnivora > Felidae > Panthera > Panthera onca. The sequence goes on along the minus strand of NC_138346.1, from coordinate 3,016,330 downwards.
AGTGTCACAGCTCAGCTCTTTATATTGTGTGTTCATTAACAAATGGTTATGACTGTATTTTTAGTACTCTGTTCTTTCACCTTTATGCAGAGTTAAGTGGCTGACACCCCTCCTCCCGGCAGCGTGAGGGGCCTGAGTCTGGCTGCTCATCTCCGCCAGTGTTTCCTCGGCCCCGCTCACGTTCTCATCTGCGCCTTTCACTGCGGCTTGGTGACTCTTCTCGGGATTTCCTGTGAGGCGGGCCTGCTGCTGGCAATCTCCTCCTCTCTGTCTGGGAATGTGTTTGTCTCCTCGCCTTCATTTCTGAAGGACAGCTCTGTGGGGTCGTGTTCTCATGGGCACTTGGTGTCTCTCGGCCTCTAAACGTATCCTCTTGCACCCTCCTGGCCGGAAATCTGCGGCCTTATGGGGTTCCTTGTGAGGTGCAAGCTCTTCTCTTGCTGCCTTGAAGATTCCCTCTTTGTGTGTGGTCCTGTTCTGTTATAAGGTGTCTGGAGAGGATCTCCTGAAGGTGAGTTTGTTTGGTGAACCTCGTGAGCTTCGTGAACTTGGAATACCCAGACCTCTCTCCAGACTTGGGACGTTTCAGCCATTGTTTCCTTGAAGAAGCCTTCTGCCCCTCCTTCCCCCTCCTCCTTCTGGGCTCCAGTAATGCTCAGATTGCCTCATTTGATGGTATCCCACGATCACGTGGCCTTTCTTTACCCCCTTCACTCTTTTTGTCCTGTTCTGTTGTCCTCAGAGGTCTGTCCTGTAATTCACACATTCTTTCCTCCTGATGCATCATGACGTTGGTGCAATCTCCGTCGTGTTGTTTTCATTTTGTTCATAGGATCTTCCGCTCCAGAATTTCCGTGCGGTTCTTTTTTATGATTTCTCTCTCTCTGTTAAACCACTCATTCTTTTCATGTATAATCTTCCTGATTGATTGAACTGTCTTTCTGTGTCTTCTTGTAGCTCACTGAGCTCCCTTAAAAGACCCGTTCTGAATTCCTCACCAGGTAGATCGCAGATCTCCCCGTTTTGGGGTCAGTTACCGAACAGTTACGGGGATACGTGGTGGTGTCGATGTTTCCCTGTCATGTTCCACGGAGTCCTGTGTTGCTGTGTTCCCCTTGAGGTAGCAGTGATCGCTTTCATCTTGCCTCACCGACTTCAGGAGACACGTAACCTCTGTCAGCCCTGCTGGGGATTCAGATGCTTTTTCAGACCTGGTGTGGACCCACCTGCCCTGTGTCTCTTGCTCCCTCTTGGGGCAGAATTCTTGAGTTTCTGTGCCTTCTCTCCACGCTGCAGTGCCCCAGGGCAGGCGGGCAGGCGCTGACAGCTCCCTTTTGCTTCCCCAGGGGCCGACTACAGCTGTTGTTTGTGGCCGCTCCCTGGCCCGCAGATTCGCACTGGCTTTGCAGTTCTCCCTGGCTGGCTGTCAAAGCTTGCTTGTGTTGCCATCAGGAGTGCACACAGGGAGCCAGCAGCAGGGTGGGGGTGTGTGGGTGTGGGCCCGTGGGGGTGGGGATCCACGGGCAGGGTGGATTTTCTGGTGGGGTCTGCAGTGCAGTAGGACCTGGGTCCCTCTGATGCCCTGCGAGAGTCCTGTCTGCCTTCTCCCAGCTGCTCCCTGCATACGACTCCCTAGTCATACGGCTCAAGATGCAGTGGTCTGGCGAGGGTGAGAGAGATGTTGGGCCTCTTCGGCAGCGTCCTGCATGGCTGAGGAGGCCAGGTGCTCCCTCACCCCCTGTCACCCTGTCACTTTCCCCCATGGGAGAGATCATGAGCTGAGGTCTCTCCTGGCCCTCCACCCTGCCCCCTTGGAGAGGTGATGGGGGTAGAGTCAGACCGTTCCTCTTACCCTTCTCAATGCTTCCAAACTCGTGTGTGTGTGTGTGTGGATTTTGTTTTTTGTTTGTTTTTTCCTCCATCGGTGTGCTGGAACTTCTCTGGAAACCGGGGTTTCCACACAGGCTCTCTTCGTCCATGGGTAATTGTCTAAGACGGTTCCCGGCCCCTCCTGGAGGCTGGCCCTCCCCGTCTGCTGCCTCACGGAGGGCTCTCTGCCTCCTCGGCTCACCGACACCCTCACGCTCTGAGCCAGAGCCGGGAGATTGTCCCCACACAGCGAGCGAGGGTGAGGGCGGGCTGGCCCCCGTCCGTCTTCGGGCTCTCAGTCAGATGTGGGCTGGAAACAGCTGCATCCGATGTTTTGTTGTTTTCTAGTTGTTTCCTACTTCGGCTCCAGCCTTTCCATTCTGGCCAGAGTCTCCTTGGGATATTTTAACAGAATTACAGAACCCTAGAAATCATGGTTAGGAACTAATATTTTGTTCCTAAATCATGTATTTTATATAATTAAGAGTGAGCTAGAATATGTTCTAGGACTGAAGATCCACCTCTATCAGATAAATATAGTTCTGTTTCCATGAATAGCATTTCCTTTTCATCTCTGCCGCCACATCCAGGGAAGAGGCAGCCTTTCAGCTAAAACCAGGTGGAGGTCAGTGGTTGCAGCACCCTTTGACCATGGCTTACCTCCCAAGAAACTATTCTTGAACCAAAAAAAGTCACTAGTAAGTGTGTTATTTCTCTCTCTCTCTCTCTTTTTTTTTTTTTTTTAATCTTCTTTTAATGTTTATTTTTGAGAGAGAGAGAGAGAGAGACACTGTGAGCAGGGGAGGGGCAGAGAGAGAGGGAGACACAGAATCCGAAGCAGGCTCCAGACTCTGAGCTGTCAGCACAGAGCTGACGTAGGGCTCCAACCCATAAACCATGAGATCATGACCTGAGCTGAAGTTGGACGCTCAACCGACTGAGCCATCCAGGCGCCCCGTGAGTGTGTTGCCTCTTTTTTTTTTTTTTTTTTTTTTTTTTTAATTTTTTTTCAACGTTTTTTATTTATTTTTGGGACAGAGAGAGACAGAGCATGAACGGGGGAGGGGCAGAGAGAGAGGGAGACACAGAATCGGAAACAGGCTCCAGGCTCCGAGCCATCAGCCCAGAGCCTGACGCGGGGCTCGAACTCACAGACCGCGAGATCGTGACCTGGCTGAAGTCGGACGCTTAACCGACTGCGCCACCCAGGCGCCCCTGTGTGTTGCCTCTTAAGAAGACATGGCGCTTATAAACTTCAGCATCCTTTGCAACTAGAGTGTGCAGTCACCTGGGAATGGGAAGGTGCCTCCGTAGGAGAGCGCGTGTCCCCATCAGCACCCTACGTGGCAGCGAGCGACTGTGTGTGTTCCCACCAGACTCGGGAACAGGGCTGCGAAACACAACCCTGTCCGACTATTCTGGGGGCTCTAGCCAGCACAGAAAGAGGCGAGGCGTGGAGTTCTTTAACGGGGGGAGACGGGGTCATCATTAATTGAAATGACAGCAGTCTGCCAAGGAAATTGATCCCCAAAAGGTTAACTATTAGAGAAAAAGTGCATAGGATGGCCAGTGACAAAATAAATATCCCAAGTTCATGTTTTTCCTGCAAGTCAGCAATAACCCATTGAAAATAATGTGCCTGAAGTTCCTCTTCAGAACTGGGAACAAAAATGTAACTTACCAAGCCATGCATTTAACAAGAAGTTTACAGTAACTATTTTGAGAAGCCGCAGAATTTTACCAAGAGATGCAAAGGGCCTGGAAAAAGTCAAGAGAGTGTTTCTGGGTGGGAAAATCAATACGATAGGGATGTTATTTGCCTCGGCTTACTGTATAAATTTAATGGAATTACAGTAAGTATTCAGTGGATGTTCTGGAGCTTGGCAAAGAATGTTCTCAGGTTCATCTGAGAGTAAATATGTGAGAATAGCTTTTCATAAAAATGTTTGAAAGGACCAGTTTTAGGCCAGTATGACTCTGGTTACTTTAAGCAGAGGAGAGATTGTCGGGGCTGAGAACTGGAGCTCTGCATTTCCCTGTTGCCTGCTGGCTTTGTCAGTCAATCGGTTCCCTGTGGGATAAAAGATGGCTTTAAAACTATTTCCAATTTTCAAGGAAGTCAGAAAGGCCAATCTGAAGAGCCGTCTCTTCTGTGCCCTAACCTGCAGCCGCTGTGGTGACCCCGCTGGGCCTCAGGCCGAGCCTCCTCACTCGTACTTTCCACAGACTTCCACGACGGTTCCTCCCCCGCCCCCTGCCGTCCACGGCTGCCAGTGTCTGTGAAAGGAGCTAACGTGTAGTGAGTTCTGGTTCTGTGCCGGGTGCTACGAGGTATGCTGTGGCGTGCGTTTTCCTCCCGTGGAAGTTTACCAACCAGTTCTCAGTCAGAGACCACTAGAACAACAGCTGCCGTTTCTAGAGTACTTGTTACGACTAAGGAACTACAGACATCGCGTCATTTAACTTGACCGTAATTTATTAGATAAGCGCCATCCCCGTTTCCTAGGCCTGGAAACAGAGTCACAGAGTTATTGTGTCTGAGGTTGTTAGACCGTTAAGTGGCAGAGGCGGGTCATCACCCTCGTGGCTGTGTGGCCCTGTCTGGGCACGCGGCTTCTCCTGGAAGGTTTCTCTTAACAGCATCTTCCTGACGTGCCGGTGGTTTTCTCTCCGCTGCCCGTGAAATAATTGAGTAGATATTACCCGCAGCTGTCAGATTGTGGAAATGCCATAGGAGTTGATGTTCCTTTATATGCACAGAAACAAAATGCCGGTTCATGAAAAATGTTTGCTGTCAGTTGGTACAACCATTAAATGGAAAACTCTTTGACATTATGTCACGAAGGTGAAGACCTACACACCCTTTGGCCCAGCAATGCCCTTGGTCATTGCACATCCCAGAGACTCCTGTGCACGTGTGTATTGGGACATATATAAGATTGTCCACAGTGGTCTAACAGTTGTAGCGACTCATTACTTAGCTGTTCAGAGTAATCACTTTTCCTAAATAGTTATTGTCAGAGCCCCAGACCAAAAACAACCCAAATGTCCATCAGCAGTAGAGTGGGTGAATAAAATCGTGGTATATTTGTGTGATGAAATACCTACCGTTCAGCAATGCAAATGAACAGTATACAGGTGCTTGTAGCTACATGGTTGATTCTTAAATACAACGCTGAGCAGAAGAGGCAGACACGTGTGGAAATGTACTGTGTGGTTCTGTCTGCACCCTACGAGGGAGACAGGCACACAGGGAAACACGCAGGTGCACACAGACCCCAGTAGTGGACCACGTGGAGGGCGGTGTGGTCGTAGCCTTGGGCTTTGGGGACCCTGGGAAGGTTGGTTTTCTTGACCCAGGCGAAGGCTGCTGGAGTCACTTTAGCATTTTGTTGTACCATGTATGTTTTATGCGCTTTTTTGTATGTGTGCAAAAAGGTTAAAGCATTTGATGGCAGACTGTTTTATTTTACTGTGCGTTCAAGGGATCGGGTTTGACCCACGCTAGGGACACATGTTTGGTTGACAGAGAAGCTTGGCGGTAGAATATCTCTGGATGAACAGGACACTCTGAATAGTTACTCTGTCGATCTCTGCCTTTCTCTTGTAACTCGGATGCAGGCACTCTCAGCTTACGAAGAAAATGAACTTTTGGCAGGTTGTACATAAATCAGTTCCTGAGGTCATGGGAGAGTATATTATTTAAAGCAAATACTCACACTCTTTGATTTATTATTCCCTCTCCCCACCCGACATTACTCAGGCCTTTGTTTATTGGGTTTGCTTAATGTAGGGTAGAGCTCTGCCCGGCAGCGTTCGTGACCCCTCGGATCCAGAGACAGAGTGGAAGGCAGTGTGCACATGCCACAGCCCTCGTGTTGCACCCTAAATCCTGCTCCTGAGACACTTCTGGCGGTGCCTAAGGGTCAGGCTTCTAAGGCATTCTTTTAAAAACAGCATTTTCTTCTGGTGAAGCATCGCGATTGAAATTTAAAGGAACAAATCTTTCACGTCAGTGGTTCTTATTTATTTGACTTAGAATAAATCACCATAAACTTAAAAAGTCACCATAAGCACAAACGCTTACATTTCTGGGGACAAGTGTGCGTGCGGTAAATGCAAATCGTATGAAGTCCCAGAAGCAAGTAGCCGTTCACCTGGATAGTCTTGGGAACTCACGCTTTCCGAAGCACATGTGTGAAGGGGGCAGCCAGACGCCGAAACGCTTTGTCAGAGGCCCTTCCTGCCGGAGAAGCAGCTGAGTAAACAGTGTGCAGCCTGCACAAGGAGCCGGAGGCCACAGGCCGGTGGGTCTGTGTCCCCGCGAGACCCGCCGCTGCCACCTCCGTGCGCGTCGCCCGTGGAGAGCGAGGCCGTGGCCGGAGTGCCACGGAAAAGTGTGGCCCGGAGATGTGCTCTCCCGGCAAAGAGTTTCGAGATCTGATTTCGTGACAGCGGGGCATTTACATGTTTACAAAGTAGAGCTGGGGACGGGACCGTGTCAGGGAGGAGGGTGTATTCTCCATGAACGATCCTGTCTCTCTGAAGCTGGTCAGTTGGTGCCGCCGCTCCACCCGCACGTGTTTTCCGGTACGTGCCGGAGTGCTCGGAGCAGGCCCGACTTCGAGTCTTGTGTAGCTGACGAGTCCGCCCGAGAGAGAAGGGCCACGTCGCCGCACTGGAGGCAGAGCACGCGGGCCTCGTCCCGCAGGGGCTCGTGCTTCCGTTCTTTCTGTCCGAGAAATTTATGGCAACGGTTAACGCCCATTGAAGGTTTACTACGTGCGAGGCTCCGGGCTGCCTATTTTATATGATCCCATTTAATCTTACCTACAAGGTAAATATTATTATTTCCATTTTATGGTGAGGACATTGAGCTACAGGCAGGTCAAGCGAGGCTCCCGGGGCCATAAAGTGAGGAGGTGGCGAGGCTTCGTACGTGCAGAGCACGTGTTCCGACCGCTGGCCCGCGCGTTTCCCCAAAGGCTCCCTGTGTTCCCCGTCGTTTCGGTAGTGGACGTATAATGGTGGAGTTTCACTGTATCTTGCTCTTGTGTTTCCAGAAATTAAGCGTGGCTCGTGTGACTGATTCCTGGGTGGTGGATACGGTGCTAGATTCTCATATTTCACTATACGTATTAAAAGTCTATAAAACAAGGGTTTATAATGGTTACGTTTGTCTGGAAGTTTGCTGACACAGCTATACGGGCTGTATATAAATCAGTCTGTCGTCAGAGGGGTGTGCTTTTAAAGCAAATAATCACTGGCTTATCCACCCCACCCTGCCATGTTCGTTTAGATGGAAGTTGTTTGTTGTTTTTTTTTGTTTTAATGCCAGAATTTTGATGTTTTGCCACAGCGTGTTTGCAGCAACGATAAAAGTTTCTCCCGACTCATAATCCCAGCCCAAATGCATTTTGTTTTGAATTCTTAACCCCTTAAAAATAAAGTTATAAACGTAAGATTAGTGTTCCCAATTCTGCTTGGCGCTGTGATTCAGAGCTATGAGGGAGTTTGACACGGTGACCCAAAATAGGGAGCTTGGCCAGATAACCCCTTAGTGTCTTTGTCTCCCTTGCAACTCACCTGTTTTATCGCACATTTACACATATTAGCCATGCTAAGCTCTGCACCCTGAACAGTTTTGTATCAGACTCAACGCAATGCCAAGTACGTGGGAATTATTTACTAAGCGTTATGAATGGGTTTTAGTAGAATTTTAAATTGCTCAACTAAGAGTTTTACTAATCTGGATGTAATAAAGACAACATTTTTTTTTTTTTTCCCTTGAGAAGTAGTTTTTTATTGTCTTGAGTTCATTTTAGTCATTTAGCATTTTACTTGAAAGGCATTTGTGTGGCCACTAACTTTTTTCGTCAGCGAAGCTTATTTTTACATAACTGTAGACTCAGCGTGCAGTTGCAAGAAATAACGTACATTTGACATTCCCACCAGCCACGTCCAAGTAATCGAGTTTTGCCGCATCCTCACCGGCCTTTGGAGACTTCCCGTATACTCCGTTTTCCCCACCGATATGTCGTGCAAAGCCATGTTCAATATCACACCAGGATATTGACCTTGATGCAGTCAAGATACGGAACGGTTCCATCACCACAAGGGTCCTTCCTGTTGCCCTTTTACAGCCACGCCTATTCCTTCCCCTCCCACCTCACCCCCTCCTCAGCCCGTGGCAACCACCACCTGTTCTCCACTTTCACAATGTTGTCATTTCAAGAATGTTCTGTGAATGCAGTCAGAGAGCGTGTAGTCTTTGGAGATTGGCCGCTTGCATGCAGCATAACTGTCTGGAGAACCATCCAGGTGGCTGTGTGAATCAGCGGTTCGTTCCTTTTTATTGCTGAGTGTTGTCCCACGTGTGAGTGTAGCGCCGTTTCTTTAACTGCTCACTTGTTGAAGGGCATCTGGGTTGTTTCTAATTTTTGGCTACTCTGAGAATAAAGCTGCTGTAAACATTCACGTACAGACTTTGTGTGAACGTAACTTTTCGTTCCTCTGGAATAAGTGTCCAGGAGTACGGTTGCTAGGTCGTCTGCTGGTTGCATGTTAGTTTTTCAAGAAACTGCCCAACTGTTTTCCAAAACCTGTTTGCAAAACCTGTACAGTTTACATTCCTACCAGCCATGTCCAAGTAATCAAGTTTCTCTGCATCCTCACCGGCCTTTGGTATCGTCACTCCTTTTTTTTAAAGCTACCCTGGTAGGTGTAGGGTGATACCACATTGTGGCTTCAGTTTGAATTTCCCTGATAAGTAATGATTTTGAACATCTTTTCATGAGCTTATTGGCCATCCGTGTATCCTCTTTGGTGAAATGTCTGTCTGTGTCTTTTCTCATTTCTAATTGGATTTCCTGTTTGCTTTTTTACTACTGAGTTTCGAGAGTTTATATTTTTTAGATACTAGTCCTTTGTCAGATACACGGTTTGGAAGTATGTTCTCTCTCCAACTTGTCTTTCAGCCTCTCGACAGGGTCTTCAAAAGTTTTTGACTGTGACAGAGTCGGCTTTGTCACCTCTTCCTTTAATGAGTCATGCTTTTGGGGTCAAGTGGGAGAACTCTTTGGCCGTAAATTCCAAAGGTTTTCTCCTAAAAGTTTTGTACTTGTACGTTCTATATGTAAGTCCATTGCCCACTTTGAGTTAATTTTTGTACAAGAAATGAGACTTAGGTCAAGGTTCCTTTTTCCCCTCTGGATATCCAGTTATCCAGTGCCACACGTTGAAAGGCTCTATTTCTTTCATTGAATTGCTTCTGCACTCTTGTCAAAAACCAGATGGGCATACTTGGTTGAGGGTCTATTTCTAGATTCTTCATTCTGTTCCATTGGTCTATGTGTCTATCCTGCCAATACCACACAGTCTTGATTGCTGTAGCTACATAATAAGTCCTGAAATTAAATAGACTGATTGCTCCCTCTTTATTTCTTTTTTAAAAAATATTTTAGCTATTCTAGATCCTTTGTTTTCTGGATAAATTTCAGGACAGTCTTTTCTGTGTCTCCAAAAAATTTAGTTTGGATTTTGATAGGAATTTTATTAAACTTGTATATCAATTTGGGGAGAATTGACATCTTCACGATGTTTGAATCTTGCAGTTGAGGAACATGGTATGTCTCCCCATTTATTTAGATCTGTTTTGATTTCTTTCATCCACGTTATGTAATTTTCGTATGCAAGTTCCACACATATTTTGTTAGATTTACACCTAGATACTTTTCTCTTTTGTTTACGTATACGATTGTAAATGACACTGTATTTTTAATTTCAGTGTTCATGTGATGACAATATATAGGCATATAATTTATTTTTGTATATTTATCTTATATCCTGCAGCCTTGCCTAACTCTTACTAGTTCTATGAGTTTTACCTTTTGTTTCTACTCACGTTTATTTAACATTTTCTGTGTGCCAGGCATTATGTTAAGACTTTCCACGTGCTTGTCCAAGTTCAGTAGGTAGTAGAGCCAGAATCTTGAGAGGCAGACTATTTGGTCACTTCATTTGTTACTTTGACAGATATTTAAGGAGAACCTATATGGGCCACAGTGGATGCAGACACAGGGCTCCTACCCTCCTGGATCCTACAGTCTGAAACTGGCATTAGAAGTAACACAAATGGTTATATGATAAAAAACAAGTTAATTAGTTATAATTTAATTAACAGCATTTGACTCATACTCTAAGTCAGTAAAGCAGTGACACCTTAGCCAGCCTTGTGGAGCGGGAACATCCAGGGAGGGCTTCCTAAACAGTATCCATTATCTTGGGAACGGTTTTCCAAGAAGCCAAACTATTCATTGGTTCTTGTCACTTACATCAATTTCTGAAATTCAGAGATGTCTGTGATAAAAGCTCATATGAAGAGAATTGTAAACGTTGGTTGCCAAAGAGCCCAGCAACTCCTGGCCAAAACTGAATGAAGTTTTCCAGTTGCCTCTGTCTCCTTCCCTCCTTTGCCTGCTACTGTGTGAGACCTCCCCCCTACCCTCTGCACCAGTGATTCCCACCGAGGCCCCAGGCTCCTTGACCTCTGTACCAGCCAGCTCAGTCCAGCCCTCTCCAGCTGACCCTCTGCTTGGCTTGGTGCTGCTGGCCATGCCCTGCTTGCAGACTTCCTCTCCTTCCCTTCCACGTTGCCATGTTTCCTCCTCTCTGGAGGGTTCCCTTCCTCCTTTCGCCTGGCGAGCTGGGTTGCGGTGTCATTTGAGATGGAAAAGAGGTCCGTTCAAGGAGTGAGGTGCAGGGTCAGATCCCTTTTCTGCCAGTCTGTCTGGGAAAATCATCAGTGTCCCTAAGCCTTGGTAACAGTAACTACAGTAAGTTTCTGGTCAGTTGGGGAATAAATCTTACTTGATAGAAATTTGCCCTTCAGACAGCCTTCCGGGTCAAGACCCCTCTACCCTTGAGAAGGGAAGGCACGGACCCCCGGTGGGCACAGTGTACCTGCTCCCACGGCTCGGGGCTGCGGCTGGCCCAAGTGTCACGTTCACAGGAGGGACAGTGGGTCCCGAGCCAGTGCTGTCCCCACTCCCGTGTCTTTCCGCCCTCGGCAGGCCCGCAGAAATGAGGATGTTTCCTTCTCTTCCTGTTTCCCCCACTGACCACAGGAGAAATTGCTTGTCTCTGAGTCAGCGTGGAAGAAGGAGAAGGACATCGTTTCCAAGGAGATAGAGAAGCTGCGTGTGTCCATCCAGACCCTGTGCAAGAGCGCGCTTCCCCTGGGGAAGATCATGGACTACATCCAGGAGGACGTGGACGCCATGCAGAACGAGCTGCAGCTGTGGCACAGTGAGAACAAGCAGCACGCCGAGGCCCTGCGGGAGGAACAGAGGTCGGCAGGGGCGAGGGGGGCGAGGGGCCCCCACATCTGCCCAGGGCCCCGGGGGGGATGGGGAGCCTTCACCTCTGCCCAGGGCCTGGGGGACATCTCCCCTGCAGGAGGAACAGCGGTCAGTGGGGGCATGGGGCTGGGGAGGGGGGCCCCACATCTGCCCAGGGCCGGGGGGACATCTCCCAGGAAACCACCACCCTCCCCAAAAGCAGCATCTTCTGCATTCATACCGCAACATGCACTTTGTAACAAGTAGGAAAGATTTGGAGTTACCTTTCGCACGTGATTAGACGTAGGCAGTAAAAACTATGGGGAACTGTGCAGTAGGGGTATTATTTTTTTATGTGTCTTGCCACAATCCCCCCAATTTTGTAACTGTTTGTAGTTTGACAGTGTTTTCACTTTTTACTCCAGAAGAAATAAATGCAGGTGAACCCATTTTGAAATTGCCACCGTGAAGGAAATGGAACCACTAAAGAGAGATTTATCTTGGGGAAATGTTTGACAGTCTGTATTTATAATCATCCCAGCATGAAACTATATCAATTGTTAATGTTTTTTTTTTTTTTTTGTTTGTTTGTTTTTTTTTCAGAAAAGTATCTGATTGGACTCAGTGATATATCTCTAAGCCCATATAATAAGCTGTGTTATAACGAAGCTATACTCTTTTATTAGTGTGCTTATTCTTAAAAATTTCCTTAAGATTTAAAATTCCAGCACGACAGGAGTTAGGAAATCACCGAGAACTTTTTGGTGCCGGGTCCAGCGTGGTTACTTGTTAGCACGTCTTACGTTTCGTTTAACATACTAAAAAGTAGCACCCAGATGGTTCTTCCTTCGCAAAACTGATGTTGCTTTATGGCAGGGTGGTTGGACACCATCACTCTTTTTGTATTTATTCTGTATTGATATGCTTAAAAAAAACTAAAGGGAGAGGCTGATCTGACCTCTGCCTTCCCAAGTATGTTCTAGATTTTTCCGGGCATGTAACCCAGCACTGAAAGGCCTCATGCCTTGGGCAAGGGAGTCCGGAGGGAGGGTGTCTGGGGGGAAGCCCTTGCAGCTGGGTGAGCCTCCCCCTGGAGGAAGGTGAGGGAGGCGGAGGGCTGCCCGGGGCGGCGGTCTTGGTGGCCGCGCCGTCCCCAGGGCTCTCTGCAGCATACGTCACGTAAGGACTTCAGACACATTAGGCTCCTGTGTATAATTTCACGTTTGACTCCACTTCGGGTCGCGGTGAGGCTGTGACCCCCGTCGTTCCCAGGCGTGAGGCTTTCGTCCCTCCGTGTCATCACCCGAGCGTGTTCGTACTCCTAGCCCTTTTCTCTGGATGCCGTGAATAACCTCCGTTTGTCTTCTTGCGTCGTTTTGGTCAAGAAGCGCGCGTCCGCGGGGCCGCGTGGTCCTCACGAGCCCCTGTGTTGTTTCCCGCCAGCATCACGGACTGTGCCGTGGAGCCCCTGAAAGCCGAGCTGGCAGAGCTGGAGCAGCTGATCAGAGACCAGCAGGACAAGATCTGCGCCGTGAAGGCCAACATCCTGCGGAACGACGAGAAGATCCAGAAAATGGTGTGCAGCATCACTCTGAGTTCCAGAAGGTGAACGCTCGGACGTCTCGGAAGCCGCCAGTCCTCCTCGGGCCGAGAATAAAAAGGGAGAGAGAGCCTCGCTCCTCTCTAAGCTCAGTTTCCCGAAAAAAATGAAGTTTTCGGTGTCCTCCGACCGACGCGCAGGCACGCTCCCTCCTGGCAGGGCCGTGTTCTCGTACCTTCCTCCCGCGGGCGTGTGGCCCGTGGAGGGGACCCCCGCACGCGTGTTCTCCGTGTCTCGGCCGCGGCCTGTGTGCTCAGCTCCGTGCCAGAAACCTCCAGCAGGCGAGCGGTGCTGGCGCGCCGAGGGAGACCCGCGTCCCTCGTCTTCGGGTCTCGGGCCTCAAGTCGGGCACCGGCACTTACACGCAGAACGGGGCCCCAAGATGAGCGAGGTTGACTTTGAGTTCATCCCCCCTTGCAGAGGGGTCATTTGAGCCTGTATCTCTAGGAGGCACGCGGGAGGTTTTTAAACCTCTTACCCACGGCCTGCGCTGCTCGAGGTCATTTTCTCATGGGTCCCTGTTGCCTCTGGCTTGTGTTTACAGCCTTAAAGTTCAGAGATTTGAGGAGGTTTCAGTATGTCCTTGGCGGGCGTCTGGCCCCCGGGTTCTCCCCACGGAGGCAGCAGTGAGCCCGGGTGGGGGGCCTCGCTGTCCTGCGCCCGCGGCTTCGGCCTCTTCCCTCTTCCGCGCTCAGTCGTGCGTCCCTGGGAGGCAGGAAGACTTCGAAGGATGCACCAGTTGACCCCGTTTTTTTGATGTTACCATTTTTTTTTGGAAATTGTTTTTTAAAGCAAGGCTTTTTAAAAACATGGTTTATATTTAGTTTTTCACATACGATATCGTCAACACTTACGAAAGTCTTAACTCTGTATGTAAAGGATTTCCCCCGGTCAGAGACATACTCACAGGTCTTGGGTTCTGGGTCCCGATACCGTTATTTCTAGATATTTGTTGTGTGACCCACGCAGTGCCATTGAAACGCTAGAATTGCCTGAGGAGTTTTGCTTCTTTAAGGATTCGCACGAGTGGCATGGGTAGGTTTTCTTCCTGGCATTTCCAAAATACGTCCTTTTCTAAGGTCGTTACGTGATCTTCCAAGCTGAATACGCTTGACATCCGATGATTAAGTTCCGCCGTTTCCACACCCGGACCATCTCCTCGTTTCTACAGCGCACCGTTAAATTGTGTGATCAGATTGTGCTGAGTATGTTGTGGGAGGCGGGCGGCCGGCGAGTTAACTGTCCTTTGTACACTTCTCTCTCTCCTACTGAGTTGAACGACTTAGCCCTACAGGGACTGTTTTGCTTCAAGATGTCTGCCTTTTATGAATTTGTATATCTGAATAGAGTTTTTGTGTTGCAAAAAAATTGCATACATTTTATGTGAGTCAGATTTTGTATGAAGTAGTTTATCAAATTGTATCATAAAATTTATTTTTATTTTATACATAAATCATTAAAAACGATCACATATTTTTGCTAGAAGCGTATGGGTTGTGCAATTCAGTTCGCACCTGGAAAAAACATTTATAAGCATTTGGGAGTTTTTTTATTTTCAAATGTGCGTATTTTGCTTTTTCTGGTGAAGAAAGTTCAGGGAAATTTATCTTTTCATTCATATCATGACACCTACACCTCTTCTGTGTAAATTGAGGTTTTATAAGCCAGGTAAGCACTTATCAGAAATTTCAGGATCATTCATGAAGTTGTAGAAAGTCTCTGCATGTGATTATGACCGTATCTTATCATAGGCACAGTCAGTCCTCAGGTTATTCATTACTTTGAGAAAATACACAAAGGAGATCATTAAGTGTTTTCCTCTACTTCGGCTGAGACATTTCCAGGAAGTACTGAAGTCACACTGCAGGAATTTTAATTTAAAAGTTGAGCTCTTCGAAGAGAATGCGTAAAGCTTTGGAAAAATTAATTCGGGACTAAAATTTGAGCTTTCTGCTCCCGTATTCACGCTTATTTTTCTTTTCAGTAAGCAACTTAAAAAAATAGTAACGACTGAAATCTGTGAAGATGATGTCATTCAGTGGCACGAAGTGCGGGTTAGGATCTGGGGTGGCCTGGAATTGCATTCGTGCTGACAGGTCCCCTGAAGCGTACTTGGACTTGATCGCTAAGCTGCGCCCGCCTCGCTGAGACGCATCTTCCGTCCGTGCGCAGTGTCAGGGCGTAGAGCGAAAGCAGGGCCAGCAGGGCCGGGACCCGCATCCGAATGAACAGGTAGATGTCAAAGGTCACAGGCCGAGGGTGACCCGTTCGCTCGAGCTTCCGTAAGAATCCGGCTCAAACGAGGCCGCGCACAGCAAGACCATGTGCCCAGCGGTTCCCGCCGATGGGGAAGACATTCCGCTCAGAGCTGGACTCTGAGCCCAGCTCCGGAATCTTCCACCCACGCCGGCGATGCAGAGAGCCGCTCGCCTCCTCGCCTCCGTGGCCACGCCTCCGAGGAGCCAAGCACCGCCTCCTTCGAGCAGGCTTCCGCGCGGTCCGCAGCAGAGGGTGGAAGTGAGAACGGGAGTCGCGGAGGCCCCCTAGCGGCAGAGGCCGGAACTCCTGTCCGGCTCCGGAGCCGAGCTGGGGCCTGCACTTGGGCTCTGAGGTTAGCTGTCCTGCGATGCGCTTTATAAATAAAAAGCTTTTATATTTTTCTAAGAGGTGTTTTGATAAGTATAGTTTATACAAGCCTTACAGTAAGGCAGAAGTGAGACCCTGCAAGACTCCCTTTTTTCATTAACGAGCGTCTTCATAAAGGGAGATTGGGAAGGACATTTTTTTAACTTTTTTTTTTTTTTTTAATTTATTTTTGCAAGACAGTGAGAGACAGAGTGCTAGCGGGAGAGGAGCAGAGAGGGAGACACAGAATCCAAACCAGGCTCCAGGGTCCGAGCTGTCTGCACAGAGCCCGATGCGGGGTTTGAACTCACAAACCGTGAGCTCATGACCTGAGCTGAAGTCGGTGCTTAACTGACTGAGCCACCCAGGCGCCCCAGGGAAGGACTTTTTTAAAATTCAGCTAGAGAAAAGACATTTAAATGGCTTTGGAACTATAAAAAATTTTAAATCCATATTTAGAGCTGAGTTCCGAATTGATGGCTTCTTCAACCAAGCAAGGAGATCTTTCTGGTAAGAAAACAGGGTTCAAAACGTGAAGTCCGTAAATGACACGGAGGCTGTGCCCGGTTAGCCGGGGAGGGGTCCAGGCGTTGTAGACCACAGTGTGATCAAAACCTACGCTGCCCTCCCCGGGCCAGAGCTGCCAGCAGGGCGCCCTCGGGCCCCCGCCCCCTTGTCACCTGCCAGGCAGTCGCAAGGGCACGCAGGACGGAGGGCCTCTGGGCTCATCAGTCACCCTCACGTCGTCTGTTTTGTCCTTCACTGTGCTCTCACGTCTCCCACTTGGGTCTCAGAAAAAGCCTTTTAGCGCCACCATTGCCACGACCGTAACGATCAG
Organism: Panthera onca; assembly: GCF_046562875.1. NCBI lineage: Eukaryota > Metazoa > Chordata > Mammalia > Carnivora > Felidae > Panthera > Panthera onca. Next base: position 3,000,060 of record NC_138346.1, on the reverse strand, counting down.
AAAGCACTTAAGTTTGCCCTTCAGAACCTTCCTCGAAGCCGGTACCCCCGGCTGGACGCTACCAGCTGGTGTGCGTGGGGCTCCCTCCCCGGGGGACACTGGTGTGAACACGGGCGCTGCTGCTCCCCTGCGGGGGCGTGGTCCCTCCCCGACGGGCTCTGGCTTTTCTCCAGCGTCCTTCCCGGTAGGGACGGCCCAGGACGTGCGTGGTGGCCCATGGCTGTCGGGGGCATCGAGGGCCGTCAGGCGCTCTGCAGCCCACGGGGAGGGGTTGTTAAGCCAGATCGATGCTGTGCTGTCTAGACCTCACGCATCTGGCGAGGTGTCCGCTCCCCTGGGGACAGATGTGGGAATGTCCAGATTCGTCATCGGCGGAAGGACCTTGCCAAAGAGGCCGCGTCTGTGAATGGTGTTGCCCTGGAGGGAATTGCCGGTGGGCCTGCCTCCTGGACATCCTTCCCGACCACTGTCTGGGGGGGGAGCTGTGGCAGGCGGGTCTGTGTGACTCACACCCGGCCTGAGTGCGTGGGCCGGACCCACACACTGGAGAACCGACTCCGCACGTGGGAACGTGAATCGGGACCAGCCCTGCCGCGGGGAAGGATGGCAGGAAGCATCAGGACGTGACGGGGGCTGCATGGTCTTGGAAGCACCGTGGAGACCCCCGTGTTGTCTCATGAAGCCGGACTCTGCGACCTTGGGAGGCGTTGGAGGAGACGAGGCCCGGCTGGCCCTGGGCCACGGCCTGATCGTGGCTCCCACCAGAGCCCAGCAGGGCACCCTGTGACTGTGCTGTGTGAAAATGAGTTTTTAATATTTTTAAATGTACTTTATTTTATTTTTTCAATATTTATTTTGAGGGGCATCTGGGTGGCTCAGTCAGTTGAGCGTTGGGCTTTGGATCAGGTCACGATCTCACAGCTTGTGAGTTTGAGCCCCACGTAGGGCTCTGTGCTGACGGCTCAGAGCCTGGAGCCTTCTTCAGATTCTGTGTCTCCCTCTCTCTCTGCCCCTCCCCTGCTCACGCTCTGTCTCTCTCTCTCTCAAAAACGAATAAACGTTCAATTTTTTTTTAATATTTATTTTGAGAGAGAGAGAGAGAGAGAGCGCAAGCAGAGGGAGAGGGAGAGAGAGAGTCCCATGTAGGCTCCACAGTGTCAGCACAGAGCCCTCTGTAGGGCTCGATCTCGTGACCACGAGATCATGACATGAGCCAAAATCCAGAGTCAGACACTTAACCGACTGAGCCTCCCAGGTGCCCGAAGATGATTTTTTTTAAAAAGAAACTTACCCTTTCTTTTATGTATCATTATCCTTAATCATTCCAGTTTTTTGTGTATTTCTGTATGGCATCATTATAATTTTTAAAACACGGCTCTACAGTTTCATTTAAGGTGGTCTTTATTTTTGAAGAGGTGATCTGTTGACACGGATCAGTAACGTAAGTGGCAGGAAGGAGACCACACGGAGACCTCCCTCCCTCCCGTCCCTGCCCCTGCAGGCAGCCATCCCATCTCCCTCCCGTCCCTGCCCCTGCAGGCAGCCATCCCATTGGCCTCCTGTTTCTTTAGGGAAAAGCAAGCAGACTGAGTACACACTCTTCTACTCCCCACAACACACAGAGTCACGAAGGGTAGCATGCCGTATACACTGTTCCACACCTTGCTTTTCAAGCGTGCTCTGGGGCGCCTGGGGGGCTCAGTCGGTTAAGCGTCTGACGTCGGCTCGGGTCATGATCTTGCGGTCCGTGTCGAGCCCCGCGTCGGGCTCTGGGCTGACGGCTCGGAGCCTGGAGCCTGCTTCGGATTCTGTGTCTCCCTCTCTCTCTGCCCCTCGCCCTCTAATGCTCTGTCTCTCTCTCTCTGTCTGCCCCACCCCTGCTTGCGCTCTCTCTCTCTCTCTCTCAAAAATAAACATTGAAAAAATTTAATAAACTCCTCTTACACTCATAGATTCAACTCCCCATGATCAGGATGGGTTATTCTGACTCATCGATTAGTTCTGTTACGTATTCATCACCCCTGTTTCTTGTCGCCCAGTGCTTGCCATCTGGTTGTGAGAGATGGGCCCCCCGCCCCGCCGTGTTGTCAGTTACCCCAGTCTTCTGTGGGTGCCCTGTCCTTGGGGCGTGGTCCCCCAGTGCTCCTGGAGTGCCGCAGGCTGACGGTGCGGGGAGCTGTGCGTCCCCTGCCAGAGGCTGCCGCTCCCTTCCTCACCTCTGCACCACAAGGGACACTGGTGAAAGCTTTCTCCGGTGCCTTCCGAGACGGTGTGGAGGACACCTGTGAGGAGGGTGCAGACCCCCGCCGCCCACGGCCCCCGGGACTCACGTTCTTGCCCGCCGGCAGCCACCCAGGGAGCCCGCGTTCCCGGCCGGGCTGTGTTCCCCACTCTCACTTCGGATGGATGGTCCCCTCCTGGGTCTTAATCCAACCCATACCTGGAAAGGCCCTTGGCAGACTTGAAAATCAAAACCAGGACCCGGACGCTCGGGTGACTTTTCATCGCTGGCTTCTGTGCCGTGTTCCTGGGTCACCGCATTTTGCTGAAGCACAGTTTTGTATCAGCGATGGTCGGTGGACGGGTGTGGGTTTCAAGCGTAACAAGGCGGGAGCCCGGGCCAGAAGCTCGGCCTGCTGGCCCGCGGGGCACGACAGGCCTGCTTTCCCTACGACGGGCCTTGGGGTCATCCATGGGACTGTGCCCCTCGCCCACGGGGAGGAGACGGGGTGGGGAGGGGGGCAGGAGCCGGTGACACGCACGGGCTGGGCCCTGTGTCGGTCCTCGCCTCACCTCGCCTCCGCTGGCAGAGAAGGACAGTCTGGTGAGGCCTGGGGGGCGGGCGCCCCACCAGGTGCCTTTTGCCCTGATGAACTGTTCTCATCTGGTGACAGAGGCTTCCCTTTCCCTTAAGAAACCCCCAAGGCAAAGACAAGATCTTGGTGGGAAGAAGGCCACGGTGCCCTGGGAGTGGAGCTTGGGGTTTGGGGTCCGTGTGGCCTGGACAGCCCCTCCTGTACCTCTGAGCCTGTGGTCATGGCCCCCTCAGGCTCCGGGGGCCTGGCAGGAGCCGTGGGGTGTTCCCAGCTGGTTGGCCCACGTCCCCTTGTGGGCAGAGGTTCTCACACCTGATTTTCTACTAGCGGAGGGAAGCCGCCCACTGAAATGTGCCGCAGACACGCAGTTACGTCCAGATACAAGTCCAGTCTTGCGCGGTTAGAGAGCCCACGACTAGCATTTTCCTGGGAGGGAACAGGACAGCGGTCTGAGCTGAAGTCTCGCAGGAAGGCCTTGCCTGGTCCTCGAGCCTGAGGATAAACAGGGCAGGGAAGGGCACAGGTCTGCCATGGCCGGCTGGCCCCTACGTGGGGGCTCCCGCCTGCCGGGTGGTGGCACTGAAAATAGAGACGCCTGCCAGAGGTTCGTGGCTTCGAAGCCGGGCACGGGGCCCGTTAGAGCTAACAGGGGCCGGCACTTCTGGAAAGATTTGTTTTGTCTTCCCAAAGTGAGTGAGGCCCTTCTGGCTTGGCAGTGAGAAGTCAGTGAGACTCTGGGCTCCCCCAGGCAGAGGAGCCGCTTGCCCGCCCCACCCGATGGCCGGTCAGGTGCGGGTCCCCCGGGCCCTGGGCGTTGTCATGGTCCCAAGCGCCAGCAACCCTGGAGGACTGAGGCGCAGACGCCCTCCACCGCCCCAAACCAATCTGTAAATTGAATGCAGTGAAAAAAAAAGTCCACATGGGGATATGGAAGAAATTTAAGCCGATGCTATACTACAGAGCTATCGTAATTAAAACGAAGTATAGGAAAACATAAATTAATCAATAAAACAGCACAGGAACTTCCGACCACAGAGGTAAACCCGGGGATTTCGTTTCTGATAAATGTGGTATTTCAAAACAGGCGGTTCGGATTGTTGTGAGAGTAAATGGTATTGAAGCCTACGGTTATCCACGTGGCAAAAATAAAGTTATAACCTTGCCTCGGACCACATGCAAAAATAAGTTCCAAAAAAATTAACTTAAAAATATGAGACTACTAGAAGAAAATAATTGAAGAACACTTTGCATTGATCATATTCATAGATGTTTTTGTTATTTCTTAGCGCATTTATTATCATACTATTTATATATTTATGTCATTTAAAATAGTTCTTTTTTGGGGCGCCTGGGTGGCTCAGTCAGTTAAGCGTCCGACTTCAGCTCAGGTCATGATCTCACGGTGTGTGAGTTCGAGCCTCACGTCGGGCTCTGTGCTGACAGCTCAGAGCCTGAAGCCTGCTTTGGATTCTGTGTCTCCCTCTCTCCTTACCCTCCCCCCCCCACTCACTCTCTCTCTCTCAAAAATAAATAAACATTAAAAAATTTAAATAGTTCTATTTTGGGGCACCTGGGTAGCTCAGTCGGTTAAGTGTCTGAGCCTTGAGTTTGGCTCAGGTCATGATCCCAGGGTCGTGGGGAAAATATCTCAGGGTCTAGCCAAGCAAAAGTAAAAATCAGATGGCCCCCTTGGAAGAATATTTACAACATCTCTAACAGAGTTAATATTCATAATAGATGAAGACTTTTAATTAATAAGCAAAATACTTATGGCCCAATTGGAAGATGGATGAAAGATATAGTCAATTCATAGAGGATGCCAGTGGGGAAGAACGCGTGAGACCGATGTTTAACCTTCCTGTCAAGAAATAACGTGGCCGAGAGTCTAGAATCCAGACAGGACAGAGTTAACCTGGGTTGGAATCCCAGCAGGTCAGGGCGCCCTGCCTTCGGCCTGTGCTGGGCTCCCTTACTGGCTTGTGACTTTGGGCAAATGGCCGAAACTTCCTGCCTCACTTTCCCCTGTATTTGGGTTAATCCACATGGCACCTACTTTGTGGGTTATCGTCAGAAATCGCATTCCTGGTTACGAAGTACAAATATCAGTCATTGGCATACAGTAGGCTCTCTACGAGTATTGGCCATTCATCACGATCTGTGTCAATATCATAGGGCACAGTTTTCAGCTGGCAAAAGTTAAAAAGACCCAATACTACGTGGTGTGGTCGAGGATGTGGTGGTGTAACTTGTTCACTATTTTTAAAGGGTGTTTTGGAAGTACTTCTCAAACTAAAAACGGGAAATCTTTTTCCGACCCAGGAGAAAGCTGAAGCAGACACATGAGCGCCATCGACAAATAAAAGGTCTGGAGGGTGGGAGCAGGGTAGCACCTGTTCTCTGTGGCTGTAGGACTGACCCCTGGGTGACAAATGTGCAGTGACAGACTTTGGGTCTGAATAAGGAAGGAGTCTCCACTCACATACAGATTGGTTCAGAGACGGTGTGGCTGGTCCGGGTAGATAGTGAGAGCCCCGTCACAGGAGGTATGCAGGCAGAACTGGTGACCATTTCTCAGGGAAGCTGTTGAGGATTCCACTGGATGCTCCTGCAGCTACTCCCGGTCCTTGCCCACCCCCAGTAAGGAAGAAACCAGCCCACCATCCCGGGTCCCCACCCCAGCCCCTTACTGCCCTGTCTGCTGTCTCTTAACACGCACACCCCCTCGTGTACAAAGGCTAGAGCTTCAGGCCTCAGCAGAGAAGATCTTCAGGACCCCGGCAGGCTGAGCCTGGTTGTGGTTGCTGGTCCCCTCAAGGCCCCTGTCACCGCTCAAGTTTGCCTGGAGAGGCCTGTCTGGGCCCCAAGTGCCCTCCTCCAGCCAGGGAGCTTCCGTCCTTCTCTCCTGCACGGAAACCGCCTCCGCCACGGCCCCGGGGACACCAGGGGAACATTGCAGGCAGCTCCTGATGAGATGTGCCTCTCGGAACAGATACTGACTAGGACGAGGGCATTCCCTGTGTGAGACCCTTCCGGGATTTTCCAAAATTGTCATTTACACTCCGGGGCTAGGCTGTCTTCTGCGATCACAGGCCCGGCGCTGGCCGGCTGCCTGGCTGCCTGGATTGGCTGCAGTCGCCCTGGGCTTTGAACCTCAGTCAGGGCTCCCTGTCCGGGAAGTCTCCTCTCCCGTTCTGCTGGGGCCTCGGGGAAAAAGAACCCTCTTGGTGGGAAATCGTTTACAAGGATCCTTCGCTTCCAGTTTCCCATGTGAGCCTCTCCGGGGCTGGGAGTCAGGCCTCCTACCCATTTTACAGATGAGAAAGCCAAGGCTGCAGGGGCAAGTCACAGGCCTCCGCCAGCTCTAAATCCCAGGCACCTTTGGGGTAAACGGGGCCGGGGCTGAGTTGCAGAGCGTGTGGCCCAGGGGAGCAGCCCTGGAGGCTGCTGCTGGCGGTGGGGCCGCTTTGTCCTGTCATCTGAGCACAGCGCTAAGGAGGCCCTTGCTCTAAGGGAGCCCAGCGCGCCGTGGGGGACCCCGGCCCTGCTCCAAACCCCGCACCCGGGCTGGACTCACAGCCACCTGTGGGCCGCAGCTGCTAAATCTGAGTGGGTCTGTGGGGCCCCCGGTACCTTAGGGACCCGTGAAGGTGTTTTGATTTCTTTTATAATCAGATAAAAAGGAACTTTTAGGTCAGAGTAGAAGTTTTCATATATACTATTAACATAGTCGTCTTTCTATCAACACAGTTGTAAAAGATCATTTTTAATGCTTTTGGCGGAGGAAGGGCCCACGAAGACACAAGTGCCCGCAGCCTGAGTGGGTGCCGGGTCCCACCCCATCCCCCGCACGGCTGGGCCCACCTCGGAGCTGCCCTCTGTCTGCTCTCCGCCCGGCGCCTCGTCCAGGGGGCCCACAGAGCTGGCGCTCTTCCGGTGGGTTTTCCGCTTCAGGGATTATGCGTCTGAAGGGAACTGTCTTTGGGGCACGTTCAATACAAACACTGGGATGCATTTAAAAATAGAAGATTCCAAAAAAACCCCTCTTAAACCCCGGATTTGTAGCGTTCAGCTTATGGGGATGGTTGTGAAATCAGAACCTTGGCCGTGGACTTGGTTCTCTCAGCCCGTGTGCTCCTCCCCAATGCACCCCCCCCCACCACAGTGGCCCCCGTGCCTCAGCCGAGGGCGGTCCCCACACCCCCCCCACCCCCGACCCCACGGGGCTCCTGTCCTGCAAGGCTGCACACCCGTTTCTGTATCTCCCTCATCTGTACACCTGCCCAAACAACCGTGCGTGCTGTTTAGATTCTCGGACCCCTCAGCAGCGGAATGAGGAAGGTCACAGCTTGTAAAGAGCAAGGTGGTCTCCCGGGGGGTGAGGTGGACCATGTGTCATGCGGCTTCCCCTCCCCGTGCCCTGCAGAGGGGCCTGGCGGGGCCCAGCCTGCGGGGCGCCTCCAGTCCACACCCGGCCGCCTGGCTGCCTGCCTGGCCGACCCCCAGATGCTGGCACTCGAGGCCCTGAGCTCTGGTCGCCGGGCGCCGGGCAGGCTGGAGCAGCCTGTGCCCCACGAATGTCACGCTTCCGGGAATTGTGTGTGATTTTACAGTAAAGAATTGCTTTTAATGTTTATTTATTTCAAAAGTTTTTAATATTTGTTTTTGAGAGAAAGAGAGAGAGACCCAGAGGAGGCAAGGGGGAGGGGCAGAGAGAGAGGGAGACACAAAATCCGAAGCGGGCTCCAGGCTCCGAGCTGTCGGCACAGAGCCCGACGTGGGGCTCGAACTCACGGACCGCGAGATCGTGACCTGAGCCGAAGTCGGACGCTCAACCGACTGAGCCCCCCCAGATGCCCCACACACTTTATAGTAAAAACAGAAGTAGTCAGCAGGGAGAATTCATCACTGGATTATCTTCCTGTGCCCCTGAGGTTATTTTTTATCTGGACTGCTCGTCTCTTCCCAGCTGCTGTTTCGTTTCATTCCCTTCAGCCAGGCTGGGAGTAGTGACACTATGGAAACGGGCAAAGTGACAGAGTGACCCCAATAATGACGCACGTGTCAGAGCCACACTTGTGAGTCGCGGCCACAACGCACACAGGAGTCCAGCCAAAATCAGCAACATCTTCTATGAGAATAGATGTATTATATCCCTGTTAATATTTATAATTCACCTCTCCCCGCCCCACCCCGACCAGGGGAGGAGACGTCTCAGGTGTGGTCCTCTGGCTGGGATTGGGGGGCAGGAGGGTCTCCTTGTGGTGCGGGGCCTCCCCCCTGCCGGCTCCGCCCACCGGAGGGCAGCCCCTGCAAACCCCCCTAGGTGCCTGGGGTGATCCTCCCTTCCAAGACCATCTCCTTCCAGAAGTGGTTCATCAGGTGGCATTCCTCCCGAGTCCCCAGGCCCCTGTAAAGGCGGGTCCGCTGGATCTGGGGGGGGCTGCCGCGGGAGGAGCGCAAGGAAGGTGAGCTGATCGCTTTACAAACAACCGTACCTGCCCCGCAGCAGACAAAACGGCCTCCTGAGGTTCTAGCTCCTTCAGCCTCTGTTTTCTGGAACAGGCGCATTTGGGGGCTTTGGAGGTGGCCTCCTCCCCGTCAATTTAGTGGCTCCAGGCTGCTGAGGCGCTCCTAGGGGTCTGGCATGTGGCAGGGGGGTTCCAGAACCAGAGAAGAGCTGGAGCACGGGGGGTGGGGGTGGGAGGCATTGCAGATGGGGCAGAACTTGCCTCCTCCACCCCAGGGAAGATCGGCTGCCCCAGCCAGGGTCCTGACCTGGGAAGCAGGGGAGGGGCGGGGTCCCCCGTGTCCTTCCCTGATCACCGGTGCCTCTGTGGATCCTGTGTGGGGCAGGCGTCAGGCCAGCAGCAGCAGCACTGAGTGGCTCAAGAGGTAGGTGGGTGGCGGTTCCCGGTCCTTTGCCCCCACAGCTGCTGCTGCTTCTGGCTCAAAGACCTTTGTTGTTTGAGCTTTCTGCTCGCCGAGTATTTGTTCGGCCAGAAACCAGCACCAAGAGGGAAATAAACATGGCTCACGGCCCCGCCTTCCTAAGTGAACCCCCATTCACATGCTGGCGGCTGGCGTGGGTCCGTTTTCCTATCTTTACAAACCGTTTTTACAGGGGAGCCCAGGTGGCTCGGTCATCACCACCACCTGCCTCCGGAACTTTCTCGTCTTCCCCAAACTGAAACTCTGTCCCCAGGACACCCTGCCCACCCCCCCCCCAGCCCCCCCCAGCCCCTGGCGCCCACCCTTCTGCTCCGACCCTGTGGGTGTGACGGCTCTGGGGACCTCACGGAAGTGGAACCACACAGTGCTGTCTTTCTGCGACTGGCTCGTCTCACCAGGCACGACGGCTGCGTTTCATCCAGGTTGTAGCAGCGGCAGCCTTTCACTTCAAGGCTGACACACATCTCAGTCCATGGAGAGACCACATGTGGTTTATCTGTTCGTCCGCTGATGGACACACAGGTTGCTCTCAGTGCTTGGCTATCGCGAGTAATGCTGTTGTGAACGTGGCTGTCCAGATCCCCGTTCGCGTCCTCGTTTCCCGTTCTTTTGGGTGGATGCGCGGAACTGGGGTTGCGGGGATCACATGAGGATTCTCTGATTGTTTGAGGAATCCCCGGTCTGTTTCCCATAGCAGGGGCACCGTTGTATTTCCCCACCAGCAGCGCCCAGGGTTCCCATCCCCCCACATCCCTGCCCGCACTTATTTTTGTGTTCTGCGTAATTTTGAAAAGGATCTGGGGCACCGTGTTATACCATCCAGGCCCATTCGGTCAAGCCCGTTGATGGTCTCACCCAAATTTGCATCCTGGAAGATGTTTCTCCTTCTTGTTTCATCACTTACTGAGAGAGGTATTGAAAAGTGTGCTGCCCACTAGGAACATTATTTCCCTTGATATGTATTTTCATCCTTTGCCTTTACATCTCTCTGAATTTTCACATTTTGTGTCTCTTGAAACATTCTGTCAGGCAGTCTTTGTTTTCACCTGTAGAATCTATTCCATTTGGACGTATTATACTCTCTCATTACGTGGGCTCAGTTTTTCCTTCTTTTTTGTTCTTGCTCACTTCCCCCCACCTGTTTTTTTTTTTTTTTGTCTTGTTTTGGAAAAAGAAAAGTTTTTGTCCTATTTTTTATTTTTCTTACTCCATTTTCCTAGACCTGTCTAGTTTGAAAGTTATGCTTTCAAACTATGGTCGTTATTTTAATAGTTACTTTAGCTACTTTAAACTCCTTCGAGTTTACAAAGTGTAAGATTAATCCGTATCTTTAGCTTCCTTCCAACAATACGAGGATAACCCTGACTAATATGATGTAGTACCTCGTGTTTTAAGTTTCTTTTAATTAAATTTTTTTCATTTATTTATTTATTTATTTATTTATTTATTTATTTAAATGTTTATTCATTTTTGAAAGAGAGAGACAGAGCACAAGCAAGGGTGGGGCAGAGAGAAAGGGGGACACAGAATCCGAAGTGGGCTCCAGGCTCTGAGCTGTCAGCACCAGAGCCTGACGTGGGGCTTGAACTCACGAACTGCGAGATCGTGACCTCAGTGGAAGTCCGATGCTCAACCGACTGAACCACCCAGGCGCCCCTAAAAAATTTTTTTTAACGTTTATTAATTTTTGAGAGAGAGAGAGAGACAGAGCATGAGCAGGGGAGGGGCGGAGAGAGAGAAGGAGACACAGAATCCCAAGCAGGCTCCAGGCTCTGAGCTGTCGGCACAGAGCCCAACTCCGGGCTTGATCCCACCACCCTGGGATCATGACCTGAGCCCAAACCAAGAGTTGGATGCTTGACGGTCTGAGCCGCCCAGGCACCGCCCCCACCTTGTGTTTCGATTTTGCCTTTTTTTTTTAGTTTGCAAACTGTTTTATTGTTGCTTATCTGGGCAGCCAACTCTCTCAGAATGTATTCACCTATTTACCAGTATCTGCTCATCATTCTGTCGTGCATCTCAGACTTCCATCCGGGATCCTTCTCCTTCTTTCTAAAACTGATCGATCGCTCAGAAGTCTCCTGAAGGAACACGTGCAGCAGCCAGCAGACTTGTGTGCACAAAGCCGTGGGAGCACCCGTGAGGCTTGCCTGGACAGTGAGTCTATGGAAACCGTCTGCCCTCGGCCAACCTGCCTTCCTCCGGTGGCAGGGGCCACACGCCCAGCTCAGCCTGAGGCCCCAGGTCATGGCATCCCCATGCCCCATCTCTGGGGCTGTGGGCGGCCTTCGCCAGCCCCCTGCCTCTGCAAGGAGTTGTGCTCAAGCTGGTACTTAAACTAAACAGACTTCCTATAGGAAACACACACACACAATCACACGTCTGCTGACGTCGCTTTTATGGACATTTCCCCAAGAAATATTTCTCTCTGGAAAAATAAATTCACAGGATGTAATTAAAACCACTATATGTGTATGTTGGCCTGGGCGCCTCCTAAGTGCTTCACCAAATGGGCCACCAAATAAAGAAATAAAGGCTGGCTTTGTTCACGTCTAGGAACAATGATCTTTATTAATTGTAGCCCAGGGCATTCTTGGGTTACTTTATGCATTCAGAAGCAGCCAGCACGTGCCCTCGGTGCTGACCGCAGTGTGTCCACAGCTGCAGGGGACAGGGCAAGGGTGGCTCTGGGTCAACCGGATAGAGGCAACTGAAGGTTGAATGGCAGGTACTTTCTGGCTGTGACCTTTGAGAAAAGAATATCGCCATCTCGTCTTCAAACATCGGAAAAGTTTCTGAAAATCAAAATCAAAAAATCTCTGGAAGACAGTTACCAAAGCAACGTGCTTTTGAGTGACGTGGCAGAAAGGGGCTATGTGGCTGCGTTGTCTTCCGTGGCCCTCTTGCTCTGTCCCTTTATCTACTTTTGGGGGACCTCCCGGGCCCTGGGGGGGGTATCCAGCTCTGGGACTGGCACTGGCCCCTGTGGTGGGCACGGGGCCACAGGACGGCACTCAGAGTATTCCCTGGCATGGAGGGAGCATGAGGGCTGAGAGGCTGTTTTCTCACAGTGGCTGAACGAGGTGTTTGAAGGTCGATGGTGACGCCACGCAGAGGAAACTGTCACAGGGGAGGCTGCACACAGAGCAAAACAACTCTAAAGATGGATGACACTTGGGGCCAGACTTTGGGTTCCAGGATCCAGCTGTGCCTGAAGACCATCCCACCTTGGACACCCCTGCTCTATAGACATCTTAGGGGGTATTCAGTTTTGTCAGCTTGGCTAGGTCATGGTGCCCAGTTGTTTGGTCAAACAGCAGTCTGGATGTGCGGTGAAGGTATTTTGCAAATGGAATTAACATCCACAATCAGGTGACTTTAAATTAACATTATCCTTAATAATCCGGGTGGGCCTCATCTAATCAGTTGAAGGCCTTAATGGCAAAAATAGGTTTCTCTGAAAAAAAAAGCAGTTCTGCCTCAAGACTGCAGCATACAGACTCTGGGTTTCCAGGCTGCCAGGCTGCCCTATGGATTTTGGACTCAAGACTACAAGATCAGCTCTCGTCTGAGTTTCCAGCCTGCTGGCCTGGATTTCAGACTTGCCAGCCTTCACAATCACATGAGCCAGTTCCTTAAAATAAGCCTCTTTGTGTGTGTGTGTGTGTGTGTGTGTAATAATAGACACATATAAATGCACATACACACATACACACACACACACACACACACACACACACACACACACACATCCTATTGGTTCTGTGTCTCTGGAGAACCCTGACTGATACAGAGGGCTTCCCAGGGCAGACCCTAAAGTGTGTGCAGGAGATTAAGCATGGGCTCCCAGGGGAGTGGAGCAGGCAGTGGCAGGGGACAGGGAAGGGGGGACGCAGGTGGAATGCGATTTCAGGCATCGGCAGGAACCAAACCGTGGGAGGCTCGGAGTGGGAATCCTGCCTCCGGCAAGGGGTGTAACTTCCACGTACTTCTTTGTCTCTTGCCTCTTTGCAGAATGGTGGCTGCGGGCATGAACAGTGTCTGCTACAACGGGATAGATGCTTCTGTCCCTACTGGTTTGAGTTGAGACCCTCATTAGCAGTGGGGGGTCCTGACAAGTCACCCACGGGCTGCGTGAATGAGGGGAACCGAACCGCCTTCCCAAAGACCATGGCAGAAACTCGTAATCATCCAAGTGGCCAGACTCTGCTGGTCGATACAGGCTTGGAGCAGGGGCTCTGGGGCCAGAGGAGCCTGACCCTGGCCCACTGGCTGTCCAGGGCTCTGTCTGCAGAATGTGAACCGAGAGACCCATGGTGGGGGTGAATGCCTGAGCTGATGGTCGCGAAGGGTCAGGCTGGAGTTTCTGTCTCTGAGACCAACGACCAGTCACAGGGGGAGGGGCTGAAGCTCAGAGAGGACCAAGGAAACCCATCTGCGGAGAGGGGTAGAGGAGAGGCTGGCAAGCTGAGAGAGGGAGGGTGAGACACACAGGGTGCTAGAGGGAGAGAGTCAGGGAGAGTGAGACATCGGGGCAGAGCAAGACCAAGGTTCAGGGAAACAGTGAGAGGCAGAGACGGAGAGACAGAGTGATGGGGAGAGATCGACGGAAAGGCAGAGAGAGCGACTGAATTATCTAAAATAGCGGCAGCAATATACGTCCCTCCCCCACTGCGATCCTTGCTTTGGAAACGACATTGACATTCCTTATAGAGAGGTGGGCAAGGTCTACTCTCTCCCTCTCTCTGGACACTCCCCTGGGAATCCAGCCCTCGTATTGTGAGGAGCCCAAGCCCACAGGGAGGCCACGCGTCGTGCTCGGATGGCACCAGCCCGGGAGCCGGCGCCCCTCAGACGCCCCCAGCCCCAGCCTTTGAACTCCCAGCTGAGGCCTCGGACATCGTGAGGCAGAGGCAAGCCTTTCCTGCTGTGCCCCATCCAAGTGCTTGGCCCGCGGACACCCTGGGAGATGACCCAGGATCGCTGTCCTTGGAAGTTGCTAAGTTCGCGCTTACCTGGTAATGGATGAGGAGAGAGAGAAGGGGCACGAAGGGAAAAAGACAGGCAGAGATAAATACAGAGACCCGTATCGGAGCGGGCTGCAAGAGAGAAACACAGCAAGAGTCAGAGAAGCTTCTGAGTCCAGTGCAGCCAGCCTTTCTAGGCCACCTTGTGTCCCCAAGCCAAACTGAAGACTCCTTTGGACCAAAAGCGGCTTCAGTGGGCCTGGTCTGTGTCCGTTGGCCACCGGGCCTCTCGCAGGAATGAACGCAACCTTCCCGTGCCCCACGCTGCCCAGCCCACGGGACACAGGTGTTTTCTGTCCTCTGGGCTCCGGCTGGGCTGGTGTGGGTGGCGTGGGGTCACCCCGGGTCTCCTTGGAGTCCTGCATGCGTTTCCTCCTCGTCCCTCTGCACACGGCAGCCAATGTGCCCCTTGTCAAACCTGATCCGATCCCTGTACCCCGAAGCCTTCCCTGTGACACCAGGGGAGGCCCGGTCAGTAAGCCGGCCCCTCCCTGGCCTTCACCCGACTGCCCAACTGCCCGTTCCCCGGACTTCTCTTCGTGGTTGACTTTCCGCCCTTCTCTCCCTCCTGCGGGAGCCTCCTCGCACCCCAGCCCTGCTCTGTCCCTCACAGCCCTCGCTCAGCCGGTGATTTGTGATTCTGGCTCCATTTACTGGGGGTATTCATTGCTTGCAGCCGCCCCCATAAGTCACCACACACTCAGTGGCTTAAAAACGCAGAAATGTATTCTCGCACGGTTTGGAGGCCAGGGGTCTGAAATCGAGGTGTCTGCAGGGCCGCATTCCTCCTGGGGCTTCCAGGCCAGGTCCTTCCGGTCTCTTCCGGCTCCTGATGGCCCCCGGCTTCCTTAGCTTGTGGCCACATCCTCCAATCTCTGCCTCCTTCTCATGTGGCTTCTCCCTGTATGTCTGTGTCTCCAATCTCCCTCTGCCCATCTCCTATCAAGACACTTGTCATTGGGCTTAGGGCCTAGCCTGAGTCCAGGGCCATGAGATCATTGCCCGGATTTCATCTGCAAAACCCCTTTTCCGAACAAAGTCGCGCTGTCCGGTTTCAGAGGTTGGGAGGTGGGCTTCTCCTTTTGGGGGGGGGGCCACCGCGCACCCCACCACATTGGGCCACAGGTGCCGTGGGCCGGGGCCGGGTCCACTCACCCCTGCACGCGGGACCACGCACAGCGCCTGGACGAGGACGCTTGTTAGCTCTGGTCGATGAATGACTTTATCCGTTTGTTCAATAACAAGTGCTGGGCAGCTCCCGTGAGAGAATCAAAATATTTGTCCGACCAGAGGCAGCTTTCGAGGAAGCTCCGTGGCCGCCAGCAGAGATAACACGGCTCTGAGTCCAGGTGGGAAGAGATAAACGAGGCGGATGTGTGCGTGGGGGCTGGCGGGGAGCCCAGGCGCCCCCGAGAGGCTCGGGTGGGGGCAGGGAGGCATCTGGGGAGCCGGAGAAACACGTCGCCCTGGGCTGCTTTGTGGGGGGCCGGCAGGGTCCGGGTCGTGCAGACACTGGCTTCTGGATGTGTCCTGGGAGCTGCCCGAGGGAGGAGGCTGGGGTGAAGGGCCCCACGCGTCCAGCGAAGGAACACGTGGGAGTTCCCAGGATGTCATAGGAACTGTCAGCCCACATGACAGAGCCGGAATCTCAGCTACTTTCTCTGCAGGGAAAATTGACCTGGTGGCGAGGGGGGGAGGCAGTTCAGGGCCGGGCGACGGACAGCAATTCCAGGGCTGGGGGAGGGGCCCGACTCACTCTGGTTTTAAAACCGGGAGTCCTGTGTTCGGGAACCCCCTCGGTCGGGGGCGCAGCGGGAGGGTTGGTCCCTTAGGACTGGGCGAGTCGTCCCTGAGTCTGTGGGCTCTGCCGTGAGTCACTACCCCCTGCAGACTCAGGCACAGGCCCTTCCTGTGTCTGGAGGCCTGGGGCTGAGATTTCCTCGCCAAGCCCCAGAATCTCCCTCCCCCTCCCTGTGACGGGAGCTCGGCAGGTGCTTAGGCAGGTGGTGAAAGGAGAAGATGGAGGACACGTGGTCTCACTGCCACCTGTGGGGACACACGCCTCAGCAGGTCAGCCCGGGGCTCCACGCTGTCCTCGGCCATCTCCGGCCCGGGAGAGTGGGTGTGTGAAGAGGCATTGTGGGCCACACTGACCACTCCCCACCCTTCTCCACTGCCTTTCCCTGCCCCAGCCTGGCTGGAGGCCTGCTGGGACACTGCCTCTGACTTGCTTTGACCCTTGCTTCCCTCCCAGCCTGGGCAGAGAAGGAGGGTGGGTCCCCAACCCGGGATGCAGTGTGGGAGAAGGGGGGCCTGGCCTGAGGCTCCTGGGAGGAGATGCCCCAAACGCAGGCCCAAAGGGTCCCCAGAACCAGGAAAGCTGCCCTCTCCCACCCTGTCGTTTGGTGATTTACTGCCTGTTCCCGGAGCTGGGTGGTGGGGATCGAGCTGCCAGCACCCCCGAGCCCAGGCCGGGGTCCTCACCACATGCAGCTGTGGGGCTCAGGCTTCTAGCCACTGGGAGCACTAGCAGTGTTTTGGGAGGAGGGGAAGGGACAGGAGCGGGGACGAGGGGCCCCAGCCCAGACCTCCTGAGCCAGAAAGCTATCGTTGGACATTTTTGCTATAAAGATGATGCCTGAGGAGTAGCACCATAGCTGAATCTCTCACACATCTGGTTACTTCCCTAGAATAAATGCCTAGAAGAGGAATTTCTGATCAAGGTGTCCTCCAGGAAGACTGGGCTAGACTTCGAGGAGGGCTCATCCTGGGGACAGTGGGCATTTTGTTCTGGGGACACAGATGGGTGGGCTGCTGTGGGGGTGGCCTGAGCTGTCAGATGGCAACAGGAGGCCGTGGGTGATCTTAGGGTGGGAGGAAGCAGTGGGTGTGGGAGAATGTGAGGGTGCTGCCGGGACTCGGAGGGGGGCAGACACAGCCCCCACTGTGCCCGGGGTGGCACCAGCCCCGTGTCCATGGGCTGGCATGCCCCGCGAGCCCACGCCTGGGCTGGCACTGGCAAACTCTGTTGGTTATAGATTACGCGAGCTGAATTACTCCCATCTGCAGAATTCACTGATCATCCTCTTGTTGGTGGGTGTTCGGGGCTTAAAGGACCTGGAGGAAGTGGGCCCTGGAGAGAGGTGAGGCCCGAGGAGAGCGGCCCCGGGGGTGCCGAGCGCCGTCTCAGCCGCTGTGTGCTTTGGGAATGGCACCAGGCCCCTTAACCTCAAGCTCCTGAAAAACGGGAGGGTTAATGCCTCTTCCGGCGCCTGCTGGCATTGACGGTACTGTCCTCGCCTGGTGGGCGCTTAGGAGGAGGGGTGGGAGGCCGTGAATGGAGTGGGGCCTCAGATCTTTCTCAAGAAGAGACAGGATTCCGAGGGCAGCATCAAAGCCAGGCCTAGGCACAGAGTGACGCTCTGCTCTGGCCACTTAACCCCTAGATACAAAGGCACTGATGCCTGGGGACCGGGAAGGCAGCATTGCTGAAGCTGGTTGGGACAGGGCTGCACATTAGAATCACCTGAGCCTCAAAAATCCTGAAGGCCCAGGCCACACTTCAGACCATCTGCATCAGGACCTCTGGGGTGGGGGTAAGTGGGGCCAGCCTTCCTTTTTTTTTTTTTTAAATGGTGGTAACATTTAGGGGTGCCTGGGGGGGCTCAGTCGGTTGAGCTTCCGACTTCGGCTCAGGTCATGATCTCACGGCTCGTGGGTTTGAGCCCCGCGTCGGGCTCTGTGCTGACAGCTCGGAGCCTGGAGCCTGCTTCCAATTCTGCGTCTCCCTCTCTCTCTGCCCCTAACACACTTCAATTCTGTTTCTGTCTCTCTCAAAAATAAATAAACATTAAAAAAATAAAAAAAAATAAATTGTGGTAACTTATACATCATAGACTTTATTATTTTAAATTGTTCCCCCCCCCCCCCCAAGTTTATCTTGTGAGGGAAAGAGAGAGCAAGCATGCACATGTGAGCGGGGGAGGGGCAGAGAGCTAGGGAGGAAGAGAGAATCCCAAGCATTGTCAGCATGGAGCCCCCTATTCGGGGCTCGAACTTACGAACCGTGAGATCATGACCTGAGCCCAAATCAAGAGTCAGACGCTTAACCAACTGAGCCACCCAGGCACACGTATTTAACCTTTTTAAAGCGTACAGTTCAGCAGTGTTATGTGCATTCACACTGTTGTGTGATTGATCTGTGGTCAATCTCCAGAACTTTATCATCTTCACAGACTCAAACTGTGCCCTTTAAACAAATCCCCATTCTCCCCGCCCCCAGCCGCTGGCTCCGCTGTGCTGTTTTCCTTCTCTAAAGAGTTTGACTCCTCCAGGGACCTCACACAAGTGGAATCACACAGCATTTGTCCTTTTGTGAATGGCTTATTTCACTTAGCATGAGGTCCTCAAGGTTCATCCATGTCGTAGAATGTCCTTCCTAACATGCATATCATTCCATTGTATGACCAGACCACACTCTATCTATTCCGGCGCTGATGGACACTTGGGTTGTTTCTGTGATTCCGGACCCAGTGGGCTGGCCACACCCCTGGCTCCCGGCGGTGCAGCACCAAGGGCGTCACCCCCAACCCTCTGCCAGGGATGCTGTCTGCTGTTATCAAGTCCAAACAGCACTGCAGGAAGCCCTCTTCCCCCACCAAACAGCCCCGCGGGCCTGCCAGGTCTGCGGCCAAGGGAATCCGAGCTCCAGAACCCACGCTCAATACACACATTGTACTGACAACGTTGCAAGAAGCGAGAGCGCAGAAGTTATTCCTTTGTTCACTTATTCAATAAATGCTTTGTATCAGGCAGTCAATAAATGCTATAATTTAATAGACGAGAGCCCTGCCCTCATAGAAAGCATTCTGGGGGTGCATTCTGCTAGTAGCACGTTGATACATGCACCCCGTAGTGGCGCCCGGCCAACAGAACCGGCCGCGGGGAACCGAGCTGGAAGTCCGGCGCCTTCGCATCCACGCTCTCCCGGGGCTGCTCCGGAGCGGGCCGCTGCTGCCCACGCAGGCCTTCTTTAACCCGCACTCCCGGGAGCGCGCCGTCAGCCCCGCACAAACCCGATTCCCACCAGCCTCCCGACCCGCCCGTGGTCTCGCAGACACCCGCGCGCACAAGGCCGCGCCCCCTACCGGGGGCGGGGATGGGGCCGCCCAACCAGCGCTCGCGGGAGAGCGCTAGGCTCCGCCCCCAGGTGAGGTTGTTTTTCCAGACCGCTCCACTGTCGTGCAGAAACCGCCGCACCGCCGGGCCCAACGGCGCGCACCCCCGACAGGCCGCGCCCCCGGACAGCCAGCGCCCCGCTGCCGGCGCTCGTTGGGCCTCGCGTCGGGACGGGAGGCGTCGGGACCGGAGGCCGGAGCCCCACTCGGAAGCCCGCGAGGGAGGTGCGCGCTCGCCGGAAGCCGCGCCCCCGACGCGGCCCACCTGCCCGCGGCGCCGGAAGTGGCTGTGGCCGCTCTGCTTCCGGTCGGCGGGGCGCTCTCGGGCCGGGGCCGCTGACCGGGGGAAGTCGGGAGCGCCCATGGCGGAGGGCGGCGGCCCCCACGGGCGGGCCGGGCCGGGGCCCGCAGGTAACGTGCGCGCCGCCGCCGGGCCGCGGGGGCGGTGGGGCAGCGGAGGGCAGGGTCCGGCGTCCCCGCGGGGGGGGGGGGGGACGCGGCGGCCGCGCCCGGGCCGTGCTTCCTCGTCCCCCGCCGGCCGGGCCCACGCAGCCGCGCCCTGCCGCCGGGGGCGGGTCAGCGCGGCTCTCCGTGCGGGGCGGCCCGGCCGCTGCGTGTGCCCGCTCCTCGGCCTCGCGTGGACGTCCTCGCGCCGGAGTTACTGCCCGGTGGAACTTGCTTTTCTAACTGCCGGCTCCTGAGCCGGTGGGGATGTGATAGGACCCCAACTGTAACAGTAGGACATGGATCATCTCCCAGCTCCGAACGCACGGGTCAGGAAAGCCCCCGGAGGCCAGCCCCTCCGGAGGGCAGGTGTCTTTTTCTCCGCCCCGCCACCCACGGCTTGCCTGGGGAGGTACATCACACGCACAGGCAAGGGACAGCGATAACACCGTCCCCAGCGAGCTCTTCGTGACACAGCATGTCCAGGGGCCCACCGGCAGAGGAGGCAGCTAGGAAGGCTCACGGCGACCTCCCTCAATAGCCCTCAGACTTAGGGTTTCCAGCTTGAGACCCTCCTCCCAAGCACAGGAGAGGAGAGGCTCGCCCTAACCTGTGGCGGGATTTCCTCCGTGTCAGTTGTCTGGGTTTGCCCTGCCTACCGAGTGCTTCTGTGTGCTCTGCACTTTACGGGCTCGTCTCCCGAGAGTTTCTTACACCTGGAGACTGGCTCAAGTGGGCCTTTTCATCCCTCCATTCTTCCACCAGACGTTTATTGAGGAACTCCTGCAGGCCAGACCTTGCCTGGGCCGGGGACAGCCCAGCGAACCGGGGCAGGTCAGACAAAGCGCCTTCCATCCTGAGATTCGGCTGATACTGACTTTGACCGCAGGCATCAGGACTTTGGTGCCTGGGCTGTCATTTCGGCCTGAGGGAGAGGAACGGGCTGAGAGGAGGCCTGAGGGCCCCTTCCCAGTAGGGACGGGAGCCGTGTGGAAGAAAGGCTGCTCTGCCCCTGTATACAGGGCTCTTTTGTATCTGTGCAGTGCTGTTTTGTTATTTAGAGTGTTGCAGGCCCGGGAGTGGAGGGGCCGCGGACATGTCCAGTGAAGGTCTAAGTGCTCTGCGGAGTAATTGCGTTGACCGTGGAGAAGCTGATCGGAAAAGCACAAACTTGAAGTTATCCTGGGATCTGGAGCTGGGGAAGAGGAGGCTGCACTGAGCTGGGCCAGGGAGCGGGTTGAAAAGCGGCCAGCGAGGGGAGGCCCGGAGAAGAACCTAGCAAAAGTCCATGGCCCCCCACTTAACCTGTCAGGCTTTGTTCTATGTTTTCTGCATCTTACCCCCTCCTGCTTTGAACTCTTTCACTCTGTGGGGTGAGACTGTGGGTAACTGCAGTGGAGGAGAGTTTGGGGTGGCCCTAAGGGTTCCTTGGGGCCTGCCTGTTGATCTGCCACAGGTGTTGTGGGATCAGCTTGAGGGACCCATGTGTTTGTGAACCCTTGCTGCCCTGCCCATCTGCCAGTGATCCGTTGAGTCCTGAAGGGCAAGGAAACATTCGTCACCCCCACTGTGCCAGGGCCAAGCCTTGTATACAGTAGGTATTCAGAAGAGA
Source organism: Panthera onca (assembly GCF_046562875.1). Classification (NCBI taxonomy): domain Eukaryota; kingdom Metazoa; phylum Chordata; class Mammalia; order Carnivora; family Felidae; genus Panthera; species Panthera onca. The sequence continues at coordinate 2,979,035 of NC_138346.1, read as the reverse complement.
TACGGTTTGAATATAAAAACCGACTTCATCGTTGGAAGGAGTGCACCTGCGGAGGGGTGTCCTTCTGTCGCGTGCTGGAACAGGGTGGCAAGGCAGGAACTTGAATGCAGGGAGCCGAGTTCGTGTGCTTTCCTTACGCCCCTCCCTGTCTGTGATGTTGTATGCAGAACTCTTGATTATCTGGAGATTATTTCTGAGCTCTAGTGTCAGGTGAAAAACTCGAGAATTTGCAAGTAGGTATCTGATTTTATAAATTTGTTGACTACTTATAGTCCGTTCAGGCTATAACAGAATACCATATACTACTGGGTGGCTTAAAAGCAATAGAGATGTATTTTTCTTAGCTCTGATGGTTGGGAAGTCCAACACCAAGGCCCCAGTGGATTCTTTGGGGGAGGCCTGCTTCTTGGTTCATAGACAGCAGCAGTGCCTTGTCCTCACGTGGTGGGGGGGTGAGCGGGAGCTCTCTGGGGTCTCTCTTAATAATGGCATTAACCTCATTCATGAAGGTTCTGCTCTCATGAGCCAGTCACCTACAAAGTCACTACCTCTTCAAACCATCACCTTGGGGGTTAAGATTCCAACATATTTTTGGGGGAGACACAAGCATTCAGTCTATAGCAACTACTCTCTCTATCCCTTACAGATTTCGACACCCATTTATCTTTATATTAAGGTCTTTCCTGAGCAGTGGATTCTGTTTATGTTTTTATTCTGATGACAAATAATCAGTTCTGTTAACTAACTGGTAGGGTAGATTTCGTGTCATATGTGCTGAAAAAAAATGATTCCCATTCCTATTTCCAGATAAACTTTTATGATATTTGTGTTGCATATAAGAACCCTGAAGATGGGGCACCTGGGTGGCTCAGCCGGTTAAGCGTCTGACTCTTGTTTCGGCTCAGGTCATGATGTCACGGGTTTGTGAGCCTGCTTGGGATTCTCTACCCCTCTCCCGCTGGCATGCTCTCTTTCTCAAAATAAGTAAATAAACATTAAAAGAATAAATACCCCCCCCCCCCCAAGAGATTTGTTAAACCTCTTAATTTATGTGGTACCATTTAAAAGTTTCCTAGCATCGGGGCGCCTGGGTGGCTCGGTCGGTTAAGCATCCGACTTTGGCTCAGGTAATGATCTCACGGTCTGTGAGTTCGAGCCCCGCGTCGGGCTCTGTGCTGACCGCTCAGAGCCTGGAGCCTGTTTTGGATTCTGTGTCTCCCTCCCTCTCTCTGACCCTCTCCCGTTCATGCTCTGTCTCTCTCTGTCTCAAAAATAAATAAACGTTAAAAAAAATACTAAAAAAAAAAAATAAAAAAAAAAATAAAAGTTTCCTAGCATCGACTCTTAACCCGGGTGCATGGTATGTGCTCACCGCTTCTAGTCTTTGTTATTTTCCAGGTTTATAGTCTATTACGCGAGGCTGGCCTTCTATTTATATGCACATATTTTTAAATTTTCCTTCTTACCGAGGTGTAACTTATATTTAGTGAAGTGCCCCCATCTTAGGTTACCGGCTGATGAGTTACTCACGTAGACTCCTCTGAGGTCATTACCCAGGTCAGCTTGTTACAAACAGCCGCATTTGTTTGGCTGTTGAATTTTGCCAAGGGCAAGTGTCTTTCTGTAATACGGAAGGTGATCGTATGGTTTTTTCCAATATTAAGACACTCCTACATTCCTGGGATAGGTAGAGTGATATTATGGTGGATTTAAAAAACATTTTTTTTTAATGTTTATTTATTTCTGAGACAGAGAGAGACAGAGCATGAGTGGGGGAGGGGCAGAGAGAGAGGGACACAGAATCCGAAGCAGGCTCCAGGCTCTGAGCTGTCAGCACAGAGCCCGACGTGGGGGTCGAACTCACAGACCGCGAGATCATGACCTGAGCTGAAGTCGGAAGCTCAACCGACTGAGCCACCCAGGCGCCCCTATGGTGGATTTTTTGATACGTATTTTAAATTGAACCTTGCTAATATTTTATGTATGACTCCTCACCTCCCCCCCCACCAGCGTTTTTAAAATTCTTGCCCTTGCCAGGTTTGGTGTCGGGAATGTGCTTCTTTCATTACGGGAAACTTTCTGTATTTCTCTGTTTTTCTGGAGCACGGGAATGATTTGTTGTTGAGCAATTTGAGGGGTCCCGTAGCCAGAGGACAAAGGGCTCGCTGCAGATGGCGCCCCCTCCTGGCTGGTGTTGGCAGGGTTTCCCCTGGCTGACAGGAGCCCCTCTCTTCAGTGCAGGTCCTAATCTGAAGGAGTGGCTGAGGGAGCAGTTTTGTGACCATCCGCTGGAGCACTGTGAGGACACAAGGCTCCATGATGCAGCCTACGTGGGGGACCTCCAGACCCTCAGGAGCCTGTTGCAGGAGGACAGCTACCGGAGGTGAGCGTCACTGTCCTGGGGCTGGCCCGGTACTTGGGCCCCGTGGGTCTGCGCGGAGCTGAAGTGCGTGATCCACGGGGGTCCGTGTGACTCCCTGGTCTGCAGGTGAAGGCCCTGGTACTTTCCAGGCCAGGGGGAGAAAGGAGACCGGGGAAGCACGGTCAGACTTGTAGGGAGACCTGAGTTCAAGTCTCGCTCTGTCATTGACCTTTCTATTTCCTCGAAACTTCTGGCCCTCTCTGGTGTCAGTTTTCTTGATGGCAGCACTGTTACTCTCGTCGACAGTGGTCCTGTCCCCTTCCAAGTCTCTTGCGGCTCTTTTTTTTTTTCTTTTTTTTTTAAATAGTTTTTATTTTTCTTAATTTTCTTAAAGTAGGCTTCACGCCCAGCACGGAGCCCAAGGCGGGGCTTGAACTCACGACGCTGAGATCAAGACCTGAGCTGAGATCAGGAGTTAGATGCTTAACCAGCTGAGCCACCCAGGCACCCCCAAGTCTTTCGTGGCCTTTTACCCTAAGCTGTATACATAAGTTCCCCTTTGTTATTTTCATTTGGTTACCCCTTGGTGGGCGCGGACTTCCTGATGTACCCCATTTATACATCACCCCTGATGTGCTCTCCTCTAGCTTCTCTGGTCCCCAGTTGTCTGCCTCCTGGGCTTGGGGCTCTGTCTCAGGTCAGCTGTCTCACCCTCCTGGGATCTGCTCTGTGCTCACCTTCTTATTCCCTCTGTCCATAGAGCTCTGCGTGTTGCCCGTCAGATTCTCCAACCCCGTCAGGCTCTTCCTTCGTAGCAGCGGGAGCGTTGATGTTACCTTTTTCCCACTGGGGACACGTGGGAGAGCGTAGAGTCTTCCTTGCCTCCGGGGGTTCTCTGTTTTGTGTGTCCAGGACTGGAGTCCCAGCTAGATTTGAAACTGACCTGCCACCGGAAACTCCTCATGCTCTGTGTTTCTGTTTCCCCTTCAGGGAAGTTGATAGAAGAAAAGCCTGCGTATGAGTGGTGAAATTAATGCCACATTTTATGAATAGCTCCCAAGAGAAGGATTTCTAACAATACAAGAGTAGGTTTCTTTTTCTACTTCTAATGTCTTAGCATTATTGTTCAGAATAGATAGCAGTATTAAAAAAAAAAGCTGTAAATATCTCGGAAGGCTTATCATACAAAGACATCAGATGGATTCCACATGAATATTTAATATGAATGACTCAAGCCCAAAGAAACGCTTGAATTTGCAGAGGTAACAATAAAAACAACAGAATGAGACGGAGTTCAGCTGGGTCTTAGACTTTTCGTACTGCTTTTCCAAGTACTTTTTTTTCTTTTTTTATATTGGGGTTTAGTCAATCTGTCTCGACGATATTTTCCTGTTGCTGTGTACTTCTCTGATGAGGAGTCCTTGGAGCGTTCCTCGGTCTCCTTGGCTTGTGGAAGCCAGTGCGCCGAAGGAGGAGCCCCTGGCCCACTACGTATTTCCGCGTCACTGCTTCAGTGATCCGGATCACCAGGCTCTGGTCACAGCTGCCTCGGGAGCGTGAAGTGAACTGCGTCTTGACTGAGGACGTGGTGGGTCAGTGGACTGCATGGCCGTGGCACTCCTTGACAGGGAACCGTGGCCTGATTTTCCCTTTTGATGAGAGCTGAGTCTGGCCAGTTTCCCTCTGCTGATGTTGGCCAGGAGGGTAGCCCCGTGTGGCCTTAGTGATTCCTGTAGGCTGTGACTTGTGCTGTGTCACAGGTAGAGGGACCACAGTGGTCGCCTGGCTCCAGCGACGATGCCGAGGCCCGACCTCAGGCCTTCACAGCTGGTAGCGGGTGAAAAGGGGCCTCGGGACCCTGACCCACATTCCCGGTGAGTGTCCTGCTCTCCACCCTGCACTGACGCCCTGGGCAGACCCGTCTACCCTTTGTGGAGCAGAGAGCTCTGGACCGAGAATCAGGAAATCTGAGATCTCAGCCCTAGTGCCCATCTGTCTGCCTGTGCCTCAGTTTCCTCTGCCGTGGAACGGGCCCTTCAGATCTGCTCTGCCACGTGCACGGATCCAGCATTTCATAAAACAACGCACGTGGGGGCATTCTTAAAGCACAGGAGTGTCCGTCTGAAGAGGTTGCCCTCCTGCTGTCTGTTTCATGTAGGTGCCAGTAAGAGAGGAAGCCGAGCGGCTCGTCAGTTTTCCAGGCTGCCCCTCACAGCCTGGCTCCCCTATGTTCTTTCTTAGCCGCATCAACGAGAAGTCTGTGTGGTGCTGCGGCTGGCTGCCCTGCACACCGCTGAGGATCGCGGCCACTGCCGGCCACGGCAACTGTGTGGACTTCCTTATCCGGAAAGGGGCCGAGGTGGACCTCGTGGATGTAAAGGGACAGACCGCCCTGTACGTGGCTGTGGTGAACGGGCACCTGGAGAGCGCCCAGATCCTCCTGGAAGCCGGCGCCGACCCCAACGGAAGCCGGCACCACCGCAGCACCCCAGTCTACCACGCCTCGCGGGTGGGCAGGGCTGACATTCTGAAGGCCCTCATCAGGTCAGTACTGCGGAGGCCCGGCCACCCTTGTCCCGCACGGGTCCCTGCGGGGGGGGGGGGTCATGGCTGCTAGTTCCTGTGGCCGTGTTCTCATTCCTTGTTGTCTGTATTTGCCCCTCTCTGTCTCACGTTAGGCTTGTTGAAAGATTTGTCTCTTGTAGGTCTTTCTAAACAGCTCCTTCTTAGCTCTATCAGTTGTCTTATTTTTGTGCTTACTGGTTAATTTGTTTTAATTTTTTCCCATTTGCCTTACTTTATTTTTCCCCAAACTTTTGCAATCGAATGATTATTTTTTTTTTTCTTGAAGTGTAAACTTGCAAGATTATTAATTTGTCTTTGCCTATAGCTTCGGTCATATCTGCTAAGCTTTTTCCTCATTTTGAAATTGGAAATTTTTGAAGTCGCTCTTCTCTTTGTTCTTATGGCCATGGAGGAGAAGGGTTGAATACAAATTTTTATGAACCAATTGTATAGTATTGTGCACAGGTAATGTAGAGTGTGTAATTTGCATTTGGGGGATTCTTTTGAGTTTATTATTTTTTTAATGTCGAACTACATTGTTGTGGTTGCTCGAACAAAGTACATGACCGTGGGTGTTCTATTTGCGTAGTACAGTATGGTAGCCTCAATTGTGTCTCATGGCCCCTCTTTTTTCTTTTTTCTTTTTTCTTTTTTCTTTTTTTCTCTTTCTCTCTCTCTCTCTCTCTCTCTCTCTCTCTCTTTACATTTTTAGCCATTGGATCTGCCACAAGTTTAGAGAAGTCTGTTGGTCTTTAATCACTGTTGTGATTTGTCAGTGTCCCCTTTTATTTCTAGTATTTTTTGCTTCCTATGTTTTGATGCTAATTGAGCCCCTAGAAGTTCTTGCCTGTGGGTTGTATGCACATTATCAAAACCAAAGGTAACTATAGGTTTCACTGAAGGCTCATTTACATAGCATTCTGCCATTTAGTTTTACTCTGGGTTTAAGTGGTTCTTTGGGTGCTCACCTTTCTTCTTTGCATGTATGGGATTCTTTGTTTTTTTAATAGAGTTAACATTATTGCCATAGTTGATGTCAGGTCTGTGTCTGTCTTTTCGTTTTTTAGCTGTTCCTTAGTTTGTATCATGTTCCATGATCTGTATTTTCTTTGCTTTCTCTGTATTTTATTTTACTTAACATTTTTAAAATTTTATTTTAAATTTTATTTTTGAGAGGGAGAACGACGGAGAAAGTGAGCAGGGGAGGGGCAGAGAGAGAGGGAGAGAGGGAGACACAGAATCTGAAGCAGGTTCTAGGCTCTGAGCTGTCAGCACAGAGCCCGATGCGGGGCTTGAACCCACAAACCACAAGATCATGACCTGAGCTGAAGTCGGACACTTAGCCGACTGAGCCACCCAGGCGCCCCGCTTTCTGTTACTTTACATGGTTTATGGTCTTATTTACTTACTTACTTTTGCTTACTTACTTGCTTAATTAACTTATTTTTGGTCTTATTTTAATTGTACTAATAGTTACCTTTTTAAAACTCTGAACAAGATTACGTTTTCATATTCTGCCTCCAGTGACTTCTTTCTACCGAGGTGCCTTTTTCCGTGCCTTGCTCTGGAGGCATTTTGTTCTGCGGTTGGACAGAGTGTAGTTGAGGTAGCCAGTTTGCAGTGTGGAAAGGATTATAAGGGTCCCATCGTGCCAGGCCCCAGTGGGGGTGGTTCTGAGGAGCAGGAGGTCTGCCGTCCCCCATGCCCAGTGCAGAATGTGGGTTTTGAACCAGGTACTGACAATATATTTACTCCATCAAAAAAAAATTTTTTTAAGTGACCAAGGAATTGGCTTTTGGAGAGACAAATGAGGGTAATATGGGTTTTGCTAGAAGGTGATAAAGCCGTGATGCTTTTTGCCTTCTTTTTAAGGATTTTTAGCTTGATGATCTAAGCCACCTCAGTCCCGTCTTTGTATCTTGGAGAATGTTAGTCATTAATTTGGAAGTATTCGTGAGTAGGATCGGTCGGTGAAATTTCATCTTGGTTCCAGAAATCCTTGAAGGCATCTCAGTCAGTTCACGATGCATACCTGCTTTGGGTTAGCTGCAGGCTCGTCCTTCAGAAGTCCACACACAGATGCTCTGTTTGAGAAAGTGTTACTGTTAGTAGACCTCTCCTTCCCTCACCAAGAGCATATACTAAAAAGTTTTCTCTGAATTACCAGGCAATTGACTTATTGACTTGGAAAATAGGGACGGGGTGGTTCAGTTACTGAACAAGTAATACAATCTACATACAGTGTCAGCTCCTGCCTTGAGTCATCGTCCCTTATATGCGGGGCCCTTTGCTGTCACGTTGTAATTTGCTGTTTCTCTGCAAGTAAATTCCATTTTGTTGCTTTTAAATTCCCTTGATATATGTTGCTGATGGTTTTTTTTTTTTTTTTTTTTTTAAAAAAGGTAAGGAGTGGTGTTTCTATATGTGCAAAAGTTATACTGATTCACTGAGTTGTCCCGGTGGAGCCTTGCCAGAATATTAAAAGCAGGAGGGGAATTTTGGAAAATATTCAGGATTAAAATGAACTGGATCTTATCCAGTATGTTTTTATGAGGGGCTGTCTCTCCCGTAGCTCAGCTAATACCAGATTGTCCTATTGCCCAAAATTACAAACAGTTTGGAACACCTATCCCCAAGAAAAGGAGGGAAAGAAAAATCACTGTGTAAAATCGAGCTCTCTTTTTCTTAATCGATTGAGTGTGTGAAACGAAACACCAGTCTCTGCTTGGTTTGGTATGTGTTTTAGGATGTTTCCATGGTCTAAGAGGATAGGCGATGTCTGCGTTTGTGGTGTCTGACGATGCTACGTGGCATCCGTGGGGCCGCGGATGGTCTTGTGAGCACATCGGCCTGTGTGCCCCTCCTTCCTCTTCCTTAGGCCCGTGCTGCCTGAGTGCAGAAGTGTCGGTTTCAGGGAGGAGTCCCTTCGGACACTCAGAACAGTGCTTAAGAGACGGGTGATAGAACACAACTGCTGGCCAACCGTGGAGAACGATGCTGTTGCCCGTGCCCTAGACCCCTGCTCGTTGGCCCATCGTCACTGCTTTCCACGATTCCCTATTTTCAGTGACACGTGCTGATAGAGCCCGTGTGGCATTGCAGGGCTGTGTGGGGGAAGCTCAGGGAGGCAGGTGCTGACTCCGCTGGGAGCCGGGGAGTGCGTGCTGGGCGGGAATCTCACAGGGGTGAGGCTGGGCTCTTCTCGTCACACCCTATCAGGTTGCACCCGATTGCACTTGTCCCGTTACCGCTGGAGTTCGCTTGGATCTTTTGATTAAGGTGGTGTCTGTCACGTTTCTCCACTGTAAAGCTATTCTTTTTCCCCTCTGTAATTATTTAATTAGTAAGTGTTTTGTGGAGGGGTACCATGAAACACGTGTTTATCCTATTTCTTATCAGATTTTTACTGTATTCATTTATTTGTCTTAGACCTGTGGTTTCCCAGTGAGTAATAATCCCTTACTTTATTATTTTGATGCTCAGATTGTCTTAAATTTGGCTACAGGGAGCCCTGTCAAACTGGAACCCAGCTTTGTCCTTATGACCTGTCCCCCAACATCCTTTGAACAATTCCTTACTTTCTCCTATAACAATATATTCTAAGCTCATCTAGTACTGTGCCTGTCTTAGCTCTGGGATTAGAGATTTCTCCAAGGAGTCCTGGCTTCTTTTTAGTGGAGAATGGTGTTTAGAAGCCAAGATCTGGTTACTGGGAGTGTTTATTGCTTATGGGCTGTTCTTTTCGGGCTCTTGGACTGGACAGAGCTAAGGTTACTTATACACGTTTCGTTTCTTTTCTTTTCTTTTCTATTTTATTTTATTTTATTTTTATTATTTTATTTTATTTTATTTTATTTTTTATATTTTATTTTATTTTATTTATTTTTTATTTTATTTTATTTTATTTTTTATATTTTATTTTATTTTATTTTATTTTATTTTAATCTTATTTTTATTTTTAACATTTATTCATTTTTGAGAGACAGAGATAGACTGAGCAGAGCAGAGGAGGGGTAGAGAGAGAGGGAGACACAGAATCCAAAGCAGGCTCTAGGCTCTGAGCTGTCAGCATAGAGCCCGATGCGGGGCTCACACTCACCGTGAGATCATGACCTGAGCTGAAGTCGGAAGCTTAACTGACTGAGCCACCCAGGTGCCCCACATATACACATTTCTATCTGTATTTCTGTCTCTAAATACAGTCACAGTTGAGTTCACCCCAATACTTCTAATCCAATCTGGTACCACAGGGGTCATCTTACTTTTCTCCCTTTCCAGATTTATTGTTGGCTTTTGCGACAGAAGCCTGGTTCCACTTATCCTTAACATATTTATTTATTTTGCCAGTCCCTCCATCTATAACCGATGTCTTAATGTTGCTGCCCCCTCCCACACATGCCTCCTCACCCCACGTGGGCTCTGACACCCTGTGCCAGGCAGTGTTTTTTAGCAGACCTCCTCTAAGCTTTGCCAGGACACTGATAACCTGAGCCAGGCCACCCTTTGTGCTTTAATCAGTGGCCTCTGCTTAAAGTGACCTGGGTTGGTAGTTTGCACTTGGGCTGGGGGAACTCCAAATCCTGACAGTAAGGTGTGTATTTGGACTTCCCTGAAGTCCCTTGTGGGGACCCTGAAGACTCTGCCTTTGTAGAATGGTTTAGAGATGGGCCCTGCTGAAGATTGAGGCTTCTAGGTCTGGCCGCCCACGCACCCGTCCCGTGAGAGATGCATTTCCTCACGTCTGGGCTGTCACCGGGCCTCAGAAGAGAAGAGCTCGCGGACAGCCATAGGGTTAGCTCAGGGACCGCCGTGAGCATGCCCATCTGGGAGCGGGGGGTGTTGCATGAAGCTGTCCTACTGGCAAGCTGTGCTTCCTGTCTTGGGTTCTTCTAGGTGAATCTGATGCTGGGAGTGGTCTGGATCGTCTGGTTGTTTTGCAGAGAGGAGCCACCCTGCAGGCAGGACGTGATGGCACCAGGTGGCTACACAGTTGGGTTAAAGTGGTTTCTTTGGCTTTTAATTTTTGGGGATTGCTTTCTATTTAATTTGTTTCACGACATAGATTTAGCTGGTTCCAAAGTCAAATCTATAAAACAAAGTATATTTAAAAAGTCTAGCAACTTCTATGCTGGTCTCCTTCGACTCCCCTGTAGATGACCATTTAAAAACTTTTATGGTTTATTCCCCCTTGTTAAGTTGTAAGCCTAGCGTGGATGTGTCTAGGAGTGTCATACACGTACATGTTGCAACCGCTTTCCCCCAGATAAACAGTAGCATACTACGCACTTTGTCCTGCCTTTCTCACTTGTGAAACGTATTCTGGAGGTCATTCCAGAGCAGTCTTTAGCGACAGTCCTCACGCCTTTTCATTGTGGTACAGCCCGGCTTTATGCGGGTGGAGCACAGTGTATTCAGCCGGTCTCCTGTTGAGGGACCTGTGCGTTGTTTCCTGCCTTCAGCCGTTGTGGATGATGTTTCAATGAATTGTGTGCATGCTTCTTTTCAGAATTGTGCAGATGTATCTTGGGAATAGACTCCAAGAGTGTGATGGATGGGTCAGAGGGTAAATGCATACGTAACTTTGCCAGCTGTTGCCAGATGTCCTGCTGTAGGGACGGTTCCATTTTGTATTGCTGCCAGAACTGAACGAGACTGCTTGCTTCTTTAGAGCCTGGTCAATAAAGTTTTGGGTTTATCCCTGTCTGATAGGTGAGAAGTGGTATCTCAGGGTAGTTTCTCTTGTTTTCTTTTTTTTTTTTTAATTTTTAAAGTTTCTTTTATTTACTTTGAGAGAGAGCGAGCACAAGCTAGGGAGGGGCAGAGAGAAGGAGAGACAGAATCTCAAGCAGGTTCCACACCATCAGCACGGAGTCCGACGTGGGGCTTGAACTCACAAACCGTGAGATCATGACCTGAGCCAAGATCAGGAGTTGGATACTTAACCGACTGTGCCACCCGGGCATCCCTAGTTTTTCTTTTTTTAAACTATAGTTGACATAATGTTGTATTAATTTCAGGTGTAAAGGTAGTTTTAATTTGCATTTGTGTTATGAGTGAGGCTGAGCATCCTTTTACATGGCTAAGCCTCTCTAGCTCATTTCCAATAGAGCGGTTGATCTTTTCCGTTTATTAGCTCTTTATATATTAAGGATATTAATCCTTTGCAACATTCCCCTAATTTTGTACATACTGCTTTACTTTGCTTATGCTGGTTTTTTTTTTTTTTTCTATGTAAAAGTTTTTCTTCAATTTTCATGTTAAAAACCTTTGCTTTTACATCTTTCCTTATTTGATCTTCCAAATGACCTTTATAATCAACTTCTATAACTCCAGGGATGTTACTATTATTTGTTTATATTTATAATGAACTTACTTAGTTCTCGAATGGGATTTTCATTTATGTAATAAACTCAGGGAAAATTGACCTCTTAATGTAGACCCTTCCTCACCAAGGCAACGGTGGTGGGTGTTTCCATTTCTGAGAGCTACTTGTGTGATGCCTTCAGTAGTATTTTATAACTTCCTTCATGCACATTTTAGACACGTACCGTTAGGTTTATGCTTAGATATCTCACTTTAATTTTGCTGTCATAAATGAGGTCTTTTCCGTTTTGCTTTTGAACTTGTTTTTGTTTGTATAGATGAAGGCTATTGGTTTTATAGCTTTATTAACGTACTTAATAAATTCTCTCCTTGCTTATTGTATTTTTATTAATTATTCAGGACTTTCCAGACATAATCATACCTTCTGAAAATAGGGAAGGTTTTTCCTTTTCTTCCTAATCTTAATTGGCTAATTGCTTTCTCTTGTCTGGTTGCACTAATACTTTTATTTAAAATGCCTGACTGATGGTAGGCAGGAGAGTGGGCTCCAGGAGGAGAGCCGCCCCTGTTTGCCCCCCATTAGGTGAGACTGCGACATCTGGGTCTTATCTGGAGAAGGAAATGTCTACCACTTCTTAATTTTATTGAGTATTTACGAACCTGCAGTAGTGTTGAGTTTTGTCACATGCCTTCAAGTTTTTTTTCCCACCTGTAGAGATAATCGTGATTTCCCCCTTAGTTCTGTGAATATGATGGACTGTGTTAATGGAATTTCTAATACTGGAACTACCCTTGCATTCTTGGAATAATCCTCATGAGGTCATGGTACGTTGCTTTTTTAATATACTTTTGGATTCTCTTTGCTAACATTTTACTGAGGGTTGTTAAATTGATATTCACAATTGAAATCGGTTGGTAGTTTGTGGTGGGGCCTTTGTCGGGTTTTGGGATTATTTGGCCAATTTCATCAGATGACTTTGGAGTTTTTCCTTTCTTTTTCTTTGCTTTGAAGGAGCTGAAATAGCTGTGGGATTGTTGGCTCTTCAGAGGGTTTAGAGAGTTCCCTTGTAAATTTCTTGCGTGAGTGGATTCCAAGTTCTTAACCGCTGTCTTACCTTTGCTGGAAGTCACGAGACCCTTGTGATCTGTGGAGGCTCCTGTGCGGCCCCCCGGTGCTCACGGAGGTCGGGCTGTCTCCCGAGGGTGCCGTGGGAAGCTGCCGACCCGGGTCTGACTGTCCCTGTGCCTCCCCTGCAGGTACGGGGCTGACGTTGATGTCAACCACCACCTGACTCCTGACATCCGGCCCCCTTTCTCGCGGCGCCTCACCTCCCTGGTGGTCTGCCCCTTGTACATCAGCGCGGCCTACCACAACCTCCAGTGCTTCAAGCTGCTTCTCCAGGCGGGGGCGAACCCCGACTTCAACTGCAATGGCCCCGTCAACACGCAGGGCTTCTACAGGGGCTCCCCCGGCTGCGTCATGGACGCCGTCCTGCGCCACGGCTGCGAGGCCGCCTTCGTGAGCCTGCTCGTGGAGTTTGGAGCCAACCTGAGCCTGGTGACGTGGGACTCCTTGGGCCCGGAGTCGAGAGGCAGAAGGAAGGTGGACCCCGAGGCGTTGCAGGTCTTTAAAGAGGCCAGAAGTAAGTGGCCCGACTTCCGTTCTGACTCGCAGGCTGTTTGGGTCGGTTGAAGGAGTCGAGTGGCAGGGACGAAAAAAGCCTCCGACTGAGCACTTAGTCAGAGTCTTCAGTTACGGCTAGGAATTTTCGAGAGTGCTTCCAGATGGGTCTTTCCTTTTCAAATTCCTAGACACCAGGAGTCGATATAAAGACATCCGTGGAAGCGCGTGTTCTCAGAGCGCCTGAAATTATGTGCTCTTTGCCCCTTTGCTCTGCTCTGTGGCCCCCCAGTTCTCTCCCTGACACACGGTTTTTAAATGTTGGCCTGACACCAGACTGCCGGCCCTGCCTCCTCCAGGGGTCCTCACCCCCTTCTTCGGTTCCACACAAATATGTTGTTTTTATTGTGTGGTACCTCTGATTTTTGTTAGGATAAAGCCCGTCGTGCGCTTGTTTCGGAAGAACGGTTTTGCTAACGAATTAACAAATCGATAGGTTGTTTGCAGTTGATCCGGGGCTTGGTCTTGTTGCCAGAGTCCGTCTCTGGGACTCAGAAATTGACCTTGTGCGCCTCTGCAGGCTGCTGCGTGCCCTCTGCGACCTGCCCGCGCCCGGCCTCATTCTCGCCTGGGTCTCCAGGGCATCTGGGTTGAATACCTTTGCCCCCACCCTTACCTCTCACAGAACTTTGGTTTGTTGTGTTTTTGTCGTTGGGGTTTCCGAAGGCTGTCATTAGAACCCGTTCCTGCCGGGGCTTCCCCGGAAGAGTTGGTGGGTGGCCAGCGGGAGCCGCCCCGGGGGAGTGGAGCCTCCTGCGTCCTGCCCACTCCACGGGGCACAGCCGTGGCTGGGCTCTCCTGTCCCAGAGCAGCATTGTGGGCCCGCACGCCTCACGTACTGCTTGGCCTGTGTGTCCTGGCCCCCTTGGAGTTTCTGGACATGACCGAGCACGGAGGCCGACTGAGCGCGTGTGGGTCACTTGCTGACACCTGGCGGGGCCTTCTGTAGTCGGCCCTTGTTTCTCCCTAGGAAACGAGACGCGGTCAAGGAGGGGCCGTCACGGTGAGCAGGGGCCCCGGGGAACGAAGCTCTCGCCCCTTGGGCAGGCGGGGGAGGAGCAGGTGACAAGACCTTCCTCGCCAGGGACTGCCCTGTCCCCCGTGAAGCTGGGCGGTTGGCAGTGAGCGTCAGTGCGTTCTGTCAGTCGCAGCCAGCCTTCCGTCTTCAGGCTTAGGAGAGGAATTAACCTCCCTCCCTCTCTGTCCCTCTCTCCCATGGCGTTCCAGGTGTCCCCAGGACCTTGCTGCACCTGTGCCGGGTGGCTGTGAGAAGAGCTCTTGGCAAATACCGACTCCATCTGATTCCCTCGCTGCCTCTGCCGGACCCCATCAAAAAGTTTCTGCTCTACGAGTAGAGCTCAGATGCGGCGGTCGACTGCGCGAAGAGGAAGGTGACTGTGGTGAAAGCGGACCCCGGGTCCTGCCCCTGTGAACCAGCCACCCCCTGTCCTCTGACCAAGTCCCATTTGGCTGTTGGTAAAGCAGAAACGGCCTTGTTCCCACGGCTTGTAACTCCATCTCGGGTGCTTGGGGCACCGGACAGTCCTTGGGTCATTGTCGGCTGAAAAGTTCATACAAAACCTAATTTCGCTCTTCCTCAGTATCTCTGTTTTGGATTCTCACAGTCGCATATTAACGAAATGGGCCGTGCCGCGTGTGCAAGGACGGGCTGAGGTCGGAGACCTGCGGATAGCTAGCTCCGGCAGGGAGGACGGCTAGCACTTTCCAGAACTGTACTTCTGCCGATGTTTGTACTTCTCCATTCAGTTGTTTGATTCAAGCCTTCTAATGCCTAAAGGCAAGGAGAGTTTGGTGGAAAAGTAGAGCTCTGGAACGCAGTTCATGGACGTGCTGGGTTGTTTTCCCTGCCCCCCGGGGTGGCCTGTGGCACCTGTCTACACACGGCCCTCCCTTGCCACTGGAGCGTTGTCTTCTCGTGGTGGCGGTGTCCTCCGTTAATTGTCCTCACTGCACGAGGGTCCCCTGGCCTCACGGATCGGCTGTGTTGTCTCAGTGCTGCGTTTGCTCACCATCTAAAGAGGTACCTTCCGCAGCGCTGCCCCTGTCCTGATACTGACCGTGCCCGGCACTGCGCCACCGGGTCTCGCGGCTTCTCTTTGAGGAGCTTCCCGACGGGGATTGATCTTGGGAGGCGCACACCGAAGAAGTAGCCAGTAAACTGACCGCCTACACTCGGACCAAGGACCGCTCCAACAGCATTCACTGCCAGTTCCGACGAGGGAGTCCCCGCGGCGCTGCCTCCTAGTCCTTGCGCGCACCGGGCCGGGGAGACTCTCGGTCGTCCTCCGGGTGGTTCCACAGTCTCAGTTGCTTGGTGTGCAGAGGACAAAACATGCGGCGTTTGGTTGATTGGTCTTCACCGTTGGGGACCGAACGTCTTGGTCATTGCTCCTAGAACCCGAGGACGGGGATAGCGGTGAGGTCAGAGGGCCTCCGCCGGCCTGCTGGGGTGCCGGGAGGTGACATGAGCCGGGTCACCATCCCCAAGGCTGCGGTTGTGGGCAGGGCTCACTCCCACCTGGGCTGTGCGGCTCGGCTGTGTCCACAGGGGTGGGGCGGGCCGGGCCGGGCTGCCGGCTGCCCTTGCAGAGCCCCTCCAGGAGATGCTGCTTCTGGAGAAACCACATGTGGCACTTTGAAGCCTCCGAGGACCATTGTGTGGAATCGTGGCGACTCTAACCTTTAGAAGGCTTTAGAAATGGGCAGATTGCCAATCTGCGTGTAGATATTCTGTAAGAAGAGATACCTTGTTTGTAACAGTTGCACTGATGAGTGATACAGGTTTATTTAATGACTAACAGCGTTGTATGTCGTAGCCCAGCAGACAGGCGGTGTCGGTCATTGTCGTATGCGGTCGGGGAGAGAATTCTAAGCCCCGCCTTGTGTGTGCGGTAGACGGCTCCACCGGAAAGCCGTGCCGTGACCTGCGGGTGCCTGCGTCAGGTCTGAGGGCAGAGGAGTCGCTGGATGGTTCAGAGGGGAGACGCAGTCACTGGAGGCTTTATGCGGCCGAAGTGATCCTGTCACAAGCTCTGGCCGTGCGTGGTGTCCGTGTGGGATGGCTGTCCGAGCCCGAGATCGGGCTTGTGTGCCGCCACCAAAGACCTGGGACCCTGGATGGCTGGCGCGTGCCGAGCCGGGAGCTGCGGGTGCGGGTAGCTGGGGACCAGCGCCATTAGAGCCGCGGCCGAGCGCTGCCAGGGTTTCCGCCGAGAAGGGTTGGGGGTGCTCCTTGTGCACTCGGGGTGGGAGCAGGCCCACGGGCTGTGCCAGGACCTCGGGGAGGTAGGGCTCTGCCTGGGCACAGGGGAGCTTGAGCGCCCCGTGGGTGGACTGGATGCTGGTAGGGGCAGCGTGTCACTGGAGGTGTGAAAGCCGTGGCTGGTCACCTTGGTAGGCCTGAGAGAGGAGTCCGGAGTAGGTGGTAGTTCACCTCACTTCTCAGCTCTTCCGGCTCTGGGTCCCCTTGCGGCCCGGGTTCTCTGGGTGAGTTGCGTCCGGACTCGGGGCACGCACGGTGTCTGCCCCGCTGGGTGCTTTCTGCGGAGGCCTGTGAGGGGCAGGGCCTCTCCAGCCCTGCCCAGGGTAGGAGGGTAGCTCCGTTCTCGGACCTTCTGGAAGGCAGCACCTGGGCACGCGGCCAGTGCAGAGGTCTCGCACCTGTAGGCGCAACCTTCAGGCTGCACGGAGCCAGGGGCCCAGCACAGAGTGTTGTCAGCGTCCATTGCCCAGTGGAGCAGGTGCAGGGCTGGTTTCTGGGGGGTGGAACCATTTTCCCAGGGTCTTTCTAAAAGGAATGGACTGAGTTGATCCTCCTAGTTGGGCCTCACCCAGACCTGGCCAGGGAGGTAGCATGAGTCGGGGGTGGGGGGTGGGGTGGGGTGGCGGGGGTGTCTCCCACTCTGCCCCTAGAATGTCGCCGTGCCCCAGGGCAGTCTGCAGGGGACTGGGGCCTCAGCATTTCCTCTGAGGAGGACAGGTCTGATCAGCCAGACTCTGCTGATTGTTTCGGAATCCTAGCAACTTTGAGGTTCAGCCTCTGGTTTGAAACTTCTGCTGCCAAACACAAATCTGAAAACAGGGATAGTTGCTTAAGGTCATTCTTACCTGTTTTGAGTGACACTGTACTAAAGCCTCCTTTCCTTTTGTTGGCAAGGATAGGATCCTGGAGAAGAGAGAGTAACTGTCAGAACACTTCATACAATCGCGTTTCTGTGGCATGGGGCACCCGAGTCCGGGGTAGCAAGGAAATGTGGTGATGAGGCTGCTGCCTGGCTGGGCCCAGAGTCGTCCCCAGGGAGGGGCACAGCGAACCAATGGGAAGGAGCTGGTGTCCCGCCAGCCTGGTCCCAGGAGTGTCCTTACTGTCCCCACACAAGGGGCCTTGGCTGCTGTGGACAGATGGGCAGGGATTAGGGTCCGGGGCAGCGTCGATATCTGAGAACTCAGCTCTGGCATCCTGGGTGGGGATTTTGAGTACATTTCCCAAAGCCACCGATGTCACGCCCAGCCGTGCCTTTTCATGTTATTTATGTTATTTATGTATTTATTTATTTATGCCCTGCCTTGCTCACGGAAAGGGATTAAGGCAGCGATGCTTGGCTTTTGATGTTCTGTTTTGATCTTTACTAAGGTTCCGTCAACACTCACCTGTCAGGTGATTTTGAAAAGAGAGGACAGTTAGCAGTTTCCTCATGTTGAGCGTGTTTCCATTTTCAGGCTTAAGTGCCGTCCTATTTTCTTTTTTCCCTCTCCCACAAATTGGTTCTGTAAACACAGGTTGGGGCAGAAGGAGGAGAGGAACGTGCCGTGCCGCGAGCGTGGGCCTGAGCAAAGGGAGATCGGCCTGAGAGAGACGCGCTTTGTGCTTTTCCGCTCCCTGCCGTGTGGCCCGGGCAGGTCCCAGGTGACGTGGAGGCTGTGCTCTCACACTGGCAGCCGGTCGACTGTGCCTTCCCACGGGACGTCGTGAGGACGCGTGAGAGAGCGTGTGACGGCACTTTGTGCGTGAGCGGTCCCTGTGACTGTAAACTGCTTTCCCTGTGACTGTTGTCCTTCTTCTCAGCGGATATGCGTTAGAGGTGATGATGGTGCTGAAGAGTCTGTGACCTTGGGGATCGGGCTTGTCCTTTGTGTCTCATGGGGCAACGAAGGTCATGGGAGCCCACAGCGTAGGCCTTGGCACAGGGGGCTCTGGGCAGGTCACAAGGATAAGGACATGTGTTAAATAACGTACAAAGTCAAGTTTATTCGACCTAAAGGATATTTTATTCTGAGATAATGACCTTCCTAATTTGAGTGATAAAATGTACTTTTATGTAATCAAGGAGATAATATAGGGCAATATTTTTATTTTTTAAAATGCTCTTGGTTATAATATATTGGCTGCTCTTTGTCAAGCCCCAGAATTTCTTTCTAAGTTTGCCAGTCTCTTAGGTCTCAAAGTCAGGGAACCGCAGTCTAGCTATGGTGTGTGTTTACATGGTGATGAGAAGTTCCTCTCAGACTCTTCTAACAGCTTATACATTGTTGACGGGAGGGCATCACAGCATTTCTGCTGCCCGCTGATCTCACGATCACCACGTGCGGCGTTAGGAAGTGCGTGCTTACGTCCTGGCAGTGACGGAAGCTCCCTGTGGTGATAGGCCTCTGGCCTTTTCCTGGGTCTGTGAGAAGCACCCCCGGGAAGTTTCGCGAGGCCTTCTCGGGCCTTCTCAGCGACGACTGCCCTTAACCTCAGGCCCTGGGGGCCTGTGGCACGGCTGAATGTTGGTGACGACGCTAGTGGTGGGTCTTGTGCCTGCCGGGCACTCAGCGACCAGTCCTGAGGGGTCTGGATTCCCTTCCGGCTTGTGTCTGCTCGCTGGGAGTGCCTCATTTGGCCGTGTGACCTCTTTGTCTCTGGCTTACTCATTAATCCTCCCCTCCACCCCCAGCCTGACCCCCTTGGTGTGGAGTAGAGTAACTGATGTGCACTCATTAATGGTTTGTGGGATCGTGTCCACGGAGGGACGTGCGGGTTTTGAAGTGGAGGGTAGTGACGTACACGACATGTACTATAAGTTCTGGACAGACAATCAGATGGGGGAGTGAGGCAGGGAGAAGGGGTGACTTCTGTTGCCTTAACACGTAATTGCTCAGTGTCTGGAATACGTGGGGATCTTTTTTTTTAAGTTGTTTTGCTTCCAGGTGTGCACAAATGCATTTGGAGTATGGTGGGTGTGCACACAGCTTTCCCGTACGTACGACACCACAGCAGCGTCCCTGCTCGGCTCCGTTTGCACGGCTCCCGGTGCTTGTTGGGTGTTGGGCACAAGAGTGTGACACGCAGGGGGCCAGTGTGCCCGGAGGCGTGCTGCAGGGTGTGTTCACCGTGGCCTGCTTCTCCCTTCCGCTTTGGTGATGAATGAGTGTCCCCCGCAGCAGCGGGGACCGTGACTGTGCCTGCCCTTGTGCCTGGTGACGAGTTTCTCTAAGTGTGATGAACGTCTTCGATACGTTGTTGTAACTTTAAGAAATGCTTTATTACCCTTTAATTCACCCTGCCCATGCCTTAATTTGGGGGACTGTTTATCTCAATGGGTAGAAATGGGTCTTGTGAAATCTTTGAATACACATTTCGGGAAAGTTTCTCTCTGGAAAGTTTCTAACAATATGGAAGGAGGGACTTTTGGGAGCTGCCCTGAAGGATCTTGCTGTGTTGTAGGGAGGCTCCCAGAGTGTGGCACAGGCTTATACTGCTGGATGGAACCTGTTTTACTTAGTGGGGTTTCCAGTTTGAAGAGACCGTGCCCCTAAAGTGTTTGAAACCCATGGCTTTCAAGTAAGGTGACATCCCTACAGTGCTCTGCAGGGGGGAGGTGCTGGAGAACTGTGGGAAAAACCATGGTCTCTGGGCCCATGTTATACGTGACTTATTTTGACAGCGGGAGGGATGAACCCAGGAATGGATGAACTAAATAAAGACATTTATTCATATCTCAGTGATGCTCTAGCACGTTCTCTGTGTGTGTGATTTCAGATATTTTCTTCATTCTTCACCCCGATCCCCCTCACCCCCAGCCACCCCCCCCCCCCACACACACACCCCTCCTGCTCTACTGAAAAGGTGGCTTGTCTCTGTCTCAAAACCAGCTCAATTTGTGTGGCACAATTGCTAGTTTTCCTTCACTGTCCATTTTTTTATCTGTGATAATAGAACCCACAGTTTTAGCTGGACGCTTAAATTCCCAGAATAGTCTTCATTTTCCAGTCTCCTGTATGGTAGGTGTGGCTGTTTGCCAGAACTCCTTTCTGAAATTCTGTTAAAATGATAGGAAATTTCACTTTTTAAAACAAAGTATAAATCCCTTAAGATGACTGAATGGCAACACATTTTGGAACCTCAAGAAAATAGATGAATGGTAACTAATACAGACACATCTGAGAAAACGACCTTGTAAGAAGGGAGCGTATCTGAGAATCTGACTTTACTGCCAAGCTCCCAAAGGCTCTGGAGTCGGCAGTTCCAGGGACCTTAGAAGTGGCCGTGAAAGAGGGTGAGAGTGTGAGGACCGGCGGAGAGCCAGGTCACGGGATCGCCAGGACTCCCCACTACACACGGTGGGATGCTTGTGCCTGCCCCAGCCCAGTGGGCCCTGAAGGGAGGTGTGCCGCATTCAGCCTTCCGTGTGTAAGGTCTGCAGCTGGGTAAAAGGGCTCCTATCCTGTAGGCAGCAGCAGAGCAGAAAGAGACTTCTTGGGGAATCTCACCAGCCTGATGGTGTAGAACCGGACTAAAATGGAGTCACTTATGTCAGGGACAAAATGTACACCATCAGCGCAGGCGCGTAAAGGAAACTTAACCTTACAGGAATTGAAAGCTCTTGTTAGAAGTCAGCAGAGGACACCAGCCAGCCCCCAAACGCCGGGTCTGTTCACTCTCTCTCTGGACTTCTCCCCTCCCCTCCCCCCCCCCCCCCCCCCCACTCCCCGACTCCACTACCCTGATCCAAATAAGAAAGAAGACCACTAGGTAACCAATCAGCTGAAAAAGCAAAACAACTTTTGTAAGTGTCCTTTAGTCTGTAAGCAACTTGGAACTGATTGCTTTTGGAGCCTTGAGTTACCTGGTTTGCAGGCCGGAAGCCCTGCAATAAATTCGTCTTTCTGTTTGTTTTTTTTAATGTTTATTTATTTTTGAGAGAGAGTGCAAGTGGGGGAAGGGCAGAGAGAGGGGGGGACAGAGGATCTGAAGCAGGCTCTGCGCTGACAGCAGAGAGCCTGATGCGGGGCTTGAACCCTTGAACCGTGAGATCGTGACCTGAGCCGAAATCAAACATTTAACCAACTGAGCCACCCAGGTGCCCCTCGTCTTTATGTTTTAATTCATATGCAGGTATGTTTTTGACAAAGACCTAACATACCAGTACTGAATGTGAGCAAAGAAATGGTCACATGTCTTGCAGTGGATTCCAACAGATCAAGAGCATTCTGAGAACAAAGGCCAAATTTTCCAGATTACAAGAGCCAATGTGGTGTTAACACAACGGAAGACTCTTGCCAGGACATCACTGAAATGTCCATACCGGAGAGAAAAGATCCTACAGCTTTTGGAGAGAATCAACAGGACACGTACAAAGTATCAGGTATCAAAATAACTGCATGGTCCTCAGTTGCCACATGGGACCGTAGAGGAATGTGGACCTTGACTTTCATAATTCTGGAGGGAATATTTTGAGCTAGCTTAAAAGTCAAGCTAAAGATTTAGTTTCTTTAAAAATTTATGTCTCACATACACCGCAGAAACCACTAGTTAATGTACTACTCCTCCAAAATGAAGTAAACCAAGAAAGGAGAAACCACGGTATACAGGAAAGGGACCCAACGCCAAGGCGCAAGGTGGAAGCTGGCACAGTGAAAGCTTCCAGGATGGCGGCTGTACGTCAGAAGAGAAGGCATCCGGTCTCGATTAGATGTGAGCGAGCCCCAGAGATGTCTTAGTTATTAAGACTGCTTCTCGTCTCTGAACGTACTTGTACAGGAGTTGGGATTCAGTTATTGACAAGTTCCTAGGAAACCAAGGGACATACTCCAAGGAAAAGAAAAGGGTGGGTGGGAAAGAAAAAGTTACCCCGGTAATACTAGCTGACTCAGCAGGGGTCAGTATTGACATGGTCCTAATAGGATCAACATTGAGTTTGAACCATACAGCCATAAAGCTCTGAAGAGGGTCAGAGGGTGGGGAAGTGTGTGTGAGTGAAAGCTGTACATACGATCCTCATTTTCTGTGGGGAGAGGTGGAGGGGTGAAGCCTAAAAGAAAGGCTGATAGTATGAGGTAAGAAAGTAACAGCCAAATGAACCCAGAGAGAGAAGGGGGGAAAGTAAGAAAGAGCAGAAATTCATTAAAAAACAAAAACGAGAGGGCAGCAACCAAGCCAAAATATGCTTCTTTCTAACTAAAATATACACACCTTCGGAAAGGCTAGTCAAGACAAAAAGGCATACAAATCCCTATTAAAAAGGGCAGTGTTACAGATAATGTTGCTATCCATTAATACGGATATCATCAACGACTTTGTGATAAGAAATGTGAAAATTTAGAGAACATGGACAAATTTCTGGAAAAATAGAACTTTCTACGGAGGTGCTCGGACAGTAACCACAGCCTCCACCGCTCTGCAGGAAGTGTCATTGGAGCACCTGCCTCATAAGTCTTGGCGCGTCTCCTTTAAGAGGACGCGAAGCCCCGCCCCGTGTGGAAATGTCATTTCCCGGCGCCCATTTTGGTGACGTCACACAGCGTCGGGCCAGTGAAAAGCCGGGAGGGTGTTCCCGTGCTCGCGGACTGGGAGGGGGCGGGGCCTCTGGTGCCGAACTCTCGGCGGTCGGGCGGGGTATCGCGGTGCCGGTGAGCCGTCGCGGAGAGGGCGGGCGGGGCGGAGCTTTCAGGACCCGCTGCCCGCGGACGTGGCCCGGTGCCGGCCCCGGGAGGAGTGGGACCACCTCCCACCCCCCGCCCCTCCGGACGGGGCTGGGAGCCCGCCGCGCGGTGATGGCGACGGGGCCGGCTCCCTCGGGCGGGGTGTTTTGTCAGTGTCTTCGGGGCGGGGCGGCCGGGCGGGTCCGGGCGAGGCGTGGCCGCGGGCAGAACCTTGCGTGTGCGGAGGCGTGCGAGCGAGGCTTCGGCCTCCACGTGAACCAGCTCCGAAGCAGCCGCGGGGAGAGAGCCTGCGGAGGGGCCGCCGAGTCCGGGGGCCGGGGAGGACCGTCCCCGTCCGCGCCGGCTTCCACGCAGGAGCGGGGCGGCTGGGGCCGCCTTTCCCTCGGGAAGGCACAGCAGACGCGAGCGGGCCGCCCGCAGCCAGCAGCACGGTTCCCACTGGAGAACAGCCTCGTGGGCGCAGCCGGTGTGGGAAGGCCGCATCCGGGGAAGGTGCGCGAGAGAATGGTCCCCGAAGCCCCGTAGTGCTGGCGTCTTAGCCACAGCTGAGCTCACGCAGCCAGCATCAGGATGTTCGCCCCGGAGAGACTGCCTCTGAAGGCGCAGAATGAATTGCTATAATGCAGCGCTGGGCAGTTCCCAGCCTAGAAAGCTGTTAGGAGTGCAGCGGATGTGGGAAAACCTTCTGCCAAGGCCACATTTGTGCTGCACAAGAGCTTTGGAAGGATGACTAGTGTGAGAAAGCGTTAAGCTGCAGATCCGGCCGCCTTCACCTCTAGCAAATTCACGCTCGAGGAAGACCTTATGAATGCAGAGGGGGACGAAGGCCTTGCACCAGAGTCTTCCTCATTCAGCACCAGAAAAGTCTCCACAAAGGCCTTCTGAGCGCAGCCAGCCAGTGTGAGACAACCTTCAGCCAAGGGCCTTGTTCAGCAGCACACTGGAGAAAGGCTTTAAGTGTGCAGGAGATGCGTTCTCCTTGTCGAGCATGACCCAATGCGCAGGAGAGAACCTCTGAGAATAGCCTCCGAGAGGATGCAATCGGCCGGAAGTTGAACGTCGTAGGGTTACACACCCACGCTGGCTATATTCCTAGTGAGTGCCAGGTGTGTGGGAGGCTCTTCCGAGCTTCGATCACTTTCTGACCTGCGGGGACCCCAGCCAAAGTTCTTTCTCAGTGCCTGCGACAGAAGCCCCGTTACCAGCTCTGCCAGCTGGGAGGGACTCATCTCACTGCTCTTCCCAGTCCCTGGGGACACTCAGAAGCAGCCTGAGGCCACCGGTGGACTTTATTCTCTGCTTGACTAGTTAGGGTCTATGTGTGTCTCAGCTCTGGTGAGGAGGACCTCAGCTGGGCTCGTTTTGTGGCTTATAGGGATCGTTTACCTTTTTTTCAGAGATATTATTGGCCTCGTAGGGCTCTTTGTTGGCTTCGTCCAGCTTCCAGATCAAACTTCCCGAGGAACTGCCTTCCTCCCATTAATCTGCTGGGTGTGGAAATAAAAGCCTTATTGTTTAAGCCACCTTTTTTTGGTCTGGGGGTTTCTGTTGACTGTGGGGTGGGTTGAGCGCAGAATTGGGGTCTGCAGCATTGAGGGGATGCGTGGTGAGGAAGAGTTGATGACAGGGAAGAACTCTCAGTCCGCTTTTGGCTTGATTTGCATTGCCCCCCAAGACCTTCGGGGAATGACTGAAGGGCTTTGTGGGCTCACTGCTGTGGCCTGGATGTCAGGATTATTTTGGGGTCTGGAGGTCACCCTGAAGAGGTGGTTGGTGTGGCTGCTCGTCCCCCAGTCCCCAGCACTGCATCTCAGGCGGCCTGAGTTTGGTCTGTTGTACCCAGGGCATGCCCCACATTTCCCAGCACTGCTGAGCTGGGAAGAAAGCTTCCCACGATCTACCTAGGAGCCATGACCCCTGAAGTCCAGAACCTAGGAGGCAGGTGTCGTTGACTGTGGGGCGTGCAGGGGCGATGTAGGAGCCATAATTAGTGCAGAAACACCAGGTGTAATAGGGAGTGGGGAAGACTGGCCCAGTTAGGAGGGATGTGCCCTTGCAAATGGGCATTTCTGGATGCTCTGGTAACTGTAGCTTCGCCAGAGGAGAGTGTGCAGAAATTCTCAGGATCTTCAGACCCGGATCTCCTCTACCTATGCTCACCGTCCACATCTACAGGTATCTTCCACGTTTTGAAAGTTCGCATCAGCACCTCTTCACTTTTACCATAGACCTGTATTAGTGCCTATTTTTGCTGACTGAAAGAAATCCGAAGGGCATTTTCACTTCTGTGAAAAAGGTGAAAAGCAAAAGTAGTGTTGAGCATCCATCGTGCAGTGAGCCATCACGGAGGCAGCGCGTACCCCGAGCGGTGAGAGCGGCCCCGCTAAGCTCCTTCCCCAGGAACCCGCGCTCGGCATCTCAGCACCAGGAGACCGTAGCTTTGAACTGTGTGAGCATCTGTGTTGTGTCTCGGTTTATTTTGTGCATCTGTTAGCGAGCTGTGTCCTGAGGTAATCAGAAAAGTCTAAAAGGTGATTTTGGGGTCTGGGAACCCTCAAAAATTTTCCATATAAATGAATGGCCATAGTTTCTTTGCTTTGTGGTGTTCTGGCTTACCGGAGGCTGCATAGGAATGCCTTACTTTTAGATCGTGGGGGAGGGGAAGGGGGGGTCTGTAGTGGTTGCCTCCCACTCTAGGGCAGAGAAGGCCACTGGCTGGTCCACCTGCTGGAGTGCCAGAGAAATTTGCTGGGCAGCCGCCTGAGTGTAGGGGGCGAGATGGAACTTGGTGGGAAGCTAGCCGGGGCAGGCCGGGCTCCCTGGGAACGCCGCGAAGCTGCTGGGTGCTGCTGAAACCAGCGTGTCTCGTACCTGCCCAGTGCCTGGGCGTAGGGAGGAAGGAAGTGCAATGGAACTTTGAAGAGAAGCCCCTTCCTCCTCGCAGGCCCCCCCCCCCCCTAGCGCCCTCTATTGACAAGTGGAGAATGGATTTGGGGAGGCTTGGATCCAGGTGGTGTACTTGAGGCCGGGTGGCAGTGTTCTTCCGGGGACCCAGCCTCCCCTTCAGCCAGGGGCTGGAGGCCTGTACACTGAATTAGTTCTAGGGACTGGCTGAGAGGCAGTCACGACCCACAGATGAGACCCAAGTCAGGTTTTGGGCTACTGGATCTAAAGTGTTTTTTTTTTTTTTTTTTTTTTTTTTTTGCCATGTCTTATCATCAGTATTCTTTTCTAGAGGCACCGCGTTCAGTTAACCACTGTCAGAGATCCCTGTGGACTGTGGCATTCTGCTGACTGCTACATACCTGCCGTCCTTCGTGGCAGATGCAGCCCCCTGCCTTTGGCGGTCAAGTCCTGCCGTGTGGCCTCTGCTCCTCCAGATCCCATCACCCCCGCTGAAGTGAGCCATCAGCGCATCCCAGTGGCAGTATCCCCTCCACCACACCTACCTGCCAAGGAGAGTAATCCCAGAGCTTTTCAAGGATGCGGGTGCTCCTCCCACGAGTGTATTTCTTAGTGCCCTCGTGAAGGGAGTATCTCCTGGGCCTTCTTGAAGTGTGTAGTTAGGAGACAAAGGTGCAGGTCTCACACGATAAATCCAGTCCGACATTCCTATCACCTTGTTAAATGGAGGCCGTTTTTGAGTTTAGGTTTCAGTTTAAGCAACCAAATACGCTCTTAGAGCCACCTCCCGCTGCCCAAGTGAGAACCTTAAATCTGGACTCTAGTGACTTTACCATCATCAATAAATTTGGTCTGACCTGGTGTTATATTCCATCCGCTTTGTTCTGACACCCTTAGAATCCACACATGTTCCCCATATTTCTGCTGATATATACTAGCAAAGTCTTACTTGTTTCCTCGGTGTGCAAACCGTTCTTCCTGGGGCATAGTGTGGACCCGCGTGTCCCTCTGAAGCACTCTGCACTTTGGGGCTAGTTATGGGTCTGGTGGCAACAGAGGGTATTGTGGTGAATGAGTATCCCCTTTCCAGTCATCCCTTTCCTTGGCAAGGTCGTCACAGGATTTTCAAGCAAAGGAAGATTAATCTAAGACACCGTGGGGCAAACTTACTACTGATAAGAGAGGCACAGAGTGACTCAGGGTTTATGATGGTCAGTTGCATCTGGGTCTGACCAGATGTCCCCTCTCCGAGTTTCGGGATCCTCTCCCAGTCAGTGTCCTGGCTTTCCCTTGAGAAAGGGAAATATCAGCCCTGTGACTACAAGGAGAAAGCTTCCTTCTCAGCTGTCCTTGAAATTCTCTGGGTCTCACCATGACTTGTCACCTTCTCTGTGTGAGCACTCATGCACTCAAGAGGCGGTCCCACATCAAGTTTCTGTAGTCGTCATTACTTCCATAAAACAACAAATTCAGCAACCACTGGGGCTCCAAGGCACTTGCTTTGGTCAGAATGCCAATCAGCCGAAGGCCAGAGCTTGATTAACTGTTAAAAAAACACAAGCTACTCTTAGATGCCTAGGTGGCTCAGTCAGTTGAGCGTTGGCCTTCGGCTCAGGTCATGGTCTCTCAGTCTGTGAGTTTGAGCCCTGCGTCGGGCTCTGTGCTGACAGCTTGGAGCCTGCTTTGGGTTCTGTGTCTCCCTCTCTCTCTGCCCCTCCCCTGCTCATCTTCTCTCTCTCTCTCTCTCTCAAAAATAAACTTAAAAACATTAAAAACAAATACAAACTACTCAATGAAAAGATTGATTTTATTTTTTTGCCATCAAATAATCATACATTTTATAAATTATATTTTATATCTACACTTTTGTCTTACACAGTGCATGCCATGGGTTACTAGCATCGCATTTCCCACAGGTAGTGAGTTCAACCACGTATATCTAAGATTAAGAGTACAAATTAATCCCCGGGCCCCGCCCATGCACGTCTATCCCTTGGGAAACTCCCGGTACCAGTGTTGTGTCCGTCAGGGTCCAGTCCAGTCCAGAGTAACCACACCACAATCTGAACGAAGCAGGTGTGATGTGAAGAATAGTGACTGTTTCCGGGGATCTAACTACTATGTGGAGGTGCCAGAGGATTCCAAGGAATACCCTGAGGGAGAGTAACGAGGAAGGAAGAATGTGGAGGGGAGGACTCCCTCCCTCAGGCGTGGGGATTGAGACCTTGTTGGAGATGGTGCTGGTTCAGCTCAGCCGACTGCAGAGGAATGTGTTGGCTGGATCTGGACCGGAGTCGGTCCATGTTTGTTGGGGAAGACTGGTGGGCAAGAACTCCGAGCAAGCAGGAGCTAGACCCCGCCTTCCCGGTCCCTCTCCCCTCGCCCCCACCTTCGGGAGGTCTACACCCATCACCTGGAAACTGCCCCTGGGGAAGGGAGGTACCACCAGACTTGCCGAGGAGCCTGCTGGGGCGCGCGGCTGGCAAGCCCTCCGTGGGGGTGTCGTTGAACTCTCCAGAAGGTGGCTGGGCCACCTGCAGAAGCTGCAGGAAGCTGCCTGCGGTGGGTGCCGCTGACCTGTCCTCGGGGAAGCCGTCTCGGGTGTCCCGACCCTCCCGGGAGGCGGGCTTCCCCGGGTGAGCCGACTCCAGCCGGGGCCCGGGGAGCAGAGAGGAAGGCAAGCCCTCCTCCAGCGTCCCTCCAGCTCCCTCTACCGGCAGAGCCTGGCTCGGCGGCCGCCGGCGCCGGAGAGACGCCGCGGTCTCGGAGGCCGGCTGCGAAAGGGAGTTCGAGCTGGTGGGAGGGAGGCAGTGCGTTTACACAACCCTTGCACGACTAAACTCGTTTTGCGAAGTTCGCATGGCCTTGATGACAGAACCCAGCAGATGCGGGAGGGAAAAGGCACCCTGGCCTAGCTCAGGCACAGAGGCGAGATCCGAAAGGAAATCCGGCGAGCTGGCTTAGCGACGTAGAAAGTAGGATGCGTTAAGCCCCCCTTGGGTTTGTATCCGCAGCCGCTGGCTCTGCGCCAGAGTCCGTGCTCCTGTTTCGTAGGACCGAGTTAGTACCGACTCGTTTCAGGGAGGCGTGCGGCCGAGGCCAGTGGAACGCAGTCCCCGGGATGGGGCTCCTGCAGGCTCCCTCCCCAGGCGCCTGCTCCCTGGACGCAGACGGAGGCAGGCTCCTCGGGGATAGCAGAGGGCTGGGGGCGGGAAGGGGCGGGGAGGGGAGAGTATAGCCAAGTGCGGGAGTTGCGGGGGGGGGGGCTTCCTGCCAATCAGGAACCTCCACCTGGGGTTGTTACATAAGTGACACTTCTAATTGCTGTTAATGTTTATATACGAGAGAGAGAGAGAGAGAGAGAGAGAGAGAGAGAACAAGTGGGGGAGGGGCAGAGAGAGGAGACACAGAATCCAAAGCAGGCCGAGCTGTCAGCACAGAGCCTGTCGCGGGGCTCGAACTCTGGAACCGCGAGATCATGACCTGAAGTTGGATGCCTAAGCGACTGAGTCCCCCAGACGCCCCTAAACTTCTCATTTTTGAGGCAGTACACATTTTGGGGTGTGTGTTTGTGTTTTGGCCTTCCTTAATAATGTTTACATTATACAATAAATTATATATCTGATATTTACAGATTAAGGGGTGAAATCATATGATTGTATTAGTAGATGTAGAAAAAGTGTTTTAAAAAAAGCCTTGGCAACTGGGAATGGAAGCAGGTGTCCCTGCTGTGGCACAGGGTACTTGGAGAAAACCTATGACGAGCACTCTGGCAATGGTGACAAATGTAGGGCTTCGTGTTGGGTGCACTGAGGCAATTCACGAGAAAAACAAATAAATAAATAGCATAAGAATCAGAACGTTGGAAGCAAAACTTGTTATTTGACAACATAAATACAGAAAATCCTCAACAGGTCAACGTGTATGCTTGTGCTTGATTTCTGGTAAAATGGGCCTCACTTGGGAGGCTCAGTGGGTGGCAGGGGTAGTGAGGCCGGGCTGGCTCTGACCTTGCCGGTTTCACAGAAGGAACTGAGCGGCCAGCGGAGTCCGGCTCAGCCTGGTTCTTTTCTTTCAGCACTTGGCAAATACTGTGCCTCATCATTCTGGTCTCCGTGGTTTTTGATGACAAATCATGTCATTTAAATTGCTTTTCTTATATAGGTATGATGTTTCTGGGGGCACTTGGCTGGCTCAGGCGGAAGAGCCTGCGACTCTTGACCTTGGGGTCGTGAGTTCGAGCCCCACGTCGGGGTGTAAAGATTACTTCAATAATAAATAAATAAATAAATAAATAAATAAATAAATAAAAAGATGTTTTTCTCTTGTTCCTTTCAAGGTGTTTTCTTTGTCCTTAGCTTCGAGGAGTCTTATGACGTGTCTCGGTGCAGATGTCTTTACGTTTTACTCTTCCTGGCGTCTGCTTCGCTTCTTGTCTCTGTGTGTGTATGTGTGTGTGTCTCCCTCTCCCCAGGATTCTGATGACATGAGTGTCAGATCTCACGTCATCATCCCCACAGGTCCCTGAGACTCTGTGGATTTTTGTTGCCAGCCTGCTTTTCCTGTGATGTTCAGACTGGAAATTTCTGCTGTTCCAGTTTACAAGTCTCTCCTCTGCCTTCTCTGCTCTGCCGGGGAGCCTTCCAGTGAGTTTTTTAAAAAAAGCATTGGTTACAGTATTTTTTCAGTTATAAAATGTGCATTAGCTTCTCCACATCTTCTGTTTCTTTGCTGAGGCTTCTGTTTTTTCATTGATTTCCAGAGTGTTTGTAATTGCTTGTTGAAGCATTATTATGATGGCTGCTTCAGAATCCTTGCCGGGTACTTCCTGTGCGCGTCAGCTTGGTGTTGGCATCTGCTGACTGTCTTTTCTCATTCAAGTTGAGAGTTTTCTGTTTCTTGGAATGATGAGTGATTTTTGGTTGTATCCTGAACATTTTGGGTATTTGGAGTTTTATCTCAAATAAAACCTGCCTTAGCAGGTAACCCCTGATACCTCGTCGCTGGGAGGAGTTACTGTCAGGTGGGGTTGAAGTCCAGGTTCCCCTCGTGTCTGTTGACACCCTGGGGGGTGGAGAGGATGCCTCCCCAGAAGCTGTAGGGGTGTGGGCTGCAGGGTGGTCTCCTCATTACCACTGGGCAGTGTTGAAAGTCCTGACTCTCCCCCAGGCTTCCTCAGACACCACTGTGGTGTGTGTGTGTGTGTGTGTGTGTGCGTGTGTGTGCATGTGTGTGTGTCCGTCTGTCTATGCTGATTTCCTTTGGACTAGGTTTATATCATGACACATCAGCCATCTCAGGGGAAGCCCCAAACCCAGTGCTCCCTTGTCACTGATACTTAGAAGGACCTTAGATTTCAAACATTATCTTAATCTGTACAGAAAATGGGAAGAAAACCAAAAGCACTAGGTTTACGGAGCCGGGAGGGACAAGCAGAAGGCCCCTGGGTGGTGGGGACAGTGTTAGAGTCCTGTAGGGTCTTCCTGCTGAAGGAGACAAGTGCACCTGCCCTAACGTGAGTCTTCCTGTGGACACAGAACCTACCTGAAGGCCTTGGAGGGCTCTGGGTCTGCTGCCAGCTGGGCCTCTCGCCCTGGGCAGGGTATCCGTGCTCTGGCTCCGATTTTCCTTACCTACAAAATCACAGGGAGGAACAGTCTCTGGTGAATAACCAAGTATCTTTGGCATTTCCCATTCTTGTCCGTGATGGCAGCATCGAGACGAAGGATGCCTCAGAGGAGCGTGGAGATTGGATTTGCCCGCGACTGCGCATGGGGAATTTGTGTGGGGGTTCCAATCCAGGGTAATGAACAGTGGAACAGAACGAAGCCTTGGGGATCAGTACATCATCGGGGCATCACCCATGTCTGGTTTGCCTCTAGAAACAAGCAGCATTTCCCCCCAAAGGCCCTTCAAATCTAAGTCGGCTTTACAAGTGTGGCACTGCCTGTTGTGGGGCATCTTGGGGATGAGGACCCTCGGGAGGGCCCACACCTGGGTCTTTAGTCTGGGCCCTGACCTTATCTTGGGCAGGCCCAGAG
The DNA here is from genome assembly GCF_046562875.1 of Panthera onca. Classification (NCBI taxonomy): domain Eukaryota; kingdom Metazoa; phylum Chordata; class Mammalia; order Carnivora; family Felidae; genus Panthera; species Panthera onca. The sequence continues at coordinate 2,947,213 of NC_138346.1, read as the reverse complement.
AAGAGGCAGTGGTCCTGAGGCATGTCACAGACCCAGAGCCGGCGCCATGGGTCCAGAGTCAGTGGGAAGCATGAATAGGCTGCCTGGTGAAAGATAGTGACGACAAAGGTCCCGGTCACTTACTGTCCTGGGTGTGAGATGCCTGCACGTACAGTCTCCACAGTCTCCATTGGTGCAGGGATCAGCCTAGCCGCCCCCCCCCCCCCCCCCCGGCTTCTTCTACTTCGGATGTGCTGTCGGCGTGGCAGAACTGGTCTGTTTGGGACACACGTGATCACCATCCTGGGTTCATTTTAGCAGGTGCATTGTACCCAGGGCAGAGCCACGAAAGGGACGGCTTCCAGAGCCCTGAGGACGTGGGACCCTCAGGGCTTCTGGTGGAGGAACTCTGAGCGGGCACAATGCAAACTTTTACTTCTGGCGAGAAGGGACAGTGTGGCAGCAATCAGCCCTGTGAGAGAGGATCGGAGTTCCTCCAGGCTTTGTACCTGCCACGGCAGGGGAGGGGGCAGGGGAGGGGGGCTGAGCAGACTGCAGCCATGGACGAGAACTCTGGAGAGTGACAGCTTCAGCTGCCCCACCCGCTGCATTGAATACGGACCTCAGCCAGGGCCCCAGCAAGTTAAAGGTGGCCCTCACCCCGAGTTTTATTGTTCAGTTTTTGGTCCTTTACTGTGTAACTTGGCCTGAGGTGGGACTGAGAAAATGCATTGCCTTATTTCACCCTTGACATTTTTATTGCAGGGAATTTTCAAATCTGTGGGAAAGACTGTTCAGGCTGCTTCCTTGGGAATTATTTAAAGAGAGACAGGTTAGCTACTGAATGCAGGGAGAGAGGAAAAGAGCGAGGGAGAAAGAGAACACGCAGGAGGGAAGGAATTTCAAAGTAAGGAACGCCTCATCACGGCATTTTACTTGTCTGCTTGTTCTTAGTGTCATAATTTTCTAAGTGAGCTGTACTTGCCGGCTAGTTTTTTTTCTCTCCATTAATCGGATGTGTACTGAGCCTTCAGTGAGAGGGACCTGTCCCCAGCTCTGTGACCTTGGCCATTTCTCTTCTCTGGGGGAAGAGAAGTCTCTTCATGTGCAGGGGGTGGGGGGAGACCAAGAACATCCTCCACTGCTTAGGCTTATTTCAAGGGTTAAATGAACCCGAGCAGGGGGTAGCTAGGGAAGGAGCACTGTTTAATGAGGCAGTTATTAAAGTAGTGGGGGAAAGGGCTCCCCAGGAGAAGCCACACCTAGCCCAAATCTGGGAGTTTACTAGGAGAAGTGGCAGGTCTGAGGGTGGAGGGAGAGGGGGATCTTGTGCAGAGGCCTGTGGGGGAGGGGCGCCGCACCACCCCAGGGGCTGAGAGGAGGCAGGCCAGTGAGGCTGGAGGGAGAGGGGAGTGAGGGGGCTGGAGAGGCCAGCAGGTGGAGATTGTGGGTGTGCACCAGGCCAGGTGAGCACTCTGGTCCTCATCCCAACAGCCTCAGGAAGCCACCTCACGGTTTCAAGTAGGGAAAGTCACAATGGGACGTGCGTCTTGAAAAGCTCTAATGGCCACAAGAGCCAGTCTTGGTGTCTAGGGGAAGCCAACGATTTGGCTCTTTCCTGAGGCCAGCTGGGACGCTGCAGCTTGGACGGTGTGGTGGTCGGTGGGGTAGGAGAGCGGAATGGAGAAAAGCGCGCTGATGTTAGGCTTGTTTAGGGAGTTGGACCTTCCGGTCTTGGTGGCTGATCAGGTCATGAGTGCAGAGGAGGGGGAAGGTATCAAGGTGTCAAAACTGTGCCTAGATTTCTACCTCGTGCAACTGGATAGAGTCTTGCCATTCACTGATGTGGATGCTATTCGATGAGACTTGGTCTTGGGAATGTTCCGGTTGAGGTATCTTTGAGGCCTCCTAGTGAAAAATGTGGAACGGGTATAGTTGGATGTACAATTTTAGAGTTTAGGGTTGAGATGCGGCCCCTGACTGAGTCACCAGGCACCCTGTATACTTTGCTTTTAAAGTCATGTATTGAGTTCTATTTTTTTAAATGTTATTTCCCTCTTTTCTTTTTTCAATAAGGTCTCATTTATATATGATAAAATGTATCAATCCCATGTTTAGCCTGATGATTTGTTACACACACACCTCTATCTCTACCTCAATCTCTATCTCTATCTCATCTTTATCTATATTCATATTGAAATAATAATCACCTGTATCAGGATATTTTAAGTTCCTAGCACCCCAAAGTCTCCCTCATATCCCTTGCATATGATATTTCCCTCAAAGATAACCATTTTTTTGACCTCTATCACCATGGATTACTTTTGTCTATCTTTGAATCTCCTATAAATGGGTCCCATATTATGTAATTTTATGCCTGAGTTGTTTACTAACATTATGGCTGAATTTATCTATATTGTTTTGCATAGCAGTTTTTTAATTGGTATGTAGCAATCCAATATATGAATATGCTATGTTTTAATTTGTTTATTCTACCGTTGATGGTTATTTGAACCGTTTCTACGTTATTATTCTCTTGTGACTTTTCCTCCTGATTCTGTGTCCAGTGTGTCTGGTAATTTTTGATTGCATGTTGGGCATTGTACCAGAAATTGATGCAGTTCTGAATGACATTATCTTCCTTTAGAGAGGGTTTACTTTGGTTTATGACAGGCAGTTAGATCAGGGGTAGACTGATTTAATGTAATGAGATGGTGAAGTGATTTGAGGTGGTTTTAGTCTTTGCAAGGCCAAGTCTATTTCTGGATTGTCTTTGTTCACAGCTGTGCTCCTTGATGCGCCCTGAACTCTAACGACTCCACAGCATAGTGGGGGTTGCCTGAAGCTCTGCTTGGCTTTTTGGACTCTTGACTTGCTTTCTCCAGGATCTGTCAGCCTGTGGGCTGCTGGTCACAAATCAGGAATCACTTTGAGGAGATCACACTCTTTGGTGAAGAGTGTTGGGCTCACTTCTGTGCATTCTCCTTGTTTCCTAAAGTCCTCACGTTTTGGCTGACTTGCTTCCTTGAACTCCAGCTTTTTGTTTCTCTCTCTCAGACCTGTGAGACTGACGAAAATCTGCTTCTCTCACAGCCGCTTTCTGCTCGGCTTCCAGTCCTCTCCAATCCATGCTGCTGATGAACTGTCAAACACCTGGAGGGTGGGAGCGGCACTTGGTGTCAGACTCACATCGGTCAGTTTTCTTCTCCCTGGGATCTTTGTGTTTCATCCAGCGTTTCTTGTTATTGTTGGCGGGGAGTTTGGTCTGATACGAGCTATTCTGTCACGATCGAGCAGATTGATGAAATAATTCCAGACCGCTTGTTTCAGCAGCAGCTTGCCTTTTATCAGATGAGTTTTAAATTTGATTTTCATAATTGCCCCATGAAGTAGTCAGCAGAGTTATTGTTGCTGCCTTACAGAGGGGGGACACTGAGGCCCAGAGGGCTAACGCGGTTGAGGGGGTCTCTATAGTTCATGTGTGGTGGGCCATCTTTAACCCTTACTCAACACTTGAGGCCCTCTTGCGCCATACCTGACACCATTTAACAGAACCCAAACTGTGCTCAGGGAACAGGAAACGGCGGTAACCGAAGAAGGGGAACCTGGTGGGTGGTGGTTCAGTCACTGAGTTAAAAAGGAAGGTACTCAGTGAAACACGAGTGAAATCCTCTATAAACAGATGCCATGTGGATGCAATTATTTTCACCCTAAGCGACTGGAAAGTCCCGGCAGCAAATAAACCCACTCCATGTGCGGTGAATGGGGCCATCACCACCTCCTGTGAGCAGAGATGCTGAGGAGCCCAGACGGAGATGCCAGCCCAAGTCGAATGGAGGTTCGGGGACTGCGGGGCGCCCTCTGCTGGCTGGCTGCTTTGGGGTGGCCTCTTCAGAAGCCAAGGGCCGCATTGCGGGGTGAATCGTGGGCTTTCCTTGGCAGGTGTTGGTAGTTGGCACACCGATTTCATGAGCAGGGTACCGTTTGTGCATTTTCCTGAGAGAAGTGCCAACCCACCGGTGAGGGGGTGGGGGCTCTGCGAGGGCCTGGTGCCCCCTGAGCCCCGGAGCCTGCTCTGAGCCACCCCGAGCTCCTCTAGGGAAAGGGAAGGACCCCCTTTACTGTCTGTGTGTGCCGTGAGGGGAAGTAAAGCCCCTCAGGTGGCTTCCCGGGAGCCCTCTGAGCTTTGTGTATTCCAGTGTGGCGTGCAGCACAGTCGAGGGGGTCTGGAGGCTGAAACGGGGCTGGCCCCCGGGGAGTATTGGAGGAAAGCACGACAGAACGGCTGGACAGCTCTTATCTGCTATGACTGCCTGATAGGACCCAGGCTCTTCTGTCCGTCTCTCACATTTGCCGACCATCGGGTTCTCAGGACAGGTGGCACCGGGTCCCCTAGTCACCCCGCCACACCTGGAGTCCCCTTGGCTCTGGGCTCCCGCGAGTCTGTGCGCGGTCCCCTGGGAAGCCCTCCTTCCGCACATGGTACTGAGGCCACCGGGGACCCTGCGAGGGAGACCGGGGTGCCACTTTGCTCTCAGACCCTCACTCTTCACCCCCTCACACGAGCACTCCGGGCCCCTCCAGGGAGCCAGGGAGCTCCAAGTGTTTCCAGCGGGCGTAGTTCCAGGGGTCACGCCTCCACGCCAGGCTCCTGGGCGAGGGTGTGCCGTGCTCTGTGTTCCTCCAGCCCCACTGGGGCCTCCTTCTCCTCGGTGCTTTGTGTCCTTTCAAGTAGGTCCGTCTTCTCTAGTCACGTCTTCTTATGGATCGAAGCGTGTTCCTCAACACTCGTGTGTTCAAGTCCCAGCCCCCAAGGTGACTGTATGTGGAGACCGCGCTTCTCGGGAGGTGATGGAGGCTAAAAGAGGCCACGCGGGCGGGGCGCTGGTGTCCTCAGAGGAAGAGGAGGACGCACCGGAGGCAGGGGCTCTCCCAGCGTCTCCCTCGGGAAGGCGGTGTGGGCGCAGCAGGAGGGGGACGGTCCACCAGCCGGGAAGAGGCCTCACCAGCAACTAGCCCTAACGGCCCCTCGTCGTGGACTTCTGGCTGCCAGGGCTGCGGGAGAATACATTTCTGGGGCCGAAGCCCCCCAGCCTGTGGTCCTTCGTGACCGCAGCCTGAGCTGACTAATACAGCTGCCCTTTACGACTCACTGCAGCCTGAAAAATACGATTTCTCCCACCTCCCCCGACTGGTTTCTTAAAGACATTTTTTAAATGTTTATTTATTTTGAGAGAGAGAGAGAGAGAGAGAGAGAGCGAGAGCAAGTGAACAGGACAGGGGCAGTGAGAGAGGGAGAGAATCCCAAGCAGGCTGCACATCGTCGGTGCAGAGCCTGACACGGGGCTCAAACTCACGAACCCATGAGATCATGGCCTGAGCCGAGATCGGGGTCAGACGCTTAACTGACTGGGCCACCCGGGCGCCCCTCTCAAAGGTAACTGTTATCTAAGGAAGCGCATCAAGTCCACGAAAGCTCTCAAGGCCCACAGACTGAGGCTCAGCTGTGGGTGTCCACACACACACACACACACACACACACCATACATTTGCACACCTACCCCCACAGGGGTCTTCCCCCAACTGTGGCACGGTGTGTGTGTGTGTGTGTGTGTGTGTGTGTTACATCTGGTTATGGTTAGTGACTGAGGCTTTGGTCTTGTTTGGAACTGCAGGTGTGGGGGCTGCACTGCTCCCTCACTGGGAAGGGCCGACAGCCACCTGGTCTCACGCACTCACCTTTCTGCGGGCGGGAAGTGCTCACCACCAGCGCAGGCAGCGGGAAGTCCAGGGAGGCGGGATGCTTGCGAACACTGCTTTCTGGGCCGGGACTGACCTTCAGGCCGGCTTTCCTACAGCGGGCTGAATCCCGTCCTGTCCTACCCCTACTACCCGCGGATGTGGCCTGATTTGGACCTGGAGTCTTTGCAGGCGTAAATACGTTAAGATGGGGTCCTACTGGAGTGTGACCCTAAAGAGCGACCCTAAATCCCAAGACCGGTGTCCTTGGAAGAGGAAGGAGGGGAGGTTTGGGTGCGGAGACTTGAAGGAGACCCGGAGGGACGGAGGCCCGGCGGAGACGCGGGCAGAGGCGGCCTGACGCGGCCTCGGAGGAACGAGGAACCCTGCGTTGCCGGTGCCCCCACAGGCTGGAGGGAGGCTCGCCAGGGATTCTCCCTCAGAGCCTCCAGAAGGATCCCACTCTGCCCCTGCCTCCCCCTTGGGCTTCGGGCCTCCTGAGCTTCGAGGGAATACAGCTCTGTGGCGTTAAACCCCCCAGTCTGTGGTTCTGTGTCAGAGCAGCTCCAGGAAATGGACCCATTCCACCAGCCTTTCTGGAGCCCCAGTCAAGTAGCAGCCACTGCTCTTGGTGCCCCGTGAATAGGGTGACCTGGTCCCGCCCCGCTGGGACCTTCAGCCCTGTGACCCAAGAAAAGGATGGGAGAGTGACTCACTGGTTGTCATGTGGGCCCCAGAGGAGGGATTCCAGCTTATTTGGTGATGCGCCCTGGGGCTTGGGGCTCTCGTGGGGAGAGGATGTTTCCAGAACAGTCTCGTAGATTGGGGATGGGAGAGGGTAGACAGATAGGGGCCCGTGCCAAGGCCCCGAAGGGTGAAAGGGCATGGTTTAAAGTTCAGGTTTAATGACAGCACCCTGGACGTGGTCTGAATCAACTTTCTAACGGCACCGGCTCCCCAGGTGCAGCAGGGAGGCGGGGCTGGTGTGTGCACGCGGGGCCCTCCCGCCGGCCTCCCCCAGCTGCACCTCCGCGCTGGGGTCCAGCCGCACATTCCAGAAGTTACTTTGATTAGCCTCACCTTTGGCCTACATGGCCGGAGGCCTGAGGTGGAGTCCACATTCTTATACAGTGTTTAGAATTATTCAAAAGCAGGAGAGGCCGCCCTTTGATCATACTTTGAGCCTCTTACTCTGTTCTGGCAATCGTCAGTCTTGACAAACTTCCCCTCCTTCCCGCGCGCTCCCTCCCTCCCCCAGGTCAGCTGTCACCGCCCCCCCCCCCCCCGCCCCCCAAAGTCCTGGGTGGAGGGCGAGTGACCTCAGCCCACGTGGCTCCTGCCACAGCCTCTCTGCTGTCGGGCCTCGCCCTGGCCCTGGCGCCCGCACACCAAGAACCCTAACTCCCCCTTGCACGGACTCCCCTTCGGCAGGGCCTGTCCCCCAGGGGCAGCGTTCGGAAAGGCTCTGGTTCCTCTCAAAGGGAAAATGCACCAATTGCCAGCAGCATTTTATAGACGGACACTGAGAAAAGGAATTCCTCTGCCTCAGGGTTGCCGCCCGTCAGAATGGCCTGACCCCACCCCCCCCCCCCCCCCCCTCCAGGGGCTGCTCCAGCCCCAGCGTTGTGTGTCAGTCCTGGAGCCCTGGAATGTTCTCTGAGTCCAACGACTAGTTTTTGTTTCTCTGCCTCTGCTCTCTGTGGAGCCAGGAGGGAAGCGAATCATGAAGGAATGGAAGTTTCCTTCCGCGACCTTGACCTCGGGCTTTGTGGCTGGCTCTGGCTGGGCGGCTGGATGTGTCAGCCCCTCCACGGTGCTCTCGCCGCCTGATGTCTTGCTTCCAGTGAAGTTCTCCACGTTCTCAGACTCCTCCCACGGCACCCGGGGATCTGGAAAACGGGCCGTCTCGTGGGACCCAAATGACAGCGGTGTGGTGTGGCCAGGCTATCCGAGCCGCTCTCGCCGGGCAGAGGCTGGCTGGGCTCCCCGCGGCCTCCCGGGAAGCACGAATGGAGTGTAGACCTGCCCGGCATCCGTCTTGGGCCCTGTGCTCACAACACGTGGCCAGTAGGCCCTGGCCTTGCCGCCCTCAGCAAGTGTTCCCGCTCAGGCGCCTCGACTCATGTGCACCTGCCCTGAGATGTTTATTCATTGGTACCTCGGGGAAGTTGGCTTTCTGTGGTGTGTGTGTGTGTGTGTGTGTGTGTGTGTGTGTGTTTTATAAAGAAAGCGAAAGTGCTTTTGAAGAAAGTAGCTGAACATTACTTGTGTGCTTCTAGAGCAGTGGTTCTTAACTGGGGTGACTTTGCCCCCACGGGACAATGGCCATGGCCGGGGGCATTTTTAGTGACCACACGCAAAAGGGCTGCGTCCCCGTGGATAAGGAACAGAGATGCTGCTCAACAGCCAGCAGAGTACAGGGCCCCCCCTTCCCCCCAACACAGCATGACCAAGCCCAAAATGTCAGCAGTGTCGCTCTGGAGAGCATGGTCTGCGGCCAGATGTGCCGGAAACAGGCAGTCGGGGCCCCGGAAGGTGTCTGCTTTTTTCTCCTCTGTGTCTCTCTAAACAACACGTGGGTCCTGTTGGAGATCTCATTGGCCGGAAGTGCATAGCCACACTAGGAGGGCACACAGACAGCGATGGCTGACACCGCGTGTGGAGTGTTGGCAACAGAGGAAGCTGGCCCGACTGCTGGTGCCCCGGGCTTTTCCTGGGGTCATGTTAGAAATAAGCCCATCGAGCCGTGAGAAGGAAGAGAGATGGTTCCTTATCAGAAAGGCCAAATAAAAGCTGTGCTGTCCGGTTAACACTAGGTTTACAACCTACTGGAAATAAGTACGGACTCCCCTTCCCCACAATGGAGTCCCAAACCTTTAGACACGTCACTTCCTGGTTCTTCTTACCCTCTCTGTTTCGCGGGCTTATTTTTCACGGGCTTTGCAATGAGCATGCGCCAAAGAACTGAAGTCTCTGTGTCACCTCAGGGAAAGTACATTTGTTCCAATCAGACGACTTTTTGACCTTACATGGGCATAGGCGACTTCCTGGTGTGGCGGTAACCTCTGTAGTACTCAGCCAATGAGGGGCCAGGGGAGGGACTTCCGTGCTAGGAGATAAGCTGGCTGCTGTACATTGGGCCAGTGTGCTTAGACCCAATCAAAGGAGGGAGGCGGAAACTCAGCACACAGTGAAGGGAGGCTTTAATCAATGTTCTTGCAAGAAAAAGGGTCTGAGGGGCAGGCACGCTCCGGAGGTTACAGCAGACAATTTATCTCCTAGCGTGAAGTCCCTCCCCTGGTTCCTCATTGGCTGAGCACAACAGAGGTCCCAGCCTCACCCGGAAGTCACCTGTGCCCACAAAATGCAGCGGGGAAGAAGAACCAGGAAGTGACGCGTCTCAGGGTTTGGGACTCCATTGTGGGGAGGGTTCGTACACATTTCCAACGGGTTGTAAACCTACTGTTAACTGGACAGCACAGCTTTTACTTGGTCTTTCTGAAAATGAATCATCTCCCTTCCTTCTCACAGTCAGTCACATAGGCATACAGTGCCCATGTGACTGACCTCAGCCACTCAGACTCCAGCCCCCAGAGCAAAGACAGGTGTTCACCATTAACTACACTGTTGGTGCAAACTGGTCACCCTGGCACCAGCTCTGAGTCCTTCTGCTGCACACTCGTCTTTCATCTCCCTGTCCCTGAAAACGTGTCTGCAGAACCTGTCATCGATCCAGCCTGGATGCTTCAAGATTTAGCTCCCTGTCAGCTTGCCTCTAAAAGTTCAGATTCTTTTTGTTCCCCTGGTCCCTATTTGCTGTCTGCATTCCAACGTTTTTGAAACCGGTCCCACAGGCGAAAAGTGGGACCTCTCTGATGGCAAGGCAGTGACCCCTTTGAACACAAGCCCAGCTGGTGGTTGGGAGACCCTGTACCTTGTCTTTTTCCCAGAAAGGAAACCCTGTGCCCTATAGTTACCCATGTTCCAGGACCCCCTCTCTTCATGATTACCCTGGAATCCCTTTAAGACACCTGTGCCCCACATGTCGTCCTTCCTCCTCTTGGTGATGGGGAAGACTCTTGTTCATTCTTCATTCTTGCTCTTCTTTTGGATTACAGGTCCACCTTGGTAGCACCTGCACAGGGAATACTCAATCTGACTATGCCCTGATCCCCGACACTGGCTTCAGCTGAGGGGTCTATGAACATACACTGCCAGGACAGCCCCGATGAGGCCAGATAGCAACTGCTAGCAGTGATTGGTTAATGGAAGGCTCACACAGGTAGAGATGATGATAGGAGCTCAGACCTCCTTTGGAAGGTTCCCCAGTCATTCCTCAGACAGGCCCAGCCCTTCAGAGCAGAGAGCAGTTTCAAGTGACTCCAATTATGCTTTCCAGGTGACATTCAGCAAGAAGCATATGGCTTCCCATCTGGTTGCGAGAAGTGGTAGAAAGGATAGCCCCCTGCCAGGAAAGGGGGGGTGGTCAGCCCAGCAATGTGGTCCACTTCTCCCAGTGGACAGGGGCCAATTAGCCCCTTGGGTGCAGATTTTAACCCTTAGTGCAGTGTGGGTGGGGCATTGGTGCCCTGGATGCTATGTTTCAGACAGGGCTGACCGGGTCCCTCTCTGCTAAGCAGAATGACGTATAGGAACTTACCTTTCTTTATGTCCCTTTACTTTACTCCATTTATGATCTCCCTCTCTTAAATATTTGCTCTTCATATATTTAGAACCACATCACACAGTGTTACAATTTTTTTTTTTTTTTTTGAGATAGAGAGAGAGAGAGAGAGAGAGAGAGAGAGAGAGAGAGTGTGTGCCATGCCCAGTGTGGAGCCTGACTTGGGGCTCAGTCCCACGATGCTGAGATCATGACCTGAACCAAAATCAAGAGTCAGATGCTTAACCGACCGAGCCACCCAGGTGTCCCACACAGTGTTATAATTGTAAACATCAAACATAATCTCGAAAGCTTAGAAGGAGAAGGAAAGCCTATGGTAGTTCTCCATGTCTTTTTCTTTTCTTTAAAAAAATTTTTTTTAATGTTTATTTTTTTTGAGAGAGAGAGACAGACAGAGTATGAGTGAGGGAGGGGCAGAGAGAGAGGGAGACACAGAACCTGAAGCAGGCTGTAGGCTCTGAGCTGACAGCATAGAGCCTGACATGGGGCTTCAACTCACGGACTATGAGATCATGACCTGAGCCAAAGACGGACACTTAGCCGGCTGAGCCACCCCAGGCGCCCCTGTCTTTTTCTTATGTGTATTTTTCCTTCTTTCTGATGTTCCAGATTCCTTCTACTGTTTGCTTTCTGCTCAGAAAGCTTCATAAGTCATCCTTTAGGACACATCTGCTGGCTCTCCTTCACCTGAGAATGTCTTGATTCCCCTTCATTCTGGAAGAGTATTTACCCTGGGTAGCTCATTCTGGGCAGACGGTTCTGTCTTTCAGCACTTGAACTCTTGTGCTGCTTCCTTCTGGACTCTGGTTTTTCATGAGAAATCTCCTGTCACTCGAATTGTTTTATTTTCTATAGTACGGCGTTGTTTTTCCCTGGCTCCTTCAGGATCGTTTCCTTGTCTTGATCTTTTAGACATTAATGTGATGTGTCTGGGTGTAGGTTTCTTTGGGTTTATCCTCTTTGGAGCTTGTTCAGCTTCTTGAATCTGTAGGCTCATGTCTTTTGTCAAATTGATGAAGTTTCCAGCCATGATATCTTTGAAGGGTTTTCAGCCCCTCCTTCTTTCTCCTCTCCTTCCAGGACTCTGATGACATGAACATTTGATCTCCTGTTATAGTCCATGGGGTCCTTGAGACTCTTTAGCATCATTCTCCGGAACATTTTCTTTCCGTGTTCAGTTTGGACAATGTCTGCTGTGTCGTCTCCCAGTTTACTGTGTCTTTCGTCTGTCCTCCCCATTCTGCTGTTGAACTTAACCGCTGAGCTTTATGTTGGACTTTTTAGGTCTTAAATTTGCATCACAAACGTATTCTATTTCTTTGCTGAGGCTTTTGGTGTTTTCATTTGTTGTGATCATATTTGTAATTGCTTCTTGAAGCATTTTTTGTCATGGATGCTTTAAAATCTCAGATAGATCATTCTTATTTCTCTGCCATCCTCCTGTCAGCATCTCTTGGTTATCTTTTTTCACTCAGTTTGAGATCTGCCTTGTTCTTGGTGTGATGAGTGACTTTGGCCAGAAGTCCTGCAGCCCTCCTCTGGGCTCCCCACTCTCGCTTGCTCTCATGGGCAAAGGAGTGGCTGCAGTTTTCTCTGTGGGGTTTGGCTGGAGCAGAACAGTTTTGTCTACAAGTTCTCTGCCCGGCGGCCACGCAGCCTCTTTTCTGATCCTCTGCCTGCAGAGAGCAGGCTCTTTTGGGACTTTTTTGGGTCTCTGCCCATTGATCTTTCTGGGTTGCGGCCTCCTTGATCTCTCAAGTCTGGAATATACTAGGCAAAAGCGAAGACAGGGACGCCCCCCCCCCCCCCCCCACCTCCCAATGTGTTGCCCCTCGGGTTCTGAGGGCTCCAGCTGGCCTACTACCTTTCAGGGTGCTTTGCGTTTGCTTTGCATATAATGTCCAGAGTGTCCAGCTCTGCTGGGTGGGAGAAAGAGGGAGAAAGTAGGTCTGTTTCATCTTCCCAGAAGCAGAAGGAACATGCGTTCTTTTTGTAATCAGAAAAAAAGAAAACGCAAGAGCGTTTGATCAACTGTTCCATGTTAATTGGGCTGAAGGGATTAGAGACTGAACAGAAGACCGCCTTCCAGCTGAAACAAATCTGAGCTAAAACTCAGGGGGCTGCTTGTAACAGAACTGAATAATAAAATCACTCTTTTGCTCATAAATTTTTCTATTTAAATGTTTTGACCAGAATTGCCAATGAAATTTTGTATGTTTACATTCATCCATGTCAAAGGGGGTTTGCTGCAAGGAGAGATTGCAACCCTGTGTAGTTCATAAAATTAATAACTGAGACGTTGGACTTTGGCTTCCCTGTTGTCATTTCTCTCCAGCTTTTAGCTGAACCAGTGATTACTTTCTGTACCAGAAGTCCTTCCCAAAAGGTCTGCGTAAGTGTTCCCGCAGATCGGGAAGGTGACAGAGGGGGAGCATGTGGGCGGTCTCCACTAACCCAAACTGTTTCCTCCTTCAGAGAGGAGAGCAGGGACGGGGTTTCCAGATTCCAAAGGAGGCTGAGAAGGACCAGAGCCCCTTTTCCGACACATGAGGGAGACAGTCCATGGGGATGAGGATGGAAGGGGGAGGTGGCGAGACCCTGCTGTGTCCCCTGAGCCCCAGGCCTCTCTGTGCTCACCCCTGGCCCTCACACCTCACCTGTGGCTTATTGACCTGGGTGAAGGGAAGGATTTCTGTGTTTCTCTTGTCCCTACCATGGTCACAAAGACAGTTGGTTCCATTTGACCCTAGCGGTTAGTGATATAGTTTGGGCTCTTGGATGCTGTGACTACAGTCCTTCCTTCCTTCCTTCCTTCCTTCCTTCCTTCCTTCCTTCCTCGAATATGCACAGAGCACTGACTCTTGGATGAACTGTGTGCACCTGGCTTATAGCTTTCATGAGATTCTTATCACACCTTCTGGTGATATCTTGGTGGGGAAACACGTAATTGCGTACTTACTGTGCACACAGTGGGGCTTTTCTTTTTTATTTTTTTTCTTTTTAAATGTTTACTTTTGAAAGAGAAAGAGAGAAAGGGCATGAGTAGGGGAGGGGCAGAGGAAGAGGGGGAGACACAGAATCCGAAGCAGGCTCCAGGCTCCGAGCTGTCAGCACAGAGCCGGACACGAGGCTCGAACCCACGAATCTCGAGATCATGACCTGAGCCAAAGTCGGACGCTCAACTGATGAGCCACCCAGGCGTCCTACAGTGGGGCTTTTCATGGCTTGGTGGCCAACGTGAGGCAGAGACTAGATGTGCTGGTGCCAACAGGCCAGGTGAGCACCTGCTGGGCCTGGGCTTTTCCAGCCAACACTGGTTTCCTTCGTGAACCCGGTTCATTGTCAGACTGCTTCTTTCAAAATGGGCAAAATACGTGCCTGGATACACACCCCCGCCCCCTGCATCTGTATATATCCAAGAGCTACGTTATATTCTGCAGCGAAGGTGTCCTCTTCCACTTCCTTCCCCTTCCCCTCTGCCTCCTCCTACAAGAGGCACAAAATCAGATTAGTATTACATCCCATTTTCTTCCTTCCTTCTTTGCACCGACATAACGTAAAAACCTAATAAACTAGGGGAAAACGTGAATCACCCCGAGCCTCAGCTGCAGTTTCTCCTCTGCCATCAGCCAGCTGTGCCCCTTCGGGAAAGTCAGCCACCGTTCCTGAACTTCAGTTCTGGATTGTCATAACTGAAGGGGCTCCTAGGGGAACCCCTCAAAAGGGTGCTCGCTTTAGGCAACAGCCCAGACGTTCTTCTTTTCACCATGACTCAGACTGAAAGGTGAAAGCATCTCATTCCTGAGGCAGACTGATCTTACCAAGGGGGACCCTCAAATAAGACAAGTCTTCCCGATGGAGTCAGTTCCTGGCCCTGAGATAGTTGGAGACTTGTTTCTTTGTCCTTTTCTACAATGTGGCTACTTAATTCAACATTGTATCGATGCCACAGTAGAAATAGTACAAAGAAACCGGTGACATTCATTTAAATATATTTTTAAGTATATTTTGTTTAAAATATTTTTTCAGGGGCGCCTGGGTGGCTCAGACGGTTAATCCTCTGACTTCGGTTAATCCTCTGACTTGGGCTCAGGTCGTGATCTCGCGGTTCATGGGTTCGGCTCCCACGTCAGGTGCTGTGCTGACATCTCCGAGCCTGGAGCCTGCTTCAGATTCTATGTTTCCTTCTCTCTGCCCCTTCCCTGCTCATACTCTGTCTCTGTCTCTCTCCCCAAAATAAATAAACATTAAAACTTTTTTAAAAAAATATTTTTTCAACCTGTAAACCATATAAAGATTATCAATGAGATATTTCATGTCCTTGTTTCACACAGAGTCTTTGACACTGGTGTATATCTGACCAGTGGCCACTGTGAGGGGTGGTGCAGGTGTTAAGAGGTGAGATGGGGCTGGGCAGGAGGCTTGGTGCTTGGCTGGCCCCGTGGGAGGGTCAGGTCGCTGTGAAGGGAGGGAGGGTGTCCCCTGGGCAGATTCTTCTCTCTCAAGAGGATTCAGTGGACAAGAAGATGAGTGTGGGGGTGGGGGGACCGTATCTGGTGGGGCGTGGCCTCCCCCTTGGCTGTTGAGAGACAGACTCACATTTCCCAAGACATGCCTTGATTCTCTGGGGAGGCGGACTGACCGTGAAGGAGCCGCTTTGGCGACCCCAGAGCCGGCGGCTACACGGGGAGCGCTTCCCCATCTGGCCTGGGCTCCTCACACACCCTTTGTGGCTCTGGTCAGCGTGTCATGGGAAGAGAATGGCTGTCCCCTCACTCCTGCAGGGAGTAGGAGAAGGCTGGTTAGAAGTCGGCGGGGAAGGCCCCGTCTCAGGGTGTCTACTCCTCCCAGCGAGGACACCTGCACTCGCCCCGGAGGTCACTGACTCCCGACGGCACCCACTCCTGCGATGTCGGCACGTACCCCAGCATCTGCTTTGACCGTTCGTGTGTCATCATCAGGTCACACGCCGCTGCTTCCCCACCAAACCCAGGAACAGACTGACCACCAACTTGGTAGCTTCAGCAAGCTTACATTTTGGCCAAATACCGGTTGTGTTTTTGTTTTTTATTTTTTTAATGTATTTTGTTAAAGTTCATTTATTTGTTTTGAGAGAGAGAGAAAGGGAGAAAGACAGAGAGACAGAGGGAGAGACAGAGAGAGGGAGAGAGAGAATGTGCAGGAAGGGCAGAGAGAGAGAGGGAGAGAGAGAATCCCAAGCAGGCTCCGTGCTGTCAGTGCAGAGCCTGATGCGGGGCTCGAACTCCCCAACGGTGAGATCGTGACCTGAGCCGAAACCAAGAGTTGGACGCTTAACTGACCGGCGCCCCCCGGTTGTGTTTTTATTGGTGAGCCGTGTCTCTGAAGCCTGGCTCCTTTGCAAACCTTAGTTGCAAGTAAAGTTTCTTTTCTCAGTGCTTTGTCTCTGTCTTCCTTTGGCATAATGAGGGTTAGAGCAAGGGCAGGGCGTCATGGCCTGACCAGCGGCTTTCCTTCCCAGGATGTGGACTGCTCCGGAGCCCAGGCCCATCTCAGGGACCCCAGGGCTCAGCTCACCTGGGGCAGGAGGCAGGGCTGAGGTTGCTGCGGCTGGAGGCCCTGGGGGTGGGCTGGCTGAATGGGCCGCCTGTGCTCTGACCCGCCTGGTCCCCCCTGAGGGGAAAGAACCAAGCTGAGAGCTGAGAAATCATAATAAAACACCACTCCCGGGAAACCACTTAAATGAATCACTGCTAAGGTAATAATAACCTTTTTGGCAGATGCATTTTCTCCATCCCCAGCCAGAATCTTTTCAGTCCTACAAAGGGCCCTGTGACAGGGCGTGTGGCAGGCCCGCTGAGTGGATGTTCTCGCGGCTCTTAAATTCTGTTCTTTTCATGGGGCTGGGCCTGACGAGGAATTTAGAGGACTCTGATACTTAATGAAACATTCCGGGGCTGTATGTGTTTAACAGATAGATGCGTTTACTGGGGTCCTAGTCAGAGCAAAAGGAGCATTAAAAAGGTTTTTATATTGATCTCATTTATAATTTCATAATAAGCGCTTTCTTGGTGGGGGCAACAGCTGTGTCGGCCGCCCGGGGAGGTTGAAGAGTCACCGATTGTTTTCTCCCTGTTAAACCCAGCTCCAGAGTGGCTAGGGGGAAGGCTGGGGGCTAACGAAACCAGTTCAGCTCTTTTGCGGTCGCCTAGCTCAGATTTGAGGGGCCTGGAGCAGCCCGGGGGTGCCCCCCCTGCAACTGTCACCTCTGGCCAGGTGACAGGCCCCAGCCTCACTCCTCTGTTGCAGGGAGACCTGCCGGGTAGTGGTTCTGACCCAGGATCGCGCCCCGCACTCTCCCCTCTTTTCTGACTCGGACCCACCTGGGCCACCTTGAGGACCTCGCTCTCCTCTCTGGCCTCACTGCCTCGTCTTTACAGTTAGGATGTCGGATCCTTCTCTGGCCCCGATGTCACTGCCCCCGCAGCGGCATCTCCCCTGCATCCAGGGTGGACCCTGGGCACTAGCTCAGGTGGCTGTACCGTTGGTGGGCTTCCGTGCCGAATGAAAACACAGCCCCTCGTTCAATAAGCAGGAACAAAACTTTGCCTGTGGTTTCTCTTTTGACCTGTCGTAGTGGTTTTCATTTGCTATATAATGTCGTGCGAGTGCAGACCCTTGTAGGGGCCCCGGGCCCACCCTGTGTCTTGGTGCCTGCCCCCAGCCCTCAGGTACAGGTCACTGGGCTGGGCAGGTGGCAGGCTCCATTGTCCCCACCGGACTTCATTTACCAAACACAAACCCGAAGGAATTTATGAAGAAGTTCACGACATCGACCACCAGGGGCAGGACCCCTCTGAGCATGGTGTCCTGACTCTGCTGTGGCCGCCCAGGGAGCCGGCCCAGTGGCGGAGGAGGGACGCTGCCCCGAGGGACTCAGGTCATCTGGCTGATGGCGCCCTCTCCCCCCCCCCCCCCCCCCACGCCCCTTGGGCTGAATGCTGGTGTAGCCTTCCAGCCTGGAGGGAGGATCACTCCAAGTCAAGCTTCTGTCACTGGCCTGAGACGAGGCCCCAATCCAATATGGCCCTGGGGAGAATGCAATTTCTCCAAACTACTTGGGGTTCCCTGCTGGTCACTTGATTCTGCTAGTTTGCCCCTTTATTATTATTATTATTATTATTATTAAATGTTTATTTATTTTTAAGAGAGACAGAGCACGAGTCGGGGAGGGCCAGGGAGAGAGGGAGACACAGAATCCGAAGCAGGCTCCAGGCCCCGAGCTGTCAGCACAGAGCCCGACGCGGGGCTCGAACTCACAAACCATGAGATCATGACCTGAGCTGAAGCCGGACGCTTAACGGAATGAGCTGCCCAGGCGCCCCTAGTATTATTTTTTAAAATCACTTTTACCAACCTGTAGGGTGCAGTTCTGGAAGGAAGGAGGGGTGGAATTTTGTGTCGATCTTGCACCTTGTCCGCAGGGAGTCATGTGAGTCTTATTTGTCATCTGCAGTGGGAGTTAGAAATACCCGATGGTGGCAAACGGTTAACCCTGGGGTTCAGTCCGTTTATGTGACAGACGAGCCCTCTTGCCGAATCTGCTACATTTAAAAGGCCTAAGGGGCGCCTGGGTGGCTCAGTCGGTTGAGCGGCCGACTTCGGCTCAGGTCACGATCTCACAGTTCATGAGTTTGAGCCCCATGTCAGGCTCTGTGCTGACAGCTCAGAGCCTGGAGCCTGTTTCAGATTCTGTGTCTCCCTCTCTCTGACCCTCCCCTGTTCATGCTCTGTCTCTCTCTGTCTCAAAAATAAATAAACGTTAAAAAAAAATTTTTTTTTTAAAAGGCCTAAGAGAGAGCTGTCCCAAGGGGAGGTCCAGCAGGGCCCTGGGCCCTGCCTGTTTATCACAGAGCCGTTTAGAAGAAAACACCTCTGGGCACACCTAGCTCCTGGGGAGGAAAACGGCCAGCAGGGCGAAAGCAGAGCAAGGGAGGCACAGATAGGAAACACCTGTTCTCCAGGCCGAGGCGAGCCAGGCGTTGTTTTATATTTGCGTGTTTTCCTTTCAGTGCGTTCAAACTCAATATAGTGGTGAAATTAAGTACATCAGCAACCGAAAGCTACCACACCAAATGCATAAATGCTGGGATTTAAAAAATATGCAATAACGGGGGTGAGTCTGGCGTCCGGCCAGCCCGGGCTCGCGTACAATGGGCGCAGTGTGTGCTCCGGGCCCTCGGTGCCGGCGAGACCACAGGCAGGAGGGCGGGTTTCCCTCCCCGGGTGGCCCGGCCAAAGGATCAGGTCCGAGGAGGGCTCCGGGTGGGCCCCCGGGGGAGCGGGAGGGCTGCGGAGGGCTCTAACCTGCAGACGTGAGCCCCCGAAGCCTGCTGTCATCAGGGGGGCGCGGGCTGAGCGATGCGGTGTGGGGAGCAGGGGCGCCGGGCCGCCGAGGGGGAAGGTGTGGAAATCTGACACAAACACAAATGTTTTACCTTCTAAATCACCTTGGTCCTCACAGTTGAAATTCATCCTGAACTTCCCACCCCGGTGTCTCCTGCGGGGGGAGAGCCCGGGCTGCTTCTCGCTTTCCTGACTCACAAGCCGTAATTCTTGCCCCCCCCCACCCCGGCCACGGCGAGTTCAGCGCACCCTGAGAGGCTGAGCTGCGGAGATCTCGAGAACGTCCCGGGGCCTTCCGCCTCCTGCGCCTCCAGGCTCCGCTCTCCGCAGCCTCGGGCAGCTTTCCCAAGGCCGTGGTGTTTGGGGGTTTGCTTTCCCGGGGTTCTCCTCGGGCCACGAGAGCCCAGAGCTTGCGCCACCTCCGGGGCCATTCACCGGCCACCGTCAGCCCGGCGGATCGGCGTGTTGAGCAGGGCCTTCCGGAATCCTCCTCGCTGCCACCCTCCATTGGGTGCGGGCCCCCAGGGCGACCTGCAGACTCAGGACGAGAACACCCACCGGCGTCGGCCCCTCCCGCCTCCCTCCAGGCTTCCTGTCTGGTGCCAGGCCCCCCGCGCAGAGCGGGCGGAAGGCTGCCTCCCAGGAGCCGCGTGTTGGTTTCCTACGGCTGCTGGAATACCGTGTCAATCATCTCGGTCACTGCCAATCCCGCGTCGGCTGTTTGACTCCCGACCTCCCCATGTGTCTGCCGAGTCACGGGGCCAGACTCGCGACGCGGTGTATGTCTCCACGGCAAACTAGCCGTCGTGGGCCCACGGTTCCCCCGGCTCCTTCCTGCCACCGTGGCCACAGAGACGCAGCCCGGCGCCTCTGTCTGGCCTCCGCGTGTGGCCAGCTCCGTGTGCCCCCCGTGGTGTGGCGAGTGTGTGTCCCCGGGGTGGTGGGAGGGTCGAACCTTCTTTCAAGGGCGGGAGCCTCTCCGTGTGACCGCTCGGTCTCCGTTATAAATTAAGACCCGGACACAGTGTGCACATTGCCACCAGCCTGGTGCCTTCAGCCACACAGATCTGGTCTCGGGCCATCCTGGAGGCCTCTCTCAGGCGCTGATAGAGGTTGTGTTTCCTGGACGTTTCCGGCTTCTAGTGACCGCCCGCACCCCTCCGACCTCCTGCCCTGTTGTCGCGTCCATCACTACCACACTGAGGCAGGCTGAGTAACAGCCCCCAAATATCCACGTCCTCGTCCCCAGAGCCCGTGGACGTCGGCCCCCAAGGCAGAAGGGTCTTTGCAGACGAGGTTAAGTTAAGGATCTTGGGGCCGGGAGAGGCGTCCTGGATGAGGAGCCGCCTCCGGAAGGAACACAGCCTGCAGGCACCTTGATTTTAGTGCAGACACTGATTTTGGAGTTCCAAGCTCCAGACCGTAAGATAATCAATGTGTGTCATTTTAAACCACTGAAGTGGCGGTAATTTGTTAGGGCAGAAGGGGGAACCTAATCGGGCGGCCCCAGAATTCAGAGGGAGGCAGCTGAGTGAAAAGGATGAGAGGTGAGAGGACGTGGCCCAAAGCTGCTTTTCCTTAGGACTGGTAGCAATCCAGAGTCCTGGGCGCGTGTGCGGGAGCTGAGGCTTCTGGGGGGGGGGTCCCCCACACAACTACCAGTGCAGGGCTGCTGTGTCAGCGAGCTGGGGCGCCTCATAGCCTTGCTGAAAATTCCCAGTCTTTACTCTGGCTCTAGCTTGATACTTGCCTAGTATTTTATTTAAAAAAAAATTTTTTTTTTCGTGTTCTAAGTTTTGAGAGAGACAGAGTGTGAGCGGGGGAGGGGCAGAGAGAGAGGGGGACACAGACTCCAAAGCAGATTCCAGGCTCCGAGCTGTCAGCACAGGGCCTGATGCGGGGCTCGAACCCACGAACCGCGAGATCATGACCTGAGCCGAAGTCGGACGCTCAACCGACTGAGCCCCCCAGGCTCAATCCTTGCCTAGTATTTTTGAACTCTATCTGAAAAAGAGTGTAGTTGTTCTATCAGCTATGCATGCACAGAATTTAGAGTGACGACCCAGAGGCATTCACTCGTACTCTGCAGCCAATTCTGTCCGTGTCCACGCAGGTCGTTGAAAGACGTGCAGCTACTTCCCAATTTTCAGATCTGCCGATTTCCCGCCGCGTGATCTGCCCTTCTGATGAGTATGCATCTCCACTCCGCAATAGTAACGGTGGTTGGTCGTCGTATTAAGACCAGGCTCTGTTGGTGCCAGGCTCCGTCCTCGGCCCTCGGAACATGCTCCAGATGGCTTTGCTCTACTCAGCCACCCTGGGCGGGGCCGCTCGGGCTCTGGTTTTTAGCTAAGAAAAGTGGCTTCAGTGAGTTCGTGGCTTTAAGTCACACTCTGGGTCCCTGGCGAGTGGGCAGAGCGGGGGGCTGGCCCTGCACTTGGCCTCTGACACAGTGCCTCTCTGGGAACCCCATTTAGCCCCTGTTTGAAGCAGTAGAATCCTCTCTTCTTAGGGATGCCTGTGTGTGTGCTTGTGGGGGATGGCGGTGGAGTGGGAGCACCCCCTCGGCCAGATAGCAAGGAGTCTCCATACTGAGGCCCCTCTTGGCCACTCACTCCTGGAGGGGGGGGGGGTCAACTGAGAGGATCCCGGAAGCTGCCCCCACTTGCCTGCCTGCCTTGGTGTGTTTCCTTTCTTAATTTTTAAAGGAAAATCTAGATAATGTTTTTTAAAATAAGATTCGTATCTTCTCACTGTTTGGATACCACCAAATGGGTTGGAATTATTAAAAAAACAAAAAAAAAAAAAACCAAAAAAAACACCTCCCTCAGCTACAGCTTTCATGTCCAGGATGCAGAAGATGAGTTTACAGATTGAGTAGGTGATTTTTATGTTGTGTGCACTTAGTATAAACAAAGGGAACAGTCTGAACAAACCCGAGTGCCCTTTTGTCTTCTATTTATGTCTAAAACTGACGGTTTTGTGGAAAAGCTATGTTTTTACGACTCTGAAGTACCTACTTCTTTTCCCCCGGGTAAAATTTAACTGCGTCTTATTTATTGCACTGGGTATTAACACTCATAGTTTATTAAGGAATTTTCTCCAGGGCTGGTTGAACATGAGGCGTTGGGAACGGATGCCCTGGTGTGTGGAAGGGGGTTTTATTAAAGTCCAGCCATGCACGGCAGGGGACACAATGGGACCCCCGAATTCTGGGGGATGATTACCTCCCAGGGCCCACGGGTCCCATCCAAGACGGGTCTCCCCTTCCCAAACCTACCAGTTTTTATCTTCCCCGCTTGACGAGTGGAGTGGGACTCTTTTCTGGCCTTCATTCTGCTGGAAGCATCTGGGCAGCTGGGGGACAAGCTCAGACTCAGAATGTGGGAGGACCCGCCACCCCCTGCGGTGTTCAGAAGGGACGGTGCTGGCAGGACGGCCAAGCCACTGCTCGGCCCTGGGGGTGGGACACCCACGAGGGGTCAGTTCCACACGCGTCATAACGCACGGCTTCTCTGTGACGTGAGCTGGGCCCCTGGAGGTCTGGGGGTGGGGAATGATTGGCGACTGCTCCATCCGGCTGGTCCTCTTGGGAAGTGGCCAGAACCCTCAAGCCCAGTGTCCAGGGCAGTCGTGAGGGTTGACATGGTGTGGCTGTTGTTTCAAGAGCAGGAGACTCTTTGGGGCACCTGGGTGGCTCAGTCGGTTGGACGTCCGACTTCAGCTCAGGTCATGATCTCGCGGTCCGTGGGTTCGAGCCCCGCGTCAGGCTCTGGGCTGATGGCTCTGAGCCTGGAGCCTGTTTCAGATTCTGTGTCTCCCTCTCTCTGACCCTCCCCCGTTCATGCTCTGTCTCTCTCTGTCTCAAAAATGAATAAATGTTAAAAAAAAAAATTAAAAAAAAAAAAAAAAAAAAAAGAGCAGGAGACTCTGGACAGGGGGTCAGGTGGTCAGGTGGGGGTGTGGCTGGATTCCTAGGTCTCTTGAGTCTGAGGCAAGATGCCGGGCAACAGTGTGGACGGTAGTGGGCGTTGGGCATAAACCTCCATCTGGAGCTGAGAGGGCTGGGGTGGGCAAAGGGTGCCCTCCTCCATGGGTACGGGGTGATAGTTGCATTGAAGCTGGGTGAGCCCCGATCCCTGGGCACTTTGGGGCTTGGAGGATGCCTTGGCTGGCTCTGGGGTCAGCTTTAGTTGCTTTTCTGGCAACATCAGCACAGCGGAGTGAGGGAGGAGCAGGCTGGGTTCAAGAGCTCTGCCGGGATTTCCTAATGACCATCTTGGAGAGGCTCCCTTTGTCTCCTTGTCCAGGTTGGTGGCCACCCTATCTGGGTGTTGGGCCCCAGGCGCCCACCTCCATTGGCCACGGGTGGGCAGCTGCTTTGGGCCGTTGTGAGTGAGCAGTGGACGGCGGGACCACACCCCCACCCTTTGCTCTAGGTCCAGCTGCTGTACTGTGCGTCGGTGGCCCCACACATGGGCGTCCTAATACCCAGAACGCTAGAGCGTGACTCAGCTTGGAAAAAGCGTCTCTGCAGATGTAATTAAGTTAAGGATCGTCAGACGGGGTCATTGTGGATCCCATCTGGGATCATTTGGGTGGCCCTAAATTCAGTGATAAATGTCCTGATAAGATATGGAAGAGGAGAGACACAGACACACAGAGGAGATGGTGATGTGAAGACAGTGCCAGAGACTGGAGATTCGCAGCCAAAGCCCAGGAACGCTGCCAACAACCCCCAGGATCTGGGAGAGACAAGGAAGGACCCTCCCCTAAGGCCTCAGTCGGGAGCACCTTCTGACACCTTGATTTTAGGCTTCCCGCCTCCAGAATCACGAGAGGACACATATCTGTTGTTTTTGGTGCTTTGTTACAGCAGCCCCAGGACACTAATGCAAAAGGCAAGAGTCTCATCTAGACTATGTCGTCTAGAATATCTAGAGAAATCTAGAGTGATGCTACCT
The DNA here is from genome assembly GCF_046562875.1 of Panthera onca. Taxonomy (NCBI): domain Eukaryota; kingdom Metazoa; phylum Chordata; class Mammalia; order Carnivora; family Felidae; genus Panthera; species Panthera onca. The sequence continues at coordinate 2,923,462 of NC_138346.1, read as the reverse complement.
GGAGGCCACATGGTGGGTGTGCTAGTGGTGGTGGGAGTGTGTGCACATATGTACACGTGTATGTGTGCACGAATGTGTGTACATATGCATGCATGTATGGGTGCATGCACGTGCTGATATGTACATGTGTATGTGTGTGCACATGTGAGAACACATACATGTGTGTGTGTATACATGCATGGGTGTGCATGTGCACGTGCAGGGAGTGGGGATTCCGGTTCCAGAGCTTCTGGGTGATTTGCAGGCAGACTGGTGCCTCTGCAGTGGTCTTGGTTTCAGATGCCTTGGCTGTGGCTGCAGATGAGGTGCCCAGGGGCAGGCGATGGACCACAGCTCACAACCCTTCTGAGCTTCAGCCGTGGTGCTGAACCAGGCTTCCTCCTCCACCATTCCTTGAACCTCTGGAGTCCTCAGTCATGACTCATGGCCATGGGGTCCCAGAGGAGGTCACACAGGTCCCTATTCAGCCTTGTTTCTTCTGAGGCTGGGAAGAATGGCTTAGCATTCTTCCATCCTGTGTGATTTGTGTGCAGGTTGGTGTTGGCCTTACGTTAGGGATACAGATGCTGGGATCTCAATTGTAGATAAATTTGGAGATGAGATGTCCCCTTTGGATAATGCCTGACATGGGGGGGGAACCCCATATTTAGTCTTTGAGGAGGGGGCTCTCATGCGGGAATTGGGACCAAAGGAGAAACAGCACCACCTTGAGGGACCCAAGTCGCCCACTGGACATCAAAGGAACAAAGGGAAGGCAGCTCTGCCCAGCTGGGGCCCGCCCCACGCCCAGGAGCCTATGGCCAGGCCTGCGGGTGCTCTCCATGACGGCGAAGCTTGCGGCCGCCTCCCTGACCACTCAGCTCTCCCTACCGTAGTCCCCTGTTCATCCCCCGAGGCCCAAACCAAGGACAGCTGACACTGAGGGGGCCAACAGCCTGGAAGACGAGAAGAAGATTGTGAACAGAACAACTGGCCCTGAGAAAAGTGGACATCAAGAGATGTTTGAGTTAAGTTATAAGTGTTATCATTAGAATTGAAAATAATTTTTATGTGTAAAAACTAAAATTAAAAGAATGATATTAGTATTCTCAGAAGAATAAAAAAGATATTACATCTATAGAATGGGAAGTTATAGAAGAAAACAATTTAAAGATAGAACAAGCTGAAAAAATGACCGAAAAAATCTGCCCCCTGGATGTCCCACAGTCCCCTTAGCTCCTGGCATCACTGTTTCCTCTGAAACCCAAATAAGCTGGCCCGAGCTTCTGACCCCCTGGTAGTCTGCCTGGGAGTCTTCACCTGTCCCTGTTGACTTTAGATGGCTTGCTCACTGGTTTATTTCCTGCGCGGTTGTGCCTTTGAAGCAGGGGTTGAAATGGACACCATTCCTGTACCTTCTCTCCTCAAAACATCTACCACAGGGCTGTTGTGTGCCCCAAAGTTCCAGAAGGTTTGGGCAGAATGGGGCAACAGAGTCACAGGGAGGGAATACCCTCCAGGTGGGGTGGTCTGGGGTCCAGTTCCCCACTGCTCCGTTACTTTACCAAGCAGATTAACTGCTTGCCTCTTTGTCTTCACCCTTCTCTTCCTTTGTCCTGGGGCCACAGGCCCATGAAAGGTGTTTTCCTCAAAGAGCAGGAATGCCTCACCTGAAGTCTACATGAACTTTTCTTCTCCCCTACACTGATGCACCTGGCAGGGCCTTGGAGGAGACTGTTGGAAGTCACAAGGGGAGGGTGTGTTGGTTTTCTGTGGCTGCCATAACACATCAGCACAACCTAAGAACAATAGCACATGGCTATGAGCTCACAGTTCTCTAGGTTGGAGATCTGACTTGCCTTAATTGGGTTCTCTGCTTGGTGTCCAAAATTCAGGTGTAGGCCTGCTGGGCTCTTCTGGGAATAATCCGCTTCCAAGCTCATTCAGGTTGGTGTCCTAATTCAGTGCCCATGATTATAGAGTCAACGAAGGTCTTTGTTTCCTGGTAGAGCTTGTGCTTTTCCAAGGAAGATTCACAGAGCTCTGAGGACTGGACCACCATTGTTGGGGAGTGGCAGATAGAAAGTGTAAAGGGGAATACAGGTTCCTGGCTGATAGTCAACCAGGAAATCAATCAAAAAAAGAAATCCAGATTGGAGAAGAAGAAGTAAAACTATCTGTATTTACAGATGACTTGATAAAAGGAATGTCAAAGAATTTGTGGCCATATTTAATCTGTCAAGGTGGTGCTGCCTAGAACTTCTAGTACAAAGTTGAAAGGAATGGTGTGAGCAAACACCCTCATTTGACTCCTGATCCTACAGAGAAAGCATCCAGTCTTTCACCATCACATGTGAATTTAGCTGTGGGCTTTTTGTAGATGTGTTTTATTAGGTTGAGGAAGTTCCTTTTTGTTTCTAGTTTGTTGAGGTGTTTTTTGTTTTCATCACAAAAGGATGTTGGAGTCTGTCAAATGATTTCTCTGCATCCATTGAGATTATCATGTGATTTTTGCTTTTTATTCTATGATATGATGTATTATATTAACTGGTTTTCAGATGTTGAACCAACCTTGAATTTCTGGGACAAAGCTGACTTGGTTATATTGCACAATTCTTTTAGATGTTGCTAGATTTGGTTTGCTAGTATTTATTGATGATTTTTGTGTCTACATTCATATGAGATATTGGTCTGTAGTATTTTGTGACATTTTCCAGTTTTGGTATCAGGATAACAGTGGTCTCATAGGATGAGTTGGGAGGTATTCTCCCCTCTCTTATTTTTTGGGAAGAGTTTGTGAAGAATTAGTGTTCATCTTTTTCTATAAATGTTTGGTAGAATTCAATGGTGAAGCCTCTGAGCCTGAGCTTTTCTTCGTGGACAGTTTTTCAATTACATCTTCAGTCTCTTCACTTTGTATAGGTCTATTCAGATAGTCTATTTCTTTTTTGAGTTAGTTTTGGTATTTTGTGTCTTTCTAGGAATATGTCTAATTCATTTACGTTATATCATTTATTGGCATGCAATTATTCATAATATATATGTTATACAACATATGCATATTGTATGAATAATTCATGGCATACAATAGGTCCTTTATAATACTTTTTATTTCTGTAGGGTCAGTAATAATGTCTCCTTTTTCATCCACGATTCTAGTAATTTGAGTCTTCTTTTCTTGATTAAAGTTTGTCAAATTTGTTGAACTTTTCAAAGAATTGGCTTTTGGTTTCATTGATTTTCTCTTTTGTTTTTTCTATTTTCTGCTCGAATCTTATTATTTCCTTCTGTCTGCTTGCTTTAGTTTTAGTTTGCTCTTCTTTTTCCAGTGTCTTAAGGTGGAAGGAAGGTTTGAGATGTTTCTTTTTCATTTAAATTGAGATATAATTGATGTATAACATTGTATTAGCTTTAGGTATGCAATATAATGATTTGATATTTGCATATATTGCAAAATGATGACCACAATAAGTTTAATTAACCTTTGTCACCACATGTATTTACAACCTTTTCTTCTTGTGATGAGAACTTTTAAGATCTACTCTTAGCAACTTTCAAATATACAGCACAGAATTGTTAGCTATAGTCATCATGCTGTACATTACATCCCCAGGACTTATATATCTTATAAATGGAAATTTATACATTTGGCCATCTTCACCTATTTTGCCCAACCCCAGCCCTCATCTATGGCCATCACCCAAGGTCTTTGTTCTTAATATAGGCATTTACAGCTGTAAATTTCCCTCTAAGTATTGCTTTAACTGCATCCTATAAGTTTGGGTATGTTGTGTTTTCATTTCATTCATCTCATAGTATTTACTAATTTCCCTGTGATTTCTTCTTTGACCCATTGGTTATTGAAGAATATGTTGTTTATTTTCTTTAGTTGTTTTATTTCTTTATGCAGTCTTTCCTGATTTTTGAGTTTTGTTTTGTTTTTTTGCTTTAAAAGGTTAACATGGTGAATTAAAGATGGCCATAAATTCTTTGACATTCCTCCTATCAAGAGGTGAGGTTTATAGCTTCCTTTCTCTTGAAACTAGATGGGCTCTGTGACTGTTTTGGCTGACAGAATACAGGAGGATTGGTACTACATCATGTCTAAAGCCAGGTTGGGAGAAACTTTGCTGCTTTTGCTTTGGTATCTTGGAATGTTTGCTTGGGGGAGGGAAGGGGGACAGCCACTACATAAGCAGTCCAACTCCTCTGAGACCACTATACTGTAAGGAAGTCTAAGCTAGCTATGTGGAGAAGCCACTTGAAGAGAGGGAAGTGCTGATCAGCCCGTATTAGTCTGCTAGAGCTGCCATACTAAAATGCCACAGACTGGATAGCCTAAACAACAGTGATGTATTTTGCCACAGTTCTAGAGAGTGGAAGCCTGAGGTCAGGGTGCCAGCATGGTCAGTTTCTGGTGAGAGCTCTCTTTCTGGCTTGAAGACAGCTGCTGTTGTCCTTATATGGTGGAGAGAGAGAGAAGGGGGGGGGGGAAGAGAGAGCACGAATGCAAGAGAGCTCTGGTGTCTCATCTCATTTTATAAGGTCACTAGTCCTATCGTATCAGGGCCCCACCGTTATGACCTCATTTAACCTTTTATTACTTCCTTAGATGCCCCATCTCCAAATACAACCACACTTGGGGTGGGGAGGTAGGGCTTCAACATAGGAGGTTTGGAGTGGGACACAGACATTCAGTCCATTATTAGCCCCCAGTAGTTCTCATCCCCCAGCCATCTTATTCCAGGTATCAGATAGATAACAAAAGAAGTCATCTTGGTGACTCTGGCCCTTTCTGGGGCCACATTAAGACCAGGTGAGGCCCAGCCAGACACATGACTCCAGTTGGGCCATCACTGCTGTCTGCTATTTGAGCCCCAGTGGCTGAGGCTGCAGATACTGTAGAGCAGAGATGAGCTTTCCCCACTATGCCTGCCCCCGGTTATTGACCTACAGAATTGTGAGCATCGAAAATGGCTTTTATACCACTAAGCTTTGAGGTGATTTGTCATGTAGCAAACAGAAACAGAAACAGTGAATTTGTCCCATTTACGTTTATTGTTATTATAATTATCAGTTAACTTCTGTGGGCCTCAGTTTCCTCGTCTGTAAAATGCAAACAATACTTAAGGATTAAGTAAGGTAAGTGTAGTGCTTATTATATATACATATATAAATGTATTTACACACACACACACACACCTATATATATAGTGACTTGAAAAAAAAGGTACTAGATATACATAGTTTTGCATGTTTTCTTTCATTTACTTGACAATAGGAGGCAGTAAGTGTTTTGATTCTCCTCATCTGCTTTCTTGTTATATTTTGATTTTTTGAGTTTCAACTTTTTCAGAGGTTAAGATGCTGGGTTTTTTGTATTTGCTCCTCTGGGAGTGCAGGTTTCCCATTTGCCCCAAGTCAGTGAGAGCAGAAATCTTGTGTGCCTGAGCCCTATGGTGCCTCCCTTAGCCCTATGGTGCCTGGGGTTTTGCTGGCAGTCTTCTCTACGCACTCTTTGCTGGTTTCCTCCAGAGCATCTATCACGAGGCTGTGGCTTTTCCTGATTTCAGAGTCTTTGATTTTTATCTTCATTTTTTTTGTGTTAGTGAATAATAGAGAGGGTGTTTTGGGCTGTGACTTGTATAAGAACGTGTGGTATTTTGATAAATGTGCACTATTATGCCATTTTTCCTTGGCTGTCCAGGATGGTGCAAAACCCTGCCTCAGCCCTGGAATTTGTCGAGGTTAATCAATGGAAAACCATCTTGCTCCATTCTGCTAGTCCAAATGACGGCAATTCTCTCACATCAAAGCTCTTGCTTTGTCAAAACATCCATCCAGCTCTGGAGCTGGAGACTCATCGGGAAAGAATTCTCGTCTTGTCAGAGGTTCAGGAAGGACTGACATGAATCAATAGACTGTTTCCTCAGAATTCTGCATGATTTCAATGGTTTTCATGGAATGAAATACCCTCTTAAACTCAGGAGGTTTAAATGGAAACATATACCATTCACGGTTCACACTTGAAGGGATAATGGTTAGCTCCTTCCCCAAACTCCAGAGCTGCAGAAGCTGCTTCGAATCGGCAGGGGTCACCTAAGTCCCCGGTGAGGGAAGGCCGGAAGCTGGCTTTAATCAGACTTGGACTTTCTGTCGTGCGCGGAGCTGTATCTGATTTTCACTCTGAGTGCTTCCGCCTCCCAAGGCAAATGGAGGGCCCGAGTGCTTAATGTTAAAACACATTTCACACACACGTCAACGTATTTACTTACGCAGACACGCACTCGCACACACACGCAGACCCACACACATTCCTGGCCTCAGCATGTGTGGGGCAGATTTCGGCTCCTTCCCCACCCTCGTGGTGGGGCGAAGCTGAGCTGGGGCATCTCTTTGTTTATTTTTACATGGAGGCGTTCATTAATGAAATGTCCAACTTTGAGATCCGACCTATCGGGAACTGTTTCTGCAGCGCTGGCTGACTCGTGGCTTTAACCTTCACCCTGGGCCCCCATCAGCCATTCTGTCATCAGCAGTGTCTGGTCCTGGAGGCTTTCTTGTTCGGAGTGAGGGGAGGAGAAGTCAGAGTGTTCTCACCACCCTGCAGGAGTCCCTGCTGGCTCTGGGGTTGCACCTGCTCTCAGAGGGTCTCTGTCCCACCCACGGTGGCTGGGTCATTGAATCTGATGTTTTTGTTCAATTTTCAGTGCTGGGCCCTTTGGGCTCTGTTGAAGATCCCAGAGCCCCTTCCTTGGGGGGGGTGCGTATATCCACCCCCATGCATGCGTGCATGCCCGTGCACACATGCACACGCACATGTACATGCACACACCCGACTTTTGGTCTAGGGGGCAGTGCTTGGCCCGGCCTGATATCAAAGATCAGAAGGCAATGGACAGGTGGGCAAAGAGACCCCTGGTGATTAGTGGTGGGCTGGACGAGAAGCCAGCTCTCCAATCCCTGTCCACCCTTCCCTCCTGTGCTGGAGCCCGCCCTTCTTCACCCAGGTTTTCCTTCCTATCCTGAGTGAGTCTTCTCCCATTTTAAGAAGCCGGCTTGGCATGTGGTAGAGGCTGGTTGGGCCCTTGGAGAAGGGTCATGGGAAGGCTCTGCCCAGGCTGGGTGCAGCTTGTCCCCGGGGCCCTCACAGAGCTCCCACTCACCTGTGGCCCTGCCCCCTGGGGGCCCAGCCACTGGCCACCCCGGTGCTCCGAGGTGACCCCAGCAGCAGACACTGCTTTCCTCATGGTCCCCCTTTGTCGGAGTCTGCCCTCTCACTGCAGAGCCCACAGGGAGCAGCGCACTTAAAAAAATTTTTTTTTTAATGTTTATTTATTTTTGAGACAGAGAGAGACAGAGCATGAGCGGAGGAGGGGCAGAGAGCAGGCTCCAGGTTCTGAGCTGCCAGCACAGAGCCTGACGTGGGGGCTCGAACTCACGGACCATGAGATCATGACCTGAGCCGAAGTCACATGCTTAACGGACCGAGCCACCCAGGTGCCCCTGAGCAGCACACTTTTAAGGCCTTTCTGGGGACAAGCTTTCTAAAGAGTCCTAGTGCCTCTTTAATTTTCACAGGAACCATTTGGGGGAACTCAGGCTTGTAACTGTGGCCTAACTGGTGTGGCCAGGTTGGTCCCAATGTAGGTGATAAAGCTGGACGGGGGCTCCAAGACCCTCTTCTGTCTCCTGCGCAGGGATGCATTTAAAAAGCCATAAGGCAGGGACTTTGTACGTTGGTATGCACACCACCCTGCCCCCACAGCTTCGCAAAGGGAGCTGGGTGGGGATGGGGCGGGGGACGAGGTGTGTGGTCGGCCACCCCCTGCCCTTTTCCCTCATTTCCACTCACCTTGGTTTTCCTCTGAGGAGGCAGAGGTAGATCCAAACGCTGGGGCTGTTCAGGGTCCCTGTTCCTCGTCTTTTTTTTTTTTTTTAATTTGTTTTTAATTATTATGTTTATTTATTTTGAGAGATGGGGAGGAACAGAGAGAGAGGGCTCCAGGCTCTGAGCTGTCAGCACAGAGCCCGACGCAGGGCTCGAACCCACGAGTGTGAGATCATGACCTGAGTCGAAGTCGGATGCTCAACCGACTGAGCCACCCAGGCGCATTATCATTATGGAATCATTAACAATTATTAATCATTCACAAATCCAATGATTTGTTAACAACTAATCTGATGATGCTGGTTGGTAAGAGCGGTCTGGGTGTGTGGAGGGGACAGAGTTTGATCCTAGTGATGGAGAATCGTGGAGACATTGAGTACTGACAACCATCCCGGGGTTGCTGTGAAGGGGAGCTGAGAGATGGGGTGGGGAGCCTGGAGGAGGAAGGGGTCAGAGAGGAGAAATCACAGAGGGCCTTTTGCTGCAGGGAGTGACAGTCGTGGGGAGGACTGAAGAAGCAGGAGAGAGAGGAGACATGTCAGGAGACTGTCCCTGGGGAGCTGTGCTGAGGCCCCTTGGGCCCGGGTTGGGGGTGGCCTTAGGGAAGAGCACAGACAGGTGGGAAGGCCCAGGACCCGACTGTAGTCTCTACAGCCAGTGCGGGGCTTGAATTTACAACCCCGAGATCAAGAGGCACATGCTCTACCAACTGAGCCAGCCAGGTGCCGCAGTAAATATTTTTCTTTTGGGGGCCTAGCTCTGATTTCTAAACTTTTTATTATGGGCGTGTATTGATTTCATAATGAAAATGTTTAAAAATAAAATGGAATGATTGAGGAAACCATTTGGTTTGGAATAAAAAGGACTTGGGGGGGATACACAATGATTATCTTACAAAATGTCACTTGAAAGAGGAACGTTGATTTTTTTTTTTTTCTGATGGGAATGGGAGACTAATTATAACTGAAAAAAAAAACATACAAAAAGGCAAAAGAGATTTCTATTAGCAAAATTGTCTATAAATGGTATAGGCTGACTCACATTGTTGTGTATTTTATGTCAGAAAGACACTTGTCAGGACGGGATGGTGACAGGACTTCAAGGGCAGGATTGATGGTGGTGATGAAGATAATGATGATGATGATGGTGGTGATGGTGGTGGTGATGGTGATGATGGTGGTGATGGTGATGATGATGGTGATGATGGTGATGATGGTGATGATGGTGGTGGTGATGGTGATGATGATGGTGATGATGGTGATGATGGTGATGATGGTGGTGGTGATGGTGATGGTGATGATGGTGGTGGTGATGCTGATGATGGTGGTGGTGATGGTGATGATGGTGATGATGGTGATGATGGTGATGATGGTGGTGGTGATGGTGATGGTGGTGGTGATGGTGATGATGATGGTGATGATGGTGATGATGGTGGTGGTGATGGTGATGATGATGGTGATGATGGTGATGATGGTGGTGGTGATGATGATGATGGTGATGGTGGCGATGGTGATGTGATGACACCGGTGGTGATGATGAGGATAATAATGGTATAGCCTTTTATGTTTAGATTATGCTGACAATGAAGAAAACATTCCTTTTCTTTTCATACCCAACTGATACTTGTCTGACCCTCTGGGGAGGCATTCAGGTGTTCTTTTAAAAAAAAAAAATGTTTATTTATTTTTGAGGGAGAGAGAGAGAGAGAGAGAGAGAGTCAGACAGACAGAGAATCTGAGCAGGCTCCAGGTTCTCAGCTGTCAGCACAGAGCCTGATGCAGGGCTTGAACCCCCCAACTGTGATATCATGAACTGAGCTGAAGTCAGCAGCTTAACTGACTGAGCCACCCAGGTGCCCTGGTACTCAGGTGTTCTATCAATCACCCATCAGAGTGAATGAGGCCAAGAGAAGATGTCCCTGCTGACCCCGAGACAGCTGAAACCTGACCCAGACCTTCCACTCCCCAGCCCAGTGCTCTGTCCCCTTTGATCCAAGAGTGGTGGCATCTTGTGCAAACCAAAGGCATCTAAAAAGAAAGGTGTTTTCTGTGGATCCCACTGCACAGGTCCAGATTTCTATAGGATCAGGAAAATGTGGCTACAGCCTGAGGCCCCCAGACCAGGAGAATGTGGGATGAGGAGCCAGTTTGTGGGGACCAAGGTGGGGAAGAGTGTTTGTGGGGGGCCAGTCTATGATGAGGGTGGGATCTGTGTCCGCATGTCTTGGGATCTTCCTCTCGTCCAGCAGCAGGGGGCCTGAACAGGTGACTATGTTTCCCTACAGTGGGCCAAGGCACCCTAAGACCCTCTCCTGGTATTCTGCCCACCTTTCCCTTTCTTAGCCCCACCCTGGGGTACGGATGCTTCTCCGGCCTCCCTCCGTCCCCAGCCTCTGCTTCCCCACATGTGCGTGGCTTCAGGTCCCAGCCTCTAGCCCGGACCACCCTCCCGATCTCCAGACATCGCCTGCCCTCTGCCTAGCATCCTGCCACCTGTTCCATCACCTCCTGAACAAACCAAGCTGAGCCCTTCCCCCACCTGTTCTGTAACTCTGTGCGGAGGATGGCGTGGCTGTCCCTTGTCCCCGTGCACCCCGCGTCCTAGTTACTCTTCCCCAGTGGTTGTCAGCGCTGCCTCCACCCGCCATCTCCTGCAGGCCCCTCGCTGCTGTTGGAGAGTGCAGTCCCCATCCCGTGTGTGCTTCACACTTTGCAGGCGGGTCGCACCCCCTGCCGTAAGCCCCTGTTGCTCCCGGGACCCCTTGTGGGGTCTGAGCCTCTGCTGCCCCTTCAACACATCTTCGTTCCTGTGTATTTATAGTTTATGCCCTAACTACATGGGACTCCTTACCAGCCCCCAGGGGTCCCACTCCCTGTGTGTCCCTGTGCCCTCAACCTCTGTCCTCCACCTGGACTGGTCTTCCTTCTTCCTTCACTGGAGAAACTTCCCTCCTTCCTGCAGGCTCAGCCAGGGTTGGGTGTCAGTGTGCAAGAAGCCTGCCCTGCTCTTCCACTGGGGCGAGATGCCGCCAGCGTCCTGCCATCAGAGCCAGACACAGCCCTCGTCACCTAGTTCCAGTCCAGAGCACGGAGTAGGCTCTCAGCATGCTCATTAAGTGCACGAATACGTGAGGGAGTGAGTGGATGGATGAATGAATGAATGAGTGGAGACACTCAGGATTGCTCGGGCTCCCCATGGCAGAGGTGGGATTTCCATCACTCGGCGAGCGTCTGCCGTGTCCCCATCTGGGCCCCGCTGTGTGTCTGGAGCCAGCATGGGCCCTGCTCACCTGGAGTCAGACTCCGGACTCTTTCCAAAACGCAGCAGAGAGGTTACGAGCTAACACAGCCCTGCAGGCCGTTTTGCGCCTTGGACTGGATGAGTGAGGTGGGGTGAAGGGCCCAGCCGCCCCAGCTGTTCTGGTCACCCGCCCTGCTCTGACCTGTCCCCGACACCAGACGCCTCGTCTTTTACCTGTTGTCTTCTAGCGGCCACTGCAAGAAGGGAGACAGCAGGGCCGGCCTGCTCCCTCCAGGGAGCCCAGGCCGCAGGGGAGAGAGCTGCTGGGTGCTCTCGGTGGTGGTGGTGGGGGAGCTGAGGAGCTCTTGCTCCCACCAGACCCCCCTGCCTCCGCCCATCAAAGTGACGGCTCGGTGATCGGCACCCCCAGGGTGTGCATGCTGGCCCCGAGATGGAAAGCCAGCCTCGCTATGAAGCAACGGCTCCAGACCTCTTTGTTGCTCGCTTCTTCCAGAGTGGCAAAAGATCAAGGCCCCGAGCTTGAAATAACAAAAGGGAAATAGCTTGCAGGCTTGCATCTGGAGGCCAGAAGGGGTTTTAATAGCTGTGCTTGGGAGAGAGGGTTGGGGAGGGGCGCGGGTCCCGCACTGATTCCCAGACTCTTCTCCGTGGCTTCCCACAGCCAAGGCCAGGGGCAGCGTCCGCCCCGGTGTGGGCAGCATGGACCTGGCCGCATCCGTGTGGCAGCGGGCACCCTCCTGTGGTGCCTGGGAGGCTGGCGTCTTTCACATCTGCTGCCAGAACAGGCCCCACCGAGGTCCTCACTGCAGGCCCTCGGCCTGGGCTGTTAAGTTTCTCTGTCTCTGGAGCCATCACGTCAACCTCCTCAGGCACGGCTCTGGGCTGGTTGAGTCCTCGGGCCCCAGCATTAATTAGGGTCTCTGGCCAGGGTCATGTGTCCACACAGGTCTGTACTGACTCCAGGCTGAAGAAAGCCAGCTCCAGAGCCCTGCAGACTGCCCTTGGGAATGGACGAGATGGGCCTTCTCGCGGGGGAACTGACGCTGTGGCCACACTCCGTGTGATGGGTGCCCCGTGGTGTCCTACTGCAGAGAAAAGAGGCCTCTCTTTCGTTCAACCCTAGAGTGGCAGCTTCTGGAGGGCTTTGCAGTGATGAGTTTTCACAGCTCATGATTCTTTAGGTTGAAATCTTCTTAAAATCAGTGAGAAGGGACCCTATAGTACTTGGAAAGCTGGGGTAATTGGAGAGGGCCTCGATTTCTACGGCCTGTACCGACTCCTCCCACAACCGTGGCCCTCTGAGGAGTGACGGGCAACACCCACGATGGGCCACAGCCTATGCCCACACAGACAGTGCCACTAACTAAGCATCTACCACGTACCAGCCTTGGCCCACCCACTCAGGGCCATGTCCCTGTACGAGCCGGGCCACGTGGGTGTTCACTCCTATTATCCAGGAGAAGCAGCTAGCGTTGGGAGAAGGTTGGCAAGTTACTGGAGGTCATACAGCTCCTTAGAGGCAGAGCTGAGGTTTAAACCCAACCTTCCTGACAACCGACGCTTGGACTTTCCAGAACCCTTCATCTCCTGAGATCTCAAGCAAATGAATTACCCAACTTGGTCCAGATCCTTTCTCAGAAAGCACATTTCCCTGAAATACAGTTTGGATCTCATCACTTCCCACCTCGAACGCTGGCAGGAGCTTCCCTTTCTTGGCGGTTTTTCAGGCCGGCTGGCTGACCTGGGACGCCAAGGCTGCTCGTGGGCGCAGCCCTCAGCGGGAAGGATGGGACGTGTGTGTTTCCTGGCTCTGCCTGCACGGGTGAACCCAAGCAGCCAGCTGTCCAGGATCCTGGGCTGTGCTCACTGGGGCTCACGTCGTATGATGGGTTTGATTGGTCCGGTGAAGGTGGTCCATGCGTCCTGTCCCAGATGACCCAACGCGCAGAAGGTGCCGCAGTCGGGGAGAGAAGAAAGAAATGGGGGCCTGAAACCACATCTTCTCGACACCACCCAAGGCTGTCTGGACTGGGGTTGGCCCTGGGTTCAGCAGAGCAAGATGCCTTTCGGGAGGGTCTGAGTTGGAATGGGGGAGACCAGCCATCCCCACAGGATAGTCCCAGGAACTCAGAGAGAAGCGGAAACCCCGGAGCCTTATCTGCTTTTCCCGCTGGCTTCTCCCATCGGCGGCCCTTCCACCTCCTCTGTCCGAACCAGTTGTGGCCGGACAAAGAGAAGACGCAGCAGAGAAGAGCCGGGCAGTCCGTGCTTGATGTTTTGAGCTGCTAGATTGGATGTTCCTTTGATACGACACCACGATGGCTGCGATCGCTGTGCCCAGTCCTGTATGCTGGACCAGAGTCCGGGTCCCCGTCAGGATCCAGAAGGTGCCTGAGAGCTGAGTGGGTCTTATCTGGCATTTTCTACGTCGCCAGTCTCAAGGGCCATCCCAGCATCAAGAATGCTGCCTCCGAGGCTCTGCTTCTCCATCCCAGAGCTGGTGCCTCCGGAGTTGATGGGCTCCCAGAGTTTGTGTCGCTGCTCTCTTTTGAACTCTTCATCAGAAAGCTCCCGCTTTTTCTTCTTCAGCAGGGGGGGTGGGGGTGGCAAATCCCCTGACCTTCCTTAGGAAGACTTTTGGTGCATGTGAGTCCCAATCTCCAGTTTGTTCACTGCCAGGCTTCTGATAACTTCAGCCTTCCTATACATGTTCACCTAGAATAAGGTTCCTGGCCTGTTAGTGTTGTGTGTCCAGAGTAGACACTGACTTGAGGGTGACTGGGTAACAAGTCAAGGACCTTCCCTAAACCTACCCAACAACCCCATAACTTCAGTTCAGAGTCACCAATGCAGAAAGCCCAGAGACAGATTCCATGATACGGAGGCATTTATCATTCGATAGGGTGGCATTTCAAATTAGTAGGGAAAACCGAATATAATATTTTGGACAACTGGCTATCCATAGGGGAAAGGAATGTTACTTAAAAAGTAATACCCACCCCCTCTCTATTCCATACCTAAAATAAATTCCAGCTGGATTAAAGATGAGGTGTAAGAAAGGATGACTGAAATTTTTCGGAAGGGGGTATAGGAGAATGTTTTTGTATTCTTAAGTAGGAGAGGATATTTTTAGGTAAGACATAGAAATAATTGACATTAGGAACAAGATCGAATCAACAATGGTGTTTCAGAGGTTTAACACTCTACAGACGTATTTCTTCTTCAGGCTATGTGTCTGGTGTAGGTTAGCAGGGACTCTGCTCCCGCCCAGAAATCCAGAGACCCAAGTTGACCGAGATGCTACCATCTGGGATATGATAGCAGGGAAGAGACACCTAGAGAATGACACTGGCTCTTCTATATTTTGGCCCACATCACATCTGCTCAAAGCCCATTGGCCAGACCAGTCACATGACCCTGCAAGGGCAGGGGGCAGTGTGGGGAGCAAGTTGAATATTTATGAGCATGGCTGCTCCTGCCACAAACGCTACCCTAATACATTAAAGCATCAGAGGAAATGGGTGATTTTCTCAGGAAGTGTAAATGAGCAGAATTGATCTAAGAAGTAAAAATTCCAAAGAGAGCAAAGGAATAAATGGAAAAAGTTTCTAAGAATTACCTTCAAGAACTGGTTCCATCCCAGGTGGTTTTATTGGAAGGATATTGAGTGTGTCTGTTGGGGGGAGAGGTGAGATGCTCTCAGAATCCACTGAGGACTGGGTGCCAGGTGTGGAATTACTAGAAGGAGAGGGAGCTCCGGAGGCCAGGAAGCACCGCAGCACGGTGTTAGGGGAGGGTGTGGACCCCCCACACCTGCCCTCCAGTCCTTCCGACTCTAGTGAGGGTGCGCTCAGGACCCTGCCACTTCTGTAATGGGAGCCGATTCCCTGGAATTATCCTGTCATGGTTAATTTTATGTGTCAACTTGCCTGGGCCATGGTGCCCAGATATTTGCTCAAACATTATTCTAGATGTTTCCATGAAGGCGTTTTTTTGGATGAGAGTAACATTTAAATCTGTGGGCTTTTGAGTGAAGCAGACTGCCTTCCATAATGTGGGTGGGCCTCATCCAATTGGCTGAACCCCTGAATGGAACAAAGACTGGCCTCCCCTGAGCAAGAAGGAATTCTGCCAGCAGACAGCCTTTGGGACTTGGGCTGTACCTCTTCTCTGGGTCTCCAGCCTGCTGGTCTACCCTGTAGATTTTGGACTTGTTCCTCCACAATTGTGTGAGCCAATTCCTTAAAATAAATCTCTGTCTATATATACATCCTGTTGGGTCTCTGGAGACCCATGACCAATACATCTCCCAACAGACCACATGCAACACGGGAGGGGAACTGGGGTGATGTTACGGGCATGGAGAATGGTGACTCCACAGCCAAAGAGGGGCTACGGAGCAGAGAGAGAGAGAGAGAGAGAGAGAGAGAGAGACAGATGCCCACGGGGCATCAGGCTGTAGGAACTTGGTTAGAGGCACGGCATGGAACGTTGGAAGCACGAGACAAGCATTGTTGGGATATTATTTATGTATAACTACATATTTGAAGAGGCTTTCTGTTAATCACCGCGGATGGACATTATTCAAAGCCCTTAGCTATGAAGCACCTAGAGTGTCAGCAGCTTTCATCATCTTGGCCCCACAGAAGCTTCACCTCTGTGCTGGGGCCGATGACCTTGAGGCTGTCACAGCAGCACCCAGCAGTGCAGGAGCAGAGCTGAGGGGTGAGTTTCCCAAAGGGAGAAATGGACAAGATGGCCCCTTGGAGGGTAGGTGACGGTTCCAGGAGGGTGGGTGAGGATTCCAGGGACAGACGACTGACCACAGGGGTAAGGCTGGCAGAGAAAGGTTTTATAAGGTAAGAGATTCACATCAGAGCCTCCCTTACAGTGCCCTGAGGCGCCTGCCTCTTTACCTAGAGCTCCAGAGAGGAAAGCGTCAGGAGACCGCTCTCTCCCGGCTGCTTACCAAAACGGGCTGTTCAGGATGGGTGCTGGTTTGCTTTTTTGATCAAATGTCCTGGGCTCTCTTCTGACTCCCCCATCTCTTTGCTCTCAGGACACCGTGACATCTGTACTGTCCCACTAGAGACAGGTAGAGGAGGGAGGAGGCATCCAAAGCAAGTCCGCGTTGAGCCTGGACACCCAGGAAAGGAAGTGGTATAGACAAGGGAAGACAGACGGGTAATAACACAGGCCGATTTGGGTGCAAATGCAGTCAGCTTGGGTCTGTGAGTCAGGGGCTCTTAACAGGCTGCAAGTCAAAGCTGGGTAAATACCACTTCGTGTTTGCACTGAGACCTCGCTCTCCGCAGGCATGTTAGGAAGTCACGGCAAAGAGTGTTCCAGGCGCGTGTGGTGCTTTTGAGTTTATTTTATTTGATTCAGTCTAGTCCACAGTTACACGTGAGCATGGCGTGATTGTGCATCTCGCGCTGACTGAAGGCCACAGCCTGTGTGCAGGGGACGGGTGGGCTTGGGGGCAAGGCTTCCCTAGCTCCATCTAATTTAAAGCACCTTTCGCTGAGTGGTGCAGTGAAAAGGATGTGGCTAAAACACATAAAAATCGTAGCAGGATCAAAGTGCGCGCACAAATCTATTCCTTCTGGAAGCGGCTCCTCTTTCCCGCTCCCTCTCTCTCTCCCCCCTGGTCCTGTGTTTCCCTTGTTGGAGTCCCAGTGATTGTTTTGTGGCCAAGCTCCAGGATGCCGTCGTCGTCTCCTCCAGTGCCACCCGGTTCCGGCCCTGATTGATGGGGCGGAGGCAGCCGGGTCTGAGAAGCTCAGGGGGCCGCCCTCATTCCCGGGGACACGCCGAGCGTGGCACTCCTCAGCGCTCTTTCCAAGCGGTGCAAAGACGGCCGTGTGGGCAGGGCGCTCTTGACGCACGGAGCCCAGGGCTCTGGGTTGTGGTAACAACTCGCGGCCCCCGCCGCCTCCCCGGAGCGCCTCCCGCGTGGCCGCGGCCGCGTGGCTTCCCGGGACAGTCGCACGGAGACAGGGCACCGGCTCCGGGGCCTTCCGCGAGGGGCCACGAGGCCGCTCCTCCGGCTTGCTGCGCCTGCGCGGCTCCAAAGGCGTCCCCGGGAGGGGTGTCTTAGGTCTTCCCACACCGCCTCCCCCCTGCACAGATCCACACGCCATGCACGCGCACCACGCACACTACACCCCCCCACCCCCCCAGATCCCACCCACCGCACACACACACCCCTGCACACGTGCACCCGATCACATGCTCAGCCCGGCGGATGGGGCGAGGAGGGCCGTGATTGACAGCGCCAGTGAAAGCACGTGTGTGACCGCAGGGGTAGTGTGTGTGGCGTGTGAGTGTGTCCCTCCAGGGTCGTCAGGGGCCGCGGGGAGGAACCCCGCATGGCTGTGTAGGGAGGGTTGTCCTCTGGGCAGTGCTGGTGGGCGGGAGTGAGCGCGGGGGGGGGGGGGGGGGAGGCGTGGTGTGTCGGGGGGGGGGGGGGCGTGATGGGGGGGGGTGATGGGGGTGCCCGAGGGTGGGCGAGCTGCGGGATGTCTGGGTTCATCATAGGGCAGGTGCCCTACTCTGGCACTAAGGTGCGTTGGCATCCCCGGGACAGGGCTATGTGTGTCTAGGCCACTAACGGGCCCTAGAAGGCCTCTCTTTCCTGTGGGACACTGGGACGGAAAATGAGGCAGGCTCTAAGATAAAAACAAAAACAAAAACAAAAACAAAACTGAAAAGTGGCAGGAGCCGTATAGTGGAGCCCCTTCCGCCTCCCAGGTGGGAACAGCACGGCCGTCCGGCCAGGGGAGGATCCAGGCCCACCCAGCACGCGCCCCGGCCGGACCCCACACTGCGCACTCTCTCCACCGCTGTCACTTTGCCTGGGCTGCCTGTCCCCTCTGCCTGGAGGGCCCGTGTCCCAGTCGCACTGACCATTCATCTGGGAAACTCTGGCCTCTGGGGCTGTAGTGGCCTCCTCCACTGTTCATACTACACTGGGGTGGTGGTGGCGGTGAGCCATGTTGTGCGTCAGTGCGTGCTGGTGTGTGCTGAGCACATGCGTACGGGAGCGCTTTCCTGCGTGCTCCAGCACCTCCGTAGGCCACGGCATCCTGTGCTCTGGTCAGATGGTGTTCGTTCACTTGTGCCCCGCACCCCCCCCCCAACCCTACCGAGACGCCCAGGTGACCCTTTACTTCCTTTTCCCGTCCACAACCCTCCCCCCCCCCACCACCAGGCAATGTGGGTCAGTGAAGAAGTGACTGAATGGCACCCCTGACGAGTGTGTCCAGGGATCTCCAATGAGGTCTGCGAGCTCAGAGGGGACACGCGTGCCAGGGGGTTATCATGCAGGTTAACGTTCTTGCTTTGCGCTCACTCGCCCCGTGCGCGTCTTCCTAACTCAGCGAGAGCTGCTCCTGCCACTACCGCTGCCTGAGACCTGTTCTCACGACCTGTTCTCGGGACCGACGCACCAAAATAGCAAACTGAAGACGTGGATCAGGGACAGAGGGGGCTGGTGGGGAGCAGGGTCCGCTTAAACATACAATTGGGTCCGAATCATGGTGGTGAGTGTGGTTACCCCACAGAACACAAGCATTTCACTGATTACTAACCTAGTGTGTGTTCACAGCAGAAGAACTGAGTTCAAAGCAAGAATATCAAACTTCATGAAGACAGCTCCTTCTTATTGGTAAAATGGCCAATCCACAGTAAAGTTACACATTTTCCTAAAATTGTGTATAATACACTCTCAATAGTTGAAAACGGATCAGAGATACAAGGAGAGATGGTCACAAATGGAGTTGTGGGAAATTCTCCCATGACCTCTTAGTTCTTGATAGGCTGTGGACAAGTCGTAAATGGCTGGTCATTAATTACTCCACCCTGTTCAGCGTGCAGATAGTGTCACGTTGAAGTCTTTTCCCCATCAAGTTAAATTCATCTGGAAACATCCACTGGCCAAGATGGGTGGCATGTCTGAGACCAGAATTTTTCTTTAATAAAGCTTCACCCCTACGACCCCTGAACCTTATGTGGGAACCCCTCCCTGGCTGGCCCAAGGGGAGCGGGCCCTGGCTCTTTGTCGGCCGCCCCCACCCAGGTCACATCTGTCGACTCCAAGTCTGGCAGCTCCAGCGGTGTGTCCGCGGCCCCGTGCTGAGTGTGGCCCCACAGCCCCTTTGCCGTCCCTCTACTTCTGGTATTCGGGTGAGTTCATTCTGAGGGTGGGGTGGGGTGTAGGCGGTCCTGCCCTTCCCGCTAAAGCAGACCCTTTGCGGGAGTTTGTGGTCCCGATGGCCACGCTCCAGAACCCAGAGTCACCAGAACTCCTGTGCAGGGGTTCAATGTTGAGAAAGGTGATGTCTGGGCTTCCCTTCCCTGCGGACGGGCAGATGCCCCTGCTGATGTGAGAGTAGCTCCTCCTCGCCGTCCCCCTTCCCCAGCGCTGCCAGCAAGGTCTGCGGCATCCCTGCTCCACAAACCAGCCAACGCATAAGGGTATCAAGCTAGTGAGTGGTACGAGATTCATCTAAAAGTCTATCTTGTGACCGTACCCAGCAGACACAGCCCCATAAGAAATCCTAAATGGTGGAGATAGCACAGACCGTGCACCAACTGCTGGGTATGAAAGTACACATGAGAGAACAAATTAGCAACAGACAGAGCGCTGACTTCTTGGAAAAGTAAGACAATCACCTCATGGATAAAAAGAGAAACATCAAGCCGCAATGACAAAATGTGTAGAAAAGAAAGGAGAAAAGCCACTCGTGAGAGCTTATTGGATGTAGCTCGGACCATCCGGAGAAAATGAGTCTACAGTTTAAAAATGTCACAGGAAACTAAGAAATTATTAGAGAAAACAAACGAACCCAAGGAAAGCGGAAGAAGGGATAATGGCAGAAAAACTACTTAGAAAACAGAACATGATAGAATTGATAAATGAACACCAAGAATGACTTTCTAGAAAAATAGGATAGGTACGCTACTAGCCAGCTGACCAAGCAAAATACAAGAAAACGTGAATATATCACACGAAAACAGCCTCAGAGAAACCGGAATCTGAGAGGATAATTCTTCTAGTTCGACACTCAGGGTTTGAAAATGTGGCAGGAGAGAGAATTTTCTGGAAAAGTATATGCTAAGAAAATTAATTGAGGGAGTGGTACAATCCGTAAATGCACCAACATCCGTAGACATTTGAGAGAGCCGGGAAAGCACTGTAGCAACAAGGCGTGTGTGGCTTATGTGTGAGCGAGTGTGCATGTGGTGTGTATGATTCGTGTGTGAGTGTGGTGTGTGTGTGCAGGTGGTGTGTGGCCGTGTGGGGGACGCGTGTGTGAGTGTGCCGTCAATATGTGTTGTGTGTGTACGTGTGTTTGTGAGTGTGTGTGTTCTGCGTGTATATGTGTGTGTGTGGCTGTGTATGTGTGTATGTGGAGTGTGACTGTGGGACACATATGTGTGAATGTGTGTGCTGTGTGTATATGTGTATGAGTGTGTGTGTTGTGTGTGTACGTGTGTGTGTGAATGTGTATGTGTGCGTGTGTGTGCATGTGTGCTTTCGCCTCCTGTCGCCTCCCTCAGGCTCCCCAAGCTCCTCCAAGTACAAAGAATAATAACAATAATAATAATAATAATGGTAATGGTGGCAGTTTCGGGTCCCTGGAGCACGGCCACCGCTCTGGCCAACTATGCAGGTGCCCCAGACGTGGCTCCGTCCCGCTCCACGGAGCTCAGCGTCGCGTTGCCTCCAGGACTTGGGCCAGGTGGGCAGATGCACGGGGAGCAGAAGAGGGCAGCAGGTGAGGGAGGCGGCCGGGACCCTCAGCCCGCACGCCACCGGCCCTGCCCTGCTCCCCACCGTCTCCCCTCCCGGGAGACCCACGTCTGCCCAGCAGCGGGAGGTGGTCAGCAGGTGGCTCCCACCCGCCAGCCTGCAGGGTCCGCGTGTGGCAGATACCCCCTCACCTGGGTCGGGGTCCTGGTGCGCGCCCCCGCCCTGGGACCGGGAGGTGGCCGGGGAGGCCTGGCCCCGGGACTCCCCCTGTTCCGAGCTCCCCGCGGGACTGGCCGGGGCTTGTGGGGCCTGTAAGCCAGGGTCGCTCCACCTTCTGCCCGCTCACCGCGTGGGTACCTAGCACACACCCTGGCCCGGGTTTCCTCTCCGCTTCTGCTCTGGGAACGCACCCCCCTGTGCCCGCTGGCCCCCTCTCTGCGCGTCCCCCAAGCCCTGGTGGCATCTCCCGGCTGCTGCCAGCCCAGGAATACTTGGCTACCTCTTACCTGCTTTCTTTAAACTTCTGCCTCGATTTTTGTGAATAGTTCCTTAAAGCAGTGCTTCAAATGGCTCACCCTGAGAGGCCCTCTGTCACCGGCCGGGACCCTGCCTGCTATGAGGTCTCAATAAAGTAGGGCGCACTCGCTCTGCAAGAGTGGCTTGGGGACCGGCCGCGCGGGCAGCCTCCTTCCCCTCCATCCCCACCGCTGCCCCTCAGACCCCTTGAGAGAAATTCTGGAGTTCTTCCTGTTGACCAAGGGCTTCCTTTAAATGGGAAGGACTTCCGGCGTGAGATGCGGGACTGGATGCAGGGGTTCACGCTGCCTCATCTGAATCCCCAAGATGAGGAATGACGAGGACCAGAGCAAAAGGAAGGGACATCAGCCGCAGGAGACGTTAGTGATCTCGTGAAGCTGGACGGTGGAGGGACGAGTGTGGCTGGTGAATGGAGGGACAGGCGGCAGACTGAGGGTCCGTGGGGCAGGAGCCAGCCCATCGGCAGCGGAGCCTGGGGTCCAGGGCAAGGAAGGCTGGTGGCCCCGGTGCAGGGTGGGTGGAAAAGACCAGGGCAGTGAGAAGATCCCTGAGTCCCTCGTCCCCAGCGTCCTGCCAGGGACAGGAGAGTTAGGGGAGGTTTGCAAAGTGGGTGGTGACGGCCCCAGCCCCTGCCTCTGCTCAGCCTCCTGCCAGGATGCCCTGGGAGGGCCACTGAGCTCAGCGGGGCAGGTCAGCATTGCCCCCCCGCGCCCCAGGGCCCCCACCGTTGGGCACGGCCTGGGGTCGGTTTGCTCAATGGAAGTCAAGTGTGCTTTGGCGCCTTCTGCTTTTCTCCATCCCCCACGGCCCTTCTTTCCTTCCCTCGCTTTTAAAAGGTGCGTGTGGGAGGGGGAGGGGAGAAGGGAAGATGTTCAGCCCAGAACGTCCCCGTGGGAGGACACAGCGGGCACGGGACACCGTGGGAGGCGCCTCTGCAGCCCCATATGGCGGGGACAGCGGGAGAGAAGCGCCCCTGGGAAAGGCCCGCTCCCGGGGGTGTGGTGGGGGCGGGGTGCTTGTTGTAGCTTTTCCCAGCAAAGGCTGTCACCCTGACGGCCACTTCATGAGCCTTGGTACTGAATGGCCGGCTCGGCCTGGGTGCCGAGAGAGGGTCTCCTGTAATAGTGGCCCCATGAATCATACGTTAACTCCTAAAAGCTGCTCTTTTGGGTGGGGGCAGCAGAATGCCCAGGCCCCAGGTGCACGTGTGCCTGACAAACAATGTCTCCGCCATGTCCCTCTACTACTTTTGGAAAGGTTGCAAGGCTGGAGAGGCCGTGCCAAGGCCCTGCGGGCAGAAGAGCCCCTTACTCACGCCCCACCCCCCACCAGCTCCACGGAAGAGCTGTGGTCTGTACTTTGGTGGCTCTGGGTTGAGGAGGAAGGTGGTCAGCAGTGGAGGGGCCCCACAGAGAACACTCTGTCTAGGTGCACAGAAGAGGCTTCCCAAAGGGGCACGGTGGCCCTCAGCTGCAGAGGCTCCGGGAAGAGGGGCAGGCCTGTCTGGGACTCTATTGGTTTCGAAATGGAAAGTCTCAGGTTTGGGGCCCCCACCCCTCCAGCCAGTCACCATGATTTCCCTGGAGCTGTTTGGGGGAGGGTGCACACAGAGGGAGTGGTCCCGCTAGGCTGGCCATGTGGGGTGGGGTGGGGGCTGGGCTGTACTTCTGGAAGA
The DNA here is from genome assembly GCF_046562875.1 of Panthera onca. Classification (NCBI taxonomy): domain Eukaryota; kingdom Metazoa; phylum Chordata; class Mammalia; order Carnivora; family Felidae; genus Panthera; species Panthera onca. The sequence continues at coordinate 2,900,362 of NC_138346.1, read as the reverse complement.
GAAAGGACAGGCTGAAGGACAGGTCATGGTGGGGCCATGGAGGGCTTTTGGCTCGAACTTGGCTTCATGAAACCTTAGATAAATCAGGTTTAGAGTTTCCTCTTTGGCTTGGCCTAGAGGGAGCACTCAGCTACTTACGTGGGTTTAAATGCATGTCTTAAGGTACTTGTTTCTTGCATAACTTGTCGGGGTTTGTGCAGTTTGGCCTGTAGGGGTGGGCTCTGTCGGGGACGCAGAGCTGGGCGCCCGCCATGAGAATGGGGTGGGCCGCACCTCACTTCTCTGGACCTCGGTTTCCTCCCCTGGATTCTGTGCTCCAAGGCACCGTCCAGACCCGCCCTTTCTGACTGTCGTCCCGGGTCAGCGGGGGTTGCTTGGGCTCCACTGCCTTGGCGGGAACCGGGGCTCTGATCTGCGTGGGGCCTGGCCTGCGGCAGCCCCAAGCCGTCCGGCCTTCTTCCCGCGAGCCTCCCATTTGTGTCCAAGCTGCTCCCTCGACACTCATTCCTGGAACTGGCTCCTGTCTGCTCTTCTCCTGGCCAGGCTTGGTCCCCTTGTCTGTCCCCTCGCTTTGTGGTGAGTGGGAGGCTTCCTGGGGCCCTGGGTGCCCCCCAGGAACTGGGGTCCCTCCCCTCCATCCCACTCCGGAGGCCTGTCTCCGGCACCATGACCTGTCCCCTCGGGGAGCTGAGCGGGTTTTCCTCAAGAGCTATTAACCTGCAGAGAAAACAATGTTGAGGATGGCAGAAATAAGGTGAGGTTAGTTTAGGGTTTAGCTGGGCTTTTAGAGATTATCTCGACTGTTTTTCTCATCTGCTTTTCAAATTAAGAACAGGAGTTATTAAAATAATTTCAAATGTTACCCGCAGGGTGAGGATTAGGCGGGGCGCTCAGGACAAGGTGTGGGTTTACGGCGTGGCCTTACCACGCGCTGCGGGAATGGGCCTTAGCATTTCATTTCTGGCCGTGGTGAGAGGCAGCGGGGCAAATTCTGCGCCCAGCCATCGACCCTGAGCGTCCTGGCCGCCGGGAGAGAAACCAGAGCAGAAACCCCCTGGGAGTGTGCCCGCGTCAGCGCGGCCATCGGGAGAATCGCACGAGGAACATGCTTTAAATCCATTACTCTAAGTGCTCTGGGCTTTATGTGCTGTGGGACTCTCAGTCCGGGAAAAACACTTTAATAAGTCATTATTAAAACCATTTGCCTTTCGACTGTTTGCATATATGATTCTTGAAATATCTCCTTCCTAATTGTCCAGGATATTGATATTCAGCAGACCTCTCTCTGCTCCGAGGCCGCTGCCCCATCGTAAAGCTGCCACGGTGAGTTTTCGTGGCCCAGGCAGGCATGGAGGGCCGGGGGGCTCTCTCGCCTCCGCTGCTCGCCTCCCACCTGGGAGGGGAGAGGTGACTCCAGCCCTCCTGCCCGACCCGGAGCGCCAGGAGCCTCAGCGCATCTATGTGGGGTTGCAGGGAGAGTTCCCGGAACGTCCTAGGGTTTCTCATTCCCGCAGAGGGGCTCCGCAGATGACAGGGAGGGAGGTAAAGGAGATGGGCCACGCCACTGTCACGCTGTTTGTAGCGGTGGCCGTGTCCGCCCCTCCTCCGGGGGCTGCTGGGAGACAGAGCCGCCAGGCTACACAGGGTCGGGCCAGCAGTCCACGCCCAGGACAGCAAAGGCCACCTGCTGGGATCCGTGCACCTGACGGGCACAGGTGTTCCCCATGTCATTGCAACGGGACAGGTGTGATCGGGCCTGGACACAGTCTGTGGGGCCCAGGGCGAAATGAAAGTGTGGGCCCTTGTTCAAGAAGGCTTCAGACTCTCAGGATGGGGGACGGCAGGGCATGGGGCCTTCTGGGCGAGGGGCCTGTGGCTGCCCCGGTAGCTGTTCTCATCATCTCCTCACCCTGCCTGCCCATGATTCAGGTTAAAAAACAGAGGCCTGGAGAGGCCACGGTCCCACGGCTATCGGTATGGGAGCTGGGCCCGGAACCCAGGCATCGGACTCTGGAGTAGACGCTGGGATGTACCGCACCCCCAGCCACGAGGTCGTTGCGGTGTTCTTGGGAAACGTGGAGGGTCTGAGCACCCGCCTTCCCAGGAGATGCCAGCACGTGCCCCCTCTCACCTTTCCTCCCATCACACAACACTGGCTTCGTGCCTGTGAGGCGATTTCACCTGCCAGGCACAGAGGGCACTGGGGCAGCATTCCTTGTGCTGGACCCTGCTGGGTGCTGGGCCCTGGGCAGGCAGCAGTGAGGAAGGTGGATGTGTTCCTGCACCGAGGAGCTATGGTCTCTGAGGGAGACGACATTGCACGAGGGATTATGTGATTTTGGAGTTGTGATGGAGAAAAGGCCGGGGAGGGTCACGGGGACATGGAGGGTGAGTGGTGGGGCTCTCCTGGGGGACCGGCTGGAGGGTCCAGAGAAGGAAGAGCGCTGGAGGTTGGGTGAAGGCCACCAAGGCACCAAGAGCTTGGTGCAGTCCAGGAACGATGAAAGGCCGGAGGGGCTGGGGAGTGTCGGGGGGCTCAGCGTGGTGAGAAATGAGACACCAAAGTGGTTGGCCGGGGCCAGAGTGTGAAGGCCGCTCTAGGAGCGTCTCACTGAGGAGCAACTGAGAGATGATGCCATGGTCACACTCATGTTTTACGAGGCTCCTGCTGGCTGTGGTGTGCAGGCCGGATTGAGTGGGCTAAGCAGACCAGAGGGAAGGCTACTGCACTCGTCCAAACCTCCTGTGGATACTGAGAGAGGCACAGAGAGTCCCTGGACAGTGTAGGGAGCAAACCTCGGTCTGGGTCAGTCCCTTCTTCCACGATGAGTAAAGAGGTAGAAAATTGAACAGGGGACCGGTACTATGAACCTGTAGCTCACACAACTTGAAGATAAGGAGGAGAGAGCAAGTTTCTCTAAAAATTTGAATACTTTGTCTCATGTAATTCCTACCATCTTGGATTCTACCTGGAGGGCATTCTGTTTTAATTTTAAAGGCAGTAGCCACGGTGCTTCCTAAAAAGTCCGGAAGCAATGTACCAGAGGACCTTTTCTCCATATCTGTACCAGCAATGTGTATTACGGTTTTTACAATTTTTCTATTTTTCTGATCCGAAGGGTGTAGTGAAACCTGTTTGCTGCTCTGATTTGCACTTCCCCAACTTCTAGTGACTTTGAGCATCTTCTCATATGTTTGCTGGGCATTTATTTGTTCTGACTAACTTCTTTGGCCCGTTATATCTTTTGCCCACTTTTCTATTGGATATTTGGCTTTTTCTTTGAGTTTATGCTTTCCTTTGAGTTTATGCTTACTGTATACTTGGGCACTTACACATTATTGGTCATCTCTGTTAAAAATACATTTTGCACATTTCTTCTTTTCTATTTTTTGTGGTATCTTTTGCCATATATATGTACATATATATGTATATGTATATATATATATACATACATACACATACATATATATATTTAAGTGAACTTTAAGTGTTCAAGTACATGTAAGTAGAGAACGGCACACCCGTCATAAATGTTCGGCCTAGTGAATTTTGACAAGGTGAATAGGCCTGTGTGATCACCACCAAGATGTAAAATGTTACCAGAACACCAGGTGCGCTTCCCTCTGTGCGATCCAGTAGGCAGCCTCCAGAACCCAGAGCTGGCCTCTGCCCTCTCCTGGCTGCCCCGTCATTCTGCCCCCTTCGAAGCTTTATATAAAGGAATCCCTACAGTCTGTGCTCTCTTCTGATTATGAAAGTAGTGTGGCCACTTAAAAATTTTTTTTTAAATATAGTAAACTCCTCTGCACCTGGGTGGCTCAGTCAGTTGAATGTCTGACTCTTGATTTTGGCTCAGGTCATGATCCCAGGGCTGTGAGATCGAGCCCTGCGTTGGGCTCCATGCTGAGTGTGGAGCCTACTTGGGGTTCTCTCTGACCTTCTGCTCCTCTCCCCTGCTCGCGTGCGCTCTCCCTCTCTATATACATATTAAACTCCAGAGAAGAAACCATCGATTACCGTGCTTGATATACTTTTTACATTTATTGGCCATTCTGGTGTTTTGCTTTTGTGAATTGCCAGTGAGGACTTTGCCCCCACTTTCCATTGGAAGCTTGCCATTTACAAGCCTACCTGTGCTGGAACAGCCTCCCCGGGAGAGGATGTCAGCCCTTCGTCGTCCTTGTTGCTCTTGGTTTTCTTTTCTTTTATTTTTTAAAAAATATTTTTTAATGTTTATTTTTGAGAGAGTGTGAAAACACGAGTAGGGGAGGGGCACAGGGGAAAGGGGCACAGACGATTTGAGATGGGTTTCACACCGACAGCATCAAGCCCGACCTGGGGCCCGAACCCATGAACTGCGAGATCATGACCTGAGCCGAAGTCGGACGCCCAACCAACTGAGCCACCCAGGCTCCCCACTGGTCTTCTCGATCTGTCGTTTGTGCATTTTCATCATTTGAGGCACAGATAATTTTACATTTTAGGTGAAATTTCCCTTTTCAGACTTTAAGAGACCTTACTTGAGTCACCATGAAGTCAGTTAAATACTCAACTATATATATATATATTTTAAAAATAGTTATGGCTTCTTTTTTTTATTGCTTAGCTTTTCAATCTGTTAGGAATTTGTTTCGGGATATGGTTTAGAGTGAGGCTCTAACTTGGATTTTTCCCCAAAGAGGCGATATTTCAAGGCACCTCCTGTCGGAAGTGCCACACTCTGCCTGCACTCTGGGCACCTCTTTCCTGCGAACATCAGCTATGTTGGTAGCACCCTTGTTAGGCGTTCCCCACCAGCTTACTGCTTTATTGTCGTCTCTTTCCTGCGTGTTTTAATATCCCCAAGGGCAGGCAGCCTTCGCTGCTCCTCTTCCAAAGTCTCAGTTATTATTCCTGTCGGTTTATTATTCTTATTCATCTTTGGAATCATTCAGTCCAATTTTTGGAGTAGCATTAAACTCAAAATGATACGGGACAGGAATTATTACAGGATCGCTTCTCAGAAGCGCAACGTATCTCCCCAGAGGCTTAGCATGTGCTTTGAGTGCAAAGGCAGGTTCACATTCGTTGGTTCTGTCCTCGGAAATGAACACAACACTGGCGGGTTGTGGGACTTACACGGAGCTCTCGCGTGATAAATGTGGGAGCGTGTCTGGAACTGGCGCCTTGAGCTGTCCCTCTGTCCCTCCGTCCTTCCAGGGAGGCTGGGCATTTCCTTCACCCCTGGTGGGTTCAGGCGGCACCCTCCTGAGCACCAGGGGCCTGGGGACTATGTGTGGCCCTTCCAGGGGAAGGAGGGGGCTCTGCAGCCCAAAGATCTCCACTGTACTTTATTTTGTAGATTAGATTACTGTGTAAGATTTCATCTTACAAAGGATTCTTCTGCTCAAAAATGTTAGAAAATTGTACCTTGGGGCCAAAGGCTAAACCTTCGATAGTGAGATCAAGACCCCGGAGTGAGGAAGGGCGATTTGTGAACTCTGGGAATTTTTCTGGCAACCCCAGCTTCCACGACGTGGGTGGCCTTAGGATCCCCTTACACATAAAACCTAAGTGACGTTGAACGGTTTTAAAGGGAAACGGGAATGATGTCAGTGGAAGTGATCCTGGAGCGTTCTCTTTCCATCCAGAACATTCCAGTGTAACGGTCCCCGTCCGTAAGGAGCAAGGTGCAGGCAGCAGTGGTGGGCCGTGGTCTGGACAGTGTGAGGTCACACCGAGGGCTCCCTCGCCAACTGGCTTCACTCCTCCCGAAGCCGCAGATGAAGAATATTCTTTTCTGACGGCCTTGGAGAGCACGTGTGTGTTTCCTGGATAGCGGGGCCAATTCAATAACGGCTCTTGATTCTTTTTCCTTCTGCCCAAGGAATTTCCAGTCTTTATCTGCTCTCGCGGCAGAGTTCATTCCCAGCAGAGCGTTTCCTGAGAAGCAAGGCCGGCAAGGCCCGTGCTCTTTGATGGGTCCTGGTTTCGGGAGGAAAGCAGGCTTTGCTTTCTCTTCCCTTCACCCACACTGATAGTAACTGGCCGTGGCCTCTTATGATTTCTCCAGAGAAATGGAAATTGCAGCTCAGAGTCTTAAAACAATGTCCTTTGATCTAAATGTTCCAGGAAATAAAACACCTTGGCAGTTATGGAGTCCAGACAGGGACACATTTTCAGGGAGTCCCCAGCGGCGCTTTCAAGAACAGCACCCCCAGTCCTCACTGGCGTGGGGAGTCCTCTCGTGTGTGTCGCCGGGCTCCCTTCGACGTCCACAGATGTCCACAGATGGTTCCGTGGTGGATGCGTGTCCTCGTGGCCCACACCTCCGTGGACGCCCTGATTACCTGTTGCCGGGACTCTCGTGCCCGAGCCTGTACGTCCCTCCCTCCCTGGCCTCTTCCTGCTCACACCCACACCCTCCCCCCACAGGACAGACGTGCTTGTTGCCTGAAACCATGAAACCATGAGAAGTGAGGATGCCCGAATCAGCCGCGCAGACAGCTGGGCCAGGGGCTGCGCACCAGGGTCTGGCCCTCCGGGTGCCGGAAGCCTGGCTGCTTCTCATTAGGGCTTATCTTACATCGTATTCTAGTCTCCTGAAGACAGAATCCCATACAGGGTGGCCCCCAGGCATCTCTGCAGGGTAGGAGGGTAGGAGGTACCTGGCTGGTCTGGACTGAGTCGTGTCCGGCCCGCTCCGGGCCCGCGGTCACTCCCAGTGCTCCGAATGTGACTGCATTTGGAGACATGGTGTTTAAAGAGGTATTAGTTACAAATGGGGTTTTGGGGTGGGTCCTAATCCAGCCTGATTGGTGTCCTTGAAGAAAGAGGAGATTAGGACACTGAAGGTCACAGACAGAGGACCGTGAGGAGACACAGGGAGGAGACAGATGTCTACGAGCCAAGGAGGGAGGAGAAGAAACACGCCAGTGCCTCGGGGCTGGCCTTCCCACCTCCAGAAGTGTGAGGAAATGGGTTTCCACGTAAGCTGCCCAACGCGTGGGCCCAGCGTGTGGAACTTTGTCGTGGCCCCTGGGCGGACAAGCACGCTGGCCGACCAGCCCCCGATGGATTCCTGTGTCTCTGAATGGGACAGAAGGCTTCTCTGAGGTTTTCCGAACTGCCCGGCAGAGTGGGAGCAGGTGTTCCGGGCATTCTGTGGGCCACGGAGCAGACTCTGTGTCCGCGCCTCTTCTGCTCACCACTCCTGGGGCGTCAGGCATCTCCACAAACCGCAGGCCCGGGGCCCGGGGCTGCCTTCGGCGGGTCGGACTGACCGGGCTGGGTGCACCTGGCTTCGGGCTTTTCCAAGCTCCCAGGTGATGGAGATGAGCGGCAGGGGTGGGTGTTGCTGCAGGGGTGTTCCTGTGTTCTGTGTCGGCCCCCGGGTCTGTCCGTCGGGGATCCACTGTCTGCTCAGGGGCCCACTGTCCGCTCAGGGACCCACTTTCTGTCAGATCCACTGTCCATCTGGGATCCTCTATCTGCTCAGGGATCCACTGTCCGTCAGGGACCCAATATCTGCTCAGGGACCCACTGTCCACTCAGGGATCCACTTTCTGCTCAGGGACCCACTGCCTGCTCAGGGATCCACTGCCTGCTCAGGGATCCACTGTCTGCTCAGGGATCCTCTGTCTGCTCAGGGATCCGCTGTCCGCTCAGGGATCCACTGTCTGCTCAGGGATCCACTGCCTGCTCAGGGATCCTCTGTCTGCTCAGGGATCCGCTGTCCGCTCAGGGATCCACTGTCTGCTCAGGGATCCACTGCCTGCTCAGGGATCCTCTGTCTGCTCAGGGATCCGCTGTCCGCTCAGGGACCCACTGCCTGCTCAGGGATCCACTGCCTGCTCAGGGATCCTCTGTCTGCTCAGGGATCCGCTGTCCGCTCAGGGATCCACTGTCTGCTCAGGGATCCTCTGTCTGCTCAGGGATCCGCTGTCCGCTCAGGGATCCACTGTCTGCTCAGGGATCCTCTGTCCGCTCAGGGATCCGCTGTCTGCTCAGGGATCCACTGTCTGCTCAGGGATCCTCTGTCTGCTCAGGGACCCACTGTCTGCTCAGGGATCCGCTGTCTGCTCAGGGATCCTCTGTCCGCTCAGGGATCCTCTGTCTGCTCAGGGACCCACTGTCTGCTCAGGGATCCGCTGTCTGCTCAGGGATCCTCTGTCTGCTCAGGGATCCGCTGTCTGCTCAGGGATCCACTGCCCGCTCAGGGATCCACTGTCCATCTGGGATCCTCTGTCTGCTCAGGGACCCACTGTCCACTCAGGGACCCACTGGCCGCTCAGGGATCCACTGTCCCCTCTGGGGTAACGAGAGCCGTGCAGCTTCCTCACTGAGACTGGGGCCTCCCTGGATGGTGTGCGTCTGCGAGGGGCCTCTGCACGGGGATTTAAAACCCTTGTTGTCGGGAAGACTCATTTCCTGTGCGTTGGGGACGGTATTCCCAGAGGCCACACGCACAAAGCTTAAGAAGTGACTCTTTTATTGGGCATCTCCAGTGTGTGAGAAACTCAAGGTGCTCCAGGATTACGATTACAATGTACACCCGTTTCTGTCTGTGTAGCGTGTTTACATAAAAAGTTTCAAAAAGTAATTATTATTTTTTTTATAACCACACTCACTTTTGGAATCGACGCTATGCATAGCCTGATAACAGAAATAAAAAATAACATCCCACAGATCAACCCAGGTGTTTGAACCGTCTGTCGAGGGATTCTTCCCCCCATCTCCCGGGGCCGGGTCTGGGCTTGGTGGGGACGGGGGTGGGCTGCCGGCACGGGTGCCGGGAGGTGCCTCAGCCCGCTGGCATCGATCCTGTTTGGGCTGCCATAACCCCGCTGATGTGCCACGTCCCGGCCCCGCCTGCAAATCCCAGCTCAGGGGCAGGACCCTCACCCTCGCCTGTGATGAGCCAGATGCTGACGGGGTGCCCCCGAACACGGCTGACACCTGCCAGCTTCAGATCCTTCTAAAGGGCAGGCAGAGAGAGACGTGGGGTGGGGGGAGCACGGGAACGGAGCTGAGGCTGTGGTGGCCCGCGGTACCCGTGGGGAGTGTGGGGACAAATTCAGCAGGAGGTGACAGTGAGGCCTTTAGCAGCCCCTTCTCCCTGCCCCCCATGCCCAGACACCCAGGGTCGCAGGGTGGGGGCAGGTGTTGGGGAATGCGGCGGCAGGGTGGGGGGGGGGCGGGAAGCAGATCGCCCCCCTCCCCCTACCCCCACTCTGTCGGGCTGATGTGAGGACTTGGTGGGTCAGGCCTGAGCTGGGGGTGGGGAGAAGCTTCAAACAGGGCAAGAAGTTCAAGTCTGAATTTCGGTCAGACTGGAGTGGGCGGGGAAGGAGAGCCCACGGCGAGGTGTGTGGACAGCCACGGCAGGTCCGGCGGCCCCTCCTGGGTGGGCTCGTTCAGGAGTGCAGTGGTGACCTTGCCCCCGTGCTGGGGTTGTTTGGGGCCCCCTTGCCTGCAGGGCTCCAGGGGTCAGAGACCTCTGCTGACCGCCCAGCATCTGGAGTCCAGAGAGGACTCCTGGAGCCCCGCAGTCCGGCCTCTCTGCACACCGTGCTCCCCGGTCTCCTGTGCCCATTGTCGTCCGCACCGAACCCGCAGAGGTCTCCTAGGTCCCCCCACCCGAGAAGGCACTCAGTGCGGCCTGTGAGCGTGTGGAACTTCCTGGGTCCTGAAGGCAGGTGCCACCACAGCAGCTGAATGCGCATTAACGCCCCCCTCCCACCCCTTCCCTGTCCCCACGCGTCCCGTTTGTCCCAGGGCCTGGCTGTCTTGCTGACATCAGGGTGAGATGCCACTGGGCCCTCTGGGCAGGCACGGCCCAGTGGAGGAGGAGGCTGGTGGGCGGTCCTGGGGTCTGGTCTGGGGGTTCCCATCCCTCTTCCGAGGCAGCCGGAAGCTCTATGCCAGGCCCCACTCTCAGTGGCACCTGCTTTAAGTCTTGCTTCTTGTTCTTGAGCCAGCAGGTGCGGGCGGCTGCCCGGGGCCTGGATTCACTGCTCCCCACAGGCACCCCGGGCTCTAGGGCCCTGGTGTGACTGCTCTGATTGCCCCAGGGCTGCCAGGGCCACAGCCAGACCCTGTTCTGTCCCAGCCTCCTGGGCTCTGCTGGGGAGCACCCGAGAGCTGCCTCAACTCCCCCCGCCATCTCTCTAGCAGGAGAAGAGGGGCTACCGGGGGCGAGAAGCCTGGTGGGCAGCAGGCGAGCCCCAGACTCTCAACACAAGGTGCACCTTTGGCCCCCCGATTCTTTAATCCTTATGAAATTACTTACACAACCAGCCACTCGTCGTAGCACAGTGGAAATGAAACAGACTTTGGAGCCAGAAGAATTGACCTCCAGTCCCCGCTTTCCCACTTACTTGCTGTGTTACCCGGTACAAGTTACTTGGTGTCTCTGAGCCTGTCTCTACATTTTTACGAGGAGATAGTAGGACCTGCCTCATGGCGTAGCCGTGAGGACGAAGTTAGATCGAGGGTCAAAGCACTGAGCTGGGACTGGGGGGCGCACGGAGGCCGTGTGGGCACAGGCACCCTCATTGTTGCCGGAAGCAGGGGGCCAAGTGTAAGTCCTGGGCTGCTGGCGAATCTTCAAGGAATATAACAACGTGGGGGGCGTCTGGTCCTCTATGGACCATTTCTTCTGAGCAGAAACAGCGTGTGAAACCGAGCAGAGGAAGACCTCCCATTCCGGAAGCGTGTTAGGGAGCCGGAGTTCCAGCAAGGGCTCCCCACACGTCGCTGCTGGCTGGGAGCGAGGCCTCCCATGGAGCTCCCCCCCTTCAGAGCCCAGCCTTGCCCCCACTTCCCCACCGACCAGGCACTCGATGGGGAGGAAGCCAGAGCAGTTGTACGGCTTTCCTTTTGGAAAAATAAGAATTATGGGGAATGACATTAATTTAAAAGCTTTTAAGGAGCCAATTCACCTGTGAAAGTGCTCCCCAGGTGAGAGCCTTCCTGTGTGGAAAACAGCCCGGTCTTTAAAAGGATTTTAATTAATGTTGCTGAGAAACATACCAATGGCATTTAAGTCTGAAAGCTAAGGCACAAGGGTGCCAGCCAAGAGTTTTATGACGTGGAGCTGGTTTTCTTAAAGGCAGTTGAAATAATATTCACATGCACTTAGCTCGGCATTTTGTGCCGAAGATAAGTGCCGAAGATAAGTGCCGGCATCCTCAGTGGCCTAACCCTCAACCCTCCAGACGGAATGCAGGCGCTCCCCGCCAGGACCTACTCGGGTGAACTTGAGAGGAATTTGCAAGGCACACAGCACCTCCTCACCTCCCGCTGGGCACGCACCTTGCTGGCAGGAGGCCAGCTCTCACTGTAGGCCCGCGCAGCGCGGCTCAACTCTGAACTGAACTGTCGAGAAAATGCCAAGGCGCCCAGGCCCCGGACAGACCCCGTGCAGCTGCTGGAGACAGGGGGGTGTCGGGCGTCTCCACGCACAACCGGGTGCCGGTCCGACCAGAGAGAGCTTCAGGGTGTGCCCTGGGGGCTGGTGAGGGCGGCGGGGTTTCATCAACAGGAGGGGAACGAGGGCGGTAGAAGGCGGATGGGTCCCGGGAAGAGGCAGAGACACGGAGCAGGAGTTTGAATGGGAACCTGCTTCAGAGGGAATTTAACGAATGGGGTGGCTGTGAGTTGCATGGGGCCAAGTGCAAGTCCTGGGCTGCTAGTGAATCTTCAAGGAATATAACAACGTGGGGGGCGTCTAGTTCTCTACGGATCATTTCTTCTGAGCAGAAACAGCGTGTGAAACCAAGCAGAATGTGACCTTATTCGGAATCGGGGCACTCGAGGGTATAACTGAGGCCAGGATCTTGAGAAGGGATCATCCTAGATGAGGTGGGGCCTAAAGCAAAGGACGGGTGTCCCTCTAACGGACAGAAAGGACACACAGACACCCAGAGGAGAGGCCATGTGGGGACAGAGGTGGACTGGAGGGATGGGGCCACAAGCCCTGAGACGTAGGAGCCCCAGGAGCTGGGAGAGGCAGGCGGGAGCCTCCCCGACAGCCTCCGGGGTGGGCGAGTGTGGCTCTGCCCACACCTGGATTTCAGGCTTCTGGCCTTGGACGCAGAGAATAAACGTGTTGTTTTATGATGCGCACGTTGTGGCCAGTTATTAGGACAGCCCCAGGGGACTGCGTCAGGGGTACAGTCACTCAGACTTAACCACAGTGGGTTCTGGAGCTCTGGCGGAGGGCTCTTCCTAAAGGTCACGTCAGTGGATGAGTTTGGGAGATGCTGGGTCAGTCCAAGGTCGAGCTCAAGAGCGCTGCCATCTCTAGGCTCGGGCATGTGGGTTCTCAGACCCCCTTAATAATATGGCCGTTTGATCACAGCGCGTCTCATCTGGTCCTCAAATGCATCTGGGGAAGTGCTGGGCTAGTCCAGTGGGGTGCTAGGGCCTTGGGGAGGTCGGCACCACAGCGGAACCAGCCTGGGTGGAGCCCGGGGCCCAGCGGCTGCCAGCGGGGCCGGCGACAAGTTCCTTCTCGTGCTCTCCGTGCTCCAGCTCGTCCATCTTTACAGTGAAGACGAGAACACGCTTCACAGGGTGAGGGTGAGAATGAGAATGGGACACTGTTTGCTACAGGAATCCTTTGAACAGCACGGCTCTGGAGAAAAACCGTCACTGGGGCGCCAGCCGCGGAAGCTCCCGGAAGCGCCCGCCCTGTGGTGGGGACGGGGGGGGGGGGGGGGGGTGCAGCGGTCAGGGGCGGGTTGCGTCGTGTGCGGTAACAAACACACCCCAGATCTCGGCGGCTTAGACACCTGTTTGCCATTGTCTCCGTCCGCCGCCTGGCGAGGGGCCCAGGCCGGCAGAGTTGTCACTGCCGGGACGTGGGTGGTAATTGCAGTCGGTGGGGAGGGGTGGGGAGTCACCTGTGGGCTTGTCGGTGCTTCCTCCGGAAGTGACCCTTGCGCTCTGCCCACACCTAATTGGTCAAAGTGAGTCACGTGGCCGCTCCTGATCCCCCCGCCCCCAGATGCAGGAGGGTGCAATCCTGCTGTGCGGCCGCAGGAAGAGCGCCAGACGTGCATAGGACGAGCGCCCCAAGCCCCTTCTCCTCAGCCGCCCGAGAACCTGGGGGCCTCCCTGAGCCAGGAGTCGACGCTGGGGGCTCAGTTCCCCGCTTGCCCCCTGCTCTCAGGGCCGCCGGCTCTACCCCTCCCCCACCGCCCCCTGCTCCGGGTGCCTGCACCTGACACTGTTCTGCCGGCCCGTCTCCCTTCCACTTCCTGGTGTGGTTGTCTCCCACGCACGTCGGGTCCTAGCCCTCTGCTCGGGGCTCTTTGTGTCCCCCAAACGCACCTGCTGAAACCCTCATTCCCAGCGTGATGTATTTGGAGGTGGGGCTGTGGGAGGTGATAAGGGGTGAGACACGAAGGGGGGGGGGCCCTTATGAGAGCCCCCTCTCCTTCTGTGTGGACAAGAAAAGGCCTCGAGGGGACGTGGGCAGGACCTGCCCATGCTGGCAGCCTGGCCTCCTCCCGGGCTCCGGAGCTGTGGGCGGGAAGGGCTGTGGTGTAGCCACCGGTTTCTGGCCTTCCAAGAGGACTTCGCCCCTTAAAATTTTAGCCCCGTTGGCCGCCCAGTGTGCTTTGTCCAGCAGGAGCCCCCCAGAGCCCTCTCCACGGCCCCCACTTGGACTCTGGGCGTCCACGGGGAACCTGGTCCATGTTCCAGGCGCCGGCCCTGCCGGCCCCCCAGAGGGAAGCATTCCGCTCTCTGGCTCCCCTTGCCCCACACACCCCGCACCCAATCCAGCCCGCTTCACCGGGTGGGTTCATTCGCAGCTTCACAGACTCATCTTCCAGGTCCCCTGGGATCTCACTCCTCGGGAAGCCTTCCTGTGCAACCAGATCGGAGCTCAGTTCTTCCCGGCGTGCCCCCGGCCTGCTTCCACGCCGCACTGGGCGTCTCAGGAGGACAGGGGCCACGCCTGCAGGCCCGCACTGTGCCCAGGGCCTGGCATGGCCCTGCAGGAGCGCCGGCTGCTGACGAGGGGACAGGATCTCTTCTCACCCTGGGGCCGAGAAAGGCATCCCCCCCCCCCCCCCCCCCGCCCAAAATATGTACCGTACATACGTATTTTGGAAGTACTAGATTCTTCTCTCTCGAAATACCCCCTCCCCCAGCACCCCTTACACTGTCTGGGGGGTGGAGTCGTTTGTGTCTGTGTCCAGGGGGTGGAGTCATCCCGCCCCCGTAACGCCTCTTACTGCCACGTGGTGTCGCTGTTCCAGGCTGGCGGTCCAGGGTCCCTCTGCCTCCTGGGCGCAGCTCCCAGGACGGTGGCCTCTGCCTTACAGAGCGCGGCGGGCAGCTATCTGCGACCTCTGTGCCTCGCTGAGCGTCCCAGGGCCACCCCACCGTCTCCCGGAGACCCCTCTCTCAGGGTCTCGGGATCACAGACTGTAGGCAGCCCCCCTTCCTCACCTGACTGTCTATGCGGGCAAGTAGGATTTCCTTTCCTCCTCCCCCAGCCTTTATTCCGAAACATTTTAAACTTGCAGAAAGTTAGAAAGCGTGGAAACGATGCAGACGGAGACTCCCCAGTTGTTAGCATGCTTGTGGTTGGAAGCATAACAGTTGTGATGATGCCTTTCTTGTGGGTAAGGGGCCCCTTCTGCCCTTCTGCAAGGTCACTGCCCAAACGGACTGAGCCTGTTGCCGGGCCCTGGGCGGTGTCGTGCGGCAAGCTTTCAGGATAAAGGAGGAGGAAGGAGAGAGCACGCAGACCGCACCTGCAGGCCACCTCCCTTCGCGCATCCAGTCTCCACGTCCTCTGCATGTCCCTTGGGAGTCTCTCTCCGGGCCTTTCTGACGACGCGGGGCTGGGCTGCGCGGGCCACGTGCCTCCTTACCGCACGCGACCCAAAGAGCTGGCCGGCCCTCTCTCCTTCCTTTCCAGATTCCTCGTGCTCTTTCCCAGTTTTTCAATCTCAGCGGACGCCCCCACTTCCTGCCTGCGGGTCCTCATTACTGGTGACAAGCCCTCGCCGCCCAGTTTACAAATTCACCCGCAGGACGCCGGCCTGTGCTTGCTGCCCACCCGTCGCGGGGGGGTGACGTGGCTCTGCTCCCCAGGACGGGCCCTCGGTCTGCCAGCCCCGCTGTCACCCACACTCCAGCTCTGCTCCTCAGTCCCTGCTACGTCGTCAGCGGTTTTCTTCTCTCCTGGACCGGACAGTGCCCCTCACCTCGAAAGCATGTCGTTCCAACGTCTCCCTCTCGGCTCCCTGGCGTCAGTGGGCCCAGCGCTGCTCCTTGCGCCCCTCACCGCAAACTGTAATCTGGACCGTGTTGTCGGTCTGCACTTTGGGGCTCCCTCTCGCTCCTTGCCGTGCTCCAGTTGGCTTTCCCACCCTCACTGCCACTGGAGCTGCTCCCGAGGTCACGGGTTTGTCCCTGCCAGGTCCGAGGGTGGGTGGGTCCTGTCCTGTCTCTCCTTTCCTCTCCGCACCTTTGTTCCTAAACAAAGGTTCTTGTTCATAACAGGAAAAGTCTAGAACACCCTCTTTGTCTTCGCAGTCCACCTGTGGTTTTTTCCTTCTGTGTGTCTGCGTGTTCTTGCAATGTGCCATTACCTGACAACTCCTGAGATGAGTTTCCTTGATTTAGTCACTCGACTTTGCTCAGTCGAGGCGTTTTATTGAGCACTTACTATGCACTATGTGCCAGCAATAACAAGCCTCACGGGGCCTCATGGAGGTTACGGTGAGGGAGACGTTTAGTAAACAGATTGTAAAATATGTCATTGTAATTTGTGATTAAGTGCTGTCAAAGAAAGAAATCGACGGTGTGGTCGGGGCAGGCTTCCCTGATATGCCAGCTCATGGAAGTGGAGACGTTTCTAGCTGCAGCAGGAACCCCGGGGGAAAGCATTCCAGGCCAAGGCACCCAGGGTGTGTAAGGTCCTGAGGGACCAAGGAGGGGGTGCGTAGGAGCCACTGAGAGGGGCTGGGAGGGGTGAGCACAGAGGAGGGTGGAGGGAGGCGGCATGGCTGGATCGCCGGGGCTGCGTGCCCAGGAGGTGAGTGTGTTTCACGTAATGCACTTGGGGAAGACACCAGAGGCTGGCAGTGTGCCCCAGTTTACACGTGAGAAAGGCCACGCTGGGCGGACAGACAGATGGCATGCAGGGGAGTGGGTTGGAGAGCCAGAGGGGCTTCTGGCAGTCCAGAAAGCCATGATGCACGGTGGCTAGCCCCAGGGGTGGGCGTGCCGAGGTCTGTTCACTCCTGACAGTGACCTATCAGAGGATCCATCGCTCAAAGCCCCGCAGTGGCCAGTGCTACCAAGATCTCTGTCTCAAAGGAGTCAGCCCCCCCTGCCCCCCGCCCCTGCCCCGGAACAAGAGAGCCCAAAGGAGATTCTTTTCAGCTTTGAGTTTCAAGATAATCCTTGGGAACTTCCCAGATGAGACCATACTTGGAGAAAAAGTCTTTGTGGTTTAAAAATTTTTAAGGTCATTTACTTATTTTTGAGAGAGACAGCATGAGCAGGGGAGGGGCAGAGAGAGGGGCAGAGAGAGAATCCCAAGCAGGCTCCACGCTGTCAGCACAGAGCCCGACGTGGGGCTCGAACCCACAAACCGTGAGATCATGACCTGAGCTGAAAGCAAGAGTTGGACACGTAACTGACTGAGCCGGCCTGGCACCCCACACGTCTTTGTAGTTTTAAAAGGCTACATTTTTGTGCACCAGAGTCATAAACATATTTGTGCCGTGAACCACAGATTTGGGAAGTATGCGGAATGAATGTTCCGCCTTGAACCTGATAAACACCGCACAGGCTGGGGAGAGAGGGAGGCGAGTCGGGGGGGGGGGGAGCCAACGACCCAGGATGTGGGAACAGACTCGCTTCTACCCGAGTCGCCGGTGACAGACCCCATCTTCCGCAAAGCTTCAGGGCCACAGGGAAGGGCTTCAAAGAGGGTGGGAGAAAACCGGACCACCCATTTCCAGCATCCGGGAGAGGTGGAAAAGCCAAGGAGAGGGTCACTGGAGGTCAGAAGGGACACCTTTGGGAACAGCTGGTTTGGGAGCCTTGTGCCGGAAGGGGGAGGGGGCGAGAGGGGTCTCATTTTGACCCTGGCGGTAGTGAAAGCAGCTTCAAGGATGTTACTGGGGAGACTTGATGTGGATGTCCTGTGCTTGGGTGGCTCTGACTTCCTGCAGGGGTGAGAGACTATAGGACGGGGTGTACCAGCAGAGTTGGGGCTGTGTCTGGAAACAACTGCACCCCCGTAGTGCCTTGGGGTAGGTGTTGAGAGCTTGGAATGTGGACAGAGCCTCTTGGGCTCTCTGTCAGAGCCCACCGTTGGCCCCCTCCTCTGCCCCCGTCTTGGGCCCAGCCAGGGTGCGGGGTGGCCGGGGGGAGGGAGGAAGTTCTTCTTCGCCTCCGGCTGTTCCCTGCACACCCACTGCATCCTGTGGGATTCATGCTCATCCGTTGGGACTTAGCTTGGTTGTCGCTCCCTCTAGAAACTCTCTAACCTCTCAAGAGCCAGGTGTCTCCTCTAAGCGCTTCCCAAGACCTCTGTTCCGGCCCCAGTGTTTCTCGGCGCACCATCACTGCCCGTAAACTTGTGTGTGCCCCTCACTAGAGTGCAGCACACAGAGCTGGGTGCTGCACCTGGGAGCCAGAACGGGGAGGCAGCAACACTCACTTGCTAAGACTGAGTGATCGAGGGACGCCCGGGTGGCTCAGTCAGTCAAGTGTCAGACTCTTGATATCGGCCCACGATCTTGCAGTTGTGAGATCAAGCCCCGTTTCGGGCTCTGCCCTGCGGGCAGAGCCTGCTTGGGATTCTCTCTCTCGCCCTCTCTCTTTGCCCCTCCCCCACTTGTTCTCATTCTCTCTCTCTCTCTCTCTCTCTCTCTCTCTCTCAAAATAAATAAATAAACATTAAAAAAAAGAGCGAGTAGTTGAGGGGAAGTGATAGAATGGATTATGGTGCATTCATCCCAGTGACAGTATGCGGGCAACCCAAATCAGAGCAATTATAGCAATGCTCTGCAGCATGGGAAAAGTCTCGTTGGGTATAAAAATGTTGAAAGTGGCTACTTCTATACCGGTACACATTTACCGGAAGGGCTAAAATTAAAAAGACTGACAACACTAAATGCTGACGAGCTTGGGGAGCCACTGGAATACAGCATGGCGATGTACATGATACCATAACTTTGGAGAAGGTCTGGTGGTTTCTTACCCTAGGACCCAACAGTTCCCTTCCAGGCATCGATCCGAGAGAAATAAAAACATATGTTAACAAAAAGATGTGTGCAAACGTGTCCACAGCCATTTTGAAAATAATAGCCCCCAGAGGGGAGCAGCCCAGGTGTACATCAGTAGGAGGGTGGATGAATAAATTGTGGTCTGTCCACTCAGTGGATGGTTCCCTGGCAGAAAAAGGGATGGACTTTTTTTTTTGTTTTTTTGTTTTTTTCAGAGTTGGGGAGAGGAGCAGAGGGAGAGAGAGAGAGACAGAGAAACAGAGAGACAGACACAGAGAGAGACTCTTAAGCAGGTTCCGTACTCAACATGGAGCCCGACTCGGGGCTCGATCCCACAACCCTGGGATCACGACTTGAGCTGAAATCAAGAGTCAGATGCTCAATGGACTGAGCCACCCAGGTGCCTCAAGAGGGATGAACAATTGATACATACGTCAGCATGGATGAAACTCAAAAAATTATGCTGAGTGAAAGAAGTTTTGCACAAAAGAGTTCATAATTATGATTCTATTTCTATAAAATTCTAAAATAGCCAAAACTCTTCTTTGGTAGAAAAAAAATCAGACCAACATGGCTTTTGTAGAATGTGGGAGAGGTTTGGCTGGAAAGGATGATAGTGATATTCTTTGTCTTGTTAGGAGGTTGGATCACACATTTGTCAAAACTCAGCAAACATACAGTTTAGATTGGTGCATTGTGTATAAATTTTACATCAAAAGAAAATATTATTGAATTCCACTTAATGATAATCAAGCTAAGTACTTAGGGGGAAACATACTAGCATTTGCAATTTACTTTGAGTTGCACAAAAAAACCAAGATAGATTAAGGGATGGGCAGAGAGGTGGATGGATGGATGGATACGGGATGGAGAATGGTAAGATGTGAGAGGTCAAACCCCGATGGTGATCTGGGCACTCACTGTGTATTAGCTCCCTGTGGCTGCTGTAGGAAGTTACTACTGATGGCGGGGTGTGTGTGTGTGTGTCGGCAGGGGGGGGCTTACAACAACAAAAATTTATTCTTTCCCAGTTCTGGAGGCCAGAAGTCTGAAACCAAGCTGTTCTCAGAGCCCTGCTTGCTGAAGGCTTCCTGCCTCTCCCATCTTCTGGTGGCTCCTTAGCTTGTGGCCACATTGCCCCTGTCTCTGCCTCTGTGGCCACACTGCCTCCTCCTTGTATCAGTCTCTCTCTGCTTCTCTTTAAAAAGGACACATGTGATTGTATTTAGGGCCTGCCCTAATAATCAGGATGACACTCCCCATCTCAATATCCTGAACTTAATCGATAACTGCAAGAACTCTTTTCGTTCCAAACAAGGCAAGGTTTATCGGGAATCAGGGGTTAAAGCCCGATATCTCTGGGGGCCATTTTTCAGCGTAATACATACTGTAAACTTCTTTCAGTTTTTCTGTATGTATGTACGTTCATGCTGTAAAATTTTGCATGATAAAGTGGGGGGGGGGAAGTGGTTATTTCCAGATGATAAATTACTGCTGACATTATTATTATTAATTATTTGAAAAAGACTTAAAATTTTTTTTTCACATTTATTTATTTTTTGAGAGACAGAGAGAGACAGAGCACAAGTTGGGGAGGGGCAGAGAGAGAGGGAGACACAGAATCCGAAGCAGGCTCCAGGCCCTGAGCGGTCAGCACAGACCCCGACGCGGGGCTCGAACTCACGCACCGTGAGATCATGACCTCAGCCAAAGTCGGATGCTCAGCCGACTGAGGCACCCAGCCATCCTGAAAAAGACTTTTTTTTCCCATATACCCCTTGTACCTACATCGTCACAGCCTCCTCCCCCGCCATCAAAATTCTACACCAGTGGGGTACATTTATCACAACTGGTGGGGCCACACTGACACATCATTATCGTCCAAGTGCACAGTCTGCATTAGGACTCACTCTCAGTGCTGTACATTCTGTGGGTCTGGACAAGGGTGCGACAATATACATTTACCGTCATAGTATCATACAAGGCACTTTCGCTGCCTAAGAGTCCTCCAAAGTCAGCCATTGCTCTCGCCCTTCCTGCTAAGCCTTGGTGAGCACGGATTGTTTTCGTGTCTTCGTCGGGTTTTCCTTCTCCGGAAGCAAACAGATCCACAAGGGTCCAGTTTTCCCAACACCATTAACAGACAGTCCTTTCCCCATCGGATATTCTCACCTACAGTTGACTGTAGACGCGTGGGTTTGTTTCTGGGCTCTCCTGTGCTGTTGGCTGGTCGTGTGTGTTTTTAACGCCTGTGTGTTAGTTTTGATTACTCTACTTTGTAATGTAATTTGCAATCAGGGCGTGTGATGGTTCCAGCTGTGTTCTTCCTCAGGCTTCTGTTGACTGTTCCGGGTCTTTTGTGGTTCCACCCAAGTTCTAGGATTGTTTTTCCATTTCTGTGAGAAATGCCATTGGCATTTTGATGGAAATGGCATTGAGTCTATAGATAGCTCTGAGTAGTGTGGACATTTTAACAATATTAATTCTTGCGATCTGCGAACATGGGGTTTCTTTCCATTTATCTATGTCTTCTTCAATCTCTTGCATCAATCTTATAGTTTTTGCCGTATAAATCTTTCACCTCCTTGGTTAGATATATTCCTAAGTGTTTTATTGTTTATCCTGCTATTGTAAATGGGGTTGTTTTCTTTATTTCATTTTCAGAGGGTTCACTGCTAATGTGTAGGAATGCAACTGATTTCTGTCGATTTTGTATCCTGCAACTTTACTGACTTGTTTTCTTGGTTCTAACACTTTTTCAGTGGCATCTTTAGGATTCTTGTATAAGATCGTGCCATTTGTAAACAGAGGCAATTTTACTCTTCCTACAAAATTGGACAACCTAGAGGAAACAGATAACTTCCTAGACACATATGAGCCATAAAGACTGAATCATGATGAAATAGAAAATCTGGAGAGATCAATAATGAGTAAGGAGATGAATCAGTAATCAAAAAACTCCCAAATAAAGAAAATCCCAGGACCAGGGAACTTTATGGTGAATTCTACTAAACATTTAAAGAAGAATTAATGCCGATCCTTCTCAGCCTTTTCCAAAACATTGAAGAGGAGGGAACAGGCCCAAACTTACACTATGAGGCCAGCATGACTCTCATATCAAAGCCAGGTAAGGAAACTACAAGGAAAGAAAACTATAGATCAATATCCTTTAAATATATATAAATGCAAAAACCCTCAATGAAATACTAGCAAATTGAATTCAAAAGCACATTAGAAGGACAGACACCATGATGAAGTAGAAAGAATGGCTTATTCCAGGGGTGTGAGAATAGTCCAACATACACAAATCAATAAACGTGATAGACCACTTTGGTAGAATGAAAGACAAAAATCATATAATTATCTCAATAGGTGCAGAAAAAGCACCTATTAGGTGCACAAAATTCAACAGCCCTTCATGGTAAAAACTCACAAAAGTGTGTGTACAGAAAGAATATACCCCCACATAATACAGGCCATACATGACAAGCCTCCAGGTAACATCATACTCAATGGTGAAAAGTCAATTTCACCATCGATACAATGGCTCAAAGGTGATTATATTTATGCATCCATAATCTGACAGGTTGTTACTATCATGATTTTGAACCATGTCAGTTCAGACATGAACAAATTATTCTGTCAGTTTATGAATAAGGACAACAAATTACTTTGTTTTACTTTTACTTATTCATTGACTGATAACCTTCCTTTCTTTACACTGACCTGTTTCTGACCTATGTCATTTCCTTCTCTCTGTAAAACCTCTTTTAAAATTTCTTGAAAGTCAGGTCTACCAGCAACAAATTCCTTCAACTGTGTTTGTCAGTGAAAATCTTTATTTCTCCTTCACTTTTGAGGGATAATTTTGCAGGATACACAATTCTAGATTGGTGTTTCTATGCACTCCCCCCCCCCCCAACACCCACCCCACTCTCTTATTTCTCATAATAAAAATGTGTTTCTGAGGTTACAGAGATGCTGATTCAGTACAACTGAAGTTTTCACCAGGCGTCACAAATGATGATGAGGGCCCCATCTTGAGAAGCACTGATGATATCCTTAAGCTTCATTCATTTACCAAATCACATCATCAGAGACTCTACATGTGGACCAGTTACTGTGATTTACCACAGAAGTGAAGTCACACAATTATAACTCACTTTTCTTTCCTGGTTCTTGTGAGCGATTATTCTGCGGAGTGTACCCCACTTCTTGCTTGCGTGGTTTCTGAGAAATCAGATATCATCCTTGGGTTTGCTTCTCTATAGCAACGTTTCACCCCACTCCGGATTCTTGCAAGATATTTTCTTTATCTGTGATTTTATACAGTTTGCACATGACGTGCCTAAGTGTGGGTTTCGTGAGCATTTGCCTCCTTAGTATTCTCTGAGCTGCCTGGATCTGTGGTTCGGTGTCTGACGTTAATATAGGGGAAATTCCTAGTCATTACTCATTCAAATATTGATTCTGTTCCTTTCTCTCTTTCTCCTTCCGGTGTTCCTGTTATACATACTAGTTGTCCCACAGTTGGATGTTGGGACTTGAGTATCCCAACCTTGGATGCTCTGTTCTGTTTAGTCTTTTTTTTTTTTCTCCTTTGCTTTTTTTGTTTGGAAGTTTCTGTTGACACATTCTCAAGCTCAGAGATTCTGTTTTTAGCTGTGTCCAGTCTACTAAAACGCTGATCAAAGACATCCTTCATTTCTGGTATAGCGTTTTTGATCCCTGGCATCTCTTTTTGATTCTTTCTTAGAGTTTCCATCTTGCTGTTCACCGCTCTTGTATGCTGTCTACTTGATCCATTAGAACCCTTAGCATATTAATCATTCTTGTTTTATTTTTTAATTTTTTCACATTTTTTATTTTAGGGAGAAAGAGAGACAGAGAGCGTCAGTGGAGGAGAGAGGTGGGGGGTGGAGAGAGAGAGAGAGAGAGAGAGAGAGAGAGAGAGAGAGAGAATCCTAAGCAGGCTCCAAGCTCAGTACA
Organism: Panthera onca; assembly: GCF_046562875.1. Classification (NCBI taxonomy): domain Eukaryota; kingdom Metazoa; phylum Chordata; class Mammalia; order Carnivora; family Felidae; genus Panthera; species Panthera onca. Next base: position 2,877,124 of record NC_138346.1, on the reverse strand, counting down.
GAGACCAACATGGGGCTTGATTGCATGACCCTGGGATCACCACCTGAGCCAAAATCAAGAGTCGGATGCTCGACCAACTGAGCCACCCAGGTACCCCTCATTCTTGTTTTAAATTTCCAGTTTGATAATTCCAACACCCCTGACATATCTGGCTCTGATGCTTGCTCTGTCTTCAAACTTGTTTTTTGGCTGTTAGTATGCCTTGTAACTTTTTATTGCCAGCCAGACGTAATGGACTGGATAAAAGAAACTCTGGTAAATAGGCCATTAGTGATATGGCGGTGAGGGTGGGGGAGGAAAGTGTTCTACAGTCCTTTGATCGGGTCTCAGCCTCTCTGTGAGCCCGTGACTCTGGACTGTGACCTTCACAGGTGTTTCTCAGGTTTTCTTTCTCTTTATGTGGCCAGAGTTGGCTGGAGTTGGCCACTTCCCTTCTCCCATGTGGATGACTAGAATGGATTGGAGTTGGGTATTTTCCCTCCTCCGGAAAGTTAGGCTCAGATAATACTCCATCAGGTTAGGCTCTTGTTAAATAGTTTTTCCTGAGGGGAGGTCTTGTTAAGAAGAACAGATTGTCTTACGTATCACAGAATGGTTCCTCTCCTCCCCCTGCCAGAAGCATGAGGAGATTTTCTCCCATCTTCATTGTGAGAGCACTGTCCAACTCCTGGACGTAAAACTCACAAAAATGTAGGGGCCCCTGATGACTGGATCTCCCTGGAGGCATTTTTTTTTTTTTAACATTTATTTACTTTGAGAGACAGAGAGAGATAGAGTGTGAGCAGGGGAGAGGCAGAGAGAGAGAGGGAGACACAGAATCTGAAGCAGCCTCCAGGCTCCGAGCTGCCAGCACAGAGCCCGACACTGGGCTTAAACCTCTGAACCGTGAGATCATGATCTGAGCCAAAGTCAGACGCTTAACTAACTGAGCCACCCAGGGACCCCTCCCTGGAGTTTTAAACCTCAGGCTTATCTGCACGGAGCCTCCAGAAATTCATGTTACAGTTCAGGTTTTTCTGCCCTGGCTCTGGTTTCCACAGAGGTTTCTGCTGATGGAGTTCAGCCCTGTGCCTGCCTGTCGGTCTCTCCAAGGTTCTGAGTGGCGGTTTGCTGTGACCACACTTCTCTGATGGATCCAGGAAGCGGTGTTGCTTTTTCAGGTTGTTCAGCTTTGTACTTGCTATTATAGGGTGCAGCTACACCTTCCAGGCTCCTTACATGCTAGATTGGAAGCTGGATGTCCAACGTGGTCGTTTTTGTTTGTTTGTTTTTTTAGTTTTTAAAAATGTATTTATTTTGAGAGAGAGAGAGAGAGAGAGAGAGAGAGAGAGAGAGAGAGACAGTGAATGGGGGAGGGGCAGGGAGAGAGGGAGAGAGACAGAGAATCCCAGGCAGGCTCTGCACTATCAGCATGAAGCCGGATATGGGGCTCGAACTCACCGACAGTGAGATCGTGACCTGAGCTGAAACCAAGAGTCAGATGCTTAACTGACTGAGCCACCCAGGCGCCCCTCATCGCCGTCTTTTTAAGTGTCTTTGTCTATGATGAGAATGTGTAGTTTCTGTAACAAAATTATTATTTTAAATATTAAATTTAAAAGGAGGGTCATACCTTTGACCCCGTGCTTATGGTTTTGGTTAAAGGGAGACAAGCTTTATGAACAAAGATGTCTGTGGTGGTCGTCCAGAAGACTTGGGAGGGTGCAAGTGTCTGATGGGAGGAGAATGCTTGCAGAAATGACAGTGCAACACAATAATGGCATGCAAAGGCCGAAAGTAGGTTTGAAAAGAGGTTTAAAGCAACATGAAAAGACATGGCCTGGGCTTGTAAATTCAATCAGTGTTTCAAAAGTTTTATAGATTCCAAATTTTCCATATATAAATACTTGTTAATTTATATTTAGAAAAAATGTTATAAAATGTCACATCTTGGAAGGCCTCCCTTGTCTCCTGCCCTCCCTCAGTGTCCCCCCCGCCCCTAGTGGCTGCCTTATTGTGGCCAGGCCTCCCTGCCTTTGAGGCCTCTGTCGGGCTGAATCCCCCCGCAAGAAGGGCTTGTGTCAACTCCCAGCTGAGCCATAGGTAGTAGATTTTGGGTCAGGTCCATCCACTGGGGGGAAAGTGGTTTCTGTGGTTGCCCTGGGTTCTACTGTTCAGTTCGGCAAATTTCCTCATTTCCTGTCACCGTGCTATCAGCCCAGGCTTCTGTCTGATCCGTGGCTCTTCCATTCTTCCAACAAAATAACCGAAAACAGCCATCAGCTGGTTTTTGAATGACTGAAAAGCCATGAGGCCCTCTGGCCAAGACAAACAGGCCGATGGGGCTCTCAGTCCTGGAGTGGTTTGGACGGCAGGGCCAGGGTGGGGGGCCGTGCAGGTGGAGAGCCAGTGCCGGGAGATAGCAGCGTGGCGGCCCTTGGGCGATGGGAGCGGGTCTCGTTGGCGGGCTAGGGGAGGCGCAGCTGGTCGGGGAGGCTGTGTCCACGGGGCGGGCACGGTCCCCTCCCACATGTGGGTCCAAGGCGCTCCCGCAGCATTCCCGCTTTGATGACACATTTCCCAGTTGGAAGGAAATCAATCCATGAAAATCTGCCTCCGACTCCTGCTCTCTGCTCAAAGCACAGCAGCCGCAGAACAAGCCGGATCTCGGGCAGATCACGGAGCCCACGAGCTCTCCATGTGAATGCTTTCAAACATAAAAGGCAGCATACTGGCCTCTGGCTTGTGTCTCGAGCCTTTGAGTGAGCAGCTCACCCGCCAAGCACGTGTTCCGAATGGCTGGTTTGCCTGGCAGGGGATAGCTCTTTGTAGATTCAAACTCTCGATTACTACCGGAAACTGTCAGGCCTCTGGTGATTTGGGAAGTCAACCCCTCCCAGGCTTAATTGCGAACCCATGTGACTCCCTGAGCTGCAAAGAGCACATGCTGGCTGTCGAGTGAGAGAGAGCGTGGCTCATGTGGCACTGTTTCGTGTGGTAGCGTAGGCGTCCCTGAGAACAGAGCCTGGTGTCCGTCGCTGGTCTGGGGTCGGGGGGAGTCAGAAGAAGATCGGGGCCAGAAGGGGAGCTGATAAGGGGTTGGTGAGCAGGGCCCTGCTCCGCCTGGGGCTCAGCCTGGAAGCCGTCCGAGTTGCCGCTGGGTGTCTCACAACTGACCCCCGTCCTTCGTCGCCCTGGCTGTCAATCCCTGGTACCTCTGGGCTGCCCTACCCGGAGCTAAGTCCGTTCCCATGGCCGGAAAAAGCCCCCCAGCAGAGCAGCAGACAGAGGGCCACCTGGGTGGGCATGCATGGAGACTGGCCGCTGCTGAGTGGGTAGAGTGTGTGTGGGGCATACGTGTCTCTATGATACCCTTCCTCCCTCAGAAGCAGCGAGAGCCTGGACACGTGCAGGCAACTGTGTTCTAGATGATTCCCCAACTCAAACTCAATCCATTCATTCAGTTGTGGAGTACCAGCCGGGGGCTGGGCAGTGTTCGGAGGCCGGGGGAATGGCAGGAAACAAAGAGATGAGCCCCCCACCCCCGCCCCACCCTGTGTCTCGGGACTTCCACGCACATAATCAATAATGTGAACCACATAGCTGGAAGACCATCACGAGAGCGACCCAAAAAAGAAGAAGAAGCGGGGGTGGGGCAGGGGGCAGGATAGAGGCTCCAGTGTTAGATGGGGCTGGGGGCTCTCAGAGGGGCCGTGTGGGGCTGGGGGCTCTCAGAGGGGGCCCGTGTGGGGCTGGGGGCTCTCAGAGGGGCCCGTGTGGGGCTGGGGGCTCTCAGAGGGGGCCCGTGTGGGGCTGGGGGCTCTCAGAGGGGCCCATGTGGGGCTGGGGGCTCTCAGAAGAGGCCATGTGAACCAACATGGGAAGCTTCACCACTGGGAGATCTGGGGGCCATTTGAGTGGTGGCCGGGGACCACGAGAAGTGCTGTCAGTGCGGCACCTTCTGGGGTTTTCAGTGCCACCTGGTCTGGTCACATGGGGGTGTCCTGCTGTGTGTGGGCCCCGGGAACAGACGGGCCACCCCGGACCTCACCCACTGGACGAACCCAACATCTTCCCTGTTGCATGAATCACACACCCACCGTGGAGACTCATCCATCACGCGTCCTCTGCTGGAAGCCTGATCACGACTGAGAGTTCAAGGAACACAGGGGTCAGCGCCGGGGCGGGCAGGTAGCCATCTGTAAGATTAATTAGGGAAATTTTCCACCAAATGGGAGTTCTTGAGCCTGAGCCTATGGACTAGTTTCCTCGGGTTTCTGTAACAAATCACCACAAATTTTGTGGCCTAAAACAACAGAAATTTATTCTCTAATAGTTCTGGAAGCCAGAAGTCCGAAATCAAGTCGCTGGCGGGGCCGTGTCTGCCCTGAGGCTCTAGGGAGAGTGGCTCCATGCCCCTCTCCTGGCTCCTGCTGTCGCCCGCAGTCCTTGGCGTCCCTTGGTTTGGGGTGCGCCTGCCCGTCTCTGCCTGTCTTCTCATCAGCCTCTCCGGGTGTCTCTTCCCTTCCTCTTCTTTATAAAGGCACCTGTCGTTGGACTTGGGCTTACCTTAATCTATGGATGATCTCATCTCGAGATCCTCAACTGCATCTGCGAAGACACTTTTTCTGAAAAGGGTCACCCTCACAGGTTATGGGTGGACATGTCTTTTGGGGGCCACGACCACCCTCTGCAGCTTGCCTGGGAGGCTGAGAAAGAAAAAGCCTTGAAAAATGATTTTCTACCTTTCAACCAGTTAATATGGAGCTGGTCTCAGGGTAGCCCCAGGGCAAATGCAGAGGCCTGGAGGGGCCGCCCTGCAGGCACGGGCAAGACTGGGGTCCTGAACTTTCTGCTGCTTACCCGCCTCCCACATCGGCCCCCCTCTGCCCTCCCCCCACACCCTCTGCCAGACTGTTTAAGCAATTCTTTCTCTGGCAGTTGTCCAATGGACGGGTAATATCATGAAGGAAAGAAAGAAGAACCCCCAAGTATAGCATTTGTGAGATTTGTGACCTCAGGCAAACAGCTGTGAACACCTCTGTACCTCATCTTGCCCGTCTGTGAAATGGAGACAATTTCTGCTTTATCCACTTTATTCTTTTTAAAAAATGTTTATTTATTTATTTTGAGAGAGAGAGACAGAGAGAGAGAGAGCACACTTGTAAGAGGAGCAGGGGGTGCAGAGAGAGAGAGAGACGGAGAGAGAGAATCCTAAGCAGGTCCCACACTCATCATGAAGCCTGATGTGGGGCAAAGCCAGACGTGGGGCTTGACCCCACGAACCATGAGATCACAACCTGAGCTTAAATCAAGAGTGGATGCTTAACTCACTGAGCCGCCCAGGTGCCCCTGTCCACTTTCTCTTTGGTCAGGGATGAGATACAAACCTACACCGAAGTGTTCTGGAAGTGATAAGGTGACCTGAAAGTCTTAGCTCATTAGAGACTCAGGCTTTTCAGCTGTAAAATGGAACACGTCCTCCTATCATTGAATTCTTTGATGATTGCCTGGGACGACTGTGTGATAAAAGCTGATATATTAAAGGTGTTAGGCAATATCAGTTACAATAATAATACTTCAAAGTCGCTGTTACCCCTCCAGGATAATGTTTTGGCTTTTAAAATTAGTTTAACTATTACATGCTTAGAAGAAAAAAAAGCAGAAAATAACAGGTGAAGCAAAAGTAAGAAAAACATTACATTGATCAGAGATAGTAATTAATATTTTGTTGTAGATCATTCCAGGTTTTCCCCTAAGTATGACTATATGTAATTACTTTTATAAAGTTTTGATCAACACGTATATTTTCAAAGCATTATTTTTAATGCTTGTCCAGAATTCTAACTCTTTATTATTGAATGTTCAGGTTGATTTTGCTTTTGTTTTTTGCTATAATAATGCTGATAAGAACATGCTTATAGCTAAATCCCAGCAACTGAAGGTTAATCTGGTCAAAGAACAAACTAGAAATGGAAATGTCAGGTCAACTGATGTGCATATATATATATATTTTTTAATTGTGGTACAATATATATAACATAAAATTCCCATCTTAGTCATTGCTGTTTCTTCAATATTTATTTTTTTAGATATATTTTTAAAATTTTAATGTATTTCTTTTTGAAAGAGAGAGAGAGCATGTGCAAGCGGGGGAAGGGCAGAGGGAGAGGGAGAATCTTAAGCAGGCTCTGTGCTCAGTGTGGAGCTCCACATGGGGCTTGATCCCACACCTGCAGGATCATGACCTGAGCTAAACTCAAGTCGGACGCTCGACCGACTGATCCACCCAGGCGCCCCTTTAATTTTAAGATGTGCACTAAATACATCCACACTGTTGTGCAGCCGTCACCGGCACCCATCTCCAGAGCCTTCTCATCCTGCATAACTGAAACTTTGTCCCCATTAAACACCCCCTCCCCCAGCCCCTGGTGCCCCCACTCTACTTTCTGTCTCCATGAGCGTGACTCCCCGAGGGACCTCATGTAGGTGGACTCATACACTACTTGTCCTTTTGTGACTGGCTTGTTTCACTGAGCACGGTGTCCTCGAGGCTCACTCACGCTGTAGTGGACGTCAGAGTTGGCTTCCTTGTTTTTTTTTGTTTAATGTTTTTATTTATTTTTGAGACAGAGAGAGACAGAGCATGAGCAGGGGAGGGGCAGAGAGAGAAGGAGACACAGAATCCGAAGCCGGCTCCAGGCTCCGAGCTGTCGGCACAGAGCCCGATGCGGGGCTTGAACTCACCGCGAGATCATGGCTTGAGCCGAAGTCGGACGCTCAACCGACTGAGCCCGCCGGGCGCCCCAGAGTTTGCTTCCTTTTTAAGGCCGAATAATGTCCCATTGCACGTACAGACCGCGGTTGGATTATCCGTTCATCCTTCAGGGGACACGTGGGCTGCTTCTACCTTTGGGCTATTGTGAAAAAACACTGCAGTGAACACGGCTGCATAAATATCTCTTGACTTCCTGCCTTCAATTCTTTTGGGCATACACTCAGAAGTGGACGTGCGATATCATGTGGGAACTCTGGTTTCACATTTTTGAGGAAACATCGGACCGTTTTCCGCACTGGCCGCACCACTTCACCCTCCTGCCAACTGTGCACAAGTCTTTCCATTTCTCTACATCCTCGCCAACACCGGTTCTTTTCTGAGTTTTTGGTCGTAGCCATCCGAAGGGGTGTGAGGGCTGGTGTGCATAATTTGAAATTGATCGCCCAAATATTCAGCAGGGAAGTAATACTTTGCACTCTTACCAACACTGGATAGAACAATGTTTCCCGCCATCGTTATGGGTGCACAGCGTCACTGCCGGCTTTCTGGTGGGCATTTGCAAGAAGAAGCATAGGCATGGAGACCTGGGCCCAGAGGACCGTGCCTGCCGCCTGCGGGAAGAACCACCTGGCCACTACCGCACTCCCAGCTGCTGGGCCCTCTCCAGCTTAAGGACCCTGTGTTCGGGCCACGCCTGAATCGTGGCCCCCTGGATTACAGCTCCCGAGTTATCTGTCTGATGTGCACCCTGAAACCCTTATAAGAGGTGAGAGAGGTTCCCCTGAAGACCAGGAATTAAGCCGAGCGTCCCCAGGAAGCAGATCTGGGACCTGCCCGAAATCTGGGTTAGCCTGTGAGGGAGAAAGAAGTCTAGCCGACGAACGGCTTCTGTCCCACTTACACACGAAGTCGTGATTGCGAGGCTCCCATCCCCCAAGCCTCTTAAACCTTCACAACTTAAAACCAGGCTGTAGGCAAAACGGTGTAACAGAGCTGCCCCCAGGACACTCCGTTCCCCTAACTGAAGAAATGGTGAACATTTGGCTGTCACTGGATCATTTCAGTGCTCTTGACACACAGGAGATGTCACCTCAAAACGGAGCCACTGCCGCCATTTTGATTTCGTTGCTGAATTCCGGGAACTGGCAGTTATTTCCACATGATGTGGGAATCGGTGGCTAATTGAGATGAAAAGAGGTTGTTTGGATGGAAGACATGCATGTGGTTTTGCAAACAGATGGCTCCCAGTGACTTGTCCCATGGCCCTCACTATCAGCCAGCTAGGTCCACTCCTTGCTTGTGGCCTTCTGGGCGGTCCTGCTAGATTTTCTCCCCCAAAGCCAGAGGGCCAGTTCTCCGTCTCCTCTGTGAACAGGGGTGGGTCCAGCCTCTTTACAACACCGTCAACCCTCTGTGTGGTGGATTCCGCATTTGCAGCCTGGCCTACTTGCGAACATTGATTTGTGACCCCAGATTCAACGCTCGTGGTGCCGTTGAGCTCATTTGTGGGCAGGCGCAACAGGGTGGAAAGTGTGAGCTGCTCTGTGCACACGTTCTCAGTGGAGGCCAAATGGGGGAAACGCTGCCTCCCCGTTTTCGCTCTGATACTGTGAGCACGTATCCTTTTTGCTGTCTGTTTAGTGCCACGGTTTTCACATTTTTGTGCCTTTAATGGTGATTTTGCCGTTTGAAAGGCCCCCCCAGCCCAGTACTGAAAAACTGTGTGTGTTCCTGAGCACAAACCGTGATGTGTTCAGAAGATTCGAGTGTTAGATGAGCTTCTTTCAGGGCTGAGTCACAGAGCCGTTGGCCGCGAGTTCAGTGCTATGGGCCAACAGCATATATTAAATGAGGTGTCCTTCAGTAGAAAGCCACATAGAACCAGGTTGTGTGTTGATCGGTGGATGAAGATGTTGCAAACAGAGGCTCCCAGGAACCTTCTGGTTCAGTGTTCACCGGCACACGACTGCTGCGAGTACCAAGAATGGACCGTGTTTTGTCTGCATTACCAGAATGTATCCGTGTTTGCTTGAAGACTTGAAGCAAGGTTTTCACTGTCGTTCCACTGCCATTGCACTTCTAGGTCTAATACTTCAAGTACTTTGAGCACGTGGAGGACTCCTAGTACTTCTGGTACTCCTAACACGTGGAACCCACTCCTAGTACTCCTGGGACTTATGTCACTTCAAGTACTCCTAGTACTTCTAGCATTTGGAGCACTCCTAGTACTCCTAGTCCTTCTAACGCTTAGAGCACTCCTAGTGCTCCTGGTACTCCTGACACGTGGAGTACTCCTAGTACTTCTAGCACTGGGACACTCCTAGCACTCCTGGTACTATCACTTCAAGTACTCCTAGTGCTTCTAACATTTGGAGCACTCCTAGTACTCCTAGTCCTTCTAACGCTTAGAGCACTCCTAGTGCTCCTGGTAATCCTCACATGCGGAGCACTCCTAGAACTCCTGGGACTTCTATCACTTCGAGTACTCCTAGTACTTCTAACATTTGGAGCACTCCTAGTACTCCTAGCACTCTTAACACGTGGAGCGCTCCTAGTACTCCTGAACACGTGGAGCACTCCTGGTACTCCTGGTACTCCTGACACGTGGAGCACTGAAGTACTTCTACACGTGGAGCACTCCTAGTACTCCTGGGACTCCCAACACGTGGAACATTCTTAGTACTTCCAGTGCTCTAACACGTGGAGCACTCCTAGAACTCCTGGCACTCCTAACACTTGGAGTACTCCTAATTCTCGTGGTACTCCTGACACGTGGAGCACTCCGAGTCCTTCTGATACTCTAACACGTGGAGCACTCCTGGTACTCCTGACACTTGGAGTACTCCAAGTACTCCTGGTACTCCTGACATGTAGAGCACTGAAGTACTTCTACACGTGGAGCACTCCTGGTACTCCTGGGACTCCTGACACGTGGAGCACTCCCAGTGCTCCTGGTACTCGTGACACATGGAGCACTCCTAGTGGCTCTAGCGCTAGCTTTCTGCTCTGCCCCATTCCTACCTCCCAGGGCACCCGCAGCCTGTGTCAGGTCCCAATCGCTCGACTAAGTGGACCTCAAGATTCTTAACCAATTACATCTGCAAAGCCCTATTTTTGAATGAAGTCCTGTCCCGAGATTCTGGGTGGAAACAAGATTTTGCGAGGGACCAGTCAGCCACCGCGCTGTCGTGTGGAGACCTGGCGTCCCAGTGGTAGCAAACCCACTGGCTGTGCACTCACCCATCCCCGTTCTGGGAGAGCCAGACCACAGTTTGGCTTGTAATGGCAACGAGCCCAACCCCAGGCAGGGAACAGGATTAGTCTACGGCAATCGAGGGAGCCCTCTTCCCTGCTATTCCAGATCCCTTTAGGCTGGGTGGGGGGATATGCGGCCCAGTCTCTCTCCTAATGCTGTACAGCTTTATGTGCTGATGGGGGTTTCTGAGAAGGTTAGTGCTTTCCTGTCATGGAGGCAGATGGGCTTAGCACAGCTCCCTGCCTCCTCCCCATCTTCCTGCCTGGAATCCAAGTGCGATGACCGGTTCCACAGCAGCCCCTTGCAGCCGTGAAGAAACGAGTACAGGGCAAGGCGACTTTGATGGGATGGTCAGCGGAAATAGCAGACAGAGACTCGGTCTGTGGGGGCGTCACTGTGCAGCCAGACCTGCCTCTTGTGTCCTCCTTATGTGAGGAAAACAGGTGCCTGCCGCCGAGACAGCTACTTGTTCACCGAAATCTTTCCCCTTCTTTCTGGACACACAGCTGGACTGCATTTCCCATGTGCTCTTACAGTTAGGTGGGGCTGTGGGGCTGGGTTTGAGCCAACGGAATGCAGCAGGGGCCCCCAGATGCCCCCATGGTGCCTTTCCAGCCTGTCTGTCCTTTGCCTGCTGGGGAGCGTGGTATGGCCGGGCTCAAGGTGGGTGAAGGCAGCTGTGTCTGAATTGCTGGGAGCAGCATGCCCACTCATCAGAAATGCCTGCCTTGGATGGTTGTAGGAACAAGCAATCCGCTTCTGTCATGCCAGAGCCATTACGCATTGTGAGGTCCGTTGTTGTGGTCCGTGATATGCTAACAAAAGTAAGGGGCCAGGAGGCCCCAAGTGCGAGGTGGCCCCTGCAGACGGAGGTTCCGATATGGCCCCTGCCGTGTGCTTTTGCGGTGGGCAGAATCCCTTGCCTGCTAAACTAATCCTGCGTGGCCATCCCTGGCCTGGCCTGGCAGGTAACCTGCCCGTGGCCACACCTGCTTCCTGGGCTGGACTTCTGCTCGACAGCCGTTGGCTCTGATGCTTTCTGCTAGGGCAGTGGGGTGCTGTGGTCAGCGGCTAGGCCTGGACCCTGGCCGCCTGGCCTGCCTCGTGCCCCCTTGGCCAAAACCTGCGACCACTCTGAGATCCCGCTTCCTCCTCGCAGCTGGGATCCCCCCGTGGACGCCTGGGGCGAGGGTTCCAGAGACGGTGCTCGTTCGGGGCCCTGTACCTTGTGGGCACTCAGTGGTGTTACAGGAAACCTCGAGGCAGAGCCTCAGGGAGGCCTCAGCACCTTCTGGGACATGTGACGTCCCCGAGAACTTGGGCAGTCAGCGGCAGATGGGCCTTTGGGGGCGGCCGTGGCAGGACGGAAAAAGCACTGCCCAGACACACTTCTGGAAGGTGAGGCATGTCGCCAGCTGTGACTAGTAGGCAACGAGGGGGCGCTCAAGTGTGCTCATTCTTGTTCCCACCTTAGAGGAGCGGAGATTCAGAGCGGGCAAGTCCAGGGCCAGGTGTCACGCAGCCAGGATGGGGCAGCATGGAGGTGGGGCTCGGGGCTCTCAGCCCAGCTCGCCCGCTGGCTTTCTTCCCGCTGAGGATGGGCTGTAGGAGCGTCCTGCCGTCTGGGGGCGGGGGCGCCCCGCGACCTGGTGACCCAGGCCCACGACAGGCCCCGGGGGACACAGAGCAGGGACCCGCTCTGAAAGGGGCTGGCTGAGGCCGGCAAGCAGCCATAAGTAGCAGGCGGCTGGCCGGGCCGTTTATTCGTGCAGTAATCCCCGCAGATCCAGCCAGAGCCGCGGCCCCTGCGAAGCCGCCCAGCAAAGCGCGTGCTGGCCCAGTCTCCTCCGGCATCCACGGTACCCTCTCGGCTGTTTAAAGAGCTGGCTCTCAAATGTTCTTAATAAAACGTTTATATGTATCATGCAAGGTACAAATAAATATTTTAATGTGATTGGAAGAATGCAGAGAATTGTAAAATGTTGTGGAAGTCTTTCTCCTGATTGGCCGAGACTCCATCAACCCAGGTTTGATGTACTCTAATTTATGGGCGTGCAAAGCCGACGCTTTGGCATTGGGCGAGCCTGTTAATGCCGTAATGATGTTTAAATGCTGACAAATGAACTGCTTAGGCCGCACCTTCGACACCGAGGAAGGAACCGTTGGGGCTGGAAGGTCGGCCTCGCTCACGCTTCCCCTCCTTCCTCTTTGCTGCCGGGGCAGGTTGGGGGCTGAGAGGGGCGTGCGTGGGGGCCCGCGGGCACCCGTGGGCCAAGGGGTGGGCACCCGGGGAAAGGGTGGTGTTGTTTCCTTTTCGCTCTTGCCCCTGATTATGGACTTTCTCATTAAAACAACAAGGACCATGTCAGCTAGAAATGCCGGCACATGTTTTTACTTTTCTCGGCTGATAGAAGCCACATGTAGAACCTAGCCCTCCTTTCTTTCCCTCCAAAATGCAGCTAGGAGGAGCTGGTCCAGGGGTCCACCTCGTTGCTCAGCACAGAGCAGAGGCTCGGGGGAGCCCCGCTGCCTCCCTTCGCCAGGATGTGAGTTGCGCTTCTCCAGGCACCCCCTTTGCCGGCCCTGCCGGGGAGGCCGGCCCGTGGGGCGCTGGGCTAATTTTAACCTCCTGATGGATCACATATGGCTCCTGGTCGCCAGGTCCCCCTCTGCTCGCCCGGGCGGTGCGCTTTCTCGTGGCAGGGTGCAACCCAAGCCGACCTGACTGGTTATTTATAAACTCCCCCGAATGCCAAAGCGCCACGAATGATCCACTCCCCCCCGGTTCACAGGAACATATTTTCGGCATAACTCATCACTTTGAAGATGGGTCCAAACTTTTGTTCGCATTTATTGACAGGAAGTTGTTTTTCAAAGCTCAGTCAGCAGGCGGGCCCCGAGCCAAGTGGCTCCGGCACCTTCTCGAGCTGGCGCGGCTCCGTGGGGCCCGTGGCTTGTGCCTGCCTCCCACCCACCCTCTCCTTTCCTGTGCGGTTTGCCTGGAGGTTAAACAGAACATTTTTCCCCTTTGTAAGGGTCCTTCCTTTTTAAACTTTTTTTCCCCCTTCCTTTTAAAAAAGGAAAACCATTTGTTGGGGTGGAAGAGGCTCCTTTCCTCTGAAACCCTTCAAGGATTTCAGACTTCCAGTGTCCTGCACTGGCTGAGGGCTCCTTCCTGGGTGGGTTTGCCCTGGTCAGGTGCCCTCTCCCCCACACCTGCGGCTCGAGCGGACCTCGGAGGCCACTGAGGCCGGGCTCCCGTGGACACGCTGTGGTGGGGCCGTCCACCTCTTGTGCTCAGATCTCAGAGTCCCACGCTCTCCCCAGACCTCGCTCCCCTCCACTGGCCAGTGGGCTTTGTGGGGCCGCCTGGAGCAGGTCCGCCCCGTGGGCTCTTGCACAGCTCCTGCTCACCGCTCACGCTCTCCCTGCACGGCCAACCCGGCGCCTGTGACGCCCCGGTCCCCCGGGCCCCACACCTGCAGCTGTAGTCCTCCGCTGGACCGCTCCCCCAGTGCCCCACAAATATCCCAGATTGTCACACCCCTCTCTCAGCAGCCTCCCAGTGACCCTTTCCAGAAGCCCAGGATGCCCCAGCTTCCCGTCCCCAACTGGCCACCGAATGAAGCTTCCTTCGGTCTTACCCCCTTCCCTGCCCTCCCTCGTCACGGCCCTTTTCAGGTCCTCACTTCCCTTCTGGATTGTTCTCAGGCCTCAGAAGTTTTCTGCTCTGGGCCTCAAAGTCCTTGTCCGTAAACTGGGGGTAATGCTGGGGTGAGGGGCATCTCATGAATCGGTACTTAGTGCTTAGGACAGCTTGCAGCGGCTGTTGTGTTCTCGAAGGTCTCTGTCACCTTCCCGCTTGGACTCAGTCCATTCCGCACACAGCCCCCCTAGAGGAGCCTTCGAAACCTCAGCCCTGATTCTGCCATCTCGCCGCCTCTACTCCGTGACCGTGCTTGGTACCCGTGGGGTTCTGTCCCCATCCCGCACAGCTGGATGAGACCCCGGGATGGGCCGGGTGCCTGAGGGAATTAGGGATTAGGTGATCCTGCTCTCCATGCCGTCCCCTGGCTGGAGTCTTCTGATCCTTCCCAGTGATGGGTCACTTTAGTTTTTTGGTTTTAGCTTCAACAACGGCCCAGACCCCGAAGTAGACCTAGGTCTCTCTGCATCGCTCTGCCTCCAAACTTTTGAGCCCAGAGTGCTCTGGAAGCTAATCTTTTTCATGGCAGTGGGGAGCAGTGGGGAGGGGGCAATAATGGGAAAAATGGAAAGGGCCCACTGGGACTTGGAAGGAGTAGGGAAGGCAGCGGCTCCGGGATGGGCCGCGAGGGCCAGCCTCCGGGAGTGGACATGCCTGAGGTTTGGATCAGGGGCTTCTGGAAGACGGGGGTTCTCCCTCCTATGGCTCCGCCTGGGGATCCTGTAGCTGCCTGATGTGGGCACAGGGGGGCTTTGCTTCTGGAGACGGTGGCCTGGCTGTAGGGAGGCCAGAATGCAGGCGCTAGGTGTGGCCACAGCTGGCAGGGTTCGGCCCCTTCCTACGGCTGTGTTAACTTTGTTTTCAAATATTAGCAACGGGACAGACAGCCCGGCCCGTCGAGAGCCCTCGCCGAGCCTCCGGTGCTTAGGAAGAAAGAGCTGGCCGCAGTGACTACTCACTGACATCCGCTGGCCAGCAGCTAACTACCCGCCTGATGTGGGGCCGTCTGCCTGCCCGCCCTGAGTTTCAGCTTGGTGATCTGGGAAGTGGTGGTTGGACTGGCCGGTCCCGGCACATTCTGGGCAGGGCTCCACGCCCATCGCCGACCCTGGTGACAATGCCACCACTGAGGTGGAGGTGGCTGTGGCCAGAACCCGGTGGGTCTGAGGGCCCATCAGCCTCCTTGGGGTGGGCGTCACCCAGGTGCAGAGAAGGCACCATGGCCAGCGTGTGCCTGGGATGGTGGGGTGCAGCTGGCACCCCGGCACTCCTGTCCCCCACTGTCCTTGCTGCCGGCCTCTTGTTGGGGGGTCTCTGGGCTCAACACCACACGGCTGCCTCCAGAGGACGCCTCCTGCCTTCCCACCCCGGGGCCCCGCAGCCCCCCTTTCTCTTGGCATGGCAGCCCGGCCCTCTCTGGTCCCTTTCATCACTTTGGGGGGTACTCTGTCCACATTCTCAGGTGGAAATATTTAAGCCCAGTCCCCACAGCCACCCCTCTGGATTCCCTATCCCAGCGCTGTGCCCCCTGCAAATGGGGCCCACATGTACAGCGATGCAGGATGGAGACAGGCCCAGCCTGCCAAGAATGTGGTGGAAAGCCTCCCCGGGCGCAGGGATGCCTTGAAGGGAGCTTCGCGTGAGCCCACGGGGAAAGCAGCGTCTTCCTCTCGCCTGGAGCCGCTGGAGGAGACCTCCTCGGAGTGGGAGGGTCTCCGTGGCTGCCAGATGCTGCCACGTGGCGAGGGGACAGGAGGAAGAGGTGACGGGAGAGTGTGTGTGTGTGTGGGGGGGGGGGCACGCTGCATGACCCCCACCCCGCCTGCGGATTGGCCCCTCTTAGTGCGCTGACTTTGGCCCCCCCAAAGCCAGACTTGGTCTTCCCAGCTGCGCTTTCCCAGGCGGAAGGAGACGGAGATGACCTTCCTGCATCCCGGGGTCAGCACGGAAGGTCCCCGTCGACCTCGGCGGGCCAGTGCGTGTGGGCACCGCTGGCGTTTGTCTCGAAGTGACTTTAGGAACTTGCAATCTTGAGACGCGCTACATTCAAGTCCATCTGATCCCCACGGTGACTGCAGAGAATGACTCCAACCTCTGTGATGGGCTCATGGAGGTTCACTGTCTTTCCCGAGTCCATGGGGTCTCTGTGGCCACGGAGGCTCGGAACCTGTCCTCTCAGCCCACAGCCATTGTCTGCTTGTCCTGTTTGTGAGTGCCTTGGTGACTGGCCTGTGCCTTGTCTATCCTTTTGGTTCCAGAGTTGGGGAGAAGTGGCTGCGGATCAGGTGTAAAAATGGGCTGAGCTGGGCTTGAGTGTGACAGGGGCAGGGAGGCGGGGGGCTCTCCTCTTGGACCACCAGCCAGTCGGAGCCAGGACCCAGGTCAGCCCACAGACACGCCCCAGCAGCCAACCTTGGCCTCAGCTCGAGGGGTATCCCAACCACTCACTGCCAGAGCGATGGACAGATGGGTGAATCAGTGTTTGCGTGAGTGCCAAGAGTTCATGTTCACCAAAGATTCTGGGCTGGCTCGGAGCCCGTCTGTCTCTGTACCATCACCCTGGCCCTTTTGGGAGAGCATGAAATCGAGCCAGGAGGATGGGCGCAGAATTCCTTGGGAGAAACACACATCCATGCACTCACCACTCCCATCGCAGTGACCCAGTGGCCGCCTGCCTATCCCTGACACGTTGCACTTGGACCCACCCCTCCTACTTCATGCTCAGGTATCCAAGGAAAACCAGCCAACAACTACCATAGCACCAGTCAAAGGGAACCTCCTGGACCCCCCTTCAAATTCCTGCCTCACTCTGCAGGTCTGTGGGTCTGTCCCCCAGCTTGTCCGTCTCTGCTGGCCCCTGGGTCAGACAGTCCTGGGCTTCTGTTCCTTCCATTGGCTCTTGCCCGGCTGCTGCGCTGTGGCTCGCCTCCGGAGAGGGGCTCCCTGCTCAGGTCAGCCCCTGCCCCGGCCAGGGAGGTCTGAAGGGGCCGGCAGTCGATTCTTCCCCACGGCTCACTTCCTGTCGATGCACTAAGGCTTCCAGTTTTTGATGGGGAAAAGCCAGGAAGCCATGACTCAAATAGTAAAGCCTCTGATATTGGAAGCCACTGTTACCTCTTTCTCCTTGAGGAGAAATTTCAGGCAGTGCATCACCCCAGACAGATTGGGTGATACTGAGTTATGGTACAATGAAAATCATTCCTGCCAAGAGGGAGCAAATGCAGAGGCGGGGTGAGTCACAACAGCTCTCTGTGTCCCTGGCAGGCACCTCTCCCTGCAACCTGAACAGCCTGTGACACAGGTACCAGCCTGGACCCCAGCAAGTTCCCCCAAGACCGTGCCCTCTCCAGGGTTCAAGCCCCGCCTTCTAAGCCCCACCTCCCAATGCCTGGACACCTCTTGCTATCTTCTGGTTTATTTCCAAGCTCTGGACCGTCCACCCTTGACCTAGCATCCCTTGGCTAGAAATCACACAGTTTCCAGTTTAGGAAACCTTTTAAAACCTGTTTGGTTTAACTTTCAGTGTGGCTTGAGCTCCTATAGGTGGTGTCTGGGATGGTGTGACAGCAGGAGAACAGATTTGGGCTCTTACTCCTACTTTCAAGAATATATGAACACGTTTTCATTCTGCTAAAAATAGTCAAGTCCTGGCACTGCTGACCATAAAATGCCAACCGGGGGAAGGTCACTTGCTTAACCCCTGAGCCTTATTTTCTTCACTTATAAGGGGGGGCATGGTGACAGTAAACTTCCATAAGCTAAGGTGCATGGAAATGCTCTTTTCTTTAAAAAAAATTATGTTTATTTACTTTTGAGAGAGAGAGAGAGAGGACAGGGGAGGGGCAGAGAGAGAGGGAGACACAGAATCTGAAGCAGGCTCGAGGCTCCGAGCTGTCAGCACAGAGTCTGACGTGGGGCTTGAACCCATGAACCGCGAGATCATGACCTGAACTGAAGTTGGACGCTTAACCAACTGAGCCACCCAGGCGCCCCTGGAAATGTTCTTTAAACTGTAAAAATACTGGCTGATTTAAAAGTCACTGTTATGACCAAGGTGTTATCGACACCTTTTGTTAAGATGTGGGACTTAAGCAGAAAGTATCCCCTCTCATGTTCTAGAAACACCAAAAGGGGCAAAATCCTAGCATTGTGAGAGTCGAGAGACTGCTGCCTTATGAGCTGCTCTGTTTCCTCTCATTATTAATTTTGACATCTCGGAGTTCACTGACGTAAGCTGATTGTTTCTCCCTTGCCCCCCATCTCTCTTTCAAGAATTACAACGACACAAGAACCTCAATATCAAGACTGTGGGTCAGTGGCCTGGCAATGGGACGAGGAAGCTTCCTTACAAGATGGGAGGTCCCTGCATCACATGTATCTTCCATGAATAAACTAGGGATGGGTTAATGTGGATGTTAGAGCTTGCTTTATAATGTTTAAAATAGTTTAGTATTAATACATATTTTGTATTGCTGATGGTATTAATGACCCAGAAACACGAAAAATAGCTTGATGCAAAATGCCTGGGAATGTTGACCAAAATATGACAAATATAATAAACGCTACTCATAAAAAGTAACAGCAAGATCTTCTAAGGGCCCAAACCAAAGAGGGAATGGGAACAAGAATTATGTGGCAAAGAGGGGAGGTCAGGTAGCTTTGCATGTCTTTGAAACTAGTGAATTTTTGGATTTTAATGGTTGTGCAGAAATGCGAGATGAATCTTTGGGCTCGTAAGAGACTGAAGGTTAGAAAGGAGTTTTCCTGCTACACAAGTTTTCCTGCTCCTTTGAAAAAGTGGACCAGGAAAGAGTCCAGCCATGGGCCCAGTGACATGACAGAAACCTTGATAGACTTGGACTGGTTCTGCAGAGAAAAAATTGTTGCCTTTGATATTTGTAACTGGTGGCAGTCCTCAAGTATATGTGGGGATTAAACCTATACTATGTGAGTGGCACAGAGCCCCCAGTCTGGCAGACTGAGAGGAATTAACCCCGGGCAGGTAATAATTCCGAAACATCAGGCAGGACAAAACACAAAAGCCCTGTGGATGGACATGCAGAGTTCTCACAGACACACCTCAGTGAAGATGAGTTTGAATCCCAAAGTGCCAATCTGAGGAGAAAAATAAGCTCTGAGTAAGTTTGTAGATAGAGTACAAACTCTAAGAAGAGATCCCTAGGAGATTTGGGCAACAATGATCAAATAGCGATTATAAAATAACTGGGATTAAACACACAATGGAAGAATAAAAAGCTGTGAGAAAACGGCAGGCCCCCCACTGAAGGAAAATGAAAGGCCAGGGAGATTATAAAAGAACACAAGAGAACTTTTAGGAATAAAAAATGTAGAGATTGAAATTCAACAAAACCCTGAATGGTTAGGTTAAAAAGCAGATTTGATACAATGAAATAGAGAATTAGCAAGGTGGAATATCACCGTGAGCACATGGAAGTAAAGAAATGGAAAATTTGGAAGCAAGGTTAACAAATACGGATAAGAGGCTACGAAGGTCCAATAAAAGCACAATAGGAGGTTCAGGTGGGGTGCATAGGGAGGAGGAGAGTGAGTCAATACTCAACAAGAATTTTCCAAAATTGAAGACAGTCCTGAATTCTTTGATTCAGGGAACAAATAGCTCTAAGAAGGATAAAGAATAGGAAATTTACACCTAGATATGTAAGCTGTGTAAGAACGCCAAAGACAAGAGAACACCTTAAAAACACGCAGAAAGAAAAGATGATCTATGAAGGAATGCCAGTTAGTTTGGCTGCCACTTCTCAATAGCAACCAGAAGACTGTGAAATTACATCTTCAAAGTGCTGAGAGAAAACAGAAACCTCTTTCTAACTTAACTGTCATGCACGAATTATGGAGAAATGATGAAAAACAGAATTTATCGCTAACAGATTCTCTGAAAGAACTTCTAGGGATGTCCTTTAGCAAGCAGGAAATTGAACCCAGAAGGAGGGAGAGAACTGTGAGCAGAATGGTGAGCACATAAATTAGTAAACATATGGATAAATCTAAATAAAGATTGACAAAGAATGCAATAAGAATATCAATAACTTATTTTAAATTCATAAAAATACATAGGGTCTGAAATTCTAGATTAAGTAATGTGTAAAATAATCCAAGAATTCTAAAATCCTTGAATGATCACATGAAACAATGGATTAACTTTAGACTTTATCAAGTATACATGTTAAAATTTTAATTATGACTACAGGAGAATAGAGTAGAATTTGTCACTCTCAAAACAGTAAAGAAAAAAAAAGAAACCCTCTAGTTCTGTAGGACAAGGTCAGCAAACTTTTTCTCTCAAGGGCCCGATAGTAAACATTTTTGGCTTTTTGTGCCATATGGTCTCTGTTGCAATGACTCAACTCTGCCATTGCAGCATGAAAGCAAACTTTGGGAATATTTAAGCAAATGGATGTGGCTGCCTTCCAATACAGCTTTATTTGCAAAAACAGACACTGGGTTGGATTTTGGCTGAAGGCGGTAGTTTGCAGACCCTGCTCTAGAAGATAGGAAAGGAAGTAAAAATCTAAGAAGGTAGAAACCACAAACAAAGAGGCAGAAACAATCCAAAGAGGGTAGTGACTGCAGAAATGGAAATGGATCGTATTTGCCGGGGGAAGGCAGAGGCTGATAGATTAGAGCAATTTAAAAACATACTTTATGCTTTGAATGTGGCAAACACACAAGGAAAACAGAAAGGTGCAAAGTAGGCGTGGGGAAACAGACCAGTTCACCTCGTCTCAGCTCATGCCCTCCCTTTTCAAGATCCCTGCTCTAGCATCCATTTATCACAGTGTTCCTACCTGAGCACCTGATGTGCAATTTCTTTTATTTTCTTTCTATTTATTTTTGAGAGAGGGAGGGAGGGAGAGAGAGAGAGAGGGAGAGAGAACGAGTTGGGGAGGGGCAGAGAGAGAGAGAGAGAGAGAGAAAGAGAGAGAGAGAATCTGAAGCAGGCTCCAGTTGTCAGCACAGAGTCTGATGTGGGGCTTGAACTCACAGACTACAAGATCATGACCTGAGCCAAAGTTGGATGCTTAACCAATTGAACCACCCAGGTGCCCCTACAATTTCTGATGCAAAAGGATGAAAACAACTTTCTCCCATCCCTGTAGTGGCAATCGTTATTAGTGTTATTCCACTCAAAAATTTTACATACGACAATCAAAATCTAACAGAATTTGTATATGTATCTAAGTTTCTGTATATTTAACTGTATCTGTGTATCTAACTATCCATCTATATACCTTTGTGTCTGTCTATCTATCTATCTATCTATCTATCTATCTATCCATGTATCCTATCCACCCATCTATCTCACTATTGTTGGACTCCAAGCACTTAGTACAGTGCCTAGCATATGTTTGGCAAATATTTCTTGAATGCATAAAAGTATAAATATTAATTTCCTTCTCTTATTTGCTGTTATCTAAAACAAAGTATATCTTAAACTAGTATAATGTTATATATTAATTACACATCAATTAAAAAACCCCAAAGTTCTTCTTGCCAATGTGGTTTTACAATGTGACATTACTTGGTCCAAATGTAGCTAGCTAACCATGAGACTCAGGACACGCTTGCATTAAAATTTTTCAAGTATTGTCCAAATGAACAACATACAATGAGTAGCGTTGTAAATTTACTCATGTAATACACCACTGTACAAATGCAATGTTTATTTTTTCTGTAACCATTCCCTTATCACTGCACTGGGTTGCAGGAAAAGGCAATACAGTAGTCTGCAATACTTTCAGCAATCTCTCAGCTTCTATTTGCATGACTCTCCATTGTTAGAATGTCACCATCCCTGTCCTACTTGCCTCTGAGTTGGCACTGGAGATTGGGGACAGGTATATGGCAGGTCCTGTGGATCCCTGGAGCCTTGCTGGTCTCTGCTGCAGAGTGGCCCCTCTGCTGCCTGGACTGGTTCCCGTGAGGTGTTGCTGGTGTGTGTTTCTCTGAATGCTGTGGTAGGGTAAGTGTTGGTCTGCTTCTTGTTCTGGGTCCTGTTTCTGGTGGTTTCTGTGTTCACCCTGTGCTACCTGCAACCACCCAGCTACACATTAGAGACCCTCTGCACCCACACCTCATAATTTGGCCTGGACCCCTTTGGAAGCTTTGCTGCAGCTAACGCAGCCCCCAGCTTTCTCCCAATGACAACCTGCTGGCTCTGAATCCAATGCTCTTCTGTTATCCTGCAGAAAGCATGTAAGGTTGCCGGGTGTCTTTGATGGCACAGCCAAGCTGAGGAAGGCTCCCTGTAGTCATGCTGCTTGGCTTACAAAGGACATGACCACCTAGGATGGTCAGCACGCAGGAGCATCTTCTTCTGGGGGCTCCAAGTAGGAAGACAGGCAGGAACTCCTCCACCTTGGCATTCTCCCCAGCTTCTCAGACACACTCCTTCTCGTGATGGAATTTCAGTCCACCTGTTGGCCATCCGTTTCCATTCCTTCCCTCTCATTTTCCTACTTGCAATCCTCCTCTTGACAGGAGTGGGGAGTTCTCATCCTTTCTCTAGGTGGGGTAGGATCTCCTACCGAAACTGGATAGATTGACTCTTGAGTGCTAAGGCAGGAGAACAATTCAGGAAATCCTTTTTCTGTCTTGACACAGTCCTGCTTTCTTGCTTCAGATACAAAATGTTTACTTTTCGAGTAGGAGATGAATGTCTATAATAATCCTAATCTCTTTCCTTTCCTCTCTAGGGCAGGGGATGCCCCTGACTAAGGTAAGATGCCCAGACATGCGTGGGAAGGATGTACACAAATATATCTAAAAATATTTCATCCCTCTGACACTTGTAGATGAATCTTTGACTCTTGAAAATACATTTGGTTGCCTTCTGGTGATCTATAGACCTCAGTGTGAGAGAAGAAACTTGTTGATATTTACCTATTTATTTTGGCAGCTTCCTGAACTCTCATTTTTATAAATTGTCAGTTAGAAAATTATATCATTTGCCAATAATAATGATTGTTACCTCCTTCCCAATTTACTGGCTCTTGTTTTGCTTTCTTTTCTAATTGCATTGGCTAGCATTGCCAGAACCATATTTAATAGTAACAGTGAAGGTAGCTTTGTTTTGTTTTGTTTTGTTTTGTTTTGTTTTATTTTATTTTATTTTATTTTATTTTATAATGGGGATAGCTTCAACATTTCATCATTAATCAAGACATTGGCTTTGGGTTAAATTATAGGAAGATTTTATTTTTCTCTGCTCACAAGTTGAATGGTAGCATGTATCTCAACAACATCTTGGGAAGATTCTGGTAGCTTCCCGGTCAGTTTTGGTTATTAAAATCCATCTAATCTCTACTCCTATTTAAAGTTCTCTCTTCCCTCTTGCTGTGTTCAGTGGGCTTTGAAGTGAGGAGGGGTTCCAGCTTGCCCTTTTACTCTTTGGCCCACTCCCTCTTCCTCCTTGGAGTGTCCACTGGGCAGCGTGTCTGTCTTCTCCTCCCTTACCAAAACTGGAGCTCTATGCTTTCAGGAGTGGTGGTTGAAGAAGGAAAAATAAGGTATAGGTGTTGCTTCCCTACCTGCAGGTGTGCTTTTTAGGCTGTGGCCGTGTGGCTGGCTTATATTAGGCATTGATATCCTGTAGCGCAGGTGAGCAAATGCAGGCTTTTCTCGCCTTGCTGGGTATTTGCAAGTGCTTGGGTGCCCTCTGGCCTGTCATGCTGAATGGTTCTCTGACATGGGAGTGCAACTCTGTCATGGTCTTTTAGTAGGGTTGCTAGATTTAGCAAATAAAAGTTCAGGATGCCTAGTTAAATTTGAATTTTAGAAAAACAATAAATAATTTTTTAGCATATGTATGTCCCATGGGATACCTGGGATATATACATATATATATGTACATATATATGTATATATATGTGTATATATATGTGTGTATATATAAATGTTTATATATATATACATACACACATATATATGGAAAAAATTATTTGTTTACCTAAAATTCAAATTTAACTGGATATCCTGTATTTTCTCTGGCATCCCTACCTCTCTCACCTCTTCTTTTCAGCAGGCTTCCTTTTGGATGAACTTTGGTAGGACGGCTCTTGACTTGGGAGGTTCACGTTCTTGCTGTACTGTTTCATTCTACTCCTGTCTCATGGCCAGCTCTCCCCACTATGTGTTTCCCCTGCTCAGAACCTCATATTCCAAAAGTAGTCTAATCAGGAGATATGATGCAGTCTTCTCTGCTTGCAGGTAACCTCACTCTTGGAGTGTGTGTGTGTGTGCGTGCGTGTGTGTGTGTGTACACATAAAATGAAGAATGCATATTAAATTTTATCAAAAGCCTTTTTGGCATCTATTGAGATGATCATATGGTTTTTATCCTTTTACCAATTTACATGATTTATATTCATGGATTTCTTATATTGCATTCCTGGAATAATCTCTACTTGGTGATAGTGCATTTTTTTTCCCGAGGATCACTGTGCTTCCTTTCCCAGTTCTTTATATAGGAATCTGGTATGTATGTTTCATAAGATAAATCCGGGGAAGGAATTATGTTGGGTTCTAAAGAAATTGGAAACATTTCCACTTATCTTAATTAAAAAAAATCTTTTTTTACTATGTTCCCGAAGGCTATTTAACATAGGAGTTATGTGTTATTTGAAAGCTTGAAATCAAGTTCAGTAAGACCATCTTCACCAGGGACTGTTTTGAGGCAGATTTTGCCCTTTTTTGCTTTTTACTTTCTTCCTTTTTCATTGTTCTTTTCAAATGCCTGAGGGAGGATGGCCTCCCTTCTGTGGACTCAGTTTCCAAGGGGAGGACTCCTGGTTTCTGCTGTCACTGCCTCGCTCACTCCCTGTTGAGGGGCATTCCGGGTTGGTGGGTAGTGATGTGGACGTCTCCCTGTGGACTCTTGCTAGCCTGTTACCAGGGGCTCCAAGTGCAGAGTGTTTATCCCTCTCTCCTCCAGATGAAGGCAAGGTCACGGTGTGGGTGATGGCACCCTCAGCTGGACCACCTGAGGTCAGGCTTGGGGGATGGCAGGTGTGGGAGGTGTCAGGAAGACTTTGGGGCTGTGAAGCTAGCCGTCCGTGTTGGCATGTCAGTGTTGACACCGGTATTGTGCTCTACACCTGCCTGTCTTCCGCGTCCTATTTTTTTAGCTGGTCCTGAGCCCTGGAGGGAAACAATAGTGAATTTATTCAGCCCCAAATCTTACAAAGTGTCTCCCTTTCACAGAACCAGTGCTGGCAATTTATTTTAAAGAAGTTTTTGTTTTCAGATTCTTTTTTTTTTTTCCAAACGCAGTAGCATAAAGCTATTATAACATTTGTTTATATTTAAAAATTTCCACTGAATCTTTTATATCCCTTTGGCAAATCCTTTTTTAATTTTCTAAATAGTTAGGGTTCTCAGTGGTTTACTTATTGTTTTCATCTTTTCAGAGAACTGGCTTTCGGGCTGATTAATCAGTTTCAGTTTTTCTGTTTACACATTCATTATTTCCTGTTTTTCATCTTAATCCATTCTTTTCATACGTTTTGTATGTTTTCCTTAAGGATATTTTGATGCCCTTTTTAGTCCCTTGGTTTGGAGGCTTCCTGCATTCACCTTTATGCTAATTATGCAGCATCTAGCTGGTAAGATCCAGGGAGTAATTAAATCAGATAATGCACATTCAGTGCTTGTCACTGTGCTTAGAATAGAGTAGACATTCCATCGATAGTAGCTATTTATAAAACTGACAATAAGAATGAACAACATAGTTTAAGAATCGGAGTTTTTTCTGAGTACAGGTTGGACACATTCTTCTTTTTAAAAATTTTAAAAAATATTTATTTATACTTTGAGAGAGAGAGAGAGAAAGAGAGACAGAGCACGAGCAGGGGAGGGGCAGAGAGAGGGAGACACAGAATCCAAAGCGGGCTCCAGCTCTGAGCTGTCAGTACAGAGCCCAATGCGGGGCTTGAACTCATAAACCCTGAGATCGTGACCTGAGCTGAAGTTGGACGCTTAACTGACTGAGCCACCCAGGAGCCCCCGGTTTGGACACATTTTATACGCTCTGATATGTAGTGCTGTAATTGTAATTACTTTTTTAATAGTCTTCCTTTGGGATGGCCATTTCTTCTTTAATCAGATATTTATTTATTTGTTAATCAACATGTGTGTATGTATGTACATATTATTTTCAAAAGGTTGGATTTGGAGGTATAAATTTTCATTTATTTGTAATTCTATGTATCACCGTTTGGTAATGTGACCTGTATAATCTCATTTCCCTCCCTTTTTAAAAATTGTGGTGAAATATACATAACATGCAATTTTACGATCTTAACCATTTTTAAGTGTATAGTTCGCTGGTATTTAATACCTTCCCAATATTGTGCAATCATCATCACCACCATCCATCTCTAGAGCTGTTTTCATCTTATAAAACTCAAACTTTATAGCCATGAAACAAGAACTCCTCATTCCACCCTCTCCCCAGTCACTGGCAACCATGCTTCTATTTCTGTCTCTACGGTTTTGATGATTTTTATGGACTCATACAGTATTTGTCTTCTTTGTGGTTGGTTTATTTCATCCAGCATAATGTCCTCAAGATCCATCTATGTTGTAGCGAATGTCAGAATTTCCTTACTTTTTAAGGCTGAATAATATTCCATGGTGTGAATGGATCACATTTTGCTCATTCGTCTATTGATGGGACACTTGAGTTCCTTCCACATACTAGCTCTTATAAATAATGATATTATAAACATGGGTCTACAAATATCTTTTCAAAGCCCTGCTTTAAATTCTTCTGGGTGTATGCTTGGAACAGGGATTGCTGGATCATACGGTAATTCTATGTCTAATTTTTGGAGGAAGTACCAGACTGTTTTCCACAGGAACCACACCGGTTCATTTTCCCACCAATAGTGCACAAGTGTTCTAATTTCTGTACATCCTTGCCAACACTTGTTATGTTCTATTTTTATGGTAGTGGACATCCTAATGGGTGTGAGATGCTATGTCATTGTAGTTTTGATTTATATTTCCCTAATGAAGAGTAATGTTGAGCTTCTTTTCATGTGCTTACTGGCCATTTGTACACCTTTGGAGAAATGTCTACTCAAGTCCTTTGACATTTTTTAGTTGAACTGTTTGGTTTTTGTTACTGAGTTTCAGGAGTTCCCTGTATTTTTCTGAATACCAACTCCTTATCCATATCCATATGTATATCTGTATCTATATCAGATGTTTGCAGATACCTTCTCTGATCCTGTGGGGTGTCTTTTCACACTGTTGATAGTACCTTTTGATGCAGAAAATTAAATTTTTTTTCGTGAAGTCTAATTTGTCTATTTTTTCCTTTTGTCTCCTGTGCCTTTGGTGTCATATCCAAGAAACTAAAATCCAGTGACATGTAAATTTTGCCCTATGTTTTATTCTATGAGTTTTATAGTTATAGTTATTTTCTTACATCTTTGAGCTAATTTTTGTATATGGTGTGAGGTAAGGGTCCAACTTTATTCTTTTGCATGTGGATGTTAGTTTTCCTGGCACCATTCGTTGAAAAGCGCTCTTGTCAAAAATCATTTGACCATATATATGAAGGGTTATTTCTGGGATTTCTATTTTATCTCATTGGTCTATATTCTGTTTCCATTCCTGTAGCTTTGTAGCAAGTTTTGAAATCACAAGTGTGAGTCTTTTAACTGTGTTCTTCAAGATTATTTTGACTGTTTTGGGCCCCTTGAGATTCCCTATGAATTTTAGAATGGGTTTTTTTACATCTGCAAAAAAATGTCATTGGGATTTTGATAGGGATTACATTGAATCTGTAGGTTGCTTTGGATAGTATTGGTATCTTAACAATATTACATCTTCCAATCCATGAATATGGGATGTGTTTTCATTTATTTATATCTTCTTTAATTTCACTCTGCAATGTCTTGTAGTTTTCACTCTGTAAGTCTTTACTCTCCTAGGTTAAGTTAATTCTTAAGTATTTTCTTCTTTCTGATGCTGTTGTAAATATGATAATTTTCATGATTTCCTTTTCAAATTGTTCACATTACTGTACAGAAGTGCAACTGACATTGGTGAGTTGACTTTGTATCCTACTACTTTGCTGAATTCATTTACTAGTATAAAAAATGTGTGTGTGTGTGTGTGTGTGTGTGTGTGTGTGTTATCTTTAAAATTTTCCTCATATAAGATCTCATCATTTGTGAGAAGAACTAATTTTACTTCTTCTTTTCCAATTTGGATGACTTATTTCTTTTCTTGCCTAATTGCCTTGGCTAGAACTTCTGGTGCTATACTGAATAGAAGTGGTAAGAGTGGACATGCTTGCCTTGTTCCTGATCTTGGAGGAAAATCTTTCAGTCTTTCACCATTGAGTATAATATAATGCTCACTGTGGGTTTTTCACATATGGCTTTTATTATGTTGAGGTAGTTTCCCTTTATTCCTAGTTTGTTGAGTGTTGTTGTTTTTTTTTTTTCAAAATAGCATTGAATTTTGTGAAACGTTTTTTTCTGCATCAATTAAAATAATCCTGTGGGTTTTTTTTCCTTCAGTCTGTTAATATGGTGCATTATGTTGACCGATTTGCATACGTTGAGCCGTGCTTGTGTTCTAGGAGTAAAGTCCGCTTGGTCGTGGTGTATAATTCTTTCAATAGGTTGCTGATACTTTGTTGAGGATTTTTGCATCAATGTTTGTGTGGGATGTCCATCTGTAGTTTTCTTGTAGTGGTTTTGTGTGGGCTTTTACTGAGGTAATACTGACTTCCTGCATCATTTCCTTTTAAATCCATTGAGGTATTATTCCTTATTTGCTGTATGATACATTTTTGTGAATGTTTCATGAGTTTGAAAAATTTATATGTATTTGATGTTTAAAAGGTGCAAATCTTTTTAAAAAATTTTTTAATGTTGGTTTAGTTTTGAGAGAGAGAGAGAGGAAGAGAGAGAGACAGAGAGAGACAGAGAGTGAGCAGGGGAGGGGCAGAGGAAGAGAGGGAGACACAGAATCTGAAGCAGGTTCCAGGCCCCATGCTGTCAGGACAGAGCCTGATGAGAGACCTGAACTCACAAACCTCGAGATCATGACCTGAGCTGAAGTCAGACGCTTAACCGACTGAGCCACCCAGGAGCCCCAAAGGTGCAAGTCTTAATACATCTACTAAAGCAGACTTTGTATTTGTGTCGTTTAGATCTCCAACTCCGCATCGAAGATTTGTAAGATGCTTAGTTGTCTTCTACCACAAACATGTTTTCTCAGTTTCTCCTTGTGTCATGAAGAGTTTACACTTCAAATATTTTAATGCCATGTTATTTGGCACAGAAATATTCATACTCATATCTTTATTTTGCATTCTTTAATTTTTTCTTAAATTTTATTTATTTGAGAGAGATAGAGCATGATCAGGGGAGGGTCAAGAGAGGGAGAGAGAGAATCCCAAGCAGGCTCCATGCTATCAGTGTGGAACTCAATGCGGGACTCAAACTCATGGACTGTAAGATCATGACCTGAGCTGAAATAAAGAGCTGGACGCCCAACTGACTGAGCCACCCAGGTGCCCCTTACTTTGCATTCTAACCTTCGTAGATTATACTCAGATAGGATATGTTTGGTGTCTAGTGGTATCTTTTGATATTTAGTACTTTTTATGAAAGTACTTACAATTTATGTATATATTTAGAAACTATGCAGTACACCCTATTTCATAATTTCATTTAAAAAATAATTTGTTTGGAGGCACCTGGGTGGCTCAGTTGGTTAAACGTGTGACTTCAGCTCAGGACATGATCTCATGGTTCGTAAGTTCGAGCCCCACATCAGGCTCTGTGCTCTCAGGGAAGATCCCACTTAGGATCCTGTCTCCCACTCTCTCTGCCCTTCCCCTGCTCACTTTCTCTCTTTCTCTCTCTGTAAAAAATAAATAATCATTAAAAAATAATTTGTTTGTTTTGTTGTTATGGAAGTAATATATGTTTATTGTAGAAATTAGAAAATATAGGGGCACGTGGGTGGCTCAGTAGGTTGAGCATCCAGCTTCGGCTCAGGTTATGATCTCACGGTTTGTGAGTTCAAGCCCCGCATTGGGCTCTGTGCTGACAGCTTAGGGCCTGGAGCCTACTTCAGATTCTGTGTCTCCCTCTCTCTCTGCCCCTTCTGTGCTCACATTCTGTCTCTCTCTCAAAAAATAAATAAAGATTAAAACAAATTAAAAAAAAAAAAGAAATTAGAAAATATAATTAAGTGAAAAAAAGAAAATATAATTCACCCACAGTCCCTCAAACCACTGTTAACTTTATGTTATTTCTTTCTCGAGGCTTTTTGTATCTGTATAATACACATTTTTATGTGTGCAAAGAATTATATTATTTAGCTCCTAAATTAATTCTCAGTGAAAGCAACCCGCAATCAACAATTAGATTTTGGGTTATTAAATATTTTTCTAGAGCGTGATTTTTAATGCAGCATAATATTCTCTCTTATATGTGGACTATCCTTTTTTGGTCACCTTGATTTTGGTTTTATGCTTTTTTAAAAATTTTTTTTATTCCTGAGTTTTGTTTTAAGCACAGGCTTTCCCTCACTGCCTGTTCGTTAGGGCTGGGTTCTCTTCTCTGAGCCATGGCACAGGGCTGACCCCAGAGATGGTCAGAAAGTGGCTGGCTCCCTCACTGTGTCACTCTAACTTGGGGTTGAGAGCTTTTCTGATCTGAAGGCCAGGGAGGTAATCCCTGCTTCGGAGGTTTCCACCAGATTCTAGGACCCTCCAATCTGTCCTTAGGCTTCCCTACACAATTTGGACAATGGTCTGCCAGAAGTCAGCAGGGTTGAGGAGACAAAAAAGAGAAGAATCAGAAAGCACACACACACACACACACACACACACACACACAAGATGTAATGCAAAGTGTAGAAAATTATTAGTCAACTTGATTACAAGAAACGTAAATAGCTGAATTTCCTTTAAATGTATATTGAGCTAAATAATAAAATTTTCAACTATATATGTATAGTCATATAGATACTTAGAGTAGACACATTGAGTCATGATATTTTATCTTTTTAAAATATTGCTGACTTGGGCTTGCTGACATTAAAAAACATTTTTTTTAATGTTTATTTATTTTTGAGAGACAGAGAGAGAGACAGAGCATGAATGAGGGAGGGGCAAAGAGACAGACACACACAGAATCCGAAGTAGGATCCAGGCTCTGAGCTGTCAGCACAGAGCCCGACGTGGGGCTTGAACTCATGAACCATGAGATCATGACCTGAGCTGAAGTCGGAGGCTTAACCAACTGAGCTACCCAAGCACCTCAGGCTTGCTGGTATTTTTAATAAGTCCTTGTCTGAATTTTGATATCAAAGTTATATTGGCCTCCTACAATAAAAAATAGGTGAGGTTGACTGATAGAAAAAATGTTATTTTTCAGAGAACAATAAAGAAGAAACATAACGAAAATTATTTATGTAAGTTTTTTTATAGTTGTTATATTCCACGCATAATTATGTTCCTTTTTATATTCCTATGATTTCTTTTTTTTCTGTCTCTCATCTGGCTAGAGATTTATGTTTATTTCACAATTCTGCTTTTACTCGTCCTTTCTCTTGTTTCTATCTTCTTTTCACTTTTATAAAGAGAACTTTACATTATACGTGGTTTATGGTCATCTCTTGATTCAAATTTATTCTATTTAGAAAACGTTGCCTTTGGTTGGGCACGCAGTGCATTGATTTTCAATCTATTTTTGTATAAATTTCCGGCAGAGAACTATGTTAGCGGCATCCCAGCTAATGGTATTTACATTACTGGTTAATTCTAAGTATAGAAGCTTCCGGTATGATTTATGCTTTGACAGGAGTTTTTTTGTTTGTTTTTAATTCCAGTGTAGTCAACATACGTGTTCTATTAGCTTCAGGTGTACAATATAGTGATTCAACACTTTCATACATTACTCAGGGTACTCTTCGTTACCCTCACCTGTTTCATGACGTGAGTTTTTAAAAACTTTTCTATATGCATGGGCTCTAAAGAACACGTCTTTGGGGCACCTGGGTGGCTCATTCGGTTAGGTGTCCAACTCTTGGTTTCGGCTCAGGTCGTGATCTCACGGTTTCGTGAGTTCGAGCCACGCATCGGGCTCTGTGCTGGCCGCTCGGAGCCTGCTTGGGATTCTCTCTCTCCTTCTCTCTCTGCCCCTCCCCCACTCACGCGGTCTCTGTCTCATAAATAAATAAACTTAAAAAGACCCACATATCTTTCTCACTCAGTTTCATTGTGTTCCAACAGTAATAGTCCTTGAGATTTGCTGAAGTTTCCTTAGTGGCCTACAGTGTGGTCTTTGTAGAAGTTCAAGGTACGCTTAGTTTAGAACACGTCTATTCTCTAATTGGCATAGGCTGATTTCTACACATGTCCGTGAATTAAGCCTGTGAATTATGTTCGGGTCTACGTTTGATCAGTATATATTTTTTTCTGCGTGGCCTGTTTATTGAGATGGTTGTATTGTTTCCACAATAAGTGTGGCTTTGTCAACATTTATTTCCTGTTTTGAAGCCCTTTTTAATATACGAACATTACTCTCCGGTGATGTGGACATTTTGTCCTTCTGTTGGGATGATCTCTGTGCGGGATGGTGGTGAAGTTCAGGCTGCTGGACACTGCACGGGACTCCTCCAGTGAGGTGGGGGGAGCCGGGGCCAGGTCCCGGTGAGTGGGGCACACCGACTCGGGGCTGGCTGGTGGCAAAAGAGGCGCTGAGAATAACTGTGGGATGATGGGAAAGCAACAGAGGCCACCCGGACAAGGGCAGAGGCCCTTCGCTCAGACTCGCTGCAGCAGGGGACGCGGCCACCATCCCCCGCGCTTGGCAAAGACTCACAGGCGGGCAGGGGAGGGGGACGAAGGGAAGGAAGGCTGCAGGTGTGCCCTGGTGCCAGCTGTTGGTGTGGGGAGGCTGGAGGCAGGCTCACTGCAGGTGGCATCCCGTGTGACGGGGGAGCACATTTGACCTTCACTGGCCCGTGCTGCTGACTTGGAAGCAGGGGCGAAAATGAGGGATCCGGCCGGTCACGGCCCAATCCTGACCCTTCGGGGCCAGTTGCTGCAGAGGTGCTGTCTGGCTTCCTGAGCGGGTCACTGCAGGGCTCGTGGGTCAGAGTTCTGTTGTCACATAGGCTCTGGCCGTTGTCCACGTGCGTATTCAGTCTCTCGATATGCTGCCATGTAGTTTTGACGTGAAAATATGGCTCATTGCGAGAATTTTTTTTTTTCCATTTTGATCTTTCTGTAATTTTCATACAGGGTGATCTGTAGGAAGGAGCGGTGACTGAGAACTTGCTTCATCTACCCTACAATCCTGGGAGATGAGGGAGGGCCAAGGTTCTCATCCCCACTGAGAGGCAGAGAGGCAAGTGAAAGAACTGATTTGGCTGAGGTCAGGCCCCGAGAAGCTTCCAGCAGGGTTACACCTCTGTCTTTCACACGCTGGGCTTTCTCTTGTGCCCTTTCCTGGGCACCCAGGGAAGAAAGCCTTGCCTCAAGGCCAGCAGACCCGTAAGGACGAGCAGGTTCAGGCCGGCACACGTGTGACGAAGGAAACCTTCCACAGATTACTTTGCTCATGCAGCCAGGCTCCGAGCTGTCAGCACAGAGCCCGATGCGGGACTCAGACTGTGGGATCATGACCTGAGCCGAAGTCGGACGCTCAACCGGCTGAGCCACCCGGGCGCTTCACTGGCAATATTCTTAATGTAGACAAGGGAACTCGGGATTACTTCACAAAGAGGTCACGAGAGAGAAAACAATTCCCGTACCCAAGACCTGCACTGTTAGCGATGTCTATGCAGATGCTTCCTAGCTTGCAGAACGGCTATAATAAATACTCAAAGCTCACTCTTTCCCAACCCTTCGTCTGAATGTCCTGAGAGCTGGCATCTCAACAACACTACAACGCTTCACAAAGCTCACCTTGATCATTTTCTTAAATGTGACGGTGGTTATGACAACACAAGACAGCATGCCCAAGCAAAATGCTAAAAGGTCACTGGGTTGTTAAAGGGCTTGATGAATGTTTGTAAAATTCCAGAATACATCCATTGATGACGCAATGCTTCACTGAACTTTCCATTCAAATACGCTGGCATCATATATATCGGGGGTTGGCGAACTCTGACCTGCAGGCCACATCTGACCCTCTGCCACTTTGTGTCCATAAAGTTTTATTAGCACACAGCCACGCCCATTTGTTTACACATTGTCACCAACCACTATCATGCTAGATGGGCAGATGTGAGTCGCTGCAGCAGAGATCATGTGGTCTTCAAAGCCCAAATTGTTTATTATCTGGCTGGCCCTTGACAGAAAAGTTTGTCACCTCTGCTCTATGCCCAGTAGGAAACGATGGTTGTCTTTAGCTCGGAGCCATACAGCTGGGGATGAAAACTTTTAAACACCAGGCTGAACCAGAAGGGCGAGAATGGAAATCCTCTGTGTTTCGGCAAAAGAAAACCCAAACCAAGAACTCTGGTTTGCTCCGCAGTTCGTATTCTACCGTTTGTCACGGAGCTGTGTTTTTCCACCAACAGATGATGACCATTAAAGAAAAAAAATAGAACTTTTGAGGAGATGATTTTCCATAAACACTCTGTCTTCATAGAGCGGAGTCCTTCTGAGCAACAAAAGACATACCAGAGACATTTTAAAATCTCTCCTCATGATCTAATTCCCGTGCTGAGCAAAGACCATGTTGGTGTGGTCTCTGGACGTGAGAGCTGGATCTGGGTCTGAGGACCGAGCGGCAGAACCAACCCCTGTGACCGTAGATGAGTGTCCCATGGGTCCTCCATTTCCCTGTCTGTAAAATAGTCTCATCTGAGAGGTGGGGTGCTGATTCCCGCCCCGCCCCGCCCCGGACTCTAAAACCCTGACTCTGTGGCTCCAACCTGCCGGGAAGGTTGGCCCCCTTCTGACTCTACCCCGTGAACACGTGACAGTGTGACATTAAAATAATAAGAGATCTCTAAATACAACACTCCGCTATTGAGTACACGTTATGCATTAAGTTCTGAAAAAACAGTGATTCAGTCTAACTAACTAAGTGAGTAGCCATAGTCAACATTTGGGCCGAGCTGCTAAAGCTTTTCTGGACACAGACCCTCCTGGGACCAGGAAGGAGGAGGGAGTTCCAGTCGTGGAGAGGCCCCCGGAAGGGCCGCTTGGACTTCACGAACAATTGTGCACGTGGACCACGCCTCTCAGGCCAGTGACACGCAATATATCAGAATCTGTTTTGCGTTTAGGAAAAAACTTACAGTGAATACGTGGCTTATTTATAACACACTCATTGCAGATGATTTCAATTGTGTCGTTTTTAAATATCTGCAAATCATAACACCTTCCCTGCCTCCGGCACAGTTCTGCTCCGAATGGTGTGTCCATTATTGTCACCTCACAAGTTTGTGACCCTTTGCTAATTTCACAGTCCGTGGAACCCCAGCATCTGGGATACGGGGAGGGGGCGGAGATGAGGTGACACAGCCCAGAGTGCGCCCCACGCAGCACTGAGATCCTGTCCCTCATGTGTGAGCGGAGCGCAGTTCACACAAAGCCCTGCCGGTAACACTCTGCACTGATAGGACACAGCTCTGATGCTCTGCATGGGGCGTGTTGAGAGGGTTCAACAAGGAAAGGATTTCAAGTGGCTAGCCTGCCGTCTGGATCTTAGATGAGCTCGGTAAATGATGGCCATCCCGCGGCAGAGGAAAAGCTGTCCGAGCTGTCAAAGAGGAGTGATAGATCCACGTGTATGTAGGTATTTGTTTGTTTTGATTGCAATCTATCCTGCGCGCTCCAAGAGTGTGTACATGTGCAGTGTTAGAGCAGGAAGGATTCTAAATTTTTCTTTTTAATGTTTATTTATTTTTGACAAAGAGAGAGACAGAGCATGAGCAGGGGAGGGGCAGAGAGAGAGGGAGACACACAATCTGAAGCAGGCTCCAGGCTCTGAGCTGTCAGCACAGAGCCCGACGCGGGGCTCGAACTCACCAACTGCAATTTTATGACCCGAGCCCAGGTCAGACGCCCAACCGACTGAACCACCCAGGTGCCCCGAGCAGGAAGGATTCTAGACGTCAGTGTTTGGAGTAGGGTACCGTGAGCAGAGAATTCAAGCGGCTCAATAATGGCCACACAAGGGGTGAATGGCAGGCTGGTCTTCACGTTTTTCCTTACTTTTCATCAAAGGGACTGATAGAACAAAACGTCCTAGTCTGTGTCCCTCCAGGACACTCGTGGAGACACGAGGTATTTGGCCATGTAACCACAGTCCAGATTCCATGGTCCATGCACCCCTAACAGGTGCAGCCAGGAGCCTTAGGAGAAGCCACAGAACAAGCTGCTCTCGCTCACCCAAACCTGCAAACGTGTGGCCAAAGTCCCTCAGACTGAGTGACGAGGGTGGAACGGGGAGCCTAGGATGTTCACTGAGGCGATGTCAGTCACCCTCAGTGGCTGATGACCAGGGAAGGAGATGGTAACTTACCACCTCGAAGGAGACCTAGCAGCAGCACGGCCGCGGGTGCAGCAGGCGGCGGGGATATATTCAAAGGTGACCATGGTGTAAGGCATGGGGTTGCTCTTTCCTGGGAAACTGCAGGGCCAGCTCCCGGCCAGGTCCAGGGAGTGATAGGAGTTGGTCTCTTCCAGAAAATTTAGGAAGAAAAAGCCCACTGATTCTGGGACACAACTTTGTTTGGTGCTCTCTGGAACTGCCTTAAGTAGAACTCAGAATTGCCTAACTTTGGGGGCACCTGGGTGGCTCAGTCGATTAAGTGTCCGACTTCGGCTCAGGTCATGATCTCACCATTGTGAGTTCGAGCCCCGTTTTGTGTGAGCCCTGTTTCTTTCTCCTCTCTCCCTCTCTCTGCCCCTTGTGGGATTC
This sequence comes from Panthera onca, assembly GCF_046562875.1. Taxonomy (NCBI): domain Eukaryota; kingdom Metazoa; phylum Chordata; class Mammalia; order Carnivora; family Felidae; genus Panthera; species Panthera onca. The sequence continues at coordinate 2,840,447 of NC_138346.1, read as the reverse complement.
TCTTTCTCTCTTTCTCCCTCTCCCTCTCTCTGCCTCTTAGTTGTGCCCTCTCCCTCACAAAAAAGAAAGTCTGTGGGGGCACCTGGGTGGCTCAGTTGGTTGAGCGTCTGACTTCGGCTCAGGTCATGATCTCACGGTTAGTGAGTTCGAGCCCCACATCGGGCTCTATGCTGGCAGTTCAGAGCCTGGAGCCTGTTTCAGATTCTGTGTCTCCCTCTCGCTGACCCTCCTCCACTTGTGCTCTCTCTCTGTCTCTCAAAAATAAATAAATGTAAAAAAAATAAAAAAAAAAGAATTTCCTAATTCCTAATTTCCATTGAACAAATTGTCTCCTGGGATCCATCCACGAAGACTGCCCCTCCCCCCCCCCCCCCCCCCCCAATTCACGCACAGCACCCGGTGGTCACATAAATCAGAAAACACTCGACTCTTCTTTTCCTCCTGGAGCTTTACTATGTTTATTAGCACATTAAAGACTCTGAGAAGTCCTACAGGGAAAAGCACAGTGTTTCACTTTGGGTTAAAAAAGATTTCTCAACAACTTTTCCCCCCATGATACCATCATGAGCACTACTCTCCCCAAGAGATCGGTTTGGGGAGCACTTTTGGAATGGAATCCAGGCTCCACTCCTATGTCCTAAAAATAATTGTTTCCCCCAGGGAATCTCCTCTCTCCTTCTTGCTAGGTGGCATTAGGTCCCATCAGGTGACAGTCCAGAGGTGCCTGGACTTTCATAACTTTTCAATTTGTTCAGTATTTTACTTTAAATAATGTATTCCCGCTTTTTTATGCTCCTTAGTTGTTCGTTGAAAAGATAAAAACAATACCTCTGTTATTTCACAGGGAAGCACACGATATTGATTTCGTTGTCTGATGCTATAAACTCGCCTGCTAATTTATCAGAAACCAGCCCCTGGATCACGATGGCTCTGAGTCACTTGGAAGTCTGTTGAGGAAGGTTCTTGAGAGGGGGCTCCGTGTTAACACTGCGGGCACGTGGGGCTGTTCGTTGGGCAGGCATCTCATGTCCCCCCCCCCGAATGCCACGTACTCGGGCTGGAACTGATTCTGGAGCCCCTTCCATGGTGGAACCCACAAAGGCTCAACAGGGGCCCGCAGGGGCAGCACCGGGGCTCACGAGACAGGAGCCAGCGCTTGGGGGCCTGTGCGGTGACGCAGACGTTAATGTGGCAGGGGGGTGGGAAGAGCTCAGTCCCCACTGCCCCCCACCCACTGTCCCCCATCCCACTGTCCCCCCCCACTGTCCCTCCACCCCACTGTCCCCCTCACTGTCCCCTCACCCCACTGCCTCCACCCCACTGCCCCCCACTGCCCCAGTGTCTCTGCAGGAGCTGGTCATGTACCTGGCTGAACTAACTACAAGCCTCCGGCATCTCACTGTGGCCAAGATTGCACCCTTTAAAGCCAGACAGACCTGGTCTGAATGGAGAATTGCCAGCGGGGAGGCCTGGGTCGATCTCTGTCCCCGCAGTTCCCATGCCTGGGAGGTGGCGACAGGGATTCCTGCCTCTTGGTTACTGGGAGAGCCAAGTGACACCTGCACGCCCCGTGCAGACGGGTGAGCCCCGTGGACGTGGCATCTGCCCACGCCGTGCCTCCCCCGACACCCGCGCCCACTCCCCGCCAGGCCACCCCGGCCCTGGGGCTCCAACGCTCCCCTTCGGGCTGCACAGTCTACCCACTGGGCGTCCCGCGGCCCAGAGGAAAGCGCGTTGTCCCGGTGGGGGCCAGCCCCTCCTCTTCCGGCGGGGGCGGGGGGAGGGGCTCCTACTGGATCTGGTTAGGCCGCGCAGAACCTCCTGGAACCTCGCTCGGGGACAGGGGTGAGGGAGACTCGGCAGAGCCGAGGGCACATCAGCCGCTTGAAGAAAGGCAGAAAAGCTGGTCGGAGCCAGGAGACTCACGCTGTCCCCCGGGGTCCGCCGCTGCTGGGCCGCGAGCCCGGGACCTGGTCACCCCTCAGCGGGCGTCCGGTTGTTTGGACATTGGCCCTTCGGCGTGGACGTGGACTGGTGCACAGGAGGACGACGCGGCCGGTTCGGCAGCGCTGATTGGGCGTCGGCCGTCAAGTCGGAGCCGGGCAGGGGCGGTGCCTGCGGGGGGGCGGCCCTAACGCGGGACAGCAGGGCCTCGCCGCCGCTGTCTCGCCTGCACGTGGGTGCCCCGGGGGGGGGGGGGCAGGTGCAGACGGGAGCCAGGGCAGACTTGGGAGGAGTCGGCCCAGCGGGCCCTCCAAGAGCGCGCCCAAGCCGGGGGCAGCCCGCACGGCCAGCAGCGCGCACGACGCTGGGGGTGGGGGGCGCGGCCTGGTCCTGGGGACGCCGGCACCCGGCGGGGACCCTGTCCCCAGACCAGAGCTTTCCTGCTTCTCGTGGCTGAAGGACCTTCGTCATGGGGCCTCGTGTCCAAGACCTGTGCTGAAACTCGAAGTGACCAGAGTGGGGACCCCACCTGCTCAGGCCGATGCTTTCACTCCCCTGAGCCGAAGTCTGTGTGTGTGTGTGTGTGTGTGTGTGTGTGTGTGTGTGTGTGTGATGTGTGTGTGTGTGGCCGTGGGGACTCCCTCCGGCCTCCAGGAGCAGCCGTATTTAGAAATCCTGAGGCGCCGTGGACGCTTGTGACCCTACACTGTGGGCAGTGAGTCCCTCCACACTGTCTCCCGAGTTACTCAAAGCAAAACCTTCCCCTCTTCCCCCTCCTCCTCCTTCTCCCTCTCCTCTCCCTCCTCCCCATCTGCCTCTTCCCCTCCTCCCTCTCCCCGTCCTCCTCCCCCTTCCCTCCTTTCCTTTCTCCTCTCCTTCTCCCCTTCCTTTCCTTTCCTCCTCCTTCTCCTTCCCCTTTCTCCCCTCCTCTCCCTCCCTGTTCCCCTCCTCCTCCCCTCCTTCTCCCCTCTTTCCCCTTCCTCCCTCTCCACTCCTTCTCCCTCCTTCCCCCCTCTTTCCCCCTCCTCCCCATCCCCCTTCCCCTCCTCATCCTCCCCTTCCTCCCCCTTCTCCCTTTTCCCACTCCTCCCCTCCCTCCCCTCCTTCCCCCTTCCCCTCTTCCTCTCCCTCCTCCCCCTCCTTCAACCCTCTTTCCCCTTCCTCCCCTCCCCTCTCCTTCTCCCTCCTTCCCCCTTCTTTCCCCCTCCTCCCCATCCCCCTTCCCCTCCTCATCCTCCCCCTCCTCCCCCTTCTCCCTCTTCCCGTTCCTCCCCTCCCTCCCCTCCTTCCCCCTTCCCCTCCTCCCCTCCTTCCTCCCCCTCCTTCCCCCCTCTTTGCCCCCTCCCCATTCCCCTCCCCCCACTCTGTCCAGCCCCATGAGTGAGTATGCCCATGGCAGTGGCCGCAGATGGGGGCTTGTCTTCCAAATCCCCTTTCTTCCTTTCTCACGGTTGTGACGGTGGCTCTTAGTACAAGTTTCCATCTTTTCTCGTGCATATTTAACCTCAGCGCCACTCATTCTGTACGTTAGATGTTGGCAAAGCTTAGTTTCTTGTTTCCAGAAGTCCAGTGTTCACCTCATGCCCCAGAGAGTCATCTTGTGTCATCTGGGTGTCCCTTCTCACTTGGGGACACTGACCCAAGGAGCTCAGCTTGTCCCACGTCGTCGCTTCTGTTCAGGTCTCTCAGATCAATGTGCACCGAGCTGTCACCTCCCTGCCCTCCGTGAATGCACTGAAAACACAAAGACTCACCTCAGCCCAGACGTGTCACGCTAGGACACGCAGGGTGCAAACCCTTGGGATGTTTTTACTCTGGTGGCTCTGGAACCAAGATCATCAGTTCTGACCCGCCCAGCAGCCGGGAGAAGCCGGGCGCCACGGGCACTTGTAGCTCCACTGCAGGCCACCCCCGCCACCTCTGTGCTTTGGCCACCGCGGTCCCGGAGGCCCCAGGCTCACGTCCAGGGTGACCCTGAGCCCTTCCTCCTTCCTCGTTCCCTCTGTCCAGTTAGCCACCGAGTGCCGGGGAGATCTAGCTCCTCAGGGGTCTTCAGGCAGGTCCCTGTGTCCCACTGCCCCTGTCACACCTTAGTTTCAGACACCAGCAGCTGGAGCCCACGCTCCTGGAGCCCCGAGTCCTCCTTGTACGGCTTGCAGAGTGCTCCCTCTGGAACAGGCACGGCATCCAGTGGTGTCGGGACTTGTCACAGCAGAGGGGTGTGCATGCGTGTGTGTGTGTGTGCAGAGAGGCCCTGCTTTCTGGGACACACAGAGGACCCCAGCGGCCGTCAGCTTGCATCATCAGAAATTAGCACATGAGGGGCGCCTGGGTGGCTCTGTCAGTTGAGCGTCCAACTCTTGATCTCGGCTCAGGTCATGATTTCATGCCTCGTGGGTTCGAGACCCGAGTCGGGCTCTGTGCTGACGGCTCGGGGCCTGGAGCCTGCTTCGGATTCCATGTCTCTCTCTCTCTCTGCCCCTCCCTGGCTCATGCTCTCTTTCTTTCTGTTTCAAAAATCAACACACATTAAACAAAACTAAAAAAAAACTTACAAAAAAAAGAATAAATTAGCAGGTGAGACCCAAGGGAAAGAGGCCTGCCCAAGGCCGCCTCTGCAGTGGGGGACGTGGCCTTCGACCTGTCCCCCGTGGCTGCTGGAGAATGCTGGAAGAAGAGAGAACCATTGTTTTCTCCTGTGGGTGGAACACAGACGGGGCTTCGCGGTAACGGCTAGCCCCAGCCAGAGAGCTCGGACATGCGCCTGGTTTTGCGTGGATTCCGTTTCGGCAGAGGCCCTTTGGGCCCGAGGCGCCACACTCTGGGAGGCGGAGGGGTGCAGCACCAGGGAGGGGAGGCCTCGTGTTGGGGCGGGGGGGACAGGGCAGCGAGGCCAGGTGCCCGGCGGGGGCCCTGCGCGGCTTGATCTTGGGAGACCCGTCCCTTCCGAGGGACCCGGCGAGGACAACACGGCCTCTCGTGGGCTCCGCTCGCCGTTGGGCCTGTGTCCCTTTGTGTCCAGCTGCCGAACGGCACCGGGGCTGGGGTCTGGTGAGCTCGAGGGCCTGACGTGTGCCTGCCAGAAATTACTCCTTCCTCCTGCGAGGGAGTCTTGCCTAGTCTGCGGCAGAAACGCCGACCTGGAAAGCATCAACGTTGCTCTCACATGAAGCATTTTTTCGGGCCCGGCATGAAAAGCTGTGATGTAGAAATTGAAATTTCACACTCTGAAGGGCCCAAATGGCCCCAGGGGTCAGCGGGCGGCTTTCGCGTCCGCCCACTGGTGAGTCATGGGGAGAGGTGCCGCCCTGAATTAGCATCAGCGGACACTCGTGCGTCAGAGGTTCTGCGCGCTAAAAACGTTTGCTTGACATCTGTGCCCCCCGCCCCCACCCCCCCAGCACACACGCCACGATTTTAAGCCGAGGGGCACGTCCCACTCATCTGGTGAATACATCAGCTGAATGCAATCTGCTTTCACAAACAGATGTGTCTGTGTTGGGGTGGGGGGCCTGAACACCGGCTAGAAGTCGCCAGAAGATTCTTTATGAGGTTCTCGTTTTGTGGGATGGGGAGTGCAATGGCCAGAGACTTGACTCTGAGACGCACCTAATTTGAGTGCTCGAGCTGGGCATCCGAAAAGATGCTTTTCAAGTCCCCGTCCCAAAGAAGGGTTTCTGGTTTTCATCTGCTTACTTGGGCTTCTGGATCTGTTTTCCTGAAAAGACCAGGAAGAAGTAGGGTGGGATCGGCATCCGACCCAGGCCGGCGTCCCACCCACGCTGGGACCGGGCTGTGGGCTCACAGAAGCCTCCGTGCGATCCAAACTCTGGCTGCACGTACGGGGCCACGGCCACCACCTGTACGGGTGACACTGCCTTCCCGAGCCGCAGTCGCTTGCTCATTCCTGCCTGTTTGTCCTCATTTTGTGCGGGGCCCCCGGGTATAGACGCTGTCCCAGGAGCAGCGCACACAGCCTCGGGCACATGGGTGACGGGGAGGCCGCCGCGCGGACATCTGCTCCCCACGGCGGCCGCGAACAGCATTCCGGAGCTTGCTTTATTGGTCACATTCTTCATGTGTTAGCAACTTTCCCCTCCTTCGTCCAAACCGCAGATGTCTCAGAGGAATGTTTATTTTATTATAGGATCCCAAAGGAGATTGCTATTTCCTTTTTAAATTTTTCCTGTCTTGCACTGTTCCTCTGCGAAGCATCCCTCTCTGGGGGCTCCCAGCTGTGGGTCCCGAGGTGGTGGTTACCAATGCACACAGACCCAGAGGAGGGGTGACTCGTGGGGGGGGGGGGGTCCTCGAGAAGCCCAGCTCAGCACCTTGAAGCGAGCCGTCTTCCACGGCAAGGAGGGCAAAGGTGATACACGTGATGGAAGCCACCAACTCGTCTCAGGGAGCCCGAGGCAAATTGCCACCCACTCAGAGACGAGGCGGAAGTTTCTTTTAGAAGAACAGGGTGCTCGTGAGAGGTGACGCTCTGGATCTCACCCCCAGTCTCCTCCAGTGGGGACTGTGACTTGGGGGGCCTGTGCTCTCCCCGGCTCTGTCGTCCGGGTCTGAACTCGGGGCCGCACCTAACCTCCCAAGTCCCTCCAGCTTTCATGTTAAAAGTCTGTGGGCTTTGGGAGCTCGTATTCCGAAACGTCTCCAAACAAGGGAACAGACCAGACTCACGAAGCCGCGGGGGGAGGCCCGACTCAGGGAGACAGCGCGGTGGGAGGCTGCGGTCCCCACCTCCTGGCATTCTCACCTCTTGTGTGACCCCCTCCACCGGGGTGTGAGGCCTGCAGCTCACTTCTGGCCACGAGAAGGTGGCATGGGTGATGGCGTGCCTGCCCTCTGTCGCACGGACTAGTGGGAGACGCTCCTTCGCTGGCCTTGAGGAGGTGAGCTGCTGTGAGCCTGTCCACGGAGAGGGCCACGTGGCAAAGAGCTGTGGTCGGCCTCTGGGCACTGGAGTAGGCCTCCGGCGGGCACCCGGCAAGAGGGCGGACCTCAGGCCTGAGCCACAAGGAGAGGGATTCCGCCCACGACCAGGGGGAGCGCCGGAAGGGGAGCTTCCCCCAGTGCAGGGCTGCGGTTTGGTGAGATCTGTCAGGGAGACCCCGCCGAGCCATGCCTGGACTCCTAACCCAGGGAACTGTGAGGTGATAAGTGTGTGTCATTTAAAGCCACTAAGGTTGTCGTATTTTGTCGCTCAGCAAAACAACACGGATCCAATGGACAGCTTGGTCTCCCCCAGGGTGACCCTGGACAAGCGGTAGCTGCTTGGCCCGAAAGCCTGTGCAAGAGAGACCCCGCCCCCGGTCCACTCAGTCCACTGTCGGGTCGGCTCGCGCTATCCAGATCCAAAAGGACGTCACCTGAGGTCCGGCCGGGTTGTTGGTGTAGCGTGGGAAGATCGACAGTCTCAGTGCTGACAGGGCACGAAGCCGGAGGACGGTTGTCGCGTCAGCCAGAAGCGAGGACCGGGATGCCTTGCTCGCGGGGCTTGTTAAGTGAGCCCCAGAAGCGGGAGGTGCACGGCAGGGGTCCTGGGGGCCAGGGGGGACTGGAGAACGTCTTGCAATCAACCGCAGGTCTGCAGCCGCCCCGGGGCTGGGGGGTCAGGAGCGGGGGAGGCAGGAGTGTCACCAGCGCAAAGACTAAGGGACTTGGGCATGAAGGTGGAACTGCCTGGGGCTGGAGTGGATGTTGGCCGGGCTAGCGTGGGGATGGGCCAACAGAGTGGCTTTCACCCCCAGCCGGAGGACCCAGGGCATCCGTGATCCCTGCCAAGGGTGGGAAGGGGTGTCTGGAGAGGGAGGGACGACCCGAGTCCTGCCAGTGAGAGCCAGTGTCCAGCGGGGCAAGAGGACAGTAAGTTCAACACACGCTTTGGCCCAGTTGGGGCCTGAGCCAGGGAGGCTGGAGATACAGAGCAGCCTTTACGTGGTGCTGTCTCTGGCCCGTGGCTACTTGCACAGGCAACTCCGTGAGGAGCCGCTGACCTAACGGGCCTCTCCCTGGATGGACAGACGGACGTGGCAGTGCCCTGGGGAAGGCTCATTTATGTGGTGAGCTTGAACCGCGGCCTGACAGCCAGGGTGCTTTTATCGTTCTATGGAAATTATTCACATGCACAACAAAAGCACCTGCTTCGGTTTCAGAATTCTGTCTTGCCCTTGCGACCTCTGACCCCTGGCGTTCCGGAGCTGTCTGTCCCCACGCCTCTCGGACTCTCATCTTCTGTCCTGGAGGCCTTGAGCCGGCCGGGCCTTCTGGGAAAGACAAAGCTGTTGGGGTCACACTTGGTTCTCTTATTAAGCTTCCAAACACTGGATGTGGGGTGAATATAAAAGAAACAGAAAGAAACCAAAATGATCTTTTTGGGTGCACTCTGGGATTCTCAAAGTCTTTTTCACGTGTGACCTGGTGGGGCAGCGAGACTGGCATCATCACGGGAGACAGGAAACCAAAGACTCAGAGGTGGGAAGTGGCAAAACCAAGGCCGATCCGAATCCCAGTTCGTTAGCGCCGTGTGTGGGCCCAGGTGCTGCTCTAGGGGGAAGCCACGCGGCCCTGGTGAAAATGCCCATCCGCTCGGCATTCTGCATGAGATGCGCTCAGAGATGTCATGCCGGACTCTCGAAGGCTTCAGGACTTGTCCTCTGGGCCCTTTCCTTTGTCCTGACAGCCGTCATTTGGACCTGGAACAGCCATGTGTGGTTGTAAGTGGACGTGACTCAGGCCAGGGCCTTGACTGATGGGCTAAATCATCTGCAGCTGGCCCGCCCCGCGTCGGGGCCTTTGAAGGTTGTCTGCCCGCAGAGCGAGGGGCTCCCGTGGGAGGGGCACCCCTGAGACATCGGGGGCGGGGGCTTGGGGGTGGAGCTGGCCCTGGAAGGTGGGACCTTTCCTCCGGTCCTGGGCACCTGATGCACCACGTCACTTACGCAAAGGACGGTTTCTCAGGAGTTTCCGGCTCAGCTGGCTGAGGCTTTTCCCGTGCAGGATTCGAGTCCTGGCCCCTCTCCTGGGTGTAGGGCTCACAAGCGCCCCAGGGTCAGGGCTGTCCCGAGGATGCAGGGGAAGGGGCAGGAGCGCCCAGTGCACATGCTGCCTTCCCTTTGGCTTGGAGTGTATGTGTCTGAGAGACCAGATTTGCTTCAAAAGGCGAAGAGATCCCGAGGTACAGATTCATCACTGCCTGTGCCCAGGGTAGGCGGTGTTTCCTTGTGGCTCGTGGCGGCCCAGCTGGACGCAGAGGGAGGGTATACAACCACCTTGCGCCTCTGTGACACATCCGTCTTGGCGAGGCCAGCCGGGTGGTGGGCTCTGATGGGGTGGGAGGGTGGTGATACAAAGGCCCTGTCTTTATAGGCAAGAGGAGATTCCAGAGAGAGTGAAAAGCTGACCTGGCCGCCGGCTGAAGCAAGAAGGGCTATGTCTACGTCCCTGTGGGCAGGACGGGCTCCCCAGGCTCCCCAGGTTCCCTGTGCAGACAAACTTCCAACTTGGGAACAGCTCAGAACAGGGTTGGAACTACCCGGGTTTCCTGGCCGCGACCTTTGGCATGTGTCCCCTTTGAGGTTCAAATTTTCTCCACTCAGTCTCACTGGAAGGTGAATTTTCTTAATTTTCTGGGAAGTCTGGACAGGACGTGCTCAGCTGCTACATGCTACCGAGAAGAAGAACAACGTGGCTTGTCATCGTCAGACTGTGAGCCCCAACAGCTCTTGGCAGCCTGGGTTCTGAATAGTAACTTTTCCCATCGGTCCATCTATCTCTGCGTCGAACCTGATGTTTGTGGAGAGACTGATCTCCGCCGACATTTAGAATTCGGTTTTATAGCCAAGAGATCTTGGAACTATTTGAATTCAAGTGTTGGAAGCCTTCAAAGAAACAGGAAAGAAAATTCAGTGCATTCTACTTTTCAGGAGAGAGAGGAGAGAAAGAAGGAGCAGAACCTATCTATCCTGAGGGTCATTAAAAGAAAGAAGACTCTGATGCGTCCACATGGATGTTGGCTCTTTGTGCAGCTACCTGCCCAGAGCGGGGGATGTTCACCTCCCTGATTCCTTTGGGTTCGTCCCAGGGACCTTTTCCCCACACAAATTAAGGCAGAGAAATGAACTAAAATATTTTAAATGAGAAAGTTGAAAAGGAGAGTTTTTCCAGAAGATTCTATCAGTCTGGATTGTGCCGTCCCCCATGTGTCCCCCCCATACATTGTGATTTCAAGGTAAAGCCTGGCCGCATGCTGTTTTGTGGTCAGTTCGCCGCCACAAGCCTAAGGAAGTAGAACAGAGTGCTTTTGGTCTCCTTACTGAACTGGTCCACTTTGGTGCTGTGACTAACTGGGTCCATCCACTGACTCCCAGGAACCAGCCCTGTCACGTGGCCTTTCAGGTGACACCATCATGACAGAACACCACGAAGATGGGAATTACCAGAGAGCCACGAGGCATGGCTTGCTCTGTGTGACCAAGCTGGTTCTGGGGGGTCACACCGTGTGAAGTATCTGGTATAAGAGCGAATGGTTTTGTGAACAACTCTACCACGTAAAGAAATCCTCAGAAAACAAGGACACGTGACACCTCTCAGGATATTCATTAACTCACCTCAAACCTTCTCCTTCCCTTCATACGTAATACCGAGAGCCAATTGCTAAAAATCAAACAAATGAACATGTTGAAGATATCAACCAGTAGGAGACAACTTTGGGGGGGGGGCATCTTGCAAGTAAAGTGTATTCAGATGTGTTTGAATTACGCATATTGGTGAAGACATTCAGAATTTCCATGACTAGCAACAATGATTGCTGTTTGTTCTTAAGGGCAACACACATGTTTCAAAGATTTTGTTTTGTTTTGTTTGTTTTTCCTATGAAGCTAGGCTTTGCAAGACAAACATGCTTATCCTTTAGAGCCAGGGGATTTAAAAATCTATAAATAAAATGCCAACTTCGCAAGAAATTTGTGAATGTACTTTTTTCCTGATTTCACGATCTTTCCCTTTGCAGCGGAAAGGATGCCTGAGGCGACTGCATTTCCAGTGCGCTGGAAAATCCCAAGTAGCTCTCCCCACTCAGGAGAGCTGGGGTGTGGGCAAGCAACAGCACTTGAGAGGAAACCAGTTCTGGTTTTGAATGCTGGGTCTGCAGTTACCTAGCTGTAGACTTTGGGCGAGTCATTTCTTCATCTGTAGAATGCTCGGAAGAAACACCTGTCTCATGGGGTTCCTGCACTTGGAAATACAGCTCTGCGACTTACTTCTTTCAACACGGGCCATGCCACATCTAGGATCCTACAGCACCTGAAAATCCCTTTGAAACAGAAAGTAAAGAAGAAAATAAAAGATTGCCCTCTTCTGCCGCCCCATGTGACCAATGACCGATAACGGATATCGTTGGCACTGAAAGATACAGGCCAGCCTTCGGGTTTCAAAGGTGCCCTTATGACAATAATCCTTTATAAATGGATTGTGTCCATCCATCACAGGCACATCCCGGTGACCCGGTGATGCTGGCAGGCAGGGATGGTCGTTGCTGGATCTGTTGTTTCCTGAGGGATTATAACATGGCCATGTCCTTTTACTATAATTTCCTTACGTAATCGGTTGGGGGTATCTCCGTAAAGAGAAATTTCCCCTCAGTTACTCCGAGGAAGGGTTTGTATAGAAAAAGCAGGGTAGATGCTTGATTCTCAGCCTTCTTTTGTAGTTTACAAAGTAATGCGTTGATGTGCGAGCCCCCTCAAAAGCTGACCAAGTTCTTGAAGGGGTTAGATTTCAAGGTTCCTGGTGGGTTCCGATTCACTTCCGCTTTCCCCTTATTGATGATCCAGTAGTCTCATTGTTGGGTCTGTGGGAGCCTCTCCTGGCCCCCTTTGGCCCCGTGCAAATGGTCTGGGTAGTTCCCTGCTGCTGGCTGTCAGAAGGGCTTCTAGGCTCCTCCTATCCATTTCCCACTGCGGACTCGCCCTCAGCCATCTCCCCAGGTAATCCTGGTTTCTCTCGGTGGGACATGGTGTTGGGAGATCCATGGGCCCTGGGAACGCTCAGTGCTGCTGCGTGGCCTTTGTGTCGAGGAGTTTCAGCAGAGCTAGTCATTTTTATGTTGTTGTTTTTAAAGATTAAATGCATCAGGAACCCATCCCATTATTTCCAATGTAAATTCAGGACAAATTCAGGTTTATTTAACCAGATCGATCTTAGGTTCCTGTTTGCTAACATTATATCTAGGGTGTTTGCATCGATGTTGACAAGCGAGACTGGTCCATAGTTTGCTCTTTGATGTATTGTCTATCAGGTTTGGGAATTTGTGTTATGCTGGCTTAATGGAGAGACTTCAGAAGTTTACTTTACTTTTGAGGATCTAGACTAATCTAGTGGGATTATTTGGTCTTTAAAGCCTTGATAGATTTCTCCTGTGAAACCAACTTTGCACAGTGCTTCTTGAATTCTTATTTCTTAATTCTTCTATTTCTTCTACGGTAATTGGCTTGGTTACGCTTTCTGGCTCTACTGAAGTCAATTTTGGTCTCTTGTATTTTTCTTGATGAAATTAGTTGTTTCATCAAGGTTCTCAAATATATTTGCATGGGATTTCAAATTTCTGTTTTGTCTCTCTCATCGTTTTCTTAAATAGGATGGCTTATCTATTTTGTTTAAATTTTAAAAGAACCAGCTTTTAGGTTTACCCACTAGTCTCACTGCTTTTCCCCACTAACTTCTTAATTTCTGAGTTTATCATCATTAATTTTGGGGGTTTATTTCATGCTCCTTTTTCTCTTTAAAACATTTTGAATTGGGCTTATTTCACGTACTTTCCTTTCTATTGGTAGATAGATACATATTAGATTTAACACCATGTGTCTTACTTTGAGCACTTTTAGCCACGTGCCACGGGTTCAGATATGTCATGTTTATATTACTCTTCTCCAGAAAACCTACAATATTGGTCTGTGTTTTCTACTTGATTCAAGAATTTTTAAATAGCATTTAAATATTTTTTCTGGGGGGCGTCTGGGTGGCATCCGACTTTGGCTTGTGTCATGATCTCACGGTTTGTGAGTTCCAGCCCCACGTCAGGCTCAGTGCTGACGGCTCAGAGCCTGGAGCCTGCGTTGGATTCTGTGTCTCCCTCTCTCTCTGCCCCTCCCCTGCTCTCTCTCTCTCCCTCCCTCTCTCTCTGCCCCTCCCCCACTTGCACTCTGTCTCTTTCTCCTTCAAAGATGGATAAACATTAAAAAAATTTTTTTTAAATAATTAAAAGTTCATTTAAAAATAAATAAAACATTTTTTCTGGATAGCAAGGTATTTCCTTTTTTGATTTTATTATTAGTTTATAGTTTTGCTGATAGAGGTCAGAGAATGCCTATTTGTATTCATTTTGTTCTTTGGGATGTATTAAGGTTTTGTTCAGACAATTCTACGTACACTTGCAAAGAATGTATACTCTCCAGTATATGCACATAAAATCTACTTGTTTACTGGTTATGTTGTTTGGATCATCTGTATCAGTACTATTTTTTTTCTACTTGGCCTATATTTATTGAGAGAAGTGTGTTAAATTTTCCCATTATGTATTTCTGTTTATCTCTTCTTACTTCTTTGATTTATGTTTAAATTGTGTATATCTTCACTGCAAATTATAGACTTAAGTTTTATAAAGTGTGCTTTGTTTTCTTTAATTCTGTTTTGTCTGAATCCTGGATTGTTAGATACCAAGATTACTATCTCTGCTTTCTTTTTATTTACTTCTGCCTACCACATCTTTGTCCATATTTTTACTTTTACCTTTTACTTTTTCTAAATTGCTTTGGATTAGATGTATCTCTTATATATACAGTGTTGGATTTTTCTTTGTTGGTCAGGCTCAAAATCTTTTCCTTTTGTAGACGAGTTAAGCCAATTTGCGTTAATTTAATATGATTAATGTGTGCCTCAGTTTACCAGATTGTCTCCATAAATTGTCTTTCCTTATGTGGTCTATTTTATTCTCTCTCTATTTTTTGATACTTATATTTGCATTTGGAGAGGTTAATATATATATATATATATATATATATATATATATATATATATATATATATTGAGTTTCCATTTGTATGATACCTTACATAATACCGTACATGTGTCATTGTATAATTCCAAAATAATGTATCATTCAGGGTCCTGTCAGGAGACAGAAAAACACCAGTAATTTGATCAGAGAACATTTAATGTTTTTTCTAAATTTATTTTTAAGAGACAGGGAGAGAGAGAGTGCTAGCTGGGGAGGGGCAGAGAGAGAGAGGGAGACACAGAATCTGAAGCAGGCTCCAGGCTCTGAGCTGTCAGCACAGAGCCTGATGCAGGGGTTCGAACTTGTGAACCATGAGATCATGACCTGAGCCGAAGTCAGATGCTCAACCCACTAGCTACCGGTGCCCCGATCAGAGAACATTTAATATAAAGAATTGCTAACTAGTGAAAGAGGTTAGCTACTAAGAGATCTAGCAGGTGTATGAGCAAGCACTGTTTGGGGGCTGTGGCAGAGCACCAGAGGAAGAAGGAGACTTGGAGAAATAATACCTCCCTTCAGACCTCCTTGGAAAGGATATGGCACAGTCCCAATGAATATTCTGTTCCTTGAAGACAAAACTAGAAAATTAACCTGCTACAACTTGTGTATAAAATGATAATGGTTGTGAGGAGAGAGAAAAAGAAAATGGTTAGCATATCTAACCACACATAACAAGCAAAGAGAAAATACGCAAAGCGGCTGAAGTCTCAGGTCCACCATGGGTCATGAGGCCATAGTCAGTATCTTCCTTCTTTAATAACCCATTCCATATTAGCGACAACCTTAGCAAGAACCCTTAGCAAGAACCTCATCTGGTGGGGGTCCCCTACCTAGTGGAGCGACTCGAATTCTTATCCACAAAGTATCTGAATCCTCAATCACGTTGCCTTTTCTTTGGCCGCTGTAATTTTCCATTAAACTTTACTACTGGGCATGATTGTGCTGTGAGGCACCTGAAGAGTACCCTGGGCTCTAGGCACACTCTCCATGCTGGAGAGATCTCCAAGGGGAGATCAGGTTTCTGCCCCATAATGGGCTTGAATGACATTAAATTATGGATCTCAGAGAAGACTGTCCTGTGCAGGGGAAGCCTGGGTGCCAAGGCTAAGACTTGGGTTTCGAAGGAGGCAGCCCCTTTATTAAAGCCTCTGTCCGAGACATCTGCTCCAACAGAACTTTACCAAAGCCACTGCCCATGCTACCACCACGTGGGGCCTCGCGGCCATCTGCTTGGTTCCGTGTGGGTCTGTCCTGCCCAGAGGCCTCGCAGGTGCACAGTGTCTGGCAGGGGGCTGTTGGGCACCATGAGGCGGGCGGGGGAGGAGTGCGGGAGAGCCTGTAATCTGCCTGCTTTTCAGAAGCAGGGTTTTCGTGCCAAGCAGAGGAAAAGGCAACCCTGGGATTTGGGGGAAACTTTCAGAAGCCAGTGATGATGTTGGTTTGCTCATCAGGCCTTTTCAGTGTCTTTGAAAGCCACGGAGAGTGTCCCACAAGGACAGCTGGGCAAACGGGACGGTGCATTTCAGATAGCTCGGCTCATCGAGGACTCCCTTTTTTGTGGGGGTCTCATAGAAGGTCTGCTGAGCAGACCTTGCCAGGCAGGGACAATTGGCAGCTTCCGGTGGCGGTCCCACTGACCCCTCATTGGTGCCTTAGGCTCCACTGATAGAGATCTGTTTGTGGTCAGTCATTCTGTTGCTTGGTGCTAGACAGAGGCGACCCTGGGAGGGGCTCTTAGCCACTCCCCTGCGTGCGACTGACCCCAGCAGCTGCCTCTTGGTGACGGTGAATGGTCTCACTTGGGTTAGGGGGGTGGGACATGACATATGAGGAAGCCGGGAGAGGGACCTGAAGAGTTGGAAAGAAGCCCCCAAGGTGACGTGGGCTTGGGGGGTGTCCTTCTCCAACGGCTGGCGGGGCTGACCCACTCCCCACCTGCATGTGAGGAGTGCCTGGGGTGTGAGTCAGGTCCCGAAGGGCCCAGGCCACCAAAACTGTGGAGGGCTGCTCCTTCATTTTTTTTTTTTTTTTTTTTTTTTTTTTTTTTTTATTTTTTTATTTTTATTTATTTTTGGGACAGAGAGAGACAGAGCATGAACGGGGGAGGGGCAGAGAGAGAGGGAGACACAGAATCGGAAACAGGCTCCAGGCTCCGAGCCATCAGCCCAGAGCCTGACGCGGGGCTCGAACTCACGGACCGCGAGATCGTGACCTGGCTGAAGTCGGACGCTTAACCGACTGCGCCACCCAGGCGCCCCAGGGCTGCTCCTTCAAATGCAAGTTGCTACAACCACATTCACAGTCTTGGCTCTTAGCAAGTATGCAAATTCCTGTTAAGGGAAACAAGAGTTATTTCTTACTGAAAGATTTGTAGAAGAACCGAGTTCAAATAATTATTCCAGACTTCACTTCCCTTTCACTCTCTCTCTCTGTCTCTCTCTCACACACACACGTGCGCCACGTGTTAAGCTTTCTGAAAGTCAAAGATGGAAAATAAAGAGAAACCTCAGAGGAGATGGAAAACTGGTATTTTTTCAGTCAAAACCATGAAGACAAAGGAAAGAACAGAAAAACTTAGAGATTCAAAAGAGCAAATCTCCATGGCAGGCTATTCAAAGATCTCTCCACTTCCCCATGCCCACCCGGGGACGCACGTGTTAAGAGTAAGGGAGCAGTGTGTTTGTAAGCTTTCTGCATGATTTTGCACACATGAGTCCAAACACAAGAAATTGGTGAAAAAAGTAGACAGATCCAAAAGCGCTTTAAAAATATATAAATAGGGGCATCTGGGTGGCTCAGTCAGTTGAGCGTCCAACTTAGGCTCAGGTTGCGATCTCGCGGTTCATGAGTTCGAGCCCCGCGTCAGGCTCACTGCCGTCAGCCTGTCAGCACAGAGCCCGTTTCCCATCCTCTGTCTCCCTCTCTCTGCCCCTCCCCAGCTTGTACTCTCCCAAAAGTAAATAAATATTTTTTAAAAATACAAAGTATATATAAATACAAAACACATTAGAAGGCTATACATCAAAATGTAAGATGTCATTTCTGAGTGGTAAAATTATGGATGACTTTTATTTTCTTTATTATACATGTAATTTCAACATATTACTTTATGAGCCAGAAAAATGTATGGGTTACTAAAAGAAAAACCATTCTCCGGCCTCACTGGACCAGGTGGCATGGGTAGGCACCCGGCCCAGGCCGTCCAGTGGGTTCAGAGCAGAGCTGGGAAGCAGACCCCGGTCTGGAAGGTGCCAGTTCCCAGCTTTGCTTGCTGGAGCAGACACCATACATTCCTACCCCCTCGCCCAAAGCTGATGAGCCTTGCAAGCCAGAGGAGGGAGCACTTTGAAATGGCTTTAAAAAGTTCATCGAGGTGAGATTCATATAACAGAAAATTCAGCTACTTTTAAAGTGAATAACTTAGCGGCGTTGAATCCATTTGCAGTGTTGTGAACCTACCACCTCTGTCTAGTTCCAGAATGTTTCCGTGTCTCCAGAGTAAAGCCCATTACCCATGAATCAGTTCCTCCTCCACCCCCTCCCCACGGCCCCTGGCAAGCACCAGTCTGCCCTGCGTTGGTTGATACGATTTCTTTTTCAGGGAACATTTTTACCTTCCTTTTGTAAAGCAGTTTTGGAAACTAAGCATAGCTCTGTTTCATGCTCTGTAGAGGCAAATATTCTGCTGTTGTTCAAAGTAATGGCATTTCTGGGCAACCCTTCCCAGGTGCGGCCCCCCTGGCGTCGACTGGATTTCTGGCTGTCAAAGCCTAGAGTCCAGAAGCCCAGAGCCTTGGTAGGGGAGCGCGAGCTGTCTGGGGCCAGCCCAGCCTGGGTACACTTTCTCTTCACTCTTGCAGGAGACCTTCTCCTTGGCTTCACAGGGTTAACTGGTGAGTTCAGCATAACAATGACTCCTAAGAAAGCCTGCCTGTTTCAGAGCCCAAGTGTGATTTACCCAGTTAAAACTGACGGGGCTGACAGCCTCTAGGGCCCAGTCACACCTCCCCAGGAGGGCCCCAGCGTGGACAACTTGACTTCAGACAGGCTGCAAGGGGCTTGGAAACCCCATCAAGGAGACATTACATGTAAGGGATTGTTTTGAACCAACTCAACGACTTTGAAGGTGAAATTTCCTGACAGGCTTAAACTTCCACTTCAGACATAAGCATCTTCAATAATTTAAAGTAATGGGTCTTTAAAGTTTGCAACAGCCTTTGGAAGGAAGAAAGGGTAACTACCTCATCCTGGCAGTTGTGGGAGGGAAGAGAGGCAGGCAGTGAGGGAAGGTGACCGGGAAGGAAGAGGCAGGTGGAGAGGTGGAGGGAGGCATGAAGGCCGGCCATGTGCAAGGCATTAGCCTGACCGCCTCCTGGGCTGGGGGCACCGGGGGGTGCGGGGGGGTTCCACCTGTGCATCCGTTACATTGCGGTAGCCTCACTGCCTCCTGGAGGCCGGGCGAGCACTCCATGACCTCTGTTTTGGGACTAGGACACCAAGTCTTGCTTGAAGTGGTTCCACAATGCCCTCCCCCAAGCTCCCGAATAACCCTCTTCACGAGTGGTGAATCCCAGTGCGGAATCCCGCACGCTCAATTTCTCAGTTCTGCTCACCAGTCCTTGTAGAACTCCCTGGTTGACAATTTCTTTTTCTTCTTCTTTTTTTTTAATGTTTATTTATTTTTGAGAGACAGAGACAGATAGAGCATGAGTTGGGGAGGCACAGAGATAGAGAGAGAGGGAGATACAGAATCCAAAACAGGCTCCAGGCTCTGAGCTGTCAGCACAGAGCCCGACACGGGGCTCAAACCCACAAACTGTGGGATCATGACCTGAGCCAAAGTGGACACTTAACCGACTGAGCCACCAGGGAGCCCCCTTGGCTGACAATTTCAAAAGACTTCCTGAAACCAACCTGAGTACGTTGTCTACATGTCCGCCTCTCCCCTGTTTCTCTCTCCCTGCTCAGGCCATTCCAAGGCCACCATCTTGGCCAGGACTGAGTTGTCGTTGAGGACAAAGTGCCCATGTTGGGTTTTCCTTTCAGTTTTATAAAGGAGAATAAGAGAGTGTCAGAAGAGAAGACTTCAGAGTGGTCAAAAGTTGTCTGGACACACACCTCTCTGGGGTCAGTGGGGGGCACGAGAAATGTGGATTCCTGCTTTGCATTTTATTTGCCTCACAGACACAAAGCATGATCACTGCAGACAGCCTGGAAAATACGGAAAGATTATGCAGAAGAGAATCGAAGTGATGGGTGATTTATGGGGAACGCTGGGGGGACAACGCTCTCCTGGTCTTGTTCCTACACGTACACGTGTATACGCTCTTATATTTTCTGAAAACGGGAGGTTGTGTTCTGCCTGTTGTCCTGGTGACTCCTGTTTTCACTGTGGCACAGATTCTGAGCATTAAAGATTATTTGAAACATTCTCCTAACTCACATTTTTAAACAGTTGTATGCAAGTTTACCATCTGGATTGATCTGATCTTTTGTGTTGGAATGTTTTGGTTGTTTTCATTTGTGCTGTTGTTTTGAAAATGCCGTATTTTCCATACCTTTGAACTCTCAGTTTTGGTTACTTTCTATTCAACTGTGGGTATAGTTAAGTAATTTTTAAGGGAATGCATGTGTGTGTGTGTGTGGAACGGTTTTGAGAATCCATACCTAAAAATGTCTCCTTATTTATTTAATGTGGGTAGAAAATTCTCTGGTTACAAACTTTTCCCTCATAGATTTAAAAGTGTGATAGTTTTCAAATTTCGGGCATTCTGTGATATAATGAAAAAGTCTTAGAGTAGCCTGATTTTTTTCTTCCTTTAAAAAACCCCAACTTTCTAATCAAAGGAAAGCGAATACTTGGTTTCAGAGGTCAAACAAGACTTTCCCTGCCTTTGGCCATCTCTAAGTACCCAGAGAAGGCCTTCGTAATTCTTTGAGCTGTTTCCAAACAACACGCTTATGGTCTTGACTTCTTGTTGTGGAAGAACACACTTCCTCCCAGGACCCGCAGCCCTTCACCACCCAGCCTTTGCACAATTTTTGGTCAGATCAGTATTCGATGCTTGTTCTTATGTTCAGGAAAACAATTTTCACAACTAAGGCACTTGTTGTGCCCAAAGCACACACTCTTTCTCCCCCCTCCCTGGGCCAACCTCTTTCCTTTCCTTGAAGTTATTAATTGTTGCCCCCTGCACCCCATGAAAATCTGTTTTTCTACGTATGTTGAATTCAACCTTAAACCTTGCTACAGACTCCAGAACCCCTTTCTACATGGCCAGTCACATTCTGGAATGTTTCTGTCATGGCGATGTCTGCCTGGTGCCCTCTGACCACCTGCTTACTCTGGGCGTTGTTTGGCTGCTGCACAGAGCTCACTCTGGGACATGTCTGTCCACCGTCCTCTTAGGAACTCCCTCTGCCTTGTTACCCTGTGGGTCTCTCTATTTTGTAGATTTTATCTCTTCATCCTTTGGGTTTAATCTCTTATTTCTATGGAGATATTATTCAATGATTTCGCAAGAAAGGGTACATGGGAAGTATACTTCCTGCAGAGCCTGAGATGAGGAGATCATGTTGGATCACACAGGTGGCCCAATGTCACCACAGGGTCCCTCCCGACAAGCAGAGCGAGCACGACCGAAGAAGAGTCAGGGAGACGTTACTTGAGAAGGATCCCAGGCCACACTGCTCCTCCCGAGGTCCACAGGCCAGAGGGCTGGCAGCCGGCAAGGAAACAGAGACCTCAGTCCCACAGCCATGGACAGAACAGGAGGCAGATCTTCCTGGAGCCTCCAGAAGGAGCATAGCCTGCCACAGCCCTATTTTAGCCCAGACCTCCTGCCACAGCCCAGTTTTAGCCCAGACCATGAGGGACCTCTGACTCCCAGGAGTGTGGGAGAATCTGTAAGTATGCCTCTGAGGGCACAGGGTGCGGACCCCCCAAAGCCAGTGTGTCCACTCTACTCAGGTGTCATGCTGTCGATGACAACTGTCCAAGAAGCCTTTCTGCACCTCCGTGAGCTCAGAGGACACCTTCTACCGTGCGGAGCAAGTCCTCTGAGGGAGGAGGCCGTCTGTTCTGATGGCAGCTCCAAGCCCTCCCTCTGTCCTCAGGGCACCTTGCAGAGCTCTGCCAGGTGGTGAGGCAGGTGGCTCCAGCAAAGGCCTGGTTTCTGTAGGGACTGCACATAGCTGAGTGTCATGGAGGTCACTCAAGCAGGAGTCCTGGCTGGAGGTTGAATTCAGAATGTCTTCCCCGATCTGTATTGCCCAGGACTGCAGGAAATGTCCTCCTTTCTCCCATCACCACCCTTGACTGTTCCTTTGGTTTCCCCAGCTAAATGGGGACTAAAGCCATCAAAATGTACTTTATGAAGCCCTTGAACAACCTGGTGAATCCGCCCCAGGCTTAGCGCCTTCTCCAGCCTCAACTCAGCACCTGTTGTGCTCCCAGATCTTTGCCCTTTGCAACCAAAGTGGGTCCGTCCTCCCACTGCAGACAGAACGCCCAGCCCTGGGTCACCATTATGGCAGAGAACTGGAAATGGCGAATTAAACCGTGTTCATTTCCTTATCTTTAGAGAACCCACCGAGCATTTGAGAAAGAAGGCGGACATTCAGATAATCTCTCCCAGCCCAGCCCCAAGGGCCTCCACTCAGTCAGTTTCTGGTGCAGGAGCCATGTGGGGACTTGGGGGCGACATGTGAAGACACAGGTGAGCTGGTTGGGGTCCTCAGTCATCAGTCTGGACAGCCCTGGGCTTGTCCCCTCCTGACCCCGCGCTGCCCTCCTGGGGAATGTGCTTGGGCCCAGAATTGTCTTCCCCAAAATAAGACCAGTGCGGCGTGTTCCCGAGACGTGAGTCTGAAAGAAATGCAGACAGTGTGGCATCCTCCAGCGTCAAGAAAAGATTCATCTGGGCTTGTTTTCTGTGCCTACTGAAGCTGAGAAAGGAATCTACACAATTCTATAAGACTGCCAACAGCAAAGGTCAGAAGAGGACAGTTTCAACTTTTGGTCAGAACTGTCAGACGATGAGAACACGATGGGGTCCCCAGGTGTCAGTTAGCTAGGGACCAACCCTCTTCCCCGAGGTCTCCGGGCTTCTGGAAAGCCAGCAGTGGGGCCCGGTGCCTGGTGTCTCTCTCTGCTGTGAGCCTTGGCCGAGACTGAGTCTTGTTCCACAAATGCCTCAGTGTGGGGGCCGGCGTGCTGGGTGCTGGCCTGGGAGGTGGCTTCATGCACACGCGCCCTCTCACCTCTTTCCCTGGCCACTGCTCTGCTCTGCGTCTGGGTTTCTAGCACTGTCTGGCCCTCGTCTATAGGCAGGAGGAGCCGATGGCCATCAGAATGACTCCCCACCCAATAGCCATCAGGTGTAAAAAGCCTAGAATTGGGGTCTGGGGTCCCACAATTTAGCTTCAGGTGATGTACATTTTAGAAGTACATAAACACACCCATCAGGCTCACCTGCCACTGATTCTTGTTCTTCCTCAGTGGGAGTGGGTAGGACACCACATGCTCAGACACAGTCCCAATGCTCAGCCCCAAAGAGGGCCTGGGAATCCTTGACCAAACTCATTCATGAACAGATGGGGAAACCAGGGCATGTGGACTAAATAGCTTGGACAAGGCCATGGGTAGAGCCGGTTTTTGGTCCTGTGTAGGGACTTTCTACAACTTTCTACTCCCCAGCTCCCCACCCCTCCTGTCCTTTGTCTTTTCCCTGAAGTTGGACTATTTGGACTGGTTCATTCCCTTGCTAGGACCTGGGCCCACCATTGTGGGGAAGAACCACAGGCTCCCAGAGGACTACAAAGAGTAAGAAGGCCCCAACGGTAGTGACCGTGGGAGCAGACGTGGCCTTGCCACAGCTCTGCAGGTGCCAAGACAGACAAGGATGCTCAGTGGGTCCAAACACGTCAGTCTATTTCATATTACTCATGGCCCAGGAAGCAGCAGGGGCATGGGAGAGGGCACTGCTTCCCGACCCCTGTGTCCATGGGGCAACACCACCGGCCCACGTGGTGGCTGTCCACTGAGTGGGTTGTGCTGCAGCCACCATCCCCCCGGGAGGAGCTAGGGGCCGGTAACGAGTGCAGTGGGGCATGCTTGCAGGGACACTCAGGGCCGCTCCCAGCCATGACCCGACACATGCCCCTTCCTCGAGCTCTGTTCTAAGATTCTCACCTTGGGCACATGTTCTTGCGTTAAGAAACTCCTTGGCAAAACGGGGACGTCCCTGATAGGACATTCTGACCTCAGTGCGTTGCAGTTAAGACTACATCAGTTCCCACTCTCTCTCTCTCCTACGACTCCGTGTTTCTGCTTTTGAGTTTCTCCTTACAACGGTAGCTGGGTGGGGAGATCCTTCCCCCCAAATGGCTCTCCCTCAAAAGAACTTTCGATAGCCAAAAATCAAACTAAAAAATTGGCATTCATTTGCTCATGTGAAACCCAAAGGTCAAACCCAAACTCGTCCAGTCCAGAGATGACAAGTTTGAGGGTTTCCCCATTGCTGGGGAGGCCGCATTCGCATGGGTGTCGGGTGTCGGTGGGGGACTTGGAAGAGGGGTGGGGCTCTGACCCTCAAGAACTTGTAATCCTTCTGGAGGGACAATGCAGTCAGGTAAAAAGTAAAAACAGAGAAGCTAGTAACCCAGCAGAGAAAGAAAGCAGGATATTTGAGTTAGAATGATCCTAGACATGCAGACAAAATGCAGCCTAAAGGACCCCCTGAGACCACCTCCAGTGTGGTCCAGCCTGCGGGGCTAACCCCTTCCCCGGTCTGTAGGGGAAAAGTTCCTGCACTTGCTTCCCACCTTTTCCTTTGCTCACCTGCTTCCCCCTCAACCAGACCAGGAACACCTCACGGGCAAGTGTCTCTTAGGACCATGCACCTTGGCACCCACCCTTCAGCACGGGGCCTGCCACAGTGTGGGTTTACCATGAATGTACCTAGAATGGAGTTGAAAGTGTTAGAGACACACAAGAGCCAATGGGGACAGACCCAGAGATACACAGGCGCCAATGGGGACAGACCCAGAGAAATATGACAGCCAATTAGGGCAAACCTAGAGATATATGACAACCAATGGGGACAGACCTAGAGATACACAGGTGCCAATGGGGACAGACCCAGAGATACATGATGGCCAATGGGGACAGACCCAGAGATACACAGGAGCCAATGAGGACAGACCCAGAGATACATGACAGCCAATGGGGACAGACCCAGAGATACACAGGCGCCAATGGGGACAGGCCCAGAGATACATGACAGCCAATGGGGACAGACCCAGAGATACACAGGCGCCAATGGGGACAGACCCAGAGATATATGACAGCCAATTACTGCAAACCTAGAGATATATGACAACCAATGGGGACAGACCCAGAGATACACAGGCGCCAATGGGGACAGACCCAGAGATACACAGGCACCAGTGGGGACAGACCCAGAGATACACAGGAGCCAATGGGGACAGACCCAGAGATACATGACTTCCAATGGGGACAGACCCAGAGACACAAACTGCCAACGGAGATGCGCCTGCAAAACTCATGAAAAAGGAACTTGGAGGAACGATGTCCTGCCTGTGCTGGGGTGTGGGGTGTGGGGGGTGGGGGGCGGGGGGGTGGGGGTAAGGAGGCCTTCTGGACGGTGCTGCATCTTTCGAGTAGGCTTGGACAGGTTTTCCATGACAAACCATCAAAGTGAGAATCTATAACAAGGAAGCCCATTATCTTCAAAGTCATACACTCTTTCACCCATCACTGATCTCCGCACCTGTCTGTGGAATCCGTGTCACCGGCCCCAGAAGGCACCCCTCCGGACGCGTGGTCCGGGTCCCAGCTGTGAGTGAAGACGCAGCGGGGGACTGAAGCAGCCGCTTTTAGCTCAGAAAGGCCCTGTTCTCCGCTCTGCATGCAAACGCTTCACAGTTAACGTCCAGCAAGTTTCACACACGAGAAAAAGGCTCCGGAGAAGTTGAGTTCCTGAGTTTCATTTGATTTAATACTTCATTACAAATGGCATTTTATTGCACACCGGCCCTGTGATCTGGTAACCAGCGTGGACTCAGGCAGCACAGTCAATAGTAAAGTATTTGTTGATGAAGAGATCTTATTTTTAGCTGAGAAGTTGGCCAAGAAGGAGGCCACATGGAGGAGATTAAGGTTGAACAGGAACCATCTCATCAGACTGGTGCAGAAAATGGTTATGAATGCTAATAGGAATCCCATGCGTGCCTTGGAGATGTGGGGCTTTCCCTGGAAGGATTCTGTCGTTGGAGAAAAAAGCTCTTTGGTCGGAATAATTGGGAAGGAGCAGGCATGTCCTTTTATCTCCCAGGCTTCAGCCAGCTCAGCTGGAAACTCCCCGGGGATTCGCCGAGTCTCTTCACCCTCCTGTCCGGGCCTCCCTTTTCTGGATCCCGTGTCATGCTGGGTTCTTCCCTCTGCGAACACACAGGCTCCCATCACATGAGCGAAAGTCCCTTCCCGGAGAGGGCCCCAGGCTTGGGGGTGGGGGGGTGGGGTCTCCTGGGCTGCAGGGTGGGGGGCAGGGCACTCGCCTCCATGGACTCCCCTCTGTGTCTCTCTGCTCCTGAATCAGCTAGGTCATTGGCACCCTAGCCCGTGGCAGGGAAGCCTGGAGTGCCCACCCCTCCCCCCCCCCCCCACTACTGCAGGCCGCGGCCCCAGACTGCCCCCGGTCACGGGCGTCCTAGCCTTGGGCAGTTCAGCAGCCCCACCCTGGGGGCCGTGGAACCCACTGAGGACACGATGCCGTTGATGCTTCCAGGAGGCTGGGGGAGAGTGACAAGGTGGCCTCGGAGACACGGCGTAGTTCCTCTTGGTTTCGCTGACTCGGTTCTGGGCTTAGTTACTTCTCACAGAAGCAGCCGGAAGAGATCCAGATGGCCCGTCCCCCGCCTGGCACAGCAGCTGGGGCACAGAGAGCCCCCGTGACTTCATGTCCTTGCCATGGGGACGTGGGAGACAAGTGGGAGGATGGAGACCCCCCAGCCCTGCGCACACCCACGTCCAGACAACTCGAGGATGTGGCTTGTGCTTTCTCGCCGTGCGGATTGTAACATTTTCACGCGCACTTCAGAAATGCGGGTGTCATGGCCATCTGACAGGTGGCTCTGGCCACGGTCATGGCCACGGCCACGGCCACGGCCACGGCCGGTTGGAAGAACAAGGTGGCGCTTGTGCAGCCTGGAGGGGCCCAGGGCCGTCCTGGGCTTTGGGGCCGCCTAAGGAAGTGTGGTCCAAGAGCCAGGAGGGTGCTGTGTAAGCAGCTGGGCCAGACCCAGGCTTCTGAGGTCGGAGCCCAGGGTGGAGCCTGGGCCCCAGGACAGAAGCCCAGTGATGCCCGGGACTCAGGCGAGGCGTGTGTCGTGGGGAGCCTTGGCAGAGTCTGGACACCACGTGGCCCCTCCCAGGACGGGTCTCAACTAGCTCTCCTCCTAGAGCTCCACAGCAGCTGGTTAAGAAGGCCCGTCTGTGCCCCCGTGTTGTGACGAAAACTTGTAGGAAATGGAGCGCACGGGCCATCTGGCCTCACCAGCAACTCTCCTGGACACCCTGGACCTCACCACCTGCTGCCCTCACCCTGACAGCCCCTGTGTGTCACTGTTCCAGGCCTCCAGGTCCCTCCCTCCCTGTTACTTCCAGGAAGCCCACTCCCATGCCCAGTCAGGCCTGTAGATCTTTCCAGTCTTGATGGGAGAGCTGAGTTCTGGGGGGGGAAACAGAGTAGCTTGGCTGACTGGTGCCACCACCACTGTTTTCCAATGGCTCCTGGGCCATCGGTGCCAAGTGCCCTATTGTAAACTTGACCCCGGTCACCGTTGCCCCCTGGAGCTGTCCCAAAGCCCCACCCTTCTCTTCCAGCACTTGCCCCATCCGAGTCCTTCTTGCCCTCAGGAGGTGGGGCGCCCTCTACCTAACGGTGAAAACATGAGGGAGAATCTGAGCAAGTTGTCATTTAGGTAGGATAGAAACTGGCTGGGTATCGGCAGTTTCCCAGAAGCCAGCCGGTCTCCTGCCCCCACTCGGGAGGGCGTGCTCTGTGACGCTCTGGGCTGCCAGTCTCTTGCTGTGTGCCACGGTGTTATGGCCTGTTTTAAAAGATCTGTCCCGAGATCAAGATTTAAAAAAAATTTTTTTTAATGTTTATTTATTTTTGAAAGAGAGAGAGAAAGAGAGAGAGACAGAGTGCGAGTGGGAGAGGTGCAGAGGGAGAGGGAGACACAGAATCCGAAGCAGGGTCCAGGCTGCGAGCTGTCAGCACAGAGCCTACTAGGGGCTTGAACTCACAAATCCTGAGATCATGACCCGAGCCAAAGTCAGATGCTCAACCGACTGAGCCACCCAGGTGCCCCCTGAGATCAAGATTATATCCCATGTTTTGTTCTAGAATTTAAAAACTTTTTCTTCTTTAATGTTTATTTATTTTTGAGAGAGAGAGAGAAAGAGAAAGAACGTGAGTGGGAGAGGGACAGAGAGAAAGGGAGACACAGAATCCGAAGCAGGCTCCAGGCTCTGAGCTGTCACCACAGAGCCTGACACGGGGCTCGAACTCATGAACCACGAGATCTTGACCTGAGCCAAAGTCAAGCACTTAACTCACTGAGCCACCCAGGTGCCCTGTGCCAGGATTTTTAAAGCTTCTCTTTTCACTGTTAATCCATTTGGAATGGACATCTTTGGGGACGATAATGGCACATTTATGAATGGGGTAAGGAGGTGATCAGCTAGTTCTCCTTCAGTATTCTAGGCACTGTCACTGAGTGGTCCGTCCTGTCCCCACTAACGGGCAGTGACACCCTGGTCAACCCTGGTCACATGTCAGGTTGCCAGCTCTCTCTTCCACCGGGTGGTCGGTTCTCCCACGCCTGCACGACACTATAATCTCCCTGCTTAGAGGTGAGTTCCCCACCACCCCCAGCCCCCAGGCACCTCCTTTCTCCTCATTCAATGTGGTCAAGGCTATACCTCTTCCTCCTCCTTAGTCTGATGGACAACCTGAACATTTCCAGGAAGAAAACATTCTTTGGGATTTGGGTGGGAAGTCCATCTAAGGTATCCGTGAATAAATTAAATAAATGTAATGTAGAAACGATTCAAGGGAAGGTCAGGGTATTCTTCCCCACCCGAGGTGGGAGAGACCTTGCCAGCTGTCCCCGACAGGGCCCCCTGCAGGTGGCTTTCGCTTGGTCCGGGATCCAACTTCCCCACCAGAGTTGGGAAAGACCTTCCCAGCTGTCCCCGCCCCCCCCTCCCCCCCCCCCCCCCACAGGGCCCCCTGCAGGTGGCTTTCGCTTGGTCCGGGATCCAATCCGGGCTCACACCTTGCATTCACACGCCACTCTTTAGTCTCCTTGAATCGAGCCCTGTTCCCCGCCCCCACTCCCTGTCTGGGTTTTGTGACTGTTCTGAAGAATCCGTTGAGTTGTTTCCCAGCATGCCACTCAGTCTGGAGACTTAAAGAGGACATGTCAGTATGTTCCCCCCAGACTATCTCTTGAAGCTTTGGGTAGATACCTCTTCACAGACTAAGAAATTACCTTCTGTTCCTACTTGGCAAGAATTCCTTCCCTTAGCGGTGATCGGGTGTTTAGTATTACCAAATGCCTTCTTTTGCATTTATTTAGGCGGTCACGACTTTTCGTCTTTGACCTGTTTTTGTGGCAAATCGCACTACCACATTTTCTAACGTTAAGCCATCTTTGCGTTCCTGAGATAACATCTGACTTAGTCGTGATTTATATTTTTTTCCCGTGTGTTTCAGGCTCTGTATTTGCCAGTATTTTACCTGGGGGTTGGAGTCTGTGTTCCTAATTTTCCTTTTTAAAAATTAATTCATTCATTAACACCCCCAGCTTCATTAAGGCATAATTGACAAAGTTGCATATATTTAAAGTGATGTGACGATTTGATGTATGTATACACCGTGAAATAATCCTCATAATAAGGTTCATTAGCACGCCCATTACCTCACGTAGTTACCTTTTTCTCACGCAGTGATAATGCTTGAAATCTGCTCTCTGAGCAAATTTCAAGTACACAATACCCTTTGCTAACTGTAGCTACCTTGCTGAATATTAGCATCCCAGAAACTATTCATCTTTTGACTGAATGCTTGTACCCTTTGACCAGCATTTTCCTTTCTCTCCCACCACGTTGTCCTAAATGGCAGAATGTCCTTTTTCCTCACGGATGGGTAATGTTCCAATTTGCATATATGGACACATCACATCGTTGTCCATCTGTCTGTCAGTAGGCATGTAGGACTTAGGTGGTCTCCAGATCTTGGCTACTGTTAATAATGCGGCAATGAACTAGGAATGCAGACATCTTTTTGAGATACCGATTTGATTTCTTCAGAACGTATACCCAGGAGGGGAATTGCTGGGTCACATGACAGTCCTGTATACTCGGTTTTCCACAGTGGCTGCATCAGTTTACGTTCCCACCCACAGTGCATAAAGGTACCCTTTGCTCCACAAGTGTTTGCTTACCAGCACTTACCTTTTGCCCTTTGGATAAAAAGCCATCCTAACAGGTGTGCGTAGTGGTTTTGACTTGCGTTGCCCTGATGATGGGTGAGTGATGTTGAGCACCTTTTTAGGTACCTGTGGGCCACCTGTATGTCTTCTTTGGAAAAAAATGTTCGTTCAGGTCCTTTGCCCATTTTCAGTCGGATTACTTGCTTTGGGCGTACTGAGTTGCACGAGTTCCTAATACATTTTACCTATTAACGCCTTATCAGATGTGTGGTCTGCAAATACTTCCTCCTATTCCATAGACTGCCTTTGCATTTGGCTGATGACTTCCTTTGCTGTGCAGACGCTGTCTCATAGTTTTGCCGTCTTATCTTGTTTTGTGACCATAGGGCTGCTTGCCTCCTAAGGGAGATAGTTGTCCCTCCTTTTTTAGTATTTGGAGCATATTAGTTAAAATAGAAGCTTCAGTAATTTAAATTTTTAAAAGAAAAGGGTCATGATATATAATATTGAAAATATATTAGCCCCAAATTGTTATTTTTCTATCTTGATCACTACGTGATGGTGACTATTCTTTTTCACTTCTGATATTTATCGATGCCTTTTTTTCCTGAGGAATCGAGAAAAGAATTTGTATTTTTTATCAGTCCTTTGTAGAGAATCAGTTTTTGAGTTTTCTCTTTTTCCTCATTATTTCTGGACTTATTATTTCTGTAATTGTAAACTTTGTTATTTTCTTATTTTGTTTTTCTTTGGTTCTACATTAATTTAAACTGTCTAAATTTTTATACTGAATTCTTCGTTCATTACTTTAAAGCTTCTCTTCTTTTCCAGTATATATTCATATTATAAATTCCTTATATGCCTTTCATCTACTGCCCACAGATTTTTGAGTATAGTTCCTTTGTTGTCATTCAGTTCTTAGTATTCATAATCTCCATTACAATTTCTTCCAGATCCATGAATTATTTAAAGTATTATTTAGTTTCCAAATGTATGGGTGGATTTGAGCTGACTTTAAATTTTTATTTGTAAAATCAATGTGGACTGCATGTTTTCAAATCTTTGGAATTTTTCAAGACTTCCTTTGTGATCCATTATGTGTATAGTCAGATTTAAAAAACATATTTTATGTGGTTGAAAAGAATGTGTAGTCTGTACCTGTGGGAGCCTGGGAGATACCCGTCTCTGTCCCCATCTCCACCTTATCCCCACCCCCAACCCTATCCCAATCCCCATCCCCTTCCCCAGCCCCCACCCCCACCCTCACCCCCAAACCCAACCCCACCCCTAGCCCCACCCCCACTCCACCCCCCCAGCCCCACCCCCATTCCCTTCCCCAGCCCCACCCCCACCCCCAGCCCCATTCCCATTTGTATCTCCAGTTCCACCCCCATCTCCATGTGGCATCTCCATTTCCAGCTGTCATCTGTCTATATTCCACACGCCAATTATGGCATTTCAGTCTTTTCTAACTTTGCTGATATTTGGAAAGCTTGCTTTATCTGTTAGGAAAAGAAGTGTGTTTGAAAATGTTACTTGGATTAAGGATTTGTTAACTTGTTATGGTTCTGCCGATTCTTGCTTGTCTGTGGCAAGGCTGTTTTATCTGGTGTGTGTGTGTTGATGATCGTTCAGCTCCCAGGGAGCTCTTTCTTTTATTATCAAAAATGATCATTTTATCCCTAATAATACTTTTTCCGTAAAGTCTCTTTCATCCAGTATTTGTAAACCCATTCAAGCTTTCCTTGTTCAGCCATTACCTATATCATTCTCATGGTTTTACTTTCACCCTCTGTTTCCTTGCGTTTGTGGTGTTTGGGGTGTTTCACTCCTGCAGTGTAGGTAGCTGAGTATTTTGTACGTAGTATGTGCAACAAACATGATTTATGCTGTAGACATGAAGACAACACTTTGTTTTGGTTGCCTGTCTCTTTAAAGTGTGTTTCTTGGTTGGTGGAGGCTTGGGGGGGCGTCCCACACTCACCTGTGACTTCCAGGTTGCCACCTCAAACACATCTCGATTCAGAAATCAAGTAAGTGCGGCTGAGCTGTTAATTGAAATGTTTATATTCATTTACTGCTCTGTCCCCCCAGGGTTGCAGGGTTGACGGCCCTCAGGGAGACAGGGGGAAGTCGTCAGTCTAGAGCGAGTCCTCAGCCTCCAATCTGTAGAGCGTCTCCAAGAACCACAGCTGAGCCCATTCTCTTGGGGTGAAGGAGGGTGTCATCCCCTCTCGCCCTTCCTTCTCGGGAGGGTCTCAGCTAGCAACACCCCTTCCACCACAGACATGCTCCACAAATGCGTGTTCTCACCATGTTCGAGGGGGGATGAGTTCCAAGCCAGTGGGCTGGCTCTCAACCCTTTCATTTGTGAATCTGACGCTTCCTTTGGGATATTTGCATCCCTTTATCTTGGTGTCTCGACGAAACTTCAATTTTAGTATTTGCTCTGGTTTTTAAAAAAATCTGTGTCTTTAGAAAAAGGTGATTTAATTCATTTACATTTATTGAGTTTACTGACATATTTGGACTTGTTTCTAGCTTTGTTTTTTTTTTTTTTTTGTTTTCTATTCAACATTATTTTCCTTAGTTCTTTTTCTCTTTGTTAGACTTTGTTAGATTGAAAGTTTTCTTTATTTTCCTGTTGCCTGCTCACTTGAAAGTTGAATATTTTGTATCTGTTTTTTTCAGTGGTAACCTATAACTTTTTAATAAGTAATTTATTTTCCAAATGCATTTCATAATTAACTCTAAGTCCCCTTTACAAAGAAGATAAGAATCTGGGAACACAATAATGTCCTTCTGAACTTCCTATTTTCTACCTTCCACATTAGTATTTAGAATTTTAGTTCTTGGCATTTTTCAAATGGGTATGTTTGTCAGTATTATTATTATATTATATAATACAGATCCAATTTAGACTTTTAACTGTATTATTTAAAGTTTACTATTTAATTGTCCAACATATTTTACTGATTTCTTTGGTCACTATGTTTTATTCCTCTCCTTTATTATTTTGGGGGCTCATTTTTATTGTTGTCTTTCAAGTTCATTCTTCATTCAAGGGCCAATGGCAATGAATGCCAGACTTATCTGCACATGAGAAAAATCCCTAAGGAAAAAAAAAAAATAAAAATGCTAAAAAATTAAACGTTAAAAAAATAAAAAATTAAAAAATAAACAACAAAATAAAATAATAAAATAAAATAATGAAAGAATAAAAAAAATAAATAAAAAAGTAAAAATTAAAAAAATTAAAAAATTTAAAAAGAAATAAAAAAAAAATAAGAAAAATCCCAAAGTTCAGGGCACACCCCAGCTCAACAAAATCATAATCTCTGGGGCTGAGACACAGACATCAGCATTTAGCATTTATGAAGCTTCCAAGGTGATTCCAACATGCAGACAAATTTGGAAACCACTGGCAAATGCACAGAAAGTCCCTTAATCCTTGGATGTCTGAAGTACATCTATAGCAGTGTCCTTGAGCATGGAATTCTAGTTGAGAGTTAATTTTCCTTCACATTTGGAACGGCTACTTCAAGGTTGTGGCATCTACTTGTATTGCTAAAAACTCTGCTCCTGATCTGTCATTTCTTTATGGAGGTTGAAAATACTTTCTTCCTGATGCTTCTCCTCATATGTGTACGTCTTGGCTGTTTTTAAAAAGCTCAGTTCTAGGGGTGCCTGGGCGGCTCAGTCGGTTAAGCGTCTGACTTCAGCTCAGGCCATGATCTCGCAGTCCGTGATTTCGAGCCCCGCGTTGGGCTCTGTGCTGACAGTTCAGAGCCTGGAGCCTGGAGCCTGCTTCGGATTCTGTGTCTCCCTCTCTCTTTGCCCCTCCCCTGCTCATGCTCTGTCTCTGTCTCAAAAATAAATAAAAACATTAAAAAATTAAAAATAAACTAAATTAAAAAAAATAAAAAGCTCAGTTCTTCTCATCTCTCAGTGAACTGCTTCAATTTGGGGACTCATTATTTCTTCAATTATGAATAATTCTATGCTGTTACCTGATTAAGAGCTCCCCACTTGCCCATTTTCTGCTTCGGGAACTGCTGTTAGATATATCTTGGATTCCATCCACCTCCATGTCTCTAAATTTATTTTCCATCTCTCTGTGCTGTATTCTGGGCAATATCCTTAGCTCTGTGTTCTAATTTGTTTGTTCTCTCTTCTGTTATATCTAGTATACAATTTAAGCCATCTTTTGACTTTTTGTTTATTTCAATGACTGTGTTTTTCAGCTCCCAGATTTCCAAATGGATTCTTCTTCAATTTAAAATGTCTTTTCTCACTTAATGGTTGTTATTCCTTCTGTTTCCATAAAGTCTAACAATTTAATGTCAAAGTCCTTTTCAAATTGCTCTGTTTTCTCTCTATTTCATTAGGTATGAATTCTCTCATGATTTGGTTCTATTAATTGTGTCCCATGGCAATAGATTTTGTCAAGTATTTTATACTTTTTATTTATAACTTCAGCTTGTCTGGGAGTTTTCCCCCAAGCAAATTTGTGTGTAAATATGAAATTATAAATAGCCACCCCCTACAAACATCGGTGAAAGATAGACCTTAATACCTAATATCCTTATTAAGAGAAGGACTCATGCAAGTAATAAGGGAATTAACTAACTTTTGAAGAAATTCAAAACAGGCTCATAAGAAGATCTTCTGTTACAAAAACCATTTAATAAAAGACCCAAATATTCAACCTCACTGGTAGTCAAGAAAATGCAAATTAAATTAAGATAGCAATCTGTTCTATTTTGACCCATTGAATTACAACCAAGTGAGGTAATAGTTAATGCCAGTGAAGGATTTAGGAGACAGAAACTCTTTCACTACTGGTGGGAGTTTAACTGTTCAGGGAAGCAATTTAATTACTATGCGTTGATCTGGGTGCTGAGCTAAGTATATTACAATCACGAGACATATCTGTCAAGAACAAAAATTGCTTTGGTCTTGGTGACTTTTGTAAGTACCCAACAACAGGAGGATGGCTAATTAAATGAGGATACATTTTGCTTCCAAAGCAAAATGCTCAACAAGGCAAAAACAGGCACAGGACATCATCTGGACGGAAATATAAACGTACATCAAGAGCAATTTCTTTTGGTCAGATTGAGGGTGATTGTTTTTATGCCTTTTTGTACTTTTATGTACTTTCTGAATTTTCTGCAGTGTGAGATTCCTTTACTCAATCTAAAAATGGTAAGTGAAGGGAAGCAGGCTTTTAAGCAGAAACGTTTTACAGATAGGTAGCATTTTTTGTTTTGTTTTTGTTTTGTTTTCTTCTGCATTCTGACACCCATCTCTTGAGTGGAGATGGCTGAGTGTTCTCCCATCCCTGCTTCTGCTGGCTGCTACCTTCCCAGTAGTCTGTGCTAGATAGTTTCTGAGTCTCCTTCCTCTCGGACACATGTGTAATAAACAATCTTCCATTTCCTCAAGCAGGAGTTTCTTTTGGGAAGCTCTGCCTGTTAAGAAGGTTTTATTTTTATTTTTTAAAGTTTATTTATTTTGTGTGTATGTGTGTGTGTGTGTGTGTGTGTGTGTGTGTGTGAGAGAGAGAGAGAGAGAGAGAGAGAGAGAGAAAGAGAATGAGTGAGAGAAGGCCAGATAGAAAAGGGGAGAGAGAGAATCCCAAGCAGTCTCTGCACTGCCAGCACAGAGCCCGATGTGGGGCTCAAACTCATGAGCTGCGAAATCATGATCTGAGTTGAGACCGAGAGTCGGACACTTAACTGACTGAGTCATGCAGGTGCCCCAAGAAAGCTTTTCTTTAAATTGAATATTAGATATATATTTGGTGATATTGAATATTGATTTTATTATAAAACTACCTGCGAGGGCTCCCTGGCTCTGAATGGCAGTGTGAGCTGGTCCCACTCAAGTCTGAAATGCACTGTCATTGTTCAGCTCTATGCCACCCAGTGCCGTTTGGCCCCCAGGGGACACAGGGCAATGTCTGGAGACACTGTTGATGGTCACAACTGGGGGAGGGAGAGTGCCACTGGCATCTGGTGGGTAGAAGTCAGGGATGCTGCTAAATACCTTACAGTGCACAGGACAGGCACACACACGACAAGTAGTCTGGCCCCAAATGTCAATAGTGCCAAGGTTGGCAGACCTTGTATTCAAAAACAATTTAGGAGCACCTGGGTGGCTCAGTCAGTTAAGTGTCTGACTTCGGCTCTGGTCATGATCTCATGGCTTGTGAGTTCAAGCCCCACGTTGGGCTCTGTGCTGACAGCTCAGACCTGGAACCTGCTTCGGATTCCGTGTCTCCCTCTCTCTCCGCACCTCCCGCCCCTCACGCTCTGTCTCTCAAAAATGAATAAGTGTTAAAAAATTTAAAAAAAAGAATTTAAAAGTTATTATTTACAAAACCCATAGTCTTTTATAATTGTTTTTCTTTTTTTCTTTTTCTTTTTTTTTGTACACGAAAAGCACTATTAATGCCTTTTAGGTCAAAACATCACACTTAAAAATATATTTTTTTGAAAATGATTTTTAAACTTCAACATTTCCCTTATTAATAAGAAAAAAACAGCACTGAATAACTTGTTAATCACTACTGACTCTGACAACTAGAGAGATTATAGGTTTTAGGCACAAAAGCATGACAGGACATGCTGGGGACTTTATTTTGGGCATTCGTCACATCTCCCTGGAAATGATGGGCTTCAGACCCTACAGAGAAGATCCAGGAGCCCAGCTGGCAGTCCTGAGATGTCCTTCGGTGATGCCTCACTCTCCCTGCCTGGCCCACCCCGCGGAGAATCATCAGAATTGGTCCAGGCATGCTCACGCAGAAGATTCTCCTGCAAGGACAAAGTGAAGACAGATGTTCCGTCTTTGTTCAAAACACTAACACATGAGAATCTGCCTAATTTACGTCATTTTGCATTTCCGTTAGCAACACCCTCTGCATGAAACCATGAGCGGGTTGGAGGTATCTTGGGGGCGGGGTGTTCCTTGGCCCCGTTCCAGAGGTCAGGGAGATGGCCTGGCCACATGCAGCGCCCTGGGGAATCTGGACCCTCGAGGGAGCTGCTAACCAGGCATGTGGCTTCGAGAAAGTCACTTCATCTCTCTCAGTCTCAATTTATCTGTAACGCCAGGATATACTATCAGAACACCCTCTGGTTTCTTCATGCCTCTGAAATGCTGGGGTTGTAGAGAGTTGTCTCAAAAAGACAAGAGAAGCATCGCCAACGAGCAGCGCGGTGCACTTGGTAAATTACTCTTTCACTGCTGCTCCTTCTTCGACTCTGGAAATGGGTTCAATTTCCTTCCTTCCTTCCCAGGATTTCTTTAACAAAAGCAGCCGGACTCCCTGGTTAATATGAATATACTTGGGATGATTTTAGAAGGAAAACAAGTTCAAAGCATCGTTTGATAGGAAATGAAACCAGAAGTTTGTTGCATATGGATGTTGAAAATAAATTTATAAGCTAAAAGGTATGACAAATTTCTCTTCTAGCCAGTGTTTCTTTAAAAAGAGAGAGAGAGAGAGAGAGAGATACTTTAAAATAAAAGAGCTTGGGATCTTCACATCTGGTTGCTGTGTTTCCATTTAATTAATAACTGTCTTTGGCCATTTTTCATCTGGTAAAGCACCCTAACCGGGAAATAATCAGGAAAGCATTACTCAACATATTGCCAATAAATTAGAACATGGCAACTGTAGACATCTGAGTTTGGTTGGTCCTTGATCTTTTCATGGACCATTAGGAATAATTTCCAGAGGGTTCTTACAGGTGGGAGGAACAAGCTGGCTATGCTGAAGATTTCAGTCCAATCAAGAAGGCAGAGCAGGCAATCGGTTGTGCTTTGACTTAACTAGAACTGTCTCCCCCTCCCCCCTCCCCCAGCTGGAATCAAGTTCAAATCCAGCATCCTATGGAGATCTATGGAGCCGACTTTCCTGATTCCGAGTTTCCTCCCAACACAAATTGCAGCAGTGATGTGGTACTAAGTCTGTGGGCTGGTGTTCAGGCTCTTTGGGGCTGCTCTGGGCCAGCGTGGCAGGCAGACTTCTAAGAGAGCCCCCAAATCCCGCCCTGGCATACACACCCTGTGCAATGTGTGAACACGTGAATATAAACGGATCTCACTCCCATGATTAGATTGTTAACTGGCAACATTGACTTTAAGAGGGAGAGATTACCTTGTGTGGAGAGATTACCTGACCCAGGCACGTGACCCTTGACATCTGGGGCCAGAAGTCAGAGACTGGGGAATCGAAACATGAGAGGAATTCCACATGAGGGAGAGTCTCCTTAGCCTGAGGGGATCACAAGGCTGCCCCTTTGAGGAAAGAGCAGCCCTAGGCTGTCAACCAGGAAGGAAGTGGGGCCGCAGCCCTACAGCCAGAAGGAACTGCATTCTGCCAACAACTGGAACGAGCTTGGAAGCAGATTCTTCCCCAGTCAAG
This sequence comes from Panthera onca, assembly GCF_046562875.1. Classification (NCBI taxonomy): domain Eukaryota; kingdom Metazoa; phylum Chordata; class Mammalia; order Carnivora; family Felidae; genus Panthera; species Panthera onca. The sequence continues at coordinate 2,802,480 of NC_138346.1, read as the reverse complement.
CCTCCAGATGAGAACACAGCCCAGCGGCCACCCGGATTTCAGCTTCTGAGACCCTGTGAAGTCACACTGTGCGTGGACTGTGAGTGAATCCATGGAAGTGTTTCAAGCCGATAAGTTGATGGTAATCTGCTATGCAGCCATAAAACGAATGTTATAGCCATTGATGTAGGTTGAGTGACCATAAGTGGTGATGGCAGAGACAGTAGGGAGACACCACGCCCACATACAAACAACACCCCTTTACAGGAATCTTGGCATCTGCAGGGTGACGGCTCCCGACAGCACGTATCTGCCCTCTCCAGCCTAGTCTGAATGCACTCTTCATTGCCAAGTGTTCTGGGTTCTATCGTTTTCTGCTTTACAATTGCTTGATGGAGTCTGACCAAGTCACTTGACTTGGGGACCGCGGCTCAATCACCTGTATAAGAGGAATTAAATGAGATGCCCTCTAAAGTCTAAGAGGCTCGTACAATCTGTTGTGGTTTTGTGTTTACACCCCTCTCTCCCCAAGTGGCTCATGAGTCTACGCCCGAGCACCTGGGGGAAGGCATGTTGGCAGCTCACCGCTCTTTGGACCGCAGTGATGTCGGCCTATTCGGTGCTCATTCATTCCACATGTGGTGGCCGTGCGTTGAGCAGAAAGCCGATTGTTGTCCCACGCAAAGAATCAGGATGAATTCAGATGTGAAGGAAGAGGGAGAGAGAGAGAGTCTGGAATGAGGGCTGTGAACCAGTGTGGTGAGGAGGGCTGGAGTGAGAAAAGCAATCTAGGAGAGCCACGCTGGACAGGACCCCGTCCGCAGGCCGGGGTGCAATGATGTCTTTAACATGGCATTCTGAGGGGCGCCTGGGTGGCTCAGTCGGTTAGGCATCCGACTTCGGCTCAGGTCATGATCTCACGGTCCGTGGGTTCGAGCCCCGCGACGGACTCTGTGCTGACAGCTCGGAGCCTGGAGCCTGTTTCAGATTCTGTGTCTCCCTCTTTCTCTGACCCTCCCCTGTTCATGCTCTCTCTCTCTCTCTCTGTCTCAAAAATAAATAAACGTTAAAAAATTAAAAAAAAATAAAGCATGCATATTAAAAAAAAATAACATGGCATTCTGAGAACACGTGTGCAGCACGCTGAGTGACAGAGGCAGGATCTGAAGAGGCGTCTACAGGAGAATCAGCTGAAGTCATGCAAACTGGGTCCACGAATCCATTCCGCTCTTTCTCAGGAAATGTGCCTTCTGCAGCAGAGAAAGGAGCAGGGGCCCTGTGACCCCACCGGCCCCCACAGGTACGCTTCGCCTCAGAAACCTCACTGGCCAAGCGGAAGCGGCTTAGGCATGACACGTGTCCCCTAATGACCCCATTTTTGCTGGACCCTGGGTGTTTTTCTTTGTTTTTACCCCCCCATCTTTTTATGTGGTAAAATATACATAACACAAAATTTACCATCTTAACTCTTCAGCGTATGGCCCGCTGATATTGGGAACATTCACATGGCTGAGCAGCTGTCACCACGAGCCACGTCCAGGATTCTTTTCATCCTGCAAAACCGAAGCTCTGTGCCAGTTACACAAGCCCTTGCCTTCCCCAGCCCCTGGCAACTGCCACACTTCGTGGTTCTCTGATGTGCACCTGCTCTGGGCACCTCCCAGTGGGACCACACAGTGTTTGTCTTGCTGTGATTGGCTCCTCCCCTCAGCACGATGTCGCCAGTGTATCCACATCGTGGCACGGGGCGCAGTTAACTGTCTTTGGAAGACCAGATATATAGTCCATTTTGCTTGTCCACTTGGGCTGCCCCCAAGGTGCACAGATCTTAGGTATACACCTCAAAGGATGTTTTCTCTCTTTGGGCTCTAGGGGTCCTCATGGACACTGTTGTTTTCTAATTACTAGACCTTTCCAGTGGACGGAGCAAGGAAACAGCAACCTTTTTTAAGAGACAAAATACTTCTTTAATTAAATAAGTTCACTTCCAAATCAGATTTAGGACCATTACATTTTACTAAGCTTAATTGATCCATATGTATCCTCTTTCTCCAAAATAAAAAAATCTCTGTTCTCCATGACACCAGAATAATTGCTAATTTGTCTTGTGCACACAGCTACTTTGGGATAGCAACACCGACACTGACTGGCTGCGGGATGATTCCTGAAGGTAGTTTACGTGTGTGTGTGTGTGTGTGTGTGTGTGTGTGTGTGTGTTTCCCTGGAGTATATCCCACTAGGGATGGATAGCAAAATAATTAAGTTTAAAAGTCACATTCAGGGGGCCCCTGGGTGGCTCGGTCAGTTAAGCATCTGACTCTTGCTTTCAGCTCAGGTCATGATCTCATGGTTCGTGAGTTTGAGCTCTGCACTGGGCTCTGTGCTAACAACACAGATTCTCTCTTGGGATTCTCTCTCTCTCTCTCTCTCTCTCTTTCTCTCTCTCCCCCTCTCTCTGCCCCTTCTGTGCTCTCTCTGTCTCTCTCCCTCAAAACAAATAAATAAACTTAATCAAAAAGAAAGTCACATTCAATAGTTACTTTCTGTTTGGTTTATCACCAACCAGGTACACAGCCAGGTGCACTGGCTTCACTTTGCTTTAGATTTTTAGGAGTTGCTTTTTAATCAGTGTTTTTCTGTTATCATTATTTACAGGATCCCAAGTTAGACCTATACGACGGTGTTACAGTCAGAGAAGTCCAGCTTCTGTCCCTGGCCTCACCATTCTGTCCCCTCCCCCCTCCTATCAGTAATTTTGTGGAAATGTACATTATATCCTTCCAGTTAAAAATACTTATATCTTTTCATATTCTCTCATATTTTCAATGCATAGTGGCACGTATCCATGTTGGTATTTTCGCTGAGCAGAATGTCTTAAGCGTCTAACCACAGCAGTATATGGAAATATTACTTATTCCTTTTTCATGGTTGTATAGTACTCAATCGCATAGCTCTCCCCACAGCTTAGGGAGCCAGCCCCCTTTCAACAGGCCGTGGGTGGTTCCCTGTTGTTTGCTATTGTAACAAGTGTCCCAGGGATTAGTTTTGTGCACACACGTGTGTATATTTTCCCCACTGCATCTTTGGATGTTTCTAGAGGTGGCATTGCTGGGCCCGAGGGTGAATGAATATGCAGTTTTGCTAGGTATCTTTTCATTCCCGTCCAAGGGAGAATGCGCGTTTCTATATTCTCATCTGCAATGTATGAGAGTGACTGTTTCCCCACAGCTTTGCCAAAAATATATCACCACGCTTCGGAAAGCCCAATAGATTTCTGAATCTCAGCTGTTTGATCATTGTGCTTTGGAAAAAATCTGGAACGTTTGATCTAACCTGTCTGTAACCTTTTAGCACACAAATATGCTGACACGAAGAAGCCCCGAATCATAGAGATTCACAAGCTAATTAAAAGGAAAGTGACCGACAGCACATAGAGTCATGAAGACGTCTCCCTGCACGAGAGGCCGTGCCTACGACCGCGGCTGACGGCGCTCCGCCCCTTTGGTGACTGTCCTTGTTGTTCGGGTCACTAAGTCCTCTCCTCTTACTGCCGACTCTTTATAGCTTCCCTTTACAGCTGCTTGTGATTATCACCTGCGAGCCTAATCCTTTCCCTAGCAGGGCCCATAATCACCCCTTTATTTGGGAATCTGGACCTGTGCTTTCTGATGCTGCCCTTGTCCTGCTGCAGCCCGGGCTTCCCTCGGCACCCGGCCCCGGGCCCTCACCTTCCCCGGGTGCTGTCTTCGCCTGGGCTGTTTGCGGGGCACTGGACACACGCGGGATCTTGGGGTCCCCCAGCCTCGGGCTTCAGTCGGACCAGGACTCTGTCTCCGATGAGTCTGTAGCTCTGATGGTGCTGACTTAACTTGTGCTCAGCCTTATTTTAGCCGTCTGTCACTCCTGCTTTCCGCATTTCCACGGAAAGCCCTGTTTGCCTGTGTTTTTCCTTTAGACTTATTCCAGGTATCAACCTTTTCAGATGGCAAAATAAATTCATGTTCATTTGTACAACGCTTGGGAAATAAATAGGAGTGTAGAACGACAGAAAAAATATTTGAACCCCATGCCCAGATGCAACCGCTGTGAACATCTTGGTGTGTTTACTTCTGGGTATTTTCTATGCTTTTGAACATAATTGAGATCATAGTGCGTATGCACATTTTTATTCTGTTGTTTTGTCTATTTATTGCTTTTTCAGAGAACACATGGTTTTATTTATTAATGGCACTGTTCTCCCTCATAATGTCTTAATTTACCTTTTTACTCCTCATTATTTCCTTCCCCTTATATTTTTTAATTAGGAGTATTTCATCCTTCTCCTACCTTTTCTAATTGAATGCATAGATGATTTATGTTTATAATTTTCATTCAAAATGAAATTTAAGATATTGATTTTTCCTACCCCTGAAGTAACAGATTTTTATTAAAGTCAGTAAATACAGGCGGACGAACCCATGATAATCCTACTCACTAAAAACCAAGCATTGGTGACTCTCAGATTGGTTTTACGTTTATGTACACTTGTCCCATAAAAAAGTTTCATAACCTGTGATTTCACCTAACTACATTTTATGAACATTTTCTACATCAATATATGCACTGCTTCAACATTATTTTTAATGCTACGCAGTATCTTATTGTGTAGACATCCCATAGCTTATTTCATCAAATTGTTGTGCCTAGATAGCTACGTTGTATCTATTCTAATATTTTCTCCTTAGAAACATTGTTTTGTAATTAATCTTTTAAGACTCTTTCTGAACATAGTTTACATTTGGAGAAAAAAAATTTATTACGTTTCTGGAAGTAAAACTCATAGATAAATGGGCCTCCCGATATCGGAGCTTTAATTGCATGTGTGTTTGGCCAATTTTCAGTTCAGATTAATTTCCACTTCCACCCAAATCCAGGATAATACTGATCTACTTGAGATTTTCACCAACGTGGGACTCTGATATCCAATAGACTTTTCTGTCTGATAGGAAAGCATATTCATTAGTTACTTTAGTTAATAACACGGTTAAACTTGCCCCTAATTTATGTAGCACTTACAGTCCTGTTCTTAGCCCACTTTTCATGCCACAACTTATTGTTTTTTAAATGCTCTTTCAATAGGAAGACCAGTAACAATTTGTCTTGGATATTGTAGATACTGTTTCCATTTTGTTGTTTTCCTTTTTATTGCATTGTTGATATCAAGAAGTTTTACCTTTGTGTAGACTAATCTATCTGTTTTTCTCTTTATGGTATTTTTTTTGCCTTGGGGCCACTCTTTTCTTTTTTAAATTTTTAAACATTTATTTGTTTTTGAGAGACAGAGACAAAGCATGAGTAGGGAAGGGGCAGAGAGAGGGGGAGACACAGAATCCGAAGCAGGCTCCAGGCTCCAAGCTGTCAGCACAGAGCCTGATGCGGGGCTCGAACCCACGAACTGTGAGATCGTGACCTGAGCCAAAGTCGGGCACTCAACCGACTGAGCCCCCCAGGCGCCCCAACCTTGGAGCCACTTAAAAAATTTCCCATCCCATTTTATGGTCATATAAACCATATGGAAACCATATGAATATGGACATATTCAACTGTCATTTCTTTTTGGACTTTTATAGTTTTATTTTTCCTTAATGTTTAATATTTCAATCACAATTGAAATCATTTTAGTTTAAGACATAAAGCAGTGTTTAACTTTATGAATTTGGAACTGCTGGTAACCACTTTAGTAAAGGACCCGTGCTTTTTTCTATCGATTGGAAATATCCTCATTATTGGATATTTAACATATGTTGACATAAGCGTTTGCTACGAAGCTCTCACAGAACAGACTTGGGTCAGAAGTCTAAGAAATGGCCGCAGGGGTTTCCTGACCCATCATCTCTGAGACACGCGCCCTGGCTGGGCTGGCGTTTCCTCTGGGGGCTCCTGGAGCAGCCCTCTGACTGTCCCCGCCTTCTTGGTCCTCAGGGCATGGCCAGTGGCCTTTGGTTTATCCTGGTTTCAGCCTCTTCCTCTCCAAACTATTATCATTCTTCCTCTGTGTTTTGTTCCTGGGCTTAGGTGGCAAGGTGCCAGAGGCTGAGGGCGGTTTCCTCTCCTTACAATGTAACCACCCCAGTGCACACACCCTTTTCCGTGGACGGGGGTCCCCTAATAGCAGGCCCTGAGACAAGGGTTTGAGCACAAGTCATTGACTCTGGAGGGGCTTCCGGGAAGCACTGGCAGGTGAATGCAGAGCGAGAAGTCGGGGTGGGCGTGGGCGGGGAGCCATCAGCAGGAACATCAGTGACTGCTGTGGCAGAGGGACCCCATCCTGTTGGGGACCTCTGGCCACCAAAGCGGTGGGAGGGCTAAGGTGTTTAGCCACCGACTCTGGCTGGTCACTGGTTGAGAGTGGTTCCCAGGGGCCCTTGACTTCTTGGTATTCCAGCCCGCTCCTCCTGCAGAGGAAGGCTTGACAGAGGTCACAGGTGATGGGGGAGCATGGGGTGGGCTGAGGACAAAGTGTAAGCTAGCGTACCCCTCCCACCCAGGGTGGGATGTGGTGACAGTCCTCGGGCACTCTGGCTGCCCAAGGACAAAGGACAGGGAAGAAAACAAATGGCCGACTGATAGAGATCCCAGTCATGCAGGACATAGGTCTCCATCAGCTTACGAACATCTTGGTGAATTACAAGAAAAAGGCAATCTTACCAACAGCCTAATCTCCAGAAACCTATAGACTCAGTTTCCTGGAGCCCCAACATCACCCCTCCACGGTGATGTGGGGAACAGAGGCAAGAAGGAAATGGCAGGTAACGTTAAATTTCCTCATAACCTGCAGCCGTTGACGAATACTTGAGGCAAATGCAGAGTGTAACATCCCTCCCGGGACCCCCAACTGTCCTAATGTTAATGCTGTAGTTGAGGGAAAACAACCTTAGCTTGACCGTAGCTAGGTCTCTGGTATCTAGGAGTCCTCGTCAGCACCTCACGGTCCTTCTGGAGGCCTCCCTTTGGCCTTTCCCTCCCCAACTCCGTAGTATAAAGCCAGCCACTCTTAACCCCAGCGCAGCTCTTTCTGTCCACGGGTCCTGTCCCCGTGCTTTAATAAAATCACCTTTTTGCACCAAAGACGTCTTTGAGAATTCTTTCTTGGTCTTTCTTGGCTCCGGACCCCCCACCATCACCCCAAAACCTCATCGACAGGCACCTCCCGTTGGAAGCTGGGGGTGGGGGGCATATGGGAAGGCCACTGACTGTCACGGCTCAAGCCACCCCTTGAAAGTGCCCCTGCTTGTTGTCCAGGTGTTACGGAAAATACTCCCATGGCGGGAGAACTCAGGGTCCACTGTGCCACGGAGGGGCAGTTCTTGCTAGAGAGTCCTTCCCTCGATTGAGCCCAAATATCACTCCTTAAAACTTCTCCATATTCTTCTAGTTCTGCCTCCTGGGGGAAAAGAAGGGATCAAAACATATTTTCCAGAGGAGTTTGAGCAATCACCCAGAAACACCAGAGTCTGTGCTCTTGCACAGGCCAGGGTATGACACTGAATTTCATGACTATGATAGCCGTTTCCTCCTCCATGCACATTTACTCTGTCATTTCCTAGGACAGCCGCACAATGCACACCTGGGTGTGGGCTAAGGGGAAGCCAGAAGTGGTGTGGGACAGTCAGGTCAGTGTAGCCAACAGGCACCTTGCTTAGGTCAGCTGCCCTAGGGAGTTGGGGAAAAATGTCTGTTGGATGACTAATGCATGAGTCATGGAATGTTTATTCTCATTTTCACATTTTTAAAACTCACAAATGCTTCCCTCCCACAAGCAAACGATTGCCACTTTGGTTCCGAAAGACTGTAGATTGGCCAATTCTATCATCATTTTAATCTCTCACCACATGTTAATGAAATACACGCATTTAATTTGGCTTGGGGGAAGATGGGTTCCAAAGACAGGATCCCACTTGGGTCTGTTTCCTTTCTTGCCCCATAAGCAAAGCACAGATGAAGCAAATGTGGGCCAGGAGTCCCAGCCCTCCCGTGATGACAAGCCCACAAGCCAATGACGTTGAGGAAGGGATTTGTGCTTTGCACGCACTGGCTTTTCTTCAAATATTCGGGTGGGGCACTGGCATCTCGTGTTCTGATGACAGGCAGAGTGATAAATGAGATCACAGACTAAGTTCCGTGGTCATCGCTTTGCAGAAGTTAAGTGGGACTCTTGCAAAGACTGGATCAGGAGTGCCCCTCAAGGTCAGAAGTGGAACGCAATGACCTTCCATCCCCTGAGACGGTCAGTAGTGCTGGAGGGACTCTCGTTTCTACATTTCGCTTGGCTCATAATCCTAGGTCAGCAGAGCCCCGAGTATCTGGGATTGGGAAGTAATTCCTGACCGAGGAGTGAGAGGCCAGGCTGTGCGCACCTGCAAAGGGGAGCTCTAATTTACAAAGGCAATTCCGTCCTCCGTAGTGGGGTGATCCTGAGTCCCTGGGCCCCACAGCATGTGTTCCCAGAAGTCTTGTCCCCCTCTGAGCTCCCAGCCCTTCCTCATCCCACAGCTGGGCACTGCCGTCCTGGCTGGACCTCCAAGCATGCCAGGCTGAGCAGGGCTGGGCTGGGTGTGCAGGAGTCTCAGATGGGCCACAGTCTCCTGTGTGCCTCAGGAGTCTTTGGTGATACTGGTTACCGTGTCGGAACCTGATTCTCTTGGGATCCAGAGGAAGCAGGGACGTGGAGGGGGCACTCTGTCTCAGGGAAGATGCAGGTCCTGGCAAAAGTGAAGGACTGAGGGCTCGTGCCATGGCCTGGGGCCGCCCCTGCCTCTGTCACCTGTCAGTGAAGATAGTAATAGGAGGACGGGCCCGTCCTCAACCACCCAGCAAGATGGCGGGAAGGAGCACATGGGGGCCAAGTCGTTTTGCCACAGGTTGAACCACCTTAGAAGCTGCACCTTGGAACCAATTTTTAACAGTGCCTTTGGCATTGTGGACACGGAAGCTGAGCGGAAACTTGGGCGCTGCATGTAAGCGATGAATCCTGGGAATTGACTCCCGAAGCCAAGAGCACACAGTACACACTGTATGTTAGCTAACTTGACAATAAGTTATATTAAAAAATAAAATAAAATAAAAAAATAAATAAGTAATGAAGTTCTAGGAAACCAAGAATGAAAGGTACTCTGTGCCTAAAGTACTAGCCCGACTCAGAAACCTTTTTTTTTTTAAGTTTATTTATTTATTTTGAGAGAGAGAGAGAGAGAGAGAGAGAGTGTGAGCGAGCACATGTGCGCTAGCAGGGGAGGGGCAGAGAAGAGGGAGAGAGAGAGGATCCGAAGCAGACTCCGCACTGTCAGCACAGAGCCCGTTTCGGGGCTCGAAGTCACAAACCGTGAGATCATGACCCGAGCCGAAGTCAGACGCACAACCGACTGAGCCCCCAGGTGTGCCAGAAACCTTTTGAATAGAGACCTACAGTTAGCAAAACATCGGAACAAAGAGACACTTCTATACAACATAATGTGTAATCTACAGGCTATGTGAATGCTGCGACTTTTGTTGACATTTCATCAGGCAAGGAATGGTTTTAAAATGAAGGCCGTCGGGGCACCTGGTGGCTCAGTCGGTTGAGCGCCTGACTCTGGCCCAGGCCATGATCTCATCTCTCGGTCCGTGAGTTCGAGCCCCGTGTCGGGCTCTGTGCTGACAGCTCGGAGCCCAGAGCCAGCTTCGGATTCTGTGTCTCCCTCTCTCTCTGCGCCTCCCCCACTCATACTCTGTCTCTCTCTCTCTCTCCCTCAAGAATAAATAAACATTAAAAAAAATTTAAAATGAAGGCAGTAGCCTGGCTAGCTCAGTCAGTAGAACATGGCACACTTAACATGAAGGCAGCCCGTGGCAGTTACCATGGTGTCCTCACGTGGGCCTGGGGACAGTGGAGTGTGTAAGAGAGAGGGAAGCCCGGGTGTTGGGGGTCCTGAGTTCTCTGGGGCTCAGCCGTTATGTAACCCAATTTCCTCTAAGGCACGAGAAGGTCAACAGTGACCCTTCCTGCCTAGACCACACCTCGGGGCTGACGGTAACACCCGTGGGTCCCTGGGCAGGACACCAGCTCATGGATTCCTGGGTGGGATTTTCTGAGAAACTCACCCAACAGTGGGCTCGGCCAAACTCCTATCCTTTCAGAGGACTGAGAGCTTTCGCTGGTGTCGTCAGACTCATCCATTATCTATTTTCATGTTAAAATAACTGAAACTTCATTAGTGCATGAAAACTGGGGGAGAATGTCATATAATATTGGGGACAGATGTTTAATTTCAAAGCATGCATAGATGTACTGTATTTTCCAACAAAGAGGAAGCCAGACATTCTTAACAACCCTTACCAATTAGCAGTATTCCCCCCCACCTCCCCCAAACCCATCGCTAACACACGTGGCCAGACTGGCCATCACAGACCTCTGAGGTTTGAAGGACAACATCCCCCTGAGCTGGCCTCTGGCCGCTGAGGGTGGGCGCTCTTTGTCGTCACATGTCCCTTTTCCTCTGCTCAGGCCACCTTCTCCCCCTGCCACGTTTCCTTGGTTCCAGTATCTCCTGAGGAAGACTTCCCATGATGTCCCGGAGACCCTCCCAGCTTCCAACAAGGGGACAGGGTGTGGCAGAGGACGTGGAGATAGGATTCAAGCCTTGGATCTACCCTTTACTGCTTTGTGAACCCGGACAAGCCCTCTTACGTGTACCTGAGCCACGGTTCTTTGAGCACGGGAACACATACTGTGTATAGGTATAATTTACATACCTTTCACGTGAGGAATAAGCCACAAACCATGTAGGCAAAACACTCTGAACTGCTTCATGCACAGCGAATGCCCAATAAATGGGATTAAGGACGAGGACAATGCTGACGACGTTAACTGTAAAAGATCTCGGTGCGGGGACAGGCTGAGAGTGGCCAGTCAACCAAGTTTAAGGAAACAAACCAGATGATGCTCACTTACCCCTTGAGTTAATGAGAATGCCTTACAGTTTACAAACTGCTTGCACACTCATTGTTAGATTTCATCCCTACCACCACCCCGTGGGACAGGTAAGGCAGATGTATGATTCATCCGCTCTCCCCTCCCCCCAGCCACACCGAGGCTCAAGGTCGCAGAGAAACAAACAAGGGGCCAGGCCAGGCAGCACCCACCCCCTGCCCCCACCCAGGGCTGAGGTCTGTCCTTTCCGGGCGCCTCCTTGTCCTTGTGCAGTGCCCACCCCCTCCCTCCACCTCTGCTCCTCACACAGCCCATCCCGTCTGCTGGCTTTCCTCCCTGTCCCCTAGGCTGGGAACGGCCCGCATCCCTGTCTGGGAAGATACCCCCAGCCTCCAAGCCTCTATCAACACCACCTCCTCTATGACCTCCTCCCAGAAGCCCTGGGTAGAAGTAACTTCTTCTCTTTCTAAGTCGTGATACCCTTGAGCAAGTAAAGCATAAAAAGGAAATGTGGTAAAGCATTTATGTCATTTTGGAGTGGGGGAAGACAAATGCTGAGCCGAAGGAAGAGAAACACTTACACTGAAAATACTCACCCAAGACTTCTGGAAGATGCACGTTGAGTGCATTGCTAGCCTGTGGCCGACGAGAGGTGACCCACTCAGTGGAAAAGCAGGGGAGCCACATGGCGTTTGGGGAGGCAGGGAAGGAAGAGGTGCACGCACAGCGACGTGGGTGGGGCCAGATTGAAGAGGCGCCAGACTGAAGACTCCTCAGGAGCACCCCATGACAGCGGGGTCCCTGGGCTTCCCTGGGCCAGCCAAGTGCTGGGGTGCAGAGGGAGGCAGGTGCAGCACGGGGGCTCAGCAAGTCTGGGTTCAACCCGATGGGGGGGGGGTAGGGGAGTGGGGGAGGACAAAGGGGGTGAAGAACTGCCCCAGGAAGGCTGCTCAGGTGCCCTGGGTCGGGGCTCCAGAGTGAGGCGGGCTCCTTCAGGTGGGGCGAGCCGGGGGGCCTGAACCCTGTCCGCGTGGCCCACGGCCCTCCCGCCAGCCTCCAGCCTGAGGCCTGAGGAAGTCCAAGGGCAGCAGAGGAACCAGCCGCTCCTTGTTTCTGGGTAGACCAAGGTGGCGGCAGCCCCCCTCTGCGATCTCAGTTCTCATCTCCGTGTTTACAGCCCCAGTTACAGCGGACAATGTCTTTCCCACGGCGACCCCCTGGCTCTGTGACCAATACCCAGACGAGGCGGGGCAGTGAGGCCAGGCCTGGGCCATCTCCGCGGGAAGGCGGTGAGCCGAGGTCCTGGCGGGAGCTGGCTGGGCTGTGCGGATCCACGAGCTGTGCATGCAGGACACCTGTGCCCCTGCCCCACGACGGTCCCAGACGGGCATCGTGTCTCTGCAGCGGCCAGGTAGGGGAGCCCCGCGCAGACGGGGGAAGGACGGCCCCCCGCTCACCTCAGGGACCAGGGAGGAGGCGCTCGGTCTGCCGCGGGGCCCCCGGCTCCGGGGACGTGTGGGCACGAGACACGACACGTGCTTTTGTGAGAGGCACCCCACTGCAGACAGCAGTCCGCTTTGCGACTTCAAGAATCACGAAAGGCACGTGTTTTGCGAGATCCAAGACAAGACCACGAAGACAGAGCGAGCCGAGCCGCTGAGAGGCAGGCGGGGTCGGAGAGGGACTTGGGCATGATGGGGGCCCCGGTTCGAAGTCAGACAGCTCATCCCAGAAGGCGAGACGCTGTGCGGGACAGGTGCGCACGTCAGGAAGCTCGCTGCGCAGTGCGGGGTGCGCTCTGGGGTCTCCGGGGGCAGGTGGAGAGGCCAAGGCGTGCGGGGGATTTAAACCCGAGAAGGGAAGATACAGACGCTGGCGTGGGAGAAAGGAAGGCGGCTGCGTCTGGATAATTGGCGGCATAAGAGAAGGCGGGGAAAGGAAAAAGGTTTGTCCTCAAAGACAAACCAGGGAAAACAGGATCCGTAGCCGCGCTCGCGGCTACCTCCGCAGAGGAAGCGGGGCCCTCCGCCCCTGATGAACTAATAAAGAGGGACAGGTCCCCCGATATAGACTGCCGAAACAGCCTTCAGGGAGGAGAGGATCCCGCGGGTACTTTGATCACAAGGCCACAGAACGAAGGGGGTGCCCGAGGCTCTCCCGACTCCACACGGTCGCCACATTCCTGCCACCTGCAAGGCGACAGGTGGATCGCCTTATAAGCACAGGGACTCGGAAAACAGGCGAGCCACCCCCGTCACCACGTCCGCTCTTGGACGAGGCTGGGCCAGACGCTGACATCGTTGACCCGTGAGTGAGGCTGGTGACAGGGTCGCCACTGGTAAGACAAGAAAAACAGGCTGCAACCAAAGAGGACAGTTTGTGTTTCATGATTTGAAGATGATCTAGTTTATTGAAAAAAAAAAAAAAAAAGATCAGAACAGATAGGAGCTCAGGAGGTGGCTGGTTCCCAATCAAAAGTCTAAGAAATCCATGGTTTATCGAGATGTTCTATGTATCAGGAAAGCAAAGTTGATTTCTCAATTGGATATGTATTTATGTATTCTTATTCACTTATTAATTTTCCTGACATTGGAATGTTTTCATGTCTCTTACATATATTAAATATCGTCTACGTATTTATTTTTCCTAGAAAGCTGACCACAGATTAATGGTTCACCTTCAAGTCAATGGTGTCTTTGAGTCCGTGGAATGTGGCTCAGCTGAAAAACACATTTCATTTGCAAAAGTGACGGGATTATCAAGTATAGAGCAGAGCAAAGAGTGAGGAACCCCAGTGAGGCCGGGGGTGAGGGGGTTGGGGGGCCCCGTTCCCCAGCGGGAAGATTTCATGCATAGATATGCCCGTTCTCCAGGGAAGGCATTTGGACGCCCCGTAGGTGAAATCTCCATTAAAATCCCCCAGAGTGGATTTGGGGGAACAAAGGGAGGTGAAGTGTGGAGGAACGTGTACGAATGACCAAGAACGCTCTGGAAAACAACCCCGGGCAGGGGCCCCGAGCATGGGAGAGAGGGAAGGCCACCTTCAGACGAGGCAGACACCGGCGAGGGCAGCCAGTGGCCCGCCGGTCACCACGCGGGGCGTCTCCACGTCCCTCACACGGAAAGGGGGAATTAAGTCGGTGCGGAAAGGGCAGATGGGTGGTAATGCTGCCATGCAGGTGGTCACAGTTTTTGAAAGAAGAGAAGGAATGTTGGATCCTTCCCTCATGGTGAAATAAATTCCAGATGGTTAAGGAGATACGTGTGGTGGGCAAAGTGGTCCCGAAATCTGACGGAAGTGTGGGCGAGCAGTCTTACACCCTGGGGGCGAAGAGGCTTCTCAGAGCGTGAAGCCCGAGCCAGAAGGTGGTTATGTCACCTCTGTAAGGCGCAGGGTGTGTGTGATGCGGGCAGCACCGATGTCACCCTCCGAAGGGGAGGTGGAGGGTTCTTGTCTGTCACCCCCGTATCGTGGCCCTATCCAGGGCCCAGTGCTGCCACCGGTTTCCCAGGGATGCAGGCTTTGGGCCCCCAGCAGCCTGTGATGAGCGCTGGGGGTGCTGTGTCCCCCCAGGCTGGGAGACCCAGACACAAAGTAGTCAGGGAACCGGCCTAAGAGCTCGTATCACTTAAGTACAAAAATGACTAACGTAGGCGCACCTGGTGGCTCAGTCGGTTAAGCGTCCGACTCTTGATTTCGGCTTGGGTCGTGATTTCTCACGGTTCGAGCCCTGCATCAGGCTCTGCGCTGTCAGATTCTGTCTCCCTCTCCCTCTCTCTCTGCCTCCCCTGCTCTCTCTCTCACTTAAAATAAATAAATAAAACATTAAAAATAAAATTTAAAAAAATGACGAAAGTATTTCTAGAAGGTTCGGCCACTCAAAACAGAAGAAGTAAAATTGGCAAATAAATCTGAGCAGAAAAATGATTACAATTCATTGTTCTTCTAAGAATTGGACACTAAACAACAGTTTGATACTGAGTGGCGTCAGACTGATGGTTTAGAACAACCCACCCCGTGAGGGTGAGGAAAAGGGCCAGGGCCACCCTCTGCGCTGGCCGTGGCCCCTGGGAGGAGGCGGGCCGGGGAAGCCGTCAGAGCAGCGAGGCGATCTTGGTCATGGCCCGGCAGGGCTCTCCACCTCTCGGCCTCTGCCTCCTCATCCGTAAAGTGGGGACCACAGTGGCACAGTCTTGATCTCGTGGCTGGCATGGAAACACGGGGGGGCGGGGCTCGAATATGCCGACTCGGGCCCCGGATGTCCCGGTGGCTGCCTTTCCTAGGACCTGCGCCCCTGCAGGAATCAGGAATACCTTGGAGCCCACACTGGGAAGCATCGCCATTCCCGCGGTGTGCGCGTACTATCTGTGCTGATGCAGGCAGGAGGCTATTTGGGGGCCACAAAACACAACAAACCCCCAACATCCACATAGTTTCTTTCTTTCTTTTGCTTTGTTGGGGGGTCTGGGGACATCTCTTAGCTCTTGAGCAGAGCAAAAAGGAGGGAGGGAGGGAGAGAAGGGGGAGGTGGAGAGAAATGGCCTAGCCCAGCCCCCCTCCCACCCCACACCCCGAGTCCTGGCCAACTCAAGAGCCCCGGTCGCCCCGAGTGCTGGGGTCTCAGGTGGAATCAGGCGGGCTGAGCCCACGAGCGGTCGGAGGCGAGGAAGGGACCTGGGATTCCTGGTCCCTCTGCGCCCTGACCCCTGTGATTAGGGCCACGGCTGGAGGCCCCAGACGCCCTGCCAGGGAGAGGGAGCCTGACAGTCTCTTTCTTCCCCACCAGCCGCTGCTTTCATGTCTCTGGCTGTTCCTTCTGCGGCCTCTTCTCCAGCCCAAGGAGCCCAGGGGAAGAGGACCCATTTCCTGGGGGCTGGTTTTCACTTCCTGGGCAGACGCTGCCAGCCCTGTCCTCCCACCGGGCTGTGCTTACTGGGCCCTGGCTGGTGATGCTGGGTACACCTGCCTGAAGCTGACCGGGGCCCGGGGAGCACGGGTCACCGCAGCGGTGGCTGGAGGCGGAGGTGGGGCTGAGCCGTCTGGACGTGTTAAAGGAGAGATGTCCCCTCCTGAAGATCTGCCAACGACCCCGTCCCCAGAGGCCTCGCGGGTCCCGCCATGAGCTCTGCACCCAGAGCAGTTTCCACAGACCCAGTGGTAGCTGGCTGTGCATTACAGGTCGGGGATACAAGCCCTTACGGCTTTGGGTCAGGGGTTTTGGTGAGTTTAGTGCACGTGCCGTGGACTGTGGTTGTCTGGACGTGAATGTGCAGTGAAATCGCACGAATAAAGGCATAGGGCCTCCGATAATGGAGGACAGAACCCAATCTAGCAGGTGCCAACCAGACCCTCGCCAGAGGACCAGGCTCCTTCTCAGCTCGTGCTTGTAGGAGCGCTGGATTTGGGGCGCCTCAGTCGGTTAACCGTCCGACTTCAGCTCGGGTCGTGATCTCGCAGTTCGTGGGTTCGAGCCCCGCGTCGGGCTCTGGGCTGACAGCTCAGAGCGATTCTGTGTCTCCCTCTCTCTCTGCCCCCTCCCCTGCTCACACTCTGTCTCTCAAAAATGAATAAATGTTAAAGAATTTTTTGACAGAAGTGCTGACTTTGATCACCCCTTCACCTTTTGGTTCCCACAAAAGCTCAGCCTGCCCTAAATGCCGGGTGCCCTTCTGGTGATGGAGAAGTGTAACGTAGACGGGCCTCCTGGTATCGCCCCACCTTTCTCCCCAAGAACTGGAGACTGGGGTAGCTCCCCTCTACCGGTAACCTGTCCTTCCCAGCCCCTGCAGTGGACCCCAAGTCCCTCTAACTGGAAGACACCTCAACCCAAAGGGAGCACCAGGTAGGGGGGCTAAGCGCACAGGTGCCCACCTGGCCTCAGAGAGACAAGATTCCCAAACTCGCACGACGGAGACGTCCCCCGGCTGCCCCAGTCTGTCTCTCCTCCATTCTGGCACAGCCCCAGGTTTCGGATGAGGATGTCTGAGGCTTTGGAGCCGCTCTCCACACCAGACTCATCCCGCAGTCTCTGTCAGCTCACCCCAGCCCACCATCCCTTGTGACCCGGACGCAGCAGGTGCAGACTTTAGGGGCTATTGTAGGCCCCCCGGCTGCAGCCACACCATGAGGATGTGAGTTCAGACCTGACGGGTCTCAGCAGGTGGAAGCCGGAGGGGAACCCTTAGCTTGGACCCCAGGAAACACCTGCGGGAATTGTAAGAGGCGCGAGGGTGAGTCCTGACACCCGAGAGGTCCAGTCCCCGCGGAACGGACCCCAGAAAAGTGTGGGGGCTCTGGAGGGAGGTGGGTGCCAGCCCAGAGCCATCAGACCCAAGTTGCTGGGATCCAAGAATGGGATTCCTTCCCCACTTAGACTCAGACACGCTCTGGAGTCACCACCCCCTGGCCCCTCCGCTCTGGGCCAGCTCAGGAGATCCTGCCCGAAGACTCCCAAGTCCTGGCCCGGAAGAGCCGGAGGGCAAGGTGGGCCTGACTTAGCCATAGAGGGCACGTGGCCCCGCACATCTTCCTGGACGTCCGACACTTGGCTCCCACGCGGCGGTGGTCAGTCTGAGTGAGACACCCGTGGACGTGAGGGGCCTTTGAGGGAGCTGGTGGACCCGACGGTCCAGTGCCTTCCCAGAGTCTAGACATCCAGACCGAAGATGGGGTGATCACACAAGATAGGAGATATTAAAAAACAAAGTCCATTTTTCAAGAATAGTTTTCGCTTTGCGGAACAATTCCAAAGACGGCTCGGAGTTCCCACGTGGCCCCGCACGGGCGGGGACAGTCCCGTCTCCCGTGTTCCCGCCCCAGAGGCCCTGGTGTGTGCGCTCCAGCAGAAGGCAGGCCTGTCCAGGGCTGGCCTGGGTGCTAGTCCGCGGGTGAGGGGGCCGTTGGTGGCCGTTGTGGTAACATTCAGATGTCGCATCCTTAAAAGCACCTGCGAGGTTTGTGCAGCCCCCCAGGCCTGGAGCAGGGGTGTGTGTGTCCCAGGTGGGCGCTGCTGTGTCTCCTCCTGGAAGGGGGGGTGAAGGGCCGAGAAGCACACGGGGTGCACCGGCAGAGACCCAGGGGCACCCCCACACCCGGGGAGCCGCTTTGGTGTTTCCGAGGCACTGAGCTGTCCCGGGGGCTGTCCTGGGCTGGGGGACAGAGTCCGTCAGCTTTGATGGAGACCGTTCCTGCCACCCGCTCCTGTCGTGTGGCTCTGTCTGCCTGGGACGAGCTTCCCCGGGTGGGGAGCCTCCAGTGCGCGGGCTCCTTGGGCTGCGCCACAGCCCCCGAAACCCGGCTGCCCACGGTGTTCTTTTCCAGAAGGGGCCCCATCGGAGGCCGAGTGGTGACCCCCCAAAACGTCCCCATCCTTATCCCCGCACCTGAGAATGTTCCCCGAGACGGAAGGGGGACTTTGCAGGTGCCTCAGGGGAGGGGCGGAGGCGGGAGACTCTCCTGGTTTTCCACGAAGGCACAGTCAAGTCACAGGGTCCTCGTAAGAGGGGTGAGGAGGTCTGAGGGGAGGGGGACAAAGCCGCGTGACAGTGGAGGCAGGGGAGAAAAAAAGAGGCTGTGATGTGGGACGCGAGCCAAGGAACGCGGCAGCCTCCAGCCCCGGGCCTTGCTTTGCCCCGTAAAGCTCGGTTCGAGTTTCTGACCTCTGAACCGTCAGGGCATCGGCGTGGGCTGTTGTGCCACAAAGTCTGCGGTGATTTGTGACAGCAGCAGCGGCGTGAAGTGACAACGGGCCCCGTCGAACCTGTAAGATGGATTTAAAATTTTTTTTTAATTAGCAACTATTTCACACATAACTTCATACCACTATTGACGCAACACTTCGCACCTACGAAGGAACGCGAAAGAGCGCAAGGCTGCTACTTCCACGGTGTTTAGTACGCGGCAGGCCGTGTGAACCAGCAAACACTGCCAACCACCCTGGGTGCGGGTGCCGGCCTTCCCATGCTGTAGGTGTGGAAACTGAGGCGCAGAGAGGTTGTGTGTCCTGCTCAAGCGGCAGACCTTGGCCCGCGTGGTGCAGGCGGCTCCTTCCCTGTCGGACGAGCCCCCCCCACCCTGCGCATTTGCTTGTGAGCAGACGGCCCCGGGAGGAGGGCGGGAAAGGGGACTCTGAGGAGGGGAGAGCCACCCAGAAGGACCCGGCCTGCCCCAGGACAGTGTGATGTGACGGTGGCTCTGGGGGGCTTTCACGCGGACGGGAGATGTCGGTAAGGTTACACTCGTGCATAGTAACATGGCTTCGAAGGCCGACACCATCAGCGAGCGGGAGGATTCAGTTTGAGGAGGAGCGCGATGGGGCGCGCAGTGTGGCCGCAGCATCCATACTTGATGGCGGGGCGGCCTCGGGAGCCCTTTGGTGCGTCTGCCCTGGGGACGCCGTGCCCGCGCAAGCGTTCGTGTCCCCTGCGCGCAGCGGCACACGGAAAGAGTAAGGAAAATGACGGGACGCGGTACAAATACTGCATCTCCAACGGCCCCACGTTCGGGGACAGGGCTGGGCGCCGGGGGACGCCCCCCCGTGGATGGGGTCTGGGGTCTGGGCCCCCAGGTCGTTGGGCCTGGCGGGGGACCCCAGTCCCTGGCTCCCTCCTGCCCGTCTCTGGCCACGGTGACAGCCGGCCCGGCCCCACGGGCACTGGGGGGGAGCACGGCCTGAAAAGCATCGAGGGAGGACCTTCGGAACACCTCGGGTTTTGCAACTGCGTTTTTAAGGCCCCTGGGAGTCTGCGTTTGATCCTGTTCGTGGCTGGCGGGCGCCCCTCCAAAGGCTTCACCCCTGCCCCCTGCCGCTCGCACCAGCCAACAGGCACGGAATTCGGTTTCTGTGCAGCCATCAGGCCCGTCAACAGATGTGTTTGGGGAACAGAGCGAGAGGCCGAGGGACGGAGAGGGAGAGGGAGGGAGAGGGGGGAGGGGGGGAGAAGGGGGGAAAGGGAGGGAGGGAGGCCGAAGGACGAGCCTCAGCCTTTAAAGGTGATTCCAATTCTAACAGCTAACCGCTCTCGTTTGCTTCGTCTGGGAGCACTTTGCAGCACGGCTAATTGCGTGTCTCCTCTGTTGTGAGCCATCAGGGGCCAAGGTTCCCTGCTTTTGTTGTGGTCACAGGGGATTTCTTCCCAAAGCTCTCACAGCCGGACCTTTCCCGGGGACAGAGGACACGTCCTTTGATCACGAGATGTGTTCTGTACGCTTGTTTGTTCTACTGTCGTGGACGGAGACCTGGGGTCCCCCACCTCGGTCCCCGCGCCTCTCCTGGGGCTGAGGGGCTGAGGGGCTGAGGGGCTGAGGGGCTGAGGGGCTGAGGGGCTGGGCCCTCCTCTGCCCTGCGTGCCACACTCACGCACACACACACAACGCATGCACACTGCACACGACCCGCTGCACGGGCTCCATCCGGAGTCCTTTGCTCTCTGCCCCGGGGCTTCTGTGCCTCTCTGTGCTTTGTGTTTATCGAGTTTTTGGCTCCTCGTCACACATCTTGATCGTCTCTCGTGACTTCCTTCTCCAGCTCTCACGGCTCCGGCTCCAGCCAGAATGTGCATTTTCCCGGGTCTGAGCTACGGGCTTCTTTTTCCATTGGGAAGCCCTTCTTCCCCAGCCCAACTGCTGCTTGCTTCTGGGGTGGGGGAGGGGTCTCAGACGCTGAGACCTGCTTGGCCTCCGCTCCCCAGCTCCCTCTCTCCATGCCTGGCACCTCTTCCCTCCCCCACGCTCCCCCCACAGCTCACTGCCAGGGTGTTCTGCTTGTGGCTGGGTTTCATTTTGTATTTCATACATAAGATGTTCTGGTTGAGATATACTAACGCTCCGACACGTGAGGTCCCGTGTTGCCCCAAACCCATGTTGTCACACCCCCCACAGCTGGTACCTGAGACCCCCAAACAGCCCGCGTGCGATCCCAGTGATGTCTGGGCAAAGGGGGTGTGTGAGGGTCAGTGTGGTGGCTGAGGAGAGCAAACCCCAAAGCCGGGGCATCTCTGACGCTGCCCGCACAGCTGACCTCCGCAGGGTTGCCCTCGATGAGCCTGGAGGGTGCTCCCCAAAGGGCTCGTATGAGATAGGACCTTCGTACTTCACGGAACTCACGCATTCTAGCGTCCACGGTGTTTGCGTCGAACTGTTGGCCTGCGGCTCAAAACTCGATTCTAGGAAGGAAGGTATTTCTACTTTTGGACACACACCCTGCCTCGTCCATAGCGTGTCCAAGCACAGCCTGCAGACGACGCACATCGGTTCCACTCGGCAGCAAATCCTCCGGGAACCCAGCTCTCGCGGGCGGCCGTGGAGGGCCTACGCGACACGGCGTGGCCGGCTGGCGACGGGACATTCGCGTTAGCAGACACGCTTGTTGTGCTGAGTCTGACTTTTTAAAATCCCGATTCCCACTCAGTCCACTGGTGTGTACAAACCACACTGGAGTGGGCGTGCCGACTTTATTTCCCCTCTGATCGTCGTTCTTCTGGAACAGGAATGGCCTGTTCTGGGAGGCGCGCCGTTGAGTCTTGGTCGTTTGGGAGGGCAGACGTTTGGGATTTTGTCCGTTGGCTTTTTTTTTTCTTTGATGTGGAACGAACTACAAAAATATAACAAGGAAAGAAACGTATTCTTAACTGAGACACATCCCATCTCAAACTTTAAAGATCATTCTAGAACCGGAAAACAAAAATTGCTTAACTTTTATAATAGATGCATTTGAAGTAAATTAAAAAAAAAAAAAAAAACAACTTAATCCAAGCCTCTTTTCTCTGCAAGCTGAGGAAAACCATCTGTTTCATCAGACTTGTTCTGGAATGTTGTGAAGCTGAGTCAAGCCCCTGGTGCAGCCCCAAGCCACGCACCCGACTCCAGCAAAAGAAACACGGGCTACGAGCTGCTCTCGAGTTGCCAAAGCTGCCTTTCCCAAGTGCAGGGGGCAGTGCTCCCCTGGCAGGAATAAGGTCTCACTGCCTGTAGTCAAGCATGGAGGGAGCAAGGACTCTGTTGGGTTGTTCCCAGGCCGCCAGAGGACACGACTGTGACTCGATGTGGAAGGCACAGCGTTTCGCTGGTGCCTGGTCACTTTGTGCCCGGGGCCACAGCAACAGTTCGGCAGCAGGAGAGGACGTGACGGGGCGTCCCCTGGCTCTCAGCCTTGCTCCCAAGGTCCCTCCGTGTCACATAGTGACCATCCCTCCACATCTGTCTGATCCTGACCAAGTGGCAGTCGTGTGCTGAGCAGAAATCATCTTTTTATTATTTAATTTTTGTAAATGTTGATTTATTTTTGAGACAGAGAGAGACAGAGCATGAACGGGGGAGGGGCAGAGAGAGAGGGAGACGCGGAATCCGAAGCAGGCTCCAGGCTCCGATCTGTAGGCACAGAGCCCGACGCGGGGCTTGAACTCACAAACCTTGAGATCATGACCCGAGCCGAAGTCGGACGCTCAACCGACTGAGCACCCAAGCGCCCCCGAGAGGAAATCATCCTAATTAAATCAATCCCCGCTCCTGTGTCACCCACTGTCTGGAGGACCCTTAACACGCATGGTGGTGGTTTGCGTTCTTAAAGGGGACGCTTTCCTCAACTAGATGAAACCCTAGTGAATTTCTTAAAAAAGTTGATTTTGAACGAACCACAGACTCACTGATTGTAGACTCTGGGCAGAAGCAGGAGCCCATGGACCCATGTCCCAGCTTCCCCTCCGGCACCTGCACCTCTGTAGCACGTGGTGCAAGCCAGGGCTCGGGAAGGGGGCTGCAGGCAAGGGGCGGGGTTGCGGGCAAGGGGTGAAAGGTCAGGCGTGTGTGTGACGAGTGCAGGGACATATTTCGCCGTCACTTCCCTTGAGTCCTTCTTGTCACAGCTTTTCTCTCCTCCTGCCTCCAAACGGTGTCTCAAACCACCAGTGTTCAAGCCCACCACTCCCCGCCGCCCCTCGGCGTCTGGGGGTGTGGGGCAGGCCTCGGGGGCCCGGGGAGAGAGGCACTCTGCTTTCTTTCCCGGCCAATGCCTGTGGCTCCCATTCTGGCCGGAATGACCGCTGCTGTCCCCTGGCCCCCGGCCTGCCCTCTGGGCTTCTCCTCACGACAGGCTTTTCCACCTGCACTGTCCTGCTCTGACCGTCCCAGGGGCCGGCCATCGCGCCCTGCTCGCCCTCGGAGGCAGGCCATCCCTCGGGCACCTCAGACTACGCACTAAGCCACGTTAGTGCTTCCCCCGGCCAGCCCCTGGGCAGGTGACCCCTCTTCCTCGCGGGCACCCCGAGGGCTGACGGACCCCACGGCTTCCCAGGCCCCTCTTCGGAACGGCCCCGCTGCTCCGGTCCGGGGCCTTGCCAAAAATCTGCTTGTGCAGGCTCTCGGCAACGCGTCTCAGCCGCCTCCGCACCCCTCAGGGACCCCTCAGGACTCAGCCGGGCCCCCAAGCCGTGGAGCGAGTCTGGAGGCTCACACGACCCCCAGAGCAGAAACCCCTTCCTAGGCCTCGGCCCAACTGTGACGCGCTCCCCTGGGCCTCTGTGGGGGGGGGGGGGGTCTCCTTGGACACGGGCGAGCTTGGCCTTCTAGGGCTGCTGGTGCCCAGAAGAGGGGAAGGCTGTTCCACGGGGCAGGGCCCCCGCGTCCCCGCATCTCCCGGTCAGAGCAGCTCCACCTGTCCACCGTTGTCCCAGGGGCGCCCACGGCCCCGGCGGCTTCTTCCGCCCCCCTGGCGCCCACACTCCTGCCCTGCCAGCTTCGGCCTGGGACCGCCATTCCCTGCCTTCCACTCACATCCGACATGCCACCCGTCGCAAGGATGCCCCGCTGATGCTACTTCTGTGTCGAACGTGCCTCTACCCGTCCTTTCAGGCCGCTTGGTGCTTGTTGGAGACGGATATGAGTTTTCATCCAACGAGCACCTCGCCTGCTGATTCAGACATTTTCCATTTTAATTATCCCAGAGTCTCTGTCCTCCTGGTGTCTGTTGTTTGCTTTGGCTTTTCTCCTCCTTCTTTGCTGCTTCCTTGTCTCTCTCTGTGGCACATGTCCTTGCTGTTACTACCCCTGGGTCACACAGTAGCCTTTCTATTTGTGCTTCTGCCGATGGCCAGCCACCTGTCCTGACCTGGTCACCTCCACAGAGCGGTTGCCTCTGCTCCTGCGTGGGCTGGGGGCCGGGGCGGCCCGTGCGGGCTCGACACCCACCCCTAAGACCTGGATTGGAGGCTTGGCGAGCACCCCAAGTGAATTTCTAGAGGTCTAGAGGTCTAGAGACCTCTGCCCAGCACTCAAATCTCCCAGGACTTTCTCTTGGGGGCCGTGTGGCCACAGTGGGTCAGCGGCTGACCCCGGGCCTGAGACTCAGAGCTGGAGGCGGCATTTCCCGTCCATCTCATGGAACATGCTGGTCACAACAGGTGTGAGAAATGCCAAAGGCACCTGGGGCCCAGTCAGAGCTCTGTGTGTCAGAAAACCCAGGGAGTGAGGAGGCAGACATGGCCAGGACAGTCTCCATCTTGTCCACGATGTGGCGACCATTTAATTGGTCCTGGGCCCTCAGACAACTCACGTGTGGTGGTCAGCATGGCCCTCCAGGCCTCCACTTCCTGGGCGCAGACCCCTGCCTTTGCTTCTGCTACTGTAGTTCCTCCAAGCACCCGGCCCCTTGGCCATCACCTGGGCATTGATGAGCCCCTCTGGACCTGCTCTCGTAGCTGTGACCCCGTATCAGTCCTCCAGGGGTGGGGCTTCTGTGTGTGCCCCCCACCCTGGGCGCTGGGGTGAGGTTCAGAGGTCTTGTCCTCTCTCGATGGCCTTGAGCCCCCCACATGCTCAACATTGTCGGTGGGTGAGGTTCACATTGGCCTCGCTATGGGCCGAATGTCTGTGTCCCCCAAACCCATGTATTCAAACCCTAATGTCCACTGTGATGGGATTAGGAGGTGGAGCCCCTGTGAATGGGATTAGGGCCCTTAGAAAAGTGGCTTCAGAGAGCTCCCTGCCCCCTTCCACTGTGTGAGGACACAAAGGAAAGACGACCATCTCTGAACCAGGAGGCGGATCCTCACCGGACTCTGAACCTACTGGTGCCTTGATCTTGGGCTTCCAGCGTCCAGAAGCGTGAGGAATGAAGGTCCGTTCTTTGTAGCATCCGGTCTGTGATGCTCTGGGTCAGGAGCCCGAGCAGACTCACCTCCGCTCACGGCAGCTCCTACAGCAGAGACAATCAGGAAGCTTCTCCTTCCTCAGGGTTCTGCGCCTGGACGGCCGCGACGGGCCCAGGAGTGCGTTTTTCTCACGTAGGCCCACGCACGAGCTGGCGATGAGGGGGTCACTCAGATGAGTGGGCCTGCCTGCGGGCACGTGATGGCTCCTTCCCAGCGCAGGGCGGAGCTCGAGGTGTGGGTGTGTCTGTGGGCAGGCGCTTCCTGTCCAGCTAGTGACCACATTCAAAACATTTCCTTTCTTCCTATGCCGGTCGCGCTTGGGCAACACTAAGGACGAGCGTAAGCAAATCCCGTAAGCCCATAGTGAGAGCCCTGGCTAGGGTGACCTCCAGCAAAAATAACCAATGATGCTAGTGTGAGTGGGTCCTGAACACCAGGTTCAACAGATGCCGATGTCCTGAGCGGGCTTAGCTGCCCAGCTCTCAACAGCGTACTTACTCCAATACATTTCATCGGACGGTCTGACTCTTCCAGGGAGATTTTCAATCAACAAGAACCACAGAGTGCGACGTCAGAGCTCCTAGACGTGCAGGACCAGAGAGGGACAGGGCTGTGCGTGCTCCCGGCCAGTCCAAGGGCAGCCTTATGTGCAATGCCAGTTTGTAAACCAGCAGAGGAGGGGAGAAGAGGAGGAGTCAGAGCCCCGCCTGCGAACATTCACCACCCCGGGCGTGGGGGCCGTTCGTCTGCGGGGGCTGCGTCTGCTGTCCAGTGTGGCGGCTGCCAGCCCGGTCACCCAGCCACGGCACAGAACGTGACGGGTGCAAGACTGGCCCCGGCACAGGCACAGGGGCGGACGACAAGCCGTCGGGGAGTGGAAAAGACCTTCGTTCGCCAATAGCACTCCTCTGGCCAGCATGACGTGGCTGGTACCCGGTATCTCTGCCTGTCTCTCCCCTTAGAAACGGTAAGTCCTCTCTGGACACGGGGACCGCGGACCTGGTCCAGGGAGGGAGCCGGCCCTGGGGCAGTGGTGAGGCCGGGAGAGCCTGCAGAGGACCCCGCCTCCCTGAACTCCCGCCCTCCTCCGCTCAGCCCGTGGCTCTGTCTCATGCCAGACACATGTAGCGTGTATATGCACATATATCCACACACAGACACGCACAGTGCACACACGCAACAGGCATGTGCGTGCACACAGTAGACACCCATGCATACATACGTGTGGACACGTGGAGCAAGTCTGCGTGCATGTAGATTTGCGCAGCAGATGCCCTCAGACCCCTCGTGGGTTCCTGCGCCCCTCCCTCGGCGTCTGGGACGCCCCTCCTCGGAGGGGCCCCGACTGTTGGAGCCAGAGTGCCTGGGGGTCCACGACAGCCCCACGGTGGCCATGGCTGGATGTTCAGGCCGTGGAATTGCAGCGCTCTTGTCCCAGGCGAGACCGGCTGTCACTGAAAGCGTGGGCATGGGTATCTGTGCCCCCCAGCTCCCACAGGGTCAGCGGGGGGCCCTGCCGGAACCCCGACTTCTCTCTTCCCGCTCCTGCTTCCGCTGGTTTCTCCCGCGAGCACTTCTAGTGAGTCCCTGACGGGAATCCTGCCTCCACGCTGCATCTGGGGACGGTGACCCAAGGGCAGCCCTCTGGACAGAGCCTCCCGGTGGCCATATGCCTTTTCCATCAGGTTGGGCGTCCCACCTGGACCGCACCCTCCCACGAGCTCCGCCAGCCTCCGGTGCACACAGTCACGGCACCGCACCTGCGGCCACCCACACCTCCCACCCTGCCCAGCTGAGCCCCACCACCGCCTCCCTTTAACTTTGGACAAACCTCCTGGTACTTTGTTACTTGAATGTGTCCCGGAGGGAAAAAAATAGTTCAGGTTCTATCACCGTCTGTGACTCTGTTCATACCGGGCCTTAAGCGAGGCGTATGCACCTCCATCGGGCCGTCCTGGGGCAGCCAGGCGGAGCGAGCTGCGGTGCAGGGTCGTGGGGACTGACGTCCGACCTCTGCTCCGCTGTTGTCACCATGTGGCCCCACTCCACTCACCTGGACCCCTTACTCCTCCAAGCCTGTGCGAACGCCCACGTACCTCTGCACACGGGCAACGGTGACCCTCGTGCTTGGCCATCATGTGCCCCGTGTCCATCCCCGTGCTCCCCTCCAGAATGACATCAATCACGTGGGCTCATGGACCCTGGAGGGAGATGGAACCCAGAAGGAAGGGGGACTTGGCAGAGAGCTCCAAGGGCGGCTAAAGTAGTGTGCTAAGTGATTCACACTCACCAACAGTTAAGTGTAAATAAGGTGCCGCTGAGCTCTGATGTGGGGCTGGGGACGCCTGGGGGCCAACTGTGGCCAGCAGGAAGGGCCAGGGAGAGTTACATGCACGGGCCCCCTGTGTATTTCCTTCAAAGCCTGGCTTCGATCGGATCCCGTTCCTGTAAAAACAAAAGAGATTCACAATAACGTGAATCTTTCACAAAGTGCAAAAGAATCTTCAAGAGGCCTGCATGAAAACCGCTCGGGGAGAAGAGGGAGCAAAGTTCCCAGGAAGAAGGCCGCTGGGGAGACTCGTGTGTCCCCTGCCACAGGGTTGGGGGCCTGGTGCTCACTGGGAGTGAGGACGTCACAAGTGCATGGAGTCCGTGCACCATGCCCGAGACGGGGTCCTCCAGCCTGACTCTTTCCGGGGACCCAGACCCACTGACCAGCCACCTGCTGGTGACTCTCCCCAAGTCCCCTTCCGAGCTGGCCGCTCACGCCCAGCGCATCATCTTCTCTGACACAGCTTCCCCTCCCCCGCCCTCTGCTCCATCCGCGGCCCACGAGGCCCTTCACACCGTGCATCCCGGGGACATTCCCATGTGCCACTGCTCTCCGGTCACACCACGCCTCCTGCTTCATCACCTCACCCAGCACGGGGTCCCCGGAGCCTCGTGAGTCACCTCCCAGCCTCCAGAGTCCTCCCACCACATGACCATTAAGGCAACAACCGGCGATCTCATTCTGCTGAAATGAGCAGCTTCCTGTTGCTGGCGGGACAGAGGCCACATGTGCGGCTACGCTTCATCAGTTCACGTGTGTGCACAGCCGTGCTGTCGAGGACAAACTTCCGTCCTCTCTGACCCTAGGGAAGATGCACCCTGTGTCCGTCCGTGAGGCAGATTGCTGGATTTGGGGGCTGATGATACATACTTCACTGGTGAACATTAATATCATATTTCATTAAAATAATTAGAAAGGTTTTTTTTTTTTCTTTTTTGTGTGTCAGAACCTTTTTAGTAACACTGGAATTATCTGGCTTTTTCAGTGTGTGGTGGGATTTCCTATGAGGCTGTCTGGGTGGGCCCTGTGCTCTTGGGGGTGTAGCTCTTTGATAATGTTTTATAGTTCATCTAGGAAGAGGTCTAGGGAAACTCTCTATCTCTACAGGTGTCAGTTTTGATAAATCGTATTTTCCTGGGAAGTCGTCACTACTCTGAGGTTTTCAGATTTATTTACATATAGTTTTGCAAAGTGGTTTCTTGTTTTTAAGAATTCTTTTATTTCAATGGCTATCACCCTTTCATTTCTTGTTTTGTGTGTTTGTGTTTTCCTCTTTTTATGATTAGTTTGGCTTGTGGTTTTCTGTTTTTTCAAATAACAGGCATCTTAATTTACTTATTAGTTCCATTATTTTTATTTTTCCAACTGATTAATTTTGGCTTTTATCTTTATTTTTTTCTTTCTGCTTTCTCTTAAATTACTTTCTTTTCCCTTTTCTGGTGGATTGGGTGGACTATTTCCTTTTACTTTTCATCTTCTAGTGATTTAGGCATAAACTATAAACTTTCTTCTGATTACTGCTTAAATTTTATCCCGTTGATTTCACTGTGGCTTTTCCATTATCAGTGTTCTTTTAAGAAATTCTACAATTTAGGTTTGTTTTTAGCCCTTGACCCTAGAGTTTTTAATTGACAGGTTTTTCTCATTGTCTGGTGGGAAGGATGTTTTGTTATTAATTTTGAGTTTTGTTTCATTATGGACAGAAAATATTGTTTGCATTAATTCTATTTTCTGGGATTTCCTGAGCTTTGCTTTGTGGCCTGAAAGTGGCTTTCCAAGAATGTTTTGAGGGCACATGCTGTTTTTGCCATAAGATCAGGGATTTATGGACACCTTATTGGGTCTATCATTTAGGTTTTCTGTTTCCTTTTTAATCTGCTGGTGTTCACTTAACCCATCTTTAGCTGTGAGCAGGACGCTGATGCCTCTGATTATTATTAGCCTGTCTTTCTTCTTGCCTCTTCTGCAGTTACTGTTGGGAGCGTTTCCACATCACCTGGAACATAGGAATTATTTCATCTCCATTCCCAATGATAGCTTTTTAGCACTAGAGACTGTCATTCTTGTCTCACTTGGTGCTGTTTTGCCTGAATTCTACTTTGTCATGTATCAAGAGCACAAACCCTGCTTTCTCTCTATTTGTAGGTTTTCTTTTATTATTGCCTTTCCTAAATCACGTTCTGTTGGGCACGTTGTTTACCCATAGCATGGAGTCAGGCTTGGCTTTTTAAGTTACTCTTAAGGTATTTTCCTTCTAATCCATGAGTTTTGCCCTGTTAACGTACTGCTCTGACCGAACTCAGAACTCTCTGGCTCTGGCATATTATTTAATGTATATTTACCATGTACAATATAGTTTAGCTGCTTGAACTCTTTTATCATGTTGTCCATTTTATTTTTTATCTTTTTGCTCTTAGTTTAGTATATAGGAAGGTTTGTATTTTTATATAATTCTGTAGATATTTAAATATTTATATTCATACAACATTTGCATTTATACATTACATCCCTTCATATAATGTTGTTGGTCCTCCCCTCTTTTGTTTATTTTGGCTTCTGCCACTTGGTTTGCAAGTCTGAGTTACATCTTTTGACCTCCACCCATTACCACTCATTACCTATAAGCTGATTGCCGAGCCTATTCTATTTTTCTCTTTCTCCTCCCAGTTTCCCCCTTTGTCACATCATATTAACCTTGACACACTGCTTTTTGTTGTCGGTAACCTTAATTCCATAGGGTGTCCATACGTCTGGGAATCAAGAGAATATACCTACATTTTTACAGATTGAGGATGTTCTTGAAAACATCATATACATTTTTCTGTGTTTTCGACACTACAGAAATCCTGTGCAATTTAGTACATTCTGTGCTTGCTAAAGTTCTGGCACATCTTCTCTCTTTCTTCCCTCTGGAAGCTGAGTCACACTGTGGGTCTTGCGATCAAGAGCTTTCCTCTCTATGCCTCCTTTTGCCTCTCTGTGAGTCCATCTGGATATTTTCTTCTGCTCTTAGGGTCTCTAATTCTCTCTTCGGCTGTGTCTAACCTTCCATTAAATTCATCCGCTGTGTACCTGTGTTGGGTTTTATCATTTTCATAATTTCCATTCTTAAAAACGTCAAGTTCTTTGAAAAACATTTCCGTCTTGTCTTTTATTCACTTACACATATTGGTGATAATTATTTTAAAGTCTGTGTCTCATAATGCCTTCATCTGAATCCCTTTGGGTCCATTGGTTTCCCTTGGTTTGATCTTTTCTTTTCTCTTCCTTCTTGTCGTCTCATAAGCCTGGTTATTGTTTTTTAACTGAGTGCCAGATACGGTGTATGAAAAGCTGTGGAGGTAACTGAGCTATGGAATGACAGTGCTGTTTCTCCAGAGGGGATTTACATTTGTTTCTGAAAGCTGGTTAGAAGCATTCGTAATCCCAGATGACCTTAACTGATCGGGATTTGAGAGGAAGCTGGGTGCTGTCCTTGGCAGAATTATTTATTTCTGGTTCACTCATATATCTATAATCCTCAGATATTCCCCAAACTCTCTCCTTGGCAGACTCGTTTTCCTCTTATCCCTGTGACTCGAAAGCACTGCTCAGCCTCTGGAATAGATATATGGCCCTAGGGAAAATCTGGGCTTTCTGACTTTCTTTCTTTTCCTGGAGATTTGCCTTATGTTTCTTCATGTTATTAGCTGTCCGATGTCTTCCAACAGATTTTTTTTTGGTCTGGCTTTTCTAGTTTGTTTTTTTTTTTTCCTCAGCTGAAGGGTTGGCAGGAATTACCTATTCTATCATTCCTGGAAGAGGAATTTGGAGATAACTTTCATACTATTTGGCATTTTCCAAGTTTTTTTTTTTTTTTTACAACAAACTTTTATTTATTTTATGATTATAAACAATTAAGGAATTAAACTTACCATATAGATGTGGAAGAGGATATCAAGGGACTGTGGATGAGGATCCACAACTCGTTAAAGAGATAAAGCTGTTGACATAGGGGCCGGTTAGCCCCCACTCTATGAGCCTCTCTACCCATTAGTTTTGCAGGAAGAAAACAGAACAACCGGGACTACAAACAATGAAGGAATGTATACTTGGATGCTCTGTCCACCAGATGTCTGTGCTGCAGCCCTAACAAACATATATCAGGAACCCCAATACTTTCTGAAAATCAGTCCTGGGTTGGTAAAAAGGAAAGTTCCAATATGGACAGTGGAGTCGCCCAAATTGTTTTCAAAAATAAGCATTTTGAGTATTTCTTTCCATGTATTTGAGCATTTTCCTCCTTTTTGTTTAGCTTGCTTTAGCCTCTTTAGTTTTTGGATCACTGGAGAGACCCGTATAAGTTTACAACGTTAATAGCATATAATGTTGTGATATTTTGCAACTTGAAGCCAAGTTAAACATATGGCCATTTTAATGTTATTTTGTTGAAAACCTTTTTTTGGAATGCCTTTTATTCCCTCTTAGGCAGAACTAATTATAGATGGGTTTTTAGCTTGCATGTGAAGCACGTGATTTGGTGTGTTGGAGCAAGAGAGAAGGGGCCAAATCTCTCCTACGGGAACAGACAAATCCTTTGTTCTCCTGGAATTCTTTTATATTAACTATTGCTCTAGTGATACTAGTCAATTTTTTGGGCTTCCAAATATCTTACTTCTAACACATGTCTATCCCAACAGGACTTAATCTGCATAATTAAATGTATAAAATTAAACTGACAATCTCAAATTTTATGTTTGCCATCAATTTCAGTTTTAAATGAGATGGAATCATATAACTATTGGTAGCACATGCCCTGCTGTCTGCCTTCTGTCCGCCTGGGTCGCCCGTGACCTCTGCAACAAGTCATTGGCAATCCTGCTGTATGTTTATTCTCCTGGGTCCCCTGAAGGCTACAAACTTCGAATAGAGTGTGGTTCTTGCAATATAGCTTAGATGGATAGGATCATATGGAGGTGGTAAGCCCCGTGCTTACGGGACACTTGATGTAGGTAACTAGCCGTCCTGAACTTCGTCCAGAACAGTGTCCACACCATCGAGTTATGTAGGGAGTTAAATAAGATAAAACATGGTAATCAATCTAGTTCATTGTTTGCCTCATGAAAGATATATATATATATACATATATATATCTGTATATATGTACATATATATATGATTCAGAAGTTAGTGTATTATTTTATTATTGATAATTGACGTATAGCATCGTGTCAGTTTCAGGGGGGCAGCATGTGACGTATGTACGTAAGTATTGTGCTGTGATCACCACAGTATGTTTACTTAACATCCATCACCTCACATAGTTATGATTTTTCTCTTGCAGTGAAAACTTTTCAAATCTATTTTCCAACATACAATATATGCAACTTTCAAATATACAATATATACAGTCGCCATGCTGTACATTACATGCCCAAGACTTACTTATCTTGTAGCTGGAAGTTTGTATCTTTTGACCACCTTCACCCATTTTGCCCATCGTTCCCCCCTTGCCCCTGAAAACCACCAATGTGTCCTCCGTGTCTATGAGTTTGTGGTTTGTTTGTTTGTTTGTTTTTCTTTTGGTTCCACATAGAAGTGAGATCATATGGTATTTATCTCTGATGCATTTCACTTAGCATGGTGCCCTCAAGGTCCATCCAGGTTGTTGCAGATGGCAGGATTTTCTTCATTTTTCAGGCTGAATAATATTCCACTGTATACATAAAGCACATCTTCTCCGCTGATGGACGCTGGGCTGTTCCCATGTCTGGGCTATTGTGATTAATGCTGCTGTGGGTCACAGCTGTGGTCTTGTGCACTGTCCTTGTCCCCATGGGAGCAGCGGGGACAGAGCGGCAGGTGAAGAAACAGCAGCCCAAGGTTTCTGGGACGAGAAGCAGCCCCAAAGGGGTGGGCTGGGTGGTAGAAGGAGGGCCCCCCAAAGAATCATGGGGACCATGCAAAGCTCTCCATGTCAACGGCTGTGAGGCATTTTGCCTGATACAGTAGCAACGTGTCTTTCTGGAACACAAACCTACTATCTTTCTAAGGTCTTTGTCCCCTCCCTCCCCTCATGACTGCCTGAACCATCTCTTTCTTTAAAAAAATTTTAGCGTTTATTTATTTTTGAGAGAAACAGAGTGTGGGTGGGGGAGGGGCAGAGAGAGAGGAAGACACAGAATGTGAAGCAGGCTCCAGGCTCTGAGCTGTCAGCACAGAGCCCGTTGTGGGGCTCGAACTCATGAACTGAGAGATCATGACCTGAGCTGCAGTCGGACACTCAACTCACTGGGTCACCAGGTGCCCCTTAACCATGTCTGTCTTAAGTGCACTCCTGTGCACAGCTGGCCGGGCCTCGAGGGAGGAGGGTTGGACAAGGCAGGCACAGCCCTGCGCTCAGGGGGAACGACCTCAGTGGAGAGAATGACATTTGGAGCTGTGTTTTCAGGGCAGGGTGAGAATGGCTGGGGAGGGGGCTTGGGGGTGATCAGAGAACAGGCTGACCCCTCACTGGGTCCCTGGAGGGGTGGAGCTGGTGCTGGATGGGAAGGATGGGTGGGTGGACACGGGGAGGGGGAAGGATTCGGAGCAGAAAATCCAGTGCATGCAGAGGGCCCGAGACTCCTCAGAGCAGGAGAAGAGCAAAGTTCTTTATGGTTACGCTCAACAATCAATGTCCTCGGTCTTGAGAAGGGTCAAGAATGTTTTGGGAGGGAAGTCCGAAGAAAACATTATCCCCAAGGTATTTTTAAAAATCTGGCAGGGGGAGCAGTTTCTGTATCTTCTGTATCTAAACATGTCGGATGCGATCATTTAAAAGCAAATTCAGCATCGCACACCCAGCACTCGTTCTGAGTCCCCAACACACGCACGCGGACAGTTTTCCCAGTGGCCTCAACATTGTCTGAAAAGTTGCTACTCCCAAGCAACGTTTCCCTTGAAAACTGACTTGTACTCCTTTCTCCATGCAGGTAGGTCTCCATCTCAGACTTTGGGACGCTCCTGGTTCTGAAGAAGCAGAAACAGTAAGGCTTTCAGGCCCGTAGGTCGATGCTAAAGGGCCGAGCTGTGTGGGTTTTGCTTAATCGGGCTAAAGATTTGGTAAAATGGGGCAAGGGCTGGAACTATCAAAACTTAATGTGCAAGAAGGTTGAATTTTCTAAGGGAGCAGTTTTCTCCCTTTCTGTCTGGTGCTAAGCAAAGAGGCATCTTCTGTTTGATGTGAGCCTGGGCGGCCCGCCTCCGTCCTCCAGGGGTCCATGTGTGTGTCTGAGTGAAAGCAGAGGCACAGGGCTTTGGCAGGAGGCCCACGGCGGGCAGACGGGCACAAAGGGGGTGGTTTACTCAACCTCACCCTCACACGCCTGGAAGAGCCCAGCCTGCATCCCGAAGACAGCAGTTTTGTGTCACAGATGTCAAATTGCCGCATATTTCCAAACACGTGGAATCTTAAGCCCTTCAGGAAGGAGGCTCTTTCTTAGACACCATTACCAACCTAAGTGGCAGACATGATTCACACGTCCAGAGCAGGCTGGGCTGGAAAGGGAAGGAATTCTGGGAAAGCTACCCGAGTTTGGGTCTGAAAATGTAGGGAGGTGTTGGGCAAGATCAGCTGGTGGCTTGGCCTCAGTCTCTTCAACGAAAGTGAGAGGGATGAGCCACACAAGGCCATCCCGGCTGGAGGAGGTCTCAGAAGAGAATAGGGTCTCTTCGAATTCCGTGACAGCCAGCCTCTGTGGCCACTTGGCAAATGTTTCTAAGTATAAAGCAAACGGGAATACTTCCAAGTTACCAGTCAGTGTGCGCCCTGCCCCAGTCAACAGAACTGACAAAGTGTGAAAAACCCAGTGAACACAGAAGTCTCTGGAAATGGCTGCCGATAAAGGCCATGGTAGCGCAGGGTGGCATTGAGTAGCTCATCCCTAGAAGATACATTCTCTTCCCTCTGCCGCAGCATCACATCCCAGTGGAGAAAAGGGGGTGAAGTACTAATGACCCACTGCTCTGTCCCAACTGTGGGTTCCAAGCAGAGGCGACCGAAAGAGTAGGTGAATCACTACCCGCCTCGTTCGCATTTATCCTTTCCTCCAACTTCAGCTTGAGGAGACAGCAGCTCCTACCACCCAGCCTGGTGGTGCACAGGGACAGGAGAGCCAGTAGGTGGCATCTCCTCCTGCTCAGAGGACGATGGGCTCACCTGGGAGGCAGGAGGGGAAGCATGGGAGAGGGCATAAGGCCAGCAAGGGGGTGTAGGACTGGCTGCCCTACATCTGTACCAACCAGCTAACAAACAAAAGACCCAGAACAAGATTCAGGAGCACATTTACAGACCTTGATGGTACAACACATGTTCCCATCTCGGTCTGTTAGAACCAGGTAACACCTCTCAGCTATCAGAACTGAACAGGGCCGTGCACCGCAACCTTTGTGCATGAAAACAAGTGTAAAACAGTTCTCTGGGAGGCAAAGAGGCAGATAGGACACCAGTAAACCTCATTCCTGAGAGTTATGTCAAACCTACAGTAGGCTACCAGAAGATAAATCAAGATTAAGAAATCCCACACTGAGGCACCTGGGTGGCTCAGTCGGTTAAGCACGTGACTTCAGCTCAGGTCATGATCTCGTGGTTCGTGAGTTCAAGCCCCACGTCGGGCTCTGTGCTGACAGCTCAGAGCCTGGATCCCATTTCGGATTCTGTGTCTCCTTCTCTCTCTGTTTGTCCCCCGCTCACACTCTGTCTTGTTGTCTCTCTCTCAAAAATAAATAAATAAATAAATAAATAAATAAATAGGAAATCCCACATGGAAAGTCCTGATATGGGGTGAGAGGTAGGTATTGATCATTAAGAACTAGAGATGAGCAAAAGAGAAAAGAAGCAACTATGATTACAAAATTGAAAAACATTGAAAAATCAACTAACGTAATCCATCACATCAGCGGTTTATGAAAGAAGAATCACATGACCATTATCAGTAGATGCAGCAGAAGCTTTGGACAAAATCCAACACCCACTCGTGATAAAATTCACAGTAAACTAGGAACAGAGGGAACTTCCTCAACTTTATAAAGAACATCTATAAAAACCTATAGCTAATGCCGTACTTAATGGTGAGAAACACAAAGTCTTCCCAGTAAAACTGGGGACAAGGCAAGGACCTCTTCTCTCACAACTCCTTTTCTTTTCTTTTTTTTTTTTAAACGTTTATTTTATTTTTGGGACAGAGAGAGACAGAGCATGAACAGGGGAGGGGCAGAGAGAGAGGGAGACACAGAATCGGAAGCAGGCTCCAGGCTCTGAGCCATCAGCCCAGAGCCCGACGCGGGGCTCGAACTCACGGACCGCGAGATCGTGACCTGAGCTGAAGTCGGATGCTTAACCGACTGAGCCACCCAGGCGCCCCTCACAACTCCTTTTCAATGTTGTGGTAGATTCTGAGCTAATCCAATAAGACCAAACACCAAAACCCAAACAAAAGGAATAAATGGTACATAGCCTTGTTCCTGTGGAGAGGAAATAAAACTATCTTCGTTCACAGATGATTGTTCATGTGGAAAATCAAAAGAATTAATGAAAACCTCCCAGAGCTAAGTGCTTATAGCAACGTTGCAGGAGGCAAATTAATACAGAAAAGTCAACTGCTTTCCTATATACCAACAACGAACAAGTGGAATATGAAATTAAAAACACAATATCACTTACATTAGCACCCCCTCCGATGGAATCCTGAGGCTTACATCCAACAAAATATGTATGAAATCTATATGAGAAAAACCACAAAACTGATTAATGAATTCAAAGACCTGAAGAAATGGAGGGAGTTTTCATGTTGATGGATATGGAAAACTCAATATTATCAAGGCATCAGTTCTCCCCAAATTGGTCTATAGATTCAATGCGATCAAAATCCCAGCGCATTATTTCCTGGATATTGAAAAACTAATTTTAAAGTTTACACAGAGAGGCAAGAGACCCACAATAGCTAAGACAATATTGTTGGAGAAGAACAAGTTTGGAGAACTGACATTACCTCACTTCAAGACTTACCGTAAAGCTACAGTAATCAGGACGGTGCGGTGTTGGCAAAAGAACAGCCAAATAGACCAATGGAGCATAATAAAGAGGCCAGAAACAGAACCCCATAAATAGAGTCAGCTGATCTTTGACAAAGGAACAAAGGCAACATGATGGAGCCGATAGTCTTTTCAACAAACGGCATTGGGACAACTGGATGTTCATGTGCAAAAACATCAGTTAGACACAGACCTTATGCCCCTCACAATAATGAACTCAAAATGGACCACACACCTATCATTTAAATGTGAAACCCAAAAATATAAAAGTACTATAAGACAGGAGAAAACCTACGTGACCTTGGGTATAGAGATGACTGTTTAGACACAACAACAAAGACATAATCCATGAAAGAAATAATTGACAAGCTGGATTTCTTTACAATAAAAGACGTCTGCTTTCCAAAAGATGATGTCAAGAGAATGAGAAGACAAACCACATCCTGGAAGAAAATATTTGCAAAGGGCACACCTGATAAAGGACGACTGTCCTCTTGAAACTCGACAACAACGAAATAAACAACCCGATTAAAAACTGGACCAACGACCTTAACAGACATCTTGCCAAAGACGCACAGATGACAAATAAACATATGAAAAGATGTTCACATCAGGAAATGCAAACGAAAACAGTGCGTCACCTCTACACGCCTGTTCTAATGGCCCAAATCCGCAACAGTGACACCGTTGGGTGTGGCTGAGGGTGTGGAGCATCAGGGACTCTCACTCACTGCTGCTGGGAATGCAAAAGAGAGCAGCCACTTTGGAGGACTGTTCCATGTCTTAGAAAACTAAGTAGACTCTCACCATATGATGCAGAAATTGCACTGCGTGGTGTTTACCCAAAGGAGCTGAAAACCTGTGTTTGCACAAAAACCTGCCCGTGGATGTTTATGGCTCTGTACATGGTGGCTGAAACCTGGAAGTGACCAAGACGTCCTTCAGGAGGTGAATGGAGAAGTGGATGGTCATGCACCCAGACAATGGACTAAGAGGAAATGAGCTAACAAGTCATGGAAAGACATAGAGGAATCTGAAGGGCATATTACTAAGTGATAGATTACTAAGTGATAAGATGGAAATCTGAAAAGACTACATACTGTATGACATTCTGGAAAAGGCAAAATCATGCAGACAATAAAAAGATGAGTCCAGGTAGAGGAAAGGGAGGGACAAATTGATGGAGCACAGAGGATATTAGGGCAGTGATAAGATTCTGTATGATAGTGGAATGACAGACGCATGTCACTATACATTTATTTTTCCTGATTGGGGTTTGCTGTTGTTGTTTTGATCTATGGATTTATAATTTATGTTTGTAATTTATAACAAATTTGGAAAAATTTCAGACATTATTTTTCCTACCCTCTCCTTTCCTTCTGATGCTCACATGCTAGATGGATCAACATTGCACTCAAGTTTCTGAGGCTCCATTCATTTACTTTGGGTCTTTTTATCCAGGGGACTTGAATTGGGTAATTTCTATGGTAACGTATTCAGGTTTATTAATCCAATTTCTGAAATGTTGACTCTACTGATAATCCCCTTAAGTAAAAACTTCCTCTTGGATGTATTTTTTGTAGCTATAAATTTTATTTTATTTATTTTTATTTCATTGATCTCTCTTCTTATATTTTCCTTTAGATCCCCGAGCAGCATGGCCATACCTGGGGTAACTACTCAAAAAGCCCTTCTCTTCTAATTCCATAATCTCTATCATTTCCCTATTTCTACTGACTTATTTTTCTCCTGGATGCAGATGGCCTATCTCCACTTCTTAACGTGTTCAGTAATTTTTGGTCAGTGCTGGACATCATGTATATGTTGTTGAGTGCTGGATTGTGTTCTCTCCCTTTAAAGAATGAAGGTTGTTTTGTCAGGCATTTGAGTTGCTTGTGAATCCTCCGAATCATTTTGAGGCTTGTTTATAACCTTTTTTTAGGGCATATCTCAATGAGCCTTTACTCCTCACTTGTTCTATCCACTTTTGCTGGTCAGAACTCACATATTCCCAACCCTGCATGAGTTCTGGGGACTGTTCTGCTTATATTTCCCCAGAACTTCTGCCTACATCATGGAGCTTCACTGTACATGTAAGCAGCTTAGCGTGGACCAAGAAGCCTACGGGGCACCTTTGAGATTTGTGGCTCTTTCTCTGTGTAGCTCCTTTCTCTCTGGATCTCTGCCTTGCAGATTCTCTCCCTCATCCTTCTGGAACTTTGGTGTCTCGCCCCTCAAAGCAGCAGGACTTCTGGGCTGTGCACGACAGTTCAGAACATGCCTCCAGATACAAATGTAGAGTAATCATAAGGCTCACTGCTCACATTTATTCCCCTTCTCTCAGAGATTACAGCTCTGAGCCCAATGTCTTTTTAAATAAATTGTTCTTGTTTTCATGTTTGTCCAGTTTTCTACCTGGAGGGGAAGTCGTTTTCTAGTTACTACATCACAGCCAGAAGGGAAAGCCCCTCACAGTATCTTGAAGCTCATGTTGAGAATTTACCTCTTCCTAAAACCATTTTGGAAGAAAACAATAATGGATTAGAACTTTTTACAAATTGTTTATAGTTGAAAATATCTCTTATTTACTGCCATCCCTACTTTAAACATATTTTTTTGAGTGAAGACTTTATTTTTTTTTATTTGGGGGGGGTGGGAGAGAGAGAGAGTGAGTGGGAGAGGAGCAGAGTGAGGGGGAGAGAGAATCGCAAGCAGGCTCCATGCTTGGTGCAGAAGCTGACAGGTGGGGGGGGGGGGGGGGAGGCTGGATCCCATGACCCTGGGATCATGACCTGAGCTGAAACCAAGAGTTGGACACTCAACCAACTGAGCCACCCAGGCGCCCCTACTCCCATCCCTACTTTAGAGTGTGGCTTGAAACTATCCATCCTTTTGTGTATAAAATAATTCCTTATAAAATAATTCTTACCTGGTTCCTATCTTTC
The DNA here is from genome assembly GCF_046562875.1 of Panthera onca. Classification (NCBI taxonomy): domain Eukaryota; kingdom Metazoa; phylum Chordata; class Mammalia; order Carnivora; family Felidae; genus Panthera; species Panthera onca. Next base: position 2,762,078 of record NC_138346.1, on the reverse strand, counting down.
TGGGGCCTTGGTTCTGAATACACAGTGGGAGAAACCAAGTTACTGTATTTACATAATCATGGAAGTGGTCCAGCTACATACAATAAATATTAATTTTTCTTGGCAGAGTGGGATGAAACCAAAACGAGAAAATATATTTACTAGTTAGCACTCAGCTTTCAAAAAAAAACCCCCGTTTTTGAGGTTTATGGATCTTGATGTAAAAACTGGGGTTGGTGCTACTAAAGGGAAATATTTTCAAAAGGAAGGAAATGTTTAAGAATTACTAAGACTTCGTCCCCAAATAAATATTGGATGCTAGGGGTTGGAGAGAGCAAAGCCTAGCCTGCCTGGCACATTTTTGGCTGTTTCTAAAGCGTGTTCTTGGGGGTGCACACAGGAAGAGTGGCGGGTTTGAGAGGAAGACAAACGGGCTGTTTCTCAGTCGCACTAAATTTGAGGAGCCCTTCTGACATTCAGGTGGAGATAGTCAGTCAGTCAACAACTGCTCTGTGGAAGCAATTCGGAGGATGGGATGGGGGGCGGAGAGAGGGATCTACAGCCTGGTCACAGCTGGCGTGTGCATGAGTGCATTTGGGGGTGGGGGGAGCAGAGCAGAAGGGAGATTTCGGGGAGATGCAGAAGTGTGTGTTTTAGTGGTTTATTTTCTTTTTAAGACAAGCATGTGAGGCATGTTTATATACTGTGGCTAAACACCACATACCCAGGGGGTGGGAGGGGTGGAGATTCAGAAGAGAGAAGAGACCACGAAGCAGGGCTTCCAATGAGAGGTGTAGTAAAATCCAGAGAGCTAAGTGTGGGTTTCTGCTTAGACAAGAGGGCAGAGCCTTCTGTGGGGCTGCACCACAGGGCCCTTGCACATCCCATGCAGACAGTGGAGGGAGGGCTCACCGCTGTCTGATCCGAGTCTTGGCAGGACGCCTGTGATCCTTCCAGGATGATGGCAAGGCAGGTGGTCTTGGAGGAGCTGCTCTCGAGGCCATTCTTACCCCCCTCCCTGTCTTGCAGGAAGGAGGCTCCCCGTCTTGTGAGAGGGCGCCCAGGACAGTGTCTTGCCTGCTTTCCTGTTCTGGTGGAACCGGGACTCCCCCCGAAGTCCCCCTTAGGGCACAGGCTGCAGCTCTAAAGCCACTTAGGTGTATTTTAGGATCGGCTCTCCCGCGACCGAGCAACCTTGACCCGTGACTGTCACCTGGTCCCTCCAGTTTGGTGTCATCCCACGAGCCTGGGGATGTGGGAGGCTAACACCAAGATGGTCTTGCCTCTGCTGTTTTGTGTGAGTAATAAACCGTCCAGAACCATCTCCTCACTGGTCGAAACAATGCAAATGTGGCTTCCGCCAACCTGTGACCAAGCGGTCACCGGTGCTTAGGGACAGCTGCCCCGCTTAGCAGAAAGTAGTGTGTGGAGGCAGGAATGTTCTCAGTGGGGAGAGACAGAGCGGCCGGAAGCACGCGTGCCTGAGAAATGGGGAAGATTTTCCGGGGCTGGAGGTGGAGAGAGCTCTTAGGAGAGGAGGCAAGTTAGCGTGGAAACCGTGAGCCACAGGACTGGCCCATGCTGCGTGGCATCAGGCAGTGTGGTGTCCATGTCCTGAGGTCCTGTGTCCCTCGCCGAATCACAGAGGTCCTGCGGGAGGCAACACGGTGACCGTCCCACAAGGGGACACCCCGTGTCCCTCACAGTCCCAGGTTGGGTCCTGTGCATTGTAGGCAGGATGTGGGATTCTGGGGGCTTCTCAGTCCAGGGGTATCACCTGGCCCAGTCCCACAGCCCCCGGCCTGACGCAGCCCCATCTTTGTGCAATCGAGGACACGCAGGCCCCGAGCAGGGAAGGGACACCCCACAAACCACATGGGTGATTAGCGACAGGATCGATACCGACCCCTGGTTTCTGATCCTTCAACCAGCGCCCCTCTATCCTTGCCACGTTTGTTGGGAAATTATCCCACATGGGTGGGGGGAAACACAGGGCAGAGCGAGGCGTGCACGCAGCAAGGAGGGGTGAGGCTCTCCCCAGGCGGGGCACTGACCGGCTTTCCTTCACTTAACAAACGTCTGTCCAGCGCCTCTGTGTCTGCAGGACAGTAGTCACAAAGGGCTTGGCAGGGAGGACTGGTTTGCTCTCGTGCAGCATAAATTCTAGCCGGGGAGAGAGACCCCCCAATAATTCACCACAGTTTTGAACATAATAATACTTAGGCTCATTGGTGGGTGTGTATACAGCTGGTATTTAATCGTAAGGAGAGCAGCATGCTGTTTGATTCTCATGACAACGTCTGGTTTACAGGTGACCTGCCAAGATGTCACAGTTGGGGACAGACAAGAGCCAGAGTTCCCGGCCGGCTCTGGGGGACCCCGAAACCCAGGCCCCGGGCCCACCTGACACGGCTCCGCATCATTTCTGCACCTGCCCCACTGTCAACTTCTGTCTCCCTCTGTGTGCAAACCCGCTGTCCTCACCCTCCCTTTTCTCATGGGGCTCAAGGCCACAGAGGGAGGGCCGCCCCGTCGGGTGGCCCACGTCCCCCCGAGTGACACAGAGTGGCACGGGGGCACCTGACAGTGTGCAGAGAGCAAGGGCCGTCTTCCTACAGAGGCCACGCCACCCGGAGCCAGCGGGCCTGGGGACACTTGGTCAGGAGAGCCGCTCATCTCTCCTGTCCCTTCTTTGGCAAATTTTACTGCCAAGGGTCTAGTTGGAAAGTCTATGTCAGATTGCTCACAAGTGCAGGATATTTCTAGAACACGGAGCACAGATACAGAGTGAAATTCCTCCCTGGAGGGCACCCAGGGGAACTTTTGAGTTTACTGAACTCTCAGAAGGGGGAGATCATGTCACTTCAGGAGAGAAAACACCACCAGGCAGGGACATCCCTGGACCCGAGGTGGCGGTCACTTAGAGATCACTGTCCCGGGGCACCTGGGGGGCTCAGGTCATGATCTCATGGTCTGCGGATCGAGCCCCACGTCAGGCTCAGCATGGAGCGTGGATCCTGCTTAAGATTCTCTCTCTCCCTCTCTCCCCCTTCCTCTGCCCCCCTCCCCCGTGCTCACACACTTGCTCCCTCTCTCAAATTAAAGAAAACAACCATTGCCCCGTTCCTCTCATTTAGGAAGGAGATGCTTGCTTATAACTGGGGCTGTTTTGACCTGCTCGTAAGTGGGTCAAGGAGCTTGAGTTGTGAGCCACGAGCCCAGGATAATTTCTAGGAAGCAGAACATTTGGAGCACTGCATTCCCGTCAAGCGAAACCTCTCCCTGGCGCCCTGCGGTATTAATATGTCACCACAAGCTGCAGGCTCCTGGATGATGCAGATGTCAGTCCTCAGTGAGGTGACGGGGTCGTTAGTCAGACACGCTTGGGTCAAATTCCAATTGCTCTGATTGCTCTCCAAACATGGTTTACCTTTTGTTTTTAAGTTTATTTCTTTATTTTTGAGAGAGAGAGAGAGAGAGAGAGAGCGCGCAGAGGAGCAGAGAGAGAGGGAGAGAGAGAGAGAATCCCAAGCAGGCTCCATGCTGACAGCATAGGGCCCGATCTGAGGCTTGACTTCATGAACCTGTGAGATCACCACCTGAGCCAAAACCAGGAGCCGGACGCTTAACTGACTGAGCGCCCGGGGGCCCCAAACATGACTCATCTTACCATCACGAGTGTGTCGACGAGAAGGGGGACAGCAAACTCACTGCTTCACTTACCGTGACTCATGTGTCCTTTGTTCCAAAACCTGGGCCCTGTTTCATTTTGGCTTTCCACCTGGAAGAACTTCCTTCCGCGTCCTAGTGCCGTGTGGTCATCAACACCCATTTTTCCGGGGCTTTCGTGCTGTTCAAGGCAGTCTACACATCCTGCCTGGGGAGGGCTGGCCGCTCGGGGCTCCTGGTGCAAAGCAAGGGCCGTCTGACCTTCATGGGAAGAATGACTTAGCACCGAAGTCATGCCTTCAATAGCAGGGTTTCCTTGGAGGATGGTGGCCTGAGGACCGGCGCTCAGCACAGGAGAGGCGGGACGGAAAACAGGGGGAGACCCGGCGAGGCCACGGGGCCAGCCGGATGCGGGCGCTATCTCCCAGATACCGAGGAAGCCCGGGGGACAGGAGATGTCACTTGGCCTCCGCACGGCCCATCAGACAGGACAGAGTGTGCAGTTCAAGTCCAGACTCTGTTGCTAAGCAGCCAGGGGACCCTGGGCAAGTGGCCTCCCCGCTGTGCCTGGCTTTCCCCGTCCCTCATGCAAGTCTTCCTCAGACACGTGGGGAAGGTCAAACGGCACGACCCGCGTGAGATGCTGAGCACGGGGCCCGATCAGGCCGCCAGGATGCGCTCCGTTTCCCTTTCATGAGCACCTACTGTGTGCCCGACCTGGGAGCCGCCACACGGAGCCCACCGTCCACGCCGGTGGTTCCGTCAGGCTGTTCTGCCTCCGGGAGGCCGTCCTGGCTCCAGGGGAAGGGTTCTGCTGGCATCCAGCCGGGACGGGCAACAGTGTTGCCAAACACCCCATGGTGCTGGCACAGGCCCCCACACCGAGAATCCGCTGGCCCCAAACGTCAGTGCTGCTGAGGAGGAGAAATCCTGGATGACTAAAGAGGCACAGGTAGTGGGGCCGTTGAAATTCAGGGTCAGGAGGGTGTGAGGAATGGGGGGGGCAGGGGGCAGAGGGACCCTCCCTCGTTCACTGTGAGGCTTAGTTATGGGGTGAACTTAGCATGGTGCCCACAAGGCCCCCAGGCCCCACCCATTAGTCAGGGGCTCCCAGAAGGGTCTGCTCCCAGCTTAGCTCGACCCAGGACTGCCACCCTCCCCACCCACAGCATCGCCATCCGAGGGAAGGCCACTTAAAGTGCGGGGGCCGCCGTGGACCAGACACCACGGTCCACACCTTGTCTCCACTGAGCCGCGTAAACCCGCACGAGCCCCTCAGCCCCGCGAGAAACATCCTAATTTCAACCTCCTTTTGAGAGCTACTTAGTGGCCTGCCCACGTCTTTCTGGCCCCGAAGCCTGTGGCTTAACCACGATACCATGAGTGTCTCACTGTCCAGGAGGCCTGCCAGAGCCATGGACCAAAGGGCGCCCAAACTGGTGGAAGGATCTGGGAGCCCTGAGTCCTGGGAAGGGTTCCTTCCTTTCTCAGTAAAGATCTCAGACAGGAGGCCTGGTGGAGGGTCTTGAGGGCAGGGATGGGGTGGGGTGAGGGGTTCGGGGAGTGGGGCGTGAACTGGGCACAGCCTGGTTTTCCCTGCGCTGCAGCTCTTGGTGCGAAATCCCAAGCAGGTAGGAGCCAGGCCTCCCCGGACCCAGAGGCTCTGAGGGTGGCCCCCCAGAGGCATCACCAGTAGCATCTGGGACCTGTTAAAGATGCAGAATCCCCGGCCCCACCCCAGACTCACCGAATCAGAAAGCCTGGGGTGGAGCTCAGCGGCCTGTGTTGCGACAAGTGTGGGAACGGCTCCCCGGAAGACGAGACCCCCCAGAAGACGAGATCCCCGGGAAGACGAGACCCGAGACCCGGGGTCAGGTGGCTCCGGCTGTGCTCACAGCCTTTGGCCAAATGCAGGAGGGTCCCCGGGAGCCGGCTCAGCGCGCCCCTCCCAGCCCATCGGTAAGTTCACCTGGAACCCGGTGGAGCCTCCGCGCTCCCTACAAGACACAGCTGTTTCTTAAGATGAGCCACGTGGCAATCGTGACCGGGCTCCTATTGGAGGAACGAACGTTCAAGAAGTTGGCCACGTGTCTCTGAGAAAAAAGCAGAAAAAAGTGAGTCAGTGGCGGCAGGAAGCACTTAGAAGGGACTGCGGGGGGCCGAGCGCAGAGGGGCTGGAGAGGGGGGCGCGGCGGGAAACAGCACAGAGACGGGCGCGCAGCTCCGAACGGCAGGGTTGGGAAACGTCCATTCCACCTCCAGTCGGCAGGTGGCACACACGTCCGCACGCCCATGCACGCACGCATGGGCACACACACGCAGCACACATACGCGCACACGCACACCAACGCACGCACACACAGGCGCGTGCGCACACATGCTCGCGCGCGCGCACACATGCTCACGCGCGCAGATGTGCACGCACATGCACGCACGATCACACATGGACACGCACACGCACAAGGCTGGTGGTACTATGTATCTTGAGGTTGACATCTGTGACCATTCATTCATTTGTACAGATTGGTTGAGATGAATGAATGATCCTGGGATTTCTGCGCTTACTGAGCATAAGTTATGCCTCTATCTTTCTACGAACAGTGACAAAAATAAGTATGTAATGCTTTCCAGGTCTGCACGTTTGCCAAAAAACAAACAAACAAACACACAAACAAACAAACAGCTGAGAAGCGGATCTTTGATGAACCGGCAAGGACACAGCAGACTCGCAGGGGCCCCCGCAGGTACCACGGGAAGCAGGGAGCGCCAGCTGCGACCTTCAGAAGCTCGGCAGGGAGACCGACCTCGCAACCAACCGGCAGCCGCTGCGTCTGCAGGGTAGGAGCAAAAGGGATGCGGCCGCGGGGTCTGCCGTGAGGCGATGACGGCCCAGCCCTGACTTGGAGACAGTCGCAGAAAGATGCCACCACTTCTTCCAGGGGATACAGGCGGGAAACCCCAGGCCGAGCCCACCGCGCCTTTGGGGAAAGACAGGGAACTGGGCTTCTCTTCGTAGCGGGGGCATTAGAGCAGCGCCTGGGGGTGGGGGGTTTGTGGCATTAACCCGAAGTTATGGGGGACTGGATGAGATCGGTGGAAATGCCCATCCCAAGTGGGGGAGCAGCCCACTGCCCTCTCAGAAAGTCCATAACCTCCCGATAAAGTTTGTCTTTCCCCCGCTTCTTGCTTACACTTAAAAAAAAAAAATAGCCCCAACAACAGCCCTAATAGACATGAGTTTTAGAACAGTTAAGACTTAGAGAAAAATTGAACTCCTAGTACAGAGTTCCATACACCTCCAGGCAGTTTTCCCTGCTTAACTCTTACACTACAGCAATTGGTGACAATTCGTAACAATTCGTAACAATTTGTACAGTTTGTAACAATTCACAACAATTTGTTACATTTCGTGAGCCAATATTGACACAATGGTTTTTTTATATCTTTATTTTTAAATTTTTGATACATTGTTATCAACTAAAGTTTATACACTCTCTTCGGTTTTCTTCTTTGCCCGATCTCCTTTTTCTGTTCTGGGACCTCTTCCAGGGTACCTCACTGTGTGCAGTTATCATGTCTCTAGGTTCAGTAGTCTTGGCCGTGACGATTTCCGACTTTCCTTGTCTGGGATCTTGAGGAGTACCGGTCAGGTGTATTGCAGTCTGCTTCTCCAGGGGAATTTGTCTGATGCTTTTCCCTATGAATAGATTGGGATTATGAAAAAAAGTGCCATTTTCATCAAGAGTGCATGCTACCAACACGATTTAAATAAACTTTTGTAAATGTTTATTTATCTTTGAGAGATAGAGAGGAAGACAGAGACAGAGTGTGAGGGGGGTGGGGCAGAGACAGGGAGACACAGAATCTGAGGGTCAGCGCAGAGCCCCACGCAGGGCTCGGACTCACAAACCGTGAGATCGTGACCTGAGCCGAAGTCGGACACTTGAGCCGCTGAGCCACCCAGGCGCCCTGCTACCAACACGATTCCTGACCAGTGACGGCGACCCTGCTCACCTGCCAGTAGCCTTTTGTCAGTTTCTCCACTGCGAAGTTTCTCCTTTCCCCCTTTTCTGACTGTCCTGCCTGGAAGGAATCTCCACGCACAGCGCGCACTTCAGGAGCAAGGAGTTCTGCTCCCCCTCCTTCAGAGTGGGGTATCTGCAAACGGTATTTGAATTCTGGACTCACCGGGGATTTGCCTCTTCTTACACATTGATTTATTTGGTACCGAGGAATGACTGACATACAGCATTATATGAGCTTTGGTGTCTGACACAATGATTGATGTGGCTACATTGCTGAATGACCACCATGAGTCTCCTTAATATCTGTCACTGTACATAGTTACAGAACTTACAGAACTTCCAAGATTTACTCTTAGCAACTTTCACATATACCCTAAGTATCATTAACTCAAGTCACTGTGACGTGCATTTGTCTCTTCTTACTCAATTGTAAGTTTTAACAGTCATTTATATCATCATGGATTCATGGATATTTATTTTATACTTTGGGTTATAACCCAATTCGACTTTATTTTTTTGCTCACATTGTTTCTGCTTTGGCTACTGGGGACACTTTGACCTTCCTTCCTCCCTCCTCCCTCCCTCCCTCCCTCCCTTCCTCCCTCCCTCCCTCCCCCCTTCCTCCCTCCCTCCCTCCCCCCTTCCTTCCTTCTTTCCCTCCCCCCTTCCTTCCTTCCCTCCTCCCTTCCTTCCTTCCTTCCTTCCTTCCCTCCTCCCTTCTTTCCTTCCTTCCCTCCTCCCTTCTTTCCTTCTCTCCTTCCTTCATTCCTCCCTCCCTCCCTCCTTACCTCCCTCCTTCCTTCCTTCCTCCCTCCCTTCCTTCCCTCCCTCCTTCCTTCCTTCCTCCTTCCCCCCTCCTCCTCTTCCTCATCCTCCCCTCCCTCCCCCATCTCTCGCTCTCTCTTTCACTTCCTCACTTCCTGCTTGAGACTCATCCTGTACACCCCCCACCCAGTCCTTGAGTCTCTAAGGAGCTGGTCCCTTTCATTGCAGAGTGAGATTGAAAATCACGACCTGGGTGCTTGGTGTCCTCGTTGCCCGAGTCCCTCCGGCCCTCTTAATGGCCATGGCAAGGAGACATAAGTGCATATGGTGACCCAACTGCACACACGTCCATACACGTTTCTCTGTGGAGCCATCTGTGTCCGCGGAAGGTTAAACGTGAGTTCGAGATGTCTCTGACTGCAATCCAGTACCTCGTGGGTCCCCGGAGCCTCCTTCCCTTGCTGACCTGAAGTGTCAACTCTAACGGTGAGAACCCGGCTCCCACTGCCCGCCAATCTTTACCCGGCCATTCCGTCCCAGCACACACACGGCAGCGGCACAATCGTTGGCCGTGTCCCTCCCACGGGGACGAGTTTTGTGGAGTGCAGTAAGTCCTTACGTGCGGTTCCTCTCACCTTCAGTCTTACAGACTCCACTCATGTCCAGACTTACCTAGGTCACATTTTCCACCCACCCCTCCATCTATTTGTCATAGCTTCGATTCTCTTATCTGTGAAAATGAACAAGGGGAGGCTCATTCCGAAGGGCATCTGGAGGCTGGGACCGGGAGCTCTCACACCCTGCCACTCAGTGTCGGTTGCAGACCCAACAGGAAGAGACTCATTTTGTGGGTGGATGCTACTCTACCACTCTCCTCCACAAGGGCCCAGCCAATGAGGGACAGTCACAGCCCAGCCAGTGAGAGACAGTCGCAGCCCAGTCAATGAGAGACAGTCAAAGACCAGCCAATGAGCAACAGTCGCAGCCCAGCCAGTAAGAGACTGTTACAGCCCAGCCAGTGAGAGACAGTCAAAGCCCAGCCAATGAGAGACTGTTACAACCCCAATGAGAGACAGTCACAGCCCCAATGAGAGACTGCTACAGCCCAGCCAATGAGAGACAGCCCAGCCCAGCCAAGGAGAGATAGTCACAGCCCAGCCAATGAGAGATAGTCACAGCCCAGCCAGTGAGAGACTGTGACAGTCCAGCCAATAAAAGACAGCACAGCCCCGCCAATGAGAGATAGTCGCAGGCCAGCCAATGAGAGACAGAGCCCAGCCAGTGAGAGATAGCCCAGCCCAGCCAATGAGCGACAGCCCAGCCCAGCCAATGAGAGACAGTCAAAGCCCAGCCAATGAGAGACTGTTACAACCCCCATGAGAGACAGTCACAGCCCCAATGAGAGACTGCTACAGCCCAGCCAATGAGAGACAGCCCAGCCCAGCCAAGGAGAGATAGTCACAGCCCAGCCAATGAGAGATAGTCACAGCCCAGCCAATGAGAGACTGTGACAGTCCAGCCAATAAAAGACAGCACAGCCCTGCCAATGAGCGACAGTCGCAGGCCAGCCAATGAGAGACAGAGCCCAGCCAGTGAGAGATAGCCCAGCCCAGCCAATGAGCGACAGCCCAGCCCAGCCAATGAGAGACAGTCAAAGCCCAGCCAGTGAGAGACAGTCACAGGCCAGCCAATGAGAGACAGTCAGCCCAGCCAAAGAGAGACAGTCACTGCCCAGCCACTGAGAGATGGTTACAGTCCAGCCAATGAGAGACAGTCACAGCCCAGCCAAAGAGAGACAGTCACAACCCAGCCAGTGAGAGACAGCCCAGCCCAGCAAATGAGAGACAGTCACAGCCCAGCTCATGAGAAGCCACTATACTTAGAACTCCCAGTCCAACTCTGAGGGACTGTTAGCTTACAGTAGCCTTCCCACCCCCTGCCTTTCCTTTCCTCTATAAAGGAGCCTCCTCTCCTTTGCTCTTGGGACTTGCCTAGGGTTTTGCCATAGCTTGCTTGTCCTGAGTTGTAATTATCTGCTATTCCCAAATAAGACCCTATTTTTTTGCTGGTGAAATAACTGGCAGTTTTATTTTTAAGGTTAACATAACAAGTCTGCATTTTGGGTGAGGGGATTCCCCCAAGCTCCCAAATAATAAAAAAATATTTTTACATACACTAAAATTCACTCCGTGTTGTGAAGTTTGATAGATTTTGGCAAATGCAGAATGTCATGTATCTGCATTACAGCATCATGCAAAAACAGCTTCCCTGCCCTAAAAATCACTTGAATTTCATCTACCCATCCCCGTCCTGCCTCCTTCCAAACTCCCGGCAACCACTGATCTTTTTATTGTACGTAGCTTAGTCTTTTCCAGAATGTCACAGAGTTGGAATTACACAGTAAGTAGTCTTTCCAGATTGGCTTTTTTCATCTAGAAATAGCCATTTAAAGTTCCTCCTTGTCTTTTCATGGCTTGATAGCTCATTTCTTTTGATTGCTGAGTAATATCCCATTATATGGATGTACCACTTTGTTTATCTATTCACCTATTGAAGAACATCGTAGTTGCTTCCAGTTTTTGGCAATTATAAATAAAGTTGCTATAAATATCCATCTAGAGTTTTTTTTGTGTGTATGTGTGGACATAAGTTTTCAGTTCCATTGGTAAATACCAAGGAGTGTGATTGTTGGATCATATGGTAAGACTATGTTTAGCTTTGTAAGAAACTGCCAAACTATCTTCTGAAATGGCTGCGCCATTTTGCTTTCCTGCTGATAACGAATGGCATCTTCATCAGCATTTGGAATTGTTAGATTTTTGGATTTGAGCCATTCTAACAGGCGTGTGGTGGTATCTCATTGCTGTTTTAATTTATAATTCCCTAATGACAAATGATGTGAGCATCTTTTTATATACTAATTTACCATCTGCACATATTATTTCATGAGGTGTCTGTTTAGATCTTTTGTCCATCCTTAAAGTGAGTTTTCTTATTTTTGAGTTTTAAGAGTTTTTTCTTTTAAGAGTGCTCAGCTACAAGTTATTTATCAGATATGTGTTTTGCAAGCATTTTTCTCCCAATCTGTCATTCTTCTTTTCATTCTATTAACAGTGTCTTCAGCAAAGCAGAAGTTTTTAAATTTTGATGAAGCCCAACATACATTTTTTTCTATCATGGCTTGTGATTTTGGTGTTATAGCTAAAAACTCATCACCAAACCCAAGTTACCCAGATTTTTCTTTTAGGATAATAAAAAAATTGTAGTTTTGAATTTTATGTAAAGCTCTGATTCATCTTGAGCTAATTTTTGTGAAATGCGGTGGGTCTCTCTGTCTCTGTCTCTGTCTCTCTCTCTCTCTCTCTCTCTCTCTCCCTTTCTCTAGCTCTATCTCTCTCATCTATATCTAATGCATTTGCACATAGGCATCCAACTGTTCCAGAACTATTTGTTGAAAGAAATATGCTTTCTCCATTGAACTGCCTTTGCATCTTTGTCAAGGATCAGTGGACTATATTTGTGTGGGTCTTTTCCTGGGCTCTCTGTTCCAGTGATTTATTTGTGTATTCTTTCACAAACACCACACAGCCTTGGTTACTGTAGCTTCATAGTAAATATTGAGCATGGGCAATGTCAGTCCTCCAGATTTGTTGCTCTTCCTCAGTATTGTGTTGGCTGTTCTGGGTCTTTCCATATATACTTTAGAATCAGCCTGTTAATATCCACAAAATAACTTGCTGGGGATTTGACTGGGATTGCATTGAATCTATAGATCAGATTGGTAAGAACTGACATCTTAACAATATTAAGTCTTCCAATCCATGAACATGGAATATCTGTCCATTGATTTCTTTTATCCGAGTTTTGTAGTTTCTCCCATATAGGTCTTGTACATGTTTTGTGAGATTTGTATTTAAGTATTTCACTTTTGTGCAAATGTAAATGGTAACTTATGTTACATCAATTTCAAATTCCACTTGTTCACTGTTGTATATAACAAAGCAAATGACTTTTGCATATTAACCTTGAATCCTGTGACCTTACCACAACCACTCCCAGAAGGCTTCTGTTGATGGTGGTGGTGGTGGTTCTTTGGAACACTTTACATAAATAATCATGTCATCCATAATATCATGGATAACGTTATTTCTTCCTTCCCAATGTGAATACGATGTATTTCTATTTCTTGTCTTATTGCACTAGCTGGGACCTCCAATGCAATTTTGAATGGAGTGGTTGAGGGAGACATCCTTGTCTTATTCCCAGTCTTTGCTTTGTAGTAAAACATCCAGTTTCTCACCATCAAGTATAGTTACACACACACACACACACACACACACACACACACACAGGATTAGCTGTTGGATTTTTACTGAAGTTCTTTGTCAGGTTGAGGGAATTGCCTTCTATTTCTAGTTTGCTAAGAGCTTTTATCATGAGTGGGTGTTGGTTTTGTCTAAAGTTTTTTCCAAAACAATATGATCTTATGATCATTCAAACCTTGTTCATGTGGGGTATTACTTGAACTGATTTTTGAATGTTGAACCATCTTGCATACATGGAGTAAATTCTACTTCATTGTGATGTATAATTCCCTTTAGACATTGTTGAATTTGATTTGCTAATATTTTGTTAAGGATTTTTGCATCTACGCTTAAGAAATATTCTTCTGCAATTTTTCTTCCTTTTAATTCTTTTTCAGCTTTTGGTATGAGGGTAATATTGACCTCACAGAATGAATTGAAACTGTTCCCTCTGCTTCTCTTTTCTTGGAGAGTTTGCAGAAAATTGGTAATATGTCTTCCTTAAATGTTTGGTAGAATCCACCAGTGAAATCATCTGGGTCTGGTGCTGTGTTTTGTAAGATTATTAGTGACTGATTAATTTTCTTTAGTAGTTACAGGTCTATTCATACTGTCTATTTATTCTTGTGTGAATTTTGGTAATTTTCAAGGAAGTGGTGCATTTCATCCTGGTATCAGGTTTGTGGGTAGAGTTGCTCATAATAATTCTTTATCCTTTTAATGTGCATGAGACCAGTAAAGATGGCCCTTTTTTCGTGTCTGATGTTGGCGACCGGTGTCTTCTTTCCTTTGTCTTTGTCAGCCTGGCTGAGGGCTTGTCAAAGTTATCAGTCTTTCCAAAGAATAAGATTTTGGTTTTGTTGATTTTTCTCTATTGATGTTCTGCTTTCAATTTCATTGATTTCTGCTCTGTTACAAGCTCTTTTCTTTTGATTGCTTTGGACTTAGAGACAAGACGTCCAGTTATTGTACTTCTCTGAACTCCTCAAGGCGCCCTTTCTCATTGTGTATCTTTTCATGGTTTTCCTAGAGAACATGACCTGAGCTGTATGGATTCATATGAGGCAGACGATGTGTGGGCAGCTTTCTGGAGTCCCTGTGAAAATAGCAACAATGTGATAGCTTTTTGAAGAACAGGCCTCCTTCCCGATTTCTGTTGCTAAGCCTTGTCACCGGAATTGAAACATCGGAAGCACAGCAGAACACTGTGTGTGCCTCCAAGATACTCCTTTTCATCAAGCAGGGTTTTCACAGGACCCCTTCCATCAGAGCGAGACCTCTCAGGATGCGGATCCTGCTGGAGTAAACATCCCACAGCACATCTCCATCTCACAGCCATCCAGAGGAGGAGGGGGGCCCCAGGCTGCAAGCGGCAGGACCTCCTCCTGGCCTCGTCCCCTGCAGAACAGACCTGCTCAAGTATCACTTGGCAGTCAGGGGCAACTGAAAATTGGACCCCTTGTTTTGCAATCCCTGACGTTTTGTTGGAGATTAACTGAGGTGTCGGTTTCTTGGTGATAGCAGGGGTGATTTGGAGGACAGCTTGAGACCCATGAAAGGAACAATTGTTCAAAATCTGAGTGAGTAACAATTACCATTGTCCTTCTCTGCAGACCCATCTTTTCTTAAATACACAAGGTTGCCTGGACTCCTATGGAGACTTTAAGAACCGATCAGGCCATGTTGGCAGTGTGCATTGGGGTGGGGGATCCACATTTGCAGTCTCATCAGTGGATCCCAGTTAAGCCAAATGTTAAGAGTCGTTCTGGAGACAAAGGCCTGAGACTCAGGCATTCGTGCTTCAGCCCCTTTTGGTCTGGTTAGACCCAGACTCTTGCAGCCAAATTACATATTTGTACATTCTAATTTCTTTTTAACTTCGATTCCAAGAGGGCTCTTCCTCTCTCCTAGATTTCTGTCTTCTCAAAACCAACCAAGTCTGCATTAACTTTTCCTTGAAGTAAAAGTCAGATCATATTGGGGGCCTGGGGCAAGTGTTCAAATAGATGCTCTTGTGTCACCGTTTATGAAATGAGGCAAATGAACGACTAAGTATAATAGGTCCCATTCTTCCACTATTGTCTCACCTTGACAATTATGTCTTCTCGATAACATGGAAGTCTGGGTCGGCCTCTTGCCCTGCCCACCCCAGTCCTTATCTTCCACCCTGAGGGCCTCGAGCACGTGTGTGTGGACACCACAGCCCCATCTACTAGAATGGCAAAAAGTAAAAAAGAAAAAAAAGCCCAACAGCACAAAGTGTTGTCAAGGATGTGAAGCAGCTGAAACACTCATACACAGCTGGTAGGAATGCAAGATGGCGGAGCTGCTTTGGAAATGAGCGGCAAGGTCTAACAAAGTTAAATGCACACTTGCCCTAGGACCTAGCAATCCACGCCTAGATGTTTACCCAAGGAAAATAAAAGTTCACAAGCACACAAAAACCTGAATGTGAGTATACATGACAGCTTTTACCATGAGAGCCAAAAACTAGATACAACCCAAATGTCCTTCAACTCCTGAATGGGGAAACAAACTGTGGTACATCCACACAATGGAATACTACTCAGCACTAAAAAGGAACAAACCACTGCCACATGCAAAAACGTGCGTGTATCTCCAATGCGCTATGCTAGGTGAAAGCAGCCAGACCTGGAGGCTATACGTTGTGTGATTCCATTTATGTGACATTCTGTAAGTGGCAGAATTATGGGAGCAGAGAACAAACTAGTGTTTAGCAGCAGTGAGCAGCATTAGTTAGCAGTTTTCTGGGTGATGGAACTGTCGTTTCATCTTGACGGCGGTTGTGGCTATGTGACTACGCATTTGTCAAAACCCACGGAATTGTGTGCCACAACGAGCGAATTAACTGTATGTTAATTAAAAATATCAAAATATATATCTAAAAGAAAACTCAGTCATGGTGTTCAAAGGATTAGAAACACATAGGAGTTAATAAATTGTGTGGCACCATAGAGCACAACCCCAGGCCTTCCTCCAGAGCTCTTTCCACCTCCCAGTAGGTCCAAGGCCATTGTCCTTCTATCTTGTGGAGCCAAGATGCAGAGGCTGGGTGGGTTCAAGGCCACCCAATGGGCTCCAGGTAGACTTGGGGTGGGGCCCTGGGTCTCCCTGTTTCCAACTCAGTGCTCTACTTGGACCACATTTGGAAAAGCTTCATTGATGACAGAGCAGATGTCTTTCCTGAGTTGTGTGGAGAACAGGCTGAATGGGCATTATCTTTTGCTGGTGAACCCAGAGGAAGCTGGGAGAGATCTGAGCACTTGTGAACCAAATCGTCTCTGTGAGCCCCCCAAACTCTGGTTAAATCACTCTGATGAATAAAATAGGAAAGAGTTACTTTTTCCCCTGTGGGAAGGGAAATGAAAGTCTTCCTCTGTGTTCCTTTATGCCAGTGTGCTGCCATATTCCATCCACGGACACAGAACAAATGCAGTGACATCAGGGTTGAACTTCTATAAAGATGCCGTCTTTCCTCCACAGAGATAAGACTCCAGCATACCTGCTGGCTCCTGTGTGCCAGGCCGTACAGAGAACCCACGGCTCCCATGTCTCTTGGCCAAGGAGAGTTACACTGACTTCTCTCAAGTTTACAACCACATCGAATTATGGTCTCTGTGACCTGGTGTCCAGTTTTCAGCAGTCGATGAGCCTTCTAGGAGCAGAGCAGGCTTTGAGAGAGTGCAGAGTGCAGACACCTGTGTGGGTCATGTTGCTCTCACAGCAGCAACTGTCTTCACCCCCCATCAGTAGGGGTCCTGCCTGAGTAGTCAGAGCTCCACCTGCCCCATGCCCTACCTGGGGACCCACAGGCAGCTTGACCCAACATGCCTATAACTGAGCTCCTTTCCCATTCGGTCTCTAAATCAGAGCCCTCCAGCTTCTCCATCTCCATGAGTGTTAGCCTCTGTGGATCCTGTCCTGTGCACCTCTTCTGTCTCATCAGTCGCCAATGTGTCCCCGCCCAGGTGGGCTCTAATGGCCCTCTTGCTCTGTCTGCTCTCATCACTGCTCCACAGAGCTGAACGAACAGTGGTTGTTGCCATGTTACCAAGGAGGGGACCAAGACAAGTAAGAAGTATTCAGGATCATGTGGTGGGCAGGTCGGGGGCAGAGTTGAGAAAACTGGTCTCATTGCCCCATCCCTTTCTTCTAAGGCACACTGGTCACCATCACCTCTCCTCCAGACCTTTGGGAAGGCCACTGAACTGCTCCTTGGAAATCCCCTCGCACTCCCTCCACTCTGTGGTCCACGCCCAGAGAATGTTCATCCGACCTCCTCTGGCAATAACCCACAGAGCTTTAAGTTGCTCTTGGGGTAAATATAAAATCCTAACTGATGTGACTGTTTGCCTACACACTCAGCATCTATCTTTCTCTTACTCTCCACTTGTTCCAGTCCTCAGAGCCCTTGCATATGCTGTTTCTTCTCCATAGATTGCCTTTCCTACCCTATTCTGTAGAATGAGCCCAGACTTGTCCATTCTATAGGTCACCCTTGTGTTCTCATATCAGCACCCTACCAGATGAGGCCAGGACAATCTCTTATTGCTTCCTTAACCTCTGTTTTTCTCCTTTGGGGCTTGAATCCACACCCAATATGTTCTTTAATGCTGGTCTTCCTCTATATTATAAGCTCAATGTGGGCAGGGATGGTGTCTTCTATCACTGAAACCCCAGTTTCTACAAACTCAGTGCTTACAAATATTTGCTGAGTGGATGAACTAATGAGTCCATGGAGAATCCCAGATCTTAGAGGCCCCCATGACCCCTAAACTTTATAAGTAAATGTCCCCCCAAGTCCTGGTGACAGAGCCCGAAAGAAACCTCCTCATCCCCTGACCCCTAGCTTCCCAAGTGCCTTTCTGCCTTTCTCTCCCCTCTGCTGTCTCTCCAAGGACAGAATTCTGCCTGGCCAGGAAGGGCTGCAGCCTCAAGGGGCTGGAAGTGGAAAGAATGGAGCCTCCAGCCATCACACTGTATACCATACTCTATGCTAGGTACTATACTAGACACTGGGTTCCCAGGAGCCCAGAGGGTGGAAATATATAGTCGCAACCCTGGACTCCACACAAAACAGAAGAAGGGCAGGGTGGAAAATGGATTCAAGGGGGAAGAATGGAACTTCAAAGAAGTCCAGAGACTTCCAGAGATGGTCCCCCATGGGGAGACCCTGGTGTCCACTGTGGGCCTGACGAGTGCCTGACGAGGCACTGTGGACCTTGTCAGTTGTGGATCAACACCGACTCATCCACTCTGGGCTGTGGCTCTTCTGGCTGGCTGCTCAACTGAGCCAGGCTGAGAACAGTGAGGCCACAGAACAGAGCAAAATTAGCCAGCTTCGAAACTGTATCACCAACCAATTGGTACAAACAGATGACCACACACAGACAGAATGGCTAAAGCAGCACCAGGGCCAGCCCAGGTTCCAGGTGGAAGGAACTGTTTTACATCCTGACTGGAAGAGGGACAAGGTCAATGGCCAAGAGCCTCTGCAGTGGGGGACAGCACCATGGGCATCTTCAGAAAAATGTAATCTGCCACCTTGGTCATGGCAAACGAGACCCGACAAGCTGTGTGTCTGGACCCTTTGGAGAAAACTGAGAAGCCAACAGCTGCCCAGGAGGGGACAAGCCATGCCTACTCTCCCAGCCAGGCCGAAAACTGCTGTGGTACAGCAGAAAGGTCCAGATCTGGGGTCAGAGACCAGCGGAGAGTTGTGACACTTGCCAGCCACTGACTTCCTCGGGGCCTCAGATTCTCGTCTGAAGCTGAAGAGAGGGGCACCTAGAGACCCCTCCAGGGACATGCAGTGAGTCCCAATTGCTCATGCAGACACAGCCACCAACTCTGAACAGCCGCCTGAGGGGTCTTCCAAGCACTAAGTTGAGGGAGGGTTGAAGAAGGGTGTGGAGTACTTCCCACACTCTTGCTAACGACCGAGAAAAGGCCCACCTTCAAAGCCTTGGGGTGGGGGGAGCGGGAGAGGCAAGCCAAGGTGAGGGGCCCTGGGGGGCGGACGCTGGGCCCACGCAATTGGGCTAATGTGCAAAGCAGAAGAGTGGGCCGGGCTGTGTGCTCTTAGGTGTTAATGATTTCCTCAACTGCCGTGGGGGGAACAGAGGAGCCTGAAGGCTGGCCTCACAGATAAATGGCTTGGCGTGGTGTTAAGTCCTGTGTTTAACAGGCTGATTAATGGGCTGGAGGAGAGTGACTCCGGCTAATGACATGTGCAGGTGGCAGCTGGCGTGTTAGGGGCCGCTAACCCAACAATGGACACCAAGAAATAAAATAACAAGCAGGCAGGAAAGTCTGGCACGTGGAAGTCCCCTCTCCAGTCTGGACACGAGGAAACCACTCATCCTTGACTCATTCGAGGGAGCTCATGAGTGCCCATGACATGTGTGCTTCCCGGGGGATGGGCACGGTGTGGTGTGGCCAGGTAGCGTCCCGGACTTGCAGAATGTCATGCACCGGTGGGCTCTGAGCTGAAACCAGGGGGAAACAAACAAATAAACCTGCCTCGTAATTACAAAGGCTTTTCTCAAAGACATCCAAGAATTTCAGAGACAAGCAGACCCTTCCTGGGCTCTCAGTCCAATGCCCTCTGGGGTCCCGGGCCCCGACCTCAGGGCCTCTTGGACCTTCCAAGCCTACGCTCACAACTCAGTTGGCCACCACAGGCCATTGTCACTTTTCTTCTGCACTCTCGGGACCCCTGTCCTCCTCTCCACTGTCCCCACCTACTGGGGGCTCCAGCTTCCTCCCTCAACAAGGAAATAGCCTCCCTGCCTCCAGAAACTTCCCTGGGCACAGTGTTGCTCAGCCCTGCTCAGCAACAGCACCTGTGGCTCCCTGGCCCCAGGCCTCTGAGTCTTAACCACATGGCATTGCCCACCCTGTGCCCTCCTGCACAGACCCTGAGCTCACTGGCTTCTCAGGTGCTGGGACCATCCACAGGGTGAAGTGTTCTCACCCTGCTGTCTGCGGTCACCTCCACCATGGGGTCACCTCCACCCATAGACCTCCGATTACAAGCCCCAGCCTTCTTCAGGATTCTGTTCAAGTGAACCCTCCCTCAGACATGTCTGAGGCTCACAGCTGAAATCCTGGCTCAGGGCAGGTTAAGTGAGGGACAGAGATGCCAGCAAGAGCTCTGGGACAGAGGGCCCTGGAGTCAGGGAGGAACCAGAGCCAACAGCACCGAGCTAGGTCTCCCCGATCCCATAGATTCGATTGAGAAACTTGCTTGGCCGCAGGATTCGGCTCTGCAGTGGTCTTTCTGAGGGGAGGAAGGAGGATGGGTGCTTACAACATCCTGGATGAACTAAGACAGTGACCACGACCCTTTCCACATCCCAGGGCTGCTCCAGCGGCGTTCCATGTCCTCATGATGAGCTGGCATCACGGGGACCGTAGGTGACCTGTGAGGCCAGGCGGCTGGCACAGGGTCTGTGCTCAGAAACATCACCCCAGAGTTAGGGGGCATGAAGTGCTCTGGGGGAACTAGAGGGCCGTGCCTTGTCACTGGGGAGTGGCTAACACAGTTGCCCCATCCAGCCCCGTGAAACTGCCTCTCCCCTCGCTCTCCAAGCCTCCCCCCTCCAAGGGCTGCACAGGCTCTTCCTAAGTTTCCTACAAAGCATGCACTCCCCTCCCTACTGGCGTATCTGACTGTGCTGTCCTGTCTGTGTCTTTGCTGGCCTGAAACCCCAGCCTGTCCTCCCACCTGTGTCCCAGACCGTAGGCCAGTGATTCTTCTAAATGCAGGGCGGGTCCTATCCTGCCCCCCACCCTTTCCCCAGCGCCCCTGGGATGACAGGATGGCCACCTCGCCCACTGCCCACCCCCCTTCGGCTCTGCTGTCAGCCAGACTGAATTCCTGCAACTTCCTCCTGCATGGTGCTGGCCCAGCACGTAGGCTCTGATAGCTCATCCACCACGGCGCCACTCCCACCCCAGCCTCAGACCTCCGCTTGGCTATCCCTCCCTCCAGCCCTTCCCTCCCTCTTGGGCTCTTCCCTCCCTCCCAGAGGTGGGTGAAGCTGTGCCTGCTTGTCCCCTGACAGCCCCAGGAACTGGCCACAGCACTCACCAGGTGTGACCTACGTAGGTGTGACCTACGTAGCCACGTGTCCCCCACTGGACTCTGAGGTCCCAAGGGCAAGCTGTGCCTGTCTTTGAGGGAGTCTGCAAACGGGGCCTGGAGGCGGCTTGTGCCCTGCCTGCCTCCAGGGTGAGGGCCTAGTCTGGGGACCCCTGGGTGCTCCCTCCTGCCAGCTTTCCTGGTGCAATTCCCTGTTACACACCTGTCCTGGAGGTGCCGTGCTCGGAGCCGTGATGTGCGCCGATGGCCAGGGCCTCCCTGGGCCCAGCAAACGCGAGGGTGTCGGTCATACGACCGGGCCACCCTGCTTGATGTCCACAGAGTGCTCTGAGCTTGCCACCTCTCTGAGCGCTCCTCCAAGGCCATGCTCTGAGGGGCCGGGGGACGTCTCCCCTGGGTTCTGCGTTGCTCGGTCTGTGGGACGAGGCAGGTCGTAACCCAACGTGTGAAGTTGTCCATCTTCGGGGGTGCCTCTGAGCCAGACCCCGTCCCAGTCCTGCCCTTTCACACTCTGTCGCTCTGTGCCTCCGTCTCTCCATCTGCAGACAGAGATGGTAATCCAGGGTCTGCCCCTCACAGTAGTTCCAGGATTACCAGACGTGGACCCAAGGCCGGCCAAGGCGGAATGGCCGCGGGTGGGAGCATGGACCAGGTAGCCCTGGGAGGTCTGGAGTTCGGTGACCTTGTCCCCAGGGGGATAACCTGGGTTCTTATGAGAATACCCTGCGATGATGTCCCCGTCCCTGTTCATGAACTCTCCAAGCGTGACTGTCATTCTTTTCACCTTTTAAATATATACCTCTTCCCTGGATTGTCTTCAGGTTAAATCTTATAAAATGATGTTGCAAACAAAGTCAAAAGGGCCAACGACCCAGCACGGGAAGCACAGAGCATCGCGCCTAGCAGTCTTCCTGGAGGGCAGCGCTGGCTCCACGCCATGGCGGGGACCCGTGCACTGTCACAGACCTCCGCCAGGCCTCCGCTCTGGTTTACATGCGGACATCTGCCGCGCCCCGTAAAGCAGCCACGTTGCCAGTTACCCAGACGTCACTCTGTAAATCTGCATGACAGCTCGGTGAGCTGGGAGGGGCTGGCAGCTTTATGAGGTGACATCTCTGTGATGAATGGGGCCGGGAGCTGTACAGGAGGGAGGTGGTGGTGGGGGAGACGAGAGAGCAACCGTGCGGGTGAGGGCGTGCACTCATACGCACACGCACACATACACACACACGTGTGCATGCACACACACAGAGGATGCCAGGTTTTGCCTGAGGATGCCAGGGACACTGAGTGCATTTCTTTTCACAGCTTACTTCATGGCCGGCATCTGCCCCATGCTGCAATATAAAATCAAACAACGGGAAAACACGTTGATGTAGATGTTTGCCTGGTGAAGATTAGAGGCCCACAGGGTATGGTTTTTTCCTCCATCTTGACATTTTATTTCAGATATTTGGACCTTGAATGGATGCATTTGGAAAAAAGATCTATCAGCTACTGTCCATAACAGGAAGGCAGAGAAAAATGGTAGGTGGGGACATTTATTGAGCACCTACTGTGTACCAGAGCGCCCACCGCCCCCGCCATTGTCTATGCTTGTCCTCTTGTGCGCTACCTACAGCCCCTCCTTGAAAGGGGGCAGGTGGGGGGAAATGAGGTTTCATTAAGTGTCCCAACTGATACAAAAGGACAGTGGCAGGGCTGGGGGCCAAACCACGGTTACCGATGCCAGCATCTGTGCTTGGTCTAACACATCCACCGCATGTAACATGTGTTTATTCAACTGACAGTGAAATATGGCTGCATGCCCAACAAATCCCTTCAAAACTTAATCAGTGTTTACTAAGGATATGAATTATGTACAAAACTGTGCGACTATTCAAAATCTTTCCCCCTGCCAATTTGTAAGTTTACATGGAGGTGCTGTTGATTTATGGTATCAGCTTGGCTTCAGTTTTTATAGCTTCCAGCCTTGAAACCCAGAAACTTCTGGTTCGGGAGACTCCTCGAGCCCCAACCCAAGGCTGTGCCTCCAAGGTGCTCATCAGATGCTTGTTAATCAAAGAGGAGGAAATGAAGACATAAGTGAGTAAGAAGATATTGTTTAAGCCTGTGCTTAGACAGGTGGGTGCATGCTCATCAAACCAAAGGTCATGTAGAAGCTAATTAATTCATGAAGTCAAGGACTGCCACCGACCATCGGGGCTAATGTGGTCTGTGGGGCTCTGTGGCACTCAGCACCCCAGAAGCTGGGGCTCACCTATTTGCTCACAGGGGGGTGGCCATTCTCTGACAGCCTGATATTTGGACACCACTGCCTGCAAAAGAGGAGGTGCTGGGAGAAGAAGAGGCTGTGGCAGCAGAGATGGAGAAGAATGAGGACAGACAGACAGGAGGAAAGCTTGATGTGATGCTGGCTCCAACTGTATTCGAGGGGTGAGGACAGGTCGGGCAACTCCCAGGTTTCCAGCTTGGTTAATGAGGCGAATAAATGGGGCAGTGTCTCTTGACAAAGAGGACAAATGAGGAAAGAGAAACCAAAGAAAGAAATATTCAGAATTGAAACATGGTCTGCAGCTCCAGTCTCCACCTAGGAGGGAGGCTTAAAAATGCTGAAACATGGAAGCACTGACTCTTCTGTTTCCTGCCATATCTGGAGAGATCCCCACCATAGAATGCCCGATATGCCGGATAAAGCATAAAAAGAAAACAGCTTTTTGTATGCATGCCTGGGTTCGTGGAGACAAAGAGGATATTGTCAGAGCTTGAAACAAGTGTAGAACTGGAGTGGACCAGTTGCTGGAGATTGTCCTTTCTTGGGGATATCTGCCCATCCCTGGTGGCTCATGGCCTGGATTCGATAAGGCACTTGCCTAGGGCCAGAGCACACACCGGGGGCATTCAGCCAGGCTGGAAGTCAGATCAGAAAATCTCAAAGTCAGAACCCCTAAAGAGTGCTACTTCAATAGGCAAATCTTGGTGGAAAAACAAAATAAAGTGCCCTGCTGAAGAGATGGTCCTACTCTGGGTGGATCTAAGTAGAGGAAAAGTATTCTCCAAGAACTTCTAATTTAAAGCCCATACTCACAAGAGTTTGGGTGGAGTTCATACTATGACACTCCGGGTGTGGGGAAAAAGAGCTAAAAATTTAAAGAAGTCTCAAGTGGGGGCACCTGGGCGGCTCAGTCTGTTAAGTGTCCTGACTGCAGCTCACGTCATGATCTTGTGATTCGTGAGTTCGAGCCCCATGTTGGGCTCTGTGCTGACGGCTCGGAGCCTGGAGCCTGCTTTGGGATTTTGTGTCTCCCTCTCTCTCTACCCTTCCCTCATTCACGCTCTGTCTCTCTGTGTCTCTCACAATTGAATAAACGTTAAAAAAAAGTCTCAGGTAGGTCAATTCCCTGGGCACCTAGAAAATGCAAATTTGGGGGAATGAACTTTAACCCCAGGCCTCAACAGGTAAAATCCTATGGAGCATGAATTTACTATCAAATGGCACAATTCACACAAAGAAACTAGCCACCACGAGGAAGAGTCAGCAGAAATGACAAAATGCAGAATGTGATCCACAAAGATTGAAGATGTTGCAATTATCAGATGCTAGACCATAAAATACATTTATTTTATCTGTTTCAAGAAGTAGAAGAAAATGTTGAAAGTACTATGGGAAAAATTATCAAAACAATAAACAAGTTGATGCAAAATAAAACCAATTAAACTAGTAAATATGCTAATTAAAACTGAAATCTGGGGTGCCTGGGTGGCTCAGTCAGTTAAGCATCCAACTTCGGCTCAGTTCATGATCTCATGGTCTGTGAGTGCAAGCCCCACATCAGGCTCTGTGCTGACAGCTAGGAGCCTGGAGCCTGCTTTGGATTCTGTGTCTCCCTCTCTCTCTCTGCCCATCCCCCATTCGTGCTCTGTCTCTCTCTGTCTCAAAAATAAATAAACATAAAAAAAAAAAATAAAAAAAACTGAAATCACAAGCTCAATAGATAGGGTAGACAACAGATTAGATACTGCTGAAGAGAGACTAAGTGAATTAGAAAATCGATCTGAAAAGTTTCCATAGAATGCAAAATCTGAAAGAGGTGAATATTATGAAAGAGAAAGAGAGGATGAAGACAACGGAGGAAGGGCCACATTGGAGAGATAATTGCTGAGAGTTTCCCACAACTGGTGAAGGGCTCTAATACTCAGGTTAAGAAACTCTAGTGATAATCAAGCACAATAAATAAAAAGAAAACCACTCTAGCAGCATCATAGTGAATTGAGGGACACCAGAGACAAAGAGGGCATCTAAAGATGGAGAGAGAAAACAGATCACCTCAAGAGCAACAGTGTTTGCTCCTCACTTGTTGAAATGTTGATATTTTCAACAACAAAAGAAGCCAGAAGACAGTGAAATAGCACTTTCAGAATATTTAAAGACAATAATCCCCAATCTAAAATTCTGTATCCTTGGAACACCTGGGTGGCTCAACTGGTTGAGCATCTGACTCTTGATCTCAGCTCAGGTCTTGACCTCAGGGTCATGAGTCCATGCCCACATGGGACTTCACGCTGGGCATGAAACCTACCTAAAAAAAAAAATCTGTGCCTACAGTATCTTCCAAGAATGAGTTGTGCTAAAGATTCCGTAGACTGACAAAAATGGAGAGAATTCACAACTATTAAACTTTTTTGAGGGTAATTCTAAAGGAAGTGCTTCAGGAAGGAAGAGAGCTCAAGAAGGTCTGAGATTCACCAAAGGATGGTAAGTATATGGGTGAGCCTGAACACTGACCATAAAAACAACAACAACAACAACAATGACAAAAACAACAATAATAATGTGTAGGCTGTGGGGTGAAAGAAACACCGAATAGCAGTATATTAATGAAACCAACAGCATTGACATTGGGAAGGGAATGATCAGAGTTAAAACATTTTAGAGTCCTTTTTTAAGAAAGAAAGGTAAATATTTTTGTCTTAAGCTATATTAATATTAGACCATATAAAAGCTAAAGCAAAGATATTTACTAGAAGTCAATAAATATTGATAAACTGTTCAGTTTAGCAGTTTAATTTTAGTCTTGTGTAGCCTAATAATGTAGCTTTAAGATGTATAAAATAAAAATTGGAAGAACTAAGAGAAATAGACAAGAATCACCAACTTAACATACCACTCCTAGTAATCAGAAGGTGAAGAAGAGAGCTCTCAGAAAGGGTAGACAAGATTGAACCAATGTAATTAAAGGAGTAGGCCCAGCAGGGCCACAGAAAACATGACACCCAACAACCAGAAAGTGCTTGCTCTTCCAAGAATGCATGGGACATTTCCAAACATTGACCACATATTAAGGCCAAAGCAAGTCTCAACCAAGTTCAGAGAATTCCTATCACGTGGACCATGTGGTTTAACCATACTGCAATTGAGTTGTAAATCAATCACAAAAAGACAACGTGTGTGTGACCCTGTCACAAATTCTAGCCCAGACTTGCTGATAGACTGACTCAGCCCCGTTGAGGACATCGGCTTCCTCTATCACCTCTCCTGATAGACTAGAGACAGCCTTTGTCTCCAGTCTAGAATGGTTGTTCTCCAGACCTCTTATTATTCCAGGCCCCGTCCTCATCGTCATCCTGCTGAGAGAGGTCTTCTCCATGTCATACATCTGTTCAAGCATCTATCAAAGTTTCTGATGTTAAAAAATCCTCCCAGGTCATCTTCTTGTACTTTTATGGTTTGCAGGCAGGTCTCCCTGGGCACAAGTGTTCGATGTTTAAGCCACCCCCAAAACCTGGGGGCAGGTCAACCCACTCCACTGTTTCCCTGCAGGTGCCCCAGGCTGGAAGGTTCAGCAGCCTGTCCCAAGGCATTCACGAAGTGCCTCTCTAAGAGGAATCCCTCACAGGCTTCTGCCACGCAGCCCCTCAGGAAGCCACCATATCCCATCTCCATCCCTGGCCTTGAGGCAAGATGACTCCGTGGCAAGCCTTCCTGCTCCCAAACTACACAGTTTGTAAGCAGATTCAGTAGAGACACGTGGAGTTAAATTCTGCCTGACAGCACAGTGCATGACTGCAATGACCCAGCCTGCAACATCTGTGGAAACAAAAGAAAAAGGTGCCACATCATCTGCCATGGTTATAGACCACATCTTCCCCATCTATGGGAGGGAAGGAGAGGGCTCATGTACACCCATAACACATCCCCTTGTTCCATTGCATTCTGATTTATTTACTGGTTGCATTTCAAATATATAAGCACTGATGTATTCTGATGTGTATTCGGAAAATAGGATTCTCCACAGAAGAAGAACCAATAGGATATACAGATACATTAGAGATTTACTATGGGAATTGGTATTATGTGATCACACAGTCCGGGAAGGCCCATGATATGCTGTCTACAGGCTAGAGAACAAGAAAGCGGGTGGTGTGGTCCAGTCCAAGTGCAAAGGCCTGAGCATTGGCAGGGGGCAGAGTGGGGAGGGGTGCTGGTGTGGGTCCCAGCGTCGGAAGGCTGGACCGGGAGCTCCCACGTGCTCCCATGTCTGTGGCAGGGAGGTCCCATCTTGTTCTATGTGGGCCCTCGGTGGATTGGATGATGTCCGCCCACACTGATGAGGGCAGATCTTCTTTACTTGGTCTACTGAATCAAGTATTAATCTCTTCCAGAAACACCCTCACAGACCCACCCAGAAAGAGTGTTGTGTCTGCTCTCTGGGCTTCCCTTAGCCCAGCTGACGCAGGAGATGAACTGTCCCATGGTGGCATATTCTTCTATCATTTACTAAGGGCCTGTCGATTCCTGGCTCAGGATGATGAAGATGGGGAAACGGGGCCCCTTTCCTTGAGTTTATGAAGAACTCGAACTCACAGAACAGAGGGTTGGGGGACACAGATATAGGGGGGACCAGTCCGTACTGAGAAGTGCTGTCCCAGGGGCCTGGTGGCGGAAGCCACGGAAGCACAGACTGGATCGGCATCGCGTGGCGTGCGTGTGTGTGCATGCGTGTGCACACGCACTGTTAGACTTTGAGGCCACGGTGACATTCATGGCAGGTCCTGCAGTCGTGATGTCCTGGCAGCCACATCAGTGTTGATCAAGCTGGGGTCTGTGGCAGTTTCTCTTGCAGGCTTGAGAAACTGCCTTCATATTCTGAATCAACCGATGGCCAACTTCCAAACAACAGAGCCACGTGATTTCTGCACCAACTTTGCATCGTGGTCCTGGTGGAGGGACTGGTTATTTAATGGCCCAAGATAAAGAGAAAAAACAAAGGCGGCCTGTGAATGAACAATGCAGTTGCACCAGTGGGGGGGGGGGGGCAGAGGATTCCAGGGTTCAGCGGGCACGGTTGAGAGAAGCAGCTTTCCACGAGGCACACGGACACGCGGGTGTGCAGACTCACAGGAACGGTCATGCCACTTGGTACCACATCATCTTTGGAAGAGGCAGGTGGCCTCAGCCCAATAACCACCGATTCATTAAACAGATACTCTAGGTGGGACCTCAATGGTTGTTAATTTATTCATTCTTATTATGCATGTTTCTTTTCCTTTTTGGTCACATAAGAGCCATTATTAAGAACCAACACTTCGGTGTGTGTTATGCATATTCGTGTGGCATCGTCACACAAACAATTAATTAGCTGTCACATGGTGGCTTATTTATGGATGCTGGACATCCGTAAAAATTGCTTTTCCTTAAAGGAATCTGTATATTATACAAGTTTGAGAAACACTGGTCATTTTCTTTTTCTTGTAAAAATAATTGCTTCTCTATACCATAACACTAATATATCATCACATTTTGCTTATGTTTTTTCAATGTTTCAAACTCTGCTTTTGATTATCAAAGAAGCCGGGCAGTTCTCTCCTCAGACCCACACTGTGAAATAAAGAACATGACATTCCATTACATTAGGGCTTCGTAAATGTTGCAGCACAGTTTCTTAAAAAGATGATGAAAACTGAAAACATCAATGAGTTTTTATCAGAGAAATTTCCCCCACCTTCAGAAAAGACTGGAACTAATTTGTGGAGCCCTGAAAGAAGTAATGGGGACGGTGCTGGCCGAGTTCTTTCTCACATAGCAACACTCAACCCCTTCCAGGCGACTTTTCTCGTAGCTCTCCTAATGACAGAGGTGGTCCCGGGGTCCCCGTGGCGTGTCCCACTGAGGACAAGCTGCCAAGCAGACGGGGGTTGGGGGGGGGGGCGTGATGGCCCGTGTTGGTGGGTTTACCCACCAGCTTGCCCTGTAGATCGAGTGGGTTTCACTTCGAGTCATTACAGCTTTTCAAAAGGAGATTGTGTCCCTTTGAAATTCTCTTACAGAAGAAATTCCATATCTGCTTTTTATTATACTATTGCATTAACTGTTGTATTAGGATAAAAAGAAACATATTCTGTTCTTTAAACAATAGAAAAGGGAAATGGCCCTCTTACCAGCCTTTTCTTTTTGGGGCATTCAAATGCATGCACATCCTGAAAGGCATTTTCATTCTTTGTGGGGAGACTTGAGGGCCAATTAATATTAGCCCCTTGGAAATAGCATGTGTCTCCCTTCCCATGCTTTAGAAACCACCCACACTGTTTTGGTTTTATCTTAATAAACACGGAGATGCCATTTAAGAAGTTCAGGATCCAGCTGGACAGAAGCAAAGTGTTGAGGTAGCTCTGTGTAGAATTATCTGGAAGGAGAGAATAAGTAGCCCCAGGGGGACCCGCTCATCTGGGCTGTGACAGTCTGACCCGGAACTGCAGAACCTTCTGGTGTCACCATGCCTCCTCCAGTTACCAGTGGGCCTGGATGGCCATGATAGGCGTGTGGGGTGTGGGGTGTGCAGTGTGGAAGCATCGTTCTGTTTGGGCTTTGGGGTAAGAAGTTCTTACTAAGTCAATCCTGAATTTCCTGAGTGTGGGCTGAAGCCGTCAGCATAGGGTCTGGATTACTGTTACAAGAATAACCAAAACCCTTTTGAATTGGAAAGCTAGTTTTGAATGGGAAGCTCAGAGAATGGCTGAAGAATATTATTCTTAAGTCACTGTTTTACTGGCAAAACACACTCTCTCTTGCTTTTCAGTTTGCAGGTTTGTGTGTTCCATGTCTTCCGATCATGGCTTTGTTGTCTTTACAGTTTCTAGAAATGTTTGTATGAACATCCGAGTCACAAGCTAAGCCATTATCAATGTATTCTCTTGCCTAGTATATTGTTTATGACAGAAATATGCAAAATGCTAGTCCTATCTTACGTTTGAGAAATTCCATCAACATCATTATCACAAGAGGCATTAGCATCTCAGGCCCATTCTTGGAATAGCCCCTGGCTGGGGTCCTCACATGGGACTGAAGTGTACTGAGGAGGGAAGTCTCATTCTCGACCAGTTGAGCTGGGGACATTTGCCAGGCGATGACCCTCACTTAATCCATAGGTTACAGTCCATGTGTCAGTAGACTTCGTTATTGTCCCTGCCTGCTTTCACATCAAAGAGCATGAAAGGGACACTTTCTACGACATGTGACCGTCCCAAGTGACAGCAGCACCGATGCTGTCTTCATGCAGGTCTCCCCCACCCTCGTTCTCATCTTCAGTGGACCATGGTTAGTGTCTCTCCAACCAATATGATTTGCCTCTCTTGTTTATTATGCCGACTAACACCAGCCAAGTAATCTACTGGAAAATCAGCAACATCTTTAGACTTTTATTACAGCAGTAGCTACACTTGATCCAATTTGCAAGAGAGGACATAAAACAAAGAACTGAAAAGTACAGTATCTGAAATAAACATTTCACTGGCTGTGCTTAATGGCGGACTGGAGTTGGCAGAATAAAGGTTGGTGAACTTCAAGTTGGCTAAACAGGAAAGATTCTCTCTGAGCAGTGAAGAGAAAAAACAAAAGAATGAGCGGAGCTCAGTGACCTGTGGATGTAACAATTCTGTTTCCAGGGCGTGCCCACTGTCTTCCTTTCTTTCATGCACGCTTCAGTGCCTGCTTCTCTTTATTCCACTGCCCGCGAGTTCCATGATAAGACTGGGTCTCAACAGCTTTTGCAACCCCAACACCATGCACAGCACACGGCAGACATTCAACCTCTGTAAATACATAGTAAAGGAATGGATGGATATCGTTTGCAGAATGACTTATACGTGGGAAGCAATCCAAACTCCCCAACATAGGGGAGTGGTTGAATGATGTACGCCTGAATGATGGAACAGATCACAAACACCGAAAGTTTATTTTTGAAGAATATTTAAGGACATGAGAAAATTCTCCTGATACGGTATTAAACAAAGATAGGAAGATACACATCTTTATATGCAAATGACCTTGCTTTTCCTTACAAAAGAAAATTGTGTCTTTTCATTCATTCATTCAACAGACACTTACTTGTGAACATTATTGCTAAGCATCACCTGTTCTAGGGGCTAACTGCGTGTCTGTGTGTGTGTCTCTGTGTATGTGTGTATGTGTGCATGTGGTTATGTGTATATGCACATGTACGTGTGTGCATGTACGTGTGCACACATATGTTCATGAATGTGTAATATGTGTATATGCATGTGTGGGTGTGTGCACATGTGTATACATGTGTGCACACCCGCATGGAACTTGTATTCAAGACAGGGTAAACAGACAGAAAACACAATAAATAAATTGTGTATTTTAACTAGGTGGCAAATTCTATGAGTAAAACATGACAGGGAAGGGATGTGAGCAATTACTTACAGGGGCATCTTTTCAATAGGATTATCAGGAGAATCATGCAAACATTGAACAAAGACTTGAAGGAGGCGAGAGACCAAGCCATATGGATAACTGAGAGGAGACATGGCAGGAAAACCAGGAAGCTCAAGGGCTCTGAGTCAAGAGACTGGTGTGTCCGAACACCCGCAAGGAGGCTGGTGTGGCACAGCCGAGAACGAGGCGAGGAGGCCCCGAGGGTCCAGCATGTGTAGGACCAGGTGGGTCATAGGGAAGGACTTCGGTTTTACTCTCAAATAAGACAGTTCAGAACAGAGAAGTGACACGAGCTGACTTGAGTTTTGAAGGAATCATTCTGGCTATTCAGGAGGCTAGGCCCAGAGTATCTGTGTGTGTGCGTGTGCGTGTGTGTGTGCACACTCACACCTGCCGTGTGACTCTGGGCAAAGCCCGAGACACTGCACTCAAGAGGAAGTCTCAGTTTGCTGTCTCTGAAATGAGTCTTGGAGTTTAGAGGGTTGTTCTGAGGAAACAATTTGAGCAAGCCCGCTGTGAATTGGGAAACAGTATAAACCTTACGAGGTCCCAGATAATAGTTTCCTAGGCAGTTGGGACAGAGCTCTACTGATATTTCTTGAAATATTGTGAAATTTTCAGTTCCTTTTCTGAGATTAAGACCAGGTAGTAGGGGACAGGGAAGTTGGGGGTGGTTCCAAATGACCCCCTCTTGGTAGCACTCAGGCCCCTGTCCTATATGGGAAATGGTTCAAGAACTTGCTAGAATCGCTCCTCGTGTGCCCACCCTGGGCCTTTGCAGCAGGTGGCATGGGAGTGTTATGGAATCTCGTGGACCTTGTGTGCGGTGGGCACTTGGCATGTTGTTTTCCAAAGCTGTAGCCTGGTTTCCAGGGGGAGTAGAATAAGGAAAAATGTCACTGTGCCTGTATGGTCCTGATGGCTTGTTAATTGCATGGCATTTCTTGGTCTATGGCAAGTCGTATCAATTCAATTATCATCCTGTGGTGTTAAGAATATCAAGTGATTCTTTTTCACCCCTCCCTCCCCGCCAAACACTCAATCTGTGAACATCTTCATGAAACTCCTCCCGGGATTAAACTGATAAGGAGGTTACGGATGACTTCAATTCGACTCTTGATTGAAGGTTGACTGAGCCTTTTCACTCGTCCTCTGCCGTGCCCCGGGGTCCCTGCCAGCAAAGTGGGGATCAGGTGTCCTGGCTACATCTGAGTGCACAGCATCACAGGAAACACCTCCTACTGAGCAGCCCCTAGCTCTACGAGCCTGTGTGCCTCGTGGTTTTCTGGGTGGTTCTGCCAGAGGCAGTCTTGCTGTGTGTGCCGACCCCAGTGACAGAGTCCCCCAACAAGGCAGACACTTTATTCAGTCAGGGGGATGCTCTTAGCGGTCCTTAAGTGACACATTGTGGATAATCCTACCCATGATTTTGAGCAAGACCTCTTATTTGATTTTGATTTCTGGGGCCAGATGAATTTGCAGCCTCCCTGCCCACACAGTGGCCACATCAGTAGAACGTTTTTCCCTTTGGCTGCCCTTCTGGGGTGGGTCCGCTGGCCCCCTGCTCTGGACATCTCCGTCTTCCACATCCCCTGAAGGCAGGTTGTGTTCTCAGACTTGGGTGCTCAGGTTTTGCTGCTAGGAATTATGCTGACGAGGACCATTCCCCGTGGGCTCTCTGCAGGATGGCAAGCCAAGCCACGAAAGCCTGGTGCCTCGGTCCCTCCCATGGTGCAGAAGAGAGTAGTCGACATCAGGGAGCGGGGGGCCAGGGCTCCTGGTCCACTGCCTCTGATGAACTGAGATGCCCGTTCCAACATTCCATATGAAACACGGCCTCTAAGAACGACTGTCTGCTTGGTGACGGTCTATGTGGCCTAACTCTTTGTCTCAGGCTGTGACCCCAGATCAGACATAGATGAATGTCTATGTCAAGTGTCAGAAGGATGTCGTCTGGAACACGAGTGGTGAGTGTGTAGGGATTTCAGGACTGATTGTGGTTCCTATATTGGTTCATAAATGTCAGCCAAAGTCACGATTGTAGACGTTGCTATATACAGAATTTTAACCACTCTGACTTCACAATGGAAACAATTTAAATGCTATTTCAAAATATTATCCCATGGAGGGGTATTAATTGTATTCAATGAAAGTACAAATCAGTGCATTTTATATGTTATAAGAGAACAATTGTAAGTCATTAACTTGAAGGCTATGAAAACTATCTAGTACTTATCTTTGATTTTTTTTATGGCCTTCATAAATTTAATTCTAAAAGGTTTGTACAATTGAAACAACATTCACAGTATCTATTTTGGTGTGGATGGTCTGGAGGTTTAGTTCTTTGAATTCCATCAGTTCTAATGGTTCCAAAATCTTTTAATATGAATTACACCCATCTACCGGAAATGCCTGAGAGAAGGCATTGCGACATGTGAATTGTGCACAGACAAAACTTCTAATTATAGGAGAAGCATCTGGTGGCTACTCGTCTGAAACGCTCTCTCTGGACCAGACGAGGTCATAATTAACTCCTTAAATTTCTTGGATCACAAAAGGAGAGAAAGAAAGAAGAGGCCGGGAGAAAGCCCGGGTTCGGAGGCTTTGGGGTCTCCCAAGAAGTGAGACGGCAAGTTGCTTTAGGAGAAGCAACAGTGTGCGTAAATTAGCAGACTACCCAGGTTTGTGAGCAGGGAGCCGTATCTCGAAAAGCACGGCAGAGGGCTTGACTATGAGGACTATTCCGCTTTCCAAGATCCCAGCTGCCTGTACCCATGGGTTTTTGAATAAAATGGTTTTCAGAGCCACAAAATTGGGATCTGCTGTCTCCTTCCAGCCAGACAACACTAAATGACTGCTTGCCGTCGGTGTGCGTGGAGACTGAAGGAATGCGTCACATTCTCTGAGCGCTCACCGGATGACTTCAATTATTACCGAAAGCAAAAGAATGAAGCCATCTCGTCCTGGCTCCGTGTCGCCAACCTCTTCCTCTGTTTCACCCCCAAACCTCTCCGTGGTGCAGACCTGACGAGCTCCCCGTCCTGGAGGAAACGGGGTTGAGGAAAGGCAAGAAGCGGGGTCTGTGACCAAGCGGCTGCTGTCAGCTTGTCACCAGGCTGGCTGGGGTGTGACCCTGGCTGTGGCTCGGCGGGGGCGGCCGGGAAGGTGGACGAGGCACACCCCCGCCCTGGTGTGTTTGCTCAGCTTCTTCCCTCTTCCGTGTCCTTCCCTGGTCCATCCTGCTCTCCTGGATGCCCTCATTTCCAGGAGCTCACAGTGCCCGCCTTCTCTCGGTGTGTTTCATTTCCGTTTCGGAAACACACCATCACTGATGGTTTTAAATTTGAGCTTCCCCGTGGCTCTCCCGAGAGGCGGACAATGAAGCGTTCACCGGGCAAAGGTTGGGAAGATGAATTCAGGCTCTCACCAACCCCCCCGCCCCGGGCCGTGGGGAGCTCTTGGGAGAGTAGAGGCTGCACTCACCCTCCGTGTGCGGGGCTCACGTGCTCAGGGTCTCAGCATTTTGCCGGGGGCTCGTCTGCTCCTGAGTCCCTGCACATTTGTGTGATGCGGTGCTGGGCTCGCGGGTGAATATGACCGGCCTGGGTTTCTGACGACCGACTCCTCTCCCGGCGGGGACCCGGAGCCCGAGGCCACAGAGAGGGGGGAGCTGGTATGGCAAGGCAGGGATGGGGAGAGGCAGGTATGGCAAGTTGTCTAAACGCTGGAGCCGGGGTCCCTCATGTACAAAATGAGGGTAATCCTGACTTCGTGGGATTGCTGTGGGCATCAAAGGTGCCGATGCATGCCCGCCCCTGGCCCTGGGCCCAGCGTGTGGCACCTGCTGTCTGCCCATGGCACACTGGGTAATTAGTACTCAGGGTATCTGCTCATAAGGGATGCACTTCTATGCTCTGCTGTGTGTGCATGATTTCACTACAGGAGGGGATGACACCACACGGTCTCCTAGTTGCGACTTGTGCGTGCTCCTGGTTGCAGAGCCTCGACCCTGGCCCCACGCCTCCAGAGCAGGAATAGGAGGAGTCTCCGGGCTCGGGGTGCCCAGCAGGGTCCCCGAGCCCCTTGCTCAACTCTCCTGCCTCAGCACCACCTGACCTGCAGACCGCGTCCGACCCCAACGTGCCCGTGGCCCTTCGGGGCTCAGGCCCCTGCGGGCATCTCAGGTGGGGGCTGTCTCCCTTCCTGCACCTGTGCCCACGGTGGGAGGTGGGGAGGCGTGGTGGGGATCCTCCTGCTGCTGCCAGATTCTGCTCCCACCACGCCCGCCTGCAGAAGGAGCTCACCTTCCTCCCTGGACCTCCTCCCGCTGCCCTTCTCCTGGCACTCACAGTGTTTCCTCCCCTAGCTTCATACTCCAGCTCCTGGGTCTCTGCTCTCGCCAGAGAGCTTTCTCTCTTAATTCTCATATTTTCAATACCATTTCTCTCTTGCCTGAGACTCGGCCTCCCTTTTGTGTGGACTGACATCGTCTTGGGCAAATCTGCTGTGGTGACCATTCAGTGCTCCGAAGCCTTCCTGAGCACAGTCTCCCCCAGCCCCCTTTCTTTCTTTTCTTGTTTAGCCACACTCCTAAGTGCCCCCTTGGGGCAGAACATCCTTGATCGGCTCTCCAGATCTGACTAGGACCCACTTGTTCCCGTGTGGGGGCTGGGTGGGCTGTGGGAGGTGGGGTTGTGGAGATCCACTTGTCTTGTGGCCACCCGAGACACGCTTCCATCCGTAAATCCCCCAAATAAGCCATTTCTTGTCAAGCTGGGCTTGTAGGCCTCTTTCTTGGGCTCCCACGCCTTTGGGGGTTGTTCTGCACAGACCCCTCCCTTTCATGGGACACCTTTCCCCAGCCTCCTGTCCCCCAGTGATGCTACCTCACCTGGATTCTCATGACCATTAGCCAACTTTGTCATTCTCATTCTAGCAGCCCTGCCAGGTCTCAGCTGTAAGCACCCTGGATGCCACCCCACCTGCTGCTTCCAGCTCACTCTGTCGGGCACTGGCTTTAGTGCTGGGGCCTGACTTCCATTCCTCCCACACGCTTCCTGGGTCCTTGCTCTCCCACGTCCTCGCTGCCACCCTCCCCAGCCTCGATGTCACAGCCCGTCTCCATTATCCCTGCCTTGCTCACCTCTCTTGCCTTCACACCTGTCACTGTCCTCACTCACAAAACCAACTGCGGTCACCCCTCACCCGGTCCAGCTACAGAGATGTGTGTGCAGGGAAACCCAAGACAGGCTGACCAGCCCATCTACAGTCATCCCCACTGATGCCAAGAGGGCCCTGGGGCTGCCCAGCAGGCTCTTCCATTCCAGTGCTCCTCTGGTCACTCCCTACCCCTGAGCGAGGACTCATACATCACTACCTCCCTGGTTTCTCTGACATCACTACACCTTCCAGCCCCCATTCTCTCCACCAGCAGAGTCCAGACGGCCCGGAAGCTCCAGGAGTCCTATGTATGAAGCCCCTTTCTGGCCTCCACACACCATTGGCAGGAATGAGGAGGGGGCCTCTCTGTGCTTCACTCCTTTTCACCATCAACTTGTGATTGTCTGTCTAAGCCCCTAGAAGGTAAGCTCAAACGAGGGCAAGGACTTTTTCATTTTTTCCCCAGTTCTTAGATCGGTGCTTGGCAAAAGTACATAGCCATGTATTTATGCAGTGGGTCTGAATGTCCACTCTCCACCCATGACTTTGCTTCTCCTTTCTGAGAACATGGAAGCGATCCGATGAGAACTTCCACATCCCCCCACCTCGAACACCATGTGACTGTACCTGACTTCTCTCCTTCTGTGCTGAACACGATTCCGTCTTATCTGCTTTGTTGGCCGATTGGCTGTAAATCCACATTGTTATTTTAGGGTTTATAGTATATACTGTACCTTTATGTACTGTTCTAACACTTGTCACATTTGGTAGGAGGACCATATGGCAGTAGACTTCTGTTTCTCCTTTCCCAGACTTGGTGCTCTGATTGTCCTGCATTTCACATCTACCTTTATTATAAACCCACAGTTCAGTCTCAGTGTTTTTAAAGACATGAAGATAATAAGAAAGTGATATCTTATATATACCCACCAATTTTGATACTCTATTCCTTTTTGGCAGATATTTATCTCCATCTGGTATCATTTTCTTTCTGCCTGAAGGAAACATCATTATTTTGTGTAGTTCAGGTCTCCTGAACTACATTTCAGCATTTATACGTCTACAGAAATTTTTATTTCCCTTTTGTCTTTGAGAGATACTTTTGCTGGGTATAGAATTCTTTTTTTTAATGTTTCTTTATTTTTGAGAGAGACAGACAGAGAGAGAGAGAGAGAGAGAGAGAGAGAAAGTAGCAGGGGACGGGCATAGAGAGGTGAAGACACAGAATCCGTAGCAGGCTCCAGGCTCTGAGCTGTCAGCACAGAGCCTGAGCTGTGAGATCATGACCTGAGCCAAAGTCGGACGTTTAACTGACTGAACCACCCACATGCCTCATGCGTGGTATAGAATTCTATGTTGAGAGTGTTTATTCCAGTACTCTATGTTATATAATTATATATTGTTCCTCTCTCCTCCGGCTTGCGTTCTTTTCTTTCTTCCTCTGTATGCAACGTGTCTTCTTTTTCCAGCTGAGTTTGACTTCCACTTTTCACTAGGTTTACGCAGCTTATTGTTGCTTCATGTTTTTAGGGCTTGCAGTTCAAGGAGTTTCTTGGATCTGTGGGTTTTTAGTTGTCATCAAATTTGGAAAAATTTTGGCCATTATTTCTTCAGATGCTTTTTCTCTTCCCCTTTCTCACTCTTCTCTTTTGGAGGCCTTAATTAAGTGCTTATTGGACTGCTTGAAGTTTTCTCCCAGCCCACTGATGCTCTGTTCATGTTTCAGTCTTCTATCCCTGATACATGTTGGGTAGTTTCTACTGCTATGTCTTCA
Source organism: Panthera onca (assembly GCF_046562875.1). Lineage (NCBI taxonomy): Eukaryota > Metazoa > Chordata > Mammalia > Carnivora > Felidae > Panthera > Panthera onca. The sequence continues at coordinate 2,723,539 of NC_138346.1, read as the reverse complement.
CGTTTCACCGATCTTTCCTTCTGCAATATCTGATCTGTCCTTTGTCCCATAGTTATTATTCATCTCCAATATTGCAGTTTTTATATCTAGACGTTCAATTTTATCGTTTTTATACTTCCCTTGTTTCTACTTCTGTGTCCAGTCTTTCTTGTATCTTCATGAATATATGGATTATAGTTACAACCACTTTTCATGTCCTTGCCTACTAATTATACAATCTGGGTAATTTCTAATTCAGTTTTGATTGACTTTTCTTCTTTTTGTGGCTTGTGTTTTCTTTGCACGTGTGCTGGTCTTTGATTGGATGCCACATATGGTGAATTGTACCTTGTTGTGTATTCTGGTAAACATTACTGAGCTTTGTTCTGACACACATTTAAATTATACGTAAGCAGTTTGTCACATCTGAGCTTTGTTTTTAAGCTTTGTTAGGCAGGACCATGTCAACATTGAGTCTGGGCTAATTTTGCACTGCTATCAAGGCAAACCCCTTCTGAGAACTCATCCTGGTTCTTTATGAATTTTAAGGTTTTTCCACTGACTGGTCATAATAGGAATGATTCCTGGCTCTTTCCAAGCCCCATGTATTATTTGCTCTAAACCTTGCAGATGGGTTTTCCTGTCTTCAGGAAGCTTCCTCACATGCATGCACTGACTGGTACTCAGCTCAAGACTCAGAGGGAAAGCCCATCACAGATCTCTGGAGCTCTCTCTCCTCCCCCTCTCCCTCTGTCTCCCTCATCTTTCCTTTCCCCTTCTCCTTTTCTCCCTCCCTCCCTCTCCCTCTCCCTCTCCTTCTCCCTCTCCCTCTCCTTCTACCTCCCTCTTTCCCCCTCCATTCTCCCTTTACCTGTCCTTCTCCTCATCTCTCTCCCCCTCCCCCTTTCTCCCTCTCTCTCCCCCTCCATCTCCCCATTCTTCTCCCTGCCTCCCTCCCTCCCTCTCTCTGAGCTCTTTCCTCTACAGTTTTATGTCTTGCACACTCTAGCCATTTTGGACTTCCCAGACATCCAGTACCATCTTCTCAACTTAGACAGACACTTGGACTCCCTCTCCTCACACTATGGTCTATAAATCCTCTCTGGGTCATAAACTGGGCAACTGTGGGACTTCCCTCATTTATTTACCATCTCTCAGGGGTCACTATCTTTCATTGACTGATATTTAATGTCTTAAAAGCTATTTTTTAATGTACTTTATCTGGGATATTAGCTGTTTCAGACAGGAAATAAATCTAGTCCCTATTAACCCATCTTGGCTGGAAGCAGAAGTCTGACCTACTGTTATAATTTCTATGGATTTAACCTTGAATAATTTGCTACCAAAACCCCCCAAGAACCATAAAAAGATAAGATAATTTATAAAAAGTTATGGAAGTGAGCATTTCAGATTACAAATTGAGTCGATTTAAGTAGTAACAATATAGTAATTAGAGGGTATTTATCGTGATCCAAATAAGTGGAATTTCTTATGTGAATGAAGTGAATGAAGCCTAATATATAAACACAGGCTATAAATATAATATGGGATTAGGAAAATCTGGGATACTTTTTTAAATTTAGGGTAAAACTGGTTCAGAAAACTAAATTATAAGTCAATATGTAGTCCACCTTCATAAATATTTTTTGTTCAAATATTAATGTTTATAAAAAATTGGTTAACAATTTAACCAAAATGGGTAATATAAAGATATCACAATTTTTTTAGTTTATTTATTGATTTTGAAAAAGAGAGTGAGAGTGAGGGAGGGGCAGAGAGGGAGAGAGAGAATCCCAAGTTGGCTCCGTACTGTCAGTGCAGAGCCCGACTCAGGGCTCAAGCTCATTAACTGCAAGATCATAATCTAAGCTGAAATCAAGAGTTGGATGCTTAATGGACTGAGGCACCCAGGTACCTCAAGACATCACATTAAAAAAATTTTTTTAATGTTTTTATTTTATTTTATTTTTGAGAGATATGTATATAGAGAGAGCATTAACAGCGGAGGGGCAGAGAGAAAGGGAGACACAGAATCTCAAGCAGTCTCTAGGCTCCAAGCTGTTAGCTCTGACCCCGACATGGGGCTTGAATCCTTGAGTCATGAGATCATGACCTGAGCTGAAGTCGGATGCTCAACCAACTGAGCCACCCAATTGCCCCAAGACATCACACTTTTTAAAGCACTTGGATCATATATACAAAATACTCTTAAAACTCAACAATAAGAAAACAAGAAACTGATTTAAAAATGAGTCCTTTGATGGCAAAAAAAACATATGAAAGGTATTCCACATCGTATATTATCAGGGAATGCAAACTGGAACAATGAGATGCCACTACACATCTATTAGGATGGTCAAAATCCAGAACAGTGACACCATCAAATGTTGGAGAGAAAATGGAGTGACAGGAACTCTCACTTAGTGCTGGCGGGAATGCAAAATGGTGCGGCCACTTGGGAAGACAGCTTGGTGGTTTCTTACAAAACTTAACACACTCTAACCATACGCAAGCAATCATGCTTCTTGGTATTTACCCAAACGAGCTGAAAGCTTATGTCCACACCAAAACCTGCACACATTTACAGCAGTTCCATTTATCAAGGCCAAAACTTGGAAGCAATCAAGATGTCTTTCAGGTGAATGGGTAAATCAACTGTGGTCCATCCAGACAATATTATTCAATACTAAGAAGAAATGAACTAGCAAATGAAAAGACACGGAGGAAACATGAATCCATATTACTAAGTGAAAGAAGCCAATCTGAAAAGTCAACATACACTAGGATTCCAACTGTAGGAGATTCTGGAAAAGGAAGAACTATGGAGACAGTAAAAGGTCAGAGGTTGCCAGGGGTTAGGGGGTTGGGGTGGGTGATGAACAGGTAAAGCACAGAGGATTTTTAGGGCAGCGGTAGCATAATGATGGACATATATCATCATACATTTGTCCAAACCTATAGAATGTACAACACGAAGAGTCACTTCCGATGTAAACTATGAAATTCTGGGATAATGGCGTGTCAGTGTGGGTTCATCAGTTGTGTGTCCACAATGGGGGAGGCCGTGGAGGGGCAGGGACATTTCTGCATCGTCCTCTCAGTTTTATTGTCAACCTAAAATGGTTCTAAAAAACAAGGTCTTAAAAAAAAGAACTGAGAAAAAAATGTTCATATGAATTACATAATATTAATAACGTTACAGAGTGATGGGATGATGGAGATGTTAAAAAAAAAAAATCAAGGCAATGATAAAATGGTGTAGCCACTAAGGAAAACAGTCTGGCAGGTTCCCAAAAAACTAAAAATAGAGATACCAGAGGATCCAGCAATTCCGCCACTGGGGAAGTTCTCCAAAGAACTTAGGGCCGCGTCTCTGAGAGGTGTTTGCACACCGTGTTCACAGCAGCCAAAATGTGGAAGCAGCAGAAGTGTCTGCCAGCAGATGAGCAGGTAAGTGAAAGGAGTCCCAGATGCATGACGGACTATTATCCAGCCTCAAAAGAGGGGATGTTCTGACTCCTGCTCCAACATGGATGAGCCTGGAGGACATTGTGCGGATGAAACAAGCCAGTCTCGAAAGGACAGCTACTGTGTGACTCCGCTTACGTGAGGCCCCTAGAGCAGTCACATTCACAGGGACAGGGAGCAGAAGAGTGGGCGCCAGGCACTGGGGGAGGGGCTGGGGAGTCAGTGTTTCATGGCGACAGGGTTTCTGTTTGGGAAGACGAGACCGTCTGGATGGGTGGTGGTGACGGATATGCAACAATGTGAATGTATTTAATGCCACGGAACTGGGTGACATGGTCGGGGTGGTAAGTTTCACGTGTGTTTTACCCCAATTAAACATTTTTTAAAGACAACACGATTAAAAAAGAAGACAATGATTTGCTGCTCTGTCCCTGAGTCCGTTGCCAAGCTCATGGGCGAAGCATGCTCCTCGCCCCTTTTGCAAACCCCCTCGGGGCCAGGCTCCTCATGGCTCCCGACGCACCTCTGCTTTTCCCCCGCAGGGGTGCATACGAGGGATGTTCTGCTCCCTGGGAACTGAGGAACGTGGCCCTGGACACCTGGCTCCGAGGGACGTTTCCCTCAGCCTGGCCTCCGTTGTCCCTCCAGGCACTCCCTTGGACTGGGGACGGCTGGGCTGTGATAAAGCATGGCTCCTGCAGGCAGTAGCGAGGCCGAGGCCCCTGCGCCTTCCTGGGAAAGGCTGCCTTGAGCTTGGAACAAAACGAGCGTGCATGGGCCGGTGGCCTCCCAGTGTGAGGGCCACGTGGGCCAGTGGGTGGCCGCGGTGGAAGCGTGGCTCCGCCCCAGCACGGATCTCGGGGAGGGGGAGACACCCCCAGGTCTTGGTGGACTGAGGTTCCATCTGAGTCCACGAGGAGAAGGTGGTGCCAAGGGAAGGCGCACGCATGGGGTCCGGGAGGGAAGACGGTGAGAAGCGCAGTTTCCTCCGGGCGCCTTCGGCCCCGCTCCGAGGCTGAGTGCCAGGGTCTCCCCTGTGAAGGGCTGTTGGCCCACAGGGGAGCCAGGCCAGGGGCCACGCTGGGTGGGAGAGGGAACGGCCGGTGGAGCAGAGGGGGTCATCTTGGTGTCTCTTGGCTTGCGGACATTGTCACGCCGCCTCTGCCTCCGTGTCCTCGTGGCCTCATCCCTGTGGGCTGTGTGTCCAAATTTCCCATCTCGTAGGGACACTAGCCACATCGGACTGGGGCCTGCCCTAGTTTAGTGTGACCATCCAGTAACTAAACTAATGGCATCCTCAACGATCTTCCAAATAAGGTCATAGTCTGAGGTAGTGAGGACTAGGGCCGCACGGTATGAATTTGGCCACACAATTCAACCCATCACAGGCTGTGCTTCTGCCCAGTGGCAAGTTTCTCTGGTGTTTTCTTCTTTCCCACCGCAGCTGCCCCCCTCCCACGGAGCAGCCCAGGGAGGCTACAGGTACCAGGCCAGGGGCTGGTATCCAGGGCACGGAGATGCGACCGTGGCCTCCACCTGCTGGACCAATTCTCCCTGAGGAGCTGCTGCAGGATGCTGGGGCCTTCGGGTCTCCTCCTGGCACCTAATCTCTTTAAAGATGCTTTAATTGTAGACCTCGTCTGCCCCATGAATGAAGATGACACCAGGGATCTCACACCTCCCTCTGGTTGGGGGGGGGGGGGGGCGGGCACAGAGCTGGTTGTCACCCGTGTGTACGTAATGCTTTTCATCCTGCTTCTTTGCACACCAGCCTGAGTGCTCCCACAGGGTCGCTGCTTTCTCCTGAAACACAGAGCCCCTGATCACTTCATTAGCGCTCATTAAGGAGCAAGTGGAATTTGACCTCTGGCCTCGGACTCCGCCCCACCCCCGGCTATCATGCCAAGTTCTAATTTCAGCCTCGGAAACTGCTAACAACTGCCAAGAGGGAGTCCCTCGCCCCTGCCCCCATACAGTTACGAATACTTCAAAAGACTAAATGTTTTCAGAAGAAATCACAGCCAATCAAGAAGCCATATGGAGAGCGTTTGGGTGAAAAGCATCGCACGCGAATGATCCTAACAGCCAAGCTCACCCTGAGCTCCGGTCCCCGGGACTTTGTGGCCTGGCGGGACGTGGCCTGCTGCTCCTTCCCTGTCTCCGTGGCTCTGGCCTGTGTCTTGAACGCTTCAGACACCCTGCCCAGGCCCCCGTGGGCACGTGTAGACTGCGTGGAGCAGGACTCTGATCTCTCAGGAAGGCAATGTCCCCTCTGCTTCCTCAGGAAGCTTGATGGACCAAAGAGGCTTGCGAGGCCTCATCCGCCATCACCCCTGGCCTCCAGAGTCTGGGAAATCCAGAGGCTGTGGCTTTATCATACAGCGGGCATCAGCAAAGGTCTGGCCTTCCCGGGCCCCAGACAGTCACATTGCTGGATCGCCGTCTCGTGGTGCAGCATCTCCAGAGGGAACTCAAGGACCCTAGACTTCCGGTTCCCAGTGCTCCACAGAGGAGCGACGGAAGTGATGTGAGAGAGCACACCAGGGCCAGGGGACATCCTGGAAGACTTCTCAGGGGAGGTGATCTTTAAAAGGCATTCCAATGGGCGGAGAATCCCGGGAAGAGACGCGAACAAACATCAGCAGAATCCCCGAGTCTTTATTGTGCCGAGCGCATCAGGGCAGAGTGCCAGTGCTGGAGAAGAGGAAGCAGCCCGGCCCGGCCTCGTGGGGGTCACAGGCCTGGAGGCAGAGACCACGTCAAGACTAGTCACTATGGAAGTTACCAGTGCTGACCAATTTCCAGCCGCTGTCAAGAAAGAGATAAGCGGGGCCTTGTCATGAGGGACGATGGGCAGGAGAGCCCAGAGTTGGGCTAACTTCGTGCTGGGCACCGCTGGACGGTCTTGGGACCCGGGGGTGGTTCGGTCCTCCCTGTGTATTTAGAAGTTGCCCTGGCCGTCGGGGCTGTGGAGGGAGGAGCCTGCAGAGGGGCTGACAGGGGCCAGCGGAGAGGTGCGGGTGGGTTGTACGGTGTCCCAGCACGCCGATCTGAGCGAAGACTGGCGTGTCTAGTGCAGGGAGCTCTGTGGCCCCCGGTGCCCCCTGAGGCCTGCCTTTCCACCCCTGGAAGCCGGGCTGTTCCCAGCTTTGCTCCGACAGGGACCCCGAGGTAGGTGTAGATCCCTTAAGGAAAGACGCTCACTAGACAGAAGAGGGACGAGTGTCCGAGAAGTGGCTCAGCATTCAGTGCCTTGAAGCTGCGTGAGCTGTGACACGTGTGTCCCTGTGGGGTGCCCCCCGCTGCTCAATCCAGAGACGGGCCGGCCCCGCGCCTGGGCCCCGCAGTCCTCAGCTCCCGTGCAGCATCATCGGCCACCTGGGCACTCGGGGCCTCAGAGCCTCGGCCCCAGCGTCTACGTCCCTACGTTTCCCTGCCTAGGGCCCGTCTGGGGAGCCATCAGTTCCCCTTGACACTTGGCACAGAATGTTCCAGAGGGTGAGCCGGGTTTGTACCCTTTCTTTAGCCCCTCATCCGTGCAGAGCTTTGTGCTTTTTGCTGTCACATGTCAGAAGACTGCTCTCTTAAGGGAATTTGTGTCTTTTACCAGCAGCTTCCTGCAGCACAGAGTGGGGAGGTTGCAGGGAGCCCCCGAGTGGGAGACGACAGGGCCCCCGGGCATCCCACGGTGGGTCTCTGGCTGCACAGCCTGGTTAATGAAAAACACACCTGGTGTTTCCGGCTAATTTGGTTTCCTGCCAGGACACAAGAGTCCGAGTGGCCCCTGCTTCCCCCAGGGCAGCGAGGCCGGCCCTTTGGTCCCGAAGCTGCCAGCCCAGCCTCACCGTCAGCCAGCCCCAAGCCGGTGAGCACGCGGGCAGCCCTGCTCCTGGTCACCGCTCGGAGGTGTGGCAGGTGGGGTGAGAGGGAGGGGGTCCTCCCATCCTGACAGGTGTCTCAGCCACAGCTGGCTCCCCCCAAGCACGCGGCGAGGGGATCCCCAATCCGAGGAGTTGTGGATTCGCCCAGCCCTGCAAGACGGGAGTGCCGTCGAAGACACAGCATGGCACAGAGTGACAACCTCCATTTTCCTGCTTCACCCGAGACCCTCTCGTTTTCATCTGATCTGAGAAAACCTTCCTGTGCTTCAGCCCCCCCTGCCTCTCGGCTACGCTCGCATGCTGCACAGCAGAGAGCGGGGGCAGGTGGTCTGCTCAGTCCAGATCCTGGACACTTTCTCCTGTTTGCGGGTTCAAGCATGCAACCCTCATGGGCTTTTGAAAAAATGTTTAGTTTTGAGAGAGAGAGGGGGAGGGACAGGGAGTGATGAGGACAGAGGATCCGAAGTAGGCTCCAGGCTCCGAGCTGTTAGCACAGAGCCCGACGCGGGGCTCGAACTCACCAACTGGGAGATCATGACCTGAGCTGAAGTCGGACGCTCAACTGACTGAGCCACCCAGGTGCCCCTGGCTTTTTATGAATACCTGTACAGCCCCTCTGGGGAGTCTGAGGGTCGGCATGGACACAGTTCTCGCACAGAACCCCTAAAAGAGCCAAGTGCTACTCTTATGTTGAGTCAAGTCCAGCTCAGAGCCAGTGCCTCCGTCATGCACAAACACTGACTGGGCACCTGCCTCAGTGCCCCTTCAGGGCAGGAGGGTAATTCTGGCCGATCTCACAGTCATGGGGGCTGAGGAGGGAATGTGGTGGCCTGCACCGGTGACATTGGGCCCTTTTGTGAAGGGACACCTCGAGCAACAGGTGCAAGCTCAGGTTGCAGGCGCAGACAGGTGGATGCCCTTGAGCTTGGATGCCAGCCCCACACGTGCCACTGTGTGGCCTGACCCAGCCTCGAACTTCAGCCGCAGCATCTCTCAATGGAGGCTGATTGCCAGCTGAGAGCAGGGAGGATAAACCAATGCGACCTGGTCCGTACTAGCCTGGGCCTTTGAATTCCAGCGTGCCAGTCAGGAGGCTGCTGCAGGTGCAAGAAAGGGCCCAAACAACAATAAAAAGTGGAGAGATATACGCAGTGTGCTGGGGGACAGCGCAACCAGATGCTGGCGGTCCCCGAGACGGGTCTTTGGCGGCCTTTGGTGGAGCCAGGGGGAGATAGTACCGTGGTCTGGTTGGACAGACCTGTAATGGGAGATGACAAAGCTGAGATTAGGGTTCAAGGTCAGGATAGAAGAGGGGACAGGATAGAGTTGGCGTAGGGCTAGGAACAAGCCACTGCACGGAGGGTGGGGACAGGCAGGAGCAGCATTTTTCATGGTCAGCTCATTCCCCCAGCGTTTACAGGGACTCCGTTTTCCTGAGTGATGCTGAGAGTCCGGAAGACGCTTCCTAAAATTAACTGATATGTCCCGGAGTTAAACACAGTCCTTCGTAATTTCCGAAAGCGTGCTCTCTGCATCTCAAGCCACCTTCTCTCCTGTTCCGCTGTTCCTTCTGAGCCCCCAAGACCACAAAGCCCCAGCGGTTTCCCATCAATTAATCATCTGGGATCTGGAGTTTGAGAGCTGGTGGGCGTGTTCCAGCCCCGTCTGCAAATACCGGTGCCCAAGGGCACTTCCCCTCAAAGGGCGTCTGGTGAGTGGAGGTGTCTTGCTTCTGTGGCCCCGTCCTTCACTCCGGGCAAGGGGGCTCATCTGTGGCGAACCGAGCCGCCGAACCGATCTGCATAAATTGTTTGTAATATTCCTTTATTCTCTTAATGTCTTTAACGTCTTGGTGACCTGACCCCTTTATTGCCATGGAATCACCCTCTTTAGCCCCGGCGATATTCTTTGCTTTGCAATTGACTTTGTCAGATGTTAATATCAGCACTCTAGTGATAAAGCAGCGTAAGTTAGTGTTAGCACAGCACGGTTTATCCTTTTTCCATCCTTCTACCTTTTACCCATTTGTGTCTTTGTATTTGAAGGGGTTTTTTTGGGGGGGGGTAAACAGCATAGTTTGGGTCTTGCTTTTTATCCAATATGGCAGCACCTGCCTTTTAATGGAGGCGTTTAGACAATTTATATTCGATGTGATTCTTGAGATGGCTCAGTTCCAGCCCATCACCTTCCTTTTCTATTGGTCCCATCTACCAACTATTCTGCAATTTCTAGATTATTTATGACTATATTTATCCCCTTATAAGGCTCATTGGCTATAATTCCTTGTTATGTTATGTTCGTGGTTGACTTCGGGGTAGATTGCACACCTGGGGTCACCTGGTGTGACCCCTCAGGTGGAGTCTAAGAACCGGCCAGTGTAGCCTTCCATCCACCCTCCAGACTCCTGGTCTCTGTGCTGATGTGGTCAAACATTTGATTTACACACACATGTGAACCCCAAAGTCTGCTACTATTGCTTACAGTCAATTTTATTTTAAAGACACTTGTCTCCTAACAACAGGATTAACCTATTGACTAGGTGGTCACCACTTCTGGTGCCTCCATATGCCTTTGTGTCAACCCTTGTTTCCAGTGGTGTCATTTTCCTTCTGAAGAACTTTCTTGGACAGTTCTCGTGTTTTGGGTCTGCTGTTGATAAATTCTTCCTTCCTTCCTTTCCTCCTTCCTTCCCTCCTTCCCTCCTTCCTTCCCTCCTTCCTTCCCTCCCTCCTTCCTTCCTTCCTTCCCTCCTTCCCTCCTTCCTTCCCTCCCTCCTTTCCTCCCTCCTTCCCTCCCTCCTTCCCTCCTTCCTTCCCTTCCTTCCCTCCTTTCTTTCCTTCCTTCCTTCCTTCCTTCCTTCCCTCTCTCCTTCCCTCCTTCCTTCTTTCCTTCCTTCCTTCCTCCTTCCTTCTTTCCCTCCTTCCCTCCCTCCCTCCTTCCCTCCTTCCTTCCCTCCCTCCTTCCCTCTCTCCTTCCCTCCCTCCTTCCCTCCTTCCTTCCTTCTTTCCTTCCTTCCTTCCCTCCTTTGCTCCCTCCTTCCCTCCTTCCTTCCCTCCCTCCTTCCCTCTTTCCTTCCTTCTTTCCTTCCTTCCTTCCCTCCTTTGCTCCTTCCTTCCCTCCTTCCTTCCTTCCTTCCTTCCTTCTCTTCTTCCTTCCTTCCCTCTCTCCTTCCTTCCCTCCTTCCTTTCCTTCCTTCCTTCCTTCCTTCCTTCCTTCCTTCCTTCCTTCCCTCCTTCCCTCCTTCTGTCCTTCCTTCCTTCCTTCCTTCCTTCCTTCCTTCCTTCCTTCCCTCCTTTCCTTCCTTCCTTCCTTCCTTCCTTCCTTTCTTCCTTCCTTCCCTCCTTCCCTTCCTTCCCTCCTTCCCTTCCTTCCTTGCTTCCTTCCCTCCTTTCCTTCCTTCCTTCCTTCCTTCCTTCCTTCCTTCCTTCCTTTCTTTTTTGATAAATTTTTTCACCTTTTGTTCTCTGGGGGGAAAAAGGCTTTGTTTCACCTTCATTTTTGGAAGATGCTGTAGTTGGGTTAGAATTTTAGGTTGACTTCTCTTTTTGTTTTTGTAACTTAAGCACGTAGCTGCACCAGCTTCCAACTCACATCGTTTCTGGTGAGAAATCTATTCTTATGTTGTCTTTGCTCCTCTGTACAGAAAATGCCATTTTTTCTCCAGCCTCTTTTAAGATTTTTCCTCCCCATCACTGGCTTCCAGAAGTTTGGCTCTAGTGTGACTTAGTGTGGTCTGCTTCATGTGGTTTCCTCATGACCAAACTTCATTGAGCTTCTTGGGTCAAATTCTTTTTTAGCATTATGTCCATTTTCCTTCAAATATTCTTATATCTTCCCTATCTTTACCTAACTTTTTGGACATATGAAATATTGTTATGATAACTGTTTTAATTTTTTCCCTGTTAATTCTAATATCTGAATCTATTTCTGGGTCTATTTAAGTTTATTGGCTTTTCTCCTCATTACATGTTCCTATTTGTCTGCTTTTTTCACCTGCCCGATAATCTTCGATTGAATGCCAGGTATTGTCCATTTCTTCTTGTCGGGGGCTGGGTATTTTTGGATTCCTGTAAATATTCTCAAGCTTTGTTCTGGGTTGTGATTGAGTTTCTTGCAAACAGTTTGATCCTCTTGAGTCCTGCTTTTAAGTGGGATCAGAGCCTTGTTTAATCAGGGTACTTATTCTCCATGATGGAGGTGGGGGCTGGTGTTCTGTCAGCACCCACGAGGTCCAGTCTGGCTGGAACTGCCACTGTTCCCAGACGTGTGTGAGTGTCAGGCACTGGCCCTGTAACCTTTGAGGTGATCCTTCTTCTGGTCTTGGGTAGTTTCCTTCACACACATCTGCTGATCAGAAACCAGCTTAACACTTCAAGGCGAGCCTCTGTGGATCGGCGGCATGCTGTCAGGTAATGAAGCTGGCACTCTGCCCTGCAAAATGGGACTGCATCGGTCTCCCCACACTCTCAACGGTATCCTCCCAATGCAGCGAAGCCCATTGGGCATGCCTGGGCCCCGCTCCCTGTGCTGAAAACCCAGCAGGCTGGGCGGTGGAGCCCTCATTTCTCCACGAGCCCACAGGGATCACTGTCCTTCATTGCCTGAGCTCAGCGTCTTGACACCAGCTCTTTCATTTATTTCATCTGGTTTTTGCTTGTTATTATTATTTTTTTTCCAGGCAGAAGGGTCAGTTTGGTCCCTCTTACTCTATCGTAACCAGAGGGCAATGGCACGGTCTTCAGTTGTATTTTGGCTTCTCCTTCCCCACTAGATCTGTCTCATCCGTAACATCCCAGTGCCTGCATTGGTGCTGGGCGCACAGTAGGTGCTGAATACCGATGACATGATTCAATGAGTACATGAATTTTACAGGAATAAACGAGTAACAAGCAGAAGGCGTTTTTCCCAAGTGTAAGGCATGAAGCCACCGTCTTGGCGACTTACTTGTGCTTGAGCCTGGTCTCCCCTCGATGACACTCTTGAAGGTATTCGGTGATACTTGATGATACTCTGTTGGGTTAATTAATTAATTTATTGATTGATTTTAAGTAGGCTTCACACCCTGCACTGAGCCCAATGCGGGGTTTGAACTCATGACCCTGAGATCAAGGCCTGAGCTGAGATCAAGAGTCGGACGTTTAACTGACCGAGCCCCCCAGGTGCCCCTGTAGGGTTTATTCTTCTAACACCCTTAGAACTTAACAACTTTGTCTTGCATGTTGTAGACTTTTAATAAATATTTGTTTAATGAACAAATGAACAGGAGACATTTACACGGGGGGTGTAAACAAACTTGAGTTGAGACACCCCCATGACACACTTTCTTTCCGCCCGGCAGTGCCCTCATTGTCTCCCCTGGCACCACACCATCGCAGCCCCGCTCAGTGGCCGGCCAGTAACAAAAGGGTGGTGTGGGGACGCGGCCACCCAACGCAGCATTAATTCTCACCCTCCACGTCTGCGTCTTGTCAAGGTTTTCAGATCGTTGTCGGATGGGAAGCGTGAGGGACAGAGAAAGTTACGCAAAAATGTTAGCTGCCGTGGAAATGGACGACAGAATGTTAGCGTAAGTCAGTTGGCAAACAGAAGTGTCTCCACGAATGCGGAGCCTAGGGCAGTGCCCGGCAGGTGGGAGCTGCTCACTACGTCTGGCATCCCAACTCAACAGTTCATCAGCTGCTACGGACACAGCTTGTCAGGAGGGACTCTCCCCTCCAGGACGTTCGGGTAAGCAGATGTGGCAGAAGGGTCCCTGGGCAGGCTGGTGACGGGCTTCAAAGCAGCTTGCGTCAGGGGAACAGGTGTCAGCCTTGAAGGGGGGAGATCATAACTATTAATCAGGACACAGGACACAGAGCACAGGGCACACTCCCAGCTGGAGGGGTGGGTATCCTGTTCAGTTAGGGGGCACAGGACACAAATAGCCCTCTGGCTGGAGCAGAGCAGAGGCCATGAAGACCAGAGAGTGGAATGCAGAGGGGGGGAGCCCTTGATTCCTCTCCCCTTTTGGACTAGCTTTCAGGTTTCCCATCTGTGACTGAACACGCTCCCCTGCCCAGCAGTTCAGATACAGCGTGTAGGTCACACTGGGATGAATGCAGGCTCCTGGCGGCCCCAGCCACCCGGCCTGCCTCCTCCCCAGAGCCTGGGAGCCTGGGGTGCACGGCATTTCGTTTTTAAAGCCTGGCAGCAGTGTGATCAATACCTGACCCTAGAATATTTCCGAGCCATTTTCATCGTTGAGCGGATTCCATTTGGTGGTTGCAAGCTGTGCTGGTTCTGAGTGGTGTCAGTTCTAAGCATCCCCACCCCCCCGCCCCGCCGCGTTCTCAGCCCCTTGGAGAAGCCGAGGGGGCACCCAGCCCCCAGAGAGAGAGACCTTGAAATACTCCGGCAAAGACCCTCGGCACACGGGCTGTGCTGCGCGCTCACAAATCCTCTGCAAGCACTGCCCTCTTGTGGTCACGCCGCAGACGAGACACTTCCTACAGGACGGCTCGTGCACAGTGGAAGTGTGTTCCCCGTCAGGAAGAGCCGGGCTGATCCTTCTGTCCATGTCGTGCACATACACCTGCAAGCGAGCGGGACGTGACATCAGGTTATTCTCCTCTGTCATGAAAGAATAACGTGAACATTCGATTTTCAAAAAAAAAAAAAAAAAAAAAAATGTCAGAACCGTAGCTCATGGTGGTGGAAGTCCAGAATCACAGAATGTCCAAGCTGGAATGAATGTCTAAGAGGATCTTGTTCAAATCCCCCTTTTGTGAAAATTACCGGAGACTAAAGTCCAGAGGGGTGAGGGACATAGATCACGCAGCGAATTTTGGGCTGTTTCTGGAGCAGTCTTTGTGCGTGGCTCTGTCACACCCGGGAGTGCCACCAGGCAGCGGGTCCCTTCACATGATCCCCCAGCAGAGAGGAGGGCAGAGAGACTCAGGGGCAAGAGGCCTGCAGGGAGGACATCTGAGTGGCCCTGTGGGCAGGTGGCTCACTTCTCCCCTTGCCCAGCCCTCTTCCTGTGCTGGGACCATCTCTGGCCCCAGCCTGGCTCGGGGCCCTAGTGCCAGGACCAGATGAGATGGGCTCGTGTGGTCACACAGATGAGGCACCAGCTGGGCCTCGAGAAGAGTAGGGCCTGACCCAGAGCCTGGTCTTTCTCTGGATCTGTTTGCTCTCTGCTTCTGGCCGCTCCTTGCTCGTCACATGGGGCCACCGGTGGCTGCCTTGTGACCTCATGGAGTACTTTAGGAGTTTGGGTGGGGTTTTTTATTTTGGTGTACAAATGAAATTGTGATTTTCTTTTCTTTTTTTTTTGCTGTGGTGGTAAAATATACATAACATAAAAGGTACGGTCTTAAAAGTTTTTAAGTGTCGGGTTTAAGGGCTTTAAGTATATCCACACTGTTGTGCAGCCATTACCACCATCTGTTTCCAGAGCTTTCTCATCTTCCCAAACTGAAACTCTGTCCCTATGAAACACTGAGTCCCTGTCCCCTCCCCCAGCCCCTGACACCCACCCTTCTTCCTGTCTCTGTGCATCTGATTATTGTATGCCCCGTGTATAAGTGGTTTCACGGAGTATCTGTCCCTTTGTCACTGACTTATTTCACTGAGCACGATGTCCTTTTTAAGGCTGAATCACACTCCCCTGTGTGGGTGGACTCCATTCGCTCCCCCAGTCCCCTATGGATGGACACTCGAGTTGTTTCCACAGCAGAGCAGTCACATCCCTCTCTGCGAGTGGACCCGTGTCTCCCCCCCCCCCCCCCAGGAGCCAGGCATCCAGGAGACCCTAACTGGAGGCCACAACCCCCCTGGGCAACCTGGATTCCTTCCATTCCGGCTCAGGCTGCAGCTGGGAATCTGATCTGTTTGAAGTTTGGAAATGGATTCAGAAGGATCCAGAACCTGAAAAGAAACGTCCTTCCAGCTGATTTGAACACGCAGAAAACTTCTCAGTTCTCTGAAAAGGTGGTTCTCAAATGAGCAAATCCCCACCAAATGCATCAGACGGGAGTGTCCTTAGAGGGCGCGTGGGTGGTAACGATTTGGTGGCCGCAGAGTTGGAGAAAGCTCGGTGTGGCCCGTGGGGAGTTCGGTGTTTCAGCCCACTGTCTCTGCACTGTTCTCATGAAAGCAAACACAGAATCTGTCTGTAACTGGGCTTCCTCCTACCTCTCGCCTCCAGTCCTCCCTGAACGTAAATGTGCAGGACGGGACGTTGACGAGTCTCTGTGTCACTCTGCTTTCTGTTTGTGTCTGCACCCACCGCGCTCTGGACCTCACTGGCACCGAGGGCTCTCTCCGTCCCCAGAGGCCAGGCCACATCCCTGGGTCCCCAGCCACCGTGAGGCCATGGCCCTGGCTGTCACTCTTGCACATTTCCCTGCCCTTGGCGAATTTTCTCTTTAAAATCCTGCAGCGGGATCACCGTGTTCCATGCAAACGGGCTGACTGTGCCTTCCCGCCCCTGAAAGCTCAGGGAGCACAGGTAAACGTCGTCTCTGCTTTGGTTTCACTCAACATGCTTTGTCCAAACAAGGGCGGAGGCCCCTCCTCGTCCCCTGGGAGGACTCGTGCACGGGCCGGGGACAGCGGCCCCCAGGACAGGAGCCCCACCGGCCGGGCAAGTGCGGGTCCCCGAAACCCAGCAGCCTGAGCACTCGAGGGTTACCCAAAGTTCAGTCAAACTCCTCCAATGGAGGGTAAGTGCGATGAAAAAAAGTTCAGGAACGCTAAGGAAAGCCTCAACAATGGACCATAAAGCTATTATTCCCTCTTTAGGAGCTCTAGCAAATTGCTTTGGAAAATGAAAGTGCCATAGAAGGAATATTTCCAGTGGGACCCAGGGACGTCCTGTGTGCAACTGGTCACTCAGCAGTCTGGAGGGGGAGGCTGTGGCAGAGACGTTAAAGTTCTGAGTTTGTTTTAAGCTGTGGCCTTGGCTAATCGCGACGGGGCTTTTTAAAACAAACTTCCAGTTTTCCTACCGAAATGATAGTCCACTCAAGTCTTTTAAAAACTGACTTTTAAAACTAAAAATGTGTTCTCGTGGCAGTTCCTTCACTTGTCATAAAATTAATGGAGACCATTTCATAGTTAATGGAATTGTTTCTTTCAAATTACTTTTTAATTTCCACTTACTTGAGCTCTTAGAAACTGCAGGTTGCAAAATTGAAGCTTAGGTGAATTTCTTCTTTATTAGCAGCGAGGAAGGCGCCGAGGCCTTGCCAGACAACTTTGCACTGAATTACAAATGAAAAGTAATTTTAAATTGTGCAGGAAAAGATCTCACTGAAATCACACAGCTTTCTTTTTTGCTGTAGCTGGGCGACGTTTGAGTCTTTCAAACCCTCGCATGCAACCACGAAAACAGAGCAAAACCTTTGAGTAAAATATTGGCGAGTCCCATGTCAGCCTAGGCATAATTTTATTTTCATTATCTTTTTCTTTTTTAATCTCTGACTTTATTGAAGGCTCTCTTTACACTTCATGTGTTGGTTAGAAATATTGGTAATTGTGAGTGTATCTTCCCAAAAGGGTTTTCTAGGAGAAGAAAGGAGAGGGTTTAAATCCTCTTTTCCCATTGTTTCAGCTGCATTTCTGACACAGCACAGTGATACTTTTGATGAAAATGTCTATACCAAGCCTCTGGGTTTTCCTGAATTTGTCTAGCTAGAAGGGAAGGACCAAAATCTTTTCCGTCTCTAATTTTTTTAAAGGTATAAGACATTTTTTAAAAAACCCTGCATTAAATTAGCAACGGAAACAGTGGTCTCTGCTTCTAAACATTTGTAGAACTGAGAATCACTTCTTTTCTCTAATTCTGGAGAGTGCACAATTCTCACACAACACCCACGTCCTTACTTACACATGGACACACGAACACAGTCACTGCAGACTGCAACATTTCTTCCAAGATACACGCCCGCGGTGTTTTAAAATGAATGTGTTGGGCCCATCGACTCATCATATGACAACAGGTTTATGAGACATCAGGTCTGGGACCACTGATGGTTTGCTGAGCCTCATCCCGGGAAGTGTATCTCCTAAGGAGAAGACAGCGTGGCAGGAACGAGTGGTACGAGGCCGGTCTCACGTGCCATGCCAGGTGACACTTGCTGTTTAGCGGTGACACACGAAGTAAGCACATCCGCAGAGGCTCTGCATTTACCTGGCCCTTGACGTTTGGAGAAGGACGGCCGTCTGTGTGCAGGCACGAGTCTGCCCGCTCTCGCTGCTCAGACTGGGATGCGTTAACTCCGTCCGCGTCTTCTGGCACTGGCTCCCGGAGCGGAAGCACGGCCCCTGACTTTACTGTGCAAGCGCTCCCAGCAGGTTGGAGGCGGTGGGCGCACCTGTGGGGACCCCTCCCCAACATACCCCCCACATCTGAAAACCTTGCCACGTTGCCTCTATCTTTGAGGGGAAACGGGTTTGTGTACGTTTTCTGGATTCATTACAAGAGCGCTCGGCCCGGGTCGGGCCCCAGCTCTGCTCCTGCCCGTAAATCTACAGGTGTTGTCGGCCCCGGTCCAGTCCGGCCCCGGGGCCGCCAGCCGAGGGCTCCGTGTAATCAGCTGGGCTCCCCGGCTCGCCTTTAATCAGCTGCTGACACCTCACTGTTCAATATCACGGAGAGCCCGGTCGCACACAATGAAGGACAGACTCCTGGAATTAAAAAAAAAAAAAAAAAAAAAAAAATCTCTGCTTAGTAACAAACATAAAATCCATCATTATTCAATGTTACTGTAACAAAGCATCAGTTCTATTCCTGGTGCTTTATTTTGATTGCAGGAGTTCTTTTTTTGACAAAGCCCGGGTCTCTGTACAAAGAAACATTGTATCTTTTGTTTATTTTCATCCCTCTGAAATAGGGAACACAAAATAGGGAACAATTTTTTACTGGAGAGCAATTAGTCCCATCCCTGTTTCAGAAAATGTTTGAACACACAGGCTTAGAGAAGAGAATAGTCCCTCAAAAATTACCAACCATTAAGTCATAAAGGCGACTTAGAGGCTATTTTCCTCCAGCAAATAACCATAATTTCCTCGAAGTCCAGTTTTTTCTGTAATTAAAGTCACTTATTCATTTGAGGATTTAAATGTGCTTTAATATTTTAAACGTTAAATGGCCTCAGTGTCCGCGTAAAACTCAGTATTTTGAGCCCAGCACGGGGGTCAACTACACATATAATTTTGCCACTGCTCTGTAGTGCGTGTTCCCCTTCTTGGAATAATGGTTTCAATCGCTAGCATGCCGCGGGCGGGAATCAGGAGACAATCCGTCCTGTACCCGGGGGGGGCTCTATTTTCCCCGGGCTCCTCCAGAATCTCCCAAATGAGTCTCAAAGCCTGAAGGTTTACGGCAAGGCAGAGAGAGGGTCTCGGAGTGTTTATTGATACAGAATGTTCGAGACTGACAGACAGGCCTTTGCGTATGATCAAGCAACTTTCTGTGCAAATCTTATGGAATGTGGCATTCCAGACTTTAAAGGGAAGGAGAGATCACCATGGCAACGGCACATGGGGGCTGGAGATGGGGAATCCCCTTGGGAGCTCAAAGGCCAACAGAATTTTAAGCATTTGCAACTTAAAAAAGAAGAGGAAAACTCCGTTAACTCTGTCAACGATGTCTACAGAAATGGGATATGGTTAGAGGTC
Source organism: Panthera onca (assembly GCF_046562875.1). Classification (NCBI taxonomy): domain Eukaryota; kingdom Metazoa; phylum Chordata; class Mammalia; order Carnivora; family Felidae; genus Panthera; species Panthera onca. The sequence goes on along the minus strand of NC_138346.1, from coordinate 2,704,547 downwards.
TCTTCAGAAAGATCTGAATTAACCCAGCTCAGGCCTGGACGGTATGACCTGGAAAGGACAGTTGGTTTTATTTTTTAAAGAAGGGCAGGTCCTGTTTTGTTTTTTTGTTTTGTTTTGTTTTGTTTTTTTCTGTTGAAGAGGGAGATGTTGTCACTGCTAACATCCGGGAAGGAGCAAAATTTGGGAAAGAGGCCAGGGACCGGCCAACAAGTGTCCTCGGCTGGGGGCCGCCCCGCCTGTGGGCTCCTGACCACCCAGGCTCAGTCTCTCCCTGCTGGGGAACACGGCACAGCGGAAGGCCGCCTGCGGGCCCCGGGCAGCCTGGCCCAGCACGCGGCTCGGAGACAGGCAGAGCCTGTCAAATACAGCCCGTGGCCAGCGTGACTCGTGGAAGTGTCTTACGACACAGGTGAGAAACGTGAGAGATGGGGTGTAAACGATTGTGATTTGTGGCATCTACAAGAGACAACTAAGAAAAGATAGCAGATTTGTAAATGGGGTACGTCGATCTCACTCAAAGCAGATCATTTGTATAGCGCCCCCCCGCCCCGCCCCGGTGTCCCGTTCCCAGAAAAAGGCCATTCTGAAAGTGCAGCGCGAGGATCCAGGGGTCGCTGGTCAAGTGAGTCAGCACGTGCTGGGAGTAGAGTGTCTGCGTGGTGGGGACAGGAGCCGACATGTGGCCCCGGGGCTCTGCAGGAGGCCTCGGCCCAGGGACAACACGGATACGGAAGGCACCCAAGGCCTCTGGGATCCCAAGAGGGCCATGAGCCACAGGCGCAGGCTGCCGGCTTCCCACCTCCCGTGCTGGCCCTTAACGCCCGGAAGTGAGGCAAAGCCTGAGAGTTCTCTGGATGACGAGGTCGGGAAGAGGGTTTCTGTCCCGCGTGTTTGTGGCCAGGTTAGTGCAGCCCCGAGTCCCAGGTGGTGGTGAGCCTGCACGCTACAAGCCACACCCCGGACGTCACGACCACCAGTGTCATTTCACAGTGGCCCTGGTGGCGTGGGCTCCAGGGGCTTGAAACAAACACATCGTAGGTGTATGGTAGAGACAGTGAAAGGGCCTAGGGGCCAGTGGTCCCAGTCTCTGGGGGACAGCAGGGTGGTGGTGGGGGGGTCTGATGTCCCCTGCGGGGCCTCGAGGGTTTCCAGGCTTTCCCACCTAGCTGCTGATCTTGTGTGATTCATTTTGTTTCCCGGAATCTTTATTTTCTTGTCTGAAACACGGGTCTAATAATATCTTTGCCACCTCCAGGGACAAGCAATCAAGAAAAACAGAACCAGGTGCCAATGGAGGGAGGGAGGGACAGAAGTGGGAAGAAAGGAGATGTCCGTAAATGACCTTTGCTCTCTTCCTGATTGTGAAAATGACCTCTGGTTGTCATAAAAGTCCTTGGGAATGTGCAGAAAGTGGACAGAATATGAGGAAGGCAATTCCTACCAGAGTCCATAAAAACCTCTCCTTCCCTCCCCCTCTGTCGCTTGCAAATGGGCTCACGATTTGACAGAGTTTTTATTGTGATAAAACACACACATTACCTATAAAATTTACCATTGTAACCATTTTAAAGTACACAGTTTAAGGGCATTAAGTACATTCACGTAAAACTGTGTGGCCATCAGCACCATCCGTCTCTAGAACTTTCTCATCTTCCCAAACGGAAACTCTGTCGCCATGAAACACAGACTCTCTGCCCCTCCCCCAGCCCCCAATGCCCGCATCCTTCATCTGTCTCTCTGAATGTGATTACTCTATGTACCTCACAGAAGTGGCATCATACAATATTTTTCTCATGTGTGACTTATTTCGTGTAGCATACGTCTTCAAGATTCGTCCATGTTATAGCCTGTGTCCCAGCTCCCTTCCTTTTTAAGGCTAATGCTCTGTTCCATCCTGTACCACATTTTGTTTATACATTTATCTACTGACAGACACCTGTGTTGCTTTCTCCCCTTGGCCAACACTTCTTATTTTGGGTTCTTGTTTGCTTGTTTTTTTTTAATAGTCATCCTAATGCATGAGATGTGGCATCTTGTCATGGTTTTGATTTGCATTTCCCTAATGATTACTGAGGTTGAGTGTCTTTTCATGTGCTTATCAGCCATTGCATATTTTCTTTGGAGAAATGCCTGTTTGAGTCTTTTGCCCATTTTTGAATTGGATGACTTTTTTTTGTTGTTGTTGTTGTTGTTTATGGATATATATAGATTTATAAAGTGTTCTTCTCACTTTATATATGGGGAACATCTTTCCTTGGAGATGATAAATGAATGTCTACATTCATGGTTTCCAACCCATCTTTCTGTCTCCCCTGTGCTCTTGCCCTTGAAAGAGGGGTTAGGTAGTGGTTACAAATGCAGACTCTGGCTCAGACCCCAGCTACACGCTTTACCAGCTGTGAATTTCTGGGCAGGTGGCCTCCTCTTTATATACATTTTCTCACCTGTGGAATGGATATTTACTAATGCTTGCCACCTACATGGTATGGATTACACAAATCGATCCATGTAAAATACTCAGAGTCCTACAGGAACACAGGAAATACACAGAGGACTCAGCTGTGTAATTTGTTGCTGTTGTCCTGAATTCCACACGGTGGGTCTGGACGCTAGTCCAAGGAAAAGCAGACTCACGAGGAGCAGGGTTTCCTGGGATGCCCACATTCATTCTAACGCTGTCACTGAAACTGAGGCTTGGTTCCCTTCCCTTCTGGCTCTAAATACTACCCTTCTTTGAGATCACAAAATTATCAGTTTAAAGTAACTTACCCCGAGAGGTTAGATAACTGGTGCTGCGGTTACATTCTGGAAGTGCTTGCAACTTCACTCTGCTTCATGGGGAGGGTGTTTGCAGAAAAGAGCTTGTGTGTGATCACAGGTGTGCTTTGGAGAGAGACAAAATCAAGGTGGCAAGGAGCTTTCCAGCAGCCTGGCCCCATGCTGCCTGCTCTCCACATCGTCTGCCCTCCTCCTGGACCCTCTGCTCTGCCCTAGCCCCGCTCTGCACCAGCTCCTCACCAAGCCTCCCCGCCCCATCACTCTGTGACCTTTCTCCCCACGCTATTACCTTTCCGATCTCCCAGCCGAACTCCCACCCCGTCCTACTGTTCTGGAAAGGGACTTTCAGCTCAACCTGGGTGGGCATTTCAAAGATGTGGGACTGTGAACAACACATTGGCAGGAGACAGAATACTTGAGTGGCTTTTGAAGGCAATTTATTGAATTAGTGTTGCTGGAATTACACGTGTGTGTGTGAGCGTGCGTGCGCGCGCGCACACACACACACACACTTTCTGCTATCCCCCCATTGGAACAAATTCAGTGTAAATGTAATGAAAGGTAACTAACTGTATATTAAATATTTTTACATATTAAATGTTTTGAAACTAAATTTCACTTTCTTTTTGTAAGTTTATTTATTTAGTTTTATAGACAGAGTGAGAGTGGAGGAGGGACAGAGAGAGAAAGAGAGAGGGAGACAGAGAATCCCAAGCAGGCTCCACGCCCTCAGCGCAGAACCTGACTTGGGGCTTGAACCCATCAACTGTGAGATCATGACCTGAGCTGAAATCAAGAGTCAGACCCTTAACCTACTGAGGCACCAAGCGCCCCTAAATCTCTGTTTCTGATGAACCACTGGCTATGTCTTCTTGATTAAAAAGAATAGGTTAGGAATTTTAAACGATGGTGGAATTGTTTTCCATCTTGATTGTGCCGGTGGTTATGGAGCTATATGTCAAGTCTGTCCTTTGTAGGGTAGATTTTAGCCAATGTAAACTACGCCCTAACCAGGACTGGACAAATTCTGGGTCATGAATGAAGGACATCAACAGACTCTACACATGACGCCAACAGTCCATCAGCAAACTTTTTTCACATAATGAATAGACTCAGTGGTTATTCTGAAACCTTGGGAGAACTGGTGTCCAATTCTAAATGTGGACCAACTGTGGGAGTCTGTCTTTTTGCCTTTTCAGCCCTCCTCCCTTTCCTGGGAACCGTAGTCTCTCCTTCTGGGGAACTCATCCTCCCCTACATGAACCAGTGGTGCAGAGGGGCCTTGGGTCGTGGGGGCGGACATAGCCCCTAGCAGAGCCGGGCTGAATGTATCTATGCAGGTGGTGCTGGTCTACTGAGAGGTGCAGGCACAGGTGAGTCAGCATGCTGTTGATGGCCAAGGTCAAGGTGGCCAATGTCAACTGGGTGAAAGAAGACAAAATGCAGGTGAGAAAGTTGGAACTCGTGGACCCAGAGAAACAGGGGCAAGAGAGTCCCAGCAGTGCTCTGCCCCTGGATCCTCACACAGGACCACCCTCCGTGGTCATGCAGCCCCTGGCCTCCTCTGAAGTGATGTGTCCTGAGTAACGAGCCTGTCTTCTCTGTTTGAAAATGGAGCCAACTTTTTAAAATGCCCCTTCCAATTTGACCTTCAAAAAAAAAAAAAAAGCTGTACAATTATACATGTGCTTTAATCCAGCCATTTCCTTCTAAAGCACTAACCTAAGGAAATCCTCATGAACGTGTGCAAATAGGTAGCTGGAAGTGTGGTCACTGCAGTTCTGTTTATAGTAATAAAAAGTTAGAAACGACCTGAGTGTGAAATGTCAGAGCGACCTGGCCTCAGTCATTGGGGGTGGGCATAGCCCCCAGCAGATGGAAATGAGACACAGTACACACTACAAAGGAATGCTGTGTAGACATCGGGAGGAGGTCTGATGACACGGAAAGAGGGAAACAGTGTGACTTTGCATTTTAGAAGCAAGCTTTCAAAAATCATGACCACCTTTCTGTTGCATAAAAACAATATATAAGGGAGGAAAGAGGGGTGTCCTCTGAGAAGTCGACAATCACTATCTCTGGAAGTGGGATTCTAGAGGAGTCATTCTTTTTGGAAAAAAAATCTATTATTTTATGTATTTTTCAACAGTCAACATGTGTTGCTTTTGCATTAAACAGTTTCTGGCCTTTTTAACCTTTTACCATTTATTTATTTTGGAGAGAGACAGGGACACAGTGCGAACTGGGGAGGAGCAGAGAGAGAGAGGGAGACGCAGAATCCGAAGCAGCTCCAGGCTCTGAGCTGTCGACACAGAGCCCAACGCGGGGCTTGAACCCACCAGCTGTGAGATCATGACCTGAGCCAGAGTAGGACGCTCAACGACTGAGCTACCCAGGCACCCCTGCATTAAATGGAAATAACAAATTTGTAACTACAGAGGAATAAATCAAAATAATATCCATTATCCCCTTTTCTAAAAATCCCAACAGAGATGGGAGGAAATCAGGGCCAGTGTGACTAAGAAGCTTGCCCAAGACTTGACCTGTAGTCATGGAGGCCCAGTTGGGCTGCCCATCAGGGAGGGGAGATGGCAGCCACCCTGAGGCCGGCCGCTCCCTGGACACAGGGTCCTGGCTGGGTCCCCGAGAGGACACTTATGCCTTCGTGTTGCATTAAGTGAGGAAGGGCCTGGATCAGGCTCATGGAGTGCCAGGCATACAAATTTGATTAATGTCAATTACTAGTAAGACCAGTCGAGTTTGTAAATATACTGTCTTCACCATTTCCAAGTGCAGCTTGGTGGCCACATTTTGTAGTTTTCAGGGTGCAAGTCTTTCTCCTCCTAAGTCTTTAATTCTTTCCAATGCTCTTATACATGGAATTGTTTATTTAATATCACTTTCGGACTTTTCATTGTTAGTGTATAGAAATGCACCCGATTTTTGTGTGTTGATCTTATACCCTGCAATTTTGCTGAATTAATTTATTAGTTTTATCATTGTGTGTGTGTGTGTGTGTGTGTGTGATCTTTAGGAAGGGGGAGGTAGGCAGAGGCAGACAAGCATCTATACAGAGGTGCAGTTCAGGGGAAGCGAAACTCATAGAGGCTCAGATAGGCAGTTCCAAGAACTAAAAGACACTTCAACAAGAGAGTAAAGACAGGCTTTACACCATCTTCTGGACTCTGGGCATTTGAGAGACACTCATTGTAAGACAGATTGTTTCCTTGAGGCTATGGGTTGACCCTGAAGTCCTTTGGGGACTGCTGTGAGCAGTGCAGGTATGATACAGAGGACACGTAGGAGTCAGGAGGAGCTGCCGGGCACGTGGACAGAGAAACAAAAGTGAGGACCGAAGCCTGTTTCCCCTCCAAGAGCCGTGGGGTGAGGTAAGAGAGGAAAGTCACTGACACCTGCTGGTCATCGCTTACTCCTCGGTTCTGGGTCTGCACCGCCTGGGAGGAGGGAGTCAGCAATGAGGCAGTGAAGACTGTTCACCTGCAGAAAACTGAGTCTGTAGTGAAGAAAACAAGATTTTCAACGTTATCTCAAAGTGCAGATAAGAAAATTATGAGCGAGAAAATGATAGACACAGAAGACAGAGGATAAAGATCCAACCCATGGAAAAAAGAGGAAGTAGAAAAGGCCAATGAAGGTTATGATAGAAGAAAATGTTCCTGAGCTGTTTGCAAAGACCTGTGCATGCAAGTCAAGAGGACCCGTCACTCACTACCCAGAGTAACTTCCACATCTAATGACTATTTTGGAAAAAGGAAAGAAAGAAGGAAAGAGGAAGAAAGAAACAAAGGAAGGAAGGAGGGAGGGAAGGAAGGAAGGAAGGGAGGAAGGGAGGAAGGGAGGAAGGGAGTAATGAAAGGAGGAAAGAGGAAAGGTAGAAAGGAGGCATAGAGTAAAGGACAGAAGAAGGAACATGATACTTGGAACTGATTATACCATGTTTCTAGTTAAGGAAGACTAAATATCATAAAAACATAAACTCCTTCTAAATTAATTCAAGTAGAAATTCCTACAGGATTTCTCTCATTTCATTAAAATAGGTGCATCTGGTAGAAGTGGACATGACTTCAACAGATGAGGAAAAGAAGGGACAGGAAGATAGACAGGGAAGAGAAGGAGAGGATCAGCCCATGTAGATATGACCATGCTTCAATCCACAATAACTGAGTAAATTTCTGGTCATTCCAAAGGACGCGGCAGTCATGAGATTTGTCCATGTCTGCTCCAAACACTTAGAACTGCTGATTTAGCCTTAACATATTGAGCCAAGACAGAAAGCAAGAAAGGGAAATCTCCAGCTCCCAGAAATAAAGAAGAAAATTGGCAGCTACAGCACTGAGCAGGGGTTGGGGTTGTGCACTCCCAAGGGGGGTGTGGAGGCTTTGTGGTAGCAGAGGCCACAAGTGACCATGAACAGTGAGGATCTGGAAACACTCTTATTTGAATCGAGCAGATGAGAAATTAGAAAGGACAGAGCAGAAAAATCTGTGCTTCTGGCCCCAGGTCATGGTCTAGAGGAAAACTTTTATAAGGCTATGCTTTGTGCATGTGTGAGGCCCAAATTCACACTGCTCTTGGAGTGTGCAAACACCATGCTGAAAACCAAGCTCACAGACAAGAATTTGCTGTGGCTAAGTCCAGTGAGCATCAACCAAGACAGATCACAGTACTCATCCCCCCGAGCAGAAGAATTCACACCCAAAGAACCAGATGTACTAGAATAATCTGAATGAAACTCTAAAGTAAAGATACTTTACATACTCCAAGACCCAAAGGAAAGCAAAATAAGAACAGGCAATTATGAAACAAACATAAAATCTGAAAAACAATCAAATAGAAACCCCGGTTACTGAAGTAGAAAGAAGAAAATAACTTCCAGTAATAGACATGATGTAGCTGAAGAGAGAAATCACCAAGTGGAAAAAGTCTGGTCGCTCGGAAGCAAGCAATACCGAGAGATGAAGACATGGGAATACAACTTGGAAATTCAGAGACATAGAAAAAAAAAATAAGAAGTTTAAATATGCGCCCTGTAGAGCTCCAGAAAGGCAACAGGGGGGCTTCGCAACATGCAGTGTTTACAGAGATGGCGCCTGAACATTTTCTGGAACAGAAGGAAGGTGTAAGTGCTATGATTTAGAAACATCCTGAAATCCTAGACAGGCTAAATAAAGCAAATTCATATGAAGACAGAGCATAGCGAACTTCCAAATACCAAGGAGAAAAATCTTCAAGGCGACCTGGATAAAAGGGCAGACACACAACAAGGGAGCAACAGCTCTGCCAGTCTCCAGGGTAGACCAGACATCAGAACACGGTAAAGACCTACCGGCATTACGTTGGTCAGTGCAGATCTGGGACAGACAGACGAAAGGAGCAGGACAGATGGCCCAGAGACAGAGAAGTGGGCACTTGACAAAAGGAGGCATCACAAAGCAGTCAAGACTGGGGAGATTAGTCATTAAGTGGTATTCACACAGTTGGTTAGCTATGTAGGAAAACACACCAACTATCTGCCTCGTACAGCTACCATCATTAGAGTGAAGACGTAACATTTTAAGTAACAATAATACAAAACGTGGCATGCATTATGTATAAATTAAAAGTGAGTTCGGGGCGCCTGGGTGGCTCAGTCAGTTGAGCGTCCAACTTCGGCTCAGGTCATGATCTCACAGTTCATGAGTTTGAGCCCCACGTCGGTCTCTGTGCTGACAGCTCAGAGCCTGGAGCCTGCTTCGGATTCTGTCTCACTCTCTCTCTGCCCCTCCCCTGCTCATGCTCTGTCTCTCTCTCTCTCAAAAATAAAGATGAAGAAAATTTTTTTTTTAAAGTGAGTTTAACATTGATGATGGTCAAAGAAACGCAGATCAGGACAATAAGCTATCAGAAGCAGAGACTTTTAAAATTAAATTAATTAATTAATGAATTTGTAAATGTTTATTCCTTTTTGAAAGAGAGAGCAAGCAGGGGAGGGGCAGAGAGAGACAGGGAGACAGAGGATCTGATGCGGGGCTCAAACTCACAAACCATGAGATCATGAGCTGAGCTGAAACCAAGAGTGGGACCCTTAACCGGCTGAGCCACCCAGGCACCCCTAAGCAGAGAATGATTTTAAAAATGGTCATGTCCTGCTCTGGGGGCAGGGTGAATGCCTGGGTTATGGCAGGGGTGGGGATACAAACTGTAAGGACACTTTCAGAGTGTGTGAAGTGTATTCAAAGTGATCATGTGTCCATCGTCTTTGACCCAGGAATGCCAGGCTGAATCACCTACTTTAAAGAAATAGTAAAAAATGGAGACAATTATTTGGGCATGAAGATACTCATCACCACCTCCCTTATAATAGTGAAATCTGAGAATAACTATAATAGCCATCATCAGAGTTACATCTTTAAATTAACAAAGGAAGATTAAGCAATGAAATATTATACAGTCAATATAAACTGTTTCCCAAGAGTTTTTAATAAAAGAAAACGTACATGGGATAATGTTAAGTACAAAAAAAAAAGATTATGTTGCTGTAGACGGAAGATGCTCACAGGTTCTTTTAAAGAGCGCGCAGCTGGCGATGTTTTTGGTGGTTATCTCTGAGCGGTACGTTGTGGGAGACTTCTAGTCCCCTCTTCACACTTGTGTGTAGTTTCCAAGCTTCCTACTGTGAGTACTGCTTTATATGCACCACAAAATAATGGATGTTTAAAAAATTAAAACCCCGGAAGGAAATGAATCCTTTGACTTCAAGGTGCACTGTGGTTTAACAAATGGCGAGAAATGTTGCCCAAGAATCTTGTGTCAGAAAGTGTCAGAAACCTTTCTCTGGGGAGAAAAGATGGTGGGAGGAGCACTTGTCAGGGGCTTTGAGGACCCTCTTTGTTCTGGGACCCAATGACATGTGGGGAGAAGGTTCTAGAATGTTAAGTGCCCTTATCCCTTAGCTCTTTGCCCTTGAGCTATGCTGACACCTTCTCTTCTTCCCACAGGACTCAGTCTCAAGTCAAAAATTGTGACCATTGCACCAAGGCTGCCAAGAGGGGGACCAATTAGTACAAAGTAAATATTTCTCAAGTGGGAAAGTGAATGGAGGCCACCAGAGCCCCCCTCCGAAAGCAGAAAGCATAAGGTTTCATGCACCCCCTGGGCCAGCCGCAACCAGAGATGAAAGAGACAAGAGAGTGCCCCACAGTCTTCTGGGCAGGTGCCCACTCGGCAATTAGGCCTCAACATTTATTTATGGAGCTAGCATTGCACACAACGCTCCCATTTCCGCCTGCAGATAAAGAGCAGAGATAATGAGCTGGGCATGGGCGTGGAAGCTTCAGGAACTCTGTGCAGGGACCGCCCCGCAGCAGCAGGCTTCCGGAGCACCTGGTTCTGAATGAGGGTCAAAGAGTTCCACTCACCCCCCGACTCCCCTGACCCCCTTCTCACCACTGGCCCTTCCTCCCATGCATCTGCCCAGGGGATATTTATAGGGTGTCCACCATTTCTGGGAGGCAATTTGAAAGGAAAAATGAGGCAGAAGTGATGCACTTTCCTACTCCGAGCTTGTGGATGCTGTCGCTGGCCCTCACTGTCCCACGTCCTCTGCCCCCCAGCCGGACACATTCTGTCACCAAATACTTGCCTGGACTTGGCAGTCTTAGAGATCATTAATAATGAAGACCGAGAAGCCACCTCCCCAGCTGTGCTGGTGATCTTTTCAGCAGATCTGTGCTCCCACAGGAGTGTTCTTGGGCCTTCCGGGTATAGACCTGCATGGAACAGACAGGCTGCTGGCTCACGTCTGGGGGCAACCGGGAGTCTGAAAATTTATAGAGGCTTGCTCTCACAAAATTTCCTCACCTGTCTTTGGACCTGCTGTTATTAGCATTAGGGTAAAAATAATAAAAAAGAGCTCGTACCTTAGAAACCAGCGGGGTGGTAGCTGATGAAACCCGTCACTGTAAACTTGGAGTATTTTTGAGCTAACCGGAGAGAGAGAATGGCCTCTTTCTCCCCCTCAGGTAGAAACGTGCTTCTTGAAACGTGAAATTGAAAGACCAGAGAGAGAAATAGATTACCTAGTATGTTTTGAGATGTAAAATTAACTTGGCCATTTTAAAGAATTTAGGAGGATGTTTTTCCGGTTCGAATGACCGTAAGTCAACTTCTAGAAGTTTTTGGAAGTCCCCTTGTACCCATCGTATTGTTGTGTTCAATTAAAACATATTCAGAGGAACATGAAATGATTAGTTAATTCAAACATACTCTATCAGTGCCTCCATGAGGTCCTTTAATGCTGATAAACACATGCCTCATGGGACAGACTCAGTCCCTGCTGTGTCTCTGAGGACATGGGATCAGATCCAATGACTTGAGAAAAGAAATACAGCGATTTTCCTACAAACCCCGAGAGCTGGTTTGTGTTAGCTTTGTTGCATTAAAAAATAAAATAAAAGGGGCTTCAAACATATAGCGGCCTTGCTATTTAAAACAGGCAAGAAAAATCTAACCTTCTGAAAGGACGAGCAAGGGTGGCCAGCCAGTGAATGTCAGAGTCGTCAATGACTTTAGGGGACTGAGAAAGGATCATCGTGTTTTATACGGGTGCATTTTCACCCCTAAGCCAGATTATCCACATAGGGACGAGGAACCTTCTATCTTCTATTTTTCCAAAATGCACATGGATGTTGAGCTCACTTTCTGTGTGAGCCGTGTCTCTGAACAGTTGCGATTCATCTTGTGGGGGTTACTGTTACATGCAAAATTTTATCTGAAAAATGATGAGGGAAGTATTAGAAAGAGCTACTTGAAAATGTAGTCTAATTTTGTTTTATTTATAAATTTTTTTAATGTTTATTTATTTTTGAAGGCGAGAGAGACAGCACGAGCGGGGAAGGGGCAGAGAGAGGGGGAGACACCGAATCCAAAACAGGCTCCAGGCTCTGAGCTGTCAGCACAGAGCCCGATGTGGGGCTCGAACTCACAAACCAGGAGATCATGACCTGAGCTGAGATCATGACCTGAGTTGAAGTCTGTCACTTAACTGACTGAGCCACCCAGGTGCCCTGGCCATGAATGTTTTGTAAAGAGGGGTCATCTCCACTGGAAACAATCCCCACCCCCTCTTGGTTCTCTGCTTGTCCAGGGGAAGAAGAATTACCTTTGGGCACATGCTACCGCTTCTGGGAGGCAGGGGCTCAGGAGGCTGTCCTAATCCTCTGCCTGGAGGATTCTGTAGACCTGCAGAGCATGACCTTCAGTGTCCTTGACCGTGGACTTTCCTGGGGTGCCCAGGGCAGGGGAGCCGCTTGGTGGCAGAGGGGGCCATTGGTATCAGTGGGCATCGGACAACATGTGATGGGTTCCACTTAGGCTCTGAGCTCTCTCCTTGTCCCACGACAGAGAATTTCCCAGGAGAAGTTACATTTGAGAGATTTTATATACAGTGGCAGGACACCTCCATCCCAGTCCCACACCCCAGTGAAATAGTTCCAGGAATCTAAGTGTGGTGCCCTTACACCGATGGGACAGCAAGTGCCCTGAGGTAAGATAAGGGGCAACTCCAGCCTCAGGGGTGGGAGCACCACGTCCATCTCACGGCCCCAGCTTCCCTCTTTCTCCCACTTTGCGAACTTCAGCTGCCAATGGGGCGCAGACAGGGTGGTGAGGCCCCAGGGTGCTCTTGGTGCTACGCACGCTCTTAGCTGGGCTAAATTCCTGGCAGACGTCCAGAGTCCTCTCTTCGCCTCCTTCTAGTTGATGGCAGAACTCAGTTCCTTGCAGGGGAAGGACCAAGCTTCTCAGCAACTAGAAGTGGGAGTTCGCTAAATGGCTGTTTGCAGGAGAATCTCTCTGGCCTCTAGACCATTTGCTCCAGGGCTCACCTGATTGGGTCAGGCCCGTCCAGGATCATCTCCCTTTGGAAGGTGTGACCCATTCTCAGGAGGAGGGGACACACAGCGTGGACCCCCAGGGTCAGGGAGCCACACTGGGGCTCTCCCTGCCTCCCCTCTGTGTCCCACATGGCAGAGTGTCAGAGTAGCTTGGTCCTCACTCGGTGCTCAGCCTCTGGAACAGCACGGTCCATTGTATTTGCCCCTGTCCTGGTGCCTCCTTCCTGATGTTTCGTGTCTTCCACACTCTTGTGCGTAGAGAACATCCTTCTAGAGTTGCTGTGCTGGCGATAACCTCCTGAGTCTTCCTTCATCGAGCACATCTTTGGTTCCCTTCTGTTCCTAAAGGGTAGTCTTGCCGGAGATGAATTCGGAGGTGCTGAGCCCCTCCCTGCTGGTCTCCAGGATTTCTGGTGAGATGCCCTCTGTCATTCCAACTGTCTCCCCCTCTCTGGGTAAGGAATCAATCCCCCTGTGCTGATTTCAAGACTTTTGCTTTGTCCTTAGTTTTCTAAAGTTTGGTTGTGATGCATTTTGGCAGGAGGCTCTTTGAATTTTTCCTGGTTGGGCTTTTGTTCAGCTTCGTGAATCTCTAGGTTTATGTATTTTGCCAAATTTGGGAAACGTTCGGCCATTATTTCTTTGAGTACTTTTTTGGGGTCCTCCTCCTCCTCACCTCCTGAGAGTTCTGTGTCCCCCACGTTCAATCTTGGTGCATTCCCACAGGGTCCCTGTGGTTCCATGGTGGGGCTTTGCAGGCTGACTTTCTCCCTGTGGTTCAGATTGAACAATTTCTATTTTCCTCTTCTCAGGTTCACTGATTCTCCTGCGTGTTCTCCTGTGGTGCCAAGTTCGTCCACTGGAGTTTTCCTTTAGTGTTTCAGTTACTGTTTGTTCCAAGTATCAATGGACTTGGGTCATACCTTTATTTAAATACCTTACATATAACTTTTAAACTGGTCTATTTCTCACCACGTCCTTCTGTCCCATATTGGAAACCTTGCTTCCTAAGACGGTAAACGTTTTTCGGTGATCATCGTGCACTTTTTTTATTTTATTTTTTAATGTTTATTTATTTTTTAGAGACAAAGTCAGAGGGTGAGCGGGGGAGGGGCAGAGAGAGAGGGAGACACAGAATCCGAAGCAGGCTCTGGGCTCCGAGCTGTCAGTGCAGAGCCTGATGTGGGACTCTAACTCAAGGACCGTGAGATCATGACCTGAGCCAAAGTTGGGAGCTTAACTGACTGAGCCACCCAGGAGCCCCTAATCACGCACTTTTAAAGCCACAAAACCAAACCTCCAGAAACACCGTACATTCGGAATGGGTTGGCCCCACCCTCGGGATCCAGAGAGCCCTGGTTCATAACCTCCTCGCAGTGAGCCTTTGGGGGCTTCCACTAAAATACACAAGCCATCCCTTGGGACGGCTTGATGGCGAGGCCAAGCGTGAGGTCTCTCCCGCTACTGCTGGTGTTGGTCTTAATTTAAAGATCCCAAAGTAGAGCCTGGAGTTCTGGGTAGGACCTCTGTTGGGGTCCGCTGCCTCCCTGCCAAAGGAACGAGCAGTCTGGGTTAGGAAACAAACTTCGTTCAGTCGGCCATGCTTAAACATGGCTGCTGCACCCTGACTCTGATGCTCAAACACCCACATTTCAAGTGCTAGCGTGACATTGACCTTTAGCATGTGTTCTGAAACCGAAAGCCTGTTCTATTCTGACATTGCCCCCACTGCGTGCAACAAGACGTGTGCATCTGTCTCCTACTGCTGATGGGATGCACTCCGAGGATAGACACGTTTTCTTTTTTCTCTTTCTTTCTTCTTTCTTTCTTTCTTTCTTTCTTTCTTTCTTTCTTCCTTTTAAGTCATCTGGAAATCAGACCGAGAAAGTTCTCCAGTTAACTTTGCCACATCTGGGTGCTAGTGATTCACGAAGAGGCAGTCTCGTTCTGGTTCTCATTTCAAGTGATGTTTACAAGGAGTTTAAGTGGTTGCCTCTCAAAGAGTCCTCTTTAATATATGGCCACTTGCTTCTCACAGAGCCCGGCTTTTCCTTTTAAAAGCAGAATAACATTTTCCACAACCATATCTTAGGGAAACACTGGAAGGATTAAGGAAACTCCTATTTGCAAATCAATTTCAGATCGACTGGTCTGAAAGTATAAGATGTTGTTATTTTATTTGCTAATTAAAACCATTTCCTAAAAGTTTGCTTTCCTGCCTGATTTGAATAACAAAGGGAAACAGAGATAGAACCACATCTGTTGAATCTTCTCGAATATTTCTGAATAGGGGCGGAGGGAAAACATGAGACACCAAGAGCATGACGCACAGACACTGAGGAAACCGTCGATGTGCTGACTGGCAGATGGTTGAAGCCAAATGAACAAATATGTTTCTATTTCTGCTGCAATTAAGCCTTTACTCTCCAACCTCAAGTGCAGGCGACCTGGTGTTGGCTTTTCCTCCTTTACGACAGGACTGAACCAGGGTTACCGCGCTCCGCGCTCCTTGCTTAGCCACCCTTCCTCCTTCTCTCCATCCTCAGTTTTAATTTTCAACTAAAACAATGCTGATTACATCAGAATCGCCAAAGATTAAAAGGAAAAGGAAACGGATGGACATACAGTAGATTCGTGTTGTTACAAGAGCCTCTCGCTGAATGCAAGGTTTCGAAGGTCTTTCATTTAAACGGTGCGATTGGTGATCTCACATTGCCAACTCAGCCAACAAATGTGCTTTCAAACTTTCCATTTCCACCACTTGTCACCTTAGACACCAGCGCCCTTTCGGACTCATGTCTTGTGACCTTAATCATGCCTGTCCAAGTATGGACAGAAATGACTCCAGACCCGAGAGGGACTGCAGTGTCTCTGCTCTGACGGACACATCTTGCATGGTTTCTGTTTAAGGAACCACCTTTCTGGAAGCCAGGGGCACCGAGGAAACGGCCCTGGACAGACAGTTGGTCCTGGCAACTTGGTCTTTCTGTCTGGAAGCCTGAAGAAACTTCTAGAGGGGGACAGCTCTCCCCAGGGGCCGCTGCTGGCATCGGGTGTGGTTGACCAGCTCTCCAGCTGAAGGGCTGGATGTTTGGGAGACGGGGTGCGTGGGACGGGGCATGACTCTCTCCTGCCTTCAGGTGGCAGCAGGAAATCACACCTCCTCCCGTGTTCATCCTAGTGACAAGCAATCTGGGTGGGACTGACAACTCCCTTGGTTCCAGTAAATATGGCTCAATCCACCCCTAACCCTGTTTTCGGCCTCAGACAATTGGTCACAGGTCCTGCTGCAGCCTCCTGAGTACTAATCACAGAGCTCATTGCTGCCATTGCTTTTACTGCTGTGTGCCAGCTACTGGGCTTGGATCCCCACCTCCAACTTCTCATAAAGAGTGAAACCTTCTGTACGGGAGGGGAAGGAGGAGGGGAGGGAGAGGGGGAGGGAGAGGAGGGAGGGTGAAGAGGGAGGAGGGAGAAGGGGAAGGAGGAGGTGAAGAGGGAGGAGAGGAGAAGGAGGAGGAGGGAGGAGGGGGAAGGAGAAGGGAGGAGGGAAAGGAAGAAGGGGAGGTGAAAAGGGAGGAAGAGGAGGAGGAGGAGGGGGGAGGAGGAGGGGGGAGAAGGGGAAGGAGGAGGCAGAGGTGAAGAGGGAGGAAGAGGAGGAGGAGGGGGAGGGAGGAAGGGGAAGGAGAAGGGGGGAGGAGGAGGGAGAGGAGGGGAAGGAAGAGGGGGAGAAGGGGAAGGAGGAGACGGAGGTGAAAAGGGAGGAAGAGGAGCAGGAGGAGGGGGAAGGAGGGAGGAGGGGGAAGGAGTAGGGGGAGAAGACGAGGGAGAGGACGAGGAAGACTAGGCCACGGGGGTATATGGCAGCTGGGTAATTTGTGCTGGGAAGCGGGGAGGGACCAGGACGGAGACTAAGCCTTCACACCTTTCTCCTCTTCCACTCACCGTTCTGCTTCTTTCCTCTGCGCCTGCGTCCTGGTCTCATTTAAGGTCACACACCCTTGCTCCCCCGGCCCCAGGCTATCATAGTTCCTTCAGCCAATACCTCTGTTTCCAGAATTTCCTCGTCTAAATCCTCCAACCCTCATTACCAGAAGCAACTCCTTCTCGCAATCTTTAAGCAATCAAGCTCAACCGCCTGGGCCCGGCATCCCACCCCTCCCAAGTCTGACCCTGCCCACATCCTGACCACTTCCCTCCAGCTCCTGACACCAAGCCCCTTCCTAGGGGATTGCTCTGCTCATGATCCCGAGGACACCTCTGGCCCCTCCACCACGTGCCTGGTCGCCCAGGAGAAACCGCGGGCTGCCCCTGTCCCTGGAGGACTTTCCTGCCTGCCCTCCTCCTGCTCCCAGGCTGCCCGCCTCGGGAGCCAGTGCACGTGATGGACACACGGGCTCTCGGCATGCGTTGCCCGCGTCACCCCTGTGGCCCTTCAGGTGTCTCGTGTGGTGCTCTGGCTGTTCCCGCCAACCAGTCTGAGCACTTGCTGCGGTCAGGACACCTGGCCTCTTTCCGTCTCCCCAACAACGACTTCTCGGTCCTCCCTTTGACTGACCAAGGCTCCTCGGGTCCTCAGCACGGCGGCTCAGTCCTTCTGCCCTTATGGGCGCCCTCCCTGATGTACAGGGTGCACGGCTGGTTTCCGGGACACTTGTCACTCGTTCCATCTGTCCTAGGAAGCCTGAGCCCTGCTTGCAGAGCTTCTGTGATCCTGGGGGTCCCCTGAGCAGGAGGGGGTAGGGCCCGGGCTGATGGGGGTCTGAGCCTCCTCCTCCTCCCTTTACCCTGCACTGAGCACTTACGGGAGCCTGTTCAGAACCCAGCTCTGATGCTTACTCTCCACATGGCCCCTGGGGAACCTATGCAACCACACTGCTGTTTCCTTCTCCTCACCTGTAAACTGGAGAGAATCTCAGCCCTGCCTCGAGGGGCCCTGCGGGGATAGAAGGAGTCTGTGCACAGGTTGCTGGCGTTTCTTCATGGGATGGATGGGGCTGTGGACGCTGGCCTTGGCCCTCGCACCCCTCCTACGCTTGGAGTTCACAGTCTCTTTGAGGTTACAGCACGTCCTTGGCAAGAGTTCTGAGCCAGCTGCAGCCAAGTCAGCATCGTTTCCTCCTTGATGGGGCTCTGATGATGTGTCCTCAGTCCCCGTGGACATTAGAATCATCCCCTCTTGCTGGGAGCATGTGACAGTGGTGAACCTCGGGAAAGCACAGTGAGTGGTTACAGGTGTTTCCTCTGTGCCCAGCCCCCACAGGAGCCAGGGCAGCCCCAGACATTAGGCCCCCATCGCGGACAGCCCTAGGGGTAGTGGGCCCCAACACCCCCTGGGACCTTTCTCCCTGGGCTGGGCCATCCGGCTGCAGCTCAGCCACCGTCGGGACCACCTAATCCAACCAGATGTGGGCTTCTCTTTTAACGAGGTGAGCCAGGGAGAGCCCACAAGACGTTGGCACCAGGGACAGGTGGGAATCTGACGACATGAAGCACAGGTAAAGCTGAAAATGTTCAGTATGGGGAAATATGGGCAAAAGTGTGTGCCTAACAGTGTGTGCTGAACTGTTTCTCAGAAATTAAGCCCAAGATCTTGGCTTGAGATAAAACGGGCCGAGTAGGCCCACCACTGAGAAGAAGGATGATTTGGTCAAGTTTGGGGCTTAACTGACAAATTGTGATGCTATGCAGTTATCCACTGGAGAAGCACTGTGGAGGGTGGTGGTGAGGACATCAACCCAGGCACCCCGGGCGGGAGGAGCTGATCCAGAGCAACCTGGCGGAATCCCAGCTCTCATTTGCTTATGTGTCATTTCTTTGTCACGTTCTATTTTCTCAGAGACTTGCTTGACTTTTGCCTTCCAAATGCTCTGTTGAGACGTTTATTTCAGGAATAGTGTATTGTTGCTGGGTTACTTTTCTGTTGTCTAAGATCTCGCTCTCATTCTCTGTTCCTTTTTGAATCATCTTGTTCTTGTTTCGAAGATGAAAATATTTTTTCACTCTGAAAACAGAAATTATTCATTAAAATATTTTTTATTCCCCCCAATTATTTCCATTTCTTCTAGTAGTGATGCTTTAGAGTTATGTGGGTTGGCATTTTACACCCCTTCTCTATTTCATTCCTTAAACTTCCAGATAAAAAGTCTATATTTAATGTCTGGGTCTTAGTTTTTGTATCTATGTGTAACTGTATCTAGTGAAAAAAAAAGGACTACTCTATACCATACTGAATTGACTTCTTTCCAGTCTTTATGTAGCTGATCTAGGCTTAAATGGTAAAGTGAATTGGGTTATAGCAGCCAGTATTAAAAGGCTAATTGAGGATTAATTATACTGAACATAATTCATGCTATGGTGTGGCTCTCTTTGTATTTAAGTAGAGTTTCATGCAAGAACCACCACCAAACTGCTCTCATATCCCAACTCCCCCGATTTGCAGCAAAGCCACCCCACTCCCTCAGGTACACTTGCTGTGAGACATGGTGTTTCCCACAGAGCTCGCACATGTTATGTGGCGCTGGGCACTTTGTCTTCTTTTTAAAATTAAAAAAAATCTTTTAAAAGTTTATTTATTTTTGAGAGTGAGAGAGACAGAGCACAAGGAGGGGAGGGGAAGAGAGAGAGAGAGAGAGACGCAGAATCTGAAGCAGGCTCCAGGCTCTGAGCTGTCAGCACAGAGTTCTATGTGGGGCTTGAACTCACAAACCGTGAGATCATGACCTGAGCCGAAGTCGGACGCTCAACCGACTGAGCCACCCAGGCGCCCCCTACGCCCTGTCCTCATGCCATAGTGAATCCATCATGTTCAAGGGCATGAGAATATGTCCTAGCCATGTGCAGGAGAAATGTGCGACCCAGAGAGAAAGGCAGAGGACTGGGGTTCTGCTCACAGGACACAGGGCAGGGTGACTTGTAACTCCAGCATTCAAACATTCGCTTACTCAAAACTCCAACAGACTGATCCAGACATGTGCAGTTTTTTTTTTTCCACTCAGAATTGTGGAGGAAGCTTAGTAGTTGGGAGACTCTGGCTCAAATGGATCCCGGCTTTCACTGGCTCTGTGAGAGCTTAGGAAAGCGGCCTGCTCTCTCCAGGCCTTTCCACAAAAGGATGGAGATCAGGCCATCTGCTCATCAGCACTGTGATGCAGACTGGTGATCTGGGGAGTGGATGGCATGAGAGAGGGATACCGGGCAGCATGCCCACCCTGGCCTCCACAAACTCTTTTATTTCCAGGAATCCAGCCTTTCTATCTACAAGGTGTCAGATTAGTCACCAAGACCTTCCCCAGGAAAGGGGGCTTATCAAGAGCTTTCAAAAGCAAGGTAGGAAGTCACAATTCACCTTGGATTCCATCCTCCTCTGTTATCAACCTCCTTCAGTGGTTCTTCAAAGAAGACTTTGAAGAGAACATTTTTTTAAAAAACGTCTTTATTTGCCCAAAATGGAAAGCGTGAGCTCACTAGACCCAGAGCTGTGATTTCACTTTAGTTTCAGCAGAAAGGATAAACCAGCTCCTTGGTAACAAAGCCCATTAAACACACACACGTTCACAAACACCAAGTGGACCCGGGCAGAACCACTGGCGTTTAATTCTGAGCAAACACTTCCTGGTCCACGTTGAGGACTTTTCTAAAGCAATGTACATTTGACCCCATTTCAGTTCAAGAGGAGTTTCATTAGCACCTACGTATGGTGAGTGTTTTGGTACCTTTTGCCGGGGGTGTGGAGCATGTGTGTCTAGGCGGGTATGAGTTTTCCCCTTCAGGAAGCACATAGCCTTGTGGTGAAGACAAGACCGCCTCTCATTGGATCATCTGGAGTAATCGAGATCATCTGAATAACAGTAGTTAACGCTGACTGGGCTCTTGCTTTGCATCAAGCCCTTTCAAGGCATTTCTGAGATTCATGAGGTTGCTGCACAGATAGTCAGTACATGTTAGTAGCCACTCTCGTTCAGTGTCCTTGGGAGGGGCCGGCCCTTGTGTAACTATTGACTGAAAAGACCTCAAATATCACCCGATATTTGACATCAAATATCATCCTTGAAAGGGGAGGAGGCGGCTCTGACCTTGGGCCTGAGGCTGACTCAGTGCTCTCATCTCAAACGAGCTTTGTGTCCGTGGACATTTTAACTCCTTAGAATGGGAACAACCTGAGCACTCTCCAAAGCCAATCTCTGCATCCCAATCTGCACAAATATTTTGCCTCTGCCTGCCTCTTGCCAGGTTTCCCGTTACCTTTGCAGCCTATGGAGTTGGCCCTGAGCTGGGAGGGCACGCAGCCTCTAAGCAGGGATGAGGGTCACATGACCACTGGGAAATTCCCGATCCAGTCATCACAGAGACATGTCAGATCTCGAAAAGACCCATCCCTCTGGCACCAAGATCCCACTGTCAAGTTTTCATGTCGAGTTGGCCTCCATTAGTATTTTCATGGAATCGTCAACCCCTAAAGTTAGCAACGGTTTTTTTCTTCAGATTTCTCAATTTTATACCTCAGACAGCAACTCTGAATGTCAAAGCCAGAGCAAACCAAAGTGGTTTTTTAACCAACAATGAGCAACTCGGATTTATTGGTGGCAAGAAATGTTACCGCTTCCTTTACCCCAGGTCCTAAAATGTCTTAGTGACCATTTCCTAAATTATTCCACTACTCTGCCTGGAGGTTGGAAGATTCAGGACTGGCTCTGCTGTAATTACGTAAACAGCATTTGAAAGATGTGGAATTGGGTTTCTCTGCAGTCTCACACCCAGCAAGGCCAGTGCCTATACAACTTGAAGGTATCGTGGACCAGCCCAACCACACCTTTTTTTAATTAAAAAAGTTTGTTTTTTTTTTTTTTTTTACCATTTATTCATTTTTGAGAGACAGAGAGAGACAGAGTGTGAGCAGAGGAGGGGCAGAGAGAGAGGGAGACACAGAATCTGAAGCAGGCTCCAGGTTCTGGGCTGTCAGCACAGAGCCCGATGTGGGGCTTAAACCCACGAACCACGAGATCATGACCCGAGCCGAAGTTGGACACTTAACTGACTGAACCACCCAGGCGCCCCCCAATCACACCTTTTTTAAAAATACATTTGGATGGTGAAAGAATAATTATTGATCTTAATGAGGCTTCATATATATCCATCAAAATTGTTGTGACATTTGGACAGAGGCTTCCCAGGGATCCCCAGCAAGATGCCAGATCTTAACCAGAAAAGAAACCAGCATGAATGAGGCTGCAAACACTAAAACACTCAATTCCAGTGCTTTGCACTTACCCTATGATATTGGCCCAGAAGGGAACTGTATTAGTTTCCTATCACTGTTGCAACAAATTACCACAAGCTTAGTGGTTTAAAACAACACAAATGTATTATCCTACAGTTCTGAGGTAAGAAGTCTGAAATGAGTCTCATGGGACTGAAATCAAGGGGGTCAACAGGGTTGTGTTTCTTCTGGAGGCCCCGGGGAAGAATCCATTTCCTGGCCTTTTCCAGCTTCTAGAGGCGCCTGCATTCCTTGGCTCATGGCCACATCACATCATCTGACTTCTGCTTTTGTTGTTCCATTGCCATCTCTCTGACTCAGACTGTCCTCCCTCCCTGTGATTACACTAAACCCGCCTCAGTGATCTAGGATCGTTTCCCCATCACAAGACCCTTAACATAATCACATCTGAAAAAGCCCCTTTTCCGAGTAAGGTAACATATTCAGAAGTTCTGTGGATTAGGATGTGGACATCTTAGGGGGTCATTATTCTGCTTCCGTATGAAGAGTGTTCTAACTTAAAGGATGGTTTTGCTCCTTTTGAGAGAGGAATCATGGGAAATGAAGTTCTATTAGTCCCAGGGACCACTGTGGGATCAATTGTGGAGAGGAAACAGAGTCATTAAAGGAATGACCTATATTGCTCAAGGAAGTTCATGTGGGAATGAAAATGAGAACACTATCTAATACCTGCATTAGGTTTCACTCTTTTGCACTCCTTATCTTATTCGTTACTTCAACTTATTGGGGGTGTACCATTATCACCCCAATGTGTAGAAAAAGATGTAGAGTCTACAAAAGTCCGAGTTACTTGCCCAAGATTGCATCTGTCAGAAGTGGTAGGGCCTGAATATAAATTGATGACTGAATGTGAATCTTTCTCTTTTATGGTGAGTTTAAATATTTCAGAATCATGGAAGCAGAAGTCCCAGATGATGCAAGGAAAGGACAAGAAAAGGAAATAAAAGGTATATAGATTGGGAAGGAAAACATCTGTCTTTATTTGCCGACGACATGAATGTCAATGTAGAAAATCCACAGGAATCTACCAAAACGCCCTCCTGGAATGAATAAGCAATTATAGAGGGGTTGCAGGATACAAGAATAAACACAAAAGCCAATCATTTTCTTTTTTTAATGTTTATTTATTTTGACAGAGACAAAGAGAGGAGAGAGACAGAGAGAGAGAATGAGCAAACATTGAGGGGTGGCAGAGAGAGAGGGAGAGAGAATCACAAGCAGGCTCCACGCTGTCAGCACAGAGCCCGATGCAGGGCTCAATCTCATGACTGTGAGATCATGACCTGAACCGAAATCAAGAGTTGGATGCTTAACCGACCAAGTCACCCAGGAGCCCCACTTTCTTATACACCAGCAATGAACACATGGAATTTGAAATTAAAGACACAATGCCATTTACATTAGCACTCCAAGAATATATACAGGTATAAATCTAACAAGATATGTATAAGATCTATATGAAGAAAATTATAAAACTCCAATGAAAGAAATCCAAGAATTAAATAATAAAGGTATTCCATATTCATGGATAGGAAGACTCAATATTGTCCACATGTCACTTCTTCCCAATTTGATCTATAGATTCAATCTTAATTAAACCTCAGCAAGTTATTTTATGGATACCAACAAATGGTTTCTGAAGTTTATACACAGGGGTAAAAGATCCAGAAAAACCAAGATAATACTAAAAAAGAATGAAGGTGGGGAACAGACACTACCCAACTTCAAGACTTACTATAAATCTACAGTAATCAAGATAGTGTTGTATTAGTGAAGAAATAGACAAATAGATTAATGAAACAAAAGAGGAATCCCAGAAATAGAACCACACAAATATAAACTGATTTTTGGCAAAAGAACAAAGGAAATACAATGGAGCAAAATAGTTCTTTCAACAAATGGAGCTGAAAAACTGACATCCACATGCAAAAAAAAAAAAGTCAGTCTAGACACAAACCTTATACACTTCACAAAAATGACCTTGAAGTGGGTCATAAACCTCAAGAAAAGGGCAAAACTAATTATTAACCTCCTAGAAAATAATGTAGGAGAACACATACACGACTTTGGTTTGACAATGGCTTTTAGGTACAATACCAAAAGCATGATGCATGAAAGAAAGAATTGATAAGCTGAACTTCATCAAAAGTAAAAACTTCTGCTCTACAAAAGACACTATGAAGGGAGTGAGAAGATAAGCCACAGGCTGAAAGAACACATTTGCAAAAGAGACAACTTTTTTAATGTTTATTTATTTATTTTGAGAGAGAGAGTGAGAGAGAGAGAGCACTCTTCTGCAAGAACAGAAGGGCAGAGAGAGAAAGAGAATACCAAGAGAGCTCTGCATTGTCAGTGCAGAGCCCGACACAGGGCTCGATCTCTCCAACTGTGAGATCATGACCTGAGTCAGAATCAAGAGCCAGACACTTAACCAACTAAGCCACCCGAGTGCCCCTGCGAAAGAAACATCTGATAAAGAACTGCTACTCAAAATACACAAAGAACTCTTAAAATTCAACAATAAGGAAAAAGATGACCTAATTTTTAAAATGGGCCAAAGACTTTAACAGACACCTCATTAAGGAAGGTATATTGATGGCAAATAAGTTAAGATGCTCTACGTCACATGTTGTCAGGGAAATGCAAATGAAAACACTGAGACACCACACACACCTGTCAGAATGGCCAACATCTAGAACACCACCACCACCAGAAACTCTCATTCATTGGTGGTGGGAATGCAAAATGGTACAGCTCCTTTAGAAGACAGTTTCTGGTTTCTTATAAAGCTAAAACATACCCTTTCCATGTGGTCCAGTAAACATGCTCCTTGGTGTTCACCAAAACGAGTTGAAAACTTACGTTTGCACAAAAACCTCTACATGAATGTTTATAGCAGCTTTATTCATAATTGTAAAAATGGGACAATCAAGAATCCTTCAATGGGTGAATGAATAAATAAACTGTGGTACATCCAGACAATAGAATATTATCCAGCACTCCAAAGAGTTGAGCTAGCAAGCCATGAAAGTACCTGGAGGAAACTGAAACGCATACTACTAAATAAAAGTAGCCAATCTGAAAACACTACATACAGCATGATCACGACTATATATAATTCTGGAAAAAGCTAAACTGTGGAGACAGTCAAAAGATCAATGGTTGGCAGGGCTGGGGAGGAGGCATAAGTAAGCAGAGAGTGGTGGAAATACTCTAATGGTGGATACATTTCACGATCCATTTGTCCAAACCCATAAAAGGCACAACACCAAGAGTGAACCTTAACATACACTATGGGCTTTAGGTGATGATGATGTGTCAGTGTAGGTTTACCAGTTGTAATGAAGGTACCACTCAGGTGGGAGATGATGATAATGGGTGTGCCTAAGCAGGTGTGGAGCAGGGATGTCTGGGAATCTCCTCCTCTCGATTTTTCTGTGGCCCAACAACTAGTCTAAAAAAGAGTCTTAAGATGATCGTGAAAGAAGATCCTTCCCATGGAAAGGAGGCATTTTTCATTAGCACTTTGCAGAGGAATGACCTTACTGGAAGGAACCATTAGGTCAAGACCCTCAGATACTGGCACGATGCATTTTGCCTGTGATACAAAGGTCTGTAAGCCCATGATCCATGACGCCAACAATTTCCTGCTGATTCCTCTTAGTCTAAATCAGTCTGACAACGTGAACTCTCTGTTTCGTGTGCTCTTTAGATCCAGTCTTTTCACAGGACCATGCTTCATGATGTAAGCTGCAGACAATGCAAGTTTGTAAAGTATGATTAATGTGCCATGTGTCAGTGAACGGACCAAAGGTGGTGTGTGTGCGTGCTCTAATATGGTAGGATGTCCTTCCAAAAGTTCAGGGCTCTGGGGCTCCCTTCCCTACAGAGAAGAGGAGGGGAAACACAGCTCCACCGAAGAAAAGGAGGAAAATCAAAGGAAAATTTACACAGGATGAAATATTTTCATGATCCAAAAAGATAAGCAATGTTGGAATGAAAAGAAGAAAGGAGGCAAAGAACAAGCGTGAGCTGCCGTGAGACCAGCACTGGCTTCTCCTCTCTTTTCTCTGGAAAGAAGTAAAGACGCCTGATGGCTCCTGGGTCCATACAGAACCCAACTCACAGGTGCTGCTCACCATCTATGTACCGGGTCTCAAACGAATGCAGACTCCAGGATAAACCACAAATGTGTGGGCTAGTGGTCCTACTCAATGCAGACTCCAGTTGTAAGAGTTCAGCTTCTCTGCGTTCTAGTTTCATTCTGGCAGTGCTGAGCCAGCCCATGACTAGATCCAGGAGGGACCTGGCCACACGAGCCGGCACAAGGGAAAGGACCAAGTAGGGGACCTCCCCAAGGCCGCTTCCAAGAGCAGAATCATAGCCAGGGCGAGTGTGGTCCAGTGCTCCAAGGATCCCCTTGGAGTAGGGTGCCTATTTAATTTATTATTCAAAATGACATTTTTGAGAGTGAATGAGAATGCTCTCATACTCACACCGGGATGTGATTCACACTACCCATGAGGTGCCAGTCCCGTGTTGGTGCTGGAGATAGAAGAGGAGGAACAAGGACAGACTGGGGCTCCCTACGGATATGCCTGAGTCACCCTCTGCATGGACAGAGGTGGACAGGGCTCTGTCCATAGGTGTCCTGGATAGGATGCACAGTGTAGGGGTAGGAGGCACTTTATGATACTAGATTTTGGTGGGAAGGAATTCGCATTTGGAAAATCCCAGGAGTCCCACCTTTAAGAACTTATAAATTATCTCTCCCTAAGACTAGTGACATTATTCTGACAGAGAGACTCATCAGGTACAAGTTGAAGAAAAGCTCTTGCAATGAGTGATTGAGAAGATGACCTCACGGCTTCTGCTGGCCATGCACAGTCACGGCCTGGTGAGGCAACCACGCCGCATATCTTCATGTGTGTGGGACAGTGGCCAGCAGGAGGGCAGCTGTGGTGAGGCCTCATTTGGAGAGGCCTTCAGGATTCAATGAGGGGAGTTCTCTTTCTGCTTGTGTTGTAAAAAGCGCACGAGAACATGTCCTCTCCTCCAACCATGAGAAGAAGGCAGGTAGTCTACAGGATCAAAATTAGTCTTCAGTCCCCGGATAGCTGAGGTCACAAGGCAATGGGTAAACTAAATTGCAAAGTGTGACAAACCTCCTGAGGAGCGTCGGGGCACATGGGTGAGTTCACGTTGGGTAGAGCATCGAAGGATGTACTTACCAAACAAGCAGGCAGAAAAGAAACTGCTGAAATCCAGTGGTTGCTTTCCTTTTTTTTTTTTTTTTAATTTGACAGAGAACAAGCCAGGGAGGGCAGAGGGAAAGAGAGAATCCCAAGCCCCGGATATGGGACTGCATCCCACGACACTGCGATCATGACCTGAGTCGAAATCAAGAGTCGGACACTCAACCGACAGGGCCACCCAGGCGCCCCAGAAATCCAGTGAGTTCTTAAATGCTGAATGTAGGAGTACTGGGTTGAAGGGCGGCCCCCTAGAAGCTCTACCCATGTCCTGATCCATGGAATCTGCTACCCTACTTGGAAAAAGGGTCTTTGCAGATGTAATAGTTACAGATCTTGAGGTGGAGATCAGCCTGGATTGTTCGAGTGAGTCCTGAACCCAGTGACAAGTTTCTTTATAAGGCACACAGAGGAGGGGAAGGACACAGAGGCAAAGGTGACGAGGGGCCGGGGCCAGAGGCAGAGACTGGAGTTGTGTAGGTACAAACCCGAGGATGCCAGCAGGTGCCAGAAGCTGGAAGAAGAGCATCTAGAGAGGGGTCTCCGTGGGGGGCACGGCCCGCCTTCATCTCAGACTTCTGCCTCCAGGGCTTTGAGAGAATAAATTTCTGTTATCTCAAACCACAAAGTGTGTGGTGATTTGTCACAGTGGCACTACGAACGAGTACCCTGTGCTGACATGACAGCGGAGACTGCCTGATAATTCCAGGCACAAGGGGAGTCTGTGCTCAATCACCAACTTTTTTCTCTGGGCCTCTACTGCTTACTTTCAAGAAAGATCAAGGACAGGGAAACAGACCTGAGAATGTTCTCAGCGAGGCACAGGGACGATTCTCCTCCTGCTTCAGGGAGTCTTCTCTGCTGTGGAGCAAAGGCCAAGCTGGGACAGAGCTGGCCCCCAGGGCCCAGGAAGAGATGGTCTGCCTCAGGGGAGAGGAAGGGGCACCATCTCCCCTGGGAAAGCAAAACGGACACTTTTCAAGACCGATGAAACCTGAGTGAATTGATTCCCTGCCTACTTGCACCACAAAGAAATATTAGAGGAAGTTCTTCAGGCAGACACGGTATGAGATCAGCAGTATAAGGCACATATTTGGATCTACGCGAATGGATGAGGACTCTCAGAATTGGCAAAAATGGGTGAACGTAAAATTATATTTTAATCTTTTTCAAAGATAATCAATTATCCAAAACAAGTAATAACGTGTGGTAGAATTTAAAACATGTATAGACACAAAAACACAAACAGTAAGAAGGTAGAAATGGGGGAGGCCCTGGGGGGGGGGCTCAGTCAGTTGAGCTTCTGACTTTGGCTCAGGTCATGATCTCACCGTTTGTGGGTTCGAGCCCCGCGTCAGGCTCTGTGCTGACAGCTCGGAGCCTGGAGCCTGCTTCTGATTCTGGGTCTGCCTCTCTATCTCTGCCCCTTCCCTGCTCACTCTCTCTCAAAAATAAATAAACATTAAAAAATTTTTAAAAAGAAGGCAGAAATGGAAGCATACTGTTGTTGACAGTATTTAAAGATAGATTGCGGTAAAGATGCTTAGTGAGATCTCCAGGACAACCATGTGTGGGAGGGAGAGATTGTAGAAATAAGCCAAATGGAAGGTAGAAGTGAATACACAAAAACATTTAATAAATCTAAAAGAAGGCAAGAAAATAGGAAAAAAGGAACAAGGTACAGATGGAATAGATAGAAAACAAACAAGATATAGATTTAAATTCAACCATATAACTGCTGACATTGAATGTAATCTCTCCATTTAAACATCAGAAACCAATACTGGAAAGAAAGCAAGATCCAACTATGTGCTTTACAAAGCTTTTTAAGATACAAAGACAGCGAGGTTATAAGTAAAGGGATAGAATAAGATATTACATGTAAATACTAATCAGAAGAAAGCTGAAGTGGTTCTATCAGTATCAGAAAGACTAAAATTCAGAGTAAGAACCATCACAAGGAGAAAGCAGAGAGAGGAGCATTTCAAACTGGTTCACTGGTCAGTTCATCAAGAAGTCATGGAAATTCTAGTTGCCCCCGCTGACGAAGCTTCAAATGCATAAAGCAGAAGCTGAGAGTAGTAAGACGAGAAACGGACAAATCCACCATGGTGGTTGGAGATCTCAGCTCCTCTCTCCGTAACTGATAGGGAACAACACATACAAAGTCAGTAAGGCTGTAGAGGATTTGAAAAGCAGTATCGGCCAACGTGACCTAACTGGGCATGTTTCAGAATGCTCCAGCCAATGTTATTTGAAAGTGCACACAGAATATTTGTTGAGATGGAACATATTCTGAGCCATAAACCAAACACAATAAGAGTAAAAGGGTTTAAATAGCACAAAGTACATTTTCTAACCATGGTGCAGTTAACCCAGAAATCAACAGAACAATACTTGAAAAATCCCAATATTTAGCTATTAAACAGTAGGCAGTCCTTAGGTCAAAGAAGAAATACAATATAAATGAGAAAAATATTGGAATTAAAAAATGAAAATGAAAATACAACATATCAAAATCTGTAGGCTGCAGGTGAAGAAGGGCTTAGAGGTCAGCTTATATCATTAACTACTTGCATTGGTAAAGAGGAAAGAAATCAGCTGCCTCCATTTCCATCTTACTGAACTATAAAAAAGGAAAAGAGCAAATCAAATCCAGAGCGAGCAGAAGGAAGGGAATAATGATAATACCAGAAGTAAACAAAATAGAAACAGAAAAACAGCAGGAAAAAAAATCAGTGAAGGTAATCAATTGATAACCACTTATCCAGGCCAAATAAGAAAAAAGAAAGAAAACAAGGTACAGATATTAGAAATGAGGCAGATTGAAAATGAAAGGGATGATAAGAGAAGATTATTAAAACCTCACAGTAATAACATGTGTAACTCAGACGAAATGGACACTTCCTTTAAAGACACAAGCTGCCAAAATTCTCCCAAGAAGAAGCAGATGACCTGAATAAGTCTACATCTAATATAGAAACTGAATTTATCATTGACTTAATTCTTTGGATTCCACAAAGAAAAGCATAGGCCTGTGTGACTTCGTGGACACATATCACCAAACATTTAAGGGAGAAATAACACAAATTTACACAATCTCTTCCAGAAGATAGTAGTGGAGGACACACTCCCCAACCCATTTGGTGAGGCCAGTGTTACTCTGTACCCCAACCAAGGAAAGGTATTATGAAGAAAAAAAAATAAACAGACCAATAAACCACATTAGATACAAAGCCCCTTAACAACATATTAACAGCTTGAATCAAGCAATATACAGAAAGGACAGCATATCATGTGTAAACAGGGTTTATACCAAGGATGCAGGTTTTTTTGGCATTTAAAAATCAATGAACAACAACAACAAAAATCAGTTAATGGAATTTGCCATACTAGCAGACTAAAAAGAGAAAACAGTATCACCAACTCAAATAGATGGAGTCTGGTAAACTTCAATATTTATGCACCGTTGAAACTCTTAGAAAGCTAAAAATAGAAGAGAGCTTCCTCAACCCGATAAAGATAATCCATGAAACACCTCTATCTAACATCATACTCAGCGGCAAAAAAACTGAAAGCTTTCCCTCTGCAGGTGAGACAAAGGCAAGGATTTCCACTCACTGTTTTTTTCAACCTTGGGCTGAAGGTCCTACTCCATGCAATAAGCATGAAAATTCAACAAAAGACACATAGATAAGAAAGAGTGGAAACAACTTACAGACAACAGGATTGTTGATGTAGAAAATCCCGAAGAATTTACACATAAAAAGCTCCTAGAACAGGGAGTGAGTTTAACATGGCCATAAGATCAAATATCCGCGTACAATAGTCAATGCAATGTCTATATACTATCAATGAACAATTCAAAACCAAGAAACTTTGAAAGTTGTATTTACAATGGTGCCAGACCAACACGCAGAACATAAATAAATGCATAGATATAAATCTACCAATATGTGTACCAGATCTGTTTGCTGAGAAGTGCAGAATACTGGTGAAATAATGAAATAAACCCTACATAAATGCAGATACTCCAAGGGCGTGGATTCAAAGACTCAATATTGTTAAGATCTCACCAAACTGAGCTGTAGATTCAGTGTAATCTCAGTCAAAATACCAGCAGGTTTTTTTTTTTTTTTGGTAGAAATTCAGATTCTAAAGTTTACATGAAAATGTGAAGGACCTGGAAGAGTCAGGACAACTCTGAAATCAAAGAGCAAAGCTAGAAGACTCCCACTACGTTACTTTAAGACTCACTTTAGAATCACAGAAACCAAGGGGCACCTGGGTGGCTCAGTCGGTTGAGCATCCAACTTCGGCTCAGGTCATGATCTCTCAGTCTGTGAGTTCGATCCCCGCGTCGGGCTCTGTGCTGAAAGCTCGGAGCCTGGAGCCTGCTTTGGATTCAGTGTCTCCCTCTCTCTCTGCCCCTCTCTCACTTGCACTTGGTCTCTCTCTATCTCTCTCAAAAATAAATAAACATTAAAAAAAGAATCACAGAAACCAAGACAGTGTGTTATTAATGTAAAGACAGGCGTGCATATTAATGGAACAAAATACAGAGTCTAGAAATATTCTCACACATGTACACTCCCTTGATTTTTGACCAATTTGCAAAGAAAATCAATTGGGAAAGAATAGTCTTTTCAGTAGTGGGTACTGGAACAATTAGACATCAATATGCAATAGAAGTAAACCCAACTATTACCTCACAGTGTGTATAAAAAGTAACTAGGGGCTCCTGGGTGGCTCAGTTGGTTGAGTGTCCGACTCTTGATTTTGGCTTGGGTCATGATCCCCAGGGCTCGTGGAATCGAGCCCCAGGTTGGCTCTGTGTGAATGTGGAGCCTGATTAAGATTCTCTCTTCCTCTTCTCCCCTCCGGATCCCACTCTCTCTCTCTCTGTCTCTCAAAAAAAAAAAAAAAAAAAGTAACGAGATATGAATCACATGAATCCTGAATACTGGAGCTAAAGCAGTAAAAATTCTAGAATATGTAGAAGACCTTTTTGACATTGAGTCAGGCAAAGATTTCTTAGATGTGATACAAGAAGCACAAACCATAAAAAAGTAATAAATTTGACTTCATTGAAATTGAAAGCTTTGGTTCTTTGAAACACACTGTTAAGAAATGAAACAGCAATATGAAAACTGGAATAAAACATTAGCAAAATGCATATTAAACAAAGAACTTCTATCCAGAATGGATGGCAAAAAATTTCTTACAATTCAATAGTAAAGAGACAAATGACCGAATCAAAAATGAGCAAAATATTTGAACAGACACTTCACCAAAGAAGACACACAAATGACAAGTAAGTGCATTAAAAGACGTTCATCAAGTCTGGAAATACTTAAAATGTGGAAAACTAAGAAGGCACTCAGAAAATGACAGGGCCATAGCCAAGGAAGGAGGAGCTGGTGTGAAGGGGTCTCGGTGACAGAGTGGGGACAATTGGAACAGTCAAATCAACAGTGGTAGCATTAGATCATGACCCACAGTGTCAAGTAAATACCCTCGAGTCAGTACCAGTACACATAAACATTGAATAAATAAATGGGGGAGAAGACACTGCCCTTCCTCACAGTGGAATTCTAATTAATAATTGTACAAGACATAAGGGAAATAGAAAATCACTGTTATGCAAATAATATGATAATAATTGCAGGCAGGAAGCATAGATAGATGCTAGAGTTGCTGAGTGAAAACAATGAAGAAACATGGGATTTTGCCTAGTCTCTGTGCGTCTCCCCACAAGATAGTTACTAATTTGGAATGAGTAATTTGCTTGCAAAGGAAAAAGTGACCTGACAGTGGAGAAATGTGGTAGATGCCACTGGATTGAGGGATCACACATCGACGTCATGCATCACTCCTGTGGTATTCTTGCCCCACATGCACAGACGCTGTCTAGTTATAAGGAGACATCAGAAGAGGTCACTTTGAGGGACATTCTTTAAAATAACTGACGGGAACTCGTCAAAAGCGTTGAAGTCAGGAAAGCCAAAGAAAGAGGAACTGTCACAGGTTAGAGAAAATCAAGGAAATCTGACAGCTAAATGAGAGGTGGGAGCCAGGACTGGATCCTGGACAAGAAAAGGAAGACTAGTGGGAAAACAGGCAAATCAGTGTCTAGATTGGTTAGTTCATGGAAGTGTACCAATGCCCATGTCCTGGTCTCCACAACCACACCCTGGGTTTGTAAGATTAGAGGAAACGGAATCGAAGGCAGAGGGGACTCTGGGCAACTTTTATGTGGATCCAAAGTTGTTTCAGAGTAAGAATAACATTTGGTAGGAAAAAAAATGCCAACTTGATGAGTCATTATGGAAAGATTCTTTAAAACCACAATGAGATACGATGCACCTACTGGATGGCTGAAATGGAGGAGGCTGAAAGTAGCAAGTGCTGACGGAGACGTAGAGGAGCGGACTTTGTTTTTTCGTTTCTTCATCTTGGTGAAATACACTCCGATGATTCCTGTCTGTGTCTGTGCAGGTGTTTCCAGATGAGATTAGCATCTGAAGTGGTAGAGAAAAGCGGGTGGCTCTTCCCCATGTGGGTGGGCCTTGCCCAATCAGCTGAGGGCCTGGACAGAACAAAGAGGTGGGGGAGGGGAGGAATTAACTTCCTTTGCCTCCTGTCCTCACACTCAGACTGAAACGACAGCACCAGCTTTCCTGGTCTCCAGCTTGCAGATGGCATACCGTGGCAGTTCTCGACCCTCATAATTGCTTTAGCCGATTTCTCGTAATGAATATCTTTGGATGTATACATACGTCCTGTTTCTCTGGAGATGACTATTACGGACACATAACATAAAATCTGCCATTAGACAATTACCACATTCATAGTGTTCTGCAGCCATTTCTATCACCTAATTCCAGAATATTTTATCATCCCAATGGAAACCCTATACCCGTTAAACAGTCACTTCCTATTCTGCCCCTCGACCCCCCCCCCCCCAAAATAAAATGTTCCTGGGATTTATTTACTCAGTAGGACACACAGACAGAAATGATTGTCATGAAGGAAGAGGTTTTCACACTCACAGATCTATAGAAACAGAAGCAGGGCATGCCATGCAGGGCCACAAGGGGAAGCACCAGGGTCAGCCAGGAGGCAGAACTGGGCAGGGGGACATGGGCAAGAGCCTTTATTATGTTTTTTTCAAGAAAGGCAAGGTGAGGCTGGGTCAAAAAGCTGGCCAGTTGGGCTTGGATAGTTTAATACTTGAGCAGGCTCTGGTCCATCGAGAAGGTTCCTACTTGTCAGTAACTGGCCCTGGGTGATTTGGAGCAAGGAACACTTTGCAGACCC
Source organism: Panthera onca (assembly GCF_046562875.1). Classification (NCBI taxonomy): domain Eukaryota; kingdom Metazoa; phylum Chordata; class Mammalia; order Carnivora; family Felidae; genus Panthera; species Panthera onca. The sequence continues at coordinate 2,670,024 of NC_138346.1, read as the reverse complement.
GGAGTCTGATAAAAATGAGGTGTGTGTGGGGGGGATGCCCTCAGGGTGTTGGGTTTGCACATCAAAGGTGTACCTACTCTCAGGCAAGTTGTTTGCCATCTTCAGGAATCTGCTAACTCTCTGGGAGGGGCAATCCTCCCCGCCTGAGGTCCCCGAATGTCAAAGCATCATAAAATACAGAAAATTAAAAAAAAAACGTGATTAGTAACACCTCCTCCTCCCACCCCCTGACAACTACTAATCTGCTTTCTGTCTCTACAAATTTGCCTGTTCTGGACAATCCATGTGAACGAAACCCTGTGACATGTAACCTTTTTTTTTTCCTGGCTTCTTTCATCTAGCACAATGGTTTCAAGTTCCGTCCATGTTGTTGCATGAGTCAGCACCTCACTCCTTCATATACCTGAATCATAATCTGCTGTAGGGTTGCACCACACTTTATTTATCTGACCGTCCACTTGGGACGTTTGGGTTATTTCCATATTTGGGCCATTGTGAATAATGCTGCCGTGAACACTTGCGGACAAGGTTTTGTCTGAACACCTGTTTTCAATTCTTTTGAGGATGGACTCAAGGGTAGAGTTGTTGGATCTTATGGTCATGCTATATTTAACTTTTTGAGGAGCCACCAAACTGTCATTCACACCCCCTGTGCTATCCTACATTCCCACCAGCAAAGCACGAGGATTCCGATGTCTCCGCATCTTTGCCAACACGTATGAGTTTCTATTTTCTGATCATAGCCATCTGCAGCTGAACCTTTATGCATCATTGGTGGGACACAGCAGATGATCCAGCCATTCTGGAAAGCAGCTCGCCAGTTTCTCCCAAAGTTAAGCACACACGTACATAGGACTCCGTGATCTTGCTCCCAGAAATTTACCTGAGGGAGAAGGAAACATGTCTAAACAATGACCAGAATGCAGCTTTTTTTCACAAATCTCCAAAGCCTGGAAACAACCTGAAGTTCCATCAACTGACGGCTGGATAAACAAACTGTGGTGTCATATAATAGGACACTCAGCAATAAAAAGGAATAAATGTCGATACATGCAACAATGTGGATGAATCCTAAAAGCAATATTCTAAGTGTAAAAAGCCAGACACGAAAGACTATGTCCTGTGTGACTTCATTTTTATGACTTTCTGCAAAAAGCAAAACAGGAACATAAATTAGATCAGTGGTTGTTATTGGCTGGGTAGGGGGCGCAATTGACTGCACAGGGCACCAGGGAACTTTCTGGAGTGATAGAAATGTTCTTGATTGTGAAGGTGGTTCCATATTTGCCCAAAAGTAACCAATTTTAAACTTAACATGGGTACATTTCAGTGTAAATGTATTATGCCTTGAAAAATGGCTTGATTACCTGAGACCCATTTTTCTACCCCATACTTAAAAACATTTTTAAAATGTTTATTTATTCTTTGAGAGAGAGAGAGAGAGCACATGAGCAGGAGAGGGGCAGAGACAGAGAGACACAGAATCTGAAGAAGACTCCAGGCTCTGAGCTGTCAGCACAGAGCCTGACATGGGGCTCGAACTCATGAACCCTGAGATCATGACCTGAGCTGAAGTCGGATGCTTAACCAACTGAGCCACCCAGGTGCCCCTCCATCCCGTACTTTAGACATATACTCTTCCCTGATTTAGTTTGTGGAACATACTTGAGGAGGGTCTCCCTGTCTTAAGTCATGCAACAAGAAAGGTAGAGGAAGTTGTGATCACATGGGAAACGAGGGGCGGGTTCTGTTTGTGTTTTACTAAATGTTACCAAATCCTTCACCTTCTCTCTTCTCTTCCCCGCAACAATGCTTCCTTTTCATGGAGCTGACCATTCCCCTTAAATTGGAGCATTAAAACAAATCTAGTTATTTGAAGATTCCCATGTCTTGTATTGTTATTGATGAGGTATCAGAATACTACTTGTGGAACTTCCCTAGAAGAAAATACAATATTCCAGATTCCTTACACAAATAAGTTTTAAAATGGAAAATTAGTGCAATCATTTTATTTCTCTGAAATTGCAAACCTCCGTACAGCCCAAATAGGAATGATCATGGTATGAAGTGCTCAGTCGTGAGCTAGCTGCCCGAGGTAGAGGATCGACACCAATCATACGCCCGGAAAGATACAACACAGTTTACACACGGAATATTCCTGTCTGGCTCAGGGAAATAAAGGTGCTACTTTCATGCTTTGGTACTGGTGCTCATTAATTTTTCCTCAAGGGGGAAAAAAGAATCGGTCACACAAATAAAATAAAGCTAGCTAGTTTCACTTTATTTTCAGAGTTTAGATAATATCTCCCAGGAGGTTAGGCACGAGAGCCTTTTTGAGGGGGAGGAAGGAAAAGTCATCAGGGCCAGAGAGGAAAGACGGGATTACAGAGAGAAGCCTGGACCAGGCGGGTCTCACAGCCCCGCAGCACTTCCCGTGCCCCCCACCCCCCATTTCCCTCCAGGGGGCTCCTGGGTTGTTACTTATTCGCCTTCTTTGGGAAGATAAAGAAATAAAGTCAGAAAATGGAGTCAAGTGGAATAATGAACAGTCTTTTTAAAAATGTGTAGCCTAGAGAAGTTATGTCTCACCCCATATCCCCACGTAAACACACACACATGCACACACACACGAACACACTCACATGTACACATGTGCACACACATTCACACTCGAACACAATCACATGCACATACAAGCACATGCACACACGTATACACACAAACGCACTCACATGCACACATGTGCAGACGCATGAACACACACGAACACACGAGCACACACACACACATCTCTCCCACGAATACACAATCACATGCACATACATGCACATGCACACATACACAGGAGCATACATGCACACAAACATTCCCACATGCACACACACGAATACACAATCACATGCACAAATGCATATGCACACACACATGCACACACGAACACACTCACGTGTGCACGCACACACACATGAACACAACCACGTGCACACACATTCCCACGTGCACACACGAATACACAATCACATGCACACACGAGTACACACACGCGTTTCCTTCTTTAAACGCGGACATCCAATTGCTCTCTGTCCTGGTCCCTTGGGAGAGCTCTGCGTTGCGGCTCCCCCTGCTCTGGTGACCTCCATAAAAGAGAAATTTGCCATGCACCCAGAGCCATCCCCCGGACAGACTCCTTCCATGTGTTTTTATGTTCAAGATATCATCAGAGTTTTAACAGACAAGTTTGATGGCAAGTTTAGTCCTTAAAACACTGAAGATCAAACCTATATGTTTATTTCGGTAGGTGTTCAGGACTTAAGTAAAAATTTCAACGAATGAATTGAAAGTTTTCTGAAGGACATTTTAAAATGTTTATATGGTCTTAATTTAAGATCTGCCAGAGCTCAAAAGTGTCGTGTGGCAGACAGACCATAATTTCTAATTATAAAGTATTCGGGACGATAAATTCACATGACCTTTTCAGGAAAGTTTATGGCCAGGCCACAATGGGGCAGGGACTTTATGAGGGGTCAGGGCATGTGCGGTCACCAAAAGCTCCCCTGCACATTATTTAGGCAGATTAAGGAAAATCACACTCCCCAAGGCTTGGAAGTGCCCCCCACCCTTTCTAAAACACCGCTAAATATCGGAGTGTGGCACGCAGCTTAAGTTCCCAAACAGATTTCAGTTTCTAGACATCGTTATGTTAAGGAAACCTTGAGAATCATTCACCCAACCCATTTTTTTTTCACAAGAGGGGAAACTGAGTCCCACGGAGAGGAAAGGGTGCCATCCCCTGGTCGTGGACAGAAAGCAGAATCCTAACTCCTCTCCATCCCGCTCTGTTTCTGCCCTTCTGCCCAGCCTGGTTGTGGTTGAGTTTTTACTTTTTTTCCTTACATGATAAAGTAGTTTATCACGATAAACTTGGGCCAGAGAGGAAAGACGGGATTATAGAGAGTTCGTGTGTGTGTGCATGAGTGTGAATGTGTGTGCACATGTGTAGATGTGAATGTGTTCATGTGTGTGTATGTGTGTGTGTTTATCGTTCCTAACACGATAAAGTTTAGATTCCAGTTTTTAACGAGTGTATCTCAAAACAGAAGCATAATTATAGACAGCAAGAGGAGAAATGGGTGTATGGAACCTCCCTGCTTAATTCCAAACCTAATTTGGGGGGATTCAGAATCATGGTAACAGAAGTCAAATCCTGCAGCTTCTCCCTCTTAAACCCTCCTTTGCCCTGCCCCTGCCCCACCTCGGCCCTGACCTTCTTCACTTTCTCAGTTCCCTGGTTCTGTGGTTCCGTGGTTCCCTATTTCCCGGGTTTTATGGTTCTGTGGTTCCATGTTTCCATGGATCCCTAGTTCTGTGGTTCTGTGGCTCCCTTGTTCCCTGGTCCTACGGTCTATGGTTCCCTAGTTTCCCAGGTCTGTGGTTCTATGGTTCGCTGGTTCCTGTTTTCCCAGTTCCATGGTTCTGTGGTTCCCTGGTTCCTCTGTTCATTGGTAGGCTGGCTGGGCTTTTGCAACAGCCTCTTAGTCGGCTGTTATCTTTCAGCTGTTCCCATAATAAAAGCTGGTCATGACGTCTTTCCTTAGACCCCTCCTTTGGTTCGCATTGCCTCCACAAGGAAATCCAAACTCAGTAGCTGGTCCTATGAGACCCTTGAGAGCCTGGCCTCACTCAAGCTTCCTCCGTGGTGCCTCTGCACACCACAGCGGACTCCCCTTGTTCGTGGGTCCCGCGTCTCTCCCAGTGGGAACTCCCCCACCCACAGGGGCCCCCAACCTGCCCTTCTGGTCCCATCCCATCATGACAGCAAGCATACAACCCAGCTGGTTTATCAGGTCTCCCAGGCCCCAGGACACATGGGGAAAGCCCAGCCAGTCAGGGTCCCATGCCCGACTTCTCTGCTGGAACAAGAGGGAAGATTATATTTAATAAGCATTGCTGTTCCTGGAGGATATGACCCTACATGCCCGTCATCTTGGGGCACAAAGGACGACCCCTCTTGTACCAAGAGAGAGCGAGCTTCACACAGAGGGAAGCAGAGCTGAAGGACAGAAGGAGAAGAGACACAACAGCATTGAAACTCCTGGATCCAGCTAAGCCTGAAGCCAGCCTGAGCCTGAGCTTCCTCAGTAGTGAACCAACAGATTCCTTTTTTGTTAAGCAGGTTTGGGGTATATTTTTATCACCTGCGACCAAGGAGTACTGGCCACTGAGCCCCTGAGCTCTCAGCCACAGGGACATCCCCACTGCAGGGACACCACCGCGCTTCACCCCTCTGGGTCTTGACACATTTTTATCTCTTTGTCTGAACGCACTTCTCTCTCCTCTCATGGCCAACTTACTCCACCTTTGCTGATGTCTTTCCCGGCTCCCCACGCCCACCTGTCCCACTCGCCCAGGCTTCTCCGCAGTCTGGTTCATTCTCTTCTACGCCCCTCACGGGGCTGCACTCTGCATGCACTCTCTGTTTACGTGGCTCCTACTGCACTTCTTAGCACCCTATTCAACACAGAGTGAGACTTAATTTAAAGGCACTGAATAAATAATCTCCTGTATTTTGTTAATTTCTTCCTCCAGTGCACCACGAGGTGTATGCTCTTACTAGGGAGTAACCAGGGTACAGGGGTGAGGGGAGCCGTCCCCCACGAGTCCTACTTTCTGTCCATCCATCAGTCAACAGCCTCTGCTGGTCTCCGTCTGAAAGTGCGAGGTTTGGGGAGGAGAGGCTGGGGCCAGGGTGGGCGAGGGAGAAGGGAAGGCAGAAGATGTGAACGACAAATTTGAAGGTTAAAAACAAACAGGGCGGGACGGTGAGAACTTAACTACTTGAGCAAACTTCTATTCACATGATATTAAACCACGGAGATGAGGTCTCCATTCGGATAATCAGGACCTGCATTTCTTAGTTGCATTTCTTGCAAGGGAGTTGGGGGGTGGACAGCATGCCTTCCTGATTCGTGAATTAAAGTTAAGTGAAATTAAATCCAGCCTCCGCTAGAACAACAGTGGGTGGTAACCTCAGAATCCATGCAGTTGCAAGGCTTCTGGCAGGACCTGGAGGCAGGCCTGGGCGGGGGCAGAGGGTACCCAGCACCACCGGGCACACGAGTGCTTGTCGGTGGAATAGAATGGGGGAGGGAGGGGCTGGCTTTCACAGCCTGGGTCGCTAGGTGGGGTTTCGCTTCTGGCCCCAGCCTGCTGCATGTCACCGGGTCTCCTATCCTGAAGGGATCGGCAGGGAATAGTTGCCCATCAGAGCTGTGGAGGCCGAGGGACCCAGGGCAACCTGGCTACCAAGGCCCCCTGGAACCTTGCAAGGTGTGCAGGAAGAGGGCCAAGCTTCCTGCCTCCTGCTCTCTGCACCTGCATTTTAGCTCCTAAACAATGATCTCGAGCAATTTCCAACTGAAAACAACAGCTTGCGCATATCATTTCTGGTCTCTCCTTAAATCCCTATAAATTGGGCTAAAGGAACAGAAAAGGCGAAAACCTAGACTGCGAAGAAAACAGGAGAGGAGTCCACAGCGGGCTTGTCTGGGCAGGTGGAAGGAGGAGTGTCGACTGACTTAGCGGACCACAGAGACCAGAGCCCAGGTGGAGGGCACAGCCCGGAGAGCGAGCTGGCTGAGCCCCCCTCAGAAGCATCCCCACCTCTCAGCCAATGTCAAGAGCAGATGTGCCTGCTGGATTCTCCCCCCCCCCCCCCCCCACCACCAGCCCTTCCTGAGAGGCCAGGGCAGGCCTTCTCCCCAGCCCTGGAGGGAGCTGGATGTGACCCTGGAGAATCGAAGGCAGACAGGGCTCAGATCGGGGTGCCAGGCGGTGCTGAGAGGAGAGGAAGTGGGAGGGTCTGCACTGAAAACAGGCAAATGTGTGAAAATCCACATTCTGAATGGCCGGAGCTCAGCCTGGGCCTTTTCCCTCCCTGCACACCAGGGCCCTGGAGCCCAGGCCGAGGCTCTAGGGCAGGAGGTAGAAGAATGCCTCTCTGGAGAGAAAGGAAACAGTGACGAATACCGGGGCCCCCCAGATGTGACTGGGCCCCCGGCTGATTGTCCTAGAGTCAGTCTAGGAGCGAGAACAGAGAACAGGTTCCTTGACCAGCATGCACACACACGCACCTGCACAGGGCCTCACCTACACATACACACACACGCACACACAGGCACACATACAGGCACATCCACACATACGCACACAGGCATGCACACACACACGCACACACCTGCACAGGGCCCCACCTACACACAGACACACAGAGGCACACACACACGCACACACACACACAGAGCTGCCAATCAACTTTTCAAACTCTTGAATCTGGGCTTGGCCGTGTAATTGACATTAGCTCAGGGGCAGATTGGCAAATTCCATAGAGGCAAAGGCTGGAGAACGCTGTGGGTGAGTCCCGAGGACACAGTGAGAATGGGTGGAAGCCACCTGCTGTGGAAGCCACCTGGAGAGAGCAGAGTTGACGGCCTCTCAAGCGGATCTGTGACCAAAAGCGTCTCAGGCAAGGGGCACGAGGGGACCCCAGGCAGGGCTGACAAAACCCACCCAGCCGAACACAGTGCGCTCTGCCAGCCGGCTCAGGTGGGGCGAAGGCAAGGGGCGGCATGTTCAGTTGCTAAGTTCGTGCACTGTTCACCATGTGACAGTAGAAACGATGCCGCCTTGAAGGCTGTGAGGAAGCCAGCCAGGTGGCCGTCCCGGGGCGGACAGTTCCAGGTAGGCTCACGCAAGAGTCCAGGTGCTGTGTGGGGACAGGGGTGGAGTGAGCCCGAGCCCCAGGACAGGATATCAGGGCGGTGACAGGGCATTATCACTGTCACGCCGACCAGCTTTCCGGATCGCGGTAACCACAGGCTTTTACAAAAAGTGAGACAGGCCCTTTTGGGGTTCTGAGAACAGGAGCGTCAGACCGGACTGCATCTGTGTGACACCATTTAACCTGTCCAAGGAGCCTGCGCTGGATTCCTGGGCACTGGCCGCCGAGTCCGGAGGCTGGAGATTTGGTAGGAATCCCTCATGTTGGTTGGCATGGATGAGGTTTGCAAACTGATGATGTAATCCTACTGTTCCACCCTCATTTATTATCTGGGGGACATCTGAAGGACTTTGCTCATCAGCTCTTGTTACTCTGAAGTGTGATTTGGTAAGAAAGCCTGGCTAGGTGCTGCCTCTTTTCCTTCACTCCCCAGTTTCCAGAATCATGACTGCATTTCCCATCACCGGCCAAAGATGGCCAGTAAGTCTTTTATTTGACTAACATTATACACGCATGGATTTTTACCATTTGCTGTGTTTCTGCCCGTCACAGTTTTTGCTCTCACCGATGCCTACCCGGCACTATCTTTGGCCAATGGAGGCCTCTTTCGACGCATTCCCGAGTCCTGCCGTGACCGCTTCCGTGTTTTCTGGCGCAGGAAGATACCCTCCGCTCATCTCGCACATGTTTCCCCCACACCTGAAGTCAGCCATTTCTTCCAGGAGAGAACACTATCTGAGCCCTCGTGGCTCTCGTTGCCACCAGATGGATCAACCTTTCTAGGTCTTTCCAGTGGTCAGGGTCAGGAAATGCACTGTTTCAGAGATAACACATCACGAGTTCATACTGATACTCCAACATGGGACGCTCTTGCCTAATTTGTTTCATTTCATATTTGTATCTCTTTTCTTTCAGGCTGGAGATCTTGATTCCCACAGACGGAAACATACCAGGTGACGGGCGTTAGCTCACAGGTTCAGAATGACAACAGCAATATTGTCACCAGAAACATGAACGCTGAGGACACCTGAAGTCCTTTTTGCCTTTGCAGCGTATGCCGTTAGGGCTACAGAGTCAACTCCCGTGTTTACGGCCACCTTCAGTGATTCCTGTGCCCCGGGGGAGCCCCAGAGATGATACAAAATCGTCTACATTGTCTGATTCTGCTTTCGACTTTTAGGGTTTTTTAAAAAATATTTTTCATTCTGATTTAATTTTTTTATAACTATGTAAAACATCCGTATGATGCCAAAGTCAAATTTATAAACCAAAGTTTATGCGGAAGAACGTGGCTTGTGTCCCAGACCCCGACACCCTGTTCTCTCTCTCCCATTCTATTTATGCCATTTATTTCCACTGTGGCGTTTTATTGAAACGTGGTGTATATCCCAAGACAAAAAACTCATAAGGTGAGTTTGTTGCAAGAACAACTTTGATTTGATCTTAAAGGCACACAAGTGTGTCAAAGGACAACGTTGGCCCACATTACAAGTGAACGTTAACGCTGTCAAGAACCCGCACGTCCTGGGGAGGGCCCTAGTGCACCCCTTCCAGACCCCAGTCCAGAGGTGGGGGGGTGGGGGCTCGGGCAGGGCTCCTTTGTAGAGAATGGCCCGGCCTGCACTGGCTGGTCCACACGGGAAGTGACTTATCAGAGGCCACGCTAAACCTGCCAGGGAGCTGAGTAAGCAGGCTTGGGGCAGAGCTCGAGCTCACTTCCAGATCGTGCCGCAGCACTGGGGCTCCTGCCTTACTGCACCCGGAAAACAGTGGCTCTAGAACCACCCTGGAATCCGGGGTCTGCTGCCCTGGCAGGGCCACGCCTGCTGTGCTCCCTCCTGAAAACTGATGCTCACACCCAAACTCTAGGCATCCAGGGGACCACACACTGTGCTGCCCAGCAAAGCCAAACACATCCAGCACCAGACTACAGGACTGGGCAGAGTGGACGGCCCTCCTCCCCCTACACATGCCACCAGAGTGCTCCTGCAGCCCAGGGCCTGCCAAGGTCGGAGGAAGGTCATCTTGGCCTGCCATGCCCCGCAGTTTGAGAAGCAACAGAAGAACGATGGAAGGAGAGTGGGCACCCAGCTGCCACATGCACGGGGAGGAAGTGTTGAAATGGTAGAAACAGAATGTTGAAATGGTAGAAACAGAATGACCACCAACACTGGTCAGAGGCGCTTCTGAGTGATGTCTCAGGGGGACGTTCTTAAGGCCATTTTTGAAACGAGACTCTTGCCTATACGGGATGTGTGGCTTGGACGTTAGGTTTCAGCCCTTTGTCAGTGTGCCTCTAGCCTGCCTGGGTTACCGCTGCGATGTAGGCAGATGACTGACTCTTAGACCTGACTTCTAGAAGGTGTCCTGCTGCGGATCACCAGGAGGAGACAGAGATGGGGGCGGGGGGCGGGGCAGACTCCAAGGGCAGGATCTGCCGTCTCCAGCTTGGGGAGCCTCCAGCGTGGGGAGTCTGTCACGGGGCTGATTTAAGCTGGGCCAGCACGGGGGCCTGGGTCTTCGGCCTCCCCAGAGGTAGGGACACATGGAGTTGGAAAAGGGCAGCAGATCGCTGAGGTCCTGCGGTGAGCCAGGCAGAGGGTCCAAGGCGAGTCTGGGAAGGAGCAGCAAGCCCTGGAAAGCCTGTGCCTCGCGCCGGCAGGACGGGTGGGAAGCAGGCTTCCCTCTTGGCCTCTTTGGTTCCTCACATTTACTTTCTAAGCTTAGAGAACGATACAGAAAGCCAGATCAACTGCGGGCCTTCCCAGAGCAGGGGAAGGGGCGGTCTGGCGGGGTGGGGCTGCGCGAGCCGACTGCGCAGGACCCTTCAGTCACAGGATCATGAAGCCAGCGGGTGGGTCAGAAACTGCCAACGGCCACCTCTGTGCGAGGGCCTGAACTTCCCAGGCCTCTGCTCCGCTCACTGCTAGGGAAATGATCCCTTGAGCGGCCCGCGGGTTTCCTAACGCGGTGGTCGCGGCCCGCCCGGCGGCCCAGGAGCCGCGGAGGCCCAGCGCTCCGCCGCCCCGAGTTCAACTTCAATAAAAGGGCCCAGCCCGCCCTTGATCACGCGGCTTGCCTGACAGCCCGGCTCAGGCCCGGGCCTAATTGAGCCCGGGTCACCTGGGAATAGGTTCAAAGGCATCAAAGCCGTAAACCACCTCCAGGCCCCGAGCCAGAGCGGCCTGGCGAACAAAGAGCCCCCCGGACCACTTCAAACGCGCCCGCGCGCGGCGTCCAGATGGCGCGGGGCCGGGGTCCGCGGTGTCGCCCGCCGAGGCCGGGCCCCGCGCTCCCGCCGCCCCGCGCCCTCCTGGCCGCAGGCGCCCGGCGCAGGGGAGGCGGCGCAGCTCCCCACACTGCCCTCCGTCCCCACGCCGGCGCGCGAAGCAGAAGGGGAGCGCAGAGGCTGGGACCCCGCGCGAGGGGCCTGAAGATCGCCCCCGCCCCGCACCCGGCATCGCGGGCAGGGCCGAGCAGGTGGGCGCGGTGGGCACCGGGCGCTCCCGCAGAGGCTCGCGGCTGCGGCGCTCCAGTGAGAAAGCACTTAGAAGGAGGGTCTGCAAAGGGCGTCGGGGCCGGGGATCCCCAGAAAGTCAGGGTGGGAAACCACAGCGGACACAAAGCCTGGGCAGAGCCGGCGCGCGTGGCCTGATTCCCGCGGCGCGCGCGAGGCCAGCGGCATCTCCGCGGGCTCCCGGGTGTCCGCACGCCCGTAGTCCGGGCGCCGGGACCCTTGGCCGCGCACGTCCTCCACCCCGGGCTGAGGGTGAGGGTCGCCGCGCGGGCTCGCGGCGCGCCCGGGGGCGGGGGTTGGGCAGCCAAGAGCGCACAGGCCGGGGCACCCCCGGGGGCTCCCCGCCTGGTCCTCACCTCCTGGGAGCGGCCTCTAGGGTAGGACTCGGCTCCCGCGCCCCTCGCGCCCTCGCGCCCCCGCGCCCTCGCGCCCCCGGGAGATCCCGCAGCCTCGGCGGAGCCGGATCTGCACGTTAAGCGGCAGACAAAGCGGGTCCGCGATGCCCAGGGCGCCGGGCGGCCGGAGGGTGGTCGGATCCCGGGGTGGGGGCGCGCGCGGCGCGCGAGAGGGCCCGGCCTCCGGGGTGCCCGCCGCGGCCGGGGCCGAAGGGGGAGGCAAAACTGAAAGTGCCGCGCCGGGGGGCGGGGGCGGCCGGCGAAGGCCCCAGAGCTCGTCCTGCCCCCGGCCGCCGCGGCCAATCAGCGCGCCGCCCTCGCTCCTGACAACTATTTAGCAACCCAGCCCGGCTAGAGTTTCCAAAAAAGTTAGAATAACTTCCTCTCCCGGAGACCTCGGTTTTGCACGAGCCGGCCTTGAAATCAGAGCCTTTCCAGCAGCTCCGGGAGCGTGTGCTCGGCGACCGCGGGCTTGGCCAGCGGCGCGCGCTCGGCGCCCGGCGCCCCCCCCTCCCCGCCCCCCGCCCCGCGCCCCCCGCCCCCAGCCCCAAGCGCGCCGGGCGGGCGCCATGGAGGAGGGCTCCAGCTCGCCCGTGTCCCCCGTGGACAGCCTGGGCACCAGCGAGGAGGAGCTCGAGAGGCAGCCCAAGCGCTTCGGCCGGAAGCGGCGCTACAGCAAGAAGTCGAGCGAAGATGGCAGTCCGACCCCGGGCAAGCGCGGCAGGAAGGGCAGCCCGAGCGCGCAGTCCTTCGAGGAGCTGCAGAGCCAGCGCATCCTGGCCAACGTGCGCGAGCGCCAGCGCACCCAGTCGCTGAACGAGGCCTTCGCGGCGCTGCGCAAGATCATCCCCACGCTGCCCTCGGACAAGCTCAGCAAGATCCAGACGCTCAAGCTGGCCGCCAGGTACATAGACTTCCTCTACCAGGTCCTGCAGAGCGACGAGATGGACAATAAGATGGCCAGCTGCAGCTACGTGGCCCACGAGCGCCTCAGCTACGCCTTCTCCGTGTGGCGCATGGAGGGCGCGTGGTCCATGTCGGCCTCCCACTAGCGCCGCGCCACCCACGTCCGGACCCGCGCGCCAGGGTAGGTGCTGCGCGCGCGACCGGCGCCCTCCGCGGCGGGGGTGGGGGGGGGTGGGGGTGGGGCGGGAAGGGGGTGTGGGGGGGCGGGCGGCCCGTGCCGCCCTCCTCGGGGAGGCCCCGCGGCCCGCGGCCGCGTGCTCGGGGTGCGTGTTGACTCGCGGCGGCAGATGGGGGTCGGCCGGGAAGCTCCCGGGTCCCAGGGGCACCCTTGCGGCCTCTTGCAGACTTCCCCGCCGGGTGTCAGTCGGCGGTGGGGTGGGGTGGCGGCCGGTGACAGGCGTCCTTCCCCATCCTTGGCGCCTGTGGGTGACTGTCGGGGGAGAGGGCATCGGAGGAGCCGCGGGCGGGCGGCCGGCAGGGGCGGAGGGACGGGAAGCCTCTGCCCGGTGCGCCCTGCGGGGCCGAGGCCGCGCGGGAGGCTGCCGGAGCCGGGCTGCGCCGGGCGGCGGCTTCGCCCTCTGCCCGCGGAGCCGCGGGGCGCGTTCGTGGTGCGGACGCGCGGCTCTCGCGGACTTCGGGAGCCCGGCCGGCCGGGAGGGGCGCAGAGCCGCGGGCCGGCGGCCAGGCTGTCCCGGGGAGGGCGGGAGGACGCTGTCCTGCGCCGGCGGCTCCGGGGCCGCTGCGGCGGGACAGCCCGGGGCGGCCCTGCCCGGGAGCGCGGGGGACAGGGCCGGGACCGGGGCGCCGAGACCGCAGCGCCTGGGCCGGGGGCGGCCCTGGACGAGGCGGTGGCGGGCGGGGGGCCGGGGGGGGGGGTCGGAACCCCGTGGCCCGCAGGCAGGTGGAGCCGGGAGCCTCTGGTTCCAGCCTTGAACCTGGAGAGTCCGGGACGGGGCTCTGCCCGCGCTGCGTCCCGGCCTCGCAGCGTCGCGCGACGGGGCCGGGCTGGGAAGCGGGGTTGCGGGAAGGGACAGGCGGGGCGGGCCAGGCCCCGCGCGGGAGGAGGCGGAGGGGACGCAGCCGCCCAGAGCCTTGGAAATTCTGGTTTGCTCCGGAAGAGCGCTCAGGGCGCCCTGCACCGGCTCCCTTTCAGGAGACACCTTGGAAGTCCCTTTAGACCAGCTTAACTCCGGAGGCGCCGTCCTTTCCAGAAGGCTCGGTGAGGCCGGTGGGCATCTCCCTTCCAAAGGACCCTCTTGGGCAATGGGAGGGTGCAAGATATATTGGGGGAGGGGAGGGTAGAAATCCTCACTACCTCGTATGCTTCGGTTTCGTGTTCATTGTTCATCTCGCAGTGTTTTTCTAAGTCTCTGCTTCACACAGAAGGAATTTAGATTAATCCTGAGCGTGCCCCCGCCCGTGCTCCCAAACATATCTATTTCTTTTTTTATGTGGGTCTCTAATATCTCCAAATGTTTTTGCTGTGGCCACGCAAGGCCCATCCAGCACAGGTGGATTTTTAAAAAGTTCTTATTTCTGTGCCACTGAAAATTCTTTTGCTGAAACAGCCCCCTAAGATAACGATTGTTTTATAGGTTTTTTAAAAAAGGATTTTTAGTGGAGAATAACACGGGCATCTTCTCGTATCTTTGTCAAAAACAGATGGAAAGTTTCTCAATCACATATTTTTCTAGGGAAGAAAGTTTGGATTGGCTGAGCAGTAAAATGCTACAGGGGGTTAATACATTAATTCTGGGTTTTGCTGCCTAAATTATGAGCTTCCATTAGTTAATTCCATTTACCCTTTATACCATCCACGGTTTACATCACATCTGAAGAAAGGACAAACAGATGAGGAATGTCATCGTTGTTAAACATACATGCATAGCTTTGTTTAAGGGAAATGTCAACAGAATTATCATTAAGACTTCCCTCCAGAAAATTATTGAAAGCATATTCCAGGAGACATTACCTTAATGAAAAATTTAGTAAAATCATTTAAAATTCATTTAAAAATAATTACATTCCTCCAACTTAGAGAATCAGACATAGATCACAAGTAACGATTATATAAAAATCAAAGGCAGCACCTTATTCATTAAAAGTGTTGATTTTTTGGGGGAAAAATGCTTAAAATATAACAGATAACACATTCAGCTAGAGAGCAAATGATCACGTGGGGGCCCATGTATTTTTATTTTTATATACTTGGCTGTAACAGGCTAATTCTAGTAAACCAGTTTCTGTAGGGAGATAACCACGCTCTACGAGAAGAGAAGGGACATGTGTAAATTTTTGATACGCTAATAATTATAGATACACCTTGTTTTTACTTAATCAGACTCGTTAGGCAAGCGTTTTTGTATTTTTTGTTTGTTTTTATCACACTGTCTGTGAATAGAAATACAATCATGATTGGTTTGATTTCCTGAAAATGTTGCTAAATGACATTTGTTATTTATTTGTAACCTTTTTAACTGACAGGGTGTTAGTTATCTATATCAGCAAACAGTTTCTAGACTTTTCAGTAAATCGCGTGTGATTTTAATGTCTTAACATGAGATGCTTTCACATGTGTCCGGACGAACAGCAGCAACCATAAAAAGCCTAAATTGTCCTTTGATATAAAGAGAAGCACAGAAAATGGTGGAGGGTTCAGCTGGTGCTAATATTTACCCTCGCTTTCTTCTTTGGCCTGGTATTTAAACACACGAATACACAATAAATCAGGTGTCTTTGGACGGTCAGCTGGGTTCATCGAATCGGACAAAACTCAAAAGAAATTTTTAGTATTCTCATTAGAAGCAGGGTCAGAGGCACCTGGCTTGGAGGAAGGGGACGATTAGCAGACATTTTTCCTATTCTCTGCTTTGTCATTAAAGAAAACATCTTCCCTAACTCGTGCAATACGCAGATTTTCAGTAGGTTACTGTACTCAACAAACTACTTTTTATCCCTGCTCCCTGCCCCCCGAGAACTTGTACTCACTTTGCAGAACAGGGTATGACCCTCTCACCATCTGAAAAGTGTGCAAGCCTGTTCCTCCCTCTTGGGCACTTCCTTCTTGGAGGTGTTTGTTAACTGCTCTATTTGGAATGCTAACCGATCTCAAAATTAATTCCCCGTGGAGAATGTATGTGCAGAATCCCAGGAGAGCTTTTGATTGATCAGAAGAAGTGGACCGAAAGACTGAGCTCCCAGAAATAGAAGTGATGTTTTGTTATAAAATAGCCGTCAGTAAGACGCAGTATAGGGAGCTGACCTCCGAGATGTGGGTATTGTCTAAGTATCTGAAGCTACGCTTTCAACCTTGCCTGATGCATCTGGCCGGAGCGGGGGCTGGTGGGATGGGGCTTTGAGAGCGGCTGCTTGAGGTCGTTTGAAATATAGTATTTTATTGAAGTTTTCTGACAACCATACTGTTTTCAGACAAGTCTTGAGCCCGAAAGAACGGAGTTTCCATCTTCCCTGTTCCACTCTATTCCGGACGGACATTACAGATGCCAGATTCCTCTAGCCTGGCAAAAAGACCATAACGTAAACTCTCTCTGAGCAGAGCACTATAACTCATAAGTTTAGTTTAAATCTGGGCTTAAAAAAAAAACAAATATTTTAATAAGCCAATTTTAAAGGCTGAACTTTTATGACAGTTTTTAAGCTTAGTATTTATATTAATCTATTCTCACTGGTGTCTTTAAAAACTCCGTGAATGCATGCTGGAATGTCTGTTTATGTATGTGTCTCTTCCTGGGAAAGGATAAATGTGTTGCAGAAAGCAAACCAAATACAAAGTTCTCCGCCAGCGAAGAGTTCACGAATGAGGCAATAAAACTCAAAGAAGAGGTGAGTGAGTTACTGTAGCCAAGAAGCAGCCATAAAGGAGAAGGAGAATCTAACCTAAGAGATACAGACAGGATGCATTCAAAAGTAAAGGCCAGATGGAATACTGCAAACAGAAACTCTTTAAAAAGATACTCCGCATGGTCACCTGAGTGTCCACGTGTGATAAAGTTGTATGGAATGAAACGCACGCCCCCACGCACGCACAAGTGCACGTAAAACTGGTGAAATGTGAGTTAAGTCGTGGAAATTGTATTAGCGTCAATTTCCCGGTTGTGATATTACATTATAGTTTTGCAAGATGTTACCGTTGGGGGAAACTTAAGTAAAGAGTATAAGAGAATTTCTCTGTATTATTTCTTACAACTTCATGTGAATCTACAGTTACCTCAGAATGAAAAGTTTCAAGGGAAGATATTCCACAAGAATTTAAAATTTTTCATATATCCAAAGAAGCACATTATAGAAGGAATTATTATGCCTCGTCTTGGGGTGAGAAACTAAAAATGTGGTTTGAGCCCATTTTTTTTCTTGATGTCATTTGCCTGTTGTACTTGTTTTCAGAATGTGTAGAATCCCTGTGTGTTTCCAATGTAGAGTTGAAAGCGGTTCCTTGTAATTCTTAGAGTGGAATCCCGGAAAATCTGAGAGGAGAAATACCAATCAATCCCAGTATTTATTCCTATCCTCAGAAACAAAATATTTTTCAAATAAATTTTATGAAATATTTACCCCAAACAGACCCAGCTTGATACTAATATACTAAATACTAAGATACTAAGATACTAAATCTACACTGACATGCGTGAAACACACACATAATTCTAAAGCCCGCGATTTGTAAAAATTATTCACCAAGAGGTGTAGAGATTAAAGTTTTAGTATTTAGAGCCATACACAGAGGAAGAGGAAAAAGAGAGAGAGAGAGAGAGAGAGAGAGGGAAAAGGAGAGGGAGAGATCAAACCCTAAACTCAGTCATGGTTGTTTTAAAGTAATATTTGTTTGTTCTAGGAACATATTTTGTGTTTGGTTCAGTGGTAAACCTTTGAACGCAATTTAGTTATATTAAATGTGCCTTAATTTAATGTTTGTTTTGGAATGCGATACAGCGACATTAACGATGTGATTTTCATGCTGATGTAAACTAGGTCACAATGGGATTTTTCTTCAGTGACTACTAAGGGTGGTCTTGCTCTAGGAGACTTGAGTCAGAAACTGGGAAAGCCAGCAGGCAGCCTAATTCCGGCACGAGGAAACTTCTAATGGTTAATTGAATATAGAGTCGTTTTGAACCAAAACAGTGTTTTGCCTGCTTCGAATATCGGTATTGCTTTTCGTACAGCTCGATGGTTCAGAGTAACAGACACCTGCGATTATGTGTACGAAGCCCGTGGTTGAGGGAGCTCAGCGCGTGGGGTCTGTGGACACTTGGTGCTTAGAACCCAGTTTCCCATCCCGATACGCTTTCTTCTGTTACTTGACCGGGGTGGGGGGTGGGGAATGGAGATGACCCGGCTTCTCGTGACCTCCTCTATAGAATCGTAACTTTACTTCTCAACTCCTAAGACCAATACCTTTAAAATTGGCACATCCCCCTCTCTTTCGATCACAATTTCCCCATCAGTGAAACGAAGGGTAACCCAAAGAGCTTTCAGTTACTGGAAAATACTTTTTCTTTTTAGCTCACATTCGGCCTTTAAAAAAATAGTCATCAGCATCATTGGGGGGGGGGGGGAATGGTAAATTTAGTTATGTTGTCTGGCATTAGATTTGTATGTCCCACTGTTTCGTTTTTGACAGAGAGAGTTCACATTTGTTTTTCTGAACGTGGAGATCTGGTGTGTGACTGACTCAGGAAAGATTTGGGCAGAAACCTTGGTTTCCATTAACCCTTTGGTGGTGACCAGACATCAAATCCCAACCCCGTAGCCGAGGTCTGTGGTCCCACCCTGAGACTTTCCCGAGCACCAGACAGGGCCACTCAGCACAGAACAACTTAGGGCAGGTTTTTAGCCTTTTGCTTCGAGGAGGGAGGAATCGGGAAGGGAAACTTTAGCTGGTTTCCTCCTGGAGGAAAAAAAAATGCCCACATTTTTGTTGTTAATGCTGTTTTACTACTGCTAAGCAAACAAAATGCCACGCTCTTTTCTCTTACTCTGAGCATGTCTCTTAAGAGATTCAAGAGATCTTTTTTTTTCTTTTCTTTCTTTTTTTTTTTTTTTTTCCCCTGCTTCCGTGGCAAGTGGGGGCTCCAGAAGGGACAGCTTGTAAAATAAACAAACTCCCTAAAAGAAAACACAGGCCCATAGTTTACAGTCTCTGACTCTGTCTACTGCCACGGTGGATTTCTTTGTGTGTTCTACTTTGATTTAACGTTCTGGAAGTCAAAATGCAAGCAGGCAGCGTCTTCCTTCAAACGAGAGCTCTAGAAATAAAAGATCAAACTGCTATTTCCTTTCCTTCATCTCGGTTCTTAAAGTAGATTTGGCTCGTGAAGGGTGTGCAGGGGGATCAGAAACCAAAAGCCACTTGCGTTGTTTGACTTTTCGGACCCGGGGGTGCAGAGTGCCTGTCAGCCAGAGACGTCTGGCTCAGTGCAAGGACCGAAGGCAGGCTGGCCTGCGGGGTTGGGAGGTCCTGCGCTGACTTCCAGGAGGCTGCGTGGACCGAGAATCCCGTTCTTACGAGACCGCCTGTGAGGTGTCTGTCGTTTCTCTGGGATTTAAATGCCTGATTTGCTGCAAATTGGGAGGGAAAGGAGGGAGGCGAAGGCGTGATTTTCTGTCTCCAATTGAGACGTGTTGCCTTCACGTCACTGAGCCCCACAGACCGACAGCATCCTCACCAAAAACGGGTTTTCCCGAATTTAAACCGTTCGCAAACGCGAACCATATAGAAATGGGTCCCTAACTATAATCAAAACTGATTTTCCTCTCTTTCGTGATGTCTGCGTGCGTGGGTGGGAAACCCAGAGAGAAGGATTTGATCCTTTGCACATTTTTTCCTGCCTGGTGAGCATTTCCTCCCCAGCCGTGCCCTTCACCACCCACCCCTACACCCAGCTTTCCTTCTTGTCTTCTTTAGCTGAGGGCTCCTCTGTGTTGTTATTACTGTTATCCGAAGCCCACGTACATTTTCATATTATGATAAGCGATAAAGGGTGAACAGAAAGCCCATCGTCAGGTTCCAGAGACAGCACAACCCCACATGGCGAGGAAACACGCCGGGATTGGGCGGCTGTGGGTCTGGGAAGTTTGGTGCAGCTCATGAGCGAGGTCCACCCAGCACCCCCCGCGCCCGCCAGGGCTCGGTGACTCCCTGTCCTCAATTGCCCATCGTCACTATTTCCTAAGAAAGCTGCTCCACTGATCCTAGAACAGAAGTGTGCCAGAGATCTGGACCCCAGGAAACCTGATGTATCCCGGTTTTATTATTTTTTTTCTCTCGTGCAACCTGAGTGGCTTCAGCCACCCCAAACCCCCCGGGGACCGTGTGGTGACCCCACGAGCGCACACTGGTGTTTTGTGGCATCGTCGGTAGGGCCGAGGCGGATCTCCGTGCGCACAGAGCTCATCTCCCGTGGAGTTGCTGAGGTGTGAGGAAGGGTCCGTACGGTGAAACACTCGGAGGGAAGAATTAACTTAAGGCGATTGTGCTGGATGTTAAATTACTGCCAATTCCAAAGCTCCCCTGTGGACTCCTTTTTGAGGATAGGGATCCTCTTCCACTTCAGTAGGCATAAAGTGAGGGCCGTGATGTATGTACCTGCTGGCTCATCTCAGGATAGCTCTTATGCTGCACCCACTTTTGTCTAGTGACATTTCAGAAATGGGCGCTTTCCTACAATTTCATCGTTGAGCCATCTGCTCTCCTCGTGGGTCTCCGAAGGCTCCACACACGTGAATCCAGCGTGTCACGATTTATTAAAGGGAAAAGGTGACGGGGCAACCGAGCGGGTGGAGGCCCCTTGATGAGAAAACGCAAGGCCCGGGCTTGGGTGCCGCGATGCCTCCCCCTGTGCTGCTTGCTGGAGGCACACGGATCACTTCTTCCCTCCGGGCCCCTCGGGAGGGAGCGGAAAATGCTTTATCAGAATAAACACGCTGCCCGCCTTCCCGGAAAAAGGACGCTTCATTCACACCCAGCAAGGCCACCTCAATTCTTCTGCCTCCACGCCCCAGGCAGCAGGCCACCCAGGCCACAGTGACTTTACAAGTGTTTTCGCCTCTTACTTTGTTCCAAGGGGCGTCAGGAAAGTGCCCGGCCACTGTCAGTGGCCGTGTGCAGATTCTCCAAACCCATCTCTTGTGGTGTACGTTTCTTTTTTGAAAGATGCAGCAAATCTCGGTTACTGCTAGTTACATAATGTTCCTTTTTCCAGGCAGCACGAGGGGAAGGGCAGTGTGCACAGACAGAGGGCGAGGCTGGGGTGCCTTTCTGGGTCCCCTGCTTTCCCCTGCGTGATCCTGGGCGACGGGAACCAATAACCCGCGCACTGGGAGGGCTTTCCAGCGCCCGTGGCTCCGTGTAACCAGCGTGACTCTCCACGGTGGGTTTTGCGATTTATTGAAGTCACTGTTCCCAGAAGACACCGTATGGAGTACTTTCCCTTAGTAAACTCCTCCTGCGTGGCATTTTTCTGTTTGGGGAAATTTTAATTAGGCGGAAACCACAGTCTGTGGCCTCTGTAGGAGCCGGCTGGGTCCCCGAGTTAATCTGTTGGGCAAACCCACTGTCTTGGGTCTAGGGGATCAACGAGACTTTGCTGAAGCTGCACGTGGGGTGGACGCTCCCGCTCTCAGCCCGCGGTTGTGCGTGGCCTGGGTAAGGCGTCGCCTCTCTGGGACTCAGTTTCCCTCTATGCGAATGGGGGAGTGAGTTTCTGATGCCCTGCAGCTGTCAGTATTCTGTGAGTCAGTGTGACCAGGCCACTCCCCGCTGGCTGTACGCCCCCCAAAAATCGAAAGCAGGGTCTCCACCGAAAAACGTGCGGCTGTGTGTTCATTGCAGCGCTGCTCGCGAGAGCCGCAAGGTGAAAACAGCACGGGCGTCTGCCGGCTGCGGGGTCAGCAAAATGCGGGCTAGCCCCACGGTGGGATGTTGTTCAGCCGTAAGAAGGAGCGAGACGCCGGCACCTGCTGTCACACGGACGGACACTGGAAACGCGACGCTGAGTCTCAGAAGTCACGCGCAGGAGACCGAGTGTGGTAGGATTCCATCTGGACGAAAAATCCGGAATGGGCAAAAGTGCATCTGTGGCTTCCAGGGCCCGGAGGAGGGGGCCTGGGACAGAATTGCTTAACGGCTGTGGGATTTCTGTTCGGGGTGATGAAAAAGTTCTAGAAATAGATAGTGATGATGCTTGCACAACAGGGTGAGGGCTGTGCGCTTAATTCCACTGGACTTTATACTTTAAAATGGCCAAAACGATAAATGTCAATTATGTGTATTTTACAAACCCCAAAATATCCTGTGACACAGACCGTGGGTCTCTTTGGTAACAAGGAGGACTGCAGTGGGGCCGACGGGGGGGAGGTGTTAAACCTTCAGCTTCTCGCCCCTTTCCAGAGGCGCTGTTCGGTTTATTCACGTGATTCTGTGCTTATCCCATTATCCTTCCCTTCAAGTTATCCCTGCCTGAAAATGTTTCTTTTTCTCTTTGGAAATCTATTTCCTAATGTGGTTCTAAAAAAAAAAAAAAAAAAAATACGTCCAAGAACTCTGATAACATACTTGACATTTCGTTGCCCACCCTTTGGTTTTGGTGGCCCGTCAGTTATCTCTCTGGAAGCCCCTCCATGGACTGAGTCTTCTCACACTTTTGGGGGTGACGGATGGGGAAGGGGTGGCCCCAGCTTGTGCATCGTTTGCAGTGCACCCAGCCGAAAGCAGGGGGCGTTTTCCCCATGTGTAGTGGGGCGGGAGGGGTGGTCCATGGACATTTTGACCCATCCAGCAGTGGTCTCCCCAAAACCCCAGGCCTGGCGATGGGTCAGACCATTTCAGGCTCAGAGAGACCCTGGGGAGGTCAATGCTGCCACCAGGGACATGATGATTCCTGAAAAGCGGGGCCTGCGGCTCAGGGCTGCTCCTCTCAGCGAATCCCTCTCCCCCCGGGGCTGGGAATAGAACAAAGGGTGGCGCGTGTGCTCTTGTGCTGTCCCCAGACACGGTGCAGGCAGGACGGTGGCACGAGGTCATTCCGGCCAATGGGATGGTGTTTCCTCTCCTTCCTCCCCTGATCCGTCCACCTTGCTGTGTCTCCTGAGCCTCCTGTGCCCTCGGGACCCACGCCGGAGGGAGGGGGCGGCACAGTGGCTTTCCCGGGGCTTCCGTGGCCACGATCCAGCTCCGTTTCTTTTTTAAACACTCTCACCTTCATGGTGTTGCACAGTCAGCACTTTGAGACACTCACAGAAACCATAAAGATCGTGTTGGGCTCATGCATTGTTAGCGTCTAGGGAATCCAGGCAGAAGGGCTCAGAACTGGGAGCAGGTCCCAGAGAACCTTCCCAGGAGAGTGGGGTTGCCCAGAGCAAAGGACGGTGCTGTCTGTCCATTCCCGGTCCCCTGCCCCACTAGAGGGACGGCCACCAGGGAGGGAGGGAGAGAGACAGAGAGTCCCCATGTGCTGACAAGGAGGGCTCCAGGGAGAGACAGCAGGAGGGGACCTGGTTGTCCGCACCCCTGGTTGTGCACCTGTCCTGCCGGGAGCCTGGGTCACCTCGAGCGGCACATGTTATGTCGGGGCCCCCATCCGTCAGCCCCACGTGGGTTCCCGGCTGCAGAGGGGCCACACTCTGATCTGTCAGCGGGTTACGCACCCTCGCTGTGCACCCAGACCCTCTGCTCTCCTCTCTCCTGCTTCCGAGTACCTGAACAGGAGCCTCGGGCATATCCACATGCACTGCGAGCCTCGGGACACTGGGGCCCGCGCTCCGGTCAGGACAGGGCACAAAGCGGAGGGTCTCTGGCCCTTGATTGTGCAGTTGGTTTTCAGACATACCATCCAGGTGACGTGAACCAAATTTGGTGCCCCTGGGTGAGCAGCACACAGAGTGCCCCCTCCTTCCCACTCACCTGCCCTTCTTACTGTCCCCAAAGCAGGTCAGGCCTCGGTGTCCCGATGTCCACCCACTCAGCTAACTCCCTGGCCGCATCTGCTGTCGAAGCTAATAGGAAATCAGGCTTCCTGGTGAACCCAAGGGGATGCATTCACTTTACCCCATCGACGCCCCATGCTTCGTGCGGCATCCATTACCTGCAGCGTGTGGCCACAGACGGAGTGCGGTGGGGACACCCAGGTCGCCGTCCCACAGAAGCCAACAGTGAACATTCAGGGGACCTAAGTGACACTTACTATTGGGGACCCCTCACGGCCTCTGCTTCCTGAAGCTGATCGTTCCAAGCGTGGCAAAGCGCAAGATACGAAGGAAAAAATAACAGACTAAATTAAAATTTGAAATTTTATATATCATCGGGGCGCCTGGGTGGCTTGGTCGGTTAAGCGTCCGACTTCGGCTCAGGTCATGATCTCACGGTCTGTGAGTTCAAGCCCCGCGTCGGGCTCTGTGTTGACAGCTCAGAGCCTGGAGCCTGTTTCAGATTCTGTGTCTCCCTCTCTCTCTTCTCCTCCCCTGTTCATGCTCTGTCTCTCTCTGTCTCAAAAAAAAATAAACGTTAAAAAAAAATTTTTTTTTTAAAAAATAAAAAAAAAAAGAAATTTTATATATCAAAAAATTACGACAATCAGAAACTTTTCATGAGCCAGGAAGGAAATACTTACCAATGTATGGTACAGTGAATCTTACTAGACAAAGAGCCCTTAAAAATCCAAAAGAAAATGGGGCACCTGGGTGGCTCAGTCCATTAAGTGTCTGGCCCTTGATTCTGGCTCAGGTCATGATCTCACGATTCGTGGGATAGAGCCCCACGTTGGGCTCTGTGCTGACCCGCTTGGGATTCTCTCTCTCTGCCTCTCTCTCTGCCCCTGCCTCACTCGTGCTCGCTCACTCACTCTCTCTAAATAAATAAATAAATAAATAAACTGAAAAATCCCCAGTGGAAAATAAGGGTCATAATACGAATTTACAAAAGAAGAAGTTCAGTTGTCCAGTCAACATATGACAAGTGTTGAACTTCAGCAATAATCCAAGAAATGGAAAATAAGCAGGAGGATACCATTTTTTAATTACATTGGAAAGATGAGAACCCTCAGTATTAAGGAAAGCGTGAGGAACCAGGCCATCTCGTCTCTGACAGTGAGAAGGTAAATTGTAAAATCTTTGCGAAGAGATTTTGACAATGGATAAGAGAAGATTTAAAATTTGGAAATGCCCTTTGAGACAAGCAAGGCCGGTTTTAGGCATTATCCTGAGCGAACGATGGTCAAATCTGACCAGCAACAAAGAGATTCCTATCAGCTTGGCTAATATTAGTGAGATCCTTCAAATGTCCTGGGGAAAGGGTGAATAAATTGTGGTTTATCCATCCACTGAAACACTACACAGCCAGTAAACTGTGTCTTGTAAGCAAATACTTGGTCATCAAGGGAAATGGCCCCCTAGTGGAGCAGATCCTCTGACCCCAGGTTGCAGAATCAGAGCGTGCGTTTGCATGGGTGCGTCTGTCACAAGAGTGGATGCCTCTCGGCCAAAGCGGGAGTCAGAGATCTTCCTTTCCTTCTTATTATTCTCATTGGCTTTCCTTCTTTCCCAAATTTTCTGCAAATGCCAGGGTCTTACTCCAAGAAAACGGTGCTTTTTAAAGGCAGGGTAGGGGCACCTGGGTGGCTCAGTCGGTTAGGCGGCCGACTTCGGCTCAGGTCACGATCTCGTGGTCCGTGAGTTCGAGCCCCGCGTCGGGCTCTGTGCTGACGGCTCGGAGCCTGGAGCCTGTTTCAGATTCTGTGTCTCCCTCTCTCTCTGACCTTCCCCCCGTTCATGCTCTGTCTCTCTCTGTCTCAAAAATAAACGTTAAAAAAAAATAAAAAAAAAATAAAGGCAGGGTCGAGGGTGTGCACAAGCGAGTCATTGGTCTGGACTCTGCTGACCCCTCCCCTGCGTGCCCATTGCAAAGCCCCGCTCCTGAGGGACCAGCCTGTTGTTACCCTCGCTGGACCCTCCTCTCAATATTACAGGTTTGGTGCCACCTGAAGTCACGTAAGAAAAAAATAATTATTTTTCTGTCTTCTGCAACCCTCGGCTCAAGACTCTGACCGTTCTTTTTATGCGGTGCCTTTAATGGTAGTTTAATTTGATACGCTTTTCCAGAACGTATGAATATGGCCCAGCCTGACTCCCTGGAGGAACTGCGAGTTTGTTTGGGGCAGCAGGGC
Organism: Panthera onca; assembly: GCF_046562875.1. Taxonomy (NCBI): domain Eukaryota; kingdom Metazoa; phylum Chordata; class Mammalia; order Carnivora; family Felidae; genus Panthera; species Panthera onca. The sequence continues at coordinate 2,644,191 of NC_138346.1, read as the reverse complement.
TGTGTATGGGTTTCCTGCGATGACGGGAATTCAGGAATTCGCTTGTCCTTGTCCTTGCCCCCCAGTGGTACCCCCCCATTGGCTAACAACACCCTCACTTGTCTTTATTTTGTAAACTCGTCTCCATGTATTTGGGGATGTATGTTCTTAATCACAAACCACTTCAGATGTATAGAAGTAAGTGGAAGAAATACAACGAACTCACGGACTGTTCTCCTAACCCAAACTGGGAGGAGAAATACGACAGAAGCCCCCTTACCTTGTGGAGCCGTTTGTACTCACTGATGATCGGAATGAGAAGTTAAAACCACTCCCCCTTAGCCCCTGGCCTTCTGTGGTGGCCCGTGAGCACTCGGGACTGGAGGGGACACCGGTGGGCCAGGGCGTTCGTCCCCCCACCAGCAGGCCCGGTTGTGCAGAGCCCTCCCCGCCCCTAGTGCCTGAATCACACCTCCACCTCCCTGGGGACCTGACACCAGCCGCGAGTCCCCAGGCACAGCCCCCGGCTCCTAGTTTCACGTTCCCCTTCGGATCCTCAGCCATAATCTAATTTGCACTAGGCCTGCCTTCTCTCACCCCTGGGCTGCGCTTGAGGCATACTTCTGGCAAGTTCTGGGACCACACTTGCCAGATGACCAAACCCTCTTCAGAAACATGACTGAAATATTTGTAAGTTTCCATCGCGGCCGGTGAAGCGGCCCGAGGCTCGGGGAGGGAGAGCCCCGCGCGTGTGCGTGCGTGCTCCAGGTTGCCTCCCGTCCACACACCCGTCCACACGCCGTGGCTGCCAAGCCAGCCGTGCATTAATCCTCAACCCGAAACCACAGATACCTTCTGCTGTCGCGACACAGAGAAACCAGGAGGTTAACGGCCGGGTTGGTCCCCGCCGTGGGCCTCCTGCCTGAATCAGAGCCGACCGTGGAGCAAAGCGGGTGACTCAGAGCCATGGCTTTCTGTCTTCTGGCTGTTCAAGTAAACAGCAGGGAGGCTTGAATGGGAGGCCAGGAGCGCAGGGCAGAGGCGGCTCCCGGCTCCTGAGGGCGGGCGTGGGCAGAGGGAGCGTGGGCACACGCTCGTGGGACTGGAGTGGAGGCTGGTGCCCATGGGGCCACGGCAGGGCCCAGAGGGGTCGGAGGGGGTGGGTATGTGGTGAGTGCAGGCCTTGGGTGCTCAGAGATGCCAGGCCAGGGTCCACCCTGGCCCGGGGTCCATGTTGCGCTCCACCCCCCCTCAAAAATGCCCGTTGGGGACATTCCTGCACAAAGTTGCCCTTCAGTAAGCTCCTGTGCACTGAGGAAGGCGGTCCTTGGGATTTCCCAACTCCTTTGGGACCCTCTGTAAGGTGGAGAGTGTCAGGCATGCATCGGGGCCTGGCCTCAGGATCTGGGAGGGGGAAAAGCTGGGGGCTCTGGAAAACTCACAGGGTGTAGCTGGGGTGACCTAGATTCAGGGGGGACCGGGTGGTTTCGCCCAACCCAGACCTGGCTGCAGAGGGGTCTTAGGAGCTCCCGTGTCCCGCTCCAGACTGGCAGCGGGGGTAAGCGACTATGGCAGAAGCACTCTGCCCTGCAGGGGTGCGCAGAGCAGAGCAGACGGGCAGAGACGCTGAGTGCCCGCAGCTGAGGCTCTGGCCCACCCCGCCCCCTGACCACAGCACTTGGCCCGTAGTGTTATTTTAATCCTGAAAACAACCCAGTCCGGTTGGGTCTCTAACTGCCACTCCCCAGGTGGGAAAACTGAGGGGCTTTGGTGGCTCAGCTAAGGGCACCCAGCCAGCAGCGGGCAGAGGCAGGAATTGAACCGAGGCTGTCTGCGCCTTCAGCAGACTGTCTAGGAGCGAAGATTTCCCTTCTATGTCAAATATGGCCCAGCTCCTGCTCTGGGGCCGTGCTGTTCCTTTGGGCGTCTCTGGCTCAGCCAAGGTGGTGGTCCCCAAATGTAGCAGGGCAGTTCCTCGGAGAGAGAGGGGAGAGGCCCGGCCCAGCATATGTGGCATTTCCTAGGCCCTTGACCTCTGCTCGTGGGCGGCCCAGCCAGCTCACGCTGCCGGGTGAGGGCTGACCTCGCCCCCCGCGCCGCCCCCCGCACCTGTGCAGCTTGCTGTTGGCAGGACTCGGTGAAGCAGGCCAGGTGCTGTTCAGCCTGGACACCGGGGTCCCCGGGACCAGAAATGGGCAGGTTGCCCCTCTCCTCTCCCGGGCATCTCTTGGCTCTTCATGCCCAGCGATTAAACCTTTGAACTTGCAGGGCCAGGGAAGAAGGGGAATCTCGGGGTCTGTACTATCAAGACTTTGCTGGTTTGGAGCTTCTTTACTGTAGGAGTCCGGGAACCTTCTTCCAGCCTAAAGAAACCACACCCCCTTTACAAATACGTGGCGTAAGTAAGGACGCAGATTCAGTGTTCTTGGTCACCCCCCCCCCCACCCCCCGTCTGTATTACACTGGTGTGTGATTGCCTATGATTCCCGATAGTGGAACATCTCCCATCCCTCCGTGCTGTGAATTGCCATTTATTAATATTTTATTATGACTTGACTCTTTCAGAGCAGTCGTGCTGTGAATTGCAATTTACTAATATTTTATTATGACTTGACTCTTTCAGAGCAGTGTAATTTTGTTCACAGCAGAATGGCGGGAAAGTAGGGAGATTTCCTGCGCCCCACCCCCCACCTGCACACAGGCACGCCCTGTCCTGTTAGCAGCACCCCACCAGAGGTGGGGGGTACACGTGTCACGGTGGATGAGCCCACACAGACGCATCTCGGTCACCCAAAGTCCACAGTGCACACGAGGGCTCACTCCTGGTGGTGCGCACTCTGTGGTCGTGGACAAGCGTGTAGTGACACGGAGCCATCACTGTGCTGTCGTAGAGTCCCTTCGCTGCCCCAAGATCCTCTGCGCCTCCCCTGCTCCTCCCCTTCTCCCCCCCACCCCCGACCCCTGGCCACCACTGATCTTTTTACTGTCTCTGTAGTTTTGCCCTTTCCAGAAGATCCCATAGTTGGAATCATACAGCCTGCAGGCTTTCCAGACTGGCTTCTTTCACTTGATAACATGTGTTTCCGGTTCCTTCGTGGCCTCTCGTGGCTCGATGGCGCATTTCTTTCTAGCATCGTCCGGGTGCACCACCGTCCGTGCGTCCAGCTACCTAAGGGTACCCTGGGTGCTTCCAAGTTTTGGCGGTTATGAATAAAGCTGCCAGAAGCATCCGCGTGCAGGTTTTTGTGTGGATGTAAGCATGCAACTTCTGTGGGTGCCTGCTAAAGAGTGCACGTGCCAGAGTGCATGGCGAGAGTGTTTCCTTCGGTGAGAAACGTCGGGCTGCCTTCCACGTGCGGTCCCGGGTGCGTCCCTCCTGGCCCCCTCGCCCCACACCCTCGCCGGCAGCCGGTCCTGTCGGCGTTCCGGGTATGGGCTCTTCCGACAGGAGTGCGGTGGCCTTCTTTACACCAGCGGCCAGTGGCCCCTTCCCAGGCCACGTCTGATTTAACCACGTAAGCGGTTGGTGGAACATGTGCGTCACGTGCCCCTCATGGTGTGTGGCACCCTGGGGTGTGTCGAATGCCGGCTCCTTTATGCCAGCCCCACCGTGGGGCTGCCCTGGTCCCTTCGTGGCTGCGGGCCCTGCTCTTCTGATCCCCAGGCATCCTCCAGATGAGCTCCCCAGGGCGGGGAAGGGGTCTCGCCCTTTCGCTGCACACCCAGCACTGCAGCAGGAACCGGCAGGGGGCAGGGGTCCAAAGGAGGGGCAGAGTGGATGAGCGATCCAGGCACCTGCCTCTCTGCGCGTCGCCTCTTGGCTCTCGGTGCCTCTGTGCGGCCTTCCCCTCACCAGCATGCCCCCATCTCCGCACCTCCCTCCAGTACCCAGCCTGGCATCCCCTTCTTGGGGGCCCCGGCAGTCCTCCTGCAGTGTTTCAGGTGAACCCCGAGCTCCCCATGTCTGGTGCGCCCCTAGTAATGACCTCCAGGCACCTGCTTGCCCGTTTCCCTGGGAGCAGCTTCGGGACCACGGCTTGGTTGTGTGTTACGACCGCCCGGTCCGATCCACAGCCAGGCCCCTGGTTTGTACGTGGGACGTGTTTGCATGTTGCAGAAATGCAATAGTGGGGATTCGTGCAGGGTCCGTGATCCAAAACCACATTTTCTCGGGGGCAGGAAAGAGCGTTTGTGATTTATCCTTCCCCGGCTGCTTCTGAGAACACTCCTGGCAGCCTGCGGGCCTTGAGTTTGCTGCTGAGAGTGGAGTCAGCCTCGTCTTGGGAGGGCCTTGTCCGCTCTACAAGCCAGTGGCAGTTTGCAGGCCGGGGGCTCCTGGGGCCGTGTCCCCTAAATCGCTCTCTGCAGAAGAAGAGGGTGGAGAAAGAGAGAGAGGGCACCTGGCACAATGCGTCCTAACAGGGGTGATCTTCGGGGGTAGAGGCACACGTTGGTCTGCAGGGGGATTTGTGGAGTGAAATGCTGTGCTCTGTGCGATGTCATCTCCTCTGGCCTCAACACCCACCCACACACACACACACACACACACACACACACTCAGTGAAGTGCCCGTGTCTCACCAGGCTTTATTTAGTGGCTTTGGGGGTGTGGGGGTCAGTAAGAACCCAGCCTGGTTCCTGGGGTGCTTGGGCCCCAATGGGAGAGTCGTGGCTGGGTACCTTTCAATAAAACAGGAAAGAGTGCTGTCTCCCAGCCTGCCCACTGCGTGCCAACAAGCACATCCAAGGACTGAATGCAGCATGGGGTCCCGTGTTGCAGATGAAGTGACTGAAAGCCAAACACGGACATGCAGTAGTGTCCTCATCAGAAGGGAGCTGCTGGGTGGGCTGGGAGGCCGGGGGCAAAGGGTCTCTTAAGGCCTCCTCCGCACCCCCAAGGGCTGGGTGACGCGGGGAGGTGGACCATGGGGACCGGTGCGCGCACCGCCGGGTGGGATGGGGCTGAGGGGGGCTGTCCCATCACGTGGGGCGTGAGCAGGTGGCTGAGTGGAAGGCTGAAGGTAATGGAAACCCCGGGAGCTGCAGTCAGGGGAGGGTGGAGGTCATCATGGGCTCCGTCCCCCCGACCCGAGCCTGAGCCACCGCGCCCCCGGGTGCACCAGCCTGGGGCTCCCAGAGGACTAGAGGCTCTCGGCCGACCCCGGAATAGCTACCTTGGAGGGAGCTCTGGGGGGCCCCGGGGCCTTCCTGGGTCAGGGCTGAGGCTGGGGGGCCCCCGGGTTGCAAGCTCACCATCTGCCTGGATCTGACCCCTCACTCTGGTGCACATTGTGTTTCGGTGATTCTGCAGCCGAGCGAGACTTAACGCACACACGACCCATAGCTTTTGCTCCGAGGAGAGGTGAGGAGGCCGTCTAAGGCACACGGCACTTGGGGGCGTGGCCAGCACAGACCCAGCCACCCCCACCCCCATCACTCGGTCACGCCATCACTGGGCTGGACCACAGGGCCCCTAGCTGCCCCTCACGAGATAAAAGATGCTGTTTCCAGGGTGGGCAGCTGAGCATCCCTGGCTGAGACTGTCCAGATCACTGCGTTCCGAGCTGGTGATTCTCCGGTACCAGGTTCCCCACACCGTCCTGGGTGCCCACTGGCGCAGACATGGCCAACTGGGCTCGGTGTGGCGATTGGCACAGCGTGGAGGGGACGTATTCTAATGGCTCAGCAAGTACTGAGGAACTCCCTGCATGTCAGGCACAGTACAGGGGCCCGAAGCAGCCATGAAGTCCCCCACGACAGTCCAGCGACTGGGGTGGGGGCTACTCCTCGCATTTTCTAGATCCGAGTATGGGTCTCAGAGGGGTCATTACCCATCAGGCCCAGTCCGTATGCTGGCTGGGGGCTGGTTGGGATTGAATTTATGCGCTCTGACCCCACGGTGGTGCCTCTCCCCCAGTCTTCAGGGGCCTGTGATCTTGAAGAGAGAATCGTTCCCTGACCTGTGTTCTCAGGGGTGTCTGACATCTGCAAGATTCCGGCTGGTTTGGAGATGGGGGGGGGGGTGGACGTAGAGAAGGAACAAATGTGACGGCTTAGCACGGCCACAGCTGGATGCTGTGCACAGGGGTCCTGCCTTCCTGGGAGCAGCGGGCGTGGGGACTGACATGTGACTGAGGGAATGCCGCGTGACGAGGCGGTGTTGGAGGTGCTGTCCGATCATGTTAGGGGGGAGAGTGGGGTGCAGATGTCTGATGCTTCAAGTGGTTTTCCTTCAAGGATGTGGCCGGGGAGGACTCCACAGAGAGATACCAATGCGTGCCAGACTCACTCGAAAAGTGAGTGATGAGGATTTGTCCACCCAGGGCGGGAAGGCACGTCGACGGCAGTGAGGAGGTCTTTCAGAGAGGTGATGGCCACAGGCTACTGCCATAACTTGTTCACCACCATGGGGTTGGAACTTTATTGCAGAAAGAACAGTCTGGGCCCTCTCGGGAAAATTTTCAGAAGACAGGCAACAAAAGCAAAAATAGACCAAAGGGACTTATCAACCCTAATGGACAGGGTGACAACGGCTGGCTGCAGAATGGGAGAAGATCTTGGCAAGTTTGTTAACATCCAGAACGCGTAAAGAATGTCTACAGCTTAACAATTTGTGATCTGATTTGTAATCGGATAATCTGATTTTTAAAAAGGGCAAAGGACTTGAATCGACATTTCTCCGAAGATCATCTACAAATGGCCAACGCGTACAAGAAAAGGTGCTTCACGTCCCTAAACGCAAGAGAAGTGCAAATCAAACCACAGCTATCCCCTCACACCCATCAGGACAGAAAGGTGAGGTGTTGGCGAGGACGTGGGGAAGGGGGAACCCTCGTGTGGTGTGCGTGGGAACGCGGACTGGTGCAGCCACTGCGGAAAACAGCGTGGAGGTTCCGTAAAAAGTTAAACATGGAACTATCCTGGTTCTGGGCATACACCCAAAAGGATGGAAAGCTGGGTCTCTCAAGAGAGATGTGTGTGCCCGCGTTCATGACAGGCGTCAAGAGGAGGAAGCAGCCGAAATGTTCTTGGAGGGCTGGGCGGATCAACCCCTCGTGGTCTACCCCTGCAGTAGAACAACTTAAAAGGAAGGATGTTCGGACACCCGCCACAACGTGGAGGGACCTGGGACATCGACACTCAGTGAAACAAGCCAGTCACAAAAAAGACAAATGATGCAGGGTTCCACTTACATGAGGTCCCTGGAGGAGTCGGATGCATGGAGACAGAAGCCTTGCAAGAGGAAAATGGGGAATGTTTCATGGAAACAGAGTTTTAGTTTTGCAAGATGAAAAAGTTCTGGGGATCGGTTGCACAATAACGTGGACATTCCATTCACCGTTGAGATGTACACTTGAAGATAATAAAGATGTGGGGTGCCTGGGGGGCTCAGAGGGGTAAGCGTCCGACTTCGGCTCAGGTCATGATCTCGTGGTCCGTGGGTTCGAGCCCCACATCAGGCTCTGTGCTGACCGCTCAGAGTCTGGAGCCTGCTTCGGATTCTGTGTCTCCCTCTCTCTCTGCCCCTCCCCTGCTCACACGCTGTCTCTCTCTCAAAAATAAATAAAGATTAAAAAAAATTTTTTAAATGACCAAGATGGTAAAATTTGTGCCACGTGTGTGTTTTTAAGGTAGGAATATACATTTATTTTCAGTCCAGGTACCCTACATACATCATCTCATTTGACTTTTACGACTTTCAGATGTAGGCCTTTTTTCTTTTTGTTGAGACGTCATCGACATATAACATTGTATCAGTTGTAGGTGTAGGACACAGCGATTTGATACTTGTGGATATTGTGAAATGGTCTCCCCGATACGTCTGGTTAACATCAGCCACGGTAATAGTTACAACACTGTTTCTTCTAGCGCGATGAACACTTTTAAGATCTTATCTCTTAGCCACGGTCAAATATTCAAGACAGTGTTATTAGCTGTAGTCACCATGCTGTGCGTGGCATCCCCGGGATTTGTGTGCTTTGTACCTTTTGACTTCCTGCACCCGTTTTACTCACCCCTGACCCCTGGCCTCTGGCGGCCACCAATCCGTTCTACGTATCTGTGAGGTGTTTTTTGTTTTAGATCCCGCAAATAAGTGAGATCATACTGTATGTGTCTTTCTCTTTCTGACTTATTTCACTGAGGATAATGCCTTCAAGACTCACCCACACCATCAAAAATGGCAGGATTTCATTGTTCTTATGGCTGAATAATATTCCATTGTGTGTATATTCCACGTTTCTTTCATTCACTCATTCATTCATCGTTGGGTGCTTAGGTTGCTCCCGTTTCTTGCTGATAGTAAATAATGCTGCACCTGTGTTTTTTCTTACAGTGAAAACTTTCAGGGGGTGCCTGGGTGGCTCAGTCGGTTAGGCATCCAACTTTGGCTCGGATCTCATGGTTTGTGAGTTCGAGCCCCGCATCGGGCCCTGTACTGAACCTGCTTTGGATTCTTTGTCTCCCTCTCTTCTCCTCTCCTCCTCCTCTCTCTCTCTCTCTCTCTCTCTCTCTCTCTCTCTCTCTGTCTCTCTCAAAAATAAATAAACATTAAAAAAAACCCAACAGAACTTTCAGGAGGTGTTCCTGCCATAGTAACTGGAAGAGGGGAACAACTCTTGGGCACCCCCCACTCCAGGCCCTCTCTGCCCCCACTCCCTGAGCAAGCTGGCCGCCCAGTGGGGCTCAGCAGGTCTGAGAAGGGGTCTCAGGAGCATGGCCCTGGGTATGTCAGGGCTTCCAGCACCCTCCAGGTACAAGTGATTCTTACGGATTTCAGAGACAGGCTTGAGTCCAAAGCCTTACAGAAATTAGAGCCCCTTTTTTGTTTGCCTGTGTTTAGACTTAGTAACTTAATCTGGCCAGTCTGTGGAGGAAAAGGTGATGGTCTTTCTTTTCTAGGAGTTGGATTACACATCTGCCAATTTGATAACTGCATCTTCAAGGTCACGCACACAAAGCTCCCAGAGGCTCTAGGAACCGTGAATTATGAACTAGCACATACATGCCTGGGGGGAGGTGGGCCTCACCGGGGACGTGGGCACGTCACACCCAACAGATGCCCTTTTGGCCGTAGGCACCTGAGTAGGTTGGTGGACAGATGACCAGTGTTTCCTCCTTTTGAAGAAGGAAAATCTGAAGGTCGTGGATGTATCTCCAGCAGGACTCACTCAGTGGGTGGTTCCAAATAGCTGGTCTGATGCAACAGTTATTCTTTCTGAGCTTTTCCGTTATGTGGTGCTCACATTTATTGAGCACTGACTGTTTGCAGTCTTATGCTTGGTGCTGGACACATAAAGGTGAGGGTGATTTGGTCTGTCCTGTGGAAGGTTTGCCGTCCAGCCACAGAGACAAGTAGGTTAAGCTACCGGTTACGATACCACGTGTCAGTGTTGGGTCATGGTGGTTTGCAAACCAGGAAGGCATGGATTCATCCGTCTCCGGGGCACCTGCTCGTGGCTTCTCTTGAGCGGATCTGAATGCAGTGAGGGCTCTGCCCTGCGAGGCTGTGCATGGGGCCGAGGAGGGTGAGGTGGCTGGAGGGAGCAGGGGGAGACTGGGAGCTAAAGACAGCTGGACGTCCGTACGTACACATTCTCAAACACAACGTAGTGTCCTGCAAAGCTACCCTGTCAGGGCAGGACAGAAGCAAAACTTGACCCAAAGTCACATTGTCTGGAAAGACTTGATAAGTGAGACTGTAAGGAATGTTCTGGAACATCTCAGCTCCAAAAAACAAAATAATAAAATGTGTTTGTTCAGGTCTTGCTCAAGAGAAGCTGGAAGCCTGTGATTCATCTCCTGGTCTGCTGTCCCTGTCCCCCAACCTATCCCGGGAACGGGGACTGTGTCGTGCACGGGCTCAAAGCCGTGTTGGTGACTCTGTCTCAGCTCACTGATACATATTTGCTGAAGAAAACCAGGATGGTTCACTTGCAGTTCTGCATCTTGCAGAGACACGGCCCATGTCGGGGGAAGTTAACAACCTGTCTGGGAGACAACAGGCACAAAGCAGTCAGAGCGCAGGCCCAGGGTGGGACGGTGAGGGGTGGGGACCATCTTCCCCAGTTACGAGACCCCAAAGAGGAATCACAGACCAAGGTGGGCACCTTGGGGGGGGTGGCGGCCGTCATCTGTCAAGGGGAACAGCCACTTGGGGAACACGATGGCCCAGACACTTGGTCTGTGACCAAGTCCAAAAAATGGAAACCAGAGTTGCCTAAAAGTCCCACCTTGCCTGCTGCTGTGGTTATCTTAATTGCACACGCAGTGTCTCTCTTCAGTCCCACGTTCTCGGAGCTGAAGATGTGCGATACAGTTACCAAGTGTCTTTGTTTTGCAAAAGAATGGGGAAAATGTGAGGGTGCCGGCAGAGGAGCTGGCCCCGGACCCCCGTGCTGCTACAAGACGCTGACATTTCTCAATGATTTGTGTCGCGGTTGGACAGCAGCCCGCTGACTTTCTCCCTGTTGGACGCTGGTCCGCACCAGCCCTGGCCTGGTCCTTCTCCGGCTGCCAGCAGGTATTTTTGTTTTTAGGACATAAATCCCGGCCCTTTCCTCGTCTTCTGGAACAGAGACATCTCTCCCCTGGAGATCGAGGTGAACATCCCCTGGGTGCCAGCTGTGAGTCAGGCAGGAGACGTGCCTGCGCTGGGCCCCCCGGGCCCCCGAGCCCCCCCCCCCCCGGGAGCAAGCGAGGCTGCATGAGTGGGGTTCTCTGTCCTCGTCTGTCTGTCTCTACCACACTGGAGATACCCTCCCCATGCCCCCCGCTGTGGAGCCCCTGCAGTCAGCTAGGCTCTATCAGCGACTTCGGGTAGAATGCACGAAGGAAGAAAAATAAATAAAGTCAGACGGGGGAGAGGCGGAGCTCACACAGCCTGGGTGGATTCACTTTCTCTTACTACCACAAGACTCAGGAAACAATGCAGAAAATAGGAAATACATTCATTGGCTCTCCCTCCTCTTAAATGGTTTGACCTAAGCGGGCAAATCCTGGCTGGGGACAGGGGACATCTGGAGGACATCACTGTCTCAGGCCACAGTGGACCCAGCTCTTTGCTCTGGAGTGGGCATGGCGGACGCTTGGCCGTTCAAGGAGCCCAGATGACAGATAAGAGGGACGAACCCAGCTGCGGGTCCTCCCGAGAAGGCCACTTCAGTGTGACCCCCTGGGAGAGGCTCCTTGCCATTCTTCCGGCAGCTTCCTCCGTGGGGGGAAATGGATTTGGCCAAAAGAACAGAGAAGAGAAAATGAAGTCTATGTGATGGCGGCCAAGCACTCTGAGAAGGGGCTCGTCCCCAATGCTTTATTTTTCCTACGGCCGGCATCTGTCGTTTGCTAGAAATCGCAGAATTGCACGTCACCTTGAAACAGGGATTGGCTTCCCCCGAGCTGGACGTCCAGCAGCAGATGGGAGCCAAGAAACTGCTGTGAACTTTAGCTGCCTGACCAGGGTCACAGGAATGCCGTAGATCGAGCCAGACAAATCCCCATGCTGGGGGCCACGGGCCTCTGTGCATGTCTCCCCTGTCCCCACGCATCGAAACCACAGGTGAACAGATGGAAAGACCACCTCACAGATCCTTGGCCGAGACCTCTGGACCAGCGCCGCTCAGGCCCCGACGAAGGCTGACCGCGGGAGACTCGGGTGCCACAGAGAAAACGTAAGTAAAAGACACGGAAACTGGCCCCTTGCGGGGCTCCCCCGTCGGGCAGGGCTGGGGGGCGGGGGCCCCGAGGCCCGCAGGGTAAGGTTCAGATCCTCACCCTCTCGCCGCCTGTGGGCGTGGGGCCTTGGCAGAGTGGGGCCCCGGTGCCGAGCTGCGTGTGAGGGCGCCCGGCAGCCGCTGGGCCCTCACCAAAGGGAAACCGAGGCGGGGGCTCTCAGTGGCTCGTAACTTTTTGTACTCCTAAGAATTTCGAAACTGGGAAGAACAAAGCCCTGGGGAAATGACTGTAAAATGTTTCATGAACTACTTCTCAAGTGGTATCAGCCTCAAAGTATGTTTTCTCTGGATGACTCCCTTCTTCTTTCAAGGATCACTCAGGCAATAAATAAGCACCCCTGGTGGGTCTGTTCCTCCTGGGGACTCTGGAAAGCCCCCCCCCCCTTTGGGGACAGCCCCCAACACACAGGGTATCTGTCATACTGTGATACCAAAACCCGTGAAACATGAAAAACAAAACAAAGCAAGCAGGCCCATCTCATTAGGAACTTAACCCAAATTCCAGGTAAAGTATAAGAAAAATTAATTCTCTGGGGCTCCTGGGTGGTTCAGTTGGTAGGCCTCTGACTTGTCAGTTGACTTCGGCTTGGGTCACGATCTCACAGTTCATGAGTTCGAGCCCCGCGTCCGGCTCTGTGCAGGCAGCTAGGAGCCTGCTTGGAATTCTCTCTCTCACTCTCTCTCTCTCTCACTCAAAATAAATAAACTTAAAAAAATAAATTCTGTGATGTTTCAAAAGTGTAAGACCCATGACATGGAGGTTTTACTGATGGACGATGAGGGTGATTTCTTTCACCTTTGGGTCCTTTCCTGGGCGTTGACACACAGGCAGTATTTGTCAACAGCACTGAAATTGTTCGTGACCCTCACTGCTCTGTATGCAGTTCGTCACATCCACGGTCAGAAGAGAAAGGATCATCTTGGTGGATGCTGAAAAGGCATTTGAGAAAATTCAACGTATTTCTGACATTAAACTCTCGTACTTAGGATCTTCAGAAGCTACAATAAAAAGATTCTTCCTCCCCTTCCTAGAGTATGCGTCTCGGAAGCCGAAGTGACAGTCAAGTCATTTGTGTCAAAGTCAAGACTGTTCTCCCCGACGTACTGTTCTATAACATTGCTTGGAATGTTTTAAGTGATTCTGTAAAACAAGAAAAAGAAATAATGATGAGGTCTACCAGAAAACAGAACAATAAGAGATATTGTCTACCAGGAACCTTGCCCCCCACCCCATCACCAAAAACGTCCCTCCAAAACCTTTACGACTGATGAAACCATATAGAATGGAGGCCAGTTACCCAGAGAAGATGCTTTTTGAAAACACTCTCATGCATGCTAGCAATAGCCAATTAGACCATGTAATGAAATCCAAGGGGCCAGAAAACAAAAATATATAATACCTCATGAAAACTATGGGATAGGGAAGTCCAGCAGAATGTTGTTTTGAATGAGGAGCCCTCTGTGACTGTGATGCTGTTTGGAAATGCTTATTACCATGGCCGTGACATTTCCTTCCCCAATTAACTCAAGTATTTAGTATGATTTTTAACTGGACACAATTATCCTGGAGTATATATGGAAGAGTAAGACCGCAGACATATCGGAGAATGTCTGACAAAGCAGGGGGGCGGACGGAAGGGCCGTCCCTGGCAGAGGTGCTATCTGTCTCTGGGCCCTGGCGTGGAAATCACTGGAAGGTGGGGGGCAGGGTGAGGACTAGAAGGAAACCGAATGAAATAGTGCCAGAGAGACTTCCGGAAGAACCTGCACGTGTGTCTTATTCAGGTGCAGGTGAAGGGGACGGTTCTCGCGAGCGGTATTCCCAGGGTAACCCCAAAAAAGGCTGGGGTCTGGCAGGTCTATGCAAGAACAGCCTTAGAGGTCGTAAAGACCAAAGTTCTCTGTGCACAGCTGTGACCCCTAACTCTTGGGGTGCCCTCCTCCATGACCGCACCCCTCCCTTCTCTGTGAGCCAGCCAGTGAGTTGTTAATGCACGGGTCTCTGCCGTCAGAGGGGCGCAGGCCTGGCCGTGGCTGTGTCCCCTTATCAGAGTCCACGTGGACACCTGTAGACAGAGCTACAATTTTCTGCAGTGAATCTGGAGTTAAATGCGACGGCAGAGCAGCTCAAGGGGACCCTGACACAGTGCAGGTGCCAGCACCCGCCTGATGGGTTTTCCAGGTGAGGCCAGGACCCCCAGCTTCATGTGGCATCTGTTCCTCCAGGAGATAACACAGAATGAAGACATGTGCCCCCAGACAGGAGTGACAGTGCAGACTGAATCCTAGACCCGGGCCCAGGAGCCGAGTCGAGTGGCGGCCGGGCCGCCAGCTGGACACGCGACCTGCTCTCGTTACTGCCGGCCACCTCCAAGAGCTGACTTTTCTCTTTAACGTTTTGTTAAATGTTAATGTTGGAGGCCGTGGCAAGAATTTGCCCATTAAACATACCAACGGAGGGCATGTAATCGTATAGAAAGGCTGACGCCCAAGTAATGAAAAGTGAGACCGTAATTTAACGAGAATTCTGATCATATGACATCCAGTCCAATGAGCGCTTCATGCAGAGACGGACTCCGGCAGGCACAGGGAGGCAGGGAGCCTGGACACACGGCTTCCAGGCTCTCTCCCCGCTGAGCCTGTGCCCCCCTCGGGGTGGGGGGGGGGGGTCTCTGCCCTTGTCTTACCCCAGCCAGGGCATCTTGGAGAGATGGGGGCTCAGTGATGAAGAGATCATCATGGGGGCTCCACTGGACTGAGTGGGGGTGAAGAGCGCCCCATCAATGTGACCGTCCCTGTCCATCTTCCTAGGACTGTCCTGGTTAATTCCCGTGTCTGAGTCTGCTTGTTAACTGCCCCCTCCACTCTCAAAACTGGCTCACTTTAGGGGACACATCATAGGGTCCACGCACACACACACGCACACACTCATGACCTCTGCTGCTTTCTAGGGAAGGCTGTGCCTTAGAACTGCTCATGGGGTTTTCTGCTCTCTTCCCTGCTGCCTCTTCCCCATTGGGAGGCATGTGCTGAAAATCCCTCCCCCGTGATTCTCACCCCCAGAACCAGGGACCGGGTGGCAAGCTATGGTGTGTTAAGGAAGGAATGGGGGCATTATTTATTTTTTTTAATTTTTTTAATGTTTATTTTTGAGAAAGAGAGACAGCGTGCGAGCAGGGGAGGGGCAGAGAGAAAGGGAGACACAGAATCCAAAGCAGGCTCCAAGCTCCGAGCCATCAGCACAGAGCCCGATGCGGGGCTCCAACTCCCGAACCACGAGATCATGACCTGAGCTGAAGTCGGACGCTTAACTGACTGAGCCACCCAGGAGCCCCAAGGAGATTTTATTACTAAATGTCGGGGGCACTTGTGTCCAGAGCAGTGATCTCTGGTGTTGCCTCTTTCAGCGAGCCCTGGCTAACGGGGGGTCACAGAGAGCAGAGTGAGGGTCCCCTTCTCGGCCCCCCTGCTCACTCACCTCCCTCCTAGAGGGCCCCCTCCCGGGCCTGCTTCACCTGTGCCGGGGCTTCCCTGGACTGGCCAGCCTACCTTCCTGGCTGTGAGCTCACTTCCCTGTCGTGGCTCAGTTCCATTCAGCAGCCCAGGCTTGTGCGTCGCCCCAGTCCGTGGTCTGCATCTGTGAACATCTGTGTCAGGAGGTGCCAGAGAGCGCTGCACCCCAGGAGCGCCACCCCCCCCGCCTCCCGCCTGGGCTCTCCCAACCGTGGGAGCCATTGGGCCACACGGCATCTCTTTCTGTCGTTGGGTCCATCTGTGTCTCACACATGCACACACCACGCACGCCCTTGCCCTCACACACTCTTGCACGCGCACCCCTCGCACACCGTTGCACGCGCACCCACAGTGCCGTGCTCGGGGGGTCAGGACCGCACAGGGAGTCGACAACCTGGCGGCTGGGAAATACACCAGCGCTGCTCTCCCCGCTGCGCCGCGGCCCCGACAGATGTAGGAGCCGTGCGTCCTTGGCCGTGCGTCCTTGGCCGTGCCGGTGTGCCCTGCCTTGCAAAACAGACCGCGCTCGCGAAGCATGTGTGAATTTAATTTGGGTTCGCATTGACTCATGTTATTATGATCTCAGAGCCTCTTCGCCTCTGCGGTGATTGGCCGTCCGAGGCAGCGGCCACCACAGAGCTTCCACGCTGCCCTGGCCTCGCCACCAGGGTTAATGGGCTGTGAAAACACTTGGGTTTGGGAGGAAAGCCTCTTGCGGGGCAGAGCTGTGTGCGACTCAGATTGCCCTGGCGAGGGGGCCCTCCGGCAGCCGAACTGCCGTGATAACCCACTTCTGAGTGTTGGCCGAACAAAAAGCTGCTTTTTACAGAGGAGAAGGGTGTTCTCTGAGCCTGCAGAGACCCGGGCAGTCCCGGCCGCCCAGGGCAGCTGAGGGCCGGGCAGACCCAGTTCCCGATGGGCAGGGCTCAGGGGAGAGGGGGCTCTGGGATGACCAGTGTCTGGGCCCCACGGCTTTCCCGGTGCCTGACCTCTTGCCCTGCTGTGCGGCTGGCCGGGTGCTGGGGGCGGCCTGTCCACCGGGGCCCCGGGGGCAGAGAGCCGGGGAAGGCTTGAGCCGATGTCTGCCGGACAGAGCTGCCCCGAGCGCAAACGTCTCCCCATCCTGAGACAGTGAGCCCGAGGGTATTCAGACAGGGCCAGGCAGCCTGTGGTCAGCGTGGCCCTGGAGGGACTTGGGACCTCCACTTTCTGCCTGTCGCGCCTCAAGGACCTCGGAGGGGCACCATGGCGGTCACTGGACCCTGCCTGCTTGTGAGGACGGGGCAGAGGACGTTTCCTGCCCACGGGAGCCGCCTCTCCTGGCCTGCTCTTCTCACTGTCCCGAGAGCACAGGCCGGGCCAGCAGGACCCATGCGAGTGTAGACAATGGCTTCACCACATTACTCACTGGGAAAACTCTGCTGATGTGAAATCCACTCGTGCTCGCTTCTGCAGCTGCTGTTCCTGAGGAGCTGGGCGGGCTCTCTTGACATTAAACAGGGCAGACAAGGGGGGAGAGCACGGTGGAGGGGGAGGGGCAGGAGACACCAGGGAAGTGACGGAGGTGGGATGGCCCAGCCCTCCTCGACCACATGGCCCTTTCGTTCCAATAGGAGGGAGGGAATGGGAATTTGAAAACAGAGCAGGGAAGACAGTGTGTGAGCAGCAGAGTTTTCTAGAAGCCTGGCCAGGGAGGCACCCCGAGTGCGTGGAGGCGTTGAGGAAGGTGGACCCCAGCCTCCGGGGCATTCAGAAAGGACAGCGGAGGGCGTGCTGGCTCTGCCTTGTGGAGAGGGAGGTGGCCCTGGGGAACGAAAACCTGACGGGGCTGTGTTTTCGCTGGTTCCCAGCTGCATGACGTACATGACTGTGGCTTTCTCTCCTGGAACACCTGCCTCACTTTTGTATTACATGGCCGGGGAAGGTCAGTCCACGAAGCCGGGGGCAAGAGCGGTGGGTCCGGTCGCAGCCCCTCTGTCCCCCAGCCCTGGGCGGGCCGGGGGGACACCTGGGACTGGCCTGAATTCCCTCTGAATTCTCTGAATTCCCTCCCAGCCTCCTCTTCTGTTCAGAAATCCTTCTGCTAACACCAGGCCCCTCCCCAAGAAGGACCGTGAGGACCTTCCGAGCTAAGCATGTGGGCCAACGACGGACGGTATGCCTTCACCCCGTTTTCTGGAACACGTATATCGGATGCCATCTGTGCCCCTGGACAGAACGTGTGAGGGAGCCCTCCAGTCTCCTTGAGTTTCTAGAAAGTCATGAGGCCCCCAGGGACCATGAAGACCCCTGAGCCAGGCACCCCCCCCCCCCATTTCTACCTGGGAGAAGTGAGGACCAGCTTGGAGAGATGTGCCCAAGGTCACTCAGATGGCAGGTGGCAGACGGGAGGCAGGTGGGCTCAGCCTGGCCTGATGGAAGCTTCCTTCTGAAGCAGCCTCATGCCCCATGGCAAGTTCTACAGCTGGAGGTCTGGCAAGCCCCAGCTGGTGCACGGTGGACCCCGCTCCCTGCTGGCCACACCACGGGTGCCCAGGTGTGAGTGCCAGGAGCATCCTGGGCCTCGGGCTGGTTACTTACCAGGCTGGAGGGGTGTGGTTCCCTCACACGTGCCCCCCAGCAGGGCAGGGGTGGGATGAGCAGTGCCCTTCCCCCGACCCGCGCATGGAGACCGGAGACAGACAAGGCCGGTGCAGTATCACCTTTCTCACAGACGCAGGCCGACTCCCCCACGGTGCCGGCGGAACTGGACCAAGGTGGGCCCCCCTCGTGGTCCACCGGGTGGGGAACCTGCTGGAAGGGTGCACGGGGAACGCCTGGTCCCTGCAGCCAGCTCCAGCTCCTGGCAGAGGGTTCCAGACCCTGCGCTGAATACACTCCGTTTTCTCTTCCCAAATCAGTCATTGGCCACTTCTCCAGCTTCTCTGGGGCAGGGGAGGAGGCAGGGGGAGGCCAGGGTTTCATCGACTGAGCTTTCTCTCTGTGGGAGGAGACGTGGCAGTGAAGGACACACATGAAGACATGTTTCCCGGAGAAGCTGGGAGCAGGTTGGGGCCAGTCC
This sequence comes from Panthera onca, assembly GCF_046562875.1. NCBI lineage: Eukaryota > Metazoa > Chordata > Mammalia > Carnivora > Felidae > Panthera > Panthera onca. The sequence goes on along the minus strand of NC_138346.1, from coordinate 2,625,907 downwards.
AGCCCGCGGGAGCCTCCCCAGCCTCCTGGCCCGTCAGTTCTCAGGTCTGTCCCAAACAGTGCAGATGGCACGGGGGCCGGGACACCGTGGGGCTGCCGCCTCCCTCTCGGGGTCCCCTGTAGCGCTCGGGCCATCTCAGGGCGTGCTGCGGGGCTGGAGGGTCCCCCACTCCTCCCGACCTTCTCCCTCCCAGGGCCCACGCGGCACCCCGCCGAGGCCCTGGTTCACCCAGTTTTATTGGGTCCCGGCGAAGAGGTGGACAATGAAAAACTGGCCTCTCAGGGGTTTGTTGTGCACAGTTGACGAGGGGAGAGTGTTCTGTTTGTGACTCTGCCCGTCACGGCTGTCTGGTGTTCTGTCTGCCGCACCAGCCCACGGCCCCGCGGAGCGTGCGGAGGTCTGGGCACCCTCCCTGCCCGGGGCCTGGGGGTTGGTATCTGTCAAGCAGGTGAGGTTCTGTCTGAGAATTGGGAGTAAGGGCGAGAATTCCCCCTCGAGATCTCCAGGAATCCTGCAAAACCTCCTCGTAACGGCTCTGCACCACCCTGGGGGGATGAAGGGGCTTTTGGAATATGTTAGGATCATTTTGGAAAGGCAGCCAAGGTGGTTTTTACATTCTTAGAGTATGCTGGTAATCTTAGCTCGCAATCATATCGCTAATGAGTTTCCCACTAAGACGTGAAATGTGTTCTAAAGAGCAACAGAAAGGCGCCCATGTTTTACGCCTGCCAAGACCCTCTTCTGGGGTCTGAGTCCCCAGCCGCTAGTGAAACATTAGCCCCTGCGCCCCTGTAAATATCCAAGGTCACAGCTTTGCTTAGTGTCAATTATGTCTTTGACTCCACAATTAATACCTAAGCCTCAAGCTAAACTATACCGGAGGGAAAATGGTTTCTGTCCACATCCTTTTGGTTCACTGAAACATTTCCATTTCTGCTTCTTTGGTCCACAGCACAAGGTGCGCGGAAGAACTCAGATTTCTCCCCAGAGGGTGCCGTAGGGTCACCGGTGCAGCAAAGATGAGCCCAGTGTACATGGCAACCCCATCATCCAGCCCCGAGTTCACCTTGCTCCAATCCCTCATCCAGCCCCGAGTTCACCTTGCTCAACATTTGGGAAAGCAATCCTCTAGAATGCTTCCTGGAGCCGCTAGGTTGTTGCATGTGTGCGGTGCTCTTGGCCGCCATCTTGGTGTGTGACTGTATGACGCTTATGAGCTGAACGGGGCAAGCGGGTCCAGAGGGAAGGCAGGGAGGCGTGCGGCAGTGGAGGGGTTGTGTGTTGGGTCAGTGGGAGCTCTGTCTTCAGCACGGATTCCCAGCAGCAAGAGAAGCTGCTCCACGAGGGAGCCTCCGAGTGACCTCCCGTTGCCAAACCTTCCTATCGTGGTGGAAGTGTAGTTTCCGAAAGAGAGCCGGGAAGGAGAGGGAGAAATGTCGTGTCCAGGCAGCCCCGGAAGACGGAACTTGGAGTAGATGGATTCACCACACCCAAGAAGGTGCTTGAACGATGCCCAGCGATCCTGGGGACAGATGCCAAGAAGACTCCGTGAAAGGCCAGTCCACTGAGGCACCTTGGAGCTTTCTTCCAAGGGCAGCACAGGAGCCTCCCCGGAAGTCTGGTGCCATTAGACGCAACATGGCAGCTCACTGCACCATGGCGGGCCTCCCGGAGCCACGGGTCCCAGTGGAACTTTCACGCCAAGGACACCGTGCCGCGGTCCTGGGGACCAGGTGGCCCATCACTCAGGGGAGGGGGAGGAGAGTGAGGAGGCACTTTCCAGTAATAACCCGCCTTCCCTCAGTGCCCCACCTCTCCCCAACCAAACAAGGACGGAGGCTAGCGACTAGGACCCCACCGGCACCAACTTCAGGTCGAATTCGTATCACCGTATTCATCTCGGTGTTGTGCCCTTCTGTTGATCTTAATGAGTACTTTTTTTAAAAGTTAAGTCCTTTCACTGGTTGATTTAGCATCTTGCTCTCTGCACCCTCTCCCTACCCTACGTCCCCAGCCATTATTTCTGCTACCTGTGAATTTTCAGAAGTCTGATCCCAACATTTGGTAGAGATTAGTGAAATTTAATTATCAGACAGCTTCTCGAGGGAAATTATTTTGTGTTTTGGACAAGCCTTTATTAAAAAACCTTGCTTTGGCCTTTGAGGCGCACTCAGTGGCTGTCTCCCTCATGCTCCTCAGGACCCCTGCAGCTGGGCAAGGCCATGTGACTAGTTCCAGCCAATGAGCTTTGGGAGCAAGGGACAATAGCATTTCCAGGCTGAAGTGTGGAAGAACCAGTGTGCGACTCCAGTCTCCCCGCCGCTGCCCCAAGGGGCCAGAAGGCGTGTGTCCCAAACGACGCATCTACAAGATGGCAAGGACCCCGCCAACTTGGGTCCTGGGAGGCTGTGTGGAGAGGAGCCCCCGCTGACCCGAACAAGCAAGAACGGACAAGACGCAAATGACCACCGTGTTACCCCAGTGAGTTGTGGGGGTCTGTTTGTCGTCGCAGCAAAGCCTCGCTTGCCCTGACGGAAACACCCTGAGAAAAGAGGGCAGATGATCTGGCGTCGCTCATGGGTCTCCCTTGTGTTGCCGCAGGGCCCTGGACGGGTACGCCCTGCTCTGTAAAATGGACGTGTGCTTAGAAAACTTATCTAAAGTGAGTCGCTCCACGTTCATTTTTAGAGAAGCCCGGTTTCTAAAGGCACTTTTCCCTGGAGCTTTTGATAAATCATAAAACTTTGCAAAGGGTGTAACCATGGCGTCATTTATGTGTTTACTAAACGTGGGTCTCGGTATACCAGATTTCCTTGAAATAACTCATAGTCGATGTTGAAAATGTTTCATCGTTTTGCACTGCCCCTAAGCGTTATCTGACTTCTGATCTTTGGCTCAGGGTGTATTGGCTTGTCTTCGAGGCCCTTGCCTCCGTTTTGGGTTTTGTTGGGACTTCCTTGTGTCTACTGACTTTTCTTCCCGTGCACTTTATTTTAAAGTGGATTCACCCTGAATTCTTCAAGACTCGGCAGAACATCTGCATCACATCTATTTATTGACAAAACTCCATTAAAGAGGATCTAGAAGGGAAAGCGGGTTTCTGGATTTAGGATTGAAAGTGGAAGTCCCAATCCCCTTGTAAACACTGCCATCGACACTGGGGGTCTTTCTTGGCAAAAGACGTTATTATGGGATGTTAAGCTGGAATTCAAATGGTAGTTAAATGCATGAACAATGTGGAAGGGGGGGTCTGCACTTAAGCAGCAGGCCTGGATTTAGCCGAAAAATACCCCAGCAAGTATCTGGACATGTAGCTACTCAGCTCTGAGAATAATTGCCAGGGGGCTGCTCTGTTGTCTTTCAAATATAAGAGGTCGCTTCTGGCTTCCAAACTCGGGAATATTGTTGCAATCCATGAAAAAAGACACAGGGAAATTTGGGAACATACACAGCTATACAGGCACCCGTGCACCTGTGAGCCCCCCCCAGTGACTGCTCAGGCTGATGATGCTTCCAGAAAGGAAGACACCAGAAGTGTTCTTTGACACGTGGGTGATGAAAAATGTTCTTTTAATTGGGGCACTGGTTGGCTCAGTCGGTTGAGAGGCTGACTTCCCGCCAGGTCATGATCTCACGGTTTGTGGGTTCGAGCCCCACGTCGGGCTCTGTGCTGACAGCTCAGGGCCTGGAGCCTGCTTCAGATTCTGTGTCTCCCTCTCTCTCTGCCTCTTCCCCAACTCACACTCTGTCTCTCTGTCTCTCCCTGTCTCTCTCTCTCTCTCTCTCAAAAATAAATAAACATTAACAAAATTTAAAAAAAAAGAAAAATGTTCTTTTAAGAAGAGGGATTCCAGTGCCTTCCTTGGGTACCTCCTGGCTACCTGCTCCCTGGCGCTATGGCAGGTCCAGGGTGCAGAGAGGCTCCTTATCCGTCGGCTCCCAAATCCTGGCCATCCTGAAGGTGCCGTATTCAGCAGAGGGTCATGGGGGCAAACAGAAGCCAGGCGGCAGGACCAGCCAGGTGTGGCGGAAGCGTCATTCCACACCCTCAGCACACGCTGGCTCCTGTGCGACGGACCAGTTTGAAACAGCATGGGTGTGTGACCTCTGCCCCCCCACGGGGACACCAGTAAGGACTGTAGCAAACTTGGGACGAAGGTGACCCTTAGGGAAGAATGGCGGGGGGGTGCATGTGTTTATATGCGACGTGTGCACATGTGATGTGTGTCTGGAGCGTGTATGTGCGTACGTACGGTACGTGATAGTGTGACAGACACGCGCGCGCGCACACACACACACATCTACTCTAGAAGTGCACCAGTTGCACAAATAGCGAATATATCTAAACATCAAAGGCCCTAAAGTCACTGCCAACCAGCTGTGCTCTGTCCATCCCTGTGTTTCCCGAGTCTAAGCAGAGCCAGCCACACTGCACACGATAGATATTTTTTCTATCGTTTCAAAGAAAATTCTGTCTATATTTGTGCCATAAATCAGGCTGCCTGATTTATTTGCCTGCAGTGTCCAGACACCCCAGACCCAGATGAAGTCAGTGCGTGCGACACGGAGTAGGATCTTGTCCCTCACACCCCTCCACCCTCATTTGTAACCGCCCCGCACCTGAGTGCCCTCCGTGCGGGTCTCTTAACGCTCCGCGAGCACCTGCCACGCGCCCGCTGGCCACTCACCTGGGGCACAGGCGGACCCAGCCCGCTTTATAAGTGAGACACCAATTGGAAGGGAGACATGGCCAGGCTGTGCACTCACAGACGCTGGTCACGGGTCTTTGCGGGACGTGACAACATCTGGTCTGGGTCACAGCCGCTGCAGCGGGACGGGAGCCCTCGAGAGCCAGGCAAAAGTCAGGGCTCCCTCATCATGACATCCCGGGAATGCTTTTGTTTATTTTCAAACGCTTTGCTCCCACAGTCCCCGTGGGGGAGGGGTCAGGAGCCAGCCAGGGATCTCACGAAACCTGTCAAATTGAAGGAACCCGTTCTGTGTACCGCACAATCAAGGAAATGGTGTCTCCCTTAGGATTTTTTTTTTCACTATTTTTAAAAATGTTTTTATTTCTTTTGAGAGAGAGAGACAGAGAGACAGAGTGCGAGCGGGTGAGGAGCAGAGAGAGCGAGACAGAATCCGAAGCAGGCTCCAGGCTCCGAGCTGTCAGCACAGAGCCCGATGCGGGGCTCGAACTCATGAACCACGAGGTCATGACCTGAGCCAAAGTCAGACGATCAACCGACTGAGCCCCCCCAGGCACCCCGATTTTTTTTCAGAAATGTGCATGCACAGTCATCTCTCATTTTTTTCTTATTGAAAAGTATTTTGAAAAAAAAAGTCCATAGATTTGAGTATGGGAAATTTCAACCCAGGGATAGTGAATGTTGAAAAACTTGAGCGATAAAGACCATGTTCCTGTATCTCTGGCCCTGGCCCTGTCTGTGTCGGATCAGCACCAGGACATGTGACTCCTTTTCAGACGCTACGACACCCACCCACCACAGAAGGGGACAGTGCTGCTTCCCTGTGGGCCGATACGGGTCTGTGCACATCCACCCATACTCCCAGATCCTTCAGGATCCCACGCAGACAAGGGAAGCCCGTGGACTGGCGGACCGTGAAGTTAGAAGCGTTAAGTCTCAGAAATAAAACGTTGGGAATCACAGCTCTTTGTCTGAGAGAGTCTGACGGACGTCGTTTTCGGGAGAGAATACCAAACACAGCTTCCAGGGGCGATGCCAAGGTCAAATGCTTCAAGATGGGCAGGGCGACCCTGACTGTGTCCGCAGGGCTGGGGCCCCTTCTTAGCCAACAGTGGAGCATCTCTGTGTCCCCCCACGGGCCCTGGAGGTCCTGGCTGGTGCTGAGCCAGGGCACTGATGCGGGCATCTTCACAGACCTAACTCGGGGTTTGCAGGGTTCACGTCGGGGCCGTACCCTCTTCTCTGCGCCACCTGGATCTCAGCCTGGACTCTGTCTCCCTGTCTGCTGTCCCTGTGGCATGCGGGCTCCCAGGTGTGAGGTCCGCTGCAGGGTGAGAGAGAGGTGGATACTGGAGAGTGACCCCTTCACTCCGCAAGAAGGAGGTGAGGTCGTGAAAAGGGCGCGGAGGCCCCGAGATAAGAAAAAGTGGAAGTTCAGGGGCCAGGGGTCACGCTCCGCTGGCTGATGGTACCGTCACTCTGGGAGCCAGGGGGTCAAGGGTGTGCACGTTTTCCAGGCGGAATGGCCGGTCCAGCAAACCCTGCCGTTCTTGGGTCCCCGCTGCCTCTCTCCCTCTCCAGTCTGTCCCTAGAGAGACCTGAGTGCTTGCAAGATGTCCGTCTGAATTCGCAGCCACTGAGCACGGGAAACGTATGGGACGTGTGTGAGAGAGGTCGTGCAGCTGCAATGGGACACTGAGGTCTGTTTGTGGACCATTTATCCTTTCTTCTTCCGTGTGTCCGTGAAGTTGGACGGTTTATCCAGTCTCAGCTCTCGTTGGCTGCTAACCCGGGCGCGTTCTGTCTCACTCGTGGAACCGTCCCGCGGCAGCCACGCGCCCCCTCCCTCGAGACCCCAGAGCCTTGGCTCCAGCGAGCTGCCGCGAGGCCACCTCCAGGATGGCCGGTCCTCCTGCGGCCTCAGCACGCAGCCCCCGCAGCCCCGTGGCCCGTGCCACCCCGCCTGCATCTGTAGACGCGCTGACTTCAGCCGAACTGGACAGAGTCTTCGACGCTTGAGTGTGTGCTCGTTGGTTTCTAAATATGATGTGTTTCCACGCAGAGGCCAGTTTTATTCGCGTGGTGCTGGAGGTTGAGGATGTGACATAGGCTGAAAGTAACTGAGTCCAGAGCTTGGGGAGCAACAGGTTCTGTGCCTGTTGCTCAGGGGGTGTGTGAGCCAAGGCCACGTCCGTGCTTCTGAAAACTGGGACGTCGCGGCGCCTGGAAACGCGCACTTCGCACCAGACCCCGTGTGCTCTTGGCATTTCAAGACGCATCCCACACCTCCAGCGTCTGCTGAAACCAGGGAGCCCAGAGCTGTGAGGGCTGATGACTGGAGCATAGTAGGGCTCTTCCCATTAACAAGTAGGGACTTAGCATTCTTCCGAACATGCACGAGCGTGTGCATGATATTTCTAAAGTAGCATGTTTTCTCTGGGTCATTAATAAAAAAAGAGGAGTGTTCAGGGGCGTCTGGGTGGCTCAGTCGGTTAAGAGGCCGACTTTGGCTCGAGTCATGATCTCCTGGTTCGTGAGTTCAAGCCCTGTGTCGGGCTCTGTGCTGACAGCTCGGAGCCTGGAGCCTGCTTCGGATCCTGTGTCTCCCTCTCTCTCAGCCCCTCCCCAGCTCATGCTCTGTCTCTGCCTCTCTCTCAAAAATAAATACAAAGTATTTTTAAAAAGAGCGTCCAAGAAAATAGGTCGAGAAAATAGATTTATTTCTGTCAGCAGTTTTGCATTTTGAAAATTGCGTCTTTTTCTGAGATTGATCTTGGGAAGTGAATGCTGGTGGCCCTTGCCAGGGGGTGCACATGGGCAGAGCCGACTCACTGCCGGGAGTGGCTGCACACCCCCGTTGCCCACTGCTCGAGGAAGTAGCCTGAGAGATGTTCTCTCGCACTGAGGCGAGGTGGCACCCAGAGCCCGGGGCTCTGGGTTCAATTCCCAGGTCTTGGTTCCTTCGCCGTGCGGCCAGCGTGGCTTGGTGCGGGCTGCCTCCGTTCGCAGAGGTCCTCAAGACCGTCCCTCGGAGCCCTCCCTACCCCCTGACCCGCAGCACCGGTGGGCGCTCTGCTGGGCCTGGTGACCTCTGCCTGCCCGATGCGGGGACCGCCCCCCCCCCGCCTCGTTCTCCTCCCTCCAGCAGGGGGCGCCACACGTGGCCTCTTGCGGCCTCACCTCCCCGCCCCCTCTCCGGCATCCAGGTCTGTCGAGGACAGGAAGCACAGAGCCCCGGGTTTGGGTTCGAATCCAGAGGAAGGCAAGCAGCCGTTCCCTTTCCCTTCAAAAGGCAGGGGGACGATGGCCTCGCTCAGAGTGCGTGTGAAGTCCCTTCTAGGGTCCGAGCTGGGCATCCTGCCGAGTGAACCCCCCCTCCAGCTCATTGCCAGCTGCTCTGCTCTTGCTGGCTCCCCCCAAGGCTCCTTCCCTCCTCTTCCCTCTTCGGTTCCGGGTCACCACCCCTCCTGTCGCTTCACACACGTGCCCCACCCGAAGCCCGCTGTCGGTGGGTGGGTGGGGGGGTCTCACCTCCTTGAGCCTCGGTCCTCGAGGCCCACCCCACAGTTACCCCTGCAAAGCCGGCCCGGTCATGCCAGTGCTCCCTGCGCTTCTCACGGACCCCCGTTGCCCACCCTGGGCCCCTCCCCAGAGTCACGGCTCACCGTTGCCCCCCAAGCCCCCTTAGCTAGCCCACCCACCAGACCAGAGGTTTAACTGTTGCTTCTCTGTGCCTTTATTATGCGCCTTTTCATACCTTTACTCTAACTCTTACTATATTTTGCTCTAACCATTTACGTTTGTAGCAAAATAGTTGTAGATCCCACGTGCTTTTATTGTGCCTTTGTTAGAACGTTTAGCACATACTTGTTATAAGAACGTGTTCTGCTGTCTGTCCCCAAGTGAACTGGCTTAGGACAGGGACCGAGCTGTCCTCAGCCTTAGCCGGTCGGCCAGCAGAGGGCCTGACATCGGCGGACCTTCGGTGAATTTCCTCTTGAGCCACCGCTGCTGTCACGGGGAGGGGTGTGTCCTCACATACTCCTTGGTCAAGTGTGCAAAGACATTTACTAAGTCAGCGTTCGCGGGTCTGGACCCACGTGACCGGTGTTGTGGGACGGAGGACCGTGGGATGGCGATTCCTGCCTCGGGCCTCGGGCCTTCGCTGACCTGAGTTCTGGTGACGACGCTGCACCTGCCCGGTGGCTTGGTGCAAGTCCCCTCCCCCGCCACGGGCCCCATCTCGTCTCTGGGGTGACGTCCCTGGATGGGTCATCGCGACAGGCACTTCCTGCGCCTGAAATGGGGCCCCGCAGGGTGATTTTTTTTACACCGCCTTCTTCGGCTGATGGGTTTTATTTGTCGGCAAGGTTGGTGCCATCTGGAGAAATCACGGTTCGCCGCTCCAGGTAGTTCCTGGGTTTGGGGGCCCCGTGTCCCGGAAGGAGGCCGCACCCTCCTGTCACCTAGTGACTCAGGCCTGCTGTCCCTCACCACCTCTGAGCTTGGGGCTTCGCTCTGCAGTGTCCCGTGACTCATGGAGGACGAGTGGGGAGGCCTCCCTCAGAGGAAGGCGGACGGGGTAAATCCTGAGAGTGAACACTGGGCCTCCTGCGCCAGCCCCCTCGGATCCGAGAGCGCTGGCCAGGAGAGCCGGGGGCCGCGTCCCTCCGGGGCCCAGAGCCTGGGAGGCACCTCGCAGAGGAGACATCTGCGAGCGGAGGCAAACTTGCTTTTTCCCCCAGGTCGCTCTCAGGCCAGCCCCTTGGCAGGCGAGCCACTCCAGACACAGTCGGCCTGAATCCCCGAAGCCAAGCCCCAAGGAGAGAGACACAGGGACCGAGAGACAGCCCTGCTTCCAAGTTGGCGGGAGCTTCTCGCTCCCCTGAAGGAGCAAGGCCAACAGTTCGGCCGCCAGCCACCAGGGAGCTGTGGACGGTGGGAATCGTGGACGGTGGGGAGCCGTGGAAGATGAGCCCCCGCATCATAAATACAGTCACCGCAGACGGGGTTCCTCTTTCTCAGGCACAAGGCAGGCCGGGGGTCAGACTCCCGAGTCCCAGAGCTGAGGGGAGAGGGGCACGGTGTCTTCTCACCCGCCTTCCCCCTGCCCCCAGGCCCCAGGCCCCAGGCCCTGAGCGTAGGCCCTGGCATCTGGAAGCATGGGGCTTGCCGCGGAAGCAGAGAGGCAGGGGACACAGGGACACCAGCCTGCGCCGGCCTCCCGGCAGCCTTCCCAGCGGTCTTACTGCCACCTGGACGCACAGGGCCACCGGTCCCGGGAATCCGGGAGGTCCCGCCAGGGCCGCGCCGAGCACAGCGCCTCGGCCACTTCTCCGCCCCGGCAGCAGAAGCCTAGCAGCCCGCCGGTGTCCTGGGAGCCTTGTGGGTGCCAGGGGGCACCCCACCTGCCCACCCACCCATTCCTGGGAAAGCAGACCGTCCAGAGGGGAATGGAGGCCCTGCCCAGCACAGAAGCTCCAGGGTCTGGACTCTGGCCTGCGTTGGAGAGCGCCATGGCCTAGGAGAACCCCGTGGCCGTGGCCTCTGTTTAACTCCTAGAAAAAGGGCCCCAGGAACAGCAGAGAGGGACCAGAGCGTCCTGCCTGTCAGAGCCACTGCTGGACCCAGGGATGGGACACAGGCCCCCCTGTACGGGGCAGGGACGCTGGGGGTGGGGGGACACAGCTCGGGGAGTGGGGTAGCTGGGGCACGGGCAGCCAGAGGAGCCTGGTAAAAATCCTACAAGTCCGATGGCTTCTTGACTTGCGTTTGTCTCAGTGACGACAGTTAGCCTTTGTCTGTCTTCTCCTGCCTCCACCAGCATCCCACAGAGTGTTCCCTGTGTCCCGAGATACCCCTTAGGAAACCCAGTCGTAGGCGATAGAGTCCGAGCCCCCCGGAGGACCAGCGGTAATTCCTGCCCTGTCACTTAGACGTGGGTCCTTCCGCACTTGCTGGTGCGGGGCGGGGGCATGTTCTGTCGTTTGCCTCTAACCTTCTGCCCCTCCAGGACAGGTGCACAGGGGTTGGCAGGCAGGGGAGGGGGCCTGAGCCCCCCTTTGCCCCCCTGGGGGCCCCCGCGTGCTGCCCTCACCCCACCCAGCACCCAGCAAGGGCAGCTGGGTCTCCGCCCTTCTGGTCAGCCAGGTGAGGCTGGCAGGGGTTGGCCGCTTGCCTGCCGGGGACCGTCCTGCCTGCGGCCTGACTGGGGCTGCCCGCACATCCGACCTGGAAGGAGGTTGCACACCGTCTCCTCTGAAGGCAAATTGTTTTATTCCTCTGTCTCTGGACAAGTCGCAGAGATAGCCCCTGGGGCAAGGCGGCTCCGGGAGAGCGAGCGTTGTGGCGGCCACTCACTGGCAACGGCCCAGGCTGGCCGGGCTGGCGGGCCGGGGGGCGGGGCAGAGCCAGCCTACACCCAGAGCCAAGGCTGTCTTCAGAGCCCTCACCAGGAAGGAAGGAGCTCCCCGTGAGCTGGGCAGTGTGACCTTCTCAGAGCCTCCAGGGCCTGTCACTGGCACCCCTAGGGTGACCGATGGCGGGAGGCCTAGGCCGGCTGCCCTGCCGTGTCCGCTTTGTGTCGCACCCGCCCGCCTGTGCGTGGGGCAGAACTGCAGCCGGCGGGCACAGCCTCGGGGCCTGGCTGCCTGCGAGGGGGACGGCCCCCCCAGGGGCATCAGGATGCCCAGCCTCGTCTCTAACCTGCCGTGTCTCTGGCAAGTCACGGCGTGTCCAGGCTGCGGCTGACCTTGCTGACCAGGGACTGAACGACGCGGACTGAGCATGCTCTCCTGTTCCCAATTCTCAAGAAGCGTCTCAGACGAGCTGGGGACTGGGGACGTGCCAGGGTGCAGAGGTGGACTCCCGGGTTCAAGGCCAGGCCTGCCCCTGAATTCCTCACGAGCTCTGGTTTGATGCAGGTGCCGCTGGCCGGCAGCCACCATCGGAGTGGCAGGAACTTTGAAGGCGTGAGAGTGATTCTAGTGGACCCGGCACTTTGTACCTGCACAAGCCTTGCACGGGGGGGCTGTTTGATCTCTTCACCGTGGCCTCTTTGGACAGGGGTTTACTGAGCATTTACTTCGTGCCAGGTGTTGGTCTAGACCGTGGAGACCCAGCTGGGGAAGGAGCAGCATCCTGACCTCTCAAGGTGACAAGAGAGTCGGGCACAAGCCAGGCGAGGCCCCAGGCCTTTTGTCTGCTGTGGCTCCTTGGACCCCCGTAGCACCGAGGTGGCAGGCCTGGCCTGACCCTCGGCGGGAGGGGTTGAAGCTCAGAGAGGCGAGGCCGCTTTCCTAAGGCTGGACTGCCCATGGATGGCAGCACTGGGATTTGGCACAAGGCTGTATTCTTGGTTCCTGTCTTACCGGGAGCTTCCAGAATGCTCATGACATTTTGACTACAGGTCTGGTGTCTACTGAGCTACTCATTCACGGCCCCGTCTTGTGCCGGGCTTCAGTGTTAACCGGCCAGCATTCCTGGAGTAAACCCTGCTTGGTTATGTGGAAGGGGTTCTTCACCTACATAACGGGACTTGGCTTGCTGATGTCTTATTCAGAGGCACGGGTGGCATGACCTGGCCTTTGGCTCTGATGCCGTTTGGACGGGGGCCCAAGTTGTGTCGCGTTGGCATTTTGTGGGGGAGGCCGTGCATGGGGCAGGGGAAGGGGGGAAGGGGGCACATGGAATCCCTCTCTACCTGTGTCATGATTCTGCCGTGCACCTAAAACTGCTCTAAAAAATAACCTTCAGAAAAGTAAATAATAAAAATAAACAAAATGGGAAGTGTTTCCTCGTCTTTAAATTCTGGAACAGCTCAAGTAATACAGATGGGAATGACCTGGTCACAGAAGGTTCTATTTAATGCTCTTGTAAAAGAATCTGGCCCCGGGTTCTTTGTAGGGCAGATACGGATCTTGGGTAGCCTGGTCACCTTATCTTACAAATGTTGATACATTGAGATTTCCTGCCTTTTCTTGAGTGAGGTTGGTAAGCAGAGTGGCAAATCGGAGGGTGTGGTGGTTATGAATGAATGGGGCTGTCTGGTGTGCGGTCCTGTGGCCTTGGCCGGGCGGGAGCTCGGGCTGGCTGGGGACCCACAGATGTGGCCTCTGCTTTACCTTTGACCTCTGAGGCTTTCCTCCCCCAGTTCCTATTTGCCTGCTCATTTTGCGGTGGGACGATTGTCGCATTATTTGCTGCTGTACTTGCGGAGGCTACAGAAGCCCTAATGACTCTTCATCTGGGTGGAAAGACCTTTTCAAGTAGTATTTGCCCAGAAGTGGCTCCTGGAGGGGGGGGGGGTGCATTTTCTGAGCCGTATATGCCTCAACATGTTCCTTCTGCTCCCCGATGTGGTCCATGGACCCCTTTCTGCAGGAACACGTGACATCCTGGGATTGGCTGTCAGCGGGTGGCCTTCGTTGGGTGCTTTTTTGTTTCTTTTTCTGTCTGGAAGCCTGTAGGAGGCTTTCTGTACTCAGAATCCAGAACTTTCCTTGTGATGTGGCATGCTTACCCGTGTTGTCAGCTCTTCTTTCCAGAACTCTGTGTCTCTTTAATCTGGGACCGTCAGTCTTCCTTGAGCCTGGGGACGTCTTCCCCCATATCTCTTTTGTGGCCGCCTCTCCTCCCTCCTTCCACATTCCTTGTCTTTTGCTCAGATGCTGGAGACCTCCATGAGTCAGTCTCTGATTTATTGATCATTTTTTATCAGGTCTGTTTTGCTAGTTTGCTTCCATTACTTGAGAAATACTCCACTTCCAGACGTTTTGCGATTTCCAAGAGCCCTTTTCTTACTTCCTGGTTGCTCCTTCTCTCTGAAAGCAGAGCAGCCTTACTTTCTCCATGCAGACTCCCCGTGGCTTCTCTCCAAATGGTAAATTCCACCGTCCGGAAAGTTTGATCTGCATGCTCTGGGCCACTTGTGAGGCGCTTGGCTTGCTAATCTTCCCACCGTGGTCCCCAGTTGCCCGATGTGAGGCATCACATGGTTTCCACTCGTATTTATGGCGTGTCTGATTGGTGTTAGTAAGTGGGTTCTATGCCCCCAGCCAACCCCGGGGAGCCATGTTCAAATGGTCAGGAGGCTGTGTCCAGGCTTGGCGAGGGCACGGGGGGGCCCCAGCTGAACAACGGTGCTCGATGAGTGCCCAAGCAGGGGGACTGGCCCATGTGGGATGGGCAAGACCCTCCAGGGAGGTGGCAGCTGTCAGCTCCACCGCTGGGTTCATTACTGTCCATCTGCATAGGGCACGTCCCCCCAATCCCGGTGTTCTGGAGCCCAGGAGCTGGGGGTCTTTGTTTTTGGCATAGTGACTGGGAGGGGACAAACAACAAGGGGCAGCAAGTGCGGACTGGCCGGTGGTGGCTCCTTCGAGTGAGCTGGGCAATGTCAGGGTCTGAGGGAGGCAGACTCCTCCCCTTTTCAGGCCGAAGGGGGCGACGAGGGCCTGGGTGAGGCTCGGGGCATCTGCTCCACGCTCTGCAAGGTGGCCATGCTCCGGGGTTTCTGTGCGCAGTTCCTGCCTTCCTGAGACTCACATTCAACCTCTCCCCCGCATCTCCACTGGCAAAATCTCAGGGGCGTGTGTGTGTGTGTGTGTGTGTTTGCGTGTGCTGTACTGATTAGAGATCACACATCTGTGCCCATTTCCCTTCCACCCTTACTCCCTACCCTGCCTTTTGTTGGCAGTGTCCCACAAAGTTCAAGGCACTTTGTCCCTTCCCTTTCTGGCTGCACAGTCTGCCTTGTACTTTCTTTAAAAAGTTGCCACTGTCTACCGTGTGTTCTAGTTGCTTACAAACAGGTTTCTTCTCCCCTGTTATATTTCTCTGTTTCATTTCTGGGCTTTTTAAATAACTACTAGCATTTCTGGCGCATGATAGAAGCTCCATACAGGTTAAGAAGATGGATGATGGATGGATGGATGGATGGATGGGTGGATAAATGAGTGGGTGGGTGGAGGGAAGGAAGGGTGGGAGGGTAGACATGTGGATGGTAGGTGGATGGACAGATGGATGGATGGATGGTAAGTGGGTGGATAGATGGATGGGTGGGTGGGTGGGTGGATAGATGAGTGGGTGGATGGAAGGAAGGAAGGGTGGGGGGGTAGATATGTGGATGGTAGGTGGGTGGATGGATAGGTGGGTGGATGGACGGATGGATGGATGGGTGGATGGTAGGTGGATGGACAGATGGATGGATGGATGGTAAGTGGGTGGATAGACGGATGGATGGATGGTGGGTGGGTGGATAGATGAGTGGGTTGATGGAAGGAAGGAAGGGTGGGAGGGTAGATATGTGGATGGTAGGTGGATGGACAGACGGATGGATGGATGGTAAGTGGGTGGATAGACGGATGGATGGATGGTGGGTGGGTGGATAGATGAGTGGGTTGATGGAAGGAAGGAAGGGTGGGAGGGTAGATATGTGGATGGTAGGTGGATGGACAGATGGATGGATGGATGGTAAGTGGGTGGATAGACGGATGGATGGATGGGTGGGTGGGTGGAGGGAAGGAAGGGTGAGGGGTAGATATGTGGATGGTAGGTGGATGGACAGATGGATGGATGGGTGGTAAGTGGGTGGATAGATGGATGGATGGGTGGGTGGGTGGATAGATGAGTGGGTGGGTGGAGGGAAGGAAGGGTGGGGGGTAGATATGTGGTTGGTAGGTGGGTAGATGGATGAATGCCTGGCTGGGTGGGTGGGCAGATAAGCGGATGGATGGAAGGAAGAAAGGGTGGGGAGGGGGGTAGATATGTGAAAGGTGGGTGGATGGACAGATGGATGGTGGGTACATGGCTGGATGGATGGCCTTTTAATAAAATCTTCCCCCTGAAGCCCCTGCCTCACCTTTTGGAGGATTTTTATTGGTGTTTCACTCCCTGGGTTAGGTCCTGGAATTAATAGTCAACTAAGACCCTTTACTGCGTATTCATGCCCAAGGGTCTGGTGTGGCAGAGAGGAGCAAAGTCACCCTCTCAGTGTAGTCGCTGCCCCGCCGCTCTGCCCGTC
This sequence comes from Panthera onca, assembly GCF_046562875.1. Lineage (NCBI taxonomy): Eukaryota > Metazoa > Chordata > Mammalia > Carnivora > Felidae > Panthera > Panthera onca. The sequence continues at coordinate 2,610,175 of NC_138346.1, read as the reverse complement.
ACCACCCCCCCACCCCTCTCTGCAAGGCAGACAGATGTGGGGAGTGAACTACGGACAGGGCACACGCATATGGTTTCAGGTGGCTGTTACACGCGGGAGGCAGTCCTGGGCCCCACATGTTTTACATTTGTTGCTGAGAACGCTGCCCATGTCAGCAGACATGGTTGGGGTCAGGGTGACATCAGGGGGGCCAGGCCCACAGGGTCTCGGTCAAGAAGACGAATGAACCTGCTCATTTCTGCCTGAGCCCTGGGCCCCGCGGGTACACGAAGCAGCCCTGAAACTCACCACTACTGGGGGACGGCCTCTGTCATTTTTGGCTTTTCACGGATGATACTGTATTTCCCCTTGGAGGGTTGGTGCGGCTCATATATCAAAAACTGTTGTAATTATTTCCTCCCTCTGAGGAAGGCTTCCATTTACCTTTCTCTAGCTGCCCCCCTTATTAATTATCTAATTACAACCACATTCTCCAAGAGAGAGCAGCCTTTGACTTTCTGCCCAGGACCACTTAGAAAGGCGTACATATTTGGAGTGCTCTGGGCTCGAAAGAAAAGAAGTGTGTGTGTGTGTGTGTGTGTGTGTGTGTGTGCATGTTTTCACACACATGAGTTTCTTTCAGGGAAAATGTGTCTTAAACTTCTTAGCCCTTTGTCTTGGCCCAGCGGGGCTTTCTAGAATTCTCCAGGGATCTGGGGGAAGGGAGTTGGGGGTGCAGGGAGAGGGGGAAGCTTCCTGCTTACAACTGCTCAGTAGTATGAGGGACACACACTCACACTCACGTGCACACCCACAACACACTGTGGAAGTTGTCACCCATCACCGGATCAAAGATCCTGCTGTGTTTTTGTACCCTTACACATCACGGTCCCAGGACCTGGGGTGCCTGTTCTTGACTTCTTATCCTGGAGGGAAGTTCCTACAGGGACCCTCCTCTCAGCCTTCTCCTTGGTAAAGCCATTCCTGACTGCTCCCCACCCCCAGCCCCTGCCGGCCTCATTGCAAACCTCATCCTTCTGTCTCAGCACTTGGGTCCAGCAGCCCCCCCACCCCACCCCCGGCCACAGCGCATCGGGGGCAGGGGAAAGGCCTGCCTCAAGCATCGTTTTGCCCCCAGGACCAGGTGGCCCCAGCACATAGACGACTCTGATGAATGGACTTGCCTCCTTTGGTTATGAAGTTGATCTGGTTATTTCTTTGTTCTCCAGATGAGGAGGTGCGTGCTGTGCGTACCGGGCCCTGGGGTAGGCGGTGAAGATCACGGGGAGCCGGAGTGCCCACCAGCCAGTCTAAAGAATCCCTAACAAAGTTCAGGGGCTCCTGGGAAGGATGACATAGGTCGGGATTGGTTGCAAGCTGCCAAGCGTTCTGTGGGACGGGGGTCCTGCGGGACGAGGCCATCAGCAGCCCTCGGCCCCAGAACAGCCGGCGCCGGGCTGGAAGCGGCCCTGGCCGCGAGCTGCCCCCTGGAGCGAGGTGTGGGGCCCAGCCGTCCTCGCCCTTGGCACCTGCAGCACCTTTGCAGCAGGCCGACAGGCCCTGAGCAGACGCCCGTGCCCAGCAGCAGGACCCCCGTCTTCCTGGGCTTCCCACTACCGTGACCGGTGACCGTGGCTCACAGCGGCCACGTCTGTCTACGGTCTGGAGATCACACCCCGCCTGAGCTTCTTTCTGGGAAGCACGTCCTCCCGAGCGGGACTCGTGGGCGCGGTCCGGGGACCCCACCGCTGGGTCCCTTGCGCGCGCTCCCTCTCACTGCCTCTCCATCGGGTCTCTGTCCTAACCCCGCCACGTTCCAGGCGACGAGGCCCCCTGGGTGAGCCCACCTTCCTCACAGGAAGGCCGCGGCGGTTCTGGGAGAGCGCGGCCCCTCGTCCGTGGGCTGGGCTCCTGACCTGGCGCCTCGCCGGCCGGTCCCACGGTCAGGCAGGGGGGCTGGGAGGGGGCGCTCTGGGTGGCCCCTGGACACACTCTTTCAACAGGACGCTGTGCACGTCACACGCACGCTCCGGCAGACCCTTACACGCGCTTGCGGGCCCTCAGAGACGGGACGGTTGTGTGCCCTGATCACGGTGGGGGGCGCCGGGATCCACGCGTGATGAGAGGGCCTAGGACCGCACACACACATCACAGACACACACACGCACACGCACACCTGCGTGCAGTGAGGGCTCACGCTCCCTCTCCCTTGTCTTCCAGGCTGTCCTGCGGGGCCGAGGCCCAAGTGGAATCGGGGCACCTCCACGTCTGTCACTTCTGACACCTGTGCAACCTCAAGGGGCCCAGCTCTGCCCCCGGCACAGCGTCCAGACACGGGGACAGCAGCGGCTTGGATAGAGGACCCCGGGCCGCACACCTCCTCCCCCGAGACGGTCCCTGCTGGTGACATGGTCATTATCGTCCTTGCCACTGTTTGGATTTTCCTTCTGGGTTTTTTTTTGGGTTTTTTTTTTTGGCGGGGAGGGGGGATTTGTTCTTTCTGAAAATCTCTACATTCAGGAACATATTTACGAGGATTTAAATTTTGGATTTGTATTTCCCTTTAAGTGCCTTTTTAATGTATATTTTTTTAATAAAACAGAAATGCATTCCTGTACAACTCTGTTTAAACTGGACCAAGGCTCTCAAAGAACCTCGCATGCCCCCCCCCCGCCCCCCCACCCCAGCCTCTGCATGATCGTTCCAAGCAAGCCTGGACTCCTTCTCACCCCTCGCCTCTCTCTCTCTCTCTCTCTTGTGATTTGCTCAGCTAACCATTTTTTAAAATATTTTCTGTTTCAGTGTATATGTTGCTTATTTGTTTTATTTATTGAGATGTTTTTAACAAGCTCGGTGACTGCAACGTGGCTGTGTACCCTGCCCCCTCCCAGGAATAATAAAGATGTCCCTGCAGCCCGGCCTTCCCTCTCCTCTTCTGTACTTTGCAGCAAGGAATCGGCCCGAGAAACGTGGACCAGGTCACAGAGTTGACCGCTGCTTCGCTTTAGAAGGGACGAGAGAGGCTGTGAGGCAGTGTGCCACGGGTAGTCGTACAACTTTCTAGAAGCTGCCATCCCTGACGCGGTGCAGAGGGCAATGGACGGAGGCCTGGGAAAGCGGGTGAGGCTGGCCTGGGCCCCTCCGTGCGTCTGGCCGCCCCCGAAGCCCCCCGGGGCTAGACAGCACCGCTGTCCAGACCTCCTCCTGCCTGGCGTGGAGACTGTGCATCCTGCGTCCATCCCCGTTCCGAGGCCGAGGCCGGCCCCCCCCTCACCCCCCGCCACCCCTGGCTCTGCAGAGCCTTCCCCACAGCCTCACCCCCACACCCATGCCCCTCCCTCACGTTCCCAGAAGGGGCCACACTGCTCTGAATACGTCTGACCCTGGGCCCCGCGTGCAGCTGTCCGGCCCCCCAGAGCCTTGTGCACCCAGCAGGGGGAGGTTAAGGAAGGAGCACCTGTATCTCCAGGGGAGCTCGGAGCCCTTGCCCAGAAACCCCAGAAGGGCCACAGTCTGCAGCTAAGAAGGCGAGTCTGGCTGGGGTCCGGTCCAGGTGGGCGGGGTAACAGGGCAGACACATCGCCGGGAGGGGCGGGGAGCCCCGCACCCCACGTGCTGGCCTTTTGAGCCTTTTGCCACATCTGGGGGCACCAGGGCAGGTGTGGGTAGCCCCAGGTTAAGGGCTTCCAGCTGGGCAGCCGCACGTCACCAGGTCACCTCCCTGCACCACCAGTGGCATGTGTCTGGGGGACACTGATACGAGGTCCGCTGGACAGAGCTGTCTGAGGACCCGGCGCCACCCGGAGGCCACCCAGCGCCCGGACAGGATTCTCAGGAGCAGGGCTGTGGCGGCCTGTGAATCTTCTTCCTCCCTTTCTGCCACTGCCCGGGGCCACTAGAAGGGCAGACCCTCAGAACACCAGCCAGACCTCAACGTCCATCACCTGGCTGGCTCCTTGCAGTGACCTTGAGGCAGCACCAGCTTCCGCCAGGACTGGCACCAACTAGAGGGGTCCTGTGCACCTGTCTGGGGGCCTGGTCCCTGCAGCACGAGCCCCAGCACTGACCACAGACAAGAGTGGACACGTGTACGTACACATGCACACACACACACACACACACACACACACCTATATCCCTTGTAGAGGTTTCGGGAAGACAGAGCTGGGCAGCTGGGGCCCTGGCAGTGAGAGTCCAGAACTGCCCCTAGCTATCCTGCCAGGTCCAGCAGAGGCCATTTGATACTCCAGCACCTTGCCTTGAAGGGATTCAAAAGGAGAACAATAGCAAATGCTATCACATCAAATGTGCAGATGGGGTGGCCACAAAGAGTTTCTTTCTTGACTTCCAAATTGCAAAATTCATGCTGCCTCCGCTGAGGGGCAGAGGGCTTGGCCGGGTGTGACCACAGCGGGGTGCTGGGGCCGAAGGAAGACCAGAGAAGACACCTTGCCTGTCGTGGGAGAGTTGGGGACGGAGGTCGGGGTCTCAGCAGGGCACCCCAGGAAAGGACCGAAGTCATATCCTGGGACCTGGGACACCCCGCTGTGTCCCCGGACCCCATAAGGCCCTGAATAAAGCATTTACGTTCCCAGATCTCATTTATTTAAAAAAAAATTTTTTTAATGTTTTTATGTATTTTTGAGACAGAGAGCACAAACAGGGGAGGGGCAAAGAGGGGGAGACATAGAATCTGAAGCAGACCCCAGGCTCCGCCAAGCTGTCGGCAGAGAGCCCAATGTGGGGCTCGAACTCACGAACTGTGAGATCATGACCTGTGCCGAAGTTGGACGCCCAACCGACTGAGCCACCCAGGCGCCCCCCAGGTCTCATTTAAAAATGAGCAGAGAACTCCTCCTCCAACTGCTCTGGCCTCGCGCAAGGAATAGAGCCCATTGGATTAACTCCTCCCCTACTGACCAGAAACAATCATTAATACTGAGGAGCAGTGGGGCCACGGACTTCTTTCCAGCCAACATACTCACCTTTACACTTTGTGCGTTTAGCTTGGTCAGCACGTTGACTCCATTCGTGTTTTATTCACTGACCGTGTGCTCTCGGTCCATCCGCTTGAACACTCCTTTTGTCGACATGCGGTCTGCCTTGGACTGTGGCCCAGAAGAATCAGAAACCCTGCCCGATCCCCTCCTTCCCAGCCTGAGGATGGTGGGAGGGCCCGACTTGGGAGTCCTGAGAACCTCAGGCCGTCCTGACTCCGTGACCCACCCACCCAAGCCGAGTAGAGCAACAGAGCCTCTGTTTCCTTGTCTGGGACGTAGAAATGTCTGGAGTGAAAGTCCTGGGTGTTGTCAGTGCCTACACTTCATGGCAGAGCGTCAGGGATGGGGCAGTGGGGAGACACGGCCTGGGATGGAGGGCTGAGGAAGGGGCACCGAGTTCGGGGCAGCAGTGGCAGTCATTGCCAAGGATACCGAAAGCGGCTGTGGACAGGGAAGCGTCAAGATTCTTGCCACGCGTTGGGGAGACAGCTCCCTGACACGAGCTTCCTGGAACTCTACTGGCCACCTAGATTATTTTGGCATGAGGTGGTTTCTTTATTAAGACATGACTCTCACATCACAGGTAAGTCCCAGAGACAGCGGGCAGGTGCTAGGCCAGGGGCATGCGCAGGGGCCGTGACAGACATCTGCTTGCAACTCTGGGAGTGCACGTGAAAAACACAAGCCAGGCTGGGACCCAGGGAAGGCCTCAGGGAGCTGTCACCCCACAGAAGACTTTACCAAATGAGGAGACAAGCAAGTGATAAGTGATGTTCAGGAACAAAGAGGGGCGCCTGGGTGGCTCAGTCGGTTAAGCGTCTGACTCTTGATCTCGGCTCAGGTTGTGATCTCATGGTTCGTGAGTTCAAACTCTGTGCCAGGCTCTGTGCTGACGTCTCAGAGTCTGCTTGGGCTCGCCTCTCTCTCTCTCTCTCCACCCATCCATGTTTGCTCTCTTCTTTCCCATTCTTTCAAAATAAGGACATAAACGTTTTTTAAAAAGGAACAAAGAGATGAAGATTCCCATAACAATAGAAATGAGAACTCACGATAGGAGACATAGATGCATTTCTGCTCCCCACTCTTCCAGATGCCGGTGCCCCAGATATCTGCATCCGGGAGCCAACACACCTGCCTCCAGGGTGGGCTTGGGTGGGGCCACACGTGAACGACACCCAACACGCTTCCTGGCACCCAGCGAGCATCCGGAAGGAGAGCTGTTGGTGGTGGTCACTTTCTCTCTCTCTGCCTCAGTTTCTCCTTCTATAAACCACAGAGGTGGACGGGGTGCCCTGTAAAAGCCATTCCGGTTTGTTACGGGTTGAATTATGTCTCCTACAATCATACGTTGGAGTCCTGGCCCCCAGGATTTCAGAAGGTGACTCTCTACTTGGAGCTGGGGTCTTTGCAGAGGTAATCAAGTAAAAGGTCATTAGGGTGAGCTCAGTCCCATATGACAGGTGTCCTTGTAAGAAGAGGAAGTTAGGAAGGGAGAAGATGGCCATCAATAAACCAAGGACAGGGGCCTGGAACAGGTTCTCCCTCGTGGCCTGAGAACGAACGACCCCACACACACCTTGGTCTGGGACCTCCCCGCCCCAGAACAGAGAGACAGGGCGCGTCTCCACTGTTTAAGCCGCCCCGTGTGTTAGGGCAGCCCTAGACGAAGCTGGAAACCTCCCTGCCCGCGTGTTTGCTTTGTTGAGAATAAAATGGGAAAGTGAAGTGAGACCAGAAACGCCAGAAGCCAGGGGGGCTGGCCTTACTTCCCAAGCTTAAAAACGCAGGGTGGGCAGAACTCTCGGGTTCTACCAGTCACTGCCCGTGGCCGGCTTCCCCACAGGAGCGAAGGAGGGAAGGTGCAGACGGGGACAGGACGGCACAATGACGTCGGTGATGAGAACGGATGATGGGGAGGCGGTTTCTCGGTCTCCCCGGTGGTCCCGACCCTGGGGACACAATTACCCGGGGACACAAGGGACGGTGGCGCTGCGGCCCCTCCTCTTGCCCCTCCCCCTCTCCGCCTGTGGGAAGGAAGGGGCAGGCCCCTCATGGGAGCCCTCCCATGCAGACCGCCTCCCTCCACAGAGACCGGATGGAAGGAGTACGGGGCTCTCGGCTAATTGCCGATTTACGGCCCAAAGGACAGGGCCTCTGTCTGGGTGTCCGCTCTACCTGGGATGCCGCGCCCAGCCAGGCGAGCCGCCACCTGACTGCTCCCCGCTCCTGTAGAAGCGAGCCGCCCAGCTCAGAGCAAACACAAGCCGGGCTTCTACTTAACGATGCGCCACTGGGGGCAAAAGGCACAGTCCTACCCCCGCCCGCTAGGGCTCCTGCTTCTCAAGTCTTCTGGAAAGGTCACTGCGGCTCGGAGTTCCTTTCTGGGGGTGGCAGATGGCGTGAGCCATCTGAGCCTTGACCGCTGTGTGTTCAGAGCCGCGGTGGAGGACTGCTGGCCTTTCTGACTGGTTTCTTGGCCCCTTCGGGTCGATTAGATCTACTCATCTCGGGCTTCAGAATCAAGGTTTGTAGTTACAGGGGCCGCAGAAACTCAGGGCTTCCCAAAGTACGGGGCTTAACGCAGGCTGACCGGTGGGAGGGAGCCGGCCAGCTTTAGCTGTGGGCCCGGTAGCATCAGACCCCACGCTGCCTTCAGGTATTTTTACACTCATGATGTTTCTAGTTGGAATGCGGCAGATTGGGTCCCTCTCCAAAACCGAAAGGCACTGGGAGAGCAGCCTGCCGGAGTCCCGAGGCCCCACGTCAGAGGAGGAGGAAGGAGGCTGCGGTCCCCACCCGCCTGCCTGTGTGGTGTCCCCTGTGACCCGTGAGCTCTTGGACGCTAATCCTCCCCCTTCCTTGTGTGCGAACTTTCCCCGCCGCAGCCCCAGGAACGCTCGGGGCTGGGGGGGGGGGGGGGGGGAAGCGCCAGCGACCCGAACTTCTCTCTGGACTGGATGTCGGGTGCAGCTTCCCATTTGGGGCTCAGTCCTGACAGGTCTCAGACACCACTCGCAGAGAAGAGGCTCAGGGTGGTGCGCCAGACGGGCCTGGGCTGGGAAACCCTCTGAGGGCCTGGCTGGGCGGCCCCTCAGTGTGAGAACGAAAAGCGTCAGCAGGTGTTCCTGAAGACGGGGGTGGGTCCGCCCCACCGGCCGTTCCAAACCCACCTCCCGGCCCCTCCACCAGCCACGGCCTGGCTTCGGCGCTCAGGAGGGTCAACCCAGAGAGGTACCAACGTGGCCTTGAGGACAGCATCCACCGCGGTGGACAGGAACCAGATCGCCACTCCTCGCTGGGCTGCGGGCACTTGGACCTTGCACGACAGAGGCAAACTCTACACCAGGCCACGCTCCTCACTTGCTTGGCGCGGGCAGGACTCCGCGTGCTTTGGCCAGGGGCTTGGGGCTGTTCCCTGGCATTGGCGTGCCGCCCACGTGGGCGGCGGGGAAGCCCTGCAAGGTGAACCAGGCCAGTGACGGGCACTGGGGCAACGGCAGGGAACCCCTCCAGATATCCCGGGCTCCCCAGCGGGGAGGGCACCGCCGGCCAGGGCCAGGGGAGTGGCCTGTCTGCGTCCCAGAACATCTTAGCCCTCCCACTCTGGGCCGGATGCACACTCGGCGGGGCGGTCAGAGAGGCCACAGAGGAGGCAGGACCCTCGTCCCTGAAGGACCCAGCCGGCCTCACCCCCCTATGACCTTCCCTTCGAGCATCAGAAACGTTCTCCCGCCGCATCCCAAGCTGCCAGCAGTTTGGGCCTTGAAGAGACGTGGCTTGGTTTCCGTTGTGTTTTTACCAGCGGTTTCTTTCTGCCCTCTTGGTGCAACTGTCGTCTGTGGTTTGCGTCACATCGTGTTCCTGGAACGAGCCGGGGCAGGGTCCCGTCAGAAGCTGGGTTTGTGGTCTGGATTTCTTCTGCCGTAAAATGGGATGAAACCCCCGCTGGGCCTTTCTCCCGGGGTTTCATGACAGGAAGGTAATCTGCGCATTCGCGTTTTCTCATAGTGTCATCGTGGCTTGACTCCTGATAGGGTCGTCGCACAGTAGGGCCGCCCGCACAGGCTGCACGCAGAAGGGGAGACCCGCCTGCTTGTCCCAGTGCACCACACAGCCTGCGGTGGCCTGGGGTCAAGGGACGGTGGATGACACATGCCGAGGGCCCCCTGTGGCTGGTTTTGGGGCTACACCAGGGCCGCCAGCCTCACGGCCCCCCTTCACGAGGCTACCCACCCATGCAGCGCGGAGATCCAGGGGCAATGTTTTCTCTGAGCACACCCCAACTCCCAAACTGGTTTCTGTTTTAAAAGAGTGAGCGTGCTGTTAGCAGAAGCTTAGCTAAGCCAAGCGTCCTCGGTCCTCAAAGTGATGAAGACAGGAAAGGCCAGCAGAGACCCCTCCTCTTCCCATGCCTCTCAGCTGCCTCCACTGCCCTCCCCTCCTCCTCCCCCCCCCCCACCTTCCTGGCATCCCCATATTCAGGGGAACAGCCCATAAGCCTCCCCAAGGGTGGTTTCACTGCTGGGAGTGGGCAGGGCTGAGGCTCCAGGGGCACAAAGCCCACAGCTCAGATGAATGTCTACACAAGCAAGCAACCTGGGGCTGTGCTCAAAAGAGGCCGCCGAGGCAGTGACAGCACAGGACAGACACGGAGGAGTGGCCACCGTGCCGCAGGGCAGGGTGCGTGGCCGAAGAGGAGTGGGGGCTTTGTGACCCCCCGGAGCACCCACCTGCTGCTGGGATGTGGAGGGCAGAGGGCAGGCGGCCTGACCCCAGGAGGGGTGGGGGCTGCAGGGAAGTCTGCGTGAGCCCAGTGGCAGGGGGACTGGGAGCCCCCGGCTGTGCTGTGTGGTGCACGAGAGCGGGCAGGAGAGGCATGGGAGGAGGACAGACAGGTCCCGGGACAGGGAGGGGAAGGCACAGAGCTCCGCCAAGAGGAGAGCGGACAGTTCTCTGTCGTCCATCGTCTGGGCCTGAAGAGCTTGGAGGGCACCGTAGAAAGACTGATGAGAGCGGTGGGCTTGAGCACGGGGGGCTGTGGGTGGCTGAGCTGGCCAGGGTGGAGACCTGGTGACTTGAGGATGGGGTCAGCGGGCCCATGGGGCTGGAAACAGCAGCTGGCCTGGAGGTGTCCCTGCTCGGGATTCTCTGGGAATTTTCCAGGCCCAGAGGGGAACAGCTTGCGGGGCGCATGCCTCTTCAGAGCCATCCACCCCGGGGTCTTCCCAGGGAGCCCTTCAGCAAGTGGCTTTCCAGACAGGTGCCTTCTGATGCGAGGCCCCACCAGAGCCCATCACCTGGGGGCCCCAGGACACTTGAAAATAGCACAGGGTCAAGAAAGACACAGAGGTGGCTCAGTGAGCCTCCGGAATCCAGCTGGGGACGACTCCCTTCCTTCAGAGCAGGGCGTGGTCAGCCTGTGGTTCCACCTGCCGTGCAGGGGGAGCCGGGGGCCTGAGGGACCTCTGTCCCTCTGCATCACAGACCTGCTGGACCAAACTTCTCCTGAAGGTTCCCGAACCCTCCCCAAAGTACACTGTCCTAGTCGTTTACATCCATTTAAACTGGATTGCCTGTCCATTCATGATGTAAAAAGCTCTAAGAGATAATACGCTCAAAACTTCCACCAAAACAGGAATTAGATCATTGTTTGCTAACAATTGTCACGCGTGCAGAACTTTATGAGAGGAGAGGGAAACCTTTTCTGATATGTTGACATCATAACAACCCACGTTCAAACAGTAACCTTTACAATGACATTGAGGAAAACGGAAACCGCCAGGCGTAACATTCTAGGAATCCAGGTGACCACGAGGGCCACCTTCACAGCCACCGGGGCTGAAAAGGCCTCCCTGTCTTCCTGTTCCACTGCTGGAAGAAGAACAGAGAGACGGTTTTCTGACTTGACACAACCCAGCACAAGAAATAACCGCAACAAATGACCCGTTTTCCCTCTGTTTCCCCCTCTGCAAGGAAGGAATCAAAGAAGAAAAACACGTGCAGGGCTCTTGAGAAACGTACATGTGATGACACAGGGCCAAGTCAGACGTTGGCTGTCATTCCTGGGGCTGTGTTGACGTGCCCCCTTTTCAATCCCCAGAGACGGGAAAGAATGTCAGATGGGTGTCAAAAGCTAAGTGCAATCTCCACGCTCCTGGATTCAAATGTCCCAACTTAGGTCATTTGGCTCGGGGGTGTCCACTGACAGGTGGGCGGGTCTTCCGTTTCTGATGGACACACTCAAACATTCTTCGGGGTCAAGGTCCTCGAAGGCTGTTCCCACACTTCTCTTGATCTGTGGGCGGGCAACACTACCCTACAGCAGCCCTCTGTTGGGAGGGTGGGAACCGCATCCCAGACGAGGAGAGCGCGGCCGGGCCAGAACCTTGGCTGATGCATCCGTCTTAAAACCCACATCTTCCCATGCTCAGCTCGGACGAAAGCCTTCAAGCTTCCCACAGTGTGGGGCTAGACATTTACTCAGCCCGCAGCAGACTGCTTTTTCCCCCGATTATGGTTGTGGTTTGTTTGTTTTCTTTTGCAGACTCCCCACAAAACAGTATGCTGCTTCTTCAGGCTTACTTCTCTAACTTGTTACTTCTTTGGTTTGGTTCAGATTTTGAAAACACATCATTTTGATGCCAAGATTAACAAAAGCTGCCTCTTTATGATGTTGCTATTGACCCAAAAATCCACAGATTGGAAAGAAAGAAAGAGAAAGAAAGAAAGAAGGAAGAAAGAAGGAAGGAAGGAAGGAAGGAAGGAAGGAAGAAAGAAATAAGGGAAGGAAGGAGGGAAGGAAGGAAGAAAGAGAGAGAAAGAGAAAGAAAGAAAGAAAAAAAGAAAGAAAGAGAGAAAGAAAGAAAGGAAGAAAGAGAAAGGAAGGAAGAAAGAAAGAAGAAAGGAAGGAAGAGAAAGAAAGAAAGAAAGAAAGAAGAAAGGAAGGGAGAAAGAAAGAAAAGAAAAAGAATGAAAATAAGGAAGGAAGGAAGATAAAGAAAGAAATAAAAGAAGGAAGGAAGAAAAAAGGGAAAGAAAGAAAGGAAAGAAGGAAGAAAGAAAGAAAGAGAAAGAAAGAAAGGAAAAGAAAGAGAAAAAGGAAGGAAGAAAGGAAGAGAGAAAGAAAGAAAGAGAAAGAAAAAGAGAAAGAAAGAAAAAGAAAGGAAGGAAGAAAGAAAAAGAGAAAGAAAGAAAAAAAAGAAAGAAAGAAAAAGAAAGGAAGGAAGAAAGAAAGAGAAAGAAAGAGAAAAAGAAAGAGAAAGAAAGAAAGAGAAAAAGAAAGAGAAAGAAAAAGAAAGAAAAGAGAGAGAGAGAGAGAGAGACTGCAAAGCCAATCACTTTGGAAAAAGCTGCGCGTGCTGTTTGTTGGATGGTCCTGCTGACCCTGAGGACCCAGCCCCTCCCACTGTCCATTCCGGGACTTGTAAGGATTCACAAGGAACAAAAGGAAAATGTCCCTGCCTTCAGTTTTATGTCCTCCGTGTCGATAGTATCTTCCTGCCCACGGCTCTTCCGAGTAAACAGCCTGGTCTCCGCACAGCCACCGGGTCCCCCTCCCCGGCCGGCCGGAGGGGGGTGGGTGCCGGACCCAACGCAGCCAACCTCTGAGCTGCCGCGGCCGTGGCCCGGGTGGCCTCGTCGGAACGAGGAGCTGGGCCGAGCGAGCGGGGTCCCCTTGGGGGTCGGGGCGCATGGAGCCTGATCTCACTGGCGGGGTGGGGGGGGGCGGGTAGGGCCAGAAGGATGTGTTTCCGCAGCCCCCGTGGGGGCTCGGGAGGGGTGGGGCGGCCGAGAGCCCTCAGCAGGCTGCAGAGAGGCTGACGCGGGCAAGCGGGCGTGCCCTGTGTGTGCCACGGCTGCGCCCCGGGGACGGCCCTCAGCTGGTCACTGTCATAGTCTGGGTGACCCCTTTCTGTGCGAGACGTGAAAGACATCACGAGTTTAAAAACCTCCAACGTTTTTCAGTTGTTTTTCCGCCACGTTGGAAGCACAGTTTAGGCATCTGTGCTTGGTGACGTCAGGGTCGGCGCTGGTGACGTCACAGCAATGTTTCTTTACTACGTTCCTTCGTGGGGCACAGGGACGAGGGGTGGAGCTTGAGTTTGCCCTTCTGCCTGATTTGTCTGTCTCCGAAGTGCGGCTTAAGCTCCGCAAGGGCCCGGCCATTGTCACCTTGCTCCCCGCCGGCCCTCCAGGCCCTGGCACGGCACTTGGCATCTAGGATCCGCTCGTGAGGGGTGACTCCGTGGGCTTGCACGCACCTGTGACCCGGCCGGGTGTGCCGGCGGGCGCTCCCAATGCAAGGGAGGGGCTCGACCTCTCCCGGGAGGGCTGACCGCGGGCGGCGGGCCGAGCGTGCATTTGCTCTGCCTGCACAACCAGTGCGTGCCCCTCTGTCACGCTCACGCCAGGTTGTAGAGTCTTGCACCAACAAGATCAAATCGGCTGAATTCAAAGCGCACGCGCACAGGGGTACCCAGTGAGGCCTGGGGGAACACGGAGGCACAGGTCACGACCTTGCACTCTAACGTCCCCGTCGCCACCCAGGATCCACAGGTGTCGCCTTAGGAGTGCTTCCTCTGTGTTCTCCGTCTTGGTCCTGTGCCCGTCATTCAACGTGTGTCCACATCTCTCAGACCGTTCCCATCCAGCCGCCTTCCCTCTTTAAGGCGAGCTCCTTTATTTACCGTAGTATTTGTGCATGAGGGTTCTCCAGAGAAACAGAACCGATGGGACACGTCCAGAGACATAGTTACAGGAACTGGCTTACGTGATTGTCAAGGCTGAGAAGTCCCACGGTCCGCGTCCGCAAACCGGAGACCCGGGAAAGCTGGGGGTGTCACTCCACGCAAATCGAGGCCAGAGACCCAGAAGCATCAGCGTCTGAGAGCAGGAGGGGACAGCTGCCCCGGCTCAAACAGAGGAAGTCACCGGTCCTCTGCCTTTTGGTTTTATCTGGGCCCTAAAGGGATGGGATAGTATCCGCCTGCATTGGTGAAGGCCATTTACTCAGTCTGCTGATTCCAGAGCCGATCTCCTCAGGATACACAACCAGACCCAACCAGAAATCCTGCGTTTTGCAGGTCACCGTGCATCCTTTCACCCAGTCCAGCTGACACATAAAATCAACTCTCACAACCTCTCCACAGGTTGAGAATTTAAGATGTCTTTGTTACCGTACTAGTGGTTTTTAAAATACTTTTTAAAGGTTTATTTATTTTGAGAGAAAGAGAGAGAGAATATGAGCAGGGGGGAGGGGCAGAGGGAGAGAGAGAATCCCAAGCAGGCTCCACGCTCAGCGAGGGGCCCGACACGGGGCTCGATCCCACGACTGCGAGATCATGACCTGAGCTGAAATCAAGGGTCAGACGCTTAACGGACCGAGCCACCCAGGCGCCCCAGGAGCCGTGCTAGCGTTTTTTATTCCTGTGTCGGTGCTCTGGTTACACACTGCAAAAGGTTCCTGAATCCGGGCCACGCGCCCCTGGGGCTTCCTCGCGCCCCGTGCGCTGTGATACTTTGCCGCCCCCAGCCGTCCGCCCTGCTGCGTCCCGCCAGCCTGACTACATCCCAGAGTGATGGCTCAGTGCTCTGGGCTGTGCCTCCTCTCATCCGTTTCCTGCGGCGGCTCCCGTGGCCCCTGGCCCAGGTGCTCTCACTCGCTGTCCTCTGGCAGAGGAACTGAGGCCACCCACACAGCTTGTGACCAGCCCGAAGTTGCAGGACAGGCAGAAGAGAGATTCAGAGTTCTTGCTCTTGACCCGCAGGCTTTCCTGCCTCCGTTTTTAACACGCACACACCCTGCAGCTGTGAAAGACGCACCCACCATTTTCGGGCCTTCACAGGTTTGGAGAAGTTACCTCGGGATAGCGAGCTGGTTTTCATCTGCCCTCAAACCGTTGCACGTGGACCCGGGGTGAAGCTAAATTGCCTCGCGCAGGCATAATGCATCGGGTATTAAGATCCACACGGAGGGCCGTGGGTTCCTGTGCACACCCACGGACTGCCCGTGCGGAGCTCCGCTGGGCCGTCCGCACGCGAGGTGCCCTTCACGGCATCTCGCCACGTGTCTCCTCCCGCTCTGCACTGAGAACAATGAACGTGGGTGACCCCCAGCCCATGGGCTCTTGGTGGCCCCGCCGGGTGGCCCTCAGCCCCGCAGCCACAGTGGCCGGTCACGGCAGAGCCTGAAGCCCCTGGAGAGAAAAGACCTGCTCGGGTGCCCTTCTGTTTTCTTACACACCCATTTCTGTGCCAGGATACGGATGCTTTCTCGTCCGCTTTCCCCACCGTGCTCCGGGGGGTGGAAGCCGATCCGTCCTCCACCACTCGAGCCTTGAAGCGAGAGTCTGGTCAGCCAGCGGGGGCCTTGGGTGGTGGCGTCCAGCTGGAGGAGGTGATGCCCCGGGGAGCCCCGCATCTCCCTCGGCACGGGCTTCCGCTGTTTTCCCGGGAATCCAAACCCCAGAGCGCCCGGCCATCCCATCAGTGTCCTGCGGGGTGACCCCACGAGGAAGCGCCGGCCAGATGGCCCTGCCAGCGTTTCCCAGGAACACACACCCAGAGCCTGCGCACGTGTGTGTGTGCACACGCATGCGTGCACGCACTCTCACACACACACGCCCATTAATCAGAGCTCTGTCTCCATTATCGTGCTGACCTCGTGCCAGAGCTGTCTTGATCAAGGCAATTCCCATCGCATGAGGACCGTGGATGCTTTCCGAGGGCTGGGAGGGTTTCGTCAGTTGGGCTCTTTCCAGCGTGAGTCACTGTCCGCCTCTTCGCCTTAATTAGTGTTCTGGGACTTGCTGGTGTAACTCTGGTGAAGTCTAGAGAAATTAATCAAAGTATATCTTACACTTGAAACGCAGTCAGAACCACCATCCGGCCAGATCCCCCGGCACTGGCGCTGGGACCGCGC
This sequence comes from Panthera onca, assembly GCF_046562875.1. Taxonomy (NCBI): domain Eukaryota; kingdom Metazoa; phylum Chordata; class Mammalia; order Carnivora; family Felidae; genus Panthera; species Panthera onca. Next base: position 2,594,275 of record NC_138346.1, on the reverse strand, counting down.
AAGCCTCCCCACCTCTCCCATTGTTTTAAATTAGTTTGCAATTTCCCACATGCTCCAGACTTGCCTTCCTCCCTCGATCTGGCACTTGCCTCTTCAGTGTTTTCTTCTGGAAGGTCTTCTCGCTGTTTCCCCAACCGTGGCAGTTTCTCAATCCACTGCATACCATCTGTCTCAATAAAGCGGTTCTCACGGAACCTGGGCCCGGGGGGACCCGGGCGCATGCCTCTCTTGGCACGGTCCCGTGCGCCCGTGCCGCCCTGATACGTGGCCGTGTTGCATCCAAGACAGGGTTTCTGCCCGCCGCTGAGCTAGACCTGCCCCCTGTTGGCCCTGAGCCAACCCCAGCCTAGCAGGTGCGGAAACACGGGGTGCTCTGTACTGGTGTCTCTGGTGTGAAGGTCATCATGTCCAAAACACCGCCCTCCCCCCCAATCTCACTTGAAAGACTGAAACACAAACGGGCAATGGTCAGACCATAAGCACAAATAGCAGCCTGGACCACGCCCTGCCCAAAGCAGCCGGGGAGCCACCCCGCAGAAAGTCAGACCAGCATCTCTTGGTAACAGCCCGGAAAGCCACACATCGCCTGTAACCATCGGCCTCCAACAACCAGGACGGGATTATGGATTCAGAACTGACTGCCTGCCTACCTGTCTCGGCTGCCAACTCAGAAGCAAGCAAACTGCGAGTGGAGGTGGCCGACCCCCTTGGCGTGGCGAACGCTGGTTTTCCTCCTGTGGTGGCTTCGCGTCCGAATGAGCCCCATTTCTTCAGGACACAGGTGGCGCCAGGTGCCCCTCAGGACGGGCCACTCTGGCTCCTGCCCCACAATGCTCCTCGGTAGCCCCCAGACCCCGTCTGGAAGCCGTCCTGTGTCTCAGGCTGGGAGGGCCCTGCCTTGGGCGGGCCGCTCTACCCTAGTCCGCAACGTTCTGGGAAGGCAATCTGTGGCTTTATGGGAAACCGGACTTGGTGGCATGGGACCAGAGAGTGGGGACATCTGACCCCTGGGTCCCAGCCTCCAGCCCCGCCGGCCCCTCCCATATGTGTGCCCAACGCACCCTGCTTTCACCTGGCTGTGCTCCGTCGGTTCCCCCTCGGGCACTTTCTTGCCTGGCCACTCCCTGCACCTTCCAAGACGAGCGGTGCTTTGCCGCCTCCACCCAGGAAGCCTGCCTGAGCTTGGTGGGTCTCCACGAGGCCCTGTCCACTCCTGCCTCTGGGCACAGAGCCCCTCCTGAAACCCTCCCCGGCAAGGGTCGCCCATCCCCGGGGCCCGTGTCTTCAGGGCCAGCTGGCATCTGTGCTGGGGGTGGGGGGGTGTGGAGCCACGCGTGACCTCCTGGGGGTGGAGCCACAGAGAACTTGCTGGGGGTGGAGCCACAGAGGACTTGCTGGGGGTAGAGCCACGCGGGACCTCCTGGGGGTGGAGCCACAGAGAACCTGCTGGGGGTGGAGCCACAGAAGACTTGCTGGGGGGGGTGGAGCCACGCAGGACCTCCTGGGGGTGGAGCCACAGAGAACCTGCTGGGGGTGGAGCCACAGAAGACTTGCTGAGGGGGGTGGAGCCACAGAGGACCTGCTGGGGGTGGAGCCACAGAGGACTTGCTGGGGGGGGTGGAGCCACGCAGGACCTCCTGGGGGTGGAGCCACAGAGGACCTGCTGGGGGTGGAGCCACAGAGGACATGCTGGGGGTGGAGCCACAGAGGACTTGCTGGGGGTGGGGGGTGGAGCCACAGAGAACTTGCTGGGGGTGGAGCCACGCAGGACCTCCTGGGGGTGGAGCCACAGAGGACTTGCTGGGGGTGGAGCCACAGAAAACTTGCTGGGGGTGGAGCCACGCGGGACCTGCTGGGGGTGGAGCCACAGAGGACTTGTTGGGGGGGTGGAGCCACGCAGGACTTCCTGGAGGTGGAGCCACGCCGGACCTGCTGGGGGGCCACAGAGGACTTGCTGGGGGGTGGAGCCACAGAAAACTTGCTGGGGGTGGAGCCACAGAAGACTTGTTGGGGGTGGAGCCACAGAGGACTTGCTGGGGGTGGAGCCACAGAAGACTTGCTGGGGGGGTGGAGCCACGCGGGACCTGCTGGGGGTGGAGCCACAGAGAACTTGCTGGGGGTGGAGCCACAGGGGACTTGCTGGGGGTGGAGCCACGCGGCACCTGCTGGGGGTGGAGCCACAGAGGACTTGCTGGGGGTGGAGCCACAGAAGACTTGCTGGGGGGGTGGAGCCACGCGGGACCTGCTGGGGGTGGAGCCACGCCGGTCCTGCTGGGGGTGGAGCCACAGGGGACTTGCTGGGGGTGGAGCCACAGAGGACTTGCTGGGGGTGGAGCCACAGAAGACTTGCTGGGGGGGTGGAGCCACGCGGGACCTCCTGGGGGTGGAGCCACAGAGAACCTGCTGGGGGTGGAGCCACAGAAAACTTGCTGGGGGTGGAGCCACGCGGGACCTCCTGCGGGGTGGAGCCACGTGGAAAGGGCTCGGGTGGAGCCACCTAAGGCTTGCTGGGGGCGGGGAGCCCCATAAGACCCACTGTGGGGGGCATGGAACCGTGAGGCACCTGCTGGGGGTGGGAGGGGGAACAACGCGGGACCTGCCGACCCAGCCAGGGAAGACGCCGAGGCTTTACACAGGGAGATGCCTGATATAATCTGCTTTGCAAATTACTCTGGCAGGTGTGGTGGATGGAGGAGTTGGACGCAGGCAGTATATTGGAGGAAAAGACATTCTTGCAATGACCCGGGTGAGCCGCAGGGGCTAGAGTGGGGCAGAGGAAGGTCAGGGCTGGAATGGCGCAGAGGAAGGTTGAGGATCCGAGGTCATCAAGGTCGTGCCTCTTAAAGGTGCTCCCTTTAGAAAGATTGACTCCATGCGACCTTTGGATTTCTACCCAAAATGTCCCTAAACCGTCCGCATGATTTGGTGTTTAAAAGGACCAAGTTTGCTAGATGTGTTGAAAGGGTTTCGGCAGCCGGTGACATAAGTGCGTGTCCACACGAGTGGTAAGGGTGGGCACAGAGGATCGAACAAAGCAAGACACTCTTAAGAGTGACGGTACTAACGATCACACCAGGACGGGACATAGACCAAAGTCACGGTCCCTACCTATCTGATGCTCCCAGTAAGAGCTGAACTGCTGCTTGTGCAGTTAAACTAATTATGAGGATGGTTACAACAAACGAACAAACGACTTTCCTTTAAAGGGAGGCTGACGCCTTGACGTTGGCTGCAGAGGGTGCAGAACAGCCGGTGAGGTTGGCATCTGCCTGTTGGCAGTGCTGTGACAGGGCCACACGGACGGGGCAGAGTGCAAAAAAGGTCAGCGGGCCTCCCCTGCCTGTCACCTGCTGAGGTCCCTTCTGATGGACTTATATGGACTGGGAAACCCCGGTCCCGAGAGCTTGTAGCCGCTCTAGCTTAGGCAGGGAGCTCTTTATCCCCACTTCTGCCCAGCACAGGCGGGCTCTGGGGATGGCTTCCTGGAGGTGGCAGGATTTAGAGCTCCTTGGACACAGGAGGCAAAGCTCTGCTCAGTGCATCAGCACGGACTGGGAAGCCCTCCCAGCTATGGGGAGGGAGGTCCCTCCAACGAAGGAGCCAGAGCAGAAGATAACAACCGTGGTAGACAGACGCCACGGGCGCCTGGACCAGACAGGGTCTTTCCGGAAAGAGTCACGGGTCCCCCTGCAGAGCAGGGCGAGTGCAGGAACTTGGTGCTACTCACAGTAACGTGGTTCTGTTGGGGCCCAAGGGCACTCACTCCTGGCCTCGTTTGGGTGGCATTTTGATAGTGTTTCCCTCCAAATGTGATCAATTAGAAGATGTTGTGTTAGCAGAACTTGTATTGTCTTTACTCATTAACAAGAAACCACTCTTCCCAACTTGCTTATTCCAAAGCTTTGGGTCCTTTCCTGCTTGGAAATGAAGCACAATTTACCAGCTGGCCTTTGCTGTCTCTGTGTCCCCACATAAAAATCTTGTACCTTAAACTCATTCAGTTTCTCTTATCACATGAGATGCACAAAGAATTTTCAGAAGCAAATTACGTACCATAGAAATGATGTGTTCCTTGAGAGGCTAAGATCAATCAGGAACCCATCAGATGCAACGGTCTGTGGGCTTCTGATCTGTGTTTTCTAGAGCAGTGGCCCTCGGCCAGGGGCCATGTCTCCCCAGGCACATCTGGTGATACCTGGGGACAGTTTTGGTGATCACGTCTGGGGATGGGTGTTAGCAGGAATGTGGCCACACCCCCATAACACAGAGGACAGCTCCCACCACAAATAATGATCCAGTTCAAAATGTCAGGAGTGCCGAGGCTGAGAGATGCTTTGGATGAATTCCAAACGTGCCTCTAACTTATTTTGTTTGGATGTGCTCTTGGCTTCAACTCTTTTCATATTAAAAAAAATTTTTTTTAATGTTTATTTATTTTTGAGACAGAGAGAGACAGAGCATGAGCAGGGGAGGGGCAGAGAGAGGGAGAGACACAGAATCCAAAGCAGGCTCCAGGCTCTGAGCTGTCAGCACAGAGCCTGACGCGGGGCTCGACCTCACAAACCGCGAGATCGTGACCTGAGTGGAAGTCGGACACTTAACCGACAGAGCCCCCCAGGCGCCCCTATCCGATTTTTGTTTTAAACAAAAGTAGATTTTTTTTTCTTATGAACCGCGAGATCATGGCCTGAGCCGAAGTCGGATGCCCAACCCACTGAGCCACAGGGGCCCCGACTCTTTTCATATTTAAATGCATTTATTTCTGCTGTTCATGTGACCTGCCAATGCCACCTATTTCCACTTTTATTATTTTTCCTTCCAATTTCCTCAGGCCTTCTTGACATCAGACATTGGGGACCCAATTGCTCAACTTCCCGTTTTGGTAAAGGAGGCATTTCAAATCCTGAAAATGCTCCCTGGTGCTGCCGTAGCCACGGTCCCTCTACCTCTCTGCAATTTCTTCCCCGTTTCCTGACTCCAGATGTGTTTTGTCATAGTCGCCATTTCCTCCTCCATCCACTTGTTGCCAGGGGATGTGTCTTCTGTCACCAAGCAGCCGGGTGCCGAGTTCACATTTTTGTCACTAACGCACATTTTGCTGCTTTGTGACCAGAGAAAGCGACGAGGGCTGTGGCCCTTCTGCCTGCCGGTGTCGGTGTGTCCTCGCATGTGGCCATCCTGGGTCCTCTGTCCCTGTCCTATTTCGTTTCCCTCAAATGTCACTCATTCCTCTCTGGAGGTTGTTTTAGTTTAGAATTCATGAGACTGTACGTCAGTGGGCCGAGACGAAACTTTTCAGACCCTCACCCCTCTTCCTGTGCCAAGGCTCCCACTATGACTGAGTCCTTCCCGGGACATGTCACGCGCCCGGTCCAACCGGCCTAGACCTAGGCCATCCCTCCTGTCAGCCGAAGTCGGGGCCCCGATTGGAGCAAAGCACTGGGACTCAGACGTGCACGGGGACAGCCAAATGGACGCCCTAGAAAACGTGGCGGCTGGGTTCCCCTGAACCCCTGGGCCTGCACAAGTGGCCCCGCCCTCCTCTTGGACAACCAAAGCTGTCTCCCTGCCTGAGGGGGACGCACAGACTTCTCCTTGGGGGACAACGTGCGTCCCAGAACCCACCTCCTCCCTCCTGCCACCAGTGCAATAAATGTGGCCAAGTCACAGTGTCGTCCGGCAGGGGTCTGAACCTCGCCCACACGTTCCCACAGGAGCAGCAGGGCCCTGTGGGCCCAGATGGGGGTGGGGAGGGGAGGTCTGCGAAGGGGGCGTGTGTTCAGTCAGGAGTGACCACGGATGTGCCCTCCGGAAGCTGGGAGAAATCTTGGTCCACACGAGAGGGGGAAGGTGAGGAAGGTTGTGGTGGACAGAGAAAGGGCATCGAGAGTCTGGAAGAAGCAAGAAGGCCACGACCACATGGCATTTACCACAGCCACGTGCACGTGCCGGGGAGGGCCCAGCATCCCGGAGGCTCAGTGGTGGCTGTCCCCTGTGGGCCAGGGGTGGTGGGAGGAGACACCATTACGGACGGGGGCCTGCCCACAGCAGTGGGGACAGCAGAGTCCTGGAGCGTTAGAAGCTAGGTGGGCACAGGTATGTGGGGACTGGCCTGTCTCATTGGGAGCTTTAGTGGTTAAGAGAACACGGCGCCTCGGGGGCAAAGCAGGCGGGCTCCCCACGCAAGCCACCATCCCTCGCCCCGCGTCCATGAGGCAGGGAGCACGTTGCACCAGCGTGGAAATAGCTCCAGATGGAGAATCCGAGAACTCAAAAGCGAGAGGAGGCAGATCCCACGCAATCTGGCCCCACCACTCCCGACTGGGCTGCGCTGGGGCCCACGGCCTCAGCACTCTCATCGGAGTATTGGGGCGATAAAAACCACCGCCCACCTTCCCTAGACAGCTGTTGCCACAAGCACATTCAGTTCTCGATGGTGCTGTGTGATGTGACACCCCAGGACGGGGACAGATCCCACCAGCATCCCGTCTGCAGATCTCACGGGCTTGGGCAGCTCACAGAGCTTGTCTCTCAGGGACCAAAGGCCCCTTGCATATTTTTTATGTTAATGTGAGGGCTACAGGTTGGCAGGGATTGACCCCCCCTTCACCCCACCCCTGCGTGCACCCCACGCCTGGGTGCAGGTTGCAAACTCCCGAGCTCCTTTCCGGGGGCAAGTGCAGGGAATCCCGGCTCCCGACTTGCTCTCTGGTGCCACCACCAGGCGGGCCCTTCCCAGCCCTCCCTCCCTGATCCTGCCATTCACTGCTTCCTTGGCCCTGGGATAGGGTTCTGACCTCAGCCCCGCAAAACCCTGGAGAAAGCCTCACCAGCCCCCCTTAAACCAGCAGTTTATTGTTACTGGTTACTGATGATGAATATGGCCCAAGAATCTTACCGTCCAGCCCTCATGAACACGGCCCAGAGGAAAGGTTGGGTATATACCACTTTCTCTGTCTTGGTGCAAATATAGGCGAGACAGATACTCAGCAAACTCAGGGACCTTGTTGCAATGGGTTGAATAATAGCGTCCCCCTCCCCGCACCGCCAAATTCATATTCACCCAGAATACTATGCCTGTATCTCGAAATAGGATCTTTGCAGATGTGATTAAGGTAAGAATCCTAAGGTGAGATCACGTTGAGTGTATGTTGGGCCCTACATCCAATGTGTGCTCCCCCAGAGCCTTTGGAGGGAGCGTGGCCCTGGCAACACCTTGATTTTGGACTTCTGACTTCCAGAACTTCAAGAGAATGAGTTTCTCTCATTGTAAGTCGTGCGGCTTGCGGTCACTCATCACAGCGGCCCCAGGACCCTGACATCCACGCACACACATGAAACGGACAAACAGAACAACAGTGCCACTAAGACACCTGCCTTGCCAGGGTCCTCTTTGCTGGTGTGGTTGATGTCCCAGCTTTACCCCCTATGTTCGGTGACGCTCATGAATCCAAACTGTCTCCCAATGGACTGACGATCACCTTCTGTCAGCACTGATGCGGGAAATCGATCCTTCTCTGTGATTGTGATAGTTCTCAGACTGTGCCCTTCACTGCCAACCAAATGTCTGCTGGGTTTTTTTTTTTTTAAGTTTATTTTTGAGGGGGGGGGAGAGGGGCAGAGAGTGGGGGACAGAGGATCTGAAGCAGGCTCTGCACTGACAGCACAGAGCCTCACACAGGGCTTGAACTCGTGAACTGTGAGATCGTGACCTGAGCCGAAGTCAGATGCTTAACCGACTAAACCACCCAGGTCTCAGGTGTCTGCAGATTTAACTCTGGGTCCCTGGCAACCAGCACCCAGGTCATGCCCAGCAGGTGCCCTCTACAGAAGCACCCAGGAAGGGACGGTCCCTGGAGGCTGTTGCTCTGCCGGCTTGAGGCAGGCCAGCACTGCCCCCAGAGAACCTTCCAGATTACTCAGCCTCAGCTGTTCAATGGCTACTTCCTGGGTTGCTCTGCAAATCTCCCCACCCCTCCCACCACCTGGCCCACTCCTACCCTCCTTCCCCCCACTGACAGCCCGGGTAAGGTTTCACATGAAACCCTTTCTCTCCAGCTCTATGTGGCTACTAAAAACACTTTGAAAACCATAAGGTTTCTCGGGAATGTTGGCCGTCATTCTGGCAGAGGGACTCTTCATGCCGATCTGTGCCGACCCGGGCATGTTTGCCCCTCGGGCACCAGGCCGAGGACGCCAGCCTGTGGGCCAGTCGTCCACTGGAGGCTCCGTATGCAGGACCAGGGGCCGTGTGCCCCACCCCGCACCTCTCCAGCCTCCACACTGGCCCGGCCGCTGGCTTTTCCTTTGTCTCTGGTCCTCAGCTCCGCCCTGCGGCAGAAATCCTTGGCGGCCACTTCTCTCGGGTCCTCTTCCTGTCATAAAAGACATTCCTGCTTTTAGTGCAAACTTTGTTTCTTTTTTCCCCAGCTGACTGCGATGTTCAAAGAACACAATAAAAAAGTACCTTCCTTAAAAAAAAAAAACAACAAAAAAAAAAACCAAGATGGAAAATCAGCCCTAAATTCCCACCAGGGAGAAGGCACTCAGCTCTTTTGGAACATATCTACCCTCCCCTCTCCTCCTAGGGTGGATAAATGTCTCCTCCAAGACGCACAACAGCTCAGGAACACACACACACACACTTGGCTTCGCAGGTCTGCCAGGACCTGGTCCCTGGAGCCCCGCAAAGCCCTGAGAACAGTGTCCCCTTCCGGCCTGTCCAGGCTTCGCTGGGGTCTGCAGGCGTGTGCTGGGACACTGAGGGTCCCCTGGGGGTGAGGATGCTGGCCCCCAGCCTGGGCTCTGAAGATCTCTTTACTAGTTATGAGGGTGCATCGTCTGGGGTCTGACGCAAGGGCCCCAGGCCGCAGGCCCCACCAGCAGTCTCCACGGCCGAGTTTCAGAATCTGCCCCTCCCCGCATCTTGTCCTCTTGGCCCCCCGTGCCCACCTGCCTGGGACAGCAGACACTCTCCCCTCTGGCACTCCAGGCCTCGTGGCCTGCTGGTCCCTGAGACACCATGTCAGCAGATCTTCTCACTGACTCCCCTTGGACTTTGGCCCTCTTTGGCCCCCCGTGAGGTCATCTTTGAACTACAAGGGTCCCAGAAAGCAAAATGACCCACCGGAAAGCCTGCTGACCCTGGAGGCGGGAAGCTGGACACTGAATGTCCAGCGGGGTATCTCCCCCTTTAGATAAGTTCATTGACCTCACTGATCGTCAGTCTCCCCGTCCAGGGCACGGGGTGAAACCCAGGGTTAACCTGCGGGAGGACTTCCTCATGCATCCCATTGAAATAGAGATGGAAATACTCAAAGACACAAAACCTGGCTGGTCACGCTAGAAGCTTTGTGTATGGTGTGAGGTAAGGGGACGGCTCCTTTTTTAGACGGAGAGATCCAATTTTGCAGCACCGATGCCAAAAGGCCACCCTTTCTTCCAATGAGTTGTATCTCTTAAAAATTGCGACCGTTTCTGCTTGAGCCTTTTCTGGGTTCTCTATTCTGTTCTCTGGATCCGTATAGTTACCTTATGCCAATGTTACAGTTTTAATTTCTGTGCTGTTATAGAAAGTCCTGAAATCATGTGGTATAAGTCCTCCAAGTTTGTTCTTTTCACTTTTTTTTTCAAGATCACTTTGGCTATTGAAGGTCTTTGTACTTTTTATAGAAATATAAAATCAGGGGCGCCTGGGTGGCTCAGTCGGTTAAGTGTCCGACTTCGGCTCAGGTCATGATCTCGCGGTCCGTGAGTTCGAGCCCCGAGTCGGGCTCTGGGCTGAAGGCTCAGAGCCTGGAGCCTGTTTCAGATTTTGTGTCTCCCTCTCTCTGACCCTCCCCCGTTCATGCTCTGTCTCTCTCTGTCTCAAAAATAAACATTAAAAAAAATTTAAAAAAAAGAAATATAAAATCAGCTCCGTGATTTCAAAAAAAGCTGCCAGAATTTTTATTGAGATTGCATTAAATCATAGATCAGTTTGAAGAGAATCTCCACCTCAATATTATTGAATCTTCGGGTTTATGAACCTAGTATAATATTCCAAAAGGTAGAGCTCCTTTAACTTCTGAATATTTTGTGCTTTTCAGCACAACAGTGTTGTACATATTTTGTTAAACTTATTCACAGCGTTTTATATTTTGATGCTAGGGTATGGAGGAGACACGATGATTCTTTTATTTTTTTATTTTTTAAAAATCTAACGACATATATATTTTTTTAATATGAAATTTATTGTTGGTTTCCACACAATGCCCAGTGCTCATCCCAACAGGTGACAATGAGCCCCTTTCTGACTGTGCTTTGCTGATCCCCACAGCCTTGGCCGTAGACATTAACCACACACATTCACACGGGGGTCAGCGAAGCAGGAAAACGGAGATACACAACCTGGGGGTGGGGGTGAGGCTGTGCAGACAGGAGGGAGGGGCAGGTGCGGGCAGAGACCAGCTCATCTGGGTGGAGGGCCAGACGGCGGGTACCATGGCCACCGACCGCCCGCAGAGCACCACCTGACCGCTTTCCACAGCCTGCCCTCTCCCTGCCCCAGAGACGCGTGGTCCCAGTCCCCACGCTCCTTTAGCAAAACCCCTCAGCTCTTGATGTGCAGTGAGCCCTTTCTGGGGGGGAAAAATTGATGAATGAACTTTCACACGATTATCAAATTTCTCCTTTCCTCTTTCTCCCCAAATGCACTGGGACCTAAATTCAAATAGCAAACACTCTATTGGTTAATTTGGGGGGAACTTTTAATGTGTTCAAAATGGAGTCCTCCCATTCAAGGACAAGGGTACCCCCCGTTCTTTTAGCTCACAATAAAGAACTGAGGTCCTATTCGCAAAGGTTGCGCACATTTCTTCTCATTTTTATTCTTGGCTTTTTCTGTCCATGGTGAACGGATTCCTTATTGCATTTTTTTCTTCCTTGACTTTTTAATAAAGGGAAGCAGGCAGGTTTCCCACTGTAAAATCATCCTGCATTTCTGCACCACACCTTTCCTGCTGAGGGTGTGATATTTGTTTCATGCACTGAGACGTTGGTTTGCAAATATTTGGTTTCATGTGCTTGGGCTTCCCGTCACTAGCGACGTAGTCTTGTTTCTTGCAGTATCCTTGTCAATTTTGAGGAGTAACATTATATGGGCTTGTAAAATATATTGGGGAAGGTTTTGTCTGTTGCTAACATTTCATCGTGCATAACACGGGAATTATGTCTGTCTAATTACTATTTGAAATGATTCTCCCTTGAACCACTTGAACTTGGTACCTATTTTGGAGATAACACTTTCACGATGTTTTCTGATCTTAATGCTTTTGGTTTACTTAGGATTTTGCTGTTTCTGAAATTGATGTTTTAATTTGTATATTCCTTTAAAATCATCCATTTCATAAAGATTTAATTTTTTTAGCATACCATTTTCCACTTTTTAAAAGAATTCATTGTTTCCTTCATTCTTAATTTTTCTTATCTTGGATTTTTTGCTCTTTTTAAAAAAAGTTCATTAATTAATTAATTAATTTTTTTGAGAGTGAGAGAGCAGGGGAGGGGCAGAGAGAGAGAGAGAGAGAGAGAGGTCCCAAGCTCAGGGCTTGAAGCCATGAACTGTGAGATCATGATCTGAGCTGAAATCAAGAGTCAGTTGCTTAACCTACTGAGGCACCCAAGTGACCCTTTTTTCTCTTTTTTAAAATAGGTCTAGCCAGCAATTCTATCAATTTTGTTGGTTTTATTTGAAAGAACAAGCTCTTGAATTTTATCTGTCAATTCAGTTTTTTTTTTTTTTTTCCTGTTCGGGATTTTTAAATTCTTTTATTTTTCTTTCCTTACTTTTTACATATTTGGTTTTCTTTTCATTCCAATGTTCAATTTCTTTGTATTAGATCATCATCCTCCTTATTTCATATATAAAGTATTTAAGTCTATGAATTTTCCTCTGTTTGCAGCTTTGACCCCAGCAGGGAGTAGTGAATTTGAGGATTCAGGGTCATAGTTGGCTCGTTTATATACGTGCCATGCCTAAATGATTATGCTGTTCTCACCTCATTATTCTTTCAATAGCCTGCAACAGAGCCTTTTCTTGGCCTCACGGTAAGGAATTCAATATTTCCTCATCTGAAAGCCCGGAGTGACTTGTGCATAAATGTACTCATTTATTTCATGTCTGTCCACCTCACTAAATTTCGAAACTCTCGGGGGGAAGTTTGGGTCATTGGTGTGCCTTAAACCCTTGACACGGTGACTGGCATACAAATAGTAATGGTAGTAATAATAATAATGGCCTTTGTTCAGTGCTTTCCAGACAACACACTACGACTGTTACATGTGTTGTCTCATTTAGTCTCCAAAACAACCCTGAGAAGGTGGCGCTCCTACCGAGGGGGAAACCAAGATTCAGGGTGTGTGAGGTGCCCAAGGTGTTGGGACTGGTGAGTTGGGGTTCTGAGCCAGCTGAGGATCCTAGCTACCTGTCCTGATGGTCCCCAGGTCCACAGGTGAGGTGATAGGTCCTATTCCACACTTGGCACTGGGTGACCCCTGAGAAATTTTCCCACTTCATCAACTGATTCTTGCCCTGCAGGAAGCGGGAAAGACACGGTTCATCCACTTGCTTGAAGAACTTGATGGAAAAGGACACAATGAGCGGTCGTTCTCTGTCCTGGCTTCACGCAAGATGACAACAGGAAGCTCTTTGCTTGGTGCTTCTTGGCCACCTGTGGACTTTTCTCCTCTGTCTCCTTCACGTTTGCTTCTTCAGCTGTTAGGAAGTAAATCTGCACTTTGCCCAAGACAGGCCTTTGTGCCAACCTCCAGGCCTTGGGCCTTTCCTGGGAACCTCCTGACCCCACTTTCCATTCAGCCACTTGGCCACAAACAGGGATGGGACTTCCAACTTCTTGACATTCTGCCCGTGGTCAGAACACCCAGGTATCTGAGCAGGAAAATAAAAAAATACTCCTCTGACCCCTCTCCTTTCCCCACTTCCCATGAAGAGCATGGAGCCCTCCTCACTTCCCAGCACGGGTTTGGAGGGAAGGTCAGACCACAGTGGGAAAGCACTTTGGACATCAGCCATGCTGCATTGTACTGTGATTCAAAACTCCTAATGTGACCACGGACCTTGGGTGCCCTTAACCTCAGATGCATGTTGCACAGTCCTTCCTGGCGACCATACTCTTAAGCAGCGAAACTGACCACATCACCACCGCCCCCTTGGAGCCCATCCATGGCTCCAGAGTAGGGCCACCCCAGCCCTGCCAGGCCTGCTCCCTGAAACCAGCCCCTGCTCCTCTCTCTAGCCTCACCCCCCATCACCAATCTCACCTCTGTGTCCCACACAAGGCCAAACTCCATTCCCTGGACCCCTGTGTGGGGCCGTGCTGAGCCCCCACCCAGCCTTCTGCAGGCTCAGCCCACTCCCCTCATTGCCCCAAGCCCTCCCCATCACCGTCCCTGTGGAGTGTGGGCTCTCCTGTCCTGCAGGACAGGGCTTCTCCACCCGTTCTGATAACCGAAGTGCCCACACGTGGCCGCCATTGCTGCTGTCTGTTGAGCGTGTGAACGGGTGATCTCACTGCACAGAAGCCTCCAGGGATGTCTGAGGATGGGAGGTGGCTGGCACAGGCCCCCCTTGTATCCTGAGTGCACCTGTCCAGCAGGTAGGGGAGGCCAAGACAGGACTCAGCACCCACGCTCATCCAAAGATCCGATTAGGGTGGGCTTGTAACATTTTGGACTACAGCCCATCTGAGAATCGAGGATTCCCACCTTGCTGCCCCGGAACACCTCCAACCAACCCGGACACACAGATTTCCAATCCCATTCATTCCAGGAGACTGCGTATCCCGTGTCCTGGGCCCCCAGAAAGATGTGTGCAAGTCCTAATCCCTGGGGTGTGTGAATGTGACCATATTTGGAAAAGGGGGTCTTTGCAAATGTGGGTTAAGAATCTTAATCATCCTGGATTAACTGGGGGGGCCCTAGGCTCAGGGACGAGAGTCTTTACAAGAGGAGACGCGACGGAGGAGAGACCAGGATGGAGGCCGTGAGCAGGGGGCCGAGCCTGGGCCGCGTGTCCGCGAGGATTTCTCGCAGCCCCAGAAGCTGGAGAGAGACAGCGCAGCGCTCTTTCCTGGAGCCTCTGGAGGGGTCACGGCCCTGCCGACACTTTGAGTTTGAACTTCTGGCCTCCGGCACTGTGAGAAAATAAAGTTCTGTTGTTTTAAGCCACCCGGTTTGTGGTAATTTGTTACGGCAGCCCCAGGAAAGGAACACACAGGCCCTTCGTGGTCCTACTCTTCCCCGTCTCCAGCTCCCGCTTCTTCCTCCAGGCAGAGCCAGCGTCCAGCCCGAATGCTGCTCTCAGAGATCCACCCGGGGCCTTCCTTCCAGGAGGAAGGAAGAACTTTCTCTTCTCAGACGTCACCTTCCCCGGAGCCCCAGGCCGCCACCGTGCCCACCCCCTACCTTGTAACACAGCCTGTGGCTCACTGACTTTCTTGCTTATTAGCCTCCCCCCTTCTTCTGCCAGAACGTAAAGTCCACCAGGCCAGGGATCTTGGTCTATTTTAGTTTCTGGAACAAAGGCCAGCTTGTAGGTAGGCGCACAGTAACTATCGGCGAGCGAACGAACGAACGAACGAACGAGAAGTCCGAGGGCAGAAAGCAGGCTCGTGGGCGAGGGTGCCAGACAGAGAGGAGGGCAGCCGAGCGGCCAGGGCTGGAGGTGCGGGTGGGCTGGGTGGGGGAGAAGCCCCCCGCGCTCTCCCTGGTGGCCCCTCCCGCCTCCTTGGAGGGGAAGGAATCGGCCGCGGGAAGCTCCTGGAACCACGGATCAGACACCCTTCGCGTGCGGAGGAAAGCCCGCCCCGTTACTGAATATCCCCTTGTTTTTGCGTGGATCGGTTTCAGATATTAAGTGCAATAGCAGATGGGGAGGCATGTGATATTTTCTCAGTAAATACGGTGCCGGGCCGGGATCGGCATCCGTGCCAGCTGACCTGCGAGTAGAAGGGCCCCGAGGGCTCCTTACGGCTGAAATAATGTGTTGTAAATCGCCGGTGCTCGCGGCCGCGGGGGCCTGGCTCGCCGGGCTCCTCTCCCCATCCCATTAATTACTTCAGCGGGGCAGCCGGGGCGGCACTCCCACCAAGGTGATTTAACTCGCAGGGCTATTCGCGGTATTCGGGGAGGCGTGTTTCTTATCTACGGCATCTCCCATCCGAAGCCGAGAAATTCCTCTGAAGGGGAAGGCCGGGGACGGAGGGCAGAGCCACGTCTGGGGCGGGGAAGTGGCCTCGTGTCCCAGAGGCAGAGTGAGCATCTGGCACCCGTCCCGCCCCTCAGAGCCAGGCTCTGTGCTGAGTCCTCCTCTCGGGGCCCCCGGGAGGGGACCCCCGTGACCCCGACGTAAGGTGAGGAGACAGAGGCTGGCTTGCATGGTGGGTGGCCCGGCCGGGATCGGCTCCCTGCGACCCCGCTTTGCAGGGATCATAAGGTCACCAGTGTCCACTGGGCCCGGAGTCCCGGACAGGCAGGGTTGTCTCTCCCTCGCTCGCTGACTGTGGAGGTCGGGGCGCTTGGCCCGGCTGTTTGGTCACGGGTTCCCAGGCCGCCAGGGGCTTCGAGCCTTCGGTTCCAGGGGGCGCATTTTGACAGTGAGTCAGCTGGTGCCGGACAGGACTAGAAAGTTCACCCGAATTGAAAGGATGCCCGGATGTCTCTCTGTTAAGCGCGTGGCTGGGCTCTCTGTCCCGACGTCTCTTCCGTCTTCGCCTAAAACTGGCGGTGCCGGCCGCTCGTCCTCTGACGCAGGCCCACGTGGCTCTGCCGTGCGGTTCTGTGTCTGTGGCCGGGTTTGGGGCTGTCCGTGGTCCGTGACCCCCCACCCCTGCCTTCCCCTGCCCTCCATGCCCGGGGACTCTGCCCTTCTGTTGTTTGTATGTGCTCACCCGGGACATTCCCTTCCTCCCGAGGCGTCCTGAGCTGGTGCCTGAGCCGGGAGCGTTACGTCCACACCACCTTGCTCCTGGGTCGGAGCGCTGAGCCTGTGGCTTCCAGGTGCAGGCGTCTGATTCTGCAGTTGCATCCGTCTCCACCCCGCCAGGACGGCCGAGAGGCCTGGATGGTTCCACTCGTTCCAAGCAGAGACGATGATATCCCCATCGACTCTTACACAAGCCAATTAGTCTCTCTTCACACACTCACATATACACAGAGTCCGGGGAAGTGTTTTTTTAAACCCACTGACCTACATTCCCCTATCACGCAGCCGTCCAAATTGAAAATGGCTTTAGTAGCATTTCTGCCAACAAAAACACGGCTTCTCACGGCGCCCGCTCTCTGCGCTACGCTCAGCCCAGCCCTCCCCAGCGCCTCCGCCGGCCGCGGCCCAGGCTCCCTGCACGGCTCCTGGGACGCCTCCTCCGTGAGACCCTCCTGGGTTCCTCGGGGCAGACGCTCCCTCAGCCTCCGTCTCCCCGTCACAGGGCGTTTCCATCCAGCTCGACCCCAGCCCGTCCGGCATGTTCGCGTCCATACAGTTTGGTGAATTTAATCTCCTGTGTGGAAGAGGCACAGCATGTGACTCCCTGTTCTAGAACAAACCCAGCATTCCAGGCAAGCACAGACCCCAACATCAAATAGCACGAGGGCTGGTGGGGTGTCGTAGAGAGAGCCAGCGCCGCGGCGGCTTGGGGAACCCTCCCTCATTAATGAGGTGGCCGTGGGCCCCGAGGAGAAAGGACGGACTCCCTCCAGCCTGAGGCTGCCTCACCATCCTGTGGAGAAATGAGTCTGCCTTGCTGACTGCGGTCCGGTTTTGCCGATGTACGTGAAACAGTGACTTCGGGTGAGCATCACTCTTTTTTTTTTTTTTAATTTTTTTAACATTTATTCATTTTTTGAGAGACAGAGAGAGACAGAGCACGAGCAGGGGAGGGGCAGAGAGAGAGGGAGACACAGAATCCGAAGCAGGCTCCAGGCTCCGAGCCGTCAGCACAGAGCCCGACGCGGGGCTCGAACTCACTAACCACGAGATCATGACCTGAGCCCAAGTCGGACGCTAGACCGACTGAGCCCCCCAGGCGCCCCACCCTGAGGAAATTCTTGTAGATAGGTGAGGGGGCAGCTGGAAGCTTCTGGCTCCTGTCCGTCACATGACCCTGGGGGCTCTCCCAGCTCCAGGAAGCCTCAGTCTCCAGATCTGTACAAAGGGGATGTCTGTCCTCTACTATTTCATTCGCAGGGTGGCCATGAGACCCAAAGACACGGTGTGAGGAGATGCTTTGACAATAGGACGTTCATGGGAATAGGAGGCATCCTTCATCTGGGCTCCTATCTGCAGGCCGTAGAGAAAAGAGGGGTGTGATTGGAGCCCTCAGTGGCCTGGGTCCAGCCCAGGGCTCTCCACCCAGTGTGGCGGCCCGAGCTCGGGGAGCACAGTCTCGAGGACCCGCAGGAACAGGGCCCTGAGGTCCCGGCCAAGTCTGGCACCCGGCCCCGAGCCGCCCTCTGTGCTGCCGCTGAAGCGTGACCATTTGACCTCTCTGTTCCTTCTCAAAATACCCCTGACAGCTCCCTGGATGAAAATGCAGTGGCACTAGACGAAAATTTATGCGACCGGGCCTTCCAGAGAACCGAGCCTGACCGGCCGCCTCCGCTGAGCTGGCCCAAAGGGGGGGTACGTGAGCTGGTCCAGGCTCGGGCCCCCAGAGCAGAGGTGGGACCCTCCCCGGGCTTCCGGCCAAGGTCCCGGGCTGCTTCCCGGATTCCTTCCTGCGTTCCTGCCCGTCCGGCCCTGCCGCCCCAGACCTTTCCCTCACAGAAGGCGTCCTCCTCAGGCTTGCGGCCCATGCGGTGACTTTTCAGGCTGGAGCCAAGATTGCTTTTGCAGAATTGACAGTTTGTGCCCATATGTGCCATGCCTCTTTGATAAGTGAAAAATGTTCAATAACTTACTTAGAACAATGTGGAAAATCGGGAAAGGACTCTGCAGGACTTGTCCAAGCGGCCAGAACACGGGTGCGGGATATAGACACCTGGAAGGAGCGTCCCAGGTCGCCCCCCACTTTTCTTTCCCTTTACCTTTGGGGGTTTCTGTGTCGCTCTGGTGCCATGTGAGAGGAGGCGGGGGGCTCAGGCCCATCCACGTCTCAGGACCCCACGCCGTCCCTCCAAAACGTTTGCGTTCACCAATTCCTTAGCCCCCCAGGATGCCAGTGCCCAGAATCAATCAGACGCCCCTAGAAGGCACCCAGGTGCCCAGGGTGGTTGGCCTCACCTCACCTGGACCTTGGCGTGGGGTGGGTGAGGGCAGGGGAATGAGGTCTGGAGCCCCAGGACTGGGGGGTCCCGGCGGGGCTTTGGACCTCCGAGTGATGGTTTAGGTGGGCACAGAAATGGGGGAGAAGGACCTGAGTCAGCCTGAGGCAGGAGGTGGGGGAGGGAAGGCCAGTGTGTGCGGTGAGCGTGTCTGTGGTGTGCATGCGTGTGTGGGGGGTAGTGTGGTGAGTGTGGGCTGTGTGTCAGGGTGAGTGTCAGGGTCAGGTGGAGGAGGGGCTCCAGGTAGTCCTGGCACACTCAGGGCTCACAGGAGTTCACGCTCAGGCCGTGGGGTTTCCCAGGCCAAGCCAGAGGGCTGAGCCCCAGGCCAAGGGCATGAACAAAAAAGGTTGAAGGTCAATGTCAAAGGGGAACGGACTCCTCTGACCCCTCCCTGCACGCAGGACAGGAGGATAACATGGTTTGCACCTGGGACCCCAAGGAGGGTGTCCCTGCTGCCTGAGACCCCACGTGTGGCCGGTCACCAGGGGACACAGGGGCTGGGAACAAACCCCTGTGAGCCAGGCAGTGTCCCCGGCCTCCTGCTCTGTGGCAGGTGTCCCGGGGTTCCGGGGAGGGCTCCTGGGGCACCCACCGGGCCGGCGTGGCCACCCTCAACCCCAGGTGCCTTTCGAGGTGGCTCGGGCTCATGCATTGGGTCTCCACTTGTGTCCGGACCTTAGACAAGAATGGTCCTCACTGTCCCTGTTTCCTCACCTGTGACGCGGGCACGACAGCACCTCCCTCATAGGTCATTACGGTCATCAAATGACATGACACCAGAAGGGGACGCCTGGCACACGGTCGACGAACACGACGACCAGATCACGTCATGGTTATTGTCGATGTCAACCGGGTGCAGCCACTGGTTGTCCTGTGCCACAGTCCACTTGCGTCCAGAGGGACAGGGACACAGACCCCCCCTGCACACTGACCCCCACCTGCTCAGTGTCTTTCTACCTGCCCAGCGCTCCGCCCCGCCCCCCGCCTGGTGACTTCCCACCTGCACACTGACAGTTGCTAAACCTCACGGCCACCTGCTGCCCGCCCCTGTTGACCCCAGCCTGGGGCCCCCAGGAACTTCCAGTGGGGCACGCTGACCTGGAATCTACCCTATCCCCACAGACCTTCCTTGCGTCAGCACACGGGAGGGGCAGGCGGGAAAGGGAGGAAGGCAGCAAGCGCTTGGGGGAAGTTGGGGTGCTACAGAAGTGGCACCCCAGGGAGGGGCGCACAAGCGGAAGTCCCTCCCCAGAGCAGCCGGGGCCACAGGGTGACCCGAGTCCGTGCGGGTCTGGGGCTGGGGAGCGTGACTTGAGGCGGGGTGGGGTGGGGCAAGGGCACCCACACGGGGCTTCCCTGACCCTGCACCCCCAGAATGCAGCAGGCTGAGGGTCGGGCGGGTCCTTGCTCTGGGTGCACTGTGCCACGCTGGGCGCCCCGGTCCCTGGAGCCCTGGCTGCCGCTTGCCCCCTAAGCCACCGCCTAGCCAGCCTTCACTGCGGGCACAACTGGCCTCGCCAGGTGGGGGGCCAGGCCCACCCCTGCCTCCGTCCGTATGCCTGTTGCAGATCATTACCGGTGCCTGCCACGCCTCCTCCCTGCGGGTCACTTACCCGAGGGGGCCCGGGGCTCTCCAGTCCTCCAGGGCCCGCCCTGGAAACCCAGGCTGGTGCTGGACTCTCCTGTGCCACCTGGTGGCTGCCATCTGCAACTGCGGCAGGCCTCGCCCTCTGCCCAAGGGGCTGACCCCGGGAGCCACCTTCAGGTCCCTGAGGCTGACCCTGGGGAGCTCTCTGCTCACCCCAGCTGTGAAGCTTTGCGAAACTTTGCCAGCCTGTCCTCAGCTGCCGACAGAGGTTGTCTGCTTTTGTGTGCCGCCCCCCCCCCCCCCGTGCCCAGATTTGGATTGGGGAGGGGGGGCTCTTGTCCTTGATGTTAACGCTGTCCTGTCGGCCCGAAAAGATGCCCCTCGCCCTTTCCACCGTCGTGCCCAGCCCCTGGGGTGCCCTTTCCTACTCAGTGCTTCGTGTGTCTCAGGACTTCCTGCTGAACAAATTGGAGACAAGTTCCTGGCTCCCAGTGCACACCTTCGGCCCCTATCACCCGGACCACCTCCAGGGCCAGCTGGTGCCTGTGCCCCTGGGGTCCCCAACCCACCCAGGAAGGCCCCGAGACACTCTGCTTTCCTCGAAAATCTTAGTCCCAGTCGGCAGCCCCAGGACGCCATCACATGGGTCCTGCAAGGGCCATCGAATGCCCCCGAGGGCAGAATTCTTGACACAGGAGTCCCCTCAAGTGCCGTGGCCTTCGGAGGTCATCACCGCATGGCCCGGTGTTTCAGGGACTCGTGGGCCACGCGCTGCACTCCCCCCGGGGCCCCCGTGGCTGGCGGCGAGCCCCTCCTGTAAGGCTGCTTGAACCAGTCCTCCACTCGGCCCCGCCTCCCTTTTAGGGCTGGAACCCTAAGTCCCAGCAGCCCCCTCCAGGACATCGGGCGTCACCGGCCACTTAGCAAGGACCGGGGCGGGCCCAGCGGAGTTAGGGCAGAGGCAGGTCTCCTCCCTATAGCTGGAGGCTGCTAAGGCCTGAGGCTCACAGGCCAGAGCCTGGTGGTAGCCGTTTGCTGTCCCATAGCTGTCCCCTGCCCCCCACAGGCCAGGCTGGGGTCCCCAAAGCCCCAGGAATCTGCTCCTTCCTCAAGGCCCACGAGCCTTCTGTGAGGCTGTCAGCTGCCTCTTGGTGTATGTCTCTGCGGCGGGAGTCGCGGGAGGAGTGTGCAAATAGCCTGTTCCTGAGCAGTTTCCAGAACCCCCGACGCAGGAGAAGGAGAATGACAGGGCAGGGCAGGGGTAGCCCGGCGGCTGCCTAGAAATAATCACCCCAGAAACCCCTGTGGATCCCTTAACCTTGCAGGGCTGAGTTCATTGTCTGGGGAGGGCCCCCTTCACCCAGCCCTGCCTCTGGGAGCTGAAATCAGATTGCTGCCCAGTCCCCAGACCCCCACGTGGGCTCCAGGTGCAGAAACGTGGGGGCCAAAGGGGGGCTGTGCCTGGGCCTCTGCCGGGGCTCCTCCCCAGCTCCTGCCTGACCCCTGGAGAGAAGGGATTACCATGTCTTCCGCAGACAGGAGAGGACGCGTGGTCAGTCAGGGGACCCCCACCCCGTGAAGGTGCGTGTAGGCACATCTCTGTAGGGATATTGTACTACGATGACCACCGAAAGCCCCCAGGCACTTAGGCGGCGGGTGCCTCTCCCGAGCCCACTCTAGGAGACCCGGGCCGGCTCTGCTCCCTCCAGGAGCACACCCTTTCCCTGCGTCTGATGGGCTGGGTTGAGGGGGGCCGTCAGGACACATTTCTGGGCATCAGAGACCTGGAGCCTCACCCCTGGCACTCCCCGTTCCACGCAGAAGTGGAATGAGCCCTCACGTCTGCTAACCCCAGGACTTCCTCTCCCCTAACAGCACTTTGACCATCCTGGCACTTGGCAGGTTGCCTGCATTGACTCCTGCGAAGGGGGCGATAGGGTATCGATTCCCTTGCTTCCACGAGATGTCTGCAGCTCAGCCCCAGCAGCCTTGAAGTTCCTCGGATCAGCGTTTGCTGTTTTCAATTCACAAAGAGAGAGATTTTAAGCTCCGTCATGCCAGAGCCACCTTGCCTCAAGTACGTGTGGGCCTGTGCCTATATTAGCACCGAGCCTTGTATGTATAGGCTCATACCATGTTAACATATAAAGGCTCTGACAAGTCCTACAACAAATATATCTACTTCATTTTGTTCAGTCCATGTGATTCATGGATTCAATCAATGTGTTCGGCCTATGCGATCATGGAACAATTTTCGTACGATACTTATGAGCATCCTACTAAACTAGAGATTCGGGGGCTCCTGGGGGCTCAGTTGGTTAAGCGTCCAACTCTCGATTTCGGCTCAGGTCCTGATCTCACGTTTTGTGGGATGGAGTCCTGCATCAGGCTCTGCAGTGACAGCTCAGACTCTGCTTGGGATTCTCTCTCTCTCCCTCTCTGTCTACCTCTCCCCTGCTCACGCACATGTGCTCTCTCTCTCTCTCTAAATTAAATAAACTTTAAAAAATTAAATAAATAAAAATAAACTAGAGGTTCATGGAACTACCGTGCCCAACTTACCCTGGGATTTGCCCAAGACTTGCCCAGGACATTGATGGTTTTGGCAGTGAAAGTCCTGCATCCCAGGAAACTCCAGCCCCATGCAAGCCAGGACGGTTGGTCAAGCTGCACGCAACCCACTTTGGGAAAACTGCTCTGATAAATTACTTCCACTTAATTCTTCCTTCCCTCAGCTGCTTAAAGGAGGGAAAACACAAAACAGGAAAAAAAAAAAAAAAAAAAACTCAGGATGAGAGCTGCTGGAGAATCGAGCCAAGCTATGAGCCCTCCAGTTCAGGGGCAGGGAGTGGGACGGGAGTAGGGGTGGAATGGGGTGGTCACTTCATTATCATCAGGAAGGGAGTGCCCCCCGGGGGAGATGCGGGCATCCGTCAGAAGCCTCTGTGACCCTGTCCAGACACTGAAAGTTTCTTGGATCCCGAAAGGGCCAAATAATTCATGAGGCTTATATTTCAGCTGAGATTCCACGGTTATTTATTGGAAAAATATCTTCTCTACTAGGAGGGGAAGGGAAGAGGGCCTTTCTCCCCCTCCTCGTCGTCCTCCTCCTCCCTGTCTCCAAGCAGCTTGGCAGGGAGCTGTATTCCATCCCCCTCCCAGGCCCCTGGAGCCCATGTCTGTGACTCACGAGGCAGAGATCTGTCCCCAGGTGACATCACCAAGGACTCACCCTGGGCTCTTGCCGTCAGCCTCTGCCACGGGTGCCTCTGACCTGTGCCATGACTGGCACACAGGGGCCGTGGGGAATTTGTCTTTCCTGTTAGACACATTGGCCTATTTTTGTAAACATTCAATTTATTGTACTCATAGCATAACAATAAGATGGAAAAAAATCCGATTTAAAAACAGCCACAATTCTCTCCACCCTAACAAATTGTGTTCATTTTTCTCTCTTCCCTCCTGGCTCTTGTACATGCTTCTATATAATTGTTCCACAGTTGGAACCACGGCGCAGATGGAAGGCTGTGCTTTGTTTTTTCCAATAAATGCATCTTAAAAAGTTCTCCGTGTTAATTCTTAGTCTTTGTAATTATTTCCGAGAACGGCTGCGTACCAGGGAGGGAATGCACAGTCATTAGCTACCCTTTCCCTAATTCAGATTTAAGATTGATTGTAATGTTTTACTTCATGACCAGTATCGTAATGAACATCTTTGTACACATAGCCTCTTGTCCGTCTGGGTTACTTATTGGCGTAAGTATCTAATGATGAAATTTGGATCAACTACCGTGTGACATTTCAGACTCACTTGGACACTCCAAGGGCAAGAAGACGTGCTTTATTACTGCGGCTGGCACAGGAGGACACAATGCTGATTTTGTTTTTGTTCTTCCTTTTATAAATACAGATGACTACATAAACCATATGTAAAATTAAGAATAATTGCAGGGTGATGTCAGTGAGAAAGGCAGAGTAAAGGCCTCTAAAAACTTTCTCTGTGTAAGCAATGAGAACACTGGCCACAATGGTCAAAATCAACTTTTTCAGAACTCTGGAAATTAACCAGAGGCTTGCGGCGATCCCGGGAGCGTTTCTTCCAGAAGAAAGGGCTGGATCTCAGTAAGAACCCTGAGCGCTGTGGCATTGTCACCGGCCTTACCCCATCCCCCCGCCCCCCAGTTCTGCAGCAGCCTTGAAAGTCAACGGTCCCACGACCACGGCGGAGACCGGCTGGCAGCCGCTGCGAGCCGCAGCATTGAGTTGGAGTCCCTCCAAAGCCCCGTTGCCGGAGAATTGTCATCACTTGGCCTGCTCATTCCAGTTCCCTGGACAATTGTGGATCATTGCAGCAGCCCAGGATGGTCATGACAATTAGGGCAAACAACAAGATGACCAAAACCCTTAAAAGGAAATGCTGGAGAAAGAGATGTCTAGAGGGGGCTTTGAAAACACTCCGGCATACTCCCTGGAATCCGGAAGGCTGTGCGTAAGTGTGGGGCTGTGGGTTCGCTCACAGGGAAGACCGACGAGGCCATGGGTCTCACCGCTGGCTGAACTGAGGCTCTGTGGAAGAGGGGAGCTGGGGCTTTTGCGGCGTTGCGACCTGCTTGCCTGAGGCCCGCAGGATCGCCATCAACACAGACAGAGCGCCTGGCAGAGGAAGGGGGACTTGCTGGTTCTGGGGGGTTCCAGGCATGATCTGCCCACTAATGAGCACAGACTGCGGTGGTCACACGTGGCGAAGAATACAGATTTGGTTCAGAAGAGTCACTATGCAAGCTGGTAGTGGTTGCAACAACAGATCCTAAGGAGCAGAGTCTGATTTCCAGAGTTGACATATTAAATTACTTTAAATGTTCAGTTTTCAACAAAGAAGCATGAGGCCAGCAAAGAAAGGATGACCCAGAGAAAGGAATAAAAGCAGTCAGTAGAAACTATCCCCCAGGAAGCCCAGATGTTGGACCTACTAGACAAAGACTTCCAGTCAGCTATTTTAAAGATGTTTAAAGACCCAGAGGAAACCACATCTAAAGATCGAACGTTAAATATGAGAACTGGGTCTCACCAAACAGAGAAGAACAACAAGGAGACAGAAATTATTTAAAGAGTAGAGCTGCATACAAAATTCTGCAGTTGCAAAGTACAGAAACGGAAATAAAAGCTTCCCCAGAGGGACCCAGCACATTTGGGCTGGAAGCAGAAAGAAACAACAAGCTTGGGGATGCGTTAATGGACTTCTTCGAGGCTGAGGGACAGAAAGAAAAAAGAAGGAAGAAAAGGGGACAGAGCCTGAGGCCCCTATAGAGCACCATCTACGTAGTGGGAGTCCCAAGAAAGAGCAAGGAACAGAGGACATTTAAAAAATAATGGGCCAAACTCCTATACTTGGCGAAAACCCTTAATTAACTCCAAGTAGATTATCCTGGACGAGATCCACAAGCAGATGCATCATAATCAAAGTCCTCATTTCAAGAGAAATCTTGAAAACAGTAAGAAAGAACCCACTCATCACAAACACGGGATCCTCAGTGAGGTTGGTGGCTGGCTTCTCATCAGAATCCATGGAGGCCAGAAGACAGCAAGAGGACATATACTCACGGTGCTGAAAGAAAACACTGCCAACCAAGAACTCCACATGCAACGCAAACAGCCTGCAAAAATGAGGAGAAATTAAGACATTTCTAGATAGAAAACGTTCAGAGAATTTGTTCACAGCACGCCTGCCTTACAAGAAATACTGAAGGAAACCCTTCAGGCTAAAATGTCAGGACCACACACAGTAATTGGGATCCACGTGAAACAATACAGAACCCCCATAAAGGCAACCCTATTGGTAAATATAAGAGACAGTGGGTGTATATCTTTGTAACTCTTTTTTTTTCTGATTGTTAAATTAACTCCACAAAACAACAATTATAAATCTGTGTCATTGAGCTTGCACTGTAAAAATACATAATTTGTATGACAATACTAGCACAAAGGCAGGAGAAAGTAGCGCTTCTATTTAAGAGGAGTTTTGTACACTTAAAAAAATTTTTTTTAATGTTTTATTTTATTTTTGAGACCGAGAGACAGAGCATGAATGGGGGAGGGGCAGAGAGAGAGGGAGACACAGGATCCCAAGCAGGCTCCAGGCTCCGCGCTGTCAGCACAGAGCCCGACGCAGGGCTTGAACTCATGAACTGCGAGATCATGACCTGAGCCGAAGTCGGACGCTTAACCGAGCCCCCCAGGCGCCCCAGTTTTGTGCACTTTTGAAATGAAGTGTCTAGTAACCTGAACAAGACTGCTGTACTTTAAGAGGTTAATTGGGGGCACCTGGGTGGCGCAGTCAGTTGAGCGTCTGACTCTTGATTTCAGCTCAGGTCATGATCTCACAGTTTCATGAGATCATGCCCTGCGTCGGGATCTGTGCTCACAGCGTGGAGCCTGCTTGAGATTCTCCTTCTCTCTCTGCCCCTCCTCTCCTCGCACTCTCTCTGTATTTCTCAAAATCAATAAATAACTTAAAAAATTTTTTTAGTTAAAAAAAGAGGTTAATTGTAATTCTCAGGGTAATCACTTTAATAAGAGACCTCAAAAATACATTGCAAAAGAAATGACAAAGGAACTAGAATCGCATTCTGGGAAATACCTGTTAAATATGTGAAAGAAGGCAGGAATAGAGACACAAAAAAGGCATAAGATGTATAGAGAGTTCCAAAAGGATACAAAAAAAGGGTACAATTCCACAGGGAAGGAACAGTCATTTCAACAGCAGGTTCTGAGACAATCAGATAGCCACATGCAAAAGAATAAAGTTGTACCCCTACCTCACACCATATAAAAAAATTAACTGAAAATAAATTAACCTAAGTGTAAAAGCTAAAACTATAAAGCATTTAGGGGCGCCTGGGTGGCGCAGTCGGTTAAGCATCCGACTTCAGCCAGGTCGCGATCTCGCGGTCCGTGAGTTCGAGCCCCGCGTCGGGCTCTGGGCTGATGGCTCAGAGCCTGGAGCCTGCTTCTGATTCTGTGTCTCCCTCTCTCTCTGACCCTCCCCCGTTCATGCTCTGTCTCTCTCTGTCCCAAAAATAAATAAAAAACGTTGAAAAAAAATTAAAAAAAAAAAAAAAACAAAACTATAAAGCATTTAGAAAAAAATGTAGGTGAGGATCCTTCATGACTTTGCATTGGGCAGTGGTTTCTTAGCTATTAACGCCAAAAGCACAAGCAATCAAAGAAAACAATAGATAATTGGACTTGATTTAAAACTTTTTCAATTTAAAGCACACTATTAAGAAATTAAAAAGGCTGGGGTGCCTGGGTGGCTCAGTCAGTTAAGCATCTGACTCTTGATTTCAGCTCAGGTCTTGATCTCGAGGTAGTGAGATCGAGCCCGACATTGATTGGGATTCTGTCTCTCTCCCTCTGTCTCTACCCCACCCCCCGCTTGCTCTCTCTATCAAAATAATAAGTAAACTTAAAAAAAAAGAAAGTAAAAAGGCAAACCACAAATTGGGAGAAAATATTAGCAAATCACTTATCTCATAAGGGACTAGTATCTAGGATATATAAGGAATGTTTACAACTCAACAATGAAAAGATAAATAACCCAGTTTAAAAATGGGGAAAGGATCTGAATAGATGTTTCTCTGAGGAAGATGTACAAATGACCAATAAGTACATGAAAAGATGCTCAACATCATTGGTCCTTTGGGAGTTACAAGACAAAACCACGAGATACCGCACTTACTACGATGGCTGTATAAAAAAAGATGGCCAATGACAAGTGTCCGTGAAGATGCAGAGAAATCTTTGTATGTTGTGACAGGGATATAAAATGGTGCCAATACTTTGGAAAACAGGTTGGAAGTTCCTCGAAATGTTACAGATACGATTACCATATGACCCAGACAAATTCACTCACACGTGTATACCCAAGAGCAATGGGAACACGTGTCCACACACAAATGCATACGTGTATGTTCATAGCAGCATTATTCATAACAGCCAAGCAGTGAAAACACTCAACTCTCCACCATTTGGGGAATGGATAAATAAGCTGTAATCTGCCCATACAGTGGAATATTAGTCAGCCATAAAACGGATGAAGCAACGACATCTGCCACAGTATGGATGGAGGAGCCTTGAAAACACTATGCAGAGTGAAATGAGCCAGGCACAAGAGGCCACAAACTGTGGTGCCATTCGTAGGAAATCGCCAGAACAGGAGAGTGCATAGAGACAGAACCCAAGTGGATGGTGGCCAGGGGCTGGGGGCAGAGAGGATGATGGCAGCCGCTAATGGCCATGAGGCTCCTTTCTGGAAGCGGATAGTTGTGATGTCTGCACAGTTTCACGGATATGCTAAGAACCACAGAATCGTACGCTTCAATGGGCGAAAACATTATGTACAGTATAGTTTCGTTTTGGTAGAAAGTGCATTTGTGTGTGACATATATTTAGAAAAAAAAATCTGGAAGGATATATGATACACTCTATTAACAGTGGGCGTCTCTAGGTGATGGGAATACGACGTTTCCATTTATTTTTCGTTACTAATTTTCTATAAGGAGCATATAGTGCTCTTGTAAAAAAAATCAAAGGCTAATTGTCATTAAAAATGAATGTAATTTTGGGGCGCCTGGGTGGCGCAGTCGGTTAAGCGTCCGACTTCAGCCAGGTCACGATCTCGCGGTCCGTGAGTTCGAGCCCCGCGTCGGGCTCTGGGCTGATGGCTCGGAGCCTGGAGCCTGTTTCCGATTCTGTGTCTCCCTCTCTCTCTGACCCTCCCCCGTTCATGCTCTGTCTCTCTCTGTCCCAAAAATAAATAAAAAACGTTGAAAAAAAAAATTAAAAAAAAAAAAAAATGAATGTAATTTCAGGGTGCCTGGGTGGCTCAGTCGGTTAAGCATCCGACTTTGGCTCAGGTCATGATCTCACGGTCCATGAGTTTGAGCCCCGTATCGGGCTCTGTGCTGACAGCTCAGACCCTGAAGCCTGCTTGGGATTCTGTGCCTCCCTCTCTCTCTGACCCTCCCCTGTTCATGCTCTGTCTCTCTCTGTCTCAAAAATAAATAAACGTTAAAAAAATAAAAAAATAAAATGAATGTAATTGCAAAAAAATAAAATTGCAAAGCTAATTCCGTGCAACCAAGAACTAGAACACCGTCAGCCCCCAGAAGCCTTTCCTGGTTACATCCTTCCCCTTCCACCCACCCTCTAGGGAGGCCGCTGCCTTAACTTTGGTACTGCCCATCCCTTGCTTTCTGTATTTGAATACATTCCCTGTTTATCCCTAAACATGTACAGTGCACCTGGTTCTGAATGTACGTTAGTGGAACTGTACTGTTAGGATCCCTCCCTTTTTACTCAACATGTTTGCAAGGCCCCCTCTTTTCTTTTCTTTTTTTTTTAATGTTTGTTTTTGAGAGGGAGAGAGACAGAGCATGAGCAGGGGAGGGGCAGAGAGAGAGGGAGACAGAGAATCTGAAGCAGGCTCCAGGCTCTGAGCCATCAGCACAGAGCCCCATGCGGGGCTCGAACCCGCGAACTGTGAGATCGTGACCCGAGCTGAAGTCAGAAGCTTAACCGACTGAACCACCCAGGCGCCCCAGCAAGGCCCCCTCTTTTCAACGGCAACTGTACTTGGGTAAGTTCTTTACCCCTTGAATAAATAGACCACAATGCGTCCACTACAGGCTGGAATGCGGCTGGGGGGATGGTGAGGGGTACTTCTGGGAAGACCTCCGCAGCCCTCCAGCGCCCCTGGGCACAAGCTCATGGGGATGCACGTCCGCACCTTACTGGACAATGCCACCATCTCCCAAGGGTGTGCAACCATTTGCGCTCCCTCAGCTGTGCACGAGAGCCCCTTCTGGGCCCCACCCTCAGTGCCCCTTGGTGGTGTCACACTTTTTTATGCCGGCCTGTCTGGTGGGCGTGTGGCCGTGTCTTCCTGTGGCTTCATCTGCATTTCTCTGGCCACATTCTCGTTATTGGTCATTTGAATGTCTTCCTTCACCAAGTGCCATCATCTATTTCTGTCCTCTGGTGTTTGTGATTATTACTTTGTAGAGGTGCTTTGTATATCTGAGGCATAAGTCCTTTGTAACGTGTGTGTGCACACGCGTGTGGCAAATACGATCTTTCGCTTTGTAGCTTGTGTTTTCCCTCCCGTAGTGAAACCTTGTGATGAGCTTAAGGGCCCTAGGTTTATTGTAGACTGATTGATAGAACTGCCTTTTCCTTAATGCCTAATTCTCTCTGCATCTTATTCAAGGAATTACTTCCTACTCAAAGGTCATGAAAGTTATCTCCCATGTACCCTTCTGGAAACTTTATAGTCTGACCTTATTTTCTGTTTTCGTGTTTATTTTGTTTTCAATGTTGATTTATTTTTGAGAGACAGGGCATGAGCGGGGGAAGGGCAGAGAGAGGGAGACACAGAATTCGAAGCAGCTCCAGGCCCTGAGCTGTCAGCACAGAGCCCGATGCAGGGTTTGAACCCACGCACCGTGAGATCATGACCTGAGCTGAAGTGAGACGCTCTACCGACTGAGCCACCCAGGAGCCCCAATACTCTGACCTTGGATTTTGGCTTCGGATCTTCCCGGAACTGAATTTTGTGTGTGATGTGGGGTAGGAGTCTATCCCGTTACTAGGGCCATGTGACAAGTTATCTCGACACTTTGTGGCACAAAACAGCCATACCTCGTGCTCACAGATGGTGTGGGTGAGGGGCTCAGAAAGGGCACAGCAGGGAAGGGTTTTCTGTTTGATGGCTTGTCGGTGGGTTTGGCTGATGTCCTGAAGTGTCTGGGCTTTGAAGAACCGTCTGCGGGCGCTCCCTCACATCTCTGGCATCTGAGGCCAGCTGTGAGGTGGAGGTCTGTCCCTTCGCGTGGGGTGGCTCTCTCCCGAGGGGTGGTTCTGGCTTCATGTGTGCTGGCAGCTGGGTTTTGGGGGCAGACACTCTGAGAGAGAGTGACAGGCTGGTGGAGGTGGTGAGGGCTTTTATGTCCCGGCCTCGGCGGTCACCCCGAGTCACTTCTGCGTATGCTGGCCCACAGGAGGAGAACCCAGCCAGGAACGCCCGTGCTACCCTGGAGGAAGGATGGGAGTTGGGAGATACAGAGGTACAGCACCTTTGAAAAATACAACCCGCTATGGTTCGTCTTTGCTCTGTGATCTAAACTACCACTCCTGGGGCGCCTGGGTGGCTCAGCTGGTTAAGCGTCCAACTCTGCCATTCGGCTCAGGTCGTGATCTCACAGTTGGTGAGATCGAGCCCCACCTCGGGCTCTGTGCTGACAGTGCAGACCCCGACATGGGGCTTAATCTCATAACCGTGACATCATAACCTGAGCTGAAATCGGGAGTCGAACACTTAACTGACTGAGCCACCCAGACGCCCCTCACTGTCTTAATTATGACAGCACGATGGTGAGTAAAGGGGTTTCAGAAGGCAAGTCCCTACTGTGTGGTTGCTTTTCAAAACGTCTTTATCTACGTGGCTCTTCATATTTTCACATACATTTCAGTGTCATTTGGTGTCAAATTCCACATCCCCCCCCCCAAAAAAAAACCACCCGTGGGCACCTTGATGGAGATTGCATAAAATCTACATACCCATTTGGGAAGAATTTACATCGTTACATATTAGGTATTTAATATCCATGAATATAAAGTATCGTTCCACTTACTTGTGTCTGTTGAAAAAATATCCTTGTAAAAGTTTCTGTTTTCCTTCCATAGAATTCTTACCCATTTTGTTTTAGCTTCCTCCTGGGAATGCCTTTTTTTATGCTACTTTAAAGTATATTTTTTCTGTTTGTCTTTTCAGAAACATATGAGTGTAGAAATGTAATTGATTTCTGTATGTTGATTTCATCTTATTTTGTTCTTATTTGAGAGAGAGAGAGAGAGAGAGAGAGAGAGAGAGAGAATCCCAAGCAGGCTCCAAGCTCAGTGCAGAGCTCTACGCGGGGCTCAGTCCCACAGCTGTGAGATCATGACCTCAGCTGGACGCTCAACAGAGACTGAGCCACCAGGCAACCCTCTCTGTTGATTCTATACCCGACTTTGTCTGAGTCGTATTAATTCTAATAAGCCCACCTGACATTTTCTCGTGCGCTGTTGGGCATAATCACGACGCTCGTGGGGCCTCGCGGTTCTGTCTTCCCGCCCAGCCGTGGTTTGTCTGCTTCCGGCTTCCCCGGACCGGCTGGGCCCCCAGGACGGGGCCACCGGGAGCGGTGACAGCGTTTTTGCCTGCTTCCCGATCTTAAGGAAAAGGCTTTCGTTTCTCCACCAACAAGAATGGTGTTTAAATGCAGGCCAGTCTGCTGTCGTGGTAAAATAAATTCCCCCGACTCGGAGTTTGCTAACGGTTTTAAGCGGCTGTTGGATTTTACCACGACTGCTCTCTAGTCTATGACGCGGTCACCGTCCCCTTTAAACTGCTAACGTCAATACAAATTTACCTTCCTGAGATAAACCCACCTTGGTATTCCCATCTCGTCAGGGTGGCCCCTCGTGAAACCGTGGATGACGCTGTGTCTACCCGCCTTCCCCCGTGACCGCCTCGGCCTGCCTGGGGATGCTCTCCAAGATATGCCTCGGTACTCCTGCCAGCGTTCTGCAGAGAATCCCCCAGAAGGATGTGCGTGTGTGCGCGCCTGAGAGATTTGTGATGAGGAATTGCCTCACGCGCTCTTGGATGATGGCAAGTCCCGAGATCTGCGGGGCGAGTCAGTAAGCTGGAGACCCGGGAGCCAGTGGTGCAAGTTCTCGTCTGCAGACCGGGGGTCCGGGTCCCAGGAAGAGCCAGTGTTTTTGTCCAAAGGCCTGGGGGCAGGGGGGGCGGGGCGAATAATGCTCCAGTTCAACAGCAGTCAGGCAAGAGGAATCCCTCTTCCCTGGGAGAGCGTCAGGCGTCTTGTTCTCTTCAGACCTTCAACTGACTGGACGAGCCCCCCCAGCCCACATTAGGGAGGGCGGTCTGCTTTATTTCGTCTATCAGTTTTTAAATGTTCATCTCGCCCAGAACACCCTCCCAGAAACAGGATAATTTTTGCTCAAACACGCATCTGGGAGCCCTGGGCCCAGCACACCTGATCTGTAAACTGAAGCACCAAACTCGGCACAGGCATTTTTCCTGCAATTCCTTTCTAACTCGTCCACTCTTCTCTTATGGAACCAGGTAACGCTGCTGTCACCAGCGGGTCCCTGTTCCCTCAGAGCACTGTTTCCTGCAGAAATAAACACGGACCAACTGTGAGAACAGCGCAGGCCGCCCTCCGAGATCGTGCTCTGCCGAGGGCGTCGGCCTCCGTCGCTCGTGTCTGCCGGGACTCCGAGGCCGCCAGAGGCCCGGGGCAGCCTGGCGGTGGACGGAGGGGAGCCCCCGGCTGTGCCCTGCGCGGGGGCCGCGGCCTGGGGGCTGGAGTGGGGCAGCCCCGGGGCGCGTATTCTGCTTTCTGGGCTCTGTCCTGAGTTGGAAGTGGGGACGGGCCTCAGGGAAGCTGGGGGGGGGTGGGGGCGGCTAATCACGTCCTGGTCGTTCGGGGCCGACCGTCGCAGGGACACTGCTGGCTTCCTGGATGGGCGCTGGAGACGGAGGTCCCACCGCCACCACCATAGCACACGTCCAACTCCTAGAGAGCAGGCGGGTTTCCCGAGCTGGTCGCCGTGGATAAGGAGGTCCCCTGCGGGTTGTGGGCCAGGGTTCTGGCCACTGGCCCTTTGCACATTCAGCCTGTCATGCCGCAGCAGGAAACTAAAGCCTGAGGCCCACGCGGTTCCTGACCTGGCTGATGTGTTTTAAGCCGTAAAAGTAAGCCGGGACCAGGCATCTGATTCAGAGATGGGGAAGGAGAAGGTAATTCCTAAATGATCCAGATTTGTTTAGAGGTTCCTCACGTGGCTTCCAAGAAGGGGTCTGCGTAATCTGAAGACAGGAAGTTTGTTTGGGGAGAAGATATTTTAGGATAGCGTAGACCATAGTTTGAGGAAACCGGTCCTGAAGGCCTGTCGCCCGTCTCGCAGCCGGCTCTAACGTGGCACGTCTAATGCACGACACAAGCATTCACTTTTGTGCAAAACGAGCAAAAGGCTAGTTTTCCTAAGAACACACGGACAGGAACCTTGAGACTGCCACAATCCAGGCAAATGAGGATGTACTTAACCATCACTTCAAAAATACATTGTGCTAACAGCTTTCGTCATCTGCTTTTCTCTACACATCACACAACATTTCTTCTACAACTGTAGCTTGAGTTCCTTCACGTTAGCTTTCATCGAACTTTCCTGGAGCTCATCGGCCCAGAGAAGTCCCTCCAGGACTCCTCCGAGGGACCTCCAGAACAGTGATCAGGGACACGGGTCATTAGAGAGCGGGACAGCCAGAGAGACTTCCAGAGCGGGCACCGTCGTCCCTCCTCGCAGCAGGCGAGCACGCTTCCCAGAGGGGCCTTTCCTCCCCTGCACGGCAGCTGCCCGGGGGCTGTTTCTGCGTATGTGGCTTCAGGCAGATGTGCATACACAGAGGTGACACCACGTGAGGAACGTGGGAGGGCCGGAGTTTGTAGGGCCAGGTGTACGTGCTTTCTACCCCACAAGCCACTGCCTTCGTACGGAAAGATGTGGAGCCGGCTTCTGAACGTCAGCCCCGCAGCCAGTCCTGGCCTGAAGCGGGCTGTCCGGTCGAGGGGACCTCGTGAGAAGCACACCAGGACAAGTGTCCAGGCAGACAGGGGGCGGCACACGGGGGATCTGGGCCGCCCGCTCCCCCCCCGCCTGCGGGCAAGAGGCCCCACCACGGAGCTGGGGCCCAGCCCTCAGCCCACACGTTACCCCTAGGTTGTCCCCCACCCGCTCCGGGGTGAGGGTCCTCCCCATCTCCACTGAGGGAGAGCCAGGCCCCTGGTTCCTCCACCACCCCCACGGCACGAAGGGACCCTGGAGCCTGTCCCCAAGGGGCCCACCGAGGGCTGCTCAGGGCCGGGCTCTGGGAGACACTGCTGCCCACACGTAGTCCTGGAGGGTTCCTCCGGGGGCAGCACCTGTTTCCACCAGATCCGAGGCTTCTGATCCACTGTCGCTGCCACCGATGCTAGAATCCAGCGGCCCCCTGCCGGCCTGTGTTTGGAAAACCGTGGTCCTCCCATGGCTGTCACCTGGGCGATTGTCTAAAGTCACCCGCGTCACACAGAAGCTCGGGCTGGGGCGCCCGGGATGGCGGCCCCTCCCTCCACCATGAAGAGAGCAGCTCCGGGCAAGGTCGTCCCTTGCACACGGGCGAGCTCAGCAGCCTGCAGGGCAGTAGTGGGGTCCTTGAGCTGCTGCCAGTGGACCTGCAGGGTCCCAGGGAGTCCCTGTCTGCCACAGGGTCTCACCGCACGCCAGCCCAAAAGGGGCCATTAGGGACAGTGTTCCTGAGAGGCTCCTGGGACCCGGGACACTGTCTGCAGCCTTGCGGCCAGGCTGGAAACGCCAGTCCTCCCCACGGCCCTTCTGCCGCCCCTACCCTCCGCCAGCCGGTCCCCACCAGCTCTAACTCTCCACTTGAGAACAGAAGGCACCTGGTGAGGACCCCACTCCCTCCTCCCCCTGCCCTCTCACCCATGAGGTCAGAGGAAGGCTGGGGACAGGGTGGGCTGGGGCCAGAGGAGGGCTGGGTCAGAGGAGGGGCAAAGCCAGGATGAAGGGTAGACAGCGATGGGGTCAGGGGTGGGGTGGGTCAGGGTGGGGCGCGGTCAGAGGGTACCTGGTAGGGGGTGCGGGGTGAGGACAGAGGTGACACCGAGGGTGCTTGGCCCCCCAGGATGGGTAGTGCCCCTGGAAGGCCCTCCAAGAGCCCCTTTGGGACTCCTGTGCCTTGGGGTCAGCAGGACCTGTTCCACGTGTGTCCTCTTTGGTTGGAAGCAAGACTGTCCTGTGTGTCACCTCCTTCCAGTGCCCCCGGCCCCAGGCTCAGGTGGTGACGTTTGGAGCTGGAGCTGGTGGGGGTGGGGCACACCTGAGGAGGTCTCCCCCCCACCCCCAGTGTGGCATCACCTGTGTCATTCCCCAAATGTGCCTGGGGACAGTCACCTGGGAGGGACTTTATGTCTCATTGGAGGCCCAATGCCTCCTCGCCTGGGGTCACTGTGAGAAGCTGTGCCCGTGTCCCCCTGACCCTGTGCAATTATGTCTTCCATGTGAGAAGGGCACAAAGCTGGGCTAATAGGGTCCCCCCACTCTCCAGTAGGGCCCCCCCACCCCGAGGGAGCGGTGCAGGGAGAGGCAGGGTCCCTACTGAAACATAATTTGCAAACATAAAAATCTATGCGAGGCTGATTTCTTAGCCTGTGGAGTGGAGAGGGGGTCAAAACCAAACAAAAAACCCCAAACAAAATATACTTCGCGACTGCAGGAGGAAGTGAGCTTCGTTAGTGCCCAACACGGGTCTAATTAGAGGCCTCGACTGGGGTTTTGCAAATGAATTATTTACAATTCTTCAGAGGGAAGTGATTATAATAATAACGTTCACGATTCCGAAATTAAGCTTATTATGCTCTTTTCCTCCGCTCCAGAAACTCTCCGAGGTCTGTCATCAAGCAAAATGCAAGAAGGAGCCAGGAGCCCGCTCCCCCGGGGGCAGCACCCGAGGGCCGGCCCTGCCCCGCGCTGGGCCCCCAGGCTGGCCTGCGCAGGGGGGCGTTTCAGCAGGAAAGCTGCTTCGGGTCCTCTGTCTCCCCCTTTCCTTTGTGTCCCTCTTCTGCGAGGTCCAGTCAGGCTCAAGAAGTTGTAGAAGCTCAAAGAAGAAACCAGAGCATCAACTCCTATCAGCAGATCCCGCGTCGGCAGGATTTAAAAGTAACGGAAAAGCCAAGGGTGGGCTGCTGCCGCCTTGATTGGAAGTTCAGGGTCTGTCCCTTTGGAAGGCAGAGCTGCAGGCACAGGAACGGGTCCCCGCGGGAGCCCCCGTGCGTGCAGAGCCCGCGACTCAGTAAGACCCCTCATCCTGCCCCCCAGGCTCCCACAGACTGGCCCTGTCCTATCTGCTCACGCCCTCGCCCTCGGCCACCCGTGGGCCTTAACTGCACCCAATGTCAGCCGCCGTCACATGCTCTCCAGCCCTGGAAGGCATGGAGCCCCGGAGCTGGAGACACCGGGCCCTCATGTTGGTTCAAGTCAGCAATTCCATAGGTCCTGGGATAGGTCCTACCGAGGTCACCCGCCCTGGCCACGTGCGTGGTCCCTGGCGGTGGGGACACCCTGGCTTTGGGGATCAGATTTCTGTGGCTCTGGCAGCTCCTTCCCCCTCTCCTCCTCGGACCTGAGAGGGAGGGACATGTTCCCGCCGCCCCTCCTAGACACCAGCGTTTTCACATTTTCCCTCTACAACACTGTCCCCTGGGGTGGTGGCTCTGGAGCCCCGGCATTGGAGACGGTCACCCTCTGCTCCCTGCCAGAAGCCAGCGGAGGTCCCAGGGGTAATACACGTGCAGACTGTGGCCGCCTCGTGGGGACTTGGATGGCAGCGGAGAGGCTGGGCCCAGAGAGAGTGGGGAATGCCATGGCCTTTATGTGGTGCCCATGACGTAAAGGTCCTGTGCTCGTGGGGACAGGAATTGGGAGAACACGTGAAAGCAGTTCAGTGAGGGTGCTCTGGTCTGAATGTTTGTGTCTCCCCCAAATTCGTATGTTGAAATCCTAGCAGCCCAGTGCCCAGTGTGAGGGTATTAGTGGGCGGGGCCATTGTGACATACTTAAGCCATGAGGTTGGAGCCCCCAGGAATGAGACTAGTGTCCTTATGGTGGTTTCAGAGGGACCCCCACCCCCTGGCACCACGTGAGGGCACCACAAGAGCCACTGATGATGAACCAGGGCGTGGGTCCTCCCCTGGACCCGGCCGTGCTGGCCCCGTGATCTCAGGTCCTCGGCCTCCGGAGCCATGAGCAATAAATTCGGTTGTTTACAAATGACCCAGTCGGTGGTATTCTTTTCTAGCAGCCGACGGGGGGAGACGGAAGGTTCCGATGTCCAGTGCCTGGAATCGTCATACTGCCCTTCGCACAAAAGTGAAAATGGAGCGTAGCGCCTCTGTCTCTCGGGGCTTTAATTCTGGAACTGGCGAGCATTGTTCTCTCCGATGTCAACACTGGCTTTGGTTTCTTTCTTGTTTGTTTTCTGGTGTTATTTATTGTTCAATTCAAACCTTAGGTTTGTCAGAGGCTAACCCGGAAAACCGACGTTAATGCAAAACCCGTAATGCCAGGCGGACTGGATGCCACAGCCCTAGCCACTCCTGCACCTGCAGGGGACCAGCCAGGGGACGCCTCAGTTGTGCCAGAACCTTCTGCACTGGACATCGGCCACCGCTGTCAGCGCCAAGACTTTGATGCATTGTGGTCGGAATCTTTATTTCCCACTTAAGGAAGTGAACCGAACACCTCTCTGAGGTCACCAGCCAGAACCCCAGTGCTCCGTTGGACTGAGGCACGGTGCTGAGTGACTGACGGGGGTTTTCCGGAGCCCTCGGGGGACAGATCCTCTCTGGGAGACAAGCCAGCAGAGTGCTGACGTCTGCCGCAGCCGGGCGGTAGGTACGTGCAGGTTCGTGGCATTCTCTATTTCTACATGGGTTTGGGAATGTTCATGATACACTTCTGGTTATTTTTCCTGTTTTGGGTGTCTTTTCCTGCCGTCAAGGGGGAACGTGGGCGTCAGGTGGTCAGACCTGCTTGCTGCTGATTCCAGCAAACTCCCTTCCAGCTCGCTGCTTCTCCACGAGGAGCCGTCCGTCCAGAGACTCAGGCCCGCTAGTGTCCCACACACAGCCCGGGCCACGGGCTCTGTCCAAGGAGGCGTGGGCTCTTGGTGCAGGAACTGCGTTACACCTCTCCAAGGGCCTTTCCGGCTTCCTGAGGGTCCCAGGGGGAGGTGTCCTCAAACTTCTGTCTTCACCCTGGGAAGGGAGATGGAGAAAAGGAGTGAAATCAGCAAAGATCTGAATGTCTTAGAAAAAACTCCATGTGGCTTCATTTATAACCATGGGTGAGGGAAGGCTTCCTAGCCATGACTAAAAATCCAGATGCGGGGCCGCCTGGGGGCCTCATTCGGTTGAGCGTCCGACGACTTCGGCTCAGGTTGTGATCTCGCAATTCGTGGGTTCGAGCCCCACCTCAGGCTATGTGCTGACAGCTCAGAGCCAGGAGACTGCTTCGGATTCTGTGTCTCCCTCTCTGTCTCTCTGCCCCTCCCCTGCTTGAGCTCTGTCTCTCTGTCTGTCTCTCTCAAAAATAAACATTTAAAAAATCCAAATGCAATCAAAGAAAAGTTGAGAAGATAAACAGCTAACTGAAGGAAATTGCCCCATGCATCCCAGCTAACAGACCAGCATCCTTCATATGTAAAGAGCTCGTCAAAATCCAAGAGAAAAAAGATCCACAGATCTGGTGGAACAGTGGGTAAAGGCAGTAACGGTTCACTCAAGATAAACTACGCAGCCCTGAATCATATGAAAAGATGTTCAGTTTCACTCACGACAATTAAAACAATCATTAAAATGAGACTAGTTACCATCTGTTTTCTATCAGATTGGCAAAGAAAAAAGTCAAGAGCTTAATAACACACAGCATTGGTGAGACCGTGGAGAAGCAGGCATTCCCATGTTGTTGGTGAGAATGCAAAACAGACATTCTTCTGCAGGGGAAAGCAGCACCAGCTAACAAGACTATGTACCCACCTGCCCTTTGAGCCAGCAATCCTTATTCCAGGAATTTACTGCAAAGATACCCCTACCATACATATACACATTTATACAGAGTTATTTCAAATTGCAGGGGGGGGGGTGGCTTTTTTTTAAATTACAAAACATTGGAAACAACCTACATGCCCACACATAAATGTTTTGAATAAATACCTGCACATTGGGTACCATGCAGCTGTGGGGTAAGGAAGGTCATGAAGAACTCACATGGAAGGGGCACCTGTGGGGCTCAGTCAGTGAAGCATCTGACTCTTGGTTTCAGCTCAGGTCATGAACGCACAGCTTCATGGGTTCAAGCCCCGAGTCAGGCTCTGCACTGACAGCAAGGAGCCTGCTTGGGATTCTCTCTCTCTCTCTCTCTCTCTCTCTGCCCCTTCTCCACTCACATTCTATCTGTCTCTGTCTCTCTCAAAATAGATAAACATTAAAACTTAGAAAAAGTTTTTTGTCTAAAACTTAGAATATTGTCTAAAACTTAGAATAAGTGTAGTATGTTTATATACATACTTAGTATGTGGTATGCTAACTTTTGTAAAAAAAATGAAGGGAAATAAGAAAAAAAATATGTATATTCATTTTGCAGAAAGAAACCATGATAAACCAGAAACTAATGAAATCAACATCCTTAGGGGCGGCATTGGGGTGGGGATCAGGGGGTTTTGGGGGGTTGATACTCCTCTGAGTATACCATATCACTTTTGCTTAGCTTTCGACTTTTGGAATCAAGTTAATATTTTTTTTACATATTCAAAACACTAAATTAAGTCAACAAAGAAGGAAAGAGAAAAGCTAAAGAGAAAAAAATGAACCCATCTACACATCAAGTGGTTGGCATAACTGTGGCAGATTGTGTTTTCCAAAGACGACTGTGACCTTATCTCTGACCCACAAATTCTTCTGCAATGAACCTTGACATGCCCCCTATCAAGAGGTAGCATCTATATGTCCACCCTCTTGAATCAGAGAGGTTCCTGTGATGGCT
Organism: Panthera onca; assembly: GCF_046562875.1. Lineage (NCBI taxonomy): Eukaryota > Metazoa > Chordata > Mammalia > Carnivora > Felidae > Panthera > Panthera onca. Next base: position 2,553,639 of record NC_138346.1, on the reverse strand, counting down.
TGGATGAACACAATATGGCAGAAGTGATACTCGGCCAGCTCAAAGAATATGCCCCAATTCGTCTGGCAGTGTCTACCTCCTCTCTCAGAGCCCAGAGCCTCCATGTAAGAATCCCAGTCTCCCCTAATGGAGAGAGGCCAGTAGAGGACTTTCATATGTCCAGCAAGATCACTGGAGCCATTTTGGATGGCCAGTCCTGTTGAGTCTTCAGATGACTTTAGCCTCATCTGCATCCGGAGGAGACCTTGAGCAAGAACCACTCAGCTGAGCACCACCAGCCCACAGAACGGTCAGGGGTAATAATAAAAATCTTTTTTTAAAAAAATGTTTTAATGTTTATTTTTGAGAGACAGAGAGAGACAGAGTGTGAGCGGGGGAAGGGCAGAGAGAGAGAGAAAGATACAGAATCTGAAGAGGTTCCAGGCTCTGAGCTGTCAGCACAGAGCCTGACACAGGGCTCGAATTCACAAGCCGTGAGATCATGACCTGAGCCGAAGTCAGACGCTTAACCAACTGAGCCACCCAGGTGCCCCAATAATAAAAATCTTTAAGCCTCAAGTTTGAGTGCCTTGTTACATAGCCACATATACTCAGAACAATAACCACATGGAAGAAAAAGAACTTGTTTAAGTAACTTTTGAGGATAACCTCAGTCTAAAGAGAAAAAAGATATTTTTGCTGGGTATAAATCTTGAACATTACTTAGTCCATTTATTATGAAACTATTTTGAATGTGTGTTTGTCTATGATTGTGTAAATGAGTAATTGTACTTATGTTTTGGGGAACCGGAGAAATAAATGTGGAGTAGCAGAAGACAAGGAAGAACTCGGTGGCGCTGGACCTACATGAGACGTGTCAGTACAAACTTTAAAAGTGAGTGTGTTGGTCAAAGACCTAAATGTAAGGCAGGAAGCCATCAAAATCCTCAAGCAGAAAGCAGACAAAAACCTCTTTGACCTCAGCCACAGAAACATCTTACTCAACATATCTCCAGAGGCAAGGGAAACAAAAGCAAAAATGAACTACTGGGACCTCATCAAAAGAAAAGTCTGCACAGCGAAGGAAACAATCAGCAAGACTAAAAGGCAATCGATGGAATAGGAGAAGATATTTGCAAACAACATATCAGATAAAGGGTCAGTATCCAAAATCTATAAAGAACTTATCAAACTCCACACCCAAAAGACAATCCAGTGAAGAAATGGGCAAAATACATGAACAGACACTTCTCCAAAGAAGACATTCAGGTGGCCAACAGACACATGAAAAAATTCTCAACATCACTCATCATCAGGGAAAGACAAATCAAAACCACCATGAGATACCACCTCACCCCTGCCAGAATGGCTAACATTAACAACTCAGGCAACAACAGATGTTGACTAGGATGAGGAGAGAAAGGATCTCTTTTGCACTGCTGGTGGGAATGCAAACTGGTGCAGCCACTCTGAAGAACAGTGTGGAGGTTCCTCAAAAAATTAAAAATAGAATTACCCTACAAGCCAGCAATTGCACAACTAGGTATTTATCCAAGGGATACAGCTATGCTGTTTCAAAGGGACACATGCACCCCAATGTTTATAGCAGCACTATCGACAATAGCCAAAGTATGGAAAGAGCCCAAATGAATGGATAAAGAAGATGTGGTATATATATACAATGGAGTATTACTCGGCAATCGAAAAGAACTAAATCTTGCCATTGGCAACTACGTGGATGGAACTGGAGGGTATTATGCTAAGTGAAATTAGTCAGTCAGAGAAAGATAAATATCATATGGCTTCACTCATATGAGTACTTTAAGACACAGAACAGATGAATATAAGGGAAGGGAAGCAAAAATAATATAAAAAACAGGGAGGGGGACAAACCATAAAAGACTCTTAAATATGAAGAACAGAGAGTTACTAGAGGGGTTGTGGGGGGGGGATGGGCTAAATGGGTAAGGGGTATTGAGGAATCTACTCCTGAAATCATTGTTGCACTATATGCTAACTAACTTGGATGTAAATTTAAAAACTTAAAAAATTTTTTAAAAAGCATATGTAGAAATTTGATTTTTAAATGTTATATTTTTTGTCTCAGCATATAACTTCCAAATTACATATATATATACACACATATGCTTATATATACATATATATACACATATATACACTTATATACACATATATACACTTATATACATATACACATATGCATATATGTGTATATGTATATATATGTATATATGTGTATATATATGTGTGTGTGTGCGTGTGTGTGTGTGTGTATGCCCACCCTCCAAACTCGCTGCTATGGTCGGCATGTGCAGAAGAGAGATTTCATAACACATGTATGTATACATACACACACATACACACACACACACACACACACACACACATATATCCTTACCAGCAAGAAAAACCAAAAGTGTGTGTTGGGGGAGTACCTGGGTGGCTTAGTCAGAGCCTGGAGCCTGCTTCAGATTCTGTGTGTCTCTCTCTCACTCTCTCTCTCTCTCTGTCCCTCCCCCCACTCACACTCTATTTCTCTCTCTCTCAAAAAAAAATGAATAAAACATTTTTAAAAAGCTTTTTTTTTAATGTGTGTGGTGGGGCTCCTGGGTGGTTCAGTTGGTTAAGCGTCTAACTCTTGATTTCAACTCAGATCCTGATCTCACGGTTCATGGACGAGCTCTGCATTGGGCTCTGCGCTGACAGCACGGAGCCTGCTTGAGATTCTCTGCCTTCCCCTCTCTCTGCCCCTCTCCCCCACTTGTACACACACACACTCTCTCTCAATCAATAAATAAACATTAAAAAATAATAAAATAAAAATGTGTGTGCATGTGTGTATTTCTCTTTATGGGGTATCTTGTCTCCGTCCCTGAAAGGACCTGGGAACAATGATGCCCATCAGCAGCTAGACGTGGTCCCTGAATCCCATCCATTTTCCACTAAACGAAACCAGGCTTCTGAAGGGATCCAGTCAACTCCAGGACTGAAATAAGCAAGGTGAGCCTAGAATGTCTCGTTCTGCCAGAAAGTTAAAAAGTGTTCAAAGTACCAGGAAAGTGTATTGGAAGGTAGGGGCTCCCACGGGTCGAACCTAAGACAATTTGAGCACGGAAATGAGCAGTCATGATGGCAATGAATTAGAACGCATCAAGACAGGGAGAAAGAAGGAGCCCATGTTTCATGCTGGTTTTAGAAAGGAAACAAGAGAAGGGAAATGTCCCCCATACAGTAGAATGCCAGCCAATGAATGCGGGGGGGATGACAAGAGTCAGGGCATTGAAACTTTGCAACCAACATAGTAACGAACGGTTCATGCGGGGCTCACCAACGGATGCTAAAACCAAGAGGCCAAGTGTATTGGGAAACAGTTTATTTCCATAGTTTCAGTGTAATCCCCACCCCCCCCGCCACCCCACACACACACAGACTATTTCCTAACTACCAAGGGGAAGAGTATTTTTATAGTGGAGAAATCTGGCAGTGTCTCCTAGCCAAGCGGTCAAAACACATCACCTACCGCGGGGCAGAGGGACTTTCCGCGCCTTGTGAAGTGAGGCCCTGGGGACACCTCAGTGGTGCCGTATCTTTACCCCGAATACAAGACATATGTCAGAGCATAAAGAACGTCAGACAAACTCACATAGAAGGACATCGCGCTAAACAGCTGACTGGCGCTCCTTAAAAATGTCCTTGTCATGAGGGACAGAGGACACACCCATGCCACCGCAGCATTATCCGCAACAGCCAAACGGTGGACGGAACCCAGGTGGTCCCGCCCAGCTCTGTGCAGCCACGGGGAGGCGGACGGGTTCCGCCCGCTCCAGGGAAGCCCTGCAAACCTCGTCTCCGTCCATCCCTCGGGAGCGCCCTGTGTGTCTGTCTAGAACCGCACGTTCCTGAGCTCAACGAGTTCTCACGGCCCCCGGGGAGGAACACGAGCAGTGAGGCTGGACCTCGGAGGAGGGCTCTGCCCGAGGCTGAGGCCGCTGTCGGGTTAGACGGGGAGCTCGCTCCGGAGACAGTCGCTGAACAGCCAGACACCTGCCGCCCGCCCCCGGTCCCACCAGGGCCGCAGAGACGCAGGCGGCTCCTGAGCAGAGACTCGGGGTCACCCCCTGAAAGCGGGGGCGGCGGAGACAGCCTGGGGAGCAGAGTCCAGCAAGGCCCAGATTGGGCTTCCTGACCGGCCGACCAGTGCCAGCCTCTCCGAAGGACACCAGGGGGTTTGGCTTTTGCCGAGGGCACCCGTGGGCTGCTCCCGGGGGTCCCGCGTGTTCACACACACAAGAGGCGGGTGGTCCGGGTCCTAGAGAAGCAGGGCATGCCCCCAGTTCTCTTTTCCTGAAAACGCCACACTTCGGGGAAAGCTGGCACTTACCCCGAGCCCGCCTGTCCCCTCCTCTGCAGGCCACGGTCCCCTTAGGGCCAGACAGCTGTCTCCCCGCCCCTCCCTGCACCTCTGTCACCTGGGGAGGCTCAGCGCTGGCCGAGCAGCTTCACAGACACCATCGGAACACCTCTGCGTGCAGGTTCCGCACTGGGCCCGTTCCGCGACAGCATGTTTTAATCAACGGTTCAGGGACAAACTTCTTGCTGGGGCTGGTCCTCCGCTCCCTGCAGGCCGCCCTTGTAAAAATGGTACCAGCCTCTTGGCAGACCCGCCAGGGCCCGGAGGCGCGCGGCTCAAACGACGTTCGACAGTAAAACTTTCTCAACTCACAAAACATCGTCTGAGGCCCACCCTCCAACCTCGCTGCTGTGGTCGGCATGTGCAGAAGAGAGATTTCATAACATTTTTATTGTTTTGGAAAGGGCTTGCTTGACCTTTCTACGACCTAAAATCAAGTCAGAAAGCTCGAACTTTGTTTAAAATATTACCTTTCTCCTCCACCCTTGAAACCTTGGCCTGCCTCTCTGTCAGGGACAAGGGGTCAGGCCTGGCGCACTGCGAGGGCCACGGTGACCGTCGTGGCCATCGCTCTCGGTCACGGGAAGGACCGGGGGAAGGCACTTCCCTCGCCCGCACTCAGAGCCTTTCCCATTCTCCAGTAACACCGAAAAGATTAAAACTTTTAATCCCACCCTGGACCCAAAACTGTTGCTCTTGGCTGCAGAACAGCGAACTAAGAGTAATTAATGGAGGGCCGGAGACTTAGGAAAACAACAGCCGTTTTAATAAGGCGAGGAGGGCCCTTTACGAGGGCCGCGGCGCCCCACCCACCCCAGCTCTGCCGAGCGGCCTGTGACCGCGGCTCCTGAGGCTGTGCAGGCCCCGGCAGGGACTCCCCATGCAGTCCAGCCAAAGACTTAAAACATTTCGTAAACTTTGAGTAACTAAATGGCAAAACCTCCCATGAAGGCAGGACCCCAGGAAGGAAGGTCAGCTGAGTCAAGTCCGGGGAGGAGGTCGGAGGACCCAGGCCCGGCCCGCGTACAGGGCTCCCGGCCAGGCCGCCTTCTTTAGTTTCTCCAGATCTGGTCCCAGCCATCAGAGGGGGAGCCGGACCCCCAGCCGTGCTCGTGGCATGTCCCCTCGAAGGAGGCGGCCTCTTCGGGTGTCTGCAGCTTCCCCACGGAAGAAGGCAAACCCACCCCTGAAGCCCCTTCTGGGGCCTAGCCGCACCTGGTAAAGGCTTGGATTCATGGTTTTTAAACAAGTGCCTTTAAATGTTGGATTTCTGAAGCGCTACCCGTGTTTTAAGTGTAGTCATGGTTCAGATGTGGGGGCGAGGAGAGTCTCTCCGCGGCTTTGTGTGCGCGTGGGGAGACGTAGGACCCACGGCCCAGGCAGGCGGAAGAAGAGAGAAATGAAATGACCACCCGGCAGCCTTGAGCTTGGGAACAGGTGGGCGCGGCAGGTGGGCACGGCAGGCTCTGAGGCAAAGTGGCTTCCGGACTTGGGAAGAGTCAGCTGGGCAGGACGCCCGCCCATGGGTGAGCTGTTCAAGCGGGCAGGAGGTGCCCTCACCGTGGAAGAAAATGAAGTCAGACACTTTGAGTCTTGATGGAGGAACCGGCTAAAACCGGGAGGAGCCGGGAGTAAAAGTCAGGCTCTCCAGCTCCGAGCCTTAAGCAAATCCTGAGGCAGGACTTGAGTTTGCAGAAACCTCGACCACCTGCAATTTGACCATGAAGGAGAGAAACTCGTACTGTCCCCTGGGCGGCTGTAAAAAATACCTGCCCGCTGGGCAGCTCCAGCCTGAGAGCCCGGGGCTGCATGAAATGGAATATTAAGGTGGTGGATGTCTCAGGCTTGCTCAAGCCCAGGAACAAACAAGGCTCAGGCTTCCGAGTTAACGAGGTAACGAGGTTAGTGCTGGAGGCACAGGAGGCGGGAAGAAGAGACTGGCCTCTAGCTCCGAGCAGCCTCCCAGAGGGCGGGACACGTTCTAGGGGACCCCTTCCAGGACCTGGCCAGCGAGGGTTGACCTCCCGCCCTGGCCTCCGGTCTCAGTGCACGGCTTCCGTCTGCCCTGCCGTTGGCTTCTGACTGGGTCTGAGTCCCCCGGAGAAAGGACGCGATGGCCTCTTTGTCATCATCCACTGTGCAATGTTCCTGCCGAGCGGAGCTCTCGGGTCAGGCCAGGCCAGAGGTCATCAGGAAGTCCAGCAGGGACGGCGTTGAGCTGACTGCCTGTCCCTGCGCCAGATGACTGTGGCCAGCGTGATTCGATCACAGGGTCAACACCCTCGGAAGGAAGCTTTGGACAGGGGAGGGCACCCAGAAAGAATTACAGTGGCTGCTTTAACTTCCCCTGATGGGGACCTTCAGCGGTCAGCGGTAGGAACAAAAAGAGGGGACAAACCCCCAGGGAGCGCTGAGCCCACACTGAGCATTTGTGCAAGAAATGCTTGTTTCTTGATTGCACACAAGCTTTGACAGCGCGGCCCTCTCGATGGGTCGCCCTTCCGTCGCCTTTCACGGGGATTCGCTTCCCCTCCCCAACGTGAGGTCATACAACCCCATCCCCCGCTGGCCTCGGGACGCTGCCCTGGATCTGCTCTGGCTCCAGAGACGTAGGCAAAGTGGCATGGGACGCTTCGGGGCCAGCCCTCGCAGGCCCGGGTCCTGGTCCCAGGGCAACAGTGACGTGGACCAGCAGGTGGAGTGACAGACTTCTCGTGAGCTCCCAGCCTTGGACGGGGGCTCACTCATCACCCGATCGTGACGTCCTGGCCACAGGCCTGGGAAGGGCTCCTGTGTCCAGCTTCCCTTCATTTGTATTTGCTTTGCGCTCATGTTTCACTCTTTTTAAACCTGCCTCTGTCGTGTGTTTTACGTGCACCTTTGCAAGCAGCATTAGCTGGGTTTGGGGACGGGGGATTCATCCCATCACCTCTGGCTGTTGTTGCACGTGAATTTAACCCCTTTATATTTACGGTGGATACTAACATGATTGAAGCCACTTCTACCATTTGATGGGAAACTTCGCTGACCATGGTTTCCTCTTGTCTTTTTGGCCTTTCCCCAGCAGGATAGAGTTGCCTGAACCCTTCTTTTCTGTGCAATGGTGCAGAGACTCTAGGTTTCATTTCTATTCCTGCAGTGGCTACCCTTCATGGTCAGCCTACTTTCCTAACTAAATGTTTCCTAATGAGGTCTAACGTATGTAAACCCTCCTTCTCAATGAGGAAAGATGTTCAGTACATTTTACCACCTGCTTGTTGCCGTTACTGTCCATAAATGCAAAGAAAGCAAACAGCATTCCTTTTTTTTTTTAATTTTGTTAATGTTTATTTTTAAGAGAGACAGAGAGAGACGGAGCATGAGTGGGGAAGGGACAGAGAGAGAGGGACACACAGCAGCACAGAGCCCGACGCGGGGCTCGAACCCATGAACCGCGAGATCATGACCCGAGCCGAAGTCGGACGCCCAACCGACTGAGCCCCCCAGGCCCCCCGCGAGCAAATAGCATTCTTACCGTGAGCTGTGGTTTTACGGATGTGCAGCTGGTCCAGAGAGGGCGTATGTTCACTCACTTGCTGGGCACCCGGAGGGCCTTCCGTCTGAGGATTCGTGTCTCCCTCAGCTCCGGATCGGTCTTGGCATTGCCTGTTAAACATGATATCGCTCCTCCCCTCTTCTGTCTGCTCTTCCCTCGGGACCTCCTCCCGTGCGGGCTGCCCCTGCCCACTGGTCCCACAGCCCCTCGTGGCTCCGGCGTCGTGGCCGCCTTTCCAGCCTCTGTTTTCACGTGCCTCGCCCTTGGTGAGCTCCCATGCCCACCTTCAAATCCACCCGCTGGCTCTCGGCTTCTGCCTCTTTCCTAGCTCCGTGACCATCTTGTTCATTTCCAGATTTTTAATTAGACGGCGTCCACTTTTCTCAGTTCTGACGTTTTTCCTACCAGTATCTGCTTGGTGCCCATTGTTCTTCTTAGGCTATTACTTGCCCTGGTTTGTTTTGTTTGTTCGAGATGCTAAGATCTCAGGGCGCCTGGGTCGCTCAGTCGGTTCCATGTCTGACTCTTGATGAGGCCACGATCTCACAATTTGTGGGATTGAGCCCCGAGTCGGGCTCTGTGCTGACAGCTCGGACCCTGGAGCCTGCTTCTGATGCTGTGTCTCCCTCTCTCTCTGCCCCTCCCCTGCTCATGCTCTGTCTCTCTCTCTCTCTGTGTGTCAAAAATAAATAAAAACATTAAAAAAAAATAAAATCTTATCGTAAGGTTGCTGTAGTGAATTGAACAAGGAGTGGCCTTGCGGGTTTTATTTTATTTAGCTACATACTGCTTTCTGGTGTTTGTTATCCCAACCGACTTGTGTGTTGAGATTTCTGGAGACGTCTTGGGTAGAAGAAGGTTCTCTCTCTTTCTCTCTCTGTCTCTGTCCTTCTTTCTCTCTGACCCTGCTTTCACTGACTGTCTTTCTTCTCTCTCCCCACCTTTCCCCTCTCTTTCCCTCCTTCTCTTTCCGACCACACCCTGCCTGCCTAGCGGTTTTCCATGTCCCCACCCAGCCTCCTGCAGCCGGGTGTCTGAGCTCTGGTCCCGCAGAGCACCAGACATGTCCCAGATGCAGGAGGTAACACCCAACCCGGCTCCTGGATGTGAGGCCACTCCCCATGCCTCCCTGGTCCTCAACTCTGTGGAAGCCAAAGCCCCAGGAAGCACAACTGAAACTTTCTTTCCCCTCCCGGGTGGGGGGCCCTACCAGCAGTGAGCCAGCCCTGCCTTCTCACCCTCGTCAGGTGGGGCTCTCTCAGGCACTGTCCCCACCGTGTCGATTCCGGGCCCAGTGCCCACCTGACACCCCACTCAGTGCTTTGTGTCTGTGTCTGTCTTGAGATGTTGGTCTTGTTTTGTCATGTGACCATGGCTTCTTACAGTGCCTTTTGTCTATAGCTGCTCCCCATGTGGACCAGAGAAGAGGTCTCAAAGCATGACCCCGAGAGGCCATGTTGTCCCGAAATCCAGAGGGCTCCTTTATTTCCTTAAGTCAGTTTAAATCCAACTTTGAGCCCCACCCTGTGGGGCTGGCGGAAAACGCAGTCCCCTCCTCTCCTAGAGGCACTCCAGAATCCAGAAGCTTCCGTGGTGCCCAAAAGACCTTGGAGGGCCTTGAGCCGACACCCCCCACCCACAGCGGCCGCTTGCCACATCCTCCTGCCCTAAGGTTCGCGGCTGTTTCCGAGCACTTCTAGGTGCCCAGGAATCCTCGCCAAAGAAAAGCACCTTGGTGCCCGGGCTGGCATCCCTGGGGGCACAGCGTGGTCAGCCCTCTGAGCTCCCTCCTTCCTGGACTCTGCTGTGGGCTCTGCTCAGATCCTGGGCCCTCTGGGACCACCGGTCTCCTCCTCACGGTCCCAGGGAATCACTCTCCTTCCTTCTCCATCGCCGGGTTTAGGGTTTTATGAAATGGGTTTAGGTTTTTACAAAAGACAGAAAGAGACTTTGGCTTCAAGCTGCTTTGGCTTTCTGCCTGGAAAAAAAGATCCCTGAGGCAAAAAAAAAAAAAAAAGGAAAAGAAAAGAAAAATTACAAAGAGCAGGGAGATCCGCTTGAAATTGCATGAGGGAGAGAAATACAGAAAGCACAGTAAAGATTAATATTCCACCCAAATTATCCCATCACGCGTCCTGTGAGAGCTGGTCACTGACTGGATGAGCGGCCATTTTGAGAAGTGACAATTCTTGCGGGGAAAATCTGACAGTCACCACTCGGAGGTCCAGAAGCTCAGGAAGGTGGGGACGTTGCGTGCAAAGGGCCACAACCCACCCAACCGAGTCGGGCCTGCGACGTCCCACGGCAGCTCAGAGAGATGATCTCGAGTTGCCAAAGATCACAAAGCGGTGACTGTCTTTTAAATTGTCTTCTGTCTAGCAAGTCGGGGGAGTTTGTTCATATGGTTTAGAATCCTTGTCATCAAAATAGGATTGTTTCTATATGCTGTCTCTTAAAGAGGCGAGACCCGGTGATCTGGAAAATTCCCAGAAACACCACAGCTTGCAGCAATGTCGGACTGTGTCTGTCCCACCGCCTCACAGCGTGGTTTCACAGAGTCCTCGCCGGCTCGCTGGGGACACCGGCAAGCCTGTCCCCTTGTGCACTTGACTGCATGTGTCTGTAAGGTACAAAGGTTTAGTGGCTGAATGGTGTCACCTCCAAGAGATGCGTCCACCACGAACGTTGGAACGTGATTCTTAGCTGGGCCTTTGGAGATACAGCTTAGGATCTCGGGAAGTAATCCTGGCTTGAGGCGGGCCCTCAATCCAACCGTGAGCATCCCTAGAATGGAAGGGAAGGGGAGAAGACGCAGAGACCTGGGCAGAAGGCTGTGGAGGAGACGGGTCCCGGGCTGCGTCCACGCCACGACCCCCAAGGATTACCAGCCACCGTCGCAGGCCGGACGCAGACGGACAGGGCCACCCTCTTCCCTCCGTCCGTCCGGACCCCGAGCCGGCTCAGGGAAGAGGCCGCAGCAGGAAGCAGCTGCAGCCAAGGAAGCCCGCAGGAGAAAGGGCTGCCGGCTTCGAGGTTGTTCGCCAGAAAAAGAGGAGTTTACAGTTCACGCTAAGTGACCTCCGGAGCTGAAGGCTTCTCGTTTGGAAAAGAAATTCATCTTCTGTTCGGTAGTTCCAGGAGAAGCGCTAGAAGGAGGCTCAGATTTCGGTTCACTGTGAGAGAGTTTCCCACTGGGGACGGGGCTGCGGTCCCCTCTCCGGGCAGCTGCAGGGGGCAGGAGGGGGCGCGGGCTCTGCCAGCAGGTGCTCGGACTAGGTGACCATCATGCCCCCAAATTTGAGCTCCAGAGACCCCTTAATCCTTGGGCTATTAGACCCCATCAGCACTACTCCCCTCCCGCGAAAGACATCTCCACTGGCAGGGCCCAGGAATGTGCATTTTCACAAAAAGCTACTGTGTCACCCTGGGGACGGCCGGTGACCGGGCGCTCCCTGAGCTGGGCACACCCCGGCCAAAGCCAACAACAACCCCAGGGACAGCTGGACCTGGCAGAGGACTGCCCCCAGGACCCTCTGCCCAGACTCGAGAGCGCCTCCCTTTCCCAGCCGCGGGGTAGTGGCCCATCCCTTCAATGAGTGCCACCGTGGCTCTGCCGTTTCCGGATTCCGAATTTTGACCAGGGTTACTGATAGGAGACCATTTCTTATAACAAACGCCCCGTTCTCCTCGTCCCGGTTTTCCTAAGACTGGCCTCCTCCGGGACATCTTTCCTCCCTGTTCTTCCCCGTCCATCTTGCTGGTGTTTCCTTATTTCACCGAGCCTCCCGGCGTTTGTAAATGTGCGTGTGTGTTTGTGACCTTGTCTCTGTCTCTCACTCAGACTGCAGACGCCCTGACAGCGGGAACTACCTCTGTCGTGTTCATTCTTCCAGCTCAGTCCTTCCCGGGGGGTGCTGACGCTCAGTGGGTGCTTGCGTCCGTGAAGATCAGGTTTAACTGTAAGCATCGGGGGCCCCCAAATCGCAGAGCTTCCCGGCACGCTGCGGGGCCTCTCGGGTGAGCACTCCAGGGGCGGGCAGCTTGGGTGGCTCTGCTCCACACGGCCTCCCGGGATCCAGGCTCCTTCCTCCCTCTGCTGCACCGTCACCAGGCGGCCCTCCGGGGCTAAGATGACATCCAATTCCCGAGCAGTATGTCCCAGGGGCAGACAGCAGGACGGGGAACGGCGGACCTAGAGCACACACAGCCACCTCCCGTGGGGACACCTCTAAGAAGTAGCACGTGGCACCGCCACGGACATCCCATCGGCGGGGCCCTAGCCACGTGGCCGCGTGTGGCCGCACGGTGGGGGCGGGAAGTGTGGCTTCGAGGCAGCCACGCCCCTGGCCGCACAGGGTTCCATTTCTAGTAAACATGGGGACAACCGGCAGTCTCTGCCGTGGCCCTCGATAATCATCACTCGAATAAGAAAGTGCATCAGAATTTGCGGTTACACTTTTCTTTGTCAGGGAGCGGGCGCTGCTGTTTATTGTGACCCGTCTCTCGGCACGTCGTTTGCCCGGCCCGGGGGACGGCAAACCCCTGAGAACAGAGACGACTTTTCTCCCTCCCCTCCTATTTTCTTTCGGTGCCTCACTCCCCGTGCACACAGTAGGTTGCTGCCAACGTGCGATGTTAGTGGTGACGGCCGAGGGGGTGGCGACGCCTTTCCGTAGGGTTTGCTGGGGGCTTTCGTCTGCCTTGCATGGCTTCCAGATGGGCTTTTACTGTTGTGTAAAGTCCAGGATAAATACCCTGGAGGGGCAGGACTGCCAGCACGCTCCCGTCGGGGACAGCTTTGCCTCGTGGCAACCCTTCTCCTTCAATCACGAATCAGTAAACTGATGCTCTGGAGAGAAACAGCCGCATCCTGGATGATTTCTTACGGAGAAGGGAAACGAAAGCCGCCGGGCCCCAGAGACACCCCCTCCAGCCACAGAGCAGTGCATCGTCCCTTCTACCGTGTCCGGGCGGGATGGGAGCGCGTCTGCACTTTTACTGTCTAGACGAGTAACATGTACACGCTCCTTAAGTTGCAAGAAAGGAACAATTCTTCCTGTCTCCGTCAAAGGTCACGCTATTGCCTGACATCGACAAAGGGTCAGGAGCCCCAGCAGGACGTCCCTGCAGGTCGGCTGAGACTCGAGGATGCTGCCCTTTGTCTGGCTCGTGCCCTTGCTCCCCAGCGCCCAGGTTCTCTGGGCCTCCCTTCTCCATCCTGCCCCTGGGCAGCGTCTCAGGCCGTCCTGCCTCCAGAATCCCTCCACGGCCCTCGCTGGCTCCCCGTGTCCTGCCGAGGCCGACCGGGGTCCCCCCCAACCCGACACAGCGTGTATCTGGAGCTCCCTCTCTGTTCGGCAAGTAGATGGTGAGCCTCTGTTGCGCGTCAGGCTTGGTCCTGGGACCAGGACGCAGCAGTGAACTCATTGGAGGCAGCTTCCGCCCTCCCGGCTCCCACGGTCCGGTGGGGAGGACACGTTCACCAGGCAAAACACAGGAACTTGTGGCAGCCGCTTTCGCAAGAGGGAGCATATCTAGCTTCGGCCGGGGGTGTGGCTGCAGGAAGGCCTCCCGATGACGCGGAATCTGAGACCTCACGGTGTTGAGCGGGCAACGGAGGTCATGGGCCTGGATTGGGGGTGCCCCTGTGTGCGGGGCCCAGGGGGGATGAGCCCAGAGCTGGCCCCTGCGGCTGGTGCTTGGTGGTGGCCTCAGGGTGGCTGCAGGTGGCTGGCGTGGGCACGCCCCTGAGGACACTTGGCAGTCTGCTCTGGGCGGATGGAAAGCCAGTCGTGCGCCACTGAGCAGAGGAGGGACAAGACCCGGTTGGCATCTGTCCAGATGGTCACCCCGTGACACGCCTGTGAGTGCTGTCACGAGAGAGCAGGTGCCAGGAAGCAGGAGGAGTGGGTGTGCCCAGAAGAGCCCAGGATGGGACACACCGGGGGGACGGAGACCCCGCCAGGCCGAAGGGTGCCAGCTGACACTGAAAACAGGGTGCCTCACGATCGTGCCTCGACATCTCGGTGAGACCGGCAGGTGCCCCGGCTGGTCAGCCTCGACCCCGTAGGTCGTAGCATGTCTCCTAGAGCTCGCCCCTGGATGGGCAGCGTGGATCCAAAAGCAGCTCTGAGGACTGCTGATCGGCCTGGACCCACCCCTGCCATCGAGGAAGACGTAGGCCAGCTCGGGCCGTGGTCCGGGACAGGGGGCTCCCCACGTGGGGCCAGTGTGAGCCGTGGGAGGTGACGTTTCAGCGTTTTTCCTTCGATGTCTCTGATGAGCACGGGGCTGGTCTTCACGACTTCACGGGAAGTGGTTTTTACGTCTCACTCTCTGATCTGAACCCATGGTCTTTGGGGCCAGAACGATGCACCGGAAAGGCAGGCAGTCTCGGGGTTCAGCAGACCCCCACCCCGCAGTGCCTCAGTTCCCTCGCTGAGCCCAGAGCTCACAATCCCGCACACCTCGCAGGGCGGCCGTGGGGTGAGTGAGCACGAGACTCTCCGGGCAGGGCCCCCCACCCGGGGTGTGGGGTCTTAGCTACAAGCCCCAGTGTCGTCGGCTCGTACTGAAGCTTGTCTTTTCCTGGCTTTTGAAAGTCATACCCACCGAGCATCGTTCCCCCTTGTCTGTCACCGATTTTGCAAATCAGGCCACTTTTTAGCTTGCTAGTTTTATTTGTGTGAGATGTAAGAGGTTTTTGTTCATTTTCACCGCAGAAAATATAGCAGTATTTTCCTTTAGAGAAAATCTTGGAGGGCTTTTTCTGCCCTGATATCAGATAAATATTCCCACGCATTTTCTTCTAGTCACTTTAGAGTCTGTGTCCCATTTGTGACATAGGTCAGCTTTTCTTTTCTTGTGAGTCTATCCAACACTGTACTGAGACATGCATAGTCTGACACATCGCTGGACTTTCCTGGCTGTTCCAGAGTGTTCCAGAGGCACCTCCCGCCAATTATGGGCCAGCAGCACCTGGTTTTAACTACCATAGTTTCATAACGTATTTCAATACATAGATTTCAAGTTTCTCTTCCCGGATTATCTGAACTTAAAAAAGTTGTGGCTGATCTTTTCTTTTCCATTCTTCATCCCAGTGGGTGTGGGGATCCTTCAGAAGTATTTTATAAGGTTTCCTGTAAAAAAAAAAAAAAATCTATGAGACTTTAGTGAAATTTAATGAAACATATAAATCAAGAGGCGCAGAGGCATTTTGCACCTTTATAATGAAGATTTTTCACATCTAAGAACATGATCTGTTTCTCCACGTATTAAAATTTTATTTGAGATCCTTCATAAAAATGCTGTGGTTTTCTACTTTCAGGAATCTTTGTCTTTCCGATGGGACGAATCCCTAAATTTGAAATTTTCTTGTTACTGTTGCCTATATAATTTTTCACTGTATATTCCAAAGTATTTTTCCTGATGTAAAGACAGCAAATGATTTTTACCTATTTAATACGTGGCAGGCTAAAATTGTCTCACTGATTATAACACATTTTAGATAATTTTTTTTTTGGCTTTCCATTAGACAAGGAAATGATGATTTTTGTGTTCCATCCTTCCTATGAATTCCACTTTGTTCTGCTAGTCTTGTATTGCCTAAGTTTCCAGAACGTCTCCATGAAGAAGCATGGGTGCCTGTGTCCTGTTCCTGACTTTTACAGAAAACCCTCAGTCATTCCCACCTACTACGTATGATATTGTCTGTGGGCATGGTGGAGAGCTTCTCTATCTGATAAGAAAGAACCCGTCTCATTGCTAGCTTCCTAAGAACTTCCATGTTAAAAGTCACGTCCTTTTGGACCCCCTTCAGTGGCAAATAACAGACGACATGACTAACGCCTCCCTAAATAGAAGGTAGCTCATTTCTCGGGTGGCGTTGTTAGGTGATAAACTCCGTGAGATGTTTTACTCTCTGTATTTCTCTCACTCTGTCAGCAAGAAAACGGCATTGCTGGGAACAGGGGTTCCTGGGTCTCTCTGCTCCTGTATCTGTGGACGGTCCTGCCCAGTTTTCAGAGTCTAGGTCGTGGATATGAAGTCTGACGCTGTTCTGATTATTATGCTTTCTCTAGGTAACATTCATTTCGATTGGAAATTAGTTGGATTATCTTTTTACAGAGAAACTAGAGTTTGTAATTAAAAAAAATTTTTTTAATGTTTATTTTTGAGAGACAGAGACAGAGCTCGAGGGCGGGAGGGGCAGAGAGAGAGGGAGACACAGAATCTGAAGCAGGCTCCAGGCTCCGAGCTGTCGCCACAGAGCCCGACGCGGAGCTCAAACTCACAGACCGCGAGAGATCATGACCTGAGCCGAAGTCGGCACTTAACTGACTGAGCCACCCAGGTGCCCCTAGAGTTTGCCATTTTTTAAAAGTAGGCTCGTGCCCAGCACAGAGCCCAATGCAGAGACCGAACTCGTGACCCCGAGTTCAAGACCCGAGCTGAGATCAGGAGTCGGACGCCCAACCGACTGAGCCAACCTGGAGCCCCTACAGTTTGTAATTTTTTATTCAACTTTAAGTTTGTACGCCATAAAGTGGGCCCATTTAAGTTGCTTGTTCCCGTGAGCTTTGACAAATCCACACGTCACATATTTGTTCAAGTTTCCTTTGTAATCCCAGCCCGTCTCCTGGCCCTGACAATGATGGGCCTGATTTCTCTCTCTATAGATTAGACATGCTGCTTCTAGAAAGTTCATAGAAGCGGAATAACAGCGTGTCTGCAGCTTAATAGAGCTGTATGGTGTAGCACAGACCGTATCTCCCTCATCAGTCCAGGCTTGGGCTCCGTGTGTGAGCTCCAGACCTTGCTCAGCTTGGGGCCTTTTCTTCTAGTGTTTCGTTATTATCTTTCCCCCCTGTGTTCCTTCTGCTTTGCGTTGGTCCCATACTAGACCTCGTGTTTTCCTTCGGGGCTCCTGCCGCTTCATTTTTCCACTTTGCCTCCAGAGACCTTCCTGGTCCTTCCTCGTCCGGGGACTCGAATTGGGGTCTGCCTCACTCCCTGTCTTCTTTAATCCGTCTGCTGGCCGTTTCAGTGTGGGGTTGTGTTCATGAGCTTTTGGGATTCTTTTCAGTGCTGGATTCTGGACCTTCTTTTTTTTTTTTACATGTATTTATTTTTGAGAGAGAGAGAGAGACAGAGCATGAGCAGGGAGGGGCAGAGAGAGGGATCCAAAGACATAGGATCCGAAGCAGGCTCCAGGCTCTGAGCTGTCAGCACAGAGCCCGATGCGGGGCTCGAACCCACGAACCGTGAGATCATGACCTGAGCCGAAGTCGGACGCTTAACCCGCTGAGCCACCCAGGGGCCCCTGGAATCTGGACCTTTTTACATATGCCCTCATCAACCTTTCGTTCAGGCTCGTCTGACTCTTCCCCTGCTGTTTCACTGGCCACGTCTTTTGGATGGTTCCCTCTGATATTCTCCTCCTGATAGCTAAGCCCTCCCCACACACACCCCATCTCACAGGGAGGGTATCCCCGCCTTTGGGATTTGGATGACTCCATCCCCTTTGTCAGAAATGCGGGGCTCAGGTCTGCTGCTAGGGTAGCTCTAATATCCAACAGGTAGGAAAAGCTAAGGACTCTCCCTCCCCATGGCCCTCAGCCCCTCCTGGGCACCTGCCTGGAGGACGTCTCCCTACCGTCCTCACATCAAGGGGAGAGAAGACTGAACGCTCAAGTCAGCTCCCCCTGGATCTCGCTGCATGGCCTTCATGGCCTCGTTCTCAGGCCAGCTTTCCACAGTTCCTCGGTTTACCCCCTGGGCCCTGACTCTGCTAGCCGACCCCGGGCTCGCAGGGGTGAGTGCGTCCACACAGCCGCCGGGGTCCCAGCAGTCACTGGGCTCTGCAGAGGGGCTGGGAGGGGAGAGGGGCCGGCTGGGGCCTCGGAGCCCCCAACACCCTCCTATCTTCCTCTCTATCACCGGGATGAACTGACACACTTTTCTTTTATAAAATACAAGCGTTCCGTTTGCCAGCCTTTTCTACATGACCAGTGGCCAAGATGTTTTTTGGAACACTAAACACAATCTGCCTTTCAAGGTAAAGTTGACATTTTAATAAAGGATGAAAAAGTGGCTTCTTCTCTTTCTTATTCTTTTAAGAAAGTGATTCTATGGAGATTGTATTTTGAACACTAAGGTTTGTGCGTTTTTTCACTGTTCTGTATTCTCGTGACTGAAAACAGTATCTGTCATCTACAAAAATTCTCATATCTGGACACTTTAAAAACTCGGGGACAGAATTTTCTAACCCACTTGAAAATCTTCCAAATGACAACAAGATCCAGTGAGCTGTAAGTCCATTGACTAAAAAAAAAAAAAAAAAAAAATTTAAATACAACTCCTCCCAATTTGCAGGAGCCAATTATTAACATCGGGGAACATGAACATTGACTAGGCAAAATTTCAACCAAGATCTTTGCATCATTAGCGGATGGGGTTGAAAACTGAATGCGTGATTCATGGACGCTGAACCGACTGAGCCATCCAGGCGCCCCAAGTGCTGGTTGTTTTTTTTAATGGAGATTTCACTCTAGCACGTGAGGCTTGGTCAGAGTGGTTGGGCTCCCTCTCTCTGGTGTCCCTTCAAACCGACATTCGCTGCTTTATCCCCGGGCCGGGAACATTGCCTCCGGTTTGTTTCCGACCATCCCTCCCGCCCTGCTCTTCCGGCCTCTTCCCCAGGACCCCTCCTCTGGAGCCTTAGCAGGGAGAGTGTGGGCTTGGGAGGGGGCTGAGGGGGACAGAGCCACAGAGAGATTGCGTGTGGCCGGCCCGGGCCGCCCTGGCCTGCAGGCGCTTCAGAGGGACTTCGGGGGTGCAGCAGATGTGGCCAGCCTGGACTGGGGAAGAGTGGATGGGACGGACCAAAGAGGCTCACGGGCAGAGCTCTGCACGCCCCGCACCAGGACAGTCAGAACCCAGGGCCAAAGGGTTAACCGATCGCAGGCTCTCAACAGGCCAGACCCGAAGCCTCTGACAGGCGAGCGCAGCGTCCTCCAGGGCCTGGGGGACGCCCAGAATGGAGAGGCCACACGGGGAGCCGCAAGTCCCTGCGAGCACCACACGGCGATCAGCTGTAACCCCTGAAGACCGTGTGCCGGGGCCGATCCAGGCCACCCTCCCTCCCAGCTGGGCAGAGGAGTAGAGATGCAGACCAGTTACCGCTGGCTGACCGACCGTGGCGGGCTGGGTGCTGTGGGTACCACCAGGTACTGCTGGGTACTGCAGGGTATTGATGGGTACTGTAGGGTGCTGCTGGGTGCTGCTGGGGCCTGCTGGGGCCTGCTGGGTGCTGTTGGGGACTGCTGGGTGCTGCTGGGTGCTGCTGGGTGCTGCTGGGGCCTGCCAGGTGCACGCAGGAACTTCTGGTGCTGACGGGTACCGTCAGGTGCTGCCAGGTGAGGCCAGATTCTGGTGATTTAAAAGGCAGCACACCTGCCGGGGCCTCAGGCTTGGTCCCGGCACAAGAGCTTCTGTGGTGCCGTCCAGGGCCCAGTCGTCGGCCGGCGTGTGACCTGTCGGTCCCCGCACGGGCCCCTCCTCGGGTGGCGCGCCTGGGCGGCAACGCCCCGTGGCCCCCGCTCTCCCACGCCGGGCCCCACGGGGCACCGTCCCGGCGGATGCTCTGGGCAGGGAGGGCAGCGGGAGGGCCGGCCCTTGGTGAAGTCAGTTCAGGGGACACCTCGCACCGTGTCCCCGGGCGGCTCCCCAGACCCGCTGCCGTGCGCCCCAGGTCCTGGGACACGTGGCCGCGCGTCACCCGGACGGCCCGGGGCAGCGCTTCCGGACCCGTCCGGACACGTGGCACTTCCTCGCTTGGCAGCAGAGCCGCCGACGCCGCGGGGGGCCGGCGGCTGGGGAGCCCAGTTCGGAAAACGCTGGTGGGGTGGGGGGGGGGGTCGTCCGTCCGTCTCAGGGGAGAACTGCCTCGAACACCTCGGGAAGACCAGGCGGCCGTGGCGACGTCCGCCTTCACAGCTGCAACGGCATGGTGTCACTTCACCGACAACGTCCGTCCCCGAGCTGACTGCCACCGTCGTGTGGGCGCGCTCACAGCCATTTCTTCCAGAGCCGCAGCAAGAGAGGCAGTGAGGGGAGAGACAGAGACAGAGACAGAGACAGAGACACAGAGACAGAGAAGAGAGACAGACAGACACAGAGATAGACAGAGACAGAGATAGAGAGACAGAGACAGAGATAGAGACACAGAGAGACAGAGACACAGAGACAGAGAAGAGAGACAGAGATAGACAGAGAAAGACAGAGATAGAGAGACAGAGGCAGAGAGAGACAGAGATAGAGACAGAGATAGAGACACAGACACAGAGGGAGACAGAGATAGAGACAGAGATAGAGACACAGAAGAGAGACAGAGACAGACAGACACAGAGATAGACACAGAGATAGAGAGACAGAGACAGAGACACAGAGACAGAGAAGAGAGACAGAGATAGACAGACACAGAGATAGACAGAGATAGAGATAGAGAGACAGAGACAGAGACAGAGATACAGAGATAGAGACACAGAGACAGAGACAGAGATAGAGACAGAGATAGAGACAGAGATAGAGACACAGAGAGACAGAGACAGA
Organism: Panthera onca; assembly: GCF_046562875.1. Classification (NCBI taxonomy): domain Eukaryota; kingdom Metazoa; phylum Chordata; class Mammalia; order Carnivora; family Felidae; genus Panthera; species Panthera onca. Next base: position 2,533,081 of record NC_138346.1, on the reverse strand, counting down.
GACACAGAGACAGAGAAGAGACAGAGATAGACACAGAGAAAGACAGAGATAGAGAGACAGAGGCAGAGAGAGACAGAGATAGAGACAGAGATAGAGACACAGACACAGAGAGAGACAGAGATAGAGACACAGAGACAGACAGAGACACAGAGACAGAGAAGAGAGACAGAGGTAGACAGACACAGAGATAGACAGAGATAGAGACACAGAGACAGAGAAGAGAGACAGAGGTAGACAGACACAGAGATAGACAGAGATAGAGACACAGAGACAGAGAAGAGAGACAGAGATAGAGAGATAGACAGAGATAGAGACACAGAGACAGAGAAGAGAGACAGAGATAGACACAGAGATAGACAGAGATAGAGAGACAAAGACAGATAGAGACAGAGATAGAGACAGAGATAGAGACACAGAGACAGAGACAGAGACAGAGACAGACACAGAGACAGAGACAGAGATAGACAGACACAGAGATAGACAGAGATATAGACACAGAGACAGAGAAGAGAGACAGAGATAGAGAGACAGAGACAAAGAGAGACAGAGAGAGGGAGACAGGGAGACAGAGACAGAGGTAGACAGAGAGACCTAGGGAGACAGAGACAGAGGCACACAGAGAGGCGGAGAAGACAGTGCTGTGAACTCAGGTAGGGAGGCAGGCACAGAGACCTGACTCCCGGGAAGGCTTAGTGATGCTCTAAGACCCGTGAGCCTCTGGCAGCGTCCTTGGCCTTCATGCCCGGATGCACACAGACCACCCTCCCATATCTCTACGGTCTCACCCACCTAGAGAGCATCTCTCCGCTTCTGTCTCCTCACGGGGCAATCTGGCACATTCCTCTGGTGAAGTTCAAACATCTGACCATTTTCAGGGACCAGAATCAGGTGGGACCTGCTCCCCAGGCCCCCATCAGGCCCCTATTGCCGCCCAGAGCCCGTCTGGTTGAGGGGGCTGCAGTCTGGATGGGGGGGGCAAGCTGGGAAGGAGGTTGGCGCCCCAGCAATGGAAAGCGGGGCTCAGGACCCCCTCTGCTTCTGACAAGCAGCGGGCCCGAGTCAGAGCTTCCGTGGGACACAAACCGGAATCGTGCCTCGGGCGCACGCGGCCTGGCCGGGCCGGTGGCAGAAGCGCACAGAGCTCCCCGCGCCTCATCACGGACAGAGGCCTTGGACACCTCGCTGCAGGACCAGGCATTGCCGCCCCGGGCAAAGCTGAGGAAAGAAAGTTTCTGGAACGGAGAGGGCCCATGGGAGCCACTCCCGGGGAAGACCCACCGGGGCCGGGACAAGCCGGGGAGCGGCTGGGGACCGGGGCAGAGGCTCGTCCTGATGCCTGCGAGGCCGCCTCCCGCCTCCCCAACCCCTGGCTGGCGGCGGGCACGGCTCTGAATGAGTCCTTGGTCTCGCCTTCTCTTCCCAGCAGCTCGTGGCGGCCAACGCAGGTTCGTTAATCTGGAACTACTTTAATCTGCTCAGCAAAGCATTTCCACCTTTGGGATTTGGATGAGTCAGAAAAGAGGCAGAGGGGAGCTGAGCTCTCAGCATTTGACTTATGGGGCAAATCCAAACACACACTGACTTTTCTGCTGAGATCGGGGCTGGAAGAGGGTTATGTGTGACCTCAAAGTTGCTTCCATTTATTCTGAAGAGCGGACATTTATTTGGCCGTTTTTAAAGTCTCTTTAGCAACGAGAAACTTGAATGCACGTAAAGGTTTAGCAAAAAGCACACCACCCCCCCCAAAGTGGGAACCTGGAAACAACTTAAATTTTCAGCTCTAACGGAGGCACAAACCGTCGAACATCTGTGCAAAGCAACGTCATGCGGCCCTTAGAAACCGTCAGCGGGTTTTCTAGAACCAGACACAGCGTCGAGCATCACATTAGACACACACGTGCCTAGCTGCCCAGCCCAGAAGCCCTCACCCCGCGATGCCTGGGCCCCGCGCAGGCCCATGCGCCGACCCCTGGGATGGCCGTCCCCACGGGAGCCAGGGACCGTGGCTCCCAGCCCCCTGTCACAGCACCTTGTACATGTTGAGCTTCTGACCAAGGCTCCTTCTTCAGCAATGGGACCGCAGGCCAATCACCAGCCCTGGGGAGCCTTTGCTTCCTCCTGGTGCTGAGTTCAGGGGCCACACACGTGGGGCCACGCTGCTACCGCAGGCCGAGGCAGAGGGAGAGCCTGGGGCCCCTCTCGTGTTGATAGCAGTTTAACCCTGAGGTGGACAGAGGGTGGGCACCGTCACACGGCAGCGGCCAGCCCGCGGAAGGGCAGAGCCGTGCCGCGTCTGGCACCAGGCGGGACTGGCTGACGGGAGGGTGGACACAGGGGTTCAGTCCCCTCGCTGGGGATTGGGACTTCCGTCCCTCTGCCTCGAGGGCTGTGTTCCGGTGGCAACCACGGGAACAGACGCTGGAGGAGAAGGCCACCCGTGTGCTGCGGGTGTGGGGGAGGGGCGGTCGGTGTCACGTCGGTGCACGTCACCTGCCACGCGTGTGGTGGACGCAGTGCCGTTCTGTCCCTTCCTCGGAGGAAGGCGGGCCGCCGCCAGCCGCGCTGGGGAGGGGTGAACATCACACTGCTCAACACGCGGGCTGCGGAGGTGGGGTGCTGACCTCCCTCCCCTCCCATTTAGGGCTCCAGCCGGGCCTGCGCGGGGCCCACGCACATCCCTTCTCCCTGCGGGCAGGGACAACACCCTCGCAAGTGGAAGGGAATTTTAAGAACTCCCATTAAATTTCTTTCCACCCACCTCCTTCCCACGGACTTCCCGCCTTCCTCGCGGTGATAGAGTCCAGGCCGGCGGCCGAACCCCACCGCCCCCTCCCAGCCAAGGGCCCAGCGCGCACTGGCCGGTCCCCCACCGCCGGCTCCCCTGCCCTCCCCTGCCGCTCCCGCATCCTCTCTCCCCAGGGAGGAGGTCTGGCCCTGGTCTTGAACGTTGCTGTTCTGCAAGGATGTCAGAAATCTGGCTGGAGGTCCCGGCGGCCTCCCTCGCCCCTGCCCCTGCCCACACCAGCATTCTGTCACCTCGGGAACATCTGGCTTTGCGCACGAGGCCGGGCGCGGGCGGGCTGTCTGTCCAGGCACCGCACCCTCTAGACCGAACGCCCGGGCGCAGGAAGACCCCAGCCCACGGCATCTGCTTGAACCTGGGGTGTGGCCACGGGAGGCGTCCCTGCCCCCCCCCCCCCCCCCCCGCGCCCACCTCGTCCTATTACCCAGCCGCGCGAGATTCTGATCGAATCAGACAGTCGGGCCGCCCTGTATCTCAGGCGCTGGGGCTGCTGGGCTGTGAGGTGATCGCCAGCCTGTGCCTGCAGGTTGGATGCTCACCAGTGTTGATCCCGGAAACACCTCAGGTGCCTCACGAAGGCTCCCCAGGGAAGGTCTTCTCTAACTGGTACAGGGATCCTTGTGCAGGAGGACCGACCCCACAGGCAGGGCACCCCCAGCCTCCAGGAGCAGAGGGCACAGCGGTGGGGGCCCTGCCGGGGTGCCGTGCGCTCGGTCCTTGAGAGTCCAGAGGTGGGGGCCTGGGGGTGCTGTGCACTGGGTCCTGAGAGTCCAGGCGTGGGGGGGGCCCTAGGGCCTGGATGGCTCCTGTCACCCGGCTGAGTGACCAGCTGCCCTGGCACAGGCCCACAGAGCAGGCCCAGGCACCGAGTGGGCGTGACCACCGTCCCTGAGGGGAGGCCTGAGCTTCTGCTGACGGGAGGAAGTCGCCAGGGGCAGGAAGGGCCAGAGATCAGATTCAAAGCCAGACCAGGCCTGCCCCTGGGCCACATAGGAACGGGGGTGGGAGCATCTCAGGTCGTGTCCCCAAGAGTCCATCGGGGCTCTTTCTGAGTCTGCCTTGCCTTAGGGGCACCGCCAGTCCACACCGAGGAGAAACAGAGGCCCAGAAACCACTGACCCAGGAATGCCTCCCCTCCCTGCCTTCAGCCAGGATTTCTGCTCCCAGGTGGGGTGGGGGCAGGGAAGGCTCAGGTGGTGTGGGGAGGGCAGTGGGGAGAGACGGAGAAGACGGGGTGGCACGGGGGGTGCACTCCCAAAGGCATCTGTCCCCGGGCACGGGGCTACCCTCCATGGGGACCCCACACAAAACCCTCCCTGTGGACTGTCTGTCCCCAAAGGTCCCGGAAAGGGGTGAGAAATCTGGGGCCCTTCCTGCGGATAAGGGATGAAAAGAGGGATCTAGCAGCCCTTTGGGGATGTCCGCTCTCCCAGCGCCAGCAGCTTGTGCGGGAGGCGTCACGACTGCACACACGTGCGTGACAGCCACCTATGTGCACGTGCACACGTGCATCTGCACAGAGATGCACGCACACGGGCTGTCATGTGTGTGCCTCAGGACACGCGTGTGCACCCCACGTATGTGCCCACGTGCGCGCGCACACACACTCTTCAGAACGTCACAGCTCCCAGAAAGCAAACCTTTTCGACTCAAAGCCCCCATGCACCCACCCCTTCCTCCCCACCTTCCTGCCTCCTTCCCACGCTGATTTACCGCCCCCAAGACGGTTCCCTGCAGAGCATGAAGAAGCCCAGACTCCCCATATTTCCTCATGGATTTCACTTCCTTGCCAGAAAAGTTCAAAGTTGGGTCAGATGCTTCCCCTTTGCACTTGGAGCTTCGTTTTCCCAGCCCCCTGCCAAGCGGGGTCCGGGGTGTCCCTTCAGGGGAAGGCAGAAGGGAGAGGGTCCCAGAGAGCTGAGGGCGGGGGACGGGCACGCCCTGCCAGGTGCCGTGTTAACCTTGCGAGTCCGGGCGGCAGAGTTCCGTTCCCACGTGCAAGGCGCTCCTGGGCAGGGGTCAGCCGTGTGGGCAGGGAAGGGCTTGGGAGGGTGGTCTGTCCGTGAGTCAGTCAGCAAACACGCCTGGAGCTCCTTGTGTCGGCCCGGGCTGGACCCTGGGCACGGAGGTGGACAGGCCAGTGTGGCCGTGACCGCAGGAGGCATCCGATCTGTTTGCTTCCCCGGGCTCTGCTCTTCCCACACTTGGCCTCTCCTGAGCTGGTGGCGCCCTGAGGGCAGGCTCTGAGTCCACCTCCGCCCCGCTGTCCCTGGACCCCAGTGAACTCCGGCCCCCAGGAAGCCTCGGCCAGCGCTCCTGCACCTTCCTGAAGGGAAGCGTTTTCCAGGGGAAAGTCCTCAGGTGGAGAAGCCCAGAGGGTCGCCACCCGGCCGCAGGCTGCTCGGATTTTGTGCGTAAACTTGGTCAAACACGATCGAGGGTCCGGTCCAAGCTCAGCCACCACCTCGCCCTAACAGTGGTTGTTTTTTTAACTAATAGCCTCTCTTCTTCTTAGAAAGCAGCGCGCATCTATTGTTGAGAGTTCACGAAAATGGGGACACTCGGGTGGACCGACGGCCTGCGCGTTCAGAGGCGGGTGCTGTCCACTTTCAAGCCTCTGTCCATCCGCAAACCACTAGCTATAGTATCCCCCCCCTTCCCCCTTCCCCCCCAACTGATCCTTCTGCAGAACCCGAGGGTTTGTTCGCCATTGGAAACAAGCAGCTAATATCTGCTTGTGAGTGAGTTGTGACCCGCAGGCTTTTCCTTCAATCACATTGTAGGCGTCGGAATGGCTGGGTCTCCTGTCTCCTTTGCTGGGAAGGTGTGGGGCAGGGCGGCCCAGTTTGTGCAGTGAGACTGGCCCACCCCGTAAGGCAGGGGGGCGGGGGGCGGGTTATTTTTCCTTACTTCCCCCCAGTGCTGGGAGAGCGGAATTCCCACAGTGCGGGGCTGTGGACGCCCTGGTGAGTGGCACAGCCAGGAGCCCGGACGGGGACGGTGGGCTGAGTCCACGTGTCCCCTCTCCGTCCCCCCGAGCCGCACTGAGATGGCAGAAAGGTGACCGACATAACCAGCCCCTGGCCAGGCTGGAAACATCCCCCCCGCCTCCCGCCACGCCAGGATGGCAAGGAATTTCTGCCAGCAAGAGGGCCTACTAGCAGCTGGGAAGAGAAGCCGTAGAAGGTGGCCAGCCAAGGGTGCCGGAAGCGGCCTTTCCGTGAGACCCAGGAGTCCCCAGAGACCCCGCACCCGGGGAGGCCACCCGGGGGACACAGGAGCTGCAGTCGCTGTTTGACCAGCACGCTGGACTGTGGCGCTGAGTGAGGCAGGCTGGTGTGGGGCTGCGGCCCAGGACCCGAACCCGGGGAGGGGGGGCCGGTAGGGAGAGCCCGGGACCCGAGACTCACCGAACGGGGGGGCTGCCTCCTGGTGACGCCTCCGCCCCCCCCTCCCCCCAGGGCCCAGCCATCCTGCATTTACATAGTTTTTCATCCTGGACGGGCATGTCTGCAGGGGACCGCTGTATTTTTACAAGGTCATAAATGTCCCTCAGATTTGCTTACGAATACAAAGCCATACAGAAAACAATCGGGCTGTGGGGACATGTGGGTGTCAGGGAGCCAGCTTGGCTCAGTCCCTGGCCAAGTGACTCACACATAGCAGGGCTGGACCACCCGGAATCGGGCCTCCGTCACAGAGGTGACAGCTTCCTGCCTGCCCCTGGGACGGCGTGTGAGGGGCGAGCTTGGAGGGGGAGCCCGTGGAGCTGGCCTGTGCTCGGTCCCCCAGAACCCGGGGGCCGGCCTGGGGTTCCCGGGCTTGCTCCTGCCGCCCGTTCCTTCTCTCTCGCTTGGAAATATTGTCAGCAAGAGAAGTTTCTGCATTCGCGTGCGTGTGTCACCAATAGGAGAAGCCGTCGAGCTGGGGAGGGAGAAATGTCTGAAATGCCACCATTTGCGGGCTCACGTTTGGGTCCTCGTGGCCGACTTTGCCCGGAGCGCATTGGACCCAGAGCTTCAGCGCCGAGTCAACCCGACGTGTCCGGAGTCCGGCACCGGGAGGCCAGAGGGTCAGGGGACGCACACCGCATCCCCCGTCCAGCCGGCTGCCCGGTTCCTCAGCGCGAGCTTGGCTTCTGGCCCGGACGGTGCTCACGGGAGCCCCTTTCTGTCCCCAGAGGAGCCAGAGCCGCTCCCCAGAGCCCTGCGGGGGGGGGGGGGGGGTGGCTGTGTGAGCCGGCCACCTGAGGTCGGACAGGGCCGAGGGTCCTAGAGACTTTTGTCCCCTTTTGACTTGGCCATGACACTGTCGTGGCCAGGATCCGTCCACGAGGCATCAGGCGTCTTAACCCGCCGGCCCTCCATCACAGCCCGTTTGATAAACGCCTGTCTGGAACGTGGTGAGTCACAGTCAAACCCATGCCAGAAGTCACACCAGGTGCGCCCGAGCTGCCTTTCAGTGACAAACACCCACCGTGGGCGAGGGTGCAGGTAAGGAAATCCGTCCAGATCACTGCCCACTGATGGAGCCTCGTGGAAACGCTGCCCCGCATTTCTTTTTGTGTTTTTTTAATGGTTTTTAACATTTATTTATTTTTGAGAGAGAGACAGAGTGTGAGTGGGGGAGGGGCAGAGAGAGAGAGAGAGACAGAGACAGAATCCGAAGCAGGCTCCAGGCTCCGAGCCGTCAGCACAGAGCCCGATGAGGGGCTCGAACGCGTGAACCATGAGATCATGGCCTGAGCCCAAGTCACACGCTCAGCCGCCTGAGCCACCCAGGCGCCCCACCCTGTTCCTTCTTTTAAACCCCAGACCTAAGCACAATGAGCCAAGACCCCAAGGCCCCCGAGGATCATCCTGGAGGCTCTGGGGAAATGGGCAGAAGCTAGTTTTCCTCTTTGCTCTGACTGCTAGGAAGCTCAGAGCCCACCCCGTTCCTAGCAACTGAGCAGGGCCATTGGTGTGCATTTCGGATTCTGTTGTGACTCTTTTCCTCATCATTTCCTCTTTCTTCCTCTGCACCCCCATGTCATCCAGAGTATCCATCTTGTCGGCTGGTGGTGCAGGGACGTCTGGGGCGGCAGGTGGGACCATCGCGAGGGACCCTGTGTCTGCCTCGGGCTTTCCTCCCCCACCAGTGGGGGTGTGACCGAGTCCAGTTCCAGGACAAGGGCGTTCAGGGTCTGTGAGCACTCCCTAGGTGGAAACCGTGGACCTCTTCCAGGTCCTTCCAAATGGCAACACCCGCCGTGTATAAAGAAGCCCCACCCTTTCCCCCAGGCGTGGGGCTCGTGGGAGCTGGATTCCTGGTTGCTCCTGTCTGGGCAGAGCTCCCGTGTGCGGCGGGAAGGCCCAGTGCTTCCCTTCTCCCCAAGCCTGCACACTAGCCCGTCTTCCATGCATCGAGGGGAGCCCTACTCGTCTCTCAGCTGCTTAGGAACGGGGTCCTGCTGTGCACCCCGTGTTCCAGGGGAGGCAAGCCTCCATCACCACTGCGGTCGTGACGTGCTTGTTCCCAGAGCAAAAATCAGGCCACGGGCTGGACGAGAGAATCCGGCCCCGGGTCCTCGGCCCTTACACTTCCGCATCACCGGGTTCTGCCTCCTCTTTCCTGGTGGCCGGCAGGGAGCTCAGGCCGTCCGGGGTGTACACAAAAGTGCCCTGCAGTTTCAAAATCATGTGTCTCCGGGCTTTGCACCCCCCTGAGACGGCCGTGTGAAAGAACATCTCTGTCCCCGGCACGGCGGCCCGGGCCCTCCCTCCTGGCCGTGGGACCAGGCTGCAGCCTCAGCCACACGGCTGTGTTTTGGTCGCGGCACCTGGGACAAAAATACGCCGTACGCCATTGCGAAGCGTCGTTATGGAAAGCTTCACGGTATTTGCTTTTTGGCGTTTTGTTCGGAAGCTGGTTTGCTCTCATCCCTGGGCAAAGCTTTGTAAACGACCATGAATTTCTTGAGATCATCCCGAGACCCCTTGTCTGCAGGCGAGACGCGGTTCGAGCTCTGTTGCTGCAGACACGCCTCCAGTGTCGCACCCGTGGGGGGCGCTGTTGAGAGGAAATGTGTGCTGATCTTCAACTCCTCGGTACAAATCCATAATCCGTTGAAGCGAGGGAAACCCATACCTCTGGTTAACTGCCGCCCATAAAATCTTGAGTTATGTTTATGACCCACCCTCGTCATCATCCCAGGTAAATACAGCAAGTTTAACACAGCAGTGCAGCCACGGCAGTGAGAAACTTAACGATTTTCCTCCCTCGGTGGTCACACGGTGAGTCATATGACAACAAATTGAGTCAGGAGGAACTTTGCTGAATCGAGGCTTTACCCAGATAACATTAATCATGACACAGACCTGTTAACACTCTAAGACTTTCCCCAAACAGGAATTTACCGGCAGTTGTAAAAGGCAGCCAGAAAAGTCAGCCTACTGGCAAAATCATTCTCTGTCACATTCTGGAAGTTTCCCTCCGCCCATGTTGCTCGGCAGAACCCAGGCCCGACGGCAGAACCCAGGGCCTGGATCCCGGCCGGGATCGCCCTGCCCGCCTGGCCGCTGGCCGCGGCAAGGACGGGCCCCGGCCACCCCTCCCCCCCGCCGCCGCCCAGAGCAGACCCCTCACCTGTCGGCCACCTGGCCAAGCCACCTGCACTGCAGGGTCCCGCCAAGAGCCAAGACGGGAAAAGCGACGGGCCGGGTCAGTTGACGGTGGCCGAGCCCCAGCGCCCCAACCCGCTGGCCGGGCCTTAACCGCCGGGGCCAAGCTCCCTAGGGGGGCGGGGGCGGGGCAGCAGGGCAGCGGCCAGCGCCCCGATGCTGCTTCCTGTGCTTTCCACAGAAGAAAACAACATCACCTCCATCTCCATCTGTTTTCTTTTTCAGATAAAATCTATTTTAGGACCGAAGTATGCGTTCCACTCTACCATGCTCACCTCCCCCGACGTTTGGACGTGGCCTCCGCCGTGGGTGGCTGCAGCTGCGGCCGGTCTGTCCCTGCGGCTCGCTCAGAGCCGGGCCGGGGGTCAGACCCTGGGGGCTCCTCCCGCTCTGGCAGGCCCAGAGCAGCCTCGTAAATAAAAGTGTGCGAGCCCCACAGGCAGCCCGGGGCTGTCCCGGGCCCCCACCCCCAGCTTCCCCCCCGGGCTCCAGGACCCCCTGCATCCCAGGGCCTGGCCTCGCGAGTCCCCGGGCATGGGTTCTCCCCAGGGGCGCAGTGAGCACACCCCTGAGACTTGGGGCCACAGAGTGGGTGAGGGTCTCTGGTGAAACAGAATCTGTGCAGGGGCACCTGGGGGGGCTCAGTCAGTTAAGCAGCCGACTTCAGCTCAGGTCATGAGCTCACGGCTCGTGGGCTCGAGCCCCACGTCGGGCTCTGTGCTGGCAGCTCGGAGCCTGGACCTGCTTCGGATTCTGTGTCTCCTTCTCTCTCTGCCTCTCCCCTGCTCGTGCTCTGTCTCTCTCTCTGTCAAAAATAAACAAACATTAAAAAAAATCTGTGTTACGTGAAATGACTTTGTAAGTAAGACCTTCTCAACAAGATAGGTGGGTCCCTAGTAATTGCAATAAGGCCCCGTAGCCCTTCCGGACTGTGATCCTCAGCAAGAGGCAGGTCAAAGCCATGGCAGACGCGCAGGCCGCGTTTGCCTCCAGCGCAGACAGCCGCATGTCCTGGCCGTGCAAGGTGCTGCCCGGTTCACCCGCCACGCGGTCCCCACCCCCAGCGCGAGCACCACCGGCGGGAGCGCTTCTCCACGTGCAGCCAGGGCCCAGGGCAGCGGCCCCCCACCCCCAGCCCGGGCACTGCCTACCATCCAGCTGCACTGACTTGCACGGCTTCAGGCAAATGTCACCTCGACCGTGACGACAGGAATGGAAAATACACGGCTAAATATATGCCAAAGGACAAAATTCCTCCGGCCGCTTTCAGCAGCGAGGACACACTCATCATTCGAGAGAGCACGTGAAGTGCCTTCCCAGGGGCCTGTGCCCGGAGGTCGTCCCCGACGGAACCGTGCGCCCCGGGGGGCGGGAGCAGGATGACGGGCCTCGGACGCCCCCTCCCCGCTGCCAGCGCCCCGCCTTCCTATTCCTCCCCAGGACACACAGCTCCGCTTGGCCGAGCCTCAGAGGGCTGGGATCTGATTCAAGGCAGTGTGCTTGGAAACACTGGCAGGACTTGCACGACACTGGGAAAAATGAGAAAAACAACAACAACAAAGGGTTTAGACAACAAAGAACAGAGAAAAAGAGGGAACTGGCCTGAGCTACCCTCTCGATGGAACCACCGGGACCCCCGGCCCCCTCTCTGCGTGGACGCTCGGGGGGGTGGGGACGCCGACACAGAAGGTCTCGGGGTTTTCAGGACGACCTCCGCGAGGCTGATCAGAGACTGTCCCCACCTCCCCACTAGCTAAGGACACCAGCGGGGTCACAGGCGGGTTTCTAGGCCCCTGTGTGTACGAGGGGGGCCGGCCCAGCCCTCGGCCGCCTCCAATCTGGTCAGCACCGTGTCGGGTCTCAGTTTCTGGTCCAAGCTGGCATTTCTCACTTTCTCAGGCTTGTGCACGTGCACGGCTCCCTGGCGTGGCCGCCACACCGGGTGAGGTCCTGCCAGGCAGGTGGCCCTCAGCAGCCCTGGAAGGCCCGCTCCCGTGGGGTGGGGACGCAAGGAAGCCAGGCCACCATGCTCTTCCCTCCTCGACCCAGGAGAGTTCCATGTTCTAGGATGACACGATCAGAACTAGCTGTTTCTCCAAACAGGGGAAGGGCCAGCACAGGGCCGAACTCAGGCTGCCTCAGGGCACAGGCTGAGACATGGGGGTCCAGTGACGCCACCCTCGGGCTGCTTCTGACTTCCCGGCTCTGCTCCGTCGCTCCCTCTGTCCCTCTGCCCGGTGCTCCCCAAAGCCTCCCAGCTCCAACACAGCCTCATGATCTCTCAGCTCAGCTTTCCCAGTGGCTGACTCAGCCCTTGGTTTCCGGTTGCCAAATTCCCCATCCGGCACGTCACCGTGAGCCCGGCTATGGGGTCAGAGGGTCAGGGTCGCTGGCCAGCACGTCGGAAGGCTGTCCTCAGGACTCGGGGACCACCGTAGTCTGGAAGGGTTGCTCTGGAGTCCAGAGCCTGGAGATCCCGGATCCAGATCCATTCCCGGGGTGGCGGCCGGCAGGCCCTCAGAAACAAGTAGCCCTTCCCTTCAGCCTGAGCCCCCTTTGCTCATACCTTCTATCTATCCCCAGGCTTCTCCGGGACACAGGAGTCCTCTTGCCAAATCGGAAACTCACAGAGCCCCTGCCTTCCTCCATCCAACCACCCCCCCAAGCCATTCCTTCCTTCGGGAATCACAGACAAGTATCTGCTCTGTGCCACCCAAGGTAAGACACTCTCACTGTCCTAAAGAAAGGGGCGCCTTTCTTTAGGCATCTCTGGGGCGCCTGTGTGGCTCCGTCGGTAGAGTGTCCGACTTCGGCTCAGGTCCTGATCTCACCGTTTGGGAGTTCAAGCCCCACGTCAGGCTCTGTGCTGACAGCTCAGAGCCTGGCGCCTGCCTCCATCCAGTTCTATGTCTCCCTCTCTCTCTCTCTCTGCCCCTCCCCCCTCATGCTCTTTCAAAAATAAACACTAAAAAAAAAGAAAAAAAAGAGAGTCACTTCTCAAAGAGAAAATGGACTTCGCAGCTGGAGGTAAGCCTTGTGCAGAGTGTTGCATGAGCACGGCAGGTACGAGCCTCCAGTGGCACTGCGGTAACTGGTGCAGTGGCCACTAGCCACGGGTGGCCCGAGGTACGTGGCCTTTGATTCCATTCACTTTAATCAATTCGGATCGAATTTAAAAAGCCACTTGTGGCCAGAGACAAAGCAGGCCCCAGAGGACTCACTGAAAATGCCACAAAAAGGTCAGAATCAAGACATTTTTTAACACAGGATTTCAAGAACGTGAGCAGCTGTCGAGACACAGGAATGAAACTGACACCTGTTGCTGGGGAACATCACGCATGTCAATAAGCTACCGATGCAAGTTATCGACTGTGTCCATTAGTGACCAGGTGTCACCTGCACCAAGAAGAAACAGCCGGTGAGAACGGACATGTGTGAGTGGGCATCTGCCCCGAACAGGCAATATGTCCCAGACAGCAAAGAACTGAGCCCCGAACAACCCTACGTAAGCAGCATACACCTAGGATTTGAAAACCTAAGTGCAAACGTTAAACACTGATGTTACGAGGGGGTGCAGGGTGACCCTCTCCCCAGAGGCTGCACAGAACACGCAGTGAGCTGGGAGCTGACATCTCGGCCCCGGCCACACCATTAAAAGTGCGAATCACAAGGGATTTGGAATGGGGGGTGCCGGGGGTGCCGGGCAGAGACCCCACTTGGTCCAGGGAAGCGTGTCGTTAATGAATAAACAAACCCTTTGTTGATGTTTCCCGGAAGTCATTTTCCCCAAATAAAATGCCCTTACCGATAAGCTTCCCGAGGAGGCTCCACGGCATAGAGGTTCCCATCAAGGTGTGAGGCAGCTCCCACGTGTGCTGGACGATTTTTCCCCTTACGTAGAGGCTCCCAGGGGGTCAGCTCCACTGGGAAAGGTCAAAGAGCTCAGGGCCACACAGCAACCTGCAGCTTGGGTTTGGAGTGTGAATCCCCTGGAGAATAAGGAAGGCTGTGGAGATGAGGTCTGTGCAGGCGCCTGGGTTTGGAAGCATCAGACCCTCTGCTGCAGTGTCCCGTGCTGCCTCCCCCAGCTCCTGGTGACCTGTGCCACCGAGAGCTGGCCTCGGAGATAGAGGGCAGGAGGTCCACCCTGGAACCTGAGGCATGAGCCCCTCCAACGACTGTAAGCATCTCCTTCCTTGGGTGGAAATCTGCCTCTTGAAGCATCTGAGGGGACTGGTTTCCTGCCTTGAACTACGATAGACTCCTCGGTGGCATGGAATTGCACATCCTCAGAGAAAAGGGCTTCCGATCTGCTGTCTGAATTACTTAAGCAAGCACTCGGATCATGCCAGAGCCTAGAAAAACCGCACGGCGGTTTCACTTGGGTAAAACCTCACGGAGAAGTTCTCTTTTACAACACAGTTCATACTGAGGCAGTTTACGTACAGAGAAGTCACCCACGGTATGAGTACAATTCAATGATTTTCAGTAAACTTGCAGAGCTGTGCAATTGTCGCCACACTCCAATTATCAATTATTTTTCAAACATTTTCATCACCCCAAACCAAAAAGTTCCCTTGTGCAGCCAATCCTTGCTCCCACACACGCAGCCCAAAGCAGCTATTGATATGCTTTCTGTCACCATAGATTTGCTGTTTCTGCACATTTTATATGAACAGAATCACACAGTATGAAATCTTCCACATGTGTCTTCTTTCGCCAAGCATGACGTTGTTGACATTCATCTGCGCTGTGGCATGTGGTGGTACCGTGTTTCCTTTACCCTGAATAGCACTCTGTTGTACGACTATTCCACACTGTTTGTCCGGGCACCAGTTAGCAAACATTTGGGTTGTTTCCAGTCTCTTATGAAAAACGCCACTTGGGCACTGTCCTACACGTTCTTGTGTGGCATGTGTTTTCATTTCTCTTGGGTACCATATTCGCCTGTTCAGGCTCCTGTGACAGCTTCCACAGAAACAGTGGCTTATAAACAACAGACGCTTACCTCTCGCAGTTCTGGAGGCCAGAAGTCTAAGATCAGGGTGCCGGCAACCGTGGTGTCTGGTGAGGACCCGCTTCCTGGTTCATAGATGATGGTCTTCTCACCGTGGCCTCACGGGACAGAAGGGGTGAGGAAGCAGACTGGGGTCCCTTTTGGAAGAGCACTTGCAGTAGCACTGATCCCCTTCTTGAGAGCTCTAGCTCACAACCATCACCTTGGGAGTCTGGAGTTCAACGTATGAATGTGGGCAGGACGCAAACATTCAGACCATAGCAGGTATGGACCTAGGAGGGGAATTTCTGGATCCCACGGCGACAGACATCATTCTTCTTCATTCTGAAGAACCACCAAGTGTTTTCCAAAGCAGCTGCTCCATTTTGCATTCTCGCCAGCAATGAATGAGGGTCTCGATTTCTCCACATCCTCGTCGCTTGTGGTTGTCTATCTCTTTGATGAGAGCCATGTTAGTGGATGCAATTTCTCACTGTGATTTTGATAGTATTAACCTTAATGACTAATGATATCAAACACCTTTTCATGTACTTATTAGCCATTTTATACATCTTCTTTGGTGAAATAGCTGTTTATATCTTTTTCCCATTTTTAAATTGGATTGTCTTTGTATTGAGTTCTAAAGGCTCTTTAGGTATCCTGGATTCAAGTCCTTTGCAGGATACATAATTTGTAGATAAATTTTCCCAGTCTTGTGGCTTGTCTTTTCATTTTCTTCATAGTGTCCTATGACAGGGAGTTTTTAATCTTGATGGACTTCAATGTATCATTTTCTTATTTTTATGGATCATGCTTTTGGGGCCATAACTAAGAACTCTTTTCCTGGGTCAAGCCCCCAAAGATTTTCTTCTGTGCTTTCTTCTCAGAGTTTTAAGTTAGGTCTATGATCCATTTTGAGTTAATTTTTGTGTATGATGTGAGGCCTAAGATGTACCGTTTGTTGAAAATGCTCTGTTCCCTATTGCATTTCCTTGTCACCGTTGTTGAAAATCAGTGATCATAAATGTAAGCATTTATTTATACACTCTTTTCATTCCATTGACCTCTATGTCTACCTTATGCCAACAGCCATGTGGTCATAATCATTGTAGCTTTAAAGAAGCAGTATAAATCCTTCTAAGTTTGTTCTTTTTCAGAATTATTTCACTTATCCTGAATCCTTTGCATTTTCAAATAAATTTTACAGTCAGTTTTCCAATTTCTAAAAAACAAAATCCTGCTGGGATCTTTACAAGATTTCATTGACTCTATAAATCAATTTAGGGAAAATTATGATCTTGAGGATATCGAGCCTTCCAATATATATACACGGAATGTTTTTCCAATTATGTAGATCTTCTTTAATTTCTCTCAGCAATATTTTAGAGTTTATGTAATAGTCTTTGCATTTCCTTTGTTGGATTTATTCCTAAGAACTTCTATTCTTTTTTGAGGCAATTGTGAATGGAATTGTTTTAGTTCTATTTTTGGATAGCTTGTTGCTAGTATATAGAAATGCAAATGGTTTTTGCATCTTGATCCAATAACCTTGCTTAACTCATTTATTAGATTTATCAGTTTATGTGTATTCATTAGGATTTTCTACTATGTCAGTTGGACTAATGACAATAATAGTTTTACTTGTTGCTTTCCAATCTAGATGCTTTTAACTTTTCTGGCCTTATTTCATTAGAGCAGAGAATGGATATTCTTGCCCTTTTCCTAATCCTTTGTGGAAAGCATTGTCTGTCATCATTAAGTATGATCTTAGTTGTAGGATTTTTAGTGCCCTTTATAGGAATAACAAGCATCCATTCTATTCCTAATTTTCTGGGATATTTTTTATCATGAATGGGTATTGTATCTTTTCATGTGCTTTTTACGTGTATGTTGGGATGGCCATGTGGTTTTTTTCCCTTTATGCTAGTAATGTGATGTGTTACTGCCTTGGAAAGGCTCACTGTTTTCCTTTACACACTCACACAGAACACTTTTGTGACAAGATGTGTGGGTTTTCCCCACATCAAACAATTCTGTGACACCAGCTGGGTGTTCTACAGTTCAACTCAATTCTGACACTGATGAGTCAACACAGACCCCACAGAGGAAGGACTCAGTCCCACAAGACAGACCCCTCCCCTTCAGATGCCTGTTACCTGTGCTCCTGACTGGCTCCCTTCTCAGGTTGATAATTGGCTAGAAGAGCTTACAGAACTGGGGGAAATACTTACATTTACTGGTTCACTATAAAAGGACATGAGAGGCGCCCAGAGGTTCAGTGGGTTCAGCATCCGACTGTTGCTTTCAGCTCAGGTTATCATCTCACGGTTCGTGGGATCGAGCCCCACACTGGTCTCGGCACCGACAGTGCGGAGCCTGCTTGGGATTCTCTCTCTCTCCCTCTCCCTCTCTGCCCCTCCCCCACTTGCACTCTCTGTCTCAAAATAAATCTTTTTTAAAGAAGGATATAATAAAGGATCCCGATGGAAGAGAGGCATAAGGCAAGGCGTGGGGGAAGGAGTGTGGGCTTTCAGGGCCTCTACAGGCCACCTTTCCAGGATCTTCATGTGCTCAACTTGGAAGCCCTACAGACGCCACCCTTTCAGGATTTTTATGGAGGGTTCATCACATACAACGTCTGTAAATAATGGGCTGTTAACTGAATCCAGAGTCTCCTCCCCTCTCCAGGGAACAGGCATGGGGCGGACGTCCACTCATATGGCTTGATTTTTCTGGTCACTGGCTCCATCCAGGGCCCCTCCACCAAGAGCTGACTCATTAGGAAAAAAAGATGCTCCTGTCACCTAGAAAATTCCAAGGGATTTAAGAGCTTTTGGCAGACATTCCCTATTACTCAAGAAATTATGAGCTTTTTAGAAGCTCTGTGTCAGGAACCAGGGTCAAAGATCAACTAGTAGCAGAAACTCAGAGCAAAGACCAATGTACATATTTCTTACCGCTTCACAATTATGCTAATCGACTTTCAAGTGTGAAACCAACTTTGCATACCTGGGATAAACCCCACTTGGTCATGGTTTATAATCTTTTTTATATGTTACTGGATTGAGTTTGTTGATATTAAAGGTCTTGCAGTTTATGTTCATGAATATTGGTCTGAAGTTTTCTTGTGATTATCTTTGCTTGGCTTTTGTGCAAGAGTAATACTCATAAAATAAGGATTTTGCCTCTTCCTTCATTTCCTGAAAGTGTTTATGAGGCATTTTTGGTTAAATATTTAATAAGATTCACCAGTGAAACCACCTGACCAGAAAACCAAACAACCAGGCTTTTTTTTTGTGGGAAGATCTGTAATTACTTTCTTTCTTTTTTTTTTTTTTTTTTACTTTTTTACTTTGTATAGGCCTGTTCACTATGAATAAATTTTAACTTTTTTGGTAATTTATTTAATGGTGTGATATTTGTGGTGTGAGTGGCTTCTTTTGAAAAATCACAAATATACAATAAATAAGTAAATAAATAAATAAATAAATAAATAAATAAATAAATAAAATTAGCACTCCTTCACATCAACCAGAATCTTTAACTGTCAATATTTATCTATATATATTTGTTTCTAATAAAAACCAGGAGAGAAAATCACCTCAGCAATATACCAAATACATCAACACATGAAAATGAGAATACAGAATAATGTTGAATCAAATAAACTGAACAGAAAATTGTACTTACACACTGATGGGAGTCATTCAAAATATGTGTGTAACAGGTACACCAAACAGTTCTAAGTAGTGTTACCAGGGGGGGAGAATCCAGAAAAGTCTTCAGAGGCTGTGTGGAGCACTGTAATAATTTAAGATGTCAGGAACCCTAAGGAAGAGGCAGCCGTTTTCCTGCCGGGCTGGATGGCTGAATGCACTCACAGTCAAGAGAATCAACAGCCAATAGAAGCAGACCCTTGGATAATCTAGAATCAATGGCAGAACTTAGACAAGGACTTTAGTATAACTATATTAAGTAAAATCGAGGAAAATATGGACAAAATTTATGAAAATATGGAGAAATTTAAGAGAAGGGGAACAGGTATCTTCCGAAACCACACTAAACTCGGAGGCAGGGAGCGGTGACAAGAGTAAGGGAAGCGACTAAGGAATCTGACACCCCTTGCCTGGCTCATGCAGCTGGGTCTGTGGAACTCTACCCCAGTGCTCCTGACGTCCTTCCTTCTGACTGGCAGCAAGGAGGGGGGGTGTGCCTGATCTCAGGTCCAACAAGCTGACTCCCAGGATCCTGAAAGTGGCATTCGCTGCCCACCCATACTGATGCCGACAGGGCTGACTCTTCACCACCCGTGGCGATTATATTCACGCCCTGCCCTGGGCAGACTCTTCCCGCGTAGATTTGTGCCCTTCTCTTTCCCCTCCTTTGTGAGTTACCCCACCTCCACTTGGTAGCAAGACCAACCTGCAGCGATCATAGCCTCACCACCATGCCCTGGAAAATTACACCCCCACGTTCCCTTACACCTGCCCTTCTGGCTGGAATCCAGGTTAAGTCCTACTTGCAAGGACTCGGGTGAGACGTGGAAGACAGAAGTGAGCGGCTGTGACCGCTGCAGGCAAGGTTAGCAAGCGTGCACATCCTGGGGACCAGAGTCTGCCTCTCAGTGTCTGCACGCCAGCTTAGCGGGTGAAAGGCAAACTTGGCCAAGGTGGCCGCGTTAGCAACAATGGGTTCCTGGCCTCGGTCTTGGCTTCTGGCGGGACATCTAAATCAATAGTGCAAGTTGGGCCCTGACGTTCACCCCTGTGACCCTCAGAGAGTTTTAAATTCTATTGCCTGTATTAACTCCCTTTCTGCTTTTAATGCCTGAAGTGACTGCTCTGAACCTGTGGTTGACACGCTCCCCCTTGTCTGACACTCACCTCTCTTTCGTATCAGTGGAGGAACTGAGCCTCCTGGATGCAGTCATCTGGAAGGGAGGGTGGGAGATACAGTCCTTTAACGGGGTGCCTATGGCCCCGAATACAGTAGTAGCTGCAAAATGGAACCTGATCCCCAAAGATCCTGGCAGGCTGGAACAGACATCCGCAACTACACAGTTGAAATGTCCCAGGCGAGGGTCACACCCTGCTTGTCGTAGCCAAGCCCCAGCAGAGCAGTGGTGGGTGACTGGGTTTTCCTCCACCGACTGCGGGCGGACCTGGGCAGGCAAGCAGCCCCTTGGGGGCTCAGTCTCCTCAGGGTTAAAAGGAGGGGCGCATTGGCGTCCTGGGGCTGTCACAACAAAGTACCGTAAACCTGGGCCTTCAACCCGCAGACGGTTATTCTCTCCCCATCCTGGAGGCCAGAAGTCCCACATCAAGGCTGGCAGGGCTGCGGTCCCTCCAAGGGCTCTAGGGGAGGGTCCTGCCCACCTTTTGCAGCTTCTGGGGGCTGCATGCGACCCTCGGCTCATGACTCCGGTCTCTGTCCCCACGTGGCTTTCTCTTCTCTCTGCTGTGTGCCTCCCCTGGTGTCTCGTGTAAGGACACCTTCACTGGATTCAGGGTCCACCCAGCCAACCCAGCACAATCGCACCTCCACACCCTTAACTTCATTACACCAACAAAGACCCCTTCTCCACACAACTTCACATTCAGTTTCCGGGGAGGAGGGACGGGACGTGTCTTCTTCTTTTTGGCCACCACTTAACTCACCACAAGGGGTTCAGACAACAGGACCTGTGGTGAAAGCGTGTTGACACCACCCGTGGGTCCCCCACCTCTCTCTTTTCCTGTCGCCTCCAAGTCCCTCGCTCTCATCTCTGGGGACCTCATCCCCCGCTGACCTCACCCAGTGCTGGGCTGTAATAGCTTACTGAGCTCCTCTCAAGCCCGAGAATCGAGCATCTGGGTGTCTGTCACTGTCCCCAACTGGAAACCCAACAGAATCGGCAAACTCAGCTCATTCCAAGTGGGGCTCTCCCCCTGCGCTCACCTCGCAATGCCCGCCCCCCTGCCCCGCTCGGCAGCCCACTTCCCTCTCCTACCTGCCCCACATTGAAGTCACTGGGAAGCTTGCCCCACAGCGTTCTAGATGCATCCAGCATCTGACTGTTACCGGAGTCAGGTTCTCGGACCAACGACAACAGAAACGAGGCGCAGGCCGAGCTTTGCTGGGGCTCCAGCTCGAGCTGAAGGGGACATGGCACCCACGGAAGGCTTACGCCGGGCTGTTGCACAGAGGCCCTGCTTGTGCACAGAACGTTCCCCCAGGGTCCCGTAGGCCCAGTGTGCTCAACGGAGTAGAAAAACACTCCCCTTGATGGGTGGATGTCGTCAGGGAAGCCAGGCGGCTCCCTGGTGGCTTCTGGAGCCTCTGTCCCCTTCTGCATCAACAGGGTCGGCCTGCGCTGCGGTCTCAGGGTCCAGCTCGTACGCAGTGCCACGTCCCGGACCTGCTGAGAGAAGCGAGTTAGCACTAACGGCCACCGACAGGAGGGGCCCCAGGTGCACACTGCTTTCACCTGGGGCTCGTTCCCGTTTCCCCGAGTGTCTCATGACCGTGAATCACGGCCTCTCCGCGCACCTGCCCCGCGGCAGCCCCCGCTCCGGTCCCCTGACCGCACCCTCCTCCTACAGGCACCGGCCCCGCCTTTGCCACACGGCTCTCCCCACAGAAAACACGAGTTTTGCTATACTTCTTCTCTACCCAGCCACGTGGGGGACCCGGGGACAGGCCGTGGGACAGGCCTCCCGCCATTCAGGGGAGAGGTCAGGCCAGTGCTGCAGCACGCAAGACAAGTTACCTTTCCGTTCTGCTGTGTGTCTGCCTTCCCATCCCCGCCGGAATGCCAGCCCTGCACCGACATCTGTCCCGTCCACCCACAAGTAGCCGGCTTACGCTGGAGAGAGGACGGCGGAGACCAGCCCCATGCTGTGGGGCCTCAGGGCCCAGGGCTCGGTCTTCGGTCCAGCCCGACACAGAGCTCCCGGGGTCCTCGCCGCCTGGAAACGAGGGGCTTCACCCTGGGGCGGGGGGCACCGCCGGGGGTCCTCCAGCTGAGCCGGGGACAGGAGAGCTCCCCCAAGGGTGGTAAGGAGACTGTTTTCAGTTTCTCTGTGCGCCACGGTGTCGGGGAATGACTCCAGGTGTCTGTCGGTGAGAGCTGTGCCTCGGCCGCCCAGTCACCTCCAGGGCGGAGGCCTCTGGGCAGCTGATGTGCCTGCAGTTTTGGGCAGCACCACCAGGTGGCGCTAGGGCCGCACAGGCCTCCGCAGCAGAACCTTGCTGGGTGGGGGGCTCCCAGCAGGCCCCCACTTCCCCACTGCCCCCAGGCACTGCAGCCTCCTCTCCCCTGGGCGCCTCTGGCGTATGAAGTCTCCCCAAACCTCAGGAAGCCTGGGGAGTTGAGCGTGTCCACGCTGTGCCTTTGCTGCCCTCTTGCCCCTGGTGAGGGAGGTGAGGGTCCCACACCACCCCCCGCGGAGGAGCCTGGACACCCCCACATACTGGGCCCTGGCTGCAACCCGTGCAAATCCATCAGGGAAAGTTAACAATGTGTGAAAAGTGTCTTTCACAGTTGGCCAAAGGGACTGGACATACTGAATTACAGGAAAGCTGCCTGAGATCGACGACATTAACCTCCAAGTCCCCAAGGCCTGGAAAGCAGCCTTGTTCCCCGAGCCAGCGTTTCTGGGGGGTCAGGAGGAATTGGACATTAGCAGGCCCAGCCCAGGAGGGAGTGGAGGCAGGGTCCTGGTCACCTCGACACAGACGTGCTGGGGTACATCCCACACTTGGTGTCCCAGCCCCTCTGCCAGGTGGCCTGGAACCTGCAGGAAAGGGGGGCTGGCAGGTGTCTCCCTGCCCCGACAGCCCCCAATGCACAGGTTTACAGCATCCTCAATGGGGCGCCTGGCGGCAGTCACACGTTCCTGTCACTGGCGTCTCTTGGTGGGACAGACTGGATAGGCTGGCCACCCACACGTCCTTACAGACTCTGCAAGCGGCCGGGTCCTGGCACTCAGCCTGGCATCTGGCCGGCTGCAGGAGAGCGGGTTTTCCCATCAAGACCCACAGCAAGACCTGACGATGCCCACCGGCAGGGACTGGGGTGCACCCTGGCCCGAGGCCGGGGTCCCGGACTCTGGGGGCCACACCCCCCTCTGGCCCCCGGAACCTCATCTGGCTGCCCGCCCTGACTCCTCTCTGGCTTCTCACCCCATCACGGCACACGGACGTCACACAGGCCCACGACGGCACCCAGCCCCCTCCAAGGGTGGTGGGGCCGCGCTCTCTCCGAGGGTGCCAGGGGAGGACCCTCACCTCTTCCAGCTTCGGGAGTCCCTGGGGGTTCCTGGGCTGTGGCTGCCTCCCTCCATCAGTGTCCGTATTTCCACCTTTACACGACCCACGATCTCCTCCCCTTGCCCCTGGGTCTCTCTTCTGTCTCTCGTAAGGACACTTGTCGTTGGGTGTATCGCCCGCTGGTTAATCCAAGATGATCTCATCTTGGGACCTGTGACTTAATCACACCCACAGAGACCCTTTCTCTAACTGAGGTCACACTCACAGCTAGCAGGGCTTAGGATATGGGCATATATTTTGGGGGCCACCACAGAGGGCTGGCTGTCCGGACACAGTGCCCACCCCCACCCAGCTCGGTCTAGGCAGGGGCCGCATCAAGGGTCGAGGATCAAGAACATGCAGGGCTCGGCCCCAGGCTGTGAATCACCAGCCCCCACCATACCCGGTCACCCCTTCATGGCTCTGGCTGCCACCAGAAGTCTCTGGCCATCTGGGAACAAGAGCGGTCTGGAGCTCAGAACGGATCCCCGCTGCTGACCAGCCACACGACCCTGCTTAATCCCGTGTGCCCCCCCAGAGGGTCTGGGGCGTGGTCTCAGGGGGAAACCGGAAGGTAGGGCTTGGCCTGAAGCCACGGTCTGGAGGAAGCAGATGGCCCAGCCTCCCCCTGCCACATCTCTGTGTCTCTGCAAAGGGTTTGGGGTGGGGGAGAAGGAAAGCCCCACTTACGAGCTAGATCAGAGGATGGAGAGGGTCACCGAGAAGATGTGGAGGAAAAGCGTTCCAGGCGAGGGCACGGCATCGGGGAGGCCGGGAGGCCAGACGTGTGGTGGGTTCAAGGAGCCCAGTCAGCAACATGGAGCACGTCCTCCGAGCCCGGGGGTGGGGGTGGGGGTCCCTCCGTGCCCGAGAGTCTGGTGGGGCTCATGTGTGTGACAGCCTGTGTTCTGGGCCGAAGTGGGCCCAGGCAGAGCTGGACGGGCCCAGCAGGTGCCCTCCTGGCAGGAACCTTGTGTTTAGGGGCCGTGGGCACTTGGGCCAGAGGCTGCGTCTTGGGAGGCCCTTGGGCCAGGCCGCTGGTGAGGAGGTGGGTGCTGCACAGCGAGAAGCTGGCGGGCGGGCGGGCGGAGGAGGGGGACGGAGGCAAGACACAGGGCAGGGGCGGGGGAGACCTCAGAGTCACCTGTGTCGGCATCCAGCACCCCTTCCCCACCTGCCCCCCGCGGGCATGAGCTCCTGGCCCTGTGGCCTGAGACGCCGTCACTCTGCTGTCTTCTAAGTGATGCACCTTCGTTCCGTGTCCCCCTTCCTGACATGGATTCCTGGACAACAGCACCGGATGTCACAGCAGTGGCAGTTTGGGGTCCCCAGGAAGCAGAGCTGGGGTGCTGGCTCTGCTGGGAGGTGCTTGTGCGCTGGGCCGGGCCGTGCAGAGGGAGGGAGGCGGCAGGGCTGGGCGGAGGGGACGCTGGGCTCACAGAGGCCTCGGTCTGTGGGGAGTCCTGCGGCTGGGATCCCCGTCCCACAGCAGAGAACCGCACCCCCCCCCCCATCGCAGGAACCTCCCGCCCCATCTCAGGGGCCCACCGGCCCCAGCCGCACATGAGGGCCCTGCGGTGGGGGCTGAGGGGCTCCGCTTCCAGCAGGGTGGGGGTCATTCCCTCAGTGCTGCAGGGGTCCTGCAATGCCCGCTGCAGGGCCCACAGCGCCCCTGTTCCCAGGGGTTGTTTTAAATTCTTGCAATTACACCGAGCCTCTTACAATGAAGTCATAGAACTGAAAAGACGGGGGGGGGGGGGGGGGGGGGCAACAACTCGGTACTTTTACTCGGTACTTTTACCTTGGGCATCACAGGTGGGGCTCAGCCGGCCTCCGCTCCG
This sequence comes from Panthera onca, assembly GCF_046562875.1. Lineage (NCBI taxonomy): Eukaryota > Metazoa > Chordata > Mammalia > Carnivora > Felidae > Panthera > Panthera onca. The sequence goes on along the minus strand of NC_138346.1, from coordinate 2,508,490 downwards.
GCCGCCTCACCTGACCCTTGGCTCCGGGCCGAGCGTCCCGCTGTGCGCCAGTGTCGGGTGGGGTGGGGGCGCTGAAAGGACACCCCTGCGGCCGCTTTCCCGGACAGCTGTTCCCCCCCCCCCCCCCCCGCCCCGGAAGGGGCCCTCCGGCCCAGCTGACTTGGGGCCGCGCCTCTGCGCGTCTCCTGCACCCAGGACAGTGCCACCGGGACGCTTTCCGGGCTCGGGGGCGGGAGCTCCGCGGAATGTGCTAGAAAACACCCGCATTTCACATTTTTCTTTGGACCGGCTGTGAGGCTGAGACCCGCGTTCTGCGGGACCGAGGTTGGGAAGGGCGGCTCGAGCCGATCTCCACCGACGAAAAGAAACGAGCCCACAGCAGCGCACACCTCTCACTCTCGGAAAAGGACACCGACGCGCGCCGTGAGTCACTGCACGGCGACGCTTCGCCTTCCCCTCCGGGGGCCTTCCTCCGGGCGCCTTCTCGGGAGGCCCGTCGCCTGGGGTGCGGGTACGTGCGCGCCCACAGGACACTCGCGCCGCCCGCAGCCACGCACGCGCACGTTCCCATCCGGGTCCGCAGCCGCGCACGCGCACGTCCCCGTCGCCGCCCGCAGCCACGCATGCGCACGGTCCCGCGGGGCGCGGAGCCGGCTGTGCTGAGCCCACCCCCGATGGGCGTCGCCCACTGGCCGGCCGCGTGGGCACCGGCCGCTCCCGACTGTGAACCAGCTCCGCGAGTTTCCCACTTTTCATTAAGCGGTGCTGCAGTGAGCATCTCTGGACACAGAACCTTTTCTGTAATTAGATTTATGTCCTTGGGACACATTTCCCAGAAGTGAAATTACCGGATGGAGGCACGGCCGTTTGGAAGGTTCTTAACAAAAATGTTCACGTCTGTCTCTAGCCGTGACCGTCCCGCCAACGATGGCTCTGTGACTCGCTGGTGTCCACGCACCGTCCCCGGCATCTAATGGATTGAGTCGTTTAAATATATACACCCTCCAAAGAGTGCTTCTCTCCCAGTGACTTTTTAGATGACTCACACGGGTTACTAGTTTTCTGTGTATCGAACAATTGTGTCGTACCTTCTGTGACTTGTCCGTGGCTTTTAAGAATTGAGTTTTGCCCAGGGGACACCTCATTCTCCTTTCTCAGACCCTGGGAATCTGCTATTCAGCCTCCCCAATGCGTACATCCAGTTTTCATTCAAGTCTTGAGCTGAGATCGCATCGGAGACGCCCCCCCTTCCCCCGTTAGCAATATATTGTGGGAAGTAGTTAAGAGTGCGGGTGTAGTTTCCGCTAAAAACTGAAAACAAGCCAGTTTCTAATTACACCCCAGGAGCTTCCTCTACACCGTGGGGACACAGAGGACCTGAGGGGCCACCTGCCCCCTGAGGCTGCGTGAGGTCAAAGGTCCTGCCCTGGTTCAAGGCCGTCTCTGCCTGACTCTCCCTTCCCAACATGGGATCCGGGAAGCTTTAGCTGGGAAGGGGCAGGGCGGGAGGGAAGTTCCCAGGGCAGGGACGGTGGCCCTGCTCTGTGTCCCTGGAGGCTCCCAAGGACCACAGGTCCCACCTGTACCTGGTCCGCATCCAGCCCACCCTGGGTGCCTGGGAGGGGCTCCACACGCTGGGCCCCAGGCCGGGGGAGATGGGAAGGGCCTCCTCCCAGCTGGGCTTGTCCAGAGGTGAACTGGACCACCAGGTGGGGGAGAGACCCTCGTCACCAGAGGCTGGAGTTGAGAGGCATCTGGTTCTGAACGGGCGCTAGGAAGGAGGGTGAGGCCAGAACGCTCCATCCAGGAGGCTCGGCTTTCTGATCAGATTGTACCGAGGATGCTGGGCGGGGGCAGAAGAGAGAATCCCGACACCCATCCCTTTCCCCCTGGGTGGGCCGGGTATGCGTGCCAGGGGAGATCGGAGGCCGGAATGCTGCGGCACATGGTCCAGGGGGCAGGAGAGTCCACCACGAGGATGACCTGGCCCTGAATGTCCCTCGTGCCGCGCGGACAAGGCCCGGTGCAGACACCTCAGTAAGTGGTGCTGGTGCGGCCCGTCCTGCTCCAAAGTCACTGTGGTCTGGGAGTCACAGTGTGGCCTGGGACACAGATGTCATTGATTAGATCGAGGGGCCCGGCATCAAAGTAGCCCTGAATTTGGATCCTCCCCCTGTCACCGGCTGTGCGAGCTTAGGCAAAGTGAGCTGAGCCTCAGTTTCTTCGGGTGTGAGTGGGTGTGAGAACACTCCCCATGGACTCGTGTGGGTTTAGACTTTAGCAGAGTTAACGCAGGGCCTCACACGTGAGCACTCGCTAGGGTGGGGCCACCGCCACCAAGGTCCCCGCTACCGCCTGGCCCCCGTGCTGGGTGTCGCCCCCAGCCACAGCCATCCAGGAGCCTGCTCTCTGTTAGGAGAAATTACGCCTTCGTTTCCTAACTCCGTCTATTTGGATCTTACACGTTTCAGTGAGGCCGTGTGGGTGGTCCCGTCTACAGCAGGACGGGGCTGGAGGACGTACTGACCCCTCCAGTGCCGCTCACCCGTGGGCCAGACTGCCCACAAAGCCACGTTCTGCCGTGTGCTCGGAACGCAATCGAGCAGTCTCGGCGTCTCCCTCGGGAACACGTCTGGCTTGGCAGACCTAAGCCGTTGGGTATGTTCCTCCCGGGCTGTTTGCACGCGGTGAGCTCACCAGATCAGTGACAGCACCGGCCGTCAGCGTCTCGTGGATGGCGGGCACGCCCGGGTGGCACGAGGACCTTGGGTGGCCAGCACACGGACATGCCTCCCTACGTCACACTCAGCAGAAGCATGTTCCTCTGACATGTGTCTATTTGTGTGGTTTCAAGCCAACGTCCAGGGCACGATCAGAGCAAACCTTAATGCTGTGGGAACCTTCTCTCCTTCCTACTAAGCTCGGCTTGGACGAAAACTGTCTTCTGGTTCTAGACAGAGTAAGAATGGATTCAAAGGAAATTGGATGGTCATTGGTCTGTGGATTCTAAGTTCCTCTGCATCAGCCGCCGTGGCCTCTCGGGGCTGGCTGGTGTGGTGTTGGTGCCGGCTGGCGGCTTGTGTCTCTGATTCCCTTTCAGTGGCCTGGTCAGCAGCTCCTGCCCCTGAGTCTGTGAGAGTCAACGCCTCTCATCATTTAGACGCTTTTTCCTTCCTCTCTACGACATCCTCTAGACCCCGCTGTGACATCTCTTTGAAATGTCTTTTTGTGTTTCTGTAACAATTTGCCTAACATACTCCATGGGTATCGGGGCTCCGAGTGAGCAGACCTCGTGTTTCAGGACTGTCCTCATCCTGCACCATTTTCGTTTTGACGTCCCCAGGCCCCGGTGCCACGATGTCCCTCCTGTGCCTGGCTTGTGTGGCAGAGAGGCTGTTTCTGTCAGTAACTATTCTCCCCGTGTTCTGTCAAAACAGAGCATCGGAACCCGCTGGGCACACGTTCACTGGCTGTGCAGACTACACGTCCCAGCTTCCCCCACAGCCACGTGTGGCCACGTTATGGCTGGAGGTTTAAGCACAAAACGTGTGTGCAGAGTGAGTCTGGTAAATGTCAGAGAGGAGGCCTTCTGGGTTCTGGGGCAGGCCCTGGCAGGCCGGGTGAGGCCCTGGGAGGTCCTGGGAGGCCCGATGAGGCCCTAGGAGGCCCCATGAGGGGTGAGGGATAATCCCAGCCAGCAGGGACAGGACTTCTAGGACACTTTAGTGCAGTTAGCCTGGCCCTCCTTGGTCTTTAAGGATGTATATTTGTCAAGGTGTATATGTTGGGGGGGATAGAATATATTTCCGTTTAACACCTTTTGAACCTGTTTGTACCTTCTGGGTATCTAGACACATGTGAGTCTCCATCTGAACAGTGGCCACAGGCCGTGCAAATGTCCGCGGAGGGCTGGGTCGATGCCTACTGCCCGGCCGTGCAGGCATTTTGGCGTTGTCACCCGGAAGCACTTTGTGGTGCGTGCAACAGCCGATTGCCAGCAGTCGGTGAGTCTCCAAGGGGCCTTCGCTTTGAACTTCAACGCTACGGCAGCCCGAAGTCCCAACTGTTCACCAGGGATTCCAGCTGACTTCAAAGGCTGACTGAACTCAGGTTGGTACCAAGAATGTGTTGGGGAAACGTGACACCCGCAACCTGCACCCAGGGGTCAGCAGAACAAATGGGTCCTCACAGCTTCCAATAATCAGATTTAAAAGCCCTTGGGGTGCCTGGGTGGCTCAGTCGGTTGGGCGTCTGACTTCGGCTCAGGTCGTGATCTCACGGTTTTTGAGTTCGAGCCCCACATCGGGCTCTGTGCTGACAGCTCGGAGCCTGGAGCCTGCTTCGGATTCTGTGTCTCCCTCTCTCTCTCTCTCTCTCGGCCCCTCCCCTGCTCATGCTCTGCCTCTCTCGCCTTTAAAAATAAACACTGAAAAATTTTTTTAAAAGACAGGGCGCCTGGGTGGCTCAGTCAGTTAAGTGTCCGACTTTGGCTCAGGTCATGATCTCATGGTTCGTGGGTTCCAGCCCCGCGTTGGGCTATGTGCTGACAGCTTGGAGCCTGGAACCTGCTTCCGATTCTGTGTCTCCCTCTCTCTCTGCTCCTGCCCCACTCACACTCTGCCTCTCTGTCTCTCAAAAATAAAAACAAATATTAAATTTTTTAAAAAAGACCTGAGTATTTAAATTATAACACAATTTAGTTGTAAATCCCAGCTTACATTTTCAAATGCTCAACTATCAAAGGACTTTTAAGCAGTAGGAGAAACTGAGGAAGTTGCACCCGCTTTAGGTTCTGTGCGTAAATCCCAACACTTGTACGGATCAAAATGCCACACTCCTATCCAGTGTTAAAAACTGGAACTTTCACTGCTTCCAAGAAATAAAAGATGTTCCTTTTACATTTCAACCAACAAAATAGTTTAATCTGCCAAAGGGTTTAAATAGGAATGTTAAATGCATTTTAAAATTAAAAATCAAGTCTTGTTTATGTAAACTATTTAATTCTACCACCCTTGAATTCTTGGTTGAAAGATTTAGTATTGGGATGCTGAATGGAAAGTCTTTTAATCTGTAACTTGGGCCTTTGAGTGTTTACTTTTTCTGAAAGGTGTTGGGGCTAGAAGCTTGGTAATAATTGCTTACCTACTGCCTATGTAAACACCCTGAAACGTCTCGTTTGTGGAGAAGGAATGGTGAAAAGCATCACTGTCCCTGAAATAGTGGGCCCTGTGGTCATGCTTGCGTCCAAGGGGCCTTTCCCGGGGCTGGAGCCACAGACTGAAGGGCACGGTGGGGTCCGCGAGCGGCCGGTTTCTTCCACAAGTACATTGCAAGGGGAATTAAGAAGGAGATGAGCCCACAGGTCAGAGACGTAAGGGACACACCTGTCAAATGCCATGTGAGGTCCTTGTGTGAATCCTGATGAAGACAAACCGAGTGTGAAAAGCAAACAAACAAGAAAACCAGTGACACACCTGGGGAAATCTGTGTCGGCTGGATCTTGGCTGTTAAGGAACCGCCAATTTTTAGAGCATGATACCGTATTATGTCACGTTTAAGGAAAAAGTCTTCATCTCTAAGAGATGTCCACGGAAACGTGTGCAGATGGTTCATAGGCCATCTGGGCTTTGCTTGTGAGGAGGGGCTCAGACCACACGCACCTGGACCGGGACGGGGTGGGGGGGGATGTTGTTCACAGCCGCCGAAACAGGCAGAGGGGCACGGTGGCATCTCGGACTGTTTCCATTAACAGGAGAGAGGAAAGAATCCCCAGGTGAGAAGATACTTGAAATTCAGAACCGACCAGGGATTAGCACCAAAATATATTTTAAAACTCTACTTCTCATCTCTGATAACCAACAGGTAAATGGGCCAAGAGGACTGAGCCCCAGAAACATTCATTCCACCCTGTTTGTTGAGTTACTAGTAGGTTTTAATCTCTGGGGAGATAGGAGTGACCGTAGCAGGTGCAAAGCTTATACTCTAGTGGGGGGGACAGACAGGCCAACAGAAGCAGGACCACGTCGGTGAGCCTGCCCAGCATCCAGCCTTGGGAGGGTCAGCCTGGCTCCCATGCTGGGGAGGCTAAGGGGAAGGGGGCTCAAGGGACCGGCGTGGAGAAGGGGGCTGGGTCGGGAGGTAGTTGAGTGAATTACAGGCACATCCTGAAGGCAAAGCTGTCGGGATTTGAGAGAAACCAAACGAAGCCAGAGGCGGGTGTGGTGTGGGCAGCCTGCATGGCCCTTGCCTCCCGGGGTGCGGTTGTGGGCCAGCCTCCCGGCTGGCTTCGAGTGATGGCTGACAGAGGCGGGGAAGTGACAGCACCTCACCTGTGACATCAGGTTAGAGAAGGCCTGTGGCGGCCTTCGGGTGCGCTCTCAGGGTCTCCCTGCCTCACCTGCCTCTCCTGCGCTGGGGCTGGCAGCTGCCAGGTCGCAGCCGCCCGGCCGGGTGGTCGGTGCAGCGGGCGAAGGGGGCCTGCCCACCACCGGGGTGTGTGCTTGGAGGCGGGTCCCCCACGTGAGCCCTACCGACAGCGTGGCTGCACCTGCAGAAGGGACCTCAGGCCACAGGCCTCCCATGGAGCTGTGCCCAGGTTCCTGCCCCCAGACGCGGGCTGGTGAGAGTCAGGGAGACCCTGAAGCAGGCTGACAACCCACGGGGGGGGGGGAGTGGCCCCAGCTGTCCTCAGGGGGCCCAAGAGGCCGGCCTCCACCCACCCCCCATCCCGACTCATCAGTCACTGAGCACGGGGGCCCGGAAGTGGGGTGGTCACTCGGGGGAGGCAACATGCTGCTGGGGGACGTGTGGCTGGGTCTGCAGACTCGCCCCCTCTGGGGAGGCGCCTGCCGGCCGGGGGGAGGCGGCCAGATATCTCAGGGAATGGTAGGAGGGCATTTAAAGCGAAGATCTGCCCACGGGACCGGCCCGAACGGGCAAAGGGCGACAGGTCCGAGCGTCTGGGTCCCAGGGGTCGCCCGCGGGGGCTGCCGGCGATTCCCGTCCCACGATGGGGGAGCCCGGGGCAGGGGTGGGCGGGCCAGAGAGGACGCGAGCACACGGCAGAAACCAGAGATGCTGTTTTATTTACACCACGAGAGCAACAAGCTGTCTGATGAGGTACAAAACACTGGACTCCGGGTGGAGTGGAGTCGGCAGTCAGAGGAGGGGACACGGCCGTCGGTGAAAACCCGCCCACACGGAACAGAACGAGAATGAGAAAACCGGGAACAGAATCTCCAACTCCACGGAGCAAAAAGAAAGAAACGACCACTGGAAGGTCCAGACGATCGGAGGGAACGGATTACGTTACAGAAGAAAACGGGAGGCTGCCGCGGCGAGGACCCGGCCCGGAGCGCGCCGACGGGCCACACGCGGGCCGCGGCGGCGCCGCAGCGCTGTGCAAGCTCTTGGGCAAACGGGGTCAGCCCCCCTTGTGTATATTATAATACGGGTCATTCTCATCAACTGGGAAAGAGCGCCTCCCCCGCGGGGCACACACACCGAAAACCCCAACAAACAAAAGTGTCCGCCTGCTGGTTCCTCCGGGCGCAGACTTGCCGTCACGTCGGACGAGGCGAGCCGGGCCGGGGACGAGCTCCGCGTCGTGGCGAGGAAGAAAGGGTCTCCTCTCCATGCAAAGGAGGGTCTGAGCCCGCGGCGCTCACACAGGTCACGACTCTTGGCTTAAAGTGACATCTTGGCCACGCGTGGTCTACAAGTAACTAGAAAGTCACCACAGCTGTGCGGAAAGGGGCTCTCCGGGGCTGTGCACCGTCACCGTCGGCGGCCACTGGGCCGGCCGGAGGGCAGCGCGCGCGCCTGGCCCTGTGCAAGATCCAAGGAACAAACAAAACAAAGCGAGGCAAATGCCTCCAAGTCAACGGAAGAGAGACGGGCAGTTCACCTCGAATTCTGTGTAGTTTCCCTAAAACAACTGTTTCCACATAAATACAATAAACTCTATTATTGGCATGTCACAAGTGCTAGATAAACTTTGTTTCTTAATATGACAAATGTTTAAGTAGTCCTTTTTTCTTTTTCTTACAATAAAAAGTACAATTTCTTAAGAATAGGTTCAGTAAGACGCAAACGTTCCCCCCCTCCCCCCCACCGACTCTCCTTCAAGGTTTCGTTTTACAGAAAAACTCCCATCTGTCAAATCTGCAAATGTCGTGAGAGGGGAACGAAAAGGCATTTTCCTCTTCCCCAAAGCTGCCGAGTCTGGCGTGCAAAATCTGTGTACGATATAGACATGCCGGCTTCACAGTCCATGCAACCTCCAGGTGTAGGAACTTAAAAAAATAGATTCATATATGTTTATATATATATTTATATATGTATCAATGCCCATAAAACACGTGGGCCCGAAAGTCTACAAAAAGAATGGAATGAGCACGTGGCTGTGACCAGCGAAGGAGGAATGTTCTGATCGAAAATTAAAACCGACAAACTCTGCCGCCCTGGCTTCCGTGCGGAGCAGCACCCGGCGGTCCTTCCTCTGGAAACGGGTGTTCGAAAGTAAGTGGAGAAAAACCGAGACACTCTGACAAAGCGGCCCTCCGGAGCCGGGCGGCCGCCTGCTGGTGGGGCTCGGGCACGCCGGGGCGCGGCGGGAGCCGAAAGGGCGGGCGCCACGCGTCCCCGGCAGCATCGTGGGGAGTCCCGCGGGGGGACCTAAAGTGCTCGCTCGCTGACCCCCGGCCGGTGCCCCCGAGGCCTTGGCAAAGGAAGAAAAAGGCTAAATTAGGCGCAAGGACCGGAGAGGGGAGATGGGAGGCGCCCCCCACCCCCCTCGGCGCGGGGGTCCTGCAGACCCTGGCGGCTGGCGGCGGGGAAGGGCCGAGTGTGTCTTCAAAGAAAAGAAAAGGCTACACGGTAATGCTTTAAGCACATCTGTGGGGCTGGGGCGCGCGGACACAGCAGCCGCGCCCCCCAGGCCTCTCTGCCGAGGGGTCTCCCCGCAGGAGACGGGGAGCAAGCCCCCCCTCGGACGGCTCCCTGACCCAGTCACTGTAAAAAGCGTGAGATGACCTCTTCCTCTCCGAGAGCCGGGGCCGGCCGGTGGCGGGGGGGGGGGGGCCCGCGGGCCGCGTGGAGCAGGGCCCCGGTTGGCCACGGGCCGCTCTGCACCGGCCCGGATGGCCGAGCTGGCTCCCGCGCACCGGCTCCTCCCGCCAAGGTGGGCTGGGCCCCGCAGCAAGGAGGGGCCGGCGGGAGGGGGTGCAGTCACACCTGCCCCAAGACCTTTCTGTCCTACTCTCAGGCCGCCGTCCTGGACCTGACCACCAACGTCCCCGTGACCGAGCCAACCTAAGAATCTGGATTCGCTCGGTCAGGAGTCCGCCTGCGTCAGTGTCTCAGAAGCTACCCTGTGAATGCGACCAGACTCCGAAACGTGGCTTGGGGCTCCCTCCTGACGGGAGCGCCGTGCCCGAACTCTCCCCGCGGCTCTGAACTCACTACATGCTTTGGAATGAAACTGGTGTCTTCAAGTGCTGAAAAATAAGTTACCAGTAAAAAGTGACGGTCAGTTACTGTCCAAGACAAAAAGAGCAAAGACTGGCTGCCCTGGTCAGGAATCTGTGCTGTCCCTGCAGGCTCGCCAGGCGGCGGGGGGCCCCTAGGCTCCCGCAGCCACAGGCTCCAAAATCCGGGGCCTGCTGCTTTCGGCCGGCCCCCGGCCGTGTGGCCGCGGCGGAAAAACCCAGAACAGGTGTGGGCCTCACTCCGGCCCCATGCATTTTGCTGACATGCTTTAAAAGGTCTTTGGAAAACTGAATTTAAAATCCTATCCTGACAACGTGGCCAGGCAAGTTGAAACAGGAGTTTCATGAGTGCTGACGGCCCGAGGCGTCTGGCAAGTGACCCTGCGATCCTCCCCGCGCGGCTGCCGAGGGGAAAACACAGCACCCCCTGTAACACTACCGGTGTGGAGGGAAGAAAAGCCCCTCGCTAATGGGCGCAGCCGTGGGGGGCGGGGCTGGGACAGCCAGTCACCGCCAGGAGCCTGCACGCCAACCCCCCCACCTCGAGCTCACTTTCTGAAAACAAACCGAGGGCAGTTCCGTGCACCGCAGCAAACTGCTCGCTGTACGAAAATAAACAACAATGAAAATAATAATAAAAAAAAAAAACCTTTAAAAGTTTAAAAAAAAAATGTACAAGCAGGAATTTAGAAAGAAAAAAGGTTTAGACATTATTACCATTCAGGAAACTGCTAAATGGTGAGAACAAAATGTAAAATTCACAAAACAATGCTTATTCAGGATCTCCTTGTGGAAAATTCATACAAAAATCAACAGCAAATGTCTATCCTTTGCTATAAAAACTCATTAGGTAAATATGTGCGAGGAGGCTCGGACCAGGAGGGTCCCGTCCGGAAAGAGCGGGAAGGACAGCTCACACCCGAAGGCAGCCGTCCAGTGGCGGACTCGTTGGCGATCTGGAAGCTATCCAATCTGGAATTCAAAAATACGTGAGTTTCAAACTAGATCCCTTTCCGTAAGCACCTTGATGTCTAGTCCACACGTCATTCATTCGCCAGGGACCTTTACGACCTGCATTTATTATATATATATACTTTTTCTATAAATGCATTATAAATATTTTATCAAGATTTCATAAGAATCAAGTTTCTTAGCTTGGAATACATTGGAATATATATTATACATATATATATTTATTTATACCTAAAACTTAAGCAATACTTCATGCTACTTGCTTTTAATGAAAAGCATTCCGATCCTAACACTGGAAGTGAGCCTAGGACATGCTTCACAACCAAATGGAGATGCTCAATTGTTAAATGACGTACGAGAAAAGAACACTTTGGATTCATTTAAAATTTGTCGGACTTCAAAACCCCCAACAGTATTTGCCACTTTGCTGGAACTACCTGCACGTCTCTTAAACAGCGCTAAAGCAAAACAGGGGCCACGGGACGGCAGCCCCCCCCGCCCCAGCAGCGCCCCCCTCCCCTGGCCAGCACGCAGCGGCCTCGGGGCGCGTGGGCCACCCCCCCTCCCCCGCCAGGCCCGAAACTGTCCCACCGATTCCTGCTGTTTATTTTTTCTTAAGGCATTGTTCCTCAGACTTCAGAAAACCCAGCCACAAAAATCCATCAGAGCAATAAAAAAAAAGGCACAAACTCGCATCTTCCGATGGCTTTGAGAGAGCAAAGCCGGGTCCCGCAGGCTCACGTTCCTGCGCGTGTCCACTCCGCCCCCCCGCCCGGCCGCAGACCCCGCCGCTGCGGGCCACGGAGGCGGCCGGGGCCTAGAGAACGTTCTCGTTAAAGAAAAAAAGAAGCTACGGGATGAGTTGAGTGGTTTCCACGGAGACTGTGGAATTGTGGGTGGTAATCAACAGTAAGCACCAGTTTTAATCGAGTCCGTTTTGTGTTATCAGATCTTTGATTTCCGTTTTCCTTCCCTCGTGGCGTCGAAGTGGGCGGCTGTGCCGCGAGCCGCACGGGCCTCCCTCCTCCGCGGCTTCCCTCCGGGAGCCGAGAGCCTGGCCGCGTGTGTGTCCGTGTGTCTGCGCGGCCGGCGTCTGTCCCGGTTCCGCGCAATGCTGCCCGCCCGGGGGGGGCCCGGGGGCCGGGCAGGGAGGGCTCCCCGCTGCCGCTCAAGCCCTGGCCAGAGATCGCGGGCAGGCCGCAGAGAAACAGGAGCTGTTCTTGGCGGAGCTTCAAGACAGGGACAAACAGACAAGAGAACCGCAGCTCCGGGGGAGGCTACAGGGGCAGCTCCTCTTCCATGGGCTCCTCGTCAGGTCTGCGGCGGCACCCCGGGGGGAGCAGGGGTGCGGCGGGCACGGCAGAGGGAGAGAGAAGCGGGGAGGGTCAGGGGGGGGTGCCCACCTGCTTCGGGGCGTCTCCCGCACCCGCGCCCTCCTGCTGCCCGTTCCGGGCTCCCTGTGCCCCTGCCCCCCAAGGGCGGTCGTGGCGGGCCCCCCGCTCCCGAGTGAAGGGTCTCCAAGTGCTTCTCCGGGTCTTTGGCGCCGTTAAGAGCTAGCCGTGCGCGTGGGGACCCCTGCCCTCCACCCCTCCGGGGCAGGCCCGGTGCATAAGGCAGGGCCTGCGGGAGAAACCGCGCGCCTCAGACACAAGGGCCGAGTCTGGGGCGGTGTGCAGAAGGGGGCACCGTTCCCGGAAGGGCCCGCCGGGCCAGGGCGGAGGCGCTCACCTCTTCTCCGCGGGCTTCACGCCCACGGACAGCGAGGCCATGGCGGTGACAGTCTCGGCTTCCTCGTTCTCGCACTTCTGGGCCTCTACCAGAGAGTGTCCCACCGTGGAGCAGAGGCGCGGCAGGGAGCGCCAGTACTGGCCTGGGGCAAGGGAAGAGCTGTTACCGGGAATCACCCGCCTTCCCGGGGTCTCGAGCCGCACTCCTCCCGGGCGCCTTGAAGAGCACCTCTCTCGGGGGACAGAAGCCGGGGTACCCCCTGGCTCACAAACGCTGGGCTCCCCCACACTGCCAGCCAAGTCCTCGGGAGTGGGGCCTCCCCCCCGACTCGGGCACTGCCCTTGCGAAGGGGCCTCCCACACAGACCCTCTGAGATGGGCGGGGGGCGGTGGGCCTAAGGGAGCCCCTCAGCGTTTGTTGGCAGACACGGGCTTCCCAGCAGGGAGGCTGGCGGGGACCCAGTGTCTGCGCAGGGAGCGCAGGGCGTAGCCTGCCCGCAAGACAGTCCGGGTGATATGGGTCAGCCCGTGCCCCCGGGAGGTTCCTGCTGAGCGCTGGCCCAGGCAACTCACTGTGGATTTCTATGACTTTCTCCATGGACCGGACAGCGTTAGCATTGGGTCTCTGCTGCAGAACCTTTTCCGGGAGAGGATCAAGCTAGAAAAAAAAATCGAAACACACTGTGAATACAGATATAGCCCCATGTGTGTTGAAGCGGGACGCTCAAAGTCAGCACCTCTTTGCTGAGCGTACTTGCTAACAGAGAAGAGGAAAAACCCAAACATACCTTTGCTATTTACTATACGATTTTTGTTTCAAAAATTTTTTTTAACGTCTATTTATTTTTGAGACACAGAGAGACAGAGCATGGGCAGGGGAGGGGCAGAGAGAGAGGGAGACACAGAATCCGAAACAGGCTTCAGGCTCTGAGCCGTCGGCACGGAGCCCGACGCGGGGCTCGAGCTCACGGACTATGAGATCGCGACCTGAGCCAAAGTCGGCTGCTTAACCGACTGAGCCACCCAGGCGCCCCTATACGATTTTTGTTTTAAACAAAGGTAGATTTTTTTCCTTACGAATCGTAAGATCAAGACCTGAGCTGAAGTCGGACACCTGCCCCTAGATTTATTTTCTTTAGGGTAATTTTTGTAGGAGACCGTCTGGTCTACTTGTGAGTTGCTGCGTCGGGAGGCACCGTGTCGACGAGCGGCTGGTGTACAAGACCTGGGGCCTCCTGGGACACTGCACCACAGGCTCATCAGTAGGGGAAAGCATGGCTACTTTTCGGAAATACTGCTTTCGTGTCCCTAGTCTTACAAAGAATGCCTGAATGCCCCATTGACGATGTTCTTCCAAAACTGGGGAAGAGGTAAAAGGAAGAAAAGTGAACAGAATCTCTCAGAGGGGAGGGACCTTTTGCTGCAAGATTTTCCTCCAGTGCAGGCAGCAGAAGGTAATCAGGAAAGAAACACAAGACAACCAGAGGGGCCACAGGGCAGACTGGAGCGTCCCCAACATGACAACCAAGCACGCTGGTTCAAATGCATCACGAAAACACAAAAGTAATTCTAAAAAACTTTAAAGGATTAGACAAGCCTTTAAAATGCAGGGAGATGCGCTGGATTCCAGAAGGAAGCAGAACCTGCCCAGGGCAGTCACACGTCCTGGGACAGCCCCCCAACCCCCCGAAGATGAGCTGGCCTCACGTGGACAACTGCAGAGCAGGACTTGGTTCTTGGCCTTGGCTCTGTGGAGAAGGGACACAGTCCCCCTGAGAATCAGCCCGGTTTACAGGCCGCTGCTTGCAGTGCTCAGGTGCCTGGCAGAGCAGCCGCAGACCCTCTTGTGAGGACCGCGTCCCCAAAGCAGGCTGCCGACCAGGAATGCCAGCTCAGTTCCTTGAGTGCCCAGTCAAAACATCGTAAGACAGAGGTCAGCCAGCATGGACTGGGGTCAGGAGAACAAGCTCTCTCGCCCATCACTCTCCAGCAGAGGGCACCAGGCTCCTTGGGGAAATGGGGGATTTTCCAAGGTTGGCGCAGGGCAGGGCTGAGAAGGGCCTGGTGGTCTCGAGGGACCAGATGGCAGGTGGTGCCGACAGGATGTGCACGAGGCCCATCGGGAGGGAGGCACACAGGGGGTACTGAACTTCACACAGAGCATGAACGTGTCCAGGAGTCCGTACCGATGGAAAAAGCGATTGAACAAATCGATGGGGGGTGGGGAGGAGACATGTTCCTGAAGAGGGATTTCAATAACTTCTGCACAAGCCCCCTCTCCAAGACGTGGAGTGTCACACCTTCCCATGTGTCCCCTCGAGTGTGAGTTGAGCCCCTCTTCCCGACATCCACCACAGAGCACGTGTGGAAGTGGAGAAAGGGGACTTCACACAAGGCTCAAGGTTCACTTCGGCAGAGATAAGGCCCGGGGAAGGCACTGTCCCGGACAGAAGCAGGGGGGCACCTGACCCCGCGGTCTTCCTCCCCTGTCCAATCGTAAGGAAAAACCAGGCAAACGTCAATTGAAGGACATTCTACACAACACCTGAGTAGCATTCTTCGATTGCCGAAAATTGTCAACGTTTCAAAAATGACAACCAAGGGAAGCTTGAGAGGCCCCCACAGCCCAGAGGGGGTGAGGACAGGGCATGGCCGGTCGCACGGTGGGGTCCCGCACGGAGCCCGATGTGGGAGGGGCGGTCGTGGGAAGGCGAGCGAATGCTGGGCGTGTTTGGGCATGAGCAGTGCCGTCCAGGGTTGGCTCCCAGGCTGAGGTCAGACGGGCCGAGAGGAAACCGTGCGAGGGGTCAGCTATCCAGGATTAAAGGTCTAGTAAAAAAACCACAGGTTTATGTCCTCAAAGACCGCACTTCTTGAAATGATCAGTTTTAAACTATGCAGTAAGTAGGTTTAAGATGCGTTAAAAGTAAGATACTGCTCCTGAAATCTTTATTGTACTATATGCTAACTCACTTGGATGTGAATTAAAAAACAAATACTCGGAAGATAAAGGTGACTTTTATAGTAACAAAAATAAGAAAGACACTAACATAGGATTACTCACCGGGAGGATTTGAAAGAGAGCCAAACAGAACTTCTAGCAATGAAAACGTAACAGCAGAAATTGGCAACTCGGATCAGAGAAAGAGAAACCTGATAACCTGGAAGCAACAGCGGAGGGGGTGGCCTGAATGCACCAGGGACGAGGGGAGCGGGCAGAGGGGGAAGGGCTCCGTTCATCTGCTCAGTGTCCAGGGGGTGGGGAGGGGTCGTCAGGGGCGCCCACGGCCGAGGCGTCTCCAGGACTGACTGACGGGAAGGATCCCCCGTCCAGAAGGGGGGATGAGACCCGAGCAGGAAGAATCATTCGAGACACCCACCCCTGTGCACACCAGTGAGGCTGTGCGACGTCCGAGACCAGCAGAGAGCTCTGATAGCAGCTGGAGAACACGGTGTTCAAAGGAGCCGGTGAGCCAGGCACTGGCTGCTTCGCGGCAAAGAGAGCAACGGGACAGGGTGTGATTGTTTCAATGTGCCGAGAAAGTGACGGCCAACCCAGAGCGGCACCCCTGCTCACTCACGCGTGAGGGTAAAATCACGCCTTTAATAAAAGCAGGCAAACGGGGGAAGGTGACGGCCGTGTCCTTCTCCGGGGAAACGTAAGGGGCGTGCTCGTGCTGAAGGCACAGTGGTCCCAGGTGACGGTGTGAGAAGCGAGAAGAAATGAGCAAAGAACGTGAATGCAGGAAAGGCCACAGAAACAGGGACCACAGAAAACCACGGTAATGGTGCCATCCTGGCGAAGCTAAAGGAAAAGCAAGCAAGAGGCATGAGCTGCCGGTCAGGGATTGCACGTGACCCGCACGTGACCCGGGAGGGGGCTGGAGGGGGGGCTCCCAACAGAGCAAGTAAACACGCAGGGCACCAGGCACAGGTCAGTTACGGGAGGCATGTAGCTTTTCTGTACAACCACGTCCAACAGGGTGTCGTTTAGTCCACGGCCCCGCCTGGGTCCGGGGGGCGGGGGGGAGGGAAGAGGCCACTGACCACATCACGGGTACGTGTTAGTGTGTGTAAGGATCACCACTGGAAACCACAACCAGCTGTGTAGCCCTCCTACGCAGCGGGGACAGATGCGACGCGGGGAGCCCCCCGTCAGGTCGTCACGGCGGGAGGAGGCCAGAAGCCGTTGGTGAGAAAGTGCTGCGGAAACTGGGGGAGCGCAGGGCAGGGCGAGATGTGGACGCGAGTGTGGAAAACGCGGCAGAGCAACAAAGGACGTTTAAGGACCAGAGTCTCCACTTAAAGGCCACACCTCGGACTGGCTATAAAAATCAGAATGAAATCCAGCCCTTATGCTGAGAGAGGAGGGGGCTGGAAGACAGGAGGAGAGACAGACAAGCCAGAGCAGGAGCCTCAGGACACGGTCAGTGGTCCACACCACGTGCGTGAGCGGGAAACCGTGGCTGGACATAAAGGAGGGCTCTACGGAGTGATACAACTTTCAATTAATTCACCGAAAGGACAGGACTTAAAATTTGTACACATTTGGCGAAATTTGCTCAACACATAGGACGTGAATGTCGCCAGAACCAAAATGGGTGGACAGAGGCGCGCCGTGGGAGGAGAGGGTGGCCCATCTTCCTTAGAAAGAGCAGGCAGAAGTCGACAGAGAAAACCAAATGTGGACGCTACAACAGGCCTGGAGGAGAGGACAGAGCCCTGGGAGACGGGCGGAGGACGCGTGCTCCTTCCAACACACCGGGAGCGTCCTCGCAGACGGACCGCACTCCGGCCGTGGAGCGAGCGTCCCCGCAGCCATACCTCCTGCTCCTGCCACTGCATGAGCCGGAAGAAACTGGTAACAGACGAGAGCTGCGAGCCTTTAGGTTTGGAAATTCGAACAAACAAAAACCCCCACACCCACCAATCACGGGTCAAAGAAGTCATCGACAGAACTCAGGAAATGCTCAGAAATAAACAGTAATCAAAGCGGCACGTATCCGTCTGAGGCACACGCAGGTCAGAAAAAGCAGGTGCTCAGTTTAAGAGGTGAGCGACAGGACAGAGCAGGCCCGGACAAAGACGTGAAGAAAACACACAGAAAAGGGGCAGAAACATATTCTGGAAAAGAAAAAGGACACTGGAGCTGAAAGCTGATTTTCTGAAACAACTTAAATGGACGGGTCGTGGCGGGACTGGGCGAGGCCGCCGCCCAGGCACAGACGCGGAGCCGGGAGGTGAGGGGGCCACGGCTGGGGTGCCACAGGCAAGAAGAAACCTGGCTGAGGTGGATGAATCTGCTACGACGTGACCTCCCGGCACTAACTCAAGAAGGGACAGAAGTGACGCAGTCAGTCACCTAGAACCTTCCTGCAAAGGAAACCCAGGGCGCAGGAGAGCCCTCCAGGCAAGAGATTACTCTGATCCTGCACTCGCTCTTCCGGAGGACAGAAAAGAGGACGATGCCTAAGTGTCCATCTGTCCACCCACCCATCCATCCGTCCAGCTGACCACCCGTCCAATCCCCTGTCCATCCGTCCGTCTTGCCATCCACGCACCCCACCCATCCGTCCAATCTCCCCCTCTACGAATAAGCAGGAAAACTCCAGCCTAGTAGAAAACTGGGCAAGAGCCATGAGCTTCACCAGAGAAGAAAGCACGGGCTGCCAACAGGTCCCCGAGGACAGGCTTGGAACCGGCAGGTGATGAGGAAACGGCCCACCCTGCCCGGGGTGCCGTTCGCCCCTCAGGCGGGCAGAGGTCGAACGTCAGAATGCCGAGTGCCGCTGAGGCCCCGCGCGGGGACTTGGCGGGAAGCTTCGACCCGCGACAGCCTGGTGGGTGCCAGGTGGGGAGATGTGGAATCAGAGCCACAGCGGGACGGTCCCCCCAGCCGCTCCCCCCTGGCCGGGCCCCCGTGTGCGGACAGCAGCGTCCCCGCGGGCAGCCTGCTCGGCCAGGTCCTGTGTGGACGGCGGTGAGGGGCGGAGCCCGGGCTCCAGGCACCGGGTTCGGGTTTTCACAGCCGCGCAGCCCTGACTGTCCTGCCCGACTCCAGTATCGTCAGAAACTTCGATCTCCCTCCCGCTTTTAAGAGAAAAATGGTTTCAGAAACCCAACTCATTCCGTTAAGTCTCACTCTGACGCAGAGGGCTGCATCAGGGCGAGGAAGTCGTGACTGGCTCGGCTCGGGGTGGGGGGCTCCTCACGGCCAGTCTCCGGGGCCGGCTGGCCCTCCAGGGGCTTACGTCACCCTCCCCTCACAACAGCCTCTGCCACCGTCCCCTCCAAGCGCTGCGGTGCGCGTGTCCCTGCGTCGTCCCCACTGCGTTCCCGTGGCGGCTCCCTGTCTCGGGCACCCCAGGGGATCAGCCTGTGGCTCGACTGCGGCCTGGGGCTCGCTCTCCGTCCCAGCTCCTGGCGAAGGCTTCTGGAAGGTGAGGTGTCTGCGTGCTTGCATGAGGAGCACATGGGGAGGACGCGTTCACCCCCCCCCCCCCCCCCGCCCCGTGCTGGCCACCTTGTCCCTTCTCTGTCATGAAGTTACGCGAAATTCAAGGGAAAGATCCCGAGAAACCTCGGGGCAAAGCACCGCCCGCGTCCTGGGCTTGCACAGAAGCCCGAGGGGACGCCCCTGGGGAGAGTGGGCGGCTCCTGTGGGGTCTCCGGGAGGAAAGGGGTAAAGGGACAGAAGGGAAGCAAGGGGACAACGCAGCATGTCGCCGGCGGCACGTGGTTTGTTCCCGTGACGACTGGCGGAGAGCTGCAAGGCCGGCGCGAGGCCGTGCTGAGGGGCAGAGGGTGCCGGCCCGGAGCATCGCCCTGCAGGCTGGCCCCTGGTCAGCTGGGCCCCGAGCAGCCACCCAGCAGCACCCGGCACCTGGCTCTGTTCCGGGGCCGGAGATGCGAGGCTGCCTGCCTCCAGCCTTGGCGTGGCGAAAAAGGGCCGGGAAACGGGAGGAACTTTAGGACTCAGAGTGTTACCCCCTGACCAGTTGGGATTTTGTTCTTTCATTTACTATTTGCGGGGCGGCCCGCTAAGTGCGAACCGCTGTTCTACAAACCCGGGCTACGTCGGTGAACAAAGCACACAGCACCCATCCCCCAGCCTTAGGGTGCCATCCTAGTGATGGGGAGAGACCGCCAGGTGAGCCAGAGCCTTACTGGAGGAGTAGATCCAACAGAGAGCAGAGTCGCGGGACACAGGGTGTGGTGGGGGGACTGCCGTGTCCATGCAGTGGCCAGGGTGGTCCTGGGCAGGTGCCCTCTGAGCAAAGACCAGGAAGAAGCCGGGAGGGTGGAGCCATGGCGCCCTGGGGACGTGACAGGCGTGGCCGGGCAGGGGGAGGGGGCAGAGTGGTGGAGGGGAGGGCAGGGCAGGCTGGTGCGGGGGTGGGTTGTCCTGTCCACCCTCGGGGCAGCAGTGACCTTTCTGGAGACGGGGCCAGGTGGGGGTGCAGGCATCGGGAGGCTGAGGTGGGGAGCAGAGAAATGGGTGGTGGAACCCCCCCCCCCAACAGAAAGGCCGTCCAACACGAGCAGAGGGAGGGCGGCCCTGCCCCCCACGTGCCAGACTCACTGAGTCCCCGGGCCTTTGTGTCGCTCAGCCGGGGAGACGTGTCACTGAGCTCCAAAGCCTCGTGCTCGCACTGTGGGCCTCCTCTGGGAGACGGCTCTTTTGGGGGGGAGCAGATGGGCCGGCTGTAGACAGGAGACCCCCAAAGCCGCCCTGATGCCTGGGTCCGGAACACTTCAGAAGCACACCTTAAGCTTAGTCTTTAAAATGCTGGCCTCAGCACAAGTGAGCAGGAAAACACTCCGTGTCCCACTCTGAGGATGACAAACGTCTGGCCCTTGCAGACCGTTCTTGGTCTGATGACAGCTGTTCAGGGCTTCAGCTCCTGAGTCTCGTTAGGAGGGGAAAGCCTTTTTCTGCTCCACAGTCTGGAAGTGCCGCTCAAGAACCAACAGGTTCCGATGTCCTGAGAAAATGGTGCTCAAGACGTCCTGGCAGAACTTGGGTCGTTGCTCGTGCTTTTCCTCACGTGGGAAGATCTGCGTCGGCCGGGAGAACTTCCACGACAGAGGCGCCGGGGCCTGTCCACGGGTGCGCCCGTCCCGTCCACACTGGGAGCCTTTCTCCGGCCCGCACCGGGCCGCCAGAGGCCTTGCGCAGCCACCCGGCCAGGGCCCCGGCCGCGTGGGTCAGCTTGGCAGCCTTCTGGCCCTCGCGGTCTCCTTCCCGCTTCTGAGTCCAGACTGCCAGCACCCAGCAGGCACGCCAGGCCTCCTTCCTGCCAGAGGATGTCACAGGGGGCCCACCTGTAGCTCTGACCCCCACACCAGGCCCTGGCTGTTCTGCCGGCCCCTCCCGGGCCCAGCTCCCCATAGCAGTGCGCCCGCCTCTCTGTCCCCCGAGTGCAGTGGGTCCCTTCTCTTGAGGGAGACTCCAGCCTCCTTGGCCTCAGCAGCGCTGCTCCCCAAGAACAGATTTCAGTCTTCATCCTTCCAAGGACACAGGCACCCTGACCATGCCCCAGGGGGCTCCCTGCCGACCGCCTCCAGAGGGGCCTTCAGGGGCCCTGGGTCGCTCCCTGGTCACTCTTTGAGGCTAAAGGGAGTCACGTGCCAGTGGCATCCTCAGCCAGATCCCTGCTGTCCCCGAGCACGTCCACAGCTGCTCACGGCTGGGGCCCAGGGGGAACGCTCCCCACGGCTGTCCCCAACTGTGGCTGTTTTGGGGGTCACCTGAGAAGTCAGTGGTGGTTCCTCGGCCGTGCTGAGCGTGGGGAGGGCTGCTGTCTGCCCGCTCGGGCTGGGCAGCCGTGGTGCGTGGAACCGTGGCAGGGGCGCGGCCACAACTCTCTAACCGTCTCTGTCAGCGGCCTTTTCCATAGCTCTTCCGGGGAAAACACAAAGGCTTGTAGAACACGAGGGGCTGGTTTCCAGCAAAGTTTTTGAAATGCAAACACAAGCCACAGGAGGACTAAGAACTACAAATCACGATTCCTTTTGAGAAAATTGGTCAAGGGCTCAGACACACAGCCAGCACCGCCTCCGCTAACCCACAGCCCGGGTGAGGTGGGCTCCCCACGTCTCGTCTACACAGCGGGCGGCAGGGCCCGGCAGTGGGGCTCGGGGAGCTTAGTGGGCTCTGGATGGTGCCTGCGGGGGCTGGGGGGACCACGTGTCAGGCTCGGGCAGCGGCCCCATCGTCCTGGGGAAGCAGTGGCTACGGGCTCAGGGCGTCCCCGTGCCTGCAACGTCGCGGAGCCTTCTCTAACAGCTGCTGGTGGCCCCCTCCCCAGGCACGTGCGGGGCAGCCCCCTGGGGGTCCCTCCAGCCGTGCGGAGGACCCGGTCCCGTGTCCTGGGACTGACCCCGGAGAGCTCCCCCGTCTCCCCTCTCCCCGCACCCTCGCCCCACCTTCCGTCTGGCTCTGTCCTCGTAGCTGCGGCTCCTCCTGGAAGAGGGGGAGTCGTTGAAAATAGCACCCCCCGAAGGTGAGCCCCGTGAACAGTGTTTCTTGCTGGCAGGGCCACAGTGGGAGCGTGGCGGTCAGTAACGGAACCTGCTGGACAGGCAGTTCACGGGCCCTGCTCAGCCGCCACCCCGGGAGCGGAACCAGGCAGCCTGCGACCGCGTGGACCCTCATCCTCGTTCTACAAAGGGGGCCAGGGAGGGTCAGCCTGTCACCACACGCCCTTCATCCCACTGTCACGATGATGGGGCGAGGAGGGCACTCTGTGCCAGGGCAGGTACAGCTCTCCCCACTTATAGAGCACGGCGCGGGCCCGCCCTTCCAAACGTTGGTCAGCGGGCGACTCGTCACCCTGGCCCCGGTGCACACAATCTGAGATCCTGTGTCCCCCACAAGCGTCTGCTGGCCCCCCCAAATGGTCACTGCGGGCCTGAGGGGGACTGACAGGGAGCGTGAACACGTGTGTGAGGGCGTGTGCAGGTGAGGGTGCACGTGAGAGAATGAAGACTGGCTGTCAGGCTGTCACTGTCTCCCCGTCCCTGTCCCTGTGTGTCTCTGTCCCCATCTCTGTGCCTCTGTCTCTCCTGGTCTCCCTATCTGTCTGTTCCCATCTCTGTGTCTCTCCGTGTCCCCATCTCTCACTCGCAATTGTTGTGACCACTGGGAGCGGTCGCACCGGCTCCTTTCCTAAGCGTGAGGGTGCAACGAGGGGCCAGATCCCCCCACACCTTCCTCAACGCCGGTCTCACCTGATCCCCCAGCATTCTCCACCGATCTTGGACGTGGGCCGAGCGGCAGTACATAACTTTGAAATACCCCATGATTAAGCAGAAATTGCCCAAAAAACCCTACCCTTGTGGGGGCCCGTGCCCCGGGCCCCTCACTGCTGCAAGTCAGACCGGAGGCCTCGGTGCCCACCTGCTGGGCTCCCCGCATGTCTGCCTACACCGCTTGCTCTATGATACTTATGCGGCACATTCAAATGATTTTCCATTGTCAACTGTCACCGGTGGTTGCGAAAACCTAAAGCTGGAGCCATCACGTAAAACGGCTCTCAGGAGCAAGGCCGGACTTCAGATGGCCGTCGCCCGGTGGCCCAGGGGACGGTCCGACCGCTTGTCTGCAGGCCGCGGCGGCTGCGTGCCAAACTGTCCCACGCGCGGAGCATCAGCCCGGAAAGCCCGCAGGGAGGAGGAGCGGGGCTCGGTGCAACTTCCTTGCGGGAGAAAGACTTTCAAGAGACCTCGATACAACTAGTGCTTAAGGAAAACGTCTTCTTCGTAGAAGGGAAACGCCCAGGGAACGGGACCAGGCCCGGGCTTTATCGTTGTGTAAAGCGACTAGCTGTAACAATCGACAAGCTTCAGGATGGTCTGAGTATATTGCTCAGCTGTTCTTAAACTCTAGCACACAGTCTGGGGGCGCGGCTGCTTTCTGTGAAGAAAGGGTGGTGACGTGTGGACACGTTAAAAAGCAGGCCCGTCTTTTACTCCAGAACAGCCCAGCGCATTGCTAACAACCTGACCGGAAAGGAGGTCTGCCACCAAGCTCCGTGGTCTACACAGCACGCGTGACAAAAGGCTGTCAGGAGAACACAGAGCCCCCTGAAGCCCACCGCCCACGCCCCACCGCTGGCCACGGCCCGGGCGCCACGGGGCACGTGGAAGCAAGTCCTTCCGGGAGCTGGGTGCCGGTGACTCTGGCTCCTGGTCCTACTCACCCTGGTGCCCCTGGTGGCGAGGGTCTAGACCCTGCTCCTCCAGACCCTGAGCCCGGCCATCCAGGGCTGCTGGGCAGGAAGCACGGGAGGGTCTCCACCACTGCGGTCCTAGGACAGCCCCCTGGGCCAGCGCCCTCCTCCGGGTGTGTGGGCCCAGGACCGAGACGCTGTGGTTCTCCTCCCTGCTGCCACACCCCCCAGGGTCACCTGCCTTCCTCTCCTTGCTGGCCACCTCACCCAGAGGACACACACAGGGCTGCCCGAGGATCGAACCCCCGACAGGCCGTGCTCACACGTGACCCTGAGCTCGCGTGGCTACAACTAGGCCTTGGGGTTCAGACCTCACGTTTGCCTCCAAACGTCATCCTGTCAGCCCCGTCCACCCCGAGCCTGGAGGGGCACAGGCCACACGTCTCACCCTGCCGTGTCCACAGCGTGCTGCTGACGGCTCACCCAAGTCAAATGGAACAATACTGACCGCCAGTGGCCGGAGGACAGAGCCCTGCATTCTGTCACTGGAGACCTGTCTGCGCTCTGTTGTCCCACCGCGTCCCGTGGGATGCAAATTTCACAAGCGCCCTCAAGTGCCTGCTTGAGCCCCACTCTGCACCTTCCACTGGAGCCCTCCTCAAATGCCGTGCGGGCCCTGTTGCCCGCTGCGTGATCCCGACGGGGGTCTAGGAGGGCAGACGTGCAGTGGGCCAGAGCCCGCTCTGGGAGACGTACCTGCTGGCGGAGCCCTAACTGGCTCAAGCTCCCAGGCTGAGACGCGGCGTCCACAGCACAAGAAAGGGGCCTCGACAGGGGCCTTCCTGGGCCAGGCAGAGGCGGCCCCACACGGGGGAACCGGCCGGTACTCCGCACAGCACCACCCTCTCCCTGGGCTTCTGGGCCTCCCGACAGAGGGCTCAGTGGAACGGGAGGGGCGCCCTCCCCACCAGGGCCTGCTTGACTGGAGCCCGGAGCAGAGCCCGACAGCCCCAGGGGCCGTCTCCGCCTGGGCCTCCCGCCCCAATCCTCCGGGCCACCCTGCCTTCCAGATCTTCTTGGGAGCGCCCACGAGTGGCCCGGGGATCAGGCACCACTCCGGTCAGGCGGAGTCCTGAGCCGTGCGTCCTCCAGCCGCAGTTCGGGGCCTTGCCACTCAGGCTCCTCTGCCTCCAGGTGAGCCGGGGGAGGGAGACCCACGCGGGGACGGCGGCGTCCCCACGGACGCCCAGGGAATCCGCCCGGCTGGAGCGCGTCCTCGCAGCAGACCCGTGGGTCGCCTCCGGACGTCCCCCACGTGGGCCCTGTGTCTGGTGAGCCTGGGCCCCCGGCCCCTCCCTGCTGGAGGTCGGGCCTGTGATCTAGGGAGCCCCGCCTGTGCTCCCCAGACACCGGCCGGCTGGCCTCAGACCGCGCAGTGATGCCACAGTGAGCGACGAGAACAAGCAGTGCCGTGAGGGACCGGAACCCGCCCCGCGCTCCTCCGAGGCGGTCAGGACACAGGCGTGTGACCCCACGTCCAAAGGCCCGCGGAGGGCTTTGAAACTTCAGGAAGAGCACATTTCGGGAAACCACAGTGGGAACTACAGACCAGTTTCGGGTCACACTTCAGCCGCTGCAGGAGGCACTTGCCCGCCCGCCCTCCGTCCACCCACGGCTGGGCAGCTCTCCCCACCTGCGGCCCCAGCCGGGCAGGGGCAGCCTGGCCCAGCATCGCCCTGGGACACAGCGCTCCCGGGGACACTCTCCCCTGAGCCCTGAGAAGCTCCCTCTCCGGTCCAGACCCTCCGAGCTCAGCTGTGCAAGCCAGCATCCCCCTGACTTTGTCCCGTGGCCTGGGTGGGGACAGGGCCCCAAGTCTGGGTGTTGCCGGGACCCCGTGCCCCAGTCTGCAAACCTGCACGGTGACGCTGCCCCCAGAATTTACCTTCGAACCCCTCTGAGAAGGGACTGTCCACGGAGGAAGTGGGGAGATGAGAAAACCCACACACAGAGGCGGTACCTTTACAACACAGGACCCCAAGCCACCTTTACAGAGAAAAGGGTTCTGGGTAGCCCTTCAGCTCCCACCCTTCCAGCCATGACCAGGGCACTGTGCAAGTGTGCAGCGGTCCTGCTACGGGGTGCGGGGGGGGTGGGTGGGCGGACATGACCCCCGCCTGAGTACAGATGCGCCAGAGCCCACAGGTCCGAGCCCCGAGCCTGTGCACAGAGCAGCCGCGGATGCCCTGCGCCTCCTACCTCGTTGCCCAGCAAAGCAGAAACACATGCTTCCGAGGCGTCGCAGATGGCCGTGAGGTCGTGGCCCCCCTCCAGGGCCAGAACAATCCGGCCGCCAGCCAGGCCCATCAGCTGCTTCGTCAGGTACCCGAAACCTGCAACAGGAAATGGGAGGCGTGAGCGGAGGGCGAGGGCGGGCCGCGGATCAAAGCACCCAGAGACGCATTACATCACGTTACAGAGACCCAGGGGGCTGGCGCTCCGAAACACATAATAGAAGCCAGGTCTGATTGTAATAAATTCATTGAGGAATTTCGGTTTGGGATTCTGTTTGATCTGTTCGAGAGTAGGAATTACGGTTTGGTGCTTTGATTTTATAATGTCGCAAATCATCTCGTTTGGGGGAAAGGAAGGAGCCCCCGGAGGAGCCCCTCGGTTGTCGGGCTGGGGCCACAGAAGAGGCACCAAGAATGTGCCCCTGAGGCTGTGTCCCGGGAGCCTCGGGGCCAGGGAGAGGCGCAGGGGTCTGGTCGGCCGGTGTGCTGGGCACACGCGTGTGCACGTACAGTCACGGGCACACGCGCCATGGTGCGGGCCCCTCCCGGACTCACACACCACGTCTGGCGTGTCTGGATTTCATCAGGAGCCACAGCATGCCCTCTGCACCCACCTCCCCTCCCGCCAGCAGAAAACGCACGACGGGTAGTGGTGATGACCGTCCTCACCGGCATGTTCTGATGTTTATTAGAGCTGGCGAAAGCCGTGCCGCCCTCAGCGGCCCCGTCACAGGCCGCCATCAGCGGCCCGGGCCCAACGCTGGGCCACGACCTCCCAGAGCCTCGGCTACATCTCTGACGGGAACGGTGATGGGGCCCCGAGGCTGCCCGGAGGGCCACAGGCGCCTCAGCCTTTACTGCACTTTCTACAAAGGGAAGGTCTGGGGCAAGCCTGAGTCGGGCAAGTCCGTGGGTCCGTGGGCACCGTTCTTCCAGCAGCACTTGCTCATTCTGTGTCTCTGCGTCACGTTTTGGTAATTTTTGCAGTATTTCTAACTTGTTCATCATCGTCACGTTTGTCATGGCGATCGGTGGCCATAACTCCCGCAAAGCCAGCAATAAAATAACTTCTAATTAAGGCACATACGTGGTTTTAGACGTGACACTATCGCACGCCGAACAGCCTACACGGTAGTGTAAACTAACTTTTATCTCCAACGGGAAACCCAAACGTTCCCCGGCCTTGCTCTGTCGTGGAGGCCTGGGCCTGAACCCACGTGGTCTCCAAGGGGAGCCTGTAAGTGGAGAAGCTCAGAACACGGCCAGCAGCAGGCTGGCCACGCACGGAGGGACGCTGGGCGTGATGCTACGCTTGGCCCTCTGCCCGGTCGGCGTGTGGGCCCCCGGGCCCCGAGCCGGCATCAGGGAGGGCTCTGAGGTCTCTGCTGGGGCACGGTCCCCGCGAGGGCCACCCTGTGCATCCACCGTTTGCCCTGTGTTCTTGGGGGCGGCAGGCACGGTAACATTTTTGGTAAGATGTAACACGGACAGCTTCCTCCTATCGTTGCTAAAGGGGAGGCTTGAAATGCAGAGCACGCCTAACCGTAAAAACAGCAGAATCCAGACTGTGTTCCTGGGCGATCTGCAGACCCGACTTACATCTGGCGGAGAGGTTGTAGCCGCCGAGTGGCGTGGGGTGGCCCTCCACGGCGTCGAAGCCTGAAGACACGAGCACCACGTCTGGGGCGAACTCGCTGGCGATGGGCATGACCACGGTTCTGCGAAGGGCAGGAGAAGGCGACACTGGGTTAGCTGAGGGGGCACGGCCGGGAGGAGACTGGCCCATCTCCCACCCGGGTCAGCAGAATAAGGGCTCCGCACGGGGGCTGGGATCGGAGGACTCGCACCCAGAAGGTGATCACGGCTCATTTCACAGCACCCTCAAAGCCTGAACCACTAAGCCCCGACGTGAATGCCCAGGGAAGCCACCACACAGGGGTTCTGGAGGAGGCTGGTTGATTATGTTGGGGGACCTATAACCCCCGCAGCACCAGCCACCCAGACTGCTAAAGATCTTCCCCATGCCTCATTTTCAGTTCCCTGTGGGTGCGGTCTCGCTCCTGTAGGTGGGGGTGCCTCTGTTCCCCCCATCTCCCTTCACGTGCCCCGGATTCAAGACAGGCACAGTCACCGACTGCCCCCGGCACCAGGGACCCACAGCTGTGGGGCTGAGAGGACAGGGAGCCCCCGAGCAGCCCTGGCCCGGAGGGGGGCCCCGCTCGCTCCTGCACGCCAGCCACAAGCGACTGGATGGCCGGCAGGCACACGGGCGGGGGTGCTCAGTGGGTTAATCGGACACCTGGGATCTTTACGGGGACACCAGATAAGCACATTTAAGAGAACGGACGGGCTAAAGGTGTAAACACCCACCGAGAGGTCCAGTGGTTTAGTTACATTAGGGAAATGAGGAAAACGGCCCCATGAACAGTGGAAAAAACACTTAACACAAAACAACCACTCGCATGTGGTCTAATGACACCCGCCCAGCTACAACGGAGGACGTGTCACAACAGGAAGCTATGTGACTTCATCCGCCACTTAAGCTTGCTCTATTCGATTCTGAATCCATCACCAGACTTCCCGGGTCTCCCTCCTCCCTCTGGGCGAGGCGGACCCAGGGGCCGGGGGCCTGGAGCAGGCTGGGTGCGCCTCCACGGAACTCGTCACCTGGGTTCCCCCAGGGTCGTGCATGCCGGACCACATTTGTGCTGCACCAAAGGCCACTTCCTGTCCTGCACCTTCCAAAGGCCCACAGGCCCCACTGCTCATCTCGGACTCTCAACTCAGTCAAACGGGTCTCCGGAGGCCCACCCGGGCCCTTCTCACGCCTGCTCAGCGGGAACACCACGGCCAGAGGGCAGCAGGGCTGGTGGGAGAGCCTCCAGTCTCTCATGCTTTGTGTTATAAAATAAAATTTGCCACGAAATGCGCCACTTAAGTCAGCAAAGTCAACTCCATAAGGCACCAGCTTGGGCCAGCAGAACCAAAAATGAACTGCTTCTCCGTTCGGGAACAACTCTCAGACGTGATCGCGTTGAGACGTCCCTCTGACCTCAGGCAGCGGAAGTGACGAAAACCTCAGCGCGCGAGGTTAAGACCCGCAGGACGCGCACGGGCCGGTGCCGGAAGACCCAGAGAGCGAGCCCGTCCGAGAGGAGGGCGTCTGTGATGTGGGAGGAGCCCCCGGGCTTCCCTCTGATCACGTCAGGCACCGAGAGAGTCCGCCACTGACTTCACCCCAGGCCCTTGGCCGGCCCGGGAGCCCGCTTCTGGGACCTCCCACTGGGCAGGCCCAGAAGATCAGGGCTGGCTTTGGAGGCTCTCGCGGCTTCTACTTTTCTTTCCTCTGAGGCCGGGCCCCGTTCGTACAGCTGTGTCCGGACCGCCTCAGCCACGGGCTGGTGAGGGCAGCTTCCAGCAGGGTCGGCGCCGTGGGGTCCGTCCGTCAGGGGTTGCAGGGCACCGCATGTGAGTCTGGACCAGCAGGTGTTCCCGCCCAGGGCCCGAGAGGAAACGGAGTCTTTGGGCCACGGGGCCTGTTGCCACCACCCGACACGGCCCCGGTCGTGCGAAAACAGCCCCAGCCACACGGGAACACATGCGCGTGGCCTGTTCCACTCAAACTTAAAAAGACACGAGGTGGGATTTGGCCCACGTCCGCTTCAGACTCTGCCGCGATGACGTTGCTAGCATCCTTCACACCAGACACCGGCCCTGGATTTGAGCACCTTTCTCTGTGCCCGCTGGGACGCTGCAGCACAAGCCCTCAGATTCCGTGAACGCAACGTGCAAACCGCAGTCTTTACACAAACCGTCCGCTTCAGCACACGCGCCACGGCTGGGGTTCGGCGCCCTGCCACGGAGGCCGGAGGCGAGGAGGTCCCGGTGCTCGTCCCGTGTCCACGTCACGACCAGGGACGCACTCCGCCTTCCCACCCACACAGGACGGTCCCCTCTGAGGACCCGGGTCGCCCGCGGTGGCTCTCGGCGGCCCCAGGCCGATCGACACCTGCCTGCCGGCGGCTTTCGCTGAACTTTGTCTTCAGGCAGAACAGTCTCAGCCACGTGCCTGGCTCATCTTGGCGATGAGAACCACGGACGTTTTCTGTAGATGCCGGCTCGTTCACAAAGGGCTCCAGCAGCCGTTTTGAAGCCAGCGCGTGTTGTGGGCCTCGCTCTCTGCTCTGAAGGACTGCTGAGCTATTTTGTTCCTAATCCCCCCGCCACAAAGTTAACAAGAACAGCACGGGAGGAAGTTAATACCAAGACAGCGCCCGGCGCCCACGCTGGCTGTGTGGCATCACTGAAAAGCCAGTGAAAAACAAGACGCGAAACAGGCTGACCCCACGTGTCTGTGTGGGTGTGGGGGGCACAGGCCCATTGGCCACGCGCAAGCGTGGGCAGCTGATGTACGAGCACGCACTCTCGCTTTACTTCCGGCTTTGGAGCCCCACAGGTTGTGATCTCAATCACCTGCCAAAGCCACGAAAACCAGGCGTGGTGAGTGCCAGGCGGGCGCACGGTGGGTCTCCAGGCCGGTTTTCGGTAGGTAGGCCCTGGGAGAGGTCACTTCCACTCCACGGGACTCTGCTTCTCGGCCTCTAGGAAAGGAGCCGGATGTGCCCTCCTGACGGTCCCATCGGCCTTCTAGAACCCCCACGTCATCATCCCATCCAGGACCCTCGTGCAAAACATCTATGTTTCACGGTGTTGCAAAGAAAATGGGAATCTGGCCTCAGCTTTCAGAGCCACACCGCCGGGTCCCATGGCCCCAGAGCCCCCTCGGCATGGCCTGGCCCTGGGGGCTGGAGCTCAGATGGAGCAGTGCTGAGTGACAGAGCCTGGCGCCTCACTGCACGCTCGCCCCGAGCGCACCCCACAGGAGGCCCTGGCACGCTGCCCGCTCCCTTCCCGAGGCCTCGGCAGGGCCGAGGCCGGCACCCACCCTGAAGCCTGAGGCTCACCGGCCACTCTGCGCCCGCCAGCTGGCGCACACGTCTGTCCGTGTCCGCACCGCGGATCTCCGCAGAGGACGGCTGCGTGCCCAGGATAGGCGCAAGCTGGCGTGGTGGGGTAGCGTGAACTCGATCTGCTACCGTGGGGGACGCTCGCTCCCAGTCCCGGCTGCCTTGTGGGAGCGACAGCCAGGAGGATTTACGGGCACTTACACCTAACAGAAACGTTCCTCGTAAGCCACCCCGTGACGTCTGGTTACGCAAGGCGTATAAACTCGCCACCTGCAAACCCCACAGGGGAGTCCACGTGCAGTAACCGATTCTGCCCTTGGTTCCTGCTTCTGGCAGGAAATGGCCTTTCTGGTTTGTCCCTCAACCAGGGCCCCACGCAAAACCCACCAAACTCGCGGTGGTCACGAGCCTCGGGCCAGGGGCGCTGCCTCCACCTGTGCCCGAGAGCACCTGGGGAGCTGGGGGGTGGCCTCCATGTGCCCCAGGAGCCTGGTCCACACCACCGACCCACACACCTCCCCCGTCACGTGGCACCCGAGGGCTCTCGCGACAACACCTTCTGCTCTGTCCTCGTCGCGTATTTTGGGTTCGGTCCTGTAGTTAAAGGTCTGCAGCCAGAGTTGACGTGAGTGGGAGCCGCCTGACGGACACACAACAGCTGTTGCTGAATCGCCCGAACCGGTTTCACGGGAGCTCGGTGCCCTGGGTGTCTGATGACACGATTTTAACAGCCATGGCATTTTGGTAACTGAAAATTCCTACTGTTGGATGCTGTGCACATCCTTGCCGTGAGGGCTGGCGTGTCTGCTCTGACATCTGGATTTGCCACCACCTGCACGCTGGGCCTGGCCTCTGGGGCTTCGGGGCGTCAGGGCTCCATGTTTTGAGAGCCACCGAGATCTGTCATTTTCACCAAGGTCACCCGGAACGCGGCTGGAGTGCCTGCCCATCCAGTATTCGAACGCTGCTGGGAGTCAGGGTCAGAGCAACGGTAACAACGGGAACCACGGGCTCTGGCCTGGCTGTCCCTGACAGTCACGTCCACGGCTGCGTCCTGCTCCTTCCACTCCACAGGCACCGCGGCCAGCAAGAGTGAGTGGGTGGCTAGGGCAAAGCTGGACACTGAGGCCGGGCCCTCACCCGCCCCCTTCTCCTCAACACCTCCAGCTCTGCAACCCCGCCGACTTCCAGGCTCCCTGCGCTCTGTGAACCCAGACTCTGCCCTCAGGAGGTGGGGATGTTCCTCCACTCCCCCTGCTGCCTCCTCAGAGGGCGGGGAGGTCACCTTGCTCTGAGCCCCG
Source organism: Panthera onca (assembly GCF_046562875.1). Taxonomy (NCBI): domain Eukaryota; kingdom Metazoa; phylum Chordata; class Mammalia; order Carnivora; family Felidae; genus Panthera; species Panthera onca. The sequence goes on along the minus strand of NC_138346.1, from coordinate 2,476,567 downwards.
CCCCTCCCTGCTGCTCTTGTCTGGCTGTCATTTGCAAAGTGGGGCACCCAGCTCTGCTGGCTTCTCTACACCCTTCACCATCCAGGGCCTTGCCAACACAGTGCCCGTCCCTCGCTGCCCACGGCCCCACTGCCACCGTCGTCTCCAGTTGTGCTCGGGCTCCTCAAGGCTGTTGGGCCCTGACGTGCTCCCAGCTCTGTCCTGACACGCTCCCCGAGGCTGCCCTGCTCCGACGTGCTCCCCATGGGTGGTCCACCCCGACAGACGGGCTCCCAGTTCTACGTCCCGTCCCGATGTGCTCTCAGCTCTGTCCTGCTCCTCTCCTGGGGCCTGTCCCCGGGCCTGCACTCTTGGCCACCTGCACCCATCTCAGCGCTCCCCTGCAACTCCCCAGCACGGCGCACCCCTGGGCACGAGCAGCAGAGGCGGTGGGGCTGCTGAGGACGCCACATGGACCCACAGCCGGCCTGAGGAGCAGGTCTCTGCCGGGCTGCGCATGACAGTTCCGTCCCCTCAGGCACCGCGGCCCAGGCCTCTCCCAGCTGCCCCCCTCTTCCTGCCGCAAAGCCAACCTCGGTCTCTGGCTCAGTACCCTTGTGCTCTCTCCCGGGTTCCCGCCTCGCTCTGGGCAGGACCCTGGCTTCACCCCGGCACCCGACTCCGAGCCACAAGTATGAGCTGACCGCTCTGTGGCCGAGTCCTCATCGGGGCTCCCGCAGCACAGCCGTGGAACACTCAGACCCGCCGTGTTGGTCACCTGGTCAGAGCCCCTGACACGCTTGACCGATGGGGCCATGGTCCCGGCCCCCAGAGGTGGCCCCCGACACAGGCAGGTCTGTGTTGGGAGGTGTGCTCCCGCGGGGATGCCCCGGCGAGCAGGTGCCCGAGTACGGCTGTCACTGCACCCGCCTGCGAGCCCCACAGCCTAGGGGCTCTGCTGTCCCGGTTCTGCCCCGCCCTCGAGGGCGGGCACCAGGGCTGGCTCAACGTGACCTGCCACGTTCCGCTTCTAAGTCACCACGGAACGTCCTCCGGGAAAGTTTCCACACGGGAAGGGGTGTGGACGCCCTCCCAGGGCCATCCCTGCCTCTAGCAAACGAGGTCCGGGGGTTTGGATCCAACGTCTTCACAACAGCGAGGCCTGGACTCTTGGAGCCTCTGTGGACAGACCCGCGCGGTGGGCGCCTCCGAGCTGTGCTCGCCCCCATGGCTAACACGGGAAGCGCCAAGCACATTTCACAACAATAAGTAAAAATTAAAAACGATTTTGTAAAGAATTTTTCGTTGGGAAGAAAAAGGAACAAACTCCCACAAAACAGCTTATGAAGTAACCTAAGCTTATGAAGTAACATAAGCTCCGAGAGCCTCTGTCCTTGGGTCACGCTTGAAAGGTTGGCGAAAAGGACGTGAATCTACCCAGTGGCTCAACTTAAAGGCAAATCGCGACTCGTTAAAAGATTAAAGTTACCACTTCAAAATATCCAGTTTCACTGACATCTCTGATACACTTTATAAAAGCACATTTAAAGCGAAGCTGTGATCTAAAAGCACACGTAATCCCAGTTTCGCTTCCCGAGCGCTGACACCGGATGGCAGGTAGGGGAGGGGTAGGAGAGCGCATCCTCTCCGTCCGCCAGGGCCCTGGCCCCTGCTTCTGCACTTCAAAGCCCGTCTGGCACGGGCTGGTTTGAATTAGGGTTGCCTTTTGTCCTGGAGTCTGAGCCCCAGGAGAAAGTGCCGCCACTTCTGGATTTCATTAGGGGCAATTTTCTTATCTCTTCTTCATCCCAGGCTTGATCTCCTGAAACGCAACGTGGCAGGCCGTGGGTCTGAGTAACAAGGTGCTGCCTCTAAGGCCCGCATTGTCCCCAGGGGCCCCCAGAAAGGGGGAGACGCACAGAAGAAAGGGGAAGACGGATCCTGACCCTTCTTCCCCCAGCCGATCGATGCCCAGGGAACCATAAATTGTAAACTTCAAAGTGCTACTTTACATTGAAATCAATAAAAAAAAAAAAACCAAAACCAAAAAAACCCTGAAACAATTTTCCTTTTCAAAGAGGCTATTTAAGCTTTAAAAAGTTCATTTGATAAGGTATCATCATGTACGCGCTTGGCAGAAGATTAAAACACAACGTCAACAGCAACTCGGAGAGAAAGGTTCATCTTAAAGGCTGGCCCCAGGCAGGCGGCTGGGGGAGGGGGGTGGCCCGCGGCCGGAGGGCCACCTCCCGGTGCTGGGCGTCCCCGTCTCAGGACCAGAGCACCCAGAGCACCCAGTGAGGCTGAAGCCCGGCCGAAAGCAGGGGTGACATGAAGTACAGAGCTGCCCCCACTGCTGCGGCCAGCCCAGCCGAGCACAGCGCCGCCCTCTGCCCGCGGCGTGCCCTGGGGTCCCTAGCAAACCAACGGTCCTCACGGCAGGTGCCCAGACACTTTACTTTCCAAGTGGCCTTCCGAGAGGGCTGGTTCTCGGGCCGAGGGGTGACAAGGTGGCACAGGCGTTCCACGGACGGCAGCAAGGCCCCCACTGCAGGCGCTGCACGGGCTCGATTTTGTGATGTGGATTCTTAACCAGGCACACGGGCAAACTGCCAGATCCCGTACCCACTGGGGGAGTCCCTCTCCCTTAAATTAGGCACGCAATTGTCAAAATTACATTATACCTGATGAGGGGTAGGAAGACACATCAAAATTAAGTCAACGAGATTAAAGGAAAAAGTGACCCGGGGAAATCAGGGCAGAGAAACCAGCTGGGGAGGTGACGGACGCGATCGTAAAAATCAACTTCGTTGCTGGAGAAGCTAACCTGCTGCCTCGACTTAACCAAATTTGAGCCGTTACTTCCGTGAACCACGAGCAGCTGGGAAGGAGCTTCTATCCACACAGCGATGCATCGTGCCAGAGCCAAAAACCGTTCCGAGTCTGGGGAGCGGAACTGTGTTCGGAGACGAGCGCGAGGGGTCCCGTGGCCCCCGTGGGGTCCCCCGGAGCACACGGCGGATGCTACGGCAGAACGTGTTAAGACGTGTCCTCCTACGAAGGCACCCCCGCCAGAGACACACATGCACACGCTCTCGCACCTGCACACGTGCCTACACGCTCACAGCCCTGTGCACGTGGATACACGCACACGCATGTCCACAGAGACACAGGCATCACGCGTACACACGTGTGCTTTATATTTACGGCAGAAGGAGAGCAGGGAATTCGAGAAACAGGCAGGGAGGAAACTTCACAGGGCTCCAATTCCCAGCGCACCGACAGTGTTTTCTAACGACGACCGAGAGACCTAGCACGTTGAACAGCACCCTTCTCCTCACGGGGCCCTGGGGCCCCAGAGCCCCACATTCTGGGGAGAAGGGAGAGGCCGCCACTTAAAACAAGCGGCAGAAAGCCTGCATTGCTGAGGGTCTGTGTTTGGTCGCAGGAACTCCTTCAACCTGGCCCAGATCAAAGGAGAGATCACCATTTCGTGACAAAGCAAACACTCTGTTTAAAGGAACCGTCGCACAGCTCTGTCCTAGCGGGGCAGACGGCGGCCACGCACCTCCCCAGAACCGCAGCAGGGAAGGCGGGACACAGATTCCTGCCTCTCGTTGTCCCACAAGGACTTCACTGGAAGGAAAGCTGGGAGATCATGAAATCTTTCCGAACCAAGCATCCACCTTTCTGAGCCCCACGCTGAGGTCCTCACCCGGGCCTCAGTCACTTCCTTACCGTCAAAACCCAGAAGGGTTCCCGTGTCTCGCTTAAAGCCCAAGATGGACCCGCTGCTGAACAGAGGTGACAAGACAGTCTCAGACTCCAGCTGAGGCTCTGAGAACCAACTAAGAGAAAAGGCTGCTACAGAAATGCCCCCCTGTGTGGGGCCCCTAGGGATGCCAGGGGAGGGGCCTGCCCGAGAGGGGCCTCGGGGTGCGTGTGTGTAGGAAGAGGAAGGTCCAAGAACATCAGTAAAACCGAGCAAGAGCTGGGGACACTGGTGTGGAACCCCCGATTGTCTGACAAGTGCCCTGTGGGACAAGAAGCCGGGACACTTACCTGAAGGCCGCCAAATACTCCGCGTCTCCCATGGGGGGATCGAGGCCACCGGTGAAAGCCATGTTGACGTTGAAGCCCACACCTGGGCCTGTGCCCACCTGAGTGGGAGAGAGAAGCTTGTGTCACAGGCCCTCAACTGGAGGGCACCCGGCCCCGGTGTCACAGGCCTGGGGCTCTTGGCTCAGTGGCCCGGCAGCAAAGCCTGAGTCCTGTGCTCCCCAGCATGTGCTCCCAGGGCCCCTGACACGAGGACCCAACAACGGGGAGAGGGCTCTCGGCCACCTGTGCCTGGAGGGGTGTGGGGCCGCCCTTCTCCCTTGGCCACGGCCCAGCAGTGTCTGAAGGCCTGTGGCTCTGCGGCACAGACACCAACAGAGGCACCGAAATGCGAGTACGAAATGCGAAGGGAGGCTATCCTTCCCTACCTCCTTCCAGGAAATAAGGCCCGGAGTCCGATTAAACTTCTCCCCTGGGTGTCGGGGCCTCTGTGTTCAGAGTGAGGGCAGGCTCTGCTGGGGGCTCGGGAGCCGTGAAGGAGCCTGTGAGCCGCCAATCCCCCCTCCCGTGTGGCCCCGGACAGCTGAGGGGCAGCACGGCGCCCTGCCCAACGGACGGACGAGAGGAATGGGCAGGAGGAAGGGTGCCCGGGCTCTCTCACATCTGCCTACGTTGGAGCCAGACGTGATGGCCAGTCTGTCACTGGAACCGCAGGCCAGATAAAGCCCCCGTGGGCACGTGATGGAATTCAGCCCACGCCTGCCTGCCGTCGCTGGGATGAACGCGAGCAGGGAGGCCTGGCTTGTGCGTGCGCAGGGGCTGTGCACACCTGCCCTCTCACCTGCAGAGCGGCCCGGCACACGGGCGGGTGGGTGGCCCCTGCTCACCTCGTCTGGTGCCCCACTGCCCGGGAAGAAGTTCCCATCGTCATAGCGGTGAAGGGAGATATAGAGGACGTTGGGATCGTTGTAGAAGGCCTGCTGGGTTCCATTTCCGTGGTGCACGTCCTGGGAGGCAGGGAGCAGAGGACCCAGCGCTAGCGGGACGCCTCTGGGCTCCCAGCGTGGCCGGGCGCCTGCGCAGGGCCCCGAGGGAGCAGGGCCCAGGGACAGAAAGTAGAGCCCCAGGCTGCGTCCTCGTCTGCCTCCCTCGCCCTCGGCACCGTGCCACAGCGCAGCTTCCGGCAAGGGGGAAGAGGCCGGCGTTTCAGCCCCACCCAGAGGCCACGGTTTCCCAGACAAAACCGTCCGGCCACTGCCACGTCTGTGAGAAGGGAGCGGACTGCAGCCGTTCTCCTTCGAGCACGTGTGAGGTGTCGGCTCTGTGCCGGACACTGGGGTGCAGCAGGAGGCCATCCCGTGGGGCCGGGAGGGACAGGTGCACACAGCACGGGGGTCCTGGGCCCCAGGCTCGAACAACAAACTGCTTTTTTTTTTTAATTTTTATTTATATTAAAAAAAAATTTGTTTAAGTTTCTTTCTTTCTTTGGAGAAACAGACAGACAGCATGAAGGGGGAGGGTCAGAGGGAGGGAGAGAGGGAGAATCCCAAGTAGGCTCTGTGCTGTCAGTACACAGCCCGGTGTGGGGCTCAAGCCCGCGAAACCACGAGGTCATGACTTCAGCCGAAACTAAGAGCTGGACGCTTAGCTGACGGAGCCGCCGGGGCCCAAACCACTTCTGATCACGATGCCTGCGTGTCAAAAGCACAAAAGTGGGGCAGGGCAGCCAGGCTTCCTCCCAGGCCCGAGGCCATGCACGGCCCGGGTCAGCACTGGAGAGGCCACCAGGATGGGCAGCCGGCTTCACACGTGTGAGAAGCTGTGGGCAAGCCAGTGAGTTTAAAGCCTGGGAACTACTTGGTATCTTTGTTATTTATAACAGTTGTCTGTGAGGAGGGCTTGGGTGGCTCGGTCGGTTGAGCGTCTGACTTCGGCTCGGGTCATGATCTCGCGGTGTGTGGGTTCAAGCCCCGCGTCGGGCTCTGTGCGGACAGCTCGGAGCCCGGAGCCCGCTTCGGATTCTGTCTCCCCCCCTCTCTCTGCCCCTCCCCTGCCCACACTCTGTCTCTGTCTCTCAAAAATAAACATTAAAAAAAGTATGTTAAAAAAAAACGTAAAAGCTATCTGTGCTCACCACAAGCGATGTGGCAGGACAGACACCTGATCCCATCAACCAGAAAGCCACCACAGCTGAGCAGACGTGCACCAAGGCTGCGGGGACGGGAACCTTCCCCACCTGAGGCAGCCCTGCACGTGCGTGTGCCCTTTCCCGTGGGGGCGCACACCCGGGGTCAGCAGCCCTACAACCATTGGCTTCCTCCCGCGTCCTGGCCACGCCTGCGTCGTGGACCGAGGGGATGTTAGCCACGTGGTCACGAACCGCTCCGCACGGAACACCTCGGCAGCACCCCTAACTAATCCTCTGGGAGGAGTGGAGGCCGGGCTCATGGGGACACGGGGACGAGGACCCGAGCACGCTAAGCACGGCCTCTGCCATCTACGCGCCCCTGGCCAGTGCCCGGCACCTGAGAGCTTGCCGGTTTCTGCTGGGCTGGGGTTTGGTGTTTCTTTTCCCAAAGTGGGAAGGAGTCTGTGGCACAAAGGATCATCCCCCCTGGGTATCTATCTGCTTTTCTTCTCCCTTAAAAATTTTATAAAATAAATCATAAATGCCAAACAGAATGAAGGAGGATTAAAAAGTAAACACCGTCCATGTCCATCCCCGGGACAAGCATTTGTGTAACTGCTTTTGGAGCTCAGCCATGACCTACAGCTCTTACACCGCAGTTCACCCCCAAGGCAGTGGGGGCCGGGGGGAGGCGGCAGGCCCGGCAGGAAAACGGGGCAGCGGCTACATGGGCGTAATCACCCAGTTTCCATCAGGAGGGTCTGACACGCACATGCCACGTCTGGCCGTGGGAGAGCCTGGCCCAGGCCCTGCGGTGGACGCGTGAGGTCGAGGCCGGCACCGCCCCCCTGAACCCTCCTCTCCACGAGTTCTTCTGGCCGCTGCCCTCAGTCACGGGCACAGCTCTAGACATTTCAGGAACCGGCTACTGGCAGGACGGGCAGAGGGCACCTATAAAACGGACTCGGAGCAAGTCTGAGCTTTTACTTCCTGCGTCTCTGAGGTAGCTTCCAGGAAGTTAAGGTCCCCAAATGCAAGGTCAACGGAGGGAGAAACGCACACAGGATGCTGTCTGCTCGGGGAAGCAGGGGGGCGCACGGCCCCCAGCCCCTCTCGGGGAAGGGGTCCCACTTACCCAGTCCACGATGAGGGTCTTGCTCACGTCCAGCCGTTGCTGGAGAAGCTTGGCTGCGATGGCTACAGAATTAAAGTAGCAGAACCCCCTGCAGATGAGAGGAGACACGGAGAGGAAACACGGGTTCTCATCCGCCTTTACGCAAGACGCGACGGAACCATCTAGAGCCCTGTGAGATTTGAAGAGGGTGTGGTGAACCCACGGCTCCATTAACTGACACCGCGGAGGCACAGACGGACCCCCACGGGTCTCCCGCACGCGGACCGAGGTGCCCCGGGGTGAGGCACCCCTCTCTCGATGTACCGACACCCCGCCTCCTCCTCCCAGAACCTCGCAGAACGCGCACGGGCCGGCCTCTGCAGGAGCCTGACGGCGCACAGGCACAGAGGTCACAAAGGTTACTTGCTTACTGCACATCTGTCACGTTCTCAGACACGCGACGACGACACAAGAATCGATCCCGTGACTGACTAACCCTGAGAGTCTTCAGGAGGGTGAAAAAGCAAACCAATTCAAGTAAAACTGAAACTCTCCACATCTGCCCCCTCCACCTAAATTACCACAAAGGTGGGGAAACCCAGGGGGCTCCGTTTCTGGAATCCGGGCCAGCCACCTGTAAGCCCTCCCCTGGCCGGGCTGACCCGGGGCTGGGACCCGACCCATGGCTCGTGGGAACACCCGCGGGGCCCACCCAGCACGCTGCTGCCCGTTTCCTTCCAGCCCACGTGGCTCGTACACTTCAGGACACCCAACCACTTAGACCCCAATCAGAACAGGGCCTCCAGGGGAAGGAGGATCTTGCTCCCAAATGCCACGGAGCGTTCTGGGTCATGGCGTCCCCAGGCCACAGGGCTGCTCAGGTGAGGCCGCGCTCCCTGTGCTGCGGGAAGGAGATTCCCTCTCAGACGGCGGTCTGATGCCCTCGCTTCCAGATTTAGAGGACACGGGGCTCCCGCTCGCCTGTCTGCCAGACCCCAGGCTCCTTCACGAGTGTGGGTTTGGCCTGTGGCTCCTCAGCCTGTTCTAGCTGCTCTTGAAGACAGGGTCTGCCTCCGCCTCCCCGCGCTTCCCGGCTTCCCAGCCGTGCTCCGTATGCACGGTCCCCGCTGTGCTGTCCGACCCACCCTACTCTTTGGGGCACAGCCCGGACGTCCCCTCTCTTACCTCCACTGACACCAGCGGCGTCAGGGCCCTTCCCTCCCACATCCCACGAGATGGCATCACGGCGAACCCACCCCCAGGCACCAAGGCACTCGGTACACGACTGGTGAGGCCCAGGGTCCGGTCCCCGTGACTCTGCCCCAGGTGGGTCCCCACCTGCCACCGACTCTCCCAGGTAAACCTGGGGCAATCTGCGTGCCGCGCCCGCTACCTCGGCCAGCGCCTCAGATGTGTGCATGGTCAGAGGCACCCCTAGCCCCAAACGGAGTCCAGACCTAGCTGGCCCCTGTGGTCACGACCTTGAAACGTCAGTCTCATTGGTATCAAACCACAAGCAGGTCAGCTGAAAGGCCACACGTGAGATGACCTGAGGGGTCTGGATGGAATGTTCTAGAACAATGAAGCACCACATGAACTCATTCTGGTGCAGGTTAAGTCCCCAGCCAATTTTGTACAAGACTGAAGATGTCTAGAGATGTCTGCAGGTTCCTCTCCTTGCCCCCTCCGGTTCAGGCCACCACCTCGCCACAGCTGGTGGGTGAAGGTCACCTGTGCGGCTCTGGAGCTGTGCCAGCTGGGGCCCCATTTTCACTCAAGTGCAGTCCAGCCCTCCCATGAGAGGAACCGGAAACCTGCAGCCCCTGCCCGTAATGGCCGCGCACCTACTTACATGGGCGTGCTCTCCTCCGCGTGGTGTCCTGGGGGGCGGACCACGGCAAAGCCGTTCTGCACACGGCACCAGACAGGTGGGGACAAGCAGGGAGGAAAGACGGGTTTCACGTTAGTGAGAAGATGAGCCCAGACCACACACGAGGACACAGAGTCACAGCACAGCTGGGCACACAGCCGTGGGACAGGATACGGGGCAGACGTCTGGTCCCTGCTCTTAAGGTCTACTGGTTGTCATGGTTACTAGGATGAAAGGTGACTTCGCCCCTGACATTTGACCTTCAATAGCTCCCCGACGAGAAGGCCTGGAGTTGCTCAGCTCTGGGATCTGGGTAGGAGTGGGCAGGGCACCCTGGGTCCCCCTCTGTTCGTGACCGGTATCCCCAAGAAGCCACCTGATGGGAACCCTGGGTGCAGACAGAGCGCAAGGGGCTCCTGCCCCAGTTTGGGCTGAACGTGAAGGACGCAGATCCAGGGGGCATGGGCGCTGCAGAAAATAAGTGACCCATTTACTCAGCGGAAACAGCTCAGAGGCTACAGGGTGCCCCCCTCCCCCGGGACCCGTAAGTCACGTGTGCTTTACAGAACCATAATACTCTGCTCAGCAGCCACGGAAAACGATGTGCACGGGCACCTCTTGTGTGGCCCACGGGGAGCTGTGTGGTCAGGCTGGGAACAGCCCCCGGGGCGGGCTGAGCATTGGTGACGGGGCCTGCTGCAGGACCAGCTCAGGGAGGGACGCGCTCACACGGGAGCCCCCGCTTTGCGCCCTCTCAACACTGTCCTATGCGCGGGCCCCGCACCCGGTTCCGAGCACAGGCGGCACCCCCTCGGGGGTCTCCATGCCCCCATCCTGAGACTCCATCACCACGGTGCCAGGGCAAGGGAGGCAGGCGGCTGGTGCCACAGGAGCCGGCAATGCCAGGGACGCATAGGCCCTCCGCCAGTTTTCTCCAGCAGGCCCGAGGGGACAGCAGCTCTGCCCGAGGACGTGTGATGCCGGGATCAAACGTATTGACTTCGTGAAAGTTCCCCCGTTGAGTGAACAAAAGGGAAGGACGGGGAAGTGGGTGCAGGGCGAGACCGTAGCGTCATCTGAGAAGCTCATGGCCAGCTCCTGCCTGCACTCAGACGACCTTCCTGAGGAGATGGGCGCCCAGAGTAACGGTTTCGAAAATCAGTGATGTTTTAAATACTATGCAACAGACTGTGTCGAGATTCTGGAAGGTGTGTCTGCCTAACTCATGAGCCAGGACTTCCAAATGAGCCGCACTGGGTCGGGTGCCCTGTCCAACCTGCAACAGACCAGTGGGTTCAACGCCAAGGAGAGGATCCCACTGCTACCGTTTCAGGTTCTGCACTGCAACTCATCTTCCAGAAACTTCCACGTATGCAACCACAGCGGAGCATCAAGGAGGAATCTGCACCGCTGTCTGAGAAAGCTACGCGAATGCCGTCCCCTCTCGCACGCCCACGCCTTGTGGGGACACAGACTCGTGCAGGAGCAGGTCTGAGACTGCCTGACCCACTAAGACAGGCGTCGCTGCTATTTTCAAATTAATAAGCAGTTTTGAAAATCCCGCTTGAATCTCTCGTATGGTCGGGGTGATGACACAACTCGTACACAAAAGTTCTCGGGGTTCTTCAAAGTTGTTGGGAGTGTAAGGTGCTCCCGAGACCGAAGCTTCGAGAGCCGCTGTGCTATCACGCACTTTCACCAAGGCCGGAGGTGCTCCCGTCGATGAGTGGGGACCCACGGGACAGGGTCCACCCTCGCCCCTGGACAGGAGCCACCCTCCCCCAGTCACCGCCTCCTTGTCTAGAGGTACCCACCGGGGGCCGTCCTCCCACCCCCACCCTGGAAAGCCTCTGGCAGCCTTCCTCCAGGCCGGTTTCTGCAGGGTCCCCACTGACCTTCAGCTCCCCCGTGGCCACCTTGAAGACCAGTTCCACCACGCAGCCCACGGCCAGGCGGGCCGCGCCGGACGAGTGCACCTCGTTCCATATGGTGTCGCTGTCCACCTGTGGAGACAAGGGCCCTGCAGTGAGGCGTGTCTCGGCCTGTCACCCCCGCCCCCCGACTCTTGTGGGGGCCGTGCAGCTGGGGGCTTGTGGAGTCTGGGGGCTTTCCCTGCAAAATCCCAGTACGGGGCTGCTCGCTTCTCTTTTACTGATTATAGGACACACCCAGCTCACATTCGGCCTCACCTTTTTTTTTTTTTTTAAGATACGCCAGAAAATACCAAACGGGAAAAGAACCATAAACGCAGCAGGAATGGGACGTGCGCACCTCTACCCCTACCCGAGGTGCCCCTGCTTTCCTCCAGTGCCCCGATGTACGCGAGGCTCAGACAGGGGCGTCTCACGCACCGAGCTCTGTTCCTGTTTGCTTTCATGGCAGGTGAGCGATGCTAACAGCAAAACGAAACCTAAGAAGAACTGGTCCCTCCAGAGTCTGACTTTACTTTGTGCTGAAGAGAATGAGCCACTCCGCGTGTCTGACGGGAGCGTGGGGTGGGAAGGGAGGAGCCAGCCCGTGAGGGACCTCCTGGAGGGTCGCGCACCCCGCACGGGGAAAACGTGGTCAGGTAATTCCCATCTGCGTCCTGGCTTGTTTGTTTACGGAGACACACGTCCAATGTGTCTGGCTGATGTGGGCATTGAAGACGACAAGAAATTGGAGCGGCCAGTTCCGGAAGTCACCTTGTGGGGGCCTGGGTGGGATCGGAGCCCCAAAATGGAGCACACAGCCCCCCTCCCCACCGGGTGCCAGGCCAAGGTGAAGGTTCGGAGGAGCAGTGCAGTCACAAGCCCGTTACCTGCAGCGTGGTGCCTGCGAAGTCCATTTGAGAGCGACCCCTCCCCCCCAACAAATCAGCCCCTCCGAGCGCTGAACGCTCTGGGACTCCAGAGACCGAGGCCACCCACACAGCGACACGCAGAGGTGACACAGCCCCGTCGGGGCCTGCCCAGGTCCGTCCGGGCGCAGCCGGGCTCCTGCCCGCCTGGCCAAGACACCGACCGTTATGCAGGGGTTGCATTTCCCGCAATGAACTCGTGAAGCTTCGTCTTCAAAGCAAGACGACTGAAAATACATTCATGAGGGGTTCAAGCCATTTCCGCAGGACGGCTATTCTCTGCAGTGAGCAAACCTCTGTGTTCTTTAAACAGTTTCCAAATGTCAAAAGAATGCTCTGCACTTTGCCGACTCTGCACGGCATTAATATTCGACTTTCAAAGAGCGGCTTCTGTTGTAAACGATACCATCCCGCTAGTCACGGAAGCAGCTTTTCAAAAGAGCTGGCCCGGGCCGACCTACGTCAGCTGCAGAACCGATTCATCACAGTCGAAGGGGATGGTCCTCGGGCGAGTGGCAGGGGCATCCCACCACCGCTGCTGAGCCTCCCAGGAGGGAGGACGAGGGTGTCCAGGGCAGGCTGGCGCGGATGCTGCCCCCGAGGACCAAAGGCAGTTACGCAAAACCACTCAGGTTACTTCTCCTCAAAACGTGAGGATTTTGGGTTCTGAGCCCAGGGAACCAGCCTGGTGCACGCTCTGACGGGTCTCTGTGTGTGACCCCGGGGCGGAAGCCCTGTGATGTCTTGTCCAGAGGGAAGGACGGAGTCCCAGGCTGCCACTGCTGGGCCAGCCTGGGATGGCTGCCTTCCGGCCCTGAGTTCCAGGGGCAAGAGCCCCGGCGAGGGCGGGGCAGGAGGGCCATTGCCACTGCAGGAGCTCGAACAAGGAACCAAAGTGCAAATGGGCTGCTACGTTTCTTCCAGCAGAGGAAAACTTGCAGGACACTTCCTGCAGAGATTCAGAAGGGATGTACCGGAGGCGGCCGGTGCCGGGCACACCACGGCCCTTGGGGAGCCACGTTGCTCAGGGAGCCCAGGCCAGCGAGGAGGCCACAGGGCCAGCAGGGAGGGGGATTCACCCACACCACGTCCCCTTAAGGGGAAGATGGAAAAGATCGGGAGGTGAGCAAAGCAGCAGATCCTTTCATTTGGTTTGAAAGAAGCTTCCACTGACTTCAAACTCTCTTTTCAGCACAGTTAAGGGAAAAGGGGTCTGCAAACAACCTGAAAACACCATCCCACACCCTAAATGTTAATTCAGAATAACTTTCAGGAAAACCGGAGAGGCCCCTCCTCACCTGCGTCAGCACCCAGAACACGCACACTCCCACCCACACTTAGGTTCCCGGGGTCTGCTTGGCTTTCCCAAGACCCCACCAGTGACGCCGAGCCCACACACGCAAAGTGCTTCTCCACCATCCTGGGAGCAGGGATTATGGAGAGGCCTCGAAAGACAGCCATCCCCGAAAGACCCTACGGTTCACGCCTTCTACCAGTGAGTCCCCAGGCTTCCTCTACCCAGTTCGGCGCTCTCATGCCCGGATGTGAAGGTGGGTGCTGCTTGGTCTGCAGGGGCTCAGATCTGGATGCACCCTCGGCGGGGGCTGCCTGGCTCCAGGCCCCAGGCCCGACTTGAGCTCTCTCTCCCTTTTGCAAATTACAAATCCTGCCTCGCACGGCGCGCTGGCTGCAGGGCAGCCGAATCCAAGCCTTTTCAAGTCTGGCCAAAAATTTGCCCCGAATTAAGAGATTGCAGCCTACTTACAATATAAAATAAAATAACTCTAGGGGGCTTGGTGGTGGTATGAGTAAATGCCGTTTATTCTCTTTCTGACGGGATAATTTTCAAAGCAGCGAGTTTTGTAAAGACTCAGGAAGAAAACAATTTTGTTTCATTTCCATAACAGAATCCAGACCTGGGGCTTCACCCTGCGATCTGTAATTAGGCTCACACTCTGCCCCTGCGCGGCCTCCGCCGAAGCGGCTTTGTTGTCCGCGGTGTCCTGCCGGCCCCTTCCCTCCGCGGCCGACTGCGCTATTTCACGGGCTACGCGGCCTCGATGGCCAGCAGCCCCGGGCCCCGCTCTCGCCCCCCCAACCCTCTGTCATCCAGGGCGACAGGAGCCGGGGGCTGGGATGGGGGCCTCTCCCCGTTAACAAGAAGTTCTGGCCGTGGACACCTGACCTTCACCGCGCCGCGGGCAGGGTGGACGTCCAGACCAGAAATCGTAAAAGACGCTGGCTCTCCTGAGCAGGTCGGCCTGAGGGCGTTATCGCTCACAGAAAAGCAGCAGCCCCCCCACCCCCTCAACACAACGGCCTTCAGAGGTTCCCCGGGGCCCCCGGCTGGCGGTCGGACACAGCGATCGCACACACCCCTGTTCCACCGCAACCCGAGCCGAGACGCGCAGGCTGTTCCTCCGCGGGCTGGGAGGCGAGACCGACCTGTTCCCCATGGCGCGCCTGCGTGCCAGACGGCCTCCCCGGAGGCAGGTGCCCGACTCCAGCTACAAATGCTCCCAGGCCCCGGGCCTTTGAAGCCACACGTGTGTGGGGGGTGGGGGAGGGCCCGGTGGGGGGGGCGGCCCCACCCGCCAGACCCTGTTTACGGAAAACACCTGGCAGCAATTATCCACTCTGCGGAAAACAGGGCAGCGGTTTCTGCGGCCACTGGGGCCCGAGAACAAGCAGGACATTATTTACACATTAAAGAAGTACTTACCCCGACACCACCGCAGGGCAGCCTGACAAACACCGAGGTTAGCGAGCCTGCGGGGAGAAGGACAGTCAAGGTCAGGAGGGCAAGGTCACAGGCGCCCCGCCTACAGGGAGTGCAGCGCGGGCTCCGGGAACGGGGTGCCCAGGGGCGCTGGCACTTGAGGAAGGCGCACAACACAGCCACACTCCGAGGGGCCCGCTGGCGTCACAGGTACCTCGGCATCACCGTGTGGCTGCTGGGGGACAGTCCCCGTGGACAGACCTCCCCCTCCCCCTCCCCGAGGCAACGGTCACCCCTCTGGGGGTCTGCACCGAGAGGCGGGCTCTCCTTCCAGCCTGAGCTGGCGCACCGTGCACAGGATGAGCCGAAAGGCGGTGTCCCAAGAACTTCTCGCTGTTTAGCAACCTGACCCGGCCCCTCAGGGAGCCTCCCCGCCGGCCCTCATCCTCCCGGGTTCGTGGCTCCGGCAGCACCACCCGCCCCCTGGCTACAAACAAGGGAGAGAGAAGGGCCCGGAATCACGCAGAGCATCCCGGGGGGATGGGAATACGACACTCCCTCCCCACTTATAAACACGGACACAGCTAGGAAACCACACGGAGCGGAGCTGGCCACCCGGAAGGCCCTCCCCGGCCAGCGGCACCGGGGCAAGTCCCCTCTCCCACGGGGCTCGGGCCTGAGCCCTGGTGGCAAAGACCGGGACTGTCTTCCTCAGGGTGATCCAGCGCTGGCTGGCAACCAGCCTACGACTCACCTGTCACAAAGGACAGAGAGCACCTGCCCCCCTAGGGCTCCATGTGGCCGCGTGCCTGGGGAGGTGGCCCAGGAGACCCGCTCTGTGCCGCCCGCTGCTCCCGTAGGCACCCTGCCCCCGTGGCCCCTAGGCCTCCCCTGGCGGGTTCCTTAGGCCAGCTTCGGACTCCTCTTTTTTTTTGAGAGAGGGAGGGAGAGGGGGAGAGAGAGAGAGAGAGTGAGAGAGAGACTGAGAGAGGAAGAGAGGAGAGGACGAGAGAGAATCTCAAGCAGACTCCGTGCCCAGCACAGAGCCCGACATGCGGCTCATACTTAGGAACCGTGAGCTCCCGACCTGAGCAGAAACCCCGAGTCGGACACTTAACTGAGCCGACCAGGCACCCCTGGCCTCCTGTTTGGACGTGGCAGGGCTGTGCCCACTGCGGGGAGCCCCTCCCCCCTTCTGCCGGCCCCAGAACACTGGCTCCTGCTCTAGATGCCCGTGAGCCATACCACTGGGACCACAGGCCCGGGCCGGACTCTGGCCCCGCCCGTGCCCACCTCATCCTGACTCCCGGCGTGGACCACACTAGGCACCGAGCCACCGGGGGCCACGTCACGGGCCAGCCCCGGCCTGCACCCTCCTGCTGCTCACGTGACACACGACACTCACGTTCACCCGGGGCCATGGCGCACCCTACATCCACCCGTCCCCTCCCACCTCTGAAATGCCTGGACGCGGGGTCCCGACCTCAGACCGGCCTCTCCCTGCACCCTGCCTCGTGCCACGTCTTGCTGACTGCCACGGCCTGGATCCGCGGCTCCCGCTGCCACATACTCTGATAGTTTGCCCTGTGAGGGTGGGGACACGTCTGCCTGCCTTCCCTCGTGCCCGCGGCCGGCCCACAGCCAGGAACACACAGATGTGTGAGTGGGTGGGGGGCCAAGGCAGGACGTGCAGGGCAGGGGAGGGTGGCTCCTGAGGGGCTTACCCGGCCTGCACCGTGAGGGAGCCTCTGCAGGGAGCCGCCGCAGGGAGCAGGTGGGCTGGGGGAGCGGGCCCGGGGAAGCAGAGGGCACGGACGCCGGGCCTCTTGCTGTCCTGCTTTGCCCCGTGTCCGGGAAGAGGCCCACCTAATGGCCTAGGTCATCGACTGAGTCCTGGGACCGGTGCGGAGTCCTCGATAGGCCCTGGGGCTTCATGACGGGCTCTCTGCCCACCATGGATGATTCTAACACAGGAACACGGCGTGGGGGATTTAAAGAGCTTCCTCCCGGATAATCCACAGGCCCGTGTGTATGCATTCGGACAGATCTGTGTGCCTAAGTCCAAGTGGAAGGAGGCTCTGCTAAGAGACTAGATTTCTCTTTTTGAAATCAGAGCCAATACTGTCTACGTTAAAAGCATAAATCACCTAAATATTTTGACTTTGCTCATTAGCCAGCAACCAAAGACCGAAATAGAAAGAAAAGGTACGATCCTCATGCATTCCTGGGTGGGCGCTAAGCATGTGCTTCTGGACAGGAAAGCGGTTCCGGAAACAGCTCCCGAGGAACCGTGGCCAGCTCTCAGCACAGCTCATTTTCACTTGTCCCCAGCCACCTCCTCGCCTGTGGCTCACTCGGGCCTCCCGTGGTCCGGGGCCACCATCACCTCGGCGAGGCCACAAACGTCCGGGCGGAGCGGGCGCGGGTGTGTGAAGGGCCACCTTGCTTTTCCAATCAGCGCAGCTGCTGAGAGGTGGGCTGGTGGGCCCACGGGCGTGGGGAAGGCACCGCTGCTCCCCACACGGGGTCTCACCCCTCCCGAGCGCTGCCAGGCGCCACGCGGCCATCCGACCAGGCTCCCTTTCCAGGTGCCGGCCGTCAGAAGGCACGGAGGGCCGAGACCCACACCCCTCAGCTGCGCGTCGGCCGAGCCGAGCGGCCCTGCACCTCAGCGCCCACGCGGGTCTTCTCGCACACGGCTTAGAAGACTCGCTTTGAAGAGGGAGGAAACTCACATGGTGGTGTTCACGTGCCCGATTAGGGTTCTGTTAGCAACAAGATAACGGCCAACTGTACTAGGTGTGGAACAGTCAGACTGACGACAGGACGCCTGGTTACCAGCACAATCACCGGGACTCTCAAAACGGATCCCGAGCGGAGAGAAGGTAGCCGGTTAGGTGTCCCTGGAGCGATGGGAATGGGTTTCGAAACAGCGTGTAGCAGGGAAGCAAAAGGAAGCGACGATTTAGGGCCTCGCCGGCGTGACCCACGCACACACGCTCACGCACTGCCGACACAGGCTCTGCCACCACAAAAGACACACGGAGCTCACTCGGACGGCTGCATCGCGGCGGGGGAGGAGCAGGTGTGAGGACGACGCAAACAGGAGGGGGGCTTCGGGGGCCTGAGTGAGGAGGGGCAACCCCACACGGACCCGGGCCCAGGAGGCACCGCTGCAGGGCCAGCCACTAGGAGAGCTCCAGGCCCTCCTCCCTGAAGACCCCGCATATGCCGCGTCTCTCCTTCACCATCTGTCCTAAACCGAGTGTGAAACTAGCCCCCAGACCTGGCCGGTTCCCCTGCCGGAGCGTCCGGGCCCGCCTCTCCCCGTGACCCGCCTCTCCCCGCCCACCTTCGCGGTCAGAAGACAACACACAAGTGCAAAAGGCCCCTTGGTGGCGGCTCAGCTGACACGGGCCTCTGGCTGCAGGCAAGGGAGCAGGGGCTGAGCTGGGACGAGCCCCCTGCTAAGAGCGGGGACAGCCGCGGGGGCCATTCAGTGGGCTCGCCTGGGACAGAGTAGACACTGCCGTCCGCTGTGGGGCCGTCCAGCCGGCCCCAGGGACCGTGAGGTTGGGGGCTTACTGGTGCTGTGCCTCGGTGGCACCGACGGGGCCCACAGGATCCCCTCCCGTACTGGACATGTTCCAGGCAGCCGAGGTGCCGCCCTGGAAGGAGCGGCATTTCCCGCAGGGTCCTGGAGGCCGCCCTGCCTGTCGCGCCGCACTGGCCTTTTTTCATGCAGCCTCCTTGCTCAGCTCGTCCCTGAGGCCACTGGCCACCTCCCCACCATCTGCATCCTGGAAGGCTCCTTTCTGAAGCTCCCCTCTCTGGACATGCTCTGGACATGCTCCCACCTTTTCTCACCCCGCCGGTCCCCAAGCCCTCCACCAGCAACCTGTCCTCCTGCACCTGCAGTCCTGCCCTTGGAGCTAGCGGCTCAGACCTCCACCCTCTGCCCGAGTCCCACTCCACGACTGCCGGGACCGGGGCCCTGGGCACACTGTAGTCCACACACGAACACCCCGCGACTGAGGGACAGAGCACACAGCACGCCCTTCTCCACAGGGAGCTGGGGAACCTCCCTCCCGTTCTGGCCAACTGTCCCCACACATCTTATGGTGTCACCTCCTACAGCGTACCCTAAACCACGACGGCTGGGCTTTGGAAAATCGACTTGAGTAGCAAAGACAAACCCTGCTGTGTAAACAGAGGACAGAAGTACCTCTGTGGGGTGATAGCTCTTGTGACAGAACAGGCTGGGGTGGGAGGGTCTCTGGGGCACATCTGGCGTCAGCTCTCTTGGGGTTCCCAGGGGGTCTTGGGGAGCAGAGCTCCCGGCAGCCAGGGCACCTGGCCGGGCCGTGGACCAGACCCACCATGTGGCCAGAAGGACAAGCAGCTCTGGTGTCGTTCTGAACCCACCAGGCCCCGGCTCCCCCTCCGGGTGGGAGAAGTGAGCCCCCAGCCAGCACCGGCAGCAAGGTCTGGGGAGCATGGCAGGAGGGAGCCCAACAAGACGCTGGCACAAGCCCTCAGCCACACTGCTCCAGGGTGTTCTGGATGCTTCCACGTGGGGAGCAAATCCCATTGGGGGCTGGTTTCTGTGACTGGACTCACACAACGGGACCCTGACGCCCAGGGGGGCGGTGTTACAAGCGGGGCTCGAGGCAGTCAGGTCACGAGGGTTGCGCGTTGGTGGGCGTGGTCAGTGCCTTCGGAAAACCCTGCCAGGCTCCCTCCCCTCGGGCCCCAGGGAGGAGGCAGGGAGACCTGTGATTTGAAAGAGCCTGTGACCCCGTGTGGCATCTCGATCCCAGCCCTCCCGCTGCCGGCCTGTAAGCGACAGACTCTGGCCTCTGTCTGTGGTGCCTGGTTACAGCAGCCGGAGCGGACAAGGCAGCGGGCTCTCCCACCCGCGGCCTGGTGGCCCCTCGACCTCGCTCTGCACGTCGTCCTGGAGAAAGGGTGTCTGCAAAGGCCTCCGCTCAGCTCCTCCTCGCCCCTCCTGGCTCGGCCACGGCTGCAGGTGGGGAAGGTCTCTGCCCGGAACCGGCGAGGCGGCACCCGTCGTGGGGCGCTCGCCCTGGAATCTCACGCACCTCCTCATGCCCCCTCCTTCCCACCGTTCCAACACTGTCCCTGCCACCCCTCAGAGGGTCCGGGCAGCCGTGGCTCGCCCGTGATTGCTTTATGATGCTCTCCTCCCTTTTTCTCACTTTCCCCGGAAGCTTCTGCACGGCAGGAACGCTCCCTGGATTTTCTCATTCTTCCCCCTGTTGTCCAGGTCCTGCCCCTGTTCTGCCCTGCTTCCTAGGGGATGGAGCCCACCTCCCCTCCAGCCTGGGACTCTCTACTGTCTGATGTGGCTTGAGTGTTCTGGGTCTCCTCCATGCTGGCTGCACTTGTCCACGTTACGTGGACGTGGTAGCTCTCTTTATGGGTAACGACAGCTTCAGTTTTCTTCACAGTGTCCCCGATCTGTCCCAGAAATCTGTCCTCTGAGCTGCCCTGTTTCAGGATCTTTCTCCCGCGAAGCGCTTCCCTGGCGGGGGGGTGGGGTGGGGGTGGGGGATAATCCTTGGTCATCTATTCATAAGACTGAGGACCTAAGAGCCACTGGGAGCTCCGGGCACATGGTGGGCTCACGAACTGGTGGCTCCCCGTTGGGATCCCGTCAGCTTCCGTGCGGCCGGTCATTCTCTGAGGAGGTGTCGGCAATGTTTGCCTGGGGCAGGGGAGGCCTCTCAGAACCTCTGGCCAGCCCCGGATGTGACTCCTCCCCGCCCTCTGTCCCGGGCCCAGGTCTCTGCAGTGGCTGTGCCGAGCCCCCCAAGTTGGGGGTGTCCACCCCCAGCCCTAGCTCGGGAGGGCACTTTCTGGCACCTGCCGTCCCCCTGCCGTCCAGCCCCCAGGCTCTCCTGTGCTGCTGGCTCCTATGTCCCCAGAACAAGGGTTCACATCGTCCAAAAGCCTTGTTACCACAGGGCAATGGGGCTCAGGGAGTAATATGACTGGCCGCCCTAGGACAGGACCCCGATGTCCTCCTGGCCACTAGCTCCACCCCCTCCAAAGACTAAAGCGCTTCATTCGTGTCAGCCACCTCAACGCCTACAGCATTTCTAGCACAGAAGACGGCTCCCCGAGGGAGGAAACGACTGCACCGTGAAGCAGGGCACACACCCACGCGCGCACCGAGGGAGTGACCGGCCACACCGTGGTGGGATCGCCCAGCACAGCCTGAGCAGAGCCTTTGGTGACAGGGGGGAGGAGGCCACCCCTCGTGTCCCTCCAGGTTCAAGGTGGTTGGGAGGCTGGGGTCAAGGTGCCCCGGACAGGTCATGACGGGGGTGGGGTCTGCGCCCAGGAGCCCGAGGGCCCGGAGGCTCCGGACCTGCCTGTGCTGGAGGTCCCTGCTCAGACCCCCCCCACCTCCTGGGGCGTTGACGCGGGAGACGCCGGTCAGCAAGTCCCTTCGCTCAGGCCCACCAGCGCGGAAGCCCCCCACCCCGCGGGGAGCCCGCGTGGGGCTGCCCCTGCCTCCCGGACTCCGGGCTCACTGCCGGAGAGGGCTGGCAGCAGGTCCGCGGCTGGAGTATCCCCCGATCCGCCACCAGCGTCTACGCCCTGCCACGGAACGTTCCGCAAGACCGGCGGTTCTCGCCCGCCGTGGCTGCAGCACCCCCGGCCCAGGCACGAAACCAGCAGCCTCCGCCCGCCCTCCCCTCAGTACCTGGTGCAGGCCCTGCGCGCAGGCGCGGGACACGCCCGGTGGGCGGCGCTCAAGGGGCGGGGCCAGCGAGCGCGGGCGGTAAAGGTAAAGAAGGCCTTGAAATACCTAGAAGTTTCTTACTGTCCAGTTTCTGCCTGTTGAGGGGGTTCGTGCCATAGAGCAGGGCGTGCGCCTCCGAATGCACCGTCTGCAGCTCCTCCAGGGTGGCCTTCCGTCCGCGGATGCACTGCGGGGACAGAAGGAACAGGTGCGCACGTCTCCCTGTGCCTTCAGGGCTTCGTGTCAACAGAAGGCAGTTCCACGAACACCGTCACCCCGGAGGAAACTGAATTTTATACGTGCACGGGCACACGGTTATTTGGTCCTCGCAAAACAGAAAGTAAACAGCACCCAACACAACGTTTAAAAAATATTTGAAAAATGTTTTGGAGGCTTTATGCGTTAATTATAACTTTGAAAACGTTTAGAAAGATAATTCCAGCCTTCGACGCTTTAACCTTCCCTGTCACCCACATGATTTGGCATCAAATTGCCACTTTGCCTTCTAACTGCTGGGGCCCCTGTCGGGGATGGGGGGCTTGCCACAAGCCTGGGAGCTGCTCCCCTAGCGCCCATGCGGGGGGCGGGGCACGAGGCCCCTGCACGGGAAAGACACCCTTCCTGCCATCCTCGCTGGGCCCTTCGGCTGCCTTCACTCATCACCTGCCTGTCCCTCTGCTTTTCCTTTGGTCTGGAAATTCCTCAAATCAAGACTCCACAGCGATGTCCACGTTTTCCCCCAGAAATTAACATAAAATTCACTGTTCTTTACACGAGCTCCGCTTACTTAAAATTTTAAGAGGAGAGCAGTTTATGGAGCGAGATTAAAGTTCACGTTTCTGAGGGCGACAGTCCCACGGGCATCTACACGACCCTGGGGGCCTTGGTGGGGCTCCCGAGCGCAAGGCAGGCCTGGGGCTGCTCCTGCTGGCTGTGACAGCTTCCTGAGGGACGCCGTGGACGCGGGAGATGAAGGGAGCGGAGCGGGCAGGTGCAGGCCGGCGGCCGCACGTCTGCCAGCCGGGCCTCCCCGCGTGGACGGGGCCGTGAGCCCGCGCCCTTCGCTGCCCAGCAGAGGCCGACGCGGCAGCACAGGGAGGGGAGCCCGACCCTTGGGGCTCCCTCAGTCGTCCACTGGATCGGGGGGCCCTGACCAGGAGGTTCTGGTCTCCAAGTGGCCGGGGACCTTGGGAAGTCCGGGCACTGCCAGTCCCTCTAACCTCTGTTGTCAAGGGCTGACGCCCACCACCCGTGTGCAGCACCTGGGCCCTGCGCTCTGCCCTGGGGGCCCGTGTGGGAGCCTGTGGAGGCAGGGACGCCATATCCCTCGGGGCTGCGTGGAGCAGGTGGTGTACCCTGAGGTCAGTGTCCCCGCACGTCAGGGACACCGGGCTCTGCATCCCGCACGTCACTGTATGTTTCGCACGGGCCTCCTCCCAGCCGTCCTGCTGACTCAGGTCTGACCCCACGTCCGACAGACCCCCTCCTCCCTGGTGTCCACGTCCACAGGTCCAAGGATGCCCCACAGCCGCCGGCCACCAAGTGGCAGCACTCCGCCTCGGGGCAGACGAGGGTCCCATTCTCCCCACGTGTTCTGTCTCATGGTCTTATCCCTACCGTTCCTGTCCAGTCTTCTATCTGAAAAGCCCCCAGAGGCCCCCGACTGAGGGGACCCTCCAGGAGAGGCCAGAGGGTAAAGAGCGGTCACAGGGAGCGGTCCTTTGAAGGAGGAGCAGGGGCCCTGGTCCCATGAGGGACGCCGAACAGGACACCAGGGCATTGGAAGATCTCCTCGGAGGGGTGCCTGCCAGGGCGCTGCTGCCCCCCGGTGGTGCAGCCTCAGGCCAGACCCCAGAGCAGGTGCCGTCCTCCGTCCTGCCCAACCAGGCAGGGTCACGTCCTCCCCAGAGGGCACCGTGGGGCTCTCGTGCCCCTTTCCCCTCCCAAAATCCTGCATCACCAGACGGACTTAAATTCCCAAATATTGTAGCTTCTGAAGGAGAACAGATGGACACACAGAGGGGGTGCTGCTGCCCCCACGGCCCTGACGTGCCTGCTCTAGGGCTCTTGCCTGGGTCACTGTGCAGGGAAGTACGTGCCACCCGCATCCCGTCCTTGCTTTTGCGGGATGGACATAGGTCCCCACTTGATGGGCATATGGGGGGCCGGCTGCCATTGTCCTGCAGTAGGGGGGCACAGGGGAGGCTAGGGGACAGGAGAACGGAGGAAACGGGGGACACGGGGACAGGTCGGGACAGGGGGACAGAGGGGAAAGGGGGGACAGAGGGGGCGGGGATAGAGGGAGCAGGGGGACAGGGATGGAGGGGGATGGGGATAGAGGGACAGAAAGGGCAAGGGGATAGAGGGGACAGAAGTGACAGGGGAACAAGGAAGCAGGACAGAGGCGGGCTCCCCCAAGGGAGGACCTGGGTGTTCAGGAAAGCAGACTGAGCCTCTTCCCGCCCACACACCGGTGCCCGATGCCCTGGCGGGAACGCTCACGGGCGCCCCCAGCCCGTCGCGACCTCTCGCCCTGAGCCCCGCAGCTGCCCTGGGGGCGGCCTTACCTCGCATTTGCCCCGGAGGCCGGTCTCCTGCAGCCGAGACCAGATGCTCTGGATCCGCCCCGCGTGCTCGGGGTGGCTGTTAGTGTTCCCACAGGTACACTGGTGTTTCAGCATCAGCGTGTCGTACACGAGGCCTGGGGACGGGAGCGGAGTTGGCCGTGGTCAGCGGGGCCCTCGGGGGTCTCTGGCAGCAGGCCCGCCGCCCTCCACCCACCCAGAGAGCTGCCCGGCGGGACAACATGCCACTTCCCTGGGAGCGACCGGGCCAGCGTAGCCCCGCGTCCCCTAGGACGATTTGTCTGGAAACTGCAAGTTCACTGGAGGCCGAGTGCGGTTCACAGAAATGGGAACAGGGGCTGTGTGCCGGCTCACCGCACATGCCCAGGGGTCCCCGGGGCGGGGGGTGGCGGGGCAAGTCAGGAAGACAAGAAAAGATGCCCCAGCCTGCTCCCAAGCCTAAGCCGTGTGGCACTCATGTTCCAGGATGGTGCTGTTTTCCCCCAACTAAGACGCTTTAGGCCCGGAATCCAAGTCCGTCTTGTCGGGGAGCAGCCTATCAAGCAGTTCTGAGGACCGTCCAAGGTTTGTGGGGGCTCAAAAAAAAGACTTGTTTCCTACTCTCAGAACCCTCCGGACTGGCTGGGACACGTGTGCGATGACACAGACAGACGGGCAAGCACGTGTGGTGAGAATTAACACAGAATACGGGTAACCAACTGCCTGGTCTGCAGCGTCCTTGGGGGCACAGCGGGGCGCCAGGGAGCCTTGGGGATGGGGTTGCCCTTGAGGAGCGACGTCTGGCCGGCCCCCAGACGGGATGGGGACACTCCCAGACCAGAGCGACTGATGTCACGGCCAGGAAAATCTCATGCAGGTGGACGTATCCTGTGCATCTGGACACGGGGCTGGAGAAAGGGGAGGGCAGGGGCGGGCTGAGCGCACCTGCTCTATGCCCCCCCCCACAGTGGGTGGAGAAGGTTCGGGGCCCACGTGACATCTGCCGGGAGGGGTGTCCTGCTGCCCCTGCCGCAGCACTGTCTGTAGTCCCCCCGTACCTGGTCTCCCAGGGGCACAACCGGAAGGTCAGGCTGGCTGAATGGACCTGCTCGGGCAGGCAGGGGCCTGGGAAGGGGCATGTGTGGCTAACACCCACTCCCGCAGGCAGAGAAAGGTGGAGGCCCCGTGAGACGAGCTGTGCTGTCAGACCCACGGCTACTTCTATGCCCCTGATGCTGGAGAACGGAGGCAGCGTCACCAAACACAGGAACAGGGCTGCAGGATGAGCCCGCTTCTACAGGGCCAAGCTGGACGCCTGGCCTCAGGACGTACTGGTCCCAGTACTGCCTCTCATTCTCTCGTGAGTCAGGCTAACGGGAGTCAGTCCCCTCGTGTTGGAGCATTCCTGGCATTCCTGGGTTATACCAGCAAGACTGCGTGGGGCAGGGAGGACTTCCGGTAAAAAAAAGCAGCTGGCGAAGAACAGGCCTACGGGACCAAGCGCGCTCACCACCCACGCACTAAAGTACGTGTACAAGACCCGTGTACCCGAGAGGGTGCGTTCAGCAGTTCGTAATGGCAACGTATACGTACATACGTGTGCACGCGCGTGCACGTGTGGAATGCGTGTACACAAACAAGACGGACATGGCATCATCCCGACACAACAGTCGGCTAGTCTTTACTGATCCCGTGGCGGGAACTTTCGAGGTGACCCCAGGTCCCTCCCGCTTACAGACAGGAACCTGGAATCCGGAGAGAAACCGCACGAGTCTGCAGAGCCGAGGAGCCAGGACGCTCTGCCGCCACGAGGGCGAGCTAGGACCACGTGCACGGGATGCCGCCAAGGCCGGGCGTGGAGAATTGCCAAGCCCACGGCGACAGCCGAGTCCCGTCTTTGGAAACCTGTCCGTCCAGTTGTGCACAGAAACAGATCTGGAGGACTTAAACCCGATCCTGAGGGTGGCTACCTCTGGGGGGTGGGATTCCAGGCAACTGTCAATTTCTCGGTGTTTCTCTCCTGTTTCTTTTCGGTGAGCTCGTCCTATTTTATACATTTTCAAAAAGCAGTAAGGCAGATGAGGCCACTGGCCAGGCCACTGCAGGGGACACACAGGCACAAAGGCGCCCCGGGGGCCTCCCTGGCCCCCACGGTGGGCACATTTCCAGCATGGTTACAGGGACTGGGGTCTCTGGGGTCTTTTAGGGACGTGCCCATCTTAGTCACCTGCTGACTCTATTTGTGACCCTCTGCAGTTTCCTGGTTTCTTTCTGAAAAGCAATGATTTGGCCTCTGGATAAGTACTAATGAAATTTTCCTCTGAAAATAAAAAGTATCCTTTTAACAAGGAGAATTTGGGTACATTCAGACTTTCCATGTTACAGCCTGCGGACAGGACGTTTTAGAGGTCTGTCTGAAGGACAAAACCGTTGTGTTTTTAGGGATTGTGCTCTTTGTCCGTCACCAGAAAGAACCAGCAGCCGAGAAGGATGTGAAGAGCCATCCTGGCCGCCCTCTGTCCCGGGCCGGGCATGGCTGGGCAGCGTGGACGCCCGGGGTGCAGCCCGTTGCCTGACTTGGGAGGGCCCGACTCAGAGCCCAGAGCCTCTGGCCCGGGTAGGCGCCTGCCCGGCCACACAGTCCTCGTCCCTGCCTGCAGGGGGCGGTGCTGGTCAAGCAGAAACAGTCCTGCTGGCAGGTGTCACCGTGCTCCCGCAGGGGTGGGGCAGGGAGGACAACTGGCGAGACCGGGAGGCTGCCTGAGCTGTCCCAACTGTACTCGCAAGCTACCTGGGCCTCACAGCCGAGGCCCCACCTGAAGCTTCGGTTCACAGAAGGGCGGGCGAGAAAGCACGAGGTCGCGGTCTCTGCTGACCGTGGATGGGAAGCTACCCGGCCTGCCGGCCACGGTGGCCTGTGGGTGGGCGGTCTCTGGAGGAAACAGGTTCTCCAGCAAAGGGGAGATGGGCTTTGGCACCCAGGAGAGACCGCAGCATCAGAGAAAGGGGTGGGGAGCCTCAGTGACCAACCCATCCAGTCCCCCAGCCAGGGCTCTGCCCAGGCGCAGATCAGACCAGGTCAGGGGTATCCCCTCGCCCTCCGGACAGCGCAGCCCGGGGCGGGCCTCCTGCGTCTGCTCCGGCTGCGCCCCAGTCTTGCCCGCAGGTGCCGGTCGGCCGCCCCAACCCACACGCCCCCGTGAACGGTACCTGTGGTGAACCTCGGTTTGGTGGGGGGCTCCTGCACGGACATGGGGAAGGTGGCAGACGCCGGGGACGACTGCGCCCGGGACAGAGGCCGGTGGCCGCCGAAGGACACGGGGATGCCGGCCGCCTCCATGGACGCCTGGTAGTTCCTCAGCTGGTGGATACGCTGCTGTTCCAGTAGGAGGGCTTGCTGGGGTGGGGGGGGGGGGGGGAGAAGACACAGGCTCTTGTTGCCCCCACGTCACCTGCCCCCTCCCCGGCTGAAGGGCTACACGGATCTCTTCTCTAACGGCTCTGGGCACCCACACGCAGCGCACAGGTCAGGAACTCGCTGGGGCGGCTGCCGGGACGGGCTGCCTGGCGCCCGAGGAGTCCCCACCTGCAGGCAGCCCTCCTGGGCGAGTCTGCTGTGCTCTTGCTCTGACCAAGAGTCCCTGATGCGCAGCCAGAGACGTGAGAGAAGAGCACGCCTCAGGGTGGAACGGCTGACTCTTCCATTTGCCACCCTTTGCTCCCCGGCCTCCTGGGGTCCCACACCCCGGCCCGAGGGCAGAAAGGCTCCACTGAGGCAAAGAAATGTTCTGTTCAGGTTCCGGGTGCCCGGGGCTCGACCGGGTGTCAGGGGGCAGGGATGGGCGGATGTGCCTCTCTGAGGACGGGTGGGGACCCAGATGGACAATGCCCAGGACCCCACATTGGCTGCCTTCCAGCAAAAATAACCAGAAGAAAAAGGAGGTGAAGCAATTAAACATACTTTCACAAACGCCTCTTTCTCACAAAACTGTATTTCTAGGAGTCGGCTTTGGTAAGGGCTCAATACCACAAGGGCCCCAAATGGGCAGCGTGGTGTGGGCACTGCCGGCCAGCCGGGCTCACTGATGCCAGGAGTCTGCACGACAGAAGAGGCGGCCCCTCCCCTTGTCCAGACCGCCCCTTGTCCAGACTGCCTCTGTGGGGCAGCGCTTTCGTGCCTGGGGTGCTGATAACGTGGACCCAGAAGCCACGGAGGGACCCCCTCCGAAGGAGCGACAAAAAAAGCACGAGAGATGCCGCCTGCCTGCAGCACGCCCCCCGCGGACTGTGGGAGCCGCCACACTCCAGACACAGCTCCGCTGCTCAAGGCTACTATCGGATTCCACTTCCTGCGCACCCTTGGCCGGCTGCCCTAGTGGTTTCGTGGGCGTGGAAGTTTTATTTTTCACTATAAATTGATAAATCTTTCATCAGATTTACTCATCAGTCTCTAGTGGGTTTGGTCGTTGTGTGTCAGTGCCTGGAACTACGTACCTGTGTCACACCGTTTTTCCAGATCTGTAAAGTTGGTCACCACTGCCTCTTGGGCCCCCAAAGGCCCTGACTACCTTTTTGATCAATTAAGAAATCAATCTCCCTTGGGATGCCTGGGTGGCTCAGTCGGTTAAGCGTCCGACTCCGGCTCGGGTATTGATCTCACGGTCCGTGAGTTCGAGCCCCACGTCGGGCTCTGGGCTGACAGCTCGGAGCCTGGAGCCTGCTTCTGATTCTGTGTCTCCTCTCTCTGCCCCTCCCCTACTTGTGCGCGCGCGCGCTCTCTCTCTCTCTCTCTCTCTCTCAAAAATAAACAGCAAAAAAAAAATTTAAAAAAAGAACAAAAAGAATAAATCAATCTCCATCCCCCTCCACCTTCAATGATTATGCTGAATCCTACTAACGCTTGGATTTATGTGAGCCTACAGTTTACAGATCTGAAAGAAAACCATCCCTAGGAACTCCGAAGCTGGCATTTGACTGGAATACAGGTGCACAAATGCCCACCGTGGACAGAGGGTCTATATCTCTAGGCACAGCTAACGTAAAAGAGAGAGCAAATTGCACCCGCCTCCCACAGCACCCGGGGAAGGGCCGGGAGGAAGAGGCCCGTCCGTGTCTACTGACGGCCGGCCATACGGCGCCGCCCCTTGAGGAAAGAGGGCCTGGCCTGTCCCTCCTGGCCCGCCCGGTCCATCGACTCCCACCCCGCGCGGTCACCTGTCTGAAGAGCAGCTCCTGCTCGGTGGGCTGGCGCTGGCCCGGCTCTACCTCCCGCGGGGGCTCCGCCTCCTCGTCATCACTCTCGATGGGCTCCTGCTTCACTTGGACGCCGGCCAGCGCGTGTGCCTCCTTCTGCCCAGAGAGCCGGTCCAGGTAGGGCTCCTCCAGGAGGGCCTGGTGCTCACGAAGCTCCTCCTCTGTCTCCTCGGGATGGCTCTCGGGCTGCCGGGCCGGCTCGCTCTGTTTGGGGATAATCTATAAGGCAGAGGTAAGGGATGAGGGCGGCGGAGATGACGTGACCGCACGAGCTCTGTGCCTCAGAGCAAAGGGACGGACGACCTGGACGGATGCTGCCGGGCCTGAGCTGGAGCCGGCAGGCACCGCTTGTCGCCCAACACCCTGCGCGCCGGGCCGGCCGGGGAAGGAGAGCCCAGCACCTGGTGCGCATTTGTTAACAAGCACCCGGGTGCCAAGCGCAGAGACGCGGGGCATGAAAGTCACAGCGGTCAAGCCAGGCTCCTGGGGGACCGGCGCCGTGGCTCGGAGAAAATGTGACCGTCTGCAAAGCCCCTGACTATGCTGCTGTGGAGAACGCTCTGACTCGGTTTCCAGAAGGGGAGAGGTTTTCGAGGATGCCTAACACGTTACGGCCACCGCACGTTTGTACACAAGTCCTCCCAGACCGCTTGCTTCACCACCCACACCACCACATCGTGGGCGTGACGAGGGTCGGACTGGGCGGACGCCTGTGTGCGAGTGTCAGTGTTCCGTGTGCTTGTCCCCAGGGCACAGCCCTCCCAAGCAGCTCCCCGAGGCCCACGTGCCCACAGCCCTCAGAGGGCACGGCTAGGGGGTGAAGCATGGACCCGCCTCTTATGGGGCGAGGGTCCCGGACTCCCTCTCTGGCTCTCTCCGCTTCCTTGGGAAGTGAGGGCATCTGAGCAGAGGCCTCCAGGCCCCTCCAGGGGAGTCAGGCCATCCTGGGCTTCACGAGAGACAGCCCAGCTCCGTGAAGGATTCCCGGGGGCCGGATCGAGCGGCCCCGTTGTCCCGGGGAGCTCTGGGCAGGAGCAGGAGCACAGGCACCTGAGGTGCCGCCAATCCCCTGGGGCGCAGGCCACACCCCCCGAGGCGGCCTCGGCCTCTCAGGCCGCAGCGCGGAGGGAGTTGGGAGGCACGTGGCCACAGCCGCAGACTCCCGGTGATGCAGGGGGCTTGTGCGGTCAGTCTCCTTGGGCCACGGCCGCGGCCGGAGGCCTGTGGCCGCCTTCGAAATGCAGCTCTGGGGTTGCTAGCCGGGCTGTGGGCGGGCGGCACAGCGGAGCCGACGTCGGGGGCGAGGCTCCCGCCAGCCAGCGCGCTGGCCGAACACTGTCGGCGACACGCAAACCAGCTGTGTCCTGCGAGGCCCTCCGGACTCCAGGAGCCCCTTCCCCAGACGGCATGAGAAGAAACGCACGTCCGTATTCGGAGCGGGGCCCTTGCTACAGCCAGACTACGGGTCGGGGGAAAAGCCAAACTGGTAGAGAGGCCAGGGCTGGAAGATGAGTGGGCGTGCCCCTGGTCAGACCGCCCGGACGGAGGACCCGGATGTCAGGGTCAGCGCCGAGAGCGCGGAGGTGAACAGGAAAGTCCGCGGCGAGGCACGCAGCCCGACCCACGGGACCACGGGGCTCAAGCCGCGACAGGAACAGCCTCCCCCAGCAAAGCCAGCAAAGCCTCTGTCCTGCGGGGGCAACAGGTGCCCTGGAGCACCGTCCCCGCAGAGGGGGGAGAGCGCGTCCCGCCACCACATTCCCCACGTCACTACGCCCAGACCCGCCAGAGGGCGCACCCACACTCGCTGGCCTGCAGGGGGCGGCTGCCGCTTGCACAGCTCGAGGCTCCGCCACCCACCCGTGGCATGCGTTCTCCGGAAAGGCCCTTCACCTGGCGGACCTTCACCAGACACCACGGCACACGAGGTGCCGGGCTCTCACAAGTGACGCTACTACGGCCGCAGAGCACCGGTGACTGTGCCGACCTCGGGCCAAAACAGGTGAGCACAGCCAGCTCCCGGGTCCGTCTTTCCTGTTCTCAGGGGCTCCGCCGCCCAGCGGTTCGGTTCCCGTGGCCAGCGACCCTGGGAAGACCGGAGCAGCCGTGCGTGGCTGCTCTCCCTAAGGGGTGTCAGTGAAGTGAACGCACTCGGAGGCAGGGGTTGAACGAGCCGCAGATCACGCAGGAAACGGCCACGATCCCCGACGCAGCCCGAGCAGGGCTGCGGGATGGGAGGTCTCAGGGCTGCTGGGAGCTGGGCCCTCGCGCCCTCGGGTAAGGAGCCCCTTAGGAACAGCGTCTCCCAGACGAAAAGCAGAAATACTGGTGCCAGACGGCACCAGACAACGTCGTCGGCTCCCCGAGATCCCAGGAGAACGCTGTACAAACATTTCAATCACCCGTCGTTCACGCTCATAATCAATCATGGAATAGAGTCTAGGGAGATTACCCAGTTTCTCAATCATTCTTTTCAAGACTGTACCAGGAATGAATAGGTGTTTCCCGTCTTCCTAACACCTCCTACCCTATCAGTCAGACAGTGACACGATAAAATTAAGAAGCCTCGGGTGGCACTGGGGAGACGAACGTGAAGTGGGGTTTACAGCTGGGAGCACAGACTGACAGCCTGTCTCGCCCACAGGAAGTAAGTAGGTGCCTTTCCTGTGCAGGGGAGGGCGTGCTGGCTGGCCCTGCGTGCTGGGGGGGGGGGGGGCAGCCCGTCTCCCACGGGGGCCTTAGCTCGGCCTGCACTGGGCATCTGGCCGTTCAGGGGCAGGGTGCCGGGGGACCGTGTCCCCACAACCCTGCAGCGGGGTCACACGGGCTGCATTCAGGCGGCTGGCGGCCGCCGTCTTCACGGGACGCTGACCGTTTCCGGTTTTGATGACCAGCACCGCCACACCGAACTTCCCTATTTCCTGCCCAAACCCCCCTCTGTGAGGGACTTTCGGGACCGTGCGAGGGCGCAGACCCCGCGAGCAGGGTGTCCCGGCGGGCAGGCCCGCTTCGGGAAGAGGGGCGCCCAGGGAGTTCGGGGACACGGGGCCGCACGCGGATGCGATGTGCACCCCCCACCCCCACCGCGCCCGCAGACCCACCTTGCTCATGTGCAGCTGCTGCTGGAACTGCTGCTTGTGCTTCTCCAGAAACTGCTGGTGCTGCTGCTGGATGACCAGGTGCTGCAGGGCCGGCGCGTTCTGGGGCAGCGGGGCCGACTGCGTGCGCCCCAGCGGGCGGTGCTGCCGCAGCTTGTGCACAGACGGGGACACGCGGTCCGCTCCCACCAGCGCCTGCGCGTGCAGGGGCAGCGCGCCCAGGCCTGAAAGACACCGTCGGAAGGTGACGCGGGGGCCCCCCGTGCTCCACCCTGAAGCCCGGGGCGCAGGCCGCCGTGAGCCGCCGGCGTGGGCTTCAGTGAGCAGGGGCCACCGTGCGCAGGCGTTCCGAGTCACAGGTTCCGGAGCGGCCGGTCCGCCCGGCAGTGGCCCCACGACCCCTCGGCCGGGCCCGGGCCCTAGAACGACTGGTTGCGGTCCGAGCGGCATCGCGGGGCCGCCGGAGTGGCTTGCGCCACGCTGACCAGGGCTGCGGAGGTCCCGGTGGCCCGGCACGTTCTAGAAGACCACGGAGACGGCTCTTCCCCTAACCGACCCAGAAACCAAGCTGTGAGGGAAAAAACCCGTCCTGAGGGATCAAATCCTTTAAAGGTCTCTTCAAGCGGTGACTTTATTCACAAAGGGGGTGTTAACACTTGTCAAAATCCTGGCGCTTGTGGTCAGAATCTTCTACAAATTTCTGCAAAGGTGCTGCCTCCCCCCCATGCCCACCAGCTGCTTCCCCTGCACCCGCACCTGGACTGAGTGTTCAAGATCTGGATGGATATGTGATCCTGTTTTAACGTGCATTTGAATCTCGTTTTAAAATGCACCCTGTGCAGGGGACACAGGATGCCAAACCTTTTTCCTTCTGTAAACTTTCCATCCACCTGTACCTTCTCTTTTGCAAATTGTGGGCTTAGGTAGTTGATCATCTTCCCAGGGTTCTTTGGGCAAAAGTCTAACAAACCTTCCCTGCTAATGGAAAACGGGCTGCCCCAGCGGCCCGAGCTGGATGCACACTAACCCACGAGGCTCAGGCTGAACCTGACGCGGGTCATGGTCCCCTGCCTGAGGGGGAACAGCACGTACCTGACCTTAGCAGATGCCCGCCTCCCCAAAAGCACGGCCCCCGGAACTGCTCAAGTGGCCGGCCCCCCGACAGGCAGGCACACCTGACCATCCCCCCCAGGGGGGGTCCCTGAGACCCCTGGGGTCACTGCAGCCTGTTTCCCTTGTCCCTTCGTGGGCTGGAGATTTCAAAATTACAACCACAATTTTGTATGCAGAGAGAGCAGACGCCAAGAAAAGGTTCAACCCTCGCAAAGTTGTCCCTGATTAGCTTTTCAAGAAGTCAGCCAACTCCAGCCCCCTAAACTGCCATCGCCTTCTGTCCAGCTCGCTGTTTTCTGGGAGAAGTTATGTTAAATTTCATTATCTGCCTGGCTGCTAAGTTAAAGTTAGTAACTCAAACGCTAGACTGATTCCCTCTCAAGTTTCTAGAAGAGCTAAAAAAAAAACAAAAAAAAAAGAAACCAAAAAAAAAACCCATCATCCGAAGAAGGTGTTTCAGTATTCACCCACTGTTGACAGAGGTGTCGTGAGGATGAAAATTTGGAAGCCAGCCATACGAAGCTGCATTTATGGGATCAAAGGTGACGTAGTCGCCAAGAGGGTCCCGCCTCGGAAAACATGAAGCTAAAACGGGGTTTCCCGAGCAGCTGCTTCTCAGGTTCCGCAGGACACTGGGACCGCAGGGCCGCTGTGGTCAGCTGGGCGGCCGCCCAGGTTCCGCACAGAAGCTTCTCTTGGCTCTGCGGAAGGAAAGCAGCTTCCAGGGCTGACAAAGGAGCAGGAACATGCATGAATGTGAGCCTTCACGCGGGGTGGACACTGCCCTGAGGACGCAGGCCACTATCCCCATGGGGACATGGGCAGACAGCGGGAGGACCCCGTTCTGGCCCGCCCCACCCTTACCCTCTCTGGGCCCACCCCACTCACCCCAAAATTCACAATGGGCCCCCCGGGACACAGAACTCCAGTGCTGTCCCACTTGGGGACTGGTCGCATTGCAGAAAATGGACTCCTAACCTCTGAGTGGCAAACCCATTACTGGTCAGGTGGTTTCCAATTCAGAACCTAAAGTTGACCCCTCAGGTCATCAACAAGGGCTTTTGATGACAGACCCTTATTTGGTTTTTGGTATATACAACGTAAAAGACTTCTATGCATAAAAACACACCACGTGAAGATCCAATTCTGTCCTGGGTGACCCAGCTGCCTGCAGAGGCCCGCTGTGCCCAGATGGGCACCGTGCAGGGACAGAGTCTGACTTGTGCCGCCCGGCGGACACTGCTCTGGCAGGGAGGACCGGGCTGCCGGGGGCCTCCTTCCCTGAGCACCTGGCGGGCCGGGAGACGCTTCGCTCTTCCCGCCCACAGGGCTGGCGCAAGTCTGTCGGGGCTCCAGGACACGGATGACACCCGCCTGCCCCTCGTGTCGGTCCTGAGAGAGGGACCGGGGGGGGGGGGGGGGGCGCGACCGGAAGCCCACGCAGGACCGCACAATGGTGACCGCACAACGGTGATCACGTGGGAATCCCTGGCATTCACTTGGCCATCCAGGTTGGCGAGTTTGCAAACAAAGGCACCACGTCCACATGCCCCAGCCAGCGTGGGGGTCAAGAGGGAAACAGGCGAAGAGTCAGGCTGTCCTGGCGCTCCGGACCCAGATCTGAGGTGCTGGCCTTGGTGCTGCGGGGCTCGGGCGAAGTAGGTGAATTCACACTGGTGAGTACGGCCTGCGCCCTTAGAAATCCGTATGGGGCATCCCACTGCCCCATGCGCCAGGGTGGGACTCTTTAAGGCCCTCCAAGTGACAGCCAGACAAGGCTAAGTTCTCGCCAGGGGCGTGCCAGGCTGCACGTCGGCACAGCCTGAGCGCTGCAAGAAAATCCCCGCACAGCAGGGGCCCGCCTGGACCAGTCGGCTTCTCTGGAGCTCTGGGGGCCTGGCCAGGGTTGGGAATCGCGGGCCAGGCCCAGGCGCGGCAGCCCCACGCGCCTCCTGGGAGAGGTCAGGTACCAAGGGGAGCGTGCCATCACTGCTGCGGAAGCCAGCCGCCGTCCCCGTGCTCAGAAGCGCAGCCACGGGCAGACGGCCAGTTCCGCCAGCCCGCGGGGGGCAGCCCCAGCGAGTGACCCGAAGGCCAGAATGACCCCACATCCGCCAGGTGCAACACCTGCTCCCTCCACCTGTCCTTCTCCCGAGACCCTCACCTAAGGCCTCAGCAATGATGCCACTTCTCCAGGAAGCCTTCCCTACGCCCTCCCTGCTGCACGGCTGAGCGTCCAGACCGACTGCGGAGGACCAGCCCAGGGGAGACGCTGGGCTGAAAGCTGTGCCTTCCGGCCACACAGCAGGAGGCCTGGACAACACACGTGTCCTTCTCGCCTCGAGATGACGGTTTCATTCCCACCCGCTGCCTCGGGGGCTCACTCAGAGACCCAATATCTGGGAGCGTATGAGGGCGCGTCACTCTTCTCAGGAGAAGATTCGGCTGGACAACTCCTGGGGCAGTGGGGAGCAAGGTGAGTGCCACACGGAGGTGGGACATCCCACGGACCCGCCCGGGGAGGGACACGGCCCTGGCGCCCGTCCCCCCTCCCCCCTCTGCATCTGTGGCCTCTGTTCCCAGTGTTCGTGAGACATAGCTATTCTGGCTCAGCCGTTCTGTCCGTGTGTCCATCTGCCCGCGAGCACTCACGGAAAAGCAGGGCCGCTGGCAGGTGAACCTGGGGACTGTCCCTGATCCTGCTCAGACACAAGCCACCTCAGAAACCCCGAGTGTCCCTCGCTTTGCCCCCAGAGACGTTTACCGTGGGCCTGCAGCGCACCGGCCCCGTACAGGGGCCGGGAGGGCGGGACGATGCCGCGGATGTGCAGACCGTCCTCCGGGAGGGAAGGTGAGCAGGAGGGGAGCGAAACCGAAGCGAAGCTCAGCAGAGCACACGGGAGGGGGAAGGGCCACGTCCGGCGGGGGCAGGGCCCAGGTCGGGACCAGGCCTCAGGACAGCCGGCTTGGAAAGGGCGGCCCCCTCTGGCGAAGAGGGAGCCACACCCCTGTGCGCCACACCAGAAGGAGAGGGCTCGCTCCTGTGCCCGCTGGCAGCCAGGCCGTCACGGCCGGCCGGCACCACCTGACAGGCCACACTCACGTGCCCCGACAGCCACCAGCCACACGGGCACCCACCATGTCCCACGTGGGACTGAGAAACCAGACGGGTACTTTGCTTCTGGGTCTCAACGACCGCTTTAAACATCAGGGGCCACACGCGGCCAGTGCTCCGGCTCAGGACGGCAGTGCTCTGGGCGGAGAGGGCTTCTCAGGCCCTGAGGGGCAGGAAACCCGGGCAGGGGCGGAGCTTGGAGGGTGATCCCAGAGACCAGAATCAGGGCCAAGTTCACGGGGAGGGGGTTGGGAGGGGCCACGAGAACTGGGAAGGACCGACTGTGCAGCCTGGGGGAGAGGAGGGAGGCTGCCAATTAAAAGCCATAAAACCAAAAGTAACCACCACGACCACACAACTAACACCTGAAGGGGGCTCACCAGTGTCAGGCCCATCCTGCACTGACACACACCTCACTTAACCCCGAAGAAACTCAGCCAGGCAGACACTCGCGTTACCCCTGTTTCACACACGGGGATACTGAGGCACGGCACGAGGGAAGACTTCCCAGGTCACTGAGCTGGGATGAAACGGAGACCAGACAGCCTGTGCTCTGGGCCACGGCCCTGCCTCCAGCACCTGCGGCCGGTGTCCGGGGGCCGGGAGGGGCCTGCAGGTTCGGGGGCGGGGAGGGCAGTGCTAACAGGTGCTGGACCAGAAGTGGTGCCCCAGCCAGTCTCACTGCCACAGGCAAGCCGTCGGCAGCTGCTGTCACAGAAAGGGCCACCGGATCACACACGAAGGGCAGAAGCAGCAACGTGGCCAATCACGAAGGAGTCAAGTTCAGCAAGTTTATCAGAGAGGTGAGATTTACCTAAGACTGTCATTTAAGTCCTGTGGGAAAAGGCTACTCCCCACAGTCAGTAGAGTGGCCGACTCTTGATCCCAGGTTCAAACCCACCCTGGGCATGGGGCCTACTTAAAAACAAAAAAGGTTACTCCACAGGAAGCTCAGGGATGTGCCCGAAAAATGCTCTTTAACGGTGGGTGATGAGCAGACGCTCGGGGACCGGGGGTCACAAGGAGGGTCAGCTGTAGGTTTACATAAATGATACAGGACAGAAACTCAGGCATCCTTCACTGCTCTTGACCCCGGGCCCTGACTCTGGGTGTCACACAGACTCAGATGCGATTTCAGACGGAACCCTTGAGCCCCGGTGCTCATGACCCATCATCTGAAAGGCGGGGAGATGCCCGGTGACGCTTCTGCTCCCCCTCAACTCTGAAGAGGGCGGTGACCCCGAATTCAACCACTGGGGGGCCCAGACAGAAAGACAGACACACACACCCACAGATGGAAGCCCGCCATCCACACGGACACACACAGAGGGCAAGGTGTGGCCCCTCACGCCCAGAGCGGCCCCATGGCTCTTCAGGACCAAGTGCTGGAGAGAGACCAGTGGGCACAAGAGACATTCACCTGCCCGCGGCCCGCATGGCCACAGGTCGGGACCCTGACCCGCTCGCACCTGCACTTCCCACCAAAGCGTCAAGGAGGTCGTGTTAGATCACAACCGCAAACAAATCAGCAGACCTCCAGGGAGCTGAGCGTGAGGCCGGGTGCTGCAGACGAACAGGTACTTCCCTGTTCCGCAGCAGACCCCACACCTTCGTCCCTCCCAAAGGAACAGTTGCCGTGCAAACCTCCGGCCACATTTCCTGACTTATTCCTAAGTGTGAGCGTCCCTTACGCGGGGCACACGACAGACATTTCCACCACGAATGGGAACTGACGATCTACCAGAGTCGTCTCCCCTCGTCTTGACCCAGATAAAAAAGCAGACGGCAGAAGCCGTCTCTCTGGAGAAGCTTCCAGAAGGTCTAAGCGACACCTGCTTTTACTCTGTCTACCTAGTTTTGTAAGTGAGACTCGGTTTATCGACTCCCACGCCTGAACACGGGAGAGGCCGTGGCTAGAAATTCGGGGGTGCAGACGGGCCTCCCCGCTGGGCCCCGAGCCGACCGTGCTCACCTGTGACGAGGGGCGTCTGTGCAGGCGGCTGCTCCAGTAAGACCATGTGCTGTAGCAGCGGGTTGTGTGAAGCCCCACCGTCCCGCTCCAGGGGCGCCGTGCTCAGGTAGGGGGTGAGGTGCGTGCCGGGAAAGAGGGAGATCCGCTGCTGGAGGGCGGGGAGAGTGAGCCTGTCGGCCTCCTGCGGACCTGCCGTCCCCTGGAGAGGTACAACCGTGACGCCCGGGGCCGAGGGCCCGTGACAGCCCCCCGCCCCCGCTGGCCACGCAGACCCGCCGACGCCTACTCACAGCGGAAGGGCCAGTGGCGGGCAGTCCCAGCGTGATGTTGGGCAAGGACGGTGACGTGTAGAGGGGGAGCGGGGCCACGGAACCTTCTCGAGTCACGAGCCTGTGGGCCAAGCTGGTCTGCAGACAGAACACATGACGCCGTCACGCAGCCTGCCAGCGACAAGCGTGGGCCACAGACACCACGAGAAACGACAGCTGAGAGCGCCTCAGGGCAGGCCACGCGGAGTCCCGAGACGCTACAGTACAGAAACACAGTGACAGGTTACAGCACAGAGGTGGCACAGAATTTCAAAGCAGGTCACAAGCCCCGAAACATGGATTCACAATCCATGACGCTCTCGTTTTTATTCACATTGTTTAATCATCGTAGACTATCAGGAAAATCTAAGATAACGTGTTATAAAATACGTTTTTGGTTGGGAATGTCATTTTAAATATAACATCAGAGGCAGAAACCAGAGAAGATATTGCTTAAAAAAAAAATCCCCTTTGGGCGTCTGGGTGGCTCAGTCGGTTGAGCATCCGACTCTTGATTTCAGCTCAGGTCATGGTCGCACGGTTGTGAGATCGAGCCCCGTGTCGTGCTCCATGCTGAGCCTGCTGAAGATTCTCTCTCTCTCTCTCTCTCCCTTTCTCCGCCCCTCTCCCCTAAAAAAAATCCCCTCCCAGAAAAGGCAAATAATAAATAATGGTCACAGCAATATGGGCAACATGTAGGACAGAGAAAGGTAACTATGTAAAGAGCTCACAGATCAAATAATAATTAGCAAAAGTGCTCGTCAAAGGCAAATGACAAAGAACCAGTATTACGGGAGAACTCCTGAAAAAATTACTCAAAACCATCAGTAATCAAA
The DNA here is from genome assembly GCF_046562875.1 of Panthera onca. Classification (NCBI taxonomy): domain Eukaryota; kingdom Metazoa; phylum Chordata; class Mammalia; order Carnivora; family Felidae; genus Panthera; species Panthera onca. The sequence continues at coordinate 2,436,828 of NC_138346.1, read as the reverse complement.
ACACATGTTTAAATACCTATCAAGTTGGCAAAGATTTTTAAAACTGAGAATACTCTCTTGGCCCCGAGGAACAGAAACACGCTGCTGGGCGGGTTTATCAAGCGGTGCACTCTTTCTGCAGGAAAACTGGGCAATCCGTGTCAAAAGCCTTAAAAATTTATCTAACTTTTCATCCTAAAACTCCACTCTTCGGGTGGCTCTTACGAAACGGTGCCGGGCAAAACCAGAGACGGTCCCGGGAATGTCATGGCCGTGGTGCCCACGGCAGGGAAGGGCAGCGTGTCCGTGTCCCGGGTGTAGCAAATGAACCACACTTATGCACCGGGTCCTTGGGAGGCCGGGATAAATCTGGATTGGTTGGAGTCCCACCGATGATGTGTTGTTAGGCTGGAAAAACAAGGTACAGGATGGTCTGCTCGTTCAAAAGCAGACAATGAGGGCTGGAAGGACAGACAGAAAAGGGGGAGTGGGAGCATTCTCTGAGGATCTGAATTACCGTGCTATTTAACATCTGTTTGCTTCTAGAAAGAACATTCTTCCCTCCAAAGGATGCTGTTTTGTTTGCCGCAACGCCCCCTGTGGAGTAGGTACTTGGTCAGTGTGCCGAACCACGGAGCAGACAGACAGAAGGAACAAAGGACTTGGCCACCAGGCCGGCTAGTGGGAGGCGGCAGACGGAGTCTGTGTAACGAAAAACTCACTGGAGTGATGGACGTGTGACCAGTCTCCTCTTAGCTCCTCTCACAGTGGGGCACGTAACTAACGACGAGAAACGTCCGGGTGCCTTAAAACGTCACATCCGAGGGGAAAATTATGCGCTGAAAGCTATCATCAAGTGGCCGTACATGGGGGTGCACCGGGTGCCGGCCCGGGGAGGAAACAGCCTCCTCATCTGCTGGGGGTTGGGGGGGTGGGGAGGGGCCGCCTGCGGCTTGCCTCGGAGACGCTGGGTGTGGTCCCAGACACCACAGCACCAGTCCGTGAGCTCACTGGTCTCCCCGTGCGCGTGAAAGTTGTGTTCACGAGACACTTTAGTGTGCCAGGTGTGTTAACAGCTTCATGTCTACAGGAATGGACAGACTTGAGTTAAAACATTTTATTGCTAAACAATGCTAACCATCATCTGAGCTCTCGGTGAGTCAGAATCCTCTTGCTGGAGGAAGATCTTGCCTTGATGTTCACGGCTGCTTGGTGGTTGTGACCGTTTCCTAAATTAGTCAACAACGAGGCTGGTCTGGTACATCAAGTGACTCCTCCTTTCGTGGACGGTTTCTCTGTGGCACGTGATGCCGTTTGACGCCATTTTACGCACAGTAGGAATCTTTCGACACCGGAGTCCGTCCCCTCAAACACGGCCACGGCTCTATCGGCTCAGTGTATGCATCTTCCAGGTCCTTTGTGGTCACGTCAACAGTCTTCACGGCATCGTCACCAGCGGCAGATTCCGCCTCAAGAAACCACTTCCCCAAGAAGCAACTCCTCCTCCGTTCAAGATTTCCCCCAAGACCGCGGCCACACACTCAGTCCCATCATCAGGCTCCGCTTGCAGTTCTGGTTCTCTTGCTGTTTCCACCCCGTCGGCAGCGACTTCCTCCACGGAAGGCTGGTGTCTTCGGTTCGTAAGAAAGGGCAACACCTGTGATGCGCGATAAAGAGACGTGTGCCTGTACCGCCTCACGGCGTGTGTGCAAATATCCATAACTCGCAGGATCCCCGAGGTGCTGTTTAACGCGGTCGTATTTCAGCGTCCTTTGGAAACACACACACCTTACGGTCTGTTTGGACGCCATGAGCGCAAACCAGGAAGGAAAGCGTTTTTCGCGCAGGGGCGCCTGGTGTATCTTGTCCTGGAGACACCACAGGGCTACAAAGCATTCGCTCACCGTGACCCTACTCAGTCACGAGCTAACGACCACCATGGAAAGCACCTTCCCCAGACAGAAAAACTGTTGGTCCCAAGTAGAAGAAATACCAACACGCTGTGCCGAGGAGAACATGATGGAGACGGCCAAAGAAAGCACGCGCCACCGGGCGGTAATCACCCAGGGACGAAACGAGCAAACGTCCTAATGTCTGCAAAGTTATAATTTCTTCTTTATAATCACTCTATTTTTTTTTTTTTTTTACCTAATTTATTTTTAGAAATAACACAGCCTTCTGAGAACTGCTCGGAGGCTGACTGCCCGCGTGCGCGATGCTGGCGGTCTCCGTCCGCGGGGCGAAAGGCTCATCAGCTCCCACGCGCTCCGCACAAAATCGGGGCCTGGTCTCAAGCCCCGCTTCACGCCGGGCCTTCTGGGCTGGAGGGAGCTGCCTTTCCAGGCCCGGGGCGCCTGCTTCCGCCGTGTGTAGGCCGCGGACCTTGTCCCGGCCCGGGGCCCCTGGCAGAACAGCAGTGAAAGGAGGCGCTCCGGCGAGGACCCACGTCGCCCTGCGCCCGAGGGGGTGCAGCCAGCGGGGGCGTCACGAGGCCTGCGAGTTCTCAGGAGAGGTCAGCTTCTAACAGTACCCGAAACCCCCAGAGGTCCCCCGGGCGGACCTGACCGTCAGAGGCCACCCCTGCCCGCCAGAGGACGGTAAACGGGATGGCCCCTTCCTATCGGTGAGTCTGCGGCAGCTCAATTCACATGAACACGGGACTTGTACCTCAGCAGGGGCAGGGGGAGACCCGGGGGGGAGCGGAGGAGCCAGCGCCACCCTTCGTTCTGCCGCGTGTTTGTGCGCACGGGTGTCTACAACAGGGGGTGGAAAGGCTCCGCCCTGGCGCCCACGCACCCCGAGTAAGATCTGTCAACCCTGCGGAAGGGGAGGACTCGTTGCTAAATATCTAGGGGGAAAGTTAAGGGACTACGTGTACTCAACCGTACCCTCCTGTAGGTCAGCAGGAACTCAAAAAGAACTCAGAAGACCTCCCACCCGGCGGGGCCGCCTGCGGCATGAAGCAGACGGCACTTCGGGCTCCGTTCACCGTGAACTCCGCGGCGAGGCGGCTCCCCACGCAGGGCGCCCCCAGCCCGTGGCCTTGCTCGATAGTGTGAAGTTCCCCTGCTCTTCCCGGGCACCGGCCAGAGCCTGCCTCTCCCAGGCCGCACAGCCTGCTGTGTGGAGGCGGGCTGCTGGCCGGCCCTCTGGCCCTCTGGCCCCTGGGCCTGGTGCAGGGCTGGCCCGAGGTAGGAGCTCCAGGGACACTTGTGCAATAAGCAGCTGGGGCAAAGAGAACGAGGTAGAAAAAGAAAGCACGGAAGGAAGGTCCTGGAAACCACTGCCCGGAAAGTCACCCAGGTCTGGTCAAGGGCACAACGGGCAGCCAGCCCCGAGCCCCTTGTCTCCCCTGGAGCACCCGTCCTCTCTGCCAAGTGCTTCCAGAACCCTCTCTGTGCCCACGCCCCTCTCCACCTGTGGCACAGTTGGGGGCGGGGGCCTGACCGTGTGTCTCAGGCTGGTGGTTAGTTACCCAGGCGCCTCTGAAACGCCAGCTCTGGGGTTCCTAACCACCTGCCCGTGCTACTCTGCTCCCCCATGACACACGGATGTGTGTTTGTTGGCTGACGTTTTAACCTGTGTATTTCTAAAGCAACAATAAACACCTTGATCCTCTTCCAACAACGGTTCTCGGCCACCGTGCAGAGCCCCAGGGGCACACAGCAGCGAGGCATCTAGGACCCCATGGGCCCACGCGTCTGTGTTCTGAATCGGCCGGATGAAACGTGCTCCGAAGGAGGCCAGGAGGAAAGGCTGGGTTCGAAGCTGCTCTCCCATCTGGACACGGGGCTCACATTTGCAGGAGAAGCAGTGGTCAGTGGCAGGAAAGAGGGATGAGGTCCCAACGGTGCCCCGTCCAGGGTGCCTCCCGACCTCAACCGTCTAGGCCGAAGGGCACCCGCAAACCTTGGTCACCTCAAGGAAACCAACTGTCTGAATGTGCCAGGCCGGCGCAGGGAACAGAAAGGAACGGAAAGCCCTCACTGACCTCGGCGGGGATGCTCGCGACGGCGGGCGCGATCCCGTTCTCGGTGCTGACATTCCCGGAGCTGTTGTTGGGCGAGCTGGGCGCGGAGCCCGGGGCGCTGCTGCAGGCCGAGTCTGTGGGGCGGAGAGACATCCGTGAGCCACGCTCCGCGCAGAGGCTCTGGGCGAGGCCGTGGCAGGTGCCCACCCAGGCCTGGGTGCCCGCCGAGGGCCTCCGGGGGACTTCTGCTTCCCACCTGCTGACTGGCACAAGTCACATCATGAAAGAGCCTGACCGCGGTCCCCGAACAGGGGCTGTGAGGCTAATTCCCTATTTTCAGTTTTGCTACTGACTTCCTGGCGAGCTCTGCACACGTACGGCTCTGTGGAGGCCCCGCCTGAGCCTTTTAAGCTGTGCACGTTACCGACTTTATTCCTCTTGAATCTCGAGATGATCCTCTACACCAAAAAGATAAGCCCTTAAACGCTCAGCAATAACCCGACAACAGAAGACCGGGAACCACAGAGGCCAAGGAACTCTGAATAGGGAGAGGTCAGATTTTCCGTGCTCGCTAGCAAAGCCACGGGCCGCCGGGCTCCTTTGGAACGAAAGCCTCTCGCTTTTCCTGGGCAACATCAGACGCCCAGGGCAGGTGCCGCCAGTGGTTGCTGTGACTGGTCGGTGTTCCCTGGCATCGCACGCTAGTTTATCCCGCAAGTAACTTTAAAGGTACGGGTGGATCCGCCCTGCTAATTGGGCCCAGGCCTCACGGTGACTTGCCCGAGACTGAGGAACGTGCTCACCCTGCCCCCTTCTCACCGCCACCGGAGCCGCCGTGCCACCGGTGTCTGTGGGAGTGTCTCTTTAGCTCTCTCTGCGTTCTTGTGGGCATCGTAACAATGGCCTCACCACGGACTGTGACCTCTGCGGCCCCTGGCCCTCTCGACCGACCGGCTGTCGGCCCGGCGACACCCGCTCGGGCTCGCCGCGGCAGCCTGGCCACAGTCAGGCCTCCCAGACAGTGACGTGAGCCCAGACCAGGTCCCTGCTGCCCCCACACCAAATCCAGGGCTTACTTCTTCACCGGGGGTCACGGCTCCTTATACGTCACGGGACTGGGAGCCGCTGAGAAGGGCCCGGGGGGAGGAACTGCTACACTTTGTGCACAAGACAGAGCCGCCTCCTCCTGGCCGCCTGGCCCTCGGGGGCGGTCCCCGGGGCCCCGCCTTGGACGCCATCCCTGCTGCTCCTGGCCCAGACTACACGCCGGCTTCCACTGACTTCCTGCGAACGTGTGTCCCCTGCAGGGCCACCAGACAGACCCTCTCGCGCCAGCGGGTGAGAAACTGGGGCAATAAAGATACACGTCCGGCTCTTCAACCGGTTCCCACTCAACTACGCGGATTACTGTTCGCTCCGCTTGCGGGAAAGCGGTGTAAGAAACGAACACAGGTGTGTGACCGTGTTATTCGCATCAGCACAAGCGGGGGCACCGCGTGGCATGGGCCGGGCGGCGGGACGGGCACACAGAAGACAGACTGCAAGGAAACACGCCCCACAGTGAGCAGCAGCGGCTCCGCCTAGATCTCTGCTCCTGCCGCACGCGCGGCTTTAACCACCGGGGAGAAGCAGCCCGGGCCCCGCCCGGCCCTGCCCCCTCCTGGGCCCCCAGCACCCCCCCCCCAAACACACACACCGGTGGGCCTCCCCCTGCACCGCCACGCGCCCCCGCGGCAGAACCCGCACCACCTTCCTTGAACTCCTTATTCTGCCTTCTGGAGGGTCAGCTCTACCCCGGCTGCCTGGGGTCTGTGGGGCCCAGAAGCCCATCCCCTCTCGTCTCTCTGCCAGCTGCACTTATCCGCCCAGCGCCCCCCCGGCCTTGCCCGCCCCGGACTCCTCTGCGGTAGCACAACCCGGGACCCGTCGGCTGGGGCGGGCACGGTCTGGCCTCTCAAGTGGGATCCTGAGCTCCGTGGAGGCGAGGACCCGTGCCCCCACTTTTACGTGTAACCTGGTGCGGACTCACGGTAGCATGAAACCGTCACCGGCTGACCACGTGAACAAGAGAGCCGGCGCTCGGGGAGAAGCCTGCCCACGGCCCCGCCTCACCAAGTGCGGGGCCAGAAATAACCGCACGGGCTCCTCCGTCCATCAGGGCGGCCGGCCCACGCCAGGCACCCGTCAGAGGAAACACAGCTGCACTCACAGCCTCGAAGGGGGTCCCCCAGCTGGGGAGACTCCGGGACTCCGAGTGACAACGCTCTTCTCCTCAGACGAGGCCCGTCTGTCCTCGACGGACCCAGCACAGAACCCTGCGCCGAAACACGAAGAGCTTCCGCTCTTCCCACAAACGCTCGGAGGCAGGAGCTTACATCGGGGGAGTCTTCCTGGCTAACGGGCCCTGGAGCGCAGCGGGACAGGGCAGGAGGGCCCCACAAAGCTCTCACCTTAACTCAGAGGCGCTGGAGCTCCGACCCGTGTGCGCGGCACTAGCCGCTTCCACACGGGGACCAGCCCCGGGGAGCCCCCCTCCTCCGGCCCTGAGAACCTACCACTGACAGGCCGCTACCTAGAGCCCTGCCTCTTAAAGGAGGCCCTGTGCTTGCCGCAAACACGGCTCCCGCCCGCCTCGCCCCCAAGCCACTTCTGAGCAGCGCCTCTCTCGGGGTGCTGATTTCGGGCACGTGGATGGGCGCCCGCAGGAAGCGGGAGCACACACTCCGGGCTGGGGTGTGCCCTTGCAGCGGGGCGCAGCCTCAGGGTGGGGCCCACCCTCGTGAAGTGGGATGCGCCTGGGGCCGGGGTGGGCCCTCTGGAAGCGAGGTGCACCCTTGCAGTGGGGGGCGTGGCCCGGAAGAGGGGAGCAGCACCCGCAGGAAGGAGGGCGCCCCTCAGGCCCCGGGCTCTGCCGGGGGCGTACTTCTGCGTGTCCACCGCTAGGTGGGGGCCGAGAGCAACGCTCACCAGGAAAGTGGAAACGAGCGGTCGCCCTCCTCTCTCCCCCTCCCACCCGTGGGACCCCTGCCCCGTGGCCCAGACACCGTGATGGGCGGTGAGCAGCTCACAACCGTGTTATTCACCACGGACGGGGCAGGATCGGGGAACCTCAACTCAAAACTCCTGAAAACACCCGGTGCGACGTCAGACAGGACTGCCCTGACCGTACCCGGGCCGGTGGACGCCACTTTCCGTGGCTGAGGCCTGGAGCAGACAAGGGGTGCGGGGGCATGCTTAGAGACCCCTGCCAGGGCACTGGCTGTGGCTCTCGGACGGCTGGCGCCCCAGGGACAAGGTGCCATGCAGAGACGCAGGGCCTCGGAGGAGGTCTCGGAAAGGCTCGCAGCAGCAGAGCCTCGCGGAGAAGGCGGTGGCCGGGCTTCCACGACTCACGGGACGTACCTGTGACATCCAATGGACGCTTCTTTAGAGCGGTAACCACGGGCCCGTCTTTTCTGCGTAGCAGCGGGCTGCTCCGTCTTTCGGCCACCTTCTGCTTTAGCCTGGACCGCAATTTCAAATTGGGTTCAGAGGCTGCACAAAAAGGAGATGTCGTTATAGTCAGACACTCACGACGGGGACCAAGTTTATCTCACTGGCAGCTAAAAAAACCATGCACATCAGGTCAATATCCACTCGACCCTGCTGTGTTGTCGCAGGGCAGAGCGAAGGCAGCGTTCCTGAGGCCTACGCAGCATCTTTTCAGTCCCACAAGATGCACAAAGGCCATCGGACGCCTTCGGCTCCGTTTCTTCGGACAGGGTTACCTATCTGTGCTGGTCGTTTCGGGGCGTCGGCCCACAAATGTTGTTATGGCTTCTATGGTCTCCACTTCCTCATTCACCTGCGTGTCAGAAATTCCTCCCACGTCTAACCACCTGGAAACAAGCTGCTTGCTGGGGCTCCCGGCGACCTCTGCCAGTGGCCGCCATGGGGTCCTAAGGCCAACCAGTCCTCCACACCTGCGTGTAGGTGAACGAGCCCATCTCCCTCAGAGTCCATCTGAATGGGGGACACAGGTGTTTCGGCTGGGTCTGGTTTGTTAACGGCCCTGTGCTGTGCAGACCTGCAAATCTGAGCCCACAGTGGTTCCCAAGCCTCTGCACCCGGAGCCCAGACCTCCCCGCGTACCCATCGAGCTGCACCTCTGGGGAAGTGGGGGGCACCCCAGTGCGAGCTGCCTGGGCAGTGCCTTAGTGCACCCAGAGGTGCCCCGTCCGGACGCCTGGGCAGGAATCTCCAACTCCACGAGGCCACCAGCTTTCAGGGCCAGGACAGGGGTAAGAGCACCACTGGGAGACGTTGGCGTTCTGGGGTTTTACTTGACTGCTTTCAAGTTCCTACGACTTGTGCGTTTGCAAATTAGCTCGTTTTTACCTTTTTGTTTGTTTGTTTTTAATCAGCACCCCTGCTGTTTTTAATCTTTCTGGAACAGGAAGTTCACTGCTCTCCAGAGTGCCACGCAATGCAATCGAATTTCCCTCTGGAATCAGAACTAAGACGACTGGGTTTTAAGAAGCAGGCCACACGTGCATCTCAGGGGCACCATGACTCCGACCCTTGGGGAGCGTGGAGGGTGGGGCAGTGGCCTGGGGACCCCACTCCCCGAAGGAGGCCGGGTCTGTGGGCCCTGGAGGGCGGAGGGCACGGCCGGGCACCTGAGTGCAGCCTCCCGGAGGAATCGAAGGTGTGTTTGAAGAAGCTGCCAGAATGCTCCCGATGGCCCCCCTGCTCTGGAGGGTGTGAGGCAGGGACGGGGCCCTTTCCCCTTTGCGGTATCTGGGCTTAGAGCGGGTGCCCGTCCACTTGTAGGACTTCCGCGGCCAAGAAAAGTGGGAGGGGTTCACCTTCTCCACAGGCGGGAGGATCCACAGTCATTGCTTTCACACTTGTTTTGCGGGCACTGCAGACTCATGTGTTTCACTCACTTCTGGGTTTGCGCTGAGTTTCTCAGCCTTATTTAACGTGAGAAAAAGGCCACAACCCCATGTGGCTAACAGGCAAGAAAACAGCAGCTCTTCTCATGCCACCAAGGTCTTTGCTATAAGGACACCAACGGTCCTTTCAACAACCTTCTGTCCGAGGAGGGGTTGGCAGCTGCCCTCGAGACTGCAGGACAGCGTGGCCCTCGGCGGGGAGCGCCTGGGGACATGGGGTGCAGGGGTGGGGGCGGCAGGGTCACCATGCTCCCGACACCTGGTCGAGCGACGGCACCGGCCGGGACCATCCTCCCCGAGGACCCCAGGTTCCCTGTGACCTGCAGCCTGTGCCGGGCAGGCCCCAAGCCCATTCCCACCGCACGCGGCTGCTGGCCCCCCTGTCCGGACCGTGGGACGGCCGCACTCCCCTCACGGTGGCCCCTGAAAGGGTTCTGATCATCTGTCTCTTTGCTGGTCTCCCCCTTGCCCGTGCTTGAACATGAAAGTCAGGCCGGTCTGAAGGACTTGCCCCGCCTCCTGGGAGCTCAGCACACTCCCCCCACCCGCCCCTCCGCGGGCCCCCATCTCATGTGCGGTGCCCAGTGCAGAACGGAAACGAGGGACACTGTGTTCAAGATGTCAAGCGTCTCATTTAAGATGAAAGCAGGGCATTAAACTGAGCAGGGTGTGCCCCGCCCCGCAGCCCAGTTTAAGGCACCAGAAGGGCTCCACACACATCGGCCTGGGCCCTTCCCTGTCCCTCTGGGGCACCCGGGACCGCCTCCCCATGGAACCCCCAGGTGCAGGACCAGGGGCTGAGCAGCAGGCTGGGGACCAGGCGGGAAGGGAGGCAGTCACCTTGCAGTGTAGGTTCCGGGCCGGCTTCCCCCCACCGCACCGCCCCCCCACGCCTGCCCCGGGACCTTGGCTGGGCTGCGAAGGGCTCTGAGGTGCAGCAAAGGCCCTCCTGCCCTTCCTTTGCTCTGGAGAAGGCACGTTCTCCGGCAGCCGCGGGTCCAGGCATTGTGCGAGCTCGAACGAATCGTGCGGACCCCACAGAGGAGACACGGTGACCCCCACTCCAGCCATTCCTAAGCATATTTCCTGAGATTTGCCGAAAGCGTGTAACCCAGGCCGCTCTGCACGGCAGGCCATCGGCGAGACAGTGGACCCTGGAGACCGCACCCGCCACGTGCAGGGTCGCGCGGCCCCCACAGGCCCCAACGAGCAGCTCCTGCCGGCCCCTGAGGTCCTCAGGACGCATGCCAGCTCCCAATGGGGCCGGGTGGAGTAAGGATACGCCTGGATGTGTTCCTTCGAACAGAGCCGCAGCAGACCGAGAGCCAGAGCCTGAGGGAGGTGTTTGGGAGACGTGGGTCACAGCCATGGTGCTGGCGAAACAGAGGACGCTGACCGGATCCACGGACACGGTGCCTGCTCTGCCAGGGGCACATGGGGAGCCGGGAGGTTTCTCCTCAAAGGCGATCAGGTAAATGACAGGTTAAGTCAAAGTAAGCTATCCTCATCTTGCCTTCAAGTTCGACCCCCTCCCCAGCACGCGCCCCTCCTTGGGCAGGAAGTGCCTTCGGCCGAGACGCAGAGTGCTCTCGACAAACCCTAACCCACACCCAGTTTATGAACGTCGCGCTCTCCCTGAGGGTTGGTCACAGCGTAAACCGCTTTCAGGGTGGGAACATTTTACTGTTTAACAGCCAGGTGGGCACAGGGGCCGTACGTGCCCGTGGCGCGTGCACAGAGGAGGGTCCTTCTGGAAGCAGTCACTGGTGTGTGGGCCTGCCCCCACGCCCAGCAAGGAGAGCAGGGCCTGAGCCACCGAGGATGCCCACGACGCCGTCTCGGCCAGGCACGTGGATGGAGCGTGTGCCTCCAGGTGCCCCTTCCCGAGACCCAGGACAAGGCACGGGACAGAAGTGCAAGTGTGGGAAGAAGACATCTGGAGAAAAAGGTGAGAAATTTGGAAAACGGGAGCGCAAAGGTCCGACATTGGATTGACAAAGAGCCAAGACAGGGCAGAGCGGGGAAGGTCGCTAACAAGGTGACTGAAGGGACACTGTGCTCCATCTGAAGAAGGCCTGCTGCCCAGGAGGCCTCACAGCGGCCCTCGCCAGGCAGGCCCTGCAGGGTTCTGGAGCTCCGGGCACCAGGGGTGGGCCTCGTCAGCGGTGCTGGATTCCCCAACGGTCACTCGGACGCAAGACGAAGACGCAAAAGTCCTGCAGGAAAGTGGCTTCTGCACCCGACCACGTCATCGGTCAGATGTGAGCCAGTGGGGACACCCGCCAGCATGCCAGGACTCATGTTCGCATCCGGCGCAAGCTCCTGTGCCCTTGCGAGGTGAAGGAGGGGCCGCGCAGGAGCCCCTGGGGTCCTGGGAAAGGGGCAGAGCCTCCCCAGGGGGGTGGGGGGCCGGGAGCATGTCCCCCAGGCCCCAGGGGGGCCTTTGGACCGCCTGCTATGCAGGGGCTCCTCCATGTGGATTAATAACAGGCACACATAAAACGAAGCAACTTGAGGAAAAACAGAAGTTGTGCAAATAAAGAAATGCAGGCAGGGCCACTTCATGTTGGTGTATACTTTCTGTCAGTCACCTGTCACAGGGCAGGGAGGGGCACGTGTTCCTGTCCTGAGCCTAGTGGGGCTCTCTGATTGACGTGCATTTATCTACTTTGAAAACAACAAAGAAAAAACCCCCAAAATATAACTGGAATATAACTTTTGTAGCACACGTATCCGACGTAGGATTGATATTAACATATCAAGAGTCCCTACAAAGTCCCAAGAAAACACCCAAAGGAAAATGGATGAGAGATCAGCCATTGGACTTCCATCCACTGAACACCTAGGAACCCTGCCCGTTGTCTAGTGTGGTTCTAGACATTGTGCCCAAGGGACGGACAAGAAAGCCCCGGCCTGGCCAGCAGGCACTCTGAGCTCTGCACAGCTCACCGGCTACATGACACGGCCACCCAGGGCCCCACTGCAAGTAGCTCACATTCTACTAGGAAGGATGGAAAATGAGCACAAAGATGCTCCAGCTTTACTAGCCGGGACGGAACCGCTCCTGGAAACGTCGAAGGAAGCAGGGTGCACTCATCCGTCGCGTGGGCCAGGACGGACACGGTAGCGCCTGCTTGACGAAATGGGGACAAATGGGCGGCAATGTGGTCTGATCTGCCCCGTCGCTCAGAGCGCGCAGCCCTTCAGGCGGGCAGCCCCATCCTTAGGGACCCATCCCGCAGAGACACCAGCACAAGCGAGCAAAGGTACCCACGTTTGTTGGCCAAGTTACGCTACAAAAGAGTTACAGTTTATACCCACACGTGAGAATAGCATAGAAACAGGTATCGATCTTTCTATCCCCAAATGGAATGGTGTGAACAACACATAATGCCTGAAAGATAAAATCACAGGACAAAATGCAAAGCAAGCGCTTTTCTTAACAAAAAGACGGGCCTGCGTGTTCACGGCGCACACAGACAACACTGCCACACGCGGGGACAGAAGGTCTCTGGACAGACAGGTACCAAGCTGATAGCAGCAGCCGCCTCTGGGAAGTGAGCTTCAGGATGTGTGTGTAATGTGTGTTTTAATCTGTTACAGGCACACATTCTGTGATCTTTTAATAAAGAAAGGAAGCACCGCACGCTGCTTGAAGGTGTCGTGTCCCCCAGCTGATTTCTGTTGGCCACCGGGAGCAGTGTGGATGTACCACCGAATGGTGGGACGTGGCTCTCGGAGAGACTGGTCCGAGATCCCAGCTGTTGCTCTGCATATCGCAGGGCCAAGGGTGATGGTCGTCAAGGTCGAAAGGCTGGAGCACAGAACACGTGAGCCAACTTCCTTACCCAGAAGCTGCCTGGCATTTAACCACACCCACCCTCTCTCTCCTTTGGAAGCACAATAAAGCCTTTTGAAGAGCTCTCTGAACACACTCACACCCGGTTTTTAAAGAGCACACAGCCCCTGAGTGCCGAGGGAGGCTGCCCACCTGGCAGCTGGTGCTTGGCGGGGCCAGCACTGCCCAGGCCGCGGTGGCCTCCCACACCCTGCTCGGAGACCGCTCGGAGAGGGCGGAGGCCAGCCGCCCCAGCCCCGAGCAGGAGCTCGAGGGCCCTTTATCACAGGCGACTGGCCGTAGCGCGTGGGCATCGTCCCCTCCTGTCCCTGCTACCGACCCGCACAGGGGTTTCTGCCAAGCGGCTCAGAACAAGGTACCGACGGCACGCGGTGCGGGAAGCAGCCCCTTCCCAAACCGCAGAGCCGAGCGTCGTGTATGAAACGCGCCCATTCCGTGTCCTGGTAACTTCAGCCTACTCCTCACACGGACACGGAACCAAATGCCACGAACGTCATTCGGTTCGCCAGGACACGGGAAAATTCGCTGGCTTGTTGGTATGTTTCATGGCTGCGGAGGGCACAGAGAACCCACCTGGCTCTGCACAGGCCACGGAAGGCTCTGGCAGATCTCTGTAAGGCGGCGGGGACATGCTGGGCTGCAGGCCCGGAACGGGACCCTGGTGCCCAGAGGCCAGCACGACCGTGTCAGAAGGGGCCTGAATCCATCTGCTTTGTGTTTGGGGTACAAGCCTTGCCCGTCACGTGCCTGGGCCCCCTCCCTGGCCCGGCCCCTGTGCTGAGGGGGGCCTGCTCCCCGCCCACCACAGCAGCTCCGAGCCCAGCACCCCGGATGCACGGGGCAAATGCTCACCGAGTCACCGCCCTGCAGAAATCGGGGGCAGAGCGGAGGTCGCCCTGGTGCAGGCACAGGGCGCTGCTGGTCAAGCACAGGAAATTGAGTCTGGATCCCAACTCACTGCGGTGTGACTGGGCAAGGCAATCAGCCTCAGCATCCGCCCCCAGGGGTCACCGCCAGCCTTGGGGAGCCGCTCGAGGACACGCAGGCTCTCCACAGACAGGGACTGCATCCCCTGGGTGTCAGGGCACCTCAGGAGGCCCCAGGGGAGCACCAAGTGACTGGGTGCGGTCCTGGGGCGATGCACCATGACCCTCATGATGCTCATGTGACAGCAGCACAGGCTGTGTGAGGACGGACACTGCCTGGGCGGGCGGGGGAGGGGAGCCGGTGCTGGGCCCACCTCGCCCCCTGCTGGGTGGGTGACCCAGGGGAACCGTGCGCTCCTGCCCGGGGCTGGACCCACCAGGCGCCACCTTCTTCCCCCTGCTCTGGAGAGGAGACCCACCCGTTATGACCCAGCCTCTGGGAAGTGAGTAAGGAAGCTGGATCTGAACCCAGGCCACGGCCCCCAAGCCAGGGCGAAGTCACCCCCTGAACGCGCAGGGGCGTGGGTGAGTCGGTGCGCTCAAAGTCTCATTTCTGTAGTCTTTCCTCTTACCGACTCTTACAGAAACGCAGCTATAAATTATTTAGAATTACTGACATCGAGTGTTGGAAAGACACTTTTAGAATGATACAGGACACCTAACTACACTCTATTCCCTTAAGTGGCTTAAATGTTTCCACTGAAATCTTTATATTATTAATATTATTAATGTGCCGGTGATGCCTTTTTAAAAAATGGATCCCGCAATCAAATCTTAATTAAGTCCTTCTGGAACGCCACGTGCTCAGCGGCACCTCCCCAACTGTGACCAGGACAGTCTTCGTTTCTCAGCGGAACAGGACCTGGGGCGGGGGGTGGGGGGGGTTGCTGTGGCACAAGGTCCGAGCAAGCAGGTGTTAGAGGCCCTGTTTCCAGACCCCAGAGAAGCCCAAGGCGGCACGGGAGCCAGCAGGCACAAACACTGGAGGTCACGGGGCCTGTGAGGCAAAGGTCGCGGGCCACGCAGCTCTGGGGAACGGCAGCGGGTCAGCAGTGGAGTTCACCGTCCCGCCTCCAGAGTCTTCCGGGACCCTGGCTATAAGAGGTCACCGCCGGGTTCTGTGTCCTGTGACAGGGGCCCGTCTCCGGGTGGTGCCGGCCTCGTTCGGCTGGGAGACGGAAAGAACCAGAGCAAACGTCCCCTGACGGGCACCCCCACTTCTGCTCAGAGTGGGGGGTGTGGGCTCAGGCCAGGGAGCTGCGTGAGCGCCACCAGAGGCAGGTGACGTTCTCTGTCCTTTCCTGGGACATCAGGGGGAAGAGGCGAGGTGTCGGCCGGCAAGGCGAGGCCCCTGGGCCAGAGGTGGATGGCTCTGCTTGGCGGCCGGGTCCCCGGACTTCTGCTTCCGCCGTCGGGACCTTGGGGGCCACGCTCGCCACACCCGGGGCAGGAGGAAGCTCTGCCTGCTCAGTGTATCCACGGCGGGGAGGATATGGGGGTGCGGGGCCCCATGTCACTGATGAGAAACTGAGGCCAAGGGGACCTAAGGAATCCATCACAGGGCACACAGAGCTTCAAAGCCAGTGAAAAGATCCAACCCGAGCCGCTGGACGGGGGAGCCCCCAACCTGCCCACGCACTGCGGGTGAGGGGAGCTTCCGGCGGCACACTCTTTCCGGGCCCCGAGCACCTGCGGCAGGCCCGGTCTCGGCCCCTCTCCCGGCACGGTGCCCGCTGCTGCCCGTGACCTCCTGCTCCGCGGATGTGAGTGTGGTTAAGCACAGCACCAGGTTCCAGGAGGGGGCCTGGGGGGCCAGCCTGGGAGAACCGGCCACCACGCGCTTCTGGCGAGCGCGTGGGTTCTCTCTAGGCGAACCCACAACTGTTCTCAGCGGACGAGTGAGAGCCACGTACCCCAAACTGAGGAGAAGAGGACCGCAGTGGCACCCTCCTCTCGCCAAGAAAGGAAACCCTGCCCGTGCCTGCAGGGTCCTCGCCTCGGCTCGGCCAACCCCACCGAGGTGCTCGTCGGGGACTCTGGGCTCCAGCTCCAGGCCCGTGGCCTTCGTGGTGCGGTCCTTCCATCTCACACACCTGGACCGTCAGTCAAGCACTACTGAGGGGGCTCCCCACAGTTTCTGGCTCTGGATTCAGGGTCTGCTCCCCGCGTGCCACACCGACTCCGCCGGGGCACAGCTCTGACTACCGAGAGGCCCCGAGTCTTCTGTCTTTAGGGTGGGGCGGCGGGGGAGCCGTCCAGCCCCGCCCCCCGAAGCCTCATCACTCGCGTGAAGCTGCTGATGTGACTGCCTCAAAGCGGATCTGTCAAAAATCAACCCAGAGCCTCCGGATAAAACAAGATTTGTGTTTACAAAGAAAAAGCTGTGCCACAAGGGCCTCATTTCCACCAGGCAGGGCGCCCTGGAGTTTCCCACAATGCTCTGCACCCGCGGGCTCCACGCGCCGCGTCTGCGACCAGGGTAGCCCGTGCTCCAGCGCCGGCCACAGCCGGCCCTCACCTCTCGAGGCAAAGCCTCTGGAAGGCACTCCTCTGGCCTTTGCCCTTCCGGCCACCCTCGTGCCCCGGCCACAGCCGCTCTGATCTTTCTTAAAAGCCACTGCCCGCTGAAACCATCACCGCTGGGCAGAGTCCAAGAGAGCCTGAGTCTGAATGCCCTTCTTTTCTGGTGACAGAGCCGCACACACCCTGAGGCGTCTTGCTGACATGTCCTCGCAGGACACAATGAGGTCCTTTCTTGAATACATCTGCTCCTACCCTGGGGCCCCCGGCCGCCCCCGCTGCCCAGGCCCTGCCTAGAGCCGGCGCCGAGGGCCGAACGCTGGCTGGCTTGCTCCGGCAGGACCCTGGGCCCGTGGGCGGGAGCTGCCGTGTCCCGGGCCCACCAGGGGATGCTCCGAGCTGTGACAAAGTGCAGCACGCCACGAGCCAGGCTGTTGTTCACGAGTGAGCTTGAGTGTTAAAGGGCAGCGGTACTTACGTGAGGTTCGCCGCTTTTGGTATGAACCGTCAGGAAGCGCTTAAGGATTATTTTAACACGATGCTCTAATAATAGTTTCAAAAAACCCCAAATACTTAAAAATGAGCTGGGATTCCCTCCGAGTGCGTATCCCAGCCTGGCTCAGCGGCTGGGGGATGTGGGAGGGGCCGGCTGGGAGCCCCGCCCTCAGGCAGCAGCAGACCGGGGCACTGACCTGTTTTTCTGAGCGGGAAATCGTCTTTGGTGTCGTACATTCCCAGGACCGGGTGGTTGTAGGAGGCCGACACCCCGCTCTGGGGCGGGGAGCTCTGGTCGAGGGAGCTGTGCTGTGTTTTCCTGGAGAGAAGAGGCAGAGACAGACGGCCGAGTTAGCCAGGGTGTCACATCAGCCCCGGATCAGCTGGGGCCGCGCATGGAGACCGGCCTCCTGTCGGGGGCCAGACCAAACTCGGGAACCCAGGCCAAGCACGACCTCCGCTGTGGACCCTGGTGCAGGAGGGGTGAGGGCCCGTGCAACCCCCCACCGTCACCCCGTTCCCGCCTGGGGGCTCCCTGCACTGACTGCTCTCTGGCCACCCACCGGGTCACCGCCAGCCACACAGGGCCTGTCCTTGGGGCAGACGGTGGGGGGGGGGGGGCGGAGAGGGGGTTGCATATGCACAGAACCAAAGGCGGTTAGAGGTGACTGAGATCTGGGGGTGTGTCTGGAGCTGGTGATGATGAGGTCTGTGGTCCCCAAAGGGACATCCTTTCAGCAGAAAATACCGTCAATTGCACCTCGAGAGGAACCAAAGCCACCCAGTCGGCCACCTTCTCTGAGGACGACAGGTCTGGACTAGCAGGCACCCTGTGCCTGGAAGCTGGTCTGTGCAGTTTCCTGCCCCTAGCGACCAGCCAGGCATGACTCAATCCTTAACACGGGGAGACAGGGTCAGGCTCCGGGAGGAGGTGCAGCGGGGCGGGAGCGGGGGTCGGGGCTGGGGAAGCGGTGCCACCGGCCCTCAGCCAGACCATCGGCCAGACCATCAGCCAACTGGGGCTTCGGTGGGACGGCCGGCTGGGCCCTGCTGGAAGCATCCACGCGAGGCGTGATGAACTCCGTTGCGTCTTTCAACCGCGTAATCTACTTAATGGCTTGAAGCGATCTGCCAAGTTACTTGGCATTTGGTAGCCTGTTTATTTGGATCCACAGCACCGCGTACCCACACAGCTGGCGTTGTCTGAACGGAGACTGTGGGCTCTTAAATGCCTACAGGTGGATGTTTAAATATCTGAGCGCAGACTGGTGCTGCTCACGGAGAATGTGCCGCTCGCAGAGACCCGCCCCGTGAGTGTGGCCCTGCCACGTGGGCCGTGGGGCCCGGCTGGGCTACGTGGCAGCAGAGCGCTCAGAGAGCCCCGGACACGGCCCGCCGGGCGCCTGCCAGCAGCAGCGAGAGCGCGGCTCCTTCCTCAGGACGCGCTCGCCTTCCCGGGACCGGTGCACCCACACACCGGTACCGCGCGGGGGGTCGCCGCCTCGGGCGGGGAGGCTTCCCCTCGGGGGCCGTTCTCTCAGGGTCTCCCGAAAGGTCTGAGGGCAGCACTGTCTCTCTACGGATTCACATCCCCAGAGGGGATCCCCTCGGTCACCTCCAAGTCGCTCAGGGCCAAGCCACGACGTGGGAAAGAACTCGCCTTTTCCTCCGTGAGAAACACGGGAGGACCTGTGTGCGCGTGATGGGGCGGGAGAGCGAAGCCATAGTTACTGACAGGGCGTCACGTAAATGGACGTGACTATAAATACTATCTGGGGTCGCTAGAGACTTCGATCGTAGATCGTTTCCGATGAGGCCGGAAGCTGGAAACGCTACGCTTCAGATCCAGCAGGTTTTCTCTTCCGGTTTGCTGTCTCGAGACGCTGTCAGCATTAAACCTCCTGACTCCCGGTCCAGCCTTCGGAGGAGCCTCGACAGGAGGGTCCGGGTGCAGGCTGCCCCAGTGCCACGGCCGGAGACTTCGAGGGAGTGACTCCCGGCAGCACAGCCCAGCTCCTCGCGCCTGCGGCCCTGGGGTGCCCGCCGCACAGGCCCCCGGGACCCCTCCAGGGCAAACCCCCTCCCCCCCCCACCGTCACACCCTCCTGGGGACCGCGCACGTGCGGGCGCTCCAGGCCCGGGTCCAGTCCCTGGCCGCACGGGCACGGCACACTGACGCGCTCGCACGTTTGTGCTAATCGTTGTGGGTGGAGCGAAGCTAGGGTCAAAGTTCACTTCCTTCTCCAGGAAGACCCAGTTTTCACCGTCACGACAGCAACTGAACATGACAGTCGCTCCACGATGTCGGCCTCGGGGTGACAAAGCAAGACAGCGGCCAAGTTCCGTGCAAACAGCGCTGTCCCCTGGCTGACTTCCCTGAGACCACGCTCTTCCGCACTCCAGCCTGTGTGCCCCAAATCCCTGCGAGGGACCTGAACCCAGAGCAAGCAAGCTTCGTCCAGTCGGGGCCCTACCTCGGGGAGCCCTGCAGGGAGCGGTCCCTGTCAACCCCTTCCGGGACCCTCACCTGCCCTCAACCCTGCGGCCCTTCCCTCAACTCCAAGCTCCCTCCTCAGTGCTCTGTTTCTGTTCCTGCCGGGACCGCCCCCTTCCCTGCAGCCTCCAGGACGGGAGGTGACGTGCTCTCCCAGCCCACAGGCTCTGTCCTGTCACGTGTGAACCCTGAACCCGTCACCGCGGCCTCCACTCCTGCCAGTGGTCTCCCCACCCCAGGATCCCCCCGACTCACGGGGGAGCCTGGCACCGGCCACCCCAATCTTCCGCCACGACCGCGGCCACCATCCGAGCACTCGGACGCGGTCAACCCACGACTCTGGCTTGCCACCACGTGACCTCCTCCAGGCTCACAGTCTTCTGGCCCCTCGCCAGCCTCACCTCCCCAGACCTGGCGCTTCCCCGCCCGCCGACCGCAGCTGCTAAACACTGCAGCCCCACCATCTGAGCCTCCCTCCCGCCAGCAGGCCCAAGAGCCCCTGCCCTCTTGCCGCCTCCACAGGCCTGTGGTCCCGGGTTCCCCCAGCGCCTCCCGGTCCGAGGCCCCCGCCCCCGCTCCCCTTCCTGCCGTCTTCAGCGCAAACCCCGCGGATACCGTCTCACCTGCTCCCCAAACGGCCTTCCGTGGGGCATCAGCCCATAGCCCCCAACCCCAGGGGAGGATGGAGCTTTCCCACAACAAGCACCCCAGCCAGACGTGGGCCCCCGGGGGCCGCTACAAGCGTTTCTAAGGAATCCTCCACGTGGTGGCTCTGGGGCTCACGGTGTCACCCGTGGCTCCTCGGGGACGCTGTTGCCTTTGCTCGTCCGTGTGAGTCGTGTCCCCGGCTGAGCTGCGTGCACGCCAGCAGCATGCTTCGATGAGTGCAGCTTAAGGGACCGAGCAGCGAGCGATGGCTGCACACAGAACGAGGGCGCCGTCTCTGCCTCGGAATCAAAGTACTTTCTGACTGGTCACTGGTGTCACCTGCCAGGTCCTCGGGATCATCTCAGCGGAATGTGGTGGGGTTTTTATTTAGTCCACAGTTGTCCGCTGGGAGCTTGAGAATAATACATTTTCCCCCGATGAAACAGAAGGCAATCATATTTTGATTTATGAAAACCACCTATGGATTTTGTGAGAGATGAAATCAGACCTGAAAACGGGAGAAAACTAGATTTCACAGCAAAAAGCCGCAGAGCACCCTTGATCACTGCTTAAGGCCACATAAACCCGCTCCTCCGCTCCAGACGTGGCCTGTGCCAGGGCCAGCTCCCATGTGACGGGCTGGTGCTCAGGGGACATCCCTCTGCACGCGGGCACTGTCGCGGACTTTTCTGCCGCGGTGCGCCAGCCTCTCCAGCTTTTAGCACGAACGAGGCTCTCTTGTGGCCTCTGCCAACCACGTGGGCTCTGCGAAAGGACTCCTCACGTGAACGTGAAAAACAGCACAGATGCCACGGACCTGCCTAGCAGTCAGTGAAACACCGGGTAGAAATCCAGCAGGTGCATACGGACAAGTTAGACCACGGTGCCAGTGAGGTGGCTCCTTTTGTGGCCAAAATACACGGGAGAAGAGTAATGGCCAGGCACCAGCCTCTGTCATGCAGAGACCGGCCCCACTCTGTCCGGGTGACCGTCCCGGCACCTGCCGCTGGACCGCGCCAGCTGTCGCGAGCCCGCTCCCTGCTTGGCGAGTCTCTGCCCACAGCCTCCCCCGCCTCTCAGGGTGAAGACCCGGTACCGCGCCGGCCTACGGGTGATGCCTGGCCACTGGGGCCCCAGACAGGAGGCCCGCGTGCCCGCACCCCTGCACTTACCCGTACCAGTAGCGCGGGTCGCTGGAGATGCAGTGGTTCAGGTTCCGGTGGGCCAGCGCCTTCTTCTTATTGAGGACAAACTCCTGAAGCTTCATCTTCACTTCTGTGCTGGCCACGGCACCTGGCGCGGGAGAAAGCACGGACAGGTGACCGGGGGTGGCGGCCCAGCGGCGTGGACGTGCAGCTCTGTGCTGGGGAGGGAGCAGCGGCTCAGAGCCCGGCCTGCGAGCCGAAATCGACCCGAAATCGGGATGCTGCTGGTGCCACGAAGGCTTCTCAGAGGGAGGGGAAGGACAGGAGAAGGGTTAAGACGGGCTCTTCCTCCCACGAACAGTTCGCAGAACCGCGCCCCATCGACCACGGAGAAGTAACCAGCAGACGGACTCACTGACACCTAACACGGATCGGCTGCCGGGGGCACTTTCGGACCCTCATGTGAAAGCACGTGGCGAATGGGCGCGGGCAGCACGCGGCTCCGTCCCCGCTACGGCACACGCGGTCGAGCCCCGGAGGTTGTGTGCACGCACAGCGGACCACCGCCACCAGCGGACGGGAGCAGGTGCGCGTGACGCGCGTGTCCGCGGCGGCCTCGCGCCCGAGGGAAGGCGGCTTTCTGCTCCTGGGTCGCTTCCCCGGGGCCCGTGTGGGCAGCCCGCACGCGGGCAGCGCCTGCGCCTCGCGGGGTTCTCGGGGGCTGGCTGTTCACAGCCCCGGGGACAGAAAGCTGCACATCGGAGAGACAGACGTGCGCACACAGATCAAAGTCCAAAGCCACCACCCTGACGCAAGACCTGCCCCGTCCGATCCGTTCTCAGCGCCCCGTGCAGCACCGCCTGCCTTCCCCTTGCAAGTGGCGTCAATGCTTCCCGTTATTGTCTAGAATCCCAGCGGTGCTTTCTTAATAGTAACGTTTATTTACTCATTTACTTGAGGGGGGGAAGAGAGGGAGGGGGCGTGGGAGGGGGCGTGGGCAGAGGGAGAGAGCGAATTTTAAGCAGGCTCCGCGCTCGGCCCAGAGCCGACCCGGGGCTCCAGCTGAGACACCGTGAGGTCTTGACTCGGGCTGACATCAAGAGTCAGACGCTTAACCTACCGAACTGCCCAGGAGCCCCTCAAAGCACCTTCTAATTGCTTCCCAAAATGCGTCCGCACATTGACCACCACGAGCCAACCGTGGCCATGCACCAGAGGCAGGCACCTTGTACCTTCGGGAGACCACGTGACCCTGGTCTGCATCAGTACTCGGGATCACCACGTGACCCTGTCTCTATGACTACTTGGGATCATCATCTGACCACGTCCTTATCAGCTCTCAAGATCACCACGTGACCCCGTCTCTATCAGTACTTGGGATCACCACGCGACTTACGTGTGTGCACGCACACGCATGTGCCTCCAGTTCCTGGCACCGAGCTCCTAAAACCCTTGTGAACTCCTAAGTGATCAGAACACTAGGGCCATCTCTTGTCCTGATGCAGTGACCCTGGCTGGACTCTCGGATGGCTCCTGGAGGGGCTGGTCACCAAAAGACCAAGCCATGATTAGAAGCTTGGAATCCTCAGCCCCATTGGATTGGGCGGAGAGGGGCTGGAAATAGAGTTAATAATTGCTCACCAGGAAGCCTCCATAGAAAGTCCCAGTATGGGGCGCAGAGGGTGTCCACACTGGGAAGCACATGCACGTACTGAGAGGGTGACGCGCCCCAGCTCCACAGGGACAGAGACTCCCGTGCCCAGGACCTGCCCGTATCTCGTCCTACGTGCTGCTTCTTCTGGCTGCTCATCTCTGTCCTCTGCCACATCCTTTACTAAACTGAGGAGTGTAAGGAGACTCCCCCTGGGTGCTGTGAGCTGGCCGGCAAGTTCAACAAGCAAGGAGGGGGCTGTGGGAACCTCTGAGGACCTACGGCGGCTGGTCACACGCTCGGGTGACAGTCTGGATCGGCAACCGGCGTCTGCCGGGGGGACTTGTGGGACGGAGCCCTCAGCTGAGCAGTGTCCAAACGGACAGACTGCAGGACGGCCGGGGGTGACGGAGCGCTGCGTCGTGGGCAATCCCACCAGCGTCGCGTTCCGGGTCCGTGTGGGTCTACGTAAAGGGCAAACGCAGGAGGAAAGAACCGGGTTCCTCCCAACAGAGGAAGGAAATACTGGTTGTTTCCCAAATTTGACATTCAAATGCTTGTTTGCACGTAATCTGCTCTGGTCTCCCCATTTCCTGGGAAGCTTTGAAATTGATCTTCCTTTCGCTGGTTTGGTAAATAAGTTTTATTTTGTCCTTGTTTCCCCGGTGTTGGGCTTTCGTTCATTTATGTGCTCGCTGTTGTTATGTGCTCACGGTTCTTTCTGATGCGTGTGAAGTGGACTTTGGTGTATGTGACTCTGTAGGTATTTTGACAGATTGCTCGTGAATTGTTAGGATCATCAGAGAAGCCGTCTGTCTTGCCACTGTTACCATCCGCACACTGAATTCTGTCCGGCTGTACGTGTGTCTGCCGTGCTCCAGGGCAGCGTCCCCCCGCAGTTAGGTCACAGTGGGCCTTGCGTGTGTCGTGGACGACAGTCAGCCAGCACAGACCGCGGGGGACGGGGCCCGAATTAGGTCATCCAGGGAAACACAGGTTCACCAAACCGACCCCAAACCACCTTCAGAAGCTCCCGTCACGACACACGGACTTGTGTCTTGGGCCTTCCCAGGCTCTGGGGAGACGGCCCCAGGGGCACGTGAGAAGAGAAGCCTGCCAGAGCTCTCTACGTGCCGGGTGCCAGCCAGCGGGCACGGTGTCCCGGCGACACTCGTGAGGAGGGCACGCGGGACGACTAACGCTAACAGGCCGGGCCGTGGGGGGTGACCAAAGGCACACAGTCACACCTGCTTCCGGGCAGCGCGGCTCAGTCCCCCGAAATGTAGCCAGTGTCAGAGGGAACACAGATTCTGAACGTGCGGAGCCCGTGTTTCCCGTCTGCAAGTGGACGTGTCAGAAGATTGCACGTGAAGACACACAGACCTGCCTACAACGTGCCCGGGCATCCAGTCACCTGGCGTTCGTGACAGCGCAGGGGCACCAGGAGGATGGCAGAACATACGCCAAGGGCTAACCGTGACCGTACACGGCGGGCCTGGCAACCAGGAGTGAGACGAAGCACAGGGGACGCAGAGGGTCGCTGACGAAGGGGAAACGCGAATTGGCCAATAAATGTGCGAGATACGCGCAACCTGCGGAGATGGAAGAAACCACAGTGAAACGAGGACTTTGGTTGTTCCCTCTTGGGCTGCTGGCCGCGCAGGGAGGATCAGACTACCTGCTGAGGAGGAGAGGGAGGAGGGGGAGCAGGAAGACCCGGACGAAGAGCAGATGGCCTCCCGGTCCTGCAAAACCGCTTCCGGAAGAGTGGACCACGCAAAGTAGCAGAAAGCAGCGGACACTCTCGGTGGGCCGGGCAAGGCCGTTCCCGAAAGTTTCCCAGCAAACCCAAACTGTGCGTTAGCTCTCCGGATCTTCCCCAGAAGCACCGGCCCGGTGGCTCCACTTGCCCTCCACGGGGTGGGGGGATGCTTATGACTCCCCTGAGGGCCCTCTGGGGACAAGCTGGCCCCGAGGACCAGGTTTAGGCGGCCTCTGACTCTCCCTGCTTCGACCACAGCCCTGGCTGATGTCTCGGGCTCCAGAACTCAAAGGAGGGAAAAGAACAAACGCCCCACCGCGGCAGGGAGTGCACGCGACAAATCCCAGCGACAGGCAAGCACAGCGGGACGTGGCGAAGGAGAGCGGCCCCTCCTGGAGGAGACCCTGGCCCTGTTGCTGGCCGGGGCTGTGGCACCTGCCAGCCACCGGCAGGGCCTTGTGCCCTGAGCTGCCTGCTGTGTCCTCACGGCAGGACATACGTCTGCGGGACTGACATGGGGTCCCTCGGCCAGCTCGGGCCGGGACAGGGCACCTTACCAGGCTCTCGTGGAACCAAATCAGGACCAGCCCACCTCCCCGAGCTCAGGAAGGTTCCGACATAAATACACCACACGAATGCCGCAGCACCTCCTGGGCACGTCAGGCCGAGTCCACATCCCAAGAGGGGGCAGACGGTGACCTGGTCAGAAGGGTGGACCCTCCCTGGCCCTTCCCAGGCCACCTGTGGCTGGAGGCTGACGCACCGGGCCCTTCCTCACAGGGGCGGTGGGCACGACTCACACCCATACACACGCGGGGCCCGCGGCAGACGCCGGGCCACAGGTGTGTGACGCTGGGCCACAGAGGGACCGTCTTCTCTTCTTGGCACTTTACGCGAAGACGATTCCAAACGGAGCTGTCATCCTTCCAGTCATTGACCCATCTGTCAACAGATTCTGCCACCTTGACTTTTTATCTGCAGGTTGTTTGTCCTGGTCACGTATGTTGCAATCTTTGCATTCTAACTGTGTCCTCAATTCCAATCCAACATGCATCGCAAAACGCTTCTTTTGACACTTATAAAATACTTGAGTAGAATTTTTTTTCTTCTCTCTTTTTTTAATTTTAATTTTAGTTAGTTTACGTAGTGTCATGTTAGTTTCATGTGTACAATACAGCGATTCCACACTTCCATACGTACTCTGTGCTCCTCCGGCTTCCTCTTCTTTATTTACTTACTCATCTATCTATTTAGTTTGAGAGAGAGAGAGACAGAGAGAGACAGAGTGAGCGAGCACAGGTGGGGAGAGGGGCAGAGGAAGAGAGAATCTTAAGAGAGAATCTTAATCCAACCTCAGTGCAGAGCCGGATGCAGAGCTCGATCCCACAACCCTGGGATCACGATTTGAGCCGAAATCAAGAGTCAGGTGCTCGACTGACTGAGCCACCCAGGCGCCCCTAGATTCGTCCACTTTAAACCAAAATTATAGAGTCATAAAACACATTCGATAAACAAACACCAAATGTCTTTCATTTTTACTTAAAAAAAATTTAATTCCCCTTGGTTATCACACATCCATCCGACAGGGTTTCCAGAGACATAATTATGCGCCAGGGTCTGATCTGGCCAATGGGGATAAAGATGTAAATAAAATACAAGAGATGAAGTCCCCTCCCCACAGGGAAGGGGACCTAAGGACCAGGCGATTGGCTCCTTCTTCTCACGCCCCGCTGGGCTCTGAGGAAGCTCCCCTTCGCACGTGGGATAGAGAATCACCTTCTAGACCAGGTGCTGGGTCTTTTAACTCCAGCCTCTTGAGCCCCTTTTTTTTTTCCTTTTTAAAATAAAGTGAACGACTTTGCCTCAAACGATGGCACGTTTTCCCCACGCGGGCTGTGCTTGTAAATAACAGCGAAAAGAAGCGTAGCTGTATTCGTCCCAGACTGCCCAGAGAACAAAGACTTGCCTTCGATTGATTCTCCCTTTGAATTTGTGTTAAAAGACGGTATGTCTTAGATTCTTAAATGTAGTTAATCTAAGTAAAAGTTCCCTGACGAAAGATTATGTGTTCACGCTGAACGAGATGAAAACTGCCACAAGTTCCAAGAATACGCTGTTCCTTAGAGCAAACAGCATTGACTGCTATCAATAAGCAAAAAACTGCAGAATGATTTAAATTCAAAGTACGGTAAATGTTTATCAATGTAACAAAACTTTAATTAAATATTCAATAGGAAATTCCCTTTTAAAAAAACCCCAAGAAACTAAACAGATGCCTTGCCCTGCATTTTCAAATGCTGACAAACGGGAGACGCCCCAGGCCATTTGCATTTCCCCACAAACGCCCTTTAAGCTGGTGGGAACAAGGCTCTCCTTCATAGGTGCAGGGCTGCCCCCAGTGGCGTGGGGCACGGGGGCCTGCCAGGCCTGCCTTCTCACAAGACCACACTCAGGGCTGCAAAGCCTACACAAGCGAGCCAAATACCCACACTGTACACAGTTTATTATTAATAATAAAACCTGACCACCCAAATCCACAAATTGAAAACCACCAGGGCTGCTGTGAGTGACGAGCGAGGAGGGAAGCAGAGAACATTCCAACGCTCCAGTTGTGGGGGTCGGGGGGGGGGGGGATTTAGGAGGTAGAGAAGAAATTGTTTTTGACTTGTAAACAGATCTAAAATGTTTTCCGAAGGCAAATCTTTTCGCATTTTGTGAGGCTTAAGATGTTATTTATATTGGAAGCTTCTGGTAAACTACTAGGAACCAATTGAGCTGCTTTTTAGCAAAATCTGAAAACCTGGATTTGTTGGTTCGTTGTGGCATACATCAACTAGCTGATGCTTACAGTTTTAGCGTTCATCCTTTGATGAACAACAATTACCCTCCTCGAAAGCAAAACATAAGTCGGATGTACCACTGAGGCCAAAGCAAAGCCTGAGAGAGGAGAAAGGAGCAGGCCCCGAGGCAGAGGCCACTGTGTGCGTGCGGCCCCACCAAGCACACCTGGCCCCCAGGAGAAGGGCTCCTATATGCGCCAGGTGCTGTCATGTACAGGGCGGCTCTCCACATAGAAGGCGGCCCCCAACGACAGGCCATGGAGCCCCTACGACAGATCCCTAACACACAGCAAGCGGACTCACCTAGACTCACGGTCCAACCCCAGCTGCAATGAGAATCATCCAGGGAGTTCTAGAAATGTCAGCGCTGATGCCCACCCTCCCCTCCAGACCAGTGCATCAGGACATCTGGGGCATTTTCCTGACCTCACGTGCCACACCACTCAAAGGTGGTCATGCTCTGGCCACACCTCAGCCAGGAGGGACCCTGGACACAAAGGAATCCACACACACAATACAGGCAGTGGTTGGGCTGGTGCGGAGGAGGGAACGGAGGACGGTGTCATTGAGCCAGCGGGCTGGGCAGTGACCCGTGAGCGTGGCCGCCTCGCGTGCCCCATCAGCCCACCGCAGATACGAGTCTGCCCTCAAAGACCAAGGGCATATGTTGCCAACCCAAATCTGCAATTTATCTTCTCCTGACGGCTTCCTGTCCTCATGCCTGGAGTCTCCATCATGGGCCATCGCGGACCCCATAAGCCATCGTCTTACCCGAATGGTGTGATGTAATGAGGTGTGCCATTCAGCTTTAGGAATTACCTTAAAATACTGGTACAAAAATCAGATCTCACATGTAGTAAAAACTCTTCTGACATGCTTTCTACATCGAAACTCAACCAGACCATTATAATAAAAACACATTAAAGTATATGATTTCAGAAGCAAAATACGCCGTTAGTAACTAACGATCATAAAAGTTGTTACTTTTATGTATAAAACCAGTTATTAAGAACTTAAAAATAGTTAAGTGGAGAGACAAACTGAACACAAAAGTGATACACTAGCTGCATATTTTAGGAAAAAACCAACAGCCTTTTGGAAAGAGAATATTTATAAAAATGTATATAGAACACAGGTGGGAACGTGTCCTGAACCCCAGTGTAGAGAAGACTGATCAGGACGCTGGAGCAGCGGGAGCCTGTGCTGTTTAAAAGGCGCCATGAGGCAGAGCAGACAGAGCAGAGCACAGGATGGCATGTGGGACACACCACACCAAGGGAGAGCTCGGTGCGGGGATGTCAAGGGAACTACCCAAGTCGAGGAAAAGGGCGAGAACCCACCACAAAAATGAGAAAGACACTTGAACAGGCACTTCTCCCAGGAAAGGAATATACCCCTCTGACAGGAGACATGAAAACGCACCGAGTCTCACCGGTGATCAGACTGTGAGGCTGAAGCCACAGGGGCGACCGCTCGCAGCCAGACTCAGACTGTTGATGGCAACCAGGGTTGGTGGGGAAGCAGACACGGGAGCTGCCCTACAAGGCTGGAGGAGGCCAGGCCTCACACAGGAAAGGGGGGGGGGGCACGTGCACACCTCGCACTTACCTGTCCGCACAAGGAAACGTGCCCGAGGACATACGTGCCAGCACTGTCTCTAACAGTGCGGGTCAGCAAACACCCAGATACCTACCAACCACAGGCTGGATGAATGTGGTGGGACGCAGGCAGCAGCCTGAATCAGTGATCTCCCGCCACACAGGACAGCAAGGACGGACTCCACGAGTGTGATGGTGAGTGACAGAGGCAAAACACGAAATCCTGCGGATTCATGAAGCCACTGACATCAACTTCAAAAGCAGGCAAACCTGCCCTCCGTGTTAGGTGCCAGGGAGGAGTTACTCTGTGGAGGAGGGAGGGGCCCGGATGTGGTTCCCGTCCTGATCCAGATGCTTTGCTGGGAGGTGAGCCTGGGAACAGGGTGTGTGCCTTTTGTATGTATATCGCACCCCAGGACAAAAGATCCTTAAATAATTTCAAATAAGAGACTTCACAAGAATCTTTTAATGCGTCTCGTGCTGTCGTGCGTAGGTAGATTAAAGTCCACACGACGGACTGTTACGATGGTTTGCCTGGATGACTGACCATTTTCAGTAGCTGAAGACACTGGTTTTGTGAGGTTTATGTGTGTTCCTGAAGTGTGTGAAAACTAGTATTTTTACTCACGAGCACTGGAAGAGTCAATCACCCTAGAGTCACCACACCAAAACCCGATACAGGAGACAAACGCACACCTTGACTACATCATCACCAGGGAGCAAACAGGCTCGACTCGGCACGGATGTCTCGGGTGGACACAAACCGAGCCTGCGAATATGTCACCCACCGACTCTGCCTTCTAGGTCCCGGGCGCGTCACTGGAAGCAAGTTGCCCAAAGAAAGGGGCATGGACGCACGTGAGGGTTGTGCCCCTTCAGCCACAGTCCCGTGTGTGGGACCCACGAGGCCTCCCAAACACGGGTCCCTCACAGCGCCCGCCAGACGTGCTTTCCACCCCCAGTCTGGCAGGCAGCAGGGGGCCGTGGCTCCTCCCCAAGGGACACGAGGGAAGCCCCCCTAATCTCCCAAAGGGGACCAGCACACGGCATCACCCCCTGGCTAGGATCGAGCCTGGGCCCCTCCTAGGAGGCGACCCCGGTCCTCTGGCATGCAAGCACAGGAGGGAACGTTAGGGCCCGAGAGCACGCGTCGGCACCCGCGTCCCCGCTCGGCCCCCGGCGTAGCCCACAAGCCGGGCCTGGCTCCGAGGCGCTCCCACAATGCCCGTAAGAGGGAAGAACTTTGAGACGTTTAGGACAGAACCGAACTCACAGGGGAGAGCCGCTCCCCACCTGCCCAGTGCGCTTCAGGACGCTCTCGGCGACCCGGACGAGGTGCTGCGGCATGGACACGGACGACACCGGCTCCTGCTTGGGCCGCTGCTGCCAGGCCCGGGAGCACGGCAGCCACGGGAAGAGCCACGCTGGGGAGGCCCCGGCGCCCCCCCCCCCCCCGCACACTCACTCTCTTTGCCTTTCTCCTTGTTCTTGAGCTGCTGCAGCTTCTGCTCCCGGTGCTGCTTCTCCAGTTCCTGCTCCTGGCGGTGCCTCTCCAGCTTCCGCTGGTGTTCCAGAAGCTCCTGCTGGTGCTTCATGGCCAGCAGCTCCTGCTGTTGCTGCGAGCAGGGAAGGAGGAGACAAAGACAGTCAGAGCCTCGCTCCCAGATGGGACAAGACACACACACACACACACACACACACACACACACACACATACACACACACACACGAAGACCGGCCAAGGGCCACAGGTCTCCACGCCGTGTCTCCCGGAGCCAGGCTGTCCTCTGCACGGCCAGCACCCCTAACCGGGCGGGGGGCCTTGGCTCGGCCCGGTCCACACAGCAAGCGTGGCTGCCGGAAGCCCTGGATGCCGGCTGACTTTCTACGTGTTAGAAATTATGAAAATAAACGCCCCTGAGCTGCCGGGAGGAAAGAGGAGGCTTGGGTGATGTCGCAAGCCGGGAACGGTGCTTTGAGAATGGCACAGCGGAGGGTGATGCGGAACGGCCACCCTGGCAGACCACTGGCACCTCCTCGAGTCAGGTGCACGTCTGCCCCGACCCCGGCCGGCAGGTCCCGGGCTAGCCCGAGCCCCAGAGACACGTCCGCGCCAGGCCTGTGCGACTAGCGCTCGGCGGCCTGCTCCCAACGCCCGGGCTGGACACGCTCCGATGGCCCTCAGAGCCCAACACGCGGGCCAGCTGTGCGCGCCCGTCGCTGGAGATCCACCCGGCGAGGAGGCAGAACGAGGCAGCGATCCATGAGAAACACAGATGGGCCGGAACAAGCCTCACGACTGTGCAGGTGCCGACGGGCTCGTGGGGAAAGGGTCGGCCCTCAGATTCCACGGACGTGAGGTGGTGGCGGGGGACGCCCCGGGACACGGCGGCAAAGCCCAGGGTTGCGTCCGCGCTAGGCCTGAATCGCTTCGAGTACGCGCCCTCTTTTCTTGTCATCGTCCGTCCTGTTTCTGTGGCCCCTCCTGGGCGGGTGGCCATCCTGCTCTGGTGTGGGACAGGGGTGGGGGCAGCCCCGGACCTTTCTAGCAAGGAAATCTGGCACAAGTGTCCACATCTGAGCCATCAAATGTCTTTCCCACAGAGGCTGCAGGGAACGGGGAGCAGTGCCACCACTAGGACCCTCGACTGGCTTCCCGGGCCCCGTTCCCACCATGCTGTCGCCAGAGTAGGGAAATCACCCGGTTTCTGTCACCAACTAGAGCACGTAAATTAAGAAATTAAGAAAACAGGATTTCAGGTTGCTTAGAGCCCTTCTCTATAAAGACGCGAGATGTCACCCGTCACGTCTGTGACTCTTCCGAGGTGCAAATCACGTTATAGCAAAAATGTTAAAGAAAAAGAACGGCAGTTACAGACATTCGTAACATGAAAGTCCACACTCCCTCTCTGAATAAAGCCTGCAGCCCAGGAGGGGGAGTGCCGTGCCGGCCAATGACGAGGACGTTCCGCAGAGCTTCGGAAGCAGCTGGCAACAGTTCACGAGGACAGGAACCAACCACCGGCGGGTATGTGGGGAACGCGCGTGCAGAAGCAGGTGCAGGATGCCAGGCCCATGTGCGCGGCCCAAGGGGCAAGGTGCCGGGCCACACCTTCCCACACGGCTGGCCCCGTGCCAGCCTCCATGAGACACACCCCACAGTGGCCCTGCCCGGGGAGGCGGCCTGATGGCAGAGCCCCACGGGACTGAGCCAGGGCGCGGCTTGCCAGAGGGTCACACACACACACACACACAGAGCCTCCAGCGATCAGGTGGCGTTTCTCACTGCAGGGGACCCACAGCCCCGGTCCACAGTGGCCAGCCCCTACCTTCCACAGTGGGGAAGGGGACCCCTTTGCAGCCAGGGGCACCGGGGTGGACCAGCAGAGGGAGGTGTGAGGTGTGGCTGGGCCTCGAACCAGGAGGGCGGAGGAGGGGCGGGGCGTCCAGACCCCACAGGGCGCGCACCTCCCTGCTGCTCCTGGGACTCACGCAGGCCCGGTGTGAGGCGGAAGGGAACTGACGCGGCAGCTGTGAGGGGAGGGCCACGCGGAAGGGGCCACGAGGAGGGGGCCCCGCTCGGTGCCCACCCGTGGGGCCCACGGACACTGACGGGCACTTTGCAGAGCCTCCCTGTGGAAAAAGTTACAATCCAACCATCTTCCGTGGAGACAGCGAAACTATCAGAAATAAGCACCTTCCCAGCCCTTGCTGCCAGAGGACTTCTGGCGGGGGGGGGGGGCACCAGCCGGGCGGTCAGGGGACAGTGCGGAGCACAGACGTCCGGCCTCGACCCGATCCCCCGCTCCCCTCCACGCTCCTCCACACGCCCCAGGAAGGTCTTTCCGCTGGTGTAGCGCCTGCTGACCCGTTCGGATTTGGATGTGGATTCGAGAACCTGCGCGAGGGCCGCACGGCTGCGGGCACAGGTGAACGCCCTCCCCGGGCTGCAGCCGTGCGGCTCCCGTGTGTCCGCAAGTAAGCAGCCCGCAGCCCGGGGGGCGTCCTGGTGCCGCTCAGGCCGGGAAACCAGCGCGGTGGTCTGGTGAACGACGGGTCTTAGAATCGAGGGGCCCCCTCTCCGGGTATCACCCCCGCCCTCAAGCGGCCCTCGTACAGCCCTGGGTTCCCTTTCAACTGCTCTGTGTTCATTTGATGCGCAAAGGAGGAAGGGGCAGAAAGTCACTTAATATAGTCTCAAAATATTTACTTTGCAGCCAGAACCAAGAAGGAGAGAGAGATCTTTCAGCTGTCGTTACAAAAAGACGGAAACAGCCGCACACAGTGGTGATTAAAATTCACAGGGAGACCAAACTCCCAGGAAGCAACACTGCCCTGGGGTTTTCAGGAGGAGCCATTAACAGACACGTGCTGGGTTCCCTACGAATGCCCCCCCCCCCCCCCCCCCCGGCCACACTACAGGGTCTCAGTCCCGCTTGCGTCCGTCTACAGGTGTTCATTCCGCGTCCCGGGTCAGGCGACCCCGAGCACAGGTGACAGTTGCTTCCCCTTCTGTTTCTCTTCCTCCTTTGCCAGTGGCCCAGGCTGGTGATGTGCCCCAAACACAGGACAACCGGGCCAGCAGGAGAGGGAGGAAGGAAGAGGGACCAGGTTCCATGCACGGACGGCTGGTGCCCGGGGCCGGGACTCAGGTGGGCACGTCCACACCAAGCACACGAGGCTGGCCTGGGCCTGCTCTTTGCCCTGAGCGAGTCCCTTGGACCTTCCTCAGGGACAGATGCTTTCAAAAGTAAGGGGACAGGGAGGGTGCAGGCCTGTAGGCGCCTCTCCCCAGCGCCCCCCGCAGGAAGCCTGCCCGTCCCCACGGCCTGGTACCTGCCAGCACTTAACAGGAGGACAGACAGACGGACACGAGTAACTGCTTTGCCACCTACTTCCCAGTATAACTTAGAACAGGCTAAACTGAACATAAAACACAGACCTTAAATGCTTCTTCAACACTGTAAAAGCCTGGTGTGCTCAGTGCCACAGAAGGGCCCAGTATGAAAAGCCAGGCTGCAAGGCCCAGGCCCATTTCCGTCTAGAACCAGAACTGGGCCCGGTATGAAATGCCAGACCGCAAGGCCGTTTCCACGTGGAAGCAGGGCCGGGCCTGGGGCGTGTGGTGTCGACTCTTCGAGATGCTCCGGGGGTTCTCAGGCATCATCCCGCGCATCCCCTGGGGCGAGCACAGGGCCGGCCCGGTGACCCTCACCCGCAGAACGAACGTGTGACCGAGAGCAAGAGAAAGAGTGTGTCCCCTCCCACCTCGGGGTCTGGGGGCTGACCTCCAGGAACACATCCTGTTCGGCCGTGGGTCTGAGTGAGCATCTGGGGCCAAAGTGTCGTTCCCCACGGCGTCCTCACAAAACGGGGCCATTTCCAGCTTTAGCTCACTGGGTTTCCCGGTTCAAATCAGAAGGGTGCGTTCCGTAAGTTCAAAACCATTCTTCCCTCTTGCCTCGTGGCACAACCAGCAGTGGCCAAAAGCACCCACGAGGGTACCACTGCCCTCCAGTACCACGAGGAGGGTCTGCCTCAGACACCCAGCGCTGGGGCACAGCGGGCCCCCCAGAGGCTGCGCACCGAGGCCGAGGGGAGCAGGGGCGGTGAGGGCAGGGCCGGTCGAGCCCGGTGGCCCGCACCCCTTCCGCCCTCGCCCATCACGTCTCTGCTGCTGGAACTCTGGGCTCTTCGTCAAGGCTTGACCTCAGAAGCTGCCTCATGGTGAGGCCTACGCCTTACCCCACCGGAGGCGACCCTGGCTCCTTCCTGTCCAGGGCTTCTGCCCGAGACACTTCCCGTGAGGGCTCTGGGCTGTGTAGAGGTCGGACTGTGTCTGCCCCCCGGCCCCCTGGCTGCTGCAGGCCCACCATCCTGGGCAGGAGAGCGAGCCTGGGGGAGTCGCGGACCAGATCACGTTGAGGAGCGAGAGCCCGGACAGGGGAGGGGGGAGGGTGCACACAAGCCTCTTGCGCGCAGCGCGGGAGCCTCTTTTCTCTGTAGGACAGAAACTCCTACAGCTGCCTCCGGGAGTGCACAGCAGGTTCCGCCCTTCTACAAACCCAGGTAGCTACACTCTAGAAGGCACGATCACAGGGGCTGCTGTGTAAAGCGCGATGGTCTCACGTGCCACAAACGCCCGGCGGCAAAGGAAAAGCAGGGGCGTCGTCAGGAGCCCTCGGAGCAGCAGGTCAGGCAAGGCCGTCCGTTTGCCCGTAATGACCGCCTAGAAGCCAGAGCGGCCGCCTCACAAGCGGTTCCTTCCGTAAACATGCTACCCAGGTGCAGACAGGTGCGGGGATGACGCAGGACTTTGGCCGGCGGGCAGGGTGAGCTTTCCTAGGAACCGGCCTGCAAC
Organism: Panthera onca; assembly: GCF_046562875.1. Taxonomy (NCBI): domain Eukaryota; kingdom Metazoa; phylum Chordata; class Mammalia; order Carnivora; family Felidae; genus Panthera; species Panthera onca. Next base: position 2,401,643 of record NC_138346.1, on the reverse strand, counting down.
AACCCGGAGTGTCCTAGTGGCTCATTAACGGCTGCCTCAGGTGACCTGGAAGCCCCGGCCTGGGGCAGCCACCGGGACAGGTAATAATGAGAGTAAACATCAGGGCTGGGCTGCGAGGGCCAGAAAGCCAGGCTTCCTTTCCATCTCATCCCTCTGCCTGCAAGGCGAGGACTCACACTGTCAGCTGAATGGCTCTAGAACTCTCTCCTACCCATGCAAACAGCACAGATCACACTGACAGATTTTACATCTCCACGCGTGCGTGCATGCACACACACACACACACACACACACACACACACACACACACACAGAGTTCAGCCTTGCTAGGAAAAAAGCGCATGCGTGGGGATAATTTTTATTTTCCGCCTGCTAGACTAGAAATACCCTTTGAGGCCAGGAAGCGAGAGGCCTCTGCACCTTTGCAGGGAGCACAGGTATCCCCTCCTTCTGAAAAGTTTGCGCTACGTCACTCGGCTTTTGCGAAAGACCTCCGTTAGGGCCTGTTTTCAAAGAAATGTGAAGAAGATTTTCACTTTCTTGAAACAAGGAGAAGGGAGCAGATACGTGAAAAGCATTGGTTCTGCTGCGAGCCGGTCCAGGGGCAGCACACACACCGGGGCGGCAGGAGGGGCTCCGCCGAGCCCTGCCCGGGAACCGCCCTCCGTCTCCCCGCCCCGCCGCCAGAGCTCTGAACCGTGTCTGCGAGCATCTGGGCTGGGTCTTGATTGATTTTGTGCATCCGCTAGCAACACGTGTCCTAAGTATCAGAAAAGCCTAAGAGTCGATTTTCTCGATGTGGACGCACTCAAAAAGGTTTTCGTATAAATTAGTGGTGATTGCTTCTTTGCGTTATGCCACTTTGGCTCACGAAAGTTTTCATAATATAGGTATGTACTGGGGACCAGCATACTCCAGGTATGTGCTGGGGGGGGCAATCCTACACTGGGGGCCTCCCCACACCTGCCCCTGCTGATACTCACTAGACCCTCTGAACACACAGGGTGACATGCTCCCTCTTCATACCCTTCCCAGAGGCATTAAGGCCACAATGCAAGAGGGAAGCTTCCAGAAGCATGGAGTGCCACTAGCAGCTGCCACAAGCTGGCCCTGGGTTCCCCTGAACTGACATCACTTGGAAAGGAGAAGAATGACCCCAGCCTGGATAGAGTGGTCCCCAGCCAACACCTCCTTCAGTCCGTTAACCAGGCACTCCTCGGGGATGTGGGGATCCCCCGCAGTGGCAGTCTGTTCGGGGTCTGGTCCAGTTTGCTGCCCCAGTTCGGTCTGTCTTTCTTGTCGGAAACACAACAGAATGACCGGTGGTTAAACCGGAAGTCAGCAACTTCTGGGTTCATATTTAACTCTCGGTTTACCTACCAAGACCAGTCCCCAAAGGTGCGTACTCTTAGAAAAGCCCAAGGACGGACCGTGGCTCAGTCTCCGGAACGCTTGCAAACGTTAGCAAACTGAACAGAGTTCATCTTCTTTTCCCACCCTAATAGTATTATCCGGCATGCGGTACAGAACATTCTTACAAGCACACGGCGGGCTTGACTTTTACCCGCTCGAGTACCTTTGTGCACACGTGTTAAGTCAGCAACGTAAAGAAGACACCACGGTCTGAGTTTGGGGGACCCCCAGTGCCAGTGTGGGGCTGGCCACGGGAAGAGACAGTGGCAGTGGTGGTCCGCACTCGTGCCCAGGTGTGAGCACATCAGGGGTGCGGATGCAGGGGTCTGGACACAGCCACGTGGCAGCGACCTCGCCTGCCGGACCGCCCTGCCTATTTTAGCTACTTTGCTAGCAGCGCACAACTCTGAGCGCCCGGGCCTTGAACTCCACCGTTAAACCCACGCGGACAATAGCGGCTCCGGACAAACACTGCATGACGTCATCACAGGAGGTACCAGGAGAGTCCGGTTCACGGAGCAGAAGGGTGGCCCCCGGGCTAGGGGAGGGCACGGGGAGCCGGTGTTTCATGGGGACAGCATTTCTGTGTGGGGAGATGAGAACGTCCTGGGAACGGGTGGTGCTCACGGTCGCACGACCACGCGATTGTGCTTAAGGCCACTGAGCGGCAACCCAAACGCAGGTAAAACTGTAAATTTTGCGCTCTCGTGCATCTTCCCGAAATACAGAAGTGAGTCGGGTTTAGTGGTTCCTCTAAGAGTTCAACGGAGGGCTACACGCGACTCGGCAAGCCCGACCCCAGGTACCCAGCCCAGAGGTGAGCGCAGATGCTCAAACAGCAACGCCACGCAAGGCCACCGGAGAGGCGGAAACAGCCCAAGCGTAGATCAGCTGATGAACAGACAAACACAAGGGAATATCATGCAGCCTGAAAAAGGAAGGAAGCTCTAACACAGCTGCACCGTGGATGAGACCGGAGAGCCTTACGCTGAGTGAAGGGGCCACGTAGCGCGTGACGACCCGTACGCGGCATATCCCGAGCGGGCGAACTCTGACGGACAGAAAGCCGATTGGTCTGCCGGGGCTGTGGCCAGGGGAGACGGGGAGTGCCTGCTTCAGGGCTTCTTTTTGGGGCGACAAAAATATTTTGGAACTAGATCGTGGCCATGGTTGTACGATATTGTAAATGTATAAATTATACACTTTAAAATGGTCAATGATAACCTAGGATATGTGAATTTTACCATCATGAAAAAATGAATGAGGAAGAAACTAAGTATTTTCTATTAAAGCAAAGGAAAAAAGCGGCGCCTCAGTGGCTCAGTCGGTTAAGCGCCCGACTTCGGCTCAGGTCATTATGTCACGGCTCAGGAGTTCAAGCCCCGCGTCGGGTCTGTGCCGCCAGCTCGGAGCCTGGAGCCTGCTTCGGATTCTGTGTCTCCCTCTCTCGGCCCCTCCCCCGCTCATGCTTTGTGTCTCTCTGTCTCTCAAAATTAATAAACGTTAAAAAAGTTTAAAAAAAAATAAAGACAAGGAAAAACGCGAACAGACACTCGCCACGGGGAAGTGTTCCTCTCCCCGCTGGCTCTGCCAGGTGAGCGCGTGGCCGCTGCCTGCCCCGCCCTCAGACGTGCTCGCGGCCGCTCAGCAGAAGCGGGGTGGTTACGGCAGATGCAGCACAGGAAGGCTGGGTGACCCCAGGCAGAGCCTCGGTTCTGGATCGCACGCTCCATCCTGCCTGACACCCTGGACTGGCGGAGGCGGAAGAAAAGCCCCTCTGTAATGGAGATGACCAAGATCCTCATTAGGAAACTATAAAATAGCTCAAAAGACGATTTGATCCAACAACAGAAAAAGGCCAGGGTCTCTCCACACAGGATCCAGGGAAGACCTCTGCCCTTAGAGCGCCCGCCACCTGCTCACGGAGCCAGCCAGTGGGGGTGCCTGACTCAACAGCACAGGGCAAGTGGTGACAGGGCCCGGAGACGGAGCCCCAGAGCAATCCTGAAGGAGACCGCGGCATGGAGGAGGAGGGTCCCGCCTTCCCTTGCTTCCCGCAAGCCACGAGCCCAGGACCCCCACCGTGTGCTGCCATGGAGTGGGTCAGGTCGCTACGTGGTCACGGAAGTTTTAGTCAACGCAGCTCAAGAGAAAAAGGAAAAGACAAGTATTATTTGCGGACGACGTTATCATCTACCGGGAGCACATGAGATAACCCATTACACATTTGCCAGGACTAATGAGAAAATTGAACGCACTTCGGGAAATCCGGAGCTTTTCTACGCACTGACGGTAAGTAGCCAGGCAGTAAATAAAGGGAAGCAACACACTCCGTTCTGATAACACAATCTATAAAATACCCCCGATAAATAGAGAACCTGTAAGCCTTGCGTGAGAAAAACAAAACAAGGCTTTCCGCCAGGACAGAAGAAGCCTCACATCGTCAGAGGGTGACGTGCACTCCTGGGTTAGGAATTCACCGCTGGGCAGTTACTACAAGACGTCCTGCTAATTTACTGGCCCGCTGCACCTTCAAAGCAGGGCTCCAGGGGAGACCCCGTGAGAAAAGGCGCCGAAGCCACATGCAGCACAAACGTGTGGGCCAGGAGGGTGGCGGACGGCGCCACGCAAGGCTCCCGGTGAGAGCTGTGTCGGGTCGGCACGGGGCGGGGGGGAGGCCGGAGGCGTCTGCCAAATAAACACGCGCTTGTCATAGGGGAGAGGCGCCAGTTCAAGGGTTCAGAGAAACGCCTGGTTCACGAAGAAGGACAGCCAAATGACAACGGATGAGGGACACTGAAACAACGCCCTTAATTTACGAAGGGTACCATACACCAAAAAGAGAGAGCACGGCAATACGAAAACAGCGAAGAAAAGGACAGTTGGTAGGGATCAATGAAACGAGTTACTAAACATACAGCAATACGGTTACCCCCCATTGAGGAAGCAGACAGGATGTGAGACAGAACGGAAACGTACCGTGAACAAGTACAGCCCAGTGCATCACGCTGCCGGGGGTCCGTTGTGCCCGCCCCCCCCACCCCCCTGCCGGGAGGCAGAGTCACCGCGTGGCCCGGCCTCCCCGTGGGTGGGAGAGAGGCCGGGCAGGAGTGAGGGCGCCAGCAAGCACCCAGCACGGGCACCACCCTCCAGGACGGGCCAGTAAATGCTCCCTGTCCTGGTTCGCGCTGCTTTAACATTTTGCCGATCGAAAAATCATGTGGGTGTGGGTGCGAAAGACCCAGACAGACAGACGGACCCACATTCACTCAGGACTGGAACAGGTTAGGGAGGAAGAACTCGGCAATAGGTGACGAGAAGTACAGACAGGTACTTACCTCGGGTCGGCAATAGCATTTCTGCTCTGTCTAGACAGAGGCAGGAGGCATGCGCAAGGATGCGAAAACAGGAGAAACTGGAAATGACCTCCGCGTCCAAGTCTTCAACTGTTTTGGGGTATTTCAATTCATTATGGCTCATTGTAATACCACAATAAACCATTACAATCATGTTTCTCGAGTAGGTGCAACGATAAAGAGAATGGTGACAGCACAGTAAATAGAAAACGCGTGCCAGAGCGTGATCCCAATCCTGTGAAACTACAGACACGCACACAACTTACAGAAGATGACAGGGACACGCTTCAGATGGGACAGCTTTCCCAGCTCGCAGCACTGGAGTAACATTTTCCTCTTTGTAATCTCCAGTCAATCAATAATTAACATCAGCGACTTACACGATCAGAGAGACTTTTTACGTGGAAACATTCCCTGTGAAAACAGCGGCGTCCGCACGCGAACACAGGCCCCCGCTTCTCTCCCACACACGGGCACAGGGGCCCCGGGGCGCAGGCCTTCCTCTCCTCCCAGGGACGCTTGGGCCCCGGGGCCAGTCGGCGGCTGCTCCTGGGGCACAGAGGGTTGTCCGCTCGGTGGGCCACACAGAAGGGTCGACGGGGACGTGTCCCCACCACAGCAGACGGTGACCGCCACTGGGGAACCGAGACGGTGGCCCCGGTACCAGTGTCAACCCCGCCCCATTCGTGCTCACAGCGTTTCCATCAGTGAGGCTGAAGGCCAGGCTCCCGATACAAAAAAGCGTCTGTGCAAAACATGGGGAAAAAATACGTTTATAAAAATACCACTGCCCATGGATGGCGGTGAAGGGACCCACGCCGAATCCAAAACCACGGCCAAGACAGGGAGGCCCACAGCCCTGTCCGCTTCTCCTCTTCTCGGTGCTCCTGACTCAGGGAGTTCAGTGCCCTCTGAACGGGGCAGGGTCTCCTGGAGAAGATCATGGCATTTCTGGCCCCTATTCGTTGCATGCCCCCAACATCCGTTCCCTGGGGTAGATTTCCAGGTGAATCCTCACTTTGGCCTCAAGACTTGCCCTGGCCAGCAGGCAACAGCATCTTGGACTCCGACAGAGGCTTAAAACACGCCGTCTTCTTGTGAGCTCGGAACGCTGAGACCAGCAAATGATCTGCTAACGTCCTGCCAACCGCCAGGCCAGAGTGAGGCCGTTCCAGGTCAGCCGGCCACCAGCCGGCCAGAGCCGGTCACAGAAGCATGAGAGCAAGCCCACACCTGCAGCACCCCCCCCAACGCCGCTCTGCAAACCGGACAGAGGCTGTGCCAAGCGCCAGACTTGGGTGGTTTGCTACGGGGCGAAAGCAAAGACACCACAAGACACGGTCCTTGCAGCCCCTCTGAAATGGCGGCCGTCGCCCCTCGAGCACAAAGGGCCTCGCGCCGGCTTAGACGATGCAACCGTTGTCCTTTCTGCATAGAATGAGTATTTCCATCGTCGGTCCTGAGCTAAAGATGTGCCCAATTCAGACCGCAGACACCTTCAAACGTGGAAATCGTGTGCCCGCTTTGTGAACACTTAAAACCAGGGTCGGGCTCCGTGAGTGTGATCACCAGCGGTCGCCCACAGTGAGAACTCACACGCGTCCACGCTGCAGGACGGGATCTGAATCGGGGTCACGGAAACGAGGCCAACGACGGGCAGGGCGGAAGAGCCAGGAGCTGAGCCCAAGGGCACGTGGTCACTGTGTGGTGTGTATGCAGCCACAGACACAAGAACGGAGACCCGGGATAATTCTCGAATCAGAGCGTGGCCTCAGTGCTTGGAGGCGCCCGCGGTGGCAGCGTCTGCACGTGCTGAGGGGCGGAGGGCAAGAGAGTCACGTCATTTCCGCAAGGGGGACCTCACCACGTGGGATCTTCAATGGAAGGACAGAGCTGGCCGGGGAGAGATGGGGAGCACACCTGACCAGAACCAACCCGAGGCCTGGGAATCCCAGCGGGAGGTGGGGCCGGCCAGCTCTACTGGTTAGCGCAATGCTACTTTTCAACTTGAAGCATCGGAAACGTGTGTTTCTCGGACAAAATTTTTACAAATTAAAATAACGCAACTAACCCCCAAAGCAGCGGATCTAGACAATGGTCTTTTCATCACATATGCGATCCCGGTTGACGAAATGGTTAAGAATCTTCCAACGGGGCGCCTGGGGGGCTCAGTCGGTTGACCGTCTGACTTCGGCTCAGGTCATGATCTCACGGTTCGTGAGTTCGAGCCCCTTGTCGGGCTCTGTGCCGACAGCTCGGAGCCTGGAGCCTGCTTCGGATTCGGTCTCCCTCTCTCTCTGCCCCTCCCCTGCTCATGCTCTGTCTCTCTCCCTCTCAAATATAAATAAGAACATTAAAAAAAAAAAAAAAAAAGAATCTTCCGGTCGTAAACACTGGCCCCACGGAAGCTCGGAAGCTCGCTCTCTCCTCTGCCTCAGTTATGCCGCTCACCTGGGACCCTCTTCCGGAGAGAACTCACTGTTCAGGACAGAAGGAGGGGACACGGGACACGGTACCTGAATCAGCCACAACCGGCAAGAAATCGCATCAAGTACAAAGTGCTACGCTGACGGCCGAAACCTCATGAAAGACCTCATTTACCCAAAGTTAGCAATTTAAGTTACATTTTAAACGTTATTCCCTTTTTAATTATAAAATCCTATTCAAATTCACTGATGATTTAATGACACTAATTAGATTGTGTGTTGAAGAAATCTGTCTGACAAACTTCACTGCCGAATGTCACCAACAATATGAAGGCTCATGAAGAGAGTTTAAATCATCCAAATAAAAGCCAACTGATGGAATGATTCAATTACAGAGGTTAAACAGCTTTTATGATCGCCATTTCACATAAAAAAATAAAACACATGATTAAAATGCAGAGAACATATAAACTTGAGATTCTCCCTGTGCTTTTGAGAACCGGGCCCAGAGCCACATTTGTGACAGCCACGTTCGTGGGGGAGGGGGGGGGCAGGTTTGTGAAAGCCACATCTGTGGGGGGCCACATCTATGGGGGGGGACGACATCTGTGAGAGCCAAGTCTGTGGGGGTCACATCTATCGGGGGGCTCACACTTGTGAAAGCCCCGTCTGTGAGGGGGGCACATTTCTGAGAGCCACATCTATGAGGGGACCACATCTGAACTGCCATGTCTGTGGAGGCCGTGTCTGTGAGAGCCACATCTGTGGGGTGGAAAATTCGTAAGAACCGCATTTGTGGGGGCCACGTCTATTTGCGAGAGCTACGTCTGTAGGGGGGCACATCTATGGAGGGGGCCCACGTGTGTGACAGCCACATCTATAGGGGCCACATCTGTATGGGGGACATTTACGAGAGCCGTGCCTATAAAGGCCCCATCTGTGGGGAGACCACATCTGAACTGCCACGTCTGTGGAGGCCGTGTCTGTGAGAGCCACATCTGTGGGGGCCACATCTATGGGGAGGCACATGTGTGACAGCCACAGCTGACATTTGTGGGGGCCACATCTATGGGGGGGTCCCCACATCTATGAGAGCCACGTCTATGAGGGGTCGTGTCTGTGAGAGCCATGTCTGTGGGGCTCCCGGCACCTCTTAGAGCATCTGGCCCTGTGGGTGAGGGGAGTTCTCAGGGGCACACCTGGCATGTGGAGCAGCCTGATGGCCAGGGGTCCCCGCACAGACTATGTGGCACCGGCGGGGGGGTGGTCGGAACAGATTATGTGGCACTGGGGGGGGGGGGGAGGTCCCCGCACAGACTCTGTGGAACCAGGGGGCGTGTCAATGCATAGGTTATGTGGCACGAGGGGTCCCGGCACAGGCTCTCTGACACCAGGGCGGGTGGGGGGGTCCTGGCACAGGCTCTGCGACACCGGGGGTGGGGGTGGGGGGGGTCCTGCGCAGGCTCTGTGGTAGCTGCTCTGGAGCTCGCGGGCGCCGATGTGAGGACTCGGGAGGGAGGCTCCTTCACCTCCAAAGCAGTGACACAAAGCCCTAGAGCCCCAGGTGGGGACAGGGGGTCACGGAGGGGAAGCCAGACCTGCCCCCTCCCGGAGGCGGAGGCCCCAGGCAGGCGGGCAGCCCAGCCCCGCCCCACCCCAAGGTGACAGCACCAACGGGTCCCGGAGTTCCCATCTCTTGCTTCCTCCTGCTTAGCAACGACCCCTCTCCCGCACAGGCTTCGTTTCTTCTCAGCCGCTTGTTATTCTCGGTTTCTCATCTTCCGGCCACAGCTACAAATTCAGCTGACACGTGGTCTTCCTCGGCGTCGCGGGCACAGAAGGCCACCCCCGCGGGTCCGCGGGCAGCGCAGACCCCCGTCACGTGCACACAGGGCCCCGGGGGGGGGGCAGGGTGGACGTGGCTCCCGAGCTCCTTCCCCAGCCAGGCGCCGGGCACGGCCTGCAGGACGGCAAGTCGGGGCCGCAAACCGCATCACCAGGGGACAGAGGACCTTCCGGGGCACACGGCACTCTGGCCTCGAAAGGCGAGGGGCGGCGACAGGGCCCGCTGGCTTCCGGGTACGAGGGGACCCGCCTGGAAGGACGGGGGAAGGCAGACTAGTGACCCGCCAGATGCCAAGACGGGGTGACAACGCAGGTGGCCGAGCCCAGGCCGCCACAGAGCGGGGGGGACCCGGGCTTGGCGGGGCTGGAGGCACGTGCCGGACGCAGGACAGCCAAGAGTCTGCCTTTGGGACTCCCAGAAAGGGGAGGCTCTAGCCTCACGGACAAGACAAAACGGCCCGCTAAGGGGCTCTTCTCATTTCCCGCCACGCCGCGGAAGACCACCCTACGGGCCGCAGGCGGTCACCGGGAAGAGCGGCAACTCGTGACTTCCCGCTGGCCAGCGACCGCTTCCCGAGGCCGCCCTCACAGACCTGGGCCCCAGGGACACGTCGCCGCACCCAGACCCCGCCGCTCGCCCACCCACCACGCAGAACAGCGGCCACCAGCAGGCGCACGCGTGGGGTCGGCCAGGGGCGGGGCGTCTGCTCCGTGGGCCCCCGAACCGCACACCCGAGGACACCTGTCAGAAGCGGCCGTCACGACGGCTGCGGGTGGCCGAGGGCACAGAGCGCAGCGACCCCTCCACTCCGCGGGACCCCCACGCCGCCTAGAATGCTACAGTCCAGACGACGGGGCCGGGACTCCTACAGCTCAGGGAACCGTCTGGCCTTGGCTGATCCGGCGCTGACCCCGGGGGGCCGGCCGCCTCAGGGCGAGAGCGGCAGGCGCGGCGACAGCAAACCCAAACTCCCAGAAGCGAAGCCGCGTCACAGCTCCCAAGACCCCGGGCCTGCCACGCAGCTTCGCGGCCCGGCCCGGCCCCACGAGGCCTGAGGACACAGCCTTCGCGACGCGCCTCCGGCGGTGCTCACGCATCTGTGATGCGGCCCGCCGAGCCACGTGACACCGCTGGGCGGCCTCGCCCCGTGGTCCCGCCGGCACGGGTACACAGAGAGCGAGGCCACGGGCCCCGGTACAGTCACGTCTCCCCCACCCCGTCGACAGCGGCCATTCAATGGATACTTCGAACTGTATTCTACGGGTACGGGGTGGGGGGGGGGGGGTGGCTGAGACCCTGCGACGGAAGAAACTACCGGCCGGAAGCAGGAGGAGACAGACCCGCCAACGATTCCGCGTGGCCCCCGTGGCACACACTGCCCAGGGGCCGGCTGGCGCCTGACAAAGCCAAGCCTGGGGCTGAGCGCTGTCGCCCACGGGCCGTGCGGGTCTCCATGGAAAGGGTGTCTCGGGGGCATCCGGTAGCACAGGGTGAGGGCTCTCAGTTCCCCACAGCTGTGCTGTCCCGAATAGTAGCCACGGACCACGCGTGGCCCCGGAGCGCCGGAAATGCAGCCGGTCCACAAGGAGATGTGCTCCGTGCGTAGCGTCCACGATGGTGTCCCGAGATGTGGTATAAACAAAACCTTTAACACATTACACGTTGAAAGAACAGTTTGGAAACGGGAGGTTATTTAAGACACACTCACATTCCCCTTCCGGTAGCCAGGCTCCCAACGGTACTCCCGGATCCCTGCCTCCTGCTACTCACCCCTTGTCTGGGCCCCTCCCAGGATGCACCAGGGCTGCACGCGACCAGTGGGATAAGGCAGGACAGGGGCTGCGTCACTTCCCAGACGGCCGCAGGAGACACTGGGGCTTGCACCTCGGACCTGGCGTTCTGCTCTCTCGGGGTGCTCACTGTGGGAGGCTCTGCTGGTGACGAGGCCTGAGCCTCCCGTCCACACCCACGTGAGTGAGCCCAGAAGAGGGTCTCACGGCCCTGGCCTTATGAGGGACCCCAAGTCACAACCCCCTGCTGGGCTGCCCCTCATTCCTGACCACGGAAACCATGAGCTAAGGCACATTCGTTGCTTTAAATCGCCGAGGTTAGGGTGTTCTGCCACACAGAACGGATGAATTATACAACCTGGGGGTTTCTGTTTCGTTTCAGGCTGGCTACCGGGAAAGGTAAGATTCTCTCTCGCTTTTAATCTGCCCTGTTTGTATCTCCCGCACGGTGCTTCTCTCCGTGGTGCTAAATACAGTGGAGCCTATTATGGTCACAGCTGTCACAAGTGATCTGTCCACGATGTAGCACAGCTTTGCTACTGGTTACTAACACGTGGTTCTTTCCAATGTATTTAATTTTAACCCTGGGCTCAGGATGAATATTTACAGAGACTAACTACAGTCAATAAGTAAGGAAATAAATCTGTTAGTTTTTTCTTATTAAATTCAAATGAGAAGAAAATAGTGCCGTATTTTTCCAATTCTAAAGGATCAATGGGGACAACTGAGAAAAGACCAGTCCCAAGAAGGCAACGCAAAGGATTTATAAACGCACCACCCAGAGGCGGTCACTCGTCCACCAAGATTCTGGCGTTTCTTCTCCCTGGTAATTTTTCTACTTGGGGACGTGTTATCTTTTGGGACGAAATGAAATGTCAAGCGCGTCCCTTAAGCCCGCTCCTGCCCCGTGCCTCGGTGACTCTCCCACAACGCGCTGCACGCACCACAATTAGCCCGACCGGCGGGCCTCCGGCAGGTTGGGGTCAGCACAGTAAGGCGCGTCCCGTGCGTCATCGCGGCGTCCGGCTGGTGCGCGGGGGCCCCGCCGCCCCCCTCCCGAGGGACCCGGCGCGGGGGAGGCCCCCGCAGGTGCGCACGCGCCCCGCCGCCCCACTGACCTTGATGTGCTCGTGCAGCTGGGCCTCGTGCTGCCGGGAGAGCTGCTCGTGCTGCCTCTGGAACTCGGCAATGAGGATCTGCCTCTGGAGCTGCTGCTTCTGCTTGAGGGCCAGCAGCTCCTGCTGCAGCTGCTGCTCCCGGAGGGTGGGCTCCGCCACGGGCAGCGCGAACTGGTGGTCCAGGCGGAGGTCCATGGGCACCGCCGGGGGCGCGACCTGCAAAGGCAGCGCGGAGGCCACATCCACTGCGGGAGAGAGCACAGCACAGAGGCGCCGGTCACTGCCGCGGCACGGCGTCCCCGGGCCCCTCCCCGCCCCCTGCCCGATGCCCAGGGGCGCCCCTGGGCTGAAGCACGCTGCCCCGCCCCCCTCTTGCCTGACCGGCTCAAAATGTGGGGCTCGGGAGGCCTTTGGGGCGTTCCGGCGGTCAAGGGCAGAGACGGCGAGAGCGAGTGGGAGGTCAGGCCGCGACAGGCGCCCGCCAGACGCACGCCCCGCCCCGCGCCCCGCAAGGAGAGGCCCCCGGGGGGGACCCAGCGGCCGCCCTGACGTCGTCCCCGAAAGTCCCCCGAGAAAGAGAAAGGAGCTGGCTGTAAAGAGAGCTAAACGCGAGTGCGCGGAGAGGCCAGCCGGCCTGCGCTTTTGTCCTTCCTCCTCGCGGAGCCACCGAGGGCCTGTGTGCGCGAAGCGCAGAAGAGCGTGCGCCGCTGACGGGGTCCCGACGGCCGCGACAGCCCCGCGTTTCCGTGGAGAGGCGCGCGCCCTCCCGGAAAACGTGTTTCCCGACCGCGGCCAGCGAGTGAGCGCCCGCCCGGCACGTGCATCAGGGTCCTGGGCGCTGCGGTCCACCAAGGAGTGGATTTTCTTCCTCCTACTAATGTACTGCCGAAAACAAGCTCAAGTGATTCCGATTAGAAACAGAAGCGAAATCAGTCTTGATGCTTACAGATCAATACCAAACTGCAGACAGGAGAAGCGTGCACAAAGTTTTAAATTCTGGCCATCACCCCATAACCCCACGGGGGGACTCCTCCTGCGGCAGGTTCGAGGCTGAAAAGCACAGGCCGTGAGTGCTGCTTCTCGGCCAGGCAGGGGAACAGTCCCCTGCAGGGGCAACTGCCCGGCTTCCCCCCCCTCCTCTTGCTCCTGCAGCTCAAAGGCCCAGGAGCTCCCCTCAACCTGCTCTGGGCCCCTTTCTTCAAGTGACACACCAGACCCAGGGCCCCGGGGCAGGAGACTGGGGCCTCCTGCTCCAGGGAGCTCAGTACTCACATGGGAATTCAAAATCAGCGGAGGCAGGCCACCCCAGTTCCTTACCATCAGGGCCACCTCTGGCCGGATCCTCTGCCGGTGGGGCCACGTTATGCACCTGACCTTGTTCCAGGGCCTCCTGACTGGCCCGCCCACATGCCCTGGGACCTGATGCCCAGACCACAGGGCCCTCCGATTCCAGCCATCATCTGGTTCCTTGGGGAGTCGGTACCCCGCAACCACACAAGCCCAGAGCTCCCGGTAAACTGGCGCTTTCGTGGAACCGCCCCTCAGGACGGAGCATTTCTGTGGTCACTGCGCGGGCACAGCCCTGCCGTTCTGATGAGGCAAGGCTAGGAAACACTGCTGAGGGAGAGGCCCAGCTCTGGCAGAAGCCCTCGTTGTAGTCACCTGGCCTGAGCCCCAGTGTCCTGGACAAACAAGTGGCCGTGTAGCCTGCAGGGCGCGGCTCACACAGGCGGAGTCCTGGATGCTGCCCAGGACGGGGCGTCCGGCTCCTACACAAAATCTCGGTCTCCTCCACCCCCAGGACCCGGAGCCATTCAGGCTCCAGGGCCCGGGGCTCTCCGAGGACCATGGGGCAGGGCTGACAGGGGCCCCAGGGCCTGGACCAGCTTTACCTTGAGGAGTGCCTCACCCTGGAACCCCCAGGGAACAGAGGGAAGAGACAGAGCCACCCAGAGGGTGGTGGGAAAATACTCCGTATTCGACCCTCTTAGAAAGTATTCCATTGTCCTATCCTTTGGGCCCCGACAAGGCCAGGATAAAATGCCAGTGGACTGTTTATCTTCCGTTTCCCCCAATCAGTGAGATTGCACCCTCCAGCTGTGAAAATGTATGCAACCAATTATTTCTAATGGCGTATCAAGCTTTGATACATGAAGAGGGTTTATTTGCTGTTTACATGAGCAAAATCTACACAAATAAATTGTTTTTCATGAACAGGAAGGACCAGGGAGCAGCGTTATCCTACCCATTCCTACCACGCGGAGCTGGGAAAGGCTGGATTTTATCAGTTGCCTTTCTTGATCTTTTTTATTATGAAATATAGAAAAATGGGAAAATCATATAAATAGCAGTTGTAGAAAACCTCAATATCTTCCTCCATTTGCTTCAGACTCTCTTTTAAGGAACACACACGAGGGCAGGGAGGACAGCTCTGTGAGCAAACGTGGAGGAAAGAGGGCGTCACTGGGCTCCTTACAGGGCTCGACGCCCACTCTTCTCTCTCGAGGGAGTGTGTGATCCCTCGCTCCCGAGGGTGACCGTGCGGGACGCCTCCCGGAAGCACCGTTACTGCGGACGGCTACCCGGTTTCACCCTTGTGTGGCCACGGGTGCAGCGAGAAGGCTGTTGTCCGCGGACCCGCTAACGTGCCTCTTACGCTGCAGACACAGGTGAGCACGGGGCAGGCCTCCCCGGGTTAGTCAGCCTTTGCTTTCTAAGGATAAACCTGACTGTGTCTTGCAGGGTCACACACGCCCACGCAGGCACCGACGCACTGAGCCCGTAGGCCTCGCGCTGAGAAGGTTCGACTCCCTTTCCAGGTGAGAGCAGCGCCGGGTTGCCTGGCTAAGCGACAGTGTTTTGGTTTAAGTAAACAGCCACAGAGAGCGTGTGACATCAGCACGCTGCCCTGCGCGGTGTCAGCTGCCCCACTCGGTGCGCCCCCCGCTAGAAGATGTGCGAGGGGTCCCATCTTGCCCGGGGACCCGAGATCTTCCGTGGCACCGAGCCCGGCCCTGAGCCGGCGGGCAGAAGACCCGGCTGCTGTTCATTTAGCAGATCCCCTCCTTACTCCCATTTTTCACGTAGGGGCTCAGGGGACCATTAGAAATGTCTAGCGGTCAATCCCTTTAGGTGCTGACCACAGAGCAGCTTTTTAGTAACTTCAAAAACACGGCGGGCTGAACTTTTCTACGAACACGTTCGTTTACTGGGGAGCTGTGTGGGGCCCTGTTGCTCTGTGCTGGGCGTGGGGACACCCCCAGGCCAGCCTGTAACAGGGCTGGGGGGAGGTGGTTCGTCCACACGGGGGCACAGCGTGAACAAAGGCCAGAGGTCAGGGTGTAAGTGGAGGGGCGTGGGGACGCAGGTTGAGGGAAAACTCAACCCCCACTCAGAGGGCAGGGTCTTCACGCGCAAATCCTGGAGCGTCCGTGCAGGGCCAGAGCGGGTGACAGCGCGGGGGAGGCCGGGCCTCAGACGCAGAAGGGCGGGCAGTGGGGTGCCTGCCACGGGGAAGCACGGCGGGGGGGGGGGCACCGCAGGGGAAGCAGCGCTCAGGTGGGGGCGCGGGGCAGGACCAGGCTGTTTGGACGGTTCCTTCTCAGCAGCGGGCCGAGGCGGGCTGTGCACATCTGCCACATGCAAGCCGGAGCTCATTTCGTTTCCTCAAACCTTTCCCAGATCCTTCTGAGGCTGGAAGCATAGGGAATCTTCCAAGGGAGCACTGCCCGGCAGCCCCCGCTAGTCCTTCCCCAGACACGAAAGGCCGAGGTCAGAGGATGCCCCGGGGGGCGAGGGGCCCGCACACGACGGAGGGGGCCCGTGAGCAGGGCGCGGAGGGTGAGAGCCGGGACACGTGCGGGTGTCCGCGGGACGGCGTGCTGTTCTCACTGCAACGTTCCTTTTGCATTGACCGCTTCTTAGCCAGGGAGGGCCTACTGCTCGGTTTACCACACAAAACTCACACAAAACTCCGTTCTTCTGCTAAAGAAGGCTAAGAGCAGGGCACACAGAAGGAAGAGCTACTCATCACCTACGTCAGCGGCGCCGTCAGCGGCTTCTGCCGGTGGAAACAACACCGCGTCTGCAGGGAGACACGAGAGCCGGGGTGGGAACGGACGCGGGACAAGGAGACCCTGGCGAGGCCTGCAGAGAAATGCCACCTCCTTATCCCTCCTGCGCGGCCAGTCAGGCGGCCCGGCGGGTGGGCGACATGGCCGGAGCCCCGCTGTCCCGGGCCTGGTGCAGCCGGGGTGCGGGGGGGATCACGGCCACAGTCCCCCTTCTTTCCAGCTGCTGGCGGGTGTATCATATGCGACTCGTACTATTTCTGTATCAAAAACCATTTGACAGGCCAGGCATTCTCCACAGAAGCTGCCAGAGCTTTTGACCCAAAGCTCCCCGAAGAAAACAATACAACCTTCTCTACTTAAAGAATGCAGCATCCAAACAAAAAAGCCTGTATTCTCATGAATATTTTATGTGGAGTAGAAAATTGCTTTTATAGGTTGTGCCTTGAGAAACATAGTAATACAGTCGGACTCATGACGTTAGTAGAAGCACAAAGACCATATTCAGCGTTTCGATAAGAAACGGCAAGGCTGTGCTGTCTGAATTACAAGTTCGCCATCGGAAAGCGAAAAAAAATCTGCCAGTCTCTATTTTTTAAAATAAACGATCGTCAAAAAGGACACTGTAGTTTTCCATTACGTGGGTTAGATCCTCTCCGCTAAACGCCGTCATACAGATGCGAAATAAAGACGAGCACTATTCTCTAGAAAACATGGCCAAAGTTTAGGATCTGTTCAAGTAAAGAATGACTCATTCAGACGCAGGGAAAAATAATAGATATTTCAAGCATGTAACTATGATTTCCTCTTACTCTGACATTTTGTCTGTGTGTGACGGGGGGAGGGAGGAGGAGGGTGGGGGACTGTTGGAAATGTGTAACTTATGTAGAGTGTTTTCATCTTCACCGTGAAACAGCTCGCGCGTGCTGAAGGACGCGTAGTCAGGGCAGAGCAAGAGTGAACGAAGAATCAGAGAATCGCCCCAAATCGTGTGCCCGCCCCCCCACCCCCCACAACATTCTGGCTCGGTCACGCATCCCCTGCTTTTCTTTATGGTGATGCCATCCACGCGCGTGTCCCCAAACACCCATTCTTTGGCCGACAGCAGTGAGCACAAGAGGGTGACAGAGACTCCCAGGAAGAGGGAAGAGGCTGGAGTCCAGTCTGCCTTCGGCTTCCGGGACAGCTGGCAGAAAGAGGTCTGTCTGGGACGAGGTCACGAGCGACCCCCAGGAAGCCAGAGGCCACCCCGCTGCGGCATCTGGTGGGGCGGATGCAGAGTCCCTGCTCCTGCGTCCTTGGTGGCCAGCCTCCACCCTCGGCCACGAGCCACCTCGAAGGCTCCTCGCGCAGAGGAGCGAGGGGGAGGGGCAGGGAGGGGAGCAGGAGGGCCTGGCCCAGACAGGTCAGCGACAGAGAAGGGTCAGGGGCAGGCTCCCGGGCTCAGGTCCCCCAGGCACAGGCACCTGCCCAGAAGCTGGAGAGTTCCCGCCCGGCCAGGTGGCCCAGGCTCCCCTGAGCAGCTGCCATCAGGGGGCCGGCCTCCTCCTCCTCCAGGGGACGCCCTCCTCCGTCTCTGTCCCCTCCTCTCGTCCTGCAGGATCTCAGGCTCCCAGGGTGCCTTCAAGAGAAGGCCTGGGGAGGGAGGTTCTGCTCGTAGCCATCTCCCCTCCATGCACTGCTACCTCCAGAACTCCAGCCGGAAGCTCACTTCCTTCAGGATCCTAGGAGCACCACTGTCTGGCCCTCCTGTTCCCAACATGGTTACTGAAAACTGAAGCCATCCGGATTCCGGATCCTCTGACGGGACGAGATTTTTCTCCCTGGAAGTTTGTCAGGTCTTGTCCTGGTCCCCAGGGTTCTGCAATTTCACGGTGACAGGGCTTGGCTCTCCTCCGGCCAGGGCGGGGCACTCAGCTGGCCCGGTCAGCGAGGCAGCCTCTGTCCTCCCCCGGGACAGCCTTGAGTTATCTTCTTGGGGCTTTCCTTTTTGCACTCTCTGCTTCTGAAACTTCTTATGTTCGGTAGATCTCGAAGGATCCTCTGCTTTTCTCTCTTTCTTGCTTGTGCTCAATTTTATGAGGCTTCCTTACACACGTATTCTCACCTCTTCATCGGGTTTCGCACCATTTCAGCTCTGACGTTTTTAACTGAAGACTCACCGGCCACGTTCAGAGAACGACGGCCCCTTAAGAGCATCGTGCTCTCACGTGGTGGACGAGGTACCTGCTCTGGTCTGGGAGGACGGCACCGATAACCCTGCACAGTCTCGGTCCTCCCACATCTGTCTGTTTTGCCTTTGTCTTCCCGGCCGCCAGGCTGCTCCGAGTACGGGTGTTGGCAGGGATTCCCACGCAGGCTGCCGGCAGAGTGGGGCTCTCACCCAGAAGCTGTCCGCGTGGGGTGGCCTTACTTCCTGGGGAGAAGCCTTCCCACCTTGACGTGGTACTGAGTGAGGGTCTCCGTGCTCGCTGCTCATCGGGAACGCAGCTATGCCCCTGCTCTTGTTATGGTGCCCACGCCCTCCACCTGCTGGTGTCCCCCGGCCAGGGCCTCTGGATTACGTTCTCCCGGAGGAAAAATCCTCCAGCGGGCCACCCCCGGGGGGGCTCACTCCGGAGCACAGTGGGGAGCACGTTCGGGAGTCTAGTGTGTCTGACTGGCCGCCCTTCCCAGCCCCGTCACAGATGGGGGCCGCTACCCCAGGAGGGGCGTGTGCGGTGTGTCCGTAGGGGTGGGGGAGTGGCGAGGGTCTGGCAGACGGGCCTTGACTGACGCACCTGCCTTCTGACCCCCATCCCGGGCCGCTGCTGATGCTTCCTCTTCCACTCGCCTGTGCCCAGGGCCTATGACCTTTCTCTGCAATACGTTTTTAAAAATTTTTTATGGAAATTCTCAGAAGCACACAGAGGCGGAGAGGACAGTTGAATCAAGTCCCAGGGGTCCGTCCCTCAGTTCCAACAACTGCCAACTAATGGCGAACCTCGTGTCTTCTGCGTGACCCCCACCTCCTTCCGTTCTGGATTACACTGGGGGACACCGGCTGTCAAGGCGTTTTTTTCTATAGTAGTTCGGAAAGTATCCCTGAATGAACTCTTTTAAAAAACACAATCAGGGGCGCCTCGGTTGAGCGTCCGACTTCAGCTCGGGTCACGATCTCGCGGTTTGTGAGTTCAAGCCCCGCGTCGGGCTCTGTGCCGACAGCTCGGAGCCTGGAGCCTGCTTCGGATTCTCTCTCTGCCCCTCCCCTGCTCGTGCTCTGTCTCTCAAAAATAAATGAACATTAAAAAAAAAATTTGAAACCACAATCACATCCCATTAATATACCCAAATAAATGAACAACTCTTTCATGATATTATCAATTGGCCTCAAAGCATTCCCGTTTTGAGGAGTGTTCCGTACATGCCTTTTAAACTGTATTCAAATTAAGACCCACAAAAGGTCCTTACATTCTATTGGCTGATACGTGCCTTCAATTCTTTTGCTCTAAAGGCTTCCCCTTCCCCCCTACCCCGGCACCCCCTCCAACTTATGGGCTACAGACACTGCCCATCTGTCCCGCGGAGTATGCTCTGCTCTGGACGTCGTGGACGGCGCCTGGGCTGCGGGTGAACGTGGTGCCCTGTGAGCTCTGGAGCCCGATTTCCCAGCAAGACCACCTCCCCACAGAGGTTCCTTGAGCTCCTGCGCGTCCGTGGCTCTTCTGCCCAGATGGCTGCTGAGGTGAGGTGGTCAGGTGGTAAGGTGCACCTGTCCAGGGATTCGCTACCTTATTTCAGTACCGAGGAGGGACCCCGACCCAACCATCTTCCCACTCTGACAAACAGTTTCCAGAAGGAAGGCAGGGCAAGCGCCTGATTCTCTTCCTTTATTTGCCAATTTCTGAAAACAACGAGTTGGTGCCCAGCGTCCTGCATATGTGAGCGACGAGGAGGGGTTTTGTTTCTCAAGACCAGGTCAATAGAGTGCACGGCAGCCCCCCTCCCTGAACAGTGAGGGCCCTTCAGTTTGGCCCGGAAGCCGCCCGGACGCCCGCTGCAGCCCTCCGTTCCGCCGTGACCGGGTGTGCCGGGAAATTCTCGCACACTTTTGACCTCTGTGTGGAATCAGGTGCCGCTCCAAGGAGGACTGGGTCCCTCTGGTGGGAAGCAGTGTTTAGAGACCACACCCGCGTGTCGCCCGCGCGTCGCGTCCAGGCGAACTCTGCTTGTGACCTGGGCCTTTTCTGGGGGTTTTTGTGAATTTCGGGAGAAAGACTGGACACCTGTGTTCAACCTGCCATCTCGCTGTGAAACGTCAGAATGCGGAACCTGTTAACGATATCATTCTAAAGCACTGAACACGCGTAGTCCCGTTGCATTCAAAAAACTGATTTATAAAAAAAAGCAAAAAACAAAAAACAAAAACACAAAATACTGATTTATATGTAATGCCGCTTTCCCCCAAAGTGGTCTCAACTGGATTAAAATTATTCTATTTAACACCGTGTTGTGGGTGTGTGTGGGTGTGTGTGTAAGGGGGAGATGAGGTGTGGAGGTCAAGATTTAACATGTAAAGATTCAGATGTGAAAACTCAAAAATAGTCTCTAGAGGGGCGCCTGGGTGGCTCAGTCGGTTGAGCGGCCGACTTCGGCTCAGGTCATGATCTCGCGGTCCGTGAGTTCGAGCCCCGCGTCGGGCTCTGTGCTGACAGCTCGGAGCCTGGAGCCTGTTTCAGATTCTGTGTCTCCTTCTCTCTCTGACCCTCCCCCATTCATGCTCTGTCTCTCTCTGTCCCAAAAATAAATAAAACTTAAAAAAAATATTAAAAAAAAATAGTCTCTAGGGAATGCATACAGCGTAAGCGGCCTTAGCCTCGTGTGTGGCTAAGCATATACGGGTGGTATCATCTCTGTGTGTCTCATTTAGACATCTACGTGCAATGCCAAAGAAATAAGCTTATATTAACAATTTACTACAAGTTACCTTATGCCTGAAAAATCAAAAGGATTATGGCACATGAAGAGGTGATTTGGTTTTATATTGTTTTGTTTTCAACGGAGATCAAAATGTAAAAGAAATAAATATAGTACATAGAGGTACTCGTGGATTTTTATAGATTCTATATATGGGAAAGTTTCTTACTCTGGTGTGGGGCAGAGAGAGATATGCGTCTTGTGCAGACTGTATTAAAGGTAACCCTTTGAATTGTATTTTTGTGCGTGGGATTTCCATGCAGGGTTCTAGAAATCAAGAAGGGAGCAGCATTCACTTTTAGGCCCTGGTTTACCCCCTGCGTCTGCCTGCTAAAAACAGGATTCTGCCAGAGCCTGCCTCAGTCCTGGACGTCCCGTTCCAGACTGCGATCCTAACCGCGAGCCTCCGCTAGGGTCAGAGTTGCCGGAAGACTTCAATCTGCAGACACAGAGAGCACACCGAGCAGGAGAAAACAAAAAATAAGTCAAGAGTCAAATAAGTATCTGCAACTGCAGATACTGAAGAAAAAGTTCCAAAGACCTTGAAATCAAAGCGTGGTTGCTCTACAGGGGAAACGGGGTAACGGCCAGGGTGATGGGTCCCCGAGTGCCGAGAGAAGGCAATGGCCAAGCTGGAGTTCTGTGCTCCGGGAACTGTCTTTCAAGAACGAGCACAGAATGCACACGGACACGTGTCAGAAGAAAAATGAGAGTTTAGGAACTCGCCATCAAGCCTTCGGTAGGGGAGAAGGTGAGCAGAGAAACGTACACGAATGTGCAGAAGGGGAGTCGAAACAAACACTGTCTACACAAAGTAGGAACAAGACCACCTAAACTAAAAGGCCACGAAAACACTGGGCAAGAGGCAGGTATGCAGGCGTGTCAAGAGTTACCAGTGTTCTAGACGCTTGGGGCAGAAAATACCGACTTCAGACATTCTGCCTTCGTAACAGTAATGTTTCCCACTTAACTTCCAAAGCAGTGGGGGTCCGAGATCGATCAAAAAGAATTTTAAGGAGAAAAAAGAAATATGGCTGTTAACCACACACACACACACACACACACACACACACACACACACTTGCAGAGCTGGGCACCTCCCGATGCAGGTGCACACCACAACTATAAAGTCTTGCCAGAAAGAATCACGCTTAAATCTGACCAAACCCCTCGATCTAAGTGCTAATTTACAGGAAACACAGACGACAGCAGTCCATCTTAAATGATAAGACGGGAGATGGGTGAAATCAAGCAGGATTTAAAACACAGGAAAAGTCCACAAGACACGCAACTGAGCGTCTTCAAAGATGAACTTCAAGGGTCGAAACAAACAAGTACAACAGGCCGGGAGGAGAATGTATGGGTGAGCGGGAGGGAGACTTTATGAGACATACCGATCACCGTGTGCGTGTCGAGTGGACCCCGAGGCAAACGATAGACTAAATATGTATATATTAACCACCACCAGAGACAATATAAACACTGGGTGAATATATAATTAGGTCATTGTTAATCTTGTCTGAATACGAACACGGCATCGTCCTTAGGTTTAAAACAGAGTTCTTAGCGTTTAGAGACACAGACACTGGCGTAGCTGCAGATGAGGTGATACAGTGAGTGGGATTCAATTCAAAATGCTCATGAGGGTAGAGGTGGTGAGTGAGTAAGGACGCAGATAACACACAGCTGGGCGTGACCGGGCACTGCCTCCGCTGGCAGATGGGAACAGCAGGATCCTTCTAGTATTTTCTGCACGTTGGAATGGATCCAACATTTTCTGTGATACAAAGTTAATTTTTTAAGTCACATTTCCTAAATATGGGTCAAAGGAGAAATCAAAACAACCATTTAAGAAGAATTAGGATGGAAAGATCATGAAAACAGTCTACACAGTCAGTTGCAAACTCGTACTCTTCCGGTACTCAGAGGAAAACCCACGGCCCTAAATACTTACCTTCGACAATAGTAAGCATGCAAACTAATGAGCTAGATGTGTCTCTAAGAAGAAAAAACAACACTGGAATAGATGCCAGGAAAACAGAAGGAGATAATAAATATACAGAAGAAATGGAAAACAGTCGTTACATACATTCTCATATACCAACACAAAAAATGGGTTCTTTAAAAAGACCCATAAAACAGACAAAAGTCTGGGAGTGGTTTAGAAGGAGAGAGAAAGGCGCAAATTAGAGGAACAAGAAAGGTGACCAGACTGTAGGTACAGCAGAGACCGAAAATACAGGAAACTGTAATGAACAACTTCAGGCCAATCCGTTTTAAAAACCCACACAAAACAGACACCTTTCAGGGCGCCTGGGGAGCTCAGCTGGCTAAGTGTTGGACTCTTGATTTCAGCTTAGGTCATGATCCCTGGGTCACGAGATTAAACCCCGCGCATCGGGCTCTGTGCTGACAGTGTGGAGACTGCTTCGGATTTTCTCTCTCCCTCTCTCTGCCCCTCACCTGCCCGTGTGCTCGCTCTCTGAAAATAATACGTAAATATTTTGAAAGATTAAAAAAAAGGACACATTTCTAGGAAAATGTAACTTTCCCAAATTGACAAAAAAAATAGAAAACAGAGTAACCCTATCATAACAAACTAAAATGAATCGACACTTTAAAATCTTCCCATAAGGACCGTGGTAGAGACAGTATTACTAACCTTTCAACTAAATGATCATTCAATTTTAAAGAAAACTTCAAAGGCAACAGAAAAAAAGAGAGCACTGCTGAGCCCCTTCTATGAGGCCAGTATAAAACCTTGTTAAGGAAACAGACAAAGACAGCATAAGAAAGAAAAATTATAGTCTCTGTCATGAATATGGCCACAAAAATCTCAGATAAATTATTAGCAAGCCTAATCTAGCAGTCTATAAAAAAGATAATAGGCCAAAATAAGTGTCATTTTAAATTGAGAAATGCCACATCTATACAGAACATCTATAAATGTAATTCACTACACTAATAATGATTATCTTAATAATGAAACGATGCATATTATAAAATCCAACAACTATTCACATTATAAAAGCTCTTAACCAACGAGGAATAAAAGAGAATTTCTTTAATCTGAAAAAAAACATCTTTACAAAAAACAAAATCCACAGCAAATACTGGCTTAAAAATTTTTTTTTAACGTTTATTTTTGACAGAGTGAGAGAGACAGAGCACGAGTGGGGGAGGGGCAGAGAGAGAGGGAGGCACAGAATCCGAAGCAGGCTCCGAGCTGTCAACACAGAGCCTGACGCGGGGCTCGAACCCATGAACCGTGAGATCATGACCTGAGCCAAAGTCGGTCGCTCAACCGACTGAGCCACCCAGGCGCCCCAGCAAATACTGGTTTTAATGATGAACCCTGAACAAGACAAGATTCTAGCCAACACCGTCCCAGAGAAGCTGCTAGAATCAGAACACAGAGAGGGAAGAGGCAAAGTCATCGTGATCCACAGAGCCTTAGGATTGCCCAGGCACAGCTCCTCCCTCGGCCCGTGAGAAGTGAGTTACAGACAAGTCAGGAGAACTCCCAAGGACGTTCCGTGAAATGCTAGGTAAGATCAACATGACAGAGCTAACACATTTCGATGTGAAACAGGAAGGCCTAATATTTAAAGGAAAACAAAGCCCCCAAAATTGCATGGATAAAAATTATGAAGACTAATGGGAAATATTTTAAACAACTGAAGTAAGTGGGGAGATGGACCAAATCGGGGACAAGAAGACCGACGGTCATTAAGCTCCCCATCCTCTCCGGCTGGTCCGTGGATCCGAGGCACAGGGTTCCAGGAACGGAACAGGGACCTCAAACCACAGGGAAGAAAAGAGCCCAGCAGTCAAGGCGCTTCTGAAGAAGGCAGCCACGAGTCCTCGGCCAGGGCCCTCCAGGAAAGACAGAGTGCGGAGCGCGTGCGTGAAGGAGACCGATTTCACCCCCATTCACACCACAGGCCAAAGTTAATTCCACGGCAACTAAGACTCTGAGAGGCAAAACTTCAGAAAAACTCAAGACGCATGAAGTGCTTACCACAAGACAAAACTGATCAGTTTGGCTACGTTAAGAATTTCTGCTCCTGAGACACAGTTTAAAAGTGGAACACCGTCGGGGCGCCCCGGGGGGCTCAGTCGGCTGAGCGTCAGAATTCGGCTCAGGTCACGATCTCGCGGTTCTTGAGTCCGAGCCCCGCGTCGGGCTCTGTGCTGACGGCTCGGAGCCTGGAGCTGCTTCGGAGTCTGTGTCTCCCTCTCCCTCTGCCCTTCTCTCCCCCGCCAAAATCAATAAACATTAAAAAAAAACAAAAACAACATAGTGGAAGATCGAGCCTTTGGAGAGGGTGGTGGGCACCACAGAACTGACGAGGGACTTGGATCTATTACGTGTAAGTGAGTCCGATTATTCTGTACGAAAAAGACCAACAGAAAATGGCAAGAAAAATAGGCTTCTCACAGAAGGGCTCCTCATGGCAGAGGAAACTTGGCTGAAAGGCCACACCACCTGAGTGACCCAGGAAAGCGGGAGACTCCGCGAGCTCCTGGTTGACGGCCACCTCGCCCTGCAGCTTTGAGCAGAGCCACGGGGCACATAAGTGGGGACGGGCCTTCGGGAAAATCATCAGCTTTCCCTTATAAAGCTGAATCTTGGTTCCGTGGCCCGGTAATCCCTCTCCTAAGTGTGGTCACGCTTGGAAAATTCCTGCGTGTGCTCACGCGACTGGTGCGAGATTCGCTGTCCTACGTCGCGGCACTCACTGAAACGGTCCGGATGGCCACCAACGGACCAGCAGTGGGAGACCACGAGCGCGTCAGGGCACACAGAACGCCGCACGTGAATCTGCGGAACAAGATTCACGAAACAGGACAGGACGAAAGCAAGATGCCCGGGACGGCGTCGGGAGACCCCGCTGTCGACGGTGCGCTGTCCGAGGAAGCATCCGTACGTGGCGGAACTAGCCTTTCAAAGACGGCAAGTTGAGGGCAAACACCGAACTGGGAACAGGGTTCCTCGGGTGTGTGGCTGACTACAGAGCCTGCATTCATTACCGGACCGTGACCAACGGGGCTCGGGCCCCCCCGGGGAGGTGAGCCACGCAGAAACCAGCCCAGGCAAATGCGTGGCTCCACTCCGCACCAGCCAGGACGCATGCGGGGTTACAAGGTCTTCTGATAATCAAGGAAGGACATTTCAGAACTCCGCCTTCCGGACTCAGGAACAGAGTGCTCTCCATGGGTGCCACGGAGATGTCTGCACACGGCCTGTGTGGGACGCTCCTCTGGAAGGAGGCTGGCAGGGGGCTAGACCCTCCCCGGGGAACCCGGCGCTTGCCTGGGCGCCCTGGAAGGAGGAACGAGAAAACGTAGCAGCCCTTCCCCAGCCGGGTCCCAGAGTGTTCACTGCACGAATCCCGACACACAGGACCTGTTAAGGCACCCTCCACAAGCGCGGGGGTCTTTTATATTTCCATAGGTCGCCCAAAAGGGGGCAGACATTGGCTTGTGAAGACCTATTTCCTGGCAGGCGAGGTGACGAAATCTTCGGGCTACATAACCGGGAACCAAAAGCACTACTGTGTGATGAAATCACCTGGCTGCATTCGCCCACAGCCACCTCCTCCCAGAAAATTCCATTTTAAACTGCCCTACTCAAGTTCATTTTGAGTGGACGTTTTTGACAGAAGGAAAGAAATACATGATTTCTTCCGTCTTACTTCTTTTCATAGTACAAACACACAACTGGTAACCTCATGATACGGAATCACTAAGCAGTATAAAGTCCAGCTTCCAGAAAGCTAGAAAGGACCACAGGATGTCCCTCCTGCAGAGGGCCCGGCTTCACCGCCTCTCCAAAAGAGCTGGAAGTCCTGTTTCTAATATTTCTCTAAAATGTTTATTTATTTCGAGAGAGAGAGAGAGAGAGAGAGACAGAGTGCGAGCAGGGGGAGGGGCAGAGAAGGAGACACAGAATGCGAAGCAGGCTCCGGGCTCCGAGCTGTCGGCACAGAGCCCCACGCAGGGCTTGAACCCATGGACCGCGAGATCATGATCGGAGCCGAGGTCTGACGCTCATCCGACTGAGCCACTCAGGTGCTTGGAAGTCCCATTTCTAAGAGTGACAGTCCCCCAGGACGGTCCAGGGCCCCCCACACCCCGACTGGGGGTACGTGTGCACAAAGAAATCAACAGCACTGTTTTACCTGCTTGGAAAACAAACTTCGACAGTACCTGCATTTGAAAACACCGCGTTTCCAGTTACGCTGTTCAAACTTGAGGGATGTGGTCACTTGCCAGCCGCAAGAGACCCCCATTTCGGGGGCGTGGTCTGAAGGCAGGGCTGTGGTCACGGACCCCAATTATCCAGCAGCTGGGTTGCAGAAACAGCTTTCAGTCCCAGCAGGGACTCGCCACCCTCCCCACAAACCAGGTCTTCCCGGACCCGTACAGCTGCTCGTGCCATTTCTGGACAATGCCCGCCAACAACCCCCGAAACAGAAGCCGGTGGCGATATGCGTCAGTGAGAAGCCTCGCGGGGGCAGGCGGGGGGCACCGAGTTCAGACTCCAGTGGGAAGGTGAAGCAGTCCATTCTCCTCGGGCTCCTGTTCCTCAGAAGCCACCTCACGGAGCTCGGTCGTTCTGCACGTCGTAATCTCCTTTCCAAAGGAAAAATGCCCTTAAAGGCTTCTGTCAGTTCCCGAAGCGGCCAGTGAAGGGAAGGACAGTCCCCTGTTTCCTGCAGATTTCCATTCTGAAGCCCAGGGACAGGGTTTTTAAAAAGAAATGGTAAGAGGCAATGTGAAGTGACGTGTTTAAAATCTCGGCAGGATTATTAGGAGTCCAATTAATCTTTAACTTACGTTGTGAAAACACGAGTTAAAAGGTCTTTACGCCCCACCCCCCACCCCCATCCCCGCCTCCTGGCTGGGCCGAGGGGGGCTCATTCTTGACACCCAAAGAACAGCTCGTCAAGAACACAGGCTGATGGTAGGCATGCCGGCCCCTCTGGAAACTCCACCCTGGGGACAGCGAAAAGACCTAAATCTTCCCAACAAGCAGATGACCACGCAGGGAGACAACAGCCACAGGATTCTGGGAGCTGGGTGGGGGCCTGACCTGGCCCAGCAAAGAAATGCCCCCTGGATGCCGGCACCTCTGAGGTCGGGGAGGGCGAGCTACCACCACACCCCACCCCCACATGCAGGGACCCCCAGAGAAGGGCCCAGCTGAGGGCCGGAGCCGGGCGCAGGCCCAAGACGGAACCGTGAAGGCGACACCGGAGGCTGGGACGCGGGGCCAGGCCTGCACCCCCGGAAGGAGCGGGGAGGGTGCTCTACCGTAAAAGCGTCAGCCCAAGAGGCAAGGGCAACAGGTCGGGACATCTGGGGCCCCGAGGGAAGGACCAGGCCCCTGCCCGGCACCTGGCCAGGGGGCAGGGCCAGGGAATACGCACGCCCGCTTGCCAGAGACGCACCCTTAGATACTGGCCAAGCATTTAGCAAAGCCTCTAATGTGAAACACGGAAACAACTGAAAACGGGCGCTGTCCGCACAGCCCCTCAGTCACCCCTGCGGGTGGCGGGTGGTCCCGTTGCTCTCTGTGGCCGCCCCAGAACCCAGGACGGCGCGAGGTGCTCAAACCCCACGAGAACTCCCCGCGAAGCTGGGGCCGGGGCAGACGAGGACCTGGGGGCGACG
The DNA here is from genome assembly GCF_046562875.1 of Panthera onca. Taxonomy (NCBI): domain Eukaryota; kingdom Metazoa; phylum Chordata; class Mammalia; order Carnivora; family Felidae; genus Panthera; species Panthera onca. The sequence continues at coordinate 2,372,988 of NC_138346.1, read as the reverse complement.
GCCACACGGACGGTGGGGACCTGCTTGGAGCACGGGCCACAGGCTCATCTTCGGTGGGAGTCTGCCAAGAACACGCTCCGCCAAACCCGGGTCACCTGCAGCTGCAGATGTGCGTGAGCCCCCCGCCTCACCCACCCGCTCTCCGCAGACGCTACCGAACGGTACGCTCCCTCGGGGCCAGACTCTCCCGGGCTCGCCTCGAGCAAGCCTGCGGGTGCACCTGCCCGCTCCCGGGCCCTGGGGACCCGCCTACTTTCTAGCTCACACTTAGAATCCCGTGCCCGGACAGCCCGCAGGCTCACGTGCTGAGTGAGAACGGCACAGGAGTGTCGGCTGATGCGGTGGTGCTGGGCCTTCTAGAACCTCTCCAGAGAGTCCCCAGGGGACAAACGCGAGCCTCAGGCCCGCCCTCCACGGAGCACACAGTCCAGAGGGGAAGCAGGTGGAAACGAAATAAGCGGGTGAAGCACGTGGCAAGTAGGACAGGTAGACACTCCTAACCACCTTCTAGTCCCCGTGTGACAGATGTGGAAAATGGAGGGACAGAGAAGCAGAGACATCTGCACAGGGCACAGGGAAGAGGAAGTAGAAAAGCTGAGCCCGGCCCCGCGGGAGGGTTGACAAGGGCATCATGTGCATTAGTTTCCTGTGGCTACTGTACAAGTTCCTACAAACTCAGCGGCTCCGATAGTTCTGGAGGCCAGCGGTCAACGCGGGTTTTCGGGAGCTAGACTCAAGGCATCAGCAGGCCGCGTTCCTTCCGGAGGTTCTAGGGGGTAAACTGCTCCCGGCGTGCCCTGGCATCCAGGGGCATGCGCCCGCCTTGGCTCCTGGCCCGCCTCTATCTTCAAAGCCACTAATCGCATCGGTCTGACCGCTGACTCTCTGACCCTCCTGCCTTCCATCTGGAGGGACCCTTGTGACTCCACTGAGCCCACCCAGATGATCCCAGGTCATCTTCCACGTCAAGATCCTTAATCACACTCGCAAGGTCCCTTTTGCCACGCATGGTCACACACTCACAGATTCTGAACTAAGGGGTGGTCGTTGGCGAGGGGCACTACTCTGGCTCTGGCTTGTAGGCTGAGATCCGACAGGGCAGCCGGGACAGAGGCAAGGGACAGGTGGAGAGGCGGCTGCTGGCTGTGGATGGAGGCCAGTGGTGGGCCGGCCGCTATCCTTGACGACGGAGAAGGTGAGCAGCCGGGCTCTACAATACTTAGTAACTTTCCCGAGGCACACTGTGCATTTTACCCTTTTGAAATGCACACCTCAGTGACTTTCCAGTCCATTTACCAAGATGCGCAAGTGTCACCGTGAAGCCACGTGAGCATGTCTCCATCACTCAGGTGACTCCTCCTTCACATGGTTCAAGGGGCAGCTGATGGCATTTGCTAGTTGACTGAATGTGGGATAGGAGACAGGATTTCTTTTTTTTTTTTTTTTTATGTTTTTTATTTATTTTTGAGAGAGACAGAGAGACAGAGAGCAAGCAGGGGACGGACAGAGAGAGAGGGACACACAGAATCCGAAGCAGGCTCCAGGCTCTGAGCTGTCAGCACAGAGCCCGACACGGGGCTTAAACTCATGAACCGTGAGATCATGACCTGAGCCGGAGTCGGACGCTTAACCGACTGAGCCCCCCAGACGCCCCGGGACAGGATTTCAAGGGTGATCTGGGGGCTTCAGAGGACGGAGGCCCCAGTCCGGGTTGGCATGGGACGGCCAACAGTCCAGTCTCACACGCTGAAGTCTGAGATGCCTATTAAACGCCCAGGCAAGGCCTCAAAACAAGCAGCTGGCTCTTGGATACGGAATCACGTGAGATCCAGGCGGGAGCAAGAACTCTGAACGACGGTAGCAGCAGGGTGGTTTTCGGGGGTACGAATGGATGAGACGGGGCCACCGAGATCACCAAGGCAAGGAGTCAACAAGAACGAGAAGCCATTCAAAGGCCAGCCCTGGGGACAAGAGAGGTGGGGAAAACATCTGCCCGGGGGTCGGAGGATGAGTGGCCAGGGCAGTGGACAGGTACCAGGAGTGTGTAGTCCTGGGACAAGGTACTTCTAGAAGAGGTTAGTCCTGTGAGTCGATACTGGGGAGGGGCTCTGCAAGATAAGGGCTGGGACGTGGCATTCTGGGATTTGGCAAGAAGGAGTCATCCGTGAACATAAAAACAGGGACTCTGTTCTAAAGCTGGGCTATCTGTGAGGTGCTGCAGACCCCTGGGGAGGGGGTCGCGGGGGGCACAGCCAAGCTGCAGTAGCTGGTCTCTCCTGGAAATGGTGAGGCAGCGTGAAAGACCAACGCGGCCTCCGAATCTGAAGCGGGTGAGGGCTCACGGGGCAGGAAGATAAAGCACCAGCCACCTCGACCACATCTTTCTTCTCTAGGTCAACAACGCCAAGGGCAACGACCCTGGGAGACACCCCCCCAGGAAACGCTGGAAGTCTCTCCAGATCTCCACCCCACTCCGCTGCAAAGCCACCCCGCCGCCAGCGGCACACTGGCCGGACCAGAGCGCTGGCACGGGGGGATCACGGAGACAGCCACGCCGCGGGCTGCGACAGCTCGGTGCAAGGTAGGTTCGTCAGAAATCTCCGTGAATAGGGGCGGGCGCCCAGGTGGCTCAGTCAGTCGAGTGTCCGACTTCGGCTCAGGTCGCGATCTCACAGTTTGTGGGTTCGAGCCCTGCGTCGGGCTCTGTGCTGATGGCTCGGAGCCTGGAGCCTGCTTTGGATTCTGTGTCTCCCTCTCTCTGCCCCTCCCCTGCTTCTGCTCTCTATCTCTGTCTCAGAAATTTAAAAAAAAAAAAAAAAGGTGTTAAAAAAAAAAAAAGAAATCACCGTGAACAAACGAGAGCAGGACCGTTCTCCAGAACGCAATTTGGGAATGTGAACTAAAATCCCCAATTGACTGACACCTACCTATTCCCTTGGCCCAACTCACAAAACCTGTGCTGTATCCGTATCACATGCCCACGTTTACTTTTAAAATTTATTTGTAACGCGTTAAACCCTAATCTGTTTAAAAAGCTGAACGTACAGCGTTAGGGACACACATCTGCACGTATGCGTGTAGTGCCCGTGGCTCACGCGCTTTAGCTGGGGCCACGCCAGGTACACCCCTCGCCCCGTAATCACGGTGGATCATCTCTATACCACACACGTGTTTACAGGCACACACACGCACACGCACACGTAAGACTCGCACGAACAGTCCGGTCAAGCACACACATGGCATGAACAGGTCGTGGCAATGACCCTGCAGTGACACTGCCACAAGGGGGGGGGGGGGGCACTGAGGCCTGCCCGGGAGGCATGAGAGAGCAGCCCACTGGGTCACCGCTGACAGAGACCCCCTGAGGAAGCGAAGGCTTGCCGAATCTAGGTAATTTCACACCGTGCTGAGAGCTCGCGGCGCGTGCACTCAGCGGTTAGTCTGTGAACACCGTGCCCTTTTCAAAACACCACGTCTGAAGGTCTCCTTCCTGCAGTGTGACACCCGCCCTCCCTCCGTCCCTGAGCTCCTTCCCCCTTGGGGGGACTTGTCCCACCAGGCACGGGGACAGGGAGGGCTGCACTGCTGGGGTCCCTACTCAGGAAGCGGCGGGCGGGGATCTGGCACCAGACCCTGCGGGGTGACCATCCCACGAGGGGGCGCGGCACTGGGACCTGCAGATAAACGGCATCTTCTCGGGGCACCTGGGTGGCGCAGTCGGTTAAGCGTCCGACTTCAGCCAGGTCACGATCTCGCGGTCCGTGAGTTCGAGCCCCGCGTCGGGCTCTGGGCTGATGGCTCGGAGCCTGGAGCCTGTTTCCGATTCTGTGTCTCCCTCTCTCTCTGTCCCTCCCCCGTTCATGCTCTGTCTCTCTCTGTCCCAAAAATAAAATAAACGTTGAAAAAAAAAAAAAAATTTTAAACGGCATCTTCTCGTGTCGGTACCACCAGTAAGAAGGGTGGGGCTCCTTTCTGCCCTCCGCCTGCCTTTCCCGAGGTCCTTCTCAGCAGGTGCACAACCTGCCCGTGAAGGCGGCTCCTTCTGGGCACCCCTCACTCTCAAGAATTTCTAAACGCCCCGGTCTCTGGCTTGGCGGGGCAGAAGTAAGCAGTAAGTATCCCATTTCCTGACACTTCCCCCTCCTGCGAGCGTACAATCCCCAAGAGAGGCTCATTCAAAGCCCTCGTTGCTCACTCAGGGCCCCCTCGGCTGCCCCGAAGTCTCAAAGACTGGGGGCAGCAACTAGACATTCTACGGCACGAGACGGCGGCTGAGGCCAGTGCGTTCTTGGCCGGGTCACTGGGCCTGGGAGTGGGGATCTGCGGCCGCCAGCCCCGCGGGGCCCTAGTAGCACAGCCCGAGTGCAGAACAGGCTGGAGGAGATTTCCAGAAGCCTGAAGAGCTCAGGGTCCTCTTCTCCCCTTAACGATGATCAAATGGACTGCATCTCTAGACCCAACTTCTGGAACCTTAACGTTAACTTAAAATGCTTCATACTTGTAAGGGAAAGCGTAAGTGAACAAACCAAGTCGTGGCAGAAGAGACACACACGTTCAGTTTCTCGCCTTTCCCAGGCAAAAACCACCACCACGTTAAGGTTAGCAAGTCAATGAATGGTAGTGATATGTATATATGTATATACACTATTTATGGCCCGAAGAGAATTACCAGAACTAAAAATAACACTACCACTAACGAAATCAGAAAGTGAAGGAAAGGGGCCAGAGACAGTATAGTTTACGAATTATCTAATCTCCCACAACATCAACAAATTCTGCTCAAAGCTGCCGTATCAAGAAATAGCTATTTCTCCAAATATGTGAACTTGTAAATGGTCCCCTAAGATCTAAAAAGAGGATACGGCCTTAAAAACGACCAAAAAAACAGCACTACACACACCAAACCAGACAAAAGGCCAGAGGAAGCCTACGTCCCAGAAGCCAAAGGAGCAGAAGCATTTAATTCAGAAAACAGAACATAAAACGGACGGAAAACATACAGCCAAGCACACTCACTGTTCACGGAGTCCCTTGAAAACGATCAGATTGGGTAAAAACAAAACTGAACAATGTATTGCATACCCGGAAGGCAGCCAGGCCTACGAGACTCAGCTTGAACGGGACAAAAAGGCACAAGAGGCAAGTACTAAGAGAAAGAAATCGAAGGTCAAAATATCAGTATCACGGAGACTAAATCCAAAGCAAATGCAAGATAAGGCACAGGCCCATCTCATCAAGTCTGGAGTATACGATTTACCAGGAGAGTACGGCTGTCGTAGAGATGCGTGGTGCCTTCAAGACAGAGGTCAGAGAACACACAGAAACCCAGGGAAAACCAGGCAGAGGGACCGCGCCGGCCGCAGAAGCTCCTCTGCGCGTAGGGCATCGGCGACAGCCCACAGCAGGACGCAGAAGACAGGGATAATGTAACCAACACTTAGGCTACGATACGCTTCAAACTCTGTACCGTGAAAGAATTTATGCTTTCATTTCAAGCCCCCACGGAACGTTCGCAAAAATCAATGCCACATGGAGAACACAGAAAATTTCCAAACACATACGAAACCCCACGAAGTACAGGCTATAATCCCTGAGCACACTGCCACCGGATGAGAAATTAATAAAACACGCAGACACAAAAATCCAACTAGAGGAAAATTTTAACACTTTTCTCTTAAACGTTCAAAAATCCAGCATGAAAATGAAGAAAATGTGTAAAACAGAGCAAATGAACACATCGCATATCGAGAATTCCAGGAACCGCCTGAAGCCCAGCTCAGAAAGTAATTCATAGTCTTACGCACTTGAGTAATTAAAAAAAGGAATCGAAACAAATAAATTAAGCGCTGGACTCTAAGTTAGAAGCAGCACCAGAAAATTAAACCATATGCTGTTCAAGGAAAAAGAGGAAGAAAATCATGAAGATGACAGAAATTAAAGGGACTGCTGGTTTGGGACACGGACACCCGGGGCAACTGGCGGGAACGGCGGGGGGGGGGGGGGGGGGGGGGGGGGGGTGGGGAACGGCGCAGGTGACGAAGGCTTTCAGGAACCAGTCCCAGCGTTTCAAACCAAACGAAACACGCTTCCGTTATGAAACTCTTCCGTGGTGCACGGGACAGGGAGGGATGTGGCGGGCAGGCGGGCATCCGGTGTGAACAACGGTCAGCATCTGCCATTTTGTTTCCTCTGTTAACATCCATTTCTCTTTGTGATCCCACGGAGTAAAGTATCTCAACTTTAAATTGGTAAAAGACGGAAAGCAGGTGAGGCACATTCTTTTCGAAAACAGATTCTTCTCATTAAGATGAGGAATTTTAGAAGTAACATTGCTCACAGGTAGTTGCGAGCACGGCACAGCCAGGGCCCAGGGCCCCCTCGGCCAGGTCTGCCCACAGCTGGTGGCAGCGGGTGCCGAGAGCCAGCTCCGTGAACGCTTCACACTGACGAACAGCTGGTCCCACGTCTGTCGATGCCAAGGGTTGCGTGAAACGTATCTGGGCTTCAAAATCTCGTTTTCCGGCCACACTGTTCCTCGGTGGGGGGCCATCTCGACGCTGTCCGTACAACTTGGCTGGATCGTCTTCTGCTGAATAGTTTTCCGAAACCTCCTATTAAATGCCAAGCTGAAAGTACTGAAGATATCACGGACCCTGGAGAAAGAAACCTTTCCGTAACAGATCGCTGAAATGGTGTTTTCTCCAGAGTAATAACCTGACCCGCGAGGCAGAAAGCTTCGCTCAGAAACGTGTTCCAAACCTGACTCTACAGAAAATAAAGTTGCTTAAATACAAACGGCGATCCACACAGGCCACCATCTGGGGGGGGTGGCGGCCTCCAATGACCCCTCCTATGCAAGGTACTAGAGGGACACCAAGCACCTTGCCACGCGTAATTCTAGTCCAGAGACACATGCAACTTCTCACTTCGATTTTCCTGGCCTTCACGACAGCCCGTGATGTTATTTTAAAGGAATCTTGTGTGCAGAAATTCCTGCGCGCTGGCTGCACCAGCTCGGGCTCTATCTGAAGGGAGCAAAGCCATCTGTACTCCCATGCTCTGTGATTTAGCGATGAAGCAAGTGTTAGATTTTCCCCCACTCCCTATTTCAGACCCATCCTGAAAGCTCTTTAGAAAACCCTTGTAATGTTTCTCATTTCTCTGTATCCTGCAGGAAGAAAAACGGCTTTTTGGAAATATTTGCAAGCTCAAATTGAGCAAGAGCTGTAAATAAAACCTGGCATGCACTCGGGAACTTGGCTTTCAAGAAGTGCGCAAATGTACTTCCGGCAAACTATAAATAGCAGCAGGCAGCGCCCCGTGCAGAAACGGTGAACCGTCCTGCAAGTTCTCATGTGTAAGTGCAGCCACCAGAGACAAACGTGACTTCAGAAGGAAGCGACGGGACAGAAGCATCCTCCCGAAAGTTCGCTGTCTCGCGTTCGTAAACACGGTGTCACCGGACACGCACCCGAAGTCCACCGCTCACGTCGCAACAGCAGGAAACTGGGCGCCACGAAGGTTTAGGCACGGCACCCGCCACAGTGCTTTGAAGGACCCCCTCCCTCCTCCCTGCCGCGGGGAAGTGCTCCCAGGAGTGAACAGCTAGGACAGATGGCAAAACCCAGGCTGCACGGGTGTTAGCGGCTTGCCCGGGTGGCTCGGCCAGTCAGTGCGGACACCTAGATTCGAATCCGCAGTCCCCGCCTCCCTCACCTGCCCCACACCCCGGGCCTTGGCTGGGCTCACACTGGCACACGTCGCAAGTTCTTGTCTGAGAGCCATTTCGATTATCCTAAATTCAATGGATAAAAATACAGCCTTTGCAAATTAAAAATAGTTCCCGTGGTCGAGGAAGGCCACAAATCTCTACAATTGTCGTTGCCGTTTCGGTTACGTAAGGTCAAGTTTACGTAACTCGAACAAGAACGCATTTCAGAATTTCCTTCCTAGCAACCTCCAAACGTTTGCTTATGTATTTCACCGAAGAGCTGGGCTGCAGCAGGGCCAGTGTTACCTAATACTGACAGTTGAAATATTTAAAAATAGAAGGTGTTTCTTCCACTTGGCAGAAGGAGAAAGAGGGCAGCGAAGGGGCCATCCTGACGTGGGGCTGCGTTTCTCCGGGTGAGCCGGGCTCTCCGGAAAGCGAGGTGCCCACCCCACCCCACGTATCCAGCAAGGAACGCAGCATCTTTCGAGAGTCTGTGGGTCGCGGGCGGCTGGAGACGTGGGACTTCGGTGTGCGCTGGGGCGCTGAGGTTCACACGTGAGCGTCTGGAAGAGACACCCGGACGTGTGTGTTAGACATTCGGCTCCTTGCCGTGCGTGTAACCTGGGTTCCGACTGGTAGCCGCTTGCCGCCCGCGTGGGGGGAATCAAAGTCCCGGCAGCATGAGGTGCCCACGTGATTGAAGGGGGACAGGCAGGGACAGCGCCCCTCTGTTGTCACTGCCGCCATTATTGCCACAACGGTCAGCGATCGGCTGTCCTGGAGCCCAGGAGTCCTGCTCGAGGCGGTGAGCAAGTCTGGTCTCCCGTGCGGACACACATGGGCTCTCAGCACAGGACACGAGCCCCTGAGGAGCAGGGACACCCCACCAAGTATGACCTGGTAGAAAATGCACCAGTAACTCTAAGCAAACACCGTCTATTAAAGAAGTATAAACAACGTCCACTTTACAGACACTGCCTGGAGATCCGCTCCCGTGGGAGGGTTCATTTCCATGCCCTCCGTAGGCCGAGTCCCAGCGTCAGGGCCTGGGCCTCAGCTGCCTCCACGCTGGGGCTCTCAACATCCCCAGTGGGGCACGACTCTTCAGCAATCCAGGACCAGACCTCTTCTGCCCCCCGAGGGCAGCTTCGTCCACGTCCCCACCGAAATCCACGGCAACTCCACCACCCACGTGCTCAATGCCCAAACCCTGAGGTCATTCGTGCCTCTCGGCTTCCCTCACGGCACGCCTACACCTCCAGTGAATGCTGTCTACTTCTAGTATTTCTAGAATCTGAGCCATGGTCATCATGCCTGCTGTCTCTGCCCTGCTGGGGCCAGGCTCCCCGTCCCTCGCCCTGCCCCCTGCGGCCACCACCCTCACGGTCCGTAGCGTCAGGTGAGGGGTGTCCCTCCTCTGCTCAGAACCTCCGAGAGCTCTCCACTCACTCACTCACGGGCAAAACCCTGGCTGGCAGGGTGGCCGCAAGTCCCCGGTGGTCTGTGACAGCCCCCTGCCCTCAACTCTTGCGGACCACGCTCCTCCTCTCCTGCCTCCTCGCGGGCCCCACGCACTCCCCTCCGGCCTCTGCACCGGCCTCTCTCCCCACCGGCAAGTCCTGACCTGCTCCTCCTGCCCGGGGAGTCCGCTATCCCCACGTCACGTCCACCTGGCCTACCGCCCTGTACGGAAGGTTCCACATCTCCACTCCTGCCCCCGCCCTGCATCCTGCGCGTGGTGGCTGTCCTCTCCCCCAGTACACCCTGAGCTCTGCAAACAGGACGGCTGTTTGTTTCGGCCACAAATACACGCGTCCTGAGTGCGAAGGGCAGTGTCACAGGACGCTAGGACCGATCACGAGGAACGAGCGCATGAGTGGGGGAGTCCAGGGCCTGTGCGACGAGGCCTTCCTCGGCCACGTTCTTTAACGTTGTAGACCCCGGGCCACGAGAATGCCACCTGCCCTTCACTGCTTTTCCCACCGCCCCCCTTCTACTTCTAACACAACTCGCTGCCGCCCAGCATAGCATTTTGCGTATCAGCGCCCAGAACTGGACCGAGAACACAGCTCTCAAACCTCGACACAATGCACAGGCTTAGGGATGTCCCACATCACAGGGAAGAAAGGTTAAAACTTAATGCCAAATGTCCAACCTAAGGGTAACAACCCCCCCCCCCCCAAAAAAAAAAAAGCAAAGAGAGGTAAGAGCAGAATTAACGCAACAGGAAATAACTGTGGACCAGGGTCCCCGGGCAGAGGCGGGACTTGAGGGAGAGCAAAGACACAAAGCCGACACGACACGACAGTGTGCTGGGCTCCACCACCAGCCCACCTGCACGTCCCCATGCTCCTCAGGGAAGCGTCGAGGCTTTTCTGCCACCTGCAGAGGTGCCCAGGGGTGGGGTCCGCTGGGAGAGCTGGAGAAGGGCAGCCACACGGACACCGGGCCCCTGCGTGGTCCCGCCCCGACGGCACCTGCCCGCTCCCCTGGACCTGGAGTCGAGAAGGGTCTGGGTTTGGGTCTCGGGCACCCGGGGCAGGTGCTGGCTGCCGGGAGACTCCGGAAACGGGCCTTCTCCAAAGCGGGTGGATGCGGTGTGACCAGCAGGCACAGTACACGTGATCACTGGACGGTAAGTCGCGTCTCGATCAGACGGCAACCACAGCAGGCGGGCAAGGCTGACGCGGCCACGTCCCTGACCCTGGCTGAAGGCACCGGACGACGCCCGTGAAGGAGGGTCCACGGACACTCTGGGCACATCCCTCTCCCACTGCGTTGCCCTGACGTGCAGGACACAAAGCTGGAAAGACCAGAGATACCGATGTTGGACACGTCGGTCAGTCCTGGGCACACATCTGCGACTGGGGACACTTGTGCTCACAAGCAACAGGGAAGCCAGCACTAGAAAAACCCTTCCTTTCACCTAATAATCACTGTCAAACGTCCTGTGAGGACATGAAGGGGCGGCTCTCCGCTTCCTGTAGCAACCCAGGTCTTGGGGTCCCTGTGCCGCCACCACACCCGGGCTTGTGTGGACGTGAGGCCGGCTTTGGGCCCAGGGCGACATCTCTCAGATGCCCAAGTCCCCCCTGTGCCGCAAGCAGGAAATGCTGGCTTTCTTCCGGCTCCCGTTCCCTTCCGCAGGCCACACGGCAAGCTCGTGGTGACTCTGCATGGAGATCTACAGCGACAGCAACACACAGAATTTCAGGGGCGGGAACGGCTCATGATAAACATCGACAGCCCAAGAAATCTCCCCTCCACCCAGGACAGGAAAGGCCGTTAGTTCCTCCCTCAAGTGTGGGGGACACCGACAGAGCCCGGCCGGGAGAGGGGTGGCCAGGCCTGGAGCAGCACCGGAGACGCACGAGGGGGCACTTCTGGTTAGGAACGGCAGACCGAACACCGTCACACTGAACACCATCGGGGACGCTCCCTGCTCCCCCAAGATCCCACTAAAACAGTACGGAGTGCTTTAAAAAAAAAATCACCCACACAAATGCAGACAAAATGCAAACAGGAGAGAGAACACAGTTCCCCAAGTCAGAAAGAACATGGGTGAGGGGCGCCTGGCTGGCTCAGTTAGCCGAGCAAACAACTCCTTGGTTTCGGCTCAGGTCACGGTCTCGTGGCTTGTGGGATCGACCCCCGCGTCGGGCTCTGCACTGAGCGTGAAGCTTACTTGGGATTCGTTCTCTCTCGTTTCTCTCTGCCCCTCTCCTGCCTGTGCTGTCTCTGTCTCTGTCAAAATAAACTTTAAAAATTAAAAATTAAATTAATAAAATTAAATAAATAATAAATTTAAAAAATTTAAATTAAACCTTAAAAATTAAAAAAAAACAGAAAGAACATGGGTGAATAACGGGTACCTGCCTTATCAGACACAAGAAACCCCATCCTACTCTATGATGGCGGGGAAAGGAGGGTCTGCGTTTAGCCGCAAAGCCTCCCGGGACTCAGCCGCTGTGGCCCTAGAACCCACAGCTCAGGAGATGGAGCACCTACCCCGGGAGCACTCCTGCTTCCCTCCTGGGAGCACTCGTGCCAACCCCACAGAGCTGGAGGAGCCTGGAGGCTCCCTTCCTGGAGAGGGCGAAGGTCCCAGATTGACAGGGCTTGAGAGCATGGAAATGGCTGATGACCCAGGATGTGGGCGGCCCGGGTCCACACCGTCCCAGTGAGGCTAGGGGGGCCCCCAGCCGCTGGCACCACCCACACCCTTTAGGGCCCCCAGCCTTCGGGGGACCTTCCCCAAAGATGAGCAGACAGTGGGGTTGCCAGACGGTCAGGAAAACTGTCATCATGCAAGGCAGAACCCAAACAGGACAACAGGACCCTGGGGGGAGGGGGGGGGCGCAATGCAGAAGGAGACAGTGCTGTCCTAGACAGAAGGACGGACACACCATCCGGGCGGCCATGGGGACGGAGGGCAAGGCTTGGGAAGGTAGGGGGACCATGCCTCAGTATTCGGGGGGGAAAACGGTTTGCAAAGCCCAAGTGCACAAGCCAGATAGTAAATCACATCGTCACTCTGAGGGCAAATGTCACGTCATAGCTATGCCGGGTCACCTCCGCTCACATGAGGCCCCAGGGCCATGGGTGAGCGCACAGGGCAGCCCTCCTGCCCCGGGCTGCCTCAGTCCCATGGCAGGCTCCATCCCAGAGGACAGCAGCATGCCAGGAGGCAGCCGTCACCGGCCCGGTGTCACGCCCTGGTGTGACATGCTCGGCCCCCAGCACCTCAGGGCCACGTCCCTCTCTCCAGAGTTGGCAGCCATTCACACATGTATCGCCAAGAGCCCTGGTCTGGGGAGGGGCGAGGGCACACACAGGGAGGCACGGGGCAGAAGGAGAGAGGGTAGGAGAGAAGGAAAAGAGACACGAAGAAGCGGCCGGGGGGTGAGTGACGGAAAGTGGGCAGTGCCTGCTGCCTGCTCCCTCTCTCCTGTGGGTCGGGAGCCTCAAGGGCAGGCCCTGTGTGCCCCGTCCTGTGACAAGCCCGGAGAATCCGATCAGCACGACCCCTGGATGTGCCCACAGCTCTGGGACCTGGAGAGGCCGGGCTGCGGGCTCCTATCCTGCTCAGCTCCCAGGGCCTTGGGGCAGGGCCCGGTGCTCCGTCACGTAGGGAGGCCAGTGTCCATGAGCGAGGTCGGGACTGTGGGGGCAGAGGGGCTAGGTTAACAGGACAGAAAAGCAGACACGAGAGAGGGAGGCCTGTCTTTTCTCTGGAAACACTGTCCTGAAGCACCAAAGCACGATACCCCAAGCTTTACCCCATAAAGGACTGTCCTTGGGAAAGAATTCACTCTCTCTTGTGTGAATTGCACCCCAAAGTGAACTCGTCAGACTCCCGAGAAAAGCAGCAGGGCCTGCTGGTAACTTGGGAGGCGTCTGGTAGGAAGTGGCCGTGCCGTGGTCCGCGTCCTGAAGCAGCTTCGGTCACCCTTGTCCCTGCAGGTCAGCAGCCACGCCCTCCACTTCAGATTCCGCTTCTGAAGTTCTTGTGAACAGGACTCGAGCCCCCGGGTGCACCTGCACGGCAGAGGGCAAGGAGGCCGGGGCCTGCCAGGTGACGGGTGGTGACAGGAGTCCCCCTCTGGGGGCCCAGACCCAGTCACCAGGCCCGGCGTCCCAGAGAGACATGCGCCAAACACTGAGGAGGTCTGGTACCTCCTCAGGCGTGGCCGGAACCTTCTACGACAGAGTTAAAGGAAAAGCCCATGCAGCCTTGAACCCTCACGGGAGACGTTCGCGACGTGACTCAAAGCGTTTTCACGTTAGGTTCCCCGCACGGGCTGGTTTTGCTTCATTTTAAACAGAGGTTCCAGGGGTGCGATCACAAAGGCTTCTGGGCTGGCGGAGGGAGGTGGTCACCCCGGAGCGGAGCCGAGAGCCTGGGTACCAGCAGACGGGAGGAGACGAAACAAAAGTCGGCAGAGAGCCGCACGAGGCTCCCTCCCGTGTGCCCCACGCTGTGCCAGAGTCGCCCGCCATGCTTCCCGGTCCCCGGTGCCTCCGCCAGGCCGAGTGGTCATGTGACACGAGAGGACGAGTCCGCTCGAGGCCACGCAGACCCCCTGAGCTGCTGGGCTGCCAGGCCCGACCCTGCACTCGCTTCCTTCAATCCGGAGTCCAAGTGGGAGCACAGGAGTGGGGCAGGGAAGGGAGCACACCGGACAGACGCCGTGCTTGTGCCGTGGGAGATGCTGTTCCTGGCACGGCAGCGCCCCTGCATGCAGACTGCCCGAGGGAGGCACGGGCCTGGTGGGAGGGACGGGGAGAAGCAACCGGCATGGAGAAGCCAGGCTGCGCTGACCGCTCCCAGGGGGACGGGCTGGGAGCCCAGAAAGGACCGGAGCGGGAGGCTGGGGACGGGCAGGCCTTGGAAGCGATGCCTCTTCACAGTCGGGACTGGTGATGAACTTCAACCGCGATGGCAAAAGCACACCTTGAGGACTCCTCTGCGCCACGCCCGGGGAAGGAGGCAGCGACCCAGCAGGACACCCCAGCACGGCACCCTTCTGCCCGGAACTGCTCCCGGCCGTGGATTCACCTGCTCCCCTAAAGTCACCCACAGCACCTCCGGACGGCTCACGGTGCCCGCCACACATGTACAGCTGTGCGGCCTCCCTGGATAAAACTGCAGTGACACTCAGGTTTCCAGCTTCCGTGGGCCGCAGGCTCCTCAGTCCGGGCTAAGTCAGGGCTGCTCACAGGGGCTCTCGGGTGAGCCTGTGCGGGGAGGGAAGCGGGAAAACTCTCCGCATTTGCTTAGACTGAGCAAATCAAACTGGGACTCTTCTCCTCAAATTTTCAAACTGCAGAACTTGACTTTGGCATCTTTATGTTCTGGGTTTCATTTTTCCTCCCAAGTTGAAAGCAGACAAGCAAGCAGGAGGAGCGCGGCAGGCCCCCGGGACAGCAGGGCAGATGCCTGCTATATGCCCCATGCGCCCCTGCGCAGGCCCACCTGCGGCGGAGGGCAGCCCGTCTTCGGCCACGATGGAGCGCGTCCTGGGGGGCACTGCCTCCAGCCCCAGGGTGGTCTGGGGTCACAATGGCGCCAGAACCAGGAGATCAATGAGCACAATCCCTGACCCCGCCTGGCACCCAGCAGGAGCCACACAAGGCAGCCCAGGCCTCCACCGCACCCCGTCCTCACATTACACACACACACACACACACACACACACACACACACACACACAAAGGAGCATCACGTGAGAAGTATTACCACAAGGGCTTTGTTCCCAGGGGATCTACTGGTTAAAGTAACTAATCAGCTCAGGTGCCAATAGGGAGCTTTTCTGGCGCTTTCCCCGGGTCGTACGGTGTCACATAGGTCTCACATCTGCCTTTGCCTCACAAGATGCGTTTCCGCTCACGGAAACCAAACAACGGCACAACCAACATGCCTGCGAGGCACCAGAAGCTTTGCGCCAGCCCAGACGGCTCCTGCTCCAAACTCCAAGACATGTGTAAGAAATTCTGTCGCCACTTCGACAGCGTGCTGGTCAAATACCCTTCACGGCGTGGGAATCCATGTTTAAAGCTAGCCCTCGCTTTTTGTCTTCATTTGGGTAAGTTCTCGGGAGTTTCTGTAGTTTCTTCAAGAGGCCAGAATTTCCTTTGAAAAATTCAATTTCACCTTTGTCGTACCGCCTTCCTAAGGAGCCTCCCCAGCTGACCCACGTGCGCACTTTAGGGGCACGTGTATCGCGGGCGACGGTGCCTGCATCCCGTAGCTGTGGAACCTTCGGGGGCCTGCAGCGCACATCCGTAAGCTCGGGGGCCATGACCTTGTCTGAGGCGATCTCTTCTCCAGCGGCACCGGAGCACGGGGGTCCTGCCCCATAACTCGCGTGCCGGGTGCCCAGCGAGGGTGCGTGGCTGCCGTGACGAGCACACACGCCTGGTGGACAGCCCCGTGCACGCCGTCGGTTAACTGCGGTGTGCTTCAGATGTGCGTCCTGCTCCCGCTCCGGTCTCGCTTCCTCCACTCTGCTCCTGGACGACCGAGGCCTCCCCTCGACCCCGTTCCCTCCGTCAGGGCTGCTAAGCGTCCACACCGGGTAGCACCCGAGTGAGCCCCCTCCCAGTTCTGGGAGCTAGCACCCAGCACGTCTGGCACCCCATGTCTCTCCCCTAATAGACATCGCTTTTATAATCAGAGGGAGAAGCCTGTAACTTCAAAACCGTTACGACGATTCAGAAATGAGTGACTTAAGCGTCTTCCAAGGGCACTAGAACCCAAGCACCTGATGCAGGTGGGTGTGTGGTCCTGGGGCCTCCCGCTCCCCAAGACGCCCATCTCTCCCCTTCTCCTCTGCCCTGGATCCCCGACACCTCTCCCCACCCGACGGAGCTGATGGTGTGGCTTCTTCAGGACCCCCGCCCGGCTGTCGCGTCTGTGCCCCAGGTCCCCATCCGGGAAGGAAAATGACAGTCTCTGGGAAGGGCGAACAGGTGCAGCCACATCCGTGAAGGTGTTATTTCACTTCAGAAAACAGAAATACGATGCTCACTTAGGGTAACAGTAGCACAGGATCTGCTGTATCTGAGGGTAAGCGGCTGTATGGTTTCTTCTAAGATACAATTACTTGGCAATTACAAATTCTATTTCATTTATTTATTTATTTTGAGAGAGAGAGAGAGAGAGAGAGAGAGAGAGAGAACATGTGCACAAGCAAGGGAGGAACAGAGGGGGAGAGGGAGGGAGAGAGAGAGAGAGGAAGAGGGAGAGAGAGAGAGAGAGAGAGGGAGGGAGAGAGAATCCCAAGCAGAACCCGAAGTGTCATCACAGAGCCCGATGTGGGGCTCAAACTCACGAACCCTGAGATCATGACCTGAGCCCAAGTCACGAGTCAGATGCTTCACTGACTGAGCTACTCAGGTGCCCCTACAATTAGAAATTTTACAACAAGGAAAAGCAGAAGGAAAGGCTTGTTTACCCACGAGAAGTTACAGGGCAGGGGAGGTTAAGAAATCAAAGTAACCCCAACTGACTAGAATTTTGGCCTTTTCCTTCTACGATACAGACTTTTCTGCCATGAGACATTATTCTTTTTAAGAATTACCTCAGGTCTCGATTCAAGAGGGCGCACAGAAGATGGCAATAGTGCTTTTCTATGTGAAGTCAGTCTTTGTAAGGACTATTTAAAGGAACCATTATCAGAAGAAGCCCGCGTTGAGGTCGCCGTCGTTCACAACCTGGAAGAGCCAGGAGGTGCGCGCAGGTCGACGGTGGGGGGGCCCCCGAGCCCTTTCCTACTCGGCGCGCGAGCCACTGCTTCCAGGAGCCGGCTCCCCAGGTGGACGCCGCAGTCATTCCTGCAAAGTGTGTCACGTATCGGCTTGCGTCCACACTGCCACGTGTCAAAAGAGGGCCGAAGTTAAACTCGACTGCCAGAAAACCCACCAAGGCCGACCGGGATGGACAGAGAAGTACAGAGAACATCGTTGCTACTCCCGCATCATCACCGTGTAGCTGTGAAGGAAGTCTTCGTGTTAAGTTTCAAATCCTTCATTAACCTGAATCAACATTTTTGGTGCGACGTACTTGAGTGTGGGCTGGCCCGGCCGAGCGCGTGGACCCGTGAGGAGGGCCCCGCCCCCTCACTACGGCGGCTTCTGCGGCGCCTCGCGTGCAAGCCTCACGGCCGACGTCACACCCCTGGCACCGCGTGCACGCGCCCCCTTCCTCGCTGGCACCCCACGGGCACGGCTCCCCCACTGCGAGCACTCACCACCGGTGACACACACACAGAAAGCAAAAGCACCAGAAAACGCAGCAGTGTCCGACTCGGCCCGCGGGGATCTGGCTCCCAGGAGGAGAAAGGACTTGCTTCGGTTCCCTGGGGGCACACTCCCCAAGGCGTGTTCCTCGAGGTAAGCGGTTCCCCGCAAAGGAGGGGAGGAGGGGGAAGGGCCCAGGGGGGCATTCCTGGGACCCGGGACCGGCTCTGTCCCAGCTACGCCACACACCGTCTTCCGTGTCTGTCAATGGGACGCGAAGGGATGGCATCTGTCCAGGAACTACTAAAAATCAGACCTGTACGTTCGATCCTTCTGAGAATCCTGCGGAGAAGGCATTAGTATCCCCGTCTAAGAGATGAGCCAACAAAACAAAACAGAAACTCAGCAGCCGGCCTCAGGCCACAGCTGAGGGGTCGGCGGGATCCCGGGGCCCCTCAGCCCGAGTGCGAAGCCCACGGGCCGTCTGACACTAAGCCGAGTCCCAAGTCGGGTCTCAACAGGCAGCGTGCTCTCACCGAGCCAGAAGATCCATTTGCAGCCCACCTCTTTGTGGCTCACGTGGAAACGACACATACCTACCCCCTTTTCAATGCGTCGGGCCATCTGCAGAGTCTCCTCTGCCCCACCCCTGGGTGGGCTCTAGGAGCCAGTCTTAAAATGCCCGGCCACACGGGGACCCGCGTTCAAACAAGAATAACACCGGCAGAAGGAGCTGAAGAACAAGTCACAACCAGCACGGTTTACTCCACACGGACCAAAACTGGGGCACCTCCTGTGCTACCGTGGAGCCTCCCTGCCCCCCATTCCGTGCGGGGTCACAAGTGAAGGGGCGGGGGGAAGAAGCAGAAGCTGGAGCGGGCCGTGAGCGGCCCCAGGGGCACGGGGCACCCGGGCACCGTCCAGGAGCACCACGGAGAAGCCACAAGATGCTGTGTTTGGGGAAACGCCAAGGAGAGGCAGGGACGGCTCTCCTCCGGCACCTCCAGCCTCGCTCAAGGGCACGGGGGACGGCGAGGCGGGGGGCGGGCCCGACGGGGGCCGGGGCAGAGGCAGGGGTCCGCCGGCGCT
This sequence comes from Panthera onca, assembly GCF_046562875.1. Lineage (NCBI taxonomy): Eukaryota > Metazoa > Chordata > Mammalia > Carnivora > Felidae > Panthera > Panthera onca. The sequence goes on along the minus strand of NC_138346.1, from coordinate 2,354,444 downwards.
GCCCACGGAGGGAGCGGGCGGGGTGGCGCCCACGAAGGCCGGGGACCACCGAGACACAGGCCTCGGCGAAGGCAAGGGTCCGGCGGCGCTGGCCTCGACACGCCGGCCCGGGGGTCTGCGGCCAACTCACACCCCGGGCCCCGAGGAGGGACGGCCGAGCGACCTGTGAGGGGGACCCGAAGGCGCCCAGGCTGTGAGCTGAAATCCTGGAGGACACCGGATGGGGGGGAGGTGTTTCACAGAAAGCAAAAGACTGGAAAAAATGTTTCCACGGCCATCTAGATTCGGAAAACGCTGCTTAACGCTGCTTAAGGCGTAATATTTGGAAATCTCATACATGGAATCAAAGACTCCTGATCACGGCTGACGTTCTTTAGTTGATGAAAGGACAAGACGACCGGGAGACCTTGTCACTGAGCGGCTAAAGCAATGAGAAGCCTGGGCTGTGGGTGAGGCGGGACTTGCCCGTGGTCCCGTGGCGGCCAGCAGGCTGGCCACGCCGGGCAGGGGACTTCTGGCCCTGGCCTGGGCTCAGAACTCTTTCCCGGGGGCCCTCCTACGGACGGGGGCCGGGGTCACACCTAAGAGAAGCAGGTGGCCCCTCTGGGAAGAACACGCCCTTCGGAGCTCAAGACGGAAAAGATTCACTCCTTTGCCACTGAAATAACCTCAAGGCAACGCCCAATGCACTTCCACAACGGGTGGCCTATTTCACCCCCGGAAAAGAGCACAGGAGTCCACGGATCTGATGGCCCACCTGCCCCCCCACACCCCCCATGGGTGGAGCCTCCGAACGCCCCCCGGATGAGCCCGTGCCCACCAGGCGGGGCGTGCCGACTTACCCGTGCTGGGCATGTGGTTCACGCGGGCAGGGTTTAGCAGTTCCACAGGCTGGTCTCGGCCAGAAAGTCCATCTGGAGGACAGAGAAAGCATTTGGTTTCAGAAACTGCGCGCGTTTCCACGAAAATGCTTTACACTCAGAGTCTGCGAGGACGCTCCTCGCAGACAATGGAAAGGCAAGCGTCCTTCGCATTTTTAAAGGAGGACAGTTTTAATTCCATCGCAGGTTATTTTTATTTGCCGCATCAGAAACCGAGAGCCCCTTTGGAGGACGCCAGAGTAGTCCCGACTGCAACAGGGCGGGCGACAGCTTCTGGCCTGAGGGCATCTACCCAGCTCGGCCGTCCCGGTTCACTTGGGTTTCCAGCCACGTTCTACCTACTTGTGCTCATCAACACAGCTTTTCTGCAGAGACCGGAAGCCCGGAGATGATGGAAACGGGAGAACCGCTCGCCCTCTTCCCAGATGCTGACAGGTGGCCGGGGTGACAGCAGAAACGCGGCCCTGGCGGGGGTGGGGGGCCCCGGCCGAGAGCAGCTGTGCGGTGTGCTGCGGGGGGACGCCCGAGGTCACCAACACGCCCAGACACGCTTTCGCAAAGACGCCTGGCCGGCTACTCGCAGCTTAAGGAATCATTTTCTTGAACCCACCTTGGGCCCGTATTCGGGAACCGTCTCTCACTCCCCAGGCTGGGCGCGGAGACGGAGCTGGCTTCCGGCCACCACCCTAAACCTGGAGCCGCCGCTCTTGCGCTCCCTGAGACTCCCCATCTCCTCCCGGGCAGAAGAGCCAGAAAACTCTGGCAAAACTTCCAGGAATCACACTTTGGGTTTAAAATTAGCTCCTGACAAGTGGTGCACAGCGGGCTGCGGGGACAGGCGCGTCATGACAGACGTGACGTGGCGTCACTCTCGCGACTGCCTGGAGGAGAAAGTGCTAGTCTCACAGAGCAGCCGTGAGCTCCCTCAGGCAGACTTTGCAATCACGACCAGACGGAGGGCATCGGATCAGCCGCGGTACGAACGCTTCGCTCTTTACCTCCGCGGATAACGCCTCGCACGGCCGTCCCGTCCTGCGTCAGCCAACCCGCGCGTGTCTCGGAACACGTTCCAAGTCCAAGGACAGAAGTCCTCGGAGGAGCTCCAGATGTGTGCTCCTGAGATCTGAAGACCCCCCACCCCCGACTGAGGGAAGGGCGTGAGGCCTTCAAGGGGCAGCCAGCCGCACACAGGAACAAGCCACCGCGAGACCCCCCCCCCCCCCCCCGCCGGGCCACGGGGAGAAGCCACCACGGGGCGTCTGGGACGCCTCCCCTCAACCGGCAACCCTTCCCCAACTTGGCAGCGTGTCTGCGTGGCTACAAGAAGACGCCAGGAGCATTGGGGGCTAAGACGGTGCGTGGCTCCCCGAGGCGGGGGGACCGACAGCCCGTGTCACACCGAACACCTGCACGAGGGCCTTTTCTCAAAGCCCGGGACCCCTCGCCAGCCCGTGTGCTGAGCCATAAGCCTGCCACCCTGCCACGTGAGCTCCCTGGCTGCCATGTTGAGAGAGACCGTGAGACGGTGACGGAAAAGCACTCTGGAACCTTTCTTCCTGAAAATACATAGGTGAAATTTATTTTGTTTACGAACAAAATTTTTCACTTTCAAAAATACAAAATTCTGGGGGAACCCGGGTGGCTCAGTTGGGTAAGCGTCCAAATCTTGACTTTTGGCTAAGGTTGTGATCTCACAGCGGCGGGATCGAGCCCTGCGCCGGGCTCCGTACTGGGTGCAGAGCCTATGTGAGCTTCTCTCTCTCTCCCTCTCCCTCCCTCTCTCTCCCTCTCTCTCTCTCTCCCTCTCCCTCTCTCTCTTCCTCTCTCTCCCTCTATCTCCCTCCCGTCTCTCTCCCTCTCCCTCCCTCCTTCCCTCTCCCTCTCTCTCCCTCTCCCTCCCCTCCCCTCTCTCTCTCTCCACCCCCCGCCCTTCTCCCCTACTCACACATTCCGTAAAACCATAAGAAATTCATATACTATATATTTTTAAAAACTTTGGATCCCACTGTAAATACTTTCAGAGACACCAGAAGGCCCTTTTGAAAATCCTACTCTAGCTGTAGCTTCCCAGGGACAAGGGTCAGGAGCACGGTGCTTGGAAAACCATCCCACTCTGGGCTCTCGACCAGGTTCACAGGAAGCCCCCACCTGGCAATCCCGTCCCCCGAACGGACCCCAGAGTCACCTCCCAAAGCCCGCCTTCAACTTCCATATGAGCCAAGGCTCTAGAACCAGAAAGAGTTTAGAAACCGAGAAGCCAGTTGACAGATGAGGAAACTGCGGATCCTGGGACCGGCTAGTGGCCGTGCCGGGCCAGCGCCCCAGCTTATAGGAACACCTCCTCTCGAGTGCGGTCCTGAGCCATTCATGTCTGCCCCGAGCCGCAGAGGTCTGATTACGCCAAAGCCAAACGCACAAACGGTGCATAATAACACGTCACTTGTGTCCACGCTCAAGGGAGAAGGGACGTCAATCTCCACGCGCTCGATTCAGAGCGCGAGTTCAAAGATGTGTGGTCCTTAGTGCATCCCCAAGTATCGCCCCTGAGTGCTAAGTTCAAGTAGGGCTTTGCTGAGTCGGCCCATCCCCAAAATGTCTGGACGCCAGACTGGGGTACGTCCCCCCGAGTCGCCAGCAAGACGTCGATGGCATGTCTGGACGAGTGGGCGTGCCGGGAAACGTGGCTGTGTGGCGAGGACGCTCCTGTTCTGTGGTCTGGGACCGTGGACTCGGGGCCTGCATGGTGAGGGTGGGTGTGAACTCTGACCAGATGTGCTTTCGTATCCTTCTTCCCCCTGAGCTCACGGGGCCTCCCGGGGAACCCACGAGGAAGGTCAGGCAGGTACCAGAGCCACACGCTGGGCAGGACCCAGGCCACCGGCCGCAGCCACGGCCACAGGCTGTAAGACCCCGGCGGAGGCCTGCGCAGCTGCGGCCCCGGGACAGCGGGGCCCCCCACCGCCTCACCCCGAAGAGCCTGGCCGGCCCGTGCCTGCACAGTGTGGACGCTGAGGCAATTTCTGTGACAAGTCCCACATCATCTACAGGACAACAAGAAAAAACAAACAGAAAAACAAACTCAGACACTGAATAAAAAGGTTCAGCCCCTTCCTGATAGACTTAAAAGGGGTCTGCACAAAAACTTATGTTTCTCAGACCAATAAACACAGTACACGAGAAATCCACACACAGGTTACCTAATGAGAGATGGGGAGGAGGGGTGAGGGCTGGAGTCAGGCAGGGAGGGCAGAAAAGAGGAAGGGCAGGGAAGGGAGGGGAAGGGAGAGGAAGGGGAGACAGAAGAGGGCAAGGGAGAGGACAGGAGGAAAGAGAGGAGGGGAGAGGAGGGCAGGGGAGGGGAGAGAAGGGGAGGGTAGGGGAAAGGAGGAGAGAGAGGAGGGCAGGGGAAGGAAGAGAAGGGGAGGGCAGGGGAGAGGAGAGAACCCCCGTCCCCCCTGCACACTACTGTCCTCCTTGGTGGGGATGAGATGTGTCTCATTAAGGTTACACCTGCCCTTCCCTGAGGGCCTCTGACCCTGAGCTGTTCTGGATTCAAGTCCTCTGCTCTGTTCTAAACAACCAGGTTTTATCTTTTTTCCTGATTCAGGGGAATTCTGTACAAACCCTGACGGCGAATCCTCTGGCAGCTGCCTGCTGCAGACATCAGCTCAGAGACCGTCTGTCTTTAAGGTCACATCTGTCGATCCTGTCAAAGCTTACGCTTTCTGGGGCAGGTTTAGGACGGTCCTCCGGAGCTGGAGGCGGCAGAGACGCTCCCCGGAACCCGCTCCTGCCGGTCCCGCGGCCTTGCCTTTCACGTGGGTCTCTCCTCTCTCTCTGCTCTTGGTTTTTGTCCTGAGGAAGGTGAGGGTTCTCTGGGGTGTGTGTGTGTGTGTGTGTGTGTGTGTGAGTTTTCAATGGAAAGCCAAGTGCCTCATCATACTTCGGCTGCTGGCTGGCACCCCAGCTCCGCCCATTCTCTGCCCCACCGGCCGATGTGTTTATACCTGTGCCAATAATCATACTGCCATTTTACAATAATCCTTAACATCCAGCAAGGCAAGAATCCCTACTTTCTTCTTCAGAACGATCCTGGGTGACATGGGTTCTTTACCACATAAATCCTAGAATCAGCTTGTGAAGTTCCAAAACACAGAAAGACAAAAAGAAAAGAAAGAGACGAGGGGAGGGGAGGGGAGGGGAAAAGAGTAGGGGGGAGGGGGGAAAGGAGAGGGAAGGGGAGGGGCAGGGAGGGGAGAAAGGGAGGGAGCGAACTAACTGGCTGGACTGCGTCTCCCATCCGTGAACAGGGACTGTGACTTCATCTCATTCCTCTCAAAGGTGTTTTAGAATTTTGAGCCCAGCGTGATCAGAACACTTTGGGTTTATGCCTAGGTATTTGGTATGTTGAGCACAACATTCTAGACAGCTTCTGCGTGCTGGGACACAGAAACGCCATTGCTCGCCACACACTGGTCTTGTGTCCCGGCATCTTGCGAGGCTCACATTCGCCGTCATCCGCTCCCTGATGTTATTCTGGATTTTCCCCGTGCGGGATCGCGTTGCCCATGACGGTGACGGTCTGTTTTCCCTTTTATTTCTCTTTCTTGCCTTATCCTTGGCTGGGACGGACGGTGCGTCCGAACAGAAATGCTGAGAAAGACCCCGTCCCGTTTCTGACCTCCCCCTTCTTCCTCCCTGATTGCCCCGCGCACGCCCCAACCTCCCGGACCCACGGGCTCGTGGCAGCGATGCGCACGGGACAGCCGGGATGCTCTCGTGAACGTGAAAGATCGGGGTAAGTGCACCCCCGGAACTGTGCTCGGCACAGGGGTGTCTGACGCGGGCGGGGAAGCCACGGGAGTGGGCAGCACACTCTCCGCCCCCCACCGCGGACGCAGCGCCCGGTGCGGCCGCGGCACAGCTGCTTTCTGACTCGCGGTCACAGAGTCCGAGATATGCGACAGCAGTGATAATTCAACTCTCCGTCCCAGCCGAGTTCCCCATCCATTTTTATTTTTTATACAAGCTTTTTATTTTAGAACAGTTGTGGATTTCCAGAAAAATTACACACAGCACGGGGAGCTGTCACATTGCCGCCTCCCCCGCGGGGAGCATCTCCCGTGGGCATGGCGGCCCGAGCTCCCCTGAGCTGAAGCCCGGGGATGGGGCGGCTCAGGTTTCCTGTGCTCCCTGCTGCCCTCTCTCTGTCCCAGCCGCAGCCCGGGATCCCACAGGACTCCCTCTGCGCTGGGACGCTTCTTCTGACCTCTCGCGTGGGATGAGGGGACAGTGTGGAGGGGGGTCAGGTACTCTGGGGACTGTCCCGCCACTAGGACTTGTCCAATGCTCTCCTCGTCACGTGACATCACACACCAGCAACATGACCGGTCGCCGGGGCTGGTCCCCTCGGTCACCGGGCCAGCCTCCCCACTGTAAGGTGCTGTTTTTGTCCCTGTCCACACAGCACTCTCTGAAACGAGGCCGCTCTGCGGAGCCCGTGCTGCTGAAATGCTGTGGGCAGCCCGTAGTGTCCACTTCCCAGGATTAGCACGAGGGGCGCGCTCCCGGGGACACGGCGAGGAAACACCAGACACAGAGGCAGCCTGGCCCCCGGGTCCCGGAGGAGAAGGTGGCAGCGCGGTGCGGAGGGCAGGGCTGGGCGGAGCCGCACCTGAGCCACCTCGCCCTGCGAGCTGGAGACGGCCTTCAGTGCCACCGGCCTGGCTCCAAGCCCGTGCCGGCCGCGCCCAAGGCGAGACCCCGGGCTGCTCTGTCTACGCTTCTCTCAGGCCACCCTGAAGACGTGCTGAGAACGAATCCTGTGTCTCAGGGCCTACCCTGGGCCTGGGGAGCAGTCAGCAGATTTTCCAGCAGGAACAATGACGGTATTCCTTCCCTCTCGCCCGTCCCCCTCCCCGTCATCTAATCTGGGGTGAGCTCAAATCTAAGAGGGAACATGCCAGAATGTATGCACAGGAAGGGGCTCCTCCCTACAAAGCGCGTGAGCTCCAGTCTGAGTCTTGGCCGGATCCCGGCTTGCACTCTGCCGCCGGGTCTGCCGTGGCCCCACACGCGCTGTGACGAGCAGGAGGTTCTGGGGGCGAGGGGGCACTGGCTCCTGGGTGCCCGCTGGCCATTCCTTCAGGCAGCCTGGAGTCGGAGCGGCCGTGACACGCTGCGTTCCGAACGAGGGCCGCAGCCCGAGAGGGAGGCATCTGGGTCCTTCCTGCCCTTCCAAATCTGGAAGCACGTGCGGCTCGAGGAGAAACTGGGGCCGTGGGGGTAAAGGCGGCTTGTCCCCAGGTTGGGGGCACCGAGTCATACGAGTGCCCAGGGTCTCACGTTGAACAGGAGAAGCCCTGGGTTCACGTAGAAACCTACTTAACGCAAAAAGTCGCATCCCTGCCGCAGGGACACGTGTGCTCCTGTGCGTGTCGGTACGAAGCTCGACGCAGGAGAAAGGCTTTCAAGACACGGGCGAGCCTTCGTAGGGAGGGCCGAAGCTTGGGAGGCTCTCCTGCCTGGTGACGGACGGCTGGTCTCTGGCCTGCGAGAGGATGGAAGGCCAGGCCGCGAGCAGCACGGCTTCTGGCCTACGGCACGCAGCAGGTGCCTGCACGGAAGCGCCACCGGAGGGGCTCGCCCCCCTGAACCCCGCCCCCATCTTCCGGGGGGCGCGGTAGGAACACGTGAGCGTCAGTGTGGGGTCACTGGGGCCTGGGCTCAGTGCCAACGTCAGCGGGAGGCCAGCAAGTCCCCGCCCCTAACCTGAGAGAGTTGCACGATTAGTGACCTGGAAGTCGGACCCCCCCGTTCAATGAAATTCTAAAAGGGGGCTCGCTATGCTGAAATGTCCCCGCTCAGAGACACGGAAGTGATTCATCAGGTGGGCAAAATACTCAAATCCCCCCAGGCCCCCCATGACCTGAACCCACTCCCCAAAAGGACTTGGCCTCCCCTTCCGCCTTCCTGCCCTCTGGGCACCGCCCGCCCTGGCACAGCCCACCCCCGGTGGTGCCCGAGCCCGGGGAGGCCAGCACCCCCTGGACGGCCCAGCCCTCGGACGGCGAGCCAGCGGGCACTCCCTGGCGAGTTCCGCCTCCAGCAGCAGGTGCTGCAGTGTTTCTTTTCCTCCCCGTGCAAGTTACCGAAAACTACCCCAGTTCTGCAATAAAGCTTGTATCCGCCCATTAATGTGAATTAAACTTTAATGCGTTAAATGCCGTGAATTCCTGAGGCATGTCCAACGTTGCTGTCTGTGTATTTATCAGGAGAACATGATGAAGGAACACACGGTCTTTCCCCTTAGAGACTTGTAAGACGTCCAGGCTCATCTAGGAAATACTCCTCTCCTCCACCTAAAAGTCAAAACTAGCTCTAGCTACCTGTTTGTGGGAAACATGAGTCCAAAGGACACCAAGAGGCTAAGCCCCGTCAAGTGCGGGGTGGGAAGCGGCCCAGGACAGTGACCCAGCTCCTCCCAGGCGCCGAGCCGCTACAGGGGCCCTTCCAGACCTGTCCGTCAGTCCCGACATCTGCGCCTGGGTCTGAGCAAACGACTAAGGAGACATTTTCTAAGACCACCGGCCAAAACCGAGCATCGCCTGGGTAGGAGATGATACTTAGGAATCATTCATTTTGTGGAGTGTGTTGATGGGCTTCTGTCTGTTAGAAACACACGCTGTGGCATTTACGGGAAAATGTTGTGGCATCTGGGATCTGTTTTACATTCTCCAGGAAACAGAGGCTGGGCCAGGGACCGATCAAGTGTGTACGGCCCAAAAGCACAGGGTTCTGAGGTTGGAGTAGGGCACGGGGGCCCCCTCTATGCGTTAATGTCTCTCCTTTTTCATCCGCGCTTGAAATTTTTCATGGTATTTTCAAGAGATGCCAAGAATGAACATGAGCCCCCCCTTTCTGTTGAACGGCATCTGCCGCTGCTGAACTCCCACCAGGTCATCGCCTAAGCAGCTCTCTCTCCCCGACGAGCCCGACAACCTTCAGTTATTCCCAAGCCCTGGCTGCGCAGACGAGAGCAAACTTGCGTGTAAGTCAGCAAACGGGCCGTGGGCATCCGAGACGTGGGGACAAACAGGGCGCCGAACTCGGCCCCCAGAGCCGAGGGCCCGCGCCTGCTCCACGAGTGGGGTCCGGGTGGCACGGGCCGTGGCCTCCCCGGGAGACACGCTCTGCTTCTCCACACCCCCAGCAAGGCGAGGCCCCCGACACCTGGAGCTTGATCAGGGCCAGCAGGCCCAAACGTCCACGCTGCTTCGGCCCGGGCACGCAGACCGCTTGCAGAGAAGCCGAAGAGAAGAGCCATGCAGGGAAGGGTCGAGGCCTGCTCCTCGGGACTTTTCTCCGGAAAGTTCTCTGGCTCGCCACGCCTGCTTGAGGGAGGGTCCACGGACCCGGTGACGGGGAGGAGCACGTGGCGGGCACACACGAGGAGGAAGAAAGAGAGTGGAGACGGTGCATCTGTGCCCCTCCCGGGGGGGGGGGGGGGGGGCAAAGGCAGAGTGGGTCTGTCGCGCACCCACGAGTCCCGGCTCAGGCACTGAGCTGGATAACAGCGAGCGAGCAAAGGACAGAGCAGGACGAGGGTGTGAGTGCAGGAGGGCAGGTGTGCCAGGGGGCAGGTGTGAGGCAGTCCCCACGTCGGGGAGGCAGGGGACAGGCTGCCGCAGTCTGGAAGGCCAGGAAAGGCTCAGCTGTTCCCGCCGGTCGGGGGCCATGCGTCCTGGAGGGACCTTCCCAGCAGGTCTCTGGGCCGGGCTTCCGGGGAAGCTGTCCTCACTGTCCCCCCCCCCCCCCCCCCCATGAGGAGGCCACCCCGCCCTCCGGACAGCCCGGCCCTGCTGGAGTGGCAATAAGAGATTTAGAAGATCAGGAGAAAATGTCCTCGCCTGCCTTTGAAAACAGCTCCGGCTTGGCTCCTACGAGGCTGTCCATCTGCCCTGGGGGGGGGACGTAATTGGTGAGTCACCCCAAAGCTGTCTGAAGACCGCTGGAGGCGGGGGCCGGGGGGGGAAGTAGCCTCAGATGTACGACGTGCCGCCTCCCCGGAGTCCGCGTAAGGAATGACAGACGCCGGTCCCGGGGAACTCTGCAAAGGGACACGGCCAAGCCGCAAGCATCCCGGTGACTGACGGGGGCGTTTTCTAGATAGGGCCCCTTACTAATTCAATCAGTAAGGACACAGAGCAACGTGGCCGTTGGCAACGACGGGGAGGCGGCCTGCGGACAGCACACTTTCTCCCCCTGCACGTGCATGGAAACCCGAAGGCCAGCCTTTCCTGGTGCCCCAGCGCTGCTGTTTTTCTGCAGGCGTCCTATTTTCTGAACAGGGAGGCCATGTGTGGCCCTGGGGGATTCGGAGGCAGACAGGCCTGGTGGCGTCTACGCCCCCGTGCGGCCTCATCGGCAGTCATGCTGCTTAAACTCAGCCTCAGTTGCCTCATCTGTGCGCGGATACAGAAAGGAAACCAAATGACTCGTGCGAAGAACAGGGCACCGCCCGTGCCCTTGCGTGACGCTGACGCGCAGCCCCGTCTGCGCCCGGGACGTAGGCTCCGGCCCAAGTCGAGGCACCCGATTGCGGCCAAAGCGTCTCCTGAAAACGTGGGTCGGCAACTAAAGCCGCTGGATGGAGAAGCCAGGCCCCCAGAGCACTCCCCACACTGCCAGGCACTAAAAATGAGCCGAAAGGTGTTTGTGGTTACGTGACAGGAAGCCAGAAAATAGGTACACGTTGATGAGCAGCTCGCGAGAAATGACTCACAAAACCGTAACAATAGTCCGAAAATGGCCACTTGGAGAACGTCCACGCAGGCATGTTAACCGTGTGGCTGGACTGCATCTAAGGAGGCACACGCCCCAGGAGACCCAGCCACGGGCTCCCCGCTCACGCTTTCCCCAGCCACGCCGGCTTCCAAACGCCTCCCGTGTTCTTCGTACGGAGAAAGGGTCCTCTGCCTTTCTTCCTCTAACATGACATTGCAGAGGGAACTGAGCAGCAGCCTCCAGCGGTGCTCAGCACGCCGGGCCCTGGAGGGACTGCAGGCCGCCAGGGCCGACCCCCAGCGCGCCTGCCCGAGGGACACGCGGCCAGAGCGGCCACATCCAGCAGATGCTCGCGGGAAGCACGCCACAGCGGCCCCGCGGGAAGGCCTCCCCCCCGGCTGCTTAGGGCTGTGCCTGCTTCAATTCTTCCAGTTTACTTCGTTTCTCTAAGCCACTGTTCTCGCCTGGACCTTGCCGGAGCCACTCGACACAAGAGTGTCGTCTGCACCCCGATCAGAAACCACGGCTCCCTCGTCCCAGGCGCTCGCTACGGGTCAGGCGCCGGGCGGCGGGCTGCAACCCCAGTAACCTGTTCAGTCCTCGGCAGGGAAACGGGCATAAACACTACGCTGTCCCCGCTGTAAAGATGAAGGAACCAGGAGAGAGAGAGAGAGAGAGAGAGAGGACGGGGGCCACACCGTGGGAAGCCCAGTCTGCGGCTCTGCCTCTCCACCCTCACCCCTTCAAGACACAGGCCCCACCACATCACACACTCGCGTGTTCAGTAAGTTTCACCCAACTGCTTATGGAGCAGCTGTCCTGACTCTGGGGATACAGCCTTGAACTGTGTCGACTCCCCGTACCCCAACCTGCCGCTGGTGAAGAGAAAGCGACCACAGAAACAGATCGTGGGGTACCATGTGCGGGAAACAAAATTCACAGGGGAAGAATGTGACCGGGGGTGACTCCTTTAGATAAAGTGATCAAAGAGGGCCCTCGTGATGTGGTGACACCCGGGGGACACGCAGGAAGGGAGCCATGTCAACCATGTCATCTGAGGCACGGGAACAGCAAGTGCAAAGGCCCTGAGGCGGAACAGCTGGCTGGGCTCCGTGCAGCAGGAGCAAAGTGGGAAGACACGGGCGAGGCCAGGGAGGCACCAGGCCACAGCTCCTGAAGGTCGCCTGAGACTGAAGTTCTGACTTTTGCTCCAAAGGCTCCTTTTCGCTGCCATGGAGAAGAGTGACCAACACCAGGGGCCCTGAAGAAGGGGAATGGGGGGGTGGGAAGAGGAGCCCAGGGGGCCGTTTCTGAGGTCCAGGGCTGGACAGGACGGTCGGCATAGAGCAGGAAATGTGCACTGACTTGGGATATGTGCTGCGGGCTAATCCCCCGGGACTTTCAGTGGCCTAGACGTGGGGTCACAAGGCAAAGAAAGCACTCAGAAATGACAGGGAAAAGGCTGGCGGGTGGGCGCTTTCGTGCGGGCTGGGACAGAAGACCCCGGGGCACAGGCTGCCCTGAGCCTAATTCTAAGCGACCTACTGGTCATTTCGAAGAGCAAACAGAACTCCCCAGCCACCTCTGATCGTTACTTTAGGACTTTCTGGGGCGGGGCACCACGCGTTCGGGAATCGTGCCCACGGTTCAGAATGCGACCTACTACGTACTTCGTCATGGCACGTGGTGCCCAAGCTGCCAGTTTATAAGCCCTACGGCTGCTGCCCACCCAAATCCCGCCAGCCACCGGCACCCAGCTTCTCGGGAGGGGCTCGAGGCTTCCGGACCACGCGCACATCTCTTACCGAGGGAACCGACTATGAAGTGACACGCGCCCCGCACAGAAATCTCTGCCGTCTCGCGCCGGGAAAGAGCGCGTAAAGTACACTTCGGCGGGGAAGACAGGTGTCCTCGTCCCAGGCGGGCCGCTTCCTCCGGTTTTCAGGTGTCTCCCCAACAGCGGCGTCTGTCCTCGCTGGGACCACATCCGAGCGCAAGGTCCTCGTTTCGGAACGCGGCCCCGTCTGCAGGACGCGGCCGGGACCGCGCGGCAGATGAGGGCGCATCTCTCATGCATGCAACGCGGTGACGGCACCTGTCGCATTTCCCAGTGGCTGCGTGTTTCCCGTTGCGATGCACAGACGGCCTCTGGTTACACACAACGGCCTGGTTTAATTTCATTCATTTCTCTGACAAACACCGTCAGGAGCCAGGCGCGCCGGCAACACGGCACCCGGAGACCAGCCCCGCAGGAGGCGTGGGAGTCAGCCCTCGCGGGGAGCGGGCACGTGAGACACCCAGGTCTCCAACCCTGCAGACGCACCCGGAGAACCCAGACCCCCCGGCTGGAACCGGCAGGGGTGACGACGGATCGCAGGCTGTGCCAGTGTGACAAGAGACTCACGTCGCTGAGACCCAGACCCAGCGAGGACAGCGAGGGCAGCTCCATGCACTTGCCCACCTGTCCTCACCCCGGAGCTGCCTGCTGGCTGCCGCGGGCTCGAGCCTCCCTTCAAGCTCACCCTGGGGCTGGAGTAGTGGGTGCAGAATCAAAACACTGCTCCAAACTGCAGGCCACGGGCATGGAAGCACCCAGAAGTCCCTCGCTATGTGCCGTGACACGTTCCGCTCGGCTCTCCGGCCAACCCCTCCCCCCTGGACGCTGCCGTGCTCCACTCACCTGCCAGCAACCTGAACAGGAAGGGTCATTTGCCATAGCCTGGAGGCTATGGCACACGGAGGACAAGAGAGGACTGTCTCGTGCATTCTGCCAGGATCTGGCGCTTGGAAAGGCCTTCCTCTGCCCGGGTGGCACTCCCACCTCCAAAGCCCACCGTGTGACCCGCCTTTCATCTCAAGCCCTGCCTCAACTTAGCCATCGAGTCTGCAAAGGGCCTCCTCACGGGCGCCTGGTCTTTCCAGAGCCTGGAGCCCAGTCAGAGTGCCAGCAGTGAGCCAGCATGCCGGGGCTGAGGGCCCCACTGTGAGCGGGGGCCAGGGGCGGTGGGCCGCAGGGCTGGGGGCCCAGGGCCTGTGGGGCTGCAGGGCTGAGGGGCTAGGGGGCCAGGGGTTGGGGGGGGTGCTGGGCAGGGGGCCTGTGGGGCTGAGGGACTAGGGGTCTGGGGGGGTTGGGGGGGGTGATGGGCTGAGGGAAAGACGGCCTTTCAGCAGGAGTGGTTTCTCTGTCATAAGCTTTAAACCATTACAGTAAGTTTTATTTTCGGGGCACCTGGGTGGCTCAGTCAGCTAAGCGTCCAACTGTCTGATCTCAGCTCAGGTGACACAGATCTCATGGCTGGTGAGGTCGAGCCCCACGTCAGGCTCTGTGCTGACAGTGCGGAGCCTGCTTGGGATCCTCTCTCTCCCTCTCTCCCTCTGCCTCTCTCTCTCTCTCTCTCAAAAATAAATGAGCGTTTAAAAAAATAAGTTTACTTTCTCCCACTTTGGTACTATCTAATAATAGAGAACACGCCGTTGTAGAAAGTGTGATCTTCTAAAATGTCTAAAACATAATTTTAGAACAGGGGGACACACAGATCACAGCACCCGAGTGCCAGGCTGCCGGCATGTGGGCTGGCGTGTGGACCTACCAGCCGCCCTGGGGCTCTACGGCAGCTCTGCGTGCAGCTGGGGCCACCCCTTAACCCCCGACACCGCTCTGGCTCCACACTCCCCGAGTGTAGCCGCTGCACCGGCCCCGGGTCCTTCCCGCTCTGTGCCTGCGTTCAAGATAACCCCGTCATCATCATTCAGTTCAAGAACACCGCGACACACCTCCCGTTCCAGTGAGGCTAGCCCCTCCCCCCCCCACCCCCCCACCCCCCCCCCCGCCCCGGGCCTTCGGAAAAGCTGGTCTACGGTCTGCGGAAATCAGTATCACGTTTTCGTTCTGCACAATATGGATACGCTCTACAAATCACAACTTCCCCCCGATCAAGGCTAACTAAACCTTATCATTATTCTTTTTATAACTGTTTTCGTACAACACTAACTTTAGTTTCTAAAAATACAGTGATTGCACTGTATTGGGTTCTATTTTAATCTTCTAAAAATAGAGCCCCTCGCGGGAGCAGCAGTGGCTGTTAGATGGTGACTATGCTAACGTCAGTGACAGGGCACGAATTTCTGTCCTTTCTACGCTTTTTGCGGCCTGCGGTTTCTGCACGACTGAGGAGCTGGGCGCCTGCGGCGCGTGGCACCCAGGTTCTGGCCGTGAGCGCGAAGCCTGGGTGCCTGGAACTGATGCCTGGCTCCTCTGCTAAGGGCCCCCGACCACACAAACGACCTGACCAGCGTGGGCCTCCCCCCGCCACTGTTCACATCTGTAAAATGGGTCCAATGACACTCTTCACCGCACAGGACCGAGAGGATGCCAGCCCCCCGACACCCTGTTCACGGGACCTGCTCACAAACAGCGGCAGCATCGTGCGCGACGGGGAACCTAAGCTCCGACCTTCACTGTCATCAGAAGGTTGTTACTTCGCCATCAAAAGGCAGGAGCGAGAGAGCAGGGCAATAGGGAAGCTTTTGCCTTCGAGAGCTCCAATGTCCCGCAGAAGTCCCTCTCAAGAGGGGCCAACAGGTCTGTGCCCACCACCCTCCTTCCGTTTGCCTCCAGGGCACGAACACCACCGCAATGCCAGAGTGCAGAGCCGCACAGTGTTGCTAAATGGCCAGTGTGTTACATGTGGCTTTTTTTAAAACAGATTTCCCAAACTTTGAAAGCTTCGTTGTCCTAAGAACAGAAATTATATCCGCATTTTTAGACTATAATCGCTCGTCTTCTGTTTTATAATCAGGTAATGTCTGAATTAAGGGGAAAAAAAGTAGAGGGGTGCCCGGGAGGCTCAGTCGGCTGAGTGTCCAGATTTGGGCTCAGGTCGTGACCTCACGGTTGCTGAGATCGAGCCCCGTGTCGGGCTCTGTGCCGTCAGCATGGAGCCTGCTTGGGATTCTCTCTCTCCCACTCAAATAAATAAACATTAAAAAAAAGAAAGAAAGAAAAAAGCGTGTGTGTGCACACGCTCATTATGGAGACTCCGACCATCCACTCTTGTTCTCTACAGGCAGACCAACAGTTCGAGCTCAGCTTGGCCGTGGTCTCACGATGAGAAGCCCAGTGGCCCAGGAGGCCGGAGGCTCCACCCGTCAGCACCCGGCACTGGTCAGAGAGCGTCCCGTCGGGCGCACCCAGAGCCACGTAAGCATGGCAGGAGCCGGGTGCGCTCCCATCCCAGGAGTGCACCTGCTTTATAGATTACGTTGAGTTGAAGGATATCTTCAGTATCTTCACTTTATAAGATATTGTGGTTCTAGGAATAGGCTTATTTCATATTGTTCAACCTTCGACCGAGATGAAAAATCACATGCCACTGTATTCGCTTGTGACAATGCACAGATTCAAGGGACCAAGGCAACAGAAATTATACCAAAATGAAACACAAAAGCAGCCTTTCTTACTCTCTAACCAGTTTCTTTGGTTTTTACACCTGCAGAGACAGATTCTGTCCAACTGGGCGGGCATGAAGGCAATCTAATTAAAATGAGTGCCCCTGAGGAGTGGGGGAGGGGAATACATACACACACACGTACCACAAGCACCCTTAGGTGGGGACTTGGTTAGGACCGATCCAGCACGGAAATATCCACACACAATAAGAAAAAGGGGCAAGCCTTTCACCTGACTATAAAAAAAGAGGAACCAGAAAACAACAGTGGTTGAATCTGTGCTTCTTGGTTGCTTTTCTGAATGAACAAGGACACCTGTGGCGTAACCCAGGCTCACAGTGTGGAAGACACAGATCCCACCAGGGTCCAAAATACAGCAAGCGATATGCAAAGCTAATCAGAAATTTAGGTCCCCGAATCCCGCTCTACTAACGACCCCTGACCTCCCACGACAAGAATACAGAAATGGTGGTTATGCGATTGAATACGATACCACCCCAATTTCACATACACACTGGAGCTGAAAAGAAAGAGAAGTCCCACTGACAAGGAAGGAAAAACAAAATAAGGGTATTCTGGCAAGTACACCAAGATCCAGCTGCCCGTCCCTGTGGCCGAAGAGTCAGCAGAACTGGCCCAGAGGAGGTGGGTGACATGGTCATGAGCTTGTCCCAGACGGAGAGCTGAACTGGGACCCTGCAGAAGCCAGAACTCTGGAAGGACTATGAAAATGGGGCCGGAAAACCCTGCCCACCAGGCCAGGGTGATGGAGGATGAGAGCTGGGGGGAGTCTCCTGCAAGCACTTCAAACCCATGTGGGTGTGACCTCCAAAGTCACATCACTTGGGCAGCTCTAGAATCCTTGGTCCTCAAAATTAGGGTCAAAAATGAGTCCAGAATTGTGAAAGCCTGGAACCCCAGGAAAGCAAGGAAAAATGACTCTCATGAGATACCTGAAGAAGGAAAGGAGGGGGAGGGAGGCAGGGAAGGAGAGGAAAACCCTCCTAAATAAAAGGAGTCTACACTGAAAACTGAAAATCACGGGGTGCTTGGGCGGCTCAATCGGGTCATGATCTCACAGTTTGTGGGTTTGAGCCCCACATCGAGCTCTCTGCTATCAAGGTGGAGACCACTTCGGACCCTCTGTCCCCCTCTCTCTCTCCACCTCATGCTGTCTCACCCAAAAATAAATAAACATTAAAAATAGAAAGAAAACTGAAAATCACAACTGATGCATGGGAATCACCCACTACAGCAGAAATAGCCAACCCAACAGAGAAATGACTTTAAAACATCTACAAATATTAAGAAAATGCGGAAAAGACTACAAAACATGCATTTTTTTAAAGTAAGGCATTAAAGGAGGGAAAGAATATAATGAAAGAAGGAAACCCTGGAAAAATAGAAAGTTGTTTTAAAAGAATAAAAATAATATTCTAGAATTGAAAGGAGCAGATTAGATTTAGCAAAAGACAGGAATAATGAACCAGGATGCGAGACCTCCCTAAGCAGCCTGAATGCAGCACGCAAAGGAGAAAAGACAGGTGTGGATGAAAGAATGAAGTGGTCCAGTCTAGGTCTGGCATGAATTCTTGAAGTATAGAGCAAATGCAGAAGAGGGAATATTCAAATAGGTAATGAAGGAGACTATTCCCAAACCCCAAAGACACAGGAGTCCTTATATTTAAAAAGCTTGGTAACCCAGAGCAGGATAAGTAAGTACAAATCCATACCCAGACACACTGTAACAAAATGTCAGAACACCCATCAAACATGGCCAGAAAGCCCCAAGACAGAGAAGACAGATCAGCCAGGAAGAAGCAATTATTACACCCAGAGTTAACTAGCTGACGGCAACACAAAATACCAGAAGACACTAAAACGTCTTCAAAGACGTGAAAGGGTGAAATCGGTGTCACCTACAATTTTATGCCCAGCTAAACTAGCACTCAAGGAAGAAGGGGAAAGAGACAATGTTCTGACAAAGTGTGAGAGTGTTTACCAATCAGAAACCACTGCTGAATGAACAACTAGAGTATCATTTCAGAAAGGAGAAACTCACTTCCAGAAGGAAAGAGTAAGCCGCAGGGAGCGGCTGTGAGGTAAGCCACAGGTCAACACACACATGCACAGACGAACACGGGATGCAAGGCTGACGCAAAGTTCCGTGTTACAGAGACGACTTTCATTACGTATGATGCCGTTTCCTCAAACTTGTGTTTCAGGTGTGTGTGCATCCGTGTGTGATTCTAAGTCGCTGTCAAAAACGCCCGGTCGGCTTCCTCTTAAGAACAATGTAAATCCTAAAAACAAACAAGGTTCTCTCTTCACCTCGACAACTGGGAGATTTCAGGGGCAAATTGGTAGTTTGTGTTTGAATAACCACGCGGGACTTAGGACATGTTCTTTCTGGGCTCTCCTTCCCCTTGGTGGACCCTCAGTTTTCCTGTGCTCTGGTTTCTTTACCTTTCCTCTTACACAGTCCTCATTACTTAAGTAAGAATTAAACTTATCTGTCTTTTCCACTGCACTCCGTACGTACCAAAGCACTCACCCAACCGTCTGGCTCCTTTTCATTATAAAAAGGAGGCGAGCACTGAAATATGGCCCAGTTTCAGTAACTCTGCAAAATTCTTTGCAGAAGCGAAGTTTAGTACTACCGAGAACAGGGGAAGAGCTCATCAATCCTACTTTTAAACACAAAAATCTACCAAGAATGTGACTGACAGCAATCAGTGCAGTGTTCCACCTGACGCCACATTTGCATGTGGAGAGCCCTTCTGTGAAATCAGCTACGCTTGTGCAAAAGCGACTCTTTGTGAAAAATAATCAGCAAAAGATTGCTTATCCTCTGCTACACTCAGAAATTAGTTAAAAGTAACCAGCTCTTGGAAAAGGATAAACCACTTTATGCAAATACTTTTGCAAAGGCTCTTTATTAATGCAAATATTATGTTTGTTTTTTATTTGAATGCAAACAGCATCTGCTTTGCAGGCAATGCCTTCACTTTGTAGTTCCGTGCTGAGAGGCTCCAGTGCGTCCCAGCTGCCTTTTAGAGTTTGGAACAGATTTCCAGAGAGCCAGAGTCAAGAAAAGTTCACCGAAGGCAACAGAAAGCAAGCGAGTGTGGTGGGGTTCCTGGGAAGCCTCCTTCACTCTTGAGGCGAGAGAGAAACAAATCCAAGAATGAATTCTGGAATTTACTTCTGGAGAGGTTTGACTTTGTGTGGGGGATTTTTCTTTTTTTAACAGTTTTGAATAAGGAGAAAATTAGAATTGCTTTTTATAAATTCTTTTGCTAAGCAAATATACTCAGGAGAAGGGAAAACTGGGCGGCATCAGGCTTCCCTCAGAGCACCCAACCCAGAACCAAGGCTGGCTCCTCTCACAAAGTTACCACCTCACCCCAGAAGCAGTCTCCTGTGGCAGATGAGAGTGCTGATCCAGAAGGCTCCCTGCCAACACAGACATCCTAAGACTGATGGACTAATGCTTTTCTGACTCTGCCCTAAGATTGAGAGCTGCTAATAAGGCACAAAATCTTGTTAATTTTTGTGTGCATGACCCTAAAACGATGACGAGTTCAACAACGGTAGAGACTGGATGGGTGGATGGGTGGGATGGAGGGATGGATGGATGGATGGATGGACGGACGGACGGACTGACAGACGGATGGCTGGTGAATACCTACTCACATGTAAATCTGCCATTACAATTCCAAGATACCTATTTGGAGAAATTGTTCTTTGAGTGAATATCAGACTAGACCTTCTAATACCCCTTTTAATAATTAACTCAGCCATGCGTTCACTTCAAGCAGCCTGATTTTCCAGACACACGGCTGCTCCTCTTATCCTGTTCCTCTCTCCCTCTGATTCATACAACGGGGATTTTGTTTTTGACCAAATACACTTGGAACGTCAATATTTGATGGTCAAACTTGACTTCTTCAGAAAACACAAGTGCAAGGTAAGGGGGAACTAGGGCACCGGGACTCCTCTCACGACGGAGAGCTCGGCAAGGTAAAGTCGTGCTGACAGGAACATGGCCCCAGGTGCACACAGTAGGGCTCTGTTTCCAGGGTTTGGAAAAGAACAGCAAATAAAACCCAAAGAAAGCAAAGAAATAATAAAGAGCAAAAGTTAATAAAATAGAAGAGACATAAATAGTTGGGATTAACAGGACCAAAAGTTGTTTCTTTCAAAAGACTAAAATGGAAAGATCTCTTGTGAAAAATGATGTGAAAAAAGATTCTGATGGTCACGTCTGGCAAGAGGGAACATGGCTTCCATCTGGCGGGCGATTCCAAATGCACCACTGCCACATGACCCCTAACACACAGGGCAGCACCTCGACACCCAGGCAGGGCTCGTTGGCCTGACATGTCAACAGTGACAAGGTAAAGGAACCCTGTTACTAGGTCCTGCAGGAACTAAAATGAGAAACAGGAGAATCTTATAAGAATCGTGATGCAAACAGCAAACCTTGAACAATACTGGTTTGAACTGCATGGGTCCACTTATGAATAGATTGTCTTCGATAAATACAGGACAGTGCCGTAACGTACTTTCTCCTTAAAATGTGTTAATCAACTATGTTATCAGTAAGGCTTCTGGTGGACAGTAGGCTATTAGCAGGTAAGTTTTGGGGAGTCAGAAGTTACGTGTGACTTCCAACTGCACAGGGTTGTCGTGTTATTCGAAGGTCAACTGTATTGATAACATAGAAAAATGGCTAAAAAAAATACAACTTGCCAAAAGTGACATTAGAAGAAATAGAAGACCCAAATAGCCCAATAGTTTCTAAAGAAAGATAATCTGTAATTTACAAGAAAAAAGAGGGGCACCTGGGTGGATTGATCAGCTGAGCGTCCAACTTCAGCTCAGGTCATGATCTTGTAGTTTGTGGGTTCAAGCCCAGCGTTGGGTTCTGTACTGACAGCTCAGAGCCTGGAGCCTGCTCCCGATTTTGTGTCTCCCTCTCTCACTGCCCCTGCCTTGCTCGCGCTGTCTCTCTCTCAAAAATACATAACATAAAAAAAAATTAAAAATAGGGGCGCCTGGGTGGCTCAGTCAGTTAAGCGCCCGACTTCAGTTCAGGTCATGATCTCGTGATTGGTGAGTTTGAGCCCTGCATCGGGCTCTGTGCTGACAGCTCAGAGCCTGGAGCCTGGTTTAGATCCTGTGTCTCCCTCTCTCTCTGTGTCCCTGGCCTGCTTGCCCTCTGTCTCTCTCTCTCTCTCTCTCTCTCAATCTCTCTCTCTGTCTCTCTCTCTCAAAAATAAATAAACATTAAAAAATACATTTTTTAAAGAACAAAGAAAGAAACCTCCCACAGAGAAACCTAGACACAGATGACTTACTTCACAGGAACATCTATTTAGACTTTCAACTAAGAGATAATTCCAATCTTACACAAAATCAACAAGAATACAAAAGGAGGAAGCACTGCTCACCTTTTTTTATGAGACAGTATCACGGTGATACCAAAAATTGACAAGATAATTACAAGAAAAATACTTAAGTGTCAAACTTTAACACAAAAGCAGAAACGATAAAATATTAGCAATCGAAATCCAACAACATATAGAAAGAATATTCCATTTCAGTCAGTAAGATTTCAGCCGAGAAATGAAATGTTTGTTTACTATTCAAAATAATCAGTGTAATTAACCACATTAACAAAACAAGAAAGTGTGGATCATCTCAACAGAGACAATGGAAACATTTGACAAAATTCAATACAGCTTCATGGGGGGGATCTGGGGGAAAGGAGGAGGGAGGGGGTGGGTGGGTAGGGCCTTGGGAACAGAAAGCCAGCCAGGGTTGTGCTCTGTAAAGCAAACGAATTGCAGACATCTTGGTCAATACCTATGCAGTGAAAACTGTCCCCTTGAGATCGAGAACCAGACAAGAACGCCCACTATTCAAGCTGCACCAGTGCCCTCAGCTAACGCACCAAGTCAGGAAAAATAAACAAAAGAAATCGAAAGTAAAAATAAAACCGTCATTGTTTGCCATCAGCATGAAGAAAATCCAGAATTTCCAGACGGTGCTAGAATTCAGCAAGGTCAACCAGAGGTCAATATACAAAAATCTGTTGTATTGCTGAACACTAGCAACAAATACAAAATAAAGAGCACTAACAGACACCCGTCGTAACCTCATCCAGAAGTATCAGGTGCCTGGGAAGAAACCTAACAGCAGAGGTGGCAGCCTTCTGTGCCGAAAACAGGAAGCACGACGACGGAAGTAAAAGGCCCCAGCGAATGGGGTACCTGCCCGGCTCGCGGCCTCCTCACGGCTGGCTCACACATCGACGCGGGCACCCCCCACCTCCTCCTCCGGTCCGCCCCATTCGGAAGCTCTTCCCATAGCGATCTCTCTAAGCCAGGAGCACTTCAGAGCCTTTGGCCGAGCCCCACGGCACGCACATTCCTACAGAGACCCAGCACGCACACGCCGGCCCACGTGCCGCTGAACCCGATTCCGCCAAAGGGTAACTCATCCTCCTTCGGGTGCGATTTGGTATTTTCTATTCTCCTTGGTTTTAAGGTTGTCATGACCCGCTCCACGCCACAGAGGACTCCGGAGCCGGACGCGGACTTCGAGCCAGGCTCCCCGACCTGGCAGCTGTCAGCACAGCCACGTCCCTTGCCCTCTAAGCGCCCGGCCTCTCCATGATAAAACGGGGAGGACACGCTTGGATCGCCCGGCCTTGCTGTGAGGATTAGTCAAGTCATTACAGATGAAGCATCTGGAACAGGGCCGAGGCAGTATTAGATCAACGGACTGATGCTATCGTCTTTCGACAGAGTGCAGGACGCCCCAAACCGGCCCGCTGACCACACGCCTCTTCTCCCACAGTCCCAACGCTAAGGCCAGCAACCCCTCTGGGTGATGCAATGACAGAGCAGAGTGCTCCCGGGAGCACCTGAAGGACCTGGTCTGAGATCCTCAGTGGACAGAAGAGGCTCTTGCGGCCCACCCGGCCACAGTGCCACGGCTGCCCTGCCCACGGTGGTCTCCCGGCAGGCCTCCCGCTGACGTGCCCTCACCGTGCGGCCGAGCCCCACCTCGCCCTCCCGCGGAAAGCAGGAAGGCGGCTTCCACGGCGCCGTGCTAATGCGTCTGTCCCTCCTGGGTTGGGGACTCTCACCCGGAGCCTGGAGGGCAGCCCCGGCCGGGAGGGCAGGGGCCGCTCTGAGTGACAGCGGCAGAGAAGCCAGCGGCCCGAGGGAGCCGGCCCGCCTCTCAGAACGGAGCACACCTTCCCGAGTTTCAGGGTCAACATCACGTGCTCACGTGGACATCTCGCCCGCCATTCCTGTGCGTGTGTCTTGGGGGAGGAGGTGGGGGCAGGGATAAGGGCCACGTCACCTGGCCCACCTGCAAGGCTAAACAGAAAGCCAGAAAAGCGTCCTGGGACAGTCGTCAGTGAGCTCAGACCGCATCTCAGAAACTCGACTCCCTCCTGAGCAGACGTTAGGACCCACAGAATACGCTAGAGATGAGAACAGGGAGGGAGACGGGGAGGTCTTCAGAGCAAAAGCAGGAAGAAGACACACGATCCGGAATCACCCCCTGGAGGCCGGCACTGACGCATCCTCGCAGGCGAGGCCGGGTTCCACAAAGGTAGGAGTCCTGGGGGTTCCCGCTTCTGCGCATCGGGGGAGCGTCCCGAGAGGACGTGATGAGGCGCTTTTCACCTGTTACCAAAACCGCTACCTTCTGGCCCGCCGCACGGACACAGACGGTCCACGGCAGCCTCTCCGAGGAAAATCAGGTCCACGGGGAAGCTTCTGGTTGCTTTCTCAACCCAAGGCTCGTAAGAGAACAGGGCCAGGTGGGCACATCTCTCCCTCCTCCGAGGGCACAGGGGCGTCCTGACAAGGCCGAGACGGAAGCTGCTGCCCCAGGGCCAGAAGGGGTCAGAGTGTGTGGTGGCCGCTCTCAAGGGGACGACCACCTCCCGGCCAGCTGGGACCAGAACTTCCCCCTGTGCCCTGACGAGAGGGGCGGGCTCCCCCCAGCCCAACAGCATGTTCTACCACCAGTGACCTGTGACAACCGAGGCCTCCTGTGACATGTGCAGAGGGGCCCAAATTTGGGTCATCTGGGTGCCACGAGAGCGCTGGGGGGACAGCCCCCTCGTGAGGTCCCACCCCCAAGGGGAGGCACCTTCCCCTTGAAGGTTCAAGGTCTGCAGGTGCCCTAGAGAGGCAATGTCCCCCTGGTGGGCGGAGCTGCCCGTGAGCCCCATAGGGACGCAGGCTGATGGCCGGAGCCTCCACAGGGCTGGCACAGAACAGCCGGGAAGGGAACGCTGCCCAGCTCTACCACCAGGGCAACCATTTCCTGCTCTGGGGTCTCCTTGGGGGAATCCTAAGTTTCCATGATGCAAATAGAATTTTAGCGGGATTACAAAAACCTTGTCTTAATACCAGAGGCCACAACAGCACACTTTGGAGACAGAGTAGCAATTTGGTCCTCCTTGGAATTATAAACGAAGGGTTGTGTTTTCCCGGTGATGTTAAAAATAATTAAGGAGGAAGAGGAGAGAGAGAAGCTTTTGTGAAAGAGATTAAAATCTAATAAGAAACAGATCAGGACCCCTGCCGACAGCGCTTTCCGTTGGGTGACCAGATCAGAGATGAGGTGACGCCGTCATCAGGAGGCCCTTCTGTGCCCCGTGGAGTCCAGAGCTCCGAGCGGCACGGCTTGTCCCAGGCGCTCTGTGCCGGCACGACCGCACTCAGCCTCACCCCGTCCACAGCCGGAGCAGGGCTCTGAGGCCTGGCCTGACGTGCCAAGGAAACCGGACAGCTGCTTCAGGAACCCACTGGCATCCCTTCGATGAGCCGGTGGCCCGGTGGGCAGGACAAGTGTCAGGCTAGGGAGGGGACTCTCCCATTGGAAGGCTGGTGCACGTGCGATGGTCTAGAAGCTTCTGTGCTCCACGAAAGGCCACGGGTAACCCCCCAGGAGCAGCCAAAATGCCGTGCGCATGAACACATTTGGCACTGAAGGACCGAGGACTCGTCCTCCAGACAGACCCTGTGGCTGTCACACGCGGGTCACTGCTTCATAGCCAAAGAATAAAAACACTACGCTTCCTCATGTCTGTTTACTGTCTGGGCGCCAGCCTCTGCACCCAGGCATCAGAGCTGTTCCCGGGACTCAGGGGCCACTGAACAGCTACCCTGACCCGCTCACTCCGCGGAGCGGGGGTCACCATGCAGGGCAGGTGTACGGGCCGCGGCCCTTGGTACTGACACCAGACAAATAGTGCTGGGCCCAAAGGAACACCTGCCTGTGGCCACCGTCAGAGAACAGAGGAGCCGGCGAAGGGAGCAGCGTTAGGAAGGCCTGAAGAACGTTCTGGAAGGGCACCGGAGAGGAGGCTAAACAGGGTGGCTGGGAGGGCCTCAGCAGGCATCAACCACATCTGAAAGGTTCGACCGAGGGGCGGAGAAGAAGGCGACGCTGCCCGAGCTGCTGTGGCGGGCGTGGGGACAGCGAGCCAGCGTCTGGCCTGGGCCGCCATTGCTGGGCTGCACAGCCCCTCCTGGCCAGCGACCCCGAGGAGGGCGGACTAACTAACGGAAGATGCTAAGAGGACACGGTCCTGGGAAGGAGGGCAGCTCCATGGGGAGGTTGCGGGGGTCCAACTCGGCCTGACCTGAGGGTCGTCTCTGGCCTCCCCACGTTCCCAAAGCCCGTGCGCCCACGGGAACCCGCCACGACGCCCGCTGCAACTCCAGAGGAGGCAGGCAGGGCTCCCCAAGACGCCTACACTTCGCCTCCATCCAAGACGCTGGAGCATCCCTGAAGAAGGTTAAATCGGGCTTCGGTTTGCAGATTCCAGACAGGCATTTCCAAAGGCAATTTACATTTACGAGCGGAGCGTGCGGAGAGCGTGTGGGGGCAGGGAGTGGGCTTTGTTGGGCTGGTTTTTAAATGTCTGTCAAGAATGTGCTAATGCAAGACTCCTCGTGTGAAGGTCACCCGCAGACGCGATGGTTTATCTTAGAAAACGAAATGTGGTTACCCATGGTGCCGACAGGGCGGCCGACCACACGTGAGGAAGCGAGAGAAGCGGCCTGCAGGCCCGTCTCCTAACCCCGTGTGGCCAGCAGGGACCGGGTCAATGCCACCTTCGCAGGCCGGCCCGCCCGCCTACAGGTGCGCCAGAGGGCGCGGGCCGCGCTCTGTGTAAGAACAAATCCCTGTTTCTCAGTGCAGCCCGAAGCCTCCCGTAAGCACCTGTGCCGCCGTCCTCACCCCAGGATGGAGGGGGCACGGGCTCCAGGCCCAGCGGGGTGTCCCTAAGAAGGCCGCACCTTGGTGTCAGGGGTGTGGATGCCCGTGTGGGGGCCCTGGGACCTCTGTCGGCCGGGGGGGCGGGGGGTGGGGGGGCTGTGGCAATGCCTCCCCTTTCCCTACTTCCTAACCGACGAGACGCCGATGGGGGCACCCCCACGCTGACTGGAGCACAGGGATTTGTGTTTCTTTTGTCCACAAGCAGGAAGCTGCCTCAGAACTTTCCAGGCTCAGAGAAGCCCTAGGCTAGACTCCCCTCTCCCACCACAGCAGGCCAGAGGCAGACAGACACCAGGGCGCAGGGCGCAGGGCGCAGGCAGGCAGGGGCTGGGGGCCCGGCATCGGGGAGTGAGCCCCAGGGCCCGCCCACCCCCCTGGGCTGCTGTGAACTCACCTCCCAGCCTGGTGTCACCCATGAGAAGGACGCCACGGCCCCGGGTCGGTCTGAGCACCAGGCCCAGGCCCAGCACACAGCCACCTGACCCCAGGGTCAGGCGCACCAGTCAGAAAAAATCAGTTTCCAACAATGCCCCAAAGTCACGAAATGCTTCCTTTTCAAACTTGTGAATTCTCAGCAAATACAGCAACAGACTTTCTTATCAGGAAATCAGGGACACGGTCAATGGGTGTGGATTCAAAAAAAAAAAAAAAAAAATCCTTCCTCCCAAGAAGCCAAGGGCTCACGGGCCTTCCCAAAACAAAGAAAACCCCAAGGTCTGCCACCTCCAGGCAGCAGCCTCCCCCCTGCAGAGCTGAGCCGCCTGGCCCTCCCCGGGCAGCTCCTGGTGCGGGCGCGGCATGGGCAGCCCCAGGTGGGCGAGTGACAGCAGACGGGGGCAGCCACTTTGTACTAACTTGGACAAGCTGTCCGGCTCTCACCGGCAGCCAGGCTCCCTGCGTGTCAGGGTCAGGGCCTCGCGCAAAAGCCGATGACGCTGAAATGCACCCGGCCAGGGCCACGAGGGCCACGTCACAGCCTGGCCACCACCCACGGTTCCGAACCCCTCGGGACACGGGGAAGCGGCACAAGTCCACGGCTCCCCGGAAGGGCCTCCGCACGCTACAGCAGCCATAGAGAGAGCTGCACACTCAAGACGTGAGCCCCGGGCCAGAAATGTCAAACCACAGCCCACAGTGCTTCCTCGGGAGGAGCTCCAGGGGGTGTGAATGGCCTGGCCGACCACGAGGGCTCTCACACGAAAGGGCCTGCGCACCGGCAGCCCCCCGCCTCCACGTGTTCGGTGCACAGCGTCGGGCGGGGAGCGGCCCTCCCCGGGGCACCCGCTCCTGCACACGGGCCTCCCGCACCGCCCTCGACGGCCTCCCCCCACCAAGAACCAGGGACCGCTCCAGTTGGCCCCATCCGGAACACAAAGTCGATTTTTACTGTTCCTCATTGTTCCTAGCTCCTGGAACTTTAGCCGCTGATCTCTCGCGTGGCTGACACGCAGTCCTTGAAATGCCATCTAAGAATGAAGGTGTTTTCCTACAAAGAAAGACTATCAAGCATTTTTCAAAACACCGCACACCAAACAGTAAGCTGTACTTGAATTCTATGCACCAACCAGAATCTTCTCTAATTCTTGTCTGAGTTAAAACCAAAGGTTTATTGAAAGGATCAGGAAATAATTCATCCGACTGTTATTTTTTTTATCTGCCTCGTTCTTCACTCATTCTTCTTCTGAGATCCTTTCCTTACAAGGAGCAAAAGGGTGCGGGAAGAAGGCAAACCCATTCTCAGTGGCCCCGGGACCCCACCGCAGGCCCGAGCGTCTCAGGGACAGAGAAAGGGGCCACTCCACATGGCGACAAGTGCAAGCCGGCCAAGAGATCGCAGAGAATGGAAGAGGGTTTAGAATTTCTCGGGGGAAAGTGTGAGTCTGAACGATGCTGCCTGAGTCGGCCACGTCTCAAGAATGAAGACAGCCATCACGAAAGTCCACACGCTGCTCTCCCGAACTCTGAGCTGTCACGAAAAGAAATCAAAACACTCCCTGCGTGCTGACTTTCCACAACCACACTTTATCTCAGAAAGACCCGAAAAGACAGGGCCCACCCCGAGCAGGAAGAAGCCTGGAGGCCCAGGAAGTCGGGGGTGCTGGGTGGTGACGGGGTGGCCAGAGGACGTCTCCCGTCATTCTTGTTGCTTCACTGCCCAGCAAGCAAGACGGGACCAAAGAGTAGGAGGAACGAGGGCCCGAGAGGACACGAGCCTCGGCATCTGTGCAGAGAGGCTCGTGGGGGCCCCCACGGGCTTGGGACCAATGCAGAGCCCAGGCAGGCCTCCAACTCGATCAGAGACCGGGGGCGCCCCACCTGTCCTGAGCCCCCCAAAATGAAACCGGTGCAGACAGAGCTGGGCAGAAGGACAGAACCCTGCTGCTTGTAAGGGCTGGCGAGAGCGTCAAGGGCCAGTTCGACTGGCTCAGCTTGAAGTCACTTTATTCTCAGCTGCTGCTTCTGGGAAATTCAGCCCGAAAACACTCCTCGTGTGCCTGTCAACACTTAATTTCCTGACAGACGGAAGTCACCCAAGCATCTTCATCGTCTGGCTTCACGTGGGCGCCCACGGCGGCGTTGACGTGTGCACACATGCGTGCACATGTGTAACACACACAGCGCAGGGTCTGCGCGCCCGAGCGGGGGTCTGAGAGCCGCGGCACTGGTGCCGGGGAAGCATCGAGCGGCCCGACCTTCAGCTCAGCTTCCTCGACTGATTCTCCGGGACCGTGGCCCTCCCGCCAGCTCAGGAGGGAGAAGGTCTGCTGCGTGCGTCCCCAGGTCCGTGGCCCCGATTCCCCTTCTCGGAAGCCCCCCAACTCACCACGTGCTCAGAAGCTGGGTTCCTGCGTGGGAGATCCGCGTAGGAGGCTGACTCGAGCGACCCGAACACACAGACACCACAACCACACGGGGACCCTCCGGACTGGAATGTGCACGGGGTCCACACGCCGTGGTGTCATTACAAGGCCAGCGATGGCGGATGCGTCTCCTGTGTCCCCTCCCGCTTCCCTGACCGCTCCTCAGGGCTTGACAAGGCTTCCCAGGCACCTGCCCCTCAAGCGAGCACAGCGGTCGTGCCCGATCTGTCCCCTTGACTGACGTCCTGGCGTAAAACACACACAGGCTCTGTGCAGGTACCCCTGGGGGTCACAGAGCCACACCGCCTTTCTGGAGCCTGGACATCCCCAGGGTGCCGACGAGGAACCCCGGCCTGGAGGCGGCACCACAACGACCTTGGGAACACGCTGCTGCCTGGCCCGTGTGGGTTATGTGTGAAAATTAACAGTAATAAAATCAGAATGCATCGAGGCCGATGGCATCCCAACGGAGACAGGGAAATTCTCAGCCAGGGGATGGGACAGGCCTGCAGCCTTGGGGGGGGGGGGGGGGGCACCGCCTAGCTCTCCCCTCACGTGTTCCACTGGAAGGGGCGGAGCAAAGCTGGCGAGAACCAGGAAAGGCGGACGTGCGACAGAGCTAACCGCCAAGGTAGAGAGGAGACGTCGAAAATAAGAACCGAGAGGAAGTGCTCGCTGTTGGGGGCCAGCTGCACATCTGTACCCTAATTAGGGGGCCGAGGATGCATTTTCGCCTCCCAGGGACTGAGCCGCTGTCCCTTGTCCCTAACAACTAAGTTCCACTTTCGCTCAACGTTTCTAGAATTCATTACGCAAGCAAAGAGGGGACCATGTGTGTGTTGTTAAATCACTAAACCAGTCACGGAACGAAAAGGAGAAGGTGAGCTGCCGGGTGCTGCGCACAGACGTGAGTCTGTCCAGGGATCAGCTCAGGTAGCCTTGGGGCTGTTCGCTGAGACCAACACTCCGCAGACCCTGGAGAGCGCCAGCAGGGAGCAACTCGGACACCGGCGCGCCGGCTCCGGCCGAGAACATGCAGAGCAAGCCTTCCTCGATGACGGTGAGCGTTTGGGGCTCATACGAAACACGGCCGCACCAGTCACACAGCTCACAGACCACTCGCAAAGCAAAGGACTGAGTTCATTTGGCAAAGACACAAAACTCCACTTTCTCCTCTATCCGAGGGATGTGACATCTCCAAATTAAAACCAGTGAGAAGGTTGGCGTGTGATATGTTCTGGGTTTAAACGGCCAGAGAAGCAGCAGCCTACTCTGAAGTTACCCCGGGTCCACAGACCGGATCCCAAGTGCCAAACGCTGTCCCTCTCCCAACTGGACCAGACCCACGGTTCGTGCAGCGCCCCCGCCTGCAGGGTGACAATTCACAGTGACGATGGTGCCCTCCGCGGAGTCCCCACCCACGGGCGGTGAATCCTCTGGGCTCCCACCCGGCAAACGGGAAGCCTGGTGGCCAGGGCCGGTGACGGCGGGGGCCGGGGGGCGGGTCTACACCCTACGGGCAGGCTGCAGGGTCCCGACTCTTCACGCTGCCTCTGAGCACGGGCATCTCCACATATGGAGTTCTGATGGCTCTGTGCCCCGCGGTCAACCTCCCGAGCCAGGGAGACGTCCATCTGCACGTTACCCAGAGCCTGAGGACTGCTCTGGGACTTCTCTTTCGAGCGGGGGGACCTCTCTACCACTGGGATATTCAGCAAGACCAGTCTCAATGAAAATTCACAACAGGATGCCAAATTCCAACAAAGCGCACACAATAAAGATGAAAAACTGCGGTGAAAACATCAACAAAGAAACTCAGTTCTCTCTGTGAAGCTTTCAATTTGCTTGGCCATTTTCCCACGGACATTCAATTAAAAACAACTGTGGGAAAAGCGAATTACGGTTAGAGCACCGCAGAACCTAGCCAGGCAAGGGCGAGACAGCCCAAGAAAAGACTTTCAGCACTCACACACGACACAAGCAGAGAGCCAGGAGCCGGCGGAGGACCACGCCGCCTTTCCCAGCCCCATCTGACTCCAGCAAGGATCTGAGAGCGCAAACACGCACGACGAAAGACAAAATCACACGGGCTTCGTCAAAATTAAAACCGTTTGTGCTTCAAAGGACACTGTCCAGTAAATGAAAACGCAAACCACAGAATATCCGCAACCCACGCATCTGATAGGAGAGTAGTAACTAGGATACGCAACACTAGAACGCTTACGACACGACAGTAAAAAGGCAATTAACCCAATTAAAAAACTGGGCAAAGGATTTGAGTGACATTTCTCCGAAGAGGATGTACAAATGGCCAAGAAGCCCATGAAAACATGCTGGACGTCACTCGTCATCAGGGAGACGCAAATCAAAACTGTAGTGAGATGTGACCTCGCCCCCACGAGGCTGGCTAGAGCCAAAGACAGACAATACAGGTGTCGACGCGGATGTGGAAGAATCAGAACCCCCCACGCTGCTGGCGCGAGTGCCAAAGGGCGCGCGGCTGCTTCGGAAAACGGGCGGGGGCGGTCTTGCCAACAGTTAAACCTAAAGTTAACCCAGGATCCAGCAATTCCAAGCATGTACCCGCGACGAACAAAAACACACATTCCCAACATACCCGCGCGAGGAATGTCCAGAGAAACACAGACCAGAAGAGCCACAACGTAGAAACAAACGTCCGTCCACAGACGAGCCAATGAGCGAAACGTGGCCTATCCACACCACGGGGTGTCCCTCGGGTGTCGGGCCCTGCTACTCGGGGATGAACCCACGGAACAGGCTCACGGAAGACGCCACTCACGAAACGATCCCATCCTGCATCGCTCCGCCGAAATGAAAGGCCCAGAACAGACGAATCTGGAGAGGCAGCGGGCAGCCCCGTGCTGCCCGGGGCTGGGGAGGGTGGGCCAGACGGGAGTCCCGGCTAGCGAGCAGTGTGGATCTAGACCTGGCTGAGGGGCCAACAGACGGTGCCCCTGAGCTGGGAGGGGTGGCGGGGCAGCGAGCTCGGCTCCGTGAAGCGGTGAGCAGAAGCGGGCCTGCCGATAAACGTCTCCATTTCCTTGTCCTTTCTCTTCCCACCCGGGAGCCCCTTCCTTCTGGCACAGAGGCCAGAGTCAGTGGCCCCGCAAGAGGGGACCCGCCCTGCCTAGAGCCTTGGTGGAGAAGGCTGAGCGCAGAGCACCGGGCACAGGCTCTGCCCACTGCAAGCCCCCCCTGCCCCCCGCTGACCTGTGATGGTGCCCCTCGTCCAGGACCCCCTGCAGCCTCGGAGCACACACAGGCCTGCCCGGCATGAGCCAGGCGCCCAGGAGCTTTCTGGTCCTCTCAGGGTCCCCAGGGACACCCCAGCCACCCCTCCTGCCTCTGGGCGCAAGCTGCCTATTCGGATACTGTTCCCACCCTCCCGCTGTGCCCCTGCACGAGGCGCGGGGATCTCCAGGCCCAGCTCGGAGCCAGGCCCGGGACGCTGCAAGGCTCGCCCAGCGTGAATGCCAACTTCACGCAAGCTCTCCCCGGTCATCCCTTCTCTGAGCCAAAAGCACGACCAGGGCCACGGCTTTCGGACTTGGACGGGGGCTGCCACACAGAACCCTCAGGAAGCCGGCCTACTGCACGTGGGGAGAGCGCCTAAGCCAAGCAGCTGACCCAGAAGGAAAGCATGGCTTCCAAGGAGACGCGGAAAGACCGTTCTCCGTCAAGTCCCGACGGGAGGCCGGGGGAGAAACACCACCTGGTCGCAAACGCCAGCGCACCGACCCGACCCTCCTCTCCTCGGCAGAAGGGAGCCCCGTGCTGGCGCCCGCGGGAAGGAAGGGGCCAGAGGCGGGAGCAGCCGGTGGGACGGACACAGCGGGAACGTCCTGGTGCCGGGGCCGGCTCACCGTTAACAGCAGCACCGCAACTACGACGCGGGTGAGGACAGAGTGACAGGAAACCCTGACCGAAGCGGTGTATCGGGGACACGGGGGTCCCAAGGAGCAGGCTCCTGGCTACCACGGCCAGCAGTGCCCCTCACCCCGCCCCCCCCCACCCACGGGCACACCTGCCCCACGCGCCTGAACTTGGGTGGTGGGTGCACCACCAGGCTGCGGGTTCGGAGGGGGTCCTGAGGCTGGTGGTGCTCCTGCTGTGCCCTCTGGTCCTGAGCCGCACCTGCGTTCCTGAAACGGCTCCCCCCTCCCCGACCTGCTGGCCTGAACAGAAGCCTCCACAGGTGGCCAGCACTTTCAGACGTCAGAACCTTATGTCTGAAGGGAAGCCATGCCCCCCAAAGACGGCCTCATCTCCAGAACCTAAAAACAGGGGACCCTGGGTGGCTAAGGGGACCTGGAAGAGGTGACTAAGTCGAGGCTCTTGGAGTCGGAGGCTGACGGCGGTCACAGCAGAGCAAGGAAACTGTCGAGAGGACAAGGGTCCTACCGCCCAACTCAAGGGCCGACCTCAGGGCTCCCACTGGCCAAGGATGGGGCAAGCTGAGCCACAGTAAGGGCAGTGACGACCTAGGGTGAAAATACATGAAATACCCCCTAAACGCATCCGCAATCACACTAGGGATGGGGAGGCTGACAGAACTCACCCATCACCTTTAGATAACAAGGGAGCGAGCTCGTCTCTCTGAAAGTAGGTAAATGAAGGAGCCTTTCCTATCCGAACCCCTTCTGCGCTCATCTCCTACCTGACACACGAGGCGGGGACGAGGTGCCCCAGTGTCACTCTACGGCCCCGAGGAAGGACCAGAGAAGCTGGGCAGTGACCGTCACGACCGCCAACCGCCCAGCGCAAAGCGGAAAGCCCCACGCCACCCACGGCAGCCGAACCCGGACCTAAATCTGACGGAGCCTCGGGACCCCCACGAGCCCCCAGGTGCGGGGTTGAGAGGAGGCACTCACGTGGCACCAGGGGGTACGGGCAGGGGGCTCCCCGCCGGGCAGTCTCAACAGGACAAGCAGCCACTTTGCCCAGGACACAGAGAGCGGGAGAGGCCTCCGCGGGTCCTCATTTAACATTTATTTGACCAACGACCTGGGCAAAAACGCACATCTGAGACACCAGGGATTTGAAGCCACGCCTGCCTGCCAGCACTGAAGCCTCCGCGTCCACTGTGCCAGAGGGGAGACGATTCTGTGTTGAAAAAGCCCCGATCTTCTAGAGTCCGTACAACTGCAGGGATCGCCTCCGGGCAGGCCGCTGAGGGACCTGGGGCACAGGCGGGGCAGGCCTGGCCCTGGCCTGCCGTCGAGGAAGCCGGGGCAAGGCCACCTGGTGTTTCGTGGTTCTCTCTTCTGCCTTTATAAACGTCTGAGATTTTACAGAGTACAGAATACAGAGACTCCCCCACGAAAGGGCCGGATTTGGATCAGGTACTCCTCTGTTGCTGCAAACGGGACCCCGGGCTCACGGTCACAGAAGGTCATGCTCTCCAAGCCGATTTGTGGAGAAACTTCAGGAAGCAGGGCGACTTAGGTCCCCCGACGTCCCTGGAGCGGGCCTACGCGCACGGCGGCTCACTGCCAGAAGGGGGCAACCCCGGATAAACCCCACGTGCCCTGAAGTCCCACCTGACTTCGAGGGCAAAGGTACCGGACTGCCAGAGAGACGGTGACATTGGGAAGGCGGGGGCAGGGCTGACTTTCTCCCAAAATGCTATTCGAGCTGGGATGAGCCAGGTAACTCGAACGTCAGCTACGATTTCAACTACAATCATAACACAAGTGAGCTCGACGGTAAAATGGCAACGTCATTTGCCTACCTCACACCAAACTGAGCCAGCCAAGCCAGGGAACTGGGGCTGTCCTGGGAACCGAGCCCCAGGGCCTCCTCTGCGGCCACAGGCAGAGCTGCACCGACGTGACCCTCAACCCAGTGCTCCTCCGGCCGGCCGGAGAGGCTCGTGAGTCCCGTCCGCTCCCGGCGAACGTCCCTGCCGCCCCGTGTCACCTCCGGAGGCGCCCCCGCCCACTCTGGAGCAACCCTCTCCAGCGTAGCGGAGGCGGGGGCCCAGCGACATCCCTTTTCAATTAAGTCCTTCTTACAAGGAGTCTTTTCAAAGAGCCATGTCCTAAAATGATGTTGTGACAGGGGAGAAAAGACCAGCGGCCTTGCCTGAAACAGTAAACATTCCCATAACTGTAAATATGTCCCGCTGGCCACAGGATTACACATAGGAAACCAGTAAAGGGCAGAAAGAGCCGTAATTACCACTGCGCCCATCTCCTGCGTGGCTACCAGCGGTTTCGGGAGGGGAAGAGAGGGGGCGGGGGGACCGGGCCGGAAGCCACCCCAGGCCCGCAGCCCGGACCACCGGGACGAGTGCGGGCTGGCCTTCTGAGGCCGTCCCTGGCCAGTGTCCCCCACGCTGGATGCCAAGCTGCCGGCAAAGCCTCGCTCACTGCTGCTTTCTTCACATGTGGTTTGACTGACGCAAATCAAGAGGCGAGCAGATGATTCATAACCGTCCAAGCACAGGGCTCGCACAGAAATGGCAGGAGCTCAAGACTGCTGAGTCACCAAGAACCGTCCCCGAGTTCCAGGAGGCCCTGCCGGTCTGAACTTTCACATCTATGCGCACATACGGGTTCCTAAAGATGGGACGCAGGCGGCAGCGGCACCGCGCAGAGAAGGCGACACCGGACTCTACCCTGCACCAGACGGCGGGGCAGGGCGGGGCGGACTGGAGCAGGGAGGCGTGGGCGGTGGCAGCCCGGTGCCCGTGTGGCCGGTGCGCTGGGTCCCGTGCGCCAGCGGCCACTTCTCGGCCCCTCGGGCGCCACGCACACCGAGGGTGGTGGAGGTGAGCTGGAAATGCAGGGTGCCTGCCCTCCGGGAGCCCCCAGGGAGGGGAGGATCGCCCCGCAGCGCCAAGTGCCGCCCGAGAGGCTGAGGAAGGGGCAAGGGAGAGGCAGGGGTGGGGGGGGAAGGGTCCCGGGGAAGGTGAGGCCTCGGAGAAGGCGCAGGCACGGCCCAGGTGGCGCGTGGGCGAGCCGCTTCCGGGCAGCTGGAACACACGTGCGAGGCGGAGCTGGCTCAGAGCACGCGGTGCAGGGCGGTGAGCCCCGCGGCAGCAGTCCACGAGGCCGCGGACCGCACGCAGGCACCAGGGGCCCTCGACGTGCTCCTCCGTGGCTGGGGAGAGCCACACAGAGGGTGTGACGGAGCCCGCCTGACTTCGGACGCCGGGAGGATCGGGCTGGGGCGGGCACAGAATGCCAGACACGCAGACGGACCGGCAGCGAGGCCTGACCCACGGCACCCAAGGGGCCCGAGGAGGAAGAGACGGTGTAAGAACGCCTGTCGGAGAGCCGCCAGATCAGGCGCACCCACGATGGAGGGGTTTACTCTCTACGCTGCTTCCAGCCCCTTCTTCCCTTTCTCCCCGGGCAGGGCTGTCAGATCACGGCCCTGCCTGCCTAGACCCTGGTCCTCGGGGCAGCTGGCGGCACGGGGAAGGTAGCCCGCGAGTTCTGCGTCACAGAAGCCCTGGCGGACCCCCCGGCCGAGTGGGAAATGCCTCCACGTGGCCATGGGAGCCTTCCCCAAAACTGACTCACGAGCGATGGCGAGGTCAGGCTCCAGGTCAGCTGGAGGTGAGGCTCTGAGCAGCCAAGTGCCCGCTCTGGACACAGCCCAGCCGCACGCGTGAGCCACGGAGCAGCGAGGACAGAGGAGGGCAGCCCTGGAGCCTGACAACAGTCAGCAGGGGTGACACCACGGCCCAGTGGTCAGGCCTGAGGGCCATCTTCACTGTGCCTTCTCTCACCAACCCACAAAACCCCGAGCCTGGCCGCACGCGCACGCAGGCGCTCAAGCACACGCCCGCCCCTCTGGTGCCTGGGCACACCATTCAGGAGTCCTGGCCTCCCCGCGCCCCTGCCAGCGACAGACCCTGGGACGCCGCCAGCTCGGCGGGCAGCGTGGGCACCGTGCACGGCGGGCATCCTCCGCGATCCTCAACCGCGCAGGGACCCCCGAAGGCAGACGCGGGGTCCACCAGACCGCGGTGCCCCAGGGCCACCCCCGCCAGACGCAGCAGGGGCTGCGCGTCTGCTGGAGGAGGAGTAAGAGGAAAAGTCACGTAGAACTTCATCCCCGTGTCTCCAGGCAGCTGAGGGCCCAACTCCCGCGTATCGGCTTCTTCAGGCTTCCCCAGGGGACGGGGCTGGGGGGACCGGTGCCGGGAGGGAAGGTGGGCAGAGCCAGGCGGACATGTGAGGCCTCACCTCCCAGGGCACGGCAGGCTGGACAGAGAGACCGGGTCTCTGCAAAGTGACGTCACCGCCCAGCAGGGACCCACCGCCGACCCCATCGTACGGCCGACGGCAGGTCTCCCGACTCCTCAGAGCCCGACCACACTGCAGGCACGCCGGAACCCCTGCAGGCACGAGGGAGCCCCGGGGCACATGGCCGGCCCAGCCCCAAGGCCCCGGCCTGGTGGCATGAGCACGGAAAGGCCTTCCCACCGCCCCTACGGGCGCCCAGCTGCTCAGACAGCGCACTGTCCCCCACACCAGTCCCATCCTGCAGCCGGGATGGTGTCCGGGGGCCGCTGGCCTGAGGAACCGCCAGCACTCGGGCTCTCGGGTCCGGAGGAAACAAGACGCATGAGTGAGAGGACTCTTCTCCTGGCGGAGCACCTAGCGGCCAAGGTCACCTGGACACAGGGGTCTCTGAGCAATTTGCATGCGTTCACCACCGGCTCAGACCGTTGAAGTCTTCCAGCCCTCCAGGAGAGACGGAAAAGAGAGAGAGAAAAAACGGATCAGCAGGAGAGCTTCAAGCCGAGCTGGGGGAGGATGGGTGTGGTCAGTTAACTTCGAGAGAGCCCTCCGATGGGGGGTCTTCCCGGAAGAGGCGCCTCGGCCAACCAGGGTTTTCTGCGAGGCTATAGGAATTATTTACGCTGGTTTTAAAGATACCTGACACGCTAATTTGCAAAGAAGAAGAAAATCGTTCAAGTACGGAGACACCTTTTACCATGTATCAAAGTCATTTGCCAAAAGCTTTGGTTTGCTCTAAGTTACCTTCTAGGCAGGTTCTAGAGGCTCCCTCAAAACTCAGTTCCCTGCCTGTAAACACTTAGGCAGCAGACTCCAAAGACAAAGAACTGGGATGAAAGCAAAGGAAAAGGGCAGAGCAGGTGTGGCCGCAGGTCCCCAGGCTGGGGAAGGAGTCAGGTGACCTCACCAGAGTGCGGCCCGCGTGCACGCACACCCTCCTCCGGGTCTCAGAACACGGCCTCGGAGCACCTTCATCTCAAATCTAGTAACAGCTTCTACTGGCAAAAGCAAGGCCAGGACCGGCGGTCCCCCTGCCAGGCTGGCCTCGAGAACAGCAGGCCTGAGCTCTGGGCCCGCGACGGAGACTCACCTCCACGTGCCGAAAACCACGAGCGAACACGTGAACTACTCAATGAATCAGCGTGCAGACCGTCTCCCTGGTCAGACTACAGGCTTATCCTCAATCCTCGAAGCCTTGTAACACGTGCACGGGTTGGGGATATGCACCCATCTTACAGATGAGAAAAACCAAGGCTCTGGGAAACGAAGAGATGTCCCAGCATCTAAACAGCAAAGCCAGCGCTCTGACCCAGTCTTGCGGGCCCTGGTCCGTCTTCCCTGCCCCAGCAGAAACCAGAGTCCTCTCTGCCAGATCCAGCGCAGAAGGACAGGCCTGCCTGGAAGAATACGGTGTGACACGAGCGACGGGGGAGCGTGAGCTTGAAGAAGAAAGCAAACGACAGCAGCAGCAAAGCAGAAAACCTCCAGCGAACACCCACGGGGCCGACAGTCTCCTGCGAGGGGGTGACAGGCGGGGCGGAGCCGGCCCTGCCAGCCGGGCCGCGGGGAAGACACGGAGGGAGGCTGGTAAGTGGAAGGTGCTCCCGCACCCTCGGCAGAGAGACAGGGAGGGCGGCCGGCCAGGCCTCATAATGAACCGGAGGTGTTCGTTCTGGGAAAACGACAAACGCCAGGCCCCCCGGCGGGCTTTCTGCACGCTTTCTCGACACGTGTTGTCACGGAGGGCAGAGCGCTGAGCGCCACACTTAGAAGTCCCCCCAACGTTCCAGAATCAATAACCATGGTCCGCAGAGAACGTGCGTCCCCTGCCAGGGGGGCCGTGTCACGTGAACCTGCACGGAGACCCCAAGACCCCACTCTCCGGGGGCATTTGTGGCCGAGGACGCTGGGTTCCGGCATGGCAGCCGAGGGACTGGGCGCAGCCCGACCAAAGTGCCGCGTATCACCTGAGACGCAGGCTCGCTCTGTTTTGTCAACCACGGAAAACATGTCGGTCAAAAAACAAACAAACACGCCATCTGGAAATTTACATTTTACACTCATTCTCTCGCTTGTGAGGATGCCAACAACCTACGAGACGAGGACAAAAGTGAGGCGCCAGTGAGCCTCGTGCCTCCTGCCCAGCCGAAGAAAGCCAGCCCCAGACCCTCAGACACTTTCGTCCCAAAGCTCCTTCACGCCAACTCCACCAGGACTGCGGAGCGAATACAAAGCTGCCATCGCACTAAGCGTTCTTGGCGAGCGGGACTGACTGAGCTGCGGGGTCCGTCGGGGGGCAGAGCCGGGCCACAGAACACGGACGGACGAAACCGGGGGACGCGCGCTCCCCGCACGCTCCAAACGCTAAGCCTCAAAGCAACCTGAAGAGGGTGGGGAAGGAACTTAATCCCCGCGGGACCGCACTGCGGACCCTCTTGCCAAGGGACCCGGGGGGCACTCCCGTCCTGCGCCAGGAAACCGACGGTCCCCCAGCGTCCGCGGTTGGCAGCTGACTACAAGAGTCTTCCCGTTGTCCCCACGCAGGGGTGTGCGCGCACGCCATTTAAAGAGCAACACGCTCCTAGGGGTGGCTCCTTTGCCCACCGAAGCCACGCACGTCCACGCAGGCTGTGCGACCGCGGCGGGGGGCACGGAGTACCCGCGGCGCTGTCAGGAATCTGATGACAATCTACCGAGTGTGCAGAGGTGTGGCTGGAGGGGCCCCCCTCGGGAGCAGGGATTCACACTAAGCCCTGAACCACGCAGGTACCTCTGAGCCCCCAAAATCGGGAAGGGAAAGCCTGCAGGCGGAGGGAGAGGCCCGGAGCGCAGGGGTCTCAGAGCCGTGGCGGCAGCCCGCACGCAGGCCAGGGAACCACGTCAGGGTGCCGGGCGGCCCCCGCTGGCCAGACAGGAAGGTGGCCCGGCGCGCCTGGCACTTCCACCGCAGACGGATGGGAGAGCAACGTGGGCAAACGCGAGGAGGTGAGGCCAAGTCCTCGGGGCCGCTGTTCCGGTGCGTGTGAGCCCTGAATTCTGGGCATTTCATCTCATGCTGGCCGTGCTGGGCAATCTGCAGGAAGCAGCGGCGGCCGCCCGCCCGAAAGGCCCAGAGTCCTGGAGGAGGAGCCACCGGAGGGGTGACCGACAGCAGGTCCGGGCTGGTGAAGGAGAAAACCGGAACCTGCTCCCGGACTCCTGGCCTGCACACCTAGACTGGACGGTGGGCCCGGAGTGACAGGGAGGAGCCATGGGGTCAGCCGTGTCACACGGAGCTGCCTCCGGACGTGGAGGTGGACGGCCACCCCCTCGGAAGAGCCAGCCCTGGGCGCACGTGGCAGGGCCCCCCCCCCCCCCCCCCCCCGCCGGCTCGTCAGGAGCCACGGCCAGACTGAGAAGGACCGGAAGGATACCCGGAACGGGTCGCTGCAGTCAGGGCAGTGGGGACCCTGCGCGTGACGTCAGTGAGCTGACGGGGAACAGAAAATGAGGACGCGGGTGTCACGAAGGCCGTGTTCTCCACGGATGTGGCCTGCGTGTCCCGGCGTCTCCAGAGCAGTCTCACCCGGGGCAGGAGCAGAAGCAGGAGCCGGGGTGAGGGGCAAGGAGTGAAGCAGGGCAGGGCAGGCCGGCTCAAGGACGCGTCATCAGGTGGCCGCTGCGTGGCCCAATCGAGTGCACCCAGCCGGAAGCCGCAGGTGAGCATCTCAGGACTGTCTCCCTGGGGAGGGGGAGGGGCGAGCACCCCTCCGCTGGCTCCGCGGCTCCCACCCAGGCCAGGGGGGTGCGTGGCAGCCCAGCAGGTGCCCCTGGGCATCCACAGCAATGCAAGCAGAGACGAGAGGCCACGGGAGGGGAGGCCGTGCCGGTGCCTGTGTGGACGTGGGTGGCCCTGTGGTGCGGGACGGGAGCGGAGGGGAGGCCAGGGACCCACAGTGGCACTGGACACGGGCCGGCGGCACGTCCCGGTGCACCCTGCCACACCGAGGAGCGTCTCCGTTCGGACGCCACGCGTGAAAGCATCCTGCCAACACCCAGGCCACGCAGGAAGTGACGGAGAGGGAGCAGGAGGGGGCGCAGGCTGGGAAGTTCTACTCCCCCGTAATTTTTAATGTAAGCAATCAGGGCGTATTTAGAGGCCCAGCTTTCTCAGAAAGCAAGCCAGAGACAAGCAAGTGGCTGAAAATTCAAGACAAATGAGAGGGAATTCATGGGGAAAGGAGAGAACGGGATCAAAAGCAGGAAGGAAGTCAACACGTCGTCGTGTGTCTAAATTTACGCAGCAATCTAGCAAAACCGCTAAGCAAAACACGCCCACCCCCCAGTCCCGACAAGGCCGCCTGCAGGGCACCTACAAGGCCTGGCTCAAAGTCCAAGGACGGAAGGGGCAGGGAAGGCGTGGGGCCGGACACAGAGAGCCCCCAGGGTTGGGGTGCAAAGTCTGGGGAGAGACCAGAAAGCGGAGTGGATGTTGGCTCCTGCAGCCTGCACCCTCCTGGGGAAGGAGGGCATCGTGGAGACCCAGGATTTAAGTGGAGGCTGCGCTGGGCAGGTGAGCGTGACCGAGGTGGGGCGCAGGGGCGGAGGCCAGCGAGGGTGCCACGGAGAAAACCAAAGAAGGATCCAAAGGCCCGAGTGTGCGTGGGCCCCAGGCCAGGCTCGTGGGGACACGGCAGGCAGGCTGGCCTCCCTGCTCTCGTGCTGCAGAAAACCCAGATTCTGAATAAAGTACAGCTTCTGCGGCGTGGCTGGGTTCACCCACAGCGAAGGGACCCCCGAAGGAGCCAGAAATAACTCGGATAAAAATTCGAGCTGGGCAGACGGCAGAGCCTGGAACAGAGAGCGCATGGGCTGGGTGAGGGGAGGCCACGGGGCGCACCCAGAGGTGCTGGTCTCAGGACACGGGTGCCTGGTGCTATCAGGCAGCCCCTCCCCCCGGGCAAGGCCACGGCACTCCCGGCGGGGCACTCCCAAGGGTCTCCCTGACCATGCCCGCAGGCCTCCTGAGGAACAGCCTCCCCTCCATTCCCATGCCTACATTTTCCACGGAGGGAGACCACACATGAGCTCCGGGTAAAGACAAGCAAACACACAAAGAAATGACTGGAAGGCGGCAAAGCATCAAAGCACAGGGTCAAACACATACTTGAGACACAAGCATTGTTGGGAACAGGATATAGTGTTACTATTTCTGAAACTTTAAGGGAAAAACTACCATTAGCATTTTATCCACTTAAGTGCATTTTTCTGCATGTGTGTTTTGAGTCAATAAAACATTTACTAAGATACTTGTAAACATTAAGAAATAAAGAAAGTAACACCACGGTGAAACTTAGTCACCGAAGAAAACAAAACACACTTGCAAAAATAAGAATAATTTAAGTGAATTGATGAATGATGAATTTCAAATCATTTCCTAAAAAAATCCCAATGGGTGGTTTACTCAATGGATACCATGCGAACCCCAAAATGAAATAAAGTGAATTAGGAAACAGGTATGAAGAAGTTAGTTGGAAAGGAGGGAAAACGCAGGAAGAGCAAAGTGGGAAGGCCCAGCACCCCTGCTTGGGACGAGGGGAGGGGACAGACAGTGGAGCGGTGGCCGAGGATTTCTAGAACTGGTAAGAGACTCGGGGCACAGGCACAGAAGGAAAATGCACACCAGGAGAGTAGTACAGAGTGTCTTAGACACACCGACACAGTCCCGAGCTGCCGAAGGCAAAGGCGTCCCCAGCGGCCAGAGGACAGAGGCAGGCTTGCCAGACTGGCACAAAAGGAGAAAAGAAGCATCATCTCAAGAACCTGTAAAACAATCCTTCTAGAACGAGGGCAAGCAAGTCAAACACTTTCAGGTAACCCAAAACAGAACTGCCCAGCAACAGAGCTGCTTGGCTACTCCTCAGGGCTGTGTGCCAGGAAGGAGGGACGGTGACCCGGAGGAGGCCCGGGGTGCGGAGGGCTGGGGGCACCGAGGGGATTCGGAGCCGACGCCGGCCGGGAACACGGGGCTCTGGGGCCGAGCATCCTGGAGGAGGGCCGGTGGCTGTCGACATCTCGCGCTGCGATGGTGGACTTGTTAGGAGTCGGACCCGGCACCGACACACGGCCATCAACCGAGGCCCCCGCTTTGCCCTCTTTCTGTTCTGGAACCTGCACAGGACCCACGTGGCGTCTGGGTGTCAGTTCTCCTGAAGCTCCTTTGGCTGTGACAGTTCCTCGAACTTGCCTTGTTTTTGATGGCTCGGAGAGTTTTGAAGGGGTACAGGCCATGTATTTTGTTGCATGTCCCTTAGCTGGGATGGTGGGATGTTTTCAGAAGGTGCGTGTTTTCAGAAGGAAGACCACCGAGACCAAGTGCCGTTTTCCTTACCGCAAACCAAAGGTGTCTACTAAACGTGACCTTTCCAAAACCAGACTGAAAACGCAAGTGCCAGGGGTCAAACCTGTAGGCTGCACCTCACACCGTCCGCTTCCGGAACTGTCCAGCTTATCCCAGGAGGAGGCAGGCTGAGCGTCACCGAGCTCACACTTGACCCCAGGAGAGAAAGGACAGCCAATAACACCCTCACGAAGTGCAAGGAAAACAAGAACAGACACGAAAAACCTGGAAAGCAGACTAGCAAATCAACGAAGTCGAGAGGTGATTCTCAAAAACGCAAGAAAATAAACACACACCAAAAAGAAGGATAAGTAATGCATGAAATTATAAAGGACAACATTATGAATCCAGTCGAGATTTGAAAAGAAAATATCATGAACAAGTCCGTGGCTATAAAAATCGAAGTTTACATGAAATAGGCCAATTCCTTAAAAAAAAAAAAAAAATCTTAATACCACAAGAATTAGAAATTCAGACTATTGGTAACAAACCAGTAGTTAAAAAAAATCAACCCACGAAGAAAACACGAACCTCAAACAGTCTAAGAATTGTGCCAAACTTTGAATACCATGCTAACCAGTGGAAGCTCTCGGCTACCAAAAACATACGCACCCGTGAACTTCATTGCAGGGAATCCACAAAAACCTATGGCGACCACCCACCCACCCCTCTGAAACCGGGACAGGTCAGAGGTCTTCCCTTTAACGTCAACGATGACAGAAGGAAGCCCAGTTTCCAACTCCCGCTCATCTCTGAACTGGGATCCTCGGCCGACACAGTAAGATGAGGAAAATAAACACAGTAATTAGAAGACACAAAGCTGTTATC
Source organism: Panthera onca (assembly GCF_046562875.1). Classification (NCBI taxonomy): domain Eukaryota; kingdom Metazoa; phylum Chordata; class Mammalia; order Carnivora; family Felidae; genus Panthera; species Panthera onca. The sequence continues at coordinate 2,309,662 of NC_138346.1, read as the reverse complement.
ACTGCAGTTCATGTTCTTTGTCTTAGAAACCCCAAAGACCTACAGAAGAAACTTCTGGAAATGGTGATTTTAGGAAAGTGAGTGGCTATAAAAACAAAATGCAAAACTCAACTGCATTTCCATACACCAGCAAAAGAAAACTTCATTTTAAAAACAAGATACTATCCACAACAGGGGAGAAAACCCTAAAAGCTACCAAAGAATACATTTCATGCAATACGTGCAAGGCCTTTATTGAAGAAAATTACAAAAATCTGTTGGAAGACATTAAAACCTTAGCCATCAACAGAAGATAAGCACACAAAGGAAGGGGAAAACCCAATACTGTAAAGACGCCACTTCTCCCCACACGCACCTATATATTCAATGCAATTCCACTCAAATTCCCACTTTGGTTGGTTGGCTGGTTGGTTGGCCAGGTGGGTGTGTATATATGGATGGATGGATGGAACCTGTCCAGGGAGCTCCCGTCTCTGGAGGGGTCACACCCAGGGAGCCCTGGGTCCCCTGCAGGAGGAGCTGGATGGAGCAGAAAGGCGGGTACTGAGCTTAAGCCCCTAAAGAAGCCGGTGCCTCGCTAATCCGACGACGGGCTCCTCCTCCACCTGAGCCGGCAGAGGGGCCAGGAGCAGACCTAACCTGACCTCCACCCGAGCCGGCAGTGCGGCAATCCTGGGAAAGGGTAGCAAGTTTCATACTAATGTTATCAAAATGGGAAAAGGAAAGGAAACTGGTCCCTACCTTGCACCACACGCAAAAATCAAAGACTTGAACAGGAGACAAAACTGAGGCAGTCAGGAGAAAATACACAAGTCTCCTTTATGACCTGGAGGTCCATCTGGGAGGTTTCTCCTGCTGCTTTGTTTTCGGTGAGCATCAGCCATAAGACGAAAGGGTTGCTTTCGGCTTAGGCCAGTTGTCACTTAGGAAAAACAACTTTTGCACATACCCTTGCTTTGCATTAAAATATGCGCACATTTGTGTGTTTCCAGACAAGGGAAGCTGACGTAAATGTTTTAAATAACAGTTTGTTCCTTCTTCGCTCACAAAGCCTTCACTTGGTCCCAACCACGTGCCCAGCACAGTGCCATAGAAAAAGGAAAGAGGACGCTTAGAAGTCAAGGAGGAGAGGCAGCACGTGTAGATGGAATACACAGAACGGCGGCGTGAGCAGCGGTTACCACACGGGCCTCGCCAGGCATCCCTGAAAGCAGGTCCCGTCCACGCCTGCTCAGAGACCTGAGCCCACCAGGAGCCGCAATGACTTCCCAAGGTCACCCAGCGAGGCGAGAGCCCGGGACGCTGAGCCCTGGGGGCCTTGAGAGGGACCCTCTCCTCACACCTGGCACCCCAGCCCTGAGCAGGCGTGCACAGATCTACCACAGCTCTGGCTGCGGAGTCTGGCTTAGACGGCTCCAAAGCCCCCCTCTGGTGGTCCCTGCCACTTTACTCACCATTTCAGCTTTAGGTCAAGCAAATGGGAGATTAAAAGCAATGCGGCCCGGAGCTACAGACAGTATGTGTTATTCCCTAATCAGAGCACCCAAACAGAGCAAAGGTTGGAAAAGTTAATACAGGTTTGGATTCCAAACATTGGCTTTATCAACAGAAAGCCTCTTCACTTGAAACCCCAAACGTATCAACAATTTTTACTAAATTCAATCCATTCTTTCTTTTCCAAACATGAGCTAACACTTTCCGTATTATCTGGCCTTACTCTGTCTTCTGAGTGCATTTCTCCTCGACTGTAAGGTTGGAATACGGGGCCACCCCGCAGCAATGATGGGGAAACACACAACTCCCATCATGGGACACCCCGCAGCAATGAGCAGCCCATCTTACACTGTTGAAGGACACTTCTCTGTGTGTGACAGCAGGTGGGTGGTAAAACCGACAAGTCTGGGGCTTTCGATACCACCAAGAGGGCGGTGGGAGGGACAGAGGACGTGGGGGGGGGTCAACGTTCAGAGCAACAGACAGGCAGGGTGAGCTGCAGAAATGGAGGCCTGCACACCACACACACACACACACACATACATGCACACACACACACACACACACACACACACACACACACACACACTACGTCCTGTTGCCCCACTGCCTACACGGCCACTGGGGAGACAAGGAGGGGGTTCCATCGCTCACTCGGCAATTATGCATCACCGGGGAGGACGGGGATCGAGGATTTGACTTCAAAAGTTTCATCCGGTCATGACTGACGAGCACGTGAGCCGGGCAGCACGACCACCGATGGAGACAGGAAGAAAGCAACTCGGAGGGTCCCTGTGTCCACATGGTGGTGTGCCCAGGGCAGCGACGCCCGCTTCTCCCAAACAGAAAAGCCGGACAGGACCGTCTCGAGGGCCAACAGCGCTTTTCCTGTGACGCCCACTCCGAGAGCCAGGGGGCGAGGTGTGAGGTCACGGCTCCTGGCCTGCCGGAGCTGGCCCGGGCCCCCAGGGCCAAGTGCAGGCCTGCGGCCAGCCGAAACAGCTGTGACACCAACCGGGGCGCCGAAAATAGCCGGGGAGCTTGTGTCGGTCGCCTGTGTGGAGACACAGCCTCGCAGCCTTCGGGAGGGATGCTGGGGGGTGGGGAGGGAGCCTGGGGGGCCACGCAGCCAGCGCGGGGACCTCAGGAGAATGCCACCCAGAGACCGGGGCGCAGAGGACACCTCAGGAAGTGGCTGCTTGCCGGAAGGCTGGCTCTAAGGGGTGCCACCGAGCTGGGAGCCCTGCTAGGGCCCGGAGCCAGCCTGCTGCTGGGGCCTCGCAAATGAAAACAGCTCTAAAGGACAACCTGCAATTAACACGGGGACAATTATCTTCCTAATTTAGGTTAATTTCTACTTCGCAGCGCGGGCTGGCAGGTGGGGGGTGCAGCACTGGAGATGTCTATGTGGGTGCTTTTTATTTTGTTCTTCTCAGGCCACGTGTTTTAAATACCGTAAAGAACATGTAAAACATCCCCCAGCACCTTCTAGAGAAAGGGCCTCAGCTCCAGAGAGCCTGGTGCAGCTGAACTCAGGCTGCAGGGTGGAGGCTTCTGGAAGGGGTGGCTGCATTTGCATGAAAACAGAACCTTTGTTGTGAGGAGTCCCCACTCCTGCAGCCCAGTGCTGTGTCTACGGCATCCCAGCCAGGGCAGGGGTGGGGGCTCCCACGACAGGACAAGACACCCCTCCCCACCCCACCGTAAAGGCGACTGGAGCCCTGGCCGTGGGGTGCTCTACGGGCGCCCTTGGAGGCACAGCCCTGGTCTCCAGGAGCACCTGCCCCGCCACCCCTTCTCAATACGCAGAGGCCTCCAAGTAAACAGAGTGCTCTGGCGGCCCTTCCGCGGCAAGAACACAAACCCTCTCAGCATTTGTTGTTTGCTCCAGGCGTGACGCAAAGGCCTTTGAGAGCGGCTGCAATGAGAAAGGCAGTCAGGGTAAACAGCCAGGGTAAACAGCATCGGAGCTGAGCGCTGGGCCAAGGAATCTGGAGGGGGGGATGGCCTTCCCTGAGCCATCCATCTGGGGGGGGGGCCTTCCCTGAGCCATCCATCTGGGGGGGGCCTTCCCTGAGCCATCCATCTGGGGGGGGGGGCTTTCCCTGAGTGGTCCATTTGGGGGGTGGGAGGGACGGCCTTCCCTCAGCCATCCATCTGCAGGGGCGGCCTTCCCTGAGCCATCCATCTGGGGGGGGGGGGGGCTTTCCCTGAGCCGTCCATCTGAGGGGGGGGGCCTTCCCTGAGCCGTCCATCTAGGGGGACGGCCTTCCCTGAGCCATCCATCTGGGGGGGGTCTTCCCTGAGCGGTCCATTTGGGGGGTGGGAGGGACGGCCTTCCCTCAGCCACCCATCTGCGGGGGGCAGCCTTCCCTGAGCCGTCCATCTGGGGGGGCGGCCTTCCCTGAGCCGTCCATCTGGGGGAGTGGCCTTCCCTGAGCCGTCCATCTGGGGGGGCGGCCTTCCCTGAGCCGTCCATCTGGGGGAGTGGCCTTCCCTGAGCCGTCCATCTGGGAGGTGGGAGGACAGCCTTCCCTGAGCCATCCATCTGGGGGGGAGCCTTCCCTGAGCCGTCCACCTGAGGGGGTGGCCTTCCCTGAGCCGTCCATCTAGGGGGACGGCCTTCCCTCAGCCATCCATCTGGGGGGGGGTCTTCCCTGAGAGGTCCATTTGGGGGGTGGGAGGGACGGCCTTCCCTCAGCCATCCATCTGCGGGGGGCGGCCTTCCCTGAGCCATCCATCTGGGGGGGCGGCCTTCCCTGAGCCGTCCATCTGGGGGGGAAGTCTCTCCTGAGCCGTCCATCTAGGGGGACGGCCTTCCCTGAGCCATCCATCTGGGGGGGAGCCTTCCCTGAGCCGTCCATCTGAGGGGGGGGCCTTCCCTGAGCCGTCCATCTAGGGGGACGGCCTTCCCTGAGCCGTCCATCTGGGGGGGGGGGGTCTTCCCTGAGCGGTCCATTTGGGGGGTGGGAGGGACGGCCTTCCCTCAGCCACCCATCTGCGGGGGGCAGCCTTCCCTGAGCCGTCCATCTGGGGGGGCGGCCTTCCCTGAGCCGTCCATCTGGGGGAGTGGCCTTCCCTGAGCCGTCCATCTGGGGGGGCGGCCTTCCCTGAGCCGTCCACCTGAGGGGGGGGGCCTTCCCTGAGCCGTCCATCTAGGGGGACGGCCTTCCCTCAGCCATCCATCTGGGGGGGGGGTCTTCCCTGAGAGGTCCATTTGGGGGGTGGGAGGGACGGCCTTCCCTCAGCCACCCATCTGCGGGGGGCAGCCTTCCCTGAGCCGTCCATCTGGGGGGGCGGCCTTCCCTGAGCCGTCCATCTGGGGGGGCAATCTTTCCTGAGCCGTCCATCTAGGGGGACGGCCTTCCCTGAGCCATCCATCTGGGGGGGAGCCTTCCCTGAGCCGTCCATCTGGGGGGGCGGCCTTCCCTGAGCCGTCCATCTGGGGGGGCGGCCTTCCCTGAGCCATCCATCTCGGTGGGACAGGGGAGGGGGAGGGCGGCGGGGGTGGGGGGGTCTTCCCTGAGCCGTCCCAACAGGAAACCAGAGCAGCCTGGGGACTGGGCAGGGTCAGAAAAACACAGGCCTCTCCGCCTCTGGTTCAAAACGCAGACCTTCAGTTCCAGTGGAGCTGGTGACAGTTTTCCGTGTGAATGCCAAAGCCAAAATAACGGGTCAGGTCACATGATGTGTGCGATTCTGGAACACCCCAAGTTTCCACGATGGGAAGTACATACAGCTGAGTGAGGGGTGGATGCTGGGTCTTGTCTTTTTCTTCGGAACGAGGGTGGGAGGGAGGCGGGCTCCGGGGCCCAGGAGGCTGTTTGACCGGACTTCTGAGTGGACAGCCCCCTTTAAAGCCAGCCCATTAGCACTCAAAGCAGCACCCCATTCAGGCGGGGAAACGGGTTTTCAACTTCAGTTACCACCCAAACAATAAACAGGAAACTCTATGAGATTTAGTTTTAATTTTTTTAATTATAAAATTCCTTCTAGAAATAAAACGGAACTGCCTACCTGGCCTGCGGGTTGGGCTCTGGGGCCAGCAGCAGCTTCCTGTTTCCCAGTCGTTACCCCTGCTCAGCCGAGCCCCCCAGAACTGTCCTTCCCAAAGAGCGCCCCTGAGGAGACCACCAGGCCGCAGGCTACGGGTCCCTACATGGGCCAGAAATGCCTCTTTCAGAATGAGCTCCCCTAATTCTTAGATCGGGGCCTGCCTTCCCCTGCCTCGCTTTCCTGGTGAATCTGTTAACATCTTGCAACACCCTGGGGTTCCAGAAGACCCTATTTTAGTAGTGCCCGGCACCTTCCCAGTGGACACAAACCCCTGAGGACGGCTCCCACTGACCATGGGGACGGTGCAGGCGGGGTCCCAAAGTGGCGAGCCCAGGCAGAAAAGTGGGGCCTGGGGGGCCCTCACACGTGAGGGTCTTGGGGCAAGTCGCTAAAGTGGTGTGGCCAGACTAGGTTAGACTGAGCAGCAGGAGTGGGACCTGACGAGAGCAGAGGCAGGGGAGGACCAGGCAGAGGGGCTGTGGGTTGAGAGGCAGGAAACAGGCCCACAGAGGAGCCTGGGGCCACCACCACGGTCCTGTAAAGGGACGGCCCCGTCCCTCCTCCTGAAGAGGCCACTACGCACAGGGCACCACTGGGCGTGCCCTGACCGCCGCCCTCCCCGAGCCCTGTCCCCTTCAGGTTCGTCTGCGCCCCGCCCTGGGACAACAGCCTCACACAGTTCAGGTGCATGTCCCCGCACGCTCCATCCCGCCTCCGAAGACTTCAGCGGGAAGACGGCCAACGACAAGGGTCTGCGGAGGGCTCCCGCGGGCTAAAAGCAACAGGGGGGCTTTACATCATCCACTCGCAGTGAGACACAGAAAGCCAATTTCCTAGAAGACATTTCCAGAGAGAGCTGGGCCACTCTAGTCCTGCCCCTTTCTCTTGAAGCGAGCACGCACAAGAGCTCTATCACTCTCGCGCTCTCTCCCTCCAAGGCAGGGGGCGTTTAGGCCCCATGCATATGCTACATCACATGACTCACACAGGGACACACCAGCCACATGTGTGCCCCGAGGGCAGTGAGACAGGCCCTGAGGCTGGGGGCGTAGGGGAGTCACAGCAGGGCCATGGTAACCACCACCCCCCCATCCCACGTCCCAGAAAGATGTCCCTGGAAGCCAGGGAACAGGCTGACGGGAGATTCCAGAAGGTGGTGGCAGTGGGCACAGAGACAGCAGACAGCTTCTATGGATTTTTAGGGGCAGGAACAGACGCGTATAGGAAACGGACGCAGCGTGGAGGGCGAAGAAAGAGGGTCCTGCCGGGCCCGGGGCTCTGCGTGGCGAGGCGGTCTTCTCCCGCGAGGGAGGAGGACCGGGAGCACACAGGGGTGCTGAGGAGTGCTCTCCGGCACCGCAGAGTCCTCCACGTGCAAGGCTCGGGCAAGAGAGCAGGCTGGACGCAGAGGAGTACGGGGCAGGCGACTTCCCGGGCAGCCCCTCCGTGTTCTCCTCGGGGACACAGGGAGCACCGCGTAGAGCGGGAAAGGCGTGGGATCGAGCCCACGTCGGGCTCTGCACTGACAGCACGGAGCCTGCTTGGGACTCTCTCCCTCTGGCTCTCTCAAAATACATAAATAAATAAAACTTGAAAAACGAAGAGAGAGAGAAAGAAACTCTCTGCTCCTGTTCTTACCCAAGAGGTCCGCCTACTCAACAAGGAGACTCCACCTGTCCAACGGGGTAGAAGCGGGCGGGTCACCTGCGGGACGACACCCACGGCCACTCACCGTCCGTCCACGCGGGGTCTTCTTACAACGTGGAAAGATGGTTATAGAAAAACGGTAAGCGTAAAACGCAAAACAGCAAGATCTTATCTTCATCAAGAACCCGGTTGTGGAGAAACCGACGAGACACAACGGAACACACGAAGAGGGACCCGGCAGAAAACACCCTAACGTGGCGGTGACGGATGGTGGCCGATCGGACGGAGCATCAGGAGGGAGTTCCCCCCCCCCCATCTTCAAATATGTGTCTTCTTTTAAAGCTCTCCTGAAACAGACGCTTCCTACTTCGATGATTAAAAACAAACTAAAGCAAAGTGCCCCTGCTAGTTCAGAGAGCACGTTCCCGTCACTTTTGCTTTCGGGCTTGCGCCTCCCTAAAGCTTTGGTCTGGTGTCCAATTTACTGTTCCCACCGAACTCAATTTTATTTCTTAAGTGAAATGTCCTCACCCAAACCCACAGCAACAACAAAGCCACTACCAACGATCTTCTGCGTGCACACATCCCAGGAGCGGCCGTCTGCCTCTTCCCGGCCTCCGCCTTCCCAAACTGGGAAACGGGCTTGTTAGGAAGTGGGAAGCCAATGACTTGGGTCATCGTTGCTGGAAGCTGCCAGCTCCAGGCAAACTCACACTCCCTCCTCCTGCCCACCCCCCCCCCCCCCCGCCCAACCTGGCCCTTGGTCAGCAATTGGAGCTCTCCGAGGAAGGGACCCCATCCTCACCCAAGAGAGAGCTGAGGACCACAGCATCTTTACTGTCCCTCCTCTACAGGTGACGACACCGAGGCACAGGTCCAGGCTACTGCTCCAGGTCCCCGGGCGGGAAAGGACAGCACCCGGACGCCAGCACCTTCCCTGGACCCTGTGCCTGCACGGCCAGGAAGTAAGTGTGTGCAGAGTGAGTGTCACTCACACACAGTGGGCTCCATAGGTGTGCCTCGGGGACCAAAGCCACTGCTGTCTCCTGGAGGGGCCTCATTACCGCCCTGGGACAAGGTCCAAGGTCCCGCCCAGCCTTCTCCTCCTCTGCTGGGTATTGTCTCTCTTCTTCAAATGCAGACAACCAGCTGAGCACAGGACATTGTAAAGATCATGACATTTCCCTGGCCTCAGATACTCTCTCAGGGCTTCCTGGGATCAGGGTCACAACACTGGCTGGCATTTAAAAGAAGCCTCAGGAGTTTGTTTGTTTGTTTAAGGACTTAGCATTTATCTGGTGATTTCTGGCTCTTTCTCCTAGAACACAGTCGTTGAATAAGGAACCTCACAGTCCTTCCCAATGCGCCCGGGGGGGCTTCCCTGGGGTCGCAGGTGGGCGAGGAACTACAGTTTCCATCAGAGCCCAGAAGATTCTGGGAGCAGATAAATCTAGGAAAGCCTGGACTAATGGTGAAACCAGCTCACCAGGCCGGTCTACATCAGAGGATCTTAGAGCTGTTTGCTCATTTCCCTTGACATTCAATATTTGGTTATTCTTGCCAAAGAAATGGAACAGTGATCTAGATGGCTTCCAAAAGATGTTCCCTGGGGCACAGGAAAAAAATAACAGAACTTTCACTTTTGTTTATTTTTATATTCAAGAAAAGAATCATCTCCGTGCTACTTAACAGAAAACCTGGGCTGCTGTGCGTGCCCCCACCGCCCCTGCCCCGGTCCATGTCAGGGACACGGGGAGGTCCCCCCGAAGCCAGGACGGGGGAGGGGGGGCACGAGAGGGCCATCTGGGCCTGGGTCCCCTCCCCGGACAGAGCAGGATGAACCCTCGGAATCCCCGCGAGCCGTAGGCGGCCACGCAGACCTCCAAAATGAGGGTGAGGGCACTGCAGCTCCGTGAAGCCCAGGGGTGAGACCCCAAGGCCACCTGCACTTCAGAGAGGAGCCCCCGCTGTCTGCGGCGCCCCTGACCCGCCACAAGACGCAGGCGCACTTCGCTCACAGGTGCCCAGGTGACCGGGAGCTGGGTGCAAGCCCTCCAGGGCTTCGTGGTGACCCCCTCCACGAGAGAGGGCGGCCCCTGTGTCCCTGCCTTCGCCGGCCCCTTGCGGCCAGGCCCCAGGCTGCACAGCACCCCTGTCCCAAACACTGAGGCCGCCACACGGCCACACCACTTGGGGATGGGGGCGGCCACACTGCTGAGCCTCCTCGAGGAGACTGACGCCATCCCCCGACGAGTCCAAACCACAGGAGATTCTATTTTTGCCCCCGGTAGCCATGCGATGGTCAGGGAGCTGTTCTCATTTTGCTTCCTAATTGGAAGCCTCTAAATAAGCAACCAAAGGGACAGGACCAAGAGCAAACTTTAAAACAAAGCGCGACAGAAAAGCGGTTTGTCCGTCGACACGTGCCAGGGCTTGAGGGCAGAGCTACTGGGGACCCCGTCACACAGAAGGGCTCCCCTCCAGAAGCAACGGTGATTCCACTCTAGAAAAAGCCACCCCTCTTCCTGGTGCCCCTGTTGCCGCTGGGGGACAGTCCACCCACCCCCTCTCTGTGCCCCTCACCGCACAGACTCCCTTCCAGCCCAGCAGCTGTGGGCACCAGGACCAGTGGGCTGGGGGCACCGGGCACCGTGGCGGGGAGGCCGGGCCCTGCCAACCGCACCTGCCTGGGGCATCTCTCCCTGGAGCTTCCCGGGAGAAGCAGGGGCAAAGCTCTTCCCAAGATTTATCTAAAAACGACACACACGTACACACGCATGTGAAAGGGGAAACCACCAGACCCAGCAGCGTCACTGGTATTTTCTTCGCCAACGGCTGCCCCTTTCCAAACGCTCACCGCAGCCCACAGACTAGTCTAATTGGCTCAGAGCTTGGCCCCAATTTTTTTTTTAATTCAAATTTTTGTCTAAAGTTCCCTGCATCCTCCTTAGAGTTAAAAGGAAAAGGAAAAGGAAAAGAAAAAGAAAAAAAGGAAAAGGAAAAGGAAAAGAAAAAGAAAAAAAGGAAAAGGAAAAGGAAAAGAAAAAGAGAAAGAAAAAGCAAAAGCCAGGCCGCTTCCTGGAACAGCAGCCACCTGAGGCAAGACGGCAGGTGCCACCGTACGACCGAGGCCGCCGGGCCCCGAGAGCCGGCCCCACGCTTGCCGGGCCCCGCCGGAGTCGCTCTGAGGCGGGCCACTGCCTGCCCGTAACTGTTTCCCTGAGAACCACCCTCTCCCCAGCCCCTCTGTGGGCCCAGGTCACCCCAAGAGGCAGGCACGCTCTCCGCACACAAGAAGCAACCCTGGACGGCACCACGGAGGAGGAGCGCAGGGCAGGTGGCCGGGCCTGCAGAGTGAAGCCACCCCGGCAGGCGCCAAGCCATGCCTTCCAGGGCTTTCCCCCACGCGGTCTTCACAGACCCCCTCCAAGGTCGCTGGCCCCGCGATCCAGTGAGGAGGTAGAGGCCGGTGGAGATCAAGCGGCCAGGTGCCGCGGTCGGGCTGGGAGCACAGCCGTCTGGTCCGGAGCCCCCTCCCCACACCCGGCCCTGGCTCAGCAGACGGAACCCCAGAGCCCACCCAGCACCCAGCACCCACTTCTGTGGCTTGGGGCGCAGCAGGATCGCAGTCCACACGTGTGTGGAGCTCTCCACCCTCAGGCCCGTGTTCGGTGCACTGCTGTGATCGGTCCAGAGGTTGGCCTGACGGCCCGGGGCGGAACAGAGGGCTCGGGGCCCAGGTGCAGGCCGACCGGTCGGTCTGCGTGGCCATGAGACAGCGGTCACCTGAGTCCGCGGCAGACTCCCTGCCTGTGAGAGACACGCACGTGACCGGGCCACCTCGCGTGCCGGCTTGCTCACGGGTAACCCCGTTCGCCACTAGCGAACGAAGCTCGCGGGCGCCAGGCCACGCAGACAGCACGCACACCTTCCCTGCAGAAACCCACCGCGCCACGGAGACGCCAGCGACCGTAGCCCAAGACCTAGCTCGGGACGGACACAGGCTCGGGCCACGCCTCCTCGAGACCTCAGAAAGGAAAAGGCAGTCTTAGGAAGACCGCGTCCACCGCCCCAGAACTCTGGAAAAACGGAGACCTGGTGAATGGCCGCCAATTTTCACAGCGCGAAGGTAAACGGTTATTCTTCCAGTTAAGGAGCAACAGGTCCATTCCACAGCTGCCTCCGGCCCGCCCCTCGTGGCTGCTGCTGCGCGTGCGCCCGTCCCCAACACCGCTGTCCCCAAGGCCACCGAGAAGGTGCCAGGAAGAGGCGGGGATGAAGAGGCTCAAGTGTCATGGTTCGGTCGGTCTGATGGAACCGTGATGGGAGAGCAGACACACGGCAGAGTCACACGATAAAAAAAGTCAACGGCCTAAAACAAAAACAAGAAACACCAAACCACATAATCCTTGTAACCAAAGGCGTGGACGAAAGCAGGCTCGGGGCACAGTAGGGGAATGTCTGGGCATTCCGGAAGCAGACAAAGCTGGGATCCAATCCAGTCTTCCTGGCGGATTTGGCCGGTCCCCTGGACAAGCTGTGGCCTGTCACCGGCTGGCACGCCACCTGAGCGTCGCGGGGAACTAGAGAAGATGCTTCCAGAGCCTGACTCCTAGTAGGGACCCAGAAACACGACAGCCCTTCACCCCGGGAGACCGGGGCACCTCAAGTTCGAGCGTGGACACACGGCAAACCCCGGGGCCCAGCCACCCTCACCGTCAGGACCCTCTGTGAACCCGGCCACTAGAACGCACGAGTCCCGTGGGCTAAGGGGTCTGTGGGAGATGCCCTCAGGGCGTTCGGCCCCGCCACCATCCTCGCTCCGAACCCTGCTTGATCTCAAGCCCAACGAGCACACACGATGACCAACAGGGAGAGCGGGAGGGAGAGCAGAAACATCTGTCACGTTTGTCAAAGCCCTGAGATGACGGTTAAAGCGCACCGTCCAGAACGCAGCGGCGCGGGAACCCGCACACGTCACCCCCAGGGGCCGGAGGTGGCATCCACCATAACACAACATAACCTTTGGGAATTATTTCCATCCAATTACTAAGAGCCTCTCACAGACTTAACTGTCTCCACACAGACTTAACGATGAGTAACATCTCCTCCAAAACATACCATGTCAGGATCTTTGTCAAATATTTAAAAATTGGGACGGGGGGGGGGCGGTGGTGCCTGTCACCAGGAACAGTCCCCAAAAGTCAAGACATCGGTGATCAAATCCGTCCCTTTGAACAGCAGAAAGATGACTGTGGAGCAAAGCCGCTTTAGACGGGGGGCGCGGCGGGGCGCTGTACCTGGAGAGAAGGCGCGGTCGTTCCTCTGAACTTCAGTAAAGTACCCACGCGGTCCGGCCCCAGACAGACGCTCCGACCCCCCTGGTGCAGCGGGCACGGGGCTGCCGAAACAAGGACTCGCTCACTCGCTCACTCGCTCACTCGCTCACTTGGGGCCGCCCTCGCACGCGGGGCGATGAGATGGCAGTGCCCCGCAGTCACTTGGTGTTTAACAGCTAACGACCAGCGTTTACTTATTGGCTAAGTAACGTTCAGGAGTGCCCAGGTCAACAAAGGAGGATTCCCCGAGTGAGAAGAAGGGTCAAGGGGGGAATCACGGAGTGAGGTCTGTCTACACTGGCTGGCTCCCACTGACTTTACAGACCCCGAGCTGTTGTGAAGTCCATCTGGATGTCCGTTTGCCTGTGTGTCCAGCTGCCCTGCCCTGCTCGAGCTGGCTGCTAGCGGGTGTGTAACACGAGAGGGACACAGGAGACAAGCCAAACCAGTGCAGGGACACAGCTGAGGACAGAGCAGATGGGAAGGGAGGGAGGCCATCAGGGGGAGGAGGGATGGGGGGGAGAGGGAGAGAGAGAAAGGGAGATGGAGAGCGGGAGAGGTGGGGAGAGCAGGAGAGCAGGAGAGGGGGGAGGGAGAGGAGGAGAGGGGGAAAACAGGAGACGGAGGGGGCGGTGGGAGAGCGAGGGAGAGAGGGAGGGGGGAGAGCAGCAGGGGGGGGAGACGGGGGGGGGGGGAGTGGGTAACATTGCCTGCGGACTTCGTCAGTTGTGTTCTATGAATTTCTCCTGAATTCCATCAACGGACCCCATGGCACCTCCAAGGGAATGTCTGTTCCCTGGACAAACGAACCCCGCCTGGAACCGTTAGCGGGCCCGTCTGTGACACAGGACTTCTCTCGTGCCATCTTCCAAACAGCCCTGAGAAGGGTCATAAATTCGGCACCGCACTGACACCGCCCAGGCCACTCACTGTTGAAATATTCCCAGCACAAGCAGTCCTCTTTTTTATCCCAACCAGGAAACTCACAAGGATTAAGCCTTCTATTTTCAAACAACCGAATAAAGAACAGATCCTCAAGTCCTCGGTCTAGAGCCCTCCTCGGCGCCCACTCTGAGTGGCCAGTAGCCACAGGTGGCCACTTAAAATGAACTCAAATCCAATAAAACGTAAAATTCCGCTCCCCAGGCGCACCGGCCACGTCTGAGCGCTCCATCGCCACACAAGGCCGGTGGCAACCATGCCCGCCAGAGTAGCTGCGGGTCACCTCCACCATCTCGGAAAGTTCCGGATTAGAGGGCCCAGGAGGGTCCCCCCCTTCACAAAGCCATCTTTGTGTCCCCGTGTCTTTTCCTCTTCCTCCAAGTAAGCAGGAAAAAACACCGTCCCAAGCACAGCGGCCTGTGTCCTATAAATGTGAGTGAAGCTGGACCGAGCTTTCCGGCAGAAAGGGAACGAAAGCACATGAGTGGAGCAAGCACACCTCGGCCTCCCTGCGACGCCGGCAGCTGTGAAAACGCCCAGCCTTTACACCGGTTCTTACAGACTTTTTCCAGACTGCGTTTTTCTTGCTTTCTCCTTTTCCATGATCGCATATCGCTCGAAGGAGCGAGACGGAAAAGGCGAGAAGCCCATGACTCATTTTGCGCAGTCTATCCGAGTAAACCCATGCAGCTCTGGCGGGGGGGCGGGGGGGGGGGAGCCGGTGGCCACGGGGCCCTGGAGAACCCTCCCCGGGGGCAGGCGGGTCCCCACGTGCCTCTGTGTCCCCACGGCTGCTCCCCGACCTCCTCCCTCAGCCTCCGTAGAGAACAGACCTTCCGACAGGAGCCCCTTCAGGCAAGGGCCCCCACCTCCTCTACTCAGCAGCCGGAGGCACCGACTGGAGAAGGGGCACCCCCTCTCTCCCGTGTTCTTGCTCCGAAAAGTCAGTCTCTCCCTCCAGCCACTATCAGAAGTGGTAACAGGTTTTGTGGCGTATTTTTACAGTCGATGTGTTTCTCACTCCTATGGAATGTTCCTCCTGCCTTCTGGCCCAAATGTAACTGTCCTCTATCTGCTCTGAGAGTAACCACACGTCTCGGACGAGAGAAGCCCAGAGAACGACGCCAAGCCAGGCCTTCCACGCAGGCCCACGCTTCTGAACCCTGCGGAGGCCCTGTTTGCCTCGCTTTTCGTGAAACACACGTGAGAAAGATGTGACCGATGCCACGGTGCGACCACAACCGTGGCTGCTGAACAGAGTACGTGAACACGGTCTGTTCCTCCAACAGGAGACTGGCTCACCGTTAGTGTCCAAGAGGCTGTGCCTGGGACTGAGGCCACCCACCTTTTCCTTCTTAAAAATAAAATAAGTAAATAAATAAATACATAAATAAGGCCTCTGAGTCCACTGCCAGCACATCGTCACTGTGGAGTCTGGAGTAATCCTGCAGGCGGAAAGAAGGTTCCGTGCCACCAACAACTGGTAACGAGGCTCTGAGCAGACAGCTCACCAAACTGACCAGAAGACACCTGTGACGCCGTGGCCCTCAGTCTGTGGACGGAAGGAGGCTGTGACCCCTGCGGGACTCACACTGAAAATCCACGGTCTCCGTTCGAGTTGGAGAACGTTTTCTCCAAAGGAGCGCGCGGACCCTTTGCGGGGAACGGCGGGCGGTGGCCAGAGCCCAGGTGCCTGACTCGGCCAGAGGAGCCGTCAGGGGGAAGCTTCCAGGGTCCTCTGGGTGAGCCCGCTTCAGGGTCTGGGTGCAAGCGACGCCAGCAAATTCACGTGAGGCTCCAATCAGGACCCCTCATCCCACAGGCCCACCTCTGAGGCTCGGCAAGCCGAGGCGGGGGCAGAGAGTGAAGGCCCCCGCACGGGGTCCAGATCTGTGGGCAAGTCCGCTGTCCTCGTGCTAACTCACACCCGAGCTAGCAGGTCTGGGAAGGAGGGCTTCCCTCGCGGGAGGGACTCCCCGTGCTGGTCTGGCCCGAGGGCTCCAAGCATCTCAACCAGAATCTTCCCTTCTCTGGCTGTGCAGCGGAAGGAAGCAGGACACCCAGCGACATCTGGCATTGAGGGCCAGCCCCCTAACCCAGGCCTCAGGCCCCCCCAGAAGCCAGGACCCTCCTCTGGACCCTCCTCTACTCCTGCCTGACCTGAGGGTGGACAGGAGGCCTTTCAAATGAGCACCCCCTCTGGGGAAACTGTCAGAGGAAATCACCTAGAAATCACTCATTCTTAAGAAAGCAAAGTCACATTTTTCCTCCCACAAAGTGGCTCTCAGGTTGAATTCTTCCCCACCCGAGGGTCCTTGCTGGGCATCTGGGGCACAAGAACTTGTATGCCCACGAGGGAGAGAGGGGGAGCCCGAGGCAAGGAAGGGCCGCAGCGATCATCGCCCCACCGTCCTGAGTGGCACACCAGGACAGATGCGTGGGACGCCGGCCTCACGGCCGAGCCAGAGAAAGGACGGGGCTCCAGGGAAGCCGCCGGGCCTGGTGATTTGAGACACCTGCTTCTTGCTCTCAGTCTACACTAGCATATTCATTTTTGTCCCTGTCCAGTGCCTGGGTGAACTTTCGTTTCCTCTCCTCACTCGACCTGCCGTCTACGATGAAGGGAGGCAGGCGCTTTCAGCCTTTTGCAATAGTCCCCAAACATCTCTGGTGGGGCCCCGGCAGGAGACGCGCAGCCCAGCGGAGAGGTGGCCACTGGCTGCGGGCACAGCCAGCTGCTTTTCCACGGGCTTTCTCACTGCAGCTGTTTCGCTGTGTTCTCTTGAAACACTCCGGTCCTAAGGTTTCCAGTGCTTTTTTTTGGGGGGGGCGGGGGGACTCACAGTTGAGGAAACCAAGAGTTGAGGTGTCGCCTCAATTATCTGCTAATCAAGTGAAAATTTCAAGTCAGCCCGGAACCCCATCCAGGTTATGAAAAACAGCTCATCTGCAAACCGCGTCCCTCGGCAAGCAGCGTCCGTTCGTCATTCTTACAAAGGAGCTTCAGAAGCTGTGCCCTCTGCGTGGATGGCAGGGCACTGCGCTCACCCACGCCTCCTGGGCGGGCCCGGGGCCAGGACCTCTGGTCGGGGACGCCGGAAGCCCCTCGATGCCAAGGTCCCCTTGCCCTGGTGCCCCTGTCAATGCTCTGCATGGAGCACCCACTATGGATCCTGGTCTCTGTAAGCCGTGGCCGCCTCAGGCCCTCCCTCTCCCCCCTCCCTCCCCAGCCCCCCTCACGGGACACCGGGCACCAAGCTGGCAGACCCCCACCCAGCACCAACCTCGGAGGGCCAGTGCCTCAAACCCCCCTTCCCGGTGCTGACCTCAGACAAGGCGCTCAACCTGTGTTCTTGGACGTAAATGAAATGAAGGCGGCAAATGCACAAAGCGGGGCCCAGGAAGCCGTCAATCGGTGGCCTCGGGGTTGGGGGGAGGGAGCCCACGGCCAGCACCTGGTTCCAGAGGTTTTATCACCTGCCTCGAGGGTCGAACGAGATGCGCCGTGTGAACGCGGAGTGCATCCCGGCTGATGGCCCGGTGCTCCTTCATCACTAATAACGCAAACAGCAGGTTGACAGGCCGGGCCCAGCTTAATTCTCAAGGCTCCCGCAAGGCTCGGAGGGAATAACACGGCCTAGGTGAAAACACCCTAAAAACTCAGGGTGCAAAATAAACTGCTTAAATAGCAAATTAATTAATTAATCTGTTTAAACTTCTTCCTCCTTCAAAAGGCACGCTGGTTTAAAAGGAGATCCCGGTCTGAGTAAAAGTTTTCTGCAGGTGACGATGTTCCCCTTTGCCAGCTCCAGGAACACCGCCATTTTCCATTAAGAGGCCCCAGGAGTCAGGAGCCTGACCGCCACCGGGCTGTCCCCTCGTGCCCAGACACTGATGGTACCTGGCTCCTCCCCGGTTTAGTAGGGATTCGGAGTAACAGTCACTAATGTCTGTTTTCAGGCAGAAACAGGTTTTCTAAAGTTAGCAAGAAAAAGAAAGAAAGAAAGAAAGAAAGAAAGAAAGAAAGAAAGAAAGAAAGAAAGAAAGAAGAAAGAAGGAAAGAAAGAAAGAAAGAAAGAAGGAAAGAAAGAAAGAAAGAAAGGAAGGAAGGAAAGAAAGAAAGAAAGAAAGAAAGAAAGAAAAAGAAAAGAGGAAAGAAAAAACAGAAAGAAAGAAAGAAAGAAAGAAAGAAAGAAAGAAAGAAAGAAAGAAAGAAGGAAAGAAGGAGAGAGAGGATGAAAATGATCTGGGGCCAAGGTCTTCATGGGCCCAGCCCGAGGCCTACGGTGAGGCCCACACAGCCTGGGAATCCAGCACATTCCCCAGCGGGCCGAAGGCTGGGTAAGTGTTTCTCCAATCCAGACACACACGAGCGAGCAATCGATGTGAAGAGCACGGATCCTGCCACACTCATCCTTTCTCTCCCTTTTTTTTTTGGTTTTGCTATGTTCCCTAACTACCAGGACGGTAACCCAGCAGTGAGCTCACACGACGTGCTGCTGGTCTGCGGGTCGGTCTCTCCAGGAGGCAGCAGGTGCATCAGTAGCTGACGCGGAGGGTCCGTCCGGCAAACCTTTATCCTCGGTACACTTTCTGGACGATGACACGAACATCCCTTATTCCTTCTACACTGTTGGGTGGGGCCTGGTTCCTTGGTGCCCTGTGGGTCTGCGTCCCCTTTACCGGGGAGTCTGGGTCTCCCTGAAGGCCAGGTGTCCTCCCCAGGGCACTCAGAGCTGGGGTCAGGACAGCCCTCTCCTGCCCCTTTCTTCGTGGAAACCACTCTGCCGGAGCCCAGAAAACGGCAAAGGGCTCTCTCACTTCTTCTTTATCCCTCTTTGTATTTTTGCATAATAACACTATTTCTGCATGAATTATTTTCAAAGAAGAATGCCAAAATAAGTTCTACAAGTTTCCAGATTTGCAGGCAGGATACATAAGAAGTCGGTCTGGCTTTCAATCACGTCCAAATTATTTGCATATGTGCAGCCTAGTTTCATTTGGTTACTAAATTCTAGCCGTCCCTGGACAAACGGACCAATGAAACTTGCATTTCAAATGTAAATCTATTCGTACACGCACAGGCACACATACACACAAGTGCGCACACACAGGGAAATCTGTGCAGACAAATCCTTAGCAAACACTTTCCTGCAGCCCGCTGCCTAAACACATTTGGGAACGCAGCTGTCACTGTCCTCACGGGCCATGAATCCGAACGACGTTCGGGATGACCATGCAGGCAGCAAACAGAGAAATATCAGGTTACCAGCGTTGCACATAATGAACTGTAGGCAGACTCGGAGTTACGGTGACCTCCCCCACAGCTGAAATTATCCTTGCCGCTCTAGACGGCCTACGTGCGAGAATCAGCACACTTCAATAATTAGTTGATGATTCAAGGTCTCAGAGAATGCCACCGTTGAGTCTCGCTTCCGGAAACTGATGATGATGCATCTGGGTTCACAGGCACCCCAGCTCTTCCCCCAGGAAGTCACTTCTCGGAAGAAGTCCCCGATTCCGGCAGTCTTCCTAGCGTTTCCACTTCTTCCTACACTTAGAGGGACGTGTGGGAGAGCTTCGGCTCCCGTAGTGACTCTCGGGGACCGACCGTCGGATGTGGGCTGCTGGCCCGGAGCCACAGGTCACGGACTGTGACCAAGGACGCCGAGGTCCTCAGAGTCCCTGGCTGACTTGTCTGACACCTGCTCCCAGGCCCGGCAGGCCTGGGCCCCTCCCGCAGTCTTGTCCCTCACAGGTGTCCCTCACAGCCACGCGCTGACCGTGCTCTGACTTCACGGCCGTCAGCCCCCCCACCCCCCAAACACACACAAAAAACAAAACAAAAAAACATAATTTGGAAAAGATGCTCTTGATTTCAAACAAACCATCATATGCCTGCTCAACAGCAGGGCAGGCCACCTGGGGCAGGGTCCCCACGCTGCCCCAGCTGACGGCAGACCGAGACCCTCAGACAAGACACAGCCTGGCCCCAGCACTCAACTGGTTTAAATGGCAATGGGGGTGGGGCGGTGACAAGAGAGCAAAGTCAGGACCCTCAGCCTCCAGGTACCCCGGATGGTACGGGTGACCCTCACCTTGTCTCCCACCCAGCCCCACACTGCATGGGACTCTCCCATGAGAGAACCTTCTGGAAGGGGCTTCTGATATGCATGGGACGTTTGGGGGTGCATGAGGGGGGCCTGAACACCTTTCTCCTCCTGTTCCACCTGCCTAGGGAGCTAAGCACCCCAAGTCTGGTGTGACGGAGTGGCGGGGGCCACGGGGGCCGCGGACCTGGGCGCAGTGCTGGCTACTCTGCTCGAGCTCATCTTCAGGCCTCACACACTCCAGAGGCCACGCTGTCAGGAAGATCCTTCTCGGGCAGGGCCCACGCACACTTTGCCAGAAGGGTCTGCAAACCTGACACGAAGGAGGACAAGAGCCCTGGACGCACAGTCTAGCACCTAGGGTGGGCTCCGTGCCCCAGTGGCCGTCTTCCGCCGGGCGGTGTCTACACCCCAGACCCTCAGAGAAACACAAGGAAGGGGTTATATTTAGAAACAAGGCAGAGCCTGAGGCCCAGACAAGACAGCGGCCTCCCTGTGATGCCCTGGGGCCCCTGCTGGGACCAGACGGCCTTGGAGGTCACAGACAGACCAGCTGGAGGTCCCGGGGGCTGGGGAGAAAGACGCGTCCCTGGCACGTTCACGGCAGCCCCACACTCTCCTGGAAAACAGGGTGCTGCTGCTTCGTAGGCCCTCACAGCTCACCACGGATTCCAAGTATGGTCTTCTAAACGGTCGAAGGGCAACTCCTGTTTGAGAAAATGATTTCAGAAGTTCTACGTACTTGGATAAGTTACCAACAACCACACCTGGTCTTCCAAACACCACTGGGTGGGTTTCTCGCAAGTTCTCTTGTAGAACAATCAAAATGCAATAAGGCCATTGGAGTGTTTCCCCTGTTCTCCCTGGACCGGGGGCTTAGGAACCGTCACATCTCGCTCTGTCAAGGGGAGGACCTCCGCCCTTGGCTTCTGACGTCCCGCACACGCGGAACACACATGGCCCAGGAGCAAACACCCAGAGACGGCCCCTCGTCCGTCCACCGGGAAGTCAGGGCCACACAGCCAAGAGTGGGAAAAAAGCCAGAGACATCCTGCCCGGGCTGGATCCCAGCCACAGCCCCCAACCGTGAGACCCTGGGCACGGCGTCCACCCTCTCTGGGCCTCAGTTTCCTCATTGGGACACGGGTGATAAAAGTACCTACTCTTATAGGTGTGTTTTAAGGATCACGTAAGAATTTCACCAAGACGCTTAGCGCTGGGCTAGCATCCAGAGAGCAGCCCATGAACCCCGGCTATCGCTTCAGAGATGAGAGCTGAGAACCTGGAGGGGACGTCCGTACTCGGACCAGAAGGAGCCACAGACCCGGTTCTGCCTCCCTCACCGAGCTGGTTCCCTGGGGGCACAGGACAACCGTACAACGTGAGCAGCAGTCAAGCACAGATTTCCCCAACAAGAATTCAACAAGCCCATGCAGCTTTAAAGCAGCCCGGGGCTGAGACGACAGCCAAGATTCCTGGGTTTTCTGTTTCCGAAAGGTCTGCTGAGCAAAGTACGGACTCTACCTATCTCTCTGGAAGATCAGCTACCAACAGAAAGTAATGGTAAAGGAGAGATTTCTGGTTTACACGCGGCCACCATCCGTGGACGCTGTGGCCTCCCGTGAGGAAGGAGACCCGCTTCCAGCACAGGTCAGCGCTCCTGGAGCAGTGCCCGCAGGGCGCGCTGCACGAGGCCTCAGGGGCCCCGGGAGAGGCCACGGGGGCCGGCGGTCGGTCCCTGCGCCGACAGCGCCTGGACAGCGACCTGCCCCCAGGGCCCCCCGGCGCGGTGGAGCCCCTCACCGGGCGAAACGCAGATCCCCTTCTCTCCCTGCCCCAGCGCACGGGGGCCGGAGGATGTGGCAGACAGGCCACTGCTCGCCACGCGCTGAGGCTCAACGTTCTGAGACGACCCCGGACAGCAAGTCACTAGGCCACGCAGCACGGCGCCCCGCGGTTCCACCACAGGGCTCGGAAAACCCTGGACAAGCTCCGTAGAAGAGTTAATCGCGCTGAATCTGTACCTTACCTTCAGTCGAGCCTTTTGTTTAGGCCCCAGCAGCCCCTCCAGAGCCGGGTCTCCCGGGACAGTGAGCCCGGGACAGAGGAGGAAAGTCCAGCCGGGCCCCGCTGGTGCCCACTGATGAGGACTCTGTCGCCCCGCCCCGACATCTGGTTTCTATTTCATACCCGTGTTGTCACATTACATAACCGGCAGATGATACGCGGGATCACCACAGACTCCATCTCCAGACTCCCGGAGAACGCCCCAGAACCGGGTCTCCGTCGGGCGGTGAGTGCCCCCTGGAAGCCGCGGGGCCGAGCTTTAACTCCGCGCGCACAGCAAATGCCCGCGGAAGATGCGAGGCGGCCCTGCTCGGACCCGGGACCTCGCATGTAAACTGAGTTCCACTCCTAATCTCTTCTTCCCGTTCCACATGCAAATGTGAGGATGCCATAAATTATCTGTGGCCAGGGGTTGGTTTTCCAGACCTCGGCCTCGGAGATTGCGGGGAAGGGGAAGTGGCCGTCTGCTGGGCAACAGAGGATCCGAATGAGAAAGGGCCGGGAGCCCCCGCCAGCAAGGGGAGGGGTGGGGTCCACGGGGCGGGGGGAGAAGACACGCTTCTGGCATACGGAGCTCTGGCAAGCCACACTGGGGAGCAGACCCCCCGCGGCTGACACGAGAGGCAGCGAGGATTCCACGCGCACTCCAGGCCGTGGAGGTTGTGACGGCTGGCGTGCGAGCAAGGAGCCCCCTGACCCCGGGCTGCCATCTCCACCCGCCCGAGCCACCAGCTGGGCCAGGGTCAAGCACAAGGGTGCCAGGGGCACAGGGTATCTGCAAGGTCGCCTGGAGTGGCCCAGCAGCTGTGGCCAAGAAGGATCAGACCCCAGGGTGGAGGTCCCCCATCTGGCAGCACCTAAGAGGCTTCGTGCAGGGCAGAAATCAAACCACGAAGCCACAGAAAGTCTCCTCAGCTAAGTGGCCCAGGGCCATCACCAGCCTCCTGGCGAACCGTCCTGCACAAGGGGAAGTGAGAACGTAGAACCTTCTCTTACTGATACACAGCAGTGGCAAAGCCGACTTGATTGGTAAGAAGAAACCCGAGGGACCAGTGCACCTGGCGGTCTGGTCCGGGCAGAAGCCCCAGGGCTACCACACGTGGCCCAGGCCGCGTCCACGGCCCCCCACACAGAAGCCCTCAGATGTGGAAGGACAGCGGTGGTGTTCAGGGGACTTCAGACTTCCCTCTCCTCGCTGCTTCCAGGGGCAGCAGATGTGCGTGGAGGAAGAGCTATTTCAGGGGCAACACTTAGCAGGCAAGGGCCCGGTCCGGCCCCCCGGGAGTGCAAGGTCACAGAGGGCCTGTGGCTGGCGCCGGAGGAGGGCCTGGCTACTGACCAGCACGTTCCTTGAGCCCCGTGGGCAGAGGCTCAGAAGGCCAGGCCCAGGAAACGGCGTTGGGCAGCCACGCACAGGCAGGGCCATCTCTCTGCCCCCCGCGGCACGTGAAAGGGGACACGCAAAGAGAGGCCCCAGACAAAACGCAAGGCCTGTGACTCACCCTAACACCACAGAGCTGACAAGGTGCACGTGCGTAAGGAGCGCAGCCACGGAGGACATTATGGAGCCCCACGCGGCGACGGCCACGCCCCCAGCTAACTGGTAAGGGACTTCCGGAACAGGTCCTCTAAATGGATCCGAGTTTTCCTAACCTGGGGGAGGGTCCTACGTGGTGCACAGCCGGGCCGTCTTTTGCTCGTTGGGGTGATCTGGTTAGGGCAGTCGCAAAGGGAACAACAGAGAAGAGCCAACCTACGCCAGCAAGGGAGGCCGGCCAGGGTCTCCTGGGAGCCCCCGAAAACACGCCTTTCTCCAAAGCAGACACACGGGTGAAAAGCTCTTACTGGCCACCCGACTCACCGCCGCCCCACTGCAGGTCCGAACACACTGCCAAGGCCATGGCCACTGGCCACTCAAGAAAAGAAACCCTGTCTTTAACCTGCCTGAGCCCTATTATTGGGCCAACAGACTGTCCTACGTGAAGAAACGCCCATAAACGTTCCGTAGATTCCGACACTGTCCGTTGCAGGTAGGTCTGCTGAACGACGTGCGATTTCACTCAAAGCTCCTCGAACGTTACCAACTGTTTGCAGGTTCTGGTCTTAGGGACATCTCTGTCCAGGGGCAGTCAGACCAAAACAAAGGAAAGCCCCCCCAAAAGAAAATCAGTAAATGACCCTCTTCCCCTCGTGAACAGGGCCCCCAGGGAGCTTTGCAGGCCTGGAGGGCACGGGAGCACCTGTTCGAGCGTTGGGTCAACCGCAGACTCGTGCCTTATAACCACAGCGTGGGAAGACGGGACGGCCCGAAGCGGCTGAGGGGCCAGAGCAGCAAACCCCGCCCCAAGCGGCGTGCCCCGCCCTTCCCGTCCAGCTCCCCCTCCCAGGCTCTCCCCGGCCCTCCCCACGCCCGCCCCTCTGTCCCGCAGGGTCCTCCCCACTGACCGGGAGGGCCCAGGTCTGACCCCAGTGGCAGTGTCTGCGTGTTAGCTGGCGTGGCCACAGACACGCTCTTCCTCTCCGCTCCCGCCTCCTCCAGGTTCAGATTCATCATCTGATTCAGTAGAAGTCTGGCTCTGTCGGTTGCCAAGGCTGAAGGCCACACCTGTACCCACGATAAGGAGGATTGGCTGGAAAGCCCCTGGGGCAGCTCCTGGAAACTGGAGGACCCCCCCCCCCCGCCATACCTCTTTAGAAAAGCGGGCTCCGGGCACCTCAGGAGCCTGGGGGACCAGCATCAGCAAGCGTCCAAGGCCCGTGGACCGCTGGCCGGCCTGCCCGCCCGCCCACCTCCCGCAGCAGCTCCCCAGACACCGGCAGCCAGCAGACACGAAGGGAGCTCCTGCCCCAGCTCCGGTCTGGAGGATTCCCAGAGCGGAGCACTGCCGCTGGTGTCCCCACCCAAGACCACAATTCCTCCCTTGCGGTGGGGGGTGCACCCCCTATAAAAATAAAGACCGAAAAAAAGTTAATACATAAGCGAAGAGAGAAGAAGCCAGTGTCCGAGCCTTCCTTGAGGACGCTAGAGGAGACAGAGCCCACGGGCCAGGTCCCCAGGAAAAGGTGCCCCTGGGCACTGCCGGGAGCTGAGCCTGAGCAGGGCCACCAGGCAGCCTCAGGGCGTCGGGACAAAGGTGACAGTCACTGGCATCCACCTCCACTTGTCCTCAAACAGCCACTAAGGGAACGGGTGCCCGTCGGGTCGCATTACAAGCCAATCCCACCATCCTCCCTGCCAGGACGCCAGGGGGGTTCAGCCACGTTTACAAAAAAGCACGTGGCGCGGGATGGCTGTCTGGCCCCTGGCGCTTTCTGCCGGGTGGAGCGGCAGTAGTTCTGTTTCACAAAGAAGGAGACAGAATCTGCCGGGGCGTCGCAGCGCCGGGCCCCGCCCCGAGCTCCCTGCACTCCTGGGCGGCGGGGTGCCCGTTCTCCCGCTGGGCACCCCCACGGCATGCGAGCGAAAGACGACCGGACTCCTCGGCACGCTCGTTTCTACCATGTCGCAACGTCTGGCACCGGCCGAGCAGCGCGGCCCAGCCGGGCGGTGTGGGAGGTCAGGCGAGTGTCCACACGCGGCCCCGGCGGCAGGATGAAGTGTCCTCGGCCGGCGTCAGCTGTCCCGATCCACAGACACTCAACACCCGGCGTCTCGTTCTGCACGTCCGGGAAACGGAGAAGCCTGGGTGTCACCGGCAGGTGGACAATGACAGATTCGAGAAAGGAAGTGACACTGGACACCGAGGACTCCGTTGGAACACAGGCCCCAACCCACGCGTACAGGGAAGGGCTGTGTAATTCTCTCCAGGCGAGGGGCAGAGGGGAGCACCGCGGGGGAGGGCGGCCCGGCCCCGCCCAAATCACACGCACAGCTACACAAGTGACAGGACTGCTGTTCCCGTGTGAAGCAAACATTCAAGCGTATCCTTTAAACTTCACTGCACACAAAATTCCCGTGCTGAGACTTTCTAACAAGCCCCCAGCAGCTTCCCCCCCAGGGGGAGGCACCAGGGGACCGTGGGCAGGGCCAGCCACGCCCCACGGGCCCCTCCCGAGCCTAAAGAGCTCAGAAAGGACTACCTACGTGTTCCCCCAGAGTGGAGATCCCCCCAAGCATCCACGTGATGTGCTCACTGCTCAACACAAGTCCCAAGGAAAACTCCAAAGTCACGAAAATCATAAACAGATATTCTCAGCTTGGACGTGAGGGATCTTCGCGGTAAGATAAAATCATCACCACCAGTCAAAAGGCTCCAGACCCCGGCGCACGCTTGCTGCTGGCCTAACCGCGAGCAGGCTGCACCGTGGGCTGGGGCTGGACAGCAGACCCGCAGGCCAGCGTGAGCGGGGCCCGGAGAGGCTCCCTCTCACCTAAGCAGCCCCAGGGCCGTCACCGCGCCCTCTGCCCTGGGCTCCGAGTCCAGGAGGGGCCGACAAGAGACGCCACCATCCCTCCCCCGCGGGCAGGGAGGAGGCAAGCAAGCCCCTGTCTGCAGCCGGCACATGCCCCGCGTGGAACCTGCGTGGAACACGGCACAGTGCGTGCGTCTGCACCTGTGGTCACCGAGGGGTCAAACACAGGCACACGTACACACACAGGCACACATACGCGATTTTACATTCTGCCCTTCCTTCCTGGATTACTGAGGAGGCCAAGGCCAGATATCGAAATCCAGGAGTAAAAACTTCCCCGGTCTCCTCCATTCTAAAGCAAACGCTTGACTGTTATTTACAGTTTTGTTAAGAAAAATGACCCACTCTACTGCTACAGAGGAAAAATTCGTACTTTTCCTTGTGTCCAACTACATTAAAACTTTCACATCTGCCTTCTATAAAAATGAAAGCAGCCGCTGGGGCAAGGACCGCGACGTGTTTGCCAGCATGGCCCAAGGACGTGCCGATCCTCTTCCTGGGACAGTCCCTCGGGGCGCTCACCCCTCACTCAGCACCGCAGCACAGATGACACGAATCCGCGGCCTGTCCGTCTGCTCTGGCCCCACGCACGCCGCCTGGAGAAAGGGGCACAGGGCTTCAGCGGGAGGCAGGGCCCCTGGGCCAAGGCCCGGGCAGGTGGCCTTAGGCAAGCCGCGTCCCCTTGGGCTTCTTCGTCTGCAGAACAAAGCTGCTGACTTGGAGGACAGAGGCCCTCAGAGCCCGCCCGCAGGCGCTCTCTGCACCCCTGCGCTCCTAGCCGACGGGGCCGCGGGGCAAGCAGCCGGGAGGACTCATCCCAGGAAGACGCATCTGGTGGTGGCCTCGCCCAGCACACTGAGGGCGCCCACGGGCCGGGGGCTAAAGGAGGCTGGTGGTAAGAAATCCTCCGCCCAGCCTCGACCTGTGCGCACGGGAACGTGAGGGCAGGGAGGCTGGACGCCCTCCTACCGGCACACAGACGTGCTTACTTAGCAACGGGGTCTGGCTTCTGCCTGAACTCATGTTGTAATTTTAAATATACTGTTAACGGAAGAAGTGCTTCACAAGACCAGAGGACATAAATGTCCCCGCAGCAGCCAGCGTGCAAGGACGGGCTCAGGCAAAGCCCAAGACGCGATCGCACCCTGGGCGCGTCCTCTGACGGCAGAGAGCCGGGCGCTGAAGCAAGGAGCCACCCGGCCCTGCCTCGGCCCCGCTTCACGTCGGGGCGGGGCTGTTAGCACAGAGCTCTGACAGGCGGCATGGACCGTCACAAGCTATCCAGGGGCAGTGGCGGTTAGAAATTACCTGCGGTTTTGCACGTCACTTAGCGGATGTGGCTGCTCAGGCCTCAGCATCCCCTGTCCCCCAGATCTGCCAGCCTCTCCGCCTGAAATCAGGGGAGACAAGGTTGGTCTCCTGTGAAAACACGCGCCCTCAAAAGAAAGCCAGCTCACCGTGGTAAGAGAAGCCTCGGACTCCGGCAGTGCGGTGTCCAGCTCTTACAACCTCCTCTAAACACAGCTGAGGGGTCAGAAGGGCAAGGAAGCCCTCAGAAGGCAGGACCTCGAGGAGGCCGAGTCAGACAGGAAACGGCACGGAGCCCGGGGCCCATCCCGCGGCTGCCACGTGACTCGGCCACAGCTCGCTGGTCACGGTAAAGGCCACCTGGGCCAGGAGACCAAGGCGGGGGCTGAGCCAGAGGGGAGTGGACAGTGGACCCCCGTCGGGGAAGGTGGCGAACATCCCCGTGGAAGGGACACAGCCGTGCCCAGACCGGACACTGGCTGGGAGAGCAGATCAAGGAAGCAGCCGCCCCTGGGGGCCCCCGACCACGGATCAGCGGGCAGGGCTTTGGGGGAGACCCCGCCCAGCCCCAAGACCGGACAGACACCGCGGCAAATACGTCGTCAAGTGCATCCAAGGCGAGGCGGCCCGGGTCTGTGCTGCGCTAGCCCTAGGCAGACACAAACACACATCCCCTCCCCTGACGGGCACGCCATCAACCCCAAAAGAATGTCTGCAAAACATTACGAGGCATAAAGTCACAATCTAAAATCACAAAGCAGGGGAAAGGCCGGGAGTGGAAGCCAGGCCAGCACAGACTTTAGTTACAGGAAAATCTGATCTGGCCACAAAATACATCTCGACAGCAGGCGTGAAGAAACGAACGGGCTCATCCAGGGAGGAAGTGAGTGCCTGTCGGGGACCATTGCTCAGCAGCTGCACAGCCCTGGATCTTCTAATCGCTCTCTGTGCCTCAGTCTGCCCCCTGCCAAAGAGGGACAGTAAGAGCCACAACCTGCCCCCTGGAGTAAACGAGATTATGTGTCGCCCGTTATCACTAATATCAAAAGCGGTCAGGCCCTTCCGAAGATGAAATAAAAAACTGTTGAATCATTAAAAACTAAATGAGTGAATTGAATAACCAGCTGGCGAGGGCTGAAGAGAGAACTGGTGAACAGTCAAACAGCACGGAGGAAACAACCGGGAAGGAAAGACACAGGGTGAAGAGTACGCGGGGAGACGGAGGGCGGGGAGGCACCCTGACCGCGCTAATCCGAGGGCGGCAGCGGGAGAGAGGCGGCCAGCAGACGCACATGAGGGTCACGAACACTGTCAGAACAGGCCGAGAGCCCAGCCAGACGCTGAACCCCCCTGGGAGCCCCTGTGCTGGAGACGGTGCAGGACGGGCACACGAGCAGACAGACGGCGCAGCGAGGGACACGGAGGAGGTGTTTACCCGACGGTGCTGGGACAGCCGGGTAGCCACCGGGAAAAGACAGAACTAGATCCTAACCTAACACGTGCACCAAGGACCTAGCTGTAAAGAATGAACAAAACATGGGGGTTCCTCTTGATCAGGGGACAGAGGAAAGCTTTCTGACTGCA
Organism: Panthera onca; assembly: GCF_046562875.1. NCBI lineage: Eukaryota > Metazoa > Chordata > Mammalia > Carnivora > Felidae > Panthera > Panthera onca. The sequence goes on along the minus strand of NC_138346.1, from coordinate 2,280,702 downwards.
ACTCAACAGCCAGAAGCAGTTAAAGAAACAAAGAGAAAGAAAGAAAGAAAGAAAGAAAGAAAGAAAGAAAGAAAGAGAAAGAAAGAAAGAAAGAAAGAAAGAAAGAAAGAAAGAAAGAAAAAGAAAGAAAGAAAGAAAGAAAGAAAGAAAGAAAGAAAGAAGGAAATGGGGAGGGGGGGTGCTTTTACATGGCAAAGAAGCGCCATAAAGCATTTGAAAACACAGTTGACAAACTGGAGGAAAGTATTTGCAATAGATCTCACAGATAAAAACTAATATTCCTGATGTACAAAGAACTCTTAAAAATTGTGCGAATAATGACCAAGCTCCTGATAGAAAAAGAGGCCAAAGGCATAAAGACAGAAAAAGGCCCTCACACTGAGATTCCATTTCTTATCTGCCAGACTGGCAAAAAGAAACATTCTCTGCTCTGCAGAACGGTGTGGGAGCGGGCGCTCGGGCCTCACAGGTGGGAACACGGAAGCAAACTGGTCCAAGCTCTACACGGGCAAATTTGGCAAAGTCGAGCCCAACTGCATCTCTGCACATCTTCTGCAGGTGCAGCCCGTATACGAGCTGCTGAAGCGAGCTTTCTCCGTAGGTGAAGTCTGAAGACACAGGTCCCGCAGAGGATGGGACGTGGGCACGAGGTTATTCAAGTGCAGAACCTGCCAGCCACCCAAACTCGGGAGAGGGGCTCCGTGGAGGGATGGCTGGGCTTCCGGGACCTTCCGGGACCTGCTCTGGTGCGGAAAGACCGCGTGCCAGAGAGCCGCCTGTCTGATGTTCCTTTGGTGCGAGAGAGAATCCAAAATAAAGTACATGTATTTGCTTGACTGTCCAGAAGGCAAATCTGGAAAGCGAGGGCGGGGCTGGGGGCGGCCACAGGCCAGGCAGGGATACCACTGGTTTTAAGAACGTCACTCGTGTCTCATGCGCTCAAAAATAAAAGAAGTGAGATAAAGAAAGCATGAGGAGGGTAATAAAAGGGAATACAAATAGAAACAAATGAACCGAACCACATTTCAAGTGAGTAATACAACTGCACAGGGCAGGGGCCGGGGGGTAGGGCTGTCCCAAGCGGCGTTGGGACCCGGCATTCAGACTGCATTTGGACGATGTGCCCCAGACAAATCCTGAACTCCGGCTAGCGGGCTTCTTTCTGACAGAGGCCCAGATTAACAGTTTCTGAGCCAATAAGTAAATGCATTACAGAAACCGGAAGCCCAGTTTCCCACCGTGGGAGGAGGGTGACCATCGAAGAGAGGGGGTGGTCCGTCGACCCCGTGAGGCTGGACGGGAATTAGAAGTACCAGGGTGAGCTCTGCAGTTTACGTGTATATGCGGAACGAGATGGGGGGGGCGGGGCGTGTGCCCACGGACACGCGTGCATCTCCCCACTCCACCTGCCCACGGCACGTGGAAACAGCAGACGCACCAGCACGCACACCGGGCTTTCTACATACTGGGTCCTGAGAGAAAGCAGCACGCTTCCTTGGAGGAAGGGCCGACTCCAGGGGCGCGGCAGGGAAGGCACACACAGGGAGGCCAGACTACCTTCCCATATCAGAAAGAAAGAGAAGGGGTGGGGGCACCAGATCACGGGGGACCTGCCAGAGGAGCCAGCACCAAGGGGCTCCCGGGGGCCAAAAGAGGACACTCTGGGCACCAAACTAAATCATGATAGCAAAGGACTACAGCCCAGTTAATGAAATAAGAACCCATGACTCCAAACTAATATAAAGAAACAAATAAATCAGGAAGGAAGGAAACCTTTTCTCTAGAGGAGGAAGCCAACCACCGCGTGTAATGAGAATGACCGCACTAGAAGACCACCTCTCAGCCGCCATCGTCACCAGAACGGATGCAGGTAAGAATCAGCCATGGCTGCTGGGAAGCTAGGGGCCACCACTGTCACAGCAACGGAGTCACCCACGGCTGCTGAAGCTGGGGGCACCACTGTCCATCACGGTAACAGACGCAGGCAAGAACCCTCTATGGCTGCTGAAGCCACAGGTGAGTGCTCTGGAAACAACAGGGTATCAGCACGGTTGCAGAGTATCTCACACGAGATACTCATCAACTATAAAGGGAAGCAGAGGGGCGTCTGGGTGGCTCAGGCGGCTAAGTGGCCGAAGGTTGATTTCAGCTCAGGTCATGACCTCACGGTTCCTGAGCTCGAGCCCCAAGTCGGGCTCTGTGCTGACGGTGCGGAACCTGCTTGGGGTTGTCTCCCTCTCTCTCTGCCCCTCTCCTACTTGCTCTTTATCTCTCTCAAAGTAAATAAAATTAAACTTAAAAAAAAAGGGGGGGGGGGGGGAAGTATAGTAACTTTACAGGGCAGAAGCCCGGTGCCACCACCGTAACCAAGCGGTCAGGGCCAGCACCCCCAGAAATGGGACCTCTGGGCAGCTGGAACCTCACACGGGATGTGCAGAGAACAGAGCATCAGTGAGCAGGGCCCTGAACCGTCCTCTAAAGTAGTTCTGTTTAAAAAAATCATTAAAACATACGGTGTGGTTTCACTTATATACACAGCTCAAAACCTTACAAAACGAAACTCATACTGTTGAGGAACGTGCTCACGTGTATTTCTTTAAGCCAAGGAATGACAAGCACAAACGCGAACGCTCTGAGAAGGGCCTCTGTCTCCCGGAGCGGAGCAGGGACACTGGAAAGATGCCCACAGGGTCTAGGTACATGTATTCATTACGAGGTAAAATATTTCACGATTAAATTCAGAATAAACGTGTGGGAAAAAAAGAGGACGACAAAGCGGGCCAGGAGAATGATAAAGCATCACAAAAACTAAATGTGGATTGAACTGCCCAGAGCAGAGCGCTGAGCGCCCCCAGCGCTGATGAGGACACAGCCGAGTCCCGCCCAACGTGCTGACGAGGAGACAGGAAACGTAATCTGCGAGGCTTCCGTCAGCCAGAAGTCTGGAACTTAAGAGCGTCGAAACCATCAACGTGGTTCTTGAACGTTTCTACGAATGAATGGCAAATACAAAATAGATGGATTGTAGTGAGTTTCTTTACGGAGTCTTTTCGGCTTTTGTGCCCATCTATATTGGTTTTCCTCACCCTAAAGAAATTGCCGGCATCTGAAACGATACTGACAGATGTGTTAAGGCCCCTGTCGCTGTTAGCGCCTCTAGACTTTCCCGGCCTTGGGGAAGCTTATTTCCGCTTCCCAATGATCCCTCACCTACTCATAGGAACTATGTGTTTCCTCCCAATTTACAGATTTCTTAACTAAATTATGAAAATGATTTACCTAACCTTCTTCTTGAACATTCTCCTGTACTTACATGAACGTGGTAGTTCCCACTGAACGATGACACTTCTGCCCCGACACTCCTGGTGACAAACAACTACAGAATGTGCTCTCACGCTCTTTCCCCCAACGTTCCGTTCAGCGCTTTTATCTCTGTTTGTAAGTAAAATTTGCTGATAATTTTTGTTTTTTTGTTGTTTCCTACAGGTTCTACAATGAGGGCACTTTCACCCCACAAAGTTAGTTAACACTTTTTGAGGGTTGGAAGCCAGGAGAACGGACGCCACGCCAACTTGAGAAAACGCGGAGCGCTCCCTAAAGGAGTAGGCACTTTTATGACACATCCAGTCCCAAGCCCACACCAGTCCCCCGTTGCATTCAGTCGAGACAATGGATAGTACGGATGCTCTGGCACACTTCCGAGGGCAGCGAGCTACCTTTCCAGCTAAATGCCGAGAACCCTTCCTTCCAGGTGACCTTGCCTCCTGCTCCCGCAGAAGCCTGACTGCTCGCACTGTGCCCAGGCCCCTTCCGTGTGGCAGCCCACGGGACCCGCCTCCTCGCCGCTGACGGACCTGTGCCCTAGGCCAAACGGCCCCGCGAGCCTCCGGCCCCCTTCCGTTGGGACAGGTGCAGGCCACGGAGGCTGCACTTGAAGTTTCCAAGAACAGTGTGAATTCTCACTTTTACGGCAACAATGAAAGCGTTCATTTATTGAGACTGTTTCTACCCAAATTTCCCATTGGATGTAGTTCTTCTTTGGTCTTGGATTTCTCTTGGCTCTTCCGGTTTGTTTTCTTTGTTACTCGACACTTTTAACATTGCCATCATTTATTTTTAGCATTTGCCTGACAGTTTGGGGTCAGAAGAAGTGTCCTAAAGGTCCGTACTAGTCTACGGTCTTTCCTAAAGTCTGGGTATTTGCAGACTGACAAACGTTAAGTGAGACCAAAAATTCTAGCATATTCATTCTTCACCAGCTACAATTTATTTACACAAGTCATAATGATTTATAATTAAATGTAACATAAATACAGCGTGTACATAAAAAACTCAATTGTTTTAAACAACTTTAACTCCCACTCAGCGGTGTCCGTGGGCTGGAGGGGGCTCAGCGTGTGGCTCATCCTTGAGCCTGCCTGCCCACCAAGGCGGAGCCATGAGGCCCAACCTCCCCCGGGCCCCGCCCCCAAGCAGGTACACCCCCTCCCCCATAAGACTGACCCTTCCCCATGACAGCACATCCCTCCTCCTCAGGGCCTGAGGGTCAGAACACCAGGGATAAAGTGATTTTAAGTGCTTTTAAAATATAGATGCCTATCAACACTAGAGGGCTTGGAACAGCAGTTCTCATAATTTTTAGTCTCGGGGCCCCTCTACCCTCTTGAAGATTACTGAAGACACGGGGCCCCTCGGTGGCTCAGTGGTTAGGCAACCGACTTGATTTCAGTTCAGGTGCTGATCTCAGGATCTGTGAGCTCGAGCCCCGCATCAGGCTCCGCGCTGACAGCAGAGCTTGGTTGGAATTCTCTCTCCTTCTCTCTCTCTCTCTCTCAAAATAAATAAAAGACATTTTAAAAAAGCTTTAAAAACAATTCCTGGGGACCCCAGAGGGCGTTGCTTAGGTGGCTATACCTATCAGCAGTTGCCATATTACTCGTTAAAACTGAGATTTTTTTTTTAAATGTTTACTTAGTTCATTTGAAAATAATAGTGTCACTGAACGTTAACATAAATTACCTATTTTTATGCAAACACAAGTACCTTTTCCAAAAACACAAAACGATTAGTGAGCAGGGTGGTGCTGTTTCCGTCTGTAAGCATCTGTGGGGTCTGGTTCAGGCCGTTAGTGGGACTGTCACACCTGCTTTGGTGCGCCGTCCAACGGGACAGGTTGTTCAGGCAGAAGAGACAAAGGTGGCCCAGCTCACAGGGACGCGGCCGGAGGGGGAGCGGGGTCCCGGGCTGCAGGGCCTGCGGGCTTTCTGGATCAGTAGCACCAGGGTCCCGGGCCGGGACATTCAGTCACCTGCAGGGCGGCCGTGACCCTGGCCAGCGAGCTCCGGGGACCCAGCAGCATCGGGGCAGCACCACGAGGGCTCCTGACCCCGCCCAAGTCTGCGACATCAGGACCTGGTCACGTGGAAAGGCCCAAGCCCTCCCCAATGTTGACACGTGTCATTAGACAACGGGGGGGGGGGGGGGGTGCACGGGCTCCCAAATTCCCATTTCCACTTAAGAGCCAGAATGTCACTGCCGGCCACACACACCGTCAGCTGTTTTCCTTAAAGGGACAGCCTAGCGCCATCTTGAAGAAAGTGTCTGGCAAGTGCCCAGGCGTGAACACCCACAGGTCACCTGTCAGTTACCCCTTGGAGCACAGTCGGTGTCCGCGGAAGAAGCGTGCATTGGGCGGGCCGAGGACGCCAGCCCGTCCCACCTGGGCACAGGGCGCACTCGAAGACGCGTACCTCCAGGGCGGAGACGTAAATACCTCATGAAAGGAATAACCGCCCCGCCTCATCAAGAACATTCCCAGGTGAAAGTGGCTGGGTCCGTGCGCGTGCCAGGCAGCGTGGCCCGAGGCCTCTGTGGCACCGCAGCCCTGTCCGCCGCCCGCCACCAGGACAGGCTCGGTCAGCTCGGCGAGAAGGCTGCATCTCGTCCTCTGACCAATACAGCTCAGGCCACCTGACGTGCCCCGGGGACCCCAGGGGCCCAGCGGCCACACCTCGAGCGCGGTTCATTTAGCACAGAAGTACAATAAAGCATAACACACTCCACAAAGGTAAAGACCGGGATCCCCGAGCGAGGTGAAAAGAGGATGACACCGGCTAAAGTAAAAGGTTACGTGGAAAAGAAAACGGGGTGGTCACGGCTTACTACCCGGAGGGGAGGCCAGGTCAAGATCAGGCTGATGTCTGTCTCCACAACCTTGTTCAACAGAGCCACCAGGCCCAGCGCAAGCTCTCGAGCACAGTCTGCAGCCCGGCCCTGCGCTCCGTCCTGCCCGAGAGGCGCTCCCCGGCCTGGACACGCCCACACAGGTCACCTCACGGACAGGTGGCCCTGCTGTCACTCACGCTCCTCCCTGGAGTTAAATTACGCCGAGCACCCAGGCGTGTACTGTGAAAACTGAGACGTCACCGTCCTGGTCGAAGCCCCTCAGAGCCATCAGCGAACTGCTTCTTCCCCCGAACAAGCTCTTACTTCCCACCCCGCTTCACCGTCACCAGCGACACCTGAAATCACACGAGGTTCAGAGGCGGGAAACCGTGACGCTTAAGAGCACAAACCGCCTGGCAGAGTTCCTTGGGCAGACGACGTCCTTCCTCAGTGCCTCAGTTTTCTCACCTGGAAAATGGGGATACCGTAGGGATCATGAGCCCACTCCTGGGCCGTCACAAGAATTAAATCCGCAAACGCGTAGAGGGCACGTAGAAAAAGCGTCAGTTACAGCACAGACTCACTCAACGTTAGCTATTTTTACCATTACACAGTTATTTACTTGCCTACTGTGTGACGTTCCCAGGAGCGCAGGTGACACCGGGCGGGACTTGCCCCGTGTGGTTCACCAGCAGAGCCTGGTGCTTAGGACAGCCGGGCACACAAGACAGGCTCGATCAGTGTCCCTCGATCAAAGGAGTGAGGTGGGGACAGCAGCAGCAGCAGAGGAAGGCTCTGGGACATTCCTGGACTTTCCCTCTGCCCTGGTGCGGGGCCGCCCCACTCCAGCAGCCGGGCCGGTCTCCTGACCCCATCCCCCACAGCCCCACACCTGGGACGGACAGACTCCCGCGGACGTCTCCTCTCCGTCTCTCAGGAAGGAACCCTGAGACCAGCTGCTGCCGGGCATCGGAGCGGAATCCTCACGCACAGCCGGGGGCCGCACGGCCGCTCACATCTGAGGGGTGGCCTGGTGACATGTGTCACTCGCGTGTGTCCCAACGGTGCTATTTGTGAGCCTTTATCCCGATAAAACGAGAATAATAAAAGCAATCAGCCACAAATGCCAAGATGGAGGTCTAAGAACGTCCCACCGCAGTGTATTTACTACAGTCTAAAACCCTGAGGTCCCTCTAGTAGAGGACCTTTAAGTACTGAAATAGCACGCAGCCATCCCCACGCCTGCTTGGTTCCACGGCACACACGGCAGGGTGTGGGTACAGGTGTGCATGTGCGCACAGATGCCCAGGTGGAGAATCGAGACGCAATTTAACGCGAGTCTTCTCAGAACTGTCCCCCCAGCCACCCGTAGGCCACTGGGGCCAGAAGGGTGTTTTCTTTTCTTTCCTGTATCTTTCGGCCTTGTCCGAATATGAGACTACCTTAACTTTTAAAATCAGGGGGAGGGACGTATCTTCCCATTTATTGAATAAACCGTTTCCACAAACACAAAATCAACGACTGGCCCCCTGAAAGTCTGGTCTGCGCAAGAACCACTTCTGAGTGCTGGCCTCGGACCTCTCTCGCGGGTTCCTCCCGAGCCCGGGACTGGAGAAGCAGGCAGGCCCGGGGACAGCGCTACAGGAAACCGGGTATTTGAGGAATATCTCCAAGCACAAGTAAGAAGATTCTAAATTTCGAACCCCAACCAGCCGTGCAAAGGCAAAACCCCAACCACGACGAGCCGAAAGAAACGCGGCCCGGAGGCGTCCCACGAGAAATGTGCCTCCGCCACCACCCATCGCTGTGGCCCCAACACGGAGGTCCCACACCACACGCTCCGCGAGACAGAAACGCTGCTAACAGAGCGAAAACTCAAAGCAAGAGGACAGAGCCACCTGGGTCTTTAAGTAGTTGCCACTAAATACAGAGCAGTGGTGCTTGAACACGTTGAAATAGAAGAAATAAATCCTGTAAAGCCCACTGTCATTGTGTATTTGCCCTGGCAGGTGCTGGGCAAAACCCAGGCGTCTGCGTGTGCCAGAGGCAGCTTCCGACTCACCAACGTTTGTAACGGCATTATTCAAAACAGCCAAAGAGTGCAGACAACCCACAAGTCCATCAATGGCGAAACGGACGACACGTGGTCACCCACACAATGGAGTATTATCCGGCCTTAAAAAGAAAGGAAATTCTGACATCTGCTACATCATGGATGACCTTGAAAATGCTATGTCAAGAGACACACAAGGACAAAAATTTTCTGATTCCACCTGTGGGACCCCAAGAATAGACAAACTCATAGAGGCAGAAAGAATCCAGAGGTTTCTCGAGGCTGGGGGTGCAGGGCTGGGGAGTTAGTGTTTAGTGGGCACAGAGTTTCTGTTTGGGAAGATGAGAAAGTTCTGGGGACGGATAATAACACGGATTATACAACACTGTTTACGTACTCAGTGCCCCCGAACCATACACTTAAACATACCTAAAATGCTCAATTTTATGTTGTTTGTATTTCACAACAACAGAAGCACCGTGAACAGAGAAATTAGAAAGCCTGTCAGTCATCCCCGTGTCAGCAGAGAGGAAGGGACTGCTTTATTAAGTAAGCGATACAGAACAAGCTTCAAGAAGTAACAAATGAAAAGAGCAACCAGTTGAGAAAAATCGACAGAAGGCAGCGTTCCTTAAAACCTGCATGGTTTGCTCAGGGGCTCCTGGGCCTCTCCACCGAGCACCCCCCGCAGCTTGCTCGCGCTCCGTCCCCAGGGCACCACGAGCACGACACCCGAGGACTCTCCCAACGGCGACGCGGGGCAGGTGAGCGGTCCGCACACCAGCCCCCATCACACAGAAGACACCCCCCCCTACAATGTTCCTAAAGAGAAGCCAACTCAAACCCACAGACTCCACCTTCTCAAGCCCTGTGAGTTCAAACGCAAGACACAAAGAACAAGGGAGACCACATCACTCGCTCATGGTTCCTAGCAATCTGCACCTGTTTCTGGAAAACACCACGCTTTGACTAGAGCCATAACGATTCACTAACGGCCTCCCTGAGCAAATGTTTCAGACTTTCCGACACGCAGAGCCCCAAGGCAGCGGCAGGAGCTGCAGGCTGGCCCAGTGCTGGCTCTGCCCTCACCAGCCGCCGGTTTCTTCAAGCACAGGGCTTAGCCTCACCGTCCCTGCCTGGAACAGAGGACAGAGGTAGCGCCCGTCCCACTGAGATGAGCTCCTGGCATGAATGAAGCGAGCTTAGCCCTCGGACGCATCCTCTCCTTCCCGAGGGAACAGGGGATACAGCAGAGATGCGGGGTGGCCCTCCCTCCCATCCTGCGCTACAATAGACAGAATACACCCCGGGTCCAAGACACCTGCTCTCCGGCCGCTCTGCGGAGCCCGGTCCTCAGCGAGCAAGGCTCGGATCGTGGCTGCTCAACTAGAATAGAGCAGACTCCTCTCAGTTTTACACAGAAGTTAATATTATCAACACCTCTGATGTTTGTCGTTTATGACTCTTCCTTAAAATTCTGATCCTGACCACAGCTTGTGTGCCCAGGCTAAAAACAAGCAGAAACCAAAGACCCCGGAAGCAGTCAGCTCAGCTCCCTGGCCGGATGTGGACTCGGTCTTGGGGGGTGCCGTTCCGTCTATGGGCGCTGGAACAACACCCCAAAGCACGCCCTGTGCCCTGCGGGGACCCAAAGCAACCCCATGGCCAAGTTCAAGGGCACGGCCAAGGCCCAGCCAGTTCCTTCCTGACCCTAGCGAGCATCCCGGGATGGCCAGCTGCACACTGCCTGATACGGCGTGGCGGCTGCCGGCCGCCCCGCGGGCCACACGGCCGTCGTTTCTCCCCCGAAGGTCCGTGGAGGCCCGGCCCAGACCCCATCCACAAGGCCCTCGCTACGCGTCCCTCACCATCTGCCAGCTGCTGCCTCCTGGAGCCATCCTCTCACGTGCCCAGTGGGAAAGCGGGCTCCTCGCAAACACCCTGGAAGCCAGGGTTTTGCGTCACCCACCTGTGGCAGGGCTCCATCACCCCTGGCCGGCTGCCCAAACCACCCATGAGAAAACCTGAGGCAAGTTCTTTCTCCCCATAACCCAGGAGGAGCCGTGACGCAGGGGCGTTCTGTTCAGTTCCGGCCACCGCACGCTGACCCGTAAACTGAGGGCCGTGGGGACAGCAGTTACTTGTCTGTGACCCGGGCAGAGCCTGCGAAGGGCCTCAGATGGAAAGGCCTCCACCGAGGCGGGTCAGGCTGCAGGCTGCCCGGCGGCTCTCTGGAGCTGTTCTGTGCTGCTGACGGAGTGGGACAGAGTGTCGCGGGAAGCCTGAGGGCCCCACAGGCAAGGGGTGGGCCGCACGGCCTCGGGGCCCACCTCGGTCCCAGAGGGGCCGAGACAACGTTCTGAAACCGCCCACGCAGGGCCTCTCTAAAGGTCACAGGAGACCTGCTGGAAGAAGGCAAAGGTCCCCCGCGAAGGGGACACGGGAAGCGGGAGGAGGACACACGGACCTCCCAGTAAACAGAGCACATCTGTGCAGCGCGCCCGCCAGCTCAGCGTCCTGGAGGAGGGCTCCTCCCAGAACACAACGGATCGAGCCGGGCGGGCGGGCCGGGGGTCAGGAGCCTGGTGTTTACGTCCGATCCAGACAGCGGAGGGTTTATGACGACGTTTACTGACGCAAGAGCGCCCCGCTGCCGCTCGCCAGAAATTAATCAGGGGAAGAGGAATTCTTTTTAAGAAACCACTTGGCGGCCACTGCCCCGCCTGAAAGGCCGAGTGTAAGCTGAGCTCCTCCTCTGGGCCCGGGCCGCCAGGGAGCAGCAGCACACCCGGGACTCACGGGCCACGGGCCCGGGGCTCAGGCAGGGCACACGCGCCGGGGAAACGAGGGCCCCAGGCCCCCCAGATCGGGGGTGAAGGGTCCGGTTGCGGGGCCCGCCCCCCGCCCCACACCATTCACCACAGCTCCCCAAACAGAAGCCAGGGGCGCGCACCTGCCCTCTCCGGGCCCAGGCCACTCCGGAAGGCCTCACTGTGACGGTCTGAGTGGACCCCGGCCAGCTGGCCAGGCCCTGCGGAGACTTTCCCGTTGGAATAATGGGGGCCCCCAAGCTCTGCCATCTGTTGGTAAAATCCCTTTCGTAAGAGTCCTGCTTTATCATCAGTCACCAAAGGGCAAAACCGTACAACACACAGGTCTGATCCTCGTCCATCACGTGGGTTCAGCAGAGCCTCCCCGCGGGCCGGGCCGGGCCGTGTACCCAGAGCGGCAGGCTTCTCTCTCTCTCCGGCCGTGCCCTCTGCACCCCTGCACTCACAGGGCTCCCTGCTCACTCCCCCACCCCCGCCCCCGCCCCTGCACAGCCTGTGCCCGGAGCAGCCAGCCGCCGCGGGTGGAGACCATTCGGCAAGGTCATGGGCTGGGGGAGGGTGGCTGACACGTGCAAACACCCCTCCTCAAATCTGCTTCCTGAAATGATGTCAGAGTCATCCTGAAATCTCAAGCATGGGAACACCTTCAAACAAGGTATTAACATTTGTCAGAAAGGGCAGGAGTCTGACAGCACCGACAAAGTTGAAACTTGCCAGATGCTCTGGGGCTGGTTCTGGGATTTGGGAGGTTCTGGATTCCCGTAAGAATGACAGCAGCGGACATCCTGGGCACGACCGGGCCCTGGCGACGTGCCCGCCTCACGCAACCCTCCCAACATCAATCGGTGAAGCCTCTCGTGTCCTGGGTTTTCAGAGAAGGAGACCCAGCCCAGAGGGAGGGTCTCTGAGCCCCGGGGGAGGGGCCAGGGGCGGAGGCTGGGCAGTCCACCTGCAGAGGCGGCATGTGATGAGCAAAGGGGGGAAAACTCAGGCAGGGCACTGTGAGTGGTCCTGACTCTGGCCCCGTGCCCCCACCTGTCAACCTGCACACCGACGGCCTTGCTCCACGGCGCTGGCTGTGAGGAGGTCACTGAGAAGGGGCAGTGGCAGCTACGGGACAGGCGCTCATGTCATGCCGAGATCTGCCGGAGTGTCACCGTCTGGCTCAGAAAGGACGCGCACAGGACCATCGCCCCGCGGCACCGCGGTCAAGCGGGCACTGCCTCCGCCGTCGCTAACTAACGACCCACTAACTCCTAGCTACTCGAGAGAGGCCCCCAGGTCACGATGTCATGGGGGCCGCACCCACCACCACGGACACTGGCAGGGGAGCAAGGGAGGCAGGACTGGCGCAGGCTGCGGCTCCCCGGGCCACAGGTGGGAGCTCAGCTGCAGGGGTGACTATTCCCTGGACTGAGGCCCCCCAAGACACCGCGAGGAGGGGGCAGGTCCCGGGCCCGTGCTCCAAAGGGCCCCTGAGTCTGAGAGGAGGCGCCAGGAACGATTTCCAGCGCAGCGAGTGACAGCCGCTGATCCTGCCTAGTCACAAAGGCCTGACCGAGGACTCCGGTGAGCCCTGCCAGCTGCCGGAGACAGGCCTCAGCGCCCGCCCCCAGCATCCAGGGCCGCAGAAGGCACCGGGCAGGAGGGCATCTAAGCAGCCATGCCTGAGTCCTGCCTCCGTGACCACCGTCCCCTCCCACCACTCCGGCGTCTACTCTCCATCGGCAAGGGAGACAGACCGCCACGAACCCTGCGGAGCGCCAAGTGTTTACAAGTCAGCCAGACTCCACGCTGTGTGTGTTTTGTTATCTCGAAGGAGGATGCACATTCCGGAAACCATCTTACAGCAGCGCTGAGATGGTCTTCTGGTCATAAGGCCTCACCTCCTGCGGGGAGAAGAAAAGGCTGGCTTCCTTAAAAGTAAGCAATCTGTAATTCCACTTGAAAGTGAAATTGTACTTATTTTTAAACGATTTGAATTAGTGTTTACGTGAACATAACGTACTTCCAAACGCAACAGACCAAGCATGGTATTTATGACCTAACCATGTCATGTGAAACGCACGAGTTACAAAACAGAAAAGGTAAATTTTAATGCGGAAAAAGAGTCCCCCCCAAAGCCCCCCCCAACTAAAAAAATCATTGAAAAGGAGAAGCTGTGTTACCCTCCGACCCCCCAGGATAAAAATGTGCCAGCCTCTGGCTTACTTCCAACCTTCTGGCCTTGGCTTCCACTCGAACATGAGGATCATGGAATCTCGGGGGAAGGGGAAGAACGAAGACACCATTGAATACAGCCCCCCGCCCCCAAAGCATGATGAACATGAGGCCAAGAGAGACGTGGGGACACACTCGAGCTCTGCCCTGTCCGGAGGGAAACCCGATGCCGGCACAGTCATGACACGGAAGGCTCGAGAAGCAAAGGCGTATAAATTCTTCCCCGGACCAAATCCACAATGAGCTCTGCATCTGTATTGTGGGAAAAAACACAACTTGGTAAAACCAAGGCGGGAGGGGGCGGGGGAGGGCAGGCTGGCAGGAAGCGTCCCACAAGCACACGGAGCGCCCCGATCTGCCAGACTTCGCCATTTATAAGGTGGGACGGAAACCAGCTCGTGAAATACCTGAGTTAAAGTGCTGTGAGAGCAGCTCGTGGTGCAGATAAACTTCAGGCACCCTAAAACGCACCAGCAGCCGTCTGACCACAACATAAAGATCAATACGGCCCGCTCGGTCACCTGGGAAACCTAAATAAGAACCAACGTGGACGGGGCGGGGGGGATAAACATCTCGATGGTGACACTGGGAACACGCTACTAACTCGGACACGTTAATCTCACCCCCCACTCTGCCCCCGGCAGACCAGCTTACGGCACACTAACCTCTCAGCCAAGGCCGAGGAGGCCTGGCTGACGACGGTGCTCCACGCACGCACCGTGAAAGCTTCCGAGTCAGAGCACAACTGAGGCAGCAAGGACCGCAGGGGCCAACGCGTGAGAGGAAGAAAGCGAGGGGAGGGCGTATTTGAGCCCGTGTCTCCCCCAGAGGCGTGCGCTCACCCCGGAGGGTGCGGAGCTGAGCAGACTCTGGGGAAAGGAAATGGGGTCAGAGCCTGCCAAGGTGGAGGCAGGTACTAGGAGTAAGGAGAGGAAGGGCTCCTCGCATACCAGGAGTCAGGACGGGGAGAACTCGGCTGGCCCTCGCGGACACCGAAATCAGACGGTGCATGAAAATAAAATGGTTCTTCCACCAAGACAGTGTAAAATTCTAAATCTAGATAGGCTTAAAATAGCTTCAAATATTCAAAAGCAACAGACAGAACTAACAGGAGGAAGACCGTTAACCCGCGATCACAGCAGGGTGTTTAAATACCACTAGTGGCAACTGGCACAAAAAGGGGGCCACAGACCAGTGGAGTGGGGCAGGGGGCGGGGAGGGGCGGCCGAGCACCACCAGCAGCGTGCTTGATGCACTCGACGGCGACCTAGAGGCTCAAGTCTTCCTGGCATACTCTTTGGTCACATACACGAAACACAGACAAAATCGACCACACAGCAGCAAAGCAAACATCACGGAATTTTCAAACATCGAAATTATTATACACAGGAAATTCAGCAACCAAGGTGAAATTGAACTAGAAATCAATAACAAAGGCAAGATAATAAGAAATTCACAAAAAGGTAAAATGAAGAAAGACCTTCTTAACCCCTGGATCCAAGAAGAAATCCAAAGGGACATTAGATATCATTCTAAGCTGAATTATAATAAAAAATGACACACCAAAATGCTCGCGCAATCCTGCTAAAGCCATATAGGTTAAAATTATAGGGGCGCCTGGGTGGCGCAGTCGGTTAAGCGTCCGACTTCAGCCAGGTCACGATCTCACGGTCCATGAGTTCGAGCCCCGCGTCAGGCTCTGGGCTGATGGCTCAGAGCCTGGAGCCTGTTTCTGATTCTGTGTCTCCCTCTCTCTCTGCCCCTCCCCCGTTCATGCTATGTCTCTCTCTGTCCCAAAAATAAATAAAAAACGTTGAAAAAAAAAAATTAAAAAAAAAAAAAAAAAAAAAAATTATAGCCTTACATCCATGTATTACAAAAGAACGTCTGGAAAAACAAAAACAAAAACAACAACTCAGTGACCTAAACACTTCATCAAAAACAAAACAACAACCAAAAAACAAAACCAAAAACGCAAAATAAACCCAAAGAATAAAAGGAAGCAATGGGAAGAGCAGAAATTGATTTCTTAATCCAATAGAGATAATCAAGAAAACTAAACATGGCAGCCGAAAACTATTAATAATCAAAAAGGAGACGTCAAAACATTGCAAAGATAATGCAAAAGTATTTAAGCAACTTTATACAATACATTTAAAAATTCAGATGGAATGAAAAAAATTCTTTGGAAAAACCAAACACGTTAAAACTGACACGAGAAAAAACGGAAAATCTGAATAGTCCTGCATCAGTTGAGGGTACAATTTACAAATGTTCTTACAAAGAAAACAGGTTCTGAGACCGAGAAAACTCCAGGGCAGCTTCACCACTATCTTCTTCCAAATAACATCAATCTCATATAAACTCTTCAGGAGAATTTAATAGCGGTCGGCAAACTATGGCTTGGAAGCCAAATACAATCTGTGGCCCGGTTTTGCACAATCTGCTAAGAAAGACTGGTCTTTACATTTTTAAATGGCTGTTTACAAAAATTTTAAGAAGAAGAAAAATACATAAGAGAAGCCATATGTGGTCCACAAAGCCTAAAATGTTTACCATCTGACTCTTTAAAGAAAAACTCTGTCCACCCCAGGATTAGACGAAAAGGAACCGGCTTACCGCACTTTAAGCGGCCGGTACAACTTGGACGTCAAAACCTGACAAGGCTATTTCAAGAAAAGAAAATTACAGGTCAATCTCACTCATGAGTCTGCGTGAAAGAAATTAAGCCAAATATAAGCAAAACAAATCCAGTAGTATAGAAGGAGAATATATTAAAACCAGAGTTGGATTTATTAACACAGGTAAGGCTTAGCATTCAAGCCTCAACTGAGAAAATTCACGACATGAATCAAGCAAAGGAGAAAAGATCACGATTAATAGATTCAAAAAATCTAATACATTGCGCTAAATCAAAGGTGCCATTCAGTAGACTAAAAACAAAGAGCAAATGTCTGCACTATCATATGGTTTAACCTAATAACCGAACACCTACTTCTGAGAAAAACTCAGCAAGCTGAGGGCAGAAGAGAAATGCACTCACGTGATGAAGCCTACTTACGCAAGCCTACAGCACATATCGTACATAGTGATGAAATGTTGGATATTTTCCCCTTGATTGTTAAACAAGACAACCACGACCACTATCACCAATTCTGTTCAACATCTGACGGAGGGCCCTAGACAATGCAACGATGCAAGACAAAGACAGAAGGTTTAAAAACGAGCAAAGAAGAAATAAAACATTTGCTACCACGGACAGCTGTCGTAAAAAGCCCGAAAGAATCTACGGGTAAACCAGTAGAATAGGAAGCAAACTCCGCAAGTGGTCTAGAGACAAGGTGGCTCCGCAAAAATTAATTTCTAAATACAAACACACAACAGAAAAATAAAGTTTTAAAAACAAAGCAGCATCAAAAAAAAAAAAAAAGTAGAAGTAAATCTAACAAAAGAAATGAAAGGCCTCTACCCTGAAAACTACAAAATGTGACTGAAGAAATTAAAGACCCCAATAAATAAAAAGATACATCGTACGCATGGACTGGAAGATTTGAAACAAGCTGATTTTAAGGCAAATCCATATATTCCCAAGGGAGATCACAGTGGTATTCGGCTGAAATCAAAAAGCTGATTTTAGGTCAGAAGGAAAGACCCAGGGCTAAGAAGGACCATGATATGCTTTAAAATGATCAGAAGTTGGAGGAAGCACATGACCGACAGGAGCACCAATTACGAAGCTACAATTACTAAGACAATGCTGTGCTGGCATGCGGACAGACAAACAGACCAACGGGCCAGAACAAACTCCAGAAACAGACCTAGACACATACCTGACTGAGGACAAGATGGCAATTGCAGAGAAGTGGAGAAAGGATGAATCTTTCAAATAAATCTTTTGGGCCGGGGCACCTACGTGGCTCAGTCGGTTGAGCATCCGACTTCGGCTCAGGTCATGATCTCACCGTTCGTGGGTTTGAGCCCCACGCTGGGCTCTGTCCTGACAGCTCGGAGCCTGGAGCCTGCTTCAAATTCTGTGTCTCCCTCTATCTCTGCCCCTGTCCTGTTCGTGCTTTGTCTCTCTCTCTCTCTCTCAAAAATAAGCATTAAAAAAATTTAAAAATCTATCTATCTATCTATCTATCTATCTATCTATCTATCTATCTATCTATCTTTCGGGCCAAATGAATGCCCAAATGGGAAAAGTAACCTTCAATTACCACCTCACATCATATTCTTTTTAAAAATCAATTCCAGGGGTGCCTAGGTGGCTCAGTGGTTAGTTAAGTGTCCAACTCTTGATTTTGGCTCAGGTCACGATCTCTCAGTTCATTAAACTATGAGCCCGCATCGGGCTCCGCCCTGAGTGTGGAGCCTGCTTCAGTTTCTCTCTCTGTCTGCCCCTCCTCTGCTTGTGCTCTCTCTCTCAAAATGAATAAATAAACTTAAAACAACAAAATCAATTCCAGGTGGGCTGCAAATCTAAATGTGAGCGGTAAAAACAACGAGGCTTCTAGAAAATAATACAGAGCATCTCTACAACCTTCAAGTCGGCATAAATAAAACCACCAATAAACTTAGGACTGTGTTAAAATTAAGAACATCTGTTCACCAAAAAAATAATTAAGGGAGAAAATAGAGAAGAAAATCACTAGCAAGGAACTTGCCTCTCGTCTATATAAATAACTCCTACAAACCAGTCAGAAAAATACAGACAGCACACACGATTTTTTAAATGAGCAAAAGACACATACAGGCACTTCACCGGAGCGGGCACCCACGGGTCCGGCAGGCACGCAGAGCTGCTCTCGGCACCCTTGGCCATCAGGGCGGCGCAGACACCACTGTGAAAGAGGACAGCGCCACCAAGCATGGCCGAGGGCGGGCCGGGGGCCTCTGTGCGTCAGCGCGTAAATGGGTTGGATTGCTTGAGAAAACTGACGGCACGTCCACGTCTTGGCACGAGAAACGCGCGCTTCGCGGGGACCGGCAGCTGTCCCGACAATGCCGTAGGAGCGTCCCAGTAGGAGCCCCAAACGGGAAACCACCCCTAAGCCCTCAACACCAGAACACGTGAACCGTGGCGTGCTCACATGGCGAGATGCCACAACCCACAGAAGTGAACCACCCCAGTAAATCTCAGACATCGTTGAGTGAAAGAAACCGAACGGAAAGAGTCAATGTCTGACGATCGTGTTAACAGAAAGTTTAAAGAGAGGAAAAACGGATCCAAGGTGTCGGGAGCGAGGCCGCTGATCCCCAGGGGGCAGGGGCGGTGCGGCAGCCAGGAAGGGCGCCAAGGGCGTCTGGGCGCTGGACGGTTCCGATTCCTTGATGTGCACGCCAGTTCCGAGGGTCCCTTGGTGCGAATCTATCAAGCAAAGTGCCACGGGTGCCCTCCACGGGACGCCTGTGACACTTCAGGGACAAGCTGGCTCAGGAATGGGCGCCCTGGACCAGCGCCGTTCACAGCAGCCACGGCGGGAAGACCGGAAACGCGGCCACACCTGCCAACACGGACCGGTCCGATGAGCGACACTGCGGCCACGGACAACCGTGACAAAGAATAAGGAAACGCGTTCCGCGCTAATCTACGAGAATCCACAAAGGGAAGACGACAAATGCTGGGTGCCGGGACGCCTCTCTTACACCAGCCACTCGTGCCCAGCGCGAGCAAGAGACCAGCCACGAACTCATCTTATTTTCTTCGCTCACATTTTATCAGCAGACTGGAACGCCCCGTCAGGAGCACCCCACGCTGCTGGGAGCACCAGTCACAGCGCACCGACGCTCAGAGACTAGCACCAGCTCCGATGGCCTCAGTTTCCCCCGGCGTCTTCTCCCACGCCGCGAGCCAAGCCGGGGTCGCACGCGGCACTCAGGCGTCGGGTCTCCGCAGGCCGCTCTCGGCCACGACGGTTCTCAGACCGTCCTCGTGTGTGGTGGCCCGGACAGTCCCGGGGGGCCGGCGGGTGTAGCACAGGACGCGCGTCCACTGGACACGGATGTTCCCCTCATGCTCAGACGAGGGAGGAACGCGGCAAGGGCAACGTGCCGGTCTCTTCACACACGCCGTCTGAAGCCCACAGCCTACGATCCCTCCCCTCACCCCCCTGCTTGTCCTCGACAGCCAGCTGTCGCACACCCGGAGCCCTCCGAACACACCACCAGCAGGTGCGCAGAGCCTCCTGTGTCCACGCTGGCAAGGCCGGGAGTGGCCACTGTGCCCCAGACGTGCTCCCACTGCCACCTCCTTTCGAACGGGAAGAAATCGGGGCTCAGTCGAGTGAACACAACGAGGCCTGAATGTGGCAGATGAGGAGGAGGAATCGAACGTTTCCATCTTAATTACACCTTGTGGTGATCAGCAACCCGGTCAGATGGCCGCTGCCGGGCCTGAAACCTCCTTCCTCTCCCCAGAGCTCACAACCTGCGTCCGAGAGGGAGGAGGGATGGACGGCACACACACCCGCGTCTGCCCAGGGCCGGCTTCCGCTCCGACACACGGCGACGGAGGGGTCAGGATGCACCCTGCGGACCCGGCCGCACGTGAGCAAGCTTTCCAGGACCAGCACGGGCCACGGCCACGGCCAGACCGACCAGCCCAGGCGGGACAAGTGACAAACAGCAAGGACAGGGAATGCCGGCTTGGCTCCTGCTCTCCCTGCGGGAGGAGAAGAAAACAGGAGAGAGGAGGGCACCCTCACATCCCTAACCCCAGGGGCCGGGCCCAGGGGAAGAGCCAGAGCCGGGTCTGAGCACAGGCGGGAGCACGCTGAGTGGCTGCGGGGAGGAGCTGACCCCAGCCGGGCGGTCCATGCCACCAGCTGCATCTGTCCCACCTCTGACCCCAAGCGAACTGCCCTGTGACCTTCCAGGGCACCCCCCACCCCAGCAACCCAAAGCTGACGCATCCCCGAGGACTGGCGCTCTCCTCACCGCCCCCGCACCTCCCTCTGCTCGGCCAGGCAGTCTCCCCCATCGCCCTCTCCTCTTGCCTGAGCCTGACCTCTGCCCCTGCTTCCCTTCACCTGAGAAGGACCCCAAACCCCTTTTATGGGTTGTCTTTTCCAACCCGGGCAGAAAGCACCAGATCCTGCAAGGTTCTTGGGCCTGGCCCTCAACTCACTGTCCCCTCACCCCCAAGTGTAAACATCACACTCTAACTCACACGCTGCTGAGTAACAAAGCCACATTCAAAGTCTACTCATGTGTTTGCCTTTTAAATCCCAAACTCGAATCTGACGTTCAGAATTCCCATGGCACTCGATGAAAACGCGAGCAGGTGAACTGCTCTCCTTTTTCTGGGGCTATTTCCTAACCGCTGCGGTCACCACGGGTCTGCATGGACTTCAACGTGCACACTCCACGACCGACAGAGACCACTGCAGTCAATGCGACTCAGCCCGTCCATCCAGAAGATTCCATAAGCACCCGAGGCAAAAGGGAGATGCAGCCACGGAGAACATTTCAAAAACCACTGGTGGAAAGTTCTAGAGCAGGATTCTTGGCCCGAGCCTCACAGCTCTCGCCCCACACGGAGTCTATCCTGGCTGGTTGCAGCTTCCTGGTGTTTGAGTTCTGTTTCCAACAAGAACAACTGTGTGGAACCGACTTGAAAGGTATCCCCCCAAACCGTGAAGGCACAGGAAACCCGTTTTTAACAAAAACTTGCGAAAACTATGTCTTTAGTTTACACAAAACCAGAAACTATAGAACCTAGCTTTGTAGAAAACAACAGTAAAGAGGTTTTCTTGGTAAATGATTTTATTTATTTATTTATTTTTTATTTTTTTTGGTAAATGATTTTAAACAATATCCCACGATGAATACGGGGGCTCGTGCGTCAGGCCACCTGTCCGCCCCTGTCCAGGTGAAGTCCAGCTGCTCTCGTGGATCCAAACTCGTCCAGGTGAGAACGAGGAGGGTCATCCCACCAGGTGCGGCAGGCCAGGCCCAGCTCATTCCGAACGTCCACCCCCTTCCTACTGCCAAAGGGTCTGCTTTCAACTATAAATACGGGGCCGCCCTCCTCGGAACCCTGTACCCAGTGCCCCGGTGGAGGCCTCTCAAGGGGGAAGGACAAGATCACCCATCTGTCAGCCATACCGCCACCCTCTACAAAGCCACAACGTAGGTGCTGGCCTGAAGGCCAAAACCAAAGCCACGTGTGCCCTTCTGAAGGGTCAGGGCCCGCCAGGGGGCAACATGGCCCCACCGTGAGGGGACAACGGGGCCAGGCCAACGAGCCCCACCGACGCTCCTCTGGCAGAGGGGTCACGACTGGCACAGGAGCCAGTGGGCACAGAGCTGCCTCTGCCCCGTGGCTCACCCGGGCCCTCCCCCTGCCCAGCCCCCAGTGAAAGCCCAAATATTTCAGAACTGGAAACTGTTGAGAAATGCTAAAATGATGTTCTTTCGGGTAACTTACGCAAGTCAAGAAAGACCCAAATTGCACTTTTCTTCTCATGGATGGTGCCGACGGTCGAAACAATATCCCCCGGCCAGAGCAGACTCATCCCACGGCACTACGCACGCGCGGGCCAGATCCCCCAAAATCTGCTAGGAAAGGGTTAAAAAGGCCACCTCCTCAGGAGCTACAGCTGTTGAGGCCGCACCCATGCAAACTGGTCTGCCAAACCCACGCCTACCAGGACCCACATAACATCAGAAGATGTAAGAACACCCACAACCACAGACATCCCACCTTGCGGCTGTCACGCCTCAAGCCCTGTGGCCCCCTGGAGAGTTCAAGGAAAGCCCAACCGAGAACTGAGAAAGTCACATCCGCATCCAGCCAGGGCCACCAGGCTGTGTGAGTCTGACCTCGGCAAAGGTGCTGCCCGGCTGACACGCACGGATCACGATGGGCCGTGACACAGAGGCCGGAAAGCTGAACAGGGCACAAGCGGGGGAAGCTCCCCACATCCCGCTATCTTCCTCTCCAACACGGCCGGGCCGGGCCGGTCCCTGCAGCCGCGCAGGACACGCGGTCTCCAGCTCCGGGCGGTGTCACCTGCCAGGCGCTGATGCTCCATCACACCCGGGACGGGACGCTCCCCGCCCTTCTGAGAACCACGTCTGTGCCGGCCACGGGGAGGCTGTCCTGTGTCCCTCACCTGCCCGTGTAGACACGGTCCCGCCTACCTTTGCACCCCAATTCTATGAGAAACAATGTTGTACAAAATGCCCCTGATGTCCGGGGAGCAGCAGAAGGGACCACATCACCATGTAAGAGCGGACAACTTGCTCGCAACGAAAATCTCTGCTGCCCAGGTCTCCAGTTCGCCCAACACCATTTCAAACGTCCTAAAAACTCTTTCTGTCTACTAGTACCTAAGAAAGAAATCCATTAACCCTGCCTTGCTCCCTTTCCCCGGTCCTGTCTGGGAGACTAACATACAGCAGCCGGTGCCGTGTGGTTGCACGCGGGTGACCCAGGATGGAAAGCGCCCGTGCCCTCGCACAGCCACAGGGCGACCGCAGCGTTCCGGCAGGGACAGCTGGGACCAGGCGGCTTCTCGAGCAGAAAGGAGCCAAAGGGAGAACAAAAGAACGGCAGGCAGGTTTGCGTTCTGTATGTCAGACCATGGTGGGGAGATGGGGCTTTATGGGTCAGCCAGTCAGCCCCTGGTTTGGGTCACATGAACGTGAACGTGAGACACATCGAGAATTCTGCACCCAAGACTGTTCAATACCGAGCGGAGGGTTTCCGCTACCTGCAACTTCACCCTAAGAGGCGTGAGCGGGCGAGAAAGGACTCCCCATACAGCGCCTAGAAAACCTCAGTTAGGTGAGAACAGACCCCATGGGATTCTCTGGAACTCCAACAGCATCTCACAGATCCCACGGAACCAACACGTCAATGAGAAACAAGACGCTAATAAAAGCCCAGTTTCTACAAAGGATTTCCTAGGAAGACGCATAGACATCTTGAAAGGAGTAAGCTTTGGCCATGAATGCGAACGGAACACATTAGAATCTTCAGCTCTTCAAACGCAAGCTTTTCTCTTGGCTTCAGACCTCAACAACCGGGTCTTAAGAAGCAAGCTTCTGAAACATGGCCTAAGAGTTGAAAATTTTAAAAAGTGAACAACCAGCCACCCACCGCAAAAGGTCCCCAGAAAAACTCTGAGGACGAGGGCTCACCAATGAAAAAGGACCCCCTGAACAAACACAGGAAGCACGGAGTGGAGGAGCCCACGTGGCCGTGGCAGGTAGTTAGTTTTGCGCAGAAAACACACTCCCCCCATCAGTGACGACCAAATACTTAACATCAAGGGGCTTAAACCAATTTTGCAGATTCCTTTACAAATGTTATTTGAAATGGAACTGTTAGATACAAGACATCTATGTATTTTATTTTAAAAACCGTTATCACTTTTCTGGGGTGCCTGGGTGGCTCAGTCGGTGAAGCATCCGACCCTCGATTTCAGCTCAGGTCATGATCTCATGGTTTGTGGGTCTGAGCCCCGAGTCCGGCTCTGTGCTGACAGATCAGAGCCTGCTTGGGATGCTGTCTCTCCCCCTCTCTGCCCCTCCCCTGTTCACTCTCTGTCTCTCTCAGGATAAATAAATAAACTTAAAAAAAATCATTAAAAAAATGTCATACAACTTTTTAACAACCCTCACCTACTACCTTTCCGAAGGATACCGTATAGTAAAAGTGAGAAAATGGTTGTGACTTTGAATATCGTTTTCCATGATAAAATCCCCGAAGCTCTGAAGTTGCATTTCAGCATGGAATGTTCCAGGTCCCAGTCAGGAAGGATCACAGCATTCAAGAACAGAGGCAGGAGCACTGGGCGGAGGAGGGGGTGACAAGGACTGAGGGTGGCAGGGGGCCCGAAGTCCAACAGGACAGAGGCCCCCGTACAACGTCTGGGTTTATGACTCTGAAAGACGACCCAGAGCCGGAACCCAAGCCAGCCCTCCTGGAGAGCAGCTGCGCCCTGCGAGGGCCACTCTCCCTTCGGCCAGCGCCCTGGATCCGTGAGAGGCAGAATCTCTCTCCTCCATTTGTTTTGTAGAAAGGGGAAGGAAGGGAGGGGCAAATGTGGAACAGAAGGTTTCCTTTCATCATACACTGCTTATCACTCATTAAAAGCCAATATTCCCAATATCTTACTAAGTGGCTAAAAGCAGACCAATTTAAAAACACAAAGCCAGAGATGCTTCCAGAAGCTCGAAGTTTAGATCTGAATTTTTCTAAATCGTTATGTTCCTAAAAGTCACTATTTTATATCTTGTCCTCAAAAAATAAGTAAATAAAAGTTTCCTTGTTTTTATTGTTTGTTTGTTGAGAGAGAGAGAGAGAGAGCATGAGCAGGGGAGGGGCAGAGAGAGGGAAAGGGAGAATCCAGCAGCGAGCCCAACATGGGGTTCCACCCCACGACCCTGGGATCATGACCTGAGCTGAAATCAAGAGTAAGTTATTTAACTGACTGAGCCATCCAGGCGCCCTCCAAATACAAGGCTCTTAAGTGGAAGTAAAAAAGTTTCAACCCAAATCTCCCCAAGTACCCTGGTCCGCCAGTCACCTGGCCAGTCTTCCAGTCCCAGGCTCTAAGGACGGGGCAAAGACAAGCCCAGAAAAAGTTCAGAAATACACTCAAGGCACATCGCAAACGTCACCAAAGCCTGGCTCGACCGTGGCAAGACCACGTTCATTTAAACCAATGGAACACAAAGCGTGTGTCCCAGGAGGGGGCACGGTGCTTAGGGGCAAGAGACCAGGAGCCACGATCCCTTCTCCACACATGTGGGGTCTCAGATCCCAGGGAACTGGGACTGTGTCGCCCCCCCCACCCCAGAGCCCATACCCCACGCCCATCTCTCTGCTCCCAGTCTCCTTCCTCCCTGCGCCACACCAAGCTCTCACCTCCAGGCCCCTAGGCCCAGCTCCACGCGCCCCACCTGGGCAGGTGAGCTCCCCTGTCCTGACCTCGCGCATCCCTTCTGGCGGCCTCCGTGCCCCCACCCACCCCCTCTCACCACAGGGACCGCACGACACGGCCCACGGGCTCCACGGAAGCCAGGAGCGTCCACTCCTGACCCGGTCCAGTGCGCACAACGTCTGCCAGCACGGGGCGTATGTCCCTCAAGGGCGGAGGACCCATCCCGGTTCCAGGCTGGCCTCTGATCAGCTGCCTGACATCAGGCTAAGCACTGGACAGCAGTAGATAACCAGCTTCCTCATCTACGAAACAGGAATAACGGCGTTCTGGCCCACTCCACGGGGCTGTCGCGCAAAACGAACGTGAGGGCTGCAAAGCACAATTCAGAATGAAGACGCCGCTCGTGTCGGCCTCCGAAAAGCACGTCGGGTTGTGACCTGGAGTACGCGAGAGACCAACGTGGGTCTGTCACCATGATAAGTTCTACACGTGAACCAGAGCCGCATCCGTGGTGCCACACAGCTCCGCACCTGTCCACGCCGGACCTGCCCCCGCCACCGCGCGCATCAATCACGGCCCTTCTGTTCCGCCGCCGAGCTGCACTCAATGGCTTCTAATCATTCTCGCGCTGGGTTTTCTGTGTCAAATACATAGCGCGGGGTTCATTCTTAAATTTCAATATCATTAATCATCCAACATTCAGCATCTCAGAACTCAGAAATTTGCATTTCTACAATGGTGGCTTTGAAAAAAAGGACATAAATGCAAATGTTCCACATACTGTATAAGAATTTTCAGAGAATTGCCAAAACAAACCATCAATGCTCCATTGACAGTGAATTTTCCGAGCTCTTCATAACGACTGAGTATCCGTGATTTTTAAAAGACAAAACACAATTTGAGGATTTAAAAAAAAAAAAAAAAAGTAGGTTGAAAAAGAAGTCGTTATGTCTCCATCATTTCCAGAACAAACCTTGACTGATTGAGATCCCAGATAATGATAGCAGGGGGACCGGGGACGGTGGTGGTTCACGAGCTGCAAATGTTCGCACTGGGCGCTCCGGGAAGGCCTGGGAGACGCAGACGGGAGACGGACCGGCCATTCTGAACGCCTTCTTTGAGAAAGCAGAGGAGTACGGAGTACGAGAGGCACAAGCATCTCCCATCCGAAAATCAGCTGGAAGGACTGAGGCGTTTCCTGGCCCCCGTCTCTGGAACACCTGCATTCGGCCCTCGTCAGGAACTGGTTTACTCCCCACACCGCACCCAGCCCCGGGTCCTGCCCCCGGCCCAGAACTCCCCCAGGTCCACCAGCCGCTGTGGAGTCTCTCACGCCTTCCCCGAAGGTCACGAGGAAGTTCTTCTCCAGCTGTCACCGGCTGCTCCTGTGGCCCAGTCCCCTGACCTGAGCGGCAGGACTCCCCGTCGGCCGGCTGTGCCCACTGGCTGCACAGCAGCGCTCCTGAAAGCCTAGGCCTGGGCTTCCCCGGGCCTCGTTCAAGGCCGCTGCCGGCTGCCGAGTTCCCCATCTGCTTGTCGCGGCCCAAGGCCTCGCGCAGGGTCCACGGCCCACCTGTCACCACCTGTCACCAGCAGCTCCGAATCCGTGCCTTCCCTGTGTTAATTACACGTCCTCAAAATTCACTTCCTCCCCTTAAAACGTCGCAATATCCCTGAGACGTGCAATCATTGCAAAGCATGATGTAAGTGACATACAAATGTTCCTTTCTGAGATAATTTCTGTATTAAAATATAACAACCTTGGCAGCCAAACTGGCCGAAACAAACAGAGTCAGGATCAAACGAAGGAAGCCCGAGTGTGCGGATGAAGGAAGCCCAGAGCCCCAGCTCGGACCAGCCAGAGGCAGAGCCTTGTCCCGGGAGACTTTCAGGATTAAAACTTTATGACAGTTCGAAGAAATGAGACTATGTTGAAACTCACCAATCACTAAGTTATTGTCAACACAGACTTTTTGGCTGCTTTTATGCAGATGGGGTATTCCACACTGAACAAAATATTAAGAAATCAAAGAACGGTCCAAACTAAAGCGCTGATCTTACGTACACGAGTTTTCCTCAAAATAGTTATTCTGTTTTTAACTCAACACTATATACCCTTTTCAAAGATACAGAGAGAGATAGGGCACTTGAATTACTCACTTCCAGTCCTGCTCAACCAGTTTTCCATCAAGGGCATGGTCTGGAGGGACACAGGTCCCAGGGACTCCACTGCGGGCTCCCTGAGATTTGCCAGGAGGGCAGAGGAAAAAGGGCGCCTTTGCTTGTCCTGCCGGGAGGACCCCACGTGTGTCCATCCTCCATCAGTGTTGGGCCGGGGACTCACCTCCAAAGCGCACGCCCTGTGTCCTAATAAGCCCATCCTGGCCTGTTTCGGCACGTCCCCGACAGGGAAGGGTTTGGGGCGCTGGCTGAGGCAAGACGCAGGATATTTCTGTACCTGTTCTGTTCTTCTCGCTATCAAAGAGGAGTCCTTGTAGCTGGATTGCCCAGGCCCTTTCCCCAGGCTGCTCACATCATTAGGAATAGTTATTCAGGGCAATAAAACCCCAACAGTGAACAGTTTTACGTCAGAGAACCAGGGCCCGGCTCTGGCAAAGTTCAGAAAGAACAGCAATAAAATCGTAATGCATACCTCACCCGGCACCAGAGGGAGTTTTAAAGAAACACAGGGGAGAGAAAAATCATACACATCAGACAAAAAGGTCATTTTATCATCAGGGCAAAGCCAATTCACACTGCCAAGTATGAAGAGGGGGGACCGAAGGCAGCTGGGCTGTCCCCGGGCCACAGGGGAGCACGGCAGGGCGGGGACGTCCAGGAGACAAGGGAGACTGCGCACTGGGCGGCCAGAAACAGGTCTCGGCCCCTTGTGTTCGGGAAAAGCGACAGAGAACTCCTAGAAGTTTCCCATTCAAGATAGCAAACTGAACAACCATTATTCCCTACCTCACGTAAATCTACTCGAATTGACATAAATAGAAACATGAAAGCATTCACAGTAAAGCTGGGTAATGAGAAAATGGCAGCATAAAGTAATAAGGAACTCGGGGTACTTGCTAGAAAATCCCAATCCCGTGGGATCAAGGGGACAAGACAACAATCCCATCCGAGGCGGGAAGGAGAGTCACAGCTCAGCCCGACTCATAGGCCGGAGCAGTGCCAGGAGGTGGCAGCAGGGCGGCCGAGGGGCATCCGGTGTGCCGGGCCGTGCATGGCTGCTCTGGGAAGGGGGCAGAGGCCTGAGGAGACCCGGGCTAGAAGGGGGAACATCCCCGGGGCTTCAGGCCCCCCCCCCCCCACACACACCACCGACACCAGAACCAACACGGGAGGGACCAGGGAGGTCTGGGCTCGCCTGGTGGCCCTGCCCACACCATCCCTGACCCTCTGAGAGGGACAGAGATGACAGGGGTCAGTGGGCGACACGGCACACACGATCAGACAGGGCAACGACTATAATAAACATCAGTGGGCGAATTCTCCAGATAAAAGGCAAAGGCTCTCGGAAGGAGAACTCTGCCATTTGGTGAGACAAACCTGGAAGGTTAAGATAAGTGTGTAGAGACAGGTCTGTCAGCTAAAGAAGCCAGGGCAGAACCGCTTTTAAAATCGAGTGTCCGACTTGGGCTCAGGTCATGATCTTCTGGTTCATGAGTTCGAGCCCCACATTGGGCTCTGTGCTGACAGCTCAGAGCCTGGAGCCTGCTTCGGATTCTGTGTATGTCTCTCTCTGTCTCTTCCCCTCCCCCACTCACATTCTGTCTCTGTCTCTCTCTCTCTCTCAAAAATGAATAAATGTTAAAAAAATTAAAGGCATAATAAACTTTTAGGCAAAGAAACATTAAACAAAGAAAAATACCATATATTCTATTACAAGAACTGAATTACCAAGAGCTAGCCGTTAATGTTTACGCACATAAAAACACACCAAAATACGTAAAGCACAAAAGGATCAGCAGTGCAAAAAGAATGCTGCAAACTACAATTGTCATAGAAAACTTCAATCTTTGTAGAAATCGAGCACCAAAAAGACTGAAGCTATGCTGCTTTAAATCACTCGATGAAGGTAACATTCATAGATAAACAACACACAAAGACTACATACACTCCTGTATATAAGCATATAATACGCACGCATGAGAAAACTTTATACACATACGAACTTCTTTAGACACAAAAACAGGAACAAAAGAGCACTTTTGCCCTTCAAGTGCGTGGGTGGCACGGACCAGATCAGGTCATGTCCATACCAAAACGTGCACCCCCATGTACACAGGGATGTAAATTCAAACAGTCATTTCCCGTAGCATAGTGACAACAGTGAAATGGACTAAATCCACCGAGCGCTGGGGCAGATGAAGAAAAGAACACTCTGTGTGCTCCTAAACTGTAATTAAGAAGGTAAGTTAAGACCGTGTCTGGACCAGCGTCTGAAGCTCATGCCCCCAACCTCGCAATTCTACTTCGTGGAACTGATCCACAGGAGACGACTTGCAGAAGCATCTGTACAAAATAATTACGTGATGCCAATTTGGGGCTGTTATAAATAGTGCTACAACCGCATGGATGTCCACCTATAAGCTATCGAACATAAGATTTATGTACATACCAACATCAGAAGATGCTCGTAACATATTAAAATTGAGAAGAGAGCACAGAACCACACATACGGAATGATTACACTCTTGTGAAATGTTTGCACCCACACCCCTCTATGTTTATACACAGGAACAAGGCACACCCCCAACTCAACAGCGGTGGCTCGAGGAGTGGGAGGGGGAGCTGGGCACCGCTCGCGTCTACCTTACACACTTCGATGCAGACTGCTTAATTTTGCTTTATGCTTTACAGCAATCAATACGCGAACAATTTAAATCAATAAAGCTTTCCTATCTAAATATAACCGGGAATCCTGCTCTTTGAGGCTTCTGGCAACTCCAATCAGAGCCAAAGGAAGGTGTGAGAATGTTCTGGAGCGATCCCAAAGGGGAAGACCCAGACCCTGACCCTCCACGTCCACTCTACTGGGCCAAGCCCCGAGGCACACTAAGAGAGACGTGGGTGCCACAGCGACACTTAGCATCCGTCCGGGCGAGCCCCACCTCCTCTCTCACACAGATGCAAGACAGAACTGATCTCTAAGTGCCCTCAAAGACCACGTTGCACCGGAAGAGGCAGCAGGCTGGGCAGCAGACAGTGCTGGCTCTGGAGGGGGGTCGGTCCCGGCGGACAGGACGGGACAGTACCGCGGGCTCTACGCGGGAGCACACACTGTGGCTCCGCAAGGGCAGAAGGAGAAGTCCTAAGTGCACGTGCCCGTGACACTTTGCCACTGACTAGCTCTGTGACCTCAGGCAAGTCACTTCTTCCCTCCGGGTCTGAGATTTTTAGGGCCCTGTGAGAACCCTGTGCAAGCCAGATGCTCCGTGCAGTGCCTAATACAAAGCACGGACCCAGGAGCGAGTCCCGTGGCCACCGAGACAGGTGCGGATCGGGTGCCGCACCTCAGACCCAGCCCAGGTGCCCCATCACAGAGGCACTCCCGCCCCACCAAGTCCCCTCAAAACCAAAGAAACTGGATGAGGAATTAACTCTCCAAATCACAGACCGGCCTAAATGGCACCTTGCTAACCACAAGCCTCCTCTCCTCGCATCAATGGAAACCACACGCCATTCTGGCCGCGTGCAAATCAAAACCAAAGACACGACCCCAAACCGCTGAGGGTGAAGAACCCACCACCTACTCTGCACTGGGCGGTCACAAACCAACAGTGGCCATGCACCGAGCCAGCAGCGGCCACGTGGTCTCATCTCGAAAGGACGGCCCTGCCATCTGCCAAGAAACAAAGGGCCGCGTCTTACCTGGATGGCTTTGGGAGCTCATTGCTAGCAACGTGCACTCCTTTAAGCGGTTCACAACGGCTCACAACTTCCACGTAAACAACAGCTCCAAAGAGCCCCCGAGTTCCACGGACACATACACGGACAGCAGCAGGGAGTGCTGGCGCACGGCCACGAGAACTCCCAGTCTTGCTGACCACGCGTCGTAGGCCAGGTCATCCAAGAGGCGGGCTCTCAGGAGGTGACCTGTGTGGTTAGAGAAGGAAAAGCAGCGTCAGTGAGGGTGTGAAGGCTCTCATCCGACAGCAACAACTGAGGAAAACAACTGAGTTGTCCTCACGGATTTTACTACCGATGGTAAACGGTCTGCCGTGGGATCGGCTCTCCAGATACAAACCACCTGGGGGTTTTGTTAGTAAATAGGTGTGAAAACCCGTTGTAGAGCAGCGGCGCTAAGCCTTGGCAGGATCGACGCGAAACATTTTAGAAGAAAAATCTACACAAGCCTGTTCCCACCATGTGGTTTTTCATTTGTGCGTACTTCCACCTGGCCCATCGCACAGACATCCATATCCATACACATCGTATCCGTACAGCCGTCCGTATCCAGACACCACGTCCATACAGACACCGTATCCACACAGACGTCCATATCCATACAGACGTCTGTATCTGTACAGCCACCGTATCTGTACAGACACCATATCTGCACATATATCCGTATCCGTGCAGATATTCGTATCTGCGCCGACACCATATCCGCACCACTGTCTATAACCACATAAACGCCATTATCTGTACAGACACCGTATCAGTACAGACATTCGTATCCTTACAGACACCGTATCCACAGCCATCCACATCTGCACAGACATTTGTATCCATACAGACACCTGTATCTGCACAGCAGTCCATATCTGCACAAACACTGTATCCATACAGACATTCTCATCTGTACAGATGTCCACATCCATACAGACACCGTATCCGTACAAACGTCTGTATCCACACAGACACCATATCCATACAGACGCTGTATCCATATAGCCAAGGTATTCACATAGACATCGTATCCGCACAGATGTCCGTATCCATACAGACATCCATATCCACACAGACACCATACCTGTGCAGACATTCGTATCTGCAGAGACGCCATATCCGCACAGCCATCTGTATCCACACAGACACCGTATCCGTACAGACATTCACATCCGTACAGACACTATATCCATACAGCCACCCATATCCTCACAGGCACCGTATCCGTACAGACTTATGTATCTACATAGATGTCCGTATCCGTACAGACACCATATCTGCACATACATCAGTATCTGCACAGACATTTGTATCTGTACAGACACCATATCCACATAGCCGTCTGTATGCACACAGATACCGTATCGGTACACAGTATCCACACAGCCATCCATATCCACACAGGCACCATATCCATACAGACATACGTATCCACACAGATGTCCATATTCGTACAGACGTCCATATCTGCACAGACATTTGTATCCATACAGACACCAGTATCCGCACAGCGGCCCGTATCTGCAAAAACACTGTATCCGTACAGACATTTGAATCTGTACAGATACTGTATCCGTATAGCCATGGTATCCATACAGATGTCCATATCCGCACAGACATCTGTATCCGCACAGCGGTCCATATGTGCACAAACACCATATCCGTACATCCATATCCGTGCTCCACATTCCCCAGTCTACGCTCGGCTTCCTCACCTGACGCTGCACCTTCAGTAACTCCCCAAGTTTCCGCCTTCGTCACGGCCACCTTCTCAGCTGATTTCCATTTTCTGATTATAAAAGTAGTAACGCACTCACCACAGCGGAGTATTTCAAGTTATCCATGATGCTGCCACAGAGGCCAACGCATGGTAAGGTTCGGACCTGTTTCCTTGCTGTTCTTATTTGCCCTCTGCCCACACAGACTGCTAGCTCTGTGGTTGTGTGTCTTATTCTCTGTACTGACGTTACAGCCAGGAATGGTGCGACTCTCTCTCTTGGTAACACAGCTTTGAAGGCTGCTTCCTAGTCCACATACGGCCGGGGCTACCCCTCCTCACAACTAGGCTGGCACGTGTTACAAGCCACACTCATCAAATCCTCTCCCCAAGCCCAGTCTCCTCCATGAAACATAGCCACTTGATAGAAGGGCCCGGAGACAATTACAAGAACTCCTACCACCAACTGTTGGCTTCTGGGGTGGCATCACGGATGGTATCTTTAATACTCGCCTGTGATTGCATCATCAGAAAATGGAAACAAACTGGAGCGTCCAACTCTTGATTTCAGCTCAGGTCATGATCTCGGTTCATGAGATCAGCCCCGCATCGGGCTCTGAGCTGATAGCACAGACCCTGTCGGGACTCTCTCTCTCCCTCTCTGCCTCTCTCTCTCTCAAAATAAATAAATAAACTTAAAAAAGAAAAAGAAAGTGGAGACAAACTCAGAACGTGGTAACCATGGCAAGTCTCCTACTGACCCTGCCTCAAGGCCCCTCTGAGGCCTCTGTCATCTCTTCCTTTCATGATGTGACAGTTTCCTGTTCTTGATTAAATTATTCAAGGACCCTTTCTTTGCCCATTGCTTATAATCAAAGAATCTTAACCAGTCTGTCACAAGAAGTACCACTCTCCCAAGGCTAGCCATTTTGGCGGTTTCCATTACACGTTATCCATAACTCTAGGATTGAGAGCCTCACAATTATTGTTCTGTATCTGGTTGTTTCCTTAGAAAACACAGTAAATTATTTATCTCAGGTTCAAACTTTTCATTCATCTCTTGACCAGAAGGAAACACCGTTGTCTTGAAGACAATGTAAATGGTTTGTCTGGCAAATCTCCAATGGCTCGGTATCGTTCGCACACAAGTCACAACTCGGCTGGGTATAAAAGTCTTAGAGCACACCTCTTCTCCCTTGAAACCTTCAGACCCTGCCCCACCCTCAGCCCTGCCCAAAACCCCACGTCCTGCTTAAGGACACTTCCTTCCCTTTGGGGACTGAGTTTCAGTGAAGATGCTGTTGCCATTTTTCTGCTGTCTAGATTCCACTACAACATTTTGCTTTCATCTTGAAATCCAAAAAGGCACATGGTAAGAGTCCCATTTCATTTATTTTGCTCCAAACCTGAACCTTTCAATACACACAGGTCTCTTTTCTGCTCAGAATGCTCTTCAATTAGGCTTGGGGTACTATTTTCGTTAAACTTGTTCTGGCTTCCTCGGAGACCCCGATCCTGTGCGGCTGGCATCGCCCTCATCTCTGGCCTCTCCCACCACTGGCACATGTGCTGTTTACTCTGCATTCCTGGGCATCTTCTCAAGTATGTTCTCCACGGCAGGGCTATTTTCCACCCTATCACTTGGATTCCTTACGGCCTCTGATACAGGTTTTAACTAAGCCCCAGACTCCCTGTTCTCTGCCGCGTGCCTCTGCGACTCATTCCTTTATCTTTCCTGCCCAGCAGACCGCCTGCTCCTCACTGGGTGTCCCGTCTGCAGAGCCACGTCTTTTCCCCACCACGGTCTCGTCAAGTTTCTTTTTTTTTTTTTCTGATTTTGACTGTGAATCATTTTCAGAGGCATATTCCTCTTCTACATGCCAGGGTACCTCCCTATTCACCATATTCTGGGAGACCCCATGTGGGGATTTTCTGTTTATTTATCCTCAGATGAGAATAGCTCTAGTCCAGACCCCGAGTTTGGCCAAAAGGCCGTGCGTACTTGCTCCTACCCCATCCTGTGTCTACTGCTTCTCAGAGCCAAAATCTGCTTCTTGGAGCTACACCTCTGGCAGCAGAAATACATGGTCCCCAGCCCAGTGCCCGGTGCCCAGCAGGCTCTGGCCTAGGGCAGTCTTGCCCGACTGAGATGCACTCTCTCTTCACAACTGCAGATTAAACAGAAAGCAGATATTTCTGCTACAGTACAATGTACAAGTTCTAGAAGAACCTCACACTCTGCAAAACTATACTGAAAACACCAGGACTTGTGAAAGAAAAAAAAAAAAAGATTGGAGTGGACTATTCAAAACTGCAGTTTGATAACCAGGCCACTGCAGAAATCAATAATGACACCAATAAAAACATTACCACAGGTTTTGTAAAAAGGCATATAAAGCTCCTAATAAATAAAAGGTGCTGCAAATGTAGAATTTTCTCTTTTAAAAAAAGGTGGCAACGGCTTTATGAGGGAGAATAAAAGGTAGAATTGAAGCCTCTGATTTATGGAATCGGGGACAAAAATGCAATCATGGGGAAAACCGGGGCACTTGGGGGGGCTCAGTCAGTTAAGCGTCTGACTTCGGCTCAGGTCACGATCTTGTGGTTCGTGGGTTTGAGCCACACGTCGGGCTCTGTGCTGACGGCTCAGAGCCTGCTTCGGATTCTGTGTCTCCCTCTCTCTCAGCCCCTCCCCTACTCATGCTGTGTCTCTGTCTCTCTCTCAAAAATAAATAAGCTTTAAAAAAAATAACGGGAAAAACCATGCGACAGAGCACGTGGCCAAAACGGGCAGGAGGCAGGGCCAAGGAGGGAACGCGTGCATACCACGAGCGCCACGACCCTCCTCCGTGGACCACCACGCTCAGCAGGAGAGTCCCTCACATTCAAATACCGTTCCTTGATGACAGAAATCATCAACATACAGAAAAACCTAAGTATGTTTTGACCCAGCTCAACTCGTGCACTACAGATCTCTTTCTCCCAGGAACCAGCAACACTCGGGCCTTGTCACGGGACAGAGTGTGCACCAAGTGGGTCCAGTTCCTAGGGCTGCCACAGCACCGCGCCACTGACCACGTGGCTTAAAAACAACAGAAATTTATTGTTCACAGTTCTGGACGCATGAAAGTTCCACAAGTCTGCAGTCAAGGCGTCGGCAAGGCCATCCTCCCTCTGAAACCTGAAGGGAAAGTCTTCCTTGCCTCTCCCGACTTCTGGTGGTCGGTTGCTGGCAATCGCTGACACTCCTTGGCACCCTGCCTTCACCACCACATGGCTTCTCCCTGTGTCTCTGCCTTCACACGGCCACGTTCTTGTACGAACAGCAGTCATACTGGATGAGGGGCTCAACCCACCCAGTATGACTTCATCTGCACAAATGACATCTGCAACAACCCTATGTCCAAATGAGGTCGCATTCTGAGGTCCTGGGGGCTGGGACCCCCACATATCTTCTCGGGAACGGGTCCCACGATGACACCACTCAGCCCGTCACAGCCGGTAGGCACCGCCCATGGGCTCTTCCTGACTGCTCCCACACCAGCCCATCCAACGCTGTATGAACGAAGGTTCCAGAAGACAATGTGCCCCCATCACTTCTCAATGCCCTCATCAGACCCAGACCACGATCTATGTAGACCACCTCTTCCTGGAGGCCACCAGTACCAACGAGAGAGATCTGAGGCAGAGGCAGAGGGTTTGACAAGTAGCTCCAGGTAGCACAGGGACAGTTGCCCAGTGTTCTGGAGGGTTTCCTCTGCACTCTCAGGTGAGCCACCGACCGCATCACCAGCCAGGTGCCTCTGGCTTCGGCCGCACCGAGCTTATCAGCACACTCTGTGCCCCAGGTCTCTAGCTGAAGCCAAAGAGGCCTTACCAGAAACTTCTAGTCAGCTGTTGGTCCACAGGACAGCATGATGGCCAAGAGCACGGGCTTGTGAAAACCAAGACTGCCAGAGTCCTGGGCTCAGGGTCTGATGATCAGACCACCATCGTAATATGTGACCCTGAGTGAGTTACTTGACCTCTCTGTGCCCCACGTCCTAACCCACAGGAGGGGAAATGAAGACAGGAAAGGAGCACAGTCATAGAAGTAGGACTGACATAGCTTGGAGAGAGGAAGGGCACGCGCTTTGAACTGTAAAACAGATCCTCCCCAGGGATTACAGACCCACTATGCGCTGCCTACAAGGAACCCATTTTAAGCATGAAGATATAAATAGGCTTAAAGTAAAAGACAGAAAAAGGTAAATCATGCGAATACTAGTCAAAAGAAAGCTGTGACAGTTACATCGATGTCAGACAAAGTAAATTTTACAGAAGGCATATCATCGGAAAAAGAAGATCACTTCACGATCTCAAAGAGGACATAACTGAAACATTTGGGAACCTGATCACAGAGCTTCACACACGAAGCAAAAATTAATGAAAGTGTAGAGAGAAACGGACAGATCTACAATTCCAGTTGTAAATTCCAACTCTGCTCTTAGGAACTATGAGAACAAATAGACCCCAAACCAGCAAGGACGGAGAGGACCGCACCACAGGAGCGTTTCTAGAACACCACCAACAGAACTCGTGTTCTCCGTGTGCCTTCTGGGAGCACACAGAATGCTTGCCGACACAGACCATCTTTAGGGCCATGAAACAAATCTCGATAAATTTAAAAGGACGTAAGTCAAACATACGAAGCATGTCCTCTGACTCATTTGAAACGAGGTATCAAAAACAGAAAGATACCCAGAAAACTCCCAATTATTCGGAAATCAAATGATACGCTTCATGGGTCAGAGGTCGGAGGGGAAAGTAAAGCAGACATCAGAAGGCATTTTTGAAGTGAATAAAAATGAAAAGAGCACATATCAAAATCTGCGTAACTTGGAGGGAATCCATAGCCCCAAATGTCTACGTCAGAACAGGTTCAACTCCATGACCTCAAGGTTCACCTTGAGAAACTATAAAAAGAAGAAATTACACCCAAAATAAGCAGGAAAAAAAGAATAACAGAGCAGAAATCAGTGCAATTGAAAAGAAAAAAAAAATACACGATGAAACTAAAAGCTGATCCTCTGAGACAATCCAATGGATAAACCTCTAGTTAACCCGGCCTGGAAAGATAAAGAGAAAGAAAACACAAATTAATAACATCAAGAAGGCAAGAAGGAACTAACTAGAGACCAAACAGATATTATTAAGTGGACAGTAAGGGAATATCACAGCAGCTTTATGCCAATACATTTGACAATTTAGATGAACCGAACACCTCATGAGACCCAAGCTGCCGAACTCGCTCGAGAAGAGAGAGCCCACGACCAGTGTGTCTTCACGGCCACCGGACCCATCGGGGAGCCCACGTGAACCACAGGAGGTAGGAACTGGGGCTCTGGGGTGCTGGCAGCTGAGAACAAAGGCACCTGTGTCAGGGGCAGGAGAGACGGACCGGGTGATCCACGCAAGCACAGGAAACTCCCAGAAGCAAACTGGGTGGCGGAGAACCTGGTGGAGACCCTGGAGGCGGGAAGTAACAGGCAGTCCCCCTAAGACCCTTTTCGGAGACTCCCATCCCCAGGGGCCCCCATCTGCGGGGCCGTGTGAGTCCCCTTGGCCAGGGCAGGGCAGGACATGGCGACTGGCAGCCAGAGTGAACCTCACAGAAAAGGAGTCACTCCCCGGAGGAAAGCTGAAGGGCCATCACCAGGGGGAGGCAGGGACTGGGCAGTAAATGCCACAGAGGGCCACAGGGGAACAGGGCTCAGACGGTGGCTCCCTGTGGCCAGGACGCCAGGATCCCCCCCAGTCGCCTACCTGCCCCCCACAGGACCCCACCGGGCGGGCTCCAGCCGGTCCGTGACGGCACACCTACTGGCCCGGCCGTGAGTTCCACGAAAACCAGCAGGACACGTCTGTCCCTTGCCACCACTGTCCCGTCATTGCCAGGGGAGCACTGGGCGAGGAGGTCCGAGCCCCATCTACCCAGCAAGGCCACAGCAGGCTGTACGGCCCCAGGCCAGCCTCTGTGAAATTCCTGGGTTGGAGTAAGGCCACACTCACTGAAACTTCCAGGGCCCCTCACGGGACAGACTCCACGGGGAAGAAGGCTCGGTGGCCACCGAGAGCACTTCTAGACTCACGTGCGCGCGCGCACACACACACGCGCGCGCGCACACACACACACACACACACACACACACACACACGAGGGGCCCTGAATAGCCAGGCACAAGGCTCTTGAACTTCCTACACCTTCTCTCTCTGGGGCCCCGTCCCCACACCTCCGCAGGGCTCCCTCCAACTTCCTGGGCGCCCAGATGGCAGTCCCCAGCCCTCCCACACGCTGGTCCCATCACCCTGCTGTCTGACACGGTCACTTGTTCGTTTTTCCACGGTCATTCCCGGCCACTCCAGGCTGGCTGGAGGCCCCACGACGGCAGAGGGTGTGGTTCGCAGCAGGCGTGCGACAAAAATGTGCTGAATTGAATCAACTCTCCAAACGTTTTCCTGCATCCACCTCAGAAACCACCGCAAAAGGGGCTGAGCTCAGAAGCCAACTGCAAACCCACATCAAGATTAAGGATCGCGCCTGACAGGGAAGATTCCAGAAATCCGTGCTCGTGGGCCGGGGGCTGAGAGAGGAAGACAGAGGAAGGAGAACCCTCGGGCCGCCAGAGGAGCGAGGTTACACGAGGAACGGGCACACCTTCAGGAAGGTGGCAGGACCCAGCAGAGAAAAATCCAGGTGATCAGAACCAACTCTTGCAGAGCTGGGGACTCCATTACACTCCCACCTCAACCCCACAAGGGAGGCAAGGCCCCTGCTCCCCAGGGCAAAAGGAGCGCCCAGCAGAGCTGTGGGACGTGTACGCCCCATCTCCCCCCTTCTCCTCCCCTGCCACGGGCATCTCTTCAGGTGGAAGGTTTCTGAACAACCCAGTGCAATATTCACGATATAAAAATGGACCAGGAGCTATTTAAATAAAATAAAATAAAATTCACGCACGATATAGTTCCTTTTATCTGGACGTAAGCATCTAACGACACTTCGCTAACTGTGAGCAGGAGAGAAGACTCTGTAATTCTGACTCACAGGCACCTTCAGAAAGACAGGCGCCCTGCTAACTGGACAATCTCTGACACTAAGCACATATTTATATACGGACTTCTCTTTATTTTTATTTCTGCTCCATACAGAATAAATGAAACGAAGCGCGTCACCACAGCTTAAATGTACGCTAATGTTGCCTTCACCAAAATGTTAGAATCTAGGATGACCTATAGTTCTCTCCTGCAGCTGCCCTTAAAAATCTCAGTTGACCCGATTTCACAAAATAAGCCATAAACCTTCCAAAGAGTAAAAGTCTTAGAAACTAGAAATCCTTAAGGGAACATTCTTTTCAAAATCTTATTAAGTGGCCACAAACAAATGTGGCCGCTCGAGGAGGACATGCTTCCCCACTCACCGCGTCCTCTGCACCCCGTCACGTGGGCAAAGGATGGCCACAGCTCAAAGTCCGGGCCCCTCCCCACCCCGGCCCCGGCCTGCCAGGTGGTGGGAGAACAGCAAGCTGTTAAGAGACCAAAAACAGAGCCAAGAGCCACTCAGTACGGAGCAGCCTACGGCACCCCAATGCAGGAGGGAGGGCTCAGATCGCACCCCAATGCAGGAGGGAGGACTCAGGTCATCGGCTGGAGGCGTCAGAGAGCCAGCCCCTGAATCGGGGATGAAGTCAGGACACCCCTCTCACCGCGTCCATTCAACACGGCAGTGGAGACGTGAGCCAGGATAACATGGCAAGAAAAAGAGGCAAAGGGCACAAGGACTGGAAAGGGAAAAGATACTGCATTATTTACAGACAGTATACTGTGTCCACAGAAAACCCCCAATAACGCACCAATAACTCTTAACATTCCTACCTACTCTTCACAAGATCGCTGGGTACGAGGTCGATATACAAAAACTATCGTATGTTTACAGACCAGCAAAAATACAAATAGAAAATAAGCTCTGAAAAAAGATGCCATTTACAATAGCACCCAGGATCGGCAAATATCCAGGCCCAGATCTGCCCAAGGATGTGTGAGAACTTTGGCCGCTAAGCTATGGAACATCAAACGCGAGATCTCAGATCTCAACAAACGCACACCACACACGTGGACCGGGAGACAGCTGTGGCTACGACGTCCACATCCCCAGACTGAGTGGTGGTCAATGCAATCTCAATCCCACCAGAATTTTCTTGAAACTGGACGAGTGTATTTTAATTTTTACATGGAAGTACAAAGGACACGGAACAGCACGCCTGAAGGAAAAGACAGATACAGAGGAATTAAACTACTCAAGACCCAGATTTACTATAAACCTAATGTAATTAAGGCGCTGGTATAAGAACAGGTAAAACAAGGAACAAAATATTCTAGAATAGACTGACACAAAGACAGTAACATGATTACGGCAAAGGCTGCACTCCAAATCCACAGGGAAATGGGGTCTTCTGCGGACAAGGCTTGGGCTCCTGCTAAGTACATGGAAACAGAAAAGAGCCAGGACCCAAGCAGCACCCCGCCATGGATATTAGCTCCGGGTCAGACAAGGCCTAGCCTAAAAGACAACAAAGACAATTATCTGCAAGTAGACAAAGATTTTTTTAATTGATCTTTAAAAAACACGTTTAAAGAAACTGACAATAGTGGAAAGAAAAGGATACATTTCACTGCGTCAAAATTAAGAACTCGCATTTATCCAAAGACCAACAGAGGAAGAAAAAGGCAACCCAGAGAGCAGAGGATCATCTGCCCAACGCACACATCCAACAAAGGGCTGGTGTCCATGATCTATTAACAACTTGTATACATCATTCAGAGAAAGGCAGACGACCCAGATAAAAAATGGGCAAGAGATATGAACAGACACTTTTACAAAAGAGGATTCCAAGTGGCCAATCGCCACATAAAGAAGTGCTCGGCATCTGTGATCACAGGGAAATGCAAATTAAAACCGCGAAGGGCATATTACAAATGGCTAAAACTTAAAAGCCGTGCAGAACCCAGTGTTGGCAAGGATGTGGAAGGACTGGAGCTCTCATATCAGCCACGAGGGTGTGGACGCACCACGACGAGGGGAAATGGCTTAGTGATATTACCTGTTCCCCAGCAGAGCCACTCCTACGTGCATACCCAACAGAAATGCACACAAAAAGGACACAGCAGCCTGTCCGTGACGGCCAAAGCCTGGAAACCTCCCAAAAGTCCATCCACAGCAGAATGGATAAATTGTGGCATAATCCAACATAGAACAGGTAGACGAGAGCAAACTCCACCTATGCGCAC
The DNA here is from genome assembly GCF_046562875.1 of Panthera onca. NCBI lineage: Eukaryota > Metazoa > Chordata > Mammalia > Carnivora > Felidae > Panthera > Panthera onca. The sequence continues at coordinate 2,238,594 of NC_138346.1, read as the reverse complement.
AACACAGATGAATCACACGAACAATACTGGGCAAAGAGCCAACAGACACACTGGAGAACAGGCCGCGTGCTTCCATGTGTATACAACTTGGAAGCAGGCAGAACCACTCTGTGCTGTTAGAAGACAAGACACTTGCCCTTGGGAGTAAGTGGTAGGGAAGCAAGTGGAAGGAGGAAGGGGGGCTTATACAGGTATGGGTCACGTTGCTTCCTAAACCAAGTGAAGATCAGTGAGAAAGTCACACACCTGAACCCTTCTGGCTGGGAGGACAGAGGGAGCGTCAGCTACTCAAAGACCATCTTGCACCAAAGATCCAAAATAATACCCATTCCATTCGGACTATCGTACTTAGATCTTCTGGCCAGTGGATAGATATTTTATGGTTCTTGCTACTATGTTCTTACAATCAGCACATACACAGGAAGTATTTGCCAAATTACCCCTTCCTGAGACAATTAAACCTCACAGAAACGGGACAGGGACTCATCCTGATGACACAAGTACAGGATGGGCAATTCAAGCTGACGGAATGTACGGAAGTCCCACGAGACCCCAGGTCAGGGTATCAGGCAGGAAAAACATCCATGAAATAATTTATTATTTTCTTTTTTTGAGAGAGAGAGAAGAAAGGGCACGAGTGAGGGAAGGGCAGAAGGAGGGAGCGAGAACCTTAAGCGTGCTCCACAATGCGGGGCTCGATCCCACGACCCTGGGATCATGGCCTGAGGCACAATCAAGGCAGAAACACTGCTAGCGAGCACCGCCAGGTCATCGGGGTCTCACCCAAACACACACTCGAGCTCACAAGGGCACCTGCGTACACAAGCACACACTCGTACACACAAACACAGTTGCACACACACAAGCACACATGTATGTGCACACAAGCACCTGCTCGTGCACACACTGGTGAACACACACTTGCACACACACACACGTGTTCATGCACACAGTCACATAGTAACTCAAGCATACACAGAACAACTACCTATCAGGAACAACACAACACCCGATTCTGTCTACAAAAGAAAATAGCCTATGGGGCGCCTGAGAGGCTCCGTCATTTGAGCATCCGACTTCGGCTCAGATCATGATCTCACGGTTCGTGGGTTCGAGCCCCGTGTCAGGCTCTGTGCTGACAGCTCAGAACCTGGAGTCTGCTTCAGATTCTGTGTCTCCCTCCCCCCACTTGTGTTCTCGTTCTCATTCTCTCTCTCTCTCTCTCTCTCTCTCAAATATAAAGGAAAGCAGCCTCTCAGACCTCTGGATCCTTCTTCCAGATGGCTACATCTATTTTGTGATAAATAACCGTATCTTAGTTTTTATTTTTTTTATCTTTATTTATTTTGGAGAGAGAGAGAGACAGAGTGTGAGCAGGGGAGGGGTAGACAGTGAGGGAGACACAGAATCCGAAGCAGGCTCCGGGCTCCAAGCTGTCAGCACAGAGCCCGACATGGGGCTTGAACTCACGAAGCGTGAGATCAAGACCTGAACCAAAGTCAGACGCTTAACTGACTGAGCCCCCCAGGAGCCCCCCCATATCTTCGTTTTAACATGTATAAACTTCTTGATAAAATAAACTCTTTAGATTAAGGGTTCAAATGGATAAAGCCTCCAGATAAGACAATACTTGTTTCCTGTAGCTGCTGAATAATTTTGGAGGAAAAAATTCTGGCAGGGGGCCCCAGAAGTAGGGGATCATTTCACGTCCAAGGGCTGTGAAGGCACGTGAGATGGCCGAGGCCAGGATGCCCCAGGCAGATGGCTTCCACCCCCGCAGGAAAGCAGGACTCAGGGCGGGGCGTACGCGGGACCCCCCAGGGCAGGCGACAGGCAGCCTCCTAACCTTTCCACTGTTACCGCCATAAACGCAAGGACACCCCACTTCACCAACAAGCCAGGAACCTGCCACCACCAACGGTCACAGGAGAGAAACAGCTCGGTGACAGTAGACTCCTGTCAACCAAATGCCTGGTCGGCTCCTGTTAATAAAAGGCTGAACCTCCTTGTTATCCTTCCCTCAACCACAAAGAAACCACTTTTTCTAAAAGTGGATGGTCAAAGAGTGGTACCAGGTCCTGAGGGACCCCCCAGACCCACACAGGGGGTCTGAGAAGTCCAAACTGCTTTCATAGTAACACTAAGATGCTGTCTGCCCTTCTCCCTCTTCTTCCCTCAAGGGTGTATGGTGGAATGTTCCAGAAATCATAACAGATTAAATGTTAGAGCCGGATATGGGAATCCAGCTGTCTTCCACCAACCCAGACATTACAGAAACGGGCAAAAATGCTAAATGATGCCTCTCTTCTATGTTTTTTGTTTTACATAATAATCATTTTCATTAAAAATACGCTGTCATATTACCCTGTAATGGGTTTAGTTTGAAATGGATGTTTTTGTCATTTCTGTGGCAGTTTCTAATACCCTAGGTATCGATAGACATACGCCATTTAAACAACCGCTCTCTGGGGTCCCCGCTCATTTTCCAGGACATAAAGGGATCCTGAGACCAGACTTCTGCCCTGTAGACGTATCCCCAACACTCTCCCTCAGGAGACGGTCTGTGTTTCTAGGTGTCGGATACAAGAGATGGGAGCCAGCAGAGACGAGGCCCTCGGCCGGGGACGGATTTGGGGAGCAGAGATGGAGGGCACGGGAGATCGTGCATGGCCCCACACTCCACAGCAGAACCCCACCTGGTGCATACCACCCCCCAACTCTGTACGTGGACGTGGTCTCCCCAAGGCAGACCGACCTGCTTGCTAGGGCTGAAGTGGACAGGCTCAGCCAGCGGCCCCACGGGCTTCCTCCTGGCCGGAGAGTGGGGTCCCCGAGGGGAGAGCAGGGTGAGGGGGCAGGGTGTCTGGCACCTAAGGGAAGAGGGACAATGACACTCCACTGGGCACCCCGGGCCAGCCTCTCCTTTACTGGCCTGCACGGTCCTGGTGCACAGTCCTCCTCTGCCGGTGCCTCGGGGCTGTGCAAGGTCCCCACAAAGCCCGAGACAGGGTTTCAGGCAGGCAGCACGTCCTTGTCTCCCACAGGCGAGGTATCTGTATCTGGAGGGGGCTTTTCCAAACCCCGAATCCTCTGGACTTTTCAAAGCAAGGGAACCCACTCTGAGTCAGGCGCGACCGTCTCCAAGGGCAGGGGGCCCAGTCACCCCGGTTATTCCCGGGTCCACGCCAACCACCAGGGTCAGCACCACCAGCCCAGCGGCCGCACTGCAGTCAGATGATGCCCGGGGTCCTGCCCACGCGGTGGCCTTGCTGGGCGCCCTGGCCTCTCACCGGGAGTTTCCAGTGAGCGCCTTCGGGCAGGCTTCATCCCCCAGGACCGTGACTGTCAGGGCAGAGGAGGGTGCCTTAAACTCCCACTTTCTGAACTTACTTATCGTCGAAGCTATTTGTTTAGAGGGAGCATTTTTATCAGAAGGGAAAAAACAAAGCTGTTTTTATCTTAAAAAAAGAAAGAGAAAGTGCCGCGGACAATGAAGACACAGAATAACAGTCAACCTCTGCTTTCTCCCAGGGCATCCACCGTAGAGGCACCTGTTAGTACCTGCTGTTGCCAGATCGATGCGTCAGAGAGCGAGGCACGCCGGGGACGGACGCGTCCCTTCTCGGTGGGCCTGCGGCTGTTGCCAGAGGACATGCGGAGAACTGTGGTTAGCCTTTGACAAAACACAGCCTAAGTCTCGAACTCGAAAGCAGAGGGCGTCCCGGCGGAGAGAGGGCACGGGCCCGACAGCACCTGCCGTCAGTGCCATCGCGTCCCTCTCGGGCGCACTTCCCACGTCCCCCGGGGGACAGAGTCCCACTGCCACCCCATTCGTCACTGCCATCCCCTGCTCTTGGAAAACGATCTGGCAGGCCATGCGTGTCACCAGACAAGCCCCCCCGTCCTGCTCTGGAAACCCGTGACCAGCAGGTCCGGAGCAGAATCCCGATCTCCCCCAGGGGCCACACAGGGAAAGGGATTTCAAGAGCGGCAATACAACACCAACAGCCATCCAGAGGGTGAAGGGGAAAGGAGGACCCCTCCCGCCACCCCCGCCGCCGGCCCCGTCAGGAACACACCGACGTTCTGGAAACGTCTGAACCAGAAGATCAGGCGCCCAAGGCAGCAAGCACAGGTGTGTAGGGCTGGCCACGCTCAGGTGACACCGTGGCCTGCTGTTCACGGCCATCCTGGGGACCGCCACGGCCGCATCTGCCTCCCAGCCAGACGCCTAGCGGGGAGGCCAGGTGCCCGCAGGGCCTCAAGGGCCGGGCAAGCCCCGCTACTCTCAGGCTCTTCCCTCGTCCTCGGGACCAGCCTGCATCGCTCGCTTGAGGTCCCGTTCTCCAAAGGTATCGCTTCAAAACCACCGTCGGGATGAGTTACAGACAGCCAAATACATCATCGGCGTCTCCAGGAGTGTCAACACTGCGCAGTCTCCTAACTGGGTAAGTGAAACAGCTGCAGCCGCTGTCCCCGGCGGGGCCTCCCACAAAGCCACCGGACCCCAGGGCACCCTCGGCGTGCCCGCCAGCCCCAGCTCCCGCTCTCAGCCCCCGGCGCCGCGTCTGTGCCGACATCGGCCTGAGTCCCGACTCACCCCCGGCCACCAGGGCCCACCTGTCGTTGCTGCCGGGCCCTGCACAGGTGCGTGCACACGAGCACACTCAGACACACTCACCCATGCGCCCAAACACACACGCTCAGAGTGGAGACACACGCACACTGATACACACTCACAAAAGCACACTCAGCCACTCGATGGTGCGCGCGCACACGATTACACGCACACGCTCAGTCACACTCGCAAGCGCGCCCACTCATAAGACTGCTCGATGCACTGACCGCGCTCACGCACGCTCATTCACACAATGATAGGCGCAGATGCACCCCCGCGCCCACAAGCAAACGCGTGCCCTCACTCACACACGAGCAGCCCAGCACAGGAGACCCGGCTGGCCTGGCGTGGCCGGTAGAGGCAGGGCAGGGCTTTGAAGGCCAGTACAGACAGAGGCCTGGGCTTCGAAGGCCGTGCTGTCGGGGACGCAGCGCACCAAGCCCGCGCGCAGGTCTTAGGGGACCACCCCGTCCCCAGTCTCACTAAACGAGGGACCGGGGCGAAAACAAGCGAAGAACCCCGGAGGGGGGTGGGGGAGGGGGAGGCGGCCCCAGCGCTCAGAGGCCTCGGCAAGCGCCCGGCCAGCACCTGGCATGTGCAAGCGCCCTGCGGTGGGCAGAGGACTCCTGCGCCCTTGCCGCACCGGCCTCGCGGCTCAGAAGGGAAGTCGTTTTGAATCAGGAACCCTGGACCAGATCGCAGTCGGATGAAGGCAGGGGGCCACCCGTAAGTATCTGGGGGGGAGGGCAGGAAGAGGTGGTGGGCTCAGGGCCGAAGAAGGAAGTGTGTGGCATCCGTGGGAACCCAAGGGGAGAGATCCGGAGGGCGGCTGGAGACCCAAGTCCGCGGCCGGGAAGGACGCGAGCTGGACCCGCACTCGGGGACCTGTGGTCGCAGGCACGAACAGAGACCTGGGAGGGCTGAGCCGTCGGCGAGGAGCGCAGGGTGTGAGGGCCACCGGCGTGTTGGGGGCACGGCCACCCACGCGGTGAGCGGGACAGAGCGGCCACGCAGGAGGGGGCCGGGGGCTGCAGGCCCGGGACCCAGGCCCGGGAGGGGCACCCACAGGTGTGAGAGGAAGGCCGCGGGGGCCGGCGCTGACCAGGGGGCGGCAGAACCCCGTCTCTGAGCTCCCCACCGGGCCCGACCCGACCCTTCCGCCCGTTTTTCCTCCAAACGTTCCCCGAACGCCCGCCCCGTGCCTGGTGTCCTGGGCCAGGCCACTCACCGCTTGTCCTAACGGCCAGGCCGGGCACCACTGCCCGGGGAGACAGGAGGCAGCGACACGCCCCGGGAGCAGGCAGACCACCTACCCTCACAACTGCCGGCCCCTCCCCCCACACCCTCACCCACCCCCAGGCAACTCCAAACAGTCACGTCAACACGAGCTTCCAAACAGCCTGACCGAGGAGAGGTCTCATCCAGAAGATTACGAGGGGGAGGGCGCTGTGGGCTGCCCCTCCCCCGGCACCACGAGGGGTTTTTAGCAGGTGTTTCCACGGCGGCATCTGGAGGTCGGAGGGGTCTGGACGCCCCGCCACCAAGCAGATGCGGGTCCCCAGGAGGCCCCACCTCTCGCCAGTTACCAGCACCTGCACTGCGGGCACCGTCATCCGGCCCAGACGCGGCCCAACCCTCGGGGAGGGAGTGTCAGAGAAGAGGACGCGTGTCCGGGGTTCACCCCCCCCTTGCAGGTCACATCGTTGTCGCCTTCACAGCCCGCCCCCCTCCCCCCCACAACTCACGCGTGCTGTCCCCACAAGCTTCGGCACGTACTACATTCACCCTAGAGCAGGGCTGGCAAATGCTGGGCACCGGTACCCCACCCCCGCTGCCCCCAGGAAGGCGCTGCCTGGTGGCGGCCCCCTTGGCAGAACCCTCTAGACAGTGCTCTGGACCGTCACCAGGCCATGAAGCAGGAGGTGCGCTCTGCTGACTGCCGTGGCCCTACAGCACGTGTCCGCCGTGGGCGATAACGTGGCATTCCATCTGCGGCACCGCCACTCGCCTCCCGGCCACGCCCGGGACCTGCCCCCAGAAGCCGCTGCACCCCGTGGGCCAGGCCGAGATGGTTAACGCCCACCAGCCACGACCAGACAGAGATCAGGGCCCAGGTGCCACTCCTCTGCCCCCAATCGCCCCATCCAGCTCAGACCCTGATACTTGTCCGCTCCGACCCGAGTGACCACGCCTGGGGGACAGTTAAAGAAAACCAGCAGGCAGGGGCTGGGGAGGGGGCCCCTGGAGGTGTTGGTCAAAAGCACACCCTTCCCGTGATGGGACGGACCCGACGCACAGCACGGGCACAACGTGTAGTAACACTGTGCTGTGCACGGGAGATTGCAGAGAGCGGGTCCTGAGCATCGTGTGGGGGCAGGGACATCTTCAGGGATTAACCGACGTGGGATCATTTCACAACCTGCGTCAAATCAGCACGCTGTACGCTTTAAGTATGTACAATCCTTTTTGCCAACGATGCCTCCAGAAACCTGGAGGAAACCCCAGCAGACAGCAAGGGAGTACTGTGTTGCTGTCACAAACGTGACAGTGCAGACCAGGGTGCAGGGTGGGAGGGGGGACCCCTGTGGAACCCGGCTCCACGAATAAGCCCAGGCAGAATGTTCCGGCACCATGACGGCAGTGAGAAAACACCAGCGCCTCACGGACCAGAGGCTTCGTAGCAGAGGCTTTTACGGAGAAGGCGGGGGGGGGGGGGGGGGGTCATTCCCAGTCAGCTCCTCTGGGACAAGGACCGCGTCCTCACAGGCTGGGCCGCCACACTGGACAGCGCAGCCGGGGGCACTCGCAGGACCCTTCGGCCTGGCCCGGGGCATCTGTCGCTGGACCACAGCCAGGGTGAGGGTGGCCTTCCTCCAAACGTCCCATTCCGCCCCCGTCTCTGTCAAGCCCAGGAAGACGTCACCAGGGAGCACTGCCCCACCAGTGTCCGCGCCACGGGCACGGCTTGAAGGCCATCTGCTAAGTGCAGCCGCGTCTTCACGTGCCAGTGCCCCCGCTCCCTGGCCAGCTGGGGCAAAGGGGGCTTGGCCGGCCAGGAAGGAGGAGCTCGTGCGAGTCCTGGGGTCCACGGCAGGCGTGGGATCACCGGAGACACACAAGCGGGCCACATCCGGGGAAAAAGACAGGACGCGCTGACAACGGACAGGCTGGTGATTATCCACGGACAAGTCCTCAAACACCGTTCCCCTCAGCAGGTCCCCACGCACCCCGGACCTGCCCACCCTGACACCTGTCTGGTGCTGCAGGCCTCCTCGCGGTTCCTAAACTTCGGGGCCAGCCCCCCGCCGCCCTGCACTCCTCTGCACCCCCAGGGAGAGTCCCTCAGGGCCCTGCTCCCCGTGGCCCACGGGACAAAGCCTGAGCCAGCCTGCGCCCACCAGCTGTCGGGCCACCCGACTCCACTCCACTACCTCTCCATCCAGAACACGCTCCCTCCTCCGCCCAGCCCCCCAGCCTTGGCCGTAACGCCACGTAGCCGTGCTGAGCCCCCAGGCTGGGCGCTGCCCTTCCCCGGGGTTCCCCTCTACCACAGGGCCCCTCAGTCGCCCCTGCCACTGGAAACTGCAGGGTCCTCTGTGCCTCGGACCAGCAGCCCTGCCTCAGCGCGATCATGTCCGTGAGCAAAGTTCAGCCCCTGAACCAGGGCGCCGATGGTTGAGGGCGGGGGTGCAGTCAGCTAAGCCCCCTCCCAGTTACAGAGAAACTGCTGTAGGAGAGGGGTTCCGACCAGTCTGGCAGGTGCTGCAGGAAGACAGGTGGGCTCGGGGAGGCGGCACGGGCCAATCTGTGGCCCGCGAGCCACGTCCCTTAGGGAAAGGGAATGACACGGTCAGGCTTGGGAATGTGGAACACGGTAACTGGAAGGAACAGGCTGCAGAAGGCCCGACGACATTCTCCAAGGGCTCCCCATGAGTTAAGCATGAGCACATACGTGCACACACGTGCACGTGCACACTTAACGTGTTAGTATGATGCTAGCGATACATCGTACGCAGCGGGTTGTGCTTTCTATACGCAACGCGGTATTGCACGTGTCGTCCTTACGTGTACACGTATGTTTTATATATTCGCAAAGATGTATAATTATCACACACACAAGTGTTTGTCTCTTCCCATCTCCTCCCCCACAGGTGGCAAACGACAGAACAACAAGAGCCACCGGTCTTTAACCAGAAGTGACGTCTAACGGGAACGAAGGTTCGGTTTTACGAGAGGAAAAAGTTCCGGAGATCTGCTGCACAGCGAGGAGAGCGCACTCGGTGCCACGGAGCTGCGCACAGAAAAGCGGTTAAGATGGCAAATTTTAAGTTACGTGCTTCCCACCGCAGTTAAAAATGAAGATCTCTTTTGGGAGCTAGACACACATACACACAAATTCAATGAACTGCCCCAGCGGTTTACCGCATGGCATATTTCCCTTCTTTGTCCCCAACTTCGCAGCCGCGTGCGCTGAGTGGACTTCTCCCCTGAGCCTCGCAATCCGTTTGCGAAAATAAGGAAATGCACCGGCTGACTTCCCAGAGCACAGCGGGCACTTACTACGAGCCGGCGGTCCCCGGTCAGCGGCACCTCCGGCTTACGACAAAGCAAACAGACACGCGTGTCCCCATCGCCCAAGAAAACGGCGGGAAGTGACTGGCCCAAGCCCCCACCCGCACCCCCATCAGGACGTGTGAAGTGCATCTGCACTGAGTGAGCACGTGACCCGCAGGCAATGCTCAGGCGACGGCTGCGGTCAAGGGCCTGCCTCCCTCCATCAGGACAATGAAGCGCGCAGCCAGCCGGCTGGGCCGGGGACAAACGACTCGCGCTTGGTGTTAGCAGATTCTAAACGTGCGATTTCCAATTCAGCAATACCCTTTCTTTTTATGCAGTCACTACCACACAAACATGCCTCTTGGTTGTCTCTAACTACATCTGCATGCAAAACACAGTCTAGCCAGGAAAATGCAAGTTCTGGGGGATGGAAACCCATTTTTCAAACGTGAAAGGGAAATGAAAAGAAAGAGAGAGAATAAGGTACGCTTTATTCACATGCGAAAAACACAAATGAAAGCTGATTTCATTTCTTCACCCCAACCTGGTAAATGAGGTATGTAACTTGACCCTGAGTGGTTTCAATATTACTGCTCGAGCTCTATCTCTGGGCAGCGGAAACAAACCCATCTCGGGCCAGATGCACGTCACGTGGTCGCTTACTTTCGTCCTAAAAGTATTGTGCACTTGAGGACAAGAGCCTCACTAGCGACATCAAAGCCGCCCTGGGTGAGGACCCCCGCGGTGGCCTCCCGCGTGCAGGACTCGGGCCGAAGGGGCGGTCACGCAGCCACCGCCCGGTCCCCTGTGACACGGCCTCCATCGGCTGACAGAGGCTCACTGGGCACCACACACCGGCCCCCAGGCACCCGGCCCCCGGGCAGACCAGACCCGAGGGACGACCCGAGTGCCGCAGAGCTCACACCGCCCCACCAGGCGACAGCCTGACTTTACCTGAGGTCCCCTGATCCCTGGCTCCCGCGGCAATCAACTACACAGAACCACACCGACAGCAGCTGGCTTCCCAAGCGAGGCAGGGCGCGCACCCACGTTAGCAGATTAAAATTAGGCACCCTAATTATTAAACTGTCGCTGCAAAAGCCGGAAATACCGTTTCTTAAATGAACAGCAGAATCACCGGATTTATTTGCCCGCGTGTGTGTGATACCCAGCCTGTCTCTCCTCATCAAGGCAGTCATAAAACGTGCTGCTGCGGATTAAGTCATTAGTATTTTCCCTAATTACAGTAACCGCTTGTTTGTAGAGCCGATCCATTCTCCCCATTCGGTTCCCTTCCCGGTAACGATATCGGAAGCTCTCCGGCAACACGAGAGCAAGGCTTGGCGCGAGACGCCTCTCTGATCTGCGACCTCGGGACCCCTCCGCGGCGGCCGAGATCGGCCGCCCGAGACACTGGCCACGGGGCTCTCGTCGCTACGGGTCGGAGGCGGGCTTGAGCACGGAGGGCCCCGGGCAGGGGGTCTCCCCCACGGTGGGGAGAACCAGCGTTCCCACGGGCAGGGCCAGGCCGGGCGAGGCCAGCGCACCCCAGGCGGGAGCTCTGCCGTGCCAGCTCGCGGCTCACCCGCAGACCCAGGTGAGGCGTGCGCCCCTGCTGCGTGGCACCGCCACGGGCCGCGTTCGCGTGTTACTCCCGCGGCTCCGAACCTCCCTAACCGTCCGGCTCACTGGTTTCTCTCCCTTCAGGCCAGTCCGGTGCCCAGGAAGCCACGGCCGCTCCCCGTGGCCGTCCCGGTGCCCGCCTCGCTGAGCACCCCCGCTGCCCTCGCTGCTCCAAGCCCCCTCTTCTTGCGGTGGGTCGGGCCGGTCCCGCACACCGCAGCTCAGAGGTCTGACGTCTGGGGGTTTGGAATCCGAAAGAGGGAGACTCGCGCTGGCAGCTGGGAGAGCGAGCCCGGCTCGGAGAACAGGCCTGATGGCACCGGGCAGGGCCGGGACGGGAGGAGAGGCCAGGGCCGGTCTCTTCACCCCTCGGCCAGAACAGGTGCCTCCACGCCTGGCGCCTCTGAGAACCCAGACGTGTCCACGGGGAAGGAACAAGCAAAAGTTCGTTTTGCAAATCCAGCACGCCGGAAGATTGCCGGCTGACCGCCGCCCATTCCTTTCCGTCCCAAGTAAAGTAGCCCCGCAAGGACTCGGATTCAGTTCCGGCATCCACTGCCCCCCCCCCCCCCAACACCCGAAGGCCACGCTAGCCTGCGGAGCGCAGAGGAGGCAAGGACAGAGCCGCCCCGTGGCAGGGAGGAAACTGGGAAGGGGACCCCGGCTGGGGAGGCCACCGGAAGGCGAACCGCGTGATCATCTGAGCATTCGCTCCGAGTGACAGGGCGTGGCCCGCCTCCACCTTTCTGATCGGGGAGCCAGGAACACCCCGGGGGAAAAAGAGGAACACGGGTGTCCCCCGCTGCCGTGCAAAGTCAGGAAAACGGTGGGGCCTAGCTGCACAACAGTTTAACATTCTGCAGCTTCCACAAAACTCCCAAGTACATTAGCCTGTGGGTCAAGGAGCCTGGAGCTGCTCTCAGCATCTCCTCGTGGCCCGGGCGCAGGAGGCGGCGGCGCGGGCGCTCGGTGCACATCACGGGGCGGGCGTCCGAGGGAAAGGCCTCTTCCGGACCCCCTCCTACTCGCACAGGCACCTCGGCTCTCTTGCCCAGTCTTTCGTGGGCCTGGTGTGGTCACAGGCCCAGGGCCCTTTTGGGAGAGACTCTGAACCTCAGCTTCCCGTAGCCTGAGGCCTCCCAACCTTGTCCGCGCCATGGAGAGCTAAGAAAACGGTCTTTCCTCGGCACAGGGGGCGAGCTGCTGGGGACAAGAGCCGAAGGATGGGGGCTCCAGCCGTGAGCTCGGCACTCGCAGCCCAGCCCTACAGTGGGAGGAGCTGGGGGCAGAGACAGGCCCTGGGAACTTGGGGACGGTGGCCACAGACACTACCTGCTTCCTTCGTCTCAACCTCAAGCCTAGGAAAGAGCCCCGCCTTGCACAGCCCAGCCTTGGGGCCAAGGCTCAGAGACAGCAAACAACACGCACGCGTGGCCCGATTCTATTGGTTTCGCCCCTGGGGACTTCCAGAAGACAGCGTGACAACAGCAGGACTCGGGAGCCCCTAACCGTGGCCGCCTCATCTGTTATTCATTACAAGGCGGGAAGAGGACAGAGTCCAGGAGAGACAGGCTCAGAGAGAGCAGGAGGTCACGAATGCACCTTCTCTGTACCGAATCAAAAGGGAGCCGCCCAGCCACCCAAAAGAGGCAGTCTCCTGCCGCTGTCCTGGGAACCCAAGCAAGCCTGACGCGGGCATTCATAAAGGCCGAGGGCAGGAAAGCCCAGGAAACGAGGTCGAGGCAGGTCCACGCGGCCGGGAAAAGGTCACAGATGGTGGAATGTGGGGAGCGGAAGCTGGACCCAGCCCTAGAGCCCCCACAGGTGAGGCAAAGGACCGAGTTTTGTTCGGGAATGGGGAGCTGTGACCCCCACGCAGGTGTGCCATGACATGGCGAGGAGAAGACTGATGAGGTCAGGAGGCAGGCAAAAGAGGGAAGGGTCCCAGGGAGCACGCTTCAGGGTGGCGGTCTAGGCCCCCGGCGTGGAGAGCCAAATGCTGGGAGAACGGGGAGCGGAGGCACAGCTAGGAGAGGGTGGGGACCACAGGCGAGGGGGCCACTGCCACAGCCAGGCAAGAATCCTGGCTCCGAGTGGGCCCCGCGCCACCCCTCAAGGTCTCACCGGCTGGTGTGCACAAAGGGGCACCGGGCCCTGGAAAGGCTCCAGACGAGCGTGGCCCCAGGAAGCAGGTCCTGTGGGTGCCCGGGGCAGCTGGAGGCCTCAGGGGCCAGGGCACCAGCTGACCGAGAGCCAGGAGCCATCGACGGGAGCACGCCGGCGCCCGACCCCGGAAAAGGGGAAAGCTGGTGGCTCCAGGGGTAACTGCCGGACCCCCTTAAGAAGCACCCATCAAGTCTAGAAGAGAGAGAGCCCGGCCCAAAAGGACCCCTAGCCCCTTTAACAGGAAAACTCCTGCGTGCACGGCTACGGTCCCGAGCACGCAGCCCCTGCCTGAGCAAGCCGGGCTGCCGAGGATGGAAAGCGTGAGCCGTGCTCAGGGCTGCGCAAGGGGGCGAGGACAGCACGCTGCGGAGGGAGGACCTCATTGCACCACCGTTCCAGAAGCTCTGCCGTTCCTCGCTAAGGGGTGGGCGGCCCGAGGTGAGCGGCGGAATTCCGTCCACGGGAATCACGAGAGGAGCCAGACTCTCAGACTTGACACGTGCCCCCGTGTTGTGCGTGCCTCCACACACACAAGTACACGCGCGTGTGTCTATGGGCGTGCACACACGTGCACACGTTATGTGGGCGTGTGCACGGGGCTGGGGCGCACGCACCGGGGCCATACATCCCAGAACTTGACCGTGAGCTCAAGAGAGGGGAGACGGGGCACTGGTGACAAAGGGCCAGGAGGAGGCCACCTCGGGCGCAGCTGCCCCGCCCTCAGGAGCCAGCGTGGCCACAAGCAGGGGCCGCACCGGGTGTCCCACTCCCCCCCACCCCCGCCCCGGACAACTGCCTCCCCCAAGCTCAGTTCCACCACACGTGACCCAGCTGTGCACCTGACCACAGGGCCCGTCACCACCAACACGACAGCCGGGAGAGGGTGCACCTGCCACCGAAGTAAAACCTCCTGGGGCGGGACCCTTCCCCACCTGGGGAGCTGACAAGGCCCAGCATTCTGTCAGCAGGAGCAGGGGCTGCGGCTGGAGCCAGGCCGAGGCCCCCGGGCCGTCAGGGCACCCCTCGGCTAATCCCCGCAGCTCAGCCAGGCCAGGGGCTCGATGTGCTGACCGTGCAGACAGAAAGCAGACCTGAGCGCACCCGGGAACGGCCGGGGTGCAGCTTGAACGCGGCCAGCCACGCACACCCGGCCCCCTTTCACAACGTCCGGCCCCCGCTACTGCTTTTCCGACCCAGAAGCGCACTGCACAGCGAGCCCTGCGCCTCTGCCCAAGGGGCAGACAGCTGTGCTGTGCGTTCCTGGTAGTGTGTGAGGGAAGAGGCCTGGGCTCGGCGCTGCCTGGCTCGAACCCAAGCTGCCCACCGTCCCACCACCCTGCCTCCTCTACCGTCAGCTGGGAGGAAGTGAGGCGGAGAGGACCCACGGATGACATTTAATAACACCGCGGTGCCCGGCGCTGAAGAAATACCGTGGGATGCAGCCGGGCATCCTTCCCAACCCATAGAGGCCACTGGCCTCGGAATGTCGCTTGATCACGACAACGGTCCTCCCCGGCGGAGCCCCTCACGCCCACTTTGCTGATGGGAAGACTGAGGCACGGGGAAGCTGGCTATCTGGCCACTTACACGGTGGGAGGGACGTGAAGGGGGATTTTGCGACACATCCACCTGATGCCAAAGCTCTCTCTCCGTGTGGACCCCTTGCCTGCAGGGAGGCGGATGCGATCGGAGGGGCTCCAGGAACCACCAGGCCCGAGTGTGCCACAGCAGGCAGGACTCACCCTCTGCCTTCTCAAGGACACCCTCAGCGTGTGCCCGCCTCTGTGCTGGGCAGGAGAGCTGACACAGGTTCAACGCCTTCCAGAGCGCTCTCGGATACCTGCCTTGGTCCTCCTGGGTTGCCTGGGAACACTCCCCTGAGGGCAGGGGGTCGGTCCGTCGACAGGCATCAGGAGGCCCGGCCCCTGCCATCTTGTGGCTCCACTGTCCCCACTCCCAGGGCCCCTCCCAGGGGTGGCGGGTCCAGCAGGTCAGCCGGTGGAGGGCCAGAGTCGAGGAATCTCCCTGATGAACTCCCATCCCCCCTACCCACCTTGCCAACAGGCCAGCTCTAGCCACGTGCCCCAGACTTCCTGTGCCCGGGGTACACCCGGCGTGCCCCAGCGGCCGCTGCCACGGCGGTCCTGGTCAGCGCCTCGTCTCTGGACGCTGCTGAGCCCTTCGACCCCCGTGACCCCCACAGAAGGTCGTTCCGGAACTGCTGCTAGGGCTGCGGAGGGCAGGGTGCTCCTTGGCGGCTGCTGTCCACCAGGTCCCTCTTCAGCACCCGCCCCTCTCCCCTTCCTTCCAACCACAGCGATTTCCACACAAGCGAAGCTGACTCCCCAACCAGCTTCTGGAAGAGGCCGAGCCCCTCCGTGCGGCCCACACCCACGGCCAGTGACAGTACAGAGGTGGACAAGCGACCTCAGCCACAGCAAGCAGAATGGATCCAAGGCTTGTGCTGGGACAAACACACTCTTTCCCGGGGGCATGAACCAGTGTGCCTGCAGCTCGGAGAGCAGCTCACAGGACCCCCTCAGGCCGGGAACGGACGCTCCCAAACAGGGGAAAGAAGGAGCCCGTCTTGACGACGAGGCGGAGGAGCTGGATCAAGCCCTGCCTGAACCCTGCCAGCCCTTCACCTGACTTCCCGGGAAAGCAAGTCAATCCGTTCCCTGCAGCACACGGTGCTCTGTGAATCCACCGTGGAGAGATCCCATGTGACGGCCAACTGCCGGAAACATCTTCCTGCTCAAGGCTGAGAGCTACTCCCGAGAATCCCTCAAACACCCTTTCCCGTAATCCCCGAGAGGACACAATCTGATCTCCTGTTTCCGTGCTCCTCTGTTCACCACAGGCTACCTGGTCCTACAACAAGGCCACCGCGGTCCCACCTACGGAAGGCAGTGCCCACAGGGCACCAGAAGTACCCAGCCGCTAAGCTCTTCACCACCCTCCCCTGCTCCCCACGCCCCACACCTGCAGCCGCTCTGCCCGAACCGCACCCAGGCCACGCAGGTCCCCTCGAGCCGCCAGCCCGCAGCAGAGGGTCATCGGAGAGCACAGCAGCACGGTGGCAGGAGGGGAGGGATACCCAGTCCTGTAGCTGACATGTCACGTGGAACAGCGAAGAGAAGCGGAGACGGGGCCGACCCCCAACGGGACTTGAACACGCACCCGGGTGGCCCTGGGGCTGCTCCCTTTCCCAGAAGGCCAGCAAGCATCACGGACGGTGAAATCCTGGCATGAGATGTCCATCACCTATGTTCACGGATCACCCTCGGGGCTGGGGACCTTGGCACCACTGGCCCGGGGACGAGTCACACCGTGGCCGAGGCCCAGGCGCAGCGGGACAGCCGCCGCCATGCCCCAAGCCCCGTGTGCGACAGCAGAAGGCCCTCCGGGTCCCTGACGCGCACAGCGGCGCCCTGGGAGCTGCCGGTGTCGGGCGTGCTGTGAGCGGTCAAGGGCAAGAGCTCTGTGGACTAAGAGGCAGCACCCGCGGAGACCCGGACAGACGACTGGCTCCCGCACGTGACTGAGGTCCTCCGGGGAGGCGCTCACCCTGCTGTGACCTCCGCCGACACAGGCAGAGACGCCCTGAGCCGGCACGGGGACCTCAGGGGGCCCTGAAGTGACGTAAGGGACACCAAAGCCACCAACCCTCCCCTCGGTGGAGGTCGGGGGAGGAGAAGGGCCGAGCCGCAGGCACAGTTCCCCCGACCCCGCAGCAGCCCCTTCGGCCTCCCGCCTACAGCCGGCACCTCCGACTCGCGGAGACCAGGCCACACGGTCACCACAGCGAAGCGGAGATCTCGACCCGGGTCTGACCCGACACCCACGTCCGCCCACGGAAAACGACACGTCTACACCTGCGGAAATCCCTCCCGCACACCGCAGGCCCACGGGCACCACAGAAACGGAGCTGGCACCCCCGCCCACACCTGGAAGAGTCCACTAGAGGAGCCCTGGGACTCAAGCGCCCGACGCCAGAGCGCAGCCCCGGCTGCTACTTAACGCCAAGAATTGTGAAAACGACAGCTTCCCCAAAACGCAACACACGCGTGCACGGACGTTACCCACGCCCGCACAGAAGGGCGCTCTGACCCGGGGAAGGAGCCGGGGGCACACTTCACAGTGCTGTTTGTAACCCCAGGTCCCCAGAGGTCGACTCTCCCGTCAGGGCCGGGAGGGGAGTGGGCGCTCCTCGGCCGGGGGTCCCCGCGGCCGGCCCACACCTCCCCAGGGTGCGTGGGAGTGCGCGGCAGGTGGGGTGTCGCAGGCGGACCGCGGGCCAGGCTGGCCACAGGGCACGCGTGCGGGCGGCTGCAAAACCAGCCGCGTGCTCGAAGTGCGAGGACAACGATGAACTTCGGAGAAAGAACTCACCGGGGCGGAGGAAAGAAGCGAGGGGTCCAGGGACGCGTCCTTCAATGCGTCCCTCCAGCCCGGTGGCTGAGGAGGGAATGACGACACGGCCCCTTGTGCTGGCAAAGCGAGGCTTTCCAAGGAACGGGGACCACAAGGAACGGGGACCGGAGCCGCCCAGCGCCTTCCCAGGGCAGCACCACGCGGGACTTTGAGAGCAGGGCGGGCCTTCGGGCACCATGGCTTCCCCAACGGCTCCTCGTGACTCGCTCTGAAGGCCCACGCTGGCTGAGGGCCACCGCCCTCACACGCACACCGGTCACCACCCCAACGGCACGCCCTGGCCCCGCAGACTCACCGGGCGACTTCACCTCCTCTAGGCGTCCACGGCCCCAAAGGGGAGGTGGGGGCCAGGCTCACCACAACGCGCCAACCCCTCGGCCCCAGCGGGGCTGGAACACCACGTCTAAGGGGGGGGAGCCTCCAACGCCAGCCCGGAAGGGCCTGCAACCCCCGCCGTGATCTGTCCACCTGCCGGGGCCCTGCTTCGGGCCGGGACACTCTAAGGACACAGTACCTGTGGAAAAAGACCCTGCAGGGGGCCAGGTGGAGCTCAGAGTTAGCTTTGGAGTCCCCACATACGAAACCGACAGCTGGATTGGAGGCTGGCTCAGGTCCCTTCCAGAATGTTCTCCTCATCGACTCCCACCGAGCTTGGGCCCTCACAACTACTCTAAAGAGTCCTGGACCCAGAAAAGTCCTCTCAGTGACACTGGATGCAGGAGGGAAGGCCCTCCCGCGCCCCCGTAGTGTGAGCTGGGAGCACACGGGGCCAGCGGGCCACCCGGGGGGCTTCGTGGCAGGTCCCACACACACCGCTTCCCCAACCGTGTTGCCTCCACCAGGTTAGACCAAGAGAAGCCGGACACACGGCACCTCGCAGGAACCAGAACGGAGAGGCACGCAGAAACCCTGATTCCCCGATTAGGTACAAGCAGACCGCCCTTCGTGGGGACAAGCCCCCTGGTCTGTCCAGCTGGCCCTTCCCCACACGCTGCGGCCTCGGAGCCCCCAGAGCGGGCCGCCGCGGCCCCACAACTCCGGCCCCGGCTCACCGGGCTCAGGCTCTGCGCCCACTGGCCCCCAGCGCCCCCAGCTTCCCACGCCCCAGTGCACCTGTGTGTGCTCGCCCCCTCTTCCTCCTGTCCCCACCGACGTCTAAGCTCGCGCAGCAGAGGCCGGGGCTTCCTGGTCAAGTCAGGGGGCCTCTGCATCTGCCCCCGAGGCCCCCCAAGGCAAGGAGCGGTCACGGTGCATCGCCACCCCTGCGAGGGACGCCCGTTCCCGGGGTGGGGGCAGGCTGAGCACCTGTAAGATAATGACCGACCCGTTGGAAACTTGTAGGGAACAAGCTCCCAACCACAACCATCGCTGCCACACCCCCAGCAAAGAGGGCCTGGGGGGGGGGGGGGGGGGGCCACAGAAGCTTCTCTTCCAAAGTCTGAAATAGACCCGCTCCGGCAACAGCACGGGAGACGCCAGATGACGCCGCTTCTGCGGGAACACACGGCCCGGTCCCCGCCTGAGCGGCACCCCCACTTGGAAGGCCAGCTCGGGCTGTCGGCCGTAAGAACTGATTTACTGTCTCCGGCTCAAACTTCAGTCCAACAAAAGCACTTGACTCACACGGACGGAGTACTTCGTAAACAATAGTAAACTAACACAGCCTGACATCCACCGCTCTAAACAGAGGAGACCAAAGACGTTTACACACAGGCTCGTATTAGGGTATCGTACTAAAATTATGAGGTTAGGGAAGAAAGGACTTAAATAATGTCATTAATTCCGACATGAAACAAACGGGGAAGTGTCATTAATAAAAGCCGCGGCTCGCCCTCTGGGACACCGGAGCCCCGGACCCGGCCGGGGACGGGCTGTGCGCACAGGCCTTGGCCCCACACGGCGGCCCCATGTGCCACTTCGCCGCGTCGCCAGAATCCACTTGACTCCAAGTTTTATGGTGTCCACTTAAAAGTATGTCATCTCCAAATCAGGACCAAGCAGTTTCCAGATTGAGGCCGGGAGGAAGCGGGCGATTCCAGAGCACGGGCAGAAGCAGAGATGCCGCGAGGCCTGAAGACCGGTCCCCGACCAGGCTCTCCACCCAGGCCGACGCCGTGCCCCCTGTTCAGCCGCTCCCCCACTCCCTCATAGAGCAACTCCACCACCAGGACTGGGCACACGCAGCAGGCACGCGGCCCTCGGAGCCCCTCAAGCCCCTGGAGCCCCCAGCTAGTAAGAAGAGAGAACACCAAACCGCCAATGTTCCAACGAGCTACTGAAATTCCACCGCTGGACCCTGTCAGCAAGGAATCAAAAGGAGGCTGGGCTGGGGCGCCCGGGGGCTCAGTCGGTTAAGCGTCCGACTTCGGCTCAGGTCGTGATCTTGCGGTCCGTGAGTTCGAGCCCCGTGCCGGGCTCTGTGCTGACAGCTCAGAGCTGGAGCCCGCTTTGGATTCTGTGTCTCCCTCTCTGCCCCTCCCCAGCTCATGCTCTGTCTCTCTCTCTCAAACATAAATACACATTAAGGAAGCTTTTTTAATAAAAATTTTTTTTTTAAAAAAGGATGCTGGACTTACGTGTCACAGTTCCTTGCACGGATGAGGGTCAGGGAAGAGGGAGACGAGGGAACGTAGTGCCAAGGACCAGCAACAATGTGGACAAAGTCTCCAGGTCGAAGGGGGCTTGAGAAGCAAAGCAGGTAAAAAGACCGAAGCTCAGGGAACAGGACAGGTGCTACCAGATGAGGCAGGGAAAACAGAGGCCAGGGTCAGGCGGGCCTTCCAGGATCCCAAGAACAAGGGGAGGCCATAACAGGGTCTTGCAGAAGGGAAGGAAGGGTACAGGCCTACTCTCGGTAGAGACCACTGAGGATACCACACGTACAGCATACGGACTGTGCCACAACAGCCCAGACCCAGGAGGCCAGCTCCCCGAGAGGAGAGCTTGCAGGCGAGTCGGAGAACCAAATCCCCTAAATTCTTCTAATGCTAAGCATATTTATCAACTTCCCAAGGACCTGGTTTTTCTCCTTTATAAATAATCAAGCTGAAGAGGGTTTTTTTCACCAGTGGAAATAGCAGGGATAAAAAAAAAAAAAAAAAAAAAAAAGTATTACTATTAAAAAGTAACACATGCTCAGAGCAAACATGTATGCAACACCAACATTTATGAAAAGTCAACGAGAGTCCCTCACAGGACATTTCCCTGACACCCCAGAGGACCGCCATCATCACTTTACAGACCCAGGTAGTTAAGAAAGAAAGATAGATAGATAGATGGATAGATAGATACCCTGAGTACTGCTCAGGACCTGCTTTCTTAACACGCTGCACGCTTCTGACGTGTGAGCCCGTGCACGCACATTCCGAGGAAGAAAATACTGAAATGTTTTTAAGAAGTATCGCCTTTATGAACAACGGACAAAAGATCTCCCGCACACATCTGGACACCTAAGCACTTCTCACGTTCTTTCCTAAGAATCAACAGTCCCGACAAACAGAATTGCTGGGATCAAAAAAAGGCCATTTAAGTTTTTGACTCACAGACTTTTCTGGAGAGTAATTAAGTAATCAGTTTGCTCTCCAGAGAACAAATAATAACAACAACCAACACTTATATTGTGCTTACTATGTACCAGGCCCTATTCTAAGCAATTTCCACACAATAACTTATTTCGACTTCACAAAAACCTTATAAGATAGGAATTATTGTTATCACCACCAAGGGGGTGTTATCAAACAACCTTCGCTGATGTGATGGGCATAATGAAATCTTTCACCTAAAATTCTCCGTTAATAAAGCTAAGCTTTCTACATTAGCTACTGTAATTTGTATCATTTATAGGCTTTGCACATCTCACAATACAGATGCTCATCCTTTTCTTACTGGTTTGCAATAGCTCTTTACATAGTGTCTATTAAGCTCACGTAGGCACATCTTGTTATGTATTTTCTTTCTCTTGTTGTCTCTTAACCTCACTTACGGAGTCTTTTGCCAAAAAGAATTTTCTTTCATTCTTACGCGGTTCTATCTGTCAACATTTTCTCTTTAAGGTTTCTGGCGTGGCGTTGCGATAAGGATAGATTACATTAGTAGTTTTTCAGAGTTTTTGATCTTTCGAATGCTTTCTTCCAATAAAATCTTCCAAGGCAATCCTGCCGACAAAACAGTTAAGGGCGAAGTGCATTCATTGGTTGGAATGGATGTGGAACACGGGGTGTTCTCTGTTATCCTCACCAGCCCCCAGGCAGGCTCAGAAGATCTTAAGCATGGGCTACACCCAACACCAGCTAACAAGACTGTTAAGACCCCTTCCAATCCCGGGTGGCTCAGTCGGTCGAGCGTCCGACTGCGGCTCAGGTCATGATCTCGCGGTTTGTGAGTTCGAGCCCCCACGCCGGGCTCTGTGCTGACAGCTCGGAGCCTGGAGCCTGCTTCCGATTCTGTGTCTCCCTCTCTCTCTCTGCCCCTCCCCTGCTCACGCTCTCTCTCTGTCCCTCAATAATAAATGTTAAAAAAAATTTTTTTAAAAAGATCCCTTCCAGTCCTACAATGCCACACACACACACACACACACACACACACACACACACACACACACACACACCAGCAGACAGCACGAGAAAGCCAGAATTACTTCCCAGACCCTACCAAAACTCAGGTGTCAGCGACAGCCGCTCCAGCAACAGTCGACACCCCACTGAACCCAAAAGATACCCCAAACTGTCATCTTCTCACAGAGGCCATGTCTTCCCCAAAGCCTGGACAACACTGAACTCCCAGCCTCAAGACCATCCCTGGCCTGGAAGCAGAGGCGTGGAAGGGAAGAGGGAATCGGCATCTGGGACCTGATTCAGCCACGGGGAGCAGATGCTCCGTTTCCTCCTCTGCAAAACAGGTACAGGGGAACCGCGTCCTGAGGAGGGGTCCTTACAACACGGGCTTGTTACATGTTAGCTAGCAGGCTATGCCACAATCGCTAGAGTTCGGATCTCCTCGCTACGAAACGCTCTGGGTTCCGCATCCACTGAGGCAGATGATCTGTCCCCAACGTTACATGGAGGGATCCCAAGGAGAGGTCACCGGTGGAGGGCCCCGGACCATTTCTTTTCCAGGAAACGCAGGACGAGGCACATCAGAAAAGGCATTCAAGCGGCCACGGATGCCACAGCCCACCCCGCACCCCTAAACAGACCCCGAGAAGAGAAAACTGATCCTAGGAAGAGAACTCACAGATCTTCCTTCAGGACATTTTTTTCCCCCAAAGGAAACGCTCTGGTAACATATGTTGCGAAGGTCTGTTAAAATGGAGCATCAATTTTGACAGGGAGCCCTTCCTCTGACTTAAACCAAAGGACGCGACACCCTCCCCTAAGGTCAAGCCCGACAACAGCCTCGAACCCATGCAGACTGTCTGAGATTGAAACAAAAACCCCTCCCAACATGACGCCTGCCCCAACCCGATGGGGCAGGGGCTCAGGCCCGGCCTCCCAGGACGCAGAGCGTGGGCAGAAGCTGAGGCCTCCACACACGGAGGCCGGGCCGGGCTGGCCCAGACCCCCAGCTGCAGGCACCGATTCGGGTCCAGGAGCCCGAGCCTGGCCACAGCCTGTCGCCCGCGGCCTCTGGGCCAGCAGCTGCCTCTCATTCTGTGCGTCTCCCTCGCTCCCTGCATCAGGTATTAATCTAGTACCCGGGGCAGCTTCTGAGTGATGAAAGCCCAGCCGTTTTCAATAGAGAACGGTATGGACGGATTCTACAGGAGTGATGAAATGCTTCTTCTGCTCTGGCAATTAAGACTGCACAAAGTCGCCTTTGCCCTGGTGCCACCCCCAACATCAAAGGATGAGAAATTCAAAGCCATTCATGCTGCATTGAAGCCTCACAATGAAGCTGGAAAATGGAAGTCGATTACTGGGCATAAATATGCAGCAGTTAAAAGGAAAGTTATAACGAAATTAAACGGCAGCAACCCCACAACGTGTTCTGGAAACTTCCAGAACTAGAGTGCCCCTGGTAAACACCAAGAGGGGCACCCTTATAAAGCAGGTCTCTGACCGCGCAAAGGCGAGTTCTGCCGCCCCAGCTGCACGCGGACAGGGTGCCGTGTGGCTCTGTCGACCTTGCTGCCCTAACAGCCCCCGGGGCCTCGGAGAACATGGCATGTGGAGTTTGATTCTGCATGGCTGCGAAGCTGCTGACCACAGAACATTCTGGCTCAGGGCTGCTTAGGCCACATCTGTCCTTGGTCCCGAGGCCTACAGTAGTCCACAGTCATCCCCCCCCCCTCTGCCCCCCGGGGCTCCCCCAGAGGCACTCCCGCTGCCAGCTTGCAGGAGAAAGGACTAACCCTAAAGAGGGCAGTGTTACATCTCCCTGCTGCATAAATCTGCTTCTCTTCTGATTGATTACTGCTCTCCTTACGAAGGTATTTGATCTTTAAAATAAAAGCCCAGAACACAGAAAGCTATACAAGTCTTACAATGTGTCAGGGTGTGTGGTTTTAAGGCAGGAAAATACTTCCCTCCCACACAAATGTGAATTCTGGGGAAAGATGCCACAGATCCAAGGGAGTAGAGTATCTGGGAAAGCTGGATCAGCCTTAAAAATAGATAATTGAACACAGATTTGAGATTTCTCAGGAGCTACCTGGGAAAAAAAAAAAAATTAAATCTCGCCTATTTTTGATAACCAAAACTCCATTCTGATGAAACTTCTCTAGCAGGGTGGCATTTTGCATTTCCAATTATAATGGAGTAATTGTGTTGCCATAGTTACCGCAAAATTCTGCAATAACTTTTGTTGCTTTGTAATTGCTGTAGTGTATATTTGTGTACAAGCAGCTGAGTTTTCCTAATTCAATGCCTCTTCCTCTCCCCGATCCCCACTAACCACCACCTTTCCTGGCTCAATTCTGAAATCACATCAGTTTCATAGGACGATCCCTAACATAATGCACGGAATTACCAGAAGCAATTAAAACTCCAGGCAACCTCGATCGTATTGCAAAAGAAAAAGTGAAACCAGGCCAAGGTGCAAACCCACCAGCATTGCCCCGATCTTCTTGCTGGGCTGGCGCTGGGTGAGGGCTGTTTACATGTTTACTCCCAGGCCTTCCATGCTTAGGTGGTTTGTGGGAATAAACAGAAAAGCCTGAGTAGAGAAAAGAGAGGAAGCAAACTAACTGGCCAGGCCCCTTCCTCCCTCACCGAGGGCAGAGCCGCCCTCAGCAAGCAATTAGGTAGGTCTCTACAGTAATGCAATTAAGATTTAGTTAAGAAAGTCATTAGTTTTAAAATAACTTAAGTTTAATTTCTGCAACGCTTTATTTGAAAATTGTGTCACAGCAGGTCAATTTACAACATGCAATAAAGAAAACACTCATATCAGCTGCTGCAAGTTATTACAAATTTTTGATGTGCATTAAATGAGTACACTGGGTTCCACCCCCGGCCTTTCCAACTGATACGCACGGTCTCGTGCTGTAACAGTGTCAAATATTTCAACGTTAAATGTAAATACGAGATAATTTGCTCATAATCCCGCGGTGTGTTTTTGCAACGCGGGGAAACGCGGCTCCCACCATCTGGGCAGGACCGGGCCACAGCTCGGCCCGTGGAAATCCTGCGGGCACCCTCCCGGGGTCGCGGGCAGCACCCCCACCCCTCCCGTCACGGACCGGGGCACCCGCGCCGCGAGCCCCGGGGAGGGACGTTTTTCTGCAAACTCACAGCCCTGGACAAAGTTACATAAACGGCGCCCGCCCGGCTCCGGGCGCCCCCGGCCCACCTGCCGCGGGCTCGGCCTGGGCGGGCGCCCCGCGCGTGCTCCCCACCCCACCCCACCCCCCGGAGGCCAGCCGGCCGTCCTGGCCCGGCCTCGGCGGCCCGGCTCCGGCGCCCGCTCCGGAAAACCCACGGGCTGGGCGCCACGCGCGGCCTGGCGCACGGGGCCGGGGCCGGGCCGGGCCGGGGAGCGGACCCGGGCGTCCACCTGCCGGGCCGGCGGCGGCGGGGGGCGTGGGGCCGGCGGCCCGCGGGCTGGGAAGGGGGGGCGGACGGGGGGGCGGACAATGGCCCGCGGGCCGGGGCCGGGCCGGGGCTGCGCTTACCGCGGCGGCGGCGGCGGCGGCGGCGGGGCGGGCGCTCTAGCCCCGCGCGGGCGCTCCGAGCCGCATCTCCTCAGCCTGCGCCGCCACCACCACCACCACCACCACCACCACCACCGCCGGCGGCGGGCGGGCGGGCGCTCGGGCGGCGGCGACAGCGAGGACGCGGCCGCGGCGCGCCGGGCCCAGGCTGCTGAGGCGGCGGCGGCGGCGCGGGCGGGCGCGCGGGCTCGGGCGCGGGCGGCGGCGGGGACGGTGCTCCGCGGCGGCGGCCCCACAACCTCCCCTCCTCATTCACAAAAAATTGACCCACGTTGAACCATGATGCCGCTCCCCCCTCCAGCACGGAGCCGGGCGCTGATAGGCCCCGCCCGACGCCCGTCAGCCGCCCCGGCCCCGCCCCCCAGCCGGCGGCTCTGCAGCCATTGGCTGCGGCAGCCTTGCATCACCTCCCCTCCCGGGCCCCTCCCTTCTGCCCGATTTCTAACGAAGAGCTCGTCAATTACGGTTCGGCCCCGCCCTCCGACCGCCCTCCCCGGCCGCCCGGCCGTCCTTCCATTGGTCCACTGGGGCCCCGGGTACCGCCCCGTGTGCTCCCGCCCCTCGTCCCGCGGCGGCCAACCGCTAGGCCAGACGCCGCACAAACGGCAGGGATGCTCCGCCTCTGCCCGCCTTCCCGCACACGTCCTGGACCCCGTTGGCTGCTCGAATTGCCAATCCTGGGGGGCGTGGCTACCAAAGGACGCTCCAGGCGCCAGTCGCTGGGCGCTTCGCGGTTGAGAAAGCGCAGGGAGCCGGGCTGCTTGTGATTGTAAACGTGGGCCCTGGTCCTGGCGAGCTCCACTCGGCAGCCCCGAAGAGCTGTCCTGTGCCGGCCTAGTGATCGGGACTGCGCGCCTAGCGAGCGCACTCTTGGGCGCGGGCTGAGACAGGCGGCCGCTCGGGCCTGGCCGCGGCCTCCATCTTGGGTACTGGCGGCGGTCACGTGGTGCGGCGTGCTCCGGGAGACGCACGGGCGGCGCGGAGGGCGAGTGCGCAGGCGCGGCGGGCCCCGCCCTGCCCCGCGGCGGGAACGCGGCCTGCGGGGCCCGGGGGGGCGCTGGCCGGCGGCTGTTCCCCGACGGGCGGGGAGCGGGCCCGGTGCGCTCCGCCGGCCAGAGTCGCCCGCGCGCGGTGGTCCCGGGCCACCTATCCGCACCCAGC
Source organism: Panthera onca (assembly GCF_046562875.1). Lineage (NCBI taxonomy): Eukaryota > Metazoa > Chordata > Mammalia > Carnivora > Felidae > Panthera > Panthera onca. The sequence continues at coordinate 2,211,886 of NC_138346.1, read as the reverse complement.
GCTCCGGGCTGTGAGCTGCCGTGTCGGGGTGGTTTGGGCCGCGTGGTGTGGCCGCTCCGTGTCCCGCCGGCCCTGCAGACCCCGCGGGCTGCCCGGCGGCGGGCGCGGAAAGCCACCTGCGGCCACCCCCGGCCTGTGCCCCCCCCCGCAGCAGGGTACTCGCCCTGCGGCCTGCGTGCGCCTCCCACTTTCCGGAGTGGCGTTTGTGGCCCCGTGGGAGGGAGCACCCGCGAGGAGCGTGCGGGTGCCCGCGGGCGGCACCTGCGGGCTGGCACCGCGCTGCGACGGACTCGGAGGGCCCGGGCTCCGTGGAGTTGTTTGAAAGGCGCTTCCTCCAGCCAAAGTTCGGCAAGGCACCTGCAGCTTGCGTGATGTTAGTTTGCTTCCGGAAAACTTCGCAGCTGGCAGGATGCTCAGAAACCTCGCAAGGTGTTTCTCAGCCCAAACTAGGGACTGAGAAAACTTGAGATCTTAATAATGAAAGTTCGTTAAATACGTTGTCTCATCACTAAAGCAGCTTCTTTCCTAGAAAGCAGACTCTAAAGAGATCATTTAACTGAACCCAAGGGATTTTTCCCCGCTCCAGTGCCGCCACGTACTTACTGGTCAGGCTCCCCTAACGTGACCCTGGACTCGCATTATACTGCAGCGCTCGCGAAGATACGCAGGCGGATGCGGTGGAACGGGAATGCTACCTGCCTTGACAACGTGGTCATGACAGAAGAAAAGTCCATGGAGAAATCTCCAGGGGTGATTTGGTCCTCGGAAGTCACCCACTAGATTGGGGGAGAAGAGGGTAGGCCTGCGCTGCCCCACCGTTGGCCGCCCTCGGTGCCCACCATCATCTAACAGAGACACGGGTACACTTCACTCATCCACTGAAACCTGGGCCTTTCCAGCTTTTATGGCCCAGATGTTTTTCCAGGAGAGAAAATTAGAAGGAAGTTTTAGTGAAAGTTAATGCATTGTGGTATTATTTTATTTGTAGTATAAAGAAACTTTGTGTTTTTTTTTGTTTTTCCCTGTCAAATCTCCAGAACTTAAAATCAGAAAACAGGTCAGTTTGATTATCAATGTTAGAAAAATCCTAGAGGCAACGGTGGTGAAGCCTGATGGAGTGTCTGTGACAAAGCTGGCCTGTGGGGTGCTGGCAGAGATGTGTGGCTGCTTGTTTTGAGGGCCTTTCTCTTTAGAAATGAGCAGAGATTAGTGTTTAATGTTGTTCTTGATCGTTGGCGCCTGGAGGGGAAAAAAATGTAGAATTTTCAAAATGAAAATGTGCAATTTTATAATATATTAAATGTATTGAAATCATAAGTAATGGTTAGAAAACCTTGGACATGCTAAGTAGAAACGGTGTGTCATAAGATAGCTTTACTTTGCAGCGAATGGTGAATTTCAGAATTTTAAAACAGAAGGCATAGCTGAAGATCTCCACTAGCGACCTGGCCGTTGATAGAGGAGGTACATTTATGAAATGTTCATACAAGGTGAAACTGTCAGTGGCTGCGTGACATTCAGATGATAAAAATTAAGTTACAAAGTTATTTCACGGATTACTAAAAGTGTACAATAATCAGAAAATGCAGGGGAAATGGGTACAAGTCTACTAAAATTAATTTCACGAGTACAAAATGAGAGTCACGTGCCTGAAGAAAGAGTCACATGGAAGAGTTCTGGGGTATAATCCAAGGGGGGACTAATTGGAAGGTAGAATTGCATTCAGAGAGATGAGCAGTCACATTGTGGTGTGCCGGGGAGCCTCGCCTCCGCTCCCCAGAGCGCCTCCAGAGGAGTGAGGCAAGAACCCCACTCACCTTTTCTGAAGAAGAACGTGGGAGCCCGAGCAGCTGCGCCCGCTGAAGGAGACCACCCACGGCTGGTAAGGACCGTAGAGTTCCGCACGATGAGAGGAAGGTCTCTAACACTGAAGCCGGGAAAGCAGGTGGAAAAACAATCCAAACACCAGGCAACGTCCACTTGGGGCTTCATATAAAGGCGTTTTACAGAGAGTCCCAAACTCAGAGCGTTTTGTTTCAGGAAGGAAGTGAATCCCAGTGTGAAATAAGGAAAAAAAAAAATCCTTCGATCAAAAATAAAGACAACCCCAAAGACTCAAAAAAGAAAAAATCTAGAAGTTCAGCAAGGTGGCCAATTATAAATACACAAAAAAGGAAAAAAAAAAAAAACCAATAGCTTTCAGATATACATTCAATCAATAATTATAAATGCTACTATTTACCAAGCTTTGCTATATGGCAAGCATTGTGGTTAGCATTGTATATGCATTAGAAAAACATGACGGAAAGTTTCCAGTCACGTCAGCAAAAGAACATTATAAACGCCTAACTGTAACATTAAACCCCAGTGGAAGTTCATGGGACTTGACAAGTGGTTGAATAGTTCACCTGGAAGAATAAACATTTGAAAACAGTCAAAAAGAGTAATGGGGGAGAAAGTGCTTCCAGAAAACAGAACCTACTGCCGAGGCTCCATAACGAAAGCAACGTGGTACCGGCTGAGATGGATGGAAAGTCCTAGAAAGTAAAGACGCATCCCCAAGCAGACAAGCTGAGGTGTAGCCAGCACGTGCACGTGGTCTGTCCCAGCTCCTGGCGGGCAGCCTTCCAGGCTGGTCAGTGCCTGTGTCACAGCAATTGGCAAGTAGCTAGAACATCACATCCTGTAAGGATTTGAATATAAAGGCAGCTTTTCAAATTAGAAAGTGATGTGGTCGGGCACCTGCTCATCAGCTGGGGAGAAGAGTACAAAAATTGGGCTCCTGCCTCATCAGGTGAAGGTTCAAGTGTTAAACAAGAAAAGTCACGAAAGTACTAAGAAAAATCTGTTACGGGCACTTCCGTAGGATTATGGAATAGGACACCGCCACCAATTGTAAAGGGAAGTACTGATAAATCTGACTGTGCTTCAGTTAAAATTTGGGGTGCCATCAACAAAGAAATAGATAAATTTTAACTGTGGCACATTCATGCAAAGGAATGTTACTCGACCATTGGAGAGAATGAGCTGCTGAGACAGATAGATGAACATCTACAAGTCCCACAGGAAAAGAATACACTGTGACTCCATTAATATGAAATTCAGGTGCCAGCCTGAAGGATCCACAGGGATAGAGATCAGACGTCTGGAGAACATTTCAGGCCGAGGAAATAGCACACATCCTGACTGGGGTGGAGGGCACTTAGGAGTAAACAGGTGTCTGAACTCCGTGAATTTAAGAGTTGTGCCTTTCACGGGGAGATTTTACCTCAAGAAAACAACAGGGGAGGCAGTAGCTGCCCCAGTTTGGGGGGCAGGGGTAGAACCTCCTTGTGCATCCAAACTATAGATCAATTTAGAGGACAAATCACTGGGGCATCTCATGTTGCATAAAGGCTGAATCTCCTTCACAGTAAGAGAGCTTTCAGAGCTGACCCGAAACAAACGTCGCAAAAGCAGAGTCGTGAACAGCAAACACAAAAGGAGAATTGCCCAATAAACGTGACAGGATGTTCCATTCCCCGATAATAAAGGAAATACAGCACTTTCTCTGTCTGATAAAAGCAATATGTGAAGAAATAAACGCTATCACACGTTAACTGTGTCAACTGGTAGAAACTTAGCTACCGAAGAGGACACGTACATAAATCCTTAACGTTGTGCATGTTCCCTCACCTAATGATTTCACTTCTAGAAGTTCGTTATTTCGAATGAAATAAATAATTGATGTTGGTAAAGATCTAGATAACAGATTCACAGCAACAATGATTGGAAGATACATTAATTCATGTACAGATCCATACGGAGGTAGGAATATCTATCTCCAAGTTTCCAAAAATCGGGGATTTAATATTATGGAAAGAAATCCACATTAGAATTTTAAGTGAAAAGGAAAACTATAAAACATCATTACGGCATGGCACAGTCTTTATAGATGAATACATTTATAGACACAGCAAAGACAGGAAGACGCCCATCAGAATGTTCCCAGCGCTTCCTTCTGAGGATGCGGGAGACGAGACAGCATTGTTCACTTTTTGCTCGTCCCAGCTTTCTCAATTCCCCAGTAAACGTGGGTTACTTGTGTATAAAAAAGAAATCTCTAGAGGGATATGAAATTAACTAAGGAAGCTGTGGGGCGAGGAGCTGAGGGGGTCAGCCGACCAGTTCCTGAAGTGCAGGGCTGGCCGACAGGCGGGGAGAGGCACTACCAGGTTTCAGATGCAAAGACGGAGAGGGGTAGGAGCAGGGGAGCGGCGGCTATGAACCTCCGCCGGGCTTGGATCCTCAGCCGGGCGGAGCTGACCTTGACCGGGCAGACAGTCCGAACCTACCAAAGATGAAGGTCTTGTTTGTTTTCATCTCTTTTGCTTTTTGAGATAGTGTTGAGGTCACCGGCCTGTGGGAAGGACCAGGGGAGGGGGCCGGGGTGTGAGCAGAGGGGAAGATGTGGCAAGGGGCGGAGAGAGGGGGGCCACGCCTGGAGGCCAGGGCGCCAGGAAAGCAGCAGATTGAGAAATGAGAAAATAACTTTGAGCATGCTGGTGTTTTGAGGAATTTAGCTGCAAACTGTCTTAGCCTGGGTCCCGCACCGCAGAGTGTGACACGGGTCTTAGGTGCCAGCAGCTGCCCGGGAGTGCGATCCCAGGGCGAGAGCGATGGAGTGGTGTGCTAGGGCCAGGGGCCAGGCAGCAGGGAGAGCCAACGCCGGGCCGTGTAGCCAGCTGACTGGAACCGTCCGCCTGGGGGAAGGGGGTGCATTTACTCAGTTACCATCCAGGTGAGAAGTCCCCACACTTGCAGGTCAGGCAAGCAGAAGTCCCAAGACGGTCCCGGGAGCACCCTACCCTGAGCGTCAGAGACAGTTCTGGCAGGAGACCAAAGGCACTCGGGCCTAGAGAGGAGCCCTGGCGGGGGGCACCTGAGGAGCCCATAGCAGTGGCTGGGATGGGAGCGGCCCCCGGAGAACTGCAAGGCCGAGCCAGGCATGCAGGCAGCCGGGAGGTTCAGGGTCACCTGCCGTCCCTGTGAAATTGTTTGTAGCAGCCCCATAGGCCCAAGGGTGTCTGGGCACAGAGGATAAGCCACGTGATCACCCAGCCAATGCAAGCAGTGAGAAAGAGAGTCAGGGAGCCTGTATGGGAAGACGTGAGGGTGGGATTTTGTTTTCTCCCAGGGCAGGGGACTCCTGCCCGTCAGTGGCCACGGAGGAGGAGACTGCGGTAGCCCGAGATGGTCCCGGAGGGCACCCTGGAGGATGAGTGGAAGCTCCAGACTGTCCCTAACACGTAGTCCTGGGGCAAGGGGCTAGGGGAGGGACACACTCACAGGTCTAAAAACTTCAAAAGAGCAAATCAAGCCAACAGACCGTTCCCTCAGATATGCCCCGCGTGTCCCCCTCTGACACGCTTGCTCCATAACTGGAATTTCAAGTCGTCCCCCTACTTCCCGTGCCAGAGGGGAGCCTCTGCCCCGGCTTGTCCCCTTTCTCTTCCTACCACCTGAAGGCACTTTACTCCCACACGCCAGACACCCCAGCCCACTGCACTTGGCCTCCTTCGGCCCTGAGGGGGGCAGCCTGTGGTGCCGGCTGCCTTTGGAGGGCAGGACTGAGGAAGGGGCCCCTGCGTGGGTCCAGGAAAGGGGTTCTGACCACTTGGACGGGGACTCACGGGCTCCAGTTGTGTGGAGCAGAGCCTTGAACAGGGAGCCCGGGCCGCAGACTCCTCACCTGGGAGAAGGATATGCTAGGGGAGGGGGTGGGCGCTGGAGAGCATGAGCCCAGGCCAGGGGCCATCTTGCTCAGGTCTAAGGGAGGTGCTGGAAAGCCCAGGCAGAAGCAACCTTAAGCAGGAGAAGTCTCTAAAGGGTAAGGGGGAGTGTATGTACAGATACAGACATGTTCTCGGTGTGGGGCAGGAGGTGAGGGTTGCACCTTATTGTAGACGTGGTCGCAGCTGAGAAACGGGCCAGGACAGGCTAATCACAGCAACCAGCAGCACTGAACGTTCTCGCTACGAGCCCTGCGTGTTGGAAACGGCCTTGGTGGGCTACCGAACGGGAGCCGAGCAGGGGTATAAGAAGGGTTGCTGAGTAGTGCCGAGGACCCAGCCAGAGTCAAAGGCAGTGTCTTTGTAGTGGCACAAAGCCACGTGGTCTGTTTTTTCTGGTAGCGCCCGGGAGCCGAGGTGCAAAGAACCGATATGGGTGGATGATGCAAGATTGGCGGCTGGATGAGGACCGCAGGGTACTGGCCGCGGTAGTGGATGAGAGTCGTCACAGGGTGCAGGCTGGCTGGGGCAGGAAAGGGACTCGGAGATAGAAAGGTAGAGCGGAGGCATGAGGGCTCCGGTGCAATGCATCAGCAGGCTTAGTGGAAGGGACTGGAAGAGGGTGTGGAAGACGGCTGTCACCCGCAGCCTGAGATTTCAGTGGCGGAGGTCAGGGCCAAGTGCAGGGCTCTGGCAAAGTGGCTGACTGGTCCACCCGAAAACATTCTCGTTTCAGAAGACCTAAGAACGTACCTAAAAGGTAGCACTTTAAAACACACGTGGCTGAGTGCACAAGGAAGTAAGGGAAATCCCAGAGACCAAATCCGGGAAGGAAACAAAGATTAGAATGGGCTAGACTGGACATTTAGGAGGAAGACGTTACCGGCCTCTCAACCCCAGGGAGTGGGTTTCATGCCCAGCTGGAGAGCTGGCTCGGAGGCTCCTATGTGAGACGTTCTCAAGCATGGCACCCTTCGCAGAAGGATGGGCTAGGAAGGAATCTGCCCCTTGGGGCGCAGACGACAAAGAGTTTTCCTGTCCACCTTGGCTCTCAGGGTGGTGGGGCGAGGCTCCCCGAGGACTTGTTGCAGGGCCTGCCCTCGGTTGGATTTGAGTGCATACGACCTACGGGATCTAGGAACCCTCAGGCCAACAAAGTCACATGGAGAGTAGTCCAGGTAGGGGATGCTCGGGGCGCCCAGCAGAAGCAAACAGCTCTAACAAGGAAAACGCCCTCAGCCCACAGATAAAGCCTCACTCAAAATGAGCTCTCCACCCAAAATTATAAAACCCTGAAGAAGTATTTCACCACAGGCAAGAGTCAGCAGAAGAGTAAAGATCAGGATCGTATCTTCTCCCCACCGCCCCCAAGACGCTGAGATAATATAAACGAGTTTGATACACATGTGCTAGATAGGTCTAAGGAAGTTAAGGAAGAATTGAATGTGTAACAAAAGAATAAGGCACTAGGGGAAAAAAAAAAGATGAGTTTTTCAAAAAACAAACAAAACCTCTAGACCTGAAGAATGGAGCCATTAAACTTAAAAATGCAGTGAGAAAGATCAGAACATAGAAACAACAGAACATGTTATTCGCAAATGGGAAGACAGATCTGGGGAAATTATGCAAATGGGGACCAGAGAGACGGGGGTGGAGGCTAACATCCCTGGGAGAGTGGTGGATCCACTGGAGCCCTGAGCCTGTCTTCTCCACCCCAGGGGGCCTCAGCCCCAGATGCTGCGAGAGTTGTCTGCTAATGGCTCACAGCTGCATCCTTCTCCAGAGAGCTGTCCTTGGTCAAAGGAGAGTCACCTCACCTGGAAATGCTTGGGAGCGTACCCCTCCCCTTCCAGGGGGCCCTCCAGGGATGTCTGACTGACAGGGGTAGACACGGCCAACCCCCAAGGTAGGAGGCATGCTTCTGAACCCCCATGGGACAGGGCTGAACCAAGGCCCGAGTGTAACTCTAACTTGCTCGGCTCCTCCCTTGCCCTGTCCTGCTGACCCTCCCTCCTCCTGAGAGAAATCCCTCAAAAATAACTTGCACAAGAATCCTCACCTCCAGCTGTGCTCCTGGGGCATCTGATCTGAACAGGGTATTTCAGGAGAAGAGAACGGAGGGACCACATAGGGGTTCTTCCTCCAGAAGCACATCTGTCTCACAGTGGGTTGGTGGGGTTTGCAGACCTAACCTGTGGTCATTTCCCCAGTCCCCAGGCATGGATGTTATCGATTCATAGTACACATTAATATTCCTTCTGTGGCCTAGCATGGGGCCATGGCCAGTGGTCATAAATGTTTCATATCTTCCTGGAAAATTTTGTGTTTGCTAATTTAAGAGTTCAGAATTCTTTCAATATGTGAACATTAGTTTCAGCTTGGGATGGATGAACTTGGCAGACACCAGAGCCCCTGCTTTTGTTCCCTCACCTGCGGGGTAATACTTATCACAGAAGGAAAGGCCGAGAGGAAAGCCTCTCAATGTGCCCCCACTGCTCTGGCCAAGGTGATAAGTCAGCTGCGAGAAAATGCTGAGCAGAGAAATTGTACATGCGCAAGTAAATCTAAGCGCATGCTAAGTATGAGCTAGAGCAAACAATGGTGTCAAATGATGGGTGCTTTCTGGTGTCTAATAAAAAGGCGGAGCTGGTAAGGCAGCAGGCAACGTTAGAGTTTAAGCATTTTAAGATCCTTGTATTATCTGGGAATTTAACTTTCGATTTTGTTAAGCAACAAGTGCTTCTCACAAACTTTAAAGAAGGTACTAAAAGACTTGAAACAGAATGGACAGCTTCCACGGCAGTGAGGGGCAGAGGAGAAGAAAGGAAGGAAAGATGGGAAGAAAAACCATCAGTCTGATAGAATGTAGGGAAGAAGAATAGAACAACGTGGAAAGAGAAGATGAAACAGAAAACCCAGAATAACACTCGGAACTAAGCCTAAGTAGATCAGTTATCACAATGAATATAAACAGACTAAATTTTCCAGGTAAAGGCAGATTGTCAGTTTGGGTTTAAAAATACAATCCATCTTCCTACTGTTTTTATTTTTATTTTTTTTTCAACGTTTTTTATTTATTTTTGGGACAGAGAGAGACAGAGCATGAACGGGGAGGGGCAGAGAGAGAGGGAGACACAGAATCGGAAACAGGCCCCAGGCTCCGAGCCATCAGCCCAGAGCCTGACGCGGGGCTCGAACTCACGGACCACGAGATCGTGACCTGGCTGAAGTCGGACGCTTAACTGACTGTGCCACCCAGGCGCCCCTAAATGATAGCCCTAAACATGAAAAGTTATAGTCTTCAGGGGCAAAAAAATGGTGTTCTAGGTCAACGCTAAAAAGAGGAAGTCCCTGCTACTATAATATCAGTTAAAATCGACTATAAAGAAAGAATGTATTAGAGGCAAAGGTGATCACTACATACTGGCAAGAGGGACAATCCGTCAAGGAGCTATATCAGTTTAAACTTGATCTGGGCCAGAGGTTGCATTACAGAGCAGGGAAGAGGTGCTGCTAAACAACCGATGCTTGGACAAATGGTTGACCACCCTGAAAAAAAAAATTACAATTCCTGTAATTTACAGTCACATCAAGCACATAAATATTCCAGAAAAAAAGAATCTATATGTGAAAAGTGAAACTTTAAAGTTTTTTTGTTTTTTTTTAAATGCCTGTTTGTTTGTTTGTTTATTTTTGAGAGAGAGAGAGTGCCAGCGGCAGAGAGGAAGAGAGAGAGGGAGACATAGAATCTGAAGCGGGCTTTATTTTTTTTTTTATTTTTATTATTTTATTTTTAATGTTTTTATTTATTTTTGAGAGAAAGAGACAGACAGAGTGTGAGCTGTGAAGGGGCAGAGAGAGAGGGAAACACAGAATCCGAAGAGGCTCCAGGCTCCGAGCCGTCAGCACAGAGCTCGATGTGGAGCTTGAACTCATGAAATGCAAGATCACGACCTGAGCCGAAGTCGGACGCTCAACCGACTGAGCCACCCGGACAGCCCTGGCGGGACTTCTTTTAAAGCAGTATGACACAGAACACAAAAGGCATAAACACGAAGGGAAATATTAACAAATTTGGCATCATCGTTCAACGGCATTAGTCATTAGGGAAATGCACGTTAACCCACAATGACATACCACTTCACACCTGGTGATGGGATCGAGCCCTGAGTTGGGCTCCTCACTGAGTATGGAGTCTGCTTGAGATTCTCTCTCTCCCTCTGCTCCTCCCCCACTGGTGCCTGCAATCTCTCTCTCTCTCTCTCTCTCTCTCTCTCTTTCTCTCTCTCTCTCTCTCTCAAAAAAGAAAATATTCTTGGGGCCACTGGCTGGCTTAGGCGGTTAAGTTCCTGACTTCGGCTCAGGTTATGATCTCACGGTTTGCGGGTTCAAGCCCTGCGTTGGGCTCTGTGCTGACAGCTCAGAGCCTGGAGCCTGCTTCGGATTCTGTGTCTCCCTCTCTCTCTGCCCCTCCCCCACTCATGCTCGCTCGCTCTCTCTCTCTCTCTCTCTCTCTGTCTCTCAAAAATGAATAAAAATTAAAAGAAAAATTTTTTTAAAAGAAAAGAAAATATTGTTTATTATGTTAATCTTTTCAACATTTGATGCCCAAAATATTGCCATCACTTATAACTTAGACCGATGAGCAGACCTGTCTCCTCGTAATTTAGACGTCTGTGCAGTTACTACATAGAGGGCACCCAGGGAGGTCTCTCTCATTGAATCCTCATGTCAACATTACCCTACAGGTGCTCTTAGTCACTGTACTGGCGAGGGCCAGGCAACTCGGGGACAGAAGTCGCTGCCTGAGGACACGTGTCTAGACTGGGACTTCTGTGTGGGTAGGAGAGGGGTGGGGACACAAATCTGTCCTGTGTTCACTGCTGTGGCCCCAGCCCTCAGCATACTGCCCAGCACGGGTAGGCACTCAGAGTATCGGCTGGGGGGGATTATTCTAGAAACATCTATGAAGCGATGATGGTAGAGACTGGACTCGGGCCTGGCTGACTCAAAGCATTCGCTTTTTTTTTTTTTAATCAGCACCATAAATCTGGTTATTTCTCTTCTTCAACTCTGACCCATTAGGCATTTTCTTTCTAAAATGTAGTAGAATAGGAATAATTAAATAGTCGTTCCTTTATTGAAGTGAAAAATCACTCTCTGCTCCATACACCATAGGTAGGAATCATTGAGAAACAGTTTCCCCTTCTGCCTGATGCACAGCTTGGAGCCTGTCCTCGGGGGGCTCGTGGGGAGTCTCCAGTCCTCACCTGAGACTCCCTCCAGCCCAAGCCTCGCAGCGTGAGACCCACCGAGCACGCCTCGCAGCCGCCCTGCACTGCTATAGAAACGTAACAATAGGGCATCTGATTTTTAATTTTAATTTTATTTTTTCCCCACTAAAATATTCAAGTGAGAAACATTTGGAGATTTATATTCAGGGCACAAGACCAAATGGCGTCTGAAGCATTTCTTTGTTACATATAATTAATTTTTCTTGGCTTTTTTCTCCTACATGACAAAGCCAGATCTGTACCATTCATCCTATTTATAGGTGAATATTTCTCTTCCCCAAAGATTCTCAGCAACAGTCATGGAGATGCCAGAAGGGAGAGCTCAGGTCTGCTTCCTGTCTGCCCTGTCTTCACAACGTCAAACAGAGAAAACACCTGTACAGGCACTCTGAGTTACTGGCTTGAATTTTTAAAAACAAACAAACAAACAAACAACAAAGCAGCCAACAACCAAAACCCCACCCTCAGCTGGCCTCCGTCTTACCGAGTGAGACGGACTGAACTCGTTCTGTGTGACTTCGAATGGTCAAGTGAGAGCACCCTCCAGCAGCCGGAGGGGGGCGATGGGGGTGGGAGATGGGGGCGGGCACAAGGAAAGTATTGCTTCTGCCTTTTCCTTGTGTTTTTCTAGAAGAGAAACCTCTTTGCTTCATCTATCCATCTACACACAAAAACCACCCCACAATTAGAATCTCAAGAACTGTAGGAAAGAAAACTTAAGAGAGAATGTTATTTTTCCAATAAAAGATAGATGTGATCTGGCCCCTGGGTGTTGGTTTTAAGTGGAGATATTGACTTCCAGCTGACTGATGAGTGGAGCATCTTTCTCCTGAAATATTGATGGTAGATTACACGAAACCACAAACTATCTCCATAAAGCACATCATTTCTAATCCTAATGGTGTTTTCTTTCCTCTGGATGACTGCTACATTCATGATATGATGGCTTTATTCTATCTTGGGGAAAAACTTTTTACCATACTGCTAAATTAACTTGTCAAAAGGCTTCAAACTTCGGAAGCTTTTACAGCTCAATTCAATGCTATTATTCAAGATTGAATGGGAAGGGCCGTGGACTGTAAAAGCTTGCAAAAAATAAATTTCACAGGCTTTCACAGACTGAGTGAAATACTTACCTTTTGTCCAGGTTGTATATCTTTATTGGGGAGTCTCAGAATAGCTGCATTTTGCCTATAAATCCTCGCTCTTGCCCTAAAAGACTGTGCGTTTTGTCTGTTGCCCTTGAAGGTCCTATGCAACACATGTCCTCTTGATAACAATTCATCCCTACAGAGCACGATGGGGACTGGAGTGCTCTCCAAAACGTGGGGCAGAAGGGAAGACAAAGGCTGCCAGCTCCCGGAACGATCCTTGAATTTTTTTACTTCTTTTATTCTCAAAACAGATTCACAAGGGATTTCATAGCCAATTACTGCTCACAAATGCAAGCCAATGGTGGCGGTCCTTTCCAAGGGCTGTGTCTGGATGGGGGCGGGGGGAGGCACATATAAGGATATGGCAGCAATCGCTGTCAGCACTCTAACTGAGACGGGGCCATTTGGAACACCAGGTGAAGCACAAATGTCCAACGTGAAATGGGGTCTCCGTGCCAGACTCCAGAATGCTCAGACCACCAGGTAGTCAGGTCAGTGCCACGAGCCGTGCGTGGATCCATTGGCCTCACGCGGTTGTGGCCCGTGACTGACGTTGAGCAAGCTGCTGCTGTCTACTTGGGCACGAAGCAATTCCAGCCGTGGGATGGGAAGACACGTGGTCTGGTTTGCCTTTCCTGTTTACATGGAGCCTCTGTTTTCACCAAATCGCTTCCCAAGCAGATGCCCTTAGCGGATGCCGGGATCGTTTTTGCTCTCCGAAGCACTTAGTAACGACGGGGAGACTACTCTGTAGTCTTGTGGAGTGAGTTTCTAAGATGTCTTCAATGTGTAAAAACGTATTTCAATGCCAACTCCACATGCTCAAGGTACTCATAAAAAAAGAAAAAAAAACAGCAAAAAAACCATGGAGTTGTGTGTGCCTGTACCCCGAGACGACAAGGTGGTTGGAAGGCCGCGTATGTGTCCAGACATCCCGTCTTTCTCTCGTGTAAAGGCAAGTTGAAACGCCTTGTCTCGATAAAGCCTCCTTGCTCCCTCGACCGGAAGAAGTCTCTTGTCGCAGCTTTTTTGGGAACGTAGCCTTCTTTTCTTTCACGCCCAACGATTCCAGTCGTGTGTGATGGTGACGTGCACGCGTGCATTCCTGCTCTCAGACTAAGTGTCTGTTCTCCCCCTCTCCCAACACCCCTCCCAACAGCGCACACCCGCCTTATACCTCTGGGAGCACGGCCTGGGAATGAGTACTTTGGGAAGCTCCTCGAGGAGTCCAGTGGGCATCTAAGATTGCAAACAGCTGTGCTAGGTGACCTGCGAGTCACGAAATCCCCTGGGATTTCCGACAAGTGCCAGGCAGGCTCAGGACATAGGACGGGAACTGGTCTCCAGTGGACTGGTGTGGCTGAAACATTTGCCCCAGAGACGAGGCCCCAGACGTCTGGGCAGGGGAGGAGAGTGCAGGGCCAGCCCAGAAGACAGGACCCGGACCCGGCTTCGCAGGGCGGCATCCCGGTGCAACAGCATCGGGTTTCCAGCCCCAGAGGAGGGGGCCGGGCCCACCCTGTTGCCGGAGCTGGGGGAGCCCCACCCGGGCCCCCTCGCTTCTGATTCCCAGCCCCCTTCGTGGCCATTTCACAGGGGTTCTGGCTCCCGTGTGGATGAACCGCTTGGGCCTGGGCTCTGATCTGGCATCATCCTGATCTCTCAGTTCTTCTCGAATGTCAAGCTCAACTGGGAGCGCTGGTGGGTTTTTGGACGCGGGAGCGTCACACGAAAGGTGATCACTTGGGAAGCCTTCTTACAGTTACTTGGCTGCTGCACCCAGTAAGATTCCTATGGTTCAGGCTGAGAGGTGTAAAGGGAAGGGAGGAGCAGGAGAGGGGACTTAGTTTACGAGCCTCTACCGTCTGCCGGGCTCCGTGTTTGGCATTTCACTTACGGGACACGTGGTTCTTCCTGCAACCCTCAATCACTCTTACCCCTCTTTTCCAGAGAGGACGACTGAATGCTCAGAGACTCTGAGCAGCTTCCCAAAGTCACACAGCCAAGAGAAGTGAGGGCCGGGGTTGGGCCTGCTCTGTGCCTACTCCCGAGGGTTTTCCCCACACACCACACTACCTTCCCACGGCTACCCGCGGCCGGGAAACACAGCCCCTGGGGGGGGTGAGGCCGCATCTGGGCCTAGGATGATCTGGAGTCAAAGTGAGAGAGGAGTTTTCGATTTACCAGAGACTCTCTTAAATACTGAAGGTTTTGTGGGTTTTCTTTTTTGCCCCCAGTAGAGGTGTCCTGGTGAATTCAGAATCCAACTGGGAAATCAGGAATGTGACTTGCTGTCTTTGTGAGAATGTTAGTTTTGGCAAAGCATGCTTGCGAACACTTACACGGGAGTCAGCAAACTTAATGGGACGCGTCGTGTGTCCCCAGTGACATCTGCTCAGGTGGCCTTCCCACGGTCAGGCCCCAAGGACACATGCAATCGTACACAGGAGGCAATGCCAACCAGGAAGCAAAAGCAATGCTCCCGGGGGCGCCTGGGTGGCTCAGTCGGTTGAGCGTCCGACTTCGGCTCAGGTCACGATCTCGTGGTCCGTGAGTTCGAGCCCCTCGTCGGGCTCTGTGCTGACAGCTCGGAGCCTGGAGCCTGCTTCGGATTCTGTGTCTCCCTCTCTCTCTGACTCTCCCCCATTCATGCTCTGTCTCTCTCTATCTCAAAAATAAATAAAAGTTAAAAAAAAAAATGCTCCCAGTGCTTCAAAGAGGATGTAGTCCTCGGGCGTGGGAGAGAGCAAAAAAGAAAGACAAGGTTTCGCTAAAGATGGAAAGAGTTAAAATCTAAGGAGAAAATTCACTTGATATGTATCCAGGTGTTTATTAAGAGTTTTTGGTATTAGGTTATATCTAAAGCAGAATATGAGTCAAGAAAGAGGACAGGACAATGCTATCAAACAGGCAAAGAGGGTCCGTACAAGTGGGTGAGGACACGTGTGGAGACAGCCCTGAGTCACTTCCTTCAGAAGACTTCTCGAGAGTGGCCTTGACCATGGTCGGCTCTGCCTTCACTGCGACTGCCCCTGGCTGTGGGGAGCCCCAGAGGGCCAGCGTCTTGCCCGCCAGGCACCTGGCCCTTCAGGGGATGCCCTCTGAGGGTTCGGAATAAGCAACCCACAGAGTTCAGAGGCTCAGCACCTGTCGCTGGTCAGCCAAGGGGCTGTGCGCCTCAAATTCTCCCAGGGCCCCAGGCTATTCACCCACAGGACGACTGTGAGCCCACCCTTAGAGCCGCTGCTGGGACACAGGGGTCCCCCATTGGAGACTGAGCGTTCAGCATGAGCCGGCCCCAGAGATTCTCAGCTCGGGGGCTGGGGACCTGCCAGGGAGAGGGCTGCTGGACAGGGCAGAACACTGCGGGCAGCCTGCTGGCTGGGGCCGGGGCACAGGGTCCAACCCGCTGGAAAACGACTTTTCTTTAAGTGTTTTTAAAAGAGAGAGAACGAGACCTAGAAGCATTATTTGTGAGACTAAGACCAAGACTAAGGTCTCAAGAGAGAAAAAGTTTATGCCACAGAGGGAATTTTATTTTTATTTATTTTTAACTTTTTTAATGTTTATTTATTTTTGAGACAGAGACAGAGCGTGAGCGAGGGAGGGGCAGAGAGAGAGGGAGACACAGAATCCGAAGCAGGCTCCGGGCTCCGAGCCGTCAGCACAGAGCCCGATGTGGGGCTCGAACTCACGAACCGTGAGATAGTGACCTGAGCCGAAGTTGGATGCTTCATTGACTGAGCCACCCAGGCGCCCCTATCGGAGGCAATTTTAGAGAAAGGAGAGAGAAAGATGGTTTTGAGAACACTAAGTGCTACATGTTCGTGAAAATGAGGATTTTCTCAGGGGCTGCCGTGCACGTGGACCGTGCGAGACAGAGACGTGACTTGTCGGAGAGCGTCCGGAGGCTGAAGGGTTAGCCCAAGACCTGCAGGGAGCTGCTAGGAGCAAGGAAGCTCTTGCACTCATTACAGTGACATTTTTAACAGGGAGAGAAGCTGCCGTCAGCCAGTCAGCCGTGTCCCAGCAGCGGCTCGCGCAGCACGGCCGACTTCCGAGCTGGAGAAAAAGGGCCTTGGGGACAAAGTGGGGCAAAGGTCGCAGCTCACTTAGTGCTGCTTGGCCGTCTGTCCTCTGAGTAGCCAGCGTCCGGAGAAAAAACACAGTGTTCTCTGGGCATTTGCTCCGAGGCCTCCGGGTGATCGCCAGAGGTTTGGGAAGAGGCCCGCAGAAGAGCATTGTGGGAGCATCTCTGGACAAGGCCGGAGAAACCTCTACCAGCCTCGGCAGGAGTCACAGTTTGCTGAGAAGTCTGGGTGTGGAGGGTTCTCGTCCCCAGACTCCCCCAGGCCTGGGCACCCGGCATCTGAGGACACTCGCTGCTTTTCCGTTCAGCTGCCCCCAGGCACCAGGAGGCTTGTGCTGTCCCCGTGTGGGGTCTGGCTTCCTGTGCTCCCCGTCTAGGAGCTTCCGAGCCCGCCCTGTCCGGGATGCCCCAGCAATACTGACATCTTTCTACATCGGCTCCCAAGAGACTTGAGACGCCAGGTGGAGAAGCTCGGAGCGTGTGGTACCAGCAACAGCTTTTGCAAATGGAGTTTCCCAGCAGGTGCTCCTCATGTGAAGAGTCGTTCCCGTCCGCGTCAGCTGTGATCGTGCTTCTCCTCCAACGGTGTTCTGGGGCAAGGTCCCCATCGTCCCCAGGCTGTGGCCATGCCCACAGTCCCGTGGGCACAGTCCTCGCCGGGCACAGCCCGGAGGTCGGCTGGGGTCCTGGTCCCCCACAGTGCTGGCCAGAGCAATTTAAACCCTAATCCCACGACTTTAAATGCAACCCCCCTGGACAGCTCCTCTGTGTCCGCTCTCCTTTCCCCGTTCCGCTGGTTTCGCCGACTCCCACTCGGGAGTTCTGTGGCCTGAGTCTTTGCAGAAGATCCAGGGAGCTGGAGGGGGAGGCCCTCGTGGGGCGGGGAGCTCTGCCTCCACCTAGTTCTTGCCCCCTCGGGGTGCAACGCACAGAAGCCCGGCCGCCTTCGGGAGGCTGTGAGGCTGGCGGGCGTCCCAGGGCCTTACCCACCGAGTGGTGGTGCAAGTCCGATGACCTGGTCCTTCCTATCATTTCTCGCCCTGCCTCTCTGGGGGCCTTCCCACCACACACACCCACGTCCCCCTTCCTACAGAAGCCCCTCCCAGAAATCACAGCTCCCTCCCTGAGGGTTCGGCTGAAAACAACCTGCTACCTTGATGTCACTTGGATTTTTTATACAATTGACACAAGAGTCCTCCCCTTGGCCCCCTTTTGAGCAATCGTGTGGAGCAGACTCGGGCGCAAGAGTGCTCCGGGTGGTCTCCGGGAGCACGAAGACAGGTGCCGTTTCCCCTCAGCCCCCAGCATCCATGTCTCCTTCTTCTCTGACAACAGAACGCCATTTTGTCCAGGTGGGGGTTGCGATGTCTGGGTCTCAGGGAGACCGCACTCCCCTCAGCCTGTCTTCGGTGTCTCCTCTCTCTTGGCCAGTGGTTGGTCTGGGATCCGCAGGAGCCCCAGCGCTGACAGGTTGTGAGTGGGGGTTAGTCGATCACCAGGGATGTCTTGCTTTCAGATAATAAGGACTAGACTCGGAGGAGTTCCCTCCTTTACTCTTTGCTCCTCGCTATTTTTGTTTGTTTTTTTTATTTGAACATGGGTGTGGTGCTGCGTGTGCTGCAGCCTGCTGTCCTCGGGAGACACAGCGTGAAGATGAGCGCTGGTTTGCTAGGGACACGGCACAGGATGTTGGGAGGAGCCTGCGTTCCTGGACGGCACCAAGGAGGAGTTCTGGGCCGTTCCACCTCCAGACTTGCCGTGTGGGGTGACTGGAAGCAGCTGGGTTGGACCGTCTTTCTCTGTAGCCAGAACGATTCCTAAGTGGCAGGAAGTATAGTTAAAAACATTCTTGGGGCCCCCGGGTGGCTCAGTCGGTTAAGCATCTGGCTTCGGCTCAGGTCACGATTCACAGTTCACGGGTTCGAGCCCCGCGTCGGGCTCTGTGCCGACAGCTCGGAACCTGGAGCTGCTTCGGATTCAGTGTCTCCCTCTCTCTCTGCCCGTCCCCTGCTCGCGTTCTGTCTCTCTCTCTCCCTCAAAAATAAACATTAAATAAATAAATGAATAAATAACCTGGAGCCTGCTTCGGATTCTGTGTCTCCCTCTCTCTCTGCCCCTACCCACTCGCGTTCTGTCTCTCTCTCAAAAATAAATAAAATATTAAAAAAAAAATCCTTTCACGTATATTCAGAGGTAACAGGGCCCTGGTGAACATAACTTAGCTCTCTCAGCAGGGCTCTAGAAAAGTCCTACGGAATGGCTCACATTTTGATCTAGGCCAAGAAACACCTTGTCTACACCTTAACCCGCGGACAAGTCTGTATCCCAGATGGGAACAAATGCAGATCCCACCCTGAGGACCGGGGGTCCGCATCTCCCAGGAACGTGCTTTTTGGCGAGTGATATTAACGCTCAGGTGTGTGCCCGATTCATAACCCTCTAAGTCCCCGGGGGGAGACGGCAGCGCTTGGCAGGAAGTGTGGCATCACCAATTCGACTTGGTTCTTGGTAACTTTACGACCAACAGCACCTCTCTGCCTCCGGTCCATTTTCCGGTCTTGCACTCAGAGCACTGCCTCCGGTGAAACCAGCCCTCTTCCAGCGAAACCAGAACCAGAATCGGGGCGATCGTGGGAAGTCCCTGCACGGTCTCCCCGTGCAGCTGCCCTGCAGAGTCTGTCCTCTCTCCTCCGATGCGGTTCACGCTGAGGGAATGGACAGCAGCACACGTCACTTCTTCTCTGCTCGTTAACCTCCAAGAACGGTTGTGGCCCTGAGATCCCCTATATCATGGAAGCAGATATATCAGTGCTGCATGTTTTTATATGCAGTTCCTTATTTGTAGAGGGGTTTCAATTATGAGCAGAGGAGAAACCCTGTCAGAAACCGTAATTTCGTGATCTCAGATGGAGACACAAACGCCAACTCTTCAAATTTAGTTTTTCAGCAGTTTTCCTCAAAATGAAAAATGTTGGTTTCTATAAACTTCTTTGCACTTTTTTTTTTAATTTATGTAAAGGAGGTGAAATATTGTGAATTTATAAACAGTGCACACGTTCATATGTGTATGAGCAGAACATAAGTCCCTTAAGGAATTTCTTTGCTTTTGTTTTCCCCTATGGACTTGTGGTTAGAGATGAGTTGGGGTGTATGATGTATAAGGTTTCTATCATAATTCAATTAACGTGTGTTTATACATGTGTGATCAACCAAGTTTAATCATTTAAATTAATTATGACTGAAACTTAAAAAAAATTTTTTTTAATTTTTTAAAATTTATTTTTGAAGGAGAGAGAGAGAGAGAGACAGAACATGAGCAGGGGAGGGGCAGAGAGAGAGAGGAAGACACAGAATCCGAACCAGGCTCCAGGCTCCGAGCTGTCAGCACAGAGCCCGACGTGGGGCTCGAACCCACGAACTGTGAGATCGTGACCTGAGCCGAAGCCAGACGCTCAACCGGCTGAGCCACCCAGGCTCCCCTATGATTGAAACTTTTGACGTCATTAATTGTTACCTGAAATTATGTTATTGTTGGTCTTCTTGCCAGTTTTTTTATTTAAAATTTTTTGTAATGTTTATTTATTTTTGAGAGAAAGAGAGAGAGAGAGAGGGAGAGACTCTTAAGCAGTCTCCACGCTTAGCGCAGAGACTGACTAGGGGCTCGATCCTATGACCCTTCGATCATGACCTGAGCAGAAATCAAGAGCCAGACACTCAACCGACTGAGCCATCCAGGTGTCCCAGTGAGAGAGGAATTTTGACTTTCCTTTCCACTTCTGGGTGCCCAGCAGAGAGCTGAATGCCTAGCGCGTAGTAAGTGCTCAATAAATATTTGTATATAATAATTATTGACAGTAGAAGTGTATTATGCCATCATGGTGGTTTCTTTGTGACACCACATTTCATACTGAATTCCAGATTCAGTATTTAAAAACAAAATAAACTTTTGGGTTTCGCCGGAATTGCAACATTCCACAAAATTTCATGATTCCTAGATTCCAATAGAATTTTTCACAGGCGATTTCTGTTGTTGGGTATCATCGGGGTTATTTATTTTGCCGTTGACACGGCGCTGGCGAGCTGGTGGCCTCCCGGGTCTGGTTCCGCCGGCTCGCTCACCCATGCCAACCACAGCTGCCAGTGTGTTTATTTTGGTCATGTATTTCAAAGGACCATTTCTACCCGAAAGTAAACAAACATAATGGAACAGCTGTGACTGATAAAAACTCCCAGGCATAATCATCACCCTCTTGTACATATCCTGTGGTTTCAGATTTAATTTTTAAAATTTCCCTTAACTCTTGATTCACAATCGGCACAGTGGGTTCCATGGAAAGTAGATGCAAACCTGGGCCCCTCCCTGCGTCGGGCACAGACCCGGGGAGACCGTCGAAGCCACCTTCTTTCCTCCTCCGCCAGTGGAGACCGCGGGCTCAAGGCTGCCCCTCTTAGGCTGAGCGCGTGGGCACGGACAGGGTGGAGCTGGCAGGGGGTGGGTGTGGGGGTGGGGCAGGCGACCTCCGCAGGGGACACCCCCCTCCTCCCACCCCCGTGTAGCTGGGCTTTGAGGCCACGAAGCAGCTCAGGCCATGGGGGGTGGGGGAAGGTGGCCCTTGGCTGCTGTCCTCCTGTCATTTCGTTCCTACACCAGGTATAGCCCTCAGCTTCCTGGAGTATGACAGGTAGACTGAGAAGGCAGATAGGCTGAGACACCCCCTCAGCCACCGCCCTGAGCAGTTTATTTGTTCTACAAATGCCACACTATACCTTATTTGAATCTGGAACAAATGTTCCTTTCCCCAACCATCCCAAGCTCTGGGATTCTTTTTAAACTACCAAAAAAAAAAAAGAAAAAAAAAGAAAAAAAAGTACATGGATACGTTTGACAGAAACAACACACTGTGGTAGATTAACGATGCTTTTTAAAACTGAAATATTCCTCAAAAGATTAAACACAGAATTACCGACCATATGAGCCAGCAATCCCACTTCTGGGTATGCACCCAAAAGAAACGAAAGCAGGGGCTCAAAGAGACACCTACCCACCCATGTTACGGCAGCATTGTTCACAACGGCTCAGGTGTCCAATATGGTGGACGGGAAAACCAAAATGTGGTCCGGCCACACAACGGAATGTTATTCAGCCTTAAAAAGGAAGGAGATTCTGTCTCCTGTTACAACACGGATGAACTCTGAGGACATTATGTTGAGTGAAACCAGCCAGCCACCAAAAGGACAAATACTGCATAGTTCTGCTTCCATGAGGTCCCTAGAGGAGTCAAATTCGGAGACAGAGAAAGTAGCGTGCCAGGGGCCTAGGGCTGGGGGAGGGGCTGGGGAGTCCGTGTGTTATGGGCACGGAGTCTCAGTTTGGGATATGGACGAAGTTCTGAGGAGGTAGGGATAATGGTTGCACAGCATTGCGAGTCTGCTTAGTACCCCTGAATCGCACACTTAAGGTGGATTAAAATGGCAAGTTTTACATTTTGCCACAATACAAAAATTTTTTTTAAATAAATACAATTTAAAAATGAAAACGATATGGGTGTTTCGAAAATAAAGTTCAGAAAAAGTCCATGCGATTATTAATAAATGATCTGACTCGGGGGGTCCCAAGTGGCCTTCCGTCGCTTGTAACGGGGGATGCACGGCTAGGCGCCCAGGTAGGCTGGCAGCTAAAGATCCGCTCCTCCTGCTCCCCAGCTCCATGCTCTGGTAAAGTCTAGATTCTTCCACAGGATTTCTGGGCACACCTGTGGATTTGGAGACACAGGAACGCCAGCAGCTCCTGCCCATGACTCAGCTTGTTGTGTGAGGCCGCTCCCACATCCACCGGGGAGGCAGAACCCAGCACTGCCACGGGTCCCCAGGAGTAGGATCAGGACCAATGAGTCAGTTCATGGCCGAGCGCCTGCTGTGTCACCCAGGTGATGCATCGTGATATGTGGCTGGGGAGTGTCCCGTACGGTTCTCTTCCCAAATCATCCTAACCCTCCGTGCGCCTTGTGCTTACACATGAATTTCAGGAACAGTTTGCCAGGGTTCATGTGAAAGCTCATTGGGATTTTTGTCAGAATTGCACTGGGTTTTTAGATCAATTCAGGGGAGAGTTAGCATCTGTATGACTGGAGTCTTCTCGTCAATGAATGTGATTTTTTCTCTATTTTATTAAGGTCAGTTTAAACAAAGAGACAAAAAAAACAAAGACCCTTGCATGTAGTCTTATAGTTTTCTATAGACAAAGTGCACTTCCTGTCGGATCTGTTCTTAGACGTTTTATAGTTTTTGGTCGATACTGGGAATGAGGGCTGCTGGTGGACCACCCGTAGAGCACCACAAATCGCATTCCGCGTAAGCGGCAGCGCGGACAGGTGAGCGCCTGGGCGGGACCGCTTCATTCTCCTGCGTTTCCTGTGGACAATCACATATCGGCAAAGAATGACATACTTTTTCCTCTTCTGTTTCCTCTTCTGCGCTCCCATCTCTCCCCTTGGTATTGGCGGAATCCACTAGCAAATGCTGCATGAGAGTGAGGAGAATGAGCACATTTTTCCTTTTTCTTTTAGTTTTGGTTTTAGTTTCCTTTGGTCTTGGTTTCCTAAGAGCCTTGTTTTCAATCACGCACATGCGGTTTTAATTCATCAAGGCCCTTTTGTTTGTCAAAAATAAAAATTAAGATGCTCTTCTCCATTAATCTATTATTGTAGAGAGTTACGCTGACATATTTCTCAAATGCTGAATCACCTCTGCATTACTTGGATTAAGAGTACTCGGGCATGATGTATTATTTTTAACATTTTTCCTGTGACATACATATAATATAGAGAGAAATGCATAAAGCGTACATTTCCACTTTAATAAATTACTATGCATTGAACACCAGAGTTGTCACCATCCAGGCAACTGGAACCCCCACCCGCATGCCCCTTCCAAGTCACAGCCCCCGCTCACCCCTAAAACCAGCCACAATCCCAACTTTTATTGCACTCACTGCCTGCTTTCTTTATCCTTTTCAACCTCTGTGTCTCCAAACACTGTAATTTCACGTTGCCATTTTGACTTGTATGTAAATGGAACTCACCGTACAGCATGTTGACTCGGTATCTGGCTTCTTTCCTGGTCATTCTACTCTGTCAGCACCTGGAGGCCTGTTTCTCTCGCCTGTTGTTTGTGTTGGTTCTCATTCATGATGTCTTATTTACTTATCTGCCTGGTTATCTTGGCTGGTGTGATGATCAGTGTTCTTTTTTGTTTTGTTTTGTTTTTTAAGAAGAAAATTGGGAACAGTGCTGTGCTGTCTTCTGTCTTTCGTATGAGTCATGCGTGAGGCCCCTGGGAGTCACCGGCAATCCACTGATCACTTTAATCCAGTTCCAGGGTTTGAGAGACTTTCTGTACCGTGATGATTCAGAGCCAGATCCAAGAAGCGGCTTACTCAAGGGCATCCTGACTTCTAGGAAGTGGTGTGCTGGAGCCAGCTAGCACTGGCTCATGGTTGCTGATTGGGCTCAGACCTTCCCAGCTCTGTGTTCAGTGAGGTCATACGGGTAGCTTGAAATTGGCTCTCTGGGAGTATTTACACCATGGACATTAGGAAATGTTCTAAATCAGGGCTTTTTATCTTCTAGAGCCAATTGCTGAAAATTTGTCACCATATGAGAGCTCCTAGAATTCAGCTTTTCGGGGTCTCTACCTAAAATGTGCGGTTGTTTACTATGCTTTCTGCCCTTGGTGGGCCCAGACCCCAATTATTATTCTCCAAGCCTGGAAAGGCTGTGAAATGTACAAACCAGACTCCTCCTCCTCTTCCACATCTGTCAAAGCCTATCAGTGTGGAAGCCACCCTACGTGGTGGGTTGTTTCCCAGTTTGGGCAATTATAAACAGGGTTGCTGCAAACATTTACGTATAGGGTTTTGAGTGGCATCCGTTTGAATTTCTCCAGAACAAACACAGAGAGATGGCTGGTCACATGTTATATGTATTTTCAAATTCGTAAGGAACGCCAAACTGTTTTCCAGGGTGGTTGAACGATCTTGCATCCCTGTCAGCGTGCGTGACTGTGTCAGAGGCTCTGCATCCTTGTTGGTGCCGGATGCTGTCAGATTGCATTCGTTTATTACTTGCTTGCATATGCATATGTGCATTTATTTTTATTTTAGCCATTCCAATAAGAGTGTATGGAATCTAATTATAATTTTAACTGGTATTTCCCTAATTCCTTGTGATGTTGAGGACCTTTTCATGTACTTGTTTTCCATTTGTCTATCCTCTCTGGTAAAGTGTTCTGTTCAATTCTTTTTCCCATTTTAAAACTGGATTATTTATTTTCTCATTTGAATTTTGCACGTGCTCTATGTATTCTGGATACAAGTCCTTTGTTGGATGTGTGATTTGCAAACATTGCCTCTCTCGTGTTTATAGTTTATTCAGTTTCTTTTTATTTCTATTTTTGATTCAGAACAGTAGATAAATGGAACAGAGAACAGAACTCAGAAGAGAAAACCCACAGATGCAAAAAACGTAGGGAAGGAAAGGTCTTTTATTTATTTAATAAGATACACATGAATATAAGGAATCCATTTGACCATCTACTAGTACCAACATGTCACTAAAGAAAGGACATAGTAAAACTGATAAAATGAAAACAGTATTATTTAAGAAAAAATGAACGTTTAAAAATTAAAATAGACATATTTAGCTTTACAAAAAGCTTCCCCGGTGGACTTTCAGGAGATTCTGAGTCCCACCGTCTCCCATAAAGACTCACCTTCTGTAAGACAATTTACAATAAAAGTGGACTTTGTCCTAAACAGTTTTTTTTTTTAATGTTTATAAATTTTTGAGAGACAGAGTGTGTGTTCGGAGGGGCAGAGAGAGAGGGAGACACTGAATCTGAAGCAGGTTCCAGGCTCCGAGCTGTCAGCACAGAGCCCGACGCGGGGCTCGAACTCACAAACTGTGAGATCATGACCTGAGCCAAAGTCGGACGCTCAACCGACTGAACCACCCAGGCGGCCCCAACACAGGTTTGGTTCTAGCTGCCAAGAGAATTGTATTCCTTCCGTCTTGTGATACACACTTGAAGCCTGGTCGTCTTTTTATTGAAGTGATCTTAGGGAGTCTGATAAAATAAAAAATATCTTGGATTTAGCCCCAGAAGAATAAGAAGGTCATATTTTATAAGGGAAGTTATTACTTTTCTTAGACTCAACACCCTCATTCACAGCCATGAAAGATTCATGATTGAGTATTAACTTGTGTGAAAGATCACTCATTCTGGACTTGTTAAAAATTATTTTAGGGTCACCTGGGTGGCTTAGTCAGTTAAGCGTCCGACTTCAGATCAGGTCATGATCTCGCAGTTCCTGAGTTCAAGCCCCGTGTCGGGCTCTGTGCCGGCAGCTCGGAGCCTGGAGCCTGCTTCGGATTCTGTGTCTCCCTCTCTCTCTGCCCCTCCCCCACTCATGCTTTGTCTGTCTGTCTCTCTCTCAGAAATAAATAAACATTAAAAAAATTTAAACAATTGTTTTACATTATTACCTTTTCCTATTTATTTTCATTTATTTCGAGGGATAATACTTCGTAGAGATAGCACACAGCTAGATTTTTTATAATGTTGATGAACCCATGAAGGATTTTGAGCAGAGTTGGCAAGTGCAATGATAATAAAAGAAATTGTCCCACGACCTCTCTTTTTTTTGTATTTATAGTCAAAGATCCAGAGCTGTCTGAAAAAATACATTTTTAAAGCTTTTCTCCATTTATCTTTGTTTTCTTGGTTGTCCTTAGACTATTAAGGATTATATCTCTTTCTCTATAGTAACAGGTAAGACAGAATTTCAGAATGTATATGTTGTATCGATGTTTGACAAACGCCTGATGAGAATTATTTCCGAATTATGCAAAGCCTTCTTTTTCTTTAGATGTTTAAAATCCAAAGTCCATTTTCTATCATGCTAATTAGAAAATTAAAAATACATTTTACACACTCAAACAAGGATATGACAACAGAGTACTATCAGGTAATGTCTTCTTAGACTTACATGACTATGTGCCTTTTGGAAAAATATCCTGGTTATAATAAACATCCTATTTTGATATGATGAGGATTATTCTTCCTGAGGAATTATGAAGCATAAAGAGTTATTAAAATGATCACTGTCTCATATTACACAATTATGCGATGCAATTATGCAGTAAATTCCCATAATTATATTTCAATTATATTTCAATTGAACTAAAATATTTAATTGAACTTAGGTATTATATTACCTTAAAGTATTTTCAAAATACATACGTACTTGAATTTCCTGTCATCTATAATCACCGAGAGAGTTTACTATTGAACCGGCAACAATTGTATATGCTATTTTGATCTGAAACGGGGCAGGGGGTTGTGATTTTAGAAACTAAAGACCTTATATAAGAAGGTGAACTTTGTAAGGTCATTTGTTGTGGCACAGAGCCACATCTGTCTTCTGAGCTTCCCCAAAATGTCCGGGCGCGTCCCAGGGCACGAATCTGGCCGAGGCTCGCACGACCCCGACAGCGTCCCCACACCCCACGTTTCAAAGCCTCGTCCCACCTGAGATCCGGCTGTGGCTGCTGGCACTCTGGAGCCGTTGGTAGACTTGGTGGTTTCATTCATAAAAATTTCATCACAGGAAGAACAGCTTTGGGCAGATTGGGAGCAGGGAGAGAGACTCTTACCAGCTACAGCTACTCATTCCATTCTGAATAATTTCCCCAGAAAATTTCCAGCGTTTCTGTAAATGTGGAACTCACTGGCTTAATTCAAAATTTTCTGGGGAATTGGGTATTGAAAGTCAGAACTTCTGTGATATCTTAACACAGTGCTCTGTGTTTCATTTCCCCGGGGACCTCCTTTAATGACTGTGTTTTTTAAAAGTGAGAAAAAAAAAAAAAAGGCAAGTGAAAAGGAACAAGGGAAAGGAAGGAAAAATCCTCTCCCCGAAATCTCAAGCTATGTTGGAGACGGTTCAGTCTGAAGCTTTTAATTCATAGCCGCACCAGGCAGAACGCCGAGCCGCCTTGCCCAGGGCCCTTGGAAGGGGCCGTGCTGCATGTGCGCAGAACTGCTCTGCTGCCTCGTGTCTCTTCCGGAGGTTTAACGTGTGGGCGATCCCGGGAGGGTGGCGTGGGAGATTCGGGGGGCGGGGGGTGAGCCTCCGACTCCAGGAGCCTCTGAGCACAGGCCCGAGGCCTGGCGGGCGTGTGTCCGGGGGTGCTGACCTGGGCAGCAGGGACCCCCGGCGGAAACTTCCAGCGGGCCCGGCACTGTGGCCCCTGGGCCTCGGGGACACTGCGGTGCTTGCTGGGCTATCTGTCCTCTCTCACGCTCTGTCACTAACGCCAGCACCTACAACCTTTCTCTCCTTGCTACACGCATATTGAGAAGCTGTTTTCATGTTATTTATACTCTCCTGCCATGCAATTTTTAATAGCTGCATAGACCCCCCAATGTGTGGCTCACCTAACGCAGTCAATTCCCTGTTGTTGGACTTTAGGTTACCTGTCAAAGCTTTTAAACGATAAGTAGCCTCGTAGTGAACATACTTATGCTAAGTCTGTGGTCTTTAAATTTTTTACCTGTTAATTTAATTTTCTTTTTTATGAAAGATTTTATTTTCAAGCCATCTCTACACCCAACGTGGGGCTTCAACTCACAACCTCAAGATCGCGTCACACGCTCCGCCGACAGAGCCAGCCAGGCGCCCCCAGCTTTAAATTTTCAAAATACATGGATGCCTATTCACGTAGGTACACGCGTGTGGGCATGTGTGCATACACACAGAGATCAGAGTGTACTCATCTCACCTTCAACAACGGATCGCTTCTGAAGATCTTGGCAAACCACAGTTTATGGGCCCAGCCCAGCCCCCTGTCTTCTGTCTTGTTTTGTTAATGAGGTCGTCCTGTCCCACGGCCCCGTATGAAAGTGCGGCGGGCGGGAGCCGGTGCCATTTCCCAGGCCTTCCTGGGTTTGCAGAGAAGTGACTGTGAAGTCTGGGTCTGAAATACTCTCGCTGCTGTTGGAGGTAAAGGAGAATTGACTCGTCTGAATCCCCAGGGACCCTGGGGCGCGTGGGACAAATGTGGGGGCCCAGATGCTTCTCGGGTGGGGCTTTGCCAGGCTGCTGCTGAACGAGGGGTGGGGAGCACTGGAACACGGAGTCCAGCTGGAACTGGACAGAGCAGCGAGCCCAGGGCTGGTGGCCTCCAGTCCCTGCACCCCAGCTTTGCTCCGCACCCCATGCTTGGCCGCCCTGGAGGGATGCTTTGCTCTGCTGTGGACGGGGCGGGTGATTACCACGGTGGTGGTGGCAGCCAGGAGGCCCCGATGACACGAGGACACTGCCCCACAGGGGCCCTCCTATGGCCAATCTTCACTTTACAATTTTACCTCGAAAACGTCCCAGTTTAAAAAAGCTGTCGCAAAACAATGGAGCACAACTTACAGTGAGAGATTGGTGGATGTTCCCTCACGACATCACCCCACTGCACAGACCGGGCGACAAAGGCGTGGGGACAGTAAGTGAAGCTCCCCCGGGGTCCAGCCCGGAAACCCCAGGGCGGAACTTGAACCCAGGACACTCTCTGGGTGAGTCCCTGCAGAGGAGGGAGGCAGCGCGTGATGCGGTGGGAAGTCCCAGAGTCTCCTCTCCCCATCTCAGCCTCCCCCCACCCCTGCGGAGGCAAAGGCAACCGCGTCCCCGCTTTGTTGACCTGGGCCGCCCTCTCCTAGTGGGGACACCAGGCAGGCCAACACCCACGGGGAGTCACTAGCAGGGGGCTGGGGGAGGAGCTTCAGGAAAAGTCGGGAAGAAGAGCCCAGAGCAGGAGGTGAGGCCCCTGCGACCCCACCCCTTGCTGGCTCTACACCCTGACAGTGGGAGCCCCCCGTAAACTTAGGGGCTCACAAGGGGAGCAGAGGCTGTGCGGCTCACTGCCCAGGTACAGCCTGAGAGGTGAGGGCTCCTTGAAGAAGCCCAGCCCGGCCTGGTCCCAGCAATGGGCACCACAGCAGTGGGCAAGGGCCAGGCCGACCCCAGGGAAGGGCAGGTGGTCAGTCCTGACTTCCAAGGAGTGCGCGGTGGCTGCTGGGGGGTCAGGAAGACACCCACAGGGCAACCTCGAGTCCACTGGGGCCTTGCCAGGCCACAGGCTCACGTTGGGGACAGAGGCTGTCCTGCCTGAGCCCAGACAGGAGGAGTCATGCAGGTGGCACCGGGGATGTGCTGCGGGACGGAGGCCCCAGGAGAGCAGGGAGCCCGGGACGAGGGTCCCGGAATGACAGAGCCTGGGTTTCAAGCCTGAAGGATGGAGCCGTCACGTCTCCCACCTGTGCCTGAGGCCCCGGAATGAAATTGTACTTAGTGACCCACAGCCTTTCGGTAACGGCCGTGGGGCTGCGGAAGGCCCCAGAGCGGCTCTCCCCGACCCACTCGCCTCGTGGGCAGTCCCCGTTATCCTCTGGCCCCTGGCTTGCGGGGCTGTGTTCAGGGCTGGGGTCTCCTGTGACAGGCTGAATGTGCAAAGGGCCAGCGGCCAGAACCCTGGCCCACAACCCACAAGGGACCTCCTTATCCACGGCGACCAGCTCGGGAAGACCGCCTGCTCTCCAGGAGTCAGAGGTGTGCTACGGTGGTGGGGGTGGGACCTCCGTCTCCAGCGCCCATTCAGGAAGCCAGCAGTGTCCCCGCGACAGTCGGCCCAAAACGACCAGGACGTGATCAGCCGCCCCACCCCTCCCAGCTTCCCTGAGGCCCGTCCCCACTTCCAACTCAGGACAGAGCCCAGAAAGCCGAATACGCGCCCCGGGGCTGCCCCACTCCAGCCCCCAGGCCGCGGCCCCCACGCAGGGCACAGCCGGGGGCTCCCCTCCGTCCACCGCCAGGCTGCCCCGGGCCTCTGGCGGCCTCGGAGTCCCGGCAGACACGAGCGACGGAGGCCGACGCCCTCGGCAGAGCACGATCTCGGAGGGCGGCCTGCGCCGTTCCCATCGGGGCCATCTTCCTTCACTGGGAAGGAGGGAGGACCAGACCACGTGCTCCTAGCGTGCGTGTTTGCAGAGACCACGGAGGCAGCAAGAGCTTCCGGGATGCACTGGACACCTCGGCCTCGAAACGTGGCCGTTCCGGGCCCAGGTTCCCGGGCCTCCGGGAGGTGCTGCCAAGAGCCTGGGCTGGCTTGGTGCCCGTTCCGCCCTGTCCTCCCAGGTGACTTTTGGCAAGACTGCTGACTTCCCGGAGCCTCTGTGTCTCCACCGCTCTCAGATCGGGAGGACGATCTCTTCCCTAACACGGGCGCCGGTGCCCATGGCCAGTTGATGGGGGCAGCTCACGAAAGACCCTGAGCCGTTGCTGCCTCGGTTTCCCCTGTGCGATGGAAACAGTCCGTGTTGGCACTGGCACAAGACTTCGGACAGAAATTGCTGCCGGTGTGCTGGTTCATCCCCGGGAGCCGTCCCAGGACGGGGCTCAGGGAGCCGTCTTCCCTACGGCCGCACCACCGCGCCCCCCTCTACCCGGCAGGCCCTCAGCCGCGGCCGCACGTGTAGCTGGCTGGAGCCCCCGTGCCCTAGCCGGCCCTCTCTGCCGTTCGCCGGTCTCCCCGCCTGGCCTCCGAGCTCCTGAGCAGGTGCAAACCCCACCTGAACCCCAGCTCCCGGGCAGCGGTGGGAGGACGGCCGGGATCCGAAAGTGCCAGCTAATCAACCAGGGGATGTGCCTCTGTCCCCTCCGGACGCAGACCCTGGCTTCTTCCTGAGCCACCCCAGGCCTGCCCCTGAGGAGCTGGCAGGCAGGCCCTCTGGGCAGATCCCAGATGCTGGGGAGCCCCTTCCCGGGGAGACCCGATGGGGCTGCTCTGGAGAATTACTGAAGCACATAGCAGACACCTCCCCAAGCTTCTGAGCATCTGACCTCGTGGTCCGCCAGGGGCCCGGCTTTGGGAGAAGGGCAGAGAGGACTGAGCGAGGGGCATCCCTGCTGCCTTGGGGTCCGCCGGGCTGGCCCGGGGGCTGCCCCTCGCGGTCTCTGTTTTCTGACCAACACGAGCAGCAGGGTTGTTTTGCACACGGTCTCGTTGGCAAACGGCCGCACGGCAGGATGGGGTGTGAGGTATTCGCGCATCCTCCCTGAGAAGGACTCTGGTCCTGGAGGCCAGGGAGGGTGGGGGGCACAGCGCTCGGGGGGCAGCTGGCCCCGGGCCCACCCTCCTTGGCTCCGCCCACCTGTGCTGAGCCTGAATCTGGCCGGCCCTGGTGCCTCGGCTGGCTCCGTGAGGGGGGCCGACCCTGAGGCTGAGCTGCTGAAGGCCAGAGGGGCAGGGGCCTCGCCCGTCCCCTCCAGCAAGGGCGCCGGACGCCTGCCACCCGGGACCCCGAGATGCCCCCACAGACAACGTACCAGGAATCACATCAGACCCTTGGGAGCGGACGGGGACTTAGGTTCTGTCTGGTTGGCTGACGAGGCCCAAACAGAGAGACCGTGCCCGGGAGCCTCTTCTACTTGGACGGAGGTGTGGGCCTTGCCTGGCTCGCTCCTCCCGCGGGAGATGACAGCCTCTGTTTAAAGACTCAAGTGGACACGTCTCCCGGCAGCTGTGAAAATACTCGCCGGGGTCACTCTTCCCGGCCCGAGCGGGAAGCCTGCGCTAACGGTAGAGGTGGTGGGGGTGTGTGAGTGCACAAGCAGGCGTTCCAGAGCCTTCGGAGGGAGGCCCGCCTGCCCCTGTCCCCCCGCCCCGCCCCCGGGTCCAAGGTGGAGACGGGGCCCCCAACCCTGCACACGGAGGGTTTTCACGTCCTCCCAGGGCCATGCAGTGACCTCAGGCCTCACCTGCTGGCGCTTCCCCGTCTGCCCCTCAAGGACAATCGCGTGGTCACGAGCTGTCAGGTTCCCGACTCGCACCCGGAGGAGAGACTCTGTCGGAAGCCGGACAAACTTGATCCGGGCCTCCCGTAAGTGTCCACAGTGACCCGAGGTCCAAAGGAGCCCTTGGTCACCGTGTTTCTGTTTGGAGCGCCCGGAAGCCTCCACGGCCTCCCCTGGGCTGTCATTGCAGCTCAGCGAGTTCCGTGGAACAACGTCTACGGAGGGTTTACGTCTGTGCGGACTTTGTTCTCGGGTCTCCCGCAGCCCCGGAGGGAGAGGGCGTCATCCCGCCTGACACGTGAAGAAACAGCCCGGGCACTTGGAGCTGCCCCAGCCCCCTCCCGCCACCAGTCATATCCCATCGGACGCAGGGAGGCCCCCGGGAGTGCGTCTGAAGGGAGCCTCCTCTCCTTCCCAGGCGCGAGCGGGAACACGGGTTCCGCCACGTTCTGTGTGTGCCTTGGACCCACCTCAAAAGGATCCTTGTGT
The DNA here is from genome assembly GCF_046562875.1 of Panthera onca. Lineage (NCBI taxonomy): Eukaryota > Metazoa > Chordata > Mammalia > Carnivora > Felidae > Panthera > Panthera onca. The sequence goes on along the minus strand of NC_138346.1, from coordinate 2,179,187 downwards.
CGACTGTCTTCCGCAAGTCGTAATCCTGGGCTTCGGTCTCCCGCTGGCCCTGGGGCACAGTCTCAGCTGGGAGTGGGTAAGGTGCCGGTTGTAGGACGCTAAATCCGCCAGGGTTCGCTGGGCCCTGGGGCCCACCCCTCCTCAAAGGACAAGCCACCGTGGATCAGCCATTACTTTGGACGATCTGGATGTTGTGCCTCTTACGGCGGGCTGGGGAGTGTGTCCTCGGAGGGCATCCGGCTCCCGCTCTGTGGCGTGGGGGCGGTGCTAGGAGGGCACCTCCCTGCCAAGGGTGGCCGGGGGCGTCCGTGAGCTCACGCGTGTGCGCACCGCTCCCCTCGGCTCCCGGCGCACGGCGAGCGCTCGGCGGATGCTTCTGGCGGAGTGCGCGCCATTAGACAACGTGAATGGCTGGGGAGAGAGCGACAGAGGACCCAGGGCCAGTTGACAGAAGCCAGGCTGAGCGCGAGCCCAGACGCCAGGCACAGGCGTGCGGAGAGCACCGGACAGGACGTCGAGGAGGAGCAGGACGGAGTTTGGGTCGCCCAGGGGCTTTGCCCTGGCTCCCTGGTGTCTGCTGGGACACGCTTCACCACCTGCTCCCTGAAAAGGAGAGAGAAAAGCCCTGATTCGTCACACGTGCCGCTTTCCCTGGGGCAAATACTCCCGTCGTGGCAGACGCTCAGCGGCCAGCGTGATCTCAGTGCAGGCAGGGCTGGGAAGGGGCACAGTCGGCTGAGAGTCCCAGCTGGCCCGGGGACGCCGGCCAAGCAAGGACGGGGCTCACGAGGGTAAAGTCCAGGGGGCACTTTACATGCCAGGAGCAGGAGCAAGCAGGCCCCAGCCGCCACTGCACGGGGCCCATCGGGCTTCGGGTGTTGGGTGTGTGCAGAGACGGGCCCAGCCTCTCTGACCCAACCCTGCACCTCGGCGGCACCAGGAAACTTCCGTGGGACGGAGGCCGTTTTGTTCAATCTCTAGGTCAAAGTCGAATCCCTCGGACTCCTTTTGATGAGCGCTCTTGGGGGGTGGGTTCCTCCAGCTCTGGGCCTCGCGGGGGAGCCCTAGCGTCGCTGGACACTTGGATTCATTGGAGAAATTCCTCCCTGGTCCCAAGGCCGTCTCCCTTCACCGGCCCCCCTTCCACTGCTGTTCTGTGTTCGTCACCTCCACCAACTGCCTTCTCCTTCCTTGCCGCGAGAAGCTTCCAGTGTCTGTGAGCCTTTTCGGCTGCAGCCAAGCTCCTCACTTCCCCTCTCTTCCCACCCGGAGCGCCGTCCTGCTTAAATAGGGCCCTTGGGATCGGGAAGACGGCGTCCCTAGGGAAACCCAGACTTCACATTCCCGAACCTAAATGCATTCCTTTTCGTACACCGATAACCTGGAGATTTGTTCAAAATCCCTCCGAAATTGATTTTTTGCAATAAAAGAGCTTCCAGACTGGCCCATGATAACAGCCCAGCATCGTTGCGGCGCTCCTGTCCGCCCCTCAACCCCGGACCTGCCCTCGCACAGCCTGCTGGCAGCCCCAGGGCCCTGGCACCGATGTCCTTTGCCTGACTTTGCTGGTTCCGCTGCTTCTCGCACCGTCTCACCCCCGTTTTCCTAACTGAAGCCTCTGGCCCACTGCTCTGCACCTGGGGCCACCGCGGTGCCCTTGCCGGCTGCCCTCTTGGGCTGGAGGCCTCCTTTCTGCCATCCTTCGATGCCAGATGGACGGCCAGTCTTCCAGCTCCATCCACCGGCTGCTCTGGGTGCCACTGGCACCACCTGTGACCTCACGGGCCTCCTTGTGTCTCTCCCCTGCTGGGCAGACACAGCGAGGGCAGAGCCTTTCCTCCCTCCCGCGTCGCCGAGTCCTTGGCCCGTAGCGGCTGCCCAGTGCTCCCCGGAGTTGACGCGGGCCGGGGTTCCATGTCTCACCCTGACCAGGGGAGCCTAGATGCTCCCGGAGCTGAAATAACCCCGTCATCTCCCAGGCCGGCGTGTTTGCTGCGAGGTCAGGTGGAGTCGTGAGTAACCAGGCAGGAAATACGGGTTTGCCCACTGACGGCTCGCCCTCTGGGGCTTGCGGGCCAGCCGGTTCCCACTCACGGAGGCCCAGACGCCAGCCTGGGAGTCGCACGGGCTGTGTCCTGGCCCTCGATCCTCTGCCCACAAGCTGTGCGTTCAAACCTGGTCCACAGTGAGAAGGAACACAGGAAGGTTAATAAAGGGACTCCCGTTTGGGCTTAACGATGCCTTCGTTCCAGGGAGAAGACGATTTCTGCTGAGTGATCCCCCAGTCGGAAACGATCTTCTCCGGTGAACCACGACTTTCTCTTCCCACACGGCTTACGCTTTCCTGAGTTTTCAGGAAGAGACCGTCACAGGGGCGTAGAAGGAAGACACGTTTCCCTTGGCTGACCTTGCAGGAGCACGCTGGGATTGGTTCCCTTTCCGGAGTGGCTGGTGTTTGGAGTTGTGACACGTGCTCTGGTTCCCTGGCGAGGAGGCACCCAAGCCCTCCCTCCTGCACGCGGCAAACGTCTTCCGCCCCCTTGCCAATCCGAGCATGTTGCGATGAGCCTGGCTGTTGTGTGAGCCCTTCCAACTGAAACCATTCTGCACCCGAGGAGGGTGGTATTTGCATACCAATTAGTTTGTATTGCTACAAAAATTTTCGTGGATTCAAGTTGTTCATAGAAAGAATGAACCAGAGGGTAAACTGAACCACAGATTAAAGGGCTCATGTCGGGCCGCTCTTTGAACAGTTTTTTTTTATGGTTTTGAACCATCATTATTTGTAATATTCTCTGAAAAGCCAGCAAATAATTGTTTTCCCCTACTGATTTGGTTCTTCCCCTCTTAGCAAATATTGATTCTCTCCCCCCCCCCACCCCAAAGTCGGTCCTGAATGAGACCGAGATTAACAGGGCTGCCTTTGTTTAATACAATGAACAAAAACTTGTGCTGGGAGGGTTCTTGTCCTGCTAAAACATCTGTGCGGGGCCCAGATGGCAACCAGGCTCTGGAAACGCGGCCCATGAGTTAAATGCTTCTGCAGAGTCAGCAGGGAGGGAGAATGTGCTGCATTTTTATAGGCTGTACAAAAATAGCAACTTTTGAAAACTTCTTGGCAACAGAGTGCTTTTTTCTAAAAAATCTGCTAAGAATGTGGGACTTCCCCATTAGATAACTAAGTAGAGAAAAGCCCAATTTATAATCAGAAAGCCTGCTCCCAAGTACTGCCATAGCACCTCACATCTTTAACACACACTAACGTGGGTGACGGGGAGCCGCAGGAGGCACGGATGTTTCCTGGTTATTGACGGGAGACGTGTTCCGAGCCCTAGGAATTCTTGTCTTTTACCGAAGGGAAGTTAAAGAGAGGCTTTATTTGTCAGGAATGTCAAATGGGAGGTTTCTATCCAAGGGGACGTGGAGAGACTTCCAGGTTGTAACTTGGAAGTTTTTGTCCCTTCCTTATTCTCAGCGGCCCCCGATGGCCACAGCCTGGGCTTCTGTATCGGGACCAGTAACGAGTCTGAGGAGTGTGACTGATAGTTTTTTTTTCCACCAGCGGAACTTTATTGAGCGCCTACTGTGTACCAGGCCACGAGTAAGTGGTGGAGAAGGAAGAAGCCAGGGTATAAACACATGATGTTATGCGCACTTTAGTGTCCTAGGTGGCTTCCGGTCCCAGAATTAATTGCGTAGTTCAGTTCTGAAGGAGAAGAAGCTCTTACTTCGGTCCTGGCCTCGGGAGGGCCGTCTGCCTTCCTGGAAAGCAAGCGTCTCCGTTCATCATGGTGGAGTTTTGAATTTTAAATCAGTGCAATCTGATTGCACGTGTACTTTTGTTCCTTACTTCTTTTATTCAGAATTATATTTATGAGTTTCATTCAAGGGCTGCTGTTGTTGGGTCCTTTTCAGAGAGAGAGTGAGCATGAGCAGGGGAGGGGCAGAGAGAGAGAGGGAGACGCAGAATCCCAAGCGGGCTCCAGGCTCCAAGCTGTCAGCACAGACCCCGACACGGGGCTCGAACTCACAAACCACGAGATCACGACCTAAGCTGAAGTAAGGTACCCAACCCACTGAGTCACCCAGGCGCCCCACCAATGCGTCAGTTCAAATAAGCAATGTGTTTATCTGCTCTAGTAAATGTTTCTGTTTTCTTTTATTCATCTGTGGTCTTTTAATATTATTTTTTCTTGGTATTTTTTCTTGAATTTATTTTGGTGCTCTTTTCTCAATGTCCTGAGTCAGATGGTAAGCTCGTACATTTTCGGGCTTTTTTCTAGAGGCACATAAGGCAATATTTTTCCTTTAAATACAGCATTAGCTGTGTCTCACATGTTGTATTACGTGGTATTTGTTATTGTTCAGTACAAATAATTTCTGATTGCCCTTGTGATGTTTCAAACCCATGGGTTATTCAGAAGTGTGCTAATTTCCAAACGTATGGGGATGTCTAGTTACCTTTGTTTATTACTTTGTGGCTTAATCTCTGACCTCTGAGATTCAGCCCTCGCTTCACGGCCAATCTGGGGGGGGGAGAAGGGCGGGGAATTGTTCCTTAAGTATTTGAGAAAAATGTATATTCTGCTGTGGGTGGGCAGTATGCTCCATATATGTTCATTGGGTTTGTCATTGTTATTACACAAACCTGCATCCTTCCCGATGAGCAATGTGTTCTATTTACCTGTTACTGAATGAAGTGTCTGAGAGTCTCCCACTACGAGTACGTATTTGTTTTGCTGAGGTTCTATTAAAATATTCTTTTTTCTTTGCATGTTTTCACACTATGTAGTGAGGTATACACGAATGTAATATTCTGCTGTCAGGTATATTATTTCTGTCTTTTTTTAAACCCCACGGTACACTGTTACAACCACTTTCTTCACATTCTTTACTCCCGAAGGTTCCAATCTCTCATCTGAAATTATTTTCTTTTCCCTTGAAAATTTCCCGGGCCACCTGGGTGGCTCAGTTGGTTAAGTGTCTGACTCCGGCTCAGGTCATGATCTCGCAGTTTGTGGGTTCAAGCCCCGCGTCGGGCTCTGTGCTGACAGCTCGGAGCCTGGAGCCTGCTTCGGATTCTGTGTCTCCCTCTCTCTCTACCCCTCCCCTCCTCATGCTCTCTCTCTCTCTCTCTCTCTCTCTCTCCCTCTCTCAAAAATAAATAAACATTAAAAAAATTGAAATTTCCTTTAGTGGGGGTCTACTGGTGGGAAATTTTCTGTCGTGTCTTGTGTGTTTATCTGAAAATGTCTTTCTTTCTTTCTCATTCCTGAAAGATGTATTTTCTGATCGTGGTGGTCTAGATTTCTATATTGCCACTTCCTCCCTCAACACATGAACGATTTCATTCCACTTTTCTCTGGCCTCAGTTTTTGTTGTTACTAAGCTAGCTAACTTCTGTTCCTTTGAACAGACTAGCCTCGCTTCTCCTCTTACAGATTTTAGGTTTTTCTTTTGTCTGGAGTGAAATGCAGTCTCTTTACAGAGCATGTCCTGCTTCTGTGCTTAATGTTTGTGTATCAGCCTTTCTATTACATTTTCTCTCTGTTTCTCTGTGGTATATTCTGCATAACTTCTTCTGGGTTTTCTTCCAGTTTACTAATCCTCTCCTCGGTTGCATCCAACAATGTGTTAATTTTGTCCCCTGTATTTGTCATATTGATTAGTGTATTTTCCATTTCTATCAGCTCTATCTGAATCTTTTCCAAGTTTGCTGAGTCACATAGTAAAGTTTCCCATGCACTACACAGATTCTCAGGCTTGTATTTTATTTCTTTAAACACAGTACATAGGGGCGCCTGTGTGACTCAGTCGGTTGACCGTCCAACTTCAGCTCAGGTCATGATCTTTCAGTCTGTGGGTTCAAGCCCTGTATTGGGCTCTGTGCTGACAGCTCGAGCCTGGAGGCTGCTTCAGATTCTGTGTCTCCCTCTCTGCCCCTCCCGCACTCATGTTCTGTCTATCAAAAATACATAAATATTAAAAAATTTAAACAGAGTACATAGACTTGTTTTTAAATCAGTGACTGAAAATGACAAGGTCTGAAGCTTTTCAGGTCTGAGTCTGCAATTTGTTTTTTCTATGTGTCTCACTGAGGGTGACCTGTTTTGTTTTGTGCTTCATTCATTTTTCATGGGAAGCACTCTTTTCTTGAAAATGTGGGTGGGTATTCCTCGAGGCCTGAGGTGAAGATTACTCCTCCAGAGAGAAAATGTGCTTCCATTTCTGTCCAGTATTTAGGGACGTTGTTAGCAAAGGAACACTTTAAATTCAAACCTTGAGGTTTTCTGAACCACACAGATGATGTGAACTTGGCTACAGTTTCTCAGGGACTGTATTTGCCCCGCTTTGGTCAGGACCAGGGTGGTTCTCTTGCCAAGCCTTTCTGGGTTTTCCGTACCCAGGAGGACAGAGTCTTCCGTGGTCCAATCTTTGGGGACATGAAGGATGGAACCTGGGGGGGGAGGCTGCAATTTTACTCCAACCCCCTCTCCTCCCCTCTCATCTCCTACGTCCTTGTTCTTTTACGTTGGATTCTTCCTCCAGTTAAAACCCCGCATTCTCCTTGTTAACTTTAAAGTCAATGTTTGCTCAGATTTATCTACATACTTACTAATTTCACTGCTCTGCATTCCTATCTTTCTCTCTGAAATAATTTTCTTTCTTCCAGAGGAAAACTTTGCAGTTTTCTTTAAAAAAAAAATAATAGTTTGGACTTATCTAGTTTTTGTCGGGGAGCATCTGGTCATTATTCCATGTTTATCCTTCAAGGATTTTTTCATTGAAACTATGACGTCAGGCTGATAGTTATTTGACACAAATCCTTTCTTTTCTCATTTCACTGTTTCAGGCAAGATACCACTGGTCCATCTAATTAGTTGCTGTTTTGCCGACAATATTTTCATTGCCCGTTGTTGCTTTAAAATAGTTTTTCTCGGGGCGCCTGGGTGGCTTAGTCGGTCGAGCGTCCGACTCTTGATTTCAGCTCAGATTATGATCTCACGGTTCATGAGATCGAGCCCTAAGTCAGGCTCTGTGCTGACGGTGCGGAGCCTGCTTGGGATTCTCTCTCCCTCCCTCTCTCCGCCCCTCCCCCACTCTCTCCCTCCCTCTCTCTGCCCCTCCCCCACACATGCCTGTGTACCTTCTCGCTCTCTCTGAAAACGAATAAACTTTTTTAAAGCTGTTCTATGTGCTTTCCTTTTTTAAGAATTATTTTTTAATATTAAATTTATTGTCCAATTGGTTTCCATACAACACCCAGTGCTCATCCCAATAGGTGCCCTCCTCAATGCCCATCACCCACCCTCCCCGCATCTCCCACCCCCCCATCGACCCTCAGTTTATTCTCAGTTTTTAGGAGTCTCTTATGGTTTGCCTCCCTCCGTTTCTAACTTTTTTCCCCCCTTCCCCTCCCCCATGGTCTTCTGTTAAGTTTCTCAGGATCCACATAAGAGTGAAAACATATGGTATCTGTCTTTCTCCATATGACTTATCAAAACAAATCAACTAAAAAAAATTAGTTTTTCTTGCCTTTGTTTGCCTGAATTTTCATTGTGAAGTGTTGAAGTATGATTTTATTTATCCGGTTTGGAGCTCCCTAAACCGTGTGAATTATCTGTAAATTGATACCTTTCATCGGGGAAAATTCCTAGTCGTATTCTTTTCAAATATTGCTTCTGCCCATTCTTTTTCTCTTCCTGTTTTTTTCCTATGTAAACTTGATGTATGTTAAAATTTCCCACTCAGTTCTCCATATATCCTACCTGCCTTGTACTTCATACTTCATTTTGGATATTTCCTTCTTGTCTGTCTTCTAACTCAACAATTCTCTCGGCTATGCTTTTTAAACTGTTGTCAAACTCATCCATTTAGTTTTTGTTTTTTATGCAAAAAATTCGGTTATTTGATTTTTCAATACTTTTTACAATTCTGAAGTCTTTTTTAAAATTATTTTTTAAATGTTTATTTATTTTTGAGAGAGAGACAGAACATGAACAGGGGAGGGGCAGAGAGGGAGGGAGACACAGAATCTGAAGCAGACTCCAGGCTCTGAGCTGTCAGCACAGAGCCTGACTCGGGGCTTGAACCCATGAACTGTGAAATCATGACCTGGGCCGAAGTTGGACACTTAACTGATTGAGCCACCCAGGAACCCCACAATTCTGAAGTCTTTAAAAAATATTTTCCAGTTCCCTGCCAAAGTTTTCAATATTTTCTTTACCCTTCTTGAACGTAACTATTCCAGAGCCTGTGTCTTTTTTTTTTTAAGTTTATTTATTTATTTATTTTGAGAGAGAGTGTGAGCAGGTGAGGGGCAGAGAGAGGGAGAGAGAGGATCCCAAGCAGGTTCTGCACTGTCAGCTCAAAGTCAGACAGTGGGCTTGAACTCATGAACTGTGAGATCGTGACCTGAGCCAAAACTAAGAGTCAGACACTTAACCGACTGAGCCACCCAGGCACCGCAGAGGCTGTGTCTTTTTATCTCAATGTTTGGAACACATGCTTGTCTTTTTCAATTGGCTGTTTTTTCTTCTGGGTTTTGTTCCTATTGTCTTATGTCCTGTGCCTGCTTATATTTGATGTTGTGCTAGACATTGTGTTTGAAAAGTTGTAGAAAGAATTACTAGCAATGGGACTCGCATGAGATTTCCTGGGCTATCCAGACGACTCAAAAACACCTGCAGTTTGTTCAAGGGCTCCGTCCCTTCTCATTAACCCTTACTTTCAGATACAGCATTTTCGGTTCTAAATGTTGGCGGGCTTAATGATGCCTCTGCTTTCAGTGGGCCTGTCTCTAACTTCTGTATCCCTAACCCCTGAGTCATCAAAAGTATGAAAGTGTATCCAAATGTTGTCCTCACTCCCGTGGAAGTCTTTCTTCTTCCAGATCATAGTCTGATAATTCTATATTACCTTGTATTCATATAATTACTATCTTATGTTCATTATTCTGCTGATGTCTCTAAACAGACGCTTTTCTTAAATTTTATTCAGCTTCACCATTTGTCCCCAGAGGGGAGGATTTTCCAGAATCACCTAGTTTGCCTTTTCTGGTATTGTAAATTATTGTATCATTAGTCACACATGTCTTTTGGTTAACAGCTTGTAATTTAATTGCTTTGTGCTAAGAAACATGACAGTTTTTGAAATTTGGTGAGACTTGCTTTGTGACTTAATTCACAGTAAATTTTTATATAGGTGCTTCATGTGTGTCTGGGGAAAACATGTCTTCTTTAATTGTTAAGGACAGATTTTTACATGTGCCTTATAAATGAGGCATGTTTATGATGGCATTAAAATACTCCGTGCACCCATTAACTTTAGTCTTATTAGCTCATTAATAACCAAGAAAGGTATTATTGAAGATTATTAGCATAAAGTTCATCAAAATTTCCTTATAGTTCTCAAAATAGATAAAACCAGAATTAAGAGACTACTCTATTAGAACAGTAGGTTCCTAAATGTTCCCTGTCTGCCAGACTTTCGGAATTAGTCTAACCTCTCCAATGTCTTGGTGACTATGAATTTGGCTTCTTCATTAAGAAGAAGTTTTACATTCCTTACACTTCTTCTGTCCTGTTTTACACACCGACCTCGTCTCACCGCTGCCCACCTGCCCCCTCTTTACCCTCCTGCTGTGCACGTGCTTCTGCTGAGTTTGCCTCGTCTGCCCACGTGGGCACGTGGTGTGGGCTCTACCGCGTTTCCCCATCAGGCTGTGTCTCCCCCGTCTGCCCCCAGTGCCGTGGGCTGCATAGCTGGGCTGTGTCCAGGTGCACTGAATGGGTGGGTGGGCTTGCTGGGGGTGTCCTTCCACCTTCTAGACCGTAGAAGGTCTACTTCTACCTTCTACGGGGGTGGCTGCTCTACACGGCCAGGAACAGTTCATCAACAGGCTGGAAAGGTACGGACGCTTCCTTCACTCACTGTGCTATCCATTCCCGGTGAGTCCTGGTGACAGCACGTTGGCCACCTGCCCTGGACATGGGTCGCTGGTAGAATTCCCGCTTCCTGTCTTTGCTCCCCATGAACTGCTTCCCCGTTCCTCCTCCATGCCTGCCTTTAGTTGGTGAAACCTCACCGTCTTCTGTGTCTGGAATGACTCGTACTTGCAGAAGCGTGGTAGGGAGGAACGGACGTGGGGGCCAAGGGCACGAGGAGGCCCTTTTGCTTTCCCTGTGTTTGCTCTGGTGCCTTCTCCTCCAGAGGGTGGCCACACTTCTGCCTTGTCTTCACTCAACAGGGGGCTTTGCCTGGGGACGCAGGAGCCACCCACCACGGCCCCCGCTGCCTGGCATGGCTCACAAAGTCTGTCCGTGTGAATCTCTCAGACCATCCCCAGCCCCTCCTGGCTTCCGGTCCTGCCTGCTCTGGGCTGAGGGGTCTTCTGGTGGCTATTTCCCCATGCACCCCTCTGGGCCTGCACCCAATCACGGGTCAGATTGCCCCGACCCACTTTGTGCTCAACCAACCCCGTGTCTGTCATGCGTTCCAGGATTTCCAGAAGTCTGTTTCACTGACAGTCCTTTGTCTCCAGGTATCGCTACAGATTATATTTTAGTTTACCTTTATTTGATCATGTCAGTGGGTTTTCAGAAAGGGGAGGCAGGCACACACATGGGCACAAGATGTTTGAGGTCTGGTATGTTTTTTCTTTTCTTTTCTTTTCTTCTTCTCTTCTTTTGTCTTCTTTTCTCTTCTTTTCTTTTCTCTCCTTTTCTTTTCTGATCAGAAAAACAAACAACACATAGACAAACCCTCCATCACCGAACACGAACTGAGAGATGGAGTGTCAACATGCTGCTCGACTCTGAGTGGAGAGACGGCTGGGAGTCCCGTCTGAGCACCAGCTCTCTGTCTTGCGTCCCTCCCTGGAGCCTCGGTTCACCTGTCTCTTCACCTGCAGAGATGCACACGAGGGGAAAATCATAGTTAAGAGGCAAAACCCAGACAGGCTGTTTTCAATCCTAGCTGCTACTGCCAGAGAGGTATTTAATGGGAAACAGGGGAAATCGGAGAAGAAATTTCGTATCAAGAAAGTGGGCAAGTCCCGCAGACAGCTGTCAGCTCGGATCATATCTGTCTCCATCTAAAGCCCAGGGAGCCATCCCGTCGAAGCTCCAAAGAGTGTCTCTGGAAGCCACATGAGTTCTGGGCAGGAACAGCAAAGAGAGACAGAAACAGATGAACAGACCTGTCCACACACGACTCTATTCACCAGGGGAGTGTGGGGAAGTGGGAGAAGATGACCCCAGACCTGGAAAACCAGACCTGGCCAGCTCCAGGCCATCTGGTGAGGTGTTACCCACAGTTAAGACATAGCGGAGTCCTCTAGATTGGTGTTTCTGAAACTCAAGTGTGCACGCAAGCATCTTGGAGATCTTATCAAAATGTAGATTCTAGGGGCGCCTGGGTGGCTCAGTCGGTTGAGTGTCCCTTCAACTCAGGTCATGATCTCGCGGTTCGTGAGTTTGGGCCCCACGTCTGACTCTGCTGACAGCTCAGGGCCTGGAGTCTGCTTTGGATTCCCGTCTCCCTCTCTCTCTGCCCCTCCTCCACTCATGCTGTTTCTCTCAAAAATAAATAAACATTAAAAAAAAAGAAAATGTTAAAAAATGTGGATTCTAATTCAATGGGCCTGGGGTGTGGCTCAAAAATCCACCTTTCTAACAAGTCCCCGGGTGATGCTGATGCTGCTGATTTGGGGACCACACCGCACGAAAGGCTCAGAAGGAGCCTCTTCGTCGCTTGGTAGAACTTCGTGAAGAATGGTGGTTCCCAAGGGCGGTCCTGGCTCTTCTCGTGATCAGGCACACACATCAGATTTGGTATATTTGTTCAAAAACAGTCTCACGGCTGTGTAGCATTCTTGTTTTCTAGATGACAACATCGTACGTGGATTTTATTACTTTTGGATTCCCGAAGGTCTACACAGCCAAGATGTCTCCCATCAGTGTCACTCCTATTGGCATCGTAACTAAACGTCTTTGTAATTCTGGAAATCACTCCTCATCTTCAGAAATGACAGTAGGTAATTGTAAAAAGATAGAACACACCTTCCCCCGGTCCCCCTGGTGGCCTCACGGATCTCTCCTGTCCCATCAACTGAAGACAATGGTCACGAGATTATTATCCCCAAAGCTGGGGGGGAGCTGGGGAGTATCGATCTACGGGCTTCCCACCAAGCAGATGGTTGCCACAAGGCTCGGACAGCAGACAGAGGCAGACAGAGCTCTGGGAGAGGCCAGCTCTAACGGTGCCACGGGCCACGTTGGCAGCCCCTTGAAGGCGAGTGGTCACTTTTCTGCCATCCTGGGGCACCTGCAGACCCCGTGCTCATCTACCTCCTGTTTGAGAGGCTCCGGGGCCTTCTTGCTGCCGTCAGCAGGGGGCTGGAGGCGGACGGAGAGGGGGGGATGGTGTGGGGGCCACGGGAGCAGATCGGCTCAAAGCTCAGCCTGGAACAAGGGACTCCCCTGTCTCTAGGGACCTGTGGATGGGCCAGGTCCCTACAGAGCCCCTGGAGCAGCTGTCTGTCTGTCCAGTCCTGGCCCGGAGTCCCTTGTCCTCCATGAAGACCAGGAACACCTTTGTTGGTTTTCTGGGTCTTTCTTCATCTCACCAGGGCCCACACATCTCTCTCACAGCTGCCCACCATGCAAGGGTGCTGTCTGTCCTTCTCCACTTTTTTTTAAAGTTTATTTATTTATTTATTTATTTAGATACCCAAGCAGGCTCCGGCCATCAGCCCAGAGCCTGGTTCAGGGCTCGAACTCATGAACCGTGGGACCATGACCTGAGCCAAAATCAAGAGTCAGACACTTAATTGACTGAGCCACCAGGCGCCCCTGTCCCTCTCCGTTTTGCCTCCTCCAGCCCCAATATCCATTGAGGGAAATTAAGGCGAGGAAGGGGTGGGGTAGGTGGCTTCATAACGTGTTGTCAGAGGAACGCTGACGATGTTCCAATTTGCCCGCTCCAAGACCTTTGAACTATTCCCTGTGCTTCCGATCAGTGCGACGGCCCATAGGGGAAACTGAGGCAGCGGGTGAAGGAGTGCCTTTCTGGAGGTCATGTGACAAGGAAGTGGCACGTCTGGGTGAAGTCGGGTTCTCTGATGCCGGCTGCGTTGGTGTTTGGAAGGACCCCCATTGAGAGCAGGATGAGACCCCACCGGCCAGGGTCCATCCTTTGAGAATCCTGGCCATGGGGTGGTCAAAGGTGCTACCTGGGAAGGATGGCAGAGGGCTGCAGGCAAGGGGGAGGGGTCCCCAGAAAGGGCTCCGGCCTGTCCCCCTGCAGGCCCCTGTCGGGTCCCGGCACAGCGGGCTCCAGGCTGTCCCGACGCCTGCTGCCAGGATGAGCCCGAGCTCTGCAGGGCGGGATGGATGTTCCGGCCCTCCAAATGCTGTTCTGGGCAGCCGTGGGCTCCTTCTGCGCGGTACATGGCCCCGGGTGACACAGACACGCTGCTACTGGGCCCCGGCGGCTCCGGCTCGGGCACCAAACGGCCCGTGGCGCCCTTGGCCCTGTCTGAGGGGCGGCCCGGCCCGGGTTGCCAGGGGCACGGCCCCCAGGAGCGCAGAACAAGGGCCGCGGGCGGGAGCCTCGCCCGGGGCCTCGGCTCCAAGCTGCTCATTATGCCGCGTGTTTTGTTTTAAATTACCTTCCTCCGTGAGAGCGTGTTTTAGTCCCACTCTAAGTACTGTTGACAGATGTGTTAATTCATGTATTTAAACAGATATTTAGCAACCGGCAGAAGATTCAGCTAAAAATAGGTCATCTTTCTAAATAGGCTCTTTGACACGGGGCTGGCGCTCAGGCTCCCAGCGTGGAGCTCAGGGAGGCTGTTTGCAGCGTGAGTGGGTTTCGGACGCGCGGGAGGCCGGGTACGCGTGCAAGAGGTGTGTGCTCTCCTCGGGGAGACGGAGGTCCGGCTGCGGGGAGAGCCGGACGTGGGCAGCTCTCTGGGCCTCTGGGGCTCTGCTCCCCGCGGCCTGCACCGCACGCAGCAACCCTCTGCTGCTCGTCAAATGAGGGGTTTGTACTGAGCGTCTCAGAGGCGCCCTTTACACAAAGCCGTGTGGTCCCAGGAGAGCAGGGAGGCTCCAGCAGTGGGGTGGGTAGGCAGTGACCTCCCAGACAGAGGCAGGACCGGTCCAGGCATCTCCTAGGTGCTGGGCACCACCCTGGGACACTTGGTTCTAGGCCCGAACCCCCCGCCCCCCTCCCCCCCGCCTGGCCCGTAGGGATCCGACCTGCTCCTTGGAGAGGGTGAGGCTCGCTTCCTGGGAGCACAGCACACCCAGGAGAAAAACCTGTCTCCCAGGGGTGCAGGAGACACCCCGCCCCTTGCTTCCTGGATGGAGAAGGTGTGGACTCCTACCGGGGTCTCAGGCTGACGCCACTGCTCTGGCAGGGTCGCGGTGAAGGACGGCCCCTCGGTCCCTCGTGCCTGTTCAGCTACGTACCTGGAGGCTCCTCTGGGCAGACAGGCGGGAGGGGCCTGCAAGGAGCCCGTGGAGGTGAGAACGCCCTGTGGCCGCCATGGGCTCTAAGAGCGGGACCGCTTGGATCCCAGGGCAGCCCCGTCCCAGGACGCGCACGGCAGCCTAGCAGATACCGCCTCAGAATCCTTCTTAACGTAATGCTCTAGGAAGCCCTTCCCGATGAATCAGAATCCGCAGCCGAGTTGAAACCCGTCAGCCATGTCAGCACAGACAGAGGCGCTGCCTGCTCCTGATATCCCTGAGGAGACAGGTCAGGGCGTGCCATGCAGGGGAGGGTGCGGCTGTGACCTGACCACAGCCCTCCGTAGCAAGGAAGGAGCCCGGAGAGGGGGCAGGTCTGGGTGCCGCGGGCCCTCGGGCAGGGTCGAGGAGAGGCCCGGTGCCACCGCCCACTGGGAGGTCCCAGGTCAGCCGGGCACAGCCTTGGGTTGACGGGAGAGGCCCTTGCGTGCTGCTGTCTGGGAGCGGGAGGAAGATGGGGGCAGGTCGGTGGTGGGGGGGCGTAGACAGGTGGCATTTCTAATGTGCTCCTGGATGGCAATGTCACTGGTCATTAAGAACCATGTCTGGAGTAGGAGATTCTGGAATGCACCTCTGTGTGCCGGGGGAGGGGAGATAACAGCCTCTGGGAACGGCAGTGGCTGGTGACAAGCCGTGCCCAGGGGCCTGGCGGGCTGCCGGGGTGCCGCTGAGGGGCACCTGCCGGGCACCAGCTGGCTACCTGGCCGGCCCCAGGATGGCCCGTCTGCAGATCTCGCCTCTCCCTCCACCCCCACCCACACCACCCAGTTCCTTAGTGAGGGGAGAGGGCTCGTGGTGGGGGAGCAGGGCAGGCAGACATTTCTGGTCTCTCCGTGCTAGGTGAGCCACAGGGGGTACGTTAGGACCGCAGTTGTCATGTTCGGGGCCTCTCACAAAGGCTTGTGAACGTCCACGCCGGCGAGGGGCTGGGATGCCCGTGCCCCTTTAATTAACCCTTTATGGCCCCTTTCCTCTTGGTCCCGTAAGCTGCACAGCATCCTGCCCACCCGGCTCCCCCTTGGTCCCCCTTGGTCGCAGAGCCTGTAATGGGGGGAGGGCCCGCTAATTACAAGGGTGCAGGTGGGGGGCGGGGAGCACCCGGCCACTGCTGGGTGTGGTTTTCATTTCGGAATGTGGACCGGCGGATGCCCGTGGTGCCCTCCCGCCGCCACCGTCGTCTCTGACCTCGGAGCGGGGGTCCCCCGGGTGTGCCCATGCCACTGATCCCGTGTCCCCGCCTCGGTAAACGTCAAGGTGTTAATTATTTGTAG
The DNA here is from genome assembly GCF_046562875.1 of Panthera onca. Taxonomy (NCBI): domain Eukaryota; kingdom Metazoa; phylum Chordata; class Mammalia; order Carnivora; family Felidae; genus Panthera; species Panthera onca. The sequence goes on along the minus strand of NC_138346.1, from coordinate 2,163,379 downwards.
CAGGATCATCTGGGTACTAACGGAGTGAGCCAGAAAAGGGAAGATAACCCCCGGGGACACCAGCTGGTCTGGTGCACGTGCATGGTGCCCGTCAAGAGCGGGACGTGGGCCGGCTGAGAGGCTACTGCAATCGTCCTAGTAAGACATGAGGGGGTCTGTGGAGGAGTCAGAGGTAAAGGTATGCAGGTCTGAACTGATTTGAGGTTAGGCCTAAGAACATTTGCTCGGGTGTTGGGTGTGGGTGTGGGGGGGGGCTGCGGACGTGGGGGGCACGTGGGTGTGAGGGGGGCGCGGGGGCTCACGGGCGTGGGGGGGCGCGAGTGTAAGCGGGGAACAAGGCACTGGTGTGGGGTCTTGTCTGACGGAAGGATGAGCAGAGGTTCTGCCCCCTGAGCCAGAGGAGATGTGGGGGAGAAACAGGCCGGGGGTGGAAAAGCGAGTGTCCCTTTTGGACGATTTCCCCTCTGGGTCCCCCGGAAGGGCCCGGGGAGGCTGCAAAGCACAGGAGGTCTGTGCCCGGAGCAGGGGTGCAGGGGGCGAGGAAAGCCTTGCGGCAGAGGGAGGTGCCAGGTGGTCAGGCCTCAACCAGTCCCGGGAGGCTGGGATAGCAGGTCGGGTCCCCAGGCGCAGAGGCGGCCTCCGCACAGTGGGTGCAGAGCGGCGGCGTTGGGCAAGGGCCTCGGCCCTCCGGGGACGTGGGGGTGCCCCCTGCGCTCCCCACCCTCCGCTCCCGCTGCTCACGCGCCCTTGCTTCCTTGGCTGAGCTCATGCCGTTTGGGAACGCGTCCTTAAGATCCGCGTCCACACCGCTTCCCCGGGGCGCGCAGTGGAAGGGTGTCAGGATGAACCGCGGCCCCTGGCAGGGCCGCCCCGGTCCACTTGCCGTGAGACCACGAGCCGCCCCGGGGCATCGCCTGAGCGCCTGACTCGCACACGTGAGAGCAGGGCCCCTCTTTCTGAGGGGCAAGGTTGGTCCCGCGCTGGGAGGTGGCTCCTTCCTTGCCTGCTGGCCCCTTGGGGGAAGCGCGCTGCTCTGGGCCAGGACCTCCGGTACGCGCGGCGGAAGATTGCGAGGATGGGACGCACGCTTCTCCAAAGTGACGCCGCGGCCGTGACCGTGAGCAGGACCAGAACCCCGAGAGGCCTTCTTCTCCCTGGTGGGAGGCACAGGATCCGTGGCCTGTACTTTGGAGGGAATGTCCCAGCGTGGCCTGGTCACTGGATCCCCACAAACTGAACTGACGTCCCCGGCCCTTGTCTCTTGGTAGAGTTCTCTCCCCGCCTCTAGAGGGCGTGCGTCCGGCCGGAGCGTCCAGCCCTGGACACGTGATCTGGATGCGTGATCACGCACGTCACGCACGCGATCACCCCAGAGGGTGGAGGGAAGCAAGGAGTGGCCGTTGGCGTTGCCTTTCCAACGGCGAGGTCGTCCGCTGACCAGCGTTTTTGCCTCACTGACCGCGGGGCCGTGCCGCGGCCCCAGGATGTCCTCCTGGACGTGAAGGACCTGGTTCCCCCGGGGTCTGTTCTGACCTCTGTCATTCCGGAGGCCCCAGGAGGAGACCCCAGTTTCCGCTGCACACGGGCGGTGTGGAGGTCTCAGGAGGAGAACGGGGCTCCGTCCCCCCGCCTGGAGGACGCCCGGTGGCCTGTGCCGTGGGACGAGATGGCTTCCAGCCTGCGTCCCTCCTCGCCTGGCGAGTGCGGTGGGAACGGAGAATCCCCGGGAGCTGCCTCTTTACATCCAAAGCGGTAGAGCGAGGAGTGTCTGCCCCCCGCACATCGTCCTTGGGGCGTCCGCCGTCCTGGCACTCGCGGGGTAGCTGGATGTGGGGAAGAACCCCCTGCTCTGCTGTTTGGAAGTCCTGGGGCTTTGAAGACGTGGAACAGAGATTGCGAACTGCCCGAGGCAGGAATTTTTTTTTTTTTTTTTTTTTTTTTTTTTTTTAATGCTGGGAAACAGAGGGTCCTTCTTAGGGCATTTGGTTGGACGGTCTGGAATGCATTCTCTTTAAAACTAAAGTCCCAAAGGGACCACCCAGCCATCATCCGGTCCGTGCGTTTGGCTGGCACTTTGCAGTCTGCAAAGTGCTCTGCATGTGGCACCGGCAGTATTCTCGCGGGGACAGCCAGGGTCCGCCTTGTGCCTCTCGACCCCACACCTGCGGAGCTGATGTGCGAAACGACATCTTCCTCTTTCCCGAGGGTCCTTACGTTTTTTCCAGGCCTGGGTTTTCTGCGTATGCCAGCCCACCGTTTTCCATTCCACGCTTTGCAATTAAAATGAGTGCGCAGGGCTGTTTAAGCCACAGACGCATCCAGCGCGAGCCGTGTTTACATGGCAACTGGTGACCACTTAATTACATAGTAATTACGGCGCAGCGGCGGGGCGATCACACAGTAAGTGCTGTGTCATTAGCGGTGATTGCCCCGTCTTCCTAAGCACAGGGAGGCTGCATGGTAATTGCTTTTGGACCTTCCAACTGCGGGTGAGACGCAGCCACAGCAGCCTACAATTACCAAGGACGCATGTGACGTGTATTAAGTAAGCAAACATGGGGGGCTGCCGTGCGCAAAGTGCGCGAGATCAAAGCCCCACGGTTGGGGGGGGGGCGGCCGAGGCCTTAACGCGAGGCCTGGGGGAGATGAGGGTACTTTGTGTCCTCGGGCCGGGGGGCCTGGAGAGCGGGGTGCGCAGCACGAGGCCACCGACACCGTGAGGGCGGGACACGTGGGGCTTGGGGGCCCGGGAAAGAAAACGGAGAAGGATTCCACCTGCAGTGGAAACATTTGGAAGGATTTTGAGGAGGGGGACACGTTTTTCGAGGATGACTCGGCTGGTGGGTGGGTCGTAGAAAGAGCCCATTGGGGGCGCTTGGGGGGCTCGGTCGGTTGAGCACCCAGCTCTTGATTTTGGCTCCGGTCACGATCTGACGGTTCGTAGGTTCAAGCCCCGCATCGGGCTGTGTGCTGTCAGTGCAGAGCCTTCTTGGGACTCTCTCTCTCCCTCGCTCTCTGCCTCTCCCCCATTCTCTCTCTCTCTCTCTCTCTCTCTCTCTCAAAATAAACAAACTTAACAAAGAAAGAAAGAGCCTACTGAAGTGCGGGCCCAGTTAGTGGGGGGTAGGTAGTGGTGCCCCTGCTTTTCTCCTGCCTCCCGACTCTCTGTGCTCCCGTGGGCTCGTCTCTGTCTCTCTGGCGGGTGGAGGCTGGAGGCCAGCCAGGCACCGGCCGCGTCCTTCCCTCTTCCCTGACAGCGTCTCTCTGGGCAAGCTAACCCGTGCCCCCTGCCCACCTGTGCCTGCGCGCTAGGCTCCACATGTACCCTCCTGCCCAGATACCTTCTCTGGGCTTCCACCCCTCACCCGACATCTGCTCGTGGGGTTCTTGCAGGCTCTCCAAACTCTCTTTGAAGGTGTCCTCCTTTAAATGGTTGACACCGTTAATTGACCTGATAGATAAGGCCATGCAGACGCGGTCTCTGCCTGTCTGTCCCCATCTCCCACCACAGACCCCCCTTTTCTGGGCACCCCAGCCACTTTGGGCTCTTCCTTTCCTGGGGCGTGCTGTGCTCCCCATGGCCACGGGGCCTTTGCACGGGCTGCCCTCGCGGGACTGCTCTTCCCTCCTCTCAGTTTCTTCTGTGGGAGTCTTGCTCCTCTTCCAGAGCTTAGCTCAGGCTCGGTTTCTTGGAGGACCCTCACAAAGCTTCCCGGTGGGGTCGGATTCCTTTGTCAGCTGCCTCTTATGACTGGGGTCCTTCCCTTGTCCACGACCCTGCACGACTGGCTGCTCTCTGGCTCGCACTGTGGACGGTGCCATACTTGTTCCTGCTCCTGGTGGAGCCCGCGTGGCGGCCCTGGAGCTGGGCACACGGCGGGAGGCGTGGCAGCTGAGCTGGCGGGACTGGTGACCTGGGCAGACAAGGACAAGCACCTACGAGCCCCGTGAATGCCCGCTGGGGGCCGGCTCTGCCCGGAGCCCACGGAAAGCCCGGGGCTCCGGCAGGAGCGTGGCCACGGGCCGTGTGCGGAGCAGGCCCCGTTCGCCAGGCTCCGGACCGTGGGACCTGGGTGGTCCGTCCTCCCGCCTGACGGACTTGGGGTTTCCTGGAGATGGGGCAGGAGAGAGCCCTGGAGAGGCGGAGGCGGGGCGGCTGACAGCGCGCTCGGGGCACCACAGCGTCGCCATTGCGTGACCAGCACACCCAGGGCACTGAGCTGCCCGTGGACGTAGCGACTGGAGGGCGCTGTGTGGACCCAACAGTGGGCGTGAGGGTCATTGACTCCCACCAAACGCCATGTGCCCTCGTCACTGGTTAGGAGTGGGGGGAGCTCAGATGCTCCCCAAACGCTCTGTTCTCCCCGGGTTGCAGGGTCCAGGGAGCCGGAAGGATGCACCTGAACTATGGGATCAAAGGAGCCTGGGGACTGAGCTGGAGGCAAGGAGACTGGCGGTCCCAGGTCATCAGGGGCATAGCCCAAGGTCGGCAGAGAAGTGTCCCAGGTCAGCAGGGAGAACGGTGACGTGGGACAAGGTGGACGCTCGGCACGAGTGTCCGCGGTGGGTCCACGCTGCCAGGCTCTGGGTGGGAGGAGGGACCCACAGGGAGGTGGCGACACAGTGGGGTGGGGGCTGGCGGTTTGGACGGGCTGAAGCACGGACAAGCAGACGCCGAGGGAATGTGGGGGAGACCCTGTGCTGCAGGGCGGGGAGGAAGGGGGACTCTGTGAAAAGCTGCGGGTGAGCTGCACCGGCCCGAGAAGTTCTTGCTACGGGGCTCGGCTAGGTTGGGGTGAGAAGGCAGCGGGGAGCCAGCGAAGGTTCAGAGCCCGGCAGCGCAGGCTTGGATTTGCGCCTGAGCGGGGTGGGCGTGGAACGTGGCCGTGGCCGTGGCCCTCACACTCAGCTCCTCCGTGTTGGGACTTTGCCGGAGCGTGCAGCGGGGCCGTGTCCCCGTGCGGCACGGCCGGCTTCGTGGGCCGTCTAAACAGGTCTGCCGAAGCAGGTCACTCTCACAACCAAGCTAACCTCAATTGTTACAGGTTAAAAGTGGAAGCAGCATGAGTCGGTCATTAACACACCCCCCATTGTCAAATTTAAAAGTGTTGCGACTGCCTTCGCCTCAGAGGAGCAGGAGTGCGGCTGGTGAGGGTCCTGGTGTCCCACACGCTGCCCGTCGTGGGGGCGGCCGTTGAGCCACAGGCAGGGGTGAGGTGTGGACGCAGGGTGCCCCGTGGGGGGGCCTCGGACACACGGCGTCTGGTCAAAGAGCCAGACGCGAGGCCACGTAGGGTACGGATGTGCGATGGGAGGCGTCGTGGACACGGAAGGCAAGCCAGTGGCCGCTCAGGGCCGAGGAGGGGAGAGAACGGACCGGGTGACGTGTCTTGGAACCAGACAGAATTGTCGCTTGCACGGCACTGAATGCACGAAATGCCACTGACTCACACACTTTACAAAATGGTGAATTTGATGTTGTGTGAATTTCACTTCAGTTACCAAAAAAAAACAAAAAACAAAAACCCGCCTTCCCCAAACCCAGTTTACAATCCTGGCTCCTTGAGCGTTTTTGGAAACCGAAGGGGTGGGGGTGCCTGGGAACACGCTTGGGGCAAACGGAGGCGTCACTGGGGCACAGAGACTGTGTGGGGTCACTGCTGGGGAGGCTGTGGGCAGGGATCCTAATGACCGCTGGCTGGTTCCGAGCCACCACGGGGTCTCCTACAAGCTCTGGTGTCCCCTCCCCTGTCCCCCCCAACACACTGCCTGCCCTGCTGCCTCTCGTGGCAGAGTCATTCCTGGGGGCCAGATCGAACCACGTCTGTCTTCGGCACGGGGCCCCATCAGGGTGCATGTGATGCTGGGGTCTGTGTCCCTGGGGGCTCTGTACTCAGGTCCCATTCCCACCCCGCAAGGACAGACGCTAGCTGTTTGGGACACGCCTGTTGTCCCTTCTGCTGGTGACAGAGCACACAGGGAGCACCCCGGTCAGGGTGTGAGGTGCCACCAGCCTCTCTTGGGACCCTTGGGGGACTCGCGTCCGCAAGTTTCTCCTTGAAACTTAAAAAGAACAACCCGAAGCAGGGAGTACGCGTGACAGAGTGTGTTTGACACGTGGGAGGTAAGGACTAACGGAGCCCAGAACCCCCCCGGGAGCCAGCGGTTCTTGAAGTGGGGTCCCTGGCCCCCAGCACCAGCACCGAGGGAACTTGTTAGAAGTGTAGCAACATGGGACGCCTGGGTGGCCTGGTCGGTTGAGCGTTGGCTTCGGCTCAGGTCATGATCTCTTGGTTCGTGGGTTCGAGCCCCGCGTGGGGCTCCTGTGCTGACAGCTCAGAGCTTGCATCCCGCTTCGGATTCTGTGTCTCCCTCTCCCTCTGGCCTTCCCCTGCTCACACTCTGTCTCTCTCTCTCTCTCTCTCAAAAATAAAAGAAAACATCTTAATAAGAAATGCAGCAACAGGGTGAGAAGGCAGCCTGTGAAATCAGAGAACAGACTTGCAAACCGCTTGTGCGATAAGGGGTTAACATCCAAACACTGTGAGGTGCTCCTACAGCTCAGTAGCAAAATAGCGGGCAAACCCGTAAATAACCCGAGTAAAAAACGGACACGGGACCTGACTAGACGCTTCTCCGGGGAAGACCTCCCACAGCCGGCAGGCTCTGCAGAGATGCCCCGCATCACTCCTCATCCGGGAGATGGGAATCAAACCCACGATGAGACACCAGCTCGCACCTGTCAGGGTGGCTGGACTCAAACAGCCAGAAGGTTGCCAAGTGCCCACAAGGCCGTGGGGAAGGGGCAGCCCGCGTGGGCCGCTGGCACGCACAGCCGCGGTCCCGGAACAGCGTGTGCAGGGCGGCCATGTGAGCGGCACCGCCACTCGGGGTCCATATGCAAAGGAAAGGAGAGGAGGGCCCTGGAGAGCCGAGCACCCCCACGTCCGCTGGGGCACGTCATCCACGACAGCCGGGCACGGAGACCGCCGACTGTCCTTCGGCAGGTCGGTGGCTAGAGATGCCCTGAAAGGGGCGTCTGGGGGGCTCGGTCGGCTTCTGGTTTCACCTCAGGTCGTGATCCCAGGGTCGTGGGATCGAGCCCCACGTGGGGGTCTGGGCTGAGCGTGGAACCTGCTTGGGATTCTGTCTCTCCCTGTGCCCCTCCCCCAGTCACGTGCACGCGCGTGCGTGCTCTCTCTCAAAACAAAAGATGTCATAGCGCACATGAGCTTTTCTTCAGCCTTAGAAAAAAGAAGGAAATCCTGTCACTTGCCCCAACAGGGATGGACCCTGAGGGCATTCCGCGAAGAGAAATAAGCCGGACACAGAAAGACAAACGTTCCGTACCGTCACCTTAACTGCGAGATCTGAAATGGTCAAAGTCACAGACACAGAGGACAGGGCCGTGGTCGCCAGCGGCTGAGGATGCGTGAAGCTGGGAGACGTTGGTCAAAGGGTGTAGCCTCCCGTCGTGCGAGGCGGGCACGGGGCGGCCCACGGCCAGCACGCTCACTGACGCGCACGGCCCTGTGTCGTCTACTTGAAACTCGCTAAGGGAGTAGATTCTAAGCGTTCTCACCACGAAAACGACGGGCAGAAAGAAAATGTTAGCGGCGTGACGGGATGGAGAGGCAGTTAGCTTGGTGGCGGTGACCCTGTCACTCTGTGCACGTGCTTCAAAACCTCACGCTGCCCCCCTTCAATGAGCACTCTTTTCATTTCTCAGCTAGACCTCGAAAAAGCTGAAAAATAGTACTAATGTACTAAAAAAATTTTTGAGAAAATTTTCAATCAATTAGATCCCTTTCCTCTCAGGAAAAACAACTTGTCCTGCCCTGCTTCATCAGCCTGCTAATTCTCAATGGATTCGTCTTGGCGAAATTCACATTTACGGTGATTATCTGAACTTTGTCCCATTGATATAAGATACTCAATATCTGTGCCAAGTCGTAGCTATGGTGGGTTTACGCAACACTTTAAGTAAATCTGTTTCCCTGACAATCTCTGTGTCAGCAGACGTATCGCTCATAGTGCATTAAAAATAGCTTATGAGTGCTATTTAGACCCCCTCATTTTCATGGGTGTGAGTCACTTTCTGAGCAACGCTCATGTAGCTCGATCTTGCCATCAGATGTGCCGCGGAACGAAGTGCGGGCCACGGCAGGAGGAGGGCAAGGTCAGACGGCACGTCAGCGACGGACGATGCGTCCGGGTGGCCCACAGCCACACTGCTGCTGTCTCGCTGGCCAGGCGCAGCCTCGCTGGTCGTAATCTTCGGCCCTGAGACGAACCTGCAGGAAAGCAACCAGGGCAGAAAGGAGACGATGGAGCATGAAACGGGCATCGAGGCCCCTTCGGCACTCGGTCAGACTCACCGTGTGTCCACTGGAACACACGCCAAGTCAGAAATCTACAAGTCACAAGACCACCTCATCCCACGGCTCTGTGGGGCTGCGACCCACGGGCACCGGGCTTATTGCTAACAGGACATCTGCTTGCCCAGCGGATGCATCAGATGCCCGTTTCCTAAGGTACTGGTGGTATGTGCTCTTCCGAATAGTGGGGGCCCTCTGCGGCTTTCTGGCCCAATAGTCGCCTCTGGTGGGGTCTGCCCCCGGGGCTCCAAAGACCAAGCCACCTCAGCTCTCTTCTCTCCAGCATCTTCAGCTGGGGCCCCCGAGTCCAGAGAAACCCACAGTTCAGAGATGCACATAAGAGCCTTCTCCAAGTAGGATTTCAGCTGGTCAACCCAGAGGCCCCTGGGATGGCGTAATGGATAATAATGCCAAGAGCTTGACCTTCAGTTACCTTAGAGTATCTAACAGATGCTCTGTGGCAACCCCAGTGCCATGATTAGCACGCACACCTACTGTGCGTCAGGCACGGATCTGACCGTCCGACTCGTATCTGAAATATTGAACCACATGCAAATCAACAACGAAACCTCAAAGAGAGAGAGAGAGAGAGAGAGAGAGAGGAGTGAGAGAGGGAGAGGGAGAGGGAGAAAATTTTGGATAATTTTCCCCCGTAGAATGGAAAGAAGAAAAGCAGTCACTTGGAACCTGGAACCAGCAACGCTGATCTCAAGTTTCTCCAACATAAGCCTCTTAGAGGATGGGCATAATTCATCCTAAAAGGAACGTAGGTGTGTTTCGCACCTGCTAACAGCAGAGGGTCTGGACGGGAAAGGTGCATCATGGGAGTAACGGCAGCCATCACAAGTGTGGTTAGAATCAGCAACGCCTCTTTTCAGTGAGCGAGACAGGAGATACCTCAGGCAGCAGATCCAGGACAGAAAGGAATCAGAATAAATTTAAATAAAGGAGCGGCATTTGGAAGCACTCTGAGCCTGGCGCACAGAGAGCCAACCGGCTAATAATGGCTGCGCCTTCAAAAGAAGCACATCAGGGCGCCTGGAGGGCTCAGTCGGTTAAGCGTCCGGCTTCGGCTCAGGTCATGATCTTGCAGGTCGTGAGTCCGAGTCCCACATCGGGTTCTGTGGTTCGTGAGTTCGAGCCCCGCGTCGGGCTCTGTGCTGACAGCTCGGAGCCTGGAGCCTGCTTCTGATTCTGTGTCTCCCTCCCTCTCTGCCCCCTCCCCTGCTTGCACTCTGTGTCTCTCTCTCAACAATAAACATTAAAAAAAGTTAAAAAAAAAAAAAAAAAGAACCACATCAGAAAGCTCAGAAATTATAGTGACATCGTTAAGGGACTTTTTTGGAATTGGAAAAAGAGGGCTTGTGGAATCCCTGTCGTACTGAGTCGGCAGAGGCTGATGGGACAAGATGCATCCTTGTAAAAAGTTTAATGTCACAGAGAATCTTCCAGAAGCCATGTGTGATGACCTGGTCCCTGCTGGGTCCCCTAGCCTAGCCCACCCCCCAACACGTGTTTGTGGAGTGAAGACTGAACCCGTTGGAAAGGTCTGCAAGAGCAGAAGTTGGAGGAAGGATGCGGACAAAGAGGGGCCTCTGCCCATGGAAGGCGTCATCCAGATGCAAAGGCAGGGTGGCCATCTTGTCACGTGGTTATCTGCCAGGTGCCCTTCTTGTGAGCGCCAGTTTCCTGGGTGAACACTGCCACGGATGAGGGGATGGGCAGAGGTCAACACGCTCCGGGCAAACCACAAAAGCCCACACTGAGCGGCGGCCCTGAAGAGATGGGGAGGCCAGGCGCTGGTGTTGGGAGGGGCCGGGAGAGCCTCGAAGGTGCAGACTTGTTTCCCATGAAAAGCAGGCTGGGGGGATTCTATTAAATGTGAAAGCTCTATCTACAGAGAGAATTAAGAAAGTTTGATACACCGCTAAAGAAAGCCAACAAACCATGAAAGACAGCAAGAGAAGAGGAGAACATCAGAGAAAATCTCTAGAAACAACCACAAACCAGGTAACAAGATGCCAGTCAGTACATATCTGTCAATAATTACTCTGAGTGTAAACAGACCAAATGCTCTAGTCAGAAGGCGTCAGGTGACAGAATGGGTAACAAGACCCATCTCTCTGCCGCCTACAAGAGACTCGTTTCAGACAGAAAGTCACCCTAATGCCGGACACAACAGACTTTAAAGCAAAGACTGTACAAGACATTAAGAAGGACGCTACATAAACATAAAGGGGATAACCCTACACGTGGATAAAACAATCATGAGTGTTTATGCGCCCAACATGAAGCACCAAATACACAAAACAGGTCAGAGCCAACATCGAGGAACTAATGGATACGATAACTGGAGGGGACTAACGTCAGTGGGTAGACCGTCCAAACAGAAAATCAATGAGGAAACGGTGGCTTTGAATGACACACTCGTCCAGATGGACTTAACAGACATATTCAGAACGTCCCACCCTAAATCTGCAGAATGCACATACTTTTCAAGGGCACGTGGAACATTCTCCAGAACACATCACATATGAGGCCACATAACAAGTCTCAACAAATTAAAAAACAAAAAAAAATTTTGCAGAATGCTCCCATGTCCTCGCCAGCGGAGTTACAAATAGTATTTGCTATCTGAATTTGAGCAAAACATACAGGACACCGAGACCCTGGGAAGGTGAAGGGACAGCCAGAAGGAGGACACAGCCCGGCAAGGATCCAAGAAAGCCAAAGCGGGACCCTGCACCGTGGGGAGCAGGCAGGTGGCGGGAAGGGTGTGGTGGGGTGGAAAGGGGCCAGAGCCTCGAGTGGCTCACTCACCGTTGCGCCTGACCTGGCCCAAGTGTACCGTCTTCTCACTGCTTGGACCCTTCCCCGGGCACCGCAGGAGGGACCCGGCGTCCTGAGGCTCCTATAGCCACGCTGGTATAGGCCTGACGTTCTCCGTCACGTATGACAAACATCGTCTACAAAACAACCAGCAGAGGCCCCGTGGCTGGTCCCGACAGGCTCTAATCAGGCTTAACTCCTGCAGGAGGGAGCGGGGCCCTCGGGGGGCTGGAGGCCGAGGTTCAGGCTCCCAGGCTGGGCCCTGAGGCCTTGGAGCCCCTCTTCCAGGCGGTGGGTGGGCCTGAGATTCTAGTCATTCCCTTCTCTTCTGCTAGAGGGGTGCTGTCAGCCTGTTTTCCGAATGAGAGAGTGCTGAAAGATTCATTTTTTGCAGAAGGTGTAAGACAAATAGGAAATATTATTTCAGAGAACTTGCACAGGGTAATTATTTATGAATGTGTTACCGACCATATGGTTTCCCACGCTGGTTCGAGAGGGTAATGATTTTTATAATTACCTGTGTTTAGAAATACCTTCATGCAAAGAAGTAAATATGCCTCCTGCCGAGAGCAGAAATGGTCTCTCCTCTTCCATAATTAGCGAGCTTTTCTTCAGCCAAAGCCTGAAATTACTTCTGGTTTCTCAGGGGCAACATGGGACACAGAGGCACAGGGCTGGGATCCAGCCCAAGGGTTAGGGCCTCGTGGCCTCGGATCCCCCTGAATCGTCCTCTGGGACTGATGAGGGCCGCTGTGGTGAGGGCGTCAGGCACAGACCTGCCTCAGGGCACAGGGTCCCCTCCATAGCCCGCGGCCCGGGCCCCTGGAACCCACTGTCACCAAGGTTCCACGGGCCAGGGCAGCCTGTGTGGTCCCTGTCTGTCCCTGGCCGCCCCCACCCAGCCGGCCAGTGCCCACTTGGTTCGACCACCTGGCCAGGAGGGCCACCTCCTACGCACATTTGGCCTGTCGCGGGCCTGTCTGGAGGCTCAGTCACCCCTGTTGCCCACAGGGAGGGCCCCCCCAAAGCCAGCAGCAGTGAGATACAGGTAGACAAGGACCCTGAAGCACGCTCCATGAAAGATGTGGGTTGATTTTATTTTTTTTTTTTTTATTTTTTTTTTTTTTTTCAACATTTTTTTTATTTATTTTTGGGACAGAGAGAGACAGAGCATGAACGGGGGAGGGGCAGAGAGAGAGGGAGACACAGAATCGGAAACAGGCTCCAGGCTCCGAGCCATCAGCCCAGAGCCTGACGCGGGGCTCGAACTCACGGACCGCGAGATCGTGACCTGGCTGAAGTCGGACGCTTAACCGACTGCGCCACCCAGGCGCCCCAGATGTGGGTTGATTTTAAAGCTCTGATCTTTATTCTTGGGTGACGTCTTTCCTACTTTCGGGGGATAAGCTGTTTTTTAATGGACTGATGGGCATTTGTGATTTTAAAACGGTCATTTCTTGCTCCCTCGCTGAAGCTCTGCGTTACCCTTCTGAATTAAGAGTGTGTGTGTGTGCATGTGCGTGGTGAGGGGTGGGGAGAGGAGCCTGGTGGGGGGAGGGTGCCGCCATCAGCCAGACTTGGATTTGGGGCCACACGCCCATCATGGAGCCAGTGGTCGGCCCTCAGCCGCGGGGACCCAGCCGTGGGGACCCCGTGTGGCTGCACAGGCCACCTGGCTGCTCCTGGGTCTCCATTCTTCCATCCGCGAAGCAGGGACCCGACGGTGCCCGCGTCCGAGAGGGGGGAGATGCGTTTGTGCCTACAGGCGGTCCGGCACGGGGTGAGTGCCACGAGCAGGCACACACATATGCACGCGTGTTCCACGCGTGCTCGCGCTGCACCTGTCAAGGGCCCTGCTGTCTTGCCCGGCACTTCATTCTGTCGTGTCTGGAGAGATCGGGGAGGGACCCTCGGCCCCCTGAGAGCGGGGAGGAGGCCGCAGGGCCCCACCCCTTCCCCTTCCTCCTCCTGCCCACATCTCAGTGGCTCCAGGCAAACGATTCAGGTTGGAGCCGTGACGCTGCCCACGATCAAGCCAGGTCTCCCTGCGGTGTCTCCAGAATTTCCAGAAATGTCCTGTTCTTCGCTGACATTTTTATGTTCCGGGAGCCGCTTGTCACGACGCATGAGTGTGTGCGTTTGCGTCGGATTATCCTCCGGCCACGATGCCCAGTTTTGTGCAAGCGCGTGTGTTTTCTCTGGTTCCGGCGCAAGAGCTTATGAGGTCTGCCTGCTTAAGGAGTCTGCCCCCAGGGGGGGGCGAGGCCCCGTGGGCCCCGCCACAGCCCCTTGTCCCGCGAGGAGCAGGCAGCACAGCACGGGGCACATCCCAGGAGGCAGGTGCCCACCCGCCCCCGCGCTCGGACAGGAAGCGCGGGCCTGGCGAGACAGCGGGTCTGAGGCGGGACTGCAAGCCGGCTCCTGTGCTGCAACCTGATGGCAGGATCGCCCGCTGGGACTCGCGCTGGGGGCACGCGTGGGGCGCTCGCTGGGGCAAGCACGCAGTAGACGGTGGGGAGCGCGGGCCAGGAGCCGAGCAGCTTCTGGGGCATCGTCCCGACGACAGACGGGCGGCTTCCGGTGTCATGTTTGTGAGATAAGGACCCTCAGCTCGGTCCACCCCGCTGCTTCTCGACGTCACGCACCCACTGCCTCGTCCGTTCTCAGCGATCAGAGCAGGGCGTCCACGCTGAGCCCGAGCCCTTGCTGGCGCTGATTCTGGTCCAGGCTTCTGTCCACCCGTCCGATCGCTGCTGATAAAGCCTTTGTGCCACAGCCTCTCTGAGACCCCCGGCGAGGCGGGCGTGTGTTTGCCTCCGAAGACCCAGAGCGTCCCCGGCTCAGCTCCTCTCTGCGAGGGGCTCACGGCGCCTGCAGGAATCGGACAAACACTCCAGCAACTCAACCTAATGAGACAGGAACACAGATGGCTTGGAGTTAGGTTTAGGGTTAGGCATAATGAAGGGAGCAGATGGGGAAATTCAAGTTAAAATTCAGTCAAATTTTAATTAAAAGATTATGTGTTTCCACCCTAGGATCTTGGGAAGATGAGCTCAGATTGCATGGCCCTGCTCCCTCCCCCAACAAACACACAATCCTGAACCTCACGCGGTCTGCACCGTCCTCCAGCCCGGCGTCCGTGGTCCAGCACCAGCCCCCGACGCGCCCAGCCCGGAGAGCGCCACCGTGTTGCCCGCCCCAGCCAACAGGTGCACACGCTGCCCTAAGAGGGTGGAAAGTGGGGCTGGGGCACCGAGGAGAACGGGGAGCCGTTGGAGGGCACCTGGGCAGCAGAGGCGGGGACCTGCCCCCTCCACCCCTGCCCTCCTCTTCTGCTGCTCCAGACCGTCTCCCACGAGCTCGGACTGTGTTCCTCCTGGGCGTGCTGCCGTGTCTCTCTCTCCCCACCACCCACTTTGGGAATCCGACCCCCCCACCCACCACTGCCGAGAAGCTCTCTGTACCCTATAGTGAGGGGAGGTCCCTGAAGTCCTTGCCCTTGGGACAGCCCGGAAGTGCTCCCGCAGGCCCGCTTCCTGGAGAGAGAGAGGGAACCTGCCCCTTTTGGGTTTAGTTGCTGCCTTGTAGCCCTCTCTGCAGAGACTGAGTGCTGAGAGGCCCCTGACCTGCTGAGGCTGTTTCCGGGTGGGCACAGACGCTGCTGGGAAGCAGGTTTCATGGGACTCTCCCTTAGAGGAGAGGGGTCACCTGTAAAGCACGAGAGGGATCCTGGTTGGAAGTGGGAGGTCATCCAGCTCTAATTAACCAACTAATCAACTGGATATTGATTGTTGTGTAATAAATCACCACACATGGAGTGGCTTGAAACGGCACACATTTATTTCCGTGGGTCGGGATTCTGGGCACAGTTCAGGTGGGTCCTCTGCTCAGGGTCTCACGAGGCTACAAGACGAGATGCAGGCCCGGGCTGGGGTCTCATCTGAAGGCTCCACTGGGGACGGATCTGCTTCCCTGCTCGCTTGTTGGCAGCAGTGTGGACCGTTGGCCACAGACTTCCCCCAGTCCCTTGAGCCCCGGACATGGCACAGGCTTCACAGAAGCACGCTAGCTGACAGGCGGCAGTGAGAGCGCTAGCAAGGGGGAGTTGCGGTCTTTTGAAACATAACCAGAGCGTCGCCACCCTCATTCGTTGTATCATCTTTCTTCTAAGCAGTCGCAGGACCGGCCCGCACTCAGCGGGAGGAGACGACAGGAGGAGGTGGGCCCCAGTGGGTAGGGTCGCCTGGGCCATCTTAGACACTGCTGACCACATTATTCACGTCCGAGGCTTCTTTCGATATTAATGGTATTAAACCTGGATTCGTTATGTTTGCAGAAGGTATTTTTTCCTCGCCTTTTTATTTAATTTACTTTTGAAGTTAACAGTGGCTTTTAAAAAAAATTTTTTTTAACATTTATTCATATTTTGAGAGACAGAGCATGAGTGGGGGAGGGGCAGAGAGAGAGGGAGACAGAATCCGAAGAAGGCTCCAGGCTCTGAACTGACAGCACAGAGCCCGACGAGGGGCTCAAACTCACAGACTGTGAGATCATGACCTGAGCTGAAGTTGGATGCTTAACCGACTGAGCCAACCAGGCGCCCCAACAGTGGCTTTTTTTTTTTCCGTTATTATGTAGCCAGGTTTTCAGTGTTTTCCTTGGTGGTTTTCTTTTTCGGGCTTTGGGAATAGAAAGGCTTTTCTCTCACCCAGATCGATCACGCAGACTGATACCCACCTACGTGCTATAAGCTTCTTGTGTGGTTTCACGTTTAGTGTTAAACTCTGCATCTGTCTGGATTTATGTTGTTGTCTCTGGATGGACTTCACTTTTTCCCCAAAGAAGTAAGGCAATTTTCCCCAGCATCAGTTTTGATTAATCCGTCCTTTCCTCACCAATGTCAGTTTCATAAAGAGTGAAAGTTTATGTCTGTTGCAGGCGGTTACGATCGTCAGTGTTAAACACTGAGGCTAGACCTGCCCCCCGAAGGACTGGTAGGGAGTGGGCACCTATCTGGGGAGGAGGGCAAGACTGGCCTTGGTGGGAGGATCTGGGAGGACGACCTTTGGATGTCTGGAGCTGCCCCGGTGGGCTTGGAGCCTGGTCCAGCCAGGGAGGCACCTCAGAGAGCTCAAGGGTGTCTCTGCATGTGGGGGTCAGAGCGATCCCTCCTGAGAAACCTGAAAGGTGATGAACAGGCCATCATGGGTGGAGGCGCTGGTGTTGATTTGGGGGCAGCCTTCATGAGCAGTGTTTGTGGGGTGCAGAATGCTTTCTGGTGCCCCCAGGACACTGACTGTGTGGTCCACAGACCCCACGTGGACCCTGTGTGTGTGGGTCCTTGCTAGGACCTTTCCCAAGAGCAAACATCCGCAACAGAAGGCAGCTGTAGGTTCTGTGGGAATTTGAGGGTCTGAGGGACGGGGAGGGATGTGCCAGAATAGGAACACCAACCAGCTGGCCTTTAACAGGCACCTGTCCCCTAGACCATGGTATCAGTTTTCTTGGCTGCCCTAACAAATGGCCACAAACTGGGAAGTTTACAGTAACAAATTTACTCTCTCCCAGCTCTGGAGGCTGAAAGGTGTACCTCGAGGCATGGTCAGGGCTGTGCTCCCTCCAGAGGCTCTACGGGAAGATCCATCCCGTCTCTTCCAGCTTCTGGGGGCCCCTGGCTTCCTTCGCTTTGACTGCTCTGGTCTCTGTCTGTCTTCATGTGGCTTCTCCTCTCCTGTCTCTTACAAGGACACCTGTCATTGGATTTAGGGCTGGCCTGGTCAGGACCACTGACATAATTATCACGGACCTGAAGAGCCGCTCTGGTAGTAGATACCTGGCACTGTTCTTAGTCGTTCTAGACTGTTCTCGTCGTCCCTCCTCCTCCGAGATTCTGTTTCTTAGACAATCAGACTAGTTCATTTTCTCAGAGAAAATTTGGAATTATTTTGTCAAGTTGGTCCCAAAATGTGACCGGGGTTTCTACTGGAATGGCACCAAACATACCCGTCCGTTCCGGGTGGGGTCTAGGTATCCCCTCACGACTGAGCCCTCGCCCACAGGGAGAAAGACGGGTCTCCGCTGATTCAAATGTTCTTCGTGTCCCTCAGTCACATTGGCAGGTATGAACAGGTTGTACAGAATTCCTGGGAGATTCATCCCTAAATACTGTTTTCTAGTAATAGGATGTTTGCTTCAGGTTTCTCTAATATTGCTAATATATGGAAATGCTCATGATTTTTATGTTTTTGGTCTTTCAGCTGGCACAGCCGTTCGTTTGGGGAAATTTTCAATTTACTATCGGGGTTTTTCAGGTTGATAGCAATCTTACCCAGTTATTGCCGAGAGGGATCCTGGATTTATTTCTAGCAGAGTCTTGCCTCTTAATTGGGAAGCTTAATGCTCTTTAAGGAATCTTGGTCAACATTTGTGTAGCCGTGCTGATGGTGTCTGGACGGTGACACGGGGACACGGGCTTCCCAGCGGACTTTTGACTCGGTGATGGTGACGTCCGGCTCCCCGCATGGCCCGTGGTTGTGCTCTGGGTAGGGCTGCGTTTGCCCCCTGAAGAGTCTTCTGGGAAGGCTCTGGGCGGTGTGCTTGGGGAACCTCGCACATCTGAGGGTGTCCCTCTGGCGCATGAGAACCTGGCCCCACGGATCCTTCCTCCCCGCCCCCCCGCCCCCCCCCCCCCCCCCCCCCCAGTTTAGCAGCAGCGGCTTTCTGTGCGGGATGCAGCGGCTGTTTTCACCTCTGTCTTGGCCTGAGAGGGCTCCTGGCTGTCGCTTGCACCTTCTGCCCTGTGCGGTCCCTTATCGCCTGTCCCACACCTCTGAGACAGGGGGTGTCAGTGGAGCGATGCCATCTGTCCACCTGAACCAGGCCGCTCCTCTGGGAGCCTCTACACACGCACCTGCACCTTCCCGGCAGAGATCCCAGGGCGCAGGGCACTGGCTTCCCCAGTTCTGACTTTGCCACTGGACTTTGTGAGCTAGACGTTTATTCTTACTGTGCCATTTACTTGAAAGTCAGCAAGGGAAGGGCTTTTTAAAATAGATTTTATTTTTTAGAGCATTTGTAGGTTTTCAGAAAGATTGTACAGAAAGTAGAGAGTTATGGTAGGTCCTCCCTACCCTTCCTAGTTGCCATTATCAACCGCGGGTGAACCAAGATAGAGACATTATTAGTGACCGAAGTCAATAGTTTACTCCAGGGTTCACTTTGTGCCCTAAAGAGGCGTGGGTTTTGCCAACCGCTATTATACGCCCACCTCCTGGAGGTGCCCTGCACCTCCTCCATATCCTTCTGTGCCCCGCCCTGAACCTGGCAACCCCCGGTCCGGCCACTGTGTCTGTAGTTTCATCTTCTAAGATGGGAGAACGCATTGTGTGTGTAAACGGGGGGCCAGCAGAAGAGAAGAAGGTGTGGGATGTCAGGAGACACGTCCGAGGGCCTGCCTGGCGGAGCAAGGCCCCTGGGAAGCCTGGAGAGGAGAGTGTGCAGGGGAGGCCAAGAGCCGTCTGTGACCCAGGAGGGCACCGATGGCCCCGTGAGGGGCTCGGGGAAGGCGGTGGGGCTGCTGCAGGGCAGGTGTGGGGGTGCAAGCAAGTTGGGGGAGGGACAGGACGGGGAGCAGGTGAGGAACACGCAGATGCCTGGCCGGGCGGCAGGGAGCACGTGCTGAGGCCGGGACCATGCTTTGTAAGGGACCAAATCCCCTGGAATGCAGGCCTGGGGCTGTCAGGCTGGTGTGGCAGAAGGACGGGGCAAGGTCAGGGCTGCCTGTGGCGACGGGAAGGCGAGGTCGACCAGGGGCTTCGAGAAGCGAGAGCAGGGCCACTTGCGAGAGCTCTGATGTCGCGTCTCCTTTCACTAATCCTGACCACACCTGCACAACACGGAAGAACCCGGGACGCTTCTGCTTTGTGGAAAGTGGGGTTTGGTCTGAGTCTGGGGAACCGAGCTGTGCAGGTTTTCAAGATCCAGAGCTGAAGGGAATGACTCGTGTCCAGGGGCACTCACCCCTGGAGTACGCCCCGGAGCGAACGTCTCTGCAAAACATCTCTTTCCAAAGAATTCTTTCAATTCTTCTTCTTCTTCTTCTTCTTCTTTTTTTTTTTTTTTGGTAACATTTTGTGTTTTCATAAAAGCCATATTCCACCAGTGTTGTTCTATAGCACTCTCTCAGAGCCAGATCTATTTTTTAAAAAGCATTTGGCGCTCTGAAGTGTTACATGTGGCTTAGTGAAAACAGCAATATGCAGAGATTCAAAAGATGTCACTCCACGTTAGGTACAAAACGTGATCAGCCTTACTTATGATCCAACACAAACACAGAATTCAGATGTGGCGTGGTGGGAAGCAAGGGGACATCTTTGTTGGGGGGAGAGACCTTCCTTGCACATCACGTTCCGGGGCGTGAATTCCCAGTGTTTTCCAAACTGCTCACCAACAGAAAGAGAGGGAAAGGAGACCTGTCCTGGGCACATCTTGTGGGAGGAACAGCTCCTCGGGGCAAGCCAGCTGGGAGTCTGTAGGATTCCCTACATGCCTCTGGCAGACGGGGCTGACCAGCCCTACCACATCTGCTTCCCCGGTGACGTCTCCCCGAAGACGTGAGGCTTGGTGGCTTGGCCTCCCGCTGGCTTCCTCCACTAAGTCCTCACACGCGTGGTCTTATCGAGGCCTTGTGACAGTCCCGGTAGAGATCCATGCCATGTCACCGCCTGCGGACGAGGGAACCCAGGTTCCTGGAGACACTGAGGCTTTTCTCCCAGAGGGCATGTGTGTTGGGTCACACTCGGCCGCAGCCGTGACAGTAGAGCAAACTCCAATGGCTGTCATGGTGAGCACCTGGCCCAGGTGTGCACTAGAGCAAGGTAGCTTCGGGGCAAGAGGGCTCACGGTTCTCTCGGTGGCCCAGGGACCCAGCTTGGGGTGTTCCTGTCGGAAGGCTACGCGTAAACAAGAAGAGCTCTCCTCCCAGGAAAAGTCTGGTGATGTTTTGGCCACAGCAAACAACTAACCATCGGGGCTGCATTTAAACTGTACCTAGTTGGTTAACAACTTCCCACCGGTACACACGCTTCCGAAAGCCAGC
Source organism: Panthera onca (assembly GCF_046562875.1). Taxonomy (NCBI): domain Eukaryota; kingdom Metazoa; phylum Chordata; class Mammalia; order Carnivora; family Felidae; genus Panthera; species Panthera onca. The sequence goes on along the minus strand of NC_138346.1, from coordinate 2,143,075 downwards.
CAATCAGTGGCTGCCCCGCCCTTCCAGAAGCCAGCCAATCAGTGACTGCCCCGCCCTTCCGAAAGCCAGCCAATCAGTGACTGCCCCGCCCTTCCGGAAACCAGCCAATCAGCGGTTACCTTCTCCTTCTGAAGACCAGCCAGCCAGCCAGCGACAGCTCTGCCTTCTGAACGCAGCCAACAAACGACAAGACCCATCCTTCCGAAAGCCAGCGGCTCAGCAGTAGCCCAGCTCTTATGATCCCAAGCCGCGAGAGCAGTCTCGCTTGGGTAACTGAGATGCCACGGCTGAAGGTCGTCCTGTCCCCAGACATCGTTACCCAGGCTCTTTGCTTCAGGGAGGCTGCCTGCTGTCCCTCGCTTCATTCAGGTGTTTGTTCTGACCCTGAGGGGCCTCTTCCACGGGGTCTGTGCCATGCTGAGGCCCCACCCCAAGAGGCCTCCCGGCAGGGAGCAAGTCAGGCTTGGAGATGGGGCCCAGGACCCGGGTGGGGCTGGTGGGACTCAGGAGGGGCTGGCTCTCAGCTGGTCTGGCACTCAGGTGAAGCCCGAAGGCCTATGGCCAGAGCAAAGGATGTACTGGAGGGCTGAGGGCAGAGGGAGACCCGCTCTGACCAACTGGGACATTGAAGTGCTCCCCGGCCCCACCCTTCCTCCTAGTGGCCAGGACATCAGAGACAACCGCTTCCCAGCACCCTCGGCTTCCAGAGAGGGTGGGGGCAGCCGCTCGAACACCTGCTTTATAGGGAAATCTACCAGGTCAGATATTTCAATTTTATCCAAAAAGCCTGAAGGATAAAGTACCGGTGATAAAGAACACTCTGTAGAAGCCCAAACAAAAACCAAACTCCTCCCTGCTTTATGCATAAATATTCTGGCGTTTGTAGTTTGCCAGGTGCCTTCCCAGTCCTCCGATTCCATACGATTGTTTGCTGCAGCAGCTCCCAGTGGTCCAGGGGCTGAGACAGCCCGGGGAACGGCCAGGACGGTGACCTGAGGGACGCTCAGACACAGGTGGGGGCTGTGACCACTGTAGCCACGTTGTGTGATCTGGAAGCCACAGTGGCCGATGAGAGTCTCGCTGGGATTGAAGTCCAGGAAGAGACTGGAGCTCTGATGTCCCAGCGGGGCTCCTGTGCACCTGCCGTGCTTGTAAGGCTTTGGCGGCCCCCCAGACTGGCCTCTGCATTGAAGACCCGAACGCATCTGTCACATCCCACACGTGTGTCATCTGACCGCTGACCGCTGACTCCCTTGAGGCACTGGCCTGCAGCCTGACCCTGGATCCTCAGCCCAGCGCCTCCTTCCTGGCAGGGTCTCAGCCATCCCAGGGGATGCCCCACCGGCCCCACCTGCATCCCAAATTCATGGTGACGGTCCACCAGGCGGAGGTGCAGAGCGCTTTGGAGCCAGTGATTGGCCGCACGAACGTCCAGGGTTGTGGCCGAGGCACCGTGCGCCCGCTGCGGGGGGTGGGGCGGCGCACACACTTGTGTTCCGTGTGATGGAGGAGGGCAAAGCCGGTGGGGTGCGTCGTCCTCCTGTGCGTAAAAGTACCAATTCAAGCAGTTCCCAGGAACTGGCCCTGGGTAGAGCCAGCCCGGCAACCTGGCAGCTATTGACGGTGGAATCATAAAAATGAAATTTAAACGGGGCCCTAAATGTTTTAACTAAGTGGTAATTAGAAATGCATTTAAGGCAACGTTCAATTCAGTGGGCGTTTATGGAACACGTGCGACGCGTGAGGCCCCGCTCGGGGTCCTGAGAACAATCTGGACAAGACCGCCAAGGAATTTAGAGCAAGGTTTGAAGAAATGTAGACACTCGGGTGTGACCAACGCCTTGCTCACATTTGTGAGCCCGACGCTAAGCCCGTCACAGAGGAAGGCTGAACTCTATAGGGGGCTGGTCCCGGGGGCTCTGAGGCCTGGGACGCGGTGGCTGTAGCACCTGACAGCTGTGTGGGAACTCGAGAGGGACAGACTCCCGCTCAGCCCTGACTGAAAGGGAACGCGGAAGAACAGGGACAGGGCCCTGAGGGCGTGGAAACGACACAGGTGACTGCCCTGTAGCTCACGTTGGCCGAGCTGCTGAAACCAGAGTTCCAGTCAGTGGCTGCTACCCTTCATGAACCCTACGGGCCGCAGGGACTCCCTAGCGTTGGGTTTTAATGGAAGGACCCCGAGTCTCTAGGAGTCAGAAGGACTTGGAGCTTACCAGAACGATGACCGGCTTGGTGAGCCATCTTGGTTTTATTTCCACGGCACTGATTTAGTTACTTGGGATTCGGTGGGAATCTGCACAAGTAAAACGGGAACAAGGGGTGGTTGGGACTGGAGCCCCCTGGTTCCATTGGATCCTCATGGAGCAGAATCAACAGCTAGACCATCAGGGAGAAAGCCTGGGTTTTCCTGATTCTGGTGATCTTGGCCCAGCTTCCTTCCCTTGGGCGTGAGTGGGGGGACTCCGCTGCCCCATCTGTAGCGTGAGGTTGTTGGCACATGCAAGTCCTGTCCCCGCTGTGAAACTCTCCCTCCACGAATCTTTGGAGAAACACGACTCTGGTATCACAGGAGCGGGTCAAGAGCCAAGCCCTGGGTGGAGACCCCGTCGCACGGAAGGCATGGGGCCAGTTGGGGCCAAGGCTCTCCGGACGTGCAGGGGCAGAGGGCACCGGGGCAGCTGTGCTTACCCCTGGGGCCCAGCAAGGCCGTGACTGCCCGCTTCTCTTCTCTCCCGTCTAGGGTTCCAGGCTTCAATTTGCTGGCCGTTTGTTTTTGACCAGCGAGCGGTATACGACGAGGGGCTGGATACAGCCACACGGAGACGAAGGGAGAGTGACAGGCACTGAGTACAAGCCAACACACTGGCCTTTTCAGCATCGTCTTCATTTGCCAAAAAAGTGCGCCCCTCTTACCCCAAGCAGCTCGCTAGCTGCTGAAAACCCGATGCCCTAATGTAGTGGATTGCAATTATTCTAAATATGGCAGACAGGCACATTTCAGAGAGTTTTCCCCATCTGTCTCACTTGAAGGCTCTGCTGTTTGTAATGAGTCATTTCTTTAGCACAGATTTCTGGACCAAGAGGAGTTTCAGACTCAGTCTCCACTCTTCCGTTGTCTGGATGCCGAGACCTTTTCCGTCCCCTCGCAGGGCCAGGGCCTCAGCTTTGAGGATGGCCCCTGGCTGGGCCTGTGTGAGTCTCAGGGGGATGGGGGAGGAGGCAGGTGGACTTTCTGCGAGTGCCGGAGGCACACGACTCCCTCACGTCACAGGGTGCAAGTGACACGGCTGCCGACGTGCATCTCCTCGGCCCCGAAGGACGACTCGTGAGATTCCTGCTGTCCTCTGGAGCTTTATCCCCCGGGAGTCCAGGGCTGTGTCACTTGCTCTGGGGCACTGACGGACGTGGTGGGGTGACGCTTGACCCCAGGGGTCTCGATCCCCTTTTCCCCAGTGCAGAGCAGCCACCGCAGGCCCCGGCTCTCAGGTGGCTTACGACCTGCTCAGCTCGTGCACGTAGAGGGATGTAACGCACCGGGCCTGGCCCCATCCACGTCTGCTTACACGGCTGCTACTCTGTCTCCGTTTTCCCCTCTTTTTCTTTTTAAAGCCTATTTATTTATTTTGAGAGAGACAGAGAGAGCAAGCAGGGTGGGGGCAGAGAGAGAGAGAGAGAGAGAACCCCAAGCAGACAGCACTGTCAGTGCAGAGCCCGATACGGGGCTCGAACTCACGAACTTTGAGACGGTGACCTGAGCTGAAACGAAGAGTCAGACGCTTAACCAAATGAGCCCCCCGGGCGCCCCTTCCCTCTTTTTAAAAATTGAGGTGGAATTCACACAAGGTAAAACGAAGGGTTTCAAAGCGTGTATTTCAGCAACATTTAGCACAATCACGAAACACATTACCACCACCTCTACCCAGCTCCAAACCCGCTTCTTTCCCCAAAGGAAAATCCACACCCGTTACGTTTTTAACTTCCCTCTCGAACCTTTCTGCCCCAAAATGACGACCTGTGCCCCAAGGGTGGGAGGTGAGGGCGGGGCAGGAGCAGCAGCCAGGAGCCAGGGAGGACCCAGGAGCCCCGCTGGCCACCCCTGTCCTGCACAGCAGGACCAGCAGAGGCACCACGGGCTCCCCTCTCCTCTCTTGGTGGTTGGGTGACTTTGGGTGAGGGAGCTCCTAGTGACCCTACTTGGCAGGGTTGAGGTAGGACGGGGTGCAGGTGGCAGGCTCTCAGGCTGCTGCAGCCCTTCCCCTTCTCCCCCTGCAGGGGAGCCACCTCTTGGCAGGGGGTTGAGAAGGCAGGTAAAAGAGGGGATTCCTTTCTGGATTTCCCATTCTTCTGGAGATGCTCTTCTAGCTGAGCTGAGGACTAGGGACAGCAGGGACAGGTCTGCAGGTCCGGGTGTCATCCCGCCCGGGCGTGGGGAGCAGCGCTCATCCCCCCCACCCCCAGCCCGTTAGCACCCCTCATCTGACCCACGGACGGCCTAGGTACATTTTCCTTCTGGAGGACCCCTTCCATGCCACCAGGCCCGACATCCTGACCCATGCAGAGAGGTCTGGCTGAAATCCAGGCTGCCTTTTGCTGCTTGAATGCTCCCACGGACGGGAAGCTCACTCACTTCAGCAGCAACTCCAAAGTAGACTAAGCATCGAATGAAGGAGCTCACGCAAATACTAATCAGTGACCTGTCGATTAGAACTGGAATCGGCTTCAGGAGCGGGAGGTGAGGGTCTGACGGGAGGGGTTTGGCATGGCTGTTCTAAAGTCGCATGTGGGGTCACAACTAGCTCTCCCAGTGACACTTTCTGGATTGCCCGCACCCCCACTGTGCCCCAGCCCACACGCCCTCTGCACAGAGCCCACGGCCCCTCCTGCATGCCTCCTCCTGACCTCAAGCCAGGGTGGGGGTGGCAGTCTCCGTGGTCCCCATCCCTGGACCAGGCGGTGGCTTCTTCTCCCTCTTGGGGACCTCCACCCAGAGGTGCCCGCCCACAGGACGCTCTATCAGGACTTGCCAGAGGCTGAGAAACGTTTCCCAGGGATCCGGGTGACCAGGTTAACCTATGACAGAAGCCATGCAGAAACAGCTCTTGTGTGACTGGTCACTTTTCCCAAAGAGGCCAGGATATCTGGGGGGCTGGCTTCTGCCAGAGGACACCCCGATTTGGTCCCGTCTCTGCGTCTGAGTCACATCCGAGGTGGGGTCGATGTGCACACGAGGTTCACCCTTCTCGGCATCTCCTGACATCGCCCTGATTTCCCGCAGCACCTTGGGGCACGTGTGGGGGAGGGGGTAGCTTCCGAAGGAGGAAGGCAGAGCCCGGAGCCTGGGGGTCTGCCCTCCTCTGCCTGGGAGGGTGTCCTCTAGGAAACGAGCTCCTTGGAGCAGGAGTAGGACTGCAGCCCTATGTTGGGCAGGGGGGAGGGAAGGGCGTTCCCCGAAGTCACCCTGTCCCATCCCAGGCGGGACTTGCCCAGATGGGGGGTGTGGCCGCTGGATGCACCCCCAGTGGAGGCCAGGCCTGAAGGGGGCGCAGGTGCCCAGCCGTGGGAGGATGGTGGGTCTGCGTCGGGGAATGGCCGGGCCGGGTATTTTTCAGCAGCTACTGCGTCAGGAGCTGTGAGAGGGGCACTGGGTGCACGAAGGGACAGGTGTCCACCCTCTGGTGGGTGGCAGGGGCGGGCCTACGGCACCCAGCAGGCGGGTACCAAGCAGGTCCTGCTGGCACCCATGTGAGAAGCCAGGGCTGAGGCCACAGCCGGGGGACATTTGATCAGCCTTGGGGCCCTGTGTCGATGAGGGTTCTCCAGAGAGACAGAGCTATATATTCGCGATTCGCTATATACGTAGTATATACACACATAATTATACAGACACGTGCATTTTTTATAAGGAGTGCTCTCACGTGATTATGGAGGCCGACAAGCCCCCCAGACCTGCGGTCAGCCAGCCGCAGACCCAGGATGGTGGACGGTGTGAGTTCCAGTCCAAAGGCCGGAGGCTCGACACTTAGGAAGCCCCGATATTCCAGCTCCAAAGGCAGTCGGGCAGGAGGAACTCTCTCTTCTGCAGTCTCCTTGTTCCTTTCAGCCCTTCAGCTGATTGGATGAGGCCCACCTGCATTCAGAAGATCGATCTGTTTCTCTCTATCAGTTTCAATGTTAATCTCCTTCAAAACCCTCCAGAAAAATCGCAGAATAATGTTGGACCAAATTTCTGAGCGCTCTGTTGAGCTGACACACAGATCCACTATTCCATATCTGTCAGTGGCCCCAACCTCTGCTGGCACCTTAGCCCAGCAGGGGGCGGGGCTGGGGGGGTGGGGAGGGCCGACTCCTGTTGCCCCGGAATGGCCTGTATCCACAGACCGTGTCCCAGGGAGGTCCGAGGTCCGTCCAAGGCCACATGGCTGGTGACCGGGAGACCCTGCCCAGCTTGTGAGCCTTCTGACTTCACCACGCCCCCCTGGCTGCCAGTTTCACTCCTGAGATTTCTTCCCAGGCACAGCTCTGAGTCCTCGGAGCCCTAAGCAAATATGATTCACCCAGAAAATCCAATACCAGCCCGAGCTTTAGCTGGGGTGGATTCAATTTTCTCCCCAGCACTTCCTGCCTTGATCTTACTTAGGAGGCCGCTCCTGGAGACCTGTACAAGGTGCTAACAGGCAGCGTTCCGAGGGGTTATCCTTCAGAGATGCGACGCGCCATGTGGTAAACACGTGGCGAGCACCCTCGTGCACAGCGAATCCACACAAACAGGTCTGCGCCGGCCGGCGCGTTGAATGCCGCTCGCTGAAAACAGACTTAATGATGCTTGTGGACACACACAGGCACACTCACCACAGACGTGGCTGTTCAGCCTCCGAAGGTGCCGTCTAAGCTATATTTTAAATTGTAAGTTTACCCCCTCATTGTGCAAACAGTAGAATGGCTTTAACAGGTGATAAGTTAGATATTCTCTTCAACATGGACCTTCTATATTAGGGCTTTTTAAAACTAAGATTTTATTGTCAGAAAAAAACTGCTGTGTGTCGAAACGCCACTGCTGATGTCCCAGCGATGCTGGCCTTTGGGACGCAGCCACAGACGGGGAGACACGGGGACGGGGCCTCCGGTGGTCCGGAACGCTGCACAAAGCTCGGGCATTCAGGGCTTGAGCCAGGAAAACGATCATGCTGAGGGCAGATCTTATCAACCCTGCAAGAAAACTAGAATGTTCTATTTGACAAGTTGGTTTTCCTGTTCTGTTTGGTTTTCCTGGAAGCCTCCGATTTGGCTCTTGCTCTTTAAATCAGGAAGAGGGCATAGCATTTGTTTACCTGGAGGATGCCCGCACAGAAGGCACAGAACCTTCCAGGGAGGCCGGGCCAGTGTTGTGCCGCTGAGTGGTTCGCAACCGGCTCTCCATAAAGGAAGCCGTGCACCTCTGTCTGTGGTGTAAATCTGCCCACCGTGGCTGTGTTCAAGCCGACATTTCAGTATTGCCCTGAGGATTGACCCCAGACCCAGCTGGAGTTGGCATGGGAGACCATTCTCCGCCCCGCCTCCCCCTACCACACCTGCTCCCCTCCACTCTGCAGCAAGCTCACTGATCTCCAGCCCTGCGGATCTAAGAGCCAGGATGAGCCCACTCTCCCCTCCCCACCAGAGACCCTCTCTGTTGTTTGGAAATCACTTTGGTAGTGGGTGGTGGGATAGGGATGTGTCTTCAGTGACGGGAACGTAGGGGCCCCTCAGAACAGGAAACCCATCAGGACGGCCCCGTCCTCCCCAAGCTTGGGGACAACCCACAGGGGCTCCTCCTTGGCAGGAATCCCAGGCGGCACCAGCCCCACTGGGCTTTACCCTGTCCCCAGAGTCCCACAAGGCAGTGGCCCCAGTTCTTGGTGAGAAAGAAACGGCTGTGTTAGTGTGCTGGTGTTTCTTTTCCTTTCCTCTCCTATTTCTTGGGGTGTCTGCTCAGCGGTGCTTCTAATTTGATCTGGATAGTGAATTCCATTCCTGTGCCCAGGAGGCAGTGGGGGGACTACAGTGGGGCTGGCGTCTCCAGGCCAAGACAGAAGAGGAGTAGAGGGAAGGGGAAAGGAGGAGGAGGGAAAGGAGAGGGGGTAGGAGAGGGGAGAGGAAAGGTGGGGGGAGGGGAGGGGAAAGAGGGTGAGGGGGGAGGGGAGGGGAGAAGGGCGGGGGAGGGGAGAGGAGGGAAAGGGAGAGGATTGGGGAAAGGAGACAGGAAAGAGGAGGGGAGGGGGAGGGAAGGGGAGGGGAGGGAGAGGGGAGGAGATGGGGAGGGGATGGCAGGGAAGTGGAGGGGAAGGGGGAGGGAGGAGGGGAGAAGAGGGAAAGGGAGAGGATTGGGGAAGAGGAGGTAGGAAGGAGGAGGGGAGGGGAGGGGAAGGGGAGGGGGAGGGGAGAGGGGGAGGAGGAGGGGAGAGGAGGGAAAGGGAGAGGATTGGGGAGAGGAGGTAGGAAAGGGGATGGGAGGGGAAGGGAAGGGAAGGAGGAGGGGAGGGAGGGTAGAGGAGGAGGGGAGGGGGAGGGAAGGGAAGGAGGAGGGGAGGGGAGGAAAGGGGGAGAGAAGGAGAGGGGGAGGGAGGCGGAGTCAGGGAAGTGGAGGGGAGGGGGAGGGGGATGGAGACCGAGCTAGGGGCTTGAGAGGGAAGGGCTCTGTGGTTCCCCGAGAGCCATCCGGATGGGAGACTGGAAGTAGGAACAGGGGCACTGGAGATGTCCCTCTCATCTGGGGCCTTTGGCACAAGGCCATGTGCCACTGCCCATAAGCCCGGGACGAATGTCCGGATGGAGCCAGCGCTGGGCGCTGCGGCCACCAGTGATCCTCGCCACAGCCTGTGAAGTGGGCTCCTTATGTACCCATCTCACAGGTGACAGCACTGAGGCTCAGCGAGGCTGGCTTGGGGGGCAGGGCCCGCCAGGTTCCCAGGGCCCAGCCCAGGCTGTTAGCAGGTGCCGAGAGACCCAGATGCGCCAGCCCCCGGGGGTCCCAGGGCAGATGGCCCACAAGCAGTGGCTTTGATCTGGGCAGGACTGTCCCCTCGGGGCTGGGTGTGTGAGCAGCACCGCTCGGTGGGCTCAGAGGGCGGGGCTACAAAGGCTAACCTGGGGCAGCAGCTGCTGCAGGCCTGAGCCTGTTCCAGAACCTTCTGTGGAGAGTCTTCTTGGACAGCAGAGGCAGAACAGGGGAGGCAGGGGCCCGCACGAGCAGGTGTTCTGACCAGGCCTCGACGGCTCCGGGCACGTCCTGGAGGCCACCGGCAGACCCGGGTCCTAGCCACCCCTGACCACGTGCACGACTGTGGGCGGGCCCCCTCCTGGCCCACCTGGAAAACCACGGCCGCAGACTAGACCACTTCCTGTCGTGGTTGACCTTGACACCAGGACCTCGGGGTCCTGCCCCTGCCCAGGCTTTCCTGTCTCCGGAGCCCTGGGATTTACTCAGTCATGGCCGGATGCCGTCCTGGATCAGAGCTTCCAGAACGATACAGCATGGGAGCCGCGCAGAGCCCCGGGGTCTCAGCTCTGTGAGCCCACGCTGAAAGGGTGGGGGTCACTCCGCGGAGCCCCGTCCCCCGGCTCCTTGTCCCGGCTCCTCGCTCGGCTCCTGGTGCATCCCGGGGCCTGTGGGGAGCCACGGCCCGACCCACATCCCAGAGCAGTTGATCATTGGGGTTCTCTTGTGAGCTGAGTGGTGGAGCCCCAGCAAAGAAGGTCCACCTGGGACTTGAGCTGTGAACTTGCAGGTGAAATTTAGGATTTCTAGATGCGATCGTCTGGGCTACCCAGTGGGCACGAAGCCCAATGACAAGTGTCCTTAGAAGGAAGGGGAGGGACACGGAGAGGAGAGGGGATGTGAAGACGGAGACGGAGAGCAGACAAGCCCAGGGTCACCCGGGATTACTGACGCCCCCAGAAGCCAGGACAGAGGCACGGAGCTGGGTCTCTAAGGAGCCAGCCCTGCCTCTGGACCTCAGGCTCTGGCCTCGAGAGCCGCGAGACAAGAAATTCCCATCGGTCTAGGCCGGGCTGTTTGTGGTAGCTCCTTAGGGCATGAGTGCAGGGTCCAGCACGATCTCTGCCCCCCCCCCCCCTACCCGCCGCCGTGGCCGCCGCGGCCCCGGGCATCCGTTTCTGTCCCTGCAGAGTGGAGTGAGGCGGTGAGCTCCTTGCACAGAGCCCGTGTGTCCAGGCGGAGCCGGGCGGGGGTCTGAAGGAGGAGACTCGCCCCAGAGAAGAGAGGCCCCTTGGGAGGACGGCAGCAAAGTTGTGCAGGGAATTCATGACCCGTTCCCACACTTGTTACTTTTCTGCCCATCCTCTGATCCTCCTTTCCCTGAGAACTCAGGACGGAGGTCCCTGAGCAGGGAGGGGAGGGGAGGGGAGGGGAGGGGAGGGGAGGGGAGGGCCTCTGCAGGGAGGGAGGGAGCAGGCGGATGCTCAGCCTGCAGGGGAGGCAGGAGGGGGAGGCCAGCTGTCCCGACCACAGAGGATGCTGCGCTCGCCTTCCTCCCCGCTGGGCCTGGCCCCACAGCCAGGACGGGTGGGTGCCAGCCTGGGTCCGGGGTCCCTGCCCGCCCGGGATGGGGGGCAGCTGGCAGGCCCACGCGCGGTGCTCTCCGGGGTCTGGCTTCGTTTCTGTCCCTCGACACACAGAGACACTCTTCAGCGTGTGGGACTGCCGCTCGTAGAACACGTCACGGTGAGCAGTGTTCTGCACAAGACCAGCCCGTCCGTGGGACACAGATGCCATGCACACAGAGCGGACGTGCCGCACGCCCTGTGGGTTCTCAGACACCGACACCCCCCATGCTCTGCCTTTATAATTTCCACTTGTCACAGAGTGACATGATAACACTGGATGATCCGGTCATTTTCTCCAAACTTCCCGGGCCGTGTCTTTATTAGCAGGTGCTAGATTAGCACTCCAGCTGCTGAATAGTAACAATTAGCTCCATTAACATCACAACAGCTGTAATTTTTGAGGAAATGAAAACCATTAATAAGTACTACCAAGAGCTAAAAAACAAAGCCAAACAGAAAACACGGCCTCCCCCGAGGCTGAAATTACCAACACGGGGGAAGGAGGGTCCCAGGGTTCAGACAGCCCCCCCCTCCACCCCGGGACCCCTGGTGGCTGGGGAGGAGACTCACCCCACCCGCCTGCTGGCTGGTGCTCTCCCACCCCAGCCCCTCAGGGGACAGCCGGGGTCGGGGCGACTCCTTCCCAGGTCACACTGCCCAGGACACTCGCAGGGCTGGACGGAAAGCCCCGGGGACACAAGTCCTCACCCCTGGACGTGAAGTTGAGCAGAGTAGGAGGGGTCCTGCCTGGTGGCGTCTGTCACCTTTCGTGTCTTGCACACGTGAGTGTGCACACACACCCCCTCCCAGACCCATACAAACTCTGCACACGATACCCACGTACATGTGCACGGATGCCCCTCACATGTGCTCATGCACCACACACATCATGCACCCACACCCGTGCAGGCACACATACGCGGCACCTGTCCTCACCCCCGTGTGCACACACACGCGGGCACCTGTCCTCACACACCTGTGCACACACACATGCAGGCACCATGTCCTCGCACACGTGTGCATGGGTGCACGCACAGCTTGTGGCCCTTACACCCGGCCACCGGGGCCACTGGCCTGGGCTCTGCACGACTGCGGGCACCCTGTGTGACACACGCACACACACACGCACTCAGTGAACACTCACGTGCACACACTCCGTGTATTAAAGCACACCTGGGCAGCCAGGCCCCAGAGGAGCGGCTCCCCTCACTCCTGTCCTGTGTCCTGGGAACAAGAGGCGGTCCCGTCCCAGCTGTGTGGCTGGAGAGCTGGGGACCGCGGGGTTGGAACCCTCCTAGGGGCCGGCCCGGCCTGGGGGCCTAAGTGCTAAGGCAAACGAGACAGATTACCCAGCTGGTCCAGCCTTCCTTCTCAGACAGCATGAGTGGAAGTGACTTTCGCAAAACAAAGTGTCATTTCTAAGGAGTGATTTAATTTTCAAGCAGTTGAACAAAAGGTCAGCTTTGTTGAAATGATTTCCTGTCAAAATTTCCATATTTAAAACACTAGTTCAAGAAGGTGTGCGCACCCTATGTTTACCGCAGCATTATTTACAGTAGCCAAGACAAGGAAAGGGCCCAAGGGTCCATCGATAGATGAGTGGGTGGAGAAGAGGCGGTTGTGTGCGTGTGTGCGTGTGTGCGTGTGCACGCGTGCGTGTGTTTAGACACACACACAGGATATCACTCAGGATAAAAAACAGTGAAATCTTGCCATTTGCAACAACATGGATGGATCTAGAGAATATGATGTGAAGCAAAATAAGCCAGGTGGGGAAAGACAAAAACCACGTGATTTCTTCGTTCGTGGAGTTTAAGAAATGAAACAAACGAACAAAGAAAGAGACAAACGCAAAAGCACTTAAATATGGAGAACACACTGGTGGTCTCCAGAGGAGAGGTGGGTGGGGGGCGGGTGACATAGGTGAAGGGGACGAAAGGAACACGTAGCAGGGTGAGTACGGTGATGCATAGAATTGTGGACTCACATGTGCCTCTGAGACTCCTACGGATGATAACTCAGGTATGTTCACTACGCTTCAACAAAGAAGGAAACACTGTCAACATTTCTGGTAGGTTGGATTTGCCATCAGTTTCATTTATTTACTTATTTATTTATTATTTAATTTTTTTGCCATTCATTTTAATAGATAATTTAGATTTTTGGATTAAAAGTGCCTTTAATCAGGGGCACCTGGGGAGCTCAGTCAGCTGAGCCTCCGACCCGACTTCGGCTCAGGTCACGATCTCGCGGTTCATGAGTTCGAGCCCCACATCGGGCTCTGTGCTGGCAGCTCGGAGCCCGGGACCTGCTTCGGATTCTGTGTCTCCCTCTCTCGCTGCCCCTCCCCTGTTCACACTCTGTGTCTCTCTCAAATATATAAATGAACATTTAAAAAAGTCAAAAGAAAGTAAATAAAAGTGCCTTGAACAATGCATATGGCCTGATTTTTATCTTTAATTTACATATTTAATTAAAGCATCTGATCAAATGTGTGTGCACATGTCTGTGTGTATGCACACAGCGTCACAACCCTGTGCACACAGACACCCCCCCCACGTGGACACAAATGCACACGTGTGTGCACACACGTGTCTTTGCCAGCTTTGAGCCGGACGGCTGATGCAGAATCGAAAGCGGACAAGAGACGGGTCGGCGGAGGGAGTGAAGGGGTGAAGACACAAGGCAGGGCCTGTGTGCAGAGCTGGGTCAGAGCTGGAGGACCCAGGCCCAGAGCGAGGGGCCCAGGCCGCCCCGGGGGTGCTGAGGGTTGGATAGCGAGGGAGGGCCCAGTGCGTGACTCGCCTCCCCGCTTAGAATTCTTCTTCGTAATGTTTTGTTTATTTTTTTTGGGGGGGGGGGGGGGTGGAGAGGGAGGGAGACAGGATCCAAAGCAGGCTCTGAGCTGTCAGCAGAGAGCCCGATGTGGGGCTTGAACTCACAAATTGAGATCGTGACCTGAGCCGAGCTGAAGTCGGATGCTTAACCCACTGAGCCGCCGGGAGCCCTGTGTCCATTTAGAATTCTTAAGGGAGGGCACGAGGTTGTGTAGCTACTGGATCCTTTTCTTCAGAGACAGAGCATGAGCAGGGGAGGGGCAGAGGGGGAGGGGGAGACACAATATCCGAAGCAGGCTCCAGGCTCCGCGAGCTGTCAGCACAGGGCCCCACGCGGGCGGGCCTTGAACCCACGAACCGTGAGATCGTGACCTGGGCCGAAGTCGGACGCTTAACGGACCGAGCCACCCAGGTGCCCCAGCTCCTTGTCCATGACGTCTGCGTGGAGTGGCCTTGGCGTTCCTGAGTGCAGGTGTCCCCGTGGCGCTCGTCGCCCCTCGTGGCACCCCACAACACCCCACTGCCCGCCCATCTCGCAGAGGCAAAGCCAGCCCGCCTGTCCTTCTTCTGGTTTCTTCCCTTGGGTTTATTTCTGGACGCCGTGTTCCGGGGTGAAAGGGTTTCTGTTGTGACCTTAGGGTGCTCCTGGCCCCCTTCCTGGCAGCCTGTTCCTCTGGGGGAGGCAGACGTTCTCCAGGAATAAAACTCACCCTCGGGGCCTCACTCGGAATCTCCCTGGGCGCGTTATTCAGAATAGCAATATTGAGTCGCGGCTAAGTAAATGCCTCACTTCCAAATTAGCGGTTTTGGGGGCTGGGGGGGTACTTACCGCGTGCCAACTTGCAGATTCTATAAGTTTCCGTTTAATCTCATCCTAAATATAAAGAGGATTTAATTAGCAATTCATTTCTTTCTCTTTATTTACATGGTGCGTTTCTCTTGAAATGAGATTCGAAACGGATTCCATTTTTGTCGCAGGGCACAGTGTGAAGTCTGATCGAGAGCGGTGGTAACGGAAGACTGTGCCGTGTGGCACCTCTCGTCCCCGGAAGCGCGCGTCTGTGAAAGTGTGCCTTTCTGTTCTAGGCGAAACGGCAGGGGCCCTCCGCTCCCCTGCCCTGGCCAACGGGCTCTCAGAGCCCGGGACCCGCCTGCCCACGAGGCTTCTTAGGGCTCCCAGCTCCGCCCCAGCGCCTCCCTCCAGGGCGTTTCCTGGTCACCCCAGGGGTGCCCCTGGCCCGCCGCACAGGCTGCACAGCGGCCGCTCCTTTCCTGCTTGTTTGCACGTCTGACGGTTTTGGGTCGGATGCAGAGGCTGTCAGGTTCACCTTGTTGGAGGCTGGATATTTTGTGTCCCCGTGGCTCAGGGGGCAGTGAGGCCCCTGGACACACCGTGGATGCCGTTTTGTGGAGTTCGAGTTTGTCCTGAAGGTCACCGGAAGCCACAGAAGAGACTGGCTTGGTCTCTCAGCCTGAAGCTGTGCTACCAGATCCGAAGAGAACCTTTTCCTTCTCCCTAGAGCGGACCCGTGGGCTCCTGGACGTCCCCCCGGCCCAAAGTGGTCAACTGCACAGCCGGGGCCCCAGGGGTGTTCTGTCACCTGCGGAATGCGGCCGCCCACGGCGTTACGGGGAGATGTAACAGGAGGCAGGTGGCAGCTTTCGCCCGCCCTTGAGGTGGTGAAAAGGGATTATTGTGAAGGCAGCTATGGGGCCTCCGGGCAGACGGCCGTGGGATTCTATCTGTACCTCAACCCGGGAGCGGCCCCAGGAGGCGTCTGCCCTCGTGGCAAGGGGTGGCGGTGCTCATGGGCTCTAACACCCAGGTGGTGGCCTTCCGCGCCTCGGACCGCCCTGGGCCACCTCCCCTCGCCCTCAGAGCGCGCAGTGACGTCACAGATGCCCTTGATGACTCGCTTACGAGAACGTAAGAAGGGGCAAGGACTAAGTGCCCAGCGGACGTTCCAAAATGTCTGTTGAATGAAACAGCGTTGCCCAAAGTCAGGGGCTTCTATGGCTGGCCTGCAAATACTGGCTTTTGACTGGGGTGGGTATTAGTGGTGCTCACATCCAGTGTGTAAATTTGCACTCCTCTGCTGGCTCACGGCACTCAGCGTCCGGCTGCCACACTTGCTGAGAACACGGCCACCCTGGCTGGACCCTTAGGGCCTTGGCGACCCCGACAGGCTGAACGAGGGACGAACGGCGAATTCACAGGCACTGGCTGCCCCGGGTTTGTACTTATGAGGGGCAGCGGCTCCTGATTCTGTGACGTCTGCACCCGGCCGCCTCCCAGTGCACGTCGTTTCTGGCGAATCATGCCCACGCCCAGCGGCAGGGGACCAGGCTGTGCTGCACTAGCCATCCGGTCCCGTTCTTCACTGCCCCTCCCCACGTCCTGGCCCTTGGGGTGCTTGGGTCGGGGAGGTGATGGGCTCAGAGATGACCTCCAGGGCTTCCTCCGTCAGAGAGCAGAGGGTCAGATGGTCCCTCGTCACTGCCTGGCCAGCCGCGGTGTGGGGTCCCACGTGGCAGGTGCTGTTCCCAGCCAGGGTCCCCCACGATCGCACAGGAACCCAGGGTGGGATGGCCTCCCCTTTGTGTCTGTGGGGAGGGTGCCGGGCGGAGCGGACGGGCCCCTTGACAGCTCGCTGCCTCCCAGGCGGCCCTTCCCACGGCCAGCAGCTCCCCTGGACACGAGGAGGGCCTTGGTGATGAGCAGGACGGCCTCCTGGCGGCTCCTCTTAGATGAGATGAAATTCTGTGCCTTTGAGATGTCAGTTCTGGGCCCAGGGCGGTGTCCAGGGAGAGCATCAGCCCAGTTTACAAAGCGTCTCCCCTCGTCTGATCCACAAACGACAATGAGAGAGGTGACCCCTCGCCTCCTTCTGTTCAGGGCAGACAGGGGGTCCCAGAACGTGCTGTTGGCCTGTGTTCATTAGCCAGGGGGGCTCCGGAGTCTGGTCCTAACCCCTCTCCCTGGACCCCGGGATCAGCACTCCTTCTGCCGCGTGGCAGCCGTGCTGAGAGGTGCGGCCTGGATCCGCGGGTCTGCGTGACACGCGTTTACCTCTCACAGTTCTGGAGGCTGGGGGCCCAGGTCAGACTCGGTTCCTGGGAGGGCTCCTCCCGGCTTGCGGGCGGCTGTCCTCTCACTGTGTCCTCACACCGTGGGGAGAAAGAGGAAGTGCCCTGGGACCTCTTCTTACCAGGGCACTAATCCCGGGCCCCACTCTCAGGACCCCATCCAACCGTAATTACTTCCCAAAGGCCCACGTGAAAACAGCATCCCGGTGGGGGCTGGGGCTTTGACATAAGAATCTGGGGGAGGACACATTCAGCCTAGAGCAGGGGTCGTCCTCCGGAGCGCTGAGGCACTGGAGGGGCGGCCTGGGCTTTGCTCACCAGCGTGTGGACAAGACTCCAGGCCTCCCAAGGGAGAAAGCCCCACACGGCCCCCCTGCTCTGACACAGAGCCCCCCACCGGCCCCACCCTTGCCTCCATGGCCGGCGTCACTGGGGCCTTAGGGCACCTTCCCACGAAGGCCCAACGGGATTCAGGGTCCTTCTCGCCTGGGCCACCCCAGGCGTCTCGTGAAAACAGAAACATCCGAAGCCTCCTTGTGCCAGTGTCTGTACGTCTAGGCCTTCATCTACGACTGAATAGCAGGGCTTCCTGGGAAGCATCGGCCAGTGTCGTCTGGAGAAACAGGACCGACAGGACAGACACAGACATCCCGACATTGTGGGGTCCGGAAAGCCGGATCTGCAGGGCTGGCTGGCAGGGGAGAGCCGATGAGAGTTGATGTTGTGGTCCGGAAGCAAGACCCGCTCCTTCTGCAGGGAACGGTCTTTCCTTTAAGACCTTCAACTGGGTGGACGGTGCTCAGCCACATTGTGGAGGCTAATCTGCTTCACTTAAGGTCAACCGATGGTAAATATTTATCACATCTAAAAAAATTAACTTCAGCAACATCTAGACAGATGTTTGACCAAACAACCGGGCACCGTGCCCAGGCCAGCTGACACATAAAATCAACCACCACAGGGGTTAATTGGGTTTCAACAATGGCCTTCTCCAGCAGTAGGGCAGATATTTCTAAGAAGGCTGGGAGCGTGTGTGTGTGTGTGTGTGTGTGTGTGTGTGTTGGGGTCGTGCAGGGAGAGGAGCATCACCAGCCAAGGGTATGGTGCTGTGCTAAAGTCCTGGGGCTCTCGGGGGAGGGTGAGGTGACCCTCTGCCCCTACTTCCTGCCTGGCTGGACTGGGGAGGCCTCTTGAGTGGACAGGCTATCTCCCCGCTTCCCTGCACCCCAGAGGCACGAGACCCCAACCACACAGGCAGGACAGCGGGGTGCTTGGGACTCTGCTGCTCACCAGGCAGCACCAGGGGCATGGCTGAGATGGGCAAAGGAGGAAGCAGCCGATTCCAGAAACTTCTGCAGACCCTTCTTTGTGGCTTGGTGCCACAGGAGCCGCCCTGTCAGCCCAACAGCTGTGCTGGATGCTCCGGGCCTGGGGGTGGGACCTACAGGGCACAGGCTCTGTCATCCTAACCCTTAGAACCTGCGTTTTATACTCAGGACTCCTGTTTCACATTTAAGGCAGTGGGGGGATGTCTTGAAACCTGAGAACCTGTTTTTCAGCTCTTAAAATTGTTGTGGATTAACAAAATTCCCTCCATGCCTCCATCTGTGGAACCAGAGTCTTTGGGCTGGACTGCTCAGCCCGGCTCATGTGGTGGGGAGGCCCCCAGGGGCCCCGCATGGAGCAGCCCGCCTCTGGGATGTGGCCAGAGAGAGCCCTTCGTCCCTCGCTGTCAATCCTGAGCCTGTTCCCCATCTCAGAGTCGTCGACAACGTGCATGGAGGGCGTGGACAGAAATTCTGCGTGAATTGGGAAGGCCGTGGGCACGGTGTGTGAGCCCTGTGGTCCCCAGAGCCTGGGGCCTCCCTGCGGCAACCCCCCACCCTTGCCCAACCCACCCCGGGCTTCAGAGTGCGACACAGGTCCCGAGCTGCGGCCACGGGACGCTGTGGAGAATCGGGGTGACGGGCCTGTGAGCAGGCGGGCTCCTCCAGGCGGGGCCCGGTTCCCAGTCTTCTTCCCAGAAAGAATAAGGTCCTCCCTGGGCTTGGGGCCAGCGACCACAGGGAAAACCGGGGGCAGGCCATGCAGGCATGCAGAGGTGAGTGATGGCGGGGGCTGTGTACCCCGGGACGTCACTTCAGTTGACGAGCACCTGGTGACCTGCCAGATGTCTGATGTGTCCTCGGTTCCACTCGCAGGTGTCCCCGATGCTGTGGCAGCAGCAGGTGAAGGCAGGCAGGGCCGCTCGAATGTGCAGGGCGAGGTGGGCAGGGCGAGGGTGGCCGTGCAGTCCTGCTGACCCGGGGCTCCTTTGTCTCCCCGGCTTCCCTCCATGTGCAGCCACCTCCAGAGACCCCCAGAGGACAATGTCAGGGGATACGTCCCGTGGCTCAGCATCTGACAGAGTCTAAGGGAATCATCAGGACCCCTCCGAGCGGGAGGAGGGATCGATTCTGTTCTGCCCCCAGCTGCCCCTCTTCTTGTCAAGAGCAAAGATCTACGATGGTTTTACACAAGCTGCTGCTCCCCCCAGAGACGGCGGCTCTTCTGTGTTCTGCTGGATCTTTAATAGCTTCTGACTGTAAAGTATGAGGCGAGGACTCTCATCGGGCGGGGCTCCAGGTGCTTAGCTTTCTCTGGGCCTGAGGCAGCGGCTGGTGGGGGGAGAGCGCGGGCCGCCCGGGATGAGCGAGCTCCTTCCCACCGTCCCACTGAGCCCTGTCGCCTCCAGAGTGTGGTGGAAAAGCCGGTCTGGGCCCCAGGCCCGTCACAGAGAGGGGGACCTGCCGCCTGGAAACGCACCCTGGTGTCGCCTGGACGGGGGGGATGGTCCTGGGCCGTCTTGCAGCGATAAGGAAGGAGTCGTGTGACCTTATTGACGAGGAGGGGTCCCCTGACGTCCAGATTCCCTCCTTACCAGCACCCGATGGTGCGCTTTGACCCACGGCGGCTTCTGCAAGGGCACAGGAGGGCCTTGAGGCCATCTCGTCCGATTTCCTTGGCTTGCAGCCGGAGAACCGAGGTCCACAGGGGTGGGGACCCGGGGGTCCTCCTCTGCTGCTGGGGTCCCACCCTGTCTGCCTGGGCATCTGCAGCTGTGACTTCCTACCACAACCACCTTCCTTCCTGCCTACCTTCCTTCCAGAGGCATCCCACCCGGTCCTGTTCACCAGGCCACCCAGGGCCAGGCCTCTGACCGTCACTGTCACCCACATGCTCCGTCATCTTCTGCCTCACGGGGGTCACAGCGCCCTTTGCAACTGCAGAGGCATGCTGGGAAAATGGTTAGGCCTGGGGTCACAGGTGGAACAGAAACCCCAAATCCCAGGGCCCAGACACTACAGGGTTGGATCCCTGGGGACAAGCGTAGAGGCCAGAGTAATAAGGGTTGTGAGCATATACGTCACTCTTCTGTCACTCCCCCCCCACCCGCCCCCACTCGAAACTCGTGCCCAATTTGCTTTGGTGGCCACGAAGTTCAGAACCGTGCCACCCACTGTCTCGGCCACACTGGGCACCTCCTGGGCCACACTGGGTACCTCCTGGGCCACACTGGGCACCTCCTGGGCCACACTGGGCACCTCCTGGGCCACACTGCACTCCTCGGCCACACTGGGCACCTCGGCCACACTGGGCACTTCCTGGGCCACACTGGGCACCTCCTGGGCCACCCTGGGCACCTCGGCCACACTAGGCACCTCCTGGGCCACCCTGGGCACCTCCTGGGCCACCCTGGGCACCTCCTGGGCCACACCGGGCACCTCAGCCACACTAGGCACCTCCTGGGCCACCCTGGGCACCTCCTGGGCCACCCTGGGCACCTCCTGGGCCACACTGGCTCCTCAGCCACCCTGGGCACCTCCTGGGCCACACTGGGCACCTCCTGGGCCACACTGGGCACCTCGCCACACTGGGCACCTCTTGAGCCACCCTGGGCACCTCCTGGGCCACACTGGGCACCTCCTGGGCCACACTGGGCACCTCGGCCATACTGGGCACTTCCTGGGCCACACTGGGCACCTCCTGGGCCACACTGGGCACCTCGGCCACACTGGGCACCTCCTGGGCCACCCTGAGCACCTCCTGGGCCACGCAGCCCCAGCCCCCCACGCAGCAGCCCTGCCACCTCTTCTCGAGGTTTATGCCTCGGGGACAGTCTGGTTTCCGGAGACCTTTTATGTCTGGACACTTTTCCTCTCGTGTTTGATTGGTACAGGAGCCGAGCGTGAGCTGCACGTCCGGGGTTATTTAATCAAGCTGTCGCCGCTCCCCTCGGGGCCTTCTCCCAGCCCCGGGTCCTCGAGAAGTCTGTGGCATGCAGAAGGCTCCCGCTGCAGGAGCGCTTCTGTCTCTGCGGCGACTTGGAGGTTTTCTCTTTATTTCCGAGCTTCTTCCATTCCGACGGGGGGTGGGTCCTCCGCACGATTCGAGGTGGGGCTTGGGGGCCTTTCAATACAGAGACAGACGACCTTCGATTTTGAGACATCTTCTTGGAAAAAATATTCTTGGATAATCTGTCCGTCCCCTCCGTGTTGTCTTCTCTTCCTCTGGACTCCACGAGTCAACTGTTAACAAAAGCCCTCATCCTCTTATCTTTCCCTCCTCTTTCCCATCGCCGTTTTCTGCAACATCAGCTCAACTTCCTCTTTCAAACCTTCTGTTGAGCCTTTTTTTAAGTGAATATTTATTTTGAGAGAAGCAGAGAGAGAGGGAGAGAATCCCAAGCAGGCTCCGCGCTGTCAGCAGAGCCCGACGTGGAGCTCAGTCCCACGAACCGTGAGATTATGACCTGAGACGGAACCAAGAGTCGGATGCTTAACCGACTGAGCCCCCAGGTGCCCTTGTTGAGCCTTTCTTGATCCAGCTGTATGTTCTGATTCCCCAAACCTGTTCTGTTCTCTGCATATCTTTTTTTATAGCCATCCTTTTTGCTTCAGGGATTTGACGTCTTTTTTTTGCTGAAGATATTCACTGCAAATTACTTGACAATTACCCTGCTCTGTGTAGCGTCTCTATCTCTCCAGGTCCCTTCCCGGTCTCTACCTTCCCTCGGAGGGTGTCCTAGGAGGTCCGATGGCCCTGATCTGCCAATCTGCTGGACGGGAGCTGCAGGTGCCTGAGTGAGCTATTTCTTTTGTATTTTTTTTAAATTTATTTTATTTTTTGTAAACTTTATTTATTGTTTTGAGACAGAGAATGAACGGGGGAGGGTCAGAGAGAGAGGGAGACACAGAATCTGAAACAGGCTCTGAGCTGTGGGCACGGAGCCCGATGTGGGGCTCGAACTCACAGACCTCGAGATCTCGACCTGAGCCGGAGTCAGACGCTCAACCGACTGAGCCACCCAGGCGCCCCTGAGTGAGCTATTTCTGAGGGCTGGTCGGCCCTGAGCTTTCTTCCACTGTGAGGCGGCCTGAGACCAGCCTGTCCACTGGTTCTACCCTTTCTTGTATAAACTTGTACAAGCTCAGCCCTCTGACCCTCGGCTTCCTCATCTGTGAAATGGGCACAATGACGGCAGCTCCTTCACGGAGCTGTAACCCAGTGATTAACAATTATAATGAAGCTAGCCTCCATCCGCCCCGCAGTGCTGCGGGCAGACCCAGCTGGCAGCTGCCGTCTGGAAAAGGCCTGCGTGGCCTCCGTCCTGCTCCGATGGGCTCCAGGGCCCGCTCTGAGGGTCCCAGGCTGCTCCTGTGGGCGTCCCCTGCACTGGGGGCTGTAGCCTGAGCCCCCACATCTATGCTCTGCTCCACGGCACGGGGTGGCCTCTTCCTGTGGTGTGGGAGCGGCGTGGGCGTGCCTCTGGGGCGAGAACGTGGCCTGGGCCGGGCCCCGCGGAAACACACCCCTGTTTTCCATAGCCACCAGCACCACGATGCCTTCTTCACTGGTTTTGTGTAACTCACCCCACGCCTGGCGTCCGGGGAGGGGAGGGCGGCCTGTCTATCTCCCCTCAGGAGCCCCGGAGGCTGCCACATGGGGAGATGACTGGACTCTCCCGAGGGTCCGCCTCCTGCCATCACCCACCTGCCTCAGGACGGTGGTTAGGTGGGAGCAGGCTTCATGCAGGCTTGTGCTGTCTGTCTGTCCAAACGCTGTGAGTCCACCCACCCGGGAGGGGCCCGTTGGCCCTGGAGTTTCTGTGGGAGGGGCTCCTGGGGGTCCTGTCCAGCACCCACCCCTGCAGAAAGGGGCCTGTGTCCACAAAGGGAGCAGGTGTCATGTTCTATGCAGATGGGAGTACACATGTAAAATCTGGGGACAGGGTGGAGGGGAAAAGCTGCCAGAACCATCCGGAGTCAGAGTGGCCCAGGTTGTTCGGAAAGACCGTCAGAACAGCCATCTCAACGGGGGCTTCAGGAATTTCACTTCTGGATTTCCGGGAAGAGCTGCTGGAATGTTCCTGAGGGAGACACAGACTTTCTCAGGGCTTCGTATCTGCTGGGCACCCAGGGTTCTGGAAAGCACACCCGCCCCGGCAGGAGGGAGGCGAGACGACTGCCCAGTGGCCAACCCGAGGGCGGCACAGGCAGGCTCAGAGCTCTGCCGCCTTGGAGAGAGAAGCCTCCTGACTCCGCTCTGTCTCCACAAAGCTCTCCGGCCGGACGTCCTGGCGCATCGCTGTGCTGGGGACACCAGGGGACCGTGCGCCCAGCCGCAGAGCCCACAGCAGGGTCGGGAGTCTGTCGCCACTCGGACATTTTCGCCTTCATAGAAGCCCTGCCTCCGGCTCGAGCTCCCTGCCCGCCTGGGCAGAGCAGGGCAGCCTGCATCGGCGTCTCCGTGGGCCTGTGACGCAGCTGCACGTACCAGGGTCCCGCCGTGCCTTGCTCCCGCGCCCCGGAGGGCCCGCCAGGACCCCCGCCCTGCAGAGCTGGAAGTGCATTCTGCCTCTTGTGCTGCGTGGGACTGAACCTATCCAAGCCTGGTTCTTTATCCGTGGGATGAGTGTAAACATTCACAAGTGTGTACTTGACAGGCTTGTTTGAGGGTGTCGAGAGGTAACGCTTGCAGGGTGCCCGGCACAGAGCCTGGAACAGAGTAAGCGGCCCTGGTGGCTGTCAGTCGGCGTGGAGGCCCCCCGTTGCCGGCTGCTTTGCCCGGGAGAGACTCTTACCCTCCGTGGCCCTTCTCTGAAACGGGGTGGTTGCTCTGCCCACCCTGTAGGACTCTGGGGAGGCCTCAGGCAGGGGTGGGTGGGTCAGGGTGCTGGGGCGTGTGAACCTGTGGCCCTGAGGACTGCCCCGGACAGCACCTTCTGCGGACAAGATGCTTGCTCGTGATAAGCTTGCAGATTTCCTCGGGGAGCTGACAAATGTGTTTTCCCAGGATGCTTGCGATGGAGGCGTAACCGAGCAGGCCCTGGCCCGGGACCCGGTGCCGCTGGCAGGCCCTCGGAGTGCGGTCACACTGCGTGTGGTTGTGTGGTCACATGCAGGGACTTCTCTGGGCTTCCATTTCCGCACCTTGTGAAATCAGGGGCCGGCCTGGCTCATCCCGGGCCTCTTCCGGCCCAGCGCACTCCGATGGCACGTCCCCCACGGCTTCAGCACGGGGGATGGGGTGGAGCACGCACGGGGGCTCAGGGGCGGCACGGGCCGTCACGGGTCAGGCTCGGCTCTGAACCACGCACGGTGGGATTCCTGTCTGGCTCCGGGCTCTGCACCCCAGGCCCGCGTCTATGCAGCAGATCAGGGATATCCCTGGCGCTGAGCCGGGTGCTGAGTCAGGAGAGGCCACGGAAATCTGGTTCCTGTGCACCTCCACGGGGCGAAGGTTCCTGCCCTGCCCGCACGCGCGCTCAGTGTGGCCAGATGTCCGCGGGTCGGCGAGGCTACGGGAGGCCGACTGTCCTTGCGGCAGGGCTCCCCAGCCTAATCAGGACAGGAGCACACCGGGAGGTCAGCCCGTTTGTTCCGGGCGGAGAGGGTGTGGGGATCCGAGGACTCAGGGCCTGCTCCAGCCCGCGACCCTCTGAGGGCATTGCTGGTCAACGCCTGCAAAGGCCTCGGGTTCACTTAGCGGACGCACGGGCAGACGGCATCACCGATGGTGCGCAGGGGGCCCGGACTTGCCCGTCTCCAGGGCCTCATCCGACGCGGGCTGACGCCTGCGATCGCGCCCCGGGGACGTCTGACGAGTCGAGGTGCGTCTGCCGGCCTCGGGGGACGAAGGTGCTGTGCGGGCCACACTGGCGGACCCCGTGCCCGTGGGAGCGTGGGGCGTGCAAGCCACTACGAGCCTTCCCCGAGCTTCTCTGCGCGCGTGAGAGGCGGCGGCAGGGAGCAGGAGACCACGCGCCCCCCGGCTCGGGGCCACGGGAGGCTGCGTCCCCGGAGCGGGCCGTGGACTCACTCCAAGCCTCAGGTGAGGCATTTCCCGTGGAAGTGACCCCTGGGGAGTGCCTCTGGTTCCTTCTCGCTGTTCTCACCTCCGGGTCCTGATGTCCAGGGCGGGCAGCCAGCGGGGCGAGCGCCGGGACCACCCCGCCTCTCCTGCCGTCCTGCTGAGGTCCTTGTGTCCCGAGGACGAGGACGCAGCGGCCACGTCCCTGCGGCTGGAGGCGGGGAGACGACGGTGCAGGTCGCACGCAGGGGCGCTTCTCCTGCAGAGACCGGGATGGGTGTGCAGAGGCGAGAGCGCGGGGCGGGCCCAGGCCCGAGGACGTGTGGGGGCCTCCCCTCGGCCGGCTGCTCCTCGGTAGGACTCGCCCTCCCCGGAAGGCCGTCAGGTGCTTCCACGAGCCGCGGCGGGCGCGGGCGCGTGTGCGGGGAGCCTCGGCTCGTCTCGGCTCTCCCATCTGCCTACGTGGCCTCGGGAAGTGGCTTGTGTCACTGGAGCTGTTTCTTCAGCCGAAGCCGGAATAGGAACCAGGGCTGTTTTGAGCAAAGTCAGTGGCGTCCGTCTGGCAGACAGTAGGTGGTCATTATTACCCGCTTCCACAAAAACAGAGTGACCGAATCCCGGAAACCCTCCCTCAGCGGCTCTGGGGCCCTTCCCGCCGCTGCTGCTCTGTGCGCCCCACAGGCGTATCCCCGTGCGGCGAGCACAGTTAGCAACGAGTTCATTAACACGCGCCCCAAGTCCTGTTTGCAGCAGCGACCCGGATGGGGGCCCAGGGGCGGCACACCCCATCCCCTGGGCACCTGCTGGTGGGGAGGGGCAGATTCGCCTCATGGAGGAGTAGGAGAGGGCGGGCAGGAGAAGCCCCTGGGTGGGCACCGCCTCACGAACGGAGGACGCTGAGAAGAGTCAGGGAGCACTTCTCCCCGCCTCCGGGGCGGCCTCCCCACCTGCCACCATGTTGGCTCTTCTCTCCCTCACCCCTCCCTCTCATCTTTCCAGGCTCTGCTCAGGGAGAGCTAGAGAAGGACTGGTGTGTGGGATGATGTCCCGCCCAAGCGCAGGCCCTCCTAGAGCTGCAGAACGTGACCTTACTTGGAAATATGGCCTTTGAAATGTCAGCAGTGAAGAATCTTGGGTTGAAGTGGCCCTAAACCCAAGGACTGGCGTCCTTATAAAGAGAAGGGGCACAGATGCAGAGGGGAGGGGGGGATGAGCCTGCAGGGGCGCGGCCACGAGCCAGGGACGCCGGGAGCCCCTAATTGCTGGAAGACACAGGGAGGACCCCCCCCTCCCCAGGGAGACTGGAGGGAGGGTGAGTTTCGGACTTCTGGCCTCTTGAACTGTGGGAGAATGCACTTCCATTGTTTTAAGGCATCCGGTTCGTGGCAACTTGTCCCGACAGCCCCAGGACACTGACACCGGTGGGGCCCGTCCAGAGGACGGGGGCAGAGAGGAAGAAGGCTGGAGCAAAGCAGGAAGGCGTGGCGGAAAGCCGCGGGTCCCCTCGGGCGGCTTGTGGCCCCGATGGGGTGGAGAAGGTACACTTGGGAATAAAATCACAGGAGAGAAGATTGGAGCGTGTGGAAGGCCTCCGAAGGAGGGCGCCCGCGGAAGAGTAAAAACAAAAACGGAAGAAGAGAAGGTGTCCACCGTAGGGGCCGAGGGAGAGGGTCCAGCGTGGAGCTCACGGCTGGCCCTCAAGACGCAGCTGCAGAGGGTCCTGGCCGAGGCGGGGGGTGGGGAGGGGGGGGGGTTGCTGGATGCCCTCCCATCACTCGCTGGCTGTGTGACCTCAAGCAAGTTACCTGACCTCTCTGTGCTTGCAGAGTATCGTCTGTAGAGGGTTAATAGCTGTCTGTTAGGCCGGTTGTGAGGCGTAAGGGTCTTAGAGCAGATCCCGGCCGATGGAGAGCATCCACGTCAGCCTCTCCTCTTCCATAAACAGGAGAAACAAAAGTCAAAGACACGACAGAAGAAAACCTCCTGGCTGCAGAAGGCCGTGCGTGAAGATTTGAAACGTGTGTCCTCGGCAGAAGGGAAACACACCCCAGCGTGTCTTTGAATCGCAAAGAAGAAGAGAAAATTTGGTGGTGTCGTCACTAGAAAGTACCACGGAGCTGTGACCCTGAAGCTCCACGCAGGTCGTGGCTCGGAGCGACCCCCAAGGCGCGTTCTTAGCGGAAGAGAGCAAGTTGCAGAGAAAAGTGGAGTGCAACCCGTTCGTAAAAATCTTGGGCCTCGTGTCTCCTGCCGGACGGGCACCTGGCGGCTCCCGAGGGGCGACGCTGGTGAAGGCGCAGGGCCCGGAGCGGCCAGCCTCCCCTCCCTCCTGCCCCGTTCCGCGGCTCCAAATCCCTGGCTACCGGACGGCCCGTGGGAGGGCACGGGAGGGAGGCACGCGCTATCAGTCAGCTGACTTGCAGAGGAGGTTAAGTCGGTTCCCCAAGCTCTCGGTGCCGGCTGAAAGCTGGCCTGGGTCCCTTCTCTGTCCCCCGCACGCTGTGCCGACTCAGCCGAGAGGCGCGGAGTTCCCGGGGGTCCAGCCCCGGGCGGCTGGGGGCAGCCGGGCCAGGCAACAACAACGACTTTTAAGCTGGTTGGTTACCCAGGAAGAGCAAAGGCCCCGTCCGACCCCATCTCTCCGGCTGTTGTTGCCAGGCAACAGCTGGGTGCACGAGCAGGAGGCGGGAGCCAGCCGGCTTCCCCTCCGGATGCCAGCTTTCCGCCCATCCTTGCCCAGCGGCCCGAGGCGCTGACCCGGGTGAGCGAGCCCGGCTGCGCCCATGGACCCCTGCGAGTTCTCGGAGGCTGCAGGCGGGGCTGGCGTCTCCTCCTGCGGTGGAAACCTACTTCCTGTTCTCACCGCCGCTCCTCCGTCGGGGGTCCCTCGGGGAGGCGGGCTCCTGAATTATGCATTTCTTATTGACCTTTCCAAACCACTTTCGCCTCTCTTCGTATTTCGTGCGGCGCTGTGACTCGCTGACTGGAAGACGGCCTCGCAGGGCGAAGGAGCGGGGTCAGAGGGGTCCCGGGGAGCAGCCGTCCAACCAGAGCGCCCTTGTGTTCTCGTGTGTGTGCGCGCGTGCAGGGCCCCGGTGAGCGGAGCAATCAGGGAGGGGCCGGGCTGGCAGAACCCGGACGGTCCGTAGGGCCCCACCTGCCCCCCACTCGCCTCCTCCCTCCTGGGCCTCTGAGCGTCTCTGGGAGACAGTCTGAGATTCCTTGATGTGGTCTCATCGTCTAATTTCATAGATGGGGGAACCGGGCCCAGACATGCACACGAAAAGGCCTCGCACTCATCGGGCAGAGCTTGATGGGCCCAGGTGTCTGCTGCGTCCTGGGGGTGGCTGGGATGGGTGGGGGTGGGGTGGGGGTTCTTTCTGTGGAGCAGGAGCCCCCCCCTGACATGAGGCACTCTTCCCAAACAGCAGGCCACGCGCCCTTCTGGGAAGGGAGTCGCGCGAGACTGTGTCTGGAGAATCAGTAAGAGGCTCGTTCTATTGCGACAGGCAGTGGCGGGCGGTGGGACCCCGGGAAGTAGTCTGGCATGAGATGCGGATCAGAACAGTGAGCTCAAGCTGCCTGAGCAGCTTCTTACCATCGAGGGCTCAGAAGTTTCCCTCCGTCTGCTTCTCCACATTCTTGGGATCAAAAGGAATTCAGGTGGGGCTACGAGGTCACGCAGAAGCTTGGCACGCCGTCCCGGCTACGTGCCCCGGTGCCTTTGCATGTGTTTCGCCCCTGCCCGGAGCACCCTTCCTGCGTCCTGCCTGGGAAACTCGCGCGTGTTCTCTCAGCCCCGACTCAATTTTCCCCTCTCCGCGTGGTGCTGTCACGTGACCCAGAACTTCGGCAGCGCGCCAGGCCACGTGGCCTCCCTCTGTCTCCCCAGCATTACTGCGTCACGTTAGTTGGGTTTCCCAGTGTGTAGAGCTGCTTGGAGAATCTGGGGTACAGAGGATTAATTACTACTTCTGTGTACTGCAGGTGATTTGTCGAAGGACTGGAAAACGTGTCCTGAATTTGGAATTTGGCGAGCTGGGTGGGGACCCCAAGGCGTGGAGGGCAGGTGTACAATCTCAGCCGGATTCGCGGTGTGGACGGGTTCGTGCCTCTTGCCCAGATGCGGGAAGCATGTGAACGTGGGCTTGCCGAAGCCCTGCGAAGGGCAGGGCTCTGAACGCCCGCCGCGCAGGCCCTGCTCCCCCCGTGCCCTCTGTGCTCTGGCCGCGAGGGGCTGTTTCCTGCCTCCCGTGACCCTCGCGTCTTCTATACCCTGCTCGCACACGGTTCCCTCTGCGGGAGCACGCACTTTCCCTCCTCCGCAGCGACACCAAATTCCACTGGTTCTGCCTCCCCTCCGTGGCCCCTTCCTCCAGCACGCCTTCCCCAAACCCCTGGGGGACCCCCGGTCCCACCCCTCCCAATGCACCCGGAAACGGGCCGAGCCACGGTGACTGTGGATGTCTGGAGTCCATGCGGCAGGGTCCTCCCTGGTGGCGGACGCGCTCTTGTTAACGTTTCCTGCGGGATAAGTGAGCGTGCCCCGCCCCCCGGTGATGCCGTGTTCCCGTCTGGGTGACGTGACTGTTCTTCTCCCACCCCAGGGCCACGCCCCCCCTTCCTGGATGTGCGTCTCTACCACACAGGCGCGATCGTTGGGTGAATCTCACCCTGGTCCCCCCTGGGCGCTGGTTGGTTCATTCCTCACCCGTCCACTCGACTGAGCGGCCAGCCCGTGAACCGGGTGGCGCGTCCCAAGCTCTGCGCACGGGAGGGAGGAGCAGCGTGGGGAGTGGGCGGAGTCTGGCCTGGGGCCTCCCTGCCTGGCTTCAAACCCCACAGCGGCCGCGTGGCTACGGGAAGTCACTGCACGCCTCAGCCCCCGTTTGCTCGGGTGCGCCATGTGAGTGCCTCGTAGGGTTACCGTGGGGACCACGGAATGTGCACGGAATAGACACGGAAGTGCTGGCTGGTAGTAACCTGATTGTTTGAACAACGATGGCAACGCGGGGTGTAGACACGCTAACTCATTTGCTCAGCGTCGTGGTCAAAAGAGGCTTTCACGCTCATGCGGTGGGTTGAAACTTGGTCTCAAGATTCTGTGGCACTTCCGCTGTGGAGAGACGGGGTCAGGGTTCCCTCCCCTTGAAAGCGGGCCCGGTGACCGCTTGGCCAATGAAGTAGGGCAATGCCGGGCAGCTGTGGGCCCGGGTGTGAGAAGCGGCTGCCCCTTTTCTGTCTCTCGGGACTCGCACCCGCCTGCTGGGCTGAGCTGCCTGGGGACAGCATGGGGACGGCGGGGTCCAGCCCCGGCCCCGCCCGGCAGAGGCAGCTTCCTCGCACTTGCGAACTCGGTGACGGCCGTTTTGGAAGGGAGGCCTCCGGTACCCGTGGACCCCCCACACCACGCATCTGTGACCCACAGAAATGACGTGGGGCCACGCAGCAACGGTACCCGCCACATGGGTCACGTGAGGGCCATCGAAGATGGCAACACACAAACCTGGCCTCAGTTTCCCCCGCCATCCCCACCCGCTGGAGGAGGTGCCGCTTCAGGGGGCTGGTCGCCTCTCTCAGGCGCTAAAGCCCTCGCCCGCTCCGCCAAGCCTGCGCTGTATCCGTGTGCCCTGCGGATCGGCACGTTCTGTTCTGCCTGCGGGGTCGGTCCCTGCTCCCGCCAGACCATCTCTGCATCCAGCAGGAGTCCACCAGGCAGCTCTGAGTGTATCAGGCACCTACTAGGCGCCGGTCCCTGCTTTGGGCCCGGGGATTCAGGGTCCTGACCTCCTGCAGCTGTCAACAGCCAACCTTTTGTGTCCCTGCACCTTCCCCCACGCGCCTCCTTTGTCCTGGAATCCTGGCCCCTTCCCTGGGCCAGGTCCTTTCCTCCCCAGATGGAAAGGCCCTGGGACAAACCCATCCTGATGCCCCATAATGACCCAGGCCTCGGGGCTTCCTGTTGAAATGCAGATGCCTAGGCTCTCTCCGGGAGCACCTGTCGCTGGGATGTACGTGGAGGAGCCCTTCCTCGGACAGAGGGATCCCCTGGGTGCCCTGGGGCCCACGCAGTGGTGCCACTGTGTGCCTCGGGGCAGGAGCCTCGTCTTGCACAGTCACCGCGCCCTGAGTACCTGCCCATGACAGGCGGTGCCCTAAGTGTGCTGGCTGAGTGGGCAGAGGACGTCTTCAGGGCACAGGGACTTCTGTTCTGACAATGGCTCGATTTCCGTTTCTTACCGCCAGGCTGCCTCCCGCTTTTCTGCCTCTGGTCTTCCCCCCGTGGAAGTCTCCTCGGTGTGTCCAAGTGTCCAGGGCCCCTCTGTGTCTGAGCACGAGCACACGCCTGCCCGATTCAGCCTCTGGCATTGCGCTCTTGACTCTGAGATTTGACTTTCAGGGAAGACACGGGGGCCCCCGGGACCTGCCAATGTCAGGGTGCAGGGAGCAAGCCAAGCCCCCCAGAGAGGTTCTGTGTGAGGAAGCAACGTGGGGGCAGGTGGGTTCAGCTCATGTGTGGAAAGCTGCATGGGTGCACATAACTCTCCTTGCCCGCCTGATTGCAGCCTCTTAGCCGGGGGACGGGGGCAGGCTGGGGATGGGGGCAGGCCTGGGGGGGTTGAGGCAGGCAGGGGGGTGGGAGGGACAGGCGGGGTGGGGGTGGGGGCAGGCCTGGGGGTTTTGAGGCAGGCAGGGGGGTGGGGGGGACAGGCAGGGGTGGGGGTGGGGGCAGGCCTGGGGGGTTTGAGGCAGGCAGGGGGGTGGGAGGGACAAGCAGGAGTTGGGGGTGGGGAAGGCTGGGGAGGGGGCCAGCCCTGTGGGGGGTGGGGGCAGGCAGGGTGGTGGGGGGGGACAGAGGTGGGGGTGGGGGCCGGCCTGGGGGGGTTGAGGCAGGCAGGGGGGTCGGGGGGACAGGCAGGGGTGGGGGGTGGGGGAGCAGGCCTGGGGGGTTGGGGGAGGCTAGGGAGGGGTCAGCCCTGTAGGGGGTTGGGGGCAAGTGGGGGGGTGGGGGGCAGGCTCATGTCCAGTCAGGCCTGCAGATGTGAAGGGAAGGGCTGTGCCTCTCCAGCTTCCTGCTGGGCTGAGCTGAGCGGCCCCTTCTCTGTTGTGAACTTGTGTGCCTGCGTTCCTCAGACGGCGGGTGGGGACAAAGACGGGGTGGGCATTAGAAGGACCGGAAGAGTGTTATTCGGGCAACAGCCTCAAACGAGGACACACCAGCACGGTCACCATCGTCACTGTCACTAATCACCACTGGGCACGGCCTCCGTGCGGGACGTCACCCCAGGGGCTTCACGCGGGACCTCACTGATCCCAAAGACGCCCCGACGACGCCCCGGCGAGGCGGGTTGTGCTGTTGTTCCCCTTTCTCCGATTTGGACACGGAGACCCAGGCGGCTTAAGTCACTTGCCCAGGGCTGCACGGATGGGCAGAGATGGAGGCCGATCCCCGAGCCTCTGTCTTCCACAAGCGCATGAGGACACTGGACTGCATGCGGGGCGCAAAGTAGCCTGCCGTCAGCTGCCCCGTCCCGCCGGCAGGTAAGGAGCACTGACCGCGGGTCCCCAGCAGCGGTGGCAGGGCCTGGCCGGCACCTGGGCGTCCTGGGTTCCACGCGGCCCCAACGCGGGAAGATCTCGGCTCCCCATCTGGCGGCTTCGCGTCTGTTTGCTCTCAGAAAACTGCAGGGTAAGCAGCCACTGAGTTGTAATTAACTTTTCCTGGAGTAATTAAAAACTTGAACTATCCCAAATGGTTGCAATTTCCTCATTTGGGGTTTACGTTCAGCGTAGAGAGCGGTTCCAGGGAGGCTTTATCAGCGGGTGCCTGCGGGGAGCGGGCGGGGCGCTCAGCCAGGCCGCGTCTGTATCCTCTCCTGCTGAAGGTTATCGTATCGGGATATATGGAATCCTGATATGATAAGGAATCCCTACCCCGAGTCCCGAAGATTTTCCTCCTCCTGCTCCCGTAGATGTGGCTCCAGGATCCCAAGGAGCACTTTGGGGGGTCTTCCTGAAAGATCCGGAGGGGCAACTTCTCATCCGGCGAGAAGCCCGCTCCCACGGCCCTCCGTCGGCTAGCCTCTCCTTGAGGATGGGACGCTGAACACGCGGGGTGGGCGGGGTGGGGTCTGGGTTTTTTCTGAGGTCCCGCAGGTTTCTTTGCACAACTGGGGTCCCACCGCGTCTGGGACCCTCAAAACCAAAGGCATGGGTAGCTTCGTCCACACGGTGGGTTGGATGGCAGCTGCCCCTGGAAGATACGTCCACATCCGAACCCCCAGGACCTGTAAATGTTCTCTTATTTGGGAAAAAGATCTTGGCAGATGTAGGTGTGTTGGGGCTCTTGAGATGAGATGGTCCTGGATTATCCGGCTGAGCCCTCATCCCAATGGCACGCGTCCTTGTAGGAGAAAGGCGAGGAGATTTTAGGCAGAAGAGGAGAGGGGGAGGAGGCAGAAGCGGAGGACCAGGGAGGCCGAGATCGGAAGGCGTGGCCGCAGACGCTTCCCAGGAGCGCTGGCGGGGTGTGGCCGTCCTGGATTTCTGACTTCCGGCCTCCAGAGCTGTGAGATGATCCATTTCTGTGGTTTTAAGCCTCCAAACATGTGGTCATTTGTTACAGCGGCCTCGGGAACTCATCCAGTCCACATCACCGGCTGCCTGGTACCTTCGGCTCTGGGCACAAGTCCGACCGTGAATGGACGCTCTACTTGGTTTCTTCTTCAAGACGATTTAGTTTTGAGATAATTGTACATCGACCAGCCGTTGTCACTTTAATCGTATTGCCAACAGTGATATTGCTGTTAGTGTGTTATTTCTCTCTCTCACCCGATTGGGGTTCACTCTCGTAATTTCCATGCTTCCGCTGTGTGTTTAGATTTAACTATGTTTTTAGTCTTTGTTCACCGATTTTTTTTTTTTTGTCCCCCCCGCCAAGACCTTTGTACTGGAACTTTTCCCTGAAAAACCTCTTTTACAGCTTCTCTCGGGATGGGTCTGCAGTTTCTGTTTGCTTTGTGATTCTCGTGCTCAGGATATGTGCACTGAGCCACGGGACAAGTTGCATAGACTGGAGGTGTCCCTCCCAAGTGACTGTCACCCTGAGGATGGTCTAAGGGTCAAACGCACCATGAGTGCATGAGAGGAGGGGTCGTCCTTCCCTCGAATTCTCTGTGTGGGCTTGACCGGCCAGCAGAGAGACCACCGGCTCCTGGTCTCTGCCTTGCATAAATGGATGGGGCTGGGGTTGCACACGAAAACTGTCACCTGGCCATCCCCTCCCACACAGTGTGGACTGTCTCCACTCCCCAGGGTGCTTGGCTGAAATTTTCATATGTCCTCTTGGTATCTCTCTATCTCCATCGTGGTGTTGGCCTCTTCTCCCCACTCCCCCACCCCCCTCTTGCTGACTAGCTCTGGGCCGTCATCATGTGCACCTTCCTGGGGTCCGGGGTTCACGTCCAGCTCTGCCTTTCCTGTTCCTGGTGGCCGAGGGTGCATCTTGCCTCACTGGTCCGAGGGAAGAGGCCCACGGGTGGCTTCTGGGCTCCCTTCCATCTGTGTTCCCCCACGGAGCTTACCAGCCCCTTCAGCAGGAGGAAGCCTGGCCCAGACCTCAACTCAGGGGGCGATTCCAGGCCGTGAGCGTTGGCCTGGACCTCCCACCCTCCGTGGGCCTGCACGACCGTCTCCGAGCTCCGAAAGACTGGAAGACTTCAGTAAGTACGATGCACACACAAAGCATGAGCTGCCCCAGTCTTTTGAGTCCGTGCAGCCTGACTGTCCCCCCAGAAGCAGGCGCCATTTTCTCCTACTTAAAGAGGGCTGAGTTACGGAATATAAATTGGATACGAAGTTTATCTCTGACGGATGAGGTTTGGCTGGCGCGAATAATTGGTGCACAGCAAAAGGATTTTAACCTCCTTCGTGCCTCCCGGCAAATCCCACCCATTTAGGAGGATGAAGGGCAATTTAGACATAACTGGGTGCATGGAAAGTCACTGGGTCAGCCCAGCGGGCCGGAAGTCAAGAGCCAGGGTGCTTTCCTGGACTTTCCGCTGCCTCTCTGGGGCCGAGAGTCTGTGATTCTGTGGCTGCGTGAGCCTCTCGTGGGCCGCAAGAAACGCCACCCTCAAAATAGCTCTTCAGGGAGTGGAGACTGAGCCACGGCTGCCCGCGCCCCCGGTCCCGGCTGGTGCAAAGGACCCCAGATGGGCCACTTAGAGCCCTGGATTGGAGGCCCACGCCGGCCCTGCGCCAGGACCGTGGCGGAACCACTCGCTCCGAGCCTGAATCCACGTTTACAAACTCCCCCCACCCATTTATAACAGAAATACATCTATTTCGTGATACATCACACTTTCCTGTTTGGGGTAAACTGGGCAGGACAGACAGTGACACGGATAGAAGAACACGGCCTTCCGCGGACAACGTCATGGCCGCGGTGCTTGGTACTTTCTGAAATGGTACTTCCGACTGACGTGTCCCGGGAGAGGGCTCCAGTCCCGAGCGGTGGGCTGGCTGCGTGATCGTGCACAGACACCTCTACGTGGCCACCACGTCCACCAAGAGATACGTGACTGCTGGGGGCCCAGAGGCCCCCGCGCCCCTCCTCCGCTCGCACCCCCCCACCTGCCCAGAGGGGACCGCTGTCCATTTCGCTTCTGCTAGGAGTGTGCTCGTGACGCCAGGCGCAGAGCCCCTCAGTGTTGGTGCGTTTTGTTGAACAGGTTTATTCGTGCGTCTGTGGCTGTAGTTTGCCCATAGAGATTTCTGTGAAATGGGTACAGTGTCACCTCTAGGCGGGCTCTTGTGAGCATCAGACGAGGTCTTCCGCACGCGTGGCGCTGAGGGCAGGAGCGCGGGCATAGGGAACGGCGTTGTGGCTCTCGTGGCCGAGAGCGTGCGTGGACTCTCAATCCTGAATCACACGGAGACTGGGATTCACATCTCAGTGCTCGGGTTTCAAAACCGGAAGCCTCTGGGAACGCCTCCGGGACTCCGTGGCCGGCAGAACCTTCAGAGCCACGATCCACGGCTGCTCCTTCTGCCACGCCCCTCGGCCACCGAGGTCGGCGCATCCCGCTGGATTCTGGTGTCGTTGGTGCCCTCCTGCCTCCCAGAACCCGAGGTGAAGAATTTGCAGACGGCAATGAACGCGCGCTCCGGGAGGACGCTCGTCAGCGACTTGGCGCGTGAGGCTAAGCCCAGTGGGGGTAACTCCGAGCCCCCCCAGTTCCCAAGGAGAACCGCAGGGGGGCCAGCCTGTCCCACGCCCCGGGGGCCCTGCCCCCGTCTTCGCTTTGGAGGACACAGCGGAGCTCTGGCCCCTTGGCAGGCGGGAGACGTCCGAGGGTTCTGGAACGTCCGCACGCTTTCACCCCCTCTTCCTGCCGCCGCAGGCCTGCGCTGTTACATGTCCGGTGGGAATATCCTTCATTATCTTCCCTCTCAATTTAATTAATCCACATCCCGTAATGAACCTTGAAATTTCTATTAAACACATCGTTACTAATCACAGAGCTGGTGGAAGTTGGAGGCTTCTCACGGCCGCGCAGGCCGCCTGGTCCAGCTCTGGGCCTGGGCACCGGCCCCGCCGGCGGGGCTCAGGGGGGTCCTGGCGCACCGTCCCTTCTGGCGGGGGTGCTGCCCGGGCGGGATGCTCGGCGGCCCCGCCTGCGGGCTCCCCTCCCGCCCGAGGGAGGGGTGCTGGTCCTGATGCCCACGTGTCCTTCTGTCCTCGGAGCTGTGCCCGCTCGCTTCTTCCTGCCTGTGCCGACACACCCAACCTCCAGCCGTGGCCCCACCTCCCCGGCCCCTCTCCTCCTTCCCGTTCTGTGTCGGGCCCCTTCTCACTGTGGCTGCCGTCCCACCTTCCACGGCAGGGCTCTGCTCAGCGATGCCAGTGGCCCACAGGTGCAAGAGCCAACCGGTTCCCCGCCCGCCGCCCGGCCTCTGGGGAGCGTCCTCCCTGTCCTCGCCTCCTGGCCCTTGCTTGTCCTGCTTGCCGACCGCTCCTCCCGAACTGAGGTTTTAGCAGAACTGCCTCCCCCCTCCCAGAGTGGAGACCCGTCCAGAGCCTGAGCACCGGGTTGGTGCGGAAGTCAAGGTGAGGCACAGGGTGGGGGGTGGGGGAGTCACCTCCAGCTGCCGGGAGCCTGCCCCTAACTGTCAAAGAGAGGCATCTGTAGGTGCAGCTCTTAGTTCTGGGCTCCCCTTTCTCATCTGACAACAGGGCAGCTGATCTAGAAGTTTCTGAGGTCCCTCGGTGGGGTGGGGGGAGGACTTGTGAGCGCACAGGGCTGGGCGGTCCCACCGAAGCCAAAGTCGGCAGAGGCTGTGGTCTGCCGTGAGCCGTCCTGCCCAAGGTGCCATCGCGTGTTTCCTGGGGAAATGGCGTGGTCCCTGATCCCTCTCCTCTCTCCCTCTTTCCCTTCCTGCGGCCAGCTTCCGGGGGACACCACTCGGTCCCTGGCCCTGTGCCCAGGGCTGGGAACACGAGCACCCAACGGGAGCTCGACATGGACCCTCCCCACACAGAGGGCCGCTGCGTCAGAGGAGGGGGCCGGCTGACGAGGGCCACCAACCACAAAGAGGGGCTGTGTGCCTGTGCTCAGCCCAGCAAGAGGGGAAACCGTCTCGCCGCCTCAGCTTGGAGCGGGTGGGTCGCGGGGCGTGCATACACACGGCTTGTCCAGGTCATAAGTACCTCCTGCCTCCACCTGATGGCCCTGTCGGGACAAAGGCTCTGGGGCCAGGGTTGTGCTTTTTTTTTTTGATCTCCTTTGGAATTTTAAGTTCTCGACCTGTGTCCAGCTGACCCGCCACCCTGGAATCGGGCGACCACGGGGCTGGGTTCTGCTTTGAAGCTTCACGTAGAGACACGGACTATGGAGGACTCCCCACGGCGCCCCAGAACGCAGGGAGCAGCCCTGAATGCCAGTGACTCCAGGGACTGCTGGGCCTTGGCGACAGATGGCTGGTCGTCAGTGATGCACCGGGCAGAATGGCTGTCTCTGCGTCTCTGTATCCTAATGGGCTCCAGATTCCATTTTTTCCGGAGCCCAGGACAGGTTTAGGGCCCCTTCCCAGATGCCTGTGCCGTGTGACGTGGGGCTGAGCTGTCGGCCATCTGGACCGGCCGGGAGGAAAGGTGGTCACTTCCCTCCGTCCCCACGGACGGCGGTGACCCGAGCCTAGCTTGTGACGGCCAGTCTCCACTTAGCTGTTTTGCAAAAGCTGGATTAGACACTCCTTGGCATATGCTGGGCAGGGACATTTGCCGGATTGGGTAACGGACTGTCCTCTAATGACGCCCACACCCTCGTTTCCTTCTCACGGAGATGGTGTGAGGTCCCAGAAAGACACCACGAAAAAATAAACAAGTTCTTGGAGGCTTTTCTCCAGGAAGTCATGCGTGACAGCTAAATGCAATGTTAGATCCTGGAACAGAAAAAGGCCACTTGTGGAAAACAGATGAAATCCAAATAAAGTCTGTAATTCAACTAACGCTAGCATACCGCTCCTAATCTCTCAGGTTCGATCGTCCTGCTACGGCCGTGCAGAACGTCCGCCCCAGGGGGAAGCGGGGGAAAGCTGTCCGGGAACTCTGTGCTGTAGTGTGCAACTTTTCTACACGCCTAAAATTATTTCAGAGCAGAAAGGTTAAAAAAGAAGTCGTGTTATTGATATTTAGGACGCAAAGGGATGTTCTCACGTGACCCTCACTCAGCCTGAGGAAACAGGTCTCCGGTGACCAGGCGGGTTAGTGACCGGAACTCAGGTCTGCGTGAGTCGGAAGCCGGCCACCCACCAACTCTGTCTGCCCCGGGAGGTGCTGGGGCTCACGCCCCGGTGGGGGCTCGGATCAGAGTGGCCCCCTGAGCCCCCAGGGGTGAGATTCCCCTGCTGCAGCCTGTAGCTCCAGCCATCCTTCATCTGTTATAATTTCTGTCGTTGTTTCTGTAACTGTCTGCCTGGTCCATGCCTCATGTGACACAGGGATTAGCTCCTCTGAGAGCAAGCTGAGTGTGCTTGGGGAATGGGCCGCCAGGAGCCCCCTCGGCCTCGGGGGACCCTCCCAGAAGGCCCAAGCAGGGTGCCGTTCCAGGCCCCTCGGGGCTCCCTGCCCATCAGCCCAGGGATCTGAAGACCCAAAGACCCAGAGCAGGTGGGGAAATTACTCCCCTGTGGATTTCATTCTTACTGGTGCTTATTTTGGATTCGGCCTTGGAAGTGAGAGCTGCCGGCCACAGAGGAGAGGAAGGCTGAGCGTCACCTTGGGGGTGTCCTCATGCGGTGACATCCCGTGGGGACCCTCTGAGGCCCCTCCTTCAAGCAGCTCTCGGTGGAGCGATGGTTCCTGCACCGTCCATCAGCCGCTCTATTTGGTGCCTCTTGATAAACCATGGCTGTGGGAGGCGGGGCCGTTGCTCACTCCCGGGGGTGGCAAGAGGAGGAGGCCTCCCTGACGCCTGGGCCCTGGGACCAGCTGGAAGGGTCCGCCGTCTCCCCCTCTCCCTCTCCTTGTAGGAGAGAACGGTCCCTCAGGGCCACCGGGCCAGTCAGCCGGCGGCTAACGTTTCACTTCTCCCAGCTCATACTCGAGCTCCATCCCTAGAAACAGCCTGGGGGACGTTTAAGTGCTGCCACCTTGGGGGGCATGCAGTGCAGGGGGCAGAGGGGGTAGGAGGGCTCGGTGCCCAAGGGGGTCCAGGCCCGGGCAGTGGTCCTCGGGAAGCCGCAGGAGTGATACGGCTCGGGCGGTCCATGCGGGGGTGGAGGGGGTGGTCCAGGGCTGCACTTACGTGGGTCCATCCTCCGTACGGCCAGTTCCACGGCGTCGCTCGCCCTGTGCTCGCGGGAGGGGAGCGGTGAATGTGTGGCTGTCCAGTCTGCCCGCTCCGCTTTGCCACCCGGGGACCGGCCCAGGGGCCTGGGGACACATGCGGCTGAGTTCCCAGGGAGGCACAGGAGGGGGATCTGGTGCCCGCATCCACTTCGGACGGGGAGCCGAATGGACGCACTAAGGTGCTTCTGGAGACAGGGAGCCACAGGTGGCCCAGGCTACCGCATGAGGAAGCGCAGGTGCACGGCCGAACTGTCAGAGCGGCCTCGGGGTCGCTGGCTCCGGCCCGGCTGGGCGTTTCCACCTTATTGGACATTTCCCCAACCACGGAACCAGTCTGGCTCTGGAGTTTCATAAGATTTCATAAGTTCCAAATCCCAGTAAACCTCCTCCCCCCCTCCGCCCCTCTGGCCATCCCACGAGGCAGGCGGTGGGCCTTCCACTCGTGCCTCCGCCCTGCCGGCTCCCCGAGCCCAGCTCGCTTTTGGGTGTGCCCGTCGCCACGTGAGCTTCCGGCAAACCCGTGAGCGTGATGAACCTGGGCTTCATGGGCTAACCTGGGGCTCTTGGCAGAGTCTTGCAGATTCCAAGTTCCTGTGCCACGTCGGGGGCAACAGACCCCCTGCTTGTCCCACTTTCAGTCTTGCTGATGGGGCTTGGTGACCGACAGTTGGGCGTAAAGCTCTGTGGCCGGGTGGTCACACGTGGTCAGGACCAAGGGAGAGCCTCAGCGGACCTGGAAAAGGCAGCGAGGCTAGCAATTTTCTTTCTAGAAGACCGCCGCTTCCCTCCGCAGTGCACCTTCTCGTGCTTGCTGTGGTTAGGACCGTGGAGACCTGCCTGTTCCCGCTCCCAGACAACAGGCGTGAGAGAAATAATGGTAGCCCAAGCAGCAGTGGAAAAAAGAAAAGTCTAGATTCCCACAGGTGAAGGGGACCCGGAGCCGAGGGTGTCTGCTGGGTGGGACACGTGCCAGATGGTGCTGAGCCTTCCCCGCCCACGGGAGCACGTCTTGCCGTCTCCTTCCTTTTCTGCATCATGAGGACGGAGAAAGCAAGGGAGCGGGAAGCATACAGAAGGACAAGTGAACACATTTGCTGGGTGAACGCCTGAGGACTCTCCTGAGGCTCATACTTGAGTCCGTGAGGGCGGAAATTATGAGCGGGCGCAGCTGAGGCCAACCCTGCAGAAAGGGTGACAAGACTGCACTGGCCTTACCGGCTTCGGGCAACGGTGGACGGAGACAAGGACGTTCCTCTGCAATCAGTCCTGACACAGGGTGGCTGCCGGAAGGCAGTGTGGAGTGGCGAGGAGAGCCCCGCAGGAGAGAGCGTGAGTCCTTCCCGCTGGTGAAGGACCAGGCGCCGAGTGCTCCTGTGTGTGGGCGCCAAGCTGGGGTCCTGAGCCGCACGGGTGTCATTTCCCAGTAGGTGGAGGTTGAGGGTTTGCTCAGGCAGTGCAGCAGGGGTGAGACCCAAGTGGGCGCGGTCACGTGCAGGGAGGGCTGTGTGGAGGTGACAGGTAAGACAGCAGGGCAGCGTGGTGCCCGTTCGCCACACAACATACACTCATTAAAAAGGCAGAGTCGTGGGGGCCAACCCTGTCAGGGCTGAGCAAATAGTTACAGAATTAAAATCGAGGGGACTGGCCCAGGAATAGACCGACGGGCCAGATTAATAGATTAGGAAGCCCAGGAACGAATCCAAGTTTCCTTAGTAATTTACTCTATTATTAAGGTGATACTTCAAATCAGTGGCACAAGAAATTTGTGCTCAATAAGTCCTAGTGCACCTTCCACCTAAGCCTTTGGGGAAGAAAATGAAGTTCTTTCCTCTACATTTTACACCACGTAGATTCCAGATGTGTTCATGCTCTCAGCCTAAATGTTTAATAGTCACATAATCTCAGGAGTGCGGGAAAACTTTCTAAGGGTTCGACAGACATAAAACAGAAGACTGACAGATTTGACAACGTAGACGTCTTTGTTACATCAGAAGTGCTTGCCGGGTGGGCTCCTAGGAGCTGTCTCAGAGGGAGCTGAGCAGGCAGGAGGTGTACTTGTGATGTTCCACACCAGGGAAGGGAAGTGAGAGAAGCAGGGCTGGGTAGAGGGGGAGGGTGGGGCCAGATGCAGTGTCAGCAAAAGCCACATCTGAGCTGCCAGAGAGGTCTGAAGCTGGTGGCCCTTCAGAGGTGCCCTTCGTTGGGGCTGGGGTTGGCACTGGGTTTCACATCCCTACATCCACTTGTCATCAGGTGGGCCAGGAAGGGGAGAGGGCTTTGTGGAAGGTGTAGCTTCTGGTCACAGAGGCAGTTCCCACTGAGGGCTGACAGGGGGAGCTCTGCCAGGAGGGGCCCGGGCAGCATCAGAGCACGTGCCACCAGTCAGTATTAGCTGACACAGCATTTTCAAATGCACCAGATAAAGAAATAAACCCTTTAATCCTTAGCAAGATGACAAAATACAGGACAAATCACTA
Source organism: Panthera onca (assembly GCF_046562875.1). Lineage (NCBI taxonomy): Eukaryota > Metazoa > Chordata > Mammalia > Carnivora > Felidae > Panthera > Panthera onca. The sequence goes on along the minus strand of NC_138346.1, from coordinate 2,100,863 downwards.
AGAGAAACTGAGCTTCCCAATAGAAAGCTGGGCAACAGATGTGAACAGGCAATTCATTAAAGAAGCAATACAGATGCACCACAAAGAGGTGAAAGCAGTGTTCAGCCTCACAAACCATGGAAAAGTTATTTGCTGTCAAATTAGGAAAGTTTTTAAAACTGATCCTACATGCTGATGGTTAGAAATGTAATAAGCTCTCACTCCCTCCTAGAGGGCTTTAAGTTTGTAGGGCTTTTCTTGAAGGCAGTTTCCTCAAATGTACACAATATCTTTAAATATCTGTTTATATATGGGCTCAAATCCAACTGTGAAAAGAAAAATCTTTTCTCTGCGTTGTGTATGCATGTGTCTATTTCTGGACCCTACTTCATTCCATTGGTCACTTTCTCCATCCCTGTGCCAACATCACACTTGCTCAGTTACTAACTACAGCTTTATAATAAATCTTGTTTATAACATCCTTGTGCTTGTTTTTCAAGATTACCTTGGACACTGATGAGTATTTGAGTCAGCTTATTAACTCCTTGCAAATATCTGCTGGGATTTTAATTGGGGCTCCCTTGAATTTATAGATTAGTTTGGGGAGAACTGCCCTCACCAAAGAAAAGCTTTCCATTTATTTAGAACTCAACATTTCTCTCAGCGACATTTTGTAGATTTCTAGAAGTTCTGTACATCCTTTGTTGGATCTATCTTTGTGTAGAACTTCCTTAGATTCTCTTAATAATGTACTGGGGATTTCTGGGTAGTTTCTGTACATCCTATGTTAGATTTTTTTTCCCCAGATAAATACTGTTTTTTTGTGAATTTCTGTGTGTGTGTGTGTGTGTGTGTGTGTGTGTGTGTGTGTTACTCACATGCAAATACAGTTGACCTTTGCATACTGATTATTTATGTATTCATTCATTCATTCATTCATTCATTTTTTGGAGAGGCAGAGAGCTTGAGCAGGGGAGAGGGGAAGATGGAGAGAGAGACAGAGAGAGAGAGAGAGAAAGAATCTCAAGTAGGCTCCACACTCAGCATGGAGCCTGACGCAGGGCTCAGTCCCATGACTCTGCAATCACCACCTGAGACAAAGTCAAGAATTGGACGCTCAACTGACTGAGCTACCCGGGCGTCCCTGCATACTTTTATATCGAGAAACTATACCAAATTCATTTGTGTATTATAATCGTTTATCTTTAAGTTCTTTTAGATTTATAAGTATATAAATGAGTTAATATTTTTCTTAATGGGTTTTGGCTGTGGCATTAGGCTACTCCAACATTATAAAAAAAGGTCGACTTTTTCTTATGGGTGCTTTTTATGGCTTTCTTTGCTAATATGTAGTACATCAATCTTGCCCTCTTTTCAAATGTTTTTTAGCAGTTTCAACGTATTTCTTTTTTTCTGCCTGAATTTGAGAATTATTTTGACAATGTAAAAAAACTCCCTTTGGAATTTTAATTGAGATCGCAATAGATCTTATTTAAGTATTATTGTCATTTTTATAACATTCACATTTCTATCCATGTACGTTTGCAGCACGTGTATGCATTTATTCATGTCTCCAGCTCATTCATCTTAATATGTCGTGCTTCAAGAAGGGGGGGAACAGTGACGCACAGGAGGGGGCACAGGACGATACGTATCAACGCTGGGGATGGGCTCCTGAGAGCTCATCATCCTGTCCTCTCTGGTCTTGTATTCCTTTGAAAACATCCATGAAAACTATAAAAAGAGTCTACCTACCTACCTACTCACCTGATCATTTGCGTCATATAGGTTCTGCATCTTTCTTTTAAAGTCCGTTCTTTGCGTTTATCGCAACTGTGACTGGAATTGCTCTCCGGATATATTTGATATTGTTGGTTTGCACTGTCTTTATAAACCATGAGCCGCAAAGCAGAGGTTGAATATAGCTCTCTGTTCATTGATTCGTATAAATGGAACACAAAATTCCTGAGTGCTTTTCAATAATTCATGCTTTTATAAACATGGAAATTCATTTCGATGTGTCTCCAGGAGGATGCTGCGAGCAAATGGACTAAGTCCCCTGAGGCTTCAAGGTGCGGCTCCATTGTCCCGGGGCTGAGGCACGAAGTGACGAGGCACGGCCGCCCTCCCCTCCGTGTGCCTTCCTGGGGGCTCCGGGGCTAGTTCGTGCTGGAACTTTGCTAGACACCGAGAGGTGGTGGACTAGAAGCCACTTGGAAGTCCCACCTCGAGGATGGCCAGGGGGCACCCAGTGGCGGTGCTGATGGCCCTTGGGTGGGCCCAGCTGTGGAGGCCAGTGGGGTGCAGGTGCAGCCAGGCATCTCTGAACGATGGGCGTTTCCCTGGAGGCCTCTGATGCCACCCATGGCCGCTGTCTCCAGAGACACAGAGCAGCCCTTACCTGCACCCGCATCTGCCACCTGCTGTGGGGTCTCAGGCAAGAATCTTACCTTTCAGATTCCCGGTTTTTCTTACATAAAATTTCTCTTCTAAAATCTGCTTTTAGAGCATGTGTGAGACTTTATGTGCCCAGGAGACTTGTACAGGATTTGTGTAGACTATGCAAGAAGGAGCGTTTCGTCTTCATCTGGTTTTGTCACCTAGCACCACGGAGACACTCTTTTGCCGGGAGGTTCAGAAGGGTGGTGACCGGGAGTCACAGAGCACCTGCTCGCTGGGCACCTCTGGGCATCTCGGTGTCTCTTCTCCTCTGTTGATTAGGCATGAGGTTGTAATAAAAGATCGTGTTCTTAATAAAAACATCGCTTTCCTTAATAAAAAATAGCACCCAAATGCTCTGAGTGTGGGGCGTTTTCAGAGTACCACGTGGCCCTAACTCTGCTGCTCTAGGGGGGACCTTCTCCTTGGATCCAGTGCCAAGGCTCACTTTCCTCATCACAGTGGCCCTTGGGGGAGATGCTGACCTCCCTGAATGCTGACCTGTGGGATGATCACGGTTGTTTCTTGATTTTCCCATTGCTCCCAGCCTCAGAGATGGGACCAGATTGGAATGCTGGTTACGTCCTCTTGGCTAGGAACACACACACGCACACACACACACGCACACGCACACACGCACACACAACTGCAAATTGGGATCGTCTGGCCCTGCAGGCTGTTTCCTGGAGGCAACGATCTTGCTAGGGTCTCTTACTGTCACAGCTCTGGGCAACCGCTCCATGAGAGAAGACCACCAATACCGTCCCTGTCACACGAGCCCCTCCAGACACCCAGACCCCCGACTCTCCGAGGAGCTGAGCCCACTCCTCACACTAGGCTGGCCCTCAGACCTCAGGAGAGGCCTCCTCCGGGAGTGTCCAGCGAGGACAGCATATCACAGCCAACATCGTGACCCCAGTACACATGCGTGCGTGCCCGGGGCTCCCTTCCATGTTGTACGTCCTTCAGGGTCTGCCTCTTGGGTCCCCGCTGGTGGGGCTCCCTGGAGCCAGGGCTCCTCTGGTCCTTGTTAATGACCACACCCCAACCCAATGAGGAGAGAGCCCCCTGATATGACCAACCCCGTGCCTCTGCCAAAGGGCCCCCAATCTTCCCTGACTGCAGGGGCACAAATAGGATGACGTCCACGCGTTTCTGGTGTGAACACTTCCCACTTCAGCCAAACTCCCTCATGGGCTCTCTGTCCGTGTTTTGGTTCTGTCTCTTGTTAACCGGATACCCACAGGTTTGTGGCAGTGAAAAACAAAGTCATTTTGTTTTACAGGCGAGAAAGTCCGGGCTACGGCTCCTTGCCCCAAACCACAGAGAGAAAAGTTTGACACAAAATGAGAGGTAAAACAGAATGATCTCACCGCCACCAGACGCCTTGTGGCTCTAAACCAGGTGGGAGCTTCTAGAGCCGCTCTTGTCGCTCGACCCGGCCATTTCCACGCCCTCCCGGGCAGGCTTGGCCCAGGAGTACCACGGCGGCGTGAGGCCGCCGCATGGGCGGGCAGGTTGATCAGGTCGTGGTGGAACCCGCTGAGGGCTGGTCTCCTGCCTGTGGCTCCAGGCCCAGTGGCTGGTCCTCCTGCAGCAGGAGAGGAGATGGGGTTTGCCTCTCGGAGGCCGGCCCGGCCTTGGGTTGACTCAGCTGTGGCCCCGATGGGGCGCCTGGGCGGCTGGCCAGGCTTTACTGCTCTGCCCCTGCCCTGTGCTCTGTTCCCGGCCCTTTGCTTGCTGGCGTCCACTCCTTCCAACCTCCTGCTTCCCCAGGCTTGCAGGGGCGCCCTTGAGTGGCTCCTGCACCCCATTTCCAGACTGCGTGTCATGAGGAGAGCACAGGTGGCTTCAGGAGGGGCCCTCTTCTTCTCTTTGGGCGGGATGGGCCATCCCGAGGACGCGGCCTTGGAACCACGGGGGCACCAGACGGGTGCTGAGGGCCAGGTGGTTGGGAAGGGGCAGGGAGAGGCCTGGTGGGGCTGGCAGTCAGCAGGGTGGCTCTGTCACGCAGAGACATGTCCCTAACGTGGCGGCATCCCAGTGGAAGCCGCCTGGGCAGCTGCTCCCCCAGCCAACGGAGCCCAGGAGACTGCCCTGTCCCCCCTGGCTTTCCAGATGGCGTGCTACAGAAGCAGGGAGGGTGGGGAGGGTCCCCGCAGGGGTGAGACCTGGCGAGATGGGGCCTTTAGGGGACACTGGACACGAGCAGAGGTGAGAACGCGCACGTCAGCGTCTAAACTCTCTCTTCTCCGGGCTCTGGATCTTCCCTCACTTTCAGACCATTTTTATTGAGGTGACACATGACGCCATCAAATATGTTCAGCTGTGCATACAGCCTGACACATTTTTACACACTTTGCCCCCCCGCGGGGCCCCCGTCAGGTCCAAATTCAGAATATTTATGGTGCCTCAAATAGATCTCCCATTCTGCACTTTTCCCAACAAATTTCTAAATTTTTCTTACTGAGATGTAAAATCTTCTTGGCAACGTGTCGACGTCTATGCTTCCCCGTAGCAATTCAGAATCAAATGTTTAAGGTACATGACGCTTCTAGGATGTGAGTTGGGTTTTGGAGATACTGACCCCTCGCCCGTCACGACGGCCGCCGATGTCTCTCTGCGTCTGTCATTTCAACTCTGCTAACTCTGGAAGTTTAAATCGTGTGTGGGGCCAGACTGTCGGTGTGTTCCTTCACGAATTCTGGATTTCATATTCTGATTGTTAAGACCTTCATGACCCCGGGGTCATAAACGTGTATTTCCTGGGGTGCCTGCGTGGCTCAGTCAATCGTCTTGACTCTTGATTTCCACTCAGGTCATGATCTCACAGGTCATGAGATCAAGCCCCATGTCGGGCTCTGCGCTGACAGCTTGGAGCCTGCGTGGGATTCTCTCTCCCTCTCTGCCATGTGTACACATGCTCTCTCTCTCTCTCTCTCCCCCCCCCCCAGAATAAATAAACTTCAAAACTGTATTTCCCTATATGTTCTTCTATTTCATACTTAAAAACATTTGGATATTTTATTCGACAGGAATCCATGTTTGAGTATGACGTGAATAGAAAGAAGAATCTGGTTTTCAGATGGGAAGCAGGTTTTTCCGACCCTATTCAATGAATAGTTTCCATACTGAACTGAAATAAACCCACATTAGACATAATATTATAATAGTAAATTCTGGAGTACATATCGGGTGTCTGTCTGCCCCATTGATCCACCTGTGCGTTTCTGTGCCAACATCGAATTGTCCTGATTAATATTGCTCTACAGTTTGATTTACTGACAATAGGGAAAGTCTCCCGTGACAGGTCTTAATTTTCATAAGTTTCTTGGCAATTTTTACATATTTATGAACACTTCCAGTAGAATGGTAGAATCAACGTTTCAAATAAAAAAAATTCCTTTACAATGTTCATTTGAGCTGGGTTGAATTTAATAGTTAGTCTGGGAGATTTCACATCTTTACCTAGCACATCTTACATCCGGAAACAGGACATACCTTTGTTTAAACGGGCCCGTACGTCCTCCAGGAGTGTTTCATAATTTTCGTGACGTAGACTCGGCACGTTTCTTGTTGAATATGCTGCCAGATGTATTATGGCTTTTCTTCCAAATTTGAGCACAGTTTCTCTTCTGGGACATTCTGTATTTGTTGGTGGGGTGCTCCAGCCCCTTGTGCATCCCGGAGCCCTTGGTCAGGGGCACACTGGCCTGCATGGCACCTTCGTGTCGGGCTGGCCGATGGCGCTGGCCCTGGGGGTCGCAGTGGCTAATGCGGGACGCGGTCGTGAGAGGCACCCTTGCTGCTGGGGACACAGGTGTGGGCAGGATTGGTCTCTCCCGAGGCCCCTCTCTTTGGCGCGTGGATGGCCACCTTCTCCCTGTGTCCTCACGTGGTCGTCCCTCTGTGTCTGTGTTCTAATCTCTTACAAGGATACCAGGCGTACTGGGTCAGGGCCACACACACGACCTCATTTAGCATTTACCTCACCTCCTTACAGGTCCTCTCTGAGGTCTCGGGCTATAGCTGCAGCGTATGAATTTGGGGGGGACCAGTTCAGCCCATTTTAAGCTTTGAAGGCTTCTCTGAGACTCCCTTGAATTGTCCACATGTAAATAATACCATCTGCAAATAAAGGTAACTTTATTTCCCCTTTTCCGACATCCTGCTAAGAAAAATTGTTGTTAAAAACCTTGTAAATAAAGCAGAAGCGTGGCTTACCGTCCCTTTAATGTCTTTCTTGAGCACTGAGGGGCCCACCTGAAGGTTATTCGATTCCTTAGGGGGATGAGTCTGTATTTGACACATTATTTACGGCGCAGTGCCCAGACTGTGAAATTTCACGTGAACCTGTAGATTTTTGTCGCTGGGGATGCAAAAGACTCCCGGCACCTAGGAAAGGGAGCCTCGAGCCTTATGGCGCCATTGCCCTGCAGGGTATCGCTGACCTGGCAACTTCTATCAACATTCTTTGTCCGCTGCTTGTAAATACCCGTTTCCCACAATGCTCTCTGCACCAGCTCGGCCATCTTGGTGGTTCCCTCATGAACGAGCTGAATAAATCTTTGACATGTTTATTTGTCGGAGAGTCTGTCCTTAAATCACACTCGGACAGATCATACACGCATGCTGTGTTTCAGGCTGACCCGAGGAGCTTCGATTTGTGTCTGAAATCACGGCCTTGTTGTCTCCGAAATAATTTCTGTTACGACAGCCCACGGCAGCCTACTTACTATACGTGATCCTCGCGCTGAGTACTTTCCGCAGACGAGAGCAGCACACTTTTGCCCAGCGAGTGTGTGTTTGTCCATCCACGGTAGCGGGCTGCATGCCACGGCGGGCTGCCTTCTGAGCTGAGCACATTCAGCTGATGCGGTTCATTCACTTCACGGCTCTGGGCCCTCCTTCTGCCACCTAGTGTTTTTCGTGGCCCGTGTTCTTGACCTGTGCTGGCCGGTGATGGGTGTGCAGGTGATGGTGTTAGATTCAGTGCAGAGAAACAGGGTCATGTGCTGCCAGTGAAAATGCAGATTTCAAGGAGATTCTGCAGCATTTAAGGAGAAGCTGGGAGGTCCGGGGGTGGGGACAAACAGGCAAGGAGGAGGTGGTGGGCAGAAGGCCTCAGAGTCACCGGGCACCGAGTGTGTCTGGAGTCCCGGCCTAAAGCACCACGTCCGCTGCTGGTTTCTGAGAGCTGCTCGTCGAAGGGTGAGTATCTGCATGGAATTTCCTTGCTGTGTTTTGCCTCCCTTTGCTCTTGTGGTCTCTCCAGTGACAAGGACAGACCGTCTTTTCAAGGGCTGTCTTTCTATCCTCCCCTTCTCCAGGGCCCAGGCAGGGCTTGATCTGTCCCCGCAGAGAATGACAGACCCTGTGGGGAGGCAGCAGATTTCCCTGAGTGCCTTGACCTAGGTTGGGGGGCCTGTGACCAGTGGAGAGGGGACAGAGCCACACGCTGGCACCTGTTCTCGTCAACTGTCTTCCCAGGCTGCCCCCCAAAAAATGCTGATGCGTCAGGGCCAAGTGCCCAGGTGGGGAAAGGTCAGCCCAGGACTATGATGTCACCTGTCACCTTCCAGAAAGAGCCTCCAGGCCCGGCTCCTGCCTTAACGGCCGCATCGCTTCCTTCTTGCGGCTGCACCCCCAGTTCCATAGCCCCTTTCTCTGTCCTTTTTGCCTCCAAGGGACCATCTTTCCTCCCTCATTTTGTGCTCCTGGCCCCCTTCCGACAGAGCTCCGAGTGCCCACAGATGGTGTCTCTTTGGCCACCGCTCAGCCGGCACGGTGATCACAGGGACTCCTGATGGGTCAAGGGCACTGCCACGTCTCTGGGTGCGGGGCTGAGCCAGCCTCCAGCCTGGGCCCTGCTGCCCAAGGTCTGTCCCGAAGCCCCTCCCTGTTTCCTCAGAAACACCTCACCGGTCCCTCTCCTGCTTCTCCCAGCAGATCATTGGCGTCTAAGTGTCCCTGTCACCCTGCCCAGGCACATGTCTAACTGGAGTTACACATCATTTAGGTTTAAGGTCTTCTCCCTTGTGCGTTTCCTCTGCTTGACGTTGGCCCCTGTCCTCCTACGCGTTTGCCTTCCGGTGACACGTTTCACCAAACATCTGCTGGTCATCTGGAGGGTGTTTGCCAGTTCTCCCAAGGACCCGGGTGTGCTTCTTCTGCAGACAGAGCAGGAGGGGACAGAGGGAGAGCACGGGGACACAAGAAACATGGGGAGAGAGCTTTCCCATATATATGTATATATATATATATATATATATATATATATATATATATATATATTTTAATCTTTGCAATTGTTTTTTTGGAATTCTTCATTCATTTATTCTTTCAGCAAATATTCACCGAACACAGATCAGATTCCAGGCTCTGCCAGACTCTGTGCAGACATTGGTGAGTGGCCACGTTCCTGCCCCCACAGAGTTTGCCTATAAAAGGAGAGAGAAATAGACACGAGTTACTTTTCTGTTCCTGCTACAACGAATCGCCACAAACATGCTGGCTTAAACAGCACACGTTTAATGATGGCACAGTTCTGGAGGTCAGCCTCGCGGGGCTGGCACCCTGGAGCTGGTGGGGCTGGTTCCCTCTGGAGGTGGTGGGGAGAAGCTGTTTCCTGCCTTTTCCAGCTTCTAGAGGCCTGAGGTCCCTCCTCTGTCTGTAAAGCCCGCAGCTCAACAATCCCCTGACTCTGCTTCCACAGCCACATTTCCCCAGACTCTGCCCTTGTGCCCCCTTTTCCTCTCTAGGGAGGCTGTGTTTACCCTGGGCCCACCCGGATGCTCCAGGACAGTCCCTCTGTTTTAAGGCCAAGGATTAAGGATTCAGCGAATCCTCCTTTGCTTCGTAACCAAATGCAATTACAGGGGCTGGGGAAGAGGATGTGGACATCTCCAAAGGGCCGTTATACTGCTCGCCACGCAAACAGACAGAACATAGCGTCACTGGCATAGGTGTCGTGAATACGATGAACCACTGCATGATGGAAAGCCACAGACAGGACAGCCGGGGAAGGGACACTGTGACACTTCAGGTAGGCTGTAGAGGAGGCAGTTAGGCAAGAAAAAGAAATAAAAGCCATCCAAATTGGAGAGGGGGAGGTAAAACTATCTCTGTTTGCAGGTGATATGATCTTATATGTAGAAAACCTGTAAGACTCATCAGAACACCTGTTACAACTAACAAATGAACCCATTAAAGTTGCAGGATACAAAATCAAAACGCAAGAATCTGCTGTTTCTGTCTGCCAACAACGAACCATCTGAAAAGGAAATAAAGAATCCCATTTTCAATAGCAACAGAAAGAATAACATATTTAGAAACAAACTTAACTGAAAAGGTGAAACTCATACACTGAAACTACAAAACATCGGTGACAGAAAAGATGCAAAGGAATGGAAGCACGTCTCATGTTTGTGGGTTGGAAACCTTGGCGTTGTTAGAATGCGGTCTTATAGAGTCAGTCCAACCCCTTTCCAAACCCCAACAGCATTTCATAGGAAATAGAAATAGAAAATTTCCAAAATTCATGCGGAAACACAAAAGAATACGAGTGTATTCTTGAGAAAGAAGAACAAAGCTGGAGGCATCACGCTTTCTGATTTCAAAATCCATTACAAATCTATCGTAATGAAAACAGCATGAAACTAGCATAAACTCACACATAGAGAGCAATGCAATGGAACAGAATCCGGAAATACATCCACGCACACGTGGTCACCTGGTCTTTGATAAGGGTGCCAGGAATACACAGTTGAGAAAGGACAGTGCTCAACAAACGGTGTTGGGAAAACAGGACAGCCACATGCTAAAGAAGGAAGTTGGAGCCCTACCTCACACCATACACAAAAATCAACTCAAAATGAATTAAAGACTTAAATGTAAGGCTTGCAGCTGTAAAAATCCTAGAAACAGTTTTCATTCTTCAGTCTGAGGGTGGTGGACTTGGCCTGGTCAACAGGGCTGGGAAAGCTTTGCTGAGGACACGTATGTGGGTGTGTGGTTAGTTAGGTGAAGGTGTGAGGTCAGGTGGCAGCGGGGCTGGCAAAGTCAGAGATGTGTAGAAGCTTCTAGAAGGCAGGGAAGAGAGGGGACACAGGTTGGAATGGAGGGTGGGGAGTCTGGCATGAAAGGAGGCTGGAGGCTCCTTGGAGCCTGTGGACAGGTCAAGTGAGCTCCTGTTCCTCATTTGAAGAGTGGTGGGAAAGGTTTTCCAGGGGAGAAGCTGACATCGTGAACTTGGGTTTTGAGATCAAGCGGGCTGCAGTGTGGAGAACAGACGGCAGCAGGCAGGTGAGGCAGAGGCCACTGCAGATGTCACGGGAGAGGAGGTGGGCGCTTGTGCTAAGGAGTTGGAGGTAGACAGGGAGAAATAGCTACAAAGGAGAAAGAAAAATCAGGAACCATAAGGAACGTGGATTAGTGTTGGATTAGATATGGGGTGATGGCGGTGGTAGTGGTGATAACGGGCATGGTGGTGGTGATGGCGGTGATGATGATGATGGTGATGGCAACGGTGGTGGTGATGGTGGCTGAAGAGGCAGCGTGTGTGTGTGTGTGTGTGTGTGTGTGTGTGGTACATATGTGTAGAATGACTTCTAAGACCCTGGACTGCAGCACTGAGCACACGGGAGAGGCTTACACACAGGCGGGGACCCTAGCAGGGAACACCTGTGGGAGGTGCGTGGGTTTGGGCTCATCACGCGTGAGCTGTCTTGACAACATCCACGTGCGGATACCCCAGGCTGGGGGGTAGCAGGGTCTGGAACTCAAAGGGGAAGCCTGCACTAAATGTATAAATCTGTGCATCCCACACGTAGAGGTGGTGACTGAAGGCTCAGAGACAGACGAACTCGCTCGGCACGAGAGAGGAGATGGCCCACGGCTGGCCGTTGAAGAGCTACTGCATTGGCCACCACGTGGAGGAGGAGAGCTTCGTCGGGGGTGGGGGTGGAGGGGCGGCCGGAGAGAAGGGCACTTGGTTGGGGCGTGGCCCTGGCAGAGAAGGGAGCGGGGTGATTCCAGAAGGAGGGCATAGGTCCCAGGGCTCCAGGTGAGACCCGGGAGTGTCTTTGGAAGCGGCTGGCTGGGAAGGCCAGAAGAGCAGCCTTGGGAGGGTGGAGGGAGAAAGAGGAGGCATGGCAGAAGCTCACGGGAGCACTCTTTCTCGAAGACGGTGAGGGGAAGAGAGAGCATGCCGGGTGCCTGGTGGGGAGCGTTGGGTGAAAGTTGGCTGTCACTCAGAAGCCCCAGGCAGGTGCACCGTTTCCAAGGTGACAGCTCGCGGGCAGACGAGACTGGTGGGGTCACCACTTCCTGAGGCAACCGTGCCCTTGCCAGACAGCTCAGGGCGCAGCGAACCCCACCTTCCCGTAGCTCCTGCCGAGGGCCGCTCTCCGCCAAGGCCACACGCGTGCACTCACTTCCCCTCTCAGATGAGGATGCGGGGTCCTCTCAGCCACCCTCCACAGTGTTCTGTTTCTTCCCTTCTCTTTAAAAAAAAATTTTTTTTTTGCACTTAAAATTTTCAGAGGATCGCTTTTTCCTGATAGAAATTTAGGCTACCCACCTCCTTCAAGCAGAAGTTCCCATAATGACGCCGTTCTCCGTGTGGGGGCTGCACATGCGTGATGTTTGATTCATTGATCTCAATTATCCTGGTTCTGAACAAGTTGCTGACCTTTGGCATATTCAAGGTAATCGGTAGTCAACGCAAATAGCAAATTTCCACAGTTAACTGCATTTCTAGAACACTTCTCTGAGAAGACCCACATAGTGTTTTGTGTGCACAAAAACAGAGGCCCAGAAAAGCTGGGTGAGCAGGTCGGACCCATCTGACGGAAGGAGAGGGCGCCCAGGCATCTATCAGAGCTCAGGCTAGATGTGCTGGGTTCTTAACCACCCGGGGGTTGGCGAGACTGGAGACAGTCGGGCACAACGTCAGGCGCGCTGTGTTCCGGGGTAACGTCCACGCAGCTGGGAGTACTGCACGGGTCTCTCTAACAGCCTCGAGCCCCGAGGTCCACATTCCTGCGGCTCTGGTCTGCAGTTCCCTGGGGTTTCTGAATCTGGCAGGTGACTCCAGGAAAGCAGGGGGGCCCTGACACAGGGCTCGCTGCTGTTTTCTGGGGGCCTTGCTTGCACCCCACACGAGACACATTCCAAATGCTCACGGAAAATCGTTGGCTGAATACACTCATGCCTATTTCCTACAGTAGACGGACTATATTTCTAGAACCGTCTGCTCGGAACAAACGGTTAGGGTCCCAGTGACCCCTAACCAACGCGCCAAGAATTCCTTTGCATGTCCCCGGCTCTGATCGTCGGGACTGGATCAGATGAGTGCCCTGTAAGACAATCCTAACGCCCTTGACGCTTTCTACCGGCATATCAAGGTCACAGATTCATTTAAAGAATCCCAAAGGGCATTTGACCTCAATTTTTATAATTTCCTCACTGAAATTCCAGAGAACCTTTCTAGCTGTTCCCCATGATCTGCGGGTTGCTCGGGAAAGTTAGAGTTTAAATGGCAATTCTCTTTAGAATTTAATATCTGTTCCCAAACATTCTGGGTTTAATTGCTAACCGATTCTTAGAAAATTGAATCGCTGTATGACATTGTCTCCACGCACCAGCGCCTGGGAAAAGCTGGCAGAGACCCACCGCAGGTACCGTGCGCGCATCACGCTGCGAGGGCATCATTGGAAAAGTTTCAGCTCTGAAGTTTCCTTTTTCTTCTTTGTTGTTCCTTTTACCGTTTACGTCCAAGAGCTCTGAACTGGGGCTTCGGTCTCCCGACCTCTCCCCACCTGCCTTCCTGGTTTTTTTACTCACCTCTTCCAAGGTGTGAAGGAGCACACAGGAAATACGAGTGAGGCTGGAGTCCTTGAAAGAGCAGGGAAGTCCCGGCCCCAGCCCCCCTCCAGTTCCGCTCCTCCCCTGGGGACGCCCGCGGCCCGGGAGGAGTCGCCTCCGGGCCCGGGCTCCAGGTCCTGCCGCAGAGAAGGGGGTGCTCGGAGGACCGGTGGCAATTCCGATCTGGGCGTCTGCCTGTTGAACCATTGCCTCCAGAAGGAAAATGCCTGCGGATGGCAGACCGCGAGGCAAGAAGCAACACAGCAGAACGGACCGGGGCTTGTCACCCAGGTAACGGCAGGCACGGCCGACGGGCTGGTTTCCTTCCTAAGAACAAATACCGCGTTGCCCCATTGCGCTCAACACTTCTGATGGCCGTCCCCGCGGTGGCGGCCCCACGCTGCGGTGTGGGGCGTTGGGAAACTGCTGAGAGTCTCCACACCTCCTTGCAGTGTGGCCTGTGGCCGCTGCCATCAAGAGGCGGGGCTGACGCCCAGCCCCTGAATCGGGGCTTGCGGGGGCCCATGGGGTGCAGGGCACATGGGGCGTGCCGGTGAGGAGCAGAGGCGCGGGGCCTAACGGCCGCCCTGTCCGCATACCTCTGCCTCCACGAACCTTCCGGAGGGTGAGAGAGCACCGGACGGGTGACCCCACCCGTGACAGCCAACCACCAGCAGACTCCGGCCGCGCTCAGTGGGAGCCCAGTAGTGGCGAGAGGACTCAGCCCAAAGCGCAGAGCCGTCCTGTCCCCGTGTGCCCGCAGACGCGTCGGGAAGGATGAAAAGCTCAGGCTCCAGGGTGGCTCAGTCGGTTGAGTGTCTGAGTCTTAATTTCAGCTCAGGTCACGATCTTGCAGTCCATGCGTTCAAGCCCCGTGTCGTGCCCTGTGCTGACAGTGCGGCGCCTGCTTCAGATTTTCTCTTTGCCCCTTTCTCTGTCCCTCTTGCTCTCTCTCTCTCTCTCTGTCTCCCAAAGTAAATAAATAAACATTTTTTAAAAAAGAAAAAAGAAGAACTGATGAAAAGCTGCTGTTTACACCACGGGGCTTGGGGATGTTTCTCATGAGGCAGTAGCTAACTGATACACCTAGTGTGCCACACGGGGCTCTCCATGACCTGGCTCTGGCTTCCATTTTTTTCCCCAGGCCAAACCTTTCCCCGCTCTCCTCTCTGCGGAATAAGCCCCTGCACCTCGAACATGTCGGACACCCCAGCACTCTGTCTGGCGTCCCCGCTGCATCGTCGAGCTGCCCCCAGGCTCTCAAGCGTCCCTTCCTACTCGGTCCACTTTGCAAACGCTTCCACCTGAAGAGCCTCCCTTTCTGTCCAGGAAAAACGGGCTAATCCCTTGGGTTGTTGTTTCCTCCACCAAACAAATACCGAAACTCCTTTAGACTTCTTTCCCGTTTCTTAATTTTCAATTTTATCTTTCTTTTCTCGACTGTGAGCCTCTCGAGGGCAAGAACTAACTGTACTCACGTTAGGATCCAGTGACCGAGTCGGACATACAGCAGGAGCTCAATGCTCGCAGGGCCGTCGGGACTCCTGGCAGCGGTGGTAGTGGTGCTCGGTCCTCTTACGGCTGTGGTTTTCGGGGGCCTCCTCTCACTTCTGGGGGAACCTGTCACTTCCAGCCGCGGGTGGCTGGTGCGGTGGAAGGATGCCAAGCGGGAACAGACGCCAGGACTCTCCTCGGGCTCTGAGCTTTCTCCGCCTATCGCTTCGCTTTTCCGGACCTCAGTTTGCTCAGCGGTAGCATGGGTCACCCTGCACCCACCTTGCGTGTTCTCTGCCCACAGCTTCACTGCAGCCGGTTGCCGTCGGTCACCGGCGCACAGGTGTAACCCGGCGGGACCTCACATCACTTCTGTGCGCAGTTCAGTGGCACTGAGCACATTCACACTGCTGTGCAACGTGGCGCCCTCCGTCTGGAGAACTTTCTCATCTTCCCCGACGGAAACTCTGTCCCCGTGAGACACTGGCTCCCCACCCCCTCCCCCGCCGCTGGTGCCCACCCTTCTGCTCCCTGTCCCCATGACTCTGATGAGTCTAGGGACCTCACGTGAGTGGAATCATACGGTATGTGTCCTTTTATACCCGGCTTAGTCACGGAGCACGTCACCAAGGTCCATCCCCGTTGTAACATGTCAGAATGCCCTTCCTTTTTAAGGCTGAACCTTATCTCTTATTCAGACAGACCACATTTTCTTATCCGTTCCTCCATCGAGGGGCGCTGGATTGTTTCCACATTTTAGCTATTGTGAATAGTGTTGCTCTGAACACGGGTGTGCAAATATCTCTTCAGTACACTGCTTTCTTTTTTTTTTTGGATATATACTCAGGAGTGGAGTAGGATCATATGCAAAATCTGTTTACTTTTGAGAGAGAGAAAGAGAGAGACAGAATCAGAAGAAGGCTCCAGGCTCTGAGCCATCAGCACAGAGCCCAACGCGGGCCTTGAACTCATCAACCGCGAGATCATGACCTGAGCTGAAGTCAGAAGCTCAAGCGACTGAGCCACCCAGGAGCCCCCATTCCTGCATATTTTTCACGCAGAAATAATTACATATGTTTCAGCTACTAAGCCCCGATCCCTTGAGATTATGGTGTTTGCCGTCTGATATTACAAATGGAGTTGGTGGGAATCATTTCTGAACTCTTCCTTTCAGGGAAGAGAAGCCCATGAAAAGGAAGTGAATTTGTGAATGTGTAATGAGAGAAAACACGGCCTTCTCTTTATAAGACTTAACCTTTTTAAAATCGAATTAATTTTTCATAAGTGATAATTCACTAGGAACGAAATTCCAAAGTGGAAAAAGGGATAGGAGGGAAAGATGTATCTTTCTCCCAGCCCTGCCCTCATCCGTCTGGAAGTTTCCCTTTCCAGAGGCATCAGAACTCCGTGTCCCAGGCACATCTACGCACACACAATCCCAGACGTACACACTCTCTCTTCTTTCGTTTTCTTAGATAACACAGAGGGCTCCCTGTTACATACACGACTCCACACCCTGACGGCGAGCTTTGAAGATTTGTTTATATCAGTTCCGAAAGAGCTGTCACAGTCTTTGTAAAAGCGCTCCATTATTTAGAAGTCATTTTAAAGAAAATTTATCCTTTAAATACCGTGTTTCCGATTTAAATGAGGACCCAGGCTCTAGTCGCCTGAAGCCTCTGGGAAGGAATTGAATGTCTCAGAAACAGCTGCTGGGAAGGCCTTTCTAGGGAAAATTGCCTTGAAATGCAGTTGTTTTTTTTTTAAGGCATTTTATTAAAATCTAATTGAGTACAGAAAAGGGCACACGCTGTAAGTATATAGCCCCTGAACCTTTACAGGCCGGACACACTGGGTAAGAGTGTCCACACAGAGAATGGGGCAGGCTCAGTAGCCCAAAGCGAGGTATGTTTTTAGGCCAAAGGGGTTTCTCTGCCCCGGCTTGTGTTTCAAAAATCTGAAATTTCAACCGAAGCAGCTCGTTTGGTTCCCGGGGTATTTGGGGACCCGTGTGTGAGTCGCTGGATGGGCTCTGACCCCTGACCCCAGTTGTGTGGCTCCGGGACCCTAGGGCAGGATGGGGTGTGGGCAGGAGACAGGACCCGGTGTCTGTGACCCCGTGTGCCCCCCCCGCCCCCCCCCTGCTGAGAGCTGCTCCCCCCCGCCCCCCCGAGGGAGAGTGTGGTCCCAGGCTGCAGAACTCACTAGCTCTGTGATCTCAAGAAGCTTACGTACCTGCTCTGGACCTCTGTATCTCAGCGGTGAGATGGGGCGGCTGGATGACAGAGTCACGTTGCAGAGCTGGGGACGCACTGTGGTGTCACCTGCAGACTGTCCCATTATTGTTGTGGCTGGGGGGCCTCAACCGACAGTGCTCACAGCGGTGAGAAAAGGGGTCTTCCCACAGAGACAGAGGGGGGCAGTGGACGTGTGGGGCAGCTGGGGGGCGGGGCCTGGCTGGCTGAGAGCAGAGGCGAGGGCCGGGGCCCACATGTGTGGCATCCGGGACATCAGAGACCCTCCTGATGACATGCTCCTTAGGGCAATCCGGGAGGAGCGGACGCCCCAAAGTATTCCGGACCGCTGTCTCCTCCCCCGTCCCTGCAAGGCGTGCCAGGAGCAGGTGGGGGTCACTATGGGACAGGTCTGCTGGGACGGGGTCTCGGACCCCTCCACTGGGCCCAGACCTTCAGCTCATCCACATCCTCCTTATCTCCAGCCTGCGCCCATCCTGCCAGCACCCACCCTCCACTCCGTCTCACCCCGGCTGAGGGACAGTGAAGCCCCGGCCGCTGCCCACCCGCCCTCTTCCCTGCAGACCCAGGGGAGCCGTCTGTAGCTCTTATCTCCCGGGAAGTGGGGGCCGTGCATTCCCCAGAGGCTGGTGAAGAAACATCAAAGCGCCCTTTGTGGTCTGGTCAACATCTGGCTGTGCGGCTACAAGTTGCAAAACAGACTGGGGGCTCGGCTGGGACGGTGCTGGGGCTTCTGCGCTGCCCCGAGAGAGGGCTGCCTGGTGGGGAGAGGCCCTGCGAGCCCTCCTGCAGGCTCAGTGCTGGGGCCGGTGGGGGCGGGGCCCGGGGCGGAGACAAATGATGGAGAAGGGGGCGTGGTCAGACCTCACCCTCAGAGTGGAGGAGAAGGGAGGGTGCCAGGGCCCCGTCCCGGACACCAGGCTGTGGGGGGCAGGACAGATGTCCGGTGGGCCAGCCCTTCCCAAGTTCCTTGGGGGTGGGGGTGGGGGGGACAGGAGAGGAGGAAGGGTGCAATGATTCTTGTCGGGGACTCTCTCCCACCCCCTTCGGAGGCTGTGTGTTCAGACGACTGTGTGCACACATTGTTGCCATCACTGCGGGTGACTCCCAGTGTTGGGGGGCGTTGTGCCGTCAGCAGGGGCCCCCAAGAGGCCGGTGTGCTGGCCGGCAGGGTGGTCCCTTGCTGAAGGGACGCTCGGGTGTCTCGGGGTTGTGTGGTCCCGGAGCGCGAAGCAAAGGTCCCTGAGGGTCTCCACAGACCCTCCCGCCTTCCTGGGCGTTTCCACGGGGCGGTTCGCAGCGCGCTTCTGGATCTGAGCCCCGGCCCAGAGTGGGTCTCAGTTTCCGGGAAGGACGAACGAACGTGGGCGCGGGGCGTGCGGGGGCTCACGCTGTGGGACACACTCTCCACTCCGCGGTGCCGCTCACTCACCCCAGTGGGTGGAGGGTCCCCCCGATCGCTGCGCGGTTCCGCGGGCAGACCGAGGGGTAGAGAACCTAGACTACCGCTGGATCACAGCCTCAGCCAGGGGAAATAGTGACCCTTGTCTCCACTGGCCCCAGATCTACGTCGATGCTCCCCAGTGACCCTGTCTCCAGGATGCCTCCCCAAGGCCCCATCGAGGAGGGAAACTGGTATTAGTGTCCCCCGTCATCTCTGTGACGAGAGGGAAGAAGGCACAGGTGAGGAGGGGCTTTGCTGGGTGAGATGTGCAGCCTCGACCTCTGGATTTAGAAAACATGGCACAGGTTGACGGCTTGCAAGGTTTCTGTTGGGTGAGGCTTGGCCTGCTGTGGCCGGGGCAGGAGGCTTTCACTGAGCCCGAGGTATGCTTTGACTTTGATGACTTTGATGACTGCGATTCACCTACAGGTGAGGGTCAGCCAAGAAGGGTGAGGCCCACACACTAGGTACCACCAGAGACATGTCCGCCTCTGCAGTGGGAGGTCTGCTGTACTGGGCTGTAAGCACAGCCAGGTGTGAGCCTCAGTGAGCGGTCCTGGCCTCCCCAGCCCTGGCCTCCCCAGCCCTGGCCTCCCCAGCCCTGGCCTCCCTAGTCCTGGCCTCCCCAGCCCTGACCTCCCTAGTCCTGGCCCCCCAGCCCTGGCCTCCCTAGTCCTGGCCTCCCCAGCCCTGGCCTCCCCAGCCCTGGCCTCCCTAGTCCTGGCCTCCCCAGCCCTGGCCTCCCCAGCCCTGGCCTCCCCAACCCTGGCCTCCCCAACCCTGGCCTCCCCAGCCCTGGCCTCCCCAGCCCTGGCCTCCGCAGTCCCGCAGGCTGACTTACCCGCAGGGGCCCCTTTCCTAGGGATGTGCAGCAAAGCTTCATCTGAGGGGACAGGAGGCTTCTGGGGCCTCTGAGCCCTTCCTTATATGGAGGAAGAACTATTTGCTGCTTTTACTAAACGTTTGTTTCTCTTTTAGGTCGGTGGGCAGAGCATTTTGGCCTCGAGGGAGCCAAGGTCCTCAGAGAAGCAGGACAGTGCAGGGCGTGGGCGGTGAGACCCAGGGCTGCCGGGGCTGCGTGGGGCCGGCGCGCCCACGGCCTGGAGGGAACCACGGAGAACGTGGCTGTCGAGCGTGGGGTTTGTCCCTTGGCTGCGCAGGTAGAAGGTCACTTCCCTCTGGACTTGTTAACTGTACGAGGTCTGCCCGAGGTCCGGGTCCACAGATGGCACAGGTGGGAGGAGTGGCCTCGTCCGTAGAAGGTGTGGACTCTCACGAACACAGACAGAGGGGAGTCCGGGCCCTCGTCGTGGGGGACGGCGTGGGCCTGCACTTCCGCCGTGAGACGTGCGGTTAGATCCCTGACAATGAAACACACTTTTTAAACACGGCTGGGGTTGCACTAAAGTAAGTGAGCGTCTAAATGGGGGGAAACACAAGCCGTGAGCTGAGACAGGAAAGGTGGACGCCACGACTGCGGGAACGGATGCCCGGGGGACGTGTCCACGGAAGAAGCCCGCGCGGCACCCCTGGGAGACAGGCCCGTGGCTCGGGGCCCGCGGGTCCCCACGGAGTCCCTTCATCGGCACCCGCACACATCCTTCCAGGCCAGGAAGTGCGCCAAGACATGACTTACACTGAGCTGGAGGCTGCAGGGGAGGAAGGAAAGCAAACAGAAAACCTGATAATTTGTACCGGCAGGGGTTCGAGAGATTGGCCTGATCAGAGAGAGGATGTAAAATAGTGTGTGTCGAATGCCTTAAAAAGAAAACACAGTTAAAGAAAGAGAAAGCAACGAGATGATCAGAGACCATTAGGTAGGTTTGGAAAAGAACCCGATGGGGCGCTGCCTGCGGCCACGGGTCCCGGGACCAGTTCCAAGGCCCAGTTCTGCCTCTGCGGCCCAGGGCGCTCCCGCCTCTGTTCCCTGGGACCTGGGCGTCTGGAGATCCCCATGGTGGGTGTGGTTGGACCTGCCGTGGGAGTTGTCTGGTGGCAACTCCCGCTCCCACCTGCACCTTGCCCGTGTCTGCACGGATGAGCACCACCTCCCGCCTGGAGGCACGCTGGCCCCTTCACACCGTCCTTTCTGGTGCCTTCCAGCCCGGCCATTACTTCCTGTATGGTCTCCTGGCAGGCAGGCCGCCTTCCCCGGACCACGGCTTTCCCGGTTGAGGATCCCATCGACTCCCCCGGACCCTGTGCCGTCTCGATTTAGTGGGGACACGTTGGCTTTGGGTTAGATTTGGGTTAGCTTTGGGAGGTGCCCTGCTCCCCCCCCGTTCACTGGGATGTGGTGGCCGGAGGGGCACATGCTGTCCTCCCAAGCCATCTTGTTCACACCTGCTCCCTATCGTCTTCCCCAGACTCTTCTCCACAGGGACCCGTCTGATCTCATCCCTGGGGACTGCAGCTAGCTGCTCACGTGGAGAATTTTGCAGCCTCCTCTCCTGTCCCAGTCTGCCTGAGAAGAGGGAACACCCAGGGCTTCCACACGGGCTGCTGGGCAAGTTCCGGTGGCTTCTGAGCAAAGCATGTAGCATGGGGAGCAGGGAGCAGAGGCCCCTTATCATGGGACTGATCCCTCCTGGGGCGGCCGTGGGACATGGACGGTTGCCCACGTGGTGCACTGACTGGAGTGTTTAAGACAGAGTCTCATGAATTCTGCCGTCTTCTGTTGGTTAAAGGAAAGCAGTGCGAGGTGTTTACTCAAAGAGTAGAAATTCTGCCTGTTAGCTGGATAGCCAAGGAGAAATTATTCCAAGTTTCTTCTGGGATAGGTTTTATGCCCTATCTGCGGAGAGGGCTCTGTCGGGATTCATCCTTGTTACCAGAGCTGTGAAGAGGAGAAGTAGACCTATTTCCTGTTTTCCCCCAGGCACCAGGAGCAGGGTAATGCTTAAAAGAGAAACATTGAAGGAATTTTAATGATGGCCATCGACTTTCACAAGCAATTTACGTTATTTACCATTTTCTCTGATTTTGTTGGAATGGATCAGATTATAAAGCTAATGTATATGTTTGTGGTAAGTTTGGATAGTATAGAAATTTTATTTATTTATTTATTTATTTATTTATTTATTTATTTATTTGCTTAAGGTTTATTTCTTTATTTTGAGTGGGGGAGATGAGCAAAGAGAGAGGGAGAAAGAGAATGAATCCCAGGCAGGCTCCATGGGGTCAGTACAGAGCCCAGCTCGGGGCTTAAACCCATGAACTGTGAGATCGTGACCCGAGCCAAAATCAAGAGTTGAACGCTTAACCGACTGAGCCACCCAGATGTCCCTGGATAACATAGAAAATTTAAAAGAAGAGGGAGGGGGCGCCTGCGTGGCTCAGTCGGTTGAGCTTCTGACTTCGGCTCAGGTCACGATCTCGCGGCTCGTGGGTTCGAGCCCTGCGTCGGGCTCTGGGCTGACGACTCGGAGCCCGGAGCCCCATTCGGATTCTGCGTCTCCCTCTCTGCCCCTCTCTCACTCACGCTCTCTCTCTCTGTCTCTCAAAAACAAATAAAATGTTAAAAAATTCTTTTTTTAATTCTTAAAAAAAGGCCCAGGAAGAACATTTTTCCTGCCCGTCTTCAGCAGGAAACACCGTTAGCTCGTGACCTTTTATTTTTGTGCTTTTCCTCGGCGTAACGGAGTTCTCTTCTTTCCGTGGTCGAGTTCATGATACAAATGCCATCTGGCTCGTGTTGCCCAGCCTCTTTTTAATATTTTCGGCATGCTTTCCCACACCACCAGAAACTTCATTTTAGTGCCGCACGGCGTGTGTGGACTGCCGTGGGAGCCTTACCCCCGGAGGGCGGCGCGCTCACGACCCGCTGCCCCGCTGTTATAAATCCCGAGGGCTGAGCACCTTTGTGAAGACAACCGGGTCTGCATCTCGGCTCTTCCCTGAGGTCGAGCAGTGGGCACGCGCCCCAGGCTCTCCACTCGCAGAACGTCTTCTGGAGATAACACGCCAGCCGGACCCGTGGGGCCGATTACTCTTGGGCGCTGGGGGCCCAGCAGTTGCGGGAGCAATTTAGTTACATTAAGTGGACATCGAGTTTGTTCTAGACTTTTCCAAGTACAGCAGCGCCACCGTGAAGGTCCTCGGACGGCTGAGTTCACGTCCCGACCCGCGGCCTGGAAAGGGCTCCAGGGACGGGGGCCTTCACGTCTGGACGCATCTACCTCCGTGGATCCTTGGAGTGCTGCCACAGCCCCGTTGGGAACAAGGAGGTGACACCGGGGACCCCGTGGGAGGAGCGGGTGACACAGGGCCAGTGCCCGTGTTTGCGTGACGGGGTGAGTGTGGGCATGTGTGTAAGTGTGTGTGTGTGAGAGAGAGACTTCTGAGACTGCGCCTCGGACGTTCACCGGCACCAGCCGGGGGCCTCACTCCCAAAGACGCCAACTAAAAACGGCCCCTTTGGGGCCACTGGTGTGCAGAGCAGGTGAGCTTGCTGGAGACCCCGGTCCCTGAGAAGTACCACATCCCCCGCGTTCAGAAGGACGGTCGGGTGGCTGGGTTGTCAGGGCGCTGACCTCTCGTGGCGCCCTGACCGAGCACGAGCCCACCCAGCACGCACCCAGAGAGGGCTCTGGGGCGGCCCCTGCGCCTGGCTTCTGCCTCCTTTGGCGACATCCTTCCGGAGGCCCCACTTCGGGCTTCCCGGGACCACGGCCCACATGCAGCAAGGGCCCCTCGGGCACAGTGGAACCGCGGCCCCGGCTGGTGGGGTCCCTTGGTGACTTTGGAGGGTCTTTCCCTGGACCCTGGCCTGCCCTAGAGGAGAATCGGGTGCCGTACTGACAGCCGCGTCCCCGGGCCCCAGCACTCAGGGGTCCCCCTGAGGGGCTCTACCCCGAGTGGGGGTCTGTCCAGGCTTTGCCGCGCCCTGCACATTCCCGCAGGAATCGTGACGGGGACCCAGGGTAGATCTTGGGACAGGAGGAGTCCTCGTAGCTTCAGCGTGAGAGGCAGAGCGAGGCACTTTCTGGAAGGTGTTTCTGAGCTGGCTGCAGGGAGGGGGCACCGGGATACTGGGACTTGTCCCTTGACCGCTCAGTCAGAGCCAAGGACGGGAGCACCTCCAGCCTCTCCCAGCCTCCTCTGCCTCTTCTGCTTAAAACCCTCCAGGAGCAGAGCCGGGGTCCCCCCTGGAGCCTGGCTCTGGTCCTTGTCCCCAGGCAGGTAGGCTAGCCCACTTGGGATCGGACGGCGGCTGTGGGATCAGCCCCACCCAACCAGTCGGCCCGTCCCTCCCTGGCCTGCCTCGCTTCCGCCGGCCCTTCAGGACACGTGCTTTGCCCAGTGGGGTGGGGGGACCCGCCGCCCCTGCAGGGTACGTGACGCGTGGAGGCTGAGCAAAGCCTCCGATCCGGCCCTCCCACTCCGCGACGGTGCACACCCCGGCTCCGTGAACTCGCAGGGGAGGCAGCTAGGACTCAAAACCCCAAAAGCAGACTCCCCAAAAGCAAACTGTCGGAGCCCACACCCCAGCCCACCGTGGGAACCCCTATGTCCCGAAGACACCCGTGCTCTTTCAGGAGGGGGCGCCTGGTGAACGGCGGCCGGGCCTCGGGGTGTGGTGCCGGGGCTGGAGGAGGAGGTGACATCGGCCTATTGTCTTGGGGACACGGCCCAGGTGGCGAAGCCGGGGCGCAAAGCCACGTTTCTACTGCTTCTGATCCGTGGCAGCCGCACCTGCAGAAGCGGGGAGCCGAGGCGGCAGGCCTGTCCCAGCCGGGCCGGATTTGGAGGGTGACAAGGAAGCCGCCTCGGTGGCCAGAGACTGGCGGTAAGCAGTGTTACTGGAGTAGGACCAAGGGGGAGGTTGTGACAGGAGCTCTTTGGGAGCCCGTGTCACGAGGCAGCCTATGTGACACCGTCAGTCACTTCTGTTGTTTATCTGTGGTCGGGGGGGGGGGGGGAGCGGGCGGGGGGTGATCCTGTCATGTCTTCACGAGTGTCTGGCTTCCACTCACTTCTGATCACGGCTGTGGTGGCGCATCTGGCTGGACGACGTGAGTCCGGGAGACAACGCTTCGGTCCTTCCCCTCCTGCCCGCTGAGTCCGATGTCTACGGCGGGTTTCGTGCCGGAGAAGATTCTGTTCACGGCTGATCCAGCGCGCCCTTGACCCCTCGATGTAATAAAGTTACATAACCAGACACCTGCTTCTCCGGCTTATAAATCTAGTAAGTGTCTTATAAAATGCAATCATGCTAAAGAAGCTGACATAAGGGCGTCAGGGGGGCTCCGTCGGTTAACCGACCGACTTCGGCTCAGGTCGTGATCTCGTGGCTCTCGAGTTTGAGCCCCGCGTTGGGCTCTGTGCTGACAGCTCGGACCCTGCTTTGGATCCTCTGTCCCCCCCCCCCCCCATTGTTAGATTTATTCCAGCTGAACAAATTAAATCTCGGTTTTATTTACAAACTTCACTAATTAAATTCCACGACACATTTAAAACTGCATTTCTAAGCTAAATACATTTCGATTCTCTCTTTAAAGGCTTCGAATATCCAACAGGGCAAAGACAGAAACCTAAGAAGGAAAAACCTTCCCAAGTTCTTACAAATTGAAAGAATGAAATGATGGCCCTCCTTCTCACCAACATCGAAATCCCACTTTCTCCGAATCGTCTCACTCACTTCGCACGTCAGGTGTGCCCAGGGCGCCCTGCCCTCAGGGGTCAGCCCGGCCTCCACACCTCCCTGTCCAGCCGGTGGTCCTGGCTGAGTGACGCCCGGGTACACTTGTCCTGTCTTACTAGGACCTGGCATCTCGAGCGTCCAGGGAACATTACCCTCGACTGCAGAAGGACACGTGAGTCCTCTATGTGGTTGCCCTGGCAACCGGGGACCCGATGTCCACATGCTGGAGGGGAGAGTTGGCTCAAGTCGGCCCCAGGTGATTTGGGTGCGTGCCCTCCGGCCCCACCAAGGGGCGGCTGAGGTCTTTCCGTGGCGTCCTTTGCTGTCTGGTCGTCTTGCTGGATGACAGCTCCGTGGAGTAACTCGTGGATGTCTGAGGGGGTCTCCAGGTCTCCCCTGCCGGTCCCTGCACCCCTGCTCCCGAGGGCATGGCTGTCCGGGAGCTGCGAGACCCCCTCGTGACCGCACGATGAGAGAGAGAGAAGCCACCAGCAAGGGTCTGGGCTGCCGACGAGGGGAGACGTAAGGTAAGCATTTGGGGAGGGGTCTCGGGGAGGTTCTCCCCAGGAGGGACCTTGTTCTGTCCTCTGCTGAGGCTGAGTGCTAGGCGAAAGAATGTGCTGTGAGTCTGAGCAGGGGGGCCCGGGGTCCTGAGTGAGAGAGAGGTCAGGAGTTGGGGCTGGCACAGGGTGGGTGCGAAGGGGGCTCGGAGGAGGCTGGAGCGGGGCTTGGGGGCCCAGTAGGAGGGAGAGGAAGCCGTCTCATATGTGGGTCCACATGGGGTCGGGAAGGGGAATAGAAGTCAGGGCCCAGGTCACGGCAGGTTTAGGGGGAGGCAGAGAAGGGCCAGTCTGGGCGGGTGTGGGCAGCAGGAGAGGGCCCTTCCCCTCGCCCCGGGATCTCCATGTCGGGTGGCACACAATGAGGGAGTGGGGGATCCCAGACCCTGGCGCTCAGGAAGGGGGACTGATGTTCTAGAACCTGCACTTCATTTATGTTTATTTATATTTTGCGAGAGACAGAGAGACAGAGTGGGAGCAGGGGAGGGGCAGAGAGAGAGGGAGACACGGAATCTGATGAAAGCTCCAGGCTCCGAGCTGTCAGCACAGAGCCCGTCGCGGGGCTCAAACCCACGAACTGCAAGGTCATGACCTGAGCCAAAGTCAGACGCTCAGCCGACTGAGCCCCCAGGTGCCCCTAGAACCTGCACCTTAAACCAGCTTCTCAGCTGATCCCCGGGACACAGAGGGCGAATGGCCTCGGTCGGCTGCCTTTTCCAGCACATTCTCTGCTGCTCGGCCGCGAGCCCCTGCCTCCACCTTTGCCTCATTTCCTCGGCTTCTATCCCCCTTTCGGGCCCACCCACTGATTCCTGGTAACACTTTCTGTTTCTTTCCACAAGAAGAAGCCTGACATTCATTTACCTTCTTCCTTCCTGGCCCAGCAGCACTCCTCGTCCTGTAATTAGGTCCCGGGCAGTTTTAGTAAAGAAACAACCCCATTTCTCCAAACACCTGACAGAATTTCCGGGGAAAATGTGACCGTGTTTCTTTGGGAGGCCTGGGCGCCGCCCCCCTCCCCCACATGAGAGTCAGTATAGGGGTGGGGTCCTCCCACGGCGCTCGCCCCTGCCTTTGCTGTGACAGGGACGTCCCGGCCTCGGGGGCCCAGGGCCTCACCCAGTCCCACCCTCACGAGGCGTGCCCACAAGCCCACAGTGGGGATCCTGCTGCCCCCCCCCCCCCAGGTGAGCTGGTGGGTCAGGGTCGACACATTTTGCATCTTTCTGTTTCGTCCCATCTCTGAATCTCCCCCAGCTGGGGAGCATCAGGCCACAGGAGTGGGACCCCCCCCCCCCACCCTCCGGGTGCTCTCTGGCTGCTCTGCCGCCCCCCTCCCCCGGCGGGTGTAGCCGGCTTCCAGCCAGCCGGGAGGAGACCCCTCATCGTCCAGGCTCCACCCACGTGCAGCCCCAGGCTCGGTGCCGCCGGGGCCCGTGCGGGCCGCCATCGGAGGGCCTCGGGCCCCCACCCCCCACCTGGCTCCAGCCTCCGTCCAGCGGCACGTGCAGGGCTCCCCGGGGCCACTGGGCGGCCCCCTTCGTCACCGCTCACCCGGCACCTCGGCAGCGGTGGGCGTCTGAGTGTCCTGCCAGGGTCAGCCTCTGGAGGAGGGGGCAGGTCAGGGCCACCCCCGGGGGTCTCCCCGGACACACGGCAGGAGGGCGACAGTGACAGGGGAAGTGAGTCAAGAGGTCACTTCGAAGGCCCCGAAGGACGGAGCCGCTGGGGCCGCAGTGGTGGCCGTGGGTGGATTTGGGGGTGTCGGCCGGAGCAGGGGCGTCTCGCGCTGGGCTGGGCGGGCCGAGCCCCGGACCACGGGACCGGCTCGTCCAGGCGGCCCGCGAACCCTCCGGCAGCGTGCCGACCTGGCTGGCTCTCCCCTCACGGTGGCAGAGCATCGACCGGCAGCGGGGGCAGGTGTCGGGGACCAGGGCGACCTCTCCTCTTTGCGGGCAGTCGCCGTACCGGGGGTCCTTGCTGCAGCAGGGCACGGTGGCCTGGACCAGCTGGCAGGGGCCGCCTGCCTTTAGCTGCCTGGCCCATGGGGCGCCCGGGCCCCTCCCGCGCACGATTCCTAATCCGCCACCCGCGCTGACCTCCCTCCTCAACTGGAAGCCGTGTCGTGCCCCGCACGTTGGCACATCTGAGGAAATAAAGGCGTCGGACCAGGCGTGGCCAGGTTCACGTGTGCGTGTCTGGGGTCGAGGCATAGACGCCTGGCCCAGGGCTCGTGGGCCAGCACATCCGAGGTACGTTTCGCGATTTTAGCAGATACGTGTTTATAAACCGACATAGAGGTGATGGGCCTAGATTCGCCCTGACTTCTATTTTGTTTACTGAGTGCCCTGAGGGTCCCCAGCGTCTTACCTCTGTGCCCCGAGAGGGAGGAAGCCTTCCCTGTGTTCCCGGCTCGGTGGCTGAGCTGGAAGGCGGACAGGCTCCACCAGAGCGAGCTGGAGCGTCCCTCACCGGCCGACAGGCCAGAGCTGACAGATTTTCTCTGGCCGGGCTTCCTGCCTGGGGCTGGGGCTCAGGACGTGCTCCTTGTGCCCAGGGAGCCCCTGCGTGGCTGGTGAGACGAGGTGACCCACATGATGGCCCAACCTCAGATTCCCGCCTGGCTCCGTCCTGTGGACGAGGTTCCTGAGAGAACAGCCCTCCTGTCAGGGCACCGACCTCCTTCCCCAGGGAGGGCCCGCAGCGCCCCACCGGCCCCCGGGGTTATTCACCGGAGCCCATCACAACCCCCCTGCTCCGTGGGCACATAGAGGACGGCACATCTCTCAGAACAACGCGCTAAGGAGGTGAGTGGGTTCGTGCCCGCTGCTTAGATGAACAGGCTTCTTAACCTCTCTGCTACCAACTCCTCGATCCGACTCACACAGCAAGTACACGACAGAAGCAGGAGCAGGACTCTGGGTCTGGACGCGCCTGTGACCCGCGGTGGGACGCTGGTCACGTGGGTGAGACGGTCTCACTTCCTGCGCCGGGGAAGAAACACATAACAGTGTTTCTTTGTCGTGAATTTTTACATCTTTTTTTTAAACACGTTTATTATTTTTATTTATTTTTGAGGGAGAGAGAGGAGAGGGCAGAGAGACAGGAAGAATCCCAACCAAGCTACTCACCATCAGCACAGAGCCCGATGCGGGGCTGGAACTCATGAACCGCGAGATCATGCCCCGGGCCAAAGCCGGACGCTTAACCGACGGAGCCCCCCCGGCGCCCCTCTTTGCTGTAAATATGACTCTGCTGCAACCCGTCTAAAATTCAGGAACCTTGGGGTCTTGATGAGAAACATCTGAAATAAACCATGGGCCTGGGGAGGGCTTAGGATCGCAGCAGGCGGTTGCTTAATCAGCGAGACATGAGTCCTTGCCCCTGCCGCTGGGCCACGTGACGTGGTCCAGGCAGCAAGGGGGCGAGAAGGGCTGGGCTGAGCAGACGGGGAGCCGGTGAGGCGAGGCCGTCCTTGCACCTGGGCCCAGCCTGCTTCCCCCCTGCTGCGTCTCCTGATGGGAGCGCCCCAGACCCCCCTGTCTGGCCTCCTCTCTGTATCCTGGAACCCAAGACACCCCAGGAGCCCCGGAGATGCCCCCCCTGCCCCGGGAGGATCCAGATGCCTAGGAGCTGCCCTCGCTGAGAAACTGCTGAGAAAAAGCACGATTGGGCCGATGCGGGTCGCTTCAGGGGCTCCGACCAAAAGGGGCGACGGAATTTGCCCGGACTGTCTGTGTTCCCCCTGATTTGCTGTCTCCGACCAAGTCGGGGGACAGCTTTGCCGGACATCTGCTCGGTCCTCCTGCACCAAGTGCTCCCGCTTGACCGGGCCTCCGAGACTTTGGTTTGACCGCTCCGTCTGTTTCAGACTCTCTCTCCCTTCTCGGCTCGCTCCTCCAGGCCCGGCCCCGATGGCCTTGTCCCCCAGGCAGGGTCTGGGGCCTCGTCCACCGCAGCGTGCTGTGCGGCGGGGACACGCGGTCATCGTGACGCTGTCTTCCGGGCGGGCCCTCCTGTCCCGGGAGGACACAGGACCGTCATGGGTTCACTCGCTCGTCTGTGTGTTTGCCCAGCGGACGCACGAGCGAGGGGCGGGATCTGAGAGTCCTGCCAGCTCTCCCCCGGACGGACGGACTCCTTCCGACCCTCCTCTGGACTCCTGGGGCGTCACACACCTGCCCGAGTCTACCCGCTTGGGAGTGACAGGGCCCTGCCATTTGGAAAAACGTCTCTTTCTCGAGAGACGTGATGTTTCTGTCTTGGAGACGCGTTTGTTTCACGGCGCTTTCGCTGTGGGTGACGGGTCCACCTCCGTCGTGGGCACCCACTCACCTCCCACCAGGGTCGCCACGACTCCACGGCCCGGCTGTGGGATGCCCCACGTGTGGCCGCATGAAGCTGTCTACAGCTGGAAGGCGAGCTGGTGAAATGACGCCTCTTCCGGGAAGGACCTATTTCCCTTCCCCTGGGGTTTCTATCGCTACAGAAACTGCTGGCTGGAAACCGCCAGCAGCGTTAACGGCTTTGTTGACAATTTAACACGCAGGCTCTGTCAGGGGCAAGGGAAGCTGGCAGCTGCTGCTACCCCCTGGATGGTTCCGGCAGGAGGACCGATGTGTTTGGCGGCCCCGCCCTGTGCCAGCAGCCCGGTCCCCGAGCTGCCCTGGCCGGGGGTCCACAGGGAGAGAGAGGAGGTGCTGGGCACCCGACTCCAGTGCCGCGGGCTCCCTGTCCTGCTGCCCAAAACAGCCAAGTCGCCAAGGAAGGCGCATCGCGAGACGGGGCAGGACTTGGGGCTGAGCGTTCCTTCTTGTGGGCTCCGCCCGCTTAGCAAGCCGGGAAGTGGCCCCCGGGCCCCCGTCCCTGCTTCTGGAGAGGAGGGGGTCGGGGACACGGTGAGGGCACCTGCCTGTGGGCTCGTGGGGGCTGCCCAAGACAGACCACAGGGGCGAAGGGAGACAGAGGTTTTTCTGGGAGGGCGGTTTTCTCTCCCCTTTCCGGTGATCGAGGAGGGCGATGCAGTGAGGCTCCCGGGGGAGGCTGGAGGAGGCCACCTCACGGTGGGGGCCGGGAAGGCAGAGGACCCCACAGCCGGGAGGGCGGGCGACGGCCGAGGGTCAGGAGGATGTAGTTGCCACAGAGCTGGCCTGTCCCGGGCCCAGCCGATGGAGCCCGTCCCGGGGAGGGGCTGGCCTCGGGGTGGGGGCCTCCTCCCTCTGTGCCCTCTCACCTCCACCGACAGACACTGCCTTCTGCGCCCCCCACTGTCCTCCTGGGCACCTGAGGGGGCACCAGGGCCACCGCCGCCTCTGGCCGCTTTGCTGCTGGAACTCGGGGACCCCAGTCCCGGTGGCCTGCTGGCCGCAAAGCCTTTCTCTGAACTTCAAATTGGATTTCTTTTAAAGACACGCGTGGATTTTCGTATTCGTCATGATCTCTTCTGTGTTTTAATGTATTTTTTTAATTCCAATTTTTAAATTCAGTTATTGACCCCCTGCCCTGGGGTGACCAAGCTTCAGGTGTCCTGGCCTTTGTCCCCACCCCCAGGGTCTCTGGTCACCTATATCCACGCAGGCCCTGGCGGCTCGGGAGCACTCGCCTCCCAGCCTCAGTTTCCTCGGCTGTAAAAGTGGGGGTGCTGGAGACGGGAATGTGAAGATTCTGTTGAAATTAGGTCCAGAGACCTCGCAAAACGTGCGAGGTGCAGGCCGACGCCCAGTGAGACCCGAATGCTGCCTGTCCCCGCCTCCCCCGGAGCCCAGCCACCTTCCAGACCTCCTCCCCGCCCCCAGAGTTTGCAAAACCCAGAGAATCGTGTTTCCACCATGGGGCACGTGGAGGCAGGCTCTGAGGGCAGGGACCCTGGGCTCAGTTTCTGGCCTGTCTCCAGACGGCTCCTGAGCCCGTCCGGGCCGGGCTTCGTGTCCCCTCTCGTTCTGCCCCCGCGTCCCAGGGGTCAGCTGGCTCTCTACGCACAGAAGCTGCTCTCTCAAAAGGCAAAGCACCGTCTTCTCCCAGGAACCACCCCGTCTTGGTTCCTCGTTCAGCGAGATTTTCACAACGCCTGGCCCCTGTGTGTTTGGCGGGGGGCTCTGCTGGGGCCCCGAGAACGGGAGCCTGTGGGGCAAAGCCCTCTGAGCCCTGCTCTTCCTGCTACAGGAGCAGACGGGCTTCACGGCTGGCCGGTCACAGCGCTTGGAAAGGGTTTGCAGGCTCCGTACGGTCCGGTGGCTCTCCGTGGGGGAGGCGGGACGCTGGCCTCGCCCTCGCGGGGTGTTGCTTCACAAGTGCCAGCTTCTACGCACCCTCGGTTTCTCCATTTGCGCCAAACCTCCGGGACCAGCCGCAGCCGGCAGGACACCCTCAGACGGACGGTCCAGACACCCCGCCTGGCGGGAGGGCCCCAGACCCTCCCCGACGTCTCTCTGCTCCTTCTGCCCAGACTCTGTCTCCTGGCTCTCTGTGTCCCTGGGGAGACGCTGGATGTCCCGGGTGTCCTGCCCCGTGCTATGGTGACAATGACACGTATCTCAGGGTCTTTAAAGGTGAAGACGAGAAAATGGATGGGCAGCCCATGAGGTCGGTGACGCCAGCCGGGTAACCCCCTGCTCCGGGTACCGAGACTCAGTTGCTTCCCGAAATGCCGTGTTCAGTCCACCTCTGCTTTCCCGTTGCCAGTCACCTTGCACACACGCACACACACGTGCGCACACGCACGCCCTTGAATGGAGCCCAGCACGGTCTGTGGCCAAAGGATGGCCGTCGTCTCTTAAGGAGGCATTTTTCCCGTCTGGGTGACAGAAGCTATTACGCAGACTCATTCACTCATTCCTTCATTTATTCATGCAGGAGGATCTGCAGAGCACCTACCATGGCTCCCAGCCCACCCCAGGCCCTGGGATACCACCGCCAACAAGACAGATAAAACTCACACCAGACAGGGGCGCCCGGGTGGCTCAGCCGGCTGAGTGTCCAGCCCTCAATTTCGGCTCACGGTGGTGAGATCGAGCCCTGAGTCGGGCTGTGTGATCGGCGTGGAGCCTGCTTGAGGTTGTCTCTCCCTCTTCCTCTGCCCCCCACTAAAAGAAAAAATGAATTAAAAAAATTTCACACCAGACAGTAAACAAATGGCAAGTGGGTATAGTTCAGGCCACGCCAGCGGCCGCGTGGCGGACCTCGCCAAGAGGGGAAGGTGTGGCCCACACCGGAAGGAATTGCTAGCATGGACCACCCAGAGGACTGGGGAGATCCTTCGGGGCCCAGGAGACTGCAGGTGCCAAGGCCCTGTGGCAGGGACACTCTTGTCTGGCAAGGTCCACAGAACTTACTCACGAGCGGCCCAGAGGAGGGACAGTGGGGAGAGGAAACAGGCTTGGAGCCAGGGCCGGGCCATGGGACCCAAGAGACCTCAGAGAGGACTAGGGGTATTTCCCCAAGTGGAAGGACAGGCTATGAAGAGAACACAGCTAAATCGGACTCACGTTCCACGGGGACCTTCCGGCCACCGTGTGGAGGACAGACAGTTGTGGCCAGGGCCTCTTTCTTCCTTCAGTCTGTGCATTCTTCTCCCAGGAAGGACTTTAAAAATACCAAAGCATCGTGGAAATAAACAAGTTTGTCTGTGCGAATCTGCTCTGTAAGGTATTGGGACCAAGCTGGTTTCTTATCTCTCAGGGCACTAGGTGATCAATCCACACATAAAACGCTCCGGATACAACTTGCCCTTCGGTGCTTAACGGCGCTCGAAGAATCACAGTGGATGTTTGTAATCCGCCTCCTATGATTACAAAGAGATTACCTTCGAAGTTAGCAGGCTGGCTTTGAGATAACTGCTGTTGTGACAGAGCCACTCCATGCCCAACTGCTACAAAACGCGTCGTGCTTACCGTGTCACTAAGCGCTAGCTGGTTCAGATGTTTGGTGTTTTTCTCCCCAAAGCGAGACTTTGCTGATGAAGAAAGCAGGGTGCTGGTTCCCATCCTGGTGAAATCTCCTTAAATACGTACCTGCTCCCTGTCTGTCCACACTGCAATCCTTCCTGGTTTCGCACAGTTTAGAGCTGGTGGTGTTTGTCGGCGACAGAGCTGAATGGATTTCTTCCTTTGTGTCACGTTCAAATCACGTACGTGCTCAAAGCACTGCGCCGCTCGCCGTATCTGCGTTTTTGTAAAATTTTAGTGAAAAATACTTTGTTGGCTCAATCTGGGGTAGGGATCGGTCTTCCGTCTCGCAAGCTGGTTCCCGAATGTAGCTTCGGCGTCGCCGGAGAGTGGGACGGGCCACCTTCGTGGCCATGGGTTCCCGCCCAAGCGTTCTTGATGTGGTCTCTCCCCACTGCCCCGTGATCTAATCTGGCCCAGCAGCCCTGGACGTGGCTTTGCAGGACACTCATAAAGCACTAAGCTCTGCGGAAAATACTGAGCATCCGCTCCTCTTAGCTTTTGAATGTAGTACTTATTCTTTCAAAGACTAAATTTTGGTTCTGAGCTTATGTTTTGCACACAGCCCCCATTTAAGCGCGGAGAGTCCCGTTGCTTCTTTAGCTTCTGCTGCGTCTCCGCAATCATGTGAGCAGGGTTAGCCCCTCCCCGTCAACTACGGCTGCAGAACGGAGCTGGGGGACACACCCTCTCGTGTCCTGCCTGTGGCGACACTTGGGTCACCGTCATCCGGTCCGCCACTCCCGCTGCGTTTCAAGAGTGTATCGTTTTGCAATCACTCTAGCGGGGTTAAAAATGATACAAATTTTACTTCCCTAATTTGGCTTGTGAATAAAGTACACATTTTGAAAAAGGCCAAATGAAAGCTTAAAGCAATTATAAAAGCAACAAGTTGTAACTACAATTACATGCTCATATTTTCTCAGATTTTTATACACTTTTCGGGTACCGGTGATGGACTAACCTTGAAATACCACATGTTGGGCTGTGATCAGACTGCATGTGGCAGCCACAGAGCACCTTGCAGGGGACCCCGCTGTGCAAGGTCAACAACACTCTGATGGCCTGTACCCGGTCAGTGAGGGGTCTGATGAGCATGGGCTTGGATGTGGTGGAGGGGTTTGGGCAGAACTTGTCTAGGAGTGTGGGGAGGGTGGTCTAGGAGTGGGGGGAGGGATGTTCTAGGAGTGGGGGGAGGGATGTTCTAGGAGTGGGGGGGAGGGTGGTCTAGGAGTGGGGGGAGGGATGTTCTAGGAGTGGGGGGAGGGATGTTCTAGGAGTGGGGGGGAGGGTGGTCTAGGAGTGGGGGGAGGGATGTTCTAGGAGTGGGGGGAGGGATGTTCTAGGAGTGGGGGGGAGGGTGGTCTAGGAGAGGGGGGAGGGTGTTCTAGGAGTGTGGGGGAGGGGTGTTCTAAGAGTGTGGGGGAGGGGTGTTCTAGGAGTGTGGGGGAGGGGTGGTCTAGGAGTGGGGGGGAGGGTGGTCTAGGAGTGGGGGGAGGGATGTTCTAGGAGTGGGGGGGAGGGTGGTCTAGGAGTGGGGGGAGGGATGTTCTAGGAGTGGGGGGAGGGATGTTCTAGGAGTGGGGGGGAGGGTGGTCTAGGAGAGGGGGGAGGGTGTTCTAGGAGTGTGGGGGAGGGGTGGTCTAGGAGTGGGGGGGAGGGTGGTCTAGGAGAGGGGGGAGGGTGTTCTAGGAGTGTGGGGGAGGGGTGGTCTAGGAGTGGGGGGGAGGGTGGTCTAGGAGTGGGGGGGAGGGTGGTCTAGGAGTGTGGGGGAGGGTGGTCTAGGAGTGTGGGGGAGGGATGTTCTAGGAGTGGGGGGAGGGTGCTCTAGGAGTGGGGGGGAAGGGTGGTCTAGGAGTGGGGGGAGGGCGGTCTAGGAGTGTGGGGGAGGGTGGTCTAGGAATGTGGGGGAGGGTGCTCTAGGAGTGGGGGGGAGGGATGTTCTAGGAGTGGGGGGAGGGTGCTCTAGGAGTGGGGGGGAGGGGTGGTCTAGGAGTGGGGGGGAGGGTGGTCTAGGAGTGGGGGGGAGGGTGGTCTAGGAGTGTGGGGGAGGGTGGTCTAGGAGTGTGGGGGAGGGATGTTCTAGGAGTGGGGGGAGGGTGCTCTAGGAGTGGGGGGGAGGGGTGGTCTAGGAGTGGGGGGAGGGCGGTCTAGGAGTGTGGGGGAGGGTGGTCTAGGAATGTGGGGGAGGGTGCTCTAGGAGTGGGGGGGAGGGGTGGTCTAGGAGTGGGGGGAGGGCGGTCTACGAGTGTGGGGGAGGGCGGTGCAGGGATGTGGGGGAGGGATGTGGCAAGGTGGAACAGTCCCTCTAACAGGGCTGAGGGAGCGAGGGCAAGGTTGGCGAGTGCAGATGTGTGATCGGGACTGGAATAGGGAACCGCGACACACACTTCGGGAGGAAAGGAAGGAGGAGGGCTGAGGGCAGGGAGAAGGTGGCTGGTTCACTGGGCTCTGAATCCAGTGAGCCCAGGATGTGCCGCGTCAGCGCACGAGGAGGGGCGAGGGGCGTTAGGAGGTGGGCGCGGGAAAATGAGGCGCTGGCCATCAGTTATGGGCACGGCACGTGACGGCAGGGGCGACTTCTGGGGCCACGAGTGATAGCCCCCCGGTGCCAGGGGAGCGCTACTTCGGTCGAGAGGAAGGATGCCTGGGAAACCACAAAGCTCTGGGGGCTGTGGGTGCCTGTGCGTCTGTGTGTCTGCTCCCGCCCCCCGCTCCCCTGCCCCTCCCCCTCCCCTCCTCTTCTCCCCCCCCCCCCCCCCATCCCTTTGTCTCTCCCCTCTTTGTTTCTTTCCCCAAAGTTCAGCAGATGGTGTTTTCACATCATGGCTCCTGGCAATGAATGAGTCACTATTAATAACGATTCCGCTATTAAACGAAAACAACACAAGCGAATTTATAAATGTTAACAGTGGAGGGTAACAGAGAGATAGCGATTATTCATGAAAATATGTGTTTTTGAGAATTCACTTATCTCATCTCTTTGAAACTGACCCTAGAATTCTGACACATGAGATTCCCGCCCGTCATTTACTCGGAACATGATAACATAAACTGCCCTTTGAGCACAGGTTTCTTCATCTGGATTTCATCAAACGTGTAAAAGTGTTAGGAGTGTAGAGGGTCGTGGCCGCGGCTGAGGGCCCGGAGAGGCCAGGGGAGAAGTACTAACTGTACATCGGGAGGCGTTAGATGGGCCGGGGGACCGGGACGAGGTCCCACCACCCCCTCAGCCAGGAAGGAAAGGAAGTTGAAGGTGGAGAGGCCGAGGAAGCCCCGGAAGCAGACGGCAGAGGTTGGCCGCGGGGCCTCGGCGAGCGGGGTGCAGGGCGCAGGGCCTCCCGGCAGACCATGCCAGCGGCCTCTCGCAGGACCGCGGTCCCCGCGGAGCAGCCGAGGTGAGTGTGTGGCTGAGTGACAGCAGGGCGGGTCGCCGGCCCCCGCTCACCCCGCCAGGGCACCGTCAGTGCTGCTTCTCACACCCGCCATTGGGCCCCGACCCGCCGCTGGTTTATGAAGAACCTCGTGACTTTGCCGTCACACAGAATGCTGAGCTGGTCACTACGGATCGGCGCCGTTGTCCAGCGGTCCCGGCAGACGAGGAGCCAAACGAGGGGCACGGCCGTGGTTCCCAAGGGCCGGGCTGTCCTGGCCGCATCCCGGGGCCCAGCGAGGTGCCGGCCCACCTTGGAGCGTGGGCAGAAGCCTGGCGAGTGGAGCAAGGCGGGCAGGCCAGTCAAATCGTGGGGGTCAAGCAGTGGCGGAGGGAGCTAAGCGAAGGGAGAGCTGCAGAAAGGCCCGAGCGAGAACCGCAGCCCAGCCCGGCTGGTCCCCTCGGGTGGCTCTTTGCAGCTGTAGGAGCTGTGGGGCTGATCTGGACTCGGAAGGACCGCGCACAGTCTAACTCATCAAACCGAGAACCATCCCTCTGGGCCTCTGCTTAGACGAAAGTACCCCATTTCCCTCGGGCTTGAACCGCGGTCGTGGGCAGTGGTCCTCTTTGTCGGGGCCACAGCAGAGCCACTCACGGGTGCAGGGGCCGGCCCGGGACGGGCGTCTCAGACGTCTTGTGTTCAGCGACGCCCTCTTTGCTTGGTGCCCAGGGGGCTCACCGTCAGTCGGGGCTGGGTTCAGATTTCTACTGAATAATTGTAAGGGTGCAGGCTGGGCTCGAGCTGGGGAGATCGGTTGATTCTCGCCTAGAAAAGCTTCGTGCAGGGGCGCATCCCAAGCCAGCACCCTCTGTGTTTCCAGGGGTGGGGGGGGGATGGGGCCATACAGAACCAGACGCCCTGGCTCAGCCAAGACTTCCCAGCTGGGGTGGGGAGGAGGGCCCAGCATGCGGGGAACCATCGTACCCAGGCCGTGCTGGCCGAACGGGAAACGTACTGGGCCTGTTCTGCATGGAAAAGCATGTCCAGGTGGCACCACGCATAGGAGGCTCTTGCTGAGTGGTCACCGGGTGTGGACACAGGTGACAGGGAGGGGCGAGCTCTGTGTTGACCTCCCACACGGAGGACAGACCACGGGCCGCAGAGGCCTCGGAGGTGAGGCGCCTCCCTGACCTCGCCAGCCCCCCTCCTGTGCGCTGCGGCCCGTCGTGCCATCCGCACCGTGGTCACCGTACCCACAGGCCGCTCCAGGGGATGGGCCATGGCAGGGACACAGGGCGGGCGAGGGACTCCTCTGGGGGGGCAAACTCCCACTGGCCTGGCTGACCTCTTGAGATGCGCCGTGGTCCGACAGGCTCCAACCAGCTGCTCCTCCTTCCCTCTCTGCACCTGGGGTCAAGGTCAGCCCTCGCAGCCTCCGCCGGTGTCCATCCCGTCCCCCCCACAGGCGTGGCCCTACGGTGTCTCTCCTGAGGCTCTTTCCCACCTGTGCTGCTTGTCCGAGGCGGTGATCAGATGGAGGCCTGGGCCTGGCTCGCCCGCACCCGGCAGGCGGCGAGGTGCTCGGTGGGACCGGGGCATCCCCGGCACAGGTGCCGTAGATTCCTCAGGTGCCTGGCAGGTGCGGGGATGTAAGCACCTGAGCAAAGATGGGGCGAACAAAGCCACAGACGGCGAAGCTGACAGGTGTCCCTGAGGGTGTGGGCCCTGCGGAAGGGTAACGAGGGACTGAGGGCCGTTGGCCGGAGTCCGTGGGCCTGCGCTGGCCTCCCAGACAGAGGCAGGCCCTCCTCGCGTGCAGCGGGAGAGTGGACCGGCCATGCAGGGGTGAAAACCCTGACGCGCAGGAGGAGCTGGGGATGCCTCACCCCACGGCAGCAGGGGGGAGGCGAGCGGTGCTCCTCATCATCCCCCAGTGCAGCCGGGCCGGCCTGAGTAGGGTGATGGCCGCTGGACAGAAGGATGGGGTCACAGCACGTCACCTGCTGAGGTGAGCTGCGGAAGAAGGGAGTTCGGGATGGACACTGAGGAGGGAGATGCTGTGGCCCCGCGTCCACCGTAGTGACGACTACCATCCGTCCCGTGGGCCTCACTCTCCTCCACGACACCCCGCACCCGGGAGGCCCGGCGAGCCTGAGAGAAGATCCGTGTGGGGGAGCAGGTGCCTCAGCAGTAGCAAGCTGCACCTCAGAACTCCGCCTTGGGGGGAGACCTCGACCCTCCCGCCACCTGGCTTGAGGCCCCAGGGCCGCCCTTCCCGGCAGGGCAGGGGACGGGGACGGCACTCCTCACGGATGACTGAGCCCAGAGGGTGCAAGGCAGGCCTGTTCTGGGAGTTCGGTTCTCTGATGGGTGACCTGGCCTCAGGGTGTCGGCCCTGTCTTAGAATTTGCTAGAGCCGAGCCCAGGCTGCTTGCGGACAACTTTCCTCATTCCTTCTCCCCTTCGCTGGGGTGGGCCACACGTGTGGCCGGGTGGCTTTGCCAGGCTCACGGGACACACTCTGCATGTTCCCTCACGGGTATTGGCCCTCAGCATCCCCTGCTCGCTAATCCCGTCCTGGCGTCTGCTTCCCAGAGGGCCAGGCCACAAGCGTTCCTCTGTAGCTACGGCTTGTGAGAAGAGGTCTCATGCTTCTTTTTTTTATATGAGTTTTATATTTTTTTCCAATTGAAATATAAGGTGCATATCAACAAGCACATGTCTTAAACGTACAGCCTGGTGTACTTTCATAAAGTAAGCACACACATGTGAAATGTACCCGGTCAAGATATAGAACTTTCCAGAACCATTGAGCCCATTCCCAGTCATTACCCCCTCAAAAGGCAACCACTGCTGTGACTTCTTTCACCATACATTAATTTGGCCATTTTTGAATTTTATTTAAAAAATACAGGAATACAATATGCATGCCTTATGTCTCGATGGTTTTGCTCGACATTATCTGTGTCTTCCATATTTGTGCATTTGCTGCATTTGGCAGGGGCTCATTCTTTCAGTCATGATGTATTCCATGGTATAAATTTACTATAATTTGTTCATTCAATCTATTATTGAAGGACATTTGGATAGTTTCCAGGGTTTGCCTGTTATAATAATGTTGCTATGAATATTGTGGTTCACACATGTATGTCTGTCGTCCGGATATATACTTAGGAAGGAATCATTGCGTTATGGAGTGTGTGTGTGTGCTGAGTTTTTAGAAATACGGCCAAAAGGTTTCCCAACTTGCTTGTGCCAATTTACACACATATAGCAGAGTATCCCACATTCTCTCCAATACTTATCATATATATATATATATATATATATATATATATATATATATATAATCTTTAAAGTTTTAGACATCTTGGTGAATGTGTAGTGGAACTTCACTGTGGTTTTAATTTTGTGTATGGTGTGAGGTAGGAATCAAAGTTTATTTTTATTAGATTGAACATCCGTCAGGAACACCACCTTCTGCATAAATGGCCATTTTTCTCACTGTGCTGTGGTGATCTTTGTCATAAAGCATGTGATCATATGGGTGGGGATCTGTTTCTGGGCTTTCTGTTCTGTTATTCTGGTTATCTATCCGTGCTTCTATTTTTATGTTTATTTAGACTTAAAAATAATTTTTTTTTAAAATCAGATAGTATGTGTCCATCAGTGTGGCAGGTTAGTGATGCCGTGGAAACTTTGACATTTCTCTCATCAGTCCTGGCAGGTTCGGTGCCTTTTGGACCAAAGAAAGTGGCTGCAGTGATGCTGGGCTGGTTTCTGAGCCGAGCCTAGGCTTTCAAAACTGTTATCTTCAACTTCTTGTCCTTGTCTCTTGCTTTTGGAACTCTGAGCATCCTCATGGAAAGTCCGACCACTATAAAGCCACAGTGCCCATGGGACCATATGAGGGGACACATTCAGAGGTCTGAGACTCCCTGCAGAGTCCCCATCCACCCTATCCTTCAGACGTTCAAGTCATTCCATATAGGTTCCAGATACCGGGAGCAAAGGTAAGTGATTCCCATCAGGCCTTGCCCCCAAATAAGTAATTGTTGTTCTAAGCCCCTGAGTTTTGGAGCAGTTTGTTGAACTACAGTATAGAACTGGGCCACCCAGTTCTAATCTTCTTCAGGATCATTGCCTGTTCTTGACATTTCACATTTTGTTATACGTTTTAGAACTGGCTTGTCAGTTTTTACCTAAACGGTTATGGGGGTTTTGTTTACAATTGCCTGGACTCTGTAAAATTCATTGGAAAGAAGTGACATCTTCAGGCTCTGAACTACAGAGAACACACTGCTGGGCACCAGAGGGGAGAGGAGGGGTGGAGGAGGGACAGATGATGGGGATTAAGGAAGGCACCTGTTGTGATGAGCACCAGGTGTTGTATGAAGTGTTGGATCATTATATTGTACTCCTGAAACTAGTATTACACTGTAGGTCAACTCACTGGAATTTAAATAAAAACTTAAAAAAGAAAAAGAGTTGACATCTTAACAATATTGAGGCTTTCAGTCAATGAATGCAATCTGTCATTACATTTAGTTAAAGTGTCTTTGATTTCTCCCCGTAATGTTTGTAGTTTTCTGTATACAGGAATACATAATAATATAGTACATGAAAAATGTAATACACGATATACTATCATTATTCCCAGATACATAATGTTGCTTGGTGCTACTGCTATGTGTATAGAATACTTTTGGATTTTCATTTCCTAATTCTTGATGGGTGGGATATAGTGTATAGTCTGTATTCAGAAACATGCTCTGTATGGTTTCAATCGGTTGACACTTAGTAAGAATTATTTGATGGCCCAGCATATGGTCTAGGTTGAAAATGTCCCAGCTGCACTTGAAAGGAGCCATATTCTACTGTGGTTGGTGTAATGTCTTATGTGTCAACGAGGTAAATTTAATTAATTTTGTGCCAATAGTCTATGTCATTACTGATTTTTTTTTTATCTGCTTGGTTGGTCAGCAGAGAGAAGTAAGAGAAAAACTTCAAGTGTGATTGTACATTAGTCATTTTCTCCAGTGTTTTCTGTTACTTTTTGTCTTTACATTTTGAGGCTATTTTTTAGTTATATGCAAATTTAGGGTTTGATGTCTTAGATTGACCAATTTTTCATTGTGGAATATTCTCCTTTATCTCTAGTAATGCTCCCTACCCTAAAGTCTACTTTGCCTGATATTAGTATAACTTCTCTGGTTTTATTTTATTTAATCTTTACAGCTTTCTTTTGATTAGTCTTTTATTTTGTTAGTGTATGTTGTTAGAGTTAAGGTGTCTCTCTCATATTCAACTTATAATTATTTTTTAAAACTCAATCTTTTAGTCTGCATTTTAAGTAGAGAATATAGTCCATTTACATTTAATGCTATTGCTGCTATTTTAGGTTTAAATGTATCATCTAGCTATTGGATTTTTACTTATGCAATTTGTTCTTTATTATTTTTTCTTTATTACTTTCTTTTGAATTGATACATCATTCTTGTTGTTCTACTTTTTGGCTCACTTAGCTTTTTAGTAATTTATACTTTTTATTTTCCTTCAGTGGTTTCCCTAGAGATTACAGCATGCATCCTTGACATATCATTATTCAATTCTACCTTAAATTAGAAGATTTTTCATTTCGTGGACAATGTGAGTACTTTGCAACACTTTAGTCCTACTTACTCCTCTCAACTTTGGTACTATTGTTATAATAAACTTGAATTCAACATATATTTTTAAAACCCAAAAGCCATTTCTATAATTGTTTTTAACACTCAATGTTCCTTTAGGTTTAATCTAAATGTTAGCACTTGCCAGTTTCTTCTGGCATTGCCATATTTCCACCAGGAGTTATTCTCCTTCTACCTGAACATCTCCCTATAGTGTTTACTCGAGGGTCTGCTGGCAATCAGTTCTCTGTTTTTGTTTGTCTGAAAACTTTTTAATACACTTTTTAAAAATGTTTATTTTTGAGAGGGAGAGGGAGAGAGAGAGGGCACGTGCAAATAGAAGAGAGAGAGGAAGACAGAGGATCTCAAGCAGGCTCTGCACTGACAGCAGAGAGCCCAATGCGGGGCTCGAACTCATGAACCACGAGATCGTGACCTGAGCAGAAGTTGGACACTCAACCAACTGAGCCACCCAGGTGCTCCTACACCTTTTTCTTTTGAAGAATGTCTACCATAGATATGGAATTTTGTTGGTAGCAATTTTCTTCTAGCATTTTAAAGATATTATTCTATCACATTCTGGTTTCAATAATGTCTGTGGAAAAGTTACCTTTCAGTCTTATTGCTTCTATGATGGCAATGTACCTCTTTCCTCTTTTGTCTTTGTTTCTCTCCAGTTTTACTATGATGTGTGTAGGTATATTTTCTTATGTTTTTTTCTGCTTAGGGTACTTTATCACTTTTGTAAAACTCTCACTGGTTATATCTTCAAATATTGCTCTTTCCCTTTTATCCTTGTCTTATCTCCTACTGGAAATAGAATTACATGTGTGACAGATCTTTTCACTATGTCCTATGTGAATTATTTTTCTCCCCATGCATTTCCAACCACTTTTTTCTATGCTTCAATCTGAAATATTTTCCAATAACCTCTCT
Source organism: Panthera onca (assembly GCF_046562875.1). Lineage (NCBI taxonomy): Eukaryota > Metazoa > Chordata > Mammalia > Carnivora > Felidae > Panthera > Panthera onca. The sequence goes on along the minus strand of NC_138346.1, from coordinate 2,057,261 downwards.
TCCAATTTACTAATCTTCTCTTTTGCTATATCTAATTTGCTTTTATTTATTTATTTATTTACTTACTATTTTAGAGAGAGTGAGCAGGAACAGGGGAGGGGCAGAGGGAGAGGGAGAGGTAGAATCTTAAGCAGAGACTGATGTGAGGCTCGATCTCATGACTGTGCTATTATGACCTGAGCCAAAATCAAGAGTCAGACACTTAACCAACTGAGCCTCCCACGTGCCCTTCTAATTTACTTTTAAGTTTATCTATGAAATTTCAACTGCAGTCATTATCTTATTATTTTTTTAGTTCTAATATTTCCAATACAGTATTTTTTTTATAGATTCAAGTTCTCTGATGAAGTTAATTTTTCATCTGTTTTCTTGAACATCTTCATCATACTTACTTAAATTCTGTATAAGATAACTCAAATACCTGGATCATCTTTGGCATTGTTTCTGTGGTCTGTATTTTTTTCTTAGTTTTCTGTCATTTGGACCTATTTCCTGGCATGCTTGTAATTTTTTTATTGAAAGTGAAATATTACGTATGAAAAACTGTAAGCTCCTGGAAGATGATTTCCAGAGATAAATTATTATTATTTTTTGACAGATAGTTGAGTTAAGGAAGATCACCATGACCTACATAGGGCTTATCTATTTGCAGTTTGCCCATACTTCTAGGCGTCTCAACTGAAGGTTTAGGTTGTTGCTGGAACCCCTCCTCTCTGGTGGACCCGAACTACAATTTTTGTCATCCCAGCTCCATGAGATTGTTGTAATCCCCATTCAGCTCTTTAACCTCATAGAAGCCGCTGTCTGAATGGTTTCTTGAGTTTTCACTCAGAGCTGTGCATCTTAGGCTTTGGAAAATGTCTTGAAAGAAACTGCAGTGTTCTAGACTCACTCCCATGTGATTCTTTTTCCTCTGGATCTTGTGCTCACACTGTGGCTGCTTTGGTAACCCAAACTCCAGGTCAGTTTCTCAGTGACTTCTTCAAGCTCCAGCCACCCCCCTGCTTCCTTCTGTGTGTCCTGTGCTGCCACCCAGCAATCACACCAGAGAGGGAAGGGGCTTCCCCTCACCTCTAAGTACTTCCCTTCCTTCCAGGACCTTGGCCCCTAAAGTCCTGGCTGTCTTGCTTGTTCTCCAGAAACTTCCAACAACTGCTTTCATGCATGTATCAGCCTTTGTAAATCAGGAGGGTTAGTATGCAAACAGTTCTGTCACAGCCAGAAGTTGGCTTTTGAATTCACGTCTCCTGTACTGCCCTGTTTTTTGCTGGTCCAAGAAATTGCTAAAACTGGTATCAGTTGTCCCCAACTCCCATTTATCTTCTTGTCAACTCCAGAGCATATGACACTTGGCTGTCCAGGAGTGAAAGGCCATCAAAGGAGGCTTTAGAGTAGAGATCACAGTACATGTACAGAACAACCATGCCCCTGGGGTTCACAACGTTGATATGTTGAGTTTCATGAAGAGCTCTGTTCTCCATGTCTGTACTTAGCCACCAGTGCTTCCCATCCACATTACTTGTTTGTTCTTCACTGTTAAACTCTGCTATTCACCACCCTGCAAGGACACACTCGGGAGATCTCACTGCCTCTCCCGGCCTCAGTTTCCCCTTCTAGAAGGTGAGGAGGAGGATTAGTGGTATCTGAGGTGTTCTTTCTTGACACGCTATCTTCTAGTTTTATCCTGGCTTAGCCATTGCTGAGGAATCTACTCAAAGGACTTGTTGATTTGAGGCAGGCATTGGACACAAGTGAGTGATCTTGTGAGCCTCACTATTCTTGGCTAAGGGCCAGAGCATGTGCCCACCATAGTTTGGCATCTACCTTGACGAGTATTGGCAAGGTGATCACAATTTAATGCTTGCTAAACCAGTGTTTGTGCCATTCTTGTTGAGACCGTGGTAGAGGGGATTTCCCCACCCCCTGTTGTCTACTAGCATTTGTATGTGGGATGCTAACGCACATGTTCCTGGAGCCAGTCAAAAATACTGCTTTGCTCATACTTGGATTTTCTATAGTGAAACCAGTTTGTTTTGCTTCTCTACCTGACTGTGTATGCCTTGCAGAATTGTGAGTTGGGGTCATATGTCATCCTATTTAAAGTCTGCCAGGGGCTTCCCATATCCTAGAATAAAATCTCAGTGTTGACATGGCCTCCTCCACATCCTCCAGGGACTTGGTCTGTACTGTCCCCTCTCCCTTGGATGTGCCTTCCTTCTCCCTTCTCAGGGTCGGCTCCTTTTCTCCTTCAGCTCTCAGGCTCCATGTGACCTCGTTAGAGGCCTTCCTTGTGTCTTGATGGAAGGGGGCACCTTGTCATTATTTCACACCCTATTCTTTTCCTTTCTAGCTCCCATTGGAGTGTGTCATTAGATAGGCATTTGTGGGAATATTTACCAACTTGGTTTTCAATTTAAATATTGAATTGATACAAAAGAATATTTAACATCTGTGTGCATGACATAATTATAGTATGTTGCCTGTCTGTGAACCACCCCCAGATTAAGTCCGGGAGCCCCTCTGTGTGCAGGTGCAGGGCTCTTCCTTCCCCCACCCCTGAGATGACTGCCACCCCGAATTCCGTAGTACCCCCTTTGTGTTTCATTTTGTTTTACTACGTTATTTATAGTGCTCCTACCCAGTGTGTGTCTAGTTTTGTGCATTCTAAAACTTCATATAAATAGAACCACACCGAATATATGCTTTCTGATGTTGCATAATGTCCTTGAGATCCATCCACATTGGTGTTTGGTTGGATGCTGCTAGAGAGCATTCTGACTTTGAGCTGATCACAGGTAATAGATCTCTTCTATACTGGACGGACATTTCCACTTTTCTGGATGTTTTGGTCTTGAAGGACAGCTGGTGGGAGCCTTCTTCCCCTCACAGCTGTACACCTACAGTGGCCATCTCTGATGCCAAAGTGCTTTCCAAGGGCATCCTCGAACCTGGGCTTTCCAGCCAGTCTCCATGCCATGTGAGGCCAGGCCAGGTCTCCCCACTGTCTCCTCTAGGAAATAGATTCTTTTTAAATACTAACTGAGCAGGGGCACCTGGGTGGCTCTGTCGGTTGAGCATCCGACTTCAGCTCAGGTCATGATCTCACGGTTCGTGGGTTCGAGCCCCACGTCGGGCTCTGTGCTGACAGCTCAGAGCCTAGAGCCTGCCTCAGATTCTGTGTCTCCCTCTCTCTGCCTCTCCTCTGCTCATGTTTTGTCTCTGTCTCTCTGTCTCTCAAAAATAAATAAACATTAAAAAATTAGAAAGAATAAAAAATATTAACTGAGCAAATAAGAGAATGAGTGAATAACAAATTAAGTCTCCTGTGGTCTCATCAAGCCCAAGCTTTCAGTAACTTTCAACTCCTGGTGATGCCCTTTCTACATTGCCACCCAACCTCACTCCACGTCATCCTGCCGTGGTGTCCCCAGGCGTCTGGCCATTGACTTGGCCCAACCATGGCCATCATCTTCACCACATCCTGAACCTCACACTGCATCTTTCCAACATGGGACTCATTCTTGGTCCTCTTTCTTACCCCTCTACCCGAGCATTTCCAACTGATACCGGCCCTCATGGATCACCCCTTGAATATACGGTATCCGTTTGCCCCTGTGTCTCTCCTGCTGTCTCAAAGCAGTGCTAGGTGACTCAGCATCTGGATGGCGTCTCCTTCGTTCACGTGAACTCCAGCAGTTGTCAGAGTTTGTGTGGAGTGGGTAGGGGCGTGTAGATGCAAGGGGGCTGGCCCACCTTCGCCCCTGTCCACATGGCTGGTTTCTCCCATATTTCAGCCATTTTGTACCTTTGAGACTTACACACACTCCCCCTGCTGGGCACTAACCAGCTAACCGTGTGCGCCTTTCCTTTGCTGTCAGCTCAAACACCGTCTCCTCTAGGAATGCCAGCCTATCTCAGCTGCTCTGAGCCCCCACAGTTCCTGGCTTCCCTCCACCTGCCTCTGTCTCCCACCCTTGGGTTTGCATTCCTGTCATTGCCTGAATTGTGTCCGCCCAAATCCATATGTTGGTGTCTGAACCCCCAGCACCTCAGAATGTGACCTTATTTGGAGGTAATGATTTGCAGACGTAATCAAGTTAAAGTGAGAACCCACTGGCGTGGATTCTAATCTAGCATGACTGGTGTCCTCAGGGGAAGAAGACTTGAAGGCAGGGACATGGAAAGAGGGAAGACAGTGTTAGGATGCTGGGGAAGACGGCGGTCTACACACCAAGGAGAGGGTGTCTCTCACACCTTCGAAAGGAACCACCCTGCCGGGACCTTCATCCCAGTCCTCTGGCCTCCACAGCTGATAGAACTGTACATTTCTGTCGTGTGAGCCACCCAGTGTGGTAGTTAAGATAGCAGACACAGAAACAATCCTGAGGGGGGTCGTGTCTCAGCATCTGTGTTTCCCCATCACAGTCTCTGTTGAATCAAAATGAGTAAAGTGTCTGACGAGAACACACAAGACCTTGAGGGCTCTTCCATTGCAGTGCCTGGTGTGTGCAGACCACCTGGGGTGTGCAGATCTTTCTAGAGGGAGGAGACCCTCCTGCCAGTGCCTCTGACTCCCCAGGACTTCGTACTTGGGAAGCTCCAGATGCACACTGTTCTCCCTAGTGTTCTGATAAATGACCTCTCAACACTGGTTGAATCTCCTGGGTGAATTACAACTGCTGTTTGTCCTTGATAATTTTCACAGCCCTTGGATAGAAATTGTCCAACCACTTCTTATGATAAGCTTATGCATCAACTATTGTTATTATATTCATTTTGACGATCGGGACACCAAGTCCCAGAGAATTTCATTCTAGGACCAGAATCTGCCCAGGGCTAGATTCTTTGTGTGAGAAAGTAGGCATGTGTAAACTGGGACATTGTCTCATTTCTCGAGCACAGCTAGCAGGCCCACCCCCACCCCCACTCAGGTCTCCCATGGCCTTGTCCAGCTGGTAGACAGGAACTCCTCTGCTTCTATTTCAGGACACCTTGCCTTTCTCCAGAACCAAAGAGCCAAGTGCTGGGCCAGTGACGCTGCTGTTGACCCCCCCACCCCCACCCCATGTGTGCAGAGAACCTCATCTGTTCCCTCCTAAAATGGATGCAACAGGCTCTCCATGTTACTGGCCATAGTCCTCGGTGGGGTTAGGGAAATGATCTGGGCCTGCATCGATGCCTACATCTCCCCATTTCCCCCAAGGATGAGTGTGTGCACGTGTGTGTGCACATGTGTGTGTGTGTGTGTGTGTGCGTGTGTGTATACTAACACAGGCACCTGAGCTAAGGGAGGGGAAGCACTGCAGGTGGCCTCTGTCCTCCCTCTGTCCCTGCCCACATCCCCAGCCTGGGCAGTACGTAATATTTCACTTTCAATAAAAAATTACAAGCATGCCAGGAAATAGGTCCAAATGACAGAAAACTAAGAAAAAAATACAGACCACAGAAACAATGCCAAAGATGATCCAGGTATTTGAGTTATCTTATACACGTCCCTTCAAGCCAGGGACCAGACACATCCAAACAGAGTCTGGAGTCTCACCCTGGCCTCACCATACCAAGGTGACATTTTCAACATGGCCCCTGGTATAGTCTGCGTGTATCCTCCCAAATTCATATGTTGGCTCCCAGCCCCCAGAGGGTTGGTGATGGTAGTGGTATTAGGGGTGGTGCTGGGTCATGAGGGTTGAGCCCCTCTTAGAGGGATTTGTGCCTTAGAAAGGAGGCTCCAGAGAGACCCCAGTCCCCTTGCACCATATGGGGACACCGTGAGAAGGTCGTGCTGTTGGAACTGTCCATGTTGGCACCTGGCATTCGTGGTACCGGGTGTTGGTAGTCCTGGGTGTTCATGGTGTTCATGGTACTGGGCATTCGTGGTACCGGGTGTTCGTGGCACCTGGCGTTTATGGTACCTGGCATTCATGGTACTCGTTCGGGTATGGAAAGCTAACTCGGAACGGTGACATTTGCTGCAATGATTGAAAATCCCTGGATGACGCATGCAAGCCGGCTGGTGGCTGCGCTGTCTGTTGGATTTCTGTGAGGGCCGACGGTGCGAACGGCCTAGCCCGGCGGCTCAGGGCCGGCTTCCTGTCTCATCTCCATGTTGAGCTGGCAAGTCTCAAAGGCAGGTTGTGAAAGAGAAGTATGTCTGACTGCGCCACAGTGATCAACAGAGCCAACGATGTGGCAGTCAAGGGCGGACATGACTTGGGGAGGTACCGGGTTAGTTTTCAATGCTCCAGCAGAAGCCGTGAAGCCTTTCCGGGAATGTCTCCTGCTGGGTCTGGAGCCCCTTCTCAGGTCTTGCCTGTGTTCTCACCCACCGGCCACCTGCCCAGCCAACCTGGGTAGGAATGGCCGTTTTGTGCGTTGACTTAGGACACAAATTGCTTATTTCCACCTCAGGGTCTTTGCATTAGCTCAGCCCTCCACCTGGAATGTTCTGACATCCTCTTTTCACACCTCTTTTCACAGTGTTTCTTATCACCGTTCAGAACTGGGTGCACGTGGCATTTCTCCAGTGGTTTTCTCTGGTTCCTTCCTGCAACAGCTGGGCAGCACTGCGATGTCTTCATGATCTGATTTTGCTGCTTATTCATAGATCATCCTTCCCTTCTCCTTCTCTCTTGATATCTTCTACCTGTTATCTATCTATCTATCTGTCTATCTATCCATCTATCATCTATTTATCTATTATCTATCTATCTATCTATCTATCATCTATCTGTCCATCCATCCATCCAACACCTATCTATTTATCAATCATCTATCTACCTACTACGTATGTATGTATCTCTCTCTCTCTCTCTCTCTCTTTCTCTCTCTCTCTCTACCTGTCTGCCCATCTAGCTTTCTGTCACTTATCTCATTTACAATCCTTTCCAAGCATCTTGCTCACTTTATCCATACTGTGTCCCCAGCGTTTGCAACCCCTCTTGGGACATCCCGGGTACTGAATGCTCATCTAGAGAATAAGTCAATGACTGGCAGGTAAGTCTCTTTCCTCTCCTAGTTGTGAGAGTTCAGGTTTTAGGGGAAGGTATTGGTCAGCTGCAGCTCCCCGATCTGTTTAGCTCCGTTCTTAATCACAAAGACTTTATGAAGTACCTAGATTCCAGCACCCTCAGGACAAGGATGGCCCCAGTGATCACGGAGTGGGGCTTCTCTTCATTGACAAGTGGTGGCTCTGTCCTGCTCTGACAGGTCCTTGACTGGTGTCTGTGTGGTGAGGGGCACTGGAGGGGGAGGAGAAGAGCCTCGCCTCATGCAGAAGTCACTGGACTTCACTTAATGTCTGCACGTCATTATTACGCGTCCTATGGTTGGGACAGCTCAGATATTTGTCCTGTGCTCAGCAGAGGGGACTGGAGAGGGAAGCTTTCTGGAGACTGCCCTGGCACACCAGATCCTGCAGCCTGCAGCCCAGGGACACATTTGACTGGTTGATTGGTTAATTAATTAATTAACCCACCTAATACCTAGCAAGTTCTTACTGTGTCCAAGATACATGATGGGTATCAGGAGTTACAGTGGCGGACAAACTATAGATAGTTAATTTTGTGGTTTAACAGCAAATTATCTTATTAAATAAAAATAAGAAAAAAATAACTTGGAGCGAGATTTAAAGAAAACGATCCCACAGCAGGAATGGCGCCTTTCTCTCTCTCAAGCCAATGCCTTGGAGGTGGCAGCGTGGCTCCGGATCCTGGCTCTACCTCGTACTGGCCACGTGGCACTGGCCACTTAACTAACCCCTTCCATCTTCTCACCCACAAAGTGGGTGCACGTTTGACTTTGCAGCATCCAAATAATAATATACATAAGTTGGGCTTATATATATATATATATATATATACACACATATATATACACACACACATATACACACACACACACATATATATACATATACACACATATACACATATATATGTGTGTATATATATATATATATATATATATATATAATACATAATGTACATATGTTGGGCTCCAAATAATAATATACGTAAGACCTATACACATCACTTGGTACATAAGAAAAGTGAATGTTAACAGTACTGAGCTGTTCCTCTTATTCTGAGTTTACCTCCCAGATCGTGAGGAAGCTCTCCCACTAACCCAGAACATTCTGTCTGAAATGTTGGGAGGCCCCCAGAACGGGAGTGTCCTGGGAGAGGCTGACTTAGCGCCATGGCTCCTGGGAGCTGGCTAGATGGTGGCTCTCCCGCCAGGCCGAGCTGTTTCCACCCACAGATCGGAGCAGAGACACAGCAAAGCACCACCCTTCTCCCCTGGCGGGGCCCCCACACGGACCCTCCTCTGTAGGCCGACCTGACCAGTGCTCATTAACACAACTTGGCGGTTTCTCCTATTTCTCCCCTCAAAGTTGGCTTCTTAAAAAGGGGGCTTTGCCCTTTTACTCTCATGAACGTGTTAGCACGTTAAAAAATAAGAAAACGGTTTTGGAGGCACCTGGCTGGCTCTGTCAGTGGGGCAGGCCGCTCTTGACCTCAGGGTCTTGAGTTCCAGTCCCATGTTGGGCATAGAGATCGCTTAAAAATGAAATCTTTTATTAAAATGTTTATTTTTCTCAAGAGAGAGGGAGAGAGAGTTCACGCTAGAGTGGAGGAGGGGTAGAGACAGGGAGAGCGACAGAATCCCCAGCAGGCTCTGTGCTGTCAGCACAGAGCCCGATGTGGGGCTGGATCTCACAAATTGTGAGGTCATGACCTGAGCCGAGATCAAGAGTTGGACGCTTAACCGACTAAGGCACTCAGGCGCCCTTTAAAAGTAAAATCTTAAAAAAAAAAATAACAGAACAGTTTAGACAAAAACAGTTCCACAGAGTGTTTTTTCATACTGGATCATTCTTTATCTTTTTCTGGCCCACGCTGGGTGCGGGGTTGACCTAAGGCGGCCGAGGGAGTGAAGTCACCTGCCAGCCGGACAGAGCGCTAGGACGAGAGGAGGGCCACCTAGAGGTGTTCCAGAAAGGCCAGCAGAGAGGGTTCCCCCCGGACCAGTGAGATGTTAGTCCCCGAGGGCTCCACTCGGCCTCAGTACACAGGTCACCAGCGACACTGGCGCTCGGAACTTGGCTGAGGACACGAGGAAAGGCGCCCACAAGCCAGGTAGGACTCCAGGAGTCCAGCTGAGCGGACATTCCGCACTTTATAGGGCTTATTTCAGTTCCCTTTTGTATCGTACGTTTTTAAGACTTCCTATTTTTCGGCCGCCTCGACATCCCCAAGCACGTGCTGCGGGCTCCCCGCCCAAGTGGCCAGGCAGCCAGTGTGGTAAGGCTGCCCCGCCCCAGGTCCCCTTCTTGCCCCCTAACTGTGACCGGGTGACATTCCAATGCACCGCTGAACCCTCACACGGCTTCCTGCGGGCTCCACACTGAGCCCTGACGAGGCGCTCTGGGGTCCCCACCTCCCGCTGAGCCCGCGCCCGGGGCGCTCCTCCCACGTGGCCCCTGCCTCCCTCCTCCAGGGCCTTCCAGGATGATAAGTCCTACGATCTCAGGCTTCCCAGAGTGTAATTTCCTATTTACTTTTTTAAATTTTTTTTAATGGTTTTATTTATTTTTGAGACAAAGAGAGACAGAGCATGAACGGGGGAGGGGCAGAGAGAGAGGGAGACACAGAATCAGAAGCAGGCTCCAGGCTCCGAGCCATCAGCCCAGAGCCCGACGCGGGGCCCGAACTCACGGACCGCGAGATCGTGACCTGAGCTGAAGTCGGACGCTTAACCGACTGAGCCACCCAGGCGCCCCTGTAATTTCCTATTTAAACCAGCCAGCGTCCACACCGCAGGCTGCGGCTGAGGACCGTGGCGAGTGTCACGTCGCTAATCTCAGCAACAAGCCCTCGACACAGCGACTCGCCTCCTGGTTTCCGACGAGGACCCAGCAGGTGCAGGCAGCCAATGGCATTAGTAGAGGTCTAACCTGCCAGAGCTCCTACTCACACTATTACCTTAAGTAGCCCTTCTGTCTAGTGGAAGGCTGGCGCGGCAGGCTCACGGAGTGACCCCGAAGTGCGCGGCCAGGGGCAGGGGCGTCTCTGAGCTCTGACTGGCCCGGATGTGCCTGGTGGAAATGAACATGGAGCTTATCGCACAGGAGCTGGACGCGAGCGCACCTGGCAAAGTACCGACGCTCCGTCGGGACCCTGTCACCCCAGCTCCTGGCGGATTGATTGGTTGTGCGTTAAAGGCTTCATTCTGCTTTTGAACAGAAAAGCGTGTCCCACCGAATGTAAACTCCTATTTGTAAGGAGCCATCCCAGTTGGCAGCTCGGTCGTCTTCCCAAGTTGGGGGGGCGGGGGCGGGGATGCAGGTGGACAGAATGGCGAGTGGTTCGAAGGCGCCTGACCTGTTCTGCTCTCCCCCGGCTGTGAGGGAAGCCAGGGAAGAGGAAAAGGCCTTCGTGGTTGTGCATACTCACGGTAAAGACCGCCCCCGCATGTCCCCGAGAAGCGGACTTGTGTAGCGACCAGCACCCTCGGACAGCTGGAGTCCCTCGGCAGGGCCCCGAGGAAAGAGCCCCTTCGGCAGGCGGTTCACGCGGTCGTGCGCAGGCTGCTGGCGGCTGAGGCTGCCGTGGGCCCCCCCGCCCCGCGGGACCAGGGCCTCTGAAAGGTGGCATTCGACCACGTGCCTCGAGTTAGGTTGCACGTAAAGCGTGGAAGGTCACGTCTGCCTGGACGTGGGCAGGAACCAGCCGATGGGCGGCTTGGGTGGTGAAGACGTTCGTGAAATTAACTCGAAGTCGCACTTTGTTTTGCAAACACAGCGAGTATCCATCGGCAGTGCCTGGAACCGGGGAAGCACAGGGGAGCAAGGCCCGTCCCGGGGACCCCCCAGGAGGGCGGGACACCACCAGGAAGCCATCGCCACGTCCCCAAGGAAGGAAGGAAGGCGGGCCTTGCGCTAAGGTGGCTCTTACTTTCCGCAGGACCTGTGACTGATTTCAGCAAGCCGGCCCAGCTCTGGTGTCCTCAGGCTGTCCTCCCACGGCGCCGCCCCCTGCCCTCCGTTCGCCGGAGGACAGCCGTCCCCACCCCAACCACCCGTGAAGCTGTTTCCACCTGCGACATTTTCACTCGCCGGCCCACCCAGGCCAGCGGGATCTCTGGAATCCCAGACCATCAGAGCGGGGCCGCGGAGCGGGCCTCTGGGGAGCATCGGCCTGTGATTTTGCGGCTGGGGTTCCAGGAACCCACACATAGAACCTGCTTGGAGAACACAGTGCGGCTGCCGCTGAAAATCCCGAGAAGATGGGGCCCATTGTTGTGAGTGATTCACTTTCCTGTTCTTTCTCCCAAACACACGCACAGATCCACTTGGAACTTGTGTTTCTTTGTTGTTGTTTAATAAAGCAGCAATCATATACCGTGTGAGATAATGGAACGGTTGGATGCAGACTGGAATTATTTTATTTTATGGAGTCTTAATTAGATTTGTAATGCAGAGCTCCTAAGTACCAAACGTTTGCTTAGATTTAATGAGACCTGTTATGGAGACTTGGAGAATTGTAATTCTCCTATTAGCTCAACAGCGATACAGGCTGCAAAGCGTAGCATCCATCAAGTAACACGAGACGCTCCTGACGCAGCGGGGGATCCGGTCCGCGTCGCCCCACACGGTTCCCCCGGGTTTCCTTGTGTGGCCCTTGCAGAAGAACCTCTCATCTTGGAAGCTTCTTTATTAAACTTTCAATGGTTTGCCCTCCCACCTGTGTCACGACCTCGGGGGCTCGGCCGGCCTTGCTGTCGGGCCACGCGGAAGGTCCTCGGCCCAAAGCCCACGTCTTCGGGCCACACCACACCCCGCCTTCCACGGGTCACGCCCGGATACGGGGTCAGGACCCTCGGGGTCAAAACCAATGGGTTCTGCAGATAATTTATTACCAAGAGTATCTAAGTTAAACAGGAAATCAGTTTTTAGTGTCACTATGTCCCATGGGTCTTTTCTTCATCTGGAATTAACATTAACTGAGGGTCCTGTACTGTATTTTGCCTGATGTGGCAACCCTGTCTCCTCCTAATCCTGATGGTGGGAGACTCCATCCTTCCGTCCTTTTGGTCTCCCTCTGTCCCCTCCCCTTCTTTCCTTCCACGATTCCCTCAGAAAATGGCAAAAGGCCTTGAGTGCTGATGACTCAGAAAATCTGATACTTGGAGCCTGGTAGCACTCAGAAACCCCCAGCAGCATCCAGAATCCGCCCAGAGCCCCTGGACCCCAGCAGCACTCAGTACCTCTCAATGGCACCCAGAAGCACCCAGAACCCTCCCCCAAGAGCACCCAGTACCCCTAGCAGCATCTAGAACCCTCCAGCAGCACTCAATACCCCCCAACAGCACCCAGCACCCCCAGCAGCACTCAACACCCCCACAGCACCCAGCACCCCTCTCAGCAGCACCCAGAACCCCAAGCAGCACCCAACACCCCCCAGCAGCACCCAAGACACCCCAGAAGCACTTAGCACCCCTCTCAGCAGCACCCCGAGCCCCCCAGCAGTACTCAACACCTCCCAGGAAAACCCAGCATCCCTGAAGGAGTTCTTACTCCCTAGACCATGTGGGTGGAAAGGAGACGGCAGGAAAACCTGCTTCATCAGTGAGCAAACAGGTGCACGTGGCCCAGCACCTGGCTCACAGCTGGTGTGCAAAGGTTCGTACCTGCTCTTGGACCCTCTCGGCTTCTTTCCTTTGTCCTGAATACAATTTCGGAGCACATCTAAAATGGACGTAAAGAGTCAGACAGGACAGCCTACTTCTGGGCCAGGGCTGGTACTAAAATGGTCTCCAAACTGCGCATCCTATAAACGAGAGCTTTGGAACACCCCTCATCTTAGTTTTAATTGATGAATTTGCAGAGTGTGCATTGTGGTTTACTGGACACAGAGAGAGAATGAAAATGAGGAGTTTAAATCAAAAGGAGGTTCTAGCATTTTCTCTGCTGCTTGCGGCTCCTCCTCCGTGCAGCCAGTCCTCCCCCACCGCCTTGAAGGCCCTCGGCCTTCCCCCTCCTGGTGCTCCCTCACCCTCCAGCCTGTCAAAACCCATTCAGAGGCCTCCCCTCTTCTCCCCTTCAGTCCCAAGGGCAAACGCTGTAAAGACCGTCCCCAGCTTTGGCCAAGGTGGGCCTCAGCTCCCTACGCCTTCCATACATGAGGTACAGGTGAGGGTCTGCGGCACCTGAGGCGAGGACTACCCTGGTCCCCAACCCTCTCTCCTGTGGTCTCCTTTTCCTGTGAGTTCAGTGGAAAGAGGTTGGCATTTTTCAAAATGCACTTTACTGAAGATGCGGGTCAAGGGAAAATAAACCCATGAAAAGGACATCTACTGGCCACCTCGGCGGAGCAGATCTCTCCTCCGAGAGGGCCGGAGACTGGGAGACGGAGTCAGTGGGAAAACCCTCCCACGGGGCGGAGGGCTGTGCAGTCTCTCGGGCGGTTAGCTCACCTTGGAGACGGAGTTCCCACATCCTTAAACACAGGCGATGTGGGTGCCCGTCCCAGAGGCTGTGGGGACGAACGGATATGGGTGCAAGGCGGAGCCCCCTTCCCTTTGTCTGGTTGTCATGAAGATCTGCTCTCACTGTTCATGGGGCTTGGGTGTCCCCTTAACCTCCCGGACTGTAGTCTCTCTACCTGTGTTGATGGGGGGCCGGGCAGCCTGACGGGGAGGTCCTGTGCACTGACACCCGGGGGCCTATAATTCCAGGTATGCGGACGGCAGCCTCCTTCTCTTCACCCAGGGCCCTTCCGGCAAACCAATCAGCCCCTGAAGCCACTGGCTCCTGGGGGCTGGGATGGGACCTTGTCTCTGAGAACCCCACCAGGTCGGAGATATTTCCTCTTGTTTCTTTGGCACGGGACCCCGGATCTGCTTCCCTGGTCCTTCTCTTTGTCAGGTACAGAAACTCCCACACCCGGATGGAGCTCTCAGCCCACATACGGAGCCAGGGGCATCGACGGGTCTAGAGCGTGGTCACCGCTCAGGTCCCACCAGGCTCAGCTTCCCGCTTGGGCTGGAGCCTGGGAAGGGTCCTCACCCCGCCTTCCAGTTTACGGCCCACCTACCACTGAGAGTCGGCCCGCTGTCACCACTGAGAGTCCCGAGGAATGCAGGCAAGGCCCTGGGGTCCCCAGGGGCGAGTCGCTGGACGGCGATGGCCTTTCTGATAGATGTGCCCACCTCACCTTGCTGGGGCATGAGCAGACCCACGATTATCTTCAGCTATACTCTGAATTCTGAGCTACCAACCCGTTACAAATTCAACAGGAGGTGGCCTGTGCTTGTCTGCCTCCCACAGGACCCCCAGGTACCCCCCCCCCACAGTCTCCTCCCCACTGCGCCCGAGTGATTGGAAGTGATGGCCTGTCACTTCCAACATGAGGTGTCAGGCACCGGGGCTTCTATTCAGATGTTCTCTCACCTCCTTGGATCCGTGGCTCTGGGAAAAAGCCGACGGGACAAGGCAGTGAGCCCTCCTGTCGACCACCGTGAGCATGAGCTTGGAAGTGGAGCTTCAGGCCCGGCTGAGCCTTCAGATGAGACCACAGCCCAGTTGTCGGCCCGACCGAAAGCCCCCGGGGGACCCTGAGCGAGAACCACCCAGCTCGGCTGCTCTAAGGTTTCTGACCCTCAGAGACTCTGTGAGATAATGAACATTTGCTGTTTCAAGCTGTTGGGTTTTAATTTTTTTTTAATGTTTATTTTTGAGAGAGAGAAACAGAGTATGAGTGGGGGAGGGGCTGAGAGAGAGGGAGACACAGAATCCGAAGCAAGCTCCGGGCTCTGAGCTGTCGGCACAGAGCCCGAGATGGGGCTCGAACCCACGGACCATGAGATCATGACCTGAGCCGAAGTCGGACGCTTAACCGACTGAGCCGCCCAGGCGCCCCACAAGCTGCTGGGTTTTTAAGAAACGTGTTAGGCCACAGTTGATATCTGATACGCAGCCCCAGCAACAATGGGATGCAGTCATAGCTCACCGCGTCAGAGTCAAGCAGTCATCGGAGGGTTGAGCGCCACACAGCCTGGCCGCTTCTGACAGCCCCGCCCCCGTCCCAGCTCCGCACCCGAAGCCTCGTTTTCCTATCTGCACAATGTGCACAAAAGTGCTAGCCTCTCCGTGGGGCTGGGAGAGAATGATCTGAGTTAGGACTTAGAACATTGCCTGGGAAGCAGGAGTGACTCACTCAGGATCTGCCCAGGGACCTGCCTCTTGCTGTATTTCTGCAGTCTGTAGGGCCGGGGGAGGGCTCCAAGAGACACCATTTTTAGGGGCTGGGAATGAAGCCTGAGACCCCTGGGGGTGACCTGGGTGCTGGGGGAAAGGCAGAGAGGTGGGTGGCCTTGGGAAGGGTCAAGGGTGACCAAGGCCGAGAACACATGCCCTCTCTGGCCCAGTGGAGGCCCTTCTCCTTTGCAGCTGGTGCCAGCACATCCAAACGGATGAGGGCAATGGGCTGTCCTCTCTGGCTCCCAGGAGGTCCCACGCCCTCCTCCCTGGAACCTAAACACCCAGAAAACCCGCCGAGGGGCCACTGGCGGTCAGATGAGGCAATTATATTTTTTAAACAATGGAAATAACTGAGCCGCCTGTAAATGGTAGAGAAAAGCGCATGTAAAAGTTGGTACAAGAGCTATAATCAAAATGATTACAAGGTAGAACAGGAAGACAAAAGAAGCAGACCCAGAAATTAAGGACGTTAAACAAAGAAGCCAACAGCCAACCAGCCAGTGACTGCAAATGGTCCAGAGCCTGGGTCTCAACAGAGTCGGGTCTTGGGAAAAAACTGCTAGGTGTCTGGTGGGAAAAGGCTGTCTCTAGAATGTGCTTCGCCCAAAGGGAACAGAAATGCTCCCCCCACAGAGAGAGGGTGGGAAAGTGAACTGCGGAATTGTCTGCCTGGGTTGCCGACCAAGCCACTCAGAATGATCCGGAACACAAGCAGGAAGTTCCTGAACTTCACGCTGACTCTCTGTGCCCATCAGGACACGCGGCATGTGGCACCGGGGACGGGCAGGTGCTGGTGCCCTTGCCCGGCTGTCTCGTCAATGCGGAGGGGCCCCCCCAGCCCTCACGGCCAGTCCCCCCAACCTGGGCCCCGTCAGAAGACCCTCCACCTGGCCCAGGGGCTCGGGATCCGGCGTGCGGAAGGATGGAGAGCCAAGCTGTCCCCGGCGCTCTGACCGCTGTGCGCGTGCTGTGGCCGAGGGTCTGCCCGTCGAGGCCCCGGCCTCTGTGTCCGCACACCGGGCACTGCCCACGTGAGCTTGGTTCCCGCTGCCCCCCACCCACAGACCCGCAGGAGCCTGGCACCCGCCCTCCACCACCCCTGCAGCAGAGCCATCTAAACCCCACCTTGACGGGACGATAGTGACATCAGCCCTGAGTGAGCACCGCAGAAAACACGTCCTCTCTGCCCTCAAATCGCAGACCTAATTACCCATCGTGAAACATTCTCCTTGGGGTAGTCACCTGAAATGTTGTAATTTGTTATTTTAAAACGCCTCCTGCATGAGGTACGTTCGTTGTCATTGCGGCCTTCTGCCAGGCGTGGGGTAGGGCGCGGGGCGGCCCGGTCCTGGAGGGTCTGGGCCTCGAACAGGTGAGGGCGCCGTGTGCCTGCCTACAGCCCCTGGGTCGGAAGGTCAGTGGGCTCAGACCCGGTCCAGGAAACGGGGAGTCCTGGGCACACACACCTTCAGCTGCCCCGACGCGCCCCTCTCCCGCCCCTCCACTCTGGGCTCTGGGCTTGCTTCTGGAACTTCCGGAGGCTTCCGGAGACTCAGGCTGGGCTCTGTAGAAGCAGATCCTGAGACGCAGCCTGTGTGCACGGGATGTATTCAGGAAGTGCCCTCTAGAGAGGCCAGGAATTGGAGGGGCAGGGCAGGGAGGGAGGGGCCAGGAGGGGAGTTCGGTGGGGTTAGGGTGAGGGTCGATCCCGCAGAGAGCTCTGGAGTTGACCTCAGGGAGTCCTCAGGGCCGGCGCTGTATAGCCACGTCCCAGGCAGTCACCGGCCAGCCGCGAGCTCCCGGACGGGCACCTCCTAGAGCCCCCAAGGCGTACAGAGGTCCAGGTGGGTGCCCCAAGCCCACGAGTGGGGACAGGGGCATCCTGGTGGCAAACGCTTAGCACCTGCTCCCTGAATTTCGCTCTGGGCTGGTGAATGTTTGTCCACGTGGTCCGTCTACCTCCTGGGTGCCCCTCACCTTATAAACATTCATAACCCAGATTCCCAGAGACCCTCAACGGTGACTAAAAGTAGCTTTTTATTTTTCTGCTGGTGAGGAACCCCTCAAATTGCAAATTGGGGACACACTGGTGGGTCATAGAAGATGTTCCAAAAAACAAGTAATCGCACTATTTTAATTTTTTTTAACGTTTGTTTATTTTTGAGAGAGACAGAGCATGAGCGGGGGAGGGGCAGAGAGAGACGGAGACACAGAATCGGAAGCAGGC
Organism: Panthera onca; assembly: GCF_046562875.1. Classification (NCBI taxonomy): domain Eukaryota; kingdom Metazoa; phylum Chordata; class Mammalia; order Carnivora; family Felidae; genus Panthera; species Panthera onca. The sequence continues at coordinate 2,039,772 of NC_138346.1, read as the reverse complement.
TCCAGGTTCCGAGCTGTCAGCACAGAGCCCGACGCGGGGCTCGAACTCACAAACCACGAGATCATGACCTGAGCTGAATTCAGACGCTTAACCGACTGAGCCCCCAGGCGCCCAGTAATCACACTCTTTTAGTTTTCCATCCACGAATACAGCTAAACACATACGCCTGGTTCCTGGCCAGTGCCTGGCAAATAGGTGCCCAGCCCTGTCTCTTGGCGAGTTTGGCGAGAACATTTCTCTGACCGATTTCCAACATGACTGTGGAACGTGAACCGTTTCAGGAACTCGGTGTGAGGGTGGCAGGGACACTGTCTGAGAACCAATCACGAACCAGAGGAAGCAGGAGCTGGGTCCAGCCCTTCCCGGACGACAGGGCCCCTTCCTTTCCTGTGGACGGACAACCAGACCCTGCAGAACTTTGACCTTGAACTTTCACCCAGCTCTTCCCAGACCTGACACCTCCATCATCCTCATGCTCCCCTGGGAACATCCGGGCAGCCGTGTTCTCTCCCTTCTCTCTTGTGTGAACCACGATGTGGGAATCCTGGTAGGGCTTTCTGCAGGAGGGGGTGTTTGAACTCTGCCATGAGGGGCAGCATTAGCCAGACGATGGAAGGGAGGTGCGTCCTGGGGGCACATGCCACATCACAGAAGTGGGAGCAGAGGGCCTGATTCTCTGTGCGGCCGGAGCGGAGGGGCGGGTGAGCCGCGCGCTAAGCAGAGTAGGCTCTGTTCTGCAGGAGGTAAGAAGCCGTGCAGTTTTTGAGGCACGGAGTAAAGCGATGTGACCAACAGAGGACAGAAATGATGGTGTATATGCAACTTCAGCTATAAGAAGAAACTGCAATGTGAAATGCTGACAATAATTATGTTAATGATATCATGGGCTCCATAATGGCTCCCAAATGTTCCGGGAAGAAATTACACATCCAGACAGGTTCAATCCCTTGAAAGTTAATTATACCAAATCTGAGCTCCTCAATAGAAGGGCCTTCCCATGTTTAGAGAGGGTAATGGCAAACTCGGAAAGATTTTTAATCTAGCACATACCCATCCTTCAAATTACGATATCTCAGAGATGCTGCCGACCCCCGGCAGTAAACAGTTTCGAGGTTAATTACTCTCCAGCGAGGAGCCAATTAGAGAAGGAATTCTCTCATCTCCCTGTTCAACAGGAGCAGAGTGAAACAAACATTTCAGACCGTAGCCAGAACCAGGTTCGCAAAGTAAAATTACAAGCCTGTCTCCTTTTTTGTTTAAAAAAGTCATTGCGATGTCTAAACACACCACGGAGCCACACAGATCGCCCGGCTGGGCCGCCACCCCGCGGCCCGACGCCGTCCCGCGCAAGCCTGATCCCGACTCTCCCTTCGCCCACCGCCGGCCCCCTTTTGTGGCTTCCCGTCCCCCGTGGCCCCTTCCCCAGAGCCCCCAGTGCCAAGGCCCCTTCCCCCTCCCGTGCCCTTCACACGATGCTGTTCCCTGCGTAAGCTGACGCACCGCCGGTTCCTCCAGGGGCCACGGCGATGGCTCGCCAGCTGTTGGCCGCCCGCCCTCGCCCCGCATCCTCGCGTGCAGGTTTCTCTCGCTACGGGGTCTTGCTGGACTTTGCTGGGAATGAAACACGAAGCCTTTGCATTTGAGGAAAGAGTGAGGACAGTCAGAGGACAGCGACAAAGGGTGCTGACTGTGTGGTACACGTGTGGGGGTGTGTGTGCACGTGTGGTGTGGCATGTGTTATGCGTGTGGTGGGATGCGTCCTGTGTGTGCATGTGTGGGTGTGCACGTGTGCTCACGTGTGCACACGCAGCTCCCGTGCTCAGGATTCACGCGCCGGCTCCGAGCTCCCGGCCGAGGGGCGCCCGGAGAGCCCGCAGCCCCTGTCCTCATGGATTTCTAGTTGTCACGAACGTCTAGACCCTGCCGCTGTGCAACTTGCTGGAAGCTCTGCTTGTCCGTGACAGTTGTAACAGCTTTCCTGGAGCGTAAAGCACGCACTAAAGTGCACGATTTGACGCATTTGACGCACGCAGGTTCGCACACGTATGCACACGCACTTGGAACCACCACTGGGCTCAAGCCCGTGGGCAGGTCGGCCACCCGTGTGTTCCCGGTGCCCCTTGGTGAGCCCTGTGTCCTGCCTGTGGCCGCCCTCCTCCTGCAGTCAGTCGCCCACGCATTTTATTTTCTAAAAACACCTAGAATTGGGAACGCTTCACAGATTCCTCATTTTTTAATTCAAAAATGACCATACAGTGAGATAGTTCTCTTGGAACGCGGTTCCAGGAATGTTAACAAATGGTTCCGTTCATGCGACTTTACAACTTTCCCTGAGCTACTCCCTGGGATGCAGTTGAGCTATAGGGAAAGTCTGATGCTTTGGGCCTTTGTCCGGCGGTGGCGGGGGTGGGATCCAGGGTGAATTCGCCCGCTCCGGAGGCAGATTCCTTCCCAGGGTTCCGGACACCCACGAATGGGGGGGGTGCTGTACCCGGCGAGCAGGAGAGGGGCCCCCCTCAGCCTCATGCAGCCGGCGTGTTCCTCCCCAGTTCTTCTGGGTGGTTCTCGCGGGGAGGGTCTCCCCCACACACACCTTAGTGGGTACTTAGGTCACAGCTCAAGGGGGGTGGCCTCTGCATATTCTCCGGAATGTTCTCTGTGTGCCGCCTTCTCCTCTCGGCTCTGCCCGGCTCCCTGTTCGGCGGTGGGGCTGCTCTGTCAGGTTGGCCCCCGGGGCAGTCCCAGGGCTCACCCTCCTTGTTCCGTCCCTCGGGGAACTCTGGCCTGTCCGCCCTGACTTCCAGGGTCTTGACCACGTACGTGTCCCACACTTTGTCCAGGTGGTTGCTTGTCTGGGGAGATCAGATGACCCAGCCCGGCTGCTCCACGGTGGTGGGAAAGGGCAGCTCAGAGCAATTAACCCTTCGCTGCTGTGCCCTTTCTGACCCTCCATGGCCCTAGTCCTGTTTATTTTTCCATGTAAACTCTAGAATTAGCTTGTCAGGTTCCTGCTGCTAGTTCGTTAGGATCACACCAAGGTTTCCCAAAATCACGGAGGCAGCAGTTCTGCTGGAAATGGAGTTCCTGCCCCAAATTCAGATCTGCCTTGCCGTGTGTACTCGAGTCTATTTTTCTGTACCTCAGTATGGTGTTAAACTCTTCTTAATACGGTTTTGCCAATTTCTTTTCCCATTTGTTCCTGGGTATTTTCTTTTTTGTCCTTTCTTCCTTCGTATTTTAAAACAGGTTCTTATTTGTAGAAGAACTTGGTATGTTAATTGGGGACCGGCATCGTGTGGGGTGTTTAAAGGCTCTCACCATATTCAATTACATGTTCGGCTCTATTTGCATGCAGAGAGCAAATAATCAGATGCTGCCGCCTTTCTGATTTCGTTGCATTTTCTTCCTGCGTTGCTCAGCGCTTCTGGAAAAGTGATGTGTACTTTGGGATAGCCTCACTGTCAACATTAAAGAGAGCGTTCACTTTCTCTTACTGCTAAGAACAATTCTGGCGTTTGGTTTGAGATTATTAATATTCTGCTGCTCCTAAGGAGCCATCCAAGCGTTTCCTTGTTAGTTTTATTAAGCACTGAACTTTACGGAGTAGCTTTCAAAATCTAAGGAGAGGAGACCTCCCCATCCACCCAGATGAAGTAGCCCCATTCCTCTCAGGTTCCCTCTGTCACAGCCAGAAATCTCCATCATGCACAACAAACAGGCCCAGGAAGAGGGGAAAGTGGAAGGAAGGAGGTGGGCTGCCAAGGGACTCAGAACTCAGGAGAAATGACACACAGGGAGTCCCTGGGCTCCCTTATCACCTCCAACCCCAAACTGATAGCAGGCATAGACAAAAAAGGCTTTAAGAGCAGTGTGGTCCTCTGGCCACAGGGCATTCCAGTAGTAGCAACACCAGCCCAACACCCAGTGAACCAGTGCCAAGGGGCACGGGACTCTTCCGTCCCAGCCCTGCCCTTCCCACCCCACCGTGGAAGCAGGCAGCCCACTCAGGTTCCCCTGCCCAGAATCAGGACAGTGATGCACTCCCTGTGGGGAAAATAGCTTGAGTGGTGGTGGATTTCTCAAATCGTGGGAGCCCGTAGCGAGGGGCACCCAATTCTCAAGTATTGAGGAAAAAGACTGTTGCCTCTGTCTCTATGTCTGTGAAAACACCCTTCCAGGATGAAGGGGGAAGAAAGACCCTCTCACATTCTCACTAAGAAAATCTGTTGCTAGCAAATCTGCCCCTAAAGAATGGTTAAAAGAAGTCCTTTAAACAGAAAGGAAATGATGACAGAAGAAGGCTTGAAATTTCATAAGGGGAAGAACATTGGAATTGATAAAATAGGGGAGAATCCAATAGATAATCCTTTTTCTCATGAGTCTCTTAAATGTGCTTGATGGTGGAAGCAAAAATTATAACCTCACTGGATGTGGTGTTCGACGTATTTGGAGGAAACACTTACAGCAGGGAGCAGGGGAAGGTGTCTCTGTGGAAAACAAGTCTTCTATACTTCCCTCAAAGTAGTAAAACCTTGGTACTAAGAAAGTGTAAATTATGTGTGTGTACTGTAGCACCTAGGGTAACCTCTAAGAATACAAGAGACAGACTCAAAAACACGACAAACAAACCAAGATGGGATTCTAAAACCAGTTTCAGTAACCCACAGGAAGTAAGGAAAGGAAAATACAAGAAGGATCAACAGAGGGGAAAAGGCAGACTTAAGCCTTAACTTATCAATGAGGTACCTAAATGTAAATGGCCTAAACACGCCAATTAAAAGGCAAAGACTGAAAAGGGGATTAAAAACAACACACACCATGATCCAACAACAGTGTGTCTATAAGAAACTCACTTCAAATATGACTGTGCAGGTCTGTTAAAAATGAAAAGATGGGAAAACACACACCGTGTAATGTTAATGAAGAAAAAAGCAGTAGCAGCCCTGCTAATGGCCGACAAAGCAGACTTCAGATCAAATAAAGTTACTAGAGACAAAGAGAGATGTCATATAAGAAAATGATCAATCCACCAGGGAGGCATAGCAGTCCCAAACGTGTATGCACCAAGCACAGAGCCTTGAAATCCATGAAGGCAAAACTGGTAACACTTAACAGAGAAGTAGACACAACCACAATTGAGTTGGGCTCTTCAATACCCCACTTTGAGCAACTGACAGAATTTAGAAAACCAGCAAGGATGTAGAGAAACTGAACAACACAACCACCGGTATCTGGTGGATATGCAGAGAAAACTCTGCAGGTTGTGGCAGAATATACATTGTTTTTTAAGCAACCACGGAACATTCACCAAGACAGATCATATCTTGGGCTTCAACAAATATTTAAGATTTAAGTCATGTGCAATGTTTTCTTTGACCATAAGGGAATCAAATTAGAAATCAATACAGAAAGACAACAGGAAAATCTCTAAACATTCAGAAATGGAACAAGACACTTTGAAACAATCCATGGGTCAAAGACCAAGTTTCAGAGGAAATAAGACAAATACATAGAACTGAATGAGAATGAACACATGACAAATCAAAACATATGAGATAGAGCTGAAAGAGGATTTTATAAGTTTATAAATGCTTATCTTAGAAGAAAGGGAAAAATCTCAAATCAATATTCTAAGTTTTCTACCTCAAGAAACTAGAAAAGAAAGAGTCAAATAAGCCCAAAGCAACGAGAAAAAAAGAACTAGTAGGGGCAGAAATCAATGAAATTGAAAACAGGAAAGAAATTGAGAAAATCAGTGGAACAAAAAGCTTGTTCTTTGAAAAAAAATCAATAAAATTGATAAATCTCTAACAAGATTGACTAAGATTAAAAAAAGAAAGACACAAATCACCAGTATCAGGAATGATATGTCAGGGATGATTGCAGGGGTTTTCACTAGATCCCACAGACATTACCGGGATTCTAAGGGATACTACAAACAACTTTATGCTCATACATTTGACAACTTGGAAAAAATGGACCAACTTTTCAAAAACCAAAAACAACCAAAACTCAACCAAAAGAAAATAGACAGTCTGATTAATGTTAAGTTTGAGCTTAAGACTTGAGTTTGTAATTTACAAGCTCAAAAATTATTATTGGCAAAGGTACAAAAGCGACTGAGTGGAAGAAGGTACTCTTTTCAACCCATAGTGTTGGAGCAATTGGACATCCATGGGCAAAATATGAGCCAAAACAACCAACCCAATCAACCCAACCAACCCAACCAACCCAATCAACCCAACCAATCAAACCAACCACCCCAACCCAACCAGCCCAAACAACCCAAACGAGCAAACCAACCCAACCAACTAAACCAACCAAACAGACCAAACAACCCAACCGACCCAACCAATCAAACCAACCAACCCAAACAACCCAAACAACCAAACCCCTCAACCTAAACCTCAGACCTTAATAAAAAATAAAAAAGAAAAGAAAATCTCAAATTGAATCATGGACTTAAATGTACAATTACAAAACTTTCAGAAAAAAGATAAAACCTTGGGACCCTGGACAATGTGAGGAGTTCATAAATTTGACACCAAAAGCAAAAAAAAAAGAAAATTTGATAAATTGACCTCATCAGAATGAAAACCTTTTGCTCTCTGAAGAGGTTGAGAAGACAAGCCAGGGAATGGGAGAAAATAATTGCAAACCACATGTCTGAAAAAAGACTTGCATCTAGAGCATATCAAGGGCTCTTAAAGCTCAGCAGTAACTGTAAACAATTTAATTTAAAAATGGGCAAAAAACTTGAAACCAAAGATGGCAAATGCACACCTGAAAGGTGCTCCATATCATTAGCTGTAGGGGAAATGCAAATGAAACATGACGGGATGCTAATGCACAATGATCAGAATGGCCAACAAGAAAATGACAACACCAAACAGCAACAGAGACGCAAAGACACTGCACCACTCCTACGCTGCCAGCGGGATGTAATATGGTGCAGCCATTCTGGGAAAGCGTTTGGCATTTTCTTATCAAACTAAACATGCACCTACTATGCAGTCCAGCAACTGCACGCTGGGGCATTTCTCTCAGAGAAGTGAACGCTAACGCTTACGTAAAACCTGTACGCAGATATTCATAGCAGTTTAATTCCTAATAGTCAGAAACTGGGAACAACTCAGATGTCCTCAAGGAACGAATGGTTAAGTGAACCTTGGTGCATCCACACCAGGGAATAAATACTCAGAATTAAAAGGGATTAATTGTGTGTCAACAAACAGTCTTCAGAGAATTATGCCGAGTGAAAAAATCTTACCCTGAAAGTCACGTAGTCTGTGACTACATTCACATAATATTCTTGGAATGACAAGTTTACAGGAATGCATGACAGGTTAGCGATTTCCAGGGGGCAAAGGCAGGTGTGTGAGTGGGAGGAAAGGGCAGGTGTCATGATAAAAGGTGACACAAGGCAATTCTCTGGTGACAGAAATGCCCTGTACCTGCCAATATCCTGGTTGTGATACTGTGCTTGGGTTTTCCAAGATGTTCCCATTGAGGGAAACCGAGTAAAGGGTATAGGGAGTCTGGGTATGGGTGCTTGCGTGTGAGTCTACAATTATCTAAAAATAAATCTAATTTAAAAAATCTAAGTGCCTAGACACATGGCTTTTTTCCCAATGACCTGCTTACTAGTGGATTATGTAATAGCTTTCCTTATGTTGATCAATCTTTATTCTTCAGATGACAGTCATGACTGTCCTGCAGTACATTCTTAATGCTCTGTTCCATTTAACCTGCTAATTATTTTTTACATTGATATTTATGAAGGAGATTGTGCTCAAGTTTTTCCTTCTGTGTATTCTGTTCGCTCTGGGTGCTATTGTTGTGTCAACTTTACACAACATATCTGGATATTTACCTTTCGTATACCTTTCGTGGAGCCATTCAGGGAGCATTAGAATGGAGTGTTTCTTGAAGGTTAGGTATATGTGCATCCTTCTTCTTGTAATTTCTGCTTTACACATTTTAATGTTACATTATTTGGCATAACAATAACTTGACTGATCTTCGTTGCAGATTGTTCTGTTTTGTTTCATTTTTCTTGTCATTGTGACTTTTCCCAGCATCCTTCGCTTTCCTGCTCCTGAGTCTCTGTGTTTAGATGCCACTTTTGTACTACCAAATCAGTGAGTTTGGGTTTTAGGGCCAGGATCTCCTTTCTCCCCTATTAATACGCCAGTTTTACCTGTGTATGTTTAAAGATGTGGCAAATAATTTTTTCCAGTTCTCTCATTTATCTTTTGGAAGAGTCTTTGTTTACTATGAGCTCAATGATTCGTGTTTCTTGAGTGTGTTTTTGCACACATGCATGTTCGAATAGCTTGGGTTTTCATTGCCTGTTTATGGTCTCATGGCTACCGACAACTTTTAGTTATATAGTAAAACCTCTATTTCTTTTTTTTTTTTTTTTTTTTTTTTTAAAACCTCTATTTCTTGATGAGAAGTGTTAGCATCTCCTCTCTTCCAAGTCCTTGTGGGACTTACTTTAGTATCCCTTCTCCTGGCTCGCTCCCCTCTCTTCAAGCTCTCACCTTGTTATATGTTTCATTTCTTGTGATTATCCTGTTGTGTGAAATGTTAAAATGTCTAGTACTTGATCTATCAGCTTTATATATCCCCCTCCATTTCCTGATTTTGTTGTTAGGTAATGATTTCTCCACTGGAAAATTTGTAAATTAATTTTTCTCTGTAAGGAAAACTCACAGAGACATTTAGTGATAGCTCTGCCTTCAGCTCAGAGCATTGTCAGTGTCTTAATGACATCTTCCCTTGTCTCTTGCTGGATTACGTGAGGCTGTTTCTCAAGGGCACCATTCCCCAAGTCCTTGCATGTTGAAAATGTCTCTATATTTTCTTACATGTGAACAAGTGTGTCCAGAGAGATTCTCTGTAGACATGGAGGAAATCTGAAGTGAGTCCTCTGCTGGATGTTACACCTTACTATTTGATTCCTAGATGCTCACAAGATTCTTTATTCTTGAAGCCTATTCATCTTACTGGGATATGTTTGTTCTGTTTGAATTTTTCTTGGGGCACAGTATGCACCTTCAATTAGCAGATTCAAGTCTTTAATTTCTCCTTTCTTAGTTTACATCTTTGCATCTTTAATCTTCTGGCTCTATTTTTTCTGTTCTTGTCTTCAGAAACATCAGCTTGAGCCTGTTATGTCCTTTACTGTCTGTCTTCCAGATCTGTTACTTTCTCTCTAATCAATTTAATATTGGTGGGGGGTTTTTTTCATTGTATTCTGCTCTTTCATATTCTTTATTTTTTTTAATTAATATCTACTCTTATTTGTTCTACTTCTATGGTGGCTTTTATTTCTCTACATTTAAAAATGTATCTTTCATTTCTTTGTCTAAACTTTAGCAACCTATTTTTATCTTTTGTGACCTACCATTCTTTTTATCTTTTCCTTCGGTGTTTGCTTCCAAGAGACTGTGTTTTAAGCTTTCTTTGACATGATGGAGAATTTTTTATTGAAATATTTATATTTTCCTAGCACACTTCTCTGGAAATGTGTTCCCTGTGCCCTTTGATGACAATGATCTTTGTTTCCTCCATTTTTCTGAGAAAAATACAGGACACGTGTGCATGCTTTGGTTGGTATTTAGATAGGAATGAGACCCTTTCTTTCAGCGAGCATCTTGCTGAAGAATACTGTGGAAAATGGGCAGGAAGCAGCCTTGTTTAAATGTCACCTGAGAGCAATCTTTAAAAACCAGCTCTCCTGTTCATAGCACCTGGGTGCTCATTTCTGCTCCTGCTCTGAACACCTTAGGTCCTCCTGTTCAGAGTGGAAGTGAGGTCTGATCAGCTTACACAGCATGTTCTGCATCTCAGACTTGGTAACTTTGTGTTTGTCTCTTCTGCTGACTGTGGTCGGTCACCATCTCTCTCCACCCAGCTGCACCAGCAGCCAGTTTCTTCTAAAAATAACACTAATTAAAGAATATTTATCACAGGCTCGTTATGACAGACACTGTTCTAAGTGCTTTTCATGATTATCACATGTATTCCTCTCCTGATTATATGTCCTTGACATCAGAGGAAACTGAGGCAGGGGTGGAGAAGCAGCCCATTGTCATGGTCCCGCAGCCACAGATACGGGCTCAGCTGTGGGACTTCAGGTGGTGTGGTTTCCAGGGCTGCATTCTTAACATCATCTACCTATCTTCCTTCCAGTCTCCTTATACAGCCTCATTTCTCCTGCCACCCTATGGATTTGACAGGCTCCCGTGACCCTGGTGTTCCCAGTAATCAATTGTAACCATCAATTGGACACTTCAGAGCTGAGCCACCTATTCTGGAGAATGACCTCTGTAGGTCTCAGAAATCTCTCAGCAGCACTTACTCAGAGCTGCACGTTGGGTTGTTCCTGGTTTCTTTGACAGCCAGATTTATTTTCTGGTCTGATGAATCAGGGGATGGTCCACCTGGGTCTCCCACAAGGGAGGGCCTGTTGCCCTAGCTGCTGACATGATGGAGTCAGATACCCTCAAACACTAAGACCCTCTAGATTGCCCAAGGTCACACCTTTCCTGGGAAGCCACATCCAATGTTGACTAAGGACAGGTGTACAAAGGCCCAGACCTTGGGGCCAGCAAGTGACAAAGCTGATGGGCCAAGCTAGCTCTGCCCACCCTCTCCATTTCACCCAACCTCCATCTACAGGTACCTCACATGCGCTTCTCTACTGGGCCTCCTGCCCCACTGTCTCTCTTACCTTTCCCTCACTGTGGGGGTGCCAGCCCCTTGTCCCTAGGACCCCCACTTCACTGGCTCCTTCTCTTCTTGATTTCTTGGATCTGGCTTCTTCCTATCCTTTACTGATTGATTGGTACCAAAACTGCTTTTTTAGGGTTGACCAATGGCCTTCTCTTATCACACCTGGCTATTTCTTCTCATTTTCTAGGACTTCCCTGGGTCCCCATCCAGGTACTCTCAGCACTGGGTAGGGGGAAGGCTTCCTGGAACTTGTCTTTTTGGCCACATATACCCCCCCCCCCGCAATCTTCCCTTCAACCACACTCCCTCCTCCTGGCTCTGGTGAACTGCAATGCAGACTCCTCCTCCTTCCTGAATCTGGACATCTTGCCATCCACCCAAACGTGACCAGTCTAGCTTCACTTTTCTGTTTCATTTCTCCTAGAGTCCCTGCCTGGGGACTCTGCTCCTGTGCTGCCCTCTCCTTGCCCCAGATGAGTCAGGCTATGCAGTCATGCTGGGGGTTTGGCCACCCCATCCATTGTGCTGATGTCACTTTCCCTTCCCACAACCACCCCCTCTGGTCCAGGCCCAGGTCCCACCATCACTCCATACTGGCTGCCTGAGTCTCCCCTCCTCTCCTACCAGAGGCTCCGACACCATTCTGGCAGATAGATTCCTCAAAACTCCGGTTGCCAGCATCTCAATAAATGTGCAGTGGTCTCCCGGCCCCCACCCTGAGACCGGGCTGACTTCTGAGGCCCTGACTCTGCCTCCAGTTGTCCCTGCCCCCCTCCCCCATTTCTCCACTAGCTCCTTGCCCCCACTGCTGGACCCACAGCCCCCACCTCCATGCTTGCCCCCCCCCCACCTACAACACTCTCTTCCCCCCTGATGGAGGCAGGTGCCAGACCCACATCCACAGAGCTGACCACCTACATAATTCATGGGCAAGATGTAAGTGTCAACACGGGTCCTCCAGTAGGAGGCTAGGCTGTTTCGAAGCTCTTCACCGCCATTTAAGTGTTCACATGTTAGCAGCTCGTGTCTCCACAGACTGCTCATGTTCCATGGGCAGGGACCTGCCCTTTGCATCTTCTATATTCAGAGAAATCCCTTGCAGGAAGGAGAAGCTTGGTGTGGCTTGTGCCTCTCCCTGGACCAGGAAGCGGAGGCTGGGGGCTGAGTTCTCCATGAGCCTTTGACTGGGACGCCTTGGATTAGCTACTCCGCTGTTCTCTGTTCCAAATTCCTTAACATGTGCTGTTGTGGACTCAAATCGAAGCAGCATGCGTCAGTCGGTGCTCTGGGAGACGTAAAGCACCCGATAAGCAGAGCGGAGGGAGACCCTAACCTGAGCTGATGTGATTAGCCTGATGAAGCCAGCCGGGCGCATCACAGAGGGGCCGTGGAACTTCCAGTAATCACCACGGTTTAGGTCTGTGGCTTTGAGCTTTGCATCAAAATGGCATCACATTAGGAATAAAGAAGTCAAGCATTTAAATTCACTAATGCTGATCTAAGGTTCACTGTAGGCAGTGAAGCTTAGAGGCTGTAGGCAGCAAAGCATCTTGTGGTGTCTACCAAGGTGAGCAAATTGGAGAGCATCTTCTTCGGTGTTGTGATGACTTTCGCCTCTCCCCCCACTGACTCGAGTCCCTCCTTCATGTCTGCTCATCTCTGTTCCGCCTGACTTCCAAGGTCCCCCTCACACTTCCCTCCTTGAAGGCTCCCAGCCCACCTGCCCTGGATGCCCAAGGATCTGGCTGCTGCTCTGTGGTGTTTTCCCAGTCTGCCCCAAACCAGTTGGCCCGGTTCTGGTGAGCTGAGGAACGTCCAGGGCAGGAAGCCGGTGAGTTTATCTGTCACAGTCTCTGGCTTACTCACCTGGTGATGGATGCCATCTCTGTTTTGAGCCAAGACTTTCGCTTACTGTTGGCTGGAGGGTCAGCACAAGAATTAAATTCTCCAGTTAAGAGGAACTGACTCAGGGTCGCCTGGGTGGCTCAGTCAGTTAAGCATCCGACTTCGGCTCAGGTCATGATCTTGAAGCCTGTGAGTTTGAGCCCCCATCAGGCTCTGTGCTGACAGTTCAGAGCCTGGAGCCTGCTTCCGACTCTGTGTCTCCCTCTCTCTCTGCCTTTCTGCTGCTCATGCTCTCTCTCTCTCTCTCTCTCTCTCTCTGTTTCCCTCAAAAAATAAATAAACTTTTAAAACAAATAAAGAGGAACTGACTCAGGTGCTCCAACCCCACTGCAGCCTTCACCATGAAGGTCTCCAATTTTCTTATCGTCAAAGAATAATAATGGTCAGTGCAACCCAAATACATCTGGGGCTCCACATGGTACAGTCTCTGTATAGTGTGACAAAGATACTGATCTGAATCTAGACACCTTAAGATGCAAGGTGTAATTAAAAATTTTTAAGGTGCGCAAGAGGAAGTTTACGTGGTATTTCCTACAGAAAGATCCCTAACGTTCTCCTTGTTTCTCTTTCCCCAAGGACTATCCCATCACGGTGGCCGCTAAGAATCTCTTTCTCTCTGCTGCTCTACTTTTCTGCTCTTTCTCTGAGGTCCTCAGCTCTCTCAGTCAGTTCAGGCTGCTATAACAAAAATAGCACAGACTGGGGAACTTATACACAACAGAAATTTATTTCTCACAGTTCCGAGTCTCAGAAAATGCAGACCAAGGTGCCAGCCTGATTGGGCTCCGCTGAGATCCCCCTTGTGGGTCAAAAGTACCAGATGCTCTCTGGGTCCTCATACGATAGAAGGGCGAGGGAGCTCTGTGGCATCAGTCCCATCCCGGGGCTCCGTCCCCATGACCTACTCGCCTTCAAAACCTCCACCTCCTAATGCCATCACCTTGGGGGTTAAGATTTCACCTATGTGCTCTTCAGGCCACAGCGTCAACATATTCCCCACGTACTAAGGGACTCTCATTGCCGCGGCATCTAAGACACGTCACTTCGTTTCCCTCTCTGACCGCATTAGACTTAGTTCCTGCACGCACAGCAGTGCTTGGGGGATGGCCAAAAAGAACAGAAACCCCTCCTTCATTCGTTGGAGGATTCTCGTGTCTCCATTGAGCTGACTTTTGAAAAATACCAGGTGTCAGGACCCGGCTGAGTGCTTACCACTGTCACATGCTTGTTTGATACTGATGGGCCTTAGCAGCATCCTCACTTGACAAAGGAGAAGACTGAGGCAGAGCACTGAAGCGATGCCCCAAGTGCACGGCAGGTAGTGGCGGAGCCGGGACCCCCCAGGGATTCCACAATTCCATCCCGGCCCCATCGGATCACCCCGCGCAGCACCCCCCTAGGAACAACGGCCACAGAGGGATTTGCTCTGTTTTTATTATGGTCTTTGCCATTCGGGGTGCTGTGCTCTGTCCGGGCGCGTAGAGGGTTCGTAGCCGGGGCCCAGCGAGAGCTCCAGGCTGGTCCCGGGAGAGCCCTTGGTTTGTCCCCACAGCCCGCTGGTCCCGATTTTTCCCAGGCTGGCTCCCTGGAAGATGGAACCTGTCATAACGCCAGGAACTTCCTCCAAGCCTCACTCTTCCTCTTCCCCTGCAGACATATGGCGGGTTCTGGCCGCCCGTCTCTTGCCCTGGTGATGGGAGGCCCTCCCTGAGCACAGTGACGTCTCTTCTTTCCTCGCCTGGGTGGCCTGGAAGACAGTGAGAGCCCACCCGCGAGTCCTGGCGTCCTCCCCAGGCCGGGTGCTCCTCAGCGCTCGTGTCTAGGGCTGAGTCCTTGAGCGCACGGCAGTCTGCCCTCCCCACAGACCCACAGACGGTGCGTCAGGTTGGGGTGACATAAGACACGGCCTGCCCTGGGGGCGCTCCGGGCGAGAGCTCTGGGCGTGCTGGCCCACACCGGCCACCACCTTTGATTCCACCCTGGCACCTGTTCCCTGACCGCCTTGTGCTTCTCCTGGTAGACACCCAGCCCCACGGGGACCACAGGGACGTATGTCCACCTTGCTCTCTGTGACACCTCCAGCCAAGGTGGCTGCACCCGTCCAAGCTCGGCTCTTGGGGCAGCCCGGCCTCGGGCCGTGGCAGCCAGAGCGCCAGGCCATCTGGCTGTCAGACAGAGGACTCCAAGGGGAGCGGCAGGGACGTGGAGGTGGGGCCCCGGGTTTGAGTCTTGCCTCATTGCTTCTCTCGGCCCCTGTCTGAGTCCCCGAGTGCTCAGCTGTTAAGTTGTGGTGGGCTCCAGGCTTGTGGGGCTGAAGGAGGACACACATGAGGGTGTAAACCCCAGGTGTGCACCTGCCAACCCTTCAGGAGACACCCCGGTCCTCACACCTGGGGACTCGGGACGGGAGGCGGGGTTTCAGGTACTCTGCCTGAGAGCTCGTGTTCACCGGGTTCTGGAACCTCCAGGACCCCCGCAGCGCTCTGGTGGGGGAGACACACGGATGCCTGGCCTTTCGGGGCTTTCTTCAGGGGCGGCCCCTGGGCATGAAGGCAGGGACGGGTCCTGGGGACACCCTGTTACCACCAAAACCCAGAAACCTCTCCCACGGTGGGTCCCTGCCCTTCACTCACCCCCGCCTTCCCCACCCCTCCCTCCACTCTCGGGCTTGCCTCGCAGGGAGACAGAAGGTCTTTGAAGGAGGGCCGACGGGGCCAAAGGAGGCTTTGCCGCAGCCGGGAGAGCAGGGCTCCGGGACGCCCGGGGACACGCCCGGCACGTCACCCAAGGAGACGTCGTATCACAGCTCCATCTGTTCTGTTCTCCAGCCCTCTGTTCAGACGCACCTGGGGAGGGATGCCCGTGTGTCCTCTGCCTGAGTCGAGCTCACCCACACACCATCCCGTTCCAGACCAAGTGGGCGGAAGGGGAGCCTACCTGCACCCCCGGGGCCTTAGCCCTGAAAGAAGTGAGCTCTACCCCTGGTTTGGAGGTTTCCACCGATGAGCGTCTGCGCCGTTCCGAGCGGCAGGGAAGGGGGGAGGCAAGCGGCCCTTGGTGGCCTGGGGTCTAATGACTTCTTTCCGCGTCTCCTGAGAGCCAGGCGTGCCTCCACCGCGGGAAGAGCCTGTGCCGACAGCGAGGGGACCGGCTCAGTCGTCTGTGTTGTTGCTAAGTTATTATTTATTTATTTTTTCATTCTGAGAGAGAGAGAGAGAGAGAGATCAAGCAGGGGAGGGGCAAAGAGGCAGAGAGAATCCCAAGCAGGCTCTGCGCTATGAGCCTCGAGCCCAAACTCAGGAACTGTGAGATCATGACCTGAGTTGAAACCGAGAGTCAGAAGCTTAACCGACTGAGCCACCAGGCGCCCCGTGCCCATCCGTTTCGGTATCTCTGGGGCAGGTGTGTCGAGCCACAGCAGGAACCAAAGAAAGACATGAGACAGATGTATTAGTGGGAGCAAAAAATGGACATCAAGAGAATTTTGTTCATTAGCCTTTTGAAATGTATGAAATTTTGAAATCAATTTTTGCAAAGGCGGTCATCATTTAGTTTTAGCCGAGGGGACATTTGGTTTTAGCTCTGGCTCTTGGGGTGCGGGGCCACGGGCCAGTGGAAACATCATCTGTCCCAGTGACGGTCTGGCAGATGCCGTGATGTCCCCTTTGGGTGGATGAGGAATCCAAGCCTGGGGGGGCTGCTGTGGGGGGTGTCGTGCCAGCTCTCTGACTGCAGGCCGGTGTCTGGGCCCCGGTCCCCGACCCAAGGACGGTGTGTGGGGTTTTTCAGGTGCTAAAGAATGGGTCTCGAGACAAGCGTGTATCCATGGGGTCTGCAGAAACAGAACACTGGCGTTTGTTCAGGAGAGAGAGAATTTCTATTTTCTTCTGGGGACAGTAAAAATAGCTTGTATGTTCCAAAAACAGCATTGTCAATTACTGTTCAGGGCTCTTTGTCTTAAAAAAAAAAAAAAGCAACCTTATTGTTGCCAGGTTGTTAAGACCCAGCACCCACCACCCGGGTCACTGTTAACCTTTCTGCATAAAATGGGCTCGCTTCCCGGGTAACACTGACGGCCAAGTCAGGCTGGGGGTTGTGTCTGCTCATGTATTTCTGATGAAGACAGTGGGACCATTCCCAAGGCTGGCACAGCTCTGGGAACAGCCCCTGTGGGGCCCGCAGGGGAGGAGCTCTCCAGGGCTGAGCCTCCTCCTTCAGACTCTGGGCCCTCCCTCCCCTCCCCCTTCCCTGTCCCCTCCCCTCCTCTCCTTCCTTTCCCCTTCCCTCCCCCACCCTTCCCCTCCCCCACCATGGCCATCGGAGAACCAGAGGGAGCCTCTGTGGGCTCTGAGGCAGCACCCCATCTGGTGAGAAGCCTTGGCTGGGCCCCTGGACGGCCGTGTTATTTCATTGTTCGTAACCACAGCCATCGGAGGCCCCAGGAGCCCACAGGCCTGGACTTTTCCAGCACGGGCTGTCTATTGGGTTTAAGTCACGTCTCACCCAGCTCGTCCAGGATGACGCCCCAGAAGGAGTCGTGGGATTGAAGCGGGTTGCCTAAGCCCAGGAAAAATCCGGTCATTGGAGTGCTGGCACGCACACCCTGCCCACGGTTGGAACCCGGGGATGAGTTGACACAGGCCATGTGCTTAGGCAATCTCTTTAAACCCCGTAGGTGGAGAGGACAAGACAGGACGGTGCCCCTGTAGCCTAGCCTTCCACACCTGCCCACACACATGCACACCCCCACTCACACTCACGATGCTCCCTCACACACGGGTGCACACGCACCCACACACACACACACACACATGCTCACACACAGGTGCACCTGCCCTCCCCCACATGCTAGCACGCACACACACATGCACACGCACACGCACACGCACAGAATCCTGCCAGACACGGCAGCTCTGAAGAGGCCAGCTCCTCACTGCGCGTGGTCGGGCCGCGGAGAAGCTCGCGCTCTCCTCCTTAGCGCCGGCCCAGGTTTCCTGCTTATTGGACAAAGGTTTCTCTGAAGGCGAGTCGAACTTTGGCCTTTGCCTGAGTGGAAAATACAGGGAGGGGAGGTCGCCAAGTCTTCGGTGGCACAGACAGGAGATGGCGTGGCCACGTGAATTCACCCAGCGCCTTCCCCTCTACGCGGCGGCCTCGGGGCCCGGGGACATCTGCCTGCCTTCACCCTGGAGATGGCGGTTCCAACGCCGGCCTCTGTCTCCCGGTCACCTCCCCAGCCACCCACAGAAGGTGCCGGCAGGGAGTCTGGCCTGAGCGTGGAGTGAGCGGGTCCCTGTCCTGGTGGGACGCCGGACCCCAGGGGCTGGGGGGTTCATGCTACGACCCAGTAGATGAGCTGATTTGCCGCCAGGGGAGCGGGAGCCGCGGGGGCCAGAAGCCAGCAGCCCGGAACCGTCCCTTTCAGTTCTCCGGCTGCGGTCCGCGAGGATTGCCATGGCCACGTCTGTGGATGAAAGAAGCAGGCGGCAGATGGTGTCGACCGGACCCCGCGGGACGCCAGGAGGCAGGCTCAGAAGGGCCCTGGTCTGAGGTGTGCAGGGCTGGGGAGAGCCTGGGCCAGTGATGATGGGGCGTCACCTGAGCTCGGAAGCAAAGCAGTAGCCCCACGAGAGGGACGCGGGCAGGGACCGAGGCCGGTACAGGGACCATGCTGCCACCAGCCTGCGAGTCCGTGGACAGGGGCCGGAGGAACCGCACCCGGGCCCCTCCCTCTTGCCAGGGCGGGGAGGCAGTGGGTAGACGGTGGGTCTGGAGGGGCAGCCTCGGGGAGAGCTGATCAGGAACGCCGCGGGCCGCGGATGCCGCAGGAGGGTTGCTGTAACCGCGGCAGATGAGGGCGGGAGCCAGGGCCTCATCTCCCACCTGACGGCTCCTCTCTCAGGGGTCTGGGCTCCCCGGCCACGTCTGGCTCCCGGGGCCAGAAGGGCTGACTCTCCCCTGCCCACCCCAGCCCCAGCGCAAGGTCGGGACCACAGCTCCTCCGGCTGGAAACAGTTCCTTCCATGGGATTCCTTTTCTTGGAACCACCTGGAATGTTCTCCGTTTCCTTGCCTGGGCCTTGGCTGGTACCGTCCGGCGGGGGACGGGTCAGCTGGGCCTTGGCGGCCTGGCCAGACGCGTCCTCTTACAGCAGGTGCTAAGGAGCACCCCTCCTTTGTCGGCGGGACGGGACCCCACGCGGGGCTCCAGGCCAGTAGGACAGCCACTCGCTGGACAGCGCTCGGTGGAGGGTCAGTACACTTGTGCATCCACTCATTCCACAAATATTCATCGGCCATCTTTAATGGAACCCCTGGCGCTCTGGTGCCACCATGTAGCTCAGGGGTACATCTGTGGAAGCTGATTGGCCCCAGGGCCGGTGTGGCAGAACCCCCCGCGTGGCCGGCTCACCCCCATGGCGCTGCCCGCCCAGACCACCCCCCCCCGTCCCCACCCCCACTGGGCCACGCCTGCGTCCACCCCCACGTCACCGCCTTCCAGAAGTAGAGCGGACACGCCCAGCGCTCTGTGTGGACACCGGCCCGGGTGGGCTGCACCGATCCCCCCATCGGAAGGGTAGACATCGCGTGTGGGTGGTCTTCCCGGGCAGAGGGTGCGCGAGCCTTGGCCTCCCGTGGGCAAGACCCCCGTCCCAGGAGACTTCCACTGGGCGCCGCCCTGCCCACCGACAGGAGGTCTCCCCCCGTGGACGGTTCCAGCTTTGTCCGCACGCAGCAGCTGCGTGAGACGCTGTGAAAATGTCTGCGTATTTTCAGTCATTTCTCAGGAGAACACATCGTGTTTGGGAACATTTTATTTGCAGAATCCATCGAAATTAAACTGTCAGGTATTTACTAAAAACAAAAGAAAACATCAACGTCTCTGGGAAATAAACCCTGCTCACTGAGAGTGCAGCACCCTCGCCCGGGGTCTGGGGGTGCTCACTGAGGACCCACGTGGCCAGAGCGAGCGTGGGCGACCAGAGCCGGTGAGGGCCGGGCGGGGGCCCCGCGCACATGGACTCCGACCCGGGAGCGTGCCGCCAGCCTCCGGGCTCAGGGACAAGGACGGGGCTCTGCGGAGACTCAGGGCAGAGGACAGGGGTCCCGTGGAGGCCCTGAAGGCGCTCCTGTGCGTCACTGACAGGCTGACGCGTGTTTATTCGTCACTGCAGGAGGATTCATGAGAACACACAGGAGCGCAGAGCGGACATTTGCAACGTTTGTGTGAAGTGAAAGGACAGAAGTCGTTGACTCTGGAAGACGCACCCCTCCTCGGCCCGGCGAGTGCCACGGCCCAGACTCTCAAGGTCTGAGATGCCCTTTCAAGGGTCCACACGGGAAAGCTGTGTCCACAAAGGCACACAGAAGTCCTTTCTCTGCTTCTCCTTGCGGTGAAAGTGACGATGGGGACCCGGCAGCCATAGCCAGGAGCCAGGTGACAGCTCAGAGCAGCCCTGGATTCCGGGCCATCGCGCACACATTTTTAAAATAATATCAGTCTGGGGCACCTGGGTGGC
Source organism: Panthera onca (assembly GCF_046562875.1). Taxonomy (NCBI): domain Eukaryota; kingdom Metazoa; phylum Chordata; class Mammalia; order Carnivora; family Felidae; genus Panthera; species Panthera onca. Next base: position 2,019,605 of record NC_138346.1, on the reverse strand, counting down.
TCAGTCGGTTAAGCCTCCGACTTCAGCTCAGGTCATGATCTCGCTGTTCGCGGGTTCGAGCCTCACGTCGGGCTCTGTGTTGACAGCTCGGAGCCTGGAGCCTGCTTCGGATTCTGTGTCTCTTTTTCTCTCTCTGCCCCTCCCCTGCTCGTGCTCTGTTTCTCTCTCTCAAAGCTAAATAAACATTAGAAGAATTTTTTACTTAAGGGTGTCTTCGATAAACAATAAAAATTCTTGCATGAAATCTTGACCCTCTTTGTAACAGTCTGTGGGACAAAATGGGGGGCTCCTGGGCTGCCCGTGGAAGATGCCGGTGGCCTGGAGGGCAGCACTCAATTCCTCGACTGTACGTGATGCCCACGGGCACAGTTTTCACACGAAAAAGCAACCTATATGGGGGGGGGGGCTGTTCCGACTTGGACGTGGGCAGATATTGTCTCAAAAGTGAGCCAAGGAAGCCTGTTACTTAAAGGAAACACCTGGCCGTGTTTGTTGCCAAAAATTCAAGTGAAAATCAGAATTCTGGGAAGCATGGTGTCCTCACCATGAGCTCCCCAGTGCTTTCCTGATGAATGGATGGTAATATGAATGAACAGAACATCTTAAATATTATATAATGAAATGTAGCAACGTTGAGAAAGCTGCATAAATCCATGACAAAACGGTTTCCAAATGATCCGTGGTGACATTGAATCCTGCCCATGTAAACGATCTGCTCAGAACGTGGGAGAGACCTATGAATGTCAATACAAGTGAGGACAAAAAGTCACCAATATGGTTTCAGAGTCCACATTCTAAGTAGCTTTGAGGACCTACCATGGTCAAGTTTGGGGAGACTCGAAGCAGAATATCCACAATTCTCTGGAAAAGCCGTTAAAGTGTCCCCCGCCCCGGCCCCGCTTCCTACCACACATCTGTGTGGGGCTGGTTCTTTTCACTCAGTTCAAACAAACCAACATATCACAACAGAGAGTGCAGAACCAGATAAGAGAAATACTGTCTTTCTCGTGAGAGCAGGAAAAAGAATTGTAACAATGTAAAATGTTGCTGTCTTTCCCACTGAATTTTTTTGGGGGGGAAATACGCTATTTTCATCATAAAAATGTGTTATCTATGTTAACATGTAATGGGGTTATTATTATTTCTACCTGAATTACAAATATTCTAAAAGCTCTCCATTTTAATTTTTCATCACGTCAACATCAGCAGCTGTAACCCACATAAAAGTGAATATTTGGAGTCCCCAGTAACTTTGGGGACAGTCAAGGGGTCCCAAAGTCCACAGAGGCGGGAGCTGTTGGCCAGCCACATGATGCCGTGAGGGCTCCCTTGGCCCAGAAGAGACTTGTAGCCAGGAAACACCTCACCACTGCCCTTGTTCATTCATTCATTCACTCACCCAACCTGTCCTGAGAAGCCTCTAGACGGGGCCAAGGTAGGCTGAGGCCTGAGGTGACCAGCACCTTGACAAAGCACCTGAGGAAGCGGGGCAGGGGAGAGGGTGGCGGTCAGCCCCACAGGCTCCCATCCTGCCCCGGGCCCATGCCGCCAAATCACCCAAACCTCATTCACACAGACGGGACAAATGCCTTCTTGCTGCAGAAGGAAGGTTCGGAAACATAATAATCTCCAATTAATTTTCTTTGTTTTAAGTTTATTATTTTTTTAATTTATTTTGAGAGAGAGAGAGAGAGAGAGAGAGAGCACGCATAAGCAGAGGAGGAGCAGAGAGAGAAGGAGAGTGAGAATCCCAAGCAAGGTCCACTCTGTCAGCACAGAGCCTGATGATGCGGGGCTTGAACCCACACACCATGAGATCATGACCTTGAGCCGAGATCAAGAGTCCGACGCGGGGCGCCTGGGTGGCTCGGTCGGTTACGCGTCCAACTTTGGCTTAGGTCATGATCTCATGAATGTGAGTTCGAGCCCCGCATCGGGCTCTGTGCTGACAGCTCGGAGCCTGGAGCCTGCTTCGGATTCTGTGTCTCCCTCTCTCTCTGTTCCTCCCCGGCTGGCTCTCTCTCTCTCTCTCTCTCTCTCAAAAATAAATAAAGGTTAAAAAAAATTAAATAAATAAAGAGTCCGACGCTTAACTGACTGAGCCACCCAGGCACCCCTCCAATTAATTTCCAATGGCATTTTGTTTTATTAAAAACAATTGCCAGGTATTTACAGTAAACAAGTCCAAAGGCCCTTCCCAGCTGGATCTGGTTCCGAGAACACGTTTTCTGGGCTTGAGGTTTTTGCAGGACCCAGAAGTTGCTGCGTAATTGGTCACACGAGAGGGAGCGGGAGCTCGGCCCCGAGGGAAATCTCACCTCTCCTAAAAACAGCGATCGGGTGAGAATTTGAGAGGGAGTCCAGGAGAGTTGCCGGGCCACGTGGTCCCTCTCCGCCCATAGCGGAGGTCTGTCTGCTGTGGCCTGAGGCCCGTTCATCTCCTGGCCCTCTACGCGGCACAGCTGGCCTCAGGGAGGTGAGGTCCAGTCTGGTGGTTCCATCTCTGGGCGGGGGCCCGCTGTGGGAGGTGTGGACGTCAGGGATAGTGGCACAAGGGGACAAGCAGGGAGAGAAAACCTGAATGGGTATGGGCCAGACTCCCCCCATATGCACACACCCCATATGCAGATACCCTCATATGCACATACCCTCAGACCCACACATGCACACATGCCCACGTTCATGCATGCACATAGTTCCCATATGCACATATCCCCCATATGTACATATGTCCCCACATGCACATACCCTCACACACACACACACACACACACACACACACCCATGCATGCACAGGGCTCGCAGATGCACATACATCCCACATGCACATGCCCCCTCACCCACACATGTAGGCATCCCCTCCCACGTTCACGCACTTCACTCTGCCCATCCTCAGGAAATAAAACTATTTTCTTAAACAGGACTAAAATTTCAGCACTTCTTGGCCAGTAGAGCAGCGACTCTCCGTGAAGTCGGTGAAGAGAAGGGAGAGAAAACAAAGCCACCAGGGCGGGAGTGGTCGCCCCAGGTCTCCACCCAGACAAGTGTGGGCCCATCCCCTGCCCGCCATCTGCTCTGGGACACAGAAGACCATGGCTCCGAAACCAGCGTTTTTAACATCCCTCGTTGTGCGGGAGGAAAGGAGCCGCGCTAACCGGCTACGTGCTGAGAGCTTCCACAGACGGCATTTGGTCCGATGGGGTCAGTTGTCACCAAGGCGAGACTCAGCCTCAGAAGACCCCAGTCTCCTCTCCCCGTCTGGTTCCACGGGTCCAACCTCCCAGACAGGAGACGATTCAGGAACCACCCCGTTCCTTGTGTGTTCTCCCCTGGGGGTGTCACACCCTTGGTCACTCCCTTCAGAGCAGGGGCTGACGGGAACCTCTCCCCCAGCCTTGCACTCAGAGCAGATGCCAAGGGGGCTGGGATGGTCACCGGGTCCCCACATGCCCTCCAGAGAACGCTTGTCCCTTGTAGGTGCTGACTTTGACGCTGTACCCCGGCCCGGGATCTGGGCCTTGGGCAGCTCTTTCCAGAACCACCTCCAGGTGTAGGGGAAGCGGGGCGATCCTGCTCCCTGCCCCCATGATCACTGCTGGGGCTGTCCCTGAACGAGAAGGTCCTGGGGATGCGGGATCACGTCTCCTGTCTGCACTGCCTGCCTCCCCACCGCCCGTGGGCCCGCAGCCTCCCCGATCTGCCAGGCCCATCCGCACAGGCACGTTCCGTTGGGCCATATCAGCAGCTTAGACTGACTGCTGATCTGAACGACTGCTGCTGGGTCTTCCAGATCCTACGAGGGAGACGTGCAGGTCAGAGGCCCTTTCTCCGCAGGACGCACGGCCGTGGCGCGATGCCGCGCGCTCCCAGCGGCCTCCCGAGCAGCCCACGTGCTTCCTGCGGGCCCGGCTATGGCCCGGGACCCTGAGTGCACACTCGCGGGGCAGTAGACGGTCCAGACCCTGGCCTCCGGGGGTTCCGGGTGGGATGGAGGTGCCACTCGGCGGAGCACTGGGCAATTAAACATGAAATATTCATCCAGTTATTTGCCTAACAAATTAACTTAGTTCATCGTGGAAAATGGAATTAATTTTATTTATCGGGCGCATGAAAGTCGAAGCAAGCCAACTTTAAAAACGCATATAATATGTACCGTGACTATTTCTAGCACAATAAAGCCAATTATTTTTAAAAATAAAACTGAGTCCTGGTAAGAGCATATCTATAGCAACTGCTGGGTACGTATCCCTGCCTGTTTGAGCAACGAAAAGTCAAAACTATGCAAATGGCTCTAAGCGCACTTTCATAGTAAGACGTTAAGTGCTTGCAGGCGTTAACTTTCTCGGCTTGAAGCTCCTTGTCACTTCTCTGTGGCATCTGCTGGGAGGACGGGCCTGACCCGGGGTCACCGTGGCATTCCAGGTCCTGAGACAGGTGGAGGCATCCGGGCAGGTGCACCTTTCGGGCTGAGATTCCTCTTCTGCTGCAAACCCTCCTCGTACCTGTGGCCGGTCCCTGAACACGGCCCCTGTGTGTCCCTCTCTGCACTGGCCACTCTCTGTTCTCAGCCAGATTTGTCTCCAGTCCTGTCCCCAACTCGGCCACCAGAATCGCCTTTCAAAACACCGGGTCCTGCCTCTCTGTGGCTAACATGCCACCTGCCCTCCAGAACCCCAGCAGGTACTGGCTCTGGTCCCATCTGTTGTCCCCACAGGTGGCGGGCATGGCCCCTCAGGAGGGTCCCTGCTCTCCACACCTTTCTGTGGAAGGCTCTGGGTCTCATATTGACGTGAGCTTTTACTGGAGGCCAGACAGGGAGAATAGGAAAGGAATAGAGACTAGGGTGCCTGGGGGGTTCAGTCGGTTAAGTATCTGACTTCAGCTCAGGTCGCCATCTCACAGCGCGTGGGTTGGAGCCCCAAGTCGGGCTCTTTGCTGACAGCTCAGCGCCTGAAGCCTGCTTCAGATTCTGTGTCTCCCTCTTTCTCTGCCCCTCCCCTGCTCACATTCTGTTTTTCTCTCTCTCAAAAATAAGTAAATGTAAAAGAAAAAATTGAAAAAAGAAAGAAAGAAAGAAGAAAGAAAGAAAGAAAGCAAGAAAGAGAAAATAATAGAGACTAAAGCTGATGTAGTGACCCTGAGGGTGCCCTGCCATGTTTGGGGCAGATAGAGACACCCCTCGGCCCAGTCAGGAACTGAGCTGGTTCAGGACAGGGATGCAACATTGGAATTAGTCCTTCTCTGTTTTCTGAGTCGGAGCGATGATTCCCCGGTAGCCTGGGCTCTCCAGAGAAACAGAACCAACAGGACGTAAAAGGAGGTTTTATTGTGAGGAGCTGACTCAAGCAATGAGGCAGAAAGAAAAGGGCAGATTCCTCCTTCCTCTGCCTTTTTGTTCTACTCAAGCCCTCAAAGTATTGGAGAGGACTAGAGGATGTCCCCCTGGGGAGACTATCCGCTTTACTGAAGCCACCGATTCAGATGCTAACCTCAACCAGAAATACCCCCAGACACCCCCAGACACAAAGTGTAACCAGGCAGCTATGCACCCTCACCCGGGCAGCTCACACATAAACCTGGCCGTCCCGTCGCCAGCCTTGGGTCTCCGTGCCTCCCTCTGCCTTCCCAGCCCCCAAGCGCCAGGCGGCACTGGACGAGGAGTCTACGCAGAACACAACTACCCAGTTTGGTCTCCTCTGGATTAATGTCTTGTGCTGGCCCTGATGATTTTCGAAATACCTGCAGACTCACCTTTTCCCCAGGACAGTCTGTCTGCCCAGGACAAGCCCCAGCCTTAGCCTCTGCCCAGACTCAGAAATGCGCCCAGGAAACAAAAGGGTCAGCCATGGCCGCTCAGCCGGGAGGGGCCTGCTCTGGGGTTGAATTCGCCCGGTCCTTCTTATTTCCATGGCAGTGCACTGTCTTTAAAACTTTCCCCAATGGGCTGCTGATTCCCACTTTAAACTACTGAGTGGAGGCTGACTAGCCTCACGGTGGCTGGGGACAGAGAATTGTGGCTCAGTGCCTTGGGGGAGGCAAGGGCTCGCCCTGAGACTCCTCTTCCTGCGCCCCGCCCGGCACCTGTCCTTTTCCCACCCCAGGCTGCAGTTGTATCCCGTTCTGACAGACCCACCAACTTGCCCTGCTTGTCAGTGCGTGGCACAGACTGGACTTGGGTGCAGAAGCCAGGAGTAAGCTTGCTAGTTACCATCACATCACAGCCCAGAATTACAGCAAAGACCCAACTGTGCCATCTGTTACCCGCATCACCCTGATGAATCCTCTCCTTTACTTAAGAATAGACATGTTCTTAACAGGAAGTCAAGCAATCGTATCCTACTCCTATGACACCCGAGTTCTTTCTCCTCTTTCACCAGCTGTCCCAGTACTGTGCCCGCTCTAGGCTCCAATCAGGGATCACACGCCGGCTTGAATTCCATGCGTCCTCAGGGTCATTTTCTCTGGAATGGTTGCTTAGCCTCCCTGTCCTCGCTGAATGCGACCGTCCGTGGAGAGTGAGGGCGGTTACTGTGCAGGATGGCCACAGGCTTTGAACCACGTCCTCCCCAGAGGTGAGGCTGTGGGTGGCACTGCCTGTCAGGAGGCCCAAGGTGTGCCTGATGTGGTAAGCACTGTCCCCAGCCTTTTCCACTAAGTCACTTCCTCCTTCCCGCCTAATCAGCACGCGTGAGGCCACCGCCTGGGACTCCTATCAACTCTCAACCAGCCCTTTCAACAGCCATTGGAGCTTGTGGTCCGAGTCGTTTACAACCAGGATGGGGACCCACTTGTGCTTCTAGAACTCCACCATCCTGTCCACATTCGTTCATTCCACGCCACTGTAGGGAAGGACTTTCCTCCCCCTCATTCATTCATTCTTTTGTCTTTATATCGGCACGAACTCATGGATTCTTGCATTATTCCGGGGGTTAAAATCAGGTACTATTGCTATTTATGTTGACACTCAAACAGTCCTCCATTTGGCCATCCAGGGTTGTGTGAGTGACACAGACGGCCTGGGTGACACCCGCACGGGTGTGAGGAATAAGCCCACCTGCCCAATCAAAGGAGGGACACGGAGACTCAAAGCACAGTGAAGCGAGGCTTTAATCAACGTTCTTGCAAGGGGCTGGGTGGGGGGGGCGGTGGTTACAGCAGACAATTTGTCTCCCAGAACATAAGTCCCTCCCCTAATTCCTCATTGGCTGAGCACTGCAGAGGTGAGTCCCTCCCCTAATTCCTCATTGGCTGAACACTGCAGAGGTGAGTCCCTCCCCTGGTTCCTCATTGGCTGAGCACTGCAGAGGTGAGTCCCTCCCCTGGTTCCTCATTGGCTGAGCACTGCAGCCGTAAGTCCCTCCCCTAATTCTTCATTGGCTGAGCACTACAGAGGTAAGTCCTTCCCCTGGTTCCTCATTGGCTGAGCACTACAAAGGTCTCAGCCTCACCCGGAAGTCACCTGTGCCCACAAAATGCAGCGGGGAAGAAGAACCAGAAAGCGACGCGTCTAAGGGTTTGGGACTCCATTGTGGGGAGGGTTCATACACATTTCCAACAGGTTGTAAAACTACTGTTAACTGGACAGCACAGCTTTTACTCGGTCTTTCTGAAAATGAATCCTCTCCCTTCTCACAATGGGGCCACTTACGCCTTAGAGATCACGGGACAAAGGGATGGGCTGGTCAGTGATAGAGCTCACAGTGTTCCTGATAAAATCCCAGTGGATCAGACTTAAGCCAGGGGGCTCCCTGCTTGGTTTCCTGGTGTGCCCCTCCCTCAGCCCCACGGGGAGCCCGTCCTCCCCCAGCCAGGAGGTCGAGCAGGCTAGCTGGGACATGTGCTTCCTACCGCCAAGCCTCACTGCTCTGTGCCAGCTGGACTCGTCCCCCAGACCTGCACAACGGCCTCTTCTTCAGCACCTCTAGGACCCCCTGACCGGGAGCGCCCCTGGCTCTCTGAGCAATCTGCGGCTCCGGGGGAGCCCCTTTCCACCTGCCCCATCCCACACGCGCCCCGGGGGCGGCAAAAGGAGGCAAAAGCTGCTTGGGAAAGCGTTTGGCAACACGTAACACGAATCGTAAAATTGTTTGTTCCCTCTGACCTCGTGGTGACATTTCCGGGAAATCGTGCTAAAAGAAAATTCCAAAAATGGACAAAAGCCTGTGCATGAAGAGGTTTACTGCAGAATTATACAACTCACAAAGTAACTTGGATGCCTATCCGTCAGGGAACGGGTAGGGAATTTATGGCACCCTGAATGGATTGGCTATTATATTGCCTCTAATATAGTTCTCAAGATTATTAAGTCACAAGACAAATGTGTGTTGGATTATTAAGTAGGCAAATGCAGAGTTTTCCAAACGCTGTGTGTACGTTGAGTAGAGTTAAGGATAATAATGAACGTGATATGATCTACAATAATGTGGGTAAAAAGATTTCCTTTTCCCGAATAGCTGATTTGAGGGTCCCTTCTGGGGCGGGGCAGGGGGGTGGTCTATCTGAGTTCTTTGTACACCTGAGTGGGGAGGGGCTCACGTCGGGGTCCTCATCTAACGCACACTTGACGGTCGGCGCAGGTGTGAGCATCACGCAGCTAAAAACGGTCCCTCTAAACTCGAAAGGGCTGGTCCCGCACAGGAGGTCAGGGCATGCTCCCTCAGACCCACATCTGGGCCCAACGTACCTGGCCTCCAGCTGCATCTGGTGTCTGCACGGGGGGGGAGGCGTGCGTCCCAGTGTCTGTGCAGGGGTGAGACATGTGCCTTTCTGAGCTATGCAGGGGAGTGACCGCCTCAGCCACAGTTACAGTCATATTTGAGGGAGTGTGCACGGGGCGGAGGCGGGGGGGGGGGGGGTTGGTCATTTCTGTTTTGTTTGTGCAGCATGGTATGGGACGTCAAACTTTGTGTCTGGAAATAAATTCTGGAAATAAATTGCAACATCCCATACTTTAAATTTACTAAGAAGGAGATGCTTTTGCTGGTTATTCTTAACTTTTGGTTCTTTTTATTTTGTTTATTTAGTTTTGAGAGAGAGAGAGAGAGAGAGAGAGAGACAGAACATGAGTGGGGGAGGGACAGAGAGAGAGGGAGACACAGAATCTGGAGTAGGATCCGGGCTCCAAGCCATCAGTACAGAGCCTGACGCAGGGCTTGAACTTGTAAACCGTGAGATCGTGACCTGAGCTGAAATCAGACGCTCCATCGAGCGGGTTAAGGGCATCCGGGCGCCCTTTCGTTTTTGGCTTCTCTTGCACCTTCTTGGGTTTTGTACTGAAACACACTTCCCAGCAAGGACACTGTTACAGACACCTCAGATGGCCAGCATCAAAGGACACGGCATGAAAAGATAATACATTTAGAAGTAAAACTTATTTTCCTACTTGTAAATATTATATTTTATTATTAGATTTATTATTAGATATAATATATATATTATATATATGAGATTTCCCACAGCACGATGGGCAAAGCTGATGCGAAAACTTGCTCAGCCAGAAACGGTCAAGAATCCTGGAGAAAACACGTGTGAGCGGGCGTGTGCGCGTGTGTGCTCAAAGATGACGCTGAAGTCAGGGGAGAGCGGGGCGGTCCCCACGTGCGGGCTCCTCGAGGACCCCAGGCAGGCTGTCTGGTGCGTCAGCGGAGCCCGGTTGGCCCCAGGGGCCCGGGTCCGGCCCTGCGTCTGGGACGCGACGTGACCTTGAGCGGCACACAGGAGAGACCACCTGCCACGAAAAGGACGGAAACGCTTTTCACGCTCCCATGGGTGAGTGCGGGGACGTCCGCAGCTCGCTCGGCCTCTGGGAGAAACAGCGTGTCCCGTGGGTAACTCGGGCCGAGAAGTTAACCAGCCGCTGGCCTCCGCCCTGCCGCCCCGGGGGCCTCCAGCAGAAAGGAGCACCAGGAAGAGGGGATCCCGCTGAGGCTGAGCTGACAGCATGAACACATAGGTAAATACATGTAATCTCACTTACCGGTGTGAGAACGGTCAGAAAAGCTGGGGATGCTCGAAGAGTAGGGAAAGTGATAAGGAAACAATAAGCACAGAATGCCTTTCCGGTCAGGGCCCGTGGCCCCTCTGCTTTGTCTGGGTGTGAATCTGCACACGTCTCTTACTGTGTCTCACATTATTAGGGTCTGTCATTTTCTGGATTATTTTTCTTTAGCAGAAAAAGAATCAGCGTCTCTTTAAAAAAAAAAAAAAATTGCAGATGCAGAGAATCATCTTTCCGCCTCACGTTCTACGCCAAGTGTGTGCACAAGACAGAGCCTGGGGGTTCGTCCTGCAGGACGGAGCTGGGCACCCGGGGTCCCCGGCTGGCCCTGCCACTCGACGGCGGGCAGAGATGACCCTTAGCTTTTCCCCTGGCGACAGCCCTGGGGAGCCACAGAAGGGCCCGGAGGCAGGCCCCATCACCGCCGCGTTATCAGGTGCAGACCATCCCGGCTCCGGGGTCACGTGGGTCCAGCCCACCATTCTCAGAGTTGAGTGGGATGCTTGCTGTCACAGAGTGCCCGTGTGGTGCCCGGTCAGCCACTCTGGCCTGCAGGGTTGAAGAGGAGCGTCCTGTCTCACAGGGGATGCGTGACGGCTTTTGCAACCAGATGCTGGGCCAGGCATCGAAGGCAGTGAGGGCCGGGGCGGAGGAGGGGAGCCTTGAGGCGCGGGTGGCCGCTCCCGGGCCTGAGCGGCGGGCCAGGGATGTTATCTGAGCCGGCCATCTGAGTGTCCTTTCCAGAAGCACTCACCTGCAGTGACCTTCATGCAGGCCGAGCTGGGACCCGTCCCTGAGAGGAGGGAAGGTCTGAGGACGGTCTCCGGGAGGATGAAGCTGCCAGAAGAAACTCGAGCTGCAGAAACGTGCAGTTTGGGAGTGAGGCAGCTGCAGACCAGCCTGGTTCCAGACACATCCGAGCCCTTTCTGGACAGACGGGACGGGCACCACGTTCGGGACCCTCTCGGGACGGACGGGACAGGGACCGACGGGACGGGCACCGCATCCGGGGCCCTCTCTGGACGGATGGGACACGGACCACATCTGGGGCCCTGTCTGGCAAGACAGGACAGGAGAGAGGACAGATGGGACAGGGGATGGGGGCCACACAGGACAGTGTCCTGGGGTCCAACGAGCTCTTCCACGGTTACTCAAAGGACCTTCTGGGGCGCCTGGGTGGCTCTGTCGGTTGAGCGTCTGACTCTCGATCTCGGCTCGGGTCATGATCTCACGGTTTGGGAGATCGAGCCCCACGTCGGGCTCCTCGCTAGGTGTGGAGCCTGCTCGGGATTCTCTCTCTCCCTCTCTCTCTGCCTGTGTGCTCGCACTCTCAGACGCTCTCTTGCACACTGTCTGTCTCAAAATAAAAAATAAGCTTAAAAAAAATATATATTCCGCCCTGTGGATGGACCACATTCCGTCTGTCCTTCTCCGGCTGAGGGCGATTCGGGTCGCTTGCGCTCTTGGGCTGTGGTGAATGACGCTGCTATAAACCTTTGCGTCCCCGTGCTCCGTTTCTCTGGGGCACAGACCCAGGAGTGGAATTGCTGGGTCGTGTGGAAACTCCACAGTTAACTTTTGAGGAGCTGCCAGACGGCTCTCGGAAACAGCTGCACGGTTTCCGTGCGACCCGCAGCGAGCGAGCGAGCGTTGTGATTCCCTCCACCCCCTCACCAGCACTATGATCTGCGTCTGATTATAGCCGTCCTGGTGCCTGTGAAGTGGCATCTCATTGTGGCTTTGATTTGCATTTCCCTGACGGCTAATGATGCGGAGCCTCTTTTCATGTGTTTATCGGCCATCTGCGGATCTTCTCTGGAGATAGATGTATACAGTGTCTTGCATTTGACAAATGCTTGCACGCTCCCTGTCCTGTGTGCAGAGTGCATTTCTGGGTTTATTTCTGATCTGGCAGTATCTTCTGCACCCTCCTCCCCGGCGGGGGTGGGGGTGGGGCGGGGGGACAGCTTCTCCTTCCCCTCACGTGTGGACCAGAGGCTCCCCTCGTTCCACGCCACCGACCTCCGCAGCCGTGCCATTGGCAGAGGGCTGAGAGTCCAGAAGGTTGGCCAGAGGACGCCAGGAAGCCAGAAGCATGGAGATGGCCGTCAGCGCTGTGGGCCACTCAGGGAGGCTCTGCAGCTGGGCTGGGGGTGAATGGCATCCCCACAGAGAGAAGCAGCCGGAGAGGCAGCTGGGGTGCCGTGGGCCCGTCGGGGACCTCCCCGGGCGCCTTGGGGGCTGCCGCCTGGGTTTGAGCAGCCACCTCAGGCTCGTGTGACTCTGACCGGGTTTCCCGAATTTGTGACCCCAGAGAAAACGCAAACCCCGGCCACGTCCCCTCGGGGGCAGGCGGGCGAGATTAGTCCGCAGATGGGCCTTCTGGGCAGGAGGAGGCTGAGGGCGAGGGCCAGACTGGAGGTCGTTTTAATCTTCCATCCGTGCCCGGCTCCTTGGGTGTCCTCACCCACAGTAGGCCACGCAAGTGGCACGTGACCAGACGAGGTCTCAGCGCTGATACGGAGCGGGCCTTGTCCCGCTGACTCAACTCGCACAGCAATCCCTGTCCAGAACAGAAGCCCGTGGCTGTTCGTGGAATACAGTCCCAGAATGTCTTGGAACAGAGGCCACAGCTCTAAGCACAGGGGGTGCTTTACGTGGGAGCAACTTCCCAATGAAACTTCTAGACATCCTGCCTGGGCAGCCCCGAGGGGCTAGCGGTCATCTGCAAGCCTGCTACTCACCAGACCCGGCGCTAAGCGCTTCGTATCCGCTACGGACGAGGAGCCGGGGCCTGGCAGGGTTCAATCACTCGTCGGGATGCAGCCCCGGGTCCAGGGCTGGGGATCTCCTGCATCATGGAGCACGGTCCGTCAGGGAGGCTGGCACGGGGCGACCCCCAGCCCCTCGGAGCACGCGCTGCCTCGCTGAACGGACCTGGGAAATGGGTCCGAAAGCCCCTTCACACGTGGTATGCCTTTATTTGCCTTTAATAGAAATCGAGTGTTCTGTGGAATTTAGGGGTTTGGCAAAGGTCTAAAATTGGCTTGTAGGTACATGTGGCTTGGCACTTTGGGACATTCCCTCCACTCCTGAACCCAGGCCACGCTCTCGGAAGGAAAGGAAATAAGGACGCCGGTCCTCAGTTCCCGCCCACTCCGTTAAAATTCCTGTCTTCGCAAACCAAAGATGGTGGTGAGGACGAGTTCTCCTTCTGGGCACCGCGATGGGCCCCAGCAATGCCGAGAAGGTTCTGGACAGGCGTCGGTCGGTATAGCTCGCAGCTGGATACCCAGATTGGAGCTGGGCTTTCAAGATCTGGTCCGAGTGGTCCCCCACGGCCCCCAGGACTCCCTGTGGAGATGGCGTGAAATCCACTCACTTGTCTCTGTCTTCTTGAAAAGTAGACACAAAAACAGACAATAAACCTTTTTACTTTGAGGTAATTGTAAATCACATGCACTGGCAAGAAGCAATACCCCGGATCCTTAACCTGTCTTCTCCAAAGGCAGCCTCCCGCCCGGTATCATAACCGCGGAATCCACACCGGCAGCCCACGCGCCTTATTCGGACGCCCCCCAGGCCCCCGTGCGCCCTCTGGTGCGTGTGTGTTTGCTGTCACACGAGGTAATCACGCGCAGGTACACGAATCCGGAGCCACGGACGGGACCCGAGACGGCTGCACCGCGGGGCCCCCGTGTCCCCTCCACGGCCACGGCGGCCCTCCCTCTCCCTGCTCCCGGCCCTAGTCTCACGCTCTGCACAACCTTCTGAGATTCGCTTCCTTCACGTGACACAACTCCCTTGTGATTGCCCAGGTTTGGGGGCGAGTGGTTTTCCTTTTCACTGCAGGGCGGGGCTCCGTGTGTGGACGTACCGCAGCCTCCTTAGCGCCCACCTGCTGCCGCGTCTGCGTTGTCCCCAGGCTGGGCCCATCATGAATAAGGCCTCTGCAAGCATTGCCTACAGGCTTCTGTGTGAGCGTGTCTTGTTTTCCCCGGGATAAGTGCCCAGTGGCTGGTTCAGTTTGGTAGGAAAGTCCGAGTTCTCTCCCCCAGAGGCAGGACCACCTTACACGGCCATCAGCCACGTGCCAGGGCTCCGGCGTCTCTGTCCGGCCACGTCTGGTGTCGTCCCTGCCTCGCCGCCAGCACTCTGCTCTGGGCACGGTGATCTACCTCCTAGGCAGGGTCCCTGGAAACACCGCGAACTTGCTCGGGGACCTCCCGTGATGCAGGCTGTGCTTCTGCACGAACCACGGGCCCCTTTGCTCACGGCACGTCGTGCATCTCAGAGGAGGCCTGTTTGCCGGCCTGTGAGGTGGAACGCACCTCCCCTCACCACAGAGACCCCGCAGACCCGCTTCCCCTGCCCTTGCGCTCCTGTCGTCCGGCTCCTGTTCCCTGGCCCCGGAGCATTTGCCCCGGACCCCGGCCTCCCCCTCCGGGCGTCCAGTCTCTGGGCCAGAGACGGCCCCTGGGAGAGGCCTTCCCCGACCTCAGCGATCCGCAGCCGTCATCCACTGTTTCCTTCCCGATGCTGATAATCTCATGACGTCATTCGCAGTGTACCGTCTGAGTGTTGCCCCGCAGAGTGAATTCCCGTGAGGAGAGGGATGTGTGGGCATCCAACTCGGGGTGCCGTGTGGGGTCGGGGCTCAGGGCTGGGCCGGTGAGGAAGGCGGGAGCGTGGGAGCCTCCGTCCGCGGGCGTGGGCACGAGCATCGGTTCCCCAGCCCACCTGCTGCCGCTGCGCCCCAAGAGCTGGGCTTCGAGGCCCGGGCGTCTCCATGGCCTCTCCGTGGCGTCTCCATGGCCTCTCCGTGGCCTCTCTGTGGCGTCTCCGTGGCCCACCCAGGCTCTTGCAAAGGCTTCCCTGTGGCCCCAAGACCCCATCCTGTGGCCCGTCCCTCAGTGCCTACTGAGTGACGCCGTGATTACATGTGGCTGCATTTCCCACTGAAATACCCTGAATGAAAAGAAATCCCATAATTTTTCTCTACCGGAACCAAAGCTGCTGCCGTCTGACACACCCTCCCGAAACAACCGTGTGCCACACGGTGGAGGACGCATTTCCACACCCTCACGCTCAGGACCTGCTCCTAGAAAACTCGGGTCCCGTTCGTTGTGTTTTCGGGGACACTTGTCCGGCGAAGCCTTGCGTTGACGATCACAGGAAGTGTGATGCGTGGTGCGCTTTGTCCCAGGGGAGTGCAACCGTTTGGTCGCGGAAATCATCCAAGACCTCGAAAGAAAAGCTTTCGTTGCTATGGCTTGTGCCTATCAATACTTGTCATGTTAAAAATTAAAACTGGGGTGCCTGGGTGGTTAAACGTCACTTGGTTAAACATCGACTCAGGTCACGATCTCACCGTTCGTGGGTGGGAGCCCAGCGTTGGGCTCACTGCTGTCGTCACAGAGCCTGCGTCAGATCCTCTGTCCCCCCCCCCCGCCCCTCCCCTGCTTGCTCCTTCTCTTTCTCTCTCTCTCAAAAATAAATAAACATTAATGGGGAAAACATGAAAATTGAGCAATTAAAATATTTATTTATTTGCTAAATAAATTAATAAATTACAGTCCACTAAAAATAACTGTAAACAAAACTGCTGAATGTTGACATAAATAACATGAAACACAAATTGATTTCCATTAAAACTTTTGGTGGAAACAGGGGTATCGCTTTGTAACTTTGCAAATGTCCTTAGGGTCTGCGTTGCTAGAGGCCACAGATTCTCACGTCTGTTCCTGTAACGCCAGCTGAATATACTGTTTTGCTTGAAATGTGTGACGAGAATAGGGCAGATGGGTCGTCGGAAAGAAAAATTCGCCTCGTGGTTTTTTCTGGCAATTGTGGATATCCTTCTTCAACACTGCAGGTGGTAGTTTCTTGAGGATTCATCGCAGTGTGGATCTGAAACGCTACCTATGTTATACCCAAACGCATTGGGTGGATCTCTTACCCTCCCAGGGTTTTGTAACATGATGTCTTGTTATTTGGGAAACACTGGCTCAGTGGGTCACGTCGCGTTTCGAAGGAAGACACTTTTGATCATCCAACCTCGGGAAATCCCAGTGGCTAGTATCACCCTGTCTTTAAATCTTTACGCAGCAGAGAACGGAGAGCTCTGAAGCTTTTGGTGGTGGACACGCGTTTTGCCAAAATCCTAACTTTTGCTTGAAAGGTAGCACGTTAAACATATAGTCAGGCAACCCTTTCCATCCCTCCCTGATCCTACACTCCATCGTCCCCCAGGACAGGAGCGCTGCTGAGCGTTTATCTTCACCATGAACCTCATCGCACTCTTATCACATGTCTGTGTCCGTAAGTGAGATGCAGTGTTGATGGGCACAAACAGCTCCGTCAAGTCCTTCCTGTGCACCGGAAGATTCTCTAAGTCGTTCGGGTAATAGAATATCAACAATATATATGACATACATTGTATATAATTGCATCTGATCATGTATATAATATTATATTATTACATTACGTAGTAATCATAACACAAATATAATATATGTTAGAATATATTGTGATTATGACACCCATATTACATTAACATACCTTCTGTTCCGTCCATGCGGTGTGACCCCATCATTCGGCACCTGCGTTTTCAAAGTCACCAGACTCTGGCCCTTGGCTGTCCGAGGGGGTTCCATCAATTCACACGGACAGCAGCTGTGCCCCGGGGTTCTCTCTTTTTCTTCACATCCTCAGCAGAATTGGAAATTACGAGACTTCTAAATTTTTGTGGCTCTTACGGCATGGAATGGGATTTTTTTTAATTTTTTTTTTTTTCAACGTTTTTTATTTACTTTTGGGACAGAGAGAGACAGAGCATGAACGGGGGAGGGGCAGAAAGAGAGGGAGACACAGAATCTGAAACAGGCTCCAGGCTCCGAGCCATCAGCCCAGAGCCTGACGCGGGGCTCGAACTCACGGACCGCGAGATCGTGACCTGGCTGAAGTCGGACGCTTAACCGACTGCGCCACCCAGGCGCCCCTGGAATGGGATTTTATTGTACTTTAATTTGCTTTTCTCTGAGTATCAGTGAGGTTGTTCGTGATTTCAAATCCATTTACCTTTGGATATCACGCTTTCAACTCTTAATATTTTTTTACTGCTTTTAATACTAATACGATTTTGTAGGAATTCTTGACATACATTGGATTTCAAGTCTTTGACGGTTTTTGTGGCATAGACATCTTTTTCCATAGGTCGCTGTTTTCTTAAATTGGTGATTATGTCCTTCAATGTACAGCTTGTACTTTTAATACAAGCAGGTTGATCATTTTTGTCCTTTGATGGTTTGCGTTTTTTTCGGACTTCCTTAATAAATCTTTCCCTACTGCAAAGTCACAAAATATCTCCCTACATTTTCTTATAAAAGTTTTAAAGATGTACTTTCCACTGTTGTGTTTAATCCACCTGGATTTTATTTTTCGGTGCTGTGTGAGCTGGAATCTGGTTTTCTTTTATTTTCTCCTCAGGGACACAAGTTCCCAGCACCGCTTACGGAATCCCTTCCCCACGGGAAAGGCCAGGGCCGTCTCTCTCCCGTGTCGGGCTTCCCGTGGTTGGAGAACCTTCCTGAAAAGAACGTGTGTCCCATCGCTCTTGGGGGTAGTGCCGATTAACTGTTGTGGGTCTGGCCGTGGACGGGCTGTTGAAGCTCCTGGCACCCTCGCCGATTTTCTGTCTGTTCCCTCTGCCTGCTGTGAGAGGCATGCCGATGCCTCGACTGCATTTGTGGATTAGCTCCCTCGGCCTTTTAATTGTTCCAGATTTGCCTCGTGTGTTTAGATTTGTTATACCCTCTTGATGAATTAACCCTTTGAAGGAAAAAATGTTCCCCTCTGTGTTCCTCGTAAAAATCTTTGTGCAGGAGTCTGCTTTGTCTGATGTTAACAGACCCACCGGCCTTCTTATGATTGGCGTTTACGTGCATATCTTTTCAGAACTTCTTGCTTCTGTTCTGTGTACGTCTTTTATGAAAAGTGCGTGTCCTGTAGACAGCTGAGAGTCGGATGTGGTTCTGTGATCCAGTCTGGGAGTTTTTGTCTTTTAGATGATTTACAGTCATGGTAATTATTAAGTTTAATTCCGCCCCTGGTTTAACCCTTGTGATAACAATGTTTTAGCTGAACGGTTAATTCTGAAAGGATTTAAGGCACAAGCATCTCATACTTTTACCCACAAAGTTGCCCATCGTCCCTTGCGAGGACCCGAGTGTTCACGCTGGCTTTGAGCATCTGACAGCGTCCACTGGGTAGTGTCATTCTGTCTTTGGGACATTGGCGCTCACGGGCACTGCTCTCGTTTTACGGCCTCGGGAGTTGGGGGGCAGGGCAATTGTAGGCGTTCCCCCATCTCTACAAAGCAGACCCAGGACCGGGGCCCGGGTCTGTTTGCCCACCGATCAGGGCTCGCTGGCGGGAGGCGGAGCTGCTGGCAGGGACGCTCAGACGGTCTGGGAGGAGGAAAGTGGAAAGTGCCTCCCGTCAAGAAGAGGTCACCTTCCTTCGTGAGAACTTACCCCACGGGAAGGGGTGCTGGGAAGGCCGCAGGGGCTCGCGTCCGAAGGGCCACCGGAGGGAAGAGGCAGATGGTTCACGCTGGGGCAGAGGGACCGCCAAGACGGCTCCTTCTTGGACGGCCTGCCTCTGGCCCGGGCCAGGGAGCAGTGGGACGGGGAGAAGGTGAGGTCCGTACCGCGGAGTGTCCATGGTGCGCGTGGGCTGGGGTCGAGTGGTCTGCAGGGCAGAAGGGAAGTGGGACGAGGTAGGGGTGCAAAGGCGGGGGCTTGCTGGCCACCCCGTCCCACTCTGGGCAGAGGCTGCTCTCCGCTGGGTGTCCCTGGAGGGCACTGGCACAGGTGTCCCCATGTCCCCTCCCTGCACCTGCCTCTCCCCCTGGGCAACACTCTTTCTCCCTACACAGGGAGGCTCCGTGGTTATTTAGGTCTCTGAGAATCCCGGTGTGTGGGCTCCAAGGTACCAAAGACAGGAGAGACCTAGACCCAAGTGCCAGCCTCTCCACGACAAGCCTTGTGAACCCGGCAACTTCCTTCACCTCCTGGAGCATCTGGGTGGCGGTAAAGCCGCCTCCCCGGTGACCATGAAGACCCACACCAGCTCAGTCCCTTACGGACGCCGGGAACGGCCCTCTGTCCTGGGCCGCTGTCATCCACGGCAGCCGGCTGGCAGAGGCGCGGGCAGGATTTCATGACGTCCCCACCATAGGCGAGCAGGGACAGGGACAGGGCACACGGGGGCGGGGCACTTCCAGATGCCGCGGTGGTGGGGACAGGCCGGACCCTCCCCTACTCTGACCTCTTCACGGCCTCCCCCGGTCCCAGCGGGGAGACAGCTGGGGCCTCTGGTCCTTCCCAGGAAGTTAGAGCGGACGGGGGCCGCCCGCCTGCCCACCTGCACTGGCTGCCACACTCGGAGAAGGATACGGGGTTTCGTTAGGTCGGCTCCTGGGTTCACGTGTCCCGGCCACCCCGCGGGAGGACTGCTCAGGGACCAGCCTTGCTGCCGCTGCCCAGGAGAGGCCTCGCTGGGAGGCAGGCCCGGAAGGGTCGAACCGGCGCCCCAGGCCACCAAGTCAACAAGGGCCGACCTGTGTCTCACACCAGGTCAGCGTGTTCAAATCCCGGGCTTCTTTTTGCCGGCAAGATTCAATCCCCTTCTGGGCACATCCTTCTGTCCAGCCCCCATCCCTGCATGAGCACAGGGTGCTGGGGAAGCGTGGACACCCAGTTACGTGGGCTGAGCGGGCCTCTCACGGCTTCTGGTCACATAGTCGTTGACGAACCACCTTCAGGTCAAGGACTCGAGCCCCGTGGTGGCCTGGATGGTCCCTGGGTCCCGCCCCAGGCTGGGTCCTGGGACTCTCAGACCCAGGCACAGAGGCCCTGCCTCACGCAAGCATCGGTGAGCCCAAGTTCAGTCCTCCTGGCCTCTGGCACCGGGACAGAGGGTAGGAGCTCCGTGTACGGGTCCACGTGCCATCCGCGTGGCCATTTCTCCGTCCCTCACACCCCGGGGACGTGCGCGCTGCCTCACCAGCTCCGAGGAGGAAGTCTCTGAGCCCTGCCTGGGCCGCCACGGCCACTCCTGGGGCTCGGACAGGAGTGACTCGGTGACTGGGATCCACACATTGCCGCGGGGCGTCCAGGCCGAGATCTGGGGGCGAGGCAGCCGAGGACCTCGGGGTACAGGACGTGGCCTCAGGATCTGGGGCAGGAAGGCAGGGACCTGGGGTTGGCGGCAGCCAGGGAGCGGTTAGGGTGAGGGTCCCTGTCGGCCGAGTCCCGAAGCAGGAGGAGGGGGCCCTTCTGCCTTTCCGTGAGTCCCGGGTCCAGCCCTGGGGAGGCTCCCGCTGGCTCGGGAGGCAGCTTGGAGGGGGTCCGGCCTCCCAGGGCCGTGGTCCCGAGCCCCACCGTGAGGGGCTTCAGCCTGCTGGGAGGCCGGGCCACACACGGGTCCCCTCCAGGGCCCCTGGGAAGCGGCCTGTATTCTCCACGTGGCGAGCAGTACTCGGGGCCAGCGGCACAGTCAGGAGCCGCCTGCACACAGGGGCCTGTGGTCACCGCGTCCCAGGCTGAGGCAAAGACCCGCGGGCCTGCGGGCTCATGCTCACTGCCGTTCATGCCCCCAGCCTGTTTTCATCCCCCCAGCGCCTGGGGTCCCCTCTCCCTGCTCCTCTGGGCCTGGGTCTCCAGGTCTGGACCACTACCTCTCACCCCTCCATCAGGCCGACGAGGAGGCCAAGGGCAGTGACCTGTGGACTGTGGACAGACTGGAGTTTGACGGGCAGGTCCTGGAGTTGGAGTTTATGTCGGGAGCATAGAAAGACCGGCCCGCACGGTTCTCATCTTCAGGCGCGCCCTCCGGGGCCTGGGGGAGGGACGTGAGTGTCACAGAGACCCGCGTGGCTACCAGGCGGCCGCGGGAAGCCCGTGGGAAAGGGGTGCCATGTGAGCTCCGCTGTCACACCCCCGGGGAAGCTCTGGTTGGGGGAGGAAGGCAAACCCCCTGTCTGCCCTGCCCGGATGAGTCGGCCTGTGGGCCACGTCAGGCTTTGGTCTCACAGGTAGAGCCCGGAAGCCACCGGGGGCCCTGGAGGGACCGCCAGTCAGGGTCCAGGCCACCGTGCTCTGGTTAGTGGATCTTTCTGGGGGGTGTGGGTCCATCACACGGTGGAATCTGAAGTCACAGCAGACGGGAGAATATGGAGGCGAGGTCGGGGTGCGGTCGCGTGGGTCCCAAGCTGCTGAGACAAAAGCTCCCGCTCGTCAGACGCGCAGGGCGACGGGGAAGCTTCTGCACGTCCGTGGGTCTGAACCGCGCACCCTTCTGGTTTCGCTGAGCTGGACGACCGCTGGGTGTTTGTCCAGGTGGGGTCCCCAGGTGGGGTCCTGGGCGCGGTGTGGGGAGCACGCGAGCTGGCGGCCCTGAGCTCCGGTCTGTGCGGGGACCGGCCGGGTGGGACAGACCTCGGGCCTTCTGCTTTTCTAGCCGGGCTCAGGGGCTGCCGTCTCGCCTGGGTGCGATGCCCTCGCGTGGAGACTGCAGGTTCCCACGGCGACCCCCTGAGCCCGTGGTCCCGGCCATGCCTCCACCTGCTGGCTCTGGCGTCCAGCCTTTCACTACACGGTCTCGGCCGCGGGTGACGTGTGCTTCCCCTGGGGCCTCTGCTTGGCCTGTCAGTGGGGCAGCCCGGCCAGCCTCCCTTCCAGACCTCTCTTAAAATAAACGGAATTTTCTAACCGTTTAATTTTACGGAATTATCGCAAAGATAGTGCAGAGAGTTCCTAACCCCCGTTGTGAACACCTCACACTGGGATGCTACGTTTGTCACGATTGATGAACCGGCATTAACACTTTTCTATTAACCCAAGCCCCTGATTATCCAGGCGTCCTTCCTGTTTCCCCAATGTCCTCTCGCCCCCTCCGCCTCCCTGCTTGTGTCTCCCGCCTCCCTCCACCACTTTCTCCAGGGCAAGCACTTTCTTTTTCCGAGGAAGGGACGTTCTAGCTCCCTACTCCGACTCTGCTGGGCTTCTGCACATGCGGGCTGTGCCTCCTCCCTCCGCCTGCCTCCCCGGCTGCCCGGGGCAGGCCCGGCGGTGTAGACTGGGACCCAAGGGCCGCACGCCGCCAGGGCTTGGGTGTGACCCAGCTCAGCAGAGACAGGCGGGGGGGCGGGGGTCAGCGTGCCCAGATCAAGAGTCCACGTACCCAGACTGGGGGAAACGAGGGGTGGGGGAGGGGGCGTGCCCAGATCAGGGGGAGACAGGGAGACGGCGGAAACTTCTGGAAGGGAAGAGAGTGCTTTAAATACCAGACATGAAACAGGTGTCACGTGTGCTTCCTGGGCCCGACTGTCTTGTTGTCCTTCCTCTCCCTTCTGGCCCTTCCACGTCCCTCCCTGCCTCCCTCCCTCCTTCCTTCCTTCTTCCTTGAACAAAGCAAACCCTTCCTCATGGAGTCTGAACTCATCGGTGAGGACTCTGTTGAAAGCCGCCATATTGTTCCCTATGTGTTTTCTTTGAAAACCATAGCGGAGGCTTATTTCTTCCTAACTCACAGGGATTCGCTGTCTCAGTGGGGACAACAGCGCATCATAGTCTTTTGTTAACAGCTTCATTGTCCGCGTGCAGTGTCCCTACATACAGTGGACAAGTCCGTGGCTCTTCCCTTACTCACAACATGTGGCACAGTCCTCATCAGTGCATCTTGAGAACGTTTCGCCCCGGGGCGCCTGGGTGGCTCAGTGGCTGAGCGTCCGACTTTGGCTCAGGTCGTGATCTCACGGCTCGTGAGTTCGAGCCCCGCGTCGGGCTCTGTGCTGACAGCTCGGAGCCCGGAGCCGGCTTTGGATTCTGTGTCTCCCTCTCTCTCTCTGCCCCTCCCCCACTCACACTCTGTCTCTCTCAAAAACATTTAAAAAAATTAAGAAAAAGAACATTTCGCCCCAGAAAGCAGCCCCATTAGCGACAACTGCCCATTTCTCCCTAACTGCCCCGCCCCCACCCTCGGCTACCCCTCGCGTGCTTTCCGTGTCTAGAGATTTACCTGTAATTCACAGGTGTCCCTATAAACGTGGCATCCTGTGACTGGTATCACGGAAGATAATGCTGTCAACATTTATTTATGAAACACCGCGTCCTGCACTCTTTCTAGTTGTTACAGAGCAAAAGGCCACTTGATGTGTATACCGCGTGTCACTTATCCATTCCTAAGGTGACAGACACTTTGGTCATTTGAACCGTGCTGCTGTCAGCGTTCACGTGCAGATTTGCATGGACACGTTTTCATTTCACCCGAGGGAAAACCCAGGGGTAGAATTGCTCTGTCGTCGGGTCACTCTGTGCCTAACGTTTTGAAAACCTGCCGGACTAGTTACCAAAGCGGCTGTTCCATTTTCATTCCAAACAGCAGAGGGTGAGAGTCCCAGGTTCTCTACATCTTTGTCAACACTTACAATTATCTGCTTTTTCTAAAGTTATTGCCATCCTTGTGTGCGTGAAGTGGCATATCATGGTGGCCGTGCCTGGCATTTCCCTGATGGCCAATTATCTTGAGATGATTGTCTGTTTTGTTTTGTTTTATATCTTTGGAACCATGTCTGTTATGTCCGTGGCCCCTTCTTGAATCGAACTATTTGTCTATTGTTGATTTCTAAGTGTTCTTTATATATTCTAGATACAAGTCCTTTATTAGGTACATGATTTGCAAATCCTTTCTCCCATTCCCTGGGTTTTCTTTCACCGTTCTTCACGGTGCCCTTTGAAGCACCATGGTTGTTTTAGTCCTGTGGAGTCAGATTTGTCTATTTCTTCTTTTGTTGTTGTGCATTCAATATCATATTGAAGACCGTCACATCTAATCTATGGTCATGTCGATTTAAGCCAATTTTTTCTTAAGAATTTTAGAGTTCTAGTTCTTAAATTTAGGTCTTTCTTCATTTTAAGTTAATTTTTAAGGTGGTATGAAATAGAGGTCCTACTTCTTTGAAAAAAATTTTTTTTTGCATCTGAGTATCCCATTATCCCAACACCATTTGTTGAAAAGACTTGTTTCTCTAGTGAATTGCTTTGGCACTTTTGTTGAGAAGTGGTTGGTCGTCCCCGGACTTACAATCCTATTCCATTAACCTACATTTATATTCTCATGCCAGTACCAGTCTGCCTGATCGAAGCGGTTTTATAGTAGGTTTTGAATCAAGAAGTGTATGTCCTGTATCTATTTGTTCTTTCAAGATTATTTTGGCCACTCTTGGTGTCTTGAATTTCCGTATGAATATTAAGATTAGATTGTCATTTCTGGAAAAAAAAATCCAGCTGAAATTTTGATCCAGATTGCATCGAATCTGTGGATCAGTTTGGGGAGCATTGCCATTGTATCCATCGGAGTTCTGCCAGAAAAACAGAACCAGTAGAATGTAGATATTAGGAAGTTTATCACAAGGAATTAACTTAGCAGTTGAGGAGGCCTACCAGGCCACTCAGAATCTAGGGAAGCTTGTCAGGAAAGACAGGCTGGAACTTTTGGGCACAAATTTGCAGCTTCTGTCAACAGGCAGAATTTCTTCTTTAGGGAAAATGCAATTCTGCTATTCAGAGCTTTCGGCAGATTGAACCAGGCCCACCAGATTATCTAGAATCTAATCTCCATTATTAAAGTAAACAGATGACAGTCTTTAACCACATCTACAAAATATGTCCCCCTCTCCCCTCCCCTTCCCCTCCCCTCTCCCCCTTCCCTCTCCTCCTCCCCCCTCCCTTCTCCCCTCCCCCTCCCCTCCCCCTTCCCCCTCTCCCTCTACCCCCTCCCCCTCCCCCTGGCTGCCATCACCCTGCCCGGATGACAGCGTTAATTTCCTCATGGGCCGCGGTGGCCGCCCCTTTGCCTCCCTGGAATCTGCTCCCCACACCTTCAAACCCTGGCAGGATCACACGTGGCTCCTCAGGGGAGCCCTGCCGCTGGCTCTCTGAAGGGAGCCACAAACCTTCCTGTGGCCTCCTGGGCTGGCCAGGCCCCTGCCTTCTGCCAGGTTCAGGTTCGGGTCGTACGTTCTCCCCGCGTGTCCCGAGGCCTCCGAGACCCTCTCTCCTCTTAGGACATGCGTCCTGTGCCCAGGAGGCCCCGGAGCAGCTCCGCCTCTGCCCGGGATGCCCTCACCTGCACCTCGCCTGTTCCTTCCTCAGTGCCCTCACAGATGCTGTCCCTCAGGGACACTTCCTGCTCTGGCCAGGCCCTTCCAGAGGCCCCCCTGGTTCCACAGCCTTGCCTCAGAGGCTTTCCTCCCAGACCTAAGGGGCAGCTTGATAAGTTGAAAGATGTCCCAGCATAAATCAGATCCCAAACTGAGCTGAGACGCCCCACCCGGTGTCCCCATTCTCTACACCTGCTGAGAGGTGCATGAAGACAGGGAGTGATTCAAGGCTGTTTTCAAACCATAAGAGACTCTTAAATACTGAGAACAAACTGAGGGTTCATGGGGGTGGGAGGGAGGGGAAAGTGGGTGATGGGCACGGAGGAGGGCACCTGCTGGGATGAGCACTGGGTGTTGTATGGAAACCAGTTTGACAATAAATTATATTTCATATTGAAAGAAAGAAATGCTTTCATATTTTGAAAGATTGTGTGCCACCAAGGCAAAGCAGACTGATAAAGAAATATTAAACTAAAAAAGAAGAAAGTACCAAGTTTTATTTGCTATATAAATATCTTTGTGTAAACCACGGATATTAATGGGAACCGGGAGAAAAAGAAAAATGAAAATGAAGTAAATTTACAAAAAAACAAACGGTGAGTCCTGCTCCATTCTGCACACGTGACGAGAATCGAGTGCAATGTTCACATACCTCCCTCCCTTTGCGCTCTGGTGGGGGGAGGGGGCGGCGTTTGACATGTTTATCTCGCTTGCTTTTTAAAATTGGAGAACAGGGGTGCCTGGGTGGCTCAGTCGGTTAAGCGTCCGACTTCAGCTCAGGTCACGATCTCGCGGTCCATGAGTTCAAGCCCCGCGTCGGGCTCTGGGCTGATGGCTCGGAGCCTGGAGCCTGTTTCCGATTCTGTGTCTCCCTCTCTCTCTGCCCCTCCCCCGTTCATGCTCTGTCTCTCTCTGTCCCAAAAATAAATAAAAAACGTTGAAAAAAAAATTAAAAAATAAAATTGGAGAACAAAAAACTTGAGTCAAGCAGA
Source organism: Panthera onca (assembly GCF_046562875.1). Classification (NCBI taxonomy): domain Eukaryota; kingdom Metazoa; phylum Chordata; class Mammalia; order Carnivora; family Felidae; genus Panthera; species Panthera onca. The sequence continues at coordinate 1,993,390 of NC_138346.1, read as the reverse complement.
GAACCACTGATTGGGTGGTCGGGATAAAGGAGGGCACCTGGCGTGACGGGCGCAGGGGGACGTAGGGATTGTAGAATCTCCACCTTGTATGCCTGAAACTGATAACTGCACTGTAGGTTAGCTCGCTGGAATGTAAATAAAACCTTAAAAGTAAAATAAAATACACGGAAATTCCGATGTATAGTCAGTTGTGGAGAAAGGGAGGGGCCTGCAGCGGGACGGGGAAGGGGACGCCTTGAGTGACGGTGGCCCTGGTGGCATGGATGGGACAGGACAGGATGAGAGAGGGGCCCCCGAGGGAAGGGGTCATGGTGGGGGGGAGGGCAGCTGAAGAGAGGATGGGCTTTAGGGAGGGGGGGTTCTTCTGGGAGCTGGGAGTGGAGAAGGGGCAGGGAGACAAGGAGGAGATTGGAGGGGGAGGCAGGAGGGAGACAGCCGAGCAGGAAGAGGAAAGCAGAGGTGGAGCTGGAGAGGAAGCCGGCAGTGCCCACCTGGCCAGCCCCTCCCAGGCCCGGCACCTGCTGGCCCGATGCCCTGTCCCCAGGCTGCCTTGTGCGCCCCCCCCCCAGACAGGACGCAGCACCCCAGCCCTGTCCCCTCTCTGACCGCAGGGCCTCCAGCCCCACCGTGTAGATCTCGCTCGCTCGGAGAGCGTAACCGTATTTTATCAGGGAGGAGCCACTTACAGGCTTTTTAAGAAACAAAGTTCTTATTGTAGAACTGTTTTAGATTTCCAGGAAGGTTACAAAGACAGTCTAAAGGGTTCCCATCTCACGATGCAGTGACTTGGCACCGCGAGGGAACGGGTGTCGGCCCCGTCAGCGACCACAGAGTCCCTCGGTTTCCCCCGATGCCCGTGTTCTGCTCCAGGACCCCAGCCAGGGTCCCCATCACACTTCTTCGTGGCCTCTCGGGTTCTTCCGGCTGTGATAGTTCCTTAGACTTCCCCTGTGTTTGGTGACCACGAAAGTGTCTAGGATGACCGGCCAGGCAACTGACAGAACGTCTTCCGGTTGGGGCTGGGCTTCGGTTTTTCTCCCGGTTGGACTGGGATTGCACGTCTTTAGTAGAAAGACCACGGGGCAAAGTGCCGTTCTCATCGTATGACCGTCAGGGGGCACGCTGTCAACATGACACACGTCTGCTGGTGGTGGCCCTTGTCCGCTGGTTGCAGAGACACGTGCCAGCTTCTCCAACAGGAAGCTACTCCCTTCTTCCTCCACTCTGTGCCGAGCTCTCCAGGAGGAAGTCCCCATGCTGCACCCACATCCTGCATTTCCTGAAATCCACCTTTGCCAAGGAGCCTGGGTCCCTTTCACCGGAGAAGGGCGTTAGAGACCCCTGTCTAGGTGTGGGGGGGGGTGTTCCTGCTACTACAGAGGCTCTTCCCCTGGTCCTTCTCAAGCAGCAAGGGGGGTGGGCATCCCCACCGCCACAGGGGTGCTGGTGGCCAGCCCCACCTATCCCAACTTCATGGCACAACGTGAGACCTGCAGAACCCCAGGCATGTGGGTGTCTCTAGGTGGTGACAGAGGTGACAGGTTATTTGAGACAAACCTCAGGAACAATCATGATCAAATTTGCATTTCTATCAGCCCAAAGGAGCCATGGAAGCCAGAAAATAGGCCCAGTGACCGAGAATGGTACCATCGACAATGGTCACGTTATGGAAAGAGCCCAAATGCCCATCAACCGACAACGAATGGATAAAGATGTGGTTTATGTGTACAATGGAACACTACTTGGCGACGAGAAAGAATGAAATCCTGCCATTTGCAATAACGTGGCTGGAACTGGAGGGTATTATTATGCTGAGTGAAATCAGTCGGGCAGAGAAAGACAGAGATCATATGTTTTCACTCATCTGTGGATCTTGAGACACTCAACAGAAGGTCATGGGGGAGGGGAAGGGAAAATAAGATAAAAACAGAGAGGGAGGCAAACCATAAGAGACTCTTAAATACAGAGGACGGACCGAGGGTTGACGCGAGTGGGGAAAATGGGTGATGGGCATTGAAGAGGGCACTTGTCGGGATGAGCACTGGGTGTCGTATGTGGGTGGTGAGTCACTGGCTTCTACTCCTGAAGACAAGACTCCACTGTAGGCGAACTAACGTGACAATAAAAATAAACAAATATGTAAAACACGATGCTGGTGCCGTTTCAGTGGAGAGGCAGTGCGTGTGCCTGTGAGAACGAGTGTGTGCGTCTGGGGTCACACGATTTACTGTGCTAATACGTCAGGAACATTCCCCCACGTTTTGAGCCCTTCACGTGATCTTTAATGCCTACGTTCCGGTGCACTGACGTGGTGTGGCGTGACCCATCTGACTGTCTCGTTCCTGTGGGGCATCTAGGCTCTTTGTGGCAGTGGTGGAGGTGGGTGGCCGCTGTTGGTGGTGTTCCCTGCCGTACTAAAGCTGTATCTTCCCCTTCGGCTTTTCCTAAGCATCGATTCCCAAGACGCGGAAGTGGCGGGTCAAAGAGGACACACGTGGTTCCCCATCGCCACGTTGTTTCCCGCGACGCTGTGCCGGCTGGCCCGTCTACAGGGTGTGGGAGGGCCCCCCTCTCAATGCGCCCTCAAGAGCAGTTGGGTCTCCCCTCTACATCCGTCAGCAGAGCGGATGAAATCGTATTCCGCAATCATTCACACGTTACTTTGTGTTCTGGTTCTCGTGGGGGTAAAACAGCCTTCATGTGCTTATTCACCTCCTTCACCCTCTTGCTCTTGGCGACCTTTCCTGTTTCTTATCTCTTTGCCAAAGGGAACCAACGTATTAAAAGTATTCTAGAACACAGGACATATCTGGCCTGAATGTTCAGATGTATTAAAGGAAGACACAGGATTCTTGAAACAAGGCAAGACAGAGGAGAGGGGACACAGGAGACGGCTCCCCGTTAGCAAACGCCCCTCATTTCGAAGCCTGGCGGAAGTGGGTTAAGTAAGGACAAAGCAGAAACAAGGTGGTGGTGTCAGCGCTGGTGAGGGCAGTGGACACGGTCGAGTTCCGCGCTGAAGGAGAGCAGCGCCAGTGGCGGGGACCTCGTGGTGAAGGCCCAGCCGTCCCTCCGCCCTGCTGAGGACCGGCCTCTGACAAAGCCCGGTGGGAACAGCGCAGCGAGTCCCCGTGCTTGACGCTGGCGGGGTGACTGGTCAACCCGACCCTCCTGTTGGCCTTCGTGTCCCCCTGCGGAGTATCCTCCACCCAGAATAGAGAGGCCGTGGGCACATGGAATCACAGATCGATTGGAGTGACCACAGGCGTCTGATCTCACGGGCACAGCCTTTCCAAACATAAACCGTGGGAAGAATACGGAAGCGACAGACACGTTTCCCTGCGTGAACATCAACGTTCCCACACCGCACAGCACGTGCGGACAGGGCGAATCTTCCATCCGGGACCGTGAGACGCAGCCAAACAGCCCTCCGTAAGGACGCTCGCTGCCGCGCGGGCTCAGTGACCAGGGGACAGGGGAGCCGTCCTCCAGGCCAGGGCCCCGGGGCAGCCTTCCAGACGAGCCCTCACCCTCCCTCCCCTGCAGGTCCCCAAGGGCCACCAGCCCACCGCTTCACCTGGCCCGGGTCTTCCCTCGCTCGCTCACCACCCACAGCTGTGTCTCCGACCCTCTGGGGGTGACTGGCACACGGGACCCCTCAGGATAGGTTTGCCAGGGCACAAGTGGCCCCAGGTGTTCGCCGGGGCGGGCAGGTCTGCCAGGGTCACAGCCCGTCAGCAGGACCTGAGTGCCAACAGTCCTACAGGCTGCTCTCCCCGGGAGGGGCCGGAGGTCCCAGTCAGGGCCCTTCTGGAATCCAGAGACTGGGAAGAGAGGGCTCTGCGTGGGCCCGTCTGCTCCCACCTCCCTGGGCCTTTCCAGACGGCCACGGAGCGTCAGCCACGGTAAGCTCCCGTCGTGGTTTTCCACCCAGCTTTCAAGTGTGAGGAGACAGGTTCCGGAAGCCGGCCGCAGATCAGGTGCGCCCAGGAACGGTCCTCGAGGCCCCAGGGCCGAGCCCCCGTCGTGCTGGCTTTTTAGGAGTGTTTAGTATCGAGCACGGTGAGAAACAAGTGTGAGAGCACCTTTGTTCACACCCGGAGTGCAGCCCTATGGGACAGCTGGGCAGAGCGTGACGGCTGCTGGCCACACCTGCTCCCCACAATGACGGAGCCACGTGGCCGGTGCCGGAAGGGGCAGGCAGGGCCCAGGGCTGTTCCCCGGGATGGAGTTCATGCCTTCGTGTGTGTGCGTGTGTGTGTGCGTGAGCACGCGTGTGTTTGTGCATGCATGAGAAATTTTGGAAACTGGGGGAGTCTTACAGAGTGGAAACCTTTCTCCTAAAAGCAAGGCCAGCGTAAATGTCAGAGCCGAGAGGGAGTTCGTGCGCTCCGAGGGGCCAGTGGGCGGGAACGAGAGCTCCACGCGTGTCTGCACTGGTCCTGCCGACATGGGGTCTGAACCGAGATGTCCCGGAGTCCCCCCCGCCCCCCTGCCCGTGCTCTTCACAGGTTACCGCCTGGCCCTGCAGGGTTGGGATTGACGAATGGGTCTCGGTGAGGAGCAAACGCCCTTCCTCGGATCCGAACCCATCTGAGGCGGACACCCATCGTGGGGAAACTCGCCGGAAGGGGAGGCCCCCAGGCCTCGAGGGCTTTAAAACAGGGGCTCTGAAAAGATGTGGTGACCCTGGCAGTCAGGCCGCAGACCTGGTGGTGGGGTCTCTGTAGGGGGTGGGGTCTCCGTAGGGGCGGGGTCCCTGTAGGGGACAGGGTCTCTGTAGGGGACGAGATCTCTCTAGGGGGTGGGGTCTCTGTAGGGGGCAGGATCTCTCTAGGGGGCGGGTCTCTGTAGGGGGCGGGTCTCTAGGAGGGCGGCTTCTCTGTAGGGGGCGGGGTCCCTGTAGGGGGCGGGGTCTCTGTAGGGGACGAGATCTCTCTAGGGGGTGGGGTCTCTGTAGGGGGCAGGATCTCTCTAGGGGGCGGGTCTCTGTAGGGGGCGGGTCTCCCTAGGGGGCGGGTCTCTGTAGGGGTGGGGTCTCTGTAGGGGGCAGGATCTCTCTAGGGGGCGGGTCTCTGTAGGGGGCGGGTCTCTAGGAGGGCGGCTTCTCTGTAGGGGGCGGGGTCCCTGTAGGGGGCGGGGTCCCCGTAGGGGGCGGGGTCTCTGTAGGGCGGCACAGCTCCGTGAGCAAGTTGCCCTCTGCCAGCTGGGTGCTCAGTAGTGCTCTTGCCTGGAAACGTCAGGCCCAGTTCCATGACCCGGCTCAAGGAAGGTTTGACCCGGGCCCGGGGGCCTTCAGGGAGGCAAAGCCTGACTAGATGGGAACAGACACTGCCCATCTCCCGCAAATGCATCCAGATCAAATCCCACAGCCCCTTTTTACTTGTTAATTCTTTTTCTGATTTGTGACTCTTACTTGACTTTCAGATGATTTCAAGAATTGCTTTAAAAGGAGATCTTGAAACCATTAAGTGGAGCAGCTAGATCCTGCCCCTGGCCATCCAGGCTGCCCTTGAGTTACCCTCTCTGAAGCCACGGGTGTGTTTCGAATCAGAGCTGCCCGCCCGGCCTGCCAAGAAGTGGGTTCGGTGATAATTCTCTTGTTTTCCGGACGCACAGAAGCAGCATCGCCATCCTGGCAGCCAGGCCAGGGCTCGGCCCCTCGCAAACATACCGGGGGGTTTACGGTCACACGTGACTTGACCACGCGCCCCAGGGTCCCGCTCTCTGGGACTGTTCTCCACGGGAAGGAGGGGACACAGGCATGTCCTCCTTCGTCCCGGGTGCGGGGCTTGCCTGTGGGAAGCTCATCACACGGCGAGTCCTACCTGGGCCAAGCCAGGAGGCCGTGGCTGGTGATGAGGGCCCAGCAGGGAGGGCCGGGCTCTAGGGTCAGGCCGCCTGGGCCCCGTGCCTGCCCCTCCGGGCCTGGGCACCCCTGGACTGTCTGAACCTCGGTTTCCACGCGTGGAAAAGCAGGGTCTCGCAGACCGAGATTATTCATGTCAATGTCAGCATCGGCCCGTGACGGTGACAAGAACCACGTAACGGGCAGACACGTGACTGGACGTGGCCGATCACTTTCGCCCCTCTGAGCACCACAAGAAGGAAAGTGAGCGGGGCCAGGGTGGGGCCTCCGCCTGCACAGGTGATGGCGCTGGGGCCCGTATAGGGTCTCGGCTCACCAGGCCGACTCAGTCCTGGCTCCCGGCCACTGGCATGACCCCAGGCGCCAGCCCGAAGTGGGGGCCCAGAGGGGCTGCCTGAGGGGAGGACCCCCAGGACTCCAAGGACCCGCCAGATCGGGTACCACAACAGGTGCCAAGCAGCATCTTGAGCAAGAGGCAGGGGGGCCGTTTCCTCCGACGCCCATGCTCTGTTCTGTTTGCCGTGGAAACTGATGGGCGCTAATGGGGGCGGGTCAGCAAGGTGCCGTGATCCGCGAGGTCCCATGAGCAAACAGCAGGGCCGAATCGCGAGGGGATCTTTCCAGCCCTAAAGCACAGTCCTTAGGTTTTTAAGATGCCTGACTGTAAGGACATCCCCCTAAGGATCTTTCAGGAAAACAGAAACATTACTTAGGTGAATTTTACACACTCGTTTACAAGACCCGTTCAAAGATTTGAAAGTGGGAGGGAAAAGCCCGTGTCCCCACATGGGGCAATGTGCATGCTGCACACAGAGATGCACCCGGCCCTGACCCGAGGTCCCTGTGCTCCACCGGGGCAAAGTGGCATTACTAGAGGGGCTGTGGCAGAGGGGTGGGGTGGGGGAAGGAAACCCTGGATCCTAGACCGGGAAAGCTGTGCTCAGAATCGCCAGCTGTGGGGCCTCTGTCCTCCTCCTCTGTGGACAAGACAGGACAACGCACTTGCTGGGGCGTCCTGGGGACGAAGGGAAGCTAGAACACAGAAGCCCTGGCGCAGGCAGGGGGGTGGCCTGGGGCACACCTAGTGAAAACCAAGCACAAGCAGAAGAAACGAGCAAACACGCCCTCCTTCCCAGCACCCGGTCTGGAGCTGCGGAGGCAGAGGCCGGTCTGGAAGGACCAAGGATGAACTAGGAGCTGCCACCCCCATCCCCCGACTCGCTCCCCCCGCCACGGCCCCCGCGGTGGTCAGTGCACCTCCTCCTTCCCACCCCTGTTTGCAGGACTTTCAAGTGGCTCCAGAGCTGGATCCCAGCACCAGGCCTGGCCGGTGCCGATGCATCTGGAACGGGAAAACACACAGACCCATCCAGGTTTTCCATTCAGATTGGACCCCTGCCCTGGACTCCATCCTGAGAGGGAGAATCTGACCCTGGGGGGACTTCGGGGGGTGGACGAGCCATCAGTGACCGCACCACAGCGCTGCCCTGGTCAGGGGTGGCCTCCGGCGCCAGGACTGGGAAGCTCCCGGTATCCGTGGTGGGCGCAGGGCCTCCAGCAGGGCCCAGACCTGGGAGGGCTTTGTTACTGCCAGAGAGAGAGAGCCAGAGAGGCAGGGGCAGGAGGCTGGCCCAGGGGGGAGGCTTCCAGGCCAAGGTGGGGGGACGGGGGCGGAGACACGCTAATGCCCTGATTTAGACCATCCTTGGCCTGTGTGAAGATCTTGTCGTTTCCAGGGTTTTCCCCCTTTCCATGGAGACAAGGAAAGAGCAGAACGACGGTGGACACGTTCCAGAAAAGCAAGTTCGTTTCGGTTTTTGATGCGTGACTCTTTGAGAGAGGGATTGCTTTCCAGCGGCCGCCCCCCGTGGTGGATCCCTCACCAACTCGGGGCCCCACACACAGCCCCCCAGCTCAGTCCAAGTCACTTATGTCCGCGACTGGAAGCAAGGCCACCTGGTCTCCCACAGGGGCGAGGCCCTCAGGGCCCCTGCTGCCGACTGTCGGGAAATGCCCTCGTCCACGGCGATGCCCCTGGGGGGCCGTCCATGGCCAATGACTGGCTGACGAGGGCACAAGGCCCAAGCTGACCCCACCTTCCGGGGGGACAGCCCTGAAGTCGGGGGCGGAGGGCCGAGGCCGCTGTGGTGACCACACTGCAGCCCCACGCCACCCCCCTCCCCCGCTTCCTTCCCGTTCCTTCCCGTTCCTTCCCGAGCATGATCCAATAATCAGTAACCTCCCACCCCAGAGTCTGACCTAAGATAAGGATCCACCCCATCAACCTCATCGTCTTTATTTTTCAATTAGCTTCCAAGCAACAGAGTAATATTCTTGAAACTCAGCTTAAGCTGTAAGTTACTTTCAAAGGAAACTTTCCCATCAGTGTTAGAGAGAGAAAGAGGTCGGACGGTCCCATAGCTCACATCTCTGCTGTTACAGATAAGGAAACTGAGGCCCAGAGAGAAAGCAAGAAGCTGGGGGACCCATGGGCGAGAGCACCCACCCCCGGTGACATCCATCGGGCAGGAGGGCACAGCCAGGGAGACACTGGGTGCCCCGGCCAGGCAGACTCTGGACCGGACACTTCGGCAGCGCCCCAGCCACAGGCGTGCGGAGGGGAGTCTCCAGCCTGGCCCCGGATGGGGACCGGGCAGTGGATTCAGGTTTGACGCTGAGATGGCCAGTGCCGTGGGCTGGGGGGGGCGTGCTTGCTGACCACAGCCACTTGTCCTGCCCAGCAGGCAGGCTCTCGGGGAATCCTTGTCCTGCCCAGCACACACAGCGGTGACAGTGGGCGGGAATGGGATGGGCTTCCAGCCCCCGAAGCTCCCGGCTGCACCACTCAGGGGAGGCCCCTCGACCCCGGCCTGCTCTCCAGCACGGGGGGCCCCGTGTGCGGCTGGCCTGGAACCACAGGAGCTCCGAGGGACGTGGCCCCTGCCTGGTGTTAGACAGATGCCTGGAGACATGGCCTCCTGCCCTGCGGCCAGCAGAACGTCGGGCAGAGGTGGTGGATGGCCCAGGCCGGGGATACGTGGGAGAGGCAGGCACGTGGCACAGTGGAGACATCGTGCCTCACATTTTTTTTTTAATGTTTATTTATTTCTGAGAGAGACAGAGTGTGAGCAGGGGAGAAGCAGAGAGAGAGGGAGACACAGACTCCGAAGCAGGCTCCAGGCTCCAAGCTGTCAGCACAGAGCCCGACGCGGGGCTCAAACTCACAGACCGTGAGATCATGACCTGAGCCGAAGTCCGACGCTCAACCGACAGAGCCACCCAGGTGCCGCTTGTGCCCTACATTTTTAACGGACACAAGGGAGAGTGGGAGCCCCGCAGCGTCCACGCTGTGGATCAGCTCTCAGGGACAAAACTGCAGGGGCCCAAGGACAGGGCCTCGCGGCCTAGCCAGGGACGTGGTAACACCCGCGCGGGAGCTGGGAGCCGCCACACGGTGTCTCAAGAGGGTGGGAGGCTGGGGACTGCCTTCGGGACTCAACGCCCACCACACAGACGCACATCCTTGTCACCCTGTCCTTTGCATCCCTTAGGAAGTGGCCCTCCCTCCCCCGTGCGTACAGAAGCTGCCCTTAGGGGGCGTTAAGGTAGAAGGACAGTGATGGTCTCACAAGGCGCTGGACCCCGAACCCGAGACTCAGAGCCACAGCGACACTCCCGGGTCAGCGGCTGAGCAGGACCCCCGGCCCCCACTCCCCCATCATCTCTAGGCTGCCGCCCAGGGTTGTGCGTCCTGCACGGCCTTCCCACTCTGCACCCCTCCCTGACTGCCGCAGCCTGCCCCCCCCCTCCCGGCGCCCAGCCCCTGTGAGCCTGAGCGCGAGCCCGCTCCCGAGCGACCGTCCTGGGCTGGTCACACGTGGCTGTGCGTGTGGCCAAGCCCGGCTCCCAGGCGACCCCTGGTGCCAGGTGGGGCCCCGTTCCCACTCAGCTTTGCGAGGCTGGGGCTGCCCGGCGGCTCCCGCGGTGCCTGCTGCAGGGGCCCCGCCGGGGAGGACGTCCCCCCCGGAGTTCCTCTGTCTGGCAGCTCCCACCACCTCCCCTCTGCCGAGGGCTGACCCCCACACCTCATCCCGGCTCCCCTGGAGGAGACGTGGGCGGCGTGGGGCTTGCGGGGAGGGATCCCGAGCCCAAGGCTGGATCAGCAGGGAGCTCCTTCCCCAGGAGGCAGGTGGGCGTGCAGGTGTTTGCCCCGAAGGACTTGGCTGGAAGGAGCCGCTGAGAGGGGAGGCTAATTGGCGTCTCCCGCCCCCTGCAGGAGTTTTCTGGTGCGGGGGCCTGGTGAGAGGTTGCGTGTTCCGACGACAGGTCCTGGCTGGAGCCCGTTGTTGGCCGGCCCATCGGCGGAGCGCGGGAAAACAACCGCTGCTGAGATCGGCCCATTGTTCCTCAACCGTCTCTGGGAATGGCTCAATCCTGCCCCGCCTGCCAACTGTGTGGGCACCCATGCCACCTCCCCACTGCCAGGAGAGGCCGAGGCAGGCAGAGGCCAGGGGAGACGTCAGCGGCCTCGAGCTCAGGGCACGCCCACGGCCCACGGCAGTTACAGCAGGTGCCTTACAAAGGCTTCCCTGCAGCGCCCCTTGAGTGCAGGTGGGACTTGGGGATGCCCCCTCCCCCCAGGGGAGAGGTCCTTCTTCACTCCAAGGGTCTGGAGTCCCCACACGAGCTGTGGGGACAACTGAGCAGAGGGCACCCGAGAGGCGAGGAGCAAGGGAAGGTATATCCACCCTCGTGGATGCTCTGTTCTGTCGCCTCAGAATAAACCTGAGCCCGAGTGGGGGGAGGCAGCTGCCAGCATAGGTGGGGGAGTGGGGTACTAGACTTGGGCTATCTCCGCCAGCAGCGGCCCCTCAAGAGACCTGGGTCCCCTCCTAACACCAGGCACAGAGGTGTTGGCCCCAGCATTTTCCCTGGATGGCTGCACGGCCCGCTGCCTGGCTCCTGGATGGGGTCATCTGTCTGGGCCTTGCATAGGGTCACCTGCCTTGGTCTTGGATGGGGCCACCTGTCTAGATCCTGGATGAGGTCCCCTACCTCTGTCCTGTATATGGAACCACTTACCTGGGTCCTGGACATGGGGTCAATTACATAGGTCCTGGCCGGGGCCACCTGCGTGGGTCCTAGATGGGGCTACCTACCTGGGTCTTGCGTAGGGCCACCTGCTGGGCACTTGGGCCACTACGCTTCTGTTGGCTGTCCAATGACCAGGTGCTCCCACAGCTTGCTCTGACGAGCACCCCCATCCTGAGCCCAGGGACATGTTTGACACACATGGGACCTCTCAGCATCAGGTAACCACCCACTCCGTGGTCAGGTCACCCCGTGACAGGTCACAGGTCTCCGTGCAAGGGCCTGCCCCTCCAGCTCTCCCGGACCCTGGGTCAAGCTCTCATCCAGAGGGCAGGGCTGCCCCAGGACTCGGGGCTGGTCGAGCCCGACCCCGTGGGTGACACGGAATGCTAGAGCCGGGCCCCCAACCTGTCCCGGAGCTGGGCCAGGCGTGCTGCTCTATCTAAAGAACTAAGCGGTGGTGCTGGGCCTGGGGGTTTGGAATGAAGAGAGCTCATCTCAGGGCTTGTCCCGGTGGGCGTGATTCCAGCTTCTCTTTGGGGGGCCCTCCTCTTGGGACGTGGGGGTATCTGGTCATCTGGACGGGCTCGGGGAGCCCAACTGTGGGCCAGCCATGCTAATGAGGGACGCACGACAGAGTCAGCGTAGCCCCCGCATCAGGCAGCTGGCAACCCTGTGTGCTCGGGAGAGGAGACAGAAGTGTACCCAGTACAGTCAACACGGTCAGCCGCCGGGTGTGTGGGAGCTAAAGGAGGTCTGGAAGGGCACCTGACCCCATCAGAGGGATGAGAGGGCTCCCTGAGGGAGGTGACCCTCACGGGAGGGCCTGCCCATGAAGCTGTTCTGATTCTGTCCCTACTCTGACCCCACAGCCTTCTGACCGCATCCATCAGTCCCCTGAGTTGGGCTCATGCCCCCACGGGCCGCGCTCGGCTCTCCCTGTGTGGGAGGGGTCCAGTCTCTGCGCTTGTAGGGCTGAGCCCACGGGGTGATGGGCATGTGGGGGCCCAGGGTGGGGGCTCCCAGGTAGAGCCGGCTCTCGGGACCAAGTCCGAGGCTGAGGCAGTTCTGCGGTCTCTGGTGACTTCTGCAGCCACCTGTCCCCACCGCCCCCTGTCCCCTTTGGGGGCAGCCCCAGCCATGGGATCCAAACTGTGAGCCATGAGCAGGAGGCTTGTCGTGGGACAGAGTGGCGGGTGGGGGGCGGGGGGATGGCCTGGGGAGAAACCATGTCCTCACTGCGTCCCTGTGCTTCTCCCTCTGACCCTGTAAACACTGACAAGACTCTCCTGTGTCCTGCCCACGTGGGCCTCTTTGCCCAGGTCCAATCAGCCAGTCTGTGTGCCAGCGCACCGGAGGGCCATCTTTCCTGAAAGGCGTGGGCATCTCCTCCACCAGCACGGACCGCGGTCCGCAACGAGGCAGTGTCTGTGTTCTCCAGTCGCTGTGTGACCTGGGGCGATTGCCCTGAGCTGTCCAGGCTGCAGTTTCTTCTTCTGTGAAATGGGCGTAATAATACTTTCCACCAGATGCGATCTGTAAAGTGGCTGGTGTGATGTCTGGGGCTTCATCAGTGCCTGAAAATGTAGATAACGTCCTTGTAATTATTCCCCACCTCTCTTCTCTCCCATGTGTATTCCTCGTCTGGTCCTGCCCCACGGTCTCTCCGTGTTGACTGTGGCTAAAGACCCCAGTCGCCCGGAGTCTGCCAAGCCCAACGGCCCCTCCCCCCCACCTGCTGGCGCCTGGAGACCCGGCTCTGGTCCTGCTGGTCCCTCTGCCCTCCGAGCCCCTCTACCCGTGTCCTGCCTGTCCTTCTAGCCCACTGCCAACGTCGCCACCTCCGTGGGCCCTCTTGCGTAGCCGTCTCCCTCCGGACGGGGGTCACCTCCCACATCTGGATGCCCACGTGGTCTGTCCTTCCCACGCTGCTCGCCAGCAGATTTGCATCATGGTCCTTATGCCCATGATGTGAGTCCCACGAAATCACGTCTGAGTCATCCTTGAATCAGCAGTGAGGTTTTCCCATGGGCAGGGGGGGCATCGCTGGGACAATCTGCCAGTGGAAGCCGGGAAGGAGGGGGACAGGAAGGCTGGTCCTCCAGGTGGCGTGGGGCCTTCGTTTGGGCAATGGCAAGCATCTCCTGGGGTGCGGGGGCAGGGGGCCCCCTCACCAGGCACCTGTTTGTTTGTATTCTGGCTCATGGCCGAGTCCGCGGCCACAGGGTCATCAGTGCAAGTGCTGCCGTGAGGCTCTGGCGGCCGCTGGGACCCGCGTCCCTGTGCCAGGAAACCCTCCCGGCCCGTGCCGGGCGGGGGCCCCGTGCCCTCCAGGGCCAAGGCCACTCAGCAGGAAGAGTGGCACATCTGTCCCTTTCCAGGTGTCTGATTGTCACCAGTGGGCCAAAGCCTGGACCTGGCCTCTCTCTTCCCTGCTGTGCACCCAGACTTGGCCCCTGGGGGAAAGGGCGTGTCCTGCTTAGTGCTGACATGACTTCCCGTGTGACTGTGGCCGTATCAGCGAACCTCTCTGAGCTTTGGTTTCTCCTGGAGGCAGTTGGGGCCGGATCAGAGGGGACACCATGCAGTGCATGCAGTTTTGGAAATCACAGTGACCCCTGAGCCGCCCCCGAGCCTTCCTGGCTGGGGCAGGGACAGGCAGGGTGTCTGGGCCCCCAGGTGGAGGGACCCCGAGGAAGTCGAGGCAGGTGCTGAGCCTGGTCCCTGGCTGCAGGGGGAGAGGGGTCGTGAGCAGAGGCGAAGTCGGCAGCTTCCGCAGGCCTGGGGACCAGAGCCTGCCTGCTCCTCCGAGCCTCCTCTCAGCTCCCGGAGCGGAGGCAAAGCCGTGGCCACTTTACAGACGGGGCCGAGTGGGGTGGTCCGCCGTGACATGGGCTGGGACCCAGCTCCCTGTGGCTCCCTGTGGGCTCACAGCCTGCCCTGCCCCGGCCTGGCTGGCTCTCCCCGGGGGAGGGGGGACCCTGCCCCCTTCCCCTCTTCAGGGAGCACGGACGGGCCAGCAGGCGGGTGGCCCGCACGGCAGTGTGGACAGAGTCCAGTCCCCGCAGGATGCTTAGAGCAGCATCCCTGGCCTCCAACTCCCTGCCAGGTTCTCCGGAATCAGCCCCAAACGGCCCCCCCCACGAGCTGGGGGTCGGCCCCGACAGGTGGTTTCCCCCGTCTCGGGCGCCTGGTGTTCGGCCGGCCCCTCTGTCTGTGGGGAGTGGCTGGTTTACGAGGCTTGGAGGGAGCCGTCGTCACGTGAGGGATGTGTGCAGCCACGGGGGGGACACGCACAAGCCTCCGTCCCACCAGGCAGGCGCAGCACCAGGGCGATGCCCCCAAGTCACTCCTGCCTCATCCAAGAAATAAAACATACTTTCGGGGAACTGGCAGCAGCGAGATGAGAAGACTGTGCCTCTCCCCTCCCAGCCGCTCAGGCTGTGTGCTGTAGGCGGCTGGAGTTGGGCTGGGGTCTTGGCTGCACCCCGGGCCTGGGCCAGGCTCCTGGCTGCCTGGGGAGGCCGCGTCCAGGCCGCCATGTCCGTGGGTGGCATGAGGTCCCCAGGTGTTCTCCTGGGTGGCCGAGGGGTTTCGGGTCTTTGCAGGAGCCTCTGACGAGGAAGCCTCCGCAGGGCTCCAACGGGGCTGATGGCGGGAAGGCGGCGGGTGGCTGTCCCTGTGGGACTCTAGGGACGATGCGTCCAGTTGTCGGGGGGCTGGATCTCTGCTCGGCCATGCTGGCTTGAGGTCGGGGTGCCCCTCATCCTGGGGCCTGGGAGAGGCACCTGTCGGTGATGCCAGGGACCGGTGGGATCCCCCACAGGCGGGCGCCCCCCCTGCCGAGAGCTTCCCGCCCCAGCGTCCAGAGTGGAGACGTCTGCTTGGCCAACAGGCAACGTTGAAGAGCAGCCATCTTCAGGGAAGAAGTGTGATACCATGCGAAGCAAGCCGACGTGGCCACGCTGCCATCCCGAGGAGCGGGCGTCCACGAGGTGGTGAAGGGATCCAGAGGCAGGAGAATGGAGACTGCTGCCTTTGGACCCAGGCAAGGACTCCTGAGCACCTCCTTCCCCCCTCCCGCCAGGGCTCGGGGCTCAGCCTCCCGCCCCCGGCCCAGCAGCACCCGGCAGCGAGCAGAGGGGCGTCCCCCACCCCCGCAGTGCGCGTGCCCAGCGCCCCCAGCCCCCCGGGCTCACTTAGTGACGGCTCCTGAGGGATCAAGTTCCCGTGGAAAACCTGCCTGCCGAGGTCCGTCTTCTCTCTGTCTCTGTCCCCGTGTCCCCCGATCTCCTTTGTACCCAGCAGGACACCACCTCTGGCTCCACCCCCTTGTCCTGCGTGGTCCTGCTCTGCGGAGGTCCACCTGGTGCTGACTTCCAGAACCGTCTCCTGGCTCCTCAGCTAGCCTGGTCCTGACGGGCGGCCATCCACTCAGGGAGACCCTGTGGAGGCCTTTCACGTGGGGCGGGCAGTGCTAAGTTGGAGGGGTCTCTCTGAGAGCCCCCCAGATGGGATGGGAAGGTTCTCTCTGAGAGGCCCCCAGATGGGATGGGAGGGTTCTCTCTGAGAGGCCCCCAGACGGGATGGGGGGGGGGTCTCTCTGAGAGCCCCCCAGACGGGGTGGGAGGGGTCTCTCTGAGAGCCCCCCAGATGGGATGGGGGGTCTCTCTGAGAGCCCCCTAGATGGGATGGGAGGGTTCTCTCTGAGAGGCCCCCAAGATGGGATGGGAGGGGCCCAGCTCTTCTCTGAGGGGCTCCCTGGGTGGGGCCCGGCCCAGCCCCCCAGCTTGTCCTTATCGGGGTCCCCCCCGAGCCCCTCGTTCTGACCGCCCTGCAGTCTTCACCTGCCCACGCGGTGGCAACCAGGCCCGCGTGTGCATCCGTATGCAGGTCTCTGGTCAGGTGCCCTTTGCCCCTGGTCTCGTCGGCACCCCTGCATTTGTCTGCCCCGTCGGTTTGTGGGCCTGCCCCCGGGACAGACCCCGCACCTGTCCCAGGGACAGCGGGCTCCCGCACCTGGACGGTGGGAATCCGGGGGACTCCTTCTGAGTTAACTGCCAAGGGCTCCGGGAATCCTGAGGGGGCTCGTGTGAACCACACGTCCATCCGGGGGTGGTGCCCACCACCGGCCCGACTCTGAGAGGTGGTCCCGGCCTCTGGGCCACTTTGGGGCCTCTCGGAAGCCAGCTCTGCCAAGCAGAGCCTGCAATGGCTCCTCCTGTCGGGGAGCCCCTCCCCTGCCCCGGTGACACAGGCCTGTCCCCTCCTGCTGCTCAGCCCAGCGCAGACCAGCCTCACTCTGCTGGAGCCACCAGAGAGCAGGGGGACGTGCACACGGGAAAGCAGAGAGCCTCGCACCTGCTGCCCTACGGCCCACGCTCAAGCCCCGCCCGGCCCCCACCAGGGGTCTCTGTCCTTAGTCCCAAGCCTACTCTTTCTGTCCTTGATCTGTGTTTTCCCAAGACTGGTCCTTGGGAAAATGACCTGTCCTGTCCAGAATGGGCCTCCCGTGCCAGGTAGCAACTCTGCCCTCAGGCTCACGCCAGCACGAGCGTGGGGGAGGTGGCGACCCTCGCAGGGGGTGCTGCAGGGCCTGGGAGACGGGGGCTCGGGCAGACCAGGCCACTCTGCTGGGCACGCCCCGCCCGGCACCAGCCTGGCCACCGGGGGGGCCTCCTTCCAGGGGGAGGGAGCTCGGGCCCCCAGCAGGCCTCTGTGTCGGCGTCCGGAAGGCGCCTCCGTCCCTGTGCACTGGCGGGATGAGGACGGTGCCCACACGCACCCACAGTCATGCACACGCACGTGCACACACACACACACGCACTCGCTCACAAGCACGTTCACACTCGCACACACTTATACACCACAGGCTTCCGTACGCCCACCCACACACTCATCGGCCCGCACACCCACACACCCTCACCTCTTCTAAGAACAAACGGTCATCTTCAGGAACAGTGCGGATTAAATGCATATTTAAGAGGAATTTCCTCAAGAAAACATAATCCGCCAAGATGCCATCCCACCCCAGGAAGACAGCCGTTTACCTCATTATGCACAGCAATTTAGCTCCTTGCTGACGAGAGCTTTTCTGCCGCAGAGCATAATATTTGCTTTCCCTTCACATAAGCAAAAGCCCATTACGGTTATTTTCCCAAGACAAAGAACCGTATGTCCTTGAAAGGTGAGTTGAGCCACCGCCTCTAGAAAGTCAGAAAACTCACCATTTGTGGTCGCCAACTTTGATGACGCTGGGATCTGACCTCAGCCGGCAGCCCCGAGTCGCGGGTTTGGTGCCTCCACTCAGTGACTCCAAAGGCGGGGTCTCTGTCCTGGCGCCCATGCCCGGGTTGCAGGGCTGCCGCAGAGGGACGCGTGGCGATGTTTGAAGAGCAGGCAGGTTTTCTGATCATTTTCACGACTATTTCCAGCTGAGACTTTGAGTCTGGAGGTGAGGGAAGTAAAAACACAAAAAAACCAAAACAGGTGAAATGGTTTCCGCACGACAGTCACAGAAGAGATCAAGATGGCCTCTGTTACCGAAACTGACTCGCAAAACTGAACGTTCACTTACCTCATGACCCAGGATTTCCACCGAAGCACCGGGCAAGATGTTCCACAGCTGTGTTATAGGAGCCGAGCGCTGGCCCCAATCCAGTTAGCCATCAACAGATGGAAGGCAGATCACGTTCTGTGGGACGCCCGTCCAACGCGGTACGACTCAGCTGCACAGAGAAGAGTCGTGCGCACACACAGAACAGTGAGGCATTCTCTGAAACGAGCCTGAGTGGGACGAGCCC
Organism: Panthera onca; assembly: GCF_046562875.1. Classification (NCBI taxonomy): domain Eukaryota; kingdom Metazoa; phylum Chordata; class Mammalia; order Carnivora; family Felidae; genus Panthera; species Panthera onca. Next base: position 1,975,627 of record NC_138346.1, on the reverse strand, counting down.
CACGTGACAGAGCACATACTGCCCAATCCCGTGTGTGTTAAGCCCTAGAGCCGGTAAAACTGACCAGCGGAGGACAAATCGGAGAAGGGGCCGCCTCTGGGAGTCCGGTGAGGTTCAACCATGAGGGAGGGGTCAGGGAGAACTTTCTGGGGGATGGCCATGCTCTGCGTCTTCTGGGGGTTGGGTTCCACCAGTCCAGGGTTTGTCAAGGCTCATCGAATGGCACATTGCGGGATGCCGCGGAGGTGTTGTGCAGAGGAAAATGCGTAGCTGTAAGTACCTACGTGAGAAAAGAAGAAGGACCTCAAATCAATAACCCAACTTTCCATGTGATGGAACCGGAAGGAAGGAGAGCGCACTGAACCCTGAGCCGGAGGAGGAAGGGGACAGAATGACTGGAGCAGGAGCACAACAGCAACGCCAGAAGTCGGCTCTTGGAGAAAGTGGGCAGACGAGTCTTCAGCCAGACCAGCTAAGAAGAAAAGAGATACTCATTTCACTGTCTGTAGAACTTGCACAAAAACCCATAACCAGTCATTGAGCTCTGGGTAATGCTAATCATGCAAAAATCCTCGGGGAGATGGGGACTGAGGTCTGTTACTTATTTCAAGGTGCATAAACTAGAAGACGGGTTGATGAAGGGATAGACAGACGGACGGGCAGGTTGGTACGTGATGATGCGGGTACAGCAGCTGGGTTTTTTCTGGATGTTCGTTACGACATGCTCTCAATGCTTCTGTTTGTTTGCAAAACTTCGCAAAAACATTTGGAAGCATGACTGTCGACACATCACCCCGCCCGTGGTACCTTCCCGGCTCCAGAATGTGCTTCCTGCCCTGGACGCCTCCTCCTTCCATGCCACCCTGAGTGTCCACAACCGTGGGCAGGTCGCTGGTCCAGGTGCCAGGACCGGGCCGGTAAAACAAACATCACCGGGCTCTGTGCTCGGGGAGGTTGGGGTGAGGAGAGACACACGGGACAGGACCCGTCAAGCTGCGTGCGGGGTTAGGTGGCCGATGACCAGAGCATGTCTTCTTGGACATTTCAGAAGAGTGGGGGATTCGGTGTCAGCTGGCAGTTCAGCTCTCCTCAAAGCCCCTCCCCGGCCACTCGTCGGAGCCTCCCCACCCCGCGAGCCGAGGTGGTGTCCCGGAGAACAATCCTTTCGCTCCTACCTGGCACGCAGCAGGTGCCCCAGAGACAGCGGTATGACCCCTATTACGGGAGGGGTGGGGCAGAAGGAACATTGAGAGAAGCGTTGTGTCAGAGGTGAGGCCCGTCTCTAAGTCAGCAGTGTGGGCTGGGAGGGGTGGGTGCTGGGGGAGGCACGCGGTCACTGGTGTCTGACCCCACTCGGGACAGAGGCCCGGACCCCGCGTAGCCAAGCTAAGGGATTCGGCAGGTCTTCTTGGAGCGTGGGTGCCGAGGTGGCCACAGCTCCAGTGGAGACATCTTGGGGGACAGGGGCCTGACCCCGGCCCGCCCGTCACAGGGGGACACTGCAGGAGCAGGTCAAATGCGCCCCTACTCCAAGACGCACGCGGGCCAGAATGAGCCCCAGGGGGACGGCCTGGAGGGCAAAGGCTGCTTCAAGGCCCGGCCTAGAGCCTCGGGTGCCTGCTTACTTAAGGCCTTTCTGGTGCCACTCTGGTTTGGTGCAGACTGGCCTAATAGACCACCCATAGTAACAATGTCCAGAAAGTATCGCTTGTCGAAGTAAATGAATTCAGCAGAGGCGTCAGGGGCTCAGCAGCTGCCCACCTGCTTGGGGGTGGGGGGACACCCCTGTTCACCAGCCCACGGGAGTGCGCTGTGCCAGCCGCGGCTAGACCGCACGGGGCCGCGGTCAGGGGGTGCGAGCGGGGCTCTGTACACGTGCGTGCTTTCTTCCTTTGGGGTGGACTCTCTCTACTTCTATGTGTTTGAAGACTTCATCACACCAAGTCTAAGAAACAGGGTTTGAGGGGAGCCCAGAAAGCGCCCCCCGGCCGCAGGAGCAGGAGCGGGTGATGAGTGCTCCCCAGGCCAGAAGGAAGAACGCATAGCTGTTGGGAAATCACCCTGTGTAGACGGTCTACGCGAGTGAGCAGGGAGCCTGTCCCGTCCCCAGGTCAACGGCAGCGACACTGCAGGCGGAACAGGCACGGCCGGCGGGCGTGGGAGCTCAGGGACGGTGCCGTCCCCACGCCAGGCGCTCCTGCCCAGGGTCACGCTGATGGACCGCGGCGGACAGAGGCCTGAGCAGGGCGGACACGCCGGGACGGGAACCCGCCAGATGGGGCGTCCGGACAGAGGCTCTCGGAAGTCTCCTTGGAGGGAGGGGCTGGGGGGGCAGAGGCTGAGGCCACAGGGGAGGGGTTCGGAGGTCTGAGTTCCCCCCACAGGGACCTACGGTGCCACCGTCCTCCCGCCCGGGGCTGGAGAGACGCATTCATGACTACCAGAGTTTCGGCTTAAAAATGTGAAGCTCTTCTAACAGAAGACAGGTCGAAAGTGACAGAGACCACAGAGGACACGCCAGGTCTTTCTTGCCGTAGAAAGACCAGGCCTGGCCACGATTGTTCTCATTCAGGGGGAATAACTAGTCAGCAAGTAAGCCAGCCCTAGAGACACCGACAGGCATCTAAGAATTGAAGAAAAACCATACTTAAAGCAAAGTGTCTTTGGAAAGCAGAGGACATTTTTAAGTCTGTGCCATCTCATCCCAAAATTTAGGAAGACACAGGCAATCCTGAAGAGAGAGGTCGTCCGATGCTCTGGGGGGTGATGGCTAGACAAAAGACGTAATAAAAGCAAAAATTGTAGGAAACAAAGTGACTATCAGGCACAGAAACAGTTTGATAAGGCGGAAAACCAAACCAGCGATGTGCATAATAACCTGGGGAAGCACTTTCGGCATCCAGAAGACAGGGACACGGAGGAGAAAGTGGTGAGGTGTCATACATATGGAGGGCGAGGAAAGGAGCCTTGGAGTTAAGCTCTACATATGCGAAAGAGTCCTCAAGAAAAGGCAACGTGAAAATTAAAAACAAGCAGCAAAGGTTCAAGTGGGATAAAAAAAATCTATCCAGAGGAAGAGAAAACCCGAATTTGTAGGGTTTTCTGAATATCACGCAATTAACTAAAAGTTATCCCCTAGCTACAAACGGGGACGTTTTAAAAATTCAGATACGAAGCAAGCCACAAAAGAAGGAATCCACAGAAGGAAAAACGTCTTTTTGATTCAGATTTCTCCTCCACTGTGGTGAATTGAAGAAAACGGCAGCTTATTGATTTGAAAGAGCTCTTTATATTTTAAGGCTAACTACAACCTGGCATCCATGTTGCCGATATTTTCCTCACTTGCTTATTGTCTTTTGGGTGGGCTTTTTGTTTTTTGCCAGGAAAATGTTAATTTTTTATGTAGTCATAATCTCTTCCTTTAGTGTTATGTTCAGAAATATCTTTAACCATGTGTAGTAGATTTAAAATATTCACCATATTCCTTTTGGGGTTGTTTGCGGCCTCTTTAAGTTTTTAAATTACACTAAATGAGCATACTCTTATGGTAAAAACTACAAACAATATGGGAACCCCCTTTTCCTCTTCCCGCCGGGCTCTGCCTTTCGCTTTCCCACGAGCGAAAACACCAGCTACTTAGTACGCGTCCCGTCAGAGCTTTTCCGCGTGCCGATGTACACGTATCTGTAGGTAGAGCTCCGGAATCACTGTGCGTGCATGGGAGAGTGCTTTTACGTAATGAACGCCTGCTGAATGCGTTGTTCCATAGTTAGCACTTTTACTCAGTGTTGCGTCCTTGGCTGTTTCCCCGTCCACGCACACCTACCTCCCGTATTTGCTGTAGCTTCTGCACAGCATTTCAGAGTGTGGATGGCTGGACTGTGTTCACCCACCTCCTGACTGGTGGGTATTTGTTCACTTTTTTTTCATTAAAAACTTTCTTTAATGTTTATTTTTGAGAGAGAGAGAGGGTGTGAGCAGGGGAGGGGCAGAGAGAGAGAGGGAGACACAGAATCCGAAGCGGGCTCCAGGCTCCGAGCTGTCGGCACAGAGCCCGACGTGGGGCTCGAACTTACCGTGGAGATCGTGACCCAAGCCGAAGTCAGGTCCTCAACAGACGGGACCACCCAGGCGCCCTTGCATGGTTCCCTGTACCAATTGCCCGTGCATCTCCTTTGTCCGTTCACTTTTTTTATTTTTATTTTTGTTTATCCTTTGTCCATTTTAAATTTATGTTTGTCTTTGACGTATTGGTTTTTGGGAGCCTGTTATACTTCACAACTACTTAACTTTGTCTACCATTTAAGCTGCAAATATTTTCTCCCAGTTTGTCACTTCCTGTTTCATTCTAGTGACAGCGGATTTCATTACATTGATCTTTCAAAATTCCAGGTGATCAAAAATTTCCCGCCTTTTCCTTTATGGTTTAGGGATTCCAGATGGACATCTTCCCTTGAGCTTACACGACGTTCTCTTCTGTTCTTTTGATGGGCTCCTCGTTCACCTAGCATCACCTTCCGTGCCTAGACTAGCGCGGAGGTGGTGTGGCACTTTTCCATGTGGATGTCCCCTTTCAGGAGGATGTCAGCTCGTTGATCACTTGTCAACTGTTTCGATATACTCATTTTTGCCCTTTATTAAATTTCATACATACAGGGGATTCGGTCCACTGACATATTTGTTTATGACCGTGCCGATAACAAACGTTTTATATAACCGATTATACATCAGTCTGTGTGAACACATATATAAGCGCATATACACACATAATTTATGTGTGACTATAGATATATGAAAATCTGTGTGTATTCTATGTGCATATGTGTGTACATACACAATCTAAGTATATCTGTATGCCCGGAAAACAGATTGGAAGAATGTAATCATGGTTTTCTGGGAAGCGATGATCATATGTAATATAAATATAATGTAATCGTGTGTATTTATATACTATCTGCATCCATACAAATGTACACCCTCACACCTGGCGTGCACTTGAACACAGCAGACAGGGCTGACACCAGCAGTGCTGTGACTTGGGGGCCCAGGAGGCTGTGTGCCCTGGGACTGCAGGGGCCAAGCCGGGGGGCTCGCGGGGGTTACAGTTACGCCTTAGGACTTGTCATGGGACAGGAATGTCCAACGATTTCGGCGTTCCCGCACGCAGCACAGCCAGAAGACTCTCCAAGTGCACCTTCTAGGATATCCTTGCAAGATCACAGGAGTCCTGCCATCTGGAACCTTCCCTCCCCGGCCTTCAGCTCCCCGAGGGACACCTGAACGGGAGCCCGAATGCCAACTCATAAGATCAAAGGCGACCCTGGGTGGGTGTATGGCCTCCTGGTTCACGTGGTCAGGGAGTAGCGGGAGAAGATTAGACGCTGGGCCCTCTGCCCTGGCACCTGTCCCAGATGCGCGTTCTCCTTGCTCCAAAAACTGTTGGTGGGCGTGGCGTCATTTTCCTCGGTGTCGGTAGAGTGAGGGCTGACCTGAGAATGATCGTGTTTTGACCAGGACGGCGACGGTGACCACATCTGATATTTATTCAGTCTCACGCTGCGCCATGCACATTCCAGCTGTTCCCAGCCACAGGAAGCCAATCCAGGTGGGACTGACCCTCACCCTCCTCCCACCTGGCAGAGAAGTCTGTTTAGATCACGTGGGCTCCATCCGTCCTCCCCACGGCCTCCCTTCAAGGAGGCTGACCCTGAGCGATCAGGCTTGGACTCAGTTATGACCAAGAGACAGCAGAGTGGGGAGGAGCCAGTCAGAGGACCCCGGGAAGGACTCCCTCACTTTTCAGAAGCATCAGGTACAATGTGAGCCTTAATAGGATAACTTGAATGGATTATAGCACTTCAAATGTATTTAAATCTGGGAGTTTATAATAATACCAAAAAAATGCAACCGTAAGTGCTCAACGTTGGCTGCTACTGGAGAACCTTCTCGTTATTCTGAACGGTGGTAAATAAACCATAAAAATGAAGCATTTATCCTCCCTTCTCTGTGCAAACTGTCCCTCGGGGCAACCGAATTGTCATTATGGGGTGGTTTGTGGAAATGTGCCGGCTGATAAAGAAAGAAGGACCGATAAAGTCAGTGTGGGGTTGTCTGGCCCCTAAGGAAGGAGCAGGTCAAGACAACTGACCGTCAATGGCTGCTCACCCGAGAGAGAGAGAGGGATCGGAAGCCAGGTGTCTCTGGAAGCAGGGAGCCACATCACCTGGAGGCGTGGCACCGAGAACACCCGCTGGAGCCTTTGGCTCGAAGTACCATGGTTCAGGGACTACAGGGGGCGGAGGAACGGGTTGAATGACACCCTGAGAGCGTAATGGGCAAAAATCAGTGATCCCAGCACAGAGCCCGGGGGAAAGTAACAGAGGAAGGTCAGCTTCTTATTTAATTCTCCCCCAGCTGTTATGCAGGAGAAAACTGAGGTTTACAGAAGTCAGGGCTACTTGAGGTTCGTGATCTAGAAGTGGCAAAACCCAGAACCAGCCCTGTCGAGACTCCTTGTCCAGGGGTGGCTGCGGTTGGGCCCCAAAGAGCCTGCTTCTGTGGAGACCGCCAAGGTCGGGCCCACGCCCACCGTGGAGGCCATTGTCACGATTACCCCAAATCTCCCGGGGTAACAAGGCACACAGGATTGTGTGTTTGTCATGCTCCCTATCTCCATACACCCCAAGGCACTCACTGTCCCCATAGAGCTGGAGAATTAAAGGAAATTTCTCAAGTCTCTCCAGTTGGAGCCACGACTGAATCTCCTAAACCCTCCAGAGAAGGCCTCGCGTCCTGTTCACTCCATGTGGGGTGTGTGTGTGTGTGTGTGTGTGTAAAACTGCCCCGTTCTTGCCTGAAAAGATCAGGGAACAGCAAGCATCAGCCAGACAGCCGTGCGCCTAAACCTTTGATTCACTGATACGGCCATTCCTTCAACTATGTGCCAGGCCCTGTTCTAAGCCTGAGGGACAGGACAGGTAAGGGGCTCTCCCCGCTACCCCCGGCCCCCAGAGATCAGCTCCAGGAGACCCGGTGGGCCGAGGGGCAGAGGTGGGGGTCACTGTCACTGAGCACACGGGTCCCTCCTGCCAGAGCTCAGTCTCGTTCTCCGCCGAGAAACTAATTCGGCCGTACGTTTCAGTCTACGTGTCTTATCGTCTCTGCCTCAGTCAGTCAGGGGTGACGACCCTAAGTTGGCCACAGATGGGAGAATTTCCAGAAAACCTGATGAAACCCTGCAGCACCACCTTATCTGCAGCTGTGTGAATGTTCCATGGAAAACGGGCATCGACCGAGTGCCAAGAAACAGAGCACGGATGGACGGAGCTAGACCACGGGCACGGCTCAGCTCCACGGGCCATGAGGGGGCGCAGGCTTGGCTCCCCACCTCCTTCTAGACGTCCGCTCTGAACACCCCTGCTTCATGGGGGATGACCAGCCCCCGTTTGACCTCATTTGCCGTTTTGAGGTCTGAGAACCCACGTGGAGGTCAGCTCCGTCCGGATTCTCAATCCGCTGACATCCAACATCGTTGCGATTGTGGGACCGGGGCCTGAGGGTGGCGGGGACACGGTTTCCGCAGATGTGGACCAGGGGGTTGATGAGAACCCATGGGAAGAACCTGAGCCCGACTCCTACAAACGCTTCGGGATGACAGCCGGTTACCCAGCCTGGCCCTGAACAGCCCCGCCTGCGGGCCGCAGAGGGGCTGCGGGGGTGTGAAGATGGCCCCTCAGGGCCTGAGTCTCCAGTCTGGCCAAACTGGGCCGCCGTGGCGGGGCTCACGAGGAGACTCCGTGCGTGTGCCCTGCAGAGGAGGCCCTTCCTCCCAGCCAGCTGGCCGCTTGGGCCTGGGAGCCATCAAAGCATCTCCCCATCTTCCTGCTCTGCTGGATGGGATCCCAGGCCCTCGGGGGAGGCTGGGGTCCCAGGAGAGCCCCCCACCCAAGCTCGAGCTCAGCCCCGGGGAGCTGGAGCCATGGAAAGCTCGTCCAGAGAGACGACGGGCCCGCGGCGGCGAGAAGGCCTCCAGGGGAAGCCCCGCATCCCAGAGAGCTCAGAGGGGGCGCTGCCCGGGGCTGTGGGGTGCTGGGGTGCCACCACAGAGCAGGGATTTGGGGAGCAGGCAGGCTTCTCTCCCCAGAAAGCACACGGACGGGTTTCTCCAGCCCCGTGCTCCACTTCCACGGCAACGACGACCAAGTCTCCCCGCCACCTTGGGAGGTCCGGGGAGCTAGAACGTGGTTCCTGAACGAGAACCCCAGCATCTCTTGGAACGGCGGCCGGCGCTGAGCTCTGGGCTGGCGTGTGGCCCGACTGCGGGCTGCCTGCCCCCCTGCTCTCGGCACCGGACGACTGTCGTGTGAGGACCGCTCTGGGCTGGCCAAGGCACGAGGCCATCTGTGGGCCCCACAGGAACGACGAGGGGAGGAGCCCTGGAGAGCCACCGGGGTGACGTCCCTCCAGCCCCCTGGCCTCCCTCATCTCCACCGCAGGCGGTCCCGAGCCACTGGCGCCCTGTGCCCCCCGGGCCCACCCAGCTCCCACCTGGGCACCACCCGGCCTCCCGCCCCTGCTGCCGCTTCCTCTGCTCTCCTTCCCAGCTGCCCCTCTGCATGCTGTGGGATGGGGCCTTTGAACCCAGCCTGGCGTGGTTCCCACGAGCCCCTCACTCGCCGGCTCCCGTCCCTCTGGACCAGGCAGATCATCCGTCCTCCCGGGAGCACCGCCCGTCCCCGCCACCAGCCCTGCCTTGCGGCTCATTCATTTGCAGGCACCTTGGAAGAGTCCTGGGATGCCCAGCCCCCACGGACACCTGCACCCTGGAGGGAACCCCCAGGGCCTGGCCTGGCCTCCTCTGTGCAGCCTCCCGGGGCTGTGGGAGACGTCTCACGGATGCAGGAACCCCGTGTGCATGGTCCCCGTGAGCAAGGCTGTTTTCCCTCACCCCACCCTCGCTTTTCCCACACAGAGTCCAGCCCCCTACACATTCTGGAGCTGGTCCGCAAGAGCTGGTTGTTTCCATCCTGGTCCCGGGTCTCTGCACTTTACAAACAAGACCTGATGCCGGGAGACGGCGTAAGCTGCCCAAGGCTTTTCCCAGGGAGAGCGTCCTGGGGACACAGCCACACCTCCGCCATGTGGGCGTGGACAGGCCGGGGGTCAGCTCCTGCGTGGCCGTGTCTGCCGGGTGGGTGTGCGCGGGCCTGGAACCACACACGTGTGGTCCCCAGGATGCTCTCCGTGAGCCTCCGAGGTTCCCTGCAGACCCTGTTGTCCTCCCCACGTCCCTCCCCTGCGCCGGGGGACCTTTGCCAGGACCTGGGCAGGAGATAGGAGTCTGCTGCTCAGTCCCTCGACACGGCTTAGAGCTCAGCCCGAGGACGGAGGCTGCACACCCAGACCCGCAAGTGAGTGAGACCGAGAGTGCGTCCATGCACACGAGCCGGGCCCGGGGACCCGGGCCTCCTTCTGTGTCCTTGAGGGCACCCTGGCCTCTTCAGGACGCTCACTTGTGCTGGGCCTTGTCAAAAGCATTTCACACATGACCCCAGGTCGTCCTCGCCGCGGCCATAGACAAGGTTCCGGTCCAGACCAGAGACGTGACACCTGGGGACGCATGGACCCGTCGTGACAGTACATCCTGCTCCCGTCGCAGCTGAAATGTGGCCGGGGCACAGGGGCAGCCGCCACGGGATCCCACGATGGAACCCCGGGGAGGCTGGGCGTCCCCGGCCAGAGGTGGAGCCCTCCCCAGCAGCGAGCGTGCAGCTCCACGGTCACTGCGAGCCTCCCGGGCCTGTGGCGGATGTCACCCCAGGGGCCCCGGGCCAGGCAGGGTGTCAGCGGGGCCCCCAGAGCGGGAAGTCAGGTGCATTTTGGGTGGCGAGGGGTCTCTGAGGGCAGCGCCGGAGCCTCGGCCCTGCACGACCGCCGGGCCCCTGTTGAGAGCTCCTAGAAGTGCCCACGTATCCCGGGCCTGACCTGGGACATCCCGACCCGAGGCCGTCCGTACGGTCAGCACGTGCTGTGTGGAGGGTGGGCAGAATTGGCAGTGGGACTGACCGCGGTGGCCGAGCCGAGGCACGGTGCCCAGCAGCCTGGGAGGCGGTGAGGAAGTCTCCGGGGAGTGCGGGACCTTCGGTTCCGCCGGGAGGAGCGGGCTGCTAGGGCAGAGGGGTGGCTCCCCCACCCCCGCCCCAGCCAGATGGGGTCTGCGGGCCGCCCAAGAGCCCGCCTCCTGCCCAGTCCCCCGGAGACCACGACAGGAGCCTGCGGACCCCTGGGCTCCACGCTGCGGGGGCGACGCTCGGGAAGCCGCCCGCTTTGAGCGGCTCCCGGGGCAAGTGGCCGAGGGTGGACGGAAGCTCACTGTCTGCCCGGTGAAAGCAGTTACCACACACGCCATCCGGCATCTGCAGAAGAAATCGCAAAAGACGCCAGTGGGTTTCAAAAACTGAACCCTACACGTCGTGAACAGAGCAGCAGATGGAAAGACTCAGGAGAGAAAGGCACCGAGGTCCTGTGTGCGTGTTTGCTCACCGAGGGCAGGCCAAGGGGCGGGACGCCCGGAAAAGGGACCTAACAGCGGGGCGGGAGCCCCACGGGTCCTCGGGGAGTCCTCTGGGCTGGGGAGCTCGCGCTCCTGCTCAGCCCCTCCTGCTGTGAGAGTTTGGGCACCTCTCTGGGCCTCTGGACCCCAAGGTGAGGGTTCGGTTAAGAATCCAGCCCCTTCAAGGTGGGGCAGGGCCTAGAAAAGGCAGGTGTCGGCCAACTTCCCTGAACAGGGTGCAGCGGCCCGAATGGTGTGGCGGGTCCAGGCCCCACGCGGCCGCTTACCCTGCGCGTAGCCACGGCCGGGGCGGTATTCTCACTGAGTTTGCAAGTGGGCCCTGAAGGGTGGGGCAGGCTCACCCTTCCTGCCCAGATGCACCTTTGCTCCACTGTGACAGCAGGGAGCTGTCCACGGTGTGTCCACCTTGACTGTCACTGTATCCCCCTCTGTCTGGGAGTTTCCAGTGCCTCGGCCACCCGGGTCCCATTTCCCGGGCAGCCTTCTCTACCATAACGAACACCCACCCGGTGGCTCCAGAGTGGTTCCCGGCTCCCGCAGAGCATCCGTGTCGCATTTGAAGACAGCGAGTGGGCCAGGTGGGCCCCGGGCCGTCCACGCCCCAGCGTCCCCCCGACACACGTCCCTATGATCTCCTCCTGCCGCTGCGGGGACACAAACCAACGTGCCACGTGCTTACACGGAACGCACGCCGGAGGGGAATCTGCCTCCAGAGCAGTTTGGGGTTAGGGAGAATCTCTGCTTCCTCAGAAGCGTCTGCCAGTCTGCTTGCAGACCCCCTGCCCGTCTGCGCTGGGAGCAAGGAAGGCATCAATCATCAGTGACCTCATCCCCTCCTTGATAAAATATGCATTATTCCTCTTTCCCTTCTAAGACATCTCGAGGGGCCCGCGGCGGCTGGCTGCTGCTTATTCCAGGCCAAGCAGGAGGCGGAGGTGGGCCAGACCAGCAGCCCCAGACGCGCGCTCCCTACCCAAGCCCTTGACCCGCCGACCCCTCCCAGCCTCTGGTCTAGCCCCTCCAGGGCCTTCTCCCACCACCCGTCTGGGTCGCTGTCCCGTCAGGATCCGCTGCTGCCTCCTGTCTGTCTCTTCTTGCTGCCACCATGTAGGTGCACATTTGATTTGCTGCACACCTGTTGTCTTTCTGCACCAACACACGCTCGGCCCCTCGTAAGAGCACGATGATATTTGTCGAATGAACTGGTCAACGAAGTACCAAGCGGTGGGCCAGGTGCTTGATATACGCTGTTTTATGTGCCTCGACATTTCTAAGATAAGTATAATTATCACCATTTTACAGCTAAAAAATTAGGTTCGTTGAAATTAATAGCCCGAAGCTGGAATTTCAAATCCAAATATGGTCTGTATGAGGCATTTTGTCCCCAGATGCCCTAGATGTAGCACAGGAAGGAATGGTGCTCAGATGTCGACCTCGGTCAGCTTAAGGAGCAGATGTCCAGTGACCAGGCCAGGATGTGATCTTCAGGTCAGAAGCAACTACTCCCTCTTGTTAAATCCCAGGACACCTGGTCTGTGCTGCCCTTTGACCTTTCCTAGTACAGTTTCTTACATCATTTGTGACTGTTTTCTAGGCCTCCTGCACAATCTCAGCTGCTGGGGGCAGAGGTCACATCTGAGTCGTGCTCACAGTATCCAAGCAGAAGGATTTTCTCCACCCCACACAATTCTGTATTGAGATAATTGCATGTGTCACATTATTATAGGAATTACTTGTCGTCATGTCTGTCTCCCTACTAGAATGTGAGCTCCTGGTGGTCAGAAGTCATATCTTATTCTCCTGTTTTTTCTGAATCCAGCATAGGCGTAACTGAAGTAAGGGTTCTGTAAATGTTGGATGTATGGATGATGGGTGGATGGATGGATAGGTGGGTGGGTAGAGGGATGGGTGAATGGATGGGTAGTTGGATGAGTAGATGAGTAGATAGAGGGATATATGGATAGATGGATGGATAATTGGTAGGTGGGTAGATGGATGGATAGATTGATAGATGGGCAGGTGGACAGATGGATAGATGGATGGATAGGTAGATAATTCATGGTTGGGTAGATGGATGGATGCATAGGAGGATAGATGGGGGGATTGATGGATGGATTCATGGATGGATGGATGGATGGATGATGAATGGATGGACAGATGGAGGGGTGAGTGGATGGGTGGGTGGGTGGATGGATGGATAGATTGATAGACGGGTAGGTGGACAGATGGATAGATGGATGGATATGTAGATATGGATATGTAGATATCCATATGTACATATCCAGATGGATATGTAGATAATTCATGGTTGGATAGATTGATGGATGCATGGGAGGGTAGATGGGGGGATTGATAGATGGATTCATGGATGGATGGATGGATGGATGGATGGGTGGATGGGTGGATGATGGATGGATGGACAGATGGAGGGGTGGGTGGATGGGTGGATGGGTGGGTGGGTGGATGGATGGATAGATTGATAGATGGGTAGGTGGACAGATGGATAGATGGATGGATATGTAGATAATTTGTGGTTGGGTAGATGGATGGATGCATGGGAAGATAGATGGGGGATTGATAGATGGATTCATGGATGGATGGATGGATGGAGGGGTGGGTGGATGGATGGATGATGGATGAATGGACAGATGGAGGGGTGGGTGGATGGGTGGGTGGGTGGATGGATGGATAGATTGATAGATGGTTAGGTAGACAGATGGATAGATAGGTAGATAATTTGTGATTGGGTAGATGGATGGATGCATGGGAGGATAGATGGGGGGATTAATGGATGGATTCACGGATGGATGGATGGATGGATGGATGGAAGGAGGGAGGGATGGAAGTCAGGCATGCTCACATGTTTATGATTATGCTCTTTTCTCGTTTTAAAAATTTTTTAACGGTTATTTATTTTTGAAGGAGAGAGAGACAGAGTGTGTGCAAGGGAGGGAGAGAGAGAGAAGGGAAGACAGAATCCGAAGCAGGCAGGCTCCGAGCTGTCAGCACAGAGCCCGATGTGGGGTTCAAACAAATGAGCTACAAGATCACGACCTGAGCTGAAGTCAGATGCTTAACTGACTGAAGTCAGATGCCACCTAGGTGCTCCTCAAGGGTTTTTGCTTTTTTTTTTTAAGAGATACTTGGGGATGTGAGTATCTATGAACATAGCTAACTGCTACCATCAGTAAGTAGAGAATCTTTCCCAGCTGGGGTCAAAGACGGATGTGACAGAAGGAGAAGGGCTGAAGAGAAGCAATGTTGCTAGCCTTCAAGATGGAGAAAGGGGGCCACAAGCTAAAAGGTGTGTGCAGGTTCTAGAAAGTGGAGAAGACAAGGCAGTGGACTCACCCCTGGAGTCTCCACAAAGAACACATCCCTGCAGACACCTTGATTTTAGTCCAGTGAGATCCGTGTGGGACTTCTGATGAACAGAACTATGAGATGGTAAATGTGTACTATACTAGCCACCAAGTTTGTGATAATTTGTTACAGCAGAAATGAGAAGCTAATACAGGGGTTTGCTATTAGAGAGGCAGGCCAATTGTTCAGGGGACGTCTCTTCCTCGAGCCCCCAGAGAGCAGGCCGTTTCCTCCAAAGGGCACTTCTAGACTAGTGATCACAACCAACAAGAAGGGGGTGAGCATCGATCCTGGGTCAACTCTTCCCACAGGTGTGGACACCACGCTTCCAAAGCGCTCTAACGCGTGCTGTGGTTCATCCAGCCCCATCACCTTCCCGCGAGGTTTGGCCATGTGGCCTCTGAACAGGGCTCTGTGGCCCAAGAGCAGGGCTGTTGAGCCCCTCCACGGCCCAGGACATGGGGCCCCACGCAGCTGAGACTCACTCGAGGACATGTCACCAGCCAGAGGCCATGTGGCTTCCTTTGGTGGCCTCTACCCTGATTGATCTAAGTATAAATGGTCAATTGAACATATGCCATAACATGAACCCCTGGGTGTGGTTTTCAGGCCCCCTGGGATTCCCTCGATCATCTGCCTGGCTGAAAATATGGGGCCCAAGGTCAGCCCTCAGAGGTGGCTGACGCTTCTGTCCCGGCCACTCCCTGGGAGCTGCACAGTGGACACGTGTCCACAGGCCAGTCCTAACTCTCCTACGTGAGCTTCACCCAAGGTCACACTCCGTCACCCGTTCCCTGGATGCTCCAACAGGAGCTACACCCAGAGCGGCACCAAGACTCAAGCGGCTGGTGGTTCAAGCATGACAAGTGTCAGCACACCGGATACCTACCATTCGCAGTGACTGCGCGGCCTCACTGGGGGGGGCAGGGCGTTCGCATCCCGTTCACCAATGGAGGCGTAGGTGTTGAAAAGTCTTAGGCCTCTCTGCCAGCTACAGTTTCCTGGCGGCTTGCCGATTATTGGCTTGCCGATTATTGGCTGTGCGTGTGTGTCTGTGCCTGCGTGTGTGCACGTGCACATGTGTGTATGTGTGTGTGCACCTGTGTGTGTGTGCCTGTGCCTATGTACATGTGTGTGTGTGTGCATGTGCACCTGTATGTGTGTGTCCATGAGCCTGTGTATGTGTGTGTGCACCTGTGTGTGTGCATAAGCACCTGTGTGCATGTGTGTGTGCACGTGTACCTGTGCGCATGTATCCACGAGCCTCTGTGTGTGCGTGTGCACCTGTGTGCACGTGTGTTCCACCTCTCTCACTGCTGACTCTGCCGTGGTAGACGGCTGTCACTGTGTCCCGATAATCGCTCAGGGAGGAGGGGGGCAGGCAGAGAAAACCACCTGCGTGACACATCCTCCTCACCTGGGTCTCGCCCCCGACACAGACGCGTGTCCTCAGCCTGTGTCCCTCCATGTGTGTCTCTGTCAGCTAGACAGCGTTGTCCTCTGAGCGTGAGTGTTTAGTTGACAAGAGCCTCGTGCTCGGGTCTCGGTGCTGTTCTTTCCTCTCTCGGCATCCGCATCAGTGATCGCACCTGTGTGTAGTTTACTGGTTCTGACCCCTGCACGGTGCCCCAAGCGTGTGCCCACGAGCTTTGATGATTCGCGCTCCCGGGGACGGGTACCCAGCACGGGCCCCAGGGACAGCTCCAGCTCCCGCTGTTTGAGTGTCGCTGGCTGACTCCTCCTGTGTGCCCTCTGGGTCTGCACTCACCCCCGGCCCCCATCCCTCTAGGACGGGGCGCTCAGGCACTAGGCACTCCAGGTAGTTCTGAGGTGGGGACCGAATTTACACCCCGTGTGAGTTCCTGGTGCTCCCATAACAAAGGATCAAAAACTCAGTGGCTTAGAATAACAGAAAAGCAGCCTATCACAGCTCCAGGGCCAGAAGTCCCAGATCAGCATGTTGGCAGGGCTGTTTTCTGCTGAGGCCATGCGGGAGAATGTTCCAGGCTTCTCCCCAGGTTCTGGTGGCTGTTGATAATCCTTGGCCTTTCTTGGCTCGTGGACGCATCACCCAGACCTCTGCCCATATTCACACGTCATTCACTCTGTGTGTGTATCTGTGTCGGGTCCAAATTTCCCTGTTTTATAAGGACAAGGTCATGTGGGATTAGAGCCCACCCTAATGACCTCCTCAACTTGACCATGAGGAAAGACCTTATTCCCGAATAAGACCACCTTCACAGGTACTGGGGTTAGGACTTCACCAGCCACTGAGGACACAATTCAGCCCATGACAGGGTCTGCTCTCCCCCTGCCTGGTTCTTCTATTTTATTTAGAAGTTGACTTAGAGGTGCCTGGGTGGCTCAGTCAGTTAAGGGTCTGACTTCTGCTCAGGTCATAATCTCACAGTTCATGAGTTCAAGCCCCACATCGGGCTCTACTCTGACAGTGCGGAGCCTGCTTGGGATTCTGTCTCCCTCTCTCTCTGCCCCTCCCCCACTTGTTCACATGCTCTCTCTCTCTTTCTCTCTCTCTCTCTCTCTCTCTCAAAATAAATAAATAAACTTAAAAAAATAAAGTTGGTCTATGGTAATTCTACTTTTATTTTTTTGAGGAACCTCCGTACTATTCTCCAGAACAGCTGCACCAGTTTGCATTCCCACCAAGGGCGCACGAGGGTTCCCCTCTCTCTGCGTTCTCGCCAACACCTGTTGTTTCCTGTGTTGTTGACCTTGGCCGCTCTGACAGGAGTGAGGTGGCATCATGGTTCGGATTTGTACTTCCCTGATGGTGAGTGATGTTGAGCATCTTTTCATGCGTCTGTTGGCTGCCTGGATGTCTTCTTTGGAGAAATGTCTATTCGTGTCTTCTGCCCATTTTAAATTGGATTGGTCGACTTTGGGGCATTGAATTGTATCAGTTCATTGTTTATTTTGGATACTATCAGCTTATCGGGTATGTCGTTTGCAAATAACTTCTCCCATTCCATAGGTTGTCTGTTTTAGTTTGTTGACTGTTCCTTCACTGTGCAGAAGGCTTTTAACATTTATTTATTTTTGAGAGACAGAGAGAGACAGAGCATGAGAGGGGGAGGGGCAGACAGAGAGGGAGGCACAGAATCCGAAGCAGGCTCCAGGCTCTGAGCCGTCAGCACAGACCCCGACGCGGGGCTTGAACCCACGGACCGCGAGATCATGACCTGAGCCGAAGTCGGACGCCCAATCGACTGAGCCACCCAGGTGCCCCTAGAAGGCTTTTACTTTTATGTAGTCCCAGCGGTTTATTTTTGCTTTTTTTCCCCTCGCCTCAGGAGACATATGGAGAAAACTGTTTCTGTGACCAATGTCAGAGAAATCACCACCTGTGCCCTCTCCTAGGATTTCGGTGGTTTCACATTTAGATCTTTAATCCACGTTGAGTGTATTTTTGTGTATGGTATAAGAAAGTGGTCCAGGTTCATTTCTTTGCCTATGATTCAGTAATTCTACTACTGGGCATTCGCCCACAGAGTATGAAAACCCTAACTCAAAAAGATACATGCGCCTCTGTTGCCGGCAACATCATTTACGATAGCCAAATTGTGGAAGCAGCCCAAATGTCCATCGACTGATGAACGGATAAAGTGGTGCACACACACATACACACACACTGGAATATCACTCAGCCATAAAAAAAGAGACCTTGTCGTTTGCAACAACACGGATGGATCCAGAGGGTGTAATGCTAAGCGAAATGAGTCAGAGAGAGACAAACACCGTAGGATCTCACTCATGGGTGGAACTTAAGAAACAAAAGTCCAGACTCTTCGATCTGGAGAACAAACTGGTGGTTGCCAGAGGGCAGGTGGGGGCTGGATGAGCCAGATCCCGGGGAAACAGGGCGCACTCCTCGTGATGAGAAATGAACAGAGCTGTTGGAACTCCACATTGTGCTCCTGAAACTGATAGAACCGCGTGCTCATTATCGCTCGTTAAAAAAATAAATAAATAAAGTTGAGTCAGGGCTGTTTCTTGCAAAAGAGAATATGGGGAAAAGAGTGAAATAGAATTTGTGGGCGCGTAGGAGGATCTTCGAGGCCTCTGGAAATGACTGGAAGGGTTTTCCGAGAGGTCAGCGCTGGCCCGTGGCAGCTGGGCCAGAAACACGCTGGTCGTTGCTAACAACGTGCATCCGTCTGTGCCCCTCGGGTGTCCTTGGGGAAGCTGCTCAGGTCCCTCAGAGAAGCTCCTGCCGGGCCTCAGGGCCATACCACCCCCCCCCCCGCCCAGACACTCAGGAGGATTTAGAGGCAGAGTCAGGGCAGCGGGAGGAGGCGGGCACGATATCGGCACACCAGCCCGCCTGCTGCCGAGGTGCCTGGCCTGGGTCTGTGGCCCCGCAGCTGGGGCCCCGCTCCCGCCCTGAGCTCGGCAGACATGCTCCCGGTCACCTGCAAGGCTGGACGACGCTGGGTCGCCCCATCCCTGTGATCCCGTCCACAAAGAGCGGAGCTGGTCTGCTTCCCGCGGGCGGAAGATCCCGGGGAACCCGGGCCGGGTCCTGGGCCCAGCCTGCACGGCCCCCTCCCCACCCCTGAGTCAGTGGGGCTCTGTCTCCCTGGGGAAGCCGAGCCCCAGCCCCAGTCCTCCTCCTTCCCAGGGAAGCGCAGAGCCAGGGGGAGGGACTTGCTGCGCTCACGCGCCACCCGCTTGGTTACCACACTGCGGAGACGGCGCTGTGTCTACGGAGAGGCACCAGCAGGGGCACCGGACCTGCCCAGGCTCCAGCCAGAGGCCAGGCCGCGTCCATCCTGCACACAGAGCTGGCTCCTCCCACCCCGAGCAGGGAACCCAGGACGGGACCCACCCCTGCCTGGAGCCTGGGCCGTGCACCTGCCCTCGGGCTTATTTCAGAGATTCTGTGGCAGCCGCTGAGCCCCCCGCCCCCGCGCCCCCAGACTCTCAGGGCCTCTGCAAACCCCGCTCTGCACACAAGTCCTCACGTCTCCGGGGAGACCCGACTTTTCAACCCGGCCGACACCGGCTTGTGTCCTGAGCCAGCTCACAGCAGAACGCGCTCCTGTCCACAGGGCCCCGGGAAACTGGAACAGCCGCTATTTTTAACACAAAACCACTTCCTGTTGCCATGACAACCCGATGCTAAAAGTAGAAACGCCACACACTGCGGGGTAGACGCGGTGGCAAGAGCTGCTCCAACCGCCTCAGTGGGTTCCCGGGTGGGAACCGGTCCGGGGTCGCTGCCCCGTGTGGCCAGCCTGCGGTACTCAGGCCCACCCCCACTCCTGGGATGGACTGTGCCACCAGGCCCGCCTCCGACCACAGGCCGGTGGGGGGGGGGGGTTGGTGGGGGGCACCGGTCAGGGCCTCGGGCCTTGCAGCCCTCACCCCTATGCCGCTGGGTCAGCCTCGGGTGATGTCTGCACCTCTCAGACGCACGTGGCTCCCTCCCTCCTCCCGAGGCCTTCTGGATTCCTCCTGGGCAACCCTTCCCCTTCCTCCCTGGGAGTCTTGAACCCGCCCCTTACCAAGGTCACCCCGGAGAGTGTCCCTCCAGGCTCCACGCACCGCACCACCATTGCCCGGAGGAAAAGCCCGAGGAGCCCAAGCTCTGCTCTGCACCTGACCTCTGCCCTCCCCATGACCTCTGCCTGCACTGTGACCTCTGCCCTCCCCATTGCCTACTTGGGTGAGGCTCAGAAAGGCTCCGCCCACAATTACCGCTCATCTAGCTTTTTTAAGTATCGCACAGTAACGTGTGTGTGTGTGTGTGTGTGTGTGTGTGTGCAGTTCTATAAATTTCAGCAGACGTACATATACGTTTGTGGAACCACCATCACAGGATGTGGACACCACCCCACCCCATCGCCCCATAGAAGCGCCTGGTGGTTCTGCCTCATGGCCACACCCTCACCCGCCACTAACCCCTGGGGACCTGACCGCTCTGCCATCACCACAGCGGTGTCCTTCTGAGAACGGCTCGTCGACGGAATCCCACGGCATGGCGCGTGTGGAAGCTGGCCTCCTTCACTCAGCATAAGGCCTTTGGGGTCCCTCCGCACGTTGTGTATCAGCGGTTAGTTCTTTTTATCGTGGAGCGGTCTTCCGGGATACGGGTGCACCCGGGTTGCCTGCCCGTTCGGCTATGAACGGACGTGGAGATTTTCAGTTTTTAGTGGTAACGAACAGAACTGTTAGAACCCTCCATATGCACAGGTGTCCGTGAACGTAGTCAATTATCCGGGGGCAAATACCCCCGAGCAGGATTGTTGAGCCGTCGGGTAAGTATATGGTTAATTTTCTAAGCCACTGTCCACAGCGGTGGACGCTTTTGCGCTCCGCCTGCTGGGCGTGACCCCGTCGCCCTGCATCCCGGCCAGCACGCAGAGACACCACACCCACCCCATTCTAACAGGTGCATCTGGCCGTGCCGCCAGGACCGTCACCGGTTTTTAAGGACCGTGCTTTCTTCGGAATGACAGACACTTTCGTTCAACGGGTGCCCCATCCCCTAATGGATGGCAATTTTATATCGTTTGTACAATTTTAGCCAGCTAAGGGGGGGCCGAGGCCTGTGTTTTATAGGGGATCCATCCAGGCTGCTAAGCACACGTGACTGTCACACGCTTTGTAGACTCCTGGAGGGGTCGGCCAGGGTCATCAACAACAGCCACACGAAGGAACAACGAAGCTCACGTTTAGCAAGCGTGTCCGCGTGGCCTGGCACCTGCACTGCTTCCTGGCGTCGTCTAGCATCGTGCGTTGGGGGTGCTGTCGCGGCCCCGCTCTTCCGCTGAGACCCGTGATGTTACGAGATCGTATGAGGAGGCCGTCAGAAAGCGTACAGGCAAAAATACGCAGAGAGAAAAGTGTAACAGCAGATAATCATCGACGGTTAATGACGTTATTCTTCTGGTTCTTATGATGCTTGCCCAGCTTTTGAGGTATGACAACCGGTTACAATTTTTTTCATTCTACAATGTTTATTTATTTATTTTGAGAGAGAACGAGCACGCACGTACGAGCAGGGGAGGGGCAGGGAGAGACAGAGAGAGAGGGAGAGAGGGAATCCCAAGCAGACTCAACACCACGAGCTCAGAGTCCCATGTGGGGCTGGGACCCACGAACCCCGAGATCAGGAGCTGAGCCGAAGTCAGATGCTTAACCAACTGAGCCACCCTGGCGCCCCTCTTTATTTTTTTTAATACTGTTCCTTTTCTTCTGTTGTCAATGTTCTAATTTTTTAAGTTTGTTTATTTCGAGAGAGAGAGAGTATGAACAGGGGAGGGGCAGAGAGAGGGGGAGAGAGAATCCCAAGCAGGCTCCACACCGTCAGCACCGAGCCCCACGTCGGGCTCAACCCCACAGGACGTGAGATCAAGACCTGAGCTGAAATCAAGAGCTGGGCACAACCGACTGAGCCACCCAGGAGCCCCAGTTTTTTCTCATTCTAAACAAATATTTACTTTTGTATCTAAATTTGTATTTGCAATTTTTCTCTCTTTTCCTTAGAAGGCTCCCACGGTTGTCCGATCTTCAGGCCCCGCACGGCTGGGGTGCAAGATTTGTCTCCCCTGCTCCAGAGGGAGGGTGCAGGTCTAGGAGGCAGACGGTGGTGGGAGGGCCCAGCACGGCCCCTGGACCACGCGTGCGGGGACAAGGCCCACGGGCCCACCCAGCATGAGCGGCAGCGGGAAGTGGCTCCTGGCAGACAGCTGGGGATGGCGTCCTCCCAGAGGGACTGGGGGTGGTTCCCTCAAGTCCCCACAAACGTGCCTTTGCTTCATTCCCTTGCCTCCTGGGTGCACTTCGGCCAGCGTCGTGGAGCTGGATGCGAGCCCTTCTGCAGAGATCAGGGACAGAAGCATCGTGTGGCATTTGAGAGCCCATGTGCCAAACCAGCCAGTATCAGAAGAGGGTCTCCCGGAATCTCCGCGTGTTCCTGGACACACCTTCCCCGCGCCCACCCTCTTCACGGTCACAGGTGTCACCGTCATGGCTGGGGCAGCAGATCCTGGCCAGGCTGTGAGGCCACAGGGCAACTGTCCTAAGCTGAATCTGCTGTTGTTTTGGTGCTCTCTGGCACTTACCTGATTTATGGTCGCCAGTCCCCCAGGGCGGGGGGTGCTCCTGCACCGGGGGGGCCTCCCCTGCCTCCTGCGGCACATTCGCAAGTGTCCACCTCGGGCAGCACACTGGGGGCCCCTGACCACAGCCGCCCAACGCTTTGCGGCAAACCTGCACATTCCTAGTGCCCACGACAATGGCAACCAGACCGCGCTCACAAGTCTGTGATTCGGGTGGGGAGGTGTGGGGCGGGGGGCGCCCTGGAAGGGGGGGTGTGGGGCCACCTGCGGGCTTGCTCACTCGCAAGTCGGGGCTGATGCTCCCGTGCGGGAACTTGGCTGGGCTTAGCTGTCCATCGGCCGGGACTTCCTCACAACATGGCGGCTGGGCGACGAGGGTGTCCGGAGAGAAAGATAAGCCGAGGGGGAACCGCCTGGTCCTGGAAGTCACGCAGAATCGCCTCCATCGCAGGCTCCCCGGGGAGGCGGCCACCGGATCTCATGTCTCAGGAACAGAGGAAGGAGACCCCACCTCTCCACGGGGCCTGGAAAATTCCGGAAGGACTGGAGCTCTTCTGCGGGAAAACACCGACCGGCCACGAGGCCCCTGTGTCGGTCTGGGTGCTCCCTGACCCCTCACTGGGGGCTCACAGCTGGCGATGCACACGGGACAGCATCCGGGATGTGGGCTGGAGCCGTCCAAGATCCTTTCTCGGGGAGCACCGGCCCCGGTGTCGCTCTGCCTCCTGAGGGCTTCGGCCTGGCCTGGTGCTCCCTCCACAGTGCCCTTGTCTCCACGAGGGTGCACGAGGCCCACCCAGTCCCAGCTGACTGATGGGAAAGCGCGCAGTTCCCCGATTGTCTCCCTCACGCAGGGAGCGGCCTCGGGTGGGTGCAGGGTCACGAACCCCACGTCGCCGCTGCTCCAGATCCCCGCTGTCCCGGTGGAGGGAACCAGATTCGCACGTGTCCTCTGCTCTTGTCCCTCTGACTCGCCCTTCCCTGCCCCTCCGGGGTCCAGCAGGCGGTGAACAGGGCACCGCTCTGCTCGTAGAAGCAGCGATCTCCTCCTCTCCAGACTTGCTGGGTTTGCGCCCAAAACCCTAGGCCCTGAGTCGGAGACCCTCCCCCGAGGCACAGGCTTCACCGTCGGCTCACCCTCATGACATCACCTGCCAGGTTGTGAGCTGCCCTCTGGAAAGGCCCCCGTGGTCAGGACTGAGCCGGCTGTGACCACGGTCAGTTAGGAAATCAGGGGCCGGTGGCACTGAGGACCTGAACTCTACCAATGGCCACGTGAATGCGCCTGGAGGCGGACGGTCCCGCGTCCTCCCGTGAAACCAAAGCCCCTGCTGGCAGCTCAGCTATAGTCTCGTGGACCGCAAGGGACAGCGGCTCCCAAGTGCGCCCAGATTTCTGTGGGATAACAAAACGTCTGTCTTCTTGGCCGCTAAGTTTGGGGGTAACTTGTTTGCAGCAGTAGAAACCTGTCCCATCCACCTGCCGATTGCGGAGGACCGCCCCCACCCGGCTGGGGGAGCCACAGGAAGGAAGGCTTCCTGCCGACCCCACCGCCAAGGCGGGCAGTCCGTGGGCAGGAAGCGGTCCACGGCCGCACGCCGCGGGGACGCGCCGGTTCCGGCACACCCCGTTCCCCTCCTCGGGGACGGTGGCTGCGGGGTGGCTGCGGAGGGGGGTGCCTGGGTCACACGAGAGCCTTCTCGCGTAGCGAGCTACTCTGCGTGGGTGGTGGCGGGTGCTGGCTGCGTGCTGGGTGTCAGATGCGGCCGCGGGTCCCCGGGCATTTCTCTGGCCCCGGAAAGATGCCCGCTGCGGTCCCCGCGTGTGGGCGCTGCTCGGCCCTTCTCAGATGTGCTCGGCAAGCGTCCGCTGCTTCTCGTCGGCCAGGGCCGTGTCCCTTGGCAACTCGCGGCCGACTCCCCACGGGAGAAGGAGGCCCTTCCCGACTGATTTCCCCGCAGACTCCCCGTTGCACGGTTCGCCCTGTCACACGCACCTCCTGTCTGCTGACATCTTACCCCCTCCTCCAGGCAGCGCGCCCGATTTCCAGTCGGTGATCAGACCTTGACTGTGTCTGTGACGCCGGCCAGTCTTCATTTCTTCTCTGGGCTCTACCTCCTCAGGGCTAAAACCCGGCCGTGGGGTGATCTGAGGTCCCTTCCAAGTCTGATGGTAATGTGACATGAGTGTGATATTCTCACGTACGAGGAGACCTGGGTGGAATCTGTTCCAAGGGCTGGCGGAAAACCTTAGAAATTTCAAGATCCTCGTAGAAACGGAAACGGAAAAGCAGCAGAATGAATACGAAAAGTTTTAAAACGTAGATTATTTCCAGGAGCAAGAATAGAGTGTGGATGAAATCCCTCTATTTTTACCAGAACAGCCTGCTAGGAAAGGCTCGAGGTGAGGTTGTGCGTGGAAATCCCTCCGGCTGCGGGGCCCGTCAGATGGCAGAGGCGGGAAGAGCGTGGCGGAGTGACGAAGGGCCGTATGTCAGCGACGAGAGCTCGCCAGCACGAGACAGCCCTGCCGGCTGCCTTGTGATCAGCGAGAGTTTCTCTTTGGCCAAATGACAGATTCGTGGGGAAGGAGGATCTGGGGGAGGACCCCCGGCTGGCACACGTGATTTGCACTCCCCCTCTTCCACACCAGGGAGCCCCTGGGACCCGGCAGGAGATCCCAACCCCGAGGGCGAGCACCCCGCGGTCCCCTAGAGCCCCCACCCCTCCCCCCCCCCGGAAGCCGCCCGACTCCCAGATGGGCCAGCTCCCGGGCAGCCTCACTTTCCAGGTCTGTGCAGGGCGTTCTGCTTTGTGCCGCGTTTCTGCACACCATTTCGTGTGACCCTGACCGCGGCTCCTGGGAGGGTACGGCCCGTTTCTCTGAAGACCCTGGACGACTGCCCACCTGGGCCACCGAAGGAGCCCCGTGGGGGTCCTGCCGGACGTGGTAGTAAGGGAAGGGGTGAGGCTCCCCCCTCGCACGCTCAGTAGCCACGCTGACCTCGGCGCCAGCCCTGACGTGCTCTCGGGGGCCCGGGGCAGACCGGAGTGACCCGGCGGGTGACGAGGTGAGTGCAGCCACCCACTCTAAGATTCCAGGAAACCGGAGGCGCTCTGGGGACCTGCTGGCGCACCGTGTCCATAGGGACACGTGGGGCCCTCACCCCTGTCCAGAGAGGCCCTCACAATTAATACCTTCTTTCTCCTGTGTGACGGCCTCTTTCTTAGAGGCTCCGAGGGCTGAAACAGATCCAGTGTCACTCAGGACTGGGGAGGGTCCAGGGCTGGAAATGAGGGACCCGTGGCTCCTGTCCACTGCCTGGTGGGGATGAGGAGGCCCCGCCCCGCTGTAGGTCACATGTGCCGCTGTGGGGGTGGGAGTGGGGAGGGGCAGGAGGACTGACGTTAGCCAGCCTTGGAAGGTGGGGGCATGAACGGGACCTTGGGCTGTGCCACGATGTCAGAGACAAGGTGCGGCCTCGAGCGAGCCAGGCCGCCCCATCGGGGGGGAGCACGGTCCCCACGCCATCTGCACGAGGACACCAAGCTCAGCGTGTGCAGGGGCTCGGGAGCTCGTTCTCCAGGCCTCGGGGCCAGCGTCCCATCCAGGGCTTCTGTGACCCAAGCCTCCTCTGGCTCGGGGACCCACAGCCCTGTTCTCCCGCCAGAGGCCAATCCTCCCACCGACCTGCTCCTCCTGATCTGCCCCTCCCCGCCTCATACCCCGGGTCCCCAAGAGTAAGGCCTTTCTTCCCTCCTCCCTGAGAGGGCTGAGCAGATGGCCCCCTGGCCCCTCTCCGTTCCCCGCCCCCTCCTCTCTTCCCTTCCTCTGTCTCTGTCTCCATGTCTCTGTCTCCCTCCCCATGTCTCTCTCTCTCTCTCTCTCTCCTATGTCTCTGTCCATGTCTGCATCCCTCTCTCTACGTCTCTGTCTCTGTCTCTGATGTTTGGCTAACCCCTAACCTGTTGTCACTTGAATCCACCAAATTCAGGGCTGATGTGACCCTAGAACACCTCGTGCCCCCACTTCCCACGTCCAGGCTCATCTAACGTTTATCGAGTGCCTTCTGCATGCCCGTTCGGTGTCTTCGCTTGAGCCAGGGCAGCCGACCACGCTGGACCGAGTCACGGCATGCGGGCAGGTCCACGCCCCAGGCCACGTTCGGCTGCTCGCGGATGAGTGTCTACAGGTGTGTCGAGGCAGGTGTGCTGGGCGTGGCAGGTGTGAACGGGGCTGCGAATGGAGGCGTGACGATCCGTCCACCGGTTTGGCCGCCTCGTTGGGCCAAGGGGCAGGTTCTCCAGGCCACCCCGTCTGGCCTGCTTGCTGCCCTCGGCTGGAGAACGCAGGCCCTCCGCGACTGTGGAGGATGGGGTGTCTGTCACCCCCGCGCACAGGACACCATGTCCTGGCCCTCTCCACTCGTCACGGCACACTGTCCCGTCAAGGTGAGTCCGGGCGGGTCTGGGAGGCGTCCGAGGGCAGGGCTGTGCCGGGTTCGTCTCTGGGCGACACTCCAGGCACGTCGTACGTTCTCGAACCTTGCGTTCCAGCAGCCACCTGGAGGGTCTAACTCTGGGCCACACGAGAGCCGCAACGTCACCGGATGGGGTAGCCAGCTTAGCGCTTGTGACCCACGCGGGAGCACAGCTCGCTCTTGGAGGCACCTGCTACCACAGGGCCCAGGGAACACGGCCGCTTCCCCTGGAGACAGGCACTGCCCGGCGCGGCCGCAACCCGCCCCGCCGGCCCCTCCCTGTGGCCACCCCTGCTCCCTCCTCCCTCCCTCCCTACATGGTTGCCTCCAATTTCCCTTCTCTTCCC
Source organism: Panthera onca (assembly GCF_046562875.1). NCBI lineage: Eukaryota > Metazoa > Chordata > Mammalia > Carnivora > Felidae > Panthera > Panthera onca. Next base: position 1,948,780 of record NC_138346.1, on the reverse strand, counting down.
GGCGTCTCATCTGCTGGGGGCGCCAGTTCAGGCGGAAGGAAAGGAGGACAGATGCTGGAGGTGACATTTTCTTGGCAATCGCAAGAGAAGACAGGAATTTGGACTCACAAGCAAAGCTGTGCTCAAGGGAAGATTCCCGCCCGGCGGGTCAGAGTTTGGGCCTGACGGGGGCTCGCCCTGAGACGGTGCGCATGCCCAGGTCACGGCGTGGGGGCCTGGACCGAGCCCGTCCTTGCCCACGCCCCACGAGCTGGGTGCCCGTGTGTGCACGCGGGATTGGCTTCGCGTTGGCCATTGGCAGAGATAAACCAAAAGGGTGTTGCCAAAAGCAAACCGTAGCAGATATTGCCTGCGGGGGAGGGAGGTTTCAAATGAATCCGAATCGATTAATTTTACCCCAACACCCTTTGTCGCTGAATATTCATATCACACGTGCGTGGTGGGGGATGCAAACTGTCCCCCCTACACTCACCTGCCACGTGCCAGGGAAACGTGGCACCTGTGTCTCTCCATCCCGGCCTGGGTCTCGCTCGAGAGGCCCCGGCCACGGGGCTGAGGTCTGTCTGACGTCAGCATCGACATTTGCTCATTGGGTCGAAGTGCAAGCTCTCCGACTTCACCCCACCCCCACCCGTGGTCCCCGTGCCTCGTGGCCACGGTGGCTGGGGAAGGTGTGGAGGCTGGAGTTTCCCGGCCTCTGACCGGGGTCCCTGGGCTGGGCCAGCATCCCTGCCGGAGCAGTGGCCAGTGTGACCTGTGCTCAGCTCCCTCCTAAACACTGGCTGCTGTTCGCATCTCACGCTTTTACCCTCCGGGGCCGCTGGGTTTGCCCCCTCTGCGTCTGCGTAGGCCTGTGATGGAGCTCGGGTAGCCAGGTATGCGTGCCCAGGGCTCTGGCTTGCTCGGCCACACTGACGACAGCCCGCGCTCCGTCGTCACACTGGCCTCACGTGCCCCAACACGCGGCCGCATTTCTGACGTGCCATTCGCACGCTGGAGGCTTACTGCGACGGACGCCGTCAGGGAAACCGCAGCTGGGGAGGCACAAGCCCATAGGCGTAGCCGACACGGGCTCTGAGGCCGTGGACGGTGGGGAAGATGCCACTGAGCAGACAGACGCCACACGTGGGATGACCCGGCTGGGCGCCCTCAAACCCGTGGACGCCAGCCACGGCGTGGGAGTGGCAGCCCAGGAGACCCCCCTCCCGGCCCCACGTCAGGCTCCCGAGAGTGGCAGCCTTCGAGGCCCACAACTGCAGGGCACACGGTCCTCTGGAGACCCCTCCCGCGCCTGCCAGATGGAGAAACTGAGGCAGAGCAGAGACAGAGCCTGCCGGCTGACCGGCGGGCCAGGACCGTTTCCGCCGACGGCGGGTTCCGATGCCCAGCAGCATTTAGATTTATTTAAGTGTAATTCGCATGCCACAAAATCCACCATCGTCACCTACAATTCCTTGATCTTGAGGAAATTCTCAGATTTGCAAAGGCCTCGTCACCTGCTCCAGTTTTATGACATTTCCATCACCCCCCAAATCCTCCTGCAGCCGGCCCGAGGTCAGCCCCGGCGCCCCTGACCGCTCTGGGTCTCCCCCGGCGCCCTCGGGGCCGGAGCGACATCACCACACCATGACCGAGGCCGGTCATCGCGAGGGCCTCGCACTCGGGGTCCAGAGCCTGCCATCCCCCCTCGGAAGGCGGTGGTCTCGGGGCACACGGCCCGCAGGCAGAGGACCGTGCCGTTAGGAGGTCTGTAATGAGCGCAATTACACGTTTGTCCTGCCCCCGAGCACAGCAGCAGGCACCCGCGTCCTGCCGGGCTGCCGAATCCTGCCAAGCAGCAAATAAATCGCAAACACCGCCACCCGCGGGAAGACGCGGGGAAATCTTCATGTGGGTGCAGCAGCCTTCGTGCGGGGAAACGTGGCTGTCTGGATCGCAGGTGGGACTCGGGGCGCGCCACACCAGTGCCAGCCAGGGGACGGAGGCCCGGCCGAGCCCTTGCCCCCGCGCGTGGTCCTGGCAGGCCCCCTCGGAGCACAGAGGGCAGGGGCGGGGTCCGGGCGCTCTGGTCGCTGGCCGCCTCCATGCCGTCTACCTGCGGAGGAAGGTCGCTGTCCTCATGGCGCCCCGGGGGTCACATCCCACAGCAAAGGGGGAGCGCGGATATTGGCCTTTGCGGGCTCCGGCCGTGGCCGTGGCAGACAGGTGCACGCTGCTGCTTTCCCGAGCCCCACGCGCTGAATCAGCATCTTCCCGAGCTCCTACTTCAGGGGGTGGGACGGCAGGTGTTATGATCCAGCTGGAGACACCTCGGCCTCTCTCCAAGTTCAGGTGCCCCTGAAAGGCAGCCTGGAGCCCAGGTGACCTCCCCTGGAAGTGAACTGAGTCATCCGGCCCCCAGAGAGAGGCTGAGAAAGACTTGGTCCACTGGGGGCCTCGGGCCCCGCCCCCGGGTCACCGCCTGGCGTGTCACGTGATCACCCAGGTCGCAGCGGCACCTCAGTGGTGTCTGGTCAGCTAACCCCTGGAGGTGGAACCGGTGACCTCCAGCTCGGACGGAGCTCCACCTCCGGGCTCTCTCCCCGTTGCCCCTGCCCTCGGCCCGTAGATCTCCTGGTACTTAGGGCCCTGAGACGCTCAGACGCCCTCGGAGGCGGGCGGGCGCTTTCTCCACTGCCCAGCCCTGCAGGTGTGAGCCAACAGAGCCAACGTTACCGGATCTATACATGCACACTAGGACACACTGAGGGATCCCGCGTTACAGAGAGCTTCCCCGGGCCTGGCGTCAGCCGAAAAGGCTTTGGCAAAGGCCAGTGCCATTCTGAGCTCCGTCCCTGTTGGAAGCGTGCGCGTCTGCCGTCCGTTTCCTGCAGCTCCTGGGATATGGATGATGCCCAGCCTTGCTGATCAAAGGCACCCGAGAAGCATCAGCTGAGTTTTTGAGACTTCGCTAACTGCAGATTCGAAATGGAACACAGAAGCCTTGCACTGCTTTTTCCCGCGACAATATGTACCGACAGTACAAGTTTCCACAATTTCCGAAAACAGTCGACCTTCCCTACCTGTAAAATAGGACCAGAGTAATTAGGACTTCACGTGATGAACTAGATCTATAAAATTGATCACAAAAATACAGCTGCACAAATCGATATTAGAAATTTGAGAACCACCCTGCAGAAAGTAGCTGGTTCCCCCATATGGAGAACCATGGACTACGGAGTCTGCCTGGAAGGGGTGTGGCCGGGATGGCCGGGATGTTGACGCACAGGTCTCACCCAGAGGGCCACCCAGCTCCAGCTAATCTTGTCCCATGCAACATTGAGCCCCGTGTGGCTGGACCTTCTGATTTGTCAAGCCAGAATTTCCAAATGTATTAAATGTTCTCAGCCAGTATAAACTTGTAGAAATAATGATCGGCCAATGGAAATGTATCTAAAGTTCAGAGCTGGAAGACAAAGCCACCCGCTTGTGACTTTGCTCATCATAAATAACACAGACAACACCGTACCTCCTGTGCACCCTCTGCCCTGGGCCCCTGGGCTGCCTCCTCATCACACAGGACACCCCGACCTCTCTCCCTCTGTGACTTGCTCCCCCACACACATTCCAGAACCACACGAGCCTTCCACAGATCACACAACCTATCCTCACATCCTGTTTTGCCCCAGAGACCCACAGCCAGGCACCAGGAGCCAGGAAGCACCTAGTTCCCGGGCAGAGATTCAGGTGTCTATGACAGAGATACCCAGGGGTCAAACCATCCATGACGGCTAGGGGTTCATTCCCAGGCTGGCTCCAGATGCAAGGAAGAGGGCCACCTGGAATTTCCAGAAAGAGTAAGAGAGTATCATTTCATGGGCGTGAGCTGAACCACAGAAATACTGTGTTGTTAGGGTGATGGGTAGGAGTGAAGGAGCCGTTGTCTTTCTTGTGTGGTGATGTATTTGCCGGGGCTCAAGGGCTCCAGGGGCTGAGTGCGGGCCCTGCAGTCAAACCATGCGGGTTCAAACCTCACTCCATGTGGCTTATCAGTTACACGAACAGTCCGTGCCTCTATAGCCCAAAGACCACTGTTTATTTATAGTGTATCCATCTATAAAATGGACCTTATGCTAATATTTATCCTAAGACCGTTAGGAGGATTAATCAGCACACGTAAGGTTTTTAGAATGCCGCCTGGCACAGAAGACCGTCCACGAAGCTTGGCTGCCACTCTCGTTATCACGATCGCTCTTTCCAATCGAGGTCCCCAGGAGATGGGCGCACGCAGGGGCCACAGCAGAGGAAAGCTTCATCGCCTGGGCCCTGGCCCCAACGCTCCCACTGCAGGACGAGCTGGCAAAACGAGCCGCGGCCTGTGTGAACCTAGAAGCCCCACCTCACACCAGATCCCACCTCGCTGGGCAGACGCGAGGGCAGGGTGTCAGGGGGACGGCTGCCCTGGAGCCCACCAAGAGAAGGCGTTGAGGTGGCCCTGAGCCCCAGCCCCGTACCAAGGAAAGCAGTGACCTCACAGTGCCAGCACGCAGATCCGGGGGTAGGCCTCCCCCGACCCCCAGAAAGCCCTCTGCACGATGACATGGCCCAGACTGATGATTAGGGAACGGGGAGAGAGGCAGCTGGCAGCTAGGACAGTGGGGCCACCAGCCCAAAGCCTGAGCCCCAGACCGCCGAGCGGTCACCAAACCCTGGCACAGCCACACTTCCCACGCCCTTGAGATCAGCAGTGGCCACGGGGCTCGTTCTGGCCAACGAGCGTGAGCAGAGCGAGAGCCTCCTCCCACAACTGCTGGTAACAGCCCGCGCTGGACGCCAGGCACGAAGATGGCCGAGACTTCACCAGCTTGGGAGCCTGACTGCCCGCGTGGAACGTGGGACCCGTCACCACTGCCCGGGCGGTGCGGGGCGTGCGCTGCGTCACCGAGGTTTCTGGATTTTCCTTGACAGCAGCCTGAGTGACACGACCTCGGCCCAGGAGAGCCGGTTCAGCCTCCTAGCTGAAGGGTGTGGACGCACAGCTCAGGTGCGCTTCTGCGGGTGATCCCTGCGGCGCTGTGCCTCTGTTTCTCCACCTGGGAAATGGGGATGAGAGTCGTCCCTGCCCTCATGAGAGCTGGCGGGAGGATGGGGGTTTGGACCCGTGCTGTGTTTACACCGCGCAGGGCCCAGAGCCACGCTCCGTGGGGCGTCCCGAGGGCGGACCCCACACACAGCCGTGGGGTAGGGCCCGCTGGCCCAGCTGGGGGTGTAGAGACCCCCTGGGTCTGGCCCATTGTTGTTTTCCCTCTGGCTCACGGCCCGTCTGCCCGACTTAGTAGGAACTCCAAGGTCACCTTCTCCACTTGCCCCAGAGCCCCTTGCCTCAGTCCCGAAGGGCCCCCCACTCTGGATCATTCGTGTATGTGGGCAGGGGTCTACCCACCATCACCCCCGTTCTGCCCCCACGCAGGGGAGCGCTGTGACCCTCACCCTTCACAGCCCGAAGACCCCTGCACACTGGAGCAGGGTTCAGGGACAGGAGGTCTGGCTCGGGGTTGGGTGGTTCGCCTGCCGGAGGCAAGCTCCTGGCTGAGCCCTTGGCTGTGGGGAAGAACTGGCTGGCCCTGGGAGGGGCCGTCTGTCCCCCGGGAAGGTTTGTAAGGTGTGCGACATCAGAGGAAGGGCAAGGATGGAGGTCAGGTGTGGGCCATGATGCTGGGGGGCGGGGCTGGGGTGCCGGGCGCAGGGACCCCCGCTTGCTCACCCAGTCGTGCACACGGCCTGGTTTCTGCGGGCCCTTGAGCACAGAGTGTCTGTGACCCCGTGGGATGGGCCACGATGCTGTCACGGCAGGGTGACGCTGAGGGAGAGGGGCGGCTCGGTCCCAGTTCCGGAACACGAATGGCCCAATGGTGCGGGGGTGCTGCCCTCACCGGTTTTGACCTTGGCTTTCCCACCTGCAAGGTGAGTGTTCAGCAAGGTTTTCTCAGAAGTATCTTGTGGTTTAGGCAGGCTTGCTCTAGAGCTTGTGGACCGCAGGCGGGTGCTTGAAATGTGTCCGCTCACGGAGTGAGATGCCCCCCTGGGGGCTCCAGGGAGACTCCCTCCCAGGTCCCCCCACCCCGGGCCCCCAGGGCCCCTGGGCTGTGCGGAATCGCTCCGCCTCTGCGCCCTCCCCCCTCCTTCCATGGACACTGGCCCTTCCCTGTGGGGTCCACCCTAAATCCAGGCTGATTTGAGCTCAAGATCCTTGGCTAATTACTTCTGCAAAGACCCTGTTTTCAAACAAGGTCCGTTCTGAGGTTCCTGGCAGACACCGTTCAGCCCAAGACAGTAAGTAGCCTGTGACCCTAAAGAAGCAGTAGAGGTCACTTCAGGAGGCGGGCATAGAGGTGGTGACTCTGGAAGATTCTGCCTTAGCCCGTGGAACTGGGGAGATGGGGGGCAGCCTGTCATCCGGGCGTGGGAAGACAGAGGCGGACCACCCTCAGCAGGGAACGGGCAGGGAGAAACCCTGCAGAGGGAGCGACCACAGGGCCGGTCAGGACGGAGGAGCCGGGTCTGGGCACACGACGGAGCTGGCACGTGATACAGTCTGCAGCCGGTCCGTATCCCGATGCGGACGAGCTCCGCGGAATCGGGCGGAAGTGAGGAGGGCGTCCCCCGCTTCGGAGGAGGAGGACTGTGCTGGCCCCAGATCCGGGACCGTCTGTGGCGAGAGCCTTCCCCGTTACCCGATCTCTGAAGTCAGTGTCTCGGGTGTTCGTGGACGGACGCCCCTTCCAACCTCTCCAGCCGTGATGTCCGAACGCCCCTGCCTCTCTTCCCGCACAGATGTTTTCAGGGGGCCCGGCCTCGTTCCCCCCATAGCAGAACGCGACACCTGCCCCCAGGAGAAGAACCTTTCGACCATTCGACTCTGAAGACGGGTCCCTCTGGGAGGGAAAGGGGTCCCGCAGAGGCTCCCAGAACAGCAGGGCTGAAGGCGCCCGCCCGCGGGCCTCAACCACAGGCCTCGCTGGACGCACGTAGAACAGATGCGGGTGTCTCTGAACTCAAAACCCACCAGCCCCGTCTCGAAATTGGTACCGTGTCAGTAAACCAGAAAGTCACATCGCCCGGCGGGGGCCGGTCTGGGTCTCCTCCAGCCGCCCCCGCAGGGACAAGGCCGAGAAGCTGTTGCCACCTCGCCAAGTGCACATGCCCACTGTCAACCTCCGACGGTGACACGAGGACACGGAGTCTGCGGGAGACTTGCCCAGGCGTCTCTCTCCGTTCTCCCTCCGGCGCTCTGGCCGCCGGCGCCTCTCCTAATGGGAGGACTTTCCTTTATCGCCAACGGCTGACAAGGTTGAGCTCGACACGATTTCAACGTCCCGGTGAAGTCCCGGAAGATGAGCTAAGATCTACTCGGGCAGCAGCAGAGAGGGGGGCTCGGGGGGGCAGCTGGGGCGCGGGGTCCTGCTTGCGAGCACGGCCCTGAAGCCACCTCCCCGCTCACAAGCCCCTGTGGACGCTCCGGCCTGGGTCACCTGCAGAGAGGAGTCACAGCACATTTACATTTTCTCTGCTTCCTGCGTGGCCTCCAACCCCCTCGGACCCAAGTCTGCTCTTCCGGGCCTTTCCTGTGCAGACGCCCTGAAACGTCTGAATGGACAAACCCGGGACGACCCAACACTTGGAAGAAGGGAGCGAGGGGATACCGCTGGGGGCAGGGGTCTGACGGATGCCAGAGCATGGTCACGGCCACACAAACTATTTGGGCCTCCCGGTCACTCAATAAGACTGCGCCCTAAGCCATGCATTCCACTTCTTTCCAGAAGAGCCGCCCCTCTTGTTTTGCTTGCGGAGATGAAAACCTGCCTGATGGGAGTTCCGTGTCCTCGGCTGTGGGACGGGCTCAGGGATGTGGACAGACGGCCAGGGAGGAGCCCTGTGCCCCCTTCTGTCCCCGTGCCCGGCCTGGAGTGTTCCAGAAGCAGCGCCCTCCACTCTGCCTGCCGTCACCGGATGTCACCTGCCCTACACCCACTTTGTCCCTAGGAGAGTATGTTACCACTGTCTTCTCTGTCTTAATGCCATGCGGGCCGGGGAGGAGAGGAGTGGGGGGCTGGGTGCAGCCTTCATCAGGCCCGTCCAAATGTCCCCCCTGGTCTCAGCTGTGCACCAGGACGCCCGGGGGACCGTGTTAGTGTTGTGACTCAGGCTGGAGAAACATCCTCCTGTCCCAGGGAGACGTAGGGGTGAGCAGGCAGCACACCTCGGCCACAGAGAGGCTGGGGCGGCCCCCGCACGGCGCACCCTGGCCCTGGGGCTCCTCTTGGGAGCTGAGGTCCATGCAGGCTCTGTGGCAAAGGGGTGACAGAAGTGCCCTCCGACCACTGCCAGGATTAGGGTCAGTTCCACCTCAGCTACGGGTGCCTGGGAACGCGGGCACTCCTCTGGGCCTCGGTTTCCTCATTTCAAGCGGAGGATACGGACGTGAGTTGACACGCTCGAAGAAGTTTCTGCTGCGTCCTGCTCGTGGTATTTCCTGAACAAATGCTTGTGGAATGAATGAATGAGCTAAGAACGGCGGCCGTGGAGTGAGACCCGAGCGCACGCAGAGCGCCCGTGGGGTTTTCGTAGCCGGTCTAAACGGATTAGGTTCAGAACCGGCAAGGGCAGCGCAGGAGACGCCCCAGGGCTGTGCTTGACCCGGAAAATCAGCAGCCTGGTAGAGATGAGCCTCGTTGGAGCTTAATGGGCCCTCGGGGAGGCTCGGGGTGCGGTGCAGAGAAGGGGCCAGCCCCACCGTGACTGCCAGGGGGCCATCAGGAAGAACCCTACCAACCAGCACCTGCTGGGCCTGCACACGTCACCCCTTCCCCACGGCCCTGGGAGGGGAGCCACAGCCTCCCGGCTTGCAGACGAGGAGCTGAGGCCCAGACGGGAAAAGGGCCCGTCCCTGAGGGCAGAGGACAGCCCCGGACGTGGACTCCGGCCTCCGACTCACGGCCAAGCTCTGGTCCCCCAGCCAGGGCTCCCTCCTCCCCTCTGGGGAACGGGACGGCCGATCACGTTCAGAATGGACTTCCAGACCTGTGGCCCCAGGGCCCACTCGGGGCGCTCCATGCCAGGACCTTGGGCGTGACGGGGACGCTCGATCCCAGGAGGCAGCTTATCTTCAGCCCGAGACCCCTGAGCCCACGGAGGGATGCTGGGCTGCTCGGTCTGGCCGGCGGCCTGCAGGGAAACAGCCCTCCAGGTTCCATGTCTCCGAGTACATCCTATGCCTGCAGCCCCCATCAACCAATCACCACTACTGACTTAGCTGAGCCTCCAGCCCCCGATGGGGCCCCCTGAGTATTCCGTGGGGAAGGAGGCTGGGCCCCCGCTCCGACGTGCACACCCCACCTTGGGGTAGACTTCCCGGCTCTGCGGTCCCCAGACCTGGCCCGAGACAGCTCTCACCCCGCCATGAAGGGCACCTGAACACGGTCCCTGGAGCCGGTGAGGGCTCAAACGGCAGTGACCATCACAATTGGCCCGTGCCTGGCGGCCTACTTGAGGCCTGCCTTGCCCCCCCAACTCCGTTAAAGGGCCGGACGCTGGGTCTGCACCCCCGGGGGCCCCCGGCACCTGGTGGACACTCAGTGCTCTTTGCAAAAACGCTGCTTCGGTGAAGCAGCGACGTTCTGGGGTAAGCCTAAAACTTTGTCCGTCTGTCTTTGTCTTAGATCTCCTTCAAAAGTATCCGGGATACCAGACAACTGAAATCATATAAAGGTACGTGTTGAGGACACCAGAAAGCACCCAATATGTATCCTGCAGGCGGGAAACAGAGCAGCGATTCGAGCCATGGGCCGGTTAGCCACAGAGCACATGGAGGTCTGGGCTCCCAGACACTCACTGCCCCCGAGCCCACGCAGCTCCCCACGCAGCCCTGAGCCCGGCTCCTCGGCCGGACGAGTGAATGGGTCCCGCAGGGCTGAGGGTCCTGGCAGAGGCCCGGCCACCAGAGAGTTTCTGGCCCGAAGAGGGCTGGGAGTGTGGGTGAGGCGAGGCTGCCCAGGCTGGCTGTGCCGTGCTGTAAGTCGCCTACAGGAGCCTGGACGGAATGTGTTTCCCGTGCCGAGGGGACTCCCGACGGGCCTTCCTTCTGAGGTTAAAAGCAGGAGGAGAACTGCTTTCTTGGGGGCTTGAGAGAGGAGGAGAAAGTGCACCGTGGGGTGAGCCTTGGCTACAGTTGGGCCCCCTTGGCGGCTGTCAGCCCCAGCGGCAGCCTTCTGGAACGGTGGGAGAGCCCTAGCGGCTCGAAGCCCGAGGGGCCCGGGTTCAGGGCCGGTGACCTAGCCTACCTCTGTGTGCAAGCCCCGGGCCACGTGGTTTCCAGAGCTGGCACGTGGCTCCTCACAGCGGCCAGGGTCACCAGGAGCATCATCCACGTTGTTGCCGTGGCGGGGAAGGTGGTTGGCGAAGGCTGTTGCAGCCAGATCTGAGCCAGCTGCCCCCTCCCCTGCCACCGAGGGGCCCTCGCAGAGTCCAGGCCGGCGGGGACAGAGGACGAAGCCCATAGGAGGCTGTCTTCCGGGGACAGAGTGAGGCTGGCTCCTGGTGGGTGACCTCAGAGGAGGGGACGGGGTAGAAGCGGGGCTCCCAAACCCGCCGAGAATGAAGGGAGGGTCATAGCACCACTGACACTTCGTGCATCCGACGGCGGTTCTGAGCGTCCACACTGGCCGGGGTAGCCCCAACGCTGGGGCCAGGGCAGAAAGTAGAGTGAGTGCGAGGCGGCGGGAACCCCGGGGTCTGCGGCTCCGGGCAGCGGCAAGGTGGGTGGGGGGACCGGACGGGCACAGCCTCGGTGGCCTCTCCACCCCAGGGCACAGCAGGACGAGGGGCTGCCCGGACCTCCTCCTGGGCCAGGGGGCAGAGGCTGGGACCGGCCTCCCCGGGAGCAAAGCAAGGACAGCGCCGGCAAGGTCAGCAGGCGGGGACGCAGTTCCCACGTGGACGCGACCGGACGTCAGACGACCCGCCTTCGCTCATCCCTTTGTCCTCACACCTTCCTGGAGGAAAATGACCAGCGCCCGACAGACCCTCTCCTGCAGCAGACCCGGAACCTCTCCTGTAGCAGACGTGTTGTCCAGCGAGAAACCTGCTAAGTTAGTTCAGGGAGAATCCCCCACCCTGCTCAGCTAGCAAATGCCTCACCCCTCCATCCCCCCCCCCACCCTCCCACCCCCGCCCCTTGTGACGTCTGATGGTCTGGCCTGATCCTGCCTGAGATCCCGTCAGGCCAGTTAGCTGGGACTACCCCCCTCTGGTGTTTTCTCTAGCAGTTACTGCCTCAACCCCCAGACCTGCTCCTTGGCTATAAATCCGGATCCACCTGCCCCTGCTTGCTCTGTCCTGAGCACTCTTTCCCCTCCTGCAATATTCCTGAATAAAACCTGTTTTATTGTGCAGCTCTGGGTTCTACTTAAAGCCCCTCTTGGGGACGGTACACAGGCTCTCACATCCGCAATGTGGTGCCGTGATCAGTGTTAGCTGCTGTCCCGACGGCCACTGGGTGACCCAGGCGCTCGTGCCCTGGCCTGTGGCCCTTGCTGCAGACTGTGAGAGGCCCGGGGACAGCGGCTGCCAGACCGGGGAAACATCTCAAAGTGGGGTGAGTGGTGTCCCCCAAAGATATGTTTAAACCCCAGCCCCCTTACCTGGAGATGTGGCCTTATTTGGAAGCAGGGTCTTGGCAGACATCATCAAGGTCATTAAGGTGAGGTCATTCTGGAGTAGGGGGCCCTGAAGCCACCGCAAATGTCCTTACAAGGGGACAGAGAGGAGGTCTGAAGACAGACCCACACAGAAGAAGCCACGAAGATGAGTCAGAGACCCCAGTGAGGCGTCCACAAGCCAGGACGCCGGAGTGGCTGGGAGGGCAGGTGACAGATTCTCCCTCGGAGTCTCCAGAGGAACCGGCCCAGCCGACGCCTCCACTGCAGACTTCTGGGCTCCTGAACAGTGACAGCACAAACTTCTGTAGTTCGAAGCCCCCCAGTGTGTGGTAATTTGTCAGGAAGCCCCTGAACACCGACACCCATGTGGGGAAATAGTGGCTGAGGGCGCCGCTGGAGAGATCAACAGTTTAAGACCCTTGCTCCTGCGGAGAGAACGCCAACAATTCATTCAATTCAGTATTTGGTAAAATCTTTCCAATTTGCCCCAAATCCTTGCAGCACAAAAAGCTTTAAAAAGTGTACAATTACTGAAAAATTCTACCTCATTTGTCTCTCAGTTAACTGCATAAAATGTATGTCAACATTTTATCACCGTGGGACCTTGGTAGTAAGCCTGAACTCATGAAAATTAGGAGACACAAATCTCCTGAAAAGATGTCAGCGTCTACTTTAAAACCTAAGCTGTAATTCATATAAAACTGTGGCCAAAAATCATAACATCGCACGTAGATACAAAAGGTGGGTTTGTGTACACTGGGAAGCATGACTTTTCATTTAGGTCCATTGGTTTTTCTTCTAATTTTTGTTAATGTTTTTTTTTTTTATTTTTGAGAGAGACAGAGACAGAGCGTGAGCAGGGGAGGGGCAGAGAGAGAGGGAGGCACAGGATCCGAAGCAGGCTCCAGGCTCCGAGCTGCCGGCACAGAGCCGATGCGGGGCCCAAACCCACAAACCGTGAGATTATGACCTGAGCTAAAGTCGGACGCCCAACCGACTGATCCACCCAGGTGCCCCCATTGGTTTTGCTTCTAAATTCATTTTGCTTACCGTAAACTCTAGGCTCCAGCATGCGTGCAGGGCAAGTGGGGCAGGAACCGTGCCTGGCGGCTGGGCTGGCAGAGGACAGCCCTACAGATGATCTAAGGAGCACCATCAGATCCTACTGACAGCAAACCTCATGTGTGCATTCCAACACAGGATTCCAGTTTTTTTAAAAAATGGAATTCCTAGAAGCAAAGAAAAGCCTTGAGAAATTCATCCTTTCCTTTTTTTTTAAATTTTTTTTTAACGTTTATTTATTTTTGAGACAGAGAGAGACAGAGCATGAACGGGGGAGGGGCAGAGAGAGAGGGAGACACAGAATCGGAAGCAGGCTCCAGGCTCTGAGCCGTCAGAGCCATGGGGGTCGAACTCACGGACCGCGAGATCGTGACCTGAGCTGAAGTCGAGCTGAAGTTCCATATTTTCATCATTTTTAGCCTCCCTTCACTCTCAGCGCTGCTTTCGCGTGATGGCCCCTGGAGGCCCAGCAGCCACAGCTCCACTGAAAGTTGGGGTGATGGTGGTGGTCTGGGCGAGCCGGTGTGCGTCGCCGTGGCGGGGTGTCTCTCTCAGGGACAGCGGCCCGCATTTACGGGAAGCAAGCTAGGAATGAAATCAGGATGACCGCGGGGCACGTGGTGGGTTGGAGGAAGGTGCCCGAGGAAGACTTCAGGCGGGTGCAGGTCCCAGCAGTCCCCTCAGGGCATTGGCTCCTTTGGAACGGTCAGCACAGTCAGGCAGGGTGACAAGTTGTCACAGAGGAAGGCAGCCCGGTGGGTAGCAAGGACGCAAGGCGGTGACGCCTGGGACCTCGTCTGCAAGCTGTACAAGACGTTTCCTCATTATCGAAACCCAGTGCCTCGAGGAATTCGTAAAGAAGGTGGGTCACAGATGAAGAGATACACTGTCAAGAATCTGAGATGCCGAAGGTCACCGTTCATCTTGGCCCCGGCAAGTCCCTCTGTGGCCTGGGAGGCCTCGTGGTTGATGGGGCCCTTCCTGCCCTCACCCTCCGCAGACTGAAAGCAGATGTCAGCGCTGAACTGCGCAGCGACTCGGGCGTCCAGATCCGGCAAATGGGAATGCGTTAAGACGGTTTTAGTTAAATTCCCACGTTTCATCGGAGTGGTGGGTGGAGCGTGTGAGCCCAGCCCCCCCACGCCTCTCCCCTTCTGACAAACCTCGTAAGCGTCGGGGAAAAGCGGGAACGCTTCGACAGGGCTCCCTTTTCCCATGAGGAGTCGCAGGCTCTGCTGGCTTATGTTTATTCTAGATGAATAGAGCAACTGTTGTAAAATGTAGGCTAAGGAAATAAGCTGGCGAGGTTTAGTAAGAGGGAACACATTAGCCAGAGTCAAGCATTGTGTGTTCCAGCTACTTTGTTCTAATCACCGTGCTTCCGTGTTGCTAGTAAAGGAATTGCCTAGATCAACAGCGTCCTAAATTAACCGAACATGACAGCTGGACTCCCTTCCCTCTGCTCTCTGAGACCAGCGTGGGCTCCGGGTGGGGGTGCTGGGGGGAGCAGGGGTCGGGGTTCCCGGGGGGGAATCTTGAAACTCCCTCTGAGGCCGTGTGGCCCAGGGTGACGAGCCATTTTCCTGGGTCTCCGTCTCCTTCCGCAGTCACACCAACGTCAAAGGGACGCTTTCCATAGAGCATGAGGACAGTCCCCAATACCTGGTGATGGGCCAACTAGCACAGCTCCTGTGCGCCCCCAGAAAGTATGCATGGAGCGGGTGTAAGGCCTACCCCGTGGAAGTGGACACCCCACTTGGAAAGGCTCACACGGCCTAGAGAAAGGTGATACGGGAAGGCCAGGACCGGCTCTGGGGGCCAGATTCTCGCGGAAGCTTCCCGGCGGGCCTCCGGGGCCAGAGTCCAGCCCACAGGCCTCCCCAGAGTGACTTCTTTTTCAGAAGAGAAAACCACTGTCACGTTTTTGGACTTTCTACAGCTGCAGACTTTAGGAGAGGCAGATCATGCTGAATCACACCTGCCCGGGTCCAGCCCCGGAGCACCGTGCCGCGGGTCTGACAGCGGGGGGCTGTGGCCCCTGGTCCCGGCCCCGAGTCCCGGACTGTACCTCTCACGCTGCCCCAGCCACCTGGCCCAGGCTTCGCTCGTCTCTGTGGACAGCACGGGGCTTTGGAAGCTCTTTGTGACTCCTTCCTGTCTGGAAAGTGAGGGGACCACAATAGGGTGACCTCTGAAGTGCCCCGGTCAAACTGCGGGGAGGCAGCGTCCTGGGGTGGAAGGTAGTCACGGTGGGGCCACTGTTCCTCTAGCCACCTTTCCTCCGGGGGCGCGACCACACCCCAGCTTTGAGGGGCAGGACCCTGGACTCAGCTGGACCGGCCTGACTTCAGGCGGGCTCGCTGCAGAAAGAGAATGACGGATGAGGCCCGTCCTGGAGAAGGGTAGGTGAGTGCAGAGTGAGCTTCCGGCAACGTGTGTCCACAGGCACGAAGGGGCAGACCCGGCGTCCTCCGGGCTGACGGCAGGACCTGGTTCCACACTGTACCTTTCACATCTTTGCGCCCCCTGGCACCTTATTTAGGAAAACTCCTTACATTATAAACAGAGACTCGTAGAATTTGTTCACCTTGTGGCAGCTGGGGCCAGGCGTTCATGGGCTCACAGGCTATCGGATCCCGAAGGAGAGCTGGGACCCGCCGGGTACCACGTCCCACCCAGGGCGACAGTCCCCTCGTGCTCTCACTGACCCCCCCCATAGCAAGGAGCTCGGCCGCGGCCCGCACTCAACCCTCGGAAACACATCCACGTCGAGAACCACTGAGTCCGCGGCTCGGGCAGCTGACGAGTCCTGTCAACATGCCCGCTCTCCAAGGACAGACCCGTTTCAGGCCGTTCACACGTGGGAATCGTGGGGTGGGATCCTAACAGGCTGTGGTCAAACTACCACAAAAGGTTTATGGCTACCTTTGTGGTTCCTCCCCAGTAAGAACTCTCCACTGCACGAGCTTACTCTGGCCGTTTCTCGTACCTACAGGGCGGAGGGACAGCATTGATTTCTGTAAAAGGCACAAAGCACCAGGAAGCAGCTGGGAAGTCTGCCCAGGCATGTTGACAGCGGGCTCCGTGAATGAAGACAAAGCCGGGTCCTCGCAAAGGGACATTTCCGAGGGCCGCGAGTCAGAGCTAGAATCTGTCCGGGCCCCAGCCCTGGACAGTGACAAGGCTGCTGAACCAGAGCCCCCACACTCCTCATCGCGCGTGCCCATAACCGTGGCCGGTACTAAGTCATCTGTAGGCAGAAACTGAACATAACAGGAGCCTGCTGTTTGGTCGAACCTAGACGTGGTCTTTTCGAGAAGCGTGCCTCCGTTTTCCTATTGTGTACCGGAATGCCAGCAGCACTCTGCTGCATAAATGTTACATAAGGTCTCTCAAAAGAAAGAGAGAGAGAAAGAGAGGGAGAAAGACAGGGAGAAAGAGAGAAAGGAAGAGAGAAGTCAGGCCTGTGAAGAACTATTACCGAGAACAGCAAGAGGTATTATTCACTATTAGCCACTTAATTCGAAGGATTAGGGCCCGCGCATAATTCCGCACAGTCAGTGAACACTGCCTAATTAAAAACTCTTTTATAAACTGCACCATTAACGCCGCTATGGCTACTGATCTGGAGCGTTTCCATTACGGAATGCCATTATCGGCCCTAAGAAGCTTCTCTGGAACATGATCCAGAGTTCATAAACCCAGCAAGGACCCGCGCTCCCAGCTCCAGCCAATTTTCCAAGCGCTGCACAAAATACAATGCGGGGTGTGCTTCTTTACCCCCAGATTGGTTGTTGCTGTTCCGTTGACAGGGATTGAATACACCGCAGAGCGAGCTCACGTGGCAGGGGGCGGGGGGCGGATGTGAGGAACCAGCTTTGGCTGGAGAACGAGACCCCAGAGGCCCGGCCTCCAGCCCCCTTATGTGCAGGGGTGGGGGCCGTGCGCTGCGGAGGGAGCGCACGGGGCCTCTGGAGCACAGCTGTCCCTCACGGTGCCGGGGCAGACCCCACCTTTCAGGAGGGCCCAGGAGCCTCTGCGTTGAGCCGCTGAAGGCCTGGCTCTCCCAGTGGTTCCTCAACCAGGGCTGCCATGAATAACACAGAAGAGAGAGCCAGGCCTCACGTGTTGGGACACACTTCTGTCCCTCCCCAGGGAGGGAGCCCCAGGCGCAGGTAGCAGACAGCCTCGGCATCTCTCAGTCTCTCCTTGCTCCTTTGTGTAGCACCAGCGGCCTGTCTGGAAGCCCAGTCCGGATGCGGCTCGACCAGGTCAGCCCAGCTCTGCTCCTCACCTCCTCCAGCAGAAGCCCACACCCCCCGCAGCTGCTCCTCGCCCCTGTCCGCATTGGTCCTGGGCTGGGTTCCTTTAGAGGGGAGTTTCTGTGCCTGGAGCCCGAGACGTGAGCTTGTACGGACCCCTGGGTCAACCGGGCAGCTTAGTCGAATCAGCCAGTCCGAACAAATACACGAGGGAGTGAGACCCGAGGCCAGCCATCCTCGAATGACCAAGCGGGGATCCAAGGAGGCTGTGCCACCGTAACTTGCCCGCTCAAGGACAAGGAGGGGCCGCCTTCTCCCTGGCACTCTGCCCCAGCCCCGCCTCAGGGAGTGCCCCTCCATTGGTTGAGGCAGCCACTCCTTCTGGCCCCGGCCCCACGGGTAAGTGCAACGCCAGGGCCCTCTCCGCACTAGGCTTGCAACATTATCCGACTGTTCAAATCGCTGCGTTTTCTCAGAGCAGTGTGCTAATGGAATGACATCATCTTGTCTCCAGACCATGCTCTTAATCACAAGTTTCCCGGAATATCTGCAGTTACATAACCATAACCCCCAAATGGCCCTTGGCCTCTTTTATTATTTTAAACACACTCTTCTATTGAAGTTTAACTTCCATATGGAAAAGTACCAAATTGGAAGCCTGTGGCTGGTTGGATTTTTCATCAAGTGGACATACCTCTGTTAGCCACGTCCAGATAAAGAAACAGAGCATGCTTGGGCCCTTCCTGGTCGTCTCTCGTCCCTCCTTCCCCAGAGAAAATGTTCTCCCTACTTTCACACCATCTACAACACCTGCCTGACTTGTACTTTATATGACTGGAAAGGTACAGTGTATTCTTTTGGGTCTGACACCTTTTGCTCACCATCAGGTCTGTAAGATTCGTCCCCGGTATGGAGTGTACCAGCACCTCATTCATTTTTATTGCTGTCCGAAACTTAATCAGATGTCATAATGTATCCATCCTACCATTGGTGGGAGCTTCTTTCCCGTGTGTATGTCTGTATGTCCACGTGCACACATGTGGGAGTTTCTGCTGGGTATCTACCCAAGAGACTAATTTCTGGGATTGAGGATATGAGCATGTCCCCCTGCAGCAGGGACCCCTAATGCTTTGTCAAGTACGTGTGCCAACTTGTGCTCCACATCCCTGCCAACTTCGGTACTCACCATTTTTCGTCTTGTCTCTCCATCACACAGTGCTCTTACTTTGTCTGTCCCGTAGCTGAGGCTGAGCACGTTATCTGTGACTATTTGGGTGCCATTGTTGTGAATAGCCTGTTCAAGCGTCTCGCCCATTTTTCTCTTGGGCATTCTGACTTTTTCTCATTCATATAAAGGAGTACTTCATATGCTCTGGATTTGAGTCATGGGTTATGTGTACTGCAGATATTGTTTCCCACCCTCTGATCTTTAAAACTACAGTTCTATTGTTTTGTTTCTATTTTCTTCAACTTTTACGACCTTTTCTCTTCTCTCTCACCTTTCTTAGTATCGGTTTTCTTTTTAATTTCATTCTTTCTTCTATCAGCTCCTTAGCTGTACATTCTATTTGTTACTCTATTTGAGATACTCTATTTGTTATCTCAGGCTTAGAGTTAAAAAATGTAGCCTTCACTTATAAAATTATAAAATAAATTAATATGTTCAACACAATGCAAAGCCCTGAGAATTCTCAGATCCCATTTATTTCCATAGTTTAATTCTACATCCATTTTAATCTCACAGGAAATGATTATAATTGTTGTAAACATGTGGTACTCACTTAGACTGACCCATGCTTTTACATTTTTATTCCACCCTTCATTTCTGTGCTTTCATCTGGGATCGTTTTCCTCCTACTGGAAGAATTCCTTTTTACAATCCTCTTAGTTCATGTGTTTTGATCACAAGTTCTCCTAGACTTTATTTGAAGTTGTCTCTGTTTTACCTTTATTTTTAGAGGATGTTTTCACTGCGCATAGAAGTCTAGGTTGGCGATTATTTTCTTTTAGAACTTGAAAGACAGCATTCAATTGTCTTCTGACTTCTATTTTCTTTCTGTTGAGAAAGAAGCTGTCAGGTTTATTTCTCTGAAAATAATGTAACTTCCTCACCACCACCAACGGTTTCTTGTTTTTCTCATTTTTAAAAACTGTGATAAAAATACACACAACATAAAATTTACCATCTTAACCATTTTGAAGTGTGTAGTGCAGCAATATGAAACACATTCACGTTGTCCCACAACACTTTCATCTGCAAAACTGAAGCTCCATCCTCATTGAACTCCTTACTCTTTTCCCCCCTGTCCCTGGTGCCCACCATTCCACTTCCCGTCTCTATGAATTTGGCTCCTCTAGAGACCTCACACACATGGATTCATACAACATTTTTCCTTTTGTGTCTGGCTTATTTCACTGAGCATAATGTCCTCATGGTTTAGCCATGTGGTAGCATGTGTCAGAATTTCCTGTCTTCTCAAAGCTGAATAACATTCCATTGTATTTTTTTCCTTCTTTCTTTTAATTTAAATTTTAGATAGTTAACATACTGTGAAATATTGGTTTTAAGAGAGGCATTCAGTGATTCACCACTTACATACAACACCTGGTTTTCAGCCCAACAAGTGCCCCCCTGATGCCCATCACCCATCTAGTTTCCCCCCCACCCACCTCCCCCCACCAATCCTCAATTTTCTCTCTATCATTTAGAGTCTCTCACGGTTTGTTTCCCTCTCTTTTTTTCCCCCATTCCCATATATTCATCTGTTTTGTTTCTTAAATTTCATATATGAGTGAAATATTATGGTATTTTTCTTTCTCTGATTGACTTATTTCACTTAGCATAATACACTCTAGCTCCATCCACGTCTTTGCAAATGGCAAGGTTTCATTCTTTTTGATGGCTGAGTAATATCCCATTGTATATATATGCCACATCTTCTTTATCCATTCATCAGTTGATGAACATTTGGGCTCTCTTCATAGTTTCACTACTGTTGTTAATGCTGCTATAAATATTGGGGTGCATGTACCCCTTCGAAACAGTATTTTTGTATCCTTTGTGTAAATGCCTAGAGGTGCAATTGCTGGAACATAGGGTAGTTCTATTTTTAGTTTCTTGAGGAAACTCCATGCTGTTCTCCAGAGTGGCTGCACCAGTTTGCATTCTCACCAACACTACAAGAGGATTCCGTTTTCTCCACATCCTCACCAACACCCGTTGTTTCCCGTGTTGTTGATTTTAGACATTCTGACAGGTGTGAGGTGGTATCTCATTGTGGTTTTGATTTGTATCTCCCTGACAATGAGCAATGTTGAACATCTTTTCATGTGTCTGTTGGCCATCTGGATGTCATCTTTGGAGAAATGTCTGTTCATGTCTTCTGTCCATTTTAAATTGGATTATTTGATTTTGGGGTATTTAATTGTGTCAGTTCTTTGTATATTTTGGATACTAACCCTTTATCGGATATGCCATTTGCAAATAACTTCTCCCATTCCGTAGGTTGTCTTTTTTAGTTTTGTTAATTGTTTTCTTCACTGTGCAGAAGCTTTTCATCTTGATAAAGTCCCAATGGTTCATAATTTGTATTCATACACTGTATTTTTCTTATCCATTCATCTGTCAATGGATGCCTGGGTTCCATGTTTTAGCTATTGTGAATACTACTGCTAGGAACAATAATACTACAAGTATCTCTTTGTGAACCTTTTTTCAATACTGGGGCATATACCCAGGAGCAGGATTGCTGGGTCATATAGTAAATGTATATGTAATTTTTTAAGGAACTGCTATACTGTTTTCTATAGCTGCTGCACCATTTTACTTTCCTACCAACCATGCACAAGGGTTCCAATTTCTCCATATCCTTGCCCAAAATATTTATTTTCTGTTTTTGTTTTTGGCATTAAAAAAAAAATAATAGCTATCCTCACAGGTGTGAAGTAATCTAAGTTTCTTTTAATATTTTCTTGTGGTCCTTGGTTTTCAATAGTTTCGCTATGTATGCTTAGTTGTGCCTTTCTTTTTATTTAGTCCACTTGGGGTTTGTAACATTACTTGGTTCTGTGACCTGATGCTTTTAGTATTTGGGAAATTCTCAGCCAGTGTGTCTGTAAAAGTGTTCTGCCCCATTCTCCCTCTCCTCTGGGACTCTGGCTGTGTGCATATTAGACTTTTTCGCCACCTCCCATATGTCCTTTTTCTGCATTTCTCATCCTTTTTCCTCTCAGTGCCTTGTTCTGGCTGTTTTCTACGGGCCCATCTTCCAGTTCACTCATTTCTTTCATTGTGTCCAATTCACTGTAAAACCCCTTGAATGATTTCTCAATTTAGTGATTTTATTTTCCAGTTCCAGCACTTCTGTTTTATTCTTTTGCATTAAAAAAAAGAGGAAAGTCTGTGATAGCTCCTATATCTGCATCTTCTCCAGATCTGTTTCTATCAGTTGTTTTTCTTGCTTGGATTGTAGTCATTTAGCATGGTCTCTGGCATGTCTGGTAATTTTTGATTACACGTTTGACATTATGTATGAGCTATTTGAGGCACAGTTTGGGGTTCTGGATTACATTATCATCCTCCAAAGAGACTTTTGTTGGCTTCTGGTGGTTAGTTAATGGGGAGGGAAGTTCGCCTAACCCCACTTGGAGGTGAGCTGAGTGGGTCTCTGGGAAAATGGATCTATCGGCTTTGGTTGAGTGCTGAGGTTTCGGCCACACTCTTCCTCTCTGGGAAACACTTTACTAACTGCTCCCACCCTATGGGATTTCTGGTGCTTCAGCCACTCAGTGGGGCATTCTGCTCAGTTGTCAGTTTTGGGGGCCAGTGTTGGTGAATGCCAAAAGACAGGAAGAAGAGCCAAGTGTTGGGCTTATTTCTGTGGGATTTTCTTCTATCCAAGATCCTGACCTCTCAGTTACGCCGTACCTTGGCATCTCTATGGTATGTTTAAACTGATTTTTAAAATGTGTTTTATCCGGGGGCACCTGGGTGGCTCAGTCGGTTGGGCGACCAATTTCGGCTCAGGTCATGATCTCGAGGTTTGTGAGTTCAGGTCCCATGTTGGGCTCTGTGCTGACAGCTCAGAGCTGGAGCCTGCTTCGCATTCTGGGTCTCCCTCTCTTCCTCATGCTCTGTCTCTCAAAAATAAATAAATGTTAAAAAAATAAAATAAAATAAAATGTGTTTTATCCAGATCTTTATGAATGGTTCTCAGTGGCAGAGGTGAAGATAGTTCACCACTATAGAAAGTGAATGTTTTCCCTTTGACCTTTCAAGGCCTATTCTGGCATAGGTGGGCAATAAAAGTAAACTTTGTTCCTTCTTCCTTTCTTCCCAAGCTAGCGGATTGCCAGACCATGAATGGCAAATATTTGTTGAGCCTATTTTCCAAGGTACAAGAGGTAAAGCAAATGACCCCTTTCTAGCCTTTTCCCATGGAGCTTTCAGAGTAGTAGGAAGAAGGGTGAATGCTTTGTGACAATTTAAGGACAGTTTTAGGTTACATAATTTTGTTCTGTTAAATGGGCAATAAAACCAAGTGATAATCCATTTAAAAAACTAAGCCCAATTCATGGCACGGAGCTGGTGCTCAGTCAGTGTCACTTATTCGTGTTGACTTCCTGGCCCCCCCTCTGAGCTTGGCCCTTCTGTCTGCCATCTTCAGACGCTATTCTGAGAAAGTGGAATTAAGTAAGTCTCAACCCATTCTTCAGACAGTCACAGAGAGTTGAAATATGAGCTGTAGCCAAGAGCAAAGAAGGTCCAGAGTGTACATGCCTCAAAGTTCTCTTCCTTCTCCATTTTGAAAAGTCATAAGAAACCACGTTTGTCAAAAGCCCAGAAGAGTTACGCTGGACCCAGACTTTCTTTCTCTGCTTTCCTCCTCGACTTGAAATATAATAATGAATACACAAAATGAAATATGTCAAGAATGCTTTTTTCACAGATAAATTGCAAAAAAAACCCATATATATATATATATATATATATATATATATATAGAAGGAAAGTCTACAGATTGAAAAGACTTAAAAAGCATCAAGTAATCACACTGTGTTAACCTTATCTGGATTCTGATTCAAACAATATATAAAAAGAATAAATTGACATTTATGAGGCAATTGAAAATTTGAACACTGACTTGATATGTGATAGTAAGAAATTTTTTAACCTAACCACAAAACCATTATCAAGCCTGAAGATGAGTTCTTATCTTTTAGAAATATATGCAGAGACATTTACAAAAGATATAATGTCTTGGATTTGCTCCTAAATAATAAGGAGGAAGGAGGAAGCAGGAGGAGGTTTAGATTAAAAAAAAAAAAAAAAAAAAAGATTGGCCATGGCCGACACTTGAAGCTGGGTGTTGGGTATGTGAGGGTGCGTTATAGTATTCTTTGTGGCTTTTGTATATATTTGAAATGTTATACAACAAAAAGCTAAAAATATGCCAAGAATAAACAAGTCTATCTGTGATATCTGTCTTTGGATCGCGACCACTTTGCCTTATCTCTTGTGTTTTCATTCTTTGAATTTCCCAAGTAAACAATTAACTTCTGCACTAACTCCCTGTGGAGAGCACTAAGTTTGCTGACGTTGACTCAGATAATCCAAGTCCTTGTTTCATTTCCCTCTTTTCCCATTAAGAGAAGGAGTCTTTCCTCCCAACAGGCTCCCCGCACCTCAGAAGTCAAGGAAGACACAGCCACGCGTCACCTGTTTCCCAAAGACGCAGGATTTCGTGGAGTCCCCAGACAATCGCTAAGCACCCAACCATTAGGGATGTTAAGCCGAGCTCTGGAGCTGGCAGAGCAGC
Source organism: Panthera onca (assembly GCF_046562875.1). Taxonomy (NCBI): domain Eukaryota; kingdom Metazoa; phylum Chordata; class Mammalia; order Carnivora; family Felidae; genus Panthera; species Panthera onca. The sequence continues at coordinate 1,924,942 of NC_138346.1, read as the reverse complement.
CCTGGCTTCTGGGAGGAGTGGGGGACAAAATAAATTCTACGTCTGGAGTTCCAATTTCTGCTGTAAAGGTGTTCTCATAGGGAAAAACCCTAACCCTAACCTGCCCTCCCTCACTTACTGGAGACAGCACAGCTGGGGGCTGCTCAGTAGGGGGAGCACAGAGCTGAAGGCCAAGTTCGGAGGCTCACTTAGCCAGCAGCCTGTGGAACGCACTTAATCTGCCTAACCATCAATGTCCTCCTTTGGAAAGTGAAGCTAACATTCTTCCCCTGCCTTCCTCCTTAGAGCAAGCTAAGGTCAGAGGTGAGAAATCCCAGGAACAAATATAGAGACCTTCAGAGCAAAGCATCATACAGAGGGGAGGGACGGTTGCGGGGAGTCTAGAAGCTCTGAGTAGGTACGAGTTGTGCGTGAGAAACACGGGCTTGCTTAGATGGAAGAACTCAACTGCGATCTAAGAAGCTTTTGGCATCAGAGTCTTTCCAAGGTGGGACTTGGGGAGAGCATACCCTTCACCCAACAGAGTAAGCCAAGCTTGGGCACTCCCACCTCAATCTCCGCCACCCTCTGAGACAGGAGTCCCACAAGCAGGGCTCGTTTTGCTGACACCCCCACCCCCACCCCGCATCGTTCTCTAGTCCGGTGATGACATCTCAATCCCGGTGGGCTGACACATGACCCAGCCCACACATGGAGCCAACTGTCACCAGACTCAGCAACAAGGAGACTGGATAGAAACGCAGTCCTCGGGCTACCCTGGCAGGCACGTCATTTCCGCCCGAACGCAAGAGCCTCTTCACGGTGCGCCCGTTGGGTGCGCAGCTGACTCAGAAGCCAGTGAGGCACTGTCGTGCTTTAGGCAGCAAAATCCCCCCGTCTATTTCCATCCCAGGCCCCTGCCTGTGGAAACGACCCACAAGAAGGAAGCGAGGCACCTGCATCTGACTCAACCTTTAAATCTCCCCGAGGAAGAACTCCCATAAAAGCCTCGGGAACTGGGGATACTGGTCTACCAGGGGGCTTTCTGTCTGCAGTCGTCATCACTGAGATGAGAAGCAGAGGCACAAAGAGAAAAAAGGAACGGGGAGCAGACATCGCCCCAGGCAGTTCCTGCCTCAGAAGGGCAGCCTGTGGGGGATCTGCAGGGGGTGCGGGAGACCCCCAGCCGCAGCCACGCTCTGTGGCTCTGTGCGTGAGCCACCTCCCCGGCCAGGCCAGTCTCCTCATGCCTACTAGCCCCACGCCAGCGCCATTCTCTGTTCCGCCTCGTGGCTGGGAGGGACGTGGGCAGCAGGTGCATGGAGGTGCGTCCTGGGAGTGGGAAGCTGGCAGGAGAAAGGGTTGGACGTGGAAGCAACTCGGGGCTTCTGGGGCTTCTTTTGCTCTCGGGCAAGAGGATAATCGTAAATTTTCAAGTTATCGGGGAGTAAATCCCATTCTTCCTGTGAGATGGCTGGGGGTGGGGGTGCCGTCCGGCTGGGGGGTGGGGCCGGCCCCTTCGTCTGCCCCAGATGAACGCCTGAGGACAAGCAGATGCTGGCTGTGGGGCTGGGACAGGGAGAGAGCCCCCCCCCCCCATGCCTGGGGGGAGGGGGCTCCTTGGAGAACCCGGCTGGAAGAACGCGATTCTGCAGCACGCGTGATGACTGTGTCACCACCAGATGCAGAGGAAAAGCTTGCTCAAAAAGAACGCGCGTGTGAATATATATAGCAGGGAGCCAGCGCCCAACAGGATGAAGGCAGCGCTCAGAAGGCATCTGCCCTGCGCTCTCAGCTCGATTCAAGGAACTCTGGTGACAGGTGAGGAGAGACGACAGAGTGACAGCCAGGGACGAGCAGACTGTCTGAGGAGCCGGCGAGGGGGGCGGACGTGCTGCCCTAGAGCTGAGGCACAGAGCCCGGGGCACGGGGGCGCCAAGCCCAGGCCGCCTCGAGATGCCCCAGGGCGGGGAAGACGACCGGATGAGGGCGGGACGCCGGCCGAAAGGACGGCCACTCTCGTGGGCACACGGGATGGGACGGGCCCCGGACAGTCACCTGCCCGCTCTGAGCAGGAGCGGAGCCTCGGCCCGGCCGTCAGGAGAGGTCCTGCCCAGTCCTGGGGACAAACAGGAAATGACCCCGACACCCGCATGCACATTGTGCCCTCGTTTCCGGAAGCTTAAAACAAGGAACGGGCCCCAGAGCCACTGGCGCCTGCCCGGTGAGCGGATCCTCTGGCCTGTCTTCTCCCCAGGATGGTGTCCAGTCCCTTCCCGCCCCCATGACTTGCTCTCATCGTTACAAACAAAGAACTGTATAGCTCTAAGGCCGGGCTCCAGCTGATGCAAAACGCGACAGACGACCCCTGGATACGCCCCGACCCTGGCGCACACCTGCGCGTGGGCCCGCTGTGCCCGCAGGACGCCTGCTTCTGCACTCTGCCGCCCAGGGAGCTCCCTCTCATCCTCTGCCGTCTCCTCCAAGGACACCTCCTCCGCGAAGCCCTGCCCGATGCCCCCGGGCCCTTCCCCACCTGCGCTGCGCTCCGCGATCGCACACGCGGCACCCAGCACGCGCACTGCCCTCCGCTGGCTGCCGCGGTGGCCCCGGGGAGGAGCCGGGCCGGGTCTCAGCCGCAGCTGCACCTTCGTCGCAATTCTTAGCACGATCGGGAGGCACCCGTGTGACGACCTCCCAGACTCCAGCTGGCGGGCCGGCACCTGGTCCCCGGAGTCTCCCCCCTGGATGCCAGTGCTCTCCCACAAGACTCTGCGCCATCCCCCTCCGGCAGCCGCGGTGCAGCCACATCTGAAGCGGCGAAGGGGACCTACGGCGTGCGGCGTGCCGGCGGGGAAAGGGGACAGATGGCCTTGTCGTCCGCGGGGAAGGAACGCAAGTTAAAGACGCTGAGGGCAGAAAACCCTGAACTGTGGCCACCCTTCCCCAGGGAGGGACGCTTGTCAGCGCCCATGACAAGGGCTGGTCAAGGAGGCAGCACCGGTCAGCCGAGCCTTCGGGAGTGCGGTCCAGATTCGGAGCGTACGAAATACCTTGAGGCTTGGGAGGCGAGGGCGATTCGTGCAGGCGACAGGTGTGTCCCAGCGAAGGCCGGATGGCTCGGAGGGGCAGCCTGCCCGCACGCACCCTTGTGCCCGCCCCGTCCCCAGAAGCCGCGTTGCAGGGGCCCACGCGAGCGAGAACACCGTCCAAGGACGTGGCTGGGACATGGTGATGCTGCGGGGTGTCCACGTGGGGGCCTGCTGCCTACTCTGAGCCTCAGTTTCCCTCCCTGCAAAACACAAGGACTTCCAGAACCTCCACGATTCGACTCTCATTTCTGCTCAGCCCTTCATCTGCTTCAGGTGAAGGCACCGGGGCCCCGCGGCTCACCGGGCCTTGCGGGAGGCGGGGGCGGGGCCGGGCAGGGCATCGGCCCGAAGCGCAGAAGAGACAGAGCTTCGTGAGGGGTGACAGGAGGAGGTGAGGGTGCCGTGCAGGTCTCGCCGGGGCCCGCGCACCTGCCGGTGCCCCGTCCGACTGTGGCTGAGACCGAGGAGGGGCTGGGGAGGCCGCGAGGGCCTGGGCCGGGAGCGCGTGCCTCCTCCCCGGACGGTGCCGGTGTCTGTACCCACACACTCCCGCGGAGGGACGCCCCTAGCAGCCGGGTCACTCACACAGCTGCCGCGTGACCGCTGACCGGCATGAGGTCAATGACAGCCTGTGTAGGACAGAAGCCAGGCCAACACAGCTGAGGTCTCTGGGTGGGGCCCAAGGGGCGTCGTGGAGCTTTGCCCTCATCACTGCGGTCTGCAAGTTGCCCAGGGACTCTGACCGGTGGCAAAGACGACTCTGGGATGCGCCTCCTGAGGTCTGTTTGCCTGTTACACCTGCTTCCCGGGAGCACGGGGCCCAGGGCCCAGGACGCACGCTGGCCTGCAGGCAGGGCTGAGCCGGGGGACCCGGCCAGCGCTGCAACAGCAGATGGTCGGGGACTGTCCCTCCTCCTCCGTCAGCCGCTCTGTCTGCACAGACCTCAGGCCAGCAGGCCCTCGGGGCCCGTCTCGCCAGCAGAGAGAGGGAAGGAGGGAAGCCGCGGCACATTTCTCCGTTTCACCCTGGAAAGGACTCTGGAACGCACGGGGACTTTGTGCTACGTACGTCCGGGCCAGCCTGTCCCTGCCTCTGGGCCCTCCTCGCCAGGCCCGGCGCCCAGGCCTTGGGGAGACCCTGCCGGTCTCTCTGAGCCCCGCCACGTCTCACCACTGCCCTCCTGGCGCCTCCGAGGGTCTGACCACAGGGGTGTGCCGCTTTGAACGCCAGAGCCCGAGAAGCAGATGAAGGGGCCACCGCGTCCCAGGCCTGGCGGCTCAGAGCCACCAGACGCGGCTCCAAATCCCTCCAGGGCTCAATAAACGCTCTGCACATCTTCAGACACACTGCCTGGGGGGGATGTGGGCCTCCCACACCCAGCCCTGCGCTTATCTCCGAGAAAGGGTTCTTTACTTCGGTAGAAATGGTACGTGCCCTGAGTGAGAAGAACATAAAGCAGCCCAACAAGTGGAAAGTAGGAATCCTCAACCGCCTGGACACGACTGACCTGGCTGGGCTTGCCTGGGTGCACCACCCACACGGGTCCGCCGTGGGCCAGGGAGGGGCCCGTGGCGGGCACAGCGGGGCAGCACTTGAGACCCCCTTCTTTCCCAAACACGCTCGAGGCAGATGCCTCGTCAGGGTGGCCGGGAAGGGCTGCTGGTCTGCGAAATTCAAGCTTCCGGTTTCACATAAACCGGGACATGGTGCGCACGTCATTCTGAAATCAGTGTTTTTCCAACAACAGTGGTTTCAGAAATAGGGCGGCACTTACAAATTGCACGTACGTATCGCCTTTAATTATGGTCGTTCCGATGTGTTTGTCACAGCCTGCACAGCCGAGCCCCGGGAATGGCCACTCCTGCTTTCTGTTGGTTTCCTTTTTTCTTCTTCACTTTGCTTTAGAAACGAGATCCTGAGTGTCGTCCTGCAGCCTCCCTTTGACCGTGTGGAATCATCGCCTTTACACCAATATCCCGCGAGTCGGAGACAATATCCCGCATTAGGATACCTGTTCCCAGACTGTCTTCTAGAGAATTCTAATTTAAGACTCCTGCGAGCCATGCAAGAACATTCTCCAACACAGAGATTTTTCAGTCTTTACAGTATTCCTGCATCCAGACATTTATTATAGTGTTAACATCTACGGTTCTCTCCTACAACAATTAATCATCGGCTGTTTCCACTTCTTTCGTGTGTGTCTGTGCTCCCTGTGCCTATGCTCGTTAACCACTTCTCTTACTGGGAAAGCTTTCATGAGAGCCTGAGCCGGGGAGGGGCAGAGAGAGGGAGACACAGAATCCGAAGCAGGCTCCAGGCTCCGAGCTGTCAGCACAGAGCCCGACTCGAGGCTCGAACCCACGGATCGTGAGATCATGACCTGAGCCGAAGTCGGCTGCTCAACCAGCTGAGCCACCCAGGCACCCCTGTTGCCTGATTTTCTTATAAATATGCTCACCTACTGGGCTTTGTCTGTCGGTGTGCAGAAAAGAGTCCCCCGGATTCTTAGTTTGCCTTTGACCTCATGAGAGGTACGCCTCCTGTTTTATACTTTATGTAGGTCCAGCTGTCATACTTTCCATTAGGATTTCTAGAGCTGGGGACATACAAAACCAGACCCTTTCAGCATCGTTTGGTTCTAGAACATTTGCATTTAGGGTTTTGCTGTTAATTCCCTGGTGGATACAGATGTATATGTTTCTGAAGACGGACTCAAACTGTCTTCTGTTTCCATGTTCCAAGCGATTTGCCCCAAAACATGTTAATGAAACATAAACCTGATCCTTCTCACTTGGTCTGAAAAGCCACCTCCCCACTCAGAGCCGGTCCATCTGTCTGCCCGGCCCTGCACACCCACACCTGGTTTCAATGCCCGGTGCTTTAAGGACAGCTTACTGCCTGACAGGTCTCCTCTGACGTGGTTCTCCTCTAGAATTGTTCCGGTTGGTTTGAGGCCTATGAGTTTTCTTCCCCTTTCTCCCTTTTGGGGAGCAATCTGTGAACTTACAAAGACATGATTTTACTTGGTCATCGGAAAAATAAATAAATACAGAAATAAATGACCGGGAACAGAGTGTCTTCTGATCTGCCCTCTGCCCACCCCCCACCAGGCCTGAGGGTGTCCATGAACCCCAGGAGATGAGCCCTGGGGACGGACGCTCTGTTACCCACCCATAAGCAGAAACATTTGAAACTGAAGCATTTATCGGCGACTCTTCTTTTCAGACTTTGCTATGAGGCATCTCCTACCTAAGACACACCTGTCCTTGATCCCAGGTCTGTGGTCTTGGGTCTGGGCAGGGTCTCCCGATGTGCCCCCCCCCCCGCCCCGGCTCCTTCCCTCTCCCTAGGCTCCAGCTGCCAGCCCTTGAACGTATCGTTTCTTGCATTTGCCACCCATGGAGGCAGCATTGAGCCAGGACTGTGGCCCGTTCCTCCTTCCCAGAGGATGGCCCTACCTTCTCTCTGCCCTCCCTGCCATTCCCTGACCTGCCGTTGGGTGGAAGGTTGACTTGGGGAAGGTGGCACTCTGCGTGTTGGGGTCTCACATTTGGTGTTTGGAGCAGTTAATCTATTGCTGTGCAACTAATCACCCGACACTTTGTGTTCACACGACAGTATATTGTCATCTCTCACAGCGATGTGGGCTGCTGGGCTCAAGTGGGAAGTCGTCGCTGGGCAACCCTCAGGAGGTTGCAGGTGGATGGCGGCAGAGTAACCTGCAGGTGCTACTGAGCTAGATGTCCGAGATGACCGCTTCATCACACGGTGGTCCCCTCGGCGGGATGCTGGAGCAAGAACAATGGGGGTGGGGGTGGGGATGGGGGGCCTCTGGGTTCTCTCTCGTACCCAAAGAGTGCCTGGAGGCTGCAAGGTTCAAGTAGGGGCTGCATGGTGCCTGTGGTGCCCACGACCCCTGTGTCATGGCCTTGGAGGCACTGACCAAAGTCCCAATATAAAGCTTGGCACTGAAGGAGGAGGACTTCTCTGATGGGAAAACAGACCTGGACAAAGCAGGTGGCAGCAGTAGCCTTGGATTTCTGACACCGCTCTGGGAGGAACGGGGAAGGCATTGTGGAAAATTACTAGATATCAGTCTCCTCACCAGCCTTAGTGAGTGGGAGAATATTAAAATTATATATTATGTTTCTTGTACATGAGTGTCAGGAGCAACGAATACCTGTAACCATTTTAAGTTCCTATAAGCCACAGAAACATCATTGAGGATGGATGGATAATGGATGGATGGATGGATGGATGGATGGATGGATGGATGGATTGGTGGATGGATGAGTGGATGAGTGGATGAGTGGATGGATGGATGGATGGATGGACAGTTGGATAAATGGATGGATGGATGGACAGAAAGACGGACGGACAGACAGATGGATGGAAGGATGGATGGATGGATGGATTGGTGGATGGATGAGTGGATGAGTGGATGAGTGGATGAGTGGATGGATGGATGGATGGACAGTTGGATAAATGGATGGATGGATGGATGGATGGACGGACGGATGGAGAGTTGGATAAATGGATGGATGGATGGATGGATGGATGGATGGATGGATGGATTGGTGGATGGGTGAGTGGATGAGTGGATGAGTGGATGGATGGATGGATGGACAGTTGGATAAATGGATGGATGGGTGGATGGATGGATGGACAGACAGACAGACGGATGGATGGATGGATGGAGAGTTGGATAAATGGATGGATGGGTGGATGGATGGATGGACAGACAGACAGACGGATGGATGGATGGATGGAGAGTTGGATAAATGGATGGATGGATGGATGGATGGATGGATGGATGGATGGATTGGTGGATGGGTGAGTGGATGAGTGGATGAGTGGATGGATGGATGGATGGACAGTTGGATAAATGGATGGATGGGTGGATGAATGGATGGACGGATGGATGGAAAAATGACATCTAAGAACATGACCTCACTTCTGAGTATGAGTTTTCTCATCTTAAAAATGAGAATGTGGAGGCACCTGGGTGGCTAAGTAGGTTAAGTGTCTGACTCTTGATTTTGGCTCAGGTCATGATCCCAGGGTCCTGAGATCCAAACCTGAATTGGGCTCCACCCTGAGCGTGGAGCCTGCTTAAGTTCTCTCCCTCCCTCTCTCTCTCTGCCCGTCCCTCGCTCCTACTCTCTCTCTCTCTCTCTCTCTCTCTCTCTCTCAAATAAACAAAAAATCTTTTAAAAATGAGAATGTGATCTGCTCACTGTCTTATGGCAAAGTCACACTGAAAATGCACATGTCCTGATGCTTGGAACAAAACAGTGTCAATAAATCTTCACTTCTCCGCTTTGCTCCTCCATGACTCTTTTGGTCACATAGAATCGATGGCCTCCTGCTCCACAACATGTGCTCTCGGATCAACCCGATAACTTCTTGCACTCTGAAGACCAGTATTTGCAGGGCTAGTCTGTGTCTTCAGTTTCCGGGGGCAGAACCTTCTTTCCTGACCCACAGGTCTGTGCATGGGGCCGTGTGAGTCCAGTGAAACCCAGTGAACTGGAGATCGGTCAAGTGCAAGTTTGGTTATTTTGTCCTGCAGCTTGTCCTGTAGGCTGGATATTTGTCTGAATGCTTTGGCCCTGGAAAGTAAGGTGATCTAACTTGGGCAGAGTCCCTGCTCGCTGCCTGTGGGAGATCGACACAAACACACGGTTCCAGGAGACTTTTCCCTCATTGAGTATCATGTTGCCTTGCATCAGGGTTCCTGGTGATTATGCAAAACAGGTGAAGGGAGCAAACATGTTTTAAACACAAATAGAGACCAAATGAACGTAAGGGCCCTAATAGGATTGTAGCTCATCTGGTGTTAGCCAAGGCCGTTTGAGAAGCTACCAAGCCATGGAAGCTTCCGAAGCCTCCTTAACTCTTCCTCGTGCTCTAGAGCAGAGCGTGTCAGGATGCAGCTTGCTCTCGAGTCCCTGGGGCTTGTTAACAGGGGGACTCTGACTCAGGATGTCGGGTGGGGCCTGAGAGTCTATGTGCATTTCTCACAAGCTCCCAGGTAAAACTGACGGTGGTGTTCCTGGGCTACACAGCAGGGTCTACAGGGGCCACGCCCAGGATCTCCATCACCCACATGGGTGGCAGGGCTGTGAGAAGGACCCTCGGACGATTGTTGGTCCTGATCGAATTGGCTCTTGCTCTGTTCTCCCCCTCACTCCCTGCCCCTCCCCTCCGCTCCTGAGTCTGCTCCCTCTTTCTCTTCCCTCGTCCGGTTACGGCGCTCTACTCGGAGCTCGCTGAGACACAGTGTCACTGAAGCACGTCCACCACTGCCCGGAGGACGACCCCAGGGCCACGCCACTACTCGAAGCCCACGGAGCACCGAGTCAGAAGGGAGCCTGGCCGTGGTCCAGCCCTGAGTGTGTGCAAGTGTGGACCACTGTCAGGCCCGCGTGGCGTGGTCTTGGAGCTTGTGCACGCACAGCTGAGCTGGGAAGTTCTGTCTTCTCTCTCAGAGTAGGCGCGACTCTTGCGGAAGAGAATCCAGCCCCGGACAGTGGTTAAAGCTGTCAAAACACACTTTATTCGGGACTATTGCAACCGGGGAAAAGAGACCTCAGGATAGGGCTGGGCTCAACTCCAAATACAGCAAAGACCAGCAGGAATTTATAGCCAAGGAGCAGGGCAGGGTCCACAGATGGAAAATTACTAATCCTGGCTCAACCGACCTAACAGGATTCTTGCTGAAGGCAAGCCAGGGAGATCAGACATCACCTGGCATGGGGCAGGGGGACGGGGACCTAATCTGAAATCTGAAGGCAGGGGCTTGGGGAAGCTGACTTAGAAGGGTTCTTGCTAAAACTGGATTCACAAGGAAGGACACAGTTGGTCCCAGAAGGTTTGGGAGCCTGAATGAAGCTTAGTTGACCACCCAAGGCGGCCAAACTCACGAACAAAGAAGAGAGCCCGAGGAGGCTGGACACAAATGCATGCGGTAGTCGATAATTTTGAAGTCAGCAGTGGTTGGATTTCACCCCCTTCAGATGTTAAAGGGGCAATTGCAGGCCTACTGTGCGCCCCTCCCAGACACACCGCGCTCAGTGTTATGTGGGACAAAGACCCCCCGCTGGCCCACAGTGACCCTTCCGTCTTGTCGGTAGAGACAGGAGGTTCTCAGAGAGAGCAGACCTTCTCTCCCTTCTTTCTCTCCAGTCCCAGAAGCCCAGCTCAGTTCAGAAGGAACAAACACACAGCCGGAGCCCCAGCGACCCGCCTGAGCCGGGCAGTGAGGCCCCCATGCTGCCCTCGTCCCCCTCTGTCTGTGCCAGTGGTCCCCAGTCTCCTCCCACCCTGCGGGGAGCACCCAGCCTCCGCGGGCCCCTTGCACCCGTCTGTGGCCTCTGCACAGAGACACAGCTCGGCCCTCGGAGCAGACGCAGAGGCTGCAGAGACGAGTCGTGTGGATCTGGGCAGAGGCTCCGTGCTAAGGAGAATTGGCATCCGTAGGTGCTTTGAAGTGGAATCAAGGAATTTCTGATGTGAGGAAAAAGCCGAGTGCTGTAGAATTTGGAAGAGGAAAGACTTTTCTCAGATCTGCTGGCAGCGACAGCCTAATCCGGTCAGAAATGAACTATAAATGGCTTCTCTCTTTTAGACAGAAGGGGGTTTCCACTTCGCCATGGCGGTCCGCGATCCCCACCCCGCGCTGCAAGGGAGTTCAATCACTGCTGTTAAAACGGTGTAGACCTGACTTCTGCCCCAATGCCACCCTGCAGCGAGAAGGTGGCCCAGCTCGTGTGGGGGGGCAAGGGCCCTGGCACCACCCGGGGAAGCCACCCGGTCGGTCCCCTGTCTGTCCCGATAGACATTCAAAGTGCTTGAGTCCCCGCCTCCCACAGTGAAGTGACTGGGCTGGAAAGTGCCAGCTGTGACTCTCGGTGGCCAAGGAGTGAGTGGCTGGGCCTCGCTGAGCCCGGCCTTTGCGTAAAACGAAGAGGCCGGAGCGGATGATGGCAGGAGCCCCGTTAGCGCGAACACCTTAAACCACGGGGCAGACTTTTTTCCTAATGCCTTTCTAATCCGTTGTACTGACTATGCTGACTTTAATATGAGGGTTTTTTTTAAATTTTTTAAAGTTTTATTTATATTGAGAGAGAGAGAGTGAGAGAGAGCAGTGCAGGTGGGAGGGAGGCAGAGAGAGAGGATCCTCAGCAGGCTCAGCATTGCCAGCGTGGTGCCCGACGCGGGGCTCGAACTCAGACACCGTGAGATCGTGGCCTGAGCCGAAGCTGGACGCTTGACCAGCTGAGCCACCCAGGCGCCCCGATACAGGTTTCGACGCTGCGCCGTCCTCGTGACGTGACACACACAGGAACTCGTGAGGTCGTTTGCTCTGACCCTAAACTGTCCTCCGTTAGAAGGCACGTGGGCCCTGTGTTTGCTGAGTTCAGCTTCTCTGCACTCTTTTTACGACTATGATTAATCACAGAAGCAGCTTCCAGATGTTCCTGCTTCAAAGAGCCTTGCTCCTTTCTGGGACCGCTGTGTCTTCCTCGTGGAACTTCAGGAAACCAGGCAAGTGGGTGTGTGTCCACTGTGTGCCAGAAAGGAGGGAGCGGGCTCCGGGTGGGGGTCTGAAGGACCCTCCCTGGGTGACGCGCCTGAGTTGAGAGCATCCAGACCCTTGCTTCTGTCTTGCTTCTCAGCAAGTGCCGTGGGCGGCTCCCGCAGTCTTGACCAGACCCCAGACCCGGGCTCAAACAACAGATATTCATTTCTCAGAGTCCTGAGGCCGGAGTCCAAGATGCGGGTCCTGGGGAGACTCTCGTCCTGGCCCACAGACGGTCTTCTCACTGTGGGTGCTCGTGGCCTTTCTGGGGGGCTCGGAGGCAGAGAGAGGGGGAGGCAGACAGAGACAGAGGGAGAGATCCCTCTCTTCCTCTTCTTACCAGGACACCCATCCCACCGGGGGGCGGGGGGTGGGGGGCGCATAACCCTAATCACCTCCCGAGGGCCCTGCCTCCTGGAACCATCACTTGGGGGCTGGGTCTCCAACATATGAATTTTCGGGGAGACACTAATATTCGGTCGGTAACAGTGATGTTAATAGAAACAGATACTACAGAATGGCAACGCGTCTGCTCTCGTATCCTCCGCTCCCTCACCTCGAGTAATCACAAACATTCCCATAGGTCACTTCCAGAAATTCAACTCAAAGCAGAGACCAATTCCATCCCAAACACACACACACACAAGCACACTCTCGGCTGTAGAGATTCCAAGATTCGGATTGTGATGCTCGGTTTGACCCCCTCACGTACGACCTTTAGCAGCCCCGACAGCCACACCTGAGAGGGGGCAGGAGTGGGAACGTTCACCGACCGAGAGTCTATCGTAGATCCTCCTTCCAATGGCACAGAGACACCCACAGCCACCTCTGTTCTCCACCTTGACCTCACCCCTTGCTTGTCCAAACCTGGCGTCCCCTCCTTCCCTGCAAACACGTCATTTCCCACTCCACCCCTCCCTCACAGATGCTGTCACCGTGCAGGACTCATGCGGGTCCGCGACACCCCTCCCGCCCTCCCCCCCGTTCCGCTTTACCTCCTCCGTCCAGCGCCCCCACTGCCCCCACGCCCCCGCGGTGGTCTTCTCTGACCAACGTTTGAAAGACCCACCTCCCCTCCGTCACCCCCGTGCCACCCAGACTGCCTCCTCCTCGGCACGGCCCTCAGCTGTTCACTTGCTTGTGACCGAGTCACTGGGATCCAGGCTCCGTCAGAGCAGGGTGCGGTCCGCTCCGTTCCCGGGGCTCACCAGCTCCTAGGACGGTGTCACGCATGTGGTAGGTGCTCAACACATTTTAAATTAGTTCATTTACTCCCCGCTCTCTGAGCCACTGACAGGTCCCTTGGCAGGATAACTCCCAACCCCCAGGAAGGCCCCTCGTTGAGGACCACGTGTCTCCCTCCGTGGCGTCGCAGCCCTGGGGTCTGGTGGGGGCTCTGAGGTAGACTGCAGACGTGACGTTGGAGGTCCGGCTGTCCCCCCGGAGGCCCCCGCCAACTAGGTGGAGACCGAGGGCAGGCCCGTGTGTGAGGACAGCGCGGGGCTCCTTGTGGACACCAACCGTCTCCAGGAGGTTCTGGCAGAGCTGAGCCGCAACCAGGGCTGGGACGACGGGAGGACCTTGTCCTCGGGCACCTTCGCCGGCCAGGTCTGTGTCACCGGTCCTACGGGTAAGCAGGGCGGTTTCCTTCCAATCAGGGGAAGAAGGGGACAGCAGGGGAGGTCGGAGGGCCGCGCCCAGGCCCCACTGCCATCGGGTCCCGTCCAGAGTCCCCGTGGGCAGAAGGTGTCCTTCCTTCAAATGGGCCTCCTGAGGCCCAGAGCGTTTTAACATGGACCCGAAGGGCCTTCTGATCCGGCCGAGGGCCCCTCCTCTCACAGGCAGGCGGCGTCCCTCTTGCAGGTTCACACGCAAACTTCAGCGGGGGCCTCGCACCTCGCTGAGCTCCCCGTCTGCAGGCAGCAGGCCGCCGGCCGGTGCGCCCTCGCCCCGGCCCCGCACCCCGACGTGTGCCGCCACGTTCTGGGCCGCGGTGGCCACTGAGGGGCCGCGGGGGCCGCGCAGGCCTGTCCCCCACCCGGAAGGGACGCGTGCCTCCCGCCTGCCATCGAGACGGTCCCGCGTGGGAACGTTTTCCAGAAAGCCGAGATTACAGCCTCGCTGGTTATGTTCTCCGCATGGCATCTCCGGGGAGCCGTCACGGTAAATACGTCCACACACGGCGCAGCCTCCCAGACCTTCCAAGTCGTGGCTGCTGCAGGGGCTCGGGCCATTTTAGGGGCGGGACGGACCCTGAAGTCCAGGTCCCCATCGGTGAGGGCCGTCCGCACGTCAGCCCCCGCGGCAGAAGGACAACGTTCGGCAAACTGGCGTGGAAGTTCTCAAAACAAAACTTCTTAGTTAATGCAGCCTGTCACCACGACAACCAAACAGCACAGAAACAAACCGTTAGCGCACGGATTTATTTCTGTGGAAGGTTTAGCTAATGCCATTCCAGAGGTGTATTATTTTCCACTTTCAGTTCTAATAAAAAAAAAAAAACTAATTTAAAATCCAGTATGAGAGCACAGTCTGGCACAAACATCCACACACAAAAGAAAAGCCCCAGGTGCATGCAGGCCCACACGTGCGCGTGCGGGCCCAGCGACCGGCCCCGCACGGTCATCCGCGGAGGGCACCAGGCCCGCGCGTGGCGGGCAGAACGCGTTTCCAGGCCCCGCGGCAGAGGCCGCACAGGCGCACGAGGCGCACAGCGGTGCCCTGCACTTGGCCGTGCTCCTGGACAAGGCGGCAGAGGGATCAGCCCTAACCGAGTCTTGGCTGTGAGTCAGGTCCTGGTCCAGGGACGCCAGCCCAGTGGCAGGGACCCTTCTGGCCCCGTCCTGGGAAACACGTGGCCGTGCGGGATCTCCCCAGGTCTCCCCCGGGAAGCAAGGAGGGGCGTCAGGGAGCAGCATCCCCGGCCCCCACCCCCCGCCTGCGTTCGGCATTCGGAGATTTCTCCCGGGGCCCGGAGCAGGCGGGCAGAGGCCATCTTGTCCCCACACTGCCACCGCCATGGCCCTCCGTCAACTCTGCCAGGCTCCTCCCCCAGGGACACCTTCTCCCGCTGCCTCGGCCCCCTCGTCCCTCTTCCTCCGCTCAGTTTGGGTGTCACCGTCCTGCGCGTTGCTTGTCTAGGTCGGGGCCCGTGCTGGGACCCGGAGCGCGGTGGGAGCTCCGGGACTGCAGCTCTGTGTCTCCAGCGCAGAGCAGCGGGGCCCAGACCCAGGGTGCGCTGCCTCAGAGATCAGACCACCAGAGGGGAGAGTCTGACATGCCTCCCGGGTACCCAGGAGGGGGCTGGCGAAGACGCCAGCAAAGCGAATGAACCCAAGGTGATGGCAACCCGGCAAATCACCCCGGGTGCCATGAAGGCTCGACAGCCTGCAGATTTCACCGGGACCAGAGGGTGGGGGTCCGGCTGTGTCACCTTGGAGTGTCCCCGCGAAGGGACAAAGGTGCTGATGCAGGCGGGCCTTGGAGGCACCAGGATGGCTTTTGCCACAGCCAAGGACGGGACCACCGGGACCCAGGGCAGCGGGAGTCAGGAGCATCGTGAGGTTGGTGATGAGGTCCGTGCCCCACCCGCGTCTGACTCGGGCCTTGACTGTGAACAGAACACGAACAATAGTGCATTGTGTTCCGGAGGAAGAAGACAAACGTGTCAATGTTTTTACGAGCCTGCGTCTAACCGAGGGCCCGTGAAGCAGGAGTGATTACAACGGGATGTCACGGGAGCCTTCTTCAGGCACTCGCACACACGTCCGCCAGCTTTTGCGGGGCAGGGGCTCTTCGCCCCAAGGAAAGAGAGACAGGGAGTGCGGTACTCGGTCACCGGTCCGCTGGCAGGCGGGCTGCGGTGTGGGTCCTTCCCTTCAGCGCTGGAGCCCGAGCTCTGGCCTGGAGGGGTGGGCATGGGGAGGAGACAGTGCCCAGCACCCCAGCCCTCGCCCGGACAGCCTCGGGCAGATCCGGGGCTCTGGAGGCCGCCTGACGTGTCAGGGCCTGGGCTGACACAGGTGATGCTCAGACAGCAGGTTCTCAACTGGCCGGAACAGATGGACCAGCCCCTCTCTCTCCTCCCCCCACCAAGCCCAAGGTCCAGGAACGTGCTGCCCATTCCTCCAGTGCCTCTGGATCTGAGGCCTCACGGGGCCAGGAGAGTGCGGGGTAAGGCTGCCTGTCCCCAGATCCACCCCCTCACCAGCAAGGGGGGCTGGCATGGCCCCTGGACGCAAGACCAGCCGGGTCTGGTTTCCATCATCCCTCCTTCTTCCTCTGAGCTGACCTGTGGGCCACCCAAGGGCACGGCTGGGCCAGGAAAGCCTCAGGACTCAGCCAGTCTGGGTGAGGGTGGGAGACGGATGCAGGAGCCCCGAGCACCCACCCACACCACTGTCTGAACAGGAAGAAGCCATAAGCAGAGGCAGGTGAGACCCTGGTACCCCCAAGGCTGGGCTGCCTTGGAGAGTAGGACCAACAGAAGAATCTGGAACAGAGCTCCCCTCCTGGGCAAGCAAGGGCCCCACCCAAGGTGAAAATCTGGGATCCAGAGCTGACAGTGGAAGGCAGCAGATTTACAGCAAAGAGGTGGAAAGTCCACACCCAGATGGGGGTGGTTCGGGGAGGGAAGCATCATGCAGGTCCCGAGGCTGGGAGAGGACGAGAGACAAGCCCTGAGCGGGGAGAAGAAAGAGATTCAGGGAGAGCCTGAGGCTAACAAGGCCAGAGGGAGCGCCAGGACAGCGAGCCCCTGGCACAGGGAAGGTGAAGTCAAAGAGATTAAAGGGATAATCAAGGAGGGATGGTCCTTAAGAAGCTAGAGGAGGGTACTCAGGGTGCAGGGGAAGGGGTTGCCCTTTACCCTAAGTGGAGAAGGAGATAAACACAAGATGATGTACAGATGTGGGAAAGGCTCTCCCTGGGGCTGCAGGAAGGTGGGGAGGGATCTTAAGGAAGAGGTTCTGTGGCTCAGAGAAGTGTAGAGCCTGGGCATCTGCCGAGAGTGACAGAAGGTGCGATGTGAGGACCGTGAGCAGAGAGGAAAAGCCTACAGTCACCGTTGAGGGATGTGCAAGCCCCGGACAGGGAGTCCTGTGCACCTGGGGTGGCAGCTGTGATGGGAGCCCCTCATTAGGGATCCCAAAGGATTGTATTTGCATTGTCCCCCGCAGCCTGAAGGTATGAGTGGAGAAGGGACTATTGCCTATGGGTAGATGAGGGGACCGTTGGGCATGGGTGGGGGAGGGTGGGGAGCGCTGGGTCCAGCCTTCACTGGTAATCCGTCAAGCACCAGCACAGGAACCCTGGGGAAGGGACATACTAGAGATGTTGGTGGATAAAGAGGAGCACTGTGGGTAAGAACCTGGATAAAGCCAGTAGTGAAGGTTGGAGGTCACAAGAGATCTTGAGAAATTGATGGGTAAGACCATGTAAGTTATTCTATGACTTACGCCGTTCTTCGAGGAGAAACACCCACCAACCAGGTGTTCCCGGGAGGCGGCCTCACCCCTACATGCCCTATGAGGCTTTGTTCTGTCAAAGAGTGAGTGATTATTCATAAACCATAGAGTCATTTTCAACGTATGAAAGAAAGGAATTAGTACAAACTAGACCAGTTGTGGTCCAGAGCGATTATCCAAGGATAATCCCGTGCCACGTTCTCAGGACTGGCTACGACATGCAGACTGCTGGATTTTTTCCAGTTCAACGTTCATATCACTGGTAGGAATAACACAAAATAAAGCCAACAATGACCGAGGCCGCACACAGTTAGAGTGGTTATGGAGGAAAACATTGAATGGAAAGTTATTGCTGACATCGGAGACGATGAATTTAACCAGCAAAGAAGAGCGTTGATGGAAGGAAGCAATAGAAAAGAAAGTATCAGAATGCAAACATACTTGCTAAGATTTTAAGGATTGAGACGGACAAAATAAAAAAGTTTTAACGGAATCGACATCTGTGCAAATTATCCAAGAAATTGGGCTTTGCAGACATGTTGGCCACAGAAGGAAAGTCATTAGAGCAGAAGATACAGTGGTTGGATCCAGGCAAGGGTAAAAAGCGCAAGCAACAAAAACCACCGCAGAAATGGCTGAGTCGGATCATTACTGGGAAATAAACATGGAAACAATTTGGTGAATTGCACTGTGTAGAAAATTGACCCAGGGACTAAACCAGCTTCGCGGAATTAGCCTCCAAAAACACTTCCTCGATAAATGTCAACAGCTCTTGGCATAATTCCGATTAATACGATGGTTCATGACACTTGGAGTAAAAACTCTTTCAGGGTGAACATGTCTACTGGGCCAAAATGGTGAGGCCCAAACGGTTGACCTCCAGAGGGACCTTCACCGGTGTGGCGGGCCAGGCCATCCCATCCCCGTGACCAGGGCCAGTCCATGTGCACATGGGAATCTAGCACAGCCTAGCATAGCCCTTTGCAGAGACGTACTATTCGGGCTGTGCAAGAAAGAAAGCTCTCTTTCTTTCTTCTAGATCACAAGCCATGAGAATCCAGACTTAGGGCTTCAAGAGGCCACCTTGGCAGCCAGGTAGAGACACCCGTTTGAAGAACAAAGTCAATCCGAGTTGAGAAAGAGAGAAGGCAAGAAGTCAGGAGAGGCGGGAAATATACAAAGAACTGACTGCTTCCCCTGACGCCTGGCTCCAGCATTCCTGAAGCCATCAGTCTCTGCATTTACCAGGTAGGTGAGCCACTACTTTAGGTCGGGTCCCCCATCAGCTGCGACCCGATGAGCCTTCATAGGACAAGAATTGACCTCTCGGTCAGGTCACAAAGCAGGTGTCAGAAGTATAGGAAGGACTGAGCGGGCCAGAAGGTTTGAGGTTGTGGTCTAGACCACAGAGACTAAAATTTCAGAGCTAGAGCCATTCTGGGTGATAACCAAGATACTGCTCATGTTCACGGGCATGTCTGGTTAAGTGATGGTGACAGTCAGTGACTTCTAGAAGGTTCAGGTTTCTGAAGCTAAGAGGGAGGATATGTGACCCAATTAGGCTTCCAAATCACGCGGAAAGGTGTCTTTGTATTTGTGCGGGGAGATGACAAGCCTCCAAAGTTCCCAAGGAATGGGGGCGGGGTTGGCCAGAAGGTCTGTAGATGACCACTAGGAAGGGTAAAGGGTGGCCCACTCAGGTGTCATGAGCCTCAAAGCCAAGGAAGTCCCCTGCGTGGGGACTGTGTGTCAGAGTTTTACAAAAATCAGATTTGCCTACTCACGCAAGTTGAACTGTACCCCACCTCCAAGTTCATACTTGCAAGTCTTAGCTCCCAGCACCTCAGAATGTGACAGCCACTGCCTGGCATCTTGGGTTCCCAGGGTGGCCTGAGGTGATGGGGATGACCCCGTGGCACCCGTCGGGATGAGGGGGCCGGGAAAGGGGACTGACAGCCTGCTGGGTGGGGGGCTGGGGAACGAGACCGGATGGGGGGAGGAGAGGAACAAGGGAGCCCTGGACCCTCAGTCCGTTGGCCACGAACCCTCTCCCGTGCACCCTCGGGGGGTTCCCATCCCCCCTCCTGGTGACACGCCACGTGCCGCCCGTGCCCCAGAACAAGCGGACACCCCCACCTCACGCACCCTCAAGCTCAGAATAAAACCCAGACCTCCCCCTGCGCTTCGGTCTGGGAAACCCCAGCCGGCCCCTGGCCTCCCCTTCGGTCGCTGCCCACTCGGCCTCGCCCGCCCAGCTCCTTCCTTCCAAGAGCTGGTGGAGGGGAGGTCTGGCTCCCAGCTCCTACGGGTCCCTGCAGCTCCGGACAAAGCACCCAGGGCTCTCAAATGGCATTTTCATCTGTGAAACAGAGAGCCGGGGACGCCCTGAGGTCGGCCCGGAACGTGCCCACCGCCCGGGGGGCACCGCCCCGCCCTGTGGGTGCGCTTGTCCGCCACCAGCGTGGATCCTGCCTGCAGAGGTTCAGGGGTTTGCTGCCGGGCACGGCCAGGCTGCAGGATCTGGGCACCGGCGAGGCCCGGCCCGGGGGAGCCGAGAGGGGTTCAGTTCTCTCCTTCCCCCACGAGGTTCCCGCCTCGGGGGCTCTCAGGCTCCCACCAGGCTCCCTGTCCTCCGTCTGCACCCCCTCCGGGAAGCCTGGGTCCCTTGTCCCCGGAAAGCCAGACCAGCAGGCAGAGAGTAAGTTCTGTGGACAACCCACGCTCAGGGACACTTGTGCGCTGCGTTTTATTTTGGAACCTGAGCGTACTTCATTTCCGGCAGGACTGCCCAGATAGATAATTCATCACCCAAGACAACTCTCATTTTCATTTAGCCAGAAATAAAAGGTGTCCCCACGTCGCTGGCTGTAAAATGGGACTGATGTCGCGCGGGGTGAAAGGAGAGGAGGGAGTCGGCGCTCTTCGGCGCTTCTGGGACGGACAGGCTTGCTGGTGACCTTGTCCCGCCTTAAAAACTCTCCCTCTTCCTGCCAGAGAAAGCCCAGGGATGAGAAATGTGTTCCACTAGGAAAAAGTGGTGTGGATTACGTTGTTTTTACCGAGAGCCTGAAACCCGAGCTGGTCAGCTGGCCTCCCCTCCCGGAGTCCCCGAGTCCCCGAGTCCCCGGGCCACAGGCGTTGCTGCCAGACTTCTGGCTGCTTCTGAACACAGATTTTCATCTGTCTGCTGGCACAGGGCGGCCTGTCCCCACCTGAGGAACACGTGCTATCGCTGCAGCGGCTGCCTGGGCAAGGAGGCCCCCGCCCGCCAGTCCGCTCACAGGTGAACCGGGGACGCCCAGGGTGGGGAGCGGATTCGTCCGGAACCAGCAATGCTCCAAGGACACCTCAGTATTGCCGGCCCCCAGGATGTCCTGCCAGCCACAGGCGACGTCAGTGTGTTCACTGGACGCCAGGCTGGACAGGTGGACCCAGGCCTGTAACAGCGCCATTCTGGGGAAGGCACAGTGAGAGGTGGCTCCAGGTCAGGGCCCGGAGGTCACACGAGGGTCGGGCCCAGGGGCTGCCATCTGGAACACGTGGCTTCCAAGAGCACCCTGGGTCGCTGTCCCTGCCAGCAGGAAGGGAGGGAGGAAGGGCACAGGCAGTGGGGTCCTCCTGGGCCAGCTCTGGAGGACTCCCAAACTGCTTTCACACATTCCATTGGCCAGAACTCAGGGCATGGCAGGCCCTAACTGCACAGGATGCTGGGAAGTGTAGTCCCTTAGCACATAGGCTGCTGGGAAGTGTAGTCCCTAACACCATGGGCTGCTGGGAAGCGTAGTCCCTGGCAGCATGGGGTAAGGGAAGTGTGGTCCAGCTCCGAGCGGGGGCTGTGGGGCTGCCATCGCCACTTTGCCAAAGAGGAGCGCCTGGCTTGGGATAGGGGAGGAGGCCAAATAAGGACCAGATGAGAGCGGCCAGGACACTCATCCTGAAAAAGGGAACTCGAGTGCACGTGCATCGTCAGGTATTTGAAAGTCTGAAGCAACTTGACTCTGCAAGTCCAAAGGGAAAGGGAGAAAACGGGTAGAATGCGCAGAGCGCTATTTTGAGGTTCCCTAAGAAACGACAGCCAAGAAGCAGGTTCTCCCAGAGTGCAGCAGGGTCTCGTGGTGTGGACGGAGCCTACGGGCCACCAAGCACCCAGGCCCACGACCCAGCACATCCCTCCTTCCTTTTCTTAATCCACACTGTTTTGTCCTTCTCCGAGAATCGCTGTTCCTAGATCTCTGGCAAAAGAGGCCGCAGGCCCGGAGCCGCCAGCCCGGGGCCTGAGACCCGCGACTGTGTCTCAGCTCAGTGAGTACCTTGAACAGAACGGACTAGCTGGGGAGGGGGCGCTCATTGAGGGCCAGCCCCCTGTCTTTGGAACAAACCAGAAGGAGCACAAAGCTGTATCTGCAAGTCACTGTAAGCTTAGAAAAAAAGCACCGCTTATATTGTTACAGGCAAACTTCTCCCCACGATATTCACGGGTGTGAACCAGGAAGGCGGGCCACGCCTGAGTGACAGAGGCGGCTGAGCCCCCAGGCAGCCGCAGCCACGCTCAGGCCGAGGGGCCGGACAGAGGCGGCCTCTCTCAGGGGCACAGAGTCCCGCCCTCTCAGCAAAGATGACAATCCCCGCAAGGCTTTGGGGTTGCCGCTGAGTGGCCAGTGCTCTGCAGCTTTCGGGCTGGACCGGGCATCTGCGGAGCTGGCCGGCCGGGGCCACCGCACGGCAGAGGCGGGCGGCCCACAAAGCGGCTCCAGGGAACCAGCACCCCACTCCAGACGAGCTCAGCCTCGAGGGTCCACGCTGCCCTGGCAGCCCCGCCCTCCCTGGGCCCACTTCCCTTAATGTCACAAGGGAGTGGCTTCGATGCCTGTCCCCACCACGCGGGGCCACCTGAGGGTCAAACGCGAGGCAGGATGAGATCTCTGTGGTTACCGCAGGATTAAACACGTCCCCGATTCGGGGTCACCGTCGGCTCCAGCCGGGCAAGCCTGCCTGGTGCTCACTGCAAAGGGGCCATCGTAATTCCAGGGCGTTTACTCCGTGGGTATGTTTATCTTTAAAACCAACTCTAAAATTTCCTAATTCTACAGAAAGTCACAGAAGCGCCCTCCCCAAACCCCAGACGAGTCCCCGAGACCGGCTGCCTGCAGATGGGTCGCAGAACCAGGCCGGCCCGGACGCAGACCCCCTCCCGCAGCGAGGCCCCGCCCGTCCTCCTGGGCACGGACGCCATCCACCTGGCAGGGACCTCGGCTGCCCGCTCGACCCGATTCGCGGTCAGGAGCACACCTGATAGGTAGCCAGGCTGCTGAGGCCGCAGGATGGGTCTCTGCATCCGAGACCCCCCCCCCCGCCCCCCGGCGCCCCGGCGCCCCCCTCCTGTGTCTGCCAGCCACGGCTGCTCCAGCAGAATTGCTGGCCTGGTTCGTTTTATCTCTCCCCGTGCAGAACACACATTCCTGAGTGTGCGCTTTAATCCAGAGGCTCCGAAGGGCAACAGGGCTGTTTATCCAGACCTCGGTCTCCTTAAGCCATTGTTTGGTGTAGCCTGGTTTTCCAAACCATTTCCTATTTTCCTGCTGATACCAGGAAAACGTAAGATTTCCCCGAGGGCTGTGAGCGCTTGGCATGGCAGACAGCTGGCCTAAAGCTGGGGAAGGCCATCAGGGGATCAATGGCCCACAGGAAAAGGACGATTAGACTCCTCGGTTCGGCTGCTCTTCCTGATAATGGACCCCCTCCCGCCGTCCATCCTCCAGTGACAGATTCCTCCTGGAGGGTCAGGAACCAACACCCGCCCTCTAGGGCTGGGAGCGCCGAGGGGAGGGTCACACCCTGCCCCTCCTGGCCGGACCCCCACCCCCACCCCCTTCCAGCCCTGCGGAGCAGCCCCCGGGGCCCTGGAGGGCTCCTCACGGGGGACTGAGCACGTGGCTCCCCTGGTGGCCTCATTAAATGCAGATGGCAGGTGCTGACGTGGCAGAACCAGCGGGCAGGCGCCACAGTTCGCCAGCTGCTGCTGCGCGCAGGTCACGTCCCGGGCGGCGCTCACCAGCACTGCAGGTGCCCTCATCGAAAACACGAACACCTCTAGGCGTGAAGCTCTTGCACATACACATCCGCCTTCATCATCCCGCGAGGGAGGCAGAAATGCTTCCTTGTCGCAACTGAGGGAATAAGCACGGAAGTCAGCGGCTGAAAGTCAAACCCAGGTCATTGATTCATTCGACAAACATCTCGAGCACCTACTACCTGCCCGGCACTGGGATGCGCGCCGTGGGCCAAGTCAGGCCCCGCCCGGTTCATGGCTTAGCGGGGAGCCAGACGTGCTCACCTGCGCACCGGCTAAAGGGCAGCGAGAGCAGCGAGCACCAGGAAGGGGCCGGACAGAGCATCTGGGGCGGGGGCACCTGCTCCCAGAAACAGAGCGGGTTCCCGTGTGAGCCTTCGTGGCCACGTGTTCATCCTTGCCACGCCGGCATCGCGGGCACCGGCCACAGACCTCGGGCCAGCCCGCAGGGCCGTGGGCCCCACCATCCGCCGGAGAGCAGCTCTGGGGTTCTGCCTCGGGCGCGCTGGGGCTTCTGGACGTCCAAAGCCAGACGGCCGTTCTCAAGCTTTTTGGAGTATTTCCCCCGCCCCCAAAAAGTTAACATGTGTAAGATTCACTCTAACCAACCGAAATTCATCAATAGTAGCATCTGGATAGAAGCCTTCCAGAAAGGTGCATAAAAGGAGGGTTAATCAGATGGCAGCTGGGGGAGTGAGGTGGTCCTGGGCCAGCCGCAGGGACGAGGAGACCCAAGAGCCTTCACCAAACCGCCAGCCCCCGGGGCATCTCACCCTGATGACCTCATCGGACCTTGATCATCTGCAAAGAACCTATTTCCAAATAAGGTCACCCTCACAGGTACAGGAGTTAGGGCTTCAACATTTCTGGGGACACAGCTCAGCCCACGAGAGTCTACAATGGGGGATAGTAGCAGGGGGCTCAGGACCGTGGTGGGGATCTCGGAGCTGGGCCCTCCTCGTGCTGAGAGCAGGGGTGTGGGCGAGCCCCGCAGGGCTGTCTTCTCCCGTGACTGGCCCCGGGGACTCAGGGGACTCAGCCGCCAGGCGACTGCATGGCCTGGACCCTGGCCTGGGATTCCAGAGTGCACGCCCGCTCCGTGGCTGCAGGACTCGGGGCCCCGGGGCCCTCCCCGTCCTGGCTGGCCGGGTTCCCTGCGTTTGCGAAGTCAGAGTGTGGCCCTGAGGCCCCTGGGTCACTTCTAGTTTCCACGCTCATGACCCTGTGGTTTAGGAGGAAAAAAGGAAAGTAAGTCCAGGCGGCTTAGTTTGCACGCAGGAGCCAGGGTGGGTGTGAGATGCCATTTAGTCCAGTGACGGCACGGGGGCTGGGAGGTGTCACCATAAGGCCACCATAGGTCCAGATCATAGATCCCATGGCCTCCAAAGACCTGGTCCCCAGGAAGCCTCGGGGTCCCCGGGACGGGACTAGCTACAAGCAGGGAGGGGGCCCAGCCAGGGGCTCCATGACCTGACGGTGAGCTCCTGGCCTCGTGTCAGGCAAGACGCCGGCGCCCACGGCAAGGGGTCTGCACTGGCGGAACGTCAGGGCCAGCGGGACAGAGTAGCCACGGAGCAGCTCCTAAATCAACCTCCAAACACACAGCTGCCGTGTTCCAGAAGAGGACAGGAGGCCAGAGAGAGGCACTGACTGCTGGGTCATGAGGCTGGTCCTGCTCAGGTACAACCGGAAATAGCTCTTTCACGGAGTCTGGAAACACAGGGCAACCCCTGGGCTTACTCAGGAGTGGATCACAGGGCTCACCTCCAAGGCACATCACCTCCAGGGAAACATCACCTCCAGGGGGACATCACTTCAAGGAGGAAATCACCTCCAGGGGGCATCACCTCTATGGGGACATTACTTCTAGGGGAACATCACCTCCAGAGGGTCATCATCTCAAGGAGGAAATCAACTCCAAGGGGCATCACCTCTATGGGGAACATCACCTCTAGGGGAACATCACTGCCAGGGGAACATCACCTCCAGGGGAACATCACCTCCAGAGGGACATCACCTCCAGGGGACATTACCTCCAGGGGGACATCACCTCAAGGAGGAAATCACTTCCAAGAGGCATCACCTCCAGGGGAACATCACCTCCAGAGGGACATCACCTCCAGGGAACATCACCTCCAGGGGGACATCACCTCAAGGAGGAAATCACTTCCAAGAGGCATCACCTCTAGGAGGACATCACCTCCAGGGAAACATCACCTCCAGCGGGACATCACTTCAAGGAGGAAATCACCTCCAGGGGGCATCACCTCCAGGGGACATTACTTCCAGGGGAACATCACCTCCAGAGGGTCATCATCTCAAGGAGGAAATCAACTCCAAGGGGCATCACCTCTATGGGGACATCACCTCTAGGGGAACATCACTGCCAGGGGAACATCACCTCCAGGGGAACATCACCTCCAGAAGGACATCACCTCCAGGGGACATTACCTCCAGGGGGACATCACCTCCATGGAACATCACCTCCAGGGAACATCACCTCCAGGGGGACATCACCTCCAGGGGACTATCACCTCCAGGGGAACATCACCTCCAGGGAAACATCACATCCAGGGGGACATCACTTCAAGGAGGAAATCACCTCCAGGGGACATCACCTCCAGGAGGAAATCACCTCCAAGGGAATATCACCTCCAGGGAAACATCACCTCCAGAGGGACATCACCTCAAGGAAGAAATCAACTCCAAGGGGCATCAACTCCAGGGGAACATCACCTCCAGGGGGACATCACCTCCAGGGGACAATCACCTCCAGGGAAACATCACCTCCAGGGGGACATCACCTCAAGGAGGAAATCACCTCCAGGAGACATTACTTCCAGGGAAACATCACCTCCAGGGGGACATTACCCCAGGTAGGAAATCACCTTCAGGTGACATCACCTCCAAAGGATCATCACCTCCAGGGAAACATCACCTCCAGAGGGACATCATCTCAAGGAGGAAATCACCTCCGAAAGGCATCACCTCGAGGAGGACATCACCTCCAGGGGGACATCACCTCCAGGGGGACATCACCACCAGGGGAACATCACCTCCAGGGGGACATTACCCCAAGTAGGAAATCACCTCCAGGTGATATCACCTCCAGAGGATCATCACCTCCAGGGAAACATCACCTTCAGGGGGACATCACTTCAAGGAGGAAATCACCTACAGGGGACATCACTTCCAGGGGAACATCACCTCCAGGGAACATTACCTCCAGGAGGACATCACCTCCAGGGGAACATCACCTCCAGGGGAATATCACCTCCAGGGGAACATCACCTCCAGGAGAACATCACCTCCGGGAGAACATCACCTTCACGGGCATCACCTCCAGGTGACATCACCTCCAGGGAACATCACCTCCAGGGGCATCCCTGGGGTGGTGCCACCTGATATAGACCACAAGTTGCATTTGTGGCATTCGGGCAAAATGATCCTTTGTCTTCAAACATCAGTAACTCTCTTATGCTAAAATGTGCCCTGACTTTTGACAAAACTGTACTGTTGTCCTTGACTCTGAATCTGACCTTTCCTGTCCTCACAGGCCTTAGAAAGTTCTCCCCTCTCCTAGGGTGATTGTATGTATTCAGCAAAGGTGAACAGGGAAGCAACGAATAGACTCCCTGGTCTCCCCCATTGTGCTGCCTCTGGCTGCATCCCTCCACTCCTCACCCCTCCTCTGCAGGTGCACCTTGCCTCCCTCCACCCCCACCCCTCCTCTCCAGGTGCACCCTGCATCCTGCCATCCCCTCTGTCACTTGCTCTCTGCATCCCCTGTGCCCATCTTTTTTCTCTGCCTCACATGTCTGTACCTCCCCTGATCTTGCTGACGAGCCAGTGACGATGGCCCTGCTTCCAGCATCAACAGCAAGAGTGATGAGGGCACCTTTGTCTGCCTCTCTCACGGAGCCCTGACTCTGGAGACATCTGGACACAGCTGGAGCAGCTGGAGGAGGTAAAGGACTGATGGATGCCTTGTCAGGTTGGACAGGGAAACAAATGAACAGGGAGGGAAGGGATGAACGCACTCCTCTGTCTCCTCATCAAACCTGGGCTCGTGCTCACCTGTGTGGGGTATTATGCTTCAGGGTGGCCCACGAACAGAAAGTCAGAACGAATCCGTGGGAAGGAGGGTGTCTCCGCACCTGTCCCTGCACCCACGTCCACAGCAAAGCCCACTCGAGCCACTAGAAGTGGCTGTCAGCCATAACCAGAGCAAGAATGCTCTTTCGTGCATACACCATGCTCAAGCAACACAATGGAAAGGGGTTAGGGAGGTATGCTTACGTTGTAATTTTTGAGAAGAGATCATTGACAGAGAAATTACTCCAATGCATTGCTGAGAATGAATGCATTGCTGAAGAGGTTCTGTGCACGCAGCTTTCTGCTTTTCAGCAGGGTCCCCAACCCCATGCATCCCATGAAGAGATTCTCCACCGGGTCAGGAGGGTCCCCACCCCATGTGTCCCACGAAGAGATTCTCCACTGGGTCAGGAGGTCCCCAAACCCATGCATCCCATGAAAAGATTCTCCACTGGGTCAGCAGGGTCCCCAACCCCATGTGTCCCACGAAGAGATTCTCCACCGGGTCAGCAGGGTCCCCAACCCCATGCGTCCCATGAAGAGATTCTCCACCGGGTCAGCAGGGTCCCCAACCCCATGTGTCCCACGAAGAGATTCTCCACTGGGTCAGGAGGTCCCCAAACCCATGCATCCCATGAAAAGATTCTCCACTGGGTCAGCAGGGTCCCCAACCCCATGTGTCCCACGAAGAGATTCTCCACCGGGTCAGCAGGGTCCCCAACCCCATGCGTCCCATGAAGAGATTCTCCACCGGGTCAGCAGGGTCCCCAACCCCATGTGTCCCACGAAGAGATTCTCCACTGGGTCAGGAGGTCCCCAAACCCATGCATCCCATGAAAAGATTCTCCACTGGGTCAGCAGGGTCCCCAACCCCATGTGTCCCACGAAGAGATTCTCCACCGGGTCAGCAGGGTCCCCAACCCCATGCGTCCCATGAAGAGATTCTCCACCGGGTCAGCAGGGTCCCCAACCCCATGCGTCCCATGAAGAGATTCTCCACCGGGTCAGGAGAGTCCCCAACCCCATGCGTCCCATGAAGAGATTCTCCACCGGGTCAGCAGGGTCCCCAACCCCATGCGTCCCATGAAGAGATTCTCCACCGGGTCAGGAGGCAGGTGAGACCCCGTGTTCTTAGGAGGAGTACACTCTTACCCTGCTTAGCCGATCTCAAAAATCCGAATCCTCCTTTCCAGATACTCATTCTCCCAGCCTCCTTTGCAGCAAGAGATGGAGATATGACATCTCTTTGCCCAACAACATGCAAGCAGAGACTGCAGGCAGACTTCTGGGAAAGTTTTTTCCTCCTAATAAGAAGTACAGATCCAAGACTAGACTTCCCTGGCGCTAGTCTTCTCCTTTCTTCCTGTCTGGGAATGTCGATGCGATTCCTGGACTATTCCTGCCAACTATGTAGCATAGGCAGGAGGTCAGAGAAGCTTTCACAGCAGGAAGATAGAAAAATTCTGGATCCCCGATAATACTACTGTGTTGCTGGACTCATCTTGAGACTACCTAACCCTGGAATTCTTGTCAACACCATGATAAATATCCTGATGATTCACATCATGATGCTGGATTTTCTGCTCCTTGCAGCTGTAAGTATCCTAACTGATGCCTCATTTATATGTTTCCACCCACTGGGGAGCCAGAACTCCTATCCCTGCCTTTCAGTCATAGGACTTCTCCCTGCAGGTGTCAACAGAGGGCACATAGGGAACCCGGACTTATACCCCCACATGGAAGTAATGAGACAGTGCCCCCACTTTCCCTCAAGTGTCACAGGAAGTCAGCTAAAACAGAAGATTTAAGTGAGATACAGAGTTTCATAACATAATACAAAAACTGCCCAGATTTCAACTGAAAATCCCTTGTCATACTAAGACCTAGGAACATCTAAAACTGAACGAAACAGGAAAAGCAAAATATGCCAACAATGAGATGAGAGAGAAATCAGAATTATTCAATAAGGATTTTTTTTTAATTTTGTAAAAACATTTCTTCCTTTTTTTGAGACAGAGAGAGACAGAGACAGAGTGTGAGCAGGGGAGGAGTAGAGAAAGAGGGAGGCACAGAATCTGAAGCAGGCTCCAGGCTCTAAGCGGTCAGCACAGAGCCCGATGCAGGGCTGGAACTCATGAACAGTGAGATCATGACCTGAGCTGAAGTCTGATGCTTTGCCAACTGAGCCACCCAGGCGCCCCATTCAAATAGGATTCCAAAGTAACCATCATGAAAATGTTTCAACAAGCAATTAAAAATGTGCTTAAAATAGGGGTGCCTGGGTGGTTTAGTTGTTTGGCATCTGACTCTTGATCTCCACTCAGGTCTTGATCTCAGGGTCATGAGTTCAAGCCCCACGTTGGGCTCTGCACTGGGTGTGAAGTCTACTTAAAAAGAAAACTGCTTGAAATAATCAAAAGAATAGAAAGACAGTACAGCAAACAAAATAGGAAGTCTCAAAAATGAAATATAAAATGTAAAGAACTAAATGTAAATTTTAGAACTTAAAAATACAATAACTAACTTTTTTTAAAAAAATCAGTGATGGGCTCAACAGAAAAATAAAGGAGATAGAGGAAAAATAAGCGAAGTGGAAAACAGAATAATAGGAAGCACCAATCTGAACACTAGGAAGAAAATGGAATGAAAAATAATAATAATAATAATAGGCCTCAGGGACCTGTGGGACTCTAACAAAAGATCGAATACTTGTGCCATCAGAGTCCCAGAAAGAGAAGAGAAAGAGGGTGGGACCAAAAAAACCCCAAAAAACAAACAAACAACAACAAAAAGAAACAAACAAAACAAACAAACCAACAAAAACCACTTTAAGAAATAATGGCCAAGGGGCATCAGGATGGCTCAGCTGGTTAAGCATCCAACTTCCGCCCAGTTCATGACCTCGCAGTTCGTGAGTTCGAACTCTGCATAAGGTTCTGTGCTGACAGCTAGAAGCCTGGAGCCTCTTCGGATTCTGGGTCTCCCTCTCTCTCTGCCCCTCCCCTGCTCATGCTGTCTGTCTCTCTCTCAAAAATAAAAATAAACAAAATAATTTTTAAAAAAAGAAAAAAAGGAATGTCCAAAACCTTCCCAACTTCATTTTTTTTTAATTTTTAATTTTTTAATTTTTTTTTTTTTTTTGAGAGAGAGAGACACAGTCTGAGCAGGGGAGGAGCAGAGAGAGAGGGAGACACAGAATATGAAGCAGGCTCCAGCCTCCAGGTTGTCAGCACAGAGCTCGATGCAGGGCCCGAACTCACAGACTGTGAGACCACGGCCTGATCCAGAGTTGGACGCCCAACCGACTGAGCCACCCAGGTGCCCCCCAAACTTCCCAACTTTAGCAAAGGACACAAACTCCCAGATTCAAGAGGCTGAACAAACCCCAAACAGAATAAACCACAAATGATCCAGACAAAGACACATCATAATCTAACTTACAAAAACTAAACACAAATAAAAAAATGTGAAATCTGCTGGTCAGAAACAAAGCTTTACCTTCAAGGGGAAAAGCATCCAGGTGACAGTGAATTTCTCATTAGAAATCACTGGAGAACAGAAAAAAAAACGTGGCAAAACGTTTCTCGTGTGCCAAAAGAAAAAAAATCTGCCAACCCAGAGTCCTATGTCCAGAAAAAAATAGCCTTTAGGGATGAAGGGGAAGTCAACATATTCTCAGATGAAGAAAAAGATGGGAGTTTATCAGCAAGCAGATTAACCCTGGAAGAATGACTAAACAAAATCCTTTAAAGAGGAAGAAGATAAAAGAGGGAAATCAGGAAGGAAGAGAAAACATATAAGCAAAAAAAAAAAAAAAAAAAAAAGGGTTAAGTGAAAATGTAATTCTTCCTGAGTTTTCTAAACTAAGGTTGGCAATGCAAGCAAAAGTTATAACTGTCTGATATGGCTTTAAATCTATACAGAGGAAATATTTAAGATAGCTGTATTATAAATGGAGAGGATAAAGGGATGTAAAGAGAGACAAGTTTTCTTCATTTAACTCAAACTGGCAAACTAATGCCACCAGTAGGCTGAGATAAGTTATGTGTGCATAATATAACATGTAAAGCAGCCACTGAAAAAGCTATACAAACATATACACTGAAAAACCTATAGATAAATCAAAATGGAATGGTAAAAGTGTCAAGTAACCCACTGAAATACAGAAGAGACCAAAAATAAAAAACAAAACAGACAGAAAACAAAGATTTAAATGGAAACCATAGCCTTCACATATCAATAATTACATTAAACGCAAATGGTCTCTGCACCAATTACAAGACAGAGATTGGAAGAGTGGATAAAAAATCAGGACCCAACTACAAGATGACTATAAGAAATTCACTTCCATATAATGATGTAGAAAGTTTGAAAGTAAAATAATGAAAAAAGTGTATCATCCAAACATTAATCAAAGGTAAGCAGGAATGGCTACATAAATATTACCTAAAGTGGATTTCAAAGCAAAGAAAAATACAGAAACAGAGAGGGACATCACATAAAAATAAAAGGCAAATCCATCAAAAAGACATAGGAATATTAAATATGTATACACCCAGCCAGAACAGAGCTGTGTAACATAAGAAACAAAAACTGATAGAAATGAAAGAAGACAAACCCTAAATTAGAAGTAGAGACTTCAAAACTACAACAAGTTGACAAAAGTCAGCCAAGATTTCGAAGAACTCACAACACATAATCAACAGATACAACGGATATTTACAGATCACTCCACTCAACAACAGCAGAATATGTACTCACTTCAAGTACCAAAGGATCAGACCGCCAGATAGACCACATCTTGTGCCACAAGACAAACCTCACCAAATTTAAAAGAATT
Source organism: Panthera onca (assembly GCF_046562875.1). Lineage (NCBI taxonomy): Eukaryota > Metazoa > Chordata > Mammalia > Carnivora > Felidae > Panthera > Panthera onca. The sequence goes on along the minus strand of NC_138346.1, from coordinate 1,892,816 downwards.
GATCATACAGAGCATGTTCTCTGACCATAATGGAATCAAATCAAAGATCAACAGTAGAATGATAATAGGAAATTCTCCAAACAACTGGAAACTGAACAACACTCCAAAGTAATCCATGGGTCTAAAATGGAATCTCAAGGGAAATTAAAAAAAAAAAAAAATACATCGACCTAAATGAAAATTAAAATACAACATATCAATATTTGTGGGACAGAGCTAAAAGCATTATTGAAAGGGAATTTATAGCAATAAATGCATACATTAGAAAAGAAGAAAAGTCTCAAGTCAATAACCTGACGTCCTACATCAAGAAGCTAGAAAACAGAGAGCAAAATAAACCCATGGCAAACAAGAGGAAGGAAATAATAAGGAGCAGAAATCAATAAAATCAAAACCAGAAAGCAGAGAAAATAAAAGAGATTTTTTGAAAGGTGAAAAATATGACAAATCTCCGGGAAGTCTGATCTGTGGTACACAGAATAATGGTCCCCTCAAAATGTCTACGTCTTAATCCTTAGAGCCTGTGAATATGCTCATTTACATGGCAAAGAGGAATTAAGTTTGCAGATGGAATGCAGGTTGTTAACACATGACCTTAAAATGGATAGGAAATATACATCAAGTATGTAACATTCCAAAGAAAACTAGACTGGCTATATTAATATCACATAAAAAAGACTTTTAGAGAATAGAAAATCATCGGTGAAAAAGAGAAATATTTCATAACCATAATTTCATAAGTTAAACCATCGAAAGGAGAGAAAAATCTTAAATATGTCTAATAACAGAGCTCAAGATTCATGAAACAAAAAATGCTCAAACTAAACGGAAACAGAAAATTCCACCATTTCAGTCAGGACTTCAATACTCCTGTCCAATAATTAATAGAACAAGCATGACAGCCCTCCAGTCGGTCTAAAGGGTTAACTTGTTCAAGGTAACACACTCCTTGCTCCCTGACTTAAAGCCCTTGATCTGTAACAGAATTAATTTACTTTTTTTGAGATTTGCATACTACTGGCCTTGGGGAGTAAAACACCAGAGCATCCCCAGGTCAGAGGCCAGCAGGTCTACTGACACCCCCTTAGCTTTCTGATTAGCCCAGTGATCTTTTAGCATTTTTTTTTCTTTTTTAAGGTCACACAAATGACTTTACTGACCTCCTTTTTCACACCTGTAGACCTTGCCCTCCTTTGTAGAAAGAACAGAGTATTCCTGTACAACCTCTCCTGGGCACCAAGGAACAAGACCTTGTACGACCTCTGAGCACAGAGATAATTCTGTAGCTGGCATCACTGAGTCTGCACATAATCAAGAAATGTCACAGACGACTGCACTCCCTTAACTGGTTAAACCCCTTAAAAAGTCTCTGAGTCAGACTGAGACCTGGGAGTTGGCCTTTGGACAAGAGTCTGCCTTCTCCCCAAGTGGAGAAGTTTTCATGTTAAAATCATCTCTTGACTATTGGCCTTTCGAGTGACAGGCAGCTGAACGTGGGTGTCTGTAACACAAGTACACTGAAAATCAGTAAGGATAAAAAGGCCTGAGTAAATATATAAACCAATATTACCTATTTGACACTTACAGAACAGTCCACCCAATGAAAGCAGAATACGTATTGTTTTTACTGTACATGGAATATTTATGTAGAGAGATCATTAAAATTTCCCAATATTTTAAAAACTATTCAAATCATGCAAGTATGATTTCTGATCACAACGAACTTAGACCAGAATCCTACACCCTCCCCACAGAATCTTAAAAACCTCCAAATATTAGGAAGTGAACACGGACTTTTAAATAAACATTGGGTCAAAGAAAAAAAATCACAAGTAAAATTAGAAAATATCATGAACTGGATAAAAATGAAAACATAAAATATCAACATTTATAGAGCACACCTAATGCTTCACTTAGAGGGAAATCTGTAGCATTAAATGCATGAAGAATGATCAATTAATGATCAAAACTTCCATTCTGAAGATCATCAAAAATAGCAAAATTAATCTTTAAGGAAGTATAAAAAAGGAATTAAAAATAAAATCAGGCATCCATGCAATCACCAAAAACATAAAAATTGAGGCAATAAATAAATCAAAAAGTTGATTCTGGGGCACCTGAGTGTCTCAGTTGGTTGAGCATCCAACTTCGGCTCAGGTCATGATCTCGTGGTTTGTGATTTGAGCCCTACATCAGGCTCACTGCTATCAGACTCTCACCGCAGAGCCTGCTTCAGATCCTCTGTTCCCCTCTCTTTGCCCCTCCTCCTCTTGCACTCTCCCAAAAATAAATAAATATTTTTTTAAAAAGTTGATTCTATGAAAATATAAATAAACATGGTAAACAACTATCGAGATTATCTGGTGGAAAAGGGGAAGTCACGAGTTGTATACATAAGGAATGAATGGGGAGACATCACTACAGACTCTACAGATATTGAAATGAATACTATGAGCAACTTTATGCCAATGTATTTGATACCTCGGAGGACATGGGGAAAGTCCTTGAAAGACAAAAACTGCCAAAGCTTACTCAAGAGGAAATATATAATAGAAATAGTCCTATGTCTCAATTTGGTGAGAACTTCCTTCCCTCCTTCCATGTCTTAATTCCACAGGCTTCAAGGAGGACACATGTGGTGCCCTCCTCTCTAGAGCTGTGGTGCTATTTCTTGCTGGTGCCCCCTTCTACTCAGGCCACTTGTCCAGCAGCTTTAGCCAGTTAGCACCCAGCACCAATCCACCCCCTCCTTCTGCCTACTGTTCAAGATGCAAGGTCGGGGGCCCTTAATGTTTTGAGAATGTTCTCTAGCCTTCAAGGAAACAGAAGTGTGTTTAAAAGATCATATTTGGACAAACCCATAGGTTCTAGAAATTCAAACAGTTCTCAAGGTTGATGCTGACTTCCTCTCTTAAATGGTACCAAAAAGCATCCAGGTGTCATTCTTTTTTTTTTTTTTTTCATTTTTAAAAATGTTTTAGTGTTTATTTATTCTTGACAGAGAGAGAGTGTGTGTATGTGAGCAGGGGAGGGTCAGGGAGAGAGGGAGACACAGAATAAGAAGCAGGCTTCAGGGTCCCAGCTGTCAGCAGAGCCCGATGTGGGGCTAGAACTCACTGACCATGGGATCATGACCCAAGCAGAAGTTGGATGCTTAACTGACTGAGCCACCCAGGCGCCCCCAGGTCTCATTGTTAACTTGAGTGTAATTAGTCATATATGCTTCAGTCCTACCCTATACTCTCAGGAGCTCAGGTCCTTTCTCTGGGTGGTCCAGCCCATCAATGATCTGGAAGCTCTCCTGGGACAGAGGGGAGGAAATGATATCATGGTGAACGTGTCAGTCACTTGATGGGGCATCTAACCCTGCTGGTGACTCTGGTTGACTTTCATCCCTTCCCCAGATCCTGCTTTCACACCCTTCAAGTTCTTGCTCAAATGTCTTCTCTCTGCTCCTCTTCTTGAAATGTCCTTCCACGTGGTCACCTGTCAGTGCTCCCATGGCAGTCCCTGTTGTATGGTGTTACTGCCTTGGGGTGGCTGCGAGAATCTAATACGATGAAGTACAAACACCACAAGGAGTAGCACTTGGCATATGGTATGTGCCCCTAACTAGCTCTTATTCACTTCTTCACCAAATGTATCTGCACCCAAGGGTTACATGGGCCTCAGGGGGTTACAGTGGGCAGGAAGGAGAAGGCAATCTACGTGGGATTTACCATGTGTTAATGCAGAGAGGTTGTCCCCCTGCTAATATATGTGCTTCTGGAAGCCATGGCATTGCCTTAATAATCTCTATACACTAGCCAAAGAGTGAATATTTCTTGGATATAAAACAAATGGGGGAGGGGGGGAATGAAAAAAAATGCACTTTTGGAAATGAATTTCATCTGGAGAGAAGTCATCAAAGATGGTGAGAAAAGAGAAAAAAAAAATCTTGGTAACTTTTAAGTAAGAATGAACAAGGTTTCACTAAACATCAAATGAAAGAGGACCAGGAAAGCGTTGGAAAGGCCCCTGGGCCTCGTCCCTCCTGTCAGTGGCTGGCATGGTTGTGCAGGGGGGTGGTCAGAGCCTCAGGCAGCGGCCTCCCAGCAAGGGCAGTCACTGCCCTTGCCTCCTGCCCCTCTCTGGGGTGGCCCTCAAGAGTCCCGGCCCCTTCCCACACTTCTCCTGCTGCTGTGTTGCAACTTTAGGGGACACGGATTTCATCCCTTCTGTTGCCAACACCTTCTGAGAAGAGGCACCTCATTCTTTCCTCGCTGCCCCCCATGACCCGGGTCACAGAGGCGCATACATGACAGGACCAGCCGACAGCAGAGCAGGGCAATACTTAAATAAGAGTTTCAGAGAAGCACAGAGAGTCTTCCCTCATGACGGTGACAAAGCACAGTTGACCTTGAACAACACAGGGGTGAGGGGTGCCTACCCCTCACGGTTGACCACAGAGAACTTTTAATTCCCCAAACTTTAACTACAAGTAGCCTACCATTGACCAGAAGCCTTACTGATGCCATAAGCAGCTGATTGATCCGTATTTTGTACACTGTATGCCTTGTATACTGTATTCTCACAACACAGTCAGCCAGAGAAAAGAAAACGTTTTTAAGGAAGTCACAGGGGAGAGAAAATGCATTTAGTGTGTACTGTAAAAAAGCCACGGGTAAGTGGACACAAGCAGTTCAAACTGCATTGCTCGAGGGTCATCTGCCACAGTCGAGATGCTGGAACACAGCAGCACGCTCAGTAAGTGGTCACAGCGCTTCCCACCATCTTGAGAGATCACGGAGCCATCAGCCATCCAGCAAGTCTGTGTCGTGTGCCTACTGTGCGCCAGACCCCATGGGCGGCTCCGGGATGCACGTCGACATGCATCCCCTGAGGCCGGCACGTTCCGGCCGGAGGAGGCCTGTCTGTCAGTAAGTAAGTGCGGATGTTGTCAGCCGGGTCCTACTCAAAGGCAAGGAGCCCAGAATACGGAAGGAGAAAGACAGGTGCTCGTGGAACAGGACGTCAACTGCCACGGCGCTGGTTTCATGTGTCTTCTGTCCAGATGCGTAGCTGGCGGGTGAGGGTGTGACACAGCACAGAGAGGGCGCGGTGCTGTCAGGGGGAAGGTGCACAGGGATCCCCAGCGAGCTGGGAGAGGCTGTCGGACGGCTGGAGCCAGGCCGAGCCTGAGACAGCAGCCGCCCAGGGTGGGGACGGCCAGCAGCAGCCAGTCTGACGGTGGCCCAACCTTCAGGCAAAGGGAGGAGTGTTTGCCTCCTCAACACAGCGGCCCGGGGTACAGACTTGATGTCCCCGCTGGTGCCCGGTGTCCTGGATTCTGTGCCCAAACAGCTCGTGTGCTACCAAATATGCGGCCAAATGAGCCCCAGGCAGCCTTGTTTGCTGGTTCCTTGCGTCATAAATATGGCAGTTCCAAGATCCTGGAGTTGCATAAAACGTCATGTTTCTTTCCTGCTTTAAATAAAATAAGCACTGTTTGAAATGCCCTGTCCCTCCTCTTGGGGGGCCAGGAACCCAGGGGAGTCTCTGCTCCCATGACACATACACTCACGCCCCACACCCACTGGCAAAGACACTCTCCTCGACTGAACTTGAGCCAGGCTGCTCTGAGATCTGGTCACGGTGCAGGGGAGACGGAGACGGACGTCCGCGGACCCGGAGCCCCCACGACGCTGGCAGGACATTGCCAGCAGCTGTATTTCCTCCACTGGAGACACCTGTGAAGAATGAACATGCGTCCAGGGGGGCCGAGTGACGGGTGACACAGGAGAGGCCAGGGGTCGGTGCAGGTCGCTAACCAGCATGAACGGGCCAAGTCTCAGCAGCGGCCGTCTCACACACCACGGCCCTGAAAACCGCCACCTCCTTTCCCAAGAAGGGGCAGCTGTTCAGGAGCCAAAGCAAAGTCCCAACAACTGGACTGTGTCACGTCTACGGGAGGACAGGGGGGTCCTGTTACGTTTTGCTCTGCGCCTCGTGTCCGGGCTCTGAGAGTATGTGGCACAAAGCAAGTGTTGACCACGCGCCTCCTGGAGGCGGAGGGCAGGGCCACACGGGCGGGATGTGGCACGTGAGGGTGGTGGAGCGAGGGAGGCAGGATGCGGGAGGGCGTTCAGCTGGGGACACTGGACTCGAGTCTCCCCGTCAGTGTTTCTCAAACTAGGTTCCGGCAAACTCCGCCCTTCCCGCTCCGGGCTCTCGGGGTCAGCCCGCCAGTGGCCCCTGTCCCAGCGGCAGCTTCATGGTGCAGGACACCCTCCTGGGGACGCTCCCGAAACTTCGCCACGGGGCTGCCTGTGGTGGCCCCAGAGAGGGTGCCAGGGTCTCCTGGGGCAGGAGACAGGGGCTCCGGAATCAGAAAGAGAGTGAAGGACAGGCTGTCAACTCACCCAAACTTCAGCCCTGAAGGGATCTTAGTGGGTGACGAACAGAACCTCCAACTTGTTTATGGCCATAGTTGTGCCACACAGTCAAATGACTAAAAACCATCAGATTGCTCACTTCAAAAGGGTGAACTTCACAATAGAGATTTTATTTTATTTTACATTTTTAATGTTTATTTATTTTTGAGAGAGAGAGAGAGAGAGAGAGAGAGAGAGAGAAGCAGAGCTCGAGCTGGGGAGGGACAGAGAGAGGGAGACACAGAATCCGAAGCAGGCTCCAGGCTCGAGCTGTCAGCACAGAGCCCGACGCGGGGCTAGAACTCATGAACCGTGAGATCACGACCTGAGCCGAAGTCAGCCGCTTAACCGACCGAGCCACCCAGACGCCCCTGTAATAAAGATTTTTTTGAAAACGGGCATTTTCCACAACGGGGAGCCCCCGACCGAGCTCCTGACCGAGCTTTGGCACGCAGGGGGGCCTGGTGACCTAGTTCGTCAGCAGAAAGAAGCTCGGGAACACGGAGAGAGAGCGGGTTTCAGGGGGCCCTCTGGACGGTGACCCAAAGGGGTTTCAAGGACACATTGATGCGGCGAGTTAAACATAAAGAAAACACCCAAATGTGTGCGGGATTAATGGAAGTGCCAGAACAGTCCATGCCCTTAAAGATCACGCGGGGAAGTCACCGCCCTGGGAACGCTTCGCCACAGCAGAAAATCACAGTCAGAAGCAGGAGACAGAACTCTTTCGATCCAGCCTGCCCATGGAACAAGGTGTCGCCGACCTGGGCTCCCTCCTTCCCTCACCCTGGCCTCACAGCAGAGGGTCGGTCCTTCCCCAGATTCCAGAACGGGAGGAAGAAACTGCCTAGGGGCCTGGGGCCCTACCCCAGGACTCCCCGACATGCATATGCCCATTGACGTGCCCAGAGATGTGTCTACACCAAGCACTGTCCACGCAGCCTCAAAGCAGAAGTGACTTGCCTCCAAGTTGTCCCCATCCTCCAAGGAGGCTTCTGAAGACCCAAAATCACAGCAAGACACTTTCCTCTCTGCTAAAGTTAATTCTGGTTTTTCTCTTAGTTTTACTGCCATGAAGTGATTAATCAATGTCTCAAACCTCTCAGATTATAATTTTTAGATAATGTTCTACAACTGCGGAGTATTTAAATAACTCTTGCATGAGATTCCTACATTTTATCCTATTTATAAGTACTGTAATTACACTATCTTTATTATTGCCAATAAATTCACTAAAATAACCCAGACACACAGCCAGATTTTTGTCTTCTAAAATAAATTCAACTTTTTTTCCTCCTTTGGTTTTATTGCTATTACTAAGTGTTTACGCCATGTTTTAGAGACCTGGTAAGATTATAATTTCAGGGTAGTGTTTTATGTGTTCGTTCCACACATGTGAATCTTATTAGTAAATGGCTCCCATCTCATGTGATTTCTAGATGGAGCAAATCGAACGTTCCTGTCACTCTATTCAACACGTCTCTTCTATTGGTCCAGAAACTGCGATATTTGGGCTCTCTCGCAGAAAGCAATTTCCTCCCGTTTGGTGTCACTGCTGCGGTTGGGGGACCATCGCTCAGGTTGACGCTGGACAGGACTGACATCCCTGGGACAGCGATGTGTACGCGGAGCTTCCGTGGCAGAGAATTTCCGAGCGCCCTGTCCCTTCCCGGGTCCTGGACCGGAGGATGGGGTGTGGGTGCGGCCGGCTCTCAGGGCCCCGAACAGGAACTTGGGTGTGGACGGACAGATGGATTCGCTCTAGTTAGGAGGCCAATAGGTTCAACTCACTAAATTTAAGTTAAAAAAGTTTGGGGAACACCGTGACGACAGGTCGTGGTTTCCTTCAACACTCACGGTGTGAGCGTGTCGGCTCCGGGAGGCCGGCCCTGTGGACGCGGCTGCCTCCCCACCTCGGCCCCGGGAACCAGGTCCCGACAAGGATCTCCTGCTCGCGTGTGAGTTTTCCTCCACGGGCAGCCCGTCCTCACCCAGGGTCCCCCTGCCCCACTCTGACCCCGGTCAGCGTCTCAGGACCCGGCTCCCCAGAGCTCACTTTGGGGGTTCCCACAGACGAGATGGGCCCATGGGCACATCCGACGGGGACCTGAGCCCAGCAGTGACCCCGAGGGCACGGGGTGGGGCTCGATCTCCCGCAGCCAACCTCCCCGGGCCTTCTGCAGGGAGACAGCCCGAACCCCACTGACTGACCGTTTCCAGGCATGGTGACCAGGATTCAAAACACCGGGTCTGGCTTGATTGTTTCTTTTTCAAAATCTACGCTGATATTTCTACATCTGGCTGAGATGGAATAACAGGAACTAGAGTTACCCTCTGGTCTGAACCAAGAAAACACCGGACAAAACAGGAAAGGGCTCTCTTGGAGACGCTGGCCATGAGGAAATGAAGGACATTACGCCGCAGGATGGGAACAAAGCCCAGCTGAGCCCCCCGCCCCCCGGTGCCCGCTCACCGCCCGGGGACAAGGGGCTGGAGTGTGGGGAGCTTGATAAGACAGACCCAGGACAGGGGAGCGCTGAGCAGGACACGCGTCTGAGGAGAGCAGTAGTCATGCGACTACGAAACTCCGTGGCCCCCGACGAGGTAAAGCACACAACGTCCGGATCCAGTGAAGTGCCACCAGGCGTGCCACGAAGCAGGGAAGTGTGACCCATTAGGACAAGTTGATTGAAACAGGGTGACGTGACGCAGGCGAATGTGTTGGTAGACAGGACACTGCGGCCCTCGTCACAACTTGACCCCGTGCGTTCCAGGAGGGAGGGGGAGACGCGCACCTTAAACAGGGTGGAGAGAGGCCGGAAGGACCCAGATCAGAGGCCCAGAGACAAGAACTGTGAGTCTCATATGGAAAGTGGCTGGATGGGATCAACAGAAGGTCCGATCTTGCAGATGAACTTGAACTTACTGAATTTGAAGGCAGCGTGAGGAAACACGGAGATCAAAACACCAAACCAAGGAGCACAGACCGCATGATTCCACCGACACACGGTTCTTGGACGTGACGGCACAGAAGCGCCCCCCACCCTTATCTGCAGGGGATGCTTCCAAGTCCCCCAGCAGATGCCCGAAGCCAGGGACAGCACCAAACCCTCCAGAGACTCTTCTCTTCCACATACGCACCTGCGGTGAAGTGCACTTTAAACTCAGGCACAGCACGAAATTAGCAATAACTAATAATAGGGCAATTATAACCATGCACTATAATTAAAGGTACGTGAACGTGGTCTCTCTCTTCTCGAAATGTCTTCTTGCCCTGCACTCGCCCCTCCTCCTGGGAGGCTGGGAGGTGACGCAACGCCCACACGGTGAGGTGGGCCAGTGACGAGGGCTTGTGATGCAGGATCATCTGCTCCGGGACCACGGCTGAGTGCCGGTCACTGAGACCACAGTTAAGGCGGGGGACTGCTACATTGCACAGTGACAGAACGGTGTCATCACGCACCTGGGGGTGGCGGGGATGGGCGGGCGTGGGCGGAAGGGGCCTCAGAGGAGCATGAGGGACTCCGGGGAGTAGGACAGGTTCAATATCCTGATTGAGGGGCAGGCTTCGTGGGAGCAAGCACACGTCCATCTGACGAACTGTACCATGATTTAAAAACATTAAAACGTGGTATAGGTCAGCCACAGCCCGATACAGCTGGTAAATGTGCAAGAGAGAGAGAGAAAATACATGAAAGGCTGCTCAACCACGTTAGCCAGAGGCCCGTCTGGGCGGACTCACCATCAGTGGTTTTCATTCCCTTCTTTTTGCGTCTGGTTTTGCTAACTTTGCAACCATGCGTTTGTGCTGCTTTTTGTATGATTACCTGTTGCTGCGTATTAAAGAATCACAATTTAGTAGCTCGGCCAACGCTTGCTTCACTGGCCCACGGTTCTGTGGGGCAGGAGTCAGCATGGCGTGACCGGGTTCTCTGCTCGGGGTCTCACGAAGCCGGAACTGACGCGTGACCAGGCTGTGTCCCCTGCGGGCAGTTCTGGGGAAGAACCGTCTCGTTCTGTTGACCTGTGGAGGCTGCCCGCACCTCCCTGCTTGGTGGCCCTCGGGCCGGCGGCATCACGCGACCGTCTGCAGGCCGGCAGGACCATACGCGCTCTCTGATCGGACCTCCCCGCTCAGACGTAAAAGGCTCCAGCGACTGGGCCGGGCCCACCCAAACGACCTCCCTTTGGTTGACGTCCAAGTGCACTGGCCCGCAGCCTGAATTATACTCACGAAGTCCTCTTGGCCGTATGAAGCATCCACAGATGTGCCCACGCCCCATTGCACGGGGAAAAGGGTCCCAGGCAGGTGCCCCACGCGGGGAAATGTCGGGGCCCCTTTAGAATCCTGTCCTCCAAAACTGGGTAAAAAGGTTAAGTTTTCTGTAAGATAGAAGGGACACAACTGAGCTGCGGTCTTGCCCAGGACCTGAGAACGAGCGGAGCCCTCGAGGCAGAGCCGGGGGTGGTGGGGGGCAGGCTGCAGAGAGGAGGGTGGCCCTCCGGCTCCTCACCCTCCCCGGGCCATGCGGTTTTCGGCCCCGGGGGGGCCACACGCCTGACGCTGAGCCAGGAGCTGGGTGAACGGCCGTGAGTTCCCATCGCTTCGTCCGCTGTCCCCTGGGCCTCGGTCACCCCGGGGGGCCGTGGGCCCCTGGCGCAGCCGCAGGGCTCGGAGGAACAGCAGAGCTCTTTCGGGCCTTGCCCTGGACCCGCAAACCCCAATCCTTCCAAAAGCCGTTCCTCGTCAGCACCTCACGCGGCACCTTCGCCACACGGCCATTTGTCAGGACAGCGCAAGGGGGGGCGGTCCCTGCACAGCAGCGGGGGGACGTCCTCGGAAGCCCTCCTCCCCCCAGCCCGCCCAGAGCGCACGCCTCACGGCCCTGGCACGGGGGCACCGTCAGGGTCCCCTGGCCCACGCCCGAGCCTCTGAGGGGGAGGCGACTGCCTGTGTGCGCACGTCCCCCCGCTGCCCACGGTGGGTCCCCGGCGCCCTCACCAAGAAGAGAGCACGTGTGGAACCTGGCTCTGTGCTCCCTCCTTCCAGAAGGACCAAGAGTGTCGGCCCCGGTGTTTTTCCCGTGACCCCCATGCAACCGGATGTGGAACCTGCCAGAACACGGCCTCCAAGGGCAGCAGTTCTGCTGCCTCAGGTGGAGTTACAACCTGGTCCTCATGCTCCACGACCAGGCTCCGCCCGGAGACCCCGGCGCCGCCCCTCGGGCTCCCCGACCCTCTCACCTCCGTGTGACAGCCCCCGGGCCCCCCCACCGCCGTGTCCCAGGCCCATCTGTGCCCGGCGCAGTGCATCCTTGCGGGAAGATCACTCACATATCCGTGACAGGGAAGCGGGTGACACGTGGAGAGGCGTTCACGTCACACCTGGACGCCCGTGCTGTCCACAGAGCAGACAGAGAGGCCGCCTGGGCCGGGCCCGGAGCCCCGGGAGAGCCCTGCCCCACTCGCCAGGTCCCTCTTCCCGGGGGGGCCTGCCCCGGGGTCCCAGGGTCTGTCCGGGGCTGCGGCCGAGGGACGGACGCACTCTGTTCTGTCTTCACGGGCTGCGTGTTTTCACGTGTTTCTCCTTCAGCGTCTCATTGTTTTCCTCCCAGGCCCAGCGGAGCATCACGTCGGGGGGCCGGGGGCGGAGAGACCGTATCTCTGTTTGTTTGGGTCGACAGAGCATTTTCTTTCCTTGTTCAACACTGTTCAGATTTCCAGATTGTTTTCCACCTCTCGATGGTATCTGGGCCGCGGCCAACAGAAACACACGCGTGCGCCCGCGGCCGAGGCAGGAGCGCAGAAGCAGAGGCCTACGGCTCTTGTTACGTTAGCTTCTCCGGGGCAGATCTGTGTCCATTAATCACGACCAGGCAGGTCCGACTTCCCTGAAGCCAGCCCCCCGGGGTGCGGGGGGGGGGGGGTAAGTGCCACCAGCCCAGAGTGAATTTCTGGGAGCCAATGCCAGCGTTCTCCCGCAACGGCCAAGCGGGCAGCAACAAACCAGCGGACACGAGAGGGAAGGCCACGCTCGCGGACGGCGGCAGCTCCCAGTTCTCTGAAGCATCAGGTCGGGAGGCGGGCAGCACGCAGCCCCGATTCCCCGTGGTCCGTGAGGGTGACCGTGCCCAGCTACGGGGAGCCCCGCATCCCACCTGACGCCTGGCCCTGCAGGCCGTACATGCAGGGAGGGGACGCTCCTGGGGTCGCTCTGCCCCCATCACCCCACGACCCCGAGGAGGCCAGGACACATCTTGGAGACCCTCCGCTGCCAGTCTGGCTGATTTGGGTGTGGGCACACAGGTGAGGGTCACTACCGTCCTCAGTCGTGTGTGTGTGAGATATTTTGTAACTGGAAAGGAAGTCGTCTGTGAGTCTTTGGACCTCGGGTGCATCGTTGGAGAGCGGCTCCCCGGGGACCGAGGTCCTGGCGTTTCCCAGCAGGTGAGAGGGGACTCCAGGGCCAGAGAACTCTCTGGCACCCACGGGATGTCCGCAAAGCTCAGGGCTAACCGGAGGAGGACAGGGCAGCGTGTGTGTGGGGGGAGGGGGGGCTGCTGTTCTGGAAGCCTGAGACACCCCCCCCCACCCCACCCCGCAACCTGCATTAGCAGGGAGCCGGGTCGAGGCCACACGGCTCTGGGCAGAGCTGAGGGACAGAGAGAGGCTGATCGCAACAAGGGCCAGCGGAGATGTCCACCTGTGGAGGCGCTGACTGTGCTGGTGGACCTGAGCAGCACCTGCTGTCCCCTGACACCCAGAACCACCAGCGTGCCCGGTGACCGGACTTCGGCTCCCCTCCCGCGTGGCACCTCCTCATGAGACCATGCTCCGAGTCCTGGTTTTCTTGGCTAAAACAGAGGTGGACAGATGAGAAGATCGCTAGGTCCCTCCTCTCCCAGGCTGTGGCTTCATGTGCGACACAGGCGTGACGCATGCAGGACCCACAGGACACAGGCAGGGGACTGCCGCACCCTCAGCGTGGCGTGCAAATCCCCCCCGAGGGCATCTCTGTGGGACCAGCAGCCCACAGGCCCGGGACTCTGGGGACGGGGCCCCGCCCTCTCTGGGGTGCAGGCCACCCGGGCATGACAACTGGCCGAAGCGGCTCCCCGTGGGGCAGGTTGTGTCTGGCTGCCAGCCCTGAGCCAGTGTCCCAGGTGGACGGGCATCCTCCCCACCGGGCTGAATGTCTGTGCGGGGACAGGGGTCCGGGAGGGTGCGCTCCGCCACAGTGTGTGCACCTGGGAGTAAAACCCCCGGTGCCGAGCCGTCTTGTCGCTGCAATGCGGGCCTGGCCCAGAGGGGCGGCGCCCAGGCAGCAGGGGCCTGGAGCCGGGCCCCCCGCTCCCCACTGGCTGTAGAACCCCAAGCAGAGCATCCTGCGTCCACAAACCTCAGCTTGTGCTTCTGGAAAGGCAGGCAGCAGGCCTAGTGCACCGAGCAGCGTGAAAACCAGATGAGAAAACGTGCACGAGGGCCCCGGGGCTTCAAACTCGCCCCAGCCGTCGGCAGACCGGCAGGTGACATAGGAGCTGTCAAAGTGCAGGACTCGGAGTCAGGCAAGACACCCAGGTGGCAGCGCAGGGGTGCCTCCAAGCTCCTGTGACCCCCTCGGTGAACGGGGGTGAGATGCCGACCTGGGAACACGGCCACTTTCGAGACACGCTGCAGAGCCGAGATGCAAACGCGTCAAGAGTAAAATGACAGAAACAGGTGCATCACTCAGAGGCAGACGCGGGAAGGCTGGAGTGGCCACCCCGGTGGCAAACACAATAGACTTGGGCCAAATATACTGCTGGGGGTCAGCGGGACGCTGTGCGACCGTCCGCGAGGAAGAGCCAATTACAGAGCAGCCACCAGCACATCTCCAGGATCCGTGGAGCAAAAGGGGCAGGAATGGGAGTGCAAGAGACCTTTCGACAACCACGGCGGGAGCCTTCAACACCCCCCGCAGCCCACAACAGATGTGGCCAGGACACGATCACCGGGAAATAGACCCAAACGCACAGAAAACCTGCCAGCCTTCCACGGGGCGCCCCACCAACCACAGGAGACACCTTTTGGGAGCACACACGGAACGTTCTCTGGCACAGACCACGTGCTGGCTGCAAATAAACTTCCATCGTGAGAAAGGACGGAAACAGCGCTGTGTTCTGTGACCGACATGAAATGGTAACCAAACCGGGAAGCTCGCAGCGACGTGTTAGACGACACGCCCTAAATAGTAAATAACTAAGGAGTCCAAGGATAAATCAGAAAGTAAGCCTCCGAATACTTCGAGATAAAACAAAAACGAGACCCAACAGGCCCGCACGTGCATGGTGTGGCTAAGCGTTGCTAGAAGGACACTCATGCGCTAAGTGACTGCGTTAAAAAAGCACTATCTCGGGACGCCTGGGTGGCTCAGTCCGTTAAGCGTCTGACTCTTGATCTCGGCTCAGGTCGTGATCTCACGGTTCATCAGTTCAAGCCTGGAGCTGGGCTCTGCGCTGACAGTGCTGAGCCTGCTTGGGATTCTCTCTCCCTCTCTCTCTGCCCCTCCCCTGCTTGTGCTCAAAATAAACTTAAAAATAAAATAAAATAAAATAAAATCATAAAAAAGGAAGAGACCTACCTCAAGTCTTTCTGACTTGCCATCTGACGACACCGGAAAAAGAAAGCACAATAAATGTCAAGGAAGCAGAGGGAAAGAGCTCGTAGAAATTAGAATGGAAGTTAATGAAAGAGAGAATGAAAAAAAAAAAAAATACAGAAGAATCCACGAAACCAAAGCCGGTTCCTTGGAAAGTTCAATAAAGCGACGACCCGTTAGCCAGCCTGACCAAGGAGAAAAGAGAGGAGACTCCAAACTACTAAAATCGGAAAGGAAAAGAGGCGGCACCACCAGCAACCTCACAATAACACCAAGGCTTGTAAAGGAAAGGGCGTGTTGGTGATGACGGCAGCGCCGGGAGGCTGGCGCTCTGCAGGTGGGAATGCGACCGGAGCAGCCGCTGTGACGCCCGTCAGCCCCTCGGTGAATCAGAGCTACCGCGTGGCGCAGCGACCACTCCTGGGTAGACGCTCGACAGAAGTGAAAACACGCGGCCACGCGAACAGTTGTGCAAGGACACTCAGATCAACAGGTGGAACCGACCCCCGACGCCCATCAACTGATGCCCGTGAGAGCCACACGTGGCACAGCCACACAGAGGGGCGTGTCGTAGACTCTAAGTCCAAAGTTCTCTTTTGGCCAGCAAAAGAGCGGATGCAGGATTCAGACGAGGGATGGCTACTGTTCCGGAAAAAGACAAGAGCCCGGAATAAGGGTCCTTGCCCGTCTTTATTCAGATCAGAAGGCTTGCAAACGCGATGGGCGTGCACAAAGAGACAAAGAAACCAGGAACGTTAACTTGTGGATGTGAGGGGGGAAGGGGGATTTCAAAGACATACAGCGTTTGGGGCTTGGGTCAACATAAAACAAAATCCAGGCGCCGGGCAGATGGGTAGATGGTTGTTAACAGCGGACAGGAGGCGCCGTGCCTGTTTGTCTTTGCCGGCCTAGGGCAGGGTCGACAAGACATCTTTTCTTTTGTTAACCATCTCCGCTCAGGGCTGCTTTGCCTAAAGCGCAGCCGTCCAAAGTCCAATTCACCGATTTTTACCGAACCTGGCCCTATTCTCCTATGAAAGCAGCTTTCTGCTATAGTACTAAATTTGGGGTGCTTTCACCCTGAATATCTAATCTTGTTATTCCTGTGTATTGGGCACCTTTGTGCCATTTATCTCTCAGGTCTTGGCGTCTCTCTCCCTATTTTGGGGGGCTCAGCACCCCCTCCCTACTCTCGGGGTGTCTTTGCACCCCCCTATTCTTGGAGTGCCAACCTGGTTTACCCAAACTCGGGTGTGCGCATTACATTGACTTCGTATTTCTTTGTGCCTTGTTAACCCACTGGTGTAAGCCCGGGGGGTTCCTAAGCTTATCCCCCACAGGGCGTTATTCGGCCACGACGAGGGAAGACGTGCTGACACCTGCTACAGCCTGGATGGACCTTAAACACACGCTCGGTGAGAAAAGAAGACACGAAGGAAAGGTCCAGAACAGGCAAAAGTGCACAGACACAAAGTGGATCAGCCGTGACTCGGGGTGGGGGCGGGGGGGATACCGAGCGTGAGTGCTAAGGGCCGGGGTTTCCTCCTGGGTGAACGAGAGGTTTTAAAACTCACCACGGTGACGGCTGCACGTATCTGTGAGTATACTAAAAACCACCGAATTGCACACTTAGAAATAAAACGACAAAAATGTCAGCCCGACGAACGCAGCAAAGCACAAATGGGAAAATCGTTCGTGCCTGCAGAGATGAGAAGAGCCTGCTGAGAGTGCTACAGGGTGACAAGGACGCCAGGAAGTGACTCAGAAGCGCGAGCCCAGGTGGCCGGACTTTGGCTCCGAGAGGGGTTAGCCTGAGAAAGAACAAAACGCACGCGTAGCCGTCCCGCCCGAGGCCCGGCCGAGCCCGGCTCCGTGGGACCCCGCTGAGCGTCTGACCCAGCCTCTCACCGGCCTTGCGTGAGGGGATCCCCAGCCCCAGGGTCCCAGTTCCACTGGACTCTGGGGTGGCGGTCGGAGTCCCAGCTGCGTCCACGCTGCGGTCCACCCTACTGGTCACCCTGTCCCCAAGCAGGAGCGGGAGACGGCAGGCTCTGGGCGCCCGCCCTCCCGAGCGGGGTCTAGATCAGACAGCAGCTCAGGAGCCTACCTATGCGAATCATGCCCAGTGCCCGTGGGCTGGGGCCTGCCTCGAGCTCATCTCGTTCAAAACATCAGACGGATTTCCAAAAAACAGGGGTGGAGACGCAGGCGTGGCCTGGGGCCGGGTCTCCCACGGGAGTCCCCGCCGTGGGCACCGGAGATCAAGTTCACATTTCCCTGGGACGAAACATTGAAAAGGCAGCAGGGTGGAGCCCAAAGGGAGCCTGCTGACCACACCCCGAGGTCAGACACTCCCGTGTCCCAGCCAGCGTGGGCACTACCGGGGTGGTCGGGAAGGCCTGCCCTGGGCCGGCCCTGTTTCCCGAGGGCCCACCAGCAGTGGGCAGAGCACGAAGGCGGCCCGGAGACAGTGGGCAGAGGATTCCCACCCGGGGAATGATGCTGCTGCCGATGAAGGCTACGCGGATAGTCCTAGGCCACGAAGTAAAACGGGTAACTCGCCATCGCCACAAGAGCTAATTCGGGAGCTAAACAACCACTGTCGCCGTTAGAAAAGTGATCTAGAACCCGCTCCATCGGTATAAGCAGAGCGAAGGGCCTTCCGCGCCGATAGGCCAATTGACACGAACCCCGGACGGGCATTTTAACGTCAGCGAACCCGCAGGAAACAGATGTTGGAGGTGGCTGAGAATTACACGGGGGGCGGGCAAGAGACCGCTGGGGATAGAGGGCAGGCGGCAGGTCGCCTCGGTCAGCTGGAGGACAAGTGGGTGTGCGTTTTACTTCAGATACTATCCAGGGTCTGCTACGATCGCACACGGCGGCACTGAAATAAAGCGAGCAGAGGAGGAGGGAAGCCGGGGGGATAGTCCTCTGTTGTCCCCGGCACTCGCGAACGGCTGGTGCAGGTGTGTTTAAACACCTGGCCTCACTTGCCGGCTCGTTGCCTTACCTTCTGTCCCTGCTGGCTCCAACTGCCTGTCTCTTCAGGGCAGGGCTTGTACCGATTCCTAAGCTGGTCCGGGACACATCAGCGGGGACAGAATTTGTGAAGTTTCCATTCAATGTTTGAACCGATTGTGGCTCACGAATACACACGCCTAATATCTTTGGAGACACCCTCCCGCCAACACAAGCTGCGACTGAGGAAAGCTGTTCCCTCGCGGTCGGTCCTCACAGGGAGACACTGGTCAAAACGCAGCTCTCGGGGGACTGCCCAGGACCCCCGGGATTGTGCACAAGTATCTGTGTTCGTCGTATCTTCACATGAATCAGAACTCCAGCTAGCCAACGTTCCGGATAGTCTTTTGTGTACCTGAAAAAAAAAAAAAGAACGTTTGGCCAAGAGAAAACCCAAAACCAAATGCATCGCACTTCGTATGAAACTGTTCGCTGTCCAAGTTGGGTGTCACACATTGTGACGTGGGCCCTTCGGATCCAAGCTGCCTCGCAGGAGGTCCTGCCCTCCCTCTGGGGCCAGCGCTCAGCTTCTCCGCCTACCACACAAGGTGGGCCAGTTGAGAGGTCAGCAGGGCCCAGGATGCACGTAGACTTTCCAGTGGTTGGAAGGTGCCGGAAGGTGGAGGCAGGTGGGCCCCAGAGATTCAGCCGAGAAGCATCTCGTCCAGACACAAGCCGGTAGTTGGCTCTGTTCCCGGTTTGTCACCCACCGTCAGGGTCTCTGTCCCTCATTGCTTGGCACGCCTGCATTCTGCGACAGGACAGCCCTTCTCCAGTGGCCCGAGTCATCCCTCCCTGGTTCTGCTAAAGACGACTTTCCTCTAACAGCACCTGTAATCAACATTTTGGTGTTGGGTTTGTGGGAAAGTTAATGGCTGGAAGGAAATGAAAATTCTTCTGTTTCTGTTTTAAAAGTAGTCTGAAGCAGTTACAAGATTGTGTGTTGCCTGGTGGTGTATCAGTTGGGACTTTTGGCTGCACGTAACAGAATGACCCTGCGATAGTTTAAGCAGAAAAGCAAATTTGTGCTGAGGCTGCTGGACAGCTTGTGAGCACGGGGCTGGGAGGCGTAAATCAGGGAAGGGAGACGGCTTCCCCCTTCATCTGCTTGACCCCGGCCCCCGGAGCCACGCGATGGTCAAGTTCTCAGTTCTGCCCCCCACCCAAATTCCGACTTCTCCTTCTGGGCTCTGGCGCACAATTCCAAGGGGGGACCAGGATCCTGGCAGACATCAGATGACACAGTCCATTAGGGTAATTCCAGGAGGGCTTAACAAAGACACCAGTTACTAACGTGCGGGCAGGGAGAGGGTAAGGGAACCACAAGGGACCAGAAGACAGGAGGCAGCCTCTGGGGGCTGTGACCTCAGCGGGGACACAGCCAGGGACGGGGAGCCAGCAGGAACGGTAGGTATCCTGACTCCTGGCCCCCCTCCTCCCCATCTCCTGCTGCGCTCCCCAACAGGCCAAACGCAGGGGGGGAGCGGAAGTCCCAGGGGGACCCCCAGGAGGAGGCAGGCAGATGTTGGCCACACTGGTCCGCTTGCCAGCACAGAAAGCGGGTGGGCAAAGCCCTGCCTCACCTGTCCGGTATCGGGAGTAGCCACACAAGAAGACCCTGATTGGCCCAGCTTGGATCACGTGTCCATCCCTGAGCCAATCGGCTGAGACCAGGAGAAGCGTCAAGTGTGCCAATATGGCAGCCCCCACGTGAAGGCGGATGCAGGGGTGGAGCGGGTGGCACCTGCGGAGAATGAGCCCGCCGCGCCGAGTGCCCCGCCCCACGCCTCTCTTGATAATGTCACGACTGCCTCACAGCACGGCCCACCGACCCCCAAGCGCGGTGCCCTCTTCCACGCTGAATATGGGGCGGGAATGTTCCTGAGACACCCCAAATTCGGCAGGTCCCTAGTGTCTTCTGTCAGCGTAGCCCTGGGCTCTGCAGGAGGGGAGGGCTGGTCTCTGCGGAGCCCATTAGCCGGGGTCTGAGCCGTAGTGGGGGGGAGGGGGCAGAGGGCTGGGGGCGGGGGCAGCTGAGCCCGGGGGTGGGGCCGAGCCTGGGGGGCGGGGGGAGCTGAGCCCGGGGGGGAGGGGGGGGGGGGGGTTTGGGCCCAGGGGGCGGGGTCTGAGCCTGGGGGCGGGGGGGAACCGAGCCAGGGGCGGGGTCTGAACCTGGGAGGCGGGGGACCTGAGCCCGGGGGTGGGGTTTGGGCCCAGAGGGCGGGGTCTGAGCCTGGGGGCGGGGGGAGCCGAGCGGGGGTGGGGGGGGGGGCGGTCTGAGCCTGCGGGCGAGGTCTGAACCTAGGAGGCGGGGGGAGCTGAGCCCAGGGGTGGGGTTTGAGCCCGGGGGGCGGGGTCTGAGCCCGGGGGTTGGTGGGTAGCCTGCGGGATGGGGGCTGAGTTTAAGGGGTTGGGGGGGGTTGAGCCGGGGGCGGGGGCTGGGGTTGTGCACGTGGAGTCAGGGTGTTGTTTGGCGCTTAATAGCCCTGGCTTTGTAAGATAACTGGGAGGAGTTATCTTCCAAGTGGGATCCCAAGTGGGATCCCAAGTGGGATCCAGTATCTAGGCCCCAAAGATGCTTTCTGAAGCCCCAGTTTTGTTCTGTTACTCTGCTGATGAGCCTCGGCCCCGGTGAGCAGTCCCTCCCTGGGAGCTGGAACCCGGCCGGGCTCCCTGGTCTGCGTCAGCGTGGAACCCTCCAGGCTGCTCAAGAAGGCAGCAGGGTTGAAAACCGCATGCAGGCGCCATCCTGGGGGCCCTCCTTTGGTGCAAAGGTACTCAAAATGATGAACACGGGTTCCCGTGGCCAGAGTGTCATCACTTCATGACATCTGGGCTCCACACCTCTCCTAGATCAGAGACCTCTGCTGCCATCAGTCCTCCCAGGTGTCGTGGGGAGGGGAGGGGAGAGGAGGGCAACCAACCAAAGCCTGAGCCTTGCCTTCCAAGCCCCTACTCCTCCCCATCTGCCATCCTCCCCCTCCTCTTTCCCCTCCCCGTGCCAGCACCCGGAGCCCGGAAAGGTTGGTCCCCCCAGAGACACCCCGAGGGAGCCATCTCAGACACTGCATTTTCCTCTGCTCCCCTCCCCCAGGCTGGATTTCTAGAACTAGGGGCTGATGCTGCAGACTAGGGGAGCTTTGCTCCCGGTGAACTTGAACCCCGGGGGTTTCTAACCCCCAAAGAGACCAGGCCCTAACAGGTGCACCAAGGGGGCAGGTGGCCAACATCAGGACCAAAGACTTCCCTCCTTCACTCCCTTCTCTCTGCACGTGGAGCTCGTGGGCATTTCTCGTGACTCACTCCCGCTGGCTAGCGACACTTCAGCATGTGCGAGACTAGAACCAGGCGCGCCCCCGCGGATCAGGCGAGAGGTCTGCGAAAAGAACAGGAGTCCTCGTGAGCGAGCGCAGCTGACATTTCTTCTCCGCTGGTCATTTGTCTGCCCTCTCTCCAGGTGGGGGACCATGAGGATCCCCTTTCACAGAAAAGCAGCAGCAGACCGGACGCTGCAGGAGAAGCCGGCGGGCCTGGCCCCTGGAGGTGGCTGGCAGATGGTAACTTTCTTTCCGGACAAAGCAAGTCTCCAAACTCACCAAGGTCAGCTGGAGAGGCTGGCGGGCCTCAGAGCCCAGACATCTAACCACCCGGCCACCTTGCCCCATCCCCGCGGGGCAGAGAAGGCTCCGGGGCCTCAGATGCCACATAAGGGAGAAGCCCGTGTTTGGGGGGAGGTGGGGGGGAGGTGTGCACCGGGATCACGCCAAAGCCAGCCGGCACAGGCTTCCGGTGTCTTCTTGGCTCTGGAGGAAGGAGGCAATGGGGGGGCAGTGAGGGATTCGGCCTGAGCCCCAGGCGCAGACACAGCAGAGGAACTTGGATCTAATGCTGAACGTTTCTGTGCTCACATTTCGGAAAAATAAATACTGTGTTCACCCAAAGCCCTCACTGTGGCCTTCTGCACCGGGCTCTTCAAGCCTGAGTTGGGGGGGGGGGGGGGGGGGGCGGCGCTGCGACTCATAAGATGGGTCAGGAAGTCAATCTAGTGGCTCAAAACTAGCGTTTTCTTCCTAACGAGTAGAACAGACTGGAACGTAACGACACAGAAGATGCCAGACTGCGCAGTCCAGAGCGGGGGCTGTTCCGTGAAGAGACTTTTCTGTCGCGCACATGTACACAGAGCACGGGTACATGGGGCGGGGTCATGCTTTGTGACACACTGTGTGAATGTCCTTGCTCTGTCAAGAGCGGCTTCGGGGGCCACAGAGGATGTGACTGAGCCAGCTGCACGTGGCCGGCCAGGCGTTCCCTGGTGTGGACCGATGCCTCGGGAGTCAAACCTGGAGGCAGCCAGGGGGCGAGCCCCTGGAAACAGGCAGGACCCCTGGGGAGGGCTCTGGGGTCCCCTGAGGCAGATCTGACTGATTTTAACCCAAAGTAAGACACGGCACAAGCCCAGCCAATGCTGGGGTGCAGCTGGTCATTCCATTCAGTCTAAACAACGTTCTCCCAGGGCAGTCACGTGCCTGTTTTATACGCGGGGAAACCGAGGCCCAGCGTTGAGAGGCGTGGCAATCAACAGCAGTGGGATTGGAGAGCACCCTCTCAGCTGACCCAGGCCACTCTCGTCTCATCGGAGCTGTGACGAATCTCTGGAGAAGCAGGCTTCCCGAGGATGCCTTGAACATCACGATGTGCTTTCCGGGAACACAGTAACTAGGGACCCAGGCTCTTTACTGTGCCCAAAACACGGAGCAGGGAGACACCTGTGAAACTTGTCTGGAGATGACCCGGAAGGGTGTTGGCCACGTCAGTCCCGCACGCCCCGCGACCATCTGCGACCAGGCAGCTCTAGATCCTTCTGGATCGAGACTCCCAGATTGAAGGTGAGCTTCTCCGCAAGGCCACAGATAAGAAGCACATCTTTCAAAGAGGACCACACAGGGCCCTGTTTAGAAATAAAGAAGAGAATCTGCGAGCACTTCACAAGGAAGAGAACAGAAATTATTCGGCGTATGGTCAGAAAATCATTGCGGTTTGGTCCAGGGTCTGACCTTTCTTGCTGTTCCCTGCGGTGTCCTTCCTTGCTGTCAAGCTGCCCGCGAGCCCGTCTCTCCCCTGCTCACAGATGGCCCCTTCTTAGCCAGCAGCTGCCGGTTCCTCCGAGGCCCTGCAAAAACAAGATCACGGGGGCAAGGAGGTGGGGAGACGGGTCTCTCTTTCAGATGCAGGGGCGCCAGAGTCGGGGCGGTGGTGCACTTCATGGCCTTGAAGTCCTGGGCAAACCCAGGTGGCCTTCCTGCCCCAGGGAGAGGCACTTGTCTAACCCCAGGGCTCTGGGGAGCCTGCAGCCGGCGGGGCGGGGACCCGTTCCAGGGAGTCTCGATGAGAAACCCCCAGTATCAGGAAAGCAGCAGCCGTCACCAGCCCACGGGGTAGCCTTGATGGGTGGCAGCTCTTCTCTCTGCCCAAGTGGCCCCGGCCAGCATTTCTGTAGGACCTGGGGAGGCCCTGCTGCCTTCCCACCCGGGAACGGGGTGGGACCCCAAATCTTGGCCGTGGGGCTACACTGCTTCAGCCTCCCCAGCACCCTGCCACTTGCCAACCCTCACGGTCGCCCTCACGGTTTCTGGGAAAGGTCACCCTGTTCCTATGACAGGTATCTATGCCCACCCCGGCCTTTGACTTCTGCTAAGGACACGAGGCTTTCGCTGGAAGGAACCTGGGGCCACAGCAGGACCACTGAGTCCTGCTATGCTTTTCAGAGTGAGGCCTCCATGTGGTCTCATCCCTGCGCCCTGTGTGTTCAGGACCCTCGCTCTGATCAGGCCTCACATACCGCAGTGTGAGTCCTGGTACGGTCCTGACAGGAGGGGAAACCGAGGTCTCATCCAGGCCACGGCCGCAAGACAAGGCTCAGACTTGCACTGGGGACCCACTGGTCAGCTCCTACCCCGCCTATGACCAGAGGATCCAGGCCCTTGAGAAAGCACCACACACAGTGTCGGAGAGGAGCACTCAGCACAGACAGGGACAGGAGCAGGTGCAGGAGGGGAGCAGGCACACAGCACCCTGCCCGGCTGCCGGAGGGCTGAGGGCACAGGTCAGCTGGCAGAGGGCAAGGAGGGCAGCCAGAGGGGCAGCACAGAGCCAGGAGGCAGTGGCCTCCCCAGGGAGACCGGAAGCCTCTGGAGACGGGAGCAGGGTGGTGCCCACTCAGGGGCCGCAGTGCTGGGCCACCTGGGGCCACTCCTGTCCAGGGAGGGGAGATGTGGAATGTTCCGGGTGGGTCTGTCCTCATGTCCTTAGCGGAACCACGTTTGCACCCTGCACCCTGTGCACCGGGGATCCCTGCCCCGGAAAGACACACATTACAGGGGTGCCGCTCAGGTCCGGATGGCCTCTGAGCCGTGACAGACCACGGACTTGAAACCAGAGCAAACCGGGGAGGCCTTCGTGCAGGAAGACTGGGCCCGCTGGGGCGTGTGTGGCTCCCGGTCGCCCCAGAGTGGGGCCTCACGCCCTCTGAGGCTGATCTTCCAACGTGGCCGAGGCCACCTTACTAGGCCCAGGCTGTTCCTCCTCTGATGCAGGCCGGAGTCCCCGGAGTGTCTGCGGGATGGGACTCGCATCCCGGGACAGCTGCCAGCAGCAGACCCCGAGTCCTGTCCTGCAGTGAGGGTTTCAGGGCCACACAGATACCATGCTGGGTCAGACACTCCTGGGGCTCCAGGGACACCAGACGGTGGGGATCTTGCTCTACAGGTGGGTCTCTTGAAGCTAGGACAGGCCTGAGCGCAGGGCAGGTGCTTTTCTCTTGGCTCAGGTCTCCCTTTCCGCTCCTCCCTCCCCCCTTCCTCCCTCCCCACCTCTTCCTGCTTCCCCTCTCTCCCCTCCTCCCTCTCCCCTCCTGCATCCTTCCTCCCCCCTCCTTCCCTCTTCCCCCTCCCCCCCTCCTCCCCCTTCCCCTTCCCTCCTTCCCTCCTCCTCTGCTTTCCCTCCCTTCCTTCCATTTTTCACTTTCCCTCGATTATAAACCATCGCCCCTAACAGAGTTTGTCATGACTCCGTGCTAAGTGCACTGGGTGCCCCACCCCGCCCAACCTCTTCTGTGCTCTGGAGGTGCCAGCATCTTTGGATAGTGTGGGAGCTGTTCTGAAAGGCAGCCTGGCACTTGGAGGCTTGATCTCAAAGTCTGCAGGATGTGTCTGGTGGCGAGTTGCAGCCCAGACCAGGCGAGTGGACCCCCCAGGACGGAGGGGCCGTTGGGACCTCCCCACCTCCACCTTCCAGGCTAGCGGCACAGAGACCTTTGCCCCAAGCCTGGAGACCTTTCTTGAGAGAGAGTCCATGCCGCTCCTTGGACGGGATAGAATCCCCAGGGGTCACGGGGCCTTGGAAACCAGGGTGTGGGAGCAGCTGCGGGTGCCATAGTCACTTGAGCTGCTTTGGGCTTGGGGACATGGGGCCGTGAAGCCTCTCACCCTTCAACGCACACCCCTTACCTGGACTCCTGGGCTGTGTAAACCTTGAGCTTCTTCCCTGGCCTCCCATCCCATGAGCCCTGGAGCCTGTCCCGGGGCCACCTGCGGGGACAGGCTTCCTGTCAAGCCACTCGTGCCCCCCAGCCCACCTGGGAGGGGGTGCAGCCAGACCAAAGATGCACCCTGGGGCCTGACCTGGGCGTGTGGGGGGCAGGGACAGTGGCCTGGTATCATATGGCTGGCCCACACATGGGCAGCTGTTCATGTGAGACTTTATTGAGGGATATTTTTTAAGGGTCTCAGGTGTGAGAGGAAATGCCCTTAGATTATGTCCACAACATGCTGACAATAAACCATATTGCTGATTACATCCACCCTTTACCACCGACAACCTGGTGTAAGTCATAGAGAAGGCTCACGGCTCTTTTTGCAACTGTGTGCTTTACCAACCTATAAAAATTTCTTTTTAATATTCAAATATTACATATTTAATATATTAATATGATATGTTAAAATATTTAATAAATATTTAAAATAATAAATATTTAATATTCAAATATAAAGTCTGTACTGATGGGACGAGGCATTACCTGGAGGGGAAAGGGACTTAAATGACAGCAGATTTCTCATCCGAAAGCCCGGAGGCCAGAAAAAATTGGCACAATGATTTCCAAAGAAGAATTACCAGTCCCAGATTCTATACCCAGTAAAAGTAGCCTTCAGAAATAAAGCAGAAAAGAAGGGATTCTGGGAAGAAGGGGAATGAAGAGAATGTCGTCTCTATTCAGGTACCTGAGTACGTGGACATCCGCGGGCAGAAGGGGGGACATGGGACCGAGTCTCCCACCGCATACAAAATTAACTCAAAACCAACCACAGACTTGGATGTAAAATGTACATCTCTAAAACTCTTAGAAAACAGCGCAGGAGAAACCCTGGGGATCCAGGCGAGGGAAAGTGCTCTGAAACGTGACCCAAAGCACAATCCGTAAGAGAAAAAAACGATAATATTGAACTTTGTGAAAATGACAAACTTCTGCTCCTGAAACCCCCGCGTGCAGGCCAGGTGACAGAGGACTCATTTCTGCCCGCGTGAAGAGCCGCAATCTCAACAGTAAAAAATACAAACAGTCCACTTAAAAAATGTGCAAGGGATGTGAGCAGACATTTGGGGGGGGGGGGTGGGGGGAGGCCGATTAGCACGTGAAAAGACGTTCAACATCTTCAGGCACCAGGGAAATGCAAATTAAGACCCCCCGTGAAGTCGAGCCCACCCCTCACCGGGAAGAGACTGGAGGAAGGACTGGGACCCCGGCAGAGGCGGAGAGACGGGTCTCTCCCGAGCGCAGGTGGGGTGGCGGCCCTTCCGCGGGCACGTTTTGGGGTCGCTTAATAAAACCCAAACCTACAGTCAGGGTCGGATCCGGCAGCCTCACCCCTGGGCACGAATCCCAGAGAAGTGAAAACTATGTCCACCCACACACTTGTGTGCAAACGTCCACGGCACCTGGGGGAGGGTCCGTGCCCCCCTCCCCCACGCCGTGCGCTGGTTTCGCCGTGTCCTGTGCACCCACAACCGTTGCACCATTAAAAGGAAGCCAGCAAGCAAAGCACCGTCCCCAGGTGAGCAGCGCTGGGGGCCCAGGAGGCCCGGCTCCCTGCAACCCCGGGCCCCGCGGAAGGGCGTCTGCGCCAGACGGCACGAGGAACAGCAAACGTGCGGGCAGACAGGCAGGCCAGGTGCCACCGTGAAGACACGACTATTTAGAAACGGAAGAAAAATTACACCCGAGGTACTCTCATGTGCCAGGGAAATCCGAGCGCGGCGAGTCCGCGCATCACCAGCCAAGAGAGCACACGAGAGCCCAGAACACCGGCCGGAAAACACGGAAAAACGAAAGCGGTTCTGCTCCGCAGGGGGCCCAGTAACACCCCCTCCTGTGCGCCCGCCCCTCCCAGCGGCCCCAGGGCGCCCCCAGCCCTGAGCGGCTGCAGGGGTGCGGCGGGCCGGGCGCGCGTGCGGCCTCCCTCCCCACCCCCGGGCGCGGCTCCCTGCGGGCGCACCGCCCCGGGGGCCGCGTCCGGGAGCCCGGCCGTCGGTTCTGCCCCTTCCTCGGGAGCCACACGGCAACCCGGCCGCCCCCCAGGTGCGCCCCCCGCCCAGCCGGGGCGCGACTCTTCACCTCGGTCTGCCGCTCGGGAGCCCGGGAGCCCGGGGCAGCCACACCCCGGGTTCGGAGTCCTGCCTGGGTCCCCGCCCCGTGGGCGCCGCCAGCCACGCCTCCAGACGCTTGGTGCCCCGGCCCCTGCCAGCCCCTGCCTGGGGGCGCCCTCCCCCCCTCCCCCCCCCCCCCCCCCCCCCGTCCCCTCCCCACGCCACCAAGGCGGTCTGGGCCACCTCTGCCTCTGCCCCTCCGGGCTCCTCCACCGGACGTCGGGGTCAGGGGTCCTGCTGGTCTGCTCCTTGTACCCCGGGCGCCTCCCCCCGACTGAGTCAGGGACCCCAGGCCCCCCGCACCCTGGGTGCCTTTCCCAGAGGATGGGGTCAGGGGAACCGCCCACCTGCATTCACTCTGGGTTGCGCCGTCCCCCTCCCCCCTCCCCACCACCCGAAAGTGCTGCCCCCTGGGTGGTGGGGGGTGGGGAGGTCTCCCAGCCCCTCATAAACGCACAGAGAGCATCCACTCTGAGCATCCCCCCTGGGTGAAGCAGGTGTGGAGCAGGGAAGACGGGGCTGGCGGGAGGTGGGGGGCTGCGGGGGCCGCAGGAGGACGGCGGCCAGATGACCACCACCTGCCCCGGAGTCGAGAGGAGGGGTCGGGAGAGACAACGGATGGACGCCTGGGCCCTGGGGGGTGGGGGTGACTCAGGGTAGACGGGGGCCTTCAGGAGGGCACCTGTGCAGACACCAGGTCCCCCCTCTGCCGCCTCGCCCTGCTCTCACGCGTCCCCCTCCCCGGGGCCTGAGGAAGAAGCAACCCGCCACCACACAGTTTCCCGTCTGTGTGGGAAACTTAGCAGCACTTAACTGACAGTGATTTTCCTTCCTGTTAGAAGGTGCTCCTCCCTCAGTGCATCTCCCCCACCCCCGTTCCTGCCCTCCACCTGCAGGTTCCCCCATCTTCTGGAAGGCTCCCCCAGCCCTCCGACGGACCGACCGACCGACCGCAGGGGCCTTGGGGAGGGAAACCACCAGGTTTCACCCACTCCGTGGCCGTTTATAGCGGCCGCCCAGGGCCTGGCACGCGGTAGGTGCTGGGGGCACACTGTCACGCTGTCACAGGCCAGTGTCTCTTCTCCCTTTCCAGCTGGGCCTGCAGCGGCTCTCCCCCCGGGCCATCCTCGGGCCATCCTCGGGAGCCAGAGCCCTACCCCAACACCAAACCCTCCTCCTGAACTGCCGCTCCCTCTGCTGCCTCCCCCTCTCCCACTTCCACATCCTGCTGACCGCGTGAAGGACCCGGCCGGCCACCCGCCCTTGGGTGGTGGCCTGGATCCGTGGGCCCACAGGCAGACTGGGAGGGCGGCTGTGCTGGGCCCTGGTGCTCCCTTTACAGCTGCCCTCCCTTGGGGTGGGGGAGGGGACGGGCGAGCCGGGCCCCTCCTCCACTCGCCCTGGCCTTCCACCTCCCCCCCCCCCCAGACTTGGCCTTTCCCTCCATCTTTAGTCCGGCCCCTCTTTCCAAGGCTATCTTCCCTGGGTTCTATCCTCAGCCCCCTGACACTAGGGGAAGACCCCTAGTGTCCCGGCCAGCTCCTCCCCGGGTCCCTTCCTGTGGTAGTGGAGGCCCCAGGGGTCCCGGCCGTTCCCACCTGGTCGCTGGCGGCGTGGCCTCCCCCAGCCGGGTGAAGGGGTCTGGCAGTTGTGGGGGGGGGGGAAGGGGTGAGGCACCGAGTGGAGGGGGGCGGTCTTCACCAGGGCCTCTGTTTCCAGGCCTGCACCACCCACAAGCTCCCTTGCTTCCCAGGCCAGGCCAGATACTCCAACCCCTGTGCCTGGGATCTCTCGTGTGTGACCCCGGGTCAGCTCGGGTGCCACTTGGGCCAGGCGGCTGTACCCACAGTTCAACCAGACACTGATGCCGGTGCTGCTGTGAAGGTATCTGGCAAGTGTGGTTAGCACCCACCATCAGCAGCCTTTGAGCAAAGATCGCCTTCTGTTACGTGGGTGGGCCTCGTCCAATCAGTTGAAGGCCTTCAGAAAAACGCAAGGTTTCCTGGAGGAAAGGAAGCCGGCCTTAAGACTGTGGCAACAAGTCCCGCCCGGATTCCCAGCCTCGCCAGCCTGCCACGCGGATCTCAGACTTGACGGCTGCACGGTTGTGCAAGCCAGTCCCGTAAAACTTAAATCTCTCTGGGTCTCTCTGTCTCTGGGGAACCCACGCTTGATTCGTTCAACGAGTGGAAACAGCTGCTGCGTGCGGGCTCCTGCTGGGTCCTGGGAGGACAAGAGGAGACACTGAGCAGACCCCTTGCGGGTCGGAAGCCCACAGCGCCAGGAGGAAGAGGAGGAGCAGGGCGGCAGGTGCCTCCCCTCAGCTCGCAGTCCCCTCACAGGTGCCCGCGGCCAGGGAGGGGACGGGTGACCCGAGGCAAGGGAGGAGCCCTTCATGGCGGGCCACATCTCTCCCCCCACAGATTCGGACCCAGAGACCCGAGGCATCTCCTGTTCCTTGTATCCCCGGGCCCCACCCGTTAGGGAAACTGGAGACAGTCGCATGCAGCGACAGGTGACCCCGGCGGGTCAGAACTGGGGCCCCGGGACCAGTTTCGGCTCACACCTGCCACGGGCTCTGCCACGCTCCCCCGCTGGGCCTGGTGGTAACCCATTCATTTCCTAATGCCCCTGGTCTGACGCCTGCCCCACCCCCCGCCCCCAGCGTCACACCCACCCACAGGACAGACCCTCTGAGACCGGGGTTGGGGGAAAACGCGGGCCCGTGGCAGCTGCTGCGGGCCCACAGAGGAGAGAGCCACATTTGCGACAAAACCAGAGATTAGGTGCCCTTACCTGCCAAAGACGGGCAATTACGCCTTCCACTCTCAGAGGGATTAGTCAGTCTGGGTGGATCGCTAGGGAGCGGGTTTACAGAAGTGCCCACTTGTGGGCGGCCCCCTCTGTGAACCTGGCTGTTTCCCGCTTCCTCAAACACGCTAATCGTGTGCTCTCTCAAGTGGGCTAAACATACGTCCTCCCCTCTTTGTACGAGCACCAGACAGCTTACTCAGGGATCACTTCTGACGAGCGTTTTAACAGCTTCTCGGCTGTGCGCCGGGCCCTTCTGCCTCCTCGCAGAGCAGAGTGAATCCAGACAAGGGCACGGCCGCTGGGCCACCAGGCTGGAGCCAGAGCTCGGACGCCGGGTCACGCTCCCACCGCCTCCCGGACCCGCCTGGGCCCCGCGCTTGCGCCAGCGCGAGCGGGCGCGGGACTCAGGCGTCGCCACGCGGGGCTTGGGGCTCCTCCCAACACTGGGGGGAAGCGGCCCTCTGCCAGCCACGTGGGAGGCTTGTGTGGCTGGGATCCCAGGTGCCCCCCCACCCCCCCCCCGCGGGGCGCCTGTTCTCCGTTGGAGCTCGCGCCACGTGACAACGCTCGGAGACCGCAGGACCTCCGTGGAAGTGCTCTCTCCCTGAGCCTCCCTCTCCCCTGCAGTTTGCACCACCAGGGCAGCGGGAGGGTCAGAAGACAGAGATGGGAGCGACCGTGGCCCGGAAGCCTGGCAGGTGCCCACGTACCACAGGGCGCCCACTCCCCGGACGGGGGCCCCAGGACGCCGCCCTCCACGAGGGGCCGCCTGCTGAGGGTCTCCTCGGGCCGCCGGGTTCTGTGGGCTCACTGCCGTTTCACCCTGGCCGTCTCCTGTGTCCCCTCCTGTGACCCGGGATGTGACCTCCCCTCGGGGTCGGCCCTCAAGTCCCGCTCACCTGCTCCATCCAGCACTGGGATTTTCAGTTTTCTTTGGTGTTTTCAAGGACTGTTTTAGAATATCTGGAACACTCCTCCCAGGAAAGGACTCCCGGGATGGGTCTCTAGAGCTCGCCCCAGTTTGTCACTCTGAATTCACGGTACACATGCAATGGGTAAACCAGCAAACAGCCCACCCTGTGCAGGGGCGAAGGAGCCACAGCGTTTTGTCAAAGTGCGCCCGCGGCCAAGGCCAAAGCTGCACCTCCGGCAACCAGGACAGTCGGGGAGACCTGTGTCGCCAAGGAGGGCCTGGGGCCCCAACATCAGGCATCAGACCGGTCACCGCTCCGCTCTGCTCCAAACCCTCCAAGGGCTGCCCCTCAAAGTGCGCAGGTCCAAAGCCGCGGCCCTGGGGGCCCTGCTGCCCCTGTGACCTCTGCGCTTTCTGAGCACACACATGTGTTCCACCCCAGGGCCTCGAGCCTGCTGTTCCTCCCCAGGAAGGCCGGCCCCGCCTCTGCCCGGGCGCCTCTTCCCCATGGCCGGCCGAGGGCCCCCTCCGTCCTCCCGCCCGGCCCAGCCCTGCCCCTCGAGGCCCTGCTGGCCTGTCTGCTCCTCTGCTTGCCACTGCGGGGTCTCCTGGTCGCCCTAACAAGGCACCACAGCTGGCCTCAAACGGCAGACGCTTGCCCTCTCCGTCTGGGGGACACAAGCCCAAACCCGAGGGGCCGTGAGGACCAGCTCCTTCTGAGGCCGCGAGGGAGAGTGAAGAAGGTCTTTCTTTGGGATCTGTTTCCAAAAGGGAGACTCTGCTCAAAGCATGCAATTGATTTCATGAATCCATTTGTCCCCGTCTACACCGTCGGTGACTCCACCCTACACTCTGGAAGCTTCCTTCAGTGGGTAAGGCAGGCCCGTGGTCAAACAGCTACAGCAGCGGGTGCGGCCTGGGGGTCTGGGCGTCCTCGGCAGGTGTGCTGCAGGGGCTGCGAGGGCAGCGGGGCAGCGGGGCGGCGGGGGTGGGGCGGGGGGCGGGTGCCCCGCCCTGTGGCCACACTGCTCCGGGGCCAACAACAGATCAGGAAGTAGTCCCCCCTCAGGTCCCTCCAGATCTCCAAGCTCTAGCCCCCCCTGGGGCACAGGGTGGGCAGACAGTCCTCACTGGGGAAGAGGCGGGGAGGGCGGGGGCTGCGGGGGAGGACGGCCACCACAGGGACCGGGGTGGGGGATGCTCCAGCCGCTGAGCCCTCATCGCCTGGCCCGGGGGTGGGGGGGGCGCCCCCAGTGCCGGCGGATCTGTAACTCCCGTGGGAGCAGGTGTGTGCGCTCACAGATGCCATGCCGGGCGCGTCCCGAATGCCAGCGACAGAGAAATGCGGGGAGGAGGGATGCGGCAGGGACCCGAGGCCGGGAGCCCAGGAGGCACCTTTGCCGCCGTCTCCCGCCTCTGGACCCTGGTCCCCGTGGTGTCCCCTGGACCTGGCCTTCTCATGACCATCCCCCGCCCCCAGAGCGTGCCCTCTCCCCCCGGGGGTGCTGGGCTCCCACCTGGGAACCTGTGCACCACCGCGTCCTGTGCGCGGTCCTTGCACACCCTCCCCGACCTCAGTGTGTCCTCCTCCGCGCGGACCTGTCCTCCCAACCCTCCCTGCGCTCACCCTGGGCCAGGCGCCCCCGAGCAGGGCTGTCGTGTGATCCTGTGAGGTCAGAGCCCACAGCCGCCAAACACTCTGGGGACTGAGCTGTAAGTGTGACCCCAGTGGAGAAACACTGCCCTGACGTGGCCAGGGTAGGAAGACCGCGAACCGGGGACGGAACGAGACAGCCGTCTCCCTCGATGCCCTGGACCCCGCTGCCCACGGGGACACGAGTGGCCGCTCCGTACTCGTCCCGCCACGTGGGACTGACACGCTCCCGCCTTCCCCGTTTGTCCCCATCAGTTAGCTCACGGCACCCACATTTTCCCGCAGAATCACCGATGACCTCACTGCACAGGTGTCCCCCGCCCCTGGCACTCCTGACGGGACCCTGTCTCCCGACGGGAGGGACCCTGTTACTTTCAGAGACATCCGGTGTTGCTGTAGCTGCAAATTGCCCTGCGAGAAAGGGAAGTGTCGACACCTGCTCACTAGGCTCCGAGGGGCTGATTCGGCAGTGCGTTCCTGCAGCCCTGAAAATGCTGACTGTGGGTCCAGACTCCATTCTTCTGTTCACGAGGGTGCAGGGAGGGAGAGCGAGGGGGGACTGTGCTAGGGAGGAGGGAGGAAAGGAGAGGGAGGGGGAGGAGAGGAAGGGGAGAAGGAGGGGAGAGGGAGGGGGAGGGAGAGAGAGAGAGGGAGAGGGAGGGGAGAGGGAGGGGTTAGGGTACTAGGGATGGGGGAGGGAGAGGAGAGGGGTGAGGGGAAGGAGGAGACAGGGAGGGGGAAGGAGAGAGGGAGGGGAGAAGGAGGGGAGAGGGAGGTGGGGGGAAGCAGGGGAGAGGGAGAGGGGGGTGGGGGAGGGAGGGGAGAGGGATGGGAGTGAGTAAACACAGGCAGGACGATTTTGGTGGGAGCAGCAGAACTCTCCCACACACACCCACTCGAGGAGGAAGTTTCCAGAACCCAGGCTCTGCCTGTGCCTCTGCTGGTTTTCTTCCTGGTTGCAGACCGGCCGCACCTGCCGACGTGAGGATGTCCACAGGCAGAGGTGGGGTTAGGGTTAGGGTTAGGGCCTGGCCCGGTGCCTCCCGGGGAGTGAGGGGGCCCTCCCAGAGCCTCCAGGGACAGCGGGGTCACGTGCCTCTCCAGCTGACCCCCCCGGTGACGAGAGGGCAGGGACAGAGCAGGGCACCTCAGCCCAGACCGCCGCTGTGATCTAAGGGAGCAGTGGTAGCGCACGAACCCTTAACCGTGTTTTCAAAACTCAGCTTTTAACAACTTTATGGACACATGAATCACCCTAAAATTCACCACTTTAAAGGCGCGCGCGGTGTGACAGGTTTTGGTCGAGGGACGGGGCTGTGGCCGTCAGCGCGATCCCACTGTGCGACGCTTCGGTGGCCCCGCTCCCCTCCCCCAGCAGGCTCCTCCCCGTCCTGGCCGTGGACCCCGCGCAGGGCACGCGGTCTGACCGGCCTCCCCCACTGAGCACCTGCTCTCCGGGGCCCGTCCACGCCGCAGCGGGTATTTTTGGGGTGTTCCCACTTCTGCCCGCAGTGAACGGCACCGCCGCGAATGTGTGCGGACGCGGCTTTTCACGCCTGCTGGGCCGACGCCTGGGAGAGGGACGCGGTCACGCGGCTGTTCCAGGTCTGCCTTCTGGAGGATGCGCCGCGTGGTCCCACCAGCAGTGCAGGAGGGCTCTGGGCTGGGCTGCACGCACAGTACCCCCGCCCCCGCCCGCCCCCCCGTGCCCAGACACCTGTCCCCACCCGCCTTTTGCAGTAAGTCACCGTGGGGCAAGCCGGCCGACGGTGGCTGCAAGAAACCGTGACAAACCCCGGAGTTGCTCATGGCACCCAGTTCCCCACATGGTCCCCGGAGGGACCGTCCGAGCCGCGGGTAAAGTCCCGGGGGGCAGCCCACACGGCCACGGGCTTCTGCTTCGTGTCCCCTGCTTCCCAGCCTTCCGTACCAGGTCCCGGAGGAGCCCCGGAACTGTCTCTGTCCCCGTGTGCTGTGTGCGGCTGGGGTAGCTGCACAGAGACCGTGCCCAGCCTCAGGTGTGACCCAGCCGCCCACGTGCCCCCCCAGGCACCTACGTCTGCTCTCGGGCCTCGGTTTACGCACCTGGAAAGTGGGGGAAACCCGAGGGCAGGCCTGGCGCCCCGTGCCTGCGTTTGCCACTGACATGACACAGCGCCCTCCGGCCACACCGCCCAGACCGGCCAGAACCACAGGGCCTGCAGGGGTCGGGGGCACACGGGGGGCGGGGGGGGGTGCTGTGCGTGCCTCTGTGACTCGTGTCGCGCTCCTGCTTTGTAGAGGCTGTGTGAGTCGCTGAAGAGCCCGCGTTCGTGTGCAGCAGAACACGTCCCCCGCCCGGCGACCACGGCGGGCGCAGGGCCCCTCCTGGACACTCTGCTCAGCGCGACTCACACGGTGGCGCGCCCGGTCCCCGCACGGAGGCCCCCGTGCCAGTCCTATGGAGGGGGCGGCTGGGAGCGGAGGCCGGCCGCGTGGGGCCTGTCGGCAGGGATGAGAGCTGCCCAAACGGCACAGAGGAGGCAGAACCGCGGACGTGGGTTCCGGCAGCAGTCGGGAAGTGCGCGTGAGCCGCTCAAACACACAAACAGGGCGTCACGCGGGCGGCAGTGTCTCTCCTTGACCGCTTGGTTCCCGTTGGGCCATAAAGCTGGGAGAAATTTGCTCGGTGGAAAGACTTTGCCAGCAGATGGCTAATGGTTTCAGGACATCGGTAACTGCAAGCTGGATGCCAGGTATCCACAAGGGGCTCCTGAGGCCTGTGGGCAGTTAGGACCCCGGCTGACAGGACACCGTCCCCCACCCCGGGGGATCATCAGAGCCTCACTGGCCTCACCGGCTCCCGGCTGAGTGGGAACAGAGGTGGCCGATCGGGGTCCGTAGCCTTTCGGCCTCGGCGGGCCCCAGACAGACGCCCCGGCATCCTCTGGCCACTTACCGAGGAGGGGATTTACTGACTCCGGCCCAGCGGGGCGACAGCCGGCACGTGTGTGTGGCTTGGGGGAGGAGGCGTGCAGCCCTCTACGGGGTGACAACACATAGACATGAACTAGTGAAGTTCACATCCGGGGAAGTGACGCTGCTACGTTCACAGGCGTCCCCGGGTGGCCGTTCACTTTTTCCAGTGTTTGTGCCCTTGCTTAAAGCATTTCTGTTTGTCCCTGCATCTCTAAGAGGAAAAAAAGAA
Organism: Panthera onca; assembly: GCF_046562875.1. Lineage (NCBI taxonomy): Eukaryota > Metazoa > Chordata > Mammalia > Carnivora > Felidae > Panthera > Panthera onca. The sequence continues at coordinate 1,856,477 of NC_138346.1, read as the reverse complement.
TCACATTTTGATGGGGTGTAAACGCTGTACGAGTTCATTATAAAGGATCAGAGCCGTGCAGAAAAATGCAAGGAATGGTCGAAGGTATTTGTAACGTCCACGATTTCCACAACAGAAAAGGGATTTCTCTGCGTCAACAAGAAACGGACGGGTCTCCCGGCCAGGACGGAGCGGATGACGCAGCCAGAGAGGCGCAGAAGAAGCCCCAGAGTCGAGCCCGCGAAGCAAAGGCTCCAACGGATTCGCACACACAAAACCACGAACGGAGACCAGGCCTTCCCTGCGGCTCCACCCGGCAGCGGCCGCGGGGGCCTCACGGAACCGGCTGGGGTGCAGACAGGAGCCTCGGTTCTGCTGAGAAGCCTGCCCCCTGCGGGCAGAGCTGGCCAGGGGCAGCCTCCGGGTCACCGCGGCCCGCTCGGGGATCCAGCCTGCGCCGGGATGGGGGGGACAGACTGATGGAGCCCCCCCCCCCCCCCCCCCGCCCCCGGCCGTCTGCAGCAGCGATGCAGATGAGCCGGTGAGCTTCTCCAAGCTTCTCCTGTCGGGGGCCTGGCGCTAAATCCTTGGGCCAGACGGGCCCTCCGGCAGCTCTCCGAGTCGGCCCCGCAGGGCAAAGGCGGCCACAGACCACGGGCACACGGGTGCGAGGGAGCTGCGCCCCGGTGAGGCTCCACTGGTGAGAACAGGCCGCGAGCTGGCCCGTGGGCCACCGTTGCCAAGCCCCCGACCTAAAACGCCGCGAGTCCCCACGGCCGGGGAAGCGGGGCTGCCGGGCTCCAGGGTCGCACCCCGGGGCTCCTCTGCCGTGGCCTCCGGGTACAGTCCACGGGGACACCACACGCGTACACACGCCACGTGTGCACACTTTTTCCTGCTCCGTTTGTTGGAAGCACCTCTTCAAGACCTCCAGTTATCCTCATGTCGGCTTGTCTTGTCTCTTGATACGGATTAGTTGGTGAAGCTCTTCATAAAAACCTACTTGTTAAATCTCCTGTCTCACCGTCATTCGCTCTAATCATCGAAGCCTTTCCTTTGCAAAGCTGCTTGGGAAGCCGGACCGCCGGTCGCCACGGCGAGAGCCCCAGACTCGACGGGAAAATGCACCTGAGAGCGTGCGCGCCTGGAGCCGCGGTGGCCACACAGGGACCGGAGCCGCCGCGGCCACGGGGTTTTCCCCGAGCGGTCGTCACTCATACGGGACGGGAGGGAATTTTCTGACGGGCTCCCCATGTTTCCCACGAAGGGGGCGGTAGCCCTGCGCACTCCCAGCGGGCTGTGAAAACTCGTGGGCTGAGCCATGACCACTGGAGAGCCGGCCCCCCCTCGGGGCTCCCGGATGCCAGGGCTCCAGGCAGCTGCTCAGGACTGGGCCAATCAAATCCAGAAGCCCCTCCTGGAGGAGGAGGACTCGACGGCTCCAGAAAAGGGACTTGGGAGTTGGGAGGTCCTGTTCCCATCCCCTTCCCCCTCCCTTCCCATCCCCCCACCACTTACAGGCCCCTCACCCAGGCCCTGGAACCCCTTTCCCAAGCCCCTCTTCTCCAAATGCACTAGTGGAGATGTGTGAGATCACTGAGGTCCCTGGGCGCACAGCGTCCGCCAGGGGCCTGACTCCGGGCTGGGCCCCGTGCCCTCTGCCTGGCCCGGAGGGACCTCCTCTGTCGGGTGCTGGGGCAGCGACTGCTCACAGAGACTCCGGAAGGCTCAGGCACGGAAGGAACAGCTGGGGGAGATGGGGGTAAACTCAGCCGTCTCCCACGGCCCCCGACCCCTGTGAACGGGCCGCCCCCAGAGCTGGCAACCCCAGCCCATCGATGCCTCCAGGGTTGCCAGCCTGGTGAAGGGGTGGACACGGGAGCCACCCTCCGGCCAGCCAGACCCAGGCTCCTGAGGAAAGACAGGAGGAGTTGGAGACCCAAGCCCCCCTGCCTGGCAGCGCCCCGAGGCCCACGCCTGTCCCGGGAGAGGGTCCCGCCACACCTGTGGGTGGGGGGGGGGGTTCCGCGTGGGGGGCTTCAGCCATCGAGAGACAGGATCTGCCATCCAGCAGAAGCCTGGGGCTTCCAGAAAAGAGACCACACTCCAGGCGGCTCCACGGTCCCCTGGCGGGCCCGGGGCCACACTCTGTCCGTCTGTCAGGCCCTCACACCTGTCGCCCCGCTCCCCATGCCCGAGGCCATGCTGACTTCTTGAGGGAAGCGTCCCCAAGCTGGGTTTGCCCGCTGCTCTGGGCTCAGAGTGGCTCTGAGGGTGTCCCCCCTCGCAAGCCCCCCCGTTGCGCGCCCAGAGCCTCCGGGAACACCTGCCTGGGCCACGGTTCCCCGGGGCCTGGGGCAGATCCTGAGACGGCTCCCGTGGAGGCCCGTCCCTTCTCTATGGAGCGGGGCATGGGTGACGGAACCACAAACCTGTGCGCCCCTTCTCCGTGAAGCCAAGTCTGTCTTCTCCGAGCACTGGGACCGGAGCCCTGGGCCCTGCCGGCCCCCAGGCGGGTCTGACGCCCCGGTGATGACAGCCGCTCAATGTCACCTGCTCCTCGGATAAATGCCAGTCACTCTGCCAGCACCGGGTCACTGCGCTCACAAAACCATGAAAACCATGCTGTCATGAGCCCCCTTCTGTGGCAGAAACACAGGCTCACGGACGGAGCAGCCGCCACTGAGTGACCTGAACCTCAGCCGCCCTCGGCCAGCTGGCAGGCTCTCCCGCTTCCCGGGAGCCGCCGGCACAGAAGGCGGTGGCCGGGGGACCCGGGGGTCACGGGCAGAGCTCTGCCCTCCGCCACCACGGCGGGAGGGAGGTGGACACGTGAGTAGAGGGGGGCTTCTGAGGGGGTCCCGAAGGGGAAGAGGAAGGCCTTCCCCCCCCGCCCCTGCCGTGGGGTCAGCCCCCGCCGTGTCTGTGCAGCGCCCACAGGCGGGCCGCGCCTCCCGAAGGTGTGAACACCCATCCAAAGTGGCTGCGGGCTCCGTGGGCGCTCCCCTGGCTGTCCCCAGAGAGGCCGTGCGCTCGAAGGGCCCCTCGGGTGGCGAGAGCCCTCAGCCAGGCGGAACCAGAACTCCGTGGGGCGTCCGGCACGACCACACTCGCGCCCTCCATCTGGTTCTCGGGAAGGGCAGAGCAAGGTCCCTGCAGGTGCCGGGGTCAGACAGCCCCGTACCCGGACCCTCGTACTTCCTCACCGTGTCTCTGGACGCGGGCGTAACGTCCCTGAAGCTCAGGGCTGTCAGGAGTGAAGGGGCCCCCACGAGGGGCCAGCGCCGTCCAGGGTGGAGGAGGCCGGGCAGGAGGCCACACCCAGACCGCCCTCGGGCCGCCAGGAACCCAGGCCAGGGGGGGAGGGGCCGCCGGGGCTTCCGTGCTCATTTGCAGGGAGGGGTCCACACACCCAGACCAAAGCAGGGGGGCGGCCCAGGGGGAGGGGTCTGCCACACGCACGGTGCCCGGGGTTGGTGGGCGCCCTTCCCGCTGCGGCGCCCGGGGCCCTCCCGCTGCCGTCCAGGCAGCCTCCTGTGGCCGGGGCAGGAGGCTGACGGGCGGTCTCTGCGGAGTTGCCAGCCACAGACCCTCCTGGTCCAGCTCACGGTCACATGAGCCGCCCAGTGACCCACCGAGACGGGCCCATGACAGACGCCAGCACAGGCCCCGCTTTCCTAGTCAGTAGGGACGGGCCGAGGGTGGAGGTCAGGGTGGGGAGGCCTGTGGGCAGCAGAGGCCCAGACACGGGGAAGGCTGTGTGCGGGCCGAGGGGTGGCGGGAGGCGGGTGCCTGGGGAGCAGGGGGGCCGGAGGAAGCCGCAATCAGGGGCGCTCACCTACAGGTCCTGCCCCGAGTCCCGCAAGGCGAGAGGGGCTCTGACCACGGGCTGCACCGGGTGCAGGCAGGGCCCTCCTGGCTTCCCCTCACTTCTGTTACGAGACGGGGTGGCCTGACGTCACTTCGTCACTTCGTCCCGGGTGAGCCCTGGGATGGGGACACAGAGCAACCGCTCCGCAGGAGGAGGCGGGACTGAGTCACACAGCGGTGAGGGGGCGGGGGGAGCCTGCCAGCAGCTGCCGGGACAGCGAAGTGCCGTGGGTAACATGAAGCCCCGTCTCCTCGGAGGGCCTCCTGGCCGGGCCGCGCAGGAGGTGACACACGAGGTACAGAGACGGCCCCGGCAGACCCACAGGCCTTCTAGGGGCCCCGTCTCGGGCGCCTGCCGCAGACAAATGGCAGCCCCCTGAGGCCCTGACTGCCGGACCGGTGACTGCGTGACCTCAGGCGGCACAAGGGCTTACTTGGCAGGTAAGGATGTCGGGGTGGGAACGGTCCCGACACTCTGCAGGGCGACGTCATCACGAGGGTCCTTACGAGAGACAGAGGACACGCGGGGACAGAAGCAGGGCTCAGCCGGGGCGAGGGGGTCCGAGAGCCAAGGGGCCGAGGTCAGGAAGCGGGGTCCCTCCGAGCCTCCGGAAGGTCCCAGCGGGCAGCACCGTGACCTCCACAGCCGGCGCAGGCCCACGGCGGCTGGTTCCAGCCCTCGGGGAGCTCGCGGGGTGGACGATGGTCCCGCCCAGGGAGGTGTGCACGGCTCGCCCCAGGGGTCAGTTTGGCAAGGGCACTAGGCAGAGTGCACGCGGGGGGCGCTGGGGCGGGGGCTGGCTGTCACAGGCACGCGTCTGAGCCCACGCCGAGAGCCCGGCTGGTGTGCTCACCCCCTCGTGCAGCGCCCACGGCCCCGCGTGCCCCTCTACCCTGTCAGCTTCCAGAAATCAACCACCTTCCGAACAGGAGGCGGCGCTGGCCTCTAAAAAGCAGGGAGGCCGTACCCGCGGGGACACAGCATGCCAGCACACGCTTCGGGGCCTGCAAACACGGAGCTCGCTCCGCCAACCGGACGCCCCGGCATCTCCGGGGAGGCGCGCCGAGGCCAGCTCCTGTCCCATCACTGCAGGGAAAGCCGCTTCTTTCTCTGTCCCCCCCGTGCCCCTGCACCGTCCCCGAGGGGCACGCCTCGGCTCCAGTGAGGCTCACGGACGAGCAGCTGTCAGCGCAGAGGGCACCTAGGGACCAAAGCCCCATTTCAAGGAGGACAAGAGAGGCCCGGGTCACTGACCCTTCAGTGTTGCCGTGGACGGCGGTGGCTGCGGGGACGCCCGCTAGATGATGCCGCTAGATGAGCAAACGTAACATTTGCCGGAAGAGAGAAAGGGGCGAACGTTAAAAAAAAAAAAAAAAAAAAAAAAAAAAAGGTCTGGGGTCTTTGCAGTTACTTCCGACCAGGTAACAACGATCATCCGATTGTTGTTTTCGTAGCCGCACATGCAGTTCACAGCTGGGAACAGCCGGCAGGCGCAGGCCCGCCCTCTGCACTCAGGGCTCCGCGCCGGGGGGAGCGGCTGGCGGACTCTGAGCACCACACAGTGCAGCCCTCTCCCTTCCACCTCCTCCCGCCGCGGACAGCAGCGCCTGCCTCAGACAAATGGCTCATTTCGCCAGCTCTTTGCGCTGGGACTGGCAGCCAGCTGGAGTTCTTTCTGCATCTAAATTACACCCTCTCAGCAAGACTGTTTCCCCCTCGCGGGAGGGGCTCGTTTTAATTTCGGCTTTGGCCGGTGCGTAGCAAGCTCGTTTCGCTTTTCATTTGAACAGAAACGAGTCTATTACGTTTGTCCACTGAGAAAGCAGGCTTCACATTAAGGGCACAAATACTACGGACGGGAAATATGCGGACACCCGCCATCGGGCGCGTCTTAGCAACATGCTGGGGGCCATGTGGCCACCCCCCCCCCCCCCCCCGCCACCCCGTTCCTTCTACATAAAGGGAAGGCGGAGAAGGGCTGCGGGGCCTCCTAGCGCCCGTGTGCACGGGGGCAGCACCAGTGCGGGTGTTCAGGCCGAGAGACAGCAGAGAGGTCACGTCAACGTGACCAGTAGAGTGCTGTCCCACGGCCACACTAGGACACACCCTGTCCTCCTCCTCAAGGTCCAGCCCGCTGCCCTCTCCCAAAGGTGCTCTGCGGCACAGCAGCTGGGACGGGGGCCGGGGGAGAGAACTACCCATCTACTCAGAATCCTGGCCCCCCAGGTGTCCCACAAGGCGTGGCCCTCACATCCGGCACGGTTCTGTGCCGACTCCGCTAGAGGGCCTGCCAGGGCTCCGGGAGATGACCAAGAACTGTGCCCTTAGGGGCCCGGGCTCTTAGGGAGGGGGCGGTCAACAGCTCTGAGCCCGGGGCCAGGTGCACGAGACTCTGGCCCCGGACACGACTGCTGCCCCGGCCTTGACTCCTCGGTGGCGAGGGCGGGAGGCGGGCAGGCAGCAGGACCGTGTGGGGCGGAGGAACCCCAGGGGCAGACGCTGCAGTGGCCCCGGAGCTGCCCCCGGTGCAGGGTCGGGGGCTGGTCCGCTGCCCGGGGTCAGGTTCAGAAGAGGAGGGAGCAGAAAGGCAACCCGACCTCAGGTCAGCGTCCGGAGTTACTCCCCGAGCCCCAACACCAGGACTGGCCTGGGAGCCCAGCCGCGGACGCACTGACCACCTGGGCCCCGGCAGAGCCCCCGACCGGCTGACGATTGGCCGTCCATGGCATCACAGGCGAGGTGCACACGCGCCCGACAAAACACCGCCTCTCCACCGCACACGGGTGGCGGCGTCTCTAAGGCGAGGGCCCGTGAGCAGCCAGCACGGACAGGAGTCCAGGCCGAGCTTGGCCCTGACGTGAAACCAAGTCACGGGCTGCTCTCAAGTCAGGAAATCCCACAGGGGCGTCTGCCAACCTCCCCCGGGTTTCCGTCCGCAGAGGAGGCTTGGACACTTTATTTTTGCTGTTCTCCGGCCTGTTCACAGGAGAGGAGACGCCAGAAGCGATCCGGGTCCTCGCTCAGCACAAGGGCCGGCAGGGCGCGCACAGCCCGCGGGGCCAGACACGGACTCCACCCCGGGGCCCGTCCGACACCACGTCCGTCGTGGTGCGAGGCCTGGGCCCCCACTTCACCTCGTGCATGTAGGATACCAAGATTAAAACGATCCTTCGGGCTCCTGATTTTTACAGAAGGGTTCAGGTCGTGCCCTCTGTGCTGCGACATTCAGAGACACGTGGTGCCTTTCGCCTGAGCGTCTTTCAGAGTCAGAGGGAGCGGGTGTCCAGCGCCAGTGACCCTCCCCTCCAGGAGTGCGGGCGGCACAGCAGGTGTCCCTCTCCCGCTCCCTGACAGAACAGGGCTCACCAGGAGCGGGGAAGCGCCTATGCCAGCCTGCTTCTGGCAGGAGCGATGCTGGACCGCGGCTCTCCGGAGGGAGCTCCTGGCTGGAAAGGACCCCGCTCTCCCTCCAGCTTGCGCCTCCACCCTACTGTCCCTGCTCCCGTGCCCCGGATCTCCCCACCAGGCCTCCAGCACCCCGACACACTGTCCTCTGAGACTGTGTCCCCATGGCGTCCCATCCGGATCCACCAGAAGAGCCACACGCCCCGCACCCCCGAAGCCACGCTGCTCTTCTCCGGAAGCTGAGTCGGGCGCCCCAGGGTCGGGCCCGACCTGCTGGGCCAATGCGCTCGCCCCGCCGCTGGGCCCCACGGCCGTGATCACTTCAGCACGTCCGGGGCTACGGTGCGGCGGCCGGGACGCAGGCTCCGTGGGCCTCCACTGCGAGTGGGTTCATTACCGCACTAAATATACAGAGGAAGATGCCTTTGTGGAAACTACAGGAGGGATTTTGGAAACAGTCGCTGGGCACAGCCTCATTAAAAAAATTAATTCCCCGAAACTACATAGCACTGAACAGACTGCTTCCCGGAATGCAACTGAAGGGTGGGTCTAACCTCGAAGCTACACATTAACCCTGGAAGGAACACTTAGGAAAATCTGCTACCGTTCTTATTAAAACCATTTTTTAATTAAGAATTTCAAGTCAATAGTATAGGCCAACAAAACATATATATGCATTTAAGAAAAGAGTTGACTGTGTCTCATCGGCTTCCCGTTGGAACAGCCCTTACATGAGCTGCCTTCGGTGACTTCGGGCCAGTGGTAGTGGCAGGCCAGACGACCACATCTTGCACGGAGTTTTAGGCTCTTCGGGGCTTCTGGGGAGGAGTTTCTAACAGGGTGCAGCCCAGCAGAGTCCAGGTGGGGGTCCCCGGCACAACGGGGCACCAGAATGAGCCCAGGCAGGCACTGGGAGGGCTGAAGGTGAGGGCCACTCACGTCGTGGACACGTTCCCGCAAAGTGCCCTTTCCCTTGTGAAATCCAGACGATACGAGATGCTCCCTCTCGATGGGGGTGACTGCTGCGAATCTCTGCCTCTGTTTTCGGGCTCCCGATTTTCCTAAAGCAAAGCCTCAGGTCCCCAGCTTTTATTTCCACCCAGGTATAAAACCTAGAATTACTTGGGTACATTCTTCCATTCATCGGGTCCTGACCAGCCAGCCAGGGGCTGCTGCCTACACAGCCTTCCCTGTGCAAGCCCAAATGCGTGACAGTAATTGTGGCTTTCTCTCCACCCCCACCCTGCCAACCCCCCCCCCCCCCCCCCCCCCCGTCCTGCAGATCTGCCCCAGCGTGAGCACAGACTGTGCCTTCCTACGAGAAAGCAGCTGCCGGCTGGCCCCTTTGTTCTGACATGTGCACCGCTAACGACAAGCAATCCAGAAATGGGCAACTGGGAGACAGGACCCAGAAGGACCCCAAGCCAAGTCAGGAGCCGGCAGGCTTTGGGGAAAAATGGGACTCTGGACAGACACAGTGGCTTTTGGCAAGGAAGACACGAGTTTCCTTTGTCTCTGAAATGGAAGCACCACGTGACCGGGGGCTTCTGGCACACCTGCGTCCCCTCACCGGCTGCTCCGGCCACACACCTGTGCAGGAGCAGGGCTGGCGGAGGCAGCGGCTGCAGAGAGGACGCGAGGAGTATCTCCGACTCCCTTTAAGAAGCTCAGTGTTCGCAACCTTCTGCTTCTAAGAGCCGGTAGAACAGACAAGTCCTTGAGGGAAAAAGCAGCACTTTTTCCATAACACAAAACTCTCCCATCCGCGCACACGCCCGTAAGAAAAACTGCAGACAAAACCACGTTGCTGCAACACTTAGGCCCTGGTCCCCAAAGCAGCAAATATTCCGACACAGGGTATTTAAAACACAGGGTTTTATTTCAACTCTGGGGTTTTCGGGGGCGGTAAGCTTCTTTTGTGAAACGAAATGATGGGGTGCTCTGAAGTCAGGAGATCCTACAGGGGCGTCTGCCAACCTCCCCCGGGTTTCTGTCCGGAGAGGAGGCTTGGACACTGTTTATTTGCTGTTCTCCGGCCTGTTCACAGGAGAGGAGACGCCAGAAGCGAACCGGGTCCTCGCTCAGCACAACGCCCCGGTGTGCGGGCCGGCAGGGCACGCACAGCCCGCGGGGCCAGACGCGGACTCCGGCCGGTGCTGTCGGTGCTGTCACACGAGCTGGGAAGGGCGCGTCCGCGTGTGCAGAGCCGGCTCCCACCCAAGCCCGACCGCACAGCGGACCCCGCCACCAGCTGGGATGCAGCGGCGCGATGCGGAGGCCGACGTGGCGAGCGGGCTCGTTAGGGCCGAGACATCAGGGACAGCCAAGATAATTAAAGATGTTTTTCTTTTCCTTCCTCCTCTCCTTAATGGTCTGAGGCACTTCGTCCAGAAAACGCCCCACAACTGGCCCCGTACCCTTCAGAGCGGCGACGAAGGTGGCGTTTCTCAGGGAACTGCGAAGCTTCAACACTGAGGTCTGACTCCAAGTCACATGCTGCTGGGAAACTTTATTTTCAGTTGTTAACCCCCTCCCACCCCCATAAAAGGGAAGGTGGGAAGGGGAAAGGAAGGAAAGAGGTGAGGGAGCAGGGGAGGAGGGGAGGGCAGTAGGGGAGAAGGGAGGGGAAGAAGAGGAGAGGTGTGAGGAGGGAGGGAGAGGAAAGCAGAGAAGGGGAGGGGAGGGGAGGGAGAGGGGTAGATGGAGGGAGGGAGGAGGAGGGGAGAGATGAGGGGAAGAGAGAGGCAGGGAGGGGAAGTGAGGGGAAAGGAGGGAAGGGAAAAGAAGGAAGAAAAGGAGGGGAGCAGGAGGGGAAGGAGGGGGAAGGGCAGGAGAGCAGATCTCTGGCCACCAGGCCCAAAGAGCACTGCCCAGGCTCCAGTCCCGGGACGGCAGGCCGTGTGCCCGCCGAGCACCGGAGGGGTGGGCGGGGCTGGACGGGTGGGAGGGGTGCCAGGAGCCGGACGTTAACTTGCACGTCGCGTCAGTCTCCCACGTCTCAAAGGTGGCAGGTGGCCGGGGTGCAGCTCCGAGGAGGGAGCCCTGGGTTCAACGGGATCCACGACTTGGACCTGCCCCACGGCGGCCCTGACGCGTGCAACTCTACAACGAGCCTGCAAGAAGTTTTCCACGTCTCAGTGGAGAAGTGGGATTTTCCCTTTCCATGTTCGTTTCTGAAGACAACACAGAGTTCGTTGCTTTGCTTTCGGAGGAATTACAACGATGGTCCTCCTGTGTGTCTCCTGACATGTCTTTTAGAAGAAACGGGTGGTTCTAGAAGCAGGCGGTGATTTCTTCCCTGCCTGTTTCCTGTGCCCCCTGCAGTAGCCAGACGGCCGGTCAGACGGCTAAGTGCCTCAGGGGCCCTCTGTGTCCTCGCCTCTGACTGAATAAACCAAATGCATCAAAGCTCACGGTCGGTGAAGTGCAGGCAGACACGTGTGTGCACGTACATGTATGTGACGTGTGCGTGTGCAGACGTGTGACGGAGGCAAATGCCACGGAACCAGTTTTGTTTTTATTTCTTGAAGTGTGAAGACAGGTACAAAATCTGCATGACACTGAACACGGCTGCAATGAAAGGGAATTCTTCTAGTAACATCTAGTAACATCTGGTCTTTAATAGCAGATTTATTTCCCCGGTGATAATTCTGGATCATTCCCAAAGCTACAAGATTCCCGCCTTCCAAACACTAGAGGCTCCCGGTCCCCCAGCAGCTACACTACAGGCGGCCTGGTTCCGGCTCACCCACCCCTCCCCCCGAGTAGGCTGCAGGGACCCCACGAGTGAGGCAGACCGGAAGTGTCCCCGTCATCGCGATGCAGTCCACGGAGGAGGGTCCGTCACTTCAGCCAGATCCACTTGTCCCCCACGTCCGCATTGTACCCGGGGCAGTACTTGCGTCCTGGCAGCTGTGGGAGGGAAAGCCACGGTCACATGCTTTACAAGGAACACGGAGCCCCCGGCTCACCCGCCCGAGAGCTTGTTCGAGTCCGAGCTTCCTCGGCAGGACCAGGGGGCCCGCCCCATGACGGGTGCTGCTCCAAGGGGAGTCACATAGGCCCCCGGTGAGAGCTCGGCCGGCTGGCATGCTCCGGCAACCAGCAGACCTGGGGCGGCCTCTGGCTGGCTTTGATGGCCATGATTTAAAAACACGGTGACACTGCAAAACCTGCCAATGAAATCACACCTCCGGGGGGCACAGTCTGGACCAGCACACTCTCGTGAGTCCTCGGGTGAGGCTAACGCGGGGCCCTCCGCCCTCCGCCACCTATGTGGGCAGGTTAAGGAAGCGGGTGAACCGTCAGGCCCGACCTCAGTGGGAACCTCCAGGAGCAGGGGTGGGGGAGCGGCTGGACCCAGGAGGGCTGTTTGTCGGGGGAGCAACGGGGCCGGGAGGAGGGAGGTCTCTTGCTGGCCCGCCCGCCGTGTACCCGAGGGAAGTCAGGGGCACAGATGGGGGATGCAGGGCAGAGAGACCGTGCCACACAGACGCGAGCCCAGCCCCGCGGGCAAAGGAGTCTGCATCGAGACGAGGGCTTGCCGGCCCTGAGTGGCCACAAAAGGCAGCACCAGCCACAGGGTGGCCTCGCGACGGAGCTGCGTGTGGCTCACCCAGACCCGAGGGACGCGCTGCGCAGGCAGGGAAACACTCAGATACAGCATGTTTTTCAAGTTACGTAAATGGGAACAAAATACTGAATTTTCTTTTTCATATTTTCACATTGATGTGGAAAGATCTGTACACGCTACATGCAAAACTCTTCCAAATTTTGCACATAGTACTGAAGTATTAAAAAATAAATAAACCACGGGCACCTGGGTGGCTCAGTTGGTTAAGCGTCTGACTCTTGGTTTTGGCTCAGGTCACAATGTCAGGGTTCGGGAGTTCGAGCCTGACACGCTATTGGGCATGGGGCCTGCCTGGGATTCTCTCTCCTCCTCTCTCTCTGCCCCTCCTCTGATCACTCTCACGCTCAAAATAAACTTAAAAAAATAAACTAAAATAAATCAGTCTTTCCTTTATCCTGATCAGCAAAAGGCATCCACCTGCAGCCACAGCGAGGGGAACCACTGAGGGGCATGTGGGCAGCGTGTCCGTGAAGGCCCTGAACGCCACTCCCAAGGCCAGACAGCCCTGACGACCAGCTCTGAGGCCCCCGGCCCACGTTCCCTCCTGGCTACCGGAGCCTCAGGTTTGCGGGGGGATTCTGTAGCGGCCGCGGAGGTCCGGCCACCGGGGCACTGGCGGGAGGGGTGAGCAGGGAGCTGGCACACAGGTAGAGGAGACACGCGTGGGCCATCTCTACTTCCAGGCCCGGGGTACCCTGCTAACGGGGCCCTACCCAGGTGCCATGAGCACTCCGGGAACACAAGAGGAAAACAAAGGACAAGACCCAGCTCTCCAGGAGTTGAGAGTCTTGGGGGCAGACTGGCAAGGGAGCACACGCGACACGCCCACAGCCCACGGCGGCGCTGCGGGCCAGCCCGGCGCGGAGAACGGGGGACACCCCGGGGAGAGGCGGGCGCCCGGGGCCGCTGTGCGAGCTACGGGACTCGGAAGCGGCAGGAAGAGGTGAGCTCTTCTGCTCTCTGGTTCCGACAAGCGCTTGGGTGTAAGGTGGTCACTGGGCCGGAGCAGGTGCAGGGAGTGCCGCGGGCGAGGGCCGCGGGGACCGACACCGTTCTGGCCTCCTTGGGCCCGAAGGGCTCAAGGTCCTGGGTAAATACAGGGGAGCAGGGGGAGGACAGGCGACGTCCCCGGGGAAGGGGGCCCCCGCCGGGCTGTGGACACCGCACGGGAGCAGCCCCGGGCACCTCGTGGAGATGGTGTGGGGCCCTGGAAGGCTGGGTCCGAGGCTCCAGAGACAGGGCCGTGCGGAGATCCGCGGGCAGGCCCCCGCCACCCAGCAGGCGGCCCACGGAGGGCAAGAACAGGGAGGGAGGGCAGGCCGGGCGCCATCCGGAAACACCCAGCAAACGGCCGTCCGGGCACCAAGCCGCAGCAGGAAAGGAGCGCGCACCTGCCGGAAGACGGCCTCTCTCTGAGCACCCGCCGCAGCGCCACAGGCGAACAACACAACGCTGGCGTCTCCGCGCAAGAGCGCTGAGGCTCTGACCCGCCCGACCCTGCGGCAACCCGCGCGGCTGAGCCCCCCGGTTTCTGAGGTCAAGGTGTCCTTCGTGCTGGCGTCTGCCACACGGGCCCTCATGGCAGCACCTGCTGAGGACAGGCTGGGCAGGCGACAGCTGGCTCTGTCCTCCTCTTCGCAAATCCAATTTCCCACCACGGAGCAAATAAAAACTAGCAGCACGTCAAACCTGCCGAGTCCGGCCAGGATCTACTAACTGCCCCGTGAAGCCTGCTCCCTGGACATCTCAGGTTGCTGTTTCACTGGCCTTTGATTCCAGAGCCTCAGGGTCCCTTTCCAGTGCACGTAAGCCAACAGAGACCCCAGGGAGCGTTTCCATCCGGAACATTTCACACCGCGGGGGCACAAGATAAGCCGCTTACACGTTACTTCATAGCTGCGTCTGCTCATTTAAATAAACCTGCAAACCAGCAGAACCCAGTTCACATTCGTCATGTGAGAAAACACAGCCCCGCAGCGGCACCGCTCAGGAACCGACACCAGAGCGACACCTCCCCGGGCCCGGCCACCCCTTAGCGCACACGGGCTTGTAGGTGCGCATCCCCGGACGAGGGCCACCCCCTCGGTGACGGGGCCGCTAGCCGGGACTACTCTGTAGACAGGAGCCGCCCAGCGCCTCCCGAGTATAAGCGTCCAGCCTGTACGGGACAAATGACCACCTATCTTCCTCAAGCCGCTGATGTTCCGGTTTGTTTTCTGGTTCTCCCAGCTGAACTTACTTCTGGTCTTAGTTTGTTCTTCGTGCACGGGAAAGTATCTTAGAAGAAATTTTGACTAGCGGAAGGCCCCCTCTTCACCCTGAAAACATCCCATGAAGCGTTACATGTGAAGTGTGGGGGGCCACCTGCTGACCGGGCCTGAGGACCGCTGCGTGTGCACGGGGCGAGGGAGGGAGGAAGGCGGCCTAGGAACTCAAGCCTTCAGCGCTCCCTCTCCGAAATTCCACGTGGGACATGTGAGCTGAGGATAATCTTGCACGCACCTGTCCTCTGAAGTCACGGTGCTGTGCCGGTTTAATACTCTCAGGAATTTGTTTCCCCACCTTTTCCATTTACCATTAAAAATCAAAAAGTTTAGGGGCGCCTGAGCGGGGGGCTCAGTCGGTTAAGCATCCGATTTGATCTCGGCTCAGGCCATGATCTCAAGGTTCCTGAGATCAAGCCCCACGTCAGGCCCTGCGCTGACAGCGCAGAACCTGCTTGGAATCCTCTGTCCCTGCCCCTCTCCTGCTCATGTGTGCACGCGTGCTCTCTCTCAAAATACACATTAAAAAAAAAAAAAATCAAAAAGTGAATTTCCTTAAGAAAACACTGCAGCAAACCACAAACACAAACTCTTCCAGAAAAGTGGCCAAGCTGCCTGGTGCCCAATATCGTGGTGAGTGGCTCTCACCACGGCCCACCCCTGGGGCTCTCCGTGATGAGTGGGCTCAGTGCCCCCGTAAACCTGGCGATCGGGGCTGGGCACTGGGAAGAGCCAGGAACAAGCAGGAGGCTCGGGTGAGTGGCACAGAGAGGGCACTGATGTCCCGGAGGAGGCGGGAGGGTGGCCTTCCACCCGAGCTCCCCCTGGGCAGCCCTCCTCGGGGTGTCGGGGGGCGCACAGCCTCGCAGTCCAGAGACCGAGGACGTGGGCATCCGAGGCTGTCCGCAGCTCAGTGGTTTCCTCCCCAGGCCCAGGTCTTGTTCCCACTGGCATCATCTTGACTGGCACGGAAGAGATGGGAAAAGACACGAATACCAAAGTACGTATTTGCAAAATCATTCCCGATTTCCCCAAATTATTTAATTGTGCAAAATCTGCGTGTCAGAGGGTCGTGTGTAATTTAAACTAACATTTATAACGCTGGGAACTGTGAGATCCCTGATCCTCCTGGCAAACAGCACACGACAGCTTACTGGACAGCCCCCCCCCCCACACACGCACGCTTGCACACACACGTATGCACACACAAGGCACGTACACACACGCACACGCACGCATACACTTGCACGCACACGTGTACGCACACACGCGTGCATATACGCACACAGGCACACGCACGTACACGCGCGCGTGCACGCACACAGGCACAAAAGTACGCACACACGCGCGCACTGCTAGCACACGACCCCTGGAAGGGGACGTTCAAAAGAAACTTCTCACAGGCTGCCTCTTAGGGGCCCAGGGGCTGGGGCCAAGGAGGGAGAGCTGAGCTAACTGCACACTCCACGCCTTCTGAAGCTCATAGCACACGCAGTCCTTTCTCTTCTCTCTCTAAAAGAAAGGCTAAGTAGCCCAGGGATAAACAGCTAGAGTGTGCACGGCACTAGGATCCGAACCCACGTCTTCCGGCTCCGACTCCGTTCCCACTCACTAGGCCACCGGCCACAACTGCCTCCCGTGTGCAGCCCGGGGGCCAACCTGCTCCTTGAGGCTTTCCTGGAGAGAAACCATCTTCGACGCGTGCCTCCAGGTTTCCGTGTTTCAGGTACACTTGTAGAAGGGGGGCTGCTCACTCGAGGGCACACAAACGGTGAGCAGACAGATGCTGACACAGCACTCAGCAGGCGCGGAAGCCACCGGCCCAGATTGTGACGCCGCTGCTTGCCCCGCGGGGGCGATTCTGGGCTTCCACGTGTCCTTGTGCACTTAACACAGGCCGCGGGCCCAGTGCCGGGGACGGCCTAGTGCCGGGACCCGAAGACCACCTCCAGCCTGACGACTGTGCTCGGGGAAAACAAGGTTTGGCTGGAAGTCGGTCATGCCGCTTGTCTGCAGACTGACTGTGGCGCCTCTCCGCCCAGAGAGGGGCCGGGTGAGCGGCCGTATGTGCCCAGGAGAGGGGGGCAGTGAGGGTAAGTGCCCGAGAGAGGGGCCGGGTGAGGGGCCGGGTGAGGGGCCCGGTGAGCGGCCATATGTGCTCTGCCACTGAGGATGGACCACGTGAGAGCCACCGGACCAATTCACACCAGGACAGACAGGTCAGGGTGGCTAGCATCTGTGGGCAGAGAGCCAGAAGGGAGGCCCCGGGCGAGGAAAGAGGCTCATCACAGTGACCCACTGGGTCTGCGGCTGGGCACGTCCGTGCACGCGTGAGATGACGCTCCCGGAGGCAGGCAGAGGGCCACCCGAGGGAAAGAGCATTTCTGCAAGGTGCTCCCCTCAGGCCGTGAGTGACTGAGCTCTAGGCAGCCAAGGCCCGCCACGCCCACGTATCGGGCTAATCCTTCCCTAGAAGTCAGGCTACCTGAGATTCACCAAAAAGCTAAGGTATCAAACCCCAAAAGCTTGTTAAACTGATTTGCAGTCACCTCCGGTTGGCAGAGTAAACGTTCTAACACTCTTCAGAGGAATAAAACAAAATCTAGTACTCAAAAACGTAGAACTAACAACACAGAGCAACCACTGAAAAGTCTCTAGACACGTGAAGGGGAAAATGTAACTTGGGGCGCCTGGTGGCTCAGTCGGTTGAGAGTCTGAATCTTGGTTGCGGCTCAGGTTGTGATCTCCCGGTTTGTGAGTTCAAGCCCCGTATCGGGCTCTGTGCTGGCAAGGTGGAGTCTGCTTGGAATTCTCTCTCTCCTTCTCTCTGCCCCTTCCCCGCTTGCTCTCTCTCAAATATAAACAGAAAGAAGGAAAGAAAGAAAGAAGGAAAGAAAGAAGGAAAGAAAGAAAGAAAGAAGGAAAGAAAGAAGGAAAGAAAGAAAGAAGGAAAGAAGGAAAGAAAGAAAGAAAGAAAGAAAGAAAGAAAGAAAGAAAGAAAACATAACCTGTAACCAGGGGAAAACAAATTAGGCTCAGACAAATCGTCAGACAATGACGATGACGGATTACGAAACAAGACCGTTAAAACAGCTATGATAAAAATATTCAACCTCCTGAAGGAATTAAGTGAAAAATGAAAATAATGAGAAAACTAGAAAACATAAAAAGAAACAAATAAAAATCCTAGGGTTAAAAGAAAATGGGATTTCTGAAATAAGATTCCACGTGACGGGGGTGGTGGTCACAGCAGCGTGCGGCTCAGATGTCCCCACCGCCCCCGTGCCGACCCTGTGGTCCACCACCCCATTCGCACCGAGGCCACGCCCTGGTAAGGCGCTCGGCCCTCAGCTCAGAGCCACAGAGGGTCCAGGCCAGCCCGTCTGTGGGGGCCGTGGGACTCTCCCTCGTCCACCTGGCCAGGTCCATCCTGCACGGCTGCTACACCATGCTCCTCCCGTCCCTCTCCGGTCACGGACGGCACGCAGCGGAGGACTAAAGGCTCCCCCTGCACCTCGCATCTCTCCCCTTTACTCCTCACGGGTGTCTCCCAACAGTCTGGGCAATTTAATCCCATCTTGGCTTCTGTTCCTCGGAGGGCCCAAACGAACACAAGGGAACTGCCAGCGTGTCTCACACACATGAGGAAACGGGGAACCGAAAGTAAGGCACAGAGACAAAAAGGCCCAAAACAGAATCTCGGTGACCTCTGGGTCACCGTCAAGTCGGACAACGTCTGTGCACGGAGCCCCAGAAGGGGTGAGAAACAACACCCGGGGCAACAGCGCCCAAGCGTGCTCACAGATGCTACGGAGACCGAGAGAGCGCCGCGCACAGGTGGGACACGACGGCTCGCGGAGGCGCGTCGTGACGAAGCGGCTGGGAAGCGGTGACAAAGACAGAGAGCAAGAGGCACAAGGGCTGCGGGCAAGCAGGACCTCACACTCGTCCACGGAAGCCGTGTGGCCAGGATCCACGGGGCCTCAGCGGGTCGGGGGGGGGGGGGGGGGGACGCGCGCCAACCCGGGATTCTTCTCCCGGCGCCCGTGTCTGTGAAAGTGCAGCTGAAGCTGGTTCTTCTCGTTCTTCAAGCAAGAGCTCACAGGACGCGCTGCCAGCAGACCCCTGCTGTAAGCAGCAGCGACGGAGGCAGCTCAGGCCACACGAGAGAGCCGCCAGACGGAGGCCTGGGACCGCAGAGCGCGAGCGCGCCAGAGAAGGGAGCGACGGGGCGGGTGGCGGGTCACGAGGAACCTCTCACTTGTTTCACAGAGAACTGACCGTTTGAAGCTGAAACAACGGCAACAGGTCACGAGCTACCGACACGGGTAACGTGAAATGCAGGGGAGCAACCCGGCAGAGGCGGGAGGAGCTGGGCGGGAGGCGCCCCCGTGAGGCGCCTGCGTTCCGCGTGGCCTGGCAGGACAGGACGGGCCGCTCGCGGGCAGCCGGTGGCGAGGGACAGGCGCGCGCTGGAGCGGCCCGGAGCGGTCATTAACGGTGAGACGGGTGTAGCCTTTGAGTCAACAGCGGAAATAAAACGGAAGTATAGACCATTATCAACCAAGCCAAAAGCAGCAGGAAAAGAGAAAACGATGCAAATCTGACCCTCACGTGCTACAGCGTCGACGCGTGGCGCTGGAGAGCAGGTTCCCAGCAGGAAGAGACCTCGCCTCTCCCCAGTCGCTCACTGCGCGGCCCTCTCTGGGCCAGGCTCTGGCTCCTGCAGCCCTGCTTCCCCCTCCCTCCCCCCCAGGCCTGCTCCATCACCACCTCCCGGGAAGGAAGTGCCCTGGCCCCCGTCTGTGACAGAGACTAGAACGCTGGTGCTCGGGGGAACAGAGCCGGCCCCACCTCCCGCACAGGCACCTCCCCGAGGGAGCAGCTGACGACTGGCTGTCCGGGCCTCTGCCTCTTCTTCGCTCCTGCTCTTCTGGGGTGCCTCCCCGGGCCGCTCTTCCTCCCCGGCTCCTGCCCCTCTCTCCACGAGCCCTCCCTGTCCCCTGGGAGCCCCTGCACCCGTCCGCAGACTCTCCTCCTGGCACTCGTCTCAAAGCGACGCCCAGGGCAGTCACCGGCCTACTTATCGACGCCAGCGATGGTCACCAAGTCCCGCCGCCGGCACCGCCTCACACGTCCCGACGCCACGAGGGGCAGGCGGGCGCCGTCCCTGCTTGACAAGATGTTACGTGACCTGCCCGAGCCGCCGGGCTGCAAGCGGCAGGCTAGAACCGCGGGTCTCAAGTCCAGGATCATCTTCCGGGACACCGGGAGCGGGTTAGCAGACAGGAAGTCCTCCCCGCTGCTAACTCTGGAAAATGATATAGTAGCTTTGTCTCTCTCGACCACATGCTGCCTTTCCTGAGTTTTACCAAATTCCATTCACTCCCTCCGATTTATTGTTTATCTGCCAGTCCTGGTGTATCATGCTGTGCTGCTTAAGTTTCTAGAATAGAGACGCCTGGGTGTGTGTCGGGGCACGGTCCCCGCTCCACGCTGGCCTCGGAGGGTGGACGCCCAGGCTTTCCCACCTCCTCTCGTGTTTCCTGCAGAGTCCGGTCGGGAACCCTGGCTCTCAGCGGTCACCGCGGGGTGCTCACTGAGGCTCACAGTCTCTTAGCGGCTCTCCAGAGAACTAGAACACAGGAAGGAATTCTGGCCTCAAATCCTTTGTTGTATTACTGTCGGGAGGTGAATTTTTTTAAAAGGATCAAATGAAGCCCTCCTTGTATTGGACCCGCCTCACCCCACGAGAGCCGGGACGTGGGTTATACCGGCTATGACGGACTCTGCTCTTTCCAGATGCTCTGCCGGCTCGGTAAGTCTGGAGTGACCCCGGGATTCCAACTTCCGATCTCTGCTTCCCATTATTACGTAGAAATGCTAATGGACTCTAAGAATTTTTCATTAATTTCAAAGAGCGTGGCAGAAATTATTTTAGAGTCACTTCTCTGATATACAATCTCCCTGATTTTCCATTACTGCTAAGCATAAATCAAGGATGAAACTCTGAAATCAACTCCCCCCTCAAAATCTCATTTTATCAAAGACAATTTTCAAAAGCCATCTTTTGAAGAACAAGTGCCTTCTATCTTTAGCACAAACACCACAGCCTGTTACAAACACATCCACACTCAGCGGCCAAATCCACTGCCAGAAGCACCACAGAATCGTGTGTTTGCAAGGACTCGCGTGAGCAGTGAGTGGAAAAGGCCCTAACTCAAGCACTCGCTTAAATACCTGAAAACAGTATTCTTTCTAGACACCCTAAAACGAAAGTATCGACTGAGCGCACCGCCAAGTCCGGGCGCCCGGGCTTTGTCAGGCTGCGTGCTAAGGCGTCTCCCCGTGACCTGCCACCAGCAGAGCCTCGGATAACGCGTGACAATCCGCAGTTTCACTCAGAGGAAAGCACCTGGTGAAAAGCCCGCCTCGTGCACTCGCGGTCTTCTCCGGGGGACACGTGTTATGCTCACACGCGGGACTCGAAGTCGCGGGGCGCGCAGACCGATGCGGAGTCTCGGGGACGCGCTCTCCGGGCAGCGTGCGCAGGGGCACTCGCAGCACACGTCTTGGCGCGTCTTCCAGCCCCGACGGGCGAAGGGCAGGCTGGAGAGCACTCCACGCGCTCAACTAAACAACGTCCACGCTGAGAATCTGCACTCGGACACAGACACACGCAGCAGATTAAGTTCTAACCGAGGCTTACGCGCCGAGAGGAAGCGCGGAACAATTAAACGTCCGCACCTCTCCTCCCGAGCGTGTTCACGCGAACGGATGCTACGGCTCCTGGTCACCGCACGTCTGTCTTTATCAAAGGGAATCTCACAGGAGCGAGAGCACGCGGTGTTGGCATACTGGAGTGACTGACCGTCTCTGTTCTGAAACATGGGTCACTTGGTGCTGCGGTGAAGACAACTTGAGACAGTGGAGAGATAAAAGCAGGAGAGGAAGCAGAAGACCGTTGTCCTAGCAACTGTCTTGGACACAATCGGATGGGTGGAGGGAGCGCCGTATCTTAACGGCATCTGGCCTCCCTAAATCGAAAAGACACTGAATCGGTAAAGTGGAAACCAATTCACAGCTTGTCTGCCCTAAGGAAGGGCTGCACGGAAATAAAAAGTGACCCAATACAGTGTCTGAAAAATGACTTTCAAAAGTTAGCAGGCTGCTACGCACACATCAGCACCCCCCGAGCAGGCCCCGGCCGTTCCAAGTACCGAAGGGGGCCGGGCGAACAGAAAGAGCATGGATGGATAATCTCAGACTCCAGGCACGCGTGCCCCTCTACAAACATCACTTCGGGAGAAACTGGAGACAGGCAGTCACCCGGAGTGTGGCAGGCACCTGAAAGGACCCGGACCCCAGCCAGAGACAGAGCTGAGCAAACACCGAGGTCACAGGATCAACAAAACCAGACAAAAACTAAAAAATCCTATTCCTGTGAGATCTCAGGTCTGTCTTCACTAGTCCGCACCCCCAGGTCACAACACAGCTAAGCCGGAAATGCTCACGCACACGCACCTGCACGCCGGCCACCCCGGCGGCAGCCCCCGTGTGGCTGCTGTGCCCGAAGGGCTGGCTGACGGGACGCGGCCCCAGTGCGTCCTCCGGGAACCTCCACCCCCAATCGCAGATAACCTCTGTGCCAGGCGGTTCGTTTACAAATGGGAATAACGACAATGGTGCCTTCCTGCGGCAGCAGCACGGGGCCTCGCCCACAGCTCACAACTGGCCGCCCTTGTACTGCAGCCTCCCCGTCAGCCCTGCCTCTCAGCTCTCACCCCTGCCCCGGGACCCTCCAGCCTGCACCCCAGCCGTCCCCTCAGAGCCCCTCTCCTTCTCACTGCCGACCACCAGGAGGGCGCCAAGGCCCTCGGAGGATCTGGGCCCTGCTGCGTACCCGCTGTCTGCCAACAGAAGGCCCTCGCCAGCCAGGATGGCGTCTTCCGAACCATCACCCCAGACCTCCGCCCTTGACGCCCTTCCTTAGGAGGGTGCCACCGGAGCTGATCTCTGAGCCCCGCCTTTCCCTAAAGGTGAGTCTAAAACTTAGCTCAGGGGCGCCTGGGTGGCGCAGTCGGTTAAGCGTCCGACTTCAGCCAGGTCACGATCTCGCGGTCCGTGAGTTCGAGCCCCGCGTCAGGCTCTGTGCTGACGGCTCGGAGCCTGGAGCCTGTTTCCGATTCTGTGTCTCCCTCTCTCTCTGCCCCTCCCCCGTTCATGCTCTGTCTCTCTCTGTCCCAAAAATAAATAAAAAAACGTTGAAAAAAAAAAAAAATTTTAAAACTCAGCTCAGAGGCTTTTTTGTAGACAGTGAGTAATCCCAAGTGAAGCCCGCGGTTCAGCATAAAGGACTGACGAAAGTCCGTTCTACCTTTTCTTGTCCTCGCCTGAAGCTGGACGGAGCCTGTCGGGCTCTATACAGGCAGGTCCTCTACTGGGCCAGCGGCCCACCGGCAGGGGTCTCTGGCGCGACAAGAGCCTCACCCACCAGATCTCACGAAGTGGTGTCCACTCCCGCTCAGGGCGACCGCTCCTGCAGGCGCTGGGGCCCGCCTGCGCACTGTGCCCACGGCCCTGAGGGCGGCCACACCTGCTCGGCAGGCCGGCGACCCCTTCTGCACCCCTGCAGTCTCTGCCCACCTGCTGCGCCCACCCTCCTGTACCTTCTCCCTCACTTCCTGCTGGCTCTTGTCCTTGTGCTACAAAAACACTGAGATCTCGGCCTTTCGAGATAGAACAAAATACGGGAAAGCCGGCTGCCACCGCTCTGCCCAAACTCTCGGTCGAGGGCCAGCAGCCCGCACCACCCCGACCTTCCCACAGCACCGACACAGGCGCCGTGCCCTCGGCCGCGGGGGCCGGGCCGGCTCCGGGGGCTCCTCCGCCTCACCAGCCCTCCTCCCCCCCCCCGCCCCTCCTCCCGCGGCGGCTCCTGTTGGCCCAGGCCCCGGGCCCACACGCTGCGGGGAAGGGGCAG
Organism: Panthera onca; assembly: GCF_046562875.1. Classification (NCBI taxonomy): domain Eukaryota; kingdom Metazoa; phylum Chordata; class Mammalia; order Carnivora; family Felidae; genus Panthera; species Panthera onca. The sequence goes on along the minus strand of NC_138346.1, from coordinate 1,833,342 downwards.
CTCCTCCGGGGGCCATGGTACTTCCCCTGCCCCCCCACCCTCCGAGGGGAACGGGTCATTACTTCAAACAGCCACGCCCATGGTACTTGTCGCTGCAACTGCAGACTTCGACCAAACGTTATGAAAACAGAAAGCGTGAGCCTAAAAAGGACAACGGGGCTGAAATGCTTTGGCTGAGTGGCCAGAACACAGCGTGGGAGCAGGTACAGGAGCTCGGTGGGGGCGAACCCTGTGCCCCCACTGTGCCCCCAGTGGTCCTCACGCTTTACAAAGCTGGGCGGACGTGCTTCCACGAGCGTCCCCTAGGATGGCTGACCGACAGGCAGTTACACGAGAGCGCCACTCCAGCATGCAGAGGGGACAGGCGTCCTTGGTGTCCAGCTGGTCCTGGAAAGTTCTCTAGTGAGACGCCTTTTCTGGGTTCACTCAGTTAACACAGGATCCATTAGTAAGTGTGCCCGAGGCCCCACAATGAAGCCCGCTGTCAAAACAAGCAGCTGTGTGTCCTACAAACGCCCAGCTGGCACGTCACCGCCAATCCGCTTCAGAGCACGAGTCCTAGTGTCGCCTCTACCTGCACCCGGCACCACACCCACGACATGGCTCGAAGACACGAAACGCAGTGAGACAAACACCACGCCCAGCACCTGCCCGAGGCGCCTGCCCCCGCGGTCACGGCCCTCCCTTGACCACTCTCCCGCACTTGAACCCTTCAACAACAGCGTCTTTCCTTGTAAACCTGTAGCGGGAAAGGGGCCCTCGGGTAAGGGCACGGGAGCCAGGCCCCACCACGTCTCACCCAGACTCCTGAAACACCCCCCTTCCCTGCCCCCACTCGAGGGCCAGCGCATCAAGCGGAGCGATCCTTCCCGCGCGTAATACAGACGCGATCACCCTCAAAACACCGTGCTGGCTTCCGGTCTCACCAACACATCAGGTCAGTCTTCACAGCACGGCCTCCAGCCCCCCCGACCCTGCCCTGCTACCTTCCCACCTCACCTCCAGCTCCGCCTGCCGCCCCACCGGCTCCGCTTCACGGGCGGGGGCTCCGTGCCCAGCCTGCAGGTGCAGGGGTCACCTGCCCGTGCGGGCGCCCTCTCTCAGAGCCGCTCCCACCGGAGACAGCTTCATCTCTGCCCCGCGGCACTCAGACGCCCTGCTACATACGTGCTTATCGTCTGTCCCGCCTTCCCCCAACCAGGATGCAGGCTCCTTGCGAGCAAGCTTTTGTTCTAGTCCCAGATGTGGCCCCGACGCTTACAACAGTGCCCAGCACAATAAACATTTGCCGAGGGGTGAGTGAGCGAATGTAAAATGATGACGGTTTGGGGGGAGGGACGGCAGCCAGCGTCAGGGGTAAGCCGTCATTGCTCACAGTATCTTCGTGCTCCCGAGATGCCCGAGCGCACCCTCTGCCTGGGATTCTCGGATGATAACATTAGACGGAGTTCCTTCACCAGCCAGGTCTCCCTTCTACGCCCTGCGGGTTGGGCACTGAACGAGTCCTGTCCTGGGGGTTCACCAGGCAAACACCTGTTGAGCACAGAGAGACACGGAGCTTCCGACTCAGACGCCCCGGAGCACGGACACGGGAAGCACCGGCACCAAAGCCGGCGTTCAGATCCCGTGGGAACCCAGCGGCTTTCCATCTCCAGCAAGGCAACAGCCCCAACGCCAGGAGAATGCTCTTGATGTGAAACCTCTGGAAATGCTTTAAATGCACTGCTGAGCTCCGCAAGCAACAACAGGGGCTGAAAGCGAAGAGCAGACCGGAAGGCAGGATGGCGGGCTGTGGCCTCCTTGCCCCGGGGACATTTGGAGAGCCGCCCAGAGACAACAGGCAGGGCCGCGGGGCCGTGTGGGAAGGGGATTCTTGACGGACGCGCAGCACAGCTCCCGGGCGGCCACGGTCGGTCCTCACTCTGGCGTGGGAGCCCGGAGTCCCCGCACAGTCCCGGCTGCCCCGAGGAACGGAATGTTCGGGGCATACTCACACCAGAAGAGTAGCTGTTGCTTATCTGGATTCAGACTGAAGTGGGCATCTTGTATTTAGGAGGGACTCTCACTGAACGCCCACGGATATATGCCCACAGAGCATGAACTTCGCGTCCAAAGTCTCCAAACACAGAAGGGAATAAGCCACCAAGGGTCAGAATCAGAGGACACGAGAAACGACCAAGTCTGACGCTCTTCCAGACCTGACGTTACCACGTGCAGAATACAAAGAACTATGTATTTGAGACGCTTCAAGAAAGAGAAGCCAATGAAACCATAAGCAAGAAATAACATCCTGTCAATGAGATCAGAAAGCGCTGGCAGAAGCAAGAAGAGACTTAAACAGAGACCCAGAACAGCAAAGACAGAAAGAGAAGAAGGACCCTCAGAGGGAGAGGGGACCACAGCACTTAACTAAAAACAAAAGGTCGGCGCCCAGCTCCTGCTTCCAATAACCTCCTACCACAAGCCCCAGCAAGTTCAGGGGTCTGGCGTGAAATACGCACAGCGTGTACTGGGGCTGCGACGCGCAGAGCTCGGCCCTCCTCCGGCTCCTCACGTCTCTACAAGCACAGGGCACACACTTTGCGAGGTCCTCACGAAACCAGGACTGTGACCTTGGTAACTTCATCACCTTTACTACCTGAATCAGAATCACACAAACTTGTCATGCCGTCGAGGCACTTTGGCTGAAACACATTTTCAACACTGAAACTAGTTTTCCCTGGAAAATGAGAAACTGGCCGGCAGGGTGGTGGGCTTCTGAGGGTCCTCCCGCAACGGCCCCCACCCCAGCAACTCACGTGTCCCAGGACATACATGGCCACAGGATGCCCCCGGCTCTGACACCAAGCAATTCCTCCTCTTAAAGGAAACAATTCTCATGCGTCCCCACCCTGCTGTCCTCCAGGCAGCAGACCACGCGGTGCCTCGGGTGTCCCGGGGAGGACCGGCCTCACCTGCTGCTCCCTCAGGCATTTCTAGAAAGCAGTTCTGCAGCCTGGCCAGGGACCCCTCCTGGAACCACAAATCTCTCCAGTCCTACAACAGCTGCGGGAGAAATCAGCAGCAGGGGCTTTGCCGCTCCTCCCCAGATGCCCCGCCACGTGCTGTCCAAGGGACACCTGGTAAGAACTGATGCCCATGTCTTCAACGTCCAGACGAAGTACTCTGCCAGCGAGGACAACAGTTACCGGTATTTGCGTTCTATCTAAATTCAATCCGTCACTGTTTTGTGTTTTGTTTTTTTAAGTAGGCTCACACCCAGTGTGGAAGCCCAACACGGGGCTTGAACTCGTGACCCTGAGATCAAGACCTGAACTGAGATCAAGAGTCGGACTCTTAACCGACTGAGCCCCCCAGGTGCCCAAACTGATCACTGCTTTAATATCAAGCAACTGAATTTCCTTCAAAAACATCAGGATCCCTCTAAATGTTCACACGATTCCTACTCAGTGGACAGATATAAAGTGTGCGGTGTGCATGCAGACTGTAGAAAGGGAGCGTGCGCATCTGCGTGGCCTCGGCTAGGGGGTCAAGGCCGACACCAGCAGGGAGGAGGCAGGTTTACGATCCGTGAAGGGATAGAACCGGTGCTTCGCCTCTGCAGGCTCTTTCCCCCAGAACATAAACACCGGCTCACCCTGAGAAAAAAGGCAGACACACTCCAAGTGAGGGACGCCCCACCCAACACCTGACCGGTCCTCCTCAGAACCGTCACAAGGACTAACGGAGATCTGACCCACCGTCACGGCCAAACGGAGCTTTTGGAGACGTGGCAACTTACTGTCACACGGTGTCCTGGATGGGATCCTGGAACAGGAACATGGCATTAGGGAAGAAGTGAGGAAATCGAGGAAGGTATGGAGGTACGAGTGCTGGCTGACGCACCGTGACAACACGCCTCGCGAACATGACGTTAGCACGGGAAACTGGGGGCGGGTGCGTGAGAACTCCCCCGCGCCTTCACGACGTTTCTGTAAATCTAAAACTGTTCTAAAAAATGGAGTTATTTTTTAAAATGCTTACAAACTTTAAAAATCAATTAAAACGTCCAGCATTTCTCAACATTTAATTAGTATCGTAAGTCTGGGGCTCCTGGGCAGCTCAGTCGGTTAAGCGTCTGACTTTGGCTCAGATCATGATCTCACGGTTTGTGGGTTCGAGCCCCGCGTCAGGCTCTGTGCTGACAGCTCAGAGCCTGGAACGTGCTTCAGATTCTGTGTGTCCCTCTCTCTCTGTCCCTCCCCTGCCCACGCTCTGTCTCTTTCTCTCTCTCTCAAAATAAACATTAAAAAAACCCATTAAAACTGTAAGTCCAATATAGTAGATTCTCTTAATACTCACAAATTAAATAACACGCAAAACACAGTAACAATAAAAAACTGCCAGATACCGCCACCATGTCTCTGGTTAAAATGGCTGTCACATCCAGCTCCCGGTGGACCTGTGAGGACAACATGCCCCTCCTGAGCCACCAGGAGAGACAGGCAACATGAGGATAACACCTGAGCGAAGGCACCAAGGTGGGGAGGCTCCAGGTCCCAGCGAAGAAAGGGGAAAAGGCGAGTTGCCTGGTCTCCACACGCCTCCCTCCCAGGGCTCGCCTGCTCTCAAAGGCGGTTGCTGGGAAGCTGAGGGCACCATGGGAGGGGACGGTGGGCACGGTACGGTGGGTCAGGACCCACCAGAGCAAGGGCCCCACTGAACGCACTCCCGTCGGTAAGGGCAAAGGGGGAACACGGCAGACCCTCACAAGCCTAAGCGCAGCACCAACGGGCAGTTTCTCAATGGACTCGGGGACCCGGCCCTACTTTAGGTGCCAGGAGACAGCACCTACGTCCTCTCCAGAGTAAGGTAACACCACCAGAGCTTTGAGCTATCTTTGATGGCTGGCACGTAAAGAAAAAACGAGGCACACCAAAAATAAGACTAAACGACCAAAAATGAAACAACGGGGAGAACCAGGCAGTGTAGACAGATCTAAAACAGGAAAACGAAGGGACGGAGAGAACCAGGCAGTGTAGACAGATCTAAAACAGGAAAACGAAGGGACGGAGAGAACCAGGCAGTGTAGACAGATCTAAAACAGGTGCAGGTAGTGCGGTTACCTGGTCTGTTCAAGAAATCAGATGACAAAATGATTTCAGCAAATAGCTTGAAATTAAAAAAATGGCAATTCTAGAGTCAAGAAGGACTACGATTAAAATTAAAAACACAAACAGGAAATGCAGGTTGAGAGGCAGGCTGGGAAGAGCTGAAAAGGCTAGTAACTGGGGGAAGGACAAGAAGAACACACCCAGGCTCCGAGAGAAAACAGGGTGCGGAAAACAGAGAAGAGTGCGAGGGCACGGAACGTGCGGAAAAGGCCCACGGGGCTAACTGGGGCCCCAGAAGGGGGCAGACAGGGAGTGGGGCACAGGCCACACCGAGGACGCACCAGCAGACCTTTTCCAGACAATGTTAGGAACCTCGAGCCAAGCAGAGACCAAAGTGGAGATGTGCATGGCGGGGGCACCGGCAGGGGCTGGGGACGTCAGTGGTGACGGTGGCGGACAGGCACGGCAGGACACCGGTCACACACAATGGTCAGCTCGGGAAGCACAGAGACCGAAGCCGTGAGAGCCCAGCTTCCTTGCTCCGTGAGGACCTACGAGTGGGGGGCGAAGAGGACGGATCCCGCGGGGCTGCTATGGGCCCAGAGTCGCCGGCACCCGGCACGGGAGGAGAGTGAAGCACAGGCATGCGGGCGAACACGGGGGTCCCGGGAGCCCCCCGGCCTGTGTCCCCTGCGGCACAGCCAAGTAAGTGAGTGCACAGGGACAGGAGAAAGCACTCGCACACAGCGGAGCGCTAACCAGCACTGGAGGAAGAGCGACAGCATTAGCAGGTGACCATTTGGCAACCGTCGTGTTAGTAACTGAGCCACGGAAATTGGCGGATGTTAGAGCCACCGGGTGAGAGTCTGATGACGAAATGGACGTTTACGAAGCTTCAAAGTACTTTCCCGGAAAACATTTATATAAGTTACGGGGAGTAAGAGACTGACAGTGAACACATCATCTCCGCCAAGTCATCAAAGTCGACGTACGTGGGGAGGGGGCCCACGGGAACTGCACCGTCTGAGAAGACGTGACAAATCCCGGGACGTCCCTACAAGAAGGCACACAACTGAAACCTGGTTCCGGGGAAACCAAACGGGGGGCCGTGCAAAAACCGCCTGTCCCGTCCCCTCAAAAAGTGTGCCAGAAAGCCTGAGGAACGGATCCGATTCACGCCCTAATCACATGCAGGCCATGAGCCTGCGCCAGGTCTTTCCGCTCGCAAGAGCATCGCTCTCAGAGGCACAACGGTTACCCTCAAAGGGGTCTCTGGGTCAGAGGCGGAAAGACGCGAGCGCTCACCTCCCGGTGTGGAGAGCGGCACGCTGGTTGTGAAGGAGCACGTCCTCGTTTGCAAGAATTACACGCCAAAGCCACGGTTCTGTCCTTACAGCAGATTCCTGGGCCGCGCCCCCAGAAGCCCCGTCCAGTAGGCCCGGCGTGGGGCCCGAGAACCTGCATTCCTAAGGAGAGCCAGCGATGCTGGTGCAGGGACCACACCGGAAATCTCTGCGCGAAGCGTTTGCAGCCAAGACGCCGTCGTGTGGAGCACGGGCACTGGTTCAGCGCGAGCTAGTTTTCTATTCCCGCTATTTCTGGAAGTTCAACACATCCCGAAATGAAAGGGGAGATAAAACGAAGATCATAAAGACCATTTTAAACTCAGCGAGAGGATTTTCTGTCAGCCGCGACTCTTCAGGCAGGACAAGGACACGGAGCGAGAGCACGGAGAGCGGGGCCCTGGGCAGACCCGCGGGAGCGCCGGCCACAGAAAGCGGAGACCGGAGCGTCGCGGGGGCTGACGGCGCACCGACGAGCGGGCAGCCGGACAGAGGATGACAGCGGCACGAGAGCCAAGGGCCGGGCGAAGGGAGGAAAAGCCCCGGGGCCCCCGTCCCGGCCTAGAGGTCTAGTTCACCGTGGACCCCACTGAGTCAAGGACGCATACCTTGCCACCAGGCTGGCTACTAACAACTAAGAGAATGAGAGCCAGGAAGCAAACAGAGGGAGGAAATGGAATGAAAACAAACAAAACCCTGAATCCGAAAGAAGGCAAGAAAGGAAAAAAATCAAAAGCAGGTAAGAAACACACAAAACCCCAAGGGAGAGGCGCCCCTCAGACACGGCAGCGGCACGAGACGCGAGCGGGTACACCTTCCGCGCACGGGACCGCACGGGCTGAAGCACACGCGTTTCCAGGTGCGCGGCGCCATCGTGGGTCCGCACAGAGAGCGACAAGCACACAACATGGGGGACGTGTGACGACACAGGCTCGGAGCGCGTGAGACACAACCCCAGGCCCGACAGACGTGACGCCTCGCCAACAGGGGCACACTTCCATGCACCTCGCACGGCACACCAGCATGGAGGACGGCGACGCGAGTCCTGCCGTGACACGCGTCACCTCGGGATGCCAGCGGGATGCCGTGCACAGCACAGGGAAGGGGCACTCTCTTCTGGGACTGCGAAACGTCACCAGACTGACCAAATGCTGAGCTGAAAAGTGAGCCTCAGTCACATCCAAGGATCGGAATGATAAAAAGTATGTTTTGGATTACAGTGGAATTAAGCCAGAAATCAGGAACAAAAAGATAGTCAGAAAGATCCCAACTGCTTTTAAATGATCCAGTAGAACTCAAATGAGTTACTGGTGTACACAGAAGTCAGATTAAAATCAGAAAACATTCTGAGTGAATGACAGGGAAAACCCAACACAGAGACTTAAGAGCTCAAATTAAGCCAGGTCTGGGGAGCAGCGTGTCCAGCCTTCCACATACCTGTTCAAGAGCAAGACAGGCTGAAAAACCAATGACCCATCTGTTCATCATAAGAAGTTTGAGAGACAGCAAATAAAAGAGAAAAAAATCGGCGAGCCAGACTGTATAACGGACAATACCAAACAAACCGTTCCTTGGATGCTGAGCTCCTTCCAAGAGCGAAGGGGGAGAGAGACACCAGGACTGGCCACAGGGCTGAGGACGGGGATGGCGGTCACCCTCCAGCCCACTCGAGTTGAAAGCATAAAAGAGAACATTGTAAACAACTTCACACCAAGAAATTAGGAAATCTAAATGAAATGGGGGCCAATTCTGTGATAAATACAACTTCCAAAACCGAACCCAAGAAGGGACAAGATGCTGAATATTCCGTGTCAATCAAAGCAACTGAAGCCAAAATCGGGAATTTTCCAACAGAGCCCCACCAGTCAACCCATGCACATGCTAGAGGAAGCCGTGACGCGCCCCTTCTGCAAACTCTTGCAGAGAACAAAAAATGAAGGTGCCGCCTCAACTCCGTGTCATGTGTCAGTGTGACCCCGACAACACCTGAGGACGATCATCACAAGAAAACTACGATCTCTCAGGAACACAGGTACAAAAGTCCTAAATCAAGTACGTGAGTTGGGTTCAGCTCCAGATGAAGAGGTTAATGCACACAAAAGGGGGACTGATTCCCCCAGACCGAGATCTGTGTCCCTCTAGAAAATCAACTGGTGAGATTGAGCTCATGAACAAAAAAAGGAGAAAAGCATCGTCTGGGGCAGACACAGGTGATCAGACTCGACACCCACACAGGACGGAAATTCAACTACTAGTCAAATGGAACTTCCTTCAGCTCCTAAGGGAGAATTATCTACCGCTAACCCACAGCAGCATAACCCCTACTGGTGAATTACTGATGTCAGAAACATCAGCCCCTGTCACAGCGCCTACTTGCCCATGAACCAGAGATCCATCCAGCCCATCAAGGCAAGGGGAAACAGGTGGCATAAAGGTTAGAAAGAAGTGACGCTGCCGTTACCTGCTGGCACGCGTTTTCCTTTTTCTTTTCCCACGCTGGGACTTTTAAGTGTTGCCCACAACTGTCATTACAAAGGCTGGGGCCGCGGGTCAACCGGAAGCCTCCTTGCTTTGAGCAGCGTCCCACCACAGTGGTGAGCAAAGCCACTCAGGGGTCCCATCCACCGCAAGGACACCCCCCGCCCCATCCATGGCGCGGCAGAGGGGCCCGCCCATGCTCCACAGCGGGGCACTGCCCTGCCCGCTCCCCACACGGGATGACGAGAGTCTCGTGTGTTCTGGATGCCAGTCCTGCTTTGCTGGGATAACCCAGCTGTTTCTCACTTGCACAAAGAAACGTACATAAAGCTACACTTTACTGTTCATTTTTATGTTTTAAGAGAGAACGCGTGAACGCAAGTGCTAAAGGAGCAGAGGGAGAATCTTACGCAGGCTCCACACTCACGACCGTGACATCATGACCTGAGCCTAAATCAAGAGACGGACGCTCGGCCGACGGAGCCACCCAGGCGCCCCAAAGCTACACTTTATTAACGGACGTGTATCCGCAGAAAAATTCCTACAGGCACTACCAATCCCCACTTGGGAGAATAACTAACGGAATAAAACACACACTCACGTACACTCCGTGAAAACGGTGACGCAGTTTGGTTTTCTGCTGCCCCCTCAACCCCCTGACCTCACTCTCTTCCTCCACGTGTGCTCACCACCCGTGAGCTCCACTAGCTCCGCGACTCCAAACGCCAACCACACGCTGACCACCCCGAAACGTGTACTTACAAGTCCCGCTTTCCTGCAAACTGCAAACCCACCGCACGTAACCGATTCAGCATCTCTTCGTGGGGATCGAAAGCATCTCCAACACCCCCAACGACAAATCCTTCATCCTTCACGGAAACCTGTGTCTCTGTTTTGCCAACATCCGCCAGTTGCAGCTCAAGTCCTAGTTCCCTAGTCCTAGTCCTAGTGAGTCCCTAGTCCTAGCGAGGCCACCGCCTAGCAAACAGCTTACTTCTCTCTCTCTTTCCGATACAAAATTTCAACAGACTGTTGGTTCTACCCATAATAATGGCCACTTTTTGAGACCCGTGCGAGGACCACCCTGGTCTGAGCTAATGCTACCTCTCCGTCTATCTTCCTATTAAGTTTCCTAGCTAGCCTCATTGCTTCCGTCCATACCCCTACTCAATCTACTCTCAAATCCGACACCACCATGTTCCCATTACAAAATATGCAATTTTCCTCCTGCACCTTCTTCCACGGGCCCAGGAGGCCTCTCTTTGGCCTCCCCCGTCTCTTTACCACTTCCCCCTCCCTGCCCCTGCTCCAGCCTCGGCACCGTGCTGGAAGCGCCGAGCCTCACCTCTGCATCTGCCCGTCTCCCCTCCCGGGCCTTTCCCCCAGCACCCACCCCTGCTCCTCTCACCTCCTGCAGCTCTCCGCTCCCGGGCCACCTTCTCAGTGTGCCTCTGGGAGCAAGACCCAGGCTTTCCAAATCCAGCCCCCACCTGGCAAGGCTCTGCCCTGCCCTCTTCTGGGAACTCAGGTTTCTACACAGCACCTGCCACCATTTAACAAGCTCTCAGTTTTACTTTCTAGGTCCTTCCACCCTGACGTCAGCTCCACGAGGGCAGGGGCTCTTGCCCATCCTGTGCACCGCGATGGTCCCCCGCACATACCCGGAAAGCACGCGGCGGACTGAATAACTGAACCGATGACCAAAGGCAGCGAACGTGCGGGAGGACGACGTGAAAACGCCTGACGCCTATGGAACGTTAAGCCAGCAGAGCGCGGCACAGCCACGCAGCTCACCGGAGGCCCCTGCCCTGCTCCAGCCACAGCTGTGTGCCCAATCTATTGCTTACATTTAGAAAAACTGAATGCCCTTTGTCACAGTAAGTTTAAAGAGGAAACTGTATCGGTAATTCAAGTGGAAAGCCAGTACCACCCACCATAAACGAGAGAGCACAACAAGAAACTATAAAAAAGGGCTTATTGCTACATTCTACCCACATATCAGTGACTGCAAAATCTCTGAGCCTGCGGCCCACTGCTTTCTTGTTTAAAAGTGAGGTCATCAAGGGGCAGCTGGGTGGCTCAGGCGATTAAGTGTCCGACTCCGGCTCAGGTCACGATCTCCCGGTTTGTGAGTTCGAGCCCCACGTCGGGCTCTGTGCCGACAGCTCAGAGCCTGGAGCTGCTTCCGAGCCTGTGTCCTCTCTCTCTCTGCCCTAACCCCACCAGCGCTTTGTTTCTCTCTCAAAAATAAAATTAAAATGTTAAAAAAAAAATTTTTAAAGTGAGGTCATCAAAAGTAACAGAAATGTTACAGACATGTTATCAGTAATCAACACGCTCACACAATCAGATGAATTTTTTTAAAAATTTAAAAGGGCGGGGCGCCTGGGTGGCGCAGTCGGTTAAGCGTCCGACTTCAGCCAGGTCACGATCTCGCGGTCCGTGAGTTCGAGCCCCGCGACGATCTCGCGGTCCGTGAGTTCGAGCCCCGCGTCAGGCTCTGGGCTGATGGCTCGGAGCCTGGAGCCTGTTTCCGATTCTGTGTCTCCCTCTCTCTCTGACCCTCCCCCGTTCATGCTCTGTCTCTCTCTGTCCCAAAAATAAATAAAAAACGTTGAAAAAAAAAATTTAAAAAAAAAAAAAAAATAAATAAAAATTTAAAAGGGCAAAAATTTCTCACTAGATAACTTAATACCCATCTGGTTTTAAATTTCCTGTGCGTGCACCCCCTTCAAGCCCACAGCGCCAGTGGTATGGACCAGCACACGACACCCGGGAGACGGTGGACACCCTTGGGGTCCAGTGGGGGACGAGGCTCCCTGGAAGCCAGAGGGAGCGTGTCCCAGGGTCTGGCGGGGTCCCAGGCAAGGGGAGCCAGGGCGGGGCCGGAGGGGCGGGGCCGGAGCCAGGTTTTGCATGCACACCTGCAGCTCTGGCAACACGGGAGAGGACCCAGGGAGATAGAGAGGAAGCCACGGTGCCAATCCGAGCACAGCGCCGGCTGCCTGGAAGGTGGGAGTCGTGAGGACACAGAACAAAAGGAGGCCGCCTGTGCCCTGGGCTCCGCAGGACCTGGAGAGCCATCAGCTGCAGAGTGGAGCCACCAGCAAGCACAGGCTCTCCCACCTGTGCAAGAGCCACGACAGAGGCAGCAGGGAGGAGCCAGCCCGGCCCCCACGGCCCCCACAGCCCCCCAGAGCTACACGCACTTAGGTGCTACGACACTCAGAAGAGACGTGCAAACGTACTAAGCGTGGGCACTGCTGAGTGACAGCTGCGTGGGTTTACTGCGTACTTCCCCAAATCTCCACGCTGAATAAACTCACTTTCAAAACAACCAAAAGTACTTAAAGAAAATGCCGAGTATCCCAAGTAAGACAGTGAGCAATGGGATATACTCGGACACCCGATCGGTGCATCAAGCAATGCGCTAGCATTCTAGAGATGCAGAAATACCTAAGATTTCAACTGAGCTAAATGCTGGCTGCTTAGCCTGAAGAGCTAATTTGAATACAATCATTTCACACATTTGCCAATAACAAACCCAGTGACAGTGAGTGTAGACACAATCCTGCTCTTATTCTCGATCCGACGTCAGGATCCCCAGGGGAGGCTCCCCTCACCCGCCGGCGTCTAGAACACAACTGGTTTAAGTGTCCTCTAGGTTCGTGGGATTTTGCCAATGATTCTCCAAACTGTTCTGAAAACAAGTGATTCACTACAAAGGTATGGAAAGCAGATAAGATCCAAAACCCAGTTGGAGCCCCCGAGCTTGGCCTCACGCCCGCCCCGCGGGCCTCCTGCACAAACACGCCTTCGTCCTCCACGGACACGTGTCCCGTGAGGAGTGAGGCAGCACCCCAAGGAAAATCTGACTCTGGAGAAACGTAGACAAGGACTAAAGAGGAGACAACGTTTCCACATCAAGAGAAATTGCTGCCCAGGAAGGCCGCGTGCCACACGCACTCCCCAGGGTGGCTCACTGCCCACGGCCAGGGCCGTCCGAGAAGCTTCACCGGCTTTGGACGGAGTGAGGAGGGGAGGAGAATTACTTCAAGGGAAGGGAAGCTCTTTCACTAAAACCAACACGCAAAAAAACCAACAAAAGCCACTCTCTGGAGAAGTGACCTTGGTACAGTCGTGGGGGCCCAGCAGCCAGCGCTCCTGGTTCAAAATCTCACCTCTGTGAATTTCTGGAAGATGCGGTCACTCTGGTGAGCTCCGATCGTGATTTCTGGGAGATAGATGGGAATGGTTGTGTAATTCAGCACCTCCAGCTTATTCTGAACCCTACAAAATAAGACAAACACAGATCACGCTAAACCGTAAAATAAAGACACAAGCCTTTTAAAATAAAGACACAAGGCTTTTCAAAACACCCAAGTTACAAAATTCACACGTGCAAATAAACGCCATCCATCCCAGCATTCCTCTGGGAGCCAACTTTCACCTCAGAGACCATGTGGTCTGTGTGCACCTGCTCTTCTGAAATGACCTTCAGAACCTGAGGGAGAGTCTTCCAAAAGGCTCAAAGGCCACAGAGGACGGCCTTTCGGGAATGGAGGAGGTGTGGGAGACACATAAAAGGAGCCACGGTGTGCTTTAGACACAGGAATGGCCCAAAGAAAAAAAACTAAACCCAACGCCATCTGTAACAGGGCCGTGCAGTGTGCCCTTGTTAAAAGCGTGCACAATTCGTGAATCCCGAGGGAAAGGCGGCAAGGAAGTCCAGTTCCCCCAAATTCACCACGCAGCGTCCTCCTTCTCTGCCTGAGAGACTCCAGGAGAGCAAGGCCATGGGCAGGTCCGGAGCACATGGTGGGGAGCCACACGCAGGACGGCCAGGTGCACCCTTGCCTATAAAGGTCTAACGCTCCTCGTTTCACTATTTTATCTTGCGAAAACATTTACATTGTGTTGTAACTGCTTATCTCAAATTAAACTTAGTCTGAATATGACCACTGTCCTTGAAGGCGAAAAGCATTTTGAGGGCTTTTAGGAAGAAACACTTAAATAAAGTCTCCTTTCTGAAGGGCTCAAAACAAGGAAATAATTATTTTAAATGACCACTTTCCCATTAATGAGTTATAATGGCAGAAGATGTTTCTATCCGTAATGGCCCAAATGGAAGTTCTTCAAATGCATCTGGCCTTCAGCTACTTTGTGATAAAGAGTCCAGGCCCATGTAAACCCAAGGCCTAGGCACCCTGGCACCCGGGGCACACCGCCACCGCCAGAACAACCCAATTCGAACCCCGAGCCCAGCGCCCCCAGGCCCTCCCCTGTGGAGGACCACACACCCCGAGAACCCGCGGCAGGCTGGACGTGGACGGTGGGAAAAGGCAGCGCCTGAGTGTCACCAGTACAAACTGTGTCACTCAGACACGGACTAATAATGACCCAACGGCAAACATTACCCGAGGAGTCTTCCTAAGTGTATTTACGTGGACATCCACTGATCGTGTAAGTGGCCACAACAGACACGCTCGGAGGAGGAGAGCTATTTCTTACCTCTCCCAGGGAGCTGCTCACAGAACGTGTGGCCTTGTGAGCACGTGCAGATAACGCCCAAGCACACATCTCTTTATTTTTCACACAAGTGGAATTATTCTTACTTTTTATTTTACGAGGATAATTTTTAAAGTGACCTCACAATAAACAATTTACACTAAAAATGAAATTAGTATTTTTAAATGCTACCAGGTATCAAGGTGGAGTTTGATTGGGTTTTCTCAGTAAGTTCCAAAAACCTGAAACATTCTGGAAACCCTGAAAGACCTTCCTGGCCCGGGAGCTGGTCCGCAGCACACAGAGCGACAGTGCCATCTAGGCTCCGTCGGGCCGAAGGAGAGCTTACACGAAAGCCCCCAAAACGGTGTCTCTTTGAGCAAACACGCTTCCAACTGGTTTGGAACGTTAAAAAAAATACCCACTGCCGCTGTTCTCACTGAAACGTGGCTAAGCGCCTGTCCACTTGTTGCCGTGAGCTTAAAGGGGACCCGTTACGAAGAGCCCACGGTGTCACGTCTCCACCAAACGCCAGGAGTCGTAACCTCCAATCAACCACAGATTCACTCCAGATGGAGGAGAAGTGAGGCACGGGAAACCTTTTATGACCCAGGGAGCAAAAAGCGGAGACAGAAAACATTCTGTTCACAAAGCACTTAGTCTAATTGAAGAGAATTCAAAAACTGGCTGAGGATAATATAACCTCTTAACATCATGAGCCAAAGTGCCCGAAGAAGCGAGGGCGTACCCGAGCCTGGTTTACAACACAAGATGCCATGCCACGCACTCTACAAGAGTGAGGCAGGAAAAGAGAGAAAAAATGAACCGTAGATAATGTTTTATGACTCGAACTGTTTCCCAATCAACAGAATGTCTACCCTTGCTCCTAAAACATGTCCAAAGGGTACTGGTTAGTCCCTCCCAAACCGCAAAGTTCTGTCCGAACGCTACACTTCTGATACCAAACTCATACCCCACAGTCTCTGTAACTGAAACTTCCTACCACGAGGACCTTCTCCTAGAGTCACAGGAAACAGAAGTCTCCATGAGGAAGCAAACTGGGGGGGGCCGGGAAGGCCCCGGCTCTGGGGAAGCAGGGCCCTGCACACGTGGAGCCATGCCTGGCGACCGGGGTCTCGAGCATGGGAATGAAAGCACCAGAGGCAGGAGCCGGTAAGTCACGGACCACGCGTATGAACACAGAATGCCATCAAGGTTGAAAAAGACAGTGGCGGTCCCTCGGCATAAGCACACGCACACATGATCGTACACCAGCATTCGTAACTGGCGTGGAACAAAAAGGCTCTAAACCAGTAATTTGGTCAGGTTCTAGACAAAATGGGTGTGACTGGTTAAGTGGCGTGTTTATGGTACTTAACTTAGAAAATCGGTCGTAATTTTCACCGGAGTCCCCCAAATTAAGAAATGATGCTCAAATGAAAATAAACAGTTACCATGGTACACTGTGATGAGATATCCGGGCGTCAGGGGCAGGGGGACAATAAACTGGGAGGAGAGGACAGGCCATTTTTAGTAAAATAAATGAAAACAGTTAATTGAATGCTATAATCTGTAAACTTGAAGGGAATTACTGAATCCTTCTCTGCTCCAATAACAACACAACTAAATAACTACTAAAATTATGGTCTTAAGACATCAATTTTGGACACAGTCTGGAATCAAATTAACACACATTCCAGATAACGTTTAGACAATGGCACCGTGGGGGCGCCTGGGCGGCTCAGTCAGTTAAGCATCCGACTCTTGATTTTGGCTCAGGTCATGATCTCCCGATTCAGGGGGTTGGTTAACTCCTGCGTCGGGCTCTGTGCCGACAGCGCGGAGCCTGCTTAGGATTCTCTTCCTGCCTCTCCCCTGCTCATTCTCTCCAAATAAGTAAGTGAAGTTAAAAAGAAAATGACACTGCTATCAGTGGAACAAGTCAAAAGGCCCTAGCGCATCACCAGCCACAGGGGGTGGGGACACCGGGACAGCCACCTTCCCTCACGTGGTATTTCACGTCTGTGTCCAGCAGTAGCTAACACTGAAAAGAATCACACAGAAATCCACAAGCTAGCACGTGGCTGTTAAAGTTTGAAGTTAAGAGAAGGTACTCAGGGGTGGGGGGGAAAGGTGGCTACAGCCAAGCTCAGAAGAAGGCTAGGACTCGTAGATAATTACCGGGCCGGTGGGGGAGACAGAAGATTCAGGAAGAGGCAGAAGGACGTCAAAAGGACTCTGAACTGATTCCCAGAAACTAAATGTGGATTCATGACAAGACAAAGATAAGCCCCTGAAGGATTCTGAGGAAAGGGAATGCAGGGTCACGGTGACATTTTCATGAAAATTAACCTGCTAGGCGTGTGCACACGGGACAAGCAGTGGGAAGAAATCACTAAGCACAGCATGAAGATCAAGAACGAAGGGGCAAACCGCCAAGGCAGCAGGAGTCACAAGAGAAAAGGGCAGGGAGAGAAACCACTGGAGACAGCGCAGACCCTAGCACGTCCCTTAGGGTATGGCGGGGGCGAGGCAGCCGGCCAGGAAAAGGAGGGTCCAAGTGGGATGCCGGCTGCAGAGGTGACGGCCCCACCAGGATCCAAGCCTGAGCCACCGGGCGGAGGGAAGGCAGCACGGTCTGTGCACACGACCGCAGGCAGGGTCGCGTCAGCCCATCCACGCCCCTGTCGCCTCCGGTGGCGGGCCAGACCCCTGTACAGCGAGGAGGGCCCCCACCAGACAGGAGTGCGGTGGAATCGGAAAGCGCTTCCGGAACACCGTCCGGACACAGTGCTGACACCGTGACTGCGATTCAGGCTCACGCCTCGAGGCCTCAGACCTACACGGAGACACCAGGCAGCAGCTGAGAGAAAGGACACTGCGTTTCCAGCAAGGCCCCGAATGATGTAGGAGGTAAGTGACCTCACTGAGGTAAATGTACAAAAACACCTGAACATACAACCATCTGGACACAGAAACTCAACCAGAGTTTTCAAAACCAGAGACTGCAGTTTTTAGCTCCAAGTAAAAAGCTTGAAAGTCCCCACTCTCATCCGCACAACAAATATCCCTGACAACCAACCACCTGCTCTGGAAGAAGAGCAACGGTGTGCCGGGAGGCGCTGGTGCGTGGCAACGGTGCCATCTGGGTGGTGGGGAGCAGAGGGGAGCACCCCGCCGAGGCCCCCGTCCCGCCCCCCCCACCCCCCCGCCCCTGCACGCCTGTGGCCGCGGACCTGGTCACCCCTCACCGGCCCACAGACCCACAGGCAGAGAAGCCACGGGCATGTGGATGAACCGCCCGTTCTCCCTGACATCTCCAGAACATTCCATCCACATCGTGCTCACACTCCAGCGGAGCACGAATCCAGAGCATGTAAAAGTTCCTGAGCATATAAAAGGCCTTCGCAGAACTCAGTGTGTTCTCAGACCACAAGTGCAGGCACAGCAGAGGGAGGCTGCCAGCACCGAGTGCACGTGGGAGATCTGAAGTCGAGCGTCCAGGCCTCTGCCCCAGGAGACCAGGGAAAAGACGACCGAAGCCTCGAAGGAAGCAGAGTAAAAAAAGAATAATAAAAGCTAGAGCAGAAATCAGACTGAAAACAGACAACAGAGAAATTCAAGAAAACAAAAAGCTGGTTCTTTAAAAAGATCAATAAACGTGAAGAGAAAATTCATAAACGACGAACAGGCAACCGAAATACAAACTGTTTGAAGTTCAGGGTTCATAAAATGCAAAATAAAGCAACCACTCGTCTTTGGTGTCAAAATCACACGTGTCTGCTGTCTGTTCGAACTACGCGGTCCGTCCGGGACTCTGGGGGACGGTCGAGCGTGCAGCCTGGCTCGCCTTTTCTGGAGAACGGTTCTGCGAGAGAGAGCTGTAAGCTGTGTTCACACGACCTCACCCAGTCCCTCCGCCTTTACACCCGGCGTGGAACAGACACACGTGCAACGTGCTTGCTGATTACGAACAGGAAGGGATCAAAGCAACCCGAAAAATCAAAATTAAAGAAACGGTAAGTGGATTAGGGCAGCATCTCAGGAACCGACCAACTTTACTTGTAAACCCAGACAGTAAGTACTTCAGGCTCTGAGGGCTTCAGAGAGTTTCTGTAGCATAAACCAGTTTTCTCTCACGATCCTTTAAAAATGTAAGAACGATTCTTGGCAGCTGAGGGCTGGATTTGGTCCACAGGCCACAGTTTGCCAACCGCTGACTTGTATCTCCGTCAAAGGGTTCAAACAGCATCCCCAAGCAGCCATCAAGAAATCAAATTTTTAAGTTTTCACTGAGAGGGACATGCTTATGATGTTAAAATCTAGAATACAAAGACACATACGAGGTAACCTGTATTCAGAAAGACGAGCTCACACATTTACAGCCTGCCACCCACGGTCAGGAATCACAGGTGATCCTGGACTTGGGCCTCCTCCCTCTCTATGGTGAGTGGTGTGGCTCCCACCCCTGACCCACTGGGGCCGACGGTCATTTCCGTGTTCTTCACCCGCCTCATCACCCGAGTCAAAGTTCTCACCACGACCCTCATTCACTTCTGTACGCTCCCGGCTCTCCTGCCCTCTCTCCCACTCACCCCCAGACCCCGACCCTGTTGTCATGCAGGGTCCTACAGCCCAGGGACGGCCGCAGCAGCCGGGAAAGCCCTCTCTCCGCTCGATGTCAGGGCCGCTGCCCCACCAGCCGCACACAGCACGTTTCTCTCAGGTCCTCCCAACGGTCTTCCCCACACCGAGGCTGAGACATTTCCTCCCTCCTCAAACCTCCACTGTGTCCCCCCGCGCCCCGCACCCTCACTGGCACTCACGGCCGCTGGCCCACTTCCCATCTCACCATGAAGACGGGGCGGCCGGCAGAGAGCTTCCACAGGCCCAGGGCACATCCCCGCTCGCCCCGAGCCACGTGAGGAGCACGGACCGCCACGGAGCGCTAGGCCTGGCCTTCAGTGGCCACTCCCAGCCTTCCCCCGGGGAGCCTCCTTCCCTGTCCCTGTCAACCCCACCCCTACAACCACGGGATCTTTCCCATGAGCTGCTACTTTTTCCATCTGAAGCACAAAACAAGAAAAAACAAACAAAAACCATTAAAAGTTACCTTACTCGTAATACCTAAGTCAGCAGCTTCACACGAAAAGTAATCCCGCCTCAAGCACAGGATGCGAACAGCTGATGGCACCCTTCCACGTGTGCCGACGCTGGGCTGCATCCAGCTATCAGACAAAAGAAACCGCAACGCAGCAAACTACCCGGCACACACGGGAAGGTCTGGCGCTCGGGGCGCAGCTCCGCGGGAGCAAGTCCGATGGGCAGACTGGTCACCGGGGCAGGACGGGTGCTACGCGTGGGCTCAACACTGAGAGTGGCGCTCCTCAAAACTGATGTGGCCCTGCCACCGTGTGTGCCCAGCGTGCCACAGCAAGGCCAGTGCTGAGCCCCCAGCATAGCTCGTCCTGGGGGACAAAACAGGGAAGTCGGTAGCATGGGGTCCCCCCATCATGGAGGGCAGCCAGCGGCCCTCACAAGAAACTTCCACTTGCTGGGTTCAGATTTGCCTTCCCGCCCGAGACGTTTCTGTGAGAAGCCCAGTTCACGTGCGCATGGAATCCCTTCCGCTGTCATAAACAGAGCACGCCCGAGAGCTCTGTTTCCAAACAGCGCCCCGAGGCCGGGGCACTGAACCCTACGCACCAAGGTACGATGGGATTTACATGGGCCTTTTGCCTGGAGGCCAGGCCTTGAGTAGCTGCTAAGGCAGAAGGTGCCAACATGGCCAGTGCCCCAAAAAACACTGGGCACTGATGTCCAATGGGCTTCGTGGGCAGAGATCCTGCCCACGTGTTACTGCCTTTTCCTGAACAAAGTAGCACCTTTGGCACGTCCCTCATGGCAGGGAGGGATCATCGAAAGCCGGGGCGTGGACGGCTCCAGATTGGCCATGGTTCTTCCTCACTGCCCAGCCGTGCACCTGCTAACTCCCTGTGACCCCGGCCGTGAGTACAACTCCATACAGAGACTCCTGAGTCTTTGCAGTGAGTTTCCAAGTGTGCAGTCGGGCTTAGGGACCCTTAAAACACATGGTGTACTGGGTTGAATAGTGTCCCCCCCAAATTCATGTCCACTTGGAACCTGTGAGCGTGATCTTATTTGGAAAGAGCCTTTGCAGAGATTAAGTTAACATGTGATCCCAGGGCACTGGCATGGATCCTCCTCCCGTGACTGGTGAACCGACAGGAAGAGAGAAATGTAGGCAAGACACAGACGCACAGGGAGGAACGTCACGTGAAGACAGAGGCAGAGTGGGAGTGACGCAGACACCTGCCCAGGAAAGCCCAGGATGGCCGGAGGCCACCAGAAGCTGAAGGGCGGGAAGGAGTCTTCCTAGAACCCGCAGAGGAGGGCGCCCTGGCAGCAACCCGGACTCTGGACTTCCGGACTCCAGAACCGGGAGAAGCAGCCTCCGTTGTGTGCAGCGCCCCCAGTGGGTGGTGTCTCGCTACAGCAGCCCCAGGGCACGCACAGGGTCATCTGCACCACGTGGCCCTGACCGAGGAACTCATTCCGTGGCACAGAAATGTGACAACGGCTCCACGCACGTGACGTCTGCGGTCTTGACACAGCTGGCCTGACCTGAAGGGAGTGGTGCCCTGAGGACGCCAGGGCACCAGCAGGAGAAGGCCCTCTGCTGTGTGTCTGCGAGGGTCGGGCTGTCTGGCAAGCTGAGCGGTAGCGGGACGCACGGCCGCATCCCCACCATCCTCTGCCTGGAGCTGGAGGACAAAGTGCCCACCGGAGATGAAAGCAAGACTACTATTTGATTCTGAACCCTCTACACCCGGCTCAGGGCTCGGCACATGGAAGCAGCAAAGGATCTGCCGAGTTGACATTGGCAATCAATTAACTGTCCGACTCGGGGACGGAAGAGCCTGTTTGAAGGAAAAAGGAAATACACCTCGTTCCCGGTGGCACGGTTAACACCTAACTTGAAACACAACTCCTTCACGTTCTGTCAGTCTCTACCGCGGGCCGTGGACTATTCTCAAAGACCCAGCCCCGCGCCCCGTCTGGGTGGTTCCCAACAGCGTGGGACTCACAGCATCCGCAGGTGGTGAAGAGTCCGGTCGTCCTGCTCCAGCCACGGCCCCTTGTCGTACTTGAGGTACTCGATGTCCTCCACCACCTACGACACAAACGATTCCAAGCCTGACGCAGAGGCCCATTTTGGAAATTTAAACGAGGTCACGTTTTAATACATTGCAAGCCACAAACACCTAGCAGGAAAAATCCTCACGGAAGTCAAAAGAAAGGAAGTTGGACAGACAGCCTTCGGTGAAGAAATGGGACTGAGCGCTGACCCTCAGTGTGCGCGCCCGGCCCGCTGACACGTGGGTGGCGCAGAAATGACACGTCGGGCCGGGAGACGAGGCGCGGGACAAAAAAAGCCTCAAGACGGGGGAGACAGTGATCGTGACAGACTCCCCCGCCCCAGGGACTTCGTTCTAGAAGACAAGACCTGGCCACTGGAAGCAACAAAAGAACAAGAAAATTAATCCATTTCCTGAAGAGATCCAACAATCTGTGTTCCCAGCCTCCAAACCCTCAGTCTGTACTCTGATCTCCCAGAGGGGCGACCTTTTCAGATGCACTTTTCCCCAAACCACGCCACACCCGGGGTCCTCTCTTGAGTCTCAGGAATTTGGGTACTTCCAATTATAAACTGAAAGCATGGCACGGTCTTAGGAGCAAATGCAACCTTCTGCTCGGACACGTGGCATCTGATGGGTCCGTCCAGGCGTAAGACCGCCTACGACAAACACACCCGCCTCCCAGGGACAAAAGTCAACAGAACTCAGGCAGTCCAAGCGGAGTGGGCCACGTGCAGTCCTTGGAGCTGGCCCGGAGCTGCACTCGGATGCGGCCCCGGGCCCTAAGGGAGCGTCCCCCTCTCCGTGGACAAGACCTCACTCCATAACCCTCTCCTCCTCTCGTGCCCAGAGCCGACCGGGCCCGTTGTCTCTGCAGCGGTCAACTCCACGGTACTGTCTGATGTCACCACCTGTACCTCAGCCCCAGACCATAAAACCTGTTCTTCCAGAATTTTTGTACCTTTTGTTTCACCTTTTAGTATTTTATGATTAACTTCTAAAACATGGGACCTTCTTTTTGCCTAATGGATGATCAACTGCTTCAACACCATTTAAGAAATCATTTTCTTCTACTTCATGTTTTGTCTTCCCTTAAAGCACTGCCTTTGCCAAAGCCTCACATGCACGCGCACGCACACGCACAAGCACACGCACACGCAACTGCTTCTCTACTCTCTGCTCTGCTCCATTTAGCCATTTATCAATTCTTGTGTTAACGCCACATGGCTTTCATTACCATCACTGTGTAATATGTTTTTGTTATTTGGGAAGGCAAATGTTCCTGCATTATTTTTTTCCACTGTTTTTGGTTACTACTCACTAAGTTCTCATTGCACTGAGATTGACTCGAATTTTACAAAATGCACTTACTAATGTATTTTCTACAATTTTAAGATCCTAGAAACTAAGTTATTCAAATCAAAATCAAAATCTCATGACCAGGGGAGTGAGATACGCTGGCTCAGTACCTCTTTTAAAAACCTTATGAAATATAGACATTTCTAAGACTGGTGGGAGATGAACTGATTATATGATTTATAAGAACCCTACACATGAAACAAATTTAAGAATAATCACAAACTTTCGGCCGATTTCTTACCTTTTCCGCATCTTGAGCTTCCCTTGCACTATACCGTAAAACCTCACACTTCTCACTGCAAGAAAAAACAAGATGGAATTCAACGTAAATTTTCCAAGCTTACATTAATGCACAAATGAATACGTAACGTTAAAAACTATCACCACAAACACTGAAACCTCCCATTCTTTGAACAGGGTAGGGTGATACGCTGGGCACGTGCTGGCTCACATGGTCTGAACGGCTAAGGAGGACCCACTAGCAGCAGAAACGTGCTCTAGGCTGGACAGCGGGTGCGTCTCCTGACTTCCCTTCTGACGATCTTACCCCCGCCCCACAGGCGCCAGGACCAGTGGCGAAGGGGGACGGGGTCCATGGGTCACCTCCACGGGTTTCGCTACAGGACAGGATGAAGGTGCCCGGGGCCTCACTGAGGCGTGGGCACAGAGAGTGGCCATGTGGTGGAAGAGGAAGGACAGGTTACTTGAGCTGCTAGAATCTAGGAGACAAACCGGCCCTCCGGATAACCTTTGTCAGCCCAGGCCCGCAGCAGGGCAAAGCAGCTCACTCCCCCGGTCCCTGGCCTGAGTCTGGACACTGGAAAGTCACAACTGGATCCCAGACGGGGACAGCGCCATTTCCAGCACTTCTGCCTATCTCCCCACCACGTTGACTGCCACCTGGACGGCCAGCTGCCCAGCCAGGAGACGACTGGACCGCCACGAGCCACAGATGGGAAGTCTGCCCCCACCGCCACCTCCAGACCAGCCAGTGGGAGACCTGACGCCCCAACCCCGGCCAGAGGCCAGCAAGGCCGCCCAGACCAGAGGTCCACTGGACGGCCCGTCACCACAGGAATGCCTCACCCCCATCCAGCAAAGGGGACGGCAGGATGTCAAGGACAGACTGCTATTTCCCAAGGATCATCTGCACAGCGTAAACCAGGCCATTCTCTCTTTCGACGTCTACACCACAGCACCCTCCCGCTGACAGAGAGTCCAAGAACGTACGAGCTACGCTCAAACTGAAATCCACGTGCGACCCTCCACAACGGCATCGAGCGTCGCCAACTGCTGGCCACCTTCGACAGGTCACCGGTGTAATGAGCACAGTTAGTGCAGGGAAGGCATCTGTATTCGTATCATTACTGTGGACTCACATTCATTCCAAGTGTAGGAAAAACCTCCCCAAGCACTGAAATTGCAGGTAAGCCTGCATGGCGCACTCCAAGACGTCCTCCAACTAGATAAGTGTTTCTTGCTGCAACGAGGTCACTGCATTTCCTGTATTGCCACAAAGAGGGGCAAAACGGTCAGAAACCACAAGCAGATTGATAATGACCCCACAGAGCTAGAAACACAACCTCGGTGCGCTGGCCGTTGTGGCTGGAGGGAGAGCGGCCCCCAAGCGGAGAACCCGACGCACGCAGCCCCTCCTCAGGGGCCCGCGGCCTCTCACTGTCACTACGAGGAGAAAGGCACGCAGAGGGGAGTCCTTTCCCTCGACAAGTCCCACGAGTCAGAATTAAACCAAGCGCGTAGGAGACAGAGGTTGTCACCAACCCTGGATGAGGAAGGGAGGGCGGCTGGCATGGAAACAACACGGCTCTTCCTCACACGGCGACACGGTCTGGCGTCCTTGACCTAGCTGTGACGAGCGTGCACGGGAGACGTCAGGAACACGTTGACACGTACCTTCGACACACGTAACTGAGCCTACCTCTTAAGTCCCCGCTGGCGGCAGGCACCGTGTGGGGCGTCCACGGTGACAGAGACAGGGTCCCCGCCCGTGCAGCACTGGCGACTCCAGACGGTCAACGGAAAACGGCTCGCAGAGCCGATTTCATAACCTAACATCTCCATCTTTCGTGTGACTCCACACACCCGACATTTATTCTCTGCGTGTCTAGAACGAGCAGCGTCCCGTGCCAAACGCCTCAGTAACAGAGCGACAGATGGCAGAGGATCCTGCCGTCGGGTCATGCCCGCCCCTCGTTCCCACCGGCCTGTGAAGAGAGGCTGAACCAGGAGGGTGGCCGAGATCTCAGAGATTCGGAGACACCCTCAAGGCCTATGGAGCGAACTCACGTCCGGCGGACCCCCTCAGGCCACCCCCCCCCCCCCCCCGCCCCGTCTCGGGAACCGCTGTGCCTGCCGTGTCTCTCGTGACACCAGCGGTCGTGGCAACATTTACAGACAGAGCAGCGTAAAGGCCTCCTCACGAGCGTGTGAAGCCAAGCCACGGTGCAAGCTCATTTCCGACACGTTTCATAATCAAGGTAAGGAGGACAAAACACAGGCCTTCCAATGATTTTAAGCATAAATGTTCTCAAAGCCAGAAAACGTATTCCTGTGGTGGGTAGCAGTGTCTCCTGACGAGAGCTGCAACGCTCCCCACGCTTTCATGGTCAACACGTAAGAACACGGCGAAGCGTCGCGTGCCTGCTCGGGAGAGGAGAGCTGACGGGACAGCCAGCCCGGACGGCAGTTGCCCTCAAGTCAGGTAAACCCACTCTGCTTCAAATACGGACATTTGAGCTCAAAAAAATTTCTCTTAAGCAATTTTGATTTCATTGCTTAATTACTGATACTCTAACAATGTTCTCTTCCAAGGTGAGTCACTGTAAATACATAATATTGAACCAAATGACTTCAAATGAACATGCCCGAGAAACCTAAAATCATTCCTGTGGGAAAACACAGGAACTCCTGAACTCTTGTGGGGAGTAAGTTTAGGAATTCCCTGAGCTTGCAGCTTTGTGTTAACAAGGTTTAGGACTAAAGCATCGGAGATTAGGTCAACAGGGCAAAGCACCCCCAGCAGAGGACGAGAACGGAAAGCTGCTTTCACAGGACGGAAGGTCCAAAATAGGTAAACACGTAAACAGGCTACAGACCATGGAGCAGGGTGAAACTGCCCGGAGCTAATTCACAAAAAAAGGGTCGTGTTGACCCTGAGGTAGCATGCTCTATCTGTCTTATCCCCTAGGCAAGTTTGCTCAGGCAGCCATGATTTTGACCCAAACCCCTAACACCACATTGCTTCGACACACACGAGTTGACGATCGCCATTTCGTTGTCTCTTTCTGCACGTCTATCACGTTTGCGAGCCTTCTGATCCTAATAAATATGGAGGGAGGACCCTTCCTCAAGACTCATATCCTCCCGGACATTAGCCTCTCTCGCATTTAATTCTGCGTCCGCTCTCTTGCTGGACAAGAGAGAACTCCAGACTCTGAGTCTGTGACAAATTCTAAGTCACGAACGCTTAGACACTTTAGATAACCTACTCGTCGTAGATTGCTTAAAGTTTTACATAAAACTTATGGTTCCAGTCAAGGTCCAGTGAATTTCTAAGAGAACACCTTGGGAGTCACATACGTCCCTCGCTGCACTGTGACCTGAGCCTGTGAACACTTAACATAAGGCAGACTGCACAGAAAACTCACGTATGTGTTCACTGTGACAAATGGCCTCCAACTTAAGTGGCTCCCATAAACCCACATGGCTTGAGCCAGGACAATGCACAGGCCGTATCTGTTCAGAAGACAGGGCACACAGACATCACAGCAGGACCAAGAGGTAGAGCTCGTCCCCCCAGAGAGTGACTCTCTGTTTCTCATCGGGGGTGGCACTCTCCTACCCGGACTTAGCAAAGGCCCCGAGGCCCCAGGTCAAGTCCCAAGAACACAGCCCTGCCCACCAGAGCGCCTCACCTCAGTGTGGCTGGCTCCCAAGGTCCCTGAGCGCCACGCTGGGGCCTCTCGGTGAGGCGGGAAGCACCCCGACCTGCGTCTCGGAAAGTGGACCGCGGGCGAGGACGCCGGGGAGGAGGAGCGGTCGCCGGCGGGCCTGGGACAGCGTTTGCGACGCCGTGTGTAAACTCAGCCAGCTCAGCGCGCTGGCCCGAGGCGCGTGCGCCGTGTGCCTCGGCGGCTTCCTGCGGCTCCGGGTCCGTGACCGAGATGGGTAAAAACCCACCCTGAGGAACCGTTACGCTAGCGCCGGGCGACGACGTGCAGACCCCGTGAGCGATCCAAGAGGCCCGCACAGCCCGACGCCGTACGGCCGCCCCGGCCCGGGAGGGTGTGTGCTCTGCTCTGCTCTGCCCCGGGCTCTGGCGCCACCGGAGGGAAGCGTGCCAGACGCCGGGGAAAGCGGCACCTGCCTGGACCCGGGAGGGGCGCACGTGAGCTGTCGAGCGTGGCACGTGTGGCCCCAGGAGGGGGTCCCAGGACAAAGCAAGTACGGGATGCCAGACCACGCCGTGGACACTTAGGGGGCGGCCGGACACACTTTGTGATCTGGAAGCCCTCAAGGAGACGGCCTTCAAAATAACCACCGAGTGAAAGGAAATCCCCTCCCGACTGCAGCAGGATTCAGGCATTATGAGCCGAAGTTCTACGGGAAAATCTGCGGGGAACAACTGGGGCCAGGACTGCCGTTCTCAGTTGTTTTGCAGCCGAAGATGTTCCAGAGGCATTTCCGGAACCGACGCGCTGCGGTCCACTGTCTCCCTCTGCCTCTTCACACACCTCCACACGCTGCCCTGGCGCAGGTTTACAAAACCGAGGTGCTTCTGCACCTCTGGTCTTACAAACAGAGCAGCAGGACGGGACGAAGGGGGCCCGCAGCTCAACCCTCTGTACCGCTGCTAGAAAGGAGCCTGTCACAAGACGGCCGCGGCATAAGCATCGATGCTCACGCTTAAAAAAATTACTTTTCAACTTAAAAACCAAATTTTTCTTCCGAAGCTACCACAGTTTTTATTCATAATTTTACACTCTGAAATCTTAAAGGCATGAGATTTTTAGGTACCAAGAGGGTTAAGTTTCAGAAAGTTTAAGAAATACTGCTAGGAACCTTCAGTGAAAGCATCAAACAACCTAATTCTGGCGGGACGCGAGGGAGGCCCGCGACCCCCTTCCCCACGATGCGGCCAAGGACCACACGAGGATGGGCCACATGGAGGGGGCGGAAACACATTCGCTTTGCGCCTTCAGGAAAGGAAGAGAACAGGAGAAAAGAGAGAAACAGGAGGGTTTGGTGGGATTTCATTTAATCCAAATGACCTTTCAGAAGAACTCTTAGAACCCGTAGGGATTGTTTATCCTTCTGAATTTTCTGTACCAGCATGGGGCACTGCCGAGCAACCCTGGGTAGACATGAACATCCAGCTGCCAGCTCAGGTGTCAGAGGAGTCCTCTGATGCTCACACCCTATCGCCTATCGTGAAACACAGCAAGGGTCTGCTTCCGGCTTGCCGTGATTTCAGAAGTAAAACAAAGAAGATGGACGAAACAAGCAAGCCAAGAAACAACAAGACCCCACCAGATCAAGCTGGAACGTGTGCTGTCCTGCTCCCTCGCAAACCTCAGTGCGCAACGTGCCGCACAACACCCACCGTGGTGAGAGTGAACCCCCCGGGCTGCGGCGCACGGGGAGCCGCGTGTGAAGACGTGTGAATCGTGCGCCTGGCTCACCTCATCTCAGGCAGGAAGGTTTTCTTGTAGGCGTTCTCGATGTCCTGCAGATAGGCCGAGGTGACCTTCATTTCGTGTGGCTAAGCAAAAGAAGAAAAAAACAAGCGTGAAACATTTAGGCGTCTCTTTCTTTTACTTGTGCGCGTGTAAAACGTGAAAACAAGCAACAAACACGGTTTTCTGGGAACAACTTGTGGGTGTCGTAGGGACGACAGAAAAGGGGCCTCGGTATCGGTCAGGATTAACCCGTTTGCCCAGGGAACCCACGGCATGACCTCGCACAGGCCTTCAGACGCGTGCTTCGAACAGGCTCAGAAAGAACACGGTGCGCATGCGTGCACACACACCGGGCCTGGCTTGCCCGCTCCGCTGCGCGCCCAAGACAGGAGGACCAGCCCACCTCTCCCCGAACCCCGAACCCCCCTCTCCGCCACCCACTCCCTCCGTCCTTCTCGCTTCCCCGCCGCTCACACACCCCGCCCGCTCCCACTTCTCGACCTCTCACCCCCCTATCATCTCCAACTGTGCTAAGCCAAATTCGGAAACTGAAAACGCCAATCACGAGCAGCAAGCTTCAGAATTTAAGACCTCTTCCAGTTCAGCCACGCTGCGGTCAAGTCACATCATCGTTCCCTGGTTTCTTCGTGGCATTTACCTCCGCCTGATACACTGCCTGCGCGTCCCCCTCACACAACTCTACACTGTCACCACGTGTCAGGAACAAATACCCTAAGTGGGAGCAGTGCTTCCCAAGAACCATCCTGAGGGCGGTGACGGTCTTCACGACCTCTGTCCCCCGCATCACGCCCACACGGCCGGTGGGCACCTTCAGTCTGCAGTGTCGAGGCCGCCTAACCGAGTCTCGGCCGGCGCCACATGCGTGGACCTCGCTGCTCAGCCGCCGCAGGCTCAGCAGGCAGGAACGCAGGGACAGGGCTCAACGGGAGTGAAGCACTGAGAGGTGTTGAAGTGACACTCGGTCTGCCCAGACACCGGGGCACGGAGACCCCGCGAGAGAACAGAAAGGTGCAGGGCACAGGGAAGTGGTCAGGACACTGACCCGGCCTCACAGCGTGCTTTAGGGGACAGGGGACGACAGAGAGATGGGGCCAGGGACCGCGGGGCTCCGGTGGAGAGCAGTGACTGCGCCGGGACCCCCCTCCATCCACCGCACGAGGGCCCACCCTCCGGGGGCTCCGCTGTGGGTGCCGCCCGGCTCCGTGAAGGAAGGTGGCGACTCAGCAAAGTGCCGTGAGCACTGGCACCGCAACAACGAGGACACGCAAAACGAGCGGGGTCTTGAATTTAAGAGCTGGTTACATTTCCTTTCTTCTGAATCCGACTCTGGATTTCCGGAACCGGCACGTCGATGTAGATGACCACGTGGGGAGGCAGGTACTCAGAGGCGGTGACCTTCTTCACCTCGTTGTAGTGCTCCACACCTGCCACACACGAGCGGGACACGTCTGTCACCCACGGGTGTCCACATCGTGGACGTCTCGTACATACTTTACTTTTCAAAAAACTCAACTGGAAAACATCTGATTACGTGTACTCGGGTTCAACCTACTTTAGTAAATTTAATCAGCTACGCAGACCGACCTTCTGAAGCAGATTTAGTAATGAGAAAACAAAGCAGCAAGCAGTGAAGGCTGGGGGAAATCCTCCTGAAGCTGTCGCCGTACCGAGCAAGCCGTACGCACAACAGCCACGCACGGCCGGTGGTGCCGAACCCCATCCGCGCCGTTTCCAAGAACACCCTGCACCTGGACGTCCTCTGGCGCACAATGACGCCACTGGAAAGGCAGCCAGAGCACATTCTGGGTCGCTGGAACGAAACCACCACCCTCACCCGCCACAGCAGCAATGTCAAGAAACGACCATCTGCAGATTTTCACATGGTAGAAACTTCCAGAAGCAATCACACGAAGAGCCACAGAAAGACAACTACTTTGCTGTACAGAAAAGTCCCGGTGACCACTGCTAGCGACGCCTGCTTTGGGGGCGATTCAGGCGGACCTCTGACCCAAGGTCACAAGGGTCTGGGCCGGAGGGACAGGCTACGACGGTGGTGCACTCCAAGTAAGTGACCCAGCCTCACGGGACTGTGGGCACCGTTCTAACACTCGGCCTCATCCCGGCTTCCGGTCTGGTCCTGCCCACCCCCAGGCAAGACGTCCGTCCTCCCGCTTCCTCCGCCAAGTGCCTCTCCTTGGGCGTGTTCTGGGAGTCCCCACGGCCGAGGGGACCCTACGCCTGGCCGTGCGTGCGCCGTCCACCCCAAAGTAATCTGTTCTCCCAGCCCAACACAGAACTGACTCTCACGAAAGCCACTGCCCCCCACCCCGGGTCACTTCTCCGCTCCCGTCCCACGAGATCCCACACACTCGGTGACGACCGTGCCCCTGCCACCCTCACCGACCCCGTTTGGGTGCGATTCCGCAGCGGGCTTCCCTCCCCAGAGAGCCGGAGGCCAGCCCCAAGGACCCTGGCCTCAGTCCTCACTCCCTCTCCCGACTCTCCCGGGACAAGCGCATCCTCTGTCCGCGTCAATCCCCCAGACCGCATCTGGGACACGCAACCACCTGGCCACCTCAGGGGTCCCCAGCTCACACGCCCGTGTGGGACACCTGCTCCTCGGCCCGCTGCCGCGCCCTGTCCTCTTCACGTGGCAAGGAGCCTGCTGAGCCCAGTTACTCCCCGGCCTCCTCCTCACAAGGCCGATCGCCGGGCCTGCCCCTGCCCCGCCCTGCCCAGCCGGGTCCGCGCCCTGCCCGCCGTGGTGTCGGCGTGCCATCCTGCTCTGACATCCCCACCTCTGGCCTCCTGTCCTTGGATGTCCCCTCACCGAACACGTACTTCAGACGAACGAACGCAACGCAACCACATCCTTCCCACACCCGACACCTTGGGTGGCTCCTCACCACTTTCAGGAAACA
Source organism: Panthera onca (assembly GCF_046562875.1). Classification (NCBI taxonomy): domain Eukaryota; kingdom Metazoa; phylum Chordata; class Mammalia; order Carnivora; family Felidae; genus Panthera; species Panthera onca. Next base: position 1,801,760 of record NC_138346.1, on the reverse strand, counting down.
GCCAAGCCCCCCCGGCCAGGGCGCGAGCCTCCCCTCTTCCCGCCCTACCTGCCTCTCCTGGGCCGTCCTCCGCCCGCGCTGGCCTCCCTGCCACGCTGCGCCTCCCTCACCCGCTGCCCTGCTGCCAGCCTGCTCCGGGCTCACCCAGGACGCCGTGGCGGACCGCACCCCGTCTCCCAGCCAGAGTTCTGGGCGCTTCCACAGGGTCCCGGAGTAACAGCGTCCACGTTGCTTCAATGCCGGCCCCGCCCTGGCCAGGACGGCAGGAGCTTCCCCGTCTCCTCACCCCAGATCCCCGACGCCTAAAACGAAGCCCGGCACGCAGCCCACGTCCCAGAAAGGCTGTCTGACTGCCCGCAGCCGCTGCTTGGATAGCCTGTGAGGTCCATGGCCAGAAGCAAGGGCGCCGCGGCCCCTCCCGCGAGCACGGGCAGGCACCCCAACCGCAGAACAGGCGGGCGGACCAACGGCCGGGCGCCTCAATCCCGGGCCGTCTCCTGGCCTGCTTCGCTCTCCACAGTCACTCACCGAGCGCTCTCGCTCTGCCCTCCAGGCGTGAGCCACCACCGCCCCAGCCAGCCGAGCGCTCAGGTGGACACGGCCACAGGCAGACGGCACAGGATCTCCCGGCCCCGCCCTGGCGCACTCCCACCTACACGTCCTGGCCCCACCCTGACGTGGTTCCATAACCGCTCAGTCAGGCCACCAGGCTCAGGAGAGGCCTTCACTCCTGTCCATCTGCCACCGTCAGACCTTCCACAACACCCTACCGGGGCTACCGTCCCTGGACGCGGCAGACCGGCAGCACATCAGACAGAGGGAAAGGATGATGGTGTCGCTGGCATGCAGGTGCAGCCACAAGAAAAAGAAGACATCCCGATTGTGAACAAGATAATACACTAAAAAACTGGCCAGTTCAGGGAAATTAAAGCACAGATCAGAGAAAGTGGCTGCGGTATCCTGCAAGACCAAAGAGGGTCGGGGCAGCTCAGGAAGGTTGGGTGGAATCCGGGAGCTGAGCTGTTCAAGGATCCAGAACGCTTCCCTGCTTCCACTGGGAGATGGGAATTTAGGAGGAAGAGAGGGTGGAAGGAACCCGCTTTTTTCCTGCGGAAATTTAACAGGTACTAGCTTCTATCCGGCTGCCTAACAGACGTGCCCGGAAAGAGCAGGGGCCGCGTGGGGAGTCTACCGGAGCCTTCACGAAGCTACACCGCGTGTCCAGGAAGGCCTGAGCGCAACGCCGACTCACACTGCTTCCGGATGAATCCTTGGTTATACATCGCGTCCAAGAAAACAAAGTCGCTGAAGATGGAGCGTTCCAATACGACACCTTGTCCTGTTTAAAAACAGGGAAACAAAATTCCAAGTTCAGACAGATAAAAAACCCAAGGCCCCAGAGACGAGTAATTTCACTTTACAAAGAGACAAGTTCTCTACCATACCGTTCAAACGTACGTATGTGTGCTCGTAAGTGAGAGACTGTTTTCGAGAACTAAAACATTTCTGGTTCGGGCAACGTAACGTTCATCTCATTCCGCCGGCTGCAGCAGAAACCCCCAGTTACGAGGAAGGCGCCTCACAGCTTCCGTAGCTTTCCCACCCCACCTGCTCACTGCAATCCCGACACACCCCGACTGCTCTGCCAGACCCCGGCGGCACCCACCACTCTCCCCCCGTGCCCAGTTCATCAGCAAACCACCGGCGTCCTCCCAAGCACATCCAGAACCTGACCTTTCCGCCGCAGCTGCCTCCCTGCAACCAGGCCTCCTCACTGCTGGCAAGGTTCCCGCCCCCGCCACCAAGTAGGCCCTGCGTCCGTGCTCGCCCCCGGCTGCTCTCACAGCAACAGAGGGGCATTTGCAAAACTCAAGCCAGACCGCGTTACTCCTCCGCTCAAATCTGCTAGTGGCTTCCTCTCTCCTCCAGAGGAAAACCCATCTTGACCAGGCAACTTCTCTGACCTCATCCCGTCCACTTCCGGCCTCACTCACTGCACTCCTGTCACAGGGGCCCCCTGTGACTACAGCCACTCCGAGCACCGGTCCCCCCGGGCTCAGCCCTGCTGTGCCAGGACAGAGGCCTTCCCCAACCTTCCCACCTGCAAGCAGGACCCCGGCCCCACGGCAAACCCCTCCTCAGCTTCTCACGACCTGACGTGGCACTGAACTCCCCCACATTTACTGTTCATCTCCCCAGGAAAACGTAAGCTCCGGGAGGGTGCGGGCTTCACTTTCTGAACCCCAGCTCCTAGAATGCACCTCACACAACGGGCACTCACAAAACACTTAACGGTTAGTACAACACAGACAGAGACGAGTAAGTTTTTGTTTAAAGTGATTCTTCTTAACTTTAAGAAAGGGAGAGTCCCAAGAGGTGAAGTATGCTTCAGAAAGAATCTGGAATGAGCCAAGTGTCAGGGTTAATCCCAAGCCACCAACCAGTTCCCGTGAGCCAGGTCCTGGTACAGAACATCACGAGGTGACCGCATCTTTTCTTAGAAGCAGCACCAACGAAAATCGGGGCTTCCGTTCATAGAAGGAAAAGTACCACTGAGGACGTTCTGAACACCCAAGACAAAAATTAGACTCCTCTGTAACCGTTTCGGTCAAGAGTGAATCCTGCACCTCCTGGCCTGTGTCGTATACGTGGAACCCTCCTGGCAGTGGTTCCCAAATGCCGCTTTGCAAACCAGTTCCGTCAGTCACCTGGGGTCCCCGTCAAACATGCTGTACCTTCTCGTCCTCACACCCCACGAAGCAGACCCTCCAGGCGGCAGCTGAGCGGTCTGTAAATGGCTCACCAGGTAACTGGCGACCGGGCGTGGCCATCACTGTCGTAAGAGGCGGACACAAGGCTCATACAATCTGCACCCCCTCCTCTCACGTGCACACACGTCATCTCCACCTGCGAACTCAGCACCGCCAAGGCTTGGGAGCTATGGCCAAGCACCCCGGCGTCTGTTACCGATTCTCAGGGCACGCTGGGGTAGGGGCCGAGCGTCACCCACGCTGCTGGTGCCCAGGATAACGCAGTTCCTCCTGGACTGGACCCTGCTCTGTGCTAACTTTATGTCCTGAGCCCTGCTGCTGGTCTCCCAGACTGCAAACGGTACCCGCCCCAACATACAGTCCTCGTCCATCTCTTGCCGGCTTCCAGTGACTTCCAGAAACACACCCCCCTTCCAGTCGTCCGGGCCCTTGGGGCCTTGCGTGTTCTGCCTCCACCACCGCTGCCCTTCCTCCAGGTTTCGCTGCTCCCCAGTGGGCTGATGGCGGATCCCAGCCCATCTCTGGGCCCTGGGGACGAGCTTACTTTGTGTGTCACATCTCTGTGTGACTCACAGCTGCGTCTGCAGGAGTCTGACTCCACTTCCTCACAGCCCTTTAGAGGCTCTCTCTTTCTTCCACGGCTTTGAACATTTCACTGCCATGCCTACACTGGCGGCACAGAAATTCCACACAATCCGTACCCCTCGCTCCGGCACGCGAAAATGAAACACGGTTCGGGGACTTTCATCCCGAAGCAATAGCAGCGTGGGTCTCGGGGAATTTATGATCCTGTTAAAAAGACAGAACCTGCCTCCCCAAACGCCCTTAAAGAAAAGCTCTGCTTCGTGGCAGTCTACAATGGCGATTCCAGAAGGGGTTCACGTGCAGGACACGCCCGAGCGCCGCCCGGACACCGTACCCGTGCTCAGCAAGTGCTCCAGGGCGTCCGCGTACTGCAGGAGGCGGCTGGCGTACAGCCAGGACTGCAGGCGGTAGCTGTTGCCGTCGTTACTTCTCGGGTCCTCGTAAAACTTCTCCACGCTGCAGCTGCCGCTAAGCTCCACGTCCAGGGGCCTCCCGTCTCCCGTCACGCCGTCCACGTAGTGGATCCCGGCTTCGGGGAAGTGCTTCAAGCCTGAGAAGAAGCAATGTGATGCGAACGCCTCGCCCGCCATCGGCGGGCAGCAGGGACTCACAGAAAGAAAGCCCCATCTGAATACAGGGCGGAGGCCGGCGGCACAGGACCCGGGGCAAGTCACCCTCACGCCTGCGTCCACACAGGACACTCAAGACGACGTGTCCAGAGCACTCGTGGAAGACAAGCATGTCAGCGAAAGGGCCGGCCTACAGTGTGTCCCTGGTACCCTCGCGGGAGTTCCTCCCGAAAAGGAGAGCGGCCCACGACCGCGGGGAGCCCCCACCGTGCGACTGGGCACCAGCCCGTCAGCTACCACGGGAAGTACGATGGCCTCTTCACCGGGAGTCAGGAGATGTGGTTCGGGTCCCGGCTCCGCACTCACCAGCCCCCTCCGGAGCTCACCCGTCTGCAAGCGACAGCAGTGATCAGGGCCCCACCCTGGAGGACCGTCACAGAGCTCGGGTGAGACCGCTCACGTGAACGTGCTCTGCTGACATTATCAAGAAAAAGTTCCAACGCAAACTGACAGCCAGTATGGATTTAAAAATCTTTCCAAATCCGAAAGATTAAAAGTAGATTTTAGTGTATTTTAAAAATGTAAAATACCTACCTCGGGCCCAATTCCACCCAGTCTATATGAAAGTACAATCAAACTCAAATAAGCAACGATGCACCTGAGAGAAAGGAGCTCCACGTGACATATATCCATACCTAGTTTCTCTGCTATGTGTTTTGCAAGCTCGCCTTTTCCGGAACATATATTGCCGTCTACAGTTATCACTTTGCTGTGTTCTGTGAATTTTTTGGTTGTTCTTTCGCCGAGTATGTATGCCAAAGGGCCATACTGTAGCCTGCACTGGGCGCCTGTATGAATTCCTTCCTGGAAAACACAACAGCATGACGTGAGCATTCCACTTCCCGCAGGCACCAGCAGCTATTAGGTAAAAATGCCAGGAAGACCTCTGGTGATAAAAATACCAACATCTATCCGACTTTGGCTCAGGTCATGACCTCACAGTTCCTGAGTTCAAGCCCCATGTGGGGCTCTGTGCTGACAGCTCAGAGCCTGGAGCCTGCTTCGGATTCTGTGTCTCCCTCTCTCTCTCAAAAATAAACAAACGTTAAAAAAAAAAGAAAAACAACCCAACATCTAGGGGCACCTGGGTGGCTCAGTAAGTTAAGTATCCAGCTCTTGGTTTCGACTCGGGTCATGATCTCATGGTCTGTGGGATGGAACTGTTTCAAAACTCTGCACGGACAGTGCAGACCCTGCTTGGGATTCTCTCTCTCCCTTAGCTCTCTGCCCCTCCCCCTGCTCATGCACGCTCTCTCAAAATAAATAAACTTGAAAAAAAGCCAACATCTACATTTTTATTACCTAGTTATTTAATTACCGGTCTCCCTGCCCCACCCCCCAGCGTAAGTTCATAAGTACAGGGGGATTATTGGTTTTGTTCACTGTTAAATCCTCAGGGCCTGGAACAGTGCCTGAAACAGAATATGCTTACCATGTTCAATATAAGTTGGATGGATGGGTGGATGGATGGAAGGAAGGAAGGAAGGAAGGAAGGAAGGAAGGAAGGAAGGAAGGAAGAAAGAAAGGCAGGGAGGAGGAGGCGAAGGGAAGACAGGAGTAAGGGAACAGAGCATTTTTCTAGTCCAGATTCCTGTCCTGAGCTCTGGACCTGGTTACCTGCCTTTAAACAGCTCCATCCAGAAGTCCTGAAGGTATCTGACAACTAACAGGCTTAAAACTGAAATTTAACATCCATACCCTAACCCCCAAATCTGCTTTCCTTCCCAAGTTCCCTATCCGCTATCCACCAAGCAAAACCAAGCAAACACAGGATCACCTTGGATATCCTCCTCCTCCTTCCAACCCTACAGGCACTCACAAAATCCTATTGACCTTAATTCTTAAACCTCTCAGGAGCGAACTGTCCTGCCCCTGTCCCCACTGCACTGACTGTGCAGACATCTTCACATCTCTCACCTACAGCACAACGTCTCGTCTCCTGTCTCCAACATACCCGTTCTCTGCTCAAAAGCCACATGATCTACTCTACACAGCACACAACACACGCACACAGAAAGCAACACAATCAAAAGGCAAGCAACTAAGAAAATCCTTAGTGTATATAAAAGTTGTATAGATCAATAAGGAATAGTGACAGAATAAGGAAGAATAGGAACTCATAGCTTATTTTTAAAGTATCAAAAATAGCCAAAACCTGTATGAAAAAATGTTCATTCACTTACTTATTCATTCAACAAGTATTTACTAGGAGCCCACACGATGCAGTGCGCTTTTTCTAGACAACTGGGGATGTGGATATGAGCAAAAGGGTTCCACAGGACAACAAAACAGAGAAGTTACAGCTGACCCTTGAACAATACAGGAGTTTGTGGTGCCGACACCCTCCCCTCCCCCATGCAGTTGAAAATCCACGTACAACTTCTGACTCCCTGAAAACTTGACTATTAATAGCCTAGTGTTGACTAGAAGCCTTACCGGTAACACACAAAGTTGATGAACACACACTTTGTACATGTATCATACACCGTATTCTTAAATGAAGCAAGCTAGAAAACAAATTACCAAGAAAATCATAAGGAAAAGAAACTACATTCACAACACTGTACTTATAAAAAAAAAAAAAAAATCGCAAATAAGCGGACCCACGCAGTTCAGACCTGTGTTGTTCAGGACTCAACTGTCAACAGCATATGAAGTGCTGTGGAGGGCAGCATGGCACATGGGCCGGGCTGTGTGTTACAACAGGCGGCTACGGAGCCTCTGAAGAAAGAGTAACATTTGAGCAAAGACTGGAAGGTGCTGAGGGAACTGGCCAAGTGGACATGTGGAAGAGGGTCCTTCAGGCAGAGGAAACTGTTCGCACAAATGTCCGGAGGCCAGAGTGCTGCAAAGCCAGCAGGGCCAGGCTCTATGCCAAGTGGACCAGGCAAAAGCAGAGGAGATGATAAGGAGATGTTGATCGTATTGTACCTTGAACCCTAGACATCCATCACCCCCTCCTCCAGGCTACGTATGAGCCATGCGCAAACTGTTTCCATTTGCGTCCACAACTTGAACATAGCACCGATGTGGCACAAAGCAGGTGCACAGTAATGTCTGGTCAAGCAATCAGCCATTTCCCGACCTCAAAATCTTTAGGAAGTGCTTTTTTATAGAGTTAGAGTAGTACTCTCCACAATTTCCCATCCTCAGTCCCGTTTACTGCTCTCTAGAATCATATGGAATAACTGATCTTTCATGACACATTTCCCATTCCTTTGCGTATTCAAGTAACAAGGTGTGTACCCTTTTCATCCTACTCATTTTTCTCCCACTTACTGAAGTTCATCTATATCCGCTGTAGAAAGTACCAGGAAGTGAACGGTTATGGGGGGGGGGGGGGAGCAATCTGTCTAGTGCATGTACTGCAGCAAAACAGCAAAATATCACCTCCTTTATTCTGGGTCCCTCACTTCCACGATCACAATTCCCAGGACACCAGATATTAAAAAGGTAATCACTTTTCTTTGGCGGCCTGAGTTATCGCCTAAAAACACGTATTTGACTTTGATAAGACAGTTGCACTGTTCTAAAATCCTCTCATCAAAATCTTTAGGAAGGAGGTCAAGCAAGTCCCTTTGCAATTTGACACCAATGTAGCTCCAGCCCTTAGCAAGCAAAGACGCTACTCTGCGACCACAGTTACAAAAGAAAGTTCCCTAAGGTTGCCGGCCTCAGTTCTTTTGCTTCCTTGGTTCTCTCTGCGTCAACGTCATCCCACTGTTCTCAGCCGTAGGAAGTCCTAATCCCTTCGGATCTAACCCAACGCCTTCTCTTCGCTTTCTGCTCCACAGTCACATCCCCGCGGCGCCCAGCAAGGGCTGGGCCCCAACTGGGCTTCACCGAGCAGCGGTGGATGCCGCTTATAGTGCATGAGGAGCGCGGGCCCCGGGCTCTCCTAGGCTCGGCTGCACCTGCTCGTGCGCCCGTCGTCCTGCCGCACCGGGGCACCTGCAGGCTGGCCTCCCACGCCACGGCGGCCCGGCGGCCGAGTCACCTCCGCTCCCCTCCAAGCCTTGTGCTCGGAGCTCAGGTGACACGGCCCGGAGAAGCTCCCGGCCCCCAGCAAACCTGCCCGCGACTCAGGACCGAATACTCCGGGGGCCGCGGTGTCCCCCCGAGAGTGACCCCGGCAGCCGCGGCCCCGAGGCGCGGGGAGGTGAGGGAGTCGGCGCCGGAGGACGGGCCGGCACCTCCCCCCGCCCGCCGCTTGCCGCTCACCACGCGCTGGACGACCGCCGCCAGGCCCCGCGCCGCCGCCGACGCGGGGAGCCCTCTCAGCAGCCTCAAGGCCATGGCTCCGCGGTCCGCACCGGCTCAAGGACCCGAGGGGACGCGGTCGCGGCGGGGTCCTCTTCCGCGGCCGGCGCGCCGCCGTGACGTCACGGCCGGGGTGCCCGCGCGACGCCTGTCAGGAGCGTCCGGGCTCGAGGCGCAGGCGCAGGCGCAGGCGCAGGGCGTCGGGGTGTGGGCTCCCGCTGGACGGCCGCCCCGGCCGGGCTTCCCCTGCGCCTGCGCCTCGCTCGGCCTTCGCAGGGTCCCGCCGCCCGACCTGGGCCTGCGGCTGCGACAGAGACGCTGGAGAGCGTCGTCGGGACTCCGCCGGGGTCCCGAGGCCGCCCCGGCGCTGGCAGGTGCTGCGCCCGGGACTCCCCCCTCCCGCCCGCGGCCCCGAGGCCGGCCCGGGCGGACCTGCAAATCACCTGGGTCTCCCCGCCCCCCCTCCCCCCCGGAGCCGGAAGCCCGTCCGAGGCCGGGAAGGTGGCCCGGGACTGGGGCGGGGAAGGGAGAGGGGCCGCGGGCGGACCTGGCCGCCCCAGGGCCCTTTGCGGCGTCCTCGTCCTCCCGGCCGGGCCCGAGGGACCCCGGGTCTGGCAGGGCGTGCGGCACCTCGGACGACACTGGAACACGCGCGCGCTGTGGGTGCTCCATCACCGCAGTCCTTTCGAGGGTCCTGGTGCTCGCCTCCCCGGTTAGCACGAGTTGACTTCCACGTGAGATGTCTTTCCTGCCTGCCGTTCGGAAAGGTGTCCGAATCTCCCATCTCTCGGGCTTCTTCTCAACACCCGGACGTTTCTATCGTTTAACCTCCTCTCGGCTTCGGCTTTTCGGAACCATCGTGGAATTGCATGCCCGAGTGGGAATGCCGTTGTGAACACGAAGGTCGGCCAATGATGCTTCTCCGATGCGAGAATCCTGCTTATCCACAGTGCAGAGTCCTACTCCACAAAGCCAGAGCGTCTGCCTTAGGAGATCGGGGATAGGCCCCGAAACCTGTTTCACAAGCGGATTCTGATGTCAGTGGCCGGCACCGAGAGAAATACTGTTCTAAACCCTGCGTTTTCTGAGAGCGGGCGCCGCGTTCACATCCTACCTCCACGGTGTCCCCGGCCCCAAGCAGAGCCCCTGACACATTGCACACGCACCTCCAGTAAGCAGGTGTGACCAGGGAGCCCTAAGTCCTCCAGCCCCAGGGAATCACCAAGGTGTCCCATCACTCTGGGGAGCCCACTGCCCTTTCCAAGGTGTTGCAATTCTGGGCGGGGGGCTCTGTCAGCTTTTCTCATCTTTGTTACCTGTCCCGTTGTATCTTGCCTCCAGAACTCCCATTCGCTGGGATCTTTCCCAGCCTGACCCCAGACGAAGACACATGCTTTATGTTATTTTCCAAGATAAAGTTCTTGTGTGAACAACTTGTACTGACCGCAGAGGGAGAAAGGGAGAGAGACCACAGTCCAGTCGGAAACAAAGTCAGGTTAAGTTAATATCAGACACCACTGCCCTGAAGCTCTTCACACATGCCTGACAGGTGAACCACGGTCAGGCCTCCCAGCGTCCCCCCTCCCCTCCACCCCGCTCTGTTCTGGGTGTGAAGGCGCTTTGCAGACCTGGCCTCCTCCCTGGTACCTCCTCCAGGGCTGGACCCTGAGACAGAAGGACAAGAGACATTCTACTGGACACAGCTCTGAACACGGACGTTTGTGAGGAATATTGAAGTAAGGGATGTTACGTATAACTGCTTTTTTAAAACCAAAATTGATTTAAACAGATCGTGTAACTAGAGTAAGTTAAGCTCTTGGTACACAAATAATATGTTTGAGTGTCCCTGGTTGTGAGCCCTTCGTAAACACCCTGTTATGGGACCTTGATAGCCAGCTACAAGCAATATTGTCCTTCCCTGTCCTGAAACACTGGGAAAGGAAACAGTGCACTCAGGAAATTCATTTCCAAATGAGCTCCATTTATAAATACCCTGCAAGTTATAATTCTGTCCAGCTTCAGTTTGAGCGATCGTATGATCACTACAACAGTGAAACCAAAGGAGAGAAGATTCAATATTGGTTCATAAGGAAAAAGCGATGTTTCTGGATCAATAGGAGATACTTGCACTATCCTGAGATCACATAACTTGTGAGGCTTTACTGGTGAGATTCACATTTATGTAAAGTACACTTAGAAAAGGCTGTCCCCCAAATCATAATCTCTCAAGTCTCTGAGATACTGTATGATACCTAATGTGTTAGTACCAACTAGCATCATAAATCTAGTGACGGAAACCTCGCGGTAACGGAGAAGTTGAGTGCGTGTAGCTGGCTGCAGGTACGGCTGGACCTAGATTTGATCACTATTCTTGTGTCACTTCTGACTTCTGCTTCCCTGGAAACTTGCGTCCCCACGAAAACCCATACATGGATGTTGGTCACAGCTTTATTATAATAGCCAGATGCTGGCCAGTTAAACAAACCATGACAGGTGCACACCGCGGAATGCTGTCGGCATTGACAGAAAAGAACAAACCAGGAATCACACTATGTGGAAAATAACTTCCGAGAAAGTTCAACATTTGTGCGTCTCTCCCAACAATACCACACGATCTTTTTTTTTTAATTATTTATTTTGAGAGAGAGGGAGAGACAGAGTGTGTGTGCATACATGAGCGGCAGAAGGGCAGAGAGAGAATCCCAAGAAGGCTGTCCTGTCCTGTCCTGTCAGCACAGAGCCCAACAAGGGGCTCGATCTCATGAATCGTGAGGTCATGACCTGAGCTGAGATCAATAGACGCTTAAGCGACTGAACTCCCAGGCGCCACGGCACCACACAGTGTTGACTACCGTGGCTCCAGACCAAGTTGCAAAGTTGGTAGGCTACTTTCTCCGCGTCCATTCTCCCTTGAAATTGTTTTAGCTGGTCCGCTTCCATTGCCTTTTTGTGAACATTTAAGGGCAATCCTCTCTGTATGTGCAGAAACTCCTGCCGCGATTCTGATGGTAATTGTGTTAAACCTGCATAGCAGTTTGGGGAGATTTTGCCTCTTTGCCGAGTCTTCCTACCCGTGCCTAACAGATGCCCCCATTTATTTGCATCCTCTCTGGTTCCTTCCACCAGCACGCCACGCTTTTCAGCATGTAAGTTCTGCATTTAAAAACTTGAGTGCCTTTAAAATGGAATTTTAAATTTTGGTTCCCTTGTGTTTGTTGCCAGAGCATAAGAACACAACTGATTGTTGTACACTTAGTTTGTATCCTGTGGCCTTGCCGAATACACCACTAGTTCTGGAAGATGTCGTGTAGATGCCTTGGGACTTCCTATGTAGACAATTACGTCATCCGTAAACAGGAACAGCTTTATTTTCGTTCTTTGCAGGCTGAATGCTGTTTGCCTCTTTTCCTGTCCTGGCTGCACCGGCTGCCACTTGGGGCTCTGTGTGGGACAGCAGTGGCGGGAGCCTGCCCCCTCGAATTCCCAGGGGAAAGCATTCAGCTTGGGGTTAAGTGTAACGCTAAGTCCAGGAGGTTTGTTACTTCTCGTTATGAAGCTGGTGCGGCTCCCTGGGTTCCTTGCTTCCTGAGAACTGTTCCCGTGAACGGATGCTAGACGTTGTCAAGCAGTTTTCCAGCATCTATTGATAACAGCATGACTTCTGCTCCTGCCTGTTAATATGATGGATCTCAGTGATTGGCTTTTGACTGTTGAACCAGCCTTGTATCCCTGAGCTAAACCCCACACGGTCATGTGTCAGGCTTTTTGTATATTGCTGAATCCTATTTGCAAACGTTTTCAAAGAGTTTTTTTTCACGTATATTCACGACAGAGATGGTCTGTAGTTTTCAGTCTGCACCGTGTTTGCAAGGTTATGGCATCAGGATAATACTGGATTCATAAAACCATCTGGGAAGTGTTCCTCTGTTACTCTCCCCATCACTTCCTGTTGGTGCACTCCCGACTGCCCCTTTGCCAGCGATGCTGGACTCACCTGCGGTATCGGAGGGACTGTCCAACAACGCAGAAGAAGAATGAGCCCCTGGGCCGGGACTCCTGCACCCAGCAAAGCTGTCCTTCAGATGTAAAAGGGGAAACAGAGACACTCTGGGGTGAAGGAAAACGGAGAGACTCTGTTTCCAGCAGGCCCCTACCCCTAAAGTCTGGCTAAAGGAGCCCTCCAAACAGAGAGAAAACGGTAACAAGAGGCTGGGGGCTTCGGAAAAAAGGGATTACCATGGCATGGGTGAAATATAATAGACCATCCTTCACCTTGGGAGTTTCTCAGATCACATTGGATGGTTGAGGCAAAAATTGTAACATCATTTGGTACGGTGTTTAATGTATGTGGAGGAAACACTCAAGCACATTTAGAAATGGGGGGGGGGGGTGGTGGTGGTGGTGCAAGGACTTCAGTGAAAGTAGCATTTCGCTCTCCCACCAGAAACGATAAAGCAGTGATATGACAGGTTAAGTCACGAGCACTTGCTGTGATATCTAGAGGAACCGCTAAGGAAACCACACGATACAGAACCGTACTGCCCAAAACATCACCTCAGAAGTAAGCTGAATTGTTACTATTATATTACATCGAAATCAAGATGGCTCTCTAAAGAATATAAAACTTTCCAACCAGAAGGTAAGAAAAAAGGAGAAAGAAAGAAAGAAAAAAACCAGACATCGGCCCTAATAATGATTTGCTAACCTAAATTATCCAAATTGAATTTGTAATTTAGGGGGCGCCTGGGTGGCTCAGGCGGTTGAGTGTCTGACTTTGGCTCAGGTCGTGATCTCACGGTCCATGAGTTCAAGCCCTGCGTTGGGCTCTGTGCTGACAGCTCAGGGCCTGGAGCCTGCTTCGGATTCTGTCTCTCTCTCTCTCTCTCTCTCTCTCTCTCTCTCTGCCTCTCCCCTGCTCATGCTCTGTCTCTCTCTGTCAAAAATAAATAAACATTTAAAAAAATTAAAAACTTCCCCCACCTCCCAAAAAAGAGAAATTGCCAGGCCCTCTCGTTCACTGGAGAATTCAGCCAAACATTTAAAGATTTAACTGTATATAGTCTCCTCTGGAAAATAGAAGAGGGAACACCCCCCAGCCCAGTCTGTGGTATCCAGACAAAGCACATACACAAAAAATGGGGGGAAAACCAGTTAGACCAATATCTCTCATGATCTTAGACACAAACATCCTGATCAAATGTTAGCATATTGAATACTGTACAGCAATGTGTAGAGTGAAGACACCAGCACCATGGGATCTGTTTAAAGGCTGGAAGGCTGATGTGATATTCAAAAATCGATCACTGCGATTCCCCTTAACAGGTAAGGAAAACCAGTGATCAAAACATCTGCGGTAGAAGAAGCATTTGACAAAATATGACACTGATACATGTTTTTTTAATTTTTTTTTTTTACCGTTTATTTATTTTTGAGACAGAGACACAGCGTGAGCAGGGGAGGGGCAGAGAGTGAGGAGACAGAGAATCGGAAGCAGGCTCCGGGCTCCAAGCTTTCGGCACAGAGCCCGACGCGGGGCTCGAACCCACGAACCGTGAGATCATGACCCGAGCCGAAGTCGGACGCTCAACCGACTGAGCCCCCCAGGCGCCCCCAGAACATCTATGTACAAACCGTACAGCTGACATCACACTTCCTGGGAAGATACCTGCTCTCCCCATTCGTTCAGCAGAGCCTTGGAAGCCCTAAACAATACAGCAAGGTAGGAATAAAAAGGATGTAAAAGGCGTACGATTGGAAAGGAAGACACCAGACTGTCTTTATTCATAGATCACACGACTGGCTGTGTAGAAAATCCAGAGCCAGACACCAAAACATGTCCCTAGAAGTAACAAATGAGGTCTGCAAGGTTGCAGGTTACAAAGCCAACACAAAATCTGCATATTCCTATATACTAACAACAAGTGGAAGCTGAAACCTAAAAATGCAATAGCGTTAATAATTTCTCCAGAATAAAAGTGTAATACTTAGGGATACTCTAGCAAAGCGCGTCCAGGATCTGTACGCTGGGAACAAACCACCAGAGAAAGAAGTCAGAGAAAACATCAATCGTCAGACAGATTTGCTGCGGTTCCCGGACTTTAAGACTCAGCAAAGTGATAATGTCGGTTCTCCTCTAAATGATCTGTACGTTTAATGCACTTCCCAACAAAATCCCATCAAGATTTTTTTGTGCACATGAAGAAGCTTATTATAAAATTTATAAGGAAACATACAGGCCCTTCAATCATTTCAAAAAAGAAGAATAAAGTGGGAGGAGCCAATCATCCCTGCAATGTTAGGGATTTACCAATTAGCTACGTTTCTCAAGACCCTGTGGTCTTGGTGGAGGGACAGACACACAGATCAACGTAACAAAACAGAGGATCATAAATAAACCAACACAAATATTCTCAACCGATACTTGACAGAGTACAAATGCAATTCAGCGAAGGAAGGGGGGGCTTCTTACACAACGGTGTTGCAGAAGTCGGACATCCATGGGCCCAAAACACTGAACGTGGATGTGCCCCTCACCCCACACGCGAAAATTAACTCAAAATGATCACGGGGGTAAATGTACACCTACAAAGTCATAGACACTAGTGACAGAATTACCTTCAGGACCGAGGACCAGGGAAGGACTTCTTGGACTTGACCTCAAGAACGTGATGCACGGAAGGGAAACGTGGTTCATGGAACCCCACAAAATCAAAAAGGTTTGTTCTGTCGGGGACCCTACGCGGACGGAAGGGCAGCGGCAGAGGGGGAGAAGAGGCGCGCAGCCTGACAAAGGCCTTGCGTTCGGGACCCGTAAGGGACTCTCAAAGCTGAACATTCAGAAACAGCCCAGCTAGAAAACGGGGAAAAGATGTGAACAGACACTTCCCGGAAGAGGACACACGATGGCCACCAAGCACGCGAGAAGACGTTCCGCATCGCTAGCCGTCGGAAAAAGGTAAATTAAAGCCCGAGGAGGCGCCGCCGCGCCCTTGCCGGAGGGGCGGAGTGAGACACGGCCGTGACCCCCGCGCTGGAGAAGACGCAGAACCTGGTCACGCGGTCGCCGGCGGCGGGACGGGAAGCTGCGCGGCCGCTCTGCTGGAGAGTCGGCAGGTGCCCTTGGCGCTAAAAACGGGCTGAGATCCAACGCGGCCCTTGGCTGCGGAGAAGTGAAAACAGGTTCACAGAGAGACTTGTGCTTGTGCTTGACTGTTTACCGCACCCTCGTGCCTCGCACGCAGCCAGCCGCTGGGGCCCCCCCGCTTGTCCTTGCGCGCTGGGGCACCCCTGCTACAGAGCACTGGTCGGCAATAAAAACAGACTGTGGGTGGACCGCAGGGGAATCAGGCTGAGCGGGAAAAGCCGATCTCAAAAGATCACGCACGGTGTGATTCCGTTTGTATAACATCCTTGAAGGCACAGTTAC
The DNA here is from genome assembly GCF_046562875.1 of Panthera onca. Classification (NCBI taxonomy): domain Eukaryota; kingdom Metazoa; phylum Chordata; class Mammalia; order Carnivora; family Felidae; genus Panthera; species Panthera onca. Next base: position 1,786,089 of record NC_138346.1, on the reverse strand, counting down.
AGAGATGGAACAGATCAGCGCTTGCCAGAGGCCAGGGCATGGAGTGTGCCCCCTGTGGTGACAGAAACATTCCACATCCTAGAAGGTGGCAGCCCACGAAGCAATAAAACTACAAAGGTACAGGTGTGTGTGCACACGCGTGCACACACGCACACACATACACACACACAGATGAGTGCACGTAGAATTGGTGGGAACCCAGATACCTTCTGTGGATCGCACTGAAGTCAGTGCCCTGCTATTCACGCTGAACTCGTCACACAAGATGGTGTCATCAGGGAAGCCTGAGCGAAGGGTGCAGAGAGCCTCCCTCTATGTCTCCCTGCGACCTCCTGTAAATCTATAATTATTTCAAAAAGAAAGTTCTAGAGGTGCCTGGGTGGCTGAGTCACTTAAGCGTCCAACTTTGGCTCAGGTCATGATCTCACCGCTCATGAGTTCGAGCCCCACATCGGGCTCTGTGCTGACAGCTCAGAGCCCAGAGCCTGCTTCGGATTCTATGTCTCCCTCTCTCTCTGTGCCTCCCCTGCTCATACTCTGTCTCTCTTTGTCTCAAAAATAAATAAAAACATTAAAAAACAATTTTTTAAAAAAGGGGGTGCTTGGGTGCCTCAGTCAGTTGAGCATCCGACTTTGGCTCAGGTCATGATCTCATGGTTCACAAGTTCAAGCCCCGTGTCAGGCTCTGTGCTGACTGCTCAGAGCCTGGAGCCTGCTTCGGATTCTGCGTCTCTCTCTCTCTCTCTCTGCCCCTCCTCTACTTGTGCTCTGTCTCTCTCTGTCTCTCAAAAATAAATAAACATTAAAAAAAATTTTTTTAAAGAAAGTTCTAAAAATTGTGTTCTAGGTGCCAGCAACAAAGGAATAGAGATTAATTTTTTTAAATTAAAAAAGTAAAAAATTTTAAAGTTACCATTTGTGTTAGTTTTAAAAACCCAAACTCAAATATGCCCAGAAAGATGTGAAAGATGAATACACTGAAAATAACAAACAGTATTGAGAAGTCGTAAGTGAATAGAGGGGTGTGCCTTGCTCTTGGATTAAGAGTCTCAAAATTCTAAAGATGACAGTTCTCTCCAGATCGATCTATAGATTCAGTATAATCCCAATAAAAATCCAACAAATTTTTATTTTGTGGAAATTGACAAGCTGATTCTCAAATATGTATCCCCCACCACCCATTTGGGAAGGGCTAAAGATAACCAAGGCAATCTTGAAAAGCAAGAACAAAGATGCTGGACTTACTACCAGACATCAAGATTTTAAAAAGCCATAGTAACTACAACTGCATGGCATCAGTGCAGGAATAGACACATAGACAAGTGGAACAGAATTAGGAGTCCAAAAAGAGAGGAGGATGGACAGACAGGGAGATGGATGGCTGGGTGAATGGATGAGTGGATAGATAGGTGATAGATAGATAGATAGATAGATAGATAATAGATGATTGATAGATAGATAGATGATTGACAGATAGATGATACATAGATGATAGATGATAAATAGATAGATGATAGATATATAATAGATAATAGATATATAGATAGATGATAGATAGATAGATAGATAGATAATAGATGATTGATAGAAAGATAGATGATAGATAATAGATACATAGATAGATAGATAATAGATAGATGATAGATAGATAGCTAATAGATAGATGATTGATAGAAAGATAGATGATAGATAGATAATAGATAGATGATAGATAGGTAGATAGATGATAGATAGATGATAGATGATAGATAGATAGCTAATAGATGATTGATAGAAAGATAGATGATAGATAATACATAGATGATAGATAGGTAGATAATAGACAATAGATAGATATATAGATAGATGATAGATAGATAGATAGATAGATAGATAGATAGATAGACAGGTGATAGATAGATAATAGGTAGATGATAGATAGATGATAGATAGATAGGTGATAGATAGATAGATAGATAGATAGATAGATAGATAATAGATGATAGATAGATGATAGATAGATAGATAGATAGATAGATAGATAGATAGATGATAGATAATAGATGATAGATAGATAGATGATAGATAATAGATGATAGATAGATAGATAGATAGATAGACAATAGATAGATAGATGATAGATAGATATATAATAGATAGATAGATAGATAGATAGATAGATAGATAGATAGGTGATAGATAGATAGATAGATAATAGATAGATGATAGATGATAGATAGATAGATAGATAGATAGATAGATAGGTGATAGATAATAGATGATAGATAGATAGCTAATAGATAGATAATAGATGATAGATAGATGATAGATAATAGATGATAGATAGATAGATAGATAGATAGATAGACAGACAGACAATAGATAGATAGATGATAGATAGATATATAATAGATAATAGATAGATATATAGATAGATGATAGATAGATAGATAGATAGATAGATAGATAGATAGATAGGTGATAGATAATAAATAGATGATAGATAGATAGATGATAGATGATAGATAGATAGATAGATAATAGATGATTGATAGAAAGATAGATGATAGATAATAGATGATAGATAGATGATAGATAATAGATGATTAATAGATAATAGATAGATAGATAGATAGATAGATAGATAGATGATAGATAATTTGGTTTATGGAAAGGGTGACAGTACAGAGGGGAAGACATGGTCTTCTCAATAAATGGCAAGTGCCGGACACCTGGGTGGCTCAGGCGGTTGAGTGTCCAACTTCGGCCCAAGTCATGATCTCACGGTTCGTGATTTAAGCCCCACATCAGGCTCTGAGTGCTGACAGCTCGGAGCCTGGAGCCTGCTTCGGATTCTGTGTCTCCCTCTCTCTGCCCCTAACCCACTCACATTCTGTCTCTGTCTCTCTCAAAAATAAATAAACATTAAAAAAAATTTTTTTAATGGCTGGTGGCTGAGTCAATTTGATATCCAGATAGAAAAGCAGGAACTTTAGCCGGTATCACATACCATAAATTAAAATCCACTTCAGGTGGGTTGTAAATCTAAACATGAAAATTTAAACAATAAAGCTCCTAGAATTAAATAGGAGAATATCTTTATGGCTTGGAACGGGCAAGCATTTCTTAAGTGGGAAGTAACTTGACTGTAAAGGGAGCAAACGGACAAACTGGACGTGAAAATAAAGCAGGTCCTCCTTATTGGAAGACACCGTAAGAGAAGGAAAAGGCAAACCCAGAAACCCAGAAACTAGGACATTTTTGCAATAAATGCATCGACGGAGGCACGTGCCCAGAACATGGAAGAATGCCCGCACGTTGAAAACAAGCAGCGAGTAGATACGCGGCTAGGGGAAGACGTGGTGAGGGGCACCTGGGCAGGTGCACCTCCAGGACAGCCGACCGCTAACCTCACGGGGACACTGCGTTTGTCACTGGGGAACTACACACTGAAGTACAGTGAGATCCCAGCATGACCCCAGGAGAGTGGCTGCTCTGAGAAATCCTTAGGACACCAAGGTGGAGGAGACTCGGAGCGGCTGGGACCCTCACACACCGCTCACGGGAGCGAAGATCGGTGTACCCGCTACGGAAAACGGTTTGGCGGTTTCTACTAAACCTGCCCAAACACATGCCTCGCGTTGCACCAACTACAGGTGGCACCTACGTGTGGCACCTACACGTACCTCCGTCCAGCCCAGGCACACAGCTCGCAGCTGAATGTATATTAACGAGAAGAAATGACCCAGAATGCTCACAGGGGCACTGCCCGTAAGAGACAGCATCTACAGCACCGTCCACGCAGTCAATGCATAGATGTGTTGTGATACGTTTATGCAAGGCGATATTACAGGCGATCCGCACGAGTCACTGCTACATGCAAAAACACAAAGGATTCACCCAAGCGTCCTAGCGAATGAAAGGAACCGTCCGGCATCTTCATGACTGCGTTCATAAAAAGCTCAAAAATGCCAAACCGCCTGCTGTCCTTTCGTGAAAACGAAAGCAGATGAAGCTTTATGATTTGTGCACGGTTCTGCAGTTTGCTAAATTTCACTTGCAAATCGACTGTCGAAAGCATAAAGTGCAACATGAGATAGCACGTTGTTATCACTATGCATGAGACTTTAGGACATCTGATTGTCCTACTGTGAAAATCGACCTAGCCCAAGACCTTTTTCAAGGCAGGCTTAAATTCTTTGTTCCTCAGGCAGTAGATCAAGGGGTTGATTATTGGGGTGAGGACCGTGTACACAGCAGAGACGAGCTTGTTGGAGCTCCGGGAGTCGATGGCCTGGGGCCGGACGTACATGAAAAGCAAGGCCGTATAGAAGATGGTGACCACGGTGAGGTGGGACGCACAGGTGGAGAAGGCCCTCCAGCGGCCAGTGGCCGAGGGGATGCGCAGGACGGCCAGGGCGATGTGCCCGTACGACAGCACGGTGGCCACGAGTGGCAGCACCAGGATGACGAAGGCCAGGACGAAGTCCACCAGCTCTGCGGTCGAGAAGTCTGTGCAGGCCAGTTTGAGGATGGGGGAGATGTCACAGAAGAAGTGGTTCAGGACGTTGGAGCCACAGAACGTGGCGCTGGAGATAAAGTACACCTTGATCACGGAGACGGAGAAGCCGCACGCGAAGGAGACGGCCACCAGCCGGACGCAGAGCCCCGTGGTCATGATGGCGTGGTAGCGCAGGGGGTGGCAGATGGCCACGTGGCGGTCGTAGGCCATGGAGGCCAGGAGCACGCACTCGGTGCACACCGAGGAGCTGAAGAAATAGAGCTGGGTCATGCATCCGACAAAGGAGATGCGCTTCCACTGCAGGAGGAAACCGTCCAGCATCTTGGGGACGATGGCAGACACGTAGCAGATCTCCAGGGCAGACAGGGCGCCCAGGAAGTAGTACATGGGCCTGTGCAGGGAGGAGCTGCTCCGGACGGCAAGCAGGACGGCCAGGTTCTCCGCCAGGACGAAGAGGTAGGTGAGCAGGAAGAGGAGGAACAGCACAGGCTGCAGCCCAGGGGCCGTGGGGAAGCCCAGCAGGACGAACGCGCTGACCGTGCTGCCGTTCTGTCCCCTCATTCCCGTGTGCCGGGAGCCCAGGCCTGCAAAACACCATCGTTCCAGGGTGAGGGGCCTCGGGGCCACTCGGGAGAAGGCAGAGCTCCCCCCGCAGGAGAGGTTCAGCCCCAAGAGCGGATGCCACGCTCCACGAGCAGCTGGGGGAACAGAAACAGTCCCCACGTGAAGCCTTTCCCATCACGAGGTTCCTGGTGTCCTTGGGGCCGGTCATGCTAAGGAGGGGGCCCAGCAGTGCCCGCCCACGTCGTCCTCCCTGTCCCACAGGGTGTCGTTTCCCTACAACCTGAGTTCTCCAAAGACTCTAATCCCAGTAAGGAGATCCACAGTTCTCTGCAGCCAGGGTCGCGCCACGGTCGCCTGGTCCGCCGTTCGTCATCTCGCACCTTCTCCCTAAATCAGTAGATACCGAACCTTCCGCCTGGTTTCAGGGTTGATTTTATAAGAGGAAGGGACACCAGCGGGGCTCATGGGATGGTGGGATATGGTGCCTCAGGTTAGCCAGACCCCAGACCTAGGCACACCCATGGGGCTGGGGGTCTTAGGGAGCAGCAGGCACCTCCCAGGATGAGAGGGAAAGCGGTCACATGTCTATCTTTGTGCCATCTCGAAACCCCTAAAAGTATGACAAAGCAGTAAAAAGATAAAAACCCATAACATCGAGACAGCAAAAGAGACCAGGAGGGGAATATCAGCAAGGGAAAGATTTCCACCCAACTCTGGAAGGAAGAAAGCAGATGGCAGAAAGTGGCCGGGGCAGCAAGGGTAGAGGAATCTAGAGTCTTCTCAAGGGCTGTATCTTCCCAGCACCTGACCGGTGTGACGGGAGGAGGTGGAGGCGGTGAAAACAGGGCTCCTACATGCAGTCTGCTTCCAGAAAAGTCTAGTGGCTGCCCTTGCACGGCTCTCCCCATCCCCCGTGTGGGTCCCCAGAGCCGGCCTTGATGGGACAAAGGACCACGTCACCCTCATCACCCTCATCACGAACCAAGTATTGTAACATGAAACACGTCCCACCATCGTCACCAGGGCCCTAGGAAAACAAGGCTGACATCTCCAGGTTCAGATGAAGTCAGACCCAAATCGAAATGCTCACGGGCTTACCCGACACCGAGGCAGAACCAGGACGCAAGCCCGGGTCCTCCGCCCCCACGGCTGCAGCCCCTCCCCCCAGAGAGCAGCAAGAGAGAAAACAAAGCCATCTGGTCCTGGGTCAGAAGTCCGGAGTTGTCAAGAACGAAGATGGAGTTGCCTTCTGACACGAGACCCTAATAGTTTATACGAACCGAGATCACAAAATAAAAATATTTTTCAGAAGGAAGAGGCAGACGATGCCCTTTAAGGAAGAAATGCTGGCTACATAAGCTTTGTCACATCTGTGCTGGAACACTGTGTGGTCACTGACAAGAAGGGACACATCTCTCCATAGGTATGGAGTGATTCCGAGATACACAGTTACATTTTCTAGATATTCTTAGCAGCGTGTACAACGCGCCTCCCCTGGTGTAAGTAAGGGCACATATGTGAGCGGAGCGTGTGTGACGGTCACACGGGGGACTGGTGTGCCCGCTGCCCCAGGAGGGGGGAAGCAGGTGGCTGGGACACAGAGGTGGAGGGACACAGCGTCGACTTTTGCTGCTTTTTTTCATTTTGTTTCCTGTAAATGTATTATTTATTCAAAACAGTGATCTATTACCTATTTTTGGATTCTCAAATTCTCCTTTAAAAAGAAAGCGTTACGGGCGGGATTAAACATTCAGCAAGTAGGTATTTCCCTAAGCCACAGTTCTGCATCCATACAGAAAACCCACAGACTGAACGGGTCACTGGGAGCGAAACGTATCAGACAAGGTGCCGTGTGCCTCTAACGTGGCAAAACCCTCAAATCCGGGATCGCACAGCATTGTGGCGAAAACAAGGAGGTTGAGTGAAAAACCACAGAATCACAACAAAAGCATCGGTCCTCCCAAAATAATAGAGTAATTAAAACACAGAAAAGAAACCCTGGACACGTCGTGGAAATACAGCTGACCCTTGCACAACATGGGGTGAGGGGTGCTGACGCCTGTGCGGTCGAAAATCCACATTAGAACTTCTGACACCCCAAAAACCTAACTACGATGGACCACTGGTGACTGGGAGCCTTACCAATAACACGAACAGTTGATGCACACGTATTTTGTATGTTGTATGTATTACATACCGTATTCTTACGATAGAGTCAGCTAGAGAAAAGATGCTATTAAGAAAATCATTAGGAAGAGAAGGTACATTTACAGAACTGTAGTGTATTTATGGGGAAAAAAAATCCACATATAAGTAGACCCATGCGATTCAAACGTGTGTTGTTCAAAGGTCAACCGTACATGAATGGCATCTGTCAGGGCACGAATAAGTAGGTCCATTATTAAGAATCTAAATAACGAACACGAAGTTAACAGATCTTTAGAGAAAAATGCATAGGAAATACCAGGTCAGTGCCTGGCTTGCAGTGAGCACTTCATAAATGGTGGTAGTAACGTGCACAGGAGCTGAATTCATGAAATATAATAAAACAGTTCTCCCGTCCATATACTGGTTAAACCCAAATATAAACCATATTGGAGCCCAGGGGGACACCGTGTAAAGAGAGCCCCCAGCCTCGCGCACACGTTCCTGATGTCTGGGGTGCCCCCGGCCCGCCCTCAGCTCCGGCTGGTCCTGCTGTGGGGCCCATCACCCCACACCCCCCTGCCCCCCGCATGGAGGCTCTATTCCCTCTGTTTGCCTCTGCCAGCCATCCTGGTCTCTGGCAACCGCACTTCCCCAGGCAGGAGCTGCCCCCTCGCTCACCAGTGGCCCGGCCACAAGCACGGTTGTGGGACCCGAAGGGGGGGTCCCCGAACCTTAGGGGAGCGGATGGAGACGTGAAGCCCGGGACGGATAGGAGTGACAGCCCACGCAGCTCGGCCAAAAGTGCCGAGGGAGAGGTGGGGACCCCCCAGACAGCTGCTCCCCTCGCCTCTCCTCCTGGTCCTCGAATCCCAGAGACTTTTCTTCGAAAATGCAGAAATAGAGAAACCCTCTGATGTAGAAGTTGGGGAGGACAGAAGGCCACGCGCCTGACGTCTGGAGTATGTCGCCAGACCCCTGCACGTGGAAGGGGAGAAAGCGCTGATGAAGTCGACTTACCTACAGAGCGTGTGGGAGCGATACAGCCCAGAGGACACGGCGACGACAGGAACGTGACCCCGGTTCTCTGACTAGGAGGGCCGGACAGAGCGAGCAGTATGGCTCGTGGGGGACTCGTCGCTGCAAACGAGCAGGACTCACACGAGTGTGGCGGCTGGCTGGGGGCACGGGAGGTTGTAACAGGGTGGGGTGCTGGCCACCCCAGGTCGCAGGAGAGACCAGTTTTGGAAATTCAAGGAAAAAGAATCCTAAAGGCATCTAGACAGAATAAAATAACTTTTATAAAATGGAAGATCGGCGGGGTTAGCTTTACTTTTCCCCAAGTCACTGGAGCCCAGAAAACAATGGAAAAACCCGAACACATGCCTGGGACAGCCGGTCGACCCGGCAGAGGGACAGAGGGTGCGGGCGAGAATGCTGTGTCCAGACCATCGCACGAGGCGCTCTCCACACAAGCCAGTTCTGAACGTGGGGCTGACCCACCCTTCCTCCACATGCAGCTCACGTGTCACAGCTGTCCACCTGCGAGTGGCGACCCCTGCCACAGCTCTGCGCACACAGAGACGGGTGGGGAAGGAGAGCCAACACACACACACACACACACAGCACGGCACTTCCCCCGGCAGCTGCGGTCAACACGGTTACAGAACCAAATGCGAATGTCAGTCCTTGTGGACTGAAAAGATATATAAAGCAGAATAATAACCACGGTTCCTTGGAAAAAAGAGACAGAAACTGGGTTGACGCACATCAGGGAAAACCCAAGAGAGGCAATGATTATAATGGGGAAAAACTGTGTTATTTGCCTTGTTTTTCAGAGCAGGACACCAAATGAGTGTGTCTCATTATTTATGTTTATTTATTTTTGAGAGATAGAGAGACAGAGAGAGAGACAGAGCATGAGCGGGGGAAGGGCAGAGAGAGAGGGAGACACGGAATCCGAAGCAGGATCCAGGCCCCAAGCTGTCAGCACAGAGCCCGACGCGGGGCTCGAAACCACAAGCTGTGAGATCATGACCTGAGCCGAAGTTGGACGATCTACCGACTGAGCCACCCAGGCGCCCCGGGTGTGCCTCATTCTTGGAGTTTATAATGAGAAGTAAAGGAAAAACCAAGAGAGCGCACAAATAAAGTGTGACAGTGACAGGAAAAGAAATGCATCAGTCGTGACAATAAACGTAAACGTAATAAAATTTGGCAAAAGGAGAGGACTCTCCGTGTATGAGAAAGGAATCAGCGTGTGTACTCTGCAGAATGAAACACCCAGGAAGGTTGAAGTTACAGGCGTAGCTCAGGCATGTGAAGCAAACAAGGAGGAGACAGGATTTCAGAATTAATACCTGGTCAGGTAGCATTCAGGACCTCGAATGGTCGGTCCTATTTACGGCCCTTGTAGCGCACAGTATGACATCAACACAGAGTCAGCATGAGGTAGCCAGAAGGAGGGAGGCAGCAGGCCTCAGCACATGCCGCCGACACCTCGACAGAACCCGCATGGCAAGACGGCAAGAGGGAGTGAGGATTGAGCGTCAGAATAACGTGACCTACAGGCTGATTTGAGAGCTATTGGTTCAGTGCCTTGGAAAAAGGGAACTGCCCACAGAGAATGTGGAAAAAACAATCCGAAATAACATGAAAAATTCACGACATCTCCAAAGCAGACATCATGGTTTCCCCAATTTCTTAAAAGCGATGGGACAAAAATTGAGATTAGTTAACGTCAGACTAAATGCGACTCCAAGCGCGTGGAAAAGAAGGGAGCACCCCGCTAGGGGACTCCTACGGCAGCGAGGAGATCAGAGCCGCAGTCACAGCCCGTGCAGAAAAGAATGCCGACAACACTGCGCGTGTCCAACGCGGCCAGGCTCTGCACGTGGGCGACTTTGTGCTTCCAAGTGCTTTCACTTTTTAGTCGGAAAGAAGGGAAAAAATAAGCGGTCACCTGAAAAAGTCAGAAAACGCATTAAGCCAATCTGAGGACAAGCAGAGGAAAGAAAAGGGAACAGAAGCTATTTTAATCAGGAAGAAGCATAGAACTGAGCCATAGAGGCAAGAACTGGCCGGGAGGCAGCCTCGGGGTGGCGGACAGGGACAGACAAACCCCAGCTAGTCTAATAAATGGGAAATACAGGCACCGTTTTAATGATGAGAGGAAGGACCCCCTGCAGACAGAGATTCCACAAGGCTGATCAGCCGTGTCTCTGAAGCCCCTGCCGTGTGACCACCGTGTGGTACACCCCCCACCCCCTCCCCGCAGCTTCCCAGCTCCTGAAAGCAGCTGTGGAACAGTAAAGGTCCGAGTCTGGAGCAGAGACGTGACCTTCCGAGAGACCTGAAACAGAGAACTCACCGTCATCACAACAGAACTTTGGGAGTTGCCAGAGTGGTTTCGAAGATGCTCCTTCCCTGCCCGAATCTCCAGTTCTGTGGGGGGCTGGGCTTTGCCGTGTTCTGTAAACCATCACGGGCAGGGGAAGCGCTTCCCAACCCGTCGTATGGAGTCGAAGCTTCCTGATACCACGAAAACCCGGCCAGCACTGCACAAAAGGAAAGCTGATGTCCACAATCTAAATTTTGTGTTTAGTATAGTTACAAAATTCCAATGAACTGCCAGCAACTGGAGCCCAACAATATATTAAAAAGGCACATGCCACACCCTGATCGTGATTTGTTTCCAGGCTGCAAGGGGGGATCACGGGCAGCAGATCTATTCCAGTGATCACAGCCACAGCCCAGCCGATGCTGAAAAGCTTTGACGGAAACCTATTCCATTGTTTATACATTTGTCACCCCAGAGAAGTGATTTGGTTTAGTGTGATTAATAATCCCCGTCTCAGCCAACAGCCTGCCCCATCCCGGCAGCCACAGACGAGAGTCACGGAGGCAGCCGGGTCCTCGTGAAAACCGCCACAGCGTAAACAACATGTCACCGCCCGCTCCGCAAAGGGGGTAAAGAAACAGACAAAACTGTCACTGTTGCACGTAAGGTGGCTAGAAAACCCAGGACAAATTGATTTCAAAATTTCACTCAATTATCACTGAAATCTCACCAAATCTTACTTTTCTTAAAACAGGACAAAATGATTCTTAAAATCGTCTGAAAATACGAACAGATGGGAAGAGCCGTGTAGGAAAATCGGACCGTAAAAGCACAGAATTCTGGAAGATGTGGGGCAACATGGCTGTGCACCGCTGTGTGCCCACAATGGGCAGGACCCTCTGGCCCACGCGGGAGCCCCTGCCTCCCTCCATGGGCGGCACCTGTCGGCTCCCCGGCTACCGATGCAGGGGTTCAGCATTGATGGTAAGGATGCCCGATCCTGCTCCCGGCACTCCCCAGGCGCTCACCTCTAACCCTCCTCTTGGGCCCCTTCTCTCCTTTCTGTTGGCTCTGCTGGGACTTTGTGTCTTACAGGAAAAAAGAAGTCTCCTCTTTTACATAAATGCTCACCTCCTGCCACGGCCTGGTTCCTGCCTCCCCCCCACCCCCCCAGCGACCTGCCGCCTCGATCCTGTCCCCATGCACCCTGGTCTGCCTGTCCTGCAGATGCCAGGGACCCACCTGTCGCTAGTTTCCGTGTTTCACTCCCTGCACCTTCTTCCACACTTGGCAGTGTGGCCCCAGCCTTGTGTTCTCACTGTCCACGCTCAGAGCAAACACCCAGCCCGCATCTTCAAGGGTCACTGGCGCCCCTCAGTCCTCCCTTGTCTGTCTGCAGACTCCACCCGGGCGTCCGGCCATCCACAGGCCGCCTGCACTGGCCACGGCGTTGACATCCCTCTTGGGTTCTCTGTCCCAGGAAATGGCAGCAGGGTCCTCCCCGCTGTCCAGGCCAGAAACCGAGCTTCTGCTTCCCCCGCTTCCCTGCCGTCAGCTAAGCGGGCACGAGTCCTACCCCCTGCGCATCCTGAATGTTCCCAGAACCCGTTCTCTCGTGTCCACACTGCGGGCTTCCTCCACTCCCTGCCCCCGTCCAGGCTCCGTGTCCCCAACCTGAATTACTGCCACTGCCTCCAACTTCACGCGGTCTTTCCCGCCGCTGACCGGTCCGTGGTCCGCATGGCAGAGAAGGGCACGTGGAGCCCCGTCCCGCCACATCCATCCGGCGTCCTTCCCATCAATGCCACACCCTCAGGCACGCCCCGGGGAGTCACTGCCCGGCCTCCAGAGCAGCTCGCTGACCAAGTGCCCTGCTGTCCCGTCCCCGGGAAGGACCTGGTCCAGACGCCACCTCCTCCTAGGGAGCCCACCTCGTCCCTCGAGCCCCCAGCACTGCCGCTAGATGCCCCAGAAGTGGGGCATTCCAGGGTGGCTTCCAGGCATCTGCCGTCCTTAGGCTTTGGGTGTAGACGGAAAAGCACATTCTCGGAAAGAGAGGAAGATGGGGAGTGTGGTTTTGGATGTGCTGGATTTGTGGCATCTGTGGACCGGCCTGTGCGGGCCTCCCGAGGAGCCTGTGGTGCCTGGACTCAGGGAGAGGCACAGGGCGTGAGGAAGAGGCTCACCCTTTATTCATCCGTCCTGGATCCCGACCGCCTACTATGTGGTCGTCACCGCTTCAAGGCAGCCCGGATAAATCGGGAGAGAAAGCAGTCTAAACCTTCTGCGTTTGCTGACCATCGAGGTAACTCCTGAGCAGGCAGGGGGATGGGGGCAGAGGGGCCGGGGTGGGCACGGCCGGGGCGGTGAGAAGGCAACTCTGGGGCACGGTCTGGAAGGAGGTGGGTGCCAGCCGCGTGGCTGTCGTGGGGTCACAGTGGGCGTGTCTGGAGCGCCTGGGGGGCAGCATGGGACTGAACGGAGCAAGAATCTAAACGCCAGCCCTTCAACAAGGGTCCTCTGGCAGGTGATTCTGGAAGGTGATCTGGGGCAGGTCAGGGAGGGCGTCAGGGCCGCGTGCTCGGGCCCCCAGGCACGAGCCATTCGGGGAAGAGTCCGCAGGGCAGAGGGAGCAGACAGAGGTCTGGGGGCTTCGAGTCTGCGAACGTGCCCCCTCCCTCTCCACGCCCCTCCCCGAATCCCAGACCTGCGGAGTCACCCCCTGACCTGATGAGTGGGGTTGGGGGCTCTGCCCAACTGCTAGTTTAGGAGTTTGTCCCGGATTCGAGCTTGGCACGGGTGTTCAGTCCTCATTACCGGTTAGGGCTGGACCCGCCCAAGGCCACCGCTCAGGTGCACTGGTCACAGCACGCCTGGGGCAGTGCCAGGGAAACGGTCCCGCGTCACCTCCCCTGACCCTTAGCCCACCTGGCCGGGCAGAGCATTTAAGGGACGCGACTCTCGGTGTTTTTTTCGCACTTCTCGCAGCTCCCAAGTTTCCCAATTTTAAAGCGAACGTGTGCACTTCTGGCCTCATCAGAGACGGGGTAAGCGGAGGTCTGATGACTGAGAGGAGGACATGGGGGCGGTGCAGGGGAGACTGAGCAGGGGAGGCAAGGGGCAGGAGGGCAGGTGGGCAGGGAAGTCCTCCCCTGAAGCTGGGGCCCATCAGCACCCCGACTGGGGGCAAAGGCAGGGGGGAGGCGGGGCTCTGAAGGAGCCCCAGCTGCCACCCTGCCTCTCCCACCGGCCAGGTCCCCCGGCTCTGGCTTTGCTGGGACCTGGTTTTGTTGACACCCACAGAAAACGTGGCCCCTTCTGAAATGCGTTCAGCAGACCACGGGCTCCTTACAAGGACCAAGGGGACAGAGGGGGACAGGCAGAGCAGGCTGAGGCGCCGGAGGGCAGAGCGCTGGCATCACCTGTGTGGCGTCCACTTGGGGCTGCTGACCAGGCAGGCCTGGGGTGTGTCTCCGATCCTGGAGCGGGCAGGGGCAGGCGGGCACCACCGCGGGAGGGGCAGGAAAGCAGCCGGCGGACACAGCAGAACGTGGCCCTCGGTGGCGGATTTCTGAGCTCAGAGGGAGATGGGGGCGCTGGAGACACAGGGTGGGTGTGAGGCGGGCGTGGGCACACCCTGGCACTGCGGGACGAAGTCCCCACACCGTCTGCTCAGGGGCCAGGGGCCGGTGCCGGTGAGGGGCTCGGCCTCCCTCCAGCCCCCGCCCTTGAGGAACCAGGTCCAGAGGCCACCCAGACGGCCAGCTCGCTGACAGGAAGGGTGTCGGGGGGACCTACTGGGGCAGCTGCAGGTGTCACTGGCCACCCTGCTCACTGATACCCTGAGTGGGCAGCCCCTGGCGACACCTGGCCAGCCCCCGAGTGACTGCTGGTATAAAGGAGGTGCCAGGGCGAAGGGGCTGTTGGCTGCCTTCCCCCTGATGCACAGATGCGGGGACCCCAGGGTCCAATTACCGTGCCACGGAGACGTGACTGCCCCACACTGCCAATTAGCACAGAACCTCATGTCCGCGGGCCCCTGGGCCCAGATGACGGCCTCTGGCTGAGGGGCAGAGCCTGTCCGAACGTCCCCCCACGTGCTGTCCAGGGTCCAGGCCTCTGGACCAAACATCCTCCCCTGTCCACTCAGTCTCTGGCCACACAGCACTGTCCCCACCAGGGCCTCTGGCACCCCTCCCTTCAGGGATGGGGGTACAGGTCCCGCTTGGGGACAGAGGACTCTTCTGGATGCAGTGACCATGGCCCGGTCCAGGGAGAGGGACTCTGGGAGACACTGCTTCACCTTATTATTCACAAGGGGACAGAGAACTTCAAGCGCTGGCCTAAGACAAGAACTTTTCCCGCAAATATAACCAACCCAACAGCACCGACCAGTCTAAGCCAGAAGAGGTCTGTCTTGTAAACCTTTCCCAAGGCAGCAGAAGACACAGGAGCTGTCGAGGGGGCCCGGGGTCCTAAGAGTCACGGAGCTCAGGCACAGGGGAGGACGCAGTGGCAGCATGTGTCTTCTTATAAACAAATATTCCAGCTCACCCACATTTCCCCTCCTCTCAGGAGAGCAGCCAATAGAAAGGGCAAAGGATGGGGTGCCTGGGGGGGCTCAGGGGTTGAGCATCCGACTCCAGCTCAGGTCATGATCTCGAAGTTTGTGGGTTCGAGCCCCCGTTGGGCTCTGTGCAGACAGCGGGGAGCCTGCTTGGGATCCTCTCCCTCTGTCTCTGCCCCTCCCCTGCTCTCTCTCTCTAAACATTAAATAAACATTAAAAAGAAAGAAAGAAAGAAAGAAAGAGAGAAAGAAAGAGAGAAAGAAAGAGAGAAAGGAAGGAAGGAAGAAAAGGATGGCCCAGTCACAAAACAGGCAGATGGGTAGACACTTCATCAAGGAAGATAAAGGGATGACAAACAGGAACTAGAAAACGGTGGCCGTGAGCGTCAGGAAAACGCAGATCAGACCCGCAGACACACCTGCACGCCGTCAGAATGGCTAAAATAAAATCAGGGCCTCACCCGGTGCCGGGGAGCGTGCGGGCAAGGGGATCCCGCCCTCTGCTGGCTTGGGTGCGAGATGGTCCTGCCCGGCCGGAAGACAGCTTAGCGCTTTCTTACAATGTTATAAAGTGACATGTCTGTTCCCACGGCAACCGGGACGCGAAGGTTTACGGCGGCCGTGTCCATAGTCGCCGGAAGCTGGAGATGACCCAGAGCCCTTCGACAAGTGAACGGATAAGCAAGCGGCCGTGCTCCCGTCCGCTGGCATCCTATGCGGCAACACGGTGTGCACGAAACCCACACTTGCAGGTGTCTGCTGTCCACTTGCGTGTCTTACGGTTTCGGTACGCATTTCCCTAATCGCTGGTAAAACTGGGCCCCATTCAGACACTTGCGGGCCAATCAGCTGTCCTCCTTGGGACGCAAGGAGGATACAAGTCATTTACTTGTTTTAATTGGGTTCACTGTACTTTTGTCACTAATCTGTAGCAACTCCTTACCTCACTGACTTCGTCAGATGTCTTTTTGGAGCTTGTACGTATTACGAGTACGTTCTCCTGTGTCTTGCCTGTTCACCCTCTCACTAATTCCTCGTGGTGCACGGAAGCAACCCCACCCCGGGCACCGACTTGTCTGGGCGTGCACCCCTTCCCCACCCGGTCCGTGGGGCTCACACCAAAGTGACCCATCCCTACATCCTGGGAGAAGTACTAACCAATCCGAGCCTCTAAGCCATGGGTGGCTATCACATCCCTTTGCCCTGACGGACCCACAGGAACCCAGAATTAAGAAAACCAGCTCCTGGCATTGCCTTGGAAATTCAGTTTTGGGTAGACGTGTGACCTGAGTCGGTCTCACTAATAGGGAGTTAACAGTCCGTGAACGGTCTCATTGGTTCATTTGTTCCTTTAGGCCGGCACTTTCTAACATCCTGTTTAAGAGACGTCTGCCTTCTCAGAAGCCGTAAAGACATCTGCCATGTCTCGTCTCGAAGGCTGGCTGGATCCCCTTGATGCAAAAACTTTCCCACCTTGGGCAGAGACAGTAGGTTCGGCCTCTGAGCTAGTCCACATTGCTGGTAGCAAGACTGTGGTCCTGCAAGGGTCTCCCCTCACGTGGGTGGGGACACGCGGGTGCAGAGCCAGGGGTCGGCCCAGCTGCCTTCCCCACCAGCTCCAAGTTTTCCAGATGGGATGGAGGCCCAACCCACCCCATCAGCCCTTACAAATTCTGGCATAACAACTTCAAGCACAGTTCCAGTTCCTGTCCTTACCTCTCATGCCTCCGGTCACCCAGCCCTACTTCCACCACCCAGTAGGGAAAAGGGAAGCTGAGAAATGCATCTTCCCCAACCCCTCTCCCTGTGACTCCCCAGCAAAGGTGGGGGGGGGGTCTACCTACTGGAGACCCTCTCTTGGCGTCCCTTATTTTGAGTGTGAGCACACACTCACGAAGGCGTGTGAGCCAACCCCTGATGTCCTTTATGCTCCACCGTTGCCTGCTTCAGTCCTGTCAAACCACCACTCTGAGCGCAAACACAGGTCCGTGTGATGTGTTCTCTCTCTGTCCCTTGTGGACACCATGGGCTGTAAGAAATGTACTCTGGGGCCCAAATGGGTACAGCATCTTCCTCCAGTCCTTCTACACCATCTCGGGCATTTTCGTCCACCATCGGTGTGCAAAGCTTGGTCCGAGTAAGCGTCTACTCCTCTCAGGTCCCCTCTGAAGGCTCCTGGAGTGACAGGCAGCAGGCCATCGGGGTCCTGGGGCGACGGGCGGCGGGCCGTCGTGGTCTGCTTGCCCTACAACCATCTGCATTCAGTTCTGCTCAGTATTTTGCGCCTCGGAGGGCGTGAGAGAGATATGCTGACGGTCAGCCCATCTCTGCACTGCTGTGGCCCCATGTCCACTCATCCCATGGGCCCCACTGGCCCCTCCAGTGAACACACCAGGATATCCATTTGGTTTGCAATCGCCCTCCGACCCTGGAGGGATTCTTGTGACGGGCACCGACATGCCCCACTCTCATGGGCCCCCAGGTCACCGTAGAGATTTCTGTAGAACTGTGCCCTGCACAATTAGCCCAGTGCCCCCATCACCCGTCTGCTGGCCACACAGCCCATAAGAGAGTAAACACCCAAACATGGCTCTTTCTTGTTCAGTCCTTCCATCCCTGCAAAGAAAGTGGCATGTTCTGAGGCCTTCGGAGCAGACTGGTTCTCACCTTCCTCAACCAGGGCTTTTCCATCAGTTGGTCAAAGGGTGGCTGAACTTGGAAACAGGATGCTGTCTGCCCACCTTGAACTAAACCTAATCGGCTCATGGCCGGCCAATAAAGAGACGCTCACAGGACGCTGGCCATGTGGCCGTAGGATCTGGAATCTCATCGGGT
Source organism: Panthera onca (assembly GCF_046562875.1). Classification (NCBI taxonomy): domain Eukaryota; kingdom Metazoa; phylum Chordata; class Mammalia; order Carnivora; family Felidae; genus Panthera; species Panthera onca. Next base: position 1,768,137 of record NC_138346.1, on the reverse strand, counting down.
GGCTCTAAAGCCACAGAGGAAGAGGCTCCCTGCTCCTGAATGCGAGGCCCTCCTCGCGCTCCCCGGACAACGTGCTCCGGAATAACCATTTCCATTCCGTCGTGGAACTCTTCTGGGCACTGCTCTTCTTATCAGTGTTTCTCTGGCACCACCTGAGACATTACGGATATTTCGGGTGTCGAGTTTGTTTTGTATCCTCAGTCTTAGCTCTCAGCTAATGCCACTATCACCCTAGTAATTGTCTCTCGGAAGGCATACACCATATCGCCGTGTCTGGAAACATTCTGGTCCCAAGTTCCAGTGTTTGCCGCTAGGCGGCACTCACGGGCTTTAGCCGTGAGCTCCTTTGGGAGAGTGTGAGCCGCAGATCCTTCCAGAATCATGTATGACTGAATCATTAGGGCCAAGGGCAACCACCGAGCTACTGTTTTTTTGGAATTCAGACACAGCCTACTGTTGTCCAGACCCCTCTTCAAAAATGGATGGTCTCCTTTTGGATATGCATAGAAGTTAGCAATACTCCCTGATATGGGATGTGCAGCCTCCCGCATCCAAACAGTTCAGCAAAATCCCAGGAATAGAATCAATGTCCAGAATCAGTTGCATTTCTATACATCGGTAATGAAGCAGCAGAAAGGGATCTCAAAAAATTGATCCCATTTACAATTGCACCAAAACCCATAAGATATCTAATAATAAACCTAACCGAAGAGGTAAAAGATCTGTATGCTGAAAACCTTAGAAAGCTTATGAAAGAAATTGGGGAAGACACAAAGAAATGGAAAAACATTCCATGCTCCTGGATCGGAAGAACAAATATTGTTAAAATGTCGATACTACCCAAAGCAACCTACATATTCAACGCAACTCCTATCAAAATGACATCGGCATTCTTCACAGACCTAGAACAAACAATCCCAAAATTTGTATGGAACCAGAACCCACCCCAAATGGCCAAAGTAGTGTTGAAAAAGAAAGCCAAAGCTGGAGGCATCACAATTCCAGACTTCAAGCTGTATTGCAAAGATGTAATCATCAAGACAGTGTGGTATTGGCACGAAAACAGTAACACCATTCTTTTAAATATTAGCCATTCTAGTGACCGTGGGAGGTATTTTATTGTGGTTTTAATTTGCATTTCTTTAATTACTGATAATGTCGGACATCTTTTCATGTGCTTATTGGCACTCCCTATGTGTCGAGAACAGAAGGACCTGAGGTTTTACCAGCTATATAAGCGAACAGTTAGGTCCGCCGTGGTTTCATGGAGGCTGGCAGAAAACACGAGGCTCCTGGATCAGAGACAAAGACTTTCATTACTCTTGACACAGCAGGCAGAATGATTTTTTTACTTGCATCGGTTTCCTCTTGTCCACTCTCCAGTACCACAGGGATGACATTGAGTGGCCCAGGTGGATCTTGCGTTCAGACTGAGTTTCTACCACTACCACGAAACCACTAAGACCCCAACCTTTCAGAAGGGGCTGCGGGTAAACTTGCCCAGGTTCCACACCACACAAAGCTGCCTTTATCATTTTAAAATCTCTCTTTTTTTTAATTGAATTTCTTAAAGTACACTTACCTGATACTAGTATAACGACACAAGATTTCTTTTCACTTCACATGATGTACATTTTCCCCTCACTCTTGCTTTCATCTTTTCTGTATCCTTACATTTATGGTAGATCTCTTGTAAAAAGCATATAGGGTTTTTATTTAGCCAATCTGATAATTTGAGTCTTTTAAATAGAGTGTTTAGTACACTCACATTTAACGTAAATGATAACATTTCTTTGACATCTATTGCCGGTTTTTCATTTGACCCCCGTTTGTGTTTACTTTTACCTACTTGCCATTGACTGAATTAAATTTTCAGTTTTTCATTTTTACTTTTACCACATTATCACACACTCCTTAACTATTACTTTTTTTCTTTATTCAAGGCAAGCCAATGTGCATTATTCTCTTTTCGTAGCTTCATGAAAACTACCACATCTTTAAAAGTCTAAATTCATTTAGTCTTTCCCAACTTTTCCAAAATTCTGCATAAATCTTAATGTCCACATGCTGTTACTCTTATTTAATACAACCCAAAATAAGTAATATTTATCTACCCACTTACACTTCCGTTACTCTTCATCGATTTTTATATTTTGATGTTTCCATCTGGGATCATTTAAAGGAACTGACGTTTGAATGGTATTGGTCTGATACATGGCTCTATCTACTTAAGACTTTCTTAATTTCCTTTCTCAAGGTTTTACAGTTTCTAGTGCAGACATCTTGTACCTTTACTAAATGTACTCCTTATTTTTGATGATTGTATTCTAAATGACTTTTAATTTTTTTTATTTTCCTGGTATTTGTTGCTAGTATATAGGAAAATGGCTAATTTTGCATATGTATATCTTATGGCCTAACCAAGTTCACTTATTCAATTGAATAGCTGGATTGTAGATTCCTGAATATTTGTATACACAGAAACTCATGTTATTTGTGAATAAGCATTTTAATTATTTCTTCTTCATTTTCTGTGTCTTCTATTTCTATTCCTTGTCTTCTTGACCTTGCTAAAACCTCTAGCACAGTGTTAAATGAAAGCAGTGAGAGCAGATATCCCTGCCTCATTCCCAATCTTAGGGGAACACATTTCATTTTTTGCCATCATGTATAATCTTAGCTGTAAGTTTAAAGATGCCCTTTTCAGCTCAAGTGAGTATTCCTACTTTCTGAGATATTAACTCTGAGTGGGTGTTGATTTTTTTGGTCAAAGATTTATTTTTATGCATTTATTGAGAAGACCATACATTTTCCCCTTTTTATTCTGTTAATATGGTGAGTTAAAGTAGTGAATTTTTTAATGTTCTCTAATCTTGAATTCATGGAATAAATCCTATTTGATCATGATTCGATACTTTTTGTATTTCCGGATATTTTATCTAATAAGTTTTTTTAATTTTTTTTAAAGTTTATTTATTTTTGAGAAAGAGAGAGAGACAGACCATGAGTGGACGAAGGGCAGAGAGAGAGGGAGACGCAGAATGTGAAGCAGGCTCCAGGCTCTGAGCTGTCAACACAGAGCGATGCGGGGCTCGAACTCATGAGCAGTGAGATCATGTCCCGAGCCAAAGTTGGACGCTCAACCGACTGAGCCACCCAGGCGTCTCTTGTCTAATATTTTTAGAAACTCCTCTGAGTATGTTAATGAGGGATTAGTCTGCAGTCTTCTTTTCTATTTATGTCTTCTTTATGTTTTGATAGCAATTTCTGTGAAACTGTAGAATTTTCTTTGTAGGAAGATTTTTGCTTACAGATTCTATTATTTAATTGAAATAGGACTACTGGGATTTTCTATTATGCCTTGTGTCAGATTTGATAAGGTGAATCTTTAAGTATGTGGACTTCTCATCTGAATTGTCAAATTTGTTGGCACAATATTCTTACAATTCCAAACATCTTCAAGAATAGCTGTCACTGATACAGTAAAATAGATGGATAGATAAATATATATATATATATATATATGTGTATATATATATATATATTTAGACAGATAAAAATATATATGCATATATATATAGAAAATATATTTATTTTACTTTTTTAAATTGCCTTAATAAAAAAATAACATTTTTTGCCACATCTAGAAGTCCTGCTGTAAATGAAAGCAATATTGTTGATTATAAGCTCAGAAGCTAGAAAGTTTATATTACATTGGAAAAAAAAAAAAAACAAATTACAGCTTGAGACCATCAGCTCTAATTGGAATAACTGTGTGTTCCTTGGAGGAGAATCTCTGCTAGCTGGAGAAAATTCAGTGGTGGCTTGGAGAAGACTGTCCCATGAGGGAAAAAAACAAGAGAGAGTGGGGGGCGGTTATACCTCGAAAAGCTGGGAGTTCAACTGTAGCTAAGACATTGAAGAATGGAAATTCATGGGATCATTCATGGAAGAACAGGCAGAGCAGATGATCAGCTGGTCTCAGGGGTTCCACGCTCAGGGATGTTCTCACAATTTCCTGACTTTGCTTTCCTCTGCCCATGACCTTTTTTGGCCAGAGTCTTTGTCTACACAACAGAAAACAGCTGCCAACACATTCCATGCTCCACATCTCTTATTTCACCTCTCTGGGGAGTTGTGAGTTACTCTTCTGGTCTGTCTAAAGCTGTTTTATTTATTTTTAATTTTCTTTTTGAGAGAGAGAGAGTGAAGCAAGTGGGAGAGGGCACAGAGAGAGGGAGAGAGAAAATCCCAAGCAGGCTCCATACTCAGCATGGAGCCCTACACAGGGCTCTATGCCATGACCCTAGTATCACAACCTGAGCCAAAATCAAGAGTCAGATGCTCAACCGACTGATCAACCCAAACGCTCCTGTCTAAGGCTGTTTTTTAAAATCCTGGGGAAGACTTCTGATAGTCCCAACTTCTCCCCAGTGCCTTCCGCCAACAAAACAAGAGTGAGCAAGATCCTGAACATGTGAGAGAGTGACAGCACTCATTCAAAGCACACACTCATGGGTGCATGTTTTCAACAAGGTAAGGCATGCCAAACTGAGGAACATGGGTGAGTGCTGCAAAGTGTCCAGGTAGTTTCCTTGGAAACTACTTTCTATCAACTTTAAATGTTAGGTTCCTGGGACTTAGAAGAAGAGAGAGCCCTACTGGAACAGCTCCCTTTCTAAACGACGTGACACGAATCTAACCACGCAGGTCACATTAGGTTTGGCTGCAGAGTCTTTGAGTTTGGAAGCTAATGGCAGGACGGAAATTGTTGGCAGTTCAACCTGTGTTGGGCTGAGAATTTCACAGTCAGGGATGTTTGGAGAGAGCTTTTACTTTACTTGGCCTATGTTCCCCCTTCCTTCTCCAAAAAGGAAAATGCTAATTAAACGCTCATCAGTCTTTGCAGTGGATATTTATTTGAGGAGAAAGATACTGGCCCCATATGCCAGAGCTCAGGAAGCCACTAAGCAAAGGAGACAGGCATCTTGCAATTCTTGGACAAGCACAGCAAAACTGAGTGAACAGCACTTTCAAAACAATTCTTCCTTTTTAAAGGTTATTGATTTAGAAATTAGACGTGTGTTTTAAAAACAAAGGCAACTTTCTGTACTTTATCTCAAGCATTTGCTCCATTTACACTTAATATAATTAAGTGCATGTTCTTTTCTAAGTGTCCCACATTAGTATCATGTTTTCTATCCATTCCCTTTCATCTTTATTTCTCTGTTTCTCTCTTCTTCTCTTTCGGGTAAAGTGTGCATTTTTTAGTGTTTCATTTTGAAGTCCGTGTGGATATTTTAGCTCTACTCCTTTGGTTAGTGTCGGAGACAGAATAACAGTGATGTTTTCCACATGATGCACCCCCTCCCCCCTGCAACTGTGCCCACATCCTAATTCCCAGGATCTGTGAATATTACCTTATACTGCAAAGGGACTTTGCAGATCTGATTAAGATAAGGATCTCTTTTGATAGGGAGATTATCCTGGATTATCTGCGTGGGTCCCACATAATCACTAGGATGCTTAGATGCTTAAAAGATAGAAGGAGAGGAAGATTACTGATTAGAGGCATAGATCAGAGTGTCGCCAGCAGGAGCCATGAAGCATAAGCCACAGATGCCAGTGACCCTCCAGAAGCGGGAAAAGGCAAGGCATTGATTCTTTCCTGGAGTCTCCAGAGGGAGCACGGCATTTGTGTTCCTTGATTTTATCCCCGTCAGACCGATTTTGGATGTCTGACTTCCAAAATCCTAAGATAATAGTTTTATGTTGGTTCAAGCCACTAAGGGTGTGTTAATTTGTTACAGCAGCAAGAGGAAACTAATATGGTTAGCTTCAGGGATTATTCTAGAAATTGAAACATGTCTCTTTAATATAGCATATCTATTTCCAATTAATCCCACCCTATTACATAAGCAGTATGCACACTCCATCTGTCTGACTCCATTCACTCCCCTCCTGACCGTCTTGCTCTCGTTATCTTATATTTCCTAAGACTCGGCTTTATCTTTCCCATATGCTCACTCTTACTCTTTCAGTCTTCTTTATTCCTTCCCTGAAGACTCAGGGTTCTATATCATTTCATTTTCTTTCTGCCAGGAGATATTCTTTTAGAATTTCTCATAGTGCAGGTCTGCAGACTTCCAAATTATCTCAGCTTCCCTCTGCCTGAGAATGTCTTCATTTCCTCATTCATTTTGAAAGATAGCTTTGCTGGATATAGAATTTTACACCAACAGTGTTTTCAACAACTTGAAGATGCTGTTCCACTGTCTTTAGAACCTGTCTTTTACAAGAAGCCAGATAAACGTTTGCCGTCATTCCAACTATGTTATGTGTCTTTTCTCTCTGTCTGATGCTGTCAGATCTGCTGTTGGTTTTTGTTTTTCAGCAGTTTCACTGGGGTGTATCGAAGTGGGGTGTGAGCCAGTCTGGCTGCAACTGGGCAAGCTGTGGGTCCTGTGGCAGCTTTAGTTTGATCCACTTCCCCACGGGCTTTAAATGGTTTAAGGGCGGTAGCGGCATCTAGGGTCTGTGTGTTGGCGAGATCTCGGGGGCCTGCAGTCGGCGCCTTCTTTAGAAACTGTGGGAAGTCTCCTCCCGCTTTATGCCATAGCACCCAGGATTCCGGGTTATGGAGGACTTTTCTCTTTGTTCTCCGGTCACATGCCTGTTTTCTGTGCCACAAGAGAGAGCTTCAGTGGCATTCACTGCCACCTGTTAGGGTCGTTGGCTGGGTCTGAAAGGTGAACTGACAAAGATTAACAGGAGAAAAGCAGACAGACTTTATAGAATTTTTACGTGGGAAACTTCACGACAGAAAGAAGACCCAAACAAGTGCCCAGAGCCTGCAGCTTTTCTACATTTAGACAGTAAAGGAAACGGGAAATGTGTGAAGATTTGGGCAAATGCAAATGGTGAAAAAGTAAGCAGGAAGATAAGGGTGTTTTTAACAAGGTTTGTTTGTACAGATTTCTTGGCCCGTGATTCCTCACCTCTGGTGAAAAGAATGTCTTCCCTCCTCCTGCTACAGGGAGGGAAACTCACACATGGATGTCTTCTGACCTGTTTCAGGGGAGAAGGGTGAGGAGGGGCTATCAGAGACCTTCCTGCTTTTGCCATTAAAAAAACAAATCCTTCAGGGGCACCTGTGGGGCTCAGTCAGTTGAGCGTCCGACTTCGGCTCAGGTCACGATCTCATGGTGTGAGTTCGAGCCTTGCGTTGGGCTCTGTGCTGACAGCTCAGAGCCTGGATCCTGCTTCGGATTCTCTCTCCACCCCTCCACTCCTCTCTCCACCCCTCTCTCCCCACCCCTCCCCCACTCCCACTCTGTCTCTCTATCAAAAAATGAATAAACATTAAAAAAATTTAAAAACATCCTTCAGCTTAGCCTCAGCAAATCAGATAACAAAAAGAAATAAAAGGCATCCAAATCAGCAAGGCAGAAGCCAAACTTTCAGTATTTCCAGATGACATGATACTCTACGTAGAAAATCCAAAAGACTCCACCAAAAAATTGCCAGAACTGATACGTGAATTCAGCAAAGTCACAAGATACAAAGCCAATGTGCAGAAATCTGTTGCATTTCTATACACCAATAATGCAGCAGCAGAAAAAGAAATTAAAACATTGATCCCATTTGTAATTGCATCAAACGCAGTGAGATGTCTAGAAATAAATCAGAGGCAAAAGATCTATACTCTGAAAACTACTGAACATTTACGAAAGAAATTAAAGAGGACATAAGGAAATGGAAAAGCATTCCATGTTCATGGATTGGGAGAACAAATATTATTAAAATGTCTATGCTACCCAAAGCAATCTACACATTTAATGCAATTCCTGTCAAAATACCACCAACATTTTTCACAGAGCTAGAACAAACAATCCTAAAATTTGCATGGAACCACAAAAGACCCCAAATAGCCAAAGTAATTCTGAAAAAGAAAAGCTAAACTAGAGGCATCATGATTCTGGATTCCAAGCTGTACTACAAAGCTATAGTCCTCAAGTCAGTATGGCACTAGCACAAAATCAGGCACATAGATCAATGGAACAGAATAGAAAACCCAGAAATGGACCCACAACTATATGGTCAACTAATCTTTGACAAAGCAGGAAAGAATGGAAAAAAAGAGTCTCTTCAACAAATGGTGTTGGGGAAACTGGACAGCAACGTGCAGTAGAATGAAACTGTACCGCTTTCTTAAACCATACATAAAAATAACTTCAAAATGGATGAAAGACCGAAGTGTGAGATAAGAAACCATCAGAATCCTGGAGAAGAACATGGGCAGTGACCTCTTTGACCTTTGCCATAGAGACTTCTTAGTAGGCATGTCGCCAGAGAGAAGGGAAACAAAAGCAAAAATGAACTATTGGGACCTCATAAAGATAAAAAGCTTCTGCACAGTGAAGGTAACAATCAGCAACACTAAAAGGTAGCCTATGGAATGGGAGAAAATATTTGCAAGCGACATATCGGATAGAGGGTTAGTATCCAAAATCTATAAATGACTTAACAAACTCAACACCCCCCAAAAAATAACCCAGTTAAGAAATGAGCAGAAGACATGAATAGACACTTTTTGAAAGAAGACATCCAGATGGCTACCAGGCACATGAAAAGATGCTCAACATCACTCATTATCAGGGAAATACAAATCAAAACCACATTGAGATACCATCTGACACCTGTCAGAATGGCTAAAATTACAAGAAATAGGTGTTGGTGAGGATGAGGAGAAAGGGGAACCCTCTTGCATTGTTGGTGGGAATGCAAACTGGTGCAGCCACTCTGGAGAACAGTATGGCGGTTCCTCAGAAAACTAAAAACTAGAACTACCCTACGATCCAGCAATTGCATAACTAGGTATTTACCCAAAGGACACAAAAATACACATTTGAAGGGGTACTGCACCCCAACATTTGTAGCGACATTATCAACAATAGCCAAGCTATGGAACGTCCGTCGACTGATGAATGGATACTCAGCCATCAAACTATTATTCAGCCATCAAAAAGAATGAAATCCTGCCATTTGCAATGACAGGGATGGGGCTAGAATGTATCCTGCTAAGTGAAATAAGTCATCAAAGAAAGCGAAATACTGTGTGATTTCACTCAAATGTGGAATTTAAGAAACAAAACAGATGAGCACATGGGAGGCGGGAGAATGAGACAGGGAAGCAAACTATAAGAGACTCTTTTTTTAATGTTTATTTAGTTTTGAGAGAGAGAGAGAGAAAGAGAGAGAGAGAGAGACAGAGAGAGAACGTGCATGCAAGCAAGAGAGGGGCAGAGAGAGAGGAGGACAGAGGATCCAAAACAGGTTCCACGCTGACAGCAGAGAGCCTGTTATGGAGCTCAAACCTGTGAACCGTGAAATCATGACCTGAGCTGAAGACAGATGCCACCGAGGCCACTCAGGCTCCCCAAGCCATCAGGGACCCTTAAGGATAGAGAACAAACTGAGGGTTGGCGGAGGACGAGAGTGGGGGATGGGCTAGATGGGTGACTGGCACTAAGGAGAGCACTTGTGATGAGCGCTGGGTGTTGTATGTAAGTGATGGACCGCTGAATTCTACTCCTGAGACCAACATTGCACTGGATGTTAACTAAGTAAAACTTCAATAAAAATTAAAACAAATTAAAAAATCCTCCAGCGAAGGGTATTTAATGTGCCAAGGTGCTCTGCAGGGCAGAGCGCTGTGGTCCATTCTGGGAATGTCAGCAATGACTTGGAGGGGTGTCTCCTAGTTTCCCTGCCCCGCCCTCGGCCTTTCCTAGCTGCAACACAAAAGAATCTGCAGAGTTCAAGTTGAGCTGCACACTCTGAGCTTCTGTGGCCAAGAGCCATGAGTGCCTCTTGATGGGTTCCTCTGAGCAACTCCCCACTGCCCCACACACGTACATCCCTTTGCAGGACCGATGTCTCTCAACTCGTTCTCTGCCCACCCCCTCGCCCATTGCCATCTGGCCCCTGCAGCAGGTGAAGACCCCTGACTACAAGTTTCCAGATGGCTGCAACTCCACTTTTGGCGGGACCAGGTTCCATTTTCCCATGCCAGCGAGATGAGAGGACTAAAAGTTCAGGGAAAGCTTGCCTGTGTGCTCCTCCCCCAACCCAACCCTGCAATGGATTCCTTTTCCTTACAGAGTTATGCCAAGGACGTGAACAGCTGTAGAATTTTTTTATCCTATGAGATGTTTGGCACCTAGGTTTTGTTTTGTCCTCAAGCCCACTGAGGAGTGTTTTCAATTACGTTTTTACCTTGAGATAACTGTGGGTTTGCATGTCGCTGTAAGAAATAATACACAGGGTTTATAGTTCTAAGTTTTCCATTTAGGCTCATGAGCCATTTGTGGTCATTTTTATATAAGGTGGGAAATTTAGGTGGAGTTGTTTTGCTGATCTGTTTGCTTTTCTCTCTGGATGTCCAACGGCTCCAGCTCCACTTGTTGAAAGGTTATCCTCACTCCACTGAATTGCTTTGGGCCCCTTTTCAATAATCAGTTGGTCATGTCAGCATGGGCATATTCCTGGGGCTTTGGAGAACTGGCATTATTTTTTCTCTAAACGTTCGATAAAATTGACCGGCTAAGGGAGTTAGGCCTGGGCCTTTTTTGTGTGTGGCAAAAAGTAAAGTTACTAATTTAACTTATTTACTTGTAGTAGGTCTATCCAGATTTTACATTTTTTTTTTCTTGAGTCCACTTGGTAATTTGTGACTTTCTGGGAAATTGTCCATTTTATTGAAGCTTTCAAATTTTTAGCATCAAGTTGTTTATGGTATTTCCTTATAATCCTTTTGATTTCTGAAGGGCCCATGCTAATTGACCCCATTTCACTCCCACTTTTTATGAACTACGTATCCCCTCTCATCTTGTTTGTTTGTTAGTCTAGCTAAAGGTCTTACAATTTCATTGATCTTTTCCAAGAGCCAGCTTTTGGTTTAATTGATTTTCTCTGTCATTGTTCTGCTGTGTAGTCCACCAATTTCCACTCTAATCTTTATTATTTCCTTCCTCCTGTTTACCTTTGGCTAAATTTGCTTTCTCTTTTCTCCCCAAGATTTTTAAAGAAGTTTAGGACTTCTTATCTGAGATCTTTCTTCTTTTCTAAGACAGGCATTTAAAGCTATAAATTTACCTATAAGTACTTTTTTAGCTGCATCCAATAAATTTTGATAAGCTGTGTTTTCATTTTCACTGAGTTCAAAATGCTTTCTAATTTATCTTGCAACAAATTCTCTTTTGACACATGGACTATTTATAACTATGTCGTTAATTTCCATATACTTGTGGATTTCCCAATTTTTATTCTGTTATTCATTTCTAATTTACTTCTAATATGGTCAGAGAATGTATTTTGTATGATCTCAATTCTTTTACATTTACTAAGACTTTTTTTATGGCTTAGCATTGGTGTATCCTGAAGAATGTTCCATGTGGACTTGAAAAGAATATGCACTCTGTGATTAGGTGGAGTGTTTTATAAATGTCTGTTAGGTCAAGTTGGTTGATAGTGTTGTTCAAGTCTTTTCTATCTTTGCTTAATTGTTTGTCCATTTGTCCTATCAATTATTGAGAATATTAAAATCTCCAACTATTATTGTTGAGCTATGTCTCCTACAATTCTATCATTCTTAGTTTCATGTGTTTGGGGGCTCAATTCTTAGGTATGTTTGTATTTATAATTGCTGTATCTTACTGTTGAATTAACCCATCTATTAGTATAGAATCTTCTTTATATGTAGTAAGAATGTTCATTTTAAAGTCTTTTTTGTTTGATATTAGTATAGCTAATCCAGCTCTCCTTTGTTTTCTGTTTGTATGTTTCATCTTTTTTCCATTTTTAAACTTTTAATCCATTTGTGTCTTTGAATGTAAAGTGTGTCTTATATAGACAGTACATTCATTAGATCCTGTGTTTTAAAAATCCATTCTACTAATCTTTGCTTTTTGTTTGATCTATTACATTTAGTGTAATTACCAATATGGTAGAATTTAGGCTTACCATTGGGCCATTAATTTTCTTTTTTTCTTTTTTTAATGTTTATTTATTTATTTTGAGGGGGGGTAGATAACATGGGGGGAAGGGGCAGAGAGAGAGGGAGAGAAAAAAATCCCAAGCAGGCTTCACACTTTTAGCACAGAGTCCAACACAGGGCTTGAACCGTGGGATCATGACCTGAGCTGAAATCAAAAGTTGGATGCTTAACCAACTGAGCCACCCAGGTGCTCTGGGACATTGGTTTTCTATATGTCTTTTGTTTTTGTTTTTTGGGTTTTTTTTGGCTCCTCTATCACTCCATTATTTTTTTCCTTTATGTTTATAAATATTTTCTAGTGTACCCTTTTAGTTCCTTCTCTTTAGTATGTTTTCAGAGTAATTTTCTTAGTGGCTCCCATGGTAATTTAGATTAACATCTCAAGTTAGAATAACACAGTTTGGGTAAATACTGATTTAATTTCAATAGCATATAGAACCTTTATTACAATATAGTTCCCTTCCTATAGTTCCCTACTACTGTCACACAATTACATTTTTGTATGTTATAAGCCAATCAAAAGTTTTATAATTACTGTTTTATGCAGCTATATTTTAAATTAAGAGGAAAAAAAGCGTTACCATACATTTATATTGTCCTTATATTTACTTATGTAATTACCTTTACTAGTACTCTTTATTTCTTCATGATTTCAATTACCATCTAGTGTTCTTTCTTTTCAGCCAGAAAGACACTTTTTAGTATTTCTCATAGAGGCTAGTGACATTATTTTTTTCAACCTGGAAATGTCTTAATTTATTCTTCATTTTTGAAGAATATTCAAAGTATCCTTATTGATTGCTATATATTGATTCTTGGTCAACGAGCCTTTCTTTCAGCAGTTTGATGATGTCATCCCACTAATTTCTGACTTCCACATTTTCTGATGTCAGGTTTTTTTATAACAGTTTTTTCAGTGTTTATTTTTGAAAGAGAGAGAGAGACAGAGCATGAGAAGGGGAGGGGCAGAGAGAGGGAGATAGAGAATCTGAAGCAGGCTCAAGGCTCTGAACTGTCAGCACAGAGCCCCACACAGGGCTTAAACTCAGAACCTCGAGATCATAACCTCAGCCAAAGTCAGACTCTTAACCGACTGAGCCACCCAGGTGCCCCAGAGAGGGAAACAGGATCCAAAGCAGGCTCTATCCTGTCAGCACAGAGCCCAATGCAAGGCTTGAACTCAGGAACCATGAGACCATGACCTGAGCTGAAATCAAGATTCAGATGCTTAACCAACTGAGCCACCCAGGTGCCCCTGGTGTCAGCTGTTAATCTGATTGAGGATTCATTTTATGTGATAAGTTATTTTTAATCTTCCTTCTTTCAATGTTTTCTTTTCATCTTTGACTTCCGACCCTTTGACTATGATGTTTTTAGATGGGGATATCTTCAGATTTATGTACTGGAATTCATTGAGCTTCCAGTATGTACAGATTAATGTTTTCATCCAGTTTGGGAAATTTTCCACCATTATTTTTTCAAATCTTTTCTCAGCTCCATTCTCTGTCTTTTCTCCTACTGGGATTCTACTATGTGTATGATGGTATGCTTGATAATGTCCCACAGGTCTCTGAAGCTCTGCTCATTTTTAGTCATTCTTTTTCTGTTCCTCAGACTGAATGACCTCTATTGACTTATCTTCAAGTTCACTGAGTTTTTCTTCTTCCAGTTGATTCTTTCTCCTACAGTTAGGCTCCTCTAGTGAAGTTTCATTACGGTTATTATACTTTCTATCTTAGAATTTCTATTTGAAAAATATATAATTTATATATATAAAGTATAAACATATATTATATATTTAAATATACATTAAAATATATTAAAATTATATATTATATATTAAATATACATTAACATTATAAATAAATATATATAATTTTTCTCCTCTATTGGTATTTTCTATTTGATAAAACACAGTTGTCATACTTTACTTGAATTCTTTAAATATGATTTCCTTCTGTTCTTTGAATATACTTGCAAAAACTGAATGTTTTTTGTATGTAATTATATGTAAATATATTTACAAAATAATGTAAATATATTTACAAAAACATGAATGTTTGTCTAGTAAGCCAACCATCTAGTCCCCATTAAGGACAGTTTCAATTGACTGCCTTATTTTTTAATGTGGCTATACTTTCCTCTTTCTTTGGGTGTTTCATAATTTTTCATTGATAAATTAACAATTTGGATAATATAACAATGCAATACTTGCTCAGACTAACTTAATAGTCAATGATTGCTCAGGTTTTCTTAAATGTCTTCAGCCAGTAAATCTTCCAACCTGTGCTAAGATCTGTCTGTGTTGAGGCACTCCTTCAAAGCTCAGGCAACTGACACATCTCATCTGTCTTAGCCTTCACTTCCTGCTTGTGCAGAACCTCAAGACCACTGACAAGTGACTGGGGCCCTCTAATCATCCTTGGGCATGCACACGGCCATATGATGAATACAGCCTTACAGGACCCCAGTGATATGTGTGAGCTTTTCAAACCCCTCCCCCTGCCAGACCTCTTATTCCCCAGGTCTTCCTTTTAGATTTTGACTGAGCACTTCTTTATCCCAGCAATGCTGGTACTGCAGCATCTGGCATCTGCTTCATTGCTGGTGATGCCAATGATTCTCTGGGGGTAGAACTGGGCTCTAGGTCAGACCAAACAGCTACCACGTGAATGTGGCTTTTCCAGGAGATGGCAGATTGGGGGAAACAGTGACACTGCTCTAGGGACAAGGTTTTTTGACAACCTGTAAAATCACTCTTCCCCTTTTGGTATCTGCAAGGCTGCCTTTCAGGGCTACCAACCCATGGTGGCCAGAAAGGGGAGATTGGGAGAAGCCCAGGTCAATATGACATAGCCTTTGCTGTTCTTATCAAGGTTCAGTAATTTTTCTTTAATAAAATTGTTGCTGTATTAAATTTATCAGGACTTGGTTATGCGGCCATACACATTGCAAGAGAGGATGAAAATTACTGTCTTTATTCTGAGCGATCATAATAAGGATAATAATGATTCTATTACAATATAATAAAAGGAATTGAATGTTGAAAGGCATTATCAGTCTTCTTCAAAGAGTATATGTCCCCCTTCTTTTGTTCATGAGTATTTTCTAGATGTTTCCCTTCATGTGTTGTTGGTCACAACTAGACTAGCTGTGAGACACTAAGAAAGCTAATATCTGGTATTTTCAGTCTGTTATGGGTGGGTAGCTATGCAAACAGGCAGCTAACAGAGAAAATGGCTGTTCATCAAGGCAAAACATATAAGAGACCATTACTTTTAAAATAAATGTTAACATCTGGCTGAAAAAATGCCTATTTATTACTCTTTTTCATGCCTATTCAGTATTCTTTGTTACTTTTGCACCTTCTTCTGCTTGCTTTCTGAATTTCTACAGCAAGTCAGATCCCATATTGTCTAGGTCTCATATCCTTCCTTCATGAAAGGATGGGGTTTGACCAAATGAGATTTTGGGTAGTTCCACGTTCTTCCACTCTGGATCCATGAGATACTGAACTATTTAAAACCCAGTGTTTTGAGAGTTTTGACAGGTAAGAAGCCTTTGTGTGAGGACGGGTTGCTCAGCAGGACAGATGGATTGTGAGACTTAACTTTGGACGGGTTGATTTGGCAAATACCTTAGAAGATGCAGCTTGCCAAACTGGCTCACTAGAGGCTGGGGTCAGGAGACCATATTCATTATGATATGCAGTTTGATCAGATGGGCTTCCTGGGAGCTAGTTGGGAGCCACACCAGGCTCATTAGGATCCTAGGTTATTAGGCTGAGCTCTCCAGAGGGTTAAATCCCTACTCTCCCTGCCTCAGAATTCACATTGTCTGGGGGCCTTTCCTTGCCAAACTACATTCCTGTTTAATTAGCTCATTAGAAACTCTTTAATGAGGCAAGAGTTGTAAGATTGTTAGCAGTAGAGTTTGTTTGTTTCAAGGCAGAGCCCAGAGGAGTATGCAGCTTCAGGATTAAGAGAAAAATAAATCCTGGTATTATCAGTAAATAGCCCAAGGTGATGGCTAAACCCTAAATAGGGTTACATAGAGGGCAAATGGAAAAGGGCAGCTTTTGTATGGAATTGGTGCTGGATGTGTGTTCAGAAAACCTGGGCTGGACTCCCAGTTCAATCACTAGCAGTAGGCTCTCTAGAAGGACATTAAATATTGCCAGGCACCATTAATATTTGATGCAGTGTTGTTAGAATGTATTCAAATAAACACGCGGATGCATTTTAACTGCATAGCATAGTATAAGAATAGGTCAGTTAACATTATTTTTGTAATATGTATTTTAGTATGGTATCTAAATACACGAGTACTAGCATATCATTTGACTATTGAATACATTCAAAATATATTCAAAGACATATTTAATATATATTCAAATATAAATATATTCAAATGATATGCCAGTCTCATGTGTTCAGAAATTTTAAAATCCCTTTTCTGTCCTTTGAATCTTTTTGGACCCTTTCTTTATAGAATACGATTAATTAACTTGAAAGCTAATGAAAATTCAAAATAAAAATTCAAATACTTGGCTGACATATGGTGTCAATTATTACATTGTTATACAAATTAAAGCTGTATTGGATCAAGATGGCTGAATAAGAAATGTAATCACTCTACAATAATCCTGAAAATCAGAAATAATGTCATCATTGATCAGGCATTTTAAAGAATTACTTAAAAAAGGAAAAGATTTGGGCACCTGGGTGGTTCAGTCTGTTAAGCATTAGACTTTGGCTCAGGTCATGATCTCGTGGTTTGTCGCAGGGAATATGGCCAGAGTCGCAAAAGATGAGTCCACAAACAAAATACAGTTAAGTGAAGGTCCTCATACTCGAGTCGGAATGAGACCCCGACTCCAGAATGAGACTTCTTTTTATTAGGATAATTGCTAAAGACTATGTGCACAAAGTCAGCTAAGCAAGTGTGTTAATCAATCTAATGGTTTAGCTTTTCAAGGTTGAATTTTGAGTTAATTGGTTTCTGTAACACTAGGAAGGGTCAGGTGTGAAGAAGGATCCGGCCCTGGACAATGTTAATGGCTCTAGGCATTCCTTATGAGCAGCAGCCATGTTCAGCTGTGTAAACATGTCCTAAGGCCTTGCACCTTCTCCAGCTTCCCTTTTGAAGTCTTTTCCTTTGATGCTTTTCTCCTGCATCTCCCACAGTGGTTCATGAGTTCAAGCCCCTCATCAGGCTCTGTGCTGATAGCTTGAAGCCTGGAGCCTGCTTCAGATTCTGTGTCTCCCCCTCTCTCTTTGCCCCTCCCCTGCTCATGCTCTGTCTGTCTGTCTCTCTCAAGAATAAACATTAAAAAGAATTTTTTTTTTAAAAAGGAAAAGATCTGTGGAGTAACCAATACAATACAGTGTAAATCAAAACCTCCAGATATGCAGGAGAAGACTGCTACGGAGATAGAAATGGTTGGTATGAAATCAAGTAGATTTAGATGCAAGTAGCAGAAAATGACTTCAGTGCATTCATCAGTGATTAAGTTGAGAGCTACTTCTGAACCAGTCTAGACCAACCAGTCTCTCCTTAATCTTCACAGGGTACATTATCAGGGAATTTGTCCACATGTTAAAAGTGCTATTTTGTGGGCAATAGAGCTAGAGAGGAATGGCCATGTGTAAGTAGACACAGACCCCAGTAGAAAAGATTCTGGTATATCCTGTTTATCAAGGAAACAATGAGATAGGTGTATGTGATGTGCTCCCACAAAATAAATGGTTCAAAGAAAGAGAAAAGCGATAAAAGAAGTCATGGTGAAAAATAAAAATGTAAAATGTATTTTTAAGCCTCATGACTGTTGATACAGGATGTAACACAATGTTTATTTTTAAAGTAGAATCTAGTTCTAAAATGTTAAATGATGTTAATTTAGAGAGATGTGTTATGAGAAAGACTATACTAATGCTCTTTGTTCCTTGAGGAAGGAAATTCTGATTCCCTCTAGACATTAATACAAAATATAACTTTAGCAGGTGTATTAAAAAATGTAAGAGTAGATACTAAAAGAATAGAAATAAACGTGCAATTTCCAAAT
Organism: Panthera onca; assembly: GCF_046562875.1. NCBI lineage: Eukaryota > Metazoa > Chordata > Mammalia > Carnivora > Felidae > Panthera > Panthera onca. The sequence continues at coordinate 1,750,015 of NC_138346.1, read as the reverse complement.
ACTGAGAGTAAAAGTGGAAGAAAAAACATTAGTAATTTGTACAGAAACTAGTAAGAAAAAAGGTAAAAAAAAACAAAAACAAAACAAAACAAAAAAAAAAAAAACGGCCAGCACATAATATAAGAAAATACATGAGTTTTAAGTTTAAATATATCAAAAATTACAACAAAGATAAATGTAATAAGTTAACCTTTTCAGAGATAATGGCTCTCAGAATGGTAAGGAAAACACTCTACTTTTTTTTGATGCTTTATACATAAGACACAATCTAAAACAAAATGACACTGGAGGTTCAAAACGAAAAGAATGGAAAATGATACAACAGGAATTCTGTTCTGGCAATGGCAGAAAAGCATTTCAGATACACCCTCTTGTTGAAATATGAAATATTTTTAAAATATTTAAAAATCTTCTGGAATCACTAGACACCAACTAGTGCAGGAAGAAATTGGGGACCAAAATTGGAATGCAGATGAAGCCAAGACAGGTGGGATTAAAATTTGTCAGGGCTTCTCCCTTGAGGAAGTTGTCAACTACTAAGGTTGATGCTGAGATGCTAAGATGTGACTGGCAGATTCATGGGGCTGGGGGAGCAAAAATTGGCAATGAATAGGAGGGAGTATGAATGGCAACATCCTAGAAGTAGCAGTAAACTTCACATAGACCAGCTTTCACAAGGTCTCACACCATCTTCCAGATCCAAATTTTCTTAGAGTCTAATTGAATTAATGTGGTCAGGGTTTGTTTGTCTGGCTTCTGAGTACAAGCAAAAGAAAATCCTCTTAGAGGAGAGTTGACATCATCCAGAGCCTCAAATTACCCCTGCATTTAAAAATATTTATTATCCAGCATGTAATCAAAAGTAACCAGCCACTCAGAAAAACAAGATAAAACAAAACTAAAAAGTAGGCATTAGAAGTAGACCCACAAGAGATCTCAGACATGGACTTTAAAATAAGTATGTTCAAGGAATTAAAAACAATAAATTTAAAAATAAAATAACTGCTATCAAGAATACAATGGATAGGATTAACAACAGATTAGATATAGCTGGAGAGAGAATTAGTAAACTGGAATATAGATCAAAAGAAAATATTCATACTTATAAGCATGAAAAGACAAAAGCACAAATACTGGAAAAGTAATAAGAGACACAGAGGATATGGTAATAAGCCTGAACATACATATGATTGAAGTCCACAAATAAAGAAGTGAAGGAATGAGCAGGGACCAATATTAGAATAAATAATAGATGAGTTTTCCAAAAATTAGGAAACATCAAATAGGATATTTATTTAAACACACACACACACACACACACACACACACACACACACATTGTAGTTAGGTATGTCACAGTTGACATTATGAAAAATTGAAAGGAATCCACAGAAAAAAAGTCTTATATTCATAAACAGGTAAATGTGTTATCAATGGAAACAATGGAAGCCATTCCAAGAAATTGGCAGAAGATTACATTTGACCCAAAGAAAGTAGAAAGGAATATATAACTATAAGAGCAAAAAAATTAATTGGGAAATAAATACTCAGTGTTGAGGCCAATAAAGTTAAAAATGTGTTCTTTATAAAGGCTAATGAAAGTGATATAAACATAGCAAGATGGATGAAGACAAGAGAGAAAGCCATCAATAACCAAAAATGGGAATGATAGGAGAAGTTACGCAGAGCCCACAAATATTAAAAAGATGACAAGGGATATTATGAACAACTTTAAGCCAAATGAAAATTTAGATGCATAGGATGAATATTCCTATAGCAATGCAACTTTACCAAAGCCAACGGAAAATGAAATTTAAAAGCTGAATGATAATTACATATAGATTAAAGACGTGGATTCTGAAATTACAAACTTTCAACATGGAAATATTTAGACACAGAAAGTTCTGTCAGTGATTTTTCCAAGTATATAAGAAAGAAGCATGGTCATGTCTTTTCAGAAAAAATAAATAGAAGGAACACTGATGAACTATTTTGTAAGGGCAACAAAACCTTGATTCCTGAATCTGATGAGGACATTACAGAATTACAGACCCTCTTCCATAATAAATATAGATGGAAAGTTTTCCCAAACAAACAAAAACCTTTCAAACAAAAGGCTAATTGTAGATAGTGATAGATAGCATTCATTACAACTAATTCATATATTTCAGAAATACAAGGTTTATTAAATACTTAAAGACTAATTGATGTAACCTAACTCATGAACAAAATGAAGAAGAATATACATATAATACAAGCATTTGATGAAATTCAACATCCTATTTTTGCACACTTTCAGCAAACCAGGAATAGAAGGAAACTTCCTTATCATCATAAAGGACATCTTCTAAAAACTTACAGCTAATATCACACTTAAATAATAAACTGTTAAAAGTATTTCCTCTAAAACTGCAAACAAGTCAATGACACAATAGCCTTTGTCTCACTCCTTAACATTGTGTTGAGCTACAAGCACATGGACATAAAAACTCAATAAAAATGTAAATTAAAGGCTCAGTGAAACAGAACTTAGAAAAGAATTAAACTTACAACTTGCAGACAACATGATTATGCTCATAGATCAGAAAAATTTAATAAACATTTTTAAGTATAACATTTTTAGAGAATGCTGAATAAGACCTAAGTATACAACTCAATGAATTTTGAAAGTGTGAACACACCTGTGTAACCCACTACGTAGCAAAAAGAAACAGTAATACTCAATCCAGAAACCCTCTAATACTCCTTTATATCTCCAATGGTAATAATTGTTTTAACTTCTAATGCTAAAGATTAATTTTGTCCGCTCTGAATTTATATAAATGGAATTACATACTAGGTAATCTTTTATATCTGCCTTCGTTTGTTCATTATTATATTTGTGATGTTAATATATGCTGCTGCTTATAGAAATAGATCATTCACTTTTCATTACCATAGATTATTCCCATGTGTTATTAACAATATTGAGAAGGATGTAAAGTCATCACACAAAATGCGAATGCCCTGAATTCTCTATCAAAAGAGAGAAAATGTAAGGTTTGAATAAAATAAAATCCAACTATACACTAAGGTACAAGAAACATAATTAAAATGATAAAGAACTGTTGAATATAATGTTATGAGCAATTTGATGGCAGCTAAGTGCACAAAAAAGCAGAAGGATTGTTAATAGCTGACAAGGTCAAATTTAACGATAAATTTTTTGAACAGGATAAAGATTTAATTAAGCAATGAAAACAGGTAAATTTACACATATCATATAACTGTCATAAATGTGTACACACTAAAAATGGATTTAAATAAATAAAGTAAAGGCTGCTAGAAATGTTAGGAGAGAATTCTTAAAGAATGGGACAGATCTAGAAGTCAAAATGTAAGCAAAGACAAATATAATAAGAGACCAGTCAACAAAATTCTTCAATATTTTTACAAAAACCTTAGATCCCTTGAATAAAAACATATTGGGTTTATTTTGTTTGTTCGTAGAATGTTTCCAAAATATATCGTGGTTCGGCTATAAATTAAAATTAAAAATAACATTTTTTACCAGGTTCTTGGGTCATATACAATAAAATTAAAAATATTTATTAAAAGGAACCAAAAATTGAGTCAAAGAGGAAAATCAAACAAGACATCATAATTTATCTGGAAAGCAATAATGTAAGACAACTTTCTATTAACTTTGGATTTACTTTGAACTTTTTCTAATTCTTTGAGATATACAGTAGAATTGTTTATTTGAGACGTTTCTTATTTCTTAATATGGGTGTTTATTGTTGTAAACTTCCCTTTTAGAACTGCATTTGCTGCATCCCATATGTTTTTATATGTTGTATTTCCATTTTCGTTTGTCTCAATATATATATTTCTTTTTATCTTTTGATTTCTTTTTTGATCCATAGGTCATCCAGTAGTATGTTGTTTTATTTCCATGTGTGTGAATTATCCTTTCATGTAATTAATTTCTTCTTGTAATTATTTTCTAGTTTCAAACCACTATGGTCAGAATAGGTGCCTGTTATTTCAATCTTCTTAAGTTTATTAAGATGTGTTTTATGTCCTAACATGTGGTCTATCCTGGAGAATGTTTCATATTCACTTGAAAAGAATTTATTCTGCTGCTGTTGGATAGAATGTTCTATAAATGTCTAAGTCCATCAGGTCTGACATGTAGTTTAAGTCCAGTGTTTCCTTATTGGCTTGGACAATTCTGGCTTTCTGTCTGGACAATCTATGGAAAGTGAAATCCCCACTATTATTGTATTGCTGACTATTTATTCTTTCAGATCTGTTAGTACTTGCTTTATGTATCTAGGAGCTCGTATATTGCATGCATATTTTTGAATGTTATATCCTCTTACTGGATTGATCTTTTTATTATTATATAATGACCTTTATCTTATTACAGTCTTTGGCTTAAAGTCTATTTTTTTTCTGAAATAAGTAGGGGTACCACTGTTTTCTTTCAGTTTCCATTTGCACGGACTAATTTTTCCATCCCTTCACTTTCAGTCTGTGTGTGCCCTTAAAACTGAAGTGAGCCTTGTGTAGGCAGCATATAGTTATGTCATATTCTTTTTATTCATTCAGACACTCTGTGTATTTTTACTTGAGAGTTTAGAACATTTACATTTGGAGTTATTATTTATAGCTATAGGTGATATTGTTTCCTGGCTACTTTGCAATTCCTTTGTTCCTTTCTTCTTTACCTCTTCCTGTGTGAATGATATTTTTCTGTTGTGGTATAGTTGGATTCCTGTCTCTTTCTCTTTTGTGTGTCTGCTATAGGTTTTTGCTTTGTGGCTATAACAAGGCTTACATTTAACATCTTATACTTGTAAGAGTATATTTTAAGCTGATAACAAGTTAACTTTGAATGCATGCTGTAGCTTTCATTTTATTCTCCTCCACCTACATTTTATATTGTTGATGTCAAAATTTACATTTCTACCTTGTGTATCTATTAAGAATTTATTGTAGTCATAGTTATTTTAAATACTTTTGTCTTTTAACCTTCAAACTAAATGTATATGTAATTTACCTACCACCATCACCACCAGGGTATTCTAGAATTAACTAACATATTTATATTATCAGTAAGATTTATACTTTCATTTTTTCCTGTTACTAATTAACATCCTTTCATTTTAGCTTGAAGAAGTCCCTTTAACATCTCTTGTAAGGCCTGTGTAGGGATGTAGACTTCCAGCCATCCCTTATGTGGAATTCTTAAAAGTTAGAGTGCTACGTGTTGAGTACAAACCTTTTGCTTCTCATGGAGAATCAGAATTGTCCGTTCTTTCCCAATCTATGTTGCTGTTGCAGGGGTGGGAACATACGGTGAGAGTGCGTTTCAGCCTTTCCTTCCCATTTCAGTGTGGGTATTTTCTCATTCACCTGATGTGTAGAAGTCACTCAGCTAGTTTCTAGATTTTATTTCAGAGAGAACTATTCCATGTATAGCTGTAGAGTCAATGCATCCATGGGAGGAGGTGAGTTCAGAAGCCTCCTATGATACCATTTTGGAAGAGAACTCCTCTCTAGATCAAGATTCAGCCATACTTACTGAGGAAAAAAAAGAATTCTTTTTAGTGACTTTTGCCAAAAATTTAAAGCACTAATACCAATCCTTCTCAAACTCTTCCAAAAATAGAAGAGGTAATACTTCCAAACTCATTTTACAAGTTCAGAATTACATTGATATCAAAACCAGACAAGAAGACAAGAAGAAAATAAAATTATAGGCCATTATTCCTGATGAACATAGATGCAAAAATCCTCAAGAAAGTATTAGCAAGCCAAATTCAAAAATACATTCAAAGGATCATGCATCATAGTCAAGTAGGATTCATTCTGGAGATGCAAGGATGGTTCAATATCTGCATATCAATCAATGTGATACATAACATGAACACAACAAGGGTGAAGATAAAATGATCATCTCAACAGATGTAAAAAAAAAAGCATTTGACAAAATTCAACATTGATTCATGATAAAAATTCTCAGCAAACTGGATATAGTACCTCAACATACTAAAGTCCATATATGACAAGCCCACAGCTAATATACCCAGGGGTGAAAAACTGAAAGCTTTTCCTTTATGAAAACAAAGATGCCCGCTCTCACCACTTTTATTAAACATTGTATTGGAATTCCTAGCCAGAGCAATTAGACAAGAAAAATAAATAAAAGTCATCCAAATTGGGAAAAAAAGAAGTAAAACTGTTATTATTTGTAGATGGCATGATTTTGTATGTAGAAAACCTAAAGACTCCACCAAAAATCTGTTGAAACTAATAAATTTAGTAAAGTTGCAGGACACAAAATCAATAAACAAAAATCAGCTGTGTTTGTATATACTATCAGACTATCAGAAGAGCAATTAAGAAAACAATCCCATTTAAAATTGCATCAAAAGAATAAAGTGCCTAGGAATAAATTTAAGCAAGGAGGTGAAAGACTCATACACTGAAAAATTATAAGATATTGATGATATAAATGGAAGAAAACAGATAAATGGAAAAATAGTCTGTGTTTATAGATTGGAAGAATAAATATCGTTGAAGTGTCCACACTACCCAAAGCCATCTACAGATTCAATGCAATCCCTAATAAAATTCCAGTGACATTTTCCACAGAAAGAGAAAAATAATTCTTAAATGTGTATGGCGCCAACAAAAGACTTTGAAGAGCCATAGCAATCTTGAGAAAGAATAACAAGGCTGGAGGCATTACATTTCCTGATTCCAAACCATATTACAATGTGTTAGTAATCAAAACAGTACGATATTGCCCTAAAAACAGACACGGAGATGAATGGAACAGAATAGAGAGCCCAGAAATAAACCTACACATATCTGCTCAATTAATTTATGACTACGGAACCAAGACATAAATGTAATTTAATAGATGTTAATAAAAAAATAAAACTGAAAAAAATCTTAAATATCTGGAAGTTTAAGACACATCCTTATAAGTAACTCACAGGTCAAAGAAGAGATAATACTGAAAACCCAAGCAGGTAAAACTAAATGATACTGAAAACTCTGAACATCAAAACTTAGATGATACAGCTAAAGCAGTATTTATACGTAATTCTCTAGCAATCTTCTCACTTGATAAAATACATCTACTTGCATCCTATAGTGAAAAAATTAAAGTGAAATATTAACATGGTATTTACTAAAGACTTAATACCTTTAAAATGTCCACACTACCTAAAGCAATCTACAGATTCAATGCAGTACCTATCAAAATCTCAGTGTTAATATCTCATTCTTTTTTTAAGGCTGAGTAATATTCCCTTATATATCTATACCACATCTTCTTTATCCATTCATTTATGGATGGATGCTTGGGTTGCTTCCGTATCTTTGCTATTATAAGTAAGGCTGCAGTAAACATAGGGTATACATCTTTCCAAATTAGTGTTTTCATTTGGGGGTGGACTAAATACAGTAGTAAAATTACCGGATCATATGGTAATTTCTTTTTTTTAAATTTTTTGAGGAACCTCCATACTGTTTTCCAGAGTGGCTGCACCAGTTTGCATTCCCACCAGCAGTGCAAGAAGGTTCCCCATTCTCCACATCCTCGCCAACACTGGTTGTTTCTTGTGTTGTTGATTATAGCCATTTCGACAGGTGTGAGGTGATAGCTCATTGCAGATTTGATTTGAATTTCCCTGGTGACGAGTGACGTTGAAAATATTTTCATGTGCCTGTTGGCCATTTGTATGTCTTCTTTGAGGAAATGTCAGTTCATGTCTTCTGCCCATATTTAATTAGATTATTTCTTTCCTCCTTTTTTATTTTTGATGTTGAGTGTATAAGTTCTTTATATATTTTGGATATTAACCCCTTGTTGGTTATATCATTTACAGAGATCTTCTCTGATTCATTGGGTTGTCTTTTTGCTTTGTTGATGGTTTCCTTTGCTGTGCAAAAGCTTTTTATTTTTGCGTAGTCCTAATAGTTTAATTTTGCTTTTGTTTTCCTTGCCAATGGAAACACATCTAGAGAGAGAGATTAAATATGATATAAACAAATGGAGAGACGGATTGGGAGAACCAATATTGTTAAAATGTCCATAATACCCCAGGCAATCTAGAGATTTAATGCAATCCCTATCCAAATGCCAACAGTATTTTTCATATAACTAAGACAAATAAACCTGTAACTTGTATAGAGGCACAAAAGACCCAGAACAGTCAAAGCAATCTTGAAAAAGAAAAACAAAACTGGAGGTATCACAATCCCAGATTTCAAAATATATTATGAAACTGTTCCTTTGTTTTGTTTCTTAAATTCTGCATATGAGTGAATCATACGGTATTCGTCTTTCTCTGTCTGACTTATTTCACTTAGCATCGTACTTTTTAGGTACACCCATGGTTGTTGCATTGGTGCAGACACTGTGTAAAACAATACAGAGGTTCTTCAAAAAATTAAAACTAGAATTGTCATATGATCCACTAATTCCAGTACTGGGTATTTACCCCACAAAAACTAAAACACTAATTCAAAAAGATGTATGCACCTCCATGTTTATTGAAGCATTATTTACAATAGCCCAGATATGGGAGCAATCTAGGGGTCTCTTGGTTAGGCACCTGGCTCTTGATTTCATCTCAGGTCATGATCTCATGGTTCATGGGATCAAGCCCCATGCTGGGCTCTGCATTGGCAGCACAGAGCCTGCATGGGATTCTCGCTCTCCTTCTCTCTCTGCCCCTCCCCTGCTCAAACTCTCTCTCTCAAAATAAATAAACAAACTTAAAAAAAGATACGGAAACAACCTAAGTGTTCACCCATAGATGAATGGATAAAACAGATGTGTTACATGTATACGATGGAATACTAGTCAGCCATAAAAAAGATAGAAAAAGAAAAGACGGCCACTTAAGTATAGAGAACAAACTTATGGTTACCAGAGGGGAGGCAGGTGGGGGATGGGAGAAATAGGTGAAGGGGATTGTGGTGAACACTGAGTCACATATGGAATTGTTGAGTCATTGTATCTTTCACATGAAACTAACATATCTCAATGGCATGGTTTACAAAAATAGAAAAAGCAATTTTAAAATCCATATGGAACTACAAGGGACCGTGAATAGCCAACTCAACCTTAAAAAGAAAAGAAAGCTAGAAGTATCATAGTTTTTTGTTTCAAAATATATCATAAAGGTACGATAATCAAAACAGTATGATGCTGGTGTACAGACAGATGTAGAGATCAATGAACAGACTAGAGAGCCCAGATATAAATTCATGCATACATGTTCAATCGATCTTTGACATTTTGTACAAGAATACACAACAAGAACATTCTCTCCAACAACTGGTGCTGGGAAAATTAGATATATACATGCAAAAGGATGAAATTAGGCCCTTATTTTATTTTTTAAAACATTTTTTTTTACATTTATTCATTTTTGAGAGACAGAGAGAGACAGAGCACAAGCACGGTAGGGGTAGAGAGAGAGGGAGACACAGAATCCGAAGCAGGCTCCAGGCTCTGAGCTGTCAGCACAGAGCCCGACGCGGGGCTCCAACTCCTGAACTGTGAGATCATGGCCTGAGCCGAAGTCGGACGCTCGACCGAGGGAGCCACCCAGACGCCCCTAGCCCTTATTTTATACCATACAGCAATATAAACTCAAAATGGACAAAAGTCTTAAACACAAGACCCTGATCTTTAAAACTCCTAAAAGAAAACACAAGGAAAAACTTCACAGTGTTGGTCTTGGCACACCCGACAGAACAAACAAAAATAAACAAGAGGGACTCTATCAAACTAAAAAGCATCTTCCCAGCAAAGGAAACAGTCAATAGCATGAAACGGCAACCTACGGGACAGAGAACATATCTGCAAACTGCATGTCTGATAAGGGGCTCATCTCCACATGGAAGCAATTCCTACAACTCAAAATTAAAAAAAAAATGCTAACGATCCAATTAAAAAATGGGTTAAGCACTCGAATAGACATTTCTCTGAAGACATACAAATGGCCAATAGGTATACGGGAAAAAAATGCTCAGGTTACTCATCATCAGGGAAATAAGAATCAAAAGCACAAGGAAATGTCCTATCCCACCTCTCAGGATTGCTGTTATGTGTTTTTAAGAAGACAACAGACACTGGCGAGGATGTGGAAGAACTTGCCATGGCTGTTGGGAAGGCAAAATAGTGCAGCTGCTACAGAAAAAGCATAGAAGTCTTTAAAAAATGAAAAATAGAACAGCCACGGGATCCAGGAATCCCACTGCTGGGTATGTACTCAAAAGAACCGAAGTCGGTCTGCTTCTCCCAGGCTCGGTGCAGCACTGCTCACAACAGCCAAGACGTGTAAACAGCGCGATTGCCCGTGAACGTGTGAGCAGATCAAGAGACTGTGGTCTAATTGCTGGGTTGTAGGGTAGTTCCATTTTTGATCTTCTGAGGACTCTCCATACTGTTTTCCAGAGCGGCTGCCCCAGCAATCGCCCTAGTAGGTATTTATCCAAAGGTTATGAAAATGCTGACTCGAAGGGGCACATGCACCCCGATGTCAACAGCAGCGCTATCAACAAAAGCCAAATTACGGAAAGAGCCCAAATGTCCATTGACTGACAAACGGATAAAGAAGCTGTGGTCCATATACATACAGTGGAATATTACTTGGCTATCGAAAGAAGGAAATCTTACCATTTGCAACAACGTGAATGGAACCGGAGGGTATGATGCTAAGTGAAATAAGTCATAGAAAGACAAATATTGTAAGATTTCACTCATATGTGGAATTTAAGAAACAAAACAGATGAACATAGGGGAAGGGAAGGAAAAATAAGATAAAAACAGAGAGGGAGGCAAACCCTAAGGGGCTCTTAAATGCAGAGAACAAACTGAGGGTTGCTGGAGGGGAGGGGCTGGACAGAGATGGGCATTGAGGAGGGCACTTGTTGGGATGAGCACTGGGTGTTGTAGGTAAGTGATGAACCACTGGGCTCTACTCCCGAAACCATTACCACACTGTATGCTAACTAACTTGAATTTAAATAAATTAATTTTTAAAAAGAAACTGTGGTTTATGCATACAGTGTAATACTTGCTACTCAGCCTTTCAAAAGAAGGACATTTTGCAACATGGGTAAACGTGAGGACATTATGCTAAGCAAAATAAGCCAGTCACTGGAAGACAAAAATTGTATGATTCCACGTGTATGAGTTATCTGAAATAGTCAAGTCCGTAGAATCAGAGTGGAGTGGTGGTTGCCAGGGGTGAAGCGGTGGGGTTATTACCAGGCATAAGTTTCGGTCAAACGAGAGGAATATGCTGTAGAGATGTGCTGTGCAACATTGTACCCACAATCAACAATAATATTGTGTCCTTAAACGTTTAGTAGGCAGTAGATCTTACGTTGTGTTCTTTCCAGAATAAAATTTTTAAAAATGTAAAATCCTAAACAACCATTCACATAGTTAAATGAGTGAGTTCTGGTCCCTCATACAATTGAGACGCTGAAGGAGAAAGCCACCGGCTCAGGAAGGCAACAGTTACACAGTATTCAGCAAAAAAAAAAAAAAAAAAAAAAGTGCAGGCCCTGTGTGGGGTGTGATCATATTTTTGTAAAAGAAAAAAACAAATAGAATTCACGGGCACCCCCAAGCCTCCTCCCCCGGCAGGTTTGAAAGTGGAAACTACGAGCCTCCAACAGAGGTTGGGACAGTGATTGGGGTAAACAGAGCAACATCCTCGATGTGGTCTCCACTTTCTAATCTCCTGAACTTTTCATACACATTTTGGTTTTATAATTTTGAAAAGAAAAGCAGTATTTCTCAAATATTATGCCCCACCAGCTCCTCCTCCAGGAACAGAAGTATATTCAGGGTGGTCTTCTCCCACTCGTGGGGGGTGATCTGCACAGGGTCAGCCTCTGCTGGAGTGGGGGGGACCAACAGTAGGCACAGACCGACCCAGAAGAGAACTGTTTTCCTGATAGATGGGTTCAGCTCACAGCGGAACGGTGCACCTGCGGTGGGGGGGGGCGGGGCTGACAGAACAGCTTAGGGCCCAGGAGTTCACACCTGTGGCCCCTGAGAGGACAGGCCACTGAGGGCCACAGGGTCTGTGCTGCTCTTCCGCTCACCCGTCTGGGGTCCCAAGGGACTTGTGGGCTTTGGTTCCTGGCTCTGCGGGTGAGGGGGGATCGGACAAAGGGTGGTGAGAGGGGATCTGGGAGAACCGGGGGTCCCAGTGCACTGCAGAGGCCAGAAGACAAACAGACACCTAATGGGCCATTCAAGGCTCCACGTCCCAGCCGTGCAGGTGGAGAGATCTTCCCAATCAGAGGGACGTCAAGGTGCAGGTGCCTTGATATCTTGATATGCTACCTGGTTGATGCAACAAGATGAGGAAGCTGAGGTGAGCGGAGACCATTCCCTCCCCTGCTTCCTGTAGCAAGACCCAGGAGCTTCCTGTAGCCCGAACATGGGGCACCCGGCCAGACTCTCACTGGGACCCCAGGTGCCCTCCCCTGCCCCGTCCCCACTCTCTCTTCATTGCACAGGAAGCCGGAGCTGAGTGAGGGAGGGTGAGAGTCCTCAGTCCGCATTATCATCCGTACAGACATGGGTCAGGAGCTCGGGAGACCCTGGGAGAGAAGGTACCAGCCGTGTGATCTTGAATGAGTCATGGCCCTCAGCTGGAAAAGGTAGGGTCAACACAGCCACCCCTCACGGCTGCCGGGGGTGAGAGGACACTGTGTGTGTAAGGGAGGCATGAGGGCTGTGGTATACAGTAAGCACTCAGGGCCCGCTCTCAGCAGTGAAGTGTTGACCACACTCCTGCTCTGGCCAGCCCTGTCCCAGGCTTCAGGGTCATTTCAACCCCCTTTAGGGACAGGTTTTTATTATAATGAGAGGATCGCAGCATCAGCCTCCTTCATCGCCTTAAATGCGTTTCTCAGGCTCAGATCGGTACCACCGGACTACTGGGCACATGCTTCTAAGGGACATGCGCACCGTGTGGGGGACGGAAATGAATTAGACCAAGTCGGGCCCTGGGGGTCTCAGGGCTCTGCGGGAATGCAGACGGGGAAGCAAACACCTGCAGTTTGATGTGACAAGGGCAGTGAGAGGGGCGTGACCAGGTGGCTGATGGCACAGAGGAGGAAAGAGTCACACCAGAGAGGTGATGGAGAACTCAGGGGGAGATGTGCAAGCCGGTCACACCCACAGGGTGGACAGGGGTAGACATTCTGGGCAAAAGAAGAGAACTGGAGAATCGGCCGGGCATGATCTCTGGGTTGGAGCCGAGGTCTCCCGGCAGCCTGGGAGCAAGACCTTTCTGGGGGTCCCTTCCAGGTGACAGGGGTCCTTCAGGTGACGGGGACGCTGTCACCTCATTTGCATTAGGGAGCAATAGAATCTGAATGGAGGACTGGACGAGTCCACACAGGGAGCTCCGTGTGGGGAACAAAGCAGGGAATGGACAGGCTGGAGCTCATGGCCAAACCACAGCAGCCAGTCAGGTGAGAGAAGGGCCTGGAGTCGACAGGAGGGGCGGAGGCAGAAACGGTGGATGGGGATTGGCAGGGCACAGCACAGCACGGAGGTTGCAGGGGAGGGTGTGGGCAGGGTCTGGGGTGGCTGGTGGTGGTGACATCCTTAGCCTGGACGTGAGCGTGTGAACAAGCAGTTTTGAACAGGATGACCTAGGTTGTGACCATTTGGAAATATGGGTTGAGAGAGAGACAGAGAGAAGTGTGAGTCAGACACGTAATTATCAGCTGTTCTCAAAGTGCGGTCCCCGGGCCAGCATCATCATGCTGTGCTGCTTCTAGTGTGGTCGTGTTTCCTCTTGGATGGCACGTCACCAGACAGAGACACCGCAATTCACTCCTGTCGCTTCCCATTCATAGCTGTCGTGATCAGTGCTGCAGAGAAGTCTTATACTGGTCTCTGTGCACGTGTGTGTGCATTTCTGTTGGGTAAATACCTTCGACGGGGAACGTGAAATCATAGGTCAGGCCAGGTAGCTTCAACGTCAGTAGAAAGTCCAAACTTCTTGTCTTCATTTGCAATCCCTTCTGGTTTGCTCTGGACCTCGACACCACTGGTTATGGCCCGTCTGCTTAATTTAGAAAGGTAGAAGTGTCTTTCCTTTCACAAGTAAAGCCACCTGATCCTGGAATCTTTTTCATGGCAAGATTACATTTATGGATAACTATGAGCTTTCAGATCCTCTACTTCTTGGGTGGTCAGTTTTGGTGGGTGATATTCTTCCAGTAGTTTTCCAATTTCGTCAACATTTCAAGTGTATTCGCACAAAATTATTCATGACATCCTCTCAGGATCCACTCTGTGTTTTTAGGATTGTGGTGAGACCTTCCTTTCATTCCCAGCATCAGTATTTCTGCCTTCTCTCCTCATCCTTCCAGAGTCTTGTGATGCTGTCCGTCTTTTCAAATAATTACCTTCGGTATAATGTCTCTCTCCTGTTTGCTGGCTTTCTACTTAATACATTTTGTTCTTTACCTTCTTCCCTGCTATTTTCTTGGGACTTCACCCAATAATCTTTTTATTATAACATTTTCAGATGAATACTGAGCTCTTGATTTCCTGCTTTTCTTCTTTTCTAACATATGTATTTAAGCCTATAAATTTCCCTTTAAACACTGACTTGGATGCATCCTAGCTACTATTTTTGTTACTTGTCTTATGCAATTTTCAAATTTCAAAATTATTGTTTAGACCCGTGGCTTATTTAGAAGTTATGTTTTAAGTTAAAAAAACACATGAAGGTTTTAAAATGCTCTATTCATGATTTATGTTAGGTTTACTTTAAATTGCACACAGATATACTTTGTATACCTTCAGTCCTTTGGAATTTGTTGAAAGCTGCTCGGTGTCCAGAAGGTAGTCCACGTGTGAATCTCCTCTTTGTAAACCTGAAAATAGTGTGCAGGGTACATCCTTTGATGGCTGGATACGGAAGACGAGCCCATTTTTGCTTTGTATATATTGAGGCTCTTCTGTTAGATAGTTGCACGTTAGACATTGTTGCTCGTCTTCTTAGTGAACCAAATGTTTTGTCATCACTAGAAAGTGTCCTCTTCTCAATTACTGCTTCCTGTCTTGAAGTCTACTTTAGGATTAGTATAGCAACTCTAGTTTTCGATGTTTTTTTGCTGAAATGTTAGTTTGCTGTGTATCTTTCCATCAGTTATTTAAAAAAAATTTTTATACATTTATTTATTTTTGAGACAGAGAGAGACAGAGCATGAGCAGGGAGAGGCAGAGAGAGAGGGAGACACAGAATCCAAAGCAGGCTCCAGGCTCCGAGCTGTCAGCGCAGAGCCCGACGCGGGGCTCGAACCCACAAACCGTGAGATCATGACCTGAGCCGAAGTCGGACGCTCAACTGACTGAGCCACCCAGGCACCCCTCTATCACTTATTTTAAACACTTTTTTATGTTTGCTTTTTATGTCTCTTATCAACATATTGTTAAGTTTTGTTTCTTCAGCCTAATAGTACATACCTCTTAATTGGAAACTTTATTCCATTTACATTATACAATATACTTTAGTTCTTTACATAATACTGACATATTTAGGTTTTATGCACACCATGATCTTTAGTGCTTTTACTCTCTTGTCTATTTTTCTCACTTTTCTTTCATTTCCTCACATTTGTTGAAAAAAAGTATTATTCTACTTTTTCTTTATATTAGCTTGGAAGTTTTTTATTTGTTTACTCTTTTTTTTTTAGTGGTTGCAAGCAAACTACAACTTGCATTTTTTGTTTTGTTTTTAATATTTATATTATAGTAATTCTTTTTTTCAAATTTTTATTTAAATTCTAGTTAGTTAATATATAGTGTAATATTGATTTCAGGAGTAGAATTTAGTGACTCATCACTTACATATAACACCCTGTGCTCATCATAACGTGCCCTCCTTAGAACCCATCACCCATCTAGGCCGTCACCCATCCACCTCCCTCCATCAACTCTCAGTTTGTCTAGAGTTAGGAGTCTCTTATGGTTTGTTTCCCTCTCTCTTTCTTTCCCCTCCCCTTATGTTCATCCGTTTTTTTCTTAAATTCCACATATGAGTAAATCCCATGGTATTTGTCTTTCTCTGACTAACTTATTTCGCTTAGCATAATACTCTCTAGCTCCATCCACGTTGTTGCAAATGGCAAGATTTCATTCTTTTTGATGGCTGGGTAATATATATATATATATATATATATATATATATATATGTGTGTGTGTGTGTGTGTGTGTGTGTATGTGTACATATATATATATATGTATATGTATATATATACCATCTTTTTATCCATTCATCAGCCGATGGACATTTGAGTTCTTTCTATAGTTTGGCTATCGTTGATGCTAAAACAGTTGCTAAACGGTTGCTAAAACATTGGGGTGCATGTACCCCTTAGAATCTGTATTTTTGTATCCTCTGGGTAAATACCTACTAGTCAATTGCTGAATCGTAGGGTAGTTCTATTTTTAACTTTAAAAAAATATATATTTTTAATGTCGATATATATTTTGAGAGGGAGAGTAAATAGCGGAAACTCTTAACTCTACTTATTCGCTCCTGAATTACATACCTTTGTTGTGGTGTATTTTACTCTCCCTGCATTTTTAACCTCTCATGCATCTTATAAAATCGGTATTTATTTAGATATATCCTTTTTGGGGCCCTTTTCTTAACTTTCATTCTTTCTGTCATGACTGACCTTCCAACCAGTGGTCAGTTTCCTGCTCCTGAAGGTCACTCTCGGGTATTCCCTCTAGTGTGTGTCTACTGATAACAGATTCTCTCTGTTTAGTTTTATTTAATTTATTTTAGACATATGCTTCTTACTTTTTGTTATGGATGTTCTCAAACACACACACATAAAACTAGAGTAGTAATGACCTACCTATTCTCACCAACCAACTTCAAAATTATCAACTTAGAGTCAATCATATTTAATCCCTATAAATAATGTGGACTTTAAAGAAAGACAACCTCAATGTTACCATTATTCATAAAACAATTAATAATTACTTCTTAATATTATAAAAATTTTCATGTAGTATTTTGATTTTCCTGATTGCTAATTTTTCTTTTACAGTTTGTTTTGAAACAGTGTTCAGAAGGCCCACTGTGTTTTGCTGATGCCTCTTAAGTCTCTAATTCCCTGGTTGCCAGTCCCTCTATATTTATTTTATTTTATTTGTTTTTAAATGTTTATTTATTTATTTTGAGAGAGAGGGTGCAGGGGAGAGGCAGAGAGTGAGAACCCCAAGCAGATTCCATGCTGTCAGTGCAGAGCCCTACTCGGGGCTTGATCCCACGAACCTCGAGATCATGACTTGAGCCGAAATCAAGATTCAGATGCTTTACTGACTGAGCTACCCAGGCACCCCCCTCTATTTTTATTTTAAAGTATGACTTCAATTTATTTACTGAAGAAAACAGGTAGTTATCCTGCAGAGATGCTCAGATGGATTTTGCCGATCGCATCCTGGTAGTGGCCATTAGTAACCACTACCTAGATTCGTTATTTTGTTAGGGGTTTATAAGATGATGATATGCAAATTCTGTAATTCATTCTTTATTTATTAGTTGCAGTACTTCAATAAAGGGAAAGTCTCTCTAAACAAAAAAAATTATTTTGTCACTGTGAGGAGCAGTTTGGAACCTCTCAGCATCGCCCTCCAAAGGTAGCCAATGAAGATATTCCTTCGGGATCATCATCTCGTGGGTTTTTAACATATCTGATGTGTTTCAAGTACATTCTCTCAGTTTGAAATGCTGGTGAATGTTCTTTTCTTATTTCTCCTTTGTTATTTTTTATTCTTCATATTTTAAATTGAGGAACAATTCTCACGTGACATAAGAGTCACAATTTTACCAGTTTAAAGCATACAAACCAGTGTGGTGTTTTTGTTTTTGTTTTTTTATTGTATCCACAGTGTTGTTCAATCATAACCACTCTCTGGTTCCAGAATAGTTTCATCACACAAAGAAACCCCGAATCTGTCATCAGTTGCTCCCCATTCCGTCTCCCCCAGCCCCTGGCCCCTACAAATGTACGTATGTCTCTGTGCATTTGCCTATTCTGCACATTTTATAGAAATGGAATTCTAGAACCTGCAGCCTTTTGTGCCAAGCTTCATTTACTCAGCATGATGCTCTCAAGGCTCATCCGTGTTGTACCTTGTATTAGAACTTTATTTCTTTTATGGCTGAATATTGTTCCACTATACAAGTATTTCACACTTTATTCATCATTTGATGGACATCTGGCCTGCATTCGCTTTTCAGCCATTATGAACATTGCTGTTACGAACACTTGCGTACCAGCTTTCACGTCAACACATATTTTCAATTCTCTTGGGGACACACCTACATGTGAGTTATGGTGGGTCATATGGTAGGTAGCTCTACGTCTGACTTTCTGAGGAACGGCAAAGGCTGCACCACTCTTAACATTGGTACTGGCAGTGTATGAGGGTTCTAATCTTCCCAAATTCTCACCAACCCTTGTTATTCTCTATTTTTTTTTTTAAATTATAGCCATTCTAATGAGCAAAGTGGTATCTCACTGTGGTTTCAATCTGCATTTCCCTAACGATTCATGACGTTGAACACCTTCTCCTGTACTTACTGGCCATTTGTATATTTTCTTTGGAGAAACGTCTATGCAAGCCCTTTGCCCATTTGAAAATTTGACTGTCTTTTTGTTGCTGACTTGGAAGAGTTCTGTGCATTTCCTGGATACTAGATCCTTATTAGATACATACTTCGTTGATATTTTCTCCCATCATATCCGTTTTATTTTCAGCTTCTTGATGGTGTCCTTTAGTGCACAAAAGATTTAAATTTTGATGAGGTTCAGTTTGTTTATTTTGTTGCTGTTGCTTGTGCTTTTGATGTCATATTTAAGAAACTGTTGACTAACCCCAAGTCACAGTAAGTTACACAGATGTCTCTGTTCTAATAGTTTTATAGTTTTAGCACTTGCATTTATGTCTTTGTCCATTTTGAGTTAATTTTGGTATATGGTGTGAGGTGAAGCTCTTCATTATTTTGCATGTGGATTTTTAGTTTTCTGATCACCACTTGTTAAAAAGACTATTTTTTCTCCGTTAAATGGTGCTTTTGGTCCCCTTGTTGAAAACTGCAGATATAGGAGTTTATTTCTGGATTCTCAATTCAATTCCATTGGTCTATGTCTATCCTTAAGTAAGTACAACACTCTTCTGCTTTGTAGTCAGGACGTATTAGTCTACCTACTTTGTTCTTTTTTTTTTTAATATAAAATTTATTGTCAAATTGGTTTCCATACAACACCCAGCGCTCCTCCCAACAGGTGCCCTCCTCAGTGTCCATCACCCATCCTTCTCTGTCCTCCCCTCCCACACCCCATCAACCCTCAATTTATTCTCAGTTTTTAAGAGTCTCTTATGGTTTGCCTCCTTCCCTCTCTGTAACTTTTCCCCCCTTCTCCTCCCCCCTGGTCTTCTGTTGAGTTTCTCAGGATCCACATTAGAGTGAAAACATATGGTACCTGTCTTTCTCTCTCTGACTTATTTCACTTAGCATAATACTCTCCAGTTCCATCCACGTTGCTACAAAAGGCCAGATTTCATTCTTTCTCATTGCCAAGTAGTATTCCATTGTGTCTATAAACCAGTCAGAGTGGCTAAAATGAACAAATCAGGAGACTATAAATGCTGGAGAGGATGTGGAGAAATGGGAACCCTCTTGCACTGTTGGTGGGAATGCAAACTGGTGCAGCCACTCTAGAAAACAGTCTGGAGGTTCCTCAAAAAATTAAAACTAGATCTACCCTAGGACCCAGCAATACCACTGCTAGGAATTTACCCAAGGGATACAGGAATGCTGATGCACAGGGGCACATTTACCCCAATGTTTATAGCAGCGCTTTAATAATAGCCAAATTATGGAAAGAGCCTAAATGTCCATCAACTGATGAATGGATACTTTGTTCTTTTAAAATATTGTTTTGGCTATTTAGGGTCAATTTCTGCCCCAAAAAACCCCTAAGGCAATTGGAATTTTGATAAAGTGGCACTGAATCTGTACATAAAATTGGGGGTTACTGCATCTTGAAGTTATTAAGTCTTCTTGTCCATGAACATGGAATATCTTGACATTTATGTAGGTCTTCTTTCATTTCTTTCAGTAGTGTTTTGTCATTTTTCTGCATCTATTGAGATGATCATGTGGGGTTTTTTTTTCTTTCATTCCATTTGTATGGTTTATTATATTAATTGGTTTTTGTTTGTTGATCCACTCTTACATTCCAGGGTTGATTTGGTTTTGCTGTATAATCCCTTTAATGTTCTGCTGGATTTCACTTGCTAGTAAGTATTTTGTTAAGGATTTTTGTATCTATATTCATAAGAGATATTGGCTTATAGCTTCATTTTTTTGGTAACATCTTTGTCTCCATTTAGTTTTAGAACAACAGGCCTTATAGAATGAATTGGGAAGTGTTTTCCCCTTTTCTATTTTTTAGAGTTTGAGAAGTACTGGTGTTAATTCTTTAAGTATTTGGTAGAATTCACCAGTGAAAATATCTGGTCCTGAGCTTTTCTTTGTTGGAAAAGTTTTTTCACCATTGACTTCATCTGTTTGTTATACGTCTGTTCAGATTTTCTATTTCTCTTTAATTCGGTTTTATTAGTTTGTGTGTTTCCAGGAATTTGTTCATCTAAGTTATCTAAATGTGTTGCCATATGATTGTTCTGATATACTTTTATAGTACTTTTTATTTCTGTGAAGTCAGAGGCAATACCCCTGTTTTCATTCCTGATTTTAGAAATTTAAGTCTTCTCTTTTTTTTTTTTTTGTCAATCTAGCTAAAGGTTTGTCAAGTTTAACTTTTCAAAGGACTAACTTTTAGTGTCATTGATTTTCTGTATTATTTCACTCTTCTCAATTCATTTATCTCTTCTCTAATCTTTATTAGTTAATTCATTCTATATGCTTTCAGCTAATTTGGTCTTCTTTTTCTACTTTCTTGTCTAATATGGAAACTTATGTTATTGATTTGAGGTCCTTTTTTTAAAGTTTATTTACTTTGAGAGAGAGAGAGTGCGTGAGCAGGGGAGGGGGCAGAGAGAGAGGGAGGGAGAGAATCCCAAGCAGGCTCTGCACTGTTAGCACAGAGCCCTATGGGGAGCTTGATCTCATGAACCATGAGATCATGACCTAAGCCGAAATCAAGAGTTAGATGCTCAATTGGTTGAGCCATCCATATACCCCGATTTGAGGTCTTTTTTTTTTTTAATTTTTTTTAATGTTTATTTATTTTTGAGACAGAGAGAGACAGAGCCTGAGCGGGAGAGGGTCAGAGAGAGAGGGAGACACAGAATCTGAAGCAGGCTCCAGGCTCTGAACTGTCAGCACAGAGCCCGACGCAGGGCTCGAACCCACAGACCACAAGATCGTGACCTGAGCCGAAGTCGGACACTCAACTGACTGAGCCACCCAGGCGCCCCTTGAGGTCTTTTTTTTTAATGTTGGTGTTTATAGCTATAAATTTCTGAGTCCTTCTTTCATTAAATTCTGTAAGTTTTGGTATTTTGTGTTTCCATTTTTATTAATATCAAAATACTTTATAATTTCCCTTGTGATTCCTTATTTTATCCCATGGTGATTAATAAATGTGTTGTTTAATTTCCACGTATTTGTAAATTTTCTCAATTGCTTGATTTGTGATTTAATTCCATTTTGTTTAGATAACATACTTAGTATAATTTCAGCCTTTTAAAATTTATTGAGCCTTTCTTTGTGTACTAATATATGGGTAATATGGATAACTATCCTGATAATGTTCCATGTGCACTGGCGAAGAATGTTTTCTGCTGTTGTTGGATAAAGTGTGTTCTACATATGCCTGTTAGCTCTATTTACTTTATAATGTTGTTCAAATCTATTATTTCCTTGGTGATATTTAGTTTTGTTGTTCTATTTGTTATTGAAAGTGGAGTATTTGTCTTTTTTAAAAATTTTTAAACATTTATTTATTGTTGAAAGACAGAGAGAGACAGAGCATGAACAGAGAGAGGGAGACACAGAATCCAAAGCAGGCTCCAGGCTCCAAGCTGTCAGCACAGAGCCTGACACGGGGCTTGAACCCACCAACCATGAGATCATGACCTGAGCCGAAGTCAGATGCTTAACTGACTGAGCCACCCAGGCGCCCCTAAGTCTTAAACTATTATTGCTAAATTCACTTTGAGTCTTGAAGGATATTTTTGGGTACATGTATAATTCTAGTTAGTAATTATTTTCTTTGAGCAAAGCAAAATATAATTTCTTTTACTTTGGTTTACATTATTTTTAATCTGGTAAGAAGCCAATTGTCAGTCTTCTAAAGTTGATACTTTGAAGCAACTATCTCTTCTTTCTCATGATACTTTTAAGATTTTTCTTTTTATTCTGGTTCTAAATATTTTTATTATGCTGTGTCTAAGTGTGGTGTTCTTCGTATAAATCCTGGTTTGAGTCTGGAGGGTTAATGAATCTGTAAGATATCTTTCACTGGTTTGAGAACATACTTGGCCATTATCTCTTCCAAGTTCTGATATATCTTTTACTGGTTTGAGAACATACTTGGCCGTTATCTCTTCCAAGTTCTGATTCAGCCTATTTATCTCATTCCTCTTTGGTGTGTGTGTGTGGGAGGGGGTTTGAACTCATACTATGTATGTCTCTATATCTTTGGTTCTAACCTTCATTTCTAATTTTTCTATCCTTTTATATCTTAATGTTTCAATCTGAGTATTTTATACTGATCTGTATTCTAGTTCACAAATTTTGTCTTTAGCTATTTCTTTTTTAACTTTTTTTAATGTTTATTTATTTTTGAGAAAGAGAAACAGAGAGAGAGCATGAGCCTGGAAGGGGCAGAGAGAGGCTGACACAGAGTCTGAAGCAGGCTCCAGGCTCAGAGCTGTCAGCACAGAGCCCGATGCAGGGCTCTAACTCACGAACTATGAGATCATGACCTGAGCTGAAGTCGGACACTCAACCGACTGAGCCACCCAGGTGCCCCTCTCTTTAGCTATTCTTAATCTCCTGTAAAACTCATTCATTCAGTTCCTAATTTTAGCCATTGTACTTGTAACAAGTGACACATGATTCTCTTTACTACTTCTACATTTCTGCTAAAATTCTCATCTTTTATCCTTTAAACATAATAATCTTAATTATTTAAAAGCTTATGTGTGTTAACGCCAAAATCTGAAATCTTTCTGGGTTTTTCTACTGTTTCTGTTATTTTAATTCATATTGTGGGAACTCCTCAATTTTTAAATTGTGTGTCTGGCAGTATTTATGCAAAACTTTTATAGATAACACTTGAGGTCTAGCATAGCATGTCTTCTCTTGAGATATATTTGCTTTTGCAAGGTATCAGAGGCACAGCACTCAGATCTCACCATAACACAATTTCAGTGACTGAAATGGTCAGAAGTTGAGATGCATACCTACTCTCTATTTAACTCACTCCAATGGTGCATCCTGGGTGGTCCTAGTAACTAGCCACTGTCCGCATTAGTTCCGCAAGGCATAAACCCACTGCTTGGCACCTAGTCTCTCAGACTTCCTCTTCAAAACTGGCTTGTGTCTCAAGGGAAAAAAGACATTCTCAGTAATGGAATCCCTGGGTCTGTGTGTTTGTCTTGAATTTCTTTAGTAATTCGTTACTAAATCATTAAGTCTCTTCTACCTTCAATTAGATTTTGTTTTTGTTGTTGTTTATCAGTTTTTAAATGTTTGTTTTTGAGAAAGAGAGCGCTTAAGCAGGGGAAGGGCAGAGAGAGAGGGAGACAGAGAATCCCAAGCAGGCTCCAGCCTCTGAGCTGTCAGCACACGGCCTGATGGGGGTCTCAAACCCATGAACCATGAGATCATGACCTGAGCAGAAATCAAGAGTCAGACACTCAAATGACTGAGCCACCCAGGCACGCCATGTTGCCTATCTTTTCTTAACAGTCTTCAGCAAGAAGTTTAGTTTGACTTACTTAGTCTGCCAGTACAGAAGGTGTAATTCCCCTGGTGAGGCCTGAGGCTCATGCCATTGCACAGAAATGGGAACCTCCCCATGGTCTACTTTCAAGATTTTGTGCTGGAGGGATTTCAGGGTGGCCCGGAGACCCAGGCTCTGCTCTTTGCTGTTTTCCTGAACATGTACATGGTAATTGTGATGGGGAACCTCACTATTATCATGGTCACCACCTTGGATGTCCGCCTGCACTCTTCTTCCTCATGTGTCATTGCCCCCAGTGCCCCGGCCAACTTCTTCTCCCCACCCAAGGTCATCACCTTTGCTGTGCCACCCAGTTATTCTTCATCTCCTTACTGGTCACCACTGAAGGCTTCCTCCTGGGCGTCATGGCCCGTGACCATTTCATGGCTGTCTGCAGCCCCCTGTGCTACCCCATCACCATGTGCCACTCTGCCTACACTCACCTGGTGCTGGGCACCTACTGTGGAGGCTGCCTCAACTCTGTTGTGCAGACCAGCCTCACATTCCTCCTCCCATTCTGCAGCTCCAACTGCATCAACCACGTCTTTTGTGACGTGTCCCCTCTGCTCCAGCTCGCCTGTGGCAGCACAGCCATCAACGAACTTCTCTTGTTTGACATCTGTGGGCTCATCATTGTGGGTGTGACATTTGTAGTCCTCATCTCCTATGGCTACATCACAGTGACCATCCTGAGGATGCGCTCAGGAGCTGGGAGATGCAAGGTCTTCTCCACCTGTGGCTCCCACGTGACTGTAATGACTCTCTTTGTTGGGACTGTCTTTGTCATGTATGCCCAGCCAGGAGCCATTGAGTCCATGGAGCAGGGCAAGGTGGTCTCTGTCTTCTACACGTTGGTCATCCCAATGCTCAATCCTCTCATCTACAGTCTTCGAAACAAGGATGTGAAGGAGGCCTGTGGAGGCTGGGCCAGAGACACATGGTCACATGAAGGATGTGCTGGTGGGAGACAGTGTCCTACAGGTTGGATGGAGACCTCAGAGAGACACTGAAATGTGAGGACCCCTTCAAACCTCTTCCACTTCCAGAAGGAATTAGATGTGTTAAGAAATTCACTCATTTATGCATTCGATCAATGTTGCTTGAAAGTGTTTAATGGACCACATGTTTACTAAGTCTGAAATGTATAGACAAATAAGGATGTTCTTCACCCCAAACTAAATGTTCAAGGAAGGAGCATAACTTGAATCACATGAATATAGAGCAATCTCTGGGCATCAAGACAGGGGTGGCATCATGGTTCTCTGGGCAATCCATGGGATTCAACAGGAAAGAAGTCAAATGTTTGTGCATCTTGATCAAACTGGGAAGAAAAAAATGTTTGCATCACAGCACCTCCACCCTCCTGTCCTCCAGATGCAGGGCCTTGTTGTCTCTTGTTGGCCAGACACGAGCATTAACTAAAAGGGGCACCTGCCCCCATTTACCTCTCATCAGCCTGTCCTCAACACCATCACCGGAGATACCTGTTTAAAACAATCATTTAATGCAAGGCCAAGGCACTCCCTATGGTGGGTTTGGCTGGAGTGGTTCAGGTCTGACTACAGGGCGTCTCTCACAGAGGAGCCAGGTTGCTGGTCTGAGGCAAATGTACTGGTTTCATTCAGGGAAGAAGATCCCTTGAGCTCTGCTTCATGGTACCAAGCAGGGGAGACACTCTCACTAGAAAAGACGACCCAGAGCTCTAGCTAGGACATCTATCTTCCTAGTTACAGGTCGAGAGACATGAAGTACAAACAGATTGATATAATTTTTATCTATCTACGGAAAAATGCTCAAATCACATCCATTCAGGGAGTTCACCACCCAGGTCAAGAAAAGAAACCTACCCAGTTTCCACAACACCCCTCCTACTCCCTTCTAGTTAACGCCTATCCTGCCTCTAATGCACAGATTGGTTTTGCCTGCCGTGAACTTCCTACGAATAGGACCACACAGCGTTCCTTCTTTTGTGACTTTTTTTCCCTGCTAATATTCTCTTTGTGAGATTAATCCTTGTGACTGTATATAGTAGGAGTTTGTTAATTGTCACTAATGTATAAATTTAATTATATGGAGACACCATTATTTGTCCATCTTACTGCTGATGAACACTTGGGTTGTTTCCAGTTATTGGCTTTTTTAGAAAAATGCTGCTACGAAATTCTTTTACATGTTTTGTTTTGTTTTGTTTTGTTTTGTTTTGTTTGTTTTGCTGTGAGTGAACTCCTGTTGGGCATTCTTAGTGGACTTGCTCATCTTTTTGGATAACTCAAGTTTTCCAAAAATGTTACAGCAATCTTTGTTCCCAGAAATAGTGCACAAGAGTTCCTGTTGCTGCATATTATCACGAATAAGTCATGTTGTCTGTCTCACCAATTTTAACCATTCTGGTGGGCATGAAGCCACCATGATATGTGGCCAATGGGCTGACCAGATTACCATATAATTAGCAGCAATTTGGATGTCCTTTTTGGGGAAGTATATATGCTTTGCTCATTTCTTACACTGTATTGTTTTTCTTTTTCATATTGACAGTAGAATTTTTTTTCTATATTCTGGATAGGAGCCCTTTATCAGTTTTAGGATTTGCAAATATCTTTGCCCTCTTTGTAGCTTCCACATTTGTACTTGTATTGATTTAAAAAAAATTTTTTTTGATTATCAGAAGTTCTTAAATTTACTCAGTAAAGTTAATTTACCAACCATTTTCTTCATGGTTATTTTATCCTATGGCATGTTTAATGAACTATTGCCCATACTAGATCAAAAAGATATTTCTCTATGTTATCTAGTAGAAGTTTTCTTCCTTTGTCTTTTATATTAGTATCTATAATCCACATGGAGTTAACTTTTTTGTGGTTTTTGTGATGTAGGGGTTATTTCTGGGTTTTTTTCCATATGGTTATCCTACTGACCTTTTTTTTTTTTAATGTTTATTTATTTTTGAGACAGAGAGAGACAGAGCATGAACGGGAGAGGGTCAGAGAGAGGGAGACACAGAATCTGAAACAGGCTCCAGGCTCTGAGCTGTCAGCACAGAGCCCGACGCGGGGCTTGAACTCACGGACTGCAAGATCATGACCTGAGCCGAAGTCGGCCGCTTAACTGACTGAGCCACCCAGGCGCCCCCCCTACTGACCTTTTTTTTTTTTTTTTTTTTTTTTTTAATTTTTTTTTTAATGTTTATTTATTTTTGAGACAGAGAGAGACAGAGCATGAACGGGGGAGGGTCACAGAGAGAAGGAGACACAGAATCTGAAACAGGCTCCAGGCTCTGAGCTGTCAGCACAGAGCCTGACGCGGGGCTTGAACCCATGAACCGTGAGACCATGACCTGAGCCGAAGCCGGACGCTTAACCGACTGAGCCACCCAGGCGCCCCCTGACCTTTTTAATATACATACACATGTACGTTTTTTCCCCCACTATGTAGTGTCACCTTTGTCACAAGCCAAGTGTCCCTATATATATAAGTTGGTGTGTTTCTAGAGTCTTATTCTGTCTCGTCGGCTATTTATCTATTCTTGTCCTATTTTATAATGTATTGTTTCATGTTTAAAAAGTAAAATATCATAAGCTCTTCAATATATATGAATATAACAAATGATGTGCAATATCTTTAGAAATATAATTTTAAATGCTATTGAAATATAGAAAAGAACTGAGTAGGGTGCCTGGGTGGCTCAGTTGGTTGAGCATCCAACTTCAGCTCAGGTCATGATCTCACTCCATGAGTTCAAGCCCCACATCGGGCTCACTGCTGTCACTTTGGATCCTCTGGTCCCCTCACTCTCTTCCCCTCCCCCACTCACACTCTCTCTCTCAAAAATAAATAAACATTAAAAAAAAAGAACTGAGTAAATGGAGAACTATACTATGTTCACGGATAAGAAGTTTTAACATAAATATTCTTATGCAATATAGCCAATATACTCAATGCTGTCTTAATCCTAACATGATTTTTTTTTATAGTACTGGACAAGTGATTCTAAAATTTCTACATGGAAACTAACTATAAGAATAACCAAACTTACATGAAAAATTAGAGCAAAGAGAAGGAATATGCCTTTCTTACCTAGAACTCTCCCACAATCAAGAGCACACCAGGTTGAATCATGAATGCACCCTAGGCAGAGGCCCTGACATTTCTGGCTCTCAGTCCATTAACCTTTTCCATGCTCTCCCTGCTCACCGTGGCTTCTCTGCAAATAACTGTTCCAGCCTCAGACCAAGCAGTTTATCAGAGCCCCTGGAAAGGGCTTCTAACTGTGCCTCAGCCTCAGGCTCAGGGGAGGGTGATCCTTATGGTGAGGCTAATAAGACCAAACC
This sequence comes from Panthera onca, assembly GCF_046562875.1. Taxonomy (NCBI): domain Eukaryota; kingdom Metazoa; phylum Chordata; class Mammalia; order Carnivora; family Felidae; genus Panthera; species Panthera onca. Next base: position 1,721,627 of record NC_138346.1, on the reverse strand, counting down.
CAGAGAAGTCTGGCCATGTTGGCACTCTCTCTGGACAATCACAGTCCCTCCCTTGTCCCAGGAAGCCAGTGCTCCTCTTGTAACAAGTCTGCAACAGTGCCTAGAATGAACCTCCTTCCTAGCTTGCTGGCTACACCTCATCTTGTTTCCCTCTGCCCTACCCCCCACCCCCACAGTCCCTGCATCCAACTCCAGAACAAATCTATGTACTTTTCTGCATGTCTTCTCCCCACCGTGGATACTCCTAGCAATGCATCTCCCATGTTACATGAATGGTAACTCTCTCTCTCTCTCTCTCTCTCTCTCTCTGTGTGTGTGTGTGTGTGTGTATGCATGCACATGCACTTTCCTCAAGGACTGAGATCACATCTCAGTTGTCTCTGTAGCCCTGTTCCTGGCACCTGGTGGATGCTGAAGGTTGGCCGAACTGAAATGAGTTACCCAAACTGCCTCGCCATCAGCAGAGTAGGTCATCATGAATTTTGCTAAAAACGTGGGGCCATCAGGTACTTCCATCTTTACCTCCTTTCTCTATCTTCCTGGGATGAATCGTCCCTAACCTGCTCAAGACTCAACCCTATGCTGGGTGTGGGCTCCTTCAGGACTCCCTGCCAACAAGCATTGTCCCTCTACTTAATTTTGACCTTTCTTCCTTCCTGACTCATTCTCTTCAGGCTTCAAAGGTGTGCAAAGCCCAGACATCTCTGTAGTCTGCTTATATCTCTCACTCACTCCCCATGAACGTTTTTTAAACTCATACTCTGCACTCACTGTCTCTGCCTGTGCTGTCCTCCATCCCTTTGCAATCATGCCTCTGCACCCAGCACTGCATCTAATTGCTGGCAATGGTGTCTCCAAGCCTCATGGACACTTTCTGGTCCTTATCAGTGATGACCCAAGTGTAACCCTTTTCTTCTTTGAAAGCTCCTCTTCCTTTAATATCTAGGACATGTGGAAACCTCTGTTCTTTCCAAATGCCTCAGATCATTCCCACCCAGACACTTGTGTTGGGCCCCGTCTTTCATTCCATTTAAATGCTTGTGCCCCCAGGGAGCTGCTCTTGCCCCTCTCTCCAGGGTCCACCACCTCAGAGGTCACTGTCTCCATAGGAGACAATCTCATCCCATCTCATCTATCCACACCCATAATGCACAAATACTACCTCAACAGCTCAGTGATTCTCACATATGAAAACTGCCATGAAACTATCACCCAGGTCAAGACCGAAACGTTCTCAGAACCAAAGGGGCTAATTTCTGCCTTTCCCCAGTTAATGCTCTGCTCCTAGGATGACAGCCATTCTGATCTCTAATAACATAATTTTCTCTGCTTTTGAACCTCATAAAAATGGAATTAAACACTGTGTCCTCTTTTGTCTGGCTTGTTTGGCTCAGCACAATGCTGTGAAAGTCCTTCATGCTGTAGCACGTCCCAAAGGTTCACTCTTTCCCACTGCTGCACGGTACTCTATCACATAAACACACAACCTACTTATCCTCTCTACTGTTGATGACCACTTGAGCTGTTCCCTTTGGGGCTATCACAATTCAAACTGCCATGAACAACTTTTTGCATGCCTTTTGATGGTCAAAAGCACTCATGTGTGTTGCAACTATGCCAGTGAACTAAAGTTTCTGGGTCACTGGGGCCTGTTTAATGCCTGTAGATAATGTCAGTTATATGGAAAATTTCAAAGAATCTATGAAATATCCCATAGACCAATAAATAAGTTTAGCAAAGTCTCAGGATACACAGCCAGAATACAAAATCAATCATATTTGTATAGATTAGTAATCAACAGTTGGGATTTGAAATTTTAAAAGTACAATAGCTTCACATTTTGCAACAGTATCAGCAGTATCACAGAAATGAAATGCTTCAGTATAAACATAACAAAATAAGCACAAGATATACTTGTGTAAAATTATAAAGACTGATTTAAAAATTTAAAGAAAGCCTAAATAAAGGGAGACATAAATTGTGTTCATGGAATACCCTATACTGTTAAGATATCCCTTCACCCGAATTTGATCTGTAGATTCAGTACAAACCTGATCAAAATCCCAATAGGTTTTTTAAAGATATTGATGAACTAATTCTAAAATTTACATAGAAAGGCAAATAGTCCTATTAGTTATCTATTGTTGATTAATAAATTATCCCAAAACATAGAGGCTAAAAAACCAAACATTTATCACATCAGTTTCTGTGGGCCAGAAACGTAGACACAGCCTAGCAGGCTGTCCACACTCAAGGTCTCCCTTGAGACAGCAAAGTGTCAGCCTGGGCTACAGTCACCTAAAGGCTCAAGATCACTCAAGTGTCCATGGACAGGCCTCAAAAGACCTTCTCCCAAGCTCCCTCATGCAACTTGGCCCCAGGACTGACCAATGACACTGCAGCTGACTTCCTCCAGACAGGCAGTGAGAGATGGGGGCCTGACATCCCATCGTTTTTCCTGTATTCATTTGGTCAATTTCTCTCCCACATGAAAGATACACTCATTCCATCCCAAGGTTCGCCCAAATCTTATCTCATGACTATACCTCTTCAAAGTCTAGGGTCTCATCACTTATATTGGGCCCACGTGGGGACACAGTTCCTCAGGAGCAGTTCCTCAATTACGGCTCATTGAGTACAATTTTTCTCAACCTGGGATTGGTGAACCTAAAGAGAGAGGTTATTTGAATCCATACATTCCCAACATGCAATGGAGGTCCATGCATGGAACAGCTTCTGTAAATGCTCCTGTTCAGGATTCAGAGAAGTGGGGACAGAGAGGGGCCACTGGACCATAGCAATTTTGAAATCCAGCTGGGAAATGCTCTAAGTTCCTTAACTATGTCTGATGGCCCAGGAATAATGCTCAGGGGCCTTTGGCTCTGCCCTCTGAGCCATCTTTCTTTTTGCATGAATGGTATAAAATGCTTTTAGCTAAATATTTCTCTGACCCTGATTTTTGCCAGTACAATTCTGGAAGCCCAAAGATTCCTCTCCATTCTTATTTATCACTGTCCTCCTCTTAGCTAGCTGGTGGTGCTGTTGCATGTTGAACTCTTAAGAACATGGAGGTCTCCTGCAAATCTCGAAGCTCTCTGATGTCATTCCTTCATGCTTTGGTCTCCTGCTGAGACTGGTGAGGACAAGGTCCTTAGCTTCCTGCTGGTTCTCTGTGAGTAAAAGCATCTTTGAGGCACATCCTTCCTCTCTTCCAAAGGCTTTTTATGACTTTAGATCCTTATAAGGTCTTAACAAAGGAGTTCACAGTCACACCTGTGGTTTGATTTCTGTATTTAGTTTTACTGGAAGTGCCCTGGATTTGAGCCTTTCTCAGAGGCCATTTCCTAATTTTAACATCACTTGTCATCTGGAGAGGCTGAAAAATTTTAAAACATGATTTCCTGGCTCCTTTCTGTTTAAGGGCACTTCGTTTTATTAAATGTTGATCTTCTTGAATTTTACTATAAGCAGCAAGGAGACAATCTCCTTCACTAGGTTTCCCAACCCATTCAGCATAACTTCTACTTTCCGTGTTACCGCAAGCAACGACAAACTTTTCTGCCGCTACCTAACTAGCGTCCCCTTTTTTTCTGTAAGCCCTAAGCAGAGACTACGAGCTTCCTGAAGGCATTCTAGATTTTCACAAACACTATCCTCAAAGCCCACGGCCTGGTGCCAACGCCACTTCCACAGTTTACCATTTTTTATGTGCTTCCAGGTACAAAGTCTGTTCTAATTATCCGTTGATGCATAACAGATTATCCCCAAATCTAGCAGCTTCAAACAAAAAACATGTCTTATCTCACAAAGTTACTGAGGGTCTGTAATCTGGGAACAGCTCAGCTGAAATAAAGCTGATTCTTTCTCAGAGTTACCCGTGAGAATGCAGTCAGCTGAAAGATCTGCTTCTAAGCTCACCCACAAGATTGCTGACAGATGTCAGTTACTCACTGGATAACTCACATCCTTGTCAAGTGGATCTCACTTTACAGTGCCTAAGCATCCTTACAATATGCAGGCTGTCTTACCTGAGAAAATAATGAGAGACATAGAGAAGGGGATGAAGAGGAAGAGAGAAACAGAGAGAGGAAATGAGAAGCCAGGCTTTATATAACTAACTGAATAGCGACAGAAACACACCATTGCTTCTGCCCTACTACTCGTTAGAAGGAAGTAACTAAGTTAAGCCTAGCCCCAGAAAGGGGATTATACAATGGTGTTAACACCGGGGGGGGAGCAGAGATCATTGGGGCTCACTTGGAGGTTGCCTACCCATAATACAAGTCACAGACTGGAAGAAAATATTTGCATGTTATATATATATATGTGTGTGTGTGTGTGTGTGTGTGTGTGTGTGTGTGTGTGAGTGAGTGTGTACACACACACACACACACACACTCTCACTAGACTAGCTAAAATGTAAAAGTCTGATCGTAAGGGCAATGGAGCGCTCATATATTTCTGGTAAGAATATGAAATGATACACCTTCTTTGGGAAGCAATTTAATAATTTACTAAAAAGTAAAACATACGCCAACCATATGACCTCGCCAATCCATTCCTTGATGCTGACCCAAGTGATATGGTAGCATACGTCCACACAAAGACCGGTGCGTGAATGTTTATAGCGCCCATATTTGTCATGGCCCAAGAATGGAAGTGGCCCAAAGACATCAACAGACCGATGCACACCCGGACTGTGGCAAACACAATGTGTGAGTACTCGGCAATAAAAATCACCAAACTATTGATACACCCAGCAGCAGGCATGGGTGAATTTAAAAAAACAGACAAAGAAACGAGTGTGCACTCCACGATTCAATGTATATGAAGGTCTAGCAAATACAACATAATCTATATGAAAAGAGGTCAGTGGTTGCCTGAGGAAAGGAGTGAGAGGGAGGGAATAAAACCAGGCATGGAGACTTGAGGTTTCTCCAGCATGGGCTCGCAAGTCCCCACTCCATCCTACCAGTGAGTAGAAGCCTGAACAGACTGAGAAATCAACTCTTCTTAGATCCACAAGAGAGTGAGGTCAGGCAGTAAACCACCGCTCCCAACATTGAAGACACAGGAAAACACTGAGAACCGCAACTTACTAGAGCAGAAACTCTGAGCCGAATCCTTGGGGGGACCAGCGCCAGCTCAGAAACCCTGAGCCACAGCTGATGAGCTGCTGGAGGCTCAGTGTGGATGAGCCTGAGGAAAAAAACCTCTAGGGGGACCCAGCCGTCAGGGGCCCCCACGCTCTGGGGCGTTTTCCTCCCGGAGCTCTACCAGGTTCTCACACAAATACTGGAGAAACTCCCTTCACGCCTCTGACGGCAGGAGGGGGCAAGGAGCCATTTTGAAACATGCCAGAACATTCTGCACTTCTCAGCAAGGTTCTCCCTCAGGAGAAGGCTATTTAACTATCTCACCAGAGTGTAACCTGGTGGGGAACTATCAGAACATAACTGACCTGGTGGGAGGGAAACACCCCGCGGTGGCCCATTCTGGCCACACTGTGCCACGCGGGGCTGCGTGTGGAATGAAGTGACAGCTGAGACGCACTGTGCAGGCTGGAGTCCAGAGGCGCAGGCTCACTGCAAGACCAGCTGAGGTCACAGGACTGGGAGTGCCTCCCCTCCCCCTACCTCACCACCACATCACCAGAGGCCTGTTGACAGCAGTTCTTCTAACTCAGTACACCGTGTCTGAGAAAAATTACGAGGCATACTGAAACCAGAAAAACAGATTTTTTAAAAAGACAGCAAGCATTAGAACCACATCCAGGTACGACAGACATGGCAGAATTGCACGACCAGGAATTTAAAGCAACTCCGAGTAATACGGTAAGGGCTCTAATGGATGATGCAGACAGCATCCAAAACCAGATGGGCAAAGGTAGACAGAGAAATAGAGATTCTAAGGAATGACCCAAAGGAAATGTTAGACATAAAAAACACTAATAGAAATGAAGGATGCCTGTGATGGGCTTATTAGGAGGGGGACAGGGCCGAGTGGAGCACCCGTGAGCTTGAAAACATGACAACAGCAGCTTCCAAAACTGAAAAGCAAAGGAAAAAAAAAACCTGGCAAAAGATCCCCCAGAATATCCAAGAACTGTGAGACACCTACGAAAGCTGTAATGTGTGTGTAATGGAACACCTGAAGGGGAAGGGAGAGAGAAAGGAACGGAAGAAATAGCTGAAAAACTAATAATGACTGACAGCTTTCCCTAAATTACTGTCAGACACTGTCTTCGTTCTGCCGCTATAACAGAAGTATAGTAGACTGGGGAGGTTAAACAGTAAATGTTTGCTTTTTTCACAGTTCTAGAGTCTGGAAAGTCCAAGATCCAGTGTCCGGTGAGGACATTCTTCCTGCCTTGCAGACGACCGCCTTTTCACTGTCCTCAGATGGCTGACAGGGAGAGGAGGCGAGCTCTCCTGGGTCCCTTCCTGTAAGGGCACCTGTTCCATAATGAGGTCCCAAAGTACAATCCCTAATACCGTCACACTAGAGATTAGCGATTCAATATATTAACTGGGGAGGGGACACAAACATTGAGTTCATAGGAAACACCAACGACAGATCCAGGGAGGTCAGAGAATGACACGTGTATTAAATACTGAAAAACAAAGGAAAAACAAAACCAAAAAAACTACACCTAAGTAAATCATATTCAGAATCAAAATAAAGAAAAAATCCTGAAAGAAGCCACAGGGGAAAGTGAGCACCTTATCCACAGAGGAGCAAAGACAAGAATTACGTCCAACTTCTCAAAAACGCATGCAAGCAAGAAGAGAGTACTTAAAATGTTGACAGCAAAACCCACCAACCCAGAATTCTGTACCCTGTGAAATCATCCTCCAAAAGTGAAGGAGAGAGGCACCTGGGTGGCTTTGTCAGTGAAGCGTCCGACTTTGGCTCAGGTCATGATCTCACGGTTGGTAAGTTCAAGCTCCGCATCAGGCTCTGTTTTGACAGCTCACAGCCTGGAGCCTGCTTCAGATCCTGTCTCTCTCTGACTCTCCCCCATTCGTGCTCTGTCTCTCTTTCTCTCTCTAAAAAAAAAAAAAAAAAAAAAAAAAAAAAAGGAGAAATAAAGACTTTCTCAGACAAAAATTTAAGGAATCTTTTGCCAATAGACCTGCCTTATTCAAGACGTGTCCAAAGGAATTTTTTAGAGAGAAGAAAAATGATGTAGGTCAGAAACTCAGACCTGCATTTAAAAAAAAAAATACAATTGTGGGGCGCCCGGGTGGCTCAGTCAGTTAAGCATCCGACTTTGGCTCAGGTCATGATCTCACAGTTCATGACTTTGAGCCCCGAAACGGGCTCTCTGCTGAGACAGCTCAGAGCCTGGAGCCTGCTTCAGATTCTGTGTCTTTCTCTCCCTCTGCCCCTCCCCTGCTTGTGCTCGCTCTCTCTCTCTCTCTCTCTCTCTCTCTCAAAAATAATGAAAAACATTTTAAAAAAAATACTGTTGAAAAAGAAAGAAGTAAAGGGAAAATAAAAACTTACATTTTTCTATTTCCTAATTGAGCTAACATAACTTTTTTTTCAAAATAATGACAGTGACAAAGTCTTCAATTTTGTACGTCTATATACCCACAGGCATGTTTAGTCATTCTTTCACTTACAGATAAGTGAACTAAGTAGCAACACTATGAAAGATGGGAGGAGCAAGCAGGCTCCTGTTGTTTTGAGTCTTCAGTACTCAGTACCTGTGAAACAGTAGGTGAAAGTAAACTTTGTTTAGCTGCAAACATGTACTGAAGACCCTAGAGCAACTACTAAAAAAAAAAAAAAGTAAAAAAAATATATATATATATAATTGTTACGCTAAGAAAAGGTAAAATGAAATCAAATGAAATGCTCAGTTAAAGCCACAAAAGGCAGAAAAAGTGGGAGACAAAAACAGGAACAAAGAACGAGGGGAACAGCAGAAAACAAATATGGTAGATACTCGTCCAACCAGATCAATAATCACTTTGAATGTCAATGGTCTAAACGCACCAATTAAATGGTATAGACTGTCAGAATGAATCAAAAAAAAACAAAACCCAATAGTATGTTGCCTATAAAAATCTCACCGAAAATACAGATTGGGGCACCTGGGTGTCTCAGTCGGTTAAGCGTACAAATTTTGATTTTGTCTCAACCATGATCTCATGGTTGTGAGATCGAGCCCCATATCAGTCTCAGGAAACAAACAACGGAGCATCAGACTGTATGAGGGAAAAGTTGGTAGAACTTCCAGGAGAAATAGATAAATCCACTATTATTATAGTTGGAGACTTTAACACCCCTCTTTCAGAAATGGACAGATCCAACTGGCAGAAAATTAGTAAGGGCATGGTTGAACTCAACAAGACTATCAACCAGTCGGATATAATGGACATCTATGGATTACTTCCCCCAACAACAGTAAAAGGCACATAATTCACAAACTTGCTTGGAACATTCACCAAGAGAGACTACATTCTGGTCTATAAAACACATCTTAATAAATTTAAAATAATAGAAATCATACAATGTCTACTCTCAGATCCCAACAGAATAAATGAGAAATCAATAACAGAAAGATGGCTAGAAAATCCCCAACTACACAGATACTAAACACACTTCTAAATAACACAAGGGTCAAAGAAAAAAATCTCAAAAGAAATTTAAATATGTTTTGGAACTAAGTGAAAATAAAAACACAACTCATCGGAACTTGTGGGGTGCAGTAAAAGCAGTGCTCAGGGGAAATGACAGCCCTGGATTCATATGTCAGGATATGAGAAAGCTGTGCAGTCAATTATCTAAGGTTCCATCCTAGAAAAACAGAGCTCATGAAATCCAAAGGAAGCAGGAGGGAGAAAAGAACAAAAATTAAAGTGGAAATTAATTAAAAACAGAAAAACAATAGAGAAAAATCAATGAAATCAAACGGTGTCACTTTAAAAAGATCAATAAAATTGATAAGCCATTAGCCAGACTAAGAAAAACAGAAAGAACAAAATATTATTAATATCAGAAATGACTGGGGCACCTGGGTGGCTCAGTCGGTTAAGCGTCCGACTTCAGCTCAGGTCACGATCTCGCGGTCCATGAGTTCGAGCCCCGCGTCGGGCTCTGGGTTGACGGCTCAGAGCCTGGAGCCTGCTTCCGATTCTGTGTCTCCCTCTCTCTCTGGCCCTCCCCCTTTCATGCTCTGTCTCTCTCTGTCTCAAAAATAAATTAACGTTAAAAAAAAAAAAGAGGCAATTCCATTTTCAAAAAAAAAAAAAAAAAAAAAGAAATGACAAAGACGACATGACTACAGATCCATGAACATTACAAGGATAATGAAAGAAAACTAAAACAATAATTTGGTAACCTAATGAAATATACAATCCTGGAATGAAATCTGGACATGCCTATATCTTTTAAAGAAATTAAAAGCAATAATTGATAGCCCTCCAAAACAGAAAGCACCAAACTCAGATGAGTTCACTGATGAAGAAATCGTAGCAATTATCTATAATCTCTCTCAGATGGTAGAAGCAGACAGATCCTTCCTAACTCACATATGAGGCCAGAATTGCCCTAATACCAAAACCAGATGAAGACATCACAAGAAAAGTCCAGACCAATTTCTCTCACGAACAAAGACACAAAATCCTCAACAAAATATTAGCAAACGGATTCAATAACGTACAAAAATAATTATGCACCATGACCGAGTGGGATTTATCCCAGGTATGGAAGGCTAATTAAACATTTTAAGTCAAATAATATAATCCATCACACAAGAGTCTAAAGAATAAAAATCATGTGACCACATTTTTCTACATGATAAAAGCATTTGTCATAATCCAACATCCATTTATGATAAAAGCCATCCATAAATTAGGGATGACAGGAACTTCCTCAACCTGATAGAGAACATCTACAAGAAACTTAGAGCTGACATCATACCTAATGGTGTGTGAAATGTGAAACCTTCACACCTGGATCAGGAGCAAGACAAGGATGTCTCCCCTCAACATTCCTTTTCGAAATCATACTGGAAGTCCTAGCTATTCAATCAAGTGGGAAGAAAAAAGGAAACAGAAGGCATCCTGATTGGGAAGGAAGAAATAAAACTTTGTTCACAGATGACAATCATCTGTAGAAAATCCAGAAGAAACAACAACAAAAACCTCTCGGAACCAATAAGCAGTTACAGCAAGGCTCCAGGATACAAGATTAATATTTAAAAGAAAATCTCTTTCCTACATGCCAGCGTCGGGCTCTGTGGTGACAGCTTGGAACCTGGAGCCTGCTTTGGATTCTGTGTTTCCCTCTCTCTCTGCCCCTCCCCCTGCTCATGCTCTGTCTCTTTCTCTTTGTCCCAAAAATAAACATTAAAAAAAAAGAAATAAAAACACTGTTTATATTATCACTGCTTAAATTATCACCCCCCAAAATGAAATGCTCAGACATGTCTGACAAAATATGTACAAAATCTATATGAGGAAAACTACAAAATTCTGATGAAAGAAAACAAGGGAGAACTAGATAGAGGGATATTCCATGTTCATGGATAGGAAGACTCACTATTGTCAAGACGTCAGTTTTTTCCAACTTGATCTATAGGTTCAATACAAATCCAATCAAAATCACAGTTAGTTGTTTTGTGGATATTAACAAACTGACTCTAAATTTTCTACAGAGAGCTAAAAGACTCAGAGGAGACAACAAAATACCAGAGAAGCAAAATAAAGTTGGAGGACTGATACTACCTGACTTCAAGATTTACTATACAGCAACAGTGATCACGACAAGATAGTCTGATTATTTGATCCTACTTTCAATTGATTTCTCTCAATTGCTGAACAAACTAGATATCCATATGAAAATATAAAATGATCCTTAACTCTGGCCTTTACCATGCATAAATGTTAATTTGAAATGGATCACAGACGTAGAACAATATAATTTCCAGAGAAAAAAACATAGAAGATCTTCACAAACTTGTAGTAGGCCAAAACTGCAAGACCCCAAAATACTAACTGAATAAAAGAAAGAAAAAAAAAACAGACTCCATCAAAATTGAAAGCTTCTGCTCCTCCAAAAGACACCGTTAAGAAAACGCAAGGGCAAACCACAGGGGGTGGGGAGATATTTTTATCATACATATCTGGCAAAAGACTTGTAGACTTGTATGCAAACTATATCAAGAATTCTCAGAAATCAGTAATAAGACAATACACAACCTCCAAAAAAGGGGGGCCAAACATTTTGATAGAGCCTGCACCAAAGAAGATATACAAATGGCCAATAAACAAGTAAGATATTCAACACTGTAAGTCGCCACGGAAACAGCAATGAAGACCACAATGTGATACTTACTATGACAGTTCGCTTGAGTAGCTAGAAGGAAAATTCTGATGGTATTAAAGGCTGGAGAACCTGCGGAATCGTTGGAACTTGTTTATTACCCCTGGAGATGCACACTTACACCACCACCTTGGAAAAGCAGTCACCAGATTCTCGTAAAGCCAAACATGCATTTCTGACAGGACCCTGCAATTCTACTCCTAAATATTTAATAAAGAGAAATGGAAACACGTCTGCAAAAGACTTGCACGTAATGCCAACACCAACTGTATTCATAGCGTCTAAAAACCGCACACAATTCAAATGTCTGCCACAGACGCGTGGTTAAAGAACTACGGTATATCCATTCAGTGGCACAGTGAATAGCAAGCAATAAAGAAGAATGACCTACGATACGCACGTCAGCACGGATGAATCTCCTCATCACCTCAGCAAAATACCCTGGATCCAGGAGTGTGACTGTGTTTGTACGAGATGTGGAATAGCACAGCTTTGCTGTATTTACAGAAAGCAGGTCAGACGTTGCGGGTGGAGGGGTTTGACTCCGAGGAGCAGGAGGGAATGTTTTGGGTTTGGGGATGATGGAAATGTCCTGTATCTCGAATGTGATAGAAGTTACATGCATGCCTACCTTTGCCAAAACATCATCTATACTCCTAAAACGGGTGCGCTGAACTGCATGTAAACTATATAGCAACAAAGTTGCTTAAAAAGAAATTAACCTCTTGAAGCTTCTTTTTCTGCCTGTGACTAGAGCAAGCTTCTTCTTTAGGTTCTGAATACAGACATCTGGAGCAGGGAGAAATTATAAACCTATTTGTTTTCTTCCTTTTCCCTTAAATTTCCACGTCTCCATAGAGCATAGTTCTAGGATTTAACAAGTTTCTTGCATTTTGCTTCCAGGGGTGAGAGGCTAAAGCGGCCGGACCCAGATGCGGTTGGATGGCCATCTCCCCCGTGATCTGGAGTCGAGGGCAATGCCCGTGAACAGCAAGCCCCTCTTGGAGCGGGAGTGTAGGCAGAGGCAAATTCTTTAACTGATAAGGTGCTCCTTCCTGCCACGGTGATTTCCTGCCAGGACAAGCTAGGACGCACACGTGTTCCTGGTCAACAGTCCCTAAGAATGGGGTCAAAACGACTTGGCCTTCCAGAGCAAACCGTGAGGTTGACAGCTCCCTCTCGTTTGGTGGGCGGGGCTCCGAGCTCAGGTCTTACCTCATCTGATTGTTTAATCCTGACAACAGCTCTGCAAAGTAGGTATTACCGTTTTTTTCCTTCTAAAACCCCTGTTATGAACTGAATGATGTCCCCCAGGAGCTCACAAGTGGAAGCCCAACGCCCAGTGTGACTGCCCTGGACACCGGGCCTTTGAGGGTGCAGCTGAGGCCACGTGAGGTCCAGGAGTGGGTCCCCGTCCAGCGGGCCCGGCGTCCTTACAGGAAGAGGAGGAGACACCAGACCTCCACAGGGGTGAGGCCACATGAGGACGCCAGGAGACGGCCATCCGCAGGCCAGGAAGAGTGGTCTCAGCAGAGATCAGCCTGGCAGCACCTCAGCCTGGACTCCCTGCCTCCGGAGCGTGAGAAAACAGATCTCTGTTGTTGGAGCGTCAGCATGTGGTGCTTTGTTGTGGCCGCCAGAGCAGACCAGTACGCTTTTCTCTTCAAAAAATGGCCAAGGAAGACGTGCTACGTACATACGATGGAATACTGTTCGGCCATCGAAAGGAAGGAAATCTTACCATTTGCGGCAACGTGGATGGAACTAGAGGGTATGATGTTGCGTGAAGTAAGTCAGAGAAAGACAAGTATCATATGATCTCACTCATGTGGAATCTCAGAAAGAAAACAGATGACCACAGGGGAAAGGAAGGAAAAAGAAAATAAGGTAAAAACAGAGAGGGGGGCAAACCACAAGAGACCCTTTTTTAAAAATTTTATTTATTTATTTTGAGAGAGAGGGTGCGTGCGCACGCATGGGGAGGGGTAGAGAGAGGGAGAGAGAACCCCAAGCAGGCTTCACGCTGTCAGCACAGAGCCTGATGCAGGGCTTGAACTCACGAACCATGAGATCGTGACCTGAGCCGAAGTCGGACGCTCAACCGACTGAGCCACCCAGGCGGACCTACACAGGCTTAGTTTCCTAAGGCACAGCCGAGCCACTCCCCAAAGTGGCGGGCCTGACACGTACCCCCAGCAGGGGAGTTCCAGAGGAAGCCCCACAGCCCTGAGGACCCCTGACGCATGTGCTATTTTCGACGTTGGCCATTCAAGGAAGTGTGACATCACATCCCATCTCCATCTCTCTGGCTGACGAGGTTGCACATCTTTTCAGGAGCCCACTGGCCGTTCACATAGCTCCATTTGTAAGTGTTCTGTTCCTAGAGCTTGCCCACTTTTTCATTAGGTTGTTCATGTTTTTATTGTTGATTTGTAGAAGCTCTTTACATATTTTGAACATGAGTCCTCTGTCAGTTCACGTACTGTAATATTCCTCAGTCTGCAGCTTAATGGCATCTTTTGCCAAGTAGGAATTACTAATTTTTGGAGCTAGTGTCTCTAACCCTCATTTGTGTAGATGGGAAACAGTGGCAGGGAAGCCTTTCCCCAGGTCAGACACCCTACAGGGGAGAACCAACACCCGTGCCTGAGTGTCCTAAGCAAGGACACCTTGCTGTGCTCCTCCAGGGCAAAGCCCTGTCCTCCTGTCCTCCATCCTCCTGGCCTCCTGGCCTCCTGGCCTCGGAGGGCCTGTCTGGGTGAGGGCTTCCGTTTATTCATGCAAATGGCACACTACCTACCCCTCTGGGACGTCCTGGGGACTTAACAATAGAATATAAACGCTGTGCTCAAAGTTGGCTTCCAATGAATGGCGTCTTGTGGGCTTATTAAGATCAGCAACAGGATGCTAAGAAAAACAACACAGCTAACTGTTCCTGACGTTATTTTCACGGCAGGTTTGGTGGCTTTCCTGTCCCAGCAAATGTGCCAGCAGGTTCTCTCAACATTTACTTAACTGCGCTGGGCACGGTTGGGGACAGAAATCTGCCCTCCTAGTGACAGGATAAATTAAGTCTCAGCAAAACAAAATTTAAAGTTGAAAGAGTAAAAAGAAGAAGAAACCAAGCAGGACAAAACCAGTAACACCGTCCAACGCCTACCAGCTGAAGCGAACCATCCCGGCCCCACACTCGTCCCTTCCTGTGAAACAGCTCGATCTACTGACCCACAAGTGACTTTCTTTTTTTAAATGTTTATTTATTTTGAGAGACAGAGCAAGCAGGGGCAGGGTAGGGGCAGAGTGAGAGGGAGTGAGCAGAGGAGGGACAGAGAAAGAGGGAGAGAGAGAGAACAGGTGAGGAGCAGAGAGAGAGGGAGAGCAGGGGAGGGGCAGAGAGAGAGAGAGAGAGACAGAGAAGGGGAGGGGCAGAGAGAGATTGAGAGCGAGCAGGGGAGGGGCAGAAAGATCAGGGGAAGGGCAGAGAGAAAGAGAGCAGGGGAGGGGCAGAGAGAGAGAGAGGGAGAGAGAGAGAGCAGGGGAGGGGCAGAGAGAGAGAGAGAGGGAGAGAGAGAGAGCAGGGGAGGGGCAGACAGAGAGGGAGACACAGAATCTGAAGCAGGCTCCAGGCTCCGAGCCATCAGCACAGAGCCCGACGTGGGGCTTGAACCCACGAACCGTGAGATCATGACCCGAGCCGAAGTCGGACGCTTATCTGACTGGGCCTCCCCGGGGCCCCTAAACACGTTTAAATGTTTGCCCCTGTAGTGAGTGATGTCCTGTTGCCTTAACCGACGTTTTACCAACTTCTCGAGATTTTGGGTACTTTTCAGTATTTACTGTCGCCGCCGGTCCTTCGGGGGACTGTCTCTTCGGTATCCCGTGCCCATCGTTTTCGAACGCCTGGAGCATTCGGGCCATTTTGTGCAAGTGCTCGCGCTGGCGAATACGGACCCTTCAGGCCTTCGTCTGTGACCCTGCGGCTCCTGTGATTCCTTCCAAATTCGCCGCTTGTCCCCAGGCCTCCCCAGGCCTCGTTGTGATCTCTGGGGAGAGGGGACGCAGGCCTAGAGCGAGGACCAGGGTGTGCAGGGTGTGGCCCTCCCGGGTGCACAAACCCTCGTGCGGGAGAAGCCCGGGACTCACGGGCACTGGGGGGCGGGGAGGTGGTGGTGGTGGTGGTGGTGGGGGGGGGGGAGCCGAGGGCAGCGGACGCAGCGCTCCCGTGACCCGCTCGCACGGCGCTGGCCCAGCCACGCGTGCAGGGGGCCGTTCCGGGGGTAACGCGAGCTCGCTCCCCGACTCCTCTCAGCGCCCCCCTTCACGGGCCCAGCCACCCGGGGATTTCCGTCGTCCCGGGACCACCAGGGCGGAAGCAGCTCCAGGGACCCCGGTAACCACCACCCTGTCTGCCCCTCTCTGCCTCCCCCTCCCGGTTCCCTGTCCCCTGGGGGCCGTGCCCCCTGCAAGTGCTCTGATCCCACGGTGCCCTGGGACCCCAGGTATAGGCGTCGTGTGCGGCGGGGGGAGGACCCCACCTCTTGGGAAGCCTCGGGCCGGGGAGACCCGTGGCTGCCTCTGTCCGCACAGCTGCTCGGCTACTTGTCCCTCCTGTCCAAGGCCTGATCTCCTCTGTCGCGCATCTCACACGCGGCCTGAGCGGCCCCACCGACATCCGCGTCCACGGGACCTTGCAGCTCAGCTCTGGGGCCCCACTGACTGTGGGGTCTGTCTTCTCTCCGTGCGTCCTCCGGGCCACGACCTGTCACCCAGGTGGGGAGGGGGGTGGGCAACAGGGAGGGCCGCCACACGGCCTGCTCCCCCAGAGAGGAAGGGGGAGCTCCCCGCAAAGCACGGCATACGCCCCGGCTCCAGGGATACAGGGCCTATAGTCTCGCCCCGGGCCTCTAGAGGCTTCGGCCCCGTCTCCAGGCAGGGTCGGTGTGGCCCGGACGTTGCTGGGGGTGAGGGGCCTGTCTGGTGCGGGTGAGGTCTGGCCTGTCCCACCTCCAGGGGCTCTGGGTCGGGGCGGGGTGGGGGGTCTCCCAGGGCACACCTGTCTGCCGGGTGTGACTTGAGGACGGACAGGAATCCAGGTCCCGCGGCGCCAGGTGCCAGCCTTTCCCCACACCCCGTGTGGCGTTCATGGAGGTCCTGCCCCTGCCCAACCCCCCCCCCCCCCAGGCCAACCCGGCCGTGCGCAGCTGTGCCCCTACCCCGAGGGGCGCTCAAAGCCCACGAGGTGCCGCGGTGAGCGCACTGGGCGCAGACCCTTTCCAGGCTGCGTTCATTCCTCCTCCAGCAGGACCCAGCCTACTTCCAAAGCCCCGTGCGTATCAAATACCCTTGTTTATTTAGGTTTACTATCTCTTTCACTTGAGTGTAGTCGGCACACGACGTCACGTCACTCTCAGGTGTACGACGCGGTGACCGGACGGCGTGGGCAGGACGCCGTGCTCCCACGAGCGTAGCTCCCGGCTGTCACCGCGCGACGCTCCCCCAGCGCCACCGGCTGCGGTCCCCGCGCTGGGCCTCCCGCACCGGGACTCCTTCGCCCCGTAACCGTAACCGGAAGCCTGGCCCTCCCTCCCCCCTGCGCCCATCTCTCCAGCCCCGCCCCTCCCCTCTGGCAACCACCAGCGTTCTCTGCATTTATGGGTCTCTTCCTGTTTTGCTCCTTTGTTGTTTAGGTTCCACGTACACGTGAATCACATGGTGTTTTTCTGTCTCGGACTTATCTCACTCAGCATAATGCACACTAGGCCCGCCCGTGTTGTCACAAAGGACGAGGTCTCATCCTTTTCAAGGCCGAGTGATATTCCATCACACATGCGCGCGCACACCTTTTTTATCCATGCATCTACCGGCGAACAGCTGGGCTGCTTCCACATCTTGACTATTGCAAATAATGCTGTAAAATAAACATGGGGGTGCCTGCATCATCTCTAATGAGTGTTTTCATTTTCTTTGGGTAAATACCCACCAGTGGAATTACTGGATCATTTCTCACAGAACTAGAACTAATATCACTAAACTTTGCATGAAACCACAAAACCCTCCAAAGAGCCAAAGCAATCTTGAAAAGCAAGAACAAAGCTGGAGGTATCACAGCCCCAGATTTCGGGGTGAACTGCAAAGCTACAGTCACCTACACGGTATGGTGCTGGCACAAAAGCAGACCCAGAGACCAGTGGAACAGAAGAGATACAGCCCAGAAATAAACCCTTGTTTATATGGTCAATGAATCTCTGACAAAGGAGGAAAGGATATGCAATGAGATAAAGACAGTGTCGTCAACCAATGGTGTTGGGAAAACTGGACAGCAACATGCCAAAGAATGAAACTGGACCGCTTTCTTTCATTACTCCCAAAAATAAATCCAAAGTGGATTAAAGACCTGAATTGAGACCCGAAACCAAACACCTCCTAGAAGGGAGCACAGGCAGTGATTTCTCCATCAGACCCAGCAACTCTTTTTCTAGATGTGTCTCCTGAGGCAGAGGGAGTAAAAGTGAAAATAAACTACCGGGACTACCTCGAAAAAAAAAGCGTTTGCACAGTGGAGGACACTATCCACAAATTGAAAAGGGCGAACTACTGAATGGGGGAGGCTCTGCTAACGACACATCCGACGAGGGATTAACATCCAAAATATGTAAAGAACTCGTGCGACTCAACACCAAAAATCCCAACAAGGTGACTGAAGAATGCACACACATTTGTCCAAAGAAGATGCTCAGATGGCCGAGAGACATGTGAAAAGTGTCTCGACATCACTCGTCACCAGGGAAACGTAAATCAAAACAACGATGAGATGCCACCTCCCACCCTTCAGAATGGCTACACTCAAAAAGACGAGAAACGACGGGCGCCGGGTGCCGGCGAGGACGTCAACGGGGAGCCTCGCGCACGGCTGCTGGGGATGCGAACTGGTGCAGCCACCGTGGAAAACAGATGCCATTTGTTTACATTTAACAGACATTTATTGAGCACCTACTGTGTGGCAGACACTCGGCTTGATTACAGGGACAAAGGGACAAGCTGTCCCTCTAGTGCATGGTCACCCTGCAGGTCAGGTGACTTGCCCCCCCACCCCATTATCATCCTTGACCGCAGGGCACCTGCCATCCCATGGAGCCTCTCCAGAATTACACAGCGGTGACAAAAGCCATCAGAGTCACACTTAGTTTATTTTCAGACTCGTCAGGGGTGACGATAATTCACACAGCACAGGCACCCGCGGCTGACGCCCCCTGCTGGCCTGTGCTGGAGGGGGACGTGTGAGGACCCTGTGGAGGTGCCCGTGGAGAAGCTGTGGCCTCTCCTTGTGCCTCCCCCCGGGGGAGGGGCACGGAGGAGGCAGAGGGTGTGGGGGATCCAGTGGTCTTCGCCCTTGGCCGAGGCCTCACTTCCAGGACTCCTGGGGTCCTGAGAGGCTGGATGCCCAGGGCCTATCTTAGCTTCTTGGGAAACAGAGGGCCTTTCAGCCGAGCACCCCAACTCAGCACTTTCTCATTCTGGCCCCGGGCAGAATTCACAGCAGCGAGAGTTCCAAGATCACTAACGTTGCTTTTTAAAAAGTGTGACTTGTTTGGCGGCACGCCTGGCCCAGCCGCTTGGCGTTTGTGCGAGAATTCGGAGTCCCGACAAGGGCCACCAGCCGGTCCCTGCTCTGAGCGACGGCCAGGGTGAAGGCCGGCGTGAGGCCAGAAGGCAGATGCCGAGGGCAGGGAAGGGAAGGGGCTCCTTCAGAGGCCCTGACAGAAGTGCTCAAGCAGCTGGGCAGTCGGACAGTTTTGCTCTACAACTGCCTCCCGGCCCCACGTCCTCGTGGCCGGTCACAGGGTATGGACACGTGTTCTCACGTCCAAGAAGTGGGGAGCTCAGGATCGCAGGGTCCCCAGAGAGGCCACGTTAGCAGAGCGTTCTCCCAAGAGCCCACCATGGCCACCAAGGTGGGCATCCCTTGGACGCCTTCCCCTCGTAGGAAGGTGCTCCCCCCACCCCAGGGGGTCAGCAGGGGCGCTGCCACCTCCTTTCGCAGTGGAAGCCCGGCTGCCACCGACAGGCCAGGGGGGCAGGATGGATGGAGGGTCAATCAGAGGCCTTCTCGGGGACACAACCCCAGAAGGGTGACGGTGGGACAGGTGGCGCCGGCCCGTCAGAGCCGTGTCTCCCCGTGGCCAGAGCAGCTGGAGGGCAGAGGAAGGCGGGAGGTGGCCTAGCCCGGGGTCCCCGAGCCCGGGGTCCCCGAGCCCGGTGTCCCCGAGCCCGGGGCCAGCTGTCCTCAGCTCACCCGCCCTTCCAGCCGGTAAAGCCCTGCTTCTGCTCTCACGGGCTCCGCGAGGCGTCCTGCTCCCCTGAGGAGTCTTGCCCAAGCTCGCAGAAGTCTCCCTCGCCCCCCGCCGGTTCTCCCAGCGGCTGTACCGCTGAGCTGTGCGCGCCCTCCACGCTCCACGACTTCCTGGCAGCTGGGCCTGTGATCAACCGTGTGGCCACACAGTGGGCTTTCTAAACGTGGCAGAGATGGTCACCGGCGATAAAAACGTATGAGTGACGATGGCAAGAGTGTGGCCGGAGGGGTCAGCACAAGTACACAAATGAGCAGAAGGTGCGGTCTGCCTCCTACGGTATTTCCTGCTCCCCCCGGGGGCGGCCAAGGTGCAGGAGAGGAGGGAGGAAAAAGGTGGGAGAGCTGTCTCTTGGCCTCATGGTGCGAGGGAGGCCGCGAAGATTCTGTGAAGGGAAAGGGTGGTCTACAGCTTAAACGCTTAAGCAGGCCTAACAGTGCAACACACACACACACACACACACACACACACACACACACGGGGATAACCGTTCACAGCGCTGCTTGGACTAGACCAGCCTCGTGGGGTCCCCGGAGCCCGCGGTGGGGGCCACCCCCTCCTGCTGAAGAGCAGAGACCCGAGAACCAGGAGGCACCTCAGTGACCAGGGGCCTCGTGTGCCACGAAGAAGAAAGGAGGCCTAAGAGAAGCGGGTTGGCTGGGCAGGGCGACGGCTCCTCCGCGACCTGCGACCCAGGGGTCAACGTGGGGCCGCCGCGATCCGAGTGGCAGCCCCGACCGGATGCGGGACAAGCCTGGCGGGACTCTCGTCAACCTCAACGGAGGAGGCCGCAGGGGAACCACCTGATCACGAAAGAATTCACCCGCACACCTGGTTGTTCCCCACAGAACCCGCTCGGGACACGGTAAAAACTGCTCGTAGTTAAGCGGAGAGCACGGCTCGGGGAAACCGCTCTGGAAGCACGGCCTGCGGCCCGCCCACTGTGGGGGGGAAGCTTGTCCTTGAGCCTCTGACACCGAGACGGCCCCTTCCTCTGAGGCTTCCGACACAGCACACCGCGTCTGTCCCTTCTCTTCAGGGACACTGGGCTGTGACCCCGCCCCCTTTCGGCCCCGTGGAGCCTGCTGGGCGACTGGGCTGCAGCGCCCTCCCAGGGCAGGAGCACGAAGGGAAAGCCGCACGGCATTCCCGAGGAAACCTCCCCCCCCCCAAGAAATCCTCCCCCCCAGGAAGCCTCCCCCCCCCCCCGAAACTTCCCCAACGAGGAAACCTCCCCCCCCGCCAAGAAACCTCCCCCCCCCCCCCCCCACCAAGGAAACCTCCTCTGGCTCGGAACACGTGTCTTCGGTGGAAACGTCACCCACCAACAGGCCTCGGGTAACTCCGCTAGGCGCCCTCTCCGGGGGGAGGTCGGCAGGCGCCCCGCCTCGCCACTGCTTAGTCCCGCGGCCTGGGCGCCTCCCCGTCAAGGAGACAGTCCTCGCTGGAACAGGAGTCTTGACTTTCACAGCCGCGATCTGTGGCGAGCTGACCCGGGGAGAAAGTTAAAAACCCTCTTCTGCCCCTCGGGTGTCACGGTCCCTCAAAACGGACAGACGGACGCATGTCTCGCGTAGAAGGCAGCTCCTCCGGGGCCGTCATCCACTCGTCCCGAACCCGGAGCCTCGGGTCTGGGGACGGCGGCAGCTCTGGTGCCAAGGCGGGGGCAGGAGGCCCCGTGGCAGGGGGAGGGGGGGGGGGGGATGTGCCAGGCACCCCCCGCGGGGCGGGGGCGAGACGAGGAAGGTCTCCGCGCGCTGTCGGGGGGGGGGGGGGGGGGGGGGCCGGGCGCACCCCGCACCGCGTACCCTTCCGCCACGGATGCCACCCGGAAGGCTGGGAGCCATCACGCCCACCCGCTCCCGCGAAGGGCGTCTAAGCGGACGAGCGTGTTTCAGTCGGCTTGCCGACACACACCTGCGCCCACACGCGCGCTCGCAGAGACTTTTGGGGATTGTACCATTCGCTCGAAACTGCAAGAACGAAAACGACCCTGCAAACGACGGCAGCTCTTTTTTTTAATTGAAGGGCAAAAGTCGGTCACATTTAGAGATCAGCGGGCCTCACGCGGATGGTTAAAACCACCCTCTTTCTTGGTCAACCGTCTCCTAATTTCAGGTAACGTCCATCCGTTCCTTAGAACCACCTGAAACTGTCCTCTGAGCAGATCGGCCACACCCCTAGGTGACGCGGGCGCGACCACACGCACTGCCGGACGGCGTCTCACTGGATATCATCGTCATCAAAGAGATCTTCAAAATCTATATAAACGAACAAAACCACGCATTAATGGGGCACATGAGGCAAACAACTGAGAAAACACCTTCACGATGAATTACAGACATTCGAAACGGAGAAAACAGTACACGATCAAAGGGACCCCACGACCGACTCCATTTTATCCCAAGGTCAGACAGTCCCAGGGGACACAGGAGTCTAGAACGCATCTCTAATCCCCTGTGTCGGTGACAATCAAGAAAGCGCACACAGGCGGAGGTGAGGTGCTGCAGCTGGAAGGCTGCCAGAAGACCCCACCGCGAGGGGAACGCAGAGGGCAGGCGGGAGGAAGGCGCCAGAAGCACTGAGCCACGCTAGAGTGGCTGTCTCTAAGGGAGTCTGGAGACACTGTCTGAGCCCTTCCTACTGGAAGAAGCACTACAAACTCCCAGCGCCCTACCTGCTGCGATGGGCGGTCATCGTCTACGTGTCTATGCGTTTCCTAAACCCGCTACCAGGGGCACACCTTGCTGTCATGTTGGGGAAAGGGTATCAAAGAGCCCCGTGTAGTACCGGGCGTTCAAAACGGTGCAGGATAAACAGTGAGCTACAAAGAGGGCAGTGGAAAGCCCCAGTCACGTCTCCGCACATCCAGGCTGTCACAGGCTGTCACGGGGAAGGTGCTGTCCCAGAGACCTCCTGCCCGGCTGTGTCCCCACCGCACCGACGTGAGCGGTCCCACACCTGGGCTGGCCTGTGGCCTACGGCTCCGAGCACTCTGTCCCCAGCCCCCAGCCCTAGCTAACTCGTCACACCCTCCAACCTCTGCTGGGGTGTCACCCCCCCCCCGATAAACCGCCCTCTGATGTGCTCCCAGAAACAATGCCACCCGCCTCTGGCCCTCGTCACGACCGCCCCTACGTGCCGTCTTGTCTAACACTCCCCTACTTTGCAACACAGTGGGTGAAGAGGGCAAGCCTTGTTCGTGGTCTGAACCCCAGAGCCCAGGCGGCAAGAGGACAGAGCCTCTGCTTGAGCAGCGAGAAGCACTCAGAAGAAACCCCATCCAAACGCTCACGGCGTCCTCGCAGTAACACTTGGGACCGCCACAACCCGACGGGCGGTGTGCACCTCGCAAGCTGGCGGGGGCAGGCTGACGCAGCGTGGAGCTCTTCTGTGCTCCTTCCCTTTCTAGCCCTGGCCCAGAGGGAGGAGGCCACACTGCTCATGCCGCTCCGTGCTCCCCGCGGCAGAGCAGCCCAGGTCCCTCCCAGATACTTCCTTGGCAGAATTAAAGCGCTATTTTTAGAAACCACATGAACTTGAACACAGCCAACTGTCTGTAAACCCACAAGACGCGTGGGACCTTGAAGGAGATCACCACATGTGGGAGCAGGTCGGGTGGTGTCAGGGATCACCCCACCCTGCTTGGGGTAAGGGCCCCCGAGATCACCCCATGTGAGCGAGGGCTTTCACATGGCACTCTGGAAAGCGTAGAGAAACGGGTCCAGTCCTCACGGCTGGGGGAAGCCCAGATGCTGCCTCGGGAGCAGCCCAACTCCCCGGGAACACTGGCTTCTCTTTTCAGACAACTTGCTAACAAGATGCCAGATAAACTACCACGGCCTCAGACTCCGAGGAGGGGGTGGGGGTGGGGGTAGGGGTGAGGGAGTGGGGTTGGTACATCAAACCAGTGTGGCCAGATCGCATCCCAGCTGCCACTAACTAGCAACAGAAGGTCTTTGGAGCAGCGGGCGCCCAGATGAAAGAAAGGTGACAAGGAGAGAAAATCGCACTTAACTCTCCGAGGAAGATCCCTCTCGTGTTTCCGTTTACGATTCAAACCCTTAGTGTGAATTAGTACATTCTGTAGGAACAGGGCCTTGGGAAGTCGGAACACAGAGAAATGCCCCCGTGACACACGGGAAGGTGTCACGTCAACTGTTTCCACCACGCTTACCACCCATGTGCCTGGTAACTAGCGCTAAAGCTCTTAAATACTAGTGAGTCCTGCCCTCAGAGACAAGGGAGGGGACAGCCGGTGTCACTGTGCTAAGGGAGTCGACCAACCAGAGCCCAGGGACACAGGAAAGGAAAGGAAAGCAGCTGTCAGGATGCAGCAGAGATGAGAAGGCAGGATGGGGCTCCCACACCCGTGTCCGAAGTGTGGCTGCAGCTCAAGTTCAACTACTGGAGTGCAAGTAGGCAATTTTACGCTACTTGTCCTCCCGAAGAACAAGGCTGACGGCCAGCGCTGACAGCCGTGCTGTCACCTCCTACGCACCGCGCCGCGTCTGAGAACCGCACACAGCTGGCTTCCCTGTCCTCTGACCCCAAGCACTCTCGTCACAAAGCACCCCACTTACAACACACAGAGAGACATTCGATTAGACCCGGGACCCCCGATCCCGGCATCCTTACCGTTAAAAAAGTCGGCATGAACTGCCTTTTCATTGGCTGCCAAATCCATCAGGAGCCCGGTGCTGCCTCCAGCCTGGGAAAGGAAAGGTGAGAATATGTCAGTGCTGTTTTTCGAGAGAAGCCACGCCCCTCCAGGGCAGGGGAAGGTGAGGGAGGGAAAGGTGCCCAGGTGGGAGTCAAAATTTAGTTCCAGGCAAAGGAAGTGGGTGGGAGGGGCAGCATTCCGAGGAATCATCTTGAAGGTCTCCTTGATTCCTCCTACTGTTGAAACAGAATCCTGCTGTCCCCGGAACACCACCACGTCTCTGTAGGCCTGGAGTAGAGGTTCTAATTCCCTATATGATGTTGCCACAGAGGCCGGGCCCCAAACGTGCAAAACTGCGCCTGACGAGTTCTCTGCTCCGGACTGCCCCCTGCTTCTTCTGGGAATTAAACTGCTTCCCTTGGGAAAGTGACCTGCTGACCAGGGGCTCTGTGGGGTGTGGTCACAGGACCTCCCACCGCCACAACTTCGGGGGCAGGAAAATCGTGCCACAGCCAAAGTGGGGCAATCTGATGCCCTCAGGATTCAGGGTGTCTGTGAGAGTCACACAGTGAGGGCAGAGCACAGGCCCCCGCCCACCGGTCCCCGCTGCTACCCCCGCGTTCCCAGGCTGTCTGCTCTACCTTCTCCAGGCTCCCTGGAGCTGAGTGTCTCCCACCTTCCTCTTCGTGGCTGTTGTCAGTAACCCAAACCCGGGAGAAAAGCCCAAGATGCTCTCCTCTCTCCTCAACCTCCCTCCCCCTTCCCCATGGCCAAGTAAGCCCTGCAGATTCCACAATGACAGACTCTGCTGAGTGAGTCCCGACTCCCACCTACAGGTGTTGCCTTCCTTCAGACCCTCCTCAAGGCTTCCGTTCGCAGCTTTCCACTCTCCCACCTCCAAACCCAATCCCCAAACTCTCCAGAGTGACCTGCTAGGAAGTAGACTGGAGCAAAGCCCTCAAGTGAGTCCACACTGCCTAGGGAAATGCCTTTCACAAAGGACTGAGAAGCTGGGGTTCGGTGGCAGTGCTTCAAGGGTGGGGTGCAGCCAGCCCACCCGACCCAGCACAGCTACAAGCCACTTGGTGACCCAGCCCCGCCCCCTTTTCCAGCTGCAATCTCTCCCCGAGCTCGGGCACCTTACAGCCTGCTGGACTCGGCTCCTGCCAGGACTTCCTCTTCCACCACGACTAGTTAGCAAACACTATGCTTTCAGCATTCGCCCACAGTCAGCTGCTCTCCTAAACCCGAGCCGGGCCACCCCAAAGCCGGGAGGGCGCCTCCATCAGGGCACTCGCGACTCTATTCCACTTAGCGTCTGCAATCAGCTTCGGTCATGCCCCGATTTCAGGGAGCACGGACGCAGGGTCTGTCCCCCTAAGCTTTGAGAAAGGGGAAATGAGGCCCAGACATCGATGGGGCGGACCTGACACTTCGAGCTGGGCCGCGGCGCTACCAGCTCACCAACACCGCCATCAGCCGAGATCACCCCGTGGCCAGGACGCAGTGAGACGAAAACGCAAGACCCCTTCGTAACCTGCACGACTGCAGGAGAACAGGGTCACCGTGCAACACACACATGCCAAGCGCCAATTCCCCCGGCTCCCTAGGCCGACGGCCGCGTCTTTCCCGACGACGGCTTCCCAGCCTGGCTCCAGTCGTGCCTCCTGCCGGACAACACGGACCCACGGCCGGGGACCCACCCTCACACCCGGCCAGCACGCAACCCGGCGCAAAGCCCCGAGCACAGGCCCGAACTCCGGCCTGTCGTCCGTAGCGCTCGCCGGGCCCGAGGAGCCGCAGGCCGGCTGCCAGCCGCGCGGGCTGGAGGACGCCACGGCCCAGGGCAGCGCCCGCCCGCCGCCCGCTGGCTCCCGGGGCGCCCGCTCGGACGGGGGTGGGGCCCGCGCAGGCCGCCGTCCCCGCCGCCCGCCCCGGCCCCCTGCCCGCGGCCGCCCCCTCACCTCGTCCAGGTCCACGTAGGGCCCGGCGCCCTCGGGGAACATCTCGTCCACCGCCGGCTTCATCTCGCCTGCGGCGTCTCCCGCGTCCCCGGCTCACTTCCGGCCCGCCTGACGCCTCTTCCGGTAAGCGCCGGCCGCGGTGCGTCTAGACGCCGGAGGACCGCCGACTCTATGGTCTCCCGCAGGCCCGTCGGCGCAGAGGGGAGCTGAGCGCACGGAAGGCTCGGCCCACGGGGCCTGGCACAGAGCTGTGCCCAAGAGATGCCCGTTAAAGAATGTGCGTGTTCAGAAAGAGACGGGCGGTTGCCAGAGGGGCGGGGTGAGGGGTGGGCGACAATGGGGAGGGGACCAGGAGAGACACACTCGCAGCCCCCAGGTGCAGGTGTGCGGAATGGAAAGTCCAGCCTGGGGGCGCAGCCAACGACACCGTAATGACATTGCATGGGGACAGAGTGTGTACAGTTGTCGAATCACTATGTTGTACACCTGAAACGAATAATATTGTACATCAACTATACCTTAGAATGAAAGAATGTGAATGGTCAATGCAGTGAAGAGGCAACCCACCGGATGGGAGCAAGTATTTACAAGTTACATACACATATATGTACGTATGTACACATACATACACGTGTACACATATGGTAAGGGATTAGTATCCAGTATATATAAAGAACCCACAAAACTCAACAGCAACAAATCCCAATTCAAAATGGGCAAATGACTTGAATATACCTTTCCGTGAAGTAGATGTTCAAATGACCAGTAAGCACATGAAAAGATGCTCAACACCATTAAGCATTAGGGAGATGCAAACCAAACCACAGTGAGCTACCACCTCACGCTTATTGGAACAAACACTATTTAAAAACCCAGAAAATAACAAGTGCTGGAGAGGACGAGGGGAAATAGGAACACCTGTGCACTGCTGGCAGGGAAGGGAAATTGTGCAGCTGTCACGGAAAACAGTGTGGGGGAGCCTCAAAAATTAAACATAGAAATGTCATATGATCCGGCAGTCCCGCCCTGGGTGTATCCCCAAAGGAAGGGAAAGCAAGGTCTTCATGAGATATTTGCACACCCATGTTCATAGCAATTCACAATAGCTAAGTGTAGAAGCATCTCAGGTCTTCATTAATAGAAGAATGGCTGAGCAAGATGTATTCTGTACATACATAAGATGGAATACTATTTAGCCATAAAAGGGAAGGAAATTCTGACACCTGCTACAACATGGATGAAGCTTCAGGACATTATGATCAGTGAAAAGAGATGTCATACAAATTCTGTATGATTCTACTTACGGAAGGTCCCTACAATAGTCGGATTCACAGAGATGGAGACCAGAAGGGTGGGCACTGGGGGCTGGGGGAGGGGCTGGGCGGTCAGTGTCTAATGGGGACAGAGGTTCAGTTGGAGAAGACGGGAAAGTTCTGGAGATGGATGGCGCTGATGGTTGCACAACAATGTGAATGTGCTTAAAGATAGTTACAGTAGTAAAAAAAAAAGATAGTTACAGTAGTAAATTTTACGATATGTGTATTTTATCATAATTTTTTAAAGCATGTGAATGAGAGAAGGGGGTAGGAGGGAAGGGGCAGGAAGGGGAAGGGTGGATGGGAGGAGGGCATAAGATATCAGAGCTAGACTTTGGAAGCAGGTAGGCTTGGGGGCTAGTCTGCAAGAGAAGTGGAGGAGGGGAAGGGTGGGGCAGGGAGACAAGGAATGAGCCTGAGGGGGCTCATTCCCTCAGGGAATGAGGGAGACTGTGGCCTGAGTAGGCAGCGTGGGGCCCAGGGAGAGGTGCGGAGAGACCGGGAGTATGGTTGAGCCTCAGAAATCACCGTGAACACGAATCACTCTGAAGCATCCCAGCAAAAGACAAAGGAAGCCACTACTCCATGGTCAGCAACAGGCTTCTCTTCTGAGTAGTTTCAAAACATGGGAGCCCCTATTCCCATAGAGGAGTGAGATCTCCCAGGCACTCCTGGCCTTTCTCCACCTCTGACTTCTGGAAATACCTTCTGGAACTATGACAATTACACTGTTTGCACATCTTGGCTATTGTGAGTAGTGCTGCGCTGAGCCTAGGAGAGCAGATTGCTCTGGAGGACCGCTTCCCTCCTGCATTCCGGGGGACCTGCAGCCCCTCCCAGGGACACTGTCGCCCTTGCACTCCAGGGGACCCCTTCCCTCCTGCACTTCCCCCCTGCACTCCAGAGGACGACTTCCCCCCTGCACTCCAGGGGACTTGCAGCACCTCTGAGGGACACTGTCCTCGCTGCACCCCAGGGACCCACAGTCCCTCCCAGGGACACTGACCCCCCCTGCACTCCAGGGGACCTGCAGCCCCTCCCAGGGACACAGTCCTCCCTGCACTTCGGGGACCTACAGCCCCTCCCAGGGACACTGTCCCCCCTGCACTCCAGAGGACCTGCAGCCCCTCCGAGGGACATTGTCCCCCTGCACTCCAGGGGACCCCTTCCCTCCTGCACTTCCCCCCTGCACTCCAGGGGACCCGCAGCCCCTCCCAGGGACACTATCCTCCCTGCATTCCAGGGACCCACAGCCCCTCCCAGGGACACAGTCCTTCCTGTACTCTGGGGACCCGCAGTCCCTCCCAGGGACACTGTCCCCCCTGCACTCCAGGGACCCACAGCCCCTCCAAGGGCGTGTGACTTCAGCTATTAGGTGACAAGTACAGCAAAGCCCCAAGTCAGAGCCATGGTTCGCTTATTGAATAAGACAGTAAATGTGGCCTGACTGGAGCTGTTTCTTGAAAGAAAACCACCAGCGTTTGTGTGACTCAGGTGAGGAATTTATTGAGCTTGCGGCCAGGGATCCAGGCTGGTGCTCAGTCCTGCTGATAGGGGACGTGGAACCCCAGGGTGGTCCCCAGGGGGAAGTGAGCGAAGAAGGTGCGGGCCAGGTCCTCCAACTGGGGATAGGCTCCCAGGGTCTGGAAGTACTGCACATAGTTCCAGAAGTCAGAGGTGGAGAAAGGCCAGTAGGGCATGGCCGGTGGCTCAGCATAGGGGTCTGAAAGACACAACCACCTGCCTCAGGGGCTGTCCCCGCTCGTCCTGCCCCGAGGCCTCCCCTCCACGATGCCTTAGGGCAGGTGGCCGGGGCCAGCAGCCCCATGCAGTGAGGGGACCCTCCCAGCTGGACGCCAGGCCCCGGGCTATCCCTGATCCTCTGTGGCAGCATCCCGGAGCCTTGCCATCTGGACAATGACCTGGGTTCTGCCTCTCGGGACTCATGGTCTGAGGGGACAGCTCAGGGGGAGGAGAAGAGGGAAAAGGAGGACAAGGAGGGAGGGGGCGGGAAACCTGGCCCCTGTTCTGGAGACGTTGAGGATGGGGGAGCATCCCGGTGGGATTTCAGACGAGGCCACAGCCCCCAGCCCTGGAATCCAGATGCCTCTGCCCTGGGGTCGGACTCGGTGGGAGGGCCCTGGGGTGAGTCCGGTCCGAGGGCGAGAACGCGAAGCCTCGGGGGTTCAGAGGGTCTCTCCTGCCCTGTGCAGCCCCAGGTGGCTGGAAGGCAGGGCCCAGGGAAGAGACTCAGTCCCTCTGCTTGCACAGCTTGGCCTTCAGCTGACCCAGGCTCCTGCTTCCTTCGTTGGGGATAAGAAGCCAGCTCCCACCCAGCTCCCTCTTCTGACCCCACCCCACCCAAACACACACCAGAAAAGGCCAGGAGGACAATACAATACCTCCCTCCTCCTGCACTGGCTTGGCTCCTGCAGAGGAAGAGAGAGCAGTCACCCTGGAGAACCCCCGAGGGTAGGACCCCACCGCACATGAGCTGCCCAAGCGGCCAGGGGGATGGCACGAGGGACAGAACCGCCACTCACCCGCCAGAGGTCCCAGCAGGAGGCAGAGGGCCACCCCTTGCACCAAGCAGGCCTTCATCTTCCCCAGGTGCATCTTCCACCAACCGATGGAGCTACGGTCCCCCTGCAGCACGAGGACCCCAGAGGGTGAGACCCGCCGCCCATGAGGGCCCCGGCTTCCTCCCAGCACCCCTGCACCGGGCAGCTCCCTGGAAAACATCTCTGGAAAAAGGACAAGCTCTGAGTGTTTTCACAGCAATTTCAGTCTCGGTGGCTTCAGACGGTGGTCCCGAGGCTGAGCCCACCACCCCACCCCGCCCCCGTGGCCGGCGGCGACCCCGCACCTGCCCCCCGCAGAGGTTACTGGGCTCCTGTTGTTCAGCCTCAGCCGGAACGGGGACAGGAGTCTGCCGCCAGCACGCAGGCCCCTCTTTATAAAAGGCCAGAGACAAGGAGGCAGACGTCACCTACGTGAGCTGTCAAACCGAATATTTCATCCCTGGCCAGAGCACTGAGGGCTCCTGTGACCTTGTTGGCAGCGGGACCTCGAGAGTCCACTCGTGGGAACCTGATCCAAGGATCAGATCCGGAGAAAAACATCTCTGCACAGGCACTGCTAGGATCTCCAGGACTGAATTCAACACCAGTACTCAGACGCAATTTCCTCTCCACCGGATAGAAGGACGTTCTGAGTCTGACACTGAGGCTGAGGTCCCCCCTTACAGGAACAAGGTCATCACAGAGCGGCCCCTGGGGGGACAGGCAGGCAGGCAGGCAGGACGGGACCCTCGGGGAGCCAGGAGCAGCCTCAGCTCAGCACCCCCCACCCCCGCCGACGGGACATGTTGAGCACAGTCCGTACAGGAGGTGTGGGCATCCAGCCCCGCTTCGCATCTGCAGACCTAGAGCCTTCCGGCTCACGCACGACGATTAAGTCTATTGTCCGGAAGGCAGCTGTCTGGCCCCAGGGACACCATGGACGACTCCTGCGGTCTCCAGACCACTCTGATTACCCCTCAGGGCTGCTCCTCAAGACTGCGGCCATGCCTCGTGGCCCTGCCCATGGGGTCCCAACACCCACTGAATCCACACAGCTGGGGACACAGCATGTGGTCTGGCTGGTGGCGAGTGGCAGAGAGCAGGTCTTCCGTGATGGATCCAGCCAACACACACCTGGTCTCCCCAAGTCTTTGGGCGCCTGCCCGGACCCGGGACCAGCCTCCTGCACGGGCCATCTTTGCACAAACGGCTAGAACCGCTCCCGGTCTCCTGCGAATCCAGAGGATCCTCTGCCAAGTGGGCCCAGGCCAGCACTTCCGTCGTCTGCACCCTGATCTACCCCATATATGTTCCCTGGGCTTTGGGGGCCACGTATGGGCGTATGTGGACCCTCCTGGGGACACACGTTGTGCCTCGCTTTCTAAGTCACATCTGAGCCTCAGGGTCTGGTCACGATTGGGGGTGGGGTCCTCAAGAGGATTAGCAGCCCCTGGCGGACCGCAGCTCTGGGGGGACTACAGGTTTTTCAAGCACGGAGGACTAACCCGCCTGATAGGGAGGAAGGACACTTCTGCTGGCAAAGGAGACGCAGCTGAATGTAGGGGCTCAGGACCCCAGCTTCATCAGTCTCCCCACACGTCCCTGTCCAAGTGATAAGAGACTCATTCCTACCCAACAAACCCTAACCTTCACAAAAGATGGCCTAAGAGAGCAGAAGTTCAACTTTCCTTGTGAGTTTCAGACCCACCAGCTTAGACCTCGGGTTTTATTTTCAGAAATCTGGACTCCTCGCCTGCAAGACGTAATTCTTTTAGGGCAATTGTGTCAGGATTCCCAAGACCACCGGGCTCAGTGAGTCACTGGGGGCCCCCCCCAGACTCAGCACAGGCCGCGCTCCCGCCTGGGATTCACAACACAGAAATGGTAGGGCACGCAGGAAGGGAGAAGTCGGGGGAGCAGGCCCGAGCTCCCGGGCGCCCTCCCTGTGCGCTCACACAGGCCACCACCAGGTGCCTGTGAGAGACGCAGCGCCCGGGGTTTTAATTGGGGGCTGGGCACGGGGCCCCCCGGGCCTGGCGTAGATCCCGGATGCCCGGGCGGAAGCGGGTGCTCAGCTGAAACCACGCCACACAGACCGCACAGACGTCAGGGGGCAGCGAGGTCCTCTTATCCATGAGTTCCAGCCGAGGGCCACCTGGCGGGCGGGCGTTCCCGAGGAGGGCAGCGGGGCCTGCTTGTCAACCCTTTCTGCACAACACAGAAGCTTTGGGTTCCTTATCTGGCCCCTGAGCTGGGAATTTTGAGCTCCGAGCTCATAATTTGCTTTCCCCACATTCTCCGGCACATTTAGAAACCACCAACCAACCCCACAGCCCTTGCTTCCACTGCTAAGTGGTCTGTGGCCTTAGCCACAAAGCCCGGCTTTCTGTAGCCCGTTGGCTCCGGGGACGGCAGTGCCCTGTTCCGCTGCAAATGGCACTGCGGTCGGGCCAGAGAACCAAGTCCCGATTCCATCCCGAACCCGATCCCCTGGGGATGAATCCCTCCCGGCTCCAGTATTCCACCCACATGGCCCCTGGGCGTCCTGCGGGACGTGATGTTTATTGCAGAGCCGGACCCGGGAGCACCGGGGCTGAGGAAGCCCCGACGCGAGGCCTGCGTGTCTGTGGGGGCCGGGGCCTCTGAGGTGGGCAGCGGCCTTGCCGGGCCGGGCAGGGCGTGAAGGGCACAAGGACCTGCCGGCAGACCCGTCGCGCCTCGCCGCTCCAGAGGGTGATGGCTCTTTGTTCATCACTGACCACTCCCCGCTCAAAGATGATGCCCAGGGAGCCGTTCCCATGATGTCGGGAAAAAGGAAATAAACTGCCTGTACTATATCTTTATAGCTATTTTCTTAATTAAAAAAAACCCAACCTAGAAAGCATCTACGAGTGATGAGCGGTGATGGTATTGGGTGGGAGAGCCGTGGGGATACTAGTTTTGTTTTCTTTCTGGGCGTACGTATATCCCTTGACTTAGCACTTACGTGGTGAGGAGAAAACCTTACAAACCGCCGCCAATAGCTCCTTCTTACTGAGCTGCTGCCCTGGATACACCTCCCAGGTCTCCCACAACCACGTGGCCACCCCAAGTCCAGCCCACACTTTTTCCCTCTTCCCGAGTCCTTCAAGCCACTCTCCTTTGCTGGCCTGTCCACAGACCTTCCTGAGACCCACCTGGGGGACCCCACCTGGAGGGCCCCACCTGGAGAATCCCACCTGGAGAATCCCACCTGGAGAATACCACCTGGAGAAGGCCACCTGGAGAATCCCACCTGAAGGACCCCACCTGGAGAATCCCAGCTGGAAGGCCCCACCTGGAGAGTCCCATCTGGAGAATCCCACCTGGAGAACCCCACCTGGAGAATCCCACCTGGAGGGCCCCACCTGGAGAATCCCACCTGGAGAATCCCACCTGGAGGGCCCCACCTGGAGAATCCCACCTGGAGAATCCCACCTGGAGAATCCCACCTGGAGAACCCCACCTGGAGAATCCCACCTGGAGAATCCCACCTGGAGAATGCCACCTGGAGAATCCCACCTGGAGAACCCCACCTGGAGGGCGCCACCTGGAGAATCCCACCTGGAGAATCCCACCAGGAGAATACCACCTGGAGAATGCCACCTGGAGAATCCCACCAGGAGAATCCCACCTGAAGGACCCCACCTGGAGAATCCCACCTGGAGAGTCCCCCCTGGAGAACCACACCTGGAGGGCCCCACCTGGAGAATCCCACCTGGAGAACCCCACCTGGAGGGCCCCACCTGGAGAATCCCACCTGGAGAACCCCACCTGGAGAATCCCACCTGGAGAACCCCACCTGGAGAATCCCCCCTGGAGAATCCCCCCTGGAGAACCCCACCTGGAGGGCCCCACCTGGAGAACCCCACCTGGAGAATCCCCCCTGGAGAACCCCACCTGGAGGGCCCCACCTGGAGAACCCCACCTGGAGAATCCCCCCTGGAGAACCCCACCTGGAGGGCCCCACCTGGAGAACCCCACCTGGAGAATCCCACCTGGAGAATCCCACCTGGAGAGTCCCCCCTGGAGAACCCCACCTGGAGGGCCCCACCTGGAGAACCC
This sequence comes from Panthera onca, assembly GCF_046562875.1. Taxonomy (NCBI): domain Eukaryota; kingdom Metazoa; phylum Chordata; class Mammalia; order Carnivora; family Felidae; genus Panthera; species Panthera onca. The sequence goes on along the minus strand of NC_138346.1, from coordinate 1,687,355 downwards.
TACCTGGAGGGCCCCACCTGGAGAATCCCACCTGGAGAACCCCACCTGGAGAATCCCCCCTGGAGAACCCCACCTGGAGGGCCCCACCTGGAGAACCCCACCTGGAGAATCCCCCCTGGAGAACCCCACCTGGAGGGCCCCACCTGGAGAACCCCACCTGGAGAATCCCACCTGGAGAATCCCACCTGGAGAATGCCACCTGGAGAATCCCACCTGGAGAATCCCAGCTGGAAGGCCCCACCTGGAGAGTCCCATCTGGAGAATCCCACCTGGAGAACCCCACCTGGAGAATCCCCCCTGGAGAACCCCACCTGGAGGGCCCCACCTGGAGAACCCCACCTGGAGAATCCCACCTGGAGAATCCCAGCTGGAAGGCCCCACCTGGAGAGTCCCATCTGGAGAATCCCACCTGGAGAACCCCACCTGGAGAATCCCACCTGGAGAACCCCACCTGGAGAATCCCAGCTGGAAGGCCCCACCTGGAGAGTCCCATCTGGAGAATCCCACCTGGAGAACCCCACCTGGAGAATCCCACCTGGAGAACCCCACCTGGAGAATCCCCCCTGGAGAACCCCACCTGGAGGGCCCCACCTGGAGAACCCCACCTGGAGAATCCCACCTGGAGAATCCCCCCTGGAGAACCCCACCTGGAGGGCCCCACCTGGAGAACCCCACCTGGAGAATCCCACCTGGAGAATCCCACCTGGAGAGTCCCCCCTGGAGAACCCCACCTGGAGGGCCCCACCTGGAGAATCCCACCTGGAGAACCCCACCTGGAGAATCCCCCCTGGAGAACCCCACCTGGAGGGCCCCACCTGGAGAACCCCACCTGGAGAATCCCCCCTGGAGAACCCCACCTGGAGAACCCCACCTGGAGAACCCCACCTGGAGAATCCCACCTGGAGAATCCCCCCTGGAGAACCCCACCTGGAGGGCCCCACCTGGAGAACCCCACCTGGAGAATCCCACCTGGAGAATCCCACCTGGAGAGTCCCACCTGGAGAGTCCCCCCTGGAGAACCCCACCTGGAGGGCCCCACCTGGAGAATCCCACCTGGAGAATCCCACCTGGAGAACCCCACCTGGAGAATCCCACCTGGAGAATCCCAGCTGGAAGGCCCCACCTGGAGAGTCCCATCTGGAGAGTTCCACCTGGAGAATCCCACCTGGAAGGCCCCACCTGGAGAATCCCACCTGAAGGACCCCACCTGGAGAATCCCACCTGGAGAGTCCCCCCTGGAGAACCCCACCTGGAGGGCCCCACCTGGAGAATCCCACCTGGAGAATCCCACCTGGAGAACCCCACCTGGAGGGCCCCACCTGGAGGGCCCCACCTGGAGGGCCCCACCTGGAAAATCCCACCTGGAGAATCCCACCTGGAGAACCCCACCTGGAGGGCCCCACCTGGAGAATCCCACCTGGAGAATCCCACCTGGAGAATACCACCTGGAGAATGCCACCTGGAGAATCCCACTTGGAGAATCCCAGCTGGAAGGCCCCACCTGGATGGTCCCATCTGGAGAATCCCACCTGGAGAACCCCACCTGGAAAATCCCCCCTGGAGAACCCCACCTGGAGGGCCCCACCTGGAGAATCCCACCTGGAGAATCCCACCTGGAGAAACCCACCTGGAGGGCCCCACCTGGAGGGCCCCTCCTGGAGAATCCCACCTGGAGAACCCCACCTGGAGAATCCCCCCTGGAGAACCCCACCTGGAGGGCCCCACCTGGAGAACCCCACCTGGAGAATCCCACCTGGAGAGTCTCCCCTGGAGAACCCCACCTGGAGGGCCCCACCTGGAGAATCCCACCTGGAGAGTCCCCCCTGGAGAACCCCACCTGGAGAATACCACCTGGAGGGCCCCACCTGGAGAATCCCACCTGGAGAATCCCACCTGGAGAATCCGACCTGGAGAATCCCAGCTGGAAGGCCCCACCTGGAGAGTCCCATCTGGAGAGTTCCACCTGGAGAATCCCACCTGAAGGACCCCACCTGGAGAATCCCACCTGGAGAGTCCCCCCTGGAGAACCCCACCTGGAGGGCCCCACCTGGAGAATCCCACCTGGAGAATCCCACCTGGAGAACCCCACCTGGAGAATCCCACCTGGAGGGCCCCACCTGGAGAATCCCACCTGGAGAATCCCACCTGGAGAACCCCACCTGGAGGGCCCCACCTGGAGAATCCCACCTGGAGAATCCCACCTGGAGAATCCCACCTGGAGAACCCCACCTGGAGAACCCCACCTGGAGGGCCCCACCTGGATAATCCCACCTGGAGAATCCCACCTGGAGAACCCCACCTGGAGAACCCCACCTGGAGAATCCCACCTGGAGAATCCCACCTGGAGAATACCACCTGGAGAATGCCACCTGGAGAATCCCACCTGGAGAACCCCACCTGGAGGGCCCCACCTGGAGAATCCCACCTGGAGAATCCCACCTGGAGAATACCACCTGGAGAATGCCACCTGGAGGGCCCCACCTGGAGAATCCCAGCTGGAAGGCCCCACCTGGAGAGTCCCATCTGGAGAATCCCACCTGGAGAACCCCACCTGGAGAATCCCCCCTGGAAAACCCCACCTGGAGGGCCCCACCTGGAGAACCCCACCTGGAGAATCCCACCTGGAGAACCCCACCTGGAGAATCCCACCTGGAGAACCCCACCTGGAGGGCCCCACCTGGAGAACCCCACCTGGAGAATCCCACCTGGAGAACCCCACCTGGAGGGCCCCACCTGGAGAATCCCACCTGGAGAACCCCACCTGGAGAACCCCACCTGGAGAATCCCACCTGGAGAGTCCCCCCTGGAGAACCCCACCTGGAGAACCCCACCTGGAGAATGCCACCTGGAGAATGCCACCTGGAGAATCCCACCTGGAGGGCCCCACCTGGAGAATCCCACCTGGAGAATACCACCTGAAGAATGCCACCTGGAGAATCCCACCTGGAGAGTCTCCCCCCCTGGAGAACCCCACCTGGAGGGCCCCATCTGGAGAATCCCACCTGGAGAATCCCACCTGGAGAACCCCACCTGGAGGGCCCCACCTGGAGAATCCCACCTGGAGAGTCCCCCTTGGAGAACCCCACCTGGAGGGCCCCACCTGGAGAATCCCACCTGGAGAGTCCCACCTGGAGAACCCCACCTGGAGGGCCCCACCTGGAGAATCCCACCTGGAGAGTCCCACCTGGAGAACCCCACCTGGAGGGCCCCACCTGGAGAATCCCCCCTGGAGAACCCCACCTGGAGGGCCCCACCTGGAGAACCCCACCTGGAGAATCCCACCTGGAGAACCCCACCTGGAGGGCCCCACCTGGAGAATCCCACCTGGAGAACCCCACCTGGAGAACCCCACCTGGAGAACCCCACCTGGAGAATCCCACCTGGAGAGTCCCCCCTGGAGAACCCCACCTGGAGAACCCCACCTGGAGAACCCCACCTGGAGAATCCCACCTGGAGAACCCCACCTGGAGAATACCACCTGGAGAACGCCACCTGGAGAATCCCACCTGGAGGGCCCCACCTGGAGAATCCCACCTGGAGAATACCACCTGAAGAATGCCACCTGGAGAATCCCACCTGGAGAGTCTCCCCCCTGGAGAACCCCACCTGGAGGGCCCCACCTGGAGAATCCCACCTGGAGAATCCCACCTGGAGAACCCCACCTGGAGGGCCCCACCTGGAGAATCCCACCTGGAGAATCCCACCTGGAGAACCCCACCTGGAGGGCCCCACCTGGAGAACCCCACCTGGAGAATCCCACCTGGAGAACCCCACCTGGAGGGCCCCACCTGGAGAATCCCACCTGGAGAACCCCACCTGGAGAACCCCACCTGGAGAACCCCACCTGGAGAATCCCACCTGGAGAGTCCCCCCTGGAGAACCCCACCTGGAGAACCCCACCTGGAGAACCCCACCTGGAGAATCCCACCTGGAGAATACCACCTGGAGAATGCCACCTGGAGAATGCCACCTGGAGAATCCCACCTGGAGAGTCTCCCCCCTGGAGAACCCCACCTGGAGGGCCCCACCTGGAGAATCCCACCTGGAGAAACCCACCTGGAGAACCCCACCTGGAGGGCCCCACCTGGAGAACCCCACCTGGAGGGCCCCACCTGGAGAATCCCACCTGGAGAGTCCCCCCTGGAGAACCCCACCTGGAGAGTCCCATCTGGAGAGTTCCACCTGGAAGGCCCCACCTGGAGAATCCCACCTGAAGGACCCCACCTCGGAGGCCAACTCCTCTGGCCCTGGACAAGGGCCCCTTCTCCCCCTCACCCGGCAGCTCTCCCACAGTGCCCTTGCCGGGGGTCTGCACGGCCAGCCTTGCATCACTCTTGTTCTGCGGGATCCCTAGAGCAATGGTCCTCACACTGCATCCAGACCAGATGGTCCAGGGATCTGTTAAATCCACGTTCTGATCTAGCAGGTTGAGGGGAGCGCCTGGGAATCTGCATTCCTAACAAGCTCCTGGGAGATGCCCACGCTACCAGCCCCTAGAGCACATTTAGGGTCTCGAGGCAGGTTCTCAAGCTGGGCAGGGTCAGAATCACCTGAAGGAGCTGCTCGCAGACCGATGTCGGGGACATGTTAGAGGGCAGATGGCCGGGTGCCACCCTGCAGAGATCTGCCCCAAGGGCTCGCGGCTGGGCCCGGGACTCTGCACGTCTGCCGTGTTACCAAGGGTGCTGAGCAGGTTCAGGGCCAGGCTTCGAGAGCCACCGTCAGAAGCAGAGGTTCGGACCCTGACTGCACAGCAGACCACCCGCGGAGCTGCTCAGCCGTGGGGATTTCAGCCCCGTCTCCACGGGCAGGATTTACCCTAACGGGTCCAGGTAGGGCCCGGCGTGCTGTTGCCTGGGGGTGGTCAGGCCCCCTGCTCCTCCAGCCCCTGCCCCTGTCCTGCACGGAGGCCTGCAGGTGCACTGGAGGCCTGCAAGGACCCCCCGCCTGTAGCGAGAGGCAGCTCTGGTTGCACAATCGGGTCTTCGTGGACACGGGTCTGCCCCCAGGCTAACTCAAGGGAGGGCTGTGGTCTCTGCCAGATGAGCAGGAAGGGAGCAAGTCAGGTGGCTGGGCTGGGAGCCTTCTGTCCCCTGCTGCTTCACCTGAATGACCCAGGTGCGTCCTCCCCAGCCGGCACAGCGGACACTCCTGTCATGAGGTCTCCGGGCGCCCTCTGCCGTCTGACTCGGGAACACTAAGCGTGGCCTCTCGCTGAGGTCACTGGCAGCTGCAGACACCCAGGCTTCGGCCCCGGAGGACAAGGCCCAGCCCACCTCAGATCTCCCGGAAGGGTGGGCAGGACCCCAGGGCTCACAGCCCTTCCAGCCGTCCCCGCGCAAGCCCGAGCCTTGCTCCTTATTAAGTCCCAAAGACATAGGTCCTCCTACCCATGGGCTCCTTCCGGATGTGCCTCTTCTTGGACCCTTCCTGCAGCTGCCACCAGCTCAACCCCCATCCACGGCCTCGGTTTGCTTCTGGAAACGTCCACACTGCTCATCCACTCCAGCCTGGGAACCTGAGCCCTGGCTGCAGGCCTGCTCCCAGGGTGCCTTCCGGCCAGCCGGCCGGCCTTCGGGCCCCTGCGCTGTGCCCCGCTGCTCCAGCACGGGGGGCCTCCGTCTCCGCCCTCCCCGAGCCCGGGAGCTTTGCCCCCTCTGGAGCCTCCGCCATCCCCAGCGCACAGTCACTCTGCCCCACGTCCTGCCCTCCTGCTTGGCTATGTGTTCGAGCCACTTTCCGAGCCACTGGCTGCTCGAGCGTTGCCGAGTGTCTCGGGCCTGGAACGCTCCCGTCGCCCCGTGGGTGGGGCTTGGTGACGTGCTGACGGGCTGAACACACGGCGGGTCGGTGCCCGGCCTGGGGCCCCCCGTGCGCGTTAGGGCCACATCCTGCAGGCCTCTTCTCACTCAGCTGTAACCTGGGCGTCTGGGCCAGCGCCTGGCTGTGTGTGCCGTTCTCCGGGTCCCCTTGGGAAGCGCCACCCCCTCTGCGCCTGCAAGTGAGGGGGCGCTTCTCACACTCACCTGTTTTGTCCCCAGATTCATGGTTTCTGACTGTGCGTGTCGTTTTGAGAAAAGGATTTAATTAAATATCATAGAATCTAATGAACATGAGAAGAGTGTTGTGGATGAAAACAAAGTTGCTTGGAAAGGCCCACTCGAGGTGGACGTTTCTGGAAACTACTGTCAAGTTAGATGTGGCTTGGACGATGCTGAGGTTGGGGCCAAAGTCCTCACATTCCCCGGTGGACCTGCCTTCAGAGTCCCCCATCAGAGAAAACCAGACCCTAAAATCTTGGCTGGTGCATCCCCGCAGCGGGCACCAGGGGGCGCCATCCCCACGGGAATCCTTACAGGCCAGAAGGCGCCATGACCAGAGGATTGATGGTCAAGACGGGTACCGTGTAGATTTGAAAGCTGAGATGTGTAAGGTCCAACGATTCTTTGTAAAACTCATCTTTGTATTTAGCTGATTTGTCAGAACTTCTGATCAGGTCCCAGTTTGGTCCCTGAGAGGGCTTCTCCTGAGCCCAGGACACCTGGGCCTGGGGTGTCATTGAGGCCAGGCAGTGGGGACCCGTCAGGATTCTAGGGTGGACTCATAAAATACGGGAGAACTCGATGCTAACAAAGCACTCACTGATTATTTGAAATCCTAATCTAAACGGGAAACCTGTATTTTTATTTGCTAAATCTGACAATCCATGTGTGTGGCTCTGGGCACAGGCTGGCCGGGAGAGGGGGCCCCAGTCCCGGAGGGGACACGTGTCTTTTCCGAGATGCTTCCTCCTGGAGCTGTGGGACTCTGGTCCTGACCCAGACGGGCAGGTGGGCTGCAAGCCTGCACTCCCCAGGTCAGCGAGGCTCCTGGTTCGGCACACCGACCGAGAGAAGTCGAAGCAGCCGGAGAGGTGGGGTGCAGCCCGCTAGCCCAGCAGGGCAGGGTGGGGCCGGGACTCGGGGCAGAGAGGCACTCGCCTTAGATGTGCACTGTCACAGGTGCCTGGGGGCCCCGACATGCCCACTCTGGGTGCTTGGTGCCCCCAGACCCCCAAAGCTGCTAGCACCCCGGCCTTCCTTCTGGAAGTACTCCCTGAGAAGGCAGCCCGGGGCCCCAGCACCACGGTGGTGTGAGAATTCCGCTGGAGGTCGTAGTTGCGGTCCTGGCGGGATAGGAAGAGAGACCCAGAGAGGCCCCCAGACCCCCCGAGACAATGTTCGGGGATGCAGAATGTGGGAACCCCCCATATGTCCTCCTCCTTCCAGGTGCTGAGGGCTTGCAAGGGTCGCACCCCAGCACCCTGAGACTGAATCAGTGCCAGCTCAGTGTGTGGGCATGCATGAGCATGGGTGCCCGTGTGTGCTCCGTTGGGGGGGGGGGGTCCCAGGGGGCCCGATGGAGGACTGGACGGGGCTGGAGACAGGCGGGGGAAGCCGGAACCTGCTCTGAGAGCTCAGACCAGGAGAAGCGTTTATCCACTGCCTTCTGTCTCTGCTGCTGGGGGCCGGGCCCCTGGGGGTTAACTCCCCCTCTCCAGGCGGGGTGCCCGCTGGGCCCCTGCAGGCGTCCAGTGCTGGGTGAGGCCTGGGAGCTCTCCCTGCGGCTGACACTGCCTCTGTGGGGCAGGAGGAGTGAGGGGGGAGCTGCCCCAGGACCTTGTACTCCTCAGTCTTCCTGTCTCAGGTGTCCCCTAAGGACACAGAGCCAGACCTGGGTCCACACTCGTGAGGAAGGCAGACCACAGCACTCTGCGTGCCAGAAGGCGGTGAGCCTCGGTGGGCATTCGTTCCCCTTGTCGTGTGATACAACACGGAGATGCTGGCTCGGATGATCCCGTGTCTGGGGGTGTTCTCCCCACGGTGGACCCCGCTTCACTTGCTAAGGGCCTGGTGCCCCCACAGCAAATGTCTCCGAGTGGATGCTCTATGCCGGCCCTTCACGGACCACCCACTGACATCCTCGCTCCTGGTGAGTCCAGAGTTGTTCCTACCTTCTCCGTTGTATTGGGGAGGGGACTGAGGCTTTCCAAATTAAGGGACCTGCTGGAGACAACAGCAAAGGGTAGAGGCCAGGGGGCGGCCCCGGGGGAGGGCCCGACTCCCTCCTTCCCTGGGCCATCATACACCCTGAGCCGGTGTGCATGCCTGTCCCTCCTGCAGAGTCTTGTTCAGAAGGCCCGGCCTGCCCCAGCTCCGGCAATGCTAACATGCTCCCAGGCCCGGGGGTTGCAGGGCCTGACGCCTTCAGTGGGCTGCCCAGAGAGCACACTCTGGCCCGTCCCTGGGGGCACAGGCCCCTGGGTGTGCTGCAGGCCCCCTGCCCTGGCTTGAGGTCCGCCCCGGCCGAGGGACTCCTCCAGGATGGCTGCCACAGCAGGACAGCAGCTGACTGGCTGTGGCTCGAGTTTAAATTTGTCCAGCTATGGGTCTGGGGCACACAGGGCCTCCATCCAGACATGGGCACGGGCAGGGGGCAGAAGTCTGGTGGGCGGATCCTGGGAGAGAATGCCACAGTGGTGTTCTTCTGACGCCAGCCCTTCCGACCAGAGTCTGGTTCCGCGAGCAGGGAGTAAGCGCAGGGAGAAGAGAGCACCTGGCACGAGTGAGCGGGTTACTTCCGGGCACTCCTCCGTATGGGCGTCCCTGATGCCCACGTGATTCTGAAAGGCTCACTCGAGAATCCACTCAATGTCAACCCAGGGACAACCCACTTCCTCGAAACCCACACCCCCTCACGTCCCAGAAGTACGGCAGGAAAGGGCTGAGGGGGGAGAGGAATCTGTTCTTGGCCAGTGGGAGTGTGTCCCAACTCTTCTAGGCCTGGTGTGTGATGGGGGCTTGGGGACAGTGGGGACGGTGGGGACTGTGGGGACAGTGGGAAACTGGGGCAGTGGGAGACAGTGGATGATAGGCACTGTGGGGACAGTGGGGTGCCACGGGGACTCTGGGTGTCGGGAGCAGGCCGGGCGGTTGTCCGGGGGCCAGGCCGGGAGGAGGGCAGTGAGGTCTGACCACAGGCCGCCAAGGTGACGGTGGCATCACAGAGATTTGCACACAGATTTCTGAGAGCTGGCCCTTCTGTGGGGCTCGCGCAGGTGCAGTGAGGGGAGCGAGCGGGTCTCTGACGCCCAGCTGGCTCACCTTCGCCTGCACCTGCCTGGCCCCGCCTGAGGGCAGGGCAGGACGTGCCTAGTGCCCCAGGCTCCCCTGGTGCACCTCTGCTTCTGATCGAGGAAGCACACCCAGGGGACGGACCCTTCTTTCCTTGGGTGGGTCTGTGTTTCTGCACCCGGAGAGGATTCGGGGTCTCCTGGCCTCTCACCCTCTGGCCCCCCGGCCTCCCCACCCAGGGAAAGGAGCAGCTGGCAGGTGCGGTCCAGGAGGCAGCACGTGAGGCTGGGGGAGAGGGGCTGGCACGGGGCGTGCCGGGGTCCCTGCATCCTGGGATCCAGGACCTCAGAGGGCGGAGGGAGTCCTGTGTCACCCGGGCCCGCCGTGAGGCTCGAGGGGCCCTCACACACTGATCCTGCTTCATAAACAAGAAACGGAGGCCAGGAGGGTGAGAAGCCCCACGGGATGATTGCTCTGTCCTGAGCCTCCCTCTCCCTCTGCTACTCCGGGAGGTGAGGGCAGTTCAAACCCAAGCTCTTCAAACCCAGCTCTCTGGACGTCCCTCTCCCGCAGGGAGACAGCTATCTGCTTCTTCCCGGCCCTTCTCCAGTTGGGGATCTTGGGCTGGGCCAGTTCCCCGTGGGATCTAAGGGCAGCTCCTGGGGTGCAAGGGGCAAGCAAGGAGGGGCGGGTTCTGCTGGCCGCCGCTGCCCAGCGCTGCACCCCCTGAAAGCCTCACCTCCCTCTGAGAAGAGCCAAGGGATCCTGGGTGTTGGGACCTGACCGAAGGCGCAGCCACGCACGCACGGACCTCCCCCTGGCCAGGTCCTTCCCAGCCTAGGGGCAGGGCACCGGGCGCTGGCTCCAGATCACAGCTGTGCTAAGGGGAGAGCATCTCGGCTTGTTAACCGGGAGGCCCCGGGGCAAGTTACTCGGTGCCCTTGGGCCCGAGCGTCCTCATGTGTAAAGTGGAGACTCGGGCGCTGATGTCACGAGGCTGTGAAGGGGACCGAAGGGGCAGGACCTGGCGTGTGGGAAGCTCTCAACAAATGCTAGCTTCGCTGCCCTCTGAGCTGCTATGTCCACCTCCCCATCCTCGTCCTGAGGGACAAATTTTGAGAAACGGACCAAGTGATGAAATAACGTCTAGGGAACCCCTGGCATCTGGCGTTAGCTGCTGGTGATGTCAACAGGATTAAAGGCGTGAGCCCCGATTTAGTGGGACGGGGGAGAAAGGCTTAAAACATGAATATTATCAGGGCCGGGTAAGATATGGTGCCCATGAAACAAAGAGGGAGTCACAACAAAAGTAGCATTCGGAAGACGAGGACTGTTACCGGCAATTCAAAACATAATCATCTAAATTTTAAAAATCAACAGGAAGGCGGGAGGATAGACTAGAGAAAGCCTCTCCTAAAGTAAAATAAAAAGACGAAAACATGGAAAGTGACCGGAAATGCAGGAACGTCAGCAGGTCAGTTCGGGAGATCTGGTGTGGACAGCAAAACGGTAAGATGAGAAAAGTTCCAGCCTGGAAGAGGGTGTCCAGAATGACAGGGTTCCCTCCCTCTCCTGTCCAGAGGAGAAGACTCAGACAGACCCACGAGAAAGCACAACTTGGGAAATGTCAGGACACTAGAGACAAAAAGCCTACAAGTTTCCAAACTGCAAGGGCAAACCGTATAAAAGGAAAGAGAATTGCAGCGGCGTCTGATCTCTCTATGGCCACACTGGAGGCTGGGAGACACGGCGGGGTGCCCCCGGCACCTGCAGGGGAACCAGGACCTGGTGCCTAAACACTCTAGCGGCCAACCACCGGGAGATTATGTGGACAGCGCAGACCTATAAGGATGGAAATGTGTGCTCTTTCTTGGCAAGCTGCTGGGCCTGGGTTTTGGGGCACAGTGTGCAGGGCAACTACAAAATATGCGAAATAAGTTGCATCACCCCGGGGAGCGGTGAAGGGAAGCCCCAGAGCAACAGAGGTGCTGACGAGGGTGCTGACGAGGGTGCTGACGGGGGTGCTGCGGGTCTGGGCAACCAGCACTCCAGAGGAGACGTCGGGAGGAAGGGAAATGAAAACTACACATGATCTGATACATTTGAGCATTTGGACAAGTATTGAGCATTAAAAACTCTGAGCATTTGGATTGTCAATGGGTATATGGAAAAACAACACTTTTTGAATATAAATGAACAGGGGCGCCTGGGTGGCTCAGTTGGTTAAGTGTCTGATTTCGGCTCAGGTCACGATCTCACGGTTCGTGAGGTCAAGCCCCGCATCGGGCTCTGTGCCGAGAGCTTGGAGCCTGGAGCCTGCTTCGGATTCTGTGTCTCCCTCTCTCTCTCTTTCTGCCCCTCCCTCAACTTGCTCTCTCTCTCTCTCAAAAATAAACATTACAAAATAAATTTAAAATAACAGTAATACATAAATATGTTTTAAAAAGCAAGGCAATAACCAACTCTGGGAGAAAAAAAAGGATGGAAAATGGGAAAACGTGGTAGTATCATCAGAAGGTGCTATTTAGCTCAGAAGAACATTTCCTTTCCATAGTCATAATCCTGTGAGGCCTGAGTATCGATTTAACCTAAACTTGGATGTGGCTGTGTTGGGAGGAAGGGGAAGGGGAAATCGCGTGGAACAGCAAGACTCAACAGATAAGGTCTAAATGTATGCAGGGGGTGTATGAGTTCCTTCTCCCAGTGTAGGGAGTCACCCCAAAGTGTCTTGGCCCAAAACAACAGAACCCCAACTGAAAGACGTTTATCGTCCCCCAGTTTCCGTGGGTTAGGAATCCAGGCCCAGGACAGCAGGGTCTTCTGACGTGGGGTCCCTCACAAGGTATCAGCTGGGGCTGCGGTCATCTGAGGGTCTAACTGGGGAAGGGGCCACCTCACTCACGGTGCCATTGCCAGGATTCCGATCCCTAACAGCTGCTGGCCGGAGGCCTCTCTCCGCTGCTTGTCACAGGGCCCGTCCTCTGGGTGGCTCCCACTGAAGCTGCTGCACTCCCTCAAAGGGAAGATTCTGACTCCAGAAAGGGCACAAGGGAAGGTGAGGAAACGCAAGTCTTTCCGCAACCTAGTCTCAGAGACGGCCTCCCGCCGCACTCACCGTACTTGCTAACTGGAATCCATCACTAGCTTCCTCCCACACTCAGGGGCAGGCACACCAAGGGTCAGGACTCACTGGGGGCCGTTTCAGCGGCTGCCCACAACAAGGGTGTCCAGAGAAACAGAATCTACAGGATGTGTCCGGAGAGATAAAGGGAGAGAGATTTAAGGAATGGGTTAACGTGATCGTGAGGGCTTGCAAGTCTGAAATCCGCGGGGCAGGCGGGCGAGCCAGGGAAGAGTTGCAGCTTCTGCGTCCGCTTGAGTCCAAAGGCCATAAGGAGGCAGGGTCCCCTCTTCCTCAGTCTTTCCTCTTCCGTCCTTCAACTGATTGGACAAGGCCCACCCACATTATCGCCGGCCATCTGCATTCATTTAAAAATTCCCTTCCTGGTGACCTCTAGACTGGTGTTTGAACAAATACCTGGGTGCCGTGGGCTGGCCCAGGTGACACACGGAATTAATCATCACAAAGTATAAACCGATTCTTTGGAGATATGTAGGCGAAGGCCAGAGGTACAGCTGATGGAGGTGAACACGATTGCTTCTGAGAGGCAAAGCTGGGAGTTGGGGAGGGACAGGCTGGCGGCCTTTCTCTGCAGGGGTGGGGCGTGTGGCATGAGGCGGCCAGCCAGTTATTCCTTGGGCTGAGTGAGGGCAGTGTGATGCTAAGTTCTCTCTGTGAATCCTGTCCCCTCGAGGTCCTCACGGGGGGCTGGGCGATGACAGTCTGCAGAGTATGCCCTTTACGGGATGCCTGCCTGCAGGCGGAAGGACTGGGGGGTGGGTCCTGGGCCACCTTAGACCATGGGGTGGGGACTGCTATGCAGGAGTGGCTGCCCGGCTCGGTCTGGCTGCCACCAGCACGTGCACAATGGCCACCCTTGGGGGTGGGTGGGTGTTGGGCGCCCACAGGCAGGGCAGCGTGTAGCTGGTGGAGGCAGATGTCACCTACAAGTTGTCTGCATGGGTGGATTTGCCGCTGCAGGAGAATTGGAGCACAGGCTGGCCACCACGGATGAGGACGGGGCAGCAGAGGGGGTCCCGTTCGGGGAGGAGTTGGGAGAGACCAGCCAAGGCCAAGGGCCAACTCCATGCTCCCTGAGATGGGACCAGGGGGCAGTGACCACCAGCCGGGTCCTGCCGGCAACTGGGGCGGCCAACGGCACTTCCTCTTGTGGTTGGGGAGGGGGCCCTGCCAGCAACAGACCCCAGGGGATGGCGGAATCTCCCCCCCACCCCGCCCCCGCCACCAAACACTGGCAGGTGGCTGTCTTTGTGAGGCTTTGAGGCCAGGCACGGGATTCCAGGACCCGCCATGTTGAGGCTCCTAATTGCAGGAGAGGGACCCAGGCTGGGCCAGTTTCTCTGCGGCCTGAAATAGATCCATTGTTCACCCCTATTCATTGCCACATAAAAGCCGGATTTATGGGAACCGGGGCTCAGTGTGTTTCTCAGCCTGGCTGAGGCGTCTGGGCAGCATGGCCCCGTCCCGCCACCATCGGGGGTTCCTCGGGCTCTCTTGTCTTTGAGGGGCTCTGCTGGGTGCTGGGCACCAGCCATCCTGCTCCCCCTGGCCAGCCGCCCACCTGGCCTCCTCCCTCTGACTTTCTGGCTCCTTCTTCCCTGATGTTGGTGGAAACAGGTTGATAAAGGAGCAGGTTGCCTGTTTCCCTTCTAGCTGGTTGTCCTAGATTCATTGACTCATCCAAGAAGCAGGTATTGTGAGCCCGGGGGGACGTGGGGAGCCGGGGGCTCTGGCTGGGCAGGAGCCCAGCTGGGCCGGGAACGGCACCTCGGAATTAAAGGGCTGGAAATGCCTTTGAAACGCACACTAAATCGGTCTCCTTGGACGGCTGGGAGGCAGCCCGAGGACCTTGAAGCAAGACCCAGCCTCCTGCTTTGCTCCCAGGGAGAGGCCCGCCTCTCACTCCGTAAGCAGGCCAAATAATGGGCACACGTTGCAAACAAAGAAATATTTTTAAAGTGGAAGAAAAAGAAAAAAAATGATACCCCACCCCCTACCCTCCATTTCCTTTCTCCGAGTACATGCTCCGGGCTGCTGGCCTAGTGTGGACAGATGCCCCCCTTCCCCCATCCCCTCCCTGCCCCCCCAGGCCGCCCCCATCCCCTCTCTGCCCCCCAGGCCACCCCCATCCCCTCCCTGCCCCCCCCAGGCTGCCCCCATCCCTCCCTGTCCCCCCAGGCCGTCCCCGTCCCCTCCCTGCCCCCTAGGCCGTCCCCGTCCCCTCCCTGCCCCCCCAGGCCGCCCCCGTCCCCTCCCTGCCCCCCAGGCCGCCCCCGTCCCCTCCCTGCCCCCCCCAGGCCGCCCCCGTCCCCTCCCTGCCCCCCAGGCTGCCCCCGTCCCCTCCCTGCCCCCCCCAGGCCGTCCCCGTCCCCTCCCTGCCCCCCCCAGGCCACCCCCATCCCCTCCCTGCCCCCCCCAGGCTGCCCCCGTCCCTCCCTGTCCCCCCAGGCCGTCCCCGTCCCCTCCCTGCCCCCTAGGCCGCCCTCATACCCTCCCTGCCCCCCAGGCCGCCCTCAGCCCCTCCCTGCCCCCCAGGCCGCCCCCATCCCTTCCCTGTCCCCCCAGGCCGTCCCCGTCCCCTCCCTCCCCCCCAGGCCACCCCCGTCCCCTCTCTGCCCCCCCCAGGCCACCCCCGTCCCCTCCCTGCCCCCCCAGGCCGTCCCCGTCCCCTCCCTGTCCCCCCAGGCCATCCTCGTCCCCTCCCTGCCCCCCAGGCCGCCCCCATCCCCTCTCTGCCCCCCAGGCCGCCCTCATCCCCTCTCTGCCCCCCAGGCTGCCCCCATCCCCTCCCCTTCCCCAGGCCATCCCCATCCCCCCCGCCCCCCCAGGTGCAGGTGCCACCAGGGTGCTGTCCCTCCTGCTCCAGAATCAGACTCAGACCACACACATCCGCCCCTGACTGCCAGGTCCCGGTGTGTTAGAGTCTCTTACGCTTCCTAATGGTTGATGACACTGTGGCGTGGAGCTTCTGGGCCACGGCACGGCGGACGTGGGTGCGTGACTCTCCGTGGCGCGGCTCTGCTGTGTGTGGAGGCGTGGTTAGCAGCACCCCCGGCCTCCGTCCGTCCCCTAGACCCCGGTCAAGACAACCCGAAATGTCTCCAGACCTTATCGCGCGTCCCCGGGAGCAAACTCCCAGGAACCCGGCCTCTCTCTCTGTGGTTCGCCCAAAGCCGCGTTCACTCAGCAACCGTGTTGATGAAGACCCAGGCCATTTGAGGGCCCCACGCGGCGTCGCAGTAAACATCTTGAAGTGCGTCTTACATGCGTGGCTTTACTTTATCCGATCGGCCTCCCAGTCGGATTCCCTACAGGCAGCCTGCATCCGGGCGGCTGGGACGCGAGGGCGCGTGAGTCTGTCCAGAGCTCTGCTCACGTGCTCACACGGGTCTGTAAATGTTCCCAAAAACAAAACACAAACCAGATGGCGATATTTTGCCAACAAGGAGTTAAGCCCATGTCCTTGCTCTGCTGCCCACGTGCGTGTGGTGGGCCGGCCGTGGGCACCTGGGGACTGTGGAGGGGATCGTCCACGAGGGTCTTGTGGGACACGTTTAGGAGGCCCGCGATCACTCCCGGGCAGAGAAACTTCTCCATCGTTGCTGTCTTCGGAACAGTCCTCAGAATAGTCCTGTCACCGCCTTGCTGGTTCACGGTGGGGGACGGTGGGGGTGGGGGGGAGGCAAGAGGTCTCGTCACATCTCGAAGGCGCCCCTCAGCGCCCGGTACCCAAAGTGTGAGCGGGGAGAGGAAGCCAGGCAAGGCGGGACTTGCAGAAAGGCAGAAGCCGCTCCCGAGAATCGAGAATCGAGAATCGTTTAAGTGACGGATGCCCTTCTCTCTGATGCTCTGGCAAAACACGAACCGCAGGGGGTCCCGGTTTCTCGTGCCACGGGGGGTCCCCATTCATCTCCTGTGCCAACCTGCCTGGGCCAGAGGGCACCCCAGGAACTGGCAAACGTTATTTCTGGGCGTGTCTGTGACGGTGAATCTGTGAACTCTTACATGGTCTGCCCCTTCCGCATTTAAGGACCCTCGTGAGGACACGGGCCCCACACGGACACCCCAAGACAAGGTCCCCGCTCATGAGCTGAAACTTAACCCCACCTGCCATGTGGGTTCTGGGGGTCAGACGTGGTTGGGGCTGTGATCCTGCCCCCCAAAGGCCCAGTTCTGCCCAGCAGCCGCTACCCCGCGCATGATGCAGACTCAGATACAGAAAGAGGCTCCGTGTCTGCTGTCTCAGGGACATCAGGGACACGTCTGGAGGGGAGGATGCCCAGGGAGAGGGACGCGGCACTGGCTCTGGCTGAACTGGGAGTGCCTGGCCACCCCTGCACCTTCCCTCCCGGGTTGCTGCCTCCGCGCCTCTCCCTGCCTGGCTGGTGGCTGGGCCCCCAGGAGGGGCCTGTTGTACCATCACAGAGCCCTTCACGTGCCCCAGGGGTGCTCGGGGCCTGCCAGGCAGCCTTCGCGTCCCCGGAGGGTCTTTCACGAAAGTGTCTCCCCCGCGCCTGACACGCCCCCACCCCCTCCCGCCTGCCTGCAGGTGCGCCCGCCTGGGTCTGTGGCCCTCGCTGCGGAAAGACGGACGGATGGAGGCCAAGCCGCCGCTCCTGAGCTCTGAGCTCTGAGGCAGGTGGCCGTGCTGGCGTCCCAGGGCCTCCGTGGGGCCCAGAGGGAGGCGCTGAGGTTGTCCTGGTGCTCGGTGGTGGGGGAACCTGGAGGAGGGCCAAGGCCTTGGCCGGGAAGGTGCTGGGTCAGCTCAGCTGGGTCCTGGGGTTGGGGGCGGGCCCGTGCCAGCCCAGAAGGAGGGGGAGGGAGGACGGGAAGTGCAGGGCCAGCTCAGGGAGAATCCTGGGGGAGCAGCAGTGGTGGGGGGATCGGGGGCACAGACCCGGGAGACATTGGGGGTTGGGGACGGCTGGGCTCAGGCGGGAGGTGGTGAGTGTTGTTTCAGGACGGGGTCCACGTTAGGAGCAGCTGTGATGAGGGCTCTGGGCTGGGGGCCGGTGGAGGGCAGGGCCGGGTGTGAGTGATGTCCCCGCCTCTGGACGGTTCAGGCAGGTGCAGGTGGTGGGGGCCCCGGGGGCTTCTCCACCAGTCAGTCCTGATCCCAGACGCTGCTGCCTGGAGGAGGAGACCCGGCGTCTTCGGTGAAGTGCAAGCCCATCCACTGCACACACAGCAGGCCTGCGAGGCCTCCCTGCACAGCTCTCCCCGGGACCCTCACTGCCTCTTGTCTTTCCCCGACATGTGCCCCCTTCCATGGGAGGCTTTGTGGCTCTGTGACCTTCTGAGAATTGACTTTCAGCGAACTTGTGGCTGACAGCCTCATTCTTGAAGCCTGAGCCTGGCCTTCCTTCTGGAGAGGGGCCCGGGGTAGGGCGTCCGTGGCTAGAGGCCCCCCGTGCCCAGGCCGTCCCAGGGATTCTGCGCAACTGCTCTGATGCGAGTCACAGACGGTGGCCACGGGATCCAGCCCGGGGGGAGGGAGAGAGGCCTGCCGAGGGCAACCGTGTCCCCAGAGGCCTCTGCAGGAGCAAAGGACCAAGCACCGAGCGGGAAGACAGTACCTCGTTGTTGGGAGTTGAGCCACGTCCCCCCAGAAAGATACGGCAAAGCCCACCACCCCCGGTGCTCCAGCCATGGAACTTGTTCGGGAGTAGGGCTGCGGCAGACGTGATGAGTCAAGGGCAGATGAGGTCCTGCGGGAGAAGGGTGGCCCTGATTTCAAGCCGAGGGACGTCTGGAGCCAGCGGAAGCTGGAAGAGGCAGGAGGGACCCTCACCTAGGTCCCCCGGAAGAAGCTGGTCTTGCCCACACCTTGATTTGGGGCTTCTGACCTCAGAACTGGGGGAGAGGTCACTGCTGCCGCTTCCGGCCCCCCAGTTTCTGGTGCCGCATTATGGTGGCCCCAGGACACTTCCTTTCCCCCGTGTGCTCGTGTGTAAGGGGACTCTGGCCTCTGGGACCGCTGCAGCCCCCGGGTCGGCCTGGGCTTCCACAGCGCAATCTGCCCCCTGGGATGACGCAGCCACGCTGCGCGGTCTGCCAGGAAGCCTGCGCTTCCTGCCACAGTCAACCCCGGCTTTCTCCTCCGGGAAGTCCTCCTGGCTGTCCCCTCCCGATCGCAGCCACTTAGCAGCAACATAAGCCGCAACGGACCAGGGCTTCTTGAGTGAGACAGGAAACGCGGGGTCCCCACCAACACAAATAAATGAGCTCACGGCAAGTCTGAAGAGGGACGGGATACGTACGCTGTTTCCGAGAGTCTTCCATAAAATGTACATTCATTGCACGGGACACGTCAGAGTTACCTAGTAACACAACAACACGGTCACTCTACAGTTTGGAAGCATGCTGGACAGCACTCAGTCATGCGGCAGAAGGGAGTACCTTCCATGGTGGAGAAGCTGAAGCCACTCGCCAGCCGGCAGATTCCACCACCCGCCCCCCCCCCCCCCCCCCCCCCGGGAGCTGTCTGCTGCGCTGGGCGCCGGGACCCAGCGTGCTGGAGGGAATCAGAGGAGCCCACACGGAGGGGCGGCTGTGCAGGGACTGGCCTGCGGGCCTGGCAAGTGTCAGGGTCGGCAAAGCCAAGAAGAGGAGAGGTTCCTTCAGGCGGAAGGAGACCCGGGGGGGCGAGACAGCTGAAAGTGACGTGTGCTCCTGAGGGGACTTCGGCTGGAGGGACCCTTCAGGGACAACAGCAAACTGAATCGTGGAAATCTGGGTGGCAGCAATGTGCCACCATCAATGCCCTGACCGGGGTGGCTCCCACGGGCACCAGGCAGCCGGCGGGCAAGGGGAGGGGGTGTGTGGGGGCACGTGCAGACAGGCCGACACGCAAGTCGGGGTCGGAGGCACCCAGGGTGGGGAGGAAATGCCCGTTTTCTCTAAAGCTACAGAAAAAGTGATCCAGGAGCCCGGCCCGCAAGCCAGGGGCCGGGCTCCCGGGCTGCTGTGTCCCAACTGCGCCGTCAGAGGCAGGCCGGGCCCTCTGGGGGTCTTAGCCGCCCGGGGCTGACCCTCCCTGCTCCACAGTTCGGGCGCCTTCTGCCACGGCCTCTGTACTGGGCTTCGGTTCAGAAGCTCAGCGCTTACAGCCCCAGGCAGCCCCGGGGCAGAACCGGACCAAGGGAACCGTGTCTGAGCTGTCCTGAGTGCCCACAGGTGCTGCGATCCCGTGGTGGGAGGTGCCCATGAATCCACGAGGCAGGGGGTCCGCGGAAGGGATGGGCCCGTGTCAACGGCCCCGGGCCTCGCGGGTGCCTGTCGCTTCAGGCGGCCGTGACTGTGGAAGGCAGATCCGTGATGCCCTGGGTCCATGCTTTTAAAAGCAGTGCCACCAAAGTCAATAATTTCCGGTTTTTCCCAATTCATGACTTTGAGCTCAAAACCGCACCAGCCGGCAAGGACGGCCAGCGGAGGCTGGGACACACAACCGCTCCCCCAGCTCCCGGGGCAGCTCCTCTGATGGGGTCTGGGCTGGGACGCGTGCCTCCGGAGTCCTGAGCGTCCCCAGCCCAGTCAGGGTGCAGCGGAAGCTGATCCGGGTGGGATCGGCAGAGGGCAGCTGGCAGGGCAGGGTCGCACCGGACCGCTCGTGGTCCGGGCATGGGCTCCTCTCTAGACACGTGGCCCACATCAGGGCCGGGGCCCGGCTTCCTCCGCGTGTCCGCAGTGAGACCTCAGACAGGCTGTCTGACCCCCCCTGAGGCCGTCTTACCCGCAGCCGGGTGGGGATGCCTGGATCACGTGCACCCCTTAGAAACGCCGGCAGTCCTGGCAGGAGAAACTGGGCACGGCTTAGGACCTGCCGTTGAAAGAGCCTCCTGAAGGAACCTGGGGACAAAGGACGTTTTCTGGAGGAGACCAGGGGTCCTGATGGTCCCCAGGACCTACAAGAGGACTGTCGGCCAGACCTCATGGGGACCGGAAGTTTAGCAGGCGATGCCACCCCGGCCTCCCCGCCCCTCTCCCCAGACCCGCGGCCTCCATCCGTCTGTGCCCGCTCTCTCTTCTCTCTGACGCCTGCTGCCCCCACCCCAAGCTTCATCTCTGCTCTCTGGCCACCGGGTTTGGGCATGGCTGTGACCAGCCCTGGTACTGGTGACTTCACGTGACCTCCCGGCTCCAGGTCACTTCATGTCCTGGAGACACCCTGGTGCTCCCCCGGGTCACGATCCAGCCCAGCCTCAGCCGGCTCTGACCACAGCCTGTGCTCTCCCGGGGTCTCGGGCGCCCCATCACCTGTCCGGCCTGATGACCTGGAAACGCGGAGCGCCGTCTGGGGGTCAAGGAAGCGCCAGCCTCGGGGACCCTCGGCCCGGACCCTCTCCCTGCCTCCAGGGCTGACTGTCGCGGAGGCGCCTCCCACACACAGTTTTTCAACACTGAGACCAGTCCTGCCGGGTGCGGGCTGGTCACGTGACTGTGACAAGTGGTCACAAGGAGGACACGCGGGATGTGAATCTCGCAGCTGGCGCCGGAAGGGCGACCGCGCATCCCGGCCTCCCGAGGGCTCCCGTGCGCGCCGGCCGTCCACGCCTCCCTTCCCTGTGGCCAGGATGGAAAGTCCACCCCCGTCACAGTCAGGCTTTCCTCCCGCAGACCAGCCCGTGGGCTCAGGCAGGTGGCCAGGCCGTGTCAGCAGAAGCGTCTGCCGGGGAGCCGTGTGCCTCTTCCCGGCTCGGGGCAGAAACGCCGGGACTTGACGGAGAATTTCTGAAGACGCAGAACTCTTCGCTTCCTTCAGTCTCGAGTGGCAAGTGGTTCAAATGCGATTATAGGCTTGTTTATTAAATCGAGATTTAATTTGCTGTTTTATGCGGTCCACGCTGCTGAGTCAAGTGAGAATCTGATTTTCGGGGCCGACGTAGATGGTTGTTCGTGTCACGAAGTTAACCATGGAGAAGGTGAATCATGTATTTTCTCCCGTATTTTCAGTCATTTAGGTTTGGTTGAGAGATTAAGGACCGAACTCCGGTCGGGTGACCTTTTGGCTGCCGCCCAGCTGCTTGGTGGCGGTTCCTTGAGTTACGCGATGTCAGATCAAATGCTGGCGCTCCCTTTGGGTTGTTGACAGGAACCCGGGCTCCCCGTTGATAATGCGCGAAATAAGAAGCCCATTTTTATCCGGCCGGAGGGCGAGCGCCCTGGGCGTCTACACTCCACAATCACGCGCTCGGCCGCCGGGTCCGCGTTGCCTCGCTGGAGGCCAAGCTGGGCTCCGGGTGCCGTGGAGTCACCAGGCGGGAAGCTTCACAGAAGGGTGACAAAGGCCATGCTTCTGTTTTGCAGGCACTGACCACGTTCAGTCCTTTGCATCTTGCACGTCCCTAGTCGGGCCCCTCCTGTGCCACGTCCTCCCGTGAGAGCGTCTGTTTTAGGCAGTGTGTCGCTGGCCACGCCTTCGCGGGGCTTCCCGGTGTGCCAAGCCCCGGACCCGTGATGGGGACGCACGGCTGGTCTGGGTGGTTGGGCACGAAAAGCCTCACGAGCGGACGGTGGTCGGTACTCCGGGCTGCACGGCAAGCTCCCACCAGCACGGCAGCTCAAAGCAGCCTCATTTCTTACCTCTCCGTTCCCGCCGGTCCCGAGTTCAGGCACAGCTCAGCCCGGCTGTCCGCTCAGGGTCTCACCAGATCGTAACGGAAGTATCAGCCGGGCTGTGTTCCCACCAGCCGGAGGCTGCTGCTGCGACTCAGGCCGGCTGTTGGCGGGACTGGTGGTGGGAATCCCTTTGCGGCTGAAGGATTCATGGAGCTGCTCCTCCCAGGCCTTCAGGACACCTGCCGAGACCTGAGCCTCACATCACACACTCACGGAGAGGCCGCCCTGCCGTCTCTGCCGTATTATAACTGCTGGAAGCAGGTCATTCTTTCGGCCACACTCCAGGGTGGGACCACGCAAGGGCAAGACTCACTGGGGTCCCTTTGGGTTTGTGACCCACGTAAGGGAGGCTGGTTGAGTAAAGGGGTGTTTCTAGCCAGGAGGGGCAGGCAGGGTTTGATGTCAGCCCTAGGCCAGGAGCTCGAGGGTGAGGGGTCTGGGGAAAACGGTGAGCGAGGCTGAAAACGTGAGTGTGCTGGGTTGAGGGATTTTTGACTTCATTTTATAAATAGCGGGAGCCAATCATTGTTTTCGGACTTTTCAAAAACATTAATATGAAGATAGGCAGGTAGTGGGATCGGGCCAGAAACCTGATGTTCCTGAGGTTGTGGAATCCCGAACCCCCCCCCCCCCCCGCCCCACCGCCACCTCCACGCACGCCCATGGAGCCCAGCTGGCCCAAAGTGGCCTGTGGTTCCCACCATTGTCCAGAATTGGCCACATTCTTGCAGGAGTCACGTGGAGCAGTACCCACGGTTTCAAGTTACTTCCCCAGGTCACCCAAACGTTAGGAAAATGAGCTGATCGGACTCTGGCGGCTGAATGTGCCAGCCCTTCTGGGATACTGTTCTTTTGTTTACCCGAATGAGGCTTCCACGGTAGGATTTCGAGCATTCTCGCCACGGAAGTGTTTAGGTTCGTAAGGCCTCCAGGAATTCTCCGTCACCATGGCCCACTGCCCTGTGCTCTCCGCTCCCCAGCGCAGGCGTGGCTTACGAGGACAACTTCCATCAAGCAAAACGTTCCTGTGGCACAGAGATGCCTCGGATGAGGTCTCTCATTTTTACTCTTTTCTCCCGGGTGCCCACTGGAAAGGCAACAGGCTTTTCTCCTGATCCCAAGTTTATCTTTGACGCACATGTTCGTCCGTTGGCTGGCCAAATGCAAACCAGCGCGCGCCAAGAGGGAAGGATGCGCACCAAATGGGGGCTTTAGCGGAAACTGACATGATTTCAATACTTACTTTTCAAGCATTCTTAAAATAACAAAGGGGTTTTAGAAACAAAACCAGCAATCTTCCAGTTCTCCGTTTATTCTTATAAGCTGCCTGCTTGGAATATTTAGAAGGTCCAGAATAAGTGCCAATGTTTCCTTCCTTTGTTTCGCTTGGGTCCCACCCCCTCCCAAAATGGAAACACCGTTATTACTCGGTGAGGATAAATATGTACCTGATGAAAAACGTCCAAACTTTACAGAAATGTATAATGTCAAACAGTGTGAGTCCTCCCCTCATCTGTGTGCAAGTTGATAAAGGGAAACCTCATTTAGAATAGCGTAGGGAGACCAGCAGGCACAGCCTTGGGCTCAGCGCGTTGGTTGACAATCGCAGGCCCCAAGGGAAGGGACCACCCTGCAGGTTCACACTACTATGTTATCCCAGCAGGAGGAGGGATGGTTTCTTCCTGTCCCCCAGAGAATTACAGCTCAGCCAATGGGAGACAGTCCCTGCCCAGCCAGTGAGAGACTGTTACAGTCCAGCCAAGACAGTCAAAGCCCAGCCGGTGAGAGACAGTCAAGGCCCAGCCAGTGAGAGACAATCACAGCCCAGCCAGTGAGAGACAGTCACAGCCCATTCAGCCAATGAGAGACAGTCACAGCCCAGCCAATGAGAGACACAGCCCATCCAGCCAGTGAGAGACTGTTACAGTCCAGCCAATGAGAGACAGTCACTGCCCATTCAATGAGAGACACTTGCAGCCCAGCCAATGAGAGACAGCCCAGCCCAGCCAATGAGAGACAGTCACAGCCCAGCCAGTGAGAGACAGCCCAGCCCAGCCCAGCCAATGAGAGACAGTCACTACCCATTCAATGAGAGACACTTGCAGCCCAGCCAATGAGAGACAGTCACAGCCCAGCCAATGAGAGACGGTCAAAGCCCAGCCAATGAGACACTGTTACAGCCCAGCCAATGAGAGATAGTCACAGCCCCAGTTAGAGACTGCCTCAGCCCAGCCAAAGAGAGACAGTCACTGCCCAGCCAATGAGAGACAGCCCAGCCCAGCCAATGAGAGACAGTCACGGCCCAGCCAGTGAGAGACAGCCCAGCCCAGCCAATGAGAGACAGTCAAAGCCTAGTCAATGAGACAGTCACAGCCCCAATTAGAGACTGCCTCAGCCCAGCCAAAGAGAGACAGTCACAGCCCAGCCAATGAGAGACTGTTGACAGCCCAGCCAGTGAGACACTGTTACAGTCCAGCCAATGAAAGACAGCACATCCCCGCCAATGAGCGACAGTCGCAGCCCAGCCAATGAGAGACAGAGCCCAGCCAGTGAAAGACAGCCCAGCCCAGCCAATAAGAGACAGTCAGAGCCCAACCAGTGAAAGACAGCCCAGCCCAGCTAATAAGAGACAGTCAGAGCCCAGCCAGTGAGAGACAGCCCAGCCCAGCCAATGAGTGACAGTTGCAGCCCAGCCAATGAGCGACAGCCCAGCCCAGCCAATGAGAGATAGTCAAAGCCCAGCCAGTGAGACACAGCCTAGCCCAGCCAATGAGAGACAGTCACTGCCCATTCAATGAGAGACACTTGCAGCCCAGCCAATGAGAGACAGTCACAGCCCAGCCAATGAGAGACTGTTACAGCCCCAATGAGAGATAGTCACAGCCCCAATTAGAGACTGCCTCAGCCCAGCCAAAGAGAGACAGTCACTGCCCAGCCACTGAGAGATGGTTACAGTCCAGCCAATGAGAGACAGTCACAGCCCAGCTCATGAGAAGCCACTATACTTAGAACGCCCAGTCCAACTCTGAGGGACTGTTAGCTTACAGTAGCTTTCCCACCCCCTGCCTTTCCTTTCCTCTATAAAGGAGCCTCCTCTCCTTTGCTCTTGGGACTTGCCTAGGGTTTTGCCATAGCTTGCTTGTCCTGAGTTGCAATTCTCGGCTATTCCCAAATAAGACCCTTTTTTTTTGCTGGTGAAGTAACTGGCAGTTTTATTTTTAAGGTTAGCAGCTATAATGAACAATTTTCAGTGTGTTCTTTTGTGTATGCATAATTTATTTGATATAACTGAAATCCTCTCTGTATTCACTCTGGGATCTGCTTAATTTGCTTACTGTATCTTGAACATCTATATGCAGAGACATGTGGGTTTTAAGGTTCTATTCTGGCATGAACTGAACTTGGAGTTGAGGCAAAAATTAGGGAAGTGGATTTTTACCTGACGGTGGGAATTTCTTCTTTAGATTCCATTTCCTTTTTTTTAATATTCAGACTGTGGAGGGAGAGAGTATACAATTTGGCCCAAAATGAATCAAAACTAAGCCAGAAGAATTTTCTTTCTTTTTTTTTGTTTGATTTTTAAAAAATGTTTATTTATTTTTGAGAGAGAGTGAGAGAGAGAGAGAGAGCACGCACAAGTGGGGGAGGGGCAGAGAGAGAGGGAGACATAGAATCCGAAGCAGGCTCCAGGCTCCGAGCTGTCATCACAGAGCCTGACGAGGGGCTCGAACTCACAAACTGTGAGATCATGACCTGAGCCAAAGTCTGACGCTTAACTGACTGAACCACCCAGGTGCCCCAGAGTTTTCTGATTTGTTAAACTTCTCTGCCTAATTTTTTTTTTTTTTTTTTTTTTTTTGTAATCAGTGCACTTGGCAGTAATGATAAATCGTTCTCTGCCCACTTACCACTCTCCTCCTCCGTTTCTGAGCTGACAGCCTCAGGAGAGTGGAAGGGGAGCCAGGATGAAGGACAGGGTCAAGGGGGCTGGGATGAAGGGCAGGGTCAAGGGGGGCTGGGATGAAGGGCAAGGTCTGCTTCCGGGTCACACAGCAGAGAGGCAGCAGCAGAGCTCAGGGCACAGACCGGGCTTCTCCAAGTGGAGGCACAACTGATCTGTCGGTGGGATGTCCCGAGGCCTCCTCGGGAGGTGCCACTGGGTGTCCCTGCAGCACGAGGGCAGGACTATATACATAACTACACTTCATTCTCTTCTACCGGGCGTAAGATCTCGCTGCGTCAGGATGGATCTTTAGAGATCCCGACAGAGGAGCATTTGCTCATTACTTTGCCCCCTTGCACAGCAGGCTTACTGAGTGCCTAAACAGTGACAAGCCCTGTTCCAAGATTGGGGTGTCACAGGCAGCAAGTGGGACTTGTCCTTGCAGAAGCATGGGGGGAGGGTGGCCGCAAAAGACTGAATATAACCTGTAGAAGGTTGATAGGTGCCATGGGTGAGAATGAAGGAGCAAAGTGGGCCAGGACTCGTGTGAGTGTGAGTGTGTGTGTGTGTGTGTGTGTGTGTGTGTGTGTGTTGGCAGAGAGGGGTGGAGACGGCTGATTTTAAACAGGGTGCTCAGGGAAAGTGTGCTGGTGAGACAGAACGAAGCAGACCCTGGAGAAAAGCATTCCAGGCATCAGGTACGGCGTGTGCAAACTCCTTCAGGCCCCAAACCGGTAAAGAGTCCTCCGTGGTTGGGGTAGACCAAGCAAGGGACAGAGTTTTTGGAATTAAGGTCAGACGGTGAATGGAGGACAGACCACATAGGCTCTTGCAGGCAAGTTTTTACCTGCAATGAACCACACGTTTGAAGAGTACAGCCTGGTAAGTTTCAACCTGTGCTTAACAGATACAATCATCACCACTGCCAAAATACAGACATTATCCATCACCACCCAAAGCTTCCTTGTGCTCCTCATGGCCCTGTAATCCTTCCCTCCCATCCCTCCCTGCCTGGTATGGATCTTTTTTTCCAAATGGATATCGAATCATGCCAGGATCATTTGTGAAAACTTCCCTTTCACCACTGAATCACCTCTGTGCTTTTGTCGAAGGTCAGCTGTCCGTGTGCGTGTGGGTCTCTCTCTGGACAGCGTCCTGTCTCGATGACCTAGACGTCTATCTTCACAGACACACTGTCTTCGTTACTGTAGCTTTACGGTAAGTCCTGAAACCAAAGTCTTGAAACCACATAGTGTCAGTCCTCTGACTCTCTGTTTTCTTTGAAGTTTATTGTATTTATTTTGAGAGAGAGAGGGACAGGCGCGCACACATGGGAGAGGCAGAGCCCGACATGGGGCTCGGCCTCACAAACCATGAGATCATGACCTGAGCCGAAACCAAGAGTCGGATGTTTAACCAACTGAGCCGCCCAGGCGTCCCTGACTCTCTTCTTTTTAAAGTTGTTTTGAGTATTCTAGTTCCCTTGCGTTTCCAAAAGAATTTCAGAATCAACGTGTCATCACATTTGTTTCAAAAGATGCTCTGGGGATTTGTGATTGGGATTGCACCCACAATATCCATCAAAACGAGGAGAATTGCCACCTTGGCTACATCAAGGCTTTGGGTCCATGAACATGGGATATCACTCCTGTTTTTAGTGCCTCACGTTTTCTCAACTTTGTGGTGTTTACACTCGGTCAGGTCTGTCCCTAAATATTTCATATTTGTGACACTACTGTAAGTGGTGTTCTTTAACTTTCAGCCTCCAGTAGTCTGTTTCCAGAATGGAAAGATATAGTTTATGTCAATATGTTGGTCTTTTACTCTGCGACTTCGCTAGACTCAATGGTTAGCTCCAGTAACGTTTTCGTGAACTCTATTGGGCTTTTCGACATAGACGATCAGGTTAGCTAGAGACAGTTTAACTTCCTTTCCAATCTAGATCTCTTCACTTTCTCTCCTGTGACTTACTTTACTGACCAGACCTTCCAGTGGTGTGTTGGGTAGAAGGGGTGAGAGCTGCATCTTTGCCTTGTTTCTGATCCTACAGAGAAAGCAGCACTCGGTGTTTCCCGTCAAGAAATGTTAGCAGTGGGGTTTTCACAGATGCCCTTTATCAGGGTTTTCACAGATGCCCTTTATCAGGATGAAGGCTCTGTTATATTACTGACTTTCCCAGAGTTTTATATTGGGAG
The DNA here is from genome assembly GCF_046562875.1 of Panthera onca. Lineage (NCBI taxonomy): Eukaryota > Metazoa > Chordata > Mammalia > Carnivora > Felidae > Panthera > Panthera onca. The sequence continues at coordinate 1,659,344 of NC_138346.1, read as the reverse complement.
TGGACGTTGGGCTTTGAAGGGTATGTTTTTAGCAATCTACTGAGGTCATCTATTTAGAATTTTACTTTAGTTTAATGTTACTTTTCAAATGTTAAACCAACCTAACGTGGCTAGGGTAAGCCACACTGAGTCCTGGCGAGTTATCCTTTCTGTGTATGATTGGACCTGATTGGCTAAAATTTGGTTAAGAGTAGTAATATCTACATTCATGAGAGACACTGATCTGTAGTTTCCTTTTTAAAGCTTACCTATTGATCGTCTCTACACCCAACACGGAGCACGAACTCACGAGCCCGAGATCAAGAGTCACCTGCTCTACTGACTGAGCCAGCAGGGCGCCCCTCTCTGGTTTTCTTATAAAGTCTTCGTCTGGTGTTGGAGGCAAGGTGATGGCTTCATAGAATGAGTGGCGACGTGTTTCCTCTCCTTCGATTTTCTGGAAGAGTCTGTGTAGGGGGTATTATCTCTTCCTTTCACGTTGCGTTGAATGCATCGGTGAAGCCATCTAGACCCGGAGTTTTGTCGGTGGGAAGGTTTCAACCACCAGTTCAATTTGCTTAATGGATATACGGTTATTAACATACATGTTTCCACTTGAGTGAACTTTGGTCATTTCAAAAAACAATTATTCATCTCACGTAAAGTGTCAGATTTATTAGCATCAAGTTGTTCGTAACATTCCCTGAAAACCCTTTTAATATCTGTAGTGTGTCATGTTACCTCCTCGTTCCCGACACTGGTCATTTGTGTCTTGTCCCTTCTCTTTACCGATCAGTCCGACCAGAGATTTATCACTTCTATTGATCTGTTCTGAGAACTAGCTTCTGGTCTCATGGATTTTCTCTATCTTTTTTCTGTTTTCCATGTTATCAATTTTCACTCTTCCTTCTTCTCTTTTCACCGGATCAGTTCCCGCTGCTTGTTGTATTTTCTCCAGGCGGAAGCCGAGGTCAATGACGTGTGACCTCTCTTCTTCTCTAGCGCAGGCATCCGGGGCCAGCTAGTACGGCTGCCCGGCACCTGCAAATCTCGACGAGCCTTGTTTTCGTTTTCATTTACTTCACATTTTTTGAGCCGCGGGTTAGTGAGAAGCGTGTTTCTTAGTTCCCAGGTGTGCGGGAACTTTCTAGATGTCCTTTTCCTGTTTCCACGTTAATTCCATTTTTGCCTGGGAATGTGCTCTGTATCCCCAGAATCTTTTTCAATGTATCGAGCCTCACTTTACAGTCTGTTATAAGGTCTGTATTGGATCAAAAGGGCGCCTGAAAAATGCATTTTCTGCTGTTTGGGGGCCGAGGGTTCTGAGAATGTTAAGTTCCAGGTGTTTGATAATGGCATTCAGGTCTGCTATGTCCTCGTGGGTTTTCTGTCTACTTGTTTTTTTCACTGTTGAGAGAGGGGAGTATTAAATGCCCCTTGGACACTTCCACTCTCCCTTGTTAGGAATAATGCTGCGCTGAACAGGTTTGTGCCTTTGCTGGTGGCCTGGTGTCCATCTGGTTCTTCCAGAAACCTTGCGCCACTCTGTGTTTCTGCCGGCGGTGTGTGAGCTCCCCGCGTCCCCAGCCTCTCTCAACTCTGAGGTCACACCATTGGTCTCCACACGTCCGCAGCGTCCCCGGATTGTGTGTCGCCGAACGGCAGCCTTTCACGGGGAGGGGACAAAAGGCCGGGCCGAGTGTCCCAGTCTTGGCTTCTGTAGGGCGGCCTCGCCTAAAGCCAGGTCTCCCCTCGTGACCTGGCCCAGCATCCCCTCGGCACCCCTGCGCCCACCTCTGTCTCTGAGCTCAGTCTCGCCCTGCCACTGGGAGAGGAGGCAGGGCATCTGGACGGCCTCTGTTTCCTCAGTGCTGGGTGGCTCACCTCCTCCCCCCGCGCCCTGCCCCTCCTCCTCCCTCACCCCCCCTGTGGTTTCCGCATCCGCCTGTGAATCCTGTGCTCGATGCACTTCCCCGGTAGCTGTCTGTGTCGGGGACGCTCCGGAGAAGTCGCCAGCGGGGCCCCCAGGAGCTCGTGGGCTGGATATGGAGGACGAGAGAACCCTATCCTCCGGGTGAGGCGGCTGTCGTCCGGGGGAGAAGGGAAGGAGGAGGCCACCCCTGCCCCTTGCTTGGATGTTCACCCCTGGCAAACCACGTGCTCAGGACACTCAGCCCCTGGGCCACTTTGGCCACGACTGACCCTGCTGGCATAGGGACGCACGACACCGTGGCCTTCCAGGGTTCACCCAGCGTCACCCACGGAGGGGGGACACCGTGGACCCAGATGTCCCCTCGTCTCCCCATCACACAGCTGTGGGAAAAGGCAGGGGACGTTCACAGCTTTGGGTGGGTCTTCCTAAACCTGCCGATGGCCACACAAGCGGTCCCGCTCTTGGGACCGTCCACCTGCTCCTTGGGAGCGTTTTCAGCCCCTGACGCGGCCCTTGAGCAGATGCCCACGGAGACGTCCGTTTTCCCCTGGAGGAGCCTTGAGGAGAGAGGCGGCTGTCGGCAGAGAGCCGCCTTCCGTGAGGAGGCCGCGTGTGGGAGGGAGTCTGGACGGCCATGTGCGCGGCGGGGAGCAGTCGGCCCCCTGAGCCAGAGCAGTCTGGACCCCCGGGCAGGGATGGTCCCTCCAGGGAGGCCCGGGCTCGGACGAACGCCTCAGACTCTGTCATCTGTCTTCTCCGCCAAAGCGCTTCAGGGAGGTGCAGTGAAGAATGACGGAATGTATGGCGCTCCCCCCCCCCATCCTCTTTGGCTCTTTTAGGGTAGCCCCGTGTGCCCAGCATCTTCTCCTGTCATCCCAGTGACCCTGGGAAGGCCATCCCATCTCCCCGAGCCTCGGTGTCCTTGCCCGTCCGGTGGCCGCCTGACCGGCCTGATCTCTGAAGGAGCTCACGTCAGTGTGCCTGGGGGACCCGCTGTGACGGGCTGGCTCTCCTGAGAGCACGTGTGCACGCACGCACACGTGTGCGTGTGGGCCTTTCTGCCACCACACCGCACCCACACCGCACCGTAAGTGGGCCCCCATCCGGGCACTGAGCTGCGGTCGCCTCGTGGGAGCGGGTCTCAGGACCCTCTGGGCGAAGGCACTGGTGGAAGAGAGGAAGGGGAGAGAAGGGCCCGCTGGGGCGTCTCCTGGGTCTAGGCCGGGTTCGGGCCGGGTTCCGGTCACAGCCTCGCCCAGGGGGCCCCAAGGGAGCAGGTGCCGAACCCCGTGAAGTTGAGACTTTTGGTTTTTATCCGGCCTCTGGGGCCTCCCTGGAAACCGTGTGTGTTTGTAACGGGGGACTAAGATTCGCACGTGTGGTGTGGGCGAGCAGTTGGGTCTGGGATCCCAGCACACGCTTGGGACCTTGGTTCGTGGTGACTCTGGGTGGCCGGCCCAAGGCCCCGAGGAGGAAGTTCAGGGACACGGGGCCCAACGGGCTCCCTCTCAGGGCCCGCCGAGGGCACCGCCTAAGCATCCAGGCTCCCTTCCGGAAGGCGCCCAGCCTGGCCCGCGTGTCCTACACTGCCGCGTCCCAGACAGCTGCCCAGAGGCTCTTGAAAACGCTGGAAAGTGTGATCTGTTTCTATTCCTCACTCCTCAGGATACAGCCCGTCTGAGGGCCAACAGCCACGGCGTCCTGTCCATCCACCTCTCCCTGCCCTTCACCACCCAGGCCCCACCCCTGCCCAGCGCCCTCCAGCCGGGCCAACCTTTCCAACGTGTTTCCTGGCCACGTGTGGCTCCACCCGTCATGGCCACCTACCTCTCTGCTGGATTCTGCTCACTCTGTGCTCCTTCTGCCCCGAGGAAGCCAGACACATCCCCCTCTTCCTGCCTTCTGGTATGTTCCAAGTCCAAACTCTGCCTCGGCCTGCAAAGGAAGGTCCTGGGCACCAGGTGCTGGGGCTCCGGGGTGGGCGGGGGGTGGGGGTGCTAGACACAGTTTACAAACCAGGAGGATGCTTCTGGGCCGACGCAGGCAGCCGGCCAGCCTGGAGTGTAGGGGTGGGGCTCGAATGCAGGGGCGTCGGATCAGCTGGGGCAGCTGGGGCAGGGGGTTGGGAGGGCAGAGGGTGGGCCGGAGGGAAAGGGTGTCATCCTCCCCCCCCCCAGCTCAGCCGCAGGCCCGGCGCGGAGGCTCAGGGCCCGCACTGAAGCATGTCTGTGCAGGAAGCGAGCTGTGCTTCGGGCTGGCAACCGGGGCCATGTGTCCCCGCTGTGCTTTTACAGGTTTAATTAAGTCTCTCCAGGACCTTGGACTTGTCAAGTGCTCCTCAGAATGACCTAGCGGGGTTTCCCCAGCAATGCTGCCCTAATTAAAATGAAGATTAAAAACCTTCATACCACGGCCTCGCCTGCAGTAACAAGTTAGTCCCGGAAGTCTTCTGGTTAGAATTTCTCCAAAGCCCCTCATCTAACCGCCTTTCCCGCGGCAGCAGGTTCTGCGTGACAGTGGGGGGACCTACAGTCTTGGTGCTGACGAGGGAGGGGCCCCGAGCCCCAGTCTGTGCCCCTTGGGCAGAAGTCCCTCAGAGGCACCTGTGGCCCTGGGGTCCCCTCCACTGAGGGGGAGCCTTCTCCAGAGGCAGTCCGAGGAAGGCCCAGTGACCCCCGTCTTCACAGCCGGTGACCCGTCCCCACGAGCGTCGAGGCGAAGCCCAGAGAGGACAGCCCAGCAGCGGGTGCCCTTCTGGGGTTAGCGTGAAAGACGAAATCCGCCTGCCAGGCTGTGAGCCGCTCAGTGCGGGGGCTCCCAGAAGGGGAGGAAGCGTTGGGTGGGGGCGGGGGGGGGGGAGCAGGGCACGGGGGTGGGGGGGCTCTCCCACGCAAGCCTTCAGGCCAGACCTCCAGCCGGAGGAGTCCGTTCGGACCACAGAGACTTCTAACTGCCTGTTGTGTCCAGCTGCTGGTTAGCTGCTGGGGCCACAGCTCCTGAGTTTGGGGCAATCGATGCCAAGTAGACAAGCAGGTTCTGTGACCTTGAGACGGGGCAGGGTGCCAGGGAGCCCCCCACCGCCCACGGGCCTGCGGGCCCCTCCCCCAGCTCCAGGGTGCTCTGTGTCTGGGCATCGCGCACCTCCCTGGGCTGGGCTCCCATCCCGTTCCCATACAGCCCCCCAGGAAGCCAGTGCAGAGTTCACACCCCAGGTGCCCCCCCGCCCCCCACCCCAGGAGGACATCCTGGAGGAGTTGGGGTGTGACAAACCCGGAAAAACCTGGGGACCAGGTGGGTGGGGCTTCACCTGAAATCGTGCCCCCGCTTAACTTCTTGCCCTTCCCTGTCCTGCTCCCTCCCGACCCCCGCCAGCTACAGCCCCGGACTGATCTGTCTGTAGCTCAGAATCCTCTCTGGGTCTGGGGTCTGCTTCTGGGAGGACAGGAGCTGAGGAGAAGGCGGAAGGCGGCACCTTCTTCCGCCTGCAGTGCGACCAGGAAGTGGGGGCCGCATGAGGGTGGGCCTGGTGGCTGTGGCCAGGGCCCAGGACACAAGGAAAGTCTCCGGGCGCCTGGCTGGCTGCAGGTTGGGGGGGTTGGGGCCACGGCAAGGACCATGAGGCCCGGTCCTGGACGGCAGGGCTCCTGAACGGGGAAGGCCTGTTCGTGAGTCCTGTGGGTGCTGACTCGGTCACCCAGCTCGCTGTCCACACCGCCCGCTGCCCGTCACCTGCATGGGCACCGTCCCCTTGCAGCCAGCTCCCCTGGGACCCTCTGACCTGCTGGTCGGCAGAGTGAGGAGTGAACCAAAGTAAGCGCCCCCCCTCCCTGGACCCAGCCCGGCTTGTCATTCCTACCCATCCTGGAGCCCATGGGCCGAGCACCAGGCAGGGCGGGCCGCCTGGGGTGGAGACGGGAAAGCAGACACGGCAGGCGCAGGGGGAGCGGGGTGCGGCGGGGGAGGAGAGGGCAGGGAGGTAGACACAGGCTGTGTCCTGGTGGCCTGGCCGTCGGGCTCTGGGTCCCCCCCTCGAAGGCTGGAAGGAAGCCGGTGCTCAGAAGTGCTGAGCGTCTCTTCTCCCCTCAGTCCCCAGCTCAGAGTGGGGAGGGGGCTTTCCTGCGCCAGCTTCCTGGTGCGCCGTGGGGTGGGCGAGGCGGTGGGGAGGGTCTCAGCCGTCCAGCCCGCCTCCCGAAGAGCACCTCTCCCAGAAGGACCTAGAACGCAGTTCGGATTCCGTGCCTGCCCTGCTGACAGCCCCCAAGGCTGCCCACTGCCCGCTGTGGAATGGCCACCTGACTGCGGTGGCTGGGGAATCCTTTGGTCCCCGAGGCCCGCCCGCCACAGGCGAGCGCTGGATGCATCTGTGTGTGTGCGTGACCGTCCGCGAGGTTCCCGGGAATTACCGTAAGGAGAAATCCTGGCTCATGATGATAAAGTACAGAACAGCTCAGGGATGTTAAAGGAGTCTTAGACACTCGTAGAGACATAGGGACGCGTTCTGCTCCGGGTCGGAACAACAAAACGGATGCAGGGATCAATCCTTTCCTAAAGTAACTGATACATTTCGCGCCAAGTTCTCCTGCAATCGCGGTGAGCCTTCAGTCGGACTCCAAGGCGCACGCAGGGTTGTGTGTGATATGGTTGTGAAGCGGTGGTTACATTTCTGAAAAGGAAGGGTCGTGAGGCATGGCCGGCTCCCGCGGACGCCTGGCAACAAGGCAGCGATCGGCCTGTGCGACACTGGCACCGAGTAAACCCATTTCTGATGGGGCAGGTGTCCTAGCGCACAGCCCGAGACGGGTTCCCGTGGTTCTCAGGAGGCCAGGACGGAGGAAGGAGCGGGCAGGGGGAGGGCTCTGAGCAGCAGCTGGTCAGCCCCGGTCCACGGGGGCGCCCGACTCTGAACGGCTCTGGTGACCCAGAGCTGGTCCCAGCTGGAGGCGGGCTGACCTGCCCTCGCTTCATGCCAGCTCGTCACTGACGGCAGTTGGCTGTTGGGACCAGGTGGCTTCTGCTTGGCCTGGGGCAGTTCTCCGGGGAAGGGCGGCCGTGTAATCGGCCAGCGTGGGCGGCAGCCAGGGGGTCGGCGAGGGGGATCTGAGCTGGGCACGGCCCCAGCTGCTGCGGTCTGCGTGCCTGGTGCCAGGGGGACGGCGCACACCTTCCTCGCGGTGCGCCTGCCATCCGGCCTCCTCTCTGGGGAAGCACGTAGGCAATTATGTTGCCAATTTTTCCAGCGGGTCGTCCGCTGTTTGTCAATGTCTTCTCCGGGGCTTTGTCTTTTTATCGACTTCTGAAGCTGTGGAATGTTCAGCCTGACCAAGGACACCCTCCCCTGTCTTTCCGGGAATCGGGGGAGGGATGCGGAGCCTTGTCTGAGCAAACAGAGCTCTTTCACCACCACACCCGCTTGAAAATTATGAAATCTGATTAAAATGAGAAGGGAGAATGCATTTTCCACAATGCTTTCTGCTGGAAAGGCGCGGTCGAAGTAATTCGGTGTGGTGCAGATTTAATTCAGATGCAACCACTTGCACAGGAAAAGGCGTTCTCGTTCAGCGTCTTACCTCCTAGACCCTCACTGAGCGTGACAGTTACAATTCAGGGCATTCGAAGTCAGTTGTTTTTTTTTTGTTTTGTTTTTGTTTTTGTTTTTGTTTTTTTCAGGCTAGACACTCATATGGGTATTAATTTGATAAATTCTGAAAGTTACTCACATCCCCTCGGATTTCCTGCTTTACAATCACCTGGTGGAAGGGGAGACTCCCACTTCACCACCATGTGGACCAGAGTGGCGGGCTGTCCCCCCAGCCAGGCCTCCGCCTGCTTTCTGGGGGGGCCGGGCCCGCGCCTCCACTCCGTGCCCCGCACCCCTCAGGCCGAGCCTGCTGCCGCGCAGCCCTGCCCTGCACCCCGAGCCGGCTGTCCCCAGCTCGCTAGCCATACTGTGTGGTCCGGCCCACACCCACTGCCCGCCACCGATGCCACACCTCCTTCCCGGACCCATTCTGATCCGAGTCTGTGGCCGTTCTGGTAACGTGGCCACGAGGCAGAATGCTTGTGGAGGATTCCTGCCCCTTTCTGAGTCGGGCACACAGTGCCTGATGTAAATCGGTGGCTCTCAACCCAGGCAGGGCCTGAACCTACCTGGCTGTCCCGGCCGCGGAAGGGTGCTTGGTATCTAGCGGGCAGAAGCCAGAGGCACACGAGGTCGCCCACAGCAAGGTGGTCCAGCCCAGAACAGCGGGCGGGGAGCCTGCTCACCCCGACCACCGACCCACCTCCTGCCCCCACCATCCCCCGGTCTCACGGTCACGGTGAAGTGTTCCTGTAACCAGTGGTATTCTCTGGGTTTTCCCGTCCTCACCCTAGACTCTGAATTGACTTTTGATGAGAAGGATCCACGCCTGATCTCTGTGGCTGGCAGAGTTGAACAAACGATGTGGTTCGAATCTGGGGGCTCCCACCACACCCCTCAGGTCTGGATCTCAGGCCCCGGTGGGGGAAGCTGGGTCGCTCACGCAGACCTCGGTCGCCAGCCCTGTGGCCACGTTCCCGGGGACTCTTGCCGCTTTGAGAGCAGGGGGCAGACTCTGCCTTTATGTTTGCGTAAATAGAGGTCCCTGACGTGAGCAGTAGGGGTCACCGTGAGGGACCAGGTGCTCCCCCCTCCACCGCCACCAGAGCAGCCGGCCTCCCCCACAGGGGCCCGTCCCTTCCTTTCAGGTCACGTGCCAATGTGGCCGTATAGGCCACACTGACACTGTCTCAGCGATGGCCTTGCGTGATGATAATTCGTGCAATTAAGTCCCGTGAATTTCCCCTGACCTGGTGTTCAGGCCATCATAATCCATCCTGGGCGCTAATGTTGGGTACAGGGCTGGCGGCTGGACTTTAATACGACATGGGGTTCATACTCTGTTGGGGAAGCGGTCTTTGTTTCCTGCCTCTCACAGAAGGTTCCCTACCTCAAGTGTGGGGGTGGGCTTGCCCGCGTGTCCACACGCTCTGTGACCCCTCCCACGCCCGGTGAGTGGCACACTGTGGAGGTGACGGGGGTCGGGTTGTCACAGGCTGCAGCCACGCTCTTGGGCACGCTGTCTCCAGATCTGTTGTCCCGGGGGGGAAGCCGGCTGCCACTGTGGGCCCCCCGGAAAGGTCCACATGGTGGAGAAGGGAGGGAAGCTCTGGCCAACAGCCCTCGAGGCCACAAGAGTGAGCTGGGGCGTGACGCCTCCCCGGGGCCCTCCAGATGGGAGGGCGCCCTGAGCTGCGTCTGGAGGAGGCCGGGAGGCTGGGAGGCAGCTGCCCAGCCACGCCCGGACTCCCGGCCACAGGAACTGCCAGGTGATGCGTTTATAGTTTCCAGCTGCTGACTTTGGGGGGCAGTTGGTCACACAGCCCTTGGTTACTCATCAGCTAACATCGAGTGCCTTCTGAACATCTGTTCAAAGTCCCACTTCTCTCTCTTTTCGCGATCAGAGTAACGAAGCATTTCCTCGTATTTCCTGGATGGAAACTACGTTGGACACACTTCAGGCCCCAAAGGGCCACCTCGATCCTTGTCATCTGTGTCCTGTGCACAGGCCAAAGGGTGAGAGTCTCCGGCCACACCGTGTCTGTGTGGCCTCATCGCCGCCGGAAGCTGGGAGAGGCCCGCGGGGTGTGCTGGGGAAAGGGAAGGACCTGGGAGGCGGGACCAATGAAGAAGCCCAGCAGCCCTGCCTCAGTCTCCCCACCACCGCTCAGGCGGGCGCTGCCTGTCGGTCCCCAGCTGCCTTTCCACCTAAAGCTGAGGGCGTCACCTCCGTCCCGCACACCGTGCGGGCCTCCCACCCCCGCCTGGGTTCAGCCAGGGGTTAACTCCACCCTCACTGGCCACGTTGTCACGATGGTGGGAATGTCCCCCGCGCTGAGCCCCGGGCCCAATGTGCTCTCGAGGCTTCTCTGACGTGGGGTCCTGGTTCCATTTGCTCACTTTTCCATTTCACAAGTGCTCCCCTGCTCGGACCCGCCTTCCACCCCGAGGGAGGGACGCGCAGGGAAACATGTTGCTTCTACGTTTGGTTCTTCCCGGAGCCACCTGTCCTCCACCGGGAGCCCCAGGCGTCCACGCTCTCTGGCCATGCTCAGGCCCTGCGCCCCAGCCCCTGCTCTGCTCTTGGTGACCCCTGTGATGGTGCCACCCCAGAGCCTCCCGAGGAAAGGACAGGGGGCTGTTTCCTCTCACAGGTGCAGGCTGACATGCCTTATCCTCATATTCTAGTGTATTTTTAGTATTTTCCTTCTAGACTTGGAATGTTCCATCACCTTGTCTCTTACATTAGAACAATCCATTTTGTTGTCTCTCTTTCAACTTCTTTATGTCTTTTACTGAATTTTATTTAAAAAATTTTTTAATGTGTATTTATTTTTGAGAGAGAGACAGAGAGAGAGAACAAGCAGGGAGGGGCAGAGAGAGGAGACACAGAATCCGAACCAGGCTCCGGGCTCTGAGCTGTCAGCACAGACCCCGACATGGGGCTCAAACTCACGAACTGTGAGATCATGACCTGACCATGAGCTTAACCGACGGAGCCACCCGGGCGCTCCATCTTACTGAATTTAAAAAATGCAATCAAATTTGTGTTTTCAAATAATTTTCTAGCCTTGTTGTGCAAAGGAAAGACTTCCCCTCCTTACCCTTATGTTACATAACATTATTTTTATGGGTTTGTAAAATATGTGAATCTTTTATACATTTGAAATTAATTTTTGTGAGGCAACAAGAATTTTACTTACTTCTTTAGCCATAAAATAGAGTCGATAAACATCTGAAAACATTTTCATCTCACTGATAATCTTAAAAGCTGAAGCTGAAGTAACAAGCGAACGTTTGCTGCCTCCCTGGCGGCCTGTGTGTGTGTGTGTGTGTGTGTGTGTGTGTATGGCCCGAGGCCCCACCGCTTCGGCACGGCTGATGGAAACCCAGCCTGACAACGGCCATCAAACTGTAATTTATGCATGCTTCTGACCCGGCAGTGGCACCTCCAGAAATCCGTCTACGCAAACTCTCACACGAGAATACAAAGATGCTCATTGTGGCGTTATTGTTTATTCGAAATGAGTAAAACCGGGCCAAGTGTCTATCAAACTGGAGTTGGTTAAATAGACCACTCTACATCCATAATTTAAGGCTGCCCTGAAAACAGATGGAAATATATGTGCCTGTGTTTGCATATATAAATATTAGGCATGTTGTAAGTGTATGCAAAATCACACGACATATTTATATATCATATAAATTATATATATTTTATATGTCAGACATTTATATATGAGTTGCATGTATATCAACGTGGAAAACTCTCCAAGATCATTTCTATGCACAAGTGCAAACGTTAATTGATAGACTAATGTTAATAGTAGGATCCTTCTCTTGAAGCAATCATATCTGCATCTATCTCGTGCCAAGAGATTGAAAGAAGGACAGTGAGATCTCCACTGATTTTTTTCCTATTTATTTTCTTACACTTTCTGCATGTGTGACTTTTTAAAAATTGCAGTGAACAAGCATTATTTTATAAATGAAAGCAGTATGGCCATTTGTCAAAGGAATCGCTCAACTGTAAACAGGAATGACAACAGACACACCACCCGCTGAGCCGTGCTGGGCCCCATCGCCTTCCCAGAGGGTGCTGACCTCTGTCCGTCCATCCCTCGAGGCCACGGCTGTGGTCCCGGGCGTCTTCAAACAGAAGGTTGGGGGTGAAGCCGCCTGTGTTCGCTAGGACCATTTCTTTTGCATCCACCCCACTCCAGGCCACGTCTGCCCACGGGGCCCCGTCTAGCCACGGTCCCCCGTCCATGCACAGCCCGGTGATCTTGTCTGCCCTCGCTGAGGCTTCTGAGGAAGAGCTGGGCCTCTGCCTTCCATGACCCTTCCCGGCGCGGGACACCGGAGGACAGGAATGGGGGACAGGCATGGTCACCAGGGTGCAGTGAGGACACCTGGGGGCTCTGGGGGGTACACGGGGCATGTGGGCCTGTGCTGGGATCCGGCAGGCTTTCTGGGGAAGACGGTGACTGAGGAAAAGCGGGGGTGGACAGGTGGGTGGGATCCGGGCAGAAGCCACCTGAGCACATCTCATCATCCAATGTGATATTCACTGAAGCCCCACCCTGTGCAGGGCTGGTGCTAAATGGCGGGGTCCTCACCCTGGGCAGGGCGCGTGTGACCATCGGGAGCCACGGGAGATGGGGGTACAGGAGGGCGAGTGGGAGCACGGAGGAGGGGTGCACGCATGCCCAGCACCGGGGCTGACCTGTGTGGGTTGCCACAGGTGAGGAGTATCCACCTTGAGCGAAGAGGGAGAGGGTAGCACGGGGCTCCCCCAGTGCCTGGCAGGGTCAGCGAGCCCTCTGCCGGGGTCAGGGGTCAGGGTCAGCGAGCCCTCTGCCGGGAGCCAGGGGTCAGGGGTCAGGGTCAGCCAGCCCTCTGCCAGGGGTCAGGGATCAGGGCCAGAGACAGGGCCGTGGTCCATTTCCCCCAAAGTGCCCGTCCCAGGTGGTCCTTGCGGGCGTGAGGGCGTGTGGATGGCGGTCAGAGGAAACACAGGAGGGAGGGAGGGAGGGGTGCAGGGAGGAGGTGAGAACCGGAGCAGCGTGTTGGGAAATCCCATTAATCACATCAAGCATCGCTATTAATTACATTAAAATTAACCGGCAGTAACTCAGGCAGAAAGCATGCATTTGGCGGCCCTGCCCATCCCCCCGACAGGAGCTGCTCAGGGATCCTCCTGTCCTGTGTCCTTCCTGTCCCAGCTCATGGGCGCTGCCCGCGTGTCAGCATCCCAGCGGCCCTGGGCCCTCTCGTGGGAACCCGTGAGCTCAGGAGCCTGTCCCCTCGCTGTCCAACCAGAACGCCCCCGGACAAAGTCAGCCGGGCACGAGACGGGACAGAAACATGCCCTCCGCTGGGGCATCGGCTCCGGGGGTGCTGAGGACGGGGACCTCCTGTCTCTGCAGCGGGGCCGCCTGGCGCCTTCCTCGGTCGGGGACACGTGTGAGTCCTGGGCTTCTCTCTGCACCACGTGCGGGTGGAACGCCTGGCTGTGCTGCCCGCCTCGTGGTCTCATGGTCTCCCGTCCTCCCGTCCCGGCCGCCCGCTCCTCTGCCCTCCGGACAAGCCGCTTGGCTGGTGCACATGGGACTTGCCCTGAGTGATTCAGTGGCGGCGGGCCGCGGCCTGAGGGCTCCTGCTCACCCCCCTCTCCCCAAGGGCTCAGCGCTCTCCGGACGTGGGCCTCGGGTCGGGTGGATCTCTGAGGATTCTGCCTGCAGTGGAGCCCATGGGAGACCCGCCCCTCGGGGCCCCACTCTTCGGGCCTCCGGGCTTGGCCCCCCCACACTCACCCCACCCCCAGCGAGCTCGCCTGTGGGGGGCCAGGGCCCCCGTCTCCGTCTGAGCCCGGGCCTGCCTCCGGCTCCTGAGCTCGCTGGGCCTCAGCACGTCCCGGTGGGATCAGCTCCCCGAAGAGCCTTCAGGGACAGAAACAGAGCCCCCTTCCCAGGCCTCACTTAGGGGCGACCCCTGCCCCCCCACCCCGCCTCCCAGCCACTGACCTCTGCCCCTTGGCCTGGGCTGCCGGTAGGCCTTGGATCACGGCTCCCAGCGGGACCAGGACTCACCCCTGCAAATCTGCTCTCTCCTGCCCACAACGGCCTCTGTTTCCCCCCCCCCAACCTTTTATACAGACATGCAGTCATTCACTCATGTGTTTCCCCATTGCCTCAGGACAGAACGCAAGCCCCTTAGCAAGCTGTGTTATTCTGGTCCTTTCTTCTGGAAACCCAGGGCCGGCCAGCTTCCTGGCCCCCAGCGGCCCCCAGACCCCTGCGCACCCACCCCATCCCCCTGTCTGCAGGTGTGGCGAACTGAGGGGCCGGTGGAGGCTGAGGGCTACTGGCACAGCCGGCCGAGCTCTAGCGGCTGCCGCAGAAGTCGCCCCCTCCAAAGACATCCAAACCCAGAGCTGATGTGGCCCCTGCTCCAGAAGGAAGGTGCTTTCTCAGAGTAGCACATTTCAGTCGCACTCGTGTGAGATGTGAGCTGGGACTGGTCACATCTCCCGGGCTGCTGTCACTGTGGCTGCCCTCCCTGCAGGGCGGGAGGAGGCGGGGAGGGGGAGGGAGGCGACGAGCGCGATCCGCGTCCCAACCCCCCCGGACACCTGTGCACAGGGGCGGTTCCAGCCAGGGTCAACCCTCTCTTTCATGTGAACAGCACATGCAACAGCATCGCTGGTCTGAAACCCAAAGGAACACCCCAGGCCGTGACTAAAACAGTGATGATCACCCACAGCGTCCCCCGAGCCGGGCCTGGCCCCTCCTGAGGGACCCACTACAGGCAGAACCACAGGCAGGGGTGCAGACAGGGTTTCTGTGCATGTTCACATGTGCACATCAGTCTGTGCTGAGCCCCAGGCACGTGGCAGGGGCGTGGCTGGGGGAGGACACGCGAGCGAGAAGGAGCCAGCTCTGGCCACGCCAGGTGAGCCGTGATCCGGGCACTGTTCTGAACAAAGACAGTCCCCCCGGGGGACTTTTCTGGCTGTCCTTAAAATAAAATCGTTCACCTCTTTAGAGGGATAAACTTACTATCCGAATGCGGACTGTCCACACTGCATCCGAAAAGTGAATACGCAGATACGGTTGTTGAAAACAAAGCCACCCAGAGGGATCGGGGGATGGATGGTCACACACACAGCAGGCCAGGCACACCACCCTCACCCCAGGAGAAAGGGCAGGGCCGGGTGGTAATTTCAGGCTAATCTGCGTTGGAAGAAGACAGGCGTTCGACAGGATAAAAAGGTCACGCACGTTATGATGACCCAGCTTATAATCCACATCAAAGCTATTATTCATGAACAAAATGCAACGACTAAATGGCCTTGTGCCACGGAAACAGCTGGAAACCATACAGAGAGAAAGCCACCCCCCAGGGCTCTCGGCCCTGAGCAGATCAAGAGGATGGACACAGGCGGGAACTTAGAATGCGAGCACAACAAAATTCATGGGAGCTACGCGTCTGTGTTGAGCGTGTATCCTGCACTCAGAATATGCGCTCCTGTGCGTACTCGGGAGACGGTCGCAGAAAGAGGCCACGCGTTGTACTGGGGGTGTCTACACACCCTCCATCCTGTACCGATCCCTACAGGTCTGTCAATCGTACGCCCCATATAGGGAGGGTGCGTGTTAACTTCTTTACAAATTACGATTATGTATATATATACATATGTATACCGTCCGTCATAGAACACGGTCCCCAGGCACAGACACTGCACAAGGCCGCTCCCCCCTCTCCGCAGTGACGCAGGCACCTGCCAGGACACACACGTGCCTCCCTGTGGGGGGTTGTATCACAGACAGGAGCTCAGTAGACCCCCCCAAAACCAGAAACCATGAAGACCATACGCCTACGTCACAGTTAAGACATAAGGACAAACAGGAAATCACTCGCAAAAGTAGGGCCGATCAACGAAAACAGTGTCACAATCTGAAAAAGCACTTAGAACTTTAAAAACGTTTTCTCAAACCAACACTGGGTCAAACAGAGCAACAGAGCGCAGGGGGTTTGCGGACCAGGACTGCAAATCCCCGCCCGAGAAGGCCTCCCGGAGGGCTGATGCTACGTGGGTCAAACGCGCCACATCACAGACACGCCCGTGAGGAAAAAGAGGGGTGGATCAATTGGAGTGTCTGAGAATTTAGAAACAGGGCAGCAGCTTTATTTATTTGCAAAACTGAAGTGCAGCGAGCAGAAACGACAGAATCAGAGGGTAATGAATTAGGAACACGTGTTAGAATTGACCACCAAGTCGAGGTGCTAGTTCTGTGGAAAAATCAGTAAAATAAAGAAGTCTTCTTTTTTTTTCCCCAGCCAGGATAACACCACTGGAGGCCGTCGGGCACAGACGTCTGATATAAACACCGTAAGGAGAATGCTGGGAAGGACTCTGCCTCATTCACTCGATGCTTCCGCGGTAAGAAACCTATTAATGTTACATATTAACAGGTGCACACAGAAAACCCGCATGCACCTTGCGTCACTATTTACAACAGCGAAAACTCGGACGTGGACCAAATACCCATCAAAGGTGGGTGGGATCAATCAATCATCAGCTACGGGTACCCGTCTACACAGATTAGAGAATCCATGCGTCCTGTAGGGAGAGAATGGCAGCATGAATTTTTAAGTGGAAATAGAGAGCAGAAAGGCGGCATATTACCATCTGAGCACATGAAGCATAAATGTGGAAAAACACTCCATGTATTTATATACAAATGCATAATTTATACGTAAATTGTGCATGCATAATTCACAGCCGATTAATGCAAAACACAAGACACGATGGCCACGCGCAATTTACACATGAACACGTGTGCTCATCCCTGGTACGTGACAGGCCTCCACAGGCTGGGAATACTAGCGAAAGCCACATTCACTGCTATGCCCGAATTCCCGGGCGGCCCCCCGGCCCCACGCGGGGCTCGTGCCCTGACGAGCTGCCCTCCTTCCTTTCCCCGCCGTCCCAGGCCGCCCAGTGGGTGCCGAGGGTTAAGCCCCTGACATCCCCGCCCCCTCACCAGTGTCCTGATGGGACAGCCTCTGAGCAGGGTGTGGCTTTCTCGGGGGGTCCGTGGTTTTGTCTGGAGGGTCAGGCCTGTGGTCTCTGCACCTGTCCCAAGGGCCGCCTGAGACTTGGCCTGAGACCCCTTGGGCCCAGAGAAGGAAGATCGTCGATGGGTAGAAAGGTGCTCGTGGGGCCCCTCAGACCCTGTTTCCACCTGAGGCTGCAGCCACGTGCACATGCGAATCTACTCCTGGGCCCCTGCAGCCCCAGGGCCAGACCCCACCCAGCTGAGGACAAGGTGATGCTCACAGAAGAGGCGTCTCCCCAAAGGCTCTTTCATTTCTTTCCCTACAATGTGTCACCGCTCTGGATGACCGTCAGCAGCCCACCAGGGAGCATCCTCCTGGGAGGTCACAGCACTCCAGGAGACTGCGGGGGCCACCGGCCACCTTTTACATTGTGGAGAATTCCGGAACAGGGCCCGCGTGGGGAGCCAGGCAGCCCCGTGGGTTGGGCATTTAGAGAAACAAGAGGCCCGTGACTGGGGCTGCCCAGCAGGGCCCCGAGAGCGCCGCCCCTCTCTGCACACGGGGGGAAGAGACCCACGGGGGCGCCTTTGGTCAGATTCATGGCTCTGACCTTCCTCCCCAGGCTTCACCTTCGACACGTGCTACGTTGAGCGCTGTATGATGTTGCCACTGGTGACCTGGCTGCCGAGGTACCTGCAAGGGTCTCTGGAGAAGCTGTTTCTTCTGCCTGGTCCCGGCACCTGCAGCCCCCCCCCCCCCCCACACACACACACACATGCACAGGTGTGGCAGCTGCGAGCCCGGCCTGCCCTGTCCAGCTCAGAAGGCCCTTCTGGGCCTCCCACCGTGCCTGGCTCCAGCCGGGACCCCAGGGCACGGCTGCTCCCAACCGTTTCCTCCGGGCGTTCCGTTGGCCAGGGACACTCCACGATCCCCTCGGCCGGAGGCGCCAGGGGGCCCGAAGGACCCCACCATCCTTGCTGCCTCAAGGCCAAGCCCAAGGCTGACGTGAGCAGGACCGAGGCCTGCCTGGCAGAGCCGTGGCTCAGGGCGCAGCCGAGGAGAGGGGAGGGTGAGCGCCGGCCTGGGGTGGGCGGAAGTCGCCACCAAAGGCAAGCAGATCCCGCGTGCAGCCAGCGGTTGTAAAACGCCGCTTAGGATCGTAATCGTTAGCACGCACACAGGAAAGCCTGAAACCCGTCCGTGCGCCGGGTCCTCCGGAGGCCAGAGGAGCCGCACTCGGAAAGGTGCTGCCGTCCATGCGAGCTGCTGCCTCACAGGCGCTGGTCGCAAACGACCTCCAGGAGCGAGGAGGACCACATCGGACCTCCCGTGGCCGGCCCCACCCCGCAGCCGGCTGCCCTCCGGGCCCCGGGCCCGCTTCCTCGCTCTCACAGCCGGCCGCCAGAACTCGGGATGTTGTGCCACGAGGTGTGTGAACGAGGACTTGTGTTTCGTGTAATTCCAAGGGCAGTGACTTCTATTTTCTCCCGCTTTAGGCCTTTCCAGTTCATGCTGCAGGGGCCTGTCCTCCCCAGCCCCCAGGGGAACCTCCCTGTATGCGGCCATCCGGGCGTTGGGAGCTTCCGTCCTGCAGGAGGCGTCTGCTCAGGGCTGCCGCTCGTGTGCACTCGGCGCCCCGCACCCCTGCGCGGACACAGACCTCTCCTTGCGTCCGCGATCGTGGGCCCGGGCTCCGTCCTGGCTGCGGGTCTGGTCTCATGCGAAGCACCAAAAGGAAGCTGGGGGCATGCTTGGTATTTAATCGCCCCCTGGTCCACGCCAGGCAGTGCCCCGAGGCGGTCCCCAAGGCCTCCCCTGCCCCACAGCCAGGAGGTGAGCCTTACCTGTCCTCACCAGGCACCTTCTACCCCACTTCTCACAGCTACGGTGACAGGCAGTGCCTAGTACGGACCCTTCACAGAATACGTGTGGTTCGGTGACTGGGGACGAGTCCCGAACCTGCTCTCAAGCCCCTGGCCAGGACGCGCCAGGACAGCCCTCCCTGTCTTCTTTCGGGCTCGGCCCCCA
The DNA here is from genome assembly GCF_046562875.1 of Panthera onca. Lineage (NCBI taxonomy): Eukaryota > Metazoa > Chordata > Mammalia > Carnivora > Felidae > Panthera > Panthera onca. The sequence goes on along the minus strand of NC_138346.1, from coordinate 1,640,757 downwards.
GATCTGTACGGGCTCTGCCCTCGGGACTCAGGCCTTGCACACACCCCACTCCCTGCGGCTCAGTAGGTGGTGCGGCCGGCTGGGTGAGCCCTGACAGCTGGCCTCTGGCTCAGCCACTCGAGCATCCCCGAGAGGGCCCCTGTGGTCCCACTAGGCCGCCCGTCCCCAGCACCCTACTCCTCAGGCCCCTGCCCCCCGCCTCCCATGGGGCCGTCGCAGAGGGCTGAGTGAGCGGCCGGCCGGCTGGGGGCCAGGTAGGTGCTCAGCACCTCGTCCCAGAGTGGAGGGTGGGGACCGCAGACAGGCTGCTGAGGTCGAGGGACAAGGGGGCAGTGAAGTCATGTAGGAGGTTCTCTGAGAACGAAGCCTCACGGCCGATGGACGCCTGGCTGTTGGGTCCACGGGCACCTAAATGTGGACCCTGGAACCGGCCGCTAACGGAGCAAGTGCTCCGGGCAGGGCAGGACTGCCTCCCACCCCCCCCCCCCCCCGACGGCCCAGCACCTGCTTCTCCAGGCCTGGACGCTGCCCACCCACAGGACTCCAGGAAGGCCGTCTTCCATCCACTCTCCTGGCCCCACGTGCCTGTCATGGGCTATCATCCCCAGGCCTCTGAGTGTTGACTACTGCTTCCCGTGCCCCCTCGAGACCCAGGGCCTGGGACGCAGCAGCACCCCCTGAATATTTACCACGAGCAAGCCGGGGCAGGTGGCTGGAGTCAGGGACCCTGTGGCCACGACCGTGACCGCTGGGAGACCCGGGGCCCCCGGGCAGCATGAGCCGAGGGGAACAGCCTCCCGAGAGGGCTGTGTAGCTGTGGGGAAGCAGGCACACTGGGCGCGGTGCCCGGGCCAGGGGGTGACAGGGCAGCGATGTGGGTGCCTCGGTGCCAGTCCCCCTACACAGACGGGGAGGGGTGCAGATCCCAGGCCCCTCGGCAAGGTGCTGGGTGGGACCCCAAGGGGAAGCTGAGACGACCACGGGGTCCCGAGGAGTTCTAGGCGCCAGGGACCAGGGACATCATTAGACATTCCTCGTAGGTGGTTTCTCTCTCCTTCTATTGCAGGAGCCTGTGCAGGCAGAGAGGGCAGAGGAGTCTGGGGCCGGCCCACAACCTCAGGACCCCAGAAGGGGGAGCAGGAAGCAGGGGCAGAGCACCCCTGGGTGGGGCCAGCCCCCCCACCTGCCCGGCTGCCCTCTACGGCCCCGCCCTGTGGGCTCTGTCCTCACACTGTGACCTCTGCATGACACCCTCCTGATGGGCTGACAGGCCCTGTCCTGGGGTGCCCCCGCCGTGCCCGCCCGTCCTCTCTGCTTCCCGAGTGACAGATACGTCTCTGTTCTTGTCTCTTGCATGGCATTTGTGGTGACCCAGCTGAAAGAGGACAGGCAAGGACTCAGCTCAGCAAGGGGGGGGTGTCCCCATCCTCCTGCTGTGGGCGGCGGGCCAGAGCCCGGGCAGGAGACTTCTCCACAGAACTAAATGTGGCTGCCACCAGGCCCAGGACGTGCCCGTGGCTGTCCCTGGGGCCAGCTGGAGGAGTGGCAGGCGACTCCTGCAGGGGCTGGTGTGGACGGGGGTGGGAGCAGGGAGGGGTGTGCCTGGAAGGGGATGGCAGGCCTGTGAGACACCTGGAGACCCGTGGGGCCACCTGGAGCCTGGTGCCGGGTCGTCCCCTCCACCCTCCCCGAGGCCAGAAATAAAATGTTCCAGCCCACCGTGGCTTTGCCTTAGATGCGTCTGCTCTTCATTCCAGCTCCGTGTTGAGTAATGGTCACCAGCAGCCTTGTCCCCATTGCATTGGGGTCCTGCTCCGGGGGGTCCTGTCCTGGGGTCCCGCCCTAGCGTCCAGCCCTGGGGTCCTGTCCCGGGGCCCTGCCTGGCCAGCAGAAGGAAGCTGCTCCCGGCCCTGTGTTCAAGCACCCTGCTGCTGGCCGAGGTCTGGGGGGACTGGCCATGGGGCTCTAAGGTAGAGGAGCTTCAGTCCTTGAAACTCCAGGCCTCGCTCTGAGAATCACGGGGGAGCTCCAGGAGAGAGCCCTGGCCTGCCTCCCAGGAGGCGGCTGTGCGTGACCAGCGTGCCTCACAGGAGATAATGGCCTCGAGTCACCGGCAGGGCTCTAATGACAGACACCCGAGGACTACCGAGAGGCGGCAGCGAACCAGAATCCAAACCTGAAGCTCTTTCCCAGACACGGTGGGTGCTGGGGGCGCGCAGAGGGCAGCAAAGGGCCCCTCGGGGGCGCTCCTCGGGCCGGGCCCCGAGTAGCTCTGAGCCTGCAGAGCCCTGGGGGCTCCTGGGGGTCCTCAGCACCTCTGCTTCCCGTCGCCTGCGTGTGACCAGCCTTAGGGGTGACCAGGGGGTCCTGGTCACGAGGCGTGAGTCACCTTGGTCATATTGGTACCACTGAGAAGTCAGCGGGGCACAGAGCACTGCCTGTGTCACGGTCAGAGTGAGCATGGGGCGGACGCCGTGCAGACGGGCACGTCTCCCTCGGGGCCTTTTGGCCAAGTGTCCCAGAACGTTGGACGAGCGAGCGGGCCCCGTGGCCCAGCTCCATGCCAGGCCCCACGCAGACGTTTCCCGGTTTTTTGACAGACGAGAGTCCACATAGCACCGGGTGCTGACCCCGCACATCCCCTAGGGAGGCTCTGGAAGCAGAGGGCTGCCTGTCTTTACTCACTGCATCCAGCTCCCGTGTCCCCTTATCCGCAGGCCGGTCGTGGCCGGCTCAGCCCTGGGAACCAGGGCCTGTCCCTGCGCCGGTCCCCACCCTGCCCCGGCCCTTAGCCTCCAGACACAGCAGCAGTGCTCCCCCCTGACCCCCCTGCAGGGACACAGAGAGGCCGGCTGGTCCCCGGCCTCGGCCCCCAGAAGGGCCGCCACCAAGGAGCCTCCAGGCACGGCTGTCTTCTTCCTGTGGCTCAGACCCCTGCCCCAGCCCCCTAGCCCGTGCTGGCCTCCCCCTCACGCCGTTCCTCTCCCTCCCCCGCCCCCAGCACCGCATCCCAGCCCCAGTAGCCAGACGAGCGGCGGGGGGTCAGGCACAGAAACCTCGAGCCGACGCGGGGTGTGGGCACCTCGTGTGGACGCATCCAGTCCCCCCACGTGAATACCCACGTGAATAACGGTGACACCAGTGCCAGCCTACGGCTGTCAGGGGAGCTGCTGACATGCCACCACGTCCTAAGGAGTCCTGGTACCTCAGCCATTACCTGGTGCCGTGCTGTGGCCGGTCGGGTTTGGGCTGGGGCGTCTGGCTACGCACAGGGTGCCAGGCCTCGGGTGCTTCTCAGGCAGGGACCCAAGAACGCACCGGAGGCACAGCAGCAAGTCACGTCCGTGGGCGCTGATGCCGTGGGAACAAGACCAGGGCGGGGAGCCCAGCCAGGGCTGCCCTGGCCCTAGAGGAGGGAGCACAGCCCTGGCCTGCAGCCGCCTGCTCGGGGAGGAGCCTCAGCCTGCTGGACCTGCCGGTGTGGCCCTGAGCACAGGCTGGCGGCCGGGAGCAGCGTCCCGGAGCAGCAAAGCCCCTGCCCACGTCCCCGTCAGCCCAGGCAGGAAGGAAAAGCCCCCGGCAGAGACGACGCGACATGGTCCACCTGCCTCTGGCCCCGGTGTCAGAGCTGCTCCCCCACCGGACAGGGCTGGGGCCGCTCCCTGAGGCGGGGCCCTTACTGAGCAAAGGAAGCCAGCGCCCTCTCCATAGGAGGCTTGCGGGGTCCTCGCGGCCTCATCAGCCCTCCACGCAGAGCCCTCCCTGGCTCCCCATCCCTCCTGGCCGGGGGCCGTCAGGACAAAACACCACACACGGGGGGCTCACACGACACGCACTTGTTTCTAAGTCTGGGACCCCAAGGCCAAGGCGGCGGAAGATTCCGTTCCTGGTGAGAGCTCACTGCATCCTCTTGTGGTGGGGAGGGAGGGAGGGGGGGAGAAAGGGACAGAGTGGGGGAAGAGGGAGAGAGAGGGAGAGGGAGAGAAGGAGAGAGAGAGGAAGGAGAGGGGACAGGGGAGAGGGGGAGAGAGACGGGGCAGAGAGAGAGAGAGAGAGAAAGAGAGAGGGAGAGAGAGAAGAGCGGGGGAGACAGTGGGGGGAGAGAAGGAGAGAGATCAAGCCTTCTGTGTCTCTTCTTACAAGGCCACCCACCCCACCACGGGGGCCCCACCCTCATGACCTCATGGAACTCTAATCACCTCCCAAGGTCCCCACCTCCTAATGCCATCGATTTGAGGTTAGGGTTTCACTACACGAATGGGGGGCGCAGTGCATGTGGGGTCCACACCGCCAGTCACCAGCCATCCTACTGGGACGGTCTCTGTGGCCTCTGGGGAGGCAGCCGGGCCCCTCTCTGGAGGGCATCGCTCTTTCCCGCTCGCACAGGACCCCATGTCTCCCAGGCAGGGGCCGCCGGCAGCTACCTTGAGTGACGTGCTCTGAAGGACAGGCGGGCAGGCGGGCCCCGCACAGCAGGCTGGGGATGGCCAGGACATCCGTGCAGCCTGACTCCGTCTGGACGGCCGCCCCGGCCTGTCAGGAGCTTGATCCTCCTGTCACGAGCCTGTGCTAATGAGGGCTCAGCAGGAGGGAGCCTGGCCCGCAGCCTCTTCTGAGCATGACCCGTGACAGCGAGGGGCCGTCTGTTCTTGGACAGCCTGTGGCACTTCAGGACCTCGGGAAAGGAGTCAGAATTCCCACGGGCGTCATCACACCGTCTGAAGATCCTACCAGATCTCACGAACGCAGAAAATGCTGTAGGCACAGTGTGTGACCCTCGGGGTGGAGGTGACACGAGAGGGGAGACCCCACGGCTGCGCTGGACCGGGCCGCAAAGGAGGGGCCGGGGACACCCGCCCTGGGATGGGGACCTTTCCTCCTCTTCCCACAGCTGTTGGTCCCTGGGCTGCAGGGGTGCAGGGCGGACGCCCCTCACAGGGTTGTCCCTGGGTCTGTGGAGGGCGGCAGGCGCGGGCTGGCCCCACAAGACCCCCCTTGTTCTCCAGCCAGGGTGGCCACAGACCACATCTCCGCCAGCCCGTAGGGGCCACCCTGTGCGCAGGGCTGAGTCTGCATTCAGACCCGGGAAGGAAGGAAGTGCCCCCCGACCGGTCAGCGGTGCCTGGCGGGGGCCCAGACATAGGACAGGGACAGGTGTTTGTCTTTGTCCAGAACGACCTGTCGTTAGACCCGATGGCACCCCTGATACCCCTCGGCCCCCCGTGTCGGGTGCACCTGTCAGTGGGTGTCCCTGACTCAGCAGCGTGGTCGTGGTGGGGGTGCCCAGGGGCCCGGCAGGTGGCTTCCACAGGTGTGTGCACCTTGCCCTGAGGGCAAGGGCACCACGAGGGATGCGAGACAGCGGGGACGGTCCTCTGTGGTTCCCCATGTGGCGGGCACTTCGGGCCCTTCTCTTCATGCTCAAAGACAACGCCTCGGAGAAGCTTGCAGCTTATCTCCCCCTTTCTTCAGGCGGACTTCCGAGTTCTTGATCAAAACCAGATGGTCACGGCCATCAGCAGTGTCCCTACTGAAACAGGAGCGGGGTTGTAGGAAGCCACGGGCTCCTTGGGGACCCCAGCCCAGGTCGGAATGTTTGCTGCCAGCTTTTCTTCTCTGTCCTACCAGAAACTGTGACAGCTGCTGTCACCTCCGTGGACAGAGAAGCCCCACAGGGCAAGTGAACCCGGCCTCCCGCTCGGATAAACTCCTCCCTTGGCAAACCACACAAAATGAGATGCAGGCTGTCACCGGGTTTTTTTTTAAAGATTTTTTAAAATGTTTATTTTTGAGAGAGAGACAGAGCATGAGCAGGGAAGGGGCAGAGAGGGAGACACCGAATCCGAAGCAGGCTCCAGGCTCCGAGCTGTCGGCACAGAGCCGGACGTGGGGGCCTGAACCCACGAACCACAAGATCATGGCCTGAACAAAAGTCAGACACTTGACCAACTGAGCCACCTAGGCACCCAGAAATCAGTGTTTTGGTTTTTTTTTTAATTTTTTAAATGTTTATTTATTTTTTTTAGAGAGAAACAGAAAAGTCGGGGGAGGGGCAGAGAGAGAGGGAGACACAGAATCCGAAGCAGGCTCCAGGCTCCGAGCTGTCGGCACAGAGCCTGACGCGGGGCTCGAACTCACAAACTGTGAGATCGTGACCTGAGCCAAAGTCGGTCACTTAACCGACTGAGCCACCCAGGTCCCCTAGATTCTTTTAACCCTAGAAAAACAAAACAATGTTGGCATCGGGGTCCTCTCGCCCTGCCCCCCATACTGTCGCAGGAATTAGCACCTCACTGCTTTCTCGTGGCCAAATAATACTCACTGCTTTCTCGTGGGTGGGCCACACACTGTTGCCCCAGCCAGCAGCTGGCGGGCTTGGGTTGTTTCTACTTCTTGGCCATTGTGAACACTCTGTAAAGCCCCGTGTGCGAGCGTTCGGGTGAACGTGTGTTTTCTCTTGGGCCTGAACTAGAAACAGGGCGGCTGGATCACAGGGCGGCTGAGTCTCATCACATCAAGACTCTCCGATTATTTCCCGCAGTTCTGGCATGGTTTTGTGCCCCACCCACCACACGGGAAGGGGCCGATCCCCACCAACACGTGTCATCATCCAACGTTGGCGTCCGGCCATCCCCGTGGGCATGACGTGGAAAACCGGTTTCTGCAGGTGCCTTTCCCTGTAGGGACCCAGGTCACATGCTGTGCTCTCGGGCGGCCGGAGCCCCTGCAGCGGGGACGGACTTGGCCTCCCCGGAGGCAGCCTGTCAGCGAGGGATCACGAGGAAGTAAGTGCCCATGTTCAACCCGCCGTTTTTATTCAGATGGGCGATGCTGCCGATGGCAGGTTTCTTCGCGCCTCCCCGTACGGCCAAGGCAACACCCTCCCTGGCACCCCTTTCTCCACGACGCGGTCTTCACCAGCCTGTGTGATGTGCACACAGTAGGTCCTCTATAAACGCCAAGAGCAAAGAGCAGGAACATGAACTGCTTTGACCTCTCCCTGCAACAAAGGAGATGAAAGGATGGGGTTTTGTTGTGCTTTCTTAAGAATCCTTAAAATGTAGGGGCGCCTGGGTGGCTCAGTCGGTTAAGCGGCCGACTTCGGCTCAGGTCATGATCTCACGGTCCGTGAGTTCAAGCCCTGCGTCGGGCTCTGTGCTGACAGCTCAGAGCCTGGAGCCTGTTTCAGATTCTGTGTCTCCCTCTCTCTGACCCTCCCCCGTTCATGCTCTGTCTCTCTGTCTCAAAAATAAATAAACGTTAAAAAAAAAAATATTTTTTTAAGAATCCTTAAAATGCCAAAAATAAAACGATACAGAAGTGTATGAAGAGAAAGTGAGCAATCTCAGGTCCCGACCTCCCACCCTTCTCTCCGGGGAGACCCAAACTTTCCGTCTTGTTGCTAATCTTTGTTCCCCTTTCTCTGTGCTCATAAAAAGTGGACACACATTTCCCCCGTATGGGTTTTGCTTTTTTCAAAATGGAATCATTCTGAGCACTTTACTGTAAAGACACTTGTAAAACGTTCGAATTCTCTCTATGTGAAGGATCGCTGCCTTTCGAAGTCTGGAGCCGTACCTGCCTGCAGCACGTAAAAGTAAGCAAGGGGGAATTCAGATTCCAGAATAGAAGGAATGCCTTTACCTGCTGTGAGCCCCAGCCCGTCCCTGTCCCGCCGCTCGGACAGCTGAGGAATAAGCTTCAAACCGTGGCTGCAGATGCCTTTCCGACAACTCGGTGCTCAGTTCTGCTCCAGACGTGGTCCTGCATTTCCCGGCTGAGATTCCTGGGACAACCTTGCAAGTTACAGGACCTGCGCAGGCGGGGCTTGCTGAGGCTGAGCTGGAGAAAGGTGGCCACCCGGTGCCGAGTCCCCCCCCCCCCCCCCCCGACCCTGCTCCCCCACGTCGGTGCTCAGGGCGCCGGGCTGTGGTCGTTGAGCCACCTTGCAGCCAACGCTGGGATCCTGACTGCCGGAGGGCCATGTCATGGAGAGCAGGAAGGCCATTGGGGGTCACCCGGACGCTCCACTCCCCTCCTAGAGGGCAGAGGGGTCTCCGAGCCCACAGAGACTTGGTGAGGCCAAACATGCTCCTCCCCTCCAGACCCTGCCCCCCGCTGTTCCCTTTGGATCTTTGCAAGCGTTTGCCCCAGGTGTGCAAGTCAAGACGGCTTCGTCATGCAACTCCAACGGCTGGCAGAGGCTAGGAGGTCGGCAGCGGCCGCCGACGGCTGGCGGTGGTTGGCGATGACCCCTCGCGTTCCCCAGCAGTGGGTGTCCATCGGGAGGAGGGCACAGGCGCAACGGACCCGTGGGATTGTGAGTTTCTGTCTGCAGGGCCGTGAAGAACCTTGCTTTGGATGGAGGCTGAACAAGGCCCTGGGGGGGTGACCTGTGGAGGTAACCGCCTGAAACGACCCAAACCCCAGCCCCGGAGAACCGACGGCGGCCGTGACCCTGCAGCACCGGGCTGGGCGGTAGAGGCGGCTCGTTCTCCCTAACGGCCTGACGGAGGAGGCTGGGGGAGTCTCTGCGTCCTCTGGCCTCCGGCTCCCCCACAGCACCTGCCGGCCTACCCACCCCCCCCCCCCGGGGGTGTGGTTCCGGAGGGGTGGACAGCCCGGGCAGGCCCCAGGGGAGCGTCCTGCTTCCCAGACGGACCACTTCCCACGGGGGGAGGAGTAAGGTCAGGCCACCGCAGGACAGACGGAGCCTCTGAGGCTCTGTACACACTTCAGGGCAGGTATCAGCAAACAAGCAGGCCCTCCCTGGGCCACCAAGCCCAAGACCGTGTGGCTGGACGGCAGGCCTGACCCTGAGTGGCCACCTCCGGGCCTGAGACCCGCAGCACAGGAGGTTGTGTGGGAGGGGCCCGGGGGGACGCCAGGGTGCACACCCCATTCAGCTCCTGAGTGGGCCAAGAGCAGACAGCGCGGCGGCCGCGGCAGCCTCTGAGGCCTTGGCCGGGGGCCCCCATCGGCACTGGGATTCTGACAGCCGTGTGCAGGCACCAGCTGTGAACCTGCTGACTCTGCAGGGGCAGTTCCCGGGGCTGCGGGTGAGGCAGGGGGCGAGGCGGGAGAGCCCGGGGAGGACTCCCGGCCCTTCCCTGAGCCCCACGGACGGCCCCGGCCAAACAGATGCTGCTGGACAGAGCCTGCGGCCAAGCACCGTGGGCGGCGGACCGGACGCACAACAGCAGGCCGCACCACCGGATGTGTGCCCATGGGGGGGAGGAGGGAGGGAGCTGGCTGTGGGCATAGGGAGGACCTGCCTAGATTGGGGGCCCGCATCACAGGACCTGCTCAGATTGGGGGGGCATCACAGGACCTGCCCAGATGGGGGGGGCATCACAGGCCCTGCTCAGATGGGGGGGGGGCATCACAGGACCTGCTCAGATTGGGGGAGGGGCATCACAGGCCCTGCTCAGATGGGGGGGGGCATCACGGGACCTGCTCAGATGGGGGGAGGGCATCACAGGACCTGCTCAGATTGGGGGGGCATCACAGGACCTGCTCAGATGGGGGGGCATCACAGGATCTGCTCAGATTGGGGGGGGCATCACAGGCCCTGCTCAGATTGGGGGGGGCATCACAGGACCTGCTCAGATGGGGGGGGCATCACAGGACCTGCCCAGATGGGGGGGGCATCACAGGCCCTGCTCAGATGGGGGGGGCATCACAGGACCTGCCCAGATGGGGGGGGCATCACAGGCCCTGCTCAGATGGGGGGGGCATCACGGGACCTGCTCAGATGGGGGGAGGGCATCACAGGACCTGCTCAGATTGGGGGGGCATCACAGGACCTGCTCAGATGGGGGGGCATCACAGGACCTGCTCAGATTGGGGGGGGCATCACAGGCCCTGCTCAGATTGGGGGGGGCATCACAGGACCTGCTCAGATGGGGGGGCATCACAGGACCTGCTCAGATGGGGGGAGGGCATCACAGGACCTGCCCAGATGGGGGGGCATCACAGGCCCTGCTCATATGGGGGGAGGGCATCACAGGCCCTGCTCAGAGGGGGGAGCATCACAGGACTTGCTCAGATGGGGGTGAAGGCAGGGTGGGGGCTCAGGTAGATGAGCTGAGTGTCATCACGGGAGGCTGAAGCCCCTTTGTGAGGGACAGACCCCAAGTCTGAGGTCAACGTGAGTCAAATTTCGCAGCCCGTACAAGTTCCCCCATAGATCATGATGCCCAGGAAAGGCAGGAGGCAGGCAAGGACCCATAGGAAGGCTCAGGGAACAGAGGGGGACTGTTCCCCGAGAGGATGGGGCCAAGGGGTCTCAGCCGGACGGTTGGATCTCTGCAGCCCGTCCGTTCCCTAAGCAGTGCACACCTGCCCCTTCCAACCTGCTACAGGCACAAGAACCAGATGAAGGGGCTGTTCTGCAGGGTGCTGTGGCCTCGGACGTCCCTGGGCGAGAGGCAGTGGCCCTGAGAGCCTCTGCAGGTCCCCTGCAGGACCACCACACAGAGTTGCATCACAGGCCAGCTGTGCCCTCCAAGGTAGCTTCATTCGGCTTTACAGGGGAGGCTTCGGGCGCCCAGGGTTGTCGGATTAGCCCAAGGCCCCACGTCTAGGAAGGGGAGGACCATAGGGACCATCACAGGCCCGTGTAGGGAGGACCTAATTCAGGGCCTGTGGGTAAAGAATCCTCCAGCCAGGGGTGCTGGTCCTGACCCAGGTCCTGAGCTGTGTCCCCAGACAAGGAGCCCCCAAGTTTCCCCGAGGTTGCTGCAGACACGGGCAAGGGCTCGCCCCCACCCCTCAGAGGTTCCCGGCCTGTAGAGGGAGGCGGTCTGGGCGGTCAGGTGCGGAGGGGGTGAGAGCTGGGGGCACGGGCGGCAGGGGCTGGCGCTCCCGTGAGGCCCCCGCAGCGGCCCCACCCCCGGCACCAGATGGTTCTGGCCACGGCTGACTTCTCCCGGAAGAGCTGACACCTGTCAAGGGGGCTTGTCAGGGAGAAGAGCTGCAGGGGTGGGGGAGGAGGCCAGGCAGGGTTGAGGCGAGGCCGGACACCTGACCTTCCCTGTGTCTCTGCGGAGCAGAGCTGGGAAGTCACCTCATCTATAAACGGATGACTTCGGGGAAAATATTTTTGTCCATTATGAAAGTCATGCATATTTATTATTGAATAAATAGATAAAACAGAAAAATTTTCAAAAGAAAATACCTGTCGACCTTAATCCCACCTCCTAGTGATAATTTTTTCGTGTTCTATTTCTTCATCGTGCTGTGCATGCATTTTTTTTTGTTTGTTTTTTTTCACAAAGCTGAAATAATTAAAATCACTTAGCAAGGATTAAACAGAGCCACTTGACAATGAATCATCTGTGTCCACCCTCCGCCCTCCTGGGGCCACACGGAGCTCTCCACTCACGGCCCCTGGGCCCTGAGGGTCGTGTGCCTCGACATCTAGATCTCTCCCCCAGAATCAATCTGGGACTTTGTAGCCAGAAGCCAGGGTCTGGAAGGTCTCCAGGCTGGAGGGTCTCCCTCTCAGTGGATGGGGTCCCTCCCTCAACAGACCCTGCTCTACTTATGCTCTGGGGGCCCAAGAACAGAGGCTTTGAGAGTTCCGTCGAGTTCCACGAGGCAGGGGGTTGGGTGGGAGGTGGGTGGTCTAGAGGGAGAGCTGGGAAGCAGGCCTGGTTCCTGGCAGGGGCGGGGGAGGGAATCTAGGATTCTGTTGCTCGGTCCCGGGGCAGGGGACACAGTAGAAGGACCGGTCTTTGAGGAGATGCCAGTCGCAAGGGGGGACCATGTTTAGATGCCTGTGAACCATCCAGGCAGAAACGTAGCAGGCGGCCAGACAGAGCGGCCCAGACGGCGCTCGGGGGGACGGCCAGACATGGGAACGCGTGCCCACCGACGGCAATGGAGGCCACAAGCCCTCCGAGGACACGGCCCCGCCGCTCAGGGGGCGTGTGAGGTGAGCAGACAGGAAGAGGCGTGTCTGGAGGAAGGGAGGCCCGTGGAGGAGAGGCCGCATCGGAGGGAAGATCTGCTGTGAATTTCAACATTTTCAAAAGCTCGAGGGCGCGGCAGAGTCAGGGGTGAGAGTCGCGTGAGTTTTTGTTCATTTGTGGATGAAACTATAAAACTGGCCGCAGAGAAAAACAGCAGGTCAGATGTAACGGCCCCACACACGCACCCGGGTTCAGAGTGTGCTCTCCTTAGCAAGACATCAAGTGGCACGGTTGTCCTCACACGGCTGCAGGGCATGTCTCTGTACTTGTTTTTCTTCCTAATTTTTTTTAACGTTTATTTTTTGAGAGACAGACAGACAGACAGACAGGGGGCGAGTGGGTTAGGGGCAGAGAGAGAGGGAGACACAGAATCCGAAGCAGCTCCAGACTCCGAGCTGTCGGCACAGAGCCCGACGCTGGGCTCGAACTCACGGACCGCGAGATCGTGACCTGAGCCGAAGTCAGATGCTTAACCGACTGAGCCACCCAGGCGCCCCTCTGTGATCGTTTCTTTTTTTTTTTTTTTTAATTTTTTTTTTTTTAACGTTTATTTTTGAGACAGAGAGACAGAGCATGAACAGGGGAGGGGCAGAGAGAGAGGGAGACACAGAATCGGAAGCAGGCTCCAGGCTCTGAGCCATCAGCCCAGAGCCCGATGCGGGGCTCAAACCAAGGGACCGCGAGATCACGACCTGAGTCGGAGTCGGATGCTTAACCGACTGAGCCACCCAGGCGCCCCTCTGTGATCGTTTCTTTACACCTGCGTGTGGACAAGGAAGGGGAAAAAAGCTAAGAGGCAGGGGTGGGTGGTGTTCTGGGTGATTCACGGTGCCCGACGCGGGACGTATCTGGCATCCGGTAGGGACGTGGTTTTATGGGCTCTGCTCTGGACCCCGTGCGCCCCTCATCCGAGGACCCCTGCTTATCTGCCCCAGGACAGCTGTGTGCACCATCTGCACACACATGTCCCTCCCTCCGGGGCTCCTGCTGAGCATGTGTGAAACCCTCTAGACTTTGTCCCAGCCCTGAGACTGTAGCCTTTTCCTCTGTCCCGTCCTCCTTCTCGCTTGTGTCCTGCGTAACTTATTGAATTTGTTGGGGCCATCCGCTCAGGCCGCCATAATAAGGTACCACTGACCGCAGCTTAAAGGGCAGAAATTAATTTTGTCTCTATCCTGGAGGTAGGATTCTGGAGGCTGACACACCAGGGCTCTCCTAATAAGGACACTAGTCATACGGGGCCAGGACCGGAGAAGGGGCCAGCAGGAGCCCGCACGCTGGCATGGCGGGGTTGGCCGGTGGCCTCCAGCAGGGCCCCAAAGGAGACGTCCTGGGAGTCCCCGTGGAAGGGCCGGCCTCCTCGGGAAGAGCCTCGTGCTCCCAGACACCCCCGGCCGCTCTGCCTGCCGTCCCAGCGAGGCGGCCTCCAAAGGACCAGGTGACGCCCTCGGCACTCAGGAGAGGAGGAGGACGCTCCAGGACAGCCGTGGGCTCAGTCCCCCGGTTACATCGGAGCCTTCTGGGAGGCAGAGGAGGGCCGGGCGCTCAGAGGGGCTCCCGGCGTCCTCTGCCGCCCGGAGAGGGCGGGTGAACAGTCGCGTCCCCGGCTCCGACGGGGAAAGGGCGAGCAGCCGAGGGACTGGGACGGAGACCCGGCTCTGCAGACATGTGAGCCGGCCACGCATCCAACGGGAGCCAGTGCGGACAAGGGCACCTCCCGGGTGCCATGCACGGTCCCGGCCAGGTTCACGGTTGAACAAAACAGAGAGCTCTGCCCTGGAGGAGCTCACCGGGCTCCCGGGGAGCCAGAGACCTCGGGGCATGTCGCCGGCCCAGGCCAACGGTCCTTCCCTGGGAGCCGCCCGCCTGGGGTTACGTGGCAGCCGCTGCAGGAAGCCGAAGTGTGGGCAGCCAGGTGGCCGTCCCGCAGGGGAGGCCGGCCTCCACCCCCGGGTGCCTGGGGCCCCACACAGACCCACGGTCCCCTCCCGCGGCTTACGCCTCGCGTGGCAGACGGCACACTTCGCGCCCGTCACGTGGCCGTGTCTGGGGGTCCTCACATTGCTTTCTGGGAAGATCAGACAGACACAGACGGCCCTCGAAGGCCGGCGGATCCTTGAGCGACGAGCTGGTAAGGAGAGGGCGGGAGAGGACAGGAGTGGAGAAGGGCCCTGGGTGGCCCGGCAGCTCCCCCCACCCCAGTGTACCTGAAGCGGGAGCCCCGATCACAGAAAACCAGGCGTGTTTCCCTGCCTGACTGCGGTCCCCAGGGGGCCCCGTCTGCTCAGACACTGGAGCCATCGTCCTCGGCCAGGGCCTTCAGAACTTACTTTACACCTAATGGCCCCGCTTACACCTGCTTGCCGATCCCAGGGACGTGATCTTAGGGACGCCGGTCCATCTGAGCGGTGTCCCCGGGAGGCCGCGAGCCTCAGTGCGCCCCCGGGGCCTCGGGGCCGCGTCTCTGTCCACCTCTGCCGAGCGACCTCTGCCGAGCGACCTCTGGGTTTGTGACCAGCGGCCCCGTTTGCCTTGCACACACGTGGGCTCTGGTGCAGAGTGAGTCAGGAGCCAGGGAGGTGGGGTGCCTCTGACACCAGCGGGGCCACACCAGCCCCTCTGTGGGGACAGCCCTCACCCCACTGTAAGCAACCCTGAGCGAAGCCCAGTGCTGGCTCCCAGAAAGGAGCCGGGTGGGGAGGGAGCCTCAGGGGCAGATCTGTCCCGCGTCCCACGGCCTTGGGGCCCCGGGCAGAGGCCCGCACGCCCCCCCATTTCTGATCCCAGACCCACAGCGTCTTTTCCCTGGTTCTCCATGGCTTTCCTGGGTGTGAGAGTCCCGGGACGGAGGGGGCCGGGTGGGGGGGACCCTCAGAGCGCCTCCTCCCCCCGCGCCAGCAGCAGGGGGCGCTCGAGCTCAAGAAAGTGCCCACGAGGCCTGAACAAGCGTCTTTCCTAGATAAAGCTAAGGAGGCCCAGCCCTGTGCCCCTCTGTTCGCTGGCGGTGGTGAGTTTGCTGGGGTGCCTGACCGCCCGACTGCTCCGGGGTCGATGGGGACGCTGCAGGCCCAGGCTTGTGGGGGTACGTGGTCACATCAGTGCCCAGTGAGGAAGGAGCTCCACCCTGATGTTTGCCTGGGCTGCCCTTAAGAGTGGGGACACCGTGGTCCCAGAGGAGGCCCAACCCCCAAGAGCGGGGACACCGTGGTCCCAGAGGAGGCCCAACCCCCAAGAGCGGGGACACTGTGGTCCCAGAGCAGGCCCAACCCCTAAAAGTGGGGACACTGTGGTCCCAGAGCACGCCCAACCCCAAAGAGTGGGGACACTGGTCACAGAGCAGGCCCAACCCCCAAGAGGGGGGACACTGGTCACAGAGCAGGCCCAACCCCCAAGAGGGGGGGACACTGGTCACAGAGCAGGCCCAACCCCAAAGAGGGGGGACACTGGTCACAGAGCAGGCCCAACCCCCAAGAGAGGGGACACCGTGGTCCCAGAGGAGGTCCAACCCCCAAGAGTGGGGACACTGTGGTCCCAGAGCAGGCCCAACCCCCAAGAGCGGGGACACTGGTCACAGAGCAGGCCCAACCCCTAAGAGCGGGGACACTGGTCACAGAGCAGGCCCAAGCAGGAAAGGAAACCTCTGGTTCACTGGAAGGTGAGAGACAGGTGTGGGGTCTTCACGATGTGTGCTGTCATCCTGGGCTGTCCCCCTGCCCTCACACTGAGGCCCCACCTGTGGGCACTCGCCCAGTCGTGAGTCTGTGTCCACAGGACTCTGGCGTGGCCCCCGGCCACTCCCTGGTGGCCTGGTCAGAGCACAGGGCAGACGGGGGCCGCCTGAGGCAGGCGCATTCTGTGTGGGCTTTGTGCCCACGATTTGCGCAGTGTTCCCACTGAGCTCCCTGCCCAGTGGGACGACCGTCATGGGTCTCGGAGAGGAAGCTCAGCCCCAGCGGGGTTAAATGACTTGCCCCAGGGACACAGCCCAGAAGTGGCAGAACTGGGACCCAGTCCAGGGCTGTCCTCCCCCCGCACCTGGGTACATGCACCCCGACCTCTCCACTGCTCTGACAGTGCACGAGAGGCTGGGTAGGCGGCCACCGAGTTAGCCTCCAAGGAAAACGGGCTCCCGGGGCTCCAGCCCCCTTCCCTGTAAGAGCGGGGACCAGGCCTACACGCTGAGCCCCCGGGGCAGCTGTGCGGGCAGAGACGCAGGGAGTGCGAATTCGCAAACCAGTGAGGTGTGGGTCATTACCCACCCGCCTGCTCTCAGGTGATTACCCACGGGACCCAGGCGTCTTCCGGACGGGCAGGTCCACGATCACCACTGTGGCATGTCCTCTGTGCCCCGAAAACAGTAGCCAAGGCCTCCAGCCAGAAGGAATCATGCCGGACGCCAACCATGAACACAAAATGCTTTTGGATCGTCTAACATGCAAGGGAATTCTGTGTGGCCCCCCGGCCACCCAACAGCTTTGTGGCTGGGTGCTGTTTTCCCCACGACGCTTCCAGCTTTCGGTCCCTGTGAGCTGGGAGGCCGGCAGCCGTGGAATGGGCAAGACCCAGGAGGAAGGAGACACGGGCTGCAGGCACCCCCGGGGGCAGGAAGGGGGCAGGCAGCCCACGGCCCCTGTCACCCTCTATAGTGAATGTCCAGCTGTCACCCTTGGGCCCCGGCATGTTCCCGTAGGGCTGCTTCCTGGTGACCAGGTCTGGGGGGCCAGCGGGGGCAGGGCTGATGGAGTGCCAGCCCCAGGGTCAGACCGCCGCCCCCGCCCCTGTAACCCCACCGGCCCTGGCCGAGGACCGGGCCTCTCATCGTACGTGGGCCCCTGTGAGCATGGGGTGACCCCTGACGAGGTCACTGTGCCTGCCTGGCCTCGGCCGCGGCCTGCCTTGAACGGGGCTAAAAACGGCTGCGGCTGCTGGGCACCAGGCGGCCAGCCAGGGAGGCCAGCTCGGGGCGTGGGCCAGGCTGCGGCCTCCGACCCCGGGGCTCAGCTCCTCCTCGAGACCCCCCCCTCTGTCCCCAGGGAGCCTCCTCTTCCGGCCTGCAGGTCATTGGGAACACGTCGCCCGGGGGTTCGGGACCACCACGCACCGAGGCCCCACGGCAGCCAGACCTTCAGCCCCGTCCCAACTGCCGTTGTTACATCTCACAGGCCATCGCACAGGAGACACGTGGCACTCAAGCTGTTACCAAATATTCGACAGCTAAATTTGCACTAGGGTGATCTGCCTGCTTTTCTGTCACAGGGGACAGAGGAGTCACAGGGGAAGAGGAGTGATTCCCGCCCCCCTGTGCCGCAGGCAGACTCAGCGGCCTCGTGGGGCCCCGTGGCGCCCCACGCGTAAGGGGGAAGCCCCAAATCAGTTAGAGCTTAGTGACGGGAAGAGGTCGTCCCTTCCCACCCACATCCACAGGCCCAGGCATGTCCAGGAGAGAGTCCCCTCCCCTGCCGTCCCCCCTCCAGGCCCCTGTCTTTCCGCGTGCCCACTGAGGTCCTGGACCAGCTCCTCCTAAGTACCTGCTCCGGGTGGCCCTCCGGCCTCGCCCTTGGCCTCCAGCCAGCTGGGCCCGTGCTGGCCCGACACTCCCATGGTCCTCCTGTCCGCACCTCTGCTCGCACCCAGCAGACCCGGCCCGCCCCAGGCAGTCCCCTCCAGCTGCTCTACACCCCCACCGCCCCCCTGTAACTCATCCCACTCCTGAGCCTGGCCCCCCACTCCCCGCGGACTCTTGTCCGACCCAGACCCGTGGGGCGGGCCGCAGCCCCACCTGCTAGAGCTGGGAGCCCGGCCCCCGGGCAGGGGGGCTGCTGGCAGGGGCTGGGCCGGAACAGGAGCTCCGGGCAGGCCTGGCAGTCTGTCCCTGGGCCTGAAGGGCTGCTGACGGGAGGCAGCTGGTTTCCAGCGACAGGCGGCCTGGAGGCAATGGCACCTGTCATCATTTCCGCCCTTCCATGCTCCCCACGGGGCTGCAGGAATCTGCCAGCTCAGACCTGCGGCGGGGGCCGGGGGCTCCCGGGGCGCACAGGTCCCGCGGTCTAGCTGTACGAGGTTGCCCCTGGAGCCGGGACCTGGGCCGGGGTCCCCTGTCCCCAGGCCCGGCAGAGAGGGTGGTGGACACACTCTGAGCCCCGCCGCCCGGGAACATGCGGGGGGGTCAGGTGCCCTCCGCGAGAACTCACTAGTTTCGCAGCCTCAGTCTGGTCCCCATGCCTGATTTTCTGTGGCCACATCTGGAAGACGGGCGTAGGTTGTTGACGTCGGGGCCTCAGTACAAGCCTCCCGAAAGTGCCCCTCCCATCAGCTCTGGCTGCTTCTTTTCTGTCGGCATCCCTTCCCCCGCACCCCCAGCCTGCCCCCGCCCCACACGGGAGTCCCAGAGGCGCTCCTCCCCTGCCTAGGCGAGGCCGGGTTCTGGGACAGGCAGCGAGGACTCCTGAGCCAGGAGGCACAGTGGGGTGTTTCCTGCTCGTCCTGAACATGCGTGAATGTCTGGCAGTCCCCTGGCTCCCCTCACCCAGAGGCCCGACACCCCCGTGGCAGGTCGGCAGGGCAAGCAGGGAACCTCGGGCAGGAGGCCCGGCGAGCACAGGTCACTGTCTTCCCCCGGCCTCGTCCTCAGTCTCCAGGATGACCCCTGGGACCGTCCAACCTCCTGTCTCCTCTGCGCCCGGCCTTGGAGAGACTTCACATAAATGAGGAGGGGGTCTGGTGACGCTCTTTCTGCTTCCCCCCAGGGAAGAGACCATTTCCTTACTTTTTTCTTTCTGTTAGTCCTTTTTCTTAGAAGAACATTGTAAGATTTTTTTTTTTTTGGCCTCAGAATATAGTTCCCTAAGAGTCCACACTCTAAATACTGATTTTTCATAGCAACACCAAGATTTCTCACCACCAACTTGATCAGCCGTCGGGTTCGTTGCTCCCGTCTGCGCCCAAGTGGTAGGGACACCTTCTTGGTGACCTCACTTAGCAAAGCATTTACGGGGCTCTGGAGCAAGAGGGACCTGCGGGCGGGCGGGAGGACCACGGGAGCCTTGCCCCTTCCTCTCCCCCCCTTACGCCCCCTCACGGCCATTTCCATTCTTTGGGGGGTTCTCTGTCCACCGGTCCTCTTAGAAAATACAAGAAGCACGCGCACACCCACAAAGCCCCCTCCGCACCTTGCTTGGCTCAGATGTCACGGCACACGGGTCCTCATGCTGTCCCTCGAGCCCACCCCCCCCCACCCCCACCATGGCCGCAGCACACTCCTGGGAAGGTCGGCCAGAGTTTAGTCAACCGACGTCCTGTGACGGGCATTTGGGATTCTCAGCCTTTGCTCCCCCCGCGCACAACCCCGGCGAAGGCCTTGGCGTGACGGACCCCGTTCCCTCCAGAGAACACACCGTTTTTCTTTCCCACCGAGATCAGTGGCAAGACCTGGATGGCCAGTCTCGCCAACGTAATAAATTGTTCAATCCTTGGACTTTTGCCGATCTGATAAGTGAGAGAATATCAGTGGTGTTTTATTTCATGTTTCCTTGACGTGACCAAGATGGGGCACCTGTTCATGTATTTGAGAGACATTTGCCTTCTTTTTTCTGCACAAACTGCTAATAACTGTCACCTGTTTTCTTACAGCTCATGGGACTTTTTCTGGGTTGTCGGGGACTTCTTGTGTGAGCGATTTGAGTCCTGCAAATATTTTGTGCCTTGCGGTGTATTTTGCCATACGAATGTGTTAATTTAATGTAGGCAAATTTATTCATCTTTGCTTGATTGCTTTTGGGTTTCGAGTCATAGTTATCAAAGCTTTTCTCTGATTTAGGTGGCAAAAGTCATCCAGTGTTTTCCCAGCACGTGGCATGATTTCGTCTCAGATTCACCGGCGTCTGTGGACGTAGCTCCAGCCTGGCTCTCCAAGTGTCCCAAAGCCGTTGACCAAAAAGCTCATCTTCTCCTCTGTCACCTCACCCTCTCCCTGGTCACCTCACCCTCTCCCTGGTCACCTCACCCTCTCCCTGGTCACCTCACCTTCTCCCCGGTCATCTCATCTCCTCCCCGGTCACCTCCCCTTCTCACTGGTCACCTCACATTCTCCCCAGTTGCCTGAGAAGCCGCCTTGACCACATTCCACATGCTGCGGACCTATTTCTGGGTTTTCTACTCTGCTCCACGTTCTATCTGTCTATTAACAAACTAATGCCACACTGTTCAATCAAAGAAGCCGTATAATATGTGCTGTATCCATACCTCCATCTTCTTTTCCAGGCATTTCCTGGCTATTTATTCCTCTCTGTGAAAGAAAAAAAAAAAACACTGAAAAGTGCCTGGTCTTACTGGACAAACACCAAGTCCCCTCACTTCTCCCGGTCCCCTCATACGCTGTCCCCTGCATGGCAAGCTCGTCTCTGCATGGCAAGCTCTTGTTCTTTGAGACCCAGCACAAACATCCCATCCCCTTCGCCCGCAACCACTAAGCTCCATGCACACGGACCTTTGTCCCATCCCTTGAACAAGCCACCTCCGTCCCTGCCTGTGGCCTCTGTGTGTGTTGACTCTTCTGCCCGGAGCCTCCCCTGCCTCAGACTTTCCCATGAATGGCTCCTCCTCGTTTCAAACTGAGCTCAAACACTACCTCCCCGGAGAAATCATCCCTGGCTCCCAGACTTTCACATTTGTTATTCTGTTTCATTTTCCTCATGGTGCTTTTCTGTATGTAAAATTATTTTACACGTTTGTTTTATGTTATATACACTAGAAGGTGAGATCTAGGAGAGAACTGACTTACTTTGTCCTGTTCTGTGGTGAAGCCCCAGCATCTAGAACCATAGGGGTGAAAGGAGTTCAATAAACAGCTTTGGGCAATGGATGGATGGAGGGAGGGAGGGAAGGAGGGATGGATGGATGGAGGGATGGACAGATGGAGGGATGGAAAGGTGGATGGATGGATGGATGGATGGATGGACAATGGAGGGATGGGCAGGTGGATGGATGGATGGATGCATGCATGCATGCATTCATGCATGGACAGATGGACAGATGGGCAGGTGGATGGATGGATGGATGGATGGATGGATGGATGGATGGGCAGGTGGATGGATGGATGGATGGATGGATGGATGGATGGACAGATGGATGCATGAGCAGGTGGATGGATGGATGGATGGATGGACAGATGGAGGGATGGGCAGGTGGATGGATGGATGGATGGATGGATGGATGGATGGATGGACAGATGGATGGATGAGCAGGTGGATGGATGGATGGATGGATGGATGGACAGATGGAGGGATGGGCAGGTGGATGGATGGATGGATGTATGCATGGACAGATGGACGGATGGGCAGGTGGATGGATGGATGGATGAGTGAATGAGTGGACGGATGGGTAAACAGATTGGTAGATGGAGTCTGCTCTTACTTCCCAAGCAGTTAGTCACCCTTCCTCTGTGCTCCCAGAGCACTCTAAACACCTCACATTACATAGCCTATGAAAAGTGTTTAACACCTGTACCCAATCTACTTGGATATAAGATTTGTGAGGGCAGAAGCTGTCTCTGATTGTCTCTGTCCCAGCTCAGAGGAGGTGGTCAGCAATGAATGCGGGCGAGGTGACAAGGCCACACGCCATAGCACAAGGCAGTGTCTGGGGATCAAGGTTCTGAGGGGCCGGTGTGGTGCCTGGGGTACCAAAAGGTGCTGTATGGGACCCCAGGGCCATAGGTCTCTGGAGTCTGTGGTCCCAGCCTGTTCTGTCTGGAGCCCTGAGCTACTCTTTTACCACGACTTTGGCAGGACGAGCACATTCTGGCTACTAAGCATGGTTTCTGGCATCACCTTCCCAGTCCCGACACCAGGGCAGAAGCTGAAGGAGCAGACAAGGGTAAGCGGGCTGAGGGGTCAAACAGGTCTGTGCTTCACAGGCTCAGCCGCTGAGGGTTTTGAGATTCCACCTTTCTGGATACCGAGCTGAGAATCAAAACCAGATTGTGACGCCCACTCCTAGAGGTACGCTAAGGACCAAATCAGGTAACACAAGTCAGACCTTGGGCTCATCTTTGGAGCATAGTAGTGACTCAAAGGTGGTCGTCCCCTTCCTTCCCTTCTGTCCCTTCACTCCTCTGTCTTATTTTCGTATTCGGCTAACAACTGAGATACAATTAACACGGTACACATCTCACCGACTAATGTGCCTTCTGTCTGCATAGATTCACTTATTTTAGACGTTACGTATAAACAAAATCACGCAGTATGCGCTTCTTGGCGACTGTCCTCTTTCTGTCGTGTATATTCAAGGTGTGTTCCTGTTGAGATGTGGCGGCCCCCCCTCCCTGTTTTACTGCCAGATGATGTTTGTTGTCTGATACCACATTTTATTTACTCGTTCACTAGTTGCTGGGCAATTGGGTTGTTTCCATTTCTGGCTCATAACGTTGCTGCAAACATTCTATGTAGGTCTATGTATAGGTATACGTTTCCCCTTTTTTGGGGGGTTGTATATAGACATCTGGATCTTAGGGCAGCCCTGTGTTTAAGATTTGGAAGAGCTCTTGGGCACCTGGGTGGCTCGGTCGGTTAAACGTCCGACTTCGGCTCAGGTCATGATCTCACGTTTCGCGAGTTCGAGCCCCGCGTGGGGCTCTGCGCCGACAGCTCGGAGCCTGGAGCCTGCTTCGGATTCTGTGTCTCCCTCTCTCTGCCCCTCTGCTCACACTCTGTCTCTCTCTCTGTCTTTCTCTCTCTCTCAAAAATAAATAAACATTTAAAAAAATTAACAAGGAAAAGATTTGGAAGAGCTCGCAAACTTTCCAAAGCAGCGGCAACCTTTTGCCTTGGTGCCAACAGTATCTTAGAGTTCCGGTTTCATCACATCCCTGCCGACAGCCGCGGTAGCCATCCTGTCGGTCAGAAGGGGCCTCTCGCTGGGGCTTTGACTTGCACTTCTTTAATGGCCAATGACGTTGAGCACCTTGTCATGTGACTCTCAGTCGCTTGGACGCCTTCTTTGGCAAAATGTCGACTCTGATCTTTTGCCCAGTTTTTAATTGGGTGACCCATCCTTTTGTTGTTGAGTTGTTAAGAGCTGCTTACACACCCTGGGCGCAAGTCCTTCCTCAGACGTATGACTTGAAAATCCCTTTTCCATTCTGTGGGTTGTCTCCTCGCTTCCTGGATGGTGCTGTTTGCAGAACAAAAGACTTCGATAAAGTACCATGCACCTCTCCTTCCTTGTGCCACCGGTCCCTTTGCTGTCTTATCTAAGGAAGTGTCGTCTACTCGGGGGCACAGAGATCTACTCCCAGATTTTTGTCCAGGAGTTCTGTGGTTTCAGCTCTCGCATTAGGTCTGTGATTCATTTTGACTTAAATTTTCTGCCCGATGTGAGGAAGCCTCCTTCTCTCCCACGTGGACATCCCACGGTCCCGACGCGTTTGCCAAAACAGTTTTTATTTTCCTTAAAGGACTTTCTCCCCACTGATTCTCAAAGTAATGTACACGTTATTATAGAACACTTGGACACTTTGGACAACACAAGGAAGACAATGCAAGTTACCATGAATCTGTCATCTGGAGACATTTCAGAGCACATCACTTGGAGGTGGAAGGTTTTGCATAAAATGAGACCGTCTCTCATATTGCGGGACAAGTTTCGGTCATTTTAAAAGGCTCCGTTTTACCCTAGTGGCTGGATTTGCCACACGCTCACTCCCAGAGTATTGAAATTTTGGGTTGTTTTTAATATCTTGTTACGATAATCAGTGCTCTTATTAACGGACCAGACATGTCCTGTAAAACAAGAAGACAACTAAACCAGGGCAACTTGGTAAATTCATTTAAAATAAATAATATTGTAGGGGCGCCTGGGGGGCTCAGTCAGTTGAGCGTCTGACTTCGGCTCAGGTCGTGATCTCACCACTCGTGAATTCAAGCCCCACGTTGTGCTCTGTGTTGACAGCTCACAGCCTGGAGCCTGCTTTGGATTCTGTGTCCCTCTCTCTCTCTGCCCCTCCCTCGCTCATGCTCTGTCTCTCTCTCTCTCAAGAATAAATAAAACATTTTTAAAAATTAAAAAAAAAAAAGAAGTCTTACAGCTCTGATACTTACACATAATATCTTTTTTTTATTTATTTTTTTAATGTTTATTTATTTTTGAGAGAGAGAGACAGAGTGTGAGCAGGGGAGGGGCAGAGAGAGAAGGAGACACAGAATCCAAAGCAGGCTCCGGGCTCCGAGCTGTCAGCACAGAGCGCGATGCGGGGCTCGAACCCACGAACTGTGAGATCATGACCTGAGCCGAAGTCGGACGCTCAACCGACTGAGCCACTCAGGCGCCCCCATAATATCTTTCTTAATCTGATTTGTGTCCCTTGCTTTTGGTTACATTGCAACCTTTTGTTTTAAAATGGGTTTATACTTCATCACAAGTAACCGTTCAGTCCTGCGATTCACTTTGCGGTACGACATTTTCGTTGGCTTTTCCCTCCTTTCAAAACGTCTAATTTGATAACCCGTCAAATCATCTTTCTCTTCTGCGTTGACTCGCCATCTTTGGCTTCATTATAATTTTAATTGCTCGTGTGCCGCGACGTCTGCCCTCCCGACCCCTCTGTCTGTCCCGCACCAGCCCCACGCTGGCCTCTGCGTCGATCCGGCCAGTGTGCCTGCTTCTTAAATACATTTACGTTTGGCCAGGTAATGAGTGCAAATGGTGGAGAAAACACCCTCGAGGGCCAGCCCGGTGTCTGCCCCTGGCTTCTAGCCGCACAGATTCCCCAGGATCACAGACAGTTTCCGTTCTCGGGGTCAGCCTTCCTCGTGGGGGGTGGGGGGGGTGGCATCGGTGCCTGTTGGCTCTTCCAGGGTAACCCAGCGCCGTTTCAAGTCCCCACGGCTCCCGGCTCCAGGAGAATGGAGAGGAAGCTGTGCGTTCACAGAGAGGAGCGGGCGTCTGCACCCTCCCCGCGGACCTCCCTTTGCAGCTCCCATGGGGTTGGAAGTTTTCCCCGTGGGGGTTCGAGAATTTTCTGCGTCAGGCTTTTCTTAGGTGATTTGTTTTTATGGCTTAAGTGGGATTATTTTCTCTCCCTCTGCGTGGAAGCTATTTCTGGTCCGTGGGGAAAATAGGTACACGGGGCAGACAGAAATGGGTAGACGTCCTCTGCGCATTTTTTAAGCGCACTTTCTGCGAGGGCCGAGTAGGTAAGTCGCTTAGAGGAGCAAAACCGCCCCGTCTTTAACCGGCTTTCGTGGTTTTCTCACGTCCGGCTTCGCGCACCTGGCCTCACCAGGGAGGGCGGCCGCCTGTCGGTCCCCGTGTGCCTCTGTGGTTCTCGCCGGTCCCCGCCCAGGGCCCTCTGCAAGTGTCGTTCCCAGTGACAGAAGCTCTCTGCCCGCAGCCTCCCCCCCTCCACCCCGGCCTGGCTCTGCGGGGGGCGCTGGGGGGACGCAGCACACACCCCACGGGGACTCGGGGAGGACGCGGCCCGCGGCTGGACCGCAGGGGGTGTGCGGGGACGGCCGCAGGCACGCGCGGCTGAGCACCCGAGTGAGCTTGTCCGTACCTTCCAGAGGGGCCCCTCTCCCCACCCCGCAGGCCCCGGCGGCCCACGAGCAGGGCAGCGGGGAGGTGGGCCACGTGGCTCTCCTGGGGAGGGGAGCTCAGCCTGCAGGGAGGGGGTCTGACCTCGGGCTGGTGCCGCAGACTGGATGGGGCCCCTGGACTGGGAGGGAGCACCCCACACCCCTACACCCCCTACCCCCACCCCCCCCAGCCACTCCCCCCCACCCCACTAACACACCCCCACCCCCCCACACACTCACATCCCCACCCCCTACACACCCCACCCCTCACACACAAAACCCACAGGCCAAGGCATAGAGGACTCGCTTTTTCTACCCCACCCCAGTCTCTGCAAACATCCCTTTCTCCCACATCTGGGCTGGGGACCTGGGTGCCCACTTGGCTTCTCTCCCAGCCTCGGGGTAGCAAGGGCCCAAAGCAATTCCAGGCACTCACGACATCCGCGGCCTGGCCGCCTCCCTCCACAGACGGGGGGCCGGCTACATGTATGTCTCTTGCCAGGGTCTCCCCCTCCAGGGCCCCCACCCCAAACCGGACGGTCCCCCATCTGCCCTCCCAGCAGGGGGGTCGCTTGCTGTGGGCTCACTGACAGGCCCCTCCTGCTGCAGGGAGCCTCTGCGTATCAGTCAGGCTTCCCCGGGTCGTGCCGCAGTAACAAACGACCCCATGAGCTCCCAGCGGCTTAGCCACCAAACGTGTATTTCTGTTTTCTTTAATTTTTTTTTGTTTTCCTGACAGGTGCACTCCTTAATCCCCATCCCCTGTCCCCTCATCGTCCTACCCACCTCCCCTCTGGTGACCATCAGTGTATTCGCTATAGCTAAGAGTCTGTTTCTTGATTTCTCCCTTCCTCTCCCTCTCTCTTCCTTTGATTGTTTGTTTCTTAAATTCCACATAGGAGTGACACTGTATGGTGTTTGTCCTTCTCTGACTTAGTTCACTTAGCATAATACTCTCTAGATCCATCCGTACTGTTGCAAATGGCAAGATTGCATTCTTTTTGATGGCCGGGTAATATTCCATTGTAGACATACACAACATCCTCTCTATCCATTCATCACTCTATGGACACTTGAGCTCTCTCCAGAGTTTGGCTAATGTAGACAGAGCTGCTATGAACATCGGGGTGCATGTATCCCTTTCAATTGGTGTTTTCTTATTGTTTGGGTAAATACCCAGGAGCGTGATTGCTGGGTTGTAGGGTAGTTCTATTCTTAACTTTCCGAGGAACCTCCACACTGTTCTCCAGAGCGGCTGCACCAGTTTGCATTCCCACCAACAGTGCACAAGGGTTCTTTTTCCTCCACACCCTCACCAACACCTGTTGTTTCTTGTGTTGTTGATTTTAGCCATTGTGACAGGCGTGAGGTGATATCTCATTGTGGTTTTGATTTCTATGTCCCAGATTATCAGCGATATTGAGCATCTTTTCATGTGCTTGTTGGCCATCTGGATGCCTTCTTTGGGGAAATTTCTATTCGGGGGGTTTGAGTTCCGTAAGTTCTTTACATAATTTGGATACTAACCCTTTATCAGATATGTCATTTACAGGTAACTTCTCCCGTTCCGTTGGTTGCCTTTTAGTTTTGTTGATCATTTCCTTCACTGTACAGAAGATCTTTGTTTTGATGTAGTCCTAATTTATTTTTGTTTTTGTTTCCTTTGCCTCAGAATACAGGTCTGGGAAAATGTTGGTATGTCCAGTGTTGGAGAAATTACCACTTGTGCTTTCTTCAAGGATTTTTATGGTTTCAGGTCTCACATTTAGGCCTTTAATCCATTTTGAATGTGTATTTGTGTATTTTGTAAGAAAGTGCTCTGGTTTCCTTCTTCTGCATGCTGCTGTCCAGTTTTCCAAGCACCGTTTGTTGAAGAGACCATCTTTTTCCCCGATAGATGTTCTTTCCTGCTTTGTTGAAGATTAATTAACCTTCTAGCTGTGGGTCCCTTTCTGGGCTCACTATTCTGTTCCATTGACCTATGTGTCTTTTTTTGTGCCAGCACCATATTGTTTTAATTACTACAGCTTTGTAGCATGGCTTCAAGGCTGCGATTGTGATGCCTCCAGTGTTGTTTTCCTTTTTCAAGATTGCTTTGGCTCTTTGGGGTCTTTGGCGGTTCATACAAAATTTAGGATTGCTCGTTCTAGCTCTGCGAAATAGGCTGTTGGTATTTTGATAGGGATTGATTGCATTAAATGCGTAGCTTGCTTTGGGCGGTACAGACATTTTAGCAATATTTGTCCTTCTAATTTCCGAGCGTGGACTGTCTTTCCATGTCTCTGTGTCTTCTTCAACCTCTTTCATCCGTGTTCATAGATTTCAGAGTACAGGTCTTTTCACCTCTTTGATCTGGTTTATCCCTAGGTGTCTTATTATTTTTGGTGCAATTTAAATGGGGTTGTTTTCTTAATTCCACTTTCTGCTGCTTCATTATTATTGTATAGAAATGCAACAGATTTCTGCACATTGGGTTTGTATCCTGCAACTTTACTGAATTCGTTTATCAGTTCTAGCAGCTTTTTGTTGGAGTCTACAGGATTTTCCATCCAGGGTACCCTGTCATCTGCAAATGGCGATGCTTTACTTCTTCCTTACCAATTTGGATGCCTTTTATTTCTTTTTCTTGCCTGATTGCTGTGGCTAGAACTTCTAGTACTATTTTGAATAAAAGTGGCTAAGAGAGGATGTCCTTGTTTTATTCCTGATCTTAGAGGAAAAGCTCTTAGTGTTTTACCACTGAAGATGATGTTAGCTATGGATTTTTCATAGATGGCCTTTATTATGGTGAGACATGTTCCCCCTAGACCTACTTTGTTGAGGGTTTTTATCGTGAACGGATGTTGCACTCGGTCAGATACTTTTTTCTGTGTCTATTGAAATGACCATGTGGTTTTTATCCTTTCTCTTGTTGCTGTGATGTGCCCCATTGATTGGTTTGCTTTGGAACCGTCCTCACATCCAGGGAACAAAAAACAATGTATTTTTGCGCAGCCTACAACCCTAGTAGGGGTAGGGGGTGTGTGGCGCTTGGCTCCACTCTGGAACCCAGGCTCACGGGGTCCCACCACCTCAACCTATGGTGCATGGCTGCTGCAGAGACAGACACAGGCCAGCCCCTGTCATGCACGCTTCAGACATGTATCGTATCGCCTCTACTCAAGTCCCTCAGCTGCAACTGGCCCCAAGCTCCCACCTAATCAGAGGATAGAGAACCCCTGCGCCCACTCCTCCAGAGCAAGGACGATGGTCCTTATGGCTGTGTCCTTACGTCCCAGAACCATGCTGATGTCACTGGACACTTGTTATGCGAACTTCAGCCCTATTCTTTGCAAAGCTGGACAGAGACCAATGGGGAGCTATGGCCAGGCTGCTGCGGCCCTTACACTTCTCTCCCCACCACCCGTGGCCAGTGGACAGAACCAGGCCATGGCCAGACTTGTCTGCCCAGGAGTAGAGGCCACCCTGATGTGGGGGCAGCCAGGGTGGGGGCAGGGATGAAGAACACAGCTCACTACACAGGCTGTCAGGGCAGCTAGAGGAGAGGAGAGAGGGAGGGGGAGAAAGAGTGAAGGAAGGAGAGGAAGATGAAGGGGGAGAGAAGGAGCGGGAAGGATGGAGGGGAAGAGGGGGAAGGGAGGGAGGGAGGCACTGGCAGTGTTGAGTGGGCCAGGGCTGCTCCTGGACATGAGCAGACGTCCCCCCACCCGGTGCGGGGGCAGAACATGAGGCCCCCCTCACAGTGGTCACGGCTCCCACTCAGGTGGTGACCTAGGGGCTACTCCATTCAGTGAGAGGCAGACCTCGGTCTTTAGAACGAGGCCAATGCCTGCCGGCCCGCCCAGCTTCCACCGTGTCAGCACCTGGCGTGGATGCCACACGTTTTGACCGTGGGGCTGTGGCCCTCGGAGGGCACTGTGCCAGGTGAGCAGGCTCTGGGTTTGAGAGTATGGACGAGGCTGGCCTCGGCCAGCAAGAGGGGGAAGGGGGCGGCCACCTGCCTGCACAGAGCCCCGCGTCACGTCCTGTGACCCGAGGACAGCTCCATTTCATCCCTAACCTGTCTGGGGGAACCCCGGACTGAGCCAGCTTGGGTACACTTGGCCCTGTGGTGCTCAAGGCCAGTGGGGGAGAGGCCCTGCCCTTCTCCCACGGGGAGACCGACAGGAGCGTGTCCCAAAGCATACGAGCCTAGAGGCGATGGGAGGCTGTGGGGACCGCATGAAGGCTGACGAGCCGGTAAGCACCCTGGAGAGCTGCCTGGAGGCGGCGGCCTGGAAGTTAGGCTTGGTGGATGGGCTAGATCCCAACGGTCGGTTGAGGCAGAGCATTTCTGGCCTCCATGACCTTCCCTCTGCGGGCCTGCTCCCCAGGCCCCAGCCCCTTGCCTCCACCCCTGACCCTGCTGTGGCTCCATGCCCTCTTGCCGGGAGCTGATTACGCCCGGCTCCTTGCCTCCTGCACTCCAAGGGCTTGGCTCGTCTGTTTTTATTATGGTGTAAGAGCTTCTAGAAGCTTCAAACCGTCCCATGTGGTTTCACTTACTCGTTGGCCCTGAAGACAGATGTGTGTTTACAGATTCCAGAAGAAATCCGCCCTGGAGCACGTCAGAGAGGACCCTACCTGGGAAGCAAGGCCACTGTCTTGGAGAGCCTACAGATGGGGGTCCAGGGGAGCTCCAGAAGCCAACACAAACAGCGGTTCTGAGAAGGGCTTGGAGCCACTCCGGGGGGGTCAGCCTCCGGCCCGGCCCTCCCCTGCCCGTCTGCACGGGGGCGGCCCGGTCTCCCCAGCTCTGCCTGGAGAAGGCCGAGTGGGTGGCCAGGGCCAGGCCGTGGTGGTTCCGCCTGCGCCGGGGGCTGTTCTTCCCGGAGGGTCCAGGCTGGCCCCGGGCCACCCTCTCCAGACCCTCTGTCCTTTCAGAAGTACGAAGACACTGGCTTTTGGCACGCTGCCCTGAGGCATGCCTCTCTGGGCTTTCAGAAGTCGGGCAATCCCCTACAGGGGCCCTGGGCTTGGCTCCCAGAGGTCAGGCCCTGCCCGCCGCCCCCCACATGTTCCTTGGTGGTGGAAAACCCCTTGGGCTCTCTGCTGGGGGCGGGGGTCACGCCGGGGCGACCTTGCCTTCCGCCAGCATCCCTGATCCTCCCGCTGAGGGCGGGCCGCTCCATCCAGTGGCCAGGATCCAGCGGCTGCGAGGAGCCACGGGCCACGGCCCACGGTCCAGGGCGCTGCCCGACCTTCGCGGTCCCTCCATTCTCCCAACAGACCCGCGTGTGCCTCCCGGGAGCTGCCAGCCGGCCTCTGTCCCCAGCTGCCCTGATGTGCCCAGAGCAGGGAGCCCCTTCCCGGGCGTCTGGAGCCTTTCTGCCCCCGCAGCCACGCAGCCACATGGAGCCAGGACCACCCCTGCAGCGGATGGGGCCGGGGGTGCAGCCAGGGCCGGGTCCCAACTGGAATCGGTCCCTGGGCTCATCCGGGTGGGGGGAGGCCTGCCCTTCCTCCCCACAGAGCTGTTTCTGTGCCCCCTCCCGCCCCCAAGCCGGTGTCGGGCACGGGCAGGGAGAGGCCGGGAGGCCCTGTCAGCCCTGCGTCCCGGCGAAGCCTGGAACAGGGTGTGCCGGCCAGCGCTGTCGTCTTAGGCTGTCTTCCTGCACCAGCCACCGTCCTGCCATCACAGGCCCGCCTCTGACTCTGCAGCGCACCCCCCCCCCCCCCAGCGGCGGGAGGTGGAGGGCCCATCTGCCTCAATATCGCATCAGTGACCATCAGGGCCCCTCACTCCTCTCCCTGCATGCCCAGCGTGGTGCCGAGCTGCCCACGCAGCCCCGGGGACAGGGCCATTACTGCCGGGTGATCGCAGGGAAGCAGAAGGGCCGAAGGAGGACCTGCCCAGGCGACCCGGCCACCGAGCACAGAGGCAGGCTCTGACGGGCCCCCCGAAGTCCACGCGTGTTCACCGTCATGCCGCGTCACAAGTCGCCACGGCCTTAGCGTGAGCGTAATGCCGCTGACCGTCTCATGGCGTCTGCAGGCCATCGTCTGGACACCACCTAGCTGGCTTCTGAGATGACGAGGCCACAGGCCACAGGCCACAGGCCACGGCCCACGGTGCAGGCGTCGGCCGGGTGGCACTATCATCCAGAGGCCAGCTGGTGGCCGGAAGCGTTCGTTTCCTTGCGTTTGCGGGACTGAGGGCCCCGGACATCTGCTGGTTGTGGCCTGGGGCGCTCGGGTCCTAGAGGCCACCGTAGCCCTTGCCACACGACGCTCCCAGCGTGGCCACTTCCTCCCCAGGCGTCTGGCTCCGGTCTGCTTAGACCAGCGAGGGCCACGTCCAACAGCTCTGCACGTTCTCTTGCGAGTCTCAGGTGCTGCCCACTCAAGGGGAAGGGATCGTCCAGGGTCCCAGGGGCGAGATCACGGGCCATCTGAGAGTCTGTCTGCCACACGGCGACCGGGTGCCTCCTCTGTGGCACAGGCTCCGCACCCCCCACCCCGGACGTTTTCTCCTCTTGACACCTTTTCTGAGCCCAGCAGTTGGGTCTGCAAGGGGAGCCTCCTACACTGAGCCCCCACCCCGGCCGCACTCCCCCCGTGCGGGGGCTGGTCCCCCGGGCATGGAGCCCCTCCCCCCTGCTCCCCCAGTCCCAGGAGGACCCCCTCCCCGCCTGGCTCCACCTGTGTGCCTTCTCCGGGCACCCCAGCCCCGCCCCTCCTGGGCCCCCTGACCTCCGAGAGGGGGCTGGGGCCATTCGTCCCGCACTGAATGCGTTTACTGTCTCACACTGGGTCTGGGAGCTGAGGCAGAGCCAAACAGGGCCCAGCCCGGGAGGAGAAGAGGGCTTTTGTTCCCGCTCAGCCCCTCACCAGCTGCCGGCCTCCCCTCCCAGGGCCTCCCGCACCGGCCGCGAACCAGTGGCTGGAGCAGGTTTCCTCTGGGGGCGGTTCCAGACCCGGCCTTCAGGGACTCCAGGAAGGTTCTAGCACGGCAGCCTACAGCCCTGCCGCAGCCAAAGCGGCTGACCTCCCGGGTGGGGAGGGGCCCTCGACAGTGAAGGAGAGAGGCCCAGGCAGTTCCCGGCTGGGGCTCCTGGCAGAGCAGCCTTGGGGACCTGCCCCCCTCTCCCCCGCCCACAGCTGCGGGTGCCACTGGGCCCGCCTGTCAGTCACGCTGCCTGCCCTCCCACCTCCCACAGGGCTGGCCAATCAGATGCTGCCTCCCCCTCCCCGCCTCCCCCCCCCCAGACGAATGACCAGAGGGGGCGTCAGCCCAATTTGGGGGTGAAAGGCTCACGGGGATGTTGGGTAGTCTTCCCTCTGCCTCCAGAACCTGTGAAGACGGGGAACCCACGGCAGCCGAGACCCTGTGTCTGCACGAGAGAACTTTCCGGAGAAGCCGCGGGAGGAAGGAGACCGGGGTGGGGGGGTCCCAAGCGTGCATGGAGGCCGACCGGGCTCTCACAGCAGGCGAGGCCACCAGTGCAGCCACTGGCAAGGGTGAGGACGCAGAAGGGCCTTAACTCCAGTGGCTCCCAGGGTGTGGGCTGGCCACAGTGGCCAGGACTGTGAGCAGTGGGTCAAGTCGAGGGAGGTGGGGCTCGAGGGAGAACCGGACCAGCAGCCACGGCCCGATGGAGCTCGCTTTCAGGGGTGGAGGATGGAGGGCGGAGGGTAGAGCTGGGAAGAGGCGGGATGTGACCCCTGGCGGCAGAGAGAGAGGGTCAGCCAGCAGGCCACCGTGACTCACGCGCAGCTGTCCCTGGGGTCACGCGGAGATCTGAGCGCGGGCCGGGGCCAGTCACACCGCCTCGGAGACCTTGGCTTTTGTAGCCCCTTTCAGAGTGGCCCCAGAGGTCTCCTCGCCGCCCCTCACCTCACACAGAAGGAAAGGAAGGCCCCACTCGGGGCCCAGCTTGTCCTGGCCTCAGCGGATCCCGGAGCAGCCCGCCCTTCTGCCTCCCTCCCCAGTGCATCTGGGTGCAAGGCGGGGCGGGTGGCCCACAGTGCTCCTGCTGGCCTGACTCACACCCCGTGACCAGGCTGGGGGGGAGGGGGACACCCCTCGGGAGAGCACTCGGGAGCCGCGAGGCCCTGTGGTTCTGTGCCACTCGGCAGGCTGGGAGCAGGCCCACCGGGGAGAGGTGGGTGGGGGCGGCCACTAGGGCTCCCTCCCTCTCACATACGTCCCCTGGTTCAAGGAGGAGGCTGGAGCCAACTCTGGGTGGCGGTGGTGTCTCTGTCCTCGCTCCTTCGCCCCCCACCCCCCGCATCCCCCCCAGGTGGCCCCCAAGGGCCAGGGGACCGGGAGCGCCCCGAGCCGCCTGCTGACGGCACAAACGGCCCGGGCCCACCCCCGAAAGGGGCCTGAGCCACACACAACTTTCCAGGAGACACGTCAGGGTTAGGTGGTGTCCACTCCATTAATCATAACCATCTAATTAAGAAGATAAGAAACAGCGCATCAAAGATGTCATTATAATTAGCAGCTCGCGACCCTCGGGTGAGTCAATGACACAGAAGGTGCTGTCCACACGTCCCTGTCGGGGATGCCTCCGAGATTAGAACGTTACAAAACGGGGGGAAGGTGGGGGGGCTGCCGGACGAGCGCAGGAAGGGGAGGTGGCGCGCCCCCCAATCCGGCCTCCCTCATGAGGCACAAGGCACCACCTAGAGCCGGATGTCCACACCGAGGCCGGCCTCACGGCACGCCACCTGCGTGGTCACTCGGCCGAGCCCAGTGGACGCGCTGCTGACGCCTGAACATCCTTTAAACCTGTAACGACACCCCGCGCGCTCGGGTCGCCAGGCCCCCGGGGAGCAGCAGGTCCCGCCCACACCCGCGCCCGGAACCCCGCGCGCACGCACGGAATCCCCGCACCAGAGCACGCAACCCCGCACCTGCACACGGAGCCCACGGGGGTGCATTGAGCCCCGCACCGCGCACAGAATCCCAGCACCCGAGCACGGAACCTCGCACCCCTGCACGGAATCCCCGCGCCCGCCCACGGAACCCCACACCCGCACACGGAGACCACAGGGGAGCATAGAGCCCCGCACCCGCGCGCGGAATCCCTGCACCCCTGCACGGAGCGTGCCTGTGACGGCCCCGAGCTCCCAGGGTGGAACCTGCACAAACGAGTGACATTCAGACCTCGCTGCTCTGGACGGACACCACTGAGAGGGGCAAGGGGAGCCCACAGGGCTGAGTGGTCCCCTAACGGGATGGGGTGCCAGCGGGGGGATGGGGAGGTTTCCTGCAGGAGGGACTTGGGCGGCTGCTCTCTGGCGGCTGGAGGCGCTCCCGCCCACAACTGGGCTCAGGAGAGCCGGGGCAGCTCAGGCTGTGGATGGCGGGTGTGCCTGGGGCTGAGCCCTGGACTCCGTCAGCTCTGGGGCCCTCCTGGGAACGTGCCTTGGGCAGAGGCTTCTGGCCTCTGAGCCGCGGGGTCCTCCCTGTCACAGGCCTGTCCTCGTGGGTAGGGGGTGGCTTTGTGTTCGGTGCCGGCAGAGTGTTCTGAGCACCAGGAAGGCCCCCCCGGAGGCGCTGGCTGAACCGGGAGTGGACAGAGGGCACCAGAGGCACCAGATTGTGAGGAGCCCCCCTCCATACCCTGGGGGAGCCCGAGGACCCAAAGGGCGCGAAGGGCACTGTCACCGCTGCTCCTGGGACCGAGCCTCTGGCCACGAACTGCACGCGTCTCCTGGCAGGGACCCCGGTCGCCTTGTCCCACGCGTGGGCCTTTGGGGCGTGCTCCGGGGCCTCCGCACCCAGCGGACCCTTGGCCCTAACCGTGGGGCTGAGGACGCGGCTGGGCCCGGGGCCGGAGCGGTGGCCGGGCCCGTGCAGCGCCAGGCACTCGGGCTTCTGCTCCTGAACCTCACCGCGTCTGATGACGCACGCGCAGAGGGCGGTCTCTGTCCCACCAAGCGCCCTCGTACCCGGAGACCCCATCGGAGCCCACCGCGCCCGAGCTCCGGGCCCAGGTGGAGTGCAGTCTGCGTCTGGGGCTCGGCAACCGGCTCCAGGTCGGAGGGAATCTGCCGCCCGCGGCTCAAATCCCAGGGGGACCCCTGCCAACGGGCCCAGGGGCCCACCCGCAGTCCCAGCTACAGGATCGGGGGGCGTCTGGCTGGACGAGTGCGGCCCTGTCAACCCTAAGGCCCAGGTCTGACCCCGCCTCTGTCGTCAATGATGCCGGAAGTTTCCATTATTGGAAATGCCTGTCTGGAGCCCTCAAAGCACTATGACATGGCCATCTCCACGGTAGCTATGAGCCCCTGGAGACCCAAGAGCGGAAAAGCCACATGGCCTCTATGCACGTCCTGGGGCTGCTGTGACAAATGACCGCCAACTCGGATGAAACGATAGATGTGGAGGCCAGAAGTCAGAACCAACGTGCCAGCAGGGGTCCAGGGGAGGATCCTTCCTGCTGCTTCTGGCTTCTGCTGGCCCCTGTTCCCCTGGCTTGTGACAGCCTCTCTCCGGCCTCTGCCTCCATCATGTGCCTGTGTCTGAGATCTCCCTCTGCTTCTCTTATAAGGACACCGTCACTGGATTTAGAGCCCCTGCCCCCACCCCAGGATGATCACACCCTGAGATCCTCAGTTACTTCTGCAAATATCAAATAAAGCCACACGCACAGGCAGCAGGGATTGTGACAGGGACGTGCCATTTGGGGGGGACAGGGGGGCAGCAGGAGGCCCCTAGCTCACTGGGGTCTGGGTCCCAGGAGGCAGAATTAGGACAGAGCTAAGACCAGCCGGATGGGAGCAGATGTTACCGAGTGTAACCAGGGGCTTGTCTCCAGAAACCGCCCCGGGCAGAGGGATCGTCCATCACCGGGCAAGGCACAGGCTTCGCCCTCACCGCTGCTGGAGGGAGGCAGGACAAGGTCCCTTCCAAGGGTCCTTCCAGATCTCAGAGCAAAATGCCCTTTCTCTACTGCACCTTTATCCAGGCTGAAAGAGATCACAAACCAAATGGGCCAAAGGCTTAACAGGAATTGATTTTAATTTAGAGGCCTCGGTGTTTTCTCTGTCCCTGATGAAAGGAGAGCGGGACGAGACCTGTTTCTGATCACCCCGAGAATTGTATCTGATCTAATTCTCTGCCCCACGCAGTCTGCTCCCGACGAGGTCAGCCTTTCTTATTGTCTCACGGTGGTTGCTGAGCTTAACCTCCAAAAGGCAAGAAATCGAATCTCTTCTTTTCCTCCCACCTCATGTCTTCTCACTCTAAGAACGATTCTCCTGAGCTCAGAGTCTTACAGCCAGACTTCTTCGCTGCGAACTCTAAAGCAGCAGGCAGGTGGACCATCCTCCCCCATCTGGGTGGTGTGACGCAGAATGTCCCCACCTCGGGCATTTCCTTGGGAGCCTTCATCCCTGTGTTTGGAGGAGGGCACGCTTTCTAACGCACTGGATGGGAGATTCTTGGGCCAGAATCTCACTGTTCGCTCGTCTCATGACCTTGAGAAGGTCAAGTCTGACTTTGAGGAGGCATTGGAATCCAAGGTGTGTTGTGGGAGCTCCCAGAAGTGAGCGTGCTTCGGTCCTTGAGAGAGAGCCTGAGTCATGAGGGTGCCCTAGCCCCAGGGTCCCCTTTCCCAGCACCGTCCCTCGAGGCTGCCTCCCCCCAGCTGTCTCCAGCCACCCCCGCCCTCCACCAGTCCTCGAGGGCCACGCTCCTTAAAGAACCACCTGTGTTTGCTGCCTCTACTGCTCTCCTACCTGCTGACCGCTGGCTGTGGGCACTCAAGACAGGCGTCTGGGCCTCACCGTCCTCTCTGGGAAACACGCTCCTTGGGACCCATTTATAAGAAACACTTTCTTTTCTCCGCTCCCAGACTGAACTCTGGACTTGGGAAGTCTGGGTTTTAGAAGCGATTATAAAATGGGTATTCTGTTTGATGCTAAAGTTTCCCCCGGGCCTCGCGCGCGCGGAGCTTAGAACCTTAAATCCTGGGCTGGAAGGACCCACAGGGATGTCACTCACTGTGCAATAAGAGGGGATAATGGCAGTTACTGTTATAAAAGCTCAACCGGGGGGCGCCTGGGTGGCTCAGTCGGTTAAGCGTCCGACTTCGGCTCAGGTCACGATCTCACTGTCTGTGGGTTCGAGCCCCGCGTCGGGCTCTGTGCTGACTGCTCAGAGCCTGGAGCCTGTTTCAGATTCTGTGTCTCCCTCTCTCTCTGACCCCCCCCCCCCCGTTCATGCTCTGTCTCTCTCTGTCTCAAAAATAAATAAATGTTAAAAAAAAATTAAAAAAAAAATAAAATAAATAAATAAATAAATAAATAAATAAAAGCTCAACCGGGGGCCCAGAGAGGGGTGGCCGCTTGCCCAAAGACACACGTCGACTTAGCTGGGCTGGGACGCAGCACCCCGCGGCCCTGGATCGGTGCTGTTCTGACCCTGTTCCCGTGTCGCCAAACCTCAGCGAGTTTTCATGACAGCGTTCCGCTTTCTCCTCCCTACGACCTCCAGACCAGAGAGACAGAAGCCGTTTTTGCCGCTGTATTTCTAACATGATAAAAAGGAAAGTGCCTTCGAGGACATGTAAGTCTCTTCGGAGGGTGACCCTCGCAGTCAGTGGCGGAAGAACCTTGATTTCTGCCCCCGAGACAGCGTCTGCACATACCTGGAATCCTACGCGTTGCTTTTGATCACGATTCTTAGCGAGTCCCCTTCTGCGATCAAACCCTGTCCCCTTTGAAGTTTGCTGGGGCTTCCTGAGGCCCAGGTCCTGGCGGCCACAGCTTCTTCCTCCAAATGGAGAGGCTGGCAGGTGGAGCCCAAGGTTTCTTCTAGGGCTTTTACCCATATAGACGCTTCTCCATGGGAGCGCTCACTGGCCACCACCGGACAGGCCACACGGAGTGGACATGCCCACCCTTCACTCCCTGAATTTCTCTAAAAATGACCCTCTCCCCAGTCCAGGGATCCTGGAGGGACTATAAATGTGGCAGCAGGCACATGACCCGAGCCACCCAATCACCACTGCCCAGCCCCTGAGCCCCAGCCCAGGGATGGGCACACGATCCCGGCCACCAATCAGTCCTGTGGGAGATTTATGAGTGTAGTGAAATTGGAGGGTTGCTCTGTGTCTGGATAGACCTGGAGAGACAGTCTACTGAGAATAAAGCTACACAGGGAAAGCCCAGGAGAGAGAAAGGGAGAGGAAGGTGGCTCTAATGACCTTGTCTAATCTCCTGGATCCAGCTATGCCTGAAACCCCTTACATTTTCCAATTCTGTAGTCCCATCAGTCATCCTATTTCTTTGAGCAAGTTTTGAGGAAAATGTCTGTCACTGGCACACAAAAGATGCCTGACCTCTAAACAACGCCTTGTCTCAGAGACTGGACTGGAGAGGGGCAGCTGGCGGGCTGACCTCCTAGTGAAAGGCCACCGGAAGGACCTGTTCCCCCAGGCCACCAGAAGCTCCTTCTACCAGGGGCCGGTCCTCTGGAGGGCCGCACTGTGCCCCGTAATGTCCACAGCGAGGGTCCTGGGGCTCCAGGGAGCCCGTCGTGGCTGGGAGACCACGCCAGGTGGGGCGTCCCCAGGCAGGAGAGCCACCGGCTGAAACGTGACTCTCCAATAAGAGCCCCCCCTGAGCCCGGGCCCGGCTGAATTCAGGAAGAAGCGCCCTTGTGTTTCAGGGTGTGTACGTCCTGGGCCTGCGAACGGCTCACAGCTGTCATTGGATACTTCGCCCGGGGGGCTCTGTGGAGCCCGTGGGAATGCCTGATGTGTGGGAGAGGCAGCGTGGCCCACACCGACCGTGGCGGGTCTGCTGAAAGCACAGAGGCCCCCCCAGAGGCTGGTCGGCCCCTCCCCCATCGTCTCCAGCAGCATCAGCACCTGCAGGGCCCCCCAGCCCTGCATTTCCTGCTCACCTACAAGTGCACATGCGATGAAGGCTGAGCTCCACTGCCACTCCCCCCCCAGCTCACCACCTCCCAACTCTCACCCCCAATTCACCACCTCCCGACTCCCCCCCCAGCTCACCACCTCCCGACTGCCCCCCCAGCTCACCACCTCCCGACTCTCCCCCAGTTCACCACCTCCCGACTCCCCCCCCCAGTTAACCACCTCCTGACTCCCCCCCCAGCTAACCACCTCCCAACTCCCCTCCAGTTAACCACCTCCCGACTCCCCTCCAGTTTACCTCCAACTCCCCCCCAGCTCACCACTTCCCGACTCCCCCCCAGCTCACCACCTCCCGATTCCCCCGCCATCTCACCACCTCCCGACTGCCCCCCCAGATTACCACCTCCCGACTCCCCCCCAGCTCACCACCTCCCAACCACAGGTATTACCCCAGCAAATGGCCAGAAAGCCTAGAGATAGTGTGTGGGCTTGGGAGACATGGCCGGGTGCTGAGCGGAAGATATGGTGACGGGCTGGCCACCCCTAAATACCCGAAGCTCGGCCGGCCTATTTTAAAAGCAAACGCTTGATGAACTCAGCTCTTCCTCTCCCCTCCTCCACCTCCTCTGTGAAATCTATTTTAAGAGATCAGAATTTTCTTTACATCCACCTCCAAAATGTGCTACAGGAGGTAAGTGGGACATAAACAGACTGGGGTGGGGGAGGGGCGGTGGAGAAGCCCAGGACCCACAGTCCCAAGTGGGGTCTGATCCCCTGGCAGAGGAGCAGCGCTCCGGGGTCGGACCCACGGCTCTGCCAGCCACCGTGTGGACTCCCTCCAGGGGCTTGGGACCAGGGTGGGGCTGTGGGCCGTGACGGTGCCCTGTGCCTGTGGGTGGAGCCCCGCATCTGTGGGTGCCCCCCGCGCACCTGGACCACTGCCTGCCCTGTGCGCCCCAAAGCCCTGCCCGGTGAGCCTGTCGGGAGGACTGTCTGGGGTCACGGTGTCCACCTAGGCTCCCCGCCTGGGCCTGGAGTCCCCCCTCCCCCTCCGGGATCCTGCCAGGTGTGACCCCACACCCTGGCCCAGCCACGGCCCCACCGGCTGCCCCACAGGGGCCTAACCCTCAGCCGGGAGAATTCTGGCCTCTGCCCTCAGGGCAGCTGCCCTAAGACCACGAGGCTCGAAGAATCCACAGAAGGCTGTTGAAGGCGGCCTGGGGAGGGGCCAGGACAGCTCTGCCCGAGGACTGGCTGCTGGCCCCCAAGAGGGAGCTCGTCTCCGTCCTTGTCCTCCACCTGAGAGTCCCGCTAGGGTCCCCCGATCTGGTCCAGCTGGCCTCCCAGGACCGCTCTTGGCCAAGGAGTACCTGACACACCCCCCACCCCTTCATCCCGTCCACGATGCCTACGTGGAACTCGGGTGCCGGGGGGAGGACAGCGTCCTCCCGCCCCCAGTGCTGGTCACCCCGGCCAATTAGGCTGGGGTTCTGCCCGGGCCTGGGCACGTCCTGCTCAGAGCTCGCGGGTCAAAGGGCTGGGTGCACTGAGATCCCCTTCAAAGCCCTGCTGGGCCTCTTCAGAGGAGGCCCCGAGGAGGCGAGGAGGGAGCCCCTCTCCTCCCACCAGACCTGCTCCCGGAGGCTGACCACCAGCCGGCTGGCTGTCCCTGCAGGCTCAGCCGGTGGCGTTCGGGGACAGTACATCAGCAGCAACCCCCTGGGCCCGGAGTGGGGTTGAGACCTGGAGCGTACCCCGCGTTGCTTACATTCTGGAGTCCTGGGGGTGACCGAGCCCCCGGCCCACCCCCTGCCACGGGGCTCGGTCTGTCCGGCTGGTGCCTCAGCTCCCCCCTGGGCGGGGAGCCCACCTTGGCTTGGCCTGCTGGGGAGGGCCCGCCCCAGCGCTCCAAGCCCTAGACTCTGCTAGGGTCCTGAGTCTCGGGTCTTGCTGAGCTGCGTGCCGTGTGCACCTCCACCCATGGTCAGATCCCCACCTAGACTGCTTCCCTCCTCCCCGAGCCTGCCTCTTCCAGGATGCCATTCAGGATTACTCCACAGCACAGCAAGGGCTCCCTTTGCACTCTGGAACCAGGACTGCTCGTGCCTGCTTAGTCCCCTGCACCCACACCCCCCACACCCGCCCACACGCACACACGCGCACACACACACACACACACCGCTTACCTGTCTCTTTGAATACTTGCAGCCACTGCCGTGTGAGTCCCGGCTCTTCAAAGCTGCGTGCCTGCTGGTGTTGGCTCAGCCCACGAAGCCCCCAGCTAACCTCTCAAGGCCTCTGGATGTGCCCGATCTCGTCCTCCTGGACCCCCCCCCCCCACCGCTGCCCAAGGGGAAGCCTTGCCGCCCCCGCTGTGGGCACCTGACATTCCAGCGCTGGGTCGAGTGAAGCGTCTGCCCCGTCCCTCGGCAAGTCTGAGCACACAGTAGGGATGCCATCAGGCCCTCTGGAAGAGAGCTCCCACCCTAGAGGAGCCCCCTCCCTGAGGCAGCGGGACATTACGTGCTCCCCTGCCATCTGCTCTCGCTGGCCCCAGTGCCCCCAAGATGGACAGTGAGCACCCGATTCTGGGCCCTGCGGTCCACCCGCCTCCTCCTTTACTTTGGGAGGGAGTGTTCCAGAACCCCTTGGGGCGCCCCTTGACGGTCCAGTGATGGCCCTCGGTCTGGAGGGAGGGCACTCTGCTAGGTGCTCTGGGCTCCGGGGGCCGCCCCCCACCCCCAGCCAGCAGCAGACGGCCCCTTCAGGAGGCACCTCCCAGCTCCGGCCCCAAGTACCCCAGCTGTGCCCATGGCCCAGGAGAACCTCCCAGAGCAAAGGAAGAGGAGCTTGGGTGTCTGAGACGCGGGCCTGTCCAGTCTCGCCTCCGCGCCCGCGCCCTGCACTCTCCGGGCCGAGCCTGGGGCCGGCCTCGGGCGGCAGCTGGTGGGCGAGCAGGGTCCTGTGCCCTGAGCTTGGGGGAGGCTCTGGGGGGTAGTCGGGGGCCAGCACGAGCCTGCAGCACTTGTGTGGAGCAGCGTGGAGAGGGTGGGAAGGCCAGCGGCAGGCAGACGGCCGACTGTGACATTCAGGTGAGAATTGACGCGGACAGGGCCCGGGCAGAGGCCGTTTTAGGGTGCTCCTGTGACTGGACACCTGCCCGGATCCCGTACCAAGCGCTCCCTGCCGTCCCCAGCTTGTGCCCCGGGTCGCCGTGGGCGCCTGACCCGAGTGCTGGTCAGCGTTGGTCGGGAAAGCCCTCGGCCTGCTTCCCGGGGATCAGCAGCACTGGTCACCCTGCTCTGGGGCCCGGGGCCCTGCAGCTCAGTACTCACAGGGAGCCCTGTCGAGAGACCGGGTGTGGATTACAGGGGTCCCCCAGCCCTGACGGCCCGAGACCCCGGGGGGGGGGGGACAGACGGGCCCGGCCTCCTCCATAAGACGGTGTATGAGCCGGTGGAGGCAGGAGGGAGGGCCGCACTCATGCTCCCGACCACACGGCCGGCTCCGTGCCTCTCAAGGCCAAGGGCAGACAGCAGCCTGGCCCAGACCCACACCAGGGCCCTTCTGGGAAACGAGACACGGTCTATTTTTGCTGTCTGACAACACAACAGAAGCAGCCGCTGTGACTTATCTCTGCTGCCCACGGGCGATGCCACAGAGGCGGCTTTGTGCCCCTGGGCTCTGCCGGCCCCCCCGCCCCCACAGCCCCAGCTTGAGACAAGGGTGGCTGGAGGAGGGGCCCCAACGAGGCCCCTAAAGCCCCTGTCTGCATGAGTCAGCCTCCCAGAAAGCCCCCAGCGCCCCTGCCAGCCGGCCTCCTGACCGAGGACCTGACGTCCCCTGAGATGTTGTCCACAAGCCCACGTGGGGTCCTCGCTTCTGCAGGCAGCATCGCCCACGGTTCTGGGGGAGCCTCTCCAGCCCCAGGCAGGGCTGACCTCTCCGGGCAGGGTCAGCGCTCCAGCATCCCAGGAAAACTGGGAAACCCCCAAGACCCCCACCCGCAACCGGTGTCAGGGGGCCTGGAATCAGGATTTCACTGCACACAAGACCGAGCCCCGTCAGCGCTCCCTGCCTCGTCCTGGGGAGAAGTGTACCTCTCCTCACCCCTGCTCGGGCCGGGGTGCAAGTGAATGTGCCAGATAATCTGGGCACAGAAAGGAGAACCTGGAGGAGTCCAGGCCGAGT
Source organism: Panthera onca (assembly GCF_046562875.1). Taxonomy (NCBI): domain Eukaryota; kingdom Metazoa; phylum Chordata; class Mammalia; order Carnivora; family Felidae; genus Panthera; species Panthera onca. Next base: position 1,597,143 of record NC_138346.1, on the reverse strand, counting down.
GGGATGCAGGGCAAGAATTGTGGGCTTCAGGGTGGATTTGATGGTGCTCCTGGGCCAGCAGTGTCCTCTCCTGTAACGTAGCCGCCCTCCGCGACCACGGGTCAGGCCCGCCTCGAACATCGGAGTCTAGGAGAAGACAGCCCGGCCGCCCTTCCTGGAAGACACTGTGACCTCTCCCCCACGGCCATCTGGGAGTGGGCAGGCTCCCGCCAGTCCAGGTGGGGCTGGGGACACCACGCTGCAGCCCTGTGACCCCAGAGGACCTTGGTGATGCCGACTGAGGTCTCGGATTACTGCTCTGCAGGCTCTCGGCTGCCAGCTCCCTGCCCGGAGTGTCCCCAGGCTGGTCCCGGGGCCCGAGGCCACACGGTGCAGCTGAGCTCACCCCGCCGAGGCCCATGCTGCGGTCACGGGTCCCACGGGAGACGACACCGGCCTCGCCTGGGCAGCGTGTCCGGGCGAGGGGCTCTGAGGTAGGGCTGCCCTGCGCTCATGATATCAAAGCCTGACATGGGGCTCGTCTCCAGACCCCTCCTCGTTTGGTCCACGGCGAGGTATGACCCTCCGTGGTCTGCAGCTGCCACCCAATCAGTCGGGGCCACGGGCGGACGGGGACGTTCCGCAAAGACGGCCAGGTGGTCTGCGTTACTTTTCACCACCACGAAGGTGACCGTGAAAGGCAGGTGAGGCACCTCCCAGGAGCGGCCGCGCCCACTCTGCTCACCAAGGCGTTCTTGGGGCTGGTGACTTACACCACGGCAAATTCGGACACCGGAGCGCGAAGGAGCCACTGAAGCTGGTGCTGTGGTCTGGCGCGACCAGCACTCTCAAGATATCACCGGGACGGGTCAAGTTACAGGACGCTGTATATACAGGTGACTTTGCCACGTTTCTGGAAGTGACTTCTACGTAGGGCAGCATGCACACGTGCTCAGGCATGACTTTGCTGAGTCCTATTCCTCAGGTACCCCCACCACCACCACCACAGCCGAGACATGGAACATTTTCACGGCTCCAGAAAGTTCCTTCGAGTCCCCCTACCAGTCAGGCCCCGCCCTGCAGGCAACCTCTGCTTTGATTTCTATTGCCTTTCATTCGTGTTGCCGGTTCTTGGACTTCATATAGATAGAATTACACGGAGGTATTCTTTTGGGTCTGGTGTCTTTCACTTACATTTTTGAGGTTCTCCCGTGATGCCCCACGCCGCCTTTCCCCGCCGAGTCATATTCCATCGTGTGCATAGAGCACTGATTCATTTATCCTGTTTCCTGTTGAAAAATACTTGAGCTGCTTCTCAGTTTTTAGCTATTATCGACGGAGCTGCTGTCGACGTGCTTTTACAAGCCTTTTTCCAGATACGTATTTTCATTTCTCTCGGATAAACATCGAGAAAGGGAATTTCTGTGTCGTCGGGTAGACGTATATTGAGCTTTATAGGAAATGCTCGAACGGTTTTCCAGAGTGGCGGTGCAAGTTCAGTCTCCCGCCGCCCTGTTTGGGAGCTCTGCGTGGCATCCAAGCAGGTGTGGGCAGTGATGTTTAATTCCAGGCACCTAGCGGGAGAGAAATGCTGTCTCGTCATGGTTTTCACTGCGTGTCCCAGGTGACTACTGATGTCTGACGATTTCGAAAGGTGTTTGTTTTTGTCGTTGATTAATAGGGCCTTTATAAACTTAGGATAAAGCTTCTGTGTTAAGGATATGCGCTCAATCTTTCCTCCCGTCTGCGGTTTGCATTGTATTTTCTTAGCAGTATCTTTGCATGAACAGATGTTTGCAATCTTCACGAAACCGAATTTACCCGTTTTCCCTCTGATGGGTAGTGCTTTCTGTGCCCTTCCTAAGCAAGCCACCTTCTATTTTCTTTCACAGGTTTTATGGCTTAAGCTTTCACTGTTTTGTCTATCATCCACCTCTAATTCTTTGTGTGTGGTGTGAGTTAAGAGCTGAAGTTCACTTTTTTCCCCTCCACCTGTTTATCTCTTGTTCCAAAACCTTTTCCTTTTCTGATTGAATCGCCTCATCATCCTGGTAAGAAATCAATGAGGGGCGCCTGGGTGGCTCAGTCGGTTGAGCGTCCGACTTCAGCTCAGGTCACGATCTCGCGGTCCGTGGGTTCGAGCCCCGCGTCGGGCTCTGGGCTGATGGCTCAGAGCCTGGAGCCTGCTTCCGATTCTGTGTCTCCCTCTCTCTCTGCCCCTCCCCCGTTCATGCTCTGTCTCTCTCTGTCTCAAAAATAAATAAATGTAAAAAAAAAAAAGAAATCAATGAACCACGGCTCACCGCATCATGGATGTACTAACTACACTTGGAAAACAATCCGTTTTGTGTTAGGTGGATTTCACAACTTAAAAACACCAACCAACCACGTACAGGTGTAGCTAGACTTCTGTTCCGCTCCATTCATGTGTCTCTACACCACGTACTCATGCGGGAATGTGAGTGTCTCTATTTACGCCAACTTCCCACAGTCCCAATCGCTGCCTCTGCAGTTCGTCTAGAAATTGGGTAGCGTGAGCCTTCCAGCTTTGCTGTGCCTCGGGATCGCTTGTCTCTTTGGGATGCTCTGCATTTTCACATACAGTTCAGAATTAAGAGTGAGTTTCTACCACATGACTCTCGATTCTGACTGGGAAGGAATCCATTTGCAGAGAATTAACACTTTAACAATAATGACTTACGATCCAGGAACAGGGTATATCTGCCCCTCTCCACATCTCTTTCAATTTCTTAGCAATATTTTAGGCTTTTAGCGGAAAGATTTTTTTTGAATATGAAATGTATTGTCAAATTGGTTTCCATACAACACCCAGTGCTCAGAAAGATTTTAATGGGCCTGGTTTAATTTATTCCTAATTATTTGTATTTTTTACATTGTTTTCGTGAAAGTGTTAGATTTTATTTTTCCAACTCTCCGCTGCTGTATTTAGAAATACTGTTGATTGTTTAGGTTGACTTTGTATCCTGTGTGTTTCCTAAACTCACTTATCGAGAGTATTTTCCCACGCGAGCAGCGATCATGGGTGTGAATAGAGACAGTTTTACTTCTCTCTTTCCGGACTTTGTCCTAGGTCACTGGCTGGGATGCCAGTGCAGTGTTTACAGAAGTGGTGGGGACATGAGTCCCTGCATGACTCCTGAGACTAGGGGCAAGCCACTCAATGTTCTGGTGTTCATATGAAGCTGTGAGTTTCCAGAGATGTTCCTTATCAGCTCAAGGAAGCTTCCTTCTGACGTTAGCCTGTGGGAATTGTTACCATAAATGGATGCTGAGTGTTGCTAAATGCTTCATCTGTATTGAGTAAGGTGAACACATTTTTTTTTTCTTTTTTTCTCTGAAGGTACTAAATTGTATTGATTAGTTTCTGCAAAACTAATCATGCATTCCTGTGATAAACCTGACCGGGTCCTGATATGTCATTTTGTGTATACTCCTAGATTTGATTTTATAATTTAAAAAAGAGGTATTTCTGCACTCATGGGGGATTTTGGTCTGTAGTTGTCGTTTCTTGCGATGTGCTTGTCAGGTTTGGTATTAGGATCATCCTGGCCTCATAAAATAAATTTAAAGGTGTCCTTCCTCCTTGATTCTCTGAGTTCGTGTAAGGTTGGTATTATTATTTTTTTATTATGTGATAAAATTTAACCATGAAACCATCTGGGCCTGGGATTTTCTTTGTGGGAAGGTTTTGATAACAAATTCAATTTATTTAGTATGTATAGGGCTACCTGAATGTTTTGTCTTAAGCGTCACTGTCTCGAAGTTAGATTTTGAAGGAATTGTTTATGTCACCCGATTTGATGGATAGAGAATTTAGGATTGATAGTTTAAAGTATACGGTCCATTGTCTTCTGGCCGCCATCATTTCCAACAAGAAGTCAGCTGTTATTCATACCATTTCTCCCTGGCTATCAGGACTCTTTCTCTGGCTGCATTTAAGATTTTCTCTTCCCTTTTACTTTGACGATGATGTACTTAGGGGCAATTTGACCATGATGTACTTAGGGGCAGTTTACCTTTACCTTTGTCCAATTTAGGGCTTATTGATATTTTTTTAAAAATCTGTTTTTAGTGTTTAATTATATTTGAGAGAGAGAGAGAGGGAGAGGGAGAGAGAGAGACAGAGAGGGAGCGCAAGTGGGGGAGGGGCAGAGAGAGAGGGAGACACAGAATATAAAGCAGGCTCCAGAATCTGAGCTGTCACCACAGAGCCCGACACAGGGCTCAAACTCACAAGCCACGAGATCATGACCTGAGCCAAAGTCAGACACTCAACCGACTGGGCCACTCAGGCGCCACAGGGCGTATTGATCTTGAATCTATAAATCTGTGCTTTTTACCAAGTTTAGGGGAATTTCTGCCTTTTCCCACTCTGTATTTTCTTTCTCTCTGTGACTTCAGTTACGACTACATTAGGCTGCTCTATAACACCCCACAGGCCACCGAGGCACTATCTCTTAAAAAATATTCCTCTCTCTCGTTTTTGAAATTTGATCATTTTTTAAAAATCTCTCTCCAAGTTTACTTACGTTTTCTTCAGTCATCTCTAGTCTTTTCTTGGCCCATCTGGTGCATTTTTAATTTTAGATATTTTATACTTTGGTATTAAAATATATATTTGGTTCTTTTTATATTTTCACTTTCTCTGTTGGGACTTCTTCCACCTCTTCACTCATTATGACCAGTTTTTCCATAGTTCCTTGAACAACCGCAGTACTTTGTCTGCTAATTCCAATACTTTGGACAAATCAAGGTACATTTATATTGATTGCCTTTTCTTTTGTCTATGGCTTTCATTTTCTTACTTCTTTATGTATCTAGGAATTTTAATTTAGAGAATATTGCTGATGATACATTTTTCAAACTCTGGGTTCTATTATCTTCCTATGAAAAGTATTAATTTTCATTCTAATAAGCAGTTACCTTACTAGATAATCACCTTGAACTTGTGGAGACTTCATTTAAACACTTTTGGGGTGAACCTATTTTGACTTTTCCTTTAGTTTTAGGGAAAATCTTTAGTCCCAGGATATAATCTTTGCTGTTCCATTGTGATCCTTCCGGAATTTCAATGGAAAACCCAAGGTTTTTACTAACCCCCTGTAACTTCACTTGGTCTTAGCCAAAGGCCAAGAAGCAATAACCCCCTGTAACTTGACAGGAGTTAAGCTCCAAGTTCTGGTTCTTATGGTGGGTGAGCGGCCGTTGAAATCTCCACTCACGTCTACCAGCTGTGACTTCACAGCAAACCCCTAAGCGTATCACCCGGATGGAGGAGGGTGTGTCCACAGACCCAGCCTCTCCCTCTGTGGCTCCCGGTTTTCTCAGATTCCCCTTCTCAATTTCCAAATACCACCTGATAGCATTTGACGCCAAGTAGATGCTGCTTTTGCTTGAGTTCCTTCAGCCTGCACCACCCAGGCTGGAGGGCGCCTTCACACCTTCCGTCTTCTTTGGCTTCGATATTAGGTTGTGCTCCAGAACTTAAAATATAGTGTTTTTGTGTGCATATTTGTTCAAAGTGTAGAGTTGTTTTCTTAAGGAAAATTAGTCCAATGCAAGGTGTTTCACCATCATGAGGCTTCATAATTTTTTAATGTTTATTTTTTTATTTTGAAAGAGAGAGAGGGTGGAAGCATGGGGGGGGGCAGAGAGAGAGAGAGGGACAGAGAGAATCCCAAGCAGGCTCCGTGCTGTCAGCACAGAGCCCAACTTGGGGCTCGATCTCACGAACCGTGAGATCATGACCTGAGCCAAAACCAAGAGTTGGTTGCTTAACCGACCGAGCCGCCCGGTCGCCCCCATAACTTTTTTGTTAAGTATGTCAACTGGGATGTCCTGAGTGCTGACTTATCAGGCAAAAGTCACTTCGTGAGAAACACATTCTTCGAGGCTCCTGGTCTTTCAACTTTCTTACCTCCTTCCATTCCCCCTCGGACTCTCATCCCTTGAGGTCATCCCCTGAGGTCACCTGTGAGCTGAATGTGAGGACGGCTTGGCAGACCTTCACAGGGCACGACACAGGACTCAAACCGCAACCTCTAACTTATGGGGCTGGAACCCCTGAAAGAAATAAGGTCAACCTCGTCCACCATCGAGGTTCTGAGCTGCAGAGATGTTTCTAACGGGCTTGAGGGCTGTATAGGATACAGATCACAGCAGTGGAAGAAGGGGTGGGAGCCAGGGTTAGAAAAGGGAGCTCTGATTCTGGTTGGTGGAGAGGCTGACTGTGACCAGTGAACAGCCATCACCCTCACCCCAGCCCCCGCCTGTGCTCACAAACCCTGAGCAAGACAATAACTCAGGAAAGGGGGCAGAGAACATACGTTCAGAGGCCTAGGTTGCTCCTCTCCCTACTTGCCAAGAGGTGGGCAGGAGAACGGAAAGAGAGCACGGGGCAAAGAACCTTTGGATCGTGGGCATGAAGAGGGAAAGGTCAGAGAGACACATGCAGACGGGACCCACCACTCGAGGAGACAAGACTCCAGCGGCACAGAAAGGCAAGTGGATGGCCACGAGCCTCCTACAGACGCCAGGGCTGGTCAAGGTCCGGAGAGGTAACTTCAAGGACATCACGTTTCAGGAATTAGGAAGGAGTCTCACAGGCATCCAGGCTGCTGGAGAAACCCGGGTGGCTAATGACGGAGGGGGAAGTGCTAACACCACAGTCTGCATTCAGGACCCCAAAACAGCCGTTGGACCAGGCAGCAGCCGGGACTCATAGGAAGTGGGAAGTGCGTGCATGGCCTGTGAGTTCTCCCTTCTGTCAAGCCCATGGTCACGTGCAAGCAACAAAGAGGTATGTTTGTGAGCACCAGGACTCAGGAAGCATCCTGGAAAATATTGCTCAAATAAAAGAGGTCGATAGGAAGTGGGTGAAAATTAAGATCACAGGTCAGAGAAGATACATAACAAGAGGCATGACAGTAGATGTCCATACCAGGAAGTCAGACGTTAATGTTTAGATACTTAGTCTGTGTATAGAATAGGGTACAATGCCAAGGTAGTCATCGCAAAGAATCCACAATGCACGAAATACATTCACGAAACAGAGCTCGAAACCCCCACAACACTCAAGCAAAAGGTGAGGGCTAGAAGCAGGGAAGGAGAAAATGGAGCATGCTAACGTATCTCCCTCTGTAGGGAGTGAAAACAGTTACCGACATATTTACATTGCCTGAGAGATAGTCATAGACGTGTGCATTGATGCCTTAACATAGGCACTGGTCAGATGAAAATGTTCCATTTTCAAATGAAGAGGAAGCGTAAGCAAGAAAATCCTGAGCCAGGTAACCAAAGAAATGTAATAGAAATAAATAGAAATTAAATAATATAATATAATATAATATAATATAATATAATGGAAATGTTTAGCGCCAGGAAGCATAATAAAGGATAAAAAACAAAGCAAACCCTGATTGCAGGAGGAAGAGCGAGGGAGAGGAGAGGGCAACCAACCACCAGACGGGCCCAGAGGCGGAATCCAGGTCCCAACAGTGTGGCCGGTGCACAGGGGAGCCTCGGAGGGGACAGCCACCCCAGCGCCCAGCCAGGCAGAGACACAATAAAGGAAGGACGAACCGTGCGAATTTTGCCACCAGGGAAAAACGTAAGACCGCCTGGAAGTGTGCACAAGCACACGAGAAGCTTCTCTCGTGTGAAAAAGCGAAATTCAGCCAACGACCGGTGCCTGCCGCGAGCCGCCCGAGTCGTGCGCGATCTGCAGTCGGGAGTTCCCGATTTCGTCTTCTGACACCTCTTTCACCAACGTCCTTCTGGTTTGGCCGTGGGGACACTGAGTCTCGGCAGCATCCCCAGCTCTGAGTCTGTGCCCGCCGGCACCCCCGAGTCCCGCATCGTGGAGACGGTGGCAGGAGCAGTGAGGGGGGCTGGGGGGGGCAGTTAACATACCACGAGCCTTGGAGACGTCGAGAGCCTTGGAAAAATGAAGGAAATGTTTTAACCCGATGGTGTGACTAACACGCTTGCCTCTGTGGGGCACGCTGCTCCCCCAAACACATCCCATGCAGTTTTTCAGGCCCCCGTGAATCATTTAGTTATATCTGTCTCGGAGAGCTGGTTGGGGGCATTAAATCAGATCGTGGACCGAAAAGAACATCTTGAAAATCAAATATTTTTAAACGTTTAACGACTTGGGCCAGGTTCCCTGTGCAGTAAAATTAGACATTGGTCACGGAACGGGGAGAACAGAAAAATATCAAGCCATTTGGGAGCCTTCAAAAACTCTGAACTCTGCTGAAAGAAAAAATAAGAAATTGTAACAAAACCGATAAAGTCATGGGAGCCCCAAGACCACACACCAGCACTCGGGAGAGGGTGCTGACGTCATTAGGAGAAAATTCATACCTTTAAATGCTTGAAGCATTAGAAATAGAGAAGCAAAAGTCACTAGGCATTGTGCTTAGGAGAGCAGCTACATAAACAATGAGAAAACAAGAGAATATTTCCAGTAAAGGTAAGAGCAGCGGTTAATAGAAACTGGGTAGGATTGGTGCACAAATTCAAGAGTAGATGCCTTACAAATAAACAGAATAAGAAATTAAAAAAATAAATAAAAGGTGTAAAACCTTGGCGAGGCTGATAAGTACAGAAAAGAACAGAAACCATAAATAAATACTGTTAGGAAAGATAACAGGTTTACCCACAGATTCAGAAGAGATTGTATTTTAACTGTAAGAGAATGCTGTGTACAACTTTGTAGAAAACAATCTTATAATCTCCATACACTAAATACTTTTCTCGGAAAATGTAAATCACCACAGGTAACCCCCGAAGAAGTAAGAGACCTCTGAAGGGGGTAAGAGACCCCCTGAAGAGGTAAGAGTGCCCACAAAGACAGATACTCTTAAAATACTGAGTTATAAACAAACAAACAAACAAACAAACAAAAAAAACTTCCCCCAAAGACTCTTTCCAGTGACAGATAAATCTATGATTTCAAATCAAATGTAGTTGTGATACCAAACTGGGCGGAACACAAAAAATCAAACCAAAGACAAATTTTCCTATGAAGAAATATAAAAATCCTAAATGGAAATTCAGCGGTTTGTTATGATAATTATGCACCCTGAACAAGTCATCATATCCTGGGAGTGTGACATTTCTTGCCATAAACGATCACATGAAGAGGTGAAGGCGGCCCTGTGAATTGGCTGCCCCAAGCCCCGCCCTCATCTCTGACTTTCCAAGCCTCCTTCTAGAAAGGAGCGGCCATTTGACAGCTTCCTACTCATGAGATGTAAGCAGAAACCCCTTTGGATGAGGCTTCCAAGGAAAACTTCTATTTTCCTGATAATAAGAAACAACACACTCCTTTTGTCCTTCACACTTCTTCCTTTTCTCCCTTCCTGGAATTCAGAGGCAATGCCTGGAGGTGCAGCAACCACATTGTAACAATGAGGACAAACGCTACCTGCTAAAGCTAGTGAAGAAATAAGACAGAAAGAACCAGGGTCCTTGATGACACTGTTAAGTCAACCATGGGTCACCTCCTCCATCTTATTTTCTGTCTTACTTGTATATTTATATTGACAATGTATCTAACTTTTATACTGACAATCTCCTATTATGTATCATGCTAGATATTGTGTATTTAATGTATTTATATTTTGTCTTATTTTCATAAGACAAATATATCCTTTTTTCTATAAGTCACTGTGTTTTTGGTTTTATTTTACTTACAATCAAATCCATTCCTAACTATTAATCTTTTATTCAACAAGTATGTGTTGAATATTGAATGTTGCGTGTTTGTGACGAGCATGAGGTTTGCAGCTCTGTGTCTGAAAGGTCTGTCACGGGGTTTAATGAAATCAGTCCTGATATTTAAGTCCTCAGTACCTTGATGGACTCAACCTGATGGACGGGGGGGGGGGGGGGGGGGGGGGGGTGGTAACCCAGAGCCCGCACCGAGTTCAGCGGTGATGCTGTTCAGGAACAGTAGGGACCGAGTTTTAGTTTTGCAAAGTCAGGAATAAAGCAACGTTGGCCTCATCACGACCCCCATTGAAGAAGTGACATAAGACAACCAGACAAAACATGGGGGTCGGGGATCTATCTGAAAGCATCTGCTCAGCCGCTCTGGCCTCTGAGTGGGCCCTGACCCTGGGAGGCTGGCCGTGGTCCTGGCCCACCTGGCCTTGGCCCTGCTCCACACCCCTACCCCCTTCCCATTGGGACGGGGCTGGATGTCACCATGTGCAAAGACAGAAAGGGACCTCAACCCCAGACCGACTCGGAGGAAGCCTGGGGGTGCTTTCCCAGCTCTGACCTCCCGCTGCCCAGGGCGGGGCTGGGGGGGGGGTCGGTTTCTGGTCCCCCGTCCTGGGCATCTCTGACCAGCACCCAGGGCCATCCCGGACCAACCATGAGGATCCCTGCCTCGGGCCCGGGACTGAGGGGCACTGCTGAGTCACCCTTCGGGAGCCGGGTGGAGCTGGCGCTGTGTGGGGCCCGGGCTCCCTGCAGGACAGCGGGTGGTACCATCCAAGGCCCCGCCGATGGCTCAGCGGAGCGACCAGGATGCTGGCAAAGACGAGGATCCGCTGGTGTGGCTCTGGGAAGGGCAGGTGTCCACACGGTCCCCACGGCAGCCCAGAGTAGTGGGCTTCTCTGTGAGCCCCACAGGAGAGCCGGGCCCTGGAACCTGGTGGCCCCGGTGGAGAGGATGTTCTGACTGGGGCCACTTACCCCATCACACCCGGACACGCCCCAGGCCTGCCCCTGGCCACCCGGCCACACCTGGCCATGTCCCCCAGCCATGGACCCCGGTCTTGTCCCATCACGCCCGGACACGCCCCAGGTCTGACCCTGGCCACCCGGCCACACCTGGCCATGTCCCCCAGCCATGGACCCCGGTCTTGTCCCATCACGCCCGGACACGCCCCAGGTCTGACCCTGGCCACCCCGGCCACACCTGGCCATGTCCCCCAGCCATGGACCCCGGTCTTGTCCCATCACGCCCGGACACGCCCCAGGTCTGACCCTGGCCACCCCGGCCACACCTGGCCATGTCCCCCAGCCATGGACCCCGTCTTGTCCCATCATGCCCGGACACACCCCAGTCCTTCCACTGGCCACCCCGGCCACACCTGGCCATGTCCCCCAGCCATGGACCCCAGTCTTGTCCCATCACACCCCGACACGCCCCAGGCCTGACCCTCCTCACCCGGCTAGGCTCACAAGCCCTCTCCTGTGGCTCAAACCAGTTCCATCTCCTAGAGTCTCATATCCCTGACCGGACAGCCACCCTCGGTCCTGCCCCATCCAGTTCTGGAAGTCTGAGCCATAGAATCCGTCATCCAAGTATGGGGGCAGGTGGAACCCAGCCCCGGGACATCACACCCAGTCCAGGCAAGTCTGGCCCAACGGGGGCCCGGCCGTGAGCATTCTCAGCCCGGGAGCCGGGCCGGGGCCCCAGGCCTTCTCCACTCCTCTCCCCGCATTCCCCAAGGCGGACAGGCCCCCTGCCTCCCTCCCCGCCATCCACACACATCCTCTACGTCTTCTGTTTCTTTGTAAAATATTTTGTTAAAGTTACAAATAAATGATTACAAAGCAGCACTGAGTTTGACGGCCTTTCCTGGAAGCCTGGGTTTAGAGTGAGGCTCGTACCCCTGCCACTGAGGCCGTAAGTGCTGGGGCCGAGCTGACCGCCTTCCGTCCGTTAACTTGCTCGTGATGGTGTAACTGTTACCCGCATTTCACAGAGAGGCTGGGGAACCCGCCCCAGGACACAGGGCACGGCGTTGAGAGCTGGACGTCGACCCCAGCAGAGTGGCTCCCCAGCCCTGATGGCACGGCCCCTGGCTGCCAGGATGACACTGGCAGCCCTGGGGTGGACCCTCGTCACCTCCATGCTGCCGCCCAGAACCCCAGAGCAAGGAGAGGTCAGCGGCCGGCACAGCCGGCAGGCAGAGCTGGAGTCAGCCCCACGCAGCCCGGAGCCCCCGAGCTGCCCTGTCCGGGCCCGAGGGACAGCTGAACGAGGAGGGTCGCAGTGTGGGCTGGGGGTCCGGAAGGTGGCTGGCAATCTGCTAGGTCAACCGCTCAGCTGTGAAGGCAGGGACACTGCAGTGCAGAGAGGCGGTCACTTATCCAGGGCATGCCAAGTGCAGGGAGGCCAGCGCTATCGTGGTCTCGTCTCCCCGAGTCCCGCCAGCTTCGTCCCTCTCCGCCGGGCTGCACACACCCCTCCCGCCCCAGAGGACCAGCCCCGGGGGGTGGCTCTGCCTGTCCTGCTGCCACCAGTCCACTCACGGTCAGAAAAACAGGGCACGTGAGTGGAAACCCGGGCACAGGGCCTCAGGATGACCCGAGCACCGGGGGCGTTCAAGGGACTCGCGAGCACGCGAACGGGAGCTCAGCGTCTGCAGACGCCGCGAAGGACGGGTTGGGCGCAAGCACCACAGAAAGGCCGACACGGACACACACCCGCCCGGGGATGTGGAGCCACTGGGATTTCCGCACAGTGTCGACGGGAGCGTGAATCGCCAACCTGCCCTGGAAAGCAGTGTGGCAGCGTCTAGTGAAAGCTGAGCGCGCATCCTGGCTCGGCGGTTGGGTGTTCGCGCATACGTACGTGTTCCCGTACGCGTGTCTTTGCGCGTGCGTGAGGGACGTGTCGATAAGGCGCACGGCAGCACGAATCCTCGCGCCCCGAGGTTAGTGACCCAAATGCCCACGAGTTGCAGATGCCTGAATCCAGCTCCTCCCGCAGAGAAAACCACGACCACCGGCCGTCCCAAGCACGGGTCGCACAAGCTCGTACTGTGATAGAAGCCCCACCCGACCGGTACGCCCCATGTTGCTCCGGTTACAGGAAGTTTTCGAGCGGGCGAGACTCCTGTCTTGGAGCGGGGGTTTCCTTCAGGAGGTGGGAGGGAGCCTTCCGGAACCTTGGGAACGTTCTGTTTCTTGACTCGGGGGCTGGTCACACGGAGGTGTTCACTTTGCTCGCTTTGTGCAGAACGCTCATCGTTGGTGTACTTCTCTGTACGTACGATCTACTTCAGAGAAGCGTAATGAACAGCTCGCCAGCAATTTTACAACAGCTGATTTAGAGTAAAACCAGGGAAAGAGTCTACTGAATTCCCCTTTGAAAAGAGAGTAGGCTAATCCTTTTGAATCTGTAATAGGAGACGCAGAAAACAACATTTGTCTGTGGCCCGAAACAATGCGTGTCCCCAACATTTCACTCGATCGCAGGGCTGAGCGCCACCAGCGGAGGAGGGGGACCCAGCAGCGCTCTGTCCCCAAGCCTCCGGCGGGTCTGGGACAGGGCAGGGAGCTGGTTAGTGGTGCCGGTGATCGTGGGGAGGGAAGGTAGGAAGGGAATAGCCCGAATCGAGCTTCCGAAGCATCTGGCGTGCTCACAAAGTCACCAACGAAGACACGGCTCTTGGCCCGTTTTCCTGACACGAAAAACGTGGCCTCCGGCTGGTAGGTGGGCTCCCGTGTGCCACCGAATGGGAGGGGGCTGGAGCGTTCCCGCCGGCCCTGCGCCCCGCACCAGCTCGTGCCCCAGACCAGGGTGCACGAGCTTCCTCTGCAGGGCTCTGCTGGCCCGTTGATGGGCTGGCTGGCAAGCTGACAGCCTCATGGTTGAAAACTCTGTGAAATAGGATTGGGGCTTGGCTGCAGTACAGGGATGGAAAAGCCTATCTGACGTGTTGGGACAGAAAGAATCTAATCTGAGCAAATGGAATCAGGTTGGCAAGGGGGGGGGGGGGTTCTGGTTGGGTGTCTCCGGGCAGCCCTAGAGGGTCCCTGCCCTTCAGCTTTGGGGGATGCATTTGTGTCAAAAAGAGCCCCCTGCTTGGGTGAACACGAGACCCAGAGACTGACGGACAGGGGGGAGGGGGGAATACTCCCCCCTCCCCTCTCATCTGTTAGAACATTCTAGCACCTCACCCACCACCTTCAGCTCCGGACCCAGGCCGGGCCCAGCCACGGCCTGTCCCTTCTGCCCCCACCCGGCCTGCGTCCCTCTCAGCCAACACTGCCCAGGGCCGAGCCCAGGGCCTGCCCCTGCCAGACTGAGGCTCAACCCGCACCGCGTGCCCTGGGGTCTGGGGGGAGGCAGAACGTCCAAGAAGCCCAAACCAAGATGCAGGAGTAGCAGGAGGCACGGACGGAATCTGGAAGAAGGTCGGAAGTTTGTGAGAAGTGGAGGAAAGAAGTCAAAGCTGACCAGGGACATGGGAGCCGTTCGCACATCTCGGCTCCTGTGAGTGAGGCTGTGGTCAGCGGGGGCGATGGAAGGACGGAGAAGATGGGGTCCATGCGTGCAGGGAATACCATCCAGCCGTGGGAAGAAGGGAATCCTGCCGTGTCCGTAGCAACACGGGTGGACCCGGAGGACGGTCTGCCGAGTGAAACAAGCCAGACACAGAAGGACAAACGCTGCGTGAACTCACCGATGTGTGGAGTTGAAACAGTCAAACTCACAGAAGCAGAGAGGGGCGTGGAGGTCGCCGGCGGCCGGAGGCACACGGGCCTCCCCTAATGCCGCCACGAGCCAGCTGGGCCGGGCCGCGTTCACCTCGAGGACCGCTCGCTCTTGAACCCAAGAACGCCGGGACAGGTTCTAGGTGACCAGATGTTTAGAGCGAACCACAGCTGATTTTTCTTCAAGTCCCTTTCAAAGGCCGGAAACCGAGCGTATCGTCAGCCCTCACCGCTTCGTCAGTATTACTTGGGAGGACAGAAAAGAAAATCACGTGCTGCCATTAATTCCGTGCTCCTGACTGAGCTAACTTCTTTTCCGCCCGCGAACAGCGTTGTCTCAGTTAGGTGACGAATCACCTTGGCTCGGGGCTTCCAGTGGGTTTAACCTTCCGTGAAAGTTCGTTTTAATTCCGTGAGTGGTTTATTGGCAAGCGTCCGACAAGGCAGCCGGGAGACCCACGTTCCAATCCCGACGCAGGCCGGGCTCTGCTGCAACGTTGGGTGGGCTCGCTGGGTGGGCTGGGCTGAGAACTTTCCGTCCTGGGGGTCCCAGAAGGAGCAGACAGGGCAGGGCCCTTGCGGGGGTGGGTCAGGCGTGCGGAACCAAAGGGGAGCCCGGTGGACTTGGGTTCATAAGGACCTTGTCCTCTCCGGGCTGTGGGATGAGTGAGGGGCCGTGTAGAGCAGGGGCCTGGGACCTCGGGTGCAGGGACGTGATGTGGCCCAAGACCCACACCTGCCCTCTGCTCGAGGCCCTCCCTGGGCTTCACGTGCCCTGCCGGCCCTCACGAGCCGGGGGCAGTCAGGCCCTGCCTCGAGAGCACCTCAGTGCAGGTGGGTGTTTCAGGGCGACCCTGCCAACATTCCCGAGCCCCCGTGTCCTGGGTCCAGCAGTCCCTCCGGAATGGCTGCACACAGGAGCTGAGCAAGGCATGACATCCCTCCGGGCAGGCCCGGGGCCGAGGGCCAGTGACCCAACCCAGGCCACCTCCCTCACCATGAATCCAGAAAGGGCCGGGCTCCCAGCCCTGTGCTCCAGGCCGAGCTCTTCTGCCGTCTGGCCCTTTGCATCCTGCAGGCTGCATCCGCGAGCCCCCACCACCCCCTGAGGTGTCCGGGGTCCTTCGCTGGCTCCTCCGAGGCCACACAACAGGCTCCAGGGATTCGGGTTACCATGTCAGCTGCAAACAGAGCGTCAGGCCCGCGGCCAGGACCACAGGAGAGATTACAGCATGGCCACATGGTGTGGCTGGGAGGCAGGTGGTGACCCCACGACGTCAAAGGCAGGAGGAATCAACGAACCACGGCATGGACTGCTCGTGGTCGGCAGGCGTTCCGAGTCAGGGCGCCCGGGCCGTGGCCCAGCAGCAGCTCTCCCGGCCACGACAGGTGAGGACCTGGGCTGACCTGGGGCCAAGCCCTGCCAGGCCCAGAGCCTTCCAGGAGGGCACAGAGGGCAGGCGGCCTCTCGGAACACGCTCTGTGACCTTGGTGGACGTGCCCACCGCCACGAGACTTCTACCCCATGAACACCGGCCACTTCTGGAGGCTGGAAATACCGGCCAGTGAGCATTTCACGTGGCAAGGAAGCCACGCAGCGGGTGGAGAATATTGTGACAGGTCAGACGCGAGGAGGATTTGCGGCCCCGAGGACACAAGCCCCCGAATCCCTGAGAAAAGGACACATTTGCTCAAAAGAAAGAGACAAAGGACATGAGGATACAGCTCACAGGGGAAAAAAGCCCAGAAACATCTGGAAAGATCCGGAACCACATGGGGAGCCAGGATGAGCAACGAAAGCAGCCGGGCCTGGCTGTGGGGCGGGAGGGGGACAGGCGCGGCCCGACAGCCAAGGTCGGGGGGGCAGGTGCGCACGGGTCCCGTCAGCCTTGAAGAGGCGACGGACAGATTCAATCTAAGCTCCTCACGTGCGTGCCTTCCGGGCCGGCGGTTCCGTTCAGGCGTCTGCGGACGCGCTGTCTCAGCACAGCCAGCCGTGTGTGCACAGGAGTCGGGGGACCGGGACGCAGCCAAGAGCACCCAGCGGGGCTGGCCACGGGGCCCAGCTCGCGTCAGAGGCCGCTCCCGGGAGGCGTTAGGAGCAGTGACCGCCAGTGCCTTGCTGGCCACGAAGACACGGGAACGCGTGGACACACGTGGATCCCGCGTGGAGCCAACGTGAACAAGTTGAGTCCCTTCTGACCCAGCAGACCTCTCAGACGTGCTGACGGAAAGGCCGCAGAAGCGTGGAGCTAAGGTGGTATTTCTGTGCATACGTGCTCACACATACGCAGATGCACCGAGGGAAGGGATCCCCCCTCGTGAAGGAGACTCCTCTGGGCGGGAGGGCCTGGGAGGGGGCCAGCGGGGCCCCTGGAGTCTCACCCCACACTCCCGCACCGCTGCCCCCTTAGGCGGGTGGCCCTAAGTGCCCGGGCCCGTCCCACCCCTCGGAGCAGCTTCCAGAACCTTCCATGGCCTCCTGAACTCACACTCTGCGGGGTCTGTGGCTGCCTCCCGTGCTCTGTCTAGCCATTTCACACCCCCCCATGTGTGGGTCCCCCGGTGGCCCCGGGGGGACGAGCAGGTCAGGATCTCCAGGCCCAAGGCTGCGGGTCCGGGGACTTAGGGGCCGACATTCCCTCCAGACTTGCGTCCTTGTCCTACGATTGGAAATTCAGGGAGGGAGACGCGCCCCCTTGAAATCACACAGGCAGCACCCACTTCCCTCTTTTTAAAGCCTCATTTCCGTCGGGTTTTCTCATCCCCACTCGAGCCTTCAGCGTGGCCGGGAAAGCATCTCACAGGCCGAGTCACGGGTGGCCTGGAGCTGTGGGGCCGTGTCTAGGGAGGCCCCGGTCAGCTCGGTCCTCCCTCGGCCCGAGCTTTGGACCTGGAGCTAAGCTGTCCTCAGCAGGTCTGGCTGGTGTGTCCGGTGAAGGGTGCGGGGACCCAGGCACCGAGGCCAGTCCCGGGGAAACGGCTGCCATCCCCTCGGGGAGGGCCCTGTGTCCACTGGCTGGGTCTTGGCCAGGGAAGCGCCTCTCACACGGGGCCAGGTCCGCAGGGCAGGGACTTTGGGAAATGAGATCAATTTTTCTGCGTCCCTCCACGTTGGCTGCCGGGGTGCCGGCTGTGACTTTTGTCCAGAGCTCGGGTCTGTGAGTTTGGGTGACAGCGAGACCTGCTGCTTGGGAGCACAGTCTCCAAGGCCTCTGGCTGGAAAGCCGAGACCGCAGCAGGTGCAGCGTGCCCCGGGCGAGGCAGCATCTCCGAGTACCCTGCCCAAATCCCCCGGGCCCCACCACCGTCCCCAGGGGCTTCGGGAAGCTTTCTGAAAAGATCCAGGGAGCCACGCTGCCCGTCAGGCTTTGTGGGGCGGGGGGGCGGGGTCGTGTTGTTCTCCCCGTTCTTGTTTTCAAAGCCGGGGAGACTCGGGAGGGCGACAGCCGAGGGTAGGTCGGGTTTCCTCCTAAGTGGAGCTAGCCGGGCCGCCAGTCCCAGTAAGGACGCGGCGCTGCTGGATGGGGAGCCTCAGGTCGGGTTTCTCCCCGGAGATAGAAGCCCATTGTTGGCGGCTCTCCCACGGCGTTTCCCAGGGAGAGCAGAGGCCTCCGGGGGCCCCAGTTCCCCCCAGCCGTTCTGGGGCACCCGCGGGGGCTTCAGAAAGACGAGCCGGGTGGGGCAGATCAGGTTTGATTCGGGCCTGGGAATGCGGTGAAGTGACCCTTGGTGGCTTCTGGAAGCAGCCCCGGGAGGAAGGGCCGAGACCGAGGGCGCCCTCGGCCGCTGCTGCCCTGGCCGCTCCCGCCGAGCCCCGCTGCCCTGGCAGGAGGCCCCGGGAGGGCCCAGAAGCCGTCCCCGAGAGATCCGGCAAGAAGTCCGCGTCTCACCCGCCCAGATGGGCACAGGCCCGGACGAGGGCACCAGCAAGTGCTGGCTGAGAGGCAGACACTTTTAAAGATTGTTACCGCGTTCGTAAGTGTCCAGCCCGGCGGCGTGAAGCCCTTTGCGGTGCTGCTCCCGCGTCACCACCGTCTACAGCTCGAGCTTTTCCCTGTTCCCCAGCGGAACCTGTACCCGTCCAACTCTAGCCCCCCCCACTTCCAGTCCCCGGGAACTTCTAATCTTCCTCTGCCTCTGTGAATTCCGCTCCTCTAGGGACCGCATACGAGTGGCATCGTGTGATATCTGTCCTTCTGTGTCCGACTCATTTCACTGAGCACGATGTCCCCGAGGTCTGGCCACGCGGTAGCAGGCGTCAGAGCGTCCTGGGCTGTTCGGGCGGGATCACCTTCCCCCGTGTGGATGGACCACATCTTCCTTCTCCGTCCCTCTGTCGTGGACCCTGGGCTGCTCCCACCTGTTGGCTCTTGTCAGGAACGCTGCTGGGCCCACGGCGCACAAACACCTCCTCGAGACCCTGCCTTCAAGTCTTTGGGCAGGCGGCCCCAGGGGGGCTTGCTAGGTCCCGTGGCAACGCCGTGCCCTACCTTTCGAGAAACTGCCGAACCGTTCTGTACGGCGGCTGGGCCACGTTGCCCTCCAGCCAGCGACACAGACGGCTCCCGGGTCTGCACGGCCTCGCCCTGCTGAGCGGCCACGTTGAACGTCTCTTCGCGGGCCTTTCGCGTGCTGTCGGCCCCTGGGACACTTCTTTGGAGAAACGTCCACTCCAGCCCTCTGAAGGGGCGGATTTATTTGACTCAAAACGTCCTGACTGGCCTGGACCCGGTGTGGACACTGTCCTCGTCCCCACAGGGGCGAGACCGTCACCAACCCTTAGGGCCGCTTTCCAGAACTTGGCTAAGGACCAGCGGGGTGAGGGAGGAGGCGATCGCCCCCGGGGCCCCGGGGACCCCCCAAGCCACTTTCCCTGCGGCCCCGAGGTTCCCTGGCTTCTCAGTGACGGGGGCAGCGGCGAGAACTCGCGGGCAGCGCTTTCTCACGGTTTGGGTTACAGCCCGCGGCCCGGGGTGGGATTAATTGGATGGGTCACAATTGCCCTTCTCTGTTTCTCCTCTTTACCTGGCTGTCTGACAAGCACCTACTTCAGAATCATCAAGGACCCCCGCTCCGCCCCTCCGGGGACCAGGCCCTTCTCACCACTACCCAGGCCAATTAATATGTCTCATTTACATGAAAATGTGCAGAAGATGTCTTTTTACATAATTAACTATATTTTGCAAGTCATTAAAATTCTGCGGCCCTGCCCACAACGGCAACCTATTCACCAGCAGAGATAAGTGCCTTCTCTGGGGAGGGGTGGCTGCAAGGGGAGGGCTGGGGGGGGTGGGGAGCAGGCTACTGATGCATATTCATGAGAGGGGCGGCTGGGCTGCTGCTGGGGGCAGGGGCGGCTCCGGCTGGAGGGGTTTGTGACCAGGGCAGGGAGGGGGTGGGTGGGTTGCTACGGGTACCACGTCCCCCCCCCCCAGAGGGGTCTGGGCACGGTCCCAGAGTGCTAGGGCACCCACTCCCTCCCCAGTAATTCCTGGCCTTCTAGAACCCCCTCTGGCCCCCAGTGCAGAGGACAGAGCCCAGGGGCTCGACACTGAGTAGGGGGCCCCCTGCATCTCTCCCGCGCCCCAGCGCCACCCCTCCCCTCTGTCGGAAGGCCAGCCTGGAAGAGCGGCCGCAATGATTCTGAAGACAGGGGGCCTTGGCCCACAAGGAAAGTTTCTCAACTCTGCTGAAACCCAGCCCGTGGGCCCTGGGGACACCCTGGGGGCTGGAGATGGGGGGTCACCCGTTGCTTCATTTCTCCTGGCCCCTATTTCTCTGTAAACCAGGCTGACATTTCCTTCGTCCTGGCGCTTCGCCGTCTTTAAACGAGGTGACACACGTCAGTCGTAGGCCCACGCCTCGCGGTGTGTCCAGTGCACGTGAGCTCCCGTGACAACAGCCTTCACGTCCGGCTGTGAGCCCCGCAGCCTTGATCCATGAGGTGAACGCCTCTGTTCCTTCTGCTGCAGTTTTGGCCTCAGCTGTTCGATAACACCCTGGAGCCAGCCCTCCTGTGCCCTCTCTGTGCTCCGGGACGCTGTGGAGCACAGGACACAGCCAGGCCTCCCGGCACAGCCTAGTCCCAGTGGGGAGACCATGGGTGAAGCCAAGGGTCACTCAGAGCCGTCGGGGTTGAGGGGGGGGGCCTGAAAGGACAGGCAGGCAGAGGCCAGGAGAGGGAAGGCACACGTGGTCTGGGTCTGCACAGAGGGATGAGACTGTCCCCGGGACAGAGGTGGGGGCCACCCACCGAGGAGGAGGGACCCTAAGCAGGCAGGGGTGTCGGTGTGGGGGCGGGAGGGGGGTCCGGCACCACCATCCAGGTGGGTGGGGCCTGGGAAGGGGGAGTGGCCAAGAAAGCCCGAGGGCCCATCCCTCTCCTCTCCTTCCTGGAGCTGAACTGCTGTGGGGCAGCGATGTGTGCTCCTGGGGGTCTGAGAGACCCCAGCCTCGGGGACCAGGCCCTTACTCACGGCACCCTGTAGGATGGGGTGCTGGTGTCGTGGATAATGGAAGAGGGTCCCCTGCTCACCACTGGGGTGAGGCTGAGGCTGGGGGGCAAGGCCCATGGGGACCAAGGAGGGACTCTCTTCCCCAGAGAAGGGGACAGGCCCACTGCCTCCTTCCCCGCCACCCAGAGAAGGGGACGGGCCATGGGATCAGAGCATAAGGCCCAGGCACTGGCCCTTGACTCCAAGGACCTTCATTTCAGATCAGCTGCTGAGGCCTCGCCCAGGAAACCATGTGGGCACCGGGATCCAGCCACAGACAGGACCCTCTTGCTCCCAGAAAGCTGTGTCTTCCGGCCTGCAATCAACCTGATTAGATCGTCCTGTCCCCGAGGGAGGCTGTCTCAGTCCAGAAAATACTGAGAACTGAAACCCAGCCCAGAGACAGTAACTATGAAAAACACACTCAGCTTCACACAGAATTAAAGGGACACGAGTCAGGGAGACGATGCACCCATCGGTGCTCCCGGCAAAGAAGAGGGGGGCTGACGCCAGCCCGAGGCCCTGAGAACGGCCTCTCCCTCCCTCGTGGCAGGCGCGGGTCCGTGGGCGCGGGAGAGCCACCCTGACAAGCCGGCCACCACCCAGGTCACCAGCACCCACGTCCTTCGCCCCAGCAATGCGGCCAGCAAAGCCTCGCGGGAGGAAGGTGGCAGAGGTGGTCGACACCTGCCATGATCGCCGTGTTTTTGCGGTGCGAGTATTGTCCTGGAAATGTTCTCCGAGGGTCTGGTTTACAAACGCTGACGCATCGCGAGCAGATCTTTAGACCAGCGCGTGTCAACGTGGGAGACCCAGCCTGTGCACAACACGCGTGAGAGACCGCGTACCAAAGCCTTCGTGAAGCCCCAGGCGCTTACACCGTCAGACAGCACAGCGGCGTGCGGCTGGACACGTGTCTGTCCCAGAGACACACCGAGCGGGTGGCAGTGACAGGCTCCGCGGGTCCGCTCGCCCGCCTCCTGGACTCAGTGCCTTCCCTGCCGCCCCCTTTTCTTCCCTGTACACGCACTACCGTTATTGGGTAAGAACCCAAGCTGAGCCAGCAAGGGGACAGCGTGGCTCCAGGAGACGTGGCCCTTGGGTGGGGTCAATGAGGCCCCTGCCCCCACAGCCACAGCCCCGGCCTGGCCGTCGCCCAACCCTCCCAGAACCCTCGCTCCTAATATGGTCAGGAGTCACTTGAGTGTTGATTTATCTTTTCAAGGGACTCTGGTGTGGCCCCTGGACTGGGCTGTGGGGGGGATCCCAGGGTTGTCTGCCCTCGGGTGACCAGGAGCGCAACCAGGAAAGGAAAGGGACCCGGGGCAAAGTCCGCCTGCGGCTCCAGCCCCTCCTCACTCCCCCTTCCCTGGGGAGGAGCGGTCCCCACGCGCTTTGGCACAAACAACGTCCGGCCTGGGCACCCGTCCCTCACCTGCTCCCACCACTGCTCCTCCGGGAATGCTCTGGCTCCCGGCCACCAGAGAGTGCCCCTGGGTCCCGGTCCTGCTGACCATCATGGTTCTCTCCAAGCGTTGTCTCCAAGAAGGGAGAAGAATTTCACATGTGCCATGGCCATCTCACACTTTCCGTCTATAGCTGAGAACATTCAGCCCCTCGTCCATCGTGCACTTTCTTCCCCAGGCCATCCTGCTAACCCGTTAGGGGTTCAAGTCAATAGCCTGAGGCACTTGGAAATAAGCAGTAATTTACATTGTCCTCGCTCCTTGAGAGCCCAGTGTCCCATGGACCGGCTCCAGCGCCCTTGTTCCATCAGAGTGAAGAGTCTCGTGGACCGGTTCCAGCGCCCTTGTTCCATCAGAGTGAAGAGTCTCGTGGACCGGCTCCAGCGCCCTTGTTCCATCAGAGTGAAGAGTCTCGTGGACCGGTTCCAGCGCCCTTGTTCCATCACGGTGCAGCATCTCACGGACCAGCTCCGGGCAAGGCCAGTCTTTGTCCTCCCAGAGGAGACAACGGCCTGCTTGCCTGAGACTTCGTTCATATCTCCTCACCACCTGTGCTGGTCCAGTTGTAACTCTAGGAACTTCCATTCAACCACTGTGACCCGGGGCAATAAGGGTAAGCCTCACACCGGCTGAACACAGGCGCCCATTCAGGAGTCACCCTAGAATCGGGCTTTTCATCCTGCCCCTCTTCAAAGGCGGCAGAGGAAGCCTGGGTAGACAAATGTGGATTATGATTCAGAAGCATTTACTGCTTCTGTCTGCCAGATCGGTGTGGAATACTTGCCCGTCTCAGACTTGAAGCTCGGCCCGGTGACTTGTCTTGGCCGACGAAATATTAGTAGACTACGACGAGCCACAAGCTAGCTTAGCAGAGCTCTTGTTCATCTGTGACGCTCTTTGAGACAAATGTCCTCAAGTAGTTGCTGTTTCTGCAGCCCCGAAATGACGCACACGGACCAGACAGATCCCGATCCTCAATGGAAGCCACATCCGGTCTACGCGGGGAAGCAGAGCCACCAGCCGAGCCCAGCCTGGACGAGCCAGACATCGGCTGACCTGCAGACCCATGAATTTTAGAACAAATGTTTGTTGCAACAGCCCCGGAGTCGGGGGCGGGGGGGGGGGGAGCAGGTTGTTACGCAGCATTACCATTCGGTGGCTGATGAATGCATGAGATCAGAGAGAAAGGGTTTCAGGTTCCTCATCCCCGAGAACACAGGCACTAAAGTTAGTGCTGCCCAACGGTTAAACTCCATGAGAAGATTGTGCACAGTTGACCAATCAGCACTGAATTCAGGAGGAGCCCACCTGTGGAAACAGTGCTGGGATTTTCTCGGAGATGTTCCGGCCTCGTCCCATCTCTTCCTGTGGATTTCTCGCTAGACAGCTGGGAAATGTGACTCGGTGCATGTGCCTCCTAGAGCCTGGCCCAGACCTGCCACAGGTCCCTACCCCACCCCATCTTTTCTCTCTGGGGCCAGCTCTCACCCGGTGTCCCACTGTGAAGGGATTTTCAGACAATGGACTCGTGGTTCCCTGCTCGTCATTAACACCCGATAAAGGCCACGAGGCTGCTTGGTCCCAGAAAGGGATGGCATGTGGACAGAGAGCGGCCACACAAGTAGCTTCAGGGCAGGGCTGGTGTTGATGTCCTTCCTGGACAACCCCTCCCCCCCTCCCCCCCTCCCCCCCTCCCCCCCCGCATATTAGGCACTGATTCGTATGGAGAGAATGATTCGTACGGAGAGAACGTTTGACCAGGTTCTGTCCAGCCATGGAGGACTTTCTGGAGTCACGTCTTGCTCTCCCGGTATCTGCCACAAAACATTTGTCACGGAAGGACACCAGGGTGACAGAATGTGAACTGGCCCTTTCCCACCACCGAGGACCCGGGGTTGGGGGGTGTGGGCCTGGCTCCCCGGCTCGCCCGCAGGCCCTCCTGCCGTTCGGAGGCAGCCAAGTGCCCACCGTGAGTTGGCGGGGGGCCAGCGTGCTCGCTCTCACCTGCCTCAAAGACACTGGGGGACAGGGGCGCCCCGTAATTGTGGGCCAAGTGAGGGGACCTCACAGAAACCTCAGCTGCAGGGATGGCTTAAACCACCTGCTCTGGTCAAGGGTGGGGTCAGATGTGGACCCCACACAGGTGAGGGAGAGCATCTGGGCCGGCCGAGCGGCCCTGTGGGGGAGGGGCCGGATCCCCAGGAAGCCAGGGGCACAGGGAGAGGTTGGCCCAGCCAACTGGGGGAGATACAATTCGGTGGGACCAGAACTCAGGGACCCACACGGACGGGGTGTGGCTCCCCGAGAACTCTCGGCCCCACCCCAGAGCACCTCCCGCCACCCTCGCGTGGTGCGGCCCCCCACTCCCCGCCTGGGACAGTCCCTGGCCGGGAGAGAAGAGAACTCTGGAATTGGAAATGTCTCGGGGTTTAGTAGCCCCACGGGGCTGCTGTGAAACAGCTCAAGAAACCGTCGCTGTGCCCGGTAGGACCTGCAGAGACACGGGCGTGGCCGAGGCGGCACGGGGAGCTGGAGAGAGGGGGTCCGGGCCGCAGGCAGCGAGAGGCAGCCACAGAGAGCAGGGCTGTTCCTGCTTCGTGCGGTCCGGGCTCGGGGCGGCCCCAGCCCTCGACGGCCTGACTTCCGTCAGGGAACTTCCATTGTCCAGTTAGAGTGGCATCTAAGAGCCATCCCCATAATTACCCGAAACACTATTGAAACATTCTGCTGTTTGCTAACCACGCGCCCGTGCGAGGCCAGATTTCCTTCGTATGCTTCAACCCCGACACCAGGCAGCAACAACCAGATGCGGAAGCAGACGCAGGAAGGCTTCTGGTAAAGCCCGACAGTAAGGAGACCCGCAAAACAGAAACATTCGAAAGCCACTTTGCTCCTTTGTGTCTTGAAACACATAATTATTTCTCATCAAAAGTATGCTATCTGAGGGGCGCCTGGGTGGCTCAGTTGTTGAGTGTCCGACTTCGGCTCAGGTCACGATCTCGCGGTCCGTGAGTTCGAGCCCCGCGTCGGGCTCCGTGCTGACAGCTCGGAGCCTGGAGCTGCTTCGGATTCTGTGTCTCCCTCTCTCTCTCTGCCCCTCCCCCACTCATGCTCTGTCTCTCTCTATCTCTCAAAAACAAAGATTTTTTTGTAAAAAGTATGTTATCTGTGCTGACATGTGATGGGTTGGTATGGTTAATTTTTAATAAATTAACAAATAAACATCTACATGGTTTCTCAACTATACTTTCTAACATTACACACGTAACTCACAAAGCCTGTATGCTTGCAAGGCGCTGACGTGGTCCAAGGTCAGCTGAGAACTGTCCGGGGAGCTGCTGACCCAGAACCATGAACCACCGGCCTGCGAGCCAGCCGAGAATTGCATCTTGTCCATGGGCTTCTCCGCCACGTCTGGCCACAGGCAGGAAGCCGTCCCCGACCCCGGAGGGCTGCCGGGTCACAGCCTTACCCTTGTCACTGGGGGTACTTGTGACCTGCGGGCTTCGGTGCCCATCCCCTCTAGTCAAGACCCTTTCAAAAAGAAAATATATTTTCCGTTTTCAAGAGACACATAATAGAAGGTACACGAAAGTCAAGGAATAATCAGACCCTGCTACCCTGAGGTACTACGACCATTCTGATGGTTCCTTCAACCTTATACTCAGGTACTTTTAGTTTGATTTAGGGAGGTTGCTACTGAATACAACAGACCCCTCAGTCAACGTCAGGTGCGATGATCTCAGAACGGCCCTTGGGTCACCTGACACCACGGACAAGGCCACACACCCATCGTCTCCCTCCTTTCTCTGCTCAAGGGCCCGAGGACCCCAGCATTGCAAAGCAATTTTTACCCTTCTTTCTGGAGGTTTCTGAAGATGATCTCATTTCCAGGACTCCTCTGGAGAGTACGGGCCAGTGTTCTTGCTGAGAAGGTGGCAAATCCAGCACGTGTCAGCCCCGTCTGGCCCTTGCGGACCTGGCCCTCTGTAACTTAACCTTCCCTGACCTGGCCCTCCCTGACCTGACCCTCACTTGCCTGGCCCTCCCTGACCTGACCCTCCCTGACCTGACACTCGCTGACCTGGCCCTCACTTGCCTGACCCTCCCTGACCTGACACTCGCTGACCTGGCCCTCACTTGCCTGACCCTCCCTGACCTGACCCTCCCTGACCTGACACTCGCTGACCTGGCCCTCACTTGCCTGACCTTCCCTGACCTGACCCTCTCTGACCTGACCCTCACTTGCCTGGCCCTCCCTGACCTGACCCTCCCTGACCTGACACTCGCTGACCTGGCCCTCACTTGCCTGACCCTCCCTGACCTGGCCCTCCCTGACCTGACCCTCACTTGCCTGGCCCTCGCTGACCTGACTGTCGCTGACCTGATCCCTGCTGACCCACAGAGGCCGAGCGCATCAGGTCTCAGGCTGTCACCTTTGTCAAGGCATCCCATCCTCACTGACCCTTAAGAAGCCCAGGGCCACTTGCCCCCAGGCCACCTGGGGAACTCTGGGTGACCTGCAGACGGCCCTGACTCTTTGGGGGGCACCCTGGGGTAGGTGAGGGTCAGCGTAGGTCTGTGATTCTTTTCTTGGGGTGTTGCAACAAAGTACCACACACTGGGGGGCTTAGAACCGCAGAACTTAGCTCTCCCGTAGCTCAGAGGTGAAGTCTGAGGTCGGGTGTGGCCAGGCTGCCCTGAGGGACAACCCGCCCCAGGACCCCCAGCTTCCGGAGGCCGCTGACAACCCTCGGCGCTCCTTGGCCTGTGGCTGCAAAGCCCGATCTCCACTTTCCCTGTCGTGTCTGCCTCCGTCTCCTCTTGTGGTAAAGACACCAGTGGCCGGGTTAGTGGCCCCCCTCTGTGACCTCACCCTAGCGCAACCGATTACGTCTGCCAAGACCTTATTTCCACATAAGGTCGCATTCTGAGGTTTGTGGGTGGACACGACTTTGGGGGGACACTGTTCAACCGCTGTAATAAGAAGGGATTGTCCTCTCCTCTCCTGAGCTGCCTCCTTTGTTACAAGCCTTAGACCTGCTGGTGACATCAGGAAGTGACGCCTGCCCTCCCTGCCCCGCCCCTGCCCTGCACGTCCCCACCCCACACGCCCCTGGCCCACTCCCCGAGAGCAGAGCAGGGACTTCCTGGCTGGATGGTGCCGGGCGCAGGCTTCAGGAAGGAGGTGTCTTTCTCACGACCTGGGCTCCAGGCCTTCGGGAAAGGGTCTGGGAGCCATGGCTCTGATGTGGGGTGGCTTTGTGAGGCCGGCTTGGGCCCTCTGCTCCCCAAGATCCCAGTCTGCCCACAGCGGGGCTCCCACTTTGGCCACTGGGGGTAGGGGTAGGGGGAAGAAAGAATCAGAAGCCTGATCCTGGCTACAGGCCGAGGCCACGGCCGTAGTTGAGCGTCGGCATCGTGGCAGCCGTGACCCCAGCTGCCCTGTGGGCCCATCTCCCGCGGGGCTCACAGCCCGTGCTGC
Organism: Panthera onca; assembly: GCF_046562875.1. Lineage (NCBI taxonomy): Eukaryota > Metazoa > Chordata > Mammalia > Carnivora > Felidae > Panthera > Panthera onca. Next base: position 1,569,226 of record NC_138346.1, on the reverse strand, counting down.
CGGAAGTCCGGTCACCAGGATTACAACAGCCCTCACACAGGGGTTGGGAAAGTTCTGGACTAGTTGTTGGTGCTCTCTGCCCCAAGGTGGGGGCCTCAGCATTGCAGGACAACCTGGAGAAGGGGGCCCCGAATATGCCCGGAGGACCTGGAACCACTCGGTCTGCTGCCCCTCCCTGCACCAAAGCCACTCTGCTCAGCCCCCACCTGGCTGGGCCTGGGACTGTGCGGTCACACCAGCGGGGCGCAAGGAGGGCCCTTCCCAAGCCCCCGCCTTGCTGTCAGGATGGGGAAAACGCTTGACCTTCTGGATGTCACTCCCGTGCACCCAGACCGCAGGCCCCCCCCCCCCCCCCGTTTTCCCTGGGCCTGGGTACAGTCCCCGCAGCCTCAGGGTTGGGTTAAGGTGCCGTTCTCTCTGCACCTTGCATACCTGCCCCCGCTCTGCCCAGGCCCGTCCTCCGGAGGCCCCATTTCAGGCCCAAGCTCCCAGCGCTGTGCACCCTCCCCTGCGGCAGCCACAGGAGGACACGCTCCGCTCCCTGAGGTTTGACCAACCAGGGGCCGAAAGACAGGTCTCAGCAGGAGTGACGCGGGCTCTGCAGATTGTCTTGTCACACAAACCAGGAAGAAAACACCCACTTTAATCCAGAGAGGAATACGTAAGTTAGCTTTTTTTTTTTAATCTGAAAGCAACTTCATCAAAAGTCATCATTTTTTAGATTTTTCATTTATAGAAACTCCACCCAGCCTCCTGGAAGCTAGGGACATTCACCCGATGTGCCATGGGGAAGTGGCCTGAGTCTAAAGCAAGAATACCACTTCCAAAGTAAATGTCTACAGAATTAACAAGGGTACGTACTCCATGGGGCCATTTGGCTAAAGTATTGGGACTAGTACTTGGCAAAATGCCTAAGGTGTATCATGACATTTTAGGAAAGTGCTTGGTCATCATTGTGATTTTTAGAAATTTTAATTCCAGTATAATTGACATACAGTGTTATACTAGCTTCAAGAGTACAGAATTGTGATTCAACATTTCTACACATTACTCAGTGCTCATCAAGATAAATGTACTCCAGGGGCGCCTGGGGGGCTCGGTGGGTTAAACGTCCAATTCTTGATCTCCTCTCAGGTCATGACCTCATGATTCCTGATATGGAGCCCCGATCGGGCTCTTCACCGAGCACTGAGCCCGCCTGGGATTCTCTCTCTCTCCCTCTCCCTCTCTCAAAATAACTGAATAAGCTTAAAAAAAAAAAAAAAGATAAGTGTACTCTATTGAGTTCGTGGCTTTTTTTGTTTAATGTTCATTTATTTTTGACAGAGAGAGAGAGAGAGAGAGAGACAGAATGCGAGCAGAGAAGGAGCAGAGAGAGATGAGGAGACACAGAATCCAAAGCAGGCTCCAGGCTCTGAGCTGTCAGCACAGAGCCCGATGCGGAGCTCGAACCCACAGACTGTGAGATCATGACCTGAGCCAAAGTTGGACACGTAACCGACAGAGCCACCCAGGTGCCCCGAGTTGGTGGCTTTAAAACAAAATAATTGGGGCGCCTGGGTGGCTCGGGTCATGATCTTCAGTTCGTGAGTTCAACCCCCGCGTTGGGCTCTGTGCGGACAGCATGGATGGAGCCTGCTTCAGATTCTGTGTCTCCCTCCCTCCCTGCTCCTCCCCTGCTCATGCTCTCTCTCTCTGTCTCTCAAAGATAAATAAAAATAATGTGAAAACAAAATAATTACCAAAAAGTGGGAGCCTAACAGCCCCTAACGGGAAGGAACATCATGGAAAGTATAAGACGCCGCTCTGTCTCGTTCTAAATATTTACACTTTTGAGTCACTGCAACACCTCCCAACACCGCAAATAATTAATTTTAGATGAGCTAAAGACACATATGAAAGGAAAAGCCATAAATATTTTTGAAAACAACTTTTTAGAAAAACAAATTGGAGAATATTTTTATGATTGAGGGACAGCAAAGATTCTCCTGATAAAACTGAACAACCGAAAAGCACAAACCACAAAGGGAATGATTACTATATTCGACTGTGTTCGAGTAAGAACTGATTTTCCACTTCTAGCAAGGGAAGGCTGTTTTTCTTACATGAACGTTCTGCTGAAAACAACTAGAAAATCTGGACAATATGCAAGAAATCACTTGGGTGAAGGTGTTGGAGAGAATTGCCAGGTCAGTGAGGAGCTAGGGATCGAGATTCCAGAGGAAACGGACATTCACTAAGGTGTCCCAATTCAGTGCCCCTGGCCCTCAGGACACCCAAACAGAGCCTGAGAATCTAAGCAGAGCTTCCATAATTGGACAGGACCAGAGGGACCCCTCCATTCCCCTGAAGAGGACAGCGGGGCAGACAGACGTAAGCAACTCAGGGCACCAGTGGGGACCCTTCAGAAGTATGAGGGCGCCAGAAAAAACTAGATCAACCCTTTCAAAGACAAAAGCCCACCTTAATCAACAATCCAGACTGGATTGGGATAACCTACCAGAAGTACACTCAAATGCTTGCCTCCGTGAAAGCAATCCTGTCTGTAAAAAGTTAAAACTATCCAGAACTTCAATTAAACATACCCATTTTAAAAACATGGTGTCCGGAATTTAATTTGAAATCACCAGGCGTATCAGAAGACAAGATCATTTCACAGCAAACTGACTGACAGATACAGAGTATAAAAAGAACAAGAGTCTAGATATTGGATTTGACAAAATTTAAAATAGCTGTCATTAACATATTCGAGAAAATAGATGACAAGATGGGCACTTTCACCAAAGAACGGAGATGTATCTAAAAAGAATCAGATGAAAGTTCTAGAACTGAATTATTCAGCGAATGAAAAGGAATAAGTAGATGGGTTTAAGAACCAATGAGACACGTAGAGGATTAGTGACCTGGAAGGGGAAGGAGTGGTGAAAGAAAATACCTGGATTGAGGAGGGGACATTTTTTTAAAAGTATAGAAGAAATGGAGACATGGAGAAGGGTCTAGTATGCATGAATTTAGACCCCCTGAAAGACAGCAGGGGGAGAATGTGCCAAAGCAATGTTTGAGGAGAAAGGCCAAGAATTTTTCAAATGGATGAAAGAATTTAAATGACAGAAGCATGAAATACTACAAAGCACGATAAATACAGAGGAAAACATATCTAGGCACACATCACACCAAAGCCACTGTTAGGAAAAAACTCGGCCAGAGAATAGAAATTACCTCCACAGCACCAATGGGACTGACGGATGGTTCCCAGCAGAGCCAGCAGGAGCCAGAAGATAATGCTGTGACTTCCTCAGTGCACTCGGGAGAAAACCAAAAACAGCACTCCAAATCTGCAAACCTATAATTCTGCAGAGCAAAACACATCCTCGGAAAGTGAAAATGAGAAAAGACACTTTAGAAAACTACTGATAGATTTCAGGACTCTGGTCATAAACGGGGGGAAATTCTAAAGGACATTAAAGCTAAGAAATGTGGAAAGAAAGAAATCGCAATGAAAAATAAAATATGCAAATAAATAAAAATTAAAGTCACCAGCATGAAACAAAGTAGTAATGTCATGTGAAGTATAAAAAGACACATAGAGGTAAACATGTCAAAACAATAGCAAACAAGTTGATATGCGAACAAGTTGAATTAAACTTTGAAGGACCTTACACTGACTAGGAAGAAAAAGCACTGATTTATATTAAGTTTTAATATCAATTTTAGGATAATCATTGGTAAAAAATTGTTTCAAAAAAGCAAAATTAGTTAAAAGAGGGGAAAAATGGGGGAAAAAATTGACCCTAGAGAGTAAGAAAGGAGAAAAAAGAAATTCAAATTTGTATACATGTAATAAAATTGCCTAAAAAGATGTAGAAAATATATATGAATATATATGCATGTGTGTATCTTTTAGATACATATTTTGTGTTGTATATAGATATTGCATAGACATTCATGTGTTTGTATACAAATTAACAGACAAAAGAGGAAAATGAAGATCATCTCAATAAACACAGAAAAGTATATGTCAGAATTCATCGTCCATTCACTTCAGCATTCCCCAGGTGGTTTAAACAAGTTCAACAGGTTGCAGGATACAAAGTCAACATTAAAAAATCAGTTATATTTCTATATACTACCAATGACCAGTCCAAAATTCCACTTGTAATAGCATCAAAAATAATTAAATCCTTAGAAATATATTTTAACAAAAGAAGTGAAAGACTTGTACTCTCAAAACCACATCAGTGTAAAAAATTAAAGAAGACCTAAATAATGGAAAGACATCCTATGTTCATGGATTGGAACACTTATGGTTATAAATGGTGGTATTCCCGGATGTGATGGCAATCTGGTTGTGACATCTGTCACCCCACTGATCGCCAGGGTCGATTTGGTTGATCTGGATGGCTAGGCAGATGTCCCCGTCCTCCCTCACCACTCCACGTGCAGCCTCCTGAAGCTGTGCACCGGGTCAAAGAGGATGACCTTCCCCAATAGAGGAGGACTGCTCCTCCGTCGAGGGTATGTGAGTAGCTGCGCTCCCCTGCTTAAAGCTCCAACCAAGCTCTAAAGGTCCGTAAAATGGTGGGACTCCTCAAAATGATATACAGATTCAACTTGACCCCTACCAAGATCCCAACTAGATTTTTTTAAATTCACAAGCCGATCCTGAAAATCATACAGAAATGCAAGGGATCAGTAATAGCCAAAATAATTTTGAAAAAGAAGAACAAAGAGAACTCACACTTCCCAATTTCAAAACTTACAAAGCTACAATACTACGAGCTACAATAATCAAGGCACTGGGATACCGGGGGAAGGATGGACATAAATAACTGGAATATAATTAAAAATCTGGAACCAAATCCTTAAGTTTGTGGTCGATCGCTTTTAATAAATCAATGTTGGGACGGCTGGATATTCACATGCCAAAGAACCAAGTGGGACCGTTAATATCGTACACAAAAATGAACTCAAAATAGGTCATGGACCTAAATGCATGAGCTGAAAGCCATGAAACATTAAAACACTGGGGTAAATGTTCATGATTTTAGGTTAGGAAATATGCCCCTAACTACGTCGTCAAAACTGAAAGCTTTCGTGTGGCACTTGATACAGTCAAGAAACTGGAGACTCCCAAAATGGGAGAAGATATTTGCAAAACAGACATCTGATCAGGGACATGTATCCAGAATATACGAAGAACTCTTAAAACTCAACGATCAAGAGACAAAATGCCAAATTAAAACGTGAGCAAAGGATCTGAATAGACATTTCTCCAACGACGTGCAAACAGCCAACAAGCACGCAAGAAGGGGTTCGGTATCACTGGCCATTAGGGAAACGCGAATCAAAACCACAGTGAGATGTCAGTTCGTGCCCACCGGCATAGCTAACACTGTCTTTGAAAACAGAACAAAACCGACAATAACAAGCGCTGGTAAGGATGTGGAAAAATTAGAGGCCTCATACCAAGCTGGTAGGATTGGACAAGTGGTCAGGCTCTTTGGAAAACAGGTCAGCGGCTCCTCCAAGCGTCAAACGAGAGAGGCCCTCGGTATGCGTCCAAGAGGAATGAAAACATGCGTCCCCAGGGAAGCCGTGCACAAATTCTCAGGGCCACCTTATTCATAAGGGCCCAAAGGCAGAAAACTCACGCCCACCGGTGGATGAATGAATAAGCAAAATGCGGCCGATTCATCCAACGGAATATTACTTGATCACAAAAAGGCTTGAATTTCCGATACGCGTTGCAATGTGGATAAACCTTGAAGACCTCAAAGTAAGTGAAAAGACCACCTAGGATAGCACTCTCATTATGTGAAGGGTCCGGAATAGGTAAATCTGTAGAGACAGAACGTAAATTCGAGCTGTCAGGGCTGTGGGGGTGGGGAGAATGTGAGAGTGACCGCTAATGAGCACAAGGCTGGTCTCGGAGCGAGGAAGCGCTCTGGGACCACGGTGACGTCTGCACAGCGCGCTTTATGGACGTGAATTACATCTCGGTATAGCTGTTATTACATAAAAGGGACTTGTTAAAGACATTTTCTTAAACTCACTTAAACATTGGAGCGTCTCCCTCATCTGTAAAGTGGTGGGTTGCCCGGGTTACGGACACGCTTGCTGGCCGTAAGGAGCGAATGTGGTCATGTGTTAAATATGTCCCGGGAAGAATACCTAAACGGTGAGCGCTGTGGAGTTACTCGTGGACGTCTGAGGCTCTGGACACGGGTGTGGAAGAGCCCCTCCCAGACACCGGCTGACTGGCAGCGTGGGACAGTGACCCCTCAGAGAGGTCAGGAGGGTGCCGCGGCCCCGGGGGACGGAGGGAGCCCTCACGGGGTGAGAGGGTATCTGCAGAGCCCAGTACCGGTCTGGCACGTGTGGGGTTAATACGAAAAATTCCTCCAGTGCCCTGAACCGCCCAGACAAGCGAGGATGCACTGCCCGGCTGCACGGTGCTCAGTCTGCACCCCGGGGACCCCTTCCTCTCTGCCTTCCTGCGGCACGCAGGACAGGTGCACGTGGGTATGCCTCCCCTTTGCGAGCGGAGGCCAAGGACGGACTCGGCAGCCCTTCCGACGAGCCGTCCCTGGTTCCCACAGGTCTGTGGGTCATCTGGGCAGGTGGAAACCCCCTCTGACTCACTGAGGACATTGAAAGCACCTTCCACCTGCTCAGGAAGCTTGTGTGGGCTCGCACGGGCCCGCGTGAATTCCTCGTAAGAGTCTTCTTTGCCACTGGGCTGTCTGGACTTCTGGGGGACGTGCCCATCCCCTCCCTGCTGCGGCCATGCAGCCCCATGAGTCCCCAGCCTTTGCAAAGCCCCCGGCCCCAACAGCTCAGTGTCCGAGTCATCCTGGCAGTGGGCTGCTGGGGGAGGTCCCCTGGGGTGGATCCCACGTGCAGGAGACTTAACAAAACCGCACCGGCTGGAGCCCTTTCTGGGACACAGTGTCTCAAAGCCGCAGCGATCCGTCCCCACCTTCAGCCGCCCCCCCGACGTGTGGGTGTGCCGTCAGAGGGCAGCGGGGTGGGAGCCAAGGGGACGGTGGTACTGGTCCCTAAAGCCAGGTCTTGGCCACCGATGTCCTTAATTTGCCAGACTTAGTATCTGAATCAGTGTTTATGCAGAGTGAGGAGTGGGGTGGAGGCAGGAGGGCTCACCCCAGAAAGGCCACATCTAAGACTCTCTGCAACAGGCAGACTCCCCAATATGCTGAAGGGAGCACGTCGGAAATGCTTGTCGTGGCTTTGCCAGTAATTACAAGAAAATGGATACAGCACAAATGTCCATCGGTAAGGAGCACTTAGACGGGAAGATCAAACGGCATGGCTAAGAAGCCAGGGGTGACACATACTGGGAGTGATCCTGTTTATAAAATATAAGACCAGGTGCGTACACGGATTTGCACAGACACACGCACGCCTGCCGGGAAGACTGCCCGAAGGACAGCACGGGGCCAGCGGTTGCCTGTGGGGAGGACAGCGGTGTGGACAGGAGGGGTGGACAGAGCGTCACTTGTCCAGGGGACCCTCTGTTTCGATTTCCACCAGGAGGACGTGTGTGCCCCGCTGTGGGATGAACACACGTGTGAGAGTAGGGAGAAGGCACATATACGTGCCCCGTGGCGAGGTTACAGCCAGTCACGCCTGAAACAGCCGGCTGGGCCATCCCTTCCTGACGCCACCGCGAACTCCGCTAAAAATACGTGTCGGGACGATAGCAGGGCCAGCCCCCGTGCACTCCGTGTCCAGGGTCACACCCGGGCACTCACTGCCTTTGGGGCCTGTGTCCGTGTGTCCCCACACACCCATGCCAGCATCAGCCTACGGTCTGGGCACCTCCGGGCGGGAAGATGGGCCAACAGTGTCATGGGAGGACAAGAGAGACAAGAGAGACGCAAGGACGCCGTGTCCCCCTGGAGCATCATCCGTCTGCCAGGACCCCCACCAGTGAGGGCTCTGTGTGTTTTGCATCAGACAGGTGACCTTGCCTGTCTGATGCAAACCTTTGTCTGTGGGGTATGGCGGGACAGGGAACAGAGCAGCGGGGCCAAATCGCAGCATCTGATTTCCAGATGGGGAAGCGTGAGCGCGTTATCTGGAGTATTTTTAGATACGTAAACACGAGCAGGCCGTTAAGGCCCCCCCATCAGCCAGGTGGGCAGCTGCACGCTACTCGGCGGGTTTCCCCAAAGGGCCAAGAGAGCAGGACTCCAGTCAAAGACGGGCCGGCAGGTGCGGGCTCCTGTCCCGCTAAAGGCCGGCCGGAAGGACAGTGGGAGGGGTTGTGAACGACACAGACTCCCGTCCACAAAGAGAAGGGGGAGGGACCTTCTTGTGCTCGAGATCTCAGCGCCGTGGGCCGGAGACCCCAGCCTGATGACCCGAAGGCGAGAACACGGCAGAGAAGAGCCCGCCCCCCCCAACCCCCGCGGAAGCCCAGGAAAGTTCCGGTAGACACATGTGGATACCTCCCAACACCCCAAAGACACATCCTTCGATACCACCTGTCAAGGGTGGGAATGCCCATGTGCCTTCTTAAAATCTTCCCCAGAACTTGCAGGGAAACAAGAGAAGCCCGGGAGAGGAGCAGGCATGGTCCCCAAAAAGCCGGGGGCTCCCCGAGGGGTCAGTGCAGGACCCAGGGAGGCCCGTGCACCGGCACCCTGGAAGTTGCGTCTGAAACAGGGATGCCGACAAAACACTCCACGGCAGGAGAGTCTGAAAAACGGGGTCTGTAACACATAACAGGTGAGGCACAGGCTTGAACACGGAAAAAACAACAGATTTGAAAGTCCAGGAAAACCCAGAAAACTGTGCATTCCTTGTTTCTCCTGTGACTGATATGGACCAAACTCCCCACATGTAAATATTTCATTTATTTCCAAATTAGGATAATATATATATATATGTACATAAATATGAAGACTGGGGATGCCTGGGCAGCTCAGTCGGTCAAGCGTCCAACTTGGGCTCAGGTCACGATCTCACGATTCGTGAGGTCGAGCCCCGTGTCGGGCTCTGTGCTGACAGCTCAGGGCCTGGAGCTGCTTGGGATTCTGTGTCTCCCTCTCTCCCTGACCCTCTCCTGCTCACATTCTGCCTCTGTCTCTCTCTTTCGGAGATAAATAAACAGTGAAATATGAAGACTGAATTTTGGTTACAGAACAGGATGTAAGCACTTTACGCCCCAATGACGGGAAAGTAAACTAGGGCCGTAGGAGGAGGTCAGGGGACAGAGCCGTGCAGGGCGAGACAGTGCTGTGACTGCCGTATCGAGGGCAAAGAAATAAAAACGTCGTGCAAAGGGCTCATGCTGTAACTGCTCTTTGTCCCAAGGGTAAAAGGGGTGAGAACGTATATAATCTCACTGGAGGGACAGAGCGGCAGGGAGCGAGGCCAGAGCGAGCTGATCACAGCAAGACTGCACTCAGGACCGCCGTCACCGACGGGCTCCCTGGAGGGGGCTCCCTGGAGGTGGAAGCCCAGTGGACATTTCTGGACTCGTGGGGAGCACCCTCGAGGACCACGTCTGCCCCCAGACCCCCTCCTGGCCTGTTGGTCTCCTGCTCGAAGGGACCGGGTGGAGGTTACATCGCTGGGTGTAACGAGACTCCCCCGGAACCAAGCCCGGCAGACGACAAAACCCAGCGTTGTGGGGACGAGACGCCAAAACGACTGCCAGGGGAGAAAAGAAGGGCCACTCCCATGCCACCGGGGGCCCCACGCGTTCCGCCGGCAGGGGACAGGGCATCACGCAGCCGGCCGCCGAGCAGGTGTTCTGGGTGCTGGGCGAGACGGCCGGCCCCTGCAGCGCTCCGTCCCTCGCCGGCGGAGAGGACCAATGCTCACTGCCCGTCCCTCGCTGCCCGGGGCTGGCGGACCGGAGACCCCGGGGGGCCTTGCTGGCCGTAACCATGAGGGAAGGGTGTCCCCCTCCCCTGGTCTCCACCAGCCTGTGTCTGGGCGCCTCCCTGCCTCCAGCCCCCACCCCGCGTCACCAGCGCGGCTCCCGCTCCTGGAAGCCACGGGTCACCCCCCACCGCACCCTTCGGCTGCGTCTTCACCTCTGACGGCTACGCTGCCTTTGTCAACCGCCTTCAAAGCTGCCCAGTGCTCCGTCCGCCCCGCCAAGTGCTCCCAGGGCTGCAGGGAACGGGGCGGGGCCCCAGGCAGAGCCGGGCGTCCACGCGTGTGCGGAGGGAGGCACGACTGAAAGCCAAACCCCAGGAGCCCGGGTGGGGGTGCTCTCCGCCCTCCCATTCACAGAGCTGGCAGGGGCCATCCGTCACACGCCAGCTGTGCCCACATTCTCTCCTCACCCACAGGGATCCCGGACTCGTGGACCTGCCCGTGTGCCCGCGTGGAGGGCCGCCTCAGGTGGGAGGCTGACCCGTGTGCGTGCACAGCGCTGGAGAGGCCCCTGCCGGGACCCTGGGCACCCCGCACGCCCCGGGACAGCCTCGCCCCGCCACCCCAGGCCCCCCGGGCCCCCTCCCCGTCCGGGGCCCTGCTCCCCAGCAGCGGCCACACCTGAGACAGGCGCTCACTACACACGCATCAGGTGCCCACGGCTCTAAAGGCACCGGTGTCCCCGTGGAAATCGTTGTACGTGTTTAGAGCGTGTCAGTGGAACCTGGTGTGGAAGGAGGGCCCTGCACGGCCTGCAGGGTCCCGGTCGTCTGTCACAGAGCTCCTGCTCGGGGCTCAGAAACTGAAGCCACTTGACATCACGGGCAGGTGCCGTGGGGCATGATGGCCGGGAGGCAGGGACCACCTGCGGGACAGGACCCGTGAATGGGTGGCCCCGGACAACGGGAGCCAATCACGTTCCAACACCTTCATCCTGTGATGATGTTCTCAAGAATGTGACACTTCTTGGGGTGCCTGGGGGCTCAGTCAGTTAAGCATCTGACTTCGGCTCAGGTCACCATCTCACGGCTCCTGAGTTCGAGCCCCGCGTCGGGGTCTATGCTGACAGCTCAGAGCCTGGAGCTGATTCGGATTCTGTGTCTCCTTCTCTCTCTGCCCCTCCCAGGCTCTCTGTCTCTCTGTCTCTCTCTCAAAAATAAATAAACATTAAAAATTAAAAAAAAAAAAAGAATGCGACACATTTTTCGTTTAGAAGAGGAAAGCAAAGTCGGGTAGAAGCTGAACATTATCAAGGCCTGGGAGGGGAGGCGGCAGGGAGCGGGCTGGTGTTTAACAAAAGAATTAGCGAGGAACTTGGTTGACAGAAAGGAAAACACAGTTGGCCTCCTGAGTCCCTCTGTCATGGAAGGAGGACACTGAGGGCAGGACCCTGGACGCGGAGGAAACCAAGCTGGCGGCACATTCACAGTTTGCTTTTCCGTTCAAGCAACTTTGCTTTTCCGTTTTGCGTTCCGTTTGTGTTGTTCAACCAGCAACGGCTCTTTTCACGTGAAAAGATCTCATGTGCTTCACCAAAGAACGTCACAAAGTGTCACCAGGCCAGGTGCATCTTCCCTCTGGCCACTGACCTGCCGTCCAGGGTCCTCGTCCCCACCTGGACGCGGAGTGCTTCCGTGAGGATCTCCGGAAGCGCGTGGGAAGGAACCTGCCGCCCCAGGGCTCGCGCACCCCACGGGGGTCGGCGGGGGTGAAGGGGGCCGGGCGTCAGCGCTCGCGGGAGGGGGAAGCGGGGTGGCAACGACCCCCCACCGCGTCTGCGCAGCTCTCCAGCAGCACAGGGTCTCAAGCGAGCGATCTGAAGAAGAACGATCACTCTCCCCTTTTAACGCTTTCGTGTTATTTTGACAGCATCTTCCCCTGATTCCGGAAAGTGTTGACATCTTACTCGGGGTGTCTTGGGTTCCTGGGGCTGCCCTGACAAATTACCGCAGATTAGGCGGCTTCAAACAACAGAAACGTACTCTCTCACAGACTAACGCTTTCCCCCCGCAGAGGGGCATCGGCCTGGCACCCGTGGGACCCCCCCAGCATCGCTGCAAATGGTCTCGGCGCATCAGGAATCTGCACACGGGGTCCCCCGGTTCCCGCGAGTTCTCTGGAACGTCTGAGGCCCCCCTCACGACACGTCACGTCTCTGCTAATCGGGCTTTCTGCGTACGTGGCAACGAGGAGCCTGACGGACGGCGTGGCAAGTGTGGGAGTCTGGCCCGCCCGGAGCGCCGTTCTCCGCAGGACGGGCAGAGGTCCACGATCCAGAACTGGCTCCGGGAGCGGCCGTGGCGGGTCAGGATCGGCAGCCCCACCCGCGCCCGGAGCTGCTCCGAGGGGTCACCCCCGTGCCCTGCGGGCTCCCCTGACCCAGGCCCTTCCTCGAAGGGGCGCCTGGGTTGCCTCGCCTGGCCCACCGCCACGGGCGCTCCTGAGGGGGGCAGGGTCTGTGCCCCCGGCCGGTCCTCCAGTCTCGGGGCCTCCGTGAGGCCCCACTGTTCTGCTGATCCTGTTCTGAAAACCTTCATGTTTGCTCATCGTGGACTTTTTGCACTCAGTCTTCTGAAATACCGCATTAAAATAACATTTCTCTTGGATCCTGAGGTTTTTGCTGCCCCGTCATTGCTGCACTCGAGGTCGGCCCCTTACGCTTCCAGCCGTGGCTGTAACCGTGGCCCAGACGCTGCCTTACACCGAAAACGACGGCAAGGAGGACGCGACAGATGGCACCAGGGTGCCGTTTCGCCACACGGAGGAGGGCGTGCGAGCGCGGGAAGACCTGGGCTTGGCCACGCTCGGTGGGTCCTCAGCTGGGACCTGCCCCTGGGGACACAGAGGTGCGGCGTTGTCCCTGCGCCCGGGGAGGCCGGACCTGCACGCGGCCAGGCGGGCGGAGGGCAGAGGGTCCCCCCTGCGCACTCGGGTGTGTGGACGTGGGGCTCCCCACCGCGGCGGCGGCCCAGGGAGCACGAGGTCAGGGAGGGAGGGCAGGGCCGTGCCGGCTGGAGCGGCTGCATCCAGCTGTCAGGGGCCAGCTGTGAGAACCTCTCCCCAGCTCCGCTCTCGTGACCTCCCGGCGGAGCTCGAATCGGCCGCGACGGCACAGCGGGAGGACCGGACGCGGCCCTGGAGAGTGCCGCCAATCGGGGCTCGGGGGGGCTGCTTCGGGGAGCACAGGGCTGGCCTCCCCCCGAGAGCCCTGGCCGCGGACACCCAGGTCGGGCGCTCCGGAAGGGGGCTCAGGGGCAGGCCGGCAGGGCGGCGGCCGGGGAGGCCCGGTGGGGCCTCCTCTGAGGTGGGGAGCAGTGACCGGCCAGGAGGCAGGCCAGGCAGACCCAGGACGCGTCGGGTCGCCCGTCTCACCCGGGGGTGCCACCGTCAACAGCTCACAGGGCGGGGCTGAGCAGCCTGCCCAGGGCGACGTTTGCGGGTGGCCGAGGTGAACGTCTACACGGCAGGCGGAGAGGAAACTTCCAGACGCATTCAGAGAGTAGCCCCCTCAGCCAGCTGAGAAGTCAGACTGGCACCAGACTTCTCATCGGCAATCCCGGATTCCAGAAGACAATGGACTAACTACCACCTGCCAAGTGCTGGAGGAAAATCATTCTGAACCTGGGGTTCCGTGTCCAGCCCAGCCAGCACACCGCACACGTCGCATGAAAACTCCCCGCCTGGACGTGGCTTTTCTGCAAGATAAGGCCACCCGGGGGCCCATTTTCTATCATTTTAGAAGAGAGAATCATAATGCAGTACATAGCAACCCAGACCCCCACTAATTTCCCGAAATGAAATAAAACACGACAGAACCCCTAAGCTAGTGACAAATTATGTTTGCGTATAAAATGTTAGACGCACGTCCACACCGTAAGCTCTCAGCCTGCCAGCGACACGTCGTTGCCAAGCCAACTGGGACGCGCTCGGGCGCCAGCGATGTCCCCCTTATCCCTGTGCTGACGTTTGACATTCTGCCCAGTGTGGGCAATGTGACTCAAGTCTCTTGCCGCACATCTTTTGCTAAGACGTCATAATGCATTTTGAAGGTGGCACAGAAGCTTTCTCCCGTATAAACAAGCATCAGCAGAAAACCGTGTTTTGGAAGACATGCGCGTTCTGTCACCTAGTGCTGAACTCCCGCGTCTGCCGGGAAACGCTGGCCAGAGAGAGAGTCTGGGAGGCACATCCTGGGTGGCAATCAAACAATACGGACGACAAAGACATTTTTAGGAACGTGAGTTCTCAGAGAGTTTCTCCCCACGAACCGCACAAGGATGTGCTTTTATTATTACCAAGATCACTTACGTACCATAAATCCCCACGTCAATGCGCACAGTTTTCAAGGTCACACCCCCATCATCGCCCTAATTCCAGAATCTCTTCGTCACCCGCAGCTGAAGCCCCACACCCGACAGCTGTCACTCACCAGGCCGTTCCCCCGGCCCCTGACAACCACTGATCTGCTTTCCGTTTCTGTGGATTCCCCTTTCCTGGACATTTCAGATAAACGGAATCATACAATAGGTAGCCTCTTCTGACTGTCTCTTTTTCCCTCAACATAACGTTTTCAATTGTCATCCATGTTGGAGCGAACATCACCTTGTCCCTTTCCGTGGCTGAGGATGGTCCACTGCACGGATATACATCTGCTGCTGGACAATGGGCGGTTCCTGGTTTCCACTTAGGGGTTTTTAGGGTCATGCTGCTGGGAACATTCGTGTGCACGCTCTGTGTGGTTGTATATTTCCAATTTTCCCAGCTATGTATCTAAGAATAGAATTTCTGGGTCATACGGTTTCTGAGGAGCTACCAGACTGTCTTCCAAAGGCGTTGCACCATTTTGTGTCCCTGCAGCGTGGACAAGGTTTCCAGTTTTGCCACATCCCCGACCACACGTAGTAGCTGACGTTTTGACTCTCACCGTCCCAGTGGATGTGAAGTGGCATCTCACTGTGTGGGTTTAATTTGCTTTCCTCAAACGACCGAAGAAGCTGAGACACTTCCCAGGCGCTCGATGCCCGTCCACACATCCTCCTTGCAGAAATGTCTATTCAGAGGCTTTACCATTTCTAATTATGTTGCTGGTCTTTTGGTTGTTGAGCTGTGAGTGTGCCTAATATATCCTAGATACTAGACCCTTATTGGATATGTGATTCGCAAATATTTTCTCCCACTCTGTGGGTTGTCTTTTCACTTCCATGATGGTGTCCTTTGGCACATGTAGGTTTTTCACTGTGATGAAGTCTGATTTTTTTTTCTTTGCTTGTGCTAAGAGTGTGTTCTCGAAAAATGACAGAGTCAAGTGCAACCACAAGAGATAAGATCCATGGCACAATAGGTGCCACCCGAGGGAGAGGAGGGGAAGGAGGGGGAGACGCCAAGACTGTAGCTGTATTTTTTAGTGTATTTATTTATTTTGAGAGACAGACTGCAAGGGAGGAGGAGCAGAGAGAGGGAGATACAGAATCCAAAGCCGCTCCAGGCTCTGAGCTGTCAGCACAGAGCCCGACACGGGGCTTGAACTCACGAACTGTGAGACCATGACCCGAGCCAAAGCCGGACACTTAACCGACTGAGCCACCCAGGTGCCCCTACAAATCACTGAGTGTTAAGGACAGGGTGAGGGGAAAAAAGGCAACTAATAATTCTAGGAAAGCCAAAAAGCTAGACCAAGAAGGGAAATGATATCTTAACTCTGAAATAAAGAATTTTGGGCCTTAAGATAAACATCTACATAATCACAGTAAAGTAAACTGTATTGGTTTTTAAATTTTAGATTTTAAGCTTTTGGGTCAAGTAGAGAAGACTTAATTATGATTTCAGAACGGAATGCAAATGCCATCCACCTTGACAAGGTGTCATCTGTCAGACGACAGAGGCTGGGAGTAGGAAGGAGTGGAAAGAGCTGAGGTGCAGGGCAGGGGAGCTAAGATCGGCATCGTACGAAGTGAGAACTTGAGAAAAGGCCAGTGACGACTGGAGAAAAGATGGTCAATGAAAGAGCTGAGCACCAGGACATAAGGACACTGCCATCAGAGGGCACGAGGAGCTGAATTCTCTGCCGCCATCACACGGAGACAGCGGAAGATGGCAAATAAGATAACAGTGTGAGTATATCATTCCCAACTCCAGGCATGTCGTGGGGAAATCCAGAGCCAATCGCCAGGCAGACCAGAACCAGGAGTTCCAAGAGGAACAGTTGTCATCTGAGTGAATGACTGAATTCTACTCCTGAAACTAATATTACACTGTATGTTAACTAACTGGAACTTAAGTAGAAGCTTGAAACAAAAATGAACAAACAAACAAAAAGCTGTCCTCTCGGGAGCACAACAAGGGGACATGTGATAAGGTGGTCCACTCTGCCCCCTGATACATCGTAACTATCACAATATGTCGGTTTGAGATGCGATCATTACTTTTTCACAACACTAGGACTTTAACAGAAAAAAGCGGACGAAGAAAACAGAAAACTCGCAATGAAAGACACGCAAATTGGTATTAGACTGAGTTCTAAAGTCTCTTTAAATTCAGTATTAGTCAACGAACACAAACAGAAGAGCAAAATAGCATGTTTCGCCTGTCAGATCTGCCAAGACTTTTAGAAATGATAGCACTGGTGAACTCGGGGTGAGACACGAACTCATATTTTGCCAACGAGGGGACAAATCAACACAGCATTTCTGAAAAGCAAGTTGGCAAGTGTGTATGAAGAACCTTAAATGGCTTATATACTCTCCCAGAAATTCCATTTCCAGGAATTAATTTAAATAAATAAGGAGTTCAAAGATGTATGCACAAAGGTAATCGTCACATCACTGTATAAAATAACAAAATTCTATTACGATCTATCTGTGCACCATCAGCGTGAGTTAGACAACCGGGACGTATCTGGGAACTAACGTGTCTTCAAGCCGCTAAATGGTACAAGAACGTGAATGAACGGAGGATGCTAAGTAATTATCTGGAGAAGCACAGTTCTGAATTATCTGTCATTTACGCTCCCAACTCCGTAAATGCGCTAACGCACACGCTCCTAGACACTCACAGAAATACCACATCGTGGGCCACGAACCAGCCTTGGAAGCGGGGTTAAGCCTCCGTAGCACACGACATCTAGATCCCAGCAGCTTGCGACAGCCAAGAGTCATTTCTCAGTCGTGCCACGGGCCCACCGTGGGTCAGCACAGGGTCTGGTCTGCATCGCCATCATTGGCACCCAGCTCTGGAAAGCTCTCTCGTTTAGGAACGTGGCTAGTCTCGGAGCCCCGGGTTCTGACTTGTAAACATCTCTCAGAAGTGAACACCTTCCTTCTGCCCGTGTTTTGTTGACCAAGGAAGTCACGAGGCACACTTTAATGGTGTCCTCAGTCTTCATATGGTCTCCTGCGATGGGGGATGTGCAGCCTGCAGGTGACAGAGATCCCTGGGTGTGTCTGCCGTGCGTTCTCCTCTTCTCCCTTGGTAACTAAGTGCCATCACCTAGCCCGTGGCCACCCAGAATGAATACTAGGCTTCCCAGCTCCCTTGTTGCTGGCATGGCCGTGTGACTGCGTTCTGTCCCAGGGGATGTGAGCACAAGTGGGTGTGAATCGCCCAGAACATACCCTCCCAGACAAGGCGCGCCGTCCCGTCCCTCTCTCTCCTTCCCACGTCGGAGCAAATGTGGCACTCGCGTGAGCCTCAGACCACGCAGGTGGGGGGCAAGACGGAACCGGCTTAGCCCTGTCGCTGAGGAGTGGCCGTGTCCACACGGGGCCGCCCACCCGGAGGTGAGCCTCTGTCTCCTCTGGCGCCCTGCAACTTGCGGTCTTTGTTAGGGCTGCTAAATGTGAATTGGAATGACTTAAAATGGATGCATCAGGGGTCGTCTGATTCTTGGGCTTCTGCCCCAGGTTGGTTGCACACCGGAACCTCAGCTGGCCCAGCACCGACCACTTGAGCCGCTCCCAGAGTGAGCTTTTAAGACTTTCCTGGTTTTTTAGGACAAGCAGACTGACGGCGGGGGCAAAAGGAGGGCTGGCCCCCAAGGGCGCCGGAGGCTGGACGAGCCCAGCGGGGTCCCCCTCCAACATCCAGCGTTGGCTGGGGGCAGGGAGCTCATCCTTCATCAGGTGAGATAAGAAATTTTACCCACATGTTCACTCCAAGTCTTACCAGACTTTGAGGGGATTTGTCACACGGCGTAGATAAGTTTTCAAGCCAATAGAAAGAACCCGCGGATTTGAACGTGTGTTACAGGTTTCCATCTACTCGTTTCCCACGCTTACTGAAGCCCAGCCAGTTCCACGCTTGGCTGTGGGAGGTTCTTCGGGTGAGCGCCGGGCCCTCCTGACGCGAGCAGGTGTCCTGATGGCTTCTTCGCCGTCCCGTGACTAGGCGCCCCGGGCCCGCGCTGTATAGAAGTAACTGCACTTCTCCAAAGTGTGCTGGTTTTGTTGTGTGGGAAGTAATATTGGGGTGTCATTACACAGCCCCTGTGGCGATGACAGCACCCCACTACCCTGGCGGCGGCGACTGCCCGCGACCGCTCCAAGCGTGTGCCCCACCCCCGGTCTCCACGCCTTCTCAGCATGCTTACCTACGCGCTCAGCCTGCCCGCAGTGACCTGCCGGCTCCCTCTCAAACTGCACTCACTTCTTTCTTTAAAAAAAAATTTTTTTTAATGTTTTACTTATTTTTTTTTTTAATTTTTTTTTTCAACGTTTTTAATTTTTTATTTTTGGGACAGAGAGAGACAGAGCATGAACGGGGGAGGGGCAGAGAGAGAGGGAGACACAGAATCGGAAACAGGCTCCAGGCTCCGAGCCATCAGCCCAGAGCCTGACGCGGGGCTCGAACTCACGGACCGCGAGATCGTGACCTGGCTGAAGTCGGACGCTTAACCGACTGCGCCACCCAGGCGCCCCAAATGTTTTACTTATTTTTGAGACAGAGAGAGACAGAGCGCGAGCAGGGGAGGGGCAGAGAGAGAGGGAGACACAGAATCTGAATTAGGCTCCGGGCTCCGAGCTTCGGCACAGAGCCCGACGCGGGGCTCTAACTCACGAACCGTGAGATCGTGACCTGAGCCGAAGTCGGACGCTTAACCGACTGAGCCACCCAGGCGCCCCTGTTTCTTTACATTTTAAATTTTGTCTTACTTTTCCCTTTTGTTTTTCCGAAGGCATCGTTTGCTGTGTTTATCACTCTCCTTTTTCTTCCAGTCGGGACTTCGCTTCTGAGTGATTTTTTCACCTTATTCCTAATTATCTCTTGAACTGTGTCACCCGGTTTCTGGGTGTTTCTCGCTGTGATGTATGTTGACCTTGTGTGTTCTGTGTCATCCTCCTAAAGTCCTCACGTGCATTTTTAAGCAATAGGCTGCAATTTGTATCTGTCTCATGGGAACGCCTCTCCGTGGGGTTTTCATTTCCTGTGGGGTTATTATTCTCCTTTTAGCTAGAGTCACTTTCTCCTCTTGCTTTCTGACAGTGTTCACGGTGTGGTGGCCCCGCTCCGTCCTGCTCAGGGAGCCGTGCTGCCCGCCCGGAGGGCTGCTCTCAGAGCCCCTGGGGGCCACACCGCCCCAAGGCCTCAAGCCTTACCCTGGACCCCGTGCACTTTCCCAATGCAAGTGGGTCTGTGGGGGTCATGGTTGCAGGGGGTTGAACTGAGGCCCCCAAAATACACGAGCAGGTGCTCACTGCCAAAACCCAAGAGTGTGACCTCGTTTGGAAAACAGATGTTTACAGACGTGATCAACCTAAGGGTCTAGAGACGAAATCATCTTGGATTTGGGGGCGTGACAGGGGCCCTTGCAAGAGAAGCAGAGGGAGACCTGAGACACAGACACACACGGGGAGAGGCCACTTGAGGCCAGAGCCAGAGATCCACGGAAGCCGTCACAACCCAGGGACTTCCGGGGCCACCTCACGACCCAGAGCCTCGGTTTCCCCATCTGCTAACTGAGAAAATGGAGAGCTTTAGTTTTACGAGAGTCTATAAGAGGGCAAGGCACCTCCCGCCTGGCCGAGGCTCAAGTGACTTGGCTGTCACAGGCCAGCACGCTCCTGGCCCTGGGCCACACAGGCAGGGGAAGGACCAGGGGCGCCCCAGGTGGCCTCAGAGGGGACAAGTGGCCCCAGCATCGTCACAGTCAAGCCGACAGACATCAAGATACCTGCGGCCTCACCCTTCCCTCCAGGGTGACCAGGGTCAGAATGGACGGCTGAGCCCCCCGGGCCGGTGCGGAGCCCTCAGTCTGAGAGTTTACGGGGGGGGGGGGGGGGGGGCGTGAAACCCGTATACAGTCACCTGCCCTCAGGTCGTGCTCAGCACGGCCCGGGAGCCTGTGCCCACTCAGCAGCGACGGGTTATCCCCGGAGCAGGCATGGCGGGCCCAGTCTCTGGAAGAGGTCTCAGGCCGGGAGCTTGGGACCCCAGGTGGGGAGGGGCCCCTGGGCGGCCCCGGGACACCGGGATCCTCGGGAGGGTCAGTGCCGCCTCTGGGCAGGGGCCTTCCGACTCGGCCAGATGCCGGCCCTGTCCCCTCGGCCTTTCCCCTCTGGCCCGCACCGCTCCCTGTGCCAGGGGCAGGGCCATGCGTGAGGAGGGTGCCGGCCCCACAGAGTCAGGGCCGTGCACAGGGCGAATGGGACTCTGTGTGTGCAGGGTGGGGACCCACGCTCAAAGGCAAGAGTGACCTTTCGGCGCGGCCCGGCCCCAGCACGAGGAGCCCTTCCCCCAGGGCGAGACCGGTGCTGGGGCAACGGCACGACAGTGTTCCAGCGACAGAGGGTGGGGCCCGGGATGTGGTGCCTCCGGGGACAGGGCGAGCACCCCCTTCACAAGCCAGCCCCGGAAGGAGGGGGCCGAACCCGAGAGCAGGTCCCCACCCCAGGCCACTGTCCAACCTGCCACAAGGGCTGAGCACGGGGCACAGCGGGCGGCAGCCCTGGGAGGGCCGCTGAGCCGGGTTAGAGACCAGGGACAGAAAATCGGGAGGAAGCCTGGGGAGGCCTGGCCTGGGCTTTGGGGGCCAGAGTTCCGTGACCCTGAGCCACATCCCAAGATCCTTGCAGGGTCCTGTGAGGCCCAGCTCCTGCTGTCCCGGGTGACAGAGACACGGGGACGTGGACCAGGGCAAGAGCCTGCCAGCCCGTGCCAGCCCCCCCCCCCCCATCGCGACACATCACCCCTCACGTCTGATTATTAACGACTCCGGACCCTGGGTTTGAAATTCACAGTCACGCTCACGGAACCTCCCCAAACACCCCTGAAGGGCACAGGCCTCTCCGGGAGCCGGGGCTGGGGCCTCCCACACAGGAGCTGAGTTCGGGTCCTGTCCTTGCCGGGCTCTGGGGAGACCTGGCAGGGTCCCTCCATCAGTCAGAATGTTCCAGGCTCTGGATCCACAGACCTTCTCTCCTTCCCGGATGCAGCCCCCCAGCCCCGGGCCCCCCGGGCCGCCCAGGCCGGCGGTGCTCTGACCCTGGGACCCCGCCCCCACCCCCCATCCCGTGTGAGGCTGGATCCCGCATCGAGCTCCTGGTTCTGCCACGTGTGTCGAGGGTCAGCACTGCGGATGGACACCCAGAGCCCGTGGAGAACTCGGAGCCGGGGTCAGGGTCCAGGACATCCCGGCGAGGGAGGGCCAGGTGATTCTTCAGCGAGAGGGGGGCGGTAGGGGTGAGCAAACCAGGAACAAGCAGGTGGACCCTCCCTCTGTCTCGGCTGCCACCAGGAGGACATTCTTGTCACCTCTGCCTCTGGTCAACCCCACAGGCCCCCTTTCTGACTGGGGATGCTGTCACCTCCCCTGCACACGTGTCTTTATCGGTGCCAAGAAGACAGAGGGTGGAGAGTCAACATCCCCATGGGGACAGGGAGCTCCTTCTGCCGAGGAAAGGGCTCAGAACCTTGTGAGCGAGCGAGCCCTGGCTCCAGACCAGAGAGGACGCCAGTCTGGACGGAGGGGCGGGGAGGGCACCCGGTCCTCCCACAACCCTGTCCCCAGAGAGGGCTGGCCAGAAACCACCTTTACCCCAAACCCAGCTGGTGACAGGTGACCACAGGCCGGGCCCCGGTGCCGCTGAGCACGCCTCAGCCTCGGTCCCGGGGAGTCCCTGGAAGGTCCTGGCCCAGGGGAAGCTCAGTTTCCTGAGCTAGGGGGTGGCCTCGGGGTCTCCTTTCCCCCTGAGCTGACTCGTCCCCAGTCCCAGCCCCCGCCCCGCCTCATCACCCCATCGCCCCGAGCAATGGGTCTGGTCTTGTCTAGACCCCCGCCCTTGTCTAGACTCTGGTCTATAGACTCTGTCTATTTCTGGTCTCTCCGTGTTCTATTGCGCTGGTCTATATTCTGTCTTTATGCCAATAGCACACCGTTTCAATACAAATAAGTGTGAGTCTTCCAGATTCCTTCTTCTTTTTCAACATTGTTTTGGTTCTTCTAGGTCCCTTGAGATTCCACAAGAATTTTCTATTTCTGTGAAGGAGTCACTGTGATTTTGACAGAGGTCGCGTTAAACCTGAGGGCCGCTCGGGTTGTCCTGGCATTTGTACTATTTCCAGCCTTTCAGTCCATGGACGCGGCGTGGGTTCCCATTTATTTATGTCTTTGAAAAATGTCTTCCTGAAATGTGTTACAGTTTGTATCACCCAAGTCTATCATTTTCTTGGTTGAGTTAATTTCTAAGTATGTGGTTCTTTTTGATGCTATTATAAATGGAATCATTTCTGTAATTTCCTTTTCGGACTGTTCATTATGAGCATATAGAAATGATTTCCGTGCATTGACTGAGCATCAGTGTTACTTAGCTGAATTCGCTTATTGGCTCTAACGGGCGTTTTGTGGAGTCTTTCGGGTTTTCTACAAGTAAAACCACTTCAGCTGGGAAGAGAGATCTTTTTTCCTCTTCCTTTTCCATCTGGGTGCCTTTTATTCCTCACTCTTCTTGCCTACTTGCCAAAAATAAACCCTTCAGCGCTCTGTTAAACAGAAGTGGCAAAGATGGGCGTCTTTGACCTGCTCCTGATCTTAAGGGAAAAACTTTCAGGTTTTCACCATGGAGTGTGCTGTCTGGTGTGGGTTTCTTACACGTGGCTCTACCACGTGGAGGCAGTTCCCTCCTATTCCTAGCTTGCTGACTGTCATATCATGAAAGGATGTTGAATTCTGCCAAGTGCTTTTTCTGCATCAATTAAGATGAGTGTGTGACTTTTTCCTCTCCATCCCGTTAAGGTCGTGTATTGACCGACGAAGTTTTGTGTGCTGAACCCTCCTTGCATTCCAGGAAATAAAACCTGCTTGATTGTGGTATATAGTCCTACCAACATGCCGTGGAATTCAGTTTGCTAGTACTTTGTTGGGGGTGTTGGCGTCAAGGTTCATACAGATATCGGGCTGTAGATTTCCTCTTTTGCAGTCTGTCTGCCTGGCTTTGGTATCAGGGTAACACTGGCCTCTCGTACAACAAGGATTATTTATTCCCTCCTCTTCAGCTTTTTGGAAAAGTTTAGGAAGGATCGATATTATTTCTTCTCTAAATGTTTGGCAGGAATCACCCGTGAAGCCACCAGGTTCAAGGCTTTTCTCTGTTGGGAGATTTTTTAATACTTGTTCGATCTCCTCAGTAGTTATAGGTCTACTTGGATTTTCTGTTTCTTCGTGATTTAGTTTTGATAGGTTTTGTGTTTCTAGGAATCTGTTATCCAATCTTCTGGTGTAGAGTTTTTCAGAGCACTCCTTCATAATCCCTTTTTTTAAAATTTTTTTAAATGTTTATTTATTTTTGAAGGAGAGAGAGAAAGAGCATGAGTGGAGGAAGGACAGAGAGAGAGGGAGACATAGAGTCCGAAGCAGGCTCCAGGCTCTGAGCTATCAGCACAGAGCCTGACATGGGGCTCGAGCTCACAAACCACGAGAGCATGACCTGAGCCGAAGTCGGACGCTTCACCGACCGAACCACCCAGGCGCCCCTCATAATCCCTTTTACTTCTGTGGAATCAGTAGTGGTTTCCCCATTTTCATTTTTGATTCAAGTCGTTGCCTTTTTCTTTTAGTCCGTCTACCTAAAGTCTGGTTAACTTTTTTAATCTTTCCAAAACCCTAAGTTTTGACGTTCTCTGTTTCCTCTATAATTTTTCTGTTCTCTATTTCACTTATCTCTGCCATAATCCTTATCACCTCCTTCCTTCTATTAGCTTTGGGGTTAGTTTGTTCTTCATTTCCTAGTCCCTTAAATTGTAAAGTTAGGTTGTTGATTTGAGATCTTTCTTGGTTTGTTTCCAGTTCTATTGAGATATAATTGGCACATAACATTATATTTTTAGTTTTGCAAGATAATGATGGTATATATATAATTGTGTAACTAAACTGATTGTGGTTTATATATATATGTATAATATATATATATATATATATATATATTCAAATATAACCATATGATATTGTTAACTACAGTCACCGTGCTATACATAACATCCCAGGACTTATTTATCTTATAAACTAGAAGTTTTTACTTTTTGACCACCTTCACCACTTTACCCACCCTCCACCTCCTGCCTCCGACAACCATCCATCTGTTCTCTGATTCTATAAATTCAGTTTTTTAGATTCTACATATAAGCGAGATCATACAGTATTCATCTATCTCTGTCTGACTTATTACATTTGGCATAATGGCCTCGCGGTCCATCCATGGTTTTACAAAGGGCAAGATTTCCTCCTTATTATTTCTTCTTCCTTATTTATTTTCTTCTGTTTACGGCTGAATGATATCTCAGTGCATGTGCATGTGTGTGGGGGGGGGGGGTGACATTTTCTTTTTTCGTTCATCCATCGATAGACGGATGGTCTCCGTATCTTGGCTATTGTAAGGAATGCTGAGACGAACACGGGGGTGGGGATATGTCTTCAAGACGGAGATTTTGTTTCCTTCAGGTGTATACTGAGAAGTGGGATCGCTGGATCATGTGGCAGCTCCATTTTTAATTGTTTGGGGAACCTGCAGACCGCTTTCCGTAGCGGCTGCACCGATTGACCTTCCTTTCCTCAGTGCACAACACCTGGGTGCATTTGAGGATCAGGGCACCTCGCGGTACCAAGATGCCCATAACATCCTGCAACCCCCAAGCTACAAAGACGAGAATCCAGTGCATCCACTGCCCATACCTATCACGGCTGGCACGATAAGAGCTTCTACAAAGACGGACACACGTTAATCTCCAGAACCTATGAATGTGTGACTTCATATGGCAAAGGACTTTGCAGGTGTGACCCAGGTAAGGCTCTTGAGACGGGGAGATTATCCTGGGTTATCTGGGTGGGCCCAATGTCATCACATGGTCCTTATTAGGGAGAGAGGGAGGCGGGAGGGTCAGAGTCAGAGAAACAGGCGTGAAAATGGAAGCAGAGGTGACAGAGAGAAGACGGAGGAAGGGCCACGAGCCACGGAACGTGGGCAGCCCCCGGAGCCGGAAAAGGCAAGGACACAGGCTCACCCTTAGAACCTTCCGAAGGAACACAGCCCTGGGGACGCCTTAACTTTAGGACTTCTGACCTCCAAACTGTAAGATAATACACGTGTGCTGTTTCAAGCCACCACATTTTGGGCAATCAGACGGGACAGCAACAGGACGGTGACACGTGGTAGGTTTGCACGCAGGACACCTAAAGGTTGTGGCGGCGGTGGCGGTGAAAACGGGCACAGGTGGCGGCCGTGGTAACGGCTGGGGTTGGAACTGCACACTGTTGGCTGCATTTCACAGAAGCAGGAGGCAGCCCGAGCTGGATGGCGCCGGAACCTTCCACATGCTTCCACATCAGAATGTGCAAACATTCTCACGGGCTCCCGGCGCTGACACATTTGTTTTAAATTATTTCTGTGAAAAGAACGTGGGGGCCGTGGCATGTTAATAGCAGCTTACGACTGAGATCGTTTTAGTCAGTGCAGCCCCTTTGGAAAAAATGACTGTCAGCGGCACGAGGATGGCTCACAGAAGCGTCTGCACACACCCAGCTCCCCGCCCGCCGGTCTGTAGACAGGCCTTGTCATCGCCAGCCACCATTTGCAAGACATTATGTCAAGCGCCTCTCGTTGACGGTCGTGTGCGAACTGTTTGCATCTTGTTAGAATCTGATCCCGGGCTGGAGTTCTTTCTCCAGAGCCCTTGATGAAGACAAGCCACGTCTGTTCGACGTCAGTTGCTGTCTCTGCTGAAATCTGCTCATTCCGCGCCGAGCTGTCTCTCCCGCCACACGTCCGCCGCGGCTGCTCCTTTGTGGGCTGAGCGCCGGCGGGTCGCCAGGCGTGCTGGCGAGCCCGTCGCTCCGGGATGGGAAGCCAGAGGCTGGGAGGCTTCCCCGTGGCTCTGGGTGGTGAACGGGCCTGGCAGGGGAGACGCAGTTCCTCTGGGGCTGCGATGAGAAGCAGCTGAGGAGGTGCCCTCGCCGCCTTCGGTCGGCGCGGATGGTGGCGGCTAATCGTAGCCACCGGGGGGCGCCCGGGGGGCCCCACTCGGGGAAGCGCCCGGCTCACGATCTCGATCTCACAGTTGGCGAGTTCGAGCCCCGCATCGGGCTCTGTGCTGACAGTGTGGCTCCTGCTTGGCATTCTCTCTCTCTCTCTCTCTCTCTCTCTCTCTCTGCCCCTCCCCCACTTGCACTCTCTCTCTTTCTCAAAAACAGATAAACTTAAAGAAATTGCGCCGATGAAAGACCTATTTGGGGGGTTGGCCATCAGGCACCCCCAGCTCTTTACAGCAACGCTTTCTGTTCCCTGGGCCCTTCCCCTCTCTGTACCTCTTTAAGAAGGATGTGCAAATTGTGCCGGAAGCTGGTTTCCAGATGACTCCATGGGAGCAGACAGCGCCCCTCAGGCAGGACTGTGGGCTGGGCTCCTTGGGGCCAATATCAGGAGCACCACCTATAACGGACCGGTCCAAGGTGAGGTAGTGACTCTGCCGACAAGGGAGGTGGGCAAGCAGAAGCCAGCTGCCCTCTCGGATCCTGTGGTGGGGGGGGGGGGGAGCGGTCAGTCAGCAGGACCTCTCAGCCCCTGTCCTGGGGTAGATGCATGCCACCCCTCCCCCCCACCGGGGCCGAGGACCTCAGGCGTCGCCACATTCACGACAGACGGCCGGTGGCCCAGACCCGACCGCACGAATCCTCCTCTGTCTGTGCCGCCGTTCGCCTACTGAGGCACGCGGACAGCGCAGCTATCCAACCGGGTCATTTTAATTCAGAACCTCACCTCTCTTGAGAGACTCACAGAAAAGACAGCAAAAACAGAAATGTTTGTCTTTTAAATCAAATATGTGTCCTTGCCTTATGACAGCTGACACAATTTGTAACCATTCTCGCAGTCCCCCAGTGTCCCAGCTCTCCTAGCCTCCTCCTCGGTGGCCTGGCCGCTGGTGTGGCTGCACCTGACCACCCCCCTCCCCGCCCCACCCCACCTCCCTGAGGCACCAGCAGCCCCGGGGCCCTGGTCGGCCTCCACTGTGGTCTGCGTGTTGCTAGAAGCACTCCCACGTCCCGAGAAAACGGGGCTCCCCAGAGCACCCCATCTTCCCCGGGGAGCCTGCAGGGCCTCCACACAGGTCGGAGGTCACTGGAACCCGCGTGCGGCTCCGTGGGAGCTCGGAAGTCACTGAGCCTTGCAGCCGATCGGAATCTCCCTCCTGAGACATCTGGGAAGGTGGGGGGATGTCAGCATAAGACAGCCCAGGGTGGTGGGAGCCCAGATTTATGGGGGTTTTGTAACTCAGCACCCCACATCCTGGGCCACACCTACGGGGGACAAGAAGTCCATCCTCCGAGCCACTGCGGTGGGTCCAAAATTGGGAGGCTGGAACTTTCCGTGCTGACTCAGAGGTCAAAGGTGACAAGGTTGGAAGAACTGCGAGGGAGCCAGCGGGAAGCTTGGCACTGAGGGCTGTGGACAGACGCCAACAGTCCTCCTTGGACCTACTTTTGAATCCGACCTTAGGAAGGTTTCCCTCCCAGGGTGGGGGATCCACTTTGGGGGAGGGTGCTGTACACACCGGGCAGATCGGACAGCCTCGATGGGCCGGCCTGGCTGGCCGTGCCCTCCATGGCCCCCCAATGCCACCGGCAGCGAGACGACCCTGCCCGTGTTACCAGGTCTGCCTGCCCAGCCCCCGGGGAGAGAGCAGGCCGCTCCCCTCCCAGCCCAGAGAAGGGTCCTGTGGGTCTGCAGATTCCCACGCCCTCCCAGCCAGCCCTGCCTCCCTCCTGGGCCTCACCCTCCTGCGACCGGCTGGCAAATGCCTCCAGTCGATGTCAAAAACCCCCCTCTGCCCCCTTTCCCCAAACCTATCACACGCCTGTCCAATGCTCCGAGAGCTCAGAAGTGCTGAGCCCTAGGGACAGGCAGCACCGTCACGGTGGGGCAGCGCCCGCTGGCCACCGGAGGCAGGGAGTGATGAGAGCCAGGCTCTGGGGACACGGCAGCCCAGGGTAAGGGGGTGAGGTCCGGCCAGGCACAGCCAGCAAGTCGCCCCCTTGGCACGCCTCCCCCTCGGGCTGCAGCCCACCCTTGGGTGCTCGTTTCCAGCCTCGGAGCTGATGCCCACCCCCACCCCACCCCCACTCTCCCGTCACCCCCACCACCCCCACCCCACCCCCACCACACCCATGGGAGTGTAAATGCAGGGGGAGAGATGAAGCCCAGGAAAGCCCACCCCACGGATAACTCTCCACCAGGCGATCTGGAATTGACGGGCGAGGCAGGGCGGGGACAGAAAGGGGGCTTAATAACACTGTCCCAGGGAGCAGGGGGCGCTGGGGGGTGCAGAGCAGGAATGGTGGACACGCGGGGTCGGGAACACACAGCAGCTGGGACGGCGGACTTGACAGATGGGCTTAATAACGGCAGGAGTACGTCCGGTGAGGCGGGAGTCGGGGCAAGCGGTGCCCCCCAGCGCGTCAGGGAGAGGGCTGGGGAAGGGACAGAGAGGGTCCGCGTCTGCAGAACAGGAGTCACAGAGGCAGAGAGAGAGAAACAGGAGTAAATATTTCAAGAGCTAGATGGTGAGAATTCCTTCATCTTCAGGAAGACGAGGTGTCAGATTCAAAGGGCAGGCAGAGGACCAGCTCGCTCGCGTTAAAAAGAAATGTAAGAACGACAAGGACAAAGAAAGTTCTAGATGTTCTCAGAAAAGGTCGTTGACCTCCGAGAGGGCCAGTACCAGGTTATCAGTTTGCCCGACCAAACCCTGAGAACCAGAAACAACAAAGAGATGTTTTCAGAGGACTGAAGAAAATCAGCTTCGAACGTAGAATTTCAAGTTCAGCCAAACTTGTGCGTAACCTGCGAGTGAGCGAGTTCCTAGACCCACGGAGCCTCAGGCCGACCCCACGCCTGCTCTGAGCGCCGTGCGGAAGGTGCTGACGCGGGAAGGGAATCGCACGGACACACAGACGGGCGGACGTTCTCGTGGGCGAATCCCCACGCGGCGCTCTGCGGTCCCGGCCCCGAGGACCACAAGACGGGGTGCCCACGGCAAGCTGGGATGACAGCTGCGGAGACGACGGGCCTCCGGCATTCCCGGGAAGGCAGGACCCGTGAGAAGGCAAAAAGACTCCGACTATACCCAGGCAGTGTGAGACGCACCAGAAATTTCTGGAAGGACGCTTAACCTCTCCAGCAAATTTAAAGATTAAATTACAGTGCCAGGGCATGCCCCCTGTTTACCAACACTGGGGACAGGTGAATACGGGTTTGAAGGCCAGCGTGGGGGAGGTGGGGGGTTGGAGGGCATGAGGTTTAATTAGTCCACGGGGAGGGAGGGCGCTTTGGCCATAATATTCAGGTCTTTAAAGGGCACGTGCCCTTTACCCATCAACTCCAGTGTTAGGAACTTGTTGTAAGCCATAACACGACGGGCGCCCAGTCCTCTGCTTCGTTCGTGAGACGAGCTCCCGGAAATGGCCGAGCCCCAGCAGACGCCGTGTGGCCACCAACAGAGTGATGTTGGCAGAGAGCAGGCCGCAGGCAGCGCGTGCCACAGTCCGTCCGCGTGCGTGCACCTCTGGACGCGGTGAGCACGGAAGGCGGAGAGGGACACCCGGGGCCTCCGAGCCGGGGCGGCGACCGCGTCAGGCCCGCGGCTGTGTCTGCCCCCTGTGCTCCTGCGTTCTCCGGGTGCTGTGAGCAAGTAGGACGTTTGTAAGTGGGGGGACACGCCCTGCCTGTTAAAGGGAGATATTCGAGGTGGCCTGGGGGCTGTCCCTGGCGGTCCCGGCAACGTTACGAGACCTCGCCACCCCCCAGGTCTGGGTTCCGTGCACGAGCCCAGAACTTTTATTAGCACCATCCGAAGACGGAGAAGCGGGGCACAGAGGCGCCAGATGACTTCCCAAAGCCACATAAAGTTAAGGACAAACCTGATGTCAAGCTTTCACACTCCCAGGTGAAGGCAAAGTCGTCTCCTCGGGTGAGGGACTTGGGGAGCCCCCAGGTAAAAGGTTTGTATCCAAAAATCAACCCCAAATATCTGGGAAGCCCTGTGTGGGAGGTCGGCTGGACGAAGTGCAGAACCCAGGTGAACAGAGGGGGCCCCAGCCGGGTCCCGCCTCCCACCCCTTCCACCTCCCCCACCCGGCCTGCCCTCCCTGCCCGTCCCCAAAGCCCCACCACCTCCAGGCTCCGCCAGGTGGACAGATCCGTGGACGCCAGACTCCTCTGGCCCCACGACCTCCAAAGAACGGGAGCCTCTCCTCCAGGGCTCTGGGGGCCTTCGGAGACCCCGCCCCCATTTTACAGCTTGTGGGGAGCCTGGGCCTGGCTGGGGGTGAAGCACCTGCTGAGTTGAGAACTTAGTCCCTTTGATCACCGGGGAGGGGGGTGCAAATAATGAGAAGCCAGGAGTCAACGTCTCCCCTGAGATCTGCCAGAGGAGGGGCCGTCCCGTCCACCTGCCCTCCTGGGAGGACCAGGGGGTCGCAGCCCCAGGCCTGTGGGTCTGGGTTTAATGTCCGAGCCACCGATGCCACCCTGTCTAGCCCTTCGAGGGGCCAGTGGCCTGGGGCAGTCACAGGGACAGGAGCAGCTGTCCCTCCAGCCCCCCCACTCCCAGCCTGTCACCGCCATCTGTCCCAGCAGCTGGGGGGCCACACCCCTGGCTATCCTGGGGGCAGGACCCTCATCTCTGGCACGACATTCAGGGATTGACCCTGATGGGGGACCCTGGCGTGACCTCGGGCCAACTCGGAGGTCCCGCCACGAATCTCCTGCCCAGGACTGCGTCGGCCGTGTCCCACGCCGTGTCCCACAGCCTGGGGGGCCCTTGAGACCCCAGCCCCTCCCGGGTTCCCGAGGACAGCCCTGGACCTATCACGTAGCACATGCCCTGGATCAGATCCGGGTTCAGAGGTGCCCTCCAAGACAAGTCCGGGAAGGGGGACCCCAGAGACATCCAGGGTCCAGGTGGCAGCCCAGGGGACCAGTGAGCATGCCATTCTCAGGGGCTTCCAAGTGAAGTAACTCCTTCTTTTAAAACGCTGATTAGTTAAGTGCTCACAGAGCCCTGCAGAGAGGGCCAAAAGGTGGGGTCCCCAGGACAGCATGGGGTGTGCATGCTTGGGGTGCTCATGACTGCGTGGGGGGGATGCTTGCCATTTTGAGGTTGGGCACGCCCTAGAACCCTCTGGCCTCTTGTGGAAAATGAGATGTTATACTGCACTCCCCAGGGTGGCCTGGGTGGGGCCCCTTCGAGCCCCTCTGTCTCGTGCAAATTCAGCTGGGACCCTGCCCAGTGCGTGCCAGGCCCCAGTGCCAGGGGCGGGAGTGGGGCAAGGGGAGGGGGGATGGGCTACAGGGGACTACCTTCCCCTGCCCCAGAGGGAATCACAGAAAACAGGCTGATTCCCCATATGTGTGGGGGGGATGGGGGACCTCCCTGGGCGGGGGTGGGGGGTCTGACCTGGGGTCCTTCATGCATCCGTCCATCCATTTCCCCCCGTGTTTCCCAGGGCCTCATCTGCATCTGGTTCTGTGTGGGGTGTAGGGGTCTGGAGGTCACAGGGCAGGCGACAGAGAAGGCCGCTGGGTGAGAGCAGGTGGGTGATGGTGGGGCACTGAGCTCGCAGAGGCAGGCCGAGCGGGGCCCAGTGGGGCCCCGGCCGGGGGGGCGAGGCGGGGTCACGGCAGAGGCCCGAGGGGGAGCGACTCCAGGCGGGGCGCTGGGCAACGGGGTGACAGCTGGCTGAGGCCGGGGGGGGGGGGGGGGGGGACAGGGCGGGCGGACAGCCTCCCACAGTGTCCGGGGGAGGCCAGGGTGCTGGGGGAGGCGCTGGGAGCTCAGAGAAGTTCCCGCGTCCCCACTCACGGGAGATGTCCACAAACCACGCTGTCACCAGTTTCTGTGGAAACGCGGAGGCGCCCTGTCCCAGAGAACGCCGGGTTTGCACAAGCTCATGGTGCCGCCATTCAGCTCCATCAGGCGACTCAAAAGCGAGCACGGTCCCTGCCTTCGGGAGAGGTGACAGCCTGCCTCACAGGGCGGGAGAGGCTCCTGCATGTGTGTCGTTGTGGCCGGTTCCACGCCAACAGTGACTAGAAGTAAAACTCACCCCAGGATTAAAGGGAAGACCACACCCACCCGTGAAACTGGCTGACGGAGGCGTGGGATGGAATTGGGGCTCCCGCCCCCCACGCCCCACCGACGTCCCGCGCTCACCCCTGTGTGTTGTCCAAGCGCGTGCACTTCCCTGCGTGCCCGGGCCCCTCCTGCTTCACCACCCCCCCCCCCCGGCCCGAGAAGGCCCCCCCCCCCCGTCCCAGCAGGGCTCACCCCCTGGCACCTGCTAACCGGAGGCTGTGGCCGCTGCACGAGGTCAGGCAGGCAGGACCCCCGTTCCCTTTGCTCCAAATTATAATGGAAGTGCTTCCCCACAGGACACAGCAGAGACAGCTACTTGCAAAACCTGGGAGAGCAGGGGAGGCGAGGACGAGCGGGGTCCCAGCCGGCTGCCTGCGGCCCCTGTTCCCTGGGGATTTGCTTGCTGACTGGGGACCCAGCGGGGCCCCCAGGAGGGATTACGGCGGCAGACATGGGTCGGGGGGACAGCAAGGCCGCCCGCACTCACACGAGGCTGGTCCGATGGAGGAAACTTGAAAAAACCCCAGCACCACGGTTCCCCAACGAACGTGCCGATTTCTGAGGCCAACGGAGAGGTGTTTCTCCCAAGTCCAGCCGTGCTTTGAGCTCAGACCGTGTCAGGAGTCACACAGCCGTCGTGGCCAGCAACCGCGGTCCCGCCACGCCGGGCACACTGCCACCTGACCGCTGGCTGTTTGAGCGCAGCGGAGGCCTCGGTCCCCTCTCCCCCTGCCTGCCCCCCCAGTCTGGGCGTCCCCCACATGCCAAACGAAGCACTGTGGTCGGGGGCGGGGGGTGGGACAAGGGGGCAGTGGCGACCCGGCAGGTGTGGACACCGTGGCATGTGGGGGAGGGGTGCCCTGTCCAAGGTCACAGGGAGGGGGGGGCGGCACCTGGGAGCCGTGCTTCCAGCCCCCGAGACGCTGCTCTCCGGGCTTATCTTTCCGTGTAACCTTGGGGCTTAGAAGTAATTGGAAATTGATTTTCTTTTAGTTCGTGGTACTTAGATTTCAAAACGTTTGTTCTCAGGGTACAGCTGGATCCTCCCAGCCAACCCCCCTCCAACCCCCCATCCCCAAGCCCTGGCCAAAAGCGGATGCACAGTATGTCCTTGCTGGCAGCCATTGAATTCAATTTCCAGACCCCGTGTCCCTGGTGAATGCTCATCGTGAAAAACCCTGGCCGGCTCCCTGTGCTTTCAGAAAAAGCACCACAATCACTAATATCTGAGACGCAGCCCCGTGTTGTCCACACCAGCGCGTCCCGTTTACTAATTCAGGTACGTGCCCGGGGATGGGGGGGGGGGGGTCAGAGAGTGAGCTCTCGGTGCTTGGAGCTGTCGGCACCGTTGACGGTCCTTTTGTTGGACCCCCTCCGTCTGTCCACGGCCGAACCCTCACTCTTCCCCTAGGGCAGCCCGGCTCCTGCCACCCGGGTGTCCTGTCTTTATCATCCCCTGGCCTGGCCGGGAGAGGCCACCACGGGGGGGACGCATCACGCCGAGCGCGACGGCGGCTCACGGGCCCTCGCACGGGCCCCGCGGTGGGGACTCACCCGGACAGGCCGGCACGGCTGGCAGGTGGGCGGAGCGGCACCCCTCCCTGGGCCGCCTGCTCCCA
Organism: Panthera onca; assembly: GCF_046562875.1. Lineage (NCBI taxonomy): Eukaryota > Metazoa > Chordata > Mammalia > Carnivora > Felidae > Panthera > Panthera onca. The sequence goes on along the minus strand of NC_138346.1, from coordinate 1,535,084 downwards.
GAGGCCTTGCCAGTAACCTTGGCTGGACCTGAGTCTCCGGCCACGGCCATCCCCGCCCACGCCAGCCCAGCCTCAGGACCCCAAGCCCCCTTGCCGCCCCAAGACCACGTGTCCCCTCTCCTGCGCTCCGTGCCCACGAGGTTCTGGCAGGGGACACTGTTGGTAGATCCAGAGAACGGGGCTGACCTCACACTCCCGAGGCTCCACGGGGCCCCTCCCTCCAACCTGCAGAGCAGGGCCAGGATCTCTAGTGAGCTGGCCCAGGGTTGGAACAGAAAGTCTTGGGCGGCCCTCCCGAGGCTCTGAGGTCCCCCAGCCTGCAACTGGCAGGACGTGGCTCCCAGGGGGGCTGTGAGGCGCACAAGTCCCCCTGCCCCAGGGAGCCAGAGGCCACTGTGGCCCCAACGCCCACTGGGGTGTGCCCTCTTCTGAGGATCAAGGGAACGGCAGTCCAGTTCGGAAAGTCACCAAGGCCACCGGCCCTCGCCTGGCCCTTGCCTCCGTTCTCCTGGGGAACTGGACAGAGCCTACTTGGAAAATCAGAGGAAGGGGACCCGGGCCCCCCAAGATGGCCACTCCCCAGGCTCCTGCTTGCGTGCAGGGACGAAGGGCAGGGACGCGGAGACCGTGGGTCCACACACCCGGTCCGGGGCCCAGCCGGAAAGGACCTCGGGGCCCTGCTGCCCCTCCCCCCTCCATGGCTGTGGGCACACACTGCCCCACGGGCGGCCTCCGTGACAACCGTCGGCCGTCTGGGCAGGGCAGGGGCCGGGGGAGGCCCCGAGCCTGGCGTCTCTGGGCAGCAATCCACAGCTTCACCGTATTATTTCGGGTCTGCGGGTTCGGGTTGGGCCAGAGCATAAAGGAGACTTTCTTGGCTGCGCTCTGGCTTCTGCTGGCTTCTCCTCCCCACCCTGTGGCTTGGACCGGCCCAGGACCGCACGGCTTCAGCATAGCCCTGCCGAGGCTCCCCCTCATCCTGCCAGGCCTGGGAGCGAGTTGGGCCCGGGGAGGCCTCGGGCGTCACCAGCGCCGCAGAGAGGGGCCTCCCCTCCCGGGCCTCACTCTCCTTTGCTCAGCTTCTGGAGGCCACGCTGCGCTGCGAGGCTGCTTCGGCCTCTTAAAGGCTTATTCAAACCCTGAACGAGAACTCAGGACCTGCTTGCTCCCGACACGACCCTCCAGACACAGGACCCGGCAGCGCTGACCCCAGGCCCAAGGACAGGCCTGTCGGCTCTGACCACGGCCGTCCTGAGGGCCAAGGCCTGGGACCACCCTGCCAGGAGAGCAGATCGGGCCCCCACCCGATCTGAGCTCATTAGCCCCTCTCACTGCCCACTGCTACCCAGACCCCTGCTCCCCGCGAGCTGGCCACCCAGCCAGACTCTGGAGCCTTTACCACACGCCCCCGCCCAGGTCCAGACGGGGACCGAGGACAGCCAGGACGCCCCCAGCGTTCCCAGCCAGGCAAACACAGCCACCTCGGCTGCCGAGGTCCTGGGAGGACGGTCAGGGTCCTTCGGCCTGAGCTCTGGGTCTCCTAAAGCAGAACACAAGAAGCTCCTGAAATCTTGCGCCCCACAGAGGCGGGGCCCCTCAGCACCGGACATCGCCTCCCAGCCCCCACCCCTGGGCTTGCGCACAGGAACCAAACCCAGACGCTACCCCTCCTCCCTCGTCCTCAGGATGGGAGGAAAGTCTCTCTGGGGAGAGATTGTCTTCATGTCTCTGTGGTGGAGGGGCTGCTTCCTCGCCCACGCCTCCCCAAGGCCACGGGGGTCCTAGAGGGTCTCCGAGCCTCCTTCGTGCACACTGAAGCCCCTGTGAGAAGCGTCCGGCCACCCGGCCGCCCCAGCTTGGAGGCAGGACGCCCTGGGAGTCAGGCCTCACTTGTGCGGGCCTGGGGGGCCGTGATGAAGGCCGCCCTGGCGCTCAGTCCCCGCAGGCTCACACAGCCCCCTGGGGGCTGCAGGCGGGGCCAGGAAGGGCCTTGGCCCACAGGAAGGAGGGGCAGGACGGGCTGTGTGGAGACAGCCACTTGGTGAGTGCACACTCCGCCTCAGAAGGAAGGGCTGGAGACACGGACCCCTGTGGGGTCGTCACTGACAGAGGAGACCGGGGAGGGAATGGAAAAACATTGCTGCTCATGTCCCAGAAACAGCGCAGTCCAAAGGGGCTGAGTCTGTAGGGGGGAAAGGGGAGGGGCGTCTCAGGGCCGGAAACCACCCCCAACACACCCACGCACGGGCACGCACACCTACGAGCACGCGGCGTGCCCCTACCTGCTCCCAGGCACGCGTGCACGTGCACACACAGACGCGTTCGCACGCGTGCATGCATGCAATGCAAACAGCTCATTAAACTCTCTGGATGTTAAGTCACCAAGAAGACCCCGCAGCTGTGACCTCTTCCCGGGCCGTCTTCTAGGCCGGGGGAGGGAGCTTCGGGAGCACAGGGCGAAGGACGGTCAGCAGACATTTCATTTCAGCCCCGAGTCTGGCTCCTCAGTGCACCTCGTGCCTTCCGGCCTTGGGGGACCCCACGCCGCGACAACGGGAGCCGTGGGCCCTGACGAAGGGGCACCTCCCGGGTTTGCCCCAGCTCCCAGCACCTCAACCCTGCTTGGAGCGCCATCGAGCCCTAACGGCAGTCTCGGGGAGCCCCTCAGCCACACCCTCCCTGGGCCCAGGACCGCCCCCCTGAGGGCACTGGGGGGTGCATCCCAGCAGGAGACGCCCAGAGGACTTGTGCTGTTTTCCACCCTCCGGCACCCAGGTAGCCTGTCTCTGCCCTCTCCGGAGGGTCCTGCCTGCCTGGGACCTGGGTGGTTGGCTCCCACGGCAGGAACCCAGAGGAGGCAGGGTGGGCCGAGGGATGCCCACGAGTACGGGGCCGGCGTGCCCAGGAGGGCTGGGCTTTGAGGCCTGGCCCCACCGTCCTCCGTAAGGCCGCACACCCAGGGGTCCCAAGCCAGCTGGCTCCCCCTGGTCCCCTGCCTGAGGCGTCTCGTGGTCACCCTGGGCCACAGTGGGCCCGGGCCCCTGGCTTTCGTGTTACCTTGCTGGTCTGCCCAGACAAGGTCTGGACACAGGGGTCTGATCCCTGTGTAACAAAGGGATGAGTTAACGAGCAGTTCTCAGTTCTTTGTAGTGACCCCGGGTGTGTAAGGCAGGACGAGGGAGACAGGACTGGCTTTCCAGGGTCATCGACCCTGACCCCCTCCCCACAGGGACAGACAGGGAGTGGGAGAGGCTTCCACAACCCTCCCTGCCAGAAGGGCGTGGGCCCCGCTCCAGAGCATCCTGGGGGATGGGCTACGGGCTCCAAGCAGCTGGATGTGGCCCTCTGGGGGACCCAGCACGGGGCCAGTCGCCTCCACGCCGGGCACCTGGGCACCAGGCCCGCCTGGGCCGGGACCAGCTGCTCCGGAGACGGGACAGATGTGGGACGGGGGGTTACCATCCACACTCCCGAGCGGACTTCCAGGAGCTCCAGGGAAGGAGCACCAAGGCCAGGCTACGCGCTCCCAAAATAGCCCCGGGCGCGGCCAGCGGCCAGGGATGGGCAGCTGACCTCAGCGCACAAGCATCCGTGCAAGCCCAGCTGTCTGCACGGCCACACCTGCTGGGCCTCGGTGGACGGCAAGAACAGCCGCTGGGCCACCCACCCACCGCAGAGGCAGCCGGCCGCTCTGAGCCCAGCTCTCCCCGGGTCCCAGAAAGGGCCCTCACCCTGCCTGCCCTACACTGCCCTTGGGCTGGACCTGGGCTACTCATCTGTAAGCCAGTTTGGCCTCAGATCGTCTGTCCCCCCGTGAGGAGGGGTCTCCCCCTGAGAAGGGCTGTCCCCTCCTCCCTAGGAGGGCTGTCACTCCCAAGGAGGGTTATCCCTCTGGGGCAGGGCTGTCCCCCGACCCCGGGAAGGGCTGTGCCCTGAGGAGGGCCCACGGTCACGGAGGGAGTGGCCCTGCCCCCAGAGACAGAGAACCACCTTGTGTCCTTCCAGTTGGGGTCTCTGTGGGCTCAGGGGGATTTACCAAGCCTAAGTTTACAAAGCAAGTAAAGAATCTTCACGTCATTTCTATCCACAATCGTGTTTTCCCCACAGTCTCGCCGTGTGTGTGAAAGCAGGGGGATCCGGGGACGGCTGGGAGTCCTGGCCCACTGCACCCCACACACGGAGCCCTCAGCTCTTGGGACACAGCCGCGCGGCCCGCCCTGCTTCCTTTGGGGTGACACCTAGGGGGTGTCAATAGCCCCCAGAACAAGGGTGTCTGTCACCTGCGGCCTTCAAGTCCAGCCGAGGTCAGCCCTGGCACCGTTGGGCTGAGCAGGGGTGAGGCTCGGCTGTGGACAAGCGTCTTCTGGGACGCACGCCACGAACTGGGCAGACACCCAGTCCCGCTCTCAGGGGCCTACACGGGCCCAGCGAACAGACAACAGAGCCCTGGAGCTCTGCTAAATGCAGGTGGGGTGTGACTGAGGGAACAACGTTACAGCAGAGACAAGAAGCAGGCAGAGGGGGTGTGTGTGTGCCAGGGAAGAAGCTCCTGACAGACGAGCAGTTGTGCAAAGGCCCTGGGGCAGCATCATGCTTGGAGCATTCAAAGTCAGCAAAGACGTCAGCGTGGCCACAGATGAGGAAACCAGGCCACTGAAGGTGGGTGACGACTGGGAGACACGGGGGGGGTGGGTGTGGACTGTGCTTCACATTCTGATGGTAAAGCTGCTGGGAGTACCTACTGAGAAGCAGTCAAGCCAAGGACACATACCAAAGACAAATGGCAGATGTGCTGAAGTCCATGTGGGGGGGGGGGGGGTGGGGTGGGGAGGGGAAAGGTCCACCCCAGGTTGGGCTGAGCATTTCCTGGGTTGGCGAACGGTCCTAATGACACCTGTCCAGAGAGCTGGCCTCGGTCCTCCCACTGGCCTGGACCTCTGATCCTGGACTGTCCTCTGCCTGTAAGCTGTTTCTGGGCTAAGGCTGTCCCCACTTCTCTGGCTCTTTAGCAGGTAGTCTCTGCAGAAACTTCTGGAACCTACAGAAGCTGCCGTTGGAGGAATTAGAAGGGTCTCCCTTCTCTGCCTGTCACCCCCGTGAATCCTGGCCCAGAGGCAGCCGGAGGGTGTCCTGGGCAGGTCAGACTCACAGGCCCCGAGTGAGGCCGGGGACTGGCCCAGGCGGTGGTGCTGGGGGTCCCCTGGGCTGGCGACCCCAAGGGTTTCCTGTTGACTGCAGCGTGGAGGGGGGCAGGAAGGGCCTGGGGCAGGGAAACAAGGAACCTCTGTGCTCAGGACCGGGGAGAGTGGTTTGGGAGCCTCCTTGGGCCTTTGAAGTCCTGGGCATACTCCCCCAGAGGTGGGGGGCGGGCCCTGGGCAGGGGCAGCGGGGCAGGAGACCGGGGGGAGTGGCGGAGCAGGAGGGCTGGAGGGGCCCCACAGAGCTGCCCCCAGCTCTGGACTCCCCGCAGGGACGCTGAGGCCTCCTCTTGGACGGATCCCCCCTCCTCTCGAACTGGGTCTCCTGCTCACTGGGCCTCGGGGGTCTGCACGCACTCCTCCTCACAGCCAGCCCTCTGAGTCCACACACGTGGTCGCTCGCTCTCTCCCTGTCTCTCTCTCTCTCTCTCTCAAGGCTCCTCAGCCAAAACTGCCCAGCCCAGCCCAGCGGCATGTGCCCAGGGGCCGTGGGGACGCAGCCCAGACATCAGAGCTGCAGGGGGGCCTCTGACCCACATTCCGTCACTCCCATCACTAGCTTCCCTTTTCTTATGTCGCCCCTCACCCCACGCCCCTGCATATCCACACCGTGTCCCGGGCCAGCGTATCTCGCGTCTCACCGTGCAGCGAGGCACGAAGGACAGAGGCCTTGGGAGCAGGCGGGCCTGAGGGTGCCCCCCCACCCAGCCCAGGAAAGGAACGTCCACATCCACCTGGGAAGTCGTGAGGTGATGTGTGTCCAGCACCTGGGGACACAGGCACCTTTCACTCGCGTTGGAAACGCCCGACCTTGTCCCCTTGTGAACAAAGTATTCTAGTCTGCATACTCGCACGTTAGCGTTACACGTGTCATATGTCGAAAAGAACTCGTGGAACACATATGTACATTCTCACAAAACAATAAACACCTGCCATGTGGCTTGAGAAACAGGACGGCTTAGCCGAAGGAGGCAGGAAGACATTTGCGGAGGTCCTTACACTCGGGGGGAAAGTTGCATGTTTATTTTTGCCAACCCCCCTCCCCGGGCCCTCCTGAGAGGGGCGAAGGCTGAGGGCCCCCTACACTCACCCCCACACACCCAGCTGCGCACTCGCTCACGCACACACTCGCTCGCACACACTCTGCCTGGGTGGTCAGAGCGGCCGGTGGCGTCCCGGGTGTAGACCCCACCGTCCTGCGGGAGCCTCGCTTGGCTCCCACCTCCAAGGCCTTGCGGCAAAGGCACCCTGCGCCCCAGCTCCTGCCTCCAGGCCGCAACCACGGCCACGCCTGGGGCAGCCCCCGCCCCCCATCCCTGGCCCCTGCAGGCTCCATGCCCTGGCCAGCCTGTCCGTGCCAGCCCAGGCTGCCCTGGCCCTCCTCCCTGTCACGGACGTGACTCTGGGCCCGAGGCTCCCGGCTGACGGCAGACGCAAGGCCATCGATGGCCCCACACCGTCCAGCGGTCTTCTGGAGACGGCCCGGCCCCGAGTGATGCCACACAGAAGCCGCTCCCTACGGTCCAGTAACCCCGTGCTCAGGCGTCTGCGGGAGAGGAGAGCCCTGGCCCGTCCCTGGAGCCGGAGAAGGAGGAGGGAGAGGAGGCCTGGCCCGGAGGGTCCCCTGATGCCGGCCCAGCAGCGGGGCCAGCGGGGCCAGCATAGGCCGAGTCGCATTCCTGAGCAATGAGGCAGCGGCCTGGTTGTCGAAGGCTGTCATTGGGGGAGCCCACACTGGCGGCCGGCCAGCCCAGATGCAGGCATTCCTCTGGCTGAGCTGCCCTCGGGCACTCACACAGCCCCGCACCGGGCCCCCAAGGACTCAAGGACTCGGGGGGGTGGGGTGGGGGGGGGCGCCCAGGGATCCAGGACAAGAAACACCGGGCCCCTGGACATTGGGCACCGAGGAAGGTCTGGTGGTGGCCGTGAGCACACTGCCTCACGCCCGACTGACTCAGTGGCCCGAGGAGGTCACAGCCAGGTCCCTCCTCCTCCTCGGCCCCCAGGACCCCTGAGATCCCCAGCTTTCTAGGTATGTGCTTCCCCTCCCCCATGACCCCAGCCCTGCCCCGCAGACAAACCCCCGAACCGCTCTCCGAGGCCCCTTTCAAGGCAAAATACAATCCCTCCTGCTCTAGAGTGGACTTAAATCGCTTTATTCTATTGAAACATATTTAAATTCCCCGTGAGACGTTTGCCAGCTCGGTGCCAGCACGCCGCAGTGTGGCTGACGACATTGTCTGGGAAGTTCCCGTCCTGGGATCTGGGAATCCGACGTGCCCGTGCTGTCCCCTGCCCAGGAATGACGGCTCAGTGTCGCCCGCTCTCCTTGCGTCCCGGAGACGCTGCGGTGGCCTCAGGCAGGGCGGGGACACGGGAGGCCACGGGAGGCCTGCCATCTCAGCCACCTGGGGCGCGTCAGGGCCCGCGCACTCCGACCGGTCCTGGCTCCTCTGCACCCCGTTCTTCTGCCAGCCCGTGTCTCCGTTCTCTGGGGGCCGTGAGGGCCGTTTCCGCTTCCAGCTGTGAGGAACGAGGTGGCCACGAGGACCGTTTTGCCACACACGCACCCCGATCTCTGCAGGGTCAAGCTGGGAGCAAAGACGCCCGGTCAAGGGCCCCCGCCCTCCAGGGGACACAGCGTGACACCATCTCCCAAACCATCACCCGTTTGCATCCGGTTGTGCAGGTCCCCGTGGCTTCCCTGTGTGGTCCCCACGGTCTCTTTGCCCCCCTGGGGGCTGTCCCCTCCCTGATCTCGACGGGGCTGGGCTCGTCTTCACGAGGTTTGTGCCATTCGGGCTTCCTCTGCGTGAGGTGCCTGTCCAGTCCCCCCTGGTTTCCTCCCTGCTATTTTGTAACTGCCTCGGGGGAGCTCCGTTTCTGTGTTGCAAATCTCTCTTCCCAGCCTCTGGCTTTTCCTCTTCCGGGACCTGGGGTTTTCCTTCCCTGACTCACTTACCGACTCCTTAACCGAGCCTTGGGGCCAGGTGGTAACTGGGACAGAACAGGGCATCCCCGCCCTCTGGGATCCACAAGGCGCAATGGGGCCAACCAGGTGCAGCCGCGAGGGGCCGTCCACCCACCTGCTGGGGGCTCCACCTGCACTTGGGGGGGCGGGGGCGTCAGGCAGAGGAGGGAGCTGGTCAGCGATGTGCGCTCACCACCGGCACCGCTTCCAGGAAGGAGGAGAAACGCTTCCTTCCTTCCACTTGGGCGTCTCCTTCCTATCCCGTCCTCGGGGCGCGGAAGGAAGGAAGGCCTGCGAGGTGAGGGCTCTTGGAGGGCGCTTTGGGCAACACGGCTGGACACTGAGTCCTCGGCCGCCCGTGAAGCTCCTTAGGCCGGCAGCCGTCGGTGAGCAGCGCCCAGGCGGGTGGGGACGGCGGCATGGGCCCCGGAGGGGAAGGAAGCCCTCTCCCCAGACCATGCCGGGGCCCCGGCGGGCACGGTGCAGGCCCCTCTGCCCGACGGGAGGGCAGTGAGACACGACTGATGACCGTGGCCTGCTCATTTCTACACCTGGACAGAGAGCCCCAGGTCCCAACGCCACCATCCGGCGGCCTCTCCCCGCCACGTACTCGGCTGCCCTCGAGGACGAGAACGCCAAGTCCCCTTCTTTGGAAGACGAAGACAGGCAGACAACAGGGACGGAGTCTGGGAGGGGGGATACCCCGGGGAGCGGATGGGGCAGAAGGAACCCCTGCCCAGCCCTGCACACCCTGCTCCAGAAGCCCCTGCCCGGCCCCCCTGGCACACCCGGCCCGTGAGTGGACACTGAGGGGCCGGAGGGCTGTGTGGACGGCACAGCATGGGAGGAGCCACCAGGGAGCACGGCCCCTCTGGGGGAGCTTACCCTTTGTCAAAAGCACCGGCCAGGGAGCCGAGCATCTCGACCCCGATTCAGCCCCGCGGTCCCTCAACGTCCCTGGCGTGACAGCAGGTTCCTGCCGGCTGGACACAGGGGTCCTGGCAGAGGTGCGCCCCGGGCAGGGGTCATGGCCACGCCCCAGGGAGCGGAGCTGCCCCACAGCCATGGGGGGAGATCCCGGGCCTCTCCTGGAGCACACGCAGATTCCCAGGCCCAGCGCCCCCGGACTCACGTGCGGACACAGGGACCGCCACCCGCGCTGCAGACACAGCAGAGGCTCTGGGTGGGGAGGGGCCCTCAGGAGGCAGGGTTCCTCCCGGCAACTACAGGTGATTGAAACAAAACAAGAGACTCCCTTGCACTTGAATTTTGTCCAGAAAAACCCTTTGGGCACACAAAAATGTTAAAGATTTCACTAACGGTATTTAATGTAACTGAAAACACGGTGCAAGCACATGAAACTGTACAATGTTACGAATGTTTTCACCTGTACAATGTCTTTCTGCTCCAGTGGGTCCACCGTCCTCTCCAGCACCCACATGCTGTGTAAATACAATCGCACGGGGCGCCTGGGTGGCTCTGTCGGGTAAGCGTCCGACTTCAGCTCAGGTCATGATCTCACGATCCGTGGGTTCGAGCCCCGCGTCGGGCTCTGGGCTGACAGCTCGGGGCCTGGAGCCTGCTTCGGGTTCTGTGTCTCCCTCTCTCTCTGCCCTTTCCCTGCTCGTGCTCTGACTCTCTCTGTCTCTCTCTCTCTCAAAAATAAACATTAAAAAAATGTAAACACAATTGCGTATCAGACCACAACGAACATCTCGATAAGTTCTATAAAGTAATTGTCTATAAATGAAATCATATGAATGCATTATTTTGTTTCTCGCTTCTTCTCTAAATGTCGTATTTTGAATTAACAAACTTTATTTTGTGAGCAGCCTTAGGTTCACAGCAAAATTGAACAGAATGTGCAGAGATTTCCCAGATGGCCCCCTGCCCCCCCACACACAACGCTGGTCCCTTACCGACCTCGCACCACAGTGGGACACTGGCCACGATCCATGAACCTGCACTGACACATCACAATCGCCCAGAGCCCGTCATTGACACGAGGGCTCGCTCTGGCTGTTGTGCACTCTGTGGGTCCGGGCACAGGTGTAATGGCGTGGGTCCGTCAGTGTGGCATCACGCAAGGTGGTCTCGCTGCCCTGGGAACCCTCCGGGCTCCGCCTGTTCGTCCCTCCTCCTTCCTCAACCCCTCGTGAGCACTGATCATTCTACTATCTCTGTCATTCAGCCTTTTCCAGAAGGTCCCAGTTGGGATCACACAGCGTGTAGCCTTTTTGGATTTACTTCTCTCACCGAGTAATCTGCATTCAAGTCCCCCGCGGTCCCCACGGTTCCCCACGGTCTCTTTCTAGGGCCACGTAACCGCCATCCAGGTGCGCCCCCGTTCATTTACCGGTCCACCTGCCCCAGGACATCTTGGTTGCTCCACAGCCTGGGCAACGGTGGAGGAAGCCGCTGTCCTCGGTGCGCAGGGACGACTCGGTTTCCTAATGGGTGAAAGACGTGCAAAGGACCCCACCACGTGGCAAATGAACACGTGAAGAAAGCATCATCAGTCACCGTGGAAACGCACGCTTAAAACCACGATGGTGGCCGGAACGGTGAGATTAAAAGGGCTGACAGAATCAAGGGTTCCTGTCGATGCAGAGACAGGGAGATTCTGTGATTTTTGGTGTGAGCGCAACTTTAGAAAACTGTCTGGCACTATCTTCCCAAGTTGGGAATCCACGCAACTCCTCTCCTAGAAATGCCTGGGCGTGTTCACCAAGAGACAAGCGCACGCGTGCTGGGGGCAGCGGCATCCATCTGGGCCGCGAGCTAGAAACACAAGCGTCCGAGCACAGTCGTACAGAGAAATACTCCCAATGGGTCATGCCGCGGAACACGGCAACGAAAACAGAACGAACTTCTGCCGGTAATAACCGGGGTGAACTTCACAAATACACTGTGCGCTGAGGAAGCCAGACACAAAGGGGTCGACGCTGTGTGTTTTCACTGATGTAAAGTCCAAACCCAGACAAAACCCCCTGATGGTAGTGGAAGGCAGAGGAGGGGCTCCCCTTGAGAGAGAGGGTCACTGACGGAGGGGAGGAGAGGCCGGCCGATGTTCTGCGTCTTCGTCTGGATGGTGGTTTCGTGGGTGTGGCCCCTCCTCTAAATGCACCAAGCTGTACATTTATGATTGGCGAACTCTTCGGTGCCCATGTTACTCTGCAGTGAAAAGGTTACTAAGAAGAAAACACCATGCCCATGAAAAGGCGCACGCAGGCTTTGAGGTTGAGGGATAACCTGGTCCCTGCGGGCCCCGCTGCGTCCCACGAAGAGGTGCTTTGCTGCCGGGAGAGACGGGCTCTCAAGACACCCGCAGGACCCCACCCGCGGGGTCGCTGTGCACCTCCGCGTCCAGTGCTCGCCGGCGTCCCTGGCCCTTTCCTCGGAGACACGACAGAGACGTGCGAGATTTCTCACGTGCTTCTCTGGGCTCTTAGAATCCAGAGTTCATATCCCCCGTCCAGTTAGACAGTGAAAGCCGACTTTGCCCCCTGAGGGGAGCCCATCTCTGGCCCCAGGCGCTGGAGGACCCGGGGGTGAAGCCGCATGTGGTGGCCGCCAGCCCTTAGCACCTGCTGTCACAGCCCGAGGCCGCCCCCCACCCCGGCACTGCCCCGCAGAGGAGAAGGCCTCGGGCTGGGGCAAGGGCTGAGGAGCGGCCCCAAGGAGGCGGCCCAGGGCAGCCAGACTTCCTTCTAGGCCCGAGTGTCCCCAGGCCCGCCAAGCAGCAGGGGACAGTGCAGCCGGCCAGCGAGCCGGGGTCGGGAGAGGCTTGGCGGCCAGGAATGGGACTCCCTCAGAAAGTGTAAGTCAGGGAGCCTTGAAGGCAAGATGGCGGGAATGCCCACGGTCCCAGCAGAAGGCCCTGGAAATTCAGACAAGGCCCCTCCCCTGCCCCAGCAGGTTGCGCTAAACACACTGTCTTTTTGTTCATTCTTTTTTCTTTCTTGTGTATCTGTCTCCTGTTAACTAGGAGTTCCTGCGGACAGAGACTGTCCGGTCACCATGGGCCCCACCAGCCGTGCTCCCTGGGGAGAGTCAGGGCGCAAACGAGCCAATGAACCTGCACGGTTAGCTTCAGCCCACGCCTACGTCACACCAGAGGCAGGGACGTGTCCTGAGAGCCCCCGGACGTGCCAGCTGGCTGGGCAGCCCCGTCCCGCCCCACACCGTCCGCCCCCCCCCCCCCCCACAAACACACCACAGGACTGCAGCGCCGGAGGGGCGAGGCAGAACCGAATCTACCGTGACGTCTAGTAAATCAGTGAACTCGGTGGTGTTCTGGTAAACGCTCAACGGCGGATACTCGGAAGGGCCAGGGCTGAACTGTAGCATTCGCTAACTTCCGTGACGCAAACGAAGCTGATTTCAGACCACCACCTGCGTTAGGTCACAAGGTAGGGGTGGGGGTGGGGGGGAGGCCTCTCCAGCCCAAGCTGGCTCCACACCCTGGAGGTCTCGTGCCGGTTTGGGTGGTCCGCGACCCGCGAAGATACCATTTGTGGCACGTCCCTCCGCTGGTCTTGACCCCCCCCCCCCGGCTCCACCATGGGGAGGGGCTGGTTGAATCGACTCAACACCCGAGTCCCACCTTCCACAGCTGCGTGGCCCTGAAGGTCCTCTGCCCTCTGCCCTCCTGTCCAGCGTCGCTTCCCCAAATCCACAGGCTCCAACCCACAAGCACACCCTGCTTTAGGAGACATCCAGGACCTGGGCTGGGCTGGGCTGGGCTGGGCTGGGCTGGACTGGGCACAGCTGGGCTGGGCTGGGCAAGGGCAGGCTAGACTGGGCTAAGCTGGGCTGGGGCGGGCATGGCTAGCTAGAGCCGGGCAGGACTGGGCAGGACTGGGTTATGCTGGGCTGTGCTGGGCTGTGCTGGGCTGGACTGGATTGGGCACAGCTGGGCTGGGCTGGACTGGGCAGAGCTGGGCAGGGCTGGGCAAGGGCGGGCTAGACTGGGCTAAGCTGGGCTGGGGCGGGCATGGCTAGCTAGAGCCAGGCAGGACTGGGCAGAGCTGGGCAGGGCTGGGCAAGGGCGGGCTAGACTGGGCTAAGCTGGGCTGGGCAGGACTGGGCAGGACTGGGTTATGCTATGCTGTGCTGGACTGGGCTGGACTGGGCTGGATTGGGCACAGCTGGGCTGGGCTGGGCAAGGGCGGGCTAGACTGGGCTAAGCTGGGCTGGGGCGGGCATGGCTAGCTAGAGCCAGGCAGGACTGGGCAGAGCTGGGCAGGGCTGGGCAAGGGCAGGCTAGACTGGGCTAAGCTGGCCTGGGCCGGGCATGGCTAGCTAGAGCCGGGCAGGACTGGGCAGGACTGGGTTATGCTGTGCTGTGCTGTGCTGGACTGGGCTGGACTGGGCTGGATTGGGCACATCTGGGCTGGGCTGGACTGGGCAGAGCTGGGCAGGGCTGGGCAAGGGTGGGCTAGACTGGGCTAAGCTGGCCTGGGCCGGGCATGGCTAGCTAGAGCCGGGCAGGACTGGGCAGGACTGGGTTATGCTATGCTGTGCTGGGCTGGGCTGGACTGGGCCAGGCTGGGCCGGACTGGGTTGGACTGGGCTGGGCTGGGCAGGGCTGGGTCCTGCCTCTTTACTCTGCTTGAGCTTCTGGGCTGGTAAGTTTAAAGGACGAGGCCAGCCTAGAGGACACCGCTGGTCGTGCCCCTCCTTCCCTTCCTCTTGCTCTGAGGGCTGCCAGGGTCTGTTCCCTGGGGCCCAGTGGTGGTGATGGGGCTGGGGGGGTGGGGGGTGCCACACTGCTCCCACCAGGTGCTGTGGGTGACGGGGCCAGCCCCGAGCCAAGGGGAGCAGGAAGTAGCCCCCAGGCCTGGTGGGAGAAGCAACAGAGGAGCTCTAGGAAGAGCAGGGGTGGGGGCATTTCTGGAAACGACTACTGTGTGGTCCACACGCTCCCTGAGAGAAGCCAGAGGCGTGGTCGACACGTTGAATGATCGCATTTCTGTGAAATGTCCAGGCCGGACGTACAGAGACAGACAGCGGACTGGTGGCTCCGGGGGGGGGGGGGGGGGGGGGCGGGGGCAGGGCGGGACTGCCATCAGTTAGGGGCGTTTGTCTTTGGGGTGGCAAAGATGTTCTGGAATCACACAGCGGTGAAGGTTGCACAGCTCTGAATACATCGAAAAGTCACTGAGTTTTACGCTTCACGTGAGCGAATTCCACCTCGGTAACGCTATCTTCTAGAATCCAAAACAACCGAATGTACAAGACGCTGCCCCAAAGCCGGACTCGCCGCCTCGCGGGGTGCCGTCCAGCCGCCCCCGTGCTCGCTTCTGTCAGCGTCGCCCCGCTGGGGGAGCTGGGAGATACACGTGTTTGAAAAGAAAAATCAGGGAGTTCATCGTGATGTTTACAGCTCAGGGTCAACAGCACAGGACTGTTAATTAACTTCTCTCCTGCCTTGTCTTTTACACAGAACATCTTGGTTCCTAATCACCCAATTACCTCCTCCTCCGAGTGCTGCAGCAGAAACACAAACATTTGCACACCCATGATAGCTTCGGCGACAGCAGGGTACTTGTAACAGTTAAACTACCCGCAGATTTCTGCACAGCTCCGTTTTCCTTAGAATCACCAAAAAGCTTAAAATCACAGAGGAATGTCATCCTGGCATTTCAATCAGAACAGTCCAGTTTCAATCGTATAGGAAACACGATAACGACCGTGATGGAACGACACCTTAATGTCACCTGCTTGTACATTTTGAGACCGATGAATCACACACAGGACTTTAAAACAGTCGAGCCATGCTATCTCAGATGGCTGACTCGCAACTCTGGCCATCTCTGAGTCACCTTCAAGTGCTGAATCACGGCGTCCCCAGTCCCAGAGCCCCAGAAGTCTTCTCCACTGGAGAAAGCTCGTCCAGAGAACTCCGACCTGAGGCCACCCCACGCTCCTGCTGGCCGTGGCCCATCCACCCAGAAGGAGAGCCCCGAGGGACACCTCTTGACAAACGGTCACCCGGGTTCCTCTGCAGCTGCCGGGCCCCGGGCGCTGTGCCCACTCTGAACACAGGAGTCTTCATGGGGCCCAGGGGAGGATGGGGGAGGGCGTGTGCCCGGGAAGGCCTATGGCCTATGGGACTCGGGCCCCTTCCAGCAGGGCTCTGGCTGCTGCTGGCCGACCTCACCTCGACACCCTCACCCGGCCCGCTAACACGTCCTCCCCGGGAGGGAAGCAGCGTCCAAAGGCAGTCAGACCTGCAGACCTTCCACAGACCAAGCCCCGGAGCGGCCAGCACCCCGTGCCCTGGACAACACCCAAGGACACGAGGGCCCCGGCCCCATCGACACGCGCACAGGAGCAAGCAGGCTGGCACAGGGAATACCGCTGAGGATTTCAGAGCCAGGACTCGGAAGCCAGTGTCCCGCGGGCCAGCTCAGCCCTGAGCAAGGCACCCAGAAGGATAGCCCCAGTGACCAAGCCTCCAACGAGGAATGTGGGTGTTCACCAAGCCTTGGGCGGGGGAAAGGCAGGACCCCCGGGGTCCTGGGTGGTCGGGAGGTGATCAGGAGGCCAGGCCACGCTGGACAGGTGCAGGGCTGACCACACTGGCGTCTGGGGGCACCCGACTGGCTGCCGCATGGAGGGAGACCCGGGGCAGGGACCAGCCTGGGGCCCGGGCAGTAAGTGGACAGAGATGACCAGGCCTTAAGGTAGGAGCTAGGTCTGGATGGGAGGAGGGCTTCACTGGGTCCGGGACCGGGAACAGCGTCTGGGGAGAGATCCCAGAAGCCACCAGACAGATGTGTGGGCAGGAGTGACTTGGGGGTCCTCGGCGTCAGGCTGTGCTAGAGGCCATGGGGGAGGGGCGGGCCTGCCCAGGAGAGGGGACCCCAAGGGACCAAGTGTGTCCTAGGGGTACCAGGGAGAGGTCCTCGGAGAATCCCCCACCCGCCAGGCGTGTGGGCCTCTGGGGTCTGCACTGCACATGTGACCGGCTTTGGGACTCCAGAGTTTCTGGTTCGCTCTAGAATCCACAGTGAGAGACCAAAGGCAGCTGAGGCAGGGCTGAGCTTCGGCCACAGACACTGGCTTCCACAGCCCCGGTGACTGGGAACTTCACGCTGAGGGACCCCAACCCGGGTGTGGGGTCTTCTGACCCTCAGCACCACTTTGGGGACCCGTCACAGTGACCGGGACAGTTCACTGATGGGCTCGTGCCATCCATCCCACAAGTTTCGCACATGGTGGTCAAGGGGACCCAGCGCCCGAGCCCCCCGGGGGCTTGGGCAGCGGGCACGTGGCTAAGGCGTCTGGTCAAGTGTCCCAAAGCAGCTGACCCCACAGCAGCCCTTGAAGGCAGGCTAAGTGAGGGTCCCAGTGGGGACACTGTGGGCTCGGTCCAGTCTCCCCTCCAGGACCAGGGGGCAGGACGGGGTCTCAGCAGGCAGTTCCTCCCGGCAGGGTGGTCTCCTTGTAAGAAGCCCTTCCCCAGCAGAGGCCACAATTGTTCCCTGCAGCCCTGTCCTCACCCACCCATCTCTGCCCTGGAGACCATGGAACCACAGAGGGACCAGGCTGCTCCCCCCACACACCTGTCCCTTCCCCTCCCTTCCCCTGCTCCCCTCACCCCAGCTCCCTCCAGTCGAGGCCCTGGATTCCAACACCTTGACCTCATCTGCTCCGGGGGGGGGGGGGGGGGGACTCACCCCCATCAAAGCAGGATTCCAGGGGAGGGTGTGGACTCCCAGCTACCCTGGTCCCAGGGGCTGGGGACACAGCAAGTACCTGCATCTCAGGACCCCCTCAAGTACATGGGGGTGAGGGTGATGGGCTGTCCTCACAGAAAGGAACGTTCAAACACTGTGACGCAGGGGCGCCCAGACCCCAGAGCCCGGGAGGGGTGGCTGCAAAGTCCTGCAGGGGCAGGAGCCGAATGCAAGGTGACCCAGGCCCCCGGTATCTGGCACGGCGGCTGTGGAGAGGGGCGGTGCCACCACCCCCCTCTGTCCTGCCGGCAGAGTCCAGGGCTCTGGGCCTCTCTGCTCAGGCCCCTCCCCTCCCCCCCCAACCAGACCCGCCTGCTCCCTGCAGGGCCACTCAGCACTGGTCCTGGGCCCTTTCACCCTGACCCCCCACCCCTCTGCCTCTCTGACAGCCTCTCCCTGCTCCTGGCTTCACACCGAGGCTCCCACAACCCAGGCGCTGAGCTGGGGATTCCAGCCGGAGGACCAGTGTGCCCCATTGGAAGCCCTCACCCAGTGAGGAGGATTCCAGGGGAAGGCGTGGACTCTGAGCTTCCCTCCCGTGGCCCTGGTGCTGCCCCCAAATGCCCTGAGGTCCCACAGCTACCAGGGCTTGGGGAGCAGGGCCCACGGGTCACCCAGGCGAGCAGTGATGGTAAATTCTCAATCTGTGAGCTGGATTTCTGTCATTCCAGCAAGATCCTTTGTCTTGACCACTACAGAGGCTAACCGGGCACCGGCGAATAT
The DNA here is from genome assembly GCF_046562875.1 of Panthera onca. Classification (NCBI taxonomy): domain Eukaryota; kingdom Metazoa; phylum Chordata; class Mammalia; order Carnivora; family Felidae; genus Panthera; species Panthera onca. The sequence continues at coordinate 1,517,445 of NC_138346.1, read as the reverse complement.
GCGAACACAGGGTTGTGCGGGACAGGGCTCCCCCCCCCACTCCGGCCCACGCTCCCAGGCAAGCTGGGGGGGGGGGGGGGGTTCCACAGCCTTAGCCAGGCCCAAGGTCAAATGTGCCGTGGCTCCCGACAACGGGTTTGGGGTGTGTTTATAAAAGTGAAGACCTGGAGGGGGAGAAGTCTGGATTTCATCCAGAAGCAGCAGAGGGCATGGAGGGGGCTTCAGTGGGCTCAGACAATCGAGCCTGGGGCGCTGACACGTGGTCAGAGACAGCTCACAGACACTTCCTGCCCTGGGCGACAGACGGCACCAAAGCAGCCAGCCTGAGATCTGGGGTCCTCGGACTTGCCGCCTCTGTCCCCAGGACTGAGGACCCCTGACCTTCCCCACCCCAGAGGAATGAGCTGAGCAAACCCCACCCAGCTGAACGGTGGGGGCCTCTCCCGGGGCTCAAGGGGGGGTGCCCCCACCCCCTAGGATCAAAAGCGGGGTGGGGCCTCTGGCCTGTGGACACCACCTGCTCAGCCTTGTGGCCCAGGGCCTCACAAGACCTCAGGGGAGAGAGGGCTTGGGTCCCAGCCCCCCAGGCCTCGTGGGCCGAGCCCCAGGCAGGCGGCTCTGCCCCCCCCACCCCAAGCTCCGTGGCTCCAGAGGCAGGGGCCGCCCTGGGAACAGCACACCCAGGGCCCAGCGAGGGAGGGCGGTGGCCAAGGCAACAGCGATGCAACCTGGGCAGCTTCCTCCTAAGCTGGACCCTCCCTGCCCCCGCCCGGGCTGTCCCCCGCTTCCAGAACAGGTGCCCTCACTCCTCAGGCGCCCCTGCCCCAGCGCAGCGCGCGGCCCCTCCAGGAAACACAGGACCCGCCCGCCGGCCTCGCGCAGGGCCCCAAGCACGGACGGGCGGGCAGATTTCACGAAGAAATTGGTTTGTCCTCTGAGTCCTCTTTCTGCCCTACCTTCTGCCCGCAGTGAGCAAGCAGGCGGCCAGGGAGCTGAGACCTTTTACCCAGTCCTCACTGGCTGCAAGATCTGCTTCTTCCCACGCTCAAGCGGTCAGGTAGGAGGAGAAGGGCGGGGCGGGGGCCAGGACATGGGCGGGGCCAGATCGGGGTGGGGTCAGGGGTGGGCGGGGCCAGGGAGAAGCCTGGGGGGCCTGGGCCAGGTGTCACAGACCCAGCCAGTGAGAAAGGGCCCCGCCCCCTGCCCTGCCCTGTGCCCGCGTCCAGACCCGCCTGTCCCGTGACAATATTCCTACAGCGCCTCCCTGCCCAGCGGGTTCACAGGCCTGGGTCCTGCCCCGGGGGGGTACCCCGCCCTTGAGAGGTGCATCAGCTCAGGGTGCCCTGGTCGGCAGAGCCCAGCACAAGGGCAGGTTGCTCAGCTGAGGCAGGACTGGGGGCACCCGCTGGGAGGCCTGGGGGAGGGCCCGCGCCTGCCCGGCAGCCCCCTCCCCACCTGGGCATACGGAAAGGTGACTCATCAGATCCCCGGGGAGGACTCAGCCAGTACCAGAGGGCCAGCAGAACGTCCCCCACCTACACCAGGGAAGGGACAGATGCCTGGGGAGACACAGAGGCCCGGGAAGTCACCCCCGCCTGAGGCCCAGGGGCCGCCCAAGTGGGGGCTCCCAGCACACAGGGGCCCTGCAGGGCAGCCGCGCCTCGGCGGGCTCCCGAGGCCCGTCCCTGGTGAGAGCCCCTCGCTCGCCCTGCCCGTCCGGTCGGCAGTGACCAGGGAGGCTCAGCCCCTCTGCCCTCGGCCGGTGCCGTTTTCACTTCTTCGAGTGAGCCCAGGAAGTGCCTCCCAGTGTCCCTCCCTAACCCTTCTCTGCACGTTTTGATTCACTTGAAGGACTCCAGCCTGCTGGCCTACATTCACTCCCTGAAGCCCCAGCTCCGGAGCAGCGTCTAAAAATAGGGTGTGACCAGCTGGATGCGGATGGGGCCTTGGCTCTCTCCGGCCAGCACTCAGGCAGGAGGCCTCAGGGCTGCGGCTCGTCATCCGCTACCCGCAGAAGCAGAACAGAAGCGCCTCGTCAGGGTGAGGACTAGCAGGAAACACCCCCAAATACCCACACCACTCGTGTTCCCCGGCCTTGTTTCCAGATGTCTCGCAGCGAGTCTGAATCACTGTCGTGATAGGCTGAACGCTGGGGACACAAAGACTGCCCGCCTTGCAAGGGCGCCTGCAGTGGCCCAGGGCAGAGTGGGGCCGAGTGGGGGGCGCCTGGCAGGGCCCGGTGCCCCGGGGGTTGTGGCGGGGGGTGGGGGCGCCGCTCAGGGCGGGAGCCAGCCCTGCTGAGGCAGACAGACGTCGCAGAGCCCCCTGGGGCAGCTCCACAGGCACCCTGTGACACCTGGGGCAGGCAGGCCAGGTGGGCACCACCCCTCCCGTGTCCAAGTCCTCCTGCCAGGCCCTCCAGCCCAGGCCAGCATGTCTTCCTCAGTCCCCAGGGGACTCAGGCACCATTGATCGGGCCTCCGGAGGCCGTGAGCTGGGGAGGGTGCTGATCCGGGGGGGGGGGGGGGGGAAGGGGGTCCGCGTAGGCCGTGGGAGAGAGCCGTGCTGATGCCCGGGCCCAGAGTAGCCGCCTCCTTCCGATGCCCACCCTGTACAAGGCAGGGCAGCGGGAGGCCGAGCCCTGGCTGGAGCGGGGGTGGGGAGGCAGTCTTGCCCAGCGACCCCTCGGGGCCTCCAGAGCCGCGGGAACGCTCTGGGCTGGGGACTTGGCCGAGAGGCCTTCTCCAGAGCCACACTCAGCTGTGGGCAGAGGGGGCAGGCAGGGGCCGTAAGGAGAGCTGGGTTTGGTGTCAGGCCAGCTGGGGCGATGCCAGCTCATCACTTACCAGCTGAGTCACTCGGGGCAAGCACTCAACCTCTCTGAACCTCATCTGTGGGATGCTGCTGACATGCCTGCCCGCTTTCAGGATCTCATAGGGGCTGAAGGAGCCGCTTTGTGCAAAGCCCCACCCCCACCCCCCCACCCCCATAGCCACCAGGACTCCCCGGTGCCCTTCCCAGGCTGCGGCCACCCATCCCTGGGGTTCCGACTGCCCCCACACACACACCCAGCGCTGTGCGGGCACTTCCCGGGTGGTAACAGCAGCAATGGCATGCACTGTCACCGTGCCTCCGCCTACAGCACAGAACTCTGTCTGGAACAGCAAAGACTTCGCCCAGCCTCCCTGAGCTCGAGGGCCCCACGGGATGAAAGCAGAAGGTGCCCCGTAGGGCTTCCAAGAGAGCTCCTGGGGGAAGGCCAAGTCTGCTCAGAGAGAGTCCCCGCTGCCCTGGGCCTGTCCCTTTCCTCCCACCTGGAATATAGACGTGAAGGAGGGAGCCTCAGCAACCATTTCACCCATGAGGCAGCCGTGGGTGTGGAAGCTCCATGCTGAGCTTGGTGGAGGAGCAAGGAGAGAGCCTGGGCCCCTGATCTTGGAGGCGCCGTGTGGGCCCCAAACTTTGCTGAAGAAAACCAGCCCCGAAATGTCTTCAAGCCACGGCAGTCAGAGCTCTGTTCCTGGCGACCACGGGCAGTGTCTAACAGAGGCGTCTGCTGAGAAGCCCTAACCCAAGGCACCGAACCCACTTCGCTTGTGCACGTCAACCGCCACCCTAGAAGGTGGCTGTTACCAACCTCTTGGTCCAAGGAGGAGAGCGAAGTCAAAGACGGTCAGCCACCTCCCAAGGGCCACAGCCGGTGGGGAGAGGGGGACCCAGGTCTGTGGACCCCAGAGTTCCCTCTTGGCCGAGTGGCCCCGGGCACGGGAGAGGCGGCCAGAGCCTCAGACGCCCCGTCTCTCCACACGACGAGGCTGGGGGCCAGGCTGAGGAATGTGCCGCGTAGACAAGGGGACGACGGCGGGGTTCGCCTCTGGAGAGCCACGTGCGACTCTAGGCCTGTGCCCATGGGACCCCGACCGGAAGGTGTCCCCCCAGGGGACACCCTGGCTCTCGAAGCCCCATCAGCACCTGTGACCACACCTCGTACACAGGCAGGGTGTCCCACGTGCTCCCCGGCCCCGTGGGGCACGGCTTCAGGCTAACGCGGCCGAGACAGGCGGGCGTGCCTGGCCAGGTGCGCGTCCTACCTCCTTCCTCTGATTGTAAAGAAAATACAGGACATTTAGAAATCACAAAAAAGTCTCATCCCAGAGATCGCCGTCAGTTCAGACTGGAATATCCACGATGTTTCTAATTCAAAGCGACGCCGTGGTATGTTCCAGGCGGAAGGCCGGGCATCCCTGCCCGCGTGGTCTCCGCCCGTGGCCACTCCCGTTGGTGACGTGAGGGTAAATCACCTGGGGAGAGTACGACCTTCCTGCAGGTGGCCGTGGGCGCTCCCCACGTCCCAGCGTCCCGCTGACACGCTTGCTGAAACGCGGGCCTGTGTCACGTGGGGGTCCTCAAACCCAGCGTCTGTGTCTCCAGGGCCCACCCCTCGCTTTCACGCAGTGCTTTCGAAGTCCTTCTGGAAGTTCACAGGTGTTAGTTCACAAGTGACCACAAACACACATGTGGAGACCTGGGGGCCGGGAAAGGAAAGGAGACGGACTCACCTCCCAGCCCTGTGACTCGGGGCGCGACGGGGGGCGACATGGGGCACGATGGGGGATGATACGGGGCACGACGGGGGGTGACACGGGGCACAGTGGGTGGTGACACGGGGCACGATGGGGGGGCGACACGGGGCACAGTGGGGGGTGACACAGGGCACGACGGGGGGTGACACGGGGCACAGTGGGGGGTGACATGGGGCGTGGTGGGGGGGTGACATGGGACACAGTGGGGTGACACAGGGCATGACAGGGGGACACAGGGCACGATGGGAGGTGACATGGGGCATGGTGGGGGTGACACGGGACACACTGGGAGGTGACACGGGGCACGACGGGGAGACACAGGGCATGACAGGAGGTGACACGGGGCACGACGGGAGGTGACATGGGGCGTGGTGGGGGTGACACGGGGCATGATGGGGGGACACGGGGCATGATGGGAGGTGACACGGGGCACAGTGGCGGGTGACACGGGGCACAGTGGGGGTGACATGGGGCACGACGGGAGGTGACATGGGGCGTGGTGGGTGACACAGGACAGAGTGGGGGTGACATCGGCTGTGGCAGGGCGTGACACAGGCACTGGGGGGGGTGACACCGGCTATGAGTGGGACAGCAAGGCTCACGCTGTAGGAGGGCTTGCCTCCAGGGAGACAGGGCCCATGGGAGAGCACAGCAGCCCCTCGCTCACACCCTGTGAACACCCCACCCCAGCCAAGTGGATGCGGGTCAAGCCGGCTTCCTGCCTCACCAGGGGTCCTGGCCGCCGCACAGCCGAGGGGCGCAAGCCAACCACGTGGCCACAGGGTCTTTCTCGGGGAAGGGGCTTCAAGAGCAGTCTCGGTCCCCAGAAGCCGGCCCGGAAGGCAAGGGGTGACCAAACCAGCTTGGACAGCGACACCAGTGCCCACCAGCCGCTCCGGGGACAGTCCCTCCCAGCATCTGCTCAGAGGTGGAGTCCTTGACCCGGAGCCCGCGCCCGGGGTCTTCTCTGGGTCTCTGGGACACGTCAGGCTGTGTGGCCACCGAGACGGCTGGCCTCGTGGACTCGGAAGGAAGAGAAGGTCTAAGGGAAGCACCGGGGCTCTGTCCCTTCAGGCAAGGCCAGGAGGGCACCCCAGCAGGATCCGGAGACCCCCGACCCCAGGCCCCCCTCCCTGCCCGCAGTCCACACGAGGCTTCCCTCCTCTGGCCCAGTTTCTCTTTCTGAGGCCTGAGGGTGGTGGGTGGAGGGGTCGAGATCAAAGAAGAAAAGCGTGTGATCTGGAAGAGGGTCCCTTGCAGCAGCTGCACCCACGCCCCTGCCCTCGGGGCCCCACGGCCCGGGGGTGGGGCTGTCGTGCCTGCCCAGACAGGGCCAGGCCCAGCCAGGACCCAGGACGCAGACATCAAAGGAGCCAGGCTGTGGGCAAAGGGAGTCAGGCTGGAGCTTGAGGCCCTGCTTCTTTGCAAAGTTTGCCTGTTGCCAGCGACAGCGGCCGCCTCCGAGGAGGGGGGTGACCCTGCCCCGGGGAGCCAGCCCCCCAAACACCACGCCCTCGTCCGAGCCCCTGTCCGGGCCCAGAGGAGGCACATAGACCCTCTCCCGGGGCGGGGGCAGTATGTCACGCTCTCTCAGGAGCACACGAGGGCTCAAAACCAGGTGCTTTGGGGAGTGGCCAGGGAGACAGGGTGCCCGCCCGGGGGTGCCCCAGGGGTGCAGATGTGGGCGGTGTGTGCAGTCACACACACATGGCCTGTGCTCCAAGGGCCTTTGACAGCCCCGCCCACGGCCCCTCCCTGTGTAGACAGGACCTGAGACTGGGCCAGGGTCTCTGGGTGGGTGAGTCCCTTGGCCTTTGGCTGACTGCCCAGGACAGGGTCGCCCCTGCAATCGGGGCGTCCTGTCTCATGCCTGGAGGGCAGGCCGGAGGCTCTCACAGGTCCCTAGAGGCGCTGGGAGACTGGGGACCCCAGAGGGGCAGGGCACGGGGCAGCACCTCTGAGCCCCCGAGAGGCCCGGGTCGGGAGGCTGAACGTATGCCGACCTGCGGTCCGGCAATGTCACCCCCAGAGTGTCCCCTGCAGTGATGCTGGTGACGGTCTCTGAGGGTGACAGAATCACACCCCTGAGACAACCACTTCTGAAGCCCCAGAACCTGCAGCAAAGTCCCCTTAATGCAGAAAGGGCCTCTGCAGGCGGGGGTCACCCTGCGTGTCCTGGGGGCCCAGCGTCATCACGTGGGCCAGCGAAGGAGACGGGTCAACGGAAGCAGAGGTGGCGCAATGGGGCGACGCGCCACAGGGCGCGGGCGCCTCCAGAAGCTGGAGGCCCGGGGAGGGATTGTCCTCCAGAGTCTCTGGCGGGAGCCAGCCCTGCTGACACCTTCATTTTCGACCTCTGCCCCCCAGAGCTGTAAGAATAAAACTTCGTTGTTTCGAGCCATCGACTCAGGGCTGACCTACCAGTGCAGCCACAGGAAACTCCAGGGGCCCGGACCCCAGACCCTTCTTACTCCACACCCCCCTGGCCCCCACCAACCGAGACCCTCCCTCCTTCTGGAACCTTCACGCCCACCCGAGCCCACCCGAACCCTCTCCTTTGTGAGCTGTCCTCCTGCCCACCCTGGAGGCTCCTCACAGCCTCCCTGCGGGCCTCTCTGTTCACACAGCTGCCCCCAGGGTGGTCCACTGCCCTGTGTCGGCTCGGGATCCAGTCTCCTTCGTGCCCGCCGGCAGCTCCCAGGAGAGGAGGAGGAGGGGGAGCCCCCGCCCCCCAGCCCCTGGTCCCCTCCGGACACCCGCTCTTACCCGGTGCACATGTCCCAGGGGGAGGGGAGGAGCCCTGGGGCAAATCCTCCCAGGGCAGAGCTTGGAGGGGCCCGGGGGCGGGGGGTCAGGGACACAGCCCCGGGAAGGTGCAGTCAGTGGCTGGGAGTGGCCTCTGAGCCCCTGGAGCAGAAGCACAGAGCAGACGAGTCCTGCCGTGACTTCCTCTGCTTCGTTATGAAATCCTTTCTCCAACGTGGAGCCTTGTGTGTTGCATCCTGGGCGCAGGAGCCGTGCTCCGACCTGAGATGATCTCTCCAGCCCCGTCTCAGAGCTTTTCCCAACACACGCAGGCACAGAAAGCCTGAGTAACGGAATCGTGCGAGATGCCAAAACAATCCAACAGAGTCAAGACTCCGGCCTTCAGGAAAAGATTCCCGAAAGGTCGCCTTACTCTCCGATGCGATTGTTGGCTGCGAAACTGCTCTTTTCTGTCAGCTCCTGTGGTTTGCGTCTCGAACAAGGTAACCTAGATCCCCACTGGCCACGCGTACTAACGTTGGCTGTCCTGGCCACAGAACGGCCTGACGACCTGAGCACTCCTGAGACGCGTGGGCGACATGACCAGCGTGCACCGTTAACGTTCCGCCAGCCGCGCGAGACATTCCCCTCCTCCACATGGGACACGTTCCTTGCAAACAGGACCACGCAGGAGTGTGGCGCACCCGGGAGCCGGGCCGCGGTCCCAGCCAAGGGACAGTGCCCCCCCACAGCTTGCTGGGACTCGTTAATGGCCGCCTTATTCGACCCGATGCAAATAAATGTGGAAAACTGGATAAAACGTGAAGTCTTTGGTCTTGTATGAAGCCAACATGATACTGATGGCAAAATTCCACAAATGTCATACATAAAGATCGATTTCTTCTACGAAGATCCATGCAAAAATCCCAAATGAAATACTAGCTAACCATAATTTTGCATCATGACCAAATACAAAATAATATATAGAAATCTATAGCTTTTATAAGTCGTAACAAATGGTACAAGGACAAGCTGGAAGTACCATCATTTAACACAGTAACAAAACTGAGGAAATCCCACGGGCACCTGGGGGGCTCAGTCGGTTAAGCGTCCGGCTTCCGCTCAGGTCATGATCTCACGGTTGGTGAGTTCCAGCCCCGCGTCGGGCTCTGTGCTGACGGCTCAGAGCCTGGAGCCTGTCTCGGATTCTGTGTCTCCCTCTCTCTGCCCCTCCCCTGCTCATACACTCTCTCTCTCTCTCTCAAAAATAAATAAACACTATATATATAAAAAAAAAAAAGATTAGTTTGGACAAACGCACTGTGGTTATGTAACATGTTAGCACTGGAGGAAGGCAGGTGAAGGGTCTACAGAAACTCACCTCTCAGTCTCCAATTATTTCCAAATAAAGAGTTTTAAAAACCCAACGGAGGTGAGGGGTGGCTTATCTGGCTGTGTCCTTTCCACATACTCCAGCACCAGGGTGGCGGGGGCTTGGTGTGGGGTGAGGCGGGGGGACTACGACACTAACCCTGCTGCCCCACCTTGAACTCCAGGGGTGGGGGCGGGGCCAGGAGCCTTGGCATCCAGCAGGAGCTGAGCTCCGGCACAGGTCCTCCAGACACATCCTGGGACTGTGTGCACCTGTCCCCTCCCCTCTCTGCTCAGCTCCGTCACTCTTGTCATCAGGGGTCTGCTCCCCCGGTGACAGCCGAGGTCCCTCAAGGAGGCCAGGTGGGGCGAGGGTCTCAGTCCACTCTTGGCCAGGGGCTGCCACACCCTCCGCCCACCCTGAGGTCCCGGTAACTGGAGACTCCTCGGGCACGGAGAGCAGAGACACCTGCAGACAGGTCCTAAGTGTTCTGGACCCAGGGTGCTTCGGGGCATCGTCAGAGGTACGTGTCCACTCGGCTAAGCTGGAGACCCCAGCGACTCAATCAAATGCCAGTTTAGGAGTTGCCGGGAGGGCACTTTACAGATGGGGTGGGAGTCCACAGTTGATCGCGGTAACGGAGATGACCCCCTGTGACAGCGGTCGGCCTCCCCACATCTCCCGGTGTATGTGAACGTGTCCTCTCGACGCCACCCCTCCGAGCCCCAGGGGACACAGTGGGCTGGAAGGGCGGAGCCTGGAGACCCCTTCCTTCTCCAGCCCAAGGACCTTCAGGCCTGTCCGTTTTGTAGATCAAGGTGGAGGTCTGTGTAAGTCACTCTTTTAATTGAGCATTTCCTGCTAAAAATCAAGCTTGCAAACCACTGATGGAGCCAGGCCTCGTCGACGCCCAGAAGGAGGCCCCGTGGCCAAGGCAGGAAGAGTCCCAGCTGGTGGAGGACGAAGCCAGGGAAAGCCCAGGCGCTGCACAAGGCCCCCCTCCCACGCGGCTGCGGCTCCCGTCCTGTCCACCACGTGGGGACGGAGATGGCCTGTGCCGCAGGAGGGCTGGGACAGGGACTTGGCAGGGAGCCAAGCGTCCATCCCTGGCAGGCGGCCCCAGCTCTGTCATCAATCACCCAGGGTGGATGGAGCCTCACTGCTGAAAGATTCCAGAATGATCTGCCTCCACTGTTTCCTCAAGAAGGGAGGTGCCGGGCTCAGGGAGCCGGGGGCCGCCTCTTTCTCTGACCTGCAGCGATTCGGGTGGGTCTTTTCCCTGAGGCTGAGCTCCACACTCGCCCCGAGCTGTGCACCTGGGACCTCAGGAGGAGGGTTGGCTGGGGTGACCGCAGGGACGTGGGGGATGCTGTCTGCCTGCCGGCCGCAGTGGTGCAGAACTGGGCACTCGGCGGGCAGAGCTGGAAGACAGGCCGAGCCCACGCCAGGCAGGGGTGCGGGCGTGGAGCCCCCAGCACGCGTGCCCCCAGGGGTCTGCCCTCTCTTCCAGGGACCCCCGTGGAGGGTGGCCCTCAGAACTGGCCTCGGTGACGGCGGGCGAGCCTGTGCAGCGAGGAATTTGGCCTGGCCCTAACCAAGGTCTGCCCTCGGCGTCTGGGAGGTCCTCCCTCAACCCTTGGGACATTTGGGCTGGTAGGGGCCCCAGGCACACCAAATCGTGACAGTGCGGGGGTCTTTGGGTCACGTGGTGTCAGTTAACTTCAGAAGAGGGCTGGAGACTGAGGTCAGCGACTTGGACGATCAGAGCTGAAGGATCAATTGTGCCCCCGCGATGGAGCCCCAGTACAGACTCGGGACGGGGGGCTCCGGCGGCCGTGCTCCGTGTACACGGGCCCACGTGGATGCCAGGAGGGCACCGCTGTGCTGACCCACGAGAGGGACGGGGAAGCGTCCTGTTCAGAGTCTGTGCTGGCCTCTGCCCTGCAGCCGTCCCCGCGGCTGCCCCGAAACCATGAGAGTGACAGCTTGGGTGAGTTGTGTGCGTCTTCCTAGGGAGTCACAGGACTCGCGGGTGGTCTCGGGGGCCACAGATGTGTCACGGGTGTCAGAGTGAGGGCGTCTTGTGTGGACTGTCCCTTCCAGCTTGTATCAGGTGAACCCTGGGCAAGCCCCCGTCTTCACCGTCGCCTCCCAGAGCCGCTAGGGGAGCCCCAGACGTCCGGGGGGCCGGGACCCTCCATTTGCTACCTTGGACGCAGAGGACCGTGTTCCCGGTGGAGGGGGAAGAAGAGGGCACTTGGGAGGACCTAAATGAGCGCTGGCCACAGCCCTCAGGGACTGGATTTTCTTGGCCGGAGCCGGGCGCAGGGCGGGCGGGCGCTGGGCCACCTCCCAGGGCCACGCTGCGGTCACCGTGGGGGCCCGGCCCACAGCTCCACCCCACCCAGCGGCCATCTGCACAGACCTTGAATTTCCAGCAGAATCAAAGGCTTTTTAGATGTTTGGGCAAAAATCTTGTGATTTTTTTTTTTTTTTTCAAATAGTTTGGGCTTGGCAAGTCCCAAGCTGTACTGTGCCAAGCGCTCCTTCCTCCTATAATTTAAAGAAGAAAAAACAACAAAAAACAAAACCACTGTGCATTTCAAGGGGAGCGTGGTCTGCGTGCCTCTGGTTCTACCACAGTCATCAAACTCACGGTTTGGAGAGTCTATTCCGTGTCGAAATAGCCTCGCGGAGCCTCTTCCCCGGCTTTTCAATTTCCTATTTTATTTTACTGTCATCTGTCAACCAGGAGCTGCCCCCGCCAGCTCAGGCCTCAGGTGGCTGGGGGGCCTGCCAAGGACTCCTCCCCCGGGGCCGGACCCCAGCCTGTCGGGGGCTTCCGTGCTCAGAGGCCTGTCCGCCGCCCCGCCATCCACCCCAGAGGTCAGGAATCCAGTGGCCGCTTGCCCCTCGGTGCCGCGACGGACACGGACCAGCGACACCACCCACGTACGTGAAGGCCTAAGGGGTCTCAGCTCAGTGTTTCGGGGGCACTTAGGGGAAGGGCTGCTCTGCCGTGGTGGGGGCTGAGGAGGCGGCATGAAGAAAGCCTTGGGGTCACGGCCAGTGCCCAACCTGAGTCCTGCCTCACGAGAAGTCCCCCGGCAAATGGGGTGAAGGACGAAGGATAAACGACGGTCTCCTGCCTGAGCAGGTGCCGGGCAGGGGGGGTCTGGAGGGGCCAAGAGCCCCGGCTGGGCTGTCGGGACAGGCGGGCTGGGGCCCCAAGATGCAGACCCCAGGTCGTGAGCTTCCAGGGCCACTCCCTGAGCTCCCCCATCCTGCATTAGGGCATTTTCTGGGCCCACAGTGGAGGATGTGGCTGGCTCTTACAGGGCCATGTGCCGTCTGCTGAGGGGCCCCACGCCCGTGTCACGACAAGCCCCCAAGGCCTATTTCTGGGACCGGGAGCCAAGTATCCACAACTCTGAACAACGGTTTCTTCCCGGCCTGAGGGTGAGCGTCCTTATATCTTCCGTGTGCCCCCCCCACCGTGGGTCTCCCCCCGCAGCAGAAGCCTGCCAGGCACACCAAGCCCCCAGAAGCTGTGCCTAAAGCAGTGCCCAGGTCTCGGGAGGGGTGGCCCTCTCTGTCCTCCAGCCGTGGGTGGCACTTAGATCCCGCCAGTACAATCTCCCAATGACCAACTATACGGAGACGCGGGAGGAGAGACTACAGGCCCCGTGCACCTCCTCCCGAGAAGGTGGAGACCCCCGCCCATTCCCCCACCAGGCCCCCCGAGGCAGGGTGGTGCTGTCCTGAGCTTGGGCGGTGCTTACTGAGCAGGTCACGGAAAGCCCAGAGGGAGGTGGGGAGGCAGCCGGCTCTACAGAGAACTTGCTAGAATGTGGGACACACAGCACCGGAAGCTGGCTACGGTAGGCCAGGCCGACAGGTGCCGTCGGTCACCCCCCGGTGGAACAGCAGCCAGAGCAAGACAGGGACGGTGCCACTGATGCCCACGGGGTCCCTCCCACCCACGGACACCGTGACGGACACTTGCCCTGAGCCCGGGGCAGACCATCCACACAGCAGTCGGCCAGACCATCAGGACTGAAGGGCTCGGAGGCTTACCCTAGCAAACGACAGCCAGGATGGTGTCGAAGATGCTCGCGTTCCAAGTCAGGTAAATCCTGGAATGTGAGGGTAGCTCGGCGTCAGAGGACCTATGACTATAATTGACGGCAGTGAGAAGCCAGAAGGGACAAATGACCCGCTCATCACAACAGGTGTGGGAAAATCCCACCTCTTTCCCTACTAAAACGTTAAAAGGAAACCTCTTAGCAAGGAAAGAAGACTTCCCCAATTTGATGAGGATTTCTTCTAGAAACCTTCAGCCGACACCACGGTTAATGCTGACGCTTCAAAAGGAAGGAAAAACAAGTATCTTCATGATTGTCAATATTTTAAAATATTTCATCATCTACCAACATTTTACTAGAGATGCCAGTCAAGATAATAATGTATTTAAAAAGAAATAAAAGACATAAGTATTTGGAAATTAAAAGATTAAGTTGTGGCTAATAGTCAACTGAAATCCCGTTAGAATTCGTTAGATAAGTGGGGTGCCACGCTGGCTCTGTCCATAGAGCATGCAAGTCTTGATCTCAGGGTCGTGAGTTGGAGCCCCACAGTGGGCACAGAGCCTACCTGGGGGGAAAAAAAGGAAAAAAAGAATCTAATCAGATTGTGAAGGAAAAAATCAATCTTCAATAGTCACTAACTGTCCCGCACACAGCAACAACCAATGGAAATATATTGTCAAAAATACTGTTCCTAGAAGCCCAAAACTTCTAAAAATAAACCCAATAATTTAAAAGCCTAGACAACGAAAAATGGGGCGCCTGGGGGCTGAGTCAGTTAAGCATCCGACTTCGGCTCAGGTCATGATCTCACGGCTCGTGGGTTCGAGCCCCACGTCGGGCTCTGGGCTGACAGCTCAGACCTGGAACCTGCTTCGGATTCTGTGTCTCCCTCTCTCTGCCCCCACCTCCTTGCTTGCGCTCTCTCTCTGCCTCTCAAAAATAAATAAACATTAAAAAATAAATAAATAAGAGCCTAGATGGATGAAAATTATAAAACTTTACTGAAAAGCAATAAAAAGTGAATAAAGGGAGAAATGTGAAATACACAGAATTCTCAATTTTGAGGGGAAAGAAAGCAGTTCTAGAACTTTTCTACAGAATCAGGGCAATTCTCTTCTGCTGTTTATGGGATCTGACAGGCTGAACCCAACGTTCTTAGGACGGAGAACATTTGAATGAAGAGAGCCAAGAAACGTTCAGAACTAAGCAATACACGTCCTGTATAACTAGTGTTCACATCAGTGTGGTCTCAGCCCAGGCAGAAATATACAAAGAAATCCAAGGATAAGGGCCCAGAAATAGACGCGCGTGTGTTGGATTGTGTATTTACTGGCATTTCATCAGTGGGGGAGGGGGAGGGAGAGCTTCAACCCAGATTTCCAGGCAAGAGCCTGATCTTTAATCCATAGAGAGCTCCTCAAAAATCAATACGAAAACAACGAAGGTGAAAAATGGTGACGTGCCTGAATGCACGGGCCACCGGGAAGCACAACAGAGGCCGTGAGTCTGTGAGAACACGCCTCGGGAAGCACACGCACCCTCCCGAGACAGCACCTCTCGTCTCCAGGTAGCAAAGAACCACCACATCTGTGAACAGGTGCTGCCCTGACCCGGTGCCCTTGGAGGACAGCGTGGCCGCATCCGTGGAAACTATTAAAGCGCCCGTCCCACGTCTCAGCAGACGTGTCTCTGAGCGTCTCTCCTATAGAACCTGTCACGTGTGCTCACACAAAGCCACTGGTGCGGTTTTAATGTCATTTTGTTTGAAATAACCACACTCTTGAGCAGAGGCGTGGTTCCACAGACGGAAAATGCAGCCACTTTGCAGAAGACAGGCACTGGATTGAAAGTAACAAGGGGATCTTGTTACAGACGTGGAAAGACCGCTGGGACTTACAGTTCGGTTTACAAAAAAAAAAAAAAAAAAAAAAGCTGCACAACAATGTGCTCAATCAACCCGAACAGATGTGCCCACATAAGAACCCAGAGACAGTTCTAGACGGGCACGCCTGCAGTGTTAGCCTCCATCATTCTGGATGGAGGATGAGATTTGAGAGTGTATACAGGGACTTTAGTATTATTATTATTATTATTATTTTTCTTATACTTCTGAACGTGGAGTTTCGTTTTAACGTCACGTATACGTGAGTTACTAGGGTTTTGGGGTTTGGGTACTTTTAAGTTTCTGGGAAACTTTCTGGTTTGTTGGTCACACAAACCAGATCTTGCCTGAGGGCAGCCGTCTTCAGCCACTTCGGCCTCCTCCTTCCCCAGCACCTCCACCATCTCTGACAGGGGCTGCAGTGCATGGTCCCCCACCCCAAGGCGCGGCGAGCTGAGCCTCCTGACTGGACGGCCCCCTCGTGGGCTCAGATCAAGCGTGTTGACATGTAAGCCCCAGGGCTGCAAGCCCTCCCACTAGCCCGTCCGCGTCCTGTCACCCCAGGGCCCGGGTCCACTCGGCACGGCAACTGCGCCTCGCTCTGGATGTCTCGAACCCCGGGAGCGGGACGTGGCCGCCATGGGAAGTCTCTGCGTGTTTTCCACACCGCAATTAAATTGCGATGCCCGATTCCTGACGGCTTGAAGGCGCAGCTGTAGAGTTGGCCATTCGTCCAGAATAGCTCCTTCCGGAAAATGTGCAGGCAGGGTGGGAAGGAGCCTGAGGCCAGAGGAAGTGGCCCCCCGGGGCTGGGGGGGTCTTCCTGAGGCACCGAGAGGGGTCAGAAAGCACACCGGCTGGTGACCCACTCTTCTGTTAGAGGCGGGACACGTTGTCTGCGTCCCACTAGAGCCTGGTTCTGAACCCGGCCCCGAAGGGCGCGTCCTGCCCGCACAGGAGAGGCTCCGGGACACCAGCCAACTGCGGTCTTCGTGGTAGGAACAAATCCTGGGGCAGGTCCGTCGGCCTGGACGGGGGCATATGGCAAATGTCCAGGTATGGTCACTCGGGTGCTAAGGTGGGGCTGAGTCAAGCCTGGGCGAAGGTGACTGTCCCCCCTGCCCCCCCCCCCCCCACTGGGAGTTCCCGAGCCCAGGAGCCAGAGGTGGGGTCAGGGATAGGGGCTGGATGGACCACAGCCACACACACACGTGGCCCTGCCCGGGCTGGGCTGCCGGCTTGCACGCGAGACAAACGAATTAACCGACACCAGCGCCGGCTCCCCTCGAGCACTCCGGGCCTGCTCTGTGCGGCCCATGCCCTCCCTGTGCTGGTGGGCGACGCACTGAGTCCATACGTGGAAGCTTCCACGGCAATTTGACGTCGTGAGGGCGTGGCTCTTGCACACCACAAAAGTGGCAATCCAGGGGTCGTGGATGGGACACTAAACACACAGCCCCTGGCCCTCGTCTCTGAGTTTGAGAAGCTCCGCTTCCCCCGGGGGAACTTCCTCCCCCGACTCCCGCCCCTCCCAGGGGACCCTCCAGAGAGGCTCCTGCTCTCACTGCAGCCCCAGGCTTCCCAGGGACAAACTCCAGCGTCACCGTGACAAGTGTGGTCTGCTCCGGGCCTGAAGTTAAAGTGAGGACACCCTAAGGCTGCTCCTTCTCCTGACTCTGGCGTCCCAGGCTGTGGGCATTCTGGACGGCACTCGTCATGACCACAGTGAGAACGTCAGGGCCCCGCAGGGCGTCAACATTTTAATCCAGTTGAGGGGCGCCTGGGTGGCTCTGTCGGTTAAGCGTCTGACTCTCGATTGCAGCTCAGGTCATGATCTCACGATTCGGGAGTTCAAGTCCCGAGTCAGGCTCCATGCTTGGGATTCTCTCTCTCTCTTTCTCTCTCTCTCTGCCCCTCCCCTGCTCTCTCTCTCTCTCTCTCTCTCTCTCTCAAAATAAATAAATAAACTGTAAAGAAAAAAGAATTAATCCAATTTATACTTCCAAACAACCTGGTTTTCTTTTGCTCTGTTTTGTTATTGAGGTAAAATCCACAGAACATAAAACGAACCATCTGGAAACGTACCATTCAGCGCATTTAGCGCGTTCAGTGTTGTGCCATCGACACCTCTGTCCGGTTGTGAACCATTTTCATCCCCCAAAGAGAAAGCCCTTGCCCATTAGCAGTTGCTCCTTGCTTCTCCCTCCCCCTCGCTCCTGGCCTCACTGATCTGCCTTCTGTCTCTGTGGATTGCCTGTTCCGGACTTTTCCTATAAGTGGAATCACACAATGCGGCTTTTGTGTCTGGTTTCTTTCACTGAGCATAACAATCTCAAGGTTCACCCCTGCCGCAGAGAGCGTCGGAACATCATCCCTTTTAGTGGCTGAATAATACTCCACTGTGTGGACGGACCCCACTGCACTTACCTTTGCTTTAGGCGACGGGCACGTGGGTCCTTTCCTCTTTGCGACCGCTGTGAATAAAGCTGCTGTGAACATTTGTGTACAAGTGTTTGTCTGGAGCCCTGGTTTCAGTTCTCTGGGTGTGTACGTAGGGGTGGAGAAGCTTCATCAAGTGACCATTCGACGTTTTACTCTTCAGGATCCACCAAACCATTTTCCAGAGTGGCCGTCCCGTCCCGTGCTCCCACCAGCAGCGCCCAGGCATTCCACGTTGTCCACATCCTGGCCAGCACTCGCTACTTTCCCCCCCATTCTAGGCATCCTCGCGGGCATCTCAGCGTGGTTTTGAGTTGCGTTTCCCTCTTTTCACGTGCTTGTTGGCCATTTGCACGTTTTCTTGGGAAAAGTTCCTGTTCGGGTCCTCCGTCCATTCTTGACCTTTTGTTGCTGAGCTGTGAGAGTTCGTTATATATCCTGACACGAGGTCTCTATCAGGGATACAATCCGCAGACGGCCTCTCCCGAGCGTGGGCCGTCTATACACTCTCTCGATGCCCGGAAGTTTTTAATGTCGACAGAGTCCAATTTACCCAGTTTTTTCTTGACTGCCTGTGCCTTGGTGTTGTAGCCAAGAACCTCTCACCCACTCCGAGGCGGCGAGGAGCCCCCCCAGCGTTTTCTTCTGAGACTTTCACAGTTTTGACTCCTTCCATGTGGGTCTTTGATCCACTCTGAGTTCCTTTTTGTGTGCGGTGTGAGGTAGGGGCCCAGCACCATCTGTTGAAGGACTTTTTGTCATTGAACGGTCTGGGCTCTCTTACTGGGAATCGGTCGGCCACCGATGTATTCGGGTTTATTTCCATCTTCCTGTGGGTCTGTAAACCTACAGACCAAGGTAAACCTTAGGCCAGCATCGTGCCGTTTTGACTTGTTTTGTAGCTATGCAGTAAGTTCTTCAATTGGGAAGTGTGAGTCCCTCAGTTCTCTTTGTTTGTATAAGATTATTTGGCTAATCAGGGAACAACCTTGTTTTCTGCCCATTTTCCCTGTAAGAAAACGGAGGCAGAGGCAGCAGGAGGCGGAGTGGCCTGCCAGGGTGGCCCAGCCGATCATCAGCAGTCAGGCAGCAGCAAGGTGGGAGGGCAGGCAGGGCGTGGGCCCCAAGGCCGGGAAGGGCACCGTATATGTAGGGTCAGGAGCACCTGCACGCATGGCCTCGGCCTGGTTCCACCCTCACTGGCTGACCCCACCCCCGCTCCATGTGCCTCCTTGGAAGGCCCTCCACCTGCCACTGACCCACCTGATCTGCCTACAAGGCCAGCCCCCTGAGAGGTTCCCGGGCCGAGGCTTCGGGCGCAGCCGGCCGGCACCCCCAGCTCCCTCCTCTGGCTCTGTCTCTCCCTGGCCAGACCAGGCTGAGCCCTCGCCTCAGGGGGCCCTCAAGAGGGGTGAGCTGCCCGTCTCTCCCCTTCCAGGGAACACCATTTCCAGACCCTCACAGAGGGTGGGTGCTCAGAGGGTGCTCAGACCCTCACGGAAGGGTGGGTGCCTCTAGGGAGGGGCCACTCCACTTTCAGGGACTGTCCCTCTCCAGCAAGGACCGGCCATGGCCCTATCCTGCTCCCCTAGAACTGACCCAATGGACTGTGGTCACCAGCCTCTCCTCTGTCACTCAGTTCCTCAGCTCTGTGCCTCCTTCATCCTCGGAGATGTTCCTGCTGTGCTGTGGGGATGCACAGCTGCCCACGAGCAGTGCCAGGGACCTGAACCCTCCCTCGCCTTCGGCTGTACCCACCCGGCCAGCCCGTCCCCACACTCTCCCCTGCCTCTGAGACCAGCAGCCAGCCCCCCCATTTCGAGAAGACCAGCCCCTCCTCCTGCAGGCCTCCGGGGTCCCACTCCCCAGCTCAGCCCTGTTTCCCTGGGGTGGGGTTGCTGTTGTGGGCCATCAGATGTCCCCTCCCACACAGCAGGATATTACTGCCGCACAGAGAAACACACAGGAGGACCTGGTGCTTCCCCTCAGCTGCCAGAGGGGCTGGAATCTTCTCTCAGCCCCACCTGTCGGTGCCTGCCCCCCACGGTCCATGTTGGGATTTGTCCCCATCTGCCGAGGTGGCGAGACCCTGCCCCTTGGACTCTGGCGGGTCCCCCCTGAGCAGAAGTGTCTTCCTTGCAGCCCCTGATTTCCTCCCCACACCCCAGCCCTGCTCTGCCCCAGCCAGCCTCATACATTCCAGGCGGGTCTGAGTACCACGTGTCCGCACCGGGTCCGCACCGGACCCCGGACCCTGACCCAAGACGGGCCTGGAGCCTCCTTGGCCAGGTGCACAGACCCCGCCCCTGCTCAGGAGCTGCCAACCAAGGCAGGATTTGTTTCTTCTTTAAAATGACAAGTGGAAACCAGGTTTCCAGCCTCGTGGTGGACCCCTGGTCACCACGGTGCCGGGGGGACAGGGCCCAGTGCGTGGGCAGCACCTGTCGTCAACCAGCTCATCCAGAAGTAAGTCCTGCACTGGGCACCTTGAGCTCATCTGCACCCCGGAAACTGCTCTGCGTCTTGGGCACTGAGCACGCCCTGGGGACAGGCTGGTCCACACCTTGGGAAGGGTGACAGAGGGACAGTGGAAGGCCTCACCCAGCAGAGTGACTTCCCCGGGAGGTCTCAGGAGTCACATCTGTGTGCACACAAGGCCCTCAGCTCCGAGCCTCTTGAACTGGAAGTAACCTCTCAGACCTGCCCTAAGATTAGAGGAAGGTTCTGGGGGTAGCCCGGCGACGTCCTGGGAGGGGGAAGAGTTTGGGTTAGTTTATTGGACCAGTCAGTTCAGCCGGGGGGTGGGGGGGGGGACAGGGAGTGGGCCGGGCCCAGACGCACACCGGCTAAGGGCCCTCCTGCTCTGTCTGCTCCGCGGGCCAAGTCGCTGTGGCTTTTGCCTGAAGTTGGCGTTGGAGCAGCCGGCCTGGCCACACAGACTGGAGAGGGAAAAGACTGAGAAGCCCAGGAGGGCAGGGGGGCAGGGAGGGGGGCAGGCCGAAGCCACGAGAGGGAGAGCAGGCAGCCGAGCAGGAACGCACCGAGCTCGCGGGGCTCCGGCACCCAAGGGGGCTGCGCACGCGTTTCCGCGCACCGGGCCCCGGGAGCGCTTGGTCCCGACATGTCAGGCTGCGCCTGGTGCTCTGTGTCTGGGCTTCCCCTTCCTCCAGGAGCCGGGCCAAGGAGCCAGAGAGAGCAAGGCAGCCCAGGGAAAACCACTCCCGGCCCCAGGCCAGAGCTGAGTGTGTGGGCCCCGTCCTCCAGCCGGGTGTGTGCTCAGACCTGGGAAAGCGCCCCCAGCAGCATCTCCTGGAGGTGCGGCCCGCAGCCCCGAGTGGGTGACCGAGCCTCGCACGGCTGCCCCGCCCCTGGCCTCGGATAAGAGAGGCATGCCCAGACCTCTGGCTGATCAAAGGGCTTGCTGAGCCGAGCACACTGCCAAAGAGCTTCTCCTTGAAGTCCACTGCCCCCAGCAGGGGTTTGGGGAGAGGCGGGGCTGGGCACGGCTAGGACCACCTTTGCAGAATAATGGCACCCATGTTTTCTGCGTCCTGCGAACTCCACCCGGCTCCTGCCCCGAGGGGCAGCCTGCCAGGCGTGGGGAGCAAGGGCGCCCTGTAGCTGAGACTCAGAGCCCAGCTGCTCTGGATTGGGAACCAGGCCTAGGCTGGTGAGGGGGAAGCTTCCAGAATCCCACTGAGCGCGCCGCAGACCCAGACCGAGGCTGCGTTTCAGACACTCCATACTAGAGCAATCCCTGGGGGTGGTCTTGGGCCCAGGTTCTTTGTAGGACAAGAGAACAAACAGCTTATTGAGCTGACGTGAGAGACTCAAAGCGACTTCCCCAAGTGTCGCCATCAAGAGGCGGGGAGCCATTGTAAGTGGGTGCATCCTCAAGGCAGCAAAGGTCAGAGGGCAGCTCCCTTCCTGTCTCCATGGTTCTGCACAGCCACTCAGAGTCCACCAGCCGAGCTGCTGTCCATTGGAGACCCCGACTGCCGCTGCAGAGAGCCCTGCCTCGCTAAGCCCCTGCCTGGCCCGTGTCACACCCTCTCCATCAGCCACGCCCTGTGGTGCCCACTTCCTCCACCAGGTTGCTGCCCAGGGGTCCCTAGCGCCCTCTGCTCTGCCCAGGGGCCCCTAGCACCCTCTGCTCTCCCCGGGTCATCGTGACACCTCCCAGGATCCCAGTAGGTCAGGGTGTCACAGCCCAGCCATCCCCGCCCAGTGGTCTCTGACTGCCAGCAGGACTCAGCCCTTATCGCGGGACACAGCTGGCGGTGACATTCTGAGCAGGCACGCGTGAATGGAAGTGACTTTAATTGTTCAGTCTACTTGGAAACTCGCTTTTGGGGGTGGCCAAAAGTCATCACGAGACCCAACAGAAAAAGACCCCCGTTGCTCCCCAGTAGCCGGGGAGCTTCCATGTCTCCGGAGGAAGTGCAGGCCAGCGGCCCATGGCCCTGAGTCCGAGGTCTGTCCTCTTCTGGGCCATCGGGGCCCCACATGCCAGGACTCCTCCTGGCCAGGGGCGGGAGGCAGGGGGCAGTGGGACCCTGAGAAGCAGTGCCCTCCAGGACTCAGGTCTCTCCTCAAGAAGAGGAAATGTGGGGGGCCCACACGCCCCCCCGCCCCCCGGCTGACTCTAAATGGTCCCTTTCTTCCCAGCTCCTCACTTGGTGCCACCAAAAGGGCAAACCCAGTGACTGTCACACACCACTTGCTCAGGACCATTTCCCTTCCCACGAGCGCATAAACACCTGCTTCACTCCTGCCTTCCTTCGTGCTGTCGTGTTTGTGCCTGCCCGGTGGTCGGGGCAGCTCCCCAAGTCAGGAAGGGCTGGTCCCATCCCAGGGGCTGGGACAAGGGGCACAAACGGAGGACTCTGTCAGCCCCACACCCTCACCCCCGGAGCTCCCCGCGATGACCCCACCCAGTCCCACTGCTGCTCCCACGCGACCGATGGCTGTCCCACGCGTGGGTGACAGCACGTAGGGGCGCGCAGGGTGAGGCTGGCCTGGCAGGCTCACGTGGTCCTCCCCAGCGTAACCTGGCCCTGCTCCTGCCCCTCCAGGCTGCTGGTGCCACGCTGTGCCCTGTCCTGGCCAACAAGCATCCCTCATCCTGGGCTGTCCAGGCCCACGGCGGGAAGCAGGGCGGGCTCAACAGAGGCAGCCTGTGTCTCAGGAGCAGGAGGTCTCGGCCGGCACCTGGAGCAGCTGCTCTGGGGCCTATGGCCCGGGTCGGAGAGCTCGTCCTCGCCCGGTACCCGTGTACACAGCCTGTAAAACGTAAGCACGCCCCGTGGGTGGGGGAGCAAGGAAGGCCCTGGGAACGAGACGACGCGAGAGAGAAGACGGAAAGGGAGGTGCAGCCAGCCCCTCCCTTCAGGCCCCCACATCTGGCAGCCTTCCGCAGAGCCACCTCCAGCGGCGACCATCTAGCCGTCCCAGGTCTGCTGCTGCCTCGCCAGCTGCCCCCTGCACGTGCCCTCCGGCCCCTCGTCATCAAGGCTCTCCGGCAGGTACAGCCCCATCCAGAGCCACGAGGACCATCCCACTTGCTGACCCCCCGCCCTTGGCCATGTGCCGACCCCAAGGAAGGGCCCTCATCACAGCTCTTCTTGCCCCTGTGGGATGCTGGAGTGATTCGTTGACCTTGCAGGTGGTGGGACTGACCTTGCAGGTGGTGGGAAGGATTTCTCTATGGGATGGAGGAGCCCGGGCAGGGCGGCGCTGGAGACCTGAGCTGTGCGCGCGGTGCACGGACATTCCGGCCACACTGTTGTCTGAAGGCCCGGAAATGCACTGGACACTGACCCCACCCTGAGGAATTTCCCAGCGGTCGGATTAAGAGGTGGCAACAGCGATCACCATAACAACCAGACAGAGAGAGAGGCTCGGGCGAGTTTAGGCCCGGGTCCAGGCTCTTGCCTGACCTGGAGGCCAGAGGTGAGCTCCTACAGTGCCCAGTGCCCGGGCCGGTGTTCCTAACCCTATCGGGGGCTGCCTGCCAAGCCGGGCGGGCATGTGGTGTGGAGGGGGAGGTGTCCGGGCAGCTGTGCCAGGGGGAGACAAGAAGGAACAGGCCCGCGTGTCTGTGTGTGCCGTGCGGGGGTCCGTGAGTCACCAACATGATGAGGCAGCAGGTGCGTGGGGAGGGCAGGAGGTCTGCACACTCGGGTTGGGTCCCCAAAGCCTCCCTCTGGTACAATGACTCAGTGTCTCCGGGTGAAGGGGGCAGCCTTCTCTGGGAGGCAGGGCAGGAGACCCCAGGCCCCTTCTGGGGCTGCAGAGCCAACTGCTCCCGTGAGTCCCAAGGGAGGGAGGGCCCCCCACCCCCCGCTCACAGCCCACACAGCCGACAACCTGCACGCACCGGCTACCGTTCCCTGCAGTGAGGGGAGACCACAGCCCTGAGGCTCTTATTGCCACATGGTAGTTATCTCGGGGTCCTCTGCCAAGGGTACTGACTCGTTTGCCGTCCTCCCGTTTCTGCCAGTTAGGTATGTGGGTTCATGGCCTGGGGGCCTGGGGGCCTTGGTGGTCTTTGAGGCCTTTGCCCCAGGGCAGTGGGGAGAGTGGAGGCCAGGGGAGGGGCGCAGCAGCTGGGGAGGAAAGGAGCCCGGAAGCCCTCCAGATACCAGAGCCCTCAGCTTCCTACCTCCCCTACCACTGACCCTCATCCCCACTTCCCCTGCAGCTAGGGCACTGCCGGCCCACCCACTGTGACCACCTCGCGTGCTGCCCCACCGGCCTCTCCCATCAAGCTCTCTGGCCTGCACGCCCTGCTCACCCCCCGCCCCCGGCTACCTGACCTGTTGTTGGCCCCGAACCCATCCCTGCTCCGAGGTTACCCGCCACCGCCCAGTGACCCCAGCCTATAGAGACGTTCTGCTTGGGTCACATTGGATTCTCCAGGACCCACGCGGAGGAGACCAAAACCCGGCTGAGCATGTCCAATAACTAAGTCGTTGGCTGCCTCCCTACAGGGCTGAGAAAGGGTGGGGTCGGGCGTCCCAGCTAGTTTCCGGCGTACAGCCCCCCGCCCCGACCCTCCCCACCAAAATCTCAGGTGTGAGCCGGAGCCGTGGGACAGGCCACTGAGGTGGACGTGGGGGGCGAGGGGCCGGGACGGCGGTGCAGGCCAGGAGGGGGACGGCGCGCGGAGGGGAAGGCGGCGCTGCGGGAGCGGACACGCGGGCGCGCCGCCAGGGTGCAGGGAGGCAGGGCGGGAGCAAGGGAGGCGAAGGTGGGAGGGATGCCGATTTCGGCTGGGGGGCGGGGAAGCCCCTGATAGGCGCGCGGGAGGCGTGACGTCACGTCCGGCGGGGGAAGCCCTGCCTCAGCACCCCCGCCCCCGCCCCCACAGGTGGTGCCGCCGCCGCCGCCGCCCCGGGCGCTGGGCGTGGGGGACCCGCCCTCGGGGACCCCGACGCGGCCCCGGCGCTCCCCGGTAGCCCCGCCCTCCCCCCCCCGCGAGCGCCCCGCAGCGCGGCGCGAGCCGGCGGCCCCAGGCCTCGGGGAGCGGGAGGAGCGCCCGGTGCGCCCCGCGCCGCGCCGCTCCCCGCCCCTGCTCGCCCCTCCCGCCCCGCGCGCCCCGCCCCTGCCCGCCCCGCCCCGCCCCGCCCCCGCCCCGGCAGCCGAGGGGCCGGGCCGCCGGCAGGGGAGGCGCCGAGCCGGGACTGCGCGCTCGCCCGCCGCGCTCTGTGCCGCCCGACCGAGCGGCCGGACCTCGCGCCCCGCGCGCCCCGCGCCGCCGGCTTTTGTTGTCGCCGCCTTCTCGGCCGCCGCTGCCTGCGGACCGCGAGCCGCACGCTCCGGGACCTTGGCTCTGCCCTTCGCGGGTGGGGGCTGCGCGGCCCAGACCGGGATCCGAGAGAGGCGCGGGCGGGCGGGCGGCCGGGGCGCCCCGGCCCCGCCATGGAGCTGCGGGCCCGAGGCTGGTGGCTGCTTTGCGCGGCCGCCGCGCTGGCCGCCTGCGCCCGCGGGGACCCTGCCAGCAAGAGCCGGAGCTGCAGCGAAGTCCGCCAGATCTACGGGGCCAAGGGCTTCAGCCTCAGCGACGTGCCCCAGGCAGAGATCTCGGGTAAGTGAGGGCGCGGCACCCGGGGCCCCGGACCCCGGCGCGCCCGGGTCCCTACTGCGCGCTCCTGCTCTCCCCTGCGTGCCCTGAGCCCGGAGCCGGCCGCCTGCGCCCCCGCCCGTCTGCACCCCCTCGGGCCCTCGCCCCCGAGTGCCGCCCGGGTCTCGTGCGCTCCTCTCGGCCGCCCCCCGAGCCGCGAGCACGCACGCCGGCCCCTTCCCCGAGGAGCTGTGCTCGTGGGGCTGTGGCCCGGGCCGTCCCCGGCGGGGAGTCCTGCAGGGCCAGAGCTAGGGCTGGGCGTCTTCGGCCATCGGCTCGGCCCAGCGCGGTGGCGGGGCCGGGGGTCCGAGCCCGGGGGCGCGCAGGGCTGACTGCGGGGCCGGCTGTCGGGGCGCAGCTGACGGCGGCCGCGGGCGAGGGACTCCCATTTGTCTGGTCGGGCCTCTCCGGGAGGCGCCGCGGGTCGGGCCTGGAGATTCCTTTGGGGTCCCCAGCAACGGCAGCCTGGGTGGGTTCAATTACAAGTCCCCCATTCTTGGCGGGAGTGGGCCCCTGCGAGGTAGGGAGTCAGCCGTGCGCCTGGGGGTGGGGGCGAGGCGCTGACCTCTGCCACCTGGAGCCCGAAGCAAGGGCTCCTGCCTGGCGAACTTGGACTCGTGGCTCGCCGGCCTGGCACTCGGAGCCGCCTCTGGCGGGGAGTCGAGCTGCAGGTGGTCGGCGCTTTGGATCCCGCCCAGGGGCCGTTTCTTTTCTTTGTAAGAGCATCGACCCTCCCAGGCATCCTCAGCCCTGCAGCTGCCTGCAGTCCTGCCCACCCCCTCCCTGCCGGCCTCTGAGGAGCGTTGGAGGGTGGGGGGTGGAGTACAAAGTCCTAAGGACCACCCAGGCCCCCAGGCTCTTCCACACTGCAACTGTGTGGGGAACCACACTAGGTCTGTGCAGGGCGCCTGGGACGCGGTGGGCAAGCTCAGAGCGGACTAGTTTCTTTTAGGGAAGGGATTTCTCCCAAACTAGGGGGAGAGCTGTGAGTAAGGGTTCTGCTCAGACGGTGACATGGGGGACAGGGAATGACCACAAATACAGGAATTCTGAGTGACAGAGGAGTGCATCCATGTGCAGTCCATGGCCCTGCCTTGCTGGGGACTGGGAGGGAGGCAGCCGGGTTCTGGCCCCCTGGGCCCCGGGACGGTCAGACACACACAGGGCTGCCTTGAGAGACCCTTGGACATACCTGCCCACCCGGCCACCAAGGCTCTGGAGAGGCCCCCTCTCAATACCCCAGAGCGGCCTTCCAGCATCTCCCTCTGCTGAGAGTTCCTGTCCGTGTCGGGCCTGCCTCTCCGGCGGGCCGGGTTTGCCGGGCTCCCTGGCTGCACAGGGCCCTCTGCAGTTGGGCTCACCCTCTGCTCCACCACTGCCCCTCCTCCCACACAAACAGGAGAACTTTGGCCTGGGTGTCCCCAGCCTTCCCTCTGGATCCCACCCCAGACGCCCCCACTCAGCCCCCGATCTCGGCTGGAAGCCTGTGCCTGTGCCTCTTCTCCGTGTGCCCACTCCCGCTTGGCCACTGTGTCCTTAGGGGCCATCCTAAACTTGCTCAAACCCACAGGCCTCTGTCTTGGTGAGGCCGAGAGGCCAGGAGGCCGAGTTTGGGCAGCTGCCAAGGGGTGGGAGAGAGTGGGGCAAACTGGGGAAGCTGGGGAAGGGCGGAGGCTGGGCTGGGGCCCAGCTCCTGTTCCCCTTGGGTTGGGGGAGGCAGTCAATCAGGGGCCCCGGAGGATCGAAGTGCATTGCAGTCTCTGTGTGTGATGGGTGGAGACGGGGTGCTGGCTGTCCGGCTGGGGGACAGTGGCTACCCAGCAGCTGTCCCAGTGTCGTGCTGGCCAGGGCTTGGGTGCCGCCCTCCTCCGGGCCTGGAATGCCAGGGGCCGCGCTCTCTGCCGGCGCCCCCTCTGCGGGCGCCCCTCAGCTCCTCCGTCCTAGGGGGAGGGCTTCTTCAGAGGGGCCACCTCCCTCCAGCCTGTGGCTGAAGCCCCCATGAACGCTGGGACGGCGGAGGGCCCTGCAGGGCCCAGGCGCCCAGACGGTGCCAGCGCCACGTGGAGCAGAGGATACAGGGTGACCTCCCAGGGCAGCGGCCAGCCCGTCCCCTCCTGTTGCCGCGGGGCCTGGCCTCCGTGGACCAGGCGCCCCCTGGCGGCCTCACACAGCACGCGCCTCTGGGGAAACCGTGCCTGCTTCTCCTCTCCTGCAGGCCTGGCCGCCAGACTTCTCCAGCGTGGGGACCTGGGGTCCCCGCCTGTGGAAAGCCCCCCCGCCCGACTCAGCCGGCCCTGACCGGGTGGAGTGGTTGGAAAGCAGGGAGGCGTTTACGGCCTCTGCCCAAGGGACCTTAGAAATGACGGTGGGCTCGTGAGAGTGGGGAGTGTCAGGCCACATAAGATTCCAGTTCGTGACTTCGTGTGATTTTTTTGGATGGCCGTGCCCGGCAGTTGGTGATGACAGCTGTTGTCATTTTACAGGTGAGGAAGCGGGCCTGGGGAGGCAGAGCCGGGTAAGGCCGTGGGGGCCACAGAGCCCAGGGAACCCTCCCGAAGGCCAGAAGGCAACAGAGAGAAAGTGAGGGATCCCTCTGCCGGGAGCCAGTGCCGGGGACGTGCAGTGCCCCGTGCTGAATCACACATGCCCACTGGAGCCCGCAGGCTTTCTGCCTCTGCCTGCGAGGTCGCTCCTGGCCCCCAGCTGTCTTCCCAGCACCTGCCTGGCTTCCTGGCACTCCAGTGACATGCCTTGTACTGCTCTGACCCTTCGCTGGGGTGCTGGGGACAGGGGCCACTCCTGTCACGTCCGTGTTGTAGCCACAGAAGCTGGCCCCGTTCCCGGCACCAAGTAGGTCCTCGGTCCACATTGCTGGGGACGCACCTGTGTCCTGCTCCGTGCCCGGCCACGGAGGGTGGGCAGGGAGAGGCGAAGGGCCTGGGCAGAGGAGGAGGGGTCTAGAGGTCCAGCGCTGGGGGTTGGAGGTCAGAGGGGGCCGTCAGTGCAGTGAGAACCGGTTGATGTCCCCTCTGGCCTGGGGTTGAGCCTACCTGCCGGCAAGGGGGGGGACAGCGTACCCTGGAGCTCACACCAAGGGCCCCCCCCCCCCGGGCCCATCGGCGGAAACCGTTGCTTCCGTGTGCCGGCTCTGACCCCCGACGCCTGTTGGGTGGTGAGAGACTCTGGGAGAGGGTCCTCAGAAGCCCGCATCCCAGAAAGGGCTGTCCTGGCTGGGCTCAAAAGAACCCACCCAGTATCTGTCCTCACCTGTGGTCTGTAGGGCTCTCACAGGCCACATGGCACACGGCCTGGCCCCAGGCCACGGGGTTCTGTGTACTCTGCCCTGTTCAGAAGGCAAAAACACCCCGTGTGCCTGGCCGGGTCCCCGAGTGGTCCTCAGCCCCTGGTTGTGCTGCGGCTCCGTCCCTCTGCCATTTGAGGACCTATGGTTTCATCATCCCCAGCCTGAGATGACGGGGGGAGGCGTGTGATGGGGAGGCCCGAGGGAGCCAGGACTCGACGGGGCCACCTGCATGATGCAACGGCCTGAGCCCCCTGCTGGACACGCTGCGGTGTTCCTGCCAGAGGAGCAACATCCTCCCTGGGCCTTACTTCAAATGTCAGTCCTGCTGCGCAAGCCTCCCGCGCCACGCAGCCCCCGGTTTTCACGCACGACACTGGCAATGGTCACGACCGCCCCTGAAGGTGCCCAGGAAGGGATGTGCTGGCACCGTGCACCGTGTGGCCGGCCCCGGCCCACGTTCTCCCCCTGCCCCTGCCCTGGGGTCTTTGCAGGCCCGCACAGACCCCTCGGGCAGTAGCGTCTTGAGAGCCCTTAACGTGACCCCGACTCAGTGCACATCTTTTCGCGTTACTGTCTGTTTGATGCCTTGGGTGAGGAAGGGTTTTTGTAGACCTGCTTCACAGATGAGTAAACCGAGGCCCAGGGGAGCCACGTAACTTTGCCCAGCACGCGTAGCCCACGTGCAGCTCAAGCTGTGGACCCCAAAGCCTATGGCATTTGCTGCTGCCCAGTCCTGGGCTCCGAGTTTTCTGGAAGGCTTGGAGCCATCCCGGCCTGGAGGCCTGAGATAGGAGCCCGAGGCCCAGGCCCTGGTGGTCCCCCCCCACCGCCTTCTCCTGTGGGCTCTCCTGGGCCTGGCTTCCTTTCTAGGCCGGCTTAGAACATCTCTTAACTGGAACTCTTCCCGAGCCTTTGACCTGGCCTCCCTTCCTCCATCGGGACAGGGCCGTGTATACACTGGCCCTCCTCATAGCTGGGCCTTGCCCTCTGCCTGGGCCCCCCCCCCGATACCTGTCTGGTGGCGGCCAGCTCTTCCGCAGGCCTTGAGGGCTGTTGCTCCTGCCCGAGGAGGGCTGTTCCCAGGCACCAGGGGCATGAATCAGATGATCCCCGGGTACACGCAGGATGGCCTGGCTGTGTGTTCCTGGCCATTGCAAGAAACCCCCGGCGTGTCCCCAGCACCGTGCTGGGCCAAGTCCCCCAGGACTCACGGACAAATGCTTCTCCGGGGGTGAGAGCCTAGGGGACGAGGCAGGTCGGCCTGGCTCCGTGCAGGCACTAATTAAGGAACAGTGTAAGTCTGAGGTTGACAGACGGTGGCCCAGCCTCTTGGGAGAGGGACTGGGGACACGTCGGCCAGGCAGCAGGCTGGGTTCAGAACCGGGAGGAGAGCCCGGTTGTGTGGGGGTGCCCATGCTCGTGCCAGGCCATCCACACCCACAGGCACAGGTGTCAGCCTGGCTGGCCCTGGACGGGAGAGGGCCTGCCCCGAGGCCGTTGGGAGTCAGGTCGGGCGTGGGACTGGCCTCTGCCGTGCCCAGGCCTGGACGTGCCCAGGCAGCAGGAACACCTCCCTTGTAAGGCAGACTCTTCTTTCCAAGACCTGCTTAGTTCAGGGTGATTCCAGACCAAGGCTCAGGGCCCCTGTCAGGCGCCTGGAGGACACTGGGCCCTGCTGTCCAGTGCAGCCCCTGCCTATCCAGCGTCTCTGCTGGGGGCCGGCCCCGATCACGTCTGACCATTAGCAGAGCCCTGTGGGCCCAGGTCACTGCCCACACTGGGGAGAAGACAAGTAGACTCCAGAGCGTGAGGGCTCCAGCCGGAGGCCACCCACCCCGGAGCCCGGCTCCTCGCAGCTAGGGCGGCTGGCAGTCTTTCTTGCTGGTGTTTGTCTAGGAACAGGCCCGGGCAGGTGCCCCTCGCTGCTGGAAGTCTCCTGGGGGCGGGGGTGGCACGGACGGGGATGCTTCCTCCCGCCCCAGGCCTCTCCCCACCTTCCCAGGTGGGGGCACATGGCGGCCAGGTGTGAGGCGAGGGCAGGCGTGGCCTCCCTGCTGGGGGGGCAGGACCTTGGGGGCCAAGCCTCCTAGACTGACTTCAGACGGGCTGTGGATGCCGGGGAGGCTTTGGGTGGGGGGAGTGCAGAGGGAGTGCACACCTGCTCTCCCAGCAGGAGCCCTAGAATCCTGGGTGGGTTCAGGAGCCACTGGTGGTGGGGGGGGGCGGGCAGGCCGGCCTCGTCCCGTGCCCTCCTCTGCCTGTGGCCTCAGCGTCCTCTCCCGCCAGCTCCTAGCTGGGTCGTCTTCCTGGTACACACACCCCCTCCTGCCAGGTGGGTCCTCCCCGTGCCCGCCCCTGGCACACGGCTGGCACCGGCCTGGCCGGGCGTCCCCCAAGCACCCACGCTCTGGGGCTTGCCCTGCTTCCCAGGGTTCTCCCCAAGTCTGGGCGGGCCTCGGCAGTAAATACTCCAAGCACCTCCCGTGTGCCAGGCCTGGGCCGGGTGCCGGGGGCGTGTCAGACGTACACGCTGGGCAGCTTAGCAACAGAAGGTTACCGTCTGGCAGTTCTAAGGCCGAAAGTTCGGGATCAAGGTGTGCGGGGCTGGCTCCCTTGGGATCTGGGGGGCAGGACCCGTTCCAGGCCCTGCCGGCTTCTGGCAGCCGCTGGGGGTCCTTGGCCTTTTGGGCCTGAATGTCTCTGGCTTCATGTGGGTTGTCCACGTGGGCTCATCTGCCTCCAGGTTTCACCTTAAAAAGGTAAGGACACCTATCAGATTAGGGGCCACCCAACTCCCGTGTGACCTCACCTTCACAGACCCCCTACTCAAATAAGGGCACCTTCTGACCTCCTGGGGCCAGGACTGCAGCGTATGAATCAGGTGGCCCAGCCCATCTGCTCCCTGAGATACTTTCCGTCTGGCAGCGGTGGTCCCGAGCCCTGCTGTTTCGTGACCATGGCTCCTCGGGACAGGGTCATGCCTCCGCGTGTCCGCCACAGGCTCAGGAGCCCGGCACAGATGCGTACCGAGGCCCTGGTGACAGTGTGGAGGGGTCAGGCCCCTTCCCACCCACAGGCTTCTCCGGGCACGGCCCTGGTGTGGGTGGGCTCAGAGGTCTGGGCCCTGACCCCCGCCGGGTCCTTGAGTAGCCTCCAGCCCCCTGTGAGCCTCAACTTCTCCATCCCTGTCAGGGTGGGAGGGTCAGGAGCCACTCCTTGCAGCGTTCGGGGCCTGCTGACCCGCCAACACATCCGGCTTGTGTCACGTCCCAGAAGCGGGGCGGGCGGTGAGGCGGCCTTAAGACCTTCGTGGGGTTGGGGGGCACCTGGCTGGGATAGTACTCAGCGACACCAGTGTTCTTTCGACAGGCTCAAGGTCCCCACCTGAGGGGAGGGGGCCCAGCATTCGGGGCAGGTGCTGGAATATGCCTGGGGGAGGGAGGGGGGCCCAGAGGCCAGGAGGGGGCACATGGTTTGGAGATGGGGAGGCAGAAGGTGGCAGACGGGCCACCGTGTGGCAGCTGTCCCCTGGTACGGTGGCCCAGCTGAGGAAGCTCGCTGCTCATTTGTGCTAAGTGCTCCCTGGGTCCTGGAGGCTTGGCTGGGTGACAGGGCAGCCCCGAGGGGCTCCATCAATCCCGCTCCCTTGCCATCTGTCCTGACCTCAGCCCCCCGGAGGCCCAGGGCCCCGCCCGCCGCCCCTGCTGCATCTCACAGGGGAGACTGGCCGGGTCCGAGCTGGGGACTGGCCCTGTCGGGTGGTGCTGGGTGAGGGCCAGCAGAGCACAGCACGGGGGCCTGTGCCGTGAGCCCCAGGGCCCCGAAGTGGACGCGAGGACCAGAAGAGAGGAGGAGAGCTGGCCGGCAGGCGGGCCTGCGGGAACCCCGCTCTGGGCCTCTCCCCACCCCCCCCCCCACCACCACCTGCTGAGGACCGAGGCCCTGCTTCCTTTAGCCCCTCGCCCTGGCTGCCTCCAGTCTCTGGCTTGGAGGTGCTTCCATGGGTGTCTGCAGGGTGGGTCCGGCCACGTAGCATGTGGATGAGGAAGCCGGGTCCCAGAAAGGGGTTCCCCGTGCTCAGAGGCCTGTCCCTTGAGGGGTTTCTCCAAATTGCCTCATTGCCTCGGTGTCCGGTGTGGGTACTGGTTAACAGTGCCCACCCTGGGAGGGGGCACTAGGGGGACGTTGTGTGTCCCTGTCCCATAGGCGCTGGGCATGTGGTCCAGAGTGCAAGGGGGAGGTCGGCGGTAGGACGGAGAGCTGGGGCTCGAGGCCCCGGAGCACCCACAGCCACGAGGAGAGAGGGGCCCAGGAAGGGGCCAGGAAACTCTCAGGCCCGTGTGAGGCCCAGTTGAGGCCCTCGTGACACTCGACTGCAGGAGCGCCTGGCCAGCCGCCCCCGGGAGGGCCTCCTGAGGTCAGAGCCGGTGCTCCTGACGGCAACAGATGTCCGAGCCCCACTGCCCTGCCCCTTGTGATGAGGAAGGGCTGGCCAGGCCGGGGCGAGGGTCTCCACCTTTCATCCACTGTGTGCTCACCCTCTGCCAGTTTCTGGAACACAGAGGTGAAAAGCCACGGTCTCTGTCTCCCAGAAGATCAAGGTCTAGTGAGAAACTCCCTTGGGGCCTTCAGACCATCCTGGGCTCGGCGGGCCAGAGCCTGCCTACACTGACTGTCCAAGCCTCGTCTGCACCCCAGCTAGTCGGTCCTAGGACGGTGGCAGTGCCACCAACACCTGGAGGGTGGACAGCCAGGCCCTGGACAGGTGCACCTGTCCTCTCTGGGGCTCCCTCCCCATCGGCACTGGAATCTGGGGGTTGGTGGCCCGTGCATACCTTCAGACAGTATCCCCAACACTGAGGACCCACTTTCTGAGCCTGCGAGTCCCATCCAGGCCCATCCCTGTGTCTAACGGCATCCTACGTGCCTGGTGCCACATCGAACCATGTGGGCCCCCGTGGTGAGCCACGGGTGACAACCGAGTGTGTCCTTAGGCTCCGGGGCCCCCGACTGCCTGTCCCTGGCTCTGGGGGCCAAGGGAGTATATCCCACCCACCTGTGACCATCTCCAGGCCCTGGGGACAGAGATGATGCCACCCACTGCCTGGGTTGGCTCATGATCACTCACATCTCGTTGTCATGGAGTGTGGGACACAGTGGACCGACCGACAGAGTTATTTTAAAAGGATGAGGCTCTTAATTCCGCTCCGCCGTCCCTGACCTCCTCCCCCGGCGTGGCACGGGCTGCCCACGCCACAGAGAGTCCGGGCGTCTTGGCATCCTGCCCTCAAGTGACCCAGGGACTGGCACATCCCCATCACTGTGCATTTGGGGGGTTGGGGGACAGGTCAGACACACACAGCTAAAGCCCCATCCCCAGGGTCCGGTGTGGTTCCCAAGTAGGAGCTGTGCGCTGGGGGCATTTTCGGTCAGGGCCAGGGACCCTGTGAAGTGCTGGGCACTCTTGAACAGCCAGGAGGTGGCTTCCAGAAATGCCAGTAGCGCCTCATGCGAAGCACCTTGAACCAAAGCCCTGGGCGGGGTGGAACCAGCGGCCTGGAGCACGGGGGAGGGGCGCCCTTCTGCTTTGGGGCCAGGATGGCCTCGCAGGGGGGGGTGGTGGAGTCGTCTGTGGAGGAGGGCGAACCGCGGCCGACCGACAGGTGTGAAGGCAGGGCGCGGAAGGCCGGGGTCCTCAGCTGGGGTGCATGGCGAGGCCCCGGGAAGGAATTCGGGCAATTGGCGAGCACGGCCGAGGAAGAAATCGCGTTTCTGTTTTTGCTAACCTCTAAGCGGACTTGAGCG
This sequence comes from Panthera onca, assembly GCF_046562875.1. Lineage (NCBI taxonomy): Eukaryota > Metazoa > Chordata > Mammalia > Carnivora > Felidae > Panthera > Panthera onca. The sequence continues at coordinate 1,483,102 of NC_138346.1, read as the reverse complement.
TCTCCTGTTACCACGAACGAGGCAGCGGTGGCGTGTCTGGGGCGTGGCTGCCGTGGAAGCCGCCGGTGCACTCTGTCCCCTTTCGTTTGCAGCGGGTGGCCGGCAATCCCTCTCACACTCCCCACGACCTCGACGTCTCGGCTGGTTCTAGACCTGCCGTCAGCTCACGCAGAGCGCGCTCCCAGGAGAGCGGGCGAGGCACCACGTCACGCGTTCACTGTGCGGTTTTCTGAGGACCGTTGCGCCTCGCCTGGCGTCCTTCGTGGTCCTCCGCATAATTCTTCGACTCGTCAGCGCCCGGGAAGGGGTCAGCGGGCCTCAGCAGACGGTCCAGTGGGGCCAGTGCTGCGGCCAGTGTATGCACCCAGGAGGGCCTGCAGGGGCTGGGGGTGGGGCCGGGCCGCGGAGCAGGGGTGTCTACGGGCACCCGGAGGTGACGGGGACATTCAGAGGTGACAGTCTCTCTGCATCACTCAGTGGGTGTTATCTGAGCTCCTCCCGCGTGCTGGGGCCGTTCTCCCGCTGAAACGCGGCCACCAGCAGAGCCACTGGCACGAGGACAGGACGAGCGTCGGTCGTGTCCTGTGAGCTGTGGCTCTGCTGGCCACGGTGACCACGTGTTATGTCGGAAGTCGGAAGTATAGAGAGCTAACACGTGAATCCAGACATGCACGTGTTGAGGTGAGGTTTGCAGTCACACCGCACCACCCTCCCCCCCGCCCCTCCAGGGCTGTAGAGCAAAGACCCCTCCCAACTGGGGTTCAAGTGCCGGCTCCACATTCACTCGCTGTGTGACCTTGGGCCAATTACTGAACCTCTCTGAGCCTCAGAGTGCTGTTCCATTAAATGGGGATGGTAGCAGTGCCTGCTGCATGGAGCGTCCGTGGTCATCAGTGCGCCCGTGTGCACAGCCAGAGTCCATGCCGCGGGGCCTGCTGGGGACACGGGCCCTCCGTCTCCAGGTCCTGCCTTCTGGAGGTGCCGTGGGGGAGGGCCCCTGGTGGGAGGCTGAGCAGCCACACGGCCGGGGCTCAGAGATCTAGGCTGGAGGGGAGGATTCTCCCCTTGGTCAGTCACCCACTTCTGCTTACCGGCCAGTGCTGGGTGTGGCTTCCATGCTCCCGCCCGGCTGGCCCTGGTCTCTGGTAGTTGAGCACTGCGGGAAGAGCTGGTCCTGGAGGACAGCCCTCGGTGAGGGAGCACTCCCCCAGCGCTGCGGGAAGAGCTGGTCCTGGAGGACAGCTCTCGGTGAGGGAGCACTGCCCCAGCATAGGGCCATGCCCACACCTAGGAAGGACTCTGTGTGGCCTTGGAGGGTGGCAGCTGGTGTTTACAAGAGAGCCACAGATGGAGGCACCAGAAGTAACCACAGATCCTGCGTAGAGGTTGGAGGGGGATAGGAGATGGTGCCGGAAGGACCCACACACACCCTCAATCCGTAGCCGGGCCTGGGGTCTGGCAGCCTGCATCGGGGGCCTCTCCTCGCCCGGGTCACGTGGGGCCTTATCAACGTCCCCGTGGCCCCTCTCTGGGGACGGGGCTGGTTCCATCCCCTGGACCATCTGCTCCAGGATTTCCCTGAGCGGGACCATGCCACCCCCATCCAGAGCTGTGTGCCTGTGTGCCCTTCTGCCTGCTGGGCATGGCTGGACGAGGCCGGGGTGGAGACACCGGGTGCCTAGGGGAGCAGAATTCCCCACCTCCTGAGGGGCCTGGCCCTTCTCTGACATGCTTCCAGCTTCACCGGCCCCTGAGAAACTGATCTGGAGAAGCCAGGGAATAGGATGGTCCCCAACATTCCCACCTGCTCCGCGAACCCAAACAAGATCAGGGCTCCACCTCTGGGGAGCCGGGCAAGGGGGCAAACGCTGAGCTCACGTGACCCTCTGTGTGCCCAGCAGGGCCTGGTGGGCGCGGCCTCCGGTGGAGGGTTGGCTACTGGCAGGAGCGTCTAGGCAGGTGTCCCACCCCCCCAAGTGGAGGTGGCCGGGCCTGGCTCAGCTTCCAGGAGAGGGGTCTCCTCTCCATACGCGGGACTTCCAAGCTGCTGGTGGGCCCCAGGTGCCACCGTGCTCTTATTTCCTCCCCTTCAGCGAAGACAGGGAGGCACACAAGTTGGGCAGCAGACCTGAGACATTGAGCGAGTCACGGAACGTCTCCCAGCCTCAGTCTTCCCATCTGTAAGATGGGTACGATTCTATGTTCCTGTTACTCAGCCTGCTCTGAGGGGGTTGGGGCTGTGGGTGTGAGGACCTCAGCTGGGGCTGTGCCTGAGTGTTGCAGGGAGGGAGCCTGTGTGACTTCAGTCAGGCTTCTGTCCACACCCCACGAAGGGCTGGAAATAAAACTGCAGTATATCTTCTTAAATTGGTAATCCAGATAGCGAAAAAGTTTGTAGTTTAGGTATGTCCTGAATATTTTAATTTAAAGTAAACCGGTGTAAGTTTTTGGTGAAAGTACGTGCTAGATATTTAGCGTACGTACGTTGCAGATGGGGGTGGGGGGTCTTGCTTTTTTGGTGATAAAATGCACATAAAAAGATTTAGCATTTTAACCGTTTTTGTGTACAGGTCAGGGTCATTAAGCACATATGCACCGTCCACACCATCCGTCTCCAGAATTTTCTCATCTTCCCCCACTGGACCTCTCTCCCCAGTGGACACGGACTCCCCAGCCCCGCCCTGGCCCCTGGCGCCCACCTTCCGCCCTGTCACTGTGACTCTGACGACCGTGGGGGCCTCCGCGTACAGGGAGTCACATGGTATTTGTTGCTTCAAGTCTGGTTTCTTTCACTCCGCACGGCGTTGGCAAGGTCAGGTGCCTCCACGTCGGAGCAGGTGTCGCACTTCGTTACTTGTTGAGGCTGAGTAATATTCCGTCCTGTGGCTCTGCCACGTTTTGTGACCCACTTCTCCGTGGACGGACACGGGTTGTTTTCACCTTCCGGCTGTTGTGAGGCAGCCGCTGTGCACAGGGGCGTGCGAGATTCTGTTCCAGTCCTTGCTTTCATTTCAGTTCCTTTGGGCCAGATACTCTTATGCTAAGAAAGAATGCCGTTTTTCTGTCACTCACGGTGAACTGTGTCCCGTCCAGATCTGCAGCCCCCTCCCCAGCTGTGCCTGCCAGCTGGGCTGGCGAGCTGGGTGGAGGTGCCTGGGCGGTAGGCGGCCCCTGACTCAGCCGGTGGGGGGCGGGGGGGGGGACCGTCCTCCCCAGGCAGCGGGCCGGCCGTCTGCAGCTTGCTGGGCGGTGGGGCGTGCCTGCCCCTGCCCCTGCCCCTGCTTCCGCGTCCCCGTCCTGCTCAGGACGCCCCCCCCACCCCGGGGCTGGCGTGGGGGGAGGTCTCGCAGTGGGAGAGGCAGGGGAGCGGGAGGCCAGCACTGCTCAGCCACTTCCCGCCGAGTGACCGCGGGCATTCATGTCAGCGCCTACACCTCCCGCTGCGGCGAGGGAAAGAGGGGCTGCTGTGCAGATCGCGTCTAACACCTTGCACAGTGAGCAGCGAGCAGCGAGTACTCCCATCTCCCGCGGAGGCCGCCGGGCCTCTGTGAGAACAAGGGCGCCCTTGTGGGGAGCAGACTCGCCCCGAAAACCCCCTCGTGGACGCTGCCCGCTGTCCTGCTACCTGTGGGAGGGGTCGGGTCAGGAAGGTCTGAGGCCGCCACTCTGGGGCCGTGATGGCACGAAGCTGCGTTTCCTTGAATGCCGACACCAGACAAAGAGTCTCTCTGTGCGGTGTCTTCAGGCATATTTGTTTACTGACCCGGGTCCGGCTTGGGTGCTGGGCAGGGAGACAAGAGAAGGGAAGTGGAGGCCCCACCAGCAGGCAGAGTGGCCTTCCTGCTGCCAGGGAGGGTGGGCTGCCTGTGCTGAGTGGGTGTTGTGCCCCCGGGGGGCCTGGGAGGGCTTCCTGGAGGGAGACCTGAGTTGGCCTTGAAAGAGGGTGGGGCCAGGGGGAAGGGCGCTGGGACCCAGAGTTACTACAAGTGGCAGGCCACAAGCTGGAGGGGGACTGAGGAGCTGGGATGCCAGGCCGACAGCGCCCGTGACTTTGGACACGGCTACCAGGCTTGGCGGGAAGTGGCTGGGTCAGGGGGCGTCAGCCGAGCCCTCTGCCCCTTCCCATTCTGTCTTTTCAGCCCCAGGATTTATGGGGCCTGAGCGGAGGCTGGGCCCGGGTCACCGTGAGCCCCCGTGGGCTCCCTCAGTTGGAGGGTCCTGCCCGATGTTCCAGCCCAGCTAGGAGTTGGTGCCCCCTTTGCCTGTGGGGGGGGGGGGGTCCAAGGGGGGAGGATGGGCAGACCCGAGGCGTGTCTTTGCGGGGAACACAGCAGAGGGGGTCCCTGAGCTGTACCCCCTCCTGCTGTTCCAGGTCGTTCCCTGTGGACACTGGAGAGGCCCCCTCAGCTGCCCCAGGCCCCACGGGAGGGTGGATGGGAGGGCTGTGCAGAGCCTCAGGCATTCACGCCCCACCGATGCCCAGCCGGCTGGCATGCGGATGAGCCCAAGGGGGTGCTCTCCTCAGCTCAGCTTGGGCCAAGCTCGGCCTGATGGGAGAGATTCCGGGGAGCACTTACCCCTGGGCCCCAAGAGAGTGCTCCCTGCCCTGCAGCCAAGACCTGAGGTTTCAGGTGCAGCAGGCACAAACCCAGGGTCCCCTTTATCCCCGACTTGTTCTGAGGTCATGGAGTGAGCGGTGAACCCTGAAGCAACCCAGGGGAGGCCCGTTGGAGAGGGCTCGGTCTCTTGGCCAGAGCTGCGGCCAGACTGATGAGGCCAGGCCCACTGCCTCACCGAGGCGCCCCCAAACCTGGTGCTCACTGGCAGGGTGGCCTGCCCAGGAGGTCCCGAGCAGGAACCGGGCGGCACAGAGAGCAGCCTTGTGGTTACCTGGTGAAACCCCCTTCTTCAGGGGTCTTAGGTGTTGTGGCCTTGGTGAGGGGTCTTTGATCAAGCGCTGCCTGCCAGGTAGGGCTCTCCAAGTGCAGGCTGGCCGCGAGGAGGGTGGCCTGAGTGGGTGGTTTTCTCCTGTGCGGTGGCAGCCAGGTGAGGCCAGGGCCAGGGCTCCGGGGAGTACAAGGTATTGGTGAGGGCTGTCCCGGTGTCCTGGGAGGGAAGGGAGAGACACCAGTGTGGGAGGGTGCCCGGGGAGCGTGTGGCCAGGTGGGGTTGGCCGATTCCCAGGGGAAGGAGATCAGCAGTTGGCACGCAGGCCCAGGTCGCCTAGCTGAGAGGCTGGAGGCCTGGAGGGGACAGGTAGCGGCTGTGGTGGCTTTGAGGGCCCCAGACAGCAGTGGGAATCCGGTCGTCGTCAGCAGGAGAGGGGGCTCCCAGGTGGGGAGCTGCCATTCTCCGTCCCCAGGAGAAACCCGACACCCCCATCCCCTCCCTGCCACCCCCGCCCCCCCCCCCCCCAGCCTCAGGTCAGCATCCGGGATGGGCCCCCGCCCCGGGCTCCCGGCTCCCTAGCGCGCTCCGGGCCTGCGCCTCGGGGCTGTGCTGCGGGGGAAGAGCGGAGGGGGGCCTGGGCCCCCGCCGGGAGAGGGGCCGGGCCGGAGAGGGGCCGGGCCGGAGGGGGCGCGGGGAGGCCGCCCGCGGGTTCCTGGGAGACGGGGCGGTGCCAGCGCGGCGGGGCGGGGGCTGCGGGAGGAGGCGCGTCCCCGCTGCCGGGAGCCGCGCCCTCGCCGTGCGCGCCAGTGCGGCCGCGGGGCTGCCGGGGCGGCGGTGGCCGCTGCTCCTCCCCGGCTCCTGGCCGCCTGCGCCGCCTCCGAGCCCTCCGGCCCGGTCCTGCTCCTCCGCCGGCCCCCGGCCGGGTCCCCAGGCGCCCCCCCCCCCCCCCACGCGCCCGCAGCCGGAGTCGCGCGCCACCCGGAGCGTCACCGCCACCGCAGCCTGGGACGCCGCCGCTGGAGCCGCCGCCGCCGCCGCCGCCGCGCAGGGTTCTCGGGGCCACGGCGCGGGTGGCCTCTGCGGGGCCGGGATCCAAGCTGGGCGACCCCGCCTGGGATCCAGCCAGCCGTCCACCCCAAGCCATCTCCATCTCCCCGGTCCCCCAGCGCCCCCGTCCCCAGGCTTGCCACCCCTCCCTTCACTCCCTCCGCCTCGCCCCCTCATCCCCACCCCTGTCCCCCGTCACCTCCGCCTCGGCCCCATCTTCTGTCCGCCCTGCCCTGCGCTGCCCTCACCCCCCACAGGCGCATCTTCGCTCCGCTTCCCCACCGCTTCGCAGCAGGTGCCCCAGCGTCCACCCCGTGGATCGTGGGTCCCCGTTCTCGCCGCACCCCATCGCCACCCCACCCCGTCCCCTCCTGCCGTTCCCCACCTCTCCCCTTCCCCGGGCCCCTCTCCGCCGGCAATCCCGCAGCGTCCCGCCACCCCTCCCCACCCCCTCCAGTGCCTCCCACCGCCTGCCGCAGCCCCCTTCCTGCAGCGAGCCCCCCTTCCTCTTCCGTCAGACCCGTCCCCTCCCCTTCGCCTGCCGCAGCCCCCGCGAGTCCCCGCTGCTGCCACCCCCTCCCCATGCCTGCCGCGCCCACTGCGGCAAGCCCCTTCCCCGCCAATCGCGTGGCCCTCCTCCCCCACGCCCGCCCCGCCTGCCGCAGCCCCCCGCGCGGCCCCCCTGCTCGCCGCCTCCCCGCCCGCCTGCCGCAGCCCCCGCAGCCCCTGGGCGCCCGCCGCGCCCACTGCACCAGCGCCCGGTCCCCTCCGCGCCAGGAGCACCGCCGCCGCATCTCCAGACCGCGCGCTGGCTCCCCGGCTCCCGCCCCGCGGCGCGCGTCCTGGCCCGCAGCGACTGGCGAGGGCACCGGGGCGCCCAGCCTTTGTTCCACGGCCGCGGCGACGCAGCCCCTCACGGGCCTGGGGGGCCCACCCCTCCCACCCACCGAGCGAGGAGTTGTCCGCACCGATGCCCCTCGGTTTCGGGTCCCAGTGCCTGGCGGAGGCTCTGCGGCAGCACTGGCAGAGGGCCGCTTGGTGACGCTGTCATTTGCCTGAAATGGTGGGGGGGTGGGAGGGGGCTTTGGGTGGTCGGTGAGGGGTAGGGAAGCAGGTTGGGTCGGAAGCAGGAGGGGTTATGGGTGTTGTTGGTGTGTAAGGGGGAGTAGGAGATCGTGGTTGAAATGTCCTTTGCGAGGTGCATCCGAGGCCACCCTTCTGGACGGACTCTAGGTGATCAAGTGTGACCCTCCAACAGGGACTCGTCAGGGGCAAAGGCTTCTGGGGGATGGGGGGCTGTTGAGAAAGGAAGGTCTGGAGCTCCGCTGTGGCCAGTGGCCAGGGAAGCTCCCTCTGTTTGCTCCGTGTCTCCCACCCCCAGTCGGCTGGTAGACATGCCAGGGGGATCCTGTGGCCACTGGAGCGACATAGGGTCCAGGAGCAAGAGTGGGCGGGGGCACTTGTCCAGGGGAAAGCCTTGGACAGCCGCTCACCCCCAGTCTGCCGGCAAAGCCCCGGGTAGGGTCCAGAGTTGAGTAAAGGAGAGGGGTGGGGAAGCCGCCCCCTTCCTGCCCTTCCAGACCCGGGCCTCTCCCTTGCTGGGTTTTGGTGCCTGGAGCTGGGCACGCGGCCCCGCTTCAGCCCATCCAGGGAGGCTAGCGCAGTAGCGCAGGCTAATTGTCGACAGTGACTTAGAGTGTTCTAGGGGTCGCTGGGCCAGGTGGTGCAGAGCATCGGGGCTGTGGCTTTAAAGACAGGTCAAGCAGATAGTCTGCATACTCCCGTGTGAGCACTAGAAGCTTCTGGAGACGTGGGCTTGGCATGGCGCCATCTTCCCTCTGCAGTCTCCTTGGGAGGGCTCTAGCGCCACCAGACACGGGTGGCTGCTGGGCTGGGCCTGGACACATGAGGTCCGTGTCTGGCATTGGAGCCAGTGACCACTGTTGGGAAGGGGGTCTTGGGCTAAAGCATCAGGGTGATAGTGCTGGTGGGGGTGGCTGCTGGGTGGGGAACGCCTTTCGGAGACTGCTAAGACGGGACAGCTGGGACCAGCGCTCAGCAGGTGGCAGAAGGGTGTGAGCCTTAAAGATGTTTAAGGCGTAGACTGATACGGGCTCAGTGAAGAGAAACCGGGGGTCTGGGGTGACCCCGAGAGATCTGAATCTGGAGGGAAAAGGTGGACCTCTGGTCTGCCACCCAGAAAGAGAAGCAGCCGCTGATGGGGTGAGGGGAGTGGGTGCAGTACTTAAACCTGAGGAGCAGGAAGGGAGGGAATCTGGGAATTCGGGGGCGGGGCCTAAGGGAAGGAGCCGCAGGGATCGCAGGACGGGCGTACATCCCACCGTGAATCGGTGAATCGGACCTCCCTCCCGTTTCCCCAGAACCCCCGGGGATCGCCACAGGGAGGAAGTGCCCCACAGGCCAAGGGAAGTCCTGGATGTGGCCGGCCCGCTGTTGCAAAAACCGCAAAGGGACCGAGGGAGGAAGGAGGGACGGTCACCGGCCGGCCGGTGGAAGCGTCCTTGGGAAGAGGGGCCGGCGCCTGCCGGCGCGGGCGAGTCTTCGTCTCTCGGCAGGTGTTGAGAGGTGGGGGGGTTCGGGGCCGGAGAGGTTCGAAGCGACAGGGTGCGATTCCGTCGTGCACACTGCCCGGGGTGGGGGGCCCCCTTCTCTCCCGCAGACCCCCGCCCGGCGCTTTGGCTCCGACCGGGAGGGGCAGGCCCACTCTCCCCGAGGCGCGGGGGTGCCCTGCTGAGCCCGCCTCCGGCCGGCCGGCATCCAGGGCCGTCGGACGATGTGCGGACCGGGCCGGGCCGGGCCAGGGTGGGCGGAGGGCGAGCGCCAGGCGCTGCAGCCCCTGCGTCTGCCCCGCGGCCGGCTCGCGGCCGCCTCGGCCCAGCCTGCCCGGGGCCTCAGGCCGGCGCCCGGGCTCTGGCTCCGTGTCTTCACTCCCGTGTGTCCGCGGAGGGAGGGAGGGCCGGGGGCTGTGCCGGGGCAGCCGGAACAGCGCAGGCCACCGGGCGGCTGGACGAGGTGGCCGGGCAGGGCCGGGGAGGCTGTGGGGACAGTGCCAGGGAGCCCACGCAGCAGCCGCCCACGGCGGAGCTCCCTGCATCTCTCGGCGTCCCCCTCCTCTGCCCAGCCTCTCTGCTGTCTGCGTGAATGGCAGGCTCGGGGAGGGGGTCTGGGCCACCGGGGGACCGGGAGGGTTCAGGAGGGAGGGCAGCCGGCCAGGGATGCCGTCCGCCCCCACAGCCTGCAAATACTCAGGATTGGGCGGCCCCGGGCCCACATGAAGCCCGGCTGGCACCTGCCCCCTGCCCCAGGCCACACCCCTGGTTCGCCCTCCCCACCCCCACCCCCACCCCCCAGCACCACTGGGACCCCGGTGTGCAGAGGGCGCTCTCCGGGCCCCCACTGAGGAGGGGAGCTCAGGTTTCTCCTGGTTGGGGCCCGGGGACCCCATGGAGAGGACCCTCATCTTGCTCAGAGTCCTGCCTCCTGCTGGCAAAGGCACCCGAGAGGGAAGCATGGTAGCTGTTGTCTGGCCCAGCCCTCCCTGCCTGGAGGCACCTGGGCATGCCACCCCTCAGGAGAAGCGGCACAGGGATGTTGGCGGGTTGCCCCCCCCACCAGGCCCGGGCTCCGACCCTCAGCCCCAGCTGGTCCCCACAAGGCCCGGAAAGGTCTGGCTCACCCAGAGGGTCAGGCCTCAGGTCCCCAACGGCCACACACCCCCCGCAGACCTGGGGCTCCCCTGGGGGTGGTCACAAGTGGTCTCCGGCTCCAGTCTGTTACCCCGAGGTCAGCCCTGCCCCAAGATGGGGGTCCCAGCCCCCCTCAGACGGACATGCTAGCATCACCTCCAGGCCCTGGGAGAAGGGGGCGGCGGTCCTCCAGGCATGCAGCCCCTGGGGGGAGCAGGTGTCTGAGACCAGACACCGGGTCTGAGTGCCCCACCCAGGCACCTGCGGCCCCTCCCACTGCACCTGCAGGCCTCGGCAGCGCCTGTCCCGCCGATGGGCACGGAGGCCAGACACGGCAGCAGATAAACACAGTCCAACCTGGTGTGACCCGGTGGTCCCGAGAGGCAATTCGGGGCAATTCAGCCTCAGGATAATAATTTCTCTCTCCCCTCCACCCGAGGCCTCTCCTAGAGGCTGTCTGCACCCAGGGCTGCTGATTCTCCCCTGCGGGTCACCTTGGAGCCAGCCCCCAGCCCTCGGGACCCAGAGAACTCTGCCCAGGCCGCCGCACCCCCACCCCACAACTGTGCACAGGATGACCCTGCCCCCACACAGCCCCACACAGCCCCTGCCCCCCTCCCCCGTCAGACCCTTGCTGCCCAGGGGGCCCCAGGAGGGACCGCTCCCACAGCTTAGAGGCACGAAGTATGGCCTGCAGGGTGGGGTAGGGACGGGTGGGGAGGGCGGGGAGGTGGCCCGGTGGGCGTGGAGTCCTGAAAACAGGTAGCCTTGGCTTCTCACTGTGCAGCATGGACTGGACGGGAAACTAGTCTCTTTGAGCTTGGTGTCTCTGGTCTATAAAGTGGGGTCACAGCACCCACCTCCGAGCTGCTGTGATCATTGTAATACTGGGACCTGTGGCCGGCGCAGTATGCACAGCGGTATAACCACAGGGCTGTGTGACTTAGCACCTGTCCTTGACCCCAAGGTGGGAACACGGATAGTGGTGCTGCCCTGGAGCCAAGGGCCAAGGCCGCGGCGTGAGGAGTGATGGGGGCTTTGGGGGCGCAGCGGAAGGGACGTCCGGAGACACCCGTGTGTCCTCTTGCCCCACCCGCCCCCGGCAGATCTGTGTCCAGGCCATGTCCTTGCTGGGTTAGGCTGCCCCCCACGTGCTCTGGCATGGGGCGGGGGGGGGGGGGGAGGGGTAAGGAGGCTCTGGTTGTCCAGCCCTGCCCATCAGCGACCCCTTCCTCCCTGCCCGTTCTCAGCCAGGGCCCAGGCAGGGGGGCACCATGCAGGCCTGGAGGCTTACCCTGGGGAGCCTTGAGTCTGGGAGCCCACCCCTCCGCACATACACAGGGCCCTGAGGCAGTTCCGTGCTGGGTCACAGATGTGACCTGAGCTGCTCCAGAGCCCCTGGGATGGCCCTCCTCACCTGCATGGTGGCAGCAGGGGGACTGAGGGGCCGGGGGGACCTCCGACATCCCTGCATCCTCACTTCATGACCAGCCCGGCTGCGTTTGTCCCAGACGGCCTGGAGGGTGGCCTGCGGAGGAAGCCCTGCTCCTGTGTCCCACGCTGGGGACTGCACCGCCTACCCCGGGACCCCCACTGGAGCTGTGCCCCTCCCAGGGTCCGCTGTTCATGTCCGCCCTGCCCAGGAGACCCCGCCAAGCCCCGGGGCCAGTTCTCCTGGTCCCCAAAGCTATGCCTGCCCCCGGACCCATGCCCCAGCAGCCTCCCCGCCCCTCCTCCCCTCACGCCGGCCCCTCCCCACAGGTGAGCACCTGCGGATCTGCCCCCAGGGCTACACCTGCTGCACCAGCCACATGGAGGAGAACCTGGCCAACCGCAGCCGGGCTGAACTGGAGACAGCCCTCCTGGACAGCGGCCGCGCCCTGCAGGCCACACTCACCACCCAGCTGCAGAACTTCGATGGTGAGCAGGCCACTGGGGTTTGGGGACCACCAGACGCTGACACGGTGGGGAGCTGGGCACGAGGGCACCTCTGCTGGTGAGGCGGGCTCACAGGATGGGTGGGGTTATTAGCGCTCTGGGGCTGGGAGCTGAGATTTGGGGGGTCCCGGTAGCGGAAAGCTGCCCACGTGCAAGGGCCCAAGCAGGGGACCCGTGAGCGTGGGGTGGTCTGCAGGCGACTTTGTCCACCCCGTGGTGTGCACGGCAACACACGTGCACGTTTGGGGAGATCAGGCCCATCCCTCTGTCCGCCCTTCAGAGGGTCCCTCTTGCTCTCAAGGTGGCTCCTTATCACTAGAGGCAGGAACAGGCCTTGCACTGGCCACCGGCTGGCCCGGAGCCAGGAACCGCAGTGTGACGGCCGAGCTCGGGGCGGGGCACTGAGGATGGGGCTTCGGAGGGCCGGGTCTGCGCTGGTGCGGGGGCAGGAGGAGTTTGGGGCCCCGGGCGTGGTCCTCACATCTCCGGGGCAGCTGCTGTGCGTGGCATTCATGGGTCTCACACCGGGAGTCTCACGCCGTGTCTGGGCAGAGATCGAACGCCCTGGACCGTGAAGAGTGGGCTGGTGTAACGACGTCCACGGTGGCCACCCCAGGGGGACGGTGTGGGCGCTGGGGTGGGGGGCCCCCAGGAAGTGACCTCTGAGCTGAGATTGAAGCCTGAGGTCTGACTGGAGGGAGGAGGTGCCCCGGCAGAGCCGGAGCTGAGACAGGAGGGAGAGTGTGAGCCTGCAGCTGGCAGACAGCCCCGAGTGGCTTTGAGGCCCAGCCTGGCAACACCTGCAGCAGTGGCTTTCCTTGGGGGCCCGTGACCTCTGCCCCCTGCCTCCTTCCCACCATCCGGCAGCCTGGCCAGGAGCTGCCCGGCTCCCACCTGGGGTGCTGCACAGGGTGTCCTGAGCCCTACAGCCCAGGGCCTTGGGTGGCGTAGATGTGGAGGAGCCTGAAAACCCCTGGGGGCCCAGGGTCCAGGGGCCTGTGCGGGGAGGGTGGCCACGGCTCTGGGGGCCGAGTCCGAGGGCAGGGGCCATGTGGTTACAGACTGCAGTCTTGCTGCTAAAGGGGGTGGGTGCTGTCCGGGACCCCGTTCTGGGCATACGGGGTGCAGGGCATCTCCCCCGAACCACGCCCACGCCCTGCCTCCCGGAAGGCTGCAGCACATCTGTCTGGGGCTCTGGGCAGGTCCCAAGGGCTACAGGAGATCCAACCCGGACCCTCAGGCAGGCCAGCTTCTGGGAGGCATGAGAGGGAGGGCCGGACACGGGCCTGGGGGGTGGGAGGAGGCAACGCAGGGAGGAAAGAGCAGGAAGGAGGCGGCCCCACCTCCTGACTCAGAGGACCCTCCTGCCCCCCTTACGGGTGATCCCAATGAGTCCCTGAGGGCACCCTGAGCCTGCCCCCAGCTCAGAAGTGTCCATTGGAGGCCCTGAGACCCGAGAGGGGACCCCCACCCAGGCTTTTGCACCCCAGGCCACGGGGGGTGGGGTGAGGTCTTAGAAGTCCTAGGGGCATCGGGGGCCTGGCCTCCACAGCGTAGAGGGTGTGCGGGGGGAGGTGGGGGGTGGGACAGGAGGCCCCGGGAGGCCTCACCGCCCCCCCCCCCCCCCCCCCCACTGGCCCAGATCACTTCCAGCACCTGCTGAACGAGTCGGAGCGGGCGCTGCAGGACACCTTCCCCGGCGCCTTCGGGGAGCTGTACACGCAGAGCGCCAGGGCCTTCCGGGACCTGTACTCCGAGCTGCGCCTCTACTACCGCGGCGCAAACCTGCACCTGGAGGAGACGCTGGCCGAGTTCTGGGCCCGCCTGCTGGAGCGCCTCTTCAGGCAGCTGCACCCGCAGCTGCTGCTGCCCGACGACTACCTGGACTGTCTGGGCAAGCAGGCCGAGGCGCTGCGGCCCTTCGGGGAGGCCCCGCGCGAGCTGCGCCTGCGCGCCACCCGCGCCTTCGTGGCAGCTCGCGCCTTCGTGCAGGGCCTGGGCGTGGCCAGTGACGTGGTCCGGAAGGTGGCCCAGGTGCGCTTGGCGGCCCCCCCCCACCTCCCTCGGGGACCCTTCGGCCCCGCCCCCCGCCGCTTTGCATCTCGGCCCCGCCCCGTGCCCCGGGGTCTCCTGGCCCGGCTCCCTGCCCCGCCTACAGCACGTCCCAATGTCCCGCGACTGAGCTCCGGTGGGGGCAGCCGGGCGGTCCCATCCTCAGCCAGCCTGGGTCCCGTGCAGGACCAGAGGGGAGAAGGTGTGGGGCTAGATGCCGAGTCGACTGCGGGGTCAGGGGCCGGGAGTCGAAAGGGCAACTGGCTCGGAGGCCAGAGCAGGCCGGGGCCAGCAGGCCCGTCCCCCGAGAGGCAGCTGGAGTCAGACCCCCTGGTGACAAACCGGGGAGGGGGAGGGCATCGGCCTCCGAGCCACACAGCCCTGGGTGTGAGCCGCCTCTCCGCCTCCAGCTGGCGTCCTTTAGCGGGTCCTCCGCCCAGCCCTGAGCCTCAGTCCCCTCGTGCGCGTCGCACACAGACCTATTCACGCTCCCCCGTGAGGCTTGGTGACGGCAGTGTTCAGGGAGTCGCTCACTAGGACGGTAGCAGTTATTAGGATGAGTGGTCCCACGACCCGTGGGCCTGCTTGGTCATCTGAGAAGAGAGGGGCTCCCCAAGAAGGGCCGGGGCCAGGCGGAGGTCCCACTGTGGGTGGGGCAGAACTGAGGCCTCCTGACTTCTGTCCAGAGCCTTCCAGCCCCGGGCTCCTTGGGGGGCTGGGCACGCCCAGCTGCGGGGCTGGGCTCAGGCTGCCTTGGCTCCGCAGGTGCCCCTGGGCCCGGAGTGCTCGAGGGCCGTCATGAAGCTGGTCTACTGCGCGCACTGCCTGGGGGTCCCCGGCGCCCGGCCCTGCCCTGATTACTGCCGCAATGTGCTCAAAGGCTGCCTGGCCAACCAGGCCGACCTCGACGCCGAGTGGAGGAACCTTCTGGGTGAGCCCTCGCTGCCACCACGCGCCAGAGCAGAGCAGGGACAAAGCCAGTCCCGTCCTCGGGAGTGCCTGGCCAGAGGCCCTGGGAGGAGGGTGACCCGGGGTCAAGGGACAGGGAGGCCATTCTGAGTGCAGGCTGCTGCCTGGGATGGAGCCCTGCGGGGTCCTAGTTCCTCGCCCTTCCCCGCTGAGCGAGGGCTCCCTCACGCATACGTGCCCACATGAACGTGACCTAAGGCGGGCCACCGCATGCGGTGGGCCAGCCGGCCTGTGCGCGTGCCGACACGTGGGGGGCCCACACGCATCCACATCAATACGTGTGAGCTGACGCTGCTGACGTCAGGTGGGCCAGCGTGCCCGCGCTCCGGCACCGGTAAGTCCTAACTGTGCTGACCCCGCAGGCCGACCCGTGTACACGCTCACGTGTGCTGATGCGTGAGACTCACCCACACGTGTGAACTAGCACCCGCCCACGGTGGGCCAGTTCAGCATGTGCCAGCACACGCGAGCTTCCACACGCGTGTGCCCAACACGCGTGCATGCCGACACACAGGAGCTAACATGTTCACCCACGGACCCCTGGCCGGCCGGCACGCGTGCGTATCAGCACACGCCTGAGCTCACGTGTGGACACGGCCTGGCTGGCGTGCATACTTACCAAATGCCCTCTGTGCGTGTGCCCACGCCTGTCCCAGACTCCATGGTGCTCATCACCGACAAGTTCTGGGGCCCGTCGGGTGCGGAAAGCGTCATCGGCAGTGTGCATTTGTGGCTCGCAGAAGCCATCAACGCCCTCCAGGACAACAGGGATACGCTCACAGCCAAGGTGCGGGCAGGAGGGTGCGGTGGGCGTGGTGTGGCATCCCGGATGTGGCCTCGTGCCCCTGCAGGACCCCTGCGGTCTTCCCCCAGGTCATCCAGGGCTGTGGGAACCCCAAGGTGAACCCCCAGAGCTCTGGGCCTGAGCAGAAGCAGCGCCGGGGCAAGCTGGTGCTACAGGAGAGGCCCCCCACGGGCTCACTGGAGAAGCTGGTGAGTGGTCCTCAGACAGCCGGGCCCTGGGTGGACAGGGGAGGGGAGGGGAGGGCAGGCCGAGCAGGGCGCCCCGTGGTCTGACTCCCGCCCTGCAGGCCTCCGAGGCCAAGGCACAGCTCCGAGATGCCCAGGACTTCTGGATCAGCCTCCCGGGGATGCTGTGCAGCGAGAAGATGGCCATGAGCGCCGCCAGTGACGACCGCTGCTGGAACGGCATGGCCAAGGGCCGGTAGGTGCTGCTGCCTGGCTGGCCACAGGCCGGCCCCCCTTCGCAGTCTCACCTGGGCCTGTGCGGCCTGTGGCACCAAGTGCTGTGTGCGCGGGGCCGTGCCCGACCCCAGACACGCGGTAGGACACAGGAAACCCTCACCCGGGCCAGCTCCCGGCAGCATGTACCGTGCTCCGTGTGCCCACGCCCCGCGACTGTGGGCTCCCATCGGCCCCTGAAAGGCCACTGGGGGTCTCGAGCTTGCCAGCACCTGGACAGGAGAAGAGGGGTGTGGGAGGGCGTGCCAGGGTATTGCCCCTTGGCAGGGACCAGGCCGTGACCCAGGGCCTGCCCACAGGTACCTCCCGGAGGTGATGGGTGATGGCCTGGCCAATCAGATCAACAACCCTGAGGTGGAGGTGGACATCACCAAGCCCGACATGACGGTCCGCCAACAGATCATGCAGCTGAAGGTCATGACCAACCGGCTTCGCAGCGCCTACAACGGCAACGACGTGGACTTCCAGGACGCCAGTGCGGGCGGGGCCCTGGGGGCGGGGCTGGGGACGGGGGCGGGGCCCTGGGGCGGGGCTGGGGACGGGGGCGGGGCCCTGGGGCGGTGCAGGGCAAGGGTGCCCAGGAGAGACCCTTCCAGCCCCCAGGCTCCCACGGTGGCAGGGAGATGCTGCTGCTGTCTGGACACAGACACCAAGCAGCCCCCACCCGTGTGTCCCCAAGCACAGCTGGGCCTGGCCAGGATATCCATACGGACCCGGCAGGCCCCGGGCAGGTCGGGGAGCTCAGGGCGGAGCTGGCACTGGCACAGCCGACCGCGGGAGGCCCGTGTGGACGGTTGCTGTGCCTGGGGTCCCCTCACGGTGGGGCGGGCCTGCTGGAGCCTCCTCTCCTCCCCAGGTGACGACAGCAGTGGCTCGGGCAGCGGGGACAGCTGCCCCGACGACCTCTGTGGCCGGAGAGTCAGCAAGAAAAGCTCCAGCCCACGGACGACCCTGACCCACGCCCTCCCGGGCCTGTCAGAGAGGGAGGGCCAGAAGACCTCCGCCTCCGGCTGCCCCCGGCCCTGCGTGTCCCTAATGCTGCTCCTCTCCCTGGTCCTCTCGGCTGCCAGGCCCACGTGGCGGTAACTGCCGCAGGCCCCAGGGACCGAGGCCAAGAACTGACTTTGCCAAAACGCAAAACAGACGATATTTAATTCTGCTGGGCCTAGAGGCCCGGGGGCAGGACAGGGAGGGACAGTGAGGGGCCCCGGCTCTGGGACTGTGCTGGGGTGGGGCAGGGGGCCCTGGTCCTGCCGGCCACCCTGGCTTTTAATTTTGTATGAGGGCCTCAGGTCAGCCGGGAACAATGTCCCCAAAAGCCATGTATTTCAGGGACCTGGGGGATGCCGGTGGCCACCTCCCGCCTGCCTGCCCGCACCTCTCCCCCAGCTCCCCGAGCAGCGTCCCGCTGGAGAGTGCGAGTCTGTGCCTTCCTCTCCTGCCTCCTCCTGCCGAGAACTTCCGGGCTCCGTGTGTCAGAAAGCAAAGCCCACCCCTGGATGCCTAAGAATCCCTGGGAGGGCATCAGGGTTTCTGCCATCCAGGGTCTAGCAGGGGCTTTGAGATTATGCATGAACCCTTCTGACTCAGCCAGGCCCCCGTGATGCCGTGACCCCCCCCCCCCAACCCCGCCCCCCAAGGCCCTCAGCGTCAGGGCGACTTCTAACTGGGAAGGCACCCTTGTCGATGAGTCTGTCTGGACTTTATTCTCGCCAAGGACTGGCTACGAGGGTCTGGGGCACACAGGTGGGCCGCCATGGGCACGGCCTCGCCACTTCCGGGCCCCGCCCTTGGTTGACCTTCACGTGAGGCTGGGGGTGCCGGTCCTGGCCGTCCCGGGAGAGCAGGCTGGGTGCCCCCTTCAAACACGGGCCCCACGCCTGCACGGGGACTTGTGGCCGCGTGCAGGAGCTGCCTGCCCGTGCCCTGCCTCTCACCGCCCCTAGGCCTGCGGCCCCCAGCTCGAGGTGGGGCAGGCAGGGCTGGAGGGGACACATGGCCACAGGACGCAGGGAGGCCGGTGAAACTTGAGCCCGGCCAGGAGGCCTGGCCCTTCCTGACCCCACCAGCTGCAGGGGGCCCGAGGAGGGGGGGGGGGGGGGGGCTTTGACAGTTAAGGGCTTTTCCAAACTTACATACATTCACAGACGCTTTCCACCTGTTCACCCAGAGCTGCTTTTCAGCTACTCCCAGAGCTTGGAGGCACCTGGGCTTCCCGGACCTGGGCGCACCCCTGCTCACTCAGGCTGTCCGGGCCCGGGACCCCGCCATCCTCCCTCCCTCCCGGGCCCTAGCTGCTGTGGGTCCTGGGGAGGGGGCTGGACCCTGCCAGAGAGGGGCTCAGGCAAGGGGACCCTCACGGGTCTGTCGGATGCTGAGCCCCGTGGCTGGGCACAGCAGTCCTAGCCAGCACCGGGACCCGACAAGGCCATTTCGAGCTGCTTTGCCTTGCGTCCTGCGCTGGTCGGGGCCGCCAGCCTGTGTCCCGCCGGGCAGCGCTCCCCCACGGGCACGCCCACCTCGTGATAACTCTGCTCCTGCCACCCCAGAGGGCTGGGCTTGGGGCCTGCTTCCCAGCAGGCAAAGGCCAGCTGGACTCTCGGGGGCTCTGGGGCAGCAGCCGCCCACGTGCCGGGATGGCAGCCTTGGCCGCGCGTGGGCGTCCCCACCCTGTGTGCCTCTCTGGAGGGGGCGGCCCCAGCACAGTTGCTGGCCGGGCCGTAGCCAGGCCTGCTGTGTCCCCCTGCACGGTGTCACCTGGCATCACATGCTCTTGAGTCCTTGTACGAATAAAAGGTTGGAGAGCTCGTGTGGCTGTGGTGGCCCCATCCTGCCCAGCTCGGGGGTGAGCATGTGTCCGCGGGCTGTGCACAGCAGACGTGACTCGGGGCGGCGTCTTGGGGGGTGGGGGAGGGCTTGGACACAGACCGTGCCCGGCGGCATAGCCCCCAGGCTGCAGGGTCCACGTCTCGGCGGCCCGCCCAGTGCCAGCGAGACGGAAGAGGCCTGGACCCACCTGCTGTCTGCTCCTTCCCTGCCCTGGACACGCATCCTGATGCGTGTCCCAGGAAGGTTCCAGCTCCCGCCAAGTGGGGACCAGCTTTGTGAGGCCGGGCCTGGCTGGACATCCTGACGGTCCGGTCTGTTGCCACCTCACCAGACCCCACCAAGCGGAGTCCTGTGTCATCGCTGGGGCACAGCTGCCGGGCCCCATCACCACCCCCACGGGGTGCCCTGCGACCCGGTACCACACGCAGCGCGGGACCTCGTGACCAGCTCCTCGGCCAGAGCCTGGAGGCCAACACGGAAGCTGGAGCTGCCTTAAAGGGCCACTTTATTTGGGAACTGCGGCCACACTGGTGGGCCTGGCAGGCATTCAGCACAGCCTCTCTGTCCCCACGGGCCTGGAGTGCTGAGGAACCAGCGACCCGGCCCCGGCTCCCCCGGCCCGGGACTCTGCTTAGCCGGGCAGTGTGTCCCGGGAGGGAAGACGCGGCCCCGGCACGGGGGCGGGGGAGGGCCTCTCCAGGGCCTGTGGCTCCTCGATGGCCCCTGGGCCATACGCCGGCCTCCCCTACAGAGCAGGGGCTGTGGGCTCAGTCGCCCACCTCCCCGGGGGTCCCGGGGTGGCCCCCGGTCTAGCTCCTCCCAGGAGGTGAGGGTGGGGGCGAAGGCCTCCCTCCCTGAGGGGGCAGGTGGGTGTCTCTAGACAGTCATTCGTGGCTGTACGTGGAATAGAAGCCTTTTAACCGCGTGGTGGCTTCGGAGCCTCCGGCTTCTGGCTCGGCTTCTGGCTCGCCTCCTTGCCCAGATGCTTCGAGGTCTTCTGGAAGTTGGGTGTGCGCCCAGCCGGATGCGTTTTCCTTGCTGGGGAAAGAGGACCCAAGTGAGGTGGACGTCAGCACAGGACGGCTGACGGCGGGAGGGCAGGTGGGGAGGGTCCACCCCGCCCACAGCCCGCCAGGTGATGGTCGAGGAGAGGCCCCTCCCTGGCTCTTGGTCCCAATTCATTCCTCTGGGGAATCCAGGAAGCCACCGACATCCGGACCAACCCCCACCCCCACCGCTGGCAGAGAGCGGCCAGCTGCCGCGTAGCCCCTCGTGGCGGCCCGGGCAGGCCAGAGTGGGGCTCTGCAGGGGACACACGGGGCACACGCTCTGCTCCCGTCCAGGTGACACCAGCCTGCCTTCACCTGGAGACAGAAGTCACATTTATAATCAAAGTGCTAGCCCTCGTTCAGGATAGAGAACAGATTCTCTCACCCCATACCCTAGTGAACGTGGAAAGACTGGAACCAGGGGCTAGGTTCCTTCTGGAAACAAGACAGGTGGCAAGTCACAAGTCAGAGCCGTCGAGAGTGCGGGCCGAGGCCGGGGCAGGTGCCGCGGCCTGTGAAGGGCGGCAGTGGTGGCTCTAAGCACATCCCTCCACCCCTCACGCGGCCCTGAGGCTGGGAAACCGTCTCTAGCTTACGTGCACTGCGGGGCCCCACCTGGGAAAGCAGAGAAACCAGCCAGCCAGGACCCTCTCGGGAACCTCAAAATACACAGCCACGTCAGCCACTGTCCCAAGCAAGAGTGACAAGCGGGAGGAAATACTGGGAAATGTCTGGCATTGAGATGTCACGGCCGCACGGTGGCTCGACCGCAATGACCCACCCCCACCCCCACTCCCCACTCCACAGACACCTCAGGATGCTGGACGAGTCAAGGACATTTACAGAGTCAGGAGCGGTCTGAGGTCACCTGAGTGAGGGTCCCTATAGGCCACACGGAGTGTGGGGTGGGGCAGACACAGAAATGCCCCTGGGGGATGGCGGGGGGGGGGGGTGCTGGAGCCGACCCCGGGCAGCCTGGACACAGGAACAGCAGCTCTCTGCTGGCCAGACGGGCCGAGAGAGCTGTGTTGCCAGGGCTCCGCCCAGAAACAGGGCTCCCCAGAGCACAGGGCTCCCTCTGATCACGGGAGAGGGAGTGACAAATCCCCCGTGATGGGAACTCAAATGAAAAACTACAACATGCCAAGAACACCCAGTGCCCAGAGCCATAGCCTGAGAACACGGGTAAGAGGACAAGCGGTCTACAAAGTCGGTGTTGTGTGGTATCCCAGAGAAAGAGATGGAAATCGTCAGGTTAGAACGCGTCCATTGTTTAGAAGAAAACAAAAGACTGGGGAAAGCACCAACAGAAGCTGAGGTGGGGACCCCCCACAGCAGGCAGGACCCCACAGGAGGCTAGGGACCCCCCACAGGACCCCTGAAAGCAGGGAACCACCCACAAGAGGTAGGGACGCCCACAGGAGGTGAGGACCCCCCCCCCACAGAAGGCAAGACTCTACAGGAGGCTAGGAACCCCCTACAGGAGGTAGAGACCTCCCCACAGGAGGCGGGCACCCCCAGGAGGCAGGGACTCCCCCCAGAAGAGGCGGGGACCCCCCAGGAGGTGGGTTGGCAGTAATTCCAGGCCTCCAGGTGGGTGGGTGGGGGGGTGGGCTGAGCCCCCCCATAGAGATAAAGCCCCACTGCACCGGTCCCCTGGCTGTCAGCCTGAATGCGGCCCCCAGGCTACGGAAGACCTTGCGGTTTGAGTCCCTCAGGATGAAATTCTGGAAAAGGCGAGTCTGTAGGGAGGGAGCACAAGAAGCAGCTGCCAGGGGCTGGGGGAGAAGAGGGCACAAAATAAATGGTGCTGGGCCACGGACCAGTCACAAGGGGAAAGAGAAAACAGGGCCCCTACGTCACACAGGCAACAACAAATCTATCGGGAAGGAATACGGACAAAAATGTGGAAAGCGACGCTTTGGAACACGGGCAAGACAACAGGACAGCGCGAGCTGAGGGTGAAGCGACCTTTCCCAGACACGCAAAGATGAGGTGGCCGGCCGCGGCCGCGTCAGCATTCGGTCCTGCACCAGAAAGACCAGACGCGGAAATGCAGGCCGTGGAATATGTAAGAAGCTTCTACCATCAAGGGAAAAGGCAATCGCGTAGAAAACTGTGGGCAAAGAGCACACACACACACACACAGAGCTAAATCACAGACAGGGGACTCCAAATGGCTAATAAATAATACATAGGATAAATAAAAATTGAATACATGTGAAAAGTCTCACAGTGGAAAGCAATCCCATGAGTCTGTTAGGGACGCAGGAATGAAGAGAACCTCACGAGGGAGAAGACAGAAGGCTTCACTGCACCTCGGTTCCCTTCTGGAAAAACCAGACATCAGATGAGCAGAGCTCCGTGTGGACGTCTGGGCGGGGGGTGGTGCGTCAGGGGCTCCTCTCATTATTTTGTTGATTTTTTTTTTTTTTCAATGTTTTTTTATTTATTTTTGGGACAGAGAGAGACAGAGCATGAACGGGGGAGGGGCAGAGAGAGAGGGAGACACAGAATCGGAAACAGGCTCCAGGCTCCAAGCCATCAGCCCAGAGCCTGACGCGGGGCTCGAACTCACGGACCGCGAGATCGTGACCTGGCTGAAGTCGGACGCTTAACCGACTGCGCCACCCAGGCGCCCCTATTTTGTTGATTTTTTAAGATGTGCAGTGTTGAGCCAGGTCAGAGCCAGGTTTTGCAGAGCCTTGAAACTTTGGGAAGGAGGGGCGGCTCTTTAAAATAAAAGGGCCCAAACCACAAACAAAACGAAGCTGGCCACCCTGGCGTGTGGTCAGTCTGCGGACACGGCCAGAGGAAGGGGACAGGGGCAGGTGCTGGCTCGCCAGGCTCCAAGGGATGGGGGGAGCGGTGCCTCCGCTCTGTGGCTGGGAAGGACCCCAGGCTCCCGGCCCTGGGTTTTCGGTGTCCTTCCCAGGATGCACCTGGCCACCCCAACACCATCTCTGCAGCAGTCACAGAACGCTGGGTTCCGGGCGGAACCCTGACAAACACGGGTTCCAGGCCTTCTGTGTCCATCGCCAACATTCCGGACCGACCGTCCCTCTCCGTCCCGAGCTCATCTCTGGCCGCTCCCCTCTCAGGCTCCCCGAACCACCCCCGTTCCCGGCTTCCTGGGGGTCTCCTCCCAAGGCTCCCTTGATCTTACCCGGCCGCCCCTCGGGGCTCTGCCCGCTCTCCCAAGAGCCCAGGTATGGAAGGCCTGGGGAGGGGGCGGTGGCGACCGGGCTGGTCCCTCCACCTCCCCAGCACTGGCCCTCCCACTGCACCTCTGCCCCTCCCCGCACCCTGAAGACCATCAGCTTTGCCGGCTCCATCGGCTCCCTTGATGAGTGAGGCCCAGCACCCCTCTGCACCCGTCCCCTGGTGCAGGGTCCCCTCCTGGACCCTACCTCCCCCAGAGCGCACCTGCTGCAGCCACCGTTCGCCCCCCGTCCTGCTGGCCAGCTCCCCAGCCTGAGCCTCCCTCCCTCACCCACTGTCCTCCTGACCGTCTCTTAAACCTGATCTGGGCTCTGCCACAGCCCGACTCCGTCTAGAGCCACAGGCGCCCCCAAGCTCGCCCTGAGGCCGCCATCCGGTCACCCCGTGACAACCCGCACCTCTGCTGTCCTGCCCCCGCCTGCCCCACCTCGACTCCCAGTGCGGCCCCCCGGGGCTGGGGCAGGCCACCTGTTTCCCAGCCTGAGAGAGGACCCCAAGGGCCCAGGGGGGTGGCTGAGTAGAGCCTGGAGGGGCAGGAAGACGGGAGCAAGGGGCGGGGACGGGTGAGCACACACAAGCTGGAGCACGGGAGGGCGGGGCAGGTGGGCTAGCCCCAGACCGCTCTCAGCAAACTGGCCCCTCCAGAGCTGCCTGAGTCAGCTGCCTGTCAAGTCCAGAGCTCTGCCTGCTCAGCAAGCAGCCGTCTACACACATCCACGCACAGAGACACGCACCCTCCGCAGTCCAGCAGGGCAGGAGAGAGTCCCACACTCCGGGCTCCCCCTCCCCAGTCCCGGGGGCAAGCCCTCTTCCCACGGCAGAGCCCTGAGACCACTCCCACCCCCAGCGCAAGCTCGTGTCCCGGTGATCGTCCATCACGGGCCACGTCCACCCCCAGGGCTCTGCCACATCTCCCGTGAGCCACCGTGGGCGCTCTCTGTGGCCCGGTTCCCGCGGGTGCCCCCCACGTGCCGGGCATTTCTGTGCCGAGCTCTGCCCCTGTCCCACCAGGCCCTTCCCCTGAGCACCCGTCCCTCCCACGCCCACCGCCCGGCTGGCCTCCACTCCTGCCCTCACGGCCCTGACGCTCAGCGGAGCCCCCAGACGGACTCCAGCCGGGCCTTCCAAGGCCTTCTCCTCCACGGTGTCTAGGTCCTCACGAGTCACCAGGCCCCGCACGCTGTCCCCGCTGACCGCACACCCCCACCACGTTCCTCCCACGCCCAGCAGCGCCCTGAGGCACAGAAGACCTGAGTGTTCCTCCCCTGTGTGACTTGGGCACGCGCACCTCTTCTCCGCCTTGAGCATGTGACTGACAGTCCCAGGGGCGCCAGACCCCCAATGACAGAGGAGCCCACAAAGCAGGGGCCTCAAAGGTCCTCGGGCGCAGGCCAGCAGGGAGACGGGTGGTGGCTCGGCGTGGGGCCTGCCCTGGGTACAGGCCTCCTCGTCCTCCTGGGACGTGCACGCTGCAGCAGGGCCTGAGTGACCAGAACTCCCACGTTCGCAGAGAGCCAAAGGGCGTGCACACTGCAGCCAGAGGAGAGGGGAGGCGGGTCCACCCACGGCAGCCGGGCGTCCGGGGCACCTCGTGCTCAGAGGGAAGCAGGTAGAGCGGCTCAGCGACATCACAGAACTTTCCGAGGAGGGAGCTGAACTCTGCAGGACCCCCCAGGACAGGCGACCAGGGGGGCCCCCTCCTCGCTCCACACCCTGGCAGTGTCCAGCTTCTACCTGATGTGGAGCAGAAACAGCTCGGCCGATAGCGGGGAAAGCCGACCACAGGGACAGCGAAGGTCCGAGCTGTCCCTGAGAGTCAGAAGACCAGCCCGGCGGCCCACGGCACTCAGGACGTGACGGGCGGCTGCTGGCTGGGATGCACCTGCTCTGGGAGGGGTCAGAGGACGCACTGCATGTCCGCCGGGGCCAGCGTCTCCACAGCCCCCGCACGGAACTGGTACAGAGCCCCACCCATGCCTCGGTGCCCAGCAAAGAAGGGCGAGGTGAGAGGCGGCTGCTTCAGCATTTTCTGAAGACGGAAGGCACCGGATTCCTGATGAGCAGGATGTCTGGGTGACAGAGGCAGGCCTGAGCGTCGCCGGCGGTGGGGAGACTGGGCGAGGCGGGGGCGCCTCACACATACGTGAAAACACACACAGGCACCACGGGGACTGGACAGACAGATGAATGGGTTAAGTGACGTCCGGAGGCAAAGACTCAAGCTGGAGGGACTAACTTCGGTGTACCTTTCCGTAAGATGCATCTCCATCCTTTTAAGAAATTGGTGGTGGCAAAGCTCTCTCTTCCCTGTCGACACAAGGCCGCCACGCTGCCAGCTAATGTGAGCCCCGGAGGGGATAAAGAGTGAGCCACAGACACGAAAAAGGAACGGGATCCCCCGCTGGATCGTCCGTCGGCACCCGCAGACCCTGCCACCAGCCCAGAGGCTGTTCCCGACAGGACGGGAAGCGGGAAAGCCCCGGCGCCAAGGGAGGTGGGCCTGTGCAGCGGCCGGCTGGGCCCGCCATCAGTGCGGCCGGGGTCCCCACCAGCTGGTGGCCTCACAGCGGCTGAGGTTCTCCCGGGGTTCCTGTCCTGGGGTCTGGCAGACACGGCGTATCTCCCACACGAGAGCTCTCTCTTCTAGAATAGACTCCTGGGGGCCAGGGATCCGGTTATCTTGTCCCCTACGATATTGAGGTGCCCAGAGCACGGCCATCAGAGAGGAAGTGCTCAAGGCACAAGTCAACCCAGAAGCAGAGAGGACTCCACTGGGCAGCTGTCTGAGAACGGGAAAGGAGGAGCCACAGGGATGTTTGAAAGAGGGCAGGGCACTGGCAGGGGCGGGCCAAAGCAGCCGTAAGGGGGACTGTGAGCGACGGGCGCAGGGAGCAAGGCAAGCAAAGGACTCTGACAGACGCCAAGTGGATGCGGGAGCAACGCGGGGGCCCTGTGGCTGCGCGGAGCCTCGGTGGCTGCAGGGACAGAGGGGAGGGAAGGGTCAGTGGCGGCAGGAGGTTCCGGAAGTGGCCTGATTGGGGCCAACTTTGAAGGCGGAGCTGAGCAGACTTGCCACAGGACTGGGTGGGGGAGAGAAAGGTCCGAGAGCAGCCGGGGTGACGCCTCTGCACGGGAAACTATGAAGCTGGGCCCGGAGGGCACATCCCCGCCTGGAGGCCCCCCCAGCGCAGACGCCGCGCCCTCCCAGTCACACTGGACCGTCAGAACAGTTACACGAGGACAACAAGGCGCCTTCTGACCCGGCAGACCCCGTCCGCGTGCAGTAACGGCCGGCACCCGTCACAGGTAAACAGAAATGCCGCAGGGGCCTCAGCCTGGAGAGTCGGGGACTCGGGCACCCTGGGCACACGTGGCTGGCAAGCGAAGGGTTCCCGGGGTCCCGTCATCACTCGGCCTCCGGGACAGTTCTTGCCGGGCGGCTCGCAGATCTTACACGACAATTCGCTCTAGGCTGACTGGACAATTACAGGTGAAACAATAACGCGTGAAGATCGCTTGTCGAATCTGGGCCCTGTAACCTCTCCATGTGGGGACGGCTTCCTAGACCTGCCACCAAACCCGACCCAGAAGGACCAGATTTGATGACAGAGTGAGAAACCCCGTGCAGCTAAACTCGAACTGGGAGAAGAAGGTCGTCCGCACAAGAGGCCGGGGGGAGCCCTCCCGAGGCGGGAAGGGCGAGCATCTCCAGTAACACGAGGAAAAGCCCAAACACAGGATCACGCGTGCAGAGGACTTCCCCGTGTACACGCGCTCCCTGGGAGGTGGGACATCGAACTTACTGCCGACGCTTGCGAGGCACCGGGCGACCGGGCGCAGACTCGCTCACCAGCCTCACAAGCAGGCTAAGAGGAGGAGGCGGAAGACGAGAGCGCTCCGAAAACCCGAAAACACCAGAGGCGGGGGGGTGTGTGCGCACAGCATTGTGCCACCGGTGAGCCCTGAAGCCACTGGGCGCCACACCTGCCTCCGCTCCCTCGCGGAAATGGTGCGACGCGCACGGCGCATCAGAAAGGCAGGTCGAGGTCACAAAATGGGTCGTTTAATTAAAAACAAATGGAAGGACACATGAAAAAACCCGTGTGCGCACACGCACAATGACAGATTAGAACCTGCTATGTTCAGGGTGTCCTTGAGTAGTAAGACTAGGACGATTTCCAACGGGTTAGTTTACTGTGGTTTCACATGTGTTTTGTATTTGCTCCCTCAGGGGCAGAGAGAGAGGGAGACCGAATCCGAAGCCGGCTCCGGGCTCAAGCCGTCAGCACACAGCCCCACGCGGGGCTCGAACTCAGGAGCCGTGAGATCAAGACCTGAGCTGAAGTCGGACGCTTAACCGACTGAGCCCCCCAAGCGCCCCCGTTGTGTTCTTTTTTAAACAATAGGTGTATAAACACGTGCGTCATCAGAATAAAAATCATCTTCATTTGGGGAAAATTATGTTGCAGAAAAACTTTTAATAGCATAGAACGATGTCTGTGGCTACGTTTAGAACCTATCGACCGAGCCCCCACTTTCAGATACGTGGTTGGGGGGGGTCGCGTGCCTCTCCGGGGCTGATACAAAACTGCACAGCTCCACTCACGGCCCTTTCTCCTCCTGCCCAGGCGCCTTCCTCACCCCCTTACGGGAGCATCACCTGGGAGCCCCCCGGCCAGCTTGCCACCAAGGAGCCAAGAGACCGAGGAAATCAGGCAAAACAGCCACAGGCAGGGCTGCCTTGACCAGCCAAAAGCCGGCCTTGTTGGGGTCCCCACACGGGCTCAGTCCCCCCCCTTTCCCAACCATTCCTCCCACCTGCCCGCCCCGCTCCCCGCCCCCTGCACACGCCCACCACCTAGTGCTCTGAGCGGTCACACCCCAGTCCTCAGACCTCACTGCCCCTTTCCTCCCACCCCTCCAGGAAAGCAGACCCACCACCCATGGCCCAGCATCGCTGCAACCACGCCGACGACCCACAGGCACCCCTACGGTCACCTCCATCTCAGTCACAGGTGAATTCCACGTGCACCGTCCCCTCTAGAGCGTGCCTGACCCACACAGGCACTCAGCAAATGCCCTTGGAAGAAATGAACGCCCCAGACACCAGTAGGGAGCAGGGAGCCTGGAGTCTCTGAGCAGGAACCGAACCGATGGAGACCCAGGGCTGGGAGCCCCTGGAAAGGGGCCGCAAACATCCCCCCGGGCGCAGGAGTGACCTCCCCACGGTCATCTCTGGACTGCGCTCCAGCCGTGACCCTCATCCACCCAGCGTGCCCGTCTCCTGACAGACGCCGGGCAGGAACGGCCAGGGAGACCCTAGGGTAGGGGCGGAGCAAGGCAGAAGGGGTTAAAAACATCCCCAGTGGGGCCACTTTATTGCGAGGCCAGGAGGGATACATTGCCACGCACAGCCCCATGGGTGCAGACCGCCTGCCCCCCGCCGGCCGCCGCGCAGGGCCCTCCCGGGCCTCGGGCATCACGCCATTACTGAGATTCTTCCAGCAGGTGCGGTTCCTCCAGGTGGGCCTCTGGACCGGGAACTGGCAGGGAGCACGGAGGTGAGGGCCCGGGCTGCCCCCGGGAGGCAGGAGCGCAGAAGGGCCACCCCCGGTGGGCCTGCCAGCTTGCCATACCACCCGGGACACGGCGCTCCCCGCCGCACACGGGGTGACGAGAGCCCCCCCACCCCACCGTGCCACGCCTGGCCTCACGCTCGCACTCGTGTGGCACACGTGGCAAGGACTGAGCGTGAGCCGTGATAGCTCTTCAGAGGGGGGCTTCCCAGCCCGGGGTCTGCGCGCCTTGCCCAATCCGGGCGCACCCCACGGGAGCCCGCCAGTAAAATCCCCACTCTACCGAGGGTGAACGTGGAGGGCGGAGAGTCAGATCTCAGAGAGCCACGGACCCAAGGGCGGGGATCAGCCCGGCCTCTCTGTCCGACCACACCAAAGACAGGCTCCGAGAAAGGGCAGCCAACACCTGCCCCTCCCTCCGCCTGGTCAAGTGCCAGGGGACAACTCTGCACACAGCCGTGCTCAGCACTGGCACCCTCGGGGGGCCGTGGAGCCCTGGTGTGGCGTCGCCACCCACGAGCCCGTACCTCCTCCTCAGGTCATCCCAAAGGAGGGGAGGCGGGGAGGATGGGCTAGCAGGAAGCTTCCAGAAGCAGCGCCAAGGCCAAGTGCCCTGTGATCCAGGGAAACCAGTGCCCACCGGGGCCCCCACGTGTCCGGTGGAGCCCCCGTGTGGCCGGCAGAGCCCCCCGTGTGTCCAGAAGGATCCCCCGCCGTCCACAAGAGCCCTCACGCGTCCAGCGGAGCCCCCACGTGCCCAGCAGAGCCCCACGTGTTCAGCAACGCCCCTCACACGTCCCATGGGGCCCGCGGATCACGTGCCAGTTCTGTGGCGCCCAGGCCACGCCCGCCTCCAGGGAGCCACGGTCACATGACGCCCGGAGAAGGACCAGGTAGGCTCAGTGTCTACGCAACAGGCCCGTCTGGGAATTGTGGCAAGTGGCTTGAATCTGAGAGACTTCAGGGAATAACCGACCCCCGCGCTCAGCCACCCCACGGGCCGGTGCCCGTGTCCTCACACACAGCAGGCCCCACGCAGCCTGCCCGGCGGCTGGACTCACCGATGGCCAACAGGCTGCCACAGTCCCTCTTGTGGAAGTCACCCCAGGCCCTGGTCTTACAGTACTTGCTACAGGTCAGGATCCCGTAGCAGCGGGTGCAGGGCACGAGGCGCACCCCAACGGAGCGGCCGCACTGGTAGCAGAACTTGAAGAAGGGGATCCTGCAAAGGAGCCACACGGGCAGTGGGGCAGGGCCCGCCGTCCGTGCCCGCCCGACCCCGAGCTCCGGGCCCTTCCCAGCCGTCCCCGCCAGAGCCGCCGTCCCCCTCACAGGATGGCCACTCACACGCGGACAGAAGACCCAAAGTCCCCGTCCAGGGATGGGGCCGGTTAGAGCGGGAAGCACACTCTGCCGCCTGAAAGCCCGCCACCAGGGCCCGGAGGAGACGATGCCGAGGCGTCAGAGACCCTGACGCACCGCAGCACGAGGGGAGCAGACTCCAGCGGGCACCCCGTGCGACTGTGAGTGAGCCTGGCACCCCCACGCCGTCTGCCTCGGGAGCAAGGCGAGCCCCGGGGTGGACGCACCCCCGGCCTGTCCCCGCTCCTCACCCCCACCTCACCCAGCAGGCTTCACTGGGCGGGCACCTTCCAGGACGCCCACGGGGGTACGTCTATAAAGAGATTGTTCTGGAAAGGCCGGGTGGTTGCAGAGCATGACCTCGAGGAGGAGCGGGTGGGGGAGGGGCTGGGAGGGACGCAGGGGCGCAGGGCAGCACCAGCAGAGACGTCTCTGAGAAGCGGAGCCCAGGCTCAGACCCCACCGGGCCGCTCCAGGACGGCACCCGTTGACCCCAGCCACGGCCCGTGTTGCTCAGGGCTCAGAGGGAGCAACGCTGTCCTGGGCAGGGGGTCAGGCTGGCCACACCGTCCGGCCCACCGCCACCCTCAGCCACTTACGGCTCCTGCTCCTCCAAGTGGAGCTCCTTGGACAGGCTGGTGCTTTTCTGCTTCAGCCTGCGGTAGGGGATCAGCTCCGCTGCACGGACAGAGAACCGTGTCAGTCCCCGCGGGCCCGCCTGGTCGCGCCGTGGTGCCCTCGGGTGTAAGGAGCTCTGAGCTGCCCACCTCAACCACCCTCCTGCCGGGAGACCACGCCCAGCACTGCAGGGAACTGGGTGGGGGACCCCAGGCCTTTTACAGCCCAAGGCAAGTCTGAGAGACAGGGCGGAGCCTGGGGCCATGGAGGAGTCCACGACCTCTGGGGAGGGGGGCTTCACCCCTCGGCCCCCCTCTGCTCCTGCATCCTTGGCCTCGCACCTGCAGCCTCCTGGCCACCCTGCCCCTCTGCCACCAGGCTTCTTTGCCCTTGGCCAGCTCACAACACTCTCTGGAGCGGACGCTCCTGGCTCTGCCGTCTGGCAGCTGGCAACGGGACGCACCCGAGCTGGGGGGCCAGAGGCCAGTGAGCCCCCCTAGTTACTACCGGGGGTCCGCTGCGCCTCTCCGCCTTCCTCTCCTTACACAGCACATCAGTCCTCCCCAGGAAGGCCGCCTGACCTCTAATTAGGCAGGAACCCCACAGACACCTGCCGGCCACGAGAACAGAGACGGTGGGGCCCCCCTTCCTCCCCTGTCCCTCCCACGCCCACCGGCAGCCAGGGCTGCACCCCAGCCGCCACAGGGGCTAGAGCGTGGGCCCGGGGAGCCGGCTCCGTGACCGTGCACACAGAGTCAAAGCCACTGTGGTGAACACTGCGTGGCACCAGGAGAGGGGACGGTAAAGCCGAGCCGGACGCGGGATCTCGTGGTGCCGCAGCATCACGGCCACTCGTTTCAAAGGACACGGGCAGAGAAAAGAGAGCACCTCTTCGTTAGAGCGCCGGGGCTCTTTAACGGCTCCGGTGACATCCCCTCCACACTCCATCCAATTCACGCGTTCAAGTGCACGGTCTGATGGCCCTTAGCGCATCCACAGGTGCGCAGCCATCGCCGTGACCAACTGTCCAACGTGCTCATCACTCCAAAATGGAACCCTGCCCGATAACCACCACGCCGTGATTCTCCGGCCGTCCAGTCCCAGGCGGCCGCCGATCTACTCCGTCTCTGCGCATCTGCCTAGTTTGGACGTTTCACGTGAATGAGCTCATACAGTGTGTGTGTGTGTGTGTGTGTGTGTGTGTGTGTGTGTGGTCTCTGGGGACCAGATTCTTCCGCTTAAAATAACGTTTTTGAGGCGCATACACGTAGCAGCACTCCACTCCTTTTTCCGGGTGAGTCACATTCCATCATGTGGATGTGCCACAATTTGCTCATCCATCCATCAGTTGACGGATATTGGGGTTCTTTCCATCCTCTGACTTGTGTAAATGCTGCTGCTGTAGACAGTGGAGCACAAGTTTTGGGCGGACTCATATTCTCCGTTCTCTCGCCTTTCTACCCAGGAGTGGAATCGCTGGGTCATACGGCGACTCCGCAGCTAACATTCGAGGGAAGCTGGACTGCTCTCCCAAGAGGCTACACCGTGGTACGTTCCCACCAGCCCCGAACGAGGGCTTCCTCCACATCCTCGCCAACACGCGTTGCTTTTTGATTACCGTCCTCCCGGTGGGTGCGAAGGGATTCTCTCAGTGCAGTTTGATTTGTCCGTCACCAATGACTAATGATGTTGAGCATCTTTTCATGTGCTTCATGCCCATTTGTGTATCTTTCTTTGGAGAAATTTCTATTCATACTCTTTGTCCATTTTTTAAAAATTGTTTTAATATTTACTTTGAGAGAGAGACAGAAGACAAGTGGGGGAGGACAGAGAGTGAGGAGACACAGAATCCGAAGCAGGCTCCAGGCTCTGAGATGTCAGCACAGAGCCCGACGCGGGGTTCAAACTCATGAACCATGAGATCGTGACCTGAGCCGAAGTCGGATGCTTCACCGACTGAGCCACCCAAGTGCCCCGTCCCTGTTTTCTTTGATGAGACTTGCAGTCCAAGCTGTCACATTTAGGTCTTCGATGCAAATTGAATTAAATTTGGTATATGGTGTGAGGTAGGGTCAAACTTCATTCTCTTGTGTCTGGATAACCAGCTGTCCCAGTACTATTTATTAAAAAGTCTGTTCTTACTCTCACTAAAAAGCCTTGGCACCCTTGCTGAAAATTAACGGACATACACGTGGGCTTACTTCCGGGACCTGTATTCCATCCATTGTTCCGTGTGTACCTTTGTGCCGCCACACTGTTTGTATTGTTGTTTTGCAGTAAGTTTGTCATTTTGACTTTAGGAAGCGTGAGTCCTTCAACTTTGTTCTTTTCTTTCGAGATTGCTATAGCTATTCTGGGACCTTTGTAATTCCATGTGAGTTTTTAAATTAGCTTCTTGGTTTGTACAAAGTAGACAATGGGATTCTGATACGGAGATGTCTTTCCATTTATCGAGGCCTCCTTTAATTTCAGCAATGTAGTGTTCAGAGTATAAGTTTTGCACTGCTTTTGTTAAGTGTATTAATAAGTATTTTATTCTTACTGATATCGTAAATGAAACTGTTTTTTAAATCTCAGGCTGCAGGGGCCAGGCAGCCTGGGCACAGAGGTTGGGTGACTGGGACACAGAAGTCAATCTGTGTTGGGCCACAGAGGACAGGCCTTTCTGGGGCACAGAGGTCAGGCCGTGCTGGGGCACAGAGGTCAGGCCGTGCTGGGGCACAGAGGACAGGCCGTGCTGGGGCACAGAGGTTAGGCCTTTCTGGGGCACAGAGGTCAGGCCGTGCTGGGGCACAGAGGTCAGGCCTTTCTGGGGCATAGAGGACAGGCCGTGCTGGGCACAGAGGTCAGGCCTTTCTGGGGCACAGAGGTCAGGCTGTGCTGGGGCACAGAGGACAGGCCTTTCTGGGGCACAGAGGTCAGGCCGTGCTGGGGCACAGAGGTCAGGCCTTTCTGAGGCACAGAGGACAGGCCCTTCTGGGGCACAGAGGTCAGGCCGTGCTGGGGCACAGAGGTCAGGCCTTTCTGAGGCACAGAGGACAGGCCTTTCTGGGGCACAGAGGTCAGGCCGTGCTGGGGCACAGAGGACAGGCCTTTCTGGGGCACAGAGGACAGGCCGTGCTGCGGCACAGAGGCCTGGTGGCCAGGGCAGCATATGGCCAGCAGCAGCTGCCATCCGGAGGGGAGCATCTCCTGCCCAACTGCAGCCAGAGCAGCGACCTGTGCTGCTCCTGGCGGGTCACGACCCCAGCCCCTCGGTGACACGGGTACGAAGGCCACCATCTCGGGTATGTGACTCTATCCTTTCTGGGGACGCTCCGTCACGCAGAGGAGACGTGGCCGGCCGGCCAGTGAGCTGAGGGGCCGGCCCCGCACTGCTCCCCCGCTCCGGGGAAGCAGGCTCGGCTCTCAGCTGATGGTCCCGCGCCCGCGCGGCCGTGCCCGCCGACACCCACCTCTTTTGCTCAGGTACAGCATCTTCGGGTCCCACTGGCTCTCCTTGGCGAAGACAGCGCGGCGCAGCTGGAGGCCCATGTATTCCAGGATCTGCTTCCGGGCCAGGAGGACCTCCCGGTCCACCGGCATCAGCGCGTAGAAAGGAGAGTGGGCGATCTTCCGGTCCTGCAGCCCAGCGCCAGGTTACCGCCAGGGACCGCAGGGCCCCAGCCCCCGCCCTGGCCGGCCACCATGGTGGGGGGGGGGGTGACACCCCGCAGGGCCCCAGCCCCCGCCCTAGCCAGCCACCACAGGGGGGACGCTGGCGGAGAGCACACGTCCTAACGGTGGGGGCAAAGCGGAACAGCGCTCAGAACGTTGGCGCACAGGCAGCCACACCAGCAGCCACACCAGCAGGATGCACTGGGGGAGCCCACGTCTTCCCTTCCACAAGGCCAGGGGTGGGCTTCCGTCAGGCGTGAGGGGCCTGTGGCCCAGCCCTGCCCGAGAGCCATCGACGGCCCCAGGTCCTCTACCCCTATCGCCAACAGGCGTGTAAAGCCGTACCTGGTAGAATCTGAAGTACCCGTAATCGACAGCCGTGCCCACAGCCACCTTGTCCCCCTGTGTGAGCGTCACAGGGTTCAGGATGTCAGCCCCGTAATCAATGAGCCGGTCAATCTGTGGAGAACAGAGCCTGTGTCACATGTGCACGGACGCCCCAGCCAGCAGAAAGCAGGATTCGGAACCAGGGTGCCCGGTGCTGTGACCCAGGTCACCTGAGGCTTCCGAGGCTCACTCACTGGGCGGCGGGAGGGTGGCCCCGAGGACAGGGCCCCAAGCAGGAGAGCAGGTGCCACCAGCAAGGAGGACTGTCGCTCACATTATCCAGGGGCCACCCTCCCGGGCGTGTGGAGAGTCAGCAGACGGACCGGAGAGACGTGCCGACCTCACGGCTGGGAAGTCAGCGCGGAGCACAGGCTGGGCCCCCCTCGGGGAGCCCCCCGGACACCCCGCGTGGAGCCGCCGCAGGTCTGTAACTGGAGTCTGTTACCGTCCCGGTCCCCAGACTGGAAGCGACGGGAGAGCGAACGCCAGGCCGGTCCCGCTCACCACCCCGTGCCGACGCGGCCCGGGCGCGCAGTGACTGTGGGCGCGTGGGCGCACCCGTGCGAACGCAGTGCGTCGGTTCGTAGGCGTGCGCGAGGGACCTCTGGCGCCCACCACAGCAAGGTCTCAGGCTGGAGACTTACCACGTTCCATTCATAGCGAATGGCACCCAACAGAGGTGCCCCCGCTCACGCCGAGGAGGGAGGGGGCGAGTTCCGTGAAGAGGTCTCGTGGTGTTACAGTTTCGGCGCGGCATCTTAACAAAACCGCCAAACCACCGGGCCCAGCGCAGCCCAGTATGACCCGATGCGAACCGGGCCGTCATCGGCCGACACCGCCCGTACCGCCTATGGTCCACTTCCTAGCCGAGCGGGGCCGCCGGTCGGAGATGCGCAGCGGTCCCCAAACAGCCAGCAGAGCACAGTGCCAGCGGGTGGGAGGCCCCAAGCCTGTCCTCAAACGTGCTGACCGCGTTCGCAGCCAGAACCAGAGGCACCAAAGGACTCTCTTGTTCCAGATCCCTGACAGCCCCACGTTCCCCCACTGACGCATGCATGTAGCTGCGGACGCTGGGACCGGGCGGGGGGGGGGGGGGTGCCTTTCACTGGGGAAGCACAGAGAGGAAGCCAGCCCTCTCTGCGTCGTCTCTGCTGCACCTGGGCTTTTCACACCTCACAGATACGCCTTGCGGTCGCAAGGGCGAGAAGCTGGCTTAAAGGACTTGCTCAGGGGTCGAGGAGGAGGAAATGCAGTGGCTTCTAAAGCTGGCTGCAGGCTCGGGTCAGGGCAGGAGGAGGTGAAGGATGCAGTCGCAAC
Source organism: Panthera onca (assembly GCF_046562875.1). NCBI lineage: Eukaryota > Metazoa > Chordata > Mammalia > Carnivora > Felidae > Panthera > Panthera onca. The sequence goes on along the minus strand of NC_138346.1, from coordinate 1,447,219 downwards.
GTGGGCTGACCCAGAGGGGAAGGCAGGCCCGCCGATGGCAGGACGGCGGGGGTCCGGGGAGGGCCAGGTGCCGCACGGCCCTACCAAACACCGGATAAACGCGGACTTTCTTGGCATGGCGACGTGCTGGACGGCCCCGCCTGGAGCCAGGCACACTGCGGGCTGGCTGGCTGGCAGACGGAAGTGCCAGGGAGGCCGGAAGGTGGGCAGGGGAGGTGTTGATAACTGGTACTTCTGGGTGAGGCAATATGGCATCACTCTGCTGTCCTTTTATGTTTGTTTTCGTAAAAAGTATTAAGTGAATAAATTTTAAGTAATTAAGTCATTGAAAAGCCGACGGAGTTGGCTGATTTGGGGCCAGGGGCAAGAACCCACAGGGCTGTTGGGTCCCCTTGAGGCACCGGAGAGCAAGGCAGACATCAGAGGCTGAGGGGACCAGGGGAAGGCTCCAAGGTCAAAGAGGAGACAATTCAAGGGTGAAGAAAGAGAGTCCTTCCACCTGCCAAACAATCACGGAAGCAGATAGCACAGTTGGGGCCAAGCGGAAATACCCAGCCCCGAATCCGGGACGCAGCACGGAGAGGCCCCAGAAGCCCATCTGCAGGCATTTCCAGGTGCTCAGAGGACAATCTCAGGACAAAATAGGGTCCTCAAAACGGGATCTGGAAATAGGATCTCAAGGAAAGGAGTCTTACTTTTCCAAAGAAGACAGAGGGCCGACACAAGATGCCCCGCATCACTCATCGTCGGGGAAATACAAATCCAAACACCGGTCAGAGTGGCTAAAAGTAACAACCCAAGAAACAACGGGTGTTGGTAAGGATGCGGAGAGAGGGGAAGCTCTTGTACCGTTGGTGGGAAGGCAAACTGGTGCAGCCGCTCTGGAGAACGGTGAGGAGGGTCCTCAAGAAACTATCCAGCAATTGCACTACTAGGTATTTACTCAAAGGATACAAAAATACTGATTCAAAGGGGTACATGCACCCCAGTGTGTACAGCAGCCCTATCAACGAGAGCCAAGCCAGGGAAAGAGCCCAAGTGTCCTTCGGCTAAATGAACGGATAAAGAGGGTGCGGTGTCGTATGCAACGGAATATTACTCGGCCATCAAGAAGGAGGAAATCTTGTCTTTTGCAACAACGTCGACGGAACTGGAGGGTGTTACGCTAAACGAAATAAGTCAGAAAAATAAACATATGATTTCACTGATCTGTGGAATTTAAGCAGAACGGCGGAGCGTATGGGAAGGGGGGAGAGAGGGAGAGAAACCACCAGAGACTCTAAACGATAGAGAACGTGGGGTGGGGGCGGCGCCAGATGGGGGAGGGGCGTTGAGGAGGGCGCTTGTTGGAATGAGCCCTGGGCGTCTTATGCAAGGGATGAATCACCAAATTCCCCTCCCGAAGCCAATCCCACGCTGTACGTTAACTAGAATTTAAACGAAAATGTTCGAAAAGAAAGGAAAGGAGTCTTGGTTCTTTTTACATAAAGTTATGCCTCTGTCAAGTGCGACGGCCTCCAGAAAGTCAGGGTCTCATTCCGCCTCCGGCTTCCCCCTCTGGCGCTCACAGCTCGCAGGGAACCACGCTGCGACCCTCGGTGGAGCCAGGGCAGGGAGGAGCCCACCGAGAGCCGCGCCACGAGGCTGTGGGGAGGGACTTCTCCGGGAAGGGCCGTGGAAGGCCCAGGGAGGGGAGGCGGGAGGCAGCAGGGGACGTGCCTCGGTGCCCGGCAGAACCAGCTGGCAAGGCAGGAAGGGACTCGGAGGGAACAGCGGGGCTTCCGGGACCTACAAAGCACAGAGTGCCTCCTGGTCACACTGAGCCCACCTAGAAGAACAGGGCCGACACCAGCGAGCCACGTCCATGGACAGGACACGGCACCCCGGGTCCCCGCCCGGGACACGGCCCCCCAGATGCCTTTCCGGCAGGTCCCTGACCAGGACTCCCGGCCGGTGCCCGCTCTGCATAGAAGGTCTACGATCCCGCAGCCCAGCCAGAGTGATGGCCTGCGACTTCCTTGAGTTAAGCCAGAGGACTTCTGTCTGGCCTGCTGAGCGGGTTTGCACTTCACATTTCTTAGGCCGAGAGAACACAAAAGGCAAGAACTCTGTATTGTTTCTCAAGGATCTGAACATCACAGAGGAATGAAGGCTAGACCGAGGGTTCTGACACAGCCCCCCCAGACCCTACACCCTAGGGCCTGCCGCCCTCCACGGCCACCCCTACACCATCACGCCTCGCCCCTCACTCCTCACCAGGGCCAGCTTGCTGTCCATGCTCCTCTGGTGCTCATAGGTGAGGTCACAGGCGACACACAAGGCGTTGCCCAAGCCTCTGGTCAGCAGCAGGTTGGGGTCAGCTCCGTGGGACAGAAGCTCCTTCACGATCTGGACACAGACAGGCTCGTGAGCCCCCGCCAGGTCCCCTCCCTCACATGTGGAGATCATCCCCGGAGTAAGGCTCCCACAGTTCTGAGCACAAAGACGGCCACACCTGGGCCTCACGGGGGCCCCACCTGGGCACTTGCTGTGCCTCTCACTGCTGCCCGGCTCAGAGCGCAACGCTGGGGCATGGAGAGGGCACGCGGGGGCCCCCAGGGAGGGCCGCAACACACGCCGGGGCAGCCCAGGCCTGGCACTTTCTCTGCACGCTGTCCGCTTGCTCCAAAGTGCTCCTGGCTCGTGTCCTGCTCTCCGGCCCGGGGGCCAGCGTGGCGCCTGGTGCACCTCCCGGAAGCCCTCGTCCCTGAAACCCGTGTGCCTTTGACCTCCGGGCACCTGAGCCACTGCGCTCACCTGACCAGACGCAGAGTGGGGCACATCTCACTCGCTCCCTGCCGGGTCCCCAGCCACTGGCCCGAGTGCCACCAGGAAGCCAGGAGTGAGAGCAGCTTGGCTGGACGTGACACACACCGTGGGGCTCTCTCAAGAGCTTCCTTGCCCCAGAAGGCAGCTCTCCACGCTTCCGTGCCCCACCTACCCACCCAGGCACAGAGCAGGTGCACCAGCCCTCATCAGCAACGCCTTCGTCTCCTCCAGGCCTCTGCCAACAGGTCACCTCCCCAGGGAAACCCTTCATCATTCTCTATCCCTTATCCAGCTGTTACTGTCTTCGTAGCACTCATCACTGACTGAAATGCTGTGACACACCAGATTATGGTCTGTCTCCTGCGACTAGAATACAGGATCTTTGAGAGCAAAGACCTTGTCGTATTTGACACCTAATGCCTAGAATGGTGCCCGCCCGGCACACAGTGGATGCTCAAAAATAACAGTGAAGTGAAAGGATGAATGGATGGATGGATTATAGATCAAAGGAAGGAAGGGAAGGAAGGAAAGGAAGGGAGGGAGAGAGGCAAGATGGATGATGGATGGATGGATGGATGGATGATGGATGGATGGATGGATGACGGATGGATGGATGGATGGATGGATGATGGATGGATGGATGGATGATGGATGATGGATGGATGGGTGGATGATGGATGGATGGATGGATGATGGATGGATGGATGGATGATGGATGGATGGATGGATGGATGATGGATGATGGATGGATGGATGGATGATGGATGGATGGATGGATGGATGGATGATGGATGATGGATGGATGGATGGATGATGGATGGATGGATGGATGGATGGATGATGGATGGATGGATGGATGATGGATGGATGGATGGATGGATGGATGATGGATGGATGGATGGATGGATGGATGATGGATGGATGGATGATGGATGGATGGATGATGGATGATGGATGGATGGATGGATGATGGATGAATGGATGGATGGATGGATGATGGATGGATGGATGGATGATGGATGGATGGATGGATGATGGATAGATGGATGGATGATGGATGGATGGATGGATGGATGATGGATGGATGGATGGATGGATGATGGATGGATGGATGGATGGATGGATGATGGATGATGGATGGATGGATGGATGATGGATGGATGGATGGATGATGGATGGATGGATGGATGGATGATGGATGGATGGATGGATGATGGATGGATGGATGGATGATGGATGATGGATGGATGGATGGATGATGGATGGATGGATGGATGGATGATGGATGGATGGATGGATGGATGATGGATGGATGGATGGATGGATGATGGATGATGGATGATGGATGGATGGATGGATGATGGATGGATGGATGGATGATGGATGGATGATGGATGATGGATGGATGGATGGATGATGGATGGATGGATGGATGGATGATGGATGGATGGATGGATGATGGATGATGGATGATGGATGGATGATGGATGGATGGATGGATGATGGATGATGGATGGATGGATGGATGATGGATGGATGGATGGATAGATGGATGGATGATGGATGATGGATGGATGGATGGATGATGGATGGATGGATGGATGGATGATGGATGGTTGGTGGATGGATGAGTGGGTGAGGGTGAGTAGATGGAGAGATGTGTAGCAGATGGGTGGGGGTAGGTGAATGGACGGACGGACAGGCGGATGGATTCATGGCGAACATACGCATTCTCGGCAGCGGCAGGAGATGGGTGTTGGCCAAGGTGCCCTTCCCGGTGCACTGAGGAGTCAGTGCCTGGGACGCTGGGTCCACCCAGCCTGAGGGAGCGGCCACCAGGTGAACCCCCACCCCCACTGCTCACCTTCCTTCCTATACCCTTCTCTGAGGAGCTCCAGCCACGGGAGAGGGGATCCACCACGCCCCTTGCCCCGTGCCGTCTTCAAGCCACCACGACAACAGCAAATCCCAAAGACTGACCAGGGCGGGGGCCACTGAGCGGCACAAACGTTGCAGGTGAACCGCCAGCGGGTTTGGAACATGCTCACCAGGTCGTTGCCACTGGCGATGGACAAGGAGAGTGGGGAGTGGCCGCTCCACAGCACGTTGGGGTTTGCTCTGTGGGAGAGGAGGAGCCGGACTATGTCCCTGGCACACTGGGTGAGGAGAAAGGCAGGACGACAGGTCAGAGGTGCCCGGACTCCCAGGAGCACCGGACATCGAGCATGAACTCAAACGCCATGGAATCAAGTCTGCCGCTTGGTTGCTATCTCCTGCACACCAGCACCTTGCCTCTTCCAGACCTGGGACAGATGAACGGACGGGTGGGTGGATCCTCGAACTGGGAAGGGGCTTTCCAAACACACATCGTTTCTGATGCAAAACGGGAAGGGCACGCGGCGCGCAAATTGCCCTGAAGCTTGTTTTCAGAGGAAGGGGACCGACCGTGGGGCAGCAGGGCTGGCCCAGCTCCAGGGCTCAGGGACGGTGCAGGGCAGCGCTTGAGAGGAGTGGCCTTTGCAGCTTCAATTCCAGAACACTCTTTGAGGGCCCGACTCCCCCTGCAGGTGTGTGGACCCCGCGCACCGGCCGGGCCTCCCTCCAAGCGCACGCCCCTTCCCCCTCCCGCCCTGGCCAGGCCAAGGAGGTGCCAGCCCAGATCTGCTGAGGGGCTCTCCCTCCCCTCCTCCCCCCGGAACACTGCACGGCTGGACGGTGGCAGCCCCCATCTCTCAACAGGGGCGCGAAGCTGCCATCTGCCCTTGACCTTCCGATGACCTAATGACCCTGGACCTAATGGTGACCATGCCTCTACTATCTCCCGGCTTTGTTTCCCCGTAACGCTTCCAAATCTGTAATCAGTGCAAAGATGCAGGTGTGTGGGGGGGGGAAGCTCTGTACTCACAGCCCAGGCCCGGCACGCACCGCCCGGGCCCGGGTCGGCCTGCCCTCCCGGGGCCGAGCCGTCTCTGCTCCTAGCGTGGGGCGCGGGCACCCCTGAAGGCTCTGCTCGGCACAGTGGCCGGAGCCCGAGGAGCACGGACCAGGGACGCCACGAAGCAGGGGGGGTCTGGGTGCTTCCCACCTCCGCTCCCTCGCCCCCCGCCCACCCTCACGCAGGCCCTCACTCCCTTGCAACAGGCAGCATGACTGATCACCACGCTTTGCGGGGGGAACCCACCCGTGCCACAGACCCGAGAAGCCGGCTGCGATTTTCACCTTGTGGCTGCGTAAACGGAGGCTCAGTTTACTACGTGCTCCGAGGCCTAGCGGCCCGGGCTGCGGTGGCCACTACAGCACAGAGAGAGGTTTGGTTCCCGGCTCCCCCCCAGGCCCACCTCTCGGCCTCCTCTGAGAGGCTCCCGCGCCGGAGGGTCAAAGCCCGGGGCTCCGCAGGACAGGCCCAGCCTTGGGGTCCCGAGTCAGAGACGGTGACTGACGGGGGCCGTGGGCTCGCTGCCCCGCCCCGCCCCCACCACATACAGACACACGGGCCCGCGTCCCCGAAGCGCCACATGCAGAGCCTGCTCACGCGTGCACACGGAGACACAAGCAGACCGGCCTACGAGGACGAGCTCGCACACGGAACGCACGTGCACACGCCCACGGCCACGCACTCGCGCGTGCGCACGTTCAGATGCGCGTGCGCACACACACCACACACGCACGCCGCCCGGCCCGGAAAGGCCCGGCTCACCTTGTAGCTGTCCTCACGCTCACAGGCCACGTGCAGGGCCGTCCTGCCCCCCTCATCCGGCACACACGTAGGCCTGCTGTGGTAGATGCCGGCCGGGCCCGCTTCATTGTTGAGCTTGAGGCTTGAAGGCAACAGGTCTAGCTGTGCAGACAGGGGGGGACCAGCGCTGGCCCCGAGCCTCGCCCCCCAGGGCCCAGACACTCAGCTCCCGCCCGGCCAGGCTGGGCCGGAGAGCCGGCGGGTGCAGACTCACACGCAGACGGGTTCCCACAGGCCAGCAAGAGCATCCCTCCCCAGACCGCGGGGCCCAGCACCGTCCCGCGAAACCCTCTCGAACGCGACAGTGCATCCCCCACGCGCCCCGGAGAGGGTCGGCGGGGCGCACACACCGGGGCGGGCCCCGCCGGCTTTGGGGCACAGGGAGCAGTAGGCCGACCCCGTTCAGAGCAAGGGCAATAAAGGTACCACCGTGTGCAGGGGCACCTCCTGGGGCCCGCGGCACCCCCGCCCCCCCTCCCGCGGCAGGACAGGGCACCTTGCTCGGCTTGTACACATCATCCTCGTCGGCCACCCTGGCGTCCACGTCGGTGACAGTGTGCAGGAGCAGCTCCGTTATCCTGATGCCCTCCTCCCCGGGAAGGGCGGCTGCGATGTGCAGGGGGGTCAGGGCCCCCAGCTGCAGAGGCCACACGGGCAGGGGTGAGGCCCGGCTCCCGGGTGAGCAAAACCCCCAGGCTGAGAGACCCGTCCAGGGCGGGAGCGCAGCCGCCCGCGCCACACCTCTCAGAGACCCCACGGCACCATCCGGGCCTCATCGTGATGTTCAGGACATCGAGGCCTGCCCGCACGGGACCACGGACACGCACCCTCCAATTCCATCTGCCAGCCCCGCAGACGCAGAGGGGCCCCGGTGGGCCAGCCTCACCACAGCCCGGCTGTCCCGCCCTTCCCTCGAGAAAGCCCCGCCCTTCCTGCCGGGCCTCCTCGGGATGGATGCCACCGGTGGATGGTCATGCGGCTCCTGACTCCGGTCCCCGCCCAGGCCTGTCCTTCTCCGCCCACAGCAACCCTCCAGCCACTCCTGGGAGAGCCGCGGGCTGCTGGGCCGTGCTTGGTCAGGGCCGGCCACACAGAGGCGCACACCCCGGGCCAGCCTGGAGGGAGCACAGCCGACTGGGGAAGAGAGCCCGGCCAGGAGCACGCAGCACGAGGGGGCGGAGGCACAGGGCCGTCCGTGTCCCGCAACCAGAACCCGCAAAGCAGGGTGTCGGGGAAACAGGAGGCGCCCTTGGAGAAGAGTCGGGAGGACATCAGTCCACGGCGCACAGGCGCTCTCCGGGCACAGGCACCCTCCTCCTCCTCCCCCTACCATCTACCCCAACAGTTTACTAAAGCCCAATGCCCCCGAAGGAGGACTGTGTAAGTAACAGGCGCCTGACTGGGAATGAACGAAGGCAAGAATAAGTGAACCGATTCGGAGCCATGCTGAAAGGTTACGACCTTAGTTCCCAAGGCAGAGTCCAATCTGTAAACCTGAAAGATTATCACGAGGTTCCCTGGGTCTCCCACGGACATGCCACTGTCCCGCACTCACGTTCCCAGATGCTCAGAAAAGAAGGGGTGCGCGGTCCGGCCGAGGGGCTGGCCACACGAGACCCACCTGCCCCTGAACAGGGACACCGGGCGGCGGCCGAAGCCAAAAGATCCCGCCAGCCTTGGCCGCGCCGCACCCTCTGACCGCTCACCTCACGGGCCCCCCGCCAGCCCGCCCCTGCCCCCTGGTCCCCACCCCCAGCCCGCGGGTCCTACCTCAGCCGGGAGCTGGATGTTGGTCCTGGCCCCGTGCTCCAGCAGCAGCCTCACCCCGGCCACGTCCCCAGCTTTCACGGCAAAAAAAAGGGCCTGCATGGGCACGCGGCACAGGTTGGGGTCCGCGCCTCGGTGCAGCAGCAGCTCGATGGTCAGCCACCTGGTTCTGCGTCTGAAAGGACCAGGGTGACACAGTCACAGGCTGGGGACAGGCACGGGACAGCACCCCGGTCCCAGTCGGGACCGACGCTCCCCGGTAAAGGGGGCTCGGGAGGGCGCTGAACGTGTGGCACCTGAGCCCCAGCATTCACGGCCTCTCCCGGAACCGCCCAGGACCCTGCCTCCCCGAGGCCACCGGCCCCCGCCCTGGACCAGGGCTGCTCCCGCCGTCGCCACACCTGAGCCGGCCCCCGCCGGGCTGGGGTCCAGACGCAGCCCCGTCCCACCCCAGCGTCCGGTGCTCACTCGGCCTTGCTCAGGTCATCCGCCACACGGGGCGTGAGGTGGGGACCAGCCCTCCCTCCCGGGGTGGCTGTAAGCGGATGACACAGAGCAGCCAGCACACGTAGGGCACAACACCGTACCCAGACACGCAGGCACGCACGCCCACACACAACACGCACACTGCACGGGGACACAGGTACCACACACACAGCACGCACACGTACACACATGCACATCACACACGACGCGCACGACCACATGCGTGCACACCACACACACGTGTGTATACATACACACGGGCACGTGCCACACAGAGAACACACACACGCACATATACGCACACAGCACACTCACACACACACACCCATACATGGCTACCACACGCATCCACATACACACACGTATACACACACACTGGGCACATACACGTGCACGTACATACATACATCCACGACAGCCCCACTGGGCAGGAAGAAGGTCAAGGTGATGAGCCAAGCAGGCTTTAGGAACAGCTAAGACAGCAGGAAGGCAGAGGGTCTGGCGGTCCCGCCGACCCCACCCCAGCGCATAACCAGGAGGCACGGGCAAGAGGGCAGCGGATGGGCAGGGCCGATCTAAAGCAGCGGTTCTCAAACTTCCTGCTCGCGGGACCCCTCTCTACTCCTCAAATCCTTTGAGGACCCAAAAAGCTTTGTTTACGCAGGTTCCATCCACCCGTGTCTACTGTATTGCGGTCAAAATGAAAATTTTGAAAAAGATTTGCTGATACATTTAAAGAGCAACAAACCCATCACATCTTAACGAAAATAGCGTAGTTTTATGGAAAACGGATGCTTGGCTGCCTCAGAATGCAGCACCACGAGGACTCCCGACCCCGCCCGGGTGTGCGACACCAGGACCTGGTCACGTGGGAAGACCTGAGCCCTCCCCAGTGTGACACGTGTCATTAGAGAACATGGGGGGGGCGGTGCACGGGTTCCAAAATTCCCGTTTCCGCTGGACGGGCGGGATGTCACTGAAGCGTCACTGCTGTCCACACACGCTGTGAGCTGCCTCCCTGAAGTGTGAGGCTGAGCACGCGCGTGGGGACGAGTGACCGTGGCACGCCAGTTGGTCATCTCGCAAGTGAGAGCGGCGTCACTCTCCACTCTCGCTGTCGGAGAGGCGCTTTCGAGAAGACCATCCCCCTAGTTTGGAGCATGTGCGCCTTGGGCGTCCCTCCCATCTCGTCACGTGGAGTAGAAAGGCACGGACTCGGGCTCAGGGTGTGAGGACTGAGGAAGCCCTGCCCCGTCAAGTGCAGTGTCAGCGAGATGCCGTCTCTTGTGCACGCGTGCCGGGGAGATGGGGACGTCGTGCAGGGAACGCACGCGGAGTCTGAGGATTGTTAGGAGAATCGTGTCCACCCGCAGACTCCCTGCCAGGGTCTGGGACGCCGTGGTGTGTGGGGGGGGGGGTACGCTTTGAGAGGGCAGGGGGGACAAGCGCGCGTGAGCGTACAGAACAGCTGTGCAGGGCAAGTGAGGGGGCACGTGAATTGTGCGCGTGAGTTGCGCACGTGAGTTGCGCACGTGAAGTGTGTGCACGTGAATTGTGCAAGCCCACGTGGGAGTGCCTGTGTGAATGTAGAGGACAAGCGTGGGGGGTGCGCGTCCACGGGGGAAGGGGGACGAGCGAGCGTGTGCAGGTATGCAGGTGTGGGTTGCGAGAGTGTGTCCACGGGTGTGTGTGGGTATACATGAGTGTACGTGGCCGTGCAGGTGCGGGTTGGGAGAGTGCGTGTCCGTGGGCGTGTGCAGGGGCATGTGAGTGTGTGCGGGTGTTCAGGTGTGTGTGGGGGGGCACATGTATATGAGCACCTGCACTTTGGAAGCCACAGGGCACATCTCCTAGCCTCTCACTGCCACCGTTCCCCTAAGGTCACAACCAGGCCCCAACCCTGAGCCATGCACAGAACGCCCACGCTAAGACCCTGGAGGCAGCGCGTAGGACGGGCCCCACGGCACCCCTGTAGGTTCAGGGGGTGTGGGACACAACCTCTGGAAACACCTCCTCCTGGTGGCCAGGGAGGTGATGCCGGCCCACCGAGCAGGAGATCCGCCCGTAAAAGTGACCCTCGGCCCCGCCGCCCACACCCCAGCGACCTACTCCACCACGGCCAGAGCCATCTTCCTCATGGTGCCCTTGTCGAAGCCGGTGGCACTGAAGGAAGGGGCCTTCAGCATGCTGTGGGCCTGGGCGCTCCTCTCCAGGAGGTCCTGGGACAGCCCGAAGGAGAAGTTGCGCACACAGACGGCAGACTCGAAGTTCGTCTCCTGGCTGCCCAGCGTGCACCCGCCCAGACTCCCCTCCGTGCCGTCCGGCCCCTTCTCCAGGTCACTGGAACTGTCCCACGGTGACAAGTCCTGCTTCTGAGGGCTGCTCCCCAGGTCGGGGGACTCCTGAGACAGCCGGGCACCCGGGGAGAGACGGTCCTCCTCGCTGCCCCACACGATGGACTTCTGCTCCTGGCTGCCTGGGGTGGGCACCAGGTCCTCAAAACAGATGGACTCCATGGCCATTTCAGGGAATGAGAAGGTAAGGTTGGGATTTACTGGCATATTTGGAGCTTCCTTTGGAAAGTACCAAAAGAGAGAGGGACAGAGAGAGAGAGAGAAAATCAGGAGAAAGAAGAAATCAGGGTGACAATCCTATCTAACCGATTTCTCTAGCAGGAACCAGCCCTAAAGGCTGGGAGTGACCTTCAAGGCTTCTAGCTGACCATGCTAAAGCACTCTGCAAAAACCGAGAGAGGGAAGCACACATCTCAGGGGCCTCACACAGAAACCTGAGCCACATGGCAGCCACCAGCCACACGCGGCAACCGAGCTTTCGACGTGAGGCCCATCCCAAACCGGTGTGCGCGTGGCCAGAGAAAGAATGCAGACTGCCCTCCTGTCTTTACACTAATGACCCAATGAAATGATAAATTGTGGAGACACCAGTGAAATGAAATACGTCAAAATTAGTTCCACCTGTTCCACATCTTTTTACTGTGGTTCCTAGAGGCATCTGCGGGACACTCACGACCAGCAGCGCGGCTCACACTACGGTCCTGCCCGCGGAGGCCGCCCTGCAAGCCCGACGCACAGCCTCTGCGTCCCCGGTGTGGTCCCGGGACCAGCAGCATCCTCGTGGCCGGGGATGCGGATCCTGGGCCCCATCCCAGAGCCGGGGGGCAGGATCCCTGGCAGTGGGGCCCAACCCCCTGCGACCCACATCTGTAAAGGGCCAGGTGGTAGACAGAGGCGGCTCCGTGGGCCAGGGCCCTCTGCCGGGACGGTGCGCACAGGGTGCAGGTGGCAGAGGGGCGCGCTGCCCACCCGGAGGCGGCCGGTGAGGCCCGGCACGGGAAAGCCACCCGCTTCCTTGGACTCGGGAAAGGGCGGGGAGCCTGCCCTGGGCTGGAAGAGAGTAATTCTTCTCAACCATGTGCGGCGTGTGAACTTGCTTGGGTCTGGATTCATTTATCTCCAGTCTGAGAGGAAGGTTACGTGGGAACCCGGGAAAATTGCCTGGGTGGGATCCCACAGGACTTAACAAAGTTTTCAGGTGAGATGCTAGTGTCTGCGGTGTGTTGAGAGGGAGACAGAAGAATGTGTCTTCAGCCGACGTCTCTGGCTGAAGCGAGCCGATGAGGAATCCACGCTAAGATGAGCGCAGTTGGCGGGGGAGGCGGGGGTGTGGACGTGGTGCGTGAGCCGCGTGCTGGCAGCTGCTTAGTCTCGGTGACGGGTCCACGCAAGCTCCCACACATGCCACCGTCTTCGCTTATTCTGTGTGCGTGCCATGTTTTCCAGAATAAGAAGTTTCAAAGAAGAGGAGAGGAGCGATTTTTACCAGTGTTTTAAGTGTACAAATAAAACCCTTTCTGGGGCTCTCGCTGCCTTCACCAATAATCACTGAGGCTTCCCCTGCGACCAGGGTCCCCCCGAAGATGCTCTGGGCTTGGAGAGGCTGTGGTGACAAAGTCAGCCCCTGTCCCTAGAAGCTCCCGGCCGAGGGGCAACACAAGGACCGACACAGTCTCCCCCCGTCCCCGTTCCTATGATCACATTGAAACTGAAAGTTGGTCGTGACTCTGAGTTAACAACCTCTGACCAGGAAGGAGAGGGCACTCACAAGGCACACGTTAACGCTGCTACGAAAACAAACCCTCCACCGCAGTCTTCCTGCAGGGATGTCGCCTCCTTCCTCCCAGGGACCACCCCCCCCCCACCCCGCCTCCCACACACAGGACCACCCAGGGCAGCAGGGCCTCTGGCGGGCTCCCTGCGTGCACCTGCTCACCACACGCTGGGGCCCCGGCCGGTGTGCCCCCACCCACCCTGGACTCTGATGACCTGGTGCGGCCACACGTCAAGAACCACACACAGGCCAGGGAGAGCCGGGGCCCTGGAGAGGCAGAGGTTCAGGGAGTGTCTGGCAGCTGAGGGAGGCTGTGCACCATGGGCACAGGCCGGGGTGCAGTAAGAGCCTTTCCCCGAAGAAGAGATTCAGGAGCCCGCGATGAGGTGAGGGAAGGACCCCACCGAGGGGACACTGTCCAGTGCCGTCCCCTCACCCACCCGGGAGGGGCCCCGACCACGCTCAGAGAAAGCCCCAGCCCCTCCGAAGGCTTTCTCGGCAGCGGTCAAGGCCGGGCAGCCTCGTGGGGCTGACGGTTAGGGTCCAGGGTTTCCTGAGGGGCGGAAGCGTGCCCCCTGCAGGCACTGCCCCTCAGGCCGGCGCTCAGCAGACAGACACCAGGGTGCCCTGTGCTGTAGGGAGCCAGCCCCTGGGCATCGCCCGCCCTGGGCCGGGAGGCCCCCGGTCCGCACTGGAACCTAGCGTCAAGAGATGCCACCGTGGCGACAGAGTGGTTCCTTGGTGAATGAGACACGGGACCGCCGTGTGATCAGCTATCCTATTGCTGGGCCTACACCCAAAACCACCGGGAGCAGTTCGCACCAACGCCTGCCTGGGGGAGCCCCAGGCAACATTATTCACCATGGGCAAAGGCGGGCCTCACTCCTTCCCTCACTCCCCGACCCTGCGATTCCTCCCCTGAAGCCCGCAGGAGGGGTCTCAGAGCCCCAACCACTGCGCGTGTGGCTCACGTGGGACACGCATCCCTAGACGTCGTGCCGGCCCCGTCCCCCCCTCCGACTCCCCGCCCGCAGGCCTCGGTGTCTGCTCACCCCATCTGAGCCTGACCTGTGCAAGGTGCGGGGAGGTGCACTGCCGGGTGGAGAGACGGACAGGCGGATAGTAGACGGGGCACAGTGCTGGGAGCTGCAGGGCCACGGGGCTGACCTGGGACTTGGGCGCCATCCTCTCAGCGATGTTGGGCTTAAAGGACGTGGACGGGTAGTAGAGGAGGAAGCACATGCTGAGCGGCGTGAGGCCCTCGTCCGTGTACCTGTTCACGTCGGCCCCGCTGTCCAGCAGAAGGTTGACGATGTCAGTGTGACAGTGAACCTGGAGGGAGAAGGCCGGCCTCACGAGGACGGCAGGCATCCCGGCAAAGCCCCTGCTGGAGGACGGTGGCCCCACTGAGGGGAGGCGACCCGGCACTGGGACTCACGGTGGCCGCAGCGAGCACAGTGTAGCCCTTGGCATCGGCCACATCGGCGCTGGCGAGGTCATCCCTGAGGATCCTGTAGATCCAGTCATAGTCCCCTTCCTCGGCCCGCAGGATCATCTCCTTGGAAAGCTGCTCCTTGGGCCCATGGTGCGCAAAGCCGCTCCGGTCCCCCTCCAAGATGGCACCCATGTTCCAGCTGGTGTGGGCCTTCTTGTTCCTGGAGACACAGCGGGGACCCTGGGCATCCCTGGTTCATCAGTCTCTCCATTTGTGCTGGGGAAGGGGTTCTCAAGGGAGGGACCCTGGGCGGGAAGGAGGCCAGGGATACACATGGGTCCGGCACTCAGCACCAAGCACTCACATCCACTTCTCGCTCACTCTGCTATTTGAGTAGAGAGTATGCAAGTCCCATGGCCCATTCACCACCACGTACTTCAGCCTCCTGTGCACACATAACCTCCTTCATGGTCAAGAACCTATAGATTTATGGCAGCTTCTGTACCCAACACTTACCAACAATTACTGGCTCAGTTGATGTCTGAATGATGGATGGGTGGATGGGTGGATAGATGGAGGGATGGAGGAGTGGAGGGATGGATGGATGGATGGATGGATGGATGGACGGACAGAGGGGTAGATGGCTGGATGGGTGGATGGGCAGGTAGGTGGATGGATGGGTGGATACAGGGATGGGTGGATGGGTGGAGGGGTGGAGGGGTGAAGGGGTGGAGGGAGAGATGAATGGATGGATGGGTGGGTGGAGGGGTGGGTAGATGGGTGGATGGAGGGGTGGGTAGATGGGTGGAGGGGTGGAGGGGTGAAGGGGTGGAGGGATGGACGGGTGGGTGGGTGGATGGAGGGGTGGATGGAGGGGTGGATGGATGGATGGGGGTAGATGGATAGATGGGTGCGTGGGTGGATGGACGGATGGAGAGGTGGGTGGATGGATGGGCGGGGGGGATGGGTGGGTGAGTGGACGGAGGAGTGGGTGGGTGGATGGAGAGGTGGATGGATGGCTGGGTGGGTGGGTGGATGGGTGGATACAGGGGTGGGTGGATGGGTGGAGGGGTGGAGGGGTGAAGGGGTGGAGGGAGAGATGAATGGATGGATGGGTGGGTGGAGGGGTGGGTAGATGGGTGGATGGAGGGGTGGGTAGATGGGTGGATGGAGGGGTGGGTAGATGGGTGGAGGGGTGAAGGGGTGGAGGGGTGAAGGGGTGGAGGGATGGACGGGTGGGTGGGTGGATGGAGGGGTGGATGGAGGGGTGGATGGATGGATGGGGGTAGATGGATAGATGGGTGCGTGGGTGGATGGACGGATGGAGAGGTGGGTGGATGGATGGGCGGGGGGGATGGGTGGGTGAGTGGACGGAGGAGTGGGTGGGTGGATGGAGAGGTGGATGGATGGCTGGGTGGGTGGGTGGATGGGTGGATACAGGGGTGGGTGGATGGGTGGAGGGGTGGAGGGGTGGATGGAGGGGTGGGTGGATGGGTGGAGGGGTGGATGGGTGGAGGGGTGGAGGGGTGAAGGAGTGGAGGGATGAAGGGATGGATGGGTGGATGGGTGGATGGAGGGGTGGGTGGATGGAGGGGTGGGTGGATGGAGGGGTGGATGGGTGGGGGTAGATGGATAGATGGGTGGGTGGGTGGATGGACAGATGGAGGGGTGGGTGGATGGAGGGGTCCGTGGATGGAGGGGTGGTTGGAGGGGTGGATAGAAGGGTGGGTGGGTGGATGGATAGATGGATGGATGGATGGGGGTAGATGGATAGATGGGTGGGTGGGTGGATGGATGGATGGAGGGGTGGATGGATGGATGGAGGGGTGGGTGGGTGGATGGGGGGGTGGGTGGGGGGGGTGGGTGGATGGATGGATGGATGGATGGGTGGGGGTAGATGGATAGATGGGTGGGTGGGTGGATGGATGGATGGAGGGGTGGGTGGGTGGATGGGGGGGTGGGTGGGGGGGTGGGTGGATGGATGGATGAGTGGGGGTAGATGGATAGATGGGTGGGTGGGTGGATGGATGGATGGATGGATGGGTGGGGGTAGATGGATAGATGGGTGGGTGGGTGGGTAATGGACGGATGGAGGGGTGTGTGGGTGGATGGGCGGGTGGGCAGGTGGGTGGGTGGATATAGGGGTGGGGGGGGTGGGTGGATGGAGGGGTGGTACATGGGTGGGTGGGTATATGAATGCATAAGTAACCACTTGTGCTTACCAAACCTGGATTCTAAAATACTTTAGTTATATCTGAGGACAAAGTTTAGTAAATGAAAATATTCTTAAAATTTTTAACTTTAAAAAATCAGTTTTCGTCAGGTGGCTGCCTACTTTTCCAGGGCTGGACGGGGTTGGGGGTTTGGAGACTGGGTTGGTCTTTGGAGACCAACGGAGCAGCTCCACGCCTTCCCAGACGTCGAGAAGCCAGAGGCTCAGCCAGCCCCCAGCCCACCCCTCCCCGGCCCTCCCACCCTCGGCTCTCTGCTCAGACCTGCTCTCATACATCTCTTCGTGTGCACCTTGTGTGCAGACATGACCCACAGAGGCCGGAGCACGGGCTCCGACCTGCACAGAGCAAACACACGCAAGGTCTCAGAGCCAGGATTTGAACTCGGCTCCATCAACCCGGCTGACCCTATTCCACAGCTCCTCCCAAGGCTCTACACTCTTCTAGGGACTGCCCTCACTCCGTGCTCCCCAGCAACCTCCTGACCACTGCTTCTCCCGAGAGCAGGTGAGCAGGATCCCGGGCCCCTGTGCAGACATCGAGGCCACGGCACCCTCCTGCACCTGCATGCTCGCAACCCGGGGCGTGTGTCCCAGCTCACCGGCCCCGCACGGCTCTCCCTCCCTATTCGTCGCTGCGCTGCCTCAAACAGGAGAAGCACCTTTACGTGAACCCAAGAAATAACCCTGCGGGTTACTCAGCCAGGTGCCAGAGGCCCCCCCAGGAGCCCAGCCCCGAGCACGGGCCCGTCGTGGGAGGGAAAGAAAGATGGGGCAAGTTACCTGTATTTGTAGGTTTGCTTCTGGATTTTGACCATCAGAGGGGTCTCATTTTTTATAAACCAGGGTTCTTCATCCTCAGCAAATGGAGGAATGTCATTAAGGAAGATTTGGGCATCTAATTCTTTGCGGAAAGAGCAGGTCATGGGCAGGTGGCTGTTGTCGGTCGAGTAAATGTGCATTTCTGGAGGCAGAGTCAGGTCATCGTTCAGAAGAAACCGCTTATAGTCGTAGAAAAAGGGGTCCTGTCCCTCTGGCTGGTCCCAGTCCACCTTCTCCTCATCTGAGAGGCTGAGTCTAGCAGGAGAGTGAGTGAGGAAGCCCGAGTACTCGGGGTAGTTGTGGATGGAGAAGCTGCGGGGAACCTCCGTGCACAGTTTGATGAGGTGCTCCCGGACCCACAGCCCGACGTCCTGCCTGCCGTCCGGGTAGGTCTCCACGCCCGGCCCAAACCGTTGGTCCGCTTTGTACAGCCCCTGCGAAACGAAAGTCACCAGGGCAAGAGACATCGTTCAGCAGGGCCCTAAGCTTTGCAACCGTTTTCTCAAAATCAAAGAAAAACAAAATTCCAAGAGAAGCGTCTTCATTCAGTCAACAAATACTTACGGAGGCCGAGTATGCACCCGGCATGGTGTCCCAGAGCAAACGTGTAAATACGGAATGCATTGGGGGAGAAAGGTGCTTCGGACCCAGGGTGGTCAGCAGTGGCCTTAGCGGTAAGGTGGGGACATGACCGGGGGTCTCAAGGTGAAAGCGTGTCAGGGATACCACGTGTGGGCTCATTTCAGGGAACCCCTTGTAGCAGTGACATTGTGGGCCCAGCCCAGCCACCCGGGGCAGCGGAGATGCGGGGCCCTGGGTCAGAGAGACTGTGGCAGGTGTGACCTGAGGAGACAGGCGGAGGTGGGGGGGAAAGGGAGCTAACCCCCCCGCTTCCCATGAACCCAGCAGAGTGCAGTGATTTCTGGGCCTCTCGAGGCCCTTCCGCTGGGTGGGGTGGTCTGTGCTGGGTGGGGGATGTGTGGCAAGGGGAGGGCCAAGAGGGCCTTGGATGAAAGGTAATGCTGGGCCCACAAAAAGGGACGGGTAGCTGGAGAGGGGCCCGGCTTCCCAGGAGAGCTGGCTCTGAAGGGCATCTGGAGGTCACTGGGAGCCGCAGCGGGGACCTCCGTGTCACTCCCTGGTGCCACGCCCTCGCCTGGGACCGTGGGCAGGGCCCCTATCTCAGAGCCGCGGGCTTGCAGACTTACTTGGGGCGTAAGTCTCTGAGCTACACAGTCCCCCACAAGAAGTTCACAGTCTAGAGCTGAGGAAAGAACATGCAAGGAACAGTAAGACACGCCAAGGAGGACTTCATCGTGCAAAGCAGCTGGGTGGGGACGGCAGGGGCACTTCCGGGAGAATCTGCCGAGTGGCAGCAGGGCACCGAGTGCCGCCGCGGTCTGTGAAAGGGTCGGGGGCCGGGGGGAGGCGGTGCGCATTCATCCTGGCAGCGCCGGAGCATCACCGAGGCGGCGGATGCCACAGGGTGGATGGGCCGAGAAGGAAGACTACGGACGGGGCAAGAAAAGGTGGTGCAGGGAGGCAGGCGGTCGGAAAGGCAGCTGCTGGGGGTCTGTGCGGAGACCAAAGGCGTTCATGCCCCAAGAGCTGACCCAAGAGCTCCATTTCTAGGATTCTATCATAAGGACATAATCTCCTTAACATCGTAAGGAAACAATCCCAACGAGATCAAAGCTATAGTCACACATGCGTTCACAACAGTACGTCTAGCAGCAAGCTCTTAATAACGCTAACAGTTACATTACTAGTAAAATACAATGGCAGTAATGTCGACAGTTAAAGAAAGGAGAATGTGTCTCCAGGACGCTACACGCCACAGGCTTAAAAAATTGCCTTTGATATGCATTTACGTTGTGACCAAACAATCCCCCTCTAGGAATGTATCCCGAAGATCACCGACAAAAGCGTGGAACCATTCACCGGCGAGACAGTCACCACGGCGCCCCTCGGCACCACAAAGGCTGGAGGAAAGTGCGCGTCTGGTTGACCCTTCCCAAGCAGTGAGAAGGGGGTCTGGGCTGTCGGGAGGAAGGGCAACCACAGGCGGCCCCGGGAAGCGTGCAGGGTGCACGTCCCACTGCCTACGCGGGGAGGAACGTGTGTGCACGTGTGCTCCTGGTGTGTAAATGCAAAGAGGAAGCTGTACAAACAGTCCCCGGTGACGAGAGAGGACTCCGGATAGAAACAGTGGAAGCTGGACTCCTGTGGGGGGACCCTGTTTGCTAGATTTGCCTTCAGAAAAATATCCGTTTTTTACTGAATTACCAAACTAAATTAAAGCAAGATCGTAAAAATCAAATCCTAAACAATGAAAGCAACACCACTGAACCTAGCTCTACCTCCAGGCAGCACGGACGGATAGTAGCTCACGTGATTGGATTCCACCTTCCCAGTGGGATGGGTCCCAGGGACAAAAGGCAGGAAAGGAGCCCTGAGTTGTTTTAGGAGCCACGGCGCTGGAGCTAATGCTACGCCATCATTCTGAAACTGTCATACATATTTCACGGGGGGAAATAAATAGGAAATTTGTTAACGTTAGAAACAAAGATTTTTAAGACTAATTGCAAAGACGTGCAAATACGATACCATGGCTGTTGAGTAAAAGCCCCGTATTCCCAAACTGGAGCTGGAGACGTCCGTATGAACTGATGGTGTCTTTTCTCCTTTAGATAAAAAAAAAAAAAATCTAGATCTGCTATTGAAAAAGCCTACAAATGAAAACCAGCCAACACGATAGTAATAAGCACCCAAACGGTGGTCTTTCCACACCACGCCCCATCTAGGAACCAGGCCTGCCAGATCAACAGTCAATCCTGGGACCAGGGCAGGAGGTGTATGGATGAGCTGGGGTCTCCTTGCCCCAACAAAAGGCAAGAAAACTGACACCTGGTGGAGCTATGTCTACTGCAAGAACCGAACTAAAGCAAAAACCAAACTCCCCCGACCCAAGAGTGACAATTTGGGCATCCAAAAGCATAACCACCACAATGTGCTGAGATACACCAAATATACTAAAATCCGTGAGTTTATACAGATCCGAAAAACAAACAAACAAAAAAAACCCGAGTAAGCTCCACCGATCGCCATTGAAGAATGTTAGGTAATCATCCACTTGTTACCCTGACGAGGGGCAAAAAAGGAAAAGATCAAGTGTCATTTCGCCTTCCCCATAAAACTACCTCAAAGTAACCAAACAGTTGATGAAGGCTGTTGTAGACAAAAGAACTCTAGTTAATAAGTGAAGGAGGGATCGTAGATTTAGAGTGTCACCAACTTGCGCCCTCTAATGAAATGACGGTCCAGCGATATTGTCCAAAATCACAAGTAAGGTGAGGAGGCCGTCGGAACCGACGGAAAAGGACTGCAGACACCGGCACCCACGGATCAGTCCCGACATCACATGAAGAAAGACGGCTAGACACGTGTCTCCGAGTGTGGTTTTTAACAAAGGTACAAAAGCAGCAGTAGAGAAATGACAGTCTTCTCGACCGATGGCACCGGATCAGCCGGCCGCCTACAGGTGGAGGTGCGGGAGGGGAGGAGGCCCAACCAACCGTTGCTTCACGTGCAGTGCAAACATTAACCCAGAACGGATCCCAGACCTAAATGTCAGAGCCAAAACCATGACATGCAGAAGAGAACACAGACGAAAATCTTAGGAAACTTGGATTAAGCTAAAATCGCGTAACTAGGACATAAAAAAGCAAGAACCAGGGAAAGAAAACTCGATAAGCCTACGAGTGGCTAAAATTAACTTTTTTAATGTTTATTTATTCTTGAGAGACAGAGATATAGCATGAGCAGAGGGGCAGAAAGAGAGGGAGACAGAATCCAAATCAGGCTTCAGACTGAGCTGTGAGCACAGCCCCGATGTGGGGCTCGAACCCACAAACCAAGAGATCATGACCTGAGCTGAAGTCAGATGCTTACCTGACTGAGCTGCCCAGGCGCCCCATGAGTGGCTGAAATGGAAAACGGCACAACCACTTTGGAAAACCCTTCGGAGGTTTCTTACAAAACTTACCATGCACGTCACCTACGGCCAGCGATCCCACTCGCGGTATTTACCCAAATGAAAAGACAGACGTGTGTGCACATGAAGACTTGTAATCAAACGTTTTTAGCAGTTTTACTCATAATAACCAAAAACTTGAAAGAACTCAAACATGTAGCTATTGGCGAATCAGGAAAACACGTGTCTCGAATCCACACAACGGAATACTACCTCACCGCAAAAGAAACAAATTGCTGCCATATGCAAATACGTACGAATCTCAAAAGAATCACGCCCTAAGCCAGAGAAATCGAACATGCAGTAACACCCATTCCACTGATCTGAAACAACGGAAAAGGGGACGTTGTGATGAAAAGCAGAGCTGCGTCATCGAGAGCTGAGGGGGTGGGGCTGGAGATGGACTCCAGTATATATTAGGGGCTTGGACGGGGTACAATGCTTGCACACGAACATGCACACAAAACACCATATATAAATGTTTACAGCAGCTTGATTCATAATCAACAAAAGCTGGAAACGAGCTTCTGTCAGCTGGGAATGGAGAACGGCACCATGCACTTGGAACACTGCTCAGCACTAAGGAAGGAGCTGCGGACTCACCACAAGGCAGATGAACCTTCAATACGATCGCTAGGTGAAAGGCACCAGCCTCAAAAGTCTACCTACTGTATTTCACTAGCCTGGTATTCTTGCAAAGGCAAATCATCTGCAAAACAACTGGCCAGGGCTGGGGTGGGAGGAGAGATCGGTCCCAAAGGGGCACCGGCAGGAGCGGAGAAGGAGCCGTCCTGTACGTTGACGGCAGTAGTAGTCACACAACTCCACGCTCGTGAAAACCTTCACAACTGCACACTCAAGGGGATGAACTGTACCCTAAGTTACGCTGTCCGGAAATAAAAGGAGGAAAGGCAACTGTTTCTGCAAAACCAGGAATTTCCTCCACAAATAAAGACAAGCTTCAAAGGGGCGCCTGGGTGGCTCAGTCGGTTGAGCGGCCGACTTCGGCTCAGGTCATGATCTCATAGTCCTTGAGTTCGAGCCCTGCGTCGGGCTCTGTGCTGACAGCTCAGAGCCTGGAGCCTGCTCCAGATTCTGTGTCTCCCTCTCTCTCTGACCCTCCCTCGTTCATGCCCTGTCTCTCTCTGTCTCAAAAATAAATAAACATTAAAAAAAATTTTTTTTTTAAAAAGACCAGCTTCAAGACAATCTATGTGGAATGATCCAGCTTATGTATAAAAAAGTAAATATTACGGTGCATTTGCAGTTTAATCTAAAGGATACACAACTCCCTGCTCTGGAAAATGGGATCATGAAGCATCCTGTCTTCTCATTCGTGTTCCTTTTCTTTTTATGAACCTTATTATTGGTACTGTTAACGATCTTTAAAAATAAGGAAGTTACCACTTGTTACACAAATAAACTTCCCCAGGACCTAAGTATCTTTCTGTCCAGTGGCCTGAGCACACAGAGCCCCGCCCTTCATCTGCATCAGGGGTGGCCCCGCCCCCTCACCTGCACCCAGGGTGACCCTCCCCCCTCCCCCCCAACTCCAGGGCGGCCTCACCTGTCACCCACATCTGGGGCAGCCTTGCCCCCTCACACCCCCACACCTCCCCCCACCAGGGGCGCCCCGCCCCCTCACCCTCCTTCACACTCACACACCCCTTGGGGGGGCAGCTCCTTCACCCTTCCTCACACCGCCCCCCCCAGGGGCTGCCCCACCTCCTCACCCCCTGGCGGCCCCTCCCCCTCCCCTGGTGGCCCCGCCCCTCACACCCCCGTGGCCCTGCCCCCTCACCTGCACCTGGGGTAGTCCTGCCCCCTCACCCCCACAGGGCGGCCCCGCCCCCTCTCCCCTGTGGCCCCGCCCCCTCACCTGGAAGAGCCTGGTCTTCAGGTACATGGTGCCGTAGCCCTCTCGGTAGCTGAGGTAAAACATGCCAGTGAAGCTGGAGCCGTCGGGCCACTGGTAGGTGCCCAGCCCGTGGCGGTGGTCCCGGTAAAACTGCCCGTGGTACAACTGTGAAGAGCGCTCAGTGACAGGCTGTGTCCGAGAAGCTGCTCCTGGCCACCCCCCACCCCAGCCTTCCAGGAAGCCCCCCAGGTGGAGGCAGCCCGCCAGGCTGGCAGTGAGGCGGACCACAGGGGCACCTGGCCACGGGGCCCCTTCAAGTTCGGGGGCCGAACGAGTCTATGAGAGACGTCACCTATGTCACACAGAGCAGGTGTCAGGCGGTCGGGCCCCGGTGGCCCCCGTGTCGCCTGCCGTAGCTCTGGTAGGGGAATCTGGAGAGGCGTTGGAATGGCCACCACTGCGGAGCGACTCCTGGGTTTGGGCCGGAGCCCCGACCCGGGCTCAGCTCCACGTCTGCCTGGGTTTACAGGCAGCAGGCTGGCGGGGGCGGGGGGTGGGGGGCCACCAGCCTCGGGCTCACCCGCGCGGCCCCACGTGTGACCCCAGGGGCAAGCTATGGGCCTGCGCGGGAACACTGGTGTGGCTACACTGAGCCACGGACGCCGGCCTCCGCTCGTGGCCCAAGCCCCACAAATGCCGGTGGCGGGTCTGTGCCGGCCCGCCTCCCTGCTGGGGCCTCAGGAGGGTCAAACAATGTGACGCCCATTGCCAGCTCTTCCCATGCCAGCCGCAGGCCGGTCCTGCAACGCTGGGAGACGGCTCTGTAGGAACGGGGCCCCAGGTGTGGCTGCTTTCGTGCCCTCCTCTGTCCTCGGGTAACGGAGAGGACTCCCCGTGGGGCTGGTGGCTGACGGACCAGGCACCAGTGACCAGGTCTGTCCGACCAGACGACTCCCGACCCCCGGCCCCGGCCTCAATTTGGGTTTGGCCACAGGACCCATGCCCGGGGCCAGACCAGTGTCCCCAGGGCCCTTCCTCTCCCCCAGAAGTGTCAGGCGTAGCTCCCACAGGCTCGCCAGGTGGCGGAAGGTTAGTCTGGGCGCCAACACAGAGACGGGGAGAGAGGGGGCCCGACAAGGTCATCAGAATCCCCGGACCAGCCAGGCCTCGGGCTGCAGAGCCCCGCTGATGGGCTTTCCATCGTAAGAGCCAACGAAGGCCCTTTTCAGCGCTGCCTGGGTTGAACGTGGGCTCCGCCGGCGCTTCTGAAGAGAATGTCGAGCACGAGGACACGCGGAGCAGAGGGGCACGAGGCCAGGGGCTGCCCGCTCCTGCCAACACCCGCACCACTTTGTGGGGGAAAGCGGAGTCCACCCGACTCGAAAACAACTGTCTGTGTACGAGCGTCGGTCCATACGCGGGAGAGAGGCTCTCTGCCCCCCTCCCCAGGAGAAAGCAGCATTGGAGGGAGGCCCTTCCACAGCCACCCCATCCGTCCCCACCCCTGCACTCACACCACGAGCTGCGTCTGACCGGCCAGGGCTGATGTGCTCAGGCCATTAACGCGTGTAGGGTCACCGCTGGTGGGTGGCACACTCTCTCGTCCCCCTGGCCTCTCCGGCTTGTGAGCTGTCTCGGCTGCACAAGCAGCTGCTCCGTGGACCCGGAGGTCCCGCCAGGCAGTAATGAGGCCGAGGCCCCGCCACCACACCCGCCCCCCGTGGTCTCCCTCACGGTGGAACCCGGGCTCCGCGGGACAGGCCGGCACGCCCAACCTCCCACAGCCACGAACGAGGGCACGGGACACCACGGCGTTGGGTAAAAGAAAGAAACTAGCCGAGGACTGGTTTCAGTGCCAGTCCCGGAGCCACGGGAGTCAGCGCTTGAACCACCAGTGTCACGGTGGCTTCCACTCAACACAGGCTTCGGCCCCGGCCTCCCGGTCACCTGAGGTCCGGAGGCTCGTCTGAGCTTGAGGTGCGTTCTGGGAGAGGGATCGGCAGGGGTGCGGGGGAAGGTTCGCCCCTGCCTGCAGCTGCGCCTGCCCCCCCTGCCCCTGCCGCCCCCAGGCTCCGGCCCGAGACCCTGGTTATCAGGCCGCCCTGCTCTCCTCTGGCAATCACGCACTGACACACCCAGCCCCGGCTGCTCTTCTGAGCCTGGACCCCACTGGGCCTGGATCTGAACGAAAGTACCCTACGGGGCCGTCTCCCCAGCTCACAGTAGAACCCACGCTCTGGAAATCTCCCCACTGGACAAGCAGGCAGCCGCAGCTACAGGTGTCGGCCGCGGTCGTGCCACAGGCCAGGCCGCTGTGCCCTCCCCCAGGCACCTGCAGAGCTCCCACAGGTCCCCGGGAGTCTCCACTGGGGTCCTGGACGCGGCCTACTGCGTGGGCTCTGGAGCCTGCTCCCATCTGACTGCTAAAAAGATCCTTCCCTTCTCTTTAACCCTAAATACGATGCAATTTCACCGACGTACATACAGCTCCATGCAGTAATTTGAAGTTTTTGAACAGTTGCCCAGAATAAGAATTTATCGTAAGTAACCCTTCCCAAGCCGCAGCCCGGGAATGCCCAGGCCAACTGCATGTGTGACCCTGGACAACTGTGAGAATGTTTCTCTCTGGAAGTTTCTGGAAGGTTTCTCTCTGGAAGGTAGAAAAGACACAAGCCCAGCACCCTTCCTGCTGGAGACCGGCAAGTCTGCCTCACACCCCTCTTAGAAGAAAAGAGACAGCCAGGCCCTGGCGGGGACAGCCACGGAAGCCACCTACCTCGCCCGTGGGCCAAGAGAATTCACCGTATCCCAGCTTCATGTCCAACCCGAAGTCCCCTTGGTACACACAGCCATCCTGCCACTCCTGCACGCCTCGGACCAGCTGGATGTAGGCCTCCTTCAGGTCCTGCCCCCTGGGGGGACCCTCGGACTCCTCTTCCTCCTCCGGGGCCTCTAGGATGTCCCTAGGAAGGTGAAGTGGGGGGGGGGGGGCGAGGAAGATCAATGCCGGAACCGGCCTGAGGGGGGGACCACGTGCAGAGAACACACACTATCTCGTCTCTTCCTCCAACAACCCCGAGGCAGACGCTCTTGCCACTCCCATTTTGCAGAGCGGGAAACTGAGGCATGGGCATGCAGTGACTGCCCAAGGTCACACAGGAAGTGTGCAACCCCGAGTCTCTAACATGGGTAAAGGGCTGCCGGTGTCCTGGAAGCTGATGGGTTCCAGCTCCAGCTGTTTGCGGGGCCAGCCTTGTGTCCACCAGCAGCCCAGAGCGCCATGGCAGTGCCTTCCCCCCCGGGGGCCGGCAGCCTGGCCCACAGCTGGGCAGGAGGCAGACACCTGGCAGGCACGCATGGACCAGTGGGTGGTCTGAACAAGGAGAGGGAGCTTCAGTCCAAGAGCAGCAGCCAGCTGCCTACTAAGAGAGACCGCAGGGATGGGCGGGTGCACAGCAAGGGGCAGAAAATGTTCACGAGGGCGAGCTGGCTTCTTTTCTGCTCTTGCTAAGAGTACAAATCCTGACCTAAAGGGTGACCTACCCCCAGCCCCCGTCACACACACGGCCCCCCTCTCTGCCTCCCTCTCAACTTAAGGGCTCTCTGGGGATGCCGTATCTCGATGTCTCTGGTCTACAGACCTGTGCCACTGTCGGGCTGACGGTCTAGCTGGGCTGCTGAAAGCATGGAAACCCCCGGACCTTGAGCCCCCTCCACCAGCCAGCCCTCAAATGCCAGCAGTGAGTCACAGAGGCTTCACAAAGCTTTGCCCAAAGAAGGGATACAGCTGCTGTGAACACAAAAATCTCCATTTGCCACTTTGTTATGCATTTGAAGAAAGAAGCCAGGAAAAACAGATACATACATGCAACAATGAAAAAATCTGAGGGCTGCGCTTTGGTTTGTTTCTTCTTTGGCTTACCTGTGCTTATGGGTTGAATTATGTTTCCCCCCAGCCCCCAACACACACACACACACACACACACACACACACACACACACACACTCCTACGTTAGAGCCTACATCCCAGGACTTTACCTGGGACTGCATTTACAGAGGTAACCAAGTTAAAGTGAGGTCATCAGTGGGGGCCTAGTCCAATGTGACTGTTGTACTATGACAAGGGAAAGAAGTTTGGACACACAGGAACACACAGAGAGAAGATGATGTGTGGACACAGGGAGAAGACAGCCGTCTACAAGGCAAGGAGGGAGATCTGGAACAGATTCTCCCTCTCACCCTCAGAAGAAACCACCCTGCCCACACCTTGACCTTGGGCTCCAGCCTCCGGCCTGAAAGACAATACATCTCTATTGTTTAAGGCACCCTGTGGGTGGCACTTTGTTGCAGCCCCAGCAGACTAACATGCCACTTTTCTTGCTTTGCCACAGGGCACACACACTACATGCTTAATTTAAAAATTAAAAAAAAAAAAACACCTTTTTTTGAGTTATTAAGAGGAAAAGGTAATGGACTATAAAAACATGAACAAATGGAAAATTTCCTCAAAAAGCCAAAGGAAATGATTTTAAAACAAAGCAAGAAAATTACTAACACGAGCAATCAGCCATAAGGCCCACTGTTGAGTCATTGGAAATGCCCAGCTGGCTGGCCGGGTGAGCAGGGTGGGCATGTGGTTCTGCCACCAGACAGGCTCCCTGTCCCCCTTGGGGCTCAGAGACCTTTCTCCTCTGTAAAACAGGGACTCTATCAGTCCGCTCAGGCTATTGCAAAGTCCCGCAGGCAGGGAGCTTGAGCCACAAACATCCATTCTCACGGTTCTGGAGGGGGACACTAGACATCTAAGGGTGCCTGCAGACTCGGTTCCCAGACAAGGCCAGGCTCCTAGTTCATAGATGGCACCTGTGTCCTCATGTGGCAGAGAAAGAAAGTGTCGGCTTCTTCCTCTTCTTAGAAGGGCACTAATGTCATCATGGGGCCCCACAACTCTAAGCCTAATCACTCCCCAAAAGCCCCACCTCCAGGGCTGGGTGTGTCAGTGCACGGAGAATGGCGTGCTTGCCAGAGGAGAGCAGGGCGGCCTGACAACCGGGGTCTCGGGCTGGAGCCTGAGGAGCAGCAGGGGCAGGGGGGACAGGGGCAGCGGGGGCAGGCGCAGCTGCAGGCAGGGCAGAGCTTCTGAGCCCCCCACCCCTGAGCCTCCAGACCTCACGTGACGGTGACCGGGGCAGGGGCCAGGACGGCTAGGGCCTGTGCCTGCGCTGAGCCTGTGGAGGAGCACAAGTCAGCAGGACGTTGGGGGTTAGGGCTTCAACACGGATTTCGCGAGTGTGAGTGGGGGAAGGGAGGCACAGTGCAGTCCGCCAACAGGGACAAGAACAACAGGACTACAGGGTGGGTTTCACAAGATGCCACGGTTAGGCGGGGAGGGCAGCCAGCCCCTGGCCCAGAGTAGGCCTGGGAGGTGTGGGCTCTCACTGTTAACACCATAGTGTGAAGCCGCCCAGCTTGGGAACCCTCGTGGCGAGACTAGGCCAAGGCAGAGTGGCCGAGTTAGAAGGGAGTGCGGACATCTGGCCGGAGGGGGGGTGGGGGGGGGGAATGAGGGGGTGTTCCAGCTACCCCGTGTTGTAATTTTCCTCAGTGGTTGCTGATACAACGCTCAGGTCTTCCTCTCTCTCCAGAGACTACTTTTTGAGGGGTAAAATAACTTTTAGGGGTTTTTAGCACCTACCCCAACGCTGGATCCCAGCTAAGTCTGGTCCCCAGGGTGAGGCTGGGAACCACCCCCCCCCCCCCCCCGTAGGAGGGCCCCCACACCTTTTGGTAGAGAGCATCTCCAGAGTCCCCAGGAAGTCAGTGGCAGCAGGCTGGCCGTCTCTCCCTGCCAGCTGATTTTCAGAGATGTCATCATCTGGGACTTTATAATACAAGGCTGAGGGACACCCACTTTCCATGCCTATCGTCTTCGAACCTGAAAGCAAAGCCAGGGACCCACATCCGCCCTCAGAGCTCCTGGCGGGCCCCGGGGACATGCCCACAGCCCCACCCGCCTCAGAGAAACAAAGCCCCCCTCCCCTAACCCGGTCGATACCCCCATCCTGTTGGAAACTCCGCCAGCGTCCCTCCTGCGGGGGCAGGAACCACACATTAAGAGCCATCTGGGCCACCCTCCCACGACCTCCTTAGGGACCTACGTTGGAGGCAATATTCCTCCCCGAACAGCAGGCGTCCCCTCCCCCCAGGTCTCTGATGCCAGCCCGCGAGGGCGGCCGGACCAAGTGCAGGGAGACGGCCCTCATCCGACCTCACACAAGCACGTCGGGTCCCAAATTTCCTGCCTGTCCCAGACGCGGGAGGACAGAGGGCCGGGCCCAGGGGGCGTCGGGACCACGCGCAGAGCCCCGGGACACGCCCCTTCCCGTCTCACCGCGCTCCCGCCGGGATCCCGACCGCGCCCCTGCCGCGGGCCGCACCGAGGGTCGGAGAGCTCACACCTTCTGCAGCCAGTCCGCCCAGGGCGGCGGCCAGCGCAGCGCAGCCCCACTCGCAAGTCTCGTCCCGCTCCGCGCAGCGCCCGGAGCCCCAGAGCGTCGGGTTTCCCTGGAGACCTGCCCACCGCCCCAGCGCCGGACGCTCTCGGCCTCCACCAATCCCCGCGCCCGGCCCCTCCCCAGACCACGCCCCGCCCCCGGGCGTCCTTGGCGGAACAGGGGGCGCCCCTCTGTGACCTCACGGGGCCCCCGCCTGCCCGCGGCCGCCGAGCCCCCCACGCCCCGGCGCTAGCGGGCCTTGTGCCTGAGCCCCGCGAGACGCGGGAACCCGGCCGCCTGTGTCCGCTACGGGCACCGACCTCCACGTCCAGCAGAGGCCGGTGAGCCAGCTCTGGGCCAAGGTCTCAGGGAGAGCGTGGGGAGAGCACTAAGCCCCCTACGCTCCCCCCCGCCCCCCGCCCCCCGGGAAGAGAGCATGGTGGGGTGTGCCCGGGAGACACCTGCGGAAACCGAGGGACAATGGGGTTAATCGTCCACCGCCGCGCGCCAGGACGCAGTACAGCCAAGATCTCCTCAAGCTCTGCCGGACTCCAAAGCCGGTTTTTGGCGGTTCCGTGCAAGTTTGTGGAAGGCACGGAGCGGAGCTCCTGGTCTGGTTCGGGACGAGTCGACAAAGGGGACTGAAGTCACGGAGAGAAAAAGGATTAGCTGTGGGGACCGAGGAGTCTCTAGGGAAGACTATGGAGAGAGGAGACCTGAATAGGGTTTCAGGGGATGCGCAGGAGTTCTCCAAAGAGCAAAGAAAGCGCAGTCCAGGGAACCGGGCTAAATGTGCAGAGAGGCACAGTGGTGGGAAACAGCACAAGGACTTTCTGCAAAGGAAGCAACTGGGGCCTCTTGGAGAGAGGGCGGGGCTCTCTGCAGGCGCAGGGCCTGGGGTTCTCAACCCAGACTGCCCCTTAGAAAGAGGGGAAAGAGACATGCAAAGAAGCCTAGCCGCACCACCCCCCCCTCCCCCCCGCCGCCCCCAGTGGCTAGATTCAGGCTAAGGCTCTGGGGTGCTTCCTCCACCCCTCTATCTCCCAATTCCCCTTCTCCCTTCATATCCACCTTGGTTCCTGGATCCCCCCCTCTTTACTTCTTATCCTTCACTTTCAGGCCCCCTCTCTCTGCCCTGCTCCCTCCAACTGCAGCCTGGGCATTAGGCTAATAAACCAAACTGTCTTTAAATTCCTGTTATGAAAAGAGAAAGAAGTGATCAACTTCAAAATATCCTACAAACTTATCAAACCGTACCATCTGTTGTAAGTTGAATGACATCCCCCCAAAAGATTAAGTTTAAATCCCAACTCCTGGTACCGGTGAATGACCTTATATGGAAATAGGGTCTTTGCAAATAATCAAGAGGTCATACTGGATTAGGGTATTCGCTAAACCAGATGACTAGTGTCCTTATAAGGAGACAGAGGCTTGGAAACCGCAAACCCAGGGAAAAATAAACTTGTTTTAAGCCATCTAGTTTGTGATACTCTGTTATAGATGAACCAAAATTGTGCCATGATTAATAAAACAAACCACAATATCAATGTATGCAGGGCTGCAGGACAGCTCTTCACTGCGGGACAGCTTTTCACTGAAACGGATCCCTGAAACACATCCCTGAATGACACTGGACATCAGAAAAACCTACTGGGGGCGCCTGGGTGGCTCAGTCAGTGAAGTGTCTGACTTTGGCTCAGGTCATGATCTCGAGGCTGGTGGGATAGAGCCCCAAGTCAGGCTCTGTGCTGACAGCTCAGCACCTGGAGCTGCTTCGGATTCTGCGTCTCCCTCTCTCTCTGCCCCTACCTTGCTCGCACTCTGTCTCTCAAAAATAAACGTTTGAAACAATTGTTTAAAAAGGGGGAAAAAACCTACGGAAGAAGTCTTCTTACATAGTAAATGTTGGGCAATAAATGATCTTAGTTTTTAAAAGTTACAGCGATGAACCAGAAGTTACTAAAAATAAAAAATAAATATGGGTGTATGAAGAAATGATGAAAAGGGCAGACAGCTTTATTTCATTCGAACCATGTTTTACAATTAAAGTGAAACTAAGATACAGAAATTACAAAGAGCAATTAGGAAGCAGGTAAAAAGGAACATAGAGCTTTCTAAAAGGCACATCAAACGGCAATGCAATCATGCGTAGTTACTAAGCGTACTCGAAGCCAAGCAGCCTACCAACAAAACGACCGGGAGACTACTGGACCGGACCCCAGTCCTGTGCACTACAGCACAGCTTGAGGAGAAGCCCACCTCCCGGAGCCCTGCTGCGGCCCTCCGGCCCTGCGGCCCCTGCCCGACCGGACCCGTTCTGGGGAGGTGCCCGCGTCTGTGAACCATACCCCCACCCCTCGCAGGGACAGGCGCCGCAGCGGTCGCAGCGTCTTGCAGTGTCGCAGGCCAGCTGACCGAAAACACCGCCCTCGCGCGAAGGACCGCAGCTCGTGAACCTCCGCGTCCCCCAGGGACCGCCCATTCATCCCAGAGTCCCGGCCCCGCCCACCCCACTGCGGCCAATCCCACTCGTCCTCCCAACCACGACGCCAGCCAATGGCCGCCATCCCCACCCGCAGCCAATCGGGGAAGGAGCCCCGCTCCGGCCGGCCAATAGGGAGGCAGCCAAGGCCCTGCGGGCGGGTCCCCGGGAGCCCTTTAGGACCCGGGGGTGCCCAGCGGTCCGCCCGGCCGCCCAAACTAGATCCGCGGGCCGGGTGCCCGAGCGCCGGTTATGGACCCGGGAGGACCCGGCCGCTGCGGGGCCCCCGGGGCCGCCTCGCCCGCGCCGCCACCGTTCGCGCGCATCGCCCCGTCACTTTTCCTCGGGAGTGCGCGCACCGCGGCCGCGCCAGAGCTGCTGGAGCGCGCGGGCGTCAGCCTGTGCGTCAACGTCTCGCGTCAGCAGCCCGGCCCGAGCGCGCCCGGCGTGGCCGAGCTGCGCGTGCCCGTGTTCGACGACCCGGCCGAGGACCTGCTGACGCACCTGGAGCCCACCTGCGCCGCCATGGAGGCCGCGGTGCGCGCCGGCGGCGCCTGCCTAGTCTACTGCAAGAACGGCCGCAGCCGCTCGGCCGCCGTGTGCACCGCCTACCTCATGCGGCACCGCGGCCTCAGCCTGGCGCAGGCCTTCCAGGTGGGGCGGGGCTCCCAGGAGGGGCCCCGGGTGGGACGGGCCTTCCAGGTGGGGCCTCGGGGAGGACGGACTTGCCGGGTGGGGCGGACCTTCCAGGTGGGGCGGGGCTCCCAGGAGGGGCCCCGGGTGGGATGGACCTGCCGGGTGGAGCGGGCCTTCCAGGTGGGGCGGGGCTCCCAGGAGGGGCCCCGGGTGGGATGGACCTGCCGGGTGGGGCGGGGCTCCCAGGAGGGGCCCCGGGTGGGACGGACCTGCCGGGTGGGGCGGGCCTTCCAGGTGGGGCCTCGGGGAGGACGGACCTGCCGGGTGGGGCGGGCCTTCCAGGTGGGGCCTCGGGGAGGACGGACTTGCCGGGTGGGGCGGACCTTCCAGGTGGGGCGGGGCTCCCAGGAGGGGCCCCGGGTGGGATGGACCTGCCGGGTGGAGCAGGCCTTCCAGGTGGGGCGGGGCTCCCAGGAGGGGCCCCGGGTGGACGGACCTGCCGGGTGGGGCGGGCCTTCCAGGTGGGGCCTCGGGGAGGACGGACTTGCCGGGTGGGGCGGGGCTCCCAGGAGGGGCCCCGGGTGGGACGGACCTGCCCGGTGGGCCGGGCCTTCCAGGTGCGGCGGGCCTCTGGGCGTTAGAGGTGCGGAGCACCTTTGGCGCCGCGTTCAACCTAACCTTCTTGTTCTCAGGCGGTGAAGAGCGCCCGCCCGGTGGCCGAGCCCAACCCGGGTTTCTGGGCTCAGCTTCAGAAGTACGAGGAGGTCCTGCAGTCCCTGTCCCGCCCGCCCGGGGAGCCCTCGGGACCGGGCTCCCGAACGAGAGAAGAGCTCCAGAATGAGCCCTAGTCCTACAACCCTTGGAGATGACCCAGCGCCCAAAGCAGGGCGCATGGAGGTGAAGGTAGTTCAAGCGCTGCCTGGAGGATGATCTTCCTCCTCCCTTCCCTTCTTCCTCGTTGTCGTACAGAGTTTACATTTCACCTTAAATGCAGCTCTTGTGCCCTTTGACGGTACTGCAGGAGCGTATCCACTTAGGAAGGGACTGAGAGCATCCCTTCCTTAGGTTTATCAACAGGGCTTGGTCAGGAAAGTCAATACCACTTGAGAAATTTTAGGCAGGAAGGTATTTAATACAGAGAGCAAGGCCAGGGAGCCAAGGTCAGGAGATGGGAAGTACAGGAGTCCTGGAGACCCAACCCCCCACCCCTGCCCTGACTGCCTGCCACCTGTTAAGGCCACAGGGGCTTTTCCCAGACCTCATGCTGGTCCCATCTTGGAATCCGGCACGGGACCCAGACTTGTAGTTTCTACCATACACAGGCCAGGATGTGAGGCTGCGTGACAGCCTAGCATGGGCACCCTTGGGGCTCTGGGCGCCTGTGCCCACCTCCTATCTTACAGCCTAACATCCTGCAGCCACCATCATCTCAAAGACGCACTGGCCACCTGTGCATCTGAGTGTGTTGATTCCTCTTTTGGTTCAGACACCCCTCACCTGGTTCCTATGGCCTAAAGACTGTAGAAAATCAATCACCGTAGGGCGCCTGCGTGACTTAGTTAAGCGTCTGACTCGGGGTTTCAGCTGAGGTCATGATCTCACAGCTTGTGAATTTGAGCCCCGTGTCAGGCTCTCTGCTGACAGTGTGGAGTCTGCTTGGGATTCTCTCTCTCCCTCTCTTTCTGCCCCTCCCCTGCTCACTCGCTCTTTCTCCTCGCTCAGGATAAATAAACTTAAAAAAAATTAATCACCATCAACACTCCTTAAATAGGAAAGGGAAAGAATAAAAAGGGGAAACTGGGCTATAATGCGAGTTACAAAGAATACAGTCCCTGCTAAATATATGCTACTGTATACATAATAAGGTAATTGATAAAATATCACAATCAGTTTTTAACATTTCCTCTTGCCGCTAGTCATTTCATGTTCCCTTTCTCCTCAGCCAGCACCTCGCTGGTCCTAGTCTTTCCCGGTGAGATGACTCACGCCTTCATTCTGAAGGGCCCTGAGTGGCCCTGCTTGTGTTACTGCTGTGGCCGCCATCACCTACCACACGAGCGGGATTACCGGACGCATCAGGAGAATGTCCTGAGCTCAGTGTCCTCCTCCCGGCAAGACAGGATCAGTCCCTCCACCCAGCAGAGCAACCCCTGATTTGCCTGCTGTGTCAGTGGCCCGGGGAGCCTGGAACAGCCAGCCGGTGTCCCAGCGCGCCATCCAGGGGAACGTGCGTGTCCCTGGTGGAAACATGCCACCTGGGAACGGAACCCCTGACTCAGCAGAGCCCAAAGCTGTCCGATGGGAAGCTCACGCCAGGAGGCATGGAGATGGTTGTGAAAGGGGCTCCCTCCCCACCCCGCTTACACCTGCACCTGAGCTCTGACCCCCCTGCGTTGGCCCCGGCTCAGCACATGCACCACAGCTGGTAGCTGGTGCCCAGCCCCTCTCCACGTGGCTCTGTGGCTCCCTGCAGCCAAGCCGGTTTCTACCACCTTTACAAAGGGCTTGCCTGCTGCCGCGACTCCCTCCAAGTGCCTCGCACCTCGTGTCGCCTTTCCGTCAACCCCTTGCCGTGAGGAAGCTGTTGCCACGTCTCCACTTGGCAGGCGAGCTGAGCATTTTGCCAGGACCTGCGCCCAGCTTCTTAGCCACCATGTCCATGGCGCTTGTGATGGGACCCCCCCCCCCCCACCACATCCATGTACCTCTCATGGGACACCCCCCTGGCGGGCTGCCCTGGCTCCAGGTACCAAAGGTGCAAGAGCTGGGCCAGATTGAAAGACCTGTGGGTCCCGTCAGTGTTTTATCCCACCAGCTCTGTTTGAGAACCATCTCACTGCGGCTCTTGGCAGAGGTCAGCTCTCCCGAGGACCTCCGCCTGCCTGCACATCCGCCTGGCAGGAGAGGCCGGGGACCTAGCATGCCACACTTGAACGGTGGTGCCCATCCGTGAGCATTAGGCTTGGAAGGCTGGGGCACAGGCAGAGCGTCAACTGCTTCAGCCCACCCAGGCCAGCCAGGACTTGATCACCAGAAAACTAAAGTACGAAAGTTCCTGTGGGAGAAGCCCCAGCCTCTGATGGCCCCAACTTCTACCTTCCTCTCCCTGGAGGCAGGGCAAGGAGAGAGAGAGGACAGCCAGATGGGCTACAGGGAAGGGCCGTGGGGCCGTGCTGACGGCTCTGTCCCCTGAAGGGCAGAGACAGGGTGAAGGGTGGGGACAGCGACAGCATCCCCATCTGTGGGCCTCACAGTCAGGAGGGGAATACTACTGCATAACACATGTGTCTGCTCTAAAACTGGCTTGTGTTGGTTCCTGACATAAACAGGGGGTAGCAGGTGCCCCCACTCTGGGAGGAGAGGTTACCACCTCTCCTCCCTCCACCCTGTGTGCAGAACTCACCTTGGGGAGATGCCCAGGGCCCTCCAGCAGGGAAGGGATGAGATGTAACCCCTGCTCCCCCAAGTCCAGGGGACCAGGAGGGCAAGAAGCCCCTGATGGCTTCTGAGGGCACAGATGGTTGGTCGACCCGCCTGAGGGGGGGCTGGGGCAGGCTAGTGTGGGCACCCATGTGCAGTCCTGATGATGTCCTTCCAGCCCCGACCACCTGGCCTGGGGGAAGGGGCTCTGAGAAGCTCCTAAAACGGGGAGTGCCATCTGAAACCCTCCGCCCTTGGCACTTCGGGGCCACTGCCACCTGGGCGGGAACTGGGCCACCTGAACTTGGTGAGGACCAATCAGACCCCCGCTCTCCTCTCTCGAGTCTCAGACATAGGACTGACCTCCTCCTTCAAGTGGCTGTGTGAGCCCCGGGGCTCCTGGTGAGTTTGAGCCAGGTGCCCCAACAGGGAGGTTGTGTCACCCCCGCTAAGAGGACACATGGGGACCCGAGCACCCATGGGAAAATTAAAGCAACGTCTCAGTGCACATGCTCCACATCAGCGAACATGGGCCTCCTTCCCAGCCAACCATCCTTCCCCACCCCTCCCCCACCCCCAGGGAGGACGGTGGGCACCATCACATGGGTTACAGACCCGGACGGAGTCCAGAAGGGTTAACTATTACTCGGGGATGATGCCTTGGTCAGGAGCAACTTCTGTCCCACACCACAACTGAGCAGAGAAAAGAGGTGTGTGAAGTTCCTGGATGCCCTCCCGGGCCAAAAAGCCCCTTCTCCCCAAAGATCTGAATTCTTACATTCAGAGGGTGGCCCCTCACATTCCAAGGCTTCGAGATCCATCCGATGTTTGCTCACTGGGCATCCGCACCTCCTCAATGGTCTGCAGCCCTCTCCTCTGGATCCAGGCCGCGGGACAGGACCCTGCAAGGTGGCACGGGGGCAGACCAGATCCCTGTCACCGCCCCAACGCCACCTCCTAAACAACAACCTC
The DNA here is from genome assembly GCF_046562875.1 of Panthera onca. Lineage (NCBI taxonomy): Eukaryota > Metazoa > Chordata > Mammalia > Carnivora > Felidae > Panthera > Panthera onca. The sequence continues at coordinate 1,409,911 of NC_138346.1, read as the reverse complement.
GTCTCCGGGGCCCTGCCGGCCCTCTAGGCAGCACTCCTACATGTTCCAACAGAACGAACGTCTACTCCGTCCAGTACGGTCGCCATTAGCCACACGCCACCCTGCACACACCGGTTGGAGACCTCGAGCTACGGCTAGTGCCACGGAGGAATACACTTAACATCTTGGCTAAGTCCAAACAGCCACACGCGGCTACTACTACCTTATGTGACGGCACAGTCCTAAGGCCCCCGGGCTCCGCAACACAGACTACTGGCCTCACGATGGAGGGGGCGCGGGGGGAGGGGTGTATACACTTCCGGGCTTCGCACAAGCAGACACCGCACTAAGCAGCCACTGTCCCTAGGAACCTGTCTCACAGCAGCCCCGAGAAGCCGGGAGAGAAGCGCACAGGGCTTGGGATGCCGCTTGGCCACCCGGTGCACCCAGGCCCCTGTGCGCCCCGGTCCCCCAGTGCACGACACCCCCCTCCCCGGCTTGCCGGCCCGCCCCGCACCTAGTACCCATCCCCGCGCACAGTGTCCCCGGGCCCCCCGCATACAGCTCTCCCGGCTCCCAGCCCCGCCTCGCGCACGGCGTCCCAACCCCTCACACGTCGCGCCCCGGACCTGCACCCGGCGTCCCCGGCTCCCCGGACCTCCGGTCCCCCTCGGCGCCCAGCTCCCTCGGCCGCCCCGCCCCGGTCCCGTGCGCACGGCGTCCCCGGCTGCCCGGGCCCGGCCCCGCGCACAGCGCCCCCGGCGGCGGCCGAGCGGAGCCCGAGCGGGGCGGTGCACGGCACGGGGCCGGGCCGGGCGGCTCCCGGCGCGACTTCCTGTTGTGCCCGCGCCCCGCCGCCGCCACCGCCGCCGCCCGGCGCCCCTCGCCCGCTCCCGGCGGCCCCCCGCGGCCGCCGCCCATGGATTTCACCTAGCGCGGGCGGCTATGGCGGCGCAGTGCTGCTGCTGCAAGGCGCCCGGCGCCGAGGCCGCGCCCGCCCGCCCGCCGCCGGAGCCGCCGCCCGCCCTGGACGTGGCCTCGGCCTCCAGCGCGCAGCTCTTCCGCCTCCGCCACCTGCAGCTGGGCCTGGAGCTGCGGCCCGAGGCGCGCGAGCTGGCCGGCTGCCTGGTGCTCGAGCTGTGCGCGCTGCGGCCCGCGCCCCGCGCGCTCGTGCTCGACGCGCACCCGGCCCTGCGCCTGCACTCGGCCGCCTTCCGCCGCGCCCCCGCCGCCGCCGCCGCCGCCGCCGCCGCCGAGCCGCCCTGCGCCTTCGCCTTCGCCGCGGCCGGGCCCGGGCCCGCGCCGCCGCCCCCGCTGCCCGCCTTCCCCGAGGCGCCCGGCGCCGAGCCCGACTGCTGCCCGCTGGCCTTCAGGGTGGACCCGTTCACCGACTACGGCTCCTCGCTCACCGTCACGCTGCCGCCCGAGCTGCAGGCGCACCAGCCCTTCCAGGTCATCCTGCGCTACACCTCGACCGACGCCCCCGCCGTGAGTCCGCCGGGGCTGTGGGCTGGTCTCAGGGCCGTCTCGGGGCGGCCTCTCCCCGCGCTGCCAGGTTAGAGGGCGTTAACCCGGGCTCTGCGCCTGGGGCACCTGCAGAGAGGGCACCTGCAGGGGTCCGTGGCCTCTGGCCTAGCACTGCTCCCCCTGGCCCTGGGGCCCCGTTCAGGTGCCCTCAGTGATTCCGAGTCTTAGGAGACTTGGGCTGAGCGAGAGTCCTGGTGCCGGCCCGGCGGGGGCAGGGGACTGCATGCCACCAAGGGAGGCTTCTCCCTTCAGTTGTGCAGAGATGGTCCCTGCTTGGGGACGAGGGCCGCCTCTGGTGGGTACAAGCCAAGCCATACATCTGCCGGAGCTTGGCACCGGGGCAGGCCAGTGGGTGGTGTCGGACGTGGAAGGGCCTCCGTGGGACCTGTGTCTTCAGAGGACTTGGGGGCACCTGATGTGTTCTCTGGAGGTGGCATGAGGGACAGGCCTGCCAGAGCGGAGACAGAGAGGGCCGGGTTGGCTCTGGTGCCCTGGGCCCCCCTGCGCGAGGATTGGCGGATGCTGCAGCCGGGTGGCCCCACAGGCACTTAGGGAGGCTCTGCCGGGCTCTGGGCCCGGGACGCCCACCGGCCTGAAGGCTCTGCCGAGAAGCCTGGGTGGCGCAGGTGGGGCGCTGTGTCTGCGGCACCCCTGCCCCGTGGTGAGGCTTCCAGGAAGGAGCAGGTCTTTCGTTCCCGCGGCACGCGGTTGGTTCCCTGGGTCCCCGTGTGGACAACACACGCGTGACACCCCGCTCCCCCATGTACACCACACGCACGCGGCTCTGGGAGGCCCTGAGAGGTTCCGTCTGTCACTGCCCGCAGCTTGCAAAGGGACAGGTGGCGTAGCGGCATCAGGCCAGGAGCCACCAAGGTGACGTCAGGATGGGAAGAACCCGGACCAGACGCACACCTGCGGGCTTCCTGCCCGATTCCTGGGAGCCCTGAGCAGGCCCCGCCCCCACCTCCTCCCCTGAGCCCCCACCAGTGTGCTGGCCCCCCCGCTGCCTGCTCAGCTAGGCCGGGGCTCTGACAGGTGGCAGACACGCTCCCAGCATGCAGTGAGAACGAAGGTGTGCTTCTCCCTGAACTTGTTCTGTGAGCTTGGAACCCTCGTGTCTGGTCCACTCAAGGCCATGAGTAGCAGAATGGTGGGGCCCGGACCCTCAGCAGGCTGCCAGCAAGAGTGGCCGTTTCCCTGGGCTTTCTACGGGTGCTTGGAGCAGGGAGGGGCGCCATGGTCCCCACACAGACTGCGCAGCTGTGGGTGGGGTGACAGGGGCCTGGCACGTGAGCTGGATCACTTGCAGAGCACACAGGGTTTGGCGTCTGACCTCAGGCACCCACTGTCCTGCGTGAAGGCCACAGGGCTCGGGGACCGTGCACAGAGTCCCCTTCTCTTCCTGGCTTGTTCTAGGACTCAGGCCTAAATCCCTAAACCCATCCCTGTGCCAGGTGAGGCTGTCGCTTCCTGGGAGGCCCTGCCCGTGGGTCCCCCCACCTCCAGAGTCAGTTTAGGGTGCTGCAGACTCTGGGATGTCTCTTGTGTCCCATTCCTGAATCCCACCCACCCTGTCAAGGACAGCTTTCTTCCTGCACTGTGATGTCTAGAAGCATCACCAGCCCATCTGCAACTGTCCCTCTGCCCCTTGGACCTGGTGGCTCACCTCCGGGGCAGGGTCCCGCCTGCCTGGGGGTCTGCCGCAGCCCCCCACTCCCAGGGAGGACTGTGGACCCCATTGGTCTCTGCTAGGCTAAGGGGAGACCAGTGCGGGGTGCGCCCTCTCTGGCTGGGCCCACAAGTGGACATGAGGAGTGGGAAATGGGGGTGGGGGTGGGGGGCTGAGCTGGGCGGAGCCTGAGGAGGACCACAGGAGAGGCAGGAGTCAGTGGAAGGGGAGGCTGTGGTGGTGGAGTAGGTGTGAGAGGGGAAAGTAAGGTTGAAGGGGGTCTGGGGGACCTTGGGAGCCCGTCCCCAGCGTGGGCCAAGGACCACCGGTCACACCATCCACTGCAGAGTCTCCTTAATGCAGATTCCTGGGTCCTGGCCCCAGAAAGCTCTGGGGTGGGGCCTGGGAGTCTGCAGCGTTGAACAGGCTCCACAAACAGGCCCTGTGCACGTCGAGGGTCGGCAGAAAAAGAAGATGCCACCACAGGCTTCCCATAGTGAGGGGACAGAGACAGAGCGGCCAGAGGGAAGTTTTAAAGACACCTGTGAACACTGGCCAGCGTCTGGCCGGGGCCGGGTAGGCAGCCCTGCCGGGTCTAGGGATCCACTTGGGTCTGGGGTCTGTGGTCTGCGGGGAAGGGAGGCCCCCCTGGATCTGGTGCCCACCGCTTCTGTGATTTCAGCATGAAACACCGTCAATGGCCGGCCAGCAGCCGCGGTGGCCCGCAGCTGTGGATTCCACCAAGCCATCACTTGCAGAGGCTGTGGGGGGTTGGGGTCCTTTCATAACCGCCCTGGGAGGACCCTTGTGCGCTTGGGCGCTGAAGCGGACGAGGAACAACCCAGTTTGCTTCAGGGATCGTGTGCTGACAGAGGGGAGCGTGTGAAGAACAGATTCAGGGGCCGCGCACGTGCACCAGCGGCCCTCCTGGGGCCACTCCTGTCCCGCCCGTCCTCTCCTGGCCCGGAGCCCATCCCCCCATGGGGTCCCTCCCGGCGAGGATAACCGCATTCCCAGGGGTGGCCCTGGGCTCAGGAGTTCCCTCCCAGTGTGTGGCTCGTCGGGAAGCTCTGGTTTCCCCCCATTTGCACCTTCTTGGCTCCCTTTGCCCGCTGCTGGCTTGTGAGAATCTGGGCGTGCTTCAGACTGGGCGTCAGTTTCCCTCTGGAAGCTGGGAGGAGGAGCAGGGGCCAGGAGGCTCAATTCCCTGGGCTGGCTCCTAGACGCACGGCCTCCTACTGGCTCTGGTGACGTAGTAGAGGCCGCACTCTGGGTCAGCTGCCCTGCCTGCCGGAGGCGCAGGCAAGCGACAGTGACCAGGAGTGGCTGTTGGCTCTGGAGGAGCCCAATGGGACCATCTCCCCCCACCCCCCAGGCCCTCACTGTCTTCCTCTCTGGCCGCCGTCCCCAGAGGCCCAGGGCCGAGAAGCCTGAGTGGGACCACCGGTCAAGGGCCACTTCCCCGAGGCCCTGCTCTCCCCAGGAAACCTGCCCAGCTTCCCGGAAATAAGGCGTGGTTGGCAGAGGTGTCCCGGCCACCTGTCCACGTGATGCTTTCCGCGGGACAGGGACCCTCGCGCCTCGCCGGGGAGAGGGGCCGCGGCCCACTGTGACGGGGAGGGTGGCGCTGATGCCCTGCCCACTGCCCGCCTGCAGATCTGGTGGCTGGACCCCGAGCTGACCTATGGCAACGCCAAGCCCTTCGTCTTCACCCAGGGCCACTCGGTGTGCAACCGCTCCTTCTTCCCCTGCTTCGACACGCCCGCCGTCAAGTGCACCTACTCGGCCGTCGTCAAGGTCAGCGTCCGCCAGCCTGGCCCACCTCCTCGCCACCCTCCGAGAGGGAGCCCCAGCGCAGGGCGGCGGTGGGGGGGGCAGCCTGACCGGGGTGCCCAGCGTAGCGTGGAGGCTCTCTGGGAGGAGAGGTGCCCGTCAGGGGGGCGGGGCTCCCCACCCCGGACACGGGATTCCCTGACCCACCTTGTGGACCCGCCATTGAAGACATGGGTTACCCTGACAGGGGGCGTGGGATTTCCCATCACGGACGTGGGGCGCCCTGCGGGGGGATGCGGGGTTCCCCATCAAGGACATGGGGTGCCCTGACGGGTGGGGCCCCCTCGCACACAGGCCCCGTCGGGGGTGCAGGTGCTGATGAGTGCCACGCAGAGCACGTACGTGGAGGAGGAGGGCGTCTACCGCTTTCACATGGAGCACCCTGTGCCTGCCTACCTCGTGGCCCTGGTGGCCGGGGACCTCCAGCCGGCAGACATCGGGCCTAGGTAGGGCCACCGCTTCCTGCAGCGGCTGCTGCTGCCTGGGGCCCAGGCTGGGGGGAAATCCCACCGTGGGCTGGACACGAGGCCCGTGTCCGTGGCTGCCCTGCCGAGGACCCCCACACCGTGGTTCCCACGGCTTCGTACTGCCAGGCTCCTCCTACCCCACCCTCCCCCGGCCCGGGCCAGAAGCCGGGGCTCTCCCCCTCCTTAGAGTCCTCCTGCCGGGGCCACACCAGAGCCCGACACACCCTCGAGCCTGGGTGGGTTATCTCGACCCAGCAACAAGGGGAACCGAGCCACCCCCTTGGTGTGTGGCTCGGCCGCTGCCGCGGGAAGGGCCTGCGTGGCGGCCCTCCCGTGAGGTGGGGTGGCGGGCAGCAGGCTCTCGGAGGCGTGGGTGGTATTTGAGCCCAGAAGGAGAGGGAAGGCCTGCGGGCGAGTGGGGTGGGGGCCGCTCGGCCTCTGCCCACCCCCTCTCCGCCCTGTATTAGGAGCCGTGTGTGGGCTGAGCCGTGCCTCCTGCCCACGGCTACCAGCAAGCTGTCGGGCGCAGTGGAGCAGTGGCTGAGCGCAGCCGAGCGGCTGTATGGGCCGTACATGTGGGGCAGGTATGTCCCGGGGCGCCCGGGAGCCCGGTGGGCTACACGGCGGGCGGGTCAGAGGGCAAGTCCTGCCTTCCTGAGGGGTAAATGAGGGCCTACGGGGAGGGTCCCCCGTCTGATGTCCGGGGGAGGAAGGCCCCCCGGCCCTCTCACGGTCGCTCGCCCACCCTCCCGCCCGGGGCAGGTACGACATTGTCTTCCTGCCGCCCTCCTTCCCCATCGTGGCCATGGAGAACCCCTGCCTCACCTTCATCATCTCCTCCATCCTGGAGAGTGACGAGTTCCTGGTCATCGACGTCATCCACGAGGTAGCCCACAGCTGGTTCGGCAACGCCGTCACCAACGCCACGTGGGAGGAGATGTGGTTGAGTGAGGGCCTGGCCACCTACGCCCAGCGCCGCATCACCACTGAGACCTACGGTACTGCCGCCGGCTGGCTGCGGGAAGGGTGGGGGGACGGTAGGAGCCCCACACGGCGGCCTCATGCAGGCCGGGGTCAGGGCCGTCCTGGGTACTGTGCAAGGGGCTGAGAGCCCAGCCCGGCCCCTGGGGTGCGCGGTCCCCTGCCGCGTGCGTGTCCGGCGGGCTGGTCTTGGGTTAGCCCCACGAGGCTCAGGGCGGGGAGCGGCCTCGAACCTGCCCGGGTGCTCAGGCTGGCCCTGCCCCCTCCCACCTCCACTGCCTCCTGTCCCCGTCCAGGGGCTGCCTTCACCTGTCTGGAGACGGCCTTCCGCCTGGATGCCCTGCACAGGCAGATGAAGCTCCTCGGAGAGGACAGCCCGGTCAGCAAGCTGCAGGTCAAGCTGGAGCCAGGTACCCACTGCTGCCAGGCCCTGCTCCCGCCAGGTACCCACTCCCGCCAGGCCCCGCTCCTGCCATGTACCCGCTCCCACCAGGTACCCATTCCCGCCAGGCCCCGCTCCTGCCAGGGACCCGCTCCCACCAAGTACCCGCTCCCGCCAGGTACCTATCCCACCAGGTACTCCCACCAGGTACCTGCTCCCGCCAAGTACCCACTTCGGGCAGGTACCCGCTCCTTCCAGGTACTCCCACCAAGTACCCACTCCCACCAAGTACCCGCTCCCTCCAGGTACCCACTCCCGCCAGGTACCCACTCCTGCCGGGTACCCACTCCCGCCAGGTACCCGCTCTCACCAGGTACTCCCGCCAGGCTCTGCCCTGGGCCCTGCAGACATCGCCCTGAAGGGCCTCACCACCCCTTGCTTCCTCTGGCTGTGGCGTCTCTGGCTGGATCCCTGCAAAGGCCAGGCTGGGTGCCCCCAGCCCTAGGAAGGCCTCCCCTAGGCTCCCTCAGCCTGCCGCCGCCTCTCACGGGCTCTGAGCGCTGGCCACCATGATGTGCGGGCCCTCGGTTTCCTCCAAGGCCCCGCGGGCAGGGCAGGCCCCATCGGTGTGCGCCCAGGGCTCTGGGGACGTGAGGGACAGGAGCTGTGAGCCCTTCCTGCTCCGCAGCGCCCGACCACCCCGGCCCCCTTTCCCACCAGACGTAGGAGGGCCGGGACACCGCCCAGAGCCAGGGCTGTTCCCCTTGCAGGAGTGAATCCCAGCCACCTGATGAACCTGTTTACGTACGAGAAGGGCTACTGCTTCGTGTACTACCTGTCCCAGCTGTGTGGAGACCCCCAGCGCTTTGACGACTTTCTCCGAGTGAGCAGCCCTCTCCCCGGGACAGGCCCTGCCCTCCACCCACCCTGAGCCCCTCCCCAGCTCCCGGGGCTGCTTTCTGTCCTGGAGGGCGGCGTGGAGTCAAGGGGGGGCCTGACGGCAGCGGTGCGGGGCATCGCCTCCTCCCTCTGGCCCCTCCCGGTCTCGGCCACTCGGCAGGGTCCACGTGGCCACACGGGTGCCTCTGCGCCCACCCCTGCGTTGGTGGAGGCTGGTGCGCCCAGCCCGCAGCCTTCCTGAGCCCTGCCCCACTTGCGCAGGCCTACGTGGAGAAGTACAAGTTCACCAGCGTGGTAGCCCAGGACCTGCTGGACTCCTTCCTGAGCTTCTTCCCAGAGCTGAAAGAGCAAAGTGTGGACTGCCGGGCAGGTGAGGCCACCGCCGGCCACATGTCCACGTCTGGCTAGCCTTCAACCCACCAGGGGCACAGCAGGTGTGAGCGGGGGCGGGGGCGGGGAGGCTCTGCTGCACAAGATGCCGCTCCTGCCTGGAGAAAGGCCCCCCCTTGGGTTCGTCCACCCCCCGTCAGCCAACCCTGGCTGGATGGCACGGTCCTCAGGTTGGGACACCGTGGGTGCAGAGAGGACAGTGTGTTTCCCAGCCTCGTGGGGCCCAGGAGGCTTCCCTGAGGAGGTAGACCTTAGGTCAAGCAGGCTGAAAAGTAGGCACTGTGTGCAAAAGGCCTGGGGCATGATTGGCTGGGCAGAGGGAGGTTTGCCTCAGAGCTGCCTGAGGCCAGCTGGCCCACCTGTGCATTACCCACAGAGGTGTCTCTGGGGCTCCGAGGGCTTGGGGCCAAAGGAGAGACTGGAGGTGTCGGACGTCTAGGGAGAGCCAAGATTTGCTAGAGAGCAATGAAGCGTGGCTGGGAGGCGTGGGCAGCGTGGCTTGGTTTCGGAAGGATTAATAAAAGCACCAAGGGCCTTTGGGGGTGGGGAACAGCAGCACGTGCCCCACCCCCCAGCTGCCCCAGGCTTTAAAGCAGGTCGCCGCCCCACCCTCTGCTCCCCCGCCCCTCCCTGAGGCCCTTCGGTGCACCCCCCACCCCCGCCCCGGGCCCTGAGGTTGGGTTTAAAGTGCCTCGCTGCTTTGTACCCATGAGAAGCATGGAGGGGTAGGGGCCCTCAGCCACCAGCTTCAGTCTTCAGGCCTCCCTGCGCTGCTTCCAGAAGCCCTTCCTGCAGCTCCAGGTGGCAGGCGCCAGAGCGGACCCTGGCCTCCCCTAACTGCCCCTGCCCTGGGGCTCCCAGGCCCTGGGACAGTCACACCCGGGGACGCTCTGAGAGTCCGGGGTCGCCGGGGCAAGCTGGCTTCGGGCGGGGACCCCAGGACGGCATCTCTCCGGCAGGGCTGGAGTTCGAGCGCTGGCTCAACGCCACGGGCCCCCCACTGGCCGAGCCGGACCTGTCCCAGGGCTCCAGCCTCACCCGGCCCGTGGAGGCCCTCTTCCAGCTGTGGACCGCGGAGCCTCTGGACCAGGCGGCCGCCTCTGCCAGTGCCATCGACATCTCCAAGTGGAGGACCTTCCAGACAGCGCTCTTCCTGGACCGGCTCCTGGACGGGTCCCCGCTGCCCCAGGGTAGGTCCTGCGGCCGCCAGGGTGGCTGGGGCGGAGTGTGCCTGCCCGGCCCTGACCTGCGTGTGGCCCGGCAGAGGTGGTGACGCGCCTGTCCAAGTGCTACTCGTCCCTGCTGGACTCCATGAACGCCGAGATCCGTATCCGCTGGCTGCAGATCGTCGTCCGCAACGACTACTACCCCGACCTCCACCGGGTCCGGCGGTTCCTCGAGAGCCAGGTATGGCCTCCCGCACCGGGCCCCGCCCCCACGGCTGCACCCAGCAGGCCGGGCATCCGGGAGGATGGACGGTGTCCGGGAGGAGGTGGGAGACATGCGGCGTCTGGGTTGGCACTGGGGACACACACCAGATGGGAGGGGAGGTCGTGTCCCCCAGAGGTCAAAGCCGGGAGTAGAGTGTGGAGGTCTAGGCATACCGGGTCCTGCGCCTGTGGGCAGTCCAGCCCCCGGACTGTGGCCCCGGGGGTATCCGAGGGTCCCGGGCTCCAGCCTCCCCGCCCCGCACACCTGTCCCCCTTCACTGCCCCTGAACCCAAGCTCCCTGGAGACGAGGCCTCTGCGGAAGGCCCGCAGCGGTGGGGGCTGAGAAGCCTCCGGCAGTGTGACCGCAGGCCGGGGTGGCTGGGCCGGCAGGCTGGGCCAGGGAAGCGCCGGGGCCACAGTGTGCCGACCTCCCCAGATGTCCCGCATGTACACCATCCCGCTGTACGAGGACCTCTGCACCGGCGCCCTCAAGTCCTTCGCCCTGGAGGTGTTCTACCAGACCCAGGGCCGGCTTCACCCCAACCTGCGCAGGACCATCCAGCAGATCCTGTCCCAGGGCCTGGGCCCTGGCGCCGAGCCCAGCACGGAACAAGGCGGTGCCGGAGCAGACTCGGAGGTGGACCCAGAAGCACCGGCCCTGCTGCTCGGGGACGAGGCCCCCGGCGCCGCCATTTCTCTCAGGGACGTCAACGTGTCTGCCTAGCCCTGACCTCCCAGACACCACGATTGTGCCTTCTGTAGCCCCGGGCCCGCCGTGACTGTGCCTCGCCTCTGGCCGTGAGCTCCCTCCTGCGGGCTCTGCCGAGGACCTCCTCACGGCCGGCGAGGCCCCTGGACCTGGTCCCCCAGCTCTCTTGCACTGCAGGCCCGGAGAGGCCAGCACACGCCATGCCTGTCTCAACACTGACCGCCGGGCACTGCCCCCGGGGTGACAGCCCCGCAGTCCCACGGCGACTGCCACACTGTGCCTTACGTCCGCCGGGAAGTCCGGGCCGCGCCGTCCTCACGGCGGGCCTCCTGCCCCCGGAGTCCCGCAACCCGCTGCTGGGGTCGGCAGCCTCAGCCGGCCCCTGGCAGAGGACAAGGACACAGACATGCCCTTAGTGCAAGGCCAGGGGACACTGAGGAGAGGGTGGACCTCCCTGGGAAGGGGTCCCCAGAAAGCCTTAGCCCCTCAGGGAACACGGGGTCCTGGGCCCCAGGACAGTCTGTCTCGCGGCTGTAACACGCCACAGGGAAGAGGGCAGGTGGTACTGGTGCTGGTGCTCTTTCCCACCGTGCGGGAGAGGCCTGGGGGCCCTGCAGCCGGGTCACCGTGATCGTCCCATTAAACCTCCACTCTGCAAACAGCCCCCCCGGCCTGTTCGTCCCAGCTCGTCTTCCGCGTGCACCTGGCCACCCTGGCCTGTGCTCGGGCAGGGGGCTGCTGATGGGGCGGAAGGGGCTTCCTTTGCACTCCAGCCACTCCTGGCTCTGCCCTCAGAGGCCCCAGATCCTGCCCTGCAGCCTGGGGTTCTGAGGACCGGCAGCAGGCCACCCCCGCCAGCCCCGCCCAGGCCCTCGAACACCAAAGCGGAGGAGGCCACTTGTCCCCACCCTCCCCCTGGGCCTTTCTCAGGGGTGGCCCCCATCCCTAGCTGGAGTAAAGGCAGGGGTGCATGGTGGGGGCAAGTTTGATCTTGGCTGGCCAAGGGCCAACAGCCACCGGCACCACCGTAGCACACGCTCCGGGTGCGAGTGGGGCTCAGAGAAGAAGGAGGTCGGGGACTCCACTTGGGTGTCCGCCACGGAGGGCGACTGGCTGAGCGATGGAAGGGGGGGGGGGGGTGTGATGCACCCGCTGAGGCCAAGGGCTGAGCCGGGTTCTGCTTACGATCGCCCACGGGCTCAGTCTCCTGCAGAGCCTCACGCCAGGCCCAGAAAGGACAAGTCACCTGGGCCACAGGCCAGCCCCGGGCACAGAGCCGCACTCTGCACAGGGGGCTGGGACTTGACAGGACTGCAGCGTCTTGCCCAGCCGCCAGGTCACCAGTATCCCGTGGACTTTTCTGCTCTCTAGACCCCTCTGTCCCGGGGGACAGCCCGGTCCCCACACACCCAGCATCTCGGGTGGTCTCCATGAGCGTGGGTTTGTGCATCGGGGCTGAGTGGGGTTCCACTCAGCCCAGAAACCTGGGAACCGGAAGGCTGGTCACCCACCCTGCAGGGGACGGACAGGGCCACTGCGGCAACGTCCTTGCGGAAGGGAGAACACAGGAGGCGTCCGGCAGCCCCCGCCCCACAGCAATCCTGGTGCCCTGCAAGAGGCCTCATCCTGGGCTCTCTGTGGCCCCTCAGGAGGATCCGATCTCTTCCCAAACCAGGTGCCAACGAGAAGCCCTGTTGGGGCTGAGCCGCTCTCTCGGCTTCTTCCCTGCAAGAGGGGAGGTTAATTTCAAGTCTCTAGTCACACCCTTTTCAGTCCCGGGCTCTTGGTCTCATTGGCAGTTCGACGCTCTCACGATGCCGGTCTTGCCGCGGACTTGCCCGCAGCTCCACGGCCACGGTGCCTTCCCGGATGCTGCTGGGTGCACTTTGCTCCCTGCCTGCCGCTCCACCTGCCCGCTCTCTCCTGACTTTGCAAAGCTCAGAAGCAACTCCCAGCTGTCACAGCTAGCAGGATGACGCCCATCTCCTTGATAATGTCCTTGTCACAGTCCTTGTCACAGTCCTGGCTCTGAGCGACCCTCTGGGGCGAGCCGGAGCACTCCCGGCCCCGTGAGGCCCTGCGTTCCTGGCGTTTCAACATTCCTTTCCCTCCCAGCTTGCAGCCCGGGGACCCTCCCAGCTCGCAGCCCGGGCAACACTTTCTTGGCCCATCTCCTCCTTGTAGTCTCTTGCCCAACGCTGCCTGTGACCAACACATGCTGCCGCTCTCCCACCAGGCTCTCGAGCACATCACACACCACCTGCCTTGCGAGTCACCCCGGCCGGGTGCTGACCGTGTTATGCCAGCCACCACGGAACCCCACCTGCCAACGCTTCCACTTCCAGAGCGGCCCGCCGGCCCCACGCCCTTGGCACACGTGTCCTGTGTTCTGATAGAATGGCACCCTCTTCTAGGGGCTGGTTTCTAGGCCACAAGCTAAGTCACACTCCAGCAACAAACACCTCTGAAATACCAACGTTTTCAACAAGGCGTGTTTCTCATTCAGCTACAGGCTGGCAGTTGGGTGGCCTTCCCGTCACCATCACTCCTCAGGGACCCACCCATGCTGACGAAGGAGAGGACATCTGGAGCACTCCAGGCACCTTGCCAGAGATACAGGAGAGCTGGGGAGGGGCTCACACTGGCCACTGCCACCACGTGCACGGAAGGGGGGGTGACAAGTGGCAGTAGTGACCACACAGGGCTGGGGGCAGAACGCTGGGCAACAGCTGCATTTTCGGGACAGACAAGGGAGCAGCCAGGCAGGTAGGAGGGTGAGGACCCGGGATGCACAGAACGGCCATGGCCAGAGGTGGGCTCCCCTCGGAGAACCAGCATCAACTGTGGAAATGATCTTCATCGTGCACATGACCCCTAGGGCCACTTGGGAACAATAGGTTGGGGGGGGGAGGGTCCTATTAGGAGCTTGTATTATTATTTTAGAAATGTTATCTAAAACATCACCTGAAAAGAATCCATTCCTCCGTCGCAGAGAGCACAGTGGGCAAGGTCGGCCTGGTCTGGGGTGCTGGCGGTGTCCCCACTATAGCAATGCACCCCTGGGCTGTCGCCTCCTCCCTTTGGGATGTGCGAGGACCACGCAAGCTCAACACAGAGTGTTTCAAAGGAGTTGGACCCTTTGGGCCCTTAGAGGCGGAACCCACTCCTCTTGGAGAACTGACCGCGAGCCGGGCAAGGCAGAGCGGCCCTGTTCCAGCCTGGCCTGGGAAGGTTCCTTCCGCTGGAACCTTCCAGCCGGGGAACAGGAGAGACTTGGGCTTCTAGGGGCCGACGCCCACTCCACCCTGGACGTGCCCAAAGAAGCAGCCCGTATTTATGGCCCCCGCTGACCACCCCCATAGCCCAGGACCGTGACCCTCACTGACCACCCCCCTTAACCCGGAACCAGCCGTGCACTTTGCGTTTCCTCACCTAATCCCCACAACCACCCCGGGCCCTCTGTACCACAGGGTTTGTGGCCAAGAGCAGCCAGGAGAATCCTTGCCCAGGTGACTCCAGAGTGGTCCAGGCTCTGGGCCCCTGGACCTGCTGGGATGGTGGCCCGGGCCCCTGCCATCCCTCAGTGTTCTGAGGGCAGTTGGCTCTGGGACAAGCACGGTGGAGGCGGCCCCTGCAGGCTGGGGGACCTCGCCCCTACGCCCTCCCTCATTTGGAGACTCCCGGAGAGAAAGACTTGCCCACAGGATCAGGACCTTAGGCCCCTCTCTGGCTGCTGGGGGTGGGAAACAGGGCCCACACTGTTCTGTGGGCCAGAAACTGCCCTGCCATTCAGACCCGCCAGTGTAACTGAGAACGTGCCTGGCCCAAGTCCGCATCAAGGCCTGTCCCTGAACAAAGAATGTTCTTTTGCTGGGAGTTCCAGGAGCTTCCTAAACCGGCAGGGCATGAAGCTACTCCCTCCAATTCCACAGGGCCCGGGGCACCCTCCCTCTTTCTGACTCATGTGACTAGTCACCAAGGACCTTCAAAGAAACTAAATCTCCTTCTCCATCGCTGGTTCAAACCCTGGGCCTCTGGGCTCACTCTCCCACCCTAGCCTCGAGGACCTCCTCCTGAGCCCACTGCACAGGGCACGATCCCTTAAAGTGCCTCTGGACCACGCCAGGGCCCGGGCTCCCCAACTGCTCATCCGTTTCCCGCACACGCCCCACTCTCATCTCACCCCTCGGGGGGCTTAACTCCCGTCCGCAGACTCTCTGACGCTCCTTCCCTGGTGTATGGGCTGTACTGGGTGACTCGCTCCCAGCGAAAGGAGTGTTGTAGGAGCGATGGAGCAGGACACCTGAGCTGGGTCGTGAAACACCGCAGCTTCCGCCCTCCTTTCCCTTGGGTCACTTGCTCTGGGAGAACCCAGCCGCCATGATGTGAGGACACCCAAGTAGCTTCGTGAAGGTCCACACAAGGAACTGAGGCCTCCGGGCCCAGCCAACCTCCAGAGGACTTCGGTTCTGGCCGATATTTTGACTGCTATCTCCTCAGAGACCGTCAGCCAGAACCACCCACGGGAACGGCTGCCACATTCCTAATCCACAGAAACTGTGACATAATACATATCGGTTTAAGTTCCTAAGTTTTGAGGGTCGTCGGACACACAGCAGTGGATAATTAACAGAGGTCTCTGCACAAGGTCAGTTATGCTTCAACAAAAGATCCGATTCAAAATGTACTCAAACAATAAAACTGCATTTACAACCTATGACCAGAAATCCCAAAGTGGACCATTCTAGCACCAACAAGTTCAGGAGCTCAGGGACATCAGCAGGGCCTTCATCCTTCTGCTCTGGAGTCTCCGTAACGCTGGCCTTTGTCTTCCGGCTTGTCCCGTGTGGTCACCAGCTGGCCGCAGCAGTTTCTGTTCCCACATTCCCACACACGGGCATCCGAGGCGGGTTACAGGAGAACATGCCATCGTGTGCCCTTGGGAAGCTTGGAGACAGCTCCAGCGTCCCCCCACAGGGCTGTTCCCCATGTCCCGTTGCCCTGAGTTGGGGCGCACACCCCTTTCTAACTTCTGACCCTGAGCCAGGGAGGGGCCCAGGCTCCCCGGATGACTTCAACGGCAAGTGAGCTGGCCTCCTGCCGGTGAGGCAGGGTCAGCCACACGGTGGATCCTGACAGGATGTGGCGCGTTGCCAGCCCAGGGCTGCAGCCTCGGCCCAGCTGTCACCAGCTGTCCCTTCCCCTGGGACACCTTGGCCTGCCCTCCCCCACCCTGGGTGAAGCGTGGGCAGGACACTGGTTTTAATCTCTGTGTCCACATGAGAATCCAGTGCCTGGTTGTTGCCCGCTGACCAGAAGAGCTGCGGGGGTTCGAAGAGACAACCCCCAACCCCAGCTGCGAAGCCAGGGAACATCCCTTGAAAAACAACAAGGACGGTCATCCAGGCACAAGTGTGAGCAAAGCCACGGAGCACAAACACTCCAGAGCAGTGATAACCCGGGGAGGGTGGAGGGGAGCAGGCAGGTTTCAGGTTCCACAGAACCCGTGAACACCCACAGGCTTGGGAAAGGAAACGGCTAGATGTGCACCGTCCGCGGGCTGGGAGGTGGTCAGTAGGGAGGCTGGTCCTGCCTGACGGCTGGGGGACCTTTACCTTCGTTCTCCTGTAACCTCCAAACAGCACTGTGACATAGGGTGGCATTCCCACCTGACAGTGACAACCCCGAGGCTCAAACTTCAAATAACTAACTGTCTGTCGTAGGGCCTGTGGTTGTGGGAACTGGGGGTCATGAACTAGCTGCCTCCAGAACACCTTCTTGTCACACCCCTCAGGCTGCCTCCAACTCCTATTAATACTCCAGGAGCCACAGGCCCCACTCTGCATAGGGCTGCGGGTGGGCCCAAGCGGCAGAGGGGAACACGGGACACATGGGGTAACGGTGGTGCAGGAGCTGCGGCAGGCAGGCCTCGGACCATCTCAGTACTGGCCACTCACCTGTCACTCCAGGCCTGGGCTAATGCCTTCCCAGCACCCCGTCTCCGGGCCACTTCTCTGGGCACAGGCCCACCCCTGGACGATGACACGTCTGTAGGAGGCTGCCTGCTCTCCAGGCCTCACGAGCCAGGGTGAGTGACACAGCAAAGGCCGCTACGTAGAGTCCAGATCCTGGGCTGGCCTCGGTTCTGCCGCTAACCACCCCAATGTGTTACCTGGGGCGAGGAGTTGTCCGGCACCCTAGGGCAGGTAGGAAATCTGTCTCTTACTCCTTCAGGATCCCTACAAGAAGCAGAGCCCGGGGCCTTTACGGATTCCCTCCAGCTACCGCAGCCACCAGCCTGCCAAGGAGTCATTAGCATCTTCTGGGGGAGTTACTGCCACAGGGATGCTGAATGGTCATGCCCTAAGTCCTAGCATCCCAGAGACAGGTGTTGGGCTATGTAGTTTTCTTCTAGAACAGCAACAGGAATATCCGAGGCCCCCCCCAAATAGCCTGGCGGGTAGGGCTAACACAGTGTCACACTACCACCAGCAGCTGCCACTCATGCAGGCCCTTCTTGGCCTCTCAGAGGGAGGAGCTGCAGCTGTCAGAGGAACCTGGGGTAGAGGCTCCGGGACCAGGTTCAGTTTGTTCTCTGGCAGTAGGGACTTTCCAGGTCTGCAGAAGGGCTTCAATCTGACCACCGTTCGTGTCCAGGGGGCTGGGTAAAAGTCTGGGAATGCAAGATCTGACTAACCCTAGGAGGTGGCACAGAGCTGCCACGAGAAGGGCTCAGGCCGCCTTCTCCTCCCCTGCCCGACCCTCTGTGAAGGCGCCAGACACAGTGAAGCAGGCTTGGAGGGGCAGGCAGGCAGACAACAAGCCTCTGGCCGCTTTCCCTCCTTCCCGGGAATGGGGAAGTACAGGCACCTGCAGCAAAGGTGAATGCTTAGGCAGGTCCCTAAATCGCCGTCCTCGCCTCCCCGCAGCACCGAGCGGCCAGGAGCTATAACCGCACGTCCAGCAGGTCACTCACTGTCCAGCCCACCAGGACCAGATGCCCGGTCATCTGCCGCAGTCCCATCCCCTGTCCCGCTCAGGATCCAGCGCGTCCGATCCCAGACGGCCTCGAGACAGCCTCCTAGGCCCGGAGGACCCCCGTCCCCCCTCACCGCGGGCCGGCTCGGTCCCGGGAGCACACCACCGCGGCCCACCGCTGCCCTCCCAAGCGAGCCGCGGCGCTCGCTTCCCGGATCCTTCCGCCAACAGGCGGCCCGACCTGCCGCCAAGCGCCGGGACGAGCGGCGCATTCTGGGAGGCGGTGCTGCATTCTGGGATCTGTAGTCCGCGGCCCGGACCTCGGCCCAAGAGGCCTCTCCGGTCCCTTAAGCCCCGAACGCCCGCGAGTCCAAGCGGCCCCGACGCCCCAGCCCGAGCTGCACCGGCCAGAGGACACGAAGCCCGTCAGCCTCCCGTGAGTCTCCGCCGGGCGAGTTCGCACACACCTCCCGGGGAAAGAAAAGTGCCGCCGGGCGATGGCACGGTCTCGCGAGAGCCGAGCTCGGGAGCCACGCCCCCGAGGGTGGGATACTGGGAATCCGTTTGGACTTCCGCCGCTCGAGTGCGATTGGGCCGCTGTGTCACGTGACCCGGCGGTTACCGCGGCGACCGGACGGGCGCGCGCCGGGCCTCGCCCTCCTTCGGGCTGTCAATGGGAGCCCCGAGCGCCCAGGATGCGGGCGCCCGCCAGGGAGCTGTTCCGAGACGCCGACTTCCCCGCCTCGGACTCCTCACTGTTTTCCAGCTTCTCCACGCCGCTGGCCCAGTTCCGGGAGGACATCACGTGGAGGAGGCCCCAGGTGCGGCCCCCGGCGCGGCTCTCGAGCCGAGGGCCGGGCTCCGGGCGCTGCCTCCCGCGCGGTGCGCGGCGGGAGGGGTGGCCGCGTCTGCCGCGTCTGTCCCAGAAACGGGGGGGGGGGGGGGGGTGGTCCGTCGGGAGGGAGCCCCTCGTAGCTCCGTGCCAGGTCCGTCCCGGGTGTGCGGGAGGACCAGCGCCTGGCCCGCGCCTGTGAGAACTTGGTTCCGGAGGAGGCTCGGGGCCCGGCGACAGGGCCCACAAACCCAGCCCCGCTTCTGCCCCGACGGGCGCCTGACCGCACTTAGCTTCTGGTGTGCACGGCCCTCCTGGCCGCCAGCGGGCCTGCCCCGTTACTTGTGTTTGCTGGTATCTGCTACGCCCGTGGTCTTCTGGAAGGGCCAGACTGAGCCTACGAAGCAAAGTTGTTTAGGGCTTCGTGCACCTGCATTTTCAGATGTAAACGCTTTAAGGTGGCAATTTGCGGGGATGCTCCGGCCCAGTGCTCTGTTGATAATCCTTAGAAACAGTGTATCTGCCCAGTAAGACTCCTCGGGTACGACCCTCCCCCGTCTGCACGGACACAGCCTGCATGGCCAGCAGCCCTCAAAGCCAGAGCAGCTTGGGTCTGGCGACTGAGGCATTTGGGCAACACGGAAAGTGCCCGTTTGGTGTGGAAGGACGGGAGGGCCAAAGCATGAAGAGCCTTACAGGCCATGCCAGTGGAATTCGGGTTAAAAATGGATTCTAGGCAACTTGGAAGGCCATTGGGGGTTTTAGCAGAGGAGCGATTTGAGTGGGTTTATGTTTGAAGAAGCTCACTTTTACTGCTGGCTGGGTGGGGGATTGACCCGCCAAGCAAGCAGGTGGCCATCTCAGTAGTGATGCTCCTGGTAGCATGGCCACCCCTAGGATGGCTTCAGAGTGGGTGGGTTTGAGAAGTACTCTGGAGGGGGATTAACAGGTTTTACTGACCAACTGGAAGTGGAGGGTGAGGATAAAGCCAAGCTCAGGAATGACTTCGAGACTTCGAGACTGAGCACCTGGGTGATGTGCTAGGCGACACGGGGAGGTGGGGGAGAGCTAGGGATGGAACTCTCGGGTTGGGTTTTGCTCTCTCAGGAGCAAACAGAGCTGTCAGAGGCAGGTAGGCATGAGAGTCGGGCACTCAGGAAGTTCTGGGCTAGAGGTTCCCTCTGGGAATGGGCGCTGTCACAGGGCTCAGGGCCCTGAAGAGTGTCTCAGGAGAAAGTGGGGCTGGAGAAGAAGAGAGGGCTTGGAACTGAGCCCTGAGGGACCCTCCCACTTCCGAGGGTGTCCAAGCAGGTGCCCTGGCAGGTAGCCGCGAGAAGCAGCAGGCAGTGAGGAAAAAGGACGAGCGGGGACACATGGAACCCTGGGAGCCAAGAGGGGACTGTGGGGAAGTGCAGGGGCTCAGCCACTGTTCTGATGCCTGCAGGTGCCAGGAAAGATGAGAACAGAGAGATGCCTGCTGGATTTGACCACACAGAGGTGACCGGCTCAGAGGCTAGAGGGGCCTATGCTGAGGGAGGAGGAAGTGATGAGCAGCTGTTTCAAGAAGTCTGCCAGTGAAGGGAAGCCTCAAGGGGAGCTAATGCAGGGGGGATGGTCTGTTAGAGAGGATGGGGGTTCTCTCTCCGTCTTCTGCTGGTGGATTCTGCCTCTAGGGGTGAAGGGGGGGGTCGTGGGAGGAACCCAGGCTCCGAAGACAAGAGGGGGTCAGGTCAGGTTGCTTCTGATGAAGCTTCTGGCAAGGTCATCAGCTCAGAGGGGCGCAGGCAAGAGGGGGGCAGTGTAGAAGTGTAGAGAAGAGGGAATAAAGTAGTCTGGGGAGTTGGCAATTAAGCCTTGGAGAGAAGGGTTTCAGTTTCCAGCAGTATGGAGGACCCATTTGAGATCTGCCAGTGTGGACTTAAGTGAAACCATTTTCTAGGCCAACGGTTAGCTGTTTGGAGAAGGGGGACGTGGGATCCATCCCGAGCTGGGGTTTTGCCACTTAACAAAGCTAGACAGAGAAGAGGACCCTAGAACCTAAGCCAGATGGGATGATGTGAAGCCAGGAGGGCTGACAGATGGAGGCCGCGGAGGCCAGCTGCTTCCCCTCCCCTCTTGGGCAATGCGGATGACCAGAAAAGCTCCTCCCCAGCGCCTGTCGCCTAGATCCCGTGTTCTTCGTTTTAAAGACTAGCCTTCAGACGAGGTGTACTCTTTATTTCAGGAGCTCTGTGCCACACCCCGGCTGTTTGCAGATAACCCACAGGAAGGACAGGTGAAGCAAGGGCTGCTGGGAGACTGCTGGCTGCTGTGCGCCTGTGCTGCCCTGCAGAAGAGCCGGCGCCTCCTGGACCAGGTACCTGCGTCCGAGCGTGTTTCTCTTCTGCTCTGTCTTCCTGTCTGCTGCGCACAGGAAGGAAGCGGGAGGCAAGGCAGCCGAACCTCCTGTTCTACGGGGCTCTGCTGAGGTCGCCCAGCATGGCTGGTGGAAAGGGAGGGCTCTGCTCACAGGCCCCAGGGGCTCCAAGGCACAGACACCGTGTCCCCGTCTCACCAGGGCTCCCCGGTGCTTTCTGCCCTGCTCTGCCCTCCAACACCCTTGGAGGGATGCACAGATGAGCAGGCCAGCCCAGAGTAGGAATGCCCCGGGTTTGGAGTAAGTTTTCCTAGCTGGTTGTTGTTGTTGTTTTTTAAACAAGCTTTGAATGTAAATTGGCAAAAGGTGATTGAAATGGTTTCCGAGGCTGGGCGGCTAGCACAGGTGTAGGAGGGCTGCTCAGAGTGCTCCCCCAGGAGCACCACAGCTCTTTGTTTGGCTCGTCGCTAGAATGTTACTGATTGATGCAGCAAGGCTGACGGTGGTGACCCATCCAGAGCTCCTCCTGGATCCCCAGGCCTTGCTAAGCACACCACAATTGCTGGCATTTGTTCTCCGGGCCTCTCTGGCTTTGACCCTGGTTCATAAGTGAGAGCGCGAAAACCACTGCTTTCGTGTTTGTAGCCACTGAGGGGCAGAGCCAGGACCAGACAAGTGTGTCCGGGGCAAAGCCCACACCTGTGGGGTCACAACACCAGAGCCAGCAGTGGACGGGCTGGCCCGGATCCCGAGGCACCAGCCTCCAGCCGGGGGGTTGCTGTGCCCACGGTGACCTGCCGTCTGCCACCGGCTGTGCTGAAAATTGGGTCACTCGTGCCTGTAAAAGTCACGTTTGTTTTGGATTCAGGTCGAGTGCTTATTTGGGACAATAGGACATAAAGGTTGGCTTTAAGCTTCTGGAGACACTCGGCTCCCTCAGTGTGGCCCTAAGATGCGTCCATTGAAAAGTCGGTTAGCTTTCCGTGTGACGATTAGGTTTCCTGCAAGCGCTGCCGTCCGGGGAGGAGTAGGGGAGGGCCCTCGGCAGACCGGCAGGGTCCCCTGGAACGGCTCAATGAAGGTGCTTGGAGGGCGCTGCGTGCGTTGCCTCTCACGGTCTCCTTTTGCCTTTCCCTGTGCACGGTAGGTCATTCCTCCAGGACAGCCGAGCTGGCTCGACCAAACGTACCGCGGCTCCTTTACCTGTCGAGTTTGGCAGTTTGGACGCTGGGTGGAGGTGACCATAGATGACCGTCTGCCTTGTCTTGCAGGGAGACTCTGCTTCTCCCGGTGCCAGAGAGAGGATGTGTTCTGGCTTCCCTTACTGGAGAAGGTCTATGCCAAGTACGCGTGCCGGAGGCTGGAGGGTCGGGGTGGGCAGGGAGCCACAGCGGCCTGAGTCTGCCCCCGGGAAGCACGTCCCCGCTCTCCCTGGGCTGCAGTGTCCTCCTCCGTTCCAGGGACCTGACAGCCAGGCCGGCGTGGGGACTGACTCGTCCAGAGACAGAAACTCTGAGACTCGGCCTGTGGTTTGCCCCATCCCCGGCCCGCTCCCCCTTTCTCCGCACTCATCTCAAAGTCGGGCATGAAGGCATCGCCTCCAGAGGGAGAGGGTGTGCGTTTCCCTCCCCTGGAAATGGTGGGAGGTGGGAGGCCACCCAGGTCGCAGTGCTTGTTTAGCCTGGTGCTGCCTGAGACCACGACCCTCACCCGGGGTCTGAATCGAAGAAGCCTCCTCTTAGGATGCATATATCAGCTTGCCCAGAGAGGCTGCACCGATAGGCCTTAGCCCTAAGGGAGCGAGGAAGGCCCGCAGTGATATTGGTGCGAGCGAGTCCCTCCATCCCCTGGCCAGTGTGGGGTTTGATCTCGAGAGGCAAGGAGTGGGTGTTCACAGGCTTGCGCCCCGCACCGCCTCGTGCTGATGTCTGCCCTGGAGGCGGCAGGGCACTGCTGGGCCGCTGTACGTTACAGCCTTTCAGGGTCAGGTGATGCCTGGACTTGAGGAGAATGAGGCAGGAGTAAAGAGAAGCAATTGAAGTGGTGGGCGAGGTGATCTGGGGGTGTTGGGTGTGGGGATGGAAGGGGCAGGGTACCCGGGCCAGAGGCTCACTGGCTGCGGTTGTCTCCCTAGGGTCTATGGGTCCTATGAGCACCTGTGGGCCGGGCAGGTGGCGGATGCCCTGGTGGACCTCACTGGTGGCCTGGCGGAAAGGTGGAGCTTGAAGGACTTGGCAAGAACCGGCGGCCGACAGGACAGGCCTGGCGGCTCAGAGCACAGGACTTGTCGGCAGCTACTCAGCCTCAAGGACCGGTGCCTGATAAGCTGCTCGGTGCTCAGTTCCAGAGCAGGTGAGACGCAAGCGGGGGGTGGGGGGGGGGGGGGGCAGGGGAGAGGCCCGCACACACGTGCATCTTCTTCTTGCGGCCCCGTCGGGGCCGAGTGGAAAGCAAGACGTTTGTCCTTGAAAGCTGGTGTCTGGTGTGCGACTGTCCCCACCACCCGTCCTTCTCTGGAGGGAGGTGTCCCTTGCTCCCCGACTCACCGCTAGGGTGAGGCCGGACCCTGCGGGCGGCCGCCGTGTGGAGACTTCGTAGGAGATGGGTGGCGGCAGCATCTGGGGCCGGCTGGTGACCTGGCGGAGTCAGTACTGAGGCTCCCGCCTTGGTGGTCCTCGCACTCGTCAGAGAAAGTTTGTTGAAAGGAAAACAACACGCAAACAGAGCTCCTTTGACTTTTTCACGGACTTTAGTAGGTCTTTCCCACCAACACGTGTGTGTTTTGCATTTTGCACCGTATGCCATTTTCTCAGGTGCCGTGTAAACTGTCAGTGTCAGTTCTGTTCGCAGATCTGCTGTGGTTTTCTTACTCTTTCCCTTAACCTCAGACCTTTAAGGTCTTTTCGGTTTCTCGCGTTATAGACGGCATTACTGAACATGTTCGTGTTTGAGAGCGTCCGGGATGAACTTCACTATGAAAGTCATAACGACCCCAGAATACGGACATTGAAATAAATGGACACGTGTGGACAATTCAGTTGCCCGGCCTGTGCGTGAGGGCTGGGTCTGCCCCCATGTGTGGGAAATGAGGGAAGCCCGCAGAAGCCTGTGCGTGACACAGCATTAGAACCTTCCCTGAGTCTTGGCATCGGCTGCCCCCAGGGTGGGTGGGGTCAGTTCTTGGCGCGCCAGGCTTTGCAGAAGCCCCTAGGCAAAGAGGGGGCTGCGGGAGGTCATCGGGATCCCCCTGGAGCGTCTCAGGACTGAGGACTGAGGCAGACCCCGAGAGCGGTGGCTATAATGCCGTTGTAAATAAAGCTTTTCAAGACATTCCTGGGGTTTCTTCTCCTTTCTGGACTGCCACCCCCCTTCCCAGGTTGGAGTTCCTTCACTCTTCGGCCCCTCCTTTTGCACGTCTGTTTGTCCCAAGGGCTCTGGGCAAATGGGGTGGTTTCCTCTCTGGAGCCTCCGGTCTCCCCACCCCACACCACGTGTTTCCTCCAGCAGTACCTGCTGTGCGATGCCACCCGAGCCAGCCTCGCCGGGAGGTCACAGACCTGCCGCTGACAGTGCTGGTGGCGGCATCAGGGGCCCTGTGCCCCTTGTCGGCCGGCCGGCCATCCTCTCTCGTCCGCCCAGGCAAGGACCGAGCCACCGAGAAGGGAATGAGCTGCCGGGCCTGTGGCCGCAGAGCCAGAGTCCAGACCCGGGTCCTTCGCCGTGGCTCTGCCGTGGCGAAGGCCGCTCCTAAGCTCGCTTGTCCACAGGGTCGGGAAAGGAGCCCCACTGGTCCGTGGGGATCTGGGTGCTGGTGTGGCCACAGCAGGGTGGGCTGGAGCAGCCCGCGGGGAAGGAGACAGACCCGTGGGTCTGCTCGGTTTGGGGACTCCCTGCCCACATCCCAGCTGTGTCTCTCCCAGGTGCCAGGGAGTTGGGGGAGTTTCATGCCTTCATTGTGTCGGATCTGCGAGAGCTCCGGGGGCGGACTGGCCAGGCCATCCTGCTGCTGCGCATTCAGAACCCCTGGGGCCGGCGGTGCTGGCAGGGGCCCTGGAGAGAGGGGTGAGTATGGGTGAGGCCAGAACTATACTGCTGTCAGGCCGGGAGGGTGGGGCCCCGAGTGGCAACTCAGAGCTGTGTGTGTCACAACCGTGTGTGTCCCGGGCTCTGGTGCCGTGGCTCGTGGCAGACGATTCGTAGCTGGTCAGGACGGTGCATGGTTGGTCTCCAGCAAGGCCCTCCTGGCACCACCTCTGGTCCCCTGAGTCCTGTGCTCGGCCCCAGACAACCTTAGGAGGCCGGTGTCGTGCATGGTGCCGGGACCAAGGCAACCCTAGACCCTGGGGTCCTGTCTTGAGGGTGCCCACAGAATGGTAGGTGCCCCATCAGGCTGCGGGTGACAGGGACATGTGAGTGCTCAGCTTTCTGACCTTCACTGGTGCTGGGAACCTGGATTGAATGAGGGCGCTGGACCCGCTCCCCGTGGCCGGCCGTGACCGGTCAGCAGATCCGACGCTTGCCCCCGAGCCCAGGCTGGTGGCAGCTCCACCTGAGTCGATCAAACACATCTCTCGTTCACCTGCTCGAGGACACTGCTCTGGGGAGATGTGTCTAGAGACAGGGGCCCTCGGGGAAGGACAGAGGTGACTGCGGAAGGCCAGCGTGGAGCCACCCGAGCTGGCAGGGCACAGGGCTCCTCGGTCAGTGTCGTCCACTCTCGGATGAGAGGCCCCTCTGAAGTGAAGTGTCTTCCAGGGGCGAAGGGTGGAGCCAGGTGGACCCGGCGGATGAGGCTACACTGCTGTCCCAGCTGCAGGAAGGGGAGTTCTGGGTGGAAGAGGAGGAGTTCCTCCAGGAGTTTGATGAGGTCACCGTGGGCTTCCCGATCACGGAGGCTGGCCACCTACAGAGCCTCTACTCAGGTAAGGGGAGGCCCGCACGCTGGGGGAAGCCCGTACCCTGGGGGAGGCCCGCACGCTCACCCTGGGGGAGGCCTGGGGGGGGGGGGCGGCAAGCCGCATGGGCTCTGCCTTCGGAAGTCAGGGCTGAGTGGAGCCCGCGTCCCTCTGGGGGCCCCTGGGCACCAGCCTGGCCACAGGCCCCAATCTGCTTCCTTCAGTGCAGAGAGATGGTTCCACTTCCTCCCGTCCCTGGCAGCTCAAGGTGCTGGGAGACACGGGGTTCCCTCCTATAGGGTGCCGTGGCTGGTGTTGGTGAGAGTGGCAGGAAAGGTGGCATGGGAGCCCTTTCTGGAGCCGATGCTTGGTTCTCCATCTAGAAAAGGAGCTGTGCCACACTCAGGAGCTACCCGGGGCCTGGGTCAAGGGGCAGTCTGCAGGAGGCTGTCGGAACAACAGCGGCTTTCCCAGCAACCCCAAATTCTGGCTGCGGGTCTCGGAACCAAGCGAGGTGTACGTTACCGTCCTGCAGAGACCCAGGGTGCGCACGGCAAACTGGGCAGGCCGGGCTCGGGCACCGTTGAGGGACGACCGTGCCTCATGGACCCCGGCCAGCCTCCTGGGCAAGGACTACCAGGCCGTGGGCCTGCATATCTGGAAGGTAATTCTACCTTGGTCCCGGCTCCCTGCTCAGGGCCTAGGGGCGCTAGGACAAGAGTGACACCGGTGACCGCCAGGAGCCTCAGGTGTCCCCCGCCTACCCCAGGGTCATACACCAGCTGGCGCTCCCACAGACCCAGCCCCGCCTAACCCAGCCGGCATCCGTCAGACAAAGGGAAACGAAAAGAAAAGCAGCCGGTGGCGGAACCGGCCGGAGGGACCAGGGCACAGCCCTGTCTCGGTCCTCCTCTGTTCTCCCCAGAGCGGGAGGGCTTGGAGGCTCACATCCGGGACAGAGCCACTGACCCCTGGGGCCGAGTGAGAGCCCTGGGTTGCTGGGCGCTTTGAGCCGTCCCCTGCCGTGCTGGGGCGGGGCCCACAGGTCTGGGTGGTTTCTTTGTGCTGGGTGAAGGCGGCAGGCCGGTCTCGGGACGTTGGCACACGGGCCCCCTCTCTGCAGGTGGAGAAGCGGCGGGTCAGCCTGCCCAGGGTCCTGTCCACGCCCCCCGTGGCTGGCACTGTGTGCCACGCCTACGACCGGGAGGTCCACCTCCGCTGTGAACTCGGCCCAGGCTACTACCTGGCCGTCCCCAGCACCTTCCTGAAGGACGTGCCGGGGCAGTTTCTGCTCCGGGTCTTTTCCAGTGGGAGAGTCTCCCTCAGGTGAGAGGGGCAAGTGGGGTCTCCAGGCCGCGCTCCCTCGAGGGCCTCAGCGGAGGAAGGGGGAGCGGCCCGGGCAGCTTGCTGGCGGTCCGTGTGCGTCTGCGGCCCATGACAGCCGGGTCCTCCTGTGTCTCCCCCGGGCAGTGCCATCAAGCCGGCGACCACGAGCCCTGCCTCTGGGGAGGCCCTGCCCGCAGGGGAGTGGGAGACCGTGCAGCTGCGGGGCTCTTGGAGAATCGGCCAGACGGCGGGGGGCAGCAGGAACTTCGCCTCCTACCCTACCAACCCTTGCTTCCCCCTCTCGGTCCCTGAGGGCGCAGGGCCCCGCTGCATCCGAATCACTCTGCGCCAACACTGCCGTGACAGCGAGTGCCACCCCATCGGCTTCCACGTCTTCCAGGCAAGCCCTTCCTGTCCCCGGGGGTAGGCGGGCACAGGGCAGGCCTCGGGGGGGCTGGTCCACACAGGCGGCCAGGCCGGACAGAGAGGCCTGGACGCGGTCACGTGGGCACAGCCAGGCCGGCTGGTCCCATACAAGATCCATTTCTGGGTTTCGTGAAGTCTGTAATTCAACGGGGTCATAGGTCAGCTTAGAACCCTGGCTCAGAACAAGCGTCACGAGGTCAGGTCTGCTCCCTAGAACCGCGCCTCCCGCCCAGGAGACCCGACAGCGTGCCCCAGGAAAGGCGGTCCGCCAGGAGCCGCCCCAAAGCCATGACGCAGTTCATGGCACAGGTTCGCGGGGAAGAACAGGAAAGGGAGCCCACCCGCCCACAGAGCCGGCGTGAGGGCCTGGCAGACGGATGCCCCCGATCGCAGTTGCTTAGGTGATTCTCAGAGGAGAGAGCTGTCCCCCCGCAGGAGGAGAGGAAGCCGTGTTGAGGCCGGAGTAGGGCCAGCACGTCACAAACACCACCCCAAACCTCCCAAACCTCCCTCCACCTCAGTCTGCCCGCCCTGTGTTGTAACGCAGCTGGGACAAGCCCAGCAGACCTGTAGTTGGAGGAAGGGGGACAAGTGCGGTGCCGGAGGTCAGAGGTCGTAAGCCCAGACTCCACGGGGATGAAGTGGCTCCCAGCTCACATTTGTGCCCCTCCTGGGGGCCCCGCTTCATGCTGGGTGCCGAGGAGGGCATGGGCCAGGAGGGCAGCCTGGAGCCGTGCCCTGGGCGCCGTTGTGGGGTGGGCACACAGAGCCCGGGGTGCAGATGATGTGAAGGAAGGGTGGGAATTTCTCTGGTTGAGCAGCTTCTGTACGCTTGGGAGGACACTGTGCTCCCCAAGAGCTGAGGGCTCATTCTGGAGCTTCGCTGCCCCCGGGCTGCCAGCTGGGGCACCCAGGAGCTTCGATACAAGTGCCAGTGCCAGGAGCCGGTCAGACGACCCTCAGGACAGAGGCCTGGGCAGTGGTGGTCGTGGCGGTCCCCCACGCCTGATGGGGCCGCCCGGCTGACAAGGGCGGTGGGGCCTCGGTGAGTGTGAGCCCAGCTTCTCCGGCTTGGTGGCCCTTCCTCCCTGGAAAAGGGAGTGTGATGTGGGAGACGTCACCGTGAGATCCGGGCAGACTGCACCGGGCGCCTCCCCACCCTGGACACCCCGGCCTCGGAAAGGGAGTGCGGTTCCGAGACTGGGAAGGACTTGGTGGCCGTGGCAGCCCAGCGGACAGCCCCACCCCCCGACCCTGTCTGAGCCCACGCCTCCGCCAGGTTCCGGTGGATGGCGGGAGCCAGGGCGCGTCCCGCCTGCTGCTCCAGGACCCTCTGCTAAGCTGTGTGCCACACTGCTACGCCCAGGAAGTGAGCCGGCTCTGCCACCTGTCGGCGGGGACCTACAGGATTGTGCCCTCCACCTACCTGCCAGACACAGAAGGGGCCTTCACGGTGACCATCGCCACCAGAATAGACAGGTGGGGCTCCGGGGCTGGGGGTGGCCCTCGGTGTCTTAGTATTCACCTGCCTGTTCTCTCCCGCCTGCCCTGCTTGCCCCAGCGCTTGTCTGTCCCCGCAGAGCAGCAGCGGGCAGGGCGTGAGCCTTGGGACCCCTCCTTGCCTGGGAGTCTGTGGGGGGAGCGTGGCTGCTCTCGAGCTGGGGGCCAGGAGGCCGACCGTGTCTTCTCTCCCGCAGGCGCTCCATTCACAGCCAGGAAAGGCTGGGGCAGCTTCTCCAGGAGGTACGTGTGGGCCCTAGGGCAGAGGGCCACCCCGTTACTCTGCCTTGGGGCCGCCTGGCGCCCTGGGGTCTGAATTACCCCAGCTTCCTCCCAGAGGCCAGGCTGCAGGCCAGGCTGTGCCCGGGGACACCGGCACACCGGTGTGTGAACATGGGGGCCACCAGGCAGAGCCCCTCAGCAGCCGAGAGCCCGGGGCTGCAGTCCCAGCCCCTGGCAGTGCTGCTCGGAGGAGGGCGGCCCTGCCCAGACCTCGCCGTCTCTCGTCCTGCAGGCCTCCTTCATGGCAGTTATGAATACCTAACTGGGTGACCCCTGTGTCGGCTCTGGTGACTGGGGGGTGAGAGGCCCCCTCCCACGGTGCCACCAGCCTCCATGCTGTGGCTCACAGCCCCGAGTTGGACGGCTGCACGTGCCTGCGGGTCCTGCAGGGAGGTGGCCGTGGGGCGAAGCAGGTGCCTCGGAAAAGCAAAAACCGCTGCATCGGGCGTCCTTGTTCCATGGCGCTGAGGCCGGAGAGCCTCCCAGAGACCCTCGACGGCATCTGTCCCCGGCTCCGGAGAGAGGCCTCACAGGGGACAAGAGCGTAGCAGGACAAATCTTGTTTAGAACCGGTTATTACGGCAGACGTTTTTAGGAAGAAACTTTATGAATAAACGTGAGTACTGAGCGGTTTGCGGAGCCTCGTCTCGGGGAGCCGCAGGCCGAGTCCGCTCTCCCTGAGGAGCAGGGGAAGGCCCGGGCCCTGCGCTCCCTCGGGGCCCTGCTGGCCTGTGAGACGGGCAGGCTGCTTGAGGACGCAGTGGGTGGTGGGAGCCTGGAGGGTCGTGGAGGGGCCGTGGGCGCCCGCCCCGTGACGGGAGCAGGAGGGAGCAGCCCAGGGCAGCACCTTGGTGCCGGTCACGTCGTCCGCCCTGTCCCTGCTGGGCCTTACCCCACCTGGGCGTCCGGAGGGACTCTCAGCCTCCGCCTCCCTTCCGTTTGGAGGTGCCAGATGCAGTCGTTTGCTCTTGACGTGGGAGGAGGCGTCCCCGGGGGCCCCGGGCCTCTGACCGGTTGGACGCAGTCAGCCCTGGTCTCGGCCGGGCCTCTCTCCCCACCCCCGCCGCTTCCCTGACTGGCCAGTGCCGTGGCGTCGCCGTCCTCACCTTCCAAAGGAGGGCTGGGGGCCGCGACACAGGCCCGAGGAAGACCTCGCTGCCCCACGCCCCTTCACGTGTGAGCAAGACCCCTCGCAGTGACCAGTTCTCTGGGGTCGAGTGGAGGACGGAGGAGGGGCTCCAGGATCTGGAGGTGCCACGGATGGAGAGGCAGCCCGGCAGAGGCGGCCAGACACCAGCCGGGCTTCCAGGACGTGGCTGGGCCGGTGGGGCACGGGCCGTGGCCCCCGCACCGGAGGAGGCTCGCGCCCTCCTGGCCGCCAGCCCCCTGGGCCTGCGCCAGCTTGTGGTTCCTTCGCATGGTTCCTTCGTGGGAGGCAGAGCTGAAGGAGACCTCACCCCCAGGGCATCCTCAACAGGCAGGCAGGCCCGGCTGTCCTGGGCATGGCCACCTCCCTCTGACCGAGTGAGCTCCAGAAGTAGCTTGTGTTCTCTGGGCTTCGATGTCCTTGCTGAACACGTGTCCGAGCCCTGGCCATACTCAGTGTGCCCCCATGTCTGCCCTGGAGTCCTTGGCCTGGAAGGGCCTGTGGGGTGGGCACCAGCGGGGCTCATTCTGCTGAGGACAAGAGTGACCGAAAGAGGGCTCTTGCCCGCCCCCACCCCACAGGAGGACCCGATGCACGGGCGACTTCCAGTCTCCGTCAGCCACCTGACGTTGGCCCCCCACCCAGCCCGGTGTGAGCTGGGGCTGCAGACCACAGACCCCACGGGTTCCGGGCCGGTGCGCTGCTGTCTGACCCGTCCTCTGTATTGACCTAAGCCCCGCCTCGGACCCGGCCTGTGGCCCCGGGGAGCTGGGCAGCAGCAACCAGCCACGCCCTGGAGGCCTGGTTCTTGGACCGGCCGGTGGGGGACTACTCGGGTGAAGGGCCTCCCTCCTGTGTCCAGGGGCCCTGGCAGACCCCTGACGGGCAGGTCTGGGTGTGTGCATGTGGGAACGCCACCTTTCCGGCCTTCCCAGCAGACTTTGCCCCACACCACCTGTTTGGTTTCTCGTTCCACTTCCTGCTTGGGGCAGGTGGACCGTGCCTTTTCTGTGGGAGCCATGTCCTACCCAGTCCCGGCCCTGGGTCTGCTCTCGTTGTCCTCGCCTGCCCTCCTTCCCCTGGGCCTGGGTCAGCTTTGGGGGCCGCAGGGGTCCTGGGGTGAGTATCAAGATCCTGGTGTCCTCAGAGCGGTAGTCAGGGAGGGGGCCTGGCTGGGTCTGGGCTTCCGGGGCGAGAGGAAGGACAGAGCTGGGGTGAACGGGACAGGGCCAGCCAGACGGGGCCAAGGTTCTCAGATGCTCCAGCCTCTTTCCTCTCTGTCTCTCCGTTAATAATCATTTTTTTCTCGCTCAGTGTCCCATGTCTGCATCATTTGGTTTTACTAGCTTTTTTTTTCTCCTGTAATATTTAATAGATATAAGCTAGATATGCTGCCTTTTGAAATGAATAGAAGAGTCATTTTTTCCTAGGGACACTTTGGGGGCTTTTTGGACCCCAACACAAGGCCTTGGACATGGCTGCTTCATCAAGGAGAGGGTCGTTGCTGGTTTTGAGGATGAACTTTAAGGGGCAGGCTGGGCCTTCCAGCACCCAGGAGTACTCAGTGGCTCTGGGGCCCCGTCCCTCCCCAGGGGACCTCAGATGCAGGGCTCTGGCTGGGACCCTCTGGCTATTCCTCTGGTTCCCAGCAAGCACAGGCTGTTTCTGCACAGACAGGGCAGTCTGGCCTGGGAGCCGGCTCACTCAGCGTCCTGGGGAACTCAGGCCATGGAGTTTTAGTCAGGACCATGCTTACGCTTGTTTCCCTAAAGCACCTCCCCTCCAGGGCTGGGGCTCAGGCCATACACACCCTCAGCTGCCTGTCCCTTCACAAATCACCCAAGAGGGGAGGCTGATGGATCAGGAAACGGCTTTGGCTTGGACTGGGCTGGCTGCTCTATCAGGGGCCAGTCCTAGTCCCTTGTGGGTTCCTGGTACCTGGGCAGGTGTGACGCTGGGGCACCATGACGTGTGTGTGTGTGTGTGTGCGCGCGCGCGTGCGCACGCGATCTGACTGACGTGGTCTCATCCCTCATCCCCCAAGTCCTATTGAGAAGACCCACCAGCACCAACACATCCCTCTCCACTACCCTGATCCCCTGTCCCTTCATTCTGAAGTCCCTCTGTGAGTGTGTGTGGGGTGCTATGGATGGGGCTCAGATGCCCAGTACCCTGCCCTTGAAGACTGTCTGCACACAGATCATCTGGACAGCACTGATGATGAGGGATAGATGATGCATTGATGTGTAGCGGTGGCCCTTGATCAGCCTGGGGACAGCAGTGCAGGGCAAGCAGGGGCTGGCAGAGGAGTTGAGCAGCCTCAGGAAATGGAAAGAAGCTCTCTGTGCCTGCAGTGTGGCAAGTAGGCTCAGCAACTGTGGCAGGAGCTAAGGCTGGAAAAGTAGGTAAGGGTCTTGAGGTCCATTTAAGGAGCTTGGGTCTTACACCTTGGGTGGTAAGGAGCCACTACACAGTTTTTAAGCAGGACCTGATAGGTGTATATGTGACTTCTCTCTCTGGTCGAAGTCTCTAGATGGGGAGGGGACCAAATAGAAGGCTGTCGCAGACATCAAGAGACAGGTGATGGTGTCCTGCCCAGAAGGGAGGTAGGAGAGGCAGAGAGAAGAGGTCACTGTCGAGGTACATTTAGAAAGCAAAAGCAGCAGAACATGATGCTTGATGTTTAATTAGATTGATCGTCTAGAGCAACGTGAAGAGAATTGATACCTTCAAATCCATGAACATGGTATACCTGCCCATTTTTTGAGGTCTTCCTTAATTTCTCTCAGCAGTATTGTGTGTCCTGGAGCGTAGATATTTTGCACTTACTCTTACCTACTTTGTTTTTCAACACTTGCAAATGATATTGTATGTTAGGTTTCATTTTTCTAATTTTTTTTTTGCTAGTATATAGGAATACATTTTTTGTATATTATGTTGTGTCCTATAGCCTTGTTAATTCACTTATTCATAGTTTGGGGGTTGGGTTGTTGTTTTTTGTTTGGTTTTGGTTTTGATTTGTAAATCCCTTAGGATTTTCTACATACAGAATTACGTCCTATGTGAAAACAGAAAGTTCTGTTTCTTCCTTTCTTACCTGAATTCATTTTTTTTTTTTCTTGCTTTATTTCTGGAGGCTCGGACCTCCAATACCATTTTGAGTAAAAGTGATGAGAGCCACTTTCCTTGTTCCTGATCACAGTAGGAAAGCACTCAGTCTTTCACCATTAGGCATGATTTTTTTTTTTTTTTTTTTTATAGATGCTCTTTATCAGACAGGGAATTTCCCCCTATTCCTAGTTTTTGAGAGTTTCTATCAGAAACAGATGTTGAATTTTATCAAGTGATTTTCTTTCATTATATAAATGCAAGGAAGATCGGAGGAGATGATTATATAAATGTTCCCCTTTATTAATGTAGTCAATTATATTGGTTGACATTGTAATGTTAAAACAAACCTTATATCCTCAGGATACTTGTGTGCAATGTATTATTTGTTTTATACATTGCTGGATTCAGTTAATATATTTTAAAGAATTTTTATATCTGTGTTCATACATGATATTGTTCTGTATTTTTGTTTTCTTGTAATATCTTTGTTCAGGTTTAGAATGAGGGTAGAATGAAGTGTTCTCCTTTATGTTCTGAAAGTGCTAAGGATTGATATTATTTTATTCTTAAATGTTTGGTAGAATTCACCAGTGACACCATCGGGGTTGGGGGTTTTCTTTGTGGGAAAGTTTTAGATTATGAATTCAACAACTTAAATACAGACTATTCAAATTTTCTATTTCTTGTACAAATTTCGACAAGCTGTGACTTTTAAGAAATTTGTGCATTTCAGAGCACCTGAGTGACTCCGTTGATTTCACCTCAGGTCATGATCTCACAGTGAGTGGGACTGAGCCCCACATCAGACTCTGCACTGACAGGAGGGAACCTGCTTAGGATTCTCTCTCTCTCCTCTCACTGCCCCTCTCCTGCTTTCTCTCTCTCTTAAAATAAATAAATAAACTTAAAAAAATAAATTTGTGCACTTGAACTGAGTTGTCAAATATATTTGCATGACATTATTAATGACGTTCTTTTATTACTCTTCTAATGTTTGTAGGATCTGAATTGATGCTTTCTCTTTCTTTTCTGATATTAGTAATTCGTGGGGTGTTTTTTACCTTGATCAGTGTAGCCCTAGGTTTATCAACTTCATTGATCTTCTCAAGAAAACCAACTTGCAGTTTATTGATTTGATCTGTTATTTTTGTATTATATTAAATTTCTACTTTTTTAATTTCCTTTCTTCTACTTCATTTTAATTTGTTGTTTTTATCCTAGGTTCCCAAAGTGGAATCTTAGATCAATGATTTTAGGCCTTTTCTCTTTTCTAATATAAGCACTCAAAGCTACACATTTTCCTCTAAACATGGCCTTAGCTTTGTCTCATAAATATTGGTAAGTTGTGTTTTCATTGCCATTTAGTTCAAAATATTTCCTAGTTTCCCTTTGATTATTTGACCCTTGAGTTAATTATGTTGTTTTAAGTTCCATATATTTGGGCATTCTTCAGACATCTTATATCTTTTTGTTATTTCTAATTGTGTCATATTCAGAGAACATACTCTTTATGATTTAATTCCTTTTAATTGAGACATATGTTGTGGCCTAGTGTTTGGCCTATTTTAGAGAATGTTCATATGTGCACGTGAAAAGATTACATACTCTTTGGGCACACCGTTCTCTAAGTATCAGCTTGGACAAGCTGATTGTTGTTCAAGTCAGCTATATCCTTATTTGTTTTCTCTCAGTTACTGAGAGAAGAGTGTCAGAATAACCCATTGCAGTTGTGGATTTTTCTATTTATCCTGCTAGTTCTGTTAATTTACTTCCCATATTTTGAACCTCCGAAATTAGGTAATACACATTTAGAACTGTTAGACATGCTTGATGAGTTGATCCTCTTATTGGTATGAAATGTCCCTTTTAATCTCTGGTAATATTCCCAGTACTGAAGTCAACTTTGATATTAATTTACTCATTCCAGCTTTCTTGAGATTAGCATTGGCGTTTTCTTTCTCCATTCTTTCATTTTACTTTTTTTTTTTTTTTTTTAACTTTTAACCTACCTTTCTTTTTAAAATGTGTGTTCTGGGCACCTGGGTGGCTCAGTCAGTTGAGTGTCCAACTCTTAATTTTGGCTTGGTTCTGATCTCACAGTTCGTGGCATCCAGCCCTGCATCAGATTCTGTGATGACAGCGCTGAGTCTGCTTGGGATTCTCTCTTCTTCTCTCTCTGCCCCTCCCCTGCTCACATGTGAGCTGTCTCTCTTGAGCTCTCTCTCTCTCTGTCTCTTAAAAAAAAAAAAAAAAAAACAAAACAAGTGTCATTCAGACAGTATATTACCATCTTTTGCTTCTTTCATCCAGTTTGAAAATCTTTACCTTTTAACTGGAACAGCAGACCAATCACGTTTAATGTAAGTGTTGATACAGTTGGGTTAAGTCTACCACCTGACATTTGTGTACTGTTTATCTCATCCGTTCTTTGTACCTGTTTCCTCCCTTCTTTGGGATCAAATGTTTTGTTCTGTATTCCATTTATCTCCTCTATTGGCTTATTTATTATAACTTTTGTTTTTTTCAGTGGGTGATACTAGGTTTACACTGTGCATATTTAACTTATTGACGACGGATGGGATATAGAAGGGAGGGGGGAAAGAAGGGAAGGGGAAATCGAGTCTCAAGAATGGTAGTCAAATATCTGGCCTGGGAAGCAAGGGGGGGGATCATTCTCTGAGACGGGGAACTTTGAAGGAAGATTAGTGTTAGAGCAGGAGGTGAAGGGGGGTCCTGTCGGTTTTGAACAAGTTGCACCTGAGGTGCTTTTCGGGCATCCAGGGGAAGACGCGTGAGAGGCAGTTCCACGTGTGGTCCAGGAGTCTGGGCTGGAGCTGGCAGCTGGAGTCGGGCATTTGGTAACTGATGAACCAATGGAAGTGGGTGCATCTGCTTATGGAGAGTGTGCGATGGGGCAAGAAAAGGGTCCAGGACCAAGCCCCGTGCACTCCAATTTTGGGACAGAGGCGTGAGGGGAGAGTCCGGAGAGGAAGGAGCAGAACAATCTAGAGTGCCACCTTGGAACCAAAAGAGGCGGCAGCTCCAGTTGCCCCTGGGGGGTGCTGTGACAGGGTTTCAGAACTAGGGCAGGATGCAGGGGCGCTTGAAGGTCATTGGAAGCTCCATTTCTTAATTTGTGAACGTGCACATGACGGTACATTTAAATCTATTCAATACTTTATTAAAACACTGAACAATGAAGAACTCTGCCAAATGTCGCTGGGAGTCGAGACGGTGCCCGTTAGGTGCCTGCCGGGGTGCGGACTGCCCACGGTGGGGTCCGGACCTCAGTGTCTGAGCATCGCAGGGGTTTGAGGAGCTAGACTCCGCATGAGGACACCTCCTTCAGGAGGATCTGACCTGCGCCACCACACGGTCCTCTGGCAGGGCTTGGCGGACAGCTGGGACCACGGCGGAGGCCCGGTCTCTCATCTAGACTGCGCCTCTGGCTGCCACGCGGGGTGGCTTTCCACAAGTCTGCAACGTGGCTTCCGGGAGTACAAGCCCCACCGTGGTGGGAGCTGGCCTACAAGAGGAGGCTGGACCCCACTCAGCTCAGCACATATGTGCTGGAGGAAGTTAAAGTGGACAGGTGGGCACGGGTGGGGCTGGCAGGGAGCAGCCTGCTATGGGCGGGTTGCAGGATGGGCAGGCGGGGAGGGGAGAGCAGAGGTGGGGTGCTCCAGGTGAGGGTGAGCAGATCTGAGAGCAGGGCCCATGAAACTGTGTGTGTGCATGTGCGCGTGTGTGTGTGTGTCTGTGTGTGTGTGAGAGAGAGAGAGGTGCAAAATGAACAAACCTTTTGGAATCTCTAAAAGAAGAGTTTTGCTTGAACCCAAGTTAGGACAACTGCCCAGGAAACATGCCTTCGCAGGGAAGAAAGGCGTCTAGAGGATGAACGGTTTTACAGGGTTCTATACTTTTCACATCTTGTAAAAGCTCCAAAGATTGGAGATTAGCGCGTAGCAGGAATCCTGAGTTCTACCATCGAGGGATGCGGGAGGTAGCAGCATCGGTCCATGTGTGAGGGACAAGATGGTTTTCCTGCAGGTACTTGTTCACAAGGCAAGTGCACAACATGGGCCACAAGCCAGGCTTTTTGGTTTGAACCAAAGCTTGATTTCTTTCTAAGAAGAAATCTAAAATGGCTTCGCTTGTATATCAGGCCTTTAAAGAGTTTGTCTCTCATCAAAACACACACATGGGGCACCTGGGTGGTGCAGGCGGTTACGTGTCCGACTCCCGATCTCAGCCCAAGTCGTGATCTTACGGTTCGTGGGACCCGGCCCCACGTTGGGCTCTGTGCCGAGCATGGAGTCTGCTTGAGATTCTCTCTTGCCCTCTCTCTCGGCCCCACCCCTGCTCACGCACCCGTGCTCATCGTCTCAAAATAAATGAACATTGAAAAACAAAACAAAAAACCAACACAAAATTCTGGAAAGAGAATCTCGGACTCCAGATTTTTAGAATAAGCGAGTATCAAGTAAAAACTCAAGGCCTACTTCACGACTCCTTAATGCTTGGCTCTAACCCTGCCCTAACACAGTCCTAACCCTGACCCTGACCGCCCTCTGACCTCCCCCTCACTCCGGCCCTAGGCCCAACCTCAACCTTGGAGGAGCCCACTCTCCTCCCTCTCCCCAGTCGCCGTCGCCCTCACACCCCGACCGTGCGCCCCCTCCCCACCTCTGTGGCCCTCCCGCCCCCCACGGCCCACCCGTGTCTGAGGGTCAGCTCAGCGCCCTCGCCGCTCCTTCCCTGGCCTTCGCCCCAGGTGCGTGCTGCATCCTCAAGTCTGCGCTGGGCAAGAGCCCGGGCTGGGCGTTCCGGTTCTCTCCTCTGCTCACCCCGGCACCCTCAGGCCAGTCCCTGCCCCACCTGGGCCTCAGTTTCCCACCTGGGCGGCGCAGGTTCGGAGCCGGGGCCGCGGAGGCTGGTGCCCAGGTGGGTGATGGAGGCAGCCCCGCCCCCCTCCGGACTCCCCTCCAGACTCTTGCCTTTGATGCCCTGCCCTGCAGAGCGGCCCCAGACCGGGCTTTGCTGCTTGCACCCCTAGGGCGTCACTTACTGTATCCCACGCCCTCTGTGGCTCTTGTCACAGGTGGCGAGCTCCAGGTGCTTCTTCAAGTTCAGGTGTGATGTTTGTTTTTGGCAAGCTACGTGACACATGAAGTGACAGGTCGTTGGTTTTTAAGTTTAAGTGCAAATTCATGGATTTAAGTGATTTCTTCGAGTTCCAATTCATGGAAATGATCGTCCTATTGATATTCAGATCATCTTGTCTCTGGCCAGTGGGAGCGAACTCGAGGTCACTCCTGAGTCCTCTAGACAGTGGCGAAGAGTCTGGATCTGCTTCGTTCTCTAGGGCGAAACGCAAAATCCAGGCTCATTTTATACATGTTCTGACCCAGGCCTGAGAGCGTCCGCTGCCCTCAGGAGCCCCTCTTTCTCTTCAGGAGAAATGATTCCTAGAGACCAAAATCTGGATGTTTAGGGTGCTTGCTTTTAGGTCTTGTCAACGGACAGAATTCAGATACTAACTTTTCTTTTTAAGATAGAACACAGTACAAGGATATACTGATACCTTTCACTCAAATTCAGAGCTACATACTTAAAAACTTCTGTTAACATTTATTTATTTTTGAGAGACAGAGACAGAGCGTGAGCAGGGGAGAGGCAGAGAGAAAGAGAGGGAGACACAGAATCCGAAGCAGGCTCCAGGCCCCGAGCCGTCAGCACAGAGCCTGACGCGGGGCTCAAACTCACGAACCGCGAGATCATGACCTGAGCCGAAGTCGGACGCTCGACTGACTAAGCCACCCAGGTGCCCCTCGAGGTCTAGCTTCTATTCCTGTCTCCCTTCTCCTCCTCCCCACCTGTTCCTCATAGGTAATGATTTAATTTTAAACAAATTTATTGGCTTATCCTTCCATTTGTAAAACAGAAGCTGCTGGTGTGCTATAATAAATACGCATCAACACCATATTTCGTTCTTCAATCTATCCTGGAGAAAACCACTGAGTAATGGATAGAAATATTTCTCCTTCCTTTTTTACGACTTCCTGGTGCCCCGTGGTGTGGAGGGCAAGCATCTCATGCCTCCAGGGCTTGACGGACAGACGTCCGGGTGGTTTCCAGGCCCCGCTTCACTACAGCACCGCGAGGGTAGACCCTCGAGCATCCTTTTCAGAACCCCACTGCTCTGTCGTGGGACAGATGCCCGGAAGTGTGGTCGCCGGGTCAAAGGGCAGGGCATCTCCAGCGTTGCAGGATTGCCAGGCCCTCTCCACGGGGAAGATCAGTGGGCCATATCTGGCGATGTTCCCCGCCTTCCATCGCTGCTGAGTGCTCGCACTTAGCTCATCTGACGGGGAGAAGCAGAATCGCCGTGCACTTTGAGTTCACGTTTCTCGTTTGATGAGTGCGTGGGCCCCTTTTAGATCTCCAGTGAGTCCTCTGCATCTCACATCTCCTTTTCTGAGAGTCTGTTCCTGTCTCTTGTTGGCATCTCGCCGACCTCCAAAGACAGAGGTCCTGGGCGGAGACAAGGACAGGGGCCGACACAGAATGCTGGGCAGAGCGCTGCAGGGGGGGGGGGGGGGGCTCCCTGCCCCGGCATCACCTGGCGCTGGTAAAGCGGGCGCTTCTCGGCCCGCCCCAGACAGACTGGCTCAGACGAGCCCAAGCCAGAGGCCATCTGCCCTTGGAGGAGGAGAGGGGCAGGGAAAAGCCCTCCAGACAAGCCGCTTTCAAGGGAGGTGGCCCTTCCCCGGCTCGGCGGCCGGTGCTGCACCTTCACAGCTGACTCTCGGGCAGGGGTGAGCCGCTGCTCTCCGCCCATCTCAATCCTCAGCCTGGGGTCCACAGGCATGGAGCCCCCCCAGCCCCCCACCTGCGCCCCAGCAGCACTGACTGAAAGAGGAGCCATCCCCGGGAGGATGGCCGCAGGGAGTGGGGAGGACTCCCCAGGCAGGGCAGGGAGCCCAGGGCCCAGGTCGGTTGGGGGGGGGGGGGTGTGCAGGGAGACCGCAGCCCCAGGCGTGGAACCTGGGGGGGGGGGCAGCCACCAGCCTTGCCTTCGGAGCCGTCTGGGGCTGAGAAAGGGGAAGGTGCCTGGGAGGGCAGAGGAGCACATCAGGGGTCAGCATGAGCAGGAAGAGGCGGAGAGGAACCTGCAGCGTTCCACCACTCACCCCACCCCCGGGTCCCCCAGGGGCTCCTCGAGGAGCCAGCCCAGGAGGAGGGGAGCAGGAGCTGTCGGAGTGAGCAAGCTGTCCCGGGCAGCTGGAGGCCGGCACCTGCCCGGGTCCCCGCTCACCCCCATCCCCCACGCCCCGTGCGTGCAGTGGCCGGCCTGCCGATGGGGCACTTTTGTCATCTTCGAGTGTCCAGATGTCCCGAGGCATCTTCCACCTCGGGGCAAAACGAGCAGAGGTGGCGGGAGGTGCCCGGGTCCCTGGTCCCTGAGTGTCCAAGGGCACAGGTCGGGGGAGGCTGCCCACCGCTGCTGTTGAAGGGGTGGGGTAGGCAGGAGGACGGGCAGGGAGGGTGGCACCCACTATGCTCCTCGCTGAGCCTGTGCATCTGTGAGGCTGTGGGGTGGGGGTGGGGGCAGGAGAGCAGCCTGCCTCGACCCCTGGGGACCCTGTGCCCATGCTGCCCAGCCAGTGACAGGCCCTAGGATGTCACCAGCAGGAACAGCCCAGCCAAGGTCAGCAGACCTCAGGACCCCCTCAGGACCCCCCCCCAGGACTCTCTCAGGATCCCCCCAGGAACCCCTCAGGCCCTCAGGCCCCCCTGAGAACTCTCTCAAGATGCCCTCACATTCCCCAAGTTGCCACAGTGTCCCTTGTGCTGTGGTGCCTTCTCCTGTCTGACAAGGCCCCCTTCCCCTCCTTGCTTGGGCCAAATCTCTGTCCAGGAAGGGCTGTGGACGTGCTGCCTGAGCGTCTGACTTGGCCCTGACCCTCTGTCCCAGGGAGGCCGAGCAGAGGCGCTTCCTGGGCCCAGGGCCAAGGGTTGGGAAAGGGGCTCCAGGGGCAAATGTGGCTGAAGGCAGGGTCTGTCTGGGGCACGGAGGGTTCACAAGGGGACGCCGAGGAGAAACGCAGGGAACAAGACCAGGAGCA
The DNA here is from genome assembly GCF_046562875.1 of Panthera onca. Taxonomy (NCBI): domain Eukaryota; kingdom Metazoa; phylum Chordata; class Mammalia; order Carnivora; family Felidae; genus Panthera; species Panthera onca. The sequence continues at coordinate 1,368,661 of NC_138346.1, read as the reverse complement.
CCGCGCCGGGCACAGCCAGGGCTGCCCGCCCAGGGCTCCGGGGTGCGCATCCCGGAGGCGGGGCCTCTGTCCGTGGGGTGTCGGCGTGTGCCGACTGGTCATCGGCAGCGCGAGAGGCCGGAGGCCGAGTTGTGTCCTGAGCGCCGGCTGTCCGGCCCGAGGCCCGTAAGGCTGTTCTGCCACCCCAGGTGTGCCTGCGGGTCCCTGGGAAAAGGAAGGCCATCCTCCGGTGCCCCCTCACAGCCTGTCCCCGCAGGCCTGGGCCTGGGGTTTTGGCTGGAGGCCGGGTGGGTGGGAGGCTCTTATCCTTGACCTTGCCTGCACCCCAGCCACTTCCTGTGGTACAGGGTGGATGCCAGAGGGAGCAGAGGGAGGGATGTCAAGGGGGCAGTGTGGCCAGGAAGGTGTCACCGCCCCCCCCCCCACTTCCTCCCCCTGGGGAGTCGAGGCTGATTTCTGAATGCCAAGGGAAGACCCCGGGCTGAGGACACTGGGAGAGAAGAAGCACTCTTAATGGGGGACAGTGCCTGGGGGTGACCTAGGGACAGGCCCATGCGGTTAGAGAGTGTTAGCAAGTGACAGGGCCTCATTTTCCCGGGAGGCAGAGGGACCCTGGCTGCCAAGTGGAGGAGGGGCCCGAGGGGCCTGAGGAGGGGACAGGGCTGGAAGGGTCTGTGAAGAAGAGTGGGGGGGGTCCCAAGGCTGGGCCCCCCAGCTGAGGAGGGGAGGGGGACTCGGGTGCGGGGGTGCTGGGGGCAGCTGACCCCTCCCGGGACCCCTCCAGCCCCTTGGCGTCCTCATCTGGCTCTGGGCCAGACAGGGGGAGGGGGAGGGGGAGGAGGTTCCCAGAGACAGTTGCTGGGGACAGGGGAACAGAAAGTGTCAGCGGTGGCAACGGCTTCCGTGCCAGAGGCCCGGCTGGTTCCACCCCCAGGTGCCTGGGGTTAGGCCGGGCAGGGGTGAGACGCTGGCCTCTGGCACAGCATCCAAGGGGCTGCCGACAACTCGGGCGTGAGGGTTAACCATGCTCTGGTGCCACGTTTTCGTACTCGGAGGCTGATGCGCAAACCCACCGAGCAAAGGGTGAGCGCGGCCGGTGAAGGCAGACTGGGGGGCCTGGCGTGCCTCGGCTTCAGGCTCCAACGTGGGGGGACCGGGAGGTCGTGAAAGACCCACCCGACCCCCAGTGTGGCTCGGAAGGCGGCCCCCTGGCCAGCTTTTGGCTCTGCTTCTCGGGGCTCCGCTCAGGCTCCCCCCGCCCCCCCCATCCCCGAACCAGAGGAAAGGGCCGTGGCTCCGTGCAGACAGTCAAGCCACGCCCCTGCCCACTGTCGGCCTGAGGCTCCCTTCCTGCTCCTCCTGCAGCTTGCTCCCTCCCTGTCCCTGGCCACCTCCTCCTAGAAGCCTCCGGTCCTGCCCTCTGTGAACCCCCAGGAGTCGGAGGCGATGTGAGTGCAGCGCCCCGCTCCTGGGGTGCCTGCCTCAGCGTTGTGCCCAGCGTGGTGCCCAGGCAGGGCCCAAGCGTGGGTGCAGAAGAGGGAGCAGACCAAGAGTAGACGGTCATTTTAGGTCAGAGTGGACGCACATTTTGGCTCAGGGAGTCGACCCTGGGCGGCCGCATTGCCCAGTGTCCTCAGGATCCTTTGCCCTCTTCCTAGGCGAGGGTCCTGAATGCCCCCATTCTCAGCACTTGGTTTCCGTGTGACCCAGGTGGGCAGGGGCGCGCTTCCCACCCCAGGAGGGAAGCCCCCCGGAGGCAGGGGCTCAGCGTTTCCTGGGCCCGCCCCTGGGCCCCATCCAGCGGCCTCCTGCGGAGTGACTCAGACTCCCGGGCTCACTTCCCTTGGAGGCTCCCAGCTCTCAGCAGGGCAGTGACGTGTCATCTTGACATCAGCCGAGTGGCCCTTTTCCCTCCAACCCCAACCATTCGGAGGGGCGGAGGGCCAGGAGGAAGGGGCAAGAAGGATCCACCACACGAGGGTTGCCACGTGGGTTCTGCGCGTGCAAAGCAGGAGCGGGGACTGGGACCCCAGGCAGGGGTGGCGGCCAGGGGGTGCAGGTCCCCTGAGCCCCAGTGCCCCGGCTGGTGGAGGCTCTCAGGGGCTCCGCGGTGGGTCTCGGGGCAGCGAGCCGGGCCTCGCAAGTGCTGCTTTGCGGAGGCCCGTCGCTATGGTTCGAGGCGGCCCGGCAGCCAGAGGACGGGCCTGGTCTGGCATCTGGAGCCTGCCCTGCGAGGTCAGGCCTCTTGAACCCGCGGGATCCAGTGGGGCTTGAGGGAAAGGACCCGGCCCCAGCCCCGCACAGGGAGGGAGCTTGGCGGAGGGAAGGTTCCGACGCCCCAGCCCACCTGGGGCAGACGCTTTCTGAGTCGAGGCCACTACTGTTTACAGGACGCCCGTGAGCCTAGAATCCGGCTTCTTCCTCGGCGGCACGCGGCGCCGGCTGGATTCTCCCTTCGAGGCCGCCGCCGACTGGTTAAAACGCTTTAGGGAGGCCTCACTCCGCACCAGGCACTGAAGTGGCCGACAGCAGGCGGGTCCCAGCCACAGGCAAGAACTGAGTGCAGGGACGAGCTCTTCTAATTCATGAGAAATTCTATAAGGAAAACCAGACCGAACGGGGCGCTAGGAAGGGGTGGGGCCCCCAGAGAGGGGCAGAGAGGCGGGGGAGGAGGGGGAGGCAGGCTGGCTCTGGAGGGCTGTGCCTGGGGCTGCTGTGGTGGGAGAGGGGCCCTGGTCACAGGGCCAGGAGGCCCAGCCCAGCCACTGCCTTCTGGGGGCCTCGGTTGCTGCTTCCGCCAATGAGCAGGGGTGGTGGTGATGGCTCGGCGCAGAGAGAGAAGCCGCAACGAGGAGTCGGGTCCCTGCCACACTGTGCGTGCCGTGCCGGGCTAGGTGGGAGGGGGACGCGAAGGCTGGCATGAACTCAGAGTGGGGAGGTCGCCCCAGGAGGCCCCTGGAGCAGGGCCCCCCGTGCGTGCGCAGAGCCACAGGAAGTCGCCTGTCTGGGTTCGCACCGCCGGCCCGGAGGAGCCTCTGCGCCCACACACGTCGGTGGGTCGCGGCGGGTGTGCCCCGGAGGGTGCCTGTGCGTGTGGCCTTCCTGCCGGGGGATGCTGGCCCTGGGGGCGGGGGACACCGACCTGCAGCCTCGGGGGGGGCGGGACCGCCCCCGGAAAGGTCCCTCATTCTGCAGGGTGGATGGGTAGAGAGGCTGGGGTCAAAGGAGCGGGGTCAGAGGAACTCTCTCGGGTTGTTTCTAGGACGCCCCGTCTCCGCAGACGTGTCTGGGGAGGCCATGCCACTCCCCACTTCCCTTCCGAGAAACTACCCCGGCAGCCCTGAGCCGGCACAGGTGGCAGTCCCGGCACCTGCGCTCTGTCGTCCGCCAACCCTGCCACCTGCCTGCCTTAAGGTCAGGGGACGGTCGGCCAGGGCTGCCCCCACTTTCCCATCTGGAGCCGGGAAGCTTGGAGGTGAGGGGGTGATGGGGCGGTCTCAGAGGGAGTGAGCGTATGGTGGGGGGAGTCTCAGAGGGGGTGAGGAAATAATGGGGGGGTCTCGGAAGGGGTGGGGGTGTGATGGAGGTCTCTGAGGGGGTGGGGGTGTGATGCGGGTCTCTGAGGGGGTGGGGGTGTGATGGGGTCTCGGAAGGGGTGGGGTGTGATGGGGGGCCTCAGGGGGGGTGAAGGTATGATGGTCTCAGAGGGGGTGAGGCTGTGGTGGGGTCTCGGAAGGGTGAGGGGAGGAGCTCAGGGGAGCATCCTGCCCGAGGTGCTTTGTGAGGACGATGATCTGGAAAGGAGAGCCGCCCTCCATGCATGTGGGGGGGGGGGGCATCCAGCGTGGGCAACAAATGGGAAGCAACTGGGGTCCTCCTCCAGGGCCAGAACTCCCACCTCACTCGAGACCCTGAAACCCACTTTGTGGGCTGGGACCGGCGCTTGACAAACTAGGAGAGAAAATGTTTGCGCGCCGTGTTCCCGCCGCGGGGATCTTGGCTCCGCGACGCTTCGGTCACCCACGCGCATCCGTCCTGGATCCTGGAGCATTTCTTGCGCGGGGCCCCGGCTCCAGAGGCCTCTACGGTGCTCAGGCCCCGGGGTCTGCACCCCAGTCCCTGCCCCAGGTCCCGCTCAAGGCGTCTGTGGGGCCCCGGGGCCGTGGGGTGGGCCGGCCTCCCAGACCCGACCCCAGGCCCCTGTCGGGTCATTACAGAGGTGCCTCAGTGCAGAATCCAGGACACCTTTCCACTGGCGTGAGGAGGCAGACCGATGGCGCCATCAGGAAGGAAGCGGTACCCGGGAGGTGCCGCTCCCCTGCCCCCCCCCCCCCCTCAGCAGGAAGCTCCCAGCCCGTGTCACTCAGCGCTCTGCGCTGGCCGTGCGGCAATGGGGCCACTAGGACACTAGGACAGCGGGGGCCCTGCCCTGGACACAGGTCCCCACGCCAGGGCCAGACGCAGGCAGGACATGCGGTGCCATCGGTGGCTTCCGGACGGCCCCGTGCCACTTGGGCTGGACCCGCGACCTGACTTCCCAGGCTTGTACGGGAGGCGCCCCAAGGGACACAGATGCGGGCCCCCCCCCGAGCTGGCCAAGTGTTCAGGACCCCCCCGGTACCTTCAAAACCATGCCAAGCCCTGTCTGGGATGGTGAGGAGAGCTCGGGCCACACTGAGGCCAGCCTGTGAGTCATACTCCCAGACACCCAACCGCACGCGGCCCCGGGCATCTCATCCTGCCCCCCCCTCCCAAGGTCAGCCAGAAGGGCAGCAACCGTTCACCGCTGCTGGACCCGCCTCGGGTGGGGGGGTCCCACGGCGGCACCGTGACTCTGTGGGGCCTTGAGGTACCTTCCCAGCAGGTTCTAAGGAATCTGGGCTGGTGGGGGGCCTGGAAGCTCACATATGCTTGGCGGGGGGGGGCTGCGGCCGCGAGGGCGGGGCAGGCAAGGAGGGAGGATCCCCGTGGTCGCTTCTGGTGGGCTCGGGGCCTGTGGAGCCTGGCTGGCTTGTGGTCTGAGGGGCCTCAGAACCTGGGTGTCACTCACAGAACAGAGAGAAGAGCAGACTCCTTAAAAACAACAAAAAAAGGAGAGCGCCTCGTCAGGGGCGCGGAGAGCGGAAACCATGGTGAAGGCTCATAAAACTTTGGTTGCTGGCAGGGCCGCCCTTTGAAAATTCCGGAGAGAAAATGGGATAATTTGGTGGAATATTTCTGTTCGAGCTGAAATCTGTGCTCCCGCTTCCCTAAAGGACTGTGGTCTGGAGGTTCCCAGGGGACTGCGGCTGAGGAAACGAGTCCCCCTCCCACCCACCCGGCCGCAGGCACTAATGAATCTAATGGTTCTAGATATTTCTTCTCTTCCTGTGTGGGGAGGGCTCAAGGCAGTAGAGCTCGCCCAGGACCCGCCCTTCCTTACCACCCCAAGCGCAGGGAGCACCCCTCCCCCCAGGGCCTGGTGCTCCTGGGGGCGGGGAGGCCATGCCCACCCTGCCCCTCCAGGCCCTTCCAGCCGGGGAAAGCGAGGTGGGGGCTTGGTAGCGTGTTCCCCGTGCTAGGCACTGGCACGCCGGTCACTCACACAAGTGCTCCACGACCCCACATGTGTGACACCAGAACCCCTTTGTGCTCGGGAGGCCAAGGCTCACCCAGCGCTCGGGTGAGTCCGGAGTCCAACCCCTACATCACAGGCCAGGCCCTGTGTCACGACCCCTGACCAGGTCCACCCCGGCCCTGGGGGACCGGTCCCAGCCCTCCTGGGCCGTGTCGTGGAGCTTGTCCAAGGGAGGGAGGGGACAGTGTGGGTGGTGGAGGGTGAGGCCTTCCTTAACAGTGGCCTTGATGATGATGGAGCAGGGGACGCCCCAGTGCCACCCGGAGGCCTGTTCTGAACCGTGGGTCTGGACCTCTGACCACAGAGGGCTCAAGGGGCCCTTGCGAGTGGACCCCAGGGCACAGCACTGGGGTGGGCGGGCACCCGGAGGGTGGTGGTGCCCGGGGTGGCACGGGAGGGAGGGAGGGAGGGAGGGAGGGGGGACGAGGGTGTTCTGGGGTTTCCTGGGGGGCTGTCCTGAGCCGCAGCCCCGCTGCCTAAACGGCATGTCAGCACCCCTGCAGCCAGAGACTGCGTGGGGGGAGGGGGGAGGGGGCAGTGGGCGGCCCTCAGCTCTCTCCTTGGAGCCACCTGGAGAGCGGCAAGGGCTGGGGCCAGGCTGGTTGCCCTTCGGGCTCCCTGTCCTGAGAGCTGGCACCGTGGGGGGCCCTCAGGATTTGGGCGCTGGCCAGTGGAGACTGAGCCCCTGAGCCCCTGCCACCTTCCTCGCCATCCAGGAGATCTGGTCCCAGCCCTGGGCTGGCTCGCTGTGTGACCTTGAGCCCCCCTCAGGCCTCTGAAAGCCTCGGTTCCCCCACTCGTCCAGCGGGCAGGGGTGTGGCCCGGAGGGTGCTTCAGAGCCCCTGATGATTTCTAGGATTTTCTCTGGGAAGGTGAGTTTTGGGCTACTGGATGTAGCGGTGTGGGTGGGGGGGGCGTGCTCACCTCCTGCATCCCTGGCCAGAGGTGGGCGGGGCCTCGCTGGCGCCAGGGGCGCCCCCCCCCACCCCACCAGCCCTCCTCAGCCCTGCTTCTCTCCTGCAGCCGTAGGACCATGAACGGTACCTGTCACTCCAGTGAGCTCACCTGGCCCTACTGGGTCAAGAACGTCGTGGACGCCTACGTGGGCCTGCTGCTGGCGCTGGGGCTGCTGCTCAACGGCCTGGCGCTGTGGGTGTTCTGCTGCCGCGTGCGGCGGTGGACGGAGACGCACGTCTACATGGCCAACCTGGCCGTGGCCGACCTCTGCCTGCTCTGCGCCCTGCCCTTCTTCCTGCGTTCCCTGAAGCAGGGAGCCGAGGACACGCTGTTCTGCCAGCTCTCCCAGGGCGTCTACCTGGCGAACAGGTACATGAGCATCAGCCTGGTGACGGCCATCGCCGTGGACCGCTACGTGGCCCTGCGGCACCCGCTGCGCGCCCCCGCCCTCCGCTCCCCGCGGCAGGCCGTGGCCGTGTGCGCGGCGCTCTGGGCGCTGGTGACGGGCTCGCTGGTGCTCCGGTGGGCCCTGGGGGTGCGGGAGGGCGGCTTCTGCTTCCTGAGCGTCTCCCGGCAGAGCTCCAACACCACGGCCTTCTCCCTGCTGGGCTTCTACCTGCCGCTGGCCGTGCTGCTCTTCTGCTCCCTGCAGGTGGTCGCTGCCCTGGGCCAGGGGCCGGCCGCCCACACGGACCAGGCAGAGGCCACCCGGAGGGCCACCCGCATGGTCTGGGCGAACCTGGTCGTGTTCGTGGCCTGCTTCCTGCCCTTACACGTGGTGCTGGCGGTGCGCATGGCCGCGGGCCACAGCGCCCCCACCCCCGCCCTCTGCTACGCCCTCTACGTCACCAGCAAGCTCTCGGATGCCAACTGCTGCCTGGACGCCATCTGCTACTACTTCATGGCCAAGGAGTTCCAGGAGGAGGCGTCGGCACTGGCCTCCATGCCCACCGCCAAGGCCCACAGGAGCCGGGACTCTTTCTCTGTGACCCTGGCCTAGGACGCAAGTCGCGGGCACGCGGGCCAGGTCCCGGGCTCTCCGGGAGGTGCTGCCTGCTGGGGGCGCCCCGGCTCACCGTGGATGGGGGCAGGCTCCAGGGGGCCTGGCAGGGTGGCGACGACCCAGGCACGGACCCCGCGGTGGTGATGCGCCCATCCCCGGGGTGGAAGAGGGTGGGAGGACTGAGCGGGGTCAACCCCTGGGGCCCTGAGATCGGGCCAACACCTGCAGTGCCCAGGGTCTGGTCCCCCCGGGGTACTGGGGTGGACGCTTGCTCTGTGCCTGGAGGCCTCAATGGCCAGCTTTCTGCGGCCAACCTATAGCGGTTGGAATAAAGGTGTTCCCCTGACCCTGTCAGGGCTGTGTGTGTGTGTGTGCGCGCGCATGTGTGTGTGCATTTGGACACGCGTGTGCTGTCCATACTCGATGGTGGGAGGTAGGAGGGCCGGGGCGTCTTCCTAGATGGCCAGCCACTTGGGGGCTCTCCTTGGGTCCTCCCACCTGCTCCCACCCCGCAGCACGCCCAGCCACCTGGAGGGCCGGGGGGCGGCGCTGCTCTCTCCCTTGCCGAGGCAGGGCCAGGGCCCCTCGACCCCTCGTGGGGGCTGCACAGCCAGCCGCACTAGCCTGGGGGTGGGCTAGGGGCGGTGAGGAACCGGCCGAGGTCTGTCGAGGGGGCACACTCCCCTTGTGCTTCCTTCAGGGAAGCTGGTGGCCCTGCCTGGTGGCCGCGGGGCCCGGATACCCGCCCAGGCGGAAGTGTGGACGCCCAGCCTGGTGTGCGCTGTGCCCACCTCTCCTCTGCCTCCCTGCGTGGGACCCCGGGCATCCACCCTCGAGCTGGAGCAGCCAGAGCCTTCCAGAGGCCGCCCGGGGTGCTGGTCCAAGCAGGGCCTGGGTTCAAACCCCACCCCACCTACATCCCCGGGCACCAAACAGCTTCCCTGTCCTGTTCTTTCTTCCGCGTGTGTGATCGGAGCCAGAATGGCAGCCGTGTCCTGGCCCCAGGGGCCTGCGGACTCAGGGATCCCTGCCTATGGAGGTTGGTGCTCAGGGAGGCCCCCACTTGGGTGGACCCGTGCCCGGGAAGAGCCACACTCAGAGGGGCCCTGTGAAGCTTTACCACAATGCTGCCCGATCCTGCTGTCCGATCCTGGCCCCAGGGGTGCTGATCCTCCCCAGTCTACGGCTTGGAGAGGGGATGTGTGCACAACCTCTCCCTCCGGCCTCTCCTGGCTCCCAGCAAGTGGAGGCAGCTGGACTTTGCACAAAATTCCTGAAAGAACAAGAAATGGGGCAGAAGCAAAATCAGAGAGGTTAAGCATCCCCACAACTGACTTCTGAACCCTAATCACGGCCCACACGCTCCGTATCCTACACCAGAGTCCAGCCTCTGGGCTGTGCCAGGCCAAGTGGAAGAACCTCTCTCTATCATGAATGTATGCACAGACCACCCCCAGCCCCGGCCCAGAGGGCTTAGGGGGCAGTCTGGCCATTGATGAGGATTGGGCTTGCCATTAATTAGCAAATGACCGGCATCTGAAAAAAAGCAGATTCGTTCTGAGGCTGCATCATCAGGAGTGTAGGGCCCAGAATGTGGGAGGACACAGTTCATTCTCCCTCCACTAGGATTACCCCTGGGGTATTTTATCTGGTCAGGGCACTGTTCTGTACCAGGCCTTGGTCACCCGGGAGAGGGTCTGGAGGGTTCAGGCTGCTGAGGGCTTGGCAACCCAGGCCAGCTGGCCACAGGCAGAGGAAGTATGAGCGGTCAGATAAAGTGAGATGCGGCCCAGGAAGTGGCAGCATCTGCAGTCCCTGAGAAGCAGATGGGTCTGGGTGGCTGCAGAGGACAGATCCCCGACGGGGAGGGACTCAGAGAACCTCCCAGGACTGGGCAGAATCTAATTGTCCAATAACGTTCTTTTTTTTTTTTTTTTTTTTTTAACTTTATTTATGTTGAGAGGAGAGAGAGAGAGAGCAGCGGAGGCGCAGAAAGACAGAGAGAGAATCCTAAGCGGGTTGAGCACTGTTGGCGCAGAGCCTGAGGTGGGGCTCCAACTCACAAACCAGGAGGCCGTGACCCAAGCTGAAACGGAGAGTCGGACACTTAACCGCCTGAGCCACCCAGGCGCCCCGAGTGCCAATAATTACCAGAAAGAGAGAAGGTGTCCCGGGAAGTCCATGCCCCTCGCTGGGGGTTCGAGCCCGGCTGCAGCCGGCCTCAGAAGGCAGTTTGGGGGTGGGGGGAGGCCGGCCATTAGTGGGTAGAGCCACGCTTTGTGTCCCGTTCTCCGGGGCCCCCTGCTGCTGTGCCTCGGAGGAAACTTTCCTAAGAGTAAGTGTCCTCGGTCAACGGGGCAGCGGGCGTCAACCAGACACGGTGCAGGAACAGGCAGGGCCCTGCAGGGTCTGGGGAAGTGGGTGCCGGGGGGGGGGGGGGCTGCCAGCCTCCAGGTCAGCCCCCCCCGCAGCTGCAGTGCAGGGTTTGGGGCACCGCAGGGACCCCAGGGCTGCCCCTCCCAGCAGGGAGGGGGCGGCAGATCGCAGAGCTGAGCCAATGGGAAGGTCGGTACTGCAGGGAGCTGCTGCCCACGAGTGACCTTTCGGATAAAGGCGCCCAGGGCTGGCACCTGAAGTCCACGGGGAGCACGCGACGTGGGCACGCTGGCCTGCACCTGCCCCCGGCGGCGAGGTCTCTTTCAGCTCCTGCCACCCGGGAGGGTAGGGAGGAGGGCAGAAGTGACACAGACCACCGCGAGCCCCCCCTCTGGCAGGGAGGGACCTCACCTTGCCCGGCTCTCAGAGCCGCTGCCGTCTGCACAGGGCCGTGCCTGCCCCTGCCTCCTGGTCTGTGTGGCAGGCCATCCCTCTCAGGGTCCCCTGGGCACCCGCCCCCACGTCACCCACCTCACAGCTTCACGGGGTGCCGTGTTCCCCAGATTCGTGGGAGTACGCGCCCCCTGCTTTCCCGAGCAGGGGGGCGGGGGGAGGCAGCTTCCTCTGGCCTCCTTGTTCCTGCAGGTGGCCGGGCCAGGTCCTGGGACAGCAGACCCTCTGCCGGCCCCACACCCCCACCCCCAAGAGCCCCTCACACCGGCCCTCTGGGGGAGCTGCTGGTGTGGCCAAGGTCAGGGCCGTGCTGGTGCTGGACAGGAATACACCCCTGCGTCAGGGTGGGTTCCAGAAGCCTCTCTGACATGGAGACTGGCACGCAGGGGTTTCTGTGGGAGTGCTCTTGGGAACCCCACCCAAAAAGGAGCTGGCCAAGCAGGATGGACGGAGGGAACAGCTTCCGTGCCCGTGGGGAGCTCTGGAGTTGTGACCACGCGGCTGACCATACAGGGCTACCGTGGGTGCACGGCCTCTGATGTGTCACTTGCTGAAGGTGATTCCGGAGGGGCCTCCGGCCGGCAAGACAAGCACCATGTGCCTCGGTCGTGACGCCCCCCCCACCAGAGCACCCCACAGCACCCACTACAGCCTTCCACCCTGTCAGGCCAGGCGCCCGGACCCCTGGGCCGCATGGGTAGGGGCTCCTGGCCAAGGGTCTATGGGTTCTCCAGCCCCGGACTCCGCAGGCTTCCTGCCCGGGGTCTCCCCACCCGGTGCCAATCATGGACGCACACAGGTAGGGGGCACCACCCAACCAAAACGGGCCTGCCAGAAGCCCCGTGCAGGCCGTCACCCCGCCCCGTGTGAGAGGCACCCTCGGTCCCCATCCAGCCCTGAGCTCCAGGCTGCTGCAGAGGGGCCCAGAGCTGTGGTCTGGGTGTCACAAACCGCAGGCAGAAGCTGCAGGCCCCAGGCGCACATGGACCAGGGAAGGGGGCCGCCTACCTGCCAGCTGCACCGAGATGGGACCACACCCACTCGAGAGAGTACAAAAGCGTAACCACAGCCTTGGGGCTGCAGAGCAGTGAGCGGCCCAGCCGGAGTCTCCGAGGCCCCAGCCATCCCAGATGGGTGAGTCCACCCAGGCCCGGAAGCCCCCTGCTGTCCCCTCCATGAACCCCGTCCTGCCCTTGCCACGCGGGCCGCCACAAAGGGCTCCCGGGAGCAGGGCCTTGGGCCTCGTGCATCCCACCTGAGGACCACGCCTGGGCTCCAAGCCCAAGCAGGCGTTAGGGCAAGGGCCGAGGGGGCAGTTAGCTTCTGTGGACGGACAGTGAGGGGGGCCGCGGGGGGCAGAGGTAGACAGGAGGAGGAGAGAGATAGGAGACGGGGGGGGGGAGTGCAGGGGAAAGCTTTGGGGGGGAGGGGAAAAGAGGGCCCCAAGGAGGAAGTGGATAGAGAGGAAGGGCAGAGTGGGGTGGCTGGGGTGAGGGAGACACACACACAGAGAAGTAGGGAGCCTAACAAAGACAGAGAAGACTGGGGTCAGCCCAGGGCTCCCGATGCTCTCCTGACGGGCTGGGGGTGCTCCCTGTCTGCAGACCAGGACCCCCCGTGGCCCCTGCCAGAGGAGTCTGGGGTCCCGCTCCACGGGTCATAGGTTGAGGGACCTTGGACAGGGCCACAGGCGGTGGGGGACAGCAATGTGGCAAAGGTCCCCGGCTGGGCTAAAGCCTCTGGTGGAGAAGCCCAGAGAGAAGCCCCCCAGAGTCCCCTTCGTGTCAGGGGCCGCCGTCCACATCTAGGAATGCAGACCCTCTGGGCGGGGCAGGGAAGGCGGCCCCAGTGGAGCCCTCTGAGGTCAAGAGAGGGAGCCCCGGGGCTGGCACAGGAAGTAGGGGGAAGAGATGAGGAGGGAGGGGGGAGGGGGGCAGAGGGAGGGAGGTGAGGGAGGAGGGGCGAGGCCACAGCAGCCTTTCCCTCCCTGCCCGCAGGTGAAGCTGGGGCGCCCGCCGCCATCCCCGTCCCCGGAAACGGGACCGGCTCTGAGGGCTGCAGCACGGAGAGGAGCGTCCTGTCCCAGGCGGCCACCAGCGTCTCCATCTATGTCATCTTGGCGCTGGGGCTGCCGCTCAACGGCCTGGGGCTCTGGGTGTTCTGGTGCCGCCTGCGCAGGTGGACCGAGACCCGCGTCTACATGGCCAACCTGGTGGCGGCCGACTGCCTGCTGCTGCTGAGCCTGCCGGGAGTGCTGCACACGCTGGGCCAGGCGGCGGGGGCCCAGGAGGGCGTCGTGTGCAGGGTCGTGCAGAGCTTCTACTACATCAACACCTACATGAGCATATGCCTCATCACGGCCATCGCCACCGACCGCTACGCCGCCCTGCGCTTTCCGCTGCGGTCTCGCGCCTGGCGCAGCCCCCGCCAGGCCGCCCTCACCTGCCTGGCCCTCTGGCTGCTGGTGTTCGGGGCCGTGGCCCTGCCGGCGTCCTGGCTGCGCGCGGGGGAGAGCTTCTGCTTCGGCCGGGGCCGCACCCGGGGCCCCAGGACCCTGGCCTTCTCCCTGCTGCTCTTCCTCCTCCCGCTGCTGGTCCTCAGCTTCTGCTCCTGGCAGGTGCTCCGGCACCTGACCCGCAAGCGCGCGCGGTCCCCGCCCCAGGACGCCGCCCACATCCTCAGAGCCCTGCACGTGGTGGCGGCCAACTTGGCCACCTTCCTGCTCTGTTTCCTCCCACTGCATGTGGCCTTGCTGGCCATGCTGGTGGCCCGGTGGACAGACGCGGCCTGCCCCACTCTCCAGGCGGTGGCTGCCTTCGTGCAGGTGACCTCCCGCATTGCCAACGCCAACTGCTGCCTGGACGCCGTCAGCTACTATTTTGTGGCCAAAGAGTTCCAGGAGGAGGTGGGGGCCGTCCTCACCACGTCCCGGCCTTTCCGGGGACGGATGCAGAGCGCTCCTACACGTGACTACCCTGACTGGGCCGTCCAGGCGTGGACGGATGAGGACAACAGCTCGGGAGAGGCCCCACGCATGGCCCTGCAGCACGTGCCGCGGGGAGCCCCGGGCCCCCCCGAGGCGACTCTTCCCCCCTCCGCGGCGTGCGCCAGAAGTAGCCTCACTGCGCACGTGTGACTTTGGATTTACGGGTCCTGGGGACGTGGACTCTCCCTCAGCAAATAGAATTTAACCAAGGCATTAAAAAATTGCCACCCCACGGATCTCTTTTCCCAGACGGATCTCTCTTCTCAGCGCCTGGACAGCCCTCCTCGGCAAGCACTGGGGAGGGCATTTCTGTCACCTATAGACGGTGATTAGAACCAAAATCTCTCAGAGGCTACAAGGTCTCTCCTCAGGCCGGTGACACCACTGCAGACAGAATCCAAGTACGTCCCATGGGCCGCAGGACGTTCACAGAGACACAGCCACCGAACAAGCTTGAAGACACTCCTTTGTAAAAACCGTTCCGTGGGTTCTTACAGAGCATCAAAGAGGTCCCGTCCTGACCTTCGGGGATTCGGGGTGCTTCCCTGAGCCCCCGTTCTTCCGCACCCCTCATGCCTCCCGGCACCGCTGGGGGCCTCCCACTCTGGGCCGGGCTCGTGGACACCCACAGGCTGAGCTGAGGGTTGGGGGGTGCCTCTCCCCACAACGCTGAGGTTCTCAGGAGGTGTCCACCCTGCCGGGGCCCGAGGGCCCGGCTTGGAATGGACTTATGGGATCGGCACAAACACCTCCACTAGGAAGCCCGGGCAGGACACAGACCTGAGGGGCTCGTGCTGGAGGCTGGGGGCCCCAAACTGGGGCCGAGGAAGCAGAGGTGGGGGCTCCCAACAGCCTCAGGTGACTAGAGGGAGAATGGGAGACCCGGACCCCTACCTCCTTCCCCTCACCTTGTTCCTCTTCCCCCTCCCCCACCCCCACCCCCACCCCCGACTCCTGCACCCTCAGAGCGCTCTGCCTGGCAGGGCCCGCGGCCGCACAGGGAGATCTGTTCCTGCGGAATGAGAGCAGCTGGGCCTCTGGGCCGGGCCCCAGGCCGGACCTGTCAGCCTGCGGCGCCACCAGCTTCGAGCTGAGGCCAGGACCTGCACAGCGGTCGGCACGGTCTGGTGGTCAGTCCCGCCCTGTGTGTGCAGGTGCCCCGCCAAGGCCTGGTCTTCCGCTGCCTGGAGACCCAGGCTCGACCAGCGTCCCCAGCAGCGGCTCACCTTCCCCCCGGCCCACTCGTTCTGGTCACCGCTCAGCAGGCTCCTCGGAGAGGCCATCTGTGTGGCCAAGGCCGACGGCGGCATCGGTGCCTTTGCCCACCGCTCCAGGGCCGAGGCCGAGGGCAGCTGTCCTGTCCTTGCCCCAGGTGTGGAGCTTGCCGGGGTGCCGAGAGTAGGGCCACGGTCACTGGCCCCTCCGTCCTCTTGGGGCTGCCTGAGCGGCAGCTGGCCGACCAGGGCGAGTACGACCTTGGCCCGAATCGCCCCCCTCCTCACACACAGAGATCATAGGGCATAAAGTCCCCGGTCCAATCCTCACCACCAGTGCATCCGGAAGGGGCTCCCGAAAGAGGGGGGCTCCTGTGTCACCGTGAGGTGGAGCCTTCCCCGGGAGAGAAGCCTGGGCTGGGAGTGTGACCCCTGGAGAGCCAGGCCCTCCACAGCCACCTGTCGGCCAGGCGGCCTTCCCCTCCGAGTCCACGGCTGCAGTCCGGCCGCCCTCTGCCCAGCGAGCCCACGTCCCACTCTGGGGAGGTGCGCGTGGGGGTCCAGAGAGGTGGGGCTCTTGCTCGTTGGGGCTCAGGCTGTCGGCAAGCACGCGGGAGGCACGTGGGCTCACCCCCTTCCCCAGCACCCCCTTTAGGGCGCCTCCCCCCCAGGAGGAGCGCCCCGGAGTCAGCTTGCAGGACTGATCCCTTTGAGACCCAGGCCGTCCCAGCCTGGAGGCAGCGTTGGGGCACAGCAGGCTGAAGGGCCGCCACGGGGGACCGGACTCCTGGACACCTTGGGTGCTGCTTTCCGGGCCGAGCTCCGGTGTTGACCATCAGCAGCGTATATCGGGACCCGCCATGCTGCAGACACCGTCTAGGCGCTGAGCCCTGAGACGTGCACACGGGGAGCCTCACAGGCTCACGCGGAGGGGTGGGCAGGGGAAAGGCTGGGTCACGGAGGGCCTGGCAGGGGAGAGGCAGGCCTCGGACGGTGTTCGGGAGGCTTTGCTTCAGACCGGTGCGGCACCTCCTTGTGCTGCAAGTTGGGGGCTGGGCGGCAGGACCAGGACCTCAGTGGGGGCCCGGGGGTGGCAACAGTGAATGTTGACCAGGATGGGGGCTGGGACTGTGACGGGGGCCAGGCCGTCAAGGGTGAGCTGGGGCGGCAATGAGGGTGCAGCGCTCTCGAGTGGTTTGGCTACGGGGGAACAAAGCGGGCTTCCAGGAGTTAGGGTGACCCCGGGCAGGTGCGGAGGGGCACGAGGGCCAGGAGGAAGCAAGGGGCAGGCAAAGGCAGGGGACCCAGGCAGCCGGGAGGCAGAGGTGTGACCCTCTGCCCTCAGGTAGGTGCTGTGGGGAGAAGAGGGGGGCAGGGCCGCCCAAGGGGCCAGCTGTGTCCCCACTCACCTCAAGGACACGCCCCGCGCCGCGGGCACTGGCCGTGGCATCTTTTCGTCTCACCAGGGCGGAGTCCGCATCGCTGCCCCTGGCGCTGCTCTGCAAGCCTCCACCTGGGCGACCTTGGGGCACCCCGGGCCGCGGGGGCGGAGCCGGAGAGGGGCCTTGCCTCCTGGCCCCGCCCACCCCGCCCCCGCCTCCCTCCCTCCCAGGCTGGTGGGTCGGCCGCGGTCCCTACAAAGGTTGTTGCCCATTCTGTGCGGCTGCCGCCGGCTGGTCCAACCCCGTTCTCTCCCTAAAGACGGCTCTGGGTTCCCGAAAAAAAGCAAGGGGCGGCCCCTGATGCTGGGCACAGGGGGCAAAGATGGGAGAGACCCCCTCTCCCCACCCAGCTGCTCCAGGCAGGATTGAGGTTTTAGGTAATCTAGGGAGGGAATCTCCAATCGACGGGGACGCGCCAAGGTGCAAACAGGCCATGCGTGGTGGGGAGGACCTGCCAGTTCCCGCGGTCAGCAAGGGGTAGGGGCCCGGGGGCTTCAGTCCTGTCCTGAGGTCCCCTGACCCTCCGGTGTCTCCTGGCTCCAGGGCTGTTCTTAAATCTACTCCAGCTGCCATATGGGAACACCACGGACTGCGCGGTCTCTATTTCTCATGGTTCTGAGGCTGGAAGTCAGACATCAGGGGGCATCAGGGTCGGTCCGGGGGAGGGCGTGCTCCCTGCTTCAGACACCTCCCGGGTCCTCACCTGGAGGGGCTAGGTGGCTCTGCGCGGTCTCTCTCCTAATCCCCTCACGTCTGTAATTAGGATTTCGACCTATGAATGGGGGGAGGGGAGTGCACGTTCAGCAAGGAGTAAGTATATCACCTAGACCATGCCTGGCGCGCAGTTGGCATCGCAAAGTGTTGGCTTTCGCTTAGGGAATTCCACGCCCTCCCAGACAAGGTCCACTTGGGTAGTGAGGTGCCCGCCCCTGCCATTTCCCAGCGAGAAGCAAAACTGAAACCCAGGGTGCCCGCCCTCTGCCCGATTCCCGCCCAGCACACGCCAGGGAGCGCCGCGGCCGCTGTTAACCTGAAAACTACAACTGCAGTTATTTTACCAGCCAGAAATGGTTACTTTGGGAAGAGCAGAGAATTGCAACCCAGGACCAGCGAGCTACAGCAAAACCATAGGCAAGTCCAGAAAACCAGCTGCACCCACCGCCCCCCCAGGCAGATCTTTTCTAAGGAAAGGGACTGTTATAAACCAAAAGCCCATTGGAGTAAACTAGGAGCTGGTAGTGGCTTCTTGTTGGCTGGGCTGTCTTTGGCTGTGACTGCCTCTCATTGGCTGGGCTGTTGCCAGGGGAGGAGAAAACCTTCCTTCCTCCTGCGGGCAGAGTAAAGTGGTGGCCAGCCACCTGCAAGGTCCCTCTCTTCCTCTGGTGAGAGAAAAACTCTCTCAAGCGCTGCTATATGAGGGAAGCCATTTTAGATTTCTTTCTAAGGCAGCATGAATCTATATTAACTTTATATTTAAACCAAAAGCCCGATTTATGGCCCACCCACCGTGCATATCTTACACACCTGCTTTGTAAATGAGTAGCTTAAAGGAAAACCATCTTGTCCTGCACGTATGGATCGATGCTGCTACTCCTTTGCATTAATTATACTCGTGGCATTAATACTCATGATCCTGCCTACGCGCTAATCTATAATCTTTTTGAACTTTAACAAGAATATACCTCTGACATATTGATTTGTGGCTCTTTATGCAAAAGGTATAGAACCCTGTAAAAACTGTTCACTCTCTGAAGCACTTTCTTCCCTTTCCTGGGCAGCTGTCTTAATCTGGGTTTGAACAAAATCCTCTATTTTCCTCTTATATTAGTGTTCTTTCTGGTCAGCTTGCCTAGTCACCGGCTGGGTCTGCAATTGACAAACAGTGCTGGGCAGGAAAGCTCCCCCTGCTGGCCCCCAGACTCCATGCTAAACAAGGTTTCCTTCTACTTCCACACGCATCCCGCATCCCACCTCTTCCCATTTTTACCCCACAGCAGCTCCCTCCTTATTCCTTCCCCCGCCCCCCCAGCCTCTGGAACCTGCCTACCACTGCCCTGTTGGGCTCTGCCCAGGAGTCCAGGGTGCTGGGGCCCTCAGACACTGAGCTTGCACAGGATGGCCCATGGTCCAGCAGTTAAGAATATGGTCCTTGAGGGTCACCTGCGTGGATCAGTCAGTTAAACGTCTGACTTCAGCTCAGGTCATGATCTCCCGGTTTGTGGGCTCGAGCCCTGCATCGGGCTCTGTGCCAACAGCTTAGAGCCTGGAGCCTGCTTCGGATTCTGTGTCTCCCTCATTCTCTGCCCCTCCCCTGCTCACACTCTGTCTCTTTCTCAAAAATAAACATTAAAAAAAAAAAAAAAAAGAATGCGGTCCTTGAACCTGGCTGCATGAGTGCAAATGCAGAGGGCATGCTTACCGGCCTGCTGCCCCTCTACCTCGGTGCTCTCCCATGTGGCCTGAGGACCCTCGGATCCGGGGGGGTCACCCCTAACATTCGTGAGGTCCAGGACATGACTACAGGTTGAGACCCACATGCTAGTCTAAATATTTAAAGCTTACGTCTGTGCCTTCGGAGCCTGACCTTAGCTCCCACCTCTAGTGCCCCCGCCCCACCCCTGGCTGTAGGTCACAGGGCCGAGGAGCTGCCCTCTCTCCGGCCCGGACCTGGGAACCTGAGCCATAGCATCGTCTGTGGGACCAGGGCAGGACTCCTGGGGTGACTCCCGAGCGAGGGATAATGGAAGGCCTGCACGGCACTCTCTCAGCCACTGCACAACCTCTAGGACCGCCCCAAACAGCAAGTGAGCAGACGGTGCTCTGAGAAACAGCCCCGGCCCTTGCTGGGACGCCCTGTGGGTCCGGCCACTGCAGGCTGTGGTCCCACTGCTTGTGCCATCGGGGTCAGTCCAAGAGGCTGGCCAGCTGGTCACCATCTCTCTGCCAAGATATGGGCTGGCCCTGCCTCAGACTTGGGGAAGCGTGGTCTGGCCTGGAGAGCCCCGGCGACGGCGCCGGCTTTGGGCTAGAAATGAGAGGCCGAACGTGAGGGCGGGACGGCCACCCGTGCCACGCAGTCAGGATTGCTTTGGTAACACATCCACCTGTATCAAGGCCGCACCCAGAGACCAGGAAGATGCCATCAACATCCCGCGTCGGTTTATCGCTTTCTGCAGTGAGGGCGGGGGGCGAACAGAGGCCTCGCGTTTGCGGGAGCCGAGGACTCGTTATAGGATTTGGGCCTGTGGGAGTGACTGGACATCAAGAAGTGGTCCTCCACGGGGGCCGGGCGGGTGATACCGGGTCACGTTTGCAGGGGCCAGATATGCCTTTCTGTCTTGTTTTCATCCCAGAGACCCTCCTCGAATGCCGACCTTCTGTGGGACCACCCACGGTGGCTGGGGACCACGACGGCTCAGCAGTGAAGCGGCTGCAGGGGAGAGCAGAGGTCTGTGACGTCACAGCTGCCCTTTGTCGGAATCTGCTTTTGCGGGAGGCCGCCCAGAGGCGGCATCCTCAGTGGGCCCAGAGCAGCCACGGCAGAGCCCTTGAACCAGAGAGCCGCCCTGCAGGCAGCCGTCAGAAATGAAGCGCCCCTTCGTCCCGGCGTGGGCCGCAAAGCTGGTCCCGACCGGCCGTCAGCATGCTTCTCTGCAAAGGCTCGGAGAATTGGTATTTTCAGTCTGCTGTGGGGCTCGCCAGCGGTGCCCGCGGGGGAGAGCAGCACACGACGCCGTGCAGGCAAGGCAAGCGGGCAAGGTCACGTTCCAACAAAACTTTATTTACGAAAAGAGGCAGCAGGCTGCTTTCAGCTGGTTAGCCCGCCCCCGGTGTGCGTGCCCACAGCCAGGGCGGTGGGCGTGGGCAGAGACGTGGGCGGCTTCCTCTGTCAAGATTCTCCTTGATCTGTGCGCCGTGGGCTCTGCTGTAGCCCGGACCCCCCTGGGCTCACTAAGAAAAGGCAGGGGCTCTGCATTTGCTCAGGCAGCCCTGGAACAGAAGAAGCCCGTGGGGCTCAGGTGCCCGGGAGCAGTGGCCCCCTGTATGGCAGCACTGTGGGGCACGGAGCCACGGGTCCCAGGGGCATCGAGGGGCCGCCCGCTGGTGCCTGAGGGCGGCAGGTGTCCGGGGCCGGGGGGGGGGGGGGTGCAGTTTGCAGGTCCTGGTCTCAGGTGCCAGTGGTCTCTTATGTGCCGCGCAGTCCCTCCTCTCTCCCACCACAGGGAATATTGTAGCCGAGAGCCCACCCGAGTTTCCTTTCCCCATGGGCTGGGTTTGTTGACAGAGTTAGAAGCAGCTCAGTAGGAGTCTTTGATTCATTTAAGGTCCAGTCCGGTTTTCCAAAATTGAAGGTTGAGAAAAAAAATTGAGGGAAATTTCAGTGTCAAAGGTGACCTTGGGGGTGGAAATCTACCTTCGGAAGTATTTAAAGGAACAGCTGCTACGTGTGGGTCCGCGGGTTCCAAGCGCCATCACGGGGAAGGATGGGTCACGAAGCAGCGGGAAAGACCAGCGTCCAGCTACGGGAAGGTAAGCTGGTCTGCCGTCCCAGGGAGCCGCCCCAGAGGGGGCAACAGGGGTTGATGGGATGAACTGGGAGGTGGTGAGGGTTCTGTGACCTCTCTGCTTTGGGGGTCGTGGTCTCACACATATTACAGCTACTCCAACCGGGGGAGGAGCTAATGGCTAAGGGCTTGTGAGACCACGGCAGCTGGGAGTTCAGATCTGAGGGTCTGAGTGACACAGAAGCTCTCAGCAGTGGGACCTTACTGTGTCATTCGTGGCTTAGGAGGTTAGTCTGGCCATACGGCTGTAAGGTGAGACGGGCAGGCAGGCGGAGCCCGGCGGATGTCCCAAGGTGCCCGAAGCAGCCGGACACGGGTAGAGTGCGGCCCCAGCGCTGCCGGCTTCCAGCTCTGGATTTCAGGCCCAGCACGAGGCGCCTGTGCCCCCATCCCCTGGCGACACCCTGGCGCACTTTGGTCATGTGTGGGGCAGGAGAAAAGGAGGAAGCAGGTGCGGGGAGGTGGGGGCAAATGAGTGGCAGCGGGAATAGGACGACTAGAAAGAGCCAGCAGGGACCTCCCCCCAGGTCCGGTGCCGTGGCCTCGGCAGGTGTTGGGAGCGTCCTCCGTGGCCAGATTTCATGGCCTTTTCCAGTGCCTTTTGTTCCTTGAACACCCGGGCAGCAGCCCACACAGCACACAGGTGGGGGTCCCCGCCTCGCAGCGTCTCCCGGGACGGGCACCTCCCGTCACATGGCCGATTGCGGTGGGCCTCCTTCCAGGGGACCCGACTGCACAGGAATTCAGCCTGCTGGGCAGAAACCGGCAGGTGAGTCCAGGTTTCCAAGGGAAATGAAGACTGAGCCTGAACATAGTCCCCGTCGAGGGCAGGAGGGGCCTCCGCTGGCCCCGGACTGGGCTGCCGAGACTCGGTTGAGCTCGGCAGCTGCTCGAGCCCCGAAGTGGCAGGGTGACCACTGGACTCGGGGAGCAAGTCCCCCCCGGGTTTGTTCTGGGAGCAGAGGATCCAAGCAAGGCCTTCTCCGCTTCTGGTCACAAGGCCCACTGAGGGCGGCCACAGGCAGAGCACCACGCATCACAGGCCCGGACGAGTCTGGTTCTGATCAGCCCAACGGGTTCAGCAGAGGGGGCCCTGTGGTTCCTGGAGGGGCCAGAGTCATTCCCTGTCACGCGCAGGCTCGAGGCGGGCCTCCGTGTGACATTGAGACCAGGGAGGAGATCGGAGACCCGTCCCCCTCAGGCCCGTCCGGCTCAGCCGACTGGGGCTCTAGCTGGACCACCTCAGTGACCCACATGGGTGGTTCCTGGGCACCGTCCAGGGCTGGACACAGCTCCGCGCCCTCTGCGTGGACAAGCCCTCTCACCGCTTCCGTGGGCCGTGGGTTCCAGGTGGACGAAGTCCCCAAAACCCCCACGCGCGCCTCATTCAGGGGCAGCCGTCCGCGTAGAGCTGGGAAGGAGGCCCACCATCCCTCCAGGTGGTGTGGACGTTTGTCCCTGGCAGTGACGTGCTCTGACAGCGCTTTGAGGATTGAAGGACAGCTGGACGCCCACGGCCGGGTCCCACAGCAGCTGTCCCCAGCCTGACCACAGGGTGGTGGGGAGCTGAGGCCAGCACGATGGCCCAATGCCAACCGTGCTTGTGTCCCCAGGCCCCACCCTGCCGAGTTCCAAACTGACCACGTTCTGTTCCAACTGTCACTGGGGGTGGCCAGGCCATGGCTGAGGTCAGAGGGGGCCGGGGAGGGGGCGAAAGTGCCATTTGACCTCTTAGGTCTTTTCCAAACCAAACACCAGACCTGAGAGCAGGGAAGGGGGTCGGGGGTTCCTGGAAAATCCTTGTCACCTTCATAATCTGCCTGGGGCAGGCCCGGCTAAAGGGTGGCAGGTCTGACCTGTGACCTCTGCTCAGGGTCACCTGGGACACTTGCCCTGGTGAGGTTCGGGCTGTCTCCCTGAAGGAGGCCCGGGGCGGTTGGCTGCGGGAGATCGAGCCCCACCCCGTGCCCTCGGGGTCACTGCTGGGCTCAGGTCCCCGTCGGATGTGCCCATGGGCCCATCTCGTCTGTGGGAACCCCCAAAGTGAGCTCTGGGGAGCCGGGTCCTGAGACGCTGACCGGGGTCAGAGTGGGGCAGGGGGACCCTGGGTGAGGACGGGCTGCCCGTGGAGGAAAACTCACACGCGAGCAGGAGATCCTTGTCGGGACCTGGTTCCCGGGGCCGAGGTGGGGAGGCAGCCGCGTCCACAGGGCCGGCCTCCCGGAGCCGACACGCTCACACCGTGAGTGTTGAAGGAAACCACGACCTGTCGTCACGGTGTTCCCCAAACTTTTTTAACTTAAATTTAGTGAGTTGAACCTATTGGCCTCCTAACTAGAGCGAATCCATCTGTCCGTCCACACCCAAGTTCCTGTTCGGGGCCCTGAGAGCCGGCCGCACCCACACCCCGTCCTCCGGTCCAGGACCCGGGAAGGGACAGGGCGCTCGGAAATTCTCTGTCCCAGGGATGTCAGTCCTGTCCAGCGTCAACCTGAGCGATGGTCCCCCAACCGCAGCAGTGACACCAAATGGGAGGAAATTGCTTTCTGCGAGAGAGCCCAAATATCGCAGTTTCTGGACCAATAGAAGAGACGTGTTGAATAGAGTGACAGGAACGTTCGATTTGCTCCGTCTAGAAATCACATGAGATGGGAGCCATTTACTAATAAGATTCACATGTGTGGAACGAACACATAAAACACTACCCTGAAATTATAATCTTATCAGTTCTCCACTTGAGGTGTTGGGTAATCACTTGATAATAACTATGAAAACAAAAGAGAAAAAATTGCATTTATTTTAGAAGACCAAATCTGGCCGTGTCTGGGTTATTGCATTCGTTAGCAACAACGAAATACTGTAATGACACTTCCCACAGAGACAATAACACTGAAGCACTTGTAAGAATTGTCCAAGCCACCTGAAGCTGTAGAACATCGTCTGAGAATTATAATCTGAGAGGTTCCCACGTGAGCCATGAATGACCACTTAACAGCAGTAAAACCGAAAGAGAAAATCAAAACTATTTCAGCAAAAAGAAAAGCGTCTTCCTGTAGCCCTGCATCCTCAGAAGCAGGCTCCCTGGAGGGTGGGGGCGATTCGGAGGGACTCCCTTCGGGGACCCCTTGGTGTGGGAGCCCCGTGCGCCAATTCCAGAACCTCCTGGAAGCAGCCCGGGAAGATCAGGGAGTGCAAGGCAGTTGCACTATAAGGTGAAGGTTTGGATGAAAACTGCAAAGTGTCCGTGAGGGATTCGCATCTCACATCCACTGTACCCGACCGCGTTGTGGGGACAGACGCTGTGCTGGCCGAGGGGCTCCTTCCCCACCTGCTGCAGTCAGCCAGAAGGCATGTCAACGCCCCCTTCAGCCGGCATTGAAACGGGGGCCAGTAAGTTGGCCCAAGCCCGAAGAGGCTAATATTTCGAAAGAGGATGGGACACCTGGTGGGAGAAAGGGATGGCCACCGGACGGATGTGCCGTCAGAAGCTGGAGTGCGGGAGGACAGGTGCTCCCTGTGCTACAGCTCTGTGTGGAGCACAGACAGACTATGGCAAAGGCCAGTGAGTGCCCCCCCGGGGCGACCACCGGGATACTGGACCAGAAAATACCCAGTTCGCGGGCTGTTTGGTTTTGACTGACGTCGCTTATGGCCAAATGACCTGATCCTGAAACCCTAAATACTCGTAGCGCCCTGAGTGATGCCCGAGAAATCCCGCAGTGGGAGTTCAGTGACCAGAAGAGGCCTGGGACAGGGGGACATTTTATTATGTATTTTGCAGGTGCACGTGCCACTATGGGGGTGCAAAGAGGTACTCACGTCTGTGAGCAGGGAGCCCCCCGAGGAGCTGCCAGGTCCCACCGCCGCGTGCACAGTCCCCGACGTGCAGCTCTCGGCCGGCCCACAGAGGGCTGCCTGGCTTGTTGCTGGCTCGTTCCAAGGGGAACGGGCCGCGTCCTAGGCCACCGCTCTGATCAAAGGCGGCACAAGTGAATCCGTCAGGGAACTGAACCGCGTGCCGTCGGCCCCTCTGTTGGGTTTTTACTGATGTACGGGTGGTGGCCGACGGGCTGGCTGTGTGATCGGGTGGACGGGAGATGGAAACCCAGTCTGGGACAGAGATGGCCCCGTGCAAACCCCTGTGCATATTTAAGGGGTGTGTTTGAGCAGGACGTGTTGATTTCACAGGAAGAACTCCCTTCCGGGGTCAGAAGTGACCGGGATTGGCAGGTGAGTGTCTCAGCGCAGCTGCCTGTCGAGGCCACTGCGTCCGCGAGATGGGTTGAAGGGGGGCACGTGGAGCCGGGCCGGGTCTGCCCATGCCCCTTCCGGCACCCTGGAGCCAGGCGTGCCCACACGAGCTGCTCCGTCCGCAGGAAGAGCGGGTCCGCACACAGCTGTGGGGCAGGCTCCCCGGCGGTGGCTCCGGAAGTGGGCGCGCAGCCGACGAGCTGGACCGATGCCCGGTGGCCCCAGGGGGCCCGGTGGGTCCTGACCGAGTGGGCGCCGACTCCGGACAGGGCTTTACTTACCTGGTGCCCTGGGGGCGCAGTGCTCAGAGCGCCGGGGGACAGGAGCAGAGGGCGTCACCCCCACCGGGACCGTGGAGTTCACCGCTTCAGGCCAAAGAGCATACTCCTATCTTCCGAGTGGCGGTTTGACAGAGGCCTGGGACGGGCGGCTGAGACCCGGGTGGCGTGCATTGTGCGAACGCACACCAGGCCCCACAGGCCGGAGGGACGCTCCGGTTCTCTGGCAGATCGGGAGAAGGAGGCAGAGAAGCGCACACGCGTCCTTCCGCAGGGGGTGGACTCTCGTGTCCCTGGAGGCCTGGTGCACACGCGCTGGCCTGGTTTTCTTGCCCGGAAGTGTGTATCTGACACCGCGTAGCCGCGCCTCCTTCACCAGGGCCGGTGTTGGCGTGCTGGGTCTCCCCCCGTCCTCTTACCCTCCACCTGCCCGTGCGGTCACAGTTGATCTGAGTTTCTTAAAGACCGAGTGGATTAGAGCCAGGTTTTTATAGCCATTCTGCCAAGATCTTTCCATTGTGTATTTGATCCACTCACATTTTCTGTAGGTGTTGATGTTATAGGGCTTAATCCTGCCGCATAAAAAACTGTATTGTTCGTTCTCTCTGGTTTTTGTCTGTCTTTTTTTTCTCCCCACAGAATTTGTTTTTTAGAGTAGTTTTAGATTTATAGAAAGATCGAGAAGTGCAAATACTCCCCATATACTCCGCATCTACGATCTCCTTTGGCTAACGCCTCACCTCAGTACAGTCTGTTTGTTACAACCCACGAACCCATGTCAATTGTGTTCATTCATATAGTTTAGGTTTCTCTGATGTATGTTTCAGTTTGTATGTGTTTCTCTTCGTTTTGCTTTAAGTTTGTTTATTGGAGTGAAAGAGAGAAAGCACGAGCAGGGGAAGGGCAGAGAGAGAGAGAGAGAGAGAGAATCCCAAGCAGGCTCTGAGCTGCCAGGGCAGAGCCTGACACAGAACTTGATCCCATAAACCATGAGATCGTGACCTGAGCTGAAATCCAGGGTCAGATGCTCAACCGACTGAGCCCCCCCGACCCCAGTATGTGGCTTTTGTCTAATGTACTTTCTCCGTTGCAGTGCACCAGGCCAGAGATGACACTGTGTTTGATTGTCACGACTCCTCGGTCCTCTTGGCTGGATGGCCTCTCAGACTTCCCTTGTTTTTGATGACCTTGATCATTTTGAGGAGGACTGGCCAGGCATTTCGTAGGATGTCGCTCTATTAGAATTTACCTGACGTTTTTCCCTGTTAGATTGTGGGATTATGGGTTTGGGGAGGAAGACCAAGAGGTCAAGGCCATTCTCATCACGCCCTACCGAGCACGCATACTGTCGACGTGACACGTCACAGCTGATGTTGATCTTGGCCACCTGCTTCAGGGAGTGGGTGTCAGGCTTCTCTACCCCAATCTTTTCCGTTTCCATCCTGCCGCCTTCGGAGGGAAGTCGTTATGAGCAACCCACCCTGTGGGAGTGAGGAGATAGGATCCCTCCTGGAGAGCAGAGTATCCATGTCAAATAATAAAATATCTGGAATTCTCCTACACAGGAGTTGTCTCCTTCTACCTCATTGATTCGCGGGGCTCAGCGCATTGGGTCCCACCCAATAATTTATGTATAATTTATGTATATCGGCATGGATTCACGGGCACTTGCTTTATAGTTTGGGTCAGTAATTCAATATTATTATTATTTTTTGCTCAGATGGTCTTGGTGATGGGGGGGGCTCTTTGAGTTGGCCTCTGTATCCCTTTGACATGCTCCCATCCATGTGGGTGTTTGGGGGGCGCTCTCTAACTTCCTGGTGCTACCAGGCGCTCTGGGCTCACTCGGGCATGTCCTGTCCCCGTTCCAGATTCAGCCACGTCTCCACAGAGCCCTGGTCCCATCACTCTACCCGCTATAGCGGGCCCTGAGCAGAGCCCCCACCCCGCAGCTTGCCCCTGGCTGGGGGGGCTCCCCCAATAGAAGCAGGGCCCCCCAGGGCCTTCCTCCGCTGCCCACTGGACCCTCCGGTCCACCCCAAATCTCTTTCCTGTGGCCCTGCCTCCCTAGAGGGTCCAAGGCAGAGGCGGGCACCACGTGATCAGAGTCAACGGGCAGTTGGTGCGCACAGGGGCTATGAGGGCTCAGCCAGGGACAGAGGAAAGACCCCTCAGCACGTTAGTGGACTTTTCCCTACGTGGCCGGCACAGGGACAGGAGCAGGTGCCCAGGCTGCTTCGTTAGAGCCAGTGCCTGCCAGGGGCCAGAGGAGCCCGGGGGCACAGGCCCTGAGGGACTCACCCACATAGGCCAGCTGCTAGGGGGCCTTCCGGGCCCCTGCCCTGAACGTGCACATTTAAGTGAGCACGTCCACACACACAGACACAAACACGCAGAAACACATACATGTTCCATTATGCACTCAAGGCGATTTCCTGCAGTGGCCACAGGTGGGGTGGGACACGGGGGCCCCTTCGGGTGAGCCAGCCAGGGCTGGGTGAGAAAACGTTTCACTTAGGAGAGCGTGGTCGGGCGAGGGGCCCCGGGGGATGGTGGGACAGGGACCCGATGCGCTGAGCCCCGCGAAGCGGCTGGCTCTGTGCTGGTCCTGCTGCGGAGGGCCTGGAGGCTCCGCACATGCCTCCAATTTGCAGAAGAGGAAATGAGTCAGCAGGGTGTAGCCAGTGCTCCCCGTGGGCTGACCACACTCAGCTCCCCGGAGTGGCCGTTGGCATTTCTTTTAGTCAAAACGATTGCTATCACCGAAGCTTCACACGAGCAGGCAGGGTCTCCCCTGGGCCTGCCGGACGCACGGCCCAGAAACGCTCGTCCGTGTTGCCGATATTTGCCGGGTGACCTGTGACCTCTTCTTGCTTTTCCACCTCACGGCCTGGGCTGCCGACTTCATGAGCCGGCGGGGCTGCGGGCCTCTGACCGGCACCCCGAGCACTCTTATCCCCCGGGAGGCTAGCCCTGGCCCAGGAGGCACTTGCTCTCCAAATGTCTCTCCACTCACCCACCGTTCCACCGTTCAGGATTCACTCCTTTGACTAGATCGCAGTCTCTCCACTGGCTCTAGAAAAGGTTACACTTTCAGGCACTGACACCGGACAGGTGTGGGCCCTGCTGGGAAGGACAGTCTGCTCAGGTGAAGCGGATACGAGGCTCCAGGCTTGGTGCCCGGGCTGAATCTAACCCCCTCGAGTGGGCAACTTCCTTGCCACCTGCATGGCTGGCATAACAGGTGAGTGGGCTCTGTCCCTCTGAGAACCCGGGTTATTTCGGCCACGAGCAGTGACGCCCAGAAGCGCCGAACCCCTGCAGAGCCAGCCCCAAGGCCAGGTGCACCGAGAGTCAAGTGCCAGTGTGCCCGCCCCACGGGGCCATCAAGCCACACGACAAGGGCGGACAGACCCTCCCCTACTGCTCTTCACTGCACGCGCACACCAGCCTCCTGGACCCCCGCCGGAGCTCATCTTTGCGGCCCGCCCAGGGCGCACCCAGCAGGGTCCCCCTGGAGGCGGAGCCCCGTGGCACCGGTGGCATGGCAGAGGTGGAGTGGGGGGGTCCTTACCCCCGGAGCAGGGGCCCCATGGCCTCTGCCTTCCCTGCTCTCCATCGTGTGCTCTCAGCGCTAACCTGGAAGATGAGTGAGGCCGGCCAGCCCGCGGGCACACGCCAGGACCCCCCTCCCCTCCAGCTAACAGCTTCCAGAGGCGGGAAGGGGCTGGGGCTCCTGCCCGGGTAGAAGGCAGACGACCCTGGACCACGGCCCCCGGGCACGGGTAGTTCCTTCTGGCAGGTGGCCAGCGCCGGTCTGGGGAGGCAGGGGCCGGAAGAGAGCCCCAGGCCTGGGGGACTCCCACACTCCCGAGGCCTGGTCCTCACCCGTGGGCGAGGAAAGGTCTCAGAGGCAGGGGACTCGGCGGGCACTCAGCACGAGGTGCCAGCTCTGCGGGACACCCTCTAGGTGTGACCCTTGGGTACTATGGTGCCCCCAGGCGAGAGCTGGATGCCTGGCTGTCCCCCTGAGCAGGTCCGGGGTAGCCCTTCCTCCCCGCACCCCGCCTCCCCCCCCCCCCACACACACACCCGGTGCCCTGCGGGCCCAGCCCAGAGCTGCACACACGGCTTGGGGCAGCAGCCGCCTGGGGGCCTGTGTGAAAGTCCCAGCCCTGCAGGGTCCGTGGGAGAGAGTGCAGGCTCTGGGGGGCTGGGGCCCGGACGGTGACCCAGCTGGGGCCAGGAGGAGCTGAGGGCCACCTGGGCCGTGGTTTGTCCCCTTGAAGGATGTGATGGATGCTCAGGAGCCCGCTGGGCCTCCCCCCAGCTGACGGGGACCGGCTTCCACCAGAGGGAGGCCGTCTGTCCCTTCCCTCGACAGCCCAGGCCTGTTCCCGGCCCTGCACTGCGGGAGGCGGGGTCAGGGTGTAGTGTCCTGTCCTAAGGCTCCGGAGTGATGGCCGGGCCCGGAGCAGGGTTTCGTCTGAATTGAGGGGCCCCGACTTGGGGCCAGGCTCCTGTGGCTCAGCAGGAGCTGCCTGCCCTGCAAGCTCTCGGAGGCCTGGCTTTGTGCAGAGAAGCTGTGGTTTTTTTGGTTTTTTGTGTTTTTTTTTTTACCACTGTGGGGAGGAACACTGGTACCTGATACGGTTTGCGGTCCTCTTATGGGCGCGAGCCTGTCGCTGTGCACTGAGGTCCATTTCTCTTCACGGTTTGCTTTTTTCCCCTGTTTTTTGAAAAAAAAAAAAAAAAATTTAATGTTCATTTATTTTTTTTAGAGAGACACAGAGACAGAGTGCCAGCAGGGGAGGGGCAGAGAGAGAGGGAGACACAGAATCCCAAGCAGGCTCCAGGTTCCCAGCTGTCCCAGCCCGACACGGGGCTCGAACTCACGAACCTCGAGATCGTGACGGACTGAGCCGCCCGGGCACCGCTAAAACTATTTTTTTAAAGAGTTCTTTGCACATTAGTCTTCACCCTTCGTGACAAAGGTTGCCAACTCTTTTTCCCTGGTTTGCTATTTGTTATAGGTATCGATGCTCTTTATTGCTTCTGGATTTTCCGTCACGGTTAGAGAGATCTCCCCTGCTCCCAAGTGTAGAAAGAACGTCACCCCCGCTTTCACGTTTTTACAGTTAGGTCTCTGATGGCTTCGAGTCCCTTCTGGGAGTTCACTCCGGTGCGAGGCACAGAGTCAACCCTCCCCCACACGGCCCGGGCACCACTTACCGTGATGTCTGCTTTCTACCCGGTGACGCCGGGGCCGCGCCCGTCAGATACTGAGTGTCCTTTGTACTTGGGCCTGGTTGTGGACAGTCATCTTTGTCCACTCACCCGGAGCACGTGCTGTGACTGCGGAGGGTTTGAGCTGTGTTTGGTGACCCGACCACAGTGCCACCGCCCGCGCGTGTCTCCTGCAGTGTTTGCTTGGCTTTCTTCCTGGCTGTTTTCATACTGATCTGGGAATCTGGCATCCAGCCTCAAAGCACTTTGGCGTTATTATTTGTTATTTTTATCACTATTATATATTTACGATTCTATATTATGTAATTTTATGCTAATGACTTTATTATTATTATTGTATCATCAACACGTATGTGTTAACTTGGGGGGAACTGACATCCTTAGGATGTTGGGATATCGTTTCTAAGAGCAAGGAATGACTTTCCATGTTTTCCAGTCTTTCGGGAATTTAAAAAATTTTCACCGGAACCAGGATTTACGCATTCCTTGTTAGATTTATTTCTAAGCTCTTTATAGCTCTGCTGTTACTCATATTTTTCTTCTCATTGTTTGCTATGTGAAGCCTGTTGGATGCCTTTTTTTTTTAATTTTTTAAATGTTTATTTATTTTTGAGAGAGAGAGAGAGAGTGTGCATGAGCGGGGGAGGGGCAGAGAGAGAGGAGACACAGAATCCGAAGCAGGCTCCAAACTCTGAGCCGTCAGCACAGAGCCCGATGCGGGGCTCGAGCTCGCGAACTGTGAGACCACGACCTGTGCTGAAGTCGGACGCTCAACGGACTGAGCCTCCCGGGCGGCCCTGGTGCCTGTTAATGTTACATTCCGCCACCGTCCTGAGGCTCTCAGTGCGTGTGATTGGTTTTGTGGTGTCTATTTCTTCCAGCGTCACCATCACGCTGTCTGCAGATAGGAATTGGTTTTCCTCTGACTGTTCCCTCCTGTCTGGTTTCATCCGCTCGTATCTTAGCAGGAGCCGCGACTCCTCACTGTCTTTCTGACTCGGCCAGACGTGGTCTGTTCCCACCGAGCGGGGCGTCGGGGTGTGGGCGCGCCCTGTGCGCACGTCGGCGTGTACGCATGATTGAGAAATGACCCACCGCTTCCTAATGCGCTAGCATCTTTTAGAACAGGAAACAGATGTTATGTTTTCTCAGAGGCCTTTTAAGTGTCGGTGAAGATAATCGTATGATTTTATTCCTAGATGGATTAACAAGGGGGATTATATTAAACAGTGGCCCAGTATGGAACCATTTTGCATTCTTCGTGTTAAACTCGTCATCAACTTTTTGTAGTAATTTTTAAGTTGCCTCCCATGTTAGTAATCAGTTCATCAGAGCTTCGTATGGAAATTATGAAAATTGTGTTCTTTCCATCAAGTGCAGTGTTCCTTAAATTTAAGTTACGCTTCTAAGCATGTGGGTGTTGCTTTATGACGTTGAGGTTTTCCAAAACAAAGACCCTAAACTCCTCGGGGAATTCTGATAATTTGCTGATATTATCTATTGCAATGTGCACAGGTTTGCTTTTCCTGTACGAACTCACTGGTTACATTTACTACAAGAGTGGGGCGCCTGGGTGGTTCAATTGATTGAGTGTCCTACTCTTGAGCTCATCTCAGGTCTTGATCTCAGGGTTGTGAGTTCAAGCCCTGCACTGGACTCCTTGCCGGATGTGGAGCCTACTTTAAAAAAAAAAATTTACTAAGTGAGCACCAGAAGCTTCTGTCCTGGAAGTATTTGTGCAGAGGCCACGTTCTATGGGGACAGACGTGCCAGCCAGCCTCTAACCTTGGGCCCCCCGAGGACCCTCTCCTCCTTCCTGGGGCTACAACCTCTGCTATCACCTCCAGCCCCCCGGCCCACAAAGACTCCCTTCAAAGGGAGCTGGATGGCCCCCCATCCTGGCACCAACCCTGTGTGCACATGG
This sequence comes from Panthera onca, assembly GCF_046562875.1. NCBI lineage: Eukaryota > Metazoa > Chordata > Mammalia > Carnivora > Felidae > Panthera > Panthera onca. The sequence goes on along the minus strand of NC_138346.1, from coordinate 1,336,348 downwards.
TCCTCCTTCTGGAAGCTTCCGTGTAGCCCCATCAAGCCTTCCAGAAGGCACACAGGGCTGGCCTCAGAGACCTGGGCCTGCTCACCACCCCCCCCCCCCCCCCCCCCCGGAGAAGCCCCTCCGAGGAGGGGAGAGGGAGCCGGGGCCCAGAGGGAGCAGCCTCACTGCCAGGCCAGGTGGAGAGCGGATGAAAAAGGGGCGAAGGGGCAGCCACGGGAAGTGGGGGGGGGGGGGGGGCGGAATTCTCCTTTCACTCCTGCCCGGCCACGAGGACCCGGGGGCGTGCCGCCCTGAGGGTCGGATGCTGGCGGATGGTGGGACCCGGACCCTGTGTCCAGCCCGCTCCCCTGCAGCCTCAGGCTCCGGCCGCCTTCCCCCACGTGGCCAGCAGGTGTCAGGGCGAGGAGGCTGCTCGGGCCTCCCGGGCGGTGGGCTCTGGGCAGCCAGGCACCACCTGTGGAATCTCTACCCCAGCACCTTCTCAGGACCCCGTGACCCACCCTGGACCTCTTGCCTTTCCTCCTCGGTCTTCCCTTTGATCCTAATTCTGTAAAGAGGCAAGAGACGCCCCGTGGGAAGATGGGGGTGACACAGACCAGCCTCCATGGCGTACGTCCTTCCTTGCCTGCCCTTCCAGAAGCCTCTGTCAGGCCAGGGAGACGGGCAGGTCTTAGGAAAGGTTTATTGACGAAAGGTTTGTGGGGAGAAAGGGCTGCGGGTCCGGTCCCCCCTCGGCTCAGGGAGGCCCCAGAGTCCAGCCAGAGCCCCGGCCCTCGCCCCAGACCGTGCTGGCTCAGCGGGAGCCCGGCAGCGGCTGCCCCGCCCCACCCCGCCCAGGCTCCCGGCTTCTGCACCCCTCTGCAGGCGTCTGGGCGTCTCTAGGCCCCGGGGCCGGCTTCCCTCTAGGAGTTCGGTACTTGTTCTTCTGGCTGTACAACAGGTTCCTCTGGAACAGGCGAGGAAGGCGGCCGTGATACAGCAGGACAGCCAGGACCATCCCTGCAAGAAACCAGGCGTCAGACCACAGGGCCCAGTCGGCTCGCTGCAGCATGAGGCAGCCCGGGTGCTCACGCCGGGACCGTCAGTGCGACGGGGGCCCCGCAGGCCTGGACCTGGGGGAGCCTGCACACCTCCGTCAGGGAGCCAGCGCCCGGACCCTGGTCTGGCCCTTCCCACACCTCCCTCCCCTCCCCGCCCCCTGCGCCTACCCCTGGGAGACGTGCATGACCCATCAGGAACCGGGCCCACTTCTCGGCCAGGCTCCGGGGACCTGGGCCTGGTGTCACCGGCACAAATGTCGTGGGCCGCGTGCACGGCCTCTTTCTTCCCAGGGCTGCCTCCCAAGTGACCTGTCATCCCTGTGCATGGCTGTGTTGGGCGTGTAGGCAAGAGTGGAGGTGACAGCGAGGGAGGAGACGGGTGTGGGTGGGGCCGGGGCTGGGAAGTGCAGGGTGTGCTGAGGGCAGGGCCCGGCCCCTGGTTCCCAGGTTCTTCCCGGAACTTGTGGAGCCGAGAATCCTAAATTCTCACGCGGCCGCTAGGGTCACTGGGAAGGTAAGTGGGCCACAGCGGGACAGGAGAGCACATTTTCTTCAAGTGTACGTGAGTCTTGTAAGGACTTACACAGGGAAGCCCCCTTGAGCCCGAGGGCTGTTCTCAGGTGCACAAGGCCCGTCCCCCGGGAGGCGGCGGGGGAGGAAGTCACAGGGAGGGCGGAGAGTTAGTGCCCTAACTGAAAACCCAGAAGTGGCTCTGCGAGCCCGAGCCCGAGCCCGTTATGTAGAGAAGGGGGAGGGGATAAGGAGACCCTCGCTGCCTCTGGAGGGGGGCGGGGATGCGGGCAGGGCAGGGACTGCTCCTCTTCCCGGTGCTTTCTGCTGACGGACCACATGCACCCGAGGCCGCGGTCAAGTGGAAAGTGAAGTCAGAAATGGGAACGATGGGATTTCTCATGGCTCCTATAGCTGCCTGGGAGCCCCGGGGAGGCCGAGGCTGTGCTCCCCGAGAACACGCCCACCGTGTAGACAGAGAGAAGTGGAGGAAGCTTCCAGAGCTCCACCGGACCCTGCTTACCTGCCGGACAAGGTGTGGAGAGTGCGGTGAGGCCGAGAGGCCAAGGCCAGGTGCTGGAGAAGTGGCCCCTGCCTGAGCCCCGGGCTCAGGGTCTGTGAGGGCGCCCTGCAGGAGTGGGTGCGTCCCTCCTGCCCGCCCAGCACCCACGTCCACCACAAATGTTTTGCGTGGCAATCCCCAAGCCACTGTCCAGGCCTGGCCTTGCCTGCTGCCCACGGAGCCTCCCAGGTGACCCCTCTGCCCTTACCTGTCAGAGGACCCAGCCAGTACACCTGCATGTACTCCAGCAGGGTGTGGCCCGAGCAGTGGAAGGTGGCCCAGGTGGCCAGGGCCGGGTTGAAGAAGGCGGACGTGAAGGGCCCAGCTGTGGGAGGAGGCACAGACCGTCCCCGTGGGGCCCTGCCTGCGGCCGCCTCTCCGGCCAGGAGAGGAGCCACCCCGGAAATCCCCACCGTGGTTCCCGGCACACAGGCTGGGGCTCAGCCTATCCTCACCCCACTGTACTGATGGGGACGTGGGCAGGAGGGCTACTCGGCCAAAGCCAAAGGTCCCCGGATCAGGGAGCAGCTGGGACAAGAGTCCGTCCGCAAACCTCCCCCACCCTACCCACCGCTCATCTCCCCCAGCTCTTTTCTCCTCTGTCCACCTGGGGGCACTTGTCCTTGAGAGAAAGGGAGACAGAGACAGAGAGTTGGAGAGAGAGACAGAGACGGTGAGACAGGGAGACAGGCAGAGACAGACAGAGACAGATGGTGGAGAAGGGTTGAGCCCAGTGAAGAAACAAGAGAAAGGGGAAGGGGCAGGGCAGATGAGGAGGGGCTGGGGAAAAAGCCAGCGTCCTTCAACCCCGGCCACGTCCACCACTGCCAAAGAGCTCCGGCCTCGTCCGGGCAGACCAGAGTGGGAAGCACTCTGCAGACCAGGATCTCCAGGAGGCGCCCTGGGTGGCGGCAGGGCTGACACAGGAGCTCCCGGCATCTCCCCAGGCGGGACCCCAGGCAGTCCGGACGCACAGCCCTGCTCCCGGCTAGTCTCTGCTCACCCGTGCCTCAGTTTCCCCGCCTGTGCACAGGCTCTCGCGGCGCCTTCCCAGGCACGTGACGTCTGTTCTGTACCAGACCCTGGACGGCATCTCAGAAAGTCAGCCCTCTGGTTCTGTCCCTACCGGGCCCCGCCCGCCCCCGAAAGCAGACTTGGGGGAGCTGGGCCCTCAGGCCCTTCCAGGTGTAGCCGTAGCGCCCTGAGCAGGAGTGAGCCGCCGGCCACATGACCTGCACCCCACCCCCACAGCTCTGTTCCCCTGCCCGGGACAGCTGCCCTGGGAGGTCAGCAGTCCGGACATCCCACAGCTGACCTCAGCTCTCTGCTTTCACCACTGGTGGGAAGGGTGGCTGCGTGGGGGCCGGGAGAGGGGGGCGGTGCCAGGGAGCTTGGTCAGGAGGCCCGGGCCCGAGGTGCGCGGCCGAGGATGGGACGGGACGGGGGAGGTGCTGCCCTCCCTGGAGACATCTGGGGCCAAGTGGGGAGGGGGAGGGGGCTGGGGCAGACACGGCGGGACCTGGTGCTCTTGGACGGGGCGGCAGAGGACGCGCAGGGGCTTCCAGAGCGGGGCCCGGCCTGGGCCCTGAAGAAACTGCACTGGCTGCCCCCCCACCGCCCCAACCTGTCCCGGGAGCCGGCCTCCTGAGATGGCCAGGAGCAGCTGGGATGCGGAAGATCCAGCCAGAACGACGGCCCCGACGGGGGCCCAGGTCCACCCTGCCGCACCGGGTCCTGTCCAGCCGGCCGCCGTGCCACCGCTGGGTTCCCGGGAAAGGGCGGTCGGCAGCTTCCGTGGGCCGGCGGCCCCCCTTGGCTGGCGGCCTCGCCCCCGGGTGTCCGCAGGTGCGGGTGGGCGGGGCGGCCACGCGGGTGCAGAGGCTCTGACGTGGCCCAAGGGAGAGGCAGCCCCGTCTCACCTGTGTGGGTCATGACGGTGGCCAGCAGGGCCACGGCCGGCACCCGGTAGGCGGGCAGGCTGTTCCGGAGGCGGAGGAGGGTCAGGTGCAAGAAGAAGGCGCCGGCGCCTTCCACGAGCGCGCCGTGGGACACGGGCGTGCGCAGGGGGGAGCTGCAGTGCGGGTCCAGGAGGTTCTGGAGGACGTGCAGGTCACAGAGCTCCCAGGCCCAGTACAGCCGGGTCAGGGCACAGGCCGCCCGCACACCCAGCCCCTGGGCCGCCAGCTTCAGCAGCGTGCGGGGCGCGGAGGCCTCGGCCAGGAGGAAGTCCTGCAGGGACACGGTGGGGTTGGCCGCGGCGCCGTCGCAGGTCGCCCCGTGAACCAGGAGGAGCAGGGTGAACAGGGTGAGCAGCAGGTCGGGGCCGAAGCCCCCCGCCCAGGGGCCGAGCTCCGCCAACATCCGCATCTCCAGACAGCAGGCCCCCAGCTGGGCCGCGCCCACCGCCTCCCGGGCGAAGCTGGCGTAGGCGCCCGCCGGGAGCAGGGCCTTGCACGCCCTCCTGGCCGCCTGGCAGAGGACGAAGGTGGCGAAGAAGAAGGAGAGGGACACGTTCAGACCGGCCATCGGCCTGGGGGCCCCTAGAGGAGCAGGCCGAGCGGGGGACCCGAGCTGACGTGTCAGGGCTGGCGCGCCCTGAGCCCTGAGCCCCGAGGATGGGGCCGCTGTGGGAGAGTCCACCTGGGCGGGCTGTCCCTGCGAACGCCACACCTGTGCCCTCACCTCCTCACCCCCGCCCCCCCCCCCCCACCTGCTGCCGGCCCGGGAGCAGAACCACAGCGGACGCCCATAGGTCAGGCGTCCTCCCTGGGGCCTGAGGCACGCCTGGCCCCCTGCCCCCACTCGGCCAGCCGCGGGTGCTGGACGCAGCTTCAAAGCCTCCGTCGGAGCTCCGTGACTCACGGCCCGGGCCCTTGGCTCCGTGGGCACGGCCTGGCAGCTCCCTGCCCCTGTGCTGCGTCCCACCTGGGTGAGGGGCCTTGGCTCTGCCTGCACTGTGGGTCCCCTGGCCCCAGGTCCCCCTGCGAAGGCAGCTGCGTGACGGGCCGGGTGTCCCCACACAAGCGAGGGAGGGAGCCGTGGGCGCTCCGGCCTGGCCGCTCCGGACTCCTCAGGAAGCTGACCCTGCAGAAGTCTGCCCGGCCCACCATGCGCTTTGCTTTTCCTGCCTAGCAGCATAGACTCATAAAGATGCATTTCCAAGAAAGCCTGGCTGGCTGAGACGTTCAGGTGCTTCCTTCCGGACCCAAGATCACAATGACCTTGGAAGACTAGACCCGTTCCCCCTCGGTAAGCAGAGACTGCCTGTGAACGGCCCTCCTGGGGACAGGCTGTGGGGCCTGGCTCTCAAGCCCAGAGCAACCGGGGACTTTGGGACACTGGCCAGGCTTCAGAGACACGAGCTCGGAGGTCGTAGTCTCAGGGGCTTGAGGTCACCGACACGTCACAGTGACTGTAGTATGCCATCGACCTTGGGGAAGAGCAGACATTAAGCAGTTGCGTTGGGTCACTGACGGCGGCTGGATTCAGCGGCCAACCCCTGGTGGAGGGGTCATTCCAGGCAGAAGGAGATGGCCTGGCACAGTGCAGAGGCCGCTGGATGGGGAGCTTGCCGGGGGAGGGGTCTGCCAGGCTGGGGAGGGGCCTCTGGCCCTGAGCTCCTCCCTCAGGACTGGGAGGGGAGGGGGACAGAGGCTGGGAGGGGCGTGGCACTGGGGAGGGAGGAGCTTCGGGGGAAGGCCCAGGTCAAGGTCTCCTGGACATACCAGGACCAAGGCAGTGGGCACAGTGGGGCGGGGAGATCAGCGGGGCGGGTGGGCCAGTGGGAGATGGGCACCTCGTCCCCTTACCCCATGTCCCAACCCCCGTGCCCCGCAGATGGACAGACAGAGCCATGGAGATGGGCTCTGAGCACAGCAGGTGGGCTTTCCGCAAGGCAAAGGCCCCACCATCCAGACACCGCTGGGGGTACGGGTGATGCCTCTGCCCCTCCTACCCTCACCCTGTGCCCACCTGGGGCTCCCCAAGGCCTGCAGCAGCACCTGACCCCTCTCTCTCACAAGCCTTCCCTATCCTGCTTCCCCCCTGCCCCTCAAGAGAAGGCCGGCCACCCACTTCCTTCCAAGGAGTTCAGCTGAGCAAGACTACTGGAGAAAGGGCTGGGTAGGACGTCACCAGGAGGGGGCCCCCTGAGAGCGCCTGACTCCCGGGGGACCGTGACTAAAGTCCTGGACGTGTCCCAAATGGCCCTGTCACCTGCAGCACCGCAGGGTTGCTCAGCAGGGCCCAGCTCTGGACCGCGGCCCCCTCTGGAGCAGGTGCACACATTCACAAGGGGGCCCAGCGGTAGCTCCGCCTCCTTGAGAGCCAGCCTTCCTGCGGGGGTGGGAGGGGGCTCACCTCTGGCCCAGCCTCCGCCCCCCTGACCCTCCTTTTGTTTGTGTGGCTCCAGTCCAAGGGCTCCCCCCGCCCCCTGGCAGCCTCCCTTTGCGTGGATGCAGGGGAGACTGACAGCTAGGAGGGGGGTCCAGAGCATGGGCGACAGATGCTGCCTTTCCTCCGGTTGTCCCAGTAGAGGATTTTGAGGTCCAGAACTTTCCTGGAGGTGGGGAAGGGGCCTGGGCCCCAGGGGGCAGGGGTGAGGTTAACCCCACAGGAGCTCTGCCTGCTGCTCCCCCTGGAAGGCAGACAACCGTCCAGACCCCAGACCCAGGAAGGGGTGTGGGGGGCAAGGGGCCTGTTCTTTCCTTTAAGGTCCCGCCCTGTCGGAGGAGCGGGGAACCGGTGGAGCCCTGGAGTCCGTGAGCGGAGAAGCCAGGGCTCCCTCAGGGATCACGCAGAGACCCCCTTCCACCCTCCAACCCCCTGCTCCAACTGGGGTGGGGGTGGGCCTGGCCCAGTCAGAATACACAGAAAGTGGTTTCAGACCCAGGAAGCACATCACCGAGAGCACAAGCCTGGCTAATGCTCAGTGGCTATTCGTGCTGAGCGATCAGCGTGAGTTCAATCTTTATTTTTGCCTAAGTTTAACTTTTATTTACTTATTTATTTATATTTGTTTTTGAGAGACAGGGAGAGAGAAAAAGCGCGTACACGCATGCTCGCACAAGCACGCACAGGGGAGGGACGGAGAGAGACAGAGAGGGAGAGAGAGAGAAAATCCCAAGCGGGCCCTGCTCTGTCAGCACAGAGCCCGACATGGGGCTCGATCCCAGGAACCGTGAGATCATATGATCATGTGAGCCGAGATGCTTAACCGCCTGAGCCACCCGGGCGCCCCATCATTTTAACGTTTAGATAAAACTTAAATAGAGCAAAGCACACGGTCTCAGGGCCAACTTGCACGCCGTGGGGGCAGAGGGATAAAGCCAGGGGACGGGCGGCCATCACAGGTGCTCACTCCTCCGTTGTCACCGCGTTCTCTAGGACGACGGCGCGCGACTGCAGCGGTGGTCACACTGCTGAGCCTGGCGGCCTCCCGAGGGGGGTGTCGGGGGAGCTCGGACCCTGTTGTGTCCGAGTCTGCTTCCTTTCAACTGCTGCTGACAGAGGACGTCCTGTCTCGCTCCCGGTCCTGAGGGTTCCCACTCCCACTCTGCCCTTAGGGATGGCGTTAGCCGTGGGCTGCTGAGAGACGTGCCTTGTCAGGCCGAGGACGTGATCGTCCACGTAAAGGCTCAGTTAGCAACGGACGTTAAATTTGGTCAAATGCCTTTTCTGTGTCTGTAGCGATTTTTCTCATTTTCTGATTTTCCTGATTTTCAACCAGATTTTTGTTGGCTTAACATGGTGAATCACACTGATGGGTTTTTGAGCCAACCCCGCATTCCCGAGGTTCGCCCCACCCGATCACGAGGGATTATCCTTCTAGTTAGTAGATTCGGTTTGGCAAAACGTTACCGAAGATACTCGTTTTCTATGTCGCTGAAGGACACTGGTTTGCATTTTATTTTCTTGCAATATCGTCGTGTGGTTTTGGTACCGGGTGAAGCTGACCGTACAGAAAAGCTGAGGCTGCCTGGGCACGTGGCTTACGCAGCCAGGTGCGGCCGGGTGCCGAGGGAAGCAGGTGGGTGCTCCCGTGACCATCACCCCTCACACCCCTCCAGGCTCTCTTCCCCCCTGCCTCACCGGTGTGGGAAGTGGGTTCTCTCTGGACAGTGCTGGACCTCTGACCCCAGGGGCCATTCTTGGCCGCATCGAACAGACTCAACACACAAGGCCACAGTGGACACCCGCGGGTCTGATGTTGCATAAGGAGCCACATTTATTTCTTAATTGGACAGATTCTTAAGTGCACACACACAGTACAGGAGCCTAGAGCCTAACACTCAGGTTTAGGACGTCAGGGAACTCGAGTCGTTACGTAGGGATGGTGGTTACAGTGCAGGGGCCAGGGTGTGCCACACAACCACATATGTACAAGCTACGGGGGGACGCGGGGGACGGCCAGCTGCGGGAAGCACCGGCCTGGAAGAAGCCATAGACTCTGTTGATCCCTGGGGGCACTTCCCTGGTCCCCGGGGTAAAAGGAGGGCGCCTTCCGGGGTCCCGCACCGGAGGGGGCGGACGGAGGACCAGCACTGCGATCCGCTGACGCCCGAACCACCGGCGACATTCAGGAACTCTCCCCGAGTGCTTCGCCACGCCCGCCCGGCAGGTGCGGAGGGGGAACCGGGACGGAGGGGGAGGCTGCCTCCCTGCAACCACCCGGGGCGTGTGTGTGCGTGTGTGTGATCGGTGACCGAAACGTTGGCATCTTAGGAGTGATTACTCGGAACACGGAAGCCTTGGAACTTGGGAACGTGTCAACACCCCTGGGCACCAGCTGGGTCACACTGGAGCCTGGAGCCCAGTGCCCCCCTTCCTGGGACCACAGCGGATCAGCGGGGGGACTCCCCCTCTCCCTGGAGGAGACAGAGAGCTTCTCTGGGTGAGGACGGCTATCCCTCAAAGCAAAACGAGTGCCATCAGGTGTTAAAAAAAAAACTCCCAGAGAGATGGCTTTCTGGATCTTTCTTCCCTCCCCACTTGGTGAGAAATCACAGCCACAGCCAGGCCTGACCTTCCTCTGGGAAACAGCAGCCTCCCTCATCACAGATGTGAAGACTGGCCCAGTTTGCTAAGTGCCGTCCCCTCTGACGTGACACGTTGGGTAGCTTCTGGCAGGACAGACAAGGGACCAGGCGTTCTGACTCGGATCTCTCTCCCCACCAACTCCGAGGGTCTGGCAGGGGACAGGGGGTCCACGTGGCCCACACCCGGCTCGCGGGCACGGGCACCAGGGCCAGAATCAAACGGTCCTGGGGGCACCTCCATGGCTGTGGAGGCTCCCGCGTATGGGGCGCATCCCCCTTCCCTCAGCCCCACGAGGCAGGTGCTCTGCAGGCTGGCTGGCCTCAGACCCCTGCGCCCCGGGTGCGGGGGCCTCGGAGCCTCCCCAGGCCGCGGCTCCAGGCTGGCTGACCTGGGTGGCCTGCGGCCCGGGCCCTGCACCTCCAGTCTCCCCGCGGGAAGGGGGGCTGTCGGGAACCAACTCATCTAGGAACCACGTCCTCCTTCCCTGGTCCCCTCCCTGCCCTCAAGGCCATCACAGGAGCCAGAATAAATGCTTGCTCTGGACTGTGCCACACCCCTGCCCTCTGCGTCTCGGCCCGGGAGCGTCCGGTCTCCGGACGTTTGCTCTCTGTCCAGGATGCGAGGCCTCCTCTGGGGGTCCCCAAAGAAGGCCGCTGGGTCCCCGCGTCCCACAGATGTGGTCTCCTCGGACGCGTTTTCTGCCGATGGAGCGATGCCATCAGTGGTGCCTTCCGAGCACCGGGACGAGGGGAGCAGCGGGTGGAAGTGACCGCTGACGCACTGCCCAGACCAGCCACGGGAAAGGCGCGCTCACAGCCTCCAAGCGGCCCGGCGCGGCCGGCGGAGCCAGACGCGGCTGCCAGACGGCGCTCAGATGGGGGAGCCCGTCCGCCTGGTCCCACGTCTGGGGCGAAGCTCAAGTTATCGGGGGGATAACTTTCCCAAAGGGAAGCCTCCAACCGAAACCTGGTCGCTTAGTGTGGGAGCCACGCCCACGCACCCCTAGAGGAAAGAGGCCGCGCACACCTCGGGCCTCAGGGCGCGGAACCCGTACAATATCCACAGGCCTCGTCAGTGCCGCTTGGGGACAGCCAGGCTGAGGGGGCCCCAGACCACTGGCCGGGGTGCGACAAGGTGATCTGAACCAAGTGGGAAAGTGGGGGGTCACTGGGGTGCCCTGCAGGGTCTGGCGAAGGCAGCGGAAGGCACCAGAGAACGGCATGGACGCCCAGGTTCCGAGCGGAACCTGCTCGTGGCGGGACAGGGGTTTATGGATCGGTTGCTGTTTTGACTGGAGTTAGAAAGAGGCCACGTGCGGCTGCGGGCAAGGGAACGGGTCACCGAAGACCCCCCAGACCCCGGGGTTTCTCTGATGTGTTTGTGGCCCGGGTGTGGTGCCTGGCCAGACTCCCAGCCCGGGGCAGGCTCTTGCCCCGGCGGCCGGGCCTGGGCCGTGCAGTCCCTGGGGGCACGACTCGGACACTGCAGCAACACAAGGGCAGCGCCCTCAGGTGCAGGAGAGGGGAGCCTCCTTGGTGACGGGGGCCCCATTGCTGGCTGCCCTCCCCTGACCCCGTGGAATCTTCTCACTGGGACTCACAGACACTCCTCTCTCGGGGCAAAGAGGGGAAGCCACACACCTTCTTCCCGGGAACCATCTGGAGCTTGAGAAGCTGCACCCCCAGCCCCCCACCGCCCGGACCCCCCCCCGCCCCCGCCACCTGCACCCTGCCGGCCTGGACACACCACCCCTGCTGCCCCTGCCGGGAGAGCCCCACAGCCCAGGGGCCCATCTGCCTGGTCCCCCTCATGCCCGCACGCTCCTGGGGAGAAGCTGCCGGCACTGCCCGCGGGGTCGCGTCTCAGAGGCTGCTGTCCGGGTGAGACGCAGATTCTACCTCCGGCTGGGAGGGTGCACGCCACCCCCTCGCGGCCTGGACCTCGGGCGCCGGGTCCCCTGATGCTCACACACACACACACACACACACACGCACCCCGGGTGGAAGGCCTCCCCCATGAGCCTGAGCTCGGTCCTGGGTGGACGCGCCCCCGTGGTGCCAACCAGGTGGTGCCCCGGCCTGTGCAGACGCCTCTTCACCGTGGTCTTCCCTACGAGGCTTGGGGATGAGAGAGGGAACAAGCAGGGGACGGGGTCCATCCGAATCCTACGGGTCTATGTGAAGGCATTAGAAATAAATACTTATAAATAGAACACAGTCTTATAGTTAATTTCTGAGTGGCCTGTTTCGGTGTCACTAAACTAATGTATATTAATTATAAGTCTGTCTATGCTTAAAAAAATATCAGAACGGCAGCGACGCCCCTGACTTGTGCCCTCCGGCCTCTCTGGCACCTCCCAGCCGCTCCCACCCGGGGCCCGCTCCGAAAGAAGACAGAACATGGCCTCTGCTCGGGGCAGGATAGGTCTTGCGGTGCAGGCGCCCGGGCCAGAGGTGGCGCTCTGTGGGGCCCCGCGCAGCGTCCCCAACAGGGGACCGGCTGGCTGGCTGGCTGGCTGGTGGGGGCAGGCTGGGCGCGTGTGACATGACGGATGGTGACGAGGACTGGGGGCGGGGCTGGCCTGCTGGCTGTCGTGGGGGCGCAGGGGGCTCCGGCTCAGACCCTCATCTGGGCAGACCGCCGTCTGGACAGCTTGGACCTGCGGGAGGTGGAGACAAGCGGGGGTCGGGATGCTGGCCTCTCGGCGGCGGACGCCCCCCCTCCTTCCCTGCTCACGCGGAGAGACCCGGGCTCAGGAGTCGCCCACCTGCCTTCTGCAAGTCAGCGGTGCAGGAGGGGCGGGGGTCCCATCGCCAGGGCTCGCTGTGCCCAGGCCTGACCGTGAGTTGTGTTTGCAACCGCGTGAGGGCCTGCCCCCAGGAGCGAGTACGTTTTGAACATCTCAGGGGCTCACTCGCTTTACCAGCAGCAACGACACAAATTAGGCATTAACGTCCTCAAGAACGCGCCCGGGGGCGGTGCCCTCCCAGCACCTGCAGGGGGAGCCGCGTACCGTATGGTCCCGGCCAGGAGGGGGTTGAATGCGTACAGCCAGTCGTGCATGTCCTTGTCGCTGTTGGCCTGCAGCAGGATGCCGCGGTGCTCCGTGCACACGGCAAACGTGTTGGGTGTCTGCAAAGGCAGGGCTGCCGTGAGACGGCGCGAGGCCTCCGCCAGGCTGGCACGCGGTGGTCACCGTGGGGCATGGGTGGGGGCAGGGGAGGGGCGCCACCGGGACATCCCAGGGGTGAGGGGGCAGGAAAGAAGAACCCGCAGGAGACAGCCGCAGCGCACACGGCCCGGTCTGACCCACACGGGGGCGGCCCCCTCGCGGAAGGCTCTGCGGTGGGGACACCCTGTGTCTTTTCCTGCCCCAGGTCTCCCTTGTGGCCTGCTCTGCGTGGTCCCCTGGGATGCGTCTACCCCTCCCGGGCCGAGGTTCCTTCCCCCGCCATTCTGGCTCCGCTGCCGTGCCGGCCTCTCCTGCTGAGCCTGAGCCCTGGGTGGGGCAGGTGTGGGCGGCACGCCGAGTTTGTGCCCACCCCCCACCACAGGGCATCAGAAATCGGCCAGCGGGTGCTGTAGGGGTCTGGCAAAGCCAGGGTCACTGCTGGCTCGGAGAGGGGCAGGGCAAAGCCAGGGGACAGGAAGGCCGTGTTCCCAGGCCCCCGACATGGCCGGCCCCGTGGGGCTCAGAGCCCCCGACCCAGGGTGTCCCTGGGGAATGGGTCAGTGCTCGCCCCATCTGTGGACCACAGCCATGGCTGGCCATCACCAGGACTAGGTGCCCCGTGGGAGGGCCGAAGGGGGACCCTGTGAGAGACAGGACATGGGGACCTCGGTCTGGCAGCGAGTAGGAAACGGGCCTACGGGGGACGGGGCCCGGCTCCCACGTCCCGCAGCCCTGCCGGGCGTTCGCCAGGCCTTGGCCAACCCGGGACCCGCCCATCCCATTTCCAAGGCTGTACCTTGAGCATGGCCTGCTGGTCCTCGCTGTACTCCACCTGGGCGGTGGACAGGTTGAGCACGAACCTCTCCACAGAGTCCTTGTCACTGTTGTACATGTAGGCATACGGCCGCCGTACCACCACAAAGCGCTTGGCCCAGCCGGCCGTGTGCGGCTCCAGGAAGTGTAGGTAGCCCTTCTTGGAGACGATGGGGCTGCAGGAGGGACGCCTGCTGGCTCATGTGCTCCTGGCGGTCAGTGGGGGTCTCACGGTGGGGCCCACCACCCTCCACCAGGCCCGTGGCGGTACCGGCCGGGGCTCAGGGGCTATGGGGTACCCGGTAGAACCCCAGCTTGGGAGGTCAGAGACCAGAACCACCAACCTATTTCTGGGCCTCAGTTTCTCCAGCTGTGAAAAGGAGAAACTTTAAAAAAAAAGGCCGCAGCCGCCTTCGCTGTCACATGGGGTTCCGTGACCACAACCCGCGGAGGGTGGCCTTCTTGGGCCACAAGGGCCAGGCAGGCATCTGGCACAGAGGCCAAACTGATAACTCGCAGATGCATTAAACCATCTTTCCGCAGAGGTGCCCGCGAGGTCCCCGGCCCCCTCCTGCCCTTTTGCTGTCTGCTCCTTCTCTGCTCCTGCCCCAGGTCAGGGGTGGCCTGCCTGCCTGCCTCCCTAGTGTGGCGCTGTCCCCGGGCCTGGGTCAGGGACAGAGCTGGCCGGGTGGTTTTAGAAGAGCCCCGGTTTGGGGCAGGGCACCCCCCACACACCTGACCCGGATCTCCTGGATGTCAGGAACCAGCAGGCGCGGGGGCTCTTTGTCCGCCTCCACGGCCCGAGCAGGGGATGGAAGCTTCTTCGAATCTGCCTCGGGCACAGGCTCAGGTTCTGGGCTGGCCGGCCGGGAGCAGGGCTGCGGGGTCCTGGGGAAGCAAAGCGAAGCCTCTGCACCCCTGCAGGGAGAGTCCCCGCTGGGCCGGGGAGCCACGTGGGACCGGGCTTCCTCCCACACCCAGCCGGCCCCATGGGCACCTCCCAGGGTCTGCCCCACCACAGCCACAGCTGGAGCTCGGGGAGGGCCGGCGTGGCCGCAAGACCCACCGGCCTTCTCCTGGCACTTTCTGCTCCCCGCCCCTGTGAAAGCGGACCCCTGTCTCTTCAGCTCCCCGGCTGAGAACAGGCCCGTCTCAGATGAGGCCCAGAGGGCTGGATGCCTTTTTATTTTAAGAAGAAAACGTGGATGCCTTGAGGGATTTAAAGTCTAAGGGACCGGGCGTAAGAGGTGCTGGTAAAGCTGAGCAGACACCAGCCATCAGCACGACGGCAGGCCCGTGGGTCTCCAAGCTACTTCATTGCCGGTTTTCCTACTGACTATTATACCAGCACTTGCCCCCGAAAAGGGTTTGGCTTTTGTGCCGGTTTGACCCGTTCCCGGTTTTCGTCCCCAGTGCATTTTAAATCTACCCTTCAGCAGAAACTGGCCTCGGAAAAGTAACACAACCGGAGACGGGCGGGGGCCGCGCCAGCCAGGGCAGGGCGCGGGGCAGATCCCTTCCAGCTGGCCCTGCCCTAGATGCCTGTGGCCGTCCCTCGTGCCCGGCCACGCGCGCGCCACGTTCCCTGCACTGTGCGCCTGAGTCACGGCCGAGGTCATCAGTCGGTTCTCGGCACTGGAAGCTGCTCCCGGAGCCTGGAGCTCACTCACCTCAGATCAGCTGCTCCGTACCGCCCCTCCACCAGAGAGGGGCAGGTGGAGGAGGGTGTGAGCGTGGCTGCCCCCAGAGGGGACATGGATGGGTCCCGAAGCAGGGTGACAGACATCTCGGAGAGCTGTGGAGGACAGTGGGCCTTTGGCGTGGGGCTTGCAGAGTGGGGACACCCCTGCAGTGGCTAATTCCTATGCCTCTGCTCACCTTTTACCTCCATTTGGGGCACCCCCCATTCCAACTGCAGGCCAGACCCTCTTCCCAGCCCCCCTCGACCTGCCCCTAGCCCCTTCACGCCCCTACACACGTCAAAGGTGACGACCGGCGATGGGCCAGAGACTGAGCAGAGACAGCACACGGCAGGTCCCGAATCAAGGGGGGTGGGGCAGCACAGGGACCACACTAGCTCTGGGGACCAGGATCCGTCCCCTGGTAGAGGAAGGATGGCCACAGGGACGGGGCCTGACCAGCCCAGGACGGAGGCAGCTGGGTGAGGGCCAGGCCGGGAGGCCCCTGTGCTCCACAGACCCCAGGCACAGGGAGACGGGGCCCTTGGCTATGACAGTATGTTTCTAAGAAAACCCTTATTTCCTTCTCTGGATACGACTGTGAGTTCTTCTTGGTGACAACGGCCCCGTGATGACCTGGGGGGTGGCCCCTCTCTGCCCACCTTGCTCTCACTGGCGCTGACGCACACGTGGCTGTGGGTGTACTCTCGGTTGAACGTGTGCGTGAGGAGGCGTAAGCACTGTAAGAGGAGCAAATGCCCGGAGTCAGGAGGCCCCCGGACCCGGCTCCGCCCCAGGCACGGCCCCGACGTGGGTGACTGTCCGGGGGCCCAGGTACCTCCACCCTCCGAGGTGACGGCTGAGCCGGGGAGGCCTCTCAGAGCAGGCTGGGGGCCGAGGGCAAAGACGGGGGGTGGGCAGCGCTGCCCACAGTCTAAGAGGCCTTCCCCGCGGCCCGTCAAGCGGCAGAAAGAGCCAGCTCCGGGCAGAGGGGGTAAGCTCCCTGTCAGCGTAGGTATTCGGGGAAGCAGGTCACTGCTTGGGGGAGGAAGCTGTAAAAGGCTGACAGATTCCAGTGTGGGTGGGTGAGGGGTAGGCGAGGGGACTCCCGGGACCCCTCGTTCTCCCCGCCCCTGCTCTGACGGGACAGGGCTGAGTCACCCCCAGAGGGGCCGGGGTCACAGCAGCGCTGCCTGAGCCACCTTGACGGCCAGCTCCCGCTGTCTCTCGTTGGGAGCCTCCAGGGGGGACGGCCGGCCCTCGGCCGAGAGTGGGGACGAGGGGCCGGACGGGCCGTGGGAGCCGGAGTCCTCGCTGCAGGCGGGGGACGGCGCCTCGGGGCCGGGCCGCTGCGTGGTCTCCAGCTTCTCCCGCAGCAGCAGGTAGTGCCTGGTCTTCTCCACCTGCGCGAGAGCCGGAGCGCAGCTCAGCCCCGGGGGCGACCGGACCCACAGCGCCCGCCGTTGTTTCCCTGGGGCGCGGCCGGCACTCGGCCTCGAGCCCCAGCCCCGCAGCCGCCCTTCGAAGCAGCCAGCGCGCTGCCCTCCCCCCGCAGGTGCGCGGCTGCTCTGGGGTCGGCGGGGGGTGGAACTGACGGACACCCGAGCCCCCCCCACGCCGCCCATGCGCCCTGCGGCCCGCAGTCCGCGCCCGGCGAGCACGAGCGCACCTCCTGCAGGAGACTCAGCTTCTCCAGCTCCCACTGGTGGTCCAGGATGAGGCTGTCGCTCCGGGGCCTCCAGCCCGCCAGGTTCTCCTCGCCGCGGACGTAGGCCACGGACGTATCGAGCACGCGCCTCCGCCGCCGCTGCATCCCTGGAAAGGGGGTGCCGGTCTGGCCACATCCGCGCCCTGGCGCCAGGCCTTGGGCCCCCCGTGGGGACTTGTCCACGGAGGGAGGCCGGCCCCCCGGGAAAGCCTCGGCCACAGGAAGTCATCCGGCACGGCGGCCGCCGGGCCCGCACCCCGCGCGGCCTCTCCCCTCACGGTCCTCCGGACTCTCAGAACAACTCCCGAAGTGCAAAGGTGAGCACGTGAGTCTCGAAAGTGAGGGCCCCCCAAAACGGCAGCTTAGCTGAGGGACCCCGGGGAACCCTGGCTCCTAACCAAGTGCCCCCCCCACCCCCCACCAGGCGCCTACCTGGGCTGCCGGCATCGGCCACATGGCACAGGCTGAGCTCATACACGCCTGTCACGCGGTTGCTGCGGGGAGAGGGGGGAGGCGGGTGGGCACCGGGCATGGCCAGGGCCGATCAAATGCGAAGCTGGCACCGGTCCTGCTGCGAGCCCATGCCGGGTGGCCCTGCGCGGGGCCGCGGGGGCCCTGAGCTGCAGCCACGTGTGGGCGGTCCCCTTCCCAGACCCCTCTGGGCCCCCTCTTGCCAGGGACCGCGATTTCGCCAAGTGCGCGCCACGAACCTTTGCACAGGGGGGAGCCAGGCTCGCAGGCGGTATCCCGTGCTCACTAGGTGACCCTGCGTGGCCGGGTTACAGCCAGCCCAAGGCCACTAAGTCCTGAGCCCCAGACTCTGTCCTCCTGGCTGTGCCCAGGTGTCCCGCACACTGGGGTCCATGAGACAGCATGGGGAGCCTCACCGAAGGTGAGCACAGGTGGCCTGGTGGTCTCTCCTCACTGCCGTGACACTCTTGTTCACCACCTCTCCCCGCCCCAGGAATGCAGGGACAGGTCAGAGAGCAAGAAGGGAGGGCTGGGCCTGGGCCTGACACTCTCCTCCCTCGGGCACTGCCAGCCTCCAATGGCAAGAGGCCCTGTCCAGAATGCCCTCTCTCCAGTCGCAGCCCCCAGGCCTGATGGCACGGCCCTGAGGTCCTACGGGGAAGCGGGCCCAGGACCACCCACAGGAGGGCCGAAGGGCAAACCCCCCAGGCCTTCTCCCGCATGCCTGTGGGCAGACTCGGGCTCTCTCACGCCCCTCAATGTGCCATCTGTGTCCCATGGCCTCCACTGACGCCAACATCAGGGGCAGGTGAGAGGCTCTGAATGCAGGGGACTGGCTGGGACAGTGGCCAGTCTGCCTTCTGGTCTGGGCCCGCCTGAAGCCGGCGTGTCACTCGAGCCTCTGCCAGACACGCCAGCCGCTCCCCGTGCAGAGTCCGGTCTGTCCTCACTGGGGCCAGAGTGCCGGACAGCAGACCCCTGGGCCACCCCCCGAGGGCAGGCTCACCTCTCCGAGGCCCGCAGGCTCCCACTGCCAAACAGGTTGCGGATGGAGCGCGAGGCGGGCAGCTTGGCATCCCGAGAGTAGAAGACCATGCAGAAGTCCTTGGTGATGACGGCTGGCTGGGTGCAGTTCTCCATCTGCAGTGGGGGGCAGGGGGGCTCAGGCGCAGGAGCACCCCGCGGCACCCGGGCCCCAGGCCCCCTTCTAACCTCCCGGGGCGCACAAGCCACTGACCGACAGCCCCAGACCTTCGTGGGTCTCTGCCCTGGCCCCCCACCCAGGTGCGAGCTCCCTGCCCCCCCCCCCCCCCCCAGGAGACTGCCGGGAGAGAGCCAGGGCCCCGCCTCCCTGGGCCGCAGAGGGCTGGCGTGGGTGCCGGGGACCCCGAAGGTCCCAGACACAGGCCTCACCCTGTCAGGCCCCCGCCACCTTGCCACGGGATGGGGCAACACGCTCCCAAAAACACCTGTGAAGATCAAACCAGATCCTGGCTTCCCACCCACATTTTAACTCTAGATGACTTCCCGGGGCCCTGACACGCCGTTTCTCACACCGCTGCTTCTCTTGTTTTCCTGCAGCTCAACAGCAGGTGCCGGCAGGGCCGCTGTGGGCCGGGACTCACGGCGGCAGGGCCCAGCCAGTGCTTCCCCAGCAAACCGCCACCCCGAGAGGCAGTCGGGACGCTCCCTTCCCACAGCCGGAGCAATCGGGCTGGGAGGGGAGGTGGGGTGCCACCGTGCCACCAGCCGCCACCCTCCGGGCTGCTGGGTCCTCGCTGTTGCACCCAGCTGGCAACGCCCATGCTCCGGGCCACCCGCTGTGCTTGGCAGGGAAGGCACAGCGCAAGACCCCGGGGACGGGGTTGGGCAGGCTCTTGGTTCAGGCTGCCCGGAACATGGACACAGGCCTCCCGCAACCCCGAGGTCAAAGCCTCACTGAACATAGTGCTGGGAGGGGGAACGGCGCCATTAGGAGTAGGTGGATTGAATAAGAACTTGACAAGTCCTCTGTCCGGGGCTACCCAGGGCCCCCACTGCCCTTTGGCAAGCATCTCAGACTTGGGGGGCAGCGATTTGGGGGTGCACCCTTGGCACAGATTTCTCACCTCAATGTAAGCCGAGAGGGTCATGTAGATTTTCTCTCGGTACGGGGTGACCCGGTTCAGCAGCAGAGAGTTGTGCATGGAGCTGTCCCACGCGGCCTCAAACTGGTAAAAGGTCCTGGAAGGAAGCAGAGACAAGGTCAAATGTGGCAGCACACGGGCCGCGCTTGTGGGCTGGGGACATGCAGACGGACAGACACAGACAGAGAGACCTATGGGCCACCGGTCAGGAAGCCCGGGCGGCGGGTCGAGGAGAACAGTAGGTTCCTCCTTACTGGGGACCGGGCTGGGTGGGGGACTCCCCTGCGGACGGACGGATGGACGGACGGGGCAGCCGCAGCGCAGACGCTGAGGCGGGGGCAGAGGGGGCAGGGAAGGGAGGGCAGGAGGCAAGCGGGCTGGGACACAGCAACAAAGGGAAAGAGGGAGGGAGAGGAGGGGAGGTGGGGGCAGACAGGGGTGAGAGACGCGGAGAGGGCAGAAGGGGGCCGCCCCTTCCTGCCCCGTCTGAGTAAGGAGGTCCCGACCTGCCCAGGTTTGCCAAAACCTTGTGTGGCCCATCTCCTCCCTTGGGGGAGGACACTTGGAGTGGAAGCGGGGTGGCCCGGGGCAGATGGCCTCGCCCCCGCCCCCCGCGGCCAGGCTCCTCTCGGTTTAGCACAGAGCAGGTGGTGGGCCCTGCTCCCTGTCCCCATCTCGAACCCAGAAAGATTGTGAGCAGAGCCGGAGGCCCGTGGCCCCTCTGAGGGCAGCCTAAGCCGCCCCTGGGAGGCGGGACATCACACCCTTCAGCGGCCTCCGCTCCGGGGCAGGGTTTCCTATTACAGGATAGCTCCTGTTTTCAACCACCCGGCAGAGCTCCTAAACTCTTGTCCGAGGCCGGGTGGGCATTCGAGGATCCTATCTGAGGTGGTAAATTTGCCTCAGTCCACAGTGTGGCCGCTCAGCCCCCAGCCTTGCCCCGTTTCCATCCAAGCATCCTCAAAGACACAGACCGCGGGCAGCGGCTCACGCCCTGGCCCCACCGGGCCCCCCCCCCCCCCCCCACCCCACGAGGAGCCGGCCCGGCCCAGGGGCGCGGAGGGCGGCCAGGAGGAGCGAGGCCACGCCGAGGCGCGGACGGGCTCCCCGTGACACGCTCAGGGGCGCGGGGCGAAGCAGTGGGACGGGGCAGGGCCGCTGTCACACACACGTCACCGAGGACAAAGACCCAGGGGAAGGGACGTGAGGACAGCGGGGTGACCGGAGAACTGGCAGAGAGCGCAGGGGAGACGTCGCAGGAGAAAGGGGACTGAAAAGCGGAAGAGGGACGGACCAAGCCAGCGCGGAAGAGAAAAGAGAGCTGTACCTAGTGTCATTTCCGAACGAAACGCTAAAGGTGGAGGCAGCCAGGACACACACGTACACACAGAAGAGATGGACAAGTCAGAACGAGCACGGTCACACGGCCGGGTACAAGCTAACCGACAGCGAGCGGGCGTGTGTGCTGTCCCGCCGGCCGCCGAAGCGCCTCACGGGGCGGCGGGCGGGGCCCTCTCCGACCCCGGCCCCCCGCGTCTGCGCTGAGAGCTTTGGGTCCACCCCAGCAGGACCAGGCGGGTACCCGTGGACCCGTGACCCAGACCTAAAGGGACACCCTCGGTCCCGGGGGCCCCCAGACGCCGCAGGCCCGCAGGCACGGCCGGTGGTCCACGGCAGCCCGGCCCAAACGCCCTCCGGACCACCGGGCTCCGAATGCTCCCGCACAGCCGCTCGACCCCGGGCCTTCGCCAGACATCTCTGTACCCTGCTTCCTGGACGGACCACCGGCAGGCACCGCGGCCCCATGGAGACGTGCTGCGGGCTGAACGAGCCAGTACGAGGTGCCGAGGGCGGGGCCCGGGGGTCATCATCCTTAGTCCTCGCCTCCTAGAGGCCCCGATGACACACCGGGGACGGCTAGCCTGGGGCCCCCGCCCAAGTAGGCCAGCCAGCCCCAAACCCTCCAGCTGGGCCCACGGCCTCAGCTCGGTGCGGTCCCCTCTGTCCACCCGCCTCAAAAGTCGCTAAAGAACACCGCCGGCTTCCGTTCCGCTGCAAGCGCTCCGGCCGTGTGGACCCAGCCTGCCCCCACCGCTGGCCCGAGATCGGGGACCAGCACGGTTCTACACCAGCGTGCACTCTCTGTGTGCCCCTCCCAGGGCAGGCTCCTACTCGGGCATCAGGAGCTGGGTCCCCGCCTCGTCTGGAGCCCCTCAGCCTTGGGCGGGACACTCCAGAGGAGCCAGAGCCAGCCCGGTCTGGCCAGCCAGAGACCCAGGGCTCAGCCAGGGGCCTCGGCCCAGGACCAGGTGGGCCGTGCCAGAACTGGCTGGAGCCGCACGGAGAGACTGCACACCTCCGACAAGGCTCACCGAGGCCCCTTGAAGGTGCTCTTGGCCAGGAGGCCCTCCGTCAGGCTTTCGCCCCGATGAGACTCCAGTGACCAAGAATCTCTCCGAAAACCTGAACCTGTGGGTCTCACGTATGAGGTGACGGGGGGTGGGGACCCTCTTGGGCCCACGTCCACAGCCTAGGATGGCACCTTTCACCTCACCGTTCCCCAGGTGCCAAGATGGCCGGGGTCTGACCTGGCATAGCCAAGCTGCTGCCCATAGCTGGCTCCAAACCACTGGTCAGCCCCCAGCCAGCCGTGGGTGCCAGACCCCGGAGCCCCAGGCAGGAAGGGTCCCCAACAACACTCCCGAGCCCCTGAAGCCTCTGCCGAGGGAGGTCCCGCCCAGATGACGGCAGGTGTGCTTGGGGTGCAGAGGGCGGTGGCCCCCCCGATGTGGGACCTAGACAGCCACGTAGGACACCAAGCCTGCAGGACGCAGCATGGGAACCGCTGATTGGTGCCCCCTTGATCAGGAAGCAGGAAACTAAGACCCAGAGAGCCAGAGAGGGAGCCGTAGTGAGCCAGGATGCCATGGGAGGCCGTGGGTACCATACCGGACCCCCACTTGTGAACAGGCGCAGGGCTCTGGAGATCTCTCTGGGCATCAGGTCACCCCCAGAAGAGAGCCCCATTCCCCACAGCACCCCTCACTCTGCCCCACCCGACACCCAGCCAGTCCCTCAGACACAACTCCTCGGGGAACCGTGCGGCCCGGACGTGGGGTCCCCGGACCCGAAGCGGCAGCACCACTCGGGACGCCGCGCTGTTAGCAGTGCGGATTCTCAGCCCCCACCCCCAACCCACTGACCCACTGAGGCAGAAACACTGGGATGCGGCCACCTCGCGAGTGGAGCACCCGAGCCCACTCCGGTGCCTCCCCTTGGGCTTGGCCCACCCCACCAGCCCGCGGGCCCTCGGGATCCAGCCCATCTGGGGAAACAGGCCAGAGCACGTGTCCCTCCTCCAGTGAGGTCCCACCCACGGCCCCGGTCCTCAGCCCTTCTCCGGGCCACCCTTGTGTAGAAAGAGCAGCGGGCAGGGCAAGGCTTGGCCCACGGCAGAGCCCTAGGGGTTCCCACGGGGCCCTCCCTCTGGAAGGAAAATGCCGCCCTGCACGGATCCTTCTGCAGCCGACTGCGGGGCTCGGGATCAAGGCGCCCCCTCCTCTGAGACATCCCTGGTCCAGTCCAGCCGCCTCCGGCCATGTCTCAACACAGAGCCGCTCACGCCCGGTGGGGCGGGGTCCCAGGCTGGGAGGTCTCTCGGCCGGCTCTCCTCTAGCCACGCACGAGGGTGGGGCCGCAGGGGCCCAGAAACGGGACCACCCCCAATTCAGTGATGGGACGTGGAGCTTGATGCTCAAACAAAGGAGGACCCATGTGGGAAAACCAAAAAGTCACTTAAAAAGTTTGTCGACAGAGAAAACGTCATACGCTCTCCAATGTTTTGTCCGTGTCGACCCTTGCTCAGAACGTTTCAGCGGCTACACCGGCCAGGACAGGGGCAGGCGTCTCATGTCCCCTCGGATGCCCTGCCTAACCCAACGGGCTGTGCGCCCGCGCGCGTCCCCGCGGGGCTCAGGTGGGGCCGGGCTGCCAGGGTAGGGTAATCGGGAGGTCGGGGCTCCCAGCACACAGGGCCTGGGCATTCCCGATGGGACTCTCGCATGCCGGCTGCACGTGGCCGATTTAGACGTTTAGACAACTGTGTTGTGCCTTGCACCCGGCGCCTGTGACAAGTGTCTCAGCTGTGGTAGGTTAGTGGGCAGGCCAGCTGGGCATCCTGATGCGAACGGGTTTGTTGAGAATCTGAAAATCAAACCCCGTGCTCAAAGTTTCAACAAGAAACTCATAACGCTCTAGGAAGTACGTTTCTAGAAGAGAATTACTCTCAAGAGTGGCCCTGGGGAAGGCGAACTGACAGGCAGACTTCCAGGACGGAGCCCCCTGGACTGCAGCCGGGACAGCCCTCGTGTCCAGTGAGGAGGGTGACCCCAGCACGGTCACACAGCTGGGAGCGGGGCAATGGGCTCGAACCCCAGCCTTGGGGATCCTGCTGCACCTGATGCGACACATGGAGGGCTCAGCGGCCTCCCCCACCGTGCCGTGCGGGAGTCCTTGGACCAGAAGGAAAGGGAGAAATGAGACGATTGAGGGACTGAGGGGACGAGGAAGTGGGGAGGTGAGGGGGTGAGGGGGTGAAGGGATGAAAGGATGAAGGCAGGGGTGAGGGGGTGAAGGGGTGAGGGGATAAGAGGTGAGGGGTGAGGAGATAGGAGAGTGAGGGGCGAGGAAGGGGAGGGATGAAGGGGTGAGAGGATAAATGGTGAGGGGTGAGGGAGTAAGGGATGAGGCAATGAGAGGGTGAAGGGTGAGGAGGTGAGGGAATAAGAGGGTAAGGAGTGAGGAGGTAAGGAGATGAAGGAGTGAGAGGATAAGAGGGTGAGGGGCGAGGAGATAAGTGCTGAGGGGTGAGGGGATGATGGGAGAGGGGTAAGAGTGAAGGAGGTGAGGAGGTGAGGGGATAAGTGGTTGGGAGTGAGGGGTGAAGGGTGGGGGGAGAGGAGGTGAGGGGATGAGGGGTGAGGGGACGAGAGGTGAGGGGTGAGGGGGTGAGGGGTAAGTGGTTGGGGGTGAGGGGTGAGGGTGGGGGGAGAGGAGGTGAGGGGATGAGGGGTGAGGGGACGAGAGGTGAGGGGTGAGGGGGTGAGGGGTAAGTGGTCGGGGGTGAGGGGTGAGGGGATGAGAGGTGAGGGGTGAGGGGATGACAGGTGAGAGATAAGTGGTCGGGCTGAGGGGTGAGGGGGTGAGTGGATGAGGGGATGAAGGGTGAGGGTAAGTGGTCAGGGTGAGGGGTGAGGGGATGAGGGGTGAGGGGTAAGTGGCTGGGGGTGAGGGGTGAAGGGTGACTGTAAGTGGTCAGGGGTGAGGGGTGAGGGGACGAGAGGTGAGGGGTGAGGGGATGAGAGGTGAAGGGTGAGGAGTGAGGGGATGAGGGGTGAGGGATAAGTGGTCGGGGGTGGGGGGTGAGGTGATGAGAGGTGAGGGGTGAGGGGATGAGGGGTGAGGGGTAAGTGGTTGGGGTGACGGGTTAGGAGTGAGGGGATGAGGGGTGAGGGATAAGTGGTTGGGGGTGACAGGGTGAGGGGTGAGGGGATGAGGGGTGAGGGATAAGTGGTCAGGGGTGGGGGGTGAGGGGTGAGGGGATGACAGGTGAGAGATAAGTGGTCGGGCTGAGGGGTGAGGGGGTGAGTGGATGAGGGGATGAAGGGTGAGGGTAAGTGGTCAGGGGTGAGGGGTGAGGGGATAAGGGGTGAGGGGTAAGTGGTTGCGGGTGAGGGGTGAGGGGGGGTGAGGGGTGAGGGGTGGTCAGGGGTGAGGGGTGAGGCCGTGTGTGTCTCGGCCATTCAGGCAGCGGCGAAATTATCCCCTTTCTAAGGGGGAAGGAGAACAAGGTTCCCGAAGGCTCTGCCACCTGTCCACACTCACTGGGCCAGAGGAGGGCACTGCCAGGCTGTCCGCACACGTGGGACAAGACCCTCCCTCCGCCACCTCCCACGGTCCCGCCAGTCCCCGGTCCCGCCGCCACGGTGGCTCCCTGCCCCGTAGAGCCGGGCCCTGTGGGGAAGCGCAAGCCCGAGTCTTGGGGCTCTGACCCCCATTTCGCTCTCAGTGCCCTAGGCCTCCTCTTACTGGCCAAGCCCACTGGGGCCAGTGAGCCCTCTTCTGGAACTGGGGGGACGGTGCTCCCCGCTCAGGTGCAGGGGTGAGGGCCTCATGACGTTGGGGGGCTGGCAAAGAAAGCCCTGCCGGAAAGGAAAACTGGTTCCCTTTCCTGGTGCCACACCTCCCCCTGGCCACAGGGCATTATCTCTCTCCAGAACCTTCCGGGAGGTCTGTGTCTGGGGGGCGGGTTGAAGACCGGCAAGCGCCCCTCTATCCCCCTGCGCTGGCTGTGGCAGCTCAAACGTGGACAAAACAGTCACGCCCCCTCGAGCCCTCACACCGACCCGCCTGGAAGTCTCCACTCGTCAAGGAAACAGCCCTTAACTTGGGTCCCGCCCAGCGGATGAACCCGAGCCAGGGACTCCCAGCCCAGAGCCTTCTGAGAGCAGCGACACGGCCTTAACCAGCCCGGCTCCCCGCCCGACCTCCTCCAGCGCATGGCCCGGAGAGACGGGTCCCTTCCGGCCGGCACGGCCGTGCCCCCTTTTCTGGGGCAGCCACTGCCACCCTAGTTCTCCCCTGACAGGGTCCCCAGAGGGCCCGCAGCAGGCTCTGGAAAAGATGGGTTCACCCAACAGGTGCGATGTTTGAGTGCGCCCCGAGGGTCACACCGGCGGGACCACAGCCTGCCGCCCTCCCTGGGGCCTAGGCTCCAAGTGCCCGGGTCACACTCACAGTGACCCTCACGGCCATGACTCAGTCCTGCCGTGCCCCCTGCCCCACCCTGGGGCTCCTTCCAGAAGAGGAGCAGGCACCACCCCTACCCGGCTCAAGCTACCATGCAGCCTCAAGGCTCAAACGTTTGCCAGAAGCCTTCCAACCGCTCACTTCGCCTTCCAAAACGGCTGTCCTGCGAGACCACCAGCACGGAGCTCTGACCACAATCCACAGGACCCAGAGGGAGACGACCTTGACCCTCTGCCCAGAACAGACTTGGGTCTCAGGGACGGTCCTGATTAGGAACCCTGAGGCTGTCCGTGCCCAGGGCCTCACTGACCCTTGCACCCAGTGGGCACTGGCAGGGGTCCCACTCAACTCAGAGAGGGCATCCCCTGCCCGGGAACCCCTGCCTCCGGGGGGTTTGGACCTGGGGCCACCCGGGTGAGTCCCGAGACCTACTGGGCCCCTCCCAACTTCACCGCCCACCTACTTGCAAACAGGGTGTGTGGTGGCCAGCCTGGCCGGGCAACCGCCCAGCAGAGGAGGGTATGGTGCAGAGGTCCCTTGCAGGGCCGGTACCCATCTGCCCTCCCGTCCCGGGCCCAGCGCCGGCCCCTCCTCCCCCTTTTCTCTTTCACCTTGCAGGGAGTGGGGCTGGTGCGGCCAGCCTGCATGCGGGGGGCACCGGCTCCTGCTCCGGCAGGGGTGGGTCAGTGCGGGGCGGGCAAGGCTCAGGGGCGGGAGGAGCAGGAGGCCAGCCAGTGTCTACGGAGGGGCGGGCGGGAAACTACGGATGCAGCCAAAATCAAGAGTACGGGAAGGAGCTCAGCCAAGAGGGAGGGAGGGGGTGGGAAGAGGAAGCAACAGAGAAAATCAAAAAAGTATTCCGAGGAAAGAAAACGAAAGAAAACGGAGAAACAGGAGGGAAAGGGGAGCGAGTGTAGAAGGGATCAAAAAGCCGAAATTAAAAGTCAGGGCTGTGGGTCTGGGGAAGGAGAGAGGCTGGAATAAAACCAAGGGGCACAAATGATACCTAGGCATGTCCGAATCAAGAAACTGCCTGCAAAACACAAACAATCAGAGGTTAGTGAGGGCGGCGGGCAGGGCGGCGGGACAGCGGGCAGCTGGGCGGCAGGGCAGCGGCAGCGAGGGGAGGGGCAGCGGGGAGAGCAGCCGTCTGCGGCAACAGGCCCACTCTGAGCAAAGCGTGGGGCCTTGCAGCGGAGGAGGCCGAGGTCGTGGCAAAGCATGAGGACAGCCCGAGCCCCTCGGCCCAAGCCAGGCCTGGGGTCTCTGAGCCCCAGCGTCTCCAGGGGGAGCAGGGCGCACCCAAGCGGCCCATCACGGGGCTCTGAGGACATCAGCCAGGGTTGGGGAAGAGGAAGATTCTCGGGAAGGGGCCCTCTGGCTTGGCCAGCGGAGCCTCGGGATGGCACCCGCCTTGGGCCGCCAGGTGAGGAGGGTCCCCAGGACTTTGCTGGGGGCAAAGCTGGGGGGTCAGAGCAGTCCTGGGGCTATACTGGCGTGGGCAGGAGCCAAGCCTGAGGCCCAAGCAGCTCTGGCAAGGTCTATGGGCCTGCCCCGTGGACGGGCCTTCCTCTACCCTTGGACCAGGGCCTTGACCTAAGACACAGGGCCAGTGGACCCCAGAGCTGCCCCAAGTCCAGCCTCACTTGCCACAGCTCCCAGGAAGCGGAACCAAAGCCCCATCAGTGACGGGTCCTCGGGCCTCTAGGGACAGGGGTGGACCTATTTAGCTACAGCCCTGCTGACCCGAGGTCCAGCCGGGAGCCACAGCCTCCTAAGCTACCCCGGGACGTAGCCCAGAGCCAAGGGCCCCTCGGCCAGGCTGGCGGGACAATGGAAAGACCCAGAAACACGGTCCTCAGTGTAGAGAGACCGCGCAGGGAGGGAGGCCCAGAGGGAACGTACCCACCCCCACTCGCTTGTTTTTGCCCCCACTCCATTTCTGCCCCCAAAATCTAGAAGTTGCCTGGGCAAAGGAAGGGTCAGAGGCCAGGGGGATGCTGAGGTCACTCAGCATGGCAGACAGACCCCTCCCCAATGGCACAGGCGGTCCCGGGGCCACCCTCCCCTCTGGGGTCCCGGTCCCCACATCCCTGCAGGCAGCCCCGTGTGGCTGGGGATCAGGCCTCCTCTGACGCATTCTCACGGCCTCAGAGGGGCCCCCCAGCCTGCACATCATGAGAACCCCCTCGGCACTCTGCATCCCACTCCTCCCTCCCCTGGACGTGAGGGCAGCAGAGTTTCTTCTGGGAGGCTCCTGGGCAGGGCTAGAACGAGTCACAGCTGCCCCTCTGGGGGTCTCGGACTCCTGGCCCCCCAACTGCCCACCCTGAGGGTGCTTCCCTTACAGCCCACTCCTTGGGGCGTCCATGATGAACCCAGGCTCCGTCTGGACCCGGGAGTCAGGACAGGATGACTCCCTCAGGTCCTTTTACGTTTACGGACCCCAGCCTTCGTTGCAAGTGTGGGGTCCCTGTCCCCTCCGAGCACGCCCAGCCCTCAAAGAAGTTTTTCCTGCAGACGCTGTCGCAGGAACCCGTGAGGACACCCAGAGTGTGAACTCCAAGGGTCAACTCTCAGCTTCTGCTTCTGGGCCAGGTCTAGCCCTCCGCAGCAGCCATCCAGCACTCTGGAACACCTCATCCTTCCCCCAAGTCCCTAGAAAGCAGCATCTCAGACACAGCCAAGCCCACGTCCCCACCAACAGGGCAGCTCTCGGCAGTTAGGAGCTGCCCTCCCCCCGCCCCCCGCCCCGTCAGTCCTCAGATACCACCCCTCACCTCCCGCCCCCTCGCCTCCGGCAAGCCTCAACAAGGCTGGCTTGTCGGGGGCTGCTAAGGGTGTCCCTGGGGGCTTGCATACCCCGACCATTGTCCCAGATGTGGCGGGGCTGGGGCTGCCCGGGCTGCAGAGTCTTGGCCACTAACCACAAGCTCGGAAAGGAATAGCCCAGCGACAAGGAGCGCGTGCCAAATGGTGCCTGGCGGATCCAGGACCCCCAGCCCGAGGGACCCCGGCCAGAGCCCCGGACTCACCCACAGCAGTGTGGTCGGGGAGATTCAGGACCGCCTGTCTGCGCACCACCCCGTGTTGCCCCCCCAAAACTCCTGAAGAGAGAACCCAGCTCATCAACCCCCGAGTCCCGCTGCCCCTCCACCAGGTCACCGAATGGACAGGCCGGACGAATGTGAGAGCCAGTGATGGGACAACGTGTAGACAAACACACCAAAGGACCTGGAGGCCACGAGCCTGCCCGTCCCGCACCTGTTCCAGAGGTGTCGGAAAGGAAGGCCCAAAAGTTTCGGGGCTGGACACGTACCGGACCCTACAAAGCCAGGTCAGCTGAGGGCACGCCCTGGGTCTCGACCTGGACCCTGTCTCCAGGGAGCTGGGAACAGAACCCATTGTCACCCCAAGGGGACTCACCGGTCGTCCTGGGCCGGGTGGATGTAGCCGGAGGAGAGGATGTTGAGAGACAAGATGTTGGGGTCGATCAGGGACTCGTCAGTTTCTGGTGTGTTTCGAATCCGACCTACGGGAAAGGCCATGGGCTCAGTCACCTCTCAGGACAACGGAAGGGGGTGCTGGGTCCCTGCCTGGGCGGGGGCTCCGGAACCGTGACACCGCATCAGGGAGCGGGTTCCCCACGTGCCCACAAGAGCGCCGGACAGGGAGCCCATGGCAAGGTCTGCTACCAGCCCGGGCGTGAGCGCCCTTGGCTCACTCCACCGTCGTTCCTCCCGTAATTGGAGTTTTTCAGCTTAGGCACTCTCAAGGTCTGTCTCTCTTGCACCCAACTGATAGATTCCAAACACTCGGCCTAGAATGTACAGGCTCTCGTTGGAAAAGAAAATCTTAGCAAGATAATGAGAGATTTTCCCTTCAAGAAAGAAAGAGAGAAAGAGAGAGAAAGAGAGAAAGAGGAAGGAAGGAAGGAAGGAAGGAAGGAAGGAAGGAAGGAAGGGAGGAAGGGAGGGACAGAGGGACGGAGGGAGGACACTATCTGGGCCACAGATCTCTCCCTGCAGGGCACATTTCTAACAGAAGCCTCTAAGCCGCCCACACTGGGGTGGTGGTCCTATCCACTGCGAGTCAAGAATCCCGCTGGCGACCCCGTTAGTAATTTCCTGCCCTGGTAGCATTAGGTTGAATACTTTGCTTCTTCAGGGGACACACACGCACTACGTTTTCTCCTTAAGCCCTGTGTGCCGCCCCCCACACAGAGATGAGGCAGAGCCCGGGATCCGGCCAGGATTCTGTGTCTGTACACGGGGCAGCTGCTGGCCCCACTTCCTGGAACCTTCTTGCAACTGCTGGGCTCTGGGAGAAGGCAGGTGTGGGCTCCCCGAGAAGTGCTCTCCAGCATGTGTCCCCGTGGCTGGAGGTGGAGTGCCCCACGGCTCGGCTGCCGGAAGAAAGCTCGCCACAGTGCCAGCCTCATCCCTGCTCGGCCCCTGGAGCGCGTGCTTCCGCAGAGGTTCTCTGCCCCTTCCGAGCCTGGCCAGGTGCTCCGCCTGCGAGAGCGACGCCCCGGAGCCCATTCGCTCCCAGCCCGCTCGCTGGTCCGTGTGGTTTATGAAGCCCAGAGAGGCACAGCCCAAACACCCCAACGTGGAGCGGGAGCCTTGGCGTTCACACCAGCATCTCCCCAAATCCTTTCACCAGCTCCCCTTCTCTGCCCACACACGGGACACACACTCCTGCCTGCATCCGGTCCACGCGCTGGCCGGGTGTCTGCTAACTCTTTAAGTCGATTCACTGTCCACGCCGGCCCTAAACGACATCTGAGATGAGGATTGGCTCGCCTGCTCCAGCCTTTCACCGTGTGCGTGAAAAAAGATACGAGATGTCTAAAACGAAAGCATCTGTCCTGGGCCCCCAGAACCTCCTTGTCCACAGCTCTGCGCTTTTGGGCATAGCACGATGGGTCTCACGGTCATGTCCCCGCTCCTGCACCCTCGGAACCCCCTCTCCAAGCCCCAGGGACGGCACCCTGCAGCTGCTGCCCTTCTGGCCACAGAAGTGCCCAGGATGGGGTTTCCAGAGGGATCCATCAATCCAGAAAGGGCAGGGGCGGACAGGTGTCCGTGTCCTTGAATGAAAACTGGAAAAAGTCTATAGCTCGGCCAAGAAACTCGTCTAGTAGACCAAAGAGTTCACAGCGTGAGGTCGTGGAAGAAAACCGTCTAAGAGCCGTGGTGACCACCAGGAGTTGAACTGTGTCCTCCCCCCAAAACGGCTGTGTTGAAGTCCTAACCTGCAGGACCTCAGAACGTGACTTTATTTGGTGACAGGGTCTCGGCAGGTATAATCAGTTGAGATGGGGTCACAATGGAGGAAGCAGGCCTGAAAGTAGCTTCTTCTATAGGAAGAGGCCACGTCAAGTTGAAGCATTAAAGCCGGCGGGTCCCCAAGCCGAAGAGGGACAGACATTCCCCACAAACCTCCAGGAAGGGCTCTCCCCTACGGGCTTCAGAGGGGGCATGGCCACCTGCTGACACCCTCAGACTCAGGCCCCCAGGTCTACGGGAGGATCGTTTTCTGCTGTTTAAGCTGCCAGTCTGTGGTGCTGTGTCACGGCAGCCCTGGTGAGCTGACATGGTGATTGCATAGAAATTTGGAATCATCACCCTAGTCCGAGCTTTCCTTTCCTAGGCTCTTCAGAGAGGCACAGAGAGGTTAAGCGACTTAGCCAGAGTCACACGGCATCAGGGGCAGAGCTGTGGTTAGCAGTCAGCCGCCTGGCCGGGACGGTGGGGGGCGGAGAGGGTGGGGCCCCGTTGCTCCCAGCGGCCCAGCCCCAGCCCCCAAGGCAGCCCCCACCCGTCTCACTCACCCACGACAAGCTCTCGGACTTCCTTCCAGCGGATGTGGCTGCCCGTCTCGTGCAGCAGTGTCACGGTTATCCGTCTCTGGATACCCTGCCAGGCACCAGGAGAGAGGACACGGTCAGATGGTCTGGGGGTCACATGGGGCGGGGCAGGGGACACGAGGCGGGCAGGGCCGGGGAGCGCTCCGCACCTGGTGGAGCAGGAAGGTCCCCATGCACGGCATCCCGCCGCGGTGGTCCACCACCGCGGGAATGTAACTAGAAGAGAGAGATTCGTGAGGCAAGGCCCCGCCCCGCAGACACACGCGGCCCCCGCCCGAGGAGCCGAAGGGCCACGGCAGGGAAAGCAGCCCCGCCTTCTGGCGGAGGTGAGGCGGTCCGGCCCGGAGCCCAGAGTGCCCCCGTGCACCACCCGGAGCCCTGCCGACCCCGGCAGGCGCTGGGACTCACTCGCCGTTGGCCTCCAGCTCACAGATCTCGAAGTAGACCAGCACGTCGTACTTGCAGTGACAGGGCCCCGGGCAGGGCCGCGCGAGGGTGCTGAGCTTGGTGGCAGGCACTGGGGGAGGACGGGAGAGAGAGAGGCAGCCGCTGATGGGAGACCTGACCTGCCGCGTCCTGGGGGCACGCTCAGGAAGGAGGCCCGGGGCGGGGAACGCGTCCAGGGTAGCGTGGGCACCTCCCTCCCGCGGGGGTGGACTCAGGAGGGCTCCGTCTACCTGGCTTGGACAGCGGCATGACCCTCGGGAAATGGCGGCGTGAGGGCCTCAGGGGGCTGTGGAGGAAGAAGAGCCTCTGTGAGGCGGCTGCAGGTGGCGTCTCTGGGACCCTCCAGCTGGAGAGGGAGCCAAGGGCAGGAGGCTGGCAGAGGGCGGTCACGGCACGGTCTGCTCCAAGCCTCCGCCTGCCCCCTTGCCTCCCAGGGCCTAGGAAAGGCCCTGGGCTCAGGCCCTCCAGCAGCCTGGATGGGGAAGGAGGGCCCCTGGGGACCCCAGACCTTGCCTGGGTGGCCCCACGAGTCCAGGAGAACAGGGCGAGAACGCTGGTTCTCTGTCCAGGGGCCTCCAGGACAGAGCCTCCCCTGGCCCTCCCGAGGACAGACGAGGCTCCTGGGGCCACCCCCCCTGGAACCAGTACCTCTCGTGGCTTTTCTCTTCCTCCACCACCTGGGACGCCCCACTTAGCTCCGGGTCCCCCAGGACAGCTGAGAGGGGGGCAGAGGTGGCCAGAGGCTCCCACACCACAGAAGCCACGTGCCGTTCTCCCTGCGCCCAGGTGGGGGGTGGGGACCACAGAAGGGACACCCTGGCCTACCCTCAGAGTCCCCCAGAGGTCACGTGGAATGAGGGAGACGGAAAGATGTTCCCTCACTCAGTCTGGGGGCCAAGGACTCGGGGGAAGGGACAGCCGGGCAGTGGAGTGGTGAGCAGGCAGTAGGAGCCGTCTCCCCGTGGGCCACCCGGGCCATCCTCCCGCCCAGCACCCGGTTCCCTGGCCCGGGGACATGGCCCATACCCGCAGGGGTCTGGGCCCAGATGGCAGTACTCTTTAAGAAACTTGCCGACATCCCGAAGGGATGTCTCTGACTTGCTCTGGGTCCCACTGACCTTGGGTAACCAGCCGCCCCATCATCAGGGAAAATGGGCATCTAAGGCCCATGGGTCCTGTAGCCACCTGACCAGGCCTGTCTGGGGCAAGGCCGGCTTCGCTGGCTGGGAGGTGGAGAGGGCCCACGCCCTGTGGGGGCTGGATGAGGTCTGGGAAGGGGGCCGCTAGCCCCCCAACCCAGGGCTGCCAACCTGAGCACGTCCTTGCAGAGCGGGGGGAACGGGTGCTGCTGGTAATGGCCGAAGACCTCGAACACGATGGGCTGGCTCTTGATGTACTCGATGAAGGACTTGGTCACCTCCACTGCGATCTGGCGGATGAGGAGAGCAGGCAGGAGGCCGCAGCCACGCCACAGTCAAGAGAGGGAAGGAAGGTTGCAGAGGTAAGCGCTCAGCCTCTGTGGAGGACCCGACTGGACACCGCGGCTGGGCCCGACCTCTGCCCACGAAGGGGTGACACTCCTCACCTGGTCCTTCCTGCCCCGCCTCCCCTCCCATCACACCCTTGAAGGCCGGACCCCCGAGAGTGCCCTTTCAGAACACCGGGCTGGCAAGGGGACAAAGGTCTGTGGCCTGGCCTGAGCCTTCCTGGGCCCTCGCCCACTCCCTGAGAGTTATGGGCTGAATTGTGCCCCCCTCCCCCAATTCCTATGTTGTAGCTTGAATGCCCAGGACCTGTGGCTGGACCTAGACTCTTCAGAGAGATAATCCCAAGTTAGAATGAGGGCATCAGGGCGGCCCTAATCCGGTATGGCTGTCCTCACGAAAAGGGGAAATGAGGACACGAAGGCAGGCACAGAGGGAGGACTGTGTGAGAACACAGAGAGAAGACCGCATCTATCCGCCCAGGAGAGGCCCGGCACGGAGTCCCCCTCACGGTCACTGAAGGAACGACCCGACCCACACTTGCATCTCGGGCTTCCGGCCTCCAAGGCTGAGAGGCAGTAACTTGGTTGTCAAGGCCGCCAGGGCGCGGGCTTTGCTCCGGAGCCCAGGAATGGAGGCTGCACACCCTCACCCCTGGCCCGGCCTCCCTGGCTGAGAACCCACTAGCTCCCTGCTGCCTGAGCGTCAGCACGGGCCGGTCCGTGGGGCCCTTCTGAGTGCGGGGCCTGTGACTGCTTGGGCCACACAGCCCGCACCCACAGGCCGCACCGCTCAGGGTCAAATCCACGCTCCTCGGCGGGCACCCGAGGCCTTGCCCCCCGGCGGCATTCATCGTGGCCAAGTGGAGCGCATCTCCCCCCCCACCCGGCTGGCTGGCTGGCCACATTCTCCTGCCTCACGGAGCCACTCCAGTCCGAGTCCCGCTCTTCCCGCAGCCAAGCTTGGGACGTGCCCCACCTGCAGCTTCCCTGACCTCTCCGATGCCCTCTGTGTGCCCTGCCTCTCTTCTTCCCCGGCAGCAGGCCGGCGCCACGTGGGGCACCCCGGACTCCCCGTGCTCCTATCTGCCCCCCGGGTTGCCCCTACCCCCAGGTAGCAGCCCACCGAGGCCCCGACTGTCCAGCAGCAGCCTCCACGGCCCTGCCTGGCACCAGAGGCCTCGTGCCCTCACACCCGGGCACCGCCAGCTCACGGCTGGGGCTCAGGACAGGGAGACGGTATGACGGAGAGTGACCACAGCTCGGCTCAGCTCCGGGGAGGCCCCGCAAAGCCAGAGACCCGGGAGGGGGGCGGAGGCGGGGGCGCTCAGGACGTACGTTCTGGACGTGGTAGAAGCCCAGCGGGGGGCCCCTCCCCGTGTTCTTGAGGGGCTCCGTGGAGAAGGCCTCGTCGTGGCGATGGATGAAGCTGCAGAGTTAGAGGAGACGCTCGGCTGGGTGCAGGAGACGGGACGGGGGACCCGTCCCCGGGGACTGGCGGGGGTCACCGGGGTGCTAGGCGCCCGCCCTGGTCCCCAGCCAGCAGGGGGTGCCGGGGCTCACTTGAACTGGCAGAAGATGTCCGCGTATTCGGCAGAGATGCTGGACGCCTGCAGGACTGTCACACGGAAGGTGAAGGTGCTGCCCAAGCGCAGGTGGTCCAGGGCGGCGTCCAGGGGCCCGTCCAGGGCGGCTTTCTCAGGGCTGTCTAGGAGGAGGCCTTCTGGAGGCACGGCTGCAGGGGGCCGAGGGCAGAGCAACGTGGCAGCACCCCAGAGGCCGAGAGCCCGGCGTCAGGCGGGGAGCCCACGCGGTGTCCTCTCGTGGAAAGGTCTCACAGCCTCCCCGGCCACGGCGGGGCGGGGGCCGTGTCCCAGTGCCCCGGGCCCCGGGGCAGGTGTGGCAACCTACCTGAGCAGGTGTTGTTGTTGACCTCATCGGCCGAGGGCCCTGCCTCCGCACCCTGGCCCTGACCTTCCACGATGCGCAGCTCCTCCTGCGAGGTCCCGGAGCGGGACATCCCCACCACGGGGCAGGACTCGGACTGGAACTGCGTGGGTTGGGGGCCAGAGTCAGGGGGAGCCGGCTCCAGGTGAGGCCACTCTAGCCCACTGAGGGCCCCGGAGTCGGGTCAGGGCCTTTGTGGACCCGCGTTGCAGACCCGCCCCTGCCCAGACGGGCGCCCACCTCCCTCGGCCTCTCCTAGGCTGCCGTGGCCTGTGTTGGCTGCAGTGGGAAAGCGGGGGAGCAGTTCAGGCGGGGTGACGGGTGGCCAGGTGGGGGCAGGTTAGGAAAGAGCCAAAGAAGGAGAGGGAAGGAGCCTCCTGGCCTGTGAGCTAAGCCCGGTCTGGGGCCCTGAGCAGGACCCTCCCCCTCCTCCACCCTCTGGCCTGAGAGTAGAAAGGGGAGCCCAGGTGGAAAGCACTTTCCTCTGAGGGAGGACCGGGCCGGGGGCAGCCCGGCACCTGATGTCAAGACAGTGAGGAGGGGCCCTCTGGCTCTCAGTGGGATATTGGCGCGAGCAAAGATGCTGGTGGAAACAGCATCCAGGAGAGCGAGCCCGAGGAGGGGACAAGGCGGGTGGAGTGGAGGCATCTTGGTGTCTGGGGGTGCACACCTGCTCTGTGTCCCGGCCCGCAGCTGAGGCCCAGGCAGGGAAAGCAGATACAGACCCCGGAGAGGCCGTGGCGAGGGCAGAGAGAGACCCAGTGGGTCAGGGCAAGTCAGACAGTGGGAGACAGGGGGACATGCCACGAGGCTGGGGCTTGGAAGGAGAGGAAGGAACACAGGAGGCCCCGGGGCCCGCTGCACAGCTGCCCCCGGCGTTCGTGCTGGGCAGCCGGGCCAAACCCTTCACGGCACCTTTTCGAAATGCTGGTCATCAAAGGAGATTTTGGCGGTTCCTGACTGTCGGACGCCAGAGCCGTAATCGGGGGCCTCTTCATCAGCTGAAATGGGGACAGAGCAGACGGTCGGGGCCCGGCTCGTCCCCCAGGGGGAAGTGGCAGGGCCAGGCGGAGTCGCCAGGTGGGGGGAAGGCACAGGAGCCGGAACAGACTCTGGCCCACACGGGGGGATCCCCAGTGCCACCCACCGCGGCCCCAGAACAAGGAGGACGCGTCCCAGGCACGCCGGTCGCCCGCCTGTGCTGTCCTAGATCCCAGGCGGGGCCACATCCTCAGCACAGCCTCCTCTGATGGGGCCACAGCTCCGTGTTTTCAGAACCAGCCTTATGACCATTGCCCGTCTCCCTGAGTCCTGGCCACCCCCGCCCTCCCCCAGACTCGGCTGCACCAGTAGAGCCGTACGGGGCAAGACCCCTCCGTGGGGTCCTCCTGATTTTGACTCCACCGTCATCCACCCAGACCCCAGGCAGCCCCCGCTCAGCTCCCACGCCTGCTCCCCACACGCCCCCCACTTGCCGTCCTTCATGGCGTCCTGTGCTTTCCCACTGTTTCCCAAGGGACACCCCCAGACCTGGCTTCCGTCAGCCTCCCCAACCCCAAATCCAGCCACCCCCCTGGGAGGCCTCTCAGACAATCCAGGGGCTCTGACCTCCTCTTCTGGGGCCCCCAGGGGGGCGGGGCAAAACCCTGCTGTGCTCTCTACCCCAGCTGCCTGAGGGCCCGGGGCCGGCCCCTCCACTCGGTGCTGAGGGGTCCTGCAAGCTGACACTTGCAGGACAGGTGTGACGTGTGACCACCGGAGCTTTTCCAAGTGGCTCCTTCTCCATTGTAGCCACTAGACAGGGAATATCAGGTGTGGCCCAAATACACACAGCGTTCGCCTATAAAGCAGGCCACTCTGTGGGACCGGCTGCATCGGGGCTCAGGCTGGTCACAAAGGGCCAAGATCTCAGGGGGACAGAGCCCCTCCAAGATGACAGGGACAGGGTCCCCCTTGAGGAATGGCTGTGGCACTAGACGTCCCTAGAATCCCCGTCCTCTGTCCTTTCCCCCATTCGGGGTCCCCGGGGGATCTCGGCACCACGGTGACATGACTGGGAAGCGCTGTAAAGAGTATCTGGAAATTACAGGCTAGTGAGAATTTGACAAAAGAATCCTAAAGGTGTAACCAAAACCGCCTGGAGCGGCTTCAAGTGGGGTGGGGTGACTCGAGACCCTTTCAGCGGCTGGAGCATTCTGGAGCAGCCCAGCCCCACCTAGTCTGGGAGTTGCTCGGCATTTCTGCATGTTTTCTGCTTCATTATCTCCCCAGGCTGCCCAGGCAGTGGGAGGAGACAGAAGGAGGCCACGGTGGAGGGGCTGGGGGCCCCGAGGGCAGAGAAGGGAGCAACGGCCATTAGAGCACGAACACTAGGCCCTCTCTGGCCTGCAGCTTTCTGGTGGCTAAGCATGCCCACATCTGTGTTCTGGAACAATCTTTCGACACTCCTATTGGGTAGGGAGCTTCAAACGGGATGCCATTTACAGGGAAGCAAACCCAGACTCAAAGGCATTCTGTGGCTCTCCTGTCCCGGGACCCCGGCCGGGGGTGAGGGGAGGGCTCAGCGGCAAGAGGGTGTCCACCTCTGCAGGCCCACAGTGGGGGGGGGGGGGTGTGCACACCCTCTGGGGAGAAAGGCCAGCTCCAGGGAGGCCACGGGGCCCGCAAGCGGGGCACACCGGGGAGTCTCGAGAGAGGCTCTGAGGGCTGCCGTGGCCCCGGTCCGGGCTGCAGTCTGCACGCCTGTGCTGGGCTCAGAGACCGCCGGGGAGCGGCCGCTCCGCACCAGGCTGGGGTCTGAAGCCGGTCGGTCTCTGGGTCCACCTGGGGCTGTCTAATGGGAGGGAGGAGGGCCCCCGAACCGGAGCGGGTTCGGACAGCCCTGGGCTCGGCCCGCACAGTCTCCTAGGACCCCGGCCGACCTGACCCGGGAGCGTCTGGAAGGCCGGAGCGCAGAGCTGGGCGGCAGAGGCTTCTCCTGGAACCAGCAGCCCGTGTGCCGGCCAGGAGCCGGAGACACAGAGGCAGCCGGTGGCGCTCTGGCCACTGCACGGTGCCCACGGGGCCCTCTGCCCGGGCCGCCCCACACGCACCTGAAGTGGCCTGGACGGCCACGCGGAGGAAGCCCTTCACCTCTCCCTTCTCGCTGACGACGGCCACGCGGTGCACCAGGGGCACGGGGTACAGCAGGTTGCTCAGGTACACGAAGGCCCTGGGGGAAGCAGAGGCCAGAGGTCAGGGCCTTTCCAGCGTGCGCGCGGAGCGGCGCTGGCGGCAGCACGGCCCGGGCTCACGACACAACACTGCAAAGCAGAGCGAGGCGCAAGGCAGCCAGGGCAGCGAGCAGGCGGGACGGACACAGGGCTGTGCTGGGCGGGGGCTGGGGAGGGGGGGTCCATGGGCCGCGGAGGACACAGGAGGAGGAGGGCGTGCGCAGGGCGGGCAGAAGGAAGCGCGGAGCGGGGCTGGCACGGGGCGGAGCCCGCGGGGCCATACCCGCTATCAGAGCTGAGGAGGGAGGTTTCAGCCTGCTTCAAGGAGGAGGAGGACCTGGGGACCCGGCCACGCCGAGCTAGGACCTCACACTGGCACTGATGCCCGGCATCCCCCTGCCTCCCGCCTCTTTCCCAGTGACCCCTGACCTCGGGGCCCCACAGGGGGCTCCTAAGGTGGAACACAGCTCTCGGTTCCTTCTCGGACCCTTCGGGGAACACGGCGGGTGGGAGCGCACAGTGGCAGCCGACGGGGCAGCACCCCCGGCCCACAAGGCACCGCCACCCCCAGGGCGCCCAGAGCCCTTCACATCCCGAGCGGCTCTGTTGCGCACCCAGCGAGTGGCAGGCCAGGCCGGCGAGGGGCCACGTCACCCAGGTGTCCACCGAATTCCCGGAGCTGGCCAATGCTCAGAGGTCGCACGGGCCGCCCGGACAGAGAGGACTCTGGGAGACCCGTGCCACGCAGCTAGGTGTGCAGGCTGACATGGAGCAAAATTCTTCCCTGGTCGGGGGCACCCGTCCCAAGGGGACACCTGACACAGGGAAGGCGGCCCACGTGGCCCATCTGGTGAGAACCCGCAGCTCCGCTCACACATCGGCGCAGGACCTGCCTCCCGCCCGGCCCTCCCCTTCCCTCCCGGCATGACCGGCACTGGGCCCAGCTCGGAGGTGCAGATTTCGATAGCCCCGGGCTTCCAGGGGGATCTTGGGGCAGTGGGGGATCCCAGGGAAGGGGGAGAGCTTGGGCGAGGATGGGCAGGAGGTGTGGGGGAGCAGGTGTAGAGATGGGGCAAGGGAGTCCCAGGGCTTCAGCCGGGGAGAACACAGTGGGGACAGAAGTGAGAGCAATAGGGGAAGTGGGGGAGGGGGGGAGGGGGGAAAGGTCACAGTCTGAAGGCCATGTGGGTGCTGGCACCCAGATGCACGGCCCAGGGCTGAGCTGGGAGGAGGAGGAGGGGGAGGAGTGGGAGGAGAACGAGGAGGAGGACAGGGAGGAGGAGGGGGAGGAGGAGGAGAACGAGGAGGAGGACGAGGAGGGGGAGGAGGAGGAGGAGGAGGAGAGGTGTCACCACATCCCCGACCCCTCTTAGCTTGCTTAGAGATCAGACACCACCCAGGCTGAGCCCCTTGGTCTCGCCCCATGCCTCATTTCCTGGAGGAGCCCCTGTGACCACAGGCGTGGGGAAGGGCTGTGCCCCAGGGGCCTGATTCCAGACCCCGGAGCCCCTCTCTCGTGTGGGCTCCAGATCTTGTCCCCCCCACTCCTGCCGGACCTCTGTCTACAGAAGTTAGAAACCCGAGCAGCGTCCTGGCTCTGCTCTCAAATGCATCAGCTCTCCCTCAAACTAGAGGTCCTCTGCGGAGGACCTGTCACCCAGCTGCTTCCCCCTCGGCCCCCACAGCAGCCAGACGGGGCCTGGGGTTCTGACCAGACTCCCGCACACCCTCGGTGCCAGCCAAGCTCCTGCCTCACCGCTAGCCCTACCGCCCAGCCACCCCCTCGGTCCCGGGGCAACCCCGGTGCTCTCTGCTCCCTCCACAAGTGAGGCCTGTCCTCCTCTCTGTTCCCAGCCCCCATGTCACGTATCTCCTCAGAGCCATCTGTCCCAACCTGCAGGGGGGGGCGGTCTCTGCCAAGTGTCTCCTGCTCCCTGGGCACCCCCCAGGCCAAGACAGGCACCAGCCGGAGGAAAGGGCGCACTGCCTTCTGGGGCCCGGATGTCCCCCTGGGGCAGGGGAAGCCCCTGATGGCTTTGTGGAGCCCTTCTGTTCGTCAGCAGGGTGCCCTCTCTGAGAATGCCCCAGGGGATGGCTGTCCCAGGGGAACTCATCACTGAAAAGCATTTGTGTTGAGGACGGTGCAGGTAGGTCTGCCTGACTGCGACAGGGGCGGGGGCTCTCCTGCCCCTGGCCACCCAGCAAGACTAGGCACGGAGGCTGTCGGCAAAAGCCAGCCATGACCCT
The DNA here is from genome assembly GCF_046562875.1 of Panthera onca. NCBI lineage: Eukaryota > Metazoa > Chordata > Mammalia > Carnivora > Felidae > Panthera > Panthera onca. The sequence goes on along the minus strand of NC_138346.1, from coordinate 1,295,214 downwards.
AGTCACAAAAGGAAACCGAGACTCAGAGAGCAGAAGCCCCTTGCTTCTGACAGGGTCTGGCCGGGGCTGGCTGGTGAGCCTCTCCCAGCACTCACTTCCAGACAGGGACAGTGCTGGGCTGCCCTCCCTGGGCCCCCGGAATCCTGGCCAAGGGCCTTTGCTTGAATTTGAGGGTGCGTGAAGGGGGCGGCCACGAAAGAAAGCGAAGCCTTGAGGTCCAGAAGGGGAAGCAGAGGGAGCCCAGAACTCAGGCTGCGGGAACATGTCCCGACCCTGCTCTGCCCCCTTGACTGGGCCCCCGTCTGGCCAGCCCACCACTCTGGACACAGCTAAGGGGACCAAGCAGGACAGCCCCCAGCTGCAGGGCCCTCAAGTCAGCCCCCACCCCATCTCCCAGCGCAGGGCCCACTGCAGAAAGCCCCGTGCTGGGAGGCAGAGAGGAGGCCCCCAGGGGCCCTGGGCACAGACGCGGGGGCCACGGCCTGCCCACCCCCATCGATACTTGCCAAGGAACCAACGGGAGGGCCCTCAGAAGCGGAGGAGCACCTCCCACCGCAGGCCTGTGAGGGCACAGTGCCCGGCAGCAGGGTCCTCAGCCACTATAGCCTCCGGGAAGGAGAGCTGAAGGCTGTTCCCACCCAGGCCACTTCAAAGCCAGGAGTGCCTTCCTAGAAGGCTCTGGGGACCATTCCACGGGGGCTGGCTCTGGGCTCCGGGGCCACCCAGAATGCCACTCACAGCACCCCAGAGGTGAGCTCTCAGGGTCTGTGCCCACCCGCTTCCTGACTCTCCTCCCCTGTCCCTAACAAAGGCCAGGACAGAGGGAGACTGAGGCAGAGGGCAGGGCCGGGCCCAGGTCAGGGCAGGCATGCCCAGTCCTGGCTCTGTCCTTAGGGCCTCATGGCACAAAGCCCCTCGCCGTCTTCAGGGTGGACGTTTTCTGCCATGTTGCCAATCCACGGGCTCAAGAACCTGTAGCATCGTGCAGATTTGAGGTTTCCCACGCACCGGCTGGGGCTGGGCCTCTCGTGTGCCCGAGGCCACAATCACCCCGTTGGTGGGTGGAAAAGTCGTGAAGCCATCCTGGGAGCCCGTGCCTCTGAGCTCACGAGGGGCCGGCACTGACACAGCGGTGCCTCCACGGCCCCGGGCAGCGCGTGTGTCCTCCTCACCCATGACGCGTCTCAGTTCAAGCACCTGCACCTTCCTTGCCTTAGAGCTGTCGGTACCCATCTCCCAGACCCAAAACTGAGGCACGAAGACAGAGGCGGAAGTGCCTCGGGCTGGGGGCTAAGGCACCAGCTGGGGTTTAAACCCACAGGCTGGCTCCTAGCCCTACTAGGTAGACACCATCGTCCCGCTCACCAGCTCGATCGGCTAATTAAGGAGATCAACTTAGGATTTCCTGTCGGGGGCGAAAAAACATCCAAACACCCGTGGCATCAAAAACTGCCATTTCCAACTTCAAACCATTAGACAAATGCAGCCTCGATGTGCTCCCCGGAGGCGGGGCTGCCCAGGGGTGGGGGCCTCGAGGTGCCCCCCGGTTGGAGGTGCAGGACCACACAATGAAATCGGCCGCGGGGGTCCACGGACCCCTCTGCCCCTCTCTGAGCTTCGTAACCCAGCAGTGCCTAAAGCACATGCACACAGTCCCCTGGGGCACCCAGCTGGGACGCTCCCAGAAGGCAAAAGAGCGCACGGTGCCGGCCGCTGGGCCCTCTCTCCTTCCTGCCGCCCCTAATCCCCGAGACCTAACCTTGACACGGTGATGGGCACGTTCGGCCAGAAGGGACCCCTGGGGCCCAGCAGCCACCACCTAGCCACCTTCCAAGCCAAGGCTGGAAGAGCCCACGGCCCAGGCAGAGCCCACCCTGGCCGACAGAACCCCGGACGTGAGGGAATAGGGCCCTGGTACAGACGCCGGCCTCCCCTCCACAGCCCTACACATGCCAGACGGCCCAACATCAGCGTCCGTCAGCAAAGGGGCCAGAACAGCCTCAGCACCGCCCGGCGGGCCCCGCCAGCCACGGTGCGCCGGCTGCACAGAGGGGCTCACGGCTCGGGAGGTCCCGCCTCACGCCGCCCCTGCCACCCGTCCCCGGGCCCTCCATCCCTGGCTGCCAGCCCCTCGCCCTCCTCTCTGGGGCTCCCTGCCCATCCAGCTACTGAAAGCGACGTTCCGGGCAGGGAGCATTCTTGGGGGAGGGGGGAACCAGAGCCCCCGGGGCCACTTTTGCTGCCTGGGTCAGCCCGTCCCACCTCCCTCCTTCACCTCGCACCCCAGACCACCAGAGGGAGAGGCCACTGGGGGGCTAACCCTGGCCGTGGGTGAGGAGCCCCCCAGGCTGGGGGGGGGGCCCATCCACAGGGGTGAGGGCACCTTGAAGCAGGCTGAAACCCGCCCGGAGAGAGAGGAGACGGCAGAGCGGCAGAGCCAGGGCTGAGGGGAGGAGGCAGGGCTAAAACCACGAGGTTGGTGAGGTGCAGAGACGCATGCTGGGGCCAGGAAAGCCTTTCCAAAGGGAGACAAGAGTGGGTGCCCCAATTCTGCTTAAGCTTTGGAGAGAGAGAGCCAGCAGCTACCAGAAGGATAAAAGGAAACCAAAGATGGGGTCCTTCTCAGGGCCTGGGCCTGCACAGCTGCTGCGCGGGAGAAGCCAATTCTTGCCAAACCAAAAAGATCGGGACATTTCCAGATGAAGCCCTACACAGACCGCCCGCCGTAGGGGGGACTGGCCTCTCGCTGACGACTTGGTTTGATTTGGTTGTTTGGTAACATCTCAGATCCACAGAAGGGGGAAAGTGTTGGAAGGACCCAGCTCTTTCTGGCTGAGACTGCAGAGCTCACACCCCGTTTCTCCCGGTGCCCTCGCTCCCCTGCGCCCTGAGCCCACGCCTACCTGACGCCGGAGCCGCCCAGAGCTTTCTAGAGGCCTGCGTGGAGCCGGCCCCGGGGCTACACCCCACTCTCAGCGGAGCGGGAGGCCCAGACCCAGGGCATCTCGGAGGGCGAGAGCCCACGTGTTTATGGAGCAGGCCAGCACGCCACACCCACGGAAAGCTAGTCGAAGGGCTCCACGACATGCGCCCGTGGGGAGCTGCTTCCTTCCAGGAGAAGCTGGTGGGCCTTCAGTCCAGCATCTGCGCCCAAGGGCTGCTAGTGTGAACCCGTTATCTGGGGGCCAACCTCGGCCTTCAGCTTCCAGTACTGGGGCTCCGAGGTCAAAACCTGCAGAAACTCCCATTGGCCTAGCCCACGAAAGCCGTCTCCGACTCAGAAAAGGCTGCTGTTGAAACCCTCTTGTGCTTTTTCTATACGTAAAATCAAAATGAGCTGAATGCCTTACTACAGCAGCTAAGTTTCTAGATCTTTCCTTCATCTGTTTTGCCTCCATTCCGTGGCAGTAAAAAACACGAATGGCAGCCGCATTTGCCCAATCTGCCTGGGGGGTCTGGGCTTCCCCGGGGCCTCCGCTCCACCTCCTGACCTCGGCCTCCCTCTTCCATCCAGAAAGTGTAACAAGCCCTCTCTGCCGAGGGCACTTCCTCGAGGGCACAGGGCCACGTGTGCCCTCTCTCGCCGTGACAGCCGGGAGGTCAGGAGGAGCGAACCGTCCTTACTCTCAGATGGAGAGGGGCTCGGGGAGAGGCAAGGTCCACCTGGGCCCCGGCTTCAGAGGCAGACCCTCCCCCGCCAGCTCTTCCTCCCCCCCCCCACCCCTCCCCCCGCCAGGTTGGCCTCCTTCTCCCAGCGGGGAGCTATTGGTCAATAGCAGGTCAACAGCACGAGGAGGCGGAGGGAAGTGAGGCCGCTGCAGCCAGTGGTGGGTGCACAGACGCAAACCCCCACTCTCCCAAATGCCCCCCAGCAGCCCCGCTCGGGGACTCCTCCCGGGTTCCAGGGCCTGTCTGTAGACACAGCTCCACCACATAGCGCCGGACGGCCGTGCTCCGGGAGCACCACCTCTTCTGACACTGGGGCCCGACTCTCCCTGCTGGGCACACTCACATCCTCTCGCTCCCTCACACCCTCTGCTCGGGGGTCACGCCCTGACGGCGGTCAAATTGTGCCCGCAGCAGTGCTCCTGCGCAAAAGAGCTGGTTCCTTCCCAGCATGCCGTCCTCGACCTCACCAACCTTCCTACTAAACTGAACAGGGGGGGCCGGTCGTAAAACGGGTCCCGGCCGTCGCACAGCGCGTGCTCCGGAAAGACGTCGTCCTGCAGATCCTCCTCCTCCTCCTCCTCCTCCTCCTCCTCCTCCTCCTCCTCCCCCACGCTCTGCTCCTCGGCAGGCTCGGTGGCGTCGGAGTCGGGGTTCGAGAAGGTGGGGGAGGGGGTGAGAGCAGCCATGCGCTCGCTCATGCATGTGTTGAGAAGAGGGTAGCTGTTGCAGCCAGAGATGACTGAACTGAGGTTAGTGCGACAAGACAGAGAGAAGTTAACACCAGCTACTCGCGGGGACGGACAGGGCGGGGGTGGGGGCTTCTGTTTAAAACCAAAACCAAACACGCAGACCATCAGGAATGCTGCTTTAAAAGACACGAGAACCAAAAGTGCATCCCGTCCCCAGGCTTGGAAAGAAACCACACGTGTGCCCAGGGGAAGGTCACCGAAAGTTCTGGAAAGTAGCCACTGGCGTGATCCTCGCCAGGTGTGGCTGAGGTCGTGTGAGGACCAGGTCACTCAGCCTGACCAAGCCACACATTCACACGCGGGGACACGTGCAACCCGGCGGCCACAGCCCCGCAGCAGGTGTAGGTGGTGATACTGAGACTCCCTCCCCTCCCCGGTCCCCAAATTATAGGGCCCACTGGTCTGTGGACAGGAGTGGCTGGGGCGGGGTGTCTCGGACCCAGGAAGGACGAGGTCAGGGACGTCAAGGTGGGAAAGGGCCTCTCGATGGCTCCCTCCTCATGTCAGGGCCGGGGCCCAGCCAGGGCGCTCGGCCTTAGGAGGACGCCCACTCCCTGCCCCCACCACCTTCTCTCTCTCTCTCTCTCTCTCTCTCTCTCAGCCCAGGGAGGGAAGGAGGCGCCCACCTGCCCACCAGCCGGAACCAGGGAAAGCGGTCGTAGAAGGGGTCTCCGCCAGTCACCACGTTGTCACAGTCCTCGATGACACTGGAGGGCACCTCCGCGGCCCGGTCGTACATCTCCCGCATCAGGTCCAGGCGCTGCCTGCAGGGGAACAGGGATCACTGTGGGCCTGGGCGAGCGGCCGGCACGGCACATCTCTGCTGCTGGGGACAGCAGGCTCCACCCGGCTCCGGCCGCAGCTCAGCGTCATCCGGGGTTCAGCATGGTTTGCTGACAGGCCCTGCACGGTCCTCACAATCTGTCAACCGTGAGCAAGGAGACCTCCAGGCGAGCATGTGCTAAATACTCTCGATGCTGGCCCAGGGACACCACGTGATCTATGCAGGCAGGATGGGCCGGGAACTGGAGGGGAAACGGAGAGGGCTCCGGCCAGAGCCACGGCGGGGACGCTCGGGGTGGGGGATCCCGTCACAGAGCCCTGAAATCTCAAGGGAACGGACGGCAAATCGGTGACGGGATACAGAAACATGACATATCTCAAAAAGTGTTATCTCCAGGAAAACCAACAAGTTGTGGAAGAATGGGAACGAGATCGTTTCCCGGTAGGGCTCAGCGGCGATAGGAACGCGCTCGTCCCCGCCACAGCGCGGCCCCGGGGAGGGCGGGGGCCCTGAGCGTGAGCATCTACTCGCATGAATCTTACGAGAGCGCATGTACCTGTGTGCGCGCGCGTGCGTGCCAGCGTGTGTGTGAGCGTGTGAGCGAGCCATGCGAGAAAGGAGGTGTGCGGGCGTCTGTGAGCGTGTGAGGGTGTGTGCGGGAGTGTCTGGGTAGGACTGTGTATTTTTACAGCTTTCCTTCTCTGTATTTTAGGGTGTCGGGACATCTGTGGGGCCTTGCTGGCTGGGCCGGCCGGTTCCTGCAGACAGTGGATAAGTCCTGGGTGAGCCCACCTCTCACAAGGAAACCGAAACCACCCCCCACCCCCGCCACCCACCTGTCTGACTCACGCCAAGCCAGCACCCCCTGCCTGAAATCACCCTGGAGCCAGGGACTCGGCAGCCAGGGGCAGGCTCTGTGCGCCAAAGCCCTCCAGAGAAATCCAAACCGGACGGTCCCAGCGGTTGGCCCTGCCCTGCCCAGGGCGTGGAGACCCGCACGGAGGCCGTGGACTCGCTTGCTCTGCTCCTGTCTCCCTCCTGATGGCCTGCGCTCCCTCCCGCCCACCCTGGCTCGGCCTACGTGCAGGGGCCTCACGTCTGGGGCACCTCGAGCAGCGCTCGTTCGATTTCCCTTGGACGGCATCGCCTGCACCTCACTCAGTCCCCTTTCTCAGGTAAGAGCCACACGTGGGGACGAGCACGTGGGGAGGGTGCAGGCGGAGCTGGAGGAAAGACGCCTCTCGCAGGGACGGCTTCGCCCCCAGCCCAGCCCCCTCAGGCCCTCCCCCGGACCCTCGTCCGTCTTCCCCTGGGATCCCTACAGCCCCAGGGCGGAGAGGCTTGCAGCTGCCGAGCTCTTCTGAGGACACGGCCTCCGCCCGCCCGCCTTCCTGCAGCACCGTCAACCTCATCCGCCCCTTCCTCCGTGGAAGCGCGGTACACTTGACCGCTGCATCCGTAGGAGGAGAACGCCGACTCTACGCTAACGCTGTTGCCTTCTGACTGTGAAAGCAACTCCAGCAGGAGGGAAGCGCAGGGACGCAGGAGCACCGCGAACCCGCACCCACCCCTGCCGCCCCCCCTCGCGGCCTGCCCACCACACCTGAGCTTCTCCAGCGTCCAGTAGTGGGTGGCCCCGTTCTTCTGGTCCTGGACCTCCACGGCCACGATGGTGCGCGGGAAGGGGCGCGTCTCCCGCTCTTTGGCAGCCTCTGGGGGCAGCAGGTCCGGCGGCAGTGGGGAGTACAGCGTGTCCGTGAGGAGGACAAACTGGAACTGGACCTGTGGCGGCAGGAGGCGGCCGCCCGTCAGCCCCCGGGGGTGTGCGAGCCGGGCCCCACCTCCGGGCTGCACGCCCCACAGGGTTCACCGGAGCCTTCCAGCCGGCAGCCGGAGGGGAAGCTGTACTTGCACCCCGGCTGCTCCCGGAGCAGGGAGGGTGCGCATTGGCCTGGGTCCGTCCCCGGGCCTCCCTCGCTCTGCCCACGGCTGTACGGGGCCCGGGTTGTGGGCGGCGGGGTGGGGGCCCACCTTCTTCTTGAGCTCCACGCTGATGGCATTGGCCTCTTTGAGGAAGATGGCGTTGCCCCACAGCAGGTCCCGCAGAGACGTGAACTGGTACCACTTCCACTTCCGGAAGGCCCACAGCGCCAGCTCACACTCCCTCTCCGTCCACTGGACTGCGGGGACAGGCACGTGCGGTCGTCACGGAAATGCCACCTTACCCCACTCTGGCCCGGGGCCCCCACTTCTGCACTAACTGTCGCGGGCTCTTGGAGAGAAGGAAAGCCACAGAAGGATCTGCCCCGGGGGCGGCCTGAAGGCTCCATGTGCCCCAGAGGGGCTGACCAGAACCGGACATTCTGAGAGTCAGAGAAGCCCGGCGGGCTGTGTAAACACACTGCACGAGCACACGCCTGCACTTTCCCGCTGCAGCGCAGCCTCCCCCAAATCCTGCCTCCGTGGGTGCTTCCCGGGGACAAGGAGGCCTCGCTCCCTGAGGGGCGGGCCGGGGACCCCGAGGGCAAAGGCGCCGACCAGGCGCCTGGGGGGCTCCTCGTGCCCGAGACCCCGCCCGGCCCCGGCCCAGGCGCTGCCCGCCCCCCCCCCCCCCCGCCGAGCCTCTCACCCTCGTCCTCCGGCTCCTCGTCCTCCTCGTTCGCTTCAGAGAAGCACCTGGAGCCCATCTGCTTCTGCAGGGCCTCCAGCTTGCTCTCGTAGTCCTGGCCACGGAGGGAGGAGTGTGGGCCCACGTGGAGGCCGGGCCCCTTCACGCCCCGCCACCGGGGCCTGACCCCTTCAGGCTCCCCCCCCCCCCCCGCCCCCGGCCCGGCCCCTTCATGCACCCCCCTCCCGGCCCCCCGCCCAGGCCGGGCCCGGCGGGCGGGCCGCCCTCACCAGCCTCTGCTGCTCCAGCAGGTAGGTGGCCTCCTCTCGCTCACGGCGGTACTGGTCCTCCAGCTCCTGGAGCCTGCGGGAGGGGGAGCGGGCGCGGGTGAGCGGGGGAGCGGGCGCGGCGTGGGGGGGGAAGGGGATGGAGCGCGGCAGGGGAAGAGGGGGCGCGGTGACCCGCAACCTCGGGCCTCACCTCTGCTCCATCTCCTGCTTCATGTCGATGCCCTGCTTCTCCAGCAGCTCGCGCTGCGCGAAGGCCCAGTCCACGGGCTCAGCGGGCGTCTCTGCGCAGGGCGTGCGCTCGCGCTCCTGCCGTGCCTGCTCAGGGTGGTTGAACCGGAACACGTGGCTCTTCCCCATGATGATGCGGTTTCCTGGGGGACAGAAGCGAGGCCGGCCATCAGGGGGTAGCCTGTGGCCTTGGGGGTGGCCTCAAGGGGCCAGGGCAGGAAGACGGGAAAAGTGGAGCACGGGCAGGTCCGCCAGGCTGGCCCGCCCCAGGGAGGTCCACCAGGAGCCACCCAGGTCTGCTCCGGACCAGCCAGCCACCTACCCCGTGGCCGGGACCTGACTCTCTCCCCAGACCCACCCCCTCACTCCCCCCCCCCCAACATACAGCAGCCAGGGATGTTTGCAAAACAGTCCTGGGGCTTTCTCCAACGTGCGGTCCTGTGCACAGCCCACACATGTCACCCCCAGGCCAGCCTGGTCTCCTGCCCCCAGGCCCTGGCCCTGGCCACTCCTCCACACCAGTGGGCTGTGTGTGCCCCCACCCTCACCCTGCAGGATGCTGAAGCACGGGCTCACGGGCCCTTCCCCTCAGTACCCGCCTCGATGGAAGCAGGGCAGGGGCCAGGGCCCCCCGTCTGTATGTGCCCAGGGCCAGGGTCCCCCGGTCTGCAGGACCCTCCAGGCAGACACGTCCACCAGGGTTGTAGCACCCACCGTCTTGGACAGTCCTGCCTACAAGGGCTCTTTGGACAGCCTAGTTTCCTTCCGACTTAGGGCCCACGGAGCAGGCTCAGCTCCTCCCACACCAGCCCCTGTCTGCTGGTGAGTCCTCCCTAAAGCCTCCCTCAGCTCCTCCCCCGCCACCTTGGCCAGCCACCCTCATTTAGTCACCCTCACTTGTCCTCCCTGCCCTGGGGTCCAGGTACCAGCAAGGAGACACCGAGCTGAGGCCTATCCTCCTGAGTGTGTGGACCCCAGGCCTAGTCCCGAAACTGCAGGGGAGAAAGAGACACCTGTCTCCAGGCCCTAGCCATACCTGACCGCAGGATGCTGGGCTCCGTGACTTTCTTGCCATTGACATATGTGTCTGCCCCCTCACAGGGTTCCAAGGTCACCACGGCTACATGACAGAGATGGGGAGGGCAGAGAGTGAGGGACTGTCATCCTGAGTGGCCATGTCCTCTGTCCGCATGCAGGGCTCGGCTCAACTGGCTACCCAGGTGTGGCCCGCATCAGGCCTCTCTCATCCCTGCTAGCTGCAAAGCCCGATGGCCGCCAGACAATACATCGTGGGGGCCCTGGAGAAGCCAGAGGAGGGCTGCACCCCATACAACAGATGAGGGTGATGCCCGATGGGGAGGTGCCTTTGTCCCAGAGAACCAGATGGGCACGGACGGGAAACAGTGGCTAGTGTGTCCCCAGGGGTCCCAGGGGTCCCAGAGCCCCCTAGAGCTTTGTGCCCATCCCAAAGAGGAGGGCAGGCTTTGGAGACAGAATTCTGTCCCCAACGCTGCTCAAGGCCATCGCCCTGAGGTGACTGGCAGGCAGGCTGGGGACACGGACAGATGGCCGCGCGCACAGCCAACAGGAGAGTGCGGTGTGAAAATAGTCCTCCAGCCCGGATGGAGGTTCATTCCTCACGGCTCCCCATTCTCCTGCCCACGGAGACCCCCAGACCACTCGCGGCATGGGGAGGGAGCTCCCGCGTCCACAGCCAAGCCCTCAGAACACCGTTGTAATGGAAGGGCTTTGCCGGGATGGACTAAGGAGCGAGGGCTGACCCACAGCCCCGCTCAGGCCTGACGGTCAGTGGCGCCAGGGCAGAGGTGGGGACTGAAGGGCAGAGGTACCTTCGCTGCCGCCCCGGGAGTCGCTCCGGAAGACACAGTGCTCCTCCTTGATGAAGTGCCCACTCAGGACAATGTCCTGCCGCCTCTCCGCATCCTCCCGGCCCACCCTGGGGAGGGGCGGGGGGCCGTCAGCACTGGCAGGACCCAGCGCACCCATGCCGCCACCCGCTGGCCTGCCCGCGCATCCCCACAGGGATGCCCCAAGCGCCGCCCCGCCTGGGAGAGCCACGTAGCTCAGGGTGGCCTTCGGCACTGTCTCCAGCAGCCGGCACGGGGGACAGCAATGCTGCAGCACATACCCAGGCTTGGCGGCCTCTCTGCCAGGGAGCCTGCCCTGCCCTGACGACCCCCACCTGGTGATCCCGTCCTTGATGTAGTACAGGAGGCACTCGGACATCAGCGGGTCCTCGTTCAGGTTGACGAGATGTGGTGTCTGGGGGGAAAGGAGGGTCACGTCTCCTGGGGAGGCGCCAGGGCCCAGCACTGACGCACACCTGACCTGTCTCTCCTCAGGTGCCGGACCGCCACCAGCCTAGGCCTGGCCTCCTGGGGACGCGGTGTCCTCCCGGCCTGGCTCCCGTGAGGAGCCCAGGGAGCTCAGAACCAGGCAGTAGGCGCTTAGGGGAGCTGGGAACCTGGGGGTTCTGAGGGCTGTGGCGGGCCCTCGGATGTGCAGGGTGCGGGCCGGGTCCTGCAGGGCCCATGGCACCAGGCTCTGTGTCTGTGGCTTCACCCTACAAGGGGGCTACAGGCCCTCAATCCAGCTGAAGTGCCCAGGAGCTGAGGTCCCAGTGGATCTGAGAGTCCAGAAGGATTAGGACACTGGCCAGGGAGGGATCTGGCCTGGGGGCTTGGAGCACAGCTTGTAAAGGAAGTCCCTGCTGAGCCACCCAGCTCGGACCCGCTCTCCTGTCCACGGGCCTACCAAAGGTGACCAGCGCCCGCCAGCTGCCCTGCCCTCAGCAGCCTGCCTCCCTCCCAGGGCACTGGGGCCCTAGACATGCTTCCTGAGCTCAGGAACGCCACCCCTGACTGTGTCCCAGGCCAGGGTCCTGCAACATGGTGGAGGCTGGGACAGCTTCCTCGGTTTCCCGCTTGGCACCTTGGAACAAACCGCCTCCACTTTAAGCTATAAATCCCACGATGCACCACCAACGCTCCTGTGCGGGGCTGTGAAGTCCTGGTCATCAGACACTGGGGACAGCGGTCCCCAACCGCCCCCTCTCCCAAGCAAGGGGAACGGTGCTCGCCCTGCAGGGCTGAGTAGGGGGGTGCAGCTGGGACGGGCACTTCCCCAGAGTCCCAGGAATGCTGCCCTTCTCAGAAGGAGGCGTCCTGGGTGGTCCCTAGGGCCATCCTCCCACTCCTGGGCAGTGCCCAGATCCGGGGCCACCAACCAAAGCCACCAGGGTGCCAAGGTAATCCCTCTGCCACCAACCAAAGGCCTCCAGGGTGCCAAGTGTCCCAAGAGCACCTGCTCCCACAGCCCCGGGGTACACCCCACCCTCCGGGAAGGGGCAAGTTTCCCCAGGAAAACTCAAGGCGTCTCCAGAAGGCACATGAAGCAGGGTGTGACCTGCTTCTCAGCCTGCCCCGAGTCCTTGCAAGCACTGCCCACCCCCGCCTCTGAGCCTCAGCACTGCTGCCCCCCCCAGCCTGGAGCACATGAAGGCGGAAGAAGCCCGAGGAGCCTGTCCCTGTCCCCAAGGAGCGGACACCTGGCCGATGCACGCATCACACCAGCATCCACACATCTCTTCCCACAGGGTCCCCGACGGCACCGTGGGGGCTCCATGTGTGTCTGCCTTTGGGCATTGGTGGCACAGAGCATCCGCCGTCCCAGACAGAGCCAGGGTGAGGGGCCAGCCACACGAAGATGCTCCCAGGAAGGCGGGCAGGACCTTCCTCACTAACAAAGTATCGAGGGCAGGGCCCAGAGAGTCCGGAGCTGTGGTCAGAACACACGGCCACCACCTCCTTGGAGGCTCCCCGGCTTAGAACATAGCTCCTGAGGGCTCGAGGCTCTGGCATTCTTTGGGGTGGGTGGGGGGCCTGGTCCTAGAATTATCAGAGACAACTTCTCCCCAAACGCTCATGCTGTGCCCCACCTGAGCTACTGAGGAGGACAGTGCTCTGGAGGCCCCCCTAGTGACGGGGCCAGGTCCTGTGAGCGAGCTGGGCCCGGGCGGGAGAAGACTTGAGTGCCAGCTGGGATAGCCAGACCTGACTTTGGCTGAGCTCCAAGAGGGTGTCTCCCACACTGGGGAGGTGTGGCTGTGGGCGAGCGTGGCCCCCGGTGCCTGGACCTGTCCCCTCTCCTCCCAGAGGAGCTGACACCTCACAAAGGGCTGTGGGCCGCCCGGCCCTGTCCCAGTCAGGGCTGCACCCCAGAGCTAGAAAGAGCACCTACCTTTTTTGGAGAAAACACACCCAATGTGCCGCCGTCCTCCCTCATGGCCACGCCCATCTCGGCCAGCAGTGCTTCCCTGTGGGGACAGCGTCTGGGTCAGCTCGAGCCTCGAGGCCGCAGGACCTGCCTGGCCCCCAACCGACCAGTCGGCCGTGGGCTCTGGCCACACGGCCCAAAGGCGGAGCCCGGGTGGCGTCCCATCCGGTCAGAGAGTTGAGGTGTCCAGTTGGAGGGACTGGTCTCCTGATCAGGGATCAGGTCAGTGGGGCCATTGGTGACGGGGCAAGAGTCACCGGGTGAGAGGGCATGGCCACCGCCAGGAGCGGGGGCCCGGGCTGCAGCGCTGGAGTCCTCGGTTTCCCCGCCACCCACCTCTCCATCCGGATGGCTTCCGTCCGCCGCAGCTTCTCCTCCCAGGTCTCGTTGAGCTCGGCTATGATCTTCTCCGTCTCCTGGGCAGCGGAAAAGAGCAGTGAGGTGAGGGATCTGTGCCAGGAGCGGAGGCCAGGCGGAAGGGCACCAAGACCCCAATCCCCAGTCTGGTCAGGCGGCACAATGCCTGAAAGGTCAGGGTGAAGGGCTGAGGAGCTAACGTGTCCAAGGACACAAGTCTCTCCCGCAGACACAGCCAGACAGTAGAGGAAACGGCAAAATAAACCTGGAGGGAGAGAAACGCACACATACGAGGACACTGAGAGACACATGGGGACCCTGTGAGACACGCAGGACACTGAGAGACAAGCAGGGATGCTGAGAGACACGTGGGGACACTGAGAGATATGCGGGGACCCTGAGAGATACCTGGGACATGGGGAAGCACACAGGGACCCTGAGAGACACATGGGGACCCTGGGAGACACATGGGGACCCTGAGAGACACATGGGGACCCTGGGAGACACGTGGGGACCCTGGGAGACTCGTGGGGACACTGAGAGACACATGGGGACCCTGGGAGACACGTGGGGACACTGGGAGACATGTGGGGACACTGAGAGATATGTGGGACCCTGGGAGACACGTGGGGACACCGAGAGATACCTGGGACACGGGAGACACACGGGGACCCTGGGAGACACGTGGGGACACTGAGAGACACATGGGGACCCTGGGAGACACGTGGGGACACTGAGAGACACATGGGGACCCTGGGAGACACGTGGGGACACTGAGAGACACAGGGGGACCCTGGGAGACAGGCGGGGGCACTGGGAGACACACGGGGACTCTGGGAGACACACGGGGATACTGGGAGACACATGAGGACACTCAGAGACATGTGGGACCCTGGGAGACACGTGGGGACACTGAGAGACACATGGGGACCCTGGGAGACACGTGGGGACACTGAGAGACACATGGGGACACTGGGAGACACGTGGGGACCCTGGGAGACACGTGAGGACCCTGGGAGACACGTGGGGACACTGGGAGACACGTGGGGACACTGAGAGACACGTGGGGACCTGGGAGACACGTGGGGACACTGAGAGACACGTGGGGACCCTGGGAGACACGTGGGGACACTGAGAGACACAGGGGGACCCTGGGAGACACGCGGGGGCACTGGGAGACACACGGGGATACTGGGAGACACATGGGGACACTCAGAGACATGTGGGACCCTGGGAGACAGGTGGGGACACTCAGAGACATGCAGGGACACTGAGAGACACATGCGGACACCGAGAAACTGATTCCGAGGCACAGGTGACTCTCAGCCGCTGCCGGGACAGGGGACGAGCACTTCCGACATCCGCACCAGCTCCCGGTTACCTTCCCAGCTGCCCCCCCGGTGGGCAGCCTGCCCCACCCGTGCCCCACGCCAGCCACGGTCCAGCCTCTGTGCTTCTGTCTCCGAGGCCTGGACCCCCCAGCCCCAACAGCCCGGCACCCCAGTCATCCGCTGACGGAACGCCAATAAACAAAAAGGCAGCCTGCCCGCCGCTGGGCCGCTGCGGGCCAGGGGAACACTCCGAGCAGGTGTGAGCACAGAACCCCCAGGACCCGTGCCTGCCCTGCTCAGCAGGCGGGGACCCCTCGGTGCTGGGCGCCGGTGGGGGCACCGGGGGTGGGGCCCAGACCCTGCACCCATCCGTGCGGCCGCTCCGCCTCCAAGCTGGCCCACCCCGTGCCGTTAGCACGGCTGGGCCAGCGGGAGAGGTCCCGGGCCCGCCCCCGTGCCCCCCCCCCCCCCCCGGGGGTGGCGTCCCCGCCGGCCGAGCCCTCACCTTCAGCCTTTCGATGGCCTCCTCGCTGCCTGGGGCGAACAGCATGCGCTCGTGCAGGCTGGACACGGAGGCGGCGCGGCTGGACAGGGCCGAGAGCGAGGACGAGGGGCTCATGCCCACCAGGGTGTTGGTCACTGTGGAGAGATTGTCAGGGGCTGGACTCAACTCCGCCCCGCCACGGTTACGGTTATTGTTCTCAAGGTCGGACACGTCTATGGGAGGAAGGGAAGGAGAGGGCGGGCAGACAGACGGGAGGGAGAGAAAAGAGAGACCAAGTTGGGAAAAAGCAAGAGGCAGGTGAAGAGAGGCAGGAAACAGACGCGGCCGGCGGGTGCAGCCTGGGGCCCAGCGCCGCACAAGCACATGCAAGGCTGCCCACCACCGCCCCGTCAGGGCGCAGCCCCCCGAGCCCGCCCACCACCCCGGCACCCGCTCGAGCGCCTCTACCCTCCGCACCTGCCCGGCCCCGAGGCCCGTCTGCTTTCCCTGAGCCTGCTCCCAGGCCGCCCGGCAGCCTCTGTCCGGGAGCGGCCTCCCCGCACCCCCCACCCCATCTACCACCCTGTGCTGTCGCTGCCCTGCGGCTTTCCTACGCCCGGGGCCCCGACACCCGTCCTCATCCTCTCTGCCGTGGGCGCCCACCCCTGGCACCCGTCACCCGCCTGGTCGGCCATGCACCCCCCAGCTGCGGGGACTGCGCTGTGCTAACTGTCCAGCCCCACCGGGCACAGGAATCTGCCCCGAGAACACCCTGGAGGAGAGGTGAACTGGGAACCCCCTAGGGAGCACGTTACTCCTGCACCCCGAAGAGCCTGCTCTGGGACCAGGGTCTCCTGGCACTGGGGTGCCCAGAGAGCCCGAGGCCTGGGATTTGAGCTAGGCCACCCCTGGTATGGGAGATGCCCAGAGCCCTCCTGGCAGAAGCAGACACACAGCAGAGCAGCGGCAAACATAGGACAGCACGGGGCGCTGGGGCAACCGAGGGCACCCTGCGGCCCCTGGGTCGGGGAGGCACCAAACCACATGTCCATGCCGCAGGGAGCCAGGCCCAAGGCCAGAAGGGCACACGGGCGCTTCCAGGGGAAGGTGTGTGCGGTGTGGTCTGGGGGAGGCCGGAGCTGGGAGCCAGGGGACAGGCCCCGGGCCTCGGCGGGCCCTCCAGCTCTCCCGGCCCTCCGGTGCTAGCTAACATTCCGAGCTTGCCAGGCCTCTGGCACTGCAGGGCGCTCAGACAGGCCGAGTTCAGTCACTTCCGGCCTGGCAGGGCCTCGACTGCACCAGGCCTCCCTGTGGCCTCAGTTTCCCACACAGACATGGGACTGAACCCGGAACACAGGCTCACAAGGCAGCATGGCCTGCATCCACCTAGAGGGTGTCTGCGAACAAGACGGCTGTTGTCCCCAGCCCCTGAAAGAGGGGAAGGCAGAGGAGGGCTGGGCGGGCCCCTCCCCGCCATGCTGCCCTACACCCCACCGTGCTGCCCTACGCCCCGCCGAGCAGGGACAGAAGCGGGGATGCGGAGAGCAGTGAGGGGGATACACACATTTGGGTCCTCCGGGCACAGTGTTGGCTATGGGGAGGGGAGGCGTGGGGGAGGAGGAGAGACAGAGAAACAGAAGAACAGGTTTGTCTCCAGAGGGTCTGAGGCACGCCGGTCGCAGGCCGGGCATCCGACAGGGTGGCAGGGGTCTTCGGGGGACGCACGGAGACCGCTGCAACCCCCCGCGCCCACGGCATGCCCATGTGGCTTCCGGGAAAAACGTCCATGGCCTGCCTGGGCCAGCTCCAAACCCAAACCATGCAGTCCACCCGGGTCGAGGACAGAAACCCCAGCCTCCCGCCAGGGGGGGGCCTCGCACGGGGACTCAGAGCAGGGCTAGGATTCCGGTGGCAAGGCCACAAAGGCCGCCTGACCGGTCCCGGCCGGGCCGCAGCCAGCGAGCGGGTGGCCGTCCCAAGGAGGGAGGCCACTCTGGCCCGGCTGTCCTGCCCAGGACAGGCGGGCACAGACACTCACTGTCGGTGATGTCCCCGAGGCCCTGGGCGTACAGCAGGTCCCGCAGCCGGGTCACCTCGTCCTTCAGCTCACGGATCAGCTTGTTGTTGGGGTCCTCGTTGATGACGGCGTTACAGCGTATCTGTTTGGCCCGGTCGGCGTACCTGGACGGCCAAGGGAACTGTGGGCTGTGCCCGTGCCGGGCAGGCCCGAGGGCACCCGGAGCCCTGCCCGGGGCAGAGCCGCGGTGGGGAGGGCCTCAGTAGCGGGGACCCAGGGGCTGCGACACAGGGCAGGGGCTCATGCCGCTTGGAGTCAGTGGGGCCACTGGCCAGAGACCCACAGGGGGCATCACCTAACCCTGCCCCCTTTCGGGGGAACTGAGTCCCCAGGAGGAGCAGGGACAGGGTGGTATCTTCTCCCCGTGGCGGGGCCTTCGCGTCGGTGCCTGTGGTCCCGGGGACGCGCAAGCAAGTCCAATTGCCGGGGTTGGGGGGGACGGGGCCCACCTCCCTGGAGAACACACCTCAGCGTGCTCAGAGTCTCGTCGTAGTTGATGTCTGCAGGGCTCAGGGCCGCCACCATCGCCGTCCTGGAGTTCCCGCCTGCGGGAAGAAGGCCAGGTCGCGGGGGTCCTCCCCCCACCCTCCTGCCCCTCCCCGCCTGCATGTACACCTGGGGAGGCCAAGGCTCAGAGAGGTAAACTGCGTCACGGGCCAACTGTGGGAACGGGGGGTCTGACTTCATCACCGCAGCGGGTACCTCGGTCATTTTTCTCCTGCAGAGTGCTTTGCTCGAATTTGGGTTTATTTCACAACCACCAGTCTTCCCTCCCCACACTGAAGAGAGGAGCATTTCCTCTCACGGTCAGGATAATTTCTTGAGAGAGTCAACGTTCATTTCAATTCAACTCCAGGTGCAATGATTTCTTTCACTTCTATCTTCCTCATTTGGAATATTTTTCTCGGTATTTAAGGTCAGATTCCCAGCCCGGGGCAGCGCGGAGCCCGGCATCAGGTAACACACTGCGCGAGGAAATGGATGTTCGACTTCAGTTCAGACGCCGAAGGATCACTCGCAGGCCCCGAGCGGAGCGGGGGCTGGGCCGTCGGCGCGGTCAGGTCAGCGGCCCGGGCAGCCCTTGGGACGGCTGCCTGTCCGTGCTCAGGGTTGGGACCGATGGCCTCTCCTTTGTGACCTCAGGGACGTGTGTCCCGGGAGTCATGTGCCCAGGGTGTGGCCCCCACACAAACTGTGAGGCGACAGCCTAAAGGGCTCGGGCTCCTGGCTGGGCTGTGGGGGGCTCCCCCTCTCCCGACCCTGGGGCCGGCCCCCGCCCTGTGGCAAAGGCCTCCTTCCTGGCCTCGGGTGAAGAAACGTATTCCCGGCACATACCATCCGCTCTCGGTGGGGTTCACCTGCCTCCCGGAGCGCCCAGGTGGCGCCCATCGCTAGTCTCAGCTGAGGAACAGCCAGACTGCTTCCGGGGTGCAGGGTCAGCCAGCCGGGGCCCCCACACCACAGCCGTGGAGCTGAGGAAGGCTGTAGATCCCAGCTGCCTACGTTCATCGGGTCAGCCCGTGACTCAGTGTACCTTCCTGGGTGTCGGCCTCCCGAGCCGTAAACATAGCCAGGGAGGACCCCCACGGTTGTTTTCGGGTGCGAAGGGATGGGGACTGGGAACGTTTCAGTCTCCATCTCCCTGTCTGTCTCTCGGTGGCTCAGAACTCAAGGAGAAGGCGTGACGTGTGGCACCTGCCAAAAGCCCGGCAAGCAAGCAGGGCTCCCCAGAATCGCGGAGTCCCCGCGAGGGCGGGGGGTGGGGAGACGTGGTCCGGGTGTCACAGGCCTAAAGCGGGAGCAGCGGCACAGGCGTGTGTCCTGTGGCCCCGCGGGCCATGCTGCGTCCCCGCACTCGCTTTCCTCAGCCCTTCGCTGGCCACCAGCCTGGGCCCTCCGGAAGGATCCCCCAGGTCTGCCTCAACCTCAGCCCAGAAAGGGTGAGGGGCCTCCCGGTGGTTGGACGCCCCTCCCCAGGAGGGAGGGCAGGACGGCGGCCCAGGGTGGGAGTCAGAACCCGGGGGATAGGCGACCCCGAGAGTCCTCACCTAGGTTTTCCCGGAGCAGCCAGGTCAGCACGGAATCTCTGTAGGGAATGAAATCGGTCTTCTTCTTTTTCTTGTTCTGTGGGGGAGGAACATTCGAGGTGAAGCCTGAGCCCGCCAGAAGGGAAGGGAGCTGGAAGGGCAAAGCACGGGGTCTGTGGGTGGGTCCCCCAAACCGAAGGCTGGTGTGGAAGGCGGGGCCTCTCCCCACCGGAACCCCAGGGTGCTGCCCCCGGGCGCCTGCGCTCAGGGCTGGGAGCAGACTTGCTGGCACATCCCTCGGGTTCCTCCCTCGTCTGTCCCGTCGCGCGTCTGGGCCACGCAGCCCGACACGGCCGCGTGTCCCGCCTCTGCTCCGTCAGAAGGGCCGGTCTGAGCCCACCGCCCCCTCCTCGGGCCCCACCGTCAGTCCCGCTGACTAAACAGCAAAGGCCCCGCTGCTTTACGTGACAACGCGGGCCTCCGCCCACGCCCGTCGCTCACGTGTCTCCCTCACTGAACTCACCTTCCCTCCCCTGCCCTGCAGTCCAGGGCACAGGCCCCTCCTTCGGTAGCCGCTCCTGCCCCCGCCCCCCGGCCCCAGGACGAAGCGTCCTCCACACCCTCGCCTGCTCCCGTGCCTCGTTCTTCCTCCATTACGGCAGATAGAGGACATTCGGAACCCGGACTCCGGCCACGCGACGGCCGCTGGGCACCGCGCCCCGTGGACGCTGCTTACGGACTGACCGAGGGAGACCGCTGACCGCTCCCCGGGGACGCCGCTGATGGGACGAGGGAGTCCACTGACCGAGGGCACCCAGTCACTTCCCACCGTCTCCTCGTTCATGCACACAGTTGCTTGAAAGTATTTGTTGAGCCCCTGCAGAGGCCACCGGACACGGCCCTGTCCCCCAGAGCCCTCCCGGGAGACGCGCACAGGCGCCACCACGAGGGCTGTGCCTTTTCTCTAGACACAGGCTCCTCCGTCGCTGTTCTTCAGGCTGATTTCCAAGAGGCGCTCCCCTAGATCTCAGAGGGCTCCTGGCGCGCCGGGGCGGCTCGGTCGGTTAAGCGTCCGACTTCGGCCCGGGTCGCCATCTCACGGCTCCTGAGTTCGAGCCCCGCGTCGGGCTCCGTGCCGACAGCTCGGAGCCTGGAGCTGCTCCGGACTCTGTGTCTCCCTCTCTCTCTGCGCCTCCCCTGCTCAAGCTCTGTGTCTCTTTCCCTCAAAACTAAATAAGCACGAAAAAATCGTTTTTAGCTGTGGAAGCCCTTGAGGCGCGCGATCGGAGCCTGCAGAAAGGCCGCGCTGGCTTCGCTGAGGGCGGGTCTGAGGGCCCATCTCACGGCAGCTCGTCGGCACCCGGGGCCTTTCGTTCTCCTTCGAAACGCGACGGACGAAGACTGCGTTTCTACCTCGTTTTTCGGTTATTTAATTCCCGAGGCCGAATCCCCGGCCACATGCGTCACGTTCCTCGTCTCCACGGTAGACGCCCTCCGGTCGCACGGGCCCTTCGGCGAGGACCCCCGGAGCCGCCTTCGATTCCGCCGCTCCCTCACCGCGGCCCCCGATCGCTCCCGCTCCCGCACCTCCCAGAGCCACCCCTGCTCCCCCTCCTCCTCCGCCTTCCCAGCCCCCGTCATCTCATCTCGCGCCTGGGTCTCCGCAAGGCCGACCTCCGTCCTCCCGGCTGCCGCGCCAGACCCCCCCGGCCCCGGTCTACCCTTGGCGCAGCGGCCTGAGGAGCGCGGGCCGGATCCAATGGGACCTCGCGAGCCCCGCTCGAAACCCGTCCGCTCTCCCCGTTGAGCCGCAGTCGACCGGTGCCCGACGCGGGCTCCCGGGCCTCGCGTCAGACCCCCGGCCTTCGCCGGCTTCCTGGCCTCACGGCGGTGTGTCCCCGCGCGCCCTGCTCCAGGCCCCGGCCCTCAGAGACTTGCTCGCACAGTTCCTGCCCGACTTCCTCCCGCAGCCGCCGGGAGGCCTCGCGGATGAGCTCACGGCCCCTCGCCCCTCCCTCCCACGGCGCCCCGCGCGCGTCCGCGCCACTCGTCGCGCGGCTCGTGACGCGGCTCCTCGTGTCGGTCCTTCCGTCGTTCCCAGGCCCGAGCCCCGAGCCCCGCGGACTTGCGCGCGTAGCTCGGCACCATCCCTCACGCAGTCTTGGCCGCTCTCCGTGCGCCTCCCCAGACAGCTTCCCACAGCTGCCCCCGCACCCCGCCACCCCTCGCACAGCCCTGTCGCGGAGAGTTCCCCCCACGGTCCCGAGGCCGCTCCTCACGAGCTTCGTCACACTGCCTCACGTGGTGCCGCCACGTCCGCATCCGGCTCCTCACGCGGTTCCTCTCGGTCCTTCACACGGTTCCCCACGCTTCCCCACAGCCTCCCACACGGCTCCCCGGAGCGCCTCGCGCCTCGGGCCGTCGCCCGCCCGCAGTCGCGCGGTCGCTCACGTTGTCCACACGGCCCCCGCCCGGCTCCTCACGGTTCTTTCGCGGCGTCTCACGCGTCGCTCCCCGCTCGATACGCTTCCTCACGCGGGTTCCCCGGACAACTCCCCACACGGATCCCCGGAGGCTGCCCACGCGGTGCCTCTCGCAGACCGCCGTCCCTCAGCAGCCCTCCACGCAGCCCCTCAGAGATCCCTCACGCCACCCCCACGCTGTTTCACACCGAGTCCCGCAGCGGCTCACGCGGTCCACGTACCGTTTCTCACAATTCTCCACATGTGTTCGCAGGCGGTTCCCACAGATTTCCCGACACGGCATGTCCGACCCCCAGCACGATTCCTCCCGCGGTTCCTCGCGGTTCCTCCCGCGGTTCCTCACGGTTCCTCCCGCGGTTCCTCACACGGTTCCTCCTGCAGTTCCTCCCGCGGTTCCTCGCGGTTCCTCCCACGGTTCCTCTCGTGGTTCCTCACACGGTTCCTCCTACGGTTCCTCACACGGTTCCTCACGCAGTTCCTCATATGGTTCCTCCTGCGGTTCCTCACACGGTTCCTCGTGCAGTTCCTCACAGTTCCTCCCACGGTTCCTCCCGCGGTTCCTCCCGCGGTTCCTCATGGTTCTTCCCGCAGTTCCTCCCACGGTTCCTCACGGTTCCTCCTGCGGTTCCTCACACGTTTCCTCACGTTTCCTCACGGGGTTCCTCACACGGTTCCTCACACAGTTCCTCACACGGTTCCTCCCGCGGTTCTTCACACGGTTCTTCCCGCGGTTCCTCACGTGGTTCCTCACGGTTCCTCATGGTTCCTCCCACAGTTCCTCACGGTTCCTCCTGCAGTTCTTCACACGTTTCCTCACGGGGTTCCTCCCACGGTTCCTCACGCGGTTCCTCACGCGGTTCCTCACACAGTTCCTCTCGTGGTTCCTCCCGCAGTTCCTCACGCGGTTCCTCCCGCGGTTCCTCACACGGTTCCTCACAGTTCCTCCCGCGGTTCTTCACACGGTTCTTCCCGCGGTTCCTCACACAGTTCCTCCCACGGTTCTTCACATGGTTCCTCACGGTTCCTCACGGTTCCTCCTGCAGTTCCTCACATGTTTCCTCACGTTTCCTCACGGGGTTCCTCACACGGTTCCTCACACAGTTCCTCCCACGGTTTCTCACATGGTTCCTCCCATGGTTCCTCACGGTTCCTCCTGCAGTTCCTCCCGCAGTTCCTCACGGTTCCTCCCACGGTTCCTCACGCGGTTCCTCCCGCGGTTCCTCACACGGTTCCTCCCGCGGTTCCTCACGCGGTTCCTCTCGTGGTTCCTCTCGTGGTTCCTCCCGCGGTTCCTCCCGCGGTTCCTCCCGCGGTTCCTCACGCGGTTCCTCACGCGGTTCCTCTCGTGGTTCCTCTCGTGGTTCCTCCCGCGGTTCCTCCCGCAGTTCTTCACACGGTTCCTCCCGCGGTTCCTCACACGGTTCCTCTCGTGGTTCCTCCCGCGGTTCCTCACAGTTCCTCAAGCGATCTTCACGTGGTTCCTCACACGGTTCCTCCCGCAGTTCTTCACACGGTTCCTCCCGCGGTTCCTCACACGGTTCCTCCCACGGTTCCTCACGCGGTTCCTCACACGGTTCCTCCCACGGTTCCTCACGCGGTTCCTCCCGCGGTTCCTCCCGTGGTTCCTCACGCGGTTCCTCACACGGTTCCTCTCGTGGTTCCTCCCGCGGTTCCTCAGTTCCTCACGCGATCTTCACGTGGTTCCTCACAGTTTCCACACAGTTCCTCAGTTTCCTCGCACAGATATCTGTCCACGTAGCTCCCCGCACCGTTCTACACAGCTCTTCACACAGTCCACACGTTTGCTCGTCGTTCTGCGTGCGGCTTCACACGCGTTCTCCCACCGTTACAGTTACGCGTTCCCACACGATTTCAATTCCCTCCGGTCCCTGCCACGGTCCGTCACACGGTTCCACAGTGCCGTGCTCGTTCCTCACGCTTCCTCGCACGGCTCCTCACACAGTCCTGCACACGGTGTGGCACAGCTGCCACCCAGTTCCTCACGATCCCCTCGGAAGTGCCATCCTTGCCCCGCCCACCTCACGCACCTCCTCTCGCAGTTCCTCGCACGGTGCAGCCTTCCGCACACGCTTCCCTTACAGTTCCTCGCACAGTCGTCCACACAGTTCCCCACAAACGTTCGCACCGTCTCCGCGGTTAGTTCCTCTCAGATCCTCGCTTAGTGCCTCCCACGTGTCCTCACGATCCCTCCCACGTGTCCTCGCGCGGTTCCCCCCACACAGTTCGTCGCACGCCGCCTCTCACTCCCTCACACGGTTCCTCGTGCTTCCTCACGTCTCCTCACGCACAATTCCTACACAAGCCACCATTTTCCCACTTTAGCACCTCACTCCGGGCTCTCCGGCTCCAGGGCCGGCTCCTCCCCGCTCCTCATGTCTCAGCCTTACAACTACGTGTAAAGCTTCCTCGGCCACCCCGACTAAAGGCCATCTCACTCGCGCGTCCCTCTCACAGCCCATCTTTTTCCTTTACGAGACGTACACCGACTCGTAATTATTTTTTTCCGCGTCCACGTCTCTACGCCTACGTCCCCCATCGTGCCGTGGCCCCGGAAGGCTTGCGTCGTCCCGGCGCAGCGCCCGGCTCAGCGCCGGCTCGATGTGTCTGCCTGTGGGGTGCGCAAATGAAGGAGCGCTCTCACGACCGAGACCTTCACAGGAGGACCGGAGCTGAAGGAGCTCCTTGCTTCCAGCCCCCACCCTGCCCTGGAGGAAGATTCCTCCCCCTGGAACCGAAGAAAGCGGCTTACCTTGTTGGGCCCAGAGTCCTGGAAAAGAAAAGACAGAGTCTGAGGACCTGGGGCGAGCCCGGGGACGCGAGGTGTGTGGGGAGGAGACTGCTGGCAGGCTCCAGAGGACAAAGGAGCAGGAGAGGCCTGAGCACGTGCCAGGGGTCCATCCCTCCTCACCTGGCCCCTGCTGGCCACCCGGGTCCCGGCCGGCCGAACGACAGCGCGACCTCTCGGGTTCCTTCACCCCTAACAACCTCAGGAGGGCAGGGCCTCGTAAGATTCGTCCTTCTCTGAACAAAGGCCGGGGTGTCTCGAGTGGCCAATACCGGTAGGGAAACTGAGGTTCCAGGGAGTAACAGGGATCACTACCCCATCTGCAGCCTAGCGACACACACCCCTCACACCTTCGGGCTTTCCCTTGAACCTCGGGCTCCTTGCCAGAGACAGGGCCCGGGGCAGGTATGACAGGCCCCCGGCATCCTCCACAGAAGGCAGGACAGGGCGCCACCTCCGCAATCCGTGCCATCAGCCTAGTTCCAGAAACCCAAAGCTGGCTCACCATTTCCGCCAGAGCAGAGATGACCTTCCCCAGCGTGGTCAAGGACTTGTTGATGTTGGCTCCCTCCTGTGTGCAGAGAGGACAGGAAGCCTCATGAACCTCGTGCTCCAGCGTGATCCCATGGGGCCTGACCCGCGTGACGTTGGTCTGAGGCCACCAAGCCCTGACCGTTAATCCCGGGGCTCCTTGGAGCCTCCTTGGAGGCTCTGGCGAGAAGCTGCTCAGAGGCCCACCCTGGCCAAGGGGGTGCGGCGCGCCCAGTGGTTGTCCTAGTCCCCCAGGGAGTCCTTAGAACACCTCACACGAGCCCCGCTGGTACAATTTCCAGGGCCCCCTCCCGTCCCCCAGGTAGCGGCGGGCGCCAAAGGGAGGCTGAAAATGAAAAGTCTCCTCCCCGACACCAAGGACCGCTTTGACCAGAGACTGTCCGCCTCGCAGCCTGGGTTCTGGCGGGAAAGCGCACACACGGGTGGCCGGGGTCCTGCGAGGGCCCGCACGGGGCCCAGCCTTCCCGCCAGGGCCTCCGTCCTCGTTGACCACTAAGCCAGCGTGCTGGGCGCGGCCCTCTGGCTACCGGCCTCCTCCCACGCCCTCACCCTCGCCCCCTGCCCTCCCTGCCCGGGCTCGCCCCGGGTGGCGGTGCTCCCCAAGAGGGGCCCTCCCGCCCGGCCCGCCCTGGAGCAGGCCAGGCTTGGAAGACGGGACCTGCCGGACGAGCGAGGCGTGGAGGGGCCCGCCGCCGTCCACAGGCATGGTGGCCTGGCCCCTACCTTGAGCCGCGTGCCCTTGGCTCCCGTGGAGTCGGCCCGCTCACTCCCCGCCAGGTCCACCAGGCTGATTTTGCTCACCTGAAACGGCACGTGTCGAATGCGGGAGACGCTCGAGGCCGCTAGGGGGCGCCCTGCCCCCTCCGAGGCCTGAGGCGCACGCTTGAGGGGCCGTGAACAAGCCCTGCCTCGGGGGTCCGCCGGTCTCAGACCCCGCGGTTTCCCTCTATTCGCAGCGCACCGGAGGCTCTGCCTGGGGTTCAAAGCCCACCTCCCCAAGAGGCTGCGCGCCCCTCACCCCTAACACTCGCGATGCTGTGGAGACGCCGCCCTCGGTGTGCGGGGCTCTCCACGTGCTCGCACGGAACCCCCACAGAGCTCCCCAGATGTGTCCTGCCCCCCTTTTCCACAGATGGGCTCATCACCCGCGGTGGGATCCGAACCCGGCTCTGGCTCCGTTCTCTCTGCTGGGCCATCTCTGGGAGGATGGTACCAGGCTGAGAGGACCCTGGCGCGATCGGCGACGAAGTGTGGCAAACTTCCCCGGGACATGCGGACCCTGGGGGGCTGCCCGCTGCCCGAGAGAGCACTGCCTACCAGGCGGCGGCCGAGGCGCCCCGGGGAGGAGGGCTGGACAGTGGGTCAGGGGAGGCGACACAGAGAAAACCTGACCCCAAGGGACAGGGCCACCGATGGGCAGGAAGAGGCTCTGAGCCTGCCCTGCGGCCCCTTCCGGGGCATGGAGACCACGTGTCCAGATAAAGGTCCCAGGGGACAGTGCTCCTACCCGGGTTCCCTGAGGACGCCAAGGCGCGTGGGAAAGGCATCCGGAGCCAGGGGCGGTGGGCGGGGTGGTGCTCAGACCACAGCCTCTCCTTTGTGCTTGTGGATGCCGGGGCCCCCCACTCTCCTGCCAGTCGGCCGGGGCCCACGGTCACCGTCGTGACAGGCACTCACTCCACCCACGGCCCTCTGCTTCCAAGGGCCACCGGTGTCCTCAGCGGTGCGGCCGTGGGGACACCCTTCCTCAGCCCCCACGGTCTCCACCAAACCCACCCGGCAGGACGCAGACCCCGGATCCACGGCCCCTCCACCGTCAGTCCCTTCTACGCCCAGACGGTGCCAAATACCGAGACGAGGTGGCCCCGCAGGCCGGCCAACTTCTCGGAGGCCCACGCTAAGCAGGGGGTGGTGAGGGCCTGGCGCCCAGGGTGAGGACGCTGTCCGAGCCTCGCAGGCCGGTGGTTCCCTGGCCTCCTCGTCCCGCCTGATGGGACTGACCCGCGCCCCCGCCCAAACGGCCCGCCTCTGCCAAGGCCACGCTCACCTTCTCTGTGGTGATGTTGGTCTCCGCGTCGTGGCGCTTCTGGGTGAAGATGATGTTGAAGACAGCGTGGGAGCGGCTGCTGGTCTCATTCATGTTTGTGGCCGCCACGGTCCTGGGGGAACGGAAGCCACACGTGGTTACCTGTCGTCCTATGGTCGGGCAGGAGAGTCGCCGACGGTGCTAGCCGGCTGGACCAGGTCACGGGGCATCGGCTCTCCCAGGGCTCCCGGGGCTGCCCTACCCAGCCTGGTGGTGACTGCGTGTCCCGTCACAGTGCGAACAGGGCCCACGCCCTCCCGGCCACCAGCTCCAGCCTGGTACTCGGGCGCCGTGACAGGGGTCAGCAGAGCCCAGGAGCACTCACGAAACAGGAAGGGGGCCCTGTCGGGCCAAGATGTGGAAAGGCCCCGCCCAGGAGGGAAAGGAGGCGCCCACCTTCTGTCCCTTCGGTCCCCGTCTGGACAGGGCCGGCAGCAGGCCCCTGGGGGCAGAGCCCAAGGCAACGCGAGGGGAGCTGCAGGGCTGGTCCCAGGGCTGCCGACCTGCCGGGACCTCAGGACGTGTCCCTGGTGGGGATTCGCTGTCTGACAGCCCACAGAAGGGACAGGCCTCACCAGAACCCTGCTCCTGCGGGGCTCTGACCCACGTGAGGTCGTTCACCGTGGGGGTGTCCCTGGGCGGCAGAGAAGGCGACCGTTTCCGTGAGCAGCCGGGCAGACCCCCCCGGGGCAGTGCCGCCAGTGCCGTGGCCAGCAGTGCCTTATGGCTGACCCTGCCCCCAGGCCCCCACCTACGCCCCCTGCAGAGCGGGCAGAACCGGGCCTCACAGCCTCCTGACCACTGGGCCCAACGGGGCAGCTGCCCACAGGGAAGGACCCCGGGGAGACTCACAGATGATGCCAGTCCCCCCCAGGAGGAGCAGCCCCTGTGGAGGTGACAGGGTGGGGGTCTGGAGGCCCCTCCCAGGCTGGCCCTTCAATGGCCTCAGGCCCACGGGGTCCACCCTCCACAGGGGTGCTGGACAGACCCCACGGGGAAACCGACGGGTGCCCCAGGAGCAGACCTTCCTCAGGGAGACTCACAATGGCGGTGGGGGGGGGGGGCGGCGTTTAGGGTAGAGAACTGGGGGAGGGCGAGCCCCCGGCGTGCACCTGGCCTTGTTCCCTGAGTCCATGAGGTCCTGGATGTCATTGTAGGAGGTGACGGCCAGCTTGGAGAGGTCCTCCACATACGGCCCCATCAGCGGGTGCTCGCGCACGCGCAGGTTGCCCTTGTTCTTGGGATTCAGGAGGTCACGGACGCGTTCACAATAAATCTCCATGTAGCTGACCTGCAGGGCGGAGATGTACCATCAGGGCCCCCCAAGGTGGGGGCGCAGGGCCGTTACCAGGGACTCTTGGGATAGGGGTGTGGGGGCCACCTGCTGGCAGGGGGAGGCATGTGCGAGTGCAGGGGTCAGGTGAGTGCAGTGAGTGCACAGGGAAGTCGGCCCACCTCCTGCTGGTCCCCCCCACCTGCGCTCATCCTGGGGCTCGTCCGACGTGGACACACCGCGGCCATGGCAGAGCCAGGTCCCGCGGCTCTGAGACATCTGTCCCTGCCCCTGGTCCGGAGCAACTACTTAGTGAGACTTGCTGAGCAGAGGACCGCCCCTCGCTCCCGTGCCCGGTGTGGGTGTCACATGCACGAGGGAGGGACGAGCCAACGGCACAGACCAGTGGTGGGGACTTGCTTTAAAGCAGAAAAGCACCGCTGTCCACGCCCGAGCCCCCCGCTGTGCTGGAAGAATGGACGCTCGGGGAGCCCTACCTCCACGGAGTAGGACATGTTGTCATTGGTCGTGTCGTTGATGCGGGAGAACAGGTCTTCACAGAGCTATAGGGCCGAGAACACACCGTTAGGTTATGGGGACAATGGGACTGTTCCTGGAGCCCTGCCCCCGGGGTGCTGTGGGCAGCCTGAGCCCAGGCCAGACGCCGCTCTCTGGGCCCCTCTTGCTAATAACAGTCCACCTCAAAGGCACTGAAAAGGCCTGCAGCCAAAGAGCGGCTGTCTTCTGCTTAAGTCATGGAGTCCCCACGGACCATCTGTGATCCCTTCCTACGCTCTTCGTGCCGTCCTTGTCTCCACCGGGTGGGCTGGGGTCCCCCGTGCTACAGGCTACCCGGTGTTCTCTCCTGCCCTGACCAGGTCAAGCGCTGACCAGCTCAGATCCAGAAGCCTGACCGGGGTCCCAGCAGCTCAGGGCCCCTGAGTCATCCATGTCTCAGCCTGCAGTTAACCAAAGGCCACCCCTTGTCCCCGGCGTCTCTCCCTGTCCGCCGCCAGCCTCCGCAGCTCCCGGGGGAAGGGTCAGCGTGACAATGACTCTCCCGACTGCCCTGTCTTACGGATGTGACCCGGGGGGCACGGCCAGGGCTCTGCCCCTCAGCACCCCCCACCGCAGGGCCTGGGGCTCCAGCCTCTTCAGAGCAGGTCCGCCCCACGCCGCCCCTCCTGCCCTGCCCTCCCGCCTCGCAGTGTCCCCCCCCTCCTGGCCCCCTTCTCTCCGAGGCTGCTCCCCTGGGGCGCCCTGCCCGGCCCTTCCCCGCTGGGCTCCTGCAGCCCTGCCCGTGCTGCCCTCCCCCGGCCTCCCGCCCCAGCCCGCGTGCCTGCGGGATGATGCCCTGCTGGTCCTTCTCCTGCTTGCCCATCATGGTGTAGGACTTGCCGGCCCCGGTCTGCCCGTAGGCGAAGATGCACACGTTGTAGCCCTCGAAGGCGTGCTGCAGCATCTCCTCGCCGATGTCCCGGTACACCTGCTTCTGTGACGCGTACTTGATGTCCTCCGGCTGCAAGACAACAGGGAGCGAGGCTGTAGGAGGCCGGGTGCGCCCGAGGCTCAGCCCGCTGCGTTCTCCGAGCACCCGCCTCGCAGCCCGAGGCCTCCCCCTGGGGAGGGACGCCCGCCCCGCGCCCCGGCGCTCAGACGCCCCGGAGGGGGGACCTAATCCTCTAATCCTGCCTGGCGGGGCGCAGCTTCCTGAGGGAGGGGTTGGGAGGGGCTGGCGGGGCGGAAGGGCGTCTCAGCAGAGGGAACTGCCTGTGTGAAGGCTCCGAGGCAGGAGCATGGGACATAAGGCTCAAAATCAAGGCGGGGTTGGCAGCCTTGGGAATGAGGAGCGGTGGGGCTGGAGGCCCTGGGAGCCCACAGATCGGTTACGGCGGCCGGATGCTCTCCCAACAGAGGATTATTTAGGCAGGTCCGGGGCATTACCATAACCATGCCTGTCACTGCTCGGGGTGACCTTTCAAGCACACGGGGACTTGAGGAGGTAGGCCCCTCCCCCCCCGGGCAGGTGCCGCTGGCTCCTTCCCCTGTCCCACCCTCATGTCCCAGGTCAGGAGCTCAGAGAGGTTAAGGGACTGGTTAAGGCCCACACAGCAAGCATCCACACGACTGCGGCCCACCCCCCTGGATCCCAGCCCTGGGCTTACCGAGGTGTGTGACCAGTAGGAATAGTCGAAGCTGAAGCTTTTGGGTGTCTCCTTGGGCTGTTTGGGGTTAATGATGGCTGCGGAGGGGGCGGGGGGGAACAGGCGTGGCAGTTAATGCTGTGCCGGGGGAGAGACGACCAGTATGTGGTCCATACCCACCAGAGAGGTACCCAGGGCAGGGAGGTGGGGTCCTCGGTGGCCTCTGGCCCCAGACAAGCCCCCCCCAGTGGGATGGGGCCAGGGCTCCGATTCCAGGCAGACAAGCCACGTCTGCCCCCTTCCTCTGTCGGGTGGAGCCTGCAGCCCACCCCCACCGCTCGGTCCAGCCTCCCTCGCCGCCCACCCCTCTGGGTCTTACACATCCGCTCCGCGTACACGTGCCCTGGAAGCAGCCAGAAGGCCGGGCAGGCTGGGCAGCCCGGCACGGTCGTGCTCTGCTTCCTCCGGGCCCTGTCGTTCCCATGTGGCTCCCGTGTGCTGTGTGCGGCCCTGGCTGTCCCCGCTGGGGCACCCCATCACAGCCTCCACCGCCTGCTCCTCCCGGCCTGTGCCTGCAGGCTCCCTCCAGGCTCGCGCTCACGGGCCCCCGGGTGCCGTCCTGTGCGCGCCCCGCCCCCGCAGCGGGCTGCACCCCGGGCTGACCAGAGGCAGCCCTGGGAACGAGGCCACGAATGCGTGCTGGTGCCGTCACACACCAGCCGGTGCCTGCCACGCGTCCCAGTGGCCCCCGACCCAAGCCTGCTCTGCCCCCGTTGCCCCAGGCCTGCAAGAGGTGACTGCTCTGTGGCCAGGCAGGAGGGACTGAGGCCTCCACCCCCATTGAGCAACCCCGCCCGCTGCCTACCGGAGCACCATCTGAACCTTTGAGGTCTGCGTTGACCTTGACGGAGGACTCTGGGGCCGGGGGTCTGTGCGGGCAGGCCCCCGGGGCCACTTGCTCTGGCTGACGGGCCTGCTCCCAGCACGGGCATCCCCTGAAGCCCTGTCCCCGGGGCTGACTTGGCTTTAGGACCCAGACCCCAGGTTTGAGGAGTTCCGGGAGATAACCAGCACCTTGGGGAAGCTAGCAGGAAGGAGCAGGTGACTGACCACCCCAGCGCTGTCCTCGGGGCCTCGAGGGGGTCACATCCCTGCTGCCTCCAGGAGCAAGGCCAAGGAGAGCAGGCTGTCCTGCTGTCCACTCCTGCTGGGACCTGGGGACACAGCCACCGGAACCCCGAGCACAGATAATGCCAGTGCCGTGGAAACAACAATCACGCCACCCCCCCCCCCCCCAGGCAAAGTCCGGGCTAGGCCTCCCATGGCTCACGCGGCAGGGGCCCGGTCCCCTCTGCTCCTCACCTCCCAGCCTTGCAGGCCTGGCCCCCCTACCCTGCTCCCGAAACAGGCCCTGACCCCTATCCCGGGTCCTTGGACAGGCCCGCTCCCCAACCCTGCTCCCTGGGCAGACCCGGGCCCACCTGGCACACCGTCCCCGCCGCCCACCCCCTGCGTGCCCAGACACAGCCGATTTCGCCGGAGAAACAGCTTCCTTTGCCAGGGTCTCGAGTTTCTCCTTGTCTGGGATTGAGGAGGGAGGAGGGAGGGGGATCCTCGGGGGCTCGCCGAGCCGGGGACGGGCTCCCACCAAGCCTGGGGGGGCTGGGGCCCCTCCAACGAGCACACAGTCCCGGGAGAGCCGCCCGGGGTGCACGCCTGCAAGGGACAGACATGTGGGGGAGGGGGCAGCTGGAACGGGGAAGGGACGGCCGGGAGGAAGCGGCGGAACGGAAGCCGTTCGTCTCCGTCTCAATGTCCCTGCAACCTCAGGCCCCGCGAGCCAGCGTGTGCTGCTTGGGCCCCTTCTAGCCAAACACTGAAGACTTTTGTGAGCCTGCTGTCAGACCGTTGCAGCTCGAAACTAGCCGAGGGGAGAGTATTTATACCACGTGAGTCAGGCGACAGGTGTGTGTGGGAGAGTGTGAGCGTGTAAGCGTGCGAGCGTGTAAGCGCGTGGGGGGTGTGCAAGTGTGCGTGTGTGAGCGCGTGTGAGACGGCGTGTGAGAGTGTAGTGAGAGTGTGTGTGAGCGTGAGAGCGCATGTGCACAAGCGAGCTGGCTTACCAGCAGCCCACTGCCTCAAACGTGCAGGATTTAGGAGGGGGCCACCCTCATGGAGCGGGACCTCGGCGGGGCCTCGGGGAACAGTGAGTCCCACACCCGGCCGCTGGCATTCCTCGCGCACGGCACAGCCCCCTCCTCACCTTCTCCCGACAGACAAGGAGGCTCCGTGGCCATCTGATCTGGTTCACAGCCCCTGTGCCCTGGCCAGCCCTGCTGCACCCCGGCCAGCCCCCCTGCACCCCGGCCAGCCCCTGCACCCCGGCCAGTCCCCTGCACCCCGGTCAACCCTGCTGCACCCGGCCAGCCCTACTGCACCCGGCCAGCCCCCCTGCACCCCGGCCAACCCCCTGCACCCCGGCCAGCTCCCTGCACCCGGCCAGCCTTGCTGCCCCAGCCAGCCCCCTGCACCCCGGCCAACCCCCTGCACCCTGGCCAGCCCCCTGCACCCGGCCAGCCCTGCTGCCCCAGCCAGCCCCCTGCACCCCGGCCAACCCCTTGCACCCCGGCCAGCCCCCTGCACCCAGCCAGCCCTGCTGCCCCAGCCAGCCCCCTGCACCCCGGCCAACCCTGCTGCACCCGGCCAGCCCCCTGCACCCGGCCAGCCCTGCTGCCCCAGCCAGCCCCCTGCACCCCGGCCAACCCCCTGCACCCTGGCCAGCCCTGCTGCCCCAGCCAGCCCCCTGCACCCCGGCCAACCCTGCTGCACCCGGCCAGCCCTACTGCACCCCAGCCAACCCCCTGCACCCTGGCCAGCCCTGCTGCCCCAGCCAGCCCCCTGCACCCCGGCCAACCCCCTGCACCCCGGCCAGCCCTGCTGTACCCCGGCCAACCCTGCTGCACCCGGCCAACCCTGCTGCACTCGGCCATCCCCCTGCACCCTGGACAACCCCCTGCATCCCAGCCAGCCCCCTGCACCCTGGCTAGCCCCTCTGCACCCCATCACTGTGCCCTCTTGATTCTGCAAGGCACAGCCCTCATCCACGTGTGCAAGGTCCGCCTCCCTGCTGGAACATCACCCCTGAGGGTGGTAAGAGCCTCTGTCCTGCCCCCCTAGGGCTCCGTGGGGAGAGTACTTGTTACTTGTTCCATGTAAATCGGCCAGCAGGTAGGTGAGTGTGTATGTGCGTGTGTGACAGAGAGAGAGAGAGAGAGAGAGAGAAAGAGAGAGAGAGAGGACACATGCCTGGAAGCTCATGCCCAGCACACGCTTGCTGACAGCATGAAGGGGCCCCCTGTCCACTTTCCTGCATGGCCACACGTGATGACAGGCCCTCACAGAGCTTCAGTTTCCCCGTCTGTGCCTCGGAAACAGTCCTCATCCCCGTGGGGACAGCAAACAAGGTCACCACTGTGACCCTGTGAGCGGAACAGCCGTGGTGACCCTATCGGGTGGCAGACATCCCGGGGAGAAGGCAGCTGTCCCAGGGCTCCTCCCTGACACCGCATCAGCCGTTCCTCCCATGAACAGGCCTGCAGCAGCACCACTGCCTCCTCAGCCACTGCCGAGTTCCCTTTGGTGGCCTTCTGTTCCCAGTTTCACTCTATTTGGAGCCAAGAACATTCTAGAACAGTGATGGCAAATAGGGGCTGACTTAGATGAATTAGGTGTTTGCAACACCTGGGTCTGTGCACAGGGCTGCTGGTTGACAAAGGCCTTTGGGAGAAAGACCACTATGAGCAGAGGAGAAGGGTCCGGAATATTCCAGCGGACCATCCAGAATGGCGGTGCATTGCCTGATGCCCACCAGGACCAGCTCACCAGCATCCAGGAGGAGGGCTGGAGGCGGGAAGGTCGGGCTGGGTGTGGGCTTGTGGGGCCTGGCAGGGCTGGGGGCAGGCCCTGGATGATCAGCCCTGCCATGGCCTCCTGCTCCAGAGGCAGTGTCCTGGGTGAACAGCGTCCTCCCCAAATTCACATCTACCTGGAACCCCAGAAAGTGACCTTTGGAAAAAAGGTCTTGGCAGGTGTAATTAGTTAGGATGAGATCATGCAGATTAGGGTGGGCCGTACATTCAGTGACCGGGGTCCTTATAAGAAGGGAAAGCACAGACAGACAAGCAGACACGTAGGGAAAAGGCCACGTGAGGACGGAGGCAAGCCCAGGCCCGCTGGCAGCCCCCACAGGCAGGAGACAGGCCAGGAACGGATGCTCACAGAGCCTCAGAGGAAGCCAGCCCCATGGACAGCCTGATCTCACACTTCTGGTTTCTGGGAAAATAATTTCCATCCCAGCTTATTTTTCCTGGGAAAATGAATTTTCCCACTGGTGCAGAGGGTCCAGGAATGAAGGCCAGTCTGAAATGGACACAAGAGACGCTGAGATCCAGGCCCAGCCTCGCTTCGGGGCCCCAGGGGTACGGGGGCAGGGGTGGGGGGCCCCCAATCCTGAGGGTTCCTCTGTATAGCCGGGACTCAGAGAGAAGAGAGCAAACCCTTCCAGAAGTTTCAGTCTGTTCTTACGTAAAGCGGGGATGTGGGGGTACTCACAGGACCTCTGTACCCCTGAGTAACCTACACCAGACCTGCCACGTAGGCACAGAAGCATACGCTGCGTACGATTTGGTTGGCTCACAAAATTACTAGTTTTGGAATGTTCCAGTGAACGGTATTGTTCATCCAGGCAGTGAGTATGGGACGACAAATTAAGTTCACCTCTAAATGCTTCTAATCTGCGCCTCACGATGGAGGTTCAAGGGGTACATTTAGGGACATGGCATCTCCTGTGCACACCTAGTCTTGAGGTTCGAGAAATATGTCACATCCCTGACACTCACGGCCTGGCACTGGATGCCGTTGGGCAAATCCACTTACGGAGCCCACCCGGTGTATCACTGGGGAGAGTGGCTCCCCGCTCAACACTTCTCTGCTGGCCCTCGAGGCCTCGCACAGCCTTACCCGGCGGAGCATCGTCCCCACCCTTTCTCGTAGGCCCCACAGACACTGGCAAGGTGGCCGCCCAAACCCCGCCTCCGTGGGTGTCCACCCACCTGCGCAGCTCTGCCCCGGGGCGGCCAGGAATAAAGCCCGTCCTGCCCTCTGACCCCGCTCCTCAGACACGCTCTTCTGTGCTAAGGGCTGGAGGGCACTCTCCTTGCCTCTGGGTTTCCTCAGCCTTCACCCCCGCTTCTGACCTGGCTTCTAGCACTTTCTATCAGTACCATCACTGCTTTGTTTTCTCTGAAAATGAAAATAGCTTCCAGGGGCGCCTGGGTGGCTCAGTCGGTTAAGCATCCGACTTCGGCTCAGGGCATGATCTCGCAGTCCATGAGTTCGAGCCCCGCGTTAGGCTCTGTGCTAACAGCTCAGAGGCTGGAGCCTGTTTCGGATTCTGTGTCTCCCTCTCTCTCTGACCCTCCCCCGTTCATGCTGTCTCTCCCTGTCTCAAAAATAAATAAATGTTAAAAAAAAAATAGAAAATAGCTTCCAAAGCAAGTGTCCTGATTATCCATTCTTCTGACACGCCTCTCCCTCCCTGTCTGTCTCTTCATCTCTGTCTCTCTCTCTGTCTCTCAGGCCAGAGGTAGGTCAGAGTTTTCACCCCCCACGGCCCATCATCTCCTCCAGCCATTTGCTTCCGTGACACCCATCCCATCCTGTCCCAGACCACTCCCAAGTTCCAGGGGAGACAGGGGTCCGACTCTGATGTTTTGTTCTTTCTGTTTATTCTGTAGGTTCTTACAGGGTTTGGTTGCCTGTGAACCAAGACCCTCAGCTACTGTCTAAGGTGGTGACTGTGCTGGTCAGGCCTGGCCCAGGTGTGAGCAGGGACCCCCATAGTCATTCCCGCAGTCCTGGGTCATCCAACACTGACATGACAGACCCTGTCAGCTCCTTGGGCCGGTGTCCACTGCCCACCCTGGGCCAGAGCCCCTACCAGAGGTCGCAGTTCCCACCAGGGGTCACCGTTCTCACCCAAGAGGTCACTTCCCACCCCGGGTCACAGTTCCCACCAGGGGCCACGGTTCTCACCCACGAGATCACAGTTCCCACCCAAGAGGTCACCTTCCCACCCTGGGTCACAGTTCCCGCCAGGGGTCACGGTTCTCACCAGGGGTCACAGGTCCCACCAGGGGTCACGGTTCCCACCAGGGGTCGTGGTTCCCACCCAGGGGTCCCAGTTCTTGTACAGCTCTTGGCTTCCCACCTCTAAGGTGAGAGTCACCCTCCTGAGCACCTTCTCTGGCCGCGAGGAAAGCAGGCCCCTGAACCGACCCTCAGCTCACACTGGGGAGACGCCAGACAGGCAGCCAGCCTCTGGGGACGATGACTCAGAGATGCATTCTCTAGGTCGGGGGGTCCCGGCGACCGGCCCCCGCTGCCTGTGGTGCCCCCTGCCCCCCAGGCATCAGCGCCCTCCGCATTTCCACGTTCTCTCCCCACGTGTCCCGGACCACTTCCCCAGTAAACCCTTCCAAATCCTCCCGTCAGGGTCTGGTTCCAGGGACCGAGCGGAGGCGACTCGGTTCCTGAAAACCGCGACAAAACCCGGGGGGCCTCCACAACCTGCCCACACGGACGAAGGGACGTAGGGCGCCACCTCCCGGCCCCTCCCCCTCCCATGGAGCCTAAAAGGGCCCAGAACATTCCCAGAGACTCCCCAGTCCTCACGCCCTCCACATGCCCTGAGTGCCCCTCCCCTCGGCCAGCCCCTCCCTCCAACCTGGTGGCTAACAGGCAGGGGAGGGTTATGTGGGGGTGCAGGGCACCCGAGGACGGGCGAGGCCTCCATCCACCCCACGACCTGAGGACGAGGCGCGGAGTGAGCAGCTGGCGTCGAGCACACAGGACAGCTTGTACCCCCAGAGCCCGCGGGTGACAGCTGCAGTAGCCGCTTGAGGGACCCCGGGGGCAAAGCGCCTGGCTGAGCCCTGAATTCTCGTCGTACGTCAGCAGTTGTGGGGACAGGCTATCAATCAGCGGGAGATATCACCAAACACGGCTGCAGTTTCCACGGGACCCTAGACAAGCCCCGCTAACCCACGGGTGGGAAGCAAGGGGTGGGGGGCCTTCTGGGCGGCTGGGGGGGGGGGGTCTGGCAATGCTCTGCTCAGGCTATGAGACCTCCGGGCTACGCGCTGTGCTTTGCCTGCATGCGTCTGCACGCGTGCTGCCACTCAGCATGAAAGTTCAAAGCAAAAGAGCAAAGGACAGGCTCAGAGAGAGTGCTCCCCGGACTCGGAGAGAGTGCTCCCCGGACTCGGAGTGAGTGCTCCCCTGGACTTGGACTGAGTGCTCCCCTGGACTCCAGCAGCCTGCGTGTGCCCTAAAGAAACCCTTCGGGGCACATCTGAGCGTGAAACCATCATCTTATCTCTTACTGTCCACGTGTTGACTGCAGGCCTCCTACTTCTCAGGCAGTTTTGAGGCGACTCACAGTCACAAGGCCAAAGGACAGACAGAAATAAAAGAATGTGTCAATGGAGGGCAGCTGAAACAAGGTGAGAAACCAGTAACCTCACGTACTGGGTTGGAAAGTGTGCCCCCAAATTCACGTTCACCCTGAGCCTCAGAACATGACCTTATTTGGAAACAGGGCTGTTGAAGATGTAATTAGTCGTTACCATGAGATCAGACTGGATTAGGGTGGGTCCTAAATCCAGTGATCAGCGGGGTTTTGTCTTGGTCTGGCTTTTAGTTAAAATATAGTGTGAAACCGGTTTCGGGAACAGAAATTCAGTGATTCGTCACTCACGTGGGATACCCAGTGCTCATCCCAACAAGTGTCCTCCTTAATGCCCATCCCCTGCCCACCTCCCAGGCGATCTGTGCTCTCACGTGACGGTCACCTGAAGATGCCAGCTATAGGCCCAGACGGCCAGACCAGCAGAAGCCACCTCCTCTAGGACCTCAGAGGCAGCACGGCCCTGTCAGTGCCTTGATCTCCGACACTGGCCTTCAGAACCGGGAGAGGACACGTCTCTGTCACTTTAGCCTTCCCGCCCCGCTGGTGATTTGCCACTGCTGCCCCCAGGGAGCCAACACACCAGGTGGACAAGGAGGGAGGTGGGGGCCAGGGCGGCTGCTGTGTCTGGGGGGGGAGGCCCAGGACCCTTGGCCCTGAGCGCCCAGCAGCCGACGACAACGCCGTCACGACCCATACTCACTGGTGGTGCTTCCAGACATCTGGATGATGCACTTGGAGTCTCGGCTCATCTCCCTGGAATTGAAGGGGCGGACACGCACCGCCACCTTCACCGAGGCCCCGGCCATCTCTCCGGCCTTTGTTGGTCACCCTCAGCAGCGCTGGGAGCCCTGGCGAGGGCGGAGACACCTTGGGAGAAAGGGAGACACGGATTAGAAGCGATATCCAAAAGGCAGAACAGTATTTCCAGTTGGGGACTGGACCTTCTCCCTTCCGAAATCCCCCTAAGTGATCCCTGCGTGTGGTGCCACACCACAGGGGCCAGGAACCGGAGAGGGCGGCCACAGACGCGAAACACCACACATTTTAGACAAGAAAGCAGACAGGATGAGTGGAGCCTGGCTTAGCGAGCCTGGGAAATCCAGAGCCCAACAAGAAATAAGCCAATTCACGCCGCGGGACCCGGAAAGACTCTAGGTACCTCCGAAGGCTCGCGTCTGGGTGGGATCAAAGGCGGGTGTTTGTGGAAAATCAACATTAAACCTGTTATGGGTTGACTTACGTCCCGTCAAAATTCCTGCGTTGAAGTCCTAAACCCCAGGACCTCAGAACGTGACCTTATCTGGAGACGGGGCCCTTGCAGATGTTACTGGTTAAGATGAGGTCACACTGGAGTCGGATGAGCCCCCCACCCAATACAGAGTCCTTCTAAAAAGACACAGAGACACAAGGAGAGTGCCATGTGGAGACAAAGGCAGAGATCGGGGCGATGCCTCCACAAGCTAAGGAACGGCAAAGGTGACAGCAAACGCCAGGAGCCAGAAAGCCCGGAACAGTCTCCCTGACGGCCTCAGTAGGAACCAGCCCTGTTCACACCTGATCTCGGGTTTCTGGCCTCCGGACCGGGAGACAATATGCCTCTGTTCTCTGAGCCACCAGTCTGTGGAACTTTGTTACAGTAGCTCGGGCAGGCCGGTGAGGACCCCTAGCCCCCCACCCTCCCCCTGCGGACATCCAGGACCCTGCCTTCCACCACCACCGGGCAGGAGGTCAGAGGCCCTGCCCAGCCCGGGGCGCCCGAGGGCCGGACGAGGGCAGGTGCGGAGCGCCCACTGCAGAGGGGCTGAACGAAGGCCACGGAAATGCCGGGCGGCGGGAACCCCGTGCAGGGCTCTCGTCTGGGGAAAGCAGCCAGGACCATACCCTCTAGCAAGAAACAGAGGCTAAAACAACCAGACAATGAACACAACAGCAAGAGACAGTGCAGGGAACAGAAAGAAAGTATTTTCTTAATGCCTTGTAATTAATGTTCTCAGAAAGGAAAGCTACCAGGTCCACGAGTGAGGGGAGGACACTATTCGTAAGAGGACCATTTAACGAATAAGACAGTTCTTAGAAATGAAAACAGAAACTTTAAAAGTTGGAATTACCAATTTTCCATGAAAGGGGACGGACAGAATTTGAGGGTCAGTGAAAAGCAGCCACTGAAGAGATAATTCAAGCAAACCTCCCCGGACTGCTGGTCCTGTCTCCGAATTCAAAGGGCCTACCCTCCCTGCCGGCCATAAATTGTCACACACCAGGCAAATCGTGAAATTTCAGAACTTCAGGGTTAAAGGGAAGATTCCATAAGCTTCCAGAGGCACAACAGACCACAGAGGATGGAGAATCAGAGCGGTATCTGTATCTCCTCGGCCACACGGTGATGAAGAGACGCTTCCAAACTGCCGAGGAGAGGCATCCTGCCACCTCCAGTTCTAAACGCAGCCGAACTGCCAGTCGAGCGCGAGGAGAACGAAGACCCGGAAGACTGTGGAACATGCCGGGATCTGTGCTCCGGCAAGTGCGGGGGTGAACAGGGAACGTGAGGAAGACGCGGGTCCAGGCCCAGGGGATGGCGCAGGGGGTCCCAGGAGGACACTGGGGCTGCCTCAGGGGGACACCCCTGATGGGAGGGGACATCAGTGACGCCAGCGGGAGGGAGGCTAGGTCCGAGGCCAGGGAGAAGTGGCCGTCAGAGTGTCACAGGGTTTGACGAGAGCAGAGGAGGCACGTGCGGAGCAGAGAAGGGTCCTTACTGGTCCTACCGCTGCAAACACAAAGTTCTAACTCAGGAACCGCACAGTAAATGCGGCAGGAAGACGGGGACGGAGTTGTCGGGCCGGGGGGGTCTCTGCTGGAGCGATGCTACGGGACAGCTGAACCTCCAGAGTAGCTAAACCCAGGGGCGCCTGGGGGGCTCCGTCGGTTAAGCCCCCGACTTCAGCTCAGGTCGTGATCTCACGGTTTTGGGGTTCGCGCCCCGCGTCGGGCTCTGTGCTGACAGCGCAGAGACTGCTTGGGATTCTCTTTCTCTCTCCCTCTCTCTCTGTCCCTCCCACACTCACACACTCTCTCGCGCTCAAAATAAATCAACATTAAAGGCAAAAAAACAGATTAGCTAAATCCAGAAACCAAAGAAGTGGCCACCTGAGCGGACTTGAGAGACAGGGGAGCACACACCAGAGCCGGGAGCGGGGGTGGGGGGGGGTGAGGGGCAAGCAGGGCCGTCCCTCTGTCCCTCTGTCCCTCCCGAGGAGCCTCAGCCCCGCTGCCTTGGGTGCCACGTCCACATGTGCTTGGTGAGAAGTTTAGGAACCAACCAAAGGACGACAAGCAAGAGTGACATGGTTGCTGGAGCCCCGGCGCCACCAGGCCTGCTCTGTGACAACCTCGGCGAGTACGAGGCCGCCCTTCACATCCCTTGGGAGGTCAGCCTCACGCTCACGCCAAGGAAGCGGCTCCCCGAGGATGCAGGCCCGGGCTGGGCTCCCGCCAGCTGGACACGACAGTGTCTGGGTGCTGGAAGCCCACAGGCCAGGGGCGGGCGAACACTCTTTGCGGCAAGACCCGGGCGAGACGGGACAGGAGGAAGGAGGCC
Organism: Panthera onca; assembly: GCF_046562875.1. Classification (NCBI taxonomy): domain Eukaryota; kingdom Metazoa; phylum Chordata; class Mammalia; order Carnivora; family Felidae; genus Panthera; species Panthera onca. The sequence goes on along the minus strand of NC_138346.1, from coordinate 1,253,844 downwards.
GAGGACGGGGCCGCAGGGGGAGCAGGCCTGTGCTTGTTGGGGGGCACATGACACCTGATCGTCCCCTGCGGGAGGCGGCCCCTGCGCATCCCCCTGCCCACCCTGCGTGCCCAGACTGAGGCTCCTGGAGGGAGCCCCGGAAGCGGGGCGGGCGCGGGTGGGCAGGACTCACGGCGGAGCACGGGCCGCCAGCCCTCCCTCCAGGCCTCGATGCCAACGAGGCGCCGGTGAGCTTCCTCCAGACATCGGACTGTGCTCGACTCCCCGCGTGCCAAGGTCAGGGCAGGGGGGCAGAGAAAGAAGCCGCCTGGGGGACCCCGGGGAGGCCGGGGGCGGGGTGGGGGGAGGCACGCACAGGGGTGCGGGGACTGGCACAAGGGGACGATCCCATGATGCCGGGGCACACAGAGCCCCAAACCCCACCCGGTGGGGGGGAAGGGGTGAATATACACAGGAATCACAAAGGTACAGAAAAATCTTGTTTTCCCTAAAGCCACAGCTGCCGAAGACCAGGTGACTCACTGACAAGCCTCCCGAGGCAGAGACAGGGGCCTGTGGAGACACATGCATCCCCTCACGGCCAGTGGGCCCAGGGAAGCTTCCAGGGGGTCCCGGGAACAGAACCACCTTCAAGCATCTGTTTCCACAGAAAATGCTGCCAACCGGGTCTCTGAGGTGCTGTCTCTTGAGCGCCCCCAGCCATGGTCTCCCAGCCACAGTCCCCCAGCCCCGGACGCCAGGACAAGGCAGGGCCCGAATGAAGAGGGTCGGGCAGCCACAGGCAGCACCAGACATAGAGCCCCGGTGCCCTCAGACTCACGCTCCTGAGCCCTGGCCTCGCCCATCTGGCCAGGGACCCGGCGGCACGCGGGCAGCGGGCACAGCCGTCGTGAGACACAGATGCTCTTTGAGCGGGAGCGTGACCCTTAGGCAGTCTGGGCCTTCAAGGCATCGAGAAGGGTCGTCAAGGTGTGCTTCAAAATCGAACAGGGTTCCAGAGTCTCCTACCACACCCTACACCCTGGGGTTCTCGCTGGCAGCCGCAACCACGAGTATGGCCTCCACACTAGCAGGGAAGGAAATGATTCGCCCGAGAGCAGATCGAAAGGACGGGGCTGGCAGCCCTCGGCAACGAGACAGGGGTCTGCGTGTCGGCGTCCTGGGCCACTGCGCACGGCTCGTGCCGAAGGCGCCCGGGGTATTCCCGAAGCCACATCGACGTCCGTTGATGAGGAGCAAATTGCGTCATAGACGATTAGGGGCAAAGCAGGGACCGGAGGACCCGGTCCAGGTCCTGCCTTTATCTCCGCCGTGTGACTTAACCCCTGGGCCTCGGTTTACCCACCTGTGAAATGACAGGCTGAGGTGGGTGGCCCCCAAAGTGAGTCGGAGTCTCGGGTGCCGGGCCCCTGAGGAAAGCTGGCAGAAAACTCCCTGCGGAACTCTGCTGCCGCCGTGGCCACGGTGAAAGGCCGTCCCCACAGGGCGCTGCCGGGGCTGCCGGCCTGAGGCTGCGGCGGGCCACCGCAGGGGGGCTGGGGGCCCGAGGGACGGGCCCCTGGGAACACAGAGCGGGACAAGCTCGGGGCAGAGAGCCGGTGTTTACAGGAACGGCCAGAAGCGCCGGGAAACAACTCAGCCTCACCCGAAGAGGCGCTCGGGGCTTCAGCCATCTGAAATGAACTCACATGCCCGTTTAGCTGCGAACCCCCCGTCACTGGAGGCATCCAAGTAGAGCAAGGGCTCGGGGACAGGTCTTCAGACTCGCCCACACTGAGGCTCCACGAAATCCGCCCTCCTGGAAGGGGCACCTCCTGCCTCACCCTCCTCACCTGCGACTCCCACCCTCAGGAGAATCTGCCCCGAAGACCCCTTTCCAGCAAGGACCCGACCCCCGCCCGTGAGGACCTCTGGGGACCCAGGACCAAGAGCAGAGGGGGCCTGCGGCTGTCCCGGGGCCTCTCGGGGGGCCTCTCAGTGCAGGTGGAGGGGAGCCCCCCGGGGGTGGGGATCGGTGCAGGTTTCAGGCGATAAACTCCCAGGCCCTCTCAGGGCCAGGGCCTCGGCCCCCCAGAACTCCCCGGAACACGGAGCGGAACCCATCCCCTCAAGCAGCCTCAGCTCTTCCACAGGGAGAGCAGGAAGCCCAGGGCAGCCGACCGCGGAGGGCCAGCAAGCGCAGGACGCGAGCGGGAGCCCAGGCGGATGGGGAGGAGCAGGGGGTCTGGGCTCGCCCCGCCACACCCCGGCGCCCCTTACAGCCGCAGCGCTTGTCCACACAGCCCGAGCGCTCCCAATAATTTCCCCTTCCTCCCTCCGCGAGTGACCACCCAGGCGGGGACTGGAGGGACGTGCCTCCCTGACAATCTGCTTCCTCATGCTGGAAAATCTCTGTGCCCTTGAAACGGGGAAAAGTCTTAGGACATTCCAGCCGGGGTGGGAAGAGCGAGACCAAGGTCACGAATTCCTGGGGAGAATGTAAATTGGAACGACATTTCTAGCATTTACCAGCGTGCCTTGTGCCCTCGAAAAGGAGGCTGGGGCGCCTGGGTGGCTCAGTCAGTGAAGCGTCCGACTCCTGAGTCGGCTCAGGTCATGATCTCGAGGTCTGTGGGTTTGAGCCCCATCGGGCTCCGTGCTGACAGTGCTTGGGACTCTGTGTCCCCCTCTGTCTCTCAAAATAAATAAATAAACATTAAAAAAGAGGCTATATGTGTAGAGTAAGTAATGTTCAGCACCGAAATAGGAAATCATTAGGAATGAGGAAAATATTTATGAGAGCAGATGTTCAATTCAATATTGCAAAATTTTCAGCTCTCCCCAAATTTAGCTACATTATTTCAGTGCGATTCCAATAAGCAAAATACTCCAACAGGATTTTCAGTGGCATTTGGCGACAGTTCGAAAGACAGCTGTGGAAAATAAGGACAAAGGGCACATCCTACCAGGTATCAGACTTGCTGTAAAGCTACAAGTTGCGAAGTCCAGTAATGACACAGGCACAGAGATCAACAGAAAAGACTAAGCCTGACCAAAGACAGACGATAAAACAGCATTTCAGGTAACGGGGTGAGGCTGGTATTAGAACGATTGGCTCCCCCATATTAAAAAATAGAGCTAAAGGGGCGCCTGGGGGGCTGAGTCGGTTGGGCGTCCGACTTCGGCTCAGGTCACGATCTCGTGGTCCGTGAGTTCGAGCCCCGCGTCGGGCTCTGTGCTGACAGCTGGGAGCCTGGAGCCTGCTTCCGATTCTGTGTCTCCCTCTCTCTGCCCCTCCCCCACTCATGCTCGGTCTCTCTTACTCAAAAATAAATATTTTTAAAAACTAAGAAAAAAAGAGAGCAAGAACTTTGCTTTTGAAAGCATTGCAAGAACGAAGACCACGCTTATGGCTCTGGGGTAGAGACCGTGCCTCAGCACGAAGCCCGGAAAGCAGAGCAGGCAGCAGAATGGCCGTCAGCACAGCAGCGCCCCTCCCACCATGCCCAGCTAGAGAAGGTGGGTAAAATCTCACAATCTGTTGGAAGGAATCAAAGAGCTACTGAAACCATGCAGGCGAGGAGGCCAAGATTCCGGAGATGGGGGGCTGCCAGGGCAGGAGACAACATTCCAGCACTCCGCAGCACTGTCTCCTTAAATGCATTTGCATTCTGGGCACAGGGCAAGAGGCTGGCAATCTGGAGTCTTCCCAGGCAGAGGGCCGTTGCCGAGGGATGGAGAAACCCGCTGAGCTTTTGGTCAAAAGCAGCACACTTGAGAGACCAAAATCCCAGAAGAAAGAAGGAGTGGGGAACTTCACTTGGCCAGTTCAAGCCTTAAGACGTGTGCCGAACTCTGAGGGTATGAGGGGTGGAGTTTAAAATCTCAAGCAGAAAGCTTCTAAAAATCCACCAGGAGTCTTTTGCGGTCTCAGGTGTTAAGGAGACAGGGATTAGCATTCAGGATCCTCTTGGTGATCACACCACGGCCTGGTTTGAAAGCCCGGGGAAGCACACAGTCTAAAGGGAGGGCGGAACCACAGGGAGGATTAACCTTACCCAAACTGCAAGGCTTCCCTGACTCCGCTTAGTCTCTGCCTGAATCAGGGATGACCGCCTACTCTGCCCGTCTGGAAGGAAAGGAGCAAACCATCCAGAGTCTCTACAGTGTTTTAACAGGCAAGGTCTGACAATACATCCAAAGTCATAGGACATGAGAAAAGACAGGACTATAGGATTCAAAACAAATTGGGGGGGAAAAAAAAACATATCTACACATGATCCAGATCTAGGAGTTATCAAACAAGGACTTTAAAATGACCACAACTTATATATTCAAAATAAAGAGAAAAGTACGGAGAAATTAAATGGAAAAAAAAATGAAGAATTTTGCAAGAAGACTTGAAGCGATAACAAAGAATTTCTCATGGGAATTCTAGAACTGAAAACACAATAACTGACATTAAGAGGTCAAGAGATTAGACACAGCTGAAGGCAGTGTTCATGAACTGGAGGACAGGCCAGCAGAAATTACAGAACAGAGGAAAAAATGAATGGAAAATACAGAAAGTAGAGTCAGAGTAATATAGGACACAGTGAAGCAGCCTAACATGCATGTGATTGGAATCTAAAAGGAGAAGAAATAGGAGAGAATCAATACTTAAAAAGATAATGATTAATTGTCTAAAATTGCTGAAGCTGGGGTGCCTGGGTGGCTCACTCAGTTAAACACCTGACTATTGATTTTGGCTCAGGTCATGATCTCACAGTTTGTGAGATCAAGCCTTGAATCGGGCTCTGTGCTGACAGCATGGAGCCTGCTTAGGATTCTCTCTCTCTCTCTCTCTCTCTCTCTCTCTCTCTCTCTGCCCCTCCCCTACTCACACACACACACTCTCAAAATAAATAAATAAATAAATAAACAAACAAACAAACAGTTTAAATACATATGTATGTGCGTACATACACACAATTGCTGAAACAGATCAACCCATAGATTCAAGCAGCCTTGCAAAGGCCAAGCAGGATAAACACAAAGAAATCTACATGAAGGTGCATCATAATAAAACTGCTGAGTACCAACGATGAAGAATCCTAAAAACAGCCAGGAAAAAAAAAGAGACACATAACCTCTAAAGGGACGAAAACAAGCCTGACAACTGACTTCTCCGCACCAATGACGGAAGCCACGAGACAGGGCGCAGGCGTCAGCATTATCAGGTAAGCGGAAAAGCAACAATTTATATTAGACTCTCAAGTATACTGTTTCAACTGCTAAGGTAATCATCAAAAGAGCAGAAAAAGAAACAATTTAGCAGCAAGAAAAAAAAAACAGAAAAAAATGTAAATCTTTTTGTTAATCCAATAGAAGGCAACTAAGGAGGAAACATAGAAGAACAACAACAAAAGTTAGGCCAAATGGAAAATGAAGACTTAAGACTGCAGACAAAAGCCCCATTAGTATAGACTAAATTTGTATGAGGTAAACACTCCCAGTAAAATGTAATTGTCGAAACAGATCTTTAAAGACTCTATGTTGTTGCCAAGAGACACCTTAAATAAAAAGACACAGAGAGGTTGAAAATAAAACAATAAAATTTTTTGGTTTGCTTGTTCCGTCAGCTACTGAGAAGGAAAAATATATATCGCACACATTCTTTTCAAGTGCATGCAACACGTACTAAAATTAGCCATATGCTAGTCATAAATCAAACTCTAACAAATTTCAATTTAAAATTAAAATCAAGGGTCCCCTGGGTGGCTCAGTTAAGCATCCTGTTAAGCATAACTGGGTGGACGGATAAGCGTCCGACTTCGTTCGACTCAGGTCATGATCTCACGGTCCGTGAGTTCGAGCCCCGCGTCCGGCTCTGTGCCGACAGCCCGGAGCCTGGAGCCTGCTTTGGATTCTGTGTCTCCCTCTCTCTCTGCCCCTCCCCGGCTTGTGCCCTCTCTGTCTCTCTCTCTCTCTCAAATATAAATAAACATTAAGAAAATAAATAAATAAATAAATAAATAAATAAATAAATAAAATTATACTCATAAGATGCATAAAACGGAACAAAACAAAACAACTTACAACATCCCCCAACTGCTTGGACATGAAGCAGTACAATTCTAAATAACCCACGGGACAAACAAACTCATCAGATATGAGAAACTATTTTGAACCGAACAACAGTGAGGATACAGCATATGAAAACTGTGGGATGCGGCTGAACCACAAGCCTGGGGTGGGGGGGGTTCACCCCGTCCCGGGGGGTGGGGGGCGCTTCACACGGTTCCCAGGCAGGTTCAGACCCCGGCGTCCCTCAGGGAGCTGCAGGTTCGCCGGGGGGGGGACCTTCAGGAGAGTTTTCCTGGAGAAAGGCCCAGGTCTGTGGACCAGCCTCCAGCCTCTGATAGGGCAGGGGGCTGGAGATTCGAGAAAAACTCTACTAGGGAGGGGGCTGGACTCGGTCACTGAATCAGTCACTGGTGAGCACTGACTAAGTCAGGGCCGAAGGGTTAGAAAGATGGAAAGAGATAGAGAAGGAGCAGCGGAGAAGCCTTGGGAATCCAGCTGCCTCTTAAGCAGACTTCGGGCAGGTCCCCTTGAATCTCGCCCTCACTGCCACAGGCAGCTGGGTGCCCAGGTCCTGAGCCTTGTGGGGACACCACAGGTCGCTTCCCGGTTTCCCCTCGGCCTCCTTGGGGTCCAGCTTTCCTGAGTCTGCCGTCAGTCACCACGAGGGTTCGGCTTTTCATTTTCCAAAATGCGGTTACTGTGCCTTCTCTGGTCTTTCTTCCCGCCGGAAGAGCTTAGGTCTTTCTTGAGTTTACCTTTGCCCTTATTTTGGTGGCATTTCAAGAGGGAGAGAAGATAAATGGACGAATCTCACAAACATAACACTGAGAAGAGAGGACTCAAACACAAAAGGTACACACTTTATAATTCCACTTACGCAACTTCCAAAACAGGCAAACACCGTTCAGGAGAATAAGCACATTATTTAGCACCGCGGGACGGAGCGACTGAGCACGACACAACAGCCGAGAGAGAGAGAGAGAGAGAGAGAGAGAGAGAGAGAGAGAGAGAGAGCTGACGGGGACGGGGACGGAGACGGACACCTGCTGATTCCATAAACAGGTTTGGCGGCTGTATCTGACCCTTCTAGGCTGTGGTCACACTTACAGAGTTTGTTTTAATTACCACATGGCTCAGGTAAATAAGTAGATAAATAAACAGACCTCCTTTTGGTTGACAAACACTGGCATGTGTGAAGACAAAAACAGTTGGCTCATCAAAGTTAGTATTTCTAGGGGCGCCCGAGTGGCTCAGTCGGCTGAGCAACAGACTCTCCCCTGCTCTCGCTCTCTCTCTGTCTAGAATAGAATAGAAAATTATAAATACACAAATGATAGATAGATAAATGAATGAATAAATAAAAGTCGTGTTTCTCAACCAACAAGGAAAACAGGTGAATTTTTTCTGGGTTTCGCCTGCCGAATGGAGGCTGGAGGGCGTGGCCTCAAACACACACAAAGTTGGAAGTGGAACCAAATCGTGTGACATGGAAGGCTGGGGAAAAGCCACCTGTCATCAAAGGGACCCAGGGGAATTACTGTGACGCCTCTCAGCTCCCTGGGGTGGAAAAGCCAGTGTTTCCGAGACTCCGAGGTCACAGACCTGTCCTCGTGCAGGTTTGGGTCTCAGATCTGCGACCCCTGCATGATCAGTGAAACCCAAGTTTGAGAAGTGACCTCAGAGCGGGGCTCAGCCGCTACAGCACGTCACAACCACAAGAACAAATCTCCTGAGAAACAGCTTAGCCTTCGGGACGCCTGGGGCGGGGGGTGCTCAGCTGGTTAAGTGTCTTCGGCTCAGGTCATGATCTCACGGTCGGTGGGTTGAAGTCCCGCATCGGGCTCTGTGCTGACGGTGCGAAAGTCTGCTTCAGATCCTCTGTCTCTCTCTGCCCCTCCCCCACACTCACACGCAATCTCTCTCTCTCTCTCTCTCTCTCTCTCAAAAATAAAGACTAAAGAATAATGATGATAAATAAAAGAAACAGCTTCCTCTTCTCGGGTCCCCAGGACTCCCACAGATGAAGATCAGTCAAATGGATGCTCACAATTAAATATTACCCAAATGCCAGAGAAGCAATTCACCATGAGCAAGAGTTCCGGTGGGGGGGTGAGGGTGGGGTGGGGGGTAGAAAAGGAAACGAAAAAAGAACCAGAATTAGATCTTCATCCTGGACTATCGAAGATTACAGATACTGGAACTGTCAGCCACAGGTTATAAAATACGTGTGCCTAAAATGCTTAGAGAAATAAACAGGAATGGGAAATGATGGTGTAAAATATGGGGCAAAAACCGTGCAGAACTTTTAGAAATGAAAATGTAACCATTCAAAGTTCAAAACTTAGCAGACATATTAATCAGCAAATTAAATGAAGCTGAGCAGAGAATTAATGAACTGGAAAACATATCAGAAAAAATTACTCAGCACGGTCCCAGAGAGACAACACGATGAAAACATAAAACCAAGGTTAAGAGTCATGCTACACGAAAGAATTCATTAACTTATCATGAAGAGAATTTTAGGGGCGCCTGGGTGGCGCAGTCGGTTAAGCGTCCGACTTCAGCCAGGTCACGATCTCGCGGTCCGTGAGTTCGAGCCCCGCGTCAGGCTCTGGGCTGATGGCTCGGAGCCTGGAGCCTGTTTCCGATTCTGTGTCTCCCTCTCTCTCTGCCCCTCCCCCGTTCATGCTCTGTCTCTCTCTGTCCCAAAAATAAATAAAAAAAAAATAAAAAAAAAAAAACGTTGAAGAGAATTTTAACGAATCCCTCACTAACCGACAGATCAAGCAGACAGAATTAACAAAGATGTAGAAAACCTGAACGTGATAATCACGAACTGATGAGCACAGGTGCTGTCTTCCTCTGGAAAATGAGAGAAACGGTCCCTTTTCTAACACCTATGGAATCTTTACAACATTTCACCACGTAGTAGGTCACAAAACAACTCCTAATAAATGTCAAAGACTCTGTGTCAAACGGATCGTGTAATTTGAACACAATTAAAAATCAATAAAAGATCGTTAAAGACCTGTGTTTAGAAAACTTCAAAAGAGGGGCACTCGGGGGGCTCAGTCTGTTCATCATCCAACTCCTGATTTTGTCTCAGGTCATGAGATAACATCCCACGTCTGGCTCTGTGCTAGGTGTGGAGACTGCTTGAGATTCTCTCTCCCTCCTCTTCTGCCCCTCCCCTGCTTGCACACACATCTGCATGCTCACACTCTCTCTAAAGAAAATAAAATAAAATGAAAATAACTTAAAAAAAGAAAACTGAAAAATAAACTTCGAGATAGCTAACACACAAAAGAAGAAACTTCCGGCACTTCCACATTCAGCCACGATGGAAGCTACAAGGGTACCTTTAAACTCTCCCTGTAAATAACAACTCAAAAACTGAAAAAAAATGTATGAAAATAACTGTTTTCAGACATTGTACAGCAGGCAGTGCACGGCTGTGATCACGGAGAGAAGGGAAACATACAAGAGGAAACCTATAATCACTCCAAATCTGCCCAGAGGCAATTTCCAGATTTCAGGCTTAGGGAGGTAGGACCCAAGCAGCTTTCATGACTTGAGGAGATGGAGGCCAGAGTTTGGGTAGTTTGAAGCGGCTGGACGTCGTGGAGCAGAGTTCTGGAAAGGAAATAGCTGCTAGGTAGCAGAGGTTCCCTCGAGTCTTTGTAGAGAACTAGTCTGTCCCCATGTAGTCCAGGCAAAGAAGACACAGGTTCCCAAAGCTGACATAAAAGAAGGTATCTGTGCATCAACCAGCCAGAAGAGAGTCCTCTCGATCCCTCCCTCCCAGACATTCAGTAGAGACCCCAAAGAAATCATACTTCAGCAGCAGGCTTAACTATCCCTGGAGCGACATCTACTCTAGAGTAACTCTAGGAAAGCTTAAAATCAGGTCTCAAGGATCAAATTATCTCAAGTAATTTGCTGCCTGCCAAACTAAAGCCCAACATGCTTTCTAAGAAGAAAGCATAATTCAGACACTCCACGATGTAGAAATGTCTAGAATCTGATAAAAAAAAAAATATTATACATGCCAAGAAGCAGGAAACGATGATCTATAACCAGGAGAAAAACTACTCCGTGGGAACCTGAATTTTCCTATAACTATTAACGAAGTTGATTCAATAGTTGAAAAATCTACCTACCAAAAAACCAGCAGACACAGACACTTTTTACAAGTGAACCCCAGCACACATTCAAAAACCTAGGTAATTCCAATCGTAATCAAACTCTTTAAGAGAACAGAAAAATGAGAGGCAGACAGAGGAAGGGAGATTATACTCCCGACTCATTCACTGAGGCCAATATGACCTTAGCATCAAATTAGACAAAAGAAATTTGAGAAAAGAAGACCATAGACTGACCTCACTGATGAACATAGATACAAAAGTCTGAAACATTAGCAAGAAGGCCAAGCAGCAAATAAAACGGATAACGCGGTAGGTTTACTCCAAGAATACCGGTACGATAACATATGTATGGTTTAACATAAGTACATCTATTAATAGAATTCACCACATAGCAGATTAAAGGAGAAAAAGCCAAATGAGGTACTCCATAGATACTGAAAAAGCATTCAATAATTTTCAAAATCTGTTTATGATAAAACTCTTGGCAATACGAGAATAAAAGAAATCTTTAATCTCATGATACATATCTGCTAAAAACCTACCCAAACACCATACTTAATGCTAAAATATTAGGAACATTTCCTTTAAACTCAAAAACAAGTTTGGGACACCCATCACACTTCTATTTCACATGGAAGTGGTGGTTCTGGCCAGAGCGACAAGACATGAAAAAGAAACAACAATGACAAAATACAGATTGGAAAGAAGAAACCCAAATTGCCATCATTTACAGACCATTTGCTTATCTACACAGAAATCAAGAGGATTCACAGACAAATTATTTGAATTGGGGAAGGTATGGTAAAATTGCTAGAAACCAACCACACTGGAATATACTAGAGGCAAAGAGTTAAAGGTGTGTGTGTGTGTGTGTGTGTGTGTGTGTGTGTGTGTGTGTATCTCTTTTTTGAGAGACAGAGAGAGAGAGAGAGAGAGAGAGAGACAGAGAATCCCAAGTAGGCTCCATGCTTAGCGCAGAGCCCCACGTGGGGCTTGATCTCATGATCATGAGATCATGACCTGGGCTGAAATCAAGAGTTGGATGCTTAACTGGCTGAGCCACCCTAGTGGCTAAAATATATTTTTAAGGTACCTTTGAAGAATAACCCAATTCCCTGTCTCCCCCTCTCTCTGCCCCTCCGCTGCTCGCTCACTTTCTCTCTCTCTCTCTCAAAATAAATAAACGTTAAAAAATTAAAAATAAAAATTGACCCAAAGCATATAGGACCTTGATAGTAATAAATATCACAAAAGATGTGCATAACTTTTATGAGGACATTTTTAACCTGCACAAAAATTTTATAGAAAATCTAAATAAATGAAGACCTAGAACTTGTTTGTGGAAAATTTTCAATATCTTTTAAAAAACATTTATTTTCACTCGAGTGAATCAAAAATTCACTGTAATTTCAAACGAAACCTCAAACACATTTTTTTCTGGAAAGTTGACAAATTCCTTCCAAAAATTTCTACGGAAGAGTGAGGCGCTGAAGAAACACAAGAGGGTAGATGAGGACACGCCCTCCCGGTATGAAGATTTAATATAAAGCTATGGTGGTTAAGACGGAGTGGCTGGGACCAGGTGAGCCGCCACCAGGGTAACAGAAGAGACCCAGAAACACACGCGCACAGACCCAGCCCTTCGGAGAGCGGACAAAGGGGGCTGTGCAGGTCAGCAGGGAAGGGAGGGATCCGGAAGCTGCATGGCTGACAAAACTGGCTGTGGACTGAACGTCCGTGTCCCCACATTCCTGACCCAAACCCTACCCGACGGGACGGTATGGGGGAGGCAGTGGGAGGCGGTTAGGGTTAGAGGAGTTCGTGAGGGTGGGCCGCACGAATGGGATTAGCGCCCTTATCAAAGTCCCAAGAGAGCCTGCTTCCGCTCTGCAGCGGAGTTGGCCAGCTGCAACCCAGAGCGGGCACTCGCCAGAACCTGGCCCTGCCGGCACCCTGACCTCGGACTTCCAGCCTCAGAAGTGTGAGAAATCACTGTGGTCTGTGAGCCGCCCAGCCTGGCGTGTTCTGTCGCAGCGGCCCGGGTGGATGAAGACAACCGGCTGGCCATATGGAGAAACACAAAATTAGATTCCTTTTTTGTACCAAATCCAATTCCACCCAGACTCAAGACCCGAACGTGAACAACAGTTTGGGAAGAAAACGAAGACGGGTGCTGTCTCCACGTTCTCCTTCGAGGCTTCAACCCACAGAAGACTCCAGAAGGAAAAGTGCAGACATCGAGATACCATCGTGGGTGCAGACGCTCAGGCACCCGGAGAGGTCTTTAGCACATCTAACTCACGCGGACTCGTGTGCAGAACGTACGGACAACACACAAAGACCAGATAAACAAACAAAAAGGTCGAGAAAATAGCAACGAGATCTGAACAGGTAACTTACAGGACACGACACCCAACCACCACGGTAATCAAGAGCGTGGGCTCCAAACCACGCCCCTCGGGTCCCAGCGTTAAAACATGTGGCAACACGACCTGTTGTAAGGACAGGGCGACGGGAACAGCACGGTCCTCCCGGGAACAGCTCGCCGGCATGACCGGCTTAGAAACAACACGGGGAGACACGTCCAGTACAGTCGCAGACTATGGGACCGGCCGCTCTGTGACCAGACGTGTACCCCAACACCGCAGTGTCTACAGCAGAAAGGAGACAGAGATGGACAGACTGGCTGTCCGCCGACCGGAGACAGGACGGGTCCCACCGCGGCTGTCCAGATGGGACCGAATGAAGCAGAGACACAGTCCCCGGGAACGTCATAAACAGCAAACGTCACTCAGACGGCCCGGCGGGACACGGACGGACGCGTGAGGGGATTCGGCCCACGCAGGGCTGCACACCCACGGGGGAGGCTCGGGGCCCACGACGCAGCTCTGAGCACGCGGAGTGCAGTCTGGGTGACGGTGAGCCTTCAGGTCGGCTCAGGAGTCTGACCGTGGGTGCCGCCGAGGCTTCGACGTGGCCCTCCGGGTCTGCAAGGCGGCCCGGCCCCGGAGCCCCCTCGCGAGGGTTAGGGGGGCGGTCGCCCTCAGTGCCGGGGAACCGGGAGCGTGCCGGAAAAGCTTTACCTCTGAAGTTGAGGGTGGACACGTGGCTGTTTGTGGACACGCTCTGTATTCTTTTCCGTGAGTCCTATCACATGACAACAGTGTTTAACTTCTCTCGAGAAGTCTCGCCACGAAGGGGAGCAGGAAATCAGGGTGATGAGGCAGGGGGCGGAGCCAGCCCTTGTCACCTACGGCAGGGGGCGGGGCTGCCGGCGGGGGGTGTGAAGGCGTGGGGCTGGGGGGTCACTGCCGCAGACACGCCACAAGCTGGAGAGCTGGAAGAAGGCCACGCTCCCCTCCCAGCGCCTGGTGAGGCGTCTGAGAGGACACGGGAAGGCAGAAAGTGCGCCATGGTCCCTTTAGGGGTGGAGGGTCACGTGGCTGCAGGTGCTGCAGAGGGCGGCTGGGAGGGCGTGTGCGGGGGTGATGAGCAGGCCAGCCCAGGCTCAGAGCCGGGAGAACCACGCAGGTGCAGGGAGCACGCCAGAACCCAAGAGGAGCCCGAGGAACTGTTCCAGAGGGCCCCCGAGCCACGAGGGTCTGCCCCGTGGCCTAAAGAGGGCTGCCATCAGTGTCTAAGGGTGACAAGACCCGGGCTGCATCCGTGAGAAGTGGGGCAGAGAAGACAGTCAGCAGGAGAAGAAAGAGAGGGGCCAGGCGACAGCAGTCACGCATGTGGACGAGGAAGTGACGATGGTCAGGACCGCGGGGGAGGGAGACCCAGAGCCATGGGCCAAGGCCCCCGGGTTAGGAGGGGAGTTGAAATCCGTTCACTTGGTGAAAACACGCGGAGGACCCAACCGCGGACAGGTCACTGCGGACACAGAGGATGGGGCCAGCCCCTCGAGGAGCTCACATCTGTTTCTCAGGGCCCTTGGGGTATTTCTCTAAGGAACAGGACAAAGGAACGGAGCAGGGGCGTGGGCAGCATGCGCAAGCAGAGGCCAAACCTCTGTGGAGAAACGGACGAGCAAAGGCTGCCCGAGGCCTGGGGCCGGCCCCTGCACAAATCCGCACTGGGCGCCAAGGCCTCCCTGGCCGCTGTCCCCTCGGGCATCGGTCTGCCCCCCCCCCCCCCAGCCCAGCGGCACACCCTGGAGCACCACAGCAACGCAGCACCTCCTCCTGAAACACGGATTTTTCCTGAAGAGTTTGAGAAAAGACAAAACTAGCTTTTCTTAGTATTACAACAGATATACATTGCAGTCCATGCCGGCCGGGCCCCTAGACCCCTCAGAAGGGTGAGGAGGACCCCCGGGCCGCACGAGTGCCAGGCATGGCCAGGGGTCACTCTGGAGGCCCCATGGAAGAAAAGAGCACGCCAGTGAGTCGCCCCAATGGTGAAGGGCAGGGGAGAGGCTTCACCCATGACCGCAGGCCCTCATACCTTTGCGGGAGTGGGCGGAGCCAGACACGGCCCAGAAGGGGCTGGCACACAGCAGGGGCCTCGGGGGTTCTGGGCTCGTGGGCTCAAAGCAGCCAGTGGAGAGCAGGGGCAGGAAGTGAGGCTGCAGAAAGGGTCCTCAGTGTAAGTCTGCCTGTAGAACAGCCACATCAGTAAAACCTTCACCCCCTCCCTGCCACCCACCCTCACAGAGGGCAGTGGCTGCCAACACTCTCAGGCACACAGCTGACGTTTCTTCTCACAGACATGGAAGGAAATGCCCGGTGAGAGTGAATGCTTCAGTGTGGATGCCGGCGCCCCACACTCCAGCATGAGGGAGCGGGACAGCTTGGATCCAGCTCCTAGCCCTTCAGACCAAAAGCAAAGGCTGCCAGTGGAGCCTCCACGGCCCACACCGAGTGCCAGTCGGAATCCCACTCAGACCTGGGGAAACCAGTGGCAGCACGCTCTACTACCCAGTGGGCTCGCCAACACAAACAGGCCCACAAGGACTTCCATGTACAAGAGAAGAATAAAAAGTTTCAAAGGTAAAGACCAGAATAAACCAGCAGAAAACAAGAGATGAAGCACAGAATGGAAGCAAAAACAAGCAAATGAAAAAAAAAAAAACAAAACCCTCAATGAATATACTCAGAACGTTTCAAGAAAATAGTACATTTACAAAACAAGAACAGGATGCTGTGAAACAAGAACAGTTAGTGACAAGAAAGAAGGAGCTCTTAGAGATGGAAAAGGTAGGTGCTGAAATACACAATTTCAAGAAGAACTTGCAAATGAAGTCCAAAACTGCCCAGAAAATAAGACCTAAAAAAGGAGACACGATATATGAAAGAAAAGAGAACAAGACGAGAAGACAATGCATAAAGTCGAGGAAGAAAACAGGAAAAGAAAAGGGGTGGATCTTTGCTCGTAAGGAACTGGATGCAGCAGGCCATGAAGCCAATGTCGAGTGCTCTGGGCGGAATGTTTAGGGGAAACAAATGCCGCCGGACAAACCATGTACCCAGCGTGAGGACAGAACAGAGACGCAGACACACGGCCAAGAACTCATCACCATTTTCAGGAAGTCACACAGGACAGGAAGCCAAAACCAGAGTAGCTCTGGGGTCCGAGAAACAGAGCCACTGACCCAGGGGATGTGGTGAGCAACAGGCAGGCTGGCACGTGGCAGGTTACAGACAGGAGGGAGACAGCAGGGAGGGGGCTCCAGGGGGTGTGGGAGCCAGGAAAGAGGGGACCTGGCAGGACAGAGTGTGATTGAGGGCTGGGGAATAAGACGCTAGTGAAGAATGTCCTGCCCAAGCATGGAGCTCATGCAGAGGAGAGGGAGGCCCTAAGTTTCCTCCTCCACTCTGGGCCTGGCCGCCACATCACTGCTTATCCCGACACCTTTCAGGCACCAGGGCCTGTGTCCGTGCTGTGGCCCAAGCATCAGGAGCAGGCGGACAGTGAGGATCAGATGACACAAAGCAGATGACAACCCCCATGCCCCAGCCCCACAGGGGCCCCTCAGATGCCTGGTCTTCATGGACCCACAGCCCGTGGGCACTGATGGCCCAGCCCTGCCCCTCACCATCCTGGTGGAGCTGACGACAGCTGGGGAAGAACACCGATGCCCCCCTGAGCACTACTGGCTGGGCTAGACCTGAGAGGGGGGAGAGGACTCCCGACACCCCTCTAGGGCACTCCTGGGCACCAGCAGCCTCACTCTGAAGGCAGGAGAGGGGTCTGCAGGTGCAGTGGGGGCCATCCCCACCCCCTCCCCAGAGCTGCATTTCGGGAGCCTCACAGGACACCCAGAGCAGGGGGGCTCTTTCCTCAGGAAACACGGGGCCCTAAATGGGAGCTGTGAAGGCACACAGAAAATCTGCACCTGAACAGGGCGGTGGCTGCCTTCTCTGGGCACACAGGAAATGGACCGCTTGGGCTAAAACAACCAGCTCAACAAGAAAATAGCATTTACTGGACGCCTACTGTTTGTGAGGTGGGGTGGGTGGGGCACTGGGACAGAAGAGTGTGGTGGGGATATGAGGGAACAGGTAGGGGTGGTGGGTGGGATGGTGGGGGTAGAAGATTGGGTTGGGGGTTTGGGGTTGGGGTATGTATGGAGGGGAGGGGTGGGGGTGGGTGGAGTGAGGCAGTGGTGTGGGGGGGTGGGGGTGGGCCAGTGGGTGGGGCAGGGGTAGAGGGTTAGGTTGGGGGGTGGAGGGGTGCGGTGGGTGGGAGTGAGGCAGTGGGGTGAGGGGTGGGGGGCAGGCTGGTGGGTGGGGTGGGGGTAGAGGGTTGGGGTGGGGGGTGGAGGGGTGGGGTGGGTGGGAGTGAGGCAGTGGGGTGAGGGGTGGGGGATGAGGCTGGTGGGTGGGGTGGGGGGTGGAGGGGTGGGGTGGGGGGTGGAGGGGTGGGGTGGGTGGGAGTGAGGCAGTGGGGTGGGGGGGGGCAGGCCGGTGGGTGTGGTGGGGGTAGAAGTTTGGGTTGGGGGTTGGAGGGGTGGGGTGGGTGGGAGTGAGGCAGTGGGGTGGGGGGGCAGGCTGGTGGGTGGGGTGGGTGGGAGAGAGCCAGTGGGGTGGGGGGGGCAGGCCGGTGGGTGGGGTGGTGGTAGAGGGTTGGGGTGGGGTGTGGTAGGGTGGGTAGGAGTAAGGCAGTGGGGTGAGGGGTGGGGAGTGAGGCCAGTGGGTGGGGTGGGGGTAGAGGGTTGGGGTGTGGGGTGGAGGGGTGGGGTGGGTGGGAGTGAGGCAGTGGGGTGAGGGGTGGGGAGTGAGGCCGGTGGGTGGGGTGGGGGTAGAGGGTTGGGGTGGGGGGTAGAGGGGTGGGGTGGGTGGGAGTGAGGCAGTGGGGTGGGGGGGGTAGGCCGGTGGGTGGGGTGGGGGTAGAGGGTTGGGGTGGGGGTGGAGGGGTGGGGTGGGTGGGAGTGAGGCTGTGGGGTGGGGGGGTGGGGGTCAGGCCGGTGGGTGGGGTGGCGTAGAGGGGTGGCAAGGAGGGCAGGAAGTGCTAAGAGCAGCCATCTCCGGGGTCTAGGGAGCTGGGTGGACCTTCGGGGCCCCCGTGACAAGCCACAGGCCCATCAGGAGCCTTAGTGTCCAGACCTGAGAAACGGGAGGGCACCGCCCGCGTGGCTGGGGGCTTGGGGGCCCCCCGTGAGGAGAGGCCCATGAGATGTGCAACGCAGTCTGCACCCACTAAATGCCTACTTCTCTCCCCTGACCCACCACCTACAGTGGGGGCTTGCAGCTGGCTTCAAGGTGGTGGCATGTGAGGGGGTCCAGGGACCTCCCGTGGAGGCTGGGTGGAAGGCTCCAGAGAAGACAGAGGATTAGGCAGGAACAAAGACAAGCGAGGGCTGTGTGCGTGTGTGCACGTGTGCGCGTGTGAGAGGGGGTGTGTGGGGGGGGGTGAGTGTGCGAGAGTGAGACTGGAAGAGTGTGTGAGGCCGCGTGTGTAAGAGACAGTGAGAGGGTGAGGTTGGGTGTGTAAGTGTGTCTGTGGGTGAATGTGTGAGTGTGCATGAATATGTGTATGAGTGCGAGTAAGGCCGGAAGCATGAGCGTATGTGAGTGAGTGTGCGTGGGCGTGTGTTGAGACTGAGCGTGTAAGGGACTGTTGTGTGCACAACCAGCCCAAGACCAGTGTGGAGCAGGCTGAGGAGTAAGAACAGGAGGCGAGGGTCCTGGCCAGCACCCCCCACCCCCGACCCAGGGGGCCCTGGAACCCAGCAGGCGGGCAGTGCGGGGCACTCTGCACCCCTGGGCTTCTGCATGGAGGAGGGGGAGGGCGGGCAGGGCTCAGGCAGCCAGACTGCAGGACCAGGATTAGCAGATTAAATCCAGGCGGAGGGGGCTTTCGAGAAGGCGACAGCCCCTCCTCTCAGATACCCAGCCACCCAGGCAGCAGGTAAATCCTGCCCAGTGCCAGGGACAGCGCCCAGTGAGGCCTCACCAGCTAGCAAGGGGCTCCCAGGGGCTGGCATGACAAAACCAGGGTGGGAGCTGGCTGGGGCCAGGGGACATGACCACGGAGGCACACAGGAAGGGCTGGAGAGAAACCCAGACGGGTCAGAGGCTCAGCCTCAGCGGACCGTTGACTTGACCATGGCCTCCACACTTCCAGTGCCCCCGGTGCAATGGCCCCTCACTGAGTTCCTGAGGCACCTGGGGCGGGGGGGGGGGGGGGGGGGGGGAAGTGCCCAAAGCCAGAATCACGGTCCTGTTGGGAGTTAAACTGCAAACCTGGTAGGTCAGGTGGGGCAGTGAGTCACATGCCCATACCCCCGACCCTTACGCCCTGCCTGCTACCCCAGCCCTGCTGTGGGGTGAGGCCCATCAGCTAATGGGACAGAACAGACCCACCTGCCTGGCTCTGCCCCTGAGCACCCCAGCCAAGCTGAGAGGTTTGGGGCAGGGTGTGGTCCAGCCCCAACCAGGCCCTGAGATGCTCCTGGGTCTGGGTGGGGAAAGGGAGACAGTGGATGTGGGTGGGGATCCACTCCCTTGGGCCCAAGAACCCTAAATGGGGCGGTGCTCTAGGGAGCACTCGGGAGTGGGCAGGAGGACGACCGTGCGCTCATCCTGGGGGTCACTAGCGGCTGAGTGACCACTCTCAGAGGTATGGGGTCTCGGGCATGAAGGGCATGGTTCCCAAAGCTGGTAGTCCCCCCCCCCCAAGTCCCCAATCCGGTGGTCCCAGGGCCCCATCTCGCTCTCCTTCCAAAGGACATGGTCAGCCCTGGGTCTGCAGTGGTGACTGAAGGGGGTCGAGGCAGAGTGGACAGGGGCCCCTGTGTCGGGTGGCATAAATTCTAGCTTTGTTCAGTCTCCGACTGGCTGTGGCTGGCCCAGGGCAAGGCCCCAGAGGGGCAGTCTGTGGGACACTCCAGTGTGGGAGAGGGGAAAGGGCACACAGCAGACGTTCAGCGGGCCCTCGTGGCGCCCCCACCCCACTGGGACTCTTGGGTTCGGGGAGCCCTGACTCCAAGCCCGATCCCAGTCTCTCTGTCCTGTGGACCACACCCCACAGAGGACACCCCTCCTGTCTTCAGATGCCGGCAGAAGGCGGGACAGAGCCGCTCACCCGGTCCCTATCTTGAACCCAGTGCCCTCGCAGACCTAGCATCCAGGTAGAGGCTGACCCCCCCCCCCCCCCCCCCGCCCACCCCCTCTGGGTCTCCCAGCCAGCGGCCTCCCTGCAGGCATCAGCCCATCTTGGGTCTCGACCCCGACCAAGAGCAGACCTGGCGCCTGGCCCTGGCCCTCGCAGCATCCCTCACCCGCCACGCTGCACCCCGCTGCCGGCGCCACGCCCGCCCACCCTCACCCCGCGGCCCCGGCCCAGGCGGGTGGCCAACCACACCTGCAAAATGGCCGCCGCAGGTGCGGTCCCAGCCCCCCCCCGCTCTGGACCCCAGAGCTGGCCTTCAAACCTGCGGCTGCCTCCTCGGGCCGAGAGGCCAGGCATCCGGGCCAGGCTGCCCCGGCAGAGCCCCTTTAGGCAGACAGACAGCAGAGCAGGGAGAGCGGGTCGGGTGTGACCGCTCCGCAGGAGCGGGCGCTCTGTCTCGCAGTCCTCCCCGGGGTTGGGACCCGCCAGCCCTGCGCGGCAGGGACCTCCCCGCACCTCCTCCTCTCCGCAGCCGCAAGGTCCAATTCGATGCCCTAACGGGCCTCTGGTCCCAGCAAAGCGGGCACGCCTCGGCGGGGGCCGCCTCTTGGGGAGGGGGCCACCGGTCTCTCGGGACAAGTCCCTATTCCTGGAAACGAGGGCGCGCATCGGGTCCGCGCCGGGGCGACGTCGTGCCCGCGCCCAGCAGGCCCCATGACTTGGCATTCCCTCCCTCCCCTCCCCCCTACTCGGCCCTGCGGCCCGCTGTCCCCCCACCCCCACCCCGCCCACCCCAGCGCCCAGGGGACCGCAGACCCTCCCTCGGCCCTGGGATGCCTCCGCCGCCCCTTCTCGAGCACACGGGCTGCGCCCCTGGTTTGCGGTGGGAGGAGGGAGGGGGAGCCGCAGCCTAAACGGGGAGTCCGGGGGTCCTCGCGTCCGCGCTGGTCCCTGTCACACGAGTCGGGCGGCCCCGCAGCCCCCTCCCTGGCCGCCGCCGGGCCACACCTGTTACTGGGGCGCCGGCTGCGTAGATACAGGCCTCATCCGCTGACGGCCCCTCCCAAGCCTTTCTAGAATGGAGCCGGGGTCTCTCCCGAAGAGGATGCGGCGGGGGGAGGATGAAGGGCACCCCCCCCCCCGAGGCGCGCACGAAGCGGGCCTCCCGCCGCAGCCCCCGCCCGTCCCGCCCCGCCCCGCCTGGTAGGCTCCGGGCTCCAGCACCCCCTCCCCCACCCCGGGGACCCGGGCAGCTGCCCCGCGCCCCCGGCCGCGCGCTCTCCGCTTCGCCCCGGCCCGCCCTCCCCCGCGGTCTAGCCCGGCGGCCCCTCTCCAGGGAAGGACTAGGGCGGAAGCGACGGAGGGGGCGTCTCGAGAGGCCACCGGCGGCGCGCGCCCTCCCCTGGCGACCCCCGCCCCTCCCGGCGACGGTCCCGCCCCAGCAGGGGTCGCGGCGACGGGGCCTTTCCCGAGGGTCCGGACGGGCCGCGACTGAAGGGCGGTCACCCCTGAATTTGCCCCATTGTTCTCCTCGGGGACGGGGAGCGTCGGGGGGAGAGCAGGGGCCGCGCGCGCGGTGCCGGCGGCGACAAGGACGCGGCTCCGGGGTGGGGGGGGGGGGGGGGGGGGGTGCCGCAGCGCAGGCAGGTGCGGGCAGCGGGGCGCAGGGGCGAGGCCAGGCGGGCGGCCGCCTTACCTCTCCGGCGTCACTGGCGGCGGCCCGGCATGGGCGCGGGTCCCCGAGCGCGGAGCTGCTGCCGCTCCTGGGCTGCGCTGGGCGCTGTGACGGCGGCACCGCGTGACGGGCTGCGCGCCCCCGGCCCGTCCCGCCCCGCGCCCCTCCCGCCGCGCTGGTTGGCTGCGCGCAGCGCCCGAGCCCCAGCCGCCAGCTGGTTTGTCGCGCGGGGAGAGGGACGGGCGTCGCGGCCGCCTCGGGGAGGGGGGCTGGGACCGGAGGGGGCGGGGGGCCTGGAGCCGAGCTGTGACATCACCGCCGACACCGCGGTCTGCTCGGTGGGAGACGTGGGGAACCGACCCCGGGCTCGAACGCGGCGCCCCCTCCGCCCGCGCAGTCCCCGCGCGCCACCCCCCACCCCCCGCGGGGGTGAGTGACCGGCGGCGCCCTGCCCACCCGCACTTGCCCAGAGGCCCCCTGCCCACCCGCACTTGCCGCGGATCCCGCGCCGGGCCTTCCCCCAAGTGTGACCCCTTTCTAGTGAAATCTCCGCCTGCCCCCAGCCCCCCACCCGCGAGGCTGGCAGCACGAGCGCCTGGTCGCAGAGGGACAAAGACTCGGTGGGGTCCCTGCCGCAGGGAGGGGCGGTGGGGGCGGGGAGCGGACACCGACTCCGGTGTAACAGGTGAATTTTAATCGCGTCTGCAGGCTCGGTCCGGCACTGGAGGGGACCAGAGCATCGCGCACAGCTCTTCTCGCAGGGATGATGCAACCGGCCGGCCGCCTCCCGCTTCTCCTCCCATCATGCCTTGGGTGGAGACCCCCACCCGCCGCCCGCCCCACTTCTCCAGGTCATCAGCCCCCACGGTCCTCACACCCTGCCTCCGCAGCCTAACTTCCGTGGACCAGGTCACACGCTGCTGCCGGGCCACACGGGCAAACCCAGCCTGCGTCAACCTGTCCAGCGGCTTCCCAGGCCACCCAGACCGACTGGCATCGCTGTTGCCACCGACCTCCATCGGCCACCCTAGGGGGTGGCACCTTTGACAGAGCCTCCAGCCAGCTCACCCACCGGAACTGCGGTGGGCGCGGTGACGTGATGCCTTCGCGGAAGCGGGGTGCTCAGGTCCCTTTCCAGCCCAGCTCCTGCCATCAGCTTTCTCTGCATCCCCGTGGCTCAGCCTCCCCCAGCGCCCAGCAGGTGCAGGACGCTGGCCTGAAGGTTTTAGTTAACCATTGAATCCTCACCCCACTCAGTGAGGGCTGGGGGGCTTCGCCTCGATTTGCACCATCTGTGTGGCACATTCCTCCAGAGTAACAAGGTGCCCAGGTCCCTTTCCAGCCCAGCTCCCAGAATATGCATCCTGCAAAGGAGGCCACCCTCCCCCCCCATCCCCCAAAGCCCCCCCCCCCCCCCCCCCCCGCCAACTTTTCTTCTTTTCTTCTTTTATTTCATGGAACCACCTACATAAAAGAGAAATTCTTGTTTTTCCAAACTTGTGGTAGAAACAATAAAACTATCTGGGCGGGGCATGGGGGGGGGCTTTATCATTTCCATTTTCATCATATTTATTGATCTGGTCAAGGTCTCTATTTCTTAAGCCAAATTTTACATGTTTCTAGGAATTAATCAATTTCACTGAGCTTTTAAAATCACCAGCATATACTCATTCTTATGTCAATCGCTTCTCTAGTTATTTTTCCTTTTTAAATTCTGTACTTTGTTTACTTGCGTTTTTCTCTGTCAATATTTCTAAATATTTTCAAGGGACCAACTTTTTGTTTAGGCCGTCTTCTCATCTTTCCTCCTGTTTCACTCATTTCTGCCCTTGTTGATGATTTCCCTCCTTCCTGGTTCTCCGGGTCTGTATGTTGCTTCCGTCTTGAGCTAAGTGCTCAAACTCATTTATTTTTAAACCATATAATTTTCTGACAGATATATTTAAAACTGCAAACTTCATTCTACAGCACAGCCTTATCAGGGCTCACAAATTTGGACATATGATGTTTCATTATCACTCAGATCTAAATATTTCTCTTTTTATTTTAATGTTTATTTATTTTGAGGGAGAGAGAGAGACAGAGCACGAGCAGGGGAGGGGCAGGGAGAGAGGGAGACACAGAATCCGAAGCAGGCTCCAGGCTCCCAGCTGTCAGCACAGAGCCCATCGCTCGGCTTGAACTCACAAACCGCAAGATCATGACCTGAGCCGAAGTCGGACGCTTAACTGCCTGAGCTACCCAGGCGCTGCAGATCTAAATATTTCTAATATCCCTGATGATCTCCTTTTAAACTCGTGGGTTATAAGCCCATGCCTTAT
The DNA here is from genome assembly GCF_046562875.1 of Panthera onca. Taxonomy (NCBI): domain Eukaryota; kingdom Metazoa; phylum Chordata; class Mammalia; order Carnivora; family Felidae; genus Panthera; species Panthera onca. The sequence continues at coordinate 1,230,100 of NC_138346.1, read as the reverse complement.
TTAATAATGTTATTTATTTTCCAATAGCGTTTCTTGCTCACTTGCTTCGGTATTTTTTATCGTAACTTTTTGTTACCAGTTTCTAATTTAATCGCATTACCGCCTGAGAACAAAGTCTGTGTTCAGTCAGGATCCTGGCAGGAAGCAGATGGCACACTCCAATTAGGTAATGTGAGGAGTGTTTGATAAAGGGACTGTCTACAAAGGTGTAGGGAGGAGAAGGGAAACCCCAGGACTGAGGGACACTGCAGTGACACTGTGGCCGACTGCAAGGGGTGGGAGGGAGGAGAGGGAGCAGCCCTGGCAGGAACAGAGGCCTTAGCTGAGCACTCATCAAGAGGGACCAGAGCAGCCAACCCCTGGCCCTGGACCCCACTCTCCTCCTCTCTGGACCTGGGAGTGCCCCCTTTGCCTGAGTCCAAGGGCAGCTGGAAGGCTGGGGCACCCACTGACGAGGTCCATTTAGCATGGTTTCTTAGGACATGGCGCAGAGGGGACCTTGAAGCACAAGCCAAACATCGCAGCCCGCTGCATGGAATGTTGCCCCAGAAATTTATTGAGGCTTCTTCAGCTCCCAACACATGGTCTTTTTCAGTAACTATTCTACATGTGCTAAAAGGTTGTACTCTCTGTTTGATGGGTATAGAGTTCTGTATATATTTATGATTTTAAGATTATTAATTATGATGTTCAGGATTTGGAGACTTCTAGTTTTTGTCTGCTTGAGCTATTAAATTTTTTTTTTAATTAAAATCTCTAGTGACAACTGTTGAAATACCTATTTCTCCCTGCAGGTCTGGCAGATCTTGCGTGATGTACGTTGAGACTTATTCTCGGGTATTTAAATGATCCTTATGGACGTGCACTATTGTTCTGTGGCCCATTTCATCAGAATGCAGGTGGTGTCCCATGTGGGTTTAAAAAAATTTTTTTGTCTTAAATTTGAAAGTCATATCCAGTTTCCTTTGGTTCATATCTGCCTGGCATGTCTTTTGCCAACATTTTATTCTAAGCTATTTGTATCTTTCTCTTTTTTAAACTTTATTTATCTATTTTGAGAGGGGGGAGGGGAAGGGTCAGAGACAGATGGAGAGAGAGAATCCCAAGCAGGCTCCTTGCCGTCCAACCCATGAACCGTGAGATCATGACCTGATCCAAACTCCAGAGTTGGATGCTCAGCTGACTGAGCCACCCTTGTGCCTCTTGTATCTTTCTTTTTAAGTGTATCTCTTTTAAGCTACCCATTGTTAGCATTTTTAAATCTAATCAGGTTGTACCTTTTTTTTGGGGGGGGGGGTTACCTTTTAATTGGAATTTAATCCAGTTACATTTATAGTAATGAACTGTTATATTGAGATTTGGTTTGCCATCTTATACAAAATTTTATTTATTGTATTTATTTTTTTCTATTTTTCATGGAGTATAGTGAATTTTCTTCTGCTTTATCCTTGGTCTTACTTTTATTCTTATGGCAATTGCCCTAAATTTAACACCATTTTTACTTACCCCATGAACCTCTGTAGTCACATATTGTCCCTAACATTCAAGTACCTCAGCTTGCCAAAGATTCTTTACTCCAGGGCCCTGATTGTCTAGGATTATGGTTCTGAGTTATTGTGGACATACTCTTTTTTTTTTTTTCCTTGGTCCTCACTTTTGTTTAAAATAATGAATACTCATTCCCAGGAATGTGGTCATTGTTATTTTCCATACCTCTGGGAAGCCTCTCCTGCATTTATGTTGTTCATGAAATACACGGTATTTTTAACGTGGGTTTTGGGTGAAAAATATGTTGAAGCTTCACGTTCCTGAGAAGACTTTTATTATACTTTCAATTGGGCTGGATACAAAACTCTAGGTGCAAAGCTTGTTTCCTTCAATTTTTATTTTATTTTTTTTTATGTTTATTTATTCTTCAGACAGAGGGACAGAGCGCAAGCGAGGGAAAGGCAGAGAGAGAGGGAGACACAGAATCGGAAGCAGGCTCCAGGCTCTGAGTTGTCAGCACAGAGCCCGACACAGGGCTTGAACTGAGAAGCTATGAAATCATGACCTGAGCCAAAGTCAGACGCTCACCTGTTGGAGGCACCCAGGTGCCCTGTTTCCTCCATTTTTAAAAAATATTCTTTCGTGGTCTCCTTGTGTGCTATCGAGACGTCCCATGTCCCCTGGGTTCTTGTCCATGTTCTTTCTCTCAGGATGCTTCTAGAACTTCCTAAAGGTGTGGATTTTTCTGTGAGCCCCCCTTTTTAAAATTTATTTGCTTAATGTTTTTATTTTATTTTTTGAGAGAGAGAGCCAGAGCACAAGGCGGGGAGGGGCAGAGAGAGAGAGAGAGAGAGAGAGGGAGACACAGAATCCAAAGCAGCCTCCGAGCTGACATGTCAGCACAGAGCCTGACACGGGGCTCGAACCCACGAGCCACGACATCATGACCTGAGCCAAAGTCAGACACTTAACCGACTGAGCCACCCAGGTGCCCCCCTGTGAGCCCTTTCAATCTGAGGTTGTTTATTTTTCTTTCATTCCAGAAAATTAATCTGCATGGTTTTTCAAATATTTTGACTCCTCTTGGTTTTAATATTTTTCTGACTTTGGGGCTCCTAGCATCTGCATGCTGGCCCTCGCATCCTTGACAACTCCTCCTCTTCTCTTTGTACTTTCTGACTCTCCTTTCCCCTAGTGGAATTCATGCCCCTCCCCCCAGCAGCAAGACTGGACTGGCCGGCAGACCCGCATGACTTAGCCCTGCAACTGCACCCTCCCCTGGGCTCTTTCAACCCACACCCTGATTGCCTTTCGTGGCCATTCTTGTGGGCTTCACTCTCCATCAGCTGTGTGACTCCAGACAAGGTCAGTCGCCCCATGTCTGTCACCACTCCTCAAATGGGGTAAGAGTCGTCCCAACCTCACAGGTGGGGCTGGGGGTTTGCATGTGAAATGCTGAGAGCAGGGCTGGGCACACAGTGAGCCCTGTGCAGACGACAGCTGTAACGGAGACACAAAAGGACTCCCGTGACAGCAAGGGACGTGCACAGTCCCTCCACTCCACTCAGAAGTATCAGCCGCTGTAATTGCAAATGAGAGAAAAAAAGGCAAAAGTATTAGAAAGGAAGAAACAAAATTATCATTCTTTTCAGATAATGTGATTGTCGATCTAGAAAACTTTAGGGATGAGCGAAAAGCCACAGGAAACAGTAAGTTGGGGCGAGTAGGAAACATCATCACTGACAGGGCAACAGTTTCCGAAAAGCAAGCGGGGTCACCGGTATAACCAGTTAGAGCCTGGAATTGAGGAGTCCGATCACAATAGCACTGAGAAATGTAAAACATCCAGAAACAACAAGAAATGTGCCAGTTCCTCATGGGTAAAGAAACTGCATACAGAAATTAAAAATCCACCGAGAAGAGGTAAATTAATGGCAAAGCACAGCATACCCCCGGAAAGAAAGAGGCAACGTTGTAAAAGGCCCATTTTTCCCTAGATTAAAAGGACGCACTTGATTCAGTCTTAATTAAAATAGCAACAAAAATTCACCTGGAAAAAAAGGAACATACAAGACTAATCAGGAAATTGGTTTAAAAGGACAGGAAGGAAGAGCATCTGCCCTATTAGACGTTAAAATGGAAAGTTCCAAAATTCTAAATTCTGAAAGATCAGATCAAAAGTTTAGGATATCCTTTCAAATGATTTGGGGAGAGTAGACGACTTGGTCCCTGGTATCGGCCACTGTGCGAGATCTAGAACATTGAATACCGCCTGCCACGACATCAAGAAAAGCTTCTGGTGGAGTAAACATTTGTTGTAAAAAAATGAAACTTTAGGAAATGAGAATGAAGTAGGATTGGACACATTCAATATCTTGGCGCGGACAAACGAGGACCCATGACTTGAAGGTGCCAGAGAAACCGACGGGCCACGTGAAAACGGAGCGTCTACATGGCCCAAACATCATAAGCGAAATGGAAAGACCAGCCCATACTGAAAAAATACTTCAGAACATATGAAGATGAAGGGAATTTTCTAAAGCTACAAAAAGCCCGTGCGACCTAACAGCACAAAATGTAAACACCGGCAGGGAAACGGCCAGATACTACGAAAGGACACGTGACAGGAAGACAATGGGTCAATAGCAAAGGTCATCACAGTTAAAGGGATAGAGATCAAAACAGGGAGATATTTTTTGACCTACTGAATTGTCCAAAATGTAAATGTCTAGTGATGTCCAGTGAGCAAGGGTGTGTGGAAAGGAGCCCCTCTACAACATGGTGGTGGCAGTGGCCGGGACAAGTATCATTATTTTTCTTCAGTTTGTCAAATTGTTTCCACGTTTAAAGTGCTCCTATCATTCTTTTTATTTTTGTTTAATTTTTTTAAATGTTTAATGTTTGTTCATTTTTGAGAGAGAGAGACAGAGCACGAGCAGGGCAGGGGCAGAGAGAGAAGGAGGCACAGAATCCGAAGCAGGCTCCAGGCTCCGAGCCGTCAGCACAGAGCCCGACGCGGGGCTCGAACTCACAAGCCGTGAGATCATGACTTGAGCCGAAGTTGGACGCTTAATCAACTGAGCCACCCGGGGGGCCCCTACCCGCAAGTGGGGCTCAAATTCACACCCCCAAGATCGAGCATTGCATGCTCTACAAACTGAACCAGCCAGGCACCCCAAAGGTGCTACTATCCTTGATTCAGTAAGGCTGTGGCTAGATATTTGCCTGTGGTATCTACGCACAAAAATTTGTCCCCAAAACTGGAGATAATCTAGGTGTTTCCCTAAGGGGAGTGGTTCATTGAATTGGGGGTATGTACAGGAGAGATTTTTCTGAAGCTACTAAAAACAATGAGTCCCAAATTATGTGCTGATGTGCAAAGATCACAAGGATGTTTGCTAAATTATTTCAAAGGGGCACAGAAGAGTGTGCATAATATTCACCTCCCTCTCTTGTATTCCTCAACGGAAGCACCAGAACCGGGAGACGGTATTTGCCACGGCTGGGGCTGCTGCTGGGGAGAGGAGTGGAGAAGGCCTTCGCTTTTAAGCATGTTTATATAGTCTTTCTGTATGTACAGTTTGAACTTTCTAATCTTCTTTGGGTATACAGATACATTTTTTATTTTGGTGGCTCTAAGAGTAGAGGTTAAGATCCATTTTCACTTTTACTTTTTCTTTGTACCGTTCTGAATTTACATTAATAAATCCTACATTAGAAATCAGGTTTTTAAAATCCTGTCTGAGCTGTAGACAAAATTCTGTAGGGCTAAACAACCTGGAAAGACCCCCCAGTCACTCCAAACGTTAGGTTAACTCATGACATCCTTAATGTGCAACTATTTCTGACCTACAAAAAAATGGTCATTTTAAATGGTTTACCTTAATAAAAACAAATTGTGGAAAAATATATCGCAGGATTCAACACACACAAACCAAGCTTGCAAACAGAAAAGATAAACCGCCCAAGTGCCACAAACCCATGGTGTCGGCTCAGCCCGGCTGAGCCCCTCAGGACCAGCAGGGACTATAATGTCTGCACAGCAGCTCGGAGGGTGCAGAAGGGGAGCTGGGGAACAAAGTGGGGACGGGGTGCCGGCTACTTGAGAGAGCTTTGTGAGCACCAGGTCCCACTGGGGTCACCCTGGAGCAAAGTTGGGAAGAAAAGCAAAGCTCGAGGCTCCCGCCTGGCGGGTAAGGGAAGCCTAGGACTGTGGGCCCCGCGCGCAACAGAAGCGCCGAGGCAGGGCGGTGGGGTCGGGAGAAATCGGGAAGCCGGGTAGGAGAAGCCTGTCACCTGTGCTTGAGAAAGGGCTCCTGAAATTCCGGAAGGAGGAGTGGAGAGACATGGAAACTATATTTGAAGAAATATTGGCTTCGCATTTTCCAGAACTGCAGATAGACAGAAATGCTCAGCGAGAAATCAACGTGATCCCGAATGAGAAAAATAAAACCAAACCTGCAGAACGCAGGACATCATCATCATCATCATCCAAAATAGAAGTCAGAGTGACAAGACAAGTTACCTGAAAAGAAGTGACAATTGGACCGTTTTGGGGGGGGGGGGGAGGTCCTGGGACAGCTGTCGTCTGCCCAAATTACGGCGACCTTGGCTCTGGAGGTGGGGGGATGTCTAAGGGGACAGGTGCAATTCGGAAGATGCTGCGAGGCCTCTAAAGCCCGCCAGCAGTCCGCGGTGTCGGCTGGGTGGATGGGCGGGGCCAGAACTCCCAACCGCGCCCGTGGCCCACTCGGGGACCTCCAGCCTCCGGTCTTCGGCGCCAGGGGCCCCGAGCCCCGCCCCTGGAGGCCCCGCCCAGTGCGGGCCTCGCCCCGAGGCGGCAGCGCCTGGTTGCCTAGGCAACCCCCGCAGCCGGGTGCGGGGCTCTGCGCGCCCCCGGGGGACGCGGCTGCCACGGCAACGGCGGGGCGTGTCTCCGGGCCAGGGAGCCGGGCGCGCATCCCCGCGGACAGCCGCGCGTGTGCGGGGGCTGCTGGCCTTCGTGGGGGTCTCCTGCTGCGAGAGAACAGACCCCCGCCCCGAAGGCGGGCCCGGGACCAAGGGGGGCTCTGTGGGCTGGAGCTGCATCGCCTTGGGGTTCCAGATCCAACGCTGGAAGGCGTTAGCTGCATTTTACAGATGAGGAAACTGAGGCCAACACGGGAAACCGAGGGAAGGACTTGCGCGGAGGCACTGCGCTCCTGTCGAGGCAGGACCCTCTGGCCTAGTGGGGACCCTTCTCTTCCCAACTTGCTCAGCGGCTCGGGCTGCGGGGGTTGCCTAGGCAGGTCCAGGCCCCAAGGGGCGCCTGTGTGGGACAGTTTCCCTGACCTGGACCTTGGATCCTGTGGCCACACAGCTCCTCCACCTGGTGGAAGCCCCCTTGTCCATCTGGTCCTTGCTTATTCCCTCCAGGTGCCTGACCAACTGCCCCACTGCCCACTCCATGGTCACGCCTTCTCTTCAGCTTCTGCGGACTTCCTCTAAAACTGACAATTCCTATCCTCCAAAGCCCTATTAGGATGCCTCCTCCATGCAGCCTTCCTGCCTCCGACACTGGATGGAGCATTCCCATCCCCCAGTTCTCATTCGTTCCATCCCCTGAGAGTCTCAGGCCCTTGTGTTTAAAGTGGGGATAGTACCCTTGTTTGGGTTTGGAGAAAAGTAAAACAAACGAGCCAACAGGGAGTGCAGTGTGTAAGCTGAGAACCAGGCTGTCTGGGCACGGACTCCCCAGGCTGGCAGACCAGCACATGGGCAGAGCATTCAGGAACCTCACAGAGCCGTGGACAGGTTTCCTGCACTCTGCGGGGCCACAGAGATGAGGTGGTGAGTGAACAGGAGCCACTGGTCTGGGTGCGGTGGAAGGAGGCCCGGCAGAGCCCCGGGCACTGGCCCAGCATATGCGGTGGGGCTGGGGCCCAGGAGCTGACCACAGACTGGAGTCCTAGGGCTGCGACTGTCCACCAGGCTGATCTGAGGGCAGCCCGAGGCTGGGCACGTGGGAACGCAGAGAGGCAGCCCCCAGACACCTGTTCCTAATCCTCCCAGCACCTGCATCAGAATTTGCAAAGTGCTTACTTTTGAATAACGAGCTTGGTTTACTCCTGCTGTCTTGCATAGGGAGGCACAGTCGTCAGCCCCATTTTGCCCAGGAGGAAACCAAGGCTGAGAAACTTGGAAAGGCCCCTGAGGGTCGGGGTGCGTGAAGTCAGTGCCAGTCAGGCCCTTGGCTGAAAGCTCATTCCCAGACTCCAGGAGCTTCTCGGGGGCCAGAGCCCCAGGGGTTGAGGCAGCCCTTGGGGGACGGTAGGAAGCAGTTTTCGGGGCGCCCAGTCCAGGCTTTAATTAATGGAGGCCCTGCTTCACAGCGCCCTCCCAGCCAGCAGGGAGAAATCTGTATTTGGAAGAACACACCTGTCCCTTTGCAATACCTGCTCTCACTTTACTGCTGAATCACCCAGGAGGTAGGACCAGCGTTATATTCCATTTCATGAAGGAGTGAGATGGCCTGAAGGAGACAGCCATTGCTGGGTGTCCGACTCGGAAGCCTGGAACCGTGGGTGGGACAGAGCAGAACCGGGTGGAGATTGGCAAGGTCCCAAGTGGACAGGCCCCTGAGCTTCTGGCCCGGGAGGCCCAGAGGGGCCCTGCACCGCGTGTGGACCGCTCCGCTGGGCTCTGTTTGTGGGCCAGATGCTGACTCAGTGTCTGGCTGGCAGCAGCTGGCAGCTGGGCTGAGCCAGAGCCCATTGTGGGGGACCGTGTCCACAGAACGGCTGCTTCTGGGGGCTCCTCGTGTGACCAGACCAGAAGGAGGTCCCTAAAGGTCAATCGGAGTCCCCACCTGGAGCTCCCCTGTCCCTCCCCTGCACATCCACAAAGACCCTACAAGTTCTGAGCTGTGTCTGGGGCTTGTAGGGGGAGGGGACAGGAAGGGCTGTCCTTCTCTGTGTCCTTAAGATGCCGTCGGCTAGGTGGGGCTAGTACATTGGGACGCCCCACTGCCCGCAATGAGCTGAGCAGGGTTGGGGGGGGGGGGGGAGAAAGCAGACTGAGCGCTCCCGGAAAATTCCAGGGCGGATTCTGCTGTCGGCCTGCAAGGAAAGCCGAGGGGGTGGGGAGGGGGGCGGGGGAGCAGCAGCCAGGCACTAGATAGAGCCTGGAGGTCAGAGGGAGGTCAGAGGTCCCATATGCAAAGAACGTTCAGCACACCACCAGATGCTGCTGAGGGCCTGGGCCTGAGCAGTCTTAGTGAAGACAGGCCCTTCCGCAGGAACTTACAGCGAGGCAGGGGACATCCTGTCACGGCCGTGCCTGGGGGTATGCAGGGTGGGGACCCCCTCCAGACCTGGCCCCTGCTTCCCCAGTCAGCCTCTGCCCGCTCTGTCCCTGGGGGCTGACCTCTCTGGGTCCTCTGACCTCCCTGGTTTCAGCCAGTGGGAGGGTCCAGCAGGAGATCAGAAAGCAGGAGGAGAGGGCGGGGTGCTGGTGCAGGGAGGTGTCCCTCGTCTCCGCCTTTTCAGAGCACCCCTAGTGGTTTGCCATGCTCGTTGAGGGCTTTGGACCCTCCACGGCCTGCTCCGGGTTCCAGTACGGCCCCCGCCCGGTACCCTCCAGGACCGGCGAGGCTTCTCAGTGCAGCTGACGCCTGGGACTCAGCCCCAACTCAGGGGGCCCGTAGCCCCGCCCACGGTGACGAAATGCCCTTTGTGGACTCCGCGAGCCCCCTGACAGGACCCTCACCAAAGCCCATGAACACTGACAGCATTTCAGTTAGGCCTCGAGCCCCACCCCCCTCAAATGTCAGTAAATTATTCACAGAAGAAGTTGTATAGGTCATCTTTTTCTGAGTCCAAGGTAATAAAAAAGAGAGCAAACCAGAAAAACACAGCCCAAGGAGAAAGCATCAAGCACTTTGGAAATTAAAAATGTATTTGGCTAAAGGAGGAGACAGAAGTGAAATGGCACTCTAGTTAGGGGTGAAGGAGGGGGTCCTCATTGCTGTCAGTCCGATGCAGCCCCTGTGTTAAAAGAAGCAAATGAGGGCCGCCTGGGTGGCTCGTGAGTTGAGCGTCTGACTCTTGGTTTCTGCTCCGGTTCTGAGCTCACGGTTCGTGAGTTCAAGCCCCATGTCAGGCTCTGCGCTGACAGCACGGAGCCTGCTTGGATTCTCTCTCTCTCTCCCTCTCTCTGTACCCCTCCCCTGCTGACACATGCTCCCTCTCTCTCTCTCTCTCTTTCTCTCTCTAAAGAAATAAACATAAATAAAGAGACACAAACGCAAACCTTAAATGCTTTGATAAGAACTATTTTTAATGTTTATTTACTTTTGAGAGAGAGTATTTGCGCTGGCACGCACAAGCAGGAAAAGGGGAGAGGGAGGGAGGGAATCCCAAGCAGGCTCCACAAAGCACAGAGCCCTGCTCCAGCTCAACCTCATGGGGCTCGATCCCACGAAGTGTGAAATCATGATCTGAGCAGAAGTCAAGGGTCTGACACTCAACCCACTGAGCCACCCAGGCACCCCTGGTAAGAATTCAAGAAGGACTGAAAATGATTGACTTATATTCAACTCCAGAATTCAGATGGTAAATAACAACAACAAAGTTCACCAGAGAGTTTTCAAGAGATAAGGCAAAACCTGGAGTTACGGAGGAGAAAATAAACAAAATCCAGACTTAGGGCGAAAAGAAAGGATTAGTTATTTGAAAAGGAGAAAATGTAACTACAGAACAAATGCACTTTAAATATTTATATAAAAGGTGAAAATCTAAACAAATTGGTAATCTTTTTTTTTTTTTTAACCGGGGGGGAGGGTCATGGATTTACACTGAAAACAAAGGACTGAACTTTCTTTCTTTTTATTTATTTATTTACTAATTTATAAATTCGGGGGGAGAGAGAGCACGTGTGCGCAGGGCAAGGACAGAGAGAGAGGGAGTGAGAATCCCAAGCAGACTCCTCACTATCAGCTCAGAGCCTGACTCGGGGCTTGATCCCAGGGACCATGAGATCATGACCTGAGCCAAAATCAAGAGTCAGTCATTCAACCAACTGAGCCAACCAGGCGCCCCCCCCCCCACCCGCCCAAATTGGTAATTTTCTAAGCAAGTGTTAATTACCAAGATTTTCTCACAGGAGCTAATAGACTGAATGTTTATGTCCTCCCGAAATCTGAATCCCCTGCAGGATGGTATTAGGAAAGGGCTTCGGGCAGGGCACCAGACCATGAGGGCGGAAAACTGGAGCATAAGGTATCCAGACGTCGTGAAGGACCAGCCCAGCAGATGTGGCCACATCAAAATCTGGAACTCGAATGTGACAGAATCAACCAGCAACAGTTCAAGGACAAGAAATACCCAACGAGGAGGAAATGTTTACAACGTGTGCAGAGGTGTTTGGCTTCTATTCCGCGAAGGTGCGAACAACTCCCGTCGTTTTATTTTTTTTAATTTTTTTTAATGTTTATTTATTTTTGAGACAGAGAGAGACAGAGCATGAACGGGGGCGGGTCAGAGAGAGAGGGAGACACAGAATCGGAAGCAGGCTCCAGGTTCTGAACTGTCAGCACAGAGCCCGACGCGGGGCTCGAACTCACGGACTGCGAGATCGTGACCTGAGCCGAAGTCGGACGCTTAACCGACTGAGCCACCCAGGCGCCCCTCCCCTGTCGTTTTAGATCACGAAGCTGTGTCAGGCTCATGTCCGGCTCGTGTCAGGCTCCGTGGCTGCAGCGGCCACCGCACGCACGTCCCACGGGAGTCCGGCCGTCCTGCTCCTGTTCACGAGCGCGTGCAGCACCTGCTACTCTCGGGCCGCCAGGAGCCCCTTCCCCTCCCAGGCGCTCCCGTGGCCACGTCCCTGACACAGTTTTTGTACTCAGAGGTCGTTCGTTCACGTCCGTGTGTCTGGCTGTCAGGATCTTCCTGCCTGTGTGGCCCCCAAATCTGTGGTGTTTTGCACGTGATGATGTGCCTGTCGATCATTCGGGACGGGACCCCTTCTGCACAGACAAAGCTGTGTGTGAAAGGCCTCCGACGCCCCTCTCCTCGGCACACGGGGCTCCCTCGGAGGGTCTTCTGCTCGCCTCAACCAAGACGACGCGGCGCCCAGGGTGCACAGGGTGTAATTCAGACTCGCGGCTCGGAAGATGACATTGCAGAATTGAAACTGGCAGCAGAAGTGACTGAAATTAAATCTTTTCTTAGATCTTGGCAGAAAGGAGGCTGACCTTGGAGGAAGGAGTTTGAGGATCAATTCCTTTCTCGTTGGTTATTCGAGAGGATGTGTGAAGGAGCCAGGAGGCCAGTCCCGACGACAGTGACGGTGCTGTTTGCTGAGCCTTCTCGGGGAGCTGGTGTGAGCGGACCGCACCCCGCATCGCTTGCCCGGGGATTCAGGCCTCCTTGGAAGTGGCCGGGGGCCCCACTCAGGTGCCTTCGCTGGGGGAACGTGGGCGAAACGGCGGGGGCCGTGTGGAGGGGCGTCCCGGGCCACGGTGGAGCAGAGACCAGGGTCCCCCCGGGGGGTTCAGGGCCCAGGGCGTGGCCTGTGCAGGCCCTGCTAGAGCAAGCTTCCTCTGCCAGGTATGCATGGGACGAGACCCCAGTGACCTCGGGGTCTGAGCCACATTCTGGGAACAAGGGGGGAGAGAGGTAGGACCCAGAACACATCTAGAAGGGGTAGGAAGGGTTCGTGGAGTCCTCCCAACAGGGACGTGCTGTGCGTGAGCCATAAGCAGCCTCGGGCCCCGACTGCCTCCGGGAGCTGCCTCTGCCTGGCTCCCTCCGCGGAGGCCCAGGACCCTGGCCCAGCTGGAGCAGAGGGGCCCGACTCCTGGGGAGACCCCAGCTGGAGCCCTGATGGCAAGCATGTACCTGAGAGTGGCCCAGAGCCTTCTGCCTCTGCATGGTCACCTGGGGCCGGGGACAAGGAGCCCTGCCGGTCACCACGAATGGAAGCCCACGGCGGCCCAGTGGCCCAGTAGAGCTCAGTCCAGGGGGCTGAACTGCTCCATGCCTCAGTTTCCTCATCTGTAAACAGAATAGCAGCAGACTTTCTTCCAGGGGATTCAACGATTGACTGAGTTCAGTTCTGTAAAATATAAGGACAGGACTACCACCCACCCACCGCCCGTGCTTCTAGAACACCCCGGAACCTACTTCCCACCTGGGCTTTTGGTTTCAACCCTTCCCAGATGGATGCAGCAGAAGAGGGGGGCCCGGTACCCCCCAGAACTCTCTGTGACCCGCGCTTTTGGCCAGGCAGTGAGAACAACTTCCTGTCAGGGGCCCCAACATCACCCCCACGTCTCCCCAGGCCTTGTCTGCAGCCTTCCCGCTTGCATCAGCGGTCACTGCCGCCGTGAGTCCCCGCAGGCTCCGGCCACAGAAGGTCACTGTCTCTTTGCTCACACCCAGAGCACGGCCGGGCTCAAAATTCTTCGTGCAGGAAAGTGAGCATCCAACTACCACCTGGGACCGACGTGCACCCACGCAGACCTCCCGCCCAGCTTGCACCCGTGCCCGCAGACCCCCAGCCTCGCCTCTGCCCCACCTGCACCAATCCTCCTACGCGGCTTTCTCCAAGCTCCCCGTGGGGCCTCAGTCTGGCCACTGGGTGTCGCTGTTTCCCGCGGGGCCAACGTGTGGTGTTCTCACCTCTGTCCGGTCCCCCAGTGGCTCCCTGGGCAAGGTGGGGTCCAAGCACAGGCTTTTGGAGTTGAATGACCTCTGACCCCAGACACGCCCACTGAGAAGCCTGGCCTCCTCGGGCTCCCTGCTGAAATGTAGATTCTCGGGCCTACCCCAGTCTTCCGGAACCAGAAAGTCTGGGCATTCTGATACTCATGTTTGGGACACTGTGCCCTCCGGACACAGGAGGTTGCCCGGGAAGAGGCACCTCCCTTTCCTGGCCGACTCTCGAAGCACTTTCCTTGCTGTGATCTGTGACTGTCGTAGGTAAAGTCCGTGATTCCGTGGGGCTCTCGGGAGAAACCACGCGGGGCCTCCCTCTGTTCCTGACTGTGCCCTGCTCCACGGGCCTGGCCCACTCTGCACCCCGCCTTCACAGCCCTGGTTAACCTTTCCCCCTGTCAGATCTTGTCTCAGACGTGCTCCCGCCAGAAAGTTTCCCGGCCCGCCCGCTCCCACCCGGAGTGCGTGCGCTACCCTGGGTACTTCCCTGAGGCCGCAGGCCCTGCGCCATCCGGCTCGCGCCCTGGAGCGGCGCTCGGCTCCGGCATCTTGTTCAGAATTGTTCATTCTCGTGTGGTTGACACACAGAAGGCACGTGAATGGTGCTAAATAAACAAAAATATGAACCGATGACGCAAAATGCCAGAACCTCTCCCAGAATGTTTCCGGAAGAAATGAGGCAGACGTCTGTCGCGTGGAGGACAGAAATGTGGGTCTGTTCACACGGTTGTGGGTGCTAAGGGAAAGCATTCAGTTTCCCGAGGTTTAAAAAGTCAATTGCACATACTTGTTGGGGTCCCCAAGACCACCCGGCTCGGTGACTCACGGGGGCCCCCCCGAGACACAGCACAGGCCGCGCTCCCAGCTGGGATTCGCAACACAGAAATGGTAGGGCGCGCAGGAAGGGAGAAGTCGGGGGAGCAGGCCCGAGCTCCCGGGCGCCCTCCCTGTGCGCTCACACAGGCCACCACCAGGTGCCTGTGAGAGACGCAGCGCCCGGGGTTTTAATCGGGGGCTGGGCACGGGGCCCCCCGGGCCTGGCGTAGATCCCGGATGCCCGGGCGGAAGCGGGTGCTCAGCTCGAACCACGCCGCACAGACCGCACAGACGTCAGGGGGCAGCGAGGTCCTCTTATCCATGAGTTCCAGCCGCGGGCCACCTGGCGGGCGGGCGTTCCCGAGGAGGGCAGCGGGGCCTGCTTGTCAACCCTTTCCTGGACGCGATGTGTGGGTGCCCTGGGTCTGCCGTAACAGATGACCTCAAACGGGGAGGCTCAGACATGACAGTTTATTGTTCTGTTCTGGAGGCCAGTGTAGGAGAGGTTCCTGCCCACGTACATCTTCCAGTGTCTCTGCTGCTGGCAGTCCGTGGCTTGTGGCCCCATCACTCCCATCTCTGCCTCCGTTGTCGCATGGCCTCTTCTGTGTCTGTGCCCAAACTTCCCCCTCCTTGTGAGGACAGCAGCCATTGGATTGCGGTCCCCCCTACTCGAGTGTGGCCTCATCTTAACCTGATCACATCTGCAGTGACCCTGTTACAAGTCACATTCACCAGGACTAGCACATATATTTGGGGAGGACCCCATGCAATCTACGACAGCCAGAAACCACTGGGATCTGTTTCCCTGGCACCAGGGCAGAATTTTCCAGCAGTGGGAGTGGCAGCCTTGGTGCGGCATAGGGCAGTGGGGCCAGCCCCAGCGGCGTCCCCCCGACTTTGGCCTGGATTCTGCTCATCTCAGACGGGAGACTGCTGCTGGGTCGTCCTGACGTAGGCATATCTCTCAGGCTCACGGAAGCCTTAAATCCCTAAAAGTCTGAGTCCCGGGGCCAGAGGAGTGTGATGGGGGCCCAGAGGCTCTGTAGTAATTGGCACCCTGGTCTCCCCTGGTCCCTGTGGCCGTTGGTGCCTTCCCTGACTTATGGATGAGGACACTGGACGAGGACACTGATCAGGCTGCAGGTGACTCCAGATACCTGCCCGGGCCCCCCACCTCCAGGGGAGAGGCCCGGCCCCTCCTCTCTGAGGCCCACCTTGAGCCTGTTCACAGCCCTGTGGTGGGGCCCCCAAGGGTCCTGAGGATGGGGCCAGGAGGCTTCTCTCTCTGAGAACCAGCAGTGGGTCCCCGGAGGGCACAGCTGGGCCCTACCCCCGCTCCCCCAACCTCACCCCAGCTCGGTGCAGCCTGGGGAACAGACGAATCCATGAAATTCTAACTCCTGAGCCCTTCCAGAACTTAGAGGCTGTGCCCATACCCCCGGGGCACCCCCATGCGCCCCCCTCCTTACCCTGGAAGGGGTGCTTCACCCAGCACGCTCAGGCTGACCAGGGGCAGCACGGGAAGTGGGTGGTGTTTTGGGGGGAAATCAGGGAGAGCCCGGGGTCCAGGGTGGGCAGAGCATCGGAGCCTGTGTGCAGCCTCAGAGGCGCAGAGAGATGGGGACGAGGGTGACCTGGGGAGCCGGCGCTCAGACAAGCGGGCAGCGGCGGGGACGCGGTGGGCTGCCCGGGAGAGGAGCCGCGGCCGCCGAATTTCCCGGCCTTCCCGGGCGCAGGGCTGAAGCCCGTGGGCCGTCCCCACGTCTCAGCGCTGCCACACGGGGCTGGGCTCCGGGGTCTGCCCTGCAGGTGCACGTCCTTCACTCTCGGACCCCTGTGTCCCGCACCCCAGGGCGCCCGGTGCCCCAGGGAGGCAGCTCAGCGGGGCGGCAGGGGGCACCGCCAGCAGACGGGTCAAGACGGGCCTGTGGCGCCTCTTGCCACACAACTAAGCCATCACCCAGGGACACAGTGTCTTCTCAGGGGCCTCTCAGTGGGGCAGGCTCTGTATGACACATACTGGGCAGAGACCCTCGGTCACGGCCTGGACACCTGAGGCTGGACACTGCCGCGCTGAAAGCCGCACGTCACAGCAGGCGGCCCCTGCTGGGGACAGTCCTGCCCCTCGGGCTGAGATGGAGGTTTCAGGCCGATCCCTGCCCCCTCCTGGGACCCAGCGGGCTGTCTGTGGGAAGGTGAGCACAGGGCCTCTAATGGCCTTCCCTGGCCTGGGGTGTCCCAGCAGGCTGGCTCTAGCCGTAGTTTGAGAAACAGCATCCCGGACACGCCGGGCAGGAGCGGGCGGCCGGCAGAGGGGAGCGGGCCTGTGTGGCCCACAGACCAGGTCACCGTCCACCTCGAGAGCGGGGGGACAGACGGCACGTGCCCTGCCTTCCTCACGAAGCTCGGGGGCACGGCGGGCAGCAGACCCGTAGGCAAAAGCAGTCACCTGCACTTTTCACGTCCGCTGTGGAAAAGCGGAGGTGAAAACACAGACTCTGTATCACGGCGTGGCAGGCGGCAGCCGAGGGGCCCACGGCCGCATGGAGACGCAAGACCGCCTGGGCCGATGGGGAGCTGGCCAGGGAGGACCACCCAGGCGCCGGGGGGAGGACTCCACGCCCCACCCAGGGCCTTGGCTGACCGGCACACTCTCGGGGTGGGTGCTGTCCTTGGTCTTGGGTGCCTCGCTTGGTCTGGTGTCAAGCTGAGGTCGAGGCGCACCTGGCCAGGTGGCCCTTATCTCCAGGGCTCCGGAGACAGAGGTCGGTTGCCTGGCCGGCTGCCGGTTGTCGTCACGGGCTCCCTCGGCTCCCAATGGGCTCTTGGCCTGAGGCGACGCCTCTCTGGATTGCAACAGCTCCCCCCTCCGCCCCCGTGTCGCTGACACAGGGTTCCTTCCTGTTTGGGAACAACACGCACGCCCCCCCCCCCCCCCCCCCCGGCTTCCTGGCCTGTGCCCACCCACCCACCTGCCGGGACGAACCGGCCAGTCCTCCCAGGCCCAGGCTTCCCCCTCCCTCCCACGTGCCGCACCGCACAAAGCGGGGTCCTTCCCCGGGGTGGGGCGGGCCGGACCGCGTGACCCGGCTGGCATGCGGCACACGGCTCGGTGGAAGGGTGTCCGGGGGACCCCACGCAGCTGAGATGACTCCCTGGACGGGAGGCTTGGCCACAGCCCAAGAGAAGAGCAAGCAGGGCTGAGCAAAGAAAGGGACAAGCATTCCAGGCAGAGGGAACAGCACGTGCCAAGGCACAGAGGCACGTGTCAGACTGGAGCGAAGGGGCGTGTGTGCCTGGAGGACACAGGGGAGGTGGTGCAGCCCCCCAGCCGGGAGGGAAGGGGGCCCAGAGGAAGGGGTGCAGCCACCAAGGGAAAGAGCCAGGGCAGCCGCTGAGCCGAGGGTGCCCGGCCCCGGGGAGGGCATGCTGTCCTTGTTCTTAGCGGGCAGAAAGGCGCACGGTGCGGTGTGTCCTGTCTGACCAGCTCAGGGCAGAGGAAGGGTTCACCAGGGCCGGGCCGGGCTGACACCGCACCGTGACTCCCGGGGCCCAGGGCTACGCAGGCTCACCAGGCTGTGGTGGGGCAGGTGCCATGGCGGGGCAGGACCTGAGAATGCCGGCTCCATTAGGGGGCCTGCACACGTCCTCCTGACGCGTGGGCCTCCAGCTGGGTAGACCCCCCACCTTTGTCCTTCAGCCCCTGCGGTTCCCCCTGGGTCCTCACTGCCCTCCTGGCCCTGGGACCGGCACCCTTCCCCATTCTCGAGGCCCCCAGTGCCTCCCACTCCACTTTGACCTTCTCCTGGCAGCCCCCTGGGGTTCTCCCTCTTCCAGGCTCTCGACTCCCAGCACCCAGGACTCCTCTAGTCCCCACTCCTCCCCTACCTATTAGGGCTTCTACTTTTCCTCTTGCTGATACTACATCAGCTGGAGCAGCCAGATGGGTCCTGGTCAAGAGTGAGTGCTCTGGGAGAGGGGAAGGAGGGGAGGGAGGGAGGGAAGGAGGCAAGAGGGGAGGGAGAGGAGGGGAGGGAGGGGGGAGAGAAGGAGGGAGAGAGAGAAGGAGGCAAGGGGGAGGGAGGGGAGGGAAGGAAGGAGGGAGGGAGTAGAGGGAGGGAGGGAGAGAGAGAGGGAGGGGAAGGAGGGAAGGAAGGAGGGAGGGAGGGGAAGGAGGGAAGGGGAGAGAGGGAAGGAGGGAAGGGGAGAAGGAGGGGAGGGAGGGAAGGAGGGAAGGGGGGAGGGAGGAGGGAAGGAGTGAAGGAAAGAGGGAAGGAAGGAAGGAAGGAAGGTAGGAAGGAAGGGGAAGAAGGAGAGGGAGAGGAGAGGAGGGAAGGGGGAGGGAAAGGAGGGGAGGGGAGGGGGGTGGGAGGAAAGAAGGAAGGAAGGAATGGAAGGAGGGAAAGAGGGAAGGAAGGAAGGAGAGAAGGGGGAGGGAAGGAGGGAGAGGGGGAGGGAAGGGAGGGGGAGAGAAGGAGGGAGGGAGAGAAGGAGGGAAGGGGGAGGGAGGGGAGGGAAGGAAGGAGGGAGGGAGTAGAGGGAGGGAGGGAGAGAGGGAGGGAGGGAGAGAGGGAGGGAGGGGAAGAAGGGAAGGAAGGAGGGAGGGAGGGGAAGAAGGGAAGAGGAGGGAGGTAAGGAGGGAATTGGAGAGGGAGGGGAGGGAGGGAAGCAGGGGAGGGAGAGAAGGAGGGAAGGGAGGAGGGAGGAGGGAAGGAGTGAAGGAAAGAGGGAAGGAAGGAAGGGGAAGAAGGAGAGGGAGAGGAGAGGAGGGAAGGAGGAGGGAAAGGAGGGGAGGGGAGGGGGCAGGAGGAAAGAAGGAGGGAAGGAATGGAAGGAGGAAAAGAGGGAAGGAAGGAAGGGAGGAAGGAGGAAGAGAAGGAGAGGGAGAGGAGAGGAGGGGAGGGGGAGGAAAGGGAGAGGAGGGGAGGGGAGGGGAGGGGAGGGAGGGGGGCCACTGAGCTGGAGAAGTCCAGGCCAACTGTCAAGGCTGGCATGCCCCGGGCCGGCTGGGACCGCACCTTCCCTGGGGCCGCCCGGGGCTGCTCTCTGCCCAGGGCGTGGAGCCTGCTCCTGCGCCTGCTTCCTCTCCCGTCGGATGGACAGACCACCACCGCTTCCGAAGGCTGTGGAGGTTCCCGGGTGCTCAAGCCCAGCCTGGCTCAGGCTCTCCGGGTCCCCGGGGCTCCCGGGATGCCAGACAAACCCAGACCCATCCACGAGAGCTGAAGGAAGGGACTTTGCTGGGCTGGGGATCGAGCCGGCACGGGGAGGTCGCGTGCCCGGCCCCGGGGGGAGGGTGCCGCCTCCTCGGTCGCTGTGAAGTCTCCTGCGGAAGCCCCGATGCCTCCCCCGTCCCCGGCGACCGAGGCCCACGGCGGCGTCAGAGCCCTAAACACGGCGGGAATTCACGTGCTCCCACCAGGCCCCGTGGAGAACCATGCGGGGCATGGGTGCTGCTCAGGGAGCACCAGGTCGGGCTCCGGCCTTTCCTGGCTTCCCAGGGCACCTGGGGCTCCACTGCACGGGTGCCTCTGGCCCGGCTGGCCTGGCTCCCTTTCCTGCAAGTAGTCGAGCGTTGCATTTATTCCAACCACCTGTCGACTTAGCAAGCGGAGGACTCCCAGACAGACGTGCCCTTGGGTACGCGAGTGAACACCAAACGTCAGGGCCGTCGGGAGTGGAGAGGCCGAGGAGACCCTTATTTCTAAAAGGACCAGGAATGACTGTGCCCTCGGTGGGTATATGTGCGTGTGCGTGTGTGTGTGAGAGAGAGAGAGAGTGTGTGTCTATACAGACGGGGCATATATATTTTCCAAATTAAGCCTTTCCCTTAGGTCAGCAAACTGTGGTCCCTGGGCCAAATCTGGCCCACGATTCGTATTTGTAAATAAAGTTTTATTGGCACACAGCAACACCACTCTAGCCACTTTTGCACGGCCACAGCAGGACTGAGTGGCCGCAGCACAGCCTGGAAGTCCTGCCAAGTCTGGAATATCCGCTCTCTGGTCCTTTAAGAAAAACTCGGGGGACCCCTGAGCCCAGCAGGATGCCCTTGGCTGGGGCCGGGCATCCGACCGCTGAGGAGCTGGGAGGGGCCGGAGGGCAGAGGGCAGCTTGCCAAACTCTGTTTTTCATTGACCGGACCCTGAAGGATCCTCCCCCGACCGAGGGTTCAACACCCTGGCTGTCAGGCCCTGACATGCAGGAGAAGTGTCGATAAGGGGTCAGGTAACAGCGACAAACAACGAAAGGCAGAGACGGTGCAGCGGGGGAGCCCATCGACCGGCCTCCGGACACCGGCTCGAGGCCAGCAGGGAAATGTTCCGAGCGCTGGCCAGGGCCAGTGCGACCCTGGGGCCCCAGGTGGCCGGTTGGGCACGGACCATGGCCACCCGCCAGCTGCTGGTGGCCCCTCCGGAGGCCCTGCTCAGGCCCCTGTTCATCCCTAACCGGCTGCTGCTGGGGCCGGGCCCTTCTAACCTGGCTCCGCGTGTCCTGGTGGCCGGGGGGCAGCAGATGATTGGGCACATGCACAAAGAGATGTTCCAGGTAGGGCCACGTAGGTGGTGGCAGTGGGTGTCCTGAGTGTCCTCCTCAGGGGGGAGAGGGCGGAGGCGTAGGGTCTGACCTGCGTGCCCTCGGCCCCCAGATAATGGACGATATCAAGCAAGGCATCCAGTACGTGTTCCAGACCAAGAACCCCCTCACCCTGGCCATCAGTGGCTCGGGGCACTGCGCCCTGGAGGCCGCCCTGTTCAACATCTTGGAGCCAGGGGACCCCTTCCTGGTCGGGGTCAATGGCATCTGGGGGCAGCGGGCTGCGGACATCGGGGAGCGCATCGGTAAGAGACGGGGCAGAGGGCGGGGTGTGGGCCCTCGAGCCATCCTTCCCCAAGGCCCCCCACCCGCCTCCCGCCCGGCAGACCCACCCCACACGCCCCAGGCGCCAACCGTGGCCCCTCCGCGGGTAAGTGCTCGTCCCCTTCACGCACCCACCCCCGCCAGGCCCGCTGCTGCCTCCTCCGAGCGGGCGCCGGGGTGCCCGAGAGACCCCCGTCTCCCAGTCGCCCAGAGCTTGAGGACAGCTGCTTCCAGAGCACGTGGGCAAGCCTCAGGTTTCCGCACAAACCCGAGACAGCCCCCGCAGCTCCCCAGGGTCCCCGGGCTTCACCTCTGCTCTGTGACAGGACAGGGTTCTGGAGGCTGACACCCCCGCCCAGGGTCTCAGGAACAGCCGCCTCTCAGGAGCGGCCAGGTAAACAGAGGCACCGACCAGGTGTTCACTTCCAGAGTAAAACTTTCTGAAGAGAGACCGAAATCAAGAGCAGGAGTGTGCAGCGGGTTTAATGATTGATCGTGGCCTTTGGGAACATCCTGCACGGTCAGCTCCACACACGGCCGCATTCGGTCCTGGTTAATGGACAGCCCCCCACCCCTCACCCGTCCCCTTCGGTTCACACGACGGTTTTCAAGGGGAGGCGGCGTCGGGCAGAGGCCGGGGCCTCTAGTGGACCTCACGGGCTCCCCCGTTCCAGAGGCCCTGCCTGACCCCTGCGCACCCCGGGCGAGACCCTTCTTGGCCCCCCCCACACCCCCGCCTTGGGCTCCCCCCTGAGGCCCGGTGGTCCCACGGCCTCCTTCCTTCTACACCGACTTTGGAGCCGCTGTGCAGGGGGGCGCAGGGGCCCGAGAGGGAGAGCGGGACGAAGGCCTGCCTCCCAGAGCCTCACTCGTCCATCCATTGCTCTATCGGCCCATCACCGCACGCTGCTGAGGCGCGGCCCACCCACCAGGCCTTGTACAAATGCTTGTCTACTGGCCGAGGGAGGAGCCCGGCTGGGCTCAGGGAGGTTAGCCCGAGGCGGGCGCAAAGGAGCTGGGCCTGGTCGCTCTCATCCCGCGCACCCCCGGAGCCTCAGCTCCCTGAGCACACCCCGCTTCCTCTTCCCTGCGGCCGCGGGCCGGGGCGGTCAGCACAGACCCCCGGTCTCCGCACTGGGGTGGAGGGTGCTTACCTCTCACGCTGCCCCCGCCCCCAGGAGCCCGAGTGCACCCAATGATCAAGGACCCTGGAAACCACTACACTCTGCAAGAGTTGGAAGAGGTAGGGTGGGGCACATTGGCCCTAGGGAGGGGAGGAGGCCGGCTGGCCGAGGGGGCTCGGGCTGGGAGACTGGGGCTGACCCTCAGCTCTCCCCGGAGCAGGTGACCGTGCACAGGAGGATCGTTCCAGTACTTAGGGGCTGGTGGGAAGCCTGATAGGGAGGCTGCCTGGCAGGGAAACTGAGTCAGGAGCCCGGTTCCGTGGGCTGGGCGAGAGGGGCTGAAGGCAGGAGGTGGGAGCAGGATGCCCTGACACTCAGGATGCCAGCCCTCCCCGTCGGGAAAGGTCCGTCCCAACCAGCCAAGACCCTGGGGACTCAGCTGACCTCACCGGGCCCCAACAGGACAAGGCAGGAGGAGGCTGGGCCCATTCCAGCTCTGTCTCGGGGGGGAAAGTCCTTCTCCTCCCAGAACCAGCCCACCTCCCAGAGCCCAGACGCGGGCTCAGCACCTGAGGCCCATCGAGTTTCCGCCGCCCAGATCTGTCCCATCCACGGGGAGGAAAAGAGTGTTAGGGGGGCAGATCCTGCCCTGCCCTCGCCAGGGAAAGTCCTTCTGGGAGGGGCTGGGGGGCCCACGGGGAGGCGCCCACCCCCTCTGGCTGTGCCCACAGCTGGCACATCCGTCCCACTCAGGCCCTGGCCCAGCACAAGCCGGTGCTGCTGTTCCTGACCCAGGGGGAGTCCTCCAGTGGCGTTCTGCAGCCCCTCGACGGCTACGGGGAGCTCTGCCACAGGTGAGCCTGGCCCAGGGGGCGGTGCCGGGGGGCGGAGTCAAGCACGTCTCAGAGTCCGGCTGGGCGTGGGGGTGCAGGCAGGCCCCTCCGGGCCAGGGGGCAGCAGGGGAGACCCGGCTCCCCCCATCTGCGTCACGCACAGTGAGATGCAGTCGGTCCCGGGGTCCTCCTCGCTCCGCACTGAGTCTGGGTGGGCTCCACCCAGCTGAGGGCAGGACCAGGTGCTCCCACCTCCACTACCCTCCTCCAGCCTCCGCACCAGCAAGGGGCGGGCCGGACCTGGACCTCGGGTGTAGTCGAGTGGGATTCAGCTCTGGAGAGCTGACCGCAGGATGGGAGGAGGGAGCTCTCCACAGCCAGGCAGGCTCACCCTGCCAGGACAGCCCGTCCCCCGGGGTCTTGTCCAGTAAACCAAGCCTGGCCTGGGACCCTCAGGACATCCCCCTGTCCCCTCCATGCCCAGCGTGGGATACTCTTTATGCTTCAAAAGAATTTTTTAAGTCATCTCGGTGCCCAACGTGGGACTCAAACGCATGACCCTGAGATTAAGAGCCACATGTCCTACTGCCTGGGCCAGCCAGGCGGCCCCATGCCTCTCTCGTTTCCTAAGAAAGTGTGGAGGTGGAAGAGACTCAAAGTTTCCAGCTCAGCTGTTTCTGGACTCTGTCCCCTCTGGGCTCTGGATACACGGCCAGCGTGCTGTTGCCAGAGGGACCAGTCCCTGAGCCCTGGGCCCCACGCGGGCCTGTGGGCCTGAGTGCGCAGAGCCCCAGCCGCCCCCAGGACCTCACGCCGCCGGGGCGGGCCCTCGCGACTCCCAGACCCCCAGGACGGGCTCTGTGTGGGAACCAGGGCGGGCCGAGGGGCGGGTGTCAACGCCCGTCCACAGCAGGTCTCAACCTCCAGCAGGAGGCGCCCTGGGGGAGGCCAAAATTCCTCCACGCTTCCGTGCGGGCTTTCACGGCCCCTCCAGGAAGCCTCTCCTGCCTCACTGTCCTGCCCTGTGCCCCCAGGTACAACTGCCTGCTCCTGGTGGACTCGGTGGCATCCCTGTGCGGGACCCCCATCTACATGGACCAGCAAGGTAAGGCGTGTCCCCTGCACCCGGCCACCCTCCCCGCCACTGCCCGGAGGGTGCAGAGGGCCCTGGGGGGGAAGACTCCTGAGGCAGTGCCTGCAAGCCCGCGGGCAGCGCACCCGTCGGATTAGGACCCCAGGGGACGCTCGTCTCCTCGCCGAGGCAGGACCTGCCCATGGACTGGTCAATACCCCAGCGTCTCTGCGGCTCCGTTGCGGGGAACAGGCGGGGAAGCTCCCCCAGCGTCTGGAGACGCACTCAGAGCCCCTCAGGGCTGGGGGGCAGAAGTGTCAGGGCCCCTGTCAGTCAGGCCGGGCCTCAGGGTCCCCACCGGCCTGTCACACACAACGAGCACTGTTTCCAGGGTCGCCTTGCTGGCCAGCCTGGAGAAGCCTTCCGGGCCCAGCGTTTCCTCCCAGAAGAAAGTCCCGATCCACAGGGGGTGGGGCCTGGCCACAGCCACCCCTCCCCCACTCCATCCGGCAAGCTTCTTCCAGAATCTTTTCTTACCAGGGCGCTCTGGGCCGTCAAAGGGGAGATTTCTGGGCTGACCCTCAGAGCCTTGCTCCGAAAGGAAGGGCCCGGGGAGGGGACAGGGCTGTCCCCGGAATGCCCACACTGCGCCTCCCGGGCTGGCGGTCCCCGTGGTGCCAGGGAGGAGGCTCCAGCCCAGATCCCAGGTGACAGTGCAGCCCCGAGAAGCCAGGGTTGGAACCCGGGACGCCCTCCGCACCGTCCCTGTCCCTGCCTCCCCGTCCTCAGTGGAGGGTGTGGACCTCAGGGAAGTGTCGGCCAACGCCGCTCGGGGCGTTCGAGGCCTTTACCCGTCAGTTTCAGTTCGCAGGATTGAATTTACGCGAATAGGCCAGGCTCACCCTTCTCCTGTCAGCCGGCCTCTGGGCTCCTTCTGGGTTTACGCTTTCAGGAGCAAACTGCAGAGGGCGCTCCTGCACAGACAAGGCTGCTGGGGACGTGTGCACACAGCTCCCTCGGGCCCCGGCTGCAGGGCCTGCAAGGCGGTAGACGTGAACCCTGTGCTTTGCCGAGACCCTTCACAGCCACCTAGAGCGTAAATCTCAGGCGGTGACCTTGTCGGTTTTCGCGACAGTTCAGCGGCCGCCTGATGTGGCAAGAACACCTGTTTCGTCCTGTGTTCTGCCACACGCTCGCTCACAACACTGACGCCACGCGTGGGTTCCTCCACCCGAGCCGACCGTAGGCGGGTGGCCTGCAATGTCACTCCATCTATGTGGAGAGGGCGTCACGTCGCATAGGTCAGGGTCTCACTCCTACAAGACCGTCCAGCCTGCTTCACACAGCACTTGTGCTGCAGGTCCCCAGGTTGCCCAAAACTTCTGTTCGACTTGCTGGGGTCTGGTCTGGGTGGGCACCCTCCGGTGGGCACCCTCCCCACCCCCGCGATGATCCCACCCGGGGCGGAGCTTGGCCCCCAGGAACACACGCCCCTCCTCTCCACAGGCATTGACATTTTGTACTCTGGCTCCCAGAAGGTCCTGAACTCGCCTCCAGGGACCTCGCTCATCTCCTTCAGTGACAAGGCCAAGTGGGTGACTCCTGGGCCCCTGACCTAAGGTGGATGTGCAGTGAGGCCGGAAGGCCCCTGAAGCGGGAGGTCAGAGCAAGAGAGGGAGGGCTCAGGGGCTGTGCTCAGAGACACCTCTGGACTGTCCACCACCCACCCTGGACAGGTGCCCACCCTGGACAGATGTGCCCAAGCTCTGAGTTCGTAGGGCGGGGGGTAGCCAGGGCACGGTGAGGTCCCGGTGTGAGGCTGGTGGCCTGGCCAGTCTGGCCTCCAGAAGATTCTCCTCTTGGAGCCTGGGCTTGTGTGTGAGGGTGCAGGGCCTGGCATTCTGGAAGTTCCCCAGCCTCAAGCCAAGGACTGGGGGTCCAGTGCCTGCCTCCCATGCCTCCACCCTTGGCTCAGCGCCCAGGAGCTGACGCACGAGCTGCTCGACAGGGCGGGTGTGGACCACCTTTGTCCAGCAGCCCCGGTGCCCCCGGTCCCCAGTGTCCAGCCCCTGAGCCAGGCCAGGCCGGGATGGGGGAGGACCCAGGGATGCGGCACCGAGACAGTCTCGGGTGGGGTCAAGGGTCGTCTGTGGTCGTGGGAAGTCTGACTGCCTGCGGGAAGGTCCAGGAAGCGGCTGGTGGTCTGAGTATGGAGCTCGGGTAGAGGCCCTGTCTGTCACGCCCGTCTGGAGAACAGGTGTATTTAAAGCTTCAAGATCGGCTGCATTCCTGGGGCCTGGGAGGAGAGGAGCCGAGGTCCCCAACCATGCCTGGCCCCCCGAGGTGCAGCGGCTGGGAAGACACACACCCTACCTGGGCCTGAGCACAAACACAGGGGTCCTGGGGGCACCTGCCCCTCTGGCTCGCTTCCCCGGAGCAGGCTAGCCTGACGAGACCACCCCCAGGCGCTCCAGCCAGACAGGCGGGCACTCACACTGCTCCTTCCTTCCCAGAAATAAGATTTACACTCGGAAGACGAAGCCCGTCTCCTTCTACCTGGACATGAAGTGGCTGGCCAACATCTGGGGCTGTGACGGCAAGCCCAGGATGTGAGGACCGCAGGGCCGGGGCCAGGGCCATATCTGGTGGCGGGGCGTGGGGGTGACCTCTCTCTACACCCAGCTTCTAGTCAGCTTTACACCCTGGGTTCGGGGCCCACGCCCCAGCTGTAGCCGCAGGACTCACCAGAGTCAGGCCATCGATGCCCCCACTCGGTTCCCCCACCCCTCCCTGGCCTGGGAGCTCAGGTCCAGCAGCAGAGCCCCTACCACCCTTGCCCCGGGCCCCGTCCTCCCAGACCCAGGGAACCTCTGGACGCTCTGGGCCTGGCCCTGCGACACCTTCCCATTCCTGGGCCTCGGCTTACCCACCTCTCAAAAAGAGGGGCTCAGCCAGGGGCTCCTTGTGAAGTCGCTTTCGCTGTAATCCACACAGGGATTGGGGGACCAGGAAGTGTGCCCTACTCAGTGGGCACAGCAGCTTCTCGGGAAGGACAGGCTGGGTGGGGAGCCAGCCCTAGGCGATCGGGCCGGTGTCCCTGCCCTGAGCCTCGCTCTCCCCAGCCCCAGCTGCCTCTCCAGCTGAGTCCGTACCCCCAAGCCAGACAGCAGCCCCCTGGGAAGTGGCTAGACCCGTTGTCAGGGGGCCTGGCCACCCCCCACCCGGTGACACTGGACCAAGTCCCCTCCTGTCTTCCAGATACCATCACACGACCCCTGTCGTCAGCCTGTACAGCCTGAGAGAGAGTCTGGCCCTCATAGCGGAACAGGTGAGGGGAGTGGGGCGGAGAGCCGCGTGGAGCAGGGACTCGGCGGGTGCAGGACCCCTAGGGAAGCATTCTCAGCTCCCTGGAGTCCCCGTGCCGAGGCTGGTGGCCTCCCAGAGGCCCCTTCTCCTGACTCCCTCAAGCCCTTCTGAGGACACAGATGGGAGGGATTCTAAGTGCCGGGCGGTCTCCCGGGTGGGTCTGGCCTGCATCGAAGGAAGAATGGGTCCACGGAGCAGCAGAGAGAGGGGCCGTGGCAGCAGAGGATGGGCTGCGTGCAGGAGGAGAGGGGTGGGAGGGCCGGCTGCGGGCAGAGGGGTTCTGGGGGGGGACAGAGCACTTTCCCGCAGCCCCCTCCAGCTCCCGGGGTGGGGCAGGGGCCAAGCGGGGACACGTGGGTGTGACCAGGAGAGTGTCTTTGTCCGGTGCAGTGACCACACTCTCGGGGCACAGAGTGTGTGGGCCCTGCGGGACAGAGGACAGGCGTGTGGGCCCTGCGGGACAGAGGACAGGAGACACTGCCCCCAGCATAGCTGGGGTCATCCCGGTGTCTCCCGGGAAGCCTGCAGCCAGCAGCCCAGAGGCGGGAAGAGCGCCATGAGTGGCCGGCCTCCCCAGGAGGCTGCACGCTGTGTGGGCCTTGTGTGCCCTTCCGTGCCTGCTCATGGAGCCGGCACCCCAGGGCCCGGCCAGCAGGAGCTGAGGAGTCCCGTGAGCTGGGGGGGGTCACTGGCACCCAGGCTGGCCGTGCACCATGGGGGCGTGTGGCTGAGAGGGGTGAGGACAGCGGATTGTGGGGTCCGTGCACGGGGAAGACGGGAGACAGGACAGCGTGTGACTCAGAAGCCCCTTTCTCTCCCCTGGCCAGCGTCCCACCTGCAGCAAGGTGATCCCACCTCACACCCTCCGGGAGCCACAAGGCTCCAACCCGCGGCTGGGCCCCCCACTTGCTCCCCCAGGCCCAGACTATTTCCACTGCCCCGAGGTGGCTCCAGGTCTGGCCCCTGGGGCAGAACCGGGGCCCCAAATCTGGGGACTCAGGGGTCTCTATGGGGATCAGAGTCCAGGCTAGGAGAGGAGCCCCTCCGTAGTCTGAAGCTGCCCCCCACTATGGATGAGACACAGTTTCCCCTCTCTCGCCACCGAAGGAGGGACCCCACCCTGCCCTCCCCTGCCCTGCCCACTGGGTGTCCTCTCCCCTCCCAGGGCCTGGAGAATAGCTGGCGGCAGCACCGGGAGGTCACGGCATACCTGCATGGGCGCCTGCAGGGGCTAGGCCTGCAGCTCTTCGTGAAGGATCCAGTAAGGAGGGCAGAGGGCAGGGGGCAGGGGGCAGGGACAGTGGGGGACAGGGGGTAGGGGGCAGAGGGCGGGGAGCAGGGGGTGGGTGGCAGGGGGCAGAGGGGTGGAGGGCAGAGAGCAGAGGGCAGGGGGCAGGAGGTGGGGGACAAGGGGTGGGGGGCAGGGGGCAGGTGGAAGGGGGTGGGGACAGGGGGTGGAGGGGCAGGGGGTGGGGGATAGGGGGCAGGGGGGTGGAAGGCAGAGAGCAGAGGGCAGGGGGCAGGGGGCGGGGACAGAGAGCAGAGGGCAGGGGGCAGGGGCAGGGGCAGGGTAGAGAGGGGAGAGGCAGAGGGTGTGGGGGAGGGGAGAGCTCCTACCCTGCCCCCTCTGAATGGACACAGACTCCTGCGGTCACCTGGGTGGTCATTTTTACGGTCACAGTGGCCTGGCCTCTGATCTTAGGATGCTTAGCTCAGTGACCCCACTGTCCCCGACAGCCTCCCCGCCTAAAGTAATGGGCGATCTCTGAGCCGGAAGACGCCCATGGCCACCGGAGCCCCGAGAGTCCAGCCAGGCGGGGGTGGAGGGCGGAGGGTCCGCTCGACTAGCCAGCCAGTCCAGGTTTCAGTAGGAAACAGAAGAGATGGTGACCCCCGTGTCTTTGGGCCCCTTCTCCCTCCCTCCGTGCCCTCCCCCATCTCCGCCCTCCCCTCTGGGGCCTGAGACCAGGGCTGGCCGTAGGCTGTCGTGGAGGAGGCTGAGTTGGGCCTGTCCCGCAGGCACTCCGGCTGCCCACTGTCACCGCGGTGGCCGTGCCCGCTGGCTACGACTGGAGGGACATCGTCAACTATGTCATGGACCATTTTGACATCGAGATCACCGGCGGCCTTGGGCCCTCGATGGGGAAGGTAAGGGGCCCGCTGTTGCTCTGAGTGGCCAGGGGTGAGGGCCGGCCACGCCTGCCACGGAAGTTACATTCTCCGCCCCCACATGGAGCGCCGCATGCGCCAGGCCCAGGCCGAGGTCGGCGGTCATCGGTTCCCCGGGACGGCAGGGGCACCCACCCGGGAACATCCTTCTCTGAACCCCAGGGGTTTTGCAGGGGGAGCTGGGCGAATGAATTCTCCTGCCCCCTTTCGCCCCAGCCTGGTGAGGTTGTGGGGTGTGGCCCCTCCGATTCCACCCAGAATGTCCTTCCCTCCGAGCGGGCAGACCAGGCTGAAGGCGCCGGGCCTGGGTCTGGCTGTGCCCGCTGAGTGGGGGATTCTGAGTGACCTGTAACTGACCGTCATCCTGACCTTCCTTCTGGAGCTCTGTGCGTGCAGAGGGAAGAGAGCCTGGGTCTGGGAGGGAGGGGGGCTCCCGGTATAACTGGGGGAAGCTCTCGGTGCCGGGGTGGGGGGGGACCTGGCTCTGCCTAGACCTCACTCAGGGCGGGGCTCACATCTGCCCCGGACCCTCCCCCACCCCTGCAGGTGCTTCGCATCGGGCTGCTGGGCTGCAACGCCACCCGGGAGAACGTGGACCGAGTGATCCGGGCCCTACAGGAGGCTCTGCAGCGCTGCTCCCGAAACAAGCTGTGACCTGGCTGCCCGTGTCCCGCCCTCCCGGAGGGGCCGGCCGGAGGCACCAGGAGCAAACAGACTCTGCAGTCGGTCAGGGCCCCTGGGGGGCAGGAAGGCTGCCGTCCCGGCCCCAGGAAGTCCTTCTCCTTTCGAGTGGCACCTCCTGGAAGCAGACCACGTGGGCTCGGGACCCACGGCACCTCCCAAATGAGCTGCAACCCCCACAGGCCCCTGGCAGGTGGACACTCAATAAAGAATCGTCGGTCATCTGTCCTCACTGTGTGTAGGGTGGGCGGGGAAGAGTCTGGCCCCTGACTGTGCCCTCATGGGGGTTGCCTGGGGGAAGTTCCTTGCCTAGGGCCTCCCCAGGGCTGGAGAACAGTGTGTAGGGGCCCTGTCACCATACATCCTACCCCAGATCTCGCACCTGCAAGATACCTCACCCCCCACACCGCCAGGGCAACCCCCATGACCCACAGGGCTGATTACTCGTGACTTGTGATCAGAGTCACAGAGATTAAGGCACCAACATGCCTGGAGCACACAGCCAGGACTTGACCTGGGAAGACTGAAGGTCACGACGTAGGCACACGGGCCTCCACATGTGCTGAGAGTCTGGGGGCCTCAGATGCATATCCGAGCGTGGCCTCTGCACCCCGGCCTCTCCCCGTTCTTGGCTTGACCCCCTCTGGCCCTCTGGCCCTTAACTGCCCCCTTACTTGGGGTTTCTGCCCAGGCGCCCTTAGCTTCTCCTAAGACTTCCGGAACACGCAGCCTCGGCTCTACTCGATCACAGCTGCACCCGTGCCTCCACATCCTCACGGGTCCTAAGAGCCCCCGGAGGAGGGCCTCAAGCGGAGGCGGACACCCACAGCCCGTGACCTTGTGTAGGGCAGGGGTCGGCCTGGCTCGGCCCCCGTCACTCACCCAGGTGCCGGCCGGCACGGCTGAGTGCGCTGGGGTCGTGGGGGACGTCTGGAGGCCGCTGGGGTCACGGGGATGACCGGAGGCCGTCGGCCCCATGAGCTCACGGACACCAGGAGAGACGCACACGGGAGCTGAGGGGGCCGAGGGTCTGAATCCGGAAGTGGAAGGTGGGCGGAGGGAGGCTCTTCCAGAGAAGGCTGGACAGGGCCGTGCGGGCCACCTTGGAGACGTGGCCTTTGTCCCGACAGCAGCCCTGTCCAGATTGGGTTTTTCCTGCAGCAGACATGGGGATGAGAAAGGAATCCCCATCCGGTGGCAGGTGCCCTGTGCCCCCAGCCGGTCAGTGCCCCCACCGGACTGTCAGCACAGACCAGCTTTGTAGGTGTTTGCGTGACATATTCCCTATTGTGTCTGCTGCTTCCATTTAACACTCTTGATGGTCACGCGTGTTGCCGTGGGGACGCGGGGACGCTGTCTTCCTTGCTGGTGCTTTTCCCTTGTATGGATAGATCACAATCTGTTTATCATCTGCTGTGAAGGGACGTTCCCGTTGGGGACTATTATGAATAAGGCTGTGACAGACTTTCCTACACGTGGCCTTGCGCAGACACACGTGTTCACTTCTCTTGGGAAAATAACTACGAGGGAATCGTGGGGTCCCACTGTAACCCTTTAGCTTTATAAGATGCCACAAAACTCTCTGAAGTGCTCTTAACATTTTACGTCCTCACCAGAAGAATCCGAGAGTCCCAGTGCCTCCACAGCCTCACCGACGTCTGGTGTTGTCTTCTTGTCTAGTGGGTGTGACAGCGCACGTGATTTGGTTTTAATTTGCCTTTCGACGATGACCGATGATATCGAGCATCTTTTCACATGCAGACTGGCCACGTGTGAGTCTTCTTGTGAGACTTGTCGGCTCAAGCATTTGTTCCTATTCCTTGATTGTCCTCTTTTTTATTGACCATATTGACCATATTTTTATTGACCATAAATTGGTCGTTATTTTATAGATTCGGGATACTGCCGGAAGAGTGGTGAGCCTTTTCTCCTTCCCCGCAGCTTACCATTCCATTTTCTTAATCGTGTCTTCCGAAGGGCAGGTCTTTTCCTTTGGCGAGCTCCTGCGGCTTCTCTCGTGGTCCGTGCTGTCGGGAACCTCTCCAGGACACCTTTGCTGACATTGATATCTTCATAGGAAGATTCTTCTGATAACTTTGTGGTGTCAGCTTTTGTGTGGAGGGGTTCATGGTGCACTTTATGTTAATTTTGTGCATGGGGTGGAAAAGAGCCAGGGTTTGCTTTTTTTCCACACTGACAGCCAGTTGTTCAAGCAACGATTGTTAAACAGACTCTCCTTTTCCCACCTGACTGGGGCGGCCGCTTTGCCACTGACCATCAGAGCAGACCTGCTTCTGGCCTCTCTCCCGTGTCACGGCCTCCTCCCTGTCGCGTACCGCCTTCGGTAACGCAGCTTCGTGAAGCGTCTTGAAACCAATTAGTGCAAGTCTTCCGATTCTGCTCTCTCTTTTGAAAGATTGTTTTTCCTCTCCTAGATCCTTTGAATTTTCGTGTAAATTTGGAATCATCTTGTCTATTTTTTCAGCATAGCTTCCTGGAATTTTGATAGGAATTGCAGTAAATCTATGCATCAAGTTAAAGACAATGGAAATCATCAAAATATGAATTCCTTTCCATGAACATTGATTTGGGTCTCTTAAATTATACTCCACAATGTTTCAGTGCAAGGGCTTCCATAGCCTTCGTTAGATATATTCCTGGGTGTGTTAGTTTTGACTACCGTAAATGGTATTTTAAAACTTTTATGTCCAATTGTTTATTCTTAATGTATGCAAGTGCAGTTGATTTTTCTCTATTAACCTGTCTTCTAACCTTGTCAAATTCACAAGGTTTTTTTTGTGGATTCCTTTGGATTTTCTATGTAGGTGAGCAATGTATCTAGGCAAAAGACAGCTTTACTTCTTTTCCGATATCTGCGCCTTTTACTTCCTTCTCCTGCCTCGCTACACGGTGAGGACCCTGTAACACGTGGCTCGTGGTGGGCGGCTCAGGTCCCAGAGTCACTTAGGGTCTCGTGGCCAGCGGCTCATTCTCCACCGGGGCCCAGCACCGTGACGGACGCTGCGCTCTGAACCGTGAGTGGTTCTGTGCTCCAGATGGCGCACCCTTGCTCCCGTGTTAGAGCTCTCAGAGATGCCGTGTGGTGTCCCCTTCTCCCAGGGGTACCCTCAGGGCAGTGGTCATATTGCAGCATGAAGAGCTCACCTGTCGCCCCGGCCCCACTCAGAGCCTTCTGCATGACCTGACACAGGGACATGCCAAGTAAGATGCACACAATCTCCAAAATCGGTGAGGGCCACCTGGCATTGTCCTTGTTCATCACAGGAGGTGGGGCAAGGCATCAAAACTTCCGCTACTCCTTAGAGGCAATGTCTTGGCATGCCCAGACCCCCGAGCCTCTCAAATCGCCAGCTATAAGACAGACCCTTGAGACTCTACCATTTCTCTTCCACCCTTTGGCGTAAACACATCTTACGAGGCATCCAAAACACTTGCCAGTCAATGCTCCCCAGGTCTTATTAGCATGATGTCATCAAAATAGTGAGCCAGCAAGATACCCCACAGGCCCAGTCCAGATGACAAAGGTCCATGGGGCCTATACTGTGACACAAAGCAGGGAGGTCAACCTCAGCCTGGGGCAAGACTGGAAACATAACTTCCTGCCTCTTCCGAGTGAACACAATTGTTTCTAACCGCCCCCCCCCCCAACCCGACGGGGGCTGGAAAGAACTCATTCCACAGATCGGCCACCACGAAGCACATGCCACAGGCTGTGCTGTCCTGTTCTCCTAAATCCGTAACACTCAGCACCCAGCACAGCACCTTGGTTACAGGCTAAAACTTGGTTCGGTTAAAGGGATCTGCTGTCATTCATCATGATCCGACTGAGAGAGAACATTCTCAATTCGTTGGATTATTTAGACTTTATTTTGAGGGGCAGTTTGTAGACACACAGCCAAATGGAGAGGAAAGTACAGATTTCCCATAACCCCCTGCCCCCACACAAGCACAGCCTCCTCGTCCCCAACAGCCCCCACCAGAGGGACCATGTGTTACAGGTGACGAACCCACGCAGACACGTCAACATCACCCAAGCCCCTTACTCTCATCAGGGCTCACTCCTGGTGTTGTGCACTCTGTGGGTTTGGACAGACGCGTCATGATATGTACCCAGCAGTTTAGTACCACGCGGAGTATTTGCCCTGCCCTAAGAGTCCTCTGTGCCTCACCTGGTCATCCCTCCCCCCTGGCAACCACTGATCTTTCCACTGTCTCTATAATTTTACCTTTTTCAGAACGTCAGAGTTGGAATCATACAGAATGTAGCCTTCTCAAATTAGCTTCTTACATTTCGTAATAAGTAGTAAGCAATAATTGAAGGTCCCCCCCTGACTTTTCATGGGTTGATGGCTCAGTTCTTTTCAGCACTGAGTAATCTCCCCTTGTCTGGACGGACCACGGTTCATCCATCACCTACTGAAGGACACCTGAGTGGCTTCCAAGTGTTGGCAATTACGAATGAAGTCACTGTGAAAATTCGTATACAGGGTTTTGGGCAAACATGGGTTTTCAGCTCCTTTGGGTAAATACCAAGGAGTGCAATTGCTGGATCGGGCGGTAAAAGAGTGTTTAGTTTTCTAAGAAACCATCAACCTGCATCCCTCCCGGCTCCTGACGTTCCATGTCCTCGCCAGCGTTCGATGCTGTCAACGTTCCAACGTCGGCACGTGGAGTTTCCTGCCAGTTGTTTTAATTTGCACTCACAGATCGAGTTGAGGAGAACAGACATCTTGACGACCTTGAGTCTTCCTATCCATGAACATGGAACATCCATTTATTTACCTCTTCTTTGATTTTGTTCATCAGAGTTTTGTCATTTTCCTCATACAGATATTTTGCATATTTTGTTGGATTGATACCTAAGTGTCGCGTTTTTGATTCATCCGATTTTTGCTGAGGTTATACTGGTGAATTCGGGTCTTTCGGGGTAATGGCTACATTCTGCTATTGCCCCTGGGAGACAGTGTGTTTTGCTAGACTGTTTTGGCCATGAGAATAGATGTGTTTTTGAACTTTTCCCTTTGGCCTTCCCCACTATTGAGGCCCTTAGTTCTTCCAAGTACAGGCCTCCTGAGACACACTCAGACACTGAGGAAATGACCGCAGGGTGGGCCTGGACACTTTGTCCCCACTGTGAATCGGATTGGACCAAGGTCCTGTGTTCTTTTCTTTGTTTTTTTCAAATAAGTTATCGTCGAATCGGTTTCCATACAACACCCAGTGCTCATCCCAGCAAGTGCCCTCCTCAGTGCCCATCACCCACTCTCCCTTCTCCCCGACCCCCCATCCTCCCTCGGTTTGTTCTCAGGATTTAAGAGTCTCTTATGGTTTGCCTCCCTCCCTCTCTGTAACGTCAAGGTCCTGTGCTCTGACAGCCTCTACTCTCATGGCATCTTGTGTCCCCCTGTATTAGTGTCAGCTCAGGTCCCGAATCACACAGCCTTCAAAGGCCCTGGCACTTCCTCTCCTCTGCGTGTGGCGATTCTGGCACTCGGCCGGGGGCTGCTTTGCAGGAGGTTTGGGGAAGGTGGCGCTACACGCATCGCCGTGGGGTTGCAGGTCCCTCTACAGGAGCCAGGGTGTGGGCTGTGGCTCAGACGCCGGGGCATAAATAGCACTGAGAGGCAAAGAAAGCGGAGAGTGGACACTGTCTGCTAGGCGAGGGCACACGAAGGTCACGTGAGAGCTCAGTGGGGAAGGGCCTGCAGGTGGCCGTCGTGGGCTGATGAGAGGGCGCCGGGTGGGGACACGGAGCCCTGAGAACAGAAGGGGGGTGGCGTCAGATGCCAGGAGATGCCACCTTGCGTAAGACGGAAGATGCCCCACCTCGGCGGGACCAGCCCCTGTTGGCAGAGGGAGCCACAGGCGTCCCCTCTGCTGGCTTCAGGTTCCTTCCGTGTCTCCAGGGGAATATTCTCCACGTAGATACACAGAAAGCGGCAGCTGCCGTCCCCGCCGAGCCTACCTGGCGCATTAATTTATTCAAGATCAGATATTAGTATTACATCACCACGGAGGAGCATGGGACTCAGGTCGGGACAAGCCCTCGAGCTCCAGGTCTCGGGCAGACGCTTGGCTCTGAGAGTCTGATGACATCACACAGACCCACACGCGTCTTGTGAAATACAAGGCGCCTTCGTCCCAGGCCCTGGGGAGACCAGGCAGCTGCTCCGGGGGACCCGCTGCCCGGCGCTCCCAGCGTCCCGGGAGGCCATCCCCCGGGCAGTGTGAGGTGGGCGTCTCTACCGCCCGTCACCTGCCTCGGGGTGAAGCCCATTCCCTTCTCTGAATGTCCCGGGTCCTCCGCAGGGCCATGCAGCCCGGCTGTGGGCGGTGAAGACCGAGCAAAGGCAAGGCCGCTCAGCACTCCTCGCCGTCCAGGGTCTTGGTCTTCCGGAAGACGCTCTGCATGGCCGAGATCCGGTCCTCATCCTGGATGTTGAAGACCTGGAACTGCAGACGGGGCGGGGGACAGAGGGGTCACAGAGGCACCTCGGAGCCCGTCGCAGGGTCCGGGACGCGGCGCGGGACAACACGTGCTCCTTGGCCACCAGGACTTCCTGCGTCTGGGTCTCTGCCTGCACGGTCCTCTTGACAGGTGGACCCACGCAGGGCCCTGTCGCCCGGGGGCGGGGGGGGGGGGGGGCTCTTCCTCACACACAGGTGTCCCCGGATGGGCCCGACACAGAGGAGGCCCAGCAGGTGCTTGTGGAGGACGGGGCACGCACCAGCCCTCTTGCTGCCGTCCCCCGGGGCCCCACGTGTCCTGCAGGGAGACCGGGTTGGCTCTTTGGGGTGAGGGTGGGGGTTGGCCCTGGGGGAGAGGAGCGGGAGCGGGCTCTGCGGGAGCAGGGGAGGGGAGGGCCTAGCGAGCCGGCAGAACCTCGGAGACTCAAGGAGGTGCGGTCGGCAGAACAGCCAGGCGACCCCTGAACACCAGGTCGTACACAGGACGCAAAGTCCGAGGACACGGCGTGGGCCTCCCGAGTCTCGGGATGCAGCAGGAAACTGGCCCCGTGAGGCCCAGGGACGGCCACACCCCTTCCTGAGGAACGGAGTCCAGCGGAGGCAGGCGGGGTTTGAGCACTTACCGCACTTGGGTTTGGGGGTGGTTCTGGCGGGCAATGGAGGCACATTCGGACACGCTGCCCTGGGGCCCTGGGGCACCAGTGGGCAGGGTCGCTCGTGGCCTGTCTGACCACCGGATGTCACGTCTGCCCCGGCCGGCTCTTGCCGGCCCGAGGACCGGCCCGGCCGGCCTTCCTTCAGCTCCTGCCCCCCCGGGGGAGCAGGTCCCCCCCCCCGTCCCCGCGTGTCACCCCGGGCCCGTCTGAGACGCCCCTGCCATGCCCACCTTGTCCAGCAGGACATCAAAGTAGGCGGTGGCCCAGTAGGCAGGGTCGCTGGCAGGCAGCTGCAGGAGGGCCTTGACCCCGTTGCCGATGCGCGGCGGGGGGCCGCGGCCCAGGTGGGTCACGTGGATGCGCAGGGACGCCTCGGGTTGGCTGGCGAAGCGCTCCACGCGCTGGTACAGGGCGTTGAGGTCCAGGCCGGCGTCGCTCAGCAGGTTCCGCTTGGGGTAGACGAAGTGTGGCAGGTTCCCGGTGGCCAGGCAGCAGAGCAGCACCACCAGCAGCCGGTACACGGCGCCCTGCAGCTCCGCCCAGTCCTCCGGCGACGGGAAGAGCGTGGACGCCCACAGCAGCACCGTCTGCAGCGGGGCGGGGTACGCGGTCCGGCCCAGCCCCGCCCTCCCGGCCTTCCCTCCACCCGCACCCCTGCCCACCTGCGGCCCTCCCGGCCTTCCCTCCACCCGCGCCCCTGCCCAGCCACCTGCAGCCCTCCCCTGCCTTCCCTCCACCCGCACCCCTGCCCAGCCACCTGCGGCCCTCCCGGCCTTCCCTCCACCCCACCCCTGCCCACCTTAGGACCTCTTGGCCTTCCCTCCACCCCTCCACCTGCCCACCTACTTGTGGCCCTCCTGGCCTTCCCTCCACCCCCACCCTTGCCCACCTACTTGTGGCCCTCCCGGCCTTCCCTCCACCCCCACCCCTGCCTACCTGCGGCCCTCCTGGCCTTCCCTCCACCCCCACCCCTGCCCACCTACTTGTGGCCCTCCCGGCCTTCCCTCCACCCCCACCCCTGCCTACCTGCGGCCCTCCCGGCCTTCCCTCCACCCCCACCCCTGCCCACCTACTTGTGGCCCTCCCGGCCTTCCCTCCACCCCCACCCCTGCCTACCTGCAGCCCTCCTGGCCTTCCCTCCACCCCCACCCCTGCCCAGCCACCTGCGGCCCTCCCAGACTTCCCTCCACTCCCACCCCTGCCCACCTGCAGCCCTCCTGGCCTTCCCTCTACCCCCACCCCTGCCCACCTGTGGCCCTCCCCACCTTCCCTCCACCCCCACACCTGCCCACCCACCTGTGACCCATACCACCTTCCCACCACCTCCACTCCTGCCCACCCGCAGCCCATCACCCTTATCGAAGCTGTCCCCTGGAAGTCTCCTGCCCCCCGCACCTCTCCCCCACACTCCATACCTCCCCCCAGAGGTCCCAGAGCGAGCCCCAGCCCCTCTCCACTTGTTGTCCCCATCCTGCCACCTCCCCAATTCCCCGAGGCACTGCCACTGAGTCCAGGCTCGGAGGGACCTTGGAGCCCCACCCTGGCTTCCCATCCGTGGTGCCCAGGACCCCTCTCAGGAGATTCTGAGGCTCTGCCCCTCCTCTGGCCCTTCCCCTCGTGCCCTGAGCCCTGACTGCACTCCTGCTATACAGAGCAGCCTGAGCCTGTGGCATTGTCCTGGCCCCCCAGCCAGGGCCCCTCCCCAGCCACAGTTGTGCCCTCCCACCAGCCCCCATCATCCCTGCTCACTATGGGGCTCAGGAGCCACAGTGGGCCAGACGCCAAGGGCCCTCTTAGAAGCTGCCGGCCCCTTGGGGGTGGGATGAGGGCCTGCAAGGGTGGGGAGCGGGTCAGACGGGCTCTCCTGTGCAGGCCAGGCCACCTCTCTGTTAACCCCCAGCTCCCATCATGGAGCAGCACTCAGCAGGCCTCTGCACCCCACCGCGGCTCGCTCCAGGCAGAGACCCCACCCGCTTCCCTTTCCCGGTCCTGTGCCCCGGCCCTGGCCTTCCTTTGCTCTTCTCAGCCCCTGACGGTCACAGGGGCCGAGGAGGACACGGCTCCAGCCATGTCATAGCAGCCAGTGAGCAGCACAGGGCTCAGAGTGGGGACCCCCGGCACGTAACATTCACGGCCACGGGGGCCAGTGTGCCCACGAGCCCCCTATGCGCACCTTCAGGTGACTGAAGGTCAGGCCGGGGCTCTGGCCGCCGTCGCGCCAGCTCTCGTGGTTGACCCGGTCCAGGATGGAGAGGCCGTCCAGACGGTGGCCTGGGAGGGAGCCCAGCGCACCGAGCAGCCTGGTGAGCAGGTAGTCAGTGGAGACCCTGAGGGCCGGGACAGCACACATACTCGGTCAGCATCGGGGCTCCGGCCAGCCATCCAGGGACACGCTGCATCCCCAGAAAGGAAAGCCCCCAGCCGTGGCCTCCCCAGGATCAGGTCTTGAGCCCCACAGGATGGTCCAGGCCACGGCAGGGACTATGCCGCTGCAATCACCCCGGCCCAGCCCCACGAATGTCATCCACTTCCAAGGATTAACTGTGAGAGCGACCCCTGCTTACTTCAGCCCCGGGCTGCATTCCCGGGCGTGGGAGCCAGTGGGGCATCACCCTGGCCAAACCACAGCGGCCTTGCTGTTTAAGTCCTGTCAGAGCTGGATGGGGCTCAGTCCCCGGCCCTTGGTTCGGGGTCTCAAGGGGAGCTCAGCCTCTGTCCCACGTCCCCTACTCTGTCTTTCCTGCTCACGGACACCAACTCGGGGTCTCCCTTTGCCGGCTGGAGAGGGAGGGGAAGGGGCATCCGCACCTCCCCCAGCTCGCAGACTCCTGGGGTGGAGACTGGGGGCCCCACAGGGGCTGCTGGGGCTCTGGGGCCGGGGGGGGGGGGGGGGGGCGGGGACACCACAGGTGGCGGTCTCCTGCCGGGAGGACCTACAGTGTCCTAATGAGGAAGGGCCACCGAGACAGGAAATGCTAGCAAATTCCCGGTGCGATCGCATCCCCCACCTCACTGTGTGGACACCCCTCCCGACTGTCCCCAGAACCTGCGGGACCCTGGGTGAGTCACCCGGCCTCTGGTGTCCAGAGCCTTCTGCGTTTCTCTGAGTGTCCCCTCACAGCCCGCCCTGGCCCCCGGCTCGGGCGGCAGGGGGCACGGCTCCACCCTCCCCACAGCTCCAAGAGGGGCGAAGCTGGTGGTGGGCAGTGATGACCCCACGTCCCCCAGAGATCCCAGGGACGTCAGCGTGGCACAGAAGCCTATGGGGCAGAGGCGGGGGGAGGGGGTCCCCGCAGACCTTCCTGCCCGGAGTGGGAAGAACAGTGGGGTGGCAGCCCCCTTCCCGCCGGCTCCCCAGGACCCCACAGACCCCAGGACGCGTGTCCAACCTCCAGTGCTGGGCACTGGCTGGCACCAGGGCCGCTTCTTGGCTGATGATCTTTTTCAAGCTTCCTTCAGGGAACCCGTGCATCCACTGAGCCCTCTCCAGGGCCGGCACCCCGAGCTTTCTCCACACCATGGGCACGATGTTGAACCGGATTGTTCGCCAGCCGCTAGACACGAGCAGGGACAGGTGGGACTCCTTCTCCTCCAGGCTGTCCGCGTTCAGAGAACCTGCAACAGCCCGCCGTGCCCTGGAACCCTCATCTCAGACGGGCCCCACGCCTCTGGGAAGGGGCTGGGCAAGTGAAGGACAGGGCCAGACCCGGGACGGCTCGGGGTTAACATGTGTGTCCCCAGAGGCCCGGTGTCAGGAGATGCGTGCCTGGTGCCCCGCGCCCAGGAGGGCCTGGATCCAAAGGCTGACAGTGGACGCGCCTGGCTTCCACTCCACACCCTGGGTCCCCAGAGCCACACGCCAGATGGCGCATTCCAGTAAAGAAGCTTCCCGCTCCCGTCACCCCTCAGACTCAGCCCAGCACCCACACCCAGAGCCCAGAGCCCCCAGACCACCCAGGAGGGGACATTCCAAGGGTGACAGGGCTGGGGGCTGGCAAGGCAGAGACACTTGGGGATGACCCGGGGCCCTCTGGCCTTCCTCCTCAGCTGTCCCTTCCCCCCCAGTAAACAAATTAATACCACAGAGAGAGGAGGGGAGCTGAGCAGTGTGGGGGACACTCCTGTCACCGGCCCTTACCAACACCAGCCAACACCAGACTCGGAGACGTCCCTCCTTCCCTCCCCCAGCACTGCCCAGTGAGGGTGCTGGTCAGGGGTCAGGGGACCAACCGTCTGGGAGCCATGTCCCAAAGGGAACCCCCAACATGTGCCTTGAAAATAGGTCTCTGCAGGGACTGAGCACGGGGGGTGGGGCTCCTCACGTCCTACAGTGGCACGCAGCATGCCTTGGCCCACCCACGGCGTGGGGGTCTTGTAGGAAGGAGCCTGGGCCCCCTTATGCAGACCCCTCCCCCCAAACCCCTGTGGGGTATTCCAGGTCCTGGCCCTGCCACCGGACCACTCCATTGCCTACATGGGCCTCAGTTTCCCCATCGGTTACAGGAAAGAAGGAGCTCAGTGACCCCCGGCCCCTTCCAATTCAGGGTTTGAGGCACTTGTCATCCAAAGCCACTACCGGTGGCTTCATCTCCCTACCTACCATTGGTCACACATTCTGTCCACGGAGGCGGCTTGGAGGGCGGCCAGCCACACCCGCGGCCTGTCCCAGCCACTCCCTGCCTCAGCCCCCAGCCCGGTCTCACCGGTTTGTTCCCAGGTGCGGGCAGCCTGAACCCGGTCACCTGGGGTTGCCCTGCTTCCCTTTTAAGGTAAGTGTTTGGGAGCAATGCTTGGAATTTCCCTGCGTGCCCAGCTCGGTCGGCCCCTTGGGCGTGGCTCCCAGCCGCCTCTGCTTTCTCGGCCGGGCCAGGCCGGGGGACGGTGGGGACCTGGGAGTGGCAGCTCAGAGTGTGCCTGAAAGGCCCAGGGCTGGGCCATCCCAGCTGCGGGGCAGACGGCCTGCAGGTGACAGGGCCAGGTGGGCATGGCCACCGTAGATCATGGAAGAAGACAGCAGTGGCCCTGCCAAGTCACCTGCGGTAATTGAAAGCTTCAGAAGATGACCAGAGAAGATGTCCAAGGGGCCTGATGACAGGTTCCAGCTGCCCTGGGAGGGCCCTATCTATCGTCAGCTGAGAGGGTGGCCACCCGCCCGGGTCACCAGGCAGGTCTGGAGAGGGGCCAGGGTTGGACGTCGCCCCTCTTGCTGTCGGGAGACCATCCAGAAGCCTCTCTGAGCAGCCCGGGGCAGGCCACTGTCCCTGCGACGGGCTGACCGTCCATCCCCGTTCTCTGACGTTATGGCAGACACGAGGACCAGGCGGCTGCCACCGCCATGGCCTGTTCCTTCCCAAGGGAAGCGGGACTTCTGTTTGCGTCCCCACTTCTCTGCCAGGACGACCCGATGTATTTGCTCTGGCCCCCAGGAGGGAGCTCTGCTGTCCTGGGCCTGCACCTGCTGCACACACACACCCGCGCAGTCTTCCCGCTCCGGGCACTGTGACCAGATGCCGGAAGCGGGGACACCCGTCATGCTGAGCTGGAACTGATAACAGAACCACCTGCCCAGAACTATGGCAGGGACCGTCATCAAGCAGGTCAGCCGGAAACCCCGTGCCCCGGACTTAGCTTCTAGCTGTTCGTCAAGTAACGTCTGTTAACGTGTCACCGCCAAAGTCACCATGTGAAGATCAGGCAACGTGGAAATGGGTGACCCGCGTTCTTAGAAGTGTTTGGAACCAGAAAGGACCTCGGAGCGGGATCCCCCAGCCCGTGTGCCCTGACGCCCACTGAGCCACCGCGAGTCTGTGCACACGCACGCACACACACACCCCAGCACACGCGCGTGCCCAGTGTGTCCCGCCCGCTACCTGGCGTGACGAGGCCCTGGTGTCTGCAGTGCACCA
Organism: Panthera onca; assembly: GCF_046562875.1. NCBI lineage: Eukaryota > Metazoa > Chordata > Mammalia > Carnivora > Felidae > Panthera > Panthera onca. The sequence goes on along the minus strand of NC_138346.1, from coordinate 1,186,937 downwards.
CGGCCGCCACCAGAAGGTCCTTGAGGACGCGCAGGACCTTGCTGGGCGCAATGTGGCCGCGGCACCCGGCGCCACCCTCGGAGGAGACGCTGAGGACGTCATCGGCCATCCGCCGTTCCGGGCGGGCCCCTTCCCTGGAGACACCCAGGCGGCAGGGCGCAGGGCCGTCGCCCGCCTCGGCGGCCCCCACCTCCTCAATCAGCAGGGCGTCCGCGTCCGCCCGCAGGGGCACCTCCACGTGCAGGGGCTCCTCCGAGGTGCGCAGGGCGAACTGGAAGGCCTCCAGGTCACGGGAGTAGTCCACGAGGAAGCGGGGGTCCTGGCGGTGCACGTGCTCCAGCACCGTGAGCAGCACGTTCTCCGCGCGCTGGAAGTCCTGCGCCCGCCGTGCCCCCCGCGAGCGGATGGCCTGCAGGTAGTGGTGCCACAGGGGCACCTGCACGGCCATGGCCGGGGCGGGTGCGGACGGGACGGGACGGGGGGAGGCACCGGCCGGGCGAGGAGCACTCTTCGGGCGGGCCGGCTCCCCCGAGAAGCAGAATTCCAGAGTGACGGGGGCTGCGGCCGTCCCGCAGGTTAAACGGCTGGGGCCGACCCAGACCTTTGAAGTGAGGCTGAGTCAGTCACCGACAATTAGGAATGTCACCGCCGCAGCCTTGGGCGGGGAGGCGGGGCCTGGTCACCACCCAGCCCGGGGCCTCCCTTCTGTCACGCTGACTCCGCCTCTTGGGCCCAAGGCACCTTCAGGCTCCGCCCTGGAGAAAAATCAGTCGGCACCGCCACGCCACTCGCCACTCGGGGTGTGGCCACCTCCCGCCCTGCTGTCCTGGAGGTGGGGACCCGGTTCCTGGCGCCCCCCACCCTCATGCCAGCAGCCACTCGGTGTCTGTGGCATCCGGGCCTCCCTGCGAGCCTGGGGGAGGGCCCCGTGGCATCCCATCGCTCCAAAGAGAAAGGTGAGGCCCGAGGGGTGGCCTCCCCAGACCTCCTGTGTGGGAGGCAGCTGGACATCAGCGCTGGGGCTGTGTTTCCACGGCGACCCGAGCAGCCCCCTCGGGCACCTGTGCCCCCCTGCGAGCTGGCGCCTCAGACGGCAGCCTGGGCCGCAGCCCGCTGTGAATCCTGCCTCCTCTCCCGTCAGGGCCACACGTCCAACCCCCCGGCCGGCCAGAGGCCCTCAAGCTGCCTGCCCCCCAGCCCGCGGGGCCTTCAGCCTGAGGGGAGCCCGCACCCACCTGGCTCTGCAGCGGGAGCGAGTCTGGCTCCAGGAGCCGTCTCCCCGGCCCCTCCTCGCTGGGCAGAAAGCCTCGCCCTGCCGAACCCCTCCGGCGCCGTGCTGGGAGCGCTGCCCGGCCCGGCCCGGCCCGTCTCCCCACTCAGGGCCGGGCAAGTCCCAACCAGCAGGGGGGACCGCCCCCGCTGACCCTTGGCCCTGCTGGGCTGGCCCGGAACGCTGGGTGCCCCTGCCGGGGTGTCTGCACACAGCGAACCTCGAGGCAGCCCCCAGCAAGGCATCCTGGAGACGCTGCCTTGCAGCCCTCCAGCGGCGGCCTCGCCCCTACCCACAGGGGCCTCAGACACCGGGTTGCTGCAGGCAGAGCCTGGAGCCAAGATGCTCACTTCCTGGTGCTCGGAAGCCCCGGTGACTGGCTCTCTCTTTCCGCACCTCCCCGGTCGGGGAGCTCACCACCTCGCAGAGCAGCCCATGGCACGGCCAAACAAGAGACCAGTTTCCTGCCTTAAACCTGGCCCCATCCTGTCCTCTGGGGTTGCCCAGAGCACATCCGTCCCTCTCCCAGGGCAGCTGCTGCCTGTCAAGGACCCAGACTCCCTTGGCCTGCCTCACACCCCACCTATACCCCGTTCTGTTGCCCCCACACACTCTGCCCTGGCCCCTCTGTCTTCCTGGGACTCTCACCTATGGGGCATTGCTGCAGAGGCGCTGGGAACTGCGGTCCTGACCTTGACCCTGGGTCACAGGGTCCTGTCTGTACCGTGGCTCCACCGTCTGTGACCCGATGATCCCGTGTCCCTTGAGCTTCTTTTCACGGCAACCTCACGGCAATCCCGAATTCACCCGGGAGACCCTGAGGCCCCGTCCACCAAAGTGCCCACTCTGGGGACGATGCCACAGGGACCTTCCCCATCGGGGGCAACCCTCGCGTTGTGCCCCCAACCCTCTGTCATCCGGGGAGCTCTCCTCCTTTGCCGCCTGCAGCCCCCTCTTTCGGACAGTGACACAGAAGCCCCCGAGGCCTGCGGCCCACGTTCCCCTCCTCCGCTGGTCAGCTGACCCTCTCTGCCTCCACCGTCGCTCTCCACTGACCCCCGTTCTACAGCCCCTGCACCTGCTCCTCGGTGCCCCACGGCAGCTCCGTGTCTGCCCCCGGACTGCCCACGGGCACCTCGCACCCCATCCCCTGGGAGGGCAGAGGAGGGCAAAGACGCGGGCACCACCCCGGCCCGCCGGGCAGAGTCTGACCTCAGAGGGACCGGGACCGCCACCCTGCAGAGCCCAGGGCCAGCGTGGCGAGTGACCGGGCCTGGGCGGCCGGGCCGCGGGGGGGTTTGCTGGCAGGAAGATGTGCCGACCACCAGCACGTGTTTGTTGCTTCTGCCTCCCCGGAGAGCTCGGCTCAGGGCAAGCTCACAGATCCCGTGTCTCGGGAGCTCCCGAGGCGCTGCAGAAAGGGACCCGCACCGAGCCCGTGAGGCGGGCCGCACGCTGCCTCGGCGTCGCGGGCTCATCTGGAGGGGGGGTCCCGGGCGGGTGCCACTCAAAGTCCATGCGTCGGTCTCCTGTGGCTGCGGTGACACATCACCACACACCGGGGCGCTGAGAACAGCACGAGCCTATTGTCTCCTGCCTGTGGGGCCAGGGGTCCCAGGTCAAGGTGTCGCCGGCCCCTGCGAGGCTCCCGCCTGCCTCTTCCAGCCCCGCCTGTGCCTGCGCGCCCACGTGGCCCTCTCCGTGTATCTCTGTCATCGCCCTCTGCCTCTGTCCTACAAGGACCCTTGGGAGGGACGGCCCCAGCCGGCCTCACTGCACAAGCCTCAGCTCTGCTCACCCGGGACCCTCTCTGCCTGATCACAGAGCAGCCCATTGCACGGCCCACGACGGGTTCCAGGCGCAGGGAAGCAGCCACTCTTCACACGCATCGGACCGTGTCCCGCGACCTCCTCCGGGAAGCCGCCTCGCGCGTCTTGCGCTCACCCGCCCCTCCGCTCAGACTCCCAGGCCCCCGTCCAGACCACTCTTGTCAAGTCCCCACACGCATGGCCCCGGGGGGCGCCCAGGACACACAAGCAGACGCTGCCTGAGCTGCCAGTGTGATCCCCCAAAACGGTCAGTGCTGCCCGTGGGGACCCCTCCCTCCATGCACGGTGGCGGGCCTTTCCCTCAGGGCCTCGCGGTCTGGCTGAGCCCGCGTGCCCGGAGCACCCGGGCCAGAGGCCGCTGGCGCTCGGGAGGCACGCGGAGCGGTCAGGCCTCAAGAGAGGACACGCTCGGGGGCCATTTGACACTCCGCGCGAGCCGCTGCCGGCCCGGCCTCGAAGCCGTCGCGGGGAGACGAGGAGGCCACGCGGATGGGCCCCCGAGACGCCTCCACGCTCTGACGGTGACGGACGGCGACTCGAAACCGGCCACCCCTCCCACACGATGCCCGTGAGCTGCCGAAACGAGCGGTCTGCACGTGGCCGGCGTCAGAGGGCCCCTCCCACACGTGGCTCCCGTCGGCTTTAGGCCGGAACAGCAAGGCTCGCCAAGCAGGACGAACTGGAGCGCCGGCTCCCACCAGGGTCCCTGCAGCCCCACCGTCCCAGGCAGTCCCACTGTCACTGGCCATCTGGTCGTCACGGGCAGCCCCGTCACCGCCTAATTCTGGTGTGCGGTGGCCCGAGGACACACAGGACACACACACAGTCAAGATGGACATGGTCTGACGTGCGTGTCTGACTGGCATTGGACGCGGCCGTGGGCGCTCGTGTGCTGCTTCTGCGGAATATTCAAGTGTGACAGGCCGTGTACGTGCGTCTGCCAAGCCTGGCCCCCCTTCTCTCGTTCGCCCCTGGAAGGGTGAAGCAGCAGAGAAATGGGGGCCTTTGAAGAGCCACACTGGCTCCAGTCGCTGGCCCTTCCCAGCCGCCTCCAGCCTCCAGTCCAGGGCTCGGCCGCGGCCTCCTCCTCTGCGGGGATTAGAGGCAGAAGGTCTGCAGGAAGCACGGAGGAGGCCGGGAAGGCAGCTGAGGCGGGTCAGGGGAAGAGGGAGAGGAGGGCGGCGGGGCCAGCAGGGGCGAGGCCCTGGCCGCAGGAGGGAGGCCTGGGCTCCAGGGCTGGGGCTGCTCTGAAGCGGCCTCAGGGTGGGGACCGCAGGAGCTGGGTCCTCTGTGCCCGCCGACTGACCCTCCCCATGGGGCGGCTGCCCCGGGGGGAGGGGGAGAGACAGGCAGGAGCCGGCAAATTAAAAGTCACCGTGGGAGGGAGAAACACGTTCCTTCTGGCCGAAACCAGCCCAGGTCACCGGGCCATCCTCTGGGCCAGCAGGAGCTGACGGAAGTGTGGGGTCCGAGGGCCAGGAAGGAGGAGGGCTCAGAGAAGGCGCGGCCCCGCGAGCCTCAACATCGGGACCCTTGCCTGGCAGGGGGAGGGCTGGACAGCGGTGACCCCACCCCCGAAGTAGGGGGGCTCGTAAGGGAGGGAGCCAGGCCCCCGATGTGACCACAGCCAGCACCGCTGCCCGGGCTTGCCTCAGAGACTTCGCGGTGGGTGGGTGGGTGGGGTCGGAGTGAGAAGGGAGCTCTGCCCTCGGCTGCCCCTCGGCGCCCACACGACCTGCCGCATCCCTGTCACTGGGCGTCAGATTCCCTGCGGCCCGAGCACCAGCGATGCCTGGGGTTATTCTGCCCTTGTTTTCTGGTGATTCCTCAAAGGCATCGTCTGCTGGGTTGCAGGACGCGGGAGGCACAGAGCACAGGAGTCACATCACTGGCCCTTGTCCCCCCAGGTCCCAGGGGCTCTCCCCACCGACCGCCCCCCCCCCCGGCACTGCCCAGGGGCCCCTCCCATCCCACCTGTGCAGCTCCATCAGGCAGGGGACTGTGGGGCTACATGTGGGAGGTGATGGGGCACCTAACACCAGCAGTAATGGGGGGAGGGGGCGCTGGTCAGGAGGCAGCAGGCCCCCTCGAGGAAGGTGCACGCGGAAGGTGCCCGAGGTGGTGAGCTGGGTTGTGAGGGTTCGTCTGTGTGGTGGGGGCTGCCCAGGGGGTGGCCCGAAAGGTGAGGCATCCAGGTGTTTGTGGACACTTGGGGTCACCCGAGGAGAAGCAGCTGTGTGGCCAGCCAGCACCGTCACCCGGAAGGTGGCCACCCCCGGCCAGCGGCAGAAGCAACGGGGAGCGGACAGCTGAGCCACGAGGCTTTCCAAGCGAGAAGGAATCTGGGGGAGTCCACACCCCAAGATGGGGGCCGGCGGGGGCCCGGGGGGAGAGGAGGGCTCCCAGGGTCTCAGTACAGGGGTGGGGAGAAGGGGTTGTGAGAAAGGAGGACCCCAGGCAGACGATCTCTCAGGCCCGAGGAGCATTGATGTGGGTCCCCTGTGGTCACGCAGGGCCCAGCTCTGTCTGTCCAGGGCCCAGGTGGTCAGTGCAGGGCCGGAAGGGACTTCTCCCCGACCCTCCTCTAGACCACGGGATCCACAGCACGGCTCAGACCAAAGAATCAACTAGATTTCCTTCGAGGCTGCCTTAGAGCTGTGACAGAAGGGTCGCCCCCGGTGCTGCTGAGTTTGGTTTGATTTGATTTGATATTTTTCATGGTGCTGCTGAGTTTGGTTTGATTTGATTTGATATTTTTCATGGTGATACAAAGCATAACGTAAAATTTACCTTCCTAACAATTGTAAGTATGTAATTCAGCGACATTAAGTGCATTTACATTGTTGCTATTGTCATATTGTTGTGCTACCAACGTCGCCCCCCCCCCCGCCCCCGTCTCCAGAACTCCTTCCCAAACGGAAACTCTGAACTCCTCGTCAAAAACTAACTCCCCACTCCCCTGAGCCCCCTGCCCCCCTGTTCTACTTTGTGCCTCTATGATTTAAGACTTTAAGTTATCTCTACACCCAACACGGGGCTCGAACTCACAACCCCGAGATCCAGAGTCACACGCACTCTACCGACTGAGCCCGCCGGGTGTCCTTCTGTCTCTATGATCTTGACTGGTCTAGGGACCTCATATAAGTGGAGTTGGCCCTGTTGTGACCGGCTAATTTTACTGAGCGTAACGTCCACAAGGTTCTGGTCAGTATTTCACGCCTTGTGGTTGAATAACACTCCTCTGGACGCATAGATCACACTTTGCTGCTCCGTCCATCGTCCGTGCTCACTTGGGCTGCTTCCTCCCGCTGGCTGTTGTGAGCCTGGGTGTGCAAATCTCCCTGGGACAGCCCGCTTTCAATTCTTATGGACACATACCCGCAAGCGGGACTGCCGGGTCCTACGGCAACGCCACGGCCAGCCGCGTGAGGGGCCGCCGCAGCATTCGCCGTAGCGGGCGGGCCCTTCTGCATTTCCACTCAGGGGATGAGCGTCCGGTTTCTCCACACCCCTGACAACACTTGCCATTTCCTGGGGTCTGTGTTACAGGAGCCCTGATTATGCGTGTGGACCCTGCTGTGGTTTTGATTCGCGTTTCCTTCGCAATTAACGAGCATCTTTTCAGTTATCGGCCGTCCGTACCTCTTCTTTGGAGAAAGGTCTTTGCCCCCCTGTTGCTCAGTTGTAGGAGTTCTTTACAGATTGTGGACATTCATTCCGACATCTGATATATGATTCCCAAATACTTCCTCCCAACCCAAGGGTCACCTTTTTGCTCTCTCGATAGCTTCCTTTGATGCACACGAGCGTGTAAGTGATCCGATTCACTTTTTCCCCCGTGTTGCCTGTGCTTTGGTGCGACACCCAAGAAATCGTGGCCACGGCGCTTTTCTCCTGTGCCTTCTCGTCAGGGCTCTGTGGTTTGTTCCTCTGACGAGTCCTCAGCAGGACTGAGCCCGGCCGCCCCGGCTCCCAGGTGCGCAGGGCCTGCCCACGGCGGCCTTCGGCAATCGTGTGAACAGACGCCTACAGGGTGGGTTCCGCCCCAGGGAACCTCTCAAGACTCGCTCCCAGGCTGCCCCTGCCACGGCCAGGGCTGACCGGCGCCCCTGTGGTCCTCTGAGGGTGGACTGGATGCCGAGAGAGGCCCCACGAGCCGGCCCGAGAGGGAAGGATGACACGTCTCTCCCACAGCACGTGTGCCCGGGGGCCCGCTTGGGGACACCCAGAGCCTCACCCAGGCGCGGACCCAGATGTGAGCCTCCCGGTGGCCCCTCAGATCCCACCTCTCTGCTACAGGCCTCCACCTCTGTCGCATGGGCAGAGGGGGCAGACGCACAGACAGCGACCAGTCGGCCTCGGCATGAGGCAGCAGCCCCGGGCGGCCCCCGAGCCGGGCCCAGAGCAGGGCTGCGCTTAGTAGACGGCCTGCTTTCCTGTCCGCACCTGCAGGGGACACGCCCGCTAGAGGCCTCGAACCCCGGTCAGCTGAGCTGAGCCTGTCAGTGGGAGTGGCTCCTTTCCTGAGCGATCACCTGCCCTCCTGACATGCGGTCACTGAGGACGGTCGGCTCGGCGGGGGGGGGTCACTGAGGAGCACAGATGCAGAGCCAGTCAGGTCCTACAGCAGGTGGGCGGGATGGAGGCCCCGAGGGGCTGGACGGCGGCACCCCATTCCTTTACGGCCTCCTGCCCTCTTCCCTGGGGTTGCCCTGCGTGTGACCCGCCTCGGGAGGATGTGTCAGGGCCACGTGTCCCATCCACAGCAGGCTCAGCTGACCCGCCCTGGTCCTGTCTGTCATAGCCTGTACAAGAGACGTGGACCAAAGGCAGGCGTGGCCTTGACACCAGGAAGCCAGTACTGTCATGCGAGCTTTGAGGTCCCTTCCCCTCTTGGGAGGGTCTGGATCGGGTGTGGCAAATTCCGGTGCCCCTGGGGCCAGTGGCAGACAGACAGAGGTGAGGCCATCTTCTTGCCCTGGGTCAGGACAACCGTGACCCTCCCTGAGCCCACCCAGCCCACCCGGCCCACAGAGATGCCGCCTGCATGGTAAGGACCTTACGTCACACCCTCTGTTCATTCCAGAAAATTTTGTGGGGGTCATGCCCAGGTCCAAGGCTGAGCCCCGTCCTGAGGGCTCTCCTTCTTGTCCATCGACGGCCCAGGACCGGGAGTCACAAGCACGGACACCAGCCAGTGAGGCCTTGGGGTTACGCACGGGGCCTGTGGGACCCTCAAAGGGGCTGGGCTTCCCCTTGAAGGAAAGGGTACAGGTGTGGGGGTGAAGGCCGGAATGTGCTAAGCTTCTCCACAGGGCCTTAAGGGCTTAAGGGGAGAACAGGCTGAGTGAATGCTGGGGTGGGGTCAGGGCAAGAGGCACCCGGAAGGTTGCCCCACCCACCGGAGGCACCACCTTTCCTGGTTTCCCGCAAGTGATCACAGACGGTCTCGCCGGCCTCCACGGCCTCCTCGCCACCCGGCCGTCACACAGATGCCCCGACGGAGTTCCCCAGGCAGGAGCTCTCACCGGAAGCAGGCCATGCCCTCTGTGCCCCCAGAGCCCATCTGGCTGGGGTCAGATGAGGCCCAGCCCCTGTGCCCCACCAAGGACACCTGTCTCACACCTCTCCCAAGTCCTGGGGCTCAGACCCCAGGGGTGCTGTAGACGGCCTTGGGTGCCGGGAGGTGCCCAGGCCACAGCACGGGTCCCCTGGGCTCCGAGTCTGTATCTCGGCTTCGTGCCTTCAGTGCACTGACCTGTGCACGGAGCCTCCTGCCAGGCCTGGACGCCCAGTGAGGCGATGTCCTGCCTGAGAGCCAGTCCTGTCCCTGCATGGAGCACTCCTCCTGGGGGGCCAGGACAGAACACTCCTCCTGGGGGGACAGCTGCCTTCACGCACCAGTGGCCCTGTCTTGGATGTCTATTCTGAGGAGAGAGCCTGGGCCCCTAGCATCCGTCAGCAGCGCTGGTGACAGATACGCTCCCTGACCACCAGGCCCTTCTGGCCTTGCCTGGCAGGCTGCCCCAGTGGAGCCCACCCCTGGGGCCCCCACACTGGCCTCCTCTTGTTAGAGGGGCAGTCAGTCCTGGCTGCCAAGCCCACCTCCAGGGACTCCACTGGGAGAGGTCCACTTAGAGCGAGGACTCGGGGGGGACGCGGGTGTGACCGGATCCCCAGACCAGACTCAGTCCAGAGGCCCCAGGAGGCCCAGGCTAGATGGGCACAGGTCTGTGTTTGTCCGTCCCCTTGCCTTGCCCCCGGGGCTGGGTCCCACCACCCCAATGGGTGAGCTGCGAGTGTCCCGGTCAGTCCCTTATGTGGCTCTGGGAAGCTTTCAGCGACCGAGGAGTGTGCCAGCTATGGGAGGAATCCCCGTGGGGCAGATTACCCTAAGAGGGCTCCAGAGGGAGGTCAGATTCTGGAAGGCCAGTCCAGGTACGAGGTTAGGGCAATGGGGGTCTCCTGGGGTCCTTAGACAGGTGGTTTCTCCTCTCCAGCCCTCAGCCTGTCCACCTGCTGGACACGATCCGACTACTGACCTCTACAGTCTTTTCTAGATGTTAGGGAAAAACTGGGGTTTGTTGGTTTGATTGTTTATGATTGTCCATCGGGAGGAAACAGTGCCCCACATGCCACCTTCCCCTGACGTGCGGCCCCCAAGCACACAGCGCCTCCTGCGGAGAAGGCTGGGGCCCTTCCCCGGGGCTGCGGGAGGAGGTCCGGGGCAGAGGCCAGCCCCTGTCCGGGCGTGGTCGCGCAGGTGGACAGCTTCACCCAGGGCGCCTCCAGGTCTCCAGGAAACCGCTTCCAGACAACAGCGTTCTTTAGTCCCCATGGCAACAGGGCCTGCGCTCCTGTTTCCAGGGAAACAAAATCCTCAGCGTCGCGGTTGCCACAGCAACGTCTACGGGCTTCCTCGGCCACTCGGTCGCCAGCCCAGAGGGGCAGCTGGGCACCTTGGACGGAGGAGCCAGGTGTCGTGCCGGCGTGGGGCTGGTGCACTGACGCAGGTCCCGGCCCGGCCCGGGTCCCGGCCGGAGACTCACCTGGCCGCCAAGCCCCGGCTTTCTCGGAGTCCTGCCCTCCCACTCGAGATGAGCTCTCCCTCCAGCGAGCCTGGCCATGGGGGTGCCACCGCAGAGCGGTCCCCACTGGGGCTGGACACCGTGATCCAGGTCAGTGGGGTGCCCGCCCTCCAGCACCCTCCCGGGAGGAGGGCCCGAGGGCACCTTGGGAGGGTGCACGGAGAGGCCACACCTCCCCCGCTCCCCACTTGAGGGCTCACGTGGTCAGCACGAGCCTGCGTACACACGCGTGCACACACACACACGTGCAGCCTCGGCTCAGGAGAGGAGGCTGGGGGGAGACTGATCTGAGCAGAGGGAGACCCGAGCCCAGCCCCAGCCTCCCCATCCGTGCCGGCACGAGCTCAGGCCGCCAGCCCTCTTCTCTGAGCCTCAGGCTTGGAGCCTGCACGTTGGGGACGGGGAGGGCCAGAGCAACCGTCCACGCTATCGTTCTGGGACCTCGTGCACCGCTTTCTTTGTGGCCAAGTGTGGGATCGGCCACTGGTGGGTGGCTGCGGCTCGTCCCCGGTTCCAGGAGCTCCCCGGGTGCTTTTCTCCAGAGCACCACCTGCATACCGGCAGCAACCATGGTGGCTAAGAGCGTCCCCAGGCCTCTCTCTCCCTCACTCCCTGCCTCCCAGAGCCAAGCCACTGCCTGGCCCCACTAGGTGCCTGCCACTGCCATCACCTGACTCTGGCCACCACAGCCGGCAGTCCCCACCCTGAGTGACCCCTGGGGGACCCCAGTGAACCTTGGTGCCCCAGCTGACTCAGAGTTGTCCATTAACCCAGTTCTTAGAATCTCAGACTGTGCTGCAGGGGGTTGACACAGCCCGATATAAACAGCACAGGTCGCCGGAGAAGAGTAATCGCCCACAGTTGGTGCCAGGTGATTAAATACCACGATGGAGGCACCTTACACCCACACCCACGCGCACACACGCACACGCGGGTGCCCACACAGGACAGGTCAGGATGCGGCAGGATAGTGAATCAGGTGATGCCAACCACACAAAACAAGGTGGCCCTGGGTGGGTGACTGTCTCTGTCCAGCTCCCAAAGGGTCTCAGCTCCCTGGATGGAGAGAAGGATAGAGGCAGGAAGGAAAGGCTTGCACACTACAGTTCTCAAGACCCTTTCATCCAGGCACCCCATAGGATCCCCCTATCAGCCTGGGAGGATTCTATCATCCCCTTTGGATTCCAGGAAAATGGAAGTTTGAGGGTTGAAGCACATCACTATGGTTACAGGCAGTTTGAGGGAGAGACGCAGGCTGGTGCCATTGTCTGGCAGCGGGCACAAGGTGCTTGGCAAACACGGCTGCCCCCAAACCCCTGCGGGAAACTGTCATCTGAAAGCCACAAGGAGGCCCAGCCAAGGTCTGCTCTGCCCGCCCGGCCGACACCTGTTATTTGCATCGTGGTGATGGAGATCTTGGTGCCACTGCCCTGGGGGTGAGCAGGCAGGCGGGCGCCAAGAGACGTCCAGATAGGGCTGTCCAGACGGGGAGGCAGGCCGGAAGGATCCTCCAGCCCCTGGCTGCAGACAGGGAATGAGGGCCCTGGGCAAGGTGTGGCTGGGGGGTGGGGGCCTCATGTGACCAGGCCTGAATGTGCTCCCCACACCCCCTGCAGCCTCTGCAGAGCATCCCAGAGCAGCCCGCCCCTGCCCTCCCGCTCAGAGCTGGGCCCCCAGAGGGAGGGTCCAGACCCAGCGTGGATGGGGAGGGGTGGCACGGGAGAGCCTGGGTGGTGGGTGCCAGAGGGCTGTGATCCTAGACTCGGTCCCCTGAAGAGCTACCAGATTGGTCAGACCCTGTGCCTTCTGGGTTCAGGATTGTGTTGCGTTGTGTTGCGTTGTGTTGTTGTGCTGTGTTGTTTTCTTTTTTGAGCAGCAGGCAAAACTTTATTAGATTACAGGATCAGAAAGGAAGAACAGTAGGGAAGCTCTCTTTGCAGAGGGGGGGCATTCAGAAGTGAATGCCCCAGTTTAGGTTTCGATCAATGGTAGTTTTCCAGGAATTTGTCTGCGGTACCCAGACTTCCAAATTTACTGACAAAAGTCCTTGCGACATCTTCTTGCTGTCGTTTTGATGTCTGAGGATGTGAAGCGGGGTGGCCGCCGGCCCCGACGTTGAGGGGTTTGAGGCCAGGGCTTCGTGCGTGACACCCGGGAGGTCCGGACGGGCCACCCTGAAGTGATTCCCCTTTTCCTTTCCTGATCCCAGCCACCTGTCGATCCTTCTTAGGCTACTTCTGTCTGTTTCATTAACGTCGACATCTGCTGTTCCTTTGCTTTCCAGCTCTTTGGGTTTGTTGCTCAGCTAGTTGTTTGAGATGTGTACTTAGCTCATGAATTTGCAGCCTTCTGTTGAGTTTTTTTTTTAACTTTTAAAACAAATGTGTTAAAATAGATACATACATCTATACACATAAAGTTTACCATTTTAACCGTGTTTAAGTGTGCAGTTCAGTGGCACCGAGCACATTCACCCTGCTGTGCAGCCGCCATCTCCAGAACTTTCTCACCTTCTCAAACTGAACCTCTGTCCCCGGAAACACTGACCCCTCAAGCCCTGCCCCTGCCCCCGACGCCCACCCTTCCAGTCTCTGCCTCCATGACTTCGGCCATTCTCGGGCCCTCACAGAAGTGGAGTCCTACGGCACCCTTCCCTCTGTGCGGGTCTGTTTCACGCACAACGTCCTCCGGGTTCAGCCGTGTTGAAGCCGGTGTCAGAACGGCCTTGCCTTTTAAGGCGGAGTCACCGTCCGCTGTGCGGACGGACCACGTGGTGTTTATCTATTCCTAGGTTCATGGACAGTCAGGTTGTCTCCACCTTTGGGCAGCCGTGAGCGTGCTGCCCTGAAGACTGACGTGCGCACCTGTTTCGGTGCCCGCCGTCCCTTCTTGTGGGGATGCGCTCAGAAGAGTTGCTGCTGGGCCACATGTGACTCCCTGCTTAACGGGAGGAAACACCGTGCTATTCTCCACAGCGGCCGCACCATTTCACATTCCCACTTGCATTTTTTTTAATGTTTTATTTATTTTCAAGAGATAGAGCACCAGCAGGGGAGGGACAGAGAGAGGGAGAGACGCAGAATCTAAAGCAGGCTCCAGGCTCCCAGCTGCCGACGCAGAGCCCGACGCGGGGCTCGAACTCGTGAACCACCAGACCACGACCTGAGCCAAAGTCGGACACTTAACCGACTGAGCCACCCAGGTGCCCCCCACGTTCCCGCTTTCTTTTTCTTCTTTTTTTAAAGGATGCTTTTCATTCTAAACAATGTGTTAGCTGCATCCCATAAATTTTGATGTAATAGTTTTCACTGTTACCCAGTTCAAGCTGTTTCCTCATTTCCATTGCAATTTCTTATGCCGTCCATGGCTTATCTAGAGGTGGAAACACCCTGATTTCCAAATATGTGGAGATTTTCAAATTCTTTTCCGCACCTCCTTCGACTACATTGTGCGCAGAGGTATTGTTTTGAACGTCTTAGCGTGGAGAAGCCTCTCGGCATCCGAGCAGAGATAGTGGGAGCTCAGTGGCCTCGGGGGAGGGCTCCATGCTGGAAATGGACATTCAGAGTTGTTGGCTTGCGGGTAACCGGTGAGTGTACACAGAAAAGGAGTTGGAGCCCCCCACTCTGAAAGGCCAGAGAGGCAAGAAGGAAGCAGCTACGGAGACCAAGATGGACGGCCAATGAGGCGAGAACAACTGGGAGGAGCGATGTCAGGAGAAGCGTTTCAGGGAGGACACAGTGACCCTCATGTTGCCGACAGATCAAGGAACACGGACACCATGGACCGCTGGGTTTAGCCAACACGGAGGTCCTGGATGATCTTGATTGCAAGGGGCACGTAGAAGCAACAGTTTTCTTACAGAGAGGTGTCGATTAAAGCAGTTTGTATCGGTAAGAATGGTCTGATAGAGAAAAACCACTGATACATAAGAGAGAAGGAAGGATTGCTGGAGCAGTGCGTTAGGTACGTGTGAGAAGACGGGGGGATGGGGTGGGGTTGGCTGGGACGGACGGGCTGGGCAGGGGTGAGATGGGACGGGGTGAGGACGGGAGGGGGTGGGATGGGTGGGGGAAGGGTGGGAGGGGGTGGGATGGGATGGGGTAAGAGTCGATGGGGGGATGGGGTGGGATCGGGTGGGATATGACGGGACGAGTGTATAGTTGGCCAACTTTTTTCTCCAAAGGGCCAGATAATTGATATTTTAGGCTTTGCAAACCATAAAGTTTCTGTAGCGACTCCTCAGCTCTGTTACTGGAGCACGAAGGCAGCCATAGACAATACGGAAACCAATGGATTATTCTCCAACAAACCTTTATTTACAAACGAGCGGCAGGCCAGATTTGGCCTACGAGCTACAGCTCGCTGAACTGTGGATTAGATAGAGGACGGATAAATAGAAGGATACGTGGGTCGGTGGGTGGAGGGACTGTTATGAGGCTGGTGGGTGCGTGGCCGTGGGCGGCTAGGTGGCAGATTGGAGAATGGCTGCAAGGACATTGCCCACAAAGGGTGGGGAAGACAGTAGATCCCATATTCTAGGAACTGGCCTTTGAGAGGAAAAACATCACAGGATTTGTTTTTCCCCTTGGGACGAGGAATTGCGTGCATATAGAAACGTGCAGACGTCCGTCCTAAGCGTGCGGCTTGACTGAGCCCTCCGCTGGGCTCAGAAGTCCCCCCACCGACACAGGTTAGTCTCGCCTGTTTATACAGATGGAACCGCGTGTGTGGGTGTGTGTGCTTGTGCACAAGCACACTCTCTGTGCACCACCATATCTTCACCCAGAACGCAGCACGCGGTTATAGCTTGCTCCTCCTTTGCTCTATAGGATCGCATGGTGTGAATATACCGCGCTTTTCTTCCATTTTATTCTCAATGGCCATTTGAGCAGTTTCCACTTTGGCCTAGTAAGAACGGCACTGCCGCGAACATTCTGGCACGTATCTTCGGGGCCCTGTGTATACATTTCCATCCGTGGAAATGCTAGGTCACAGGTTTGCACGTGGTCAGCTTTAGTGGATACCGCCGAATGACTCCAAAGAGGTCGCACCAATTTATAATGTGGAACGTGGGAGGGGCTAGTCGCCATATGTCCTTGCCCATGCCCGGCACTCTTGTCATTTTCCTATTTAGCTGTTACGGTGAAGGTACAGTGCCACTGCATTGTGCTTTTACTCATCGTTTACCTGGTAACTAGTGAAGCTTTTACTCATCGCTTACCTGGTAACTAGTGAAGCTTTTACTCACCATTTACCTGGTAACTAGTGAAGCTTTTACTCATCGTTTACCTGGTAACTAGTGAAGCTTTTACTCATCATTTACCTGGTAACTAGTGAAGCTGAGCACATTTCTGTATATTTAGGGACCCCCTCGATAGCTTCTTTTGTGAGGTGTGTGCTCTAAAAGCTTGCCCATTTTTCCGTTGAGGTACCCTCTCTTTAAGTTATTATTAAGAAAACCTTTTAATTATTAAAGAGATAATTATCATTAAAATAATTATTATCAAAATAATTTCATTATTATTAATTATTGAGAAAGAGCAAGCACGAGAAGGGGGAAGAGGGGCAGAGGGAAGGAGAGAGAGAATATTAAGCAGGCTGTATACTCAGCATGGACCCCAAGGTGGGGCTCGATCCCACGACCCTGGGATCGTGACCTGAGCCCAAACGAAGAGCCGGACTTTTAACCGACTGAGCCACCCGGGTGCCCCGCTTTTAATTGTTGATGGGAATTTGCTTGTGTAATCTGAAAATGAGTCTCTATGGAATACATTCAGCGCAAATATCTCCTTTTCACTCTTGTAATGGCATCTTCTAATGAGCAGAAGATCATAATTTCGATATAGCACAATTTACCAATTTTTTCTCTTCCGTGTTAGTGCTTCTCGTGTGCTGTTTAAGAAACACACTTTGCCTCCTCCGAAGTCACAAAGATGTCCTTCTACGCTTTCTTTTCAAAGCTTTTTTGTTATACCTTCAGACTGAAACCTTCAATCCCTTTGGAACCGATCTTTGCGTACGGCGTGAGCTGGAGATCGGTGCACGTTTCCCTCCACGTGAACACCCGGGGGCCTCCCCCACCCCCATTATTGAAAAGCCCACCGTCTCCCCCCTGCACAGCCCGCGTCATCTCCGTCGCAAACGAGCTGTGGGTGCATGTCTGTGCGTGTGTACGTGCGTGTGTGTGGACGTGTGGACATGCTTTCAGAGCTCATGACCTCTTCCACCGGTCAGTTTGTCCTTATACCAGCACCACACTGTCAGAGTCACTGTGGGTTTGTAACGTGTCTTCATTCCGGGGGCACATACCCTCTCTCTAGTTTCGTTCTCCCCGGCTGCCTTCGTACTTCTGACTCTTCATTTCCAAGTGGATTTTAGAATCAGTGTGTCAGTTTCTACATGATGAAAACTCTGCTGGGATTGGACTGGGATTCCACTGAACCTACACATTAATTGGAGGAGAACTGACCTCTTCACAATCTTGAGGCTTCCAGTAAATGAACACCACCCATTTCTTCATTTAAGCTTTCTTTCTTTTTCTTCTTTTAATTTTTTTTAACGTTTACTTATTTTTTGAGAGACAGAGACAGAGCGTGAGCTGGGGAGGGGACAGAGAGAGAGGGGGAGTCACAGATTCCCAAGCAGGCTCCAGGCTCCGAGCTGTCAGCACAGAGCCCGACGCGGGGCTTGAACTCATGAACCACAAGATCATGACCTGAGCCGAAGTCGGATGCTTAACCGACTGAGCCACCCGGGTGCCCCTAAGTTTTCTTTTCCAATTTTGCTCAGTGTAGTTCTCAATGAAAAGGTCTCGCACACGTTTCGTTATTACGTTTACCTGTAGATATTCGGCGTGTCGGGATGCTACTGTCGCTGTGTAAATGGGAACGGCAGGAGAGGCCCTGTGTCCAAGGCTCCTCAGGTCTCCAGCCCACAAAGCCACAAAGAACTCTGTCAGCTCCTCTTCCCCCTGAGACAGCCCTGCCCCCAGCCCAGGAGGACCACAGCCCACCCCAGGGTTCTCACCTCCCCCTAACCTCAGCCCACCTCCCTGACTCCCTGGTTGCTTGCCTCACCCACTGATGCCCCACTGTGGCCAGTTGCCACAAAGAGGGAGTGCTGGCTCGCGGCACCCCTGCGTCCTTCCCAGAAGGGCAAACTCTGCACCCCTGGATTTTAACTTGTTGAAGACAGTTCCTCCACCCACAGGCTTTGTGGGGCCCCGGGAACCCCCCAGGGCACGGGAAACACTTGTGGCAGAATCTCCCATCAAAGAGCGGAGGGGGCGCGGTGGAGGGAAGGTGCTGTCGGAGGTCCAGGAAGCGAGGTGGGCACAGCGATGGAGTCAGGCCACAGCCTCTGAGCAGAGGGAGGGCAGTGTGGTGTCCTAGTTCTGGTGCCGGCTCAGTCATCGGTTGCCTGTGCCTCAGTGTCCTCATCTGTATAATGCGGTGAGACAGACGGTTTCTGGGGCTCCCCAGAACCTGAGAGGGCCCACCCACAGGTCAGGAGCTGGAATGGTTCCAGAGCACCGTGGTGTGGCAAGGCCAGTCACTTACCAGGAGCCGAGCCCTGTGCTGTCCCCAAGCAAACCAGGGACAGCGGCACCGGCCCATCTCCAAATCGTCTATCCGTTCGCCCTGCCACAGCCAAGGCCACAGCAGACCTGGTCAGATCAGCCAGCTGGGCCAGTCAGATGGGCCACAGGTCCTCATTCAGAAACACCGCTTTCCCCACCGCCACCCTAGGGGTCAGGGGGACTGTGGCTCCCCATCCCTCAAGGGGGCATTCAAGGCCTTTGTGGCTTCCTCTCCTGCCTTGTTGCCCCAGCCCCTCACAGACTCTGAGAAGCCACCCCGCTGCCTCTGCCTGCACCCTTCCCTCCGCCAGGACACCTGACCCGGGCTCCCTCTGGCTGTTGGACTCTTACTTATTCCCCAAGGTCCAGCTCACCTGCCACCTCCTCCAGAAGTCGGTGTGGGCACGGGGGGCACAGGAACCATAACATCAACAGGCTCCTTGCCCTTCCCAGAGCTCTTTGATAGGAGTCATTTTGTCGTTAGTGATTCATACCTTGGGCTGGGCTTTCAGTCATTCCTGTACTGCCCTGTGTCTGGTTGATGTGAAGCATTGATCGCGCTGGGGGCTCAGGGTGGGGGCACGGAGAGGAATGATAGGTCCTGCCCCTCACTCCCAAATGCCTCGTTCAACGCCTGGCCCGGATCTCCCACTTACTATGAGTTGAGGACCAAAGTGCCAGCCATAGGAAGCATGCCCCTGCTCCTGGGGTGACGCCCAGGGCCCTAGAGGGCTCAGACGCACAGACATCTGAACCGAGCGGGGCTAAGACACAGCACGTCAGGGGCCAGGTGTTAGCCCAGACACAGAGAAGCTCTTTTTCCTACGGAAATGGAGCCTGGCAGGCCAGCGCCCTGGCCAGGGCTCCCCCCGCAGCAGGCCAAGCCACGGAAACATGGCAAGCAGACGTCCGGTAGCTGGACTTGGCTGCAGGCTCTGTCCTCAGACGTGTTCTTCAAGCTGTGCCCGCTCCTGGCGAGGGCCAGCGCCTGCCACCTACGGATGCAGGAAGGCCTGTGGGAGTGCCCGGTGCGGAGAGGCTTGGGGCCGCGCGGGCGTTGGGAAGGTGCTGGGACCCACGGGCTCAGGGCCTGAGCGTGAATGACCTTGAGTGGGCCCCCGGCTTCCTCACGTGGTGGAGGCGAGACGCTGGCCTCTCAGGGCACGGTCAGGGGCGCACACACGTCTGCTAGGAAATCCTCAGCAGTGACCGCCCAGCCCCGCCTCACTGGTGCAGGCTCACCACTGTCACTTACCTCTCGGTGGGCGGGTGCCCGGCCCTGCACCCTTCCCCTCCCCTGCAGCCCAGCCTCCTGCAGAGCCCCCGGCGGCCACACGGCGGCACTGTGGGAGCTCGGCCGCCAGACCCCGGGGCTGGCCAGTCCACCGCGCACAGGGGCCCGGCGGGCTCCTGCACTCCAGCTGGTCACTCGGCCTGCTCCTGCCCCGGGAGGCTGCGGCCTGAGACCCGGTTGAGTTGGGCGCTTCCACTGGACGCTGTCTCTCCCAGGGTGACGTTAATCCGCGCTTCTGGTGCCACTGGGCTCGTTGAACCCACCCTGGTCCATCCAAGGGTCTCCCTGACTTGGGTCTGGGGGAGCCTCATCTTCTTCCATCTAGAAGACGCCGGGTTCCTCTTGCGAATCCTTCCTTCTCTCCCCCTGGGTGACAGGCTGTCTGTCTGCCCATGCCCCCTAGCAGCCTGGACGTTCAGAGGGAGCCACTCGGGGACTTTCTGATGCTGGTCACCAGCAAGAGGAAGTGATGAAATTGCTGTGTGATTTCCATTTCTGACCTACAACACCCCCTGCCCTCCCCAGCCTCCTCCTGACCCACAGACTCCACACCCCACCCTCACAGAACTGTAGCCCCCCGGGGCTCTGGGATGCCCCCTCCCATTTCCCAGATGAGGACCTGAGGCCGTTGACGCCCAGGGTCACGCGGCGCACCGGCCGTGGGGGAACAGGGACCCATTCTCCTATCGGGGAGTCCTGCTCTGATCCAGGGGTGGGGGTAGATAGGTGAGCCCACGGTTCCCCCATCCCCACAGCCACAACGGGGAGGGTGACAGTGATGAAGCAGTGACTGCCCCCCTTAGGGCCGAGATCTGCTCCCATGGGCGGTGCCACGCAGGGGCTGTGACCTTGCAGAGGCCCTTAGCCAAGGTTGAGCAGAGCAGGGCACTGGGGGCAGGAGGAAAGGACACGGCTGGGTTCAACTACCAGTCTGAGGTCTTCTGTTAACCAGTGTCCAGCCCTCCGACGGGCTGAGAGTCCCGGGGCGGGAGGCAGGCTTCTGGAAGTCTCCCTGTGCACTGGCCGGACACGCGGACGTCCACCCCCACCCCCACCCCAGGGCCCTGCCACAAATGGCCGGCCAGGAAGGAGGGCCCCTCCGGCCCGCAGAGGAGGCCACCCGCGGGGACCTGCAGGGCCGCAGGTGCGGGCCAGGGGTTGCAGACAGGAAGGTCTTGCGGCGGGAAGGGAGGACCTCTCCGGGCCAGACTCAGGCCGGCCGGGAACGGGCAGCGGGCGCCGGTGTCCAGCCCGCACGTCCGCGAGGCCCCGGGAAGCATCCGGGCTGGAGACCAGGCCTCTCCTCCCGGCCCCGCCCCCTCCCGTTCCCCTCCCCCTGCCGCGCCCGCCCCCTCCCTGCCTCCTCCCCTTCCCTTCCCCCTGCTGGGCCTGCCCCTTTCCCTCCCTAGGTTTCCAGGGGGGCGGGGCTGCCCCCCCACCCCACGGCCCCTCCCCTCCACGCGCCCCCCGCCGCGCCCCCTCCGCTCCAGCTGGGCCTCGGCCCATCGCCGGCACCCGGCCACAGCTGGAACCCATTACGCCCCCAGCGCCTCTCCGGACGTCTCGGCTAATAAGTGACCCTCTGTGAATGTTAGGAATGAGTCAAGTTTATGCCTCGCTGCTGCCTTCCCGTTAGCGGGTGGCGCCTCGGATGCCCGAGGGAGCGGGGGAGGGCGGGGGAGGGCGAAGGGGCAGAGTCGTTCCTGGCCTCGGAGGGAGAGCTTCCTGGAGTTCATGCTCCTTGCAGCGGGAGGGGGGGGGGGGCCGGGGCCGGGTCTCGCTACCCCGCTGAGCCTCAGTTTCCCCGCGTGCAAATAAAGGCTTCAGGGCAGACAACGGCTGAGCCCTTTCGGCCGCCTTTCCTCCCAGGAGGACAGGAGGGGCCATTGATGGTCTTGGCACCCTTTCCTTGCTTGGCCCGGAACGGGAAGCAGGCACATCGTCCCCTGCCCCCAAGGCAGGCTTCTCATCTCCCACCCAGAGCAATACTGGAGGGGGTCATCTGGGGGCAACGGTGGGTAAGGGGGCCTCCCCAAGACCCCCCAGCTGACTCAGATTCAAGCACCCCTGAGAAGTAAGGCTCCAGCCTGAGGAAGGGCTGGGCCCCGGGTGAACCAGAAGTGGGGCCCTCACTCCAGCCAGAGGGCATGGAGGTCAGTCCCCGGCATTTGCTCAGTGGCTGCCCAGCAACTGGGCAGCTGTTGGGGATCAGAGCGGGGACTTACCAGGTGTCACTCCGGAGCCCGGGTCTTGGGGTGACTCTTGGCGACCTGGTCCTGATTGAAGAGGCCTCGTGTCTGGGGAGAATTTGAGGTCGTGTGTGCAGAAGAGACCAGACTCTGATCTCAGGAAGAAGGAACGTGGGGGTTGTGGGGGGGAATGTACCAAGGCAGCGGGCTGGGCAGGGCAGGGGTGCACCCAGGAAGCCCTCCAGCCAGGCCCTGAGGTTCAGAGCCAGGTAGACAAGTCTGAACCTGGAGAAGGTCTTCAGGGAGAGCTGGGGGGAGCTCAGAGGAGGGAGGAGACAGGCGGAAGGAGGCTGTTTGGTGGTCATTCACCAGGACCCCGGGCTGGGAGGGAGAGATGGTGAGTCAGGGGGCCAGGAGCAGGGGTCCTGGGAAGCTGGAGGAAGGATGAGTCTGGGCACACGGTGATGAGTTCGAGAGGCCTGGGAATGGGGCAGGGAGTGATAGGAGGACCTGGTTGGCAGCCCTGGAGAGTCGTGGGGAGCAGACATCTGTCTCCAGAACTCCTGGGAAGCATCCGGTGACCTTGTCACATCAAGGCCTCTCATGTCCATAGTGAAGTGCTGTTTCACAGGCCCCTGAACATCCTTCCCGTGGGCGGTGCCACAATTAGACATGGCAAGAAGGGCACCCCCAGGCCCTCCCCCAGCTCTGCCCACCTCACGATGCAACGAATCCCCAGGGCCGAGGCAGTGTGCCAGCTCAGAGCCCAAGACCTCCCAACACCAGCCTCTGGGCATCCGGGACCCTGGGATTTCCTGCCCACTGCCAGGCCTCTTCAGACCTCTCCCACGGCAGTCAGCGGCTCTGGACTGGCCAGGGGGGAAGGCCGTCCTCACTACCCTCCCACAGCCCACCCCTCGGTTCCCATCCTGCCCTCTCCCAGGGCCCACCCGCGCCCTTCCTGGTGGGCAGGGTGAAGCCCCAGGCAGCTGGCCATGCCCTAAAGGGAGGCGGGTGGGTGGTCTCAGGTCCTTACCAGTCCTCCCAGCAACCCAGGCCGTGAAGGTGGAGACTGTGTGGGCAGCTGGGTGGGTCGTTGTGTCCCGTGGGCCAGAGCAAGGGCGCCTGCCTGCCAGCGCCCTGCAGAGGCCCACTGGGGACACCCAGCCCTGCCCTCACAGAGGGGGAGCAGGGCCAGAGGGCAGCGCACAGTGGCCACCGAGGCCAGGTGCTGTCCTGGTCACCGGTGTTCAGGGCACTACCAGGACAGGCAGGTGCCCTCCCACCTTACAGGTAGAGAAACCAGGGCGTGTGCTCTGGATGACAGCCTCACCCAGGCCTCAGGGGCACTTTGCTGCCGCCCTGGGGGAGCTCTGCGGTACCCCCCACTAACTCCGCTGGGCGCGTGGGGCTATTTGGCGGCTGTCCAGGAAACTGCCAGCCCCCGATGTCTCTCTGGACGGCTGTTTTTCAGAGGCTGGAGGACACCGTCTTGAGTCCCATGGCCAGCAGAGAAGACCGGGCACTGACCGTGCGTGGGGAAGGCTGGCCGGCTTTGCCCACCCCTGTGCCCGCCCGAATCCGTGAGATCGTAGCCGGCAGCCTGAGGGACGAACCACACCAAGGTGACGGGAGGTGGTAGGGGTGACGGTGGGGGTGGGGGTGGGCACCCGGGGGAGCCACAGAGCCCTGAGCTGGAGGCTGGCTGGGTGTACCGAGCCCCCGCTCAGCTGGCCCCTCCCGGCCTGTCATCATCTTCCAGTGCGATGGGGCACAGAGCCACACCCTCCCACGGGGTCAGCCACGGGGGTCGTGTGTCCGTGCCCACCGTGTGTTTTACGGCTAGCCCGCAAGGACTGTCCGGTGCTGCACTTGTGTTTGTGGCACATTCGCGACCGCCAGTCTGGACTTCGTCCGTATTTGTTCTTCATTAGATGAGTGAAAATCCTGAAGGCTGACACTCGGGAGGCACAGGTGCTGAGCAGCCCCGCCCCCGAACTCTGCTCACCCAGCCCGAGGGCCCCCTAGGGCCAGCGCTTTGCAGGGACTGGCTCCAGGCTGGGTCCCCGTGTCACGGCCGCCCAACTGACCAGGCCACTGGCTAGTGCTTGTGACTCCCTCACGTGTGGGTCCCAAGACCCCTCGCCATAGTGAGGGTCTGTCCCGCCCCCCGAGGGAACCAGTGGTTCACCGGGTATATGTTAAGGAAAAGGAAACTCCACTGTGCACTTGGAAAAGCAACTTCCTACTCGGATGAGATCCGGTTACCCCAGATCAGCAGTTGTCACTGCTTCACAGGGCGTGGGGGGACCCGCTGTGCAGGCCTCGCCCACACCCTCGCTTGAATTGGCTTGGGGCGGTACTGGGGTCAAAGGCAGGAGGTCAGTAGCACGTCCACCAACAGGAGAGGGAGGGAGGCCTCGAGCACGAAGTCCACGTCCCCCACACCGGGGGTCTCCCGGGTCAGAACTGGGACCCCTGCTGGAAGATGGGGGCAGGCCAGCAGCGAGAGCCCAGTGGCCGGCCCACAGCCCCACCGTGGAGAGACAGTGCGCCGTGGCTGAGCAGGTGGGGGGCCCCGGTCCGGCCCCCCGGGCTGACCCTGGGGCCGCACCTGCACAGGGCTGCAGGAGCCGCCGGCCGTGTCAGCAGGGGTGCAGGAGGAGAACGAGCGTCTGCAGGAGGAGCTGTCCAGGCTGGGGGAGCTGCTGGCCCAGGCAGACGCAGAGCAGGACGAACTGGCCGGCAGGTACCACGCGGTCAGTGCGCGGGTAAGTGCGTGCGCTAGGCACGTGGCAGACGGAGGTGGCAGACCGGCCTGTGGTGAGGCGGTCACCTGTTGGGACTGGCGGCCAGACCGGTGGGACCATCGTCAAGTCTCGGGACACAGAAGGACAGTTCGTCGGCCATGGACACAAACGGCAGACGGGAAAACAGGCTGGAGGCGGGAGGGCGAGAATAGGAGGGGCGTCCAGGCCCCGCTGCCCCCGAAAGTCCCCCCTAGATCTCACAGCCCGGCTGAGGACATTGACTCGTGCCCTGGCCACCTGGGGGATTTGTGGGGGCAGCCTGGTCAGTCCTGAGCCCTCAGCTCCGGCACCTCACCTTTGGGGTGTGCTGACGAATTGGCCCCAACACTCAGACAGAGCTTCTAGAGAATTGGCTCGCCCCCCCCCCCCCACCTCTACCTTTTCCTGACAGCCGAGGCCAGCACAGACCTCAGAGGACACCTGTGACCCCCTGGGTCCTCCACCTTGGCCCCCTGGGCATCCACAATGCCTGCGGCCACAGCAAGAGACCATTTGGTTGTAAGGTGTGGAGGTGGGGAGGGCCCCCTATTGTGTGGACGGGGAAACCGTGGTGGCTAGGTGAAGAAACTTGCCAGGCCAGACCCTCCTCCCGGTGTCTGCGGCTTCTGAGGCAGGACTGGGCTAGGGATGCTCCGTGTGGGGTGCTCAGAGACCCTGGCATGTCTGGCTCGGCCCCCACCCCTGCAGTTTTCGGAGTCCTCCTTGCCCTACGTGGCGGGATAGATGACCCCACTTTCCAGATGTGGAAACTGAGGCTCAGAGCAGGCCAGAGTTGCCCAGGGCCGTGCTGCCAGTGTTGGAGCTGAGACCTGAACCAGGGTCCCGCCCTTTCTCCAGCACGACCAGTGACCGGTGCCAACTGCCCAAGGGCCCCAGGCTGGCCTCGTGTCCCCCGGGATGCCCGGGGCTGCCAGAAATAGGTGGCATCCGCAGCCCCCAGACTAAACACCTGCTCCCACTGCTGCCCCCACCCCTAGCGAGGCCCTCAGGGCAGGACCACGAGGGCCCTCCTCGCCCCCTGTCAGGGCCAGGAGTACATCAGTGAGCTCGCCTGCCCTCCCTGGCGGTCTGTGGCCTCGGCCCAGTCGTGGGGGTGGGGGGCCTTCCTAGCACAGGGTGGGGAGATGTTGGGAACCAGTGGTGGGAATAGAAGCCAGAAATCCTGCGGACAGATTAGTAAGCCTCATGAGTCAGAACTGAACTCCCAGACCCCGCAGCTCGGCGGACATGTCAGGCTCCCGCGGGCATCTCAGCCTCCCCTTGGGCAGGCGCCAGCAGGGGCCAGGCCCCCCTCCGCGTTACCCCCAAGCAGATGGCGGGGTGGGGTGGGGGTCAGGGTGGCGGTGGCACTGCTTGGTGGGCATCTCCATCCCAGTTGGCATCCCCACAGCCCCTGCCCCGGCCTCTTGGCTCCGCTGGGCTCTCCGGCCCGCCCTCCCTCGTCCTACTGGTGGCCTCCAGGCTCTCCCGGCCTTCCCGTAGCTCGGCCCCCCACCAGCCTGCCTGCTCGGCCCGACGGCCCCTCCCCGGACACCCCCAGTGTGCTCTGGGTCAGCACATCTAGGGGCAGCCCCCAGCACCTCTGTTCCCCTTGGAGCTCTAGGGTCCCCGTGTGCTCGGGCTCCAGCAGGGAGCCAAGAAGGATGCAGACTCTGGGCAGGCCTGGTCCAGCTTAGAGGACTCCCCTCCCCACCAGGCCGCTCAGGGTGGGCGTGGTCCCTGCCACGTGCCGGAGGAGGCACTGGCAACACATTCCAGCACAGGCGGTGGGCACGGCTGGAGGGGCGGGACCCCACACGCACTCTCTCTTAGGGGGCTGACCCCAGGCCTGCTCTGCAATTCAGCCATGCTGCCTGCCCTTTATGAACCGGGCCCCGAGGCCCCCTTCTCAGCCAGCCACGGGCCCTGGGCACGTGGTCAGGTGTGAACGCCCGCCCATCGGACCCACTGTGGGGGGGGGGGGGGCCTGAGCTTCAGCAGACCCAGCCGTACCTGGACCCCAACCCCGCTGGGGCCTGAGGGGAGCCCTCTCTGCCACCTGTGGGAGGGCTCGGTGCCACAGCCGCCCTGCCTGCTGGCGAGGTGGGTCACAGTCGCTCTCCAGCTACAGGCCCGTCTGGAGACCACCGAGGCTCGGCTGCGGAGGTCGGAGCTGGAGCACAGCGCGGACCTGGAGGAGGCCCTGGGCCGTTTGGAGGCCGCTGAGCAGAGGTGAGCCGGGTGGATGCGGCAGCCGGGGCCACAGGGAACTCGGCCATCACCCCCAGAGGCGGCAGACCCCGCTGTGCCTTGGGGCTGTTGGCCAGTCTCTTCCCAGAGTGACTCCAGGTCAAATTTGCCCGTGGGAGGTGGCCACAGGCTTGGGTGGACAGGGCAGGGTGGGCAGAGGGCCGGCCTGCTGTGGGCCTCGGGCGTGGGGTGCAGGCCCCCCAGGTCTGAGGGTCCCCCCGGCCCTGCTCCCCCACGTCTGCCTCCTCCCGGCCCCGACGCCTGCCGAGGCTGCCACTCTGGCGGGTCCCCTGAGCTGACTGTGGCCCGTGGTTGGCACAGCCAGTCCGGGGTCCCTGGGGGTGCTGCCCTCAACCCCAGCCTTCTTCACACTCTGGCCCTGACTCCCAGGCCCCTTAGGTGCCAAGCCACTCTGACGTCATGGTCAGGGGCTCATCCGTTCACTGTCGGCAAGCATGGGTCATGGCCCGGCACCCCCAGGGGTAACTTCAGCCCTCCAGAGGTGGCCCCCGAACCCCCAGGCTCCAGGACACCATCCCTGGAAAGGGAGAACATGTCTCCACACTGCAGGGAGGGCAGCCAGTGGGGCTGAGCCCCTGAGCACGGCTGCATCTCCAGACCTGGGGGAGGTTAGGACACGTGTGGACTACTTCCCATTACTTGCTTTGTCCTCGGGGATTCTGGAAAAAGAAGGAAAGTGCTGGGAAGCATTTGGAAAACCAGTTTTCCAAAAACAGTAGGGGGAGGTTGGGGGGGAGGGACGGGGGCGGAGGTGGGAGGTAATAACCCAGGAGGAGGGTGATGCCTGAGTTGCAAGGAGGAACAGAGAAGGTCTTTTCTGTGGCCCCGAAGCCTGGCTGGGAGGGCTGGCTCTTGGATACCTGCTCCACCCAGCTCAGCTGCTTTCGTGGAGAAAGGCCTCCACGGTAACAGGGGGGCTGCCGCCTTCAGGGGATGGGGGGGCGTGCCTGACTCCCTCTCTGCATTGCCCTGCCCCTTCCCCCCAGGCCCGTCCCTCAGCTCCCAGCGCTGCCCCTCTGAGCAGTCTGTCTGAGGGCTCCCCTCGGCACGAGGGACGGAGACGGCCGAGGTGGTACGCTTGTGGACGCGGCCAGGAGAGTCCGTGTTGCGGGGGAGGGAGAGCAGGCATCCCAGAGAAGGAGGAGGGGGCCAGGGTGGCACTCAGAAATTGGCCCCAGTTTGGGGAGCCATCGGGGACTCATTGCAGGTGGCCAGTGCCGCTCAGGAGCGGTTGCGGCCTTCGGGCCTGAGCTGGGTCGGCTGGGTCTCAGGGAGCCTTTCTAGAAGCCCCGGGCCGTGGCCGAGCTGCTGTGGTGTCTGCCCGTCCAGGAGCACGGGGCTCTCCCAGGTGAACACCCTTCTGCGGGAACAGCTGGGGCACATGAAGAAGGCCAACGACAGGCTGGCCGAGGAGCTGGCCAGGACGACGGACGGCGTACTCCATCTTCGGAGCCAGCTGGAGCTGAGGGAGGCACGGCACCGGGCAGAGACACAGGTGCTTTGCCCGCTTCTGCCCGTCGGCAGGGGACACCTGATCTGGTGCTTTGGCTGGCGGTAGGGGTAGGCAGTGGGGACCAGGACAGGGTGAATTGGCTCCCACTGTGGTTCCCCTCCCACCCCTCCCCCGGGGGCAAGGCCGCCGACCTCCTGCCGCACCATGTTCGGCCTTCGGCTGGGCCCCTGCAGTCTACTTTGTGGGGGGCGCTAGGGTAAGGAGACCCTTCCTTGAGAAAAGGCGAGCAGGACCCCAAGAACAGACTTGGAAAGTAGAACAAGGTCACAGGGCCACGTCCTGCCCCATTTTTGAGAGAGGTGGTCTCCGGGGGCCCGACTCCTTGCCGTGTCCGGACTGCAAGGGCGGGGGCCACACCATTGCTCCCAGCCCGTGGCCAGGGCCAGCAGGGCCCCCTGCTGTGACCTTGCCCCCTGTCAGTTTTCTGAATCCCTAAGTCCTTCCGGGGGCTCAGGGCACAGTGCTCCAGGCACAGCCTCAGCCGGTGGTCACCAATGGCAAGACCCCTGGCGGGAGCCGGGGCAGATGCCTGACACGGATGATGCCCCCCCCAGGTCTCCCCACAATAGGCTGGTGAGCACTGAGTGAAAAGAGGCCTTCATGCGCTGATGTGTCACTGGACCCGGGCCCTGGAAAGGGGCATGGCTGGGGGCAAGGCAGGCCTCTGTAGCTGCAGCCATCCCTAAAGGGGCGCCAGTGTCCCCACGGCCTTCCCCCTGTCCTCTGCAGGCAGGCACCACTGGCAGGATTCCTCCCAGACGCTGCCTGGAAAACGGCCTCCTCCAGGGAAAGGAGGCCGAGATGGCCCCTGCGGGCCTGGGCCTCAGGCCGACCCTACACAGACATCCCTCCGCAAGCCCCCCCCCCCCCCCCCAGTCACTGCACCTCCCACCAGGGAGCAGGTGGGGGGCCCCTGTGCCCAGCCCTCTGTGGCTGCTGTTGCCATCAGAGGCTGGGGGTGCCCCCTGCTGCACAGAAGGGGAGGGCGCCAGGCAGGCCGCCCCAGGCGTAATCAAGGGTGTGTGTCACTCAGAGGGCCACGTCCATCATCACATCACAGGGAGGAGCTAATGGCAGGACCCCACCCCCACCCATGAGGCACGGGGCGTGTTCGAGGCAGCCCCTCCTCCTCTCGCTGCCGGCTTGTGACCGCTGAGTGGAAACAAGGCCCCTGGGTCTCAAGTTGGGTTTGTCGAGGGTCTTCATCTCCCCCTCCTCCTCGTCCTTGAAAGGACGTCCCGCTGGTCAGCGGGTGTTTTCTCCCAGTGCTTTAAAGACCCTTTGTCTCTGTCTCCTCCCACGTCCCGCCCAGCGCTCAGCTCCAGGCGCCTGTGACTCCGTGGGACTCCTCCCACAGGCGATCTGTCCTCTCCCCTGGCTGCCGGAAGATCCCGCTTTGACTTTGCTGCTCTGCAGTTTTTACTAGCGTGTGTCTATGTGCAGCTTTCTGTTTGTTTATCCTGCCTCGGATTCACCAGGGTTCTGTGTCTTCTGTTATTTTTGGAAAGTAGCGCTTCCCCCTCTGAGCCCTGCCTGTGCTCACGCTCTCTCCTCCCCGACTTGGTGGCTCCGCCCACAGCCATCTGAACCTTCGTGTCTGCTTTCTTTGTGTCACCCTGGCTTATATTCTAGATAATTTCTTCAAATATACCTACTTGGTCAGTAATTTTGTCTTCGGCGTCCAATTTCTGTTAAACCTGCCTGCTTTGCTTAAATCCCAAATACTGTGTTTTTCATCTTTAAGGATTCTGGTTGATTCTTTTCCAAATATCTTACACTTAACTCATGGTCAAGCTCCTGGTTTACTTGCTGATGCAAATTAAATAGTTATGTTCCAAGCTGTGCCTGATGTTCTGACGTCCAAGTTCTTTAAGGTTAGTGCTGTTTCCTTGTGTCTTCGGTGATTTAAAAAAAAATTTCTTAAACCAAAAGCTGCTTATTTTTCTCGCAACTTTGTGAAAGTTCTTCGAAACCTAGAGTGGATGTGGCATCTTCCAGAAAGGATTTCCGTTCACTTCTGACAAGTATCCGGGGCTCTAACAGTCTTTGGACCTGTTAGAATTGAAGCAAATTTTCAACCTGAGTTTTTTTTTAAACCGCCCAGGTTATGTGAATCCAGGTGGCATAAAGGCTGATGTGTGGTTCCAAATCCAGAGGGGAGATTTTTTTCCTTCCTGTCTTACCATTCAGGCTGCTGTCACAGAACACCACAGACCGGGGGTTGGAGAGGGGTGCTATGTTACGCTAACGTTTATCTCTCACAGTTCTGGAAGCAGGAAGGCCACGATCAAGGTGGGAGACTGTTCAGTGTGTGATGCTCCCCGGGTCGGAGATAGCACCTTCTCCCCGTAACCACACACGGTGGAGGGGGCGAGGGAGCGCTCTGGGGCCCTTTCATAAGAGCACTAACTCCATCATGAGGACGGAGCCTGAAAGCCCCACCTCCAAATACAGTCCCACCGGGGATTTGGTTTCCGCATAGGACTTTCAGGGGACACAAACATTCTGTGTCCCCTGTGCCTTCTCGCAGTGCCCTGTGGGCAGGGCTGTGAGCACGTGTGAGTGCGGACGTGTGCACCTGTGTGTCCTGCTCAGCCAGCTCCGGCACACCCTCCAGAGAGATCTCACTCACGAGTGTGGGCAGACTCCACCTCTGGATGGGCGCCACGCTTTCCTCTGCATCCCGAGCCCCTGTGGTCAAGGAGGCACGTTCAAGTTGCTCAGTTTGGCAAGAGGCTGGCTGCCGATGTTCCTCTCAAGTTCCTGACCTCGCCGGTTTCTGGCCTCAGTGCTCCCTAGCGTGTGGGTCAGGGGTCCCTGCCCGAGCGCTCCCTACCACGAGGGCCAGCCCAGCCTGCACTCAGGGAGCTGCGAAGCCTGGAATCTGATGTAGCTAATCGCTGTTATTGGACAGGCCCGTCCAGGCATCCGGTACTGCAAGGCATGTCTGATCCCTGCTCTTTGCTGATCACAATGGGGTTTGGGAGGTGCAGTGCGAGTGCACAGAGGACCCCGGCCCCGGGCACGAAGGGGCTTTCCCTACAGAAGGCATACAGGGCTTGGGTGGGGGGGACCTCAGATGTGGGGTCAGGACAGGGGTTGCAGCAGAGGCTCTGTGAAGGTTGGAGAGTGTGTGGGTCCTGAGAGCTGGGAAAGGTGAGGTCACTCTGTGTCAGGAAGCAGCCAGGCTGCACTGTGACAGGCAGGGGACAGAGGAGTGTGGGAAAGCACTGGGCATGCGGTGAGCCCTCTGGGGGTCCCGGAAGTCAGCACTCAGGACGCAGCCCAGGGACCAGGGACAGGGAAGGTGGCATGGAGACTCAGGACGCCGGGGCTTCAGCTCAGTTCTCTGAAAGGCTGGTGCCACTGGCCACACATGGCTCTGTCCGGTTCCCGCTTCCACTCTCCCCTCTTCCCCCGCCCCCCCGCAGTCCTGCTGTAGCCTCCTGCTCCGCCATTACTCCCCATTCACTCTGCCCCGTCTTAGCGGGCGGCTTCCCCACTGTCTCGCCATGCGCTCTGAGTGGTAGAGGCTTCTGTGTCCCTGGACGTGTTGGGGACCCCCGAGAGGGACAGCTGCTGTCCTGGTGCTGGAGGAAGGGGGGGAAACCTGGCCTCCCCGCCCCCCCTCATGCTGGGAGCGGGGTGGCTGCTGAGGGTCGCCAAGTACCTCCCACCCCGGCGGGGAGACCAGGCTGGGTGAGTCCCAGGTCGGGGCAGGAGCTGGATGCGACCCCCTCCCCAGGTCCGCGAGGTGGGGGAGTGAGCACTGCCCCCTGGAGCAGGGGATCTGCACCTTTTGGGAAGACGAGCCCCTGGGAAAGGGGGCTGCAGAGCCACAGGTGATATGGGTGTGCTCCCCACAGAGGATCCGGGAGAGGCGGTGTGGAGAGGCCGGTGGGGTTGCAGGCTGCACTCGCCTCGCACGCCTGAGCAGACTCAGGCCTCTTGCTCGCAGATCCGGTGCACACGCTCGGGGGGGTCCCAGGACTTCCTCCTCCTGTGGAGACAGGTCACCGCACTCCACGTACAGCTGGCCGAGCTGCGCACAACCGCAGAGAGGTAACGCCATAGGGTCCACCGGGCGGTGGGGGAGATGGGGCGTCCGGACCCGTCTGGACCTCGCACTGGCCCCACAGGTGCGGTGAACAGGCAGGAGGGGCGGGTGGCGGGGGGAGAAGCAAGAATGGACAGACCAAGATGGACAAGGGTGCAGGGGAGAGAGGACAGCGGGGCAGGCCAACGGGGGGGCCGCCGCAGAGGGGGGAGCTTCAGGGGCCCTGGGATCCCTCCGGCACCTCACACA
Organism: Panthera onca; assembly: GCF_046562875.1. Lineage (NCBI taxonomy): Eukaryota > Metazoa > Chordata > Mammalia > Carnivora > Felidae > Panthera > Panthera onca. The sequence goes on along the minus strand of NC_138346.1, from coordinate 1,154,806 downwards.
GGTCTGACCTGGGAGCCTCGAGGTACAAGTCAGCACCCCCATTCGCACAGGGGGAGGCTGAGGGTCAGAGGGCCGGCGTCCTGATGGAGGCAGACAGCCCGCCCGGTCTGGCCTGGCCCGGCCCCCGCTCGCCGTCCCTGGCTGTGACGAGGGGACAGTGCACACCTGGTGGTGGGGGCTTCTCCTGAGGATGGCCGGGGAGGGGGCTGCCGTGGTAGAGGGCGGGCCGATGTGACCGGATCCTGCCCTCCCCCCGGACGGTCCCGAGGCTCAGCAGGGGGTGCTGCTCTGGTCTCCCAGGGCTCTCACCGACATGCGCGCGGAGATGGCCAGGACAGCCGGGCGCCTGCAAACGGCCTGCCTGGCCCTGGGCTCCAGGCTGCGGCTGGCGGCCAGCAGTGCGGCGGGCGCCCTGGAGCAGCGGCTGCGGGACCAGGTGCGGGAGACGCTGCAGCTGCAGGGCCGCTGGGACGCAGAGAAGGTGGCGCTCCAGGCCAGGTGGGTGCTGGGGGCCCGAGGGTGGACGGAGGCGGGGGAAGGGCCACCCCGCCCTGTCCTGTCTCCCGGGCGGCTGCCGGTTCTGAGACTCAGGCCCGTGGCCCGTGCACAGCTTTGCCTCCTGATCTGCACCCAGCATCCTGCTTCTCCCACCCTGCTGGCAGCCCAGGGACGGTCCCCAGGTCACTGGGCTCACGCGACCCTAACCCACCCCCCTGAGGCCAAGGTACAGCTCCTGACATCCGAGGGCTTCCGTGAACACTGCAGCGGGCGTGTCTCTGCTGTTCCCAGAAGGGAAACTTTTAGGCCTAAGAGCACCTTCCTGCAAAGGGGGGATGCCTGCTTTGAGACAGACCATTTAAGAAGCTGAGGCAGGTGGAGGTGGAGTCTGTGAGTAAGCACAGAAGGTTCTGGACACAGAACCCACGTCTGCAGCTCAGAAATCTCTTGAGAGCAGCTTCAGCAGGAAATGGGGGGACAGCTCCCTGGGGAGGCCTCACCTACCGGCCCCAGGGCACAGTTCCACAGAACCGAGGGGTCTGGGGCTCCCTTGGCCACAAACACCTGCCAGGCTGAGGGGAAGAAAGCTGTCCCGCCCTCAGGGGGTGAGTTGAGTGAAACGAACCCTAACTAGCCCCAAAGGAGCATGATTGCAGGGCCCGGGGATGCCAGATGGCCCAGCTCAGCCTGCAGGGGCAGCTCTGCCGGGCCTGAGTGGAACACCCCAGGACTACAGGAAGGGAGACCCCGGGGCCACAGGAAGGGAGACCCCGGGGCCAAGGAAGTGAGAGCCAGGGGCCACAGGAAGGGTGACCCCGGGGCCAAGGAAGTGAGAGCCAGGGGCCACAGGGAGACCCCGGGGCCACAGGAAGGGAGACCCGGGGCCACAGGAAGGGAGACCCCAGGGCCACAGGAAGTGAGAGCCACAGGCCACAGGAAGGGAGACCCCAGGGCCACAGGAAAGGAGAGCCGGGGGCCACAGAGGGGACACCCAGGGGCCACAGAGGGGAGACCCAGGTCTTTGAGAAGAAGGTGGCTCCCGGGCAGGAAGGGACAGTAACGTCACCTGCTGTTAGACTTACAGCACTGGACGTGATCCAGGCAGAGGAAGCCGCTGGGCCAAGGGCCCAGAAGTGGCTGCTTGCATCTGTTGTCCCCTATGGACAGGGCAAGGCCTCAGGAAGCCACTGGCCATGAAGCTGGAGGGCAGAGTCAGGGTCAGGGTGAGGGTCTTGAATGCTGAACTCTCATTCTGCACTTGGCTGCAGAGACAGTGGGGGCCACCGAAGGCTCTAGAGCAGAAGAGAAGCGTCTGATCAGACAAGGGACTAAGGCCCACTCAGACAGAGGCGGCCACAGCACAGGAGGGATCTGGACACCGCCTGGACATCTTCGGGGCCCACGTATGCTCTGGGCTTTGTTCTCTGCTCTGACAACCCCTCCCCCAACGCCCGACTTTTCTCCAGACTCTCTGAGCAGACGCTGCTGGTGGAGAAGCTCACAGAACAAAACTCGGAGAAGGAGAGAACCATCTCTTCCCTCAAAATGGATGTCCAGAAACTGGTGCGTGGGGCTGAGAAGAGGCAGGTGCAGGGCGGGGGTCCACCTGCCGGCCCCGCTGAGGAGTCTGCTCCGGCCGCAGGAGTCCCGGCGCAGCGGAGGCCAGCGGGCAGCGGACACTTTGGAGGACCACGTTGAAGCCCTACAGCGTGTCTTGAAGAGCATCACAGAGGTGCTGGCCCATCTTGGTCCTTCCCGCGGTAAAGCAGAGCATGAACCGTAGGATCCCGATGGTCCCTGCTGAGCCCTGACGTCGTGATCTGGAAGGTCCCCATGTGGCCACAGCCCTGAACTCTCTCCCCTCCGTCCCTTCCTCTCTGAACCCTGAAGGTGGCCCAGGAAGACGCAGGGTGCCCGGAGCGGGCGTGCAGCGGCGGTCCCGAAGCTCAGGAGGCACAGGGCCAAGTGTGGAGGCCCGGGAGCTCTGCGTCCCCCCAGCGCGGGGTGTCCCCACTGCGGGCCCACGCCCTGGACGCCCTGCACCCCGCACCACAGACTGTGCACGCGGCTCTCGAGAGGTGGCGGCTGCTAGAGCAGGTGGGCGGCCTCAGTCCACAGGGGCCCCGGAGGCGAAGCAGTGGCCTGGTCTCCACCAGGGGCAGCTTTGAAACCCAGGCCGGAAGTGCCATTACAGGGCCTGCTGGTGGCTCGCCCTGGGGCCACAGGAAGGGGGACCTGGGTGCCCCAGACGGGAGCCGGGGGTCTGTGAGAGGAAGGGTCTCCGCGTGGCCTGCCCCCAAGCCCTACAGTCCCAGGGAGGGGGTCCCCATCTTAAGTGCATCTTTTCTGGGGGAGTCTGTGGTCAAGGCCTACGCAGGCCAGAGTGACTCACGCCGCACCCCCTCCTCGGGGCAGGAGCTGCGCCTGCAGCTGGGGTCCTCCCAGGCGGAGGCAGCCAGGCTCCGGGAGCAGCTGTCGGAGGCCCAGCGGGAGCTGCAGGCCGCAAGGAGGCTCCTACAGGAGCAGGCGCAGGAGCAGGTGCGGGAGCCCGAGGACCTCCTGCGCGAGCTGGAGGCGCAGAGCCGCGAGGCACAGCGCTGCAGGGCGTCCAGCGAGCTCTTGCAAAGGTGACCGGAGGGCTGAGCAGGGCGGGCCGGGCAGTGCCAGCCTGGGGGGCCTTCCCCCATAAGGCCTGCCCACAGGCCACAAAGAGGGTCCCATCCCCAGGACAGAAACTGCTCCTGGCAAGGCCACCTCCCTTGGCCTGGCCTTGTCCCCGCAGCCCTGGGCCTGCTCTGAGTCCCCTTCCCCTCGTCTGGGGCCGTCTGGGCCCTGCCGCTGCCCAGGACGCAGCTTCCCGAAGCCCAGGCTGAGCGTGTGCCCTGCCCGTGCTGCTGCATCCCCAAAGTGCAGCCTGGCTCCACTTCCACGCGCTCTGCCACCTCCCGTTCCCCCCTGGCCTGCGGGACTCCTGCCAGGGGTCCCACCCATCCTTCAGAAATGGTCCCTACATCCCTGACCCCCTTCTCTCCGCATCGTTGGGGTGGTCTAAGGGCCCCCCTGGCGTGTCCTGTGGATCCGGTGGCTTATGGTGCGGTTGGCTGCGAGGCTTTCTGGATGCTTCCGGGCACATCTTACTGCCCTGGGGTTGGTGGGAGTGGGGAGGAGTGGGACAGGAATCCCTCGGGGCCTCATAGTCCTGAGTGAGGGGCTAGATGGGGCTTCCCAAATCCACACTCTGCGTGAGCTGGGCTGTGGGAGGCCAGCAGGCTCCGGCTGGAGGAGCTGGGGGGCTTCCAAAGGAGCAGGACAGGGAGCAGGTAAGGCTGCTTCCACTCTTCACCCCTGGGGGAGCGGGACACCTCCCCGGGGAGGCCCCTTCTCTGTGCGGCCTGACTGCCCTCAGTGCTGGGACAGGAGGTCTGAGGAAAACAGAGCCCCAGCCTTCCTCCAGAGGCACCCAGGGAAAGACCACCAGAGGAGCTGGCCTGGCGGGGGCATGGCACCACAGGGGGCTGTGGAGGGCTCCCTGGAGGGTGGACGCCTTCCCAGGGGCAGACGGGAGCAGAGGTGGGGAGAGCGGAACCACGCGAGGAGGGTGAGGTTGATGTGGGCCATCAATCCAAGGAGCAGAGCGCTGTGGGGCCCTGGGGGCATTTAGCAGGGGCACAGCCTTCTAAACCCATGGCTTGAAAGGGCTGGTCTGGCTGCTGGGGGCCAAGCTGCAGCATCCGGGGACAGGTGGGCAGGCCAGGGTGGGGCCCCCTGTGTAGGGAGGAGGAGGGGCCAGATCCAAGGGGCACTCGGGAAATGGAAGCTTCAGGGGCCAGGGCCCGAGGGGGAGCAGCTAAGATTCAGATTCCCGGATGATGGGTGGCAGCGGAGAGGGCTCAGGGATGGGTCAGCCAGCGAGCACAGCTTTGCACAGGTGTTAGATCTCAAGGGCCGGGGGCCCCCGTCAGGGCGAGGTGAACAGGACCAGCCGATGTGGAATTTGGGGAGATACCAGGCAGAGGAGGGGTCCCTTCCTTCCAGCTGAGTTCTGCAAGGACTAGCCGAGCTTGGACCGTGGTGGCTGAGGGCTGAGCACAGGACGTACCAGGCAGCGAGACCCCTGATTGCTTTCGGGCCCGCACAACCTCCAGGAGGGGAGAGGCCCACCAGGGGCCACCCCAGCATGGCAGGCTGGCTGGGGCTGGAGGCGCTTGGGTCTCTCTCGCTCCCCACCTCACTTCCCCAGGCTGCTGCCCTGAGCGGTCCCCGGGGTCAGGTGCCCACCTTGCCCTGTCCGTGCTCCTGGCACCCGGCCAAGGCTTGACTATGCCCAGTGAGGGTCCCTCGGCTCCCCTTCCCTGGACCCATGTCCTGGGGCTGCCCCAACCTCTGCCTCCCCTGCTCCCAGAGAGAAAAGGGCTCTGGAAACGGCTGTGGAGGAGATGCGAGGGAAGGCGGCCTGTGCAGACGCAGAGAAGCAGAGGCTGGAAGCCGAGAACACGGAGCTGCACAGGAGCCTCCTGCTGTGGGCAGAACAAAAGGAAGAGCTGGTGCAGCAGGGCGAGCGGGGCCGCCGGGAGCTGGAGACCAGGTGGGCGGGGCCGCGGGGAGCAGGGGACCGGGTGGGCGGGGCCTCGGGGAGCTGGAGACCGGGTGGGCGGGGCCGCGGGGAGCTGGGGACCGGGTGGGCGGGGCCGCGGGGAGCTGGAGACCGGGTGGGCGGGGCCGCGGGGAGCTGGAGACCGGGTGGGCGGGGCCGCGGGGAGCTGGGGACTGGGTGGGCGGGGTCGCGGGGAGCTGGAGACCGGGTGGGCGGGGCCGCGGGGAGCTGGGGACCGGGTGGGCGGGGCCGCGGGGAGCTGGAGACCAGGGGGGCGGGGCCGCGGGGAGCTGGGGACCAGGTGGGCTGGGGCGGGTGAGGGGGGGCGCATCATGCCCCTCAGCCTCAGTGTCCCCCACCACCAACAGGGCCACCCCTTTCCCAGGCTCATCTACAGGAGAGGGGGTGCCTGATGGGGCAGCAGGGGCAAAGTGTTCTCCAGACTCCTCCAGGCTGGGCCATCACCCCACACCCACACACCTGCCCCGACGTCCTGCCTCAGGCGCACTCCCCACCCCTCGGGGGCAGATCTACCACCCTGGGCCCGGCAGAGATGGGCGCCATGAGCCGTGCGTGCACACCCACACACACTCCTCACCCTGGGTGTCAGGGTATGGACCAAGAACACCACCACACCCCCAGCCCTGAAGCAGGACCCACGAACCCCCTGGCCCTGCAGGGGCTCCTGGACTGCGAGGGAGCTGCAGGTCATCACCCCGCCCATTGTGCCCCCTCCATCTTGCCCTGAAGTGACCTCACACTCTCTGCCCTCTGGTTTCCGGACCTCAGTCAAGGGCGCCTGGAGCAGCTGGAGGAGAAGGTCTCAGGGCTCAAGAAGGAGCTGGTGTCCGCCCAGGAGGCGCTGAACTCGGCCCGGCTGCAGAGGGACGTTCTGGAGAGCGAGAGGGAGGGTCTGCACAGAGCCCTGGCCCGGGTACACTTCCATGCCTGGCCCTCTGCCACCATCCGCTGGGGCCCACCTCCCCCCACTCACTTGTCTCCTCCCGCTCCTGCGCCCTCAGTCCATCCCCAGAGTTCCCAAAGCCACCCGGGGCCCCTGGGCCTCCAGGCAGTGGGCACCGGCCTACCCTCCCTGACCCCTAGCCACACCCGCCTCTCTGTGCCCTCTCCCTTGGTCACCCTGCCACCTCTCCTGGATGCAGCCTGACTACCCAGGGGCCCATCGTGTGTCTCAGAGGCCCCCCCACCCTGCCCCACCCAGAGCTTCGGCTCGCACGTCTCCCTCCACAACGCGGGGCTCGCTCCCTCCCCAGCACCGACAGCTCTGACGTCGTCGGGGTGACAGCCGCCCTCCCCCCCCCCCCCCACCCCGCCCTAGGCCGAGTCCAGCAACACTGACCTGGAGCTGCTGGTGACCCGGCTGAAGTCGGAGGGTGTGGAGCAAAGGGACTCCCTGGCCAAGATGGCTGCCCTGACGGAGGGGCTGGCTCGGGACAAAGGCGCCCTGGGCCACCAGGTCCTGCAGGTGAGGCGAGGGGCCCTGGCTGGCCGTGTGGCTGAGCCCAGGTCCCCCTGGCGACCCCGCGTCTCCACTCCTCCGTTCCTGCGCGGAGAGCGGGTGTGGGGGAGAGGCCCAGGGGCACAGCGGTGCCTGCCAGGCCCGCGGGACTGAGGGTGCGCGTGGCGCACGGGCCTGGACGCGGACCCCTGCCTGTCCCCACCCGCGGCAGCTGGAGCAGGAGCGGGAGCAGCTGCGGGAGCGGCAGAAGGCTCTGGAGCAGGAGCGGGCGGGTGCCCTGGAGCGGCTGGCGCGGGCGCAGCAGCGGCTGGGGCCCGTGCGGCAGGCCTGCGGGCGCCTGGAGGAGCGGCTGCGGGGGCGGGAGGCCGCCTTCGAGCGCCAGAGGGCCCGGCTGCAGGAGCAGGTGGGCCAGGTGAGGCGTCCGCGGGGCTGCCCCTGCCCCCCTGGGGTGTGGAGGGTCACGGGGCCCCTTCAGTAGTCCGGCGGGCTCGGGGCACCAGGGACTTCCGGCTGCAAAGCTAACAGACTTGGCTAGACTCGAAGCCGGCGTCGAAGAGGGCTCCCCGGAGGTGGTGGCAGCGGTGGCGGAAGTGGGGGGGGGGGTGGTAGAGGGTAGAGACGGGGGGGGGGGGGGGGGGGGAGCTGCAGAGGACGCTTACATAGAGCCTGCCCCTGGCCCCTAGTTTCCACACAATTGGGGGTCAAGGGCTTCACGGCTTCCCTCTTTGTGTCGTTTCTCTCCTCCCGGACCACGTCCCCACTTGCCGTGGGCTCGTTCACCGACGCGGCATTCTCGGACCTTCTGTGGACGCCAGGCTCTGGCCCAGCACGGGCTGCGGGGAGCGCCACTGAGCGGGGTTGCTTTCTTCTAGTCCCAGGTGTTGCCCCGCGTGGAGCCCTGTGCTGGCAGCCTTGTGCCCCCGGCGGCATTCAGACCGCATGTCCCCTGCCTCCTCTGGGACTCGGCTCAGCCTCCCTCAGTGTCTCAGGCTCTGTCCCATCTCTTCCGGTGGGTCGCCGGTTCCCCCTTCTTTCACTGAAGTGTGATTTACACTCGGGGAGCCAGTGCACGGTTCAGCGAGTTGTGACGGTTGTGTGCATCGTGTAGCAAGCACCCAGGAGAGGTGGACGGCCTCCCCTGGCCCTGGGGTCAGCACCGTCCCAGGCAGCCTCTGCTCTGACGTGCCCCCCCCCCACCCCCCGCAGCCTCCCGCACTGGCTTCACCTGTGGCAGAACCGTAGGTTTTGTGTCCACCTCCTCTCTGGAGGGGATGTCTTTGCAAGTTCTGACATTGTTAGGTGTATCAAGCGGGGGGGGGGGGGGGGGCGCTGACGACACAGTAATATTCCATTGTACAAATAAACCACATTCACTCACCCATTTACTTGCTGCTGGACATTTGGGTTGTTTCCAGTTTGGGGCTGTAATGGACAAGACTGCTGTGAACATTGGTGCACAAGTTATGTACATATTTGGGAGTGAAACTGTCCGGTGCTAGGTGTGCGTTGAACTTAATAAGAAACTGCTGAACAACTTCCAAAGCGATTGTATTACTTTATTCTACTGCCAGCAGCACAGCGTGGGGGGGACGAGGGGGTTCCAGGTGCTCCTCAGACTTGTCAACGTTTGGCATCATCAGTTTTTGCTTTTTAGCTGTTCTGTGTGTGTGAAGCTAGGTACCGTTGTGGTTTTAATTCTCATTTCCTGGATAACAAATGATGTTGAGCACATTTGCATATGCTTATTGGAAACTCGTATACCTTATTTTGTCAAGTGTCTGTTCGAGTCTTTTGCCCATTTTTTAGTGTGTGTGTGTGTGTTTGTGTGTGTTTTGGCTCCGGACGTATAGGAAGTCTTCATATATCCTGAACACGAGTACTCTGTCAGATGGATGTACTTAGAAGAGTTTGCTCAAGTTCGTGACTTGCCTATGCATTTTCTTAGTGCTGTTTTTGATGGACAGAAAATTTTAACCTGGCGAAATCCAACTTGCCAAGTTTTAAAAAAATGTATGGCTAGTATTTTCTAGGTGCTGCTGGGACATTTCTGTGTAGGACAAGGAGAAGAAAAGACCCTCCAGTGTTTTCACCTGGTTCTTACATGTAGGTCTGTGATCACTTCATGTTGATTTTTCCGTATGGCAGTGGCTCTAAAAGTGTGTTCCCTAGACCAGCGGCATCAGCATCACCCGGGAACTAGATAGAAATGCAGATTCTTAAAATTCCCCACTCAGAACCTACTGAATCAGTCAGTTAAGCGTCCAACTTCAGCTCAGGTCACGATCTCACAGTTTGTGAGTTCAGGCCCCACATCGGGCTCTGTGCTGACCGCTCAGAGCCTGGAGCCTGCTTCAGATGCTGTTTCCTTTTCTCTCTGCCTCTTCCCTCCTCAAGCTCTGTCTCTCTGTCTCAAAAATAAATAAACATTAAAAAAAAATTTTAAAAACCCCAACCGAATCAGAAACTCCAGGATGGGTGGCAGAAGTCTGGATTTTCAGAAACCCTCCAGGCGATTCTGATGCATACAAAAGTGTGAGGACCGCAGGTACGTCGTGTGAAGTAGGCATTGAAGTCTGTTATTTTCCAGATGAATATCCAATTGTTCCAGCACCAGTTTTTACAGACTGTCCTTTCTCCCTTGAACTACCTGAGTAATTACGTGACTTGTTGAAAGTAAATCGATCATATATATGTGTGTATGTGCACAGATCAGCTTGTCGATCGGGACAAGTCAATCTGTTCCTTCTTTCCCCAAAACCACACTGCCTTGGTTACTGTAGCTTTTCGGTAAGTCTTGAAATTAAGTAGTGTGACTCCCCCAGTCTTATTCTTCCTTTTCAAATGGTTTTCACTGCTCTATTTTTTCTTACATATCCATACATTTCGGAATCAGCTTGTGAATGTTTGTCCCCCGCAAAACCCTCCTAGGTCCTTGATTGGGATTGTGTTGACTCCATAGGTCAGTTTTAGAAGACTGGACACCTTCACGACATTGAGGTGTCCATCCACGAAAACGTGGAATATCTCTCTTTCTTTACTTAGTTCCCTCAGCTGTGTTTTGTGCTCAGTGTAGGGGTCTTGCACACATTTGATTACATTAATTCTTGAGCTTGATATTGTGAATTGCCTTGTTGTTTTAATTTTATTTTCCTGGTGTTCATTACTAGTGTATGGGATACAGTCTCATCTAGGAACTTTAAGTCATGCGACCTTGACAAAGTCACTCATGAGTGCCAGGCTTTTACATGCTCATAATCATGGCATTTGTGGATAGCCAAAAAAAGAATAGTTTTACTTTCTTTCTGATCTTGGTGACTTTTATTTCTTTTTCTCTGGATGCACTGACTAAAGAGCCACAGCACAAAGTTGAAAAGAAACGGTGAGAGTGGCCATGTTTTCACCGATCCCAGTCACGGTGAAGGAATTCAGTCTTTCACGGTCATGGATGATGTTCTCTGTAGGCTTTTCACGGATCCCCCTTAATACACTAAGGATGTTCCCTTTCATTTCTAGTGTGATGACAGGATTGTTTTTTTAATCTTAGATGAGTTTTGAACTTTTTTAACATCTTTTAAAAAATACTTATTCATTTTTGAGAGAGAGAGAGAGTGAATCCAAAGCAGACTCCAGACTCTGAGCTGTCAGCACAGAGCCCGACGTGGGGCTCAAGCCCACGAACCATGAGATCATGACCCGAGCTGAAGTTGGACGCCCAACTGACTGAGCCACCAAGATGCCCTGAATCTTGAATTCCTTTAACTGCTTTTATTTTATAAAGTGACAATATATTGTTCTCCTCATTCTGTTAATGTGGTGGATTATAGGGGCTCATGTTTTTAATGTCACAACAACCTTGCATACCTGAGATAAAGCCTACTTGGCCATAAGTTAATAGCCTTTTTATATATTTTTGGATTCAGTTTAATAACATTTTGTGAAGGATTTTTGCATTGATATTCACGAGGGCTATTCGTCTGTGATTTTCTTTTCTCATAGTGTTTTTCTCAGTTTTGGAACCAGGGACTCATAAAAGAAGTTGGGAAATTTATTTACCTCTTGAACGTGTTTTGACATTGGTGTTGTTTCTTCCCTAAATGTTACTAGAATTTGCTAGTGAAGTCATTTCAGTCTGACATTTCCCTTGTGAGAAAAGTTTTGATAAGGAATTCAAGTTCTGAAACAAATGTAGCATTCCTCTGCTCTCTGTACCTTCACTACCGTGCGGTTTAAGCTATCTTCTCATTCCCCGTGTGACTTCTCTTTTGGCCTGTGGCTTATTGATGTACATTGCATAACTCCCAAACACGGGGATTTTCCTGTGTTTGGAAATACCTACTTGTTACCCATTTCTAACATAATTCCATTGTGGTCAGAAAACATACTCCATGTTATCTGAATAGATCTAAAGGTACTGAGGCACGTTTTATGGCCCATCGTATCTTGTTGAACATCCCATGCTCATGTGAGAAGGGTGTGCACCATGCCACTGGTGGATGGAGAGTCCGTGAATATCAATTAGGTCAAGTATTCTTTAAAACTTCCATGTCCTCACTGTTTTGGGGTTTGTTTGTTTGTCTTATATGTTTTACTTGGCTGGTTGTTTTTGTCCCCTTGTTCTAATCATTAGTGCTGGAAGGGCATTAAAATCTCCATCTATGATTGTAGGATTGTCTCTTTCAGCCTTTAGTCCTGTCCATTTTTGCCTCATGTTTTGAATTCCTATTATTAGGTGGATACACATTAAGTAGTTCATGTCTTCATGATGCCTTAACTTTTCATTGTTATAAAACATTCCCTCTTATCTCTTTTTCTAGATACCTACTTTTTGTGATATTGATTTAGCCATACCAGTTTTGTCGTGCTAAGTGTTCTCATTGTATATGTTTCCATACGTTTACTTTCAATTTGTCTGTTTCTGTGTATTTAAAGTGTGTTTCTTATAAAAAGCATATTATTGGGTCTTGCTTTTATTGTTACTCTGACAGTCTCTACCAATTAGTAGAGTGATTGTACCATTTACATTTAGTGTAACCATTGATATGTTGGGTTGAAACATCTTTGTATTTGTTTTCTTGGTATTTGTTTTCTATTTGTCTCATTAAAAAAAAACATTTTACTTTCCTCCCTTCTGGCCTTTTTTGAGTTAGTTACGTATTTATGTAGAATTGCATTTTGTGTTGTCTGTTGATGTTTCTAAGCTATAGTTCTTTTCCTTATTATTTTAGTAATCACTCTAAAATTATGATATGCATTGTTCATATTTAAATAATATTTTACTACTTCAAAAACAATTTAAGACCCTTCCAGCAATGTATTACGTTCACCCCTCTCATCCTTTGTGCTCTTCACGCTATGTATTTTGTTTCTACATGTGCTATTATAAACCCTACCATATATTATTAAAATTTTTGCTTTAAACAGTCACACACACACACAAACATACACACACACACACACACACACACACACACTCCAGTTATCTGGCAAAATTCTTTATCTGCATAGGTATATTAAGTGTAATCTTTTTCAAGTCTTTTTCTGATAACTCCATCATCTAGATCCCCTAATGGCTCTCTTTCTATTATCTTTCATCTCTTGGCTTTCAGTCATTTGTCTTGCCTGCTGATATCCATAATAGAATATATTGAATAAGACTTTATGTTTTTGTAGGGATAACTTGAGGCTCTGAATGATACCAACTTTTTCCAGAGGGAATTTGTTTTGATCTTGGGAAATCAAAGCAGGGGCAGATCAGTTTTATCCAGTCCTGGATCAAGCTGGTTTGTAACTGGGGTTCAGTCTTTTGTGAGGAGCAATCTATTTCCCATGCACCCCGGAATATAACATAGCTCTCCTGTCTCCTAGCTGGAAGTGTGGGGTGTTGACCAGGGCCTCCATATTTTGGTGAGCCCTAACTGCAGATTTTGTTTCTCAGTTCTGTAAGACTGCCCAAAGTTCTACCTGACTTCTCAGACTCTCACCTGCCATTTCTCATTCACATTCATGGTCCCTTGACCCTGTACTTCTTGGGAGTTATTTTAAAAAAAAAAAGCAATAAAAAAACCAATATAGAATCTGAGTCTCCCCTCCTTTCTGATGTTTTCTGTTTTCTCCTCTCAAACCCCAGCTGCTTTGGTAGCTTTGAATGACACGTTAGGTCTCCCTGATCTTATAAGCCCATTGAAACCATAAGCCAAGTTCCCAGACTTAGCCAAGGCTTTACGCATGGCTTCTAAGGTTCTGGGCCTTGCACGACTTGGGATCTGGAGAATACCTCAAGGAAGATATGTGATGAAGCGCTGGGCTCAGCTGGATACATGTCTCCTTGGCTCTTGGCTACTTGGCATCTCTTATGCCCTCAGTTATATTAGACATACATCGTATAGATTTTCTATCTGTTCCAGGTGGGAGGGTGGGTCTTTAACAACCTCCCTCATCATTACAGAAGCAGGAAGTTCTGGTCTTTATGTTTTTTTTAAATTTTTTTTTTTCAACGTTTTTTATTTATTTTTGGGACAGAGAGAGACAGAGCATGAACGGGGGAGGGGCAGAGAGAGAGGGAGACACAGAATCGGAAACAGGCTCCAGGCTCCGAGCCATCAGCCCAGAGCCTGACGCGGGGCTCGAACTCACAGACCGCGAGATCGTGACCTGGTTGAAGTCGGACGCTTAACCGACTGCGCCACCCAGGCGCCCCTGGTCTTTATGTTTGAAGAATATTTTTACCGGCCATGGAATACTAGGATGGCCATTATTTCCTTCAGCATTTTGATGAATTCATCCACCATCTTCTGAGTTTCATTGTTGCTGTTTAGAAGTCAAATGTCAGTCTTATTGTTGCTCATTTTAAGGCAACGTGTGTTTTCCCCTGATTGTAAAAGATATATTTCTTCATCTTTGGTATTCAGAAACTTTAGTATACTCTATGTGCTGTTTTCTTTGTACTTATCCTATTGGAGGATTGTGGCTCATTTTAAATCTGTGGCTTGATGTAGTTTATTAGATTTGGGAAATTCTTGTGCAGTGTCTGTTCAAATATTCTCTCTCCTTTCTTTCTGTGACTCTAATTGTACATATGTTGGACCTTTTTACTTTGTCCCATAAGTCTATTACACTCTCTTTTGTGTTCTTCCTCCTTTTTTCTCTTCATGATTCAGTCTGAACACATTCTTTTGTCTATCTTCCAGGTTATTAGTTCTCTTTTCCATCTAAGCTGGCATTGAACTCATACATTTATTAATTTTGCTTATTGTATTTTTAAATTATATCGTTTATATTTAGTTTCTAGTTCTGTTGTGAAGTTCTGCATCTTGCCATCCATCATCTTGAACACTTAGTCACAGCTATTTTAAACTCTGTGTCTGACAACTCCAATATCTGGGTACCCAAGGGGTCAGGGAGGCATCCGTGTTTATATTATTACTTTTTTTTCCTGCCATATCATCTTATCTCCTGATATGCCTGGTAATGTTGATTAAATGCTAAATATCTTAGGTAAAAAAACCTGTAGAAATAACTTCAGGATCGTGATGACACTGTTCTTCTTGCTCTGGTCCTGGCAAGAAGTGAAGGTAGATGACCACCATAGTCCCTGGTTGAAGGGCTTCAAACCGAGCTTCAGATTGTATGAGAGATGGTCTACTTCCGATTCACCACCACTACCAGGGTGAAGTCCTGCAGCGAATACAACTCAGAGCTGCAGTGTTTGTTCGGGCCCCTCTGCTAGGATGGCTCTGAGCTTGAGTTTTTTGTTCCCCTAAGGCCAGAGTGCTGTCAGAAGCTCTCCTTGGCTTCTCAACTTCTCAGCCAAAGCTTTTAAATCAAATTCTGAGCAGAGAAGAGATACCTCGTTCCTCTGTGTCCCTTCCTCTGAGGTCCCAGCTGCCTCGGCAGCTCTCAGAAGCTCTGTGCAGATTCCTGTGTTATGTTCCGTCCAGGTTCCTGTGATGCTCTTGATGGAAGTGTCGGTCTGCAGCAACCAGGTCCCCTGCCACTTTCTATGGCCATCACTGTGTGATGTTTCCTGCCCCCTGGACCCTTGTGGGCTGACCCGGGTTGCCATTTAGATTGGCAGCTGGCTCCTCCCTGGGAGTGCTCAGTTCAGGGACGCCTCCATCGTGGCTACAGGCACCAGGGCCCCTCTGCTGTGAACACACACGTACTTCTGAGGTCCAATTCGTCTTATGCCCACCCTCCTCCCCACCCCTCCCTCCTTGCCATTCTGCACGAAATCGCTTCTTTTCCCTGAGAGGGTCCCCCTCACCCTCCCACTCCCTGCTGGACTGTCCCTTCCCCCTCCTCTAGGTCACGTGCAAGAAGCAGGCCCTGGAGGAGCAGCTCGCCCAGAGCCTGCAGGACCGGGAGGCCCAGCGGGACACGCTGCAGAGGACCCTGCAGGAGAAGGAGGCTCTGTCTGAGGAGCGGGCCCAGCTGCTGGCCAAGCAGGAGGCCCTGGAGAGGCAGGTCCGGCTCACGGCTGAGGAGGCGGCCGAGCTCAGGTACCTGGGGCCCTACCAGCAGGTTCTGTCCACACGGCCTCGCCCTCGAAGAGCCCGCAGTGCAGCAGGGGACAGGCACTCACTCGGCGACTGTAGGGCAGGGCAATGTTATGTCTACGTGGGAGAGAGGCTGTGAATGAAGGGCAGTCACAGAGCCTGGCTGAGACGAGCGACTAGAAGAATTGAATCCAGTGAGAGTCCCAGGATGGCCCTCCTGAGAGAGGTGGCCACACTGGCCAGATAGCAAGTGCCAGAAACCCAGTCCAGACCAGCAGAAGGAAGGCATGGGATGTCCTGCTCAAGGAGTCTAAGTTCAGGATACACATGGCTTCAGGCAAGGCTGGATCCAGGTGTTCCCACAGTGCTGTCAGAATCCTGCCTCTCCCTGCTCAGTGTTACTTAACTCAGGAGACTTTGTTCTCAGGCAGAGTCGGGGTGCGAGGTGGCAAATGGTCAGTGGCCACCCCAGGCTCCCTCCTCCAGCAGACACAGTGTCCTCCTCCCCCCAAAAACCCAAAAGCTGCTGCCGTTGGCCATGTTGAGCCATTTGATATCCCTGAACCAGTCCTGGGAGTCGTAAGGCTCAGACTGGCAGGCTGGGGTCACACGCCCATCCCTGAAGCCAGGCACAGTGTCAACCCCAGGGAACCATGAGGCTGAGGGCAGGGCCAGAGCGAGCTTCAAAAATCAGCAGGGGCCACTTCCAGAAGACGTGAAATAGGCACTTGTAGGTAAGAACGGGGGTGCCCTTCAGGCTGTCACCTGGTAAGCTGAGCTGGTCCCATGGCCTCTGCAGCAATCCAAAAGCTGGTTGCTTTCTGTCACCAAACTTGTGGGCTCTCTTGAGAACATCTAAGTATTTTTGTAGAAAAGGTTTACTCCTGGAACTCCAGAACCTGGGGGTCACCAGAACCCTTGAGTCCCAGGTCCTTGAACATCCTCACAGACAAACCTCTTTTGCAAATGAAAGTTCGCACAGAAACAGGAACAGAAAACCTAACAAAGGCCTGCTCCGGGTCAGCAGGAGCAGAGGGTCCCTGCCTGTCGCCCCCTTCCAGGCCCCACGGGTGCTCAGACAAGCAGGGGTTGGAGGGCCCCTGTCACCTGTCAGTATTTGCTGCCCAGATCACGGACAGAGGCTGGGCAGAGGCCGTGGCAGCCCAGGGTCCTCCCCGTAGGCTCTGCCCCGATCACTGGGCAGCCCTGTGGCCCCAGACAGTCACCTGCTCATTAAACAGCACTTTACGGTGACCGGTCTGAGCTTCCGGTGACAAGGCTGCTGGGGGCTTGTCCTGAAATCACATATGCTGGCACAGGGTGCCGCCTAGCTCCCACGGTAGGTGTTTGTCTGGCTGGCTCCATGGGCCGGAGGGTCTGGCCACTGCGGTTTTAATGAGCTCCCGGGTAATGTGGATAACCACCAGGTGCGAGAAGTCCTGCGGCAGCTCTTTGCCTCTCCGTGGCGGGCTGATGACAGAGGACCCCGGGTTTCAAGCTCCTCCAGCCCCCACACCCAGGCCCTGACCAGGCTGCAGCGCTAGGGGCGCATGCCCAGTTGAGGGGTTGCTGGCTCGCTCGGCACCCGGAGAGGTGGATGGAGGGTGTCTGCCTGCATCCTGCCTGCGCCCTCGCTGGTCACGCCGGGCCTCTGCTCCAGGAGGCTGAGGTGCTCTTGGGCTCCCAAGGAAGGAGAGACCGGACACACCCTTGGATTCCCAGGCTTTGGGGTGAAAGAAGATTCTGGTGTCTGAGCGGCAGAGACCGCTTCTCCCAGAGGGGACCAGGCTGCTGTCTGGGAGGAGGTGGGTTCGAGGTGTTGGGGAGGGCATCCGAGGCAGCCCCCGCTGCCTTCTGTTCACACAGAAGCGGGGAGCAGGGAATGTGAGGTGCTTACTAGGATGGGGACTGGAAGGGGGCACTGGGGACATCGGAGGAGTGAAGTTTCTGGGCTCTGCAGGCAAGAGCGAGCCCTGGACGGTGTCGACACGCCCAACCCCCCCACCAAGGTGGCAGCGGTGAGCAGGGTCCCCCGGGGCCCGCGGCCCTCCCCGACCCATCGATTTGTGTGGGGATGTGTGTCTGCCGTTTGTGTGCTCATGTGCATATTTTTGTGTGTCTGTGGTGTGTGCACGTGTGCTGTTTGGTTGGCAGATGTTTTCACCGTAAAACACCTCGCGTGGGGCCGAGCACAGTATCGGTTACAACGTGCTCGCTCGCTGGTCGACGACCGGTGGGCTGATTGGTTGTCTTCTGACAACTCCTTCAAGCCACTTCACCCCCCTCCCCGGAAATGAACGCTGCTCTGAGTTGCAGGTATTTTCTGCACATTTGTGTCTGCGTGCACAGAGACACCGCGGCAGCTTTCGTACGCGGTGGACGCTGGGCGTGCCCTTACGCTCTGACACGTTGCTTCTCAGAGATCAGAGAAGAGAGTTTCCTCGTCCTCGATAACAACTCACTAGATGCACCGTCATTTCTAGAACATTCTACCACTTAGCATTTCTAGAACATTCTGCCACTTAGCATGGAAGCCACGTCCAGTTAGTGCGCGATATAAGGCTGCAGTGAGCATCCTTGTACGTGTGTAGTTGGTTCATGTGTATTTCTAAAGAACCGACACTTGGGAGTGGAATCGCTGGCTCCAAGATAGGCACGCTTTAAATCTTGAAGTTTCCTAGCCTCCCCTCCACAAAGAAAATGGTCCTCACACCCTTGCCAACATTGAATATAAACATTGTTTAAAGTTGTGTCAATCTGGTGCTTGGTCAATGACACCACATGGTTGTCATTTGAATCTCCTTGAGTACCAGTAGGGTGAGCAAACTTTATATGTTCATTCCCCCTTTGCGTTTTCTTTGTGAATAACAGTCATTTTTCTCATTTTTCTGTAGGATCAGCTGACCTTCTGTCATTGATTCGTAGGAGCTCTTTGCATATGATGGATATTAACTCTTTGTCCCTTGTTTTTAAGTTGGTTTGTGAAATCTTTCTGCATAAGCCCCCAACCCCTTTAAGTGTATTCAGATATGCTGGCCTCTTTATTTCTGTCTTCTCGGTTTTGTGTTTTGCTTACAAACTTTATAAAATACCTTTCTCTATTTTTTCTATGGTTTTTATGGTTCTGAGTTGTTTATTTGTTGTTGTGCTTTGTTTTGTTTTGTTTTTCATTTAGCTTTTTAATCCACCTGAAAGATTATTTTGCGCAGGGCCTAATTTGGTTTTAGAGATTTCAAATGAATGATGGGCCATGCCTGGCTGGCTCTTGGTAGATCCCACGACTCTTGATCCAAGGGTCGTGAGGTTAAGCCCACATTCAGCGTGGACCCTACCTAAAAAAAAAAAAGAGTTAAAAAAAAAGGAATGAGATGTTCATTCTGTTTATCTTCTGATTGATGAGCCCAGCCTCGGTGGACACTGTTCCGTTATCTAGCTAAAGGACTCTGCACCGTCCCTCATCAGCAGGACCGCCTGGGTGACCTGCTCCACTGTCTGATGACTCTGCAGGGCTGAGAGGGACTCTCTGGAGAGAAGCCTCTTTGAGACCCAGCAGCTGGTGATGCAGCTCCAGGCACAGCGGGAGCAGCTGGAGGGACAGGCCCGGAGCATGCGGCTCGATCGGCAGGCCCTGCAAGGTGCTCCTCGGGCAGGCTCTCTCTGCTCCGCTCTCCCCTCAGTGGGGCTCAGTCCCCAGATGTGCTGCTCACACTCCCCAGTCCCCTGAAGGGACACGAACACAGGCCTGGAGCTCACGTGGCTGATCGGGTCATGCCACTGTTGTCTAGGAGGGCCGGCCACCTGCACAGCCTGCTCTCAGTGCCGGGCCCAGGCGCAGAACTGGGCTGCGGCCACGGGGTCAGCATGGTGGCTCCCTACCCAGCTCCCGTGCTCCCTTCCCAGGCCCCGTGCTCCCTGCCCAGCGCCCCTGCCTTGTGTGGGCCCGGCCAGAGCCAATACAAGGTGACAATTAGGACATACACTGCAGTGGGGCACGGAGTGCATTCATTGTCCCACTGGCTCTGGCAGCCTCCTCAAAGCAGGTGGCTGTCACCCCATGGGGCCATCACTCCACAGGGAGTCTGTGAGGGCCACAGGGGTTCCATGCTGTGGGGGCCCTGTGGCCGGTCCCTGATGCCTCTGTCACTTTCACAGTGGAAATGCAGCAGCTGAGAAGTGCCTGGGAGGTCCAGGAGACAAAGCTGCAGTGGGACGTGGGGAGGCTTCAGCGGCAGGTGGCACAGCAGGAGCGGGACTTGCAGCTGGCCCTGGAGAGCCAGGCGCTGGCCCACCACGAGGACCTGGCTCGGCTCCAGAGGGAGAAGGTCTGCTTCCGTTGGGCCGCTGCTGTGTGGTCACTTCCCAGGAGACTGCCATGTCCCAGAAGCCAGCAGACACATGGGGGAGGGAAGCTTAGGAGACCAGCCAGGCGAGAGGTGCCCCAGCCATACCGGGGCCGCACCCAGAGGAGTCGAATAGTTCACGTGGGCGGTCCAGGGCCTGGAGCATTGTGCAGGGGGGGGTCTTCTCCCCCACAGAAGAGGCCAGACCTCGGGTTGGCTGGCCTGGCTGCAGTCTGAGGCCCGGTAGCCGGAGGGAGCTCCCTCCTCCCGCTAAGCTGTCCCACTGGCCACAGGCCCCTGCGAGGTCTTGTTTAACATGTTACACATCTTCTGAATGTGGGGGCTGGGAGAGGTAGATGGGCCACTACATAGGGACGGCAGGTGGCGAGACCCAGCTCTTGCTTTAATGTCATTGTGTGAGACAAAGGGTGTTTAGCTGACTGGAGTGGCCATTCCTGGGGTCCTGTCCTGTCCTGACGTCCCATGAACCGGGTCTCACTCAGGACTACAGGTACCTGCTGGCCTCACATGTCCCGACTTATGCAGTCTTCATAGCCTGTTCCTTTGCATTGGCCCAGGAGTCCCTGAGTCTGTCTCTGACAGAGGAGAAGGAAGTGGCAGCTCACCGGTTGGAACAGGAGAAGAAGCTGGTAGCAAAGAATGCGGCCAAGAGGGAGGCTCTGAAGGAGGAAATTCAGAGCCTAAAGCACGAGCGGGATGAGAGTCTCCTCCAATTGGAAAATGAGATGCAAGAGGTGATGGGGGACTTTCAGGCAGTGGGGAACCCTCACATTCCACCTCACCATGCTTTCTCTGACCCACAAAGAGGGCTGACCTTTCCAGATCACTGCTATTGAAGCTTCAGTCTTCAATCCCATTCGACAGACATCCACCCACCTACTTATCCATTCATCCATCCATCCATCCACCAATCCATTTATCCATCCATTCATCCACCAATCCATCCATTCACCAATCCATCCATCCACTAATCCATCCACCAATCCATCCATCCACCAATCCATCCATCCATCCATCCATCCATCCACCAATCCATCCATCCATTCACCCACCCATCCATCCATCAATCCATCCATCCATCCACCAATCCATCCATCCATTCACCCACCCATCCATCCATCCATCCATCCATCCATCCACCAATCCATCCATCCATTCATCCATCCATCCATCCATCCACCAATCCATCCATCCATTCATCCATCCATCCATCCATCCATCCATCCATCCATCCACCTATCCATCCACCAATCCATCCATCCATCCATCCATCCATCCATCCACCAATCCATCATCCATCCATCCATCCACCAATCCATCATCCATCCATCCATCCATCCATCCATCCACCAATCCATCCATCCATTCACCCATCCATCCATCCATCCATCCATCCATCCATCCACCAATCCATCCATCCATTCATCCATCCATCCATCCATCCACCAATCCATCCATCCATTCATCCATCCATCCATCCATCCACCAATCCATCCATCCATTCATCCATCCATCCATCCATCCATCCATCCACCTATCCATCCACCAATCCATCCATCCATCCATCCATCCATCCATCCACCAATCCATCATCCATCCATCCATCCACCAATCCATCATCCATCCATCCATCCATCCATCCATCCATCCACCAATCCATCCATCCATTCACCCACCCATCCATCCATCCATCCATCCATCCATCCATCCACCAATCCATCCATCCATTCACCCACCCATCCATCCATCCATCCATCCATCCATCCATCCACCAATCCATCCATCCATTCATCCATCCATCCATCCATCCACCAATCCATCCATCCATTCATCCATCCATCCATCCATCCATCCACCAATCCATCCATCCATTCATCCATCCATCCATCCATCCACCAATCCATCCATCCATTCATCCATCCATCCATCCATCCATCCATCCACCTATCCATCCACCAATCCATCCATCCATCCATCCATCCATCCATCCATCCACCAATCCATCATCCATCCATCCATCCACCAATCCATCATCCATCCATCCATCCATCCATCCACCAATCCATCCACCAATCCATCCATCCATCCATCCATCCATCCATCCACCAATCCATCCACCAATCCATCCATCCATCCATCCATCCATCCATCCACCAATCCATCATCCATCCATCCATCCATCCATCCATCCACCAATCCATCCATCCATTCATCCATCCATCCATCCATCCATCCACCAATCCATCCATCCATCCATCCATCCATCCATCCATCCACCAATCCATCCACCAATCCATCCATCCATCCATCCATCCATCCATCCATCTATCCACCAATCCATCATCCATCCATTCACCAATCCATCCATCCATCCATCTATCCATCCATGCACTTGACTGTCCTTCCATTTGTCATCATCAATCCATTTATTTGAATATCCATCCTTCTATGTATACACTTAGCTCTCCTCCCACATACATGGCCATCTATCCACATACCCGATTTTCCATTCACACACCTAACCATACATCTATCCATCAATTTCCTTAAGCATCCATCAATGATCCACGCACTCAACCATTCATGCATTCATATGACCATCCATCTATGCAACCACTCACTTGACCATCTGTCCATCCATTCACTTAAACATCCTTCCCTCTATCCACACACTCAGCTGTCCATCCATATCCACCATCCATCTCTGTGTCTGACCATCCACCCACCTGATCATCCAGCTAGTGTGTAGAGAACTGAGCACGGGCATGGAAGCTGGACCAATGCAGACAGAGTAAAAAGACCCCACTGACCCGACTCGGGACAAGGGCTGCCTCCGGAGCGATGCCCCTCCCTGAGCAGGGATGTGGAATCAAGAACACAACACATCCTGGCAGAGGCTTTAGCACCCAGCATTCTGCTGCAGCCTCCCCTTGTGGAGGCTCCCTGACCCTCACAAGCATGCCCCCCCCCCCAAATCCTGCCAGGCCCTGTCACTGAAAGAAGAAGAGAGGAGGCTGCTCAGGGAAGAACTCTTCAGAGCCATGCAGGAGCTGGGACAGGTGCGGCAGGAGGCCCAGAGCCAACAAAAGCAAGCCGAGGTGAGCCCTGTGTGCCCAAGCCAGACACTGTGTGCCCAAGCCAGACACCGAGGTGGGCCCTGTGTGCCCAAGCCAGCCTGGCCACCTGCATTGCCCAGCAGGCTCAGGCAGACCCTCAGATGCACCCCCTTCCTTCCTGGTCCCAGGGACACAGCCCTCTCTACCCTCCAGGAAATGTCCAGGTCTCCTGCTGGGAGGGGGCACTGTCTTAATGGCAAGGAAAGGCCCAGTGAACCAAAGCCGGCTGGGGGGTGGGGGCTTCCAAGAGCCAGTCCCTACTTGCCAGCAGCGGGCCTGGCCAGAAAGGGGCCAGAGAGGAGGGCCTGGGGCCGCAGGTGAGCCAGCAGCAGAGGCGGGCAGGACCCAGCCCTGTGCCCCGCCCAGCCCCATGTACATCCAGCCTTGCCTGTCTGTGCACTTGAGATGCACTTGGCAAAACGGAACTGCAGGAAATGTGCGTGAGGCCTCTTGGGGCTGGCTCATTAGAGACGTGCGTCCAAAGGAGAAACCAAACTGGGAAAGGCCAGCACTGTGCCTGAGGCAGACCCTCGCTGGAAAGGACACCACAGAGAGTGTCCAGCTGAGCCAGGAGAAAGGCATCCCCGAGGGACGAGGGACAGGAGAGACCCCCCGTGGGTAGCCGCCCACAGGTACACTGAGGCTGCCTCAGGCAACGAGCTGGGGCCACCTGGGGCTCCAGACTCCATCAGGAGCCCGTGTCCAGGGGACAGGGCAGGCAGCGACCCTGGGGACCCTGTGTCCCCACCCCATGTGTGGAGCTGGGCCCCCACTGCTGTCTCCAGTGGGGGAGGCTCAGCCTATTATGAAATGCGGTGCAGTCCCACCAGTGTAGGCAAGGTGGGGATGACCCCTGCCCCCCGCAGGGGGAGGTGGCCAGAGCTAGGTGAAAGGACCACGGCGAGCTCAGGGGAGGGCTGTCTGCAGCGGGGTCAGGACCCCGGGGGTGGGCACTGAGCAGAGGCAGGCAGGGAGCAGCCCAGAGACCCACGGGGCGTTTCTCGCACCCCTCAGACTGCAGGGAGCCAGCGTGGTCCAGGGCAAGGCCAGGCCAGCACCTTGTCCCTTCTGCCTCCTGCCTGTGTCCTTCCAGCTCCTGTCACCTTCGTTTTTATTCTAGGAGACCCTTTTTTCACCCTTGTCCCTGGTGTGTCCCAGCCCCCAGGTCAAAGGGTGAGATGCTCCCTTGGTGCTGAGTGAATGACTCAGCGAGTCAGGGACCGAGCGTGTGGACGGAACACCGGCTGCAGTGCCCGGCCCAGAACTGGTGTCAGAGCAGGAGCCACTGTCTCAGCGTCACTGACTCTGCACCTGCTCGAGCAGCAGCGGGCACTGAGAAGGCTGCCCGGCGGGGGCAGATGCAGAGCCAGCGGGGCCTTGGGGAGGCAGGGACACGCAGTCCTGTCCCAGGGGCACAGTCAGTAGGAAAGGGGGCTGCGGTTAGGAGCCGGCTGCCTTCCACCCCCTCCCCCCCCACCGCCAGACAGGGTCACTCTGAGCACCGCCACCCGGAGGGGCTCACGGCACCCAGAAAAGTCTTGTCCAAGAGCCACTCTCCCTGGAGCCCCCGCCCTGCTCTGTCACGGGCTGGCCGGTGCTTCCGTGGGCACAGCTGGGAGGCGTGGGGGGGGGCCCACAGGGTGGTGCCCTCCTTCCTCCCGTTCCCACCGAGCTGCCCCGCCCATCCGACTCTCGTCAGGGAACCAGGGACTGCCCCCCCCCCCCCCAGACCCTGGGAGCTGACCCCCCAACTCAGAGGGGCTGCTCAGGAGCCTTCCCCCTCTGTGCTGGCTGAGTCTCCGCCTGGACTGGGGATAGCCGGCCAGCCAGCGGGCGGGCACTTCAGCGAGCTCGTTAAGGGTTGTTTTGCCCCCTTGGCAAGGAACGTGGAAATTAAAACCCACTGAGGACAGAAGGAGAGGAGAAATGCCTGCCGAGGAAAACCAGTTGTGGGGTGACGTGAGAAAAGCCCCCTGGCAGGTGGAGGGGCTCCTGGGCTGTATCCTGTCACCCACAGCCTCTGCAGGGCCTTCCTAGCCAGGCCGCCACAGCAACGCTGGGTCCGCCCCGAGGGCACGGCCAAACGGGCCACCCAGGGTGATACCTGTCAGTGCAGGAGGACGGGAGGGTGGTGGGGGGTAATGCAGAAGGACGGCAGGGGCAAGGGGAGGAGGCACCAGTGAGGCTCCTTCACCAAGAGCAGGAGGCCAGGCCTCAGAGGGCCCCAGCCCACTAGCGCCCTGGGGCAGCGGCCTACAGAATCTGGGTGGGCGGGGGTGGGGCTCCAGTGCGGGGGCACCAGCACAGGCACCTGTGCCTCCCTGGGACACGAAGCCGGCTCCACTCCCCCCAGCCCCCCTGGGGGGGCCTAGACCACCCTGGGGCCAAGGCAGAGGCGAGGGGGAGCATACAGGCCGGGAAGCCAGGCGGGCCTCGGGCCCCAGGTGAGCAGGCAGCATCCTTGTTCATGGACAAGGAAAGCTCGGGCACTGCTTCCTAGCCTGGGGCCCAGGGGACCCCTCCTCCTCCAAGTGCCCACCGGGTAGTGCTGGAGAGGAGGGTCCAGGAGAGCAGATCCAGGCCAAGCTGAGTCCGATGAATGTCTGTGCTGCCTGAGTGTCTCTGCAGGGGGGCCTCCGTCTAGGGAGGTGTGTAGGCTGAGCCCCGTGGCCCCGTTCCGGGCATGTCTGTGGGTGCTCGCGTGTTTAGGCTGGCAGGGACCGTGGGCATCCCCGAATGCCACCTGCCTATTTGAAAGTTCGGGAAACCAAGGGCCGGACTGACTGAGGGGCTCCTGTGTTCGCCTGGACTCGGGGACAGGGCTGTCCTGGGACCCACCTCCCCCCTTCCCTGCCACCACCATGTCTTCTGAGCTGGGGTCCACCTTTCTGGCCCTCCACCGATGGGCAGGGTCCCAGAGAGGGGGACTAGAGGCACGCCTCGGAAGGGCGAGCCCCCCGTGCACTGACGGCAGTGGACGTCCCAGACTACAGGACCACGGGACCCGGGCTGCCTCTCCCATGCCCACGTCCTGGGCACGAATGCCGAGCACACTGCCCAACTGAGGGGGTCTCAAAGTCAGCCTCCTCTGAGGGCAGGGCCTGTCTCGTTCGCCAAGTGGCTGTTCTTGGCCCCTCAGCTGAACGGCCCAACAGCAACATTTTAGGCTTGAAAGAGGTCAGCACCTGAGTCCCTGACTGGGTCCCCACCCCCAAGCTGCCCTGGCCTGGTGGCCTGGAGACCCGAAAGGAAAGGCATGGGGGAAAGGGCCAGCCCCTCTGCGCGGGGAGACCCCCCCCCATCACCACGTCCCCTCGGGGCCAGCAGCGGTGGCACGGGCAGTGGGCGGCATGAGAAGGCTGGCCCGGGGCTCTGCTCTGCCCGCCTTGTGCGGCCCGAGCGAGCCTCCGCCCGGCCCCGGGACAGCAGATGGCTGTCCACCGGCCGCTCAAGCCTTGGGCTGCCCCTGGATGCCGCGGCCAGCTTGCCGCTCTCTCCAGGCCACCGTCAGCGCCACGGCTGCGGAGCTGAAGGCCCTGCAGGCCCAGTTCGAGGACGCCATCTCGGCCCATCAGAGAGAGGCCGCGGCTCTGAGAGACAGTCTCCGGGAGATGGCGGCAGAGAGAAGCAACGCCGGGAGAGAAGTGAGGGGGTGCCAGGGGAGGGGTGCCGGGAGAAGTGGGGAGAGGTGCCGGGGAGGGGGAGGGGTGCCCGGAGACCCATCCATCCCACCAGCCCTGGGCAGAGCCTGCGTGCGGTGGGTCTGGCCAGGCTCTGCCCACATGCAGCACGACGCACGGAGCCCAGGGGACTGGGCACTGGGTGGGGTGGAGCTGCCCTGGGGGTGCCCGGGGTGGGGCGGGTAGAGGGGCAGAGGTGTGGGGGGTTTGTGGTGTTTCCGGGGCCGACCGTGCGTGGACCCGGCCGCGGCCTCAAGGCTGCCGCAGGGGCCCCCGGGAGCCATGGGCCGGTGTCCTGCGGTGGGGGACAGTCTCGGGCAGGGCAGGCCAGGCCAGGCTGCGGCCCAGCAGGCAAGCAAGACTGGGGAGGTGTTCCTGAGGGAGACGTGACAGCACCTGGGGAGCCTGGGAGAGGGGAGGGCAGGAGGGCACGGGGATCTGGGCTGGGGGAGGGTGAGCCTGCGCCCAGGTGGGGCCGCGAGGACTGGGGGACCCGTGCCCTCCCCGGGCCAGGCGCCGAGGCCGGCAGGCAGCGCGCTGACCCAGAGCTCGGGGGGGGCACAAGCAGGCACCGGCTGCTGAGGCAGCAGCAGAGAGAGGGGGGCTCCTCAGCCCTCCCCCAGCGCCCCCAGGGGCAGGCCCCGTGGTGGAGGGAGAGGGAGGGAGAGAGCATGATTTAACATGACAAGCTGTTTACTTTGGCCCCCAAAGAGAAAGGTCTCCTTTCAACAGATTTCAAAGTCAGGCCCGGTCAGCGACCACACGGGGAAGCAAAATGAGATTTTAAAACTGGGGGCTGCAGGGGAGGGGCCAGGAGACTGGGGGCACATTTGTTCTGGAGAGGTGAAAGAGGAGAGAGCACAGGCCTCCCGAGAAGCTCAGGTTCCCAGAGAGGGGCCCCCGGAAAGGAAAGGGGGCCCCTGGGAAGGAGAGGAAACCCCTAGAAAGGAAAGGGCCCCAGGAAGGAGAGGGGGGCCCCCGGGAAGGAGAGGGGAGACCTGGAAAGGAGAGGAAACCCCCGGCAAGGAGAGGGGCCCCCAAAAGGAGAAGGAACCCCAGAAAGGGGAGGGAACCCCCAGAAAGGAGAGGGAACCCCTACAAAGGAAAGGGCCCCAGGAAGGAGAGGGGGCCCCCGGGAAGGAGAGGGGAGTCCTGGAAAGGAGAGGAAACCCCCGGCAAGGAGAGGGCCCCCAAAAGGAGAGGGAACCCCAGAAAGGGGAGGGAACCCCCAGAAAGGAGAGGGGCCCCAGCAAGCAGTGGGGGAGCAGGAGGCTGAGGCGGGGGCAGGAGGAGCAAGCCGGGAACAGCAGCACTGAAGAGCCTCCCAGGCGCCAGGCTGGCCCGGTCGCCATGGAAACCATAACGTTTTCACAGCCTTTAAACTGAAGGAACGTCCAGGCTTCTCTCGGCGCTGCCTGGAGTCCACACGTGTGTGCCTGCACACACACGTGAACCCGCTGCACCGTTCACACCCCTGCCCACACGTGCACACGCATGCACACAAGTGACAGCGTGCCTGTGCATGCCCCCACACACACTCACATGCGGACACAACACTCACAGGGAAACCCGCGGCACACAGCTCTACATGCACTTACACGCACATACGTCACGCATGTGCGTGGGCACATGGGCACGCGTGTTCCTGCATACACGTGTGCAGGTGCACACGGCACACTCACACACGTCGCTTGCAGACACGCACGCTGACCACGCATGTGTGTGCTCACACGCACGGGCGAGAGCCCCTTGCCGGCCCCTCCCCTGCCTTCCCTCAGGCGGTGCAGAGCCCTGGAACCACCTCCCTGCAGGAGATTTCAAAAGATGCTGTTTATACAATTTCTAGTAAAGAAATAATTATTATAATCACATTAAGTGATTTGGCTGTAAAATTCCTGTAAAGAGGATGGCTGTTCTCATGAGGCAGAGGGAAGCGGGTGGGGGTGCAGGGCTGAGGGGGGCCCTTCTCCAGCTTTGTTGTGCTCGTTTTCATCTCCTCTGCCCTGGGAAATGAAAACAGTTCCTTTTATGATGGATAGGGCCCTTTGCTGGTCCTTGACCTTCTCGGTGGATTTTTGCTGAGCTCGGCGGAAACTGCCCTGCACAGTTGTGGCTCCCATATGTGGGGGGTGGAAGGGGAGTGGGGCGGGGGGGGGGGGGCCTCAGGCCCTTCCCAAAAACAGAACAACAATAACAGCGGGCGGACACGGGAGCCAGGCTGGCCAGGGGCCTGGACAATGTCCCGCTGAAACGGCCAGCAAAGTGGGGTTTGCTCTTGGCAAACCAGCGCCTTGACACGGCTCAGAGTTTTTGCGGCTTCCCCTCTGTCGGCACGCCGCCGGCCCCCTCCACCTCCTCTCCACCTCCTCCTCGGGACACCCGAGCCTGAACGGAGCCCTCTCTAGAGTGCCCCGGTCAGGGCTGGAGCACAGGCCTGGGAGGCGGGAGACCAGAGGTCCCGGCCGAGCCTGGAGATCTCCCTCACCAAAGTGGGGGCGCTGGGAGGTGGGCCGCCCCTGCCCTGGGTCTGCACTCGCCTCCAGACCCTCCCTCCAAGGGTCGAGGGGGAGGTGGTGCTGGGGCGAGGAGTGAGGAGGACCCCCGACCCCACCCTGACCCAGCTCTGGCCCTCGCTCAGGCCCTGAGCTTCACACAACCACAGAACCAGCAAGCCCTGCCTAGAAGCCCCCAGAGGGCGTGGGGGTCCCGCTGTAGGGAGGACGGCGTGACGGGTGTCCCATTCTGGGCCTGGAACACATCTGGTAGGGGCAGGGCACAGGACTCACACCTACAGCCTCTCCCCGTCCTCCGGTCAGCTTTTCAGAGCTTTCAAAGCGGCCCGAGGCAGGAGTCTAGGCTGCTGAGCCCTGAGACCAGGGTGGCCCCCACTGGCTCCAGATCCTGCCCAGCCGGGGGCCTCTGCTGCCCCCCACCCGTTGGGTTTAGGGTGTCCATGCTTCTGTGGAGCACTCTGTCCAGGGCCCTGGTGACAGTGAGAACCTGCCACCCAAGCAAACTGGACAGCCTGGCCCGAGCCGGCCTTCGTGCTGCCAGAGGATTCTGAGGGCACCATCGCCCAGAGACCCACCCTCCCCTGCCTCCCACGTGATAGGGAGATGAGGGCCGCGGAGCAGGGGTCTCGAGCCAGGGCCACCTGCACGGCTACCCACCCCAGGGCGGGCAGCAGCCCCAGTGCCACGGCATCACTGAAGGCCAGCGGGCAGCAGCGGGGGTGGGGGGCCGTCAAGCGGAGGCATCTGGACCCGGGAGGGGGCAGTACGGATGTGTGGGCACAGCCAGGTGCCACGCTGTCCCTGCTGTCTGGCAAGCAGCATCCCCGGGGGCCAGGGAGGGAGCAAGGGCCCAGGGCCAGCAGGGCCAGACCGTCACCTCCCCGGTTCTGGGACCAGCCCTCGTGAGGCACCCTGCACCCCCAGGTGGGCGGAGCCAGGTTGTCTGCTTTTCTCTCAAGCACCTGGGCACACAGGGCTGGGGGCACCTGGGCGCTGCCGGACCAGAGCCAGAGGCCGATCGGCAGCTCCTACCCACCCCCCCCCCCACCTGCCCATGGCGCCCCGGCCCCCGGCGGCCCCGACAGCCTCGTGCCCCTTCCCCAGGCGGAGGGGCTGCGGGCACAGCTGGACGAGGCCCAGGAGGCACTGGCCGTGCTGCGCGGGGAGCTGCAGGGCAGCGAGGAGAGCCGCGAGGGGCTTCGCAGGGAGGCCCAGGAGGCCCGCCGGGCGCTGGGCGAGGAGGCCCGCGAGAAGGCTGTGCTGCAGAGCTCCAACACCGAGCTGCGGGCCGCTCTCCGCAGGGCAGAGCAGGACAAGGCCAGGTATGAGCCCGTGCAGCATCCGTCAGGGGGCCCTCCGGTCCCGAAATCCACCGGAGGGGCAAAGTGTGCGGGACGCGGGGTGTTCTACTGAGGTGGGCCAGAGGATGGTGGGTGGACTCACTAAGCTCACGGTGCCAGCTGTCCATCAGAAGGCTCTACGGTGCCCGCACACGGGCGGGGACCTGTCCCTGCCCTCGGAGCATTCCCGTCTGGCGGGCCACACAAGCCCCAAGTGGTGGGCAAGAGACGGCCAAGGGCTGGGGAGTGGAGGGAGGAAGAGAGGCCTGTTCCAGGACTCTGGGAGGCCCCCCATGGGAGGGACCGGGAGGCCGGGACCGCAGGCCTCGCAGAGGGGCATTAGAGGTGCGGGCCTGGCGCTGGACACCGGGTCTCTGGGAGTGTGGCTGGAGCACGGGGAAGGGTGGAGGGAAGGTCTAGAGACGTGGAGAGGGGCAGATCCGGCTGGGCACCCGGACCTAGTATGCCCGAGGGGACCGGCCCCAGGCAGCCCCAAGGAGGCTGGGCCCTGGGACACCGTAGAGCCGAGATACGGGGCAGGCATCCGGCCGGAGTGAGGTGGGCGGCGGAAAGGTCTCTGCGGGACCTGCTGGAGCCCCGGCCTGTGACACTCTGCTCAGTTTTCAGAGGTCCAAGGAAGAAAGGGAACGGAAGGTGCTGGTCCTGGAGGAGGCGCGAGCAGCGGCCCAGAAGGAGGCCTGTGAGCTGCGGGCCAGCCTACGGGAGGTGCAGCAGGCTCGCGCCGACGCCTGCCGGGAGCTCCAGGAGCTGGGCACACAGGTGAGGGCAGCCGTCCTGGAGCCCCGCCCCCACAGAGATGTCCCCTCCCCCCTCTGTCCGGCTCCCCCAGGTGCCTCCAGGGCACCCACCGGACCGCGGAGCCCGAGCTCCAAGACATGGCCTCGCTGTCTGTGCCTTTGGAACATTCTGTCCCCACACTTGCAGCCTCAGCTGGAGGGCCCTGCTCAGACTCGTGGGGCTTCCGGCTGGGTCTGCCCCATGGGGTACGGATGACAAGCCTCAAGATTAATGGCTGAAAACGACCACTTGGACGCCCGTGACCCCTGAGATCAGGAATGCGGCGAGGGCACAGAGGGGCGCCTTGGCTCTGCCCGACGGTGCACGTGCCAAGAAGACTCCACAGCGGGGGGCCTGATGGCAGGGCTGGGCTCACGGGCAGGCGGCCCTGCTCGCGGGGTCGGTGGCCGTACCGGCTGCCGGCTGGGCACCTCCCGGCCCGGCTGCCTCGGGGCTCAGAGACCACCTGCACGGCTTCATCCATCTGCTTCGGTCTCCAGAGTCAAGGGCCGCTCACACCGAGTTCACTCGGTTTCGGGACCGCTCAGAGGAGGGGCCTAGATACCCCTCCAGGTGGGAGGCCGGTCCAAACATCCGCAGCCGTTGTGAGTGGGCCGTGAGGTGCACGGGGAGGAGAAACCCGGGGTCCAGTGCTCCCTCCAGGCCAGGCGTGTGCTGCACTGCCCTCCCTCCTCCCTCCCCCACCACCGACCCCCCGTGAGGAAGGTCTAGCGCCTTCCTTTTCAGATGAGGACGTCGAGCCACAGAGACATGTGTCGGACCAGGGTCCCCGAGGGTGACAGCCAGCGAGGGGCCCAGCCCGCTCCTTGCCCACGGGGTGTCCTGGCCTCAGACAAAAACGGCTTCAGGAGTCCATCAGCTACAAGGGCGTGGTCTCGGAGGGCACCCCCCACCACCCACATCCCCCATCGCCCAGAACTGGGCTTGGCCAGAGTGGGGGGCGGCGCTGCCCAGGAGGAAGGCTCCCTCCCCAGCACGTGTGAGCAGAGGCAGGGGCCCAGGAGGGGCCCGGCGACCCCCTCGGTGCCACCCCACACTCGCAGGTGAACATGCTGCGGGCTGAGAACCGGAGAAAGAACGTGGGGCCTGGGTGCCACCAGGGCCGAGGGACAGGGGTGCTGACTGAACGAATGCAGGGAAAGCGGGACCCCCTGCATCTCCTAAGGTTCTCGTGTTTTAGAAAGGGACAGTCTCGCCCAGGGGACATGCGAGTTCTGAGCCAGGGGACAGGCAAGAGCCCCCAAATGCCCAATTGTCAAAGAGCCTCTGGGTTTGGAGTGACACCTACACCCACGCCTGCACGTGTGTTCCCACAGCCCGGCCCGCGTGGGACCCCCTGGTCCGGACCCAAAATCACGCACACGGCGGCTGCACCGAGCACCCACCGTGCACGGAGAACCTGGACTCTCCTCCCACGACCTATGTGACCCTTGTGTGACCTCACGGCTCCTCACTTCTACCCGTGAATGGGGTCGTTAACACTGTGGCCACCCGGAGAGGAAACGGGGTGGGGCCCGGCCCTGCCCCCTGTGCCAGGGCTTACGGTCTGGCAGAGGCTCTGTGGCCTCGAGCCGGGAGCCTGGCTGCCTGCCCCAAGCCTGTCACTGCCCTAGGGGTGACGTGACCCTGTCTATTCCGTCATTCACTCACAGGTATTTAGGGGGCACCTTGTGTGAGCAGAGGCCCCATCCCAGGGGCTAAGCAGCACAGGTCAGGCTGTGACCAGGGTCCGCAGAGGCAGACAAGGTGGCCTCATTGGAGACGACGGGACAGGTGGCTACAGAGGGGCAGGTGGTCAGGTAGGGCCCCTCCGCACCCAGGCCAGGCCGCCAGAGAAGAGAGGGGCCTGGGGCCCAGCGGACCCGAGGGGTGAGCGTGGAAGGGTAGAAAGAGTGACCCAGGTACAAGAGCCCAGGACCGGCCTCCCAGAGGCCAGGCCTCTCCTCTCGGCCCATAGGTGCTGTGTGCCGGGGAGGCTGATTTACCCCCGTGCCACCCCGCGGAAGCCCGTGGTGTTGCATCAGGCCCCCCGAGGCTCCCCAGCCCTGGTCTCAGGACGATGCTGACCCAGCCTTTGCTACCACAGGCCAAGAGCAGCCACAGACGAACGAGCATGGGGCTGGCTCGAGGCAGCCGGTCCCCTGCCACAGGAGGGGACAGCCTAGGGCCAGCAGCTGGCTGGGGGGTTCACGAGTCCGAAAGGACGCCTGCCAGGATGTGCTCTGTGGTCCTGAGGTGCCCCTCTCTACCTGGGCTCAGGGGCCCCCAGCGCCAGACACGGGCTGGGAGGCAGGTCCGAGGTGCCCCTGGCCGTGACGTGCCAAGCAGGGAGTGAGGACAAGAGGCCTGGGGGCGAGGTGCGGAGGGCAGGTGGCTCTGGGACAAAGGGCTTCTACGTGAGCCCTCATGACCCTCCCACAGGTCCTGAGGCTGCGGCGGGAGCTGGAAGAGGCAGAGGCTGGTGCTGAGGCCCGGAAGCAGCAGCTGGAGGAGGGCCTCCGCCAGAGCCGGGGGGCCGAGCGGACCCTCCGGGCCGAGCTGCACATGGTCACGGGGAAGCTGCAGCAGGCCGGTAGCGTGGCCGACGGCCTCCAGGCTCGCCTGGACGAGGCCGGCCGCCGGATCCACAGCCTGGAAGGGGAGCTGGCCCGGGCCGAAGGTGCCGGGCGGCACGCGGAGGCCCAGCTGGGCCGGCTGTGGTCCACCCTGTGCCGCGGCCTGGGGCTGCGGGGACGAGGCCCCTCGGGCTCCCCCGAGTGGCCCGGCTTCCCCAGTACAGGTCAGTGTCCTCAGTGGCTTCGGGTAGGCTCCTGTCCCGGCTCTGGCACCCACCCAGGACACCTCCTCCCCTCCCTGGGCCTCACGACCCACACAGTGAGGGGCCTGGACCCCGTGCCCCCGCAAGCTCCCTGGGGGTGGGGACAAGCAGAGAAAGGGGGGGCAGGGCACCTGCATGCCTGTCACCAAGTCTCCGCCACGTCCCCACCGCATCCCCTCCGCTGCCACTCTCCTGCAGGCTCAGATAGCGTCCAGAGTGCCGGCCCCCCGACCGGGTCCGGCTCACCGCTCCGATGGCCGTCACCGGCACCTGGGGACCCCTGCCCAGATGTGGACGTGGACTCTGTGCGAGACGCCCTGACGGACTTTGTGCAGAAACTGCGGGTTGCCCAGAGGGAACGGGTAAGGGGGGTGGAGAGGACATGGCCCGGGGGCTCCCAGAAACACGGAGATGCTGCCCGTCACTCTGCTGTCCATCTGTCCATCCACCCCAGATCCGCTGAGGCCCTGGCGGGCCCTGGGGTCGCCGGGCGCCTCAGCGCTCAGACTGTCCTTTGTTGGGCGTGACAGGTAGCAACAAACACCACGGTCCCTCAAAACTCAGCTGCCGCCCCAACGGCTCAGGGCCTCCTCCCTTACTCCCGATTAGCAGCAGGGCCCCTGGCGCCGGGCGCCGCTATGATGCCCACCGGGGTCCAGGTCAGCGTGCCCGAGCCCCCCAAACCTCCAGCCGGACACCTCGGCCCCCGCTCACCCACCGGGCTGCCCCCTGACCTGGGTCCTTCCGCCCAGGACGACTGGCACCTCCAGGTGGTGAGCCTGAGCGGCCGGCTGAGGGAGGCAGAGCGCGAGCGTGCCCAAGCCCAGAGCCGCGCGACACGGCTGCAGGAGGCACTGGCAGAGGCGGAGGAAGGTGACCCCCTTCCCTCGCCCTGTCCCCGAACACCGCTGACAGGGCCGCCTCCCGGGCTTCCCCCCAAGCGCCCCACCCTGGCGGCCGGGAGGGTGCAGTCCTGGAAGCTGCTCGGGCGTGGGCCAGCGTGTCCCCCGGGTGTGCCCGGCCCTCTCACAGTGGCTCCCCGTCACCAGGGGATGCGGTCCAGAGCCCTTGCAGGGTCCGCAGACCCTCCTCCCACCACGCTGACCTCCCGGAACCCGATTCCACAGCCCTGAGGCCCATCTCTCCGTCAGGTCTCTGACCCTTGTCACCACCGAGAGCGCCCCTGGCCTGCTGGTCGCCCCATTGCATCACGTGCCCTCCTCCCTCCGTTAGTGGGTCTGCCCAGGAGGTGTCTGGAAGGAGGGATGTCTGTGGAAGGACAGAACCTGGGAGAGAAGGAGCAGGCAGAGGGAGCCAGGACCCCAGACCCGCCCCCGGGGACCCTCAAGCGGCAGGGAATTGTCAGACGGGCGGGGGGGGGGGAGGACTCCAGCCCCCACCGTCTAGCTCCCAGTCACTTAGCCAGCCTGTGAAATGGGCAGGGGCGACCCCCATGTGGCGGCCGCACTGACCTTGGGAGCCAGGCAAGCAAGCACCCTGCTCGCCCCGCAGCCCGGCGCCAGGCGGAGAGTGAGAGGCGCAGGGCCCAGGCAGCGCGTGCCCTGCAGGAGGAGGCGCTCCAGAGCCTGGAGGAGCAGCACCGGGCTGGCAGGCGGGCGGCCAGCTGGGAGAAGCGGAGGCTCCAGGTGGGGCACGCAGCTGGCGGGGACCTGGGGACGGGGGGGGGGGGTGAGGGGGTGGCTTCTGGGGGGGCGGAGGTTTGGGGTCCCCACGGGCAGAAGCACAACTGGGCTGGAGCAGGTGGCCTCGAGGGACACGGCCCCACGGCGCTCATCGGGGGCATCCCCTGGCAGAGCTGCCTTGGAGGTGGTCCCAGCCCTTATTTGACAGATTAGGAAAACTGAGTCTTAGGGAGCGCCCTGCATGACAGAGCTGGCGAGGCCCGGAGCCAGGGGCAGACCCCCAGGGCAGGAGGGGCGGGCCGCGCCCCATTTTACGTGCGTTCACGTGTGTGTGTTCTGTGCGTGCTTGAAAATAAGGCTTTCCGTTTGCAGGTTACACATTTTGAAATGTATGTATTAATTAAGTCAACCTTTACAACCACGTCAGTCACATACTCCAGGTTGGATCTGTCTCTCGAGTTTATGAAAACCGGGAGTGAAGTGCTGAATTTTGCCATCACGGTGGGGGCAGGGAGGGCAATACCTCCTTTTGTCTGTAAGGGTCTTTGGTTTATACATTTCTAGGACACGTTCTTCACAACTTGAAGCTTCTTGGCCGCTCTGCCTCTTACCAGCCTAGAGCTCCCGGTGCCTGTTCTGTGCCATTTGTCCTGAGTCTGCTGTGCCTGACACGTGCAGTGGCCACCCCCCATCCCCGGTCCCGGCCCCGCACTCCCGCCCTGTATGTTTTCAGTCACTGTTTATTTCATCCGCCTGGCCTTGGTTTCAAGCCCACCTCGGAGCGTGTGCCTTTTCCAAAGGAATTTATCCCGCTTACAAGTTTTGCAATAATTTATTTGCTCTGGTTTTCTTTGGTTGCTGACAGGATCCTTGCTGATTTAATGCTTCCTCACGACTTCCATGCCAGCCTTTTATTTCAGGGTTATTTGCTCCCCCTGCCCCCTTCCATGGCGGCGGGAGTGTGGCAACAGTGAGCACGGCAGCCGACGTGTCACCGCGCCGTGCACAGGGGACGCCTCTGGCTCCCCGCCCCTCCCCCCGCAAGGGCTCTGCACCTGTGTCCAGGGGCTCTCCCCTGGGCCCCTCCCCTGCTCCAGATGGCCCTGCCTCCACCTTTCTTCTGCGTGCCCGGCGGGGGTCCATGAAGCGCCTGCCCCTGAGTTGGAACCCCTCCTCCTGTCTGCAGGAGGCTCTGTACTCACCGCAGCCCACACTGTGTTCCTTTCTGACCGCTACGCAGCCATTGCTGCAGACTGATGACTGAACCCCGGGCAGCGTGAGCTGCCAGCCCCACGGGGGGCGGGGTCCCACCTGGCACAGCGGGGGGGCTCTTGGGAGGGGGTGGGGAGCCGCTTCCTTACCTGAGGCAGACTCTTCGCAGCCCATTTCCTGGCTGAGGAGCCAGTGGCCTCTGAGGGCTTCTCCGGCTCCCGACTTGGGCCTTCCTGTCGGCCCTCACGACAGCGCGGCGGCGACGGCAGGACCCCCACACGGCCCCCTTCGCACTCGAACCCCACGGCCGCTGCTCTGCCGCCAGCCCGCCGGGCCCGTGAGAGTCACCAGGCCCACCTGGGTCATCCCCCTTTGGTTAACTCAGAGCCACTGAGGAGTCACCTTAATCACGTCTGCAACAGGCCCTAACGTGGTCACAGGGTGACCCTGGGGCAACCCTGGGGCTGCGGGGCAGAGGCCAGGTCAGAACTCTGCCCGCCACACCCGGTGTCAGCAGTGGGCCCAGCAGGTCGGTGGGGACGCGGTGAGCGAGGCTCACGACCCATCTCCCCAGGAGGGGCCTGTTTCTACTCGGACTTCTTTTCTTGTTTGCCCCGTGACCCCAGGCTCAGACAGTTCCAGAAAGGTAATGTCTAGATGGTTTGAATCGTTCCTTCCAGAGAGGAAGCCAGAAGGTCCGTTTATCTTGGAAATTCAAAAACGTTCCCCAAATGTGGACTCGTTCCCTCTGTTATCTTAGCCTGTGCATTATCTCCGCTTGCAGAGTCGAATCTGTCTTCGGTCGACGCACGTTATTTCCACCTAAAGACCACCGCTTCTCCCCCACCCTCTTCCCACTCTTTTGTCCTGAAATTCACTGCAGCCCAGCCTTGCTCTCTGGGCCTTTTCCTCCTTGTTCATCTTGAACGTCACCTCTTGTCACTGGCTCCCTGCCACGTCCCAGAGAACTTCGGGTCTTTAGGTTAGTTCATCTGACTGCCGCGTCTAACCTAGTCTCTCATGCCTGGATTGGTCCTTTTGGGGTTTGGGGGGGGTTGTTTTCTTTTTTTTGAGAGAGAGTGCTTGCAAGTGCAGGAACGGGGGCAGAGGGGGACAGAGAGAGAGAGAGAGAGAGAGAGAGAGAGAGAGAATCCCAAAGCAGGCTCCACGACTGGTGCAGAGCCTGATGCAGGGCTGAATCCCACAACCCTGGGATCGTGACCTGAGCTGAAATCGGGAGTCGGACACTCACCCGACTGAGCCACCCAGGCACCCCGGTCCTTGTGTTTTTAATCTCAACTGTTCCCACTCTGGCTCCCCTTCATGAGAGCGTCGGTGAACCTTTCCTGACACCTGTTCCCATTTCTTGCAATAACTCTGTTCTCTTTTAACTCAATACCCTCAGATCTGATCCCTCGGACTGACTTTGTCTCTTGAACCACAGTTGATTGCTGCTGTCGAGATTTTCCTCCTCTGCACGTCTTCAAAGAAGGGGGTCTGGTCTTGTTCAAAGTCAGGAGTGGAGAGAAACCCACCTGGGACTTCACATGTCCCTGTCCAGATATTTCAGGCCCAAAGTGAAAGGCAGAGAGAAAGGGGGAGCCATGGGGACCCACGGGGACCTTGGGGGCTGTGGGGAGCGGGCAGGGCAGCAGGGGCAGCATGGGGGGCACCAGGGACAGGGAGGGTGAAGGCCCTGTTCTCAGGGGCACGGCTGGCTGTGGTGGCTGTGGTGGCTGGGGTCCCCTCCTCTCCAGCACTTGCCTGCCAGGGGATTGGGGGCCTTCGTGACCTGGTCCTTATTAGCCTGCCCTCCAGCCCCCAGCCCAGGCCCTGAGTCAGCGTCCCCAAGGTTCTGTGAGGTTTCCACACATGGGTGCAGAAGGCTCTTCTGGATGTTGTTCAAACCTTCTCTACCCCTGTTCATTTTCCTGCTTGATTAAGAATTTCCTCAACTTTTCAGCAAAGTCTATGAGCTAAAATCTATCCGTTGTTCTTAGAACCCTAGCAATTCTCCTATTTTTAGGCCACTTGGTTCTGTGTGCCTCGACCTCGCGGGAACCCTCAAAATCTCTGATCTCCAGGTCTGAGGAAGGTCTTTCCCAATTTTTTAATGTTTATTTATTTATTTTGAAAGAGAGAGTGTGTGAAAGGGGGAGGGGCAGGGAGAGAGGGAGACGGAGGACCCAAAGCAGCTCCGCACTGTCAGCACAGAGCCCGACGTGGGGGTCGAACCCAGAAACCGTCATGACCTGACTGAAGTCGGATGCTCGACCGACTGAGCCACCCAGGCGCCCCTTACCCAATGTTTTAACCTGTCGGCCACTGAGGTGGGCACCTGGGAGGGGGATTCAGACGCACCTAAGGCGCAGAGGCCCCAGGCCCTTTTGACGAACAGCAGATCCCAGCTGCAGAGTTTGCAGCCAGCGAGGGGCTCGGGTCGCGTGGCCACACTCCCCACCGCCCACGCCCCCACCGTCGGTCACGTGGCCAAGCCGCCAGCATGTGCTAGAGCGAGGTCTGCGTCTGACACGGCTGCTTTCACTTTCATGGCTGGGTTTTCCCCCCGGTTCACATGAGCCAATGTGTTTGTCAAGAGAAAGTCAATTAAAAACATGTTTTCCTAATTAAATGGTAGGCTGTGCTATGCAAACAGTAAGATTCTTGTTTGAGAGCAAATCCCTCCCCGTTTCCAGGGCCACCCTGGGAATTCAAGAGATCAACAGGGCAGAACCGAGCACAGAGCGCTGGGACACGCGCCCAACACCGCACCTGGGGGTCGTCCTCAGAGCAAGCGGGGGTGCGGGCCCACACACGCCCCCAGGGAGAAGGGGTGTCCCCCCATCAGAGCCGGGTCACAGCCTGCCGGGCATCCGACCTGCCCCAGCCCCCCAGGGCCCTGCACACGCCCTCTTCTCCCGAGCGCGCTCCTCCGGGCCCCAAACAGCGTCGGTCAGGTTCCAGAAGCAAAGCCGGGAGCCGCTCGGCCTCGTGGACTGGCAGGCCGTGCCGTGCGGGTCGGCGGGCCCACCCAAGCCCGGAGCGGACGCCCGCCGTTTAGGGACGACTGTCTGCATCTGTACCCCCTCAGGGCGCCGCACTTGCCAGAGTTTGGGCGCAAAGATTATTTTCTCCTCATGCGGTCAATTGGTGAGCTTCCGCCGCCACCTGCCAGACACGGAGCGGCCGAGGTCAGGTTCCCGAGACGCACGGGACTTGCCCGCAGACGCTCCGCACCTCCCTCACTCCATACGCCGCTCACTGCCTCTCCCCTGCTCCTCCCGTGGCGATGCGGGGGCCGCCGGGGGCCGCCTCTCCCCTTGGGGCGGCTGTTGTCGTCTGGACCTCCGTCCACCTTGTGTTTTTAAACGCCAAGGACCCGCACACGCTATTTGACATTTTATTACACATGTAGCTAGGTCTCTGGTTGGACCCGTTTTGTACCTGAGGCTCTATCTTATTTATACCTGTGGCTGTGTCTGTCTCTCGGCCTCGAAGCTTTCTAGCTGCTTCTCTTAATCTGACCTGCCAACAGTGCCCCTGTTTGGCTGGTCTTTTCAAAAGAACCGACTTGACCTCTTCTCGCATTTTTGCCTACAATTATTCATTTCAGCTTATATTAACATCCTCTCTTGTGTTTTTGTAATTGGCCTCATTTCTTAAACTGAGTAAGTGATGTATTTATGTTTGAGTTTCCTCCCTCAATAGAGCATTCCGCGTTATCACAGTTTCCTTCCTTGTGGGCCCGTGTGCACCACGGGTTTCTGACATGAATTCTTTTTCTTTTTACCACTTTTCTAAGAGCTTCAGTTTTAACTTCTCAAAAGAATGATGACACATCTGTCTCTCTTTTGGTTGCCGTGTCCGGTCGCACCGCTGAGGGGCCGAGGCTCAAGGGCCGTTAGGAGCTTTTGAGTAGCTTCCGGATGGATCTGCGTTTATGGTCCTGCTTTGTAGGTTGTCGGTTGTTTGCTCTCTTGGTTTGGTTTTGTCTGTTTGTTTATGGTATGTTTGGAGGGAAACTGGGCAACGTTTACAGGGAAGAATGAACGTTTGGGATTTTTAAAGGAAATGTTGAAAAACAATAGTGAAACTGACGATAAGGCTCGGCCGGTCAGAGCGGGAGAGCGGAGCGAGAGGCAGGCAGGCAGCGCGGAGTCCAGAGGTGTCTGCCACCGGGCCCTGGGCTCCTGTGCAGGCCGGGTCCCCTCTACGTCTGAGCGCTTCCCGGTGCCGGTGTGTTCCTGGGCCGGGCCCCAGGGGGATCTGGGCTCCGAGGCTCCCAGAGGACAGGACCGAGTGCCCAGCTTCCTGCAGCTACCTGGACCCTCCAACCGAACCTGGGTTTGCGAGGCTCGCTTGCCCAGCCCACAGCTTGTACAGCATCAGGACTCGGAACTAACGCGACACCAGAAATGAGAATAACCGAGTGGTGCACCGGCTAACCTTCCTAAAGGGCGCACCGTTCATTACGGTTCGTTTGAATTCCAGAAATGTTGAGTCATTACAACAGGAGCACAATCCTTCACAGAAGTGGTTCGGACCTCTTTAAAATGCCACGAAATATTTAAGCCATATTTGAAGGAAACCTCTGCTTTTCTGCCGGAAACGTGCACAAGCAGAAAACAGTAGGTTTCGAGTGTGCAGGGGAGGGTGAGTCACTGGCTTTAGGCACAGGCACGGTCCCCACTGTCCGTTTCTAAAGTACTGGGCGTCAGACAAAAAGGAGGATGTCCAGGGTCAGCCCTGCAGCCCCTCCCCCAGGCAGGCACTCCCCTCCCCCCTCTGAATCAGCCTCCGCCACAAGCAGGGCAAGTTCACGCCAGCATTTGTGACAACCGAGTGAGCGAGCGAACGGATGGGAAGGCCTTGCAGACACACACGCGGGACACGGCCGCGTGAGCGCTCCTGGCTGGCCCGGGACCCTGTGGCTGCAGGGCTGGCACCCGCGTGGCTCATCAGGGGGTCCCTGCGCCTTCCGGCCTTCGCTCTCTGGCGCCGTGCCCAGTCTCCCTCTTCCTGAACGAGCACCCCACTCGCCTGTCTGCAGCCCTGTCTCCCCTCCCCCAGCCAGGCTGCTGGGAACGGCTGCCCCCCTCCACCCTCGGCCCCAGCTCCCCCCACCTTCACACACGTGCAAAGGTCACAAGCAACATGTGGTCCCATCCAAAGGGTCCCTTATGGGTCTGCGTCCGCCTGACCTCTCGGGACATTCCACACGGGGGACCAACCTCTCCCTCCCTCTGGTCCTCCTGGGCTGCCGTCTCCGCCTCCTCCCCTCTGCTTTCACATCTCCTTGGCCCAGGACCTGTTCCCTCCCCCTCTCCCCTCTCCCCAGGACAGCCCTCCCCTCCCTGGGCCATCAGAGCCCTGGGCCTCCAGAGCCACCTGCTTCTGTGACACTGGCCCCACATCCAGTGACTCCTGGCAGGCTCCTCAAGACTGAACTCTGAACCTTCACCCCCAAAGGCGCCCCCTTCCCATCTTGGTAAGTGGGTCCTGGACCACCCAGCAGTACAGGCCCGGGAGCCCTTGGGACACCAGCGGCTCTTCAGCCCCCACATGACACCCCCAGCCGTCTCCGGAGTCAAGTCATGTTCTTCCACTTCTTGCCCCCTTGAGTCCAAGTTACCACGGGCTCCCGCGTGGACAACTGTGGGACTCCCAGACTCCCCCGGCGCCACACCTCTGCCTTCCCGCTCAGCCCCCAAAGCACTGCAGGTGTGACTCCTGATTTTCTGGAGTCTGAGGTACCAGAAGGCACAGGCCACCTCCCCCACGGAACACTCAGGAAGATTCAAATGCAGGAGACTGGCCTGGCACGGCGGGCAGGACGGCGGCTTTGCCGGGCAGACTCGAGTAGGCTTGGGTGTGTTTGTTTGCTCACAAGAGCTCTCCAGGCCCTCTGTGTGCGCGCCCTGGGGCCCGAGAGACACAACGGCGCTGTTCTGGGGACGGCTCCGAGCAGGGGGTGACAGGGACGATGGCTAACAGACGGCCAAGCGGTGCCGCAGGGAACCCAGTGCCGCGGGGCCAGGGGGCCACGGGGCCAAGAGGACACCGGGCAGAGCTCAGGCAAGGGGCAGCAAGAAGCTCTCACTCGAGAGTGAGCAGGGTGGGCGGGTTTGACGAGTGGCCGTGTTCCCTCCTCAGTTTTCATCCTGAGGGCAGTGGGGAGCCACTGCAGCTCAGAGCAACCACACGGCCCAACTCAATGTACGGACTGAGACGCGTGGTCGGCCACCCCGTGGAGCATGCCTGGAGACAGCAAAGCGAAGGCGTCACGGGCGCCCAGGCAAACGATGACGGTCTGGGCAGGCTGAAGCCAGAGGGGCCAAGGACTGGGCAGGGTGGGTGAGTGGGTGTCGGGGGAGGGGAAAGGGCCACGGACCGGGGCTCGGTTTGAGTCCGATGTGTCCAGGATGCCCGTGGGGCAGGGAGTAGTGTCCTAGGACAGATGCTTCTGTGCACACAGCAGGGTCAGAAGTGCTGACGGGGGCGTGGGGGGGGAGGGGGGGCGACGACACACGGGGGCAGATCTCAGAGGCAGAAGGGGGGGCACACAGGCTGAGCCCACCAGGCTCGGTGAGCTGGGGAGGACTACCGTAGCCCGTTACAAGGGCTGGAAGCCCTGGAGGGATGCCACGCGTCTTCTGAGGCCACCCCCGGCCACAGCAGAGAGCCCGCCCACTGCAGCGGCGCCCTTCCCACCACGGCTCCAAGGGAACTCCAAGCGCACGGGTACTCGACCTGTTCTTGCCTTTTTACAACACAGCGACCTGCAGCACCGTCCAGGCAGATGCCCTGTGCTCCTGCCCCTGGAGCACACCCCAGGCCGTGTTTCCAGGAGACCTCACGATCCTTTCCGCAGGAGCAAGTGGACGCACTGCACGGGGCCCTGGATGAGAGCAGAAGGCACAGCCAGGGCCTGGCCCAGAGGGGGACGCGGCTGGAGGCGCAGGTCGCCTGCCTGGGGCGCAGATGCCAGGAGGCAGAGGGCACGATGGAGCCCGCGCAGGTGAGCGGCCCCAGAGGGCAGGGCCCCGCATTCCCTTTACAGAATCATCGTCCCCCCCCCACCCCCCCCCCCCCCGACAGGAAAGGAGATGCCGGAGGCGAGCGTTCACACCTGGAGCCCCAGATGCCCAGACACCACAGCGGACAGACGGGGAAACTGAGGCGGGAGGGAGTCAGAGGCCCTAGGCCTCTCCCCGGGTTTCCGGCTCCACAGCACGCGCCCCTAGGACAGAGGGCCGGCTGCGGACGCGCAGCTCAGGGGAAGAGAGCGGGTGAGCCGTGGGCCAGGCCGGGCTCAGCGCTCAGCAGCAACAGCGCAGGGGAGGCGCTTCCCGCGGGAGGAGACGCCGCGCGCAGGCGGGACCGCCTGCAGGGGGAGCTCGCGGTGCTGCGCGCGCAGGGGTGGTGGGCGGGCCTTGGCCGCAGGGGCCGGCGGTGGGGGCGGGGGTCCGTGGAGGGGCGGGTGGAGGCGGGGAAAAGGGAGCATCCCGTGGGGGTCCAAGCAGGGCCAGGCTGCCGGAGGCGCCTCCCTGGGTGGGCACCTGTTCTGCACCTGCCCACCCCTCTCCAAGCTCAGGGCCGCCCTGTAGACCTCCGTAACCCCATGCCTGGTGGTGACGCCCCCGCTACTTTTCCTCTCCTCTGGTATGGCACCCCGGGGCCATAGCAAATCGCCGGCTTTGTCCCCAGTGTCTGGGCCACAGCCCTGCATGGAGCTGTGTGGCCTGGCACACGGCC
The DNA here is from genome assembly GCF_046562875.1 of Panthera onca. NCBI lineage: Eukaryota > Metazoa > Chordata > Mammalia > Carnivora > Felidae > Panthera > Panthera onca. Next base: position 1,110,482 of record NC_138346.1, on the reverse strand, counting down.
TACCCCGGGAGCCCCAGATTCTGCCGTCCACGTTGGAAATGACCCCAGGCCCGGGGAGTGCCCTACAGACAGGACCAGGGCAACAGCTGGGGAATGCACAGGGCTACACAGTGGGAGACCAGGAAGGCTCAAGGGGAGAAGCCGATCTAGTCACCCCAGCAGTCTCCACACAGGGCAGGGTGCGCGACAGGGCCCCAACTAAAGCCCTCGAACAAAGGCAGACAGCGACGTCCGGGTTAAGGCAGGGTGACCCTTCGCGTTCCATGACCCCATCTACAAAGTGAGGAAAGCAAGAGTCCTGGCATTGACAGGGGTGCTGAGGGCCTCGGCCACGGTCCCCAGGGTAGGGTGGGCTTCCTAAGGCTTCACGGGGATGAGGATATAGAGGTGTCCTGCTGGCCTAATGGCCTGGTTCTCGTGACCGAGAACCTCCATGAGCATGCCTGGGCCCCATCTGGGCAGAAACCCTCGTGGCCTGTCCCCCAGAACAGTGGCCCGAAGCAGTGTGGGCACAGAGGAGGAGCACGGGGACACGGCCCTGCCGGCTCAAGCCCTTCCCGCTGCAGCGCTGGCCTGGGCAGAGGTGTGGGAGGCGTGTGCCAACGGGGGCTCATCTGCACACGCGAAACAGGGGACCGGGCCCCGAGGGGAGGGCATTTGTTACGGTTGCTCGAGGCAGCGGCACCCAGCCAGGGTCTCCCAGGGGACGGTGGGGAGGGTCCATGTTAAACGACATGGCCTCACAGATCTGCAGGGGCCGCCTCAGGTCCAGGAGACCCCTGAGCCGGCCACTGCACACCCCTGCTCACCCAGACCTGCGGACCAGATTTACGCGGGGCAGGCTGGGCTGGGCGGTGCGGCCTGAGGGCAGAAGGGCCAGGGGACCGTACAGGCCGGGCTTGGCCTCACCAGAACCGAGTCCTTGCCCGTGGAATGGATGACAAAACGGTGGGTGTCCAGAACTCGCAAACTTTGGAGGACAGAGGGGCTGGCACAGCACATGGGCACCAGCAAGGAGCGGAAGAAAGACAGAGGCCACCAGCCACAGCAGGAGCGGGACAGAGGGTACGGAGTTGTGCCACAAACCAGGAGCAGCGGGGTCCCTCTGGGAGCGACGTCTGCCTTCGAAGTCCTCCCCGCGCCCAGCTGGCCCCCAGCCTCTCTGACAAGGAGGGCCCGCTGCAGTGCCCGCGGACCAGCAGTCCCCGAAGGAGAGCAGTGAGGCCCCACCTTCTGGGCCTGGACCCTCCAGCACAGAGTCTGCCCAAGCACGTGTGAACAGCTGTCCCAGGGCAGGCTCTGGCCACCAGACCACACTGCCCAGCTGACGTGGACTCGGGGACAAGTGGGTTTTCCAGAGGGGAGTGGCCAGGTCAGCGGGGTGGCAGTCAGGGGCAGGGCCCCTGGGAACGGGATGCAGGCACAGGGGCCAGCAGGTCAGGACAGTCACTGAAAGCCACTGGCCAGCTTGTCCACGCAGGGCCACCTGCCCTCCCAGGAAGGTGGGTCGGCCCACCCTTACGGTCACGGTCACGGGAGTCCTGCTTCTCCTGAAAGGCGGGCCCGACACTGAGCTGCTGAGCGGGGGGGGGGGGGGGGGGAGCCGAGGCCTCTAGGGCCTCTCCTGGCAGCACGGGCCCGGCCGCGGTGGCATTGCCCAGGGCCGCGGAGCCAGTTGTGGGCCCCTGCAGCCCAGGTCGGGGAGGGGAGGAACAGCTAATGAGTTCCAGGAGGTCAGCTGTGAGGGGCCCCCAAACCCATAAACCCTTTATTGGTGTCTCAGGAGGGGAAACCCGGATGTGGCCGTTTATTTATTTTGGATTTCACTTTTCTCTTCCCTTTTTAACATGCACTTCCAGGAGTGTGACTGGATTTTTAGACAAACAGGACCTTCCTTCTTCAGTGGAAGCGGATCCGTTGTTTTCCGCCCTGAAGAAGAAAGAAGCCCTTATTTTTGTAACGGACCCTTTGTTTTCCGCACCCCTGGAAGTCCTTATTTTTGTAAGCTGTTCTCCTATCACTGACCGAATAACTTTACCAGCAAGACAGAGCCGCCACATCTCCGGGCCTCTGTGACACCAGCCCCAAGGCCTTGGGCACAGGGCAAGAAGACACCGAACGGAGGAGTGCCCAGGGGCCCCATCCGCCCCCCGCCGGGCACAGGGACTGGCCCGGAGCCAGCAGGACCCACCAGGCAGGCGGGCAGAGCAGGGTGGTGGAGGGGGCCCCGTTTGGAGAGCCCCAACTGCTGACAGGCCCAGCGGCCACCCACGGGCTTCCAGAAGGAGGTTGTCCACATCCAGCACCCACGAGGCATGACCTGAGGTGTCCGTGCCTTCCTCCAAAAGGATCACCCACAAGGGACAAAAGGAGGCCCGCCAAACTTCCCGTTGAAAATGTTTGCTCTCTCAGTCCCCTGCCGTTAGCCCCCTGCTTGTGACCAGCATGCCGGAGAAGGCCACCGAGAAGGGGGCTCTGTTGGGGGCAGCTTGCGGCCCCCTGAAGACAGATGGTGGGGACATAGGCTTTTTGGGCCTGGGTCAGAGTGGGCAGGGCCCTGAGTGCAGGGGGTCGGGGCTCCATGAGGCCAGGGCAATGCCGGGAGGGCCCCTGGGCGGCAGGCCCCCGGAGGCCACCCAAAAGATGGAGCCGTTCCCCTCCCCCACCAGCCTGAAGCAGGCTGGCACCGGGAGCCCGTGCTCCTCCTTCAGCCCGCTCCCTGGCTGCAGGGCCCTCCCTCTACCCAGCCTGCTCTCAGGGGACCCAGAGCCCTTTCCAGAACCTCCTTTCCCGAGGGGAAGGCTGGCCTGACCCCACCTCCCCCCCACCCCCACCGCCAGAGGGCCTCTACAGTCTCCGACACCTGGGCTCTTACAGACGGAGCAGGAGACGCTGAGGAAAGAAGGGGACACGGCACGGCGGGGGGCCCGGAAGGAGCAAGTGCCCCAGCCCGTGGGCGGCCTGCACCAGGAAGGGGACAGCGTGCCGAGGCACCACCAGCGGCGGCAGGTCAGCCGGGCCAGCCTCGGGGGTGCACCCAGGGGCAGGGAGTGTCCGGTGGGTCTCACGCCGCACAGCCCACGTGGAGGCGCGCACACAGCCCGGAAGGACGGGGTGGACCGCTCCCACACCGACCGATGCGGAGACCCGGCCCCAGACGACAGTGGGGTCTACCAGGCTCACACCGCAAGGCACAGGCAGGGGTGGAACCAGGGCTCGGGGCTCTGTGGGCCCCTCCTGGTCTCCTCCCCAGGCCCCGCAGGAGTGGCCACACGGCCGAGGGGGGCTTGTGCAGAACAGAGCAGGTCGGGGAGGAGTGGGGGAAGCGCGGGGTCAGGCAGGCCTGTGGGCAAGTCCAGGGGCTGCTCCTGTGTGTTTGGGGGGCATCTCCCCTCCCACCGCTGGCCAGACCCCTACCTCCATACAAGGACTTGGCAAGAGGGGCAGGGGCGAGAGTGAGTCTGTGACGCCCACACGAACCCCCCCCCCCCCACCCGACGCCTCCCCCAGTCCAGCCAAGCAGAAACTGGGATGCCAGTAAAACAGCTGTGAGGCCTAGCCTGGAGGCCCGTGGGTGGGGCTCTAGGCCAGACAAGGCCCAGGGGCTGAATGTGCTTGAACCCCTGGGTCGGCCTGCCAGTCCTGGGCCGGGCCTGTGCCCAGCAGAGGGCGGCGGAGCCAGCTGGGGGCTGGAGGGAGGAATAGTAGCCCCAGGGGGAGGGCTGGACGCCCTACCCTGGACTCTGTGCAGCTCTCAGGTCGGTGGGCAGCAGGGAGGAGCCCAGGTTCTCACCTCGGGCCCTGAGAGCGGAGCAGGCCCAGGCACAGGCCCAGCGGTCGGGAGCTGGTCACAGGGCCCGGCTGCAGGCTATGCAGGCCCTGGAGAGCCGGGAGCAGACCCACCGGTAGCGGCGGCCGAAGTTCCCGGAGGAGGAAGTGGGGCCTGGACCTCAGTGCCCCAGGCAGAGGGAGGGGTGGGGAGGGACGGGCACCCTGTAGCAGCACACCGCAGGGGTGCCTGCCTGGCCTCGGCCTGAAATCCTGCGGCAGGGGGGTCCCAGCCACCCCCAGGGGCTCTCACACTCCATCCAACCACCCCCGCCACGCACCGAGGGGCGGAGCGAGTGTTCTGAGACAGGCCACCGGCCTCTCTGTGCCTCCATCACTGGGCCCCTAGGAGGAAGGTGAGGACCGTTCTTGGGCCGGAGGTCACCGCGGGTAAAGTGTCCAACTGCACCTAGCACATGGCAGTCGGAACAGAGGTGACCCCCGCACCTGTCTGTCAGAGTCAGGAAGGGAGAACAGTGGTGTACGTGGGGACGAGGCAGTGACGAAACATGGCAGTGACCCTCCCCCCGCCGGCACCCCGCCCCCCCCCCACACGAACGCACACCTGCTGGGGCTCACCCTTGGGCTCCTGGGGGCCATCTGGTCCAAACTCTCATCTTACAGCTGAAACCCAGAAGGGTAAAGTGACCACCCGGTGTCACCCCCAAGTTAGTGTCCCTAACCCACCAAGTCACATTTGCCAAATTTATAAGCTGAGCAGCATGCATTTCCTTATCACTCCGAGTGCGTTCACGGCCTGAATGGAAGGGGGTCCATCCACTGCGGGTGTGCAGTGGCCTCAGTCCCTAGGACCCCTGGGATGGGTGTCCCTGAAGAGCATGGCTCCACATACCCCCATGTGACAGCCAGCGAGTCCCCCGCCTGCCTGATGTCTCTCTCCCAGGCACCTGCCTCTCCTCAGGACCCCCAGAGCTCTCCACAACCACGGCCCGGGAGCCCTGGCTACAGGCCCTGCCCGCCCCCCGCCACCACCCACCCACCTGAGCTCCTGCCCTGTCCCCAGGTGGCCAGTCTGAAGAAGCAGCCGGACCAGGAAGCGCCTCGGCATCAACAGGCCCGCCTCGGCCAGGCCTCGCGGGCCAAGAAGTGAGCCCTGCTTGCCAAAGCCCCCAGGGTGGCCCGACAGCCACAGCGCCGACCCGACAGCGCATCAGAGCCGCCATGGGGAAAACGGACGTCTCACGCTGCTCAGAGGACCGTGGTGCCACGGCCCAGAGCCCACCACTCCTCCCCCGGGGTCCTATACCAGCAGGCGCCCCGCGATTCCACAGAGCACCGAGCTCCCCCCGGCCCTTGGGACCTCCACCTCTGCGCACCCTGGACCGGCCTCCAGGACACTCCTCGCAGGCGCCGCCCTGCCCCTGGCCCGCACCCGGCCTGGCACTCTGTCTCCACTTGGGACGCACTGATCTGGCCAGACCCTGGTCACCAGGCCCCATCAGGCCGGCTCCCGCGGCCACAGGCTGCGTTCCATGCCTTCAGCTCTATAAACATGGGGAAACACGTGGAAAATATTTCCACCAACTAGAGCCAAAAACATAATGTCCTGCGAGGCCCAGCCACCACTTCCCTACGTCCAGAGGCCGCGGAACCTTCTGTATCCAGGAAGTGCAGGTCCGTCACAGTGGCAGGTGGCTGGAAATGACTCAGAACCAAGTCCCTGTGACTCGCCGGCCACGGGAAGCACTGGCCGTGAGAGCTGAAGCTGTTACAGAATCCCCCACTTTTCCAGCCTATAAACTCTGGGAAAATTCCTGGGGGAACCGGCCCCAGTTGCTAGGGAGACCGAGGTGGCCATCTCGGGCCTCTGTGGGGTTCACCTGTCAGCATTTTTACTCATTTCCCCCATGAACGTCGGCCAGAGTGATTTGTTTTCCTCCCCAAATGGCCTCCCCTGTTTTGCAAGCGGCACGTTTATGATACGCAGGGCACTGGCCAGCCCGGTAAATTCCTGCGTGCACAGGTGCTGGCTGCCCTCCAGGACTCCTGGGGGCGGGCAGGGCTGAGAGCACACAGCCCACCTCACTGCTGTCCCTGCACCTTGCTGCCCGAACGTGCGATCGCCGTGTGTCTGTTTCAAGATCGATCCAGGGCTTAAAATAGGCTATCCTGTCAAGACCTTGCTTTCCGCTTGAATTTAGCAATGTATTCCCACAGGCGGTCATGTGTACGAAAGCAGCGGCTAGAAGGATGGGAGCAGACAGGTTTCATTCCGCCCTCAACTCAGCCTGCTCACCGGTGGCTGTGTGGCTCTGAAGCCCAGCCCAGGCTCGGAGGCAAGCGCCGGGTGACCCATTGGCAGTGGCTGCCTTGGGCCCAGGAGGCCGTACTGGTGCTACCTGCGGCCCGATCCGTGCCACCGGTGGAGGCTAGCGGGCAGGTGCACCCCTACTTCAGAAGCGTGCTCTGCAGAATGGGAGAGGCTGGGGCCCTGACAGGGGACGCGTGGCCCTCGGGGCCTGGCTTTTAGTAGACAGACGCCCCCCAGCAGAAGGACCCCAGGGCCGGGCCGGGCGGGGGTGTGAGGAGGAAGGAACAAGCAGCTGGAGACCGGAGTCTGTGCGTGTCTGCGGCACCCGCTGGCGTCGTAGGTGCTCCCAGCACAGAAGAAGCAAGTGCACGCTCATGGGTGAAAGAGGAAAATGTATCTCAGGTGCGGAAGGGGTCGGGTGACTTCTCATTAGTAAAATGAAAGCCCCCATGTTTTGACCAACATCCTGGTGATTTGGTGTTTTCCTTGCCCCCGGTTGCACATGCGGGACTTTCACAGCACCTGTGAGACCTCTCGATTTTTGTATGTTAATCGTTCAATCCACGTAGGAGATGCTAGTTTTTACTTACTCAACATAAAGTCATACACTTAGGAAAAAGAGGATTTTTCTAGTGGAAATAAATTGGTGTTTCCTTGAGCATCTCCAGCACAAGGGCCTGTGCATCTGACAACTACCCCGGAACCTGGAGGAGCCTGGCTCCGTCCTCCCAACAGCGCCCTGGGACGCCTGTTGACAGGGGACTTCACGGGGGCTTCCCTGACCGGGCTTCCACGAGGTCTTGCTTCTGGACCAAGGCCACAAGGCAGTCCGCAAGAGGTCAGAGTCAAACCCAGAGGCCAGCGAGGCTGCAGGCACAGCGTCCTGCCGACTGGAGGACAGAGACGGACTGGGGGTGCCGAGCAGGGTGGGTCCCAGTGCCCAGGGTGCTGGAACCCTGCCGGGCATCCACCTGTCCTCACACGCACCACCCGCCCCACACTCCCGGAGGTGAGGTCAAGGCAGGAGGGCCTGGGGCGGGGCCAGGCCGAGAGGACAGGCTGTACCGCTGCCCGTGCCCTCCCTGTGGCCCGAGGGGAAAGGCTCACGGCTTCTTCCTCGACCACCCCGCACGGAGGCCTCCGGCCTGTAAGAGGCCCGGCAGCCCCCACATCAGTTTGGGACTCATCAGCCTTGGAGGAATCCTAGCTCCGCCCCTTCCAGCTGTGTGGTTCTGGACAGGCTCTCTAGCCTCAGTTTCCTCATCTGTGAAATGGGCGAGCCCACCCCCGAGGGGCACGGTGAGCCCTCTATGAGGTATCGCCCACACTGACCCCGGGCCCATCATGAACCCTCAGCGACAGGGGTGGGGGCACCATCATCACCCTGTAGCCCCTGCGGGTGGGGTGTACGAAGGAGGAGAGCAGGGATGCCACAGAGAAAGGGCCCCCCGGGAGCCCAGGGAAGGCCGTGATTCCCACCAGACAGACGAGGCGGCGGAGGGAGAAAGAACACCCTGAGGACACAGGCCCCAGCCCCCCGCAGCACCCCAGCTCTCGAGGGAGGCAGGGGCTTCACCTGGGCCACAGCCGGAGCAGGAAATGGGCCAGCTGGAACCAGGGTCACTGATATTCCGGCTTCCAAAACATTAATTTGTTCACATAACTGCAAAGAAAACCTGTGACGACGAAGCCTATGAAAAAGAAACCCGCCACCGCCCGTACTCCGTGACAGCAGATCCTCGGGCAAAACTGGAACATTCCCCATGGTGGGGGGCTGCTGCACGTGCCACGCTGAATACTCTTCTGAAAAACTTTTACTTGATATTTTATCATGAGGCTTTTCCCCACGTCATGAAAAATGCCACAGAAGCCTGATTTTATCAGCTGCCAACCCTCTCAGCAAAGGGTCATGCGGGGGCCACCTGAGAGCCCTTCTGTCGCACCTGTCCCTGGCGCTTGTGGAACACTCGGGGAGCCGAGTCTCTGCCCTGTGCCCTGGGGGACAGCGGCGGGGCGGGGGCGGGGGCGGGGCCGGGGAGGGGGTGGGGGGGCGGGGGAGGATGCCCGTGGACGGCAGAAGGCGTCGTTCCTCACCCCAACCACGGAGAGAGGCCCAACCTGAGCTCACCCGTAACCATCTTTGGCCTCTCCCTGCAGATTCTCCAGCTCGAAGGGTTTCTAACTGCTCTCTAGTTTTTTCAAAGAAGAAAGCAGCAGTGAACTTCCCAGGAAGTAAACGTTGAACCCTATTCTGATCATTTCTCTCCGATAGATAGCAGGACACCCGTCAGGTGTCCAGGTGTGGGGGGGGCTCCCTGGAGGCTGTGCCCCCTTGCTGCACACAGGGGGCGCGGAGCCGAGTGGGCCCAGGACCCAAGGACCGTCCCTTCCGCTCATCCTGAACCAGGCGTTCCCACCTGTGACAAGACCCCGTCCAGCCTCACAGTGAAACAACCAGGTAGGGTGGGCTTCCGCAAGGGCGCAACCCAGCCTGAGCCTCGGGCCCTGCAACTTCCTAGCCTTGCTCCTGGGGCAGGTGAGGGTTACCTGGGGCAGGGGCTTCTGGCTGCTCTGGGGAGATCTGTGCTCAGCTAGCTGCCTCTGGAGAGAAAGCGGTGGGAGGCACAGCCAGCCCGGCCCTCTAGGGCCCCGGCCGGAGCCCTGCTCAGGGAGCCCCACCCAGCCCTGTAGGGACAAGCCCACCAGGCCAGGTGCGCTGTGGGGAAGGACGCACCACCTTGCCCCAACAGAGCCCCAGGTCCTGGGGTGTCCCGAGGTCGGCTCCAGGGCTCCCCCATCTAAATTGCACACATACTCAGGCCCCAAACTAAAATGTCACAGGCCTGTTGGGGAGGCTCAGGTTTCCTGGCCGCAGAACATGAGCTTGCTTGATAAAACGATTTTGGTGTTGATAAATGTGGACTTTCTGTGGCAGAGACAAAGGCGCCCTTGAGTCCAGAGGGGAACCTAAAACGGCACATTGCTGAAAAGTATTTCCTGATAATATTTTTAGCACCTGAAAAAAAAAAACCACTTTTTTCCTCTTTTTTGCTGCCTGTGGAGTTGTGTGTGTGTGTGTGTGTGTGTGTGTGTGTGTGTGTGTGTGTGTTTGAAATGTAATGCCCAGCAGTGGTGGGGCCTCATGTTAACCCCCAGTCTCCCAGACCAGGCTGCAAATAGGCAGCAAGGCCTGGACCCCAGGTAAGCGTGGCCTCACTGGGGCCGTGGCCGAAGAGTCGGCCTGTGGCTGGCTCCAGCCTAGACCCACAAGCACCTGCCGTCCAGGGTGGAGCCCAGGCCTGAGCACCTCACAAATCCACCCAGGGGATTCAGTTGAGTGCCCTGGTTGGGACCCCCTGTCTAGGCCAACCACTCCCACCATGTCTAGAGAAACAGCCCTTCTCTGGGGCAGCCCTACTGCCTAAAAGCCCCTAGGTGGACCCATAACCTAGCCCAGACGTGGGCCTTTACTAGGATCCCTTGGGGCAGAAGGTCAGCCGTGAAGAGGGGCACATAGGAATGTTACACATAGCAGTGTTGTATGTGGGAGCACATGTGACTGAGTGTGGGTGTGGAAGAGTGAGTGTTGTCTCCATGTGTGAGCGTGCACGTGGAAATGGGAGTGTGTGTGCGAGTGGGGATGTGCACGTGTGAGTGGAGGGGAGCGAGCGGGGACGTGCCCCTCCTCCCCAGGTTCCTGCTGACAACACCGCGAAGATCCTGCTCCCAGCACAGCCCCGGAATTCGATGTCCTCTCTGACCTTTCCTAGAGACGGGAGGCCTTGCCCTTTCTCGTCCTTCCCTGGAACCACACGGTTGTCCTGCCGTCCAGGGTTTTCTGAGGCAGGAGCCCGGCCCCAGGGCTGGCCTTCTCGCAGTTGAGCACAGGGGAACCAGAGAGAAGTTGAAGGGGAACCTCTCTCGGGCCAGTGCCCCACAGGGGCTGCCTCCTTGAACGGCGAGGCCACCAGGATACTAGCCGAACGGGACCCGTGTAAACCTTTGGCCCCCAGAGTCACACTCAGAGGACCTTTCCACTACTTCCTCAAAGTCACATTTACTATTTCTTGCTGACCACAGAGCAACACCTGTTCACTGAAGACGTTTTAGGACACACAGAAAAAACACGGAGCCCAGCGTAAAAGCGCCCAGAAACTCAGTGGCAGCTGCTGCTATCGTGCTGGCTGTTTCTGCTGATCTCTGACGGGAACACCGCTGTCTCCAGGGGCTCCGGGCTGGGCCTGCACTCACACATCCCCTAACACCGGGATTCTGAGAGCAAGGGGGGGTGGGGGAGGGCCTCAACCCCAGGAGTCAGGCCCTGCACCTGGGGAGGGACCAGGTGTGCGGTCAGTGGTCTCAGAGACGGGAGAAGCGCTGGGATGGCCACAGCTGGGGATACGGAATCTGAATTTGGGCTCTGGAGGCCCTACTGCGGTCCGCCAGGCCCACTAACATCCGTCCACTTGCCCCTCCCCCCCGCCCGGCCCAAGAGGACCAGCCTTCCCTTAGAGCCCTCCTTACCCTGGAGTCTGCTAGAGACTCTCTTGCTGTGAAGTTCCCTTAGGGCCCCGAACCCATCAGAAAACCTCCCGGGGGATTTCTCCCTGATGGGTCAGTGCACCTGTTTAGTGCCCTGAATTCCCCCAGGCCAGGGGTCCTCACATAAAATCAGACCAGGAGCACCCCCCCCAACAAGTGTCCACAGGCTCAGATCTTGGGGAGCAACACGGGGCTGGCCCCTGGCCACTTCCATAAGGGTATCAAGGCACTGCTAAGCCAGGGTGGCCCCGACCAACATCTCAGGCAGGCAGGCCTTAGGGTCTGTCTCAGAACTGCGCCGTGAGCAACGCGCCTCCTCTGGGCTCGCTCCAGTCTGGCAGCTGAGAACCCACGGAGGAGGAGGACGGTCCCCGCCGCAGGAGCGCTCCCGCGAAGCGCTCACCTCGCCAAAGCCTGGGCCAGGGAGCTCCTCCTCGCCACCGCGGGGCGGCCCCGGGCGCGCAGCGAGCGCCCTCGCCCTCCCGCGGGGCCTGGCGCTTTAAGAGCGGCCTTATTTGCATGGCCCCGCCCAAGCCCCGCCCAGGCCCGGGGACCGCCCGGCCGGGTATTTAAGCCGCGGCCCCTGGGGCGGGGCCGGCCCTGAACGCGGTCCCGCCCGGCGCCTTCCTTCGCGGAGCGGCGACCCGAGCGCGGCCCGGCCGAGCGCGCGGGAGCTCCCCGACGGCGCGCCGCGCCGCCCGCACCGCACCCGGCCCCGCCGGCTCCGGCCCCACACGGACCGCGAGGCCCCTCGGTCCCCGCTCTGTGCCCGCTGCGTCCGGCTCGGTCCCGCTCCGTCCCCGCTGCGCCCCCCGCTCTGTCCCCACTGCGCCCCACTCTGCCTCCACTGCGTCCCCGCTCCGTCCCCGCTCGGTTCCGGCAGTGTCCCCGCTCTGTCCCCCGCTCGGTCCCCGCAGTGTCCCCCGCTCGGTCCCCGCAGTGTCCTGCTGCGTCCCGCCCGCCGATCCCCGGCGATGCTGCGCGGCGCCGCCTGGGCGCTGCTCCTGGCCGCCGCCCTGGGGCTCGGGGTGCGCGGGGTGCGCGGCGCGGTGGCCCTCGCCGACTTCTACCCGTTCGGCACGGAGCGCGGCGACGCTGTCACCCCCAAGCAGGACGACGGCGGCTCGGGGCTGCAGCCGCTCTCCGTGCCCTTCCCGTTCTTCGGCGCCGAGCACTCCGGACTCTACGTGAGTAACCTCGGGCCGCGGGGGCGCCGGGGCGGGCGCTGCGCCCCCGCCGCTGCCCGCCGCCCCGACTCGCGCCGCCGCCGCCAGCAACTTGGCACCGCGGCGGCCAGAGGTGGAATGAGGACAGCGCTTCCTCCCTGCGGCGGCCAAGGCCGGACAGCGGCCCGCGGGAGAGGCGGGCGGGGGTGGGGTTCGAGCTGCGGCCCGGCCACCTGGGCGAGCGGAGCGCGGGCCCGGCCTCACCGGCCCCCGGGGCTTGGGCAGCTTGCGCACACCGCGTCCGCCCGGCCATTGGCCCCCCCGCAGAGTCCTGGCCCCGTCCTGGTCCCAGACGTCAGTGTGACGGCAGCCACGTGCTCCCTGGGGCCTCAGTCTCCCGAGCGGGGCACCTGGCCTGTTCAGTTCTGCACCTGGCCTGCAAGTACCCTCTGGCAGCCACCTAGACCCTGCCCCGCCCTCCTTGACGCCTGAGGCCCGCTGGCAGGAGGCTGGGACCCCTGTCCAGGTGGTCAGGGCAGGGCCTGCTTCTGGGCAGAAGCCCCCCTGGGTGTGGCAGCAGCTGGGCGGAGTGTCCCCTCCGAGCCTTTCCCTCCCTTTCTCCCTTCCTCCTGAGTCCAGGAGCCACTTACTCAGGCCAGTGCCTCCCGAAGGGACTCCCAGAGGGAGCTCTGGGGCCAGGCACTCAGGACAGCAGGAGTCCTCAGGGCGAGGGGCGAGGGCGAGGGTTCTGTGTCTGGTGCTCCCGGTGTGGGAGCCATTTGTGGGCCACAGAAGGAATGAAACGCGATGGCTCGTCACCGCATTGCTCTGTGGGTGGGCCACTGGGCACCTGCCGTCCCCTGAATAGAAAAGAGTTAGGCCGGCCGGATGCATTGTTACCTCCAACCCCGCCGCCCCAACCACGACCTCAGCCACTTTCAACTCCATCCACTGCCACTCGCACCACCTGCGCTGCCATCGACCCGCCCGAGCAACCCCCGCTGGGCCACCACCTCCCCCTTCACCACTGTCACCCGCTCCATCGGCCCCTCCTGACATGACCAGCACCCTCCCCACCACCTTCAAGGCCACCCGCACCACCACTCCCATCTTTTGCACTATTGACACCCTCACCGGGCCCTGTCCGAGTGGCCACCACCAGCCCCTCCACCACCGTGGCCACCGTCACGTGCTCTCTCCCCCGGCGACCACGGCACTCCCCATGCCGATGCGGGAAGCTTCGGCACCTTGGCAGCAGCATTTGGTGACGTGACAGTGGTAGGAGGGGGCCGCTGTCCTCTCTGTAGGCCAGGACTGACTCCCAGAAGTGCACGGTGGACAGCGCAGAGCTGTGCTCAGGGTCTGCAGGGGCCGGAGCAGGCCCGCGCAGCTTGGAAATGGGAAAACTCACGTTGGCACCATTTGAACAGAACACCGTCAAAATGCTCCTAAAGCATCTGGGCCAGGCTCAGCTTTCCCCCTCACAGTCACGGGTGAAAATATTCTTAAAACGGTTGACCTTCTTAATAGCCTCACCAAAAACATCTACTCTTACCAAAACAACTGGGAGAAATGGTTCTAAAGTGGAAAGATCTACTAGGAAAACAAACAGTTTCATCAGAAATGAACATTATGGCCGCTAACAAAACATATATCTCCGTGAGAGCTTTTTCCGGAAACAAAGATAATATTGGAAAAACAAGTGTCCATGTGGACATAGTAGCATGCTGTGCCTTCTCTTCCTTCAGCGAGAAAGACCGTGGGATTCCTGAGGGTGCCATGCCCGGACAGCTTGCCTGACGGCACCGGGAGGGCGCGGGGGGTCCCGCACGGGCAGGCCGGTGGGTGGCTACGATTAAAGCTAAGTGAGAGAAGGGAAGGTGTTTATTCCAAAGCAGGCGACCTGGCCAGTGCCTCCCATGCCTACCTGGTGGCCACGCCTGGATATCAGAGGGCAGATGGGGAAACTGAGGCTCAGAATGCAGATTCAGGGGCCTTTAGACCACCCTGTCCAGCTGCCTCCTTAGCATTCCATCTCAAACTTAGCAGGACCCAGACAGAGGTCCTGCTTCCTCCCTAGGCCCACCGTAGCCTTTTGATGCCTCCCTCCTTTCCCTTGTCCCCTCCTTGCTGGAGACTTAGAAATACATCCCACCCCTCAGCGCCTGCATGGCCACAGCCCTGGGCAGGACCACCGTTCCCACCCGCCTGGATGCATGTAGGTGCCTCCTCGCTGGCCTTTGTCTCCCGGTCCTGCCCCTCCAGCCTGTGCATCAGGCGGCTGAAGCAGCATTGCCAAATGTGAATGAGATCCTGGCTCTCCTTCCAGCCCTTACCTGCTCCTGGCCCTGAGGCTGGGTGGTCTGGCCCCCTTGTCCCCACCACACCCTCCAGCTCTGCCTCCTGTGCTGGCCCCTGACCCCACCTCAGTCGTTCCCATTTGGCGTCCACTTCCTGCATGCGGACGTGTGCCCTGCGAGCCACGGAGGTATGACCTCACGGTACATATGGCCGTATGTCTACGTTCATATCTTATGGCAGCCGGCTGTGGACACAGGCCCTTGCACATGTGTCTATGCACACAGCTCACTCGTTTCCTGGCTCTGTCCACTGAGGGAGAGCAACGCTGCGATACCCCCGTAGTGCCAAGCACTCCTAGTGCTCAGATCCTGCTTGCCAAACATCAGTTCTCCCTGGAAGGAACCAGGACTCTCTGGAGATGATAGAGCCCTGGCAGGGAAAGTGCAAAATGCGCCTGGAAATCAGTCACACGCAGGAGGAAGAAGAGTGCTCCAAGAATGGCTGGGATGTGTCCAGAGGACACAGAGGCCATCAAACAGGCTCCCTGGCCATACGGGGGGCAATCTGAGCATGAAAATAATGGTAGTAATAGGTTTTAATCCATTGGATAAAGGGGGAGCCAGTGAGCTCGCGCTGGTAAAAGGAAATAAATGATTAAGCGTGTAAATGGGAGGAAGTAGTGTGGACAGCCTCACATCAGTCTCTAGCTTCCCGACCCGGGTCCTGCGTGTGTGCTTCCAGCAGAGAGCGTTCTTGTCTGCCCTTCACTCTCCAACAGCTCGGGAAACATTGCGTAGGGACAGACGGACAGACAGACAGGGGGGGGAGCAAGTGCACGGGGCAAGTCCGAGCAGTGGGAGCGTGTAGATTAAGAGTGGGGGGACATTCCTTGCTGCGACCTTGCAGTAATGCTGTCAGCTTGACTTTACGTCAAACTGAGCGAATGCCTCCTGGTGAGAACACCCTTGTGTCTGTGCCCAGAGCACCTGGCCACACACCTGGCCAGCCCCACTGGGAGGCAAGCCTAGCCAGCTGGGAATGAGCCCGGGGTCCCCACTCCTTAGCCCTCGGTGACTGTATGAACTGCGGAGCCAGAAGCGACCAGCTCGCCAAACCCTGTCCTTCCAGAAAACTCACCACGGAAACCTCGTGCACTCCTTCACCAGTGACTTGTTCCCTCGTTCATTTATTCATTCACTCGTTCATTCATTCCAAAAGCTTGACTGAGCCCTTGCTCGGAATCAAGGAGTCCAGATGCACTAGCAGCAGTGTTTTGGTTTAAGTATCACCATCATCCTTGTCTATTTTGTTCACCGCGCTATCCTGGCTTCCGGAAGAGAGCTAGCTCCTAGAAGCTTCTAGGTCAATGTTGTTGTTCATCTTCTGATCGGTGGGATGGTACGGGCATAATCCCACCATCCAAAAACAACACTTTTAACATTTTGGTGAAATTCTTCTTGATCTGTTTGCAAACATACCTAGGGGCCCACGAGACAAACCTGGGGCTCCCATTTCGTGCAAGTTTCTATTTTGCATATTTCTTTCAGTACTTTAGGCTGTGAGCATTTCCCATGCCTTAAATTTATAGAGACATGCTTTTAGGTGACAGTGTAATATTCCTTCCTGTGGCTGCATCATAATTATTTAAGTCGACTGCTCTGTTGACTGTTGCCCCTGTGGCTGGTTTCAGCGTCTCCCATGAACTGACGGTGCGCTGGTGCGCGTGCACCCTATACACGCCTTGTTACGGGTCTCTCGTCCTTTCCTCACAATAAATTCCCCCAAGTGGGCTGACTGCGTCCGAAGGAATGTCTCCTTACTGCCCCGGCCATTCAGAAGGGCATCCTCTTCGCCACCTTCCTCTGCTGGGTCAGGTGGCCGCCTCACCTGGCCCGGCTCAGCCCGGGGGCAACTGCTCCGCCACCACCCCCCCACCACCTCCCTCGGCTCCAGCAGCCATCAGGAGCTGTGTGCACCTGCAGGGCACGACCCCAGCATGTGGTGCTGCCGGTCGCCAGGGGGCATGGTAGAAATGTAGATCCCCGGGCCCTCCCAGAGGGTCTGACTCCAGAGGCTTGCATGGGCCCGACTCCGCATTTTGACCAGGGGGTCCTGGTGCCTGTCCAGAGTTCCATCTGAGAAACGCTGCTCTTCCTGAGGACACCCACTGACCTGCCCTCCTGCTCACGGCTGGCCCTGGACACTCCTAGCCCCGCAGGCTCGGGTGTTCACTGCCTCCCATTTACTGGTACGGGGCGGCCAGGACAAGCCGCCCCAACGGGGCCCTGGGCACGGATGCTCCTTGTGATCCGTGATGGGGGTGGGGCAGTGAGTGGGCCCCAGGACAGAACAATCTGGAAGAGCCTGAGCCCCAGGGATTCTGCTGCTATGGGTCTGTGAGCAGGCAGCTGGGTGAGGGCACCCGGCTGGTTTCTCCCCATACTTGGTCTCCAGGAAGACCCAGCCTTAGGGCCTCAACATCCAAAAACTGGTTCTTTACAAAGTGGGGCAAGTTGTTCATTAAACACCTACTGTGTGCTTAGCCACTGCCCTGCTCCCCAGGCCCGAGGGGACTCAATAGGTCCAGAAGTCTGAGCTGCACAGGCCGAGTGCGGGAAGGAGGAGTGAGAACAGGACGGGGTCCAGGCTCGGGTCCCTGACCCCAGCCCCTCCACACCGGGGGGCAGCCCAGGACCACACTGTCCCCTGAGCTGGGCTCGGGGTGGGCCAAAGCCAAACGCAGTCCCTCGAGCCTTGCTGGCTACTCTGGGCAGAGGGGGCATGGGCAGAGGCAGCTTCAGAAGCTTGCTGGGGATGGGGTCTGGGGTGGAGCTGGGGTCCCGAAGGAGCAACTGCTGTCCCCAGAAGTGAGTGTGAGTGGAGGGCAGGGACACAGCAGCTGCATCTCCAGCTGTGGTGGCTGCAGGATGACAGTGGACCCCATGGTGGTCACAGAGATGCAGGGTGGCCCAGGGGTGCAGGGTGTCCAAAAGGAGGGCCCCGGTATCTGAGGAGTGGACCAGGCTGAAAGGCAACATGGTCTCCAGAGAGACGGGGAGGCAGCGGCTCGGGCTGGTAATGGATGCCGAGGGAGGGCAAGGGTGCCCAGATGCTGTGGGACTGTATTCCACAGGCAGGCGTGTCCAGGAGCCACTGGGGAGCTGGGCTCTTGCCCTGGGGGGGCACCCGGTCCTGGTGTACCAGAGGAGAGGCGGGGGGAGGCTTTGCCGGGGAGGGGGAGGCGGGAGCTGCCATCTACACAAGGATAAAGGAGGGACAGTTGCTGGGACACCCGGAGAGGCAGCCTCTGTTGGTGGGGGGAACAAGGGCCTGGACTGTGGGGCCCCCCAGGAGACCAGAGGGTGGCCACAGGGCGGCCCTGGAGGAGGACAGAGGAAAGGGAGAACACGGCAGGAAGCCCAGTCCCGGGGCCCCGAGATCCAGGCGGGCTGGGCCTGTGGGGGCAGAAGGGACTACTCCTCCAACACCAAACTCTGCTGTCCCAGCCTCGGGGGGACTCCCTCCTGCCCCAGTTCTGGTGGGGGCACTTCCCCCGGAAGTGGGCCCTGGGGCCGCTCCCTTGAGTCTGCCTGTTTGCCGAGTCTCAGCCCGGGGCGGGCCTCCCCTCCTTCCTGGGTTGGGCGTGCGGCAAGTTCTGGGTCTCCGGGGCTCAGACCTGACCTTGCCCGGGAGCCCCAGGGGCCCTGCCCACTTGCTGCCCTGCAAGCCGGACTCCAGCCCCCAACTGTGCCGTGGGAGGAATCCTAATTACCCAGAAAGCTGCCAGGAAATAAAAAACATGCCTACATTTTTCAAAACAAGCTTATAAAAGGCCTCAGGGGCTTTATTGTTTTATTTTTGGCAGAGAAGTCAAAGCAGGAACCAAGGCCCCGCCCGTTTGGATCTGATGTTTGCAGAGCAGGGGTGCTATGGCCTCGGGGGTCTCTGGCTCCCCTCCAGGCCTGCCTGGCCCGCTCAGAGCAGCCCCTCCACCCAGCAAGGGTGGCACTGGCGAGCCCTCAAACTCCCGGCTCAGGGACCCGCCAAACACACGTCACATACTTTGGGCTGCAGGTCGCCTCCGAGAGGCTCTCCAGGACATTTCCGCTCTTTCCTGGTTTTATCCAAGTCGGAAATGCCACCGGTGCTGTCCTTCTGTGCTTCTCAACAGGCGGCGTGGGGGGGGGGGAAGGGGGCTGGTCCTGCAGAAAAGGCATGGGCGCCCTCTGGCCAGCCCCCACACCGCACTGCACACCCAGGCACACACACACGCTCATGTGCATATACACACTCGTACACACTCATCACCTACACACAGCCACACACTCATGCACGTACACACACACATGCTCATATGCATAATACACACTCATACACTCATCACATACACGCTCATATATGTACACACTCATACACACATACGCACACTCATTATATACACACTGTCATACATACACAATCACAATACACACTCATAAACATGCAAACACTCATGCACATGTACAGTCATACACACACTCATCTCATATACATCCTCGTACATACACGCTCATTCACACATACACACACTCATACACACATATACACAATTATACACTCATACACACCCATACACACGTACATATTGATACACATGTAGACACAGGTACACACTCATATACACAATCACCACACGCCCTCACACACACACATTCATACACAAATACACATCCTCATACACACATACAGACTCATCACATACACATTCATACATATACACACTCATACACACATATGCCCTCATACACATGAACACACTCATACACACTTGTACACATACACTCACACATACTCATTACATACACACACTCATACACACACATACTCATACATACTCATATACATGCACACACTCTTATACATATATACACATACATATTCATACACACAAGCACACTCTTACACATACATATACTCATATACATACACACTCACACACATCATATATACACACACATACACACTCATCACATACATATGATCACCCATTCACCCTCATAAACGCACACTCATACACACATACACACACATGCATATTCATACACACATATACACCCTCATATATACACACTCATACACATACTCATTACATATCCACCCTCATACACACACACTCATACACAATGTACACACTCATATGCACACTCATCACATACACACTCACACACATCACATGCACACACACATACACACATTCATCACATACACATTCATACATGCACACATATATACTCATACATACACAGTTATACACACACTCATATACACTCATCACATACACTCATGCACATACGCACATTCATATATATATACACATACTCGTACACACGTGTACATTCGTACACATACACACTTATACACACACTCATACACATACATATTCACACACACTCATACACACGTACACTCACACACACAATACACGCATGCACACAGACACATGCCCTTCCCCCAGGTCAAAGAGGGGCCTCTCCACCCCAGGGCCACCATGCAGTTCACAGAGTCACTGCGGTTTCCTGTTACATGTGGCCTCGGGGCCTCCCTAAGAGCGACCACCAGCAATTCCTTCCCTAGGACCACTAGCCAGCTCAGAGGGGATTGAAACACCCCCTCCGCTGACTGACCGCAGGCCTCCTGCACCTGCCTGGGACAGGAGAGTGCAGGGGGATGGCGTGGAGGGTGCAACTGCCAGTCACCCACCCCTGCACTCGGTTCTGTGCTCCACGCAGGCCTCACAAGGTAGCCCGTGTGCAAGTCCCACCCAGGTCCCAGGGCCGGGACCCCCAGGGGCAGCCTTGTTCTCAGCAGCAGGTGCCTGGACACCAGAGAGACAGCCGCTGTGTGGGAGAGGAGAACTGACCCCAAGGCCTGGCTTAGGGACACCACAGGGTGGCTGCAGGGAGGCCTGGCCGGCGGGGTCTGCAGGGAGGGGCTGGGAGCAACAGGTCCTGCAGACCAGTGCAAGCAGGTCCCCTGTCCCCACTGCTCCTGGGGTCTCCCTGTGTCTCTGTGAGAGTGCCAGTGAGCTGGGCAGTCCCCTCATCTGGCCCCAGATCCTCATGGCCAGCCAGTGGGGGGCGGCCGTTCCAGGCCCCGGGCTCCAGCAAACACCCAGGCCCGTGGCCACGTTTCTGGGGATTCAGTGGCTCAATAGTGCTGGTGGTCCCCCTTCTCTAAGTCACAGGTGTGGATCAGACCTAAATGATTCATCTAGGACATTCACGTGGCGACAGGGGGGCATCTGAGGGGGAGTCTGGGCCTAATCCTTTCTCCTCAGTTTCCATGTCTGCATCGCATGTTTCATAAAGTACTACTGCACGTAGAAAAATAATAATAAAATTGGAATTTTGTGGGAAGCGGCATTTGCCCCACCCTGAAGGGGGGGAGGGACCCCGGTGTGGGGTGGAAAGCGGCGGCCACACGGCTCCCCGCACCCCTCAGCTCCCTGCTCTGTTCCGCCACACCCAGCCCTCTGGTCCAGCTTGCCCACTCCCCAAACCTTCACCGGACGAGCAGATGCTCTCATCTGGGGAAAGGAAGTCCAACAAGGTTCCTGTCCAGGTGACAGCGCCTGCCAGCAGCCCGCTTGCTCAGCCCCTGGGCCCCCACCGCCTTCTCGGCTGTGGTCCTGGCCCGGCCCTGCCCTGGCAGGGAAACAGGGCCGGCTTGTTCTGCCTCCTTCCTGGACCCCTGGGCTCCAGGCCCACACCCGGGGGGTGGGGGGGGAGGCGGGCAGCGTCAGTGTGGGATGGGGGCACACAACACACACACCTGGGGGCTGGACTTGGACTTCAAAGACAGGAGGAAACTCAGTGGTCTGTCTGTAGGAGCCACAGTGGGGAGCAGACCAGCTAAGGGATGCAGGGAGGGAGGTGCAGGCCAGTCCCACCCCGGCAGGTGGCCCATAGCTGCCCGCAGCTCCAACCCGACCCAGGGTCCCCCGGTGCCTGCTGCAGTGGCCTCTGTCCCATCCGCAGTCACCTTGCCCACCTGTGACTTCTCACCCTTAGCTCTCTTCCTAAACGCGTGTGCCACAAAGGCACAAATGCAGCGCAAGCCCCTAGCCCCGGCCCCTCGTGACGATGCCCTCACCTTCCTCCCCCCCCCCCCCCCGCCACCATGCACCCCTAAGACCGTGTGCAGACTCGGTCTGACGGAGGCACGCGGAGCCCGTTCTCTTGCACCTGTCTCCTTTGCTCCAAACCGTGCGGACGTTCGCCCACCCACGTTTGGCGCGGCGTCTTGGTTTGTCACTGCCGGTAATTACGTGAAGAGATCACAAGTGGTTTATCTGCTGCACCGTGGGGGACATTTGGGGTTCCTACTTTTAGACTATTTTTAACCAGGCTGTTTATGAAACTCTGGAACATGTACCCGGGTGTCCACAAGGGCACGTCTCACACGAGAGCGAGAGCGTTGAGCCGGGGGACGCGCCCGTCTTCAGCTTCATTAGATGTGGCGGCGACAGGCGTCCCCACCGCATGACACCCTAGCCGACGCTTTTACCCATCTGGCAGCTGTGCACTGGTGCGTTAATGCGGTTTTAATTTCCTTTCTCTTCCACGAGGCTGAACGCATCTTGTGCGTGTTCGCCGACTGTTGGATTTCCTCATCTGTAAAGTCCTTCCCCTCTTTTCTACACAGTTGCCTTTTTCCTGTTGATTTGGGGGAGTGCTTGACAAACCCAGGTCCCAAGTATCGTAAATCTCTCCTCCCATTCTGCGCCTTATTTCACCCTCGTTAATGGCGTCTTTGCGTGAGTAGACGTTCTTAATTTTAATGTAATAAAATGTGTCCAGGTTTCTTTTTATGGTTAGAAGTTTTTGTGCCGGATTTTAAAAACCACCCTCAGAAGTCAGGAATATATTCTCCAACAGTGTTATTGCCGGATTGTTTTGTTGTTCACACTGAGGCGTCTAACGCACCTGGAGCTGGGCTCCGTGTGTGGCACGAGATCGAAGGTACACGGGTTCCCATCTTACAAAAGAGGAACCACCCTGTCCCCCTTCCCAGGGCTCCACCGCGCCCCCTCTGTCCAAACGGATTGTCCTGCGTGTGGGGTTGCCTCCTGACTCTCTGTCCCTGAGCCAGCATCGCCAGGTTACCGCGGTGTTGTGGGAGACCTCAGTGTCTGTCACAGCAAGCACCTGCCTCGTTCTTGAGAGAGTCATGGTCACTCTTGGCGTCGCATTTTCATTTACAGTTTAGAATTGGCTTATCAAGTTACACGAACACACACATACTCGCTGGGATTTTTTGACACTGCCTTGAGTATATAAATCCGCGTGGGAGAACTGGTATCTTTACAGTATTGAGTCATACGGTTCAGGAACACGGTGTGCTTTTATATTTATCTAAGTTGTCGTGAATGTTTTCAATCCAGTTTTAGAAGTGATTGCGGACAAATCTTGTGCATCTCCCGTTAAACTTATTCTTAAGCGCTTTATATTTTTACTAGTGTAAATGGTGCATTTTCTTTCATTTCTTTTCTGCTTATTGCCGGTGTGTAGAACCACAGTTGACTTTTTTACATTTTCTAATTTTATATTTAACAACCGAACCAAGCCTCTTATCAGTTTTACTAAACTATTTGGGGATTCTTTCAGATTTTCTACAACCATCTTCGTATCCTACACAACTCATAGCAGCTGTGTTCCTCCCTGTCTGATCTCTTTACTTTTTGATTCCTTTTTTTTTTTTTTTTTTGCCTTGCTGTGTTGGCTCGGGTCTCCAATGTGGAAATGGTGTTAGAAGGCTCCTTGTCTCGTTCCCAGTCTCAGAAACCAAGTCTGTATGTCACCACTAAACATGATGTTTGTTCTTGTTTATTGTGAAGACACTCTTTATCAGATGAAGGGTGTTCTCTTACGTTCCTCGTGTTCTGAGAAGTTTGATCCCAGATGGATGCTGACTTTTATTAACTGCCATCTCTATACCTAGTAAGGTGATTATAGGACTTTCTCCCTTACTCTGCTAAGTGGATCATTTAAATTACTTAAATTAGTTGGTTTTCTAATGTAAAGCCAAGCTTGTACTCCTCACAAAAATCCAACTTGCTAATGATGAACTGTTTATCCTATTCATACATCACTGGATTCAGTTTGCTAATTTATTGAAGATTTTGGCAACGTTTTCGGTGAGTGGAACTGGCCTGGTTGCTGTTCCTGCACGAACTGGCCCTGTTAATCTCAGTGTCATGATCGTGCCCGTCTCATGAAGTGATTCTTCTGTTTAGAAGGGCGGGTGTGTTTCTGGAGTTACCCCTACATGTCAGCTGGAACTGACTGGGGCTGCCGTCTGGAGCAAGCTTTCCTGGGAGAAAGTTTTGTGCCGATTCAAATTTCTTTAACGATTATATTTTTAAAAGTTTTCTATTTCTCCTCGCATTTGGTAGGTTGTGTTTTTCTAGGAAAATTTCCATTTTATGTACAATTTCAAGGTTGTTAACGTGAAGTTGTCAAGGCCTAGGATTTGCTGTGCCCTCCTTACTGGCTCATGTTAGCCTGTTTCAGATGGTGGGGGGGGGGGGGGGGTGCTGGCAGGACCCTAGACTCCTGGGTCAGAAGCACAGACCCAGGGTGCAGCGGGCAGCGCAGAGCAGTCATCCGCATCGGGGTCCCTTGCTCCCCGAGTCCCACGGGGCAACACAGGGGTCTAGGTACATGCTCCCCGCACTGTGGGTTTGTGTCACGGCCAAGAAACACTGAGCCTGGGGAAGCCTGCCCTCTGTGCACAAGGGAGACACTTCATCCCTCAAGCTGATCTCTGCAAACACAACCCCGAGCCGCAGCCCAGGGACGGCAGATGGAGCCTTGCGTTCTTGGCATACCCAACAAAAACACGAAGGTGCTGAGGACCCGTGGCAGATTGCCTCTCTCCACAGTCCGCCTCCTCGGCCCCACACGTTCTTGGCCCAACTCAGATTTTCACATGAGTCTGCCATTCCAACAGTCAATCTGATCAGTCGGACCACAGAGGCCGGGACCGATTCTGTGTGATTTGCCTCATGACGCATTTCCCGCGGGCTGCCCCCCACGGGGCTCCCAGCAGCAGCGTGAAGCCCTGCGGTGTGGACTGCACCTCGCCGCCGGGTTGCAGGTGCAGCCGGCTGTGCGTGAGTCCCGGAGAGGCTGGCAGGGGCTACTTCGGCCAGGGTGCGGCCTGAGACCAGGCTACTCCCCCTTACGACCCACACGAGGAGCTCGGACCGCTGACCTCTGGTGCCACCACCATAATTACAGGGGCAGCAAATGGGCCAAAAACGTGATTCCCCTTAGGGCGACCATCTCATCCTGCTTTACCGGAACCTTCCAGGTCTCGGCACTGGAAGGCCCAGGAACCCCCTCGGTCTCAGGCCGATGGGGCACGGTTGGCCCCCTCATCTCCACCCCCGTGGAGGGACATTCCGTGGCTCACCCTCCCCCGAGGGGCACAGGCCACCACGGTTTGGGATCTGATGCTAACCTGATCTAGATCTCTGCCTGAGGTCTGTGGGCCGTGTCCCCAAGCTCTTGTGGCCTTGCTCGCCACACACAACATAACCCAAGGCCAAGTGTGAGCTTGTGTCTGAAGGGCCTAGACAAGGTCGTACGACATGTGTGGTAGCCCGTGAGAGGCAGGGGCCCACGTTGGGAGTCAGGCCCAGCAGAATAGTTTGTGACTGGCTATGTCCACTGTTTCTGCTGCAAGCAGGGGTGCAAACCCAGCACAGGTCACGGTGCTCCCTGCCTTGCCAGGTGCCGGATCCAGGGGGAAAGAATCGTCACTGCTTCTGACCCCCGAGCCCCCAGGCCTGAGGTGGCCCCTGCCGGTGCCCAGGTGGGTCTCCGCCTGCACAGTGTGCCCATCTCAGTATCTCGTGCCTTCTCTCCACCCATCACCTGCTCGCACACAGACCTTTCACCTGCAGGCTTTAGGAGAAAAAAAGCAATGGGGGCATCTGAGTGAAATTTATATAGACTCATCACATCCCTACTTCGGCCCCCGTGGACCACCACAGATGACAGTGAGGGGGTACGCAACCAAGTGACCTGGGTCTCCAGGACCTAGGGACGTGTTGGTCCACCAAGAAAATCCAGGTGGCTGCACCAGAGTTCAGTTTGAACCCTGAGCCCCTTTCGGCCCGGCTGCACCCGGCAGGCACCCCCAGGGGCTGGCCTGTCCTGCTATTGGTAGGGGGAGCTGCACCATCGTGTCCGGGAGCAGTGTGGGCGTAGGCCCCAATTTTCAAAATAGGCCCGCACAACCCCCTATCAGTCTCCTCCCGTCCCGGTCATTACCCAAGGGCAACCAAGAGGAAGCAAATCCTGGCGGGGGACGGCCACATTCAGTGAGCAAGCTGCCCAGACCAGGGCCACGGGGTGTCAGAGGCGGAGGTCTTTGGGGTGGGGTCTGGGGAGGCTGATCCAGAGCTCGGCAAGGCCCGATGCCAGTGGATGGTGGGAAGCATAGAATGGTCCCCGGACAGTTCTGCTGTTCAGTGGCCTGTGACACAGAGGGAGCATCTCTGTCGGGCACAAATGGCCCAGGAAGTTGACAGTGATGTGGCCGGAGCAGGTGGTTGGGCTGCCACAGCAGCATTGTCCCCTAGATGCTGGGCCTGGGGGCCCACGGTCCTTCTCGGCAAGATGGAAAGTGGGCCAGCTTCCATGGGGACAAACCCGGTGTGTGGGAGGGGCTTCTGCACCAGCAACACAGAGGCCTTTCCTTTCACTGGGTCCCTGCCGTGGCCGTGGTGCCATTTCCGGTATAAGGAGGGATCTCAGGGGCAGTGTCGGCCGGCGAGAGGCCTCCATCGGCAGCTTGGTCCCCATCAGCGCCATCAGAGAACGCTCCTCCCTGTGGACCCCTCTGAGAGTGACCCAGACTGAATCCAGTGGCCGCACCGTGCGCCCACGTTAGCGGGCCCCAAAGGTGGGCGTCTTTCGTCTGCCAGGCCGGGCCCTTCCGAGCAGCAGGCCCGATGACAGATGGCAGGCTTTCTCAGCGGAGGGCCACGAGCGAGTATGTGGGGCTTTCGGGCCGAAGGGCTCTGTCTGGATACTGAACTCTGAGCGGCCATAGGCGGAGTGGGGGTGAGCGACGCCCCGGCGTTCTGGCAGAGCTTTGTTTACAAGACCAGACTAGGGGTCTGCAAAGGACAGCCTAGGGACTGGCCCATCGTCTGTTTGCGGATGGCCTGTGAGCTAAGAATGCTGTTTATATTTTTAAAGGGCTATAAAAACAAAAGCACAGAACAAAGAAAAATATGTGATAGAGACCGTATGTGGTCCACAAAGCCAAACACATTTACTATCTGGCCCTTCGCGGGACAGCGTGCTGACCCCCAGCTAGACCATTTGCAGCAACTCAAAGGTCAGTAAAAATCTGGCGTGCCTGGTCAAGAGTCCCTGCTCAGCCAGGGTGACCGCGTCCGATCCCACCCGAAGCACCGGCCGACCTTCCCACAGGCTGCCCTGCCACAGCTGGGGCTCCTGGGCGGTTCCCCAGGCTGCTGCCCCCCAGGGCACACCATCGGGCCCCAGCTCGGCCAGAGCAGTGGCAAGCCAGACAGGCTTTCTGGGGACCCTGGGTGACTCGAGGGCCCGCTGAGCCAGCACCTTTGCTTTGGGCACCGGCGTGAAAGACGAGGTCCCCCAGGGGTAGCTGCCATTTTTTCACGTAAAACCGAGACGCGTTAGCCTCTGTGCAATTTCCCCTTGGCCGCCCAGCTCGTCGGGCCCTTCCCGAGCTCGTGGGCACATTCAGAGTCATGAGCCCCCATGGGTCACCTTGGCTTCTGCAAGCTCCCAGCTGGGCCCTGCCTCGGGCAGGGGGAGCTGCTGCATGGAAGCGCCTCTCGGGCCCGCCACGCCCGGACTCCACCAGCTTCTGCACAAGAGCCTGCAAGACAGGGCTCTGCGGTGTCCTCTTATCTCCCAGCTACAGCGGCCCCTGAAAGGAGAAGCCCCAACCCTTCCCGGCGGAACGGCAGGCAGCAACTACACACTTAGACACAGAGGCCGTGGGACTTGAATCCCGGCCATGGGGTTCCCTTAAGCTTCCTGTCTCCACTGCAAGTTTGTCTTCCCCTGAGTCAGAGGCCCATGCTCTGCCTCTAGAAGCCCGGTGGGAGGGTGGGGGGTGGGGAGGGGGTGGCGTGCACAGGGGAAGCTGCTCGCTTGTGTGGCCTTTAGCTTCGGGTGATGCCCAAGCCCCAACCCCTGCCCACCTCCCTCCCTTCCTCCCTCCTTCCTTCCACTTTATTGAGATATACTTCACATACCATACCTTTCACTCTCTTACAATGCAATGGGTTTTCATATATTTCAAGTATTTGTTCGGCCACCACCACAATTTTAGAGCATTCTCCTTACCTCCAAAAGAAACCCTGACCCCGCACTTGTCACTCTCCAGCCCCTCAATTCTGCCCTGACCTAGGCAATCACAAATCTGCTTTCGGTTTCTTTTGATTTGCCTCTTCCATACATTTCATAGAAGGGGAATCATACAGTTCAGTTTGTCTGGCTTCTTTCACTTAATATAATGTTGACAAAGTTCATTCGTGTTGTGGCAAGGGTATTTCATTCCTTTTTATGGCCAAATAATATTCCATTTATCTTTATCCATTCATTAGTTGATGGATACATGCGTTGGCTCCACTGGCTATTGTGAACAATGCCGTTATGAACATTTGCGTATAGGTTTCTGTGTAGATGTGTTCTCGGTTCTCCTGGATATACATGCATATATACCTGGCATGGAATTGTTGACGTGCATAGTTATGTTCTGTTTAACCATCTGAGGAACTGCCAGACTCTTCCAAAGTGGCTGTACTATTTTACATTCCACTAACAGTGTATGAGGGTTCCACTTTCTTTACACCCTCACCAACACTTGTTATTGTCTCTTTGTTTTCGTTACGGCCATCCTAGTGGGTGTGCAGTGCTGTCCCACTGTGGTTTTGACTTGCATTTCCCTGATGGTTAATGATGCTGAGCGTGTTTTACACTATTTGTGTACCTTCTTTGAAGAAATGCCTGTTCACTATTCAAGTCTTTTGCCCATTTTTTATTGGGTTGTCTTTTTTCTAAGACTTTATTTTTTTCAGAAGAATTTGAAATTCACGGCAAAATTGAGAGGAAGATAGAGATTTCCCATATATACTCTGCCTCCATACATGCACAGCCTCCCCATTATTAACACCCCCGCCCCAGTGCTAGCTTTGTTATAACTGACGAACCTACACTAATACACCCCAGAGTTGTAAAAGTATAAGTCCTTCCCCTCTCTGAAGTCTCCTGCCATATGTGGCTTTTTCCTTAAAGCAGCTGAAGTCAGGATAGAGGAGGAAGCAAGGATCCAGGGACACAGCAGAAGACAGTGACTCTGCCCCAATAAGCAAGG
Organism: Panthera onca; assembly: GCF_046562875.1. NCBI lineage: Eukaryota > Metazoa > Chordata > Mammalia > Carnivora > Felidae > Panthera > Panthera onca. The sequence goes on along the minus strand of NC_138346.1, from coordinate 1,081,949 downwards.
CTTTACAGTTGTCAGTCACGCAGCTCAACCAAATGGACTTTCAATGTTTCGGGTCCCCTCAAAATTCTAAATCCTTAAAAAAAAATTCTCTAAATCCTCATTGTTAAAACCATTTATCTCAGCTTTGGGAATCTTTACTCAGTCATCAGGGCCCTTCTGCTTTTTCATTGGGGCGTTAGAGGGTTGCTACCCCATTGTCATGGTAACAACCAAAGTTCTGATCGGATGGCTTATTTCAAGCCTAGCTCTCACTGCTCTGCTTTATTACAGGTAAGACAGTGGGCACCCTCACTTTCCACCCCCGACTCACACTACACCTCACTTGTGGAGAACACTATCTGCTGGGATCCTGGGGCATCTTCTCAGTTTCTCCTGTCCCAGTCCACGGAGGCCCTTGTCCGTCCTCTTCCAGAAAGTCAGTTCTCTGTTATGCTAACATCCTTCCTCCTTTATTTCTTCTTAACCCAGTTCTTTAGAAATTTTTTTCGTTTCATCTAAAAATTTAAATGTATTGTTATTATAAAGGTATTTACAATATCTTCTTGTTATCTTTTTTGAGAGTGTCAGAGTATGAAGCCATATTTTCTTTTTCAGTCCTGATACTGGCCATCAGCACCTTTTTTTTTACTTAACCAATTCCAACAGAAGTTTATCCATTTTACTGGTAGTTGAAACAAACCAAATTTTGGGTTTGTTGGTTCTCTTTTTCAGTGTTTGTTTTCTAGTTTATTAACTTGTGCTCTTAATTGTTTGTTTTTCTCTTCCCCTGTTTTGTTGTTGTTGTCGTTTCTTTCCTGTATATGGATTATTTACTAAATGTTTGGTTTCTTCACTAAGTATACACACTGAGATAAGCATGCAAGGGTATAAATTCCCCTTTTAAGTTTGGTGGCACCTCACCCTCATGAGTCTTTTTTTTATTTAAAAAAAATTTTTTTAATGTTTATTTATTTTTGAGAGAGAGACAGAGCACGAGCAGGGGAGGAGCAAAGAGAGAGGAAGACACAGAATCCGAAACAGGCTCCAGGCTCTGAGCTGTCAGCACAGAGCCCGACGTGGGGCTCGAACTCACAAACCACGAGATCATGACCTGAGCCAGAGCTGAAGCCGAAGCTCAGCCGACTGAGCCGCCCAGGCGCCCCACACCCTCACGGGTTTTTTCTAAATAGCACTTTTGTTATCTTTCGCTCCCAAGTTATTTATAACTATATTTCTTAATTTCCATATACATAGAAATTTCCTACCTTTTGGGGGTTAATATTTTGAGTGTAATTGCGCTGTGGCCAGAGAACAAACTATTTTTTGCAATCCCTTGAAATTTGTTGACACTTGCTATGTGATCAGTGTATAGTAAATTTTTAAAAAGATATTTGTATTATCTATTAGGTCACTTACTATTTTCATTGCTCAAATCTTCCGTATTCTGCCAGATAATTTTGTCTGCCTAGTCCATTTTGCTAAGGAATGTATGTTGAAATGTTCCACAGTGGTTATGAATTGACCTATTTCCTTTTGTCAGTTTTTCACTTATGTGATAACTAACGTTGTTATTAGGCATGTAAAAATGCAAACTTGTTATATCTTCCTTTATTATCAAGAAGTGGCCCTTTTGGTTTCTAGCTATACTTTTTGCCTTATGGTCTACACCAGGTTTCCTTTGGTTAGCATTTGGATAGTATGTATTTTAACCGGAACATCTAATTCATTTTTATTTAAACTGTTACTGATGGAGCCGGGTTCAATCTAAGATCTTCTGTGCTGTCTGTCCCACTTGCTTTATATTTCCTTCTCTCTCCTTTCTTGCCATCTTATACATCAAGTATTTTAATCATTCAGTCACATCCCCTCTCTCGGTTAGGATGATATACACTGTTTCTATTCTTTTGGTGATTATCCATATTCATTTTTACTTACCAATATTCACTAATAAGTGAATGCCTTTACCCTTCTGGAAAATACAGTGACCTTCAAACACTTATGTATTCTCCCAATTTATAAGCTATTATCATTAATCTTAATTCTACAGATTTTTTTTTCACACAACTACACAAAACTTTATTTATATTATTTCTTTATATGGTCAATGTTCATTTAGATTTATTCTCATGCCTTCTGGTTTAATCTGTTCTGGCTGCTGTGATAAATCTGTTATCATATTATGATATGATTATGATATGATATGATATATGGTGATATGATATATGATTATGAATATCATGATATATGATTATGAATAGAAACAGTGATTATGATATATGATATGATATATGGTGATATGATATATGATTATGATATGATATATGATGTCATATTATGACATATGATTAATCTGTTCTGGCTGCTATGATTTAATCTGTTCTGGCTGCCCACAGACTGGGCAGTTTAAATTTTTTTTAATGTCTTTTTGTGAGAGAGAGCTAGAGCATGAGGAGGGGGAGAGACAGAGAGAGAGGGAGATACAGAATCTGAAGCAGGCTCCAGGCTCCGAGCCGTGAGCACAAAGCCCGACCCGAGGCTTGAACCTGCAGACAGTGAAATCATGACCTGAGCTGAAGTCGGACGCTTAACTGACTGAGCCCCCCAGGCGCCCCTAGACTGGGTAGTTTAAACAACAAACACTATTTCTCACAGTTCTGAAGGCTGAGAAGTCAAGATCAAGGGGCTGGAAGATTTAGTGTCTGGTGAGGACCCACTTCCTGGTTAATAGCATCTTCTCATCGTGTCCTCACATGTCAGAAAAACAGAGACGGCTCTTTGGGGTCTCTTTTATAAGGACACTAATCTCCTTCATGGGGGATCCACCCTCATACCTAGTCTCCTCCAACAGGCCTCACCTCCTAACACCATCACAGTGGGGGCCAGGTTTCAACATAAGAATTTGGGGGAGATACATTCAGTTCATAGCACCTTCTTTCACCTTCTTTGCCCTTTTCCCCTCCTTGCATCTCTGACTTTACATTTCCCTTTGACTTGGCTTTGTTTATGTGGGTCTGCTATTTAGTTCCTACTTATTTATTATTTATTTATTTCAATTATCTTTCTTTTGCCTTCAGTAATGAAGGATATTTTATCTGGGTATAAAACTGCAAGCAGATTATTTTCTTCCAGCGTATTCAAGACACAATCCCACCATTTTCTAGTCCCCATTGTTGCTTATGAGAAATCAGCTGCCACTCTACGGGAAAGACCCTTGATGATAATTCATATATTTCTCCTTTTATAACTGTCTCCTTATCGTTGATGTGCATTTACAGCAGTCATTTGTTGTTGCTATATTTTAATTCTTCCAGCTAGGGAATCACTGGGATTATTGAATATGAGGCCTGATGTCTTTCATCAGTTCTGGAAATTCTCAGCCATTGCCTTTATACCTCCTTACCCTCTGGTGCTCCAAACCATACCTGTATTTGACCATCCTCCTGCTTCACATAAATTTTCTTTTCTTTTCTTTTCTCTACTCTCCATGTCTTTGTCTCTGTTCTAAATTCCAGATGGTTTCTTCTGACCTGTCTTCTAGGTCCAGCTCACTAATTCTTCCTTTAATTGTGCTCTTAAATTATCTATTTAAATCTGCTTTTAAATTATCTACTTAGTTCTTAATTTGTTATTTACTTAGTTTTAGTCCTAGAATTTCTATTTAGTTCTTTAAAATGGTTTATTAAAGGGGCGCCTGGGTGGCTCAGTCGGTTAAGCGTCCGACTTCGGCTCAGGTCATGATCTCACAGTCTGTGAGTTCGAGCCCCGCGTCAGGCTCTGTGCTGACAGCTCAGAGCCTGGAGCCGGTTTCAGATTCTGTGTCTCACCCTCTCTCTGCCCCTGCCCTGTTCACACTCTGTCTCTCTCTGTCTCAAAAATAAATAAACGATAAAAAAAATTTAAAAAATAAAATAAAATAAAATAAAATAAAATGGTTTATTAAAAAGAGAATTTCCATTCCTGATTATTTTTTTTGTCCCAGACTTTGCTTTAGTCAATTTTTTATATTGTGGACAATACACATAATATAAAACTTAGCATCTTGACCTTTTTTTTTTAACATTTATTTATTTTTGAGAAGAGAGAGACAGAGCATGAGCAGGGGAGGAAAGAGAAACATGGAGACACAGAATCTGAAACAGGCTCCAGGCTCTGAGCTGTCAGCACAGAGCCTGACGCGGGGCTCGAACTCATGGACTGCAAGATCATGACCTGAGCTGAAGTTGGATGCTTAACTGACTGAGCCACCCAGGTGCCCCTACATCTTGACCATTTTTAAGTGTACAGTTCAGTGGTATGAAGGACATGTTGTTCAGTCATCACTACCTTCACCTCCAGACTCTTTTCATTTTATAAAACTGAAATTCTGTCTCCACTAGACACGCCCCCACCCCCGTCTCCTCCAGCCCCTGGACACCCCCATTCTATTTTCTATGAATGTGACTACTCTAGATCCCTCATATAAGTGAAATCATAGCATTTGTCTCTTTGTGACTGGCTTATTTCATTGAGCATAAGGTCCTCAAAGTTCATCCATTTTGTAGCACATGTCAGAATTTCCTTCCTTTTTAAGACTGAATCATATTCCATCGTATGGATGGACCACATTGGCTTATTCATCCATGCATTGGTGAACCTTGGGTTGCTTCCACCTTTGGGCTGTCGTGCAGAATGCTGCTATGAACACGGGTGTACAAAGATCTCCTGAAGACCCTGCTTTCAATTATTTTTGAGTATCATTGTGGATGAATTGTGTCCCACCCAAAATTCTTATGTTGAATTCTTACCCCCCAAGGTGATTGTACTTGGAGATAGAGCCTTCAGGAAGGTAAATTGAGGTTGTATGGGTAGGGTCCCAATCTGATAATAAGAGGGACAGACACCAGAGAGCTCTCTCCCTTCTCGTGTGCACACAGAGGAAAGGCAGTGTGGAGACACAGTAAGGAGGGAGCCATCTACGAGCCAGGAAGAGGAGCCTCACTAGAAACCAATTCTGACGACACCTTCATCTCGGATGTCTAGCTCCAGAACTACAAGAAAACAAATTTCTGTCGTTCAAGCCACTCAGTCTGGTATTTTGTTATGGCAGCCACAGCCGACTAATACAGATATATACCCAGAAGTAGAATTTCCGGATCATATGGTATATCTATTTGCAATTTTTTGAGAAACTGCCAACTGTTCTCCACAGCGACTGTGCCATTTTACATTTCTGTCAGCAGTGCACAAGGGTTCCAGCTTTTCCGTGTCCCTGACCGCACTTGTTCTTTTCTAGGTTTTTTGATGGCAACCATGCTAATGGGTGTGAGGTGTTAGCTCATTGTGGCTTAGGTTTGTATTTCCCTAACGATAGTTATGTTGAGCATCTTTTCATGGGATTATTGGCCATTGGTAGATCCTCTCTGGAGACATGTTTATTGAAGTCTTATGCCCATTTTTTAATCAGGTTGTTTGTATTTGTTGTTGTTACTGAGTTGTAGGAGCTCTCCATATGTTTAAGATATTAAGCCCTTATTAGATACATGATTTGCAAATATTTTCTCCCATTCTGTGGGTTGCCTTTTCATTCTGCTGATAGAAACAAATATTTTTAATTTTGATGAACTCCAGTTTGTCTGTTTTTTTTTTCTTTTGTGGCCGGTGCCTTTGGTGTCATATCCAAGAAATCATTACCAAAGCCAATGCTGTGATGCTTTTATCCTATGTTTTCTTCTAACCTTTATATGTTTAGCCCTCACGGTTAGGTCTTTGATCCATTTTAAGTTAATTTTTGTATCTGGGGTGAGGTAAGAGTCCAACTTTGTTCTTTTGCATGTGGACGTCCAATAGTCCCAGCTCCATTTGTTGAAAAGACTGCCCTTTCTGTTGCCCCCCCTTGATGAAAATCATTTGCCCATATATGTGAGGGCTTATTTCTGGGCTCTCTATTCTCTTCTATTTGTCTATATTTCTGTCTTTAAGCCAAGACCTCACTGTTTTGACTGCTACAGCTTTGCAGTCCGTTTTGAAAGCAGAAAGTATAAGTCCTCCAACTTCGTTCTTTTTTCAAGATTGTTTTGGCCATTCTCTTGAAGAAACTTAAAGCTTGCACTTGGAACACAGTAAACTTAGTCATTTTATAGTCTCTGGTCTGATAATTCTGATATCCGATGTTTCTTGCATTTCTGCTGATTCTTGTGAGTGGTACCTTGTTTCCTTATGTGCCCAATTATCTTTGTGACCTGGGTTTTGTACTTGAACAATTATTTACAGGAATAGCTTGAGGCCTAAGGTGATGCCAGCTTCCACCAGAGAGGGTTTTCTTTGCTTCTGGAACCTCAGGATGCTATCCATTGGGAACCGAGAATCCGAGCCTTGATCCGAGTCCCAGTTCGAGGGGCCCTGGATCGCTTGGGTGAGGGGACGGCAGAGCGTGAGGCCGCATGAGGACTGTGTACTTCAAGTTCACCCGGCCGCATGAGGACTGTGTACTTCAAGTTCACCCAGCTTAGTGTGGGGGCTTACCCCCAGCCCCGAGTGAGCGCCGAGCTTTGACGTCTCTCTCTCTGTTCTTCCACGAGGCTGCAAAACTTTAGGTCTTGTTTGCAGCCACTGCTCCTCAGTGTGCAGGTGCACTCACTTGGGTGGGAAGGAGCTCTGAGAGCCGGGCTCACCTTCGGTCCCTCCCTGTCCTCAATTTGGAATCCAAGCCCTGAAATACTTCACTTGCTCGATCGCTCTCGGTGCCTTTAAGAAGAGAGCTGTGCTTCTCTGGGTTACCGGGCCACCCTCACCTAAAGGGCAAGTCCAGAGTCTTTTCTGAAAGCATAGTTCTGACCACGATCCTCCCAGGAGCAAATCCTGACAGTCTAGGGCCCAGCTCTGTGCTCACTAACTCGTTCCAGGCTGCCAGCATCCCGGAGGCAATAGCTAGTGTTATCCCCATGTCACAGGTGAAAACCCAGGGCACAGAGAGGTGAAGGCTGAACTGCCTCCTGGTTGCACGGCTAACTGCACTGGGACCAGTTGCGTCTTACCGCACAGACGCCGCCTGCCGCCCCCGACACCCCCTTCTGCTCAGGAGCCTTCTGCAGCTCCCTACTGTCTGGAGTCCTGAGCACAGACCCTCCCCACCAACCAGACATCCAGGCCTTTCCGGCCTCCCCTCAGCCCACCTCACACGGCTCCAGCTCACCTGTCCGGACCTGGATCCAAGGCTGGCAGCCTACTGCGCCTCCCAAGGTGCCTGGTTAGAGTGGGACCCAGGACCCTGAGCGCCCCAATTGCCCAAGGCCAGGGCCCACAGTGGGAGCTCCCTGACCCCACAGCAGCAGCCCAGGTCTGGGCGCCGTGCGGCACATCAGGTAGAGCAAACAGGTCAGAGCCTGTGCCTGAGCGCGCAGCCTGTCCGCAAGGGGATGGGACAGGCCGAGGGGTCCCATATCAGGGACCAGGAACTGTCAGGCCGTCCTAGGGTTGCCCGGTTCAAGGCCGGCTCCCCCTTGGAGGGCGCGTGGCGGGTGAGGCAGGGGAGGCCGCCGGGCCCGCCCACCTGTCCCCAGGTGCCCACTGGCCCCCCGTCTGGCTTCCTGACAGGTGAACAATAACGGAGTCGTCTCCTTCCTGAAGGAGGTCTCTCAGTTCACCCCCGCGGCCTTCCCCATCGCCAAGGACCGCTGCGTGGTGGCAGCCTTCTGGGCAGACGTGGACAATCGGCGTGCAGGTGACGTGTACTACAGGGAGGCCACTGACCCTGCCACGCTGCGCAGAGCCACAGAGGATGTCAGGCGCTACTTCCCCGAGCTCCAGGACTTCTCCGCCACCTGGGTCTTCATAGCCACCTGGCACCGTGTGACCTTCTTTGGAGGCAGCTCCTCTTCCCCCGTGAGTTTTTTGTCCTGGGGGAGGGAGGACGTCGGTCTGGGGTCCAGGCTCTCCCTCCAGGGACCCTGCCTTGCTGAGGTGGGTCAGACATAATCACTGGTGCACGGCCGAGAGGGGAAAACTGGGCTCAGGGATGGAAGTTACTCTCCCAGGGTCGCAGAGTCAGGTTGGAGGAGGGCAGAGCCCTGACCTTCCCCAGCCACCACCCCCCTGGAACCCATCTGCCTCTAGGAAAATGCCAAATGACCCGATACAGGAGTTCACACGCTAGGGAGATACCGATCATGTGTTAGAAGAGTCTCCTCTTGGAATGGTTTGAAACTCAACAGGTTATGCAGGAAGTTTATTCTGTTTTATCCTTTATTCTGCGATAACGCCAAACGACGAAGGCACTGGGGACCCGTGTCTCCTATGCGGCACATTCTAGACGCCAAGGGCCGAGAAGCACTCAGCCAGCACAGCCCGTGGGACTGCTGTGCCAGGCAGAAGGTGGCAGCTTAGCCACAGGAGGCTCCGTGGCTCGAGGGACGGGAAGGCTCAGAGCAGCCCCGAGGGATAGATGTGTCTGCACAGTGAACCGCAGGGGACAGGCACGGGCACAGCAGTCAAGGGCAGGGCCTGGTTTCCCGTCACACACACACACACACACACACACACACACACACACACGAGTGGGTGGGCAGAGGGTGGGAACAGGTGAGGTCTTCACTCGGCATGGCGGTGCGGGGTCCCCAGTAGCGGCGGCTCGGAACACAGCGCAGGTGGAGAGCGCTGGCAGAGTTCTCCAGCAGCGGGGGGGACCGAGCACGCCCCGGAGCGAGGCAGCCGCTGAGCGACTGCGGCGCTCACTTCCTAAAAGGAGGACAGTCAACAGGGAAAGATGGGCTTTTTCTGTAAATATTACTACGGATGAGCGTTCACGCTGGTGAACTTCATTCATGCAGAGCCCACTCATCTTTCGCTACGTTTTACTTGTTTTTTCTTATCACCAATTTGTAAGAAAAACATCTGTGCAACAAAAAGAAAAAAAGAACCAGAGATTCCACCACCAAGAGGTAACTCCCAGTAAACACTTCCTATTGTATACTGACACCCACTTTAAGAAATAAATAGAGCCACGGAGAACACGCCGTTTTGTGGTTTTGTTCGCTCAACAGCGTCCGCCTTCCCCACGGCATCGCGGAAACCGTGATGTCACCCGTGCCCTCTGTTTCCTGAGCCCCTCCTGTGTTGCCAGAGGAAACCTTACTGCTCTCCGGTGTCCGGGCCCAGGGGTGCGAATGTCTGGGCAACACAAGAATTCTTATAAGGGCTCAGAGTTCTGAGTTGGGGCTGGGAGCGGGGCCGGGCGCTGGCGGACCCGGAAAGCCCTCCTCTGGGAACAGGCCGAGTGACAGGAAGGGAGGAAGGGACGTAAGCCCCACGCCCGGCCTCGCTCTCCTCACACGCCGGGCCTCAGCAGCTCGCGAAGCCCCGCCGCTGGCCTTGCTGGCCCTAGTCTCGCCCTCCGTCCCCCCTCGGCTTTCCCGCCTTCGTGGCCGCGGCGTCCTGCTCGTATTAGCCCCGGGTCTGCCATCCCGAAGGGGAGCACTCGGTCTCCCTCTTGCTCATTCTTACAGAAGTAAGAAGATGGACCATATGAGGCCCCACCGTGTCGGGCGGCACCTGTGCCCCGAGGCGGGCACCGCGCGGCCCCGCTAGATCGGGGACCGTCTCCCGGCACGAGGCTCCAGCAGGGAGGCCGCTGCCCGCAGAGCTCTGACGCGCCTCTCAGACTCGTGGCCTCAGACATGCGAGTGAGCCACGTGTGGCCACGCGGTCTCCCTGGGCCCAGCAGGACGCCCGTGGCTCCCCTCCCTCGCCAGCGTCACGGGCAAACGGGGAAGGCCTTTTCCTTTTCCTCCCAGGCCTTTGGCATCCAGGGCTGGCGAATCTGTTCAGTGTGACCGGGCGGTCGCGCTCTGCTGTAACGCATCTGCTCACGCGACCCTTGCCAATTCGGTCACCTTTCTCGTCTTTTTCTTACTGGCCCGTACAAGTTGTGCTTGAATTAAAGACACCCACAGTTTCGCCGGCCACCTATGTTGTAGAAACATCTTCCACTTTGCCGTTTGCTATTCAGTGTGATTTTACGGCACTCTTTATACACAGAAGTTTCTGTAGTCAAACATATAAATCTCCTTTCTGGTTTTCACGGTCGACAAACGTTATGCTTCAAGTCCTTCCCCGACGCAGCTCTGCAGACTCGAGTGCCCATATTTTCCTCTAGGGCTTTGATGGTTCCATCCATAACCTTACTTGACGTGGGCTTTATTAAAGTGATGTAAAGATGTAAAGCTCTAATTTTATCCTCTTTCAGAGAGTTTCCTACTAGTCCCAAGATCACTTTTTAAACAGCCCCCCTCCCTGCCCGATCTGAAATAACGTCTCCTACACATGCTGCTCAATCAGTTTCATGGAAGAGAATTCCATGGAAAACAAGAATTACTAAGACCACTTTTTCTTGTTTCCTTTTTTTATCTCCCTCCCGCACCCCCCCCCCCTTTACGTTTTTTTGTTTCACACAAGGCAGTGGTGCGGATCTGGCCCAGTCAACGCTCACCCTTGTGCCCCAGCCACCACAGGGCGCAGCGTCTGCTCCTGGCGTCCGTGGGCCCTCATGACCCCTCGGTGTGTCTCGCTCACCAGGCGACAGATATTGGGGGTCTGGGCCGTGCCGGGGCCTCAGACGCTGGGGACACGGTGGAGGATGGGGACGAGGCCATCAGCTTGACGGCAGATGGCTGACCACCTAGTCGGGAACACAGCCGGTGGATGATGACAGTGCGCGAAGGGATGCCGGAGGGGGGCAGGGCCTTGCGGCGTGGACACTGGGGTGCACAGCCCTGTTCAGACCTCCCTCCTCGGCAGGTCAACACGTTCCAGACCGTGCTCATCACTGACGGCAAGTTCTCCTTCACCATCTTCAACTACGAGTCCATCACGTGGACCACAGGCACACACGCCAGCAGCGGGGGTGACACCACTGGCCTGGGAGGGATCGCGGCCCAGGTAGGGGCCCGGCTCCCCACCGCCACGCCTGTCACAGCTGACAAGGCGGGCAGACCCTCCCTGCACACAGCCAGTACCGTGAAGAGGCCAGTGGTCCTCCGTGCACTGACTGTCCTAGGGGCTGGCCCGTGGCCCACAGAACTGTGGCCAGCAGGAAGTCTTAAGTGTGGAGGGCGTGGTCAAGTGCAAGTCCCCAAGGCCAGCCAGTGCTCCTGCACTGTGTGAAGCCCCCCACCTCCTCCCGGGCCACCTACTTTCTCCTGAGCTCACACTTGCCCCTGGCCCCTGGTCCTTATGGGAGCTGAGACTCCAAGGGAGTGAGCCCCGCAGGTGTGTGTGTGGGGAGCACGCCAGTGCTCAAGGTTGGTGGCTGGAGGGACTGGCGGCTGGGGTCAGGATCTGGCTGGGAGGTTGCTGATCGGGACAAGGACGACATGGGGGGCGGTAGGGGTACCCCTAAACCTGTAAAGCTCCAGGGTTACAAAGCTGCCTTCCACGTGATTTCTTTGACCCTGGCCACTGGGGGGGGGGGGGGGGGGGAAGCGGGGGGGAGGCGTTACGTGGGTCTCAGGAGCTTCAGGGGGACCTGGGGTCCCAACTGGCGCCTGCCCCCCACTCTCCCCACCCCAGGCTGGCTTCAATGCGGGTGACGGGCGGCGCTACTTCAGCATCCCCGGCTCGCGCACCGCGGACATGGTGGAGGTGGAGACCACCACCAACGTGGGCGTGCCCGGGCGCTGGGCGTTCAGAATCGATGATGCCCAGGTGCGCGTGGGGGGCTGCGGCCATACAAGTAAGAGGATGGAAACAGCGGCTCAGGGCTGTGGGGGCTGGGGTGGCTCAGGGAGTCGGTGGGGGGTGACAGGAGGGGACCGGAGCAGGGAGGAAGGGATTGGGATGCTGGGGACAGGGAGGAGGGGGCAAGAAGAAGGGGGCTGGGTGCTTGACGGGGGAAGGGCAGGATGGGAGAGGGGGCGGGGAGGACGAGGCCGGATGAAGGGGGTGCTGGACGCTGGGGACAAGCAGGCTGCTGGAGGGCATGGCTTTGCCCACCCCTTCCCCCAGCCAGGAACCTGGGCTGGTACCGGCTCGCCCCTTGAGCCCCATCTTTTCCTGGGGAGGCTTTCCTATCCCTGCTCTGGGCGCCGCATGGGGGAATATGCTGGAGACCACGGAGAAGCCGGGGTGGCCCGTCCTGGGTCCAGGAGCTGTCACTCTCCCCTCATTCTCCCCCAGCCTGTGTCCTGGGCTGGGGAGGGGCACCTGTCCCCAGGATCGCCTGGAAGGCAGGCGCCCTTTTCACTCATCTCCCCATGTTTGCCAAGGAGTTGATGCTTGGTGGGATTTGCTGCCTGTTTCACACCCCCCGCATCTGCCTGACCAGAGGGATCTCCCCGACACCCAGGGGGCCTTCAGGCAATGACCACGCATCAGACGGGGCGGGGTGGCGGGTAGGGTCCACCTTAGGGCAGACAGTCGGGACTGGCCGAGGAAGGATTTGTCCCAGCCCCTTCCCCTGTGTGGTGCCGGCCAAGGTGCAGACTTTCCTGGAACGTGCTTAGAAATGGAGAGGGTGTGTAAACGGTTGATGTGGCCACTCTGAGGGGAGGACTAACCACAGGCCTGCAAAGGCTGAGGCCACAATGACGCCCACGTGGGGACCGCCTTCGCGGACTCACCTCCCACCCACAAGGAGACCGAGGCCACAGAGAGGACCCTCTTCCCACTTCTCCCAACCCCATAGCTCGGCGAGCGAACCCAGCGCGGGTGGATCCCACCCAGACCTTCCAGGGCAACAGGCGCGCACTCTGCGGGGACAGGGGCAGGAGCCGGGGAGGGCGGGTGTGCGCCCCGGCGGGCAGGAAGACTCACCAAGGCCTGAGGGTGGTGCCCCGGTGAGAGATGCCTGGGGAAGCCGAGCCCACCCACTCACCGGAGCACCAAATAGGCCCCAGCCAGAGCCTGAGCCCAGAGGATGGGGAACCCACAGGCCAGGGAGCCCAGGAGCCAATAATTTTGCCCCTTCCCCAAAGTGGCAAGCGGGGCACCCAAGAACGCAAGCCCTCCTGCAGCCCCAGGGCGGGCCCGGCCAAGCCCGCGGCCTACTCTGCCCATCTGGGCTCTGGGCGGTGGAGTTTCAGGGGTGGGGACACCGCTGCGTCTCTGATGGCAGGGAGGTCTGTTGCTTGTCACCCGCCAGTAGCCAGGGGCTTAGGCTGTGGTTAGGGATCGAAGTACGGGTGCAGGTGTGGGCTGCCGTGAGCGGTGCGGCGTGGACGCGGGTGTGGGAGCAGGTGTGAGAGCAGGCGTGTGTCTAGGTGTGGCCAGGCCCCTGCTCCCCACAAAGGCTGCAGGCTGTGACCCTGAGAAATGATCTTCAGAAGAGGGTCTGGCCAGTCCCTCGGGGATCCTTTTCCCACGGTGACGTGCTTCCCTCCACGATCCCAGGCTCCTGGGGGAGTAGACGGAGGAGGCAGGGCTGGGCCTTCCGAACCAGTGTGCACAGAGGCCCCCGGGAGCCCCCTTGCTTCCCCGCGGCCACGCTGCAGGCCCAGGAGAGGGAGCCCGAGCGTGTCAGTCCGGGCTGCCTGCACACGGGCCGTGCCGGGACGGGAGGGTCAGTTCACACGCGAGAGGCAGCGCCTCCACCGTTGGAAGGCTCCCTCCTGAGGAAGGCCGGTCCAGAAACGGCTGGTGGACACAGCCGCCACACAACGGCCGGCAGAGTGACAGTGTGACCGAGTGAACGGAGGAGGGGTACGGGTGAGGGGCGGGGGCCGTCCGAAAGATACCCTCAGCTCTGACGGTGTTCTGGGCCACGAGGCCCTTCCGGGAGTGTCCCCCGCTTGCTGTCCTTCATACCACGCCAGATCTCCCGGGGCCCTCCTAGTAACGGGAGATCCGAGACCTGGGGGTGCTCTAGTTACCTGCCAAGCTGTGCTTCTTCATCGCAGATTTCAGTGGCCCTACTTCTCCAGAGGGATACGGCCCCCTGAGCTGAGCTCTGTGGGCTGCGCGTCCTGCGAGGCCCAGGCATGGGGTTGGGTGGCCCTCGGGGACCGCTGGAGACCCCCTGGCCAGGAGGCCATGATGTGAGAAACCCTGACTTCAACCCTGAGTGTGGCCCTCCTGTTTCACGCGGGGAGACCCGGAGGGCAGCTGGGCGTGCGTTTCCGTAACTATCACGGGCGCCCCTGGGAGCAGACTGCATTCCCCTCAGAAAGGCCCGAGGGACCCCCGCCCACCGCCTCTGGCTCCCACAGGGGTGGGTCCCCCTCGTCCACACCTGCAGACGTCCTTCTCATCGGGCTCACTCGTGCCCGCACACCTTCCTGTGTCGCTAGGCACCCTTGGGTCTTGAACCTTGTTAGTTCCTCAGACAAGTTGATGCATTAAAGAGGTAGGAAGTGCTGTGGGTTTAAAGGATTCTGGGAAAGCCTGGCCTCCAGGGAAAGCCAGAGTCACGGCGTAGGAATCTAAACGTCAGCAGGACACACGGCAGGTGCACTGGGCACCCTGGGAGACCTGGGAAGTGAATCGTGGATGCTGGGTGGCCAGCAGACCACCGGCGATCCCTCAGAGACGGGCCCTTTGGGTCAGGGGAGGGAAGGGACGGCTCGGCTCCCTCCTGTGTCCACAGCCTCCGTGTGCCTGGCCCTGCGTCCCTGCCTCAACGGCGGCAAGTGCATTGACGACTGCATCACGGGCAACCCCTCCTACAGCTGCTCCTGCCTCTCAGGCTTCACCGGGAGGCGGTGTCACCTGGGTGAGTGTGCACTGCAGCACAGCCAGGGGCCCCAAGAGCCCAAGGTCGGGGTGTCTGTCCCCACAGTGTGGGCGATGGAGAGGGGGCACACAGAGGCTCCCCGACAGAGAGCATGGCAGGCGGGGCTACGGCTGCCCTGTCTGAGCCGACCCCCCCTGAAGCGAGGCCGGGAGGGCGTCCGGGCAGAGTCTCCCCAACCCGGCTTCGTCCACTGAGGCCCCAGCCGGCCCTGTTTTTCAGATGTTAACGAATGTGCTTCCCATCCATGTCAGAACGGCGGGACCTGCACACACGGCATCAACAGCTTCAGCTGCCGATGCCCAGCCGGCTTCGGGGGGCCCACCTGTGAGACAGGTGAGAGGAACGCCAGCGGCTGCAGGGCACCCCGAGTGGTCCTGCCCGGCCAGGGACACGTGGTCAGCCCGGTGGGGGCATCGGGTCGGCATCCGCGGAGGGCTCGGCGGTAGACTCGGGCAGCCCCGAGGCTCGTGGGGGCAGGAGCGGAGACTCGAGAGGAGAATCCAGAGCGCCTCCTGGGCCCTGGTGCACACACCAGGGATGACACATTGGAGCGGTCGGTGCCCGGTTCCAGCCGGGCCACAGGGCCTGCACGAGGGCCGCCCCAGGTGCTACGGGCCATCACTTGCCTCTCAGCTCTGGACTGAGAGGGGGGAATGTGGGGGCTCCTGAGGTCGGACAGGCCAGCTGTGGGGTGCAGAAGGGTACGACCCCCCACCCTCTTCCTCTCTGTACCCCCAGGACCCCAAACCCCAACAGCCCCCAACAGAAGGGGAGGCCCCCAGGTCTCACAGGAGAGGGTTGGGGTCCTTCTTGAGACTTCCTTGTTGCTGCACCCCACCTGCCTCCCTCCTTCCAAACACCACCCCCTGCCCTTCCTCCAGCACCTCTCTGGGGTCCCTTCACCCTGGCCCTTTGCCTACCTGGTGCCGGAAGGGGGGCCCCCACTTCCACCCCCAGTCTCACTGTGGGAAGCTGCTAGGGGAGCCCAAGAAAAAGAGCCTCTTAAGATCAAAGCACCGTGATCCCTAACGCCCCTGGGCTGGGCCACACACCCATTCCCCTAAAGACACTTACTGATGTTCAACCGTGATTTAGAGACACATAACACGTCGTTAAATCAAGTGTGTACAAACAGCAACTGTACAAGAAGCTTCGATCTTAGAAGAACCATTTTTCAGGGAGACTTATAGCCACAAGGAATGTTTCAAGGTCTGTGACTCCAGTGCACATACACGTGTCTGGGCCCAGGGAGGCCCCTCGGAGGGCCTGGGGCTGGAGCCGGTGGCCCCGTGCCTCAGATTCCTCACGGCCAAGACAGTGACACCGACGAGTCCCAGGTCCCCACCGACGCTCGCTGGTCTCAGGACCCACCTCAGCCACCAGGGCACACGACAGCAGGGACACCCAGCAGCGTCCAGACAGGGACACCTGCGCTGTTCACCATGAGCCTCCCCTCCCCACGGGTGCCCAGCCCTGCTCTCTGGTGGAGTCAGGGTCCGGGAGACGGGGGTCACCTGGTGCCGTCAGCCAGCAGAGCCCCTCCACACCGCCGTCTCCTTCCTCCCACTGTCCCCCACGAGGCCCGGGAGGGCCACGTGCTCCCGATGCATTTGGCGCCCACACTGAGTCATTTGGGGAATGCGCTGTCATCAGGACATGTGTCATGGCTGAGGGAAGGCAGTGTCCCCCCCACCCCCGGCTCAGCCACCGGAGCTCAGGGGCCAGCAGCCACCAGGGAGTCTGAGAGGCCAGCACGCTGGGTGGAGGTGGCCAGGCACAGGCACCACCTCAGCTCACGCCCACCTGGTGGGGGCTGACAGCCTCTGCGCCCAGCCCTGCGGCAAGACATGCCTCCTCCCCCCCTCGCCCCTTCCCCTAAGGGCCATTCTCCTCCTGCACCCCTGCCCGCTGCACCCCTTCAAGGCTCTGGCCCAGAGGAATCCCTCCAGCCAGTGCCCCAGGATCCCACTCTGTGCTGGCAACTGAGAAGAAGAACCACAGGGAGGGTGGAACCTGGGCCCACTCACCCCTGCGCCCCCCACCAGCGCGCACAGCCCCCTTCCACCCCAGATCTGCTGCCACAACCCCGGCGGGGACGAGCTCGAGGCCGATGGGTGGGGACCGTCCGGGCCAGGCCCCCCACAGCCAACACCCTCCAGAGCCGCCCGCAGAGTGGGGCTCCACGGGACTCCCCCCCGCCCCCGCGGCCACAGCGAGGGGTCCAACACCTTCCCCCCTCTGCACGTGCAGCACTGTCTCCGTGTGACACCAGAGAGTGTGAGAACGGCGGCCGGTGCCAGGCGGAGAGCGGCTCGGCGGTGTGCCTGTGCCAGGCCGGCTACACGGGCACGGCCTGCGAGACCGGTGAGTGGCCTGCCCGGGGGAAGGGAGAGGCTCCCGCCCGGCCAGACCAGGTGCCAGGGAGCCAAAGGCCGGCTCGAGCAAGCTCCCACCTCCTCTGCCCGCAGACGTGGATGAATGTGCCTCGGGCCCGTGCCTGAATGGAGGCTCGTGTGTGGACCTCGTGGGGAATTTCACCTGCCTGTGCTCAGAGCCGTTCGCAGGACCTCGCTGCGAGACAGGTAACGGCACGTGCCCACAGCCCCCGGGCCCCACAGCGACGGCGGTCCAGCGCGGGCACCCGGCCCCTTTACCTCACTGTCCAGATTGGCTCCACTGCGGTCTGGGGTGGGGAGGGTCACCTCCCCAGCCTGCCTGTGCCAGCCTGTCCCCAGAGCTGCCATTGTGGCCCCGACTCTGCCGCCCACGTGCCGTGCGGGGTCCTCTCCAGTCCCCATGTCCATCTGTAACATGCAGGGAAAGACGGCCACACTCTCAAGGCCCCTCCTCCAGCTCAGGAGATTCTTGGCTTTTTAACATCCTTCTTTCCGACTCCAGACCGCTCACCGTGCAAGGGAATGAGCGACGGGAGTTGGAAAGAAAACTGATCTTTACTACATGTGATGAAATTTGCTGGTTTCTATTTCCCGTTGTTTTAAATGCTGATTACGACTCGGTAGATCAATGTAAAAAACAACCAGATTTTACAACCCACAGAACAAATCCAGGCTGTCAGCGTCTGACATTGCTCTGACCTCCAAAGGTCTTGCTCGGCCACTGTGCCAACGAGAGTAGTGTGCACGGCATGGGCAGCTGCTCCCCAGGGGGCCCAAGACAAGCTCGTCAGGTTTACTTGGAGTCTAAAAACTTAAGAAGGAAATGACATTTTGCCCACAAGTAAGATGTGGGTGGATGCTATGCC
Source organism: Panthera onca (assembly GCF_046562875.1). Lineage (NCBI taxonomy): Eukaryota > Metazoa > Chordata > Mammalia > Carnivora > Felidae > Panthera > Panthera onca. The sequence goes on along the minus strand of NC_138346.1, from coordinate 1,064,010 downwards.
CTCCATCAGTCTTTGGTCAGACGGCCACACATAGGACGGGCCACGTCCTGAGGACAGGGTGAGGCTCTGCAGTGCAGAGGGGAGGAGGGGAGGGCACCAATCTTATCTGTCTGGTTGCTTAAAATCACTGTGAGGGGTCACAGCTCACCTTGCCCAGATTATTTTCTAAATATCTGTGAATTTAACTAAACTCATGTCAGAAAACAGATTAATGATTTTAAAAGATTTTGCAAAGAAACCACATTCGGTATGGGAAGAATAACGCAAATACAAGCAAATAATAAGGAAGGACAGAACCGACACCTCCATCCCGAATGTACGCTCATCAGTCACGTTGCAAGATGCCAGCCTTGACATCCTAGTCAGATTCAACAGGAAGGTGACCAAAAGGTGGAGGTAATTTTAAAAAACAGTATCCACTCTTCTGCTTCTGGCCAAGGGAATTTCCCTCGCCGTCAACGACTGGAAAACCGGACAAGATACACGAAACAACTATCTTTGGCCTCTGGACAACAGACGTCCTGGGACTGTTCCCCTGCGAGGAGGGACTGCAGGGCAGTACACCCCACAACTGCCCCGAGTCTGCCTGCGGGAAGCCCCCCCGGCCCCTTGCAGCAAGGGATCCAGGCTCCAGCAGTTCCCCGGAGTCTCGGGGTCTCGGAGACTGGGACTCGAGTTCGGTGGTTGCAGTTTGTGGGGAGAATTCCAAAAGGGACGGGGCTACTAAGCAGGAGGTTGGAGGAGATGTGACAAGCAGCTCTGAGGATGAGCAGAGGGGACCCCGACTCTGCTCAGCACAGTCCAGGTGGGGTGAGGTCCACAGGCCGGGAAGGAGCCCCCAGAAGTGTGAGTCAGACAATCTTCGGAACTCTACAAGGCTCAGAATAACCCGCTTCTCTACAGCCAGGGTGCAGAGAGCTCTTTACAGCCGGGGCCAACACTGAGGAGGGTCGTCGGTGGGGATCATCTTGCTGGTGTGGATACATAGATGCTAGAGTAAAGGCTAATCTGACCTGTCCTAACAAACACTGAAAGAAAGTCTGAAAGGCTCAAACCAATCACAAGTAGTTTAACCACATGCCAGAATCAAATCCTATACTCCTTAAAGGAATGTAACAGAATCCAGGACCCCAAAATGCCCAGCCAAAAACTACCAGGCATACTGAGCATCAAGAACATATGACCCACAGGCTCAGTCGGTTGAGCCTCTGACTTCGGCTCAGGTCAGGATCTCTCGGTTCGTGAGTTTGAGCCCCACGTCGGGCTCTGTGCTGACAGTTCGGAGCCTGGAGCCTGCTTCGGATTCTGCATTCCCCTCTCTCTTTCTGTCCCTCCCCTGCTCGTGCTTTGTCTTTCTCTCTCAAAAATAAACATTTAAACAATTGTTAATTAAGTAAATTAGAAAAAAAAAAAGAATATTATGACCCACAGCCAGAAGGAAAATAGATGAACAGGAGCAGACGGCAGAGACGCTGAAATTAGCAGATGTGCACGTTTAATCATCTCATGTGAACATGCTCTGTGTGCTCAAGGCTGTGGAGGGGAAAAGACACAGTGAGAAGAAGATACAAGGAACTTCTAGAGATACAAAACGTAAAATCTCTGTATTAAAAACACACTGGACCTATTAACCACAGGTTAGACACTGCAGAAGGAAAGATCCGTGCACTGGAAGAAACGACCCAACAGGCAGCACAGGAAGGAGAGAGACTGCGACCAAGGCCAAGTCTTCAGGGACCCGTGTGACACACACCAGGCAGTTTAGGGTCTACACACGTGGGGCCCAGAAAGATGGAGGGGCTGCAGGGGCACAGAAAAAGATTGAGGAAATAATAGCCACGTATTTTCTAAGTTGGATGAAAATTAAAACCCACGTATCCAAGAAAAGCGGGAAGAAAATCACACAAAGCACATCATAATCAAATTGCTGAAAACAAGTAACAGAGAAAATCTGAAATGCAGCCAGAGGACAAAGACCAGACACAGGACAAAGAGAAACAAGAATGGTAAAGACTTCTCATCAGAAGCAGTGCCAGCCTCAAGACAGCGGGCGGTCCCCCTCGCAGTGTATACACAGAAAAACTGTCTCTCAAACACGAAGTAAAGACCTGTCAGACAGCAAAAACAGAGAATTCAGCACCGGCGTATCTGATCTATAAGAAATGGGTTTGTTTTTTTTTTTTTAAGTTTATTTATTTATTTTGAAAGAGGTGGGGAGGGGCAGAGAAGGGGAGAGAGGTCCGGGGGAAGAGAAAGAATCCCAAGCGGGCTCTGCGGGGTCAGCATGGAGCCCGACACAGGGCTCAAACTCATGAACCGCAAGATCATGACCCGAGCCGAAACCAAGAGTCAGATGTTTAAGCGACCGAGCCACGTAGGCACCCCGCCTGACACCCATTTTAAAAAATAAAGTTTTATTGGAACACAGCCATGCCCATTCATTCATGTATGTCTATGGCTGGCTGCTTTTGCATTACACTGGCGAGTTGAATATCTGTGGTCACATGGCTCTTAAAGCCAAAAATTCTAGTAGCTGGTGCTTCACAGGAAAAGCTTGCACACTCTGCTTTAAGCTATTAAGGTCATACATTTATTTCTACAAATGCTACAAAGCCCAAAACATACTTTTATTTTTTTGTGTTAAAATTATCTTTAAAGAGATTAAAAAGAAGAGAAGTATTTTACAATTATACCTTGGAGATACTGTGGGTTCAGTTCCAGACCACTATAATAACATGGATAGGGCAATAAAAGGAGTCAAATGAATTTTCTGGTTTCCCAGTGCCTATAAAAGTTATGTTAACACTACACTGCAGTCTGTTAAGTGTGTAATAGCATCACATCTAAGAAAATATACACACCTTGATTAAAAACTACTTTGCTAGGGGTGCCTGGGGGGTTCAGTCGGTTAAGCATCTGACTTTGGCTCAGGTCATGATCTCGCAGTTTGTGGGTTCGAGCCCCACGTCGGGCTCTGTGCTGACAGCTCAGAGCCCGGAGCCTGCTTCGGATTCTGTGTCTCCCTCTCTCTCTGTCTCTCCCCTGCTCACGCTCTGTCTCTCTCTCTCAAAAATAAATAAACATTAAAAATATTTTTTAAAAAACCTACTTTGCTAAAAAATGGTAACCATCATCTGAGCTTTTAGTGAGTTATAAGCACTGATCACAGATCACCATAGCAAATATAATCACAGTTTAAAATTTTGAAATACTGCAAACTTACCAAAATGTGGCACAGAGACATAAAGTGAACAAATGCGATTAGAAAAATGGCCCCAGGGACCTGCTTGGTGCAGGGTTGCTACAAACCTTCGATTTGCAAAGAACACAGGATCAGTGAAGCCCAGTAAAATGAGGTATGCTTGTACATTTACCCACATAGTTAGCGTTTCCAGAGCCCTTCATTCATTTGTGTAGATCCGGATGTTCATCTGGTACCGTTTTTCTTTAATCTAAGCAATTTCCTTTAACATTTCTGCCTGTGCAGACCCTGCTTGGGATTCTCTCTCTCTCCCTCTCTCTCTGCCTCTCCCCCCTCAAAATAAATAAACTTTAAAAAAATAAATAAATAAAACAGTGGTGGAAATAAAACGGAATCCTAAAAATACTCAATCCAGAAGGCAGGAAAAGAAGAAAAAAAGGAGTAAGAAATACATGGAACGAGTCACAACCACCAGCACGATGGCAGGTTTGATCACACTGCTAGTTCTGTTAACATGTGACACGGGTACACACACCACTTAAAAAGCAGATGTTGTAAAACTGCATTGAAAAGCAAGACCCGACTAGATACTGTCTACAAGAAACCTACTATAAATATAAAGACACAGATAATTTGAAAGTAGTGGAGTGGGTTTCTGGTTTTGGGTAAGATGGAGTAAGCGTGCTGTGCCCTGTTTCTCCCACTGGATGCAGCCATAAATCCTGGACAGAATGCGTGGAGTAGCTCTCTGAGGACTCGGAAAAATAAATAGTAGCAGGCGGACCGGGGAAGAGGACCAAGCTTCGAAGCACCACAGAACCAGTGGTGAATTTACCATTTTTTTCCTCTGGTGCCTCCCCTGCCTGGACTCAAAGCATCTCCCGGGCCACAAATGAGCATCAGATGGACAGAAAGAGCTCCAGGAGTAGCCACTAGTCGGGCACGAGAAGCAGGGCCAACAATAGCAGCAATGGGTGGGGCGGGGGGGCCCTCAGGGGTCCAAACTGACAGGAGGAAACTTCCTCTCCACCTGGAGGTCCTATGACTCCACAAGGATGGGCAACTTCCATTGCTTTTCTTTTTCTCTGTCCACCCACCACTTGGCCCAGACTTGAGAGCGCACTCACAGGATGGAAGTAGCAGAATGGGGTCAATAAAAGCCCCAGATTTCTTGCCAGAGGACTCAGGGGTCGCCCCAGAGCACTGGGAACTATAGGGAGATTGCAGAGAGGGGGATCTGGGTTCAGCAACCCCATAATCACTTCTGAATTCCAGAGCTCCTTAAGTTGGGCAATCCGATCAAAAATGTTAAAAACAATACCATTTATAATAGCTTCTCCCAAATTGAAAGACTTAGGCATAAATCTGACAAAACACGTACAGGACTTGTATGCTGAACACCACAAAATTCTGGTGAGAGAAACTGAAGATCTAAGGAAATGGAGGGACATCCCATGTTCATGGACTGGGAGACTCAACATAGTAAATATGTCAGTCCTCCCCAAGGTGATCTATAGATTTAATATGATTCCAACCAAAGTCTCAGAAGAGTTTTGTAGCTATGCATAAGCTGGTCCTAAAATTTATATGAAAAGACAAAGGAATTAAGACAGCCAAAACAATTTTGGAAAAGAATAAATGTTGAAGAATCACACTACCTAGTGTTAAGACTTAACTATAAAGCTACAGTGATTAAGACCCTGTGGTATTGGCAAAGGGATTGACACATACATCCCTGGAATGGAAGACAGGATCCAGAAGACCCACACATATATGGCCAAGTTTTTTAAAAGGTATGAAAGCAATTCAGTGGAGAAAGGATTATCTTTTCAACACACGGTATCGGAACAATTAGACATTCTTGTGCAAAAAAATGAACTTCAGCTTCAACCTCACACCTTATACAAGATTAGGTCAGAATGAATCATAGACCTGAATGGAAAACCTGAAACCATTATATTCCTAGAAGAAAACATAGGACGAAAATCTCTGTGACCTAGGGTTAGATGAAGGTTCTTAGGTAAGACAGCAAAAGCATATTCCAGCAGAGAAAGACAGAAACAGTGGTCTTCATCAGAATGAAACACACTTCTCTGTGAAAGACACGGTCCAGAGAATGAGGAGACAAGCTGCATGCTTCGAGAAGTCCTGTCTGACAAAGGAGTGGTGTCTGGAACACATAAAGAACTCTCCATGCTCAACTGTGACCAAACAGCCAACCAATCACAAAATGGGCAAAAGACCTGAACAAGACATTTAACCATAAAGGATTCCCAGAAGGCAAAGAAGCACATGAACAAACGTGGTGATCTGTCATTATCATTAGCCATTGGTGAATTGCAAATTAAAGCCACGATGAGGTACCACCACAAAGCTATCAGAATGGCTACGAGAAAAAGTGCTGACTGGTGAGGACACAGAACTATAGGAACTCCTGCGTATGTTGGGTGGTGATGCCAAATGGTTTAGCCACTGTGGAAACAGCCTCGCAGTGTTTCATAAAGTTAAACGTGCACTTATAGTATGACCCAGCAATCCCATTCCTAGCTATTAACCCTAAAGAAATAACAACTATGTTCACACAAAATACACAAACGTTCATAGCGTGTCTATTTATAATCACAAAAACCTAGGAATCCAAATGTCCTTCCCCGTTCATGGAATACATGATTGCTGATCATACAACTGAGACAGATCTTGGAGGCCTGATGCTGAGTGAAAGATGCCAGTCTCAAAAGATCACATACTGTTCATACGTAATCTTCCACTTCTCTCATTCTTAGACAAAACTGTGGTGATGAACAGATCAGTAGCAGGGGCTCAGGAAGGGAGGGAGTCTGTGACCCTGAAAAGACAGAACAAGGAAGTACTTGAGATGACGGAGTGCTCAGTGTCCTCATTGTGGTGGGGGCAACACAGATCTGTACATGTGTTAAAAGTCTTGGGGCGCCTGGGTGGCGCAGTCGGTTAAGCGTCCGACTTCAGCCAGGTCACGATCTCGCAGTCCGTGAGTTCGAGCCCCGCATCAGGCTCTGGGCTGATGGCTCAGAGCCTGGAGCCTGTTTCCGATTCTGTGTCTCCCTCTCTCTCTGCCCCTCCCCCGTTCATGCTCTGTCTCTCTCTGTCCCAAAAATAAATCAAAAACGTTGAAAAAAAAAAAAAATTAAAAAAAAAGTCTACATCGAGCAAAAAGCCAATTGTACCATATATTACTTAAAAGATAAATTCTGAGCCACATGAAGAAATCAAACATCTAAACAATGAAAAGGAACAGGTTGGCAAACACTGATCGAGAGAAGCTGGAGTGGCTCTCTTCATATCAAACAGATTAAGCTCTAGAGTAAGGAATACTGCCGGAGACGGATGGCTCTTTTATGCCAAAGGTGTCAACCCATCAAAAAGGCAGAGCATCTGTAATGTACTTGCACCCGTGAACACTGAACACGTATCAGGACAAAGGAAGCGAAAGCAAGGAGAACTAGATCCAGGACTACCGGGGTGGCTCCAATACGCACTCTCAGTGATTCACAGAAATCAGTATGGACCTCAAAGATGTGAAAAGCACCGTCGGACCACCTGACCTAAGTGACATTTACAAACCCTCGCATCCTTTCCAAGTGCTCACGGAGCACTCACTATGACAGACCATCCCGTAGGACACAAAATAAATCTCACCCCATAATCCAGCAAATGCACTACTAGGTATTTGCCCAAAGGATACAAAAATGCTGACTGGAAGGGGCACATGTACCCCAATGTTTATAGCAGCACTATCAACAATACCCAAGCTATGGAGAGAGCCCAAATGTCCATCGACTGATGACTAGGTAAAGAAGATACGACTAGGTAAAGAAGATAGACAATGGAATATTACTCAGCCATCAAAAAGAAGGAAATTTTGCCATTTGCAAAGACATGGATGGAGATAGAGTGTATTGTGCTAAGTGAAATAAGTCAACCAGAGAAAGACAAATACCAAGTGATTTCACTCATCTGGAATTTAAGAAACAAAACAGATGAATGTACAGGAAGAGGGGGGGAAGAGAAGAGAGGGAAACAAACCACAACAGACTCTTAACGATAGAGAACAAACTGAGGGCTGATGGAAGGAGATGGGTGGGGAGTGGGCTAGATGGCAGATGGGTACTAAGGAGGGCTTGTAATAAGCACTGGGTGTTGTATGCAAGGGATGAATCACTAGGTTCTACTCCTGAAACAAAGATTGCACTGCTTGTCAACTAAAATTTAAATAAAAATTAAAAAAAAATAAAGTTCAGTCAGTTGGAAAGGACTGCGTTCTCTGATTACAGTAGTTAAACTAGAAATCAACAAAAACTGTATGTGGAAAATCCCAACCATGTTACTAACAGAAATGTGTGATTAGAAACATTTGTTTAAAGCCTCTGGCCTTAGCTGTGCACTCCATGGGGCGCTTACTCTTGCTTCCCCTTCTGCTCCCCACAGAGGGGGCTCAGACGGTGACAGGCAGCTAGAAAGCAGCTTCCAGAAAGTGAGCCTCAGACTCAAATCCCACTTGCACTGAGACCTGAGCACTGTGGGGCCCGAGCAAGGAGGCCCTTGGCCTCACTCCCCACCCCACCCCACCCCGCCCCGTGCTCTCCGTGTGGCCTCTGGTGACCTCTGTCTTTCTTGCAGGAAGCCACCCAGTGCCCGACCCCTGCCTCTCAGCCCCTTGCCAGAACGGGGGCACCTGTGTGGATGCAGAGGAGGGCTACGTGTGCGAATGCCCCCAGGGCTTCACTGGCCTCGACTGCAGGGAGAGTGAGTCTGGGCTGGGGCTGCCGGGGCTGTGGTTCAGGGCAAGGTCCTCCTGTGGTAGTGTATGCAGGGAGTCAGGTAAGTGTGCATGCAAACACCCACGAGGGGGTGGGGGAGGGAAAAGAGAGAGAGGGAGAGAGAGAGAAAGAGTGTGTGTGTGTGTGTGTGTGTGTGTACACAGCAGCACTCATGGGAACAGGGGAGGGTCAGGCGTAGGAGGGCGTCAGGCGCAGGGGAGGGTCAGGAGCAGGGGGAGTCAAGTGCAGGGGTGGGTCAGGCTTAGGAGAGAGTCAGTTGCCCAGGTGTGTCAGGCACAGGGGAGGGTCAGGCGCAGGAGGGAGTCAGGTGCAGGAGAGGGTCAGGCTCAGGGGAGGGTGAGGTGCAGGGGAGGGGGGAGGGTCAAGAGCAGGAGGGAGTCAGGCGCAGGGGAGGGTCAGGCTTAGGAGAGAGTCAGGTGCACAGGTGTTGTCAGGCGCAGGGGAGGTTCAGGCGCAGGAGGGAGTCAGGTGCAGGAGCAGGTCAGGCGCAGGGGAGGGTCAGGCGCAGGGGAGGGTCAGGAGCAGGGGGAGTCGAGTGCAGGGGTGGGTCAGGCTTAGGAGAGAGTCAGTTGCCCAGGTGTGTCAGGCGCAGGAGGGAGTCAGGTGCAGGAGAGGGTCAGGCTCAGGGGAGGGTGAGGTGCAGGGGAGGGGGGAGGGTCAAGAGCAGGAGGGAGTCAGACGCAGGGGAGGGTCAGGCTTAGGAGAGAGTCAGGTGCACAGGTGTTGTCAGGTGCAGGGGAGGCTCAGGCGCAGGAGGGAGGCAGGCGCAGGGGAGGCCTCTGCCTTCCAGCACTCCCACATCGGAGGCTCTTCCCTCCCTTTGTCTACGGCAGGAACCCCTGAGCACTGTGGGTGCCGCAATGGTGGCAGATGCCTAGAGGCCAACACCACCCTCTGCCAGTGTCCGCCAGGGTTCTTTGGGCTCCTCTGTGAATTTGGTAAGTGCCCACGGCTGTGGCGGGGGCACCCTTTCCGCCTTGCCCCTAAAAATCCCCCAAACCGGAGGATAGGTGGTAGCTTGGGTCTGGGCCCAAAGCATAGACCCAGACCCTTAACTAGGGGTCCCGTGATCCCCCGCTCCCACCCCAGGGAGTGGGGCTGGCCACCTGCTCCTTCCCAAGGACTCCAAGTCCCCAGGGAAACACACGGGCCTCTTCCTTCCCTGCAGAAGTCACAGCCACGCCCTGCAACATGAACACGCAGTGCCCGGACGGGGGCTACTGCATGGAGTACGGGGGGAGCTACCTCTGCGTCTGCCACACTGACCACAACGTCAGCCACTGTGAGCTGGGGGCGGGGCACGGGGCGGGGGCGGTGTTAGGAGGAGGAGTGGGGGCACAGCAAGCGGAGGCCGGGGCTTCCCTACAGGCCACCAGAGGCCCTGTGTGTGACGCCACCCCCTACCGTGTCACCTTCTGTAGTCTGGGCCAGGCGTCCACCCCCTGCACCGCCAGAAGTTCACAGCTGGAAAGTCGTGTCTAGATGCTTGCGAGCTCTTCCCTGAGCCCCTGGCTCGGCTGTGAAAATCCTTCACGCGAGCCTAATTCAGGATGTGTGATTGAATACTTACTCCTGTGTATGTGTTGGTATGCAGAGAAGTAACGGCTTACGTACGTAACGTATAATTACACGTGATGACGATGGTGGTGCTCGTATAGAAACATCTACGTACCACAACTCGTCCTAGCTCATACAAGAGGTAGGATGAATTCTGGAAAATTTGAGAATAAAAGAAATTTCCAGGGAAGGGCCTTAGAGCCTGGTGTAAAGACTTAAGAGCCCCACCCCACAATCCCACAAATTGTGTATTTTAAGTGGCCTCGGTTCCAGCTGGGAAGTCAGGGTGACCACTCTCTGTCCCCCCAGCACTGCCATCACCCTGTGACTCGGACCCCTGCTTCAACGGAGGCTCCTGTGACGCCCATGAGGACTCCTACACTTGCGAGTGCCCCCGAGGGTTCCATGGCCGGCACTGCGAGAAAGGTGGGGAGGGCAGGGATAGGAGGGCAGGGGAGGGGTGGAAGGGCAGGGTGAGGAGGAAAGGGGAGGGGCGGGAGGGCAGGGGATAGGAGGGCAGGGGAGGGGCCGGAGGACAGGACAAGGCAGAGGCCCTGCTCACCCTGAATCATCTTGGTCACTCACGCTCAGTGTTTCATGCCAACACCATCTCCCCACCCAAGTGTTGCTTATTTGGTTAGTAGTTCTACTCCGTGGCCTCCTGGCCACTACCTTCGTTTTCCTCGGAATAGGCTTCATTTCCTGCTCGGCATTTTTTTTAACGGATTTTAGAATCCTTGAGTTTTTTTAATTTAATTAGGACTTTATTAAATCTAACTGAACTTGGGAAATGTCAACATTTAGCCACTTAAGAGCGCACAAGAACACATAAGAGTTGTATAAGAACGTGGTGGGTGGGGCACCTGGGTGGCTCAGTCGGTTGAGTGTGGGACTCTTGATTTCGGCTCAGGCCATGATCTCACGGTTCATGAGTTCAAGCCCCATGTTGGGCTCTGTGCTGGCGGCACGGAGCCTGCTTGGGATCCTCTCTGGCCCTCTCCCCTGCTCGTTCTCTCTCTCCCTCTCTCTCTCCCTCACAATAAACAAACAAAAAAGAACGTGGCAGGCATCGCTGTCCTCGCCCGTGCCCAACCTGGACTGTCCTTTCCGTGCAGGCAGAAGCCAAGCTCAGGACTGTACAGCGGCACCCCTCGGTCAGAGCCGGGCCGGCCCAGGGCCTCTGTCCCGGTGCTCAGTGCTTGGGCCACACACAGCCCTCTAGGCCTCCTGCTGCCCTCAACTGTCCAAACAGAGGCTTCGGTGGCTTTACCTGGAAGTCTCTTCCGCTCTCAAGGGGGCCCCGAGGGCAGGTCCTTGCCACTCTGACCCAGGGAACCCCCACAGCTTTGGCCACCCCTGTAGGAGGAGGAGGGAATTTCCAAAGAGAAGCCCCCGGGCTCAGCCCTCTGCACGTGCAGTTGAGGTCCTGTGCCTTTGACAAAGGCTCCCCAAAGTGGGGACGCGGGGTGGCTGCTCTCAGGGGTGGGGTGGCTGGAATCTGGGCATGCAGCCTGTGAGGCCGTGCAAGGTGTGGGGTGGTGGGGAGAGAAGGGCTGAGTGCGGCGGGCAGGCCCCCCTCCTGCTGCACACTTTTCCCAAAAAAGTAAAGGACGCTGAGGCTCTAACTCCTCCCAGGGCCTGTGAAGGTGCCATTCCTCAGGGTGGAGGGACCGACGTGCCATTCGATTCACATCTGTAAATCGTGGACGCCTCAAGCACAGGCATGGGCATGTGAGCCCCTCGGGGCCCTGGGAAGCTGTTGGGACCCAGAGAACATGCGTCCGTGCCAGAACAGGCACAGAAAACAAAAACCAAAATGGACTGCTGTGATTCAGGCCTATCTCAAGAAGTGAGAAAGGTTCCAAATACACAAGCAAAACTTACACCTAGAGGAACTAGAAAAGGAGGAGCAAATAAAGCCCACAACCAGCAGAAGAAGGGAAATAATAAAGATTAGAGCAGAAGTAAACAATATAGAAACAAACAAAACAGTAGAACAGATCAATGAAACCAAGAGCTGGTTCTCTGAAAGAATAAACAAAGTTAATAAACCCCTGTCCAGACTGGACCCAAATAGATAAAATCATGAATGAAAGGGGAGAGATTACAACCGACACCACAGAAATACAAACAATTGTAAGAGAATACTATGAAAAATTATATGCCAACAAACTGGGCAATCTGGGAGAAATGGGCAAATTCCTAGAAACTCACAACTACTAAAACTCAAACAAGAAGAAATGGAATATTTGAACAGGCCCATAACCAGCAAAGAAATTGAATCTATAATCAAAAATCTCCAAACAAACAAACAAAAAATCTCCAAACAAACAAAAGTCCTGGGCTAGAGGGCTTCCCAGGGAATTTTCCTAGACATTTAAATTATTTTAATGTGTATTTATTTTTGAGAGGGAGAAGGAGACACAGAATCTGAAGCAGGCTCCAGGCTCTGAGCTGTCAGCACAGAGCCAGACATGGGCTCAAACCCACAAACCACAAGATCATGACCTGAGCCGAAGTCGGATACTTAACCAACTGACCCACCCAGCCGTCCCACTAACAGACACTTAAAGAAGAATTAATACCTACTCTTCACAAACTGTTCCAAAAAATACAAATGGGAGGAAAGCCTCCAAACTCATTCCCTGAAGCCAGTATTACCTTGATTCCAAAACCAAAGACTCCACTAAAAAGGAGAATCATAGGCCAATATTTCTGATGACCATGGATGCAAAAATTCTCAACAAGATACTGGCAAACTGAATTTAACAGTACATTAAAAGAATTATTCACCATGATCAAATGGGATTTATTCCTGGGCTGCAGCATTGGTGCAATATCTACAAATATCATGTTGGTGCAACATGATACACCACGTTAATAAAAGAAAGGATAAGAACCATATGATCCTGTCAATAGATGCAGAAAAAGCATCTGACAAAACATAGCCTCCATTCTTGATAAAAACTCTCAACAAAGTAGGGAGAGAAGGAATATACCTCAAACACCATAAAGGCCACATACAAAAGACCCACAGATAATATCATCCTCGGTGGGGAACAACTGAGAGCCTTTCCCCTACCGCCAGGAACAAGACAGGGTTGTCCAGTCTCACCAGTACTATTTAACATTGTACTGGAAAGCTTCGCCTCAGCAATCAGACAACAGAAAGAAACAAAAGGCATCCAAATCAGCAAGGAAGAAATCAAACTTTCACTATTTTGCAGATGACATGATACTCTACGTAGAAAACTCGAAAGACTATCAAAAAATTGCTAGAACTAATACATGAATTCAGCAAAGTTGCAGGATATAAAATCGACAGACAGAGATTGGTTGCGTTTCTATACACCAAGTAGCAAAGCAGCAGAAAAAGAAATCATGAAATTGATCCTATTTATAATTGCACCAAAACCAATTAGACACATAGGAGTAAACCTAACCGAGAAGGTAAAGGATCCATACCCTAAAAACTATAGGACACTTATGAAAGGAATTGAAGAAGACACAAAGAAATGGGAAAGTATTCCATGCTTATGGATTAGAAGAACGAACATTGTTAAAATGTCTATACTACCCAAAGCAATCTACACATTTAATGCAATCCCTGTCAAAATACCCTCAGCATTTTTTGCAGAGCTAGAACAAACAATCCTAAAATTTGCATGGAACCAAAAGAGCCGAATAGGCAAAGCAATTCTGAAAAAGAAAAACAAAACTAGAGGCATTATAATTGGTGTATTACAAAGCTGTAGTCATCAAGACAGTATGGTACTGGCATAAAAACAGACACATAGATCAATGGAACAGAGTATGGATCCACAACTGTATGGTCAACTCATCTTCGACAAAGCAGGAAAGAATATCCAATGGGAAAAAGGCAGTATCTTCAACAAACGGTGTTGGGAAAACTGGACAGTGACACACAGAAGAATGAAACTGGACCACTTTTTTACACCATACACAAAAATAAATTCAAAGTGGATGAAAGACCTAAATGTGAGACAGAAAACCATCAAAATCCTAGAGGAGAACACAGGCAGCAGCCTCTTTGACCTTGGCCAGAGCAACTTCTTGCTAGGCACATCACCAGAGGCAAGGGAAATAAAAGGAAACATGAACTGTTGGAACCTGGTCAAGATAAAAAGCTTCTGCACAGCAAAGGAAATAGTCAACAAAACTAAAAGGCAGCCTATGGAATGGGGGAATATATTTACAAATGACATATCTGATAAAGGGTTAATATCCAAAATCTATAAAGAACTTCAAACTCAACACCCAAAAAACAACCCAGTTAAGAAATGGGCAGAAGACATGAACAGACACTTTCCCAAAGAAGACATCCGGATGGCCAACAGACACGTGAAAAGATGCTCAACATCACTCATCGTCAGGGAAATACAAATCAAAACCACAATGAGATACCACCTCACACCTATAAGAATGGCTAAAATTAACAACACAAGAAACAACAGGTGTCGGTGAGGATGCAGTGAAAGGGAAACCCTCTTGCGCTGCTGGTGGGAATGCAAACTGGTGCAGCCACTCTGGAAAACAATGTGGAGGTTCCTCAAAAAACTAAAACTAGAACTACCCTACAACCTAGCAATTACACTATTAGGTACTCACCCAAAGGATACACGGATACGAATTCGAAGGGGTGCATGCACCCCAATGTTTTATAGCAGCATTACCAACAATAGCCGATAGCCGAACTATAGAAAGAATGCAAATGTCCATTGACAAACGGATGAAGAACATGTGATATATATACACATACACAATAGAACATTACCCAGCCATCACAAAGAATGAAATCTTGCCCTCTGCAACAATGTGGATGGATCTAGATGGTATTATGCTAAGTGAAATAAGTCAATCAGAGAAAGACAAATATCATATGCTTTCACTCCTATGTGGAATTTTAGAAACAGATGAACACAGGGGAAGTGGGGGGAAGAGAAAAGAGGGAAATAAACCGCAAGAGACCCTTTTTTTTGCAATATAATTTATTGTCAAATTGGCCAGCATACAGCGTGTAAAGCGTGCTCTTGGTTTTGGGGGTAGATTCCCGTGGCTCATCGCTTACATACGACACCCAGTGCTCATCCCAACAAGTGCCCCCCTCGATGCCCATCACCCATCTCCCCTCTCCCCCACCCCCCCATCCACCCTCAGTCTGTTCTCTGTATTTAAGAGTCAACCACAGGAGACTCTTAACGACAGAGAACAGACTGAGGGTTATGGAGGAGGGGGGGGGGGGGGCTAGATGGCTGATGGGCATTAGGAGACCACTTGGGATGAGTCCTGGATGTGGTACGAAGGGATGAATCACCGAATTCTCCTCATGAAACCAATATCGCACTGTATCTTAACTAACTAAAATTTAAATTGAAAAAAGAAAGAAAGAAAAAAAAAGTGGACTGCTGTGGATCCCAGTGTCGTATCAGCTGCGACCGGGCTCCTTGCTGGCTGTCACTTGCCTGCCGTGCAGGAAGCAGGGCTGCAGCGTCTGCTGCACTGTGGGGCCACATCTCCACCAGGAAGGGCCCAGTGGGCCCCAGAGCCTGGGCAGAAAGAGAGGAAGGGTGGGCAGAGGGCCCCCTGGGGCCCGCGGGCCAAGAAGAGGGGAGCAGGGCATCACGGGTGCCGCAGGGCTGGAGGCTGGCCCCTGTTCACCCACTTCTGTGTGTGTGTGTGTGTCTCTCTCTCTCGCCCACCCCACGCAGCCCGGCCACGCCTGTGCAGCTCGGGGCCCTGCCGGAACGGGGGCACGTGCAAGGAGGCCGGCAGCGAGTACCACTGCAGCTGCCCCTACCGCTTCACCGGGAGGCACTGCGAGATCGGTGCGCTCCTGGCAGCTGGCGTCAGCCTGGAAGGGCCGGGGGGGGGCCCAAGGCCCACCAGCTCTGGGGTGTGGGAGGGTCAGGGGAGGGGCACTGGGCGGTGGGTGCGGGACACCCGACACCTGACTCTGATGGGGCCCCTTTGTCTCCAGGGAAGCCAGACTCATGTGCCTCGGGCCCCTGTCACAATGGCGGCACCTGCTTTCACTACATCGGCAAATACAAGTGCGACTGTCCCCCAGGCTTCTCCGGGCGGCACTGCGAGATAGGTAAGGCGGGTAGAGGCCAGCGGGCCAGGGCACCTGGGGCAGCATGTCCTCCCAGTGGGCAGGGGTGGCCCCGCTCTGGAGGAGTGGGAGGCAGAGCTCCCGTGGAGCCCAGAGGCCGTCGGGGAGGTCCCAGTGACGGTGACCCCTTGTGCCCTTGCAGCCCCGTCCCCCTGCTTCCGGAGCCCCTGCTCGAATGGGGGTACCTGTGAGGACCTAGGCACAGATTTCTCCTGCCGCTGCCGAGCAGGGTACATGGGACGCCGGTGCCAGGCGGGTGAGAGGGCTGGGGGTTGGGGTGGAGGGACGGGATCTCTTCCTAATCCCGAAAGAGCAGAGGAGGGGAGGGGGAAGAAGGAAAATCCGACGGGCAGCCAGCCCTGGGAGTCAAGGCGCTTCCACCTGGAAGGGCTGTGCAGGGAGAAGGGTCCTAGGCCCTGTGGCCCAGCGGGGCAGAGGGCAGAGTGGCGGGGCAGAGGGCAGAGGGGAGGGGAGAAGGGTCCCAGGCCCTGAGGCCCGGTGGGGCAGAGGCCAGGGCAGGCGGAGAGGCCTCCGGCAGACGAATCTCAGTGCAGGACAGGGCCGCTGTGTCCTTACAGAGGTGGACTGCGGCCCCCCAGCGGAGGTGAAGCATGCCACGCTGCGTTTTAACGGCACTCGGCTGGGCTCGGTGGCCCTGTACAAGTGTGACCACGGCTACAGCCTGAGCTCCCCCAACCACGTCCGAGTCTGCCAGCCACAGGGCGTCTGGAGCGAACCTCCACAGTGCCACGGTGACCCGCGGGCCCTCCGGGGCAGGGTGGGCGGGTGGGTGGGCACAACCGGTGAGGTCCACAACCCCCTCGTCGGGGCCACCCAGAGGAGCACAGGAGCCACAGTTCTGACCCCGGTCCTCCCCTTCCTCCCTGCAAAGTCAGGTCACGACCCTGGTGGAGGCGGTGATGACTGTTCGCTAAGGGCCTCCCTGTCCTCAGAGCGAGGTGTCCAACTCATATGCCTACTGTGCAGATGAAGCAGCTCAGACCAGGAGGTGGCCCCAGGGCAGGGTTCTCAAGGGGCAGACTGGGGATTCAGGGCCTATCTCCTGCCTCTGGCCCTGGCCTCCCCCCTGGAAGCAGACCCTCCTTTGAACAAGGCCCCCAGGACACCCACAGCTGTTGGAGGAGGTCCGCTCCAGACAGCGTCACCTCCAGGCTCCCAGAGTGCGCCAGGTGCACGGCCTGGGGCGGCCCCCGTCTACCCGACGCCCCTGCAGGCATGGGGTCACTTTCACAACTGCATGTGTATTCCACTGCATCCCTAACTCTGTCCATCAGAAAATCTGTGTGATGTTAACACATCTTCACAAAGCAAGGAGTTTCAAACAAAGTAGCTCAGGGACCATGACAGCACCCAGAGATGGGGCGGGGGCGGGGGGGGGGAGCGGCACACAGTGCCGCTCTCTCCCAGCACCCTGCAAAGCCCATGCCGTGCGACCCCACACAGGTGAAGAATTCTGGACGATGGATGGGGCTGCCTAGCCCCACGTGTCTATACTTTCCTCCTATCCTTCCAAGCGCACGGGGCTGGTGGTTACTGTCTGGGAGAACACCCCTCTCCAACAATAATAGCAATAAAGTCCAGACAACAAATATTTAGGAGCAAAAGAAAGAAGGTGGACGAGCATAGAAATAGGCACGGCAGATAGACAGAAGAGAACGTGGCACTGGTCGTAAAAAAACAGGGTCGATAAATCATTTTTAACAAAAGAAAGTGGAAAAAAGAAGACTGAAGAACCCTAATAGTTGAAACAACAGTCACAATTTACAAATAGATACAGGTGAAGTTTTAATGAGTTGATAGGTCCATTTGAGGAATTTTCCCCCAGAGAAGCAGGGAGGCATGTGCAGATCAGAGAGAAAATGCAGGCTCTGTGGAGGGTGGAAGCAGATGTGCCAGCACGGAGGCAACGGGAGTCCAAGATGAGAGAAAAATAAAAACACAAGGAAACGTTTGACCAGCTGTGGAGCTCAGTTTCCAGAATGACAGGTGAGCCCCACGGCCTGACGGGCCTGGAACATCAAACAGGAGAAAAGAGGAACATTAGCGCATTACAGCCAAATTTAAGATTATCAGAGACAAACAGAAAAAGTCCTTAAGATAATGACTACGTGAGCAAGCATGATGGGCTGGCATCAGGGGTCGCAGATGCAGGGCAAGTGCTCGGCACCCGCCAATTCTCCCCCACGGCACTTATTACTAAGTGCATGGGAAGCCAGGAGACGGTCTGGAAAGCAAAGAGAGATTTCACACTCTCCCAAGGCTGAGGTCTCCAGTCTAGCTGGAGGGAGAGGCCTGTTCCAACCCTCAAGCATCTAAAGCCAATCGAGAACTGGCACTAACGAGCACAGTGCACCAGGCCCAGCCCAGCTCACTTCCTGACGATATCAGAGATCAGCTCCTCAGCCTAGCTGCCCAGTGCAGAGTGGAGCAAGCCCATGCTTGGTATGGGGTAGGTGTTTTCTGCTTCGGGCTGTCTGGTCTTGTACACAGTATGTGTAAGAAGCAAGAGATTATGACGTATCACCTCAAGAAGAAACAGGCCTGCGGATGACCCACACGTCTGCATTAGCAGACAAGGACTTTAAAAAAGCCATTATAAATACGTTCAAGAGAAGCAAAAGAGTGAGAGAACAGCACATTTGAGCAGAATAAAGAAAACTTCTTAAAGTAACAAAATTAAAAGGGCAACATCGAAAGTGAAGACTGATTGGGTACGCTTACCCATAGGATGGATACAACGGGAGAAAATCATGGACCTCAAGGACAAGTCAACAAAATGATTAAAACTAAAGATCAGAAGAAAAAACGAACTACGAATTACTTATAAATGAATTTTCAGCATTTTTTAATGCTTATTTATTTTTGAGAGAGACAAGAGCGCGAGCAGGGGAGGGGCAGAGAGAGGGAGACACGGATTCTGAGGCAGCTCCAGGCTCCAGCTGTCAGCACAGAGCCCGACGCGGGGCTCGAACTCATGAACGCCACGATCATGACCTGAGCCGAAGTCAGACGCTTAACTGACTGAGCCACCAATAAATGGTGCCCCCCATAAATGAATTTAAAAAAAAAACAACAGAGCATAAGAAATCTCTGATTTGGAAATATCGAGCAAACAAGCACATAATTGGAGTCCCGGAAAGAGAGGGCAGAAGAGGCAAAAGAAACATTTGAAGAGAGAATGACTGAGTATTTTCTAAAAATGAAGAAGTATGTCGACCCACAAATCCAAGAAGCTCAGCAAATACCACAAGATAAATATTGACATAAATAAACTTAAGACCTAAAAATTTTTATCTAGTCAAATTATTCAAATGTGAGGGCATAATAAAAAATATCCTCTTACAAAAACAGCTTCAGAGGCTGACCAAAAAAGAGTATTGGGGGGTGGGGGGGATAGTTATTCAAAAAGTAAGATAAACCTAGAATATTCTGTAAGCAATATGAGAAGGGAGAATTATCACATACTATAGTAAAGTCTGTCACTATCTAAAAGGAGATAGAAAAAAAAGCAGAAAAAAGTGACAGTTAAGATCATGATAGAAAAAATACAAGTCAATATGAATGAGCTAAATTTGCCATGTAAGAGATTGCCAGATCTTTTACAGAACAAAACGAAACAAGCTATACTTTCATAGATGAGACACTCCTAAATCAGAAGAACAAAAAAGTAAAAGTATGGAAAAAATATCACGTAAATACACATAGAGAAATAAAGCTGGTTTAGCTACACTACTATCAGCCACAATAGACTGTAAGACGGAAAGCATCATTAAGAATGAGAGGGTCTCCTCCAATAATTCGTTCAACTCACCAAGAAGATCGTTCTAAATATTCCAGCGTCTAATGCAATAGTCTCGATACATATAAAGCAAACATTAACAGACTGCACGAAGAAACTGAAGAAACTGACAGATTTACCTTAACACTGGGAAATTTTGAACCACCTCCCTCAATTAGTTCGGGTTAAGAAGCCAAAAAAAACAATAAGCAAAAAGAAGATCTGAATAATACAGCTAACAATTTGAACTAATTCATTCCCTGAACACACAGAAAATATTACATTATTAAGAAGAAGAAGAAGATAAATTTTAAATCTCCATGTTTAGATATTTTTAAAGATACTTTGAACTAACTTATCGGTAGAGGAAATATGGACAGTTACAAATTTTAAGTGAATATTAATCATTTTCTATATAGAAACTTGTGTGATGTAGCAAAAGCAGTGCTTCGTGGGAAATGTACAGCTTTATTTTTTTTACGATTTTATTTTTAAGTAATCTCTACACCCAGTGTGGGGGCTCAAACCCACAACCCCAAGATCAAGAGGTACGCACTCTACTGACTGAGCCAGCCAGGCACCCCTAGAAATTTACATCTTTAAATCCGCAATAAGAAAAGTTCAAAAATTAATGAATTAAATGTCTGAGTTTAGAAGTTAGGAAAAGGACAACAAATGATACAAAGTAGAAAGAAAAAGGTAACACAAGAGCCATAATTAACGAAACGTTAAGTCAAAAGTACAGAGAACACCAAAATCAGTTCTTTGAAAAGCCTATGAAAATGGACAAACTTCTATCAACTGATCAAGAAAAACAAAGAGCACAAATAAAAATACTTATAAATGAAACAAATTACATAGCCACAGATATAACAGAGATTAAAAAGATAATGAGAATGCTATCAACTAGTCTATACAAATAAATTTAAAACCTTAGCAGAAATGGACATAATATTCATAGAAAAATATAACTTACCAAAAAGGACTCAAGGAAATGTAGAAAGCCTACATAATTCTGTAAAGGTCTAAAGGTATTGAAGCAGCAGTTAAAGCATTTTCTCACAAAGAAACTCCAGGACCAAACAATGTTATAGGTAAATTCTACCAAATTGCCAACCAATAGATCATCGCATCATTATATAGGCTCTCTGGAGAGTAGAATATAAAGCATATGTGCCAACCTATTCTATGAGGCCAGTATAGTCTTGTTGCCAACACCAGATATGGACAGTGGGAAAAAGTCAGCCGTGAGTCTGTTAAACATGTGGACATAGATGCAGAAACTCGATGGTCTATGAAGACTATACATACCATTGTCAAGCTGGGTTGTTGCCATGAATAGTTCGATATTAGGAAAACCTGCTCTATCAACCAACTGAAGGAGAAAAAGCATGTAAGTATCTGAATAAGTGCATAATAAACATTTGGCAAAATTTATACCCATTCATGAAATAAATTCTTACCAAATAAGGAATAAAAATGTACTTCCTTACCAGATAAAAATAAGACACACACACACACACACACACACACACACACCCGTAGTGCCATGTGGTATAAAATATATAGGGTTTGCTGGAGGAAAAGCTTAAAAGAGAGAAGGAGCAGAATCCACATAACCCCAAAGTGTGCATCGTCCCACAGAGAGGTGTGCTTAGGCTGGGCACAGCCAGACTGGTCATACTGTGTGTAACCAAGCTGTAAGACTTCACACCTTTACAGAGGAAGGACTACAGGTTACATCGAGAGAGCTGTGGAACAATGGGTGTCCTGACCCTTGTCATACAGAGGTAGGATCTGGAATTGAAAAGCTGTGCTTCTGTTGATCTGACTCAAACACACGGAGCGGCCAACAGGGGGAAGGAAATTAGCTTCTGAAGCAGTTTTACTATGCTTCTCCTCAAACCCCAAGTAAACATTATCCTAAATAGACATTCCTCTTAAAACTGGGGACAAGGATGCCCACTGTCACTAAGCCTCATCAAAATTATATTTCATGTATTAGCCAGTGCAATAAAGAAAAAGAAACTAAAGTCATGAGAATACTAAATAGGAAGTTAAAATGTCAGTATTTGTAGCTGATAAGGTTGTCTTTAACCTGCAGGCAAACCACTGAAAATGGCAGGAAACATAGTATGTTTAGTGGATATAGATTATTATAACACAATTACATTTTAACATCTCAACAATCGAAAACGTAATTATAAAAAAACCTATGCAGAGAAAACCAATGAAACTGAAAGGTGGTTCATTGAAAGGCTTAATAAAATTGACAAACCTCTAGCTATACTGATCAAGAAATAAAAACGAAAAATTAGCAATATCAGAATTAAAGAAGTGTCATCACTAAGGATCCTACCAGCATTTAAAGGACAACAAAGAGATATTGTGGACAACAGTAGGCCAATGTATCTGGCAAGGGAAAGAAAAGGGACTACCTTGAAAGACACAAATTACTAGAAATGACAGAAAAATAAATAAAAAATACGAATAGCTCTGTATCTACTAAAGAAATTTAATTCATAATTAAAAACCTTTCTGCAAGAAAATGGCAAGACTGGATTGCTTCATAGATGAATTCTAACAAACACTGAAGGAAAGAATAATACTAACCCTACACAAGCTTTTTTAGAAAATACAGGAGAAAGAGTACTTCTCAATTCATTTTGTGAGACCAGTATTGCCTTGATAGCAAAAGCAGACAGAAAGGTTATTTTAAAAAATGAAATCAGAGACTAATATTCCTTACCAACATGAGCATAAATATCTTAACAAAGTCTTACTAAATCAAACCCAGTGTTACATAAAAAGTATGATATATCATGACCAAGTGGGAGTTATCTCAAGAACACAGGTTGGCTTAATACTTGAAAAATGTAATTCACCATATTAGGATAGGAAGAAGAAAACCATATAGTCATTTCAATAGAAGCAGAAAAATCATTTCAAAATATTCAACTACTGTTTAAGACTCTTACTAAGCTAAGAGTGGAAGGGAAGATCTTGAACCTGATGAGGGCATCCATGAAACACCAACCTCTAACAAAGGACTTCACGGTGGGAGACCTGTGGCTGCAATCAGTAACAAGGCGACTGTGTCCATCTCACCAATTCCTTCCAGCATTGCCCAGGAGTTCCCAGACGGTGCCACAGCCAAGGAAAGGAAATTAAAGTCACATCTACTGGAAAGGAAGGGGACATGATCATGCACATAGGAAATCCCAAGAAATTCTACAAAAGAAGCTATAGGACAAATAAGCAAATTCAAGTGGGTCACAGGACACAGGACGACATTTCAGAACCTTGATAGTTTCATATTCTGGCAGTGAACACTTGGAAAATAAAATAAAATGAACAATATTGTGTGTAACAGCACCAAAAACATGATACATTTTTACATGTGTGAAATGAATTGTAGACATAAATGTAAAAGCTAAAACTATAAACTTCTAAAAGAGCATCGGAGACAGTCTTCTTGACAGCCGGAGTAAAATGGTTATGCATTTGGAAAGATATTACATTGTCCCCTGCTTTTCACCACACACAAGAATTCCTTCCAGATTAAGGACTTAAATGTTTTTCTAAAACTATAAAATTTTATGTGGAAAGTATAGGTATCTTTTGGCCTTGGGATTAGGAAAGTTTTCTTAAGCCACAAAAAAGCACTATCAAAGGGGCACCTGGGTGGCTCAGTCAGTTGAGCGTCTGACTTTGACTCAGGTCACGATCTCGCGGTCTGTGAGTTCGAGCCCCGCATTGGGCTCTGTGCTGACAGCTCGGAGCCTGGAGCCTGCTTCGGATTCTGTGTCTCCCTCACTCTCGCTCTCTCTCTCTCTTTCTCTCTCTCTCTCTGCCCCTCCCCCACTCATGCTCTGTCTCTCTCTGTCAAAAATAAATAAACATTGAAAAAAAGCTCTATCAAAGAAAAAAATGGACAAATTTGACTATATAAATATGAATTTAAAATCATCAGCCCTAAGGAAGAAAGTGAAATATAAGCGACAAACCGGGAAAAGATGTATTTATACAAAACTGGTTTCAAGAATATATAAAGAACTCTGTGAATGAATAAGAAAAGAATAATCAACCCAATAGGAAAACTGGCAAAACACCTGAGTAAGCCCTTCATGGAAGAGGAGATACTGAAAGCCAACAAAAACAAGGAGAAATATTAGTAATCAGTGAGCTGCACATCAAAAGCTCACGGAGGCAGTTGACAAACCTAAGAAGCCATCTGCTGGTGAAAACGTGGATGGGCAGGATTTCCTAGCAACGGCTGGAGGGAGTGTAAGTAGGGGAAACACTTTGAAAAGGGTCTAACAGTCTGCCTGTCCAGCTGACCATGCGTATAAGCTGTGTGCCCGTGATTCCACCTGTAGGCTTAGCACACTTACACCAGGAGCTAGGAAAGGAAAAAAAAAAAAAAAAAAAAAAAAAACAGAAGCAGGTTTCTATCATAACAAAAAGTCCACAACCAACCCAAAGGCCCAGCAAACGACACCGGACAAAGTATGGTGTGGTCACACCACGGATCCCACCGCCGCCCCCATGTTCACGCAGCAGAAAGCAGAGACCCCGGAGATGCGGAGGCCCCTCGCGCCTTCCAAGAGAAGAGTCCCTATACCCCAATATCTTATCAGTAAAGTTCATATGTAGCACAAACAAACCATACATGTTTAGGTGATTCATAAAAATCGAAACACGGAAGAGGTAACAAGATCGTGGCCCTGAAAATTCCATCCCCGGGGGTGGGGAGGGGCACGTGCCGGTGAGCCGGTGGACATTGTAGCTCCCAGGCGTCATTACTTACTCATCTGCATTTTGAGCAGGAACAGTAAACTTTTAGAAGTTGAAAATTTTGAATTCGGAAGTACACTTCCCAGTTTAAAAGAAAAAGTGAGCCTGTGGCCGATACTTCAAAGGGAGGGCCCCGTCCCCATTGCGCCGGTTTCATATGGGATTGCTGTGTATCGAACGAACAAGATTGGGCCTGGCCACCCGAGAGCCACTGGGGTGAAGTCCCACACCACCTCTGCGAGCCCTCGGGTCATCATGAGTGCCCGCTGTCCCCGGGCCTGCTGCCGCTGCCTCCTCTCCCGGGTGTCCCCCGCTGCCTGGTTTCTAGCCTCTCCAGGCACTGAGAGGTGCTGGACACTTCTGTCTGTCTCCTCGAACAAAGCTGATTTATGTCCATCTTATTCGGCCTCAAGCCACTGCCTCCAATCGCAACACTGCTTTATTCTTGGGGTCTCTCCTGGTGCCCGTGCACCTGGGCGCCCCTCCCTCGGAAGCTGGTAGAGCTGCACGGGGGCTCCTGCCAGGTACCTGTGCGTCTGCAGCACAGGGCACAAAGGAGCCCACTGTGAGCTGAGTAAGACTGCGGGGCACAGCTCCAGCCCCTCCTGCCCAGGCTGCCGGGCCCACCACTGCCTGCCCTCAGACCCCTGCCTCTCCGGCTTCTAGAAAGACAGAGGTTTACAAACATCTCTGCCTCCGCCTCCCCAGGGAGACGGACAGCGCAGCTGAACAAGCTGACCTTGATCTCCTCTTGCAGCCCCTCCTTCTGCAGCCTCCGCCTCAGGGGTAGAGGAGGTGGGGTGGAGAGAGTCCCACCCTGACCACCCCTGGCCCTGTGCTCCGAGCCAGCAGAGGGAGGGGAGAGGCCTTTGGGGTACACTGACGGACGAGCCCTGTGCCCTCCACACTTAGGTAGGACTCTGATGCTGCCCCAGGGAGGGCCAGGCCCAGGATGCCTCCGGGCCCCTGAGAAGCCTGGAAGGGAAATGCTGGAGTGACCTGGGGGTGAGCCTTTGCTGGGCAGACAGTGGAGAGGGTGGGTGTCAGGATGAAGCCGCAGGGCACACGTGGAACCCTGGGTGTGGTGGAGGCCCGTGTAGAGCCCACGCAGGGCTGTGTCATCCCGTGCAGGGCCCATGTAGGGCCACGCAGCCTCCTATCCTGTCTCTGCAGAGACAGACAAGTGCCCCTGTCTCTGCAGAGACAGATGAGTGCCAAATGCAGCCTTGCAGAAATGGAGGCTCCTGCAGGGACCTCCCGGGGGCCTTTGTCTGCCAGTGCCCCGCAGGCTTCACTGGAGTCCACTGCGAGACAGGTAGGGGCTGCGCTTGGGTGGGTCCCCTGAGCGGCTGGGCCCTCACCCACGATCGCGATGCCCCGGACACCCCGGGCAAACCTGTTTTCAACAAGCCTAGACCCTGGACCGCTGAGAGGGCAGAGGGAAGGGGCTGGGGCCCATGGCCCAGCTGGACAGGCCCCCTGGTGGGAGGGACCCCAGGGCTGAGGGGGGTTTGCCCAGCCCCCCCACCTGGCATCTCTCCTCGGTTCCCCTTCCCTTCTTCCCGCTGTCCTCTCCTCCCTCCCCCAGACACCCCCTTGCGGCTCTGGCCGACTCTCTGGGTATTCTCCAGAGGTGGATGCCTGCGACTCCAGCCCCTGCCAGCACGGAGGCCGGTGTGAGAACGGTGGCGGGGCCTACCTGTGCGTCTGCCCAGAGGGCTTCTTCGGCTACCACTGCGAGACAGGTAGGGAGGTGGGGGCAAGTCCCTGCTCCCTCTCCAGCGGCCCCAGCTCCCCCCGGGAGACCCGGGCTGGCCCCTTGTCCAGCCTGGACGGGCGGAGCTCACCACAGCCCCAGAGTCCTCACGGCTCCTCAAGGCTGGAGACGCTCCCCGCCTTTTCCCCCTTTATAGGACTTGCCACCGTCTGGAGCCGCCTCTTCGATATAACCCCAACTTGCTGACCTCAGCTCTCCTCCTGGGATGGGTGTGTCCTGGGGGCACATCCTGGCCTATCCTGTTCTAGGCCCCAAGCCAGGCCCGGCCGGCGGCACCGCACTGTGTAGGGTGCACGCTGCAGGGCAGCGAGGGCTGTGCTGGGGAGGAGGTGTGCCATCCACACACTGCAGGGCGGCGGTGGGGAGGGGGCCCGGGCGGAAGCATGGCGGGACCGTTTGCGGCCAGGGGATCTCACCGCGCAGGCTTGGGGTGGGCGGGGGCACACCCGGAAGACCAAGGTTAGTGGCCGTGACGGTGATAAGGGGACACGTTGGTTGTTTGCCACTGTTTCCTGAGGCTCCACTGGGAACCTGCTGACCCTGGCCCTGGCCCGGGAAGCCCAGGTCCGCTCGGTGCCCGCAGCCCTGGCGCAGAGGGAGGTTGCAGAGGGCTGGGGCCCTTGGATGCCCGGCTGCCAGCTGCCCCCCCAGGAGGGGCCAGCACCGCGCTCGCCCCCGAGTCACCACCTGCCAGCCCACCTTGGCTTGGAGCAGCAGTGGGACAGCCCGGCTCAGGAGGAAAGACACACTTGCCCAGCCCCTCAGTGGGACCTCCAGCAACAGCAAGCCCTGCAGTCCCCGTCAGACAATGTCCCCTCCTTCACTTCCTAAATCCCTGCCTGTGATGGTACCAGCCACCTCCACCCCACAAACACACCCACACAGGAAGGACAAGGGTCCCGCTGGCAGAGCTGCTAAAACCCCAGTGTTCACCAATACTTTCCCCTCTCCCAGTGAGCGACCCCTGCTTCTCCAGCCCCTGTGGGGGCCGCGGCTACTGCCTGGCCAGCAACGGGTCCCACAGCTGCACCTGCAAAGTGGGCTACACGGGCAAGGATTGCGCCAAAGGTGAGGTGGCAGAGGCACCAGTGTGGGGGGCGGGGCCTCCCTCACCCCTCAGAGGGCACAGGCGCCCCCGGGGACAGGCCACAGTGCTGAGCGGCCCCCCAGAGCAGAGCGTCTAGGCAGCTGCTTACCCAGGCTCTGCCCAAGAAGCAGGGAGGGTTATAAAAATACTCCGGGAGGCATAAATGCAGTCACAGGTGCGCACACACCTGAGACCTGGGAGGCACTGGCCAGAGGCTGAGAGAAGAGGTCCACCGCAGGCAACAGGAGCTGGCTCCCCACCCCCAGCAGCTGCCCCACGTCCACCCCCCAGGGTAGCAGGCCCAAGAGCCGCCAGGTGAGATATCTGACCGGGGGCCAGGGCTTCCGTGGCCGACAGCTGACCACCCCCTTCCCTTGTTCTCCACCGAAACCCTGAAGAGCTCTTCCCGCCAACGGCCCTCAAGGTGGAGCGAGTGGAGGAGAGTGGGGTGTCCATCTCCTGGCGTCCACCTGAAGGTCAGGCCGCCAGGCAGATGCTTGACGGCTACGCGGTCACCTACGCCTCCTCGGACGGTGCCTACCGCCGCACAGATTTCGTGGACCGGAGCCGCTCCTCGCACCAGCTCCGGGCCCTGGCAGCCGGCAGAGCCTACAACATCTCCGTGTTCTCCGTCAAGCGCAACGCCAACAACAAGAATGACATCAGCAGGCCGGTGCTGCTCCTCACCCGCACACGTGAGTGCCCGCCTGGACGTGCCTGCTGCCACCTGGAGAGGCACACTGGCCAGGCACCCCGAGGCACCACGGGGACCCTTAACCTGTTCCCCGGACAGTGGCTAACAGAGATAAGAGCCGGTGGCTTAGGAGTGAGGCTAGGGGAGAAGTGCGGGTCTCCCTGAGAAGGCACCTGTGACGAGCCAGCGCATGTTGGGGCGTCCAGGAGGCCACCCCAACACGCTGAGGGGGGAGACGGCAGCTCGGAGGGGCCGGGGAGGGAGCCTGCTGGTGGCAGGTCTAGAGAAGGGGGGTGGGGCAGAGAGGGTGCCTCTAGTGCTGTTGCAGAGTAGCTAGAAACCTAGCCGAGGGAGACCTCGGGGCCTTAACTGGCTTGCCTGTTTCTGGGCTCTACGGGGGAGGAGCCAATGGTGGGCAGGGGCCAGGGGACCCTGGGGACTTTGGAAGGGGGTGCTGGAGGCTGGAGGAAGGAGTATGGATCAGGCAATGGTCCCTTGGGCAGCACTGAGGGGCCGTGGGGGCAGCCAGTAGGGGTTCAGAGTGTGGCCAGCACACAAGGGGCTCCGCGCCCGCCACACCAGGTGCTGGCACAGGTCAAAGCAGGCAGGCGGGGCCGGCCACAGGAGCGCCGTGAGGCCAGACAGCCATGGCCCACCGGTGGGGACTCGGGCTGGGTAAGGAGGGAGGTGAGGACGCTCAGAGGCATGGAGAGGAACTTAGCGGGAGAAGGGAGGGTGCCCTAACATCACCTGCCAGCCCGAGCCAGACACTAACCCTGAGGACATTGAGGGCCAAGTGAGAGATGAGATAAGAAACTCAGGACAGGTGTGTCGTGGGAAAGCACAGCCAAGAGGCACCTACAGCGAACTTGGGCGGCAGGTAGGCCGAGCGAGCTTGCGGGGTGGAGTGGGCTCAGCCTGAGCTTGGCTTCAGGAAGAAGTGGCACCCCTCCCCCTCCACCATCAGAGTGGGGTCTCCCCAGGAGATCACGGTGGGCAGAGCCAGCACTGCCCGCCAGACCGGGCACCGCACCTGCCCAGGGAGCCAAGGGCTCCCCTCCCAGCTCCCGTGCTGAACCCAGACCCTTCCCTGCGGCAGCCCAGAGTTTTCCCAGCTTCTATGCCCGCTGGCCCAAGCGTCACCCAAACGTTCACTGTCAGTGTGACCAAATCAGACAGACACAGGGGAAGGGGATTCCCAGGGTCCGTGCATGTCCAAACGTGTCTAAATAGGCAAGACTGCAGGCCTCCGGTGGAGCTGACTGCACCGCCCACCCCAGGCTGGAGTCCGGGGCCTGACTTCCCCTAGTCCCACTGTGGCCAAGGGGTGCACTCAGCAAGCCCAGGTGGGCCCGCACCTCACTTGGGCCACCTCTGTGACCCCCAGCACACTTCCTGAGCCTTGTCTCATTGTCTCAAGCCCCTGCCCTCCCCTGGAGACGAGGAGGTGCCAGCATCAGCTGAGGGGCCCATTGCCCCCCAGGACCCCGCCCCGTTGAGGGCCTTGAGGTCACCAACGTGACAGCCAGCACCATCTCAGTGCGGTGGGCTCTGCACAGGATCCGTCACGCAACTGTCAGCGGCGTTCGTGTGTCCATCCGGCATCCCGAGGCCCAGGAGGACCAGTCCACCGATATGGACAAGAGCGTGGACAAGTTCACGTTCGGGTGAGAGCACAGGGCCGGCCTTCCCTTCCCTCGGGGCCCCAGAGCTTCCTCCTCTCTCCCTCTGTGTCCTTACCCTGCCATTCCCCAGCTATCCAGCCTGCCGTGAGAAGCAGGGATGTGTGTGTGTGCGCTCCCCCCGCCCCGGGTCCCCCAGGCACCTGCCCGCCCTGCCTCATCACGGGGCTGCAGAGACTCTCGAAAACTCTGGGAGGTGCTGCCTCCCGCACAGATAAGGAGGGAGACTGGGCCGCCTGGAGGGCAGCACGGCCCGAGTCACACAGGCCCCTCTGAAAGGGAGACGCAGGGCACCCCTGCGGTTGCTTTACGTTTTTATGCTGTTTAAATAATATGGTCAAACCTTAAACTGGGCACAGAACCATCTTATGCTGAATGATTACAAATCAGATGCAAACGGAATTACAAAGTAGCTCCGAGCGGCTGAGGACTGAAGTGTGCTCGGACAGCCCGCAGCGAAGGCTCACACTCCCCGGCCTCAGCCCCCAGCGGCCCCGTGGGCCTTCACCAGCCAGAGGGGCTTCCGAGACCTGCTGGGGATGGTGCTGGAAGACAGGAGGGTGGGAAGGAAGACTAGCTGGCCGCGGCCTGGGGTCCCTGTGCCTGCAGCGTGCACACGGCTCTGGTAGAGGACAGGCCCACCTAACTGCCCACACCCGACAGCAGCGGGCCATGTCGCCAGATCAGCAGCATCCTGCCCAGAGCAGCCACGGGCCACGGCCATGGGGAGGGCTGTCTGGAAGGCAGGCGCTGCAGGGGTCGGGGCAGGCGAGCCGGGCACAGCACTCAGTCCCCTCTGCACCACCGAGCCGCGTTGCTTCTAGTTGGCGGACTTCCCAACACCGTATTTCCCATGCCTGCTGTGCCGGAGACAAGACTCTGCTCTCTTTGTCTCTTAAGTGTCGCTGTGACCTTGCTTGATGTACATCCTGCCCACTTCCGAAGAACAGTGTCACAAAAACACACGTGGGGCCCCGGGTGGGCACTTGGTGAGTCAGGGTCCCCAAGACCACCTGGCTCGGTGAGTCACTGGGGGCCCCCCCCCAGACTCAGCACAGGCCGCGCTCCCAGCTGGGATTCACAACACAGAAATGGTAGGGCGCGCAGGAAGGGAGAAGTCGGGGGAGCAGGCCCGAGCTCCCGGGCGCCCTCCCTGTGCGCTCACACAGGCCACCACCAGGTGCCTGTGAGAGACGCAGCGCCCGGGGTTTTAATCGGGGGCTGGGCACGGGGCCCCCCGGGCCTGGCGTAGATCCCGGATGCCCAGGCGGAAGCGGGTGCTCAGCTCGAACCACGCCGCACAGACCGCACAGACGTCGGGGGGCAGCGAGGTCCTCTTATCCATGAGTTCCAGCCGCGGGCCACCTGGCGGGCGGGCGTTCCCGAGGAGGGCAGCGGGGCCTGCTTGTCAACCCTTTCTGCACAATGACCTCCAAGGGCCCTCCCTTTTCTGGCCTCTCCTGTCTGAACACCAGCCTGGGCACTACAGCCGCCGCAGGCAGGCGTGGGCTCTTCTCGACCTTTGCCCTGTTCTAGACAGACCAGGGAGGAACTCCCACCTGAGGAGCACACAGGTCTCAGCCCACAGATATGGTCCTTGTGGAGGCCCCCCGGGCCACCTGCAGGACCACTCACACCTCTTCCCCCACCTGTGTGGGAGGAGTCACAGTCTGTAATGGAGTCTCTCCCCCTCCCCTCCCCTCCCGCAGGGCCCTGCTGCCAGGAAGGAGATACACCATCCACGTGACTGCCCTCAGTGGGCTCGGGGGACAGGAGCCTCCCACCGAGAGCCTGGCCTCGGCCCCGCTGCACGTGTGGACGCGTGAGTACAGGGGCATGAGCTCAGCTCTTAAGGGAACTTTGCCAGCCATCACCTCCCTCCAGCCCCAGTCCTACCAAAGTGGCCCTGATGCCCCAGAGGTCTCTTCCCCTCCAGTGCCAGGGAAGGCGGCCTTCCCGGGAAGCCCCCTGCTTGCGCATTCACCCGGCACCCGGATGCTCCTGGGCTCCTACCGGATGGGAGTCACGAGCCAAAGGCCAGAGGGGCACACCGGTGAATGCACACGCTGTCCACTCCTGATCTCCATGGTGTCTCATGGGCAGGAGACCTGGCCCTCACCAGCCCTCCCAGCCCAACGTGTGGGAGGGGGCTAGAGTGCCGTGCGGTCCACGCACAAGGGGACCAGTGAACACGGGGGATGCGTGGTGAGGACGGAAGGTCTAGGCGGGGCCTTGCCCAGCGGGGAGGCATACGGATGGCCCATGGGGCAAGGGTGATCACAGGTTCAAGTCCTGGCACTGACCCTGAGGCTGGGACCCTGGCCCATTATTCCCTGCCTGTCTAGCCCAGCCCCTCTTATGTGTCCCAGGAGGAGGTGCATATGGCCAGGCTTAGGGGATCAAAAGGAGGACACGCTGACAGGCCGCGCAGGCATGGGGGCCTCCGTGGGTGCACCGGGCAGCATTCTGGGGTGCATCTCGGGCAGGAGGACGTGCTGCTACAGACACCCCTCCACACCATCCTTCAGGACCACAAGGTTGTCCGTAATGACCAGACTTGGCTTCGCACGAGGCTTCGGCAATCCACGTCAGATCTGTAAACGTGGCGGTGGCAGGAGACCCCGCCGGCCCCCGTCACCTCCCTCCCCTGCTCTGTGCCTATCAGGGCCCCTGCCACCAGCAAACCTGACCGCCGCCAGAGTCACGGCCACCTCTGCCCACGTGGTCTGGGACACCCCCACTCCAAGTACCTTGCTGGAGGCATACGTCATCAACGTGACCACCAGCCAGAGCACCAAAAGCCGCTACGTTCCCAACGGAAGGCTGACGTCCTACACGGTGAGGGACCTGCTGCCAGGGCGGCGGTACCAGCTCTCGGTGACAGCCGTGCAGAGCGCAGAGGGCGACCAACTGCACAGCGAGCCTGCTCACCTCTACATCATCACCTGTGAGTGCAGCCCTACCAGGGCTGGGGGCAGGGGACGGCCACACACACGAGGCCCCGTGGTCTGCTCAGGACCCATGGGGCCATGGTGAGTGCAGGCTGGCCCCTGGTGCTCCCCGTGGGCCACCAGCAGGGCAGCGGCCTGGGCTGCCATCCCTGGGGAGTGGCGTCCTGGCCCAGGAGACGGCTCAGCCCCAGGACCCTCTCCCAGCACAGACCACAACTGACCCACGGACATCAGACAGACAACCTCAAAACAGGACTGTGTTAACGCAGGAGAATTGGGGCTGTGAAAATCGGTGGGGGAGGAAGGACTTGTGTGCGGCTGGCACAAGGTCAGTACACTAGGAATTTGGAGACACAAGCATCTTGCTCCTCACCTTGTCCCCGGGGCGTGGCCGTGCAGCCAGGCCTCACCCATGAGGAGCCGATGGACAGAATGGGAGAGAGAGAGGCCCAGGATGGCCACAGGAAGGGGAGCCTGGGGGAGGCCCAGACAGATGGACGGTGGGAAGAGCTCAGGAACGCAGAGTCTCAGAGAGGCCACATGGAGGACGTGGCCGGCAGGGTCGCCCAGGTCCCTCACAACCCTGCTCACGTTCTCAAGCTGTAGGAAGACGGTACATCCGGACAGGTGCTGCAGTGAGGGCAACGAAGGGAGAAGAAAGAACAGTGGGGTGGACAGTGGCTGAGGCAGAACAGAGCCCCAGAGAGCAGACACGCGGGCACCACGCAGGAGGTGGACGCTTGCTCCGAGAGGTTCAGACCCAGCACGGCTGCATGCACCTGCCCAAGGGAGGGCTGAAGGGCACAGTCAGGCGACAAGGACCCACGGAGGCGCCTCGTCCTCCCGCTCTGGGCGTGTGCAGGGTGGGGGCCTCACTGAGGTGTCCCGTCAGGTCTGAGTGGCTGGCCGTGCCCTGCAGAGCGAGAGCCTGGGCCCAAGGTGGGCCAGGACAGCTTGTCCCGCGAGCCCTGGGACGGGAAGCGGGTGGAGGCGGGGGTGGGCGCGGACAGGGCCCAGGGCTTCTCGGAAAGCCGTGAGCCTGCCTCGAGATCTCGGGCATGCACACACCCCTCCTCAGTCCTCCCCCTCCGAGGGGCCGGGAGGGTTAGGCCTTGTGCAGCCACCCGCTCCTCCCACCCACCTGCAGCCCCAAGGGACGGCGCTGACAGACGCTGGCACAGGGAGGGACTCCATCCACGGGTGCTCAGAAACAGACCGCCCCCCGTGCGCCTGCCGGAGCACCTGCTCAGTGACCGTGACGACCCCGAAGCACAGACCCCGGCCCCCAGGTGCAGCCTCAGCCGCCCCCACCCGGAGCGCGCGGCCCCAGCCACAAGCCCCACAGTGGTGACGCATGGTGACTCCCTTGGCAGGTTCTCGGAGCTTGTGGACGGCAGAGGGCGAGTGAGTGCCAAGTTCGGTGGCTCACCTGGCAAATCGGTCACCGTGAGATCACGTGAGTGCCTCAGCCAGCCCCTGTAGCCTCACTGCCACCTCATCCGGCCCTCGTCCCCAGCACCCTGAGAGCTTAAGGACAACCCTCCCCACCCAACCCCCAACCCGGACACCTGACGCCACCTTCAGCAGGGACCTGGCACAAGGCCAGGCCCTCACACCTGCACAGGCTCACAGGAGCCTTCCTGACCTGGAGCTGAAGTGCAGGTTGCTGGCAGGGCTCGGGGGCACAAGTCGGTCTGAGGCACAGAAGCTGGCCTTGCTTCAGGAGTCCCCACGTGGCTTGCGACACTAAGCAGGAGTGTGACGCCATCTAACTCGTTGCTGCTCCCAGCACACCAGCCTCGCCTGGGGGCTTCTAGAAGTGCAGGGCCCCACCCAGAGCTGTGCAGCTGGAGTCTTTTAACAAGGAGCCAGGTGACGGCAGGCACATTACAGTCAGCAGACTGCACCTCTCCGCCACAGTAAGAGATCGTGTCCCGTGTTCCAGGCAGAGCCTTGGGTTCAGATCCTGCTCGGCCTGGATGGGTGGGATCACCCGTGGCAGGCCGGCAGGCCTCTCTGCAGGGCCCCAGCAGCACAGGGCGTGGGCGATGGGCCCCGATGGCCTGGCCCCTTCTCACGTGCTTCAGCAGGAGCAGGTGGCCAGGAACCTGTCTGCAACAGGTCCTCCCCAAGACTGTGGCACAGCAGGCCAGGAGCCACACGCCCACTGGCTGCCCTGCCCCGAAGGCCCTCAGGACGCTGTAAACCAGGGCCCGTCCTCATGGATTCCCCGGCAGAGAACTTGATTACCAGTTTAGTGAGGATTTTCAACCAACACAGACATTCCTGGGCCAGGGAACAAAAGGGAGAGTGATGAGCGGGTGGTGTCGCAGCCCTGGCGGCCAGCAGAGGAGCAGCCGAATGGCTCGCTGCACACAGCAACCAGGAGCAGGAAGGGCCCGGGCAGGTGTCTGGGCAGCTGCGCAGGCTGGGCTGCGTCTGGACACCCTCCTAAAGCCATTAAGCACACAGGCAGGGACCCCTCAGAAAAGCAGACTTGCACACAGGGGTGGCCAAGTACAAGGTCCGCCTGAAGGTGGATGGGGGTGGAGAAGGCACCACAGCCCTCCAGAAGCAGGGGTGGAGAGAGAAGAGAGCAGAATTTGACCACAGAAGGACAGCACAGCATCAGCCACCTGGAGGGATGGGGCCACCGGGTTGGATAGGACATTCGGCCCAGCCTCAGGCCACCGGTGACCTTCACCAAAGCAGCTGTGAGGTTCAGCAGGGCGGGGAGGAAAGCTCTCCTGCTGGAGGGAGCGCAGGGGCCCGTGGGACTCTGCCCAAGTGGGGGAGGGGGCAGCAGGGAAGTGGGCACCGAGCGCTCGCCACGGCCATCCCTGCACCCTGAGGGAGAGAAGCAGCTCAAGGACACCCAAGAACAATCCTGGGCACGAGGCAGCAGGCTGTGTGGTCAGCACGCCGGGGCGTTCTCGTTTCCCCTAGAACCCACGGCTCTGGCGCAGCTCGAGAACACGGAGGAGGCCCCCAAGCAGGCGCCTGAGCAGGTCGGCCTGGCCCTCCAGCTCCCTGAACACAGCAGCGACAAGGACACGGAAAGTAAGTCAGCAGGAGTGGACTTTCAGAGCTGACCACCTTAGGGGGCCTCAGGGCCGTAGGTGAGGAGGGGGCCGCCCACAGGGAAGAAGCGGGAGACACAGAGCTGCCCAAGGAGCAGCCAAACACCCCGTCCTGGAAAGGGTGGGCAAAGCTCACCACACGGGCCGCGGCACCCACATCTCTGTGTCCAGAGAACAGGCTGGGAGCACACTCACCCAAACGACCCAGGCCTGCCCTGGAGGGACAGCCCCTTCCCCCGCAACAGAAAGCACAGCCCTTGCTTCTCCAGAGGACCGTGCTGAGCAGGGTGCAGAAGTCCCAGAGGGGCAGCCGGGACAGCTACGAGACACACGCCCGTCACCCAAACTCAGACCCCGGCCCCACCTTTCCTCCTCGCTCTAACCCCTGGGGCTGGGTCCCTCTGGGGACCGTTCCTGCAGGACCCAGTGGCCCTTTCTCCCAAGTCACACCACAGGCCCAGGCTGGGCCCTCCCACCAACCAGACCCCAAGGAAGGCGGGAACGGTGAGCCAAGTGCCCGAGACGCCACCTCCGAGGGTGCGTCTCGCCTGCAGGCCTGCCCCGGGTGACCCAAGGACACCCGCACACATCAAGGGCATCTGCGCCAGAGGGTGTGTGTGCCTGGAGTTGCCCTCAGCCCGAGGAGCCCCGAGAGGGTGGTCTGCATGACCCCATTAGTTGAGGTGGGTCCAGAGTAAAGTAAAAATTATGTTGCTGTTGTTTTGTAAGTGACATAAGCACCCGTGTCATCAGAGGGTCTGTGTTAGTCAGCCCTTTTCAATATCAGACGCTGCGTTTCATAAAACTCTGGAACCAGAGAGACGTGAATTACCGCTCCTTCTCAAGGCGGGGGTTCAAGCTGGCCCCGGATGTCACTGCAATCCGCAGTGTTTGCTAATGAGAGCCACGCAGGCAGGCGGGGGAGGGGCAAAAGGAGGTTTCAGGTGATCAACAGGAAAAAAAATCATTAACATCCCGAGGTGTGCAAAGTTAATTGTGGCTTTTGGTTCCTGTTACACCTATTTGGGGACCGTGACAGCCCCTTTTATTTAGTTTAATAAGTTACCTTTTGCTAAGATAATGAGTGACCTTTAGATGTGGAACCCGACCCATGAACTAGAACACGAACAGTAACCTGTATCTTGCTGTTGTACTCCCAGCTAACCATGCCCCTGGACTCCGTGTTAAGTCCCTTTGCTCTGCTGCAGGGTGGGCGGTGGGGAGGGGGCCTCACACATACCCATGTTTGCCTCAACAGTTGAGGTTTTTTAGTTACAAGGTGTCTGCCGTGCACATCCTCCCGGACTGTCAGTAAGGTCGGTCAGAGCTGTCGTTCGCGGCCACAGCTCATTCACGCACGAGTGAATTCGCCGCAGCCTTGTCCACTCTTTGCCCAGAGGGCACCTGGGTCGTGTTGGGCTGTCACTGGCAGCATCACTATCAAGTTCCTACATGTATCCCCTGGCACACGTGCAAGAGTAGAAACGCTGGGCTTGGGATCTGTGAAAGCCCAAGTCACCCAAGAGTGCGAACCTGTTTTCTAAGTGGGGGCGTGAGTTCATACTCCCTCCAGCTATGATCAAGAGTGTGGTTAAGCCAGTCTCTCTAAAACTGATCTGGCAGGGTTTCCAGATTCTGCCAGTGGAATGGGGATGAGGCACACCCCTTGGGATCTGGATTTGTGTCTTGAATGAGGATATGGTCAAGCGTCTTTTCACTGGTCTTGACCAAAGGCTCTGGGTCCACCGCTCTGTTCCACTGTTTTGCCTTCCTGAAGCCAACACCACGATTTTAATGGCGCTATCTTTGGTAAGGCATGCTATCCCTCAGGGCCCACCCACTCACTCCGACCTTCAGTGTTGGCTGTTCTTGGTCCTCTGTCTTTCTATAAAAGTTTATAACCAGGGGCACTTGGGTGGCTCAGTAGGTTGAGCGCCAGACTTCGGCTCAGGTCATGATCTCATGGTTTGTGGGTTCGAGCCCCGTGTCAGGCTTTGTGCTGAAACTCAGGGCCTGGAGCCTGCTTCGGTTTCTGTGTCTCCCTCTCTATCTCTGCCCTTCCCCTGCTCGTGCTCTCTCTCTCTCTCTCTCTCCAAAATAAATAAACATTAAAAAAAAAATGTTTTTAAGTCTATAACCATCTTGTGGAGTCCCACAAAGCACTTGGGATTTGGCCCTACATGCCTGAAAATGCTCTTAGTAGCTGTCACATTTGACAGACAATTTGAGTGGGTATAAAATTCGAGGTTCAAAGGTTGTCTACCTTTCAGTTCTTCAAACA
Organism: Panthera onca; assembly: GCF_046562875.1. Lineage (NCBI taxonomy): Eukaryota > Metazoa > Chordata > Mammalia > Carnivora > Felidae > Panthera > Panthera onca. The sequence continues at coordinate 1,026,153 of NC_138346.1, read as the reverse complement.
TTAGTCCCCTGTCATCTGTCCAGCACTGCTGTCAATGGGTGTCAATCTTATTCCTGTTTCCTTGTAGGATATCTGCTCATTTTCTCCGGAAGCTCTTAGACTTTTCTTTCTCAAGGAAAGGAGGATCCCCAGAGAGCCCTAGACACCCAAAGACTACAATTAACACTCTTGATTGGTGTTTCTTCACCAGGCAGCTCTCCGGGTTAGGGGTGCACCTTTGAGCTCCCAGGGGAAGTTCATGGAGAGGAGGAGGATCCCCAAGATCATAACCTGCCCCTACAGAGGTCTGGAGTGGCCACTGAGGCTAGTCAAATTCTTCCTGTTTTCTCCAAATTCTCACCCCAGCAGGATTTGGGGGTTCTCCCGGTTTTATCCCCTGCATACCAGAGACAGGCAGGCAGTCTCCATCCTTGGGTGACAGCAGCAAGGGCAGAACTTACACCTCTTTACTCTGTGACTTATCATCACATAGGAGCCTCCCACTGCCACCACCCCAGAGTGCAGCCATACCCATTCCCCACCCCGTTCAAAACAGCCACCTCTGTTAAAGGGTGCGTAGGTCACAATAAACTCAGGATTCAGTGGGCTGACTTCACAAGATGAGGCTACAGTGGGCAGTGCCCCGGTGAAAAATCCCACTGCTGCATGAACTGCAGGCGTAGGGCCTCAGCTGCCCAAGAGAGGAGCGAACATCAGTCAGTCTCTGCAGCCTGGTGTCCCGATCACAAAGGGTGAGGGTAGCCGGCAGAGGCTCACGGGCTCCACACAGGCCTGCGCACTGCCATGTTCCGTAAGCTTGCCATAAAATACCTGTGGACATGGTGTATAGAGTCTAAATTCCATATGGAATTGGAAGGGACCCGGAATAACAAACACGATCTTTAAAAAGCAGAAAGACCCATACACCCCGTCGTCAAAACTTACCACAGAGCAACGGTAATAGGTCAGTGTGATACTGGCACAAGGACAGGCTTATAACCAACAGAACAGAACTGAAAGCCAAGAAATAAACCCATATGTCTGTGGTCAACTGATTTCAACAAGGAGGCCAAGACCATTCAATGGGGGAAAGAACAGCTTTTGACACATGGGAGCTGGGAACCCTGGACGTCCACATGCAGAAGAATGAAGTCAGACCTCAACTTCACACCATACACAAAATTAACCCAACAGACCAACTACTTAAATCTAAGAGCAAAAACTGTAAAACTCTCAGGAAAAAACACAGGGGTAAATCTTCATGACCTTGGATTTGGCAAAAGACTTTAGATAGACGCCAACAGCCTGAGCAACAAAAGAAAAAAAGGCAGATTGGACTCATCAAAATGTAAAGCTTTTTGTGCTTCAAAGGACGTTATCAGGGAGAAGACAGCCCAGAGAATGAGAGACGATATCTGCAAACATATACCTGAAAGGCATTTGTATTCAAACTATATAAAGAATAACTTTGCCTGAATAAAAAATAACCCTATTAAGAAACAGACAAAAGGATCTAAACACTTATTTCTAGAAGGAAGATACACAAATGGCCAAGAAGCCCACGAAAAGATGTTTGACATCATTAGGCATCAGGGAAACGCTAGTCAAGACCACAGTGAGATGCCACCTCACACCTGCAGGATGGCTAGAACGAAAAGATGACAATGAGCACCGGTGAGGATGTGGAGAAACTGCTGGTGGGCACGTAGAGTGGTGCAGCATGACGGGGGAAGGCAGGTGCAGCACGGGGCGGGGGGGGGGGGGGGGGGGGGAAGGGAGGACAGGTGCAGCGCGTGGGGGGAAGGCAGGTGCAGCGCGTCGGGGGAAGGCAGGTGCAGCAGGTTGAGGGAAGACAGGTGCAGCATGGCGGGGCTGGGGGGAACACGGTCTGGCAGTTCCTCAAAGCACTGAACAGAATTATATGACCCAGAAAATTCCACCACTCCTAGGTATGTACCCGAGAGAAATGAAAACAGATGCCCACACAGGGACTTGTGCACGAATGCTCATAAGAACATCATTCACCATCCCCAAAAGATGGAAACGACCCAAATGTCTACCAACTGGCGAACGGATACACGGAACGTGGTCCACACAGTGGAACATGATTCGGCCATAAAAAGGAATGAAGTACTGGCACAGGCCACAACGTAGGTAAACCTGGAAAACGTCATACTAAGTAAAAGAAGCTACTCACAGTAGACTCTATATAATATGGTTCCACTCACATGAAAGTGCGGAATAGGGAACTCGACAGTGACAGTAGAGTCAGCGGCTGCCTGGGACTGGGGGTGTGAGTAGAGGCGAGTAGAGGGGGTGACCGCCCGGGGGTACAAGCGTAGCGTGGGGGATGACAGCTAAGGGATGTGGGGTTTCTTTCTGAAATGACAAAAACATTCTAAAATTGACTGTCGCGATGGATGCACCTATCTCTGAATGTGCTAAAAACTAATAAACTACACACTTAAAATGGGTGAACCATATGGTATTTAAACTATATCTCAATAAAGCTATTATTAAAACGTAACGTGCAGACCAGTGTTTTCAGTATCTCTTTTGTGTAGAAAAGTGGGGAAGGGATATACGAATACACCTATTTTCTTATATTTAAAAAGAAATAAAACTAACAAAAATGGTTGTATGAGGAAGGAAATTAGAACAAGGAAGTAAAGGGATGGTGGTGGATGCTAGACTTCCCTGAATGTATCTTTATAGTTTTTATTTTAGAACGAAGAAAGTGTTTTTTTTCCAAATGACACACAGAAAAAGCAACACCTAAAAACTGAAAACAAACTGAAATAAATAAACCTATTTACCATGTTGATGGCATAACCAGACAGGAAAAAAGTATCATTTCAAGTGATTTTAAAAACAGCCTTCTGACTATTCATTCCTAGAAGGATATATTTAATAAGAAGAACTCTTATTACGAGAAGAATTGAGAGAAATTTAAGGCTGTACTCAATGGTCTCAATGTTAGTAGAAACAGTGGTACTATTTAGAATTGTTACATGTACACCGTGGGATAACGAAAATAATTATGTTAATGCCACCAAGATTTTCAGTGTAGAGAGAGACAATATAAAATCAAAGAAGTAAAATCCCTGTGTCTCCCTTCTTAACTAAATATTGATATAAACTCACAATTTGTTTACTTTTATTTTTAAATCTAAGTTCCTAGTTCCGTCCACTGAAAAGGCCTGAAGCACTGACACCCCAGGAGCAGTGAGCACCTTGGCCGCCCAGACCGTGGGTTCTAGACGCCACCCTCCAATTAAAGGAACCAGGGGTCTTTGGAGAAGCGGCTGATTCCAAGACTGAAGCAGAATATGGACAAAATATACCCAGGACATACTTGTAAAACAAGCAAGCTTTCAAAGACAACTGGGGTTTTATCTCCTGAGCACAAGAACAGACCTGAAAGGCTCCCACAGGCAGAGGACGGATAACCGGGGCATCTGGATAACCGAAGACTCATGGCAGCTGCAGACTGAGTCCCATCAAATACAGAAGCATCTCTGAGTTGACGATGGCACTGAGAGCAAGCACCATGTGCTGGTCCCTTTTAGAGCTGGCTGGGGACCAATGCTTACTCTGCAAGTGTACAAATAAAGGGCAGGAATGAAGCCTCTGTCTGGCCTGGCCTATGTGGACTGTAGTTCAGGGTGACCAGATAGTGGGCAAGGGAAAGCAGGTCCTCACAGGAGGCCTTCCAGCCAAGGAACGCAGAAGAGTTACAGTTGGGGTTAGATGCGGCCCTAGTGAGATCACGGAACTGGGACTCAAGATCTCCTGACACTCAAGCCGTCAGGTGCAGAGCCTATCAGAACTTTCTCCTGGATTAATCAGGCTGCCGATGCTGAAGCAGTGAGCAATCCCCACATCGCTAAAACTGGAGACAGAGACATCACATGCCTCCTGGAGTAGCGAAGGGGGAAGGGGGAAGCAGTCCTGCAAAGACCACTTGAAACCGAACCCTATCAAGCCCTCTCTCTGATGATCAGCTTACAGGAAATGTGGGGATCGGAGATGAGTTCGTGCCACAAGAAAGCAATAAGTCCAGGAGGGAGATTCTACAGGACAAATGACCTGGTTTCTTTAATAAATGCAGATGGGGGAAAGACGAAAAGTTACACATTAAAAGAGAGATACATCAAACTAAGGCAGTGTGTCCTTAGGACTCCTAATTAGATCAGACCAGCTGGAAATGACATTTTTAAGATGATCAGGGAAAACCTGAACAAGGACTGCGATTTCTTACAGTACTAAGGAGCTACTGCTGATTTCACAGAAATAGCATTGTGCTTACATAAAAATGTATAAAAATCTGTACGTATCAGACACCTGCTATATTTATAGGTGAAATGGTTTCTGTGAACTGCTTCAAAATTCTTCAGTGAGAAATGGAAATAGATTAAATGAGATTGGCAAGATACCAAAGATCCCTGAAGCTGAGCGATGGCTCATGGGGCTCTTCATACTCGACATTTTATAGATTTCTAAGTTTTCAACAATAAAACTTTCATGTAAAAGCTGACGACTCACCTTTAGCACACCAGGAAAGGCAAGAAGACAAGTCCCAGAGCAGAGTCAGGGGAGGAAGGAGGAAAAGTGGAGTAGATACAGTGAGGAATGAGAACCAGCCAGCACAGAGCCCCCAAGGGCCAGGAGGGCCCAAGGGAGGTGTGAGGCCTGCGGTCAGCACCCAGCCGCGAGGAGGTCTTGAGAAGGGGGCGTGGGAGGAGATGCAGAGGGGACGGGCCTTCTGCTACTGGAAGTGGTTGTTGTGCACAGTTCTCACTCTTTCGTGTTCCTCGATTTTTTAAGTTAAAAAGGAAAACAGCAGGTATCTTGACAAAGCTAAAGAAAAAGAAAACAAAGGACAGGTCTAAGGGAAAAAGCCGGGCCTGGCCCTCCCGGGCAGCAGCACGGACCACCCTCTGCCTCCAGCCGCCAGCAGCGCGGTGAGGAGGCCGGGGAAGACACCGGCATGGAGGCCTGCAGAGGGCTGGCTGGGGACTTGGGGACAGGCACTGGAGGACAAGGAGGGGGCTCCAAGTGCAGGGTGGCAGCGGCGGGGACCGCAGGCCGGAGCGGGGCTGGAGTGTCTCTGCACTGCGGGCCCCAGAGTCATCCCCCTCCCTGGAGGTGCAGGGTCAGGGACAAGCACACTGAGGCCAACCTTCCCACCTCTGCTCTGGGACCGCTTGAAAGCGGACCACCCCCAGGGCCCAGGAGCGCTGCGGACAGCAGGAGGCAGCCACGGGGCAATGTTGGCAGCCCTTCCTCTGGGGTCCCGGCAACTAACTGCTCATGGCTTGTTCGCAGACACTCCTGGGAACTGTTCAGAAAACCCCTGTCAGAACGGAGGCACCTGCGTGCCAGGTGTGGACACCCACAGCTGTGACTGCAGCCCAGGGTTCAAAGGCAGACGCTGTGAGCTGGGTAAGTCGGGGGCTGCTCCCTCCTGTGGGGACCCAGGCCTCAAATCACCTGTCACAGCCAACTGTGATGGGAACCCTGGGCCCAGGGTGGGCTTGCCACAAGGACCTCCGACCTCCAGGTGCCAGGATGAGGGCCCAGCTTTGGTGCCCCAGACCCCGGTGCCCAGGTAGGGATATTGAGGCGCAGTTTGTTCCGAAGCACCAGGGTGAGGGGTGCTGCCCAGAGAACAGGGGAGGCTGGGGACAGTCAGAAAGCAAGGGACATGGAGCATCCCCAGAGCCAGAGGTGGGAGCAGGGGCCAGACATGGCAGCAGGAGGGAGAAGAGCCACAGGCCTCCCCCACTGAGAAGAATCTGGGACTGAAGTGGGGGGGGGGGGGGCGGTGGACGAAGTCTCCACAGCAGCTGCTCACCCCCGTGGCCGGGCAGAGCCGACAGCCTGGGGCTGCCAGGGGCCAGGGCAACCCCGCACTTGTGGGAGGGGTGCGACCTCAGGGCCAAGCCTCGGCCCTCTCCCTCCCTCTGTGCCGGCAGCCTGCACCAAGGTGCCGCAGCCCTGCACTAGGCTCTTCTCCGAGACCAAGGCCGTGCCCGTCTGGGAAGGAGGAGCCTGCCACCACGTGTAAGTTTCTTTCCTGCTCTCACCACATTTGTGGAAAGTTCCCGGCTTCCAGAAGTGCTTTCACAAAGCCCAGCTCGCCCACCCTTAGAAGCCCCGAGGAGCTCTGGGGGTCGAGGTCACACAGGGGCTTGCACCCATTCCCTCCATGTAACACATCAGGAAGCTGAAGCAGACGGCTGAATAGCTTGTCGAGTCCGTGCAGGGAACCCTGGTCCCCTGGCTCCTGACCCCTCGGACCTTCCTCTCCCGCACCCTTGAGTGGCATCACCCCACCCCCTCACTGGACGGCAGGGCAACATGTACATCGGTGTCAGGAAATGACGTCCCCTCCTCTCTGCCTCCGAGCCCCCAGGAAAGATAAGCAACCGCACAGGAGAACGCACGTCTCCGTCCTGCCGTTAGGTCATGACGTTCACGCCTTGGCTTCCCCATCTGTAAAATGGGTTGCAGAGGGAGAGCTGGCCCGGCTCATCTCACAGGACCTTTCTTGCTAACACCCTGTGGCCCTTTGGGTCATACTTACAATGTATTTGGTTAACAAACAGACTCGGCACATGCCCGTGAGCAGAAGTGGCCAAAGTCCTGCCCTCGCCATCCTTCCACTTTCGATGAGACAGGACACCAGCAGCAGGAGCATGTTATGTAGGGCTGGGGAAAAGATGAACAGGTGGGGCCAGGAGAGCCAGGGTTGGGGGACGGGGAGGGGCCAGCTGTAGCATCACACAGGGTGTCACGGGAAGCCTCGTGGCAACACGACATTGAACAGACACGGAGGGGGTGAGGGATACCTGAGGGGAGAACATTCCAGAAAGTCAAAGTATCAGTCGCCAAGGCCCTAAACCAGGAACACGTCTGCCTGTCTGAGCACCGGCAAGGAGGCCAGTGGGGCTGGAGGGGAGCCAGGGGAAGTGGTGGTCAGGTGGGCCAGCAGGAACCCAGCAGGGTTCTGGAGGCCCTTGGAAGGACGCTGGCACGTGTTCTGAAACGGGAGCTACCGAGGATGCCGAGCGGAGGAGTGACCTGTTTGGTTACGTGTCTAAAGATCACTCTGGATGGGATGCGGGAAGGCCAGGTAGGTTTGCTCTGAACGTGGACCGGAAGCCAGGCCTCGCACACGGCAGGAGCACACAGGCGTGCTGAGCTGCACTGGCGCGCGTGGATCCATGCGCACAGACCGTCTGAGTTTGGTTCTGTGGAACGGCAGCCCTAACCTGCAGCGCCCCCGTCTCCCAACTGAGCCAGAGACACCGGTGCCTGCTAGGCCCACCCGCCCGTCAACAGCTCTCCATCCTCTCACCCTGACCACATGTCCGGAAGTGACTTTCTCGTGTTCAGCACGTGGGGGTCTTGCTTTACATCCAGTCTGACGCCTCTGGTTTTTACTGGGGTGTTTACACCAGCTACATGTTGCCGTGATGACCGGCGTGACTGGGTGTAAATCCACCGTATTGCTGTGCGTTTTCTATCTGTCCCATCTGATCGCTGTTCCTTTTCCTCTCTTTTCCTGCCTACGTTCGGACCAATTACTTCCTAGGATTCTGTTTTACCACTGCGGTTGGTTCACTGATAATACTTGCTTGGTCGAATGTTCTGTGGTGACTACGCCTGTGGGACTCACAATATGCATTTTCAGCTCAGCACAACATACCTTTAACCGCTGCCACACAAGCTCAGGATAATGGAAGGCTCCCGCTACCGCAGGCTCACTTCCCCTCGGGCTGTCAACGACCGTAGCCAGACGTTTTACTTCCAGTCGGAACCATACAGTATGGTGTGCCGGCTCTCAAAGGACAGTTACCTTTTGAAAAACCGTTGAGAGTCAAGTCTTTTGTGCTCCCTCCCATGTTCATCCCCAGCGCCTGGTATTCCTTCCTACAGACCCAAGACGCCCTCAGGCACCATTTGCCTGAACAACTTCCTGTGGCCCTTCTTACAGTGCAGGCCTGCTGGCGGTGAACTCTCTCTGCTTTTGTCTGGAAAGGGTTATTTCGCCTTCATTTTTGAAGGATGTATTTGCTGAATGTAGAATTCCTGGCTGACAGTTGTGTTTTTCCTTTTGGCGCTTTAGAGCGGCGCCTCCTTGTACTGTGACTTGCGTGGTCTCAGGAAGACTGCACTCATTTTTTTTTTTTAATGCTTATTTATTTTTGAGACAGAGAGACAGAACTCAAGTGGGAGAGGGCAGACAGAGAGACAGAGAGACAGAGACAGAATCTGAAGCAGCTCCAGGCTCTGGGCTGTCTGCACAGAGCCCAACACGGGGCTCGAACTCACAAACCAGGATATCGTGACCTGAGCCGAAGTCGGACATTTACCAGACTGAGCCACCCAGGCGCCCCAGGCTGCACTCACTCTTCTCCCCCAGTGTGACGTGACCCCCCCCCCCCCACCATGGCTGCTTTTATGTCTCTTCTACCGTCTCTGGGAAACCTGAGTGTGCTGCATTTGGACGTGCTCGTGTACATGGTTTGCTCTCAGGAGTTTGTTGGGCTTCTTGTATCTCTGGGGTTCGGGCCCTTATTCTTCAGGTATCCTTACCGTCCCTCCATTTCTCTCCTGTCCCGTGACTCCAATCATGCAGGTGCTAGACTGACATAGTCCCTTCAGCTCCCCAAGGTGCTTTTCATCATTTCCAGCCTTTCTTCTACTTCACTGTAGATCGATTCCACGGCTGTGCCTTTGAGCTCCATGATCTTTCCTTCTGCACGGTCTCACCTGCCATCAATCCCACTCACTCAGCAAAATCTTCACTTCGTCATCTCTGGAAATCCAATCTAGTCTTTTCGCACGTCTTTCCTCTCCACCCTCACTGCTTCTGTTTTCCTTCGGATCACAGAACGTATGGGAGCAAATCTGTGACACGTTTTATGGTCCTTGTCTGGTCTTCCTGCCATTGCACTCCCGTCTGAGTGTCTTTCTATTCAATTATTGTTTGTTGTTCACAGGTCACATTTTCTTGATACTTTGTATGAGTCTTTGAATGTCTTGTAATTTTTTGTTGGATGCCGGACATTGTGCACTTTGTTACTGAGTGCTAAGTTTTTTTTTGTGTGTATTTCCAAGAACCTTTAGTTATGTTCTACAAGGCAGCTGATTTTAGTTTGATCTTTTTGAAGGCTGTTTTAGGGTGATTTGTCTTCATTTTCCCTCCTTCTAAACCATGGTCTTTCTGGAGCTTCTATCTTATGGATAGAAGATTGCTCTAGCTCAGTTGTTCAGCTTCTCGGTAGTTCCCCCTGCCCAGCCTCAGGGGACTCTACCACACGTGTGCACAGCTTAATTTTCAAAGGGACCCTTCTCCAGGCTTCAGCTCGTCCTCTACATAGCTCCCTCCTCCCCAGTGCTCTGCCCCACAGACCACAGCTGCCTCTACCTCCTCAATTCTCACCTCTGTTCCCTCAACTCAGTGTGACCACTGCTTGGCTCCCGCGCGCCTCCCCCCCCCCCCCACTGCCACCACCCTGCAGTGCACCACCCCTCCCCCCCACCGCCACCCTGCAGTGCAGTCCAAAACATGCCTCCAGACTGAATTCAGGGGTTACAGGGCTCATTTCATGTGTCCCTTGTCTCAAGCATCACAGTCTTGTACTGTATGTTTTCTAACATCTGAAAACTGCTGCTTACATTTTGTCCATGTTCTCCAGTTGTTCGTATTAGGGGGTTAACTCCAGATCTTGTTACTCCCTGGTGGCCACAAGTGTAAGACTTAACCAAAGGCTTTAAGTCCCAAGGGCTCTCCTAGACTGAACATGAGTTGGAGGTCTGCCCATCAAACTCCCTGGATCTCCCTTTCCAACAGCTCTGACATTTGAGAGCTTTAACAACAAACACTTTCCTGTTCATTATTGTCTACAAATCTGTGAGAGGTAACACGAATAATTCCCATTTCACACAAAACTGAGGCCTAAGTTCCAGACACACACTCCAAGTAGACTAGTTAATAAATGGGAGGCAGGGCTGGAGTCTACACTGTCCGTGGCAAGCACCTGCATCTTCAAGGCTCTCAAACTTCTCCAAGAACTTCCCCTAAGACAGAAAAGTCGTACTGTATCAAGGCTTCAGCAAAACACGTGCTTGAAATTTCTCCTCTCACGTCTTAATATCATTTTTTTGCCCACATTTCTCAAAATGCATATTTAAAATGGGTGTATCTTATGTACATTATGCCTCAGGGCAGTCAATCTTTTTTTAATTATATGACTTTTATGTTGGACACTTTATTACATCCACGTGAGATAAAGTTTTATTTAGAAAATAATGACCTGTCCCTCGAACACGTGCACGGTCAGTCACTGTGGGCCCGTGAAGCCTAGGTGAGGCAGCTGGGCAACATCCTGCTCTAGTTTCTGGCTTCACAGAACTTTCTTGTGACACAGGTATAAGAGAGTCTACAAGGTGCACCAGGACATCTGCTTCAAAGAGAGCTGTGAAAGCACGAGCGTCAAGAAAACCCCGAACAGGTGCCATCTCAGGGAGGAGGCCCACACGGTGTTCTGCGTATAGCTCACAGGGTAACGGGGCAAAGGCGGCCCTGGGGGCTGAGCCCTGTGGGGTGCCACAGCCCTGTGGGCTGAGCCAGGCTGTCTCGTGTGTTTGTCCAAATGTCCAGCCCCGTACGGACACTCCACTTAGAAACTGTGTGCACGTACGTGTGCACCTGAACACACACAGACTGGTCAAGCCAGGCATGGTGGGTGCGGGGGAGACCACACAGTGGGTGCTGGGGGTCACACGGTGGGTGCTTAGAGGGTCTCTGGTTATGCATGTTCACACAGTACGTGTGGTTCACACAGCACCTGTGAATTGGGAAGCAGGGGACATCAATGACAGGTGCACATATGTAACTGCAAATATAGTAAATCTCTACTTTTTATTTACTCACAGCCAGGTTCTTTCCCCAAAGGGCCCAAGGGACTCACAGGAGTTATCACATAATGTACTGCCCGAGTACATTATATGCTTTCCAAACAGAAGAGTCCTCACCCCAGTCGCTCCGACAGACCAACCAGTAACCACACACCTTAGCTTTTGCATTACTGACTGCCAGGGAAAGACCGCGGTGTGCAATTCGACACCTGCTTGGCCAAACACGTACCTGTCCCTTCCACTCTCCTTCTCCCCGTGACTCACAGTCGGTCAAGTGGGTGCACAGACACTAAAATGCTAGTCTCCGCATCAGCGCCTCGCTAGCGGTGTTCCCCAAAATGGAATATACCTGAGCCAAAGAAGGGACCCCAGCAGGCAGCCTGGGCTCCGGGTACACAGTTTCTTTTCTGTTAAACCGCCTTTTCCTATTTCAGGAAACAAAGTAACAACAGTCCGACACTGAAGAAATCTTAGGTACAGGTATGTCTCCCACCACGGCTGGGTGGCTGGTGGAGCCGCTGGGAGGTCGGAGGGGCTGGCGCGGCAGGCGGGCCCCGGGAGGGCTGCCATCTCCTTGGGGCCCAGCTGTACCCTATTACAAACCCCCAGACCAGGGGGTTCAGAACTCTCTGAGGGGGCTACAACGGGAGAGAAAAAACAAATACCCAAGGCCTCCGAATAGACATAAACCTGGTAAGATGCACCTGGGGGTGAGCACAAGTCTCACTCCACCTCCAGCAAATGGAGAAACCCCTCCCAGCCCCCCAGCAGCAGCAGCAGGGGGCAGGACTGACGGGGGCTGCCGGGAGGGGTGGTGGCAGGGGGGGAGCTGGGAAGGGAGGGTGGTCGGAGGGGCCTGGGGAGACGCAGACCCAGGGGCACAGGGGTTCAAGGGAGGGCTCCCAGACTCCGTGAATGGCGATACGTTGAAAGAAAAAATGGGGTGAGGGACCTTGATCACGTAACTTTGGGGAAGTCGTGACGACTCCCTCACTGGGCAATTCCCAATGGACGCAGAAATCCTGAGCATTCGGAATCCTGGAATGAGAGAAACTCTCTAGCCCTATTCTTGTTTGATCTGGCATTTCCCAAACTCCCCTGGAAACTCCACGCCACCCGGCTTACTCGCCACCCATAAACTCTGTCCAAGTCTTCCTAACAGTCAGGGACATATTGGGTTGAACCACGAAGACCCGTCTACAGCCCAGAATCAGTCCCACGCTGAGCGTCACCGGGAATAAGGTGGCACACCGCCCCCCACCCCCACCCCCACCCAGGGCAGCTCACTCCTCCTGCTCCATAAATGAGCCTCCCGAGTCCATCCTCCTGGTGTTGAGAGGAAAGTGAGGCACCTCAGGGAACAGGCAGCTTCAGCACAGGCTATACCGTCTTACGGACCGAGGAGATGAAGGAGGAATGTTTCTCAGAGCCTTTCCAGACAAGCAGAAGCAAAAGAGCCTCGCAGGGGAGGCGCCACCACAGGAAGCGTGTTCACCCCAGCCAAGGTGGGGAAGCCGAGGCCGGGGTCCGCACAGCGCGGCCTTGGCAGCCGTCCCCGGGCCGACTGCTCAAAAAGCCTCTGCGTTCAGCTCGTCTACTCAAAGGCATCATTCCCCTCCCATTTCATACCCCACAGACACACAATGCAACACACGCCCCACGGCTCGCGAGCAATTTGCTACCAGGACAAGAACCCGCAAGTATAGCTTGGGTCTGAAACCTTTGTATCACAATAAGTCACCTGAAAGAATAATACCTTTCTCTAAAACTCAACAAGTCCATTAGTATAAGAACAAATCAGAAACCCTCAATTAACTCCCAGATCATCAAATACTAGCTTCCAGGACACCCATTCTTCAAACAATGGAGAAAACACCACCGAGAGCAGTTCATTTCAATCCAGAGCAACAAGGGACAGCCTGTGTCTTCAGAGCCAAGGTCCAAGGGCATCGCCTAACGGAAGGGAGCCGCCCGAACGCCCCTACCGCGGGGTGGCGCAGCCAGAGCTCCTCCGCACACCTGCCCTCCCCCTGCTGCGTGTTGGAGAGCTCAGCGAGGCTCTGATGCGACAGGAACACGGGGCCACCTGGGGGCGGGGACCGAGCACCGCCAAGGGAACAGGAAGCTGCGTTTTAAAGAGGTATGGGTATCACTCTCCTCACGCCCCGTTCTCTTTCTCCTTCAAAGGGTTCAGGACGTCCTTGTTACACTCCTTCAACCTCGCGAGCTTCCAGAGCCCAGAAAGACGGGGCTAAAAGTGGACTGAGACGGGCGCCTGAGACATCAGGTCCTGGCTAGCGCCCGTCCCCTCTGCAGCTTCCCTCCCCCGCCTCTACGAGACAGACGGCCAAGGCCACGCCAGGGACGCCCTCTGGGCTGAGTCACCTCCAGGCTCCGCGACGCTTCTGGCAGCCCGTGCTGTAAGCCCGGCTGCCGTTTCCTACTGCCGTTTCCTACGGGGACAGCCCAGGCATCGGCCTGGATAAGCGAGGCAGCCAGCCAGGAACGCTCCTGCGACATCCAGATACCGGCTCTGGGACTCCGAGGTCGGGGGGGGGGGGGGGCGGGGGGCAGTTCTCCCCCGGAGACCTCACAGTCACGCTGAGGACGAGCCGCTCTCAAGCCCCCCAGGCAGAGCCGGCGGCACCGGGAAGGGGCCGCGATGAGGCGCCACGGCGAGGGAAGCCGAGGGCTGGGCGCCCGCCGGACCCTCCTCCACCATCGCCCCCGCTCGTCTGCTGCAGGCGCGACCCGGCACCCGGTCCAGCAGATTGGAAAGAGAAAGTACAATAAATACGAAGATGGGGTTTACACACTTCCAGCCTCCAACCCTTTCCCAAACAGTGACTATTTTTGGCTCCGTGGACCAGACGGTCTCCGCGGCAACGACTCAGCTCCGCGTTCACAGCAGCGCTGCCACAGACGTGTGACCGGACGGGTGTGGCTGTGATCCAGTAAGACCTCATCTACCCACTTGGCTAAGCCCCGCTCGATCGGGTCACCCAGGCCTCAGCCTCGCGCAGAGAAAGCCATGCCCCGATGACGTACCTCGGCAGCAAAGACCCCGGAACTGCACAGAAGCCCCGTGCGAGCCCCCCAACTCGGGAAGCCGAGGGGGTACCCACGGCGCACAGCAGGGGCTCCTTCCTCCTCTCGGGGCCGGGTGCCACGGAGACCCGACCGTGCCGGAGATGCTCAGCCTGTGCCTTGAGCGACACTGCTGTAGGCGGTCGGCTCGCGGCTGTTCACACACTTCCGCCTCTGCAAGCAGGGGGCCGCGCAGCCTCGCCACATATGCCTTCCAGAGTCTTCTACCAGCAGTCTTCTCCCTGCGGAGGCCCAAACCAAGCAAGCCAACCCACCTCGAGTCGCATACATTTTAGGAGCCGACCCAACCTGAACTGGAGCCCCTGGGCGCCTCCCACGGACACTGCCCCAAGTCAGCATTCCAGCACAGAGAGGGCTCCTTCCTGTCGTCTTTTCTAAAAACACTTTTTTGAAGAGTTAGAGTATATTTTAGGCTTTTTGTTTTCATTAAAATTTTGTGTGCATATGTCTGTGTATTATGCGATTTGTCCTTTTCAGAAAGGAAAGACGGTCATTTCAAGAGCATCCCCAGTGACCCAGGCCCGCCTGGAGAAGACGGGGGAGCTCACTGCGGGCTCCGGCACTGGGGGAGTGAGAGGAGACCACGTACAGACACGCGTACTGCTGACTTCTGCTGTGTCCCTGGGACCTGTCGCTGTGTGCCTACGGAAAGCTACAGCATCACCAGCAAGTGGCAAGATCAAGTGATATCACTGGAAAAGTAGATGAAACTTTCTACTGCGATGCTAATGACCTCAAGCCCCTCAGCCGTGAGGCGAACACTAGCGTGTTTCAGTTTTTAACTCAGAAACGTTTGTTTCTACAAGAAACAATCTACTGAATCCTGAGCTTGGTGCCGTCTTATGATTAACTCATCGTGATGTTTTACAAATCTAGTAAATCTAGTAAAAACATCTCCTGATGCTAAAGGAATCACAATTCATCCTGGAAACATTCTAAATGAGACACTGCTTTTTTCACACAGTTCTTTCACAAAACTGTAGCGTCTTCCTCGAACATACACTCAAACTCCACCTGAAGAAATTAGTAATAATGCAAATCAGAAAACTATCAGGTGCGTAGAAATTTATTTCTGCATCAAAATGCAAGGAGCAATCATGAATTGCCAGGTTAGCCATTCCAGTCATAGAAATTTGTAATTCTACTTAGTCCCCCGACTGGACACAAGAGCCCATCTGAGGGAGAGTACTGGTCACTCGGACGCCACAAAACAGAAACGTGAAAACGCCAGCAGAGTGAAATGCTCTCGTTTTCACATAACCTTGCCCACGGCCGAGAACCCAGGGAAGACAAAACCTTCCTTCCCCCGCCGCAGGTGGGCTGCCACAGAAGCAATCCCTCACCCATCCTGCTGCTCTCCCTCCGGCAAACCCAGGGCCAGCCACCTCCAGCACCTGCCTTGGCAGGGACTCTCCTGCCGGCCAGCTACTGCCACGACACTGGCCTCCGACACCACACAGGGACTCACTGAGCTACTTTCCTTCCGCCGAACATGGCTCTGTGTGGTCACGCTCACACGTGAGCCCGGAGGAAACAGAAGTACCTTGGTGCTGAGTCCCCACAGCAAACAGAGCTCAGACTACAGGAACATTCCAGTGCATGGAGGAACGGAACGCAAACACACAGCTACTGACTTTTCTCTTAAATACAAGAAACGTAACAAACATAAGCCTGCTTACAATCCACCGGACCAGGCTTTAGAGCAGCTCCTTGGCCACGGCCCCGCTGACACCCCAGCTGGATGGTTCTGCAGTGAGGCCGTCACGGGCGTGGCAGGATGTTGAACGGCGGCGCTCGCCTCCACTAGATCCCAACGGCACCCTCCCTCGGTCCTAACAACCGAGGCCTTTTTCAGATGTTCTCAGATGTTGCCAGACGTTCCCTGGGGTCGAGATCGCCACAGGCGGGAAGCGCTGCCCCACAGGATCCCTGCACAGTCTCTGCTGGAAAAATAAGGCCGAGCACCAGAACTTTCACATGGTTGTTAAAATGCTGCCAAGACCTGGATTTTGGCTGCATCACCAAAAACGTCTTCTGCGTCACCAACCCCGTGCCGGCTCCCCCGAAGGGAGGGACACCAGGACGTTCTGAGGTGCACCAGCCCTCCCTCGCGGAGCCCAGACCATCAGGGCCGGGCCTCTACCTCAGAGATGACTTCTATCACATTCCGCTCTTTAAATCACCCCTGAGGCCCACCGGGTTCCCCGAGGGGACTCCCAGCGCCATGCTGTCGTGGGGCCTCCTGAAGGAGACCAGGTCCTGCCCCGCCAAAGACCCCGTGTGACTCCTCTTCTCCTCTGGTCTCAGGAGCCACCTGTGTGAAACAGGCGATAGGGAGAGGACAGATCAGACCGCCCCAGCCCCTTCCTGTTCCGGCGCACTCCACGCCACATTCCTGTGGCCGCCAGAGCCTTCAGGCCTGGATGTGGCCCACCGGCCGTGAGCTCGCTCGCAGGGAAGCCAACTTTCCTGAGAGGTCAGAGCCAGGGCCTAGGCCTCACAGACATAGAGAGCAGCCCCCCAACCCTCCACTGGCATCGAGAAGCTGTGCGAGATGAAAACACACATCACTAACAACTCCCTTTACGCTGCCGGATGCTGAATGCAGTTAGGAAGCAATATGTGTGGATGGAAAACACGAGTGTTTCTGTGGGAAACCGGCTACCTGTTTTCATAGAATAAAGTGCTGTGGTGTACAAAAGCTTCCCTGCCTGCTCATAATTGTATCTTTATCACTAGAAGGAAGTATATAATGACTCGAACCAGAGGGAGGAACCCCATTCCCCACAATCATGGAATCATCACCCACGTATGTAACAGAGAAAAAAACAAAACCGGATGTTGAGATACTCAGTCCCCCTGAGTTTAACAGCTCAGAGTAACTCTCATTCAGGATGGAACAGGGCCCTCCCCACAGAGATCCGACGACAGATCAAACTAATGCAGCTCCTTCTTAGTCTGACCTGCTTCTCAGGTGATTTATAACAATGTTTTCGCTAGAAGACCAGTTTTAGAAGGAAAAATAACCTGAGAAGATCCAAGTGAAGCTCTCAAGAGCTCTGAGAAAATTAAAACATTCTTGGATATCTATGCGCTCTTCACTCCTGTCCTTCCATCACTCCTCCTCCTCTTCCTCTTTCTCCTCCTCCTCTTCCTCGTCCAGACTTAAGCTTTTATTGTCAGGCACGGGGCTCTCGGACTTCTCTTCCTCCTCCCGAGCCAAGAGCTTCTTAAAAACTTCAAACTCCTCAGCAGAAGAACAGGCTGTCCTGGCCAGAAACTCAGCTTCTGACACTCTGAGGATGTCCTTGAGTAAAGGATTAGGGACCTGGGTCTGGCCCTTCTTATCAGGGGTTTGGTACCGTCCTAGGCGCTCGAGGAACACATGTCTCTGCTTGATCTTGGTGATGGAATACTGCAGCAAGTCAGTCCTCACCACGTCCGCGTGCTTAACCCCCATCCTGAAATAGGCATACTGGAGACACAGACACAGTTAGGAGGCCCAGGCACAGTGACCTACACCCGGCCCTTCTACGGTCCATAATCGCCTCAAGCTGTCCAAACGCACTCACAAAGAGCCACCCAACTAACAGTGGCAGGACACTCCCTGACGCCCGGCAATTGTGTGACGGCTGAGTTTTCAAAACATTTTCAAATTCATATTGAGAAAAATTTAGCAGAAAATAAAGGGGCAAGGGAGAGAAATTCAGTTCTGTTTTTCTCAGGGAAAAAACCGTGAGTATGGAAAGAACAGGCAAAAAATTCAGAAAACATCTAACAATTTGACCTAAGTTGTCATAATTGGTACCCAAAAGTTGGGACAACTGTCACAATTACACTTCTAAAATCAACATGCAGAATAGGTTCTAAAGAAAGGAAGATTTTCAGCTCTTTTGAAATTAGCTATTTCAAGCAGAGGCCCCGTCTGGCCCCCAGGAGTGAGACTGGGTGACCCCCTATCAATGGCAGAAAAACTGCAGAACAGGTCCTACGTAAAGGGGTGAAAGACCAGAGGCCGATTCTCTCTGGCTCCTGCAAAGAGGATCTAAGCCCCTCACCTCATCCACTCATCCTCAGGGCGCCTGAGGCCTCCCTCGGTGGAGCGGCCCCTCCCTACAGCTGAAGCACTGGCTGTCCCTTCCCGAACCCCCAACCAGGCACCCTCACCTGGAACTTGTACTCCAGTTCACCGGGGTCCTCCTGAAGAACATACGGGCACCTGTGCAAAATCTTGGTCACCTGCTGTACCGTGAAAAGACATTTCTCCTTGAGAACTCCGACAATGCTGTCGATGTCCCTCTGGTGCATGGTGAAGATTTCAGGGCAGCAGAGAAGCACCGTCTTGAGTTTCCCTGCAGAACATAAAAAAGGGCAAGTGCATAATTTCAGGATAGTCCAGAAAACCAAGGGCTCGCTACACCCAAGCCAGCATTTAAAACACGGACCAGGGTGCTCTCCTCCACGAGTGACAGCGTCCGCTGCCTGCCCAGGAGCACCAGAAAAACACATCTCCTCACCGACTCTCTCTCACTTCTGAGACTCACCAACCTTCCCTCCCTGATAGAAAGAGGGGGCCTCTTGCCGGCCTCCCGGCTGAAAGCCGCTAACCTCACATTCTCGGCTTCCTCCTCTTGCCCCCTTCCTCTAAAGAACTTCACGGTGGGGGAGTGGGGGGTTAGTGCGCCTGGGTGGCTCATTTGGCTGAGTGTCTGACTCTTGATTTTGGCTCAGGTCATGAGCCTATGAGATACAGCCCCACGTCGGGCTCTGTGCTGAGCGTGGAGCCTGCTTCAGGTTCTCTCCCTCTGCCCCTCCCCTGCTCATGCACAATCTCTCTCCAAAAGGGGATTTACGGAAAGATCAGACAGTAATATGAGACAGTAGTATCCCCCACACTGGGGCTTTGGATTGATGTTTCCTTCCATAATAAAATAGAAGCACTGACAAGCAACGTTCCTAAGATCTGGGAGCCTAAACTCAATGAAAAGGACTTCCATGATAATAATTAATGTAATAGTAAGAATACTCATGATGTGTAGCCATGAACACTGACGTCCTAGTTAGTGAAATGACCATATATTATATCCAAATTAGGGCAATTCTGAGTGAAAGAGGCCCTATTAACAAATGTATTAGGGTAACTGGTAACTGAGATTACCCTACGCAAACTGGGGCATATGGTCTTTTTTTTCTTTTCTTTGACGGGGGAGGAGTGGGGAGGGGCAGATAGAGAGGAAGAAAATCTTTTTTTTAATATTTAAAGTTTATTTATTTTGAGAGAGAGAAAGAGAAAAAGGAGGGAGGGGCAGAGAGGGAGAGAGAGAGGGAGAGAGGGAGAGAGAGAGAGAGAGAGAGAGAGAGAGAGAGAATCTCAAGCAGGCTCCAAGCTGTCAGCACAGAGCCTGACGTGGGGTTCGAACTCACAAACCACGAGGTCATGACCTGAGCTAAAGGTGAACACTTAACCAACTGAACCATCCAGGCACCTCTGAGCTTTGTAATTTATAATCATAACATACAAAGTGTTAAGTTTAGCCTTTTAGATTATACCACAACAGGTAATCCAGTAAGAGAAACAGAGAAGACTACCTTCTTCCTTATCTTCTAGAGGAGGTCCGTAGAGATCCTCTGAAATAGTAGATCCCTAAACCTTCTGTCGCCCTCAACAATATATTACCAGTAACGGTCAAAAATGAAAAAAAAGAACAGTGGCCCTCCGCTGGTCAAAGTAGATAAAGATCCTTGGAGACGCTCATGGACCCCTAACCCCCTTCTCCTAAAGGCCCATAAAGAGATCCAAGGAAATTCTAGAATCCTTGGGGCACCTGGGTGGCTCAGTCAGTTAAGTGTCCAACCTCAGTTCAGGTCATGGTCTCGAGGTCTGTGACTTCGAGCCCTGTGTCAGGCTCTGTGCTGACAGTTGGGAGCCTGGAGCCTGCTTCAGATTCTGTGTCTTCCTCTTTCTCCGCACCTCCCCTGCTTGCGCTCTCTTTCTCACTCTCTCTAAAATAAATAAACAAAAAAAAAAAAAAAAAAAAAAAGAGAGAAAGGAATTCTAGAATCCTTGAGGTATGAATCCTGTTGGGGACAAGGGAGGGGGTGGGGGACGTGGTGGAGGGACAGACACTCCTCAGTTTCCTAGGAGTTTGGGAAGATCTCGTCTTCCACAGCAAATCAAGACACCTTGTTGGAATGCACGTCTTTACCAGGGACTCTGTAAGCCTTTGGCTCTACGTCATACAGACACAAAGCACTAAGACCGCTTCACGTTAAGCATCAAAAATGCCGTATACACACATGTATCAGTATCACACACTGACATCTATCTGCTGGGCATGAGCATGTAGTACGTGCTCTAGATGCCAGGGGCCCCACAGTGAGCACACCAGACAAGAGTCCTGGCCTGTCCCCCCTTCCCTCCGGCAGTGCCATCCAGAGGTCACTCCTCTTTCTCACCTCCGAACCAAATCACGTGTTATTCTCAAGGACATTCCCCAGAAGCCCCCCTAGTCCATCCCACCTGGGCTACTCGTCCCCCAAGCCCGAGTCCTCGGCGTCGTCCACGAAATCAACACTTCCTGTACCTTCTCCAAGCCCAAGCTTCCGCAGGTAACTGGAGCGTTTCCTCATCTGCATTATAGGCAGCTTCAGCAGCTCAGGGCTTTTCTTCAAGGCCACATACAGAGGCTCTGGGTTCAAACCCAAGAGTATTAATTCTGAAATGATGTCCAGCAACTGTTGGGGGGGCACACTTGGCCCCATACTGAGCAATTCATTAACGTGGATGTCACTGAAACCCATGTCCAGGAGGGCACTGATGACGTTCTCTCGCTCTAAGAACCCTCCGGCCACAGGAGTCCTCTGCTTCTCAAGGGGGTCCGGGGTGAGATGTGTCCTGCACTCTGGTTCCCGCACATACTTTTTGGGTTCCACGCAGGATACCTTCTGGAGGCCCCCTCCATTGGAGGCTGTGGTCAGTGGACACAACAAAGATACAGACGACCTTTTCTGTTCTCCGAGAGGAGTCTGCCTAGCAACATGCGCCCAGGTGAGGGGGATCAGGCGGTGCCAGTCAAAGACCTACGAGACAGAGTACCAACAGGGAATAAATTCCTCACTACCCCAATGTAACAGACATCACGGGGCTCCCGAGCCAGGTTACCTAGTGCCTTGGTCCCACATAAGCACAGCAGCCTTTGTAAGCAATCTGCAGAATCGTATCCGAACCTAAAAAAGCCTGCAGAGAAGGAAGTTCACATACAGAGAGCAGAGTACTGCAAGGGCACAGAGGTCAGAGAGCCAAGCAAGTGTCCGCCGGCTTTTGTCGGCTTTTGTCACTGTAACTGAGGGGGCAGGGAGGAACAGAACTAGAAAGGGTGTCTGTGCGTGGGGTACTTTGGCTCTACCCCTAAGGTTCAGTGCTTGGGGGGGGGGGGGGGGTGCAAATTTAACTGAAAACAGACGAACGGGAAGCTAAAAACCAAAGTTTATTCATAGGCATGGAGCCGCTCACAGAAGGGGTAGCTCTCTATACGGTAAAATTAGGGCCTAACTTAAGGAGGAGGCAGCGTCTGTGGGAAGAACAAATGGGGGATAAGCAAGTTTGTAACAATGTTTGTTTACGCAGATGCAAGTGGTCTCTCTTTTTCTTCCTGGCCCTAAAACTACCCAGGAGAGAAAAACATGAAGCCTGTCTTACCAGTGAGATAAGGGAATCTCCCAGAAACCCTTCTGCAGCTGCTGTGTCCTAAATACAATAGTTGAAAACAACTTCCGTGCCACCCCTGGGGGTCTGAGTTGGCGTCCACACCTCAAAGATGTGGACCTCACGCTAGTGTGCAGATTCATCGACCTAAGTCCACTCCGCAGAAACAATCCCGTTCCACAGAATCAGCCTGACGGCCAAGGTGCACACACACAACTCCCGCCCGCCTCGAACGGCTCGGCGGCGCGCGCCCACGCGAGGCAGATCCCGCAGTCGCCGCCCGCGCACTCAGCACCCTCCCCACCCCGACCCGCAGCGCTCGCAGGCGTCCACTGGGGTCGCCGCCCGGCCGCCCGCCCTCCCCTCCGCCGGGTTCGGCCCCGGATCCCACCCCGCGCGACAGCGCGCCGCGGCCCACGCGGGGCACCGGCCCCCGAGTAAGGCTCCACCCGGCGGCGGCTCGTCTGCCACCGCGCGGATCCCCGGCACCGGGCGCCACCTCACCTGCCTGCCGAGCGCCGCCATAGCGCGGAGGCGGCAGCGACCCTGGCGCCGGAAACCGGCCCTCACGGGTCCGCGCTTCCGCCCTCGCGAGCCCTCCCTTCCGCCCTCCCCCTGGCAAGCGCGGGCGCGCGAGAGGCGCGTTCCGCCGCGAAGGTTCCCAGTCCCCCGGCCTGCCCTCCTCCAGCGGGGACGCCCGGTCGTGCGGACACGGAGCCCCGGTGTCTTTCAGGGCATCCTCCGCCCTCCCGAGCCCCGAACCTTCGCTTGTACGAGCTTCCTCTTTTTTTATCTAGCACTGGCTTCTGGACTGAGAAGGGCTTGGAGCACCTGCTCCGTGCCCGGCACTGGGCTGGGCGCCGCCACAGGTCATGTGACGAAGGACGTTGTCAAAGAGAAGGTTGTAATCTGTGTAGAACCAAGGCATTGGTTGTTTTGTTTGTTTTTTTTTTTTTTTACTCCAGTTTTCTTGCAAAACTATCCAAGTGTCGGCCTCTCAGGATAAAGTAACGCTTTTACACCCAAAGCCTAAGAAAATCCCCGTGTGCTGCCGCCACTCCCTAGAGGGAATCAGTCAAGAGCCCCAACAGGTAATCCGGCTGGAGAGAGAAAGTCCTGGCCGAGATGCAGGCCTCGCTCTAGGAAGCCAACAGCATCTTCAGTCCTCTGAAAATGCTGCTCTCTGGAATCGCACCGGGAACACAGAGAGAAAGATCTGCCAGCCTCAGTCTCAGCCTCAGCCTCAGCCTCTCTCTGCAAAGAACGCTCTCAAAACGTCAGACCTCCTACTGCCATCCAGAAGGATGAGTTTTATTTTTCCTCAGAAGTGACAGTCCTGGGAGAGCTAGGACTTTACCCTCTTAGTCCATTGCACCCGGGTCTGAAAAGAACATTCTGTAACCTCTTACGTGTTGTAAGTATCATGTCTACTACAAGCAAAAACGTGGGGTTTTTTTTTCCACTCTGGAAAAGAGTTATCAAGAAACTCATTCAAACTCAGAAGAGTAAACATCACTTTTTGTTACACACTTTAAAAAAAATACACACCTAAAAACCAGGCATTTGTGGTCCCTGATGGAGGAGGGCGTGTCCCCCGCCCCCTGTCAGTCTCTGGTGACAGCAGGGACTCAGGCAGCACTTTGTAAAGGAAGGGGGATAGCAATATCCCATATCCCCACAGTTGAGAACGAACCACTGCTCTCTGGGTGTCCCTAGATGCTGGAAGACAGTTGAGTGCTCCCTAATGAGCCCAGGGCTTCACCAGAGCTGTGTGACCCCTGAGCATCTTCCGGAGGACAAGGCAGAGGAACCGTCAACCTGCAGAAAGGGGTGACGTGCTGGAAGAAGGGTGGGGGGGCCTCGGGGTTTTTCGTTTTCTTCTCGCCGTCTTAGCAAAGGGAAGAATGAAAGAGTTCCCCCTTACTCCCAACCGCTCCCTCCCCTCCAACACAGATAAAAAAGAAAGGCTGCTTTTCACGAGCTCCGTGAGCATCTGCATTCCGCTCCGGAGGGGGATGGGTCGGAGCCATCGGAGTGTGTGAGAGACACCCTGGCACGTGAACCGGATGGGAAGTAAGACAGGCCGGACGCCCCGGCCGAGTGGGGCCTGGGCTGGACGCAGGCTGTCTGGGGGAGTGCTGGCAGGGCGTCTGGGTGGACAGCAGGGCCCAGGTGGGCTGCAGTGCTGGGGGGGGGGGGGGGGGGGAGGGGAGAAAGAAGTGCTTGAGCATCAGTGCCCACCCGGCCTCCTTAGACTGAGCAAGCTGCAGGGCTCCCGGCTCACCCGGGGGAGGCACCCCCAAACTGACAGAGGCTGAGCCCCTCTCCAGCTGCAGCAAGTGGGTGTGCACAGACATAAAAATAAGGAAAGGAAACGCTTCCCACACTGGCGTTGTGGAAGAATTCAGACAGTCCAAGTCAGGATAACTGTTTACTACAAAATTGCTTTGATTTGGAAAATGTTCAAGAAAATAAGTTAATGAAATAGTCTGGTCAGTTGCTAACCAGTTCTACAAACTCCACACATCCGATGGGCACTTGTCCAGTCAGAGGAGACAAAAACACATGTGTATATACAAAAGCAGAAAGACTAAAAAACTTTACGCCTTTCCGAAGTCCACAAGTGAAAGCCCTTTAACAGTACAAACTCAACCCGGCACTAGAACGCTTTCCCGAGGTCGTGACAAAAGTGAATTCCAAGTCTATTTATAAACCTAAAATCTTACAGCATCACTGGCTTTTGTTCTAGCATTTTTTTAAACTTGCATGTGAGCTTTTAGAACGTGAACTGGGCCTAGTTCTTGAGAGTTTACTCTCTCTGAATGGAAGAGGCCCGAAAACAATTCAGTCCCCCAGAGTGATACAGAGGAGCAGGGAGCTGGTGTCCGCTCAGCAGGGGCCGCCCCTAGGGCACAAGGCCCCGCATGGCTCTGGGGCTACTTCCCTCACGCACCTGCTCTCCATCTCCAGACTCAGCGCCGACAGACCTCCACTTTCTGAAGAAAGAAGAAGACATTGTATCATTAACACAAGATTCTAAGACACTTGCTTCTCGCTGGGAGAATCCCTAGCCGCAGAGACATCAGGGGCCTTCAGAACCGGCCTGGCACTGCCCAAGTCCCGGCCCCTGCCGAGCTGCTGCGCGGATTCTAAGCCTGGGGCCGCCAGCACCAGCTTGGTCCGCCAACGTTGAGCACTGGTGACCAGACACGCTGGCTGCTGCCCAGCTGTGCGGCCAGAAGCCTTATCTGAAGAGCCAGGGCTCCTGGGTCCCCTCAGAGCATCCCACTCCCACCATCTACAGCCTTACCCTTTCCTTTAGCTGGCTCAGGCCACCACCAGCCCTTTGCCCCCAATCCTTCTGTGGGCGCCTCCTTGTCAGGGGCTCCCCTGGGTGCTCACCCACCTTCTAAGGCCCCGGTGGTGTTCAGGGGCCTCTGGAACAGAATCAAGCTCCACTTTTTCCACAGGTGACAAGCCAGCTACAAGGCCTGACATTTGTGTCCAGGACAGCATGGAAGAGGGAGCGTCCTCCTCAGACCCAGGAAGGCAGCCTGGGGAACCTCCTTGCCTTCCTGGCACACCGGCCATGCCTCTCACCTGGCTTGTTCACTCGACACACCTCATCCCAGGTGTAGTCAGCAAGGTTCACAGGCTGTGTCACCCAGGGATCTGTCACCAGCTTCTCCAAGGTGGTGCGCTGCTCGGGGATAGGCTGCAGCAGCCCAGACAGGAGGTTCATGAGATCTGGGGACAGAGAGACCCACCCCACGCGTGTGGGTGGATCCAGGCCAGGCTCAAGTAGAATATGTCTCAAAACTACAGGTCCTGGGTGTGCCTGCCATGAGCACCTCTGAGCCCCGGAACCTCCATTTCTGACAAGAACCTGGGGTCCCTGGCACACGGGCCCAGCTATGCCCCAGACAGGCTGCA
Organism: Panthera onca; assembly: GCF_046562875.1. Classification (NCBI taxonomy): domain Eukaryota; kingdom Metazoa; phylum Chordata; class Mammalia; order Carnivora; family Felidae; genus Panthera; species Panthera onca. The sequence continues at coordinate 1,000,496 of NC_138346.1, read as the reverse complement.
GGAGACGCTTGTCCCTCTGAAATGGAAGCATGGAGCTCAGGGTCCCGCCTCGCTCACCTAACCAATGTGCGGAGCTTCGTAAACTCGACCCGTTCTTGGGGCTCTGGCTGTGCAGAGCTTTGAACGACACAGGGTTTGTGGGACAAGAGGAGAGGGACGTGGCCAGAGCAAGCCCTGCGTTGTCCCCCCCCCCCCAAAGGAAGCACAGGCTCTGGGAAGAGCCCCAGCCTTGGGTCTGGATTTGGGCCCCATTTCCTGTAAGAACATGGGGTCCCCTCAGCCAGGGCTACTCTGAGCCTCACCATCCCAGAGGGTATCCTGAGAACCTGGTGAGTGAGCGTGTGGAATAGGCGTTGTGGGTGGAACAGAATGTGCTGCAAGCGGCGTGGTTCGTGGGAATCCGGGACTTCAGCAAAGCTCTAAAGATCCTCCTCCAGGCTGTTAGGGACTCAGTGTCCCCACGCCTCCCCCCATCCCTGTCCCCCACTGGGACAGTGTTAGGAGGTGGAGCCCTCGGGAGGTGACGGGGGCGGGGGGTGTTATATGACGTCTTTCATCTGAGTGTGCGGCCCTGTGGTAGGGTTAGTGTCCTCGCAAGAAGAGAGACCGAGCGTGGCGTGTGGGTACTCTCATCAGGAACCGAATCCGCGGGCACCCTGATCTTGGCCTCTCAGCCTCCAGACAGAAATGGATGTCTGTCTGTTGTGTAAGCCCCAATCTGTGGCGTGTTTTCGTGGCAGTGCTGACACTGGCTTCCAACCTAAGCGGAGTTAGGCTGGACTCCAAGCTGGTTCCAAACGGACTCTGTGCACGAGATGGTCATGCTCGTCACCCCGCTACTTGTAAGGATAAACGAGTGCTGTAGAGTCACAGGATGCCAAGCCTGGAAGGGACCCCGGAGCCCACGGGCCAGCAGTGCCCATGAAACTCTTACCAGCCCCCTCCCTGGGGCTCCTCCACTTGGGGTGCCAAAGGGGCCGACTCCAGGCACAGGATGTCATTTCCAGGCCACTGAGCCCACTGGTCCTTCCCCCAAATGCACACCACCCCTTTCCCCCCGTGGCCCCGACAGGAGCCGGAGGTGCAACAGAAACCCGCAGGCTTCCCAACAGCTGCTAGGGGGCCAAGTCCCACCATTGCCCCCAAGTGATGAATGTCTGACCCAAGTGCTGACCTTACAGTCACTGGCACAGCCAGGTTCCCAGGCTGCCAGCGTCTGTCTCAGAAGCGGGCCCCCCGGGACCCAAGGGGGATTCTCCTGCACATAACTTTATCATGACGGTTCAGTCATGGTCACATTACCCTTCTGTCCACGTCGGCATTAGAGGCACAGAAAGAGCAATGAGGTCACCAGCACGGACAAAGGGGCGCTGTGCCCGAGGCAGGGGACTGAGCCGTCTCCGCGGCACCTGCAGCGCAGGCTCACCTTCTGACACCAGGTATGGCGGGTGGATCACGGCCTCCATGGTCTCCTCCAGCTCGCAGAAAGGGTTCTCCTCAAAGATCAGCGTGTACAGCGTGACCCCCAGTGACCACATCTCCAGCTCCGGCCCCTTGTACCTGCAAGGAGGTGGCGGCCACATTCGGGGCACGCCCGGGCTCAGCCCAGAGCCACAGGCCCGCCCCACAGGACGCCCCCGGCGCGTCCTGCAGCCCTCCTCAACTACGCCCTCAACTCCGGCTCCAGCCACGCGCTGGGGAGGGAGAGAAAAGCAAACCTTCGCGCTCAGGCAGCTGAGAGATGCCCACTGCCAAACGGGAGGGTGTGCGGCATGTGAGGGTGGAGCACCTCCTGATGGGAGGGCTTCCTGGAGGAGGTGCAGAGAAGGCACAGCAGAGTAGAGGCTCTAAGCTGCACGGGAGCAGGAGGAGGGCCAAGGTAACAGCAGCGACCCAGAGGAGGGGGCGGGGGGAGGGGGCGGAACAGGGATAGTGCTTTGTCGCCATGTTTCATCATCGTGAGGACCTAACCTGGCTTCCACTCGTCGGCACCTGTGAGATGCCAACACTCCGCCAGGCATTTTATGTGACCCAGCCCTAAGCCCCACAGCTGGCCCGAGAAGCAGCGCCTCCACGTGACACAGAAGGTGGGGAGCTGCCGCTGAGCTGGCCCCAGAGTCGCGTGGTCACGGGGGTCTGGCACTCGGGGGCGGTCCGGCCCGGAGAACAGAGACGGAGTCAGTCACACAACGTGGCTGAGAGACACTGGTGAGCGGTAAGAGGGTCCAGGACGTCAGGGCACAGGAGAGCGAGCTGGGGGGCCCTGGACGCTGACAGGTGCCGGGAGGACAGACCTCAGGCAAGTGCGGGGTGAGAGACTGCACAAGCCAGAGCGAGGAAAGCAGGTTCGACACTTTTTGTTTTGTGTTGTTTTGCAAAGAAAGATTTCGAGAATACTGGAGACTGAAGACAAAAATCCAACAGGGTACCACAGGTGGCAGCGAACGTTTTCTGTAAAGGGCCAAACACAAACATTTCCGGCTTGTGGGCCACCCAGCCTCTGTCACCGGCACTACACTCTGCCACAGCAGCGTGAAAGCTGCCACAGACACTGCATAAGCAATAAAAGTCTACGTATAAAACCCAGTGGCGGGCCGGTTTGGCGGAGAAGGATACGGAAACAATGAGGAAGGAAGCGGAGTCCCTGAGGACGGGATCTAGAATCAGAGCTCAGCAAACCCCTGGTGAGGTGAGATGGGGGAGCACGCAGGAGGGCGCCTGCAGGCCCGAGAGGAGGGCGCAGGCACGGTGCAGGGCCGGGGCTCCTGGAGAAGGCGGGATCGCCCTCGGGCGGGCACTGAGGTGCAGCACCACCCTGCGCTTCCCTGTGGGAGCTTCCCAGCCCGGGTGCAGGGGGTGGGGTGGGGGGCAGACAAACCACAGAGCGCATGCCGTGATCCCACGGACAGGGCGTGCAGCCCCCCGCTACAACTCTGACGACCCGGTGGCCACCACAGGATGAGACAGCAGCCAAGGGCACGCTTGGGGGCACCGGGTGCTCAAATTACATCTTCAGAGAAACTCCAAGGCCCTCTTAGACTATCCCCCTTCAATCTCCCCTCCCGTCCGGTGGCTCTGAGTGTGCCGGATGACAGGGGAAGGGCTCAGTGAGCACTGGCTGGAGCCCCCTGTGGCCCGCAGGCTCCGGGGCAGGAGCGGGAGGCCTGGCCAGGCCCCAGGCCACTCGGTCCTCTGCACCGGTACCTCCCATTGCTCGATCCCCAACAGTGGTTACTGGAAGAGCCGCTATTCCTGTCGTCACATGGAGTAAACCCAACTGAGGAGAAACCCTCTTCATTCTTGTGCTTATCTTGATGTTTCGTGTTTTCTAAAACTCCGGACCTACACACAAGTTGACAAAATGCCACAACAGATCCTGCAGCCACCGCCCAACATCCCGTAACCAGCCTTACTTTGCCTGCCTGCCCACGGACCACAAAACGCTCATAATCAGTCGGCGGCCCCGTCACCAAGAGGCGCAAACTGAAACAGTTTCCCACCTAAAGTCCCGCGGGTGGCAGGGCCCCGACGGAAGGTGCGAGGCCGGGCTGCCGCGCAGCACGTACGTACGGGTTTCCCAGGAGCACCTCGGGCGCACAGTACTCAATGGTCCCACAGAACGTGTGAAACAGCCTGCCCTTCTCCAGGTAGGCGGCAGAGCCGAAGTCGATCAGCTTGATGGTAAAGTCCTCCGCGATCACGATGTTCTCGTCCTTGATGTCCCGGTGAATGATGCTCTTGGAGCGCAGGTAGGCCACTGCCGACACCAGCTGCAATCGGGGCCACAGGGACTTTTTAAAAAAGCAAGTCAAGTAAAACATGCATTTAAAATAAGGATTAACTGCAAAGAAAGAAACAGTAACGAAGCCAAGAGCCTATTGTCTGGTTTATCACGCGTGGGTGACAAGAAAGAAGGCTGGATGCTGCAGACGCCGCCCAGCTCAGCGTAGGCAAAGCAGGTCCAGGTGGGGTGCTTGGCGTGGCCGGCCTGTCCCACCGCCGGCAGGAGCACCAGCACCTGATTCTTCTTTAAAATTTCGGAGCACCTGGGCGGCTGGGCGGCTGGGCGGCTGAGCTGGTTAAGCGTCCGACTTCGGCTCAGGCCATGATCTCACAGTTCGTGAGTTCGAGCCCCACATTGGACTCTGTGCTGACAGCTCATAACCTGGAGCCTGCTTCAGATTCTGTGTGTGTGTGTCTCTCTCTCTGCCCCTCCCCCAGTTGTGCTCTGTTCTCTCTCTCTCTCTCTCTCTCAAAAATAAATGTTAAAAAAAATTAAAAAGCAGGCGCTTGGGTAGCTCAGTCAGTTGAGCGTCTGACTTCGGCTCAGGTCATGATCTCATGGCTCATGAGCTCGAGCCCTGCATCGGGCTCTGTGCTGACAGCTCGGAGCCTGGAGCCTGCTTCTGATTCTGTGTCTCCTTCTCTCTCGGCCCCTCCCCCACTCGTGCTCTGTTTCTCAGGCTCTCAAAAATAAAATATAAAAACGTTAAAAAAAAGTTAAAAAAAATAAATGAAAAAAATAAAATTTCATTATTATTATTTGCGATAAGGACACTCAACATAAGATCTACACTAAGCCAATTTCTGAGTCTGCACTACAGTATTATTAGCTATGAAACAGGACTTAGTCATCTTGTGTAGCTGACACTTTGTGCCCCCACCAGACAAACACTGATTCTCAAGTTCTCTCCACGCTGAGAAGCCTTCCCAGCAGACATTCACTCACCCCTCAATACACATCGTGAAAATCTCAGGAGGAAAGACAGACCACAAGCAGAAGCTACAAAGACACACAGTGGGCACCTTACTGAGGGTGGTCTGGGCGTTCAACGGGAGGAGGCCCTGGAGAAAGACGGAGTCTGACACCGTCGGTTCACAGGGAAGGAAAGGACCCTGCCCGGAGTTCACGCAGTGCGCGGGGGCAGAGCTGTGAGTGGAGGCCAAGTCTCCAAACTCCTACTTCTGGGCTCTAGCAGCTTCTCAGAGAGCAGCAGCGAGCAGCAGCCACACTGTGTGGGGCTCTCACGGAGGCAGATGTAAAGTAAGTCCACTGGAAGTGGGCTTCATTCCAACAAGCCTCATGCAATAGTTCCCGCTCTGAAAGGGTACGGTTGTGACAATATACTGTAGGTCCTCCCCCCCCCTCGCTGCATAGGAGAGCTGGCCGCTGAGTGGGCCCTTGGTGGATCTGGAGCTGAGAAGCAATTCACTGATAACTGGCACTCTACATACATATGCTAATATATAATGGTATTTCTCTATAAAATCATGAATCCATACGCACCTACATATGTAGCACTTACGCATGTAAATTTACAGAAGGGCTATAGATACTTCTTGAAAAATTATAAAGTAGAGGACACTATATTTATCTATGTCAGTTGCCCCAGAATTAACAACTGAGAGACACCAGCTATTAACAAGTGACTCCTGTTGTCATAGGACTGCCTGCCATGAAGATTTCAAAAACAAATCTTTGCTATGCATTAAGGTAGATGGGTATGTAATCTTGCAAAACAGGAAGAGGGAAAAAGGGGACGACGGTCTTTGAGCAGAATCATGATGCCTGAAATTTATAAGTAGGTGCCTGAGAAAGTTAATTTCAGAAATCCAATAGCTTCTGGGATTTTACAGCTCTGGGCACAAAATGTCAATTTATGGAAGCTGTCATTAGAAATTAAGTCCTCACCAGGAAACAATCAGAGAGCAAACCTGGGACTTGTTCACTCCCCTCTGCCCCCGGCCTTCCAGATTATTTCTCCACTCTTTCCAGGGTGCTTGGAACAGTCTAAAATGAAATCACCACCGTCTCCTCAAAACAAGAATTACTGTCTCCTCTCCACCCCCTCCCCAACCTCTCTATCTCCCAGCATGCCTTTCTATTTCGCTGATCAGTCTCCTGTTCCAATAAAAGAATAAACGGACAAGATCAATACATAAACAGATATAAAGAGACCAAAACAAACACTGTAAAATGAGATTGCTAGAATCTCAACCTTTACTGATTACTTTAACTGACTGGACAGCTACTATTGATCGAGCATTTACAATGTGCGGGACACCGTGCCGCACAGGTGCCTTAGAGGCTCTGAGCTAACCCTCCTAGCCTTCCCACGCCAGCACTATCATGATCCCTGCTGCACAGATTAGCAATGGTTTCCTGCTGGGAGACGAGGATTCAGATCAGAGGCACAGGCCTCAAACCTTAATCCAACAGCTTTGCTGGCCAAGTTTTGCAATTGGCGTGGGTACCGTAGGAATATTTCTGGCTACGTTTGCAATTGGCACGGGTGCTGTAGGAATATAAATAAGCTTCCATCTCCGAATGGTCCAGGACGGCATCTGGCCTCCAATGTATATCTTATTATGTATCTTACTCCGTCAAATCCAAAATCTAAAGGCTAGACCCCAGCTTGTGAGAGAAGTGCGTGTGAAGCCACATCTGCGTGGCCTCAGAGCCCCGTGCCCAAGCCCGTCACCTCCCCAGCACGGCGCCAGCCTGCTCACCTGTCGGAAGATGTAGCTCGCCAGGGGCTCGTCCAGGCCGGGGTGGCGGTCGATGAACGCAAAGAGGTCCAGGCCGGAGCCGTGCTTCTCCATCACCAGCTGAAAGAACTCTTGGTTTTCAAATACGTCCACCACCTGCAAAAAGACAAAGTCAGGTCTGGGCCTGCCGAGACACCTTCCAGACCACGTATTTAAGAGCTTCTCACACAAGCAACGTCGGGACACCGCTAAGTGAGAAGCAGCACTCCACCTTGATGATGTTGGCGTGCTCCACCCTGGACAGAATCGCAATCTCCAAAGTAACTTTTCCAAGTTTGGGATCCTCAATCCAACAATCCTCCAACACCTTCTCCTTCTTAATAAACTTCACCACCACCTGCGAGGAAGACAGAGGGGAGAAGCGACCGCCAGCGTGCCTCCGCGTCCCCTCAAGCCTGGTGCCCACTGCTGCATCGCAGTGCAGGGGAGGGTAACCTCCACGCGTACCTCCCCTGAATCCAGGGACGGGAGAGAGGAACCTAGTAGTGACCCCCGCCCGGCACGAGGAACACACAGGCACACCAGCAGCTGGCCAGCAGGTCTGAGGACACCTGCCCACTTAAGGTGGATGCGAGGGCATGATGGAGGGGCCCGGGAGCTGAGGAGCCACAGCCTGGGCCAGAGACCTTGCAGCAGGTGCCCCTCAGAAACCCCAGCACCCCCAATTCTCAAGTGAGGACAGGTGCCCCGACCCAGGAGACGAACGAGGAGGCCTGAGGACTGGGAACACGAAGGCCACCACTCACATCAGCTGGAGCCCAGTGGAGTCCAGCAAGCCTGACGGACACAGGCCAACGCAAGAGAAACAGCATCACTGCCCAGGACGATGGCAAAGGTCACGGGGAGGAGACGAGCACCGTGCCGGTGAGGGCCGGGCGCGTGGCCGAGGGGCCAAGCGGGGAGCAGAGACGGCCGGCGGGAGACCCCACAAGATGGCCCCCGAGCCCCACCTCACCGGCTCATCGGCTGCGGGGGGCACGGCCAACACACAGCGTGCCCAGTGCACCGGGTGAGCAGGGAAGCAGGTAGGGAGGCTCCCCGAGAAGGGACAGCTGAGGGGACCCGCCGGAGGGGCAGCGAGCGGGAGGGGAGCACGCAGAGGCAGGAGGGACAGCAAGGAGCACGTGCAGCACCCGGTCAGCCCTCACGTGACCTCGAGGAAAAGGTGATGGGTTAGTGCTGGCCATCAGTGGTGACAAGTGGTCAGATCCTAAGGATCCCGTGGAGAGAGGGCCCTGTGATTCAATAGGCTGGAGGAGACACGTGAGGGAAGGCAAGAAAATGAGGGAAGCAAGGCTGAAGCCCTGCGCACCCAGGGGCGCGGCCAGCGGGAGTGGGGGGGCACGCAGAGGCTGTGGCCGTCCCACCACAGGGTTCGAGCAGACCAGCAGGAAGTCTGCTGCCATGGGCTGCAACACACACGTGAGAGGGGCTTCAGGGGAAAGTACAGAGCGAAAAAGAAGGAAAAGAAAGAATTAACAGAACAAAGGAATACATTCTCTTAAGGTAAAGAAAGCTTTAAACATTCAGATCAAAGTCTCACCAAGCATCAAGCAAGAATAAACAACACACATGCACGCGTGCACACACACACACACACACGCAGGAATACATCCTGGTGAAACGTATGAAGTCCAAAGATTAAAAGAAAAAATTCCGGGGGCGCCTGGGTAGCTCCGTTAAGCATCTGACTCTTGGTTTCAGCTCAGGTCATGATCTAAGTTCAAGCCCTGCATCGGGTTCTGTGCTGTCGGGCTCTGTGTTGACAGGCTCCAGCACGGAGCCTGCTTGGGATTCTCTCTCCCTCTCCCTCTGTCCCTCTCCTGCTCGCTCACGTGCTCTTTCTCTCTCTCTCAAAATAAGTAAACTTTAAAGAGAATTTTTAAGTAAATTAAAAAAATCAGAAAGGAAAAACATCAGATGGCTCTTCAAATAAATGCTAGATGACAGCAGATGTGGGCTCACACGTTCGGAGAGGGATAGGGAGGGCGCATCGCCCCTGAAATGGAAGGGAAACAAATCAGAAAACATGTAAGAACTCAAAGTGTCCTTCCTAGGAAATTAGTAACGCACATTCCAGCAAAAGAAAACTAGACACAAGAAAGAGACTGGATATAGAAATGACACCAATTTAAGAAAAGGAGGACAGGATTTGCACATGGAAAACCACGGCACGCGGCTGAAAGAAACATGCTGGTCTGAACACGCGGAGAGACACCGCGGGTCCTGGGTCACAAGAGCCACTGTGTCGGGATGGCAGTCCTCCCATCCTGTCCCGCGGACTGAGACTGCAGAGCAGCGCTTGGCCCTCAAACGGGCACCTCACCCGTGCAGGGCTGTTTTCTGATTGGCTGCTTTCCTTCATCGTTTGCTGGCCTAGTAATATTTAGGCTGACATCTGTGTTCTGGAAGGTGAAACTACTCATGTGTTTCTTTTCAAACCAAGAGAAGGACTCTCGGCAGCTTCTTTCCTCTTCCTTTAGGCAGAGCGGTCCAAAGAAAGCCCTGTGGTCTGTCGGGTCACTGACCCAACCAAGAGCGAGACCCGCCTCACGAGGACTAGAGAATGAAGCCCCTGCAAACACAGGTGGCAAGAGCGGCCCGCACCACCACCAACCGCTCTGCAGGGGCCTTGTCACTCAGCAATGGCTCCACGAGACACCTCCAATCCGATAAGCTAGAAATACAGCACAATTAACTCCCAGAAGGTACAAGAAGACAAGTTCAAAGAAAACAAAACAAATATCTGGTTAACAAAACAGACACTTCTTTGGCAAGTCTCGCAAAGACGAGAGAGGGCAAACACAAGAACTAGGATGGCCGAGCGAGCAGACGCAGCTGCACGTCACCTGCACACGGATTTGCACACGGAAAACCACAGCATGCGGCTGAAAGAAACATGCAGGTCTGAACAGGCGGGCAGACACCCCGCTGACACGAAAGCGCTAACTCCACAGGCCTCGCGTCACGCTGATGTCAGAAGAGAGAGAAAACTCATGGATGAAATATAAATGAAAAAGAATCCCAAGTAGCAATATCAGCAAGCCAAATTCAGCAACGCGGTAAGAGAATATTGTAACAGAACCAAGGGCTGATTCTGGAAAACACAAGCTGATCGGTGTTACTGAACAGAGAAACCAAGGGTGTGATCATGTCAACCACTCACTACCAGACAGAACTCAGCACTCATTCTTCAAGCCAAGTCTCAGCGAGCTGCAAACCAATGAAACACCCTCCCCAGAAGGATCCATCGAGAAGGGAACGGAGTGGCCGCGATGGCAGGGACGCAGCAAGCGGCAGCCTGCTCCTGAGCCGCTCACCTGGAGCTCTGGGGGACCCATGAAAACACGTCAGGACCGCAAGGGTCTCGCACAGACACACAATGTGTCAACCCCAACATGTGCTGGTAACAGCCAACAGGTCAAAGGACCCCCTGAGTACACGGTCTCCCAGAAACCAGTAGGTGGCACGGGGACACCTGGGCAGTGTCACGGTGTTCACAGGGACTGGCAGGACGGTCACCATGTCGATTCCCTCAAATCACAAAACGCTGGGCAGCTATACCCGCAGTCTCAACAGGATGTGGGAGGAGGGGCAGCGAGGCCTCTGCTCAGGTGGACGAGGAATAAGTAAGAATGGCCACGCCCACTGAGACCACAGAAGGAAGCCTGGCGTGTCCCAACCTGAAAATCAATAGATATCAGCCCCCGAGGGAGAGGCACGCGCGAAGCCCACATGGCCCCGAAGCGGCGGGCAGGATGGCCAAGGGGGGGGAACGTGTGCGCTGCCTTGGGTGCCCTCCAGGCCAGCCGGTGTGCTCAGTGCTTTCCACGGAGGACACCTCCTGCCCCGTGCCACAGCACTGAGGCCACGGACGCACCGGAGCGGCCCCGTTGCTGCGCACGGCCCAGGAGCCACAGTACCTCCTTATTCTCCTCTCTGTCCACCGCGGTCCACACGAAGCCGAAGGCCCCGCTGCCCAGTGGGCTTAGCGTGCTGTACTTGCGGGAGTACGCGCCCTCGCAGGCGGCCAGCCCCTCCACCTCCAGAGCCGTCGGAGGCTCCTCAAACCAGGGCTTGCTCCTGAGCATCTGTGAACGAAACGGGACGCCCGAGGGGCCACGTGTGACCAGCAGCAGGCAGGCTCGCGTCATCCGGTCCCCTGTCCCCCCTCCTCCCGTGTCCTGGGGCTACCTGGCCTGAGAAGTGCTCTCCCGGTTGGCCCAGATGGGCACACACACCCGAGCGTGTTTACGCCCCGCCCCGCACACGGGGCAAACTCAGGTCTAAGATTCCACGTCTGGCTTCCGACTTACCCACGAACTTAGAAGACAGGCCCAAAAAGGCACACCTGGACCTCCCTCCCGTCGCAGAGGAAGCGGAGAGAAAGAGAGAAAAGCCGGGCGGCACCGGTTCCCACACCACGCGGCGGGTGCAAGGTGGGAGCTGACCGCAGACACCCACCTCCCCTGCGCTGGGTCCAGAAAGCTCGCACATGGAGTGGCTGGAGCTGGGCAGGCTGGCCAGGAGCAGGCGGGTCCGCGCGGCCGAGTCCCGGTGGCCGCGTAGCAGGTCTTTCACGAGCCAGCAGCAGAACAGGGTCGCGGAGCCCTGGAGCTCCACCCGCTTCACCTCAAACTGCACACCTGGAGGGGAGGGAGGGTCACCACGACAGCTCCACCGTGCACCGGGCGGGGCGGGCAGGGGCACCCACACTCGGACGAGGGGGGAAGCCCGGAGACAGCTGCCAGGAATGTGAGCGGCCTCAGTGGAACGCGTACGTGCCTATGGCGCTTCCTGCGACCACACGTGCGCGTACGTACAAAGCCCACGTGGTTTGGATACACGTCTGCGCGTTTTTACACGGCCTCCAAGGTACGCGCCAAAACAAACGGGGTCATCTTGGGGGAGGCATTTACAGGTGGCTTTATTATCTTTTTGTTTGTGTTTTCTAGTACATCTATGGATAACACATATTACTTGTAGAACCTTTTTAAGGTTAGGGAAAAAGCCTTAGCGATCGACACTGTGAAGTCAGCAGTAAGGAAACGACTGGTGAAAATGATGTGGATCTGCTAAGAAATCAGGAGATAATCTGCTAAGAAATCACGAACATAATCGACTCCCAGGGGCAAGTGAAGGGGCCCGACAAGAACACTGCCTCCTAGCGCACAGCGCATCAGGCGCCAGAGCCCCAGCAGCACACGCGGGGCCACAGAGCACCTCGCTGCCCAGGGTGACCGTGGAGGTCGGGGCCGGCAGAACCCGTCCCCTGGTGCACGGAGCAGCTCCCAGGAAGGGACCGCAGGCTCCACCCTTCCCTAGCACGTGCACTCGTCACCCTACTTTTCAAGGGATAAGCTCTCACTGCAGATCCTTTAGTGCATCGTTTCTGCCCCAACTATTCAGGGGGCGCAGCCACATCAGACACCGGGACGGGGGAGTCCCTGCACCGGCCATGCCGTGCTCCCACAGCAGCCGCCCGCCACATACTCAGCCACGAGCCGTCTCGGTGGTAACAGCTGCCGGAATAGGTGCCCTCCTGGATCTCATGCTGCAGAGGGGCCCCGGGCATCGCCGGGCTGTCCCCTTTCACAGGCGTGGAGGTGACCTGGAAGCTCAGCCTGGGCTCCTCCAACGGGCACACCTCCACGGAGCCAGCTCCCGGCGTGGGAAGGACGCAGGTGGGGTTCTCTCTGCCACTCGCTTTGTACGGTCCTGAGGACACCAGACGGGTCTCAGAGGGCTCGGCCGGGCCGCGCCCCAGACAGCTCTCGCGAGGCTGCTGAACTTCACCAAGACGCAAGCAGGTGCCCGTCAGGAGCAACAGCTCTCTGTCGTCCAGAACTTGTGACCCGGGCCCGTGCGGACCACTCAGGTCTGCGTCAGAGCCCGCCAGCGAAGGAGAGGCCATCTCTACAAGCTCCGACGCGGTACAGGAACGGTTCGAGGACGTTCGGTCTGTCCGTTCACCGAAAAAGAGTTCCTTGAGATTCCAGGAAAATGAATTTCCATCGGCCTCCCGGGCCTGCACCGCATCCAGGACCCCGGGGAGGTCTGTGGCCAGTGCGTAGTAAGCCGCGGAGCTGCCCACACGGCTGCGCGGGCCTCCACCTCCCGGGTCACACAGCGACACAGGGGCAGAGAAGAGGGGGTGCTCTGTGTGAGAGACGCCCGGTGGCCCCACGACGCTCCACTTGGACAGCTGCTCCTTAATTAGGCAAGTCTGCAGCTCATCTCGGTCACTCTCCCCTGCCCGCGGCTCATCTAGCACAGGCTTCCAGAATGAGGGTGGCGCTGCCCTGGGGGGGCTTCCGGGCTGCGTGTTCTGCTCACCCCCATACCTGGGGTAGCACGGCAGGAGGTGCTGTCCCGCCGGCTGGCCTGCAGCATGGAGCACGGGCATGACAGAATCAGCCCGATGGTTTGAACCACCGGCACTGCTCACACCTGCCCCCTCCAGCTGTGCCTCCTGGTGCGGGCCACACACCCCTGGGTTTCTGCTCCCACCCTCTGCTGGAGCCGGGCCTTCAGAGTCTTCACGTGAAGCAAACGTCCACGTGTCCCCGGGGCCAGACCCACTTTTTCCCTCAAGGTCCCGTATGAGGCTCTCTGGGGTTGCACGCTCCTCCTTCTCCAAGACAGTGTCCTGCTGGGCCTCGGGTAAGGACCACTGGCTATGCGCTGGCGGGCATCCTTCTGGGAGGTTCTGCTGGTCCTGGGACAATGAGTATTCCTGGATTGTCGGGCTTCTTTCCAGGGTGTTCTGCTGGTCCTTGGACAATGACTTTTCTCTGAGGGCTGCCAGGCTTCCTTCTGGAGTGTTCTGCTGCTGGCCCTCAGGAAATAACCACTTACTGAAGGCTGGTGAGCTTCCTTCTGGGATGTTCCGCTGGTCCTCAGGCAAGGACTGTTCCTGGGATGGTGGGCATCCTTCTGGGATGTTCCGCTGGTCCTCAGGCAATGAGTATTCCTGGGATGGTGGGCATCCTTCTGGGATCTTCTGCTGGTCCTCAGGCAGTGACTGTTCCTGGGATGGTGGGCATCCTTCTGCGATGTTCCACTGGCCCTCAGACAATGACTGTTCCTGGGATGGTGGGCATCCTTCTGGGATGTTCCACTGGCCCTCAGACAATGACTGTTCCTGGGATGGTGGGCATCCTTCTGGGATGTTCTGCTGGTCCTTGGGCAATGACCGTTCCTGGGCTGGCAGGCTTCCTTCTGGGATGTTGTCCCCTCTGAGGATTGTAACACGGATGATGTAATTACTTAAGAGCCACAGAAGAACCAAAAGTCAAGAGCACACGGATCCTCCTCTATTAAAGACAAGTATAAAGCAGTCACCACCATAAGCTATGAGCAGCTCATGCATTCTCTAGATAAATCCTCGTTTAACAATGATTTAGCAAAGACAGCCCTGAATACCCAGGACCCTACGTTCAGGGCTCCGGTCAGCATCGTCGCTTCGCGGGGAGGGAGCCTCCCTGTAGCCGTGCGGCCCTGTACGATGTTGACCTGTGATCGGCTATGAATGCTATCAGATGTCACAGCCAAAGACAGACAGCTCTGAGAGGCTGGCACAAGGAGGGGCCCTGAGAGCAGGGCCTCACAGGGGTGGGAAGAGCTGGGACACAAGCCCAGGAACTTCGCATGGAGGCCACCCAGGGAGGGGCCGCCTCCAGGCAGGGGGGCGATCACAGAGCCAAAGGCCCCAGGTGAGGAACCCCGCCCCCACAGCTGGCCCGGCCACTGTGGCCCCACGTGACCGATGACGCTGAGCTCCTGCCCGGGGCCAGCCGAAGCCTGACGCCAGCACCAAGATGCACGGAAGGTGGCCGTGGCCGGCCTCGCCGGGGCGTGTGCGCCGGTGATCCGGCGAGCGTCACCACAGAGGTTTGTAAAGAGGCACAGGTTAGGAAGGAACCGACACAAAAGGGCAGGTCCCACAGAGAAGGGAACCGTGAGCGGGGTTCTGGGAACAGCAGCAGTTTTCTGGGGAAAATGAGGGTACGGGCAAGGGTGTGTAGAGGCCAGGCAAAAACCATCTGCGTCTCTGGCTCCATCTCTCTATCTCTGTCCATTCACCCAGGTCAAGAGACCAGCCTGGAGCTGGCCCCCAGGAACCGGCACGTCCTCTGCAAGGTCCAAAAAGGAGGCAGAAGGTCTCAATCCCCTTTCTAAGCGGCGCGGGTACCCTCGGAGGGCACGAGGGTCAGGCCCCAGGCTAGGGTAGGGCACCCTCCCATGTGGGCACGCGGGGCGAGGCCAGGGCCAGCACCGTACCCACGTCCCGCCACCACAGCTCCCGGCAGCCAGGTTTCACAGTGTCACTGCATTCCAGCCAGGGTAAACTGAGGAAGTGATAAGGAGGCTTCTGGGAGAGCCTTTAAGTACAGAGAGGCTCCCGTCCCCCTCCCGCCTCCCCTCCACCCCGCTGCCCCAGCTGGCACTCGGCAGGGCCCGCACCGGTGCCCCCGGGCGGTTCACGCAGGGTCACAGGCTGGTCTCCCGCACAACAATCCACTTGGTTGTGTTAGCAACTGCCTCCGGGGCTCCTGGGAGAGCCGGGAGAATGAGGAGCGGGCACGACCCTTGGTCCCCAGGCACCGAACACTCCCAAAGTCACGCTGCACCTGCCTTCCCAGTTCCCAGTCTCACCGTGTTTGCTGATTCAGCCCAGTTTCTGCTACAAAGTATTTCTTGGGGATGATCCTTCAAGTCTTTTGCAATGCTCATTTACGGAGTGAGTGATGAGTGACTGAGGGAGCGATGAAGGAGTGAATGACAGAGTGAATGAAGGAGGGAGCAAGGGAAGGAGTACGGGAGGGGGGGAAGGAGGGAGGGAGAGAGGAAGGAAGGAAGGAGTGAGAGGAAGGAAGGAAGGAGGGAATGAAGGAGGGAAGGAGTGAAGGAAGGAGGGAAGGAAGGAAGGAAGGAGGGAAGGAAGAAAGGAGGGAGGGAGGGAAGGAAGGGAGGAAGGAGGGAAGGAGGGAGTAAAGGAGGGAGGGAAGGAGGGAGGGAAGGAGAGAGGGGGGAAGGAGGGAGGGAGGGAGGGAAGGAAGGAGGGACAGAGGAAGGAAGGAAGGAGTGAGAGGAAGGAAGGAAGGAGGGAATGAAGGAGGGAAGGAGTGAAGGAAGGAGGGAAGGAAGGAAGGAAGGAGGGAAGGAAGAAAGGAGGGAGGGAGGGAAGGAAGGGAGGAAGGAGGGAAGGAGGGAGTAAAGGAGGGAGGGAAGGAGGGAGGGAAGGAGGGAGGGAAGGAGAGAGGGGGGAAGGAGGGAGGGAGGGAGGGAAGGAAGGAGGGACAGAGGAAGGAAGGAAGGAGTGAGAGGAAGGAAGGAAGGAGGGAATGAAGGAGGGAAGGAGTGAAGGAAGGAGGGAAGGAAGGAAGAAAGGAGGGAGGGAGGGAAGGAAGGGAGGGAAGGAGGGAGGGAGGAAGGAAGGAGGGAGGAAGGAAGGAGGGAAGGTGGGAAGGAGGGAGGGAAGGCGGGAGGGAGGGAGGGAAGGAGGGAGGGAAGGAGGGAGGGAGGGAGGGAGGAAGGAGGGAGGGAAGGAGGGAGGGAAGGAGGGAGTAAAGGAGGGAGGGAAGGAGAGAAGGAGGGAGGGAAGGAGAGAGGGGGGAAGGAAGGAGGGAGGGGAGGGGAAGGAAGGAGGGAAGGAGGGAAGGAGGGAGGGAAGGAGGGAAGGAGGGAGTAAAGGAGGGAGGGAAGGAGAGAAGGAGGGAGGGAAGGAGAGAGGGGGGAAGGAGGGAGGGAGGGAGGGAAGGAAGGAGGGAAGAAATGAGGGAGGGAGAGAAAAAGGAGGGAAGGAAGGAAGGAGGGAGGGAGGAAGGAGGGAGGGAGGGAGGAAGGAATGAGTGAAGAAAGGAAGGAAGGAGTGAAGGAAGGAGGAAAGGAAGGAAGGAGGGAGGGAGGGAGGAGGGAGGGAAGGAAGGAGAGAAGGAAGGAGGAAGGGAGGGAGGAAGGAGGGAGGGAGGGAGGGAGGGAAGGAAGGAGGGAAGAAAGGAGGGGGGGAGAGAAGAAGGAGGGAAGGAAGGAAGGAAGGAAGGAGGGAGGGAGGAAGGAAGGAGGGAGGGAGGGAGGAAGGAACGAGTGAAGAAAGGAAGGAAGGAGTAAAGGAAGGAGGGAAGGAAGGAAGGAGGGAGGGAGGAAGGAGGGAGGGAAGAAGGAGGGAGGGAAGGAAGGAAGAAGGAAGGAAGAAGGGAGGGAGGAGGGAGCGAGGGAGGGAGGGAGGAGGGAAGGAGGGAGAAAGGAGGGAGGAAGGAAGGGAGGAAGGAAGGAGGGAAGGAGGGAGAGGAAGAAGGGAGGGAGGAAGGAGGGAAGGAAGGAAGGAAGGAAGGAGAGGAGAGGAGAGGAGGGAAGAAAGGAGGGAGGGAGGGAGGGAGGAAGGAGGGAGGAAGGGAGGAAGTAAGGAGTGAAGAAAGGAAGGAAGGAGGGCAGGAAGGAAGGAAGGAAGGAGGAGGAAGGAAGGAAGGAGTGAAGAAAGGAAGGAAGGAGGGAAGGAAGGAAGGAGGCAGAAGGAGGTAGGAGGGAGGGAGGGAGGGAAGGAGGGAGGGAGGGAGGGAGGGAGGAAGGAGGGAGGAAGGGAGGAAGTAAGGAGTGAAGAAAGGAAGGAAGGAGTGAAGGAAGGAGGGAAGGAAGGAAGGAAGGAGGAGGAAGGAAGGAAGGAGTGAAGAAGGAAGGAAGGAGGGCGGGCAGAAGGAGGGTAGGAGGGAGGGAGGGAGGGAAGGAAGGAGGGAGTGAGGGAGGGAGGGAGGGAGGAATGAAGGAGGGAGGGAGGGAGGGAAGGAGGGAAGGAAGGAGGGAGGAAGGAAGGAGGGAAGGCAGGAAGGGAGGGAGGGAAGGAAGGAGGGAAGGAGGGAGGGAGGAAGGAAGGAAGGAAGGAGGGAGGGAAGGAGGAAGGGAGGGAGGGAGGGAGGAAGGAAGGAGGGAGGGAGGGAGGGAAGGAGGGAAGGAGGGAAGGAGGGAAGGAAGGAAGGAAGGAAGGAAGGAAGCAAGCAAGCAAGCAAGCAAGCAAGCAAGCCAGGGGCAGTGACAAGGACAAGCACACCTACAGGGCCTCTAGGAGGGACGTTGATCTAGCACTACAACTTGAGCTCAGCACATCCAACCCGAGAGAAGCGTCGGAAGCGGCTCATCTGGCGGGACTTGCTTGTCGCACAACCTCGTCCCAGAAAACAGAGCGTGCGGGGCCCAGACGGGAGCTTGGGGCAGAGCAGATGAGAGCCACCGCCAGGGTCCCCCACCCCGGGACTCGCAGGCCAGGAGCCTAGCGGCTTGTAGCAGCGACCACCCCTGGGGCCAGGGGGTCACGCCTCAGGTGGCCCCGCCGGGGGAGGGTCCCCCCGTCCACAGATGGGCACGTGGCACAGAGACCATCCAAAGCGGACCCGAGTGAAGTAGCGGCAGGCCAGGGAATCCAAGCCAACGGCAGGAAAGCAGCGAGACCGCAGAGCTCCACGGGAGGTGACGCGTGGAAAGGGCTCGGACGCACACATCTCACACACACACATCCAGGACAACACGCACGGGGTGACCCGGTCTGTGCCACAGGGGCAAGAGAGGCTGCCCACGAGCACCCGCGGACGCGGAGGACACGCCAGGAAGGTGCCCCGCTCCGAGGACGGGGACGTGGCGGGGCAGCCCCAACGACTGGCGGCGGCTCCCGCGGGGAGAAAACTAGTTGAGAAACTCCAAAACGCTGTGTACCGTGGGACCACGATAACTAAGCAGGGATGACCGGTGAGTTTCTCTCTCTGCCTTTCTACATTTTCCACGTGTTCTAACGTGGACTTGACCCCTCTACATACAGTATTTCGTTATTTAAAAGAGAGCAGATACAAATGGTTTTTTAAATGAGGAAATCCTGCTATGCTAACTCCCTGGAACCCCACCCACACAACGGCAGGGTCTCAAGGCCACCACCGGGGACCACGCCGGGGACCACGCCCAAAGGCGGACTCCGGTGCTCGAGCCAGCACTCGGTGGCCAGGAGCTAGCGCCACCGCTGCTGCGGGCACCTGTCTCCCCGCAGCACGGTCGCAGCACGCAGCACGCTCGTCGACCGCGCCCGCCTACCGCCGCCCCACCCCACCTCCAGGGGACTCACCGCGGAACAGGCGGAGGCGGGAGGGCAGGAGGGAGGTGGCCTCCGGGGTCGGCCTGGCCCCCCGTCCCTGCGAAGGCTTCTCGGCTTCCCGCTACCTCTAGGGTCTCGCCTCGTGGCAGCTCGTGGTCTCCGACAAGCGAGCCGTTAACCCTGGAATCTGGCAGCAACAGAACAGACCGTTTCCCACCTGCTGACCGAGTCTCCCCCCCACGGGACTCGTGAGCAGGGGGGGCCCCGACCGGATCTCGGAAGCCGTGGCGAGCCTACGTCCGCAGCGTGTCCCGGACCACCCCCTCGCCACTCCGCAGGTGCCCCGTCGGGGCCAGCGGCCCCCACTCTCCCTGCTGCGGTGTCCCAGGCCCTGCCCTCAGCCGGCAGGATCCCACTACCACCCCCGGGGCTGCAGCGCGTCCCTCCATCTGCCGAGAGCCCCCCGAGGGCCCTGCTCTGACTCCAGGTAAAAGCCCAAATCCGTGCTGTGACCCCCCACGGCCCTGCGGCCCGCCTCCCGACGCTCTGCCCAGGGCCTCTGGCCCCCGTCCCTGGAACGCCACTCCTGCCGCCTTCGGTGCTTCACCAAAAGCCACCATCCCAAGGGTCCCTCCCAGGCTCACGGACCCTGAGACTGTACGTCCTCCCCCTGCCTCGCTCTTCCTCCTGAGGGCTGGTCACCTACGCGTCAAGCCTATACTTGTGTGTCACAGCCTCCCCACCAGCTCCCCGGCCCAGCGCCTGTCCACCCACATAGGGCCGAGCACACAGCAGGGGGGGTGGGAGCAGGCGGGCTGTCCCTGTAAATGGCAGTCTGGATCGGGGCTGTGGGGAAGAAGCCCGGCCCCCGGCGGTGGAAGTGGACGGGCCGGCACCATCTTTCCAGTGGACATTCGGACAACAGCCGGCAAAAGCGAGCATCCCCACGTGCCCAGAAATGCCACTTCCGAGAGTTCATCCCGAGGAGGCACAGGGAGAGGGGCAGAAGCGACCCCCGCCCCCTGACCTTCCACAAAGAACGTGCGTTAGACACACACACGGGAGAGACGGTGGAATGGTGGGAAAGGGAAGACTCGGAACTAGCGACAGAAACTGGAAAAGGGCCGTCTGTGTAGACAGAATGCAGATGCGACGAAGGGAGCCGGCGTGGGAACAGTGGAGACCCCAGCAGAGCCAGCAGCCCGACAAAGCACCTTGTGAAACAAAATGCCACGAGGTCACCTCTAGTGCCTGGAAAGCAACCCTCAGGGCACGCACCCCACTCCCAGCCTCGGGTCCGAGCCACGCGCTGCAGAAACCCCCACTGGGGTTCAGCGCCCAGAACACAGAGCGCTGCCCCACGACACAGCGGCTCCCACGTGGCCCCTCCACCCCCTTGGTGACTGTGTTAAACCCCCGTATGTGAGCGCTCAGACAGCAAGTCGGGCCACAGGCGGCAGCATGGGGACAACGTGTTCCAAGGTACCCTGAGCCTGCCCCGTGCGCACGGCATCACTACCACGCCACCCTCCAAGAGGGCCACGGAGCCCTGGACACATGCGGCCGCCTGAAGCCTGCCGCTCCCCAGCAGCCCTCTCGTTTCATTTCCGGTGTCCCCTCCCACGGGATGGCAGAGACCAGGGAACGTGAGGACCGCACCCTGTCAGCGGGCAGTGAGGGAGCAGGTACTTGCAGAGTGGGGCCCTGTGGGCTGGGAGCAGAACGGGGTGCAGCTGCTCCTCGCTCCTTGTCAACGGAAAGGTGAGCACTGGGGAGGCTGCCGGGCGGTCTCGTGCTCTGTGGTCCCTGCTCCTGGTGCCCCGAAGCCAGAGAGGAGCCCTGCCAGGGCGGGAGCCGTGCTCCCAGCCTGTCCTCACACACCACGGCACCTAAGATGTTCACGTCTTGGGGACTTGGGATATTTGCTGAAATAATACTAAACGCTAAACTAAAAGTACAGAGGAGAAACACAACGAGCAAATATGCCTAGAACTACTTAACTTAGGGGTCAACGCGATAGGCTACGTTAACACTGTCGTAGGCTATGTGAGGCTCCACAGATCTACTCGTAAAATACCACCAACAAGCTACCCCCGGGACCCTCTCTACGCTCACGGCTGTCAGACTCACGACACGTCCCATCCCCCGGGAACACAGAAGGCCCACGACAGACAGGGTCTCCACGAATGCCCGGCGGCCACTGGCTTACACTCTCCATCCCGCCCAGCACGCCCGTGCCCCCTCCCTCCGAGGTGTAGGGCTGTGTGTGGCTGGGCAGCCACGGACGCACCTGGGAGGAAGAGGCTGGGCCGACCCTTGGCCTCGCCGGCCGGGTCCCAGCCCTGGTGGGGGTCCACAGCACTCTCCCCAGGCTCACTCTGGTTGCCAACGTCCAAGCAGTTGGTCAGGTTTGGCCGTGGTAAGGAACTGTCATATGCGAGCTCCATGTAGTCGTAGAAACCGGGAATCAGAAAAGTGATATTCTAGAAAAGAAACCATGACATTTCAGATCTGTTGAGGATCCACCCTGACCCACGGGGCCGGCGCACCATCCGGTCTGCATACAAAATGAACGCGACGCGAGCACATCTCCGGGCAAGGTGAGCAAAGACCCCAGGTCGTATTCCTTTCAACAGACCCACAAAGCCCCTCTGACACTCAACATGGAATTCGTGACTTTTCCTCCCTTTTCTTACGAAAAAACAAAATCAACAACTGAAGCTACCAATACCAACACCTCCACGTCTCCCGGGCAGATGTTCGCCCCATGTTTTCCTTAGGCATGAAAGCCACGTGTGCAAATCTCACGTGTGCAAACGTGGCTCTCAGGGAGCGATGGGTGCCCAGGATAAGACAAAGGACCTGGGGCGCCTCTGCTGTGCTGGCCAGCGCCTCAGCATGAGGGTCCCAGGCCCCGGAGCTGCAAGGACACGTGCCCTCTCTGAACCCGTGTGCGCCCCCTACTCGCAGCCGTGTGAATCCGGAACACGGTCTAATCCAGAGGCAGGTCCATCCACCCCACACGCGGTCCCTACAAAGACGGGACGCCCTCGATGTTCCTGCGGGAACCCCTGGTCCAGAACTCACACTGACTGTGTTTTCATTAACTTCAAACTAAGCTTACCTTCATTTAACTAAGTTTCAGCTCACTTGCTCCTTAATATTTCTAATTAGAAAACAAAGAGGGACCTGTGTTTGGACCTTGTCACTGGGTCTGAGAATGACAAGAGGGAACAACGTTCCCTTCCTCTGCGGCAGCGCGTGGTGAACAAGGTGCTCCGTGAAGGGCTGCAGGCACCCAAGGGCCGAGCCGGCCGGGCGCACCGGCACAGGGACCACTCGACGTCAAAAGCGATGCGTCAGCCGACAGCCTCTCCCTCCCCTGTGACCCTCCTCCCACTGAGCAGAGGGTCCGTGTCCCCTTTCCAAGACCCAGGAGGACCCTGGGACCATGTGAGGAGCATGCTGTGGCCGCCTGAGATGCTCACCTGCCCTTGGAGCCCGGCCACCACACGACACACAGGGGCTCTCGACACCAGCCCCAGCCACAGACCCAGGCAGCCCCAGCCACGGACCCAGGGAGCCAGACCCACAGGTAGGCGCGCCTGGGGACGACGCCAGCCCCGGCTGACACTACCTCAAAGAGAATAGGCCATCCCGCCGAGCCCAGCCCAAAGGGCCCATCTGTGACCTAAATATGAGATTGCCATGTTTTAGGCACCAAGCTTACAATGGTTTGCAGCAACAGATACAGACTCTCAGCACGGTCTTAGATAGAAACAGGCAGTTGGCATCCCAGCTGGGCCTGGCTCTTGGTGTGTGGAGATTTCCGCCTCCCCGTGTTCAAGAAATTCAGAGAAAGCTCCATCCAAGGAAGAAGTTCATGAACACTTTCCTCTGACTCTGACCACACAACAGACCCCCCAAGATGGCCCCCAGGGCACAGGAGGTGAGACAAGCCCCAAGCTCCACGCGCAGAGAAAATCCCCACAGGTGGGACAGACGCTCTGCTCGGGACAGGTCTCAGGGTGACAGCCCCTCCCTCTCCCAGGGCGGCACCTCGAGACAGCCCAGGGGGTCACGGAGGGCTCGGCGTGGGGTCCGGAGAAATGAGTGCAGACAGGGAGCACGCTGCCCGGCACCCCCCAGGGGCAGCCAGGGGGCCGGCCCAGCAGACAGGGAGGTACGAGGCCTGTGGCAAGCTCAGGTCCTCACTGTGGAAACGGACCAGCCCCCTGCAGGGGCACGCAGGCTGGCCACCCATGCAAGGCCCACCTTGCCCAGGAGCTCCATCTTCCCGTAACCGAACAGCATCAGGGCAAAGCTGTGGTTGATGCCATAGATGGTCCCGTCGGGCAGGAGGGTGATGAGGCCGCTGATGGTGGAGAACACCCAGACTGACGCCGAGTAACCCGGCTCAGGCACTGCCCTGCCGTCTTCCACCACCTCGCTTCTGGGCTCCGATTTCAGCTTTAAGCTCAGAGGGAAGGTGGTGCCATCTTTGGCTCTCCCGACAGACCTCTGAATCTTGAGATTCTGGAAGGAACACGCACCACTGAGCTGACAGCGGCATCGCACCCAGCCCCAGCTTTGAGTCTTTGCAGCTTGAGAAGCGAACCCACCCGCGTGTGCTGGGGAGCACCCCCAAACATCACACTCCCCACACCGGTCCTCCTTCCCTGAGCTCCCCGCACCCCGCCTTTGCCCCCGGGAAAGCGGAAGCTGGCCAGGAGCTGTGACCGGGGGCGAGGGCACCCCAGCACGGCAGCCGCTCACCACTCCAGAAAGGCCCGAGGGCAGCAGACACCAGGGCAGCCGAGACGCGCGAGGGCTGGCGTCTGGGAGGAAGGGCCAGCGTTCCTCCCCGCTCTCCACCTCGGACCGCCAGTATCCCCAGGGTGCCCCCTCTGCGGGCGGCCCCACCCCTCACTCCGTCCCCCATCCTTCGGCCTGAGGGGCAGTGGCTCCCTGCTGTTGCTGACTACTGGGTGGCCACGCCCCATCTGCCTCGTCGGCACCTCCATCACCCACGAGAGCACATCCTTGCTTTACGTTTCCCTTCTTGAAGACTTGGAATGTATCCAGTTTCAAGTAAACCTCGACCAAGGCAGCATCCTCACCAGGGGCTTTGAGAGTGTGCGCCCTTTCAGGTTTCAAGATGAGGCCCAGGCTTTTGTGCCCACCCCTCGCCCTATCCCACCCACCCCTTTGAGGGGCCACCTGGGAGACAGAAGATGTGAAGGGGCCCACGTCGTGGGCACCACCCTGAACGCAGGAGGGGAGCTTCACTCAGCGGCACTGCACCCTCCACAGGGTCGGGACTCCACACGCCAGGCTCCCTGTGCCAAGGCCGTAGGCCAGGCGCCAGGTCCCAGGGGGCCCCACAAGGAATGAGGGGTGCAGCACCTGTCTCCACTCGCTGCCGGGGAGTCGGGGACTCTAGTTCGAGGCTATTACAAACGTGCCTTCTAGAACATACTTCTCTTGGATGCGTGCCTGCGTTCAGACTGAGCAGGTGCTGACACGCAAGCTCCCAGCGGGGCTGGGCCAACAGGCGCCCCCCACCCCCCGGC
Source organism: Panthera onca (assembly GCF_046562875.1). NCBI lineage: Eukaryota > Metazoa > Chordata > Mammalia > Carnivora > Felidae > Panthera > Panthera onca. The sequence goes on along the minus strand of NC_138346.1, from coordinate 976,298 downwards.
CTTGGGGCAGGGAAGAGGACACAGAGACAATAAGGACTAGGGATGGGGGCAGGGGGTTCCCATTGAGCTGGAAAGCTGAAAAATAGCCGATGACTGCTCAGGGGGTTCTTGGCCTGAGGCCAGCCAGAGAACCAGTGAGTGCCTATGGGTGGCCCGAAACCATCTCTGATTTCTTACAGCGGCAGAGGTGACTTTAGGCAAAAATCAACCGTCCAGTCTGATCCTGCAGGTCACTGGGGTGTGACGTGAGGTGAACTCACTGTAGTGTGGGTCACTGGTGTGGAGGCTGCACACTAGTAGGAAACGGGGCTCCTGGGAACTGGGAGGATTCGGTCGGCATCAGAACCTCCCCCCGACCCCAGACCGCCACTGACCCCAAAGCTGCCGGCCCTCCCCCATCTGACTGCCATCCTGCCTTGAGGGGACACCTGCCATCAGCCCGTTCTCCCTGTCCCTCAAGACCCCAGACCTGTCAGGCAGCAGGCGTTCCCCACCCCAGGCTCCAGGGAGAGGACCGAGGGGACAGGGCAGTCAGTTGGAGAGCCACACGGGCCCTGACCGGGTCAAGGCTTCTGAGCCCAGAGAGCAACAGGGGAACGGGTGCCATCGAGCACAGGTCCCAGCCTGTGTGGCCAGGTCACGGATTCCAGTCTGGGTGATGAACGGTCACCAGTCACTGGATAGACAGACTCCCTGCGGCGGCCAGAGGTCCCCGGGGTCCTTCCTACCTGTGGGACGAGCTCGCCGGGCGGAGGCAGCTGCACAGAAGGGATGAGGTCTGCCATGTGCTGCCCGAGCACCTCCTCCCCGGACGCGTACCCGTACAGGAGAGGGAAGAGACTGTCGCACGACGTTATGGTTCCCTAGGAGGAAATACCAGCATTTTTAAGCCTTAGGATAAAACTCCTGGCATCTCAGCTTCAAGCTCCACCAAACGCCAAGTCTCGAGCTTGAAAGTTCACACCGCGCGGCAGAAGTGTGCGAGGCGCGCACAAACACTCCTGAGGCCCAAATTCCTGACTTCTCGAGATGTTCCGCAGAAGCCGGCACAAACCACACCCACAGCTCACAGCCCAGGGCTGTGTACCCCACACGGTGCGGAAACAGTCCTGTGAGTGGTTCTGATCATATCCCAGTAGTACACGAGGAAACTGAGGCACAGGGAGATTGGATTCCTTGCCCAAGTGCACACAGTGGGGGTGCAGCGGGGCCTCCCACAGGCCCCAAAGGCACACAGCAGGCCACAAGGTGAGCCCGAGCTCCGGGAGCAGCGCCACAGGGTCAAGTTACGCGCAGCTGAGACGCTGCGGGCACACTCACATCGCTCTGGAAAGCGACCCAGGCCGAGACGCGCTCCACGGGCTCCAGCATGACCACACAGCAGAGGCTGCGTTCCCGCTTCACCTTCTTCATCCACACAGAAACTGGAACCTTCTCCCCACTGCGGCTCACGATGTCCACCTGTGGGGACAGACGGGCCTGCACCTGGCCCTCCCTGGACCCCAGGCCCGTGGACGTCTGCGGCCTCTGCTCACCTGCCCCACATCTCGGAAACGAACCAAAGTATAAACAAGGTTTCGGACACTTAACCTAACAGTCTCTGAGCCAACGTTCTATGGGAAGAGAAGGGTTTTTGGCAGCTTCGTTCAACACCGCAGGGGAAACAACATCCGTAACTTCTCGAGGAAACAGACACCAATGCGTGGTGAACATGCCAACTTTTTCTTCACGACAGCCAGGTGGCCTTTCAGAGGTAGCGGACCACATCTCACTCCCCGCGGTGCCCGGGGCAAGGGCTCAGCATCTAACATGCAGTTCAGCCCGTCAACTGCCAGCTGATGCGCCACACGGGGAGGACCGAAGCCCCCGGGAAACCTTGCCAGCCCCGCCAACGAACACCGACACACAGAGCTGGAGATTTAGGGGTGGGGACCCTGAGATGAGAGCATCCGCGCCGCATCCTGCAGGCCCGCAAACCCCTGACTGGCCTCCTCCCCCATCAGGTGGTACCGCCCTCACGCCAGCCCAGCTGTCCCCCGCACCAGCACCGACGGGGGGACAGCGGCCGCGGTGGCCGGTGACCGGCCGTGTTTGCACGGCCCCGGCGGCACACGCCGGGCACTCACCACCGTGCCAAACACAACGGCGGCGTGGCCGTCAGCCTCCACATGCTCTTCGCTGAGGGCCTTCACCACGTCGGAATCTGGCTTCAGGAAGAATTGCGTGAGCTTCTGGCCGATCAGGTCATGGCTGCTGTACCCCAGGAGCTGGCAAGCCTTGTCGTTGGCGACCAGGATCTGGGGGTCACGGAGAGGAGAGGGCACGAGCGTCACCGGCGGCACCTCTAACCCCCCGGGAACAGCAGACGAGGCGGCATGGTCCAGCGTCCTCCTCCCAGTGTCCTGCCCTGGCGGTTCACAGCAGTGACGCCTTGGGTCCTCGGGGGCCTTGGCCACAGAGGGGGACACAAGAAATGGCAGCGCCACGACCGGGCGCCTCACGTCATCAAGACTACGTGGACGTGTGGGGACTTAGGCCATACCCCTGCCCACCGAACAATTTCAGTTCTCTGTGCCCCTGAGCGCTCTGCTCTCACGCTGGGAATGCGTTCTCACTCTCGGGCGGCCAGTGCCTCAGACAGCACTAGCGCGCGCCTCGCCCCCTCCCTGGGGTCTCCACCTTGGTGAGAGGACTGTTTGGTGTGGTTGAGTCTTGTTTATGTCGCTCCTGCAACTACACAGGTGAAACCCAACGCTTTTCTGATCGCACTTAACGCAAACGCCTCTGTTTGAGGCCACGGGTGGAACACACGGGCTACACGCTCATGGCAGGGTCACAAACCGAAGCAAATACCTCTGTGGTCTTGGCGTCCACGGTGAAAACAGCCTTGTTCGGGTTGGACGCGGGGGCCGGGAGCAGGGGCGTGGACCGCCCCGAAGACAAGCCCCGCAGCAGGGAACAGCAGGACGCGCCCCCCAGGGACCCGGCCGCATCCGACCGCTCCGGTGCAGCCAGGCAGTGCGGCTTGCTCGCGCACATATTCTGGGCAGCCAGCGAGGACAGACAGTAGGAACTCCATCTGCCTTCTGGAAAGAGAAGGAAAGGAAGCCTTAGACCTGCCAGGAGCGCACTCCTCAAACACACCGCTGCACACAGCCCCTGCTCTCAGTTCCTGCCAAAGGCTCCAAGGGCTGGTTTGCACCCCAGGGTGCGTCTCAAACGTCCCCAGAGCCCAACAGAACAACACCCGGGTGTGTCTAGCCATGCGGAGTCGCACCTATGGGGAGCAGGCCCAGCCTCGGCGATTCTGTGTAAACACACTCTGAGGTCCCTTTCCACCCAGCCCCCCAAGGGGTGCCCTCCTGGGTCTGTCCTAACGGCCCTCAATCCCAGAAAGTCTCCCAAATCCAAGAGCTGCCTGGCTGTCCCGGCCCCTTCCTCCCTCCCTCATTCATTGGTCAGGTTCACTCACAACCCCTCCAGAAAACCCCCTCCCGGTAACAGGTCCAGTGGCTCCCAAGATGCTCAACCCCGTGGCCAGTTCTCAGGGCTCACCCACCCCCACCATCAGCAGCCCTGGGCCAGGGGGCAGCTCCCCAGCTCTTAAACCTCTGCCCTTGGCAGAGCTCCCTCCCCCCTCCACCTGCCTGAGCTCTCATCACCCTGGAACCCTGGGGATCAAGCTCACCGCCTCCGCTCCGTCCCAGCCACTCCTTGGTGGCTTTAAATACACTTCACCTAGGAATGTGCTGCGAGGTCCCTGCTTACACCCCTGCCCTGCCTCTCCTTTCCCATCTCAGTAAATGTCAGCTCCATCCTTCAAACAGCTCAAAAACCAGGCAAAGACAAGTCTTCCCCCCTTTCCCCTCCTTAGCTCATGGGCCCACCCCAGACCATTCTAGGAGCCTGGAAACTGCACGGCCCAGAGCCTCGGCCCTCCTCTTCCAGGCTGCCCCAGGCCCGGCCTGATCTCCTTACAGCACCAGACAGGTGCTGTGGCCCCAGCTCCGCCCCCTGCTCCCCAAGCAGACACCCACCCATGCTCCCTCCCAAGGCCGAGGGCGAGGGCGGCTACCTGCCTGCCTCACAGACCTGCCCAGCCCACCCCACAGAACCTCCAGCCCTCACCTGGAGGACCTAGCCTCTGCTCCCCTCTGAACAGCCCCACCCTGTGCCTCCAGGCCAGCATGTGAGCCCTCTTCTTGGGCTCCCACCCTCCTCCTCCGTGGGACTGTTCCTCACCTCCACCTTTCCTCCAGCACCAGCCCTTCTATCAACCTAACAGACTCCCCGTGTCCTAGCCCCCCGGGCTCCAGCCCTTCTACAATCCTAACAGACTCCCCGTGTCCCAGCCCCGGGCTGCAGGCATGCACCTCTGTCTCCCAAAGCGCCCCCTCCGACAACGAGCCCCTCGGGGGTGTCTGGGCTCTGGAGGCACCAGTTAACTTGGGGAAACATGAGCGAGCGGGTAGCAGGTGCCTCGACCTCCTGCCCCCTCCCCTCACCACACCGGGCACCATCTTCTGCACTGGAAAGCTAGCTGCCCTCAAGCCCGTGTTACTCGTCTGTACCTGGGAAGAAAGCATGAGCCTGCAGCCCAGCAGCTGGTAAATATTTACCGAACTAAAGCCGCAAAACTGTATCTTACTTGCAAGGCAGCCCAGCCCAGGGTCGCGCTCACACACACTCCGCAGGACAGGCTCATGCCTAAGAATCACGGCGGCGCAGGAGAGGCTTCAGCCAGCACCGCCGCCCGCACACAGAGCGCGTCCTCTCAGCAAGAAGAGAGAGTGGCCAGAGCCCAGAGCGCCCCCTCGCCTGCGTTTTCGACACCGCCACCCACGATGCCCAGAAGGGGCGGGTACCGGAGAGGGCCATCCTGCTCTGGCACAGCTTCGCCAGCCCATTCCTTCTGCTCAGGTGTCTGTGCGCCGAGGACGAGGACCTGCGGGGCTCGGAGGTGGTCCGCACGGCAGGGCTCTCGGCGGGGCCTCCGCCCTCCATCGGGGAGCTGGCAGGCCAGGAGAACAACTGGAAAACAAAGCGAAGGCCATCAGCATCTGCAGCACAAGAAGCAAGAGGCAACTGATCCCCCCGCGAGGCTGAGAGCAGCTCAGCCCCACGGCCTCCCCCAGCTTACAACGCGAGCCCAGAAGGACCGAAGTCCTGCTAAAAGAAGTCCTTTGGGAGAAACGCGGGGGAAGAGATGGGAAAGAAAGAAGAAAATGAGGAGAGAGCAGAGCAGGGCAGGAGGGACCTCCAAGGAAGGCCCAGGCTGCAGCGGCACACCGACTACAGATGGCCCCAGGCCAAGGGCGTCCCCGACGACAGGAGCACCTGCCAGCACGTGAGGCTCTGGGTGGCCCCAGCTTTCCCCAAATCCACTGCATCTGACCAGCCACACCCAGAATCATCCATGGGGCTTCCAACAAAATAGCAACGCAAAGCCAACATACAGAGTCTGGAGATGGGCCTGGCGCCAGACATTTGTGTTGTTAACTTCTTATTTTTAAATACTTGCAAGCAGTTGTAAGGAAAGCAAATACAGAAAAATCTCCTGCGTCCTTCACCATTTCCTCCAATGGTGACATCTTGCAGAACCACTGTCTGGAGGTCCAGGCCAGGGTATGCGGAACCTGCTTCCAAGACCCTCGTGGGCCTCTGCCCCCACCACTGCTCCCTCGTGGGCACACACGGGCCCAAGGACTGGCTGAGGGGCTTCCTTTCCAAGGAAGACCAGGCTTCAATAAGCAGGCGGGGGTGCCCCACAGGACGGACCTGCTATGGAAAGGGAAGGCAGTTGCCCCCCCCACCACCACATTGCAGCTCCAAACTCCAAGGAGGCCCCGCCCACCCGTTCTATTCTGGCTTGAAGGCCTTCATGAAGATTCACCACCAGGAGAGGAGGGCAGTGACTTTCATAGTTAACGCCTTTGAGCCCAATCTGTAATTTTGCATACAGTGGTAACAGCATGGCATCTCCCGTATGTTCACGTTCCAGGCCCCTCAGGTGTTAGGGCCCGGCCAATGCTCACCTCAGCTGCCAGCTCCTGAGCACGGTGGGGCAGGGGCCCCCTAGACAGACAGAAAACTGAAGGCCCTCCTACCACCAGCATGGAAGGCTGCTGACATCAAAACATGCCAGCGAGCCACAGAAATGGAGGTCGGGACAGCAGAGGAACAAAAAAGACGACAAAACAATCAATTTCACAAACAGACTGATGTTGTGATTGATGTCGGCACCCGGTGAAGATCGGTGGGGGGTGAACGCTGCTCCCCGGCCCAGCCCCCTGGCCTGCCAGCATCAGCCCCTTCTGTGCACAATGTGAGCAACGATAATGCACAACTCTCAGCACACTTGTGACGACCCAAGGGTCTCAGCTGCTACCGCGAATTAGAAATGCCTAATAGCCGTGAGCCGTCAGTTTGGGAGTTGGCGTAATTAGGGGCAAAGTGGCACCTCTATGACTTGCCATGTACAAAAACTAGTTCCAGGTGAATTTAAAAACAAAACATAAAAGCTCTAGGGAAAAAAAAAAGATGAAGCATACAGTGGCCTGGGTAACTTGAGCAGGCCCTGTATCCCAGACCAGCTAGAGCTCATTAAGAATGCTGGTGCTGGGGCGCCTGGGTGGCTCAGTCGGTTAAGCGTCCGACTTCGGCTCAGGTCACGATCTCGCGGTCCGTGAGTTCGAGCCCCGCGTCGGGCTCTGTGCTGACGGCTCAGAGCCTGGAGCCCGTTTCAGATTCTGTGTCTCCCTCTCTCTCTGACCCTCCCCCGTTCATGCTCTGTCTCTCTCTGTCTCAAAAATAAATAAATGTTAAAAAAAAAAAAAAAAAAAGAATGCTGGTGCTGCAGCATCTCGGAGCTACCCAGAAAGACACGACCTTTGAAAGATGCACATGAGCTGTACAGAGCTGTAAGCAGGTCACCCTAATGAGGCAGGGGCTCCCCGAAGAGACACCGGGGCCCCAACAAGGGACAGTGTGGCCCTAGCTCAGGAGCCTGGGCCCTGGCAAAAGCAATCTTCCTGATTGCTTCCAAGATCAAGAACAAGCAAATACATTCTCTTCCAACAAAAAAGACAGGGAAACAGGTACCTTCGGTGAGAGTCTACAGAACAATCAAACAGATCCAGACCCACAAGAACATCAGATGTTAGAAGTACCCAGGTATATGTTTAAAACGTAAAAGATGTGAGTCAAAAAGTGAGAACAAGAGTTTCTCAAAAATAACTACATACTGAAAGAATCGATTTCAGCATTATACAAATGAAGATGTAATTTAAAAACTTTCCCACAAAGATCTCTAAGCCCAGATGGCTTCACTGGTGAATTCTATCAAACGTTTAAGAAGGAAATAACAATACTATACAAACTCCTCCAGAAATTAAAAACCAGTGGAGCACATCCAGCCCAGTGTTTGAGAGCAGCATTACCCTGATACCAAAACTGGACAAAAACATCGATAGAAAAGAAACCACAGGGACACCTGGGTGGTTCAGTCGGGTGAGTGTCTGACTTTGGCTTAGGTCATGATCTCACGGTCCATGGGTTCAAGCCCCATGTGGGGCTCTGTGCTGACAGCTCAGAGCCTGCAGCCTGCTTTGGATTCTGTGTCTACTTCTCTCTCTGTCCCTCCCTGGCCTGTGTGTACTCGCGCTCTCTCTCTCTCTAAAATAAATAAATATTAAAAAAAAAAAAAAAAAAGAAAGAAAAGGAAAGGAAACCACAGACCAAAAACTCTTGTGAACAAAGATGCAAAAATCCTCAACAAAGTGTTAGCAAATCCACCAGGCAATAGGTAGAAAGGAGAATACGTGACAATCAGGCGGCGTTTATCACAGGAACAAAAGGCCAGTTTAACATTTGGAAATCAGTCCGTGTAATTCATCATATCAACAGGCTAAAAAAGGAAAAAAAAAAAAAAGGAAGAAAAATCACACAATCATATCATATCAACAGATGTTGAAAAAGCATTTGACAAAATCTAACACCCCTTTATGGGAAAAAACACTCAACAGTTAGGAGGTGAGAATGTCCTCTACCTGATCCAGAGCATACATGAAGAACCCATAGCTAGCGATATGCTTGCCTTCCAAGGTCAGGAGCAGGGTAAAAACGTCCATTCTAGCCTCTTCTCCGGCGCTGTCCTGGAGGTCATAGCCAGGACACAATGGCAGAAAAAGAAATAAAAGGCACAGATACTGGAAAGCAGAGCATAAAGCTGTCTCGATTCACAGAGGACATGAGAACATACATAGAAAATCCTAAGGATTCATAAAACTAATAACCTGATTATTTTTAAAGAGGGTGGAGGATGCAGGTTTTCAATGGACACTTCACCAAGGGAGGCACATGAATCACAAAGAAGCACATGAGAAAAACATTCACCATCATTAGTTACCAGGGAAACGCAAGTGAAGCCCTTAAGGAGCTACCATACACAAGCACCAGGCACTAGCACAGACAGGCCCCACCGGTAGGGGCAGCAGGCCAAGCAGGGGCTGTGGGGGGCCAGGGGTGGGAAGGGCAGGGAGGGACTCAGCACAAAGGGGATTCTGAGGGTGACGGAAAGGCCCTCAGACTCAACTGTGGCTGTGACTGTGAGGTTGGGTAAGCCTCCCGACATTCCTGAACTATGTACTTAACATCAGCATGTTTTATTGTCTGTAAACTATCTCAATAAAGTTAATTTTTAATGTCATTGGATGAGTAAGACAGGTAGGTAGTCACAGCTGAAAAGAAAATCCGAGGATTGGAAGATCTATGTGAATAAATAACCCAGAATGCAAGGACATAAAATCATGAGAGAGAAGTTAAGAGATTCAGGCTGAGATGATCTAACTGGAGGGAGAGTGGAGAGGAAGAAGCATCAGAAGAGGTAAGAGCGAGTGAGCTTCAATAACAAAGAAATAAATGTACAGGTCCACACCCCTGAGGGGGGCAACTGGGCCTGCCAGGTATGAAAGATCGACAGGAAGCTGTGCTCACCGGGCGGGTGTGTCTGGGCAGGAATAACCAAACCCATCAAAGGAGCAGGCGGGTGCCCAGCCACAGGCCTGCGCGGGCCCGAGCCCCGGACCCTTGTCCCAGACCCGTGCCTGCGGGAGGGCCCGTGGCTGAAAGAACCCAGCCACCAGCACACGGGGAGGCCGAAGTGGCTCCACCTCCAGACCAGGACGGTCACAGCAGAGCTGGCCACACGCCAAATGTGCAAAGCGGTGTCCAGGATGTGAAAGACTTAACTTGTCAAAGTCAAAACACTAGGCTTTTAGAAGACAATTAGAAAGACCGTCTGTAAGTTTTGGGCAAGGAGAGTTTTCCTTAACAAGACACAAAAAGCTCTACCTGCAACATAAGATTGAAAATTTAGCATTAAAGTTGAGAACACCTGTTCACGTACATACACACACATATAGACACACACACACACACACACACACACACACACAAACCAAATGATAGAAATAAACCACAGGTTGGGAGAAGATATTTGCCACACATATCACCAGAAAATATCCAGTATAGTTTAAAAGGTCAATCATTTAAAATTTAAAAAATTCTAGGACACCTGGGTGGCTCAGTCAATTAAGCGTCCGACTTCGGCTCAGGCCATGATCTCATGGTTCCTGAGTTCGAGTCCCAAGTCCGGCTCTGGGCTAACAGCTCAGAGCCTGCTTCAGATTCTGTGTCTCCCTCTCTCTCTGCCCCTCCTCCCCTCTCAAAAATAAACATTTTTTAAAAATTTACGAAATTCTAAAAGACACACCCAGTTCTATAGAAAAATGAAAACAAGGATTTCATTCAACAAGAAGAGGAAGCCTTAATGGCCAATAAACCTATAACAAAAGGTTTAATTTTATAAGCATAATGATGACAATTGTACACCGACTACATCAGCAAAACGTAATAATTCTAACATAGAGATGCCGTCCTCTGAGAGCACACGACCTGGCTTCATCAACCTTCAAACGCTCCTGTTTTCACAGGTTTAACTCAAATGCCAACCAGAAACACCTGCAAGTCCAGCCCTATGTTTTCAGGATCATTTTTCGGGGTTTTGCCTTTTCCTCTGTACCTGCTCTGAGCAGAAGATACAGGAAGTTGAACCAGAGAGCACCTGACGGTGTCTAAGAGTAATTCCATTGCTGTTGCTAGTTTTGATTTCAGAAGGCATGAGTGCCCCCCTCCACCCCGGACCCCCGAGACCAAACAGAAGCAAGAAGAGATTTGCAGGGAGCTTCTGGGAAAGTACCCTTCGCTCTTACGGGTGAACCTTTGGAAACAACCATCTTTCTCCCACTAGAACACAGGCTAGGAAGCAAACAGCTCCAACTGGTCCCACCGCTGCTGTACAACCAGGTGCAGAACCGGCCTCAGGGAGAAGCCAACATGATGGAGAGCAAAGCAGAGGATGCCAAGGACGCCATTTTGAGCCACTGGATAAACCCCCCCTAAAATCCTCCTGCCTCTGGACTTCAGGTGTGGGGCCAAAAACTACTCAGAGCCTTTCCAAGACCATCTGTGTCTCTCCCCTGGAGGCGTCCTAAAGAATATCTAGGGTGACAGCTGCTGCGATGAGGCGGGGAGGGGGAAGCAAAAGGCACTTCCCAGACCTGAAAGGGCAATAAAGGCTTCCTGCAGGAGGCACCAGCAGAGCTGAGCACTGAAAACTGGGATGAAGAAGCCTTCCAGGCAGACAGAGGCACCTTAAGACAAAGATTCCCACAGTACCCTGGGGAGTTTGGGACACAGGAAAGTAGGTGGAGATGGCCTGGAAAAGTCAGGCATAACTCCCAGGGCTTCCTAAGCCTGCCCAAGCAGTCTGGACTTCTTACCAAAGATTGTCTACACTTGGGAGTAACAGGACCAGATTGGCAGTTTACAAACATCACTCCAGGAGCAAAGGAGGTGGGGGATGGTGGGGAGGCAAGTAATACAGGCAAGAAATACAAGGTCTTACATTAAAGCAGTGGCAGAAAGAATACAGGAGCCCCCAAATACATAAAACAATTACTCACAAACATAAGCAACCTTATTGATAAGAATGTGGTAATTGCAGGGGATTTTAACACTCCACTTACAGAAATGGATAGATCATCTAGACACACGGTCAATAAAGAAACAAGGGCCCGGAATGATACATTGGATCAGATGGACTTGACAGATATATTTAGAACTCTGCATCCCAAAGCAACAGAATATATTTTCTTCTCGAGTGCACATAGAACATTCTCCAAGATAGATCGCATACTGGGTCACAAAACAGCCCTTCATAAGTTCACAAGAATTGAAATTATACCATGCATACTTTCAGACCACAATGCTATGAAGCTTGAAATCAACCACAGGAAAATGTCTGGAAAACCTCCAAAAGCATGGAGGTTAAAGAACACCCTACTAACGAATGAATGGGTCAACCAGGCAATTAGAGAAGAAATTAAAAAATACATGGAAACAAACGAAAATGAAAATACAACAATCCAAACGCTTTGGGACGCAGCGAAGGCAGTCCTGAGAGGAAAATACATTGCAATCCAGGCCTATCTCAAGAAACAAGAAAAATCCCAAATACAAAATCTAACAGCACACCTAAAGGAAATAGAAGCAGAACAGCAAAGACAGCCCAAACCCAGCAGAAGAAGAGAAATAATAAAGATCAAAGCAGAAATAAACTATAGAATCTAAAAAAACTGTAGAGCAGATCAACGAAACCAAGAGTTGGTTTTTTGAAAAAATAAACAAAATTGACAAACCTCTAGCCAGGCTTCTCAAAAAGAAAAGGGAGATGACCCAAACAGATAAAATCATGAATGAAAATGGAATTATTACAACCAATCCCTCAGAGATACAAGTAATTATCAGGGAATACTATGAAAAATTATATGCCAACAAACTAGACAACCTGGAAGAAATGGACAAATTCCTAAACACCCACATGCTTCCAAAACTCAATTAGGAGGAAGTAGAAAGCTTGAACTGACCCATAACCAGCGAAGAAATTGAATCAGTCATCAAAAATCTCCCAACAAATAAGAGTCCAGGACCAGATGGCTTCCCAGGGGAGTTCTACCAGACGTTTAAAGCAGAGATAATACCTATCCTTCTCAAGCTAGTCCAAAAAATAGAAAGGGAAGGAAAACTTCCAGGATCATTCTATGAAGCCAGTATTACTTTGATTCCTAAACCAGACAGAGACCCATTAAAAAAAGAGAACTACAGGCCAGTATCCCTGATGAATATGGATGCAAAAATTCTCAATAAGATACTAGCAAATTGAATTCAACAGCATATAAAAAGAATTATTCACCATGATCAAGTGGGATTCATTCCTGGGATGCAGGGCTGGTTCAACATTAGCAAATCAATCAATGTGACACATCACATTAATGAAAGAAAAGAACCATATGATCCTGTCAATCGATGCAGAAAAGGCATTTGACAAAATTCAGCAACCTTTCTTAATAAAAACGCTCGAGAAAGTCGGGATAGAAGGAACATACTTAAACATCATAAAAGCCATTTATGAAAAGCCCACAGCTAACATCATCCTCAATGGGGAAAAACTGAGAGCTTTTTCCCTGAGATCAGGAACACGACAGGGATGTCCACTCTCACCACTGTTGTTTAACAGTGTTGGAAGTTCTAGCATCAGCAATCAGACAACAAAAGGAAATCAAAGGCATCAAAATTGGCAAAGATGAAGTCAAGCTTTCACTTTTTGCAGATGACATGATATTATACATGGAAAATCCGATAGACTCCACCAAAAGTCTGCTAGAACTGATACATGAATTTAGCAAAGTTGCAGGATACAAAATCAATGTACAGAAATCAGTTGCATTCTCATACACTAATAATGAAGCAACAGAAAGACAAATAAAGAAACTGATCCCATTCACAATTGCACCAAGAAGCATAAAATACCTAGGGATAAATCTAACCAAAGATGTAAAAGATCTGTATGCTGAAAACTATAGAAAGCTTATGAAGGAAATTGAAGAAGATATAAAGAAATGGAAAAACATTCCGTGCTCATGGATTGGAAGAATAAATATTGTCAAAATGTCAATACTACCCAAAGCTATCTACACATTCAATGCAATCCCAATCAAAATTGTACCAGCATTCTTCTCGAAACTAGAACAAGCAATCCTAAAATTCATATGGAACCACAAAAGGCCCCGAATAGCCAAAGTAATTTTGAAGAAGAAGACCAAAGCAGGAGGCATCACAATCGTAGACTTTAGCCTCTACTACAAAGCTGTCATCATCAAGACAGCATGGTATTGGCACAAAAACAGACACATAGACCAATGGAATAGAATAGAAACCCCAGAACTAAGACCCACAAACGTATGGCCAACTCATCTTTGACAAAGCAGGAAAGAACATCCAATGGAAAAAAGACAGTCTCTTTAACAAATGGTGCTGAGAGAACTGGACAGCAACATGCAGAGGATTGAAACTAGACCACTTTCTCACACCATTCACAAAAATAAACTTTATCCACAAAATGGATAAAGGACCTGAATGTGAGACAGGAAACCATCAAAACCCTAGAGGAGAAAGCAGGAAAAGACCTCTCTGACCTCAGCCGTAGCAATCTCTTACTCGACACATCCCCAAAGGCAAGGGAATTAAAAGCAAAAATGAACTACTGGGACCTTATGAAGATAAAAAGCTTCTGCACAGCAAAGGAAACAACCAACAAAACTAAAAGGCAACCAACGGAATGGGAAAAGATATTTGCAAATGACATATCGGACAAAGGGCTAGTATCCAAAATCTATAAAGAGCTCACCAAACTCCACACCCGAAAAACAACCCAGTGAAGAAATGGGCAGAAAACATGAATAAACACTTCTTTAAAGAAGACATCCGGATGGCCAACAGGCACACAAAAAGATGCTCAATGTCGCTCCTCATCACGGAAATACAAATCAAAACCACACTCAGATATCACCTCACGCCAGTCAGAGTGGCCAAAATGAACAAATCAGGAGACTATAGATGCTGGAGAGGATGTGGAGAAACAGGAACCCTCTTGCACTGTTGGTGGGAATGCAAATTGGTGCAGCCACTCTGGAAAACAGTGTGGAGTTTCCTCAAAAAATTAAAAATAGACCTACCCTATGACCCAGCAATAGCACTGCTAGGAATTTACCCAAGGGATACAGGAGTACTGATGCATAGGGGCACTTGTACCCCAATGTTTATAGCAACACTCTCAACAATAGCCAAATTATGGAAAGAGCCTAAATGTCCATCAACTGATGAATGGATACAGAAATTGTGGTTTATATACACAATGGAGTACTACGTGGCAATGAGAAAGAATGAAATATGGCCATTTGTAGCAACGTGGATGGAACTGGAGAGTGTGATGCTAAGTGAAATAAGCCATACAGAGAAAGACAGATACCATATGGTTTCACTCTTATGTGGATCCTGAGAAACTTAACAGAAACCCATGGGGGAGGGGAAGGAAAAAAAAAGGGGGGGGGGGGGAGTTAGAGTGGAAGAGAGCCAAAGCATAAGAGACTCTTAAAAACCGAGAACAAACTGAGGGTTGATGGGGGGTGGGAGGGAGGGGAGGGTGGGTGATGGGTATCGAGGAGGGCACCTTTTGGGACGAGCACTGGGTGTTGTATGGAAACCAATTTGACAATAAATTTCATATATTGAAAAAAAAATAAAGTTGCATATGTAAAGTGAAAAAATAAAAAAATAAAATAAATAAAATAAAGCAGTAGCAGAAAGATGGAGACAGGAACACACAGACAAAACTTGGCACAGAACTGACCTAGATACACTGGGTGATGAGCACGGAAGGAAAGGCATCAAGACGGCATCCCAAGTTTCCCGCTCAGGCCGCTGCCATGCTCTGGGAGAAGAAAAGCCGGTGAAGACAAGGTTCAGGATAAAGCCAGGTTTGTATGCGACACCCAAATGGAGATGGGGGAAGCAGTGGGCGTTCATGCCACAAATACCCGCTGGCAGGCACCGTTCTCGACGCTGGAGAGCAGCCGAGAGCAGGAGGCGGCCCCTGTTCTCCCGGACTCGCCATCCAGAAGGGGGAACAGGCGACACGAGGTAAACAAAACACTCGCGGCCAACTCCGGGGTGGACAGCGCGCCGGTGGGGTTAGGCCCCGGCCGGGTCCCAGGGCCCTAGCGCGCCGCAAACGGCGGCAAGGCGGCAGCTGGCCACCACCAGCCGCAGCCACGCGAAGGGGACGCAGGGCTCGGGTGCGGCTCGTCCACGGGCCGCGCCAGGAGCCAGCGGGTCGCGGGCCGGCTCTCTCCAGTGCAGGCATCTCACCTGGGGCCTGCCAGGGTCTCCCAGCCAAGTTCGCTTCACCCGCCGGGAAGGAGCGCATCCTCGCCTCCGGCCCCTCCGGCCAATCGCAGAACGACTCGTGCCGATTGACAGGCCCTACGAGCCAACCACGAGTGCTTGTGGGCGGGACTCGGCGAGCTTGCGCGGGGAAGCGGGCGCTAACGGTTGCTAGGGACGCACCGGACTCCCTTTACGGCGCCTCGGAGGAACCAAAAAAGACGGCGCCTCGGCCCGCGGGGTCTGACCGACACCGTTTCCTCGGGTCTCCGAATCCGGAAGGGTGAGCAGTGCGCAGCTCGCCTCTCTGCGGCCTCGGAGGTGGGGGGGGCGCTGGGGGGATCCCTCACGGGCCACGCACGCCCGAGGGGCCGAGGGACCGAGGGACCGACAGAGGCTGAGGCTCACAGTGGGCTGGGTCGACGTCCTGGACCCCCGAGAGGCTGTCCCCGCACCTGCGGGTGGAGCTGGCCCCCGGTGCTCGGGCCCCGGCCCCTGGCCTCGGCTCCGACTCCGGCACGAGAGCGGGCGCCCTGCGCTGAGCGTTAACTGGAGGCCATCCCTTCACACGGACTAAATCCGCGCGGCGACATCGGGACGAAATTGGCCACTGTACAGACGCAACCTATGAGCCCCGGAGGGGCCGGCACGCCCTCGACTGGCCCGCACTTTGCAGCCCCACGCAGAGACCCTCGATGAGCCCCAAGCATTTCCCAGGTTCTTCTCTCCGCTCGCCTGCAGCCACGCCTCCGTGCATGAGGCCCCGACCGCCCCTGTCTTCTTCCCCGCTCCTCGCCTCCAGAAGCCTCCGGTGCGCTCTCAGATTACCTGTCCCTGGGAGGTGAGGCTGGCTACTCCTGGGGCTGAGGCCCGCATGGCCTCGCGAGTGGACTACAACTCCCATGAGGCGCGGAGGCTGCGCAGGCGCGTCGGGGGTTCAAACCTGGGGTGGGATTCCATTGGCTGAGCAGCACTGAGTCGGGAGCCCTGATTGGCTGAGGAGCCTGAGGCGACAGATTCCGGAAAGGGGAAGAGCAGCCAACATGGCGGCGGAACGCGGCGCGGGCCAGCAACAGTCGCAGGAGATGATGGAGGGTGAGTGGCTTCGTGGGGCGGCGGCCCAAGGGCCCCGCGGGCGGGGAGGCAGCGGCCCGCGCCGGTCCTGCCTGAGAAAAACGGGACTTCCCGCCTCTAGCCGTGGCCTGGGCCCCGCCGCGCGCCCTGACAGCTGCCAGCCGGCTCCGCGGGGTAGGGGCGGCCCGGGACCCCGGGACCCCGGGCCGAGACTGCGGCAGTCAGGAAGGCGCTGGCGGCCAGGAGGCGCCGGACCCACGGCCGGTGGGAGGGGAGAGCGGCGGCGCAGTAGAGTGGGTGGGGACTGACGACGCGGTGGTTCGACAGCCCCGGCGTCCACCAGCTGGCGGGAGCCTCGTACCGAACCTCTCTCTGAGCCTGGCCCACGGGGTCGGTCCCTTGGGCAGCTACCTGGAAAAGTAAGGCGCACGGCCCCATGGGACCTGCCCCAGTCGGCTCGTAGGTGAACGTGGTGGAGGTGGAGAAGAGTCCTCTGTTAAGCAAATGTGTTGTGGGGAACGGGTGGCAAGGAGCCGAGAGGTTGAGTTCTGCAGAGGGGATGCCTGGTTTAAAAACTATTCTAGTTCCAAAAAGACTAAATTCAACTCTTTAGCTTTGTTGAAAAAAATCACATGCATATTGTGTGTGCATATAGTTATATACACACAGCAGTTGGAGAGCCAGTCATGTTTTCCTAGTGCTTATATGCTTTGGGCTCTGCTGGTTTGGAGGGGAAGTGGGGATGAGGTCAGAGCTCCAGAAGAGCAGCTACTGTCTGATGTGTAAACTACTAGGTAAGAAGGGAGGCGGGGTGCGAAGAGGAGCTGGCCTGTTTGGAGCGATGGCTGCCCAGCCAAAGCCACCTCTGAGCTGAGCCTTGACAGATAACTACAAATCACCAGGTTGGGGAAAGATCAAAGATCATTTCAGGAGAGAGAAAGACAAAGGCAAAGAGCTGTGAAAAGAATGCGGTCTGCCTGGAAGAAAATTTGACCAAGAATAACAGTCCTGTTGGAGGAGGGTGGCAAGAGAGGGTCATGGTGGACCTTGGTGAAGGGTCTTGGATCCCTTTAAGCAAGAAAGTGCCTCTTCCTGTCTGCTCTCCTCGACTCCCCGCGTCCCAGTCTACTCCTTCCTCTTCAACTGTTTCCATGTCTTGGTGAAAGGAAAATACAAAACCTAGGTGATCCTCTCTCTCCCACTCCCAGCCATCCAATTAATCAGTTCTGGTGACTCTATATCCTTAATATCTCTTAAGTCTTCAGTACCTCTTCCGTTCCCTCTGCCAAGACTTTGAACCACCCCATTTCCCAGTGTCCCAAAGTCACCCTATATTCTGATCTGCTGACCCATGCTCCAGACCCTCTGCTGCCTTCAGGATAGAGTCCCAGGTTTCATTAGCTAGGTCCCTGCCACCCTGGTCTCAGCCACGCCACCCCATCTCCCAGTAGAACTTGCTCTCCCTTCGCCATGACCACAGAGTGCCCTGTGCTTGGTGATCACTAGTTTACTTAGTGTTGACTGCGTGTCACACACATGCTGACTGCTGCTTTTGTGCCTTTTCAACTTTAGCCCTGACAGCGCCTCTGGTAAATGGGTCCTAAACTAGCCTTCTACAGATGAGGAGAGTGAGGCTGGAAAAGGAAAGAGCCTGCCAACCAAGGCCAGCAAGCCTCCCAAGAGCCTGCTATGTCTCTAAGGGCAAGTTGAAATCTCAGCTGGAGCCAGAAACATTCCAGAAAGTTGGAGTCAAAGATCAGATTTGGATTTTAGAATCAAATCAGATTCTCTGGCAATGCAGAATGGATTCGACAGAGCCAGAAAAGCCACCGAGAGACCAGTCGGGAGGCCTGGCAGTTGCCAGGGTGGGGAAGAAGGAATGGATTTGGAGGTTTGGGAGGTGGGTTTCGTAAGGACTTGGTTTTATCCAGCAGTCCTTTCCTGGGTACTGTTTTCCTAGGCCCAGGAGGAGACAGAAAGGGGAAGTAGGACTCCTGTCCTCAAAGAGCACACCCCTCTGTGGATAAGCCGTAGGCAGGAAAGAAAATGCCTTCAGTATGGTTGATAACTCCCAGTAATTCATTAGTGTTTCAGCTCTTCCAGATTCCAAGACAGGTCATGGAAAATGTTGGAGAAAGGAAAATGATGTGACAGTCCCCCCAAAGAATTTTTATCAGTCTGCTATACTTAGTCATTGCCTTATGCGTTAATTCAAAAAATATTTATTTACCAGCCTTTCAAAACTCTCGGCTGGTATCACTGTGTGCTGGTGTTTGGCATCAGTGACCTCTATGTGGGGCAGTTGGCACTACTGGCTGTCTTCTCCTTTGTCATTACAGCCCCCCCCCCCCTCCCGCCCACAGTCTGATTTGAGTTAGTCTTGATTTCTTTCAGAACATGGGCCTGTGACGGGGCTGGTTTTCTTGGCCAAATGGATAGTGGAGCGTGGATGAAGGTATGTGGTGGGAGGGTCACACGGTCCCCTGTACACGGATGTCCAGGCTGAAAGTGAGCCGCGCAGGAGGTACTTCATTGCGTCGCTGTCAGTACGTTCGGTCACAGATGACCCAGGGCCTTCAGAACACCTGGTAATTCTTCAGTCTTCTCGAGGGCAAGAACAGTATGTTACTCATCTTCGGACCCCTGTGTCCTCCCTGCTCTGCCTTCCCCCACTCAAGTCGTCCCCACCTCTGTGCGCTGCAGGTGGCGCCCAAGAAATGGAATACAGGTGTTTGTTGAACTGAATTCAACGAACGATTCTGAATGAAGTCGTTTTGAGTTACAACTGGATATCAGTCTATTCTGTGTTCTTCAGAAAGTCACATAAAGTGACTGTGAATTCTTACTGATGTGTGTGCATTCAGTTGACAGGCGAGTCGAGTCTGAAGAGTCTGGCGATGAAGAGGGGAAGAAGCAGAGCGGCGGTATAGTGGCAGACCTCAGCGAGCACAGCCTGAAGGACGGAGAGGAGCAGGGGGAGGAAGTCCCAGAAGGTACCAGGCCGAGTTAAGAGCCTTTCACTCACTAAGGGCGGGAGGCGGGGTGGGTGCGGCCGTGTTGCACGCGATCCACCCAACACCCACCCCACGGTGGGTGTCGGGGAGGCAAGGGCGGCAGGAGGACTGCTGTGCGAGAGGGGGTTCGTTTGGCGAGCTCTCGTTCCGCTGATGCAGCGTCGGAGGCCCTCTGGGAGCTGGTGGCCGTGTGCTCTGGGGGCGGGCGCCCTCTGTGGTACTCCCTTAGCTGACTCGTGGACGGCATCCGCGGGCAGGATGCATCTCTTTGGAATTGCACTGAAGGCAAACACGACTAATGTTACTGGTGCTAGCGTGACATCTGGAGC
Source organism: Panthera onca (assembly GCF_046562875.1). Classification (NCBI taxonomy): domain Eukaryota; kingdom Metazoa; phylum Chordata; class Mammalia; order Carnivora; family Felidae; genus Panthera; species Panthera onca. Next base: position 956,539 of record NC_138346.1, on the reverse strand, counting down.
AGGATCGGAAAATCGCGTGATTAACCGTATATTCGGAAAGCGAGATGTGAAATAAATATTTTGGCCGACGACGCTTTTGTTTCCTATCGTAGTAACGTACACTAATTTCAGGATAGCACTCTTAGTATTTTGGAGAAGTCGTTTGAGTCCTGCTTCACCATACTTCCAGGCAAGGATTGACTCCTAAGATACCTAGATGTTTGAAAAATTGTCTTAGGTGGAGACTGTCTCCATAGCCTCCTATTGTTTTAGTGATTAACAGCAACAAAATTAACTTACAGATGAGAAAAGTAAATTCTCAGTCCATAATGGGTGGTCTTTCACCCTACCAACCATGATCTTTGGTTAGAAAATAGATTTACATTGAAAAGAAGTGAGACAGGGGCGCCCGGGTGGCTCAGTCGGTTGAGCGTCTGACTTCGGCTCTGGTATGATCTCAGATCGTGAGTTCAAGCCCCGCGTCGGGCTCTGTGCTGACAGCTCAGAGCCCGGAGCCTGCTTCGGATTCTGTGTCTCCCTTGCTCTCTGCCCCTCGCCTGTTCGCACCCTGTCGCTCTCTCCCAAGACTACGTAAGCATTAAAAGAAAAAAGGAAGTGAGACAGAGCATAGGAGCAGACAGAAAGATGTCCAAGGTATGTTATTAGGTGAGAGTAGCAAATTTCAAAACAGTATGCACGTTAAAATTTTATTGTTAAAAATATTAGTAATATGTAAGTTTTAACATACTTAACAGAGAAAACACATCAAGTTTCAGTTGAGGGTCTCCGAACAGCAGGTGTGAGAGGGTCTTGTACTTTCTTCGTTTTCGAGATTTATATACAATGTGTGGACCTCTAAGGTGTTGATAGTCACGTACTACCCTTATGATAAAAAGAAAACACAAATTTATAAGAAAACGAGACTAATTTTTAAAATAACATTGTGCTCTGTGCCAGTGAGGATGATTGGTAACTATGGCAACCTAATTTTAAGGCAAAAGGAGATTACCACGAAAGTATCAGCCACGTTTACTTTGGAATGCCAGAGTCGATATTCTGGAAGTGATGTGGGTGGAATAAGTACACGGGAATGATGGATGAGAGCTTTCGTTACTGTCTTAACTGAGTCACAGACGACCAAGAGAGTGGGAGCGTCGCCTGCTCTCGGCATCTGAACACCTGGCGCTCGTGGAGAACCGGAGAGGCGGTGGGGCCCTGTCATGGGGCTTCTCTCCCTGGGTGGTGAGACCTGCTCCCTTGGCCTGCCCAAGGGCTCGTGGTGACAGAGTAGAGGGGCTGGACTTGAGCGCAGCTTGTCAAATCCAGAGTTCCTTCCTCCAGACTGCTGGCTGATCAGAAGCGCTCTGGGAATATACATTTTTATAAGTCCTTAAGAGAAACCAGGACTCACTCCCACTTGTATTTGTTTAAGTGCTAAGTTCAAATAAAACAAATTCAAACCTGTCGACTGTTACCTTTCACTTATTTTCCCTAGCTTTTTTTTTTTTTTTTTTTTTCCCTCAAAAGATCAATACGTGGTACATTTGGGAAAACATTCTAGGCTGGCGACTGTTTCAGAGGTGAAGCTGATGTTTTGAGGGGCCTGCCCTATGTGCTGGATGGACAGACAGAAGCATTTTACGCTGTGTGAGCACCCGTCCTGAGGAGAGCCCGGGCCCGGTTTCCACCCACGGGCCCTACTCCATTGTCTGCACCTGCCCTGGACTCTCCTGGCGCCCTGCTTTGGACACTGGGTGGCCTGGACACCTGCCTTCATTGCAGCTTCCTGAGTTCATGGACACTGCATTTGTGCTGCCTTGGGCTGAGGGGTAATTTGGCTATTTCTCTTGGTTTTGCCCAACTCCTTTCACTTCGTTCCTAGGTTGGTTGATATCCTCTAAAGTTACAGCAAATGACTCTGGCTCCACTTGCCCCCTGTGCTGCTGTCTTTTCTCACGTTCTGCTCTGCCACACCCTGCGCTGAGGTGACATATGCACCATCTCCCCCAGCAAGCGGGCTCGGCCTGCGGAGGACACCGCGAGGCTCTGCTTCGTCCTGCCCTCGGAGCACGCCACCGCTTTGACCGAGGGGTCTGTGCGGGCTGCGGGCTACGACCTACGACCTTTGCAATGCCCGTGATTATACAGTACCACCTATGGAGAAAACTCTTGTGGAAACACTCTTGCTTCCGGGTGCCGTGGAAGGGTAGCTCGCCATTTTGCTTAGCTGCGAAGCACTTCATAGATGTAGAAGCTGGCGTCACGGGTGAAGATTATAGAGGAAACGTGGCTGTTGTACGATTTAATTTTGGCAAAGAAAAGTTCAAAGTCAAAAAGGGTGATCGGATTGCACGGCTCATTTGTGAATGGATTTTTTTATCCAGACATGGAGGAAGTTCAGGTTTTGGATGACTCTGAAAGGAGTTCAAGACGTTTGAGTTCTACTGGGAAGAATTAAAATTTGTGCTAAGAATAGAAAATGAAAAGACATTTTTTTCCTTACAGAGTTTTTGCTAAAAGTGAAAAAAAAACTCTAGTAAATGACAAACCATAGTAAACGACATACTTTTGAACTGGCCGTTGTGGATTGTTGTGGAACAGGCACAGTTAGGAACCTGAACTCAGCCGGTGCCAGCCGGTGCTTACGCTGCTGGGTCCGGTCCGAGTGGCGTGCACCTCTCTGCTGCCTCCAGTCAAGGGGCCAGACTGAGCAGCAGACGGACCTCCGGCCTTGGTCCTTGGGAGGCCTGAGGGCTACAGCCGTGAGCCACCACAGAAGCCAGCACAGCTCTCCCACAGGGCAGAGGCGGTGGTAGGAGCCGGGCAGGACAGCACTGGGAACGACCGATTTGCGGGAGATCTGGGAGAGCGGAGGTTACACACTCCCACAGGAGCGTCACAGCCAGGCGGCCCAGTTTCTTCAACCAAAAATCGCAAGAGCAAAAAGGAACATTAGAGAAATGTCATCCAGTCACAATATATGCCCTTATTCAGATCCTAATAAAAGCAGATGGGGTGCGGGGGGCGGGGGGGAATGGGGGGAATCGTAAGACAATTGATGAAATCAAAGAACGACTGTTACTTTTTTAAAGCATCGAATCCTTTCAGACACGCATGCTTCTGCAGTTCAGAGGAAATGAAGAGGGCTTCTTGGGGCTCTCCTCGGGCACCAGGGTGGGCTGGCCTTCTGCTGGGCCGGGCCCCCAGTGGGGGAAAAGCGTGTTTCCCTTGTTAGGGCTCTCCGGTCCGTCTGTTGAGCTGCGCTCTGTTGTGTTTTCCTCTTGGCAGACAAGCATTTAGAGATACCAGGCCACTTTCCAAAGCAATAAAAGGCACGTCCTAGCACATCTGACATGCCCAGCATGATCCATATTCAGATGGTCTGACATGTGGCCACAGACGAGAAAGGAAAGGTCAGGGAAGAGCAGGCTGCTGCCAGCTGTGCAGCTCTGGGCAGCCACCACCCCCACCCCCGTCCCCCCGCCACCGTCCTCCCTGCAAGCAGCTTCAGACTACATTTCCTTCCCTGGCAAGTTCACTGGCACAGATGGAAATTTGGAGACTTTTGCCAGTCACCTAATTCGGGAAAGTCAGAATGCTTGAATGGTGACCATTATCGGAACTGTGTTAAGCCGGCCACACCATCCAGGGCCCCCGCGCCACCCATTGGCGTCTCCTCTGCACTGATTCAGCTCTGTGAGCCAGGCAGCCCGAGTCCCAGCTCCACTGACATTCGGGCTCTGAATGGGCTGTTTTCCTTATTTTTTCAGAAGGACAAGAGCTGCCCGTGGATATGGAAACCATTAACCTGGACAGAGATGCAGAGGTAATGCCACCTGCTGAAGCCAGCCTCAGGGGGCATGGTGACGGACCACTCTGGCCGTCAGGGTATCTTCTATGGAGGTGCTGGTTTAGTAAGTGATTACCCCAGGCGAGGTCGTCTGAGGCCCCTTGGTTGGGTCAGATTCTTTCTGTCCTTGTTTTTAATACCCGTGACTGAAACCCATTTCTGTGTGACCAGAGGGCTGGGCAGCAGACGAAACGCCCTTGGCTCCTAAATGCCACCGGTGGGTCAGGTGATGACTTTGTAAGTCGTGGGGGTCCTGGCCATCCCGGCATCTGAAACACACTGAGCGTCAACAGCTCAGTGTGCAGGAGACCGCCAGGGAGGGCAGACTCCCTGGCTGCCCTCGGCAGCTCACAGCTCCTGCCCATGGGGCTGCTGCGGGGTGAGAGAGGGGCTTTAGGTGAGAGAGGGGCTTTACGTACTGCTCATTGTTTTGTAAAACTGCTGAGGAATGTCTCACAGTGCTCCTGCATGTTGCTGTGGCCGGTCCGCTGCAGGCTCACCAACCCTTCCTTGCCCGCCCCTCCGCCCGCCAGGCCGGCCTCCTTTGGTCCTAGTCCAGGACACGGGTCTTCAGGCAACTGAGCCGGATTTCTTCTTCGTTTCAGGACGTTGATCTGAACCACTACCGCATTGGGAAAATCGAGGGATTTGAGGTGCTGAAAAAAGTAAAGGTATGAGGGGCTCTGTCCTTTGTCTCCTGGGGACACACGCACCCCGGAGCCTGTCCTACCCAAGGGACACGGGCACGTGCATCACTGAGACTCGGTTCTGCAGAAGGGGCTAGCCTCTGTCCAGAACTGACATCAGCACTTGTATCCTAAGCGTGGCCGGGTTTACAGAGGCCGATGGGCTCTTCCTGATGCCTGGCAGTGGTCCAGGGCAGGGCCTGCCTGCCGTTCAGCACACCCCAGCCTGTGTAGTCCTCAACTCATTTCAGTTAAGTTTGTTCAAATTCAGGCCCTCCAGAGGTTGGCCAGTGCAATCCCTGGCCAACGACCCCCTCACCGAGGAGGTGCACTCCATGCGGGACCTGCCTCCAGCCTCCCTTTGGGTATCTGCCCATCCTCTCCAAGGTGGGCACATTTCTAGAAAACAACAGAAGGATGAAAACCGCATTCCCTGTCCCATGGAAGGTTTGTCCTGTAACACAGTTGGCACTTCCTCGTGACCTCCCTGCTGCCTATGTCACCTGTCCTTTTTCATCCCTCAGAGTCTCTGCCTCCGTCAAAATTTAATTAAATGCATTGAAAATCTGGAGGAGTTACAGAGTCTTCGAGAGCTGGACCTTTATGACAACCAAATCAAGAAGATTGAGAATCTGGAGGCGCTAACACAGTTGGAGTGAGTCATGAGTCCAGGGGACAGCTGAGGGGTCTGTCCATTCTCCCCAGAGCTGCCCTGGGCCCCACGCTCAGTCCTGGAGGGCCACCTTTGCCACAGGGTCCCACCCAGCGCCTGTCTCCATGGGTGGCGTTGGCTTGCCCACAGTCCCAGCCTGCAGGTTAAACCTTTGATTGCGGACTCCAGGCCGGTCCATTTAGGGGCCGGCACGATTGCTGCCGTCGGGGCGCCTGGAGAGTCGGGGTGGGCCGCTGGGTGGTGCCTGGCCCACCGGGTGGGGCGGTGCCTTTAGGTTGGTTGCATTCAGAGCTCTATTCCACCTGTTCTTATGAAAAAATTAACGCTTTGCTTGTCCCAGGATTCTAGATATTTCTTTTAATCTGCTGAGGAACATTGAAGGAGTCGACAAGCTGACACGACTGAAGAAGCTCTTCCTGGTTAACAACAAAATCAGTAAAATCGAGAACATAAGCAGCTTACACCAGCTGCAGATGCTGGAGCTGGGGTCCAACCGCATCCGGGTAGGTGTGGGGTGCGGCTGGCGGTGGCAGTTTCGAGATGTGTGTTTGGCTGTGGGTTTCATATCATATGGTTTTATTTTCCAGGAGAAAAGTGCCAACTGCAGGTCAGTGTTCACAAGAGCGTGCGCTCACACCACTCGGTCTGGCCCTTCTGTGCGTGTCTGTCACTTGCTCTGCATCCAGGTCACGACCTAACCTTAGCAAAGCGTCCCTGTGACGTTCTGCCCCAGGTGAACTGGTCAGCCCCAAACACTTTGCTTTTGAGTTGCTGAGGCTGTGTTCTTTGGTGGGCCTCTCTGAGGTGACAGTGCCCCAGGCACAGCAGAGTGGTGGCCTGCGGTGACCTGACCTCCACACGGGGGCCGTAGGAGGCACATTGCACCTTCGGGTGCTTGGCCGGCCCATCCTCCCTGGACAGCCGCGTACCAGCGGAACACGCCCCATGGCAGCCTAACATCGTGCCATTTACCGGGCCCTGACCTCTGGGAGCACTGGGCAGAGCAGGCAGGAGACGCTTTGGGAAAACGGTCTGGGGTGCTATAGGAGCAGTCCTTTACCCACCTGACTCATGGGTGCTGGGCACTGCCCGTGGTGGGAGCCACAGATGGGGTCACAGAAGGACTGACATGGTGGGGGGGGGGGGGGGGGCTGCCAGCAGAGAAGGGGAAGGGTCACCAGGACGTGATGAGGGTACCTGCCAGCCAGAAGACCCCTCAGTCCTCACCCCACATCCCAGTGAAGCCATGCTACCGAGCCCGGGGCTTCCCGCTGGCCTTGTTGAGCAACTAAGAGCCAGTGTTTCCAAGCACTTCTTCACCTGCCTCTGTGTTGGGAGTAGCCCTGTGCCTGGCTTTGTGTCTACGGCACACCGTGATCCATCCCACTTGGCCCTGGAGAGCTGGGCAGGATGCAAACCAAGGAGGGCCTCTTGTGACGGTTGTTAGCAGGGACATGGCCCACATATCAGAGCACCATGTTTAAAACTAAAGAGTGGCCCAGACGTCAGCCCCTTCTATCAAGTATATCTCTGTAGAATGTTTGTAGGCAGCACGGTGGCCCAGGAGCCAGGAGCAGCTGGCAGGATCCTCCTGCTCTGTGCAGGCAGGAGCAGCTAAGGATCCATCCCCCTGGATCCTCCCCCCTCATAAGCACCCCCTAAGCCCTCCAAGTCCCGCTGTGAGGTGCAAGGGGGGATGCGGTCTGCACCCACTGCTCATTCAGTGTCTAAGGAAAAAGCTGGCAGTGAACTCAGGAGGAGGGAAACCGGTCCAGGCAGTCAGTGCTTGCTATGCCTGCTCTCCGCAGGGCCCTGGAATTTACAGTGAATAGAGGAGCACAGCATGCTGGCAAGGGGGGAGGGTTGTGGAAACTGAGGTAGGGGACAGAAAGCCATGGAACAGAGGCTCCTGCTCTCAGGAATCCTGGTTGGCATCCCAAGGTCAGAGCTGCTTCTGGGGAGACCTAAGCTCTTGGAGTGCATCGTAAGGAACCCTACGTGGGATGACAATAACGTATCAACTCAACTTCAGCACTGAGAGGGACTTGAGAAATGTCCTCGTCTGTGGGTTTCAAACTGTGTCCCCTGACCTTGAGCTCTGGGGGTGGGGGGCACCCAGGAGACAAGGCCTTGGACTAGCCACCTTTTCGCATTCTGTACTTTCAAGTGAGACTTCATGGGAGAATTTCCCGAGTGGATAAGTAAATTGCCCCCGTCCCAGGGCTCAAGTCCAGATAGCTGTATCTCCTCGCCCGGCACCTTTCCCTCTCCAGTCTCGCTGGTCAGCCACACAGTGCTAACTGCTTCTCTGTCTTTTTCGTAGGCAATTGAAAATATTGACACGTTAACCAGTTTGGAGAGTTTGTTTTTGGGGAAGAACAAGATCACTAAACTTCAGAACCTGGACGCACTTACCAACCTGACGGTCCTCAGTATGCAGGTACTGACCCACCTTTGCTCCCATCTGGCCAAGCCCCGGCCGGCGCACCGCTGCCGAACAGCCTTCACCTTTGTCTGCCACCGCGTCCGGGATCGACGCTACTTTTACCACCAGTGAGCAACCGAAATGTTAGGTTTCAGAGACTTAGACGTACGTGTGTGTTATATGCACACACAGCTAAAAGTTCCCTCCCTGGGCGGTCTCTAGCCAAGGGGGCTTCTTGAGAAGGCTGCGTGTGCATGCTCTCAAGCCTCCCGGAGTGTCGGGCTCAGTGGTGGGAGCACTCCTTGCACACCCGCACAGAGAGCACAGCCCTGGGAGGGACTGGCAAGCACGCCCAGGTTCAGGTTCAGGCCGCCTCTTCTGCTGGAAGCGAATGAGTGGAACCGGACCCTCGAGGTGAGGTGCAGGAGGGCATTCTGGCTGCGGCAGGTCCGCCAAAACCACCTGTGCCTTTTGTGAAGCAGACATTCTGCAGACTCTTAAAAAAAGAGGGCCTTGTACTTGAATTTGAGTTACAGTATGTCCTGAAAGAAATGTTAAGTGATTTATTTTACAGCATTCGGTATATTTGACATTTTTGAATTACTGAATTAACTGGGGTAGGCCTTCCCCGGGCACACCTAAAAGAGTGAATTCCTCGCCTAAAAGCCCCCAGCCTTCACACACGCATTCTAGCCAGTGCAACAGCCTCGAAATGTTGATCTCTTTCTCTATGTGAGTTCCCACCCAGCGCGCTTAAAGTGTCAGCTCCTCAAGAGGAGAGCCCTCCTTTCCTAAAAGCCGTTTTTTCCATACCCTCCGTGCTATCCTGATGGTTGTTGCTCTCCCTGTCACAGAGCAACCGGCTGACCAAGATGGAAGGTCTGCAGAGCCTGGTGAACCTTCGAGAGCTGTACCTGAGCCACAATGGCATCGAGGTCATCGAGGGCCTGGAGAACAATGTAAGACATCCGCTGGTCCGGGGCGGTATGGGCATGGGGACCGGGCAGCCGCCAGCCTAGGCCTGGTCGGAAGAAGACTCGCTGCCTCGAGGGGCTCGTGGTAGAGACCTTCCCAAGTCTGAAAACAGAGAGCCCCGTCTTCACACTAGCACGTGCATAAAACACACACAGTGCTCCCCCTCCCCTTGGGGGAGCACGGAGCTGGCGCTGCATGCCGTGCGCACCATACGGTCACCAGCGGCACCGCAGCCATTTGGGAAGAATTTTGGAACACAGACCCCACGTGTTCCTAGGTGCCCCGTGCTGCAGAGGGCTGGCAGGTGCTGGCTGCCGTCTCCCCCCCTCCATTCTGGCCGCCGCACTCCGTGGCAGCAGCCTTTCGGCACTCGGGGGCCACGGGGGCCACGGGGGCCTCCAGGTCTCAGCTGCTCTGAGCTGAGCTCCTGCGCGTTTCCTGCTCCTCCCTGCTTTTCACCAGCCCTCGTGAGGCTAGGGAGGGCCTGTCCGCCTCCCACAGATGGCCCCGTTCTCACTCAGCACAGGACAGCCTTAGATGCGCTGAGCGGGGAGGCGGGCCAGCGCTGGCCCCGGCCCCTTTCAGCTGCCTGCGGGCAAGCCTGCTTTTCCTCACTGCGATACTCAAGACAAATAAAATACTTTTTCTCATTCAGTTTTACTGAGCTTTTTTTTTTTCTGTTTTATTTTTAGCAAAGGTAACCATATTGGTCACTTTTGTTACGGTAAACACAGCGTTTCAATCTTAGTAAAGGCTCCGTTGGCCTCGGCCCCTGGGCCTGGTCACCGTTAGTAACGTTTTAGAGGGAAAACCACATTCTGAATCTCCTTTCACCAAATTTTAGACAAGGCAGAATGGGCCTCTGGTAAGTTTAGTTGTCTTCCTCCGCCTCGCAGTCAAATTCAGAGTTGACCAACCTGGCGTGTAGACGGGTGTACACTCAGGCAGCACAGGGCGGTGGCTGGAGGCCCGGTTCCGAGACGCGGGACTGTGTGCGGAGGCCATGGCGTCAGAGCTGGCAGGGTGTGCCGACCCCGTGCGATGACCAGCCTGCGGGGCCCGCGATCGTGGAGAGCTGAGGGTCTCCCCAACTCCCAGGTCTCCCCAGGGTGGGGGAAGTGTGTCTACAACAGGGCCGACAGAGGGGCAGGTCCCTGGGCCAGCAGGAGAGAAGCTAGAGCTTAGAATTTTACCAGCGGGAGTGGGCACCGTGGTCAGGGTTGAACTCCAGATCATTCTTGGGCCTCTGCAACAAAACAGAAAAAAAACAAAAACGGTTGTGGTTTTGAAGGTAATTATGTAATTAGAATATTTATCAAGGTCCAGTATGACAGTCTGCTCGGGCTTCGTTCAGTTGGAGATCAAATACTCGTCTGTATTTTCTCTCTCAGTTTATCTGGAAGTTATTTTTGTTGTGGGAAGTGAAGAATTGAGTGTATGTTTTTCCCAAGTGGCAAATCCCCCGTCCCAGCACCACAGACGCCTTGCCCAGCATTCGGGCGCTCCCCGACCTCTGTGTCTGCTCCTGAGCGCTGGGTTTTCGGGCGCTGGCGACCTCGCACCCGCTGCTCTCTGGCGCCGTGACCGCGGCACCGTGTGTGGCCCCATGTGCTGTGCTCGCTCCCACCCTGCCCGGTTCCTCTCTTTATTTTTTTATTTTTTTAAGTAGCTCTTACCGGTTTGCTTTTAGATGAGCTTTCAAAACACTGTCCGGCTCCCCAGAAAAAACAAGACAGTGTCGAGCACATAGCTGAGTCCCTGCGCCAGTGCTGTGCACCGTGATGCCCCTGGTGCTACGGCCTTGGACGGGGCCCACGCCGTCATCGGCCTGTCGTGTGTCTCCTCGTGTGCACCCCGTGACACCGAGCACTGCAGGATGGGGTCAGAGAGCCAGAGACCACCGCCGTGGAGGACCCGGCCCTCTTCTGCCGAGTTCTCCTAAGTCCCCGCTTGCTGCGGTCCCACCAACCGCCCCCCAGCTCCCATAGGCAGGAGCCTCCTGGCACACTGCAGTCGCGTGGCAGTCTGAGCACACACGACGTGCCCAACACAAGCTACTCAGAGGAGCTGCTCATCTGCGTGCCCGTGCCCAGCTTGCATGTGACCTGACGTGGCACCATGTAGCTTCCTGGAAACTGACTGGCCAGTGCTCTTACGGGGTGACGTGGGTGCGGGATGGGTGGCGGGCCCTCGAGGAACCCGAGACCAGGACCAGAGCGCTTCTGAGTCAGCACCGCCGCTGGCTGGGGGCTTCTGTGTGTGTTCGTGGATTTCTTTTTCTTTTATTGAGACGGTTTTTAACCTTCCCTTAAAACTTGGGAGGACCAGGACTCGGAATCCCATGAATACAGTAGAAAATGTAGGAAGGAATCCACAGTGAGAAATGGGCAGACGAGAAGGGAATGGACTTCTTTGGGCGGCTGTGAACCAACTTCTAAATGTTTCCTTTTTGATTTTAGAAAAACTTCGCCAACTGGTTTGATTCAACATACTTCAGCAAGCGGCGGGAGCTTTAACAGACTTCGTTTTTACTACAATGTTATTCAACTCTGTTAAATCTTTAAACCCTGAACTTTAAAAAAATGTTACTCAGGCTTAGCTCATATGCGTTAGAAAAACCGTATCTGCTGGGCATTCTTCGGATAGGGGGTTGTGGGGTACGCGCTAAAGCAGATGTTGTTGGAAACAAAAATACTGTTCTGAGGATTCCTTTTGATATATCGTGCGTGTCCTCAACAGAAACTAAATAAGTTTTGCTACAGTGGTTACCCCTTCTTCGGGGCCCACACCAGATGCCCCCATGCGGCCTCCCAGAGCCCCAGGCCTCCCCTGCTTCTAGGGAGGTGTCACTCTGCCCTTCCTAGGACTACACAGCCCACTGGGACACCGATCCTTGTAGACGGGGATCTGGGAGCCTGTGGTGGAGACTGTCAGATGCCAGTGTTAACGGGGGCGCTGCCGAGGTGGTGGTGAGGGTCTGTGTGCGAGTAGCACGGGTGGGCCGCAGGGAGTGGCAGGTGACCTCGTCCTGATAGCCTGCTCCTGTTCCTTGAGGGTAGGGAGGGTGGCTCGCCCCACGGCCGTGAGCACGGCGCCCGACGGCATGTGTGTGGTCACACAGTCATTATTGAACTGAGGTAATCCAGGAACAATCTTATTTCCTTATTTTAGAACAAACTCACGATGTTGGACATTGCATCAAACAGAATCAAAAAGATTGAAAACGTCAGCCATCTGACAGAGCTGCAGGAATTCTGGGTAAGTGGAATGACCGCCAGGATTGGTTCTGCCTCCGCTGAAGTGGCGCCACCGAGCGTAACACTGAGTGCGTGCGGAGCGCCAGCCCCGGGCGCCTCCTGTGCAGTGAGGTGGGGGGCGCTGTCGCAGAGTTTACTCTTGGCTGTGTGCGCCGGCATCACCCAGGAGCGGAACTCGGGCCCCACGTCATCCCAGACGCACAGACGCGGGCTGTAGCGGCATCCGCGTTTTCACAGATTCTGGGGATCGCAGCGCACAAGAAGATGTGAGAGGCCCGGGTCTGTAGGGTGAGAGTTGCCTGTGACCGAGAGCTTTCCAGACCCGGCCCGGGAGCTAGTGCGTTCAGTGCAGATAGACCGCAGCAGCAAAGAAGGAGAAGCCGGAAGGCTCTCTGCACTCGGTCCTCCCGGGCTTTGCCTCATGTTTTCTGAGGCTAACAGGTGTGGGTTCGGGAGTGGTATCCCAGAGCCGGGAGGAAGAAGTAGGAAGAGAAGCAGCACGTCGCAGGTCCTAACTTCTTGACTCCTCTAAAGCGTTGCACGACGGTCACCGAGCTGAGGGCCGCAGTGTCGGGCTCTGTGGCGTGCTCTCCTGACGTGTGTGCGCTGCCTGTCCCCGGGCTGGGGGCCCATGCACGGATCGTGGCACACGTTTCACCCTGAGATCCTTTGAAGCGAGCGTTGTCCTGGGTGTGCTCAGCTGACCAGGCTGTGCGTGGAGTCTGAGACATGACTCTTCCTTCCATAGCCGTGCTGCTGACCCTGCTTACGTCATCTTAAAAACTCCTCCAGGTTTCCCGACAACACAGGTAGCCTGCTGTGAAAACGACCTTTGCCCCTTACCGATAGCGCTGGGTCTTGTGTCGTGTCAGGTTGTGGTGCCAGAGCAAATCTGGGGAGACCAGAACCAGAAGTAGAAAGGTGGGAAAAGGGTGTCAGGCTGGAGGCACCGGTGAGCTGCCACGAGCCTGGTGGGTCTAGCGTGCAGCCCACCCCCGAAGGAAGGTGAGGCTGCGGATAGGCTGGTTGGATCAGAGCAAAGAGTTTTGGCTCTGGAGAGGTGGGGGGACCACACAGAGAAACCAAACAACCAAACGAGTCCAGTGGCACGGGACCTGGGTGACAGGGAAAGGGCTCCTGGCAGAACATTTCAGGAGGTTTGGGAAACCAGCTGATACTGAAGCAGTGTTTCTGAGATGTGTGATTGCTTCTACATGCCCTGCCAAGGGACAAGAGCATGGGACATGGGGTGCTGAGACCACAGGTAGAGGCCAGCTGGGCACCCTGGCCATCGGGAAGGCAGGCAGGCAGGCAGGCTGGCACTTGCCGGAAGGTGGGTAGTGCCCTGCCCTGTAACACACAAAGCAGATGAAGACAGTCAAATGAGGCAGAGCCTACAGTGCTTGATGGTGCCCAGACTGCTTCCTCTTCTGATCTGCTGATCATAGCAACCCTGCGAAGCAGGCGGTATTATGCCATTTTACCACTGAGGAATTGCATTTCAGGAAGGGAGGTTGCAAACTGGGAGCTCTCAAACTCTTCTGTGCTCCTATCACATGTAGGGTTTGCTTAGCTATGAGCTGGTCTCTGAGAGAGAAATAGGAAGCCAGGCTTAATAAAATTTTAATCACCCGAATCCTATGTTTATTGATGTTCTGCTTGTCCTGCCAGTTACTGAGAGAAGGATGTTGGAATATCCCAAACATAACCGTGGGTTTGCTTTCTCCGTTCAGTTCCCCAGCTTTTGCTCCTTGTATCTTTAAGGTTTTTATTGGTTGCACACACATTTAGGATTATAGTGTCTTCTTGAGGCATTGTCTTTTCATCATATGGAATGTCCCTTTTCCGCGCTGCCCTCTTTGTTCTTGTCCTGAATTCTACCTCTCCGTGTTAATCTGGCCGTTCTATCTTTCTCCTGTTACTGTTTCCATGGGTCTCTTTCTCCATCCGTTTACTCAACCTCTGTCTTCATGATAGGTAAAATACGTCTCTCGTAGACAGCACATCGGTTTTGCTTTTTTATCCAGTCTGACCGTCTCTGCCTTTTAAGGGCAGTATTTACCCTGCTCACGTTTAGTACAATTACCTTCACTTCCACTTGGTGCAATGGTTGGGTTTAGGTCTGCCAGCTTGCTATTCGGTTTTTATTTGTCCCCTGTGTTCTTTGTTCCTTTTTTTCTCTTTTCTTGCCTTCTTTTCGGATTAGAAAAACATTATTTTTGGTAGTCTATTTTATTTTCACTATTGACGTAATTTGCTTATATCTGTATGCTGTATTTTAGGAATCACAAAATATATCTTCAATTTATCACAGTCTGCCTTCAAATGATATATCACATCACAAATAATGTGAGTCCCTTACAGGAGTGTGCTTCCATTCCTCTCCAACAGCTGACATTGTCCTGTGTTTTACTTTTCATAGATTTAAGCCTTTTCGTAGATTTAAGATCAGTTATCTTTTAAGGAAATTTAATAACAAAATCCACTTATTTTACCATTTCTGGCATTTTTTAATTATTTTATGTGGTTTCCATTGTGCCATTTCCCTTCCACCTGAAGAATTTTAATAATTTTTTATTGTGCAGCCTGTTGTAAACCAATTGTTTCAGCTTTGATTTGTCTGGAAAAGTCTCTTTATTTTGCTTTCATTTTTGAAGTATGGGATTACAGCTCTACAATTCTAGTTTGCCAGTTTGGGGGGTTTGTCTACAGCACTTCATGCGTGTTTCCATTGTGCTCCGGCCTGCACTGTTCCTGATGAGAAATTGTTAGTCATTTTCGCCCCTTCTGTGTGACATGTCTCTCTCCCTCCAGCTGCTTTTTTTTAATATATAATTTTTTTAATGTTTATTTTTGAGAGAGACAGCGTGAGTGGGGGGGGAGGGGCAGAGAGAGAGAGGGAGACACAGAATCCGAAGCAGGCTTCAGGCTCCGAGCTGTCAGCACAGAGCCCGACATGGGGCTTAAACCCACGAACCATGAGATCATAACCTGAGCTGAAGTCGGATGTTCAACCGACTGAGCCCCCCAGGCACCCCTGTCTCCCTCCAGCTGCTTATTTATGTTCTATCGTCACTTCTGTTTCTTGCAACTTGAAGGTCACGTGCTGTTGAGCTTTTGGGATCTGTGAATTTATAGTTTTCAAAATCAGATGCAGCAAACTTCTGAAAATAATTTCCTCCAAAATTTATTCTGCTCCCCTTCCCCCAGTTTCTTCCTAAAACTCCAATTATGCATATGTTGTCCAGTGCTTGGTCACTGGGTCACTGGCTTTTATGTTGTGTGCTTGCGTTTGTATGATTTCTGTTCCTATGTCTGTAAGGTCATGATCGTCTGCAATATTCATATGCTGTTAACCTCTTGGAGTCAGTTTTTTAGCTCAGATGTTATATTTTTCAACTCTAAAAAAAAGTTTGGTTCTCTTTTTATAGATTCTGTTTCTCTCCTTAATGTTTGTGTTTCCCTTGAAGCCTTCCTTTTTCACATGGCTAGTAATTTTTGTATTAGGTGCTGGCCATTAGGATGTTAAGTTATTGGGGCACCTGGCTGGCTCAGTCAGTAGAGCATGCAATTCTTGGTCTCAGGGCTGTGAGTTCAAGCCCCACACTAGGTATAGAGATTACTTAAAAATAAAATCTTTTTTTAAAAAGATGTGAAGTTATTGACTCTGGATTTTTTTTTTTTTTTTGGCTTTCCTTTAAAGTGTATTGGCCTGTATATCTGGCAGACAGTGAACCTGATCCTTTTGAGGCTCACTTTCAGCTTTATCAGCGTGAATCTACGAAGCCTGTCCTCTAAGGCTACTCTGCTCTGTTTCTAGGCTGTGACCCTTCTTGGGTCTTTGGGTCTCTAGTGAATGCCCTGGGCATTTAACGAGGTCTCTGCCTCTGGTTGGTGACGGCGCAAACATGTCCTTTCCGTGCATGAGCTCTGGCCTTGCCCAGTTCATTGCTTCTGGCGCCTCATGGCTTCTATGCTGTGGCCAGTCCTGTAATTTCACGCCACCATCCACACTCGGTTGTCAGTCCAAGATTCAAGGGGACACTGGGTGCCCTTCTGGAGCTTTTTTCCTATACAGCTCACTCCTCTCCAGAAATCCCAGCTGCCTCTGCCTTCCCAAACCAGATTCACTGTCTCAACTCAGTGTGGCCTCCAGGCTCTACTTGGGTTCCCCTGTGGTCCACAGCGTGCCTGCAGACAGAAGGCCAGATGCACACAGAGCTCACCTCCCTCGTTTCCCTGCTCTCTGGAGTCACTGTCCTGTGTCACCTGTTGTCCAGTGTATGCGAACAGCAGTTTCATGTTACTTGTCCTGTCTTCCAGTTTACGACAGAAAAGTGGAGTCCCGCTCCAGTCCTTCCCTCGCTTGAAGTGGAGGTCCTGTGACTTCATGTAATTTTTCACTTTTCTCTCTCACTCCTCCACGGCACACCGTGAGCTTCGCGGGGCAGAGGAGTCTCTCTGTTTTGCTCAGTCTTGCCTCACCAACCCCTAGAACAGTGCCTGGCACACGCTCGGTTGAATGAGAGGCAGGAATTTAGGAGAGGAAGCTTGGGTAGCTGGGTGGAGACCAGCTGTGGATAACATTGAAAATGACCCCGTGCAGGTACGTGAGCTGAGGGTTACTGTATTAAAAACGGCTCCTAGGGGCGCCTGGGTGGCGCAGTCGGTTAAGCGTCCGACTTCAGCCAGGTCACGATCTCGCGGTCTGTGAGTTCGAGCCCCGCGTCAGGCTCTGGGCTGATGGCTCGGAGCCTGGAGCCTGTTTCCGATTCTGTGTCTCCCTCTCTCTCTGCCCCTCCCCCGTTCATGCTCTGTCTCTCTCTGTCCCAAAAATAAATTAAAAACGTTGAAAAAAAAAAAAATTAAAAAAAAAAATAAAAAAAAAAAAAAAATAAAAAAAAAAAAAAAAAAAAAAAAACGGCTCCTAGAGGGGCGCCATTTGAAAACGGGAGGTGGGGGACAGAGCACGAATAGGCATGTCACAGAATAAGAAGTAACAGTTGCTCGTAGATACATAAAGCGTTTCCTACTTATTAATTTTTAGAATACACTGAAACAGTGAGATGTGGTGTTTTGATGGTCAGGTTGACAAAGCCTTTGCTAGAATGAGGCGTGCGTTGTGGCGAGCACTCCCTTGGGCGCCGGTAGGACTCTGGTGGACACGTGTTCTGTGGGGCATTCAGAGCCTTGGAACTTTCACATCTAAGACCTAACAAAATGATGAGAAAGTCAAAGATTATGTACAAAAATACATAGACATCAGGATCTGGGTTTGTTGTTTTTTTTACAGTGGAAATAGCTTTGTTGTATTTTCTAACGATAAAAGTATTTCTGTTCGTTGTAAAAAAGAAAAAGATCAGATTACAAAGAAGAACGAGAAATCTGTTTTTTCCTTGGTTTTCAGCATTTAGTGTCAGTTTAGAAAAGGTCATAAACTCAAAACTTATAAAAACAATTGTCCAGATTTTCTTCTGAAACTTTAAATTTGTATCATTCATATGTTCTCTCCAAGTTAGGGAATAATAAATTATGATATGGCCACATGATGAAATATTATGCTACTATAAAGCAAGGCTTTCAAATGACGTTTGTAAAGGGGATTTAATTCCAGGAAAATGCCCATAATGTTGATGGGAAAAAAGGAAGGGGCCAAGTATTTGGGGGCAGATCCGGGTGTTGGTGAACTCAGTACACGTGGATGCTCGCACACAGAGAAAGGCCAGAGGAACGTGTGTAGAAACGAGAAACCCTGCTCTCTGGATTGCACACATACAGCGGTTTCCTTTTTCTCTTTCTACTCTGCGGTTCCTCCAAGTTTTCCATGGTGAGCACTTACGTCTCTCGTGATTGAAAACCAAAGCATGGAAAAGTACATTTGAAGAGAAGCAGAGGTGAAGCTGACGCCAGTGCCTCCCGCCAAGATAGGCTCTGTGGCTCACAGAGAAGGCCGAAGAAGACAGAACAGAACATTAACAGCAGTCTTCCTTTTGTGGCGAGACTGCGCGTGATTTTTATCTTTTTCTTTTCCTCCCTTGCTGTATTTCCCACTCCTCGGCAATGAACATTTTTATCTTGGGAAGAAAAAGAGAAGGAGGTGTATTTTCACGCATGCTTGTCAGCAGGGGCCGAGCAGGTGAGCCACATGGCCGCCTTGTGTGCTCCATACTGGCGGGAGTGCAGGGGCCAGTGGAGGCCAGCGGAGGCCGAGACCCTTCTCCTGCTGCCCTACAGGTGACTGAGGCCACGTGAGCAGACCTGGCAGGTCGCGGCGGGGTGAGAAAGAAGGGAGTGAGTTCCAAGTGAAACATCGATGGTGAGTCAGCAGAAACTGGTCACCAGCTGAGGGAAAGGCGAAGGTCATGGGCAGGGAGATGTGTGGGGCCGAGCAAGAAGGCAGCAGTTGAGCTGGGAGCAGTCTAGACAGCCTCCCCTTCACCAGATCATCCCGGCTCCCAGAAGTCGGCGTGGACGAGCCCAGATACGTAGCGTGCTGCGCAGAAGTTAGTGTGTGCGTGTGTAAAGTGTATAAATAAGAGCGGGTACACGTGTCCCTCCTTTCTTCAGGGAGAAACCCCAGAAGCATCAACCTGCAGAAACGGTCGCCCGTGGGGCCCGAGGGGAAGGTGGAGGGTGTAACAGCAGACCGTGTCTTCTCCAAACACATCATTTTGCAGAGTTTTGGTTTTTGAAAATGCTTTATGCATTTTTTTAAACATTTTTAATTTACAATTCTAAGTGGACTGAAACAAACGACTCAATATTTCAAATTCCTACAATAACGACACAGAAGACAGTGACGCAGGAAAGAGTTCTCTGACCATACGGCCTTTGGGAGCTGCATCCTAAGCACAGAAAGAACTCCTAAAGGATCTTGAATGTCCCTTGGTGGTTTTATTCGTGATAATATTGGTGTTATGATTTTGAAACTATTTTAAATATGTTACAGGATAAATATACTAACGTGAGTAGGATCCTTCCGAATACTCCACATACAAGAAAATAGACACAAATACAAAGTCACACTAGTGTGGCCTGTCGTGTTGGGTTTGGATCTGGGGCCAGGTTTAGGCATGGAGGAAAGGCCTTTAGTCTTCCCATCTCGCACAAACAGCTATCACATGGGCAGGCATAGGGAGTAGCTGTTTCCAGGCCATGGGCTCGGGGCGACCACCGTGTCCACACTGCGGCCCTCAGCCAAGGGTGCTCGCCACACACAGGTGGGCCCAGACACAGAGCTGTGGTTTCCCCAAGCAAAGGAAGCAGAAATTGGAGCTTGGGCTCCTGGGGCTGAAATTTTCAGGGCAGGCTCGCAGCGGGGCGATGGCCACACGGAGACAAAGCCAGAGAAATCAGCCTGAGGATCCCTCAGCCGAAGAATAAGCTGCACATGGGCAGCAGGCCTGGCAGAGGACAGCTGAGGACGTCGGGCCGGGCGGAGATTCCGGATGCCACGCAGCGTGTTGGAGGCACCGCGTTCCAACTTGCCAGGGCGGGACGGCTGGCCCGACACCCCAGAAAGCGCATCGACAGCCCAGCACAGCCACACGTCAGAGGCACATGCGGCACTCTCCCGGAGCCTGCGACCAGGCCTTCACGGGACCAGGAGGCTTCGCAGAACACCGCTCTTTAGAGGAGGACAGCAAAACGCAGGCCGCAAGAAGTGTGGCATCCACAGCAGCCAGTGTGCAGAGAGGCAGGAAAGTGCCACCCAGAACAAGGAGAAAACATCCATGGAAACCACAGGAGATGACCGATGATGTGTCCCCCTCACTGAGGTCCTGGCATTCGTGCCCACGTGACCCCTGCCCACAAGTGTGTGTGGGCCTTACCGACTCATTTCCAACAAAACATGGCAGAGGCCACAGGAGCTCACCCCTGTGCTTGGGGTATGAAGAGGCTGCCCTCGGTCCCAGGGACTCTGTCTTGCTCTCCCTCTTGAATCCGTACCTGAATACGAAGTAACAGACACCTCTTCTGACGCCAGCAGCACACAAGGCACACATCCCCTTTCTTGAAATGCCCTACAGATTGTCCACAAATAGGCGATTGTGATATTCTACCAGTGATTTACAAGATGTACCTTAAGAATTCTTCCACACCGCTGTTTGTAAGATGTCACTGAGTTTAGAGGAAATTAAATGTAAATCTTCTATATAAATATCAGCCACAAAAAACCATCGTAATGGGAAATACATCCTGTGAAGTTAGGGTCTCAAAAACCACAAGCAGTCTGCTGGGAAGATGTCGAGCAGGGAGACTGTCAAAAGCAGAATTCCAGTCGTGGACTCAGGCCACCTCATCCCTGGATGCTAAAATCACTGAAGAGCTGGATGTCTGCCGTGTGTCGCCCCACGTAGAATTTGCTAAATGCAAAGGGCAACTTCATCCATAGGACCAAGTTTACCGTCCCTGACAGCAACAGCCTGATGCTGTGTCCCCCCGCCCCCCGTGTGAGTCATCTATAAAGCATACTTGCCAAAAATGTTTATTTGCTCTAACCAAGCATTCAGACCTAACTTTGAGTTTACAGGAAACACGGGGGCTAGAAGAACATGCTAGATGACACCAAAAGAGAGCCAGAGGGTACATCCGAATGAGGGGCATTCCACAGGAAAGTTAACTGAGTTTCTTCACAAAGTCAATTTCATTTAACAGAAGAAAATAAAATGTGAGTAGAAGGTGGGAAATGTTCTAGAGTAAGAGACCTCATACCTTCTGGGGAGATACTCTCTAAGGGTCACACCCCACCCTGTTCCTTTACGCCCCGGTTGTAAAGAACGTAACGGGGGACAGGAGGTGCTGTGTTTTCCCTCAGTGAGTATAACATCTTTGCCCCGGCCTGGGCTCAGGAGACTCTGAACTGTGTGTGGAAACAATACAAGGGAATGGTTTTGCGCTCCATTTTGGAAACATGAAGATAAGACTCTAAAAGTTATCTGTATCCAAGACATCATTCCAGTGTTCCAGTGGGGAGGAGTGAAATCTCCAGTTCCGCACTGATGGGATCCTGGAGGAAATTGCCCAGAGGCCGACTGGATCACCCGAAATGCTGGAATCTGGACTTTATAGAGATAGTCTCCCCCCCAGAACTGGCGGCATGCTGGTGTCCGCGGGCACCGTGACGTGCAGGACGGCAAGCGTGCGGTGGGCAGATAGGAGAAAACGTGTATTTTGAACCAGAAGAGGACCGGGCGCTGTGCGGCCGCCTGTGCCAGAGCTGACAGCCTGAGTCCACCACTGTGATGTTATGAAAAGGTTTTTAAGCAATGTTGCAAAAAACCTTCTTTCTTCCAAAGAATGCTGTACTGCTACTTTTATTTTGCTGTGTTAAGGTCAAAGCGTAGGCACGTGTGTGCACCGTTTCAGTGGCTGTCCACTTTGGCGGTGGATGGACTGCTTCCTCGGCACTTCGAATCGTGCCCACTTTGCATTTGGCCGTGTGAGCGGCTCACGGGTGGGTAGATTTATGCTTCATCGAATAACACTTGAGAATGCGTCCTGAAGGAGCTGTTCTCCAGTGTCCCCTCCAGGGGATGCACCACTCAGGCCGACGGCAGAGCGCCTTCTCAGCGTCCGGGCCCTCTTGCAGGTTTCTGTCCCTTCGCGGGGCCAAGGCCTGGGTTTTGGAAACCTAGACTTTCCGAAGCAGGTGGCACCCTCGGCCCACAAGAAGTCATGTGAAAAGAGGGTTCCTCGCCCAAGGAGGTCTGGGAGTGCGCGGGCTCACGGGGAATTAGTGCAGATGTTCTGGCCGTGGCCGCCGAGCGGGTAGCGGACTGGCCTCCAGCCATGAGCAAGTACAAGATGTGGTTTGGCTCTACCCGGGCAGAGCACGAGGCTGTGGCCCTGGGGAGGCGTGGCAACTGTGGAGCGAAGAACAGAACCCGCGGTCAAAGTTTATGGCAAGACAAGGCATGAGGCACTGCAGAGGGGGTAGCCGTGCAGAGAAGGGGCCCAGCACACCGTGGCCGAGGCCCGAGCCGTCTGGGCCCAAGGCCGCCCCACTCAAGGCTCACGCGGTAGCAATGCCGGGGTGCGGTGCCCACGTAGAGAGAGCTTGCCGACACCCTCAGCATCCAGGCTGGACTCCACAGAGGCCCTTCCTGACGGAAGGACCCCAGGCTCAGATTCACCCTACCGCAGACCCACCCTAAATAAAGCCTAAACCAAGCTCAAACTATCTCCAGAGGTGGAGTTTGGAGGTTGGTCCCACCGAGTCGGGGGGACCCTGACAAAGTGTGAAACCAGGTTCACTCAGGGCGTGCTGATCAGCTGGTATTAGAACAAAAAATCCATTCTCTTCAAAGAATCCAGTGTCGATAGCACGTTATCCACAACGTCTAGCGTTTGGTCTAAAATCACAGATCTGTAAATAGGAAAATATGATCTGTGCTTAAAAAGAAGTTGTCATAAGAAACCAAACCCTTGGTGCCAATTAATCTCTGGGCCTGGAGGGGGGTTGTGGTGTCTTGTTCTCATGCCCACCTCCGGACGGTTCTTCCTCCTCCCTGAAGACCTCCCACCACGCAGCCTGGTGTGCTCACTCCACCCCGGGGGCCTCACCCCTCCCTTCCTTGAAGATGTCGGGACTCACTCCCACCCAGCACTGCCCCTGCCACGCGCGGTCCTTGCTGCTCTCCGAGTCCGTGTAGGTGTCCCAGGGGCCTGGCGCCTCCTCACCCCCCCGAAAGTCACGGTTGCTGACACCCCCCCGACGGACCCCGAGCCCTGTGGTTGCCGGCTCCACGCGGTCCGCTCCATCCGCCAGCATTCCCATCTGCTTGCTGCCCCATCGAGACCATCACCAGGGACCCCGGCCCCCTCTCTGTCTCTCGCCTTCTTAGGTGCTCACCCCCACACCACTCCTACATCAGGAGGCTGCTATCGTCACCCCCTTCGGCTCGACCGGCTCACCCTGCAGAAGGCGTTAACTTCGCCTTGGCTGAGCCCACCATGCTCCCCACGGTGCCTTCCTGCCTTTTGAGCCAAGCTTAGCCCATCTTCTCCGGGTCAGCTTCCTCCGCCCTCGCCGGACATCCTTGCGTGGAGAGAACCTCACTCTCACCCCCCATCACGGCGGATGTAGGCGGTTCTCTGCAGCCACCTCCTCTTCGTTCAAGGACGCCCACCAGTGACGCCCCTGCCCCAGCCCATAAAAGCGTTTCCACCCGTGCACAGACGGGCTGCAGCCTCTCCTGTCCTGAAGGCTGCCCTCTCTGCTTGACCATGACCCCCTCCCCCCCACCCACCCCCCCTCCGCCATCCCTGCCCTCCTTTGCAGGCAGCCTGCTCAGGAGACCTCTCGTCTGGCTGGCTTGTCACTCACCTCCACCCTCCACCCTGGGACTCGCTCAGCAGCAAGCTCTCCCCGTGGCCTAGGACGGGCACGCACCCCCAGCCACGGTGTGGCCCGCCAGCCAAGATGGTCTAGCGGTCGGGTCCTGTGCTACACCTGGCGTGTTGGAAGCTTCCCTCCACCAGCAGACACGTGGCTGGATTCAGTGTCCCTCGCACCCCTCACTCTACGCCGGAGTGCCTGCCCGGGGTCCAGTCTTGGGACTTCTCTCTGCCTAATGAGCCTCTCCAGTCCAAGTACCCCCGTCTGCTCCCAGCACCCACATTTATATTCCCAGCCTGGGTCTGTCCTGGGCTCCGGATTTGCAGCAACAACTGTGTGCCCAGCGCAGGACGTCGTTGGCTGACTACCCACCCCTAAACCCAGCAGCACATCCTGAGCCCGTGAGCCTCCCTCCCCAAGCTGTCCTTCCTCCATTTTGTTCAACAGCCTCCCAGTTCTTCGGGCCAAAGATCTCAGAATCTTCCTTTGTTTCTCCTTATCTTTTACACATCACATGCAAGACGACGCCTTCCCTCCCCCTTCTACCCAGAATCCAGCCTCTCTGCACCTCTGCCGTCAACACCGTGCCACAAAGCCACCATCATCCCTGACCGGCACCATTAACACCACTTCCTAACGTGCAGCACTCTCCACACGACCATGACCAGATTCAAGTCCACAACCCTTCCAGGGCCGCCATCTCAGTCCTTCCGAGTCCCCACCGCCACCCCCATGTCATGTCGCTGCTGAACCCCAGCTCCTAGAACAGAGCCTGGTACGTGGGAGGTTCCCACGCGTTCGCCCAGATGCTGAGCCGCTGTGTCAGTGTTTCAGACCCGAAGGCAAGGCAGTGTCCCAGAATTCCATGCCGACTAACGCGCTCTTAGCTCGCAGCGCTTGAACTCCCCTGGCGCTCCTGCGGAGGGGCCACAGGTGGGTTCCTGGAAAGGCTCCGCCTCCTTCCCATTGCGTGCGTGTGGGTCGCTTCTCTGTATGCAGAGGTGAAGATGAAAGGGGCCACGCTGTCGCCTCCACCCACCCCGGCTCCCGCTGCAGGTTCACAGAGGACGGACCTGCCCCTGTCCTTCGGGAGGAGCGCACCTGCCCTCGGCCTGTGTGCGCTTGGAACTGTGGGGGGGGGGGGGGGGTCAGACCAGCAGGCCGTGAGGCTGGTGTGGCACCCCCCTGTTCGTGATGCCTACGCTCCCAGCGGCTTTCCGGCTTGTGCCTCGTTTAAACTTGGTCATCGGGGGCACCCGGCTGGCTCAGTCGGTGGAGCATGCGACTCTTGATCTCGGGGTCACGAGTGTGAGCCCCACATGGGCTGCAGAGATCACTTAAATAAAAATAAAACTTTAAAGTTCCTGTCATCCAAAACCCTCCAATGATCTGCTGGAGTCAGGTTGCCCTGCTTGTCAGAGCCAGCTGTGCCTCACCCCGGCGCCGTGGTCTGGGACGTGGCATGGGTAGCGTGAGATCGGCCACGGCGGGGTGTTTACACCACAGAATCTGGCAGACAGTACCAATCGGGGCTCTTTGAAATCTCTTGGAGCTGGTTGCTGAGGGCGCCTGCAGGACCGCCCGGCCTACGCCCTGGCCTCCGCACCCCCCGGGGCGGATGGCTGTATCTAGCCTTCAGAGACTGTCCCGCCATCTGTGTTCACGTGGTCCTCTGCCAGATTCTTGGGGAACTGGCAGAAGCCAGGGTGGCTCACCCTCTGAGCCTCCTGTCTCGCCCCCCACGGAGGAGCCACCACCATCCACAGGACAGGTGTGGACTGAGCGCCATGAGCACATGCTGTGACAGGCACTCTAAATCCAGAGGCCCACCATGCCCTCGTCTTGACGGTGGTTCAAAGAGAGAATTCTCCCTGGCTCTGGCGGGTCCTGTCCAGGTGGGCCTTGGCAGGATCGGGAGGGTGAAATCTAACCTGCTTTGAGCCTGTAACTCAGACTTCTGAGCCCCTCCTCCAGGTTCATATCCTGGGGCCATCATGTCAGCCATGTAAGGTGAGCGGTGGCAGGGCATTTACGTCACAGACCCCAGCAAGGGGCATCCCAGTGGGACAAGCCAGAGGCAACTTCGGGGACAGATGGACGTTTAGTCAGCGTGGCTGCTGCCCTGCTGACCATGTCACAGGCAGAGCGTGCCGTCAGGCCGTGGGGATGACTGAATGGGTCTGAAACAGAAACCGAACCTACTGTGACACGTTGCCAGGAGATGGGGCGGGGTTGTCCTCGGTGTTGCTCTGATCGCTTCTCCGCTGATCTTAACTTGGATTAGCCCCTTTCGTGGTGATGTGGCCCAAGTCCTGGGCATGAGCAAGAGCATTTCCCTTGGGACACTGCTGGAAGGTGGCCGAGTGGTACCGAGCGGTGACAGGGTTCCATGAGGGCACCAGGAAGACTTAATACCAAGTCACACTGTCTTCAGAGTGGGGAGGACGGGAGCGCGTCTGTGGCCTCGTGCCCAGGTGTGGGGGTGGGAGGCTCGGGCCCTTCAGTCCTACAAGCTTTTCTAACGCACTTTGTGTGTGTGTGTGTGTCCTCCAGATGAACGACAATCTCCTCGAGAGCTGGAGCGACCTCGACGAGCTGAAGGCGGCCAAGAGCCTGGAGACGGTGTACCTGGAGCGGAACCCCCTGCAGAAGGACCCCCAGTACAGGCGGAAGATCATGCTGGCCCTGCCCACCGTGCGGCAGATCGACGCCACCTTCGTCCGGTTCTGAGTCCTCCCGGCTCCTCGCCCGGGCCCTCTCTTCACAAGAACTTCCCAGCCACGGTTTTTATCCGCCCGTTGCTCCTCGAGCCGTCACTCTCAACAGTCACAAACCCAATGGCAATAAAAAGGCACTGAGTGATAACCGCCGTGTGTGACGCCCGCGCCGCTCCGGGACGCCGCCATGCGGTGTTCTGGCTAGACGGTCATGGTCCCACCTGTGGTGTTCCCGCCACGTCCGTCTCCTCCTTCCTCTCCGGGAGGTCTCGGCCCTCCTGAGAAGGGCGGGCCGGTGGGTATGAGGGCGCTGCCCAGGGTGGGGGCACTCGGTGGCCGGCCTGGCCGCCAAAGCTCTTTGGTCTTAGACACCAGGCGATGCCTCAGTTTTTCTAATTGCATGTATTTAAAAAACAAAACTGGGCACAGGATGGCTCAGCCCTGCGTGCTGCGACCCTCCCGGCTCCTAGATGGTCGCAGCTACGCACCAGGCCCCTGCTGACCGCTGCCCGGGCTGGCCCTGCCCACCCAACCTCAGCTCTTCGGGGCCCGGACCGCCCGCAAGAGGAGACGCTTCCCACGGGCACAGCTGCCCGTGCCGCTGGCAGTGCGGACCCGCCCAAGTCTCTGTTCAAGACTTTCTCCAAAGAGCCCACCTCCTGGCAGATTCTGACATCACTTCCCGGTCTTTCCCCGTCATGTTGGCTTGTTTCTTAGAACATTTACGTCAACACTCACCCAGGGTCTCTCGGGGTCTCAGATTTCCCTTCCGCAGAAAGAGCACTGAATCATGGTCACCATGGTCCCTTCTCCAAGGTTCTAGAGCTGCCCTGTCCAGTATGGGGGCCACTTGCCATCACGTGTGGTTGCTTCAACATAAACTTAAATTTGTTAAAATGAAATAAAAGATTCGGTTCCTCAGTTGCACTTGGCACATTCCAGGTGCTCAGTAGCCACGTCTCACTAGGGGGACCCGTTCCCGTCGTCACAGAGAGTTCTGGAAGGTCCTGCTCTAGATCCTGATGAGTAGCCTGCACAGGCCACTCTTGAGAGCCAGGGAGCAGGTCAGAGGTCTCCCAGCGAACAGGTGACCCCTGCCAACAGTCATGGACCTGCCAGTTGTTGGCCTGAAGTTTAAGGTCATGTCTAGTTCCCAACTCCCCTTCACCAGGATAAATCGTGTGGCCTGTCCCTGTGAGCGCCTGCCCACTGGAAGCAAATTTCCGGGAAGGGGTCGGGAGGGCGCGGCCCCAGAAAGGGTCTTCAGATTACAGGCCTAGAAGTAAGAAGAAAGAGAGTCTAGACACAAGCATTCGGGACTTGACTGCCACTGCTGGGAGCATTATTCACAGGCATCATTCACCCAAATACAACCCCGTCAGATGAACCACAGAACGGTGGAGGTGTCATTCCGGAGCAGAAGGCCACACCCGGCGGGACCTTCATTCATGAGCACACAGCTGACAGCCTTCTCTGAAGCAGAGACCACATTCTCACGCGCGACACGAGACACGCCCTGAAAAGTGGGCCATGTGAGCCACGAGGTCACCGCTTTTTAATCTGGGAGCTAGAGCGTCGCAGGTAGCGGCAGACGGCACATGCGTTCACCGAGGTGTGGAAGAAAAGGAGCAGTCATTTATAAACACGTGCATGGGGAGCCACGTGCTGAAAGTAGCTGCGAACAGGATAGGTTTGTCCTTATGGGTAGGAAAAGAAACCCAGAGAGCCTCGGGCAAACAGGACAGTAAGGAGAGAGGCCTCAGCCTCTGGTGTGGATGAGGTGGGGACATGTGCCCAGAGCCGGTCCCAGTCCCACTAACATCCGGCCTCTGTGTTTTAACAGACCCAGGAAATGTACGGGGGGGGGGGGGGGGGGGGGGGGAAGGGGGGAAGGGTGTGCAGAACCGGCAGTCCCAGACCAAGCGTCACTTGAATATTTGAGAAGCTCGTTAAACTGAAGAGCCACACTGAACCATGAAACTTTGACCAAGGGTCAAAGGAGGCAGCTTCCTGCCGGATCCTGAAAGCTACAGACCAGGCTGGTGGGGTCCCGGCCCCGGATGGTGCCGAGCAGCATTGCTGTGTACGGGACGCCCCCTGCGTGGCCCGGGGTCAGAAACCTCGGAGTGACCGGGAAAACGGGTGTCGGGAGGAAGTGCGGGAACACCTCTGTGAGCCGCAGCGCAGCCACAGACACGGTTTTGATGGGTTCGTCTACGCAAAAATAAAATCCCTGTAGAGCACGGAACACCACGGGTAGACCACAGACAGCAGGTGAAGAGACATGCTCCCAGTGTTTACAACTGGCAGAGGCCTGATCAAAGAGCCCACTAGAAACCCGCCGAAGGCGACAGCAGGCAATCCAGGGAAGCCAGAGGGCCCGGCGACCACCCCCGGCGCGCCGGTCTTCGGAGAGGCACACACGGGATGGGCCGCTGCTGTGCCCCTACCCAAAATTAGCCGGGTCGAGAGCTCCCGGCGTGGGGTGTCCAGGAGGGCACCGCACGTGGGCCCTGGGCGCAGTGCCGTCACGGCCCGGGCAGAGGGACCCCAGGGGCACCCTGAACCTCAAAAGCGCAGCCAAGCTGGGTCTTTGGCTACGGTAAATGTTCTTCGGCCGGAAGCAGCTCGCGGCGCCCGCTGGGCAACCCGAGTTGGCCGCGGCCCGGAAACCACGTGTCCGCGAAGGAGCGCCGTGCGGGGGCGGGCGCGCGCGCGGGCAGGACGGCCTGCGGGGGCGCGCGCGGACTGGAGGGCTCTCAGACGCGGAGGGAACGGCGGGAACAGCCGGGAGTGAGGAGCAGCCGGGAACCCCTCCTCCTCACGCGCGTGGTCCGAAACAGCCCCAAGCAAAGACACCTACTAGGAGGCAAGTTTGGAGCGAGAGGGAGGGAGGTGAGGAGACAGCACAGACACCGGCAGACGTGGCCATACTGCTGATCCCACGGGGGGGGGGGGGGGGGGGGGGGGGAGCGTGGCTGCAGGGAACAGACGCGACCGTGCGCACTCGACGCCTCGGCCCTTGTCCGTCGGCCTTCCCTCTTTCAGGTACTTGGGATCATACAACGGTGAGCCAGACAACCCTTTGTTTCTTCTCATAAGATTTTTAAAAACCCGCCCTTGGGAACTTCCCGGGGAGCGGGCGTAGGTTAAACAGCAACCGGAAGACAATTGTATGGTTAGAAGGTGACTCCACGTTTGGGAGAAACGTGCCTTTGGCCAGGCTCCCTGGCGGCAGGGGTGGGGTGACCTCGCTGAGGGGCGGAACCGGGCCAGAGCCACACTGGGGGGTGGGGGGAAGCAGGCCGAGGGGGCAGCGGAGAGGAGGAGGCAGAGCGGAGGGAGGGGAGAGTGAAGCCTCGGGCAGAGCATTCCGGAACCCCAACCCCCGGGCTCGGGGCGCTTGGCGGGAAGAGCCTGGATGGGGAGTAAGCGCTGGCAGGACCCCAGCAGGCTGCAAGGGAGAGGCACAGAGGGAGGGGGGAGCAGGGAGGGGCAGGGGAGGTACCCTGAGGCCAGGGAGGGGCAGGGCAGGGGGACGGGCAGACAGACACGCTGGACACAAGGGTGGCGTCCTACTGCAGCAGGAGGCGAGCAGAGAGGGCGGTGGCCACCTGGGGGAGGGGGTGCTTGCTCTGTGCGGAGGGAATGTTTGGGAGAGAGGTGGAATCTGGGAAGGCTCTTGAGGGGCAGGGATGAGTCCTGGAGGGGACAGAAGGGTCCTGGGGAGCAAGAGAGGGTCCTGGGGGACAGGGGGGAGTCCTGGGGAGGAGAGAAGGGTTCTGGGGGCAGGGGTGAGTCCTAGGGGGGCCAGGAGAGGGTCCTGGGGCAGGTATGAGTCCTGGGGGAGGGGGGCAGGAGAGGGTCCTGGGGGTCAAGAGAGGGTCCTGGGGTCAGGAGTGAGTCCTGGGGACAAGAGAAGGTCCTGGGGGACGGGGGTGGGGGGGGGGAGTCCTGGGGAGGAGAGAAGGGTTCTGGGGGCAAGGGTGAGTCCTGGGGGCAGGGATGAGTCCTGGAGGGCAGGGGTTGAGTGAGCGGATAACGCATAGGATACGGGAAGACTGTGAACCGTTCATGGCCCACCCCTCAGACTGTGCAGGACGGGTGACTGAGGAGAACAGAAGGGTCACCCAGCTGGCAGTCACTCCAAGGGCCATCAGCCCAGTGATTTTGTTCAGAGCAGCAGGGTGCCCACCCCAGGGAGGAGGCACATTTGGTTGCAGACCAGCTGTCAGAGCTGCTCCCTTTCCAGGCTGCCCCACGGCGGCGGTGGGGGGCGGGGGGGGGGGGTGGTGGAGGGGCTGGGACTCGTGCTTAGCCGGTGGCACCTGCCGTCTGGAGGGGAAGGACAGGTGTAGATGGCACAGGCTGGAGTCTGGGCCCGCAGGTGCCCCACCTCCCTGTTCTTGTGAGGTGACGAAGATCCTTTTTAAGCCACAGTTGGAGGTCTTTCCCCCCTGCTTCCACCGATGTATTTCTAAATGTTCAACAGATGAATATAAAAGGTTACCGTCAAAAAAGGCCAGGGTGCAGTGTGGCAGATCCGGGCCCTGGGCTCTTCCTGGCACCTGGGACCCAACAAAACACCTGCGCTCGTTGCTTGCTTGCTTTTTTTTCCTTCTTAATTTTTAAAATCTGCCAGAATAACGCAACTTGGAAAAATGTCAAACCATGAAACATCGTGCAAAGTGAAAATCTAAGCTATCCGCTCTTGAAGGTGTCCTGCGTGCATGTGTCCCTCCAGGGCTCCAGCCGTGGGGCGCGGTGGCCCCCCGCGACCTGTCCCCGCTGCCCTCCTCAGGTAGACATCCCTGAGGCCCCAAGAGCAGAGAGCCGGGAGCCCCTGACAGCTGGCCTCCTCCCGGGATGCTCCTCTGCAGTGTCTGGCCGGAGCACAGGGCAAAGTTGTCTCAGGCTGGGAAAACTCTGGGCCACACCAGACAGAGGCCCTGGGGGTTCAAGCCGAGCTCCCCACCCCCCGGGTGTTCCTCCTGTCTCCGCCCGCCTCACCCCTTTCCTGGGCTCTGGGGCATCCCATCTCAGCGTCTGTGTGGGAAGCGCTTGACCCTCAGGCTCAGGGGGTCCCAGCTGTGGCTGGGCCCTGCCTGTGGGAGCTTGACCCGCTGAGCAGGGTCTCCCTGGGAGCAGAGTGGGGGTCAGAGATGCAGCCAGGACGAGGGTGCGACTCGGGGGTTTCAACAGGTGTCTGGTGAGGAGGGCTGAGCGCGGGTGAGCGGGATCCTGGGAGAAAGGCCCAGAGCAGAGAGGGCCCGGGGGGGGGGGGGGCCCCAGGGCCCTCCTCCCTGCACTGAAGTGGGCCCTGAGCTGATGTGGTAGCCTGAGGCCACACCCAGGAAGTGGCAGAACGGGCTCTACCACCTGGGTCCCCCATGTCCCACACGGGCACCCTGCCAGGCAGAGACGACAGCCCACATCTGTGGCCACCCCCGCCGGATGCCACCTCTCCGTAATGTCCCACAGCAATGGCCCGACAGCTGACATGGGCCCTGGCATCCCTGAGTACAAAGGGGAGCACAGTGGCATTTGCATGTGTGCTGGGTGAGGGCCCTAGGAAAATAGGCTGCCTCTGTTTGCAGACTCAGAGCCCCACACCCCCTCTTCAAACAGAGGCAGATCCCATTCCAGGAGCTGGGGGGGTGGGGGGGGTGGGGGAACTTGCCCCAGCCACTCTGCTTCCGGGCCCATTTGCCAGGCGAGGGAGGATATGTGAGTGGCCATCGCCCACCCCCACGCCGGGCAGGGTCCCTCCCAGTTCTCTGCCTACGGGACTGGCCCGGATTCAGCTGCCCAGACCAGGCTTGTGCTGAAAAGCTGGCCATGACCTCGGAGGCCTCTTCTGGAAGCCGCCGTCCCAGGTGGGAGCCTTTTCTGATGCAAGGGCCATGGGGAGGAGGGGGGAGAGGGACTCCAGGGAGGCTGGGTGAGCACCCCCGGACCATCAGGGCTCCAAATGCCCTGAACTATGGGTTAAGCTCCAACGTCCCCCTGCTACCCAGAGGCCTGCCCGGGCCTCGGGGGTGAGAAGAGCCAAGGCTCGGTGTGGCTCTGGGCAGGGCGCCTCCAATCGGAGGGACAGCCAGTGGAGCCACCACGGAGGAGGTCACTGCTGTGGCCTCATCCCCCGTCCTCTCTGCACCGAGCGCTCACCACAGTGGGGAAGGCTGCCAGCTGGCTTAAGATCCCTGAGACTTCTCCTCCAGGAGGGCCTCGTGGCCCACATTGTCACAATGCCAGGCCCTGGCTCAGGGCCACCTGGCACCTCAAAGACTCCGGGCTGCGGGCTCACACCTCCGCCTCCCCCAGGTTATGTGGCCTAGACGAGCTCTCCCCAAAGCCGCCCGCGGCTTCTCCACCTCAGCCCTCCCCGCCTCCACGGGCCTGGTGGTGGCCGTCAGTGCCTCACCCGCGCTGGGGCAGATGACTGGCCCCACTCAGAACCACCCCTTCTGGGCCACAGGGTTCCTCTTGCTCTTTGCCAACCTGTCAACTGGGAGAGTGGCATCTGTCCTCCCCACGGAGGGCTCCTGAGGCCAGATGGGGAACACACAGGGTCAGCGTGGCCGGGCCAGCCTCCCCAACGGGTCCAGGACCCTCCCCCCACCCCCCCGCCACTGGGAGGAGCTGAGGCCTCGAGCCTATTAAAGGGTATCACCCACTCCTCCTGCTGGGGAGCAGAGCTGAGCCCACCCCACAGGGCCTCCTCCGGCCCCCACCACCCCGGGCATTGCTGGGAGGGAGGGAGGCACACGCTGGACAGGTGCACAGACGGACAGCTGCTGGGCCAGGCCCCTGCCCCCTCCCTCCTCCTCCCTGGTCGGCCCCTGGGGAACCTGCCTGTGGTCTCAGGAGGGACAGTGCAGCCTGGCGCCGGCCCTGGCTCCTGCCCCAGCCTGTGCCCTTGCCTGTGAAGTGGGTTCACATGGGCCATGCAGTGGTATGGGAACCGAGCCTCATGTGCCCGCTCTGTCCCATCCCCACCCGGTGCTGTGAGGTGCAGGAGTGGGATGCTGCGGAGACAGTCCCCGGAGGAGGACAGTACCGTCCTGATTGACGTGGCCCCCGAGGCCGAGAAGGGCCACACTTACGGGAGCACAGCCCCCACCTCAGAGGTAAACCTCAAGAGGCAGCGTCCTGCGTCTCCTCCCTGGGACCCAGGCCCGCGGTCTGCTGTAGATTTAGGAGGTCTCTCCCTGCCTGGGCCTGAGCCCCCAGCCCCTGGTTGGACTCAAGGACCCTGAGGACAGTGGCTACAGCCGGAGCCCCGAGCCTGTGGGCAGACGTGGCACCCACAGCCCACCTCGACGCCCGGACCTCCTGCGCCCTCGAGCTGCCCCAGTGCTCGTGGTCAGGTCACCGCCCAGGTCACCGGTCCTCGGGGATGTGCAGACGACCAGGGGGACAGGCTGGGCTCGGGCTGGACTGGGCGGGGACTCAGCAGTGGGAAGGACAGCGAGAGGGAAGCATCGGGCATCCTGCAGGTAAACCAGAGACGCTACTGAAAATGCCGTGGAGTGCGCCCCGTCCGCTCGGATGTACACGCAGCGTTGGGGAGCAGCCCGGAAGCAGGCACGCTCCCGACAGCCCTTGCCCCACGGCAGGGTCGAGGACGGCAGCTGTGTCCACGCTGTTTTGTCACCTAAAAACGTAGACGGGGCACATCGAAGGTTATCAGTGCTCGCTCTGGCGGGGGGCCGGGGTGGGGGGCGGGGGGAGGGAGTGGCTTGTGGGTGCGTGTGGCAGCACGTCTGCACGCGAGGATGGTCAGAACTCAGAAGTGACCCTGGTGGAGCCACAGCAGCCCGAGGGCAGACGCGCTTTAGAATTCAGCTCAGGTCAGCATTGCTGTTAGCGCAGGGTTCAGCGTCAGCGAAGGTTACGTTCTGCTGGATCCCAGGCTAAGGTTAAGCTTGCGGTTAGTCAAGGTCGATGATTGGGGTCTCCTGGGGCTAGTGAGTGTAGATGCCTCTTACCAAGGGCTCTGGTCCCTGCCAACTTCGAGAAACCCAAGCTGATTCCACTCTCTGGGTGCCATGACTGCCTCTGGGTGGTGCACAGAGCACTTCCAGCCCCCGGAGGCCCTCGGTCACGGGCACCCCTGGGTCGTGCCCAGGTCACCTACAAGCCTGACCGTTGCCCACAGCCCAGCCAGGTGCTTGGAGGCCCGTGTGGTCTGCGGGAGGCTGGAGGGGACGTGGGGCCGGCCTCCCCCGCCGGACATGCCAGCGCCTGTCCACACTCTGCCCACACTCGGTGGCTGCGTTCTCGCTCGTCCTCCTGTGTCCCGGAGGAGGAGGGTGCGGGGTGGGGTGGGGGGGGCGAAGTGCCAGCAGTTGTCAGATGCCGCCATCTGTCTTCCTTTCCTTCCAGCCGAGTGGACACCGGGAGGCCGCCGGCAGGGTGGGGAGCCCCTCCAAGCCCCGAGTAGGTGAGCCCCTCCCAGTGTCTGCCAGCTGTTCCCGTGTTGGTCCTGGGGGTGGAGACGCAGACGGGATGCCCACGGGTGGTGGCAGGTCACCGTCCTCAGCAACCAGGCCGCCGCTCCCTCACCCGGCACTATCTCCTGAGCCGACTCGGTGCCAGCCGCCGTGCCGGGGGTGTGGGGAGGGCCTCGTGGCGAGCAGAGCACAGCCAGGGAGATGGTAGGGAAGTGGGGGGAGTCCTCCCTGAAGGGGGGCGGGCTGAGAGGCTCTGGAGGGCCAGGGGTGGGGCGGCCCGCCTCTCTCCTGCTCTGGCCTCAAGACAAACGCAGACTGTCTCTCGTAGCCCACACCTTTTCTAACCTCAAAGTCCATTAAGCTCCACTTATCCTCACCCCCCGCCCCCGCGGTACCGTCTGCCCTGAGCCCAGAGTGCCGACCACCCCCTGCCTGGGCTCCCTGCTGCCACCTCGCTCTCCCTGCGGCCCAGAAAGTAGACACCCACCAGGACAGCTATTATTAAAAATAATAAAACAGAAAATAACCAGCATCGGCAAGGATGTGAGGAGATTGGAACCCTGTGCACAGCTGGAGGGAAGGTGAATGTACAGCCGCCGTGGGAAACGGTGTGGTGGTTCCTAAAAATTAAACCAAGAGATACCATGCGCCTGGGAGACTCAGCGGGTTGAGCATCTGACTCTTGGTTTCAGCTCAGGTCGTGATCTCACAGCTGGTGGGATCGAGCCCCGCGTCGGGCTCTGTGCTGACGGTGCGGAGCCTGCTTGGGATTCTCTCCCTCCCTCTCGCTCTGCCCCTCCCCCGCTCATTCTCTCTCTTCTCTCTCCCTCCCTCAAAAGAAATAGATAGACTTTAAAAAAAATTGAAAGAAAAAAAGAAATACCATATAATCCAGCAATCCGACTTCTATGTGTATCCCCGAAAGAATCGATGACGGGTGTTTTGCTTGTTCCCCCTTTGTGGCTTTTGTGAGGACCGCAGCAACAGTGGCCATTCGTGCACAGGGTTTCACGTGGATGTGCTTGATTTTCTTGGCCATGGACACTTGAGCAGAATCACA
Source organism: Panthera onca (assembly GCF_046562875.1). Lineage (NCBI taxonomy): Eukaryota > Metazoa > Chordata > Mammalia > Carnivora > Felidae > Panthera > Panthera onca. The sequence goes on along the minus strand of NC_138346.1, from coordinate 921,120 downwards.
AGGTCAGATAGTAACTCAACATTAAACTTTTTTTTAGTGTTTATATATTAGAGAGAGAGAGAGAGCACATGCACGAGCAGGGGAAGGGGCAGAGAGAGAGGGGGACGCGGAATCGGAAGTAGGCTCTGGGCTCTGAGCCGTCAGCACAGGGCCCGACGCGGGGCTCGAACCCACGAACCGCGAGATCGTGACCTGAGCTGACGTCGGACGCTCAACCGACTGAGCCACCCAGGCGCTTCAAAGTGGAACATTTTTGAGAAACCACCAAACTATTTTCCAGAGTAACTACCACCTTACAAAGCACAGCCGTTGCGCAACGTCCATCCTAACCTGCCTGTTGTCTGTGTGCCGACTGCCCTGGTGAGGATGAAATGGCATCTATCTCGTTGTTTTGACTGGAAAGTCCCTAAGGGCTGAATGATATTGAGCATCACTTCAGGGCCTTATTGGCCGTGTATATGCCTTCTTTAGAAAAATGTCTATTCAAAACCATTGCCCATTTTTAAATTGGGCTATTTGTCTCTTTAATGTTGAGTTAGAAAAGTTCTCCCTTGCCAGATATATGATTCCTAATATTTTCTCCCATTCTGTGGGGTATTTTTCACTTTCCTGGTGATGCTTCTGAAGCATATGTGTTTTTAATTTTGATGAAGTCCAATTTATCAGTATTCTCTCTTATCGCTATGCTTTTGGTGTCATGTCTGAGACATCGTCACCTACACCAGGTCATGAAGATGTACCGCTGTTTCCTCATCAGGGCTCTATCGTTTTGGTTCTTATACTTAGGTCCACCATCTTTCTCTGGTTATCTTAACTGCACTTTGTATATGGTGTGAGGTAAGGGACCAAATCATTCTTTTCAATCTAGGTATCCACTTGTCCCAGCACCATTTGCAGAAAACACTTTTTTTCCTATTGAATTGTAACGTCCCCTTTGTAAAAAATGGATTGACCATAAATATGTGGGTTTTTCAGAATCTCAAATATACCCATTCATCTATATGTCTGTCCATATACTGGTACCACGCTGTCTTGGTTATTCTAGCTTCATAGACAGTTTTGAAGTCAAAAAGCGTGAGCCCGACAGCTTTGTTCTTCTTTTTCAACAGCGTTTTGTTCATTCGGGGTCTCCTCTTATTTCCAAATAAATTTTAATCTTGTCAATTTCTGCAAAAAAAGAAACCATTAATAATAAGCCAGCTAGGATTTTGATAAGGATTGTGTTGACTCTGTAGATTAACTTTGGGAGTGCTGCCATCATGGTAATATTAATCTTCTCATTCATGCACATGGAATGTCTTTGCATTTATCTGCTCTTTAATTTGTTTCAACCATATTTGGTGGCTTTCAATGTCTAAATCTTGCACATCGTTTGTTACATGTGTTTGTAAGTATTTTGTGTTTGGTGCCGTTCTACACGGAAGTGGTTTTCCTCATTTCATTCTTAGCTGGTTTATTGCTAGTGTATTGAAACCCGGTTGATTTCCATATGTTGATCTTGCATCCTGGAGCTTTGCCAAACCTGTTATTAGTTCTAATAGTTTGGGACTTTGGATTTCCTGTATACAAGATGGTGTCGTCTCTACATAGAGACAGTTGCGCTCTCATATTTTCCTGTGTGTTTCCATTTGGGTTCCCTCCTTGCACATCAGCACTTCCGTCCAAGATGATCTTGTGCAGACGGAAGAATTTCCTTCAGTAATTTAGAGCAGGTGTGCCGGAACTAAGTCTCTGATTTGTGCTGTTGCAGAACGTTTTCGTGAGCCTTCGTTTCTGAAGGACATTTCCACTGGATCAGGAATTCTGGCGTGTGGCATCTGTCCCTCAGCACGTCAAAGATGCCATCCCGTTGTCTCTTTGTTCCTGTTGAGAGATCAAGTGTATATATCACTCTTGTCCCCCTGAAAAACAGTGTGTTCTCTTTACTCTTGCTGCTTGGAAGATTCATCTTTGTCTTTAGTTACAGCAGAGGGTGCGCTGTATCTTGATTTTCCTAAGTGTAGCTGCTTGATCCTGTTTGGGAATCACTTTGGAGTCAGTTCTTTCATCAGCTCTGGAGATTCTTGACCGTTTTTCTTCAAGGACTGCCGCTCTCCTACCCTCTCCTGGTCCTCGGCTTGCAGCGCATTGGGCCTCTTGACCGGGACCCCACCCTTCAGGTACCATGTTCCATTCTTTCCGTTCTTTTTACTCCGAGTTCAGTTGGGATGTTTTCTGTTCTTGCTGAAGGACCGGTCTGTCCTTCAGTCTGCCAGAGCTGTCTTCCGTTGTGTCAGGTGCTGCGCATGCTGTTCTCGAACGTCTGCTTGATTCCTTTTCTTAGATCCGAAGTCTCCCTTGACGTAATTCCACTCTCCAACCATTGCCCGTCCTGGACTCCTTTCTCGGCTTTACCTCCATCACTGTTCCTCCTCTCGCCCCGTTCTGCGAGTTCCACCATGTGGCTCGTCTCCGGGTCTGTTTCTGCTGATTTTATCAACTCTGCCCCCCCGCCCCGGTGCGCCCCTTAACTCCTGTGGTGGAGTCCCGGCTCCTGGGGTAGGACCCGGAGTGTCACCTGGAAAGCCAGGGCCCTCACCCGCTGCCCCCATTCTGCCGCTGGAGCCCTAGCGCCGTGCCTCCTCTGGGGTCTCTGCGCCTCAGCGGCTCCGGAGCCACAAGGGCTCTGTCCTCTCTGTCCTCTCCACATGACACCCCTCGGGCCCCAGACCCCCCTCCGCAGCCCCCAGTCCTGACCTCACTCATCACTCAGCAATGCCTCTTGGGCTCTGTTGCCCCGCCCCGCAGTTTAGAAACAGCTCTTAGGGAGAACCCCCAAGTGAGTCTGGGCTCACCCCTGTGCTCCCCTACCGTCAGATCTCAGAGGCCCTAGCCCTGCACCCGTGGCTGTCTGGTGCCAGAAGAGCAGGGACTTCCCACATTGTGTCCAGCCTTTACGGTCTCCGTGGCCGGGAGGAAATTCTGTGATGGCTTACACGTGAAGTCCTTAAAGCCCCCTGTGGGGGTTTGGGACTTACCTGCGGGAGTGGGAGCCACACAGGGATCTCAGGAGCAGGCCCCAGCCCGTCTCCGGCCCGTCCCACCAGCCGGTGCTCCCAGCGCTCCCAGCCCTGAGCGGGACCAGAGTGAGGGCCCGGAGGGAGACACCCAGGAGCAGGGCGAGTGTCCGAGAGCTCGGGTCCCACTTCCCACTTGGAGCCTGGGGGTCCTGGCCGGAATGCCAGCCCTGCCTCCGTCCCTGTGGTTTCTGGCAGACTTCGTCCTCGTTTGGGAGGAAGACCTGAGGCCGGGTCGGCAGCAGGGTGGCGCCGGCCGGGACGAGACAGACACGCGCGGTGCCTGGAGGGAGACCTTTCTGGATAACCTCCGCGCCGCTGGGCTACACGTGGACCAGGTACTTGGGGTCCGTCCTGGGCCCTGCATCCGTTCAGTGATCCACCACCTTCCCGACAAAGCCCGAGGGCGTGGGGTCCAGAGCCCCGGGATGAAGCAAGAGCCCAGTTCCTGCTGGGAGCCCGGCCCCTGTGCGAGCCCCCTGTGCCTATGGGACCACCTAGCACAGGCTGGCTCAGCACCTGCCCCGGTCCCGCCCCACGCTCGCTCGTGGGAGCCAGAGCCCTTCAGACCCACCGGCCTGACCCACCTCCACCGAAGTGTCCCGGTGTCACACTTGTGATGATGACTGTGTGTTTCTAGAACTGAGCAGCTAAAGCAGCCCCTCCCTCACTGTGTCGCCTGTGCCGGTGACCCCACTTAGACCCCCTCCAGCAGTGGCAGGGCACCCTCTCGTCGTCTCGTCCCCGAACCCTGGCTGGGCTCACTGCACGTGTGTCCCCCACCCTCTGCCGTCCCCAGGAACGGACTCAGCCATCAGGTGCCCTCTCCCCGCCCAGAGCAAAGCAGCCCCGAATTTTACATTCGTCACATTTTCGTGTGTTTCTCATCATGTTAGCGCCACCTTTATGTTGCAAACAGTACAGCTTGGTTTTGTTTGAACTCGATGGAACGCACTCGGGCTCGGTGTAACCCCTCCTGACACCATGCTTGTGAGCTGCACCCATGTACTCGCTGCGGGGCTGCTGCCCTTGCCCAGAGAACCCCCGCGTGAATGTGCCCCCACTTACCTCTCCATTCCTGTGGGAGGACGTGTCGGATTTGCTGACCTTCCCCACCCCTGAGGCCCCTCCAGAGGGCCGTAGCTGTTGGCAAACATACCCACAGCGGGATGGTGGGGGGACAAGAACAACACCCTCTCCCCTTCGAGTTTGGATCCGCCTGACAGTCTGGTGAGTGGGGACGAAAGGTGTCCCCCCCCCTTATCTTGGAGAAAGCTTTGGCTCATGGGTGTGGCCACATGAGATTGCAAGACCTTCACCCAGAATGGGTGGTCTTACCTTCTAGTGGGTCACCGGAGGACAGTCGTAGTGGGGGTCACAGGAGGACAGCCACAGGGGACAGCAGTGGGCGGCCGCCCCACCACGGTGACTGACGTGCCCCGAGTCTTCAGTCTAGGTGGCAGCTCCCGGCGCACGGCACAGCCAGCCGGTCGCCCGAAGCACCGCCGAGCCCATCCCGCCCCGGGCGTGTCTGCTCCAGTGGGCCCTGGGCGGAGGCTGACCATTGGCATTCAGGGAACCCTAAAGGCTGTGACGCAGGGAGGGCTGAGAGCACCTGAACTAGGCAAGGTTCTGGAAACCAGGCCCCAGACCGTGTGCACCGGACCGGGGTGCCCCAAGTCCCCTCTCAGAGCCCCAAGAGCGCCTGTGACGTGTCTCCACATGTGCGCACGCATATGACAGTCACGCCCATGCACTAAACACGTGTGCACACATGTGCATGCATAACATAGAGGCCCAGAGGCCTGTCCAAGGACAAGACCATCGTTCGGTCTCTGCAAACCGAAAGCTGACTCTATTGCCTGCTGACGTCAGGAGAGTGGGGCGGGTCAGCCACAGTCTCTGGACGAGGCAGGCTTTGGGGGAGGGTGTGTTTGGTCCTGCCAGTCCCAGGGGGCGTGGCTGACGCAGGCTGGGTGCCGTCCCTCCGTGGCCGCTGGGCTGGTTGCTGAATGGGGGCGGGCACCGCCCGGTCAGCTCTCGGAGGCACATTCAACAGGCAAGTTGTCATTTATGGAACAGACTTAAAACCGGTGCTGCTTACTTGTTACCATGGCTCCAGAAGCATCTGTCTTTCCCAGGAGTGTAAGTGGACACACGGGCACGCACTCCAAGCGTGCACACACACGCATAGGTGCACACGCCCCTCAGGCTCTCATGGAGCCCTTGGTCTCCGCAGCGTGCTGTCCAGGGTCAGAACGGAGCAGTGCAGTACGTCCTCCTCAGGGCCCCCTGGGCCGTGCTCTGCTACTACGCCGAGGACCTGCGTCTGAAGCTGCCCCTGCAGGTGCCCGGGTGTGCCCGGGGCGGGGGGAGGGGGTCCTCCGCAAGCGAAGGTCGCTCGTGATGGCGCCCTCATACCACGGCCAATACCAACACCCCTGGAGGCTCCCGCTCGGTGTCCGCGAGGGTCCCTCCCACCCCCATCACTGTGCCCCAAGAAGCCTTGGTGGGCAGAGAGGGTCGAGGTAGCGGGCTCGGGGGGTAGGGAGTGTGCATAGGAGCCAAGGCTCTGAACTGGCCACCTGGACTCCTCCAGGCCCAGACCCCAGAGCCCCCCCCCCACCAGAAACCACCCACTGGGGGCCAGCCCCAGCCTGGGGGACACGGGGCGAGGGGCAGCACTTTCCAGGTGACCTCCGGATGATATGCCTGGGGGCTGCTCCCGCTGCCCACCATGGCCCAAGGCCCAGAGAGCGCCGGGAGCTAGCCCGGTCAATCCCCGCAGGCTCCAGAGCCAGGGGAGGGCGGGCAGGCTCCCTCTGCCCACTTTCTAAACCCACGCACCCCCACCCCACACGTGGTGCCCGCCTCTGCGTCCGAATCCGCTCAGGAGTGCAACCGTGCCCTCCAGGAGCTGCCCAACCAGGCCTCCAACTGGTCGGCGGGCCTGCTGGCGTGGCTGGGGCTCCCCAACATCCTGCTGGAGGACGTGCCCGACGTGCCCCCCGAGTATTACTCCTGGCCGTTCAAAGTGAGCAAGCTGTCAAGGTGAGACAAACGTCCCCCAAACCCGCTGGGCGCTTAGGTCCGTTTCCCTCTCAGCTATTGGTCTGTGGTGGGTGGGCAGGTCCCTGCTCTGCACGGTCTTCAGGGCTCAGGCTCCTTGCTTCTGAGGCAGAGACAGGAGGCGCTGTCTCGGCTCGGGAGGCGCTGTCCGCATGCACGGGACAGCCCAGCCGCACGGCCACCCCAGCCACAGAAGAGGGGAGTGTCCAGGGGCGGTGGGGACCCCTGTCGGTGACCAGCACCGAAGCTTCGCAGGTGGTCTTCCTGCCCGTGCCGAGCACGCCTCCTTTCGGGGGGAAGCCAGCGGTCCTGGGGCTTCCCAGGATTCCGGGGGCCCAGGGAGGGCCCCTGGCCGATCGTCCATCCGCCCAGGCCACCACCAGGCACCACCCACGAGGCCACTGACCCCCTGCTTAGAGTCTCAGGGGGAGCGTGGAAGGCTACGGGGCTCCTTGGTGAGCCTGGTGCTCCCACACGGGCTGTCGGGGGGTGCGTCCGTGCTGTCCGGGGACCCGGCTGTGACCTCCTGCCCCCAGACTGGAAAAGGCAAAGCAGGAGTTGATTGTGCTCCCAGGTTAGGGGTTGTCTTCCCAGCTGCGGGATGAGGCTGTGCATGTGCGCCCGTGTGCACCATGTGTACTCGTGTGTGTCCCGTGTCACGTGCCCGTGTGTGCTCTCCTGCATGTGCGCAGGTTCTCGAGTTCTGCCCTTTTCCCGCGCCCTCAGGTTCCTCGGCAGTGACAACCGAGAAAGCTTCTTTACCAGCACCGAGCGGCACCAGATTGTGAGTGTGTGGCTGTGGGCCTCAGACCTCCCGGCCCCGAGCCGGGAACAGAGGGGAGCCGAGCCGTGGACGCAGGAAGACTGTCCCGTGACCGGGGCTACCCCCCACCTCACGGCACAGCGGGGGCCCCGCTCGGCACCCCTCGGGGCCCCCAGGACCCTGAATGGACGCCACAACTGTGGCTTGAGGCCACAGACGGCCAGAGGCACCAGGCCCGGGGGAGGGGAGGTGGTGGTGTGGGTCCTGCTGGCTGGTGAGGAGGGGCCGAGGGCCAGAGCACCGGCACAGCCACAGCACCCCTGAGAGATGCCCTCCAGGAGGCCTGTTCCGGTGGCCTGTGGCGGGGAAGACGCCAGGACAGGCCTGCCCCGCGAGTCCCCCGCTGACCACCAAAGAGCAGGAGGCCATGTGGGCTGCCCGGGGGCCAGGGGCGGTGCCCACCCCTGACACGGGCACCCGGGTGGAGGCTGTGACCCTGAGTTGGGGCCTGGGTTCAGATCCAGACTGGACTCCTGTGATTCCAGTGACTGTGGCCAAAGTAAAGTGGGGCGTCGGGGACGGTGGTATGTGTGAGCCAGCCACGTGCGGAAGAGCTGGACCCACAAGGCCTCGTCACTGCTTGTCAGCAGAGGGCTCGGCCGGGGATCAGCGGGCCGGGATGGTCCTGCCCTGCTGGCACGTGACAGGTAACCGGCACTGTTCCCACCACCCCTAGCTGTTTGCGATCCTGGCCAAGACCCCATATGGCCACGAGAAGAAAGGCCTGTGCGGGATCGACCAGCTGCTGGCGGAGGGTGTCTTTAGCGCGGCCTTCCCCCTGCATGATGTGAGACCAGGGGCTTGATGGGGTGGGGTGGGGCCCTGGCCTGGGCATTAGGGTGGGTTCCTGGTTGAGGAGGACAGCCGGGTCCTGCCGTCCACCTCCGGGCACGTGGGGCAGCGGCCCCCTCTGTGCTAGGCAGCTGTGGTCAGACGGGCGGCCCAGGCCACGCTCGCCACGCGACAGGGCCACACGAGGGCCCGTCTGAGGCTCTGGTGGCCAGATGCCACTCTCCTTGCCATGTGACGGGCCCAGTAGCCCTCCCTCCCTGGACAGCTTCGGTCTCGGGGAAGATGGGGAGGTCTCCTGTGCCCCTCTCGAAGCCAGGTAAACTAGGGCGGTACCAGGGAGTGGCGCCTGTTGGCCTGACCAGGGTCCTGGCAAAATGTCCACCAGGTAGGTCAGGAAGCTGTTTTCCGCCCGGCCCCCTGCGCAGTACCCACCGCGAGTCCTCAGAGCTGCACAAAGAGGGTGGGGCCTGCAGGGTTAGGGCAGGCCGGTACCCACAGCTGTGTGACCGTGGGGACTGTCCCTCCTCCCCAGACACTGCCTAGGGGTACATAAGGCAGCGGGCGGGATCGCAAGTGCTCCCCGGCTCTGGGAGGCGCTGCTTTTCCGTAGGCACAGCCGGCCCCACTTGCCCTGAGGTTGCTGTGGGCTGCACATCTCTGGGTGGCAGGAGCCCCTACCCAGACATGCCTCCTGGTGTCTTCCAGACCCTTCCCTGCCCTGGTCCCAGGCCCCAGGAGCCCTGGCTGAGGGGCTCAAGGCACACAGCCCTTCCTCAGAGGCCTTCTTGGCCCCTTGGCCCCCCCACACCCCTCTTTCCTTCCTCAGGCAGCCCTCCTGAGCCCCACACCTACAACAGTGCCCGGTCGGCCAGCCTGGGTCTCCCCGCCCGACAGCTTCTTGTCCACAGGGCCCGTTCAGGACACCCCCAGAGGGCCCTCAGGCCCCAGGCCTCACCCAAAGGCAGGTTCTGTACCGGTACTGGGCTCGCTGGAGCCAGTGGAACAAGTACCAGCCTCTGGACCACGTGCGCAGATACTTCGGGGAGAAGGTGGCCTTCTACTTCGCCTGGCTTGGTGAGTCCTGCCCCCCGGAGGAGAGCCACGCTGGCGCCTCCTGGGGAAACCCTTCCCAATCCCCAGCCTTACCTGCCCAGCGACCACCAGCCCCAGTAATATTCCTGTGGCTCTTCTGGGCCCTAACACCCCAGCAAGGGACTAGGAACACCCCTCTGCAGGTAGGGCCCTCCTGACTCAGCCCCCAGTGTCCCCAGCCCACCAGATGCAGCCCACGAGGCCCTGGGCCACTCCAGGAACTCCCGACCAGCTGAGGTCACCCCTGCCTGGCCAGGGTCCAGGGCCAGCCACCCTCTCAACACCTGCAGGCAGACTGGCACCTTTGGAACGACCTTCTTCCCTGGGCAGCCTGGGCTCCTCTGCCCCCTCACAGGCTCACCCCCATGAGCATGGCCCTCTCCCCACTGTTCTGTGCCCCAAAACTTCTGAAGTCCTTTCTCATCCCTAAACACAGTACCCGTGCCCTCCAGCCCCGGGCATGGGCAGCCCTTCAGTCGTGCTTGCATGCATCTGTTCAGGCCTCAAGCCACGCTGGGGATGCTGTGCGGCACGCAGGGACTCTGCTCTCATGGAAGGCACCAGCCGTGGGTGACACAGAAGGAGAGGCCACCCACAGCCTCTGTGGCCCCAGAGAGGGCTGGGAGGGTGGAAGGGGGCACCAGGCCCAGGCATGCAGCCCAAGGCATAGCATGTGTGCGAGGACCCCAACGGGGCCGGGGGGAGCGGGGGCCATGGGACAGCAAAGCCAGGTTGGAGGGCCGCAGACGGCACGAGGACAGGGTCTTCATCTGGGTTCCAGACAGGCCGGCCTTCTACGGAAGTCCCTCTGCCCGTGCAGGATGGGGCTGGAGGCAGACCCATGGGAGACAGTGGGGTGACCCCTCGAGGGATTGGGGGTAACAGGAATCTGGCCACAGTGGGTGGGCTGAGGCAGAGGGAAGCATCCAGAATGGACCGCCATCGGTCTCCCAGGGTGGAGTGCAGTGAGCCGTGTGCTGCCCACGATGGGGACGTCCATCCCAGGCATGGTGCTTAGAGACCAATTGGACTCGGGAAAGGGGTGTCCGGGAGGTGTCGCCACACTGGGCTGGGGCTCTGGAGGAGTCGAGTGCCGAGGCCAGGAGCAGGGGGCTCTGCTCAGAGCTGCCGGCAGAAGGTCTGACTCTGCTGGCGGAGCATGGGTTCCCCGGGGACAAGTGTGGCTGTGCAGACCCCACCCACTGCTTCGCTCTGCGCTGGGTATACGGGCCCACTCGGGGCACCGACGGCGGACTCCCAGGGTCCCTCCGCCCAGTCCCGGAGGGCCAACTCCAGTGTTGCCCTGCAGGGTTCTACACAGGCTGGCTCCTGCCGGCAGCGGCAGTGGGCACTCTGGTGTTCCTGGCGGGCTGTTTCCTGGTGTCCTCGGACATACCCACGTAAGTGTCATCTCTCAGCCCCCGAGCCTTGCCCTGTGTCTCCTGAGGCGGGCGTGTGGTTCAGGGACCCGCAGGTGCCAGGCCCTGTGCGGAGCTGGGGATGGAGGTGAGCACTGAGCATAACCGTGCCCTCCTGTCGTAGAGGACACCGTGGGCCTGGCTGCAAGGCTGACCGGTTCACGGGTGTGCTCCCGGACCGACACAGGTGCACGGTGTGCTCCTGGATCGATTTTATTGGTACCGTCGCTTCTTGTAACAGTATAAGCTTTTCTTATCAATAAACGGCCTTCGGTTTTACTTCGTTACGGAGCTAAAATTTCAAAAAGTTACCTCAAAAATTACCATTGCATAGGAGCACCTGGGTGGCTCAGTTGGTTAAGCGTCCAACTTTGGCTCAGGTCACGATCTCACCGTCCATGAGTTCGAGCCCCGCGTCGGGCTCTGTGCTGACAGCTCGGAGCCTGGAGCTGCTTCGGATTCTGTGTCTCCCTCGCTCTTTGCCCCTCCTCTGCTTACTCTGTCTCAAAAATAAACGTTAAAAATATTTTTAAAAATTTGCATTGCTTATATCTTAAAGCAGTTTTTTATTATTTTTTAATGTCTATTTTTGAGGGGGGATGGGGTAGGGGCACAGAGAGGGGAACCGAGGATCCAAAGGGGGCTCCGTGCTGACAGCACAGAGCCCGACACGGGGCTCAGACCCACGAACCGTGAGATCGTGACCTGAGCCAAAGTGGGATGCTTATCCGACCGAACCACCCAGGCGCCCCTTAAAGCTGCTTTTTAAAGAAATGCTGAGCCTGGCAAAGGCAGCTGGGGGGAGGCAGAGGGCAAGGGCTGGGGCCGGCGCGAGCCTGCTCCCCTAGGGCTCCTGCAGCCTGTCCTTGTGCCCGGAAGGCAGGAGTTGTGTAGCAGCACCGATCACTTTGAGATGTGCCCGCTCTGCCTGGACTGCCCCTTCTGGCTGCTCTCCAGTGCCTGCACCCTGGTCCAGGTACGAGGGTGATGGGGGAGGAGAGGGTCCCGCCTGTCGGTAACACCAGCTCTGGCACCGTTGAAGGCAGGCCCACTGTGGCGACGCCCCAGCTGGAGCCGTGCCAGCTTCAGCTGCGTTGTGTTGTTGTGCATAAGTAGCCAAGGTCGCCTGGGAGACTCCCCGCGGCAGACAAACCCCGAAACTTTTGGGGCACAGACAGCCTGAGTGGGAGGCGGGAGGAGGGAGGCTCCGTGGGTCCCGGACCCTGTCCGCCCACACGTCAGCACCGCGCACCGCCTGGGCCCATGGGCTTTTCCACGGGGACGGCGGCCCTGTGGCCTTGCCTGCACGCCACCCACATTGGACCGGGCGCCCTGGTGCCCAGGATGGACCCGCAGACCAGACACACTTTTGATATACTCCTGGGACCCCGTCGGAATCAGCTTCCTAGGGCCGCTGGCACAGGTGATCATGCCGAGGAGCTCAAAACACCAGAACTGTTTTCTCACAGCTCTGGGGGCCCCAAGTCCGAGATCAGCGGCCGCAGGGTTTGGTTTCTTCTGGGGCATCTGCTCCACGGCCCTCTCCTAGTGTGTGGGGCCGCAGGAGTCTTCGGTGTTGGTTGGCTTGCGTCCCCCAACCTCTGCCCCCGTCTTTCCTGTTTCCCCTTCTTTTCTAAAGCTGTCACGGGGCTTAGGGGCCGTCCCGAGTGCTCCCACCCAGAGGTCCTTACCTTAACTATATACGCGAAGGCCCTCATTCCAAATGAGGTTACGATCCGTGGTTCCGGGGGGACGTCACAGTTCAACCTATCACCATCCGCCCTCTGGCCCCCAAAACTTCACATCCATCCCGTGTGCCAAATCCACTCGCCCCAACCCAACGTCCCCCAAAGTCTCAGCCCGTAGCAGCGTTGAGGCGGAGTTGGACGTCCCGAGTCCCATTCCCTAAATCGCGGCGAAAAGGGGCCACCCCGGGGCGACGCCCTCCCCGTCCGTGGGCCTGCGCGCGGAGACACGAGCAGGGCGATGGGCAGGCGCAGGAGAGGTGTCGCCTTCCAAAAGGGAGCACTCGGCGGGACGAAGGGGCCACGGTCCCACGCGAGTCACAGCCGCGCCCGCCCGCGCCCGCAGGCCGGCCGGCTCTTCGACCACGGCGGCACCGTGTTCTTCAGCGTGTTCATGGCGCTGTGGGCCGTGCTGCTGCTGGAGTACTGGAAGCGCCAGAGCGCCACGCTGGCCTACCGCTGGGGCTGCTCGGACTACGAGGACATCGAGGTGGGTCCCCGGGACCGGGGCCGCTCCTCCCCACGCGCGCGGGCCGCCGCTGAACGCGGGCTCCCTTCCAGGAGAGGCCACGGCCCCAGTTCGCCGCCTCGGCCCCCACGACGGCCCTGAACCCCGTCACCGGGGAGGACGAGCCCTACTTCCCGGAGAGGAGCCGCGTGCGCCGCGTGCTGGCCGGCTCCACGGTGGTCGTGATGATGGTGAGGGAGCCCCTGCCACCCTGCCCTCCCCTCCCCATCGTGAGCCCCGTGGGGCACCTTTCGTCACCGCTTCTCCCCTCGAGGCTGGGAGCCCGAGGCTGCTTCTGGCCCCCACGAGACTCTCGCGGCTCCCCGAAGGCCCCAGAAGGCCTTTGTGTGCCCGGGCTCCAGACAGGGGACCGCGCCCGGGGCCACGCTCGGGGGTCCGGGCTGTAGGAGGCGGTGTGTGCCAGGTGGGGGCTCTGGGAAGGTTTCCCGTGGACGCAGGCCTGGGGCAGCCTTCAAGCGTCCACGGGAAACCTTCCAGGACAGGGGAGCATCCAGCACAGGGGCCCACCCACCCCTGCTCTCCAGCCAGAGGGGCTTCCAGACAGGACCACCTCCCTCTCCCTCCCCTTCCAAGACATTAGCGATCCCCGACGTTCGGTTGCTGAGGGCGCAGGGTGGGGGCAGGAGGGACGGCTCCGTAGCATCGAGTGCCCAGAGCAACGCACGGCGGCCTCTGGCCATCCACGTGGTGCCCACCCTCCATTCTGAAAGACCTTCCTCCCCACCCTCCCCCTCTGCCCCCCAACTAGGACGGGCGGGGACCACAGCCAGCTCTAGAGGGCCCTGCAGTGCCAGGCCGCTGCACGGGGGCTCACGCACTTGCCTTGCCCCACAGGTGGCCGTGGTGGTCATGCGCCTGGTGTCCATCATCCTGTACCGGGCCATCATGCCCACCCTCGTGTCCAGGTCGAACAACACCCTCCTCGCAGCCTGGGTGAGCCTCCACCGCCCGCTCCTGCTGGGTGGGGTGGAAGGCTCTGGACCACCCCTCCCGCGCGCCACTCTGACCCGCCAGCTCCCCTCAGGCCTCGCGCACGGCGTCGGTGGTGAACCTGGTCTGCATCCTCGTCCTCTCCAAGATCTACGTGGCCCTGGCCCGCATCCTGACGAGATGGGGTGAGTGGCCAAGGACGCTGGGCGCTGACCCTGGGACCCGCCCAGCCCTGCCGGCCAGAACTCGACTTTCCGTCCTACCTATGGGCCCTTCTGTCTGAGTGAGGCACCGACGGGGCATGTGGGACCCTGCCCAGGGGCCTCACACATAGCACTGAGTGGGGCCTCCGTGGGCGGAGAAGGGGAGACCCTCACAGCTGAGCTACCCCCCCGGGGCCCGGGACATACCCAGCCCCCTCCACTTTCCTGAGCCCCTTCCCTCTGCTCTGCCCTTCCTGCCCCTCTCTCCATCCCCTCTCTGCCAGCCTCTCTCCTCCTTTCCCTGACCCCCATCTCCTAAGGACAAACGCTAATGAACCAGTCTGTCCGTTCCACACAAACTGCTTACCTGTTACCAGCCTGGTCTAAGAGAGGGACAGAGGACTCACCTGGGGACGGTGGTGTGGAGACAGCAGTGGGCAGGTGTCCAAGGAGAGGCTCCAGGTGTGGGGACAGCAGGGACGGGCTCTGTTGCCCCGAGTGTTTCTGCAACAGCAGGCTTCGTGCGTCCCCCTTTTCCAGCCACGGGTGTCCCCCTCAATTAACATTGTGTGTCCCCAGCCCCGGACACCTCCACCGCCCAGCCCCCAGGCTCTCTTCTGTCGCTCCAACCCCTTGTGCCCACCTGTGCGCACCGTGGTAACTCAGCGTCGGTACCACCTCCCTTCCCTTCCCCCAGCTCCTCCTCTACCAATGCAATGTTTTTAAGTGACTTTGAAAATGGAAATCTAGGAGTGCCATACTCCACCCCATTCTTGAGTGAGTTTCCTTAAAACATCCGGCAATGCGACCTTCTCCTCCCTCCCTGGCTGGCCTCACGTGGGGGACTGAGCGAGCCCCCCTGTGCCGCAGAAATGCACCGCACGCAGACCAAGTTCGAGGACGCCTTCACCCTCAAGGTGTTCATCTTCCAGTTTGTCAACTTCTACTCCTCCCCCATCTACATCGCCTTCTTCAAGGGCAGGTCAGCACCGCTCCCTCCACTCTACCCTCCTGTTCCCCCCGGTGGCCACTGGGACGCCGTCCAGACGCCCAGGGAAGGGGGCTGTTGGCACAGGAGCCGAGGGTGGGACCGGGGCCAGTCCTGGCCTCGGGCCTCTGAGCAGACTCGGCTTCGGGCCCACCTGGTGTTCCTCCTGTCAGGCGGGCGAGGGGGCAGCAGCCCCTCCTCACTCATGGCCTCCGGGCCCCAATTCCCCTCCAGGTTTGTGGGATACCCGGGCAACTATCACACCTTATTTGGGGTCCGCAACGAGGAGGTGAGTGTGTGGGGAGGCCAGCACCCGCCAACGGAGGCGGAGACCCTGGGGCGCGCCTCCTGAGTCTCCAGGGCCTCGGGCCTTCCTGCCCCGCACGACCCCGCACCGCTTGCACGCCTAGTCACGGGTCCTGCTCGTGCCTCCTGTTCCCGTGTGGCTCGGTGCACACCTGAGCCGGGTTCCAGCCCTGGTGAAGGACCCGAACCACCGTGGGGGAGCGGGTGCAGGGGCTGCACTCCCTCAGGGGCCCGGTGCCCGTGGCCAGGGCGGCCCTGGCTTCTCCCCGCGGCCAGCCCCAACCCCATTAGCACAGGCTGCTGCGAGAGCCAGGCGTGACCCTGGTGGACGTGGGTTTGGTGCAAGATGAAGCACCGCTATAGTGTGGGGTCCCCCAAGCGGACCCCAAGATAAAAACTCAGGTGCAAGCAATTGTGGGCGTTACCCCAGCAAGCATGTGAGGGGTGGGGGCGGGGCAGGAGAAGGGAGCGTGCCTGTATTTGAGGGAGGGGGTCACTACTATGAGCCCCTGGGTGCGACTCTGTCCTGGACCTTCTGGGACATTGGAGGAAATCTCTAAATGGTCCTCGTGCATCCGGGTCCTCACCAGGGCAAGGCCAAGCACGCCCGAGCCCAGAGGTGCAGACAGCATGAGGGGTGTGCCTGGGACGGTCCGCAGGTAGCTTCCGAGCTGGGTCGGGGACACGGGTGGGGGTCCGATAGCTCCTGCTGAGCTCATCACCTAAAAGACCCGCTTCTCCTCTCTGAGAAAAAGAGGGTCTCCTTCCTTCCCGCAGGTCTGGGCTGTGACCCAACCCAATAGGTGACTGCAAAGTTGCCACCTCTGAGGGACACCCTCCATTTTCCATGAGATGGGAGGAGCTTCCTAGGGACAGGCAGCTGGGACCCCGACCTGGGGGCACGACTGTGCACGACACGCCGTATCAGTGAAGCAGCATTCAGTTGTCAGTGGGAAAAGTTCCCAACTCAAACTGGCTTAAGCAAAACAGGGAGTGCCACTGGCTCTGGTACCGAACACATTCAGGGCCCCGTGGGCTCAGGTATGGTTGGATCCAGGTGTCTAACCAGTGCCGAGCTGCTTTCCCCATCACTGGCGTGCGCTGAGGCAGGTTCTCCTTACCTGGTGGGGGAGACCCTGCAGTTGGCCTGACACCCTCGAGCTCAGTACCCCTGTGCCGCCTCAGGAGCCCCCGTAAGAGCCCCAGCCCCACTCTCACTTGACTCGGGTCACCGATTCGTGGGGCCTACATCTTGAGTCCTCCCTGGAGGCACAGGTTAGGGTCAGCCCCACATAACCCACCTTTGTGTGGGTCCCCAAAGGAAATCTGGGGTGCTATAGGGCAGCACCCCCATCATCTCTATGCACAGTCTGCCAGCTGGATCTGGGGGAGACTAGGGGGTGGTTGCATGAGGTCGAGGAGAGGGAGGGACAGTCTCTGCAGTCCCGGGTGTGCTGTGGCATGTCTGAAAGGGAGGGGACGGCGTGGGAGGGGACGCCTTCGAGGCACAGAGAAGGGTGGCGGAGATGAGGCCAGTCCCTCCCAGAGCTAACCTGAAGCCTTGCTGCCGTAGTGTGCGGCCGGAGGCTGCCTCATCGAGCTGGCACAGGAGCTCCTGGTCATCATGGTGGGCAAGCAGATCATCAACAACGTGCAGGAGATTCTCGTCCCGTGAGCCCCCCCACCCTGCCCTGGGCAGCAGCCAGGGGCCATGGGATTTGGGAGCGTCTGGGAGAGCAGCCCCTGGCCCAGCCCCAGCCCGGAAGAAGAGGTGGAGAAGGCGGGTCCGGGCCCCGCCGGACCTCGATGCCTCATCTGCAAGGGAGGGGGAGGGTGTGCCCCAGCCACCCGCCCCCCGTGTGGTGTGTGCTTGCCGGGCAGGCTCACGAAGGCCTCTGGCCCTGGGCCGGCTCTGGGGTGGCGGGGAGGCCTGGGTTCCCGGGCCCTGCCCCACCCGTGTTGGCCCATCAGGTGTGCAGCCCACTCTAGCTGGGCCGGGGCATTCTTTAGCATCCCCAGCCTCGAGGCCAGCACCAGAGGGAGCAGCGAGAGGCCCCAGGCTTCAGGTGCCCTGACCAGGGACGACTGGGTTCCGTCTCCCCGGTGCCACCCCACTGGCACCACCGTGGCCCTCCTCAAGGCAACGGGGTGCCCCTCCCAGGCTGGAGCCGACCTGGACTCCCTCCCGTCGGCCCCTGCACACCTGATCTTCACCCACTAACTGACTCCCCTTAGCTGTGGGACTGTGACCAATCCACACCCCCCACACCCCTGGGTGTGGCCTTGCTTCTCTGGGCAGTTGGTGCCCTGAAGCTGAATGTGAGATTACAAGGGCAGCGTGTACCTCGGTGCCTGGCGGGGACAGGAGCTGGACACCTGACGGTGTGGCAAAGCAACAGACACACCCGCCCCCCCCTCCCCGAATATGATAGAGCGACACACACGTTTGCCCCCACTGGCACCGCGGTGTCCTTTGTCCCCTCCCGACCTTGACTTAGCGCTCGGAACCTCTCTGCAGTCCCCCAGGGCGCTGTGGGGTGGGGGGTGGGGGCGGTCGGGGGGGAGGTTGCCCCATGGAGGGGTGGGGGGGATGTAGATGCTCTCAGCCAGTGAGTTCCACAAGATCTTCACCCCTGCCCTCCCTATGGCCCAGGCCCTCCTCCCCCTGCTGCCCCTCACCCACAGAGCAAGCGTGGCCAGGCCTGGGAGAACAAGGGCCATTTTCCTGGATGTCTCCTCCTCTAGGAAGCTACAGGGCTCGTGGCAGAAGTTCCGGCTGCGCTCCAAGAAGAGGAAGGCGGGGGCTTCTGAGGCGGTTGGCCAGGCACCTTGGGAGGCCGACTACGAGCTTCTGCCCTGTGAGGGTCTGTTCAACGAGTACCTCGAAATGGGTAGGAGCCATGTTAGCGGCCACGGCCGGCACCGGGGACCGGGGGGGGGGGGGGGGGGTTGAGGGGCAGCCATACCCCGAGAGGGGCTCCAGCCTGTGTTCCTCTGGGTACATCTACCTTGAAAGATGATGTGGACGTGGGGACAGAGGGTCCCTGGTGGAGCTGGGCCTGCAAAGGTTCCGGAAGGGAGATTGTGGGGTTTGGAGAGGGGAGATCTTGAAGAAGGATGGCCGAGGGTGGGAAGGGACAGTGCCCTGGGCACGGGGGTTAAGAAGAGGGCCTGGGGGCAGTGGGTGGGGTGCTCCTTAATCTCCCCCAACCCTGGGAAGCATGGGCCAGGGCACATGGAGGGAGTGAGGAGAGGTGCACAAGAGACCGGGCCCTGGGGGCGGGAGGTGGTGGGCTCGAGGAGTTGATTTTCTCGAGAGCTTCTCGGCGCCCACACTCTTCACTGGACCCTCAACTGTGCCCTAGCCAGGTGGTGCCCATGCCTGCGGCTCATTCCCCACGTGGGGTGGAGCGCTTTTGGAGGGCAGGGGCTGTGTCTACTGTGGGTAGTGGTCCCCTGCCCGTCCAGGGTCTTACCCAGAGACAAGGGAGGGGAAGCCATCACCGCACACTCCTACTCTAAAGCATCTGAACCCAACACATTGCTCTGAGGTCTCCGGAAGCCAAAGCAAAACGAGTGACAGTGGTGACGTTCTTTGCATAAAAGGGAGCAGGACAGTTCTTGGAGAGTCATGCTTTTTCATAGCATGTGAGTGGGGTTGATGGACCTCATGTGTCCCTATTTCACTGGACAACAGGAAATGGGACCCAATGCTGTCCTTCAGGATTTCACATAAGACCCAGGAACCCCTTTCAGGAACCTGTGGTGGGGGTGGGGGTTGCACCCGGCTGGCTCAGCCTGTGGACCGGCGACTCTTGATCTTGTGAGTTCGAGCCCCGGGTTGGATGCTGAGATTACTGACAAATAAAAAACCTAAAAACAACAAAAGCCATTCCCTAAAGCTCCCCGACCTCCAGAGGGGTGAATGGTGAAGTCGGCTCTGAAATCAGAAGGTTTGTTTCCATCTCTGCACGAGCCCTCAGGGTGTCAGAGCACCCAGGTTGTTGAGTTCCAGAGTCCCTGACCTCAGAGAGCCAGGGGAGGCCCAAGCTCAGCCAGAAAGGCCTGCAGCGCTGTGGGAGCAGTCAGGGGAGAATTCCCGGGGGCGGGGGCTCTGCAGCTGAGTCTCGGATGAGCCGAGCAGGAACAGGTGTCCCCAGAGCCTCCGGTGAGGAG
Organism: Panthera onca; assembly: GCF_046562875.1. Lineage (NCBI taxonomy): Eukaryota > Metazoa > Chordata > Mammalia > Carnivora > Felidae > Panthera > Panthera onca. Next base: position 901,993 of record NC_138346.1, on the reverse strand, counting down.
GGCCTGCGAAAGGCTGGCGGGCGGGCAGTGGCACCCACTGGTGGCAGGCGCGGGTGGCTCTGCTCACCGGCCTAAGCGGGCGGACAGGGCTCACACGGTGCGGGCCGGGGGCCCTCGCCCACAGTGCTGCAGTTCGGCTTCGTCACCATCTTCGTGGCCGCGTGTCCGCTCGCGCCGCTCTTCGCGCTGCTCAACAACTGGGTGGAGGTCCGCCTGGACGCGCGCAAGTTCGTCTGCGAGCACCGGCGCCCGGTGGCCGAGCGCGCGCAGGACATCGGCATCTGGTCCCACATCCTGGCTGGCATCGCGCACCTGGCGGTCGTCAGCAACGTGAGCGCGCGGGCGGGGCGGGGCGGGGGCGCCGGGGCCGCGCGGACGGGCCCGCGCTGACCAGCCGCCCCGCGCCCAGGCCTTCCTGCTGGCCTTCTCGTCCGACTTCCTGCCGCGCGCCTACTACCGGTGGACCCGCGCCCCCGACCTGCGCGGCTTCGTCAACTTCACGCTGGCGCGCGCGCCGCCCGCCTTCGCCTCCGCGCACAACCGCACTTGCAGGTGGGGCCGGGGGCGGGGCCGGGGAGCCGGTGGGGGCGGGGCCCGGAGGCGCAGACCAGCGTCGGGGGGGGGCGGGGGCGGGGGCGGGGGGAGGGGGGAGGGGTGGGGAGGAGGTGAGAGCGCAGGCGGGCGTCTGGGGACACGGGGACCCAGGCAGACTTGGTAGGCAACACTGGGCCCCTGGGGAGGCGCCTGTTACTTCCATTGCCATTCCCTTCACGGGCATAGGTTCATTTCCCGTCTCTTGTTTCTTCTCGGTTTGGGCAATTTCATTTGCAGAAAACTGTATTCCAGCTACTTATTTTATTTTTGTTATTTTTTAAAATGTTTATTATCTCTGAGAGAGGCAGAGCGCGAGCGGGGGAGGGAGATGCAGAATTCGAATGGGGCTCCAGGCTCTAAGCTGTCAGCACAGAGCCCGATGCGGGGTTGGAACTCATGAACCGCAAGGTCATGACCTGAGGCGAGGTTGGCACTTAACCGTGAGCCACCCAGGGGTCCCTATTCCAACTGCTTTTAAAAACGGAATGACACAAACTTGTTCATAGTATTCTATGATGATTTGCTTAAGCTCTGTTTTGGTAGTTATCTCATTTTCTTTCCAGATAGAGTTTTCTTTGCTCTTAAAAAGTCAATCTTCTGAACTTGACATCATAGCTCATTTGCTTTCAGTCTTTCATTAAAAAAAATTTTTTTAATGTTTATTTTTGAGAGAGAGAGAGAGAGAGAGACAGACAGAGCATGAGCGGGGGAGGAGCAGAGAGAGGGGGAGACACAGAATCCAAAGCAGGCTCCAGTCCCTGAGTGGTCAGCACAGAGCCTGATGCGGGGCTTGAACCCACGAACCGTGAGATCATGACCTGAGCTGAAGTCGGACGCTTAACCAACTAAGCCACCCAAGCGCCCTTTTCTGTCTTTCATTTTAATAAACGTATTTATGTCTGTAAGTTTACTTGACCCTACCCCTTAAAAGCCTCATTTCGTTGATAATACCTGTCCCTTCACTTCTGAATCTCTTAACTGCAGTTGTTATCCCCCTACTTATCTATGAATTATTTAGAAAAGTTCCCCAGTGTGGAGGTTGTTTTTTTTTTTTGTGTGTTCTTCTACTTATAAAAAACCATTCTGGTTTAACTGCTTGGTGATCAGAGAACCTGAAGAGTCCATATGATACAAATCTCTCACATTTGTTGTTTTCCTTTATGATCTGCTCACTTGATTTTTGCTGGTTCAAGTGAACTTGAATCTTGTATTATCTGTCTTAAAGTAAGGCTGTCTATAAACCTCTGAGGTAAGGCTTCTTAACTTTCTTGTTTGGATTTTTTCTGCACCCCCCACCTCCCTGCATTATCAGATTCTGATACAGGTGAAGTAAGAATATTTCCAGGAATGTAGAGTTATCAGTTTCTTCTTGTACTTCTGTCACATCTTGCTTTATGTATCGTGAGGTTCTTAGTTGCATTAAGTTCTTATTTGTGATCTCTTCTTAGTGGATACTTACTTACTTTTTCCATTCATTTTTTTTTCCTTTTTCTTCTTCTCTTGCTTTCTGGAGGATGACTAGAATTTTTTTTCTTTATGCTCATTTAGAACTGATGGTGTACATTTTTATTCTTTTAGAGATTATCCTTACATTTTTAGCATACATTCTTAACTATATAAACTTTCCTATCAGACTAAAGGAATTCACATGCTTTATCGCCTATTTAGCACCCACCACTCCATCTTATTATTGTTATACAGAGTTTTAGTATTAAAAAGTAAAAACATTTCTAGTCATTTGTTAATCATGTCTATATGGTATGTTTTAGTAGCTTCTGTGGCTACGAGGGTTTCTTACGCTTTGCCTTCCCTCCGAATTCACATTCATTCTTGCAGAAGTACATCCTTGACTAGCGCTTTGAGGAATGGTGTGTAGTTGGCAAACCGTTTTGTATGTTGCCTTTTATATCGGAAAATATCTCTTTGTCCTTCCAATAGCAGGTATACAATTCTCCATTGAGCTATCTTCCCTTAGCTCTTTGGGACTATTACTCTCTTGTGGAAAGCTTTGGTAAGCATAGAAGGTTTTCCTCATTTTCCTTCACTTGTGTTACTAATAGGTCTCTGCCGTCGTAGAGTTTATTTAAAAGTTTCTCACTGGAAATCAGTTATGTGCTTTTGATCTGAAAGGTGATGTCTTTCTTTCTTTAGTTCTGGAAACCTCTCCATTTCGGTTTCTTTTTTTTTTCTTCTTTTAATGTTTATTTTTGAGAGAGAGAAAAGTGTGAGCAGTGGAGGGACAGAGAGAGAGGGAGACACAGGATCCGGAGCAGGCTCCAGGCTCCGAGCTGTCAGCATAGAGCCCAATGCGGGGTTCGAACTCATGAACCGCGAAACCATGACCTGAGCTGATCGGACACTTAACCGACCGAGCTACCCAGGCGCCCCATGGAAACCTCTCCATTTCATTTTTCAAACAGAGCTGCTCTAACTTTTCTTTGCATTCATTCTCCGCTTCTGGAACTGCTATGTTGGAGCACCTCTGTTCTCCCTTCACGTCCCAAGGGCACTGATATATTTTGCAATCTTTTGACTCTCTGTGTTGCATTCAGGGTGATTTCATATAATCGTCTCCAAGTTCCCAGTCTGTCTTCTGTTGTGTCTAGTTAGGCCACTTATAGTTTATTACATGCATTGAGGATTTTTCCTTCAGTAACTTTTTTTTAATGTTCAAGAATTGTTTCTTCTTCTACAAAGTTGGCCCTAATACTGCTTTCCATGGAGTGTAGCATGGCAGTTTATGTCAAAATGGAATGCCGAATCTAACCGGAAATACAGGAAGTTGTCAAGGATGACAAGATGACAAATTGGAAATAGCAAGCGAAACTTAACACCAGCTTATTCTAGTCCGGGAGAGCCATGCTGGACAGGTGTCTGGGCACAGCTGACTGATCTCCGAATGGCAGGTTTTCACAGTGTTGACTAGGTTGACATCACCGGCGGAAGCAGATTCATCATATTATCACATCCATGACATTAACAGGGCATTTGCCACTCTGGGGCCCAGTGCAGGCTGTAGGGAATGGGACAATCCAGCCCATCCATCCCTTTGGAACCCCGGAACCCCAAGAATTAAAGCCGAAGGCACTGTTTAGTACCGTTTAGGAATATTCCCTCCTTCAGGCACTCTCAGGCAAGCCGGGCCCAGAACTACACGATCAGGGAAGGAAAAAGTAGAGAAGCTAAGAAGGGCCCCTGCCAGCTCCTCAGCTGACCCTCAGCCCCAGCTCCCCACACTGAGTTCCGTGTCTCCTGCAGGTATCAGGCTTTCAGGGAAGACGATGGGCAGTATTCTCCAACATACTGGAATCTTCTGGCCATCCGCCTGGCCTTCGTCATAGTGTTTGAGGTTAGCCAACTTCCTAGTTCCCGTTGGCTCCCCCGACTGGCTCTCTCGGCCTTAGCAGGACACCCACCCCTCCCCCAGGATGCTTTGCCTAATCCCACCATGTGGGGTGTGTGTGTGTGTGTGTGTGTGTGTGTGTGTGTGTGTTGGTGGGGGTTGGGGTGGGGAGGTGTGCAACCAAGCTACTACCCAGTCACAGGGCCACTCTCCTGTGCACTGTCGTTTCCCCGTCTTGAAAACTTTGTCAACCCCTGCCTGGCCTAGGTTGCGTGGATACTGAACTGCTCTGGGCACTGCTGTGTCCGGGGAGGCTCCACAGGCCGTGAGACCTGGGGCAGGTCTCCGTAGCGGTGGCTTCTGCCTCCAGGGCTTTCCTTTCCTGCACTGCTCCTCTCCAGCTCAGCTCACACCTGGGGAGCAGGTGTGCACACCTGGCCCCATTAAGGCCACTGCTGGCGTCTGTTTTACCGAGGGGCGGGCGCCCTCCCACCGCTCGTACTATGTCCTGCCCCCAGCATGTGGTGTTCTCCATCGGCCGGATCCTTGACCTCCTGGTACCCGACATTCCCGAGTCCGTGGAGGTCAAGGTGAAGCGAGAGTACTACCTCGCCAAGCAGGCGCTGGCTGAGAATGAGGTGAGCCCTTCTGCTCCCCCCCCCCCCCCCCCCGGCTTTACCTTCCCTCATCCACCGGTGGCACGGTGCCTGGCCCAGCACTCTACCCTGGCCTGTGACAGGGTAGCCGGTCCAATCACCCCTCCTGTACCCTTCCCTGGAGACAGGCTCTCTCTGGAACAAACGGAGCAAAGGACAACTACTCCCAGAGCTCAGACAGGAGTTTGGGCCTACAGCCTACACTGCCGGGAGGTGGCCAGGCCTCTCAAGTCCCTTCTCTCTGAGGTCACGGGGGTCACCCCAAGCCAGCAGTCCCACCTGGAGGTGAGGGACTCTGCTGCCCCGGAGATGTCAAAGGCTCACTGCCCTCAGAGGCCACAGCCCACCTTCTGCCCCTTCTTGGCCCAGAGCTGTGATGCCCTCGGTGACCCCGGGCCTCTGCTCATGAGCCCTAGCCCCTCAGGTGCCGGCTGCCGCCCCCCCAACCCCCTGCCCGCAACAGCACCTGGAGCTTCCCTGCCACCTCCCTCCCAGCCCCCAGGGCAGGTGGCCCCGCACCAGAGAAGCTGGCCCCGACACTGTGGCTCAGGGCCCTCCCCACCCCCAGCTCTCTGCACGCAGGGCACAGCTCTATCTCCCATGTGCCACCGGGAGAATCGCACTGGAGACTAGAACTATCTATGGGTCTCTAGTTATCACTCAAAAGCCTGTTGAAGACACCCTTGGTTCCACAGGACCGAGAACCGACATGCCGCGTGATAAAACGAGTTCTAGCACACTACATCTGGTTTTGGGTTTTATTTTAGAATTTATAAAATTCCAGTGTCATCCATATTCATAAGCCTTTACACATGTTTGCATATAATCTCCAGATTCCAAAATTAAGGCCAAGGGACGGATCATAGCTATGGAAACACATAATATGGGAGACATTCAACAAAGAAAATGGACACGCACACCCCACCCTGCCCAGGGCTGCCCCAGAAGCAGGGGCGGCCACAGGAGACCAGGCCTGGGCAGGGCCACCAACAGTCTTTACCAACAACGACCAAAAACAGAGCACGCAAGATCCCAAACACAGTTCAGGGGAAGGGGGGATTCGTATCTACAACATTTAGCGATAAATGCAGATGTGCAAAAACTTGTGAAAATTTAAAATTTACGTTTGGGGAAGGGCGGGGGACGTCGAAGGATGCCGTAGAAAAGATGAAGGGAAAAGAGGGCTGGGCAGACGCCGAGGGAGCCAGAGGGGCAGGCAGAGGGAAACAAGACGGCCAACGGGAAAGGCTCCAAACCTCATGCAGGTGGAGACGCGGAGGGGCCCGCCCTTCCCAATCAGGCTCCCCGAGAGGGGAGGGGGTGCCTCCCCTTCCTCCGTCTCCTCACAGGCCTACTCTGGGGACACCCAGGCCGCCTGCTGAGGTGAGTGCTCTCTCCTACCCCCGTGGCTCGCTCCCACAGATGGGCACGCTGGAGGCTGCCGTGGCAGACGGAAAGCTGGCAGGGGCAGCCGAAGGTACACTTGGGTCGAGCAATTCTCAGTCTACTTAGAATTTCAGAGTCTGGAGATCACCGGGCTTGAGTTACTGAGTGGAGAGTGAAGGACGGGGGTGCAGGGGCGGCGGCGCAGGGTGTGCGCCAGACACGAGCTGGCCCCCAGGAACTCCAGTATCCCAGGTGGGGTAACCCGACAGGGCCCCATCACCTCCGTGCGGGCAGAGGCAGAGATGGGGAGGCCAGGGGGCCGACACAAAGGGCCGTCCTCGTTCCCTCACAATGCGACACACGGGGGCCTCTGTACCGCCCGGGGCCACCTCTCCTCTCCAGAGCTGACCTTCAACAGTCCGCTGGGGGGCAGGGCACGTTGTGGTCAGGCCAAGGCCCGTGGTCCGACACCCACACTCACCCAGCACACACCTGAGAAAGAGCGACCCTCCCTCACCAGCACCGGGTCCTCCGGTCCAGGCCACGTGACCACCTCTCTCTGCCCCAGGACCACGATGCCTGCCTCTCTGAGACAGCTCCCGGGGGCTCACACGCAGCATCCGAGCGTGCGTCAGAGGACAGCCTGGCTGAGCCCCAGCACCGGCTTCCCGCCCCCAGGGCTACAGCAGACACGCCACCACCAGAAACATCTACGCCGAGAGGCTGAGCGCCAGGGTGGCACCACCCTAAGCACGAGAGCAGCCACACTGGCTCTGAGGTAGAAAGGAGGACGCTGGACACCTGGCCTGGGGCGAGGGGGCCACAGAGGAGCAGCTAGTCTCTACTGCCACTCTGCGGGCCGCCCCTCTCCCTGTCCCCACGTCTCTCAGGCCACACCAGGCCACCACGACAGCCACGGCTGGCCCAGACGGAGACATGCGGCCCTGCCTTTGGGGTTTGCTCACCACGCTTGGGGGCGGAGACACTTGGGTGCTTTCGGACCCCAACATATGCGAGGCCAAGACAGCCCAAGCACCCAGTCACCCTGCTGCCTCTCTGGTCCCCTCTGGCTCCACCACGGCTCTCCTTTGGGCCCAGGCACTCCCAGTGTGCAAACTGGGTCTCCCTCACCACCCTGTGGTCTGGGCCAAGTGGGCTTTTGGCAGCTGGAAGGTGGACTGCATTCTGTAAAGAGGGTCTGGATGGCAGGCAAAGGCAGGAAAGGAGGTGGGAAAGGAAGAGGGCAAACATTTTGGCTTTTATAAAGTCAAGGAAATTTATTTCCTGAGGTCATGACACAGGAAGTAGACTCCGCCACAGCTGTGGAGCTCTCCTAGCGGAGGCCAGAGCCTTACGGACATGCTGGATGAGCCAGGACGCTTACGGGGAAATGTCCAATTACCTCGGTTAGTGTTCACGACAGTGGAGAGCCGTCCCAGAGCGAAGGTGTCAGGGAGCAGATCCTGAGCGCACGCGGGGTGCTGGCGCGCCTGGCTTCACTGCGAGACCTCGGGGAGGGGGAAGCGTCAACAATTTATGGAGGCTCCAGCCGCCGGGTCAGATTGAGACAAACCATGTGTTGGTGGGGTTTGGGTCAGCAGGCTGGAGAGATTTCTGCTTTTCGATCATTATCGCTTGGGGCCCCATGGCAGGGTCTTGGGGGCCACCTGAGCCCCAAAACTGGGAAATTCTTCAGAGCTGCTCATGTCAGGAGCCTGTAGGGGGGAGAGGGCACAGCCTCAATAAGAGGTCCCGCGTGAGCCGCTTCCCAGCGAGAGGCGAGTGCCGGGGGCGCCCCCACCTCCAACGGCGGGCCTAACAGTGTCTGACCTTCTCGCTGCTGCTGGCGGTCCAGGGAGCGTCCCGCACCACAAAGCCCTTGGATGGCGCCTTGGACTCCTCGTGGGCTGGCGGCTTCATGTACACCTGCAACGCCTCGCTGTCGACCACGTCAGCCAGCTGTGGGCACAGGTGGGGGCGTCAGTCTGCAGCAGGCACACACGACGACCACGCTTGCCTGGTCTCAAGTGTTCAGGGCTCGCTTAGGGGGACACCCTGCAACTGGCGTGCCTCTGGGAGCGGACGCACATACATGGCCTTGCTGCTGCCCCAGGCCGGTTAGTGGCAGGCAGGGTGCCCCAGGCACAGGCCTGCTGCCCACCCATGACTCACGTATTCCTCCTCTAGGTTGAGAATGTGGTCGATGGCCTCCTCCACGTTCTCTGGGAGCCCCGTCACAGTGACGCAGTTGGGATCTGGGGCCCCACTCTGCGGGAAACGAATGTCCACCTGGAAAGACAGCACATGCGGCCGCTGAGGCGTCTGAGGACACTCCATCTGGAGTCTCTGGACCAAAGGGTCATGGTCATGTGTGGCTGAGAATGGTGGACCTCTAGGGAAGTTTTCCCAAATTAACCTTGTGTTCAGGAGCCAAGGTCCTGTATGTCAGAGCTAACACATCACGACAGTGCAGGACCCTGCCGCACCGAGGGAATGCCGTCTCCTCCAGGCCGGTGTGGGACGCTGACCGACGGTGTTGCGTATACGCAGCTGGGACCTCCACATGACCTCACCAACTCAGGGACGGGCACCAGAGCCTCAGAAGTCTCCCGTTCCAGACCCCAAGGGCGGTCAGCAGCCGAGGCAGGAGACCTGTGGTCCCAGGCACTCACTCCCGCGACAGCGTGGGAGCACCCACCCCGCTGCACCCACCCCGCTGCACCCACCATGCTTCCAGGACTACACGGCACCCTTCATGGTGGCGCTGGGGACCCACCTTGAATTCATCCATTATTTTGCGGATGGCTTTTCCACGGGCACCGATGATGCGGGCGTGAACACGGTGGTCCAGCGGGACGTCCTCAGAAACCATCTGTTCAAGCTCGCCCACGATTTTCAATATAGCGTCCCGGGCGGCTTCTGTATTCTTTTCATACCCTGTGATGGTTATTTGGTCCTGGGGCTAAGAAAGGAGAGCGCAGTCAGAAGAGGGGATGCCCCTAGAGACCCCAGGCTGGGAGCATCAAGCCAGCAGACGCAGCTCCACGAGGCGGCAAGAGGCAGTGCTGGCGGAGTGAGGCAGACCTCAGCTTGAGGGGAAACACTGACCCACTCAGGAGAGAAAGAAGATGGGAAGACTGCCAGAAGCTGATTTAAAACAGGTCAACGATGCCCATTAGCTCCTGCGCCCCTGCCTCCCCCCAGACGTGTACGGGAAAAGAAAGGACACGTGGCCACAGAGATGGCTGCAGGCGAGGAGGGTGCTGCGTCAGAGACCACACAGGGCACAGGGAAGGTCACCTCGGGCCCTGCATCTGGAGGCGTCTCGCTGGAGACAGACCCGCCTGGAGAGAAGGGGCGGGACGCTGCGGCCGCACTGCACAGCCCCAGCATGCCCCTGGGCAGGACTTCCCTCACAGCACACGTGGACGGGTGACAGCACCACGCATGCACAGTGCGAGCAGAGCCAACACAGGACTCAAAGCGAAACGACGACAAAAAAGAAGGAAAAAATCACACACGTAAGCTATATTCTTTAAGACAAAGGAAAAGTTACACCCACGGAAGAACGGAACAACAGAAAAGGACCAGAGAACAAAAACACCTGGGAACAAAAGAGCGGACACTTCGAGATCTGCCCAGAAGAGAGGCCAGAATGAGCCAGGCAGAGGCAGAGCAGCAGCAGGCCCCACGCTGGCAGCGGAGGGGTGGGGGGCAGCGGGCTGTGCCTAGAACCTGCCTGGCGGAGTCCAGGACCCACCAGCAGCCGCGAGCGCTATGCCAAACGCAGACACAGAACAGACTGCAAACGGAAGCGTAATCCTCACAGGAAAATGCTGCGTATCAAAATCACATGGCCACCCAATCCTACTTGGCTCTGAAACACTAGCGAGTGGTTTGAGCCCTAAACAATGACTAAAAAAGTCACGTTTCCTTGGGAAAATTAAAGAAAACAGAAGGTAGTGAAGGTGCAGAGTTTAAAGGAGCTCAATTCTCAGGATTCAACATCAAAAATTAAAGTTAAAGGGACGCCTGGCTGGCTCAGTCAGAATAGCAGGCAACTCTTGACCTCAGGGTCATGAGTTCAAGCCCCACGTTGGGCATAGAACTCACTGAAACAGAACAGAAATCACAAATTAGCGTTAAGAAAGATCAGGAGCATAAACATGTTTGTTAGAAACGCAGCGGGAACAGAAGGATGCACCCAGGGAAGGCCAGGACCAGGCAGGAGGCGCAGAGGAGAGGTGGGGGCTCCAGAGGGGGCCCTGCAGGCCTGCCTGCCTTTCTGAACTCAGGTTAAATGTGTGGCTTATAGACTCGGGCTGAGCAGAGGAGGAAGGTGCAGAAACAGGCAGTCTGCCACAGCACGGGAACACGGGGCTGAAAAGGCCAGAGTCTGCAGAGGCATGTTGGGATTTGCTGACCAGAAGGTTCTAGAGAACCATTTCTGGGTGCCTGGCTGTGTACCATGGCCAGAGATGCAGGCAGAGACCAAGGCTCCCACAGTGCGCAGTGCTATGACGGAAGGGGGCCCTGATGGGAGCGGAGAGGAAGACGGGCTGGGGTGTGATAGGCAGGGGGAGGGTACCCTCTGAAGGACCGCACCTGTGGGTACAGATGCGAAGAAGGACTCAGCCGGAGCCAAAGCATGCCTACCACGAACAACCGGGCGGGCACGGGAGAAATGTTGCGCACTCACGCGGCAGCCAAGCACGGGGAGACCTCGCCCAGCTGGCACAGACCGAGATGGGGCCCCGAAGCCCAAGGCAAACTCAGACCCTCAGAGACCTGCCTCTCTGCGCTCCACCCTCCCCGCCCACCTGGGCAGGCCCTACGCTTGCCCGCTCACGGCTCCCAGGTCAGGGTGAGGGTACGAGAGTCCACCTGCCCCAAAGCGTTCCGGCCACAGAGTCTGACCCAAGCCGGCATTCTTACCTGGTTCCCGTCATCCTTATCGGGAAACTGGATGTTCACGTCATGTTCCAAGCGGATCTGAGTAATCACTGCCCCTTTCCTCCCAATAATTTTGGGATGGTATTTGGGGTCCACAGTGACGCTCAGCTTAAAGCTCCTTAAAGCCTGCAGGTGAGACAAGGGTGGAGTTCAGGCTTGACCTTCACCATGTGCAGCCACATGTCAACCCCACTCTGTCCTCGACCCCAAAGATCTCCTCAGTGACAAAAGCAAGATACGCTTTCCCGTTAGCCTCTGTGCACTGCCAGCTGGAGGGCTGACCCGGAACGAGCGTGTACACCCCTCACAAGAGGATCGTTCGGGCGCTGACAAGACTGGCTTCGTGCGTGGTGGGCTCTGAGCTGGCTCTCCAGTGAATTTCATGGGGACGTGATGAGGAAGCCTAAACACGTCCTGGGGTCTTTAAAGCCTGGGGTATGAGAGCAGGCCAGAAGGAAGAGGGGGCACGAGAGTGCTGAAGGACGGCCGGCCTGGGACATCTACGGCCAGAGGCTAGACCACAGGAACCAGGCTCCAGAGGTCTGCGGACCCTTCGCATCGAGACTCCAGAAGTCCTCCTCCTCACGGGAAGCCCGTTCCCTACAGAATCTCTAGCAGGGCTTCAGAGCCTGTAACACCCAGCCTTGCCGTGCGCTTAGGAAGCCCTTCGAATGCCAGCTCTCCAAAGCAGGGAGATGGGTCCCCAAACCTACTCAAAGCAGGGCAGCTCCGGAGAGAAGGTCCGCATGGGCCTGCTGACACCCACCCTGGACCACACCACTCACATTCGGGGTTCTTTTCTAGCAATAGCTCCCAGGCCTCTCCAACCTTACCTTACCTATCGGGCTGGAGACACCACACGTGGCAGGGTTACTTTGAAAAAAAAAGTGCTGATTAATGGGAAATCTAACTCTGCCCCTGTTACACCGAAGAGAAAAGTGCCACGCTCATAACGCTGTGTCTGATAGAAGGCTCCCCGGGTGGCCAGGTCCCCCTGCAGCCATGTGGCTGAACCGCCTGCAGTGTGGCCGGGGGCCGTGGCTCTGGAGGACACCCCTGCGGGCCCGGCGGACACCCACTCGGTCCTCCTGCTCAGCCTGCAGCTCCTTCACTCGCTCCAGCAGCCCAGCCTTGGCCCGGTCCAGATTCGCAGCGAGGCCAGTGATGGCGATGACGTCAGACTGTAGTTCTGGTGCCGGCACGTGGATGTTCACCTGCAGGGGACACAGATCTGATAAAGGCGGGGGTCCCGCACAAGAACCGGGGACGGGGCGCTGCTACGGGGCACGACCAGGATGAGGCGCACTGCCGAGGGGCTGAGCCGCCGGGGGCCCGTGGGAGGGCTCGCTCCCAACACTGGCTCCTGGGGAAAGACTGCAAATCCCAGTACCTCAAACTCATCCATCATCTTCCGGATCCCGCTCCCCTTCTGCCCGATGATGTACCGGTGAAGGTCAAAGGGCACCTCCACTTCGATGGTGACGGGAACCAGTGCCTGCAGAGAAGACAGGGTCGGGCCTGAGAGCAGCTGGCAGGGAGCCAGTGACCCTGTGAGAATTACAGGGCGCTTCCTGGAACCTTCTAGGATGTTCTGCCTCAACTGAGAACTTCACCCAGACTTTTAACTCAACAGAAAACACAGGAAGAGAATCCAGAATCCAGTTTTAAGGTTAACGCCACCAGAGCAAACTTTCTGGCCCTCACCCCAAGCCTATGCCCTTAACCGTGGCAAACCTCTTACAGAAACAAAACAAATCGAGGAAAAACAGAGCAACTGGAGAGAGACCGGTGGGGCTCAGGGACGGAAGCTGGCCTCACTGACATCAGGAACAGACTGTAGCCAAGCCTGTGTGGGTTGCTGGGTTAACAGCGGGGACACAGGCTCCCCTGCTCTCTCTCTACGCTAGCCCCTGACCACCTCTCCACAACCCCTTCACTTCCACATTCCACTGTTTTTAAGCACCACCTGACACGTGACCTGTTTCTGCTTCTTGTCTGTCCACTCCACGTAAGCACTAATCTGCACACCGTGGAACACAGCATTTAGAGCAGCGCCCAACAGGGAGGTGGCTCTCAGGTAGGTGCCCCACACACAAAAGACTCCCCCTCACAGACCTGAGATGGCAGCGGTTATCACTAGGCCACAGAGGCTACAGATCACGTTGACCCTGCTGTCACTGAAACCTGCCGGTTCCACATACTTGCCCAGCCCCCAGTGCCGGGCTCTGTGCCCGGGTCCGGTCTAGCACAGCCCGCGGTGCAAGCCAAGGTGCTTGGGGCAGCCCCACCGGGACGAGGTCCAGTTACACACACTGCATGAGGGCACACCCACCTCGAGGGCTTCCTTGGCGGCCTCGCACTTTTCCTTCCGGCCAGAGATGATGATGATGTCACATCTCCTTGGGGAGCCAGGGTCGGTGTCTTTGGTGTCCCTCCCGTCTCCAGCATCGTCACCGTTCTCCTGGACTTGCGGCTCCACGCTGTGAACTGGGGAGAAGGGCAGGGCAGCTCAGAGTCCTGGCGGGAGAGGCAGGGCAGACCGGCGCCAGCCTGGCTTGCAGCCCGGCCTGGGTGGCAACAAAGGCCCCACAGTGAGGCCGGGAGTGGAGCGCTCTTCCTTGGGGGCTGGAACGTGATGCCCGGTGAGCCCAAAGGGTACGGAGCCTAGAAACTGAGCCACGATGCTGGGACACGGCAGCGAGAGGCACGAGGGAAGCCTCCAGCGGCCTCGTATGTCAGGAGGCAGGCAAGCCTCAAGAGTGAAGGGACACGAACACAGGAGTGGGCTGGCGGGGGACAAGTGTGGACCCAACACAAAAGCAAGGTTCACGGAGCGGGATGGAACCCAGGAGTCTGTACGACATGAACAAGAGCGAGCGAGTGAGCATCAGGCAGGGCAGTGCCGCACAGACCAGGGTAAGAGGTGGACGCTGCAGAACTGCCGGCACCGGAAAGATGTGACCATGACCACGAATTCGGCACCAGTACACGGAGCGCCAGCTCCGCGGATTCTGGGGGATGGGCCACAGTTGTCTCTAGTGACGTTAAGAAAACATCCTTATTCTCAGGAAGTAGCCACTACAGATAAGGGACGAGTCTGAAAATTACACTCCAGTGTCTCAGAAACAACTGTGTGTGTGCATAGAAGAGGAGGTGCAGAACAAAAGAGACCGAATTTCGATAATGAACATATAAAATATGTCTTTATCAGGTACGATGTTCCTTCAAATATACTCCAAACAGCCCCTGTTCTAAGGAAACAAGAGCTTCAATGCCCACGAGAAGCTCCAGAGAGGACAGAGACGGGCGGGGAGGACCCAGGAGGCTGCAGGGTCGGTCATCGACCAGACGAGACCAGAGACGGCACAGTGGGCTGCAACCTAGCTGGGAGCCTGGTGTGACCAAGTGAGGTCTGAGACACAGGCAGGACGCTGCTCTCACTGACCCCACAAGCCAGTCACCTCCTGGCTGCCTAACCACCCTGCCCTGCTCCCGGGACACAGGCAGGACCAAGTGACAAGCAGGACATGGAGCTGGGGGAGGGGTGTCACAGAAGGGCAGCCAGTGGCCGCCTTTACTGGAGTCGCCTACCTCACAAGGGACAAGACCCGCCAGGTAGGGGTGCCTGGGGGAGAGGCAGCTGCAGTGGACAGAGTGGGAGCAGCCCCGTCACACACATCACTTGGGAATCTGTAAGTAGCCTCAGAACCAAACCGCTGCGTCAGAGGCCGCAGCTGCTTTGCCGTCCTTGGCCCTGTCACCCTGCCCGAAGGCCACCTGGTCACCCTGGGACCCGGGTGTTCCAGCAGCACGCCAGCACTGACACACGAGGCAGCACACGTGATGGCCACCTGACGCCCACCCTCCGTAGGTGAGGTCCATTCACACACCCCCGGCTCCCCACTCAGCACAGAGCTCACCGCTGAGACCCACCTGGGTTCTCCTCTCTGTCTGGGAATTTAATCTGAACGTTATAGTCCCGAGTAATCTGCTGGATTCTAGAACCTTTGGGGCCCATGACAGATCGATGGAACTTCTGGGGTATGGCACATTCTATGGTCACCTGGGCTTCCTGGGGGGGGGTGGGCAGGGGGACACAGCAAGAAAGAAAAAAATAAAGGCAAAGGTTAACTGCTTAGGCTCGACGCATATTTTCACCAGCTTCCGCTCAATCCTCTACAGAGACCCCCAAAAGCACAGATGCACGCCCCCCCCCCCACCCCTTTTCCAAGTGGTCAAAGTACAACAGGGTGGACAGAGGGAGGGTGGGGGCAGGACTGACAGGGAGGCCTCTTTCTGAGACATCTCCCAGTGACTAAGTACTGATGACCTGTCTGTACAAAACGGCACCAGCACTCACTGCTGCCCAGAGCACGTGTGACCATCTCCTGTCTCCATGCACAGAGCCCCCGCCCCAAGCACAAAGCACGCGGCACTGTTAGCCACTGTCCCTGTAGGGTGACTGCACTAGCCGGGTGACTGCGCTAGCCAGGTGACATTCAGATGCCGTGGCTGTGACTCTGTGAGGAGGCATCGGGCTTAATGGTCAGGACAGTACTTCCAAGGCCCCAGCAGGGGAGGTCTGGGAGGAGCCCTGGAGGGGGGGTGAGGCTCTCTAAGGGCTGGTTTAGAAAACCCCACAAGTTTCCATGTGGATTCGCTGACACGCCCTCCCCTGCCATCTCTTTTCTTCCCGTTGGGAAGGAGAGGCAGAGAGAAGGAAGCCGGTTCCTCATACAGATTTCATTTCATAACGTGTTTTTAAAAGCTGCTGCTCAAGGGCAGTGTCCTGCCAAGAGTAAAGCCAGAGAGGCTGAGAGTCCAAGACTGAGAACCAAAGAGCCCCAGCCTGACTGGAGCCCTGCCACCCTCCCAGGCACCTACCAGGTCCTCGATGATCTCCTGAATGCGCTTCTTGGCGGCCTCCACACAGTCCTTGGCGCCCTTGAGGGTGACCTTATCACTCTGCGTGCCAGAACGTGGGAAGCTAACCATCACCCCACCATACTCTTCAGCAATCTCCCGCAAGACCTGGCCTCGTCGGATGACAAAGTGGCGGTGGTGCTTGGGGTCCACCAGCATGCAGTCCTCCACCACGTTATCCTGCAGCATTGGAGGAAAGGAAAGGGAGAGGACTCGTGTCAACCACACCGACAGGATGGACAACCAAGGGGGAGCTCCCACCGGGCCTTACCAGGTTCTGAATAAGGGCCTCCAGCTCCTTCTGTGCCTCCCTGACAGCATCCTCCTTCCCAATGATGGTGATCAGGTCCTGATCCTTGTCCTCAGCCGTCGGGAATATGATACGGGCTCCAGTGTTGTCACGCACCTTGCGTATTTTGCCACCCCCTTTGCCAATGAGGAACTTGTGGTATTCCGGCTTGGCGCGGATGTCAACAGTGAAACTCTTGGTTTGCTGTGGAAACCAACCGCAGATACATTGGTCTGATGCTACTCGCCTGGTCCCCTGGGCAAGTGAGAAAGAGGGCCTAGAGAACAACAGTGTGGGGCTAATCGAGCCTCACGGAAACTAATGGATGGACCCCCAGACAGGAAGTATTTACATGCCATCTACCATGACCACAGACACTCAGATAGCCGAGAGCATGTGGATTGAGAGCCCCAGTCCTGCTGCTTCCCCAAACTGACCGAACCCCCGCCAGTGCTCTCCATCTACAGAGGGGACTTGGTGAGTGTGGCCTCGGGGTGCTAGGCAAGTAGGAGGCAACTGCACAGCAAGTAAGCCCACAGCACTCTCGGTCCTCCCAAGTCGAGCAGAATGCTCCCTGTCTAGGCTTTTACCTGCTCTCGCCACAGGGGA
Organism: Panthera onca; assembly: GCF_046562875.1. NCBI lineage: Eukaryota > Metazoa > Chordata > Mammalia > Carnivora > Felidae > Panthera > Panthera onca. The sequence continues at coordinate 885,240 of NC_138346.1, read as the reverse complement.
GCCCTTCCCAACAGGAAGGCCCCATCTCAATCTCGGAGAGACTGAAGCCAACCAAGGCCCTAGTCTGACACCACGAAGCCAGGGCTCAGCAAAAGCCCCGACACGACGACCTTGTTGAGGATTCATCTGGAGCACACACTCTGCCTGGCTGACTCAGACCCATACAATGCTTCCCCCTTCTTCCTTGTATCCTGAAACCTGGCTCACAGGCATGAAGAAACACAAGAGGGGGGAAAAAAAAGAGGGTCTACCAGCATGCTAAACAGAGTAATAAACAAGTGAATTCTGTTATCTTTTAAATGCTGGTTTCACAAAACACCCCTGAGAAAATCTTCTATTCTTCAGACAACGACATTGGCAAATAGCACCATTATTAAAAAACCTATGAGCAGGGGTGCCTGGGTGGCTCCGTCGGTTAAGCATCCAACTCACTGTTCGTGAGTTCAAGCCCCACGTCGTGCTCTGTGCAGACGGCTCAGCTCCTGGAACCTGCTTCAGATTCTGGGTCTCCCCCTCTCTGCCTCTCCTACCTCCACCTGCACTCTGTCTCTCTCTCAAAAATAAACCAACGTTCAAAAAAAAAAAAAAAGCTAATGAGCAAGGTGACCCCAGCTTAGCAACATGATAAAAGATGACATACTTAAACCAGTGGGGTCACCCAAAAACACAAGGTCAGTTAAACATTAAAACAAACAAAAAACCACCACTAGGGGCACCTGGGTGGCTCAATGGGTTAAGCATTGACTCTTGATTTTGGCTACAGTAGTGACCTCACAGTTCCTGAGCTCAAGCCCTGTGTGGGGCTTTCCACTGACAGTACAAAGCCTGTGTGGGATTCTCTCTCCCTCTCTCACTGTTTCCTCTCTCCGCAAATAAATAAACATTAAAAAGAAAAAAAAAAAGGAAAAAGCTAACCAAAAAAATCTAATACATATGCTTAAAAAATGAAAAACCATGCTACCATGTCAACAGATGCAGAAAAATCTTCCTACAAAACCCAACACCTGTTCCCGCAACAACTCTGAGCAAATCGGTAACAGACGAGAACTTCCTCAACCTGATAAAGAGCAACTTTGGAAGACAGTGTAACTCCCACTTCATGGTGAAGGACTGAGCACTTTCCCCAAAGGCTGCCAACAAGGCAAGGCTGTCTGCCCTCCCCACTGCTACGCAACGCCATACTGGAGGCCCGCGTGGCTCATAGGACAAGACCTACGGGCGTACAGATCAGAAAGAAACCCAACTGTCTACGCAAAGACAACATGTTCTACACATAAAACTCACAAAAAAAGCTACTAATACTAGTAACTGAACTTTAAAGCAGATGCACAAAACAAAGCCAATACAAAAAAAAACATATTTCAATACATGACCCTAGCTGGAATCTGACGCTGATTTATTTCATTAACAACAATGCTACAAAGCAAAATAGTGAGGATATGAATTGAACAAAACACGAAGGAGAACCCCATGCTGAACGTAAGAAAACACCAATTAAAAATCAAAGACTTAACACAGACTGGAAGACTGAATTCCCGGGAGGTCAGTTCTCCCCAATTTGGTCTACAGATTCAACACAGTCTCGGTCAAAATCTAAGCAGGATTTTCCCCTAGAAATTGGTAAGCAGTTTCCAAATGCAGAATGGCAAAGATCTAGAACAGCTAACGTGGTTCTACAAAAGCACAAAGCTAAAGGTGTGTCACTGGGACACCCAGCCCCCCCCGACCCTATGGTGTCACTGGGACACCCAGAGTCCAGCAACACACCCACGCGTGGGTTTTGACAAAGGGGCAAAGGTGATTCAATGCAGAGTTTAAGGTGATGGCCAAAACATTCTCACTGCAGTGGTGGTCATGTCAGTGTGTGTATGCTCGTCAAAACTCAGAAAAGTGGATTTTATAGTCTATGAATCCTACTTAAAAAAGCCAATACGCCAAACCGCAACTTTTCTACATCGTACAGGTAGGCGTTCGACCTGCCAAGGCCCTTTGTTCAGCAATGGCAAAACCAGAGACATAAAGGTGTAACGGAGCAGTTTTCTGACCTGCCACAAAAACAGGGCAAGGATTTCTAGCAAGGGACAGACACGGCACCATCACTCCTGGGCGTGGGGCTCACCTTCTCCTCTGCCAGGTGCAGGAGCTGCTTCTTGGCCTTCTCCACATCGGAGGCGGGGCCCCTGATGACAACTGTGTCACTCCCCGAGCCCTCCACAGGGAAGTGGATGTGCACCCCGCCGCACTCCTCCATGATGGAGCGGATCAGGCGGCCCTTCGTGCCGATGAGGGAGTTGTGCAGCCTGGCGGGGATGGAGACCTCCACTTCGGCAATGTTGGCCTGGAATCACACACAGTCCGTGAGGTGTGGGACACAGGACGGCACGCCCGCCGCCCAGGGACCCGGAGCCTGTGTGCATGAGTGGGTACATGAATATGGGTGTGGGATGGGACGGGGGCAGTGGCTCACACAATGTGGAAGGGAAGCCTCCGGGTTACACGGTCAAAACAGTGCTTTCCTCCTTTGCTTCTCTTGGTGCCCAAGCAGAGATACACCGATATGCCCGCGGGTCAGCACCTATCCTGCCTCTAGTCAAGGTGACACAAGGACCAGGTTTACCTCCCACAAGGACACAATGGTGTTCAAGACACTGGAGACAGGGAGGAAGGAAGGTGAGCCTGCTGACTGCCCCCTGGCCAAGTCCCGGCGTCAAGGACACAGGGCCGACAGGTCAGAGCCTGAGGGGAGGGGGCAGCGTGGAGGCAGAAGCCCCCGTGAACCGGACATTGCTCCCATACTGACGTGCGGAGGGAAATGGCCGAGGCTTGGGAAAGAGCCCCGGATCACTAGAGGGAGCAAACCACAGCACACAGCACTGTCCACGTGCCAGGACGTGGGCACAGGAAAGCCTCACTTCAGTAGTGGGAAGTAATGCCCCAGACTAGGCACTGCTGTGACGCCACCTCATGTGTCTCAAGAGCAAGTCCACAAAGGAGCAAAGTATTTCAAAGTACCTTAACGAAGCTGAAAGACACTTACAGGAATGCAAAACTATCCAGCATCCACCAAAGGAAACCTCCTAACTTCTGGCATCCAATGAAAAAATAGCAGATAAGCAAAGAAACAGGAGAAAACTACCTCACTGAGAAAAGCACAGAAAACAGCCCAGAAATGACACAGACACTAGAACCAGTGGGTTGCGGGGCGCCCGGGTGGTTCCGTTGAGCATCCCGCTGTGGCTTTCAGCTCAGGTCGTGACTTCACGGTCCTGATATCGAGCCCCACATTGGGCTCCACGCTGGGCGGTGGAGCCTGCCTGGGATTCTCGCTCTCTCCCTCTGCATCCACACCTCAGATAAAAAAAACCATAAAAAAAAGAAGAACCGGAGGAGACCGATAACACTACAACAGGCATTTTCACGACCCTGCATGTGGTCAAAAAGGCAAAGAAAGACTGAAGGTGTCAATGTAAAACCTCCAATATTCCAAATGAACCCCTACAGGTGAAAACGTCCAAAATGACAAATACACTAGGTGGGATACAGACAGATTACACACTGCAGAAGATTAACAAATTTAAAGAAACTAATGGAGGAAAAAACACCACTTCACCTTTCCACTCAAATAAAAAGCGTACCAATGAACCACAGGACAATCTGGCTGCCTATCACCAGGTAACTGGAGTCCCTGAAGGGGAGGACAGAAAAAAAATATTCAGAAATAGTGACCCCAATTTTTCCAAATTTGATGACAATGCTAAACTCACGTATCCAAGAAAGCTCAATGAACTCCAAGACACGCGAGGAAAAGGACCCCCAGACATGTCGTATGTCGCTCAAAGCCTACGAGACACTCCTAAAAACAAGAGCCAAAGAACGTGCGTGGAGGAGCAAAGTAAAGGAGGACCTCAGACGTGTCCTCACAGACACTGTGGGAGGTGCCAAAACAGAGTCAGGTGCAGAAAGAAAACCTCCAAGCCAAGGTTGCAGAGCCCCCGGATGCCCACCCTGCCACTGGGGCAGCCTCCTGGGAAGACGGGCTGGCACTTTCTTACAAAACTAAATACGTTCTTGCCACATGACCCACGTGAATACTAAGGGAAAGAAGCCAATGTGCAAACAAGAAGGTGCCGCGGGGCCGCAACGCAGACCAGGGAGGCCGGGCAGTAGCGCTGGGACGCGGGATTCTCAGCACCTCCAGCGACACTGCCATAGCACGAAGGGACCTGGAGGAAGGAAGCGCACGTGGAACGTGTGCCCGGACAACTCTGAAACAACCACTAAAGTAAAAGCTAGAATATCCAGTAAGCCATAAAGGGAGATCAAAGGAAAAACAAAGTTCTATTAAATCCAAAAGCAGGCAGAAAAAGAGGACAAAGACGGGACACACAGAGAACAAGTTCAAGGCGGTGGACTGAAACGGAACCGCACAGAACAATCACATCAGGGGTGACTAGGGGCTGTGGAGGGCCAAAGGAACTTGTTTATGGGGACAGTTTGTTTGGGAAGATGGAAAGTTCTGGAGACACATGGTGGTCATGGCTGCACAGCAAGTGTGAATGCACTTACTGTCCTGGGGCTGTACACTAAGATGGCAAATCTTGTTTACATGAATTTTAACAGAATTTTAAAATTAAAAAAATTCACATTTCCTCACACTTACTAAAAATATGGATTAAAACATGGATTAAAACAGGGTATCTACAATTACTAATGTAATTAGATACAATTAAAAGGCAGAGATGGTCAAACTGAGTAGAAAAAAAAGCAAACTGCCTAAGAGAAACCTACTTTAACGAGAAAAAGTAGATTTCAGAGCAAAGACTAGTACCAGGGTAAAGGAAGATGATTCTAGAATGACACGAATTACAGGCATCAGGAATGCAAAAGAGACCACCACAGTGAAAACACACTATGGGAATACTATGAAAAATTCTACGCTAAAAAATTTGACGACTTATTAGATAAAAAAACCCCTTCAAAGAAAAACTACAGGTCTCAGACCTGTAGGAAAATCATCAGTGCATACAATGACAGTATTGCACGGCCATTAAACAAAACAAGGTGCTGACACACAGAGCGACACGGATGCTCGAGGTGAAAGCAGCTGCAGATGGGGGAGCAGACGCCAGGATTTCTTTTAGACGAAGATGCAGGAAACCCACTCTAATCCCCTGTGGCCGAAAGCAGATCAAGGGGATGGCTAGGCAGAGTAGGGGGCGGGGGCTGGCACGAAAGAGGGAGGGACTGAAAAGGAGCAGGAGGACATTTCTGGGGTGCCGGACACGCTCGGCATCCTCACTACGGAAAGGATTCCATGGATGTACACGTGTCCTAACTCACCAAAGCGCACGCTTTAAACATGCAGTTTTTTACACATTAACTTTTCAGAAATTGAAAAAAATTATTGTAATGCCTTCACGACATGATTTCCAAGCACTCAAGTCCAGTGCTACTGCTCAGACCAGCGGGGCACACCGCCACAGCCAGGCACCTGGCAGGTGGCTGCTCGGAGGCCAGCACTGCTGCGGGGAGGGCCAGCCTGCCTGACCCCACGTGCCTGAACAGCAGGCTAGCGCCGTGGGGGCTGCTGAGACATGACCACAGGGAGCCTGGCTAGCGTCCTGTCACAAAACACCCCATTACCAGGTCTTTCTGGATGGACAGGATGCGGCTCCGGGCAGCCTCACAGTTGGCTCGCTTGCCTGTGATGATAATGGTCTCTGAATTGCTATTCTCTGCTGGAAGGTCGATCTTTGTGTTGCTTTCTTCTCGGATCTACAAGCAGATGGGACACCATGAAAAGCGGACGTCCCAGGTGAGACAGCTGGAGCCCAGGGCTGGAAAGGAAGGCTCCCTCCTTCAAAGCTCAGCCGGAATGGCAGAGGGCTTTGGGGATAGGCTGAGGAGAGCCAAGGTTCAGGGGACAAACTGGCTGGTCACCTTTTTAATGTTTGCGCCTCCTTTCCCAATGATGTTCTTGTGAAATTGTTTGAAGATCGGAACAGAAATTGAGTAACTATTTTCCACCTTAGAAACAAAAGGAGTGGCACAATTAGCCAGCATACTGGAGTGAGGTATCCCATCATCCATGAAAGAGTATGAAATGACAGGTCTCGTTATGGGAAAACACACACTTGGATCCTCCTGGTCTCCCGCTATCTGACCTCTGACCTTCAGAGGCTTGTCACAAGAATGGGGGATAACTTACTCAGCAATTAGCTAACTGGGCAAGCCACAGTTAACTGATGCAAAGCCACCTTTATAAAAAGTGGCTCGCAATACAACCTGCCATCTGTTCGATGCAAGTTCCACAATCCAGAAGCAACGGAGTGTGCCAAGGGTCCTCAACCGACACTCTGGGTACGAGGGGGTTCTGGCCACCTCCAGGACCAGAGCTGGCCGAGGGCCAGTGGAGACCAGGACACCGGGCTGGGAGAAGTAAGCCCAGAGCACACCTCAAGGTGACACACAGACCCTGACACTCTTGGGAACCCCACCACTCCAGGGCAGCGTGAATGTGCTCAGGGCTGGGAGAGCCCCCATCAGTGACTGAGGCAGCTGTCAGCTCGGTCCAAGCCCCATGAAGGACCACAGAAAGCATGAGCCCACCTGGAGTCCTCCCATCAATAACGACCCTCGGCACTTTCCAAACTACCTGTTCCCATTCCAGCTCTCAAGAAGGTAACAAATCAGTAGCTGACTCCCCACACTATCTGCGCACATCCCGCTCCTTACCAGACGGCACACGTTATCTAGATACCCCAAGGCCCCTCCAGGACACTAGGAACCTGGCACCCCACCGTAATTCCACGCAACACTGAGGCCCTAACAATTTCTGCCAGTCTAAGCACACGGGGTTACCAGGGATGGCATCACTATGGAGACGGCAGACCAATCCAGGGCCCAAGTGTGCTCCCCAAGCAGAGGTACTGATGGGCCAAGTCCCCCAGGCCTCTCCACCACCAGCAACACTGTATCTCAACCAAGGAGGGAAACCTCCCCTACCAGGTCTGCCACCATCTTCTGCATGTATTTTGTGCATTTTTCCACCTCATTCTTGGGCCCTCTGAGTTGGACGATATCACTCTTTTGTGCTGGGTCTGGGAAGTTGATGATAACCTGGACAAATCACCACAAATCCAAGTTCAGTTATTGGTAATGACTGGATTCCACAACAGTGCCAATCAATCCCTCCTAGAGGACTCAAGAATGCCTTTGGGAAACCCTTACCTCTGGGAATTTGTCACGAATTTCACGGATCCGTTCACCCTTCTGGCCAATGATGGTGCGATGGAATCTCTGCTCAATGATCAGATCCTTGGTACGCTCATTTTCCTAAAAACGCGGTTTGAGGAGATGATGTTAACAGCAGGAGGCCCCCCGGGGGCCTGGGGAGCTCCACACAGCCTCGTAGCACCGCAGGGAGTCGGCAGCCAGCAGAGTGCCCTGGAGAGGACACCCACTCTCTCTAACAACACGGGCTGGGTGTCATTTTCCTGAATGAAGTACGATTCCACAGCAGAGTTCAGGACCCCTCAACCAGAAGTGCCAGTGCAGTGGCCTCAACCCATGGGGACGAGAACAAGAGACCATGAGGCACAACGCCCCGCAGGCAGTGATCCTTCCAGAACACAGTGTGGTTCAACCACTGCCACATGTGGATAATTAAGAAAGGTTCAACACCAGGCAGTAAACCTGCATGGTTCTGGTTCTCACCTACCCCAGCATCTCACTAAAACACCAAAGAATAATACAAAAGAATAAACAGAGGTAGGATAAAGAAAAAATACTAGCAGCTAACCATTCAAAATCTTGGGGGAGATTCTGGATCAGACTGGCACCAGGCTGACAGAGAGACACGGGTTCAGTAATCCCACAGAAGCACCAGATACCCCAGACCAAGGGACCCCCCTCTCCCCCCCCCGTCCCCCGCCCCGGGCAACAAGAGAGCTGGCTGAGTAAGGGAAGAGCTGGAACCCTCTGCTGAGCTGTGAGCTCAGGGATGGCCAGAGAATGGCAGGAGGCTGCATGTGTCAGCTTGCAGCTGAGGAAAAGGAAAGGCCTACTGCCCAAAGGGGGCCTTGAGGGCAGGCTCCAGGCCTGGGCACCAGAGCCAGGCAGTGACAGGGTGACAACAGACATGCAGCTCACTCCCTATCCCGACGAGGCACGCACGCTGCCCTGCCCGAGGCTTCCTGACATTCTGCACGTGTTTACGCTGAACCGCAAACTCTCACTCAGCACGTGCCTCCTCTGGATGCTGAAAGGCATCCCAGTGACGCTTACGTGCAGCCCAAACCAACAATCACAGCTGCGTGGCTATCTGCATATGAATCACACGATCGAGATAGACACACCAGCGCTGACAGCTTAGACAGGGGAGTGCAGAACTTCAGTCTGGCAGCAGGAACAAGCCCCGCCAACCTTTAGAGTTGCAGATAACCACACAGCAGGAATTTTCAACCTTGGCTGCACATGGGAGTCCCCTGGGTGCTTCTAAGAATCCAGAAAATCCATCACAGTCCCTGGAGTCGGTACTCAAAGCATCCCAGACTCCGGGGTTTCCCCAAGGCCAAAAGCCCTGCTGCAGAGCCCCAGTGCCTCCAGCACAGCACCTGGGCCCCTGCAGCTCAGAGTCACTCCTAAACCGAGCGAGTCCCATTCTCCAGGACCGCACAGAGGGTACCCTGCAGAGTCACCCAGCAGGCACAGGCGCACCCCTCCCCGGCAGGGCCTGGCCGTAGGTCTCACCATCCGAGAGGCAAGCTCCAGCAGCTCCCGCTTCGCCTGCTGCACACCCTGCGGGTCCCCCTCGATACGGATCAGGTTGCTCTTCTCACTGTCAGGAGGGATGCGCACGGACACCTTGTACTGGTCTTTGATTCTGTTTACTTAATAATACAACAAGAAACGCGTTTTAGACTCAGAACCTATTATGTTCCACTGGTGATTAACCACCTAGCAGAACAGGACTAAAGCCCCCACTCACTGGTCACCCAACAAGTAAAGGGGGTGATTAAGCCTTCAGTGCAAGACCCTCCATTCTCTAAAATGTGTTGGGTATGGTCTTTACCTAGACGGACCATGCAGGTGTCACCCTGAGGATGTCACGTGACGGACAGCTGGGGCCTCTCAGTGGATGAGGTTTCCCTGGCCTGGGCTATGGCTGGGGCTTTAGAATACTTAAAAGATCCCAGGGGTTTCTAAGGCGGAAGCAAGTTTGGGAACCGAACCACTGTGTTCTCACGTCATAAAATTACTCTCAAAAAAACAAAAATAACAGAAGGGCACCTCCCAATGACCGCCCGAGGGCTCCACGGAGGTCAGGCTGCTGCCCAGAAAGACCCCACCATCAGCTGGGATCCAAATCAAGACTTCACTTCTTTGCAAAACAAGTTGAGTTGAAAACCCTCTGTCATCTTCTTTCAACAGAGACCCAAGCCCCCACACCCTGGAGAGACCTTATCCCAAGAAACAAGGCCTGCATTTTGCCCAAGATCCTTAGGGGTCACAGAGGAGGGCTGTGAGCACACACAGAGACAGCCAGGACATGTGCTATTCCAGGGTGAAACCACGTAGGACAACAAGAGCCAAGGACTCGGAAGCCAGGTGGGAGGTTTCAGATCATGAAAGAAAAGGAGGGGAGAAACAGAACCAGAAAGCGAAGAGAATTAACCTGAACCACATTGGGGGCCCCTCACTCCTGGGGAGCAGACACCGGCAATTTGTGTCAGAGCTACGAGTTCTTACGTGAAGACACCCCAGAGTTCATCCACACACACACACACACACACACAAATCGAGTTACGGCGTGCGCGAGGCTTCAGCAGTATGTGCAAGGGAGCTCCATCAGGAGGTGCTCTGTGTCTGTGGCCTCTCACTGGTGTTTAAAATACCCCAGAACACAAGACTGACACCAAACACGGCACAGCTGACAAGCTTACGTTACTATGAACAAAAACTGGACCGTATCAGGCAAAAACCAAAGAGGACACGCTCACAGGGCATCCTGTCTACACGGCTGGGGTCCCTACAACCTAGGGATGGACCCAGGCTGGGACGTGTGCTGCCCTCTCACCTCCTACTACAGAGCAAACATAGGGACAAGGAAAGCACTGTAATGTGTCGGGTGGCCTCACGGTAAACCAGGCCAAGGAGTGGGTTTTAGAAAACATCCTTCATTTGGGCACAGCCCTCACTCAACACACTTCTGAGGAACCACGCTTGCGCTCCTGATCAGACAGAGCTCACCTGGGCTGCCGTGATATCGCTTGCCCAAAAGAACCCCTCCCTGTGCCCGTGAGCCCAGACATTTCCTGCTCCTTGGGGAGCCCTGCTAGGCACCCATTCGGTAGTGACTAGAAAACCAGTGATGTTACCCCATCAGGCTCGGTAGTCCTTCACCGTGACCTCTGACCAGGATGGTCATGGTTACCTCCAGACCGACCACAGCCCGAGGAGAAGAGGAGTTCGAAGCTGTGTGACCCACCCTCAACCCCAGCACCACCCCCGGCGCCATCAGCCGCACTCACTGTTGGCCCCGCTCTTCCCGATGAGGTGCCTGTGGAACTTGTGGTCCACGTTGATCTCCACATAGTCCATCCGGGTAATCTGCAGGAGAAGCACAGAATGGGTCCGGAGACAAACTCCTGAGGCCATGGGATGAGCCACCGTCTCAGACACCAGCAAGAACCAAAGTCCAAAAGCCGGTAGCTGTTGCCATGTTTTGTCACTCAACTGTCGGGCATTGTTCTAAGGCTGTCCTTCCGGCCCACTTCAAAGACCCTTCTTCAAAACAAAGTCTCCTCCATCCATGAACCTCCTGGACTCGGCCAGGTTCTAACCGCTTCAGAACCCGTTACTCGCCCTGGGCTACCCCTGGGTAGCCAGGCCCACCCACGTGATGTCTGACTGGCAAGCGAGGACATTCCAGCCACGCCCCTACCTCACCAGCACCCACAACGTGCAGGGGGGCACCTTACCAGGTCTTTGACCATGGCTTCAATCTGTTCCTGGGCCACGTTTACATCCTCTGTGGGGCCTTCCAGAGTGATCTTGTCCTCACCTTCCGTGAACTCGATGTGAACCTACCACATCAAAATGAGGAAGGAGATGGCCAAGACGGCACGGCACAGCGGCAGCGCCCTGAGAACCTGCGAGTGCTTTCCTGAGGCAGCGGCCAACCCCACCTGCTTCATATAAACGCTCGTCCAGAGACACCACAGGCGGCTGAAGAGGGCAGCTGGGGGACACCCATTATTTCGGTACCGATACTGCGATCTAGTCATCTTTGCTTCAGTAAATACGGGAACTGTAAAATCCTCCACAATACGCCTACCACCCACACCGCAGACCTAGAGCACCTCAACACCACTTTCCCCACTGTTTCGCTGTGGCACTTTCCCCGTTACAGGCCTACTCCTCTTCACTCACACAAAGAATGAGACAGGAGACAAGTACTGGGGCCCCTGGGTGACTCAGTCGGTTGAGTGTCCGACTTCGGCTCAGGTCATGATCTCACGGCTCTTCAGTCTGAGCCCTGCGTGGGGCTCTGTGCTGACAGCTCGGAGCCTGGAACCTGCTTCAGATCCTGGGTCTCCCTCTCTCTCTGCCCCTCGCCCACTAGCATTCTGTCTCTCTCTCTCAAAAATAAACATTAAGAACACTTTTTTAAAAAAGTCAAACAATGAGGACAAGCATTAGGGAGGAAATCTGAACCCACGGAGAGCTGCCTGAAGGTGGTCCACAGGCAGGGCCAGCCCTGTCCCCGCTTACGACACACCGGGCAAGAGGGCAACGTGTGACGAGGGCATTAAGGGAGAGTGGCCCCAGGAAGCAGCTGCATTTGTGTGAACCAGGACCCTGAGCCTAAGGGAAACATGAGGAAGTCAACTGGAAACCCGCTGTGAGTAGGAGGGTGGTACGAAGGAGGTGTTCCCGCGCGAGTCCGCCGGGGTAAGTCCACGGGGAGCTGTGGTCCCCTCCGGAAGACCAGGGAGACGTCAAGGATGGGAGTGCAAAGCACGAAAAGGCTGTAACGCCGCACTTCAAACAAACGGCGCGCCATGTGCTCTTCCAAGTTTACACACGTAACTATCGTGAAGTTACTACGCCCTAGTACAGGAGAGCTTTCCTAAGGTATCCACGACACCCGACGATACACACAGCTTCCGACTAAAAAGGTCAAAAGAATGACAGGTACATTAAAAACTTCATTACGTTCTTCCTCAGCCAACCATGTAAACGGACTGGCACAAACAGCAACTGACTTTTAAAAACCGTGCCACGGTCTTCAGAGGCACGCCCAGAATAAACAACAAACGTCAGCAACGGGACGACAAGATCAAAAACTCAGAACTAACACATCCGCAAGGCCCCCTCACCTTAGGCATCTGCTGAGTGATCTTGGCCAGGTTCTGCCCTTTCTTGCCAATGATGAATCGGTGAAGCCAGGAAGGAGCGGAGACGGACGATACCGTAAAACTGTTGGCCTAGGAAACCAGGGGGCAGAGCAGCGGGGTTGCGGGGGCCAGCTCACGCGTGTTCACGCTCGCCAGAGCCAGGCGTGCGCTCCCCCGACACGGTCCCCGCAGCCAGCGCCCGGTGTCGTACGCGGCAGTTACCTTGGCATAGACTTCAGTCAGCGCCTGCCCCAGCTTTTCAGGCTCGCCTCGAAGTATCACAGTCTCGGAGATGCTGTCTGAGGGTGGGATCTCCACAGACACGCCTGTTCTTTCCAGGATCTCCTGTAAGGAGTTGCCCTTGGGCCCGATGACATACTTGTGCTGGGACTTCTTTACCTCCACAGCGATGGTTGTGGTCTTCTTTTTCTAAGAGCACCATGAGGGAGTCAGAAGGGAGGACTCAGGAGGAATAGGTGGGAACAGAACACTGTCATCAAAGAAGGGGGGAGCAAGACGCAGAGCCTTACATACTCGTGAGCCCTTGCAAGTGAAGACGGGGACCAGCCAACCCCCAGAACCTCCTCTGATCAAGGGCTGGGTTTCGTCCTCACAAGAATCACCTGAGAATTTAACTCGAGCCCGGACTGAAAAGTCCAAGTCCGTGAGGTGAGGACACCAAGTCCTCCCCTACCTCAAGGAGTGAGTATGGGGACTCCATGACGGGGACTCACAGCAGACAGCTAGCTCCAACACTGGACTGGATCTGGGTGCTACGTCCAGCCCAGGCGTCTAGCTCCAAGCTCTGTCCACTCTTTCCCTGCCCAACAGCTCTACCCGCTAGCTAACTAGAAACTGAACTCATCTGGGCACAAGACGGTAAGAGGCAGGGGCTAGACTTCAGCCACACTTCCAGATGACAGTCCCCACACTCTCTGCCCAACCACTACCTTCTCCTCATAAATCTTCTTGATGCGAGCCACAGCCTGGGCCAACTGCTCCTTCTCTCCAGTGAAGACAATCTCTGTCCGGTTGACGCTGGGTGGGGGGATGTTGATGCGCGTCCCTGTCTCCTGCATGATCTCACCAACAAGTCGGTTATAAGGCCCAGCGATGAAGGGGTGGAACGCCTTCTCCACTTCCAGCCTCTCGACAGCACGTTTGTCCTGGAAAGGACAGAACAGAACCATGAAGGCACAGCTCTTGGGCTGAGGCCGATGCACACACACCAAGCCCTCACCTGGCCCCACCTGCTCAGCGGAGATGAGCAAGACTTCATGGCGAGCTTTCTCGATGCCTTCTTTGGTACCGGTGATCCTGATCTGATTGCTGGCGTCATCTGGGCGTGGGATCTGGATTTTGGTTGCAGTTTTGAGCTCTAAGTCTTGCAGTTTCTCTCCATTTTTGCCAATAACAAAGCGATGGTGTTCTTTGGGAATGGCAACAGTTGCTGAGGCCTGTAAGAGGAAGAGAGGCAGAGAAAACAATAGTATTTGCAGGTCCTGAAAAAGCATTATTTCTCCATGGTATCCTCTCCGCCTGAAACGCCATTCTTGCCTGCCAGTGCCAGCCCATCCCTCAGAACACTCCCAGGTTAAAGAAACATCATGGTCTTGGGGACGCTTACCCTGACCCCAAGGCTAGGAAAAGTTCAAGTGCAATACACCCCCCCATGACCCCATGACACATGCTCTGCTGTCATAGTTAGTTAGAAGTACTGATTTGTTCAACGGCTTCTCGACGCAATGAGCCACCACGAGAACAGGAATATTCAAGAATGCTGTCTTGTTCTCCACTTCCATGACTGTCAACACCATCCTGGGACATGGTAGGAAAACGGGTACATAACTGACTAACCACATTAATTTTTGTTTCTGGAATACTAAGCGATTTTTATTTTCAGACATAAGACCTATATCCCTAATAAACTCTTTTTCCTCTCTTTTACAACCACTTAAAACAGACGACTTATCTGAGAAAATAAAATAGAAATAGTCCAAAGCCTTCATCCAATGAGTCCAACTGCTAGAAATCAAGCAGGTTCCTGAAGTCCCAAAGAGCCAGGAGGACACAGGCTCCCAGTCTTCCCAACTCTGTGCAGAAAGTAGCCACTAAGACGACTTAAAAAAGAAACGTGTTAAAGCTCCCAACACTGGTGTAGCAGAAACTCCCGTATCAGCCACTTCCCCCTTCCCCCAAAATACCGTCTTATAGCAGACTACCTGACGTTCAAAACAAAAATGTCATAGAGACCATATAACAGGACCTCACTTCCCAACCAGCACAGAAAAAGACCACCAGCCTGTTACACATTCTGATCAGCTCACGTTTGCTCCAAAAATGGATCAATGAGGAAATCAGTTTATGTAATTCATCATACCACTGACGTGTCATGACGTTGACGTAAGAAGAAAAATCAAACGATCACCTCCAGAAAATTTAAATCTATTTATGATTTAAAATGTGCAAGAACATGAACATCAATGGATGTGTTACTCCTGTAACATGACAAAAGGCATGCACCCTACTCAGCCTGTACTTAACGGGAGGTACCCACTGAGGTCTGCCCCCCCCCAACCTCTGCTGCAGGGGGTCACCACAAAAGGAAACCCAAGGAAGCAAAGCAGGCACAAAGATGAGACAGGGAAGAGGCACGGGCCTGTGCCTTCCGGAGCCCCGGGAAACTACAACTTTATTAAACGTCTAAGGTCTATAACAGGGAGAAGAGCAGCACCAAAGCAGCTTTATCTCATGCTAACGGCAACTGGTTAGAAGACAGAATGCAAAAGAATGGCCATTTCTGACAGGCCAAAAAAAAAAAAAAAAGACAAAGTAGCTAAGTAGACACAACCCAACATAAGAGGTGGGGTCCCTGCACTAAAACTCACAGGACGGGGCGCCCAGGCAGCGCAGGGGGGATCCGAGCACTAGAACTCACAGGACGGGGTGCCCCGGTGGCACAGTCATTAAGCATCTGACTCAAGCTCAGGTCATGACCTCACGGTTCATGAGCCCGAGTCCCGCATCAGGTGAGCCCCACTTCTCTCTCTCCCTTTCACTCACTTGTGCCCTCTTTCAAAAAAAAAAATCACAAAACACTCCTTTAAAGCTCTAATGCAATTCTGAGCAAAAGGTAGATCATAAAGTTTTGCATGGCAGAGCAAAAGAGAAAGGCACAAGGAAAATCTTGAAAGAGGACAGTACAGGAAGGGTACCAGTAACTGTACTAAATATAAATAATATAAAACTACTACCCTTAAAACAGAATATTAGCACACAGAAAGACAGACCAACAGGTCAGAACTGAAAACCCACAAACAGAAACAAGTTAATACGGAAACGTAGGACTTCATAGAAACAGCCACTCAAATCACTGGGAAAAAACTCTTTTAAAACTGGTGTCGACAACCTAACAGCCGTATGGAGAAGGATGAAACTGGATGTGCCCCTCCCCCTGCTGGTAAGAAACTCCAAACATCCAGAACAAAAAGGGAAGAACACCCTTCCAGGCACCAGGAAAAGATGAAGTTTCTCATAATCCAGAAGTGAAACAGTTTCCTAGTGAGGACTCAAAATAACAATAGTAATGAACATGACTACACTTGAATAACCCGTCACACAGCAAAACACACCAAGGTCAAAAAACAAATGGCCAACTAGGAAGCGTTATTCATAAGGTGTATTACTGGTGCAGGTTTTTAAATTCTTTTTTTTAACGTTTATTTATTTTTGAGAGACAGAACACGAGCAGGGAAGGGGCAGAGACAGAGAGGGAGACACAGAATCCGAAACAGGCTCCAGGCTCTGAGCTGTCAGCACAGAGCCCGACGCCAGGCTCGAACTCATGAAACGAACCATGAGATCATGACCTGAGCCCAAGTCAGACACTCAACCAACTGAGCCACCCAGGTGCCCCTCTGGGGCAGGTTTTAAGAGCCCTAATACACTGAGCCAGGTAGACTCTTTAACTTGATAGCAAAGGCCAAAGAACAAAGAGCACACAGAGCAAATGCAAAGGGTCCTTCAGTATTAAACAGACACTCAATCCTGAGCGCCTGGGTGGCTGAGTTGGTTTAGTGTCAAACTCTTAATTTCGGCTCAGGTCATGATCTCAGCGTCGGTCGTAAGATGGAGCCCCACGCCAGGCTCTGCACTGACAGTGTGGAGGCTGCTTAAGATTCTCTCTCTCCCCTCCCCCACTCACACTTTCTTTCAAGTAAGTAAATAAAACAATTCTGCTCATCTGAAAAATCCAAATTAAAAGTACACTCAGCTACTCTCCAGAATGCCAAAAGCCCAAGCATCTGACAGGCGGGGCAAGCCTGTGGGGGAGGCCCCCGGGTGCACCTGGGGGCCAGGGCTTGGCTGCTACAGAGAAATTAAGTATGCGCTGCCCTCAGACCAGCCCAGACCAGCCACCTCACTGCTAGGAAACTCATCTTCAGACAGACAGGGTAAAACAGGAAATCCCATATGCACAAGGTTTTTAACCAGACACACTTATAACAGAAGTCAGGGAGGCACCCAAATGCCCATCAACAGGAATGCCTGAACAACTTCCAGCACACGCACAGAGCACCACGCACCCAAGTAAGAAAGGAGGAGAGCCACTGTTTGCTGATACGTATACATCTCCAAAAAAGACGCAGGAAAAAACAGGATGTAGGGCAAGGTCTATTACAGCAAGTTATCTTTTGCTTCTATTCTCAAACCCAAACAAGGGAAGGATAAATCAAAGACTAAGAATGGTCACCTGGCAGGGGAGGGAGACGGGGGGGCGGTGCGGAAGCTGTCTCTGACAGGATCTTATCACACAGCTCTGACTCTGTCCCAACCTAACTGTATCTCAGGATGAGAGCATGAACTCCTTCAAGCAATTTTAAGACTCCATCACCTTTCATCTTAATTAGAACTACCAGTTTGCACTCATGCAACTTCCTACTAAAAAGGCACAGAAGGGCACCTGGGTGGCTCAGAGAGTTAATCGTTTGACATCACCTCAGGTCAGGATCTCGCGGTTCGTAGTTTCGAGCCCTGCGTCGGACTTTGTGCTGAGAGCTCAGAGCCTGGAGTCTGCTTCGGATTCCGTGTCTCTCTCTCTCTCTGTCCCTGCCCCCTCATGCTGTCTCTTCCCCTCTCTCAAAAATAAACTTCAAAAACAATTAAAAAAAGGGGCGCCGGGGTGGCTCAGTTGGTTAAGCATCCGACCGGCTCAGGTCATGATCCCACAGTCCTTGGGTTCGAGCCCCGCGTCGGGCTCTGTGCTGACAGCTCAGAGCCTGGAGCCTGTTTCAGATTCTGTGTGTCCCTCTTTCTCTGACCCTCCCTTGTTCATGCTCTCTCTCTCTCTCTCTGTCTCAAAAATAAATAAATGTTAAAAAAATTAAAAAAAAAAAAAAAAAAAAAAAAAAAAAAACAATTAAAAAAAAAAAAAAAAGGCACAGAGTTCCTGGATGAACAGTTGACTTTACGTCTGTGGCTACAGTTGGCCTGCATGTCTGTGTTCGAAATTAGGGCATGATGGACACGAATGATCACTCCAGAAGGCGGCAGGAGGCCACACCAAAGGGGGTCCCACTATCCAAAGGTGATGCAAACTTCACCATAAAGGACCAAATCAACCCATCAAAAGTTCATAATGACAGTGAGAAGATTCCCGGGTCCCCCGTGAAGATGCCAGGGTGCCAACGTAGTCTGAACACTGACTCAACAGGTGGCAGAGGAAAGTTCTTCACAAGAAGACCAAGTTAATGGGGAGGGAGTTAGAAAACTGCCATCTGCACCCCACTGAATTTAAGCTGTCTGCAGATGATAACAGTACTAAGCAAAAGATCGGGAACTTTATTAATGGATGCATTTGCTGAAAACTGGAGTCTAGTCTTGGAATCAATAACAACCACACAGGACCACCCACAAGTTTCCCTGCCAAACAAGTTGAACATCAAAGTAACCAACCCCTAGATCTAACCCCCAGTTTACAGGAAATAACAGTGGACGGTGGGACAAAGCAAATACCTGCTTATCCCAGAAAATCAAAGGCACCAAGAAGAGGAGGGGAGGGCACTACTGAGGAATCAAAGAGGGCATGAGCACAAGACGCCCAGCAGGCAGGCCTGGTGTGGATGCCGATTTGAACTCCAAAGACAACTGGAGAAAATTAACGTAAGAAGTCCACAGACTGGGCTTAGTATGTGTATATTATGAAATTACTATTACTTTTAGGGGTGCCTGAGCGGCTCAGTCCCTCAAGTGTCAGACTCTTGACCTCAGCTCAGGTCACGATCTCACAGTTTGTGGGATCAAGCCCCACATCAGGCTCTGCGCCAACAGCATGGAACCTGCTTGGGATACTCTCTCTCCCTCTCCCACGCACACTCATGCGCTTTCACTCCGTCTCTCAAAATAAGTAACAAACTTAAAAATTACTGTTAACTTTAATGAGTAACAGCCTGGTAGATTATACTTTTAAAAAGGTGGGGGGAAGATTACAGATGAATGTATCTGGGATCTGCTTTAAAGTAAAGGGAGGTGTAGGGGGAGTGGAGTGGGTCAGGTCTTCTCCCGCCCAGTGCTCACTCACGAAATACTCAAATATTCACTGACCAGTAAACGGCAAGTCTGAGAACTGATTACATGTCAGCAGCAAGGTGAAGTGCTGCCTGTGTTTCGGGACTTCGGTCCCTGAAGCTAGTGGAGAGTTAGTGACTTTCCCATGGCCCACAAGACAGGGTGAGTGAGAGTGTGGACAGCACAGGGCAGATCCCCTCCTCCCTGCTAAGTCCCTGCTCTTGCCCCACAGCCCCTCATCTTTTAGCCACAACATTCTAGAGCCAGCTCCCCCAGGAGTTTGCAGAAGATCAGTGGCAGGTGGGGAGAACCCCCATTTCTTTTTTTCTCTTTAAAGACTGTATTTTTAAGTAATCTCTACAACCAATGTGGGGCTCGAAATTATAACCTGAGATCAAGAATTGGATGCTCTTCCAACCGAGCCAGCCAGGTGCTCCAGGCTGCCCCCCACCCCCAACCTTTTTGTTAGAGTGAGAGACATTGAGAGATTGAAAGTGAGAGAGTGAGAGAGTGAGAGAGTGAGAGAGTGAGAGAGTGAGAGAGAGAGAGTGAGACAGTGAGAGAGAGAGAGCGAGCGAGCGAGCAGGGGGCAGGGGCAGAGGGAGAGAGAGAGAATCCCAAGCAGGCTCCACACTCAGCATAGAGCCTGATGCAGACCTCAATCCCATGAACCTCGAATCATGACCTGAGCCAAAATCATAAGTCAGACGCTCACTGAGCCACCCAGGCAGGCACCAACAGAACCCCCATTTCTTTTTTTTTTTTAATTTTTTTTTAAAGTTTATTTATTTTTGACAGAGACAGAGTGTGAGCATGAGCTGCGGAGGGGCAGAAAGAGAGAGGGAGACACAGAATCCGAAGCAGGCTCCAGGCTGTCAGCACAAAGCCCAACGTAGGGCTCGAACTCACGAACTGTGAGATCGTGACCTGGGCTGAAGTCGGACACTTAACCGACTGAGCCACCCAGGAGCCCCTCTTTTTTTTTCTTTTTTAAAGTTTATTTGTTGTGAGAGAGACAAAGAGAGCATGAGTGGGGGAGTGGTAGAGAGAGAATCCCAAGCAGGCTCCGTGCTGCCAGTGCAGAGTCTGATATGACGTGGGACTTGAACCCACAAAGCTGTGAGATCATGACCTGAGCCAAAACCAAGAGTCGGACGTTTAATAGACTGAGCCACCCAGGTACCCCAGGACCTCCATTTCTAAGTAAACCCACCTAACGCTGTCTCTGTCACAAGACATTTTAATTTTAATAAGATTCTCTGCATTGACCTTCACCTTTAAGTGACACCGCTAACGGAGAAACAAAAGGTATCGTAGATTTATTTATTGTAACAGTTCTCCCCAATCAATTCCAAGTAGTGGTATCAGACTACTAAGAACTATGAAACAGGTTCAAAACAACATCCGAACTTGTAACCTCCCAAGTTCAGGACCCAGAAACGTGTATTTAACCAGCAATGCGCAGACCCCTGAGCCAGGCCCTGGGGACGAGCGCCCTGTGGTGGTGTCTGCACTACACCATCCAGTGAGCCCAGCTTCTCCAAGTGTCTCCACCCTCGGGACAAGCCTTTACCTTTCAGTCCATCAGGTCAAATAGCAAAAACAGTAGGTGTCCCACTTCTATCCCCGATTTAGTGGTTTTTCAAATAAAAATGCCAGGAGGCTCCACATGTTGCTTCCCCAGTGGGGGAAGGGTCTGACGAAGCCAAAGCCGTATCTGCAGGAGCCAGCGGCACGGTCCAGGGCACACCTGCTCGGGAGAACTCAGCTGGGGACCCACCTGAGTCTGCAGTCTAGCAACGATGTCCTTCCGGGCTTTCATGACAGCATCCAGCTTCCCCGACACCATGATGGAGAGGCCCTGGTCTTTGGCGAGAGACAGCTCCAGATGGGCGCCGGTCCTCTGCATGATCTCCAAGCAGATTTTTGCTTGTTCACCTTCTCCAAACTGGTTCATGTCCTTGTATTTTCTCTCCTCCAGGGGCACATGGAACACCTGCTCAGGAAAAGACAAAAAAGGGAAGGTAAAGAGATTAAGAGACGGAGAACACTTAGGTGCGCAGGCACCGAATACAGAGTCAAGAGCCTGAGTCCGCAGACTCCTAAGTATCCCGCCTCCTCCCCTCCCTTGCTCTACAGCCAGAGAGGGGGTGCCGCAGAAAGCACCTCAGGGCAGGAGGCCTCCCTCCAGTGAAGACAACTATACCCCGATACAAATGGACAGCAAGGAAGCACCAGGTGAGAGCACAGCGAAGGAAACACACAGGGAGGTAAGAGGGGCTGAGGGACAAGGAGACAGAGAAAAGCCATACTCAGAGGGGAGAGTGAGCAAAAGGGAGAGGGCAATAAAAAGGGGGCACATAAGGGAGCAGCGTGAGCACGAGGGGGTGTTGTCCAAGCAGGAGAAAGGAAGGAACCGGATCCCCCAGCCCACTCTGCAGCAAGATGAGGGCAACGAAGGGTTCGGGCAGAGGTAGGCACGTGGACTGATGACTCAGGACCCTCCGGCTGCCGGACGGAGAAGGCACTGAGCAGAGGCAAGAGTGGAAGTGGAAGGAACCAAAATGACTCTTGGTTTTGGGCCTGGACCCCTGAGTAAAACATGGTGCATTTAATAAGATTGGGAAGACTGGGGAGACACCAGGCCTGTGTCAGATAGCTGCCGGAAAGGTGGAAAGACCCAGGATGCAGTCGGTTAGGAGGTTCAGGCTCAGGGCACTTCTTGGCACATGGGTGGCAGGTAATCAACAAGCACGATCAGACAAGAGTTCACATGGGAGACGGGGTTCACCTCACCAATGTCCCAGGTCAGGAGAGCAGAGAGATGGACTAGTGAGATCAAAGAAAGCCACGGAAATGGGTGTCCCGGAGCCAAAAGGAGAAGACTTGCTTTGACATGGGGGGACAGAAGGCAGAAAAGACAGACAGGTTCCTGTTGGAGCTGGTGATGTGGAAAGCCACTTTCAGCAGTTAGGAGCAGAGACTGGATTGCAGCGGAGACTGAAGAGCCAAGGAACCTGCTCCTTCTGAGCGCCAGGGCTATGCGGTGGGCGTGAGGACAGCTGCCCCAGCAGTGGGGAATGATCTACCCTGAAAGCCCCCCCCGCCCCCGCATGCCCAAAGCATTCCCATTTCTGTGTGTTCAAAACCCACTCCCTCAGGTGCTACCACTTCCTACTTGGAATGGCAGAGGAAGAAAGAACGGAGTTTCTACCTGAGTGATGACGGAAGCTTTGATGGGCCGGATCTTGTTACTCCAGGCGCCAGCAGGCTCCTGGGCGTTTTCCAAGCAAGCCGATTTCTCAGGGAGTGGAGGGAAGGCATCTTTGTAGGTTGGAGGGTCGCTCTCCTCTTCTGAATTTAAAGTAGCAACTGGACCAGCCGACACAGATTAAAAGGAAGCACACCACTTTCAACATTAGACGAAAAAGACACTTGGAGAGTTTTAATGTCAAAATAAATCAATAAAAGAGCAACAAAACATTAATTGTGAGTGACACTCCACCCCCACCTCTTCATTTAGTGACGGTAAAGGGCCCTGTGAGCTCACCAGGCCCAGCACCCTCAGGTTCAGCATGTGGCCTGGAGGGGCCAACCCCGACAGCAGGTGCCTTACTCCTCCCTGAGTGGGGTGAGCCCCGTGAAAACAGGCCTTACCACAAAGAATTTAAGCCCAAGAGTCTTCTAATCCTTGCTTACAGAATCACAACTATGACATGACAACGCCTGGCACATAATCAACCCTTAAATATGCAGAACAGAATAATGTCAGTGCTCACTCAGCACTGCCCTCGAGACCCGCCTCCGCGGCAGACCCCGGCCGATCTCCCACCGCAGGGCACCGTGCTGACAATGACTTGTGCGGGAGCTGCCGTCTCTGACCACCCCCTCCCAACTGCACAGGAGCCAACAAGCCCGGTGGAAACCGGGCCCCGGAGCATTCATCACCTCCATCCCCCACAGAGCCCTAATCATTCACGGTTTTTTTGTCCCATTCACCAGAGCTCCGTGAAAGCAGGAGCGGGGCTGTTCCGGATCCCCCCGAGTGCCTCGGCAATGGTAGCGCCCCGCAAAAACCACTGTGAATGGATGTGCACACAGAGCAGGGAGATGACCTTTGGAATGAGACAGGCCTACGTGCCACTCCGGGCTCACCACTTCTGGCCACGTGGCTGTGCTATCCCAGGACGCCAAAAAGCCTCCGCGCTGACAAGCAGCCGGGTCCTGTCAGTGCCTGGCGTCCCTCATCTAGAGAAGGAAACAACCCTACGGGGCAGCTGGATGGCGCGTGGCAGCGCTTGGGTCTCCACTGCCCTAGCAATAAATGAGCACGCGAAACACGGCCAGTGGGACTTACAAAGTGAAATTTTAATTAAACTTAAGAACTGATAGTTGGTTCGGTTATTAGAAAACGTTTAAAGTTGAGAACAGGCTGGAATAGAAAACCCTACTCTCTCACCTGAAAATTTTATAGAATCTGCATACAGATGAAGGATTATAAATGAAAATTTAGCATTCAAATTAAATTATCCTGTTTATGTAAATACACACCAGATCTTGAAGGATTTTAGTTCAACACAACTGGGAAACAGCAATTCTGAAAAAGAATCCCGTTAATTACCAGTGACCACAATCACTGGCTTTCCAGAAAGCGGTCCAGTTTGAGAGTTTCTGTATCCAGAAATACTGGCAGAAAGATTTGACACAGATGCTGAAGGAGCGACGTCTCAGAGTGAAGAAGAAAGGCACAAAAGGGGCCGTCACCTTTGATCTGCTGCGGAACCAGCCCACTTCGGTGTTCAGCAAAGCTCTCTTGGGTCAAAACTGCAACGGAGCTCATGGTTGATCTCGCGCCCGCGCACAATCCGGGTGAGCCACTGGAGCAGGAAGGAGGGAGTCAGACAGAAGAAAGTCAAGGCACGGCGAGACCGTTAAGCTTCGTGTTTCAGCCAAGGGCTTGCTTGTTTCACCAGCAAACCACCCATTCTCCTCACAACCCGTGAGGTACCAGGACACTCAAACCTTCACCAAGCGATGAAAGGCAAAACGCAAGTGAAGGAGGGTCCGTGGACAACTCTCCCCTCCAAGTTTAGCCTCTAAGTGAGGAGGCGGAGGCTCCAACTGAGCGCCCCAGTCCCGTGAAGCCCAGGGGCGGCAAAAGCCTACAGACCGACACCTGGACAGCCATCCTCACATCTACCTCAGATATTCTGGGGACTGGTTCACCCACATGCCTCCCAATGCTCAAGAGATCACGTGACAGCTGCTACCAAAAGCCAATCAAACAGGGTCTGCGGGGATCTCAGGCACCATGGGCACTACAGGCAAGGCCCAGGGCACCGCACAGCTTGGCGACGCGGTCCGGTCCACGGCGGGGGGATGGGGTGGGGATGGGGAGCAGCTTCTTCCACTGGAACAGCAAGAAGCAGGATGGGTAAGTGCCTCTGACGGGTGGGGGCTGGGGATTCTCTGAAGTCCTGTGTCTCAGGGGTCACAGGGGACCCGCAGGTATAGAGTTCCTCAGTCCAGGGAAAGAACCACGCAGTCTCTGCCTCCAGACCTGCTGCCTGAGCACCCCGTACTCAGCGGGATTCCAGGGCTCTAAAAGCCACAGCCCCTTATTTGGAAAAGGGGGCTCTTTCAGCACCGAAGCCGTGGTGTTTGCTTCCCCCTTTCGACTCCAGGCGAGCTCCACGCTGCTGTGAGAATGAAGAACCCACTTTTTTCACACAATTACGCACCAATCTGTATGTACCACTGTGGCAGAAAAGTAGTAAGAGAGCCAACTGATGTAAAAAAGTGAAGTTTTTGTGTAATTTTCACAACTCAGAACTCTTCCTAGTTCCAAGAAAATTAAGCTCTACATTCCTAAAGAGAACACAACCCAAATTCAGACGATCCTGACTAAACACAAAACTTGAACACAGTCGTGGAAGCCAGACGACACACCTGCAGGGCACACGTGCATGCCGCCCGAGTCGCGATGTGGAGCCACAAGTCTCTCTGAACCACTAGAAACGTGTGCGCGCGCGGCTCCGGGACGGGGAACCTTTGGAAAAGATGGTCAAACTTACCAGCAAAGCGGTCAGTAGCCAGAGAGTCCGTCCCGAGGCCGCCTCTGTCAGCCTGCCAGTTTTTGCTGGTGTGGGACAGGAAGGGAGCAGGAGCGAGAAGAAAACCAGAGAGAAGTTACTTATCTGTATTCTACAACCCAGATCCTTTTACCTCCTAAACAGAAAAGGGCACGACATCATCTACACTTCGGTATTACTACCAACATTTAGACAAGTTTTTTGGGAAAAAAGGGGAAGCTCTCTGCTCTTGGGCTATCAGTTTCAAACAAAACCTATTACAGTAAAATGTAAACCATCTAGAACTTTTAGGGGCAATTTTTCCCTGGACCGGAGTGAGCCCTTAACACCGAAACTTTTCAATTGACCCATTTTGAAGTAAAATCCTTACAAACTTGATGGTCTGTTCTCTTGCGTGGTTGACGAATTTCTCCTGCACCCCTCTTAATCTCTGACTGCTAACCCAGGAGGAAAAACATTCTGTGACACAAAACAGAACGTGGACGTGGGGGGGCTCCTCCTGAGCATCTCGGGGTGAACGAGAGCTGCTGTCCTCATGAGCTCGCTGTGCCTTGTGGTTACTCCGTTCCCGTTGTTATCCTGTAAAAGTCCTTTGGTCCCTTCTAATCCACTGGGGATTTAGAAACCAGGCCATAAAATAGCAGGGTTGGAAGGGACCTTCAGAGGCCATCTGGGGAGGACCGAGAACCACTCTGTGAAGTGAGAGGGTGTGGGTCACCTTGCCTTAGGGACTTTGGGAGAGTGAGGCTGCCAGGTAGGTTACCTGCCACTTTACGCAAACCAGCACACACACAGGGACAAGGTGCGATGAGGTGGACTTTCCAACAAAGGTTGGGTATGTGTCTGAGATGGGAGAATCGACAGCAATAATAAGAACATCCTGCTACCTAACTGTAGAATAACATCCCCAAATTCTTGCCTGTGATACGTTTAATTCAGGAGTTAGGAAGACAATTCATGGCAATCAGGGGTGCACCAATAGACTCAGGTCTCGTTGTCCTGAGCAGCATTTCAGAAATTAAAACAGAAACAAACAAAACAAAACAAAACAAAAAACAAAAAAACCAACAACTCTAAATGCAAGGCTTCAGTCACACGGGGAAAGTGCCACAAGCCAGAGGCCAGAGCCTCTCTGGGGCCCCAGTCCCACCAGATCCTGGTGTGCACCCTAAGGCAGAGAGAGAAAAGTGGAGACAAACTGACCAAGACCATTTTATTTAAGAACCCGTCTCCAATAATTCTAACCCGCAAGTCCTACTGAAGACTAAGGCTCTTCCATTAAATCAAAGTACCAGAGCAGCACGTTCACATGTTGATTTTGACAAGGTGCAGGAAGTGAGCACTCCTTGCAATCCCACATGTCTGGCCAGGGCACACTTAGCTAGTCCAGGCACAAGATGGAGGTGTTCTAAGTCAAAGCACCGACAGCGAAGCCAGGACCCAGGCATCCACCCTGCCTTTGTCGCTCAGAACTCCCACGTGGGTTGCACCTGCCCTTTTACCTGCCAACCTTGCATCTCAACAGCCTCCCTCCCACTCCAGGTCACGAGGAGTCCCTGTTACTTCCTAAAACCCTCAGACACCCCCCTAGTAACTCAGGTTCCCCACATGATCGACTAGACCCACACCCTCTTCTCTGTGTACCTACTGACCGGTCCTCTTGCCTTCCTTGGCAGGACAAATCTTCCGTGCCGGGTGAAAGCCACACAGCAACCCTGCAAGGTACAGTCACTGTCCATATCCCCTCCAGCCACAGGTCTGTGACAAGCAATTCCCACTCTGCACCTAGAGTCACGTTACAGGACGAATTCCTGAAGGTCCCTTCTGAGATAACTCACACACCTTTCAAAAATCCATTCCAGCTCGCTCTTCCATGGGACCTTGTAGTGCGAGAAACACAAGAAAGGATCGCACACCTACTAACGTACCAGAGTGAGAGCCTGTCCCAGAGCCTCTAACACCCCCACGTGCGCACAGGCCCCCGGGCAACAGAAGGACAAGTGGATCTCCAGAAAACTCCAGACTTGTTTGACAGGATACACTGGGTCTCGTCTCCCGATTTCCAATGGTAGTTTATCACAGCTGGAAATGAATGGATCACAACCAACAACAGAGTTAACATCTGGGGTTTTGATATCCTCAGAGAAGATGGCTTTTTTTCTTCTTTAAATAAACTTCTCAAAACCCTGTCTTAAGAATCCATTTTAAGCACATACCTGATGACCCTTCTCTTAAGACTCTGCTCTAAGATTTTATAAAAGGCTGATCTCAGCCCTCCTAACGTGCTCTCAGCATGACAGTCTACCTGCCTCTACGTCTACAAATCGGCACCAGGGAGACTGCCCCCCACAGCTCTATGCCCGCCCCAGCCTGCTCCCCGCAAGCCCTCACTCTGCCTTCACGGACAACACACAACAAGAGGACTCCCACTCCAGAGTCCTTGGACGACCGCACAGTGACCACTGCTATCTTAAGTTCGCAGGAGCCCTGACACAAGCCCCACCATCAAGGAGTACAGGCCAAACACATGCTATCGCAGGTCCCCGACTGATGTACTAACACCACTCAAATCAGGCTTGAAAGGGACCTTCAGCAACCTTTGAATACCACCGGGCGGGCCCCTGCACTGCCTTCCAAAGGAGCCTCGCTCCACCTCTACACAGCTATCAGAATAGCGTGCCGTATATAGTGGCAAGACCCACAACTTTATTCCCCCTTCTCACCACAGAGAACAAGCCCACTCTTTTCTGCAAGATCGCTTCAGACTCGTGGAGCGGTCTCCTCCGGGTTTCGCCCCAGACCCTACATCATTTTGCTTGTTCTCAACTACTTTCCCTGCAGGAAGCATTCAGATCCACTTAATGCAAATCTTCCAACTATTCTCACCCTGGACTTTAACTCTTGTTTCCCAGAGTTTAAGTGTCCACAGGGGGGGAAAAAGGCACCTCGCAAAATATAACTGTGCAGCAGCAGAGCTAGAACCAAAGGAAAGGGGACAGACAGAAGCAAAGAGAGAGAGAGAGAGAGAGAGAGAGAGAGAGAGAGCGTGTCCTCCATGGCAGGGAGCCGCAAGCACTCCTGACTGCTGCGTGGGAGAAACACAGTCACAACGTCCGTGGATCACATCTGGAACTTGGTCCTAACAAATACACCACAGAAAATCTTTAAAGAGAGAATTTTACTTCCTTTGCTTCTGGACAAGTACATGTGCATTCCCTTGTGACCTTGTCAATTATATTTCCCCAGCGAGACGCCTATGCAGGGAGAACTCCCGAGGAACAGAACAGAAAAGTACGTCGGGGCCACCTAACAAGCTCCTGCTTCACGCGCCATGACAGGACTGAATGTGTGCTTGGTACTAAACACCCGCAGTGCAAACTCAGACTTCTTTCCTCTTCTTCCAAAATTAAAACTATTTACTTTTATGCCTACAGCAAGCCTACAAGGAAAACCGATTTTTTCTCCAACATACTTCTCAAGACCCACACGCCGAGCTTGAGAACAAAAACGCGCTCCCCACGGGCCAAAAGTTCGAACGAGGGCCAGGTGAGCGGCTCCCCCAAGTTCTGAAGTCGGCACCCTTCCCGCAGGAGGAACTTTCGCAGATGCCACCTCAGCAGGCCCTCCCACAGGCCACGCGAGCCCGCGGGCGGGGACAGGCTTAAAGGGGCAGTAACGCGCTCGGCCTCCCCGCCTTTCATCCAAATTCGGTATTTTTCCGTAATGCACTTTTCGTGCGCCGACCCTGGGGTGCGTCCAAGTTGCACTGCAGCCCCCCAGGGCAGCAGACCCACCCGACCACGTAGGCAGGCAGCAGGTGAAGGTGCGGCTAGGCCTGCGCGGGGCCCTACCGCCCTGCTGGCCCCAACCCTGCCCTTCGGGACCCGAGCTGCACCCCCAGCCCTGCAAGCCTCCCCCCAACCCGAGCCGGGGGAGGGGCGCGCGGGGGGTGGTGGGAGGGGTCAACTCAGCGGCCGGACGCCCACGTCAGCGGCCCGGGCCCAGGTCGGCCTCCCCTCCCCCACGCTGGGCTAGGGGGCTGGGGGGGAGTGGGCGGCACGGAGAGAGAGGGACTTCGTGGGGGCGGGCGCCGCAGAAGGCGAGGGTTGGGGGTGGGGTGGGCGCGGGCCGGCATCGCGGACTCGGGAAAGTTTCTCACTCTTCCCAAGCCGGCGCTGCGGCCCATGCGCAGTGGTGACACGTAGCCGCCCCCCCGGGCCGGGCCGAGCGGCGGAAGGGGAGGGGGCGCCCGGGAAAAGGAGGGGGCGCCCGGTTGGCGGCGGGGGAAAGGGGGGAGGCGGCCGCGGCCCCTCCCCCGCCCGGCGCTCCACGTCGGCAGCCCGCGCCCCGCCCGCCCCGCGCCCCAACTTCCCTGCGCCGCCGACCCCCACCCCTGCTCGCGCCCGGCCCACCCTCCCCCCCGCCCTGGCCCGCGCTCACTCCTTGGGGTCGGCCCGTCCGTCCCGCCGTCCGCTCGCCGCCGCCGCGGAGTAGCCGGCCGCGCTCCGAGGCCGGCGCCCGGGCCCCCGCGGCTATATAGGGCGGCGGCTCCAATCCCGCCGAGACACGTCAGGCGGCGGCCGCCCCGCCCCGTCCCGCCCCCCCCCCCCCCCCCCGCCGCCGCCGCCGCCGCCGCGCCCACGCCCCGCCCCCGCCGCCCCCCGTGGGGTCCCCACTCGCGGCCCCAGTCCCGCCGCGCAAGGCCGAGCAGCCTGCAGACCAGGCTCAACTCCGAAAGAGCTCTGCGGCCCTTGGGGCGGGGGTGAAAGGGGGTCGGAGAGTTGAGAAATGCATCTGCCCACCCCACCCCCCACGACCGGCCAGCCGAGCCGCTCCAGAAGCGAGGTCACTAGCAATACTGCCTCCCCACCCAAGAATAAAACAAGGGACCTCGAAAGGCACCCCAAGGGAAACTGTTGCCCGCCGCCCCCGCCCCCAGCATTTACAACTCCCCACTCTGTCTTAACCAAACTCCATGCAAACACGGCCGGCCTGGCCCCAAAGTTCGGGCACAAACTTTCCTTCCCTCTCACTGCCGGGTGGTTCAGTTCCTTGCATCCCTACTCTATTCCCTGGCTACCAGTTAAATCCCCTTCACTGAAACTGGTAAGAATGGGTGTGCCTACTATGCGCAACCCTAGATCCAGCAGGAGAGAAGATCCCTGCCCTCAGGCAGACTTCCACCCTAGAGGGGGAGAATGGCAGGTCAGGTTTGCACTGTTTTAAATCAAGGGTACAGGTCTCCTGCAGGAGTTTGTATATACTAGTTTATATCTCTGATGGAAATGTCAGGAACAGACTCCTGCATCAATTATGGAAGTGCACCACAGATACCTGGGACCACAGGGGGCAAGAGGCAGGGAGGGACATATGAGGGATTGTGGGTACAGCCAGGTGGGCTTAAACAGGAACCAGGTCAGCACAGCCTATATTTCTGATACAGGTGTTGCTTAGGTTCCAAGGATGACTTAGAGCGGCAGGTTTGACCAGATGTACTTTTTGAGTAGAATGCAGTCAAAGTATGTGGTTGGGGGGCTGGGCTACTGAAGTGGTTCAGTCTGAAGATGACACCAGCTTTCCACTATGGTTGGCAAGGGTACATGAACTAGGTGGCCAAATTTGGAAGGCAGCACCAAGAAGTCCCTCAT
Organism: Panthera onca; assembly: GCF_046562875.1. NCBI lineage: Eukaryota > Metazoa > Chordata > Mammalia > Carnivora > Felidae > Panthera > Panthera onca. The sequence continues at coordinate 854,532 of NC_138346.1, read as the reverse complement.
TGATTGGAGGCAGAGCACAACAGCGGTTAAGAATGGCAGGGAGGTTCTTGGCTGCCCTCACAGAGATGAGGAGACCGAACGAAGACTTGAATGGAGAGGGGGAGTGTGCTGCAAAAACTCACAATGGAGATGTGATGTGTGAGATGCCCACTGGTTGGTCAAGTAGGCAAAACTGTACATACAAGCTGAAGGCTAGGGAAGAAGCCAAGCCCAGCCCAGACACCGGGAACCCTTTAAGACATCACTGGGGGAGAGAAAACCATGGAAGGCAGACAAAAATCCACCACTTGGAGCCAAGGACTCACTGCCAAAGCAGTACCCAAACTCCGTAGAATAGGACATGGACAGGTGCCATGGCCTTAGACTTGGGAGAAGCTCTTAAGCACCAAGGAATTCTGTAGCGTCCCTTACTACGTTATTAGCGTTTGTAAGGTAGGCCTTCTGTCCAGACCAATCCACCAGCAACTCGGACAAGTGTGTTGTGCTGTTGTTTTGCTTTGAAGTCTCAAGACTGGGTCAGCGGGGGGGGGGGGGGGGTAAAGGGGGAAAACAGAAGGGATTCGTGAGCAGCTGGCAGGTCCACTGTCCAGGAACTTCCAGTGACGCTTGGAAGTCCCCACAGACAGAAGCTCATACAGTAGCTGGTGCATGGAAGGCCTTGAAAGAAGTTTAAAAACATACAGTTAACAAAAAAATATTACATAATACAATGTTGAATTTGTGCTACAAACCATCCCAGGGTGCTTCTTTGCTGATAATTATGACCAGCTTTTCTTCCCAGCCAGCTTCAGTGTATTGAAACTAAGTTTGTAGACGCAAATTTTGAGAGGGTTGCGTCCAGCTACAGTCACGCCGGATAATGTGTGAACCCCCTATGGCTACATTAAGAAGTGAACATCAGTCTGTGACATTTGGGTTTTCAGCCCTCAAAGGGACATGGGAGATGTGGGCCAGTTCAAGGTAAAAAGAACAGAACTCTACCCTCCCACCCACTCAGAGCCACGATCCCCAAAAGGACTAACTCTCAGCAGGAGGTAGGCCATGGGGGGGTGGGGGTGGGGGGACAAGCCCACCGGCACAGATCCTTTCCAATCAGCTTGTATGAGAGGTGGGAACTCCCACTGAGCAGTAGCAACCATGAATAAAAGGCTCAGGGCTCAAATCCTTATAACCCCATTTTTCCAAGACCCCCTAGTCCAAACCTAGAAATCAGCAAATCAGAAACCAATCTCACTCAGCAGAAAAACCTCATACCAGGCTACAAAGGATATCCACAAATCTACCCACACTGTAGAGAGGCTCTAAGTCCAAAATTCAAAAAGTAATAAGACTGAAATTGGAGTGGACTCAAGAACATCAGATGACAGAACTATCCGATTGAGACTGTAAAAAAACAAACCAAAAACCCTAAAGTGATTAGAGATGTAAGACATAAAGATGGCTTAAAAAAAAAGTCAAGAAATAGAATAAATGAAGGAGATTAAGAACTATAGATAAGAGGATGTGGAAGTCCAACATCTGTCCAATAGAAGTTCTTTTTTTTTTTTTTTTTTGATCTTTATTTATTTTTGAGAGAGAGAGAAAGACAGCGTATGAGCAGGGGAGGAGCAGAGGGAGAGGGAGACTCAGAATCTGAAGCAGGCTCCAGCCTCTGAGCTGTCAGCACAGAGCCCGACGCAGGGCTTGAACTGTGAGATCATGACCTGAGCCACCCAGGTGCCCCATAGAAGTTCTGAAAGAAACAGTTATAAAGAACAGAGCAATACTGAAAAAACAGCAGAGAATATTCTAGAATGCAAAGACACCCATCCAACCCCCATGTAAGAGAACAGGTAGCTAGCAGCACCATTTAATCCACACTGAAATGCACTACAGTGAAACCTCAGACCACAAAGACAAGAGTAGAACCTATAAGCAACTAGTGACAAGACAGGTTATCTAGAGGAACACCACAAAAGAGCACACTGCCCACCAGGGCACAATGAAATAAGACCCGAAAACTATGCTGAAGGAGGTACCTTCACTTCATTTCAGGACAAGAATGAAACGGGAGACACATGTAGATGAAGAGAAAGCCATTACTATTAGTGGATAAAGTGCTGGAATAACTATTTGAGAACATATTCTAGCAAGAAGAGTATGAAAGCAGGAGGGAATACTGGGAAAGAAACCAGTACCTAGCCAAAGTGAAACAAGCACTGACCATATACTAATAACAACAATACAATGTGGAAGAAATGAAAACACAAAATTCAATTAAAATTGTAAGTAGCAATAAGATAGGAGGTAGAAGGAGGAAACTGAAGTTGCTGTATTTCAAGACTATTTGAGAAGAGGTCAGAGATACTAATTTTAGCCTTTGTTGAATAAATGATGCAAACCTAAAGACAATCTAGTAAATGCACAATTTTTAACTTTCAAACCAAAAACCAAACTCTGATCCAAACAGAAGTTACCGGCAATGTTCTAGACCTTGAATTAGGTGGCAGGTACAGAGGTAGTCATTACAATATACGTGATTGCCAGTTACATACTTTGTATCAATATTATTAACTAAAAGAGAGGAAAAAAGAAAGCAGAATAGGAAGCAGAAGAAGTAAAAGACAAGCAACGAAAAAGCAAGACAAAGGAAGCACAAAATATGATGAAGAATCGAATCCAAACGTGGTAAAAATGTAATAAGAATACAAAATCCAGCAATAAGCTACCTAAGCGACCTAAACCATGTGGACCAGAGGCTGAATAAAGGGTGGTTGAATACTCCCAGCAAATTCTAACTTGACGAAACCTGAGCTGGCCATACTAACTAAAATAGGCTGTAGGATAAGAAACACTATTAAGGTCAAGAATAAAACATCCCAATCAATTGATTATACATGTATCTAAAAACACAGCTACAAAATATATACAGTAAAAGCAGGAAGGTTACTAGAAGCTGACGTATGGAGGACTTACAGAGGAAGACAGACTCACTCTTTTGGTAATACAGATTATGAAGATTAAAAATGTATAGATAATTAAAACAATGCCGTTAATAAACCTACTTTCTTGGAAAAAATTTCAACAATTTTCCCAATTATTAGAAATAACATGTTCTTTTCAATCGTAATGAACTTTTATAAAAACTGGCCAGCAGCTAAGGCAAAACAAACACAAATGGCGAAGAATTAATAGCATAACCAACATTCTCTGACTACAACGCAATCAATTAGAGACAACTTAAAATTTTAAGAAGCCTAGAAATTTAAAAGCTTTCTTCGAAATAACTCATGGGACAAAGAAGAAATCTGAAAATATTTAGAACTGAACAATAAGCAGTTCTATATCCAAACTTGGGGCATCAAGCCAGAGTGTTGCTTGGAGACAAGTTTATAGTCATAAGCCATCATACTAGTGAAGAGAAAAAAGTTAAAATTTAATCATCCTCTCCTGAAATTAGAAGAATAGAAAACCTAAAGAAAGTTGAAATAAATACAGTTAAGAAATTAATGAAATAAAAGACATACACGGGAGAGAATACAACTTCCGGCTGAGTCTTGAAAAAAAACAGACCAAAAAAAAAAAAAATGACATGGAAAAGAATAAGAACAAGTATAAACAGCCAATACTAAGAATTCAAGGAGGTTGAAACTATAGCCATGGCACAGACTCTGAAAAATCATAGAAGAACTCTACAGAAGTCTGCAGAGTTCAAAAACTTGAACACACGTGCACACATGTACACCTTGAAAAACAGACTAAACAGGCAACTTCCAGAAAAACAAGTCACCCAAATTGAGTCTGTTAGAAACGGAAAGTTTACACAACCAATTCTCCCCCAATTTTCAAAGAAACAAATATAAAAACCTCAACACAGAGACAGGCCCAGATGCTTTTTTTTTGCAAGGAAGCCCTGAGAAATTACCCTCCCAACTCAACTCACAAAGCTAGGGGACTTTAATACTTTCCCAGACAAGGCTAACATGAATGTATGAATTTTGTCTACTTAATAATCTAGCAAATTGATCTAGAAAGTCAAAACAAATAATATATAATGATAATGCCAATTTTATTCCAATAATGCAAGGTGCCGCAGTATCAAAAAGATGAAGTAATTCACCATGTTATTACACCAGGGCAAGAATGATTTTCTCCCCTCAAAACATTCTAATAAAGAATCTGATAGAACTCGCCCGTTCCTGATAAAAAGGAGGAATACAAGGGCACTTCCTTAACCAGATGCTAGTTCTGCTGTCTACCAGATGCCCTCATTAGAATCATTCACTTCAGGATCATGACAACAACAGGCTGAAATGGAGCACTTTCTCTGTGCACATCTACACTTGAGATCCTAGTTAGGGCAGGAAGGCAAGAAAAAGAAACATAGGAGAACCGTAAACAACAAACTGCAGGTGCTCACGGGCAGTACAACTAAGTACAAGATCCAGGAGGATCTACAGACACACTATTAGAACTAAAAGTTTTCTGGAAATAAGATCAGTACGCAAAATCGATTATGCTCCAAAACATCAGCACCAAACATCAGCAATAAGTCTAGTAAGAAAATAGTAAAATTTGTAGACAGTATTCTAAAAACCTCTGTCAAAATACAGAAAATACCTAACTAAATGGAGAAATGCCACATTTACCTATGTAGGAAGACTCAATTGTAAAGACTGTCCTTCTCCCCTAGTCAGACTGGAAACTCAGTGCGAATGCAACTTGTACCTTAAAAAGGGGTGTGCTGTGTGTGTGGAGTTTTGCAACTAGATTTTATGCAATTTTTATTTAGACAACAGTATTTCTACATACCATTTTTATAATACTGTATTTCTGTATATAATTTTTAAACTACTTACATATGCAATTGTATTTATGCAACAAATCTTCTACAAAAGATCAAAGGCCACGAACAGCCGATTACGGCTCGGAGATTTTACAGCTACAGTACTTCAGACAGTGTGGTGTTCGCGCAGGGACAGACACAGAGAACAATGACATAGACAAGAGGCACCGAGCCTGGCCACCTTAACAGCCAGCCATCACTTTTATCAGAGATGGCCTTGTGGATGAACTGACGATTGATGCCCCTGGGAACACTGGTTATCTAGATGAGGAAAAAGCATAGGCCCTTACTTTATATACCACTCACAAGGCCAACTAAGACCAAAGATGCAAATACCATGGGACACAACCCTACTGTCAGACTTCTACTTATGGAAAAGAGCTCTCCCACGTGAGTAAAGGAAGTGTATGCAAGGATGTTGGTCATCACAGCACACTGTTAGCAACAGCCAACAATTTTGAACGGCCTGTCAATGGATAAACACAGATAAACAAACTAAGGTGCATAATGTAGACTACTTACCCTCTTCGCTTTCACTAATTACCTGACAGGACTCAGTGAGGTGGGCCATGCTGATCAGGGTCAGGAAGAACAGGGGATGTCCTTGGAGTGGACATCTCCAAGGCTGTGGGAGCCGCTCAGGTTTGGTAACTTGTTCAGAGGCCCCGCAGTCCTGTAAGAAGTTGGCACTAAGGGACGGGAGTGTTCACAGTCTGCTCTCCCATAATGAGTGTGGTAGGTGGGCCAGGGCAAAGAAGAGTATGTTCTCATCCCCCTCGATAGCTGAAATATACTAAAAAAATCCTTGTACCATGAAGCTTCTTCATGCTCGGCTATAAACTGCAGTGTCAAGTTGACTGGTAGCATATTCTAATAACACATCAAAACTAGGTTCCTTTCTTTGGCTCGGAAATAATATTTATTACAATAAGTACATTCAACTTGGCGGCCTTGTTTCCCTAAAATAAAGTAGTCCAAGTTCAGACGACAGAGAAATACATAGCCACCATCCACGCTTTCCACTGCCCCCCTTCGTTCTCTCCCTACTAAATGCATCGGTGTCCTTTCTTTTCAGGAAGTGACAGAGAGGGTAACAATTGTCTTCAATGACAGTGGCACTAGATTTCATGTATTTCTCTTTAACCTACGTTTTAACTAAGTCATAATGGGCACCCACAGTGAAAACAGACTGTATAAAGAACACCAAGCTTGTTGTCAGGACAGAAGTTCAGAATCTTGCTCAGATCCTATTTGGGTCACCTTGACAAGTTGTTTAAGCTCTCAACATTTACAAGTTTCCCATTTATAAACCTCTGAGGCCTTTGTAAATTGCTGAAAAGATCAAGAAAGATAAACTCCCCTACAATAGGTATCTCACTGTATGGGAATATCCGCATTTAATTTCACTAAATGAAATCTACTACATTAATTTTATGAATACTGAAATGATCAGCATTTTTTTAAGTTTGTTTACTTATTTTGACAGAGACAGCGAACACGCACACACAGGGGAGGGACAGAGAGACAGGGAAGGAGAGACTCCCAAGCAGGTTCTGTGCCCAGCGTGGAGCCCTACGCAGGGCTCGATCTCACAACTGTGAGATCATAACCTAAGCCGAAATCAAGAGTCGGACACTTAACCGACACAGCAACCCAGGTGCCCCACCAGCATATCTTTATACAGATGAGTAAAGAGTAGCATTTATTTAGAGTCTAATTTAAGAACATGTGTCAGATAAGCACACCTTATAACTCTTTAAAAAGCAGATGGGACAGGGGTGCCTGGGTAGCTTAGTCGGTTAAGCATCTGGACTCGATTTCGGCTCAGGTCATGGTCTCACAGTTTGGGAGATCAAGCACCACGTCAGGTTCTGTGCTAATAGCACGGAGCTTGCTTGGGATTCTCTCTCAAACTCTCTCTCTCTCCCTCTCTCTCTCTCTCTCTCTCTCCCTCTCTCTCTCTGCCCCTCCCCTGCTCGTGCATGCGCCCACACACTCTCTCTCTCTCAAAAAACAAACATTTTAAAAAAAAAGCGGACGGGACAAATGTTAGGTTCAAAAGAGTAAGTTAATGGATTTCCACAGAAATGAAATGAAAACTACTCTTTAGAGCCATGCTGGCCAGCATATACCGTGGACACGTGGCTACTGACACTTGAGACGTGGCTAGTTCAAACTGGTAAGCCCTCTACACCTCAAATACACCCTGGATTTGGAAGACTTCATGTGAAAAACGTAAAACACTTTACTGATAATGTTCTATCGGTTACGTGAGGAAACAATGTTTTGGAGTGGGTTAAACAAAATACATTATTGACTTGATTTCACTTGTTTCTTTTTTGCATTTTTAAGGTGGACAATAGAAAACTTTAAATCCTATGTGAAACTCTTATTTGAATTACAGTGCTATAGAGCTGGCTTTCCAAACCAAAGCAGAAATGTAATCTGACAAAAAGTTTTTTCTTGCTAATAAACGTTATATCAGTCTTTTTTAAAAAGTCCCTAATCAATTTACTACAAATTTCTTGTTTAAAATAAATAGATGAGGGGAAGGAACACAAAATGGGTACTGTGTCGTGTCTCCACGGCCACAAGCGCCCTGGGGTGTGTGGCACAGGGAGCGCTCTCAAGGACTTCCAGGGAAGACATGCCCAAGTTTAGTTCACAGCATCTCTCCTAAGGACTCCAAAAACCCATTAACAACCAAAAAAATAGCAAAAGATACAACCATCTTTTACAGAAATGCAGAAAATTTTGATTTGCACAAAAGAAAACGCAAGTTCAAAGTAAGAAAAGAGGCTACATTACGCCTCTCGGTTTGGCAAAAATGGAGTTTCATGAGTGTCAGAAAAGGTACAGGAAACTGCTATGGCTGGAGGAGTAACTGACGGAATCTCTTTGGAGAGCAATTTGATTATATATTGTAACTTAAAATACGAATATTCTTTGACCCCGCAATTCCTACTTCTTAGAATTTCTCCCACATATGCTCACATACGTGATAAAAAACAAATGTACTATAGCATTTCTGCAGGAGCAAAAGATTGGACGTTGGTGTTCTTTCTATTAGCCAGGGGCTGCATAAACAGATGACGGCGGGGCCCAAAGTCTACTCTAACTAACCTGCTGAGTGAGCCAGTCCCCACCGACCAGAAGACAGAGGAACGGACCACCCTCCAAGCACTGAGGGCCTCCAGCACGCCCTGAAATCCAGCCCCCACCTGGGATGGTGTATGCTTGCTCCCAAAGCTGTTTATGCCAGTCTTGACTGTTAACGTATGTAACCACATAATTTAAAAATAATACAATAAGGAAAGAAGAGTGAGATGGTTCTACGGATATTCAACTTATCACACTAAAGTTCTCAATGAGGGCAGGTTGCGTTAAAGAATTATGTCAGTTAGGTGAACAATTCTTAAAAACCTCAAGGAATGTGATATTCTAATTGCCCTGTGTCTTAAGTTCTTGATCCACTTAAAAGAAACTGATGCTGAATGTCCTAGGTAACACATTATGTTTGGTTTGTATAGACAGAGATTATGTAGAATCCAGTCAGCAGACCCTCGGATACTAGGTTGCAGCCCTGCAACCAATGATGGGGGAATGGGGTGGGGGGGGGGGGGGGGGGAGGGACGCGCCCGGATGGCTCAGTCAGCATCTATGTGACTCTTAATTTCAGCTCGGGTCATGATCTCAGTTTGTGAGTTTGAGCCCCGTGTTGGGCTCTGCACAGACAGCTGCAGAGCCTGCTTGGGATTGTCTCCCTCTCTCTCTGCCCCTCCCCCAGTCTCTCTCTCTCAAAAATAAATACACATTAAAAAAACAAAGACTGGTGAATGAGTAAGTGTCCTTCCCTCAACCGTAGGACCAGTGTCCGAGTCAACTCCGGAGAAAGGGGTAGCTCTGTATCCTATAGCTACATAGCCAGCAGTGTCATAGACAGAAACATGCTTGTATGTACATAAAATACCCACGAGCTACTTCTAGGGTAGCCGAGCCACCGAGGAGAACAGGGAGCACAGAGCCAGGCACCAGGGCACACGAGCATCAGAGCTGGATAGAGGAGAGGGGACAATACTTACTGACTTGAAAAAGGAGCCATTTTATGAAGTTGGGAGGTGAGCACACGTAAAAAGAGCATGTATTTCTTTTAACACTTACCCAAAAAAGGTGTATTTTAAAAGGTTTAGAAATGATGGATGGACATATGCTAAGTGCTCATGTGGATTACCTGCAGGAGAAGCCTAGTTCTGTATCAGATGATGCTCCTTACTTTTTCCACAAAGACACTTCCATTTGGAGAGGGAAATAAAGAGGTATTATTAAGTAGCATTAGCTACCACAAATCAGTGAAAGACAGAGTCACAAGAATTATTTTCTTTGCTGTTTTATTAGACCGTGCTATCAGCAAGAAATCTGAAGTAAGACTTTTTTGTTGTTCACTTCCTTGTGAGGGACTGCTGACTGCAGAGAGAGGAGGCCTTACACGAACTTATTAAAGCCCCCGGCAACTGGAAGATACCCAAGCCGGTCTTTACATATTCGAAGAGCAGGATAGAAGGGGTGAGTTCTGCCCAGCTCCCAGCACACACAGCTAGGAAAAGTGAGAGACAGGGAGAGACCGCAGAGACACGTCTCCCCTGGGCAGACAGAAAACCGCCCCTGAGAGTGAGCACAGTCACCGGAGCAGGCACGCCCGCCATGTGGCAACCGCTTGCTCAGACAGACCCCTCTTGAGGGTCGCCTCCATGTCTAAAACTCTTCGTTTCATTACAGCAACCAAGTACTTCCAGGTGGAAATGCATCCAGTGACCGTTGGGTCATTCGTGTCTCTGAATGCCACAGGTTTCACAGTGGTGACAGACTGGGGACCACGGCAAGCACCTCAAGGTAATGGTGGTTCTGGGAAGAGGACAGTAAGGGCATGACAGCGATGGAATGCCTATAGAGGAGGGCTCTGGCAGTATCCCCCCTCAGTCCTACGATTAAAAAAAATGCTTTTGATCTTCTGCCTGGAAAACCCATTAAAACTACAAGAAACAAAATAATTACAATTTGACCAAAGGCAACAATTTATACTTGAAAGATGTTTTTTCTTCCTACAATCTACATAGAAAAGGTCTATGAGCGGGGCGCCTGGGTGGCTCAGTCGGTTAAGCGGCGGACTTCGGCTCAGGTCATGATCTCACGGTCCGTGAGTTCGAGCCCCGCGTCGGGCTCTGTGCTGACAGCTCGGAGCCTGGAGCCTGTTTCGGATTCTGTGTCTCCCTCTCTCTGATCCTCCCCCGTTCATGCTCTGTCTCTCTCTGTCTCAAAAATAAATAAACGTTAAAAAAAAAAAATTAAAAAAAAAAAAAGAAAAGGTCTATGAGCTAGAATGAACTTAGGTCATCCCTATACAACATTATGCTAGAGTAGAGATACCAAGTTAGCTAAAGCCATGGGTAAAATACCTAAACTGGAACCAGTCCTATCCAAATGGAAATGTAATGCCTCTCCACAAGGAAACAAGTATCAGAAAAAGCAAGTTTTTGGATTCTCCCCTCCTTAGGGTATTAAGCCCTGGTGGACACTCAGCGTAGACATGTCACACCTCTTCACTTGGCCTGTTTTCTCACTTGTCAAATGAGGAGGTGGGACTCCATTATCTCTTCCAGTACCGTCTTTCTGAGTCTGCTCTAGGGAGCAAACCTCACTTTTAGATTTAAAGAATTCCTGGCATAGCTGTCGCCCTGAAGAATTCAACATAAAGGTGCACTAATACAAGTCCAATGCACAGACCAAAGCAGATACATCTTACTCTGTCCTGAGGCAGACACCTGATATCCTGGACTCCGAGCAGGCCACCATACCGTAAGGGCCTCTGGGGAGCAGGAACCGAGACATTTCACCTGTTGAGAAAGAACGGTGCACGGGGCAAGAGCACACTGTTAACCCCGCTACTAGAAAATCAGCACCAACCAAAGAGGGATGTAGGGTGAAGACACAGGGAGTCAAGGGTAAGAAGCAGTAGGGCAGATCAGCATGGGGCGCCAGACTAGAGAGAACCGAGGCCAACTCCAAGCGGACATTAAGCAGCTATCTGGAATGGACTCTACCTATTGTGCGAAGGAAGGATTACACAGAAGGGCGGCAGCAGAAACAGTAAGAAACAAAAAGGCAACAAAGTCTGGAAACGACCAAAACTTCCATTAAGGAGGAGGCTGACTAAACAAATCATGCTATATCCATGCCATGAAATAACATGCAGCATATAAGGCACGGGAGAGATTTCCCACACTAGTATATGTGATCTCCAGGGTTTACAGTTAATAACAAAGGCAACAGAGGACAGCAAGCAGGTATAGAGGGTATGCTGCCTTCCTCTAAGAAAGAATCAGAAATACTGCCTCTGTACACACACACATGCGTGTGCGCACACGCACGTAGTATATACTTATCTGTTCGTGTTTTTAAAAAGAGAGGATGGAAGGAAACAATGTCCATGGAAGGGAGGGGAAAGGGACGGAGGCCGAATTCATCTGAATATAGCACAATTCATAGGTTTTTTTAGTCAGACAAATCAGAGACATACAAACTCTAGAAATAAAGTATGTCCTTCTTGATGCTGGTTACATGGATAGGCTCAGTGAGTAATAATTCACTACGTTCCTCTTCTCTGTCGGACTCGCCTACCCTTTTGCTATAGCTTGCACGTCTGCGATCGTAATTCTGTTATTCTTCAACGAAATCCATTTTTAACATGCTGCTTTATTTTTATGGTTAACACAACACAGTGGCAGCGAGCATCCCTACCTAGCATATGGACTGTGGCATCCAAACACCACATGCCACTAAAAGGAGCCAGGGCTCCTCAGAAAAACCTCAGGTCTGCTCAAGAATATGGACAAGGTGGGACACCTTGCTGTGACAGAAAGGAAGCAGTTACAGACTAACAGGGTCACATCCAAAGAACACAGAGCCAACTTGGGGAAATAACACGAGCTTCAAAAAATGGCTGTAACGGGTTGACACACAACTATATACACATCCATAAGTTTATGAGACTAGAAGAAAAAAAGCCACAAAAATGCTCTGTCACGTTGGAAGGTGCTAGTCCTGGTGCACACTAAACAGCGATAAAGACGAGAAGGAACTGTACCACGGAGTAACCACAACTGAGGTGGGAAACCTTCTTTAGAAGAGAATGCTAATAAGTGCAGAAATAGAAAAATCTTCATTTTGCACTTGCCAATTATAGGCTAAATCACTGTCCCCCAAGATACCCGTCATTACTCCTGAAGCCTGTGAATGTCACAGATGAATTAGGTTAAGAGCACTGAGATGGGGGGTAGGGGGGAGTACCTTGCATTGCACAGGTGGGACCTAAGTGTAATCACAAGCATCCTCAAAATCGTGTACTTTAACCGAGTCTCTCCTACAAGCCTGCAGAAGGAGACCCTGACGACACCACGACTTACCCCAGTGAGACGGACTTCGGCCGAGTCCGTGGTAATTTGTTACAGCGGCAAAAGGAAACTAATACACCAATGAAATAATAATGGACACAAGCAAAAAGGCAGTTAAACCCATTAGATCCCTGGTTGGTAAAGAACATAACGGAATCAGCCTGCTGACACGGTAACCACTGATCAATTTTAACATCACAAATGACAGACGTGATGCCTCCTGCTATAATGCAATATGGTCCGCAGCACAGTGTAGGGTATACTCTTGACACCTCTCCTCCCTTCCACTTCACCCCCTCCTCCAGGGGGGCATCAAACCCGAAACAAATTAAGCATCTAGACATAGCCACTGGTTTATGGGAAATATGAGGGTCACAGAAACATACCACATACCACGATAGAATCAACCAAATCCAGAATATGGGAAATTCCACAGCACAAATGGCCCTGTTGCTTTTGTAAATAAATGGCGTTTAAAAAAAAAATAAGAAAATTGTGATTTTTTTTTTTTTTAATTTTTTTTTTCAACGTTTTTTATTTATTTTTGGGACAGAGAGAGACAGAGCATGAACGGGGGAGGGGCAGAGAGAGAGGGAGACACAGAATCGGAAACAGGCTCCAGGCTCCGAGCCATCAGCCCAGAGCCTGACGCGGGGCTCGAACTCACGGACCGCGAGATCGTGACCTGGCTGAAGTCGGACGCTTAACCGACTGCGCCACCCAGGCGCCCCAAAATTGTGATATATTTTAAAAGAGACAAAAGAGGCACCAACGAAATGCAGTGTGTGGAGAGACCTTCTTTAGGTTTTGATTCAAACCAACCCTAATATGACATTTGGAGAAAACCAAACACAATAGATACTGGATGATATTAACAACATACGGCTAATTTTGTCAGCTATGACTTCTTGAAGCCCTCCTCTACTAAAGATATATGCCAAAGTATTTATTTACAAGTAACACAAAATCTGAGATTTGCTTTAAAATAAAATACTCAAGGGGCGCCTGGGTGGCTCAGCCAGTTAATCATCCGACTTCAGCTCAGGTCATGATCTCACAGTTCATGAGTTCAAGCCCCATGTTGGGCTCTGTGCTGACAGCACAGAGCCTGGAGCCTGCTTTGGATTCTGCATCTCCCTCTCTCTGTCCCTCTTCTGCTTGCTTGTGTGCGTGTTCTCTTTCTCTCTCTCTCAAAAATGAATAAACATTAAAAAAAAATTTTAATGAAATAAAATACTCAAAACTAAAAATGTTTTGGGGGGGGGCAGAGGAAAACAAACCAAAAATGGCAAAACGTGACAATTGTTAGAGTTGGTTTATAGGTGGGGCGCCTCGGTGGCTCAGTAGGTTCAGTGTCTCACTCTTGGTTTCAGCTCAGGTCATAATCTTGTGGTTTGTGGGTTCGAGCCCCACATCCAATAGTACAGAGCCTGGTTGGGATTCTCTCTCCCTCTCTCTCTCTGCCCCTCCCCCACTCAAGTTTTTTCCCTCCCTCTCTCTCAAAATAAATAAACAAACTTTAAAAAGATGCTGCCAAAGCTGTACTCAGAGGGTGAATCAAACGTATAAGTTTTATTATAAGGAAAATGAAGATAAATGAGCTAAGTATTCAAGTCAAATGTTAAGAGAAAATCAAAGAAAGTAGAAAAAATAAAAGAACTGGTGAGATAGAAAACAAAAACAAGAAATAGTTGACCCGATCGATCAAAACCAAAATCAGTTTTTCTGAAAATAGCAATGAAAGAGCAATTAACTCCTGCTAGTCTTACAAAGAAAAGAACACACAGAGAATACAATGTCACAATGATACAATACTATCCTTGCTTGGTTTTGAAATAAGAACCATTACAAATGGCAGTAATTACATCTTCTGGTAGCTCCCAAGGAAGTAAGCGCTTCTTTGCCCCATGGGGCCCCAACAAATTTATTTTTGTATCTCACTGGCATTAATTGGGTTCTAAGCCCACCAGGGGACCAATAACCATAGTCAAGGGACCAAGGGGATAGGATATGTCTATTAGCTGTGGCCAATCAGGGTCCACCCATGCAGCTGGGCCCTTTCATCCAAAACACACAGTTTGTACGTGGTGAAAAGGGTGGCCCCCAGAGGCAAATCAAGGCACTGTTTGCTTCCCCAATCAATGAGTGGGTGCTGCAGAGAAAAGATCTTAACTACAAACCAGTTTACAAACATGAAAAGTCAACAAAACACCAAACCAATAAATCCAGCACTTAGTTTATAAAATAAGACATCATGACTAAGTAGGGTCTGTTCTAGGGATTCAGTAAGGATTCAATGTCAGGAAATGTATGCATCTCAAATTTATAGCTAAAAAGAGAACATATATACATATACGTACACATATACATACATACACACACACACACACACACACACACACACACACACACACACACACACACACACACACACCCTGATAGAGGGCCATTTAAAAAATGCTCAAAAGAATGTGGAAATTCAGTGTCTGTTCCTTGTTTCCTATTGAATTTAACATCAGCAATAGAAGGAAAAGGCTATATGAAGAATATTTCCAAGAGATAAAATATATCATGTTTGTGTAAAGCTAAAAGTATCCAAATGGCAAGGATGTCTACTACTGTCACAGACTGTCAAATATGCAACCTAAGTAGACGTAATTAAGCAGAGACAAATGTCACTATTTGCAGATGACCATCTTAGAAGTCCCCTCTATTATAACAAAAAGCTAGGAAAACTAAAGGAAAGTTTACTACATCAGCCATACAAAGCACACACAAGCACACACACAACACAACACACGCTAAAGGCCCATATCACGGAGATGATGCCAGGTTTCAGTCCAAGAGACTTCTCACAAAGATGTCTGTCCCCTCCAAGTTCATCTACACCCTCAAGGAGATGCCCAGTAACATCTGTGGTAGGCTGAAAACGTCCACCCGGAGGCACCAGCTCCTAATAGGTGGAACGCAAATGTTAACTTATTTGGAAAAAACAGTCTTTCCAAATTAAGTTAAAGATCTTAAGGAGGCTGCCCTGGATTATCTGGGCAGGTGCTAAATGCCACTCTTAAGTGCCCTTATAAAAGAGCAGCAGAGAGACCCCACACAGAAAAGGGAGCTGTAAGACAACAGAGGCAGAAACTGGAGTGATGTGGCCATAAGCCAAGGAGTGTAGAGGCAGGCACCAAAAACCACATGAGGCAGAGAACAGCTTCTCCCCCAGAGCCCACAGAGGGTGTGTGTGGCCCTGCCAGATTTCAGATTTCTCACCTCCGGAACTGTGAAAGAGTAAATTTGTGTTGTTTGAAGCTACTAAATTTATGGCAATTTATTAGGGCATCCCTAAGAAACTAACCCAACATCCCAGGAGCTTTTTTTTTTTTTTTTTTTTTTACTGTAAAAAAAGTTCCCAAATCCACCTAAAATCTGCCTAGATTATTTGGCCTCAAAAGAAAAAAAAAAAAAAGAGTTGAGATTCAAAGACTAGCAAAACACATGACAAAGCAATAGTAACTAGTACTTGGTGTTGGTTAAGAAAGAGGGAAAAGTATGAATAAAACAGTCTCATGAGTACTAGGAGTTTACCACTTGATACAAGTGCCCCTCCAAATTAGTAAGGAAGGATAGCAACAGACAGAAGTGGGCCAATAACAAATTTCCATTTTGGAAAAATATAAAAATTGGTCTCTATCTCATGCTATACACCAAAATAAATTCCAACTGCATTAGAGATCTGAAAGTAAAAAATCAAGCCTTAGGGAGTTAGAAGATTGAGGAGAAAAGCCAGTGATTTGGGGGCACAAAAGTCTACCGAGGATACAGACTGTAGACACCATCAAGGAAGGTATTGACTCATTTGACCCTCGTAAGAGGTTAAGAATTTTATATAGCACAGATCATCTACTAGAGAAGTTAGGATACAAGTAAGAGTTCTCTGTTTGGCAAACATCTCAACAAGCTAGGATGTGATCACACAGTTCATAGAAAAGTAATACAAACCACACATAAACACGAATGGATGTTCATCTTCGCTCAGCCCTTTATGAGATCAACAAACATGAATAAAAGTGGTGCAATTTTGGGGGCCGCCTGGTGGCTAAGTCGGTTGAGCATCTGACTCTTGATCTCAGCTCAGGTCTTGATCTCAGGGTCATGAGTTCAAGCCCCCTGCTGGGCTCCACACTAGCCATGAAGCCTACTTAAAAAAAAAAAAAAAAAAAAAAAGTGGTACAATTTTTGAAATGGCTAGGAAAAACAGGCTACTTGACTATTGAGGATGTGTAAAACCAGAAGGCAATTTAAAAACACATCATGAAGAAACAGACACACAATCCAATTCGGCAATCACACTTCAAAGAAGCCACTCTCCAGAAGCACCTGCAGAAGAACGCAGAAGGCATAGGTGTAACACACAGAAGAAAACTCACAGAAGCTCCGTCAAAGGCAAAGAACTAGAAAGAACACAAGTTCGCATAGGTGAGCAAGTGGTAACAACACGGTGACATGTCCAAACCACAGTAGGCACGGTCTCAAACAATGAAACAACGGTTCAGGTAATGACCTGGAGACAGCAAAAACAGTATACAGGGCTTTATTTTTTAAAAATAGACTATGGGCTTCCCTGTAAGGGGGTGTCCACATCACTGGTGTTTTCACAGCCCAGGTGAAGTGGCAGGCCACTTCCATGGGGTGGGAACGTTGCAGAGGCTGAGTGAGGTGAAGAGGGCAGAAGACATCCGTGCAGGAGAGTGGTAACACACAGGGTTGACTACTCAAATAAGCAAATACATTAAGGGATACCGGAATCTAGGAGTATCATCGTTGGAAAAGACAGCTACCGATTTAAAAGGGAGAAACTGGAATGAACACCAACATATCTGATTGGAGTTGGAAGGACTGGAATGAACTCATGTGTTTCAATAGAGAGAAAAACTCATGTTTTGCAATTGAGAGATAAAAGTAGACATGACTGTGTTATAAACACACACGTGTGCATATGGGTACCTGTGTATACATATGTGTGCGCGCGCGCGCGCGCGCACACACACACACACACACACACACACACACACACACACACACACATTCTGTGGCTCTCTCCACCGAGAGGACCTGGGTCAGTAATACTTCAACAACAACCTACCTGGTGTCCAGACTCTGCTTCTCTTAGTACCACTTGCCATAAAAGGAGGTCTCTTTGAAGAACAAGGCTGATTCCAGGTCCAGGGAAGGGAAGGTACGTGAAGAGCCCAGAGTGTCTTGCTGTACCAAAAAGTAAGAGTTTCTAAACAAATATGGGGGAAGCGTCAGAAGGACACAGGAGCCAGCTTTAAGGGGGGCACTCTCCAGTCAATATGAACAGTACCGTATGTAATGATAAAGATTGATAATGTAAGTAAAATGGGCAACGGTTAGCCTATATTGATACAGACACATGACCAAAATGAAGATTTGACAGGAACAAATATTTAGCTTCGTAAGTAGCTCCCCAGCATGTACTTATTAATGACACAGACTCCACAATGGAGAATCTGGCAGACACCACCTTAATCAGCAAAGTGAGCACCACTGATAATGGGACAAACTGAACCTGTGTGCCATCTGACAGAACGCAAAGAAAACCCAGAATTCCTTCTGTGCTATTCCAGCCAAAATAACAAAGCCTGAATCCAATCAAAATGTAATACACACCGAGGGACATTCTACAAAATAAGTGTCTGTACTCCTTAAATGACGAGACCAAGAAAGCCAAGGCAAGATGGAATAAATAGTCCTGTTTGTTGGTTTTTGTTTTTTTATGCTTGTTTTATTCACTTTGAGAGAGAGAGTGCAAGCAGGGGAGGGGCAGGTGGGAGAGAATCCCAAGCAGGCTCCACACTGTCAGCACAGAGCCCCGACGCGGGCTTGATCCCACAAACCGTGAGATCCTGACCTGAGCCAAAGTCAAGAGTCGGACGCTTAACTGACAGCCACCCAGGAGCCCCATAAATGTTTCAGTTTGAAGACTACAGAGACCCAGCAATGAAATGTTATTGTGTGCTTCTGAGTGGATTCTTCTGGTGAAATGTGAATGGGTCTGAAGGTAGCAAAGCATTCTTGTTAACATCCTGATTTTGATGGTTGTATTGTGGTTAAGGAGGAAGAGTATCTTATTTGTGGGAAACACCCCAAAATATCCAAGGGTGATGAGGATTCATGTGCCCAATTTACTCTCAAATGGTTAGGAAAGTGTTTTCTACCAGTCTTAGAATTCCTCTGTAAGATAGTTAAAAAAAATTAAACATACTTTTTAAATATATTTTTTAAATTAGATTTTATTTTTTGTGAGAGCACTCACGGGGCCTCGTGGGGGACAGGCAGAGAGAGAGGGAGAGAATCCCAAGCAGGCTCCAACCCACGACCCTGAGAGCATGACCTGAGCCGAAATCAGGAGTCAGATGCTTGACTGAGCCAGTCAGGTGCCCCTAGAACTGCTTCTTAATTTAAAAATAAATAAATAGGGGGGCGCCTGGGTCGCTTGGTCGGTTAAGCGTCCGACTTCGGCTCAGGTCATGATCTCACAGTCTGTGAGTTCGAGCCCCGCGTCGGGCTCTGTGCTGACAGCTCAGAGCCTGGAGCCTGTTTCAGGTTCTGTGTCTCCCTCTCTCTCTGCCCCTCCCCTGTTCATGCTCTGTCTCTGTCTCTCTCTCTCTCAAAAATAGGTGAACGCTAAAAAAAAAAATTAAAAATAAATAAATAAATAAATAAATAAATAAATAGGGGCGCCTGGGTGGCTCAGTCGGTTAAGTGGCCGACTTCGGCTCAGGTCATGATCTCGCAGTCTGTGAGTTCGAGCCCCGCATCGGGCTCTGTGCTGACGGCTCAGAGCCTGCAGCCTGTTTCAGATTCTGTGTCTCCCTCTCTCTGACCCTCCCCCATTCATGCTCTGTCTCTCTCTGTCTCAAAAATAAATAAACGTTAAAAAAATTTTTTTGTTAAATAAATAAATGACTGATCTTCGAAATAAACAAATGACACTGATCCTTCAAATTCAAAGTTGATTACATGTTTATTTGTTGGGCTTGGTGTGTATCTCACTCATCTTCTATGTAGCACAACAAAGTTTTATCTCCATCTTACTAACCTCCGTTATACGTCATCTTCTCGAAGTTCATAAACACAGATTTTCAAACCATCACAAAGTGTCAAGGAAGCTGCTGACAGCACAGCCTGAGACATGCACAGCTGCTCATCCCGGACGACAGCAAGGTCAGCATGGGTCCCACACCAGCCCCCCGACAGAAGGCAGGAGCCCCTCGGTGCTCCTCAAGCTTTTCAGACACCACATGCACAAGGGAAATGCACAGAACGCCCCATCTGAGCTCGCACTGGGAACCCCAACAACAGACCCAGAGACATCAGCAGATGGGGTGAGCCACGTCACGTAAAAGGAGCACTGCCCACGGCGGGGTGAGGAGAGCGACCATGTCATTTAGCCATGGCTTACAAGAGAGGAAAGCACACACACAACCCTACCACTTCAGGACCAGTGAGGAGAGAAGACAGACGAAAAGTACGTTTTGGAATTAAAATATTCTTACCAAGGGGCACCTGGGTGGCTCAGTCGGTTAAGCGTCAGACTCTTCATTTAGGCTTGGGTCATGATCTCACGGTTTGTGAGTTGGTTTGGGAGTTCGTTGGGCTCTGCACTGCCAGTGCAGAGCATGCTTGGGATTCTCTCTCTCCACCCCTACCCCGCTCACGCAGGCGCATGCGCTCTCTCTCGTTCACTCTCTCAAAATAAATAAATAAACATGAAAAAAATAAAAAATAAAATTCTTACCAAATAAGGGCTAACCAGGCTACAGCCTTCAATAAAGCCACATGCCCGGATGATAGCAGACAATCACTATACAAGTCAACTCCAGTGACCTCAGATGGAAGGGAAAGACCCACAGACCACACTGAATCCTTCACATGCATTTCCTCCTTGGGGATTTAGTCCTAAAACTACCAGCACAACCTGAAACCAACAAGACTGCATTGGAAAGAAATGGAAAGGCTGGAGGTTTACACACACAGTCTCCGGCTCAGCAGCATCTCCAGCATGAAGCATACCCGAAACCCCAACCACCCAAGAACAAGGTGAGGCTGACCTAGCAAAGGCCACATGTCTTTCACGGATCAAAGGCTCCTACCCACGCTTCTACAAATTGACTGCTGACTCTCCCCGAGCAACACCATCTTTTTCTCTCTGTTTGCCCAATCTTTCAGAAAAGAATCGCCCCTACCGATCTCAAGGGGACATGGTGATCATCTTCAGCACCTGTATAAACTAAGGAGGGGCCCCGAAAGCCCCGAGCGCGACGGGTCCCTCTGGCTGCAGCTGGCTCTTGTCTGCACGTCCCAGACGCTGCTGCGCTGAGCACGGGGAGCCAAGGGGCCCCGCGCACAGGCAGCCTGGCAGCACTGCTGAGCTCACTGGCGGGCGACAAAGGCAACACAGAACTTTGGTCTCATGGGCTGGCGAGTCAGTGCCGAGCATAAGCAAGTGTATCAAAATAGAAGCCTTGTTTCAAAAGAAAAAAACTGTATTCTTAAAATTGATCTCACAAACACTGCTTTAAGCTGGTACTTCAGGACCACCTAGCTAATATTCTATTTACCAGAAAAAGTCAAAACAGCACATATAATTCAGCAATTCCATTTGAAAGGTAGTTCTAAATGAGCTAAGTAGCAATAAAATCAGAAAGCACACCACACCAGAGTGTAGAGCAGCACATACTTGTGATTTTGTGCACAACAGCTGGCAAGTGCCCGGAGCCCACACTTGTCCTCACCGGATGCCCGATGTCCAGGAGTCAGTACACTGTCTCCACCAGGAAGAACACAGAGACAAAAGTGAGCGTCAAGTCCCAAGCAGACACGCTCCAGCCCCTTCTCTAAGTCATGGGCACCATCAATAACATGGTTCACAACTGTCAGAATGGCACAACAGAAAGGTGGAAAGGTTCACGCAGGGCTAGCTTTTCCTCTTATGTTATTTTTTAATTATAAAACTAAAGAAAGTTAAACAGAGGGCCACAAGTTTTCAACCCTAGATAATAAGGAACCAGAAACCACACATCTGACACTGAGGGGTCGGCCCTGGGAAACGAGAACACTTCTCAGCAAGTCACTCACCTCAACCAGATCTTAAAAACAGCAACAACAACAAAAAAATGCCAAATACCTGACCCCCTTTCCGAAATGATTTCTTCTAGCTCTCTCCGTCTGGTGTTGTTCCTTTTCCTTCCTACCTTTACTTGTTCCGAGAGGTCTGGTCCTTTCAGGGTGTCGTCTCTAGCCTAGCCACTTCCCCTAAGGCTGTTTGTGGAGGCCAGCTCTCTCTGGAGCCTCCAGATGCAAACCTCCTGGGAGGCCGGGCACGGTTGCCACGCAGGTAGCTGCCATCAAGGCACCTGCACGCAGGCTGCTCCCCCTCTCCCAGGAACCATACGCACCCAGAGGCTTGCAGGGTGCCTCAGAACCAGGGATTAGAGGAACTCGGCCCCCTCGATGGAGTCACTGGCCCACAGCGCCTTCCCTCCCAGCCCCATTTACTGAACTGCAGCCACACAGGCCCAGTGACGCACAAAGGCCTGACACACCATACCACCAGCAAGTTCCCACAGCAGAACCTCCCTTGAAGGGCAAAACCATTTCCACAACACTTTCTGCGTGTGGCAAACGACAATACTTGCTAAATGCACCTGGCTCAAGTTATCTCCCCTCTCCAGAAAGAAACCAAAAGTAGCACTGGTCCAGCCTGCACTGTATCTAGAAGCTTTAAGCACTGCCATCATCAACCTTGCTGGTTGATGGCGTGTCCTGCTCCTGAGTGGGGGGAGAGAGCTGAGCAGTGTTCACAGGGTCCCCTCTCACCCAACACAGCAAGGCCAGGAATTACTGCTCTGCTTCATAAATGTGGTCCCCAGCGCCATCCACATGCCCAAGGTGAGATGCTAGAAGGTTCGCACAAAGAAATGAATGCTGATAAAGACACAGTCTAGAAGACGAGCACAAGGAGACAGCTTTACGCCAGAACACCAGGCCAAGCAGCAGCTGGCCCCTAAACGGTGTGCTACACGGAGAAGGCACATGCTCTGAATGCTCTTGGATCACAACAGTTTGTTAATCCGAGCACATCCAAACCTCAGGAAAAAGTTACTCCACGGTCGGCTGAGGCCACAAATTCAACAGCAGCTTGAAGAACACAAGAGCAACGCATTGGGACCTGGCCTTTAGACTGGCTTATTGCTCTGTCCAGTGTACCCCTGAGTCTAGAAAGCTATTCTGGAATTCAGCAGCCCACTGTAATTCACCAAAAGTTAGCAAAAGACAAGTGTTCAGCATATTCCCATTTTAGTAATCAACGCTGTCCTGCCTATTCATTCCCTCACGGCACACACAGGTTATCTGCCACAACCCCGTTACTCTGCTGTGTCACAGGGATCCAAAACAAGCAAAAGCCTACCGATGGCTTATCCTATAATGCAGACAGGGACGGGGCAGGTAAAACCAAGAGAGGACTTACTCCACGAGGCCTGCACATCCACCAGATGATGTCAGGGAGCCGGTGGTGCTGGGTTGCTGTAACAGGATGGAAACACCAGTCCAGAAGGAGTTCAGAGAAGAAAGCGGATCCCGTACAGCGGCCACAGATGGACGGACAGCAGCTGTCTACAGGTTACCGCAGAGATGGGCCCTGCACGACTGCGCACTCTAGGAGTGGAACTTCCATTTCCCTCCACCTCCTTACCTGAAACTTGCTGATGGATATGTACTTGGTGAAAAATTAATCTTTGATGATTGAACCAAGGAAAGAGATTCAAAAGTCTAAGGGGTGCAAGACAATTTTAGTATTTATTTCAGAGTAGACCATCTATCTTGCTGCAAAGGCTTGGACGGCCCCACTCCTGGGCTAGTAAAGAGTGTGTGGATAGGATACTGCCTTCTCCACCCCAAGCTTTGGAGTAGCCCTAGAGACAGCAAGGAAACACCAGATAAACAGGTCAAGGCTGAATGTTTCCATGTGTCAAACGTCTAAAACTGGCGTCAAAGACAAGGACGGAACAATTACGGATCTTGACTGGGCCCTGTCTCCATTCCTGTAAAAAGGAGCTGCTCTCAATGGTGGTATCACTGTGAGGACTGAGTCAGCCCATACGTAGTGCTCCACCAGAGTGCACACAATAGGCTCCGTGAGGACGGTCTATTACCACCACCCTCCTGGAGATCTGTGATGTGGGGGCTCCAACAGTACGGGCAACGCGGCCCTAAACCAGCCACTCGTGCAAGGAGCTCTGCCCAGGCAGCCTCCACTCTTAACTGGAAAATGGAGCCTATGACAGCTACAGCCCAGAACCCTTCTAAGGACTCACCCTGCAAAGCAGGCCTTCTCAACCTCAGCCCTGCTGACCTCCTCAATCAGACAATTCTTTGTCACGGGCTGTCCTAGGCACTGTAGGATGCCTAGCACCTCTGGCCTCTAACCACTAGATGCCAGTAGCACCCCTGAGTCATGACAACCAAAAAAGTCTCCAGACACTGCCAGATGTTCTCTGGGGGCCAAAATCACCTGATCGAACCACTGCTGGAAATAAAGGGCATGGGGCCTGTTGCGTAGGAATCAGCAAATAAAAGCTTTACCAGGCAAAGCTTTTCCTATCGCTTGTGCATCCTTGAAATGATCACAGAATGTGCTACACGAGTGACTAACAGCTCCAAGTGCCGTCCTTCCAAACCTGAAAACTGAGTTTCTGACAAACGGAGTTAGTTGATCAAGTGTTCTGTGCTATCAGAAGGGTAATAACAACAAAATCTCAGATTCAGCTTTCTTATCTTTAAAAAGAAGGAGCTAAAGTCCTATAGGTCAAGAAACACCCCGAGTCACAAGGGTGATTAAGAATGGGCCCTAGGGGCACCTGGGTGGCTCAGGTGGTTAGGCGGTTAAGCACCAGACTCTTGGTTTCAGCTCGGGTCATCATCTCAGTTTCACGAGTTCAAGCCCTACGTCTGGCTCTGCGCTGGCAGCACAGAAACTGCTTGGGATTCTGTCTCTCCCTCTCTGCCCCTCTCCTACTTGCTCTCTCAAAATAAGTAAATAAACTTAGGGGCAGCTGGGTGGCTCAGTCGGTTGAGTGTCCGACCTCGGCTCAGGTCATGATCTCATGGTTGGGAGTTCAAACACTGCATCAGGCTCTGTGCTGACAGCTCGGAGCCTGGAGCCTGCTTCAAGTTCTGTGTCCCCCTCTCTCTCTGCTCCTTCCCCAGCTTGTGCTCGCTCTCTCTCTCTCTCTTGAAAATTAAACATTTTTAAAATTTTTTGAAAAATAAACTTAACAAAAAAAAAGAAAAAAAGACTGGGCTCCAAACTGAAGTCCAGGCCTCCTGACTCCTAGTCCGGTGAGGACCACCTCCCTCAGCTTACAAATGTCTCAACACTTTGTCCAGTCTGGCAGAAAGAACAAAGGCCTCACCATCTATACTAACGGACAAGCACTGCTGTTACGTCTCACAAGGTCCACCTTCAGCAATGTCTAAAAATACCAATTCATACAAATAAAAGGAAAACCTGGAAGAGTTTTCAGAAAACACTTATTTGTAAAAAAAAAAAAAAAAATACAGATTGCTGAACGGTACCTGCTAACTAAATACTGGCTTCCTACTCTCCTTGCTCCAGATGAGGCCTGCTATTCCCATAGCAGGTGGGGTCTCTCAGGGTGCAGCTCAGCCTCCTGAGAAACCCCTACACCCATGACAGACCCTGGGATAGGATAGGCAGGGGCCAGAAGGCCACATTAATACTGGTTTTATTACCACTATAGCGAGCCTGCTGCAGTGCTGGTCTACCAAGGAAAAGGACTTTCATCATAAAAAGACTGTAGAACATGGGGGCACCTGGGCGGCTCTGTCAGTTAAGCAATCGACTCTTGACATTGGCTCAAGTCATGATCTCGTGGTCATGGACTGGGCCCCATGTCAGGCTCTGTGCTGAGCGTGGAACCCACTTGGTATTCTCACACTCTCTCTGCCCCTCCCTTGCTCGTGCTTTCTTTCTCACTCTCAAATGAAATAAACATTAAAAAAAATTGTAAAACACAACTACAATAAAACAACATAAAAACTGGCAATTTCTCCTGATTCTTGTCTAAGAAATATCTCCAAAATTGTTTTATCTAAGGGTTTTTCTTGGATATGTAATACATGATTTAAATAAAAATATAATCATAGTATACGCATTGTTTTACCACTTGCTACACTTAATTCCATTTAAAATGCATCATGGCTGTCTTTCCAAATTTTACGTGCAAATTTCCCATTTATTAATAACTGCACGTTGAATGAAAACAGAAATTCTCTACTGATACTGCATGCTTTGTGTATATATCTGATTACAAACACTGCTGGAAAACATATTCTCTGCTCACTAGAGCCAGCAACTCTACACACAGTTAAAATTCACACAAATTCAATTATAAGATTAGAGGGGGGTACATGGATAGTCATTATAGAGGCAAAATTACCCTCCCAATGAGCTAAATTATTTATACCCCACAACACCTGAGTACACATGCCCCCCTCACACTTGATAACTAAAATGGTCATGTTTACTTCTTCCAACTTCTAGGTGAAATATGCATTCAATGTCAATTCTCTGACATCAGCAAAACTGAAATCTTTCTTTGCTTCCCGGCCATTTCAATTTCTTGACTGTGAAGACTGACCTTTTTCACCTCTTCTTTTCTGCTAGGGCATTTCAGCACACATGTAAGACAAAGGAAAACCCACATGTAGGCTACAAAGGAGTAGTAAAGAACAAAAGAATTACAAATGTAAATGAAATTCATGTTGTAAGCTAAAAGTAACATTGCTGATGGACACCCAGCAGCAGGAAGGAAGAAAAATGATCAGAAAATACTATTAAAAAGGGCTTTTTTTTTTTTTTTTTTTTTTTTGCCTTTCACACCCTGGTCAAAGGCTGTGATTTTCCCCTGGAAAGGGAACTAGAATCTTTGGAATGGGGCTACCCGTTACAATGGCGGGTGAGGCACCATTCTGAAGACACAGAAGTTAAGTTCATCTGTAGTTACTGCAAAGATTGTAGTCTTCTCCCAAACTTGGCCCCCTGGACACAGGCAAGAGGCAGGAAGGTATTTTTGTGGAAAATCTGGAGAGACAGAAGGAAGCTGACAGAGTGCTGTAAGGAAATGGCCCAGCCAGTGCCTCTGCAGTGAATGCCACAGCTGGCAAACCCCACCTACTGCCACATGAGCACAGGGAAAATATCACCAGATACCACAGAAAGGCTTTGATACGAAAGCCAAAACCTCAAACAAAAAGTAGCCTGAAGTAAACTGTGACTTCGGCAAAAGAAAACCTTAACTCAGAAATGTCCTCAGAGAGATAAGGGGAGGCACAACAGCTATGAAACAAAACCAGGGTGTCAGAAGACACAGCGAGTAAGAGAACATTCCTAGAGAAATAAAGTGAGTACTCAACAGCATGTTCAGAATAAAGCTGAGAATATATTCCAGAAAGAAGGTGGACAACCTGAGCAAAACCAGAGTGTCAGTCCAGAAGGTACAATAGTCTAATTCTACAGAGAGAAAGTGAATGGGAACAAATCAAAGCAATAAATCAAGAAAAATGCCCAGAGTTAAAGAACAGGAGTTTCCAAATAAAGGAACCTAAAGTAAGGCAAGACGTTAGATGAAAACTGACTCCAAGGGACATTGCTGCACTGGGTGTTTTGAACTTCAGAGAGAAAATCCACTAAGCTTCAGAGAAGAAATAGCCACACATGAAGACCGAGGAATCAGAATGGCTGAAGCCTTCAGTAATAACCCTGGAAGTTAGAAGATGGAGCAAAATGGTGTCCAACTCTCACTCAGATACATGGGTAGAAGTAAAGCACTTTTCAAACACACGTGTTCTCAAAACATTCTCTCTCATGCGTCTGTTCCCAGACAACTTCTTGAGGAAGTGCTTCATCAAAATGAGAGAGTGGTAAGTCAAGAGAGATGGAGACATGGGTTCCAGGAAACCAAGGACCCAACGCAAGTGGGTGGTGAGATCTTCAGGAAGATCCCAGCAGATGGGAGCCTGGGGGAGATTTATTCAAAAGGAGATTAATGAAATATTGAATTTCACCAGATAAAAAAAGACTCCATTCTTTCTCTTTTTTTAAAATTTTTTAACATTTATTTATTTTTGAGACAGAGCTTGAGAGGGGGAGGGGCAGAGAGAGAGAGGGAGACACAGAATGCAAAGCAGGCTCCAGGCTCTGAGCTGTCAGCACAGAGCCCGAGGTGGGGCTCGAACTTGTGAACCATGAGATGATGACCTGAGCCGAAGTCAGCCACTTAACTAACTGAGCCCCCCAGGAGCCCCCCAAAAGACTCCACTTCTTGAAAGAAATTTAGACAACTGTTGAATTTGGGATTAAATTTTAATGAGAAACATACAGAAAACTAAACACACAAAAAACAAGACTCACAAGAACTTCAGGGAAAACAAAACCTGATCCAGGAAAGGAAAAGCAACCCCATCACACCAGTTGCCTAGCTGTGAATGGCACTATGCGGTAAAAACTCGCACACTAAATACTGGTCTAACCAAACTAAAGGTGCATGTGCTTTAGGCAGCCGTGTATTTACACAGAGAAGGCAGAGCAGTGAAAGAAAGCTAGAAACTTCATATCCATTGAGTCAAGTAAGGAGACAAGGTGTGCAACAGGAGAGAAAAGAGCAATAATTGAGCAGGCGAACACGTGCTGTTTAGAGTCAGAGCCAAAGACCAAAGAAACCCACCAAGAGATGGACGTGTATGCTCTGCAGGAGAGGAGACACGACTGGGGAAGGAGATTCATAGTGTCTTCGTACAAGCCTTTCTACGTTTATTTCTCCTTCTTTTTTTTTTTTTTTTTAACACTTATTTACTTTGGGGAGAGCAGGGGAGGGGCAGAGATGGGGGACAGAGGGTCCAAAGGAGGCTCTGTGCTGACAGGCTGACAGCAGTGAGCCCAATGTGGGGCTTGAACTCACCAACTGCGGGATGATGACCTGGGCTGAAGTCAGACACTCAACCAACTGAGCCACCCAGGGGCCCTATTTCTCCTTCTTGAAACTACTTGAAGGTATAACCTTGATTGAAATAAATTCATTTTTAACTTTAAAATTCATGAATGCCAATAAAAAGTATTAAGGCAGAGTATACACAATGTATTGTTAGCAAATTAATGGCAAGCATCAAAATGACTAACACAACATGATGCCCAGACATGTCTGGAACAACACGTCTGGCTCGTCTCTAGCAGTATTCGAGGAACTTTAGTATGCCTGGCAGAACAGCCTACTAGGGCCATTGCTTCTAAAATGTCTCTGATTTTAGCACTATAAAACAACAACAAAAACACACAAAAAACAAACTTACTTTAGCCCAAACTAACTTGTGTCATCAATTTTTAAAATATCATACCGATGAAAAGAGTTTGGTTTTCTTGGTTTTCAAATGTGAAATGTTGTGGTGTTTTCATAACTTAGGGGAAAAAGCATTTTGACTCACTGATGCTCTCTGGCTGTTTTTCCACTTGGCCAAAAACTTTTCCACTATACATGCCGGACTTCTTGCTACCATAACGTGGCAACTGAGAACTCAGCTGTGTGCTGTGTTTCTTCCAGGAGCTTGGTTATTTTTTAATAGGAAAGGGATGAGTCTAGCCCTGTGAGATGGATGTATGCTGAATGGGCCTTATCAAATGTAAGTACCACTTGGTACTTCAAAAAATGTGTTCTCTGCTCAAACCCTTTCGGTAAATAAACAAGTTTCAGTTGGGAAGCATTAATGGAGAACCTATCTCATCCACTTGTCACTAAAGCTCATATAAATCATCCAGGTGGACAATGTAACCACTTGAAATCCTGTCCAAGTTACAGTGCCCTAGATTGGGCTGACTGAAGGGCATGAATTCCTTTACAACAGGACCTCGGGCAAGCCCTCTACCACTTGAGATGTTATTAGCAGCATGCCAAATTCTCAACCTCTTGCCCATCTGTGCCACCAGCTATGGCTGTCACGCATCCCCTTGGCATAAGCTAGTCTTCCTATTTAGAACACCTCATCTCGGAAAAACTCTCATCCCCTAAACCCAGTTCAAGAACCACATTCTTTGTAAAAACTTTCCAACAGTAACTACCGCCTCCTCCTTCACATCTCTGTATCTTGTATGTATTTCTACTACTGCACTTAAAACTCTGTAACCTAGTTACTTTACAAGTGAATCCCCCATACTTGACCATAAGCTGCTTAAGGAAAAGAAAAAAAAAGTCTATATCCTCTTTATCTTTATGACCCTAGAACACTTAGAAGTATCTGGCACACAATTCCCAATAAATGCTTTTGATTTGAACTGCTGAAGAAGTGAAGTCATGAGGCCGAACCAGTAGCCCTAAACAAGAAAAACAAAGGAAAAGAAACACATAAAACTCGATGACCCAAGTTCTCCCATCAGGCTGCAGAGAGGCGGAGCTTGGCCAATGAGAAACGGCCCTGTGCAGAGATCCAGCTGGGGTTGGCCCCAGAGGTGCCCAGGGATGTGGGCTGATGGCACCTTAGGAGCGCTCTCCTTAAGCTCACTGTACATTTATCCAAGTGAGGCTAACCTGATTAGAGAAAATCAGGTAAGCCCATCAACAGTGCTTGGCACACAGAAGATCTAATGGAAGTTAGCGTAGGAAAGGAAGTTTAATCCTCACTGTAAATTATTTATCTGGCTTTCGAGTGTTGTCCCTCAAGACTTGAAGGGGTGTGCTCCATTTTTCCCTAGCCTAAAAGTCTCAGGATAGGTTGACGGTTGATGTTGCAGACCCAGAGAACTGGGAGTTCAAGCGATGGAAGCCTTTTTTAACCAAGTATCTTTTCAACTATTTTAAAACACCGCTTCCAAGTACCTTAATATTAAACGTACTTAACAAGGTTAGCTTGGGGGTGCTTATTTTTATCAAAATCGTTAAACTTGAAAACGAGGTTTCATTCAATGTTTCAATACCCCAGGTTTGGCTCCATAC
This sequence comes from Panthera onca, assembly GCF_046562875.1. Lineage (NCBI taxonomy): Eukaryota > Metazoa > Chordata > Mammalia > Carnivora > Felidae > Panthera > Panthera onca. The sequence goes on along the minus strand of NC_138346.1, from coordinate 824,170 downwards.
ATGAACGCTACAGTTATTCTGTAGGAGAGCACTACCAGCTGCTTCAGACAAAAATCCTACTTGTGACGTGCCCTGTCGTAACAGGACCTCGAAGGGGCACCTAGGTGGCTCAGTCGGTTAAGCGTCCAACTTCGGCCCGACTCATGATCTCACAGTTCGTGAGTTCAAGCCCCGAGTCAGGCTCTGAGTGCTAACAGCTCGGAACCTGGAGCCTGCTTCAGATTCTGTGTCTCCCTCTCTCACTCTGGCCCTCCCCAGCTCATGCTCGCACTCCGTCTCTGTCAAAAAATAAGTAAACTTAAAAAAAAAAAAAAAAAGTTAACAGGGCCTTGAAACCAAACTCAAAACTGAAGGACAAGTCACCCTGTTCCTGGACATTCCACTCACCTACATCCCCGCAGAGGTTTCATCTGATCATAAATATTGTTTTGTAAACAATACACGGGGAGGTTTTCTCTTTGGATGCACACGGCGTGCAAACCCTCCTACAAAGTCTGACTCTCTCATTTTCCGAGTCGATGGTAGAGAACACTTAGCAAGTGCCTAACATGCCCTGTCGGTATCCCCCAGCGTCCCCAACACTGTGCCGTAGCCCATCAGAGTCTCAGCAACTGAGTTTGCGTTCGGTCGGGGTCTTGAAGAAAGGCGCCCTGTGCGAAGGCATTTGGGTCCGACAGCTGTGGGCCTGCAGGCCGCCGACGGGGAGAAAGGACACCCGGGCCGACGCGGCCCAGGCCGGGCGGGTCGCCCTCCCGTCCCCGAGCCGCGTGGCCGCAGTGGGCTTGGGGACGCGCCCCAGGTCTCACCTCGCGACCAGACAAGTAGACCGCGAGGGGCCGTGCCCGCCCCTCCCTCCCCCGGGGCGCAGGCCCCAGCTCGGGCGCACGAAGGCCACGTCCCCGGGGACGGGCACCCAACTCGATGGTCCGCTCACAGGCCCGCCGGCCCACGTGACCCGCAGCAGCCAATGGAGGCGAGGCCCCGGCACCACCGAGACGACGGCGGCCCGGGGCTAGACCAGCCCCACTCGGCCGCTCTCAGTATCCTCCGCTGTCCCGCTCTGGTGCTCCCAGCTCGGTGCTGCCGCCATCTTCCCGGAGGAGAGGGCCAGAGGCGAAGGCTCCCGCCCCGTGGTCGCTCCGCAGTCTTACTGTGACCTGCCCTATCCCCGTCCGCCTCTCTTCTCAGCAGCCACTTAGCTCCTTGTAAAGAGATGCCCTTCACCCCACTCTAGGTACTCACAAGGCAAAGACTCACATTACCTCTTCCACTTTATCAGCGTAAGGAAACCAAGCTCATAAGGTAGGAACTGTGGCGAAACAGGGACAAGCCGCCATCTTGGTAAAGGAGAAGAGGCTACGCTTGACCTCCCCCCCCCACCCCCAGCCTCTATATGGCCAACCGCCGTGGGAGGGGCACGGCGCCTGCGCAGAGGCGGAAAACGCGGATGGGCCTGCGCCTGCGCACTCGGAAGCCGGCGAGTGGGGGTGGGGCGGGAGGCCAGGTCGCGCCAGGGCGAGGACAGCGTTGACAAGGGAGCAGGGAGCGGGTCGGCGTGATGACGCCATCCGCGCACGGGGCGGGGAAGGGCGGGGCGCGGGCGGACGTCGGGCACTGGGCGGGTCCGCGGCGCGGTCGGTCTACTGCTGTTCTTTGGATTCTCCGCGGTGAGTGTCTTGCCGTGGGTTCCGCGGTCGCAGGGGCGTGAGCTGTGGGCCGATGCAGAAGCGGTGGGGGTCCGCTCGGGGCGGCGGTCGACCGGCTCCGGGGGCGGCTCGGGCGGGGCGGCTTTTTGGGTGTGGGGGAGGGGCGGCAGGATCGGTGTGCCTGACTCTCCTCGACGCTCCCGGACTTTCCGCGAGCCCTCCCCGCCCCTTCCTCAGCTTCCCCGGTTCTCCTACTCCTCGGGATCCCGGGCCCTCCCCCACCCTGCCCACCCGGGGTCCCCGGCCCTCCCCCCACCCTGCCCGCCCCGGAGTCCCCGGCCCTCCCTGGCCCTTCTCGGGCCCTCACGGCGGGAGGTGTCCGGAAGAACCCGAGCGACCCCTTGCGCATCCTGTGCAGAGTACGTGGACCACTCTGATAATGGGCCTGGGGCGCTGGCGGTCGTGGTTGGGGAGGGAAAGTCCGGGCTGCGTCCGGTGGGGCGGGTTTTGTCGGGCGGCTCTCCCGTTGTCCTCCCCGCCATCCTCTAGCCGAGAGTAAGCCTCAACAAGTCCTCGTTGTCTTGTTAAGTTTCCAGGCTCTTCCTGGCCGCCGATTAGAGCTGGGGCGAGGAGGAGGAGGTCCCGGCCCTGTGCACAGCCAAATCCGGAAGGATGGAGGTGGGGAGGGGCCGCCATTCCCACGAAAGCCCGGGATGTGGCGACCTGTGGCTACCGTTGCTCTCAGTAAAAGCTCAGCTGGGATGGCCGCAGGAGCCACAAGACCTGGCCACCTTTTTACCTTTCTGGACCCATTTTTATCAGCACCAGCCCCACCTTCTCTGTCCTCCCCCTTCCACAGGCGCCTGACCCAGCGCCTTGAACTTTCCGTTCAAACTGTTGGGTCTTTGTCACCTTTGTTCTTGGCCCAAACCCTCCTTTTTGCTTGAAACCCGGTTACCTCCCCACCTTCTGCTCTGTTGTGAGAGATTCGGCCCAGAGTCGATTTCCTCCGGCTGGGTTAGGTTTGCGCCTGGAATCAGCCTTTATTCTCCGTGGTAGCTTTCTACCGGCTTGTCGGTCTTTTGAGGGGCAGGAGATGTGTGAGTCTTGTCACCCTCACCCGTTGTCCAGCACGATGACCAGCACATAGTGAGTTCTCAAGTATTTCTTGAACGACTCAAATCATAATATCTCAAAATAAGTCTGATGTTCTAAAATAGTCTTGCCGGCTTAGTGATACGCGATAGCGTAGGGGTCCCGAAAGCTGTTTCCCGGTGCTTGTAATTTGAGGTCCCGTTGTTTTCGGTTTTGGTGGCTCCCACTCGGACTTTCTTTGTACCACCCGGTACCCTGACTCACAATGTGCGCTGCTCCGTCAGGTCTTGGCAACATATGGCTGTGAAGGTGATCCCGATGTTTTTTCCTGTTTTCAACTTCCATCTCTCACCTGACACAGAAGCCCAGTGTAAAGAACAAGGGCTTCTCAATCAGGTCGTATTTGCATTCTGACTGCTTTTGAGCTAGCAGGGTGACCCAGGGAAATGGCGAGGGAAGGAAGGACCACCCTCTGTTGTCATTCCTAAGTGCGATTCAGGTCTTTTTAAATTTCAAAAGCAGAAAATGCTTTAAAATTGTTTTTAAAATTTTTCCCCCACAGAGATGGGAACATCATAACTCATTTGGCAGTGGAATTGGGTTGAAGCCATTTTATATTCTGTATTTGTACCACTTTATGCTAACGGTCATATATGCCACTATAGAAAATACGTTTGATTGTGGAATGTGCTGCCCTGGTGGCCGTTGGGGATGTTGTGTTGTATACTATACAAGTACCTTCCTCCAATCCAAAGAATCTGAATGCCGAACATTCCAAGAGTTCTGGGTACGAGATTATGGATATTTGGAGTCCTATACTGCAGGGTCATTTTGTGGATTGGGGTAATGTATGCAAATATAAGAATAACATGTCTGTGGTTGGCAGTTATGGACAGTCCACTAGTATAAATACCACTAGCAAAAAAAAAAAAATGTACGTTTATTGCCAAGAATCCATTTTTATCCATCTGTTTTTCATCTTTTGTTTCGGAAAAGTTGATTTGTTCTATGTGAATTGGGATGCGGGTATTGTGAAGCCATGTTCAACAACAACAACAAAAATGTTTATTAAACAATTGCTAGCCTCTAGAATGAGCACAACCTGAAAGAATAAAATTTTCATTTGACCACATTGAGTTTAGGAGAGCCAATGGCCTACACTCAGTGTTTAAATTAATCACAGTGGCTGGCATCCTGTGTTCTGGTTCTTCAAAAGTTCAACATTTCCTCTTTCAATTTTCATTGTACATTACTTAGTTCTAACCTATATTGTTAGAAGATCACAGTGGATTCAAATTATATTTCAGGGAAAAAAAACAATATGGAAGAAATAGGATATGACAAGAAAAACTTGATAAATTAAAGAATTCACAGCCTGTTCCAATAATGGTATTCTCCGTTTCCCAAACTTGTACATCCATGTAGCTCTTACATACCAGGAAACTGATAGGGAACAGTGAAAGTCCCCCTTTTCTCCTATGGGACATCCTCAGTCCTGCTCAACAGGGTGACAAGGTAAGGTGAACACAGGTGGGCTCGAGGTACAGCATCTTCAGGGTGCTTGCTGAATGAAGTTGTTGAGAACCCAGGCTTCAGTGAGGTGAAGCAGGTCTGTGGGAGATCAGGGGAGACCTCTGTGATAGTCGTTTGTGCTACTGGGTCGGTTTGAAATAAGATACATGTGATAGCCTATAAGGCAAGTGCTCACTCTTTTCCACCCTCGGGCACTTATTCTTTGATGTGAACTGAAGCTCATTTTATCCAGTCCTTTAGCGAAAAAGCCGCATTAGAATTCCACGTGGGGTTGGACCACATTTATATACTAATTTGGGAGAAATAGAAATGATTTGATTCACATAGGGTCTGTTTTCTTTTTTCTAAGTTTGTTCTTACGTGTTTGGTTGCTTTTTGTTTTAATTCTGTTGTAAATGGCATTTCTCCCCTGTTTCCATTTCTTTATCTTCATAACTAGAATGGAGAGGAAATTATTTATTTTATATTTGCCTTATATCTAGCTACCTTACTAAATTGTTATTTTAGAATTTTTGGACTATCTATGTTTTCTGTGTAGTCTTATCAGTGAAAAAGGTTGTTTTCTCATTTTGTTGTTTCACTGAATTCTCACTAAACTTGTCAAAGTGTAGTATTCAGTAACCATGGTGAGATTGCAATATGAAGATCTTACTTGGATCTTAAAGGAACAACCAGAAACTGAGACAATCAGAAATAGGAATGCTGATTGGATATTATATTCAAAATTTGTTCATTTTCCTTAATAATATTTGTCATTTTAAAAAGTCCTTATTGTTAGAAATAAGGGATTCATAATCAAGGATGATGACAGTGGCAGAGGGGATATTTGAAACATTGAATTGGTCATTGCTGAAGCTGGATGATGGGTGGTACATGGGGATTTTGTTCCGTTGTGTAAGTTTGGAATTTCTAGTAAGTATTTTAAAACAACTATGGTGGTAATGGACATCCCTGCCTAGTTAGTGATTGTAATTTAAATAGATTTAGTATTCTGTTGTTGAGAGAATAATATTTGACATTAATGTTTGGAAACACCCTGGATTATATTTAAGCAGTTTCCTTAGAGTTTGTTGCTGAATTTTATCATATGACTTTTCAGCATCTATTCATATGTGATTATCTCCTTTAGTTTGTTGTAACAGCTTTATGTAGGTAGATGCTTTGGGTATATTTCTGGAACCTAATTGCTAGCAAATATTTCATTGAGAATTTTTGCATTTATATTCATGAGTGAGATTGACATACCGCTATCTAGCCAGCTTGCTTTCTTAGGTATCTCTCTGGGTTTGTGGTTGAAGTTGTAGTGTCCTCATAAAATAAATTGGAGTGCTGTCCCTGTTTCTGTAGTGGCTTAAGTGACATGGGTGTCGGATAGAACTCAGCTCTAATTCTGTCTGGTTTTGGTCCCACCCCCACCTCCTTTTTTTTCTTTTAATGTTTATTTATTTTAAGAGAGGAGAGAGCGTGTAAGCAGGGGAGATGCAAAGAGAGAATCTCAAGCTGACTCCGTTGCTGGCACAGAGCCAGATGCAGGCTCCATCCCACAAACTAGGAGACCATGACCTGAGCTGAGATCAAGAGTCAGACGCTTAACCACCACCCAGGCTCCCTAGCATAGTAAAATTTCTGAGGAAAAAAAAGAGAGCCAGTCGCTTAACGGACTGAGCTGCCCAGGGGACGCGCTCCCCCTACCCCCCCCTCCCGGTTTTCATTGGTATATTTTATTCAGCTGTTCAGTACTATTAGTCAGATTTTCCAGTTCTTGGTTCCATTTTGGTAATTTATAGTGTCTAGGAAATCGTCCATTTCTTTCGGGTTTTCAGATTTGTGACCATCTTTTTTTAAATTATTATTATTTATTTTTGGGAAACAGACAGAGTGGGAGAGGGGCACACAGAGGGAGACACAGAATCTGAAGCAGGCTCCAGGCTCTGAGCTGTCAGCACAGAACCTGACGCGGGGCCCGAACCCACAAAGTGCTGGATCATGACCTGAAGTTGGACACTCAACCAACTGAGCCACCCAGGCGCCCCAGATTTGTGACCATCTTGATACATGTCTCCTGAGTCTGTGATTATAGCTTTTTTTCCATGTTTGCTTTTCTTTTTTCCTTAATTTTGACTTGTGGGGAATTTATTTCAAAGAACTAGCTTTTGGATCTGTTTATCTTCTATTGAGTTATTTCATTCGTTTCTTCATATTGTGAGAATTGAATTTATTTTCAGTGTTCTTTAATGAAAATATCTGAAACCCAAATTCTCATTTGAACCGGCAGAGCTTTTACTGTGTCCCATAGATCTTGCTTTTGTCTTCCCATTGCTTTCTGGATAGCTTGTGGTTTTGCTTTTGTTACCCTCATTGATCCAAGGGTTATCCAGGATTGTCCCAAATAATTGGGAGTTGTATTTTATCTTTTTTCCCCTAGTTTTAGCAGGTCAGAAGTTGAGAACATAAATTGTAAAAATATTTTTTAAAGTTTAAATTTTCTCTATAGTAACATGATAATTTTTAAATTTTTTCTTTAACTGCTTTTCTTCTATTACCTCAAGATTCTCTATATCAATTCTAATTTATTGGCTGTATTACTCAGTCCTCTGCCCTTGCTCATACTATGTTTACTGAATCTGTACCATTCTGAGGGGTGCTGTTAAAGTCTCCCGCTTGTCTTTTATTTTTACCAAGTCACCTGGTATTTTTCTTAGGCTTTCCTTGTGTGTTTATCTGTTGTAATGATTTGCATGTGCAAGTTTAGGAATGTTGTATTTTCTCCATCCTTTTATGATCATGATTACATTTTAATCTTAAATCTCACCCGGGGTTAATACCAGTAATGTCTGTCCTGCTCTCTGTGTTTGGCTAGGCTGGTATGTTTCAGCCTGTCCCTTTGTTTTCAGCATTTTTGCTACTTTAAGAATGTTCTTCCACTTAATGATTGATTTTATTACTTTTTCTTTTTCCACAATTTTGCTAGCTTGATCAAGTTGCTATTCCATATTTTTCTCTTAATTTGGAAGTTCCGCTATAATTTTTCTTTAATGGTTACTTTTTCTTTTATAGTCACTTAATTTCTATATTTGAAAAAAAGACTAAAGCTCTTTCTTCCACTGGGACCATCTGTATTCCGTCTGACCCCTCACTTCTCCCTTTGGAATGTTTTACTTCTGTGTTCTCACTCTTGCCCTCAACTCTTAAGTAGTTTCATACTAATTCTATATTATTAATACAATTTTCCTAGGATGTCCCTTTCCATTCAGGACACCTTAATTCATTCCAGATAGTTTGTTAATGTATGGGCCCTGCTCTTTGTTCTTCTCAGGAAAATATTCTCTTGTTATTCTTTTTCTCCCTCTATTCCTTTTTTACTGACAAGAACTCTTATTGCTTGCCAACGGGGCACGCGGGTGGCTCAGTCAGTTAAGCATCCCACTTTGGCTCAGGTCATGATGTCACGGTTCATGGGTTCAGGCCCCACATCAGGCTCTGCAGTGACATAGGGGAGCCTGCTTGGGATTCTCTCCCTCTTTCTCTCTGTCCCTCCCCTGCTCACGCTTTCTCTCTCTCTCAAGATACATAAGCTTTAAAAAAAAAAAAGTTAAAATAAAAACAAGGTAGATTGCCTAGATTGTTTCTCCAAGACTATCTTTTAAATCATGATTTCCTTCTCTGTGTTTTTGCCCTTGCATTAAGTTTTCTAATATTTGATCTTCCAAGGTGAATCGCAGCTGTAACCGTTTGTTCAGTTGAGTTACCAAAGTCTGAGTTTGAAAATCATGTTTTGTTTTAAGTAGTATACTTGCATCTTTACCGTAGCGTTACTATTTTTTTGGTTCACGTTATTGCCTTCCTCTTCCTGCAGCTTGCCTGTGGAGCTCTTCTCGGAGACAGGGAGTTGGGGTCACTTATCATCTTACTCCTGGGGTCCTCACACTCAGGGACTCTGTTCTCCAAGCTTTTCCAGGATGCACTATATTCGTTTCCTTGCCAGAAGGTTCTTCAGTATTCACTTCCTGCTTTTGTTCTTCCTAACATTCCTACTTTCCTTTAAGTTTACTTTAATTCCACCACCTAGGCTTGGAGCTATCCACTCCCCCTCAATCACTGCCCTTCCCTTTTAGCCCAGGCCTTACCTAATGCTCCCTTCTGAGCCATAGAAGCAACAAGCGGTTTACAGACTGCATGTGAGTTCTCAACTCTCCTCTGCCTCCCTTCTTGTTCCAGTGGGACACGTGAGGTTAAGGCTTCCCATGGGCCACTAAGAACGAGAACAAAGACTGTAAACTTACCTTCTGTGAAATAATACAAATCCTACTGCTGTTGGCCTTTGTTAACCAAACTGTGCATGGGGGTGCAGGAGCCTCACGTCTTCAGAAGTGGTTGGGAACATTTCCATTCAGAAGGGAAACAGTGTGCAGTCTTCAGGAATGTTAAGGTTTGGGGGATGGGGAAGCAAGAACACGAAGGGCATAAGTTTCTAAGCTCCAGAGGGAATCAAATCTGACCTCATTCATATCTTTTGACCTTGTTACCAAAGACTGTTAGCCTACAGACTCCATGTGCCCCAAAATTTCAAGTCTTCTAAAATTCGTATTAAATTCCAACTATCTCTAAAACTATTGTCATGTTCTTCAAACACTCCAATGCCTTCAGTCCTTTTTCCTTTAATTATAAATGTTGCTCTGAGTGCCCCATTGTCTAAAACTAGTTGTCAAGAGCTCAGGGAACCTCCCAGCAGCAGACATAGCTCTATAAGTACGCTTTCCTTGTTGAAAGGTTTCGAAGAGGGAAAGGAAATTATAGAATTCCAGAGGTCATGCGATTTTGTCTTTTTCTCTTGTTGTGTCCCTGGTGCTTAGCATATAATCAGTACTAGAAAAACGTTTAGACTTTGTTGGAAATAAGGAACGTCTGTATGTGTACATACGTGTATGTGGTTGACTTAATTGACCTAATTTTTTATATCTAATTTTTAATGAGATGATAATTTTCTCATTTCTGTAATTTGATGCAAGTAACAAGTAAAACAGGAACTGTTGATGCTTTAGGTGTTAAGTCTGTGTACATGTCAATTCATACTAAAATGTGTGTGTGTGCATGCATATATGTATATGTGGGGTTTTTTTTTTTTAACAGATTGAGAAAACTTCACTGAAGATGTCTAAGGTAAGAGATCACACTTTTTTTTTATTTTTTTTAAATTTTATGTGTTTTTTTTTCTTTTTTTCTTTTTTTTTTGAGAAAGAGCGCATGCACACTAGCTGGGGAGGGTTTAGAGAGAGAGCTGTCAGCACACAGCCCCTCGCAGGGCTCAAACTCACAAGCCATGAGATCATGACCTGAACCAAAGTCAGATGCTTAACCAACCGAGCCACCCAGGCACCCCCATGTGACTCACTTTTTTTTTTTTTTTTTTTAATTTTTTTTTTTTTTTCAACGTTTTTTATTTATTTTTGGGACAGAGAGAGACAGAGCATGAACGGGGGAGAGGCAGAGAGAGAGGGAGACACAGAATCGGAAACAGGCTCCAGGCTCCGAGCCATCAGCCCAGAGCCTGACGCGGGGCTCGAACTCACGGACCGCAAGATCGTGACCTGGCTGAAGTCGGACGCTTAACCGACTGCGCCACCCAGGCGCCCCCCCCATGTGACTCATTTTTAATATGACTGATATATTTGATTTGTTGAGGCAGTGTATAATTTAATTGACATTCTAAAACTTTATTTTTGAACTTTATTTTGAACTTTATTTTTGAACTTTATTTTTTTAGATTTCCAATTTGTTTCTCAGTACATCAGTAACAATCCATTTAGCCTCCTTTACATCATTTTCAGCACACCAATCAAATAATAATTTAAAATTCTAATCATATTTCATCATGAAACTTACAGGGTTCTTAGACTTGATAAATTGGCTTATATCAGCTCTTGCAGATTAGCCCAGAGCCCTGAAATAAATTAGTTTTGAAAGACATGCTGAGAAAAGCAGAACTTGTGGTTAAAATTGCAAGATTATTACTTTCCTTTGCCTTTTATTTTTGAATGTTTCAGTGTTCATTACTGATGCATAATTACCTTACTAATTTTTACTTTTTAGACAAGTATGAGTCGGGAACACTGATGAGCAAAAAACCAAATAAAAATTAACCATAATTTCATCACCTAGAAATAACCACTAGTAACATTTTATGAATATTTTTACATCTGCGCATGTGTGCATATGAATATATGTTTCCAAAATCCTAAAGGAAAAATACTATCTTATGTCTTGGCTGTCAAAATTAATAAAGCAGTTGGTGTATCCTTTTTTGATTTCCTCACATTTTTAGTATGCTGTGCCTAGATTCTATAGCTTTGATACACTTGATGGCATCTCCGATTTATTCCACCTGTCCAGGAATATTGATGCTTCGTTGTCCTCAGCTGTGATTCATTTTTCATTCCTAGTCTTCTCTTTGATCTTTGAAGCCCGATGCTCACATCCCACCCCTAAATGGCCTGCCTCACCCTTGATGGCACTGTTGCATAGAGCTGGGAATAAACGGGAGACACGGCTTGTTCCTGAACACTGTTCACAAATGCATCACACCTGATACCTAGAAGGATTGGCTTTTAGAAACTATTCTTCTGCTAAGTTTGTTCTGTGAAACCACTTTCAGTTGTGGCATTACTTTGTAAGTTTGACTGATTTTCCTGCATGTAATAATAGTAGATTGGTTTATCTTTTTAAAAGTGTTAAGTGAATACAATCAGTTTTCTGATACAGGTGCTTTTTTTACAAAAATGTGGATTTGTTTATGTATTTTTTTTAATTTGTGGGAACTAATGACACCTATGTTTGACACCTATGTTTGATATGTTTGATTATATCTTAAAAGCAACTAATAATGTGGTTTTTTGTTTGTTTTTTTTTTGTAAAATCTTGTTTTAGCAACAACCAACTCAGTTTATAAATCCAGAAACTCCTGGCTACGTTGGATTTGCAAACCTTCCCAATCAAGTTCACCGAAAATCAGTGAAAAAAGGTTTTGAGTTCACACTAATGGTGGTCGGTAAGAAATTAACCTTTACACCTTACACCTTACACCTTTGAGCTTATTAAATATGCAGGTGTTTCCTCTCCTCAACCTTTAGGGTATAATTGTGTGACCTATAAAGTCGAAGGGAATATTTCTTTATTGTCAGGATCAAATAACTGGGGAATTTGAAAAAGATTCTTTAGAAAATTTTTCTGAAGAGTAAAATCTTAATATTTCTGTCGTTTCCTTATTTGTATGTGGTGGAAGTATTCACTCATTATGCCAGTGAGCCTCCAGAATGGCCCCAGTGATCCTTGCCTCCTGGAATTTGTGATACTTTCTAGCCCCTTCCTACACTGAGTGGGACTTACCCGTGTAGCCAGTAGAACATGGCAGCAGTGAAGGTGTGTGACTTTAAGACTGGGTCATAAAAGACATTGCAGCTTGCCCCCTATCTTTTTTTGAATCACTCTGGGGGATGCCATCCACCATGTTGGGAGGACCCTTCGGCAGCCTTATAGAGAAGCCTCACAAGGCAAGGAGCTGAGGGCTACCAGTTGCTGTGTGTAAGCTGTTCGAGACCTTCCCTAACAAAGTTATAAACAAGCTTTGAAGGATCAAGCTGGGTGAAAAATTAGCTACTTGTCAGGACAAAACCCATCATTCATTAAAGATGGAAATCAGAATCCAGTGTGCAGTGTAATATTTACACTTGCCATCATCCAGTAAAGAGTTGTAAATGCAAAGAAGCAAAACGGCGTGGCATGTAACCAAGAGAAAAACCAGGTAACAGAAACAGATCCAGAAATGATAGAGATGATAGAATTAGCGAACAAGACCTTTTACTATTTTAAATGTGCTCCTGCTACCTAAAGGAGAACATCAATATAAGAAGGAAATAGAAGATAACCAAAAGAACTTAAATGGAACTTTTAGAGATGAAATTTTTTTCTGACGGAGCTAACAGCAAATTATATACTGCCGAAGAGAAAGGGCAATAGAAAGCATCCAGACACCGAGTAGAATAAATAAGAAAAGCACACCAGGGCACACAATAAACAGTTGGTGAAAGCACTGATAAGAAGGAAAATCTTATAAGCAGGTGGGGGGCGGGGAACAAGCACATTACATGCAGAAGGTCAAAGGTGGAAAGGACCACTGACTTATCAGATATGAGCCGTATGCAGTGATAGTTTAAAGTACTGAAAGAATAAAACCATCAGCTTAGAATTCTGAATTAATCAAAAATTACCTCGAAAGATGGAGATTTAGAGAAAGATGAAATATAAACATTTTTAAGTAAAAGCTGAGAATTTGTCACCGTCAGATCTACACCAAAAGAAAGATTAAACTGGGTTCTTCAGGTTGACGGAAAAGGTAGAGCACTGGAAATGGCAAGTGTGTTGGTAAATGTAAAACACTTTTCTTGGTTTTTCATTTCTGTCGAACGTAGTTTTAAAGCCAAGTTAACAGTGTTTAACATGGAGTAAGATGAATGAGGGCAGCACGGGACGGGAGGGTGCTGAGCTGATGTTACGTAAGGGAGGGCTGCTGCGTTAGTGGTGCGTGTTATCAACTCCAGAGCAGCCACTAGGGAAGTCAAACGAGGGTTTGACTCAAAGCCAATAGTTTTGATAAAATAGAATACAGAACACTGTTCAATCCAGAAAGCAAAGAAACAAGAGATGAGACAAATGGAGAGAGGGCAACACCCTAGCGGAAGGGGCATAGCCGTGACTGGGACAAGAAGTCAGAGGGAGAGAGTAGGAGCCTGAAGGACCAGAATGGAAAATCATCATGCAAAGCCCAACCATAAGAAACCCACAGCAGCTGTATTGATACGAGACAGAGTAGACTTTGTGTCTACTACCTGGGTATTCCCAGAGATAAAGAAGTATGTATCCTAATGATGCAGGGATGAGTTCAGAACGACATCATTTTAAACGTATGTGCACCTAGGGGCGCCTGGGTGGCTCAGTCGGTTGAGCGTCTGACTTCGGCTCGGGTCGTGATCTCGTGGTCCATGGGTTCGAGCCCCGTGTCAGGCTCTGTGCCGACGGCTCGAAGCCTGGAGCCTGCTTCGGATTCTGTGTCTCCCTCTCTCTCTGCCCCTCCCCCACTCATGCCCTGTCTCTCTTACTCTCAAAAATGTTAAAAAACAAATTTTAAAAAATAAATGTATGTGCACCTAATGATGGAGCTTCATAATGCACGATGCAGAATCTGAAAGAGAGAGGAATCTGAAGGTTGATCCAACTGATGTTGAGAGCACTGTGCTGAGAAACCCCACGGTATACATTCTTTTCAAGTGCACGTGGAGGATTCACCATAGATACTCTGGTGAGAATATTTTAGTAGGCCAACATTACCCTGTAGTCCATGATGAGAACGTATAGACAATTCACGAGCGTAGACACAGACATCTCAATAAAATTTTAGCAAGTCCAGCAATACATAAAAATGCTTAATACATTAAGTTGTACTATAATGCAGTATACACGTGTTCCTTAAAAATCACCATGCTGTGGGGCACCTGGGTGGCTCAGCCGGTTGAGCGTCCAGCTCTGGCTCAGGTCACGATCTCACAGTTCGTGGGTTCGAGCCCCGCCTCGGGCTCTGTGCTGACAGCTCAGAGCCTGGAGCCTGCTTAGGTCTCTGTGTCTCCTTCTCTGTCTGCTCCTCTCCCCACTCATGCTCTGTCTCTCTCCTTCAAAAATAAATAAAAACGTTAAAAAAATATCACCATGCTCTGCAATAATGCACTTGAAGCCACAGGCTTCTGGAGAAAATACAGGCACAAAAGTTGCCTCAGGGACCTATTAGGAAGAAGTGAGGAACATAATAAAAATGGTTTTACAGGTTAAATGGTTTTACACTTGTTAACTGGTTAAAATAATCATACTGTACTGAATACGGGCCCTATAGCTTGACCAGTCTCTGAGGTTTGTCAGAGTGGGTGTCGGGAAATGGTGGATGGGAAGCTGTGTCAGGAGAGGTGAGTGGGGATGGTCCACGATAACTGTTGAACAGAGGTCACTGGTGCTGAGGGGTGCACATTATTGAAAATGTTCTTTCATGGCTTGATTCTACTGGATACAGTTTTTGACGTTCACCTCGTTTGTCACCAGTGAAATCACACGAGCAGATACAATGCTTGTATCATGTTGAAGTTGTTCCCTAGTATATCAGTTGTGTTGGAACAAATTCTCACCTTCAAGGCATGTGTTAATGGCAAAGCTGTCTATGCATCCTAATGAATGGGGTTTACCTCAGGAGCACATGGGTTTTGGGGGGAGGGGCTTTTGTGTTTTTATTTGTTTATTTGTGGAGAGAGCATGGGGGAGCAGGGGAAGAAGCAGAGGGAAAGAGTGAGAGAATCTCCACGACCTTGAGATCACTACCTGAGGCAAAATCAAGAGGCCAAAATCAAGTGACTCTTAACCAACTGAGCCACCCAGGCGCCACCCCTTGGGAGTGCATGATTTAACATTAGAAAGTTAATCTGTGTGGTTCTAAAGGGGAAATTTATGCTGTCATCTAAAACATGCGGTCGCAACAATTCAAACCCATTAAAGATTTTAAAACTTTGTAAACTAAAAAAAACAAGGAAATTTTCTAAAACATTCTTAATTGCAAGTGAAATGATTTGTGTATGTTAAAAATTGTAAGGAATCCCAAAACTACTATGGTTAATAAGTAAATTTTATCAAGTTGCAGGTTCTTTTTTTAATGTTTTATTTATTTTTGAGAGAGATAGAGTACAGAATCCAAAGCAGGCTCTAGGCTCTGAGCTGTCAGCACAGAGCCCGACGCAGGACTTAAACTCGTGAACCACGAGATCATGGCCTGAGCTGAATTCGGACGCTTAACTGAGTGAGCCACCCAGGTGCCTCCACCAACAAGTAATTTTAAAATGAACTTGAAAAGACTGTCAAAAACAATGGTAACAAAAAACTTTTATTTAATGTATGTTTGTTTATTTTTGAGACAGAGGGAGACAGAGCATGAGCGGGGGAGGGGCAGAGAGGGAGGGAGACACAGAATCCGAAACAGGCTCCAGGCTCCGAGCTGTCAGCACAGAGCCCGGCACGGGGCTCAAACCCACGAACCGTGAGATCATGACCTGAGCCGAAGTCGGACGCTTAACCGACTGAGCCCCCCAGGCGCCCCGACAAGAAACATTTTAAAGGACAGTACCATCCATAGGAATGTAAGAAATGCACCATGCTTAGGCTAACTTAGCGGAACGGGTGCAGGACCTTCACTGACACCATGGCAGCACTGCTGAGAGAAAGACAAGCTGTGAGACCTGCCAGTGCTCCGGGTGTGCCCGTGACCGTGCACACCGTGCCCGTGACTCTGCCCCTAGAGTGACCCATCGAGTCAGCACATTGCCAGAGTCACACCAGGCTTTTTAAAACAGAAATGAACAATCTGGTTCTAAAGTGTGAATGTAAGTGCAGAGGGCCTAGAGCAGACAGAACCATTTAGAGGGCCTGTACTATCTGATTTCAAGCTTTCCCAGCAGGAACCATGACAGCGTGGTGAGGGTGGAACTCCAGAACAACTGAAAATACCAGCCCGAAGACCCGTGTACACATGATCAACTGATTCATGACAAGGGTGCCAAGGTGACACAGAGGGGGAGAGGTTAGCCATTTACAAACAGCGTTGTACCAAGTGCATGGTCGTGTGGTGGGCAGTGAACGTGAACCTTCCTTCACACTGTACAACACACTTAACTCCAAATGGGTTGTTGGCTTAACTGTAAAGCTGTAAGAAGTCTAGAAGAAAACGGGCAAGAAAATTTTCATGACTTGCAGTAAGCAGATTGCTTAGGACGTGAATAACGCTAATCACAAAATAAATGAAAAGTTGCACTTCGTTAAAAATTCTCTTCAGAAAACGACAAGAGAAGGTCATAAACTTGAGAGGGCGTTCACAGCACCACGTGCAACGTAGGACTCCTATCCGGAACATAAACCCGAACAGCTCAGAAAGAAGATAGGCTACCCAGTTACAGAAAGGACCACGAGATTGGGACAGACATTTCATAGGAGATCCTGAATGGCCAGGACCCACGGGATCCCACCACACACTCACTGGAATGGCTGAAATTTGCCAACAGCCTGGTAGTCCAAGTGTTGGCGAGGATGTGGACAGACGCACCTCTCCTAGTGGCTAGTGACAGTGTAAAGTGATAACAACCACTTTGGAAACAGTTCGGTGCTTTCTCAGCTGTTACTCCCTGTGTGACTAGACCGTCCGCTCTTAGGCAGATACACAGGAGAAATGATAGCACGACCACAGAGACTGCGCCTGGACGTTCACAGCTGCTCTCCCTGCAGTGGCCCAAACTGGATGTAACACAGGTGTACCCAGCAAGAGGGTGATCAACATGTCACGATGTGTCCACATGAGAAAAGGAAACGGACTGCTGATGGATGACATGACGTGGATGAACCTCCAGAGCTAATTGTGCTGAGCCAGAATAGCCAGATAAAAGAAGGCATGTTGTATGATCCCATGTTTGTGAAGTTCTAGAATAATCAAAACCAGTCTGTAGAGACAGAAAGCAGATTGGTGTATGCATATAATGACACGAGAGGGGTAGAGCGGACTCTGACTTAGGCAAAGGAGCTCTCATGGTATGGAGATCCTTTCTATCTTGAGTTTACTTATCTGAGTGTGTACTTGGTCAGACTAATCCGTCAGTACAGTTCAAATGAGTGCACTTAACTGTTGAACTGAGGTGTATGTGAGTTACACCTCAGTAAAGTGGGTTTCAAATAAAGCAAGTAGTTAGGGAATTAAAGGTGAGACGGGTAGTGAATAACACCTAGAAACTTAACCACGAGAACCCTCAACCTTTAAATTGTACCTGTTAGAAGCACAAGAAAAATGATATACAGGTATCCCCTGCTTTCTGAAAGTTCCTGGCGTGCCACTTTTATGAAAGGCCTGTAGTGTAGTGCCTGTTTTCAATAATAAAAGACCAGCAAGAGCTCAGCATCGGTTTTGCAGCAAGCAGCAAGCCGTTGCGGAGGCAGCACGCCCGCCGAGCCTCCTCTCGAAGCGTTTCCGTGTCCAGCTGCCAGAGCTCTGAGCTGTCTGAGAGCATCTGGACTTTATCTCGACTGATTTTGTGCACCTGTTATGATGTGTTCTAAGGTATCAGAATGGCTGAGGGGTGATTTTTTTTTTTTTTTTTTTTTTAAAGCTAGGGGTGTCAAAAAATGTTTCCATCTAAGTGAGTGGTATAATGCTTTTTTGCTTTCTACCATTTGGGCTTAGGAACAGTCTACTTTTGGGTAGAGGGAGAACCTGTATCAGGAAAAGGCCAGTGCACCCACCTTGTAAGTCAGACGCTATTGCAAAAGGTGTTTTCAGAATTGCAGATAACATCTAAGGGAATAAGAAATTTCATAAAAAGATCATATATGCAAGTGAAAAACTACAAATGTTTGGGCAGCAATCTGGAAGAAACTTAAAAATCACAAATAAGTTCTTTAAAGACATCACAGATCAAAGCCCAGTGGCAGGTTGCTTGTGAGGGAATGTGGTGCCTGTGCTGCTGAAGTCTGGCCAAATGGTGATAGTTGGTGATAGTTCATACCAAGTTTCCAGCCTCCCCACGAGTATTGGGGGTGGTGGGTCTGTTCACAAGAAAAGCAAAATTAAAAACAGAAAGCCTATTGTCAAATATATATATTAGCTGGTAGAAAGTCCGAAGAATGGATAGTGTGACCAAATTCACAAGAGGGTTACAGAATGAACACTTCCGAAGACTTTGGAACTAAGCTAAGAGAACGAATCCTTGTAGGTTCACGCGTCCTGAAAATGCACACTTGTGTCCTGGTGGACTCGTTCATGAGGGCACATGCACCTGGGACCTTGGCCCCTCTGAGCCGGGCCTGCTTGTGCATCCTTACCCCGTGAAATGGCTTGGCTCTGGGCAAAAAAGGGATCACCTCAGAGTGCTGCCCTTCGGGGCCCTCCCAGGTGGCCCTGGCTGCAGGGTGTTTGAGAAAGCAAGCGCTTTCTTGTGTTGGTTAAAATCGAAAAGTAAATGTGAGGAGGACACCCTCCACCCAGTTTAGGAGCTTTTTGTTTCCTAGCATTCCTGGCTTGGCCTAAGTTTTGTGGGGGGATGGGAGGGTTCGCCTAGGTTTTAATTGGAAGCTTCTGGGATCTCTGGGACCCTGAGCCTGATGGGATTTCAGGATGCTGTAAACCCAAGCTCCCTTTCCTCCTGTGCATAGTCTTCATGTGGTGGCGCCCCCTTGTGCCTGGTGCTGTGTATCTCGATTGGTGAGAACGTAAGCCGTTTTGTAAACCCCGAGTACCTCCCATCCCAGTCAGCTTCTGCTGTCATCACTGGTGCAGGACAACTACATAGGTTTGCTCAGCCCCGTGTATTTTATGCTGTGAGATATACATTCCAGGGCCTCTTGAGCTCTTGTGTCTCGCATGTATAGGCGCCTGAGAAACGCCTCTGGGACAGAGATACTGGTGAACGAGAAATCACAAAGCTAGCCACTCCCAGAGATTCGGCCCAACAGCAGCATCATGTTCTGAGTTTATGAGTTAATTACTTGTAGGTGCTGCCTGAAAGCCATTCCGAGGGAAGATGCTTCCACCCTTAAAGTGAAGATTTGTAATTCAGGATCAGACATTGGAATGTTGCAACTGCTTTTTTTTTTTCTTTTAAAGAAGGTGTCTCTACTCAGACACCTGTGCTGAGATGTCTTCTGAGCCCCATTCCCTTTCAGCTTCATTACCCACAGCTGTCACCACTTCATTGGTGGCAAAGTAACCTTGCTTGTTTGTCGTCTCCCCCACTGGACTGCCAGTCTGCACGGGAGCAGGAATTTAGCTGTCCAGCACATGGAGCTGTGCCAGGCACACAAAAAGACTGAGCACTCGCTTACTGGCAAGATCTCTTCGTTTGTGATAAAAACTGCTGGGCAGTTTGTTAAAAGGATAATTTGGTGGCATATTTTTATGCTCTTTTATTTGGACATGTTCAGCATGTAATTCTGGTTTTGTCCCCTTGGTGGTCCTTTCCACGTATGAAAATCGCCATCCAATTAAAGTGCAGTCCTGATTTTATATGTCTACTCATTTCAAATTTACTCTTGTACTTCATTTTACCGGAAATAATTTTCAAAACAGATGTGTGCTCCTTCCATGTGCTGCGCAGGACTTAGCAGAGGGAGGTTCAGACCAAGAGACCCAGGAGATGGTCAGGCACTGAGTTCAGAAGCACTTCTCCACGCGGAATGTAGCCTTAGCTGATAACAGCTACAGTGAAATGATGGCATCTGTGCATGCTTCCTTAAGATGTAATATTTCATTTTGTGGGGGGGTGGGGAACGCTTGGGTAGCTCAGTAGATTAAGCTCTGACTCGATTTCGGTTCGGGTCATGATCTCACGGATGATCAGATCGAGCCCCGTGTTGGGCTCTGTGCGAATAGCACAGAGCCTGTTTGGGATTCTCTCTCCCTCTCTCTATGGATGACCCTTCCCTGCTCGCACTCTCTTTCTCTCAAAAAAATAATAAACATTTCTAAAAGATATTTAATTTGTGGTGTTTTGCATCCTTGAAGTTAAGTTGCAGATGCTCAGAATACAAACGTTACTTAAGAGTGTTCAGAATTCAAGTATTATAGTAGTTGAAGAGCATTATTAACTCATTATATATTCGAATGAGTATGTGTTTCTCTTAATTGGTCATGTCACACTCAACAGTGTTGTGTGGGCAGGCTGTCTGACCTGAGGCAGCTGCCGGGCCAGTGTTGGGGCACGGAATGTATGTAAAGCAGGAAAGGGAGGAGGTGGCCTGCCCCTGCCTTGGCGACAGGAGGAAGAAATGCAGACTGCGACGCAGCCTTGGGCGTGTGTTCTGGTTCAGGTTCCCACAGCTTGGCGAGCCATAGTGCACTTGACATTGGTAGATCAGTTTCGTGAAAATTGGGAACTTTAATAATTACCAAAACTCATAACTGAAAACCTTTGCATTCTATTTATCAAAAAATAAAGACCCACCTCTAAAAGTCCATCGTATACATTTGTGAAGAACTAAGGGTATGTTTCTGATCTCACCATGTGGGAATTCTGGAGACTCAGAGACCTTGATTCCAATCAAGGCCCTGCTCTGGACAGCTCTCTGAGCAAACGCTACTTAGTAACCTTCGAGCACCCATTTCCCCGTCAATGAAGTGGGGAGAGTCGTACCAAATTGGTAGTGGTCATATGGAGTGCAGAGAATGGGGTTTGTGAGGGCTTAACCTAGTGCCAGCCCACACGTAAACTCAGGAGATGAACCATGTCTTACAGGTCAAGTCATGACAATGTTTTCATTTTCATCTAAAGGTGAATCGGGTCTAGGAAAATCGACTCTCATAAACAGCCTGTTCCTGACCGATCTCTACCCAGAAAGAATCATACCTGGAGCCGCAGGTACAGAAGCCCCCACAGGACTGTTAAGTGTCGTGCTACATGAGAGCTGCTGAGAGCACATAATTGGTGTTTTTGCCTCAGCTTGAAACACAAGGACAAGCGTTCTTTCGGTCGGGAAAGGTGCTGACCTGCAGCCCTTGAGTCTTGGTTGTAGACTCGGCATCTGTCCACGGGTCCATCGTCTCCGAGTTTGTTTTCCTTTATGGTAAAGTAGAAGGAATAGCTTCTGCCTGTATTCTGTGTTTGACGGGAGGGCTGGGGGATGGTGTTTCCTCAGGTGAGAGTTCTGTAAGTGGCTGACTGCCACGGGTGTGGGTATCTGCCTGCGCCTGCTGTGTGAGCAAAGGTCATAATTTTCAGTGTTGGCATTTTAACTTTTCCGAGCTGCCATTTCGTCTTCACTTCCAGGTCTCCCTTGCCAACTCGGGGGTTATTTTTACACAGTTCTTGTGTTAGCTCGGAAAACCTTCCTCTAGGAAAGGTAATGAGGTTCGTTTGTATCTTAATAAGAAAGTAACAGGTCGTTTCTCCTCTTGTGAACTGGGTCGGTTTTTAGGTACGTTCTCTCATTAAGTTTGTTTCTTTTTTTAGAGAAAATTGAAAGAACTGTCCAGATCGAGGCTTCGACCGTGGAGATTGAAGAGCGAGGGGTCAAGCTGCGCCTGACAGTGGTGGACACACCCGGCTACGGGGACGCCATCAACTGCAGGGATTGGTACGCTCCTCGGGGACACGGGGTCCTGGAAGTGCTATGGTTACTCTAATGTATTCAGGTTTCATAGCATTAATGAGTGATGACTAGGCTTGAGGTAGCTGTGTATAATAATACGGTGAAACAGTTGACGAGTGTGCTGATTGTAACATTTGAAGTGAGGAATTTCAGAGAGAAGGAGTATTTTTTCTGGAAGAGCCAACCATCCATCAAATGCTAGTGTAAACGAAACCCCTTGATCTGAATCAACCCTGGCCAGCGGGGAAGACTGTGGTCTAGCCCTTTCCCTTAGAGACTCGGTCCTTGACATCGTGAGCAAAACTAAGGAAAGCTACGAGCAGAAGAGCAGTCTGTCCCTGCGCTGCGCAGAGAGCACCACGTTCATGGCAGAAACTGCAATTTCTTACGTCATCAATGGACAGCATCAACCTGCCAGCGTCTGATGAGGGAAGGGAAGGAAGGGGAAGGGTCTCCCGTCTCCTCTCTTTGGGACTCGCTCCCTTGGGTTCACACTTTCACACGCCTGTCCCCGCCGTGTGTTCTGCTGCTGCCCCTCTGCCCTCTGCACAGTTACAGTCCTTGCGACAGCTGGCGGCCCTCTGTCCACTCAGTCACCTCAGGTGCTTTCATTCACTTTGTGTGTTTGTTTTAAATGTTTATTGAGAGAGAGGGTGCGCATACATGCACACCGGTAGGGGAGGGGCAGAGAGAAAGGGAGAGCGAGAATCCCAAGCAGGCTCCTCGATGTCAGCACAGAGCCCGACACGGGGTTCGATCTCATGAACTATGAGGTCGTGACCTGAGCCAAGATCAGGAGTTGGACTCCCGGGGTGCCTAGGTAGTTCAGTCTGTTAGATGTCCAGTTCTTGATTTCGGCTCGGGCCAGACTCTCAATGGAGCCTGCTTGGGATTCTCTCTCTCCTCTCTTTGCCACTCCCCACCTCCCATTGGGGTGTGCGTGTGTGCTTTGTCTCTTTCTCAAAATAAATAAACATGGGGGAAAAAAAAAAAAAACCGGATGCTTCACTGAGCCACCCAGGCACCCACCTCGGGTGCTTTTACTTACTCCCTTTGGGCCTTCAAGCCCCCTGTGGTTGGGGGAGATTACGCTTGGCGCACTTTCCAAAAACATCCATCTTGCCAAACATAGGAGTCAGTTTTCCGTCCCCATCTTGTAAGTGATTGTCAAATTGTATTTGGTGTGGAGGCAGGGGACAGAAAAAGCCTGCGTCTTTGAAGTTTGGGACTGCCTGCCTTTGGAATCCGATAGTCAGTATTTGTGTTTCTCACAGTTTTAAGACCATCATCGCCTACATTGATGAGCAGTTCGAACGGTACCTGCATGACGAGAGCGGCTTGAACAGGCGGCACATCGTGGACAACAGGGTGCACTGCTGCTTTTACTTCATCTCCCCTTTCGGCCACGGGTATGTGGGCCACTGGCCGCAGAAGCCAAGTGTGCTAGAGTCTCGTCTTTACTCTGTGGGCTGATCGTTGCCCCCAGTTGCACATTTTAATACAAGAATTGAGATAATTTTGAGAGAACAAAAATGTGTGATCTCTCTGCTCTTCCCCTAAATTCGTGGCACTGTCTCACTCCTCGCAGACTGAAGCCCTTAGATGTTGCATTTATGAAGGCGATACACAACAAGGTGAACATTGTGCCTGTCATTGCCAAAGCCGACACCCTCACACTGAAGGAGCGGGAGCGCTTGAAGAAAAGGGTGAGTGTATTTTACTCAGGGTAGCTGAAGGCCAGGTGCCTCGGAGAGAGAGTGGAGGGGTGTCCTGAGATGTGGGGGAACAGGTAGGGAGGCTGGTGGTTTTTTGAAAAACACCTAACAGTTGTAGATTTTTAGGATTTTGACAAAGATGTCAAGTTCTTATTCTTTGTAATTCACCTTAGATGAAAATACTGTCCATGAGTAGAAGGGACACCATGTGTTATGAGAGTGGAATGAGTATGGAAGTGTGATCATCTCTGTGAAGTTTTGTTATTTTATCTAAACATTTTATTGCAGCCAATTCATTTAGGAATGTATTTCAGTTGTAATCGTTTGGTACCATAAACGTTTCAAGGGCTTGTGTTTTGGCCATTTAGAGGTTGCCTTGCACTTGTCCATCTTCCAGCCTGTGTGACTCTCACCGCCCAGCAGCCCTATGCCGGTCATTGGTCTCTGGTGTGTCTTTGTTGATTCTTTCGTATATATTTTTTAATTACTTGTCTTTTTTATTCAAATGCTCATTAAGAAAGTCCAAGTTTACGAGCGCCCGGGTGGCTTGGTTAAGCCTCCAACTTTAGCTCAGGTCATGATCTCACTGTTCATGGGTTCGAGCCCCAAGATGGGCCCTGTGCTGACGGCTCTGAGCCTGCAGCCTGCTTCAGATTCTGTCTCCCTCTCTCTGCCCCTCCCACCTTGTGCTCCATCTCTCTCTTTCTCTCTCTGAAAAATACACATTAAAAAAAGTTTTAATTGCTAAAAGAAAGTCCAAGTTCATATGCTAAATTCTATAAATAAAAGTTCTCTGAATTATCCATAAAAGCAGTTGTTGTTTACAGTGACATACCTATTTTTCCAGAACATGGTTTACCTCTGTTTTTGTTTTTACAGAATGGGATCATCGCGTACATATTATTCTGCTGTTTTCACTTTCTAAGAATACCCAGCACACACAGAAAACACTCCCCCGCATCCTTACTCAGCTTAGAGCAACACACACACACACACACACACACACACACACACACACACTCACACACTCAGGAGCATTCCCGGCACAAACTCTCTCTTCAGTGTGTTTCTTGGCTTCCCACCCCCACCCCTCTATTCCTGGCGTCAGGGATCTTTGCTTAGCTCACTTGTGTGTTCCAAAAGTTTAGAACAGTACCTGGCACATTGTAGGCACCTGTCTGTCTTCTGACAATTGTAGAAGTCAGATACATTCTTGGAAAGGAAATCGATTGGCTTTTAAAGTTACAAAAGATAGCTGAATTTCCCTCAAAACAAATGTGTAAGGACTCACATTCTCAAAGCAGCATGTGCGCATGCTCCACCCCTGCCAGAACTGTCCTAGATCCGGCACCAGGTTTTCTAAAGTGTCTCCCATCTGAGAAATGGGAAGCGGTGTCTAGTTTCCGCGAGTGTTTTCCACAAGTGTCTGGTTCCTATGCGAGTGAGTATGTATCCTGGTGCCTGATGCCTGTTAGTGTGCTCTCTGAGGTTTTTAGAGCCTGTGTTGCGTTTTTATTGCCTTTTTATTAATTAACGGATATTCTTGTGTTTTTGGACCTAGTCTGATTTTTGTGTTTTCACATTTTTCTTGATGTTTTCTGTCATGGCAGAATTCTTCAATTGTATGGACTATGTCAACCTTTTCCTTTGTCGTCTCAGTGCCTGCCAGCCTTTTAGGAAATATCCAGGCCTTTGGAAGAGCCCCTGAAAGCTTAGGCATGCTTTTGCTTGACAGTATGTGTTTTAGTAATGCCCACTTAAGGAAACGCCACCTTTTATGATAGGCATATTACATTGGATTTCAGAGAGGTGGGGGAACCAGGGTCAGGGTTAGAATGTTTTGTACACCCATCTCTAATCCTGGGCCCAGAACTCTTAGGGCTTGATTTCCAAGTCTGAAATGAATTGAAATCCTTTTTTGCTCTTTTCTGTTTCATCTTGGGCCTTTGTAATCCCTCCTCTTTATCTGGTTTCTTCCCTGTGCCTCCTGCTGTACTCCCGCTCCCTCATCTAAAAGAGCCTCTGGCAGATCTGCTTTAGTCCTACCCTTCCTTCGTCTCTAACTGGCTCCACTTCATCCAGCAGCAGGTCTCCTGTCTAGGGTCTGGCTGCAGACCCTCTACCAGCCTCGGGCCTCCCCAGTGGGTTGGCCGCGCTCTCGGGAGACTGGGTCTTTCTGCCTGCTTTGCCACCTATCTTCCAAGCCACGAATGTCAGGATTGCTTAGTATAGTTTAGATCGTGTCATCTCCTGTGGCTTTTGCTTTTCCTTTCAGAGAATCTTTTTCACGTGAACTATGTGTGTAAACAGGAGATAGCCGCGCCACCCCCACCCCCCCCCCCCCCCCCCCCGCCGCCATCCCGGTCCTGAGCTGGTTACCCAGCTTCCCTGGCTCCACCTGCACCCCCATCTTTGGTGTGGCTGCCTTTGATTCATCACTTTCTTCCTCTTTTCCGGTTGGAAATCGCCCATTTACTGCATTTTGTCAACTCGGTTCTCATCCTTGTCTCGTCAGCCTTGTCCTGATGGGGCAGCAGGGATGGATGATGGGCAGGAAAGAGGAACAGATGGAGGAGGTTCTTGCTCACTGCTGGGCTTCTCCCACCAGTGAGATGGTTCCTCTGCTTCCTCTAGGAGGGAGGGCTCTGAAAGCACAGATGGTCCAGTTGGAAGGGGAAGGATGTTGGGAGGAGGGAGAAAGACCTCTTTGCGAGTCCTGAATTAGTGCAGACAACGCGTTAAGTCCCACAATCTTTGATCCTTTCATCGTAAAGGCCCCAGAGTTCCCGTTAAGAACCCCCAATGCCAGAGCAGGGTTCAAAGCAGGGGTATTTCTGCCCACTCGGCGGAGGCGAAGCTCCAGTCTGCCCGTATCTGCTGGCGCTCCCTGCACAGAAGGCGCTTGGGGGCTGGGCGCGGGCTAGCCAGCGGGTGCGCAGCTGCTTCCTTCATCTCCAGCCCAGGTTTTCGTGCCCTCTGGGCCACTCTCCCGCTTGCTCAGTTGGTCTGAGTGTGTGGTTCTATGGCTGCCACTTTTTGCCTCTTGAACAAAACCCAGAACCCAGCTTGGCTTCCAGGGAACTCTCCGCTTGGTAACTCCAGTTATTCTTCTGTCTTCCCCAACCTGGAAGCTGACTTCCTGGCCACCCTGGGTTTCGTGGTCCCTAGAGGCCCTCCCTCCCTCCAGCCCTCACACCTGCCGACTCCTCGGGCAATGCTTGTGGCTCTTCTGGGGCCTGCGGCGTCTGGGTGTGCCACTCCCTGGGTACGTGTCATTCCTGAAGCTGGTGGTAGTGTGTTTCCTGTTAGCTGCCGTGCCGGAGTGATTGTCTGCCTGCTGCTCTGTGCCCTGAAAGCAGCGGCACGCTGTTATTGTCATCCTGGGCAGAGGGGGTCCCCTCAACATGCGAGCACGGGGCCTTTCTTAACAGGAAATCACTTGGCAGTCAGTGATCAGCTTGATTCTGTGTTGGCATTTGGATAGTTCTGTTTATTGGGTTTATTTGGTTTGGTTGGTTGGTTTTTTTGAGAGAGAGGAGAGAACATGAGCAGGGGAAGGGCAAGAGTGGGAGAGAGACTCCCAAGCGGGTTCCGTGCTGTCAGCACAGAGCCCAATGTGGGGCTCAATCCCACGAACCAGGATCATAACCTGAGCTGAAATCCACACTTAACCAACTAAGCCCCCCAGGTGCCCCAGGCAGCCTTGTCTTTAATATGAGTTGTTTGGTAAAATTGCTCCTGTCTTTGTCATTTTTCCAGATTCTGGATGAAATCGAGGAACATAATATCAAAATCTATCACTTACCCGATGCAGAATCCGATGAAGATGAGGATTTTAAAGAGCAGACTAGACTTCTCAAGGTAAGAACACCTCTCCAGGTGCCCAACACGAGTCGCTCCTGCTCTGTCATGAGCACCCTGGAAGGAGTTGGCAAAGGGCCATATCCAGGACAGCTGACCTCTGAGAGACTCATAGTGTTTTGCATTAAATATATTTTGATACAGCTGCCACCTGAGGTTTAGAAATCTTATTGCGGGTTTAATATGTTTCCATCGAATTTGTCCCGTGTGGAACACACGTGTCCTTCTGAGTGAGCTGTCCTACACCATTAGCTGTCCGAGGAGATCTTGCAGTAAGCCGCAGCGTGCTCCGTCTGTGCCTGTGTTCGTGTGCTCACGGCGAGAATTGGGCTTCCCGGTGGGGCCCCGGTCTACCTCATGCGTCTCTCTCCAGGCCAGTATCCCATTCTCCGTGGTCGGGTCCAATCAGTTGATCGAAGCCAAGGGCAAGAAGGTCAGAGGCCGTCTCTACCCGTGGGGCGTTGTGGAGGTGGAGAACCCGGAGCACAATGACTTTCTGAAGCTGCGGACGATGCTCATGTAAGACACCCGTGCGCTCCCGTTGGCAGCGCCTATAGCAGGAAGCAGAGCTTTTTGACCACAGGGTGTGCGTGTGGCCTCGCAGACAGCTGCCGGCGCCACGGGTATTAGGCGGTGGGGCCGCCGCACCTGTTGTGGAAGGCCCTCACCGGGAGCTCTCTGTGGTTCTACAGAACCAGCCTCTCCCACTCGAGGCCTGTGGCTTAGCACCCTCTCCTTTCTCATCAGCCCGCTCTCTTGACGCTGAAAGCAGACTGGTCCTAAACTGCGGCCTGGCCACGCCCGAACACCTGCTCTGGGCACAAAGGCTCAGGTGCTGCAGGATGGCAGGCAGCCTCCCTTCCCGCCCTGGGGCCACCGGGAGGGTCCTCAGTGCACTCTCAGCACCTCCCACAGGCCCGGCTACAGCAGCACACGTTTTCCCTCTGAGAAGGAGAGTTCGCATTTAGTGACATACACGCACATGCTATTGCTCTTGAATCAGGCTGAAAGGAAGAGTGTTCCTAAAATCTAGAATCTCTTTGATTAGAAGAATTCAAAGAACAGATGAGGTACATTTTGAGTAACTAAAAATTGACATACGTGCTCATCGACGTGTGTCTTGGTTGAGCAATTTTTAATAAACAGAAAAAGCACCAAAACTAGAATTAGAACGACGCCACAAGCTTTCTCAGGCGTCACTTAGGTCACTCGGGATGGGTCCTTGTGGTCATGCTGCTGTTTGCTGGCAGCTTCCTGTGTGCTTCTTAGAGTGACGGAGAGCCCGCCACCCTCTGCTGTCACTGGTCCCGTTCTCTAGACTCTAAGCAGCAGACAAGAATGCCTCATTGTCACTCGTTCCTGGCAGTTTATGTATTTGAAAGAGCCGAGCCAAAAAAACGATGAGTGTTTTCTGAGATGATTAGAAGATGCAAAGTGCTATCTCTAGTTTTTCTAAAATATTAATACTTTGTTTTATGGTCTTGCTGAGAGCTTACACTGACCCAACTCTTTTAAGCTTGAGAAGTCAAGAATAGTCGAAAGAGAGAAAACAAAAAGTACGTTGTGTTTCAGACATTGTTTACCTAAAAGGGTCTGCTGAAATCTCTGCCTCTGTGCACCGGTGACAGTCTCATGCAGAGGTGGGCAGTGCCTGGGGGAGGCATCCCACGGAAGGGCCTCTGTACCTGA
The DNA here is from genome assembly GCF_046562875.1 of Panthera onca. Classification (NCBI taxonomy): domain Eukaryota; kingdom Metazoa; phylum Chordata; class Mammalia; order Carnivora; family Felidae; genus Panthera; species Panthera onca. Next base: position 795,426 of record NC_138346.1, on the reverse strand, counting down.
CCCTGTGCTGTGTGCTTGTGCGCCCTTGCTCGTGGTAGGGAGGAGAGAGAGGCCTCTGTAGCTTCCTTCCTGTATCCAAAGCTCCAGCAACTTCATGTACGATTTAGAAGTAGCAAGTGGGGTTTTAGTTTCTCCGTGCAGATGGCTCCGCACTCAGCCGGCCTTGCTGTGCCCTTTTCTCCTCCAGCACCCACATGCAGGATCTCCAGGAGGTGACCCAGGACCTGCATTATGAAAACTTCCGTTCCGAGAGGCTCAAAAGAGGTGGCAGGTTGTTACCCCCAATTTACACTGTCCTCCTGCCCATACTGCGTCACAGAGTCCCACTGGCCCCCCTTCCACCTGTCCTACTCTGTCTTCCTGACTCTAAGCAACATGATTTGGTTTCCTACTCAGAAGCTCTTTCCAGGTACTTGTTGCTCATGTCACTGTGTCGTGCTTTGTTTAATCTGTCCAAGGTAGCTTTCATCATCTGCACGCAAAGAACAGCTTTAGGTGGAAAGGCCAGCGACTGGTCTCTAGAACGTCACTCTGTCAGTGAGGACAGACTTCACGTGATGTTACGAAGCACAGCTCCCCGGGTGGGGTGAGCAGCAGCCCGGCTCCTCAGTGACACAGGCGGCTGCCCTCACCTTTCCTGTTTCACCATCGGAGTGGGTTTTTACTCAAGGTCTGTGTGTTGTGACCTGATTCGTGTCTGGTCACATCACATCTCTGCCCAGTTTAGCTATCAAGGTAGTGACCTTCATCACTTACAAAAAGAGTTTTCTGCACAGTAGTTGCTCCCACATACCTGATCCACAGGAGCACGTTCCAGTGCCCCCAGCAGATGCCTGGCCGCGGATGGTGCCAAATATTCTGCCCATGCACCTGTTTCCTGTATGTACGTGTCTGCGATAAAGTTTAATCTATAAATCGGATGCAGTGAGGGAGTAACAACAACAGTAATACGGTGCCACAGTTACAGCCACGTACTCTAATCAGAGTACACGAACGAGCTTCCTGCCCTGCTCTCACCGCGCCCCTTGTGATGCTGTGAGATGCTAGGATGCCCATGTGATGGATGAGGTGAGGTGGGGGGAATACCTGGACGGCGTGTCGGAGCCCTGGGCCGCTGCTGACCTGACGCTTGAGAGGGTCGCCTGCCTTCGGATGACAGCTGACCACGGTCCACTGAAACCGCAGATAAGGGGGAGGCTGCCGTGTTGTAGTTTATTTTAAAGTACTCACATTCTTGACATCTGGTGGGTTTGTGTGTGTATACAGGGTATATGTTAAGGTCTGCTTTACCATGTTATTTGTTTGGGGACCAGACATTAATTAAGATGGGTTTTAGAAGCCACAAGAACATCCCACTGTGAGTGAGCCAGGCATGAGTTCACGAAGAGCTATGTCCTCATCGCTCAGAGGGCCTCCCTCACCGGCATCTTCTGTGTGTGTGCTCAGGCCCTGCTCCCTCCCTTTTTTAAGTGAACTTGTTATGGTCTATGTCCGTAAAGAGCTTACCTTAAAAAAGAGTATTCTCCTGATAATGTCTCATATTCCTCGAGTAAGTAAAGACCAGAGTGTCCCAGCCCCGCTTGGAGTTAGGAAAGTTTCTTGAATTTACCATTTCACGATGTGCATTTTTCCAACATTGTCTTCTTATCTGTTTATGTCGTTAATCAGAAAAAGAATGCATGTGGGTAATTTTAGATAGATAACATTTCTCAGAAACATAAAGTGAAATTTTACTTTGGACATTTGTCATCAGAAATAACCAGCTAAATTAGTTGCGATGTGATAAATTGTAATTTCGTTCAACTCTTAGAAAAGTGGACAATGAGGACATGAATAAAGACCAGATCCTGCTGGAGAAGGAAGCTGAGGTAAGTAGAAAAGGGTTCCTGTTAAGTCTAAAGGCCTGTAGCGTGCATCCGTACGTCATTACAGTTTTCTTTCCTTACTCTCTTAAGGGATACGTCATAGGTCACTAATTTATTACATGTACATCGGTATGTGTCGTAGATTAGTGTTTTGCATGTGTTACCGTCTGATCTCCAGTAGCAATTTAGTGGGAAAAATTGGGGAATAGTGCGAATTTAGTGACTTTAGTTACTAAGGCTTAGCAAATTTGATAATTTAGTAATATTCAAAATTTAGTCGCTTTCCTATACCTGGACAATAACCAGTTGAAAAATATAATGAAAGAAACTGCCGTTTACAACCATTAACAAAAACTTAAGAAGAAATACGTAGGACTCATACAGAAAAGAAACTGGAAAACTCTACCGAAAACAGTTTTCAAAGTGTAAATGGACACATCACTTTAGGTAGGACGCTCAGTGCACACAGATCACAGTGCTCTCTAAACTGAACTCTATTCCAGCAGAACGGTGGGGTTTGCGAAATTCTTCTGGGGGAAGCTTGCTGACATAGTTGTGATGTTTGATCTGAAGACTGAGCACAGGAGGGTCAGGGAGACTAACCCAGGAGGGCTGGCTCCACTGCTCCTGGAAATCCAGAGTGGGGCACAGGCTTGACGGGCTGATGACATTCACAGCTGGAAATAGGTCCAAAGTTTAAACAAGTGTCTGTCGTAAAGGTGGATTCTGTTAGGGCGGTGGAATTCAAGCATATCCAGGAAATCCTCAAACAGGCAAGCCTTTTCGAAACAAAAATTAAACTCACTTCTTTGGCCCTAAATTAATTCAGTATGGATTAAAATACTTAAATGTTAAAAACACGACTACAAAGTTACCTGAAGAAAATTTAGGTAGATACTTTATAATGCTTGCCTGGAGGCCTTTCTAAACCAGTGGAGACCGTAATGATGAAATTTGATGAGGGTGGCAGGGAAGGCCCACTCAGCACTGGAACAGCTAGGGCCTTGCTGCCTTCCAGAAGAGCCCAGTCCTACTCCCCACCCTGAAGTGGCAGCCTCTTTCCCACCCTCTAGGTTAAAGATTATCTCCTGTTGCCTTTACTGAATTGTCGTGTTCATTGATCGTTTCTGTTTCTTGCTTGAATTGCATATTATCATTTGCTTGGTTTTCTATTGTTGTTGGTTCTTTTACTGATCTGTGGGAGTTCTTTGTAAATTCTCTATAATGTTTTGGGAAAGCATGGAGGTTGAAGTTTTAGGAATCATGAGAACACCTCTAAAGAATGTCCAGGGAGGACGGACCTGGAGAAGCAGTAACCTGTCTGCCCCTCCTTGCCCACAGCTCCGCCGCATGCAGGAGATGATCGCCAGGATGCAGGCGCAGATGCAGCTGCAGCTGCAGGGGGGGGACAGCGACGGTGGGGCCCACGGGCACCACGTGTAAGGTAACAGTGAAGCCTAGAAGACGTGTGTGGTTCCAGACACCTCAACCTAAATGTAATGGCAGGCACCTCCTCCTTAAGTCTTACTAACGTTTTGCGCGTTGAAGCTCTGTCTTTAACTTTATTACCGACCTTAAAGGAGACCGTGTGGCCTCTAAAAGATGGAACCTTCTCCCCTGCCAATGTAGAAAAGATTTTCCATATTTTCTGAGCTGATAAATGTGATTAACGAAAATAAGTTAAATATTTTAAAATAAGCTTCGCTAGGGGGCCCTGGGTGGCTTAGTCAGTTGGGCATCCAGCTTCGGCTCAGGTCATGATCTCACAGTTCATGGGTCCAAGCTCCACGTCGGGCTCTGTACTGACAGCTCAGAGCCTGGAGCTGCTTTGCATACCGTGTCTCCATCTCTCTCTCTGCACCTCCCCCACTCACACTCAGTCTCAAAAATAAATAAAACGTTAAAAAAAATTTTTTTAATAACCTTTACTAGTCATACAATTGGAAATTTATTGCAGTTGAAAACATCTCTTCGAAGAGAATTACAAAGTGTTATTAAAACAGTTTTTGCAAACCAAAGGTAAAGGTGACGTGAAAAGGTGAATTATCCCAGGTAGGCCAGGAGTTCCTTGATCCAGACTGCTGATCCCACCGAAGCCCTGCTCCGCCCCGTGGTAATCAGTGAATCTCGTAGATGTCTAGCCCGGTGTGCGCTCACCTCCCCGTTTGAAGGGAATCTGCAGACAGCAGGGACCCAGGACCAGGAAAGGGCAAATGTTCCCCTGTATTCTGTGGACAGGTGTCTGTGGAACTGCTGTCATCACCTCCCAGAGGAAGGAGGGAGAGGTTAAGTCAAATACAGGCCCGAGGAGGAAGCAGCTATGTGGGTTTCAGGCAGAGGCTCCATGGAAGAGAGATGCTTAGCGCTGGCACAGGTCTGGGGGTGCTGCAAGTAGAGTCCACTATAGGTGGGGCCTGATTGCAGAGGCAGGAGAGTGTTGATGACAAGAGGGAGATGATGTGGGGACATAAGTGAGCTGAAGCTTAACTGACACAGGGCAGGATTGATGAGACAGAAAGCGAGGAACCTGGAGGCGGGGAGGAGTCTACCCACTGTCAGGAGTCCACCGTGGCAGTCGCACACGTGATAGAGGAGGCCCTGCAGGCTCACCCTGGGAGCATTGGCCACCAAAACAAAGCCCTGCCTTTGCGGCTTGTGGGGCAAGGTTTCAGTTGTGAAGCAAACAGATACACCTGTTTGGTGTCCCCGGTTACTGGAACGGGAGTGTCCACGTATCCCCACTTGGGGTTGAACGGCAGCCCAGAGTTGGTTGTCGACACCTCCCGGCAGCCGCGAGGCCATGTGCTGAGTCTGCGCTGCACTGCCGTGGACACCGATCGCGTGCCAGGGTTTCCGGTGATTTGCCTGTGCGCCTCTCACTGGGGAGATGTCAGCACCGCCCAAGCTCGGGAGGCTGATTGTGCGTGAGCAGGTTTGGTGCCTGATGGGGAAGTGCTGGGGAATTAGCAGGAAACAGGACTTCTGATGGGGAGGGCTCATTTGAGGCAGGAGGGAGTGACCGATGTTTGCTCATTTTCTCTGATTTTCCTGCTTTTCTTTTAAAAACTTTAATTATGAAATCAGGAAAATTCTACTTTAGGTGTATGCAGCCACTTTATATTTTTGTATACTTTTCAGTTTGGTGGTAACTCCCAAGTTCCCAAGAGCCTCATCAATGCTGTTTTGATTTAGTTAACTCTGGTCACGTGAGCCAGCCTTCTGCTCAATTTGTGCCCTTTGTGATACAGAAAATAATGTTGATGATGATCCTAGCAGGAGCATTGCACTGCTTCCATCTAAACATGTTGTGTTTTGTTTTTCCAGAAAACACATTGCAAGGTGAAGAAAACATTCCGCATGAGTAATACAGCTGCGTGTTTCCGACAGATTATTGGAGGGGTGCCCGTCCACATTTTACAGTACCTGTGCCTGAGAATTTAATTTTTTTTTTTAAACTTTTGATGTTTTGTATGAAGTACTTTTAACATTTGTAATTTTGTTGCTATGTTATACTTCATATTTCGTGAGGTGAACCTTTCATTTTTATCTTTCTTCCACCTTAACTAACCACTAATGTTGGAACTGATTTCCGGGGTCAGTTAGAATGTGTAGTTAACATTGAATTTCTTTGGTTTGGCTGGCCTAACTGACTAATGGTTGAGGAGCACTCTTGATTCATTTCTAGAACATTCAGATCGAGCCAGCAGTGTTCCTGGGTGGTGGCAACGTAGACCCAGCAAGTGATCTGGAAAGATGAGCTGGCCTGCAGTAGGGCATTTACAACACCTAAAACCAGTTTTGCTGCTGTAATTCGATACTGTTCATTCATCTGCACATTCACCTTTCTACCACTTGAAACAATAGAATTATCTAATGTGATATGTGCATACTCAGCTCCTTTAAAAACAGGCCATTAGGAGCAAATTTTAAGATTTCTCTGGATTCTGATGCTACATTTTTTAAACTGCTCTGCAGAGAACCTGCCACAAGCCACGTTTTGTAGTGTTCTTCACTTGATACTGGTTTATACTCTGCTGTGGACAGAAGGTGTCCATGAACTCCAGTTTTCATGTTACAGTGATGACTCTTAACGCACACATAGCCAATAAACGATTTTTACTCAACATAAAAAGTTACTTTTTAAGGAAAATTAGTAAGTTGATACATTTAGAAACCAACTTTTTTATATTTTTGTACTGCACTTTAATGTGTTTTCTGTAACTGCAAGTAAGATCTGCCTGAGCAGTGGAAATCGGGGTCCTCTGGTGGGTAGGCCTCTGAACCCCCAGACCTGTCATGGGCCCTGAGGCTCATGGCCCCATGAAGCCTCAGTGCCTACCAGGTTTTCTTGATTTGGCTTTTCTTTTGTTTCCTTGAAGTTTTTTTAATGGTTTTCTGAAAGCCAAAGAGCAGATCATTTTTTTTTTTTTTTTAATGTGCAGACTGTTGTCCATTTTCAGCCACTGTCATTTCCATCGTTCTGTGTAATACCAATTTCCCCATGTACCGAGTAAGACTGAAAGACATTTCAGATGTGCACCACGATCTGACTGGTAGATGCCACCGGTCAGGTCCGTTTTCTGTGCTCTGTGGCCTTGGCCCTTCCATTCCCTCCTAGTGTGTCCCCCTGTCATGTGCTCCGAGGGGCGCCGATGCTCCCAGCATGCTGTTTTCAACATTTATACTGACATTGGGAAAGCAGTTCCCAGAAAGAGAGGGTGGAAGGAGACCTGGAGGGAGCAGGTGCGGCTTCAGTGTTTTCACTTTGCTGTAACAGGGGTTAAGATGCAGAAATCACTTCCTCTGAGTAGGAGAAGAGTTTTTGTTTTGGCCAGACACAATATGGTGACATGGTCAAAATATATTCACTCCAAAGGTGTATTATGGAAAATAATCGGGTGTTCTCAACAACTTTGCCTTTTCACTGTCATTTAATGGTGAGTAGTCACAAGCTGTTAGGTTTAGGCACGTTGTACCGAGTTTTTACCAGGGGAAAGTGCTCTAAAGAGCGTGTCCGTGCAAGGCCAATTGTTTGGGTTATTTTGGCATGAACTACACTAGTAAAAGCTGTTTAAAGGGTGGAGCTGGGGGCACATGTGCAAGTGGTCAGTGCAAGCCCTGTGTCTGCTTGAGTAAGACTACTAGGGCCAGCTGCCATCCCATAAGGCTTCTGCGGGGGCAGGTGGGCCTACATTGTCTCCCCTCTAAATCCCCTTTTGTTGTGCTGCCCAATTCTAAATAAATACTTTCACTATAGATAATTGCTTTTACTAAGACATAGTCTTTACCTATAGAAGTGTATTTTGAAAACTTACTTTACATAGCAATTTTGTATCCATTGAAACTAACCTTTTATCAATAAAGCACTATTGTTTGGCTATGAAGTGAATAGTTATTTTTGGTTCTTTATGAAGGTGTAATGTCTTCTGGGAAAGGTTCAAAGCCCTACAAAACATCTGTGTACAAAATCAGGAAGAATTATTTGCACCAGTAATATCAGTACCTACCTTTTGTATTGGCGATCCCAGCCCGAGGGAAAGAGCCATAAAGACTAGGAAGGAAGGAATTATGGGTGACCTGCTCACCTACCTATAGTGAGTGTATGCTAAAAATCAGCACTATTATGGGGTGCCTGGGGGGCTCAGTCGGTTCAACATCCAACTTCAGTTCAGGTCATGATCTCACGGTTCATGAGTTCAAGGCCCGCATCAGTTCAAGGCCTGAGTTCATGAGTTCAAGGCCTGGAGCCTGCTTCAGATTCTTGTGTCTCCCTCTCTTTCTGCCCCTCCGCCACTCGTGCTCTGTCTCTCTCAAAAATAAATAAACGTTAAAAAAAATAAAAGTCAGCACTATTAGGAGTCCAGTGGTGCCTGGACTAGATCTAGGAAATCATTTCTGTTCTAAATATCTCTGAGAAGAGACGGATAAGGAACACGCGGCCACTTACAGAGGAAACTCTGAACCTGAACTGCAGGCCTGATCTGGGTGGCTGGATGCTCTTTGCTGCCTCCACCACTGACCACCCAAGGACCTTTAGTGCTTCCTGAACCACCTGCACAGACCCCAGGGTAGAAGGTACACCATCTCCACTTCCTTCCCTCAGGTCAGCCTGTACCCTCCTGTTTGGCGCTAGTAGGGGCCCTGCAGCCTCCGGGGAGTCACCCATCCCGGGGACCAGGCTCTCTGCTCCCAGCCCCCACTTGCCCTGCGGCCAGTCCTGAGACCTGTGCCACCCTGGGGGCAGTGAGGACAGTTCTCTGGACTCCAATTTTGGTGCTGGGGGCCGGTTAGAGGAAAGGCCTCAAGGGAGTGGTGGGAGACGTGGGGCCAGGAGGTGGAGGGGCCACTCCCTACAGAGCTGTCTGGATGGCCTGCGAAGCTGGGTCTCTGCTGAGCCTCAGACCCTGAGGCTGCCCTGTGGGGAGCATCAGTTCCTCGAACCTCTAGGAAACCTGAGGGGTCTGGCTAAGCTCAGGAGGTGAAACACTGTGGGGGTGGGGGTCCCCTTGAGAACGAACCCAAGTTGATCCTACCTTTATCTCCTTGACAGCAGCCGGAGGCACTCCTGGTCTGCCCCAGGAGGGCGGGTGTCAGGACCTGGCGCTGAGGGCAAGTTGGGTAGGACTTGAAGGATGCGTAGTTCACTGAACCCCTAGAAGAAGGGGTGTGTGCACCTAGTGGTCGCGGGCCTGGGAGACCCAAGACGTACTGTCCCGTTTCCATTCCCGAGTGGTAGTCGCGAAGCTAAAGGGGGAACCACAAGGCTGAGAGGACGTGGGCCGCCTTCCCTTGCCCACCGCAGCACGTCACTGTTCGGCAGTCAGTGCCCTTAGGCCATGGTCCGGGTAGCCCCAGGAGGAATGCATCCGGGGGTAGGACAAGCAGGCGGGCTGGGCTGGAGCCGGGAGGAGAGGAGCCGCGCCCAGAACCGCCCCCGACCCGGCGAGCCGCCGGGGCCCAGCCCCGGCGGGTTCAGAGCCCCGCCCCAGGCTGAGGCCCGCCTGCCGAGCCGAGCCCCCCTCCCCCCCCAGGACCGAGCGCCGTCCTCCGAGGCGAATCTCCGCTGATTTGCATTCGACTCCGCCTGTCGAGTTAGCTCCGCCTCCTCCCCGTTCGTTCACCAATCAGAACTCTGTGCCGCACTTCCAGGCCGCGGGCCGTGGAGGCCCCGCCCCAAAGGTCCGCAGCCCAATCGACGGCGCGTCCGCGGAGGCGGGGGCGGGCCCCAGCGGGGCTCGCGGCGCGGGGCGGGGCGTGCGCCGTGGAGGCGGCTGGCTGGCAGTCTGGCGCGGCGGTCGCGAGCGGGCGGAGCTGCCGAGACCTGGAGTCCGCTACGGACGACGGCGCGGGCCGGGCCGGCGGGTGAGGACGCAGGGCCGCGAGCACAAGGGCCCGCGGGCGGGCGGGGCCGCGGTTTCGCGGGCGAGGGCAGGGAGCCGAGGCCGAGCTGGCGCTGAGGCCCGCGGCGGCCCGGCGCCTCAGGAGCCGCCTCAGGACGGTGGTCCACCAGCGGAGTCAAGCCCGGGCTCGGGAGGCCTTCCAGGGCGGCGGGCCCCGCGCGAGGAGGCCCCGAGAGTGCGGAGCCTGCCCGCTGGCGGCCCGGACGCGGGAGGCCCGGGGGCGGGCCGCGGAGGTCCCGCGCGGGGGCCCGGGGGCGGGCCGGAGAGGGTGTGCGTGAAGACCCGGGGAAGGTCCCGCGTGGGGACCCAGGGACCCTGGGGAGAGCCTTGCGTGGAGGCCCTGGAGGTGGCCCAGGGAGCGTCTCGCGTGGAGGCCCACGCAGAGCCACAGGTGGAAGCCCATGCTGGTTGTGACCACACCCTTCTTGGCCTTCAAATTGTATCCTAAAGGTGGTTAAGTAGGTGTTGGGTGTTAATGCTTTTAGTCCACTCAGGTTTAGAATGTTCCCCAAGGCCTTGGGAAGGCATCTGAAGGAAAACTGGGGGCGGGATACGGCCCAGCGAATCGCGCCAGCACTTTTTCCGCTTGTGCCGGTGTCCACAGCCTCCAGTGGCCTTTGGTGTGCTAGTCGGGAATGGCTGCGAAGAACAGAAATTTAATCATGTGCTGAAGGCAATAACGCCAGTACGTCCTATAAAGAGACGATGGGAAGATTTAAGACCCAGGGCTAGATCTTTAAAGGGTGGTTTTTCTTTCTTCGTTTGTTTTGTTCCCATGAGATGGTTTTGGTCGGACCACTGTGGAAACGTTTGATAGCCATCTGGTGGCATTGGGTTCGGGTGTTGGTTGTGTGTAGACGGCGTGCCAACAGACAACTCAGATTTTCTCTCTGCCAGAGAGGCTGTAGAAGACACTAAGGCAGGCCGGCACGGAGTAACCTTTACTCGTAGATCGAATGCAATTTTAATTTCCCGCATCTGCTGCCGGTTGAGATTCGTGTGAGCCCCTGTGCGCTGAGAGAATCCGGCGTGAAGAGTCGTGAACCGCTCCGTGCTGGTCGTCGTGCTTGGTTCTCTCAAACCCCCGCAGAGGAGACGGGGCCAGGGCGCGCACAGCCCCATCTGGAAGTGGAGAGACCGGTTTAGGCTCACACCCTGGCCTTGCGTCTTCCCAGCTTTATTGCAGCTTCTCTCCTGCGAGTGTGCCCTGAGCCGTTTGGACTAGATGCTGCTGCGGTTTCCTGCACTGGGGAGGTTTGCTGGCTCATTTACATGATGACCATCCTTTCCTAGGTTTCCAGGGCCCTTCTGCTCTGAGTCATTCCCCAGTTTACGTGATATATCCATCTGTCTTTGTTCCTTATCGATAAAAGGGGGTGAAACTTAGCTACCCCACATGGTTGTTGTGGCACCGAAGCGTCTGTATATAATGGGCCACGTGTGAGATGTGTGGCACACAGCAAGCGCTTAGGTGACGTTAGCCATTATACTATCAGGTGGAAGAATAATCTGAATGGATAGTAGAGCGAGGTAGGCAGTATTTTCTTTAATTTTTTGTCAGTGTTTCATTTATTATTTTGAGAGATAGGGAGCAAGTGGAGGTGGGGCAGAGAGAGAGAGAGGGAGACACAGAATCCAAGCAGGCTGCAGGCTCGGAGCTGTCAGCCCAGAGCCCGATGCAGCGCTCGGACCCATGAACCGTGAGATCATGACCTGGGCCGAAGTCGGACACTTCTCCCACTGAGCCACCCAGGCGCCCCGGGAAGTAGGCAGTATTTAAGCAGAGTTATACTGCCTTGGGGGGAAGGATAGGAACCGATTGGCAAAGCAGAGATGGACACGTGGGTAATCCCTTCTGTCCACACACTGGCCTCTGGTCACCTTGGCACCCCCTCTGTAGTCAGACAGTAACTTACTGCTGCTCACCTGTTCCGTTTTGTTCCTGTTTTTCCTTCACCCACTTTCTCATCAGCTCACCAGCTGCCCCTTTCACTCAGTGGGTGGCAAGCCTCCGACACGCAGCAGTGGCAGTAGGCGTTCAGGGAAACCCCACTGTAAAGTTGAGTGTTGATCTGAGGGCACTTGTGTCGTGGTCTGAAATCCGGGTGTCCACGGGGTCACTGGACTATAGTACATTTGTCTACTCCAGGTTTTACCTTGGCAACAGGGAGTCAAAGAAGTGAGGATTACACAGAACTTAATATGGTAAAGCCCACTCTTGTGGGTTTCTGGGATTGGTTACTTTGGTGGTGATTCTGTAAATCGGTTTGCTCTTTTTGGAGAGCAGTTAGCGGTATGTGCTAACGATTTTCATTTTGTAGTCCCCGTTCTGAAAACCAACCCTGATACACAAATCCTGCATGTCAGGATGGTAGGGTTCTCCACAGCTAGTGAGCATGCTCTGGGAATCCAGACAAAATGCGAACCTTTGATTTATGGAAATCGGTTCAAAAACATGCCTTCACTAAAAAGGTGACACCATGGGTACATAGCAATTACACTGTTGTAAAAATATGTGAAGACGTGGACCAGGATGGAAAGGGATGTTAGGGATATATGTAGTTTTATTTTAGGGTCATGGGATTATTTCTACCCTGCCAAACCGGTGTTTTAGTTTATAGCCTTTTTAAAAAACAGAAAGGTACTGTAACGTTGTAGGATGCAGTGATGACTCTCCCAGCTGCAGAGCAGAAGGAGACCTAAGATGACATCCAGACCTCTCGGTAGGCCCACAAGGTCCCTCAGGGCCCAGCCCCTTGCGGGCATCCTCAGGACCCCACACCTACCCACATTGTTCTTTGTCCTGACCCCTGCAGGGCCCCTGCCCTGACTTCTCCCAGGAAGCCTCTCTGAGTCAGGCAAGCACCCTCTTCCTGGGTTTACCTTGTACTTTCTGCTCCTGGTTACTGTTGTGGAGAGGTGGTACTGGCCACTTACAGAGCTGTCTTTTATTTTATTTTTTTAATGTAAATTAGTGAAGTGATCTACAGTCAACTGGAATATAATCATACCACAATTTATTTACTTATTTTTTTAAAGTGTATTTATTTGGGGGCGCCTGGGTGGCTCAGTCAGTTAAGCATCCGACCTCAGCTTAAGTTATGATCTCGTGGTTTGTGGGTTCGAGCCCCATGTCGGGCTCGGTGCTGACAACTCGGAGCCTGGAGCCTGCTTCAGATTCTGTCTCCCTCTCTCTCTGTCCCTCCCCCGCTCGCACTTTGTCCGTCTCCTCTGTCTCTGTCTCTGTCTCTGTCTCTCTCTCTCTCTCTCTCTCTCTCTGTTTCAAAAATAAAACATTAACAAATTTTACAAAAATAAAGCGTAGTTATTCTGTGAGAGTGCGCACATGAGCAGGGGAGGGGCAGAGAGAGGGAGAGAGAGAATTCCAAGCAGCCTTCATGAGATCATGACCTGAGCCAATACCAAGAGTCAGATGCTTAACCAACTGAGCCACCCAGGCGCCCCCAGAGTTGTCTTTAGATCTTGTGGGCCTGTGCTTGGCCTGCAGGGTCACGTAAACCAAGAGGAGATGCTCCACTGTGGAATCAGGGTGGGGTTGGTGCCACTTGAGGAACTGACCAACCACCAGCGAGTCACTAACCTTTCTGAGCCTGAGTTCCTCGATCTATGTGATGGGGATTGTGAGGATTAAATAAGATGATGTGGGCCTAGCAGTGGCCATCCCTTGGGACACTGTGGCGTTGGGGTGTGTGCCAGAACCTTCTTTTGGCCTGATGCAGATGCCCTCCTGCGGAGGGCTTCTCCCTCTCTTGCAGACACCCAATTCCTGTCTGCCAGCCTTGCTTTACTTTTTCTGTGGTGCCCACCACCATTTAACACACCATCTTCTCCTGCTGTAATAGGGAGGGGCTGTCTCATCAACTCTCATGTCCTTATAGGGACACCTGGGGGACTCAGTCAGTTGAGTGTCCAACTTCAATTTAGGTCATGATCTTGAGGTCCGAGAGTTTGAGCCCCACATCGGGCTCTGTGCTGATACCTAAGAGCCCGGAGCCTGCTTTGGATTCTGTCTCCTCTGTCTGTGCCCCACACCCACTCACGCTCTGTCTCTCTCTCAAAAATAAATTAACATTAAAAATAAAAAAATTTAAAAAAAACTCCCATGTTCTTACAGACTTAGATTTTCTTGATACTGAGCACGTGCTCAATACATTTGAATAAATCAAATTTCAAATTTCATTTGGGGCAAGGGCAGATGCCAAGTTTTATGTGGCCTGAAGCTTATACATACAATTTGGGAGAGGGAGCCTTTCTAAGAAAACAAATACAGTGTTGTAAATAATTAACTGGAAAGTGAATATTTATGTAGAATAAGAAAAAGGTACAGATTCAAAAAAGCTGAGAATAACATCACTAAATGGCATATTTGTTCAAAAGTAGCATATGTGTTTTTAATGGTCTCTTCATGTGATAGAGAATAGAAAGAACTCAATGATTCCTCTCACACAAGTGATCAAAAATATTTATCGATAGGATGCATAAAACATGGTTACACCTATGGACAGTATATGTTTGCTGTTTCTAGTACAGCTATAGGTGTGTGTCTCAGAAAAGCAGGAGTTCTGATAAATTCAATTCTGTACAATTCCATTCAAAAAGTAAAAAAATAATCTGTGTTATGTTGATAGACCTACTACATTAACATTTATTTTTCTGACAAACAAGAACATCAGTTTTATCTACTTACAGTTTAACGTGTGTGATGATAATTTTCCCACAGGTGAGCATCTGGCTCCCCTTATTTCAAACCTTGTTTCTTTCCCATAGCCCATGCACCGCCAGTGCTGGGCACCATCAGATGTGTACAGATGGCCTCAGGCCCCCAGCCCTGCACCTTTGTTTCATGTGCCCCTGGGGGGGCAGGCGTAGTGGGTGATGCCAGTGTTCCCAGAAGCCCTACCTGCACTGAGATGGCAGGTGGTAAGTGTACAAGAAGTAATTGCAAACATACACGTATCCCACCAAATCCAAGCTAAATGCGTCTCCAGCTCCTTGTGCCCTGAGCTGCATCCCCAAAATGCCAGCAGCCCCTACTAAGCTGCCTGACGTAAAAGGAACAAGGTTGTAGTGGAAAGCGGCAGCAGCCTAAATTGATTGCAATCAGAATGTGTTCTGTGAATTTTACAGAAGGCTACAACCATAGGCACACTTTGCATAGGGCCTGTCCTAGGACCTAGGAAGGGGCCAGTGGAAGGGGGGGGGGGGGGGGGGCCCAAACCAGAGGCAGAACAGCTTTAGAGGTATCAGGCTTTTGCAAGGGCAGTTGTGTCCCTGTGCTTGATGCCAGATAACATGATAGAGGCACGAGGGTTGAGGGTGCTCAGTGCACCTTCTAGCACCCAGTGGAAGTGTGTTTGAGAAGGAAGAAGCAACACCAGGGAATTTGACAAGTTGTTTCAATTACTAGGCTTTAGTAACTCTTGCCTCCTTCATAATGAAAGCCCTAAACGCTTTTGATAGTAGTTGATAAGATGCATGTTAGGGGAACAAGTCTCAGTACCTGAACAAGAAATCGATTCCAGGGAGTGCTTAAAGATATTTTTATTTCAGGGGCACCTGGGTGGCCCAGTCAGTTAAGCATCCATCCGACTCTTGATTTCAGCTCAGGTCATGATCTCATGATTCATAGGATCAAGCCCCACATCTGGCTCTGCACTGACAGTGCAGAGCCTGCTTGGGATTCTCTCTCTCCCTCTCTCTCTCTGCCCCCCTCCCAAAAATAAATAAACTTTATTATTTTTTTTAATTTTACTGAACTGTTTTAGAAGAACAAGTACACTTCCTAGACGAGAGATAATAGCTATTGCATCTTTCTCTTGGAAGGTGAGCAGTGACATACCATAGGTACCCCTACCATTTAAGACTCCTAAAGCAGGTAGTACTTGTGCAGTAATCTGCAGAAAAGCCATCTCATTTAAAAGTAATGTATACGTATCACTGGAGGCAATTTGAAAATTATAGAACGTTGGAAAAAGAAATAAAAATCAACCTTCTTTCTCTCCCAAAGATAACCACCATAACCATTTTTAAAATGCATGGATATCAAGTCTGGCTCCTGGACAATGGACTAAGCATGCTCCACCCTGTCTCTCCCACTGCCTGTGGCTATAAAGCCTGGACAGCTGCAGGGAACTGGTGTTTGAGGACTCTGACAAGTCAATGGTGACAGGAGGATTGGGAACAAAGGCCAGAATTTGAAGAACTACTGCACCAGTAAAGAGTTTCCTATTTTTCCTCCAGGATTCCCCAGCCTGGCCTCAGAGTATCTGAAACCCAGAGGTGGGCACCAGATGCAAACAGAAAGTGCTGTAGGAGAGAATGGGAGAAAGCTGCTGGTTTCCTCCCCTCTCCCCTGTCCTCCAGTCAGGCTGTGGCTCCCGGAACCTGCAGACACCTAAAACTCTGAGGGAGTCCAGAAACCCCCATTGCTGTTTTCTCCCAGGCAAGGGTGCAGGCACAGGAAGTGCACAGCGGAGCCAGTAACTAAAGCCCCAGGTTTCTGGCTGAAGGACTGAGAAGGGGAGCTCCAGGCAACTGGAAAGTATACCAGGGAGACTTGGGAGAGGGAAGAGTTCAAGAAAGTGACCCCTGAAATTGCTTTGAACTTATGGCCTCAACGCTGAGCTGGGCACGTATGAGTCTGACCCCGAAGAACTTGCCAGAGGCTTTGGGAACTCAGCTAAGAGGTAGGCCACGGCCTGGGAACCAAGCTGGCCTCTGGATGATGGTACACAAGGAGGATGGAGCCTCTGAACATGGAACTGACGCTGAGACCACAGCCTGCGGCCTGATCCCAAGCAGACCTGTGTCTACTAAAGCAGAAATACCCCAAGTCCACACAGTATTAAAAATGGCCACAATCCGGGGCTCCAAAAGTCCACAATCCTATCCAAAATTACATAGCATACACAGAATCGGGAAAATATCCCCTCAGAAGACACAAGACAGGCACAAACCGAGGTGATACGAATGTTGCAGGTCTCCGACAGAGACTTTGGCAGAATTTTGGCTCCCGTGACCTTCACCTCCTGATGTTACTTCTAGGAACATGCCATGGTACAGCAGCTCAGTGCCAGCAAGGACAGGGGTCTCAGTTCTCTACCCAGACAGCTGAGCGGGCCTGGAAATGCATTCTTCCATCTCAGACCCCACACCAGCTGTCCCCTTGTGCAGACCTTGTGAGACCTTCAGCAGAGTGCTCTGCGGGTGTACATTGTACCCAGACTTCAGATCCACAGAGACTGACACAATAAAAGGCTCTTATTTAAGCTGCTCAACTGGTAAAGGCTGCGATAAAAAGCTGAAACGCACTTGAAAACAGCTGTTACTAAAATGTCCTGAGAAGCAAGGGTATTCTTGAAACAAATGGAAAGGTAGAAAGTGAACTTAAAAAAAAAGATGTAAAGGAAAAACAAGTAGGAATTTTAGAACTGAAAATACAATAACTGACGTAAAATGGAGTTACAGAGTTAACAAATGACAGTGAACGTATGATGCATGGATGTGCAATATTTTAAACGTTTATTTATTTATTTTGAGGGAGGGGGAAATCCCAAGCAGGCTCTGTGCTCAGTGCAGAGTCCGAGGCAGGGCTCGAATCCACAAACCATGAGATCACAACCTGAGCCAATCAAGAGTTGGATACTCAACTGACTGAGCCACCCAAGCGCCCCTGGATGTACAATTTTTAAAGTCAAATTGTTTTGTCCTTTAAACTTGAAGAATTTGCATTATAGTGTATTGGACTGGGAGTCAGGACACTGGGCCTTAGTCCTGTCTACACAGGTTGGATCTGTGGCCTTCAGCAAGCGGCTCCATTCTCAGGCTGCTGTTTCCTATGGAAAATAAGGGGCTGAGCCAGCATTTCACGGTGTACACACACTCGCCCTCTAACCTGTGAACTATTCCAGCGGTTTTCTGGATCCTTAATGTACGCTGAAAATTGTTGCCAGATCTGTTGTTTGTTCTTTCATTTGTTCTTTTTCTTTTCTTTTAACTCGTAGAAAATTCCAAACATCCACAAAAGTGCATATATCAAAAACAGCTCCAATAATTAACGTATGGGCAATAGTTTGGGGTTTTTTTGGGGGAGGGGGACTATTATCTTCTTGACCCCCACCTCAGTGGATTATTTTAATGTAAATCCTAGGTATTATTCCACTATCCAAAAATAGTTATGTATCTCTAAGAGATAGGGTGTCTTCCACCTTCGTATATACACAATAGCATTAAAACATCTAGGAAATTAGTGGTACTTGTTAAATCACCTAATTTGAAGGAAGTGCTCAGATTTCCCTGATTGTTCCACAAATACTTGATTCAGGATTCAAATAAGGTCCATGGGGAGCATTTGACAGATAATGTGTTTTAACAGTGTCTATCACCTTCCTCCCACCCCGTCGCTTGCTTGCTTGCTTGCTTGCCTGCCTGCTTGCCTGCCTGCTTGCTTGCTTGCTTGCTTGCTGGTTTTTTTTTCTTTGCCATTTATTGAAGAAATGAGATTGTTTTCTTGTAGAATATGCCACATTGTGGTTTTACTCGTAGTCTTTAATCTTTAGGATGTATTTCACTAGTGATGGGTAATGAGGTTACTGAGTTTGAAAGTCACTTGAAGTAATTCCTTTTGTAGTTTAGCTGCTGTCTGAATGTACAGTGAGGATCATTTATTTCATTTTTGAGTTTTGGGGCTTTTCTAAAACACTGATTTCATTTTGCTTTCTAAGTATGTAAAACATTCGGGAGGTTCCCAAGTCAACCCACGGAAACCTTGTGCACTGGAAGAAGAGGTTTCCAGTGCTGTATTCCCGGTGCATTCCATCCCATGGGCAGCCACTGTCAGTACGTTTGGGTTTATCCTTCCATTGTTGTTTGAAGACAAGCAAATGCACATGTTTCTATTCCAACTCTCTTGTTCATGCTAGAGAACCATAAAGACCTTGCTTTTGTCCGTGAAGATTTTGGTGTTAAATTGGGCAGCTTCATACCAAAGGAAAAAAGGGTTGAGAATCAACCTTTTGATTGGAGGAGGTGGGTGTGTTTTTGCCACCAGTACACGTGCCCATGCATGCAGATGCCCTGCCTGCCCTCCATCTGGCCAGCTGTTTTCTTGTCAGCTCTTTGAGGCGTTGCCTTACGGCACATGTTCTGACATTTTTCTCTCTGATTCCTTATACCGATTGAATTGCTTAGTTGCTTGTTCTAAAAAATACTAGTCATGCTTATTAGGGAATAAAAGGGCCTATCTCTTGCTGTGCTGTAGTGAAGAGGTGATGTAGTCCAGGGCCCAGGAGCCAGGTGAGGACTCCATCTGAACATTGTCAGCAGCGAGCGTTCTTGCCAGCGCTGTCGTACGCTCTAGGTGTGTTAGAAAGATGTCGTCGAAGTGAGTGCCATGTTCTGCTTCCTTAATTGGTCAGTATACACTTAGGTTTTATGATCCTCCTGAAAGAGGCAACCAAGGAGATCTTTTGCGTAACAGAATTTTTAAGCAATTCCCTTTATTGTGGACCATGACCAGTGGGTGCTTTTGTCTGGGGAGCCATGTGCTCATTTTCCAGTAGACAGCAAGGCGGCTTAGTGGCCAGGTCCAGGCCGGGCTTAGGTCCTGGCCCAGTCATTTCTGAGTTATGTGTTCTGTGGCAGACTTTTTTTTTTTTTTTTAATAGGCTTTATGTTTTAGAGCAGTGTTGAGTTCACATCAAAGTCAAGTTGCAGGTACAGAGATATCCAAATGCCCTGTCCCTCTTACACCTTTCCCACCATCACACACAGACACACAGAGTAACACATCTGCTACAACCCGCATTGACATGTCATCACCCAAAGCTTGGACAGACTTTTTGTTTGTTTTGAGGAAGAGAGGGCACAAGTGGGGGAGGGGCACAGAAAGAGACAGAGAATCCCAAGCAGGCTCCACACTGTCAACACAGAGCCGGATGCAGGGCTCAATCTCACGAACTATGAGATCTGATCAGTTGGACACTTAACTGACTAAGCCACTCAGGCGCCCAAATGGACAGACTTTTGAGCTGAATTTTTCCAACTTTGAGATAGAAATATATCACAAGGTGGTTTTTAAAGTTTTTCTCGGAATTCTCTCTCTCTCTCTCTCCCCCTCCCTCCCCCCCCCCCATCTCCCACTCGCTTGTTATCTTTCTCTCTCTCTCAAATGAAAATTAAAAAATTTTTAGGGGTGCCTGGGTGACTCAGTTAGTTAAGCAGCCTACTTCAGCTCAGGTCACGATCTCACAATTTGTGAGTTTGAGCCCCACATCGGGCTCTGTGCTGACAACTCAGAGCCTGGAGCCTGCTTTGGATTCTGTGTTTCCATCTCTCTCTGCCCCTCCCCGACTCATGCTCTCTCTCTCTCTCTCTCAAAAATAAATTAAAAAAACATTAAAAATTTTTTTTATTAAATGAAAATATGTAGGTAGGAACGGAGTTTTCTAGTAGGTAGTGCTAAATGTCAGTAGTGGAAATTGTGTCCAGCTACCAGAAATATTTTTAGGAATGAAATCTGCAGAGCATTTCATTCATGGAGGAGGATGACAAAATCTGGAGCCCGTGTAGGGCCTTGGTTCTTCACACCACTGCTTCCCTCTGGATTTCTGGGAGGCTCTCTGGAAGCAGGAGAAGTGAGCAGGGGCTAGCATCTAACATTTAGGGCTCCCGGGACCGCAGAACAGCTCATGTGGCCTTGCTGTGTTTCTCATCTGTCTTGCATACTCTTGCCCTTTAAATGTTTATTTAGAAGCACACAAGGCAAAACAAAGTAATTTCTGTTAGGTCGTAATTGATGTAAAACAGATTCATTCAGTGCATACGTTTTTCCTTTTGTTTTCTCCCGCGGTCAGCTGGAGGAGGCGGTGGGCAGGGCACGTGACCGCTGAAAGAGTGGCCTCGAGTTTCTGCAGGGGTCTGGTTACGCCTTTCGTTCTGCAGCAGATGGGTAGGCTCTGGGGGCAGCATCGGGGTTCTGTACCAGTTTTCTGTTAAGTTCCTCATTTTCTAAGATTTCTTAAACTTTGAAGCCAAGTAAATATTAAACGTGTAATTTATGCCACATACTGTTATGTGATAGCAACCGTATTTTTCTTTAGAACATAAGCAGTAGGGTACTTCGGGGCCATTTCCTCAATGACCTTCCAGAACAAGAGTGTCTGATGACCCCGAGTCTTAGCTTAAGCTACATTGAGGTCTTTGGACTAGATGAAAATAACTAGGATGTCCATTTGCTGCTCAAAAGGCAAGCAGACCTGCACAGGTCTCTTGTGGACCAAGAAGTGGTCTTTTGTTCTTAGAAGAGATGAAATAATGTTAAAAGTATGCTGTTTTTAATTTATTTATTATATAAATAAACAAAGATCTAGAAAAACCACATAAATCGAGTATATGGCTTAACGATTATAAAGTGAACATGGTCTAACCAAGTGATGTAACCATGCCAGAGGGCCCTTCTGAAACCTTATCCCGGAGACAGAAGCCCTCCCACCAAGATGGACCACTGCGAGTTTTCTAGTACGAATCTCCTTGCACACTCTTCTTACAGTGTACCCACCCTGATGTGCCCCTCAGCACACTGGGGGTGAGTCTTGCCTGTTTTGTTTTAGAAGTATGTGTCTAGACAGGACTCTCTTATTATAATGAGTAGAAGATAATCTGAAGAAATTTTTTCCATCTAAAATTATTAAGAAAAAAATCTATATCAGGAAACCCTGGGTGGCTTAATCAGTTAAGCGTCCGACTTCAGCTCAGGTCATAATCTCACAGCTCATGAGTTTGAGCCCCACATTGGGCTCTGTGCTGACAGCTCAGAGCCTGGAAGCCTGCTTCAGATTCTGTGTCCCTCTGTTGCTCTGCCCTTCTCCTGTTCCTGCTCTGTCTCTCTCTCTCTCCCCACCTCTCTCTCTCTCTCAAGAATAAATAAACATTTTAAAAATTTAAAAAAGAAAAGTCTACATGAGAATGTATAATGGAATAAATAAGTGACTTGTTAAAATATGTTTTGGTTGTACCGAAATTTTCAGAACAGTAGCTTGAAAAGGGAAGGATCACTTTGGTGCCCAGGGTTAAACGGCCCATAGTTTCTCAGAAGGACCTGCTCTCAGTGCCTCAGGGTCAGTAAATGCTGTGAACTAACCAAGAACTTGTTCTCCTCTATGTGCACATTAGAGACACCTTGCAGGTGGTGTCTTCTTCGTTCACATCCCATCAATTTTGCGTTAACTACTCACATCGGTGAAATTGAAAAAGTTCATCCTTCTGGTTCTCAGAATCTCATCCCACATTTAATATTAGTGGCATGAATATTAGTGATTTTCCAGTGTTTTCTGTTTGTGACCATAGTCTGTCTTTCGCTGCTCAGGCCTGTATGGTGCATTGCCTGACGAGGCAGTTCATGTTCCTTGATGCCACTGCTGTGAATTAAATAAATACTTAGCAAACATTCACAGTAAGAATTTAGTTCCTGCTGTCAGGGTGCATACAACCTGGAGAGGGGATTCGAATATGGTGGGTAACTGCTAACCTGAACCGGACCTGTGCCTGTCCATGAGGGGCAGTCCGTCCTTGTGCAAGAGTGGGGGCGGGAGGTGTATTTGGCAGAGTGACACCACCTTGTCACTTTGCTCATACCGTTCTTGGTTCACTGTCCCGGGAGGTTTTAGCTTTCTTGTGCTTTGCCTGCTTGTTCAACAGATCGCACGTGTGTGGAAGTTCTTGCCCACGTGGGCTGGAGACCTTGTCTTTGCTGGGTAGGGTTTAAGTGTGTGGTAGAGGTGGCTCAGCGGGTGACTGAGAAGTTTTTAAACTTAATTCAAGAGACAAAACATTCATGAAATGGTTTTTCTTGATAACAAAGTAAGCATGGAACGGATGAAAGGGCCAGGGGAGCCAACAGTTAGGTTGGCACATGAGGGAATGGACTGGAAATTTAGATTAATTCTCTAAGAAATTTACCGCACGTTAGTAGAATGCTTGTCAGAGGTAAGGGAGTGAAGTAGTTTTCCCAGCAGCCCCACTCTTTCTTTTTTTTTTAATTTAATTTTTTATTTTTTTAAATTTACATCCTAATTGGTTAGCATATAGTGCAACAATGATTTCAGGAGTAGATTCCTTAGTGCCCCTTACCCATTGAGCCCATCCCCCCTCCCACAACCCCTCCAGTAACCCTGTTTGTTCTCCGTATTTAAGAGTCTCTTCTGTTTTGTCCCCCTCCCTGTTTTTCTATTATTCTTGCTTCCCTTCCCTTATGTTCATCTGTTCTGTGTCTTAAAGTCCTCATATGAGTGAAGCCATATGATTTTTGTCTTTCTCTGACTAATTTCACTTAGTATAATATCCTCCAGTTCCATCCACGTAGTTGCAAATGGCAAGATTTCATTCTTTTTGATTACAGAGTAGAACTCCATTGTATATATATACCACATCTTCTTTATCCATTCATCCATCGATGGACATTTGGGCTCTTTCCATACTTTGGCTCTTGTCGATAGTACTGCTATAAACATGGGGGTGCCTGTGTCCCTTCGAAACAGCACACCTGTATCCTGTGGATAAATGCCTAGTAGTGCAATTGCTGGGTCATAGGGTAGTTCTATTTTTAGTTTTTTGAGGAACCTCCATTCTGTTTTCCAGAGTACCTGCACCAGCTTGCATTCCCATCTGCTCTTTCTTGAGTAAACGTCTCGAATTTGTTTTTTGTCATACTGTGCTTCACTGATCAAGATTTTTCTTTAAGTTGACTTTCAAACATAAATACACATATTTAAGAAGTAAATTTGTCATAAATAGAGAGTAGCTAGATTAATACAAAGGAAAGCAAGCTGGTAATATTAGATTCTAGCTGATACTCAGCCTCTTCTTTCTTTGTGAAAACAATGACGTGATTAACCCTGTTCAGCTTTCTAGCTTGAAGCTAGAGAAGTTTCCATGGCATGCCATGGAGGACTGGGAAGGGCGGAGGGCATCGCTTGTGTGCTGGTGTCTGCTTAGCAGGCAGCGGGTGCAAGGACATCGTGAGAACAGCTAAGTGGTGCTGGGAACGGCCTGGCCTGGGGCCAGTGCCCCTCACATCAGGCACACAGCCCTCATGTCACTCTGATGGCCTCCGTCCAGCCTGGTAAGACACCGCTTACAAAACTGGGAAGCCTGAACCCGGCCCAGACCAACCTGGGCTGTCCTCACCTGGCTGTCCTCACCCAGCACAGGGAGTGGCCTACTGAATGGTGCCCGTCGTGCACTGCACTTGCTGCGTGGCACCTGCTCCTCTTTGCTGAAACGTACCATCTGGCATTTAACAGTGTACCATCAGCACAACAACTCTCTGGGCTGCTGGAGCCCAGAGGGTGTGCCGGGGACTCCAGGCGGCCGGACGAAGGCACAGGCCACTGTTGGGTGAGGTCTTGTGACTTACATGAGAGGATGCATTGCCTGGCTTGCAGAAGCACCAAGAAATAGTGTCTTTGTGAACAGTGCTTGTTATTTTGTGATCCACCGATCCATGTATGAGTAGAAGGTAATCTTGTTTAACTCTTTGCTTTAACGTAACTTAAGACGCCTAGAAGTTGCAAAATTAGAGCAGAGAATTCCTGGGCACCTGATTTTTTTTAATATCTAAATAACTTTGGGGGCGCCTGAGTGGCTCAGTCGGTTGAGCATCCGACTTCGGCTCAGGTCATGATCTCACGGTTCAGGAGTTCCAGCCCCACATCAGGCTCTGGGCTGACAGCTCAGAGCCTGGAGCCCGCTTCAGATTCTGTGTCTCCCTCCGTCTGCCCCTCCGCTGCTTGCACTCTGTCTCTCACATTGTCTCAAAAATAAACAAACATTAAATGACTTTCAATGACTCTTTGGGGTTTTTTGTTTTGTTTTAGAGTGCCCTTCATTCTTAGCTGATGAAGAATGGGGGAGATAGAAGGAACATACAGAGTCTTGCAGACTCCAGGGACACGCTTGGGCGCCCAGACCCCAGGGGGAGTGAGCACCCTCGAGCCTGGGCAGAACCTCTTGGCAACCGCAGCACGGGCATCAGCCAGAACACAGGAGAAGCACCTTCACCTCCGAGTGAAGCTTCTGGACAACAGCATGGAAATATTTGACATTGAGGTAAGTAGCGATATTTGGAGGCATATTTCCTTATACTTTCTAAAAGTCAAGTATGATGAACCACATTCCATTTTGCTGATCAGACTTGGCCTATTTATCAAGCTGACCAAGGGTGGTGTTGGTAACACTAAGATCCTTGGAAACAGTGAGTCTGAGTTTCTGCTTTTATTTGAAGAGTGATATTCTCCTGTCTTTCCTTTGAAATTCTGATACAACATGGCCCTTCTGTTCTTCAGAGAGGCTGGCTGACTGCTGTGGAGCACGGACTGGACCCATCCAGATCTGCCCACTGTGTGTCAGCTCCTCTCTGAAACGTGGCGGTGATTGTAGTCCCCTCTTCTCAGGGGCTGTGGCAAGGACGGGTGCAAAGAGCCTGGCACACAGGTGGTGTTGCACAGTAACATTGAACTTGTTTTTCTGTATCAACAGATACAGGAAACATAATAACGTTTTTATTTTGAAAATTTCCTAACAATAGATTGCACTGATAATGTTGGCAAAAACAAGTGAATATAGCAAAAATGTGTAAATGTATCATATAAGTGTATGTGTGTATATATGTATCTAATCAATACTTTTTAGACCCACATAATACTTTAGAAAACACTGATTTTCTAAATGGTGTTAGAATGAGTGTGCTTTTTAAAATTATTTATTTTGTATGTAATGCACAAAGATAGTCTCTCTTCTCTAATTTTTTCATAATGGTTTAAAGTAATACCTTTAGAAGTTTTTTCTGCTCTTAATGTCACAAAAGGAAGGACAAGAGAATGAATTTAAACTTTAGCAGGAGGCTTATTTGTGCTTAGAGATTTCTGTCAAGAAGTCAGGATGCTACACAGAAACTAAGATTACTGAGCTGGGGGCCAAGCTGTGATGACCCTAGAGGAAACTTCTTGGGGGCTCTGGTGGTGCCTAATTCAGAACGCATTGCATGGGAAAGGGAAGAGGGAGTGAGGGAGGGGGTCAGTGGTGGGGAGCTGGAGGTCAGGGCTGTACCCCAGTCCTCTTGCCTGGGGTCCCAGGCACACCAGCCTCTCTTGCCTCTCCTGCTTGAGTGTTTGATGGTAAGCGTCTAGTGCATAGATTCATAGTATCTGAATTCAGAGGACCCCTAACACTCCTTTTAAGGTCTTACCTGAGGAGGAAATTGAGTAGCATTTCATCAGGGCAGTAGTAATTGAAACTGGTAGGACCTGTCTGTCCAGCTTCCCAGGTCACTCCCGTGTTGCCAGAGGCAGCCTTTGCTGGGAAGGTAGTCCAAAACAGGCTACCTTTGAATGCTGGAGAGCTAGAGGCTGGCTGTGGGCTCTCTTTGGCAGCATTTCCCAGCCCCGCATGGTGCTCTTTGATGAGTCACCTGCAGGAAATGGGTTAAAGGTGTGCAGGGTTAGCTGGACTCCCAGATCTTTTCCAGCCAGTGCTCTCAAGAGTTCCACCGTTTAGCCGTCTTCTGATAGACACACCCACTATGGTCTAGGCTTATAACACTCTCAGAATGTTCAAAAGAAAGAACGGAGGGGAGGGGAGGAGAGGAGAGGAGAGAAAAGAACACAAAGAACTGAGCTATTCAGAGCTTACTTTCAGAGCATCTTTTTTTATCCTGCCTAATAGTCTTTATCAACTAAAACTAGGCCCAAAAAAGAAGAAAGCACATATTTATTGTGGAGTCATAAATAACACATAGCCCTTCTCTGAGATACACGCCATCGCTGAGTGTCTGGATTGCTTTATTCGTCAGCATTCAGAAGTGGCATTTTGTAAAGGTTTCACCATATTTAGAACTTGTCAGAGTTGAGTAGGTTGAGATTATTGTGTTGGGGAGGAAGAATTTTCTCTGCCCTTCCAGATCTGTTTGGCTAGACCAAGAATCAGATTGACATGAGACAGATCAGCCGGCAAACATCCAACTTAATAGCATATGTATAGGGAATCCACAGAGATGGAAATTCCTAACACAGGCAGCACGATGCTTATATGAGCTCAGGAGGGGGGTTGGGTCTGGGACAGGAAGGGGAGAGGAGATGTCTGGGAATAGGGGTTGACTGTCGTGCAGATAAGTGTCTCAGGTGAAGAGTCTTTGTTAATAGTTCTCTTCCTGGTGCAGTTAGTTGGGGGGTGAGGGGGGTGGGGGGCGGTGAAGAGCTTTTCCTGAATCTGCTGGGTTTTTATTGCTTTTAACTCAAAATAGTGTTCATGCCACAGTGGCCCATCTTGGGGAGGCCTGCTCTTGGCCCCTATAGTTGCTTCTGTTCATCAGATGGAATCATCATCTTCACTTCCCTGCAGGTTGATATTCTGGTAAGCCTGTCGGAGTCACCAGAAATTGCAGAATCACATTGCTGCCACATACCCCGAGTTGGATGGAGTACTTTTTGAATGATGTTACCCACTGACGCATGCCTTTTAGGAGGAGTTAGAATTCAGTATGTTTTTTTGAGTCATTTGTATTCAGCTTCCAGGTACCCTGTCCTCTACAACCCTGTCAGTGGATTTTGTTAAGTAACAGACCACTCTAAAACCTTGTAACTTCAAACAGCAAATATCAAATGTTTCCTGCATGTTTGAGTGTTGGCTTGGGAGGGTCTTCTGGTCTGGGCCGGCCTGGAGGGCCTACCATGTCTGGCACCCCAGCTAGAACCTCTTTCCACCCTCCAGGGAGCTAGCTTCTCCTTATTTGCACCGTGATGGAAATGTTCTCAAGAGTGGAAGCTGCCAGGTCCCTGGATGCTTGGGGTTCATGTGCTGTAACGCCTACCAAGTTTAACTGATCAAAACAAGCCACCAGGCAAGCCCAGATTCAAGCAGGGAAGAGTGGGGAGCAGTAGAGCTACCTTGTAGCGGGAGTGCCAAGGAATTTGTGACCATTTTATTCGGTATACCACAACGGCTGTTGCCAGTGGATCAGGAATGCATCTCTGGAAAGATGACTGTCTCTGTGAAGTTCTAGTATCTCCCATCAGTGGGCTGGTCTCGTTTGCCGGGCGACATGCTTTGTGGGGCCTGCCCCAGAGCAAGCCACATGGCCTTCTCTGGGGGGACATGCTTCCCCCATACCCCTCTGTGAGATTCTGGTCCAAGAACACAGGCTTGCCCTGATCCATTCTCCCCAGTGTCTCCCATGAGCCATGGCTCCAAAGATGTAAAAGATCCAGAGATGGAGGCTGGTTGCCCCTGGGGCCCCATCACTGATCCACCACTGCTTGTTCCTTGACCGCTGGTGACCAAACTGACGTGAGTTCCCTCCTTGGTGAGTCACACATAGAACCTCCACCAGGCGAGTTAGCACACAAAGAAGACTTTATTTGCGGCAAAGAAGGAGATCACGGGAAATCACTTCCAAAGCCGTGACCCTCGAGCAAGGGTGGCTGGGTTCCTTTCATGTAGGGTTAGGATGGAATATTCAGAAAGGGGAGCCTCGTCATCCCGTGTAGAGGCGGGCACGCGGTCACACACGGGCCTGAAGGAAACCTTCCGCGGACACGCACGCCGTGTGTTGTAGAAATGAGGCTTGGGCTCTTCCTTGGATGGGGGATGGAACGTTACAATGAGGTGAGGGTAACCGTCGGTGGCTCCGTGGGTCACCCCGCGGTCCGTCTGCGCAGGCGTGAGTCGGGGGTTGAGCTCACACTGGTCCGGGCGGTCTGGGCGGTCTGGGCCCCCAGAGCTCTTCGCCCAGACTGTCGCTGCTGCTTGGGGGAAGTTTGAGTTTCCTCCACGGGATGCTTTACCTGTCGGGTCTTGTGCCTGAATGAGGAGATGAGGGGGAAGGAAGAGCTTCGGGAAGGATGGGGGATGAAGGTCTGGGGGACAAGTGGGTGGCAGTAGAGCTCAGGTCTCAGGGTCCTGCAGGTGACACTCGCTCCGCCACCCTCTGCCCTTTATATCTGAGCTAAGAGACACAGGTTGTTGTCTGGGATGGCGCACACTCGTGGTATGGGCAGCAGGCCCACAGTGCACAGATACCCCCGGCTGGGTCTTTGTTGGCAGCACAGAAGGAAGGTCTTAGCGAAGCCACCCCCTGCCCCAGAGCTTGTCTGAGGTCTCTCTCCTCCTGGAAGGCAAGTCCCAGAGACAAGGTTTTGTCTGAGGCTCTGCCGAGTTCTTGGTGTGGCACCGTGCTGGCTCGGTAAATACGTGTGTTGAATGAAGGAAATCAAAACATAGATCGGGTTAACATCCTTTCTTCAAGAGTGTCCTGAATTCTCCCCTAGAGCAGAGTTTTCTGACCTCAGATTCAAGTGCGTGTGTGTTTGTTGGGGGGGGGGGGGGGGGGGGGCGCGGCCACTGGCTGCTGCACACAGGGAGTTTGAATCACTGGCATTGTGTAGAATCCCTAGTTGACATTGAAGGGACCTTTTTAATTTAGGGAAAATTTTGACTTTTAGTTATTTTGGAAATGCTTCTATGTTGTTCAGTGAAAATACAGAGTAGCTCAGCCCGAAGACCTCCCTGTTGGGGTTCACGTCTCTTCCCGAGCAGTGTGTGCTGTTTCGTGTCTGTCTTAGTAAGTAAGATGGCACTGGCCATCCTCGTTACAGTTTCTTAAGAAAGGTGAGCTCTGCAGGCCCCCAGTTGTATCTCTTTCTCCCCTCTCCCTGGGTGTGCGGACGCACCGCGTGTCACGTCGCTGTGTTGACCGCCGCGTGACAGCCCATGTTTCCAGCACTCCAACTGCCAAGGAGGAGCTGGGGGGCTCGCTGGGTGTGGGGAAGCTTTGTTCCGGCCCCTTCTAGGGCTGGATCACATGAGCTTGTCCAGTGCTTGTTGCCCGCGAGTCCAGAGGGCTTACAGCCAGAAGCCAGGGTCTGCTCTTGTCCAGACAGGTTTTAGTGGCGTCGACGGTAAAGTCTTCAACAGCCTCGTTGAAGGAAAGTTCACGTCCCACACAAGTCACCCATTTGAAGTGCGCACTTCCACGAGGCTTAGTGTGTTCCCAGACGGGCAGCTGCAGCGGTCAGTTTGAAAACCTCTTCGTCGCCTCAGGAAGAAACCTCACAGCTTTTAGCTGCCACTTTGCTGCCCTCGTCTCCTCTCGCTTCAGCTGGAAGCGGACAGTAGTCTGCGCCCCTCCTCCATAGACCGCACTGTTCTGCACATTTCCTGTGAGTGGGACTACGTGTGTTCTTTTGTGACTGGCTTCTTTTCCTGAGCATCATGTTTCAGAGGTTTGGACGTGTGTAGAATGTGTCAGCACTGCTTTCTTTTCTGTGCCCGAATAATGCTGTGTATGGATAGACCACATTTTGTTTATCATTCGGCAGCTGACGGACACTCCACCTTTTAGCTGTCAGGAATCGTACTGCTGTGAATATTCATGTGCAGGGTTTTGTGTGGACGTGTGTGTTTCTCTTGAGTGTGTACCCAGGAGTGGAATTGCTGGGTCACGTGGTAACTGTTAGAGGAACTGCCACACCATTTTCCAGAGTGGCTGGCTGTGTCTGGGGCTCACCCACCAGCAGTGTGTGGGCCTCCAGTCTGTCCATGTCCTCCCCTGCACCTGTATTACCTGGTCTCCGAGTTCTAGTCATCCTGGGGGGTGTTAGGTGGTAGCTCATTATGGTTTGAGGTGAAATTCTAGAAGTTTATTTTTAATGGTTATTTTTAATGGTTAAAGAAGGGAAATTTTTGAGCCAAAAACATGAGAACTGTACCAGTAATCAGTTATCTCCAGAGTGGTTCCTTGGGTAGGTTTTGGGTACTTATGAAGTTAACCCTCTTGCAGAGCCCTGGCACACATATGGAATGAACATTTTTTTTGTTTGTTTTTAAAGTTTATTTATTTTGAGAGAGAGAGAGAGAGAGAGAGCATGCACACGTGAGCAGCGGGGAGAGAGAGAGAGAGAGAGAGAGAGAGAGAGAGAGAGAGAGAGAGAGAGAATGAGAGAGAATCCCAAACAGGCTCCAAGCTAGTAGTGCAGAGCCCGGCATGGGGGCTTGATCCCAGGGACTGTGAACCACGAAATCATGACCCGAGCCAAAATCAAGAGTCAGACGTTCAACCGACTGAGCCACCCAGGTGCCCCCGGAGTGAACGTTTCTACATTGCAAGGTTGTGAGGACCACCAAGAAAGCACAGCTGAGGGCTGGCCACAGTGTCCCTGAGATGAAGCTGGCAAAGAGTGGACGCTGACTCGGAAGATCTATACAACATTTTAAAGTTCCCTTTAGCGTTGTCTTGTAAATTTAAAGAACTAGGAACTGATACACTGTATTTTTAAATCAGTTATTTCTCACTTAATTCATTTATAAGTAACCACTACTTTGATTACCCTTGTCCATATAAATCATTTGCTGCCTGCAACGTATACTTACCAGGACTTTGTGAGATAGGAGGTGAGATAACACTTTGTGGCTCTTTCTTCTGATGACGAATGAAGATAAGATACTTTCTGTACAGAAGGCACTTATCTAGTGGTTCCGGGAAAGGAGAGCAGCCTGCACCACGGAGTCTGGGGAGCCATCTGCCTAGGCTTCCGTCCTGTCTCTTTTTAAGTGACATTTGACATCTATTGATGGGGGTTTTAGCTATGCGAAGGTCAGTCAGTGGCCGGTTTTTTGATCTAGTAAAGTCTTGATTTATTTTCAGTGAGTTAAATGAATTTTGTGGTTTTGAAAATAGAAATCTGGCCTCAGCTCTAGAAGGTCTTTTTTTTTTCTGAGCCATAAAAGAAACCATCTGGAAGCCATGTGTCAGCTTGTCTTGTCCTGTGTGCAAAGTCACAGAGTAGAAATGCTTTCAGCTCCACACCACGCTAAGCGTGGAAAGTGTCTGAGTGTTGGTGTGCTAGAGGGAGAGGCCTTCTGCTAGACTTCAGGGCAAGATTTCTAACACAGATATTCTTCTAATTGATAATTCACCACCAGGTTTAGGACCTGATGTGAATTTTAGCTTTTCTGTTATCTGGAAGCTAATAGTGTGGAAAAGGTGATATTTAGTGATTAAAAGAACAGTCTGGGGTGTAGTTTGGGTGTGTGAGACCTCACCCACAGAAGTGAATGTTCCGTGCCTTTGCTGGCAACTGGGGAGCAAGTTCTAATGAATATGAGGTTTCTTGATTACTGTTAATCTGTTTGCTCACATTCCCCTTTTCTTTATCATACTCAGAATTTTTGGAGGAGGCTTACTTTTTTAAAAAATTGGAAAAGCTTTAATTTAAATATGTGACAAGTTGGAGGACAGTGTCTCAGTCCTGAAGTTCCGTGCTAGTTGCTATTCCAGTAAAAAGTTAATGTTTTCCTTCTGGCCAGGAAGAAATAGTCAAAATTCCAGAAAGTATCGTAGCCAGATGTTTGTCATTGCTCCCACATGAACATCCTAAATATGGCAAATAAACCTCCTTAGAACTTATTTTGGTCTGATCTCGGAAGAAAAAGTCAGTAATTCAGCATCTGAATTTGGAGATAATATAGGCTTTATACAAAAGCTCTTATGTATCTCGAGTATATACAGCTATTATAGGACTCTGTCCTAGCCTCAGAACCCTGTTATTTTGTCTGAGAAAGCTGATCTGTTTCTTTGGCCATGATGCCCAGGAACCTGGCCAGGTGGTACAGGGCAGAGATGTGGATGTTTTTATCCTCAGTGACTGAGATGTGTCATCAAAGCTGCTGGTGCCGGCTCCCCCCGCCAACCCTAATGCGCGTGCGTGCACACAGCTCGAGGCCGGCATACACAGTCTGTTGGATGTGATGTTGACGGAGGAGAAGCTAGACCAGCAAATGGAAAAGAAAAGGGAACTGTTGTCCTCCTGATCTTTGTACCAGTGAGAGTCCCATCACCACAGTTACGTGACAGAGAGTGACTGAGATCTCTCAGTGTCTTGGCGGAGGGTCATCTGGACGTGGAATGCCACTTCTTGGGCACCTCAGTTCTGGCAGTTGGCAGTTTTATCTCCTATCATCAGCAACCCCAGCAGGATATGGGAATGAGATGGAATGAGCCCCCAGGTGACACAGGTAGCAGCTGACCTCTCCAGCTGGGAGCCTGCTCTCGTGACCACCCCCGTGCTGTCTCCAGAAACCTTGTGCTTTTTTTTTTTTTTAATTTTTTAAACGTTTTTATTTATTTTTTGAGAGACAGAAACGGTGCAAGCAGTGGAGGGGCAGAGAGAGAGAGGGGGAGGGAGACAGCAAGACAGAATCCGAAGCAGAATCTCGAACTCACGAACCATGAGACCATGCCCTGAGCAGAAGTCAGATGCTTAACTGACTAAGCCACGCAGGCACCACCACCCCCCCCCCCCCGTTTTAAGTTAATGTATTTATTTTTGAGAGCGAGAAAGTGCAAGTAGGGGAGGAGCGGTGACAGAGAATCCCAAGCAGTCTCTGTGCTGTCAGTGTGGAGCCTGACACGGGACTTGGGCTCAATCCCATGAAACGGGAGATGATGACATGAGCTGAAATCAGACGCTTAAACTGACTGAGCCACCCAGGAGCGCCACCCTGCCCCATGCTCTCGTCTTACCCCAGTGATACTCTCATTTCTCATCCCGAATGGTTCTGCTTTGGCTTGTTCCTAGAAGGCTGAGGAGCTGAACATATACCTAATTTACTGACTTGGCCTTTGACCCATGGCTCCCTTCAGTTCTTTTCACCTCTTCCCCAAAATTTCAGATGCCTGCATTCTTGGCCCACCTCCCCACAAGTAGGTGACCCACTTGAGGGTGATGCTTGCCTGATGAGCTCTTCTTTGGGGCCCCCTTGCCCAGCATTCTTGGTCCCCCTTTCCTCGGCCAGCTTCTTTCTCTCTGTCCCTAAAGAATCACCACACAGGGGCACCTGGGGCCTCAGTCAGTTGAGTGTCGGACTTCAGCTCAAGTCGTGATCTCAGTTTGTAAGTTCGAGCCCCACGTCGGGCTCTGTCCTGACAGCTACGAGCCTGGAGCTGCTTCGGATTCTGTGTCTCCCTCTCCGTCTGCCCCTCCCCTGCTCGTCTTCTGTCTCTCTCTCAAAAATAAATAAACGTTAAAAAAAAATTTTTTTTAAATGAATTGGTTAGTCCCTGCAAGGGGCAGCCTTTAAAAAAGAAAAAAAATCACCACACAGGGCAAGTTAGGACCAAGTTTTAAATCTCAACCCTAGGCCTCTTGATGGTGTATAAACGTGCCTTGTTCCAGGTCTGGGGACAGCTTTGATCAGGTGACCCATCCGGAACTGTGGGATGACATGGTCCATGTCTCCTCCCACTGGGGCCATGTGGGTTGCAGTTGAGGGCAGTTCCCAGAGGCCAGAAAGGCCCAAAGTCCTCCAGTGCAGGCCTTCCCTCGGCTGCCCTGCTGGTCCCTGTTGCCCTGGGCTCAGCGCAGTGTTTTCTGGATGCACTAGAATTCAGTCTTGTTCTGTTGGGAACACTGAGGTTGTATATGTTGTCGTGGGGACGCGTGTGGGTTTCTCAAGGGTGTGTTCCTAGCATAGACTTTGTGGTTGTGAGATGTGCCCATTCTGGCCCTGCCCAGGTCATGCAGGACGGCTCTGCCAGCCGGTTCTCCTGTCATATGTTCCCTTCCTCCACACAATGCCCCCCAGACTATGTGCCTCTCTCCCCTCCTGTCGAGCTGTCCCCTCCTCCTCTGTGGAGGACTCTTACCCTCTCTTACCCTCCAGTTCCATCCTCCTGCCACCGGCTTGACAGGAGGGACTTGTCCCTCCTTCCTGCTGCTACAGCCTCCAGGGGCCTCGGCACCGAGCTGCAGACTTGGCTTACAGGATATTGTTGGCAGGGGTCTCAGGTGATTCTGGGCAGAACCAGGGCCTGTGGCTTTAAGAAGAGTTGGTATGTTCTGGAACGTGTACCCTCCCCACCTGATTCCAACCTTTGTGCCCTTTTCTCCTGGCCCTGTCCTTCATTCGTTCGTTCGTTCGTTCGTTCGTTCGTTCGTTTGTTCTTCATTCACCCACCCACCCATCCATCACTGAACAAGATTCAAAAACCCTCTTCTCTGTACCAAGAAGGTCCAATGTTGTTTTCACAGCCAACTTGGAGTGTCTTCCTGTGGAGCATTTCTAGAGCACACCAGCCCCACAGTTCACTATCAGTGTTAATGGTCACTTCCAGATCCAGAAAGAAACCAAGATTCTCCAGAAAACTAATTGTAGACTTATAATTTTCTCTTTTTTCAAAGAGAGCATTCTGCTTTTTTACTTCTTGTATTTTTTAAGTGGTTTTTTTTTTCGTAATTTCTACCCACAATGTGGAGCTCAAACTCACAATACCAATGTCAAGCGTTGCACACTCTTCAACTGAGCCAGCCAGGCACCCCACCCCCGCATTTTCACTTCTGTGGAGTGTTTTGTACATTTTTTATTACTCTCGCACGATGATGTGCTCACTGGGGTCAGTGTCCACAGAGAAGCTGTGCTCTGGCGAGGTCCCTCTCGCTTCTCTGCTGCTTGCTGAACTGACTGTGGCTGCAAGACCAACCAGGATGTCACTTGGGGTTCCTGATGCTCCTGGTTTTAGGTGGAACTCATCTGCAAAGTAATTCAGTTTCTGTCATACAAGTAATTCGTTGTAGAGAAATAGAAAAATTTAAGTGATCCATGACCAAAGATAACTACCCAGAGGGAACAGCCATTCACATTTTTCTAAATATCTTTCTTTTACTTTTTACCTACCACATATATTAAATAAAATTGGAATCAGATTTACATGCATTTTTGTAGTCTATTTTTAAATTTAACGCACTGTGAATATTTTTCTGTGTGATTACTCTTTAAAAAGTTTTTAATGGCTACAAAGTTTTCTGCTTTCAATTTCTCTATAATAAGTCTTTATACACATTCTTGATTGTTTCCTTTAGATAAATATGTGCAGTGGCAGTCCTACACCAGAGGGTGTTATGTGTCTTTGTGAGGCTGGGACAGGTGCAGTGAAATCACTCTCCTCCGCACCCCCAGTAGTGCTCACCAGCGCCTGCTTCTCCCCCTTCGGCAATGTTTCTTACAAGATTTTTTTTTTTTTTTTCTATTTCTTTCTTTCTTTTTTAAATATTTAGTTAGTATATAGTACAACAACGATTTCAGGAGTAGTTTCCTCAACGCACCAGACCCACTTAGCCCACCCCCCCTCCCACAACCCCTCCAGCAACCCTCAGTTTGTTCTCTATATTTAAGAGTCTCTTATGTTTTGTCCCCCTCCCTGTTTTTATATTTATTTTTTCTTCCCTTCCCTTGTGTTCATCTGTGTCTTAAAGTCCTCGTATGTGTGAGATCATATGATAATTGTCTTTCTCTGACTAACCAATTTCGCTTGGCATAAATACCCTCCAGTTCCATCCACGTAGTTGCCAATGGCAAGATTTCATTCTTTTTGATTGCCGAGTAATACTCCATTGTATATATATACCACATCTTCTTTATCCATTCATCCATCGATGGACATTTGGGCTCTTTCCATACTTTGGCTCTTGTCGATAGTGCTGCTATAAACATTGGGGTGCATGTGCCCCTTCAAAACGGCACTCCTGTATCCTTTGGATAAATACCTAGTAGTGCAATTGCTGGGTCATAGGGTAGTTCTATTTTTAATTTTTTAAGAAACCTTCATACTGCTTTCCAGAGTGACAGCACCAGTTTGCATTCCCATCTTATAAAAATTTTTAATAAAATCTCCAGTTGAATGGGCAGGAACCTGTTTTTTATAAAACTTCTGGTTTTTTGTTTTGTGGGTCTAGGGAGGATTTTTCTGGTGTTTGATCTGCATCATTTTTTTTTGGTTTTTTTTTTTTTTATTGTGGTAAAATACATGCAACAACAAAAATGTAGCATCTTAGCCACCTTTTTTATGTTTTTAAATTTATTTTTGAGAAAGGGAGCACACGAATGTGGGGCAGGGGAGGAGAGAGAAAATCCCAAGCAGACTCTGAGCTGTCAGCGTAGAGCCTGACGCGGGGCTCAAACCCACAAACTATGAGAACATGACCTGAGCCAAAATCAAGAGTCAGACAATCAACTGACTGAGCCACCCAGGCTCCCCTTAGCCACCTTGAAGGGCACACGGTTCAGGGGCCTTAAATACATTCACGCCGCAGCACGGCCATCACTGCCATCCTCTGTGCAGCTCTTTTCTTCTTGTAAAACTGAAACTCTGTCCCCATGAGACACTGACTCTCCGTCCCCCATCCCCAGCCCCTGGCGCCCACCCTTCTGCTCTCTGTCCCTGTGAATCTGACGACTCTGCGTGTCTTCTCATGACTGGCTTGATCACGGAGCATGATGTCCTCGGGGCTCCGCCATGTGGAAGCAGGTGTTAGAATTTGCTTCCTTTTTAAGGCTGAACAATATTCCATCGTGCAGGTGGACCACACCGTGCTCCTCCGTTCATCTGTCAGTGGTGCTTCCGTATTTCAGCTCTTGGGGATAACGGTGCTCTGGACGCGGGGGTGCAGACACCTCACAGAGACCCTGCTCTCACTTCCTTGGAGTGTACACCCAGAAGTAGAATTGCTGGATCGTGTGGTAATTCTGTTTTTAATTTTTGAGGAATCCCCAGGCTGTTTTCCACATTGGCTGCACCAATTCACATTCCCACCCACAGTGGATGAGGTTCCCATTTCCTCCCATCCTCTGCAACACTTGTTTTCTGTTATTTTGATAGCAGCCATCCTAATGGGTGTGAGGTGGTGTCTCATTGTGATTCTTGTTTGCATCTTCCTAGTGATTAGTGATGTCACACATCTTTTCACGTGTCTGTTGGACGTTGGTAGATCTCTTATGGAGGAATGTATACTCAAGTCCTGTGCCCCTTTTTAAATCAGGTTGTTTGGAGTTTGTTGATGAGTTTTAAGAGTTCTCTATATATCCGGGATATTAACCCCTATATCAGATACATGATTTGCAAATATTTCTACATTGTATTTGAAGTTTAGAAAAAAATAGGAGGTTAAGAGTTAGGGAAATAGCATATACATTGTATTTAAAGTTAAAAAAAGAGATGGAAACAAGAAGGAATGCTGGAGACTTCACAGAAGTGACATCCACAGTGACGAAAAGGACAGGAAATGGTGGAAATCGCACATGAGAATTTGAGACCTAGGAAACAGACTGTCAGTGTAGGTTGAGCTGTGCTTACTGACCCAGAGGCCCATAGGGGCCGCCTTTGTTCAGCTGGTGTGTTTCCTCAGCACCTGCCAGGCACCCTCGTGGAAGCCGGAAGTGCATAGGTCAGCAGGATGGACAGTGAGCTCAGCCTTCTCGGTGCTTGTTCTGCAGCAGGAGTTTGACAATGACCACGGTGAAACACAGAACACTTAGTGCTCGGGAGAGAGACAAAACGGGAAGGGGACAGGAATGTGGGGTTTGCACTCTGAGATAGCAAGGGAGTGGGGCTCAGACCTCTCTTCTCAGGAAGAGTGTTCAGGGTGGTTGGAACAGTGGCCTGGAGGTGCAGGCAGAAATGCCCCAAGGGCATGATGACTGGACCAGAGCCAGGTCAGGGCTGGTATGGAGAGAAGGAGCAGGACAGTGCTGACCATCAGTTTCGTCCTGGAAGGATTTTGAAGCAGGAGCCCACAGGATTTGCTGTGCAGAAGATGTTGGCACAGAAACCAAAGAGCCAAGGTGATGCCAGCTTGGGCCTCAGATAGGGGCCATGAGGACAGCTGCTTTGGGAGGACGGTCGGGAGCTGTTTGGGGACACAAGGAGCCTGAAGTGATCCTCAGCATCTGAGTGGAGGGTCCTTGCCATGTCCTCTAGTGACCTGCACTCTCATACACAAGGGCAAGGACAGCCATTGCTGTGACCTTCCCGAGATGCTAGTACTGCCCTTGTGTGGTGCTGTGATTGCGTTCATACTGGTTCATGTCAAAGGACAAGTGTCACAAGTATCATGCTGTGGGCCAGGGAGGCAACTTTTTAAAACTATCCTCAGTCTTTGACTCCTGGTTGCAGTAATTACGGGGCTTTTATTTTTAGAGATTTTGACTAGTCATTAAAGAGAAACATGAAAACATCTGTTGGTGCTTCCAAACTGCTGTTGTTGGAATGCTGTGGAATGTCCTTGTGCACACGTGTTATGCTTTTATGTGTATAATTGTATAGTTTATATAACACAGCTTCATTTTGCCACAGTGGCAGAGAGGATCCCAGCCCTTATTCAAGAGCTTTTTCTGATGATGGTGAAAAAAGAAATATTTTCTTCCTTAATCCACAATCTTAAACACCTGCCTGGAACTAATAACCTCAAAAGCTTCAGTTTAGACTTCTGTGAAATAAGTCCATTGATAAACTAAAATGTCTTTCTGAAATAAGTCTCATGTTCCTGATTATGAAAAATACGTTCTTAGTTTTCTGTACTTAAATATTCATAATGTTTCTTCATATCATCATAACTTTACTTTTTAGATTTGTTTCTCACTAATATGTGGCAGTATGCTTTTGGCAGGGGGGCATGTATTGGTATTTGAAACTGGTAAAGTCAGATTTTTATAGCAGAAGAAAAACCAGTTTTTTCCTATTAAAGTAATTTTTGTTAAGACAACTCAGGATCACCTGAAGGCTGTAGACGTTGCTGTTCTCCTGGAAAATATGCTGAAAGATACATGTTAAAAATACATAGTGGGACACCTAGGTGACTTAGTTAAGCGTCCGACTTCAGCTTGGGTCATGATCTCATGGTTCATGGGTTCGAGCCCCACATCAGGCTCTGTGCTGACAGCTCAGAGCCTGGAGCCCACTTCAGATTGTGTCTCCCTGTCTCCATGCCCCTTCCCCCCTCTCAAAAATAAATAAAGATTAAAAAATTTGTTTTTAAATACATAATGAGCTCTTTCAAATCAAACTTCTGTTAAATCAAGAACATTCAGCTCTGTAGTTGCTTGCTTTTGGCTTTAATTTACATCAATCTTCCATCTTTTAAAACCACACAGAATAATAAAAACATGACCTAAATGTCATTATGAATGCAAATTGTAATATGAAATGAAATTATAAATTAGGTATAAGTAGTAACATCATAAAAATTGAACTTGTTAGTGTATTAACATAAAAAATAAAAATAGGTACGGGGCGCCTGGGTGGCTCAGTTGGTTAAGTGTCTGACTTCGGCTTAGGTCTTGAGCTCACACTCTGTGAGTTTGAGCCCCACATCTGTGCTGACAGCTCAGAGCCTGGAGCCTGCTTTGGGTTCTGTGTCTCCCTCGCTCTCTCAGCTCCTCCCCCGCTTGTACACTCTCTCACAAAAATAAATAAACTTAAAAAAAATAAAAATAAAAATAGGTACCTTGAGAGAGGACAGACTCTTGCTGAGAACACAGGCTTTACAGTGGGTCAATTTTTTTCTTACTGGAATTAAATGTGGAGACAAGTAAGAGCACTAGAGAAAGTAAATTGTTTTTGGAACATTGTTTCCATAAAGTTCTGGAAAAACAAAATTTCCTATTGCTGTAGATTTTCTGAAGTTTAGAAATTAATGCTGTTATTGTTAATTATTCAAGTCAGTTGGGTTTATAAAATAATAGCATTTTGTGTGCTTTTTTGTGTTGTCTTTTTGTTTTGCATTTTCTGCCCCAGGAAGTTTCTGTATGTATTTTTTTAATTATAAAATTGATACATGCTCACAGTAAAAAATTCAGTCAATATAAAAGAGTACAGAGGGAAAAAAAATTTCTTACTCTTTTACACCCCAAAATAGCCTCTTTGACGTTTTGGTCATATTATCCGTTTAATTCTTCCTGACCATTTTCAGTCTTGTTTATGCACTTATGTGCACACACACACATCATCCATAATATCACTTCTGTCCATGTGATTACTTTAGCACTGAGGAAGTAAATTAGCCATTGGTAATGTGTTCGTGTCTATTCCTCTTCTTATCTCCTGTGATTGTTGTTTTATGAATGTTGACACTAGATTCACTTGTACAGAGATATTCACGGTTATAGCTTGACGAGGATGGCACTGTTTTCCTTTTATAAAATGTCCTCTTTCTTTTGTTCTAGTGCCTTTTTGGCCTAAATGCAACTGTGTATTCTCTAAGTTCAGGTTTCCCTTGCTTTTCTGTTGTTGTTGTTGTTGTTGTTGTTGTTGTTGTTGTTGTTTACAGTATGCCTGGTACACTCATTGCATAGTTTTATTTTTCAGTCTTTCTGAATCATTTGCTTTAGATGTCCTAACCTAATGGCCAACATTAAATATTTACCATATTCTGAGTGCTGTTCTAAAGTGCTTTGCAGGATGTGTTACTTAATTTCATCCTCACCGTTTGCATTATAATTAGTTTTATACTTAAGAAAACTGAGGTAAAGAGGTTTCTTAAAACTTACTACTATGGGGCGCCTGGGTGGCTCAGTCGGTTAAGCAGCCGACTTTGGCTCAGGTCATGATCTCACGGTCCATGAGTTCGAGCCCCACATTGGGCTCTGTGCTGCCAGCTCAGAGCCTGGAGCCTGTTTCAGATTCTGTATCTCCCTCTCTCTGACCCTCCCCTGTTCATGCTCTGTCTCTCCCTGTCTCAAAAATAAATGAAGTGTTAAAAAAAATTAAAAAAAAAAAAAAAACTTACTCACTACTAGAATTTCTAGCCAGGACAATTGGGGAAAATAGAAAAAGAAGAAGAAAATTTTTTAAAAAGGCATCCAGGTTGGAAAGGAAGAAGTGAAACGATCTCTGTTTACAGATGACATTGTCATAATATGCAAAATCCTAAGGAATCTACCTCAAAAAACCCAAACAAAAAACTATTAGAACTAATAAACAGATTCAGCAGGGTTGCAGGATACAAGATCAATATACAAAGATCTTGGGGCACCTGGGTGGCTCAGTCGGTTAAGCATCCGACTTCGGCTCAGGTCATGATCTTGTGGTTCGTGAGTTCAAGCCCCGTGTCAGAGTCTGTGCTGACCACTCAGAGCCTGGAGCCTGCTTCACATTCTCTGTCTCCTCTCTCTGCCCCTGCTCATAATCTGTCTCCATCTCTCTCAAAAAAATAAAACATTAAAAAAAAAATTTTAATGTATAAAGATCACTTGTATTTCTTTATAATAGTAATGAACAATTCCAAAATAAAATTAAGAAAACACTTTAATTTACACATCAAAAAAAAATACTTGGGAATAAATTTAACAAGAGAACCTCAAAACTTCTACACTCTCTGGTTATCAACTACTAATTTCTTAAAGAAGAAATCTGTTATAACCCATAAAAAGAGAGTTTTAAAAAGCTAATTAGTGACCTGGAGATTTTGAATTAAGCTCTTTTTTTTAATTGAAGTATGCTTGACACACAATATTACATTAGTTCCAGGTGTTTAATTAAACTTTTTAGGGAGTGTCTGGATGTCTTGGTCAGTTGAGCATCTGACTTGATTTTGGCTCAGGTCATGATCCCAGGGTCATGAGATTGAGCCCCACGTCCAGCTTCACACAGCATAGAGCCTGCTTAAGATTCTCTCTCTCCCTTTGTCCCTCTCTCCAACTCACTCACTCTGTCTCTAAAATAGAATAAAATAAAAAGATTAAAAAAAAAAAAAAAACTTTTTAGGAAAGAAGAATCCAAAGAGAATAACCCAGAGAGGCTTTTTCTCCTTCCCAGTATAATTATCAAAATAATTACAAATTCATGAGCCCAACAAAATTCTAGTTAAAACACAGTCCACTGATTTGTTTATAGGGTCTAATTATCCTTCCTTTACATTGTCCATCTATTTTCCTATGTTTTAGAACTTAAATTACAGTTGTAGAGTATTTATGTTGAATCCAGCTGCAAAATTATTTACTGGTTTTTACATTGCACTTTTTTCTAAAAACTAAACATGGTAATACATGTAAAGTCCTCAAATAATTGAATCACTGTTCCTATCTGTATTTACATTTGGCCTGTCTACTAGAAGTACTGATATATGAGATAGAACCAAATTTTATATTTTCTCTGGAAACCTATATTAATTAGAAAAGAAACCCTACATACTACTAAAAACAAATCCAATAAATCTCACTCTATATTTATGAAAAACATGATTCTTAAAGAGAAATTTTAAACACTAGAACCAAATGTCAAGACACTGAGATTTTTTTTCTTCAACAAATACTTAAAGATTAAAGGCAAAGATTGAGCTAAGTGAACATATATTATTCATTTCCATTTTAGGATGGTGTTTGACAAAATATAATAAATACTCATTAGCAACTTTTGCTGGTGCTTCTAGCAAAAGACAGTAAAATGAAACCTAGAGCTCAGCTGTGGAAGTCCAGGAATTTTGCTTTGCATGTTATCACTCCACTTCATCATGCCATGTTCAGGACAGCCCAGATTCCAGTGATCATGAGAGACCATAAAACAGAATTCCAAACACAGATATTATGAGCTCCAGTGAAACTAT
This sequence comes from Panthera onca, assembly GCF_046562875.1. Lineage (NCBI taxonomy): Eukaryota > Metazoa > Chordata > Mammalia > Carnivora > Felidae > Panthera > Panthera onca. The sequence continues at coordinate 752,718 of NC_138346.1, read as the reverse complement.
TACTTTTTTTTTTTTTAATTGTGCACTGAAAACTGTAAAGCAGGACGCCTGGGTGGCTCAGTTGGTTGAACGTCCAACTTCAGCTCAGGTCATGATCTCATAGCTCATGAGTTCAAGCCCCACATTTGGCTCTCTGGTGTCAGCACAGAGCCTGCTTCAGATACTCTGCCTCCGCCCCCTCAATCCCTCCCCAGCTCATCTGTCTCTCTATACCAAAATAAATAAATAAACTTTAAAAAAAAAAAACAACAACGTAAAACTGTTGCAAGAAACTAAATAGCTAAGAAAAAACATACCATGTTCATGTATCAGAAGACTTACCATTAATGGGGTACCTGGGTGGCTCAGTTAAGCGTCAACTTCAGCTGAAGTCATGATCTCATGGTTCGTGAGTTTGAGCCTCATGTCAGTCTCTGTGTGGACAGCTCAGAGCCTGGAGCCTGCTTCAGATTCAGTGTCTCCCTCTTCTCTCTGCCCCTCCCCTGCTCACACTCTGTCTCTCTCAAAAATAAATAAGCATTAAAAAATAGTAATAATAAAAGGAGACTTACTGTTATTAAGATGGCAATACTCCCCAGTTGATCTACAGATTTAATGTGATCCCCATCAAAATCCCAGCGGGCTTTTTTCGCAGAAATTAACAAGCTGATTTTTAAATTTTATATTTAATTTTACCTAGGGGTGAGTGCCTAGGTAGTTTAGTCGGTTGAGCGTCCAACTCTAGATTTCAGCTCGGGTCATGATCTCACAGTCACAGGATTGAGTCCCACGTCTGGCTCTGCCCTCACAGCATGGAGCCTGCTTGGGATTGTCTCTCTGCTCCTCCCCACTCACACTTGCTGTCTCTCAAAATAAATAAACATTCAAAATAAAATTTTATATGGAAATGCAAGGGAACTAAAATAGCTAAAAATAATTTTGAAAAAGAATAAAGTTGAAGTACTCACACTTCAAAACTTACTATAATGCTATAGTAATCAAATCATAGTGGTACTGATGTAAAGATAGACATAGATATCAGTGGAATAGAATTGAAAGTCAAGAAGTAAGTCCTTATGTTTATGGTCAGTTGAAGAAAATACCCTAAAAAAAGTGCTAAGCCAGTTCAACAGAGAACAAATGGTCTTCCACAAATGGATGAGAATGAAGCTGAACCCTACCTAACACCACACACAAAAACCAACTCGAAGTGGATTAGTGACCTAACTGTTGAGTTAAAACTATAAAACTCTTAGAGGAAAACCTAGGAGTAAATTTTCATGACCTTAGGTTAAACAGTGGTTTCTTAGGTATGGTACCAAAACCAGAAATGACAAAAGAGAAAAATGGATAAATTGGACTTTATTAAAACAAAACAAAAAATGTGCTAGAAATAATACTATTGAGAAAGTAAAAAGAATGAAGAAAATATTTATAAATTCTATATCTGAAAAATAGTTTAAAATGACTTACAACTCAATAATGAAAAGACAAGTGACCCAAGTTCAGATATTGCCCAAGGTCACACAAGTAGAAAACAGGTGCAGAGGAACTGTCACCCAGCTGATCCTTTTTCTCAGAATAGATGTTATTGTCTTCTCTAGAGCTCTTGTATCTCTTCTTTCTGCTCTTAATTTACAGAGGCAGTTGCTCTATGAACTTTTCTTTTTCTGTTCAAATTTCAGTCACAGCTTCATGTGCTAAGAGGCAACATTTTTCAACTGAGTGTTCATCTTACATTTGTTTTGTATTTTGTTTCTTTTCTCCTTTTATCTTGAGTATCTTTGAATATTTGCAATGATTTTAGTTTGACTTCTCATCTTTGGGGCAGATAAGTTGTTCGTGGATGGCTATCTTCAGGAGGTCTTGTATGGGTGGCTGGTTATAGCCTAGCTGAAATTTGAAATTTATCCAGTGACCTGAGGTTTGTATGTAAGTTAGCTTTGCCTTTACTTCTTCTTCGCCTGTGGTTGTGGGGGGTGGGGCAGGGGAGGGTGGGTCTCACAGTGTCTCCCTTGTGCAGCTCACATACAACTTCTTGTTTGGCTCTGGCTCCTGTGCAGCTCTGCTCCTGATGCCTCTTGCCCCTCGTTTCTGCAAACGACGGATTTAAGTTTTACTCCCCGGGTTCTGTCTTTCACTGTTGATCTGTATTCTTTGAGGCTTCTCCTGAAATTTGCTTCCTGGCATCTAGTTTGAGCCACCCCTATACGCCAGCACCCTCTGGCTCTGTGGCTAGTGACACTCCTCCCCCTAAGGTTTTTGGGTTTTTTTTTTAATTTTATTTTTAATTTTTTTTAAATTTACATCCAAATTAGTTAGCATGTAGTGCAACAATGATTTCAGGAGTAGATTCCTTAGTGCCCCTTCCCCATTTAGCCCATCCCCCCTCCCACAACCCCTCCAGTAACCCTCAGTTTGTTCTCCATATTTATGAGTCACTTCTGTTTTGTCCCCCTCCCTGTTTTTATATTATTTTTGTTTCTCTTCCATACCCCTAAGGTTTTTGATTCAGGGTTTAGCAATTTTCCTGAAAATGGAGTTTACATTTTTGTTTGTTATTTTCTTTTTTGAACAATTCTAGCAAGAGATTGAGGAAATGACAACTCAGACTATGGTCTTCAAGAGGCAAGCCACCGGGTATTGTCTGTAGCACCACCCACACCCCCTGTACCCTTTACCGTCTCCATCCTGAAATCCTTCTCACACACATTTCTGAATCCAAACTCTTCTCTCCTTACTTCTATCTCCAGAAGTTTGCCTCTGTTTTTCATGCCATCGGTTCAGATTTATACTTGATTCATACTGTGATTCAGGCCTCCTGAGTTGAGGTTTAATTTCTGGAGTGCTCTTTTCATGTCCCCTTTAAGTCATTAGTTGCTTCTCTTTTCCCCAGAGCCTCCTCATTTCATGAATGCAGTGGCCTGTTACATTGGCCTTTTTGAGGACCTTAATTTTTTTTTTTACTGCGGTTTCTTTGGTGTACCCCACTCTTTCTGTTCACTGGGGTCAGTTCCTCTGCTTTTCAGGCTGATCCCTCTGTTTCAGGAATTTCCTTCTCTGTGTCTGCTCATTCTTGGTCGCCCGTGTGTTTTTGCAAGTGAGGCTCCAGACTGCTCCTATTGGCTTCGTTGGCCTTTGCAGTGGCCACAGGTTGATTTTTCCCAGGCAAGCTTCCTTTCCAAAAATGACAGCTGCCTGGTTGCAGGGCCACGGGAGTAGTCAAGATCCTGGCTGGGTGAGTGGGTAGGGCACGCTGACAGACAGGTTTCCTTTCTGTGTATGCGTTTTCACAAGTACAAGTAAGAACAGGCAAGCCGCCCAGAGCCCTTCTGTTGACGAGGAAAAAAGAAAGGAATTACCTGTGAGGCCGACTGCTCTGAGAGATCTACTGCCAACCTAAGATGCTCTCCCTTTCCTTTGCTTTTTCCCTGATGCTAAGGTAAAGACAAGGAATTGGCGGGGGGGGGGGGGGGGGGGGGGGGCGGGGAAGAGTAGGTTGATTGCCCGACTTCTAAAACTTACCAGAAATGGCAAGTTGCTTCTTTGGCTGCTGGTCTGTAACTTACTGTGTACATATGTGGTGGGGAAAGCATGAGTGTCACAAAACCGGGCCTCATTCACTTGGCATGTATCCTTTGGGAGGCGCCCTGGCTCTGGCGTGAGGAGACTTTAACGGTCCTTCCGCGCAACGGCAGAGTCTTTTACATCTATCCCCTTCTTTGCTCGCGTCTCAGCCCCTCTGTGCACTCCACCAGTTCCTCTGTTATGAAGCTTGTTACTGACTGTGTATTCTCAGGCAGAAACCTACCTTCCCCCATTTACGAGAGCCGCTTGAAGGCACAGTGTTTTCTTTTCCTGACGAATTGGGAACAAGCAGAACAGGCACCCACGCGAGCCCCCCGTAGTTATTACTCTTGCACTGGTAAGCGTCACCTGGCCCTGCCAAGCCTGTGCGCCGGGACATACAGCTTGAGCTTGGACAGATTACGGGAGGGCCGCTATAGATGCGACATTTTTCTCCTCAGTTACAGAACTCTTCCTCCCAGGTTCCAGATAGATGTGCCGACTGTCAGCATTTTCCAGGGTCTCCCTGTTGACGTATTCAGGGTCCCAGCCAGGATCTTGGCCACTCCCACGGCCCTGCGACCGGGCAACTGTCATTTTTGGAGGCAAAGTACATCAGGGAAGCCTGGGTGGTTCGGTCAGCTAAGCGTCTGACTCTTGATCTCGGCTCAGGTCATGATCTCACGGTTCGTGAGATGGAGCCCCGCACTGGGCTCTGCACTGACAGCAAGGAGCCTTCTTGGGATTCTCCCTCCCTCTCTTGCTGCCCCTCCCCCCTCGATAAGTAAATAAACATATATATATATATATATACGCCAGTAATTTGAACTGGGAAATGTAATAGGAGTGATTATTAAGTAGTATAAGGATTAACTACTAAGGGGAGGAGAGAATGCTGAAGAATACAGAACCGGAAATGCAGTAAACAGCGGCCAACACAAACTTGGAAGAGGTCTCCTTCTCTGGGGTCAAGGTTCAGACCTACAGTTGGTGGAGATATTTGCTAAGATGCCATGGGAACAGGCTGGCAGGCAGGAAACTGCCCCCTGGCAGGACTGGAGTGGAAGAGGGGAGACCCAGGAGGGCACAGCCATGGGGTCTCCTGCCACACAGTGGGCAGGGAAGCTCTGGACTGGCCATAGCAGCACAAAATCCCAAAGCCCCAGAAACAGGGAGAGAAACTCCTTCTTCTCATGGTATCCCTGGCACCCTTTGCTGACAAGGCAGCTTGTAAAAGAGAAATATCTACAGGGACCTGCCCCCGCGTCACAAAGCAAGGCAAAGAAGGGTAGATTTGGAGAAAACAGCAGTAAATGGATACCTGGCTCACCCGTATTAACAGGTTCAAATTTGGTAATTTTAAGTTGTCCTGTTTCCTTGAGTAATTTAAGAGAAACCATTGTAGAAAGAGCTAAGGTAGCAGTGGATCCATTGATAAGGAGGCTCTCGCGTTATGTCCATGTCTTATGGTAGAGATAATTTACGTGCCAGGTGATCTCCTCAGTCTCAGAACACTGAATGTGTGGGGATACATTTCTCCTTCCAGGACATAGGATCCCCTCTCTGATAAGCAGAAGTGGTAGTTACATCTTTCGGCTCTCAGATTTAACACGAGTCCTTGTGGCTTTCCATGCAGTTTGGAGGAGTTCTCTGGTGCACAGCATTTTAGGGAGATGTGAGAACCTAAGACTTGAAAGTGTGCCAGAGTGGGAATGAAATGCCTATCAAAAATGTTGGTGACCTTTCAAAGAATCTAGAATGAATGTAGCTACAGTTTCCTGTGAGCACTCAAGATTATATTCATTGTACAGCATAATATCATAAAAGGAAATTTGACATTGATGTAATTATTAGACAAGAAAATTTTTTAAGTAATGAAACAGTAGAGATATGAGTTGTATAATAGGAGTAGGCATCTGGATAGATAGATGGAGGAGTTATAATTTGGCAAATGAACTGTAAATGGGCATGTGAAACAAGTTGAAGGACTAAATCAAGCTTTTTCCAGAATTTTCCCACAGTGCTTAAGACAAAGAATAAAGAAGTACTTTGTTAGCTGAGATTTCGTAGCCCATTTCCATCCAGACAAAATCTTTAATGGTACTTTTGTCTATGCAAATTTCTAACAATATGCTTTATGTCTAAGCTTGGAGAAGAACTTGAATACTGTGGCCAACTGGAAGATGGGAACACCAAACAGAATTTTTGGTTTTTAATCTATATTTTGTATGTTACATTTTTAATGCTGTTTCTTCTCCAGTCTAGTGTTTGAAACACAGTTCTAATTTGGGTGGCTGCTTGCCTCAGTGGGAAATGGGTCGTGAAGACCATTTTTCTTCCATTGTGAGTATCTGTCCGTGATGCCAGTGTTTTCAGTGTCTGTAGAGCCTAGCCCCTTACGTAGTTCAGAGAGAGTCTGGTTTCCTTTGCTACTTCGGGAATATGCAGTGGGCATGGGTCCTGTAGTCCACCTGATGGTGATTTCTGGATTTTTAGGAGCAGATGATGCTCACACCAAGCTTTATTGCTTTGCCTCTCCATGATTCATGTTGAATTAATATTTGTGTATGGTGTGAGGTAGGAGTCGATGTTCATCTTTTTTCCCATATGGTCATTCACTTCTCTTGGCTCCAGTTGTTGAAAAGAGCACCCTTCCTGCACTGAATTACACTAGTGTCTTTTCTTTAAGTTAAATGAGTGTGCGTATAGGGGTCTGTCTCTGGGCTCTTGCACACTCCACAGGTCGGTTTTTGCACCAATAGCATACTATCTTAATTACTACTGCTTTAGAATAAGTCTTTTTTTTAAAGTTTTTATTTGTTTTGAGATGGGGAGAGAGAGAGCAGCGGGGGGGGGGGGGGGAGAGAGAGAGAGAGAGAGAGAGAGAGCGCGCAGCAGGGGGGAGAGAGAGACTCCCAAGCAGGCTCCATGCTGTCAGCACAGAGGCCAACACAGGGCTCAATCCCATAAGCCACAAACTGCGAGATCATGACCTGAGCAGAAATCAGACACCTGACTGACTCTGCCACCGAGGTGCCCCAGAATAAGTCTTGATATCTGGCAATGTAAGTCCTCCAACTTTCCTCTTCTCCAAAGTTGTCTTCACTTTCCAGGCTTTGGTATTTATATTGTTTTTTAATCTGCTTTATCAATTTCTTTTTTTTTTTCTTTAATGCTTATTTATTTTTGAGAGAGATAGAAAAGTCGGGGAGGAGCAGAGAGAGGGAGACACAGAATCCGAAGCAGGCTCCAGGCTCCAAGCTATCAGCACAGAGCCTGATGCTGGGCTTGAACCCACGAACTGTGATATCATGACTTTAGCCGAAGTCAGACACCCAACCAACTGAGCCACCCAGGTGCCTTAAAAATTAACACCTTGTGATGTGAGCTATAATGTTTTCTCCCTGAGTGTTTTTGACTTTATAGTAGTTTCGTTTTGTTTTCCTTTCCTTTCCCCTTTCCCCTTTCCCCTTTCCCCTTTCCCCTTTCCCCTTTCCCTGATTGTATTTTTTAAGTAAGCTCTCTGCCCAGCATGGAGTCACATGCTCCCCCAAAGGAGCTGGCCAGGCGCCCCCACAGCAGTTTCATCTCGTGCAGACGTTTCTTGTTTGATGTCCCAGTTTCTCAAGCCCCTCTTACAGCTCTTAGCTTCCAGAGTGTCCTGACCATGGCCTTCTCTCCACCCAGAGTATGAAACAAAACGGTCTCATTGCCAGGACCTTGATGGGTGCATGTTTTTGTGTTTAGGTATTTTACTCATCTTGAAATTATTACGTGAGGTAAGGGTACAACCTTATTTTTTCCAGATGGATACTAAGTAGTTTTTATTGAGTAATCTGCTTTCCTCCCACTGATTGACTTGAAACATCACTTTTATCAGACACTCCAATACCTTATATATCTGGGTATATTTCTTCACCTCCTAATCTGTTCTATTTAGTTTGTGTAGACATGTACCAGTACCAAACATTTTAATTACTGTGGTTTGAATGTCTGCTAAGGCTAGTCCTCCCCTATTTTTCTTTTTCATTGGCATGGTTGCACTTAAAAAAAAAAAAAAATACCAGCTGTAGTATTGGTCTATCAGGTCCATCAAAGAATCCTTTTGCTCTTTTTATTAGGACCACGTGGAATCCGTGGCTGACTTCAGTGAGCACTGACGCCCCTTTGGAGGCGTTCGTGTGCCCTGCACCTCTCCACGCTCCTTCTGTGTCCCCCTTTCTGTCTCATCGCAGTGGTTTTGAATTTTCTCCATGAAGCTTTCTTTTGTTAAGCTTACTCCAAAATACTTCAGCTCTTTGTGACTGTTACAAATGTGGTTGATTCCTTCCTTTCTGTCCTGAGGATGGTGGCTAGTTGTGTATAGGGGAACGCAGCTTAGATGCATGTATGGTATTTTTCCCCCATCACCTGACTCAGTTCCATCTCTTCATGATAGTTTTCTGGTTGATGTTCTCAGGTTTTCAAAGTGAATTATCGTTTCTACAAATAATGATCATTTTGCTTCCTTTCTGATTTTTTACATCTCATTTCTTTCTGTTTTGATGTCAGTGTCACATAGTAGCTATTTAGTGTACTGCTGAGAGTGGCCTCCTCCTCTTGTTCAAGAATCACTTTCTTCCTGTTCTATGGGTACCTGGGTGGCAGCTGACTCGATTTCGGCTCAGGTCATGATCTCATGTCCGTAAGTTTGAGCCCCATGTCAAGGTCTGTGCTGACAGCTCTGAGCCTGGAGCCTGCTTCAAATTCTGTGTTTCCCTCTCTCTCTGCCCGTCCCCTGCTCATGCTCTACCACTCTCTCTCTCTGAAAAATAAAATAAACATTTAGGGGCACCTGGGTGGCTCAGTCGGTTAAGCATCCGACTTGGGCTCAGGTCACGATCTCACGGTCCGTGAGTTCGAGCCCCGCGTCAGGCTCTGTGCTGACTGCTCAGAGCCTGGAGCCTGTTTGAGATTCTGTGTCTCCCTCTCTCTCTGACCCTCCCCCGTTCATGCTCTGTCTCTCTCTGCCTCAAAAATAAATAAACTTTAAAAAAAATAAAATAAAAAATAAAAACAAAATAAACATTTAAAAAAAAGAGTACATTTATCTTGATGATTACTCAGAAATGTATGGAATTGTTGAATCCTTACATTGTACGGCTGAGAATAATATAATGACACTATATGTTAATTATACTTCAATTGCAAAAGGAAACTAGAAAAATACCTAAAAAAAGATGAAATATGGCCCCTACAAAAAAGAAAAAAAAAGAGAGAGTGCGCAGGGGAGAGGCATAGAGAGAGGGAGACATAGAATGCAAAGCAGGCTCCAGGCTCTGAGCTGTCAGCACAGAGCCTGACGCGGGGCTTGAACTCACGGACCTGAGATCATGACCTGAGCCGAAGTTGGACGTTTAACCGACTGAGCCACCCCCAGGTGTCCCAACATTAAAATTATTACTTATTATTTTTTTGCTGAACATAGGATAGTTGACTTGCAAAAGCTTTTTTACTTTGGTAAAATTTACTCCAATACAGGAGTTAAACACACATATATATACACGTATACATATGTGTGTATGGATATATGTGTATCCATGTGTGTGTCCATACATATGTATGTATATGCGTGTGTATTAGTACAGAAACCTGTGTAATTAAGTGTAGTTTTATGCCCAGATTTAAAAACCCTGTTCCGGATCTGGACGCTGGTGCATCATGGATGTGTGCCTGTGTGTCTGCACACTTGATACGTGTTGGCATCCCTCGGTTCGGCAGGCCTCCTGGGACAAGCCGGGACTTCACTGCCCGTGGGTGGAGGGCTTGGATGGGGCTGTTAATCCCACCATCGCCCCTTACCGCGTGGGGTGACCAGGCACTTGAGAAGGGAGAGGGGAGGACTGGAGCAGCAGAGCAGTTGTGGACGTTCTGGGCCTGTCAGTGGCGCATCTGCCACGTTGCTGGGCCTCGAGATTCAAGATGGATGACGCAGTCTCTGACCCTGTGGTATAGGAATGCACCCAAACAAGTAAATGTGGGAACGACGGCGCTGTAAGCACCGTGCTGGAGAGAAGCGCCAAGTGATGTGGCGGTTATGTGGAGCCAAACGCAATTAAGGGGACCTTCCCCACGAGGCAACTAACTCACCAGGTTCTCAAGGGTCTGCTCGTGGCCGCCAGAGGGAGAGGGGGTCTCCCTGTGAGGGAGCAGCCAGGTGTCCAAGTCGCCCCCGGAAGGGCAAGGCCAGGCCTTGTGGGGCCCATGTGCACACACCTTTGGGGCCTTCCTTGTCCTCCTGTGGAGCCCCCCACCCCGCAACAGCCCTGCAGTCCTGGGGGAGGGGGCACAGCTGTGGGAGAGCTTCCTGGGGAGGAGTGCTGAGTGTGAGAGGAGTTGCAGCAGACCCCAGGATTTCTGACCAGCTCACCACTGAAGGGATTGGACCGCACGTCAGGCTGCAGAGCCTGTTGTGGGCGGGTTCTCCCAACAGCACGGCCGGCACGCGAGCCCTCACCGTGATCCTCGTCAGACGTGATCTTATGGTACTTCGTCCAGAACATTTGCTCTTCCCTTCTCTACGGATGGCATTGTCTGCATCCCTTTGCGGCTGTGACTCCCTGCATGCCGCTTTGTCACCACAGAGGGCAGCTATTTCCGTCTTCCCATAAGAATGCTCGCTTTACAGGCGTCTGTGGGGCTCAGGCGGTTCAGCTGCTGACTCTTGATTTCGGCTCAGGTCACGATCCCACGGTTCGTGAGTTCGAGCCCCTGCATCAGGCTCTGCACAGAGCCTGCTTAGGATTCTCTCTCCCCCTCTCTCTCGGCCCCTCCCCCACTTGCGCTCTCTCTTTCTCTCAAAATAAACTTAAAAAAAGAGAAAAGAGGGGCGCCTGGGTGGCTCAGTCAGTTAAGCATCCGACTTCGGCTCAGGTCACGATCTCACTGTCTGTGAGTTCAAGCCCCGCGTCGGGCTCTGTGCTGACTGCTCAGAACCTGGAGCCTGTTTCAGATTCTGTGTCTCCCTCTCTCTCTCACCCTCCCCCGTTCATGCTCTGTCTCTCCCTGTCTCAAAAATAAATAAAACGTTAAAAAAAAAAAATTTAAAAAAAAAAAGAGAAAAGAGTGCTCACATTAGGAGCACAGCCACTTCTTGGGCACACAGTAAGAAAGTCCAGTGTTTAAACTCACAGAAACTACCGTCCTGGGGAGCCATGGAGGTTTGCCTCTCCTCCCCCTGCAGGTGTTATCTTTGCAGTGCGAAAATGACATGCCCGCTGATGAAAATTGAGACATCGCAGAAGTTAGAAAATAAGGTAAAAGTGAAGGCCCTGGTCCCTATCCCCACCCCCATTCAGTCCAGAATGGTGATTTCCTCTCAGGATGGAGCCTTCCAGACTTGCTTCAGTTAAGGTAAATGCAGCGTGCACATTTTATGAAGTGGGCTTCTGTCATGTACACTGGATAGGAAGGGAACCCTTTTTTCTTCATGACTGAACTGTGGTCTTGGACTTCATTCCACGCTGGTACAGAGTCCTGAGGGCTGTGACAACGGAGGTACCGTTGTTCGTGTCATCAGTTCTCTGTTGGGTTTGTCCTTGCATCTTTGGCTCTGTGCGGTTGTGTGAGAATATCTGTAGGAGAAAGTTCTAGAAGTGGAATTGCTGGAGCAAAGGTGTATGCGTACACTTTAAGTTTTGGAGGTGTTTTCAGACTCTCCCGGAGGACGGGACGAACTGGAGTTCTCCCAGTAGTGCGCGGACATGGCTGCCTTCCCCCAGCCGCACCACCCCGTGCTCCCAGCCCTCTGAGATGGACAAGAAGTGGTGTCTCGCTGTTTTATTTCATTATTAGAGGGCTTGAGTACATTTCTATGTGCCTAAAAGCCATTTGTATCTCTTTACCCAATTCATGAGAGCAATGTGAGAGAGAAATCACTTGTTTTAGTATGATTCTGGATGGTAACTTTGTTCGCTGTTTCTCTGTTCAGAAGTTTTTCACCTTTAATTAATCGAGTCTGTCTGTCTTTGTGTGGTACTTTAGGAACACTTTACTTAACCCCGAAACTGGAGAAATATTTTCCTGCTTTGTTCTGTTCTTTAGTCCATAGGAGTTTATTTTTGTGACCAGTGCAGACCAGGGAGCTAACTTCATGTTTCTTCTGAACGGAGGGCCGATCGTCCCACCTCTAGTCTGAGCAGTGCGAGGTCTCCTCGCTAATGTTATTACCAAATAATCAAGCATTCACTGGGGTCTCAGGCAAACATGGAGTATGAGACCCACCTCTGTGGTAAATACCAAGTTGATAAAGTGTTCACTGAGGCTAAGAACGGGTTCTGTCATCTAACGTTGCCAAGAAAAATAGCTAAAGATGCACCTGAGAAGGTAAGAGTGAGGGGGTTGTCTGGCTTCACTTTGGCGTCCGCTTCTGAGCACTAAGAGCCTTAGAAGAAGGCAGAGTGAAGCAAGGAGTTAGGAGGATGGATTTTACGTGCGGAAGCCACATCTTGCCACGCTGTTTCATGAACCCGGGTTGTTGGAAGGCACCTCATTCTCCTGTGCTCCCCTCCCTGCCTCTCACAGCCTAAGCGCGATGGCCAGACGCTGCTGACTCAGGTGTGGAGGCGCCTGAACCTGACGGAGTGTGACTACTTCGGGCTGGAGTTTCAGCACCCCCGGGCCTACTGGGTACGTGCTCTTGCCTCACTCTTGCAGACAGGCTGTGGGTACGTGGTGGGTGCTGGCGGTGCACGTGGCCATGGCAAGCCTCGGAGGACCTGTGGCAGCAATGGGAGCACGGAACCTTATCACAGGGCTGTTACTGGGGCTGTCCCGTGGAAATACGGAGTACACGTGCCTGTTAGCTAGGCTGAGTTCCCGTCCTCCCTGAATTTGTTCTCCCTGCCAGTACGTGTGCCAAGGAGATCCAGAAACTCCCTCTAGTACATCTGTTTGGTGATCATTTTTAGCAAACTGTGCTACTAAATTGTTTATCCTTTTTGTCACTTGATAGATGAGCCTTAAAAAGTGTGGAGCTTTAATATTTACAGGTGGAACTGTTTTAAAACCCAACATCAACCTGTTCGTTCAATAAGTATGTCAACGTTAGAGCTCCATCCACCCCTTCGTGTAGTGGTGCTTTTGCCATTGTTGTTTACAAGTGCAGCATGCACCACATAGTTGTTTGGCCTTAACAGATGCCCCCCCCCAAAATAATTATTGGTACCTGTTCTGTGCATAGCAACAGCAGCGTGCTGTGGCCTCGTGGTGGGGTCCCATACAGTGTGGCATCTTGGCCTCCTGCCACACTTCTCGAAGCAGGTGCTCCTATACCTCTCCCAGGTGTCTTTTTTTTTTTTTTTAATATTTATTTATTTTTGAGAGAGAGAGAGAGAATTAGCAGGAGAGGGGCAGAGAGAGTTGGAGACACAGAATCCAAAGCAGATTCCAGGCTCTGAGCTGTCAGCACAGAGCCCAACACAGGGCTCGAACTCACAGACCGTGAGATCATGACCCAGGCTGAAGTCAGACATTCAACTGACTGAGCCACCCAGACACCCCACTCCCAGGTGTTTTATCAGCATTAGACTGGTGTGTGAGCGGAGAACCAAAATAGGCCCGCCTTAAATATCTCTCCTAATTATAAACAGTTCTGTATTTTGTAACATACTTATTAAATAGAGAAATCATTGAACACATCTGATCTCTTTTCTAAATTCTCTTTAGATTTGGCTCGAACCTATGAAGCCCATCACTAGGCAAATACGGAGTAAGTCCTTTTTTTAAAGTCTTTAAAAATTCTGTTCATTTTAGATGCTTTTGTTCTTGACTGTTCAAATTGAAGGTATGTTCAGATGTTCATTGTCACTGGATAGCAGCAAGGTGATCGACAACAGTACTTGAACTTGAAAGTCATTTCACTACTTAGTCTTATCCTATGTTAGCTGGGGGTGGGCAGTAATTTAACTCACTTCATTCTCAGATGTGGCAGTAACAGGATATGTTCTTTGATAGCACTTTAATTTTGGACCAATATGCAAAGACAAATATCGTACGATTTCATTCATATGTGGAATTTAAGAAACAAAACAGATGAACATGTGGGACGGGAAAGGAGAGAGGGGAAACAAACCACAAGAGACTCTTAATGACAGAGAACAAACTGAGGGCTGATGGAGGGAAGTGGGTGGGGGACGGGTATTAAGGAGGGCACTTGTGATGAGCACTGGGTGTCATATGTAAGTGATGAATCACTGGGTTCTACTCTGGAAACCAATACTACACTGTATGTTAACTAATTTGAATTTAAACAAAAAAATAAGAAGGCAGTTTCTCTCTCAGTTATGAAAAGACATTGAGGTTCAATTAGCATTTGTAATTTTTTTTAACAATTTTTTTTTTCTAGAGAGAACATGCATGACTGGGGAGAGGGAGGGGTAGAGAGAGAAGGAGAGAATCTTAAGCAGGCTCCATGCTCCACACAGAGCCCAACACAGGGCTCGATCCCATGACCCTGTGGTCGTGACCCAAGCCAAAATCAAGAGTTAGATGCTCAACCGACTGAGCCACTCAGGCACCCCCCCTATTTTTTTAAACAATTTTTAAAATTTTATTTTTTGTGATTTTTTTTCTGAGTATAGTTGACACACAGTTTAGATTTTTAATAAAATAGTTCATAAAAAAAATAATAAAATAAAATAGTTCATACTATTTTGTAATTTTAAACATTATTTTTGTTAGTCTCTATTAAATTTGTTAAATTGAGGCACATAGTGATGCCTCTTAATAATTATGTAACGCACAGGGTCCTTTCTAGGGGTCCGGATTCACCTGCAACGTTTTTAGTCCCGAATGGGAGAGAAGGGCATGCACCAGTAGCTTCATCAGTCACTGGTGACGTCAGGCCATGTGGGGCATCATCACATTTAGCAAAACAGCTCCTCTTTCCTTTTTGGTGAAAATTACATGGGTGTGTTACTGTAAAACTTCAGTAAAGCTAAGATACTCAGATGAGCTAATAATACCTTGTGCTTTTTCTTTACAGCAGTCATATTGTTCTGGTTCAGTATAGTGAGCGATGGTAACATTTTTCTTTCACTAAAGTGTACAAAGATCTCAAAAAATAGTGGGATTGACCTAATATTTGTGAAGTTTAAAATGTTTCTTTTCATAGGGCCAAAGAACGCATTGCTTCGTCTAGCAGTCAAATTTTTCCCACCTGATCCGGGTCAGTTGCAGGAAGAATATACAAGGTAAAGAGTCCCTACTAAGCCACAGCTGCTGTCAGCGGGATCTAGAATTCACCTGTATCTCCAGCAGCGCCTGGCTCATCAAGTGCTCAGGCTCTATGTATTCAAAGAATGAATGAATACATCTTCATTCACCTAAAAGGTGAACAGTATACACAGAAAAGGTGTGGTCAGTGTCTAGTATTAAAAGAAGCATTTAACTCTTGCACAAACACAAATGCCAGCGGAGCTTGGAAGAGTGTTTATGGTGCAAACTGGGGACAAAGGTGGGGGGACTAACACGTGTTAGTGTGCTGTTGAACTGATAGCCTCCTGCTGACACAGATTTACGCATGTGTGTAAAGTTGCCAGGAGCCTAGCCCGTATGCCCAAAATACTCTCAAGTGGGAGAAGTGTTGAGTTTGAGAGTCCTTATGAATATATGAGCAGAAGTATTTTAGGTGATTTCTTTTGTTATCACTCTCTCGAATTCGAGATTGATTCTTCATAGAAATGATTTGAAGAAAATGTTTACAGTTGCTTCATCTGGGCACAGATTATGGAATTTATTTTCCTTGTGTTTTATGTACCAATTCAAAACCCAAGATCAGATATAGGATAAAAGAGAACTGTGATATCATTGTGGTGGTACCAGCCTTTCTGAGCAAAAAAAAATGTATTTATACCTGCATCATGGGCATCTTATGAATCTCCTCTTTAGAAGGTTCTTACAGAACTCTGTAACATCACAGAATCCCAGGTTGTCAGCTGCAGGGAGATGTAGAGATCCCATTAGCCCAGCCGCTCACTTTGTGGGTAAGGAAACAACCCCAGGGGCAGCAAAAAGTGTTGTTATGAGTGAATACAGAGCTCATCTTCTTAGCATATTAAGTACCTGGCGTTTCCCAAAAAAGTCCTCTTTGAGGGAATAACAGGTAACGGAAGGTGTTACCTAACGGGGTCCAAGCCAACTTTATGCAGAAGGTGCTTCTTTTATTTATTTAAAAAAAAAAAAAAGCAGTTTATTATAAAAGAAGAAAATCTTCAGAATACAGCTACATGGAATAAAAAGCAAATGTTCCCCTTCACTCCCTGCCCACTGCGCTGTCCCCAGAAGTAGTTACACTTGAGGAGTGTCTTCCAGACGAATTCACAGCAAATGTATAAATGGAGCCAGGTCTTTAAAGAAATGGTAATTTACAAAGCAGGATCACACTATGCGCCCAGAACTGTGGGTTGGATGGCTTGTTTGGTCTTGTTTTGTTATCCACGTGTCCGTCTTTGTGTGTACAGTGCATGTGCCTGTATCTACTTTACTAAGTTATTATATTAGTGCATACTTAGATCATTTCCGATTTTTCTCTGCTATATTGCTGCAAATAAACAGCCTTGCCCACACATCTTTGTAAGCTCTAGAAAATATCTCTCCTGAAAAGTTTCATAAAAGTGAAATTGCTAAGTTAAAGGGTAGCCACATTTAAAATTTAAGAGAATACAGTAAATTTTAACAGCTCACTCAAGTATAAATTGCAGCAAGGGCAAAGAGAGTTTGTCTTGTCCATCGTAGCTCCAGCTCCAGAAATAGTACCTGGAACATGGTACAAGCTCAGTGATTACTTGTCGGTGGAATAAATGTGCATATGAGCATATTAATACTGCCTTCTTTAGTTACATTCAGGAGTGCCTGTTTCTCAGATCCTAGCCAAGGCTGAATATCATCGATCTGTCTCAAACTTCCATGGCCACATTTTAAGCTCTATCTGAATTGGATGTTGCTGATTCTTTCACAACAGAGTCATTAAGTGCAGTTGTGTGTGTGACAGAAGTGACCTGAACTTGTGAGCTTGTCCTTGAAGGTGCGGTAGGGTCCGGGAGGCGAGCATCTGAGTGCTCTCGTGTGTGCGGTGACTCTGCCCACGGAGCTGCCGCCTGCGACTTCACCTCTTTGTCACTGTCTGCTCTGGTGTCCCTGGTCACCGCTGTTTACGGGTGCTGTCCTGCGACGGAGATGCGGGGGGTCTGCCCTAGAGCCTTCGGAGCTGACATTTGTGTTGTTTGAACTCCCTTCTAGGTACTTGTTTGCCTTGCAACTTAAGAGAGACCTCCTGGAGGAGCGTCTGCCCTGTGCGGACACCACGGCGGCCCTTCTGGCATCCCACCTTCTGCAGTGTTAGTGTCCCCAGCCGCGGGCGGAGGCGCATACGGTGTCCTAGGTGCACGGCCCTCAGGACCGCCAGCACCTGATGTACCTGCACAGTTAATGAATGTGATGAAAGAACAGGCCTTCGATTTGAGTATTTTCTCCAATAAGCTGAAGATTAACATCTACAGAGTGGAAGTCCTTGAGGCAGACAGTCTCCACCAAGAAAGGAAGGCTCCAGGCCAAGATCTGCAGCCACACGAATCCTTTCCGAATGTCTCTCCTTTGTGTCTTCCCGCGTTTTCCCCATAAATGTCTTGCGTCTGGGAGCCAAGTGGCAGCCCTGACCCTCAGCACCCCTGGAAAGAGACCTCCCTGGGGTGACCGTCACAGCCCCTCTGGTGATAAGTCAGTCATCAAACCCTGAGGGAAAAGAACACATTTCTCAGTATGTCACACAGCAAGAGGTAGCTCAGAAGAACGGGAAAATTTATATTGTAGGAAGAGGTTCCGAAAAACGGGTGTGTGTCTTGCTGGGGCTTTACAAAGCCCCCCGCTGACAGGGTAGGACGAAGGAAATGCTGCCTCTGGACTAGAGTCCCTGACACAGAAGTGATGTTTCTGAAATTTGAGCACAGAAAGTAGAATGTAGAAAGTGTGGGGGATCATAGGAACGGCTAAGTACGGGGGTTAATTTGTGGTTTGCCGGGTCCCCTCCCCTCCCCCACACACACCTTGTACAAATAGCAAATTTCATCACTAGGGGCCTTGCTGTCACTTGTTGATATAAGTTTTCAAAGTGACTTCGTTGTTTTTTATTGGGTTTGAGGTCTTCTCAGAGAGACAGCTGGCTTTCCGGTGCCAATGTGGTGTGATAACCTGTCGAGCCGTCGCCCTGCCCTTGGACATGCGCTGCGTCCACTGAGGGAACCTGCAGAGACAGGGCCACCCGCTGCAGCGTGACTCTGAGCCAGGACGTCTGGCTGTAGGAGACGTGACAGAGCAGCTGCTGACAGCATGGTGGGGTCTGAGGCTCGGATGCCGCAGCAGACCCGGGGCCCGCCTGCTCGGGGGCTGTGCCCTGCTCATGGGCGGCCGCGTCTTATGTGGGCACAGCACACCCTCAAGTGTGGCACAGTGCAAGCGACGTTTCTGTGAACTTGAGATGGTCTCAAAACAAAAAAGATGTATATTGTTTAAGATTATTGGGCTTTAACTACGATTCTTGAAACATTAGTGGCCTCTCAAGCTTCATGAAATTAGAAAGAGACATTGTTCCTCAAGAATTTGAGAGGCCCCGAAGGAAAAAATGATTTAAAATACATTGTCCTGAAACAAACAAGATACATATTCCTGGTCACAAGAGTCTTGAGACTACAGACAAATAAAGCGAGGTTTAAAACACAGAAAACTCAGGATAAACTGGCGACTGAGTGTCAGCCTCCCTGGGGTCACTCACCAGCATCTTTGTTCTTCAAAACTCAGGAAAAAACTTCTTTACCTGCCTTTATATTTGCCTTTAGTAGCTTAAGATGTGTGGGAAAGTAAAATACAAAATCTTGTTCATAAAATAAAAATATTTATATATTCTTTTATTACAGATTTAGGATAATTTTTTTCTTTTAATTCATGCATTTGCATGTACAAATGCTTGTATTTTTCTTTATTTGAGAATTAGAATTACTGACTGTTGTTCTCTCACTTCAGCTGAAATAGGAGATTATGATGAAACCCTGGATCGAGAGCATCTTAAAGTGAATGAGTACCTGCCCAGTCAGGAGCGTTCTCTTGAGAAGATTCTAGAATTCCACCGGAAGCACACGTGAGTCTGTCAGAGTCAGCCGCTGGCACCCTGTCCCTACACTATAATGATGAAATAGTGTATTTAAGTAACGGGAGCCACCACTAAGGCTTCTGCAAGACTGACTAAAGTGACTGCCGTCCACTCCCTGGGAGGGCACAGTCTCACTGCTTTAGAAAGGCCGGAAGGGACGTCAGGGCCCTGGTAAGAGTGACCAGAGGGCAGAGCGTCAGGGGCAGCCACGGGGTCCCACCACATGCATGACACCATTAATGGTGAGAAGCGTGTGGTAGCCCGCCGAGCAACAGGCGGCCCTCCTGTGAGGTGGGCTGGGGCTGGCGGGCCTGCTCTTTGACTGACTTGACGCCGGTACGTCCTTTCAGGTTGAAGAGAGGTGCAGGAGGGAGGGCCAGGGCCGAGGGCCTGGGGGGAGTTAGCTGTGATATTGAACTCCCCAAAAGGAGAGTGGACAGGAGAGAAGCCTTGCCCTTGAGAAGGTGGACCAAGATGCTCACCTGGAGGACCTTACCCCGGCAAGTCTGTGTGCTTCTCATGCATTTTGCCACTCAGGGCACTTGGGGAGCTCCTCTTGTATGCCTGGCATCGGGACGGGCACTGGATACACGAGTATAGTGTTGTGCACTATGGTGTGCAAGCTGAGGGCAGACAGAGCAGCCAGGGTGAGAAGGGTGAATGGCCGGGCTGCTTGGGCCAGCAGGCATCTCTAAGGAATTGGCCACGTAGGGTTGGTGAAGGGGGAGTGCCAGGCGAAGGCAGCAGCCTGGGAGGGTCCAGGAGACCCAGCATGGTGCCCGCAGTTGCACCTGAATTTCTGGCTTGGCCGGTGGGGCGAGTAATAGTGCCCACTGCTCACAGGAGGCTGTGTGACTCCACTGTCATGGCAAGACCAAGCAAAGGCCCCAGCCCCCTCTAGGTGCACGGTTGGGGGCACCTCTTAGTGTCAGGGTTCAGCACACTGGGGCAGAGGAACAAAGGGTCATCTCCCAGTGCCAGTCCCCAGGGAGATGATCGCCTGTTTGGGATTTGTTCCTGGAGTTGGCATGGGGCACTGCAGGGTCAAGGGTCCCACCAAGGCATCGGTGCCAGCAGGTGGATGGGTCTGGGATGCGGGCAGAGTGTTGTCAACACGTCGGGCACATCAAGCTATGCAGGTCACCCAGGGAAGAGAGGGTAGACACAGATGGGAGAGCAGGGCCCAGGACAGCCTCCTGAAGACTGGCCTTGAAGGGAGGAGTGAGAAAGGGGCTCCGCCAGAAGCCATGAGAACAAGGCAGGGTGTGTGGGGGTCTCAGGCTCTGAGGGACGGGTACGTCAGGAAAGGGTTGAGGCTCCCCACCGGGCCCGACGAGTGTGGACACAGGCATGTGTGTCAGGTGACAGAATGGTGCAGGTCTATGAGCAGTCACTTTGAGAGCCGCGTGGGAGGGCGCCTGTGCTCACATGTTCATGAGCTTGCACGTGTGTGCGTGTTTGTGCGTCTTAGGGGTGTGTCTCAAGGTGGCTGCTTTAAAAATTCGTGAAAGCCAGTTAAAGAGAAATCAGATGATGTGCTTGACACAGGACTAAACCTGGGTTCTTTCCAACAGAGTGTTGCCATCCCTGAGGTCAGCTGTCTCTTGGCTCTCATGATCTTTTTCTTTTCTTTCTGTCAGATATTTAGGGGGCGCCTGGGTGGCTCAGTTGGTTAAACATCCAACTTTGGCTCAATTCATAATCTCATGGTTCGGGTCCTGGGTTGGAGCCCTGCATCAGGCTCTGTGCTGACAGCTTGGAGCCTGGATCCTGCTTCAGATTCTGTATCTCCCTCTCTCTCTGCCCCTCCCCCACTCTCTTGCGCACATGCTTGCTCTCTCTCTCTCTCGCTCACTCTCTCTCAAAAATAAACATTAAGATATCTATTGTTCAGTAATCTCTACACGCAAGGTGGGATTCGAACTCATAACCCTAAGGTCAAGAGTTGCACACTCCTCTGAGCCAGCCAGGTGCCCCTCTCGTGGTTCTGATGTGCTAACTTTGTCCTCCATGGTCATCAGATATTTACTGCACTTTTATTTCTTTTAATCATTTTTTATGTAGGATTTTTAGAGACGATGTGGTACTTTCATTTTAATCAAGATCTAGTTCTCACATAGTTATTTATAATTATCTTCCTTGACCCACTGGAAACACCCTTGTAATCACCCTTCAAGAGGATATTGAAGAAGTGTTTTTTTTACTTTTATCACAGTTCTTTTGGATCTTTGACATTGAAGAAAAAACATTTGAAAACTGGTGTCTTAGTCCTTCGCGGCTGCTATAACAGAACACCCCGAGCCAGGCAGCTTGGGGACCACAGACTGTGATTTCCCACACTTCTGGAGTTGGGGGTCAGACATGGAGGCACTGGTAGACTCGGGTGTGGTGAGGGCCTGCTTCCTGCGGCACGGATGGCACCTTCTCGCACATCCTCATGAGGCGGGAGGGGCCAAGAGCTCCCCGGAGCTTCTGTTAGGGCATTCTTACTCGTGAATCCCCCACCCAGGCCCTCCCAAAGACTCCCCTCCCCACCCAGGCCCTCCATCACCCCAGAGGTTAGGCTGAAGCATCTGAATTTTGGAGGACACAGACATTCACTCTGGAACGTTCCACCCTCCACAATTCATGTCCTTCTCACATGCAAAGTACATTCATTCCACCCCAACAGCCCAAAAGCCTTCACTGCTCTAACACCAACACTAAATCCTCTGATTCCATGGCCTTACCTGAATCTCCTCTTGATGAGATCTGGCTGAGACTCCAGGTATGGTTTGCCTGAGGCACAGTCTCCTCTAGCTGTAAAACCAAAGTACTGTGGTAGGGGATAGGCGCAGGGTGCACATTTCCCTTCCAAAGGGAGGGACTAGAAGGAAGAAAAGGGTGACGGGTCTCAGGCAAGTCCAGAACCTAGTGGAGCAAATGACATTAACCTTAAGGCTCAGGAATAATCCTCTTTGGCTCTGTGCCCTGCCCTCCAGGCCTACCGTACTCCTCAAGTATACCCTCCTGCGGCTCCAGGCAGCCCTGGCCTTGGAAACCTGAGCAAGGGCCAGTTGTGTTCCCAACCCCCACGCTCTTCCACCGTGGCCTGTGATGGGAGAGGCAGCCCTGACCCAGATTGCCTTTGGGATCCTCCTTCCCCCGTCCTGATTTCCATTGCGGTGGCCGGTCCATACTGACCTCCTGCTCAGCCTCTTAGCCACACCTCGGTGTTCTTGTTTTCTGCAATATGGGCAGGCTGAGCACTTTCCACGTCTTAAAATTCTGCTTCCTTTTTGCTTAAACTTCCATGTCTCGGGCATCTCTCTCCTCCTGCATTGCTATCAGCAGTCAGAGGAGCCCAGCCATACCTTCATCACTTTGCTTAGAAATCTCTTCGGCCACGGGTGCCAAGAGGGCTTGCTCAGTTAGGCTTCCCACTCGATTTCGGCTCAGGTCATGATCTCATTGTTCTTGAGATCGCGCCTGCATCAGGCTCTCCACAAAACACTAGGACACGAATGTAACCCAGCCAGGTGTTGGGCCACTTTATAAAAAGGATCGCCTTTTCTCCTACTTCCAATGACATATTCCTCACTTCTGAGACCTCGCCAGAATGATCTTTAATTTACCACCCTCGTGTCTACCAAATTTTGTTCACGAGGCTTAGGGCTTCTCTGAGAAGAAAAGCTTTTTCTCTGCTCTCTTTTCCTTCTTAGCCCTTACCAGAATCTCCCTTAGCATCCCTAACCCTAGCCTCCCCTCAGAACTCCTCCAGCTTCCGCCCAGTGCCCCGTTCCAAAACAGAAGCATTGGGACACCATGGAAAACGGTTGTCACACCCTGGGTGTTCCTGCTTGATGATGATTTATCAAATATAAGCTGATAGTCGGGTGTCCATATCAGACTCAGAGAATGGAAGTTTTAGTCTAAGAATAGAAACTGTGGGAAGGGCTCTTCCTTAAAGATCCAGAAGCTCAGACATGCGGGAGTGAGAGGAAGGGTTGTTGATGGAGAACGCCACAGCAGGGCTCAGGCCTTGTGTAGGGGTTCTCCTAACCAGGACCCTGTCTGTCCCCTTCGCCCAGCTGTGCCCTCCCTGAGCGGCAGCCTCCTGGAGGCTGGTCGGTGTGACATGGGCCATGGTCCCTGCCCAGGTCACTGCCCTGGGAGCAGGACTGTGGACTGTGCACTTGGGAAACATGGTTTTATTCCATTTCATAATTTTATCCTTATAAAAGTATACTCTCTCGGTTAGAATTGTACATTACGAAAATGGTTTTTTGAAGTATGAAATGGGTTTCATGAGATACCGGTGTCATCTGTGGTTTCCCTGTGTTTCGTACCTGTCTCTGCGTACAGTGTTTGCATGTCACCTCCTCAGTATTAAGAACAAATTACAAGGCTGAGCACCTCAGCTCATTTTGTGCATACAAAGAAAACATTCTACCCATCAGGAAGTGGATCACGTGATAAAAGGAAATGGACAGTTTCTTTGGCCTGTGTGTGCTCTGCTGCACTTGTAGTGGGTAAATACACTCACAAAAGCAATCCATTCTCTAAAAAAGCCTCCTGTGTAGGTCTGTTTCATTCTGCTTTGTTTTCCTGATCAGTTTTGTTACACACCTTGGCTCTTTTAGAAATCAGGTTGTTTTCAGTGCTGTGATCATGCCGTCCTTTATCATAGGGGCCAGACGCCTGCTGAGTCGGATTTCCAGGTGCTCGAAATTGCCCGGAAGTTGGAAATGTATGGCATCCGTTTTCACGCCGCTTCTGACAGGGAGGGGGCCAAAATTAACCTGGCCGTTTCCCACATGGGTGTCCTCGTGTTCCAGGTAGGGAGAGGGCAGGGGTGTGCGAGGACTGGGTGGGGGCTGATTTTACACGTATTGGTAAATTTTCGTTCTGATGCTGAAGGTCTTGGACTGGTCGGAGGAACCTAGCGTGCCTGTCTCATCCCGCGGAGCCCTTCTTTCCCTGTCCTTGCTGTCACAGAGCCCTCTGCCCCCCAGGGCACGCAGTCAAAGGCCACCATTCTAATGCCGAGCCACAGTTCATGTCCATAGAACCTTCAACAGAAACACTGGCTCTTCCACGCTTCAGGCATGGACCTGCTGCAGATCCGGGTGTGCCCCTCTGTGAGGTGTCATTTCAGTACATGAAACAGACTGGAAAGTATCAGAGTCTGTTGCACGTGATAAGCGTCAGTACAGCCTTCAGGAACTTGTGTATTAGTTATGTATGGATATGTAATTAGTGACATAAAATGGCCACTAAGTTCTGCCTGCAGTCACACATGTGTGTGCTTGGGTTTTTGCTGTGGAAGCATCCGAAGCAGAGGAACACAGACCCTTTGTGCCTGGACATGGCGGAGGGCTCCCTGCATCCTCTCACTCGGGCTCAGGGGCCCAGGTGCATGCAGCCGACCTGCAGAGACCTGCTCATTGCTGACCGCCATGGGAGGTTGCACCCTGGGAGTCCAGGGCTGCATCCTGGGACTCCAGGGAGTCCACTCTGTGGGCTCTTTTTTTTTTTTTTTTTAAGGTGATTTATTTATTTTGAGGGGGTGGGCGGAGAGACAGAGAGAATCCCAAGCAGGCTCTGCACTGCCAGCACAGAGCCTGCCCGACGAGGGGCTTGATCTCATGAACCGTGAGATCATGATCTGAGCCGAAATCAAGAGTCAGACACTTAACCAACTGAGCCACCCAGGCGCCCCATCTGTGGGCCCTTTTTAACCTGTTTCCCTAAAATGGCTTGTCTAGTCCAGGCCTCTGTAGTCAAGCTACACTTGCTTTCTTTCCCTTTCCTTTTTTAACCTAGCCATCGAATTTCAGTTGCCTACTGGGAAAAAAATTAATTTGTAAACAGAACGCTAATCGCGTTATATCGTACACTGACTGACAGGCAATGATCGTGTCAGGCACACCCAGTGAGTTGGTGGACCCATGGCCTCCCACACCTGCTCACTCAGATGACAGTTCTACCATCATGCGTGATGAAAATCACATCCATCCGAATCCAGCCAGTGTCATTTTCCAGAAAAGGATAACTAATTTGTAACTGGAAGAAGTTAAAACCAGAAATTAGAGTCTTCAAATTAACCACGTTAGATGGAATTCACTATTACTCTCTCAATTGTTGATGCAGGGGCACCCCGTGGTGACAGGCCTGCGTCCCTACTCCAGCCCACAGAGAGCCTCCTCTTTTAAAGACTTTCATTTGGAAATACTTTCAAACTTAGAGAAAAACTGTAAAGAATTAGAACAGCACATCGAGCCCCCACTTGCCCTTTGCCCAGATTGACGCGCTCCAGCATTTCTCACCTGTGCTTTATGGTTTGTGCTTCCCCCAGCGCACATTCTCCTCCCCCAACTCTCTACATGCACACGCACGTGTGCACCTGCAGACGGTTTTTCTGAAGCATTTGAGAGTGAGGTGTAGACTTGAGGGCCCTTGACCACTGAAGGCACATATTTCTAACAAGAAAGGGCTCCCTTACCTCCTCACTGACGCAGCTGATCCACTGTTCATTTTCTGGTCTTGTCAGCCGGCAGCGTCCTCACAGCTGCTGTTCTCCCCAGGATGGGACCCAGTCGAGGACCAGACGCAGCACTTAGCGATCGTGCCTGCAGTGTCCTTTAAGCTGGAACATTTTTTTTTTTTTTTCTTTATCTTTTACCACCTTGACAGTATTGAAGAGCACAGTCCTTTTTCTCTTTAATAGGATGTTCTTGACTTGTGGTTTGTCAGCTGTTTTCCTGGGATTAGGTTCAGGGGACACATTCCCAGCTGGACCCCTACCCGGGTGTTGTCACGTCCTTCTCAGGGGGTCACGACAGAGACACCACCTGGCCTCACTGGTGGTGTGAATCTTCATCTCTGCTTTCCGGTTATTAGCTACCAGTTACTATAGTTACTAGTTTTTCTCTTTCAACTAATAAGCAATCTGTGGAGAGGCATGTTAAGACCATTCAGTTATCCTGTTTCCCTCCAGATCTCACACCCACTGAACCAGATGGTCACAGGCTCCCGCAGTCCTGGGCCTCACTTTCAAACTGAGATAACCAGGGATCGAAATCCTCTCTGTTCAGAAGAAACCGAACCTATGCCAGGGACGGAAGAGGAGAAACAAAGCCCATAGAATCCTCAGAGAGGACCCCACCTTTTGTCTGTCCCATGGGCAAGACACAGAAAATTTGTCTGTCCCATGGGCAAGACACAGCTTTATGCTGGGTGATGCTTATGAGGAATAGGAATCCAAATGTACAGTTTTCATCTTGTTATGTGAAATTCTAGTCTAGTCATTTATAACAGTAAAACACTGGTAATTCATCAGGAGGCTGGTGCATCCATACTGTGGAGTATCAGGCAACTGCACAGGAACACAGAGGCTTCCTGTGTCGTGGCACGTGGGACGTTCTGTCGGACGCCCCGTCCCTGTTGTGTGAGCAAAGACTCAACAGGTGTGTGTGGGGTTTGCTGCTGCCCTTGGGGAAAAAGGAGAATTACACCCCATTTATGCCACAGAAGAACCAGGTGGTATTCGTGGCCACGGGGAAGGCAGCTGTGGGTTCCGGGAGCCAGTGAGGGGGCTTTTCCCTGTGGACACATTCTGGTGCCTGCGAGTTTGGACCTTGTTGACGTGTTACTGTCTTACGTTTTCCGGAACGCCCTGCAGAAGTCAGAGAGGACCTTCATCTCTGAAACACGAGCAGTGTCCAGTCACAGGGACACACGGAGAACAGGAGCGCCTCCAGGTCTGAGATGCGGTGGCAGAGAGGGCAGTGTTGGCAGGATGGGACTGGAAGATGAAAGTGAGGCAGAATCTCCACCAGGAGGCTTTGACTGAAGGTGGAGGAGGGGAGAGAAAATTCAGAGAACAGCTCAGGAGGCCCAGCACCCAGCACCCAGGAAGCCCAAAGCAGCAGAGGGAGCCTTTAAGAAATTACCTGGGGAAAATATCCAGAACCGAATGCACAAATTTCCACGTTAGAACCATCTACACGTTCCTCGTATAACCCACAAGGAAAGATCACCACAGAACACAGCAGCGTGAAATGTCATAGTAGGGGATGGGACCAGAGAGCTTCCAGGAGGAGAGACCAGGAAGCATGTCAGACTCGTCAGGGGCAACACTGGAAGCCACAAGACGACCGGGCAGGCGGTCGTGCAGAACACGAAAGTAAGTCAGTTCCCACCCAAGGGCCTGTGCCCCGTCCAGCAGGACTTCCCAGGACTTCCGTGCAGAGAAAATAAGAGAGTTTTCCAGACACGCAGTTTTGCAAAGGTGTGAGTGCTGAGCACCCCTTAAAGGACAAAAGAGACCAGGCTGGCGGCGGTGGGCGGGGCCTCATGCTGGGGGCCGGGGCCCAGAGAGCACCTGCCAGCGCACAGGCAGCGGGGAGAAAATTGTCTCGTGGATCAGACCCATCGAAGAGTTTAAATTCTGCGTGGATGGTTTAGGCTGAATTAGTGATGAGAACATAGAGAATTGAGTAAATGAAAAGAGGCACTCAGTAAGTCAAGAAAAAGTAAAAGGAGCAAAATATAGTTAGAATTCACCATAGCTCAGCCTGTGAGCTGTACTCACGTGATCAATAGTATGAAAACCAAATTTAAAATTCGGCGGCCGGGGCGCCTGAGTGGCTGAGTCTGTTGAGCGACCGACTTCAGCTCGGGTCATGATCTCATGGTTTGTGAGTTCAAGCCCCACGTCGGGCTCTGTGCTGACAGCTCAGAGCCTGGAGCCTGCTTCAGATTCTGTGTCTCCCTCTCTCTCTGCCCCTCCCCCCTCATGCTCTGTCTCTCTTTCAGAAATAAATAAACATTAAAAAAATTTTAAAAAAATAAAAAAATAAATAAATAAATAAAATTCGGCGGCCATCAAGGGGTGCGGGAGGGCTCAGAGGCCAGGTCTCCCACAGGCACCCCGGGCGGGCGTCAGAGCTGCTGGGGAGGGGGGGGGGGGTGGTTTCTGTCCCAGCAGGAGTGCTTGAACATGGGGCCCACAATGCCTGGGTTTTGTCTCAGGCCCTGCCTGACGTTTCTAATTACACCATGGGTCATTGCATACAAATCTGTGTGAGAGAAGTGCTGCCGGCTGCTCAGGTTTAAAAGTTAGAAAGTCTCTGCTCTCTTTCTCACTCTTTCTCTAAATAAATAAACTTTAAAAGCGGGGCGGGCTTCTCGGTGGCTCAGTCAGTTAAGCGTCCCACTCTTGGTTTTGGCTCAGGTCATTATCTCACAGTTGGTGGGATCGAGCCTCGAGTCTGGCTCTGTGTGCGCGGACAGCGCAGAACCTGCTTGGGATTCTCTCCCTCGCTGCCCCCTCCTGCTCACTCACGTGCACGCACACTCTCTGTGTGTAAATATACTTTAAAAAATAATAATAGTAATTTGTAGGAAAGCCATATCAAAAACATCACCTTTTCCTAAAACAGGCAGATTTGTATGTTTAGTGTTGACATTTTAATTCAGAGTCATTCCAAATACAATTGTAAAGTATCAAGTGGGTTGTTGTGCTACCTGGTAAGTTTGTAATTTAAACATTTCTCTGTTTCCGGGCGTTTGAGTGGCACGGTCAGTTGAGCATCCAACTTCAGCTCAGGTCATGATCTCACAGTTTGTGAGTTCAAGCCCCACGTTGGGCTCTGTGCTGACAGAGGTCCTCCCCACCCCACCTTCCCCCTCCACTCCTCCCCTGGTTGTGTTCTTTTTCAAAAATCTATATTAAAAAATAAAAAATCTTCTCTTTTCATGAAAAAATGTGTGTGTCTGTCTGGATTATAAACGTGCCTGAGTGTGCATCTCTTGGATTTCAGGGCACCACCAAAATTAACACTTTTAACTGGTCCAGAGTCCGAAAACTCAGCTTCAAGAGGAAAAGGTTTCTCATCAAACTGCACCCAGAGGTCCGTGTAAGTACGATTTGGAGCACTTTCTAAATTTTAAGAAAATTTATTCTGCTAGAATATTGACTTTTCAAATTATAAAGCACTTTGGCGCCACGCACCCAAGAGTTTAAGGATGGGATCTGGAATTGTGCGGAAGGGCTTCTGGGTAACCTGCCCTGTAGGGCTGCCACTGAGGATGGGTCAGCGTTCTGGGCAGGGACCACTCACACAGCTCTTCCCAGCTGGCTTTCGGGTTTAGCCGGGTCTGGGGTGAGAGAGAGAAGCTCCCAGGGGCTGCTGAGAACAGTCTGTTTATTGAGCCTCTTTGTTCTCTAGGTAAGGAGGCTGTGGTCTGAAGGCCTACAGCACGTTAGCATTAGAGCTTCTGTCACAAGTAAGCTGAGGGACGTTCCCAGTATTCTCCTGGCTCTTTGATTCAGAAATTGACCTTTTACGTGCTCTAAGTGGAGAAGTCTTGATTTTCAGAAAATAAGTACTCCTTCCATTTGAGATTGTCTGTCAATAAAGTAATAATTACATATGAATTTACTGAAATGGGTAAAGATGGAAAAAAGTAAATGTCTCTATAAGTGTGATAGTTAGGAAAAATCCAGTACTTGAAACGATTCGAAGATGTCCACATTGGTACGTTCCCAGTGTACAAAGGAGGTTAGGAAATGAGAGTAGATTGGCCGAACGCTGCGGTTGAGGCTTAAGAGGCCGTGTCAGCGAAGACTGGCTTCCAGTGGTGGGAGATTTAGGCCCTGAACCAGCTGAGAAGAAGGCTCTACTTAAGCTTTTAAAAGGCGCTTGATTAGCAAGAGCTTTTGCCCAACAGCAGGTTCCTGGGCTGCCTGGCTGTTTCCTTTCTGTAGAAGCCGGGAAGGAGGGCTCGTTTCTTACTCAAGTATCTGCTGTAGGGATGGGAGGGAAGGATAAGGGATGCTGAAAACATACACAAAATCAGGTAAAGGGCTGCCGTTTTCTCCGTGAGTGAAAGAAAGGGTTCTGGGGCTGTTGGGACGAGTTGGAAAGAGGAGCGTCCCTGCCCAGTGTGCTGGAGCCACAGCGTGACGCTCCATCCAGGCTCAGGGCTGCGGCTGCACCTGCCCATGGCAGTTACACCTTGCGTCCGTCAGCACTTAGATTTTAAAGACAGAATACAGGAGTCTGGGTAGGACAGTCTTTCTGGGAGATAATTTAGTAATATGTCACGAGGTTCAAAAATGTGCATTGTGGGGGCGCCTGGCTGGCTCAGTCGGAAGAACATGTGACTCTTGTTCTCGAGGTCATGACTTTGAGCCCCGTGTTGGATGTAGAGATTACATAAGTAAATAAATAATTTTTTTTTAATATGCTTTGTTTTAAGCTCAGTGTAACAATTCTAGGAACTTATCCTGAGGAGTAGCTATGAGAGAAGGCAGTAGTTTCTTCAAGGCGATGTGTGTGAGGACATCCAGCACATCCCAAAACTCCGCAGGCAACAGCATATAAATAATTGCCTCACAGACAAAATGCCCTGGTTTGCTGGGTGGGATGTGTCGCAAGGATACACTTATAAATGTTAGCAGTTGTGCGATCGTGGGTGACTGTATCTTTCTGGTAATTTCTACAGTGAAATTTCTTCTCTTAAATATAGATGACACCAGAAGTCTTTATAGATACTTCAGAATAAGAATCTTCCTGAGTTTTTTAAGTTTATTTATTTATTTTAAATTTTTATTTTTGAGAGAGAGAATGTGCCCGTGAGCAGGGGACGGGCAGAGAGAGAGGGAGACACAGAATCCGAAGCAGGCTCCAGGCTCCGAGCCGTCAGCACAGAGCCTGATGCGGGGCTTGAACTCACGAACCATGAAATCATGACCTGAGCCGAGGTTGGACACTTAACCAACGGAGCAACCCAGGTGCCCCAAGTTTATTTTGAGCAGGAGTGCGTGCACATGCACTCACACTTGAGGGGCAGAGAGAGGGGGAGAGAGAGTCCCGTGCTGTCAGCACAGAGCCCAGCTCGGGACTCTATTTCATGAACCGTGACATCATGACCTGAGCCAAAATCAAGGGTCAGACACTCGACCCATGGAGTCACCCAGGTCTCCCAAAAATATCTTCCTAATTTTTAACTTTGAATAAAAAGCCTGTTGCCTGAATACTGCCTAAATTTTCTTCTTGAATTAGTTACTTGAACCTTTGTGTTTTGTTTCTAGGGACCTTACCAGGACACACTGGAGTTCTTGTTGGGTAGTAGAGACGGCTGTAAGAACTTCTGGAAGATCTGTGTGGAGTATCACACCTTCTTCAGACTCTTTGATCAACCTCAGCCCAGAGCTAAAGCTGTCTTCTTCAGCAGGGGCTCCTCCTTCAGATACAGGTGGGGCCACACCACGTGTCGGCGGGGCTCTGGCGGCTTTGTAGGACTGAGAGTATGCATGTCCCTGGTCAGCAGGCAAGCGCTGTGAAATGGTTCAGAGAATTACATGCAGAACACAGCTACTGTGAAACTGGAGGGAGCAAATCCAGTAAGATAGTGGAAAAAACAGTTGTGATAAAAACTGTGCGAAATCGGTTATGCTTATCACAAACAGAACTTTACAGTGTCTCTGGGAACTTAGAGGGCTGGCACGTGCTATTTCGCCTTCCTGGAAAATTAATGCTGTGAATTGCTGCCGATTCTTTCCTTTAAAATCTGAACTTTTATTCACAGTGGAAGGACTCAGAAGCAGCTGGTGGATTATGTCCGAGACAGTGGGGTGAAGAGGGTTCCCTATGAGAGGTGAGCACCATGGTCTTTGTGATGGGGAGTATGTGCTTTTAAAGTTAATATTTTACGTAGTTTTAACCTTTACGTAGTCACCTCAAGTACGTAAACATGTATTTTGACACTGGAGTTCTCTTTCTTTTATTTTTTTTAAATAATGGATTAATATCTGTCTATAGTTACTTTGCGCAGGTACAGATAATTACTTTTTAGCCTCTAATCTGTATAGCGTATCTTATATATAATGTTTTTATATACTATGCTTACCTTTGAATCTGAAAATGCATGGGTTTTTTGCATGTGGAATTTTTCTTCAACGTGAGGGGATAATTTTACCTCTTCTGCGACATCTGTTTTATCTGAATTCCTGCTTTTTGTCACTGCCTGTTTCTAGCCAGGTGCCTGTGGCATGTTATCAGAACCTTAGCCCCTTTCTTACGTGCACTCTTCCTCGGGGCACGGCTGCCCTCAGAACAGGTGCTGGGAGAGGCAGGCTCGGTGGCTCACAGATTGTTCTCTGTTTGCAGAAGACACAGCAAGACTCGGATGTCTATTCGTGCTCTGACTGCAGACTTGCCAAGACAGGTTAGTCCTTCCGGTTGAAACATACGTGATATTATCACCCGTACTCTTTTGCAGAATCACCTGGCAGTGTTGTAACAGGACTCTTAGAATCAGTCCTGTTGTTTACATGGCACTCCCAGCCCGGGGGCTGTTTGCAGAAAAGGAGTCCTAAGTAAGGAAAAAGCTTTGTGCATTGAGACGCACCACGGTGGTATTGTAACGCTGCCTGTGCTAGGCGACTCGCTAGCACGGTTTTGGTTTCAGGTGTGCCCATTTGATGGGGAGTACCCGGGAACCGCCACGAGTCCCGGGGCAGGAGAGCGGTGTGCGGCCTGGGACACACGCACAATGTGTTGGCAAGGGGAGCTAGCAGGTGGCGGAGCAGCCTGTGTGATGAATCTAAAGTGACAGATGCACAGAGAGGACAGGCTAGAGGCATAAACCTAAGTGTCCCGTGTCGTCTCTGGGTGGCAGGGTTCCAGGCAAGTTCTACTACTTGCCTATCAGGAATCTCAGCTTGCTTGTCAGGAAAACAGACACTGAATGTTACCTTTATAAAAGCGTGAAACTGTAAAATGCCAGCTTAGGGCGCTAATTTACTTAAACTATATTCACAGAGTGAGATTTTTTTGCTAATATGTTAAGGGTGAAAAGCAGGAGACAAATTTATATCCGTGTTTGGCGTGATTACTACTATACTAAGCATGGGCATAGCCAGAGGCATGTGCAAATGCTTCACAGAAAGACATTTGACCACAGAATCCAAAATGTGATAGCAGAGCCGGCGTGAGGGGACGTAGCTGGCCCTGTGCTTCCCGTGTGCTTGACTAGAGTCTTCCTGTCTGCAGGCTCACAGGTCAGCTTCCACATACGTACTGTATGTAGGCTCTTGCTCTCTTCTTGTGATGCTGTCACTGTCTCCTCGTGCATCTCTGTAGTTTCACATTTAGAAGTTTTTATTCCCGTTCGATGTTAGTCTTTGTTGACAGTTGGTCATTTATATTGTTATAGTATTTCCAGAAGCTGCACTTGTACCTCATGTATCAAAGCTCGTGTTTCCCAAACTTTGTTTAATTGGATCTTTTAAATAAAAACATTCTTTAACTCTTCTAGGTATGTTTCAGATTTAGGAATTTTTTGCTAAATCAATTGATATTAATAAAAGACTTCTGTTTAAACAAAGTTAAAATTTATGAATGGTTTCTTTTTTTTAATTTTTTTTAAAGTTTATTTATTTTGAGAGAAAGAGAACACACAAGCACAGGAGGGGCAAAGAGAGAGGGAGGCAGAGCATCCCAGACAGGCTTTGCACTGTCAGCACAGAGCCCAGTGTAGGAGCCGATCCCATGAACCGCGGGATCACGATCAGACCTGAAATAAAGAATCGGAAGCTTAACTGACTAAACCACTCAGGTGCCCCTGAATAGTTTGAAATAGTATGAATGGGGGCACCTGACTGGCTCAGTCAGAAGAGCGTGTGACTCTTGATCTCAAGGTTGTGAATTCAAGTCCCACGTTGGAGCTGCAGCCTACATTAAAAATGAATGAATAAAATAGTATGAATAGGGGTGCCTGGGTGGCTCAGTTGATTGAGCATCCAGTACAACTCTTGATTTCAGCTCAGGTCATGATCTCAGGTTTGAGGGTTTTGAGAATCAAAATCAGGCTCCATGCTGACAGTGTAGAGGCTGCTTGAGATCCTCTCTCTCCCTCTCTCTCTGCCCCTCCCCCACTCGTGCTCTCTTTCCCTGTCTCAAAATAAACATTAAAAAGATAATATGAATAGTCTAAAAATTACATTTAAACTTTCAGTTCTGATACTGTCTTTTAAAAACCACAAGAGCATGTTGAGTACAGTTGGATGATTGAAAAAGCGATGGGATGTACACCTGAGAGAGACTGACCTGTGGACTGAAAGCTACCATTTTCTTTCTGGTCGGTCACCGCTGTGGCTTCTACCGCTGAGCTCATATCGCATGCCGCTCCTTGCACAGAAAATCATTCAGGACTGTCTGGTGATACCTTGGTCTAACCACCCTCTTGACGATGTTGTGTGTGTATACGTCACCTGAAGTTTCCTGGAGGCATGACTGTCTTGTGGCACGTGAGCAGTGACAGAAGGAGAAGAGAGGGCTCACCCCGTGTCCTTGCGTGTGGGACTGTGAGTGAGGACAGGGTCCTCCTGCCCCTGAGCAGCTGCTCACGCGAGCTGGGGGCGACGCCAGTGCTTCCAGAAGGCCCCGGGCTCCTGTGCTGCCGGCGCTGGCAGAGTCCCCGGCCGTGCGTGCCCATGTGAATGTACTACCGACGCGCTTCATCAGTGCCTGGCCATGACCTCCGAGGAATGAGCGTCATGTGCAGCCGTGTGTGTCGCCTTATTGGTGCTTTGCTTTAGAGTCTCGTTAGCTGAATGGAGTGGCTCACGCCCTCTGTCCTCTGCCCCGGAAATGATGAGTATCCAGCACGCCCTCCTGCAACCTCAGGGTGGCACGGGACACTCTTACAGCATAAGAGAGACAATGAAACTGTAAGGGGTTTTAAACAGATGATCCTGGGTCCTTTTGAAATCCTATCTACGTTTACAAATCTTCAGTTCTAATGGGGAAAGTCTGGTCAATCGCACTTCTTAGTAGAGGCAGACGTACGAGCTTGGGTCCGTTAGCTTTGCAACTTTCTAATGATGATTTGTAATCTTATGTGCGCCTCTTTTCTTCTCTTCATCTGTGACCCGCAGAGCGTCTCCTTCACCGAGGGCCTGAGGACCTCTGCGTCCCCGTCTTCAGCAGACGCCTCCTTCTATTCCGTTCCTACCTCCCCTCTGGCCCTGAGAGGCCTGCCTGATTTCAGAGACAGCAGTGGCTCCCTCACCGAGCCCCGGGCTCCTGACACCAAGAGGCCAGCCGCAGAGAGGAGCAGCACAGCAGCGGCCGACGGCAACACCAGACGGGCCCAGTCCCCCGGGCCCCCTGCACCGCAGCCTTGTCAAGGTGTTGGGTTTTGTCACGTTGTGAGGAGTTGCAGCCCCAGTCGCCCCGTGGGGCAGAGTCACGACACTGCCACAGACCCAGATGCAGGGGGTGCTGGTAAAAGTGACCACGGGGGTGGCGGTGGCTTGACCGCGGGTTTGTCCCCCACCAAGGGGGAGCACCCACATGGCCGGCAGGGCAGTGCTGGTGGTGGGGGGCCTGTTTTCACATTGACAAATGCCCGGCTGCAGGTGTCTGAGGAGTTCATAGACGATGACCCGGCAGACATCTCTTTCTTTGCTGGAGGCTCAGAGGCATTTTCCTTCCCCTACTGTGCTTTAGCCCCGCAGGCCCCTCCCTGTGGTCACCCCAACTCCACCCCCTCCGGCCCAGACAGGTACCCCCCGGGGGTCATACACATGCACGTAGAGCACGGTTTTGAATTTGAGGGAGAGGATGGCTTTGGTGTCAACGTGCACCCCTCAGACACCTCAGAGCTGTTTGAGGTGAAGGCACAAGCCAGCCTGATGCAGAGCCTGCTGAGCGCCTCGGAGACCAGCTCGCTGAGGAACAACCAGTCTGAGAACAGCTCCCTCAGCAACCTGCCGCTTCACAGCGGCCTGTCTGTGCGCACTCCCAGCTCGGCCAATCAGTCCGAGGCCAGCTCCATGGCCAACTTCCCGGCCTGCTCGGTCCGCTCCGAGGCCAGCTCAGCCTTCCAGCTCTCAGACATTATCGACCAGTTAGAGCAGCTCAGCTACCCGCCCACCACCGCTGAGGACTCCAGCAGCACAGACACGGATTCGTGGGGCGCCGAGGCCGGGGCCCCACTAGACATGAGCCTTTTTTTCAGCAACCCTTTTGCACAGACAGGTGGAGAGAGAGTCCTTTTTGATCTGCAGACCATAAAGAATTTGACTCCAGGAGAGCGGGTAGATAAACACCCTTCCTGAGCGGCCCTGGGCCCCCTTGCAGGGTCACCCCCCACCCGCTCAGTGTGGCGAGAGCTCAGACTGGTGGCTTTACACCTAGGCAGCGAGTCTGTGTTCGAGGCTAGATGTTCTTCCTTTTCTAGTTTTCTGCTTAGTCTGTTCTGAATGTCAGAGGATTAAAACTTTTGCTTAGAGTGGTGTGTTAAAAGGTGTAAAGTAGATGAGTATTTCCACCTAGAGGCTGATGAGTCAGTCTTCGCAGCTTTATCTCTCTGGCATACGCGTTGACTCAGCGAGAAACTGGCGCCCCGCTTTTGGAACGGTACGCGGTTCTGGTCCACATTGGTCTCTACTGCGGTGTGTATCGTGCCTGGTGCTGCTTTTTTAAGATGAAACTTGCTGCCTGTGCTTCATCAGGACGGCAGTCTGGTGGGATTTGTCCAGGCCCCGCACAGAATTTCCAGTAAGCCCTGCAGAACCCAGCTCCTGGGAAAGGCCCTGGAGGCCGAGGCCCCCTGCCTGCCCAGCCCTGCGGCTGCACGTGGCGCGGTCCCTGGCCCTGCGGCAGCACGCTCTGCCCAAGGGCATTGTCTACTGACTTTAGATCCAGAAATGGTGCTGTGTTTAGATAGCGGGCTTGGAGAAGTTTGGTTTAAAATGCAATGTCAGTTTGAACTGCTTTCTTCCATCTGGCTTAATCGGGATATAAAGTGCTCGCTTCGGCAGCACATATACTAAAATTGGAACAATCGGGATATAAAATATTTGGTTGCAGAAAAAGCAGAACTGGACACACCGATCTGCCTGAAAGTTCAAGTGTGTAAGCTCTCACCAGAGCTCTCTGCTTCACACCGATGGGGGGGCTGTTCACTAAAAAGCAGCAGCACCCAGGAGCTCCACACACGTCAAGGGCTGAGATGTTCACTCTTCGTTCGGGAGTGTCATTTCCTTCAGGTCGGGTTGCGTGTGGTACGTGGGCGCCAGCCGTTTCTAGTAGTGTCTGTTTCTGAGGCAGACGGAACGGCCACGGGAACAGACAGCCTGAGGTGGCCGTGCCCACCGGACGGGCACACTCGCAGGTGCCTTGATCTGCACCACCGTGAAGCCCGGGCTGCTGCCCACTTCACAGATCGGACTTTCGTAGCTTATCCTTTCTGGTCTTACCTAGTAGAGACAGGCCGTGTTAAAGGCTGTGCTTCTTAAACGTCCCTTGGTAACTGCGGGCCTCCCGTCTGTCCCTCTGTGCGGATGGCGGACCCTCCGCCTGGCGGGTACGTGTGCACCCGCCCAGCAGCCAGCGGCCTCTCGCCAGGGGCCGTCTTTGTCATCTGCATTCACCGGATTACCAGCAGAGGCTTTTTGCCAAACGTGTTGATTTTCCATTTCTGTACCTGCCTTAAACCTGCGGCACCGTCTCATCACTGTGGCCTGCAGGTCCTTCTCGCTTATCCTATCCCTTGTTCCTGAGACCTGGCCTGTGTCCAGCATGAAGGCAGTCTGGTGCAGTGTCGTTCGTGTTGGCTGACCAGTACCTGTGAAGAGACGCTGTGAGCGAGGGAGAAGGTGGTAGGGTTGCACAGGTAGGAACCACAAGTTAGAATAGCGTGTTCCAGACACTTTGTCTTTCCCTTGGGGTCACTCAGAAACAAACCCTGCCCGTGTCTGTGCAGCGAGGAGTTAATCTGTATTCCGTGGAAAATGCTTTTCCTGGGCTGTAGTCGTCATGAGGGCTGCCTCTCTCCTAATGAAAGTGCCTGGCATCGGACTCAGTGAACCTGAGTTGTCCTGTTTCGGGTGCCTAGGCAGCAGGTCCCACGTGGGTGGGTTGGAGCCAGCCAGGGCCGGGTGGGGGAGGACCTCATCACACCACCCTTGTCCTGCAGATTCCGAGTAAAGGCTGTTCTCCGACAGCTTCTACCAGGCCTTCCTGTAAAGAAGTTCTGTTTCCCCGGTGAACCTTCATTTTCTAGAGTTGATTTTTTAGCTTTTTATTTAGAATGTTTTCAAAATACACAAAAGCAGAAAAGGGAGTAGACATACCCCCGTTGCCACCCCACTCAGCGTTACCAGAGTCCGACCGTGCCTGTGCCGTCTGCCCCTTTTCCTTCTCCGCGTTTGGTGCTCTAATATTTTCTTGTGGGCCCTTGACACGCCGATGCCTTTCCTCAGAATGTCTACGTGCATCTCTGAAACGTGACCCCTTCTCTCATGGGGCCACAGACAGTCATGCAAACTTAATAACCCCGTGGTATCCTCAATAACCCTGTGGTATCCTCCAGTACCAGGGATGTACTTGAATTTGCCCTGGTGCCTGAAGGGCCTGTTAATACCTGATTTGTTCAGATCCGGCTCTAAACACACTCTGCTCAACACATGTGGCTGTGACCGCTCTTCCACCTTCTCTCGTTGACAAGACCCACTTCGTGCCAGTGACTTGTAGGAGGAGCCAGGCCCCTGGTCCTGGCTCGCGCCCCTGCCTGTGCCGTCACCT
This sequence comes from Panthera onca, assembly GCF_046562875.1. Lineage (NCBI taxonomy): Eukaryota > Metazoa > Chordata > Mammalia > Carnivora > Felidae > Panthera > Panthera onca. Next base: position 714,405 of record NC_138346.1, on the reverse strand, counting down.
GTCTGCCCTTCCCCTGATTCTCTGGGGGCTGAGCCCCGAGACGTGCGGACCGCTGAGCACGTGCCCTCACCCACCAGCCCTCGTCCCGCAGCCCCACGAGGCTGGCACCTCTGTGCCATCAGCACGTGGGGCAGCACGGCTGAGAAACGAGCCCAGTCCCAGACGCTCTGTGGACACCACTGGGACAGCTGTTATGTTCAGATTCAGGTTTAGCTTTTTGGCAAGATCTGGAGAAATGTGTAAGAGCTTTTCTCTTCCAGAGTGTTCATGCTATGTTTAGGTTGGCGGGTCTCCCTTTCTAGTGAAGTCAGTGACTTGGAAACCAGTCGTGGCTCTCCTTGGAGGCGCCTGCCATTCATGTCTCCACCAACCCCCTTTGCTTCCGGGTGGGTTGTCACCCCACACATAGGGAGTTCTTTAGAAACCCGGGGAAGGTGAGCCCGAAGGACGCTTCCTGCTACAAATTATGTCCTTTCTGCTTGTAGCAGATAGTTCAGGCAGTGACCTTGTTCTGTTTTATCTTAGTAAGAGCTGCTTTACCACAAATATTAAAATGTCTGGAGCAGTTCGGATTGAGCGACAGTACTTCCTGAAGCGTCGTTGGGTCTTCCTTTTGTTTGTTTATGACCGTTGATCACGATCGTCTTTTCTCTGGAAATCCTCATGGGCACGAGGCCGTCTTGGGAGGGTGGTCCCTTATTCCTGGATCACAGGATGGCTGTTCGTACCTGAGTGAGCCGTGCAGAGTTGTAACCGGCACTTCTTATGTCAGTGGCCACTTTGCTGAGAGTGTGTGGTTGAAAAGTGCCTGCAGCGTAAACGGTTTTCTCCTTTTATGTGCTGCCTGCCTTGGCCAGATGCAGGCCTGACCTCCGACAGGAGGGCACCCACCAGCCCCATCACAGACGGGAGTGTTGGGGCCATAGACAGTGCCTGTTACCTCCATGAAGTCCACCTCTGAGAGTACACCTGCTTGAGGCAGAATATTTATTTATATTAGTTATCAAGTCTATTTTTGTATTTAAGTTTCCAAAGTCCAGTATTTTACATACACCAATATATGAGTATCTAAAGTCTAATAGTAAAGTTTCAGGTTAGCAAGATTGACCGCACTCAAATAGGTAATGGTGTGTGCTGTGTAACTTTATGAGTCCTAGGTCTGGTTGTGTGCCTTTTCTGTATTCCAAGGGAATTCCCTGAGTATGGAGTTAGGTCAGGATCCCCTTTTCCAGTTAACAAAGTGTGTTGTGTCATTGACACACGATGTCACGTTAGTGTCAGTTGTACAACAGTGATTGGACGAGTCTGGGCATCGGGTGTGCTTGCTGTGAGGGTGGCCGCCATCTGTCACCACACAACCTCATCACAGTACCTTGTGTGTGACAACACACATTTTAGAAATAGCAGTAATGGTAGATGGATGGACAATAAAAATAGGACATCAAAAAGCTCACAGGGAAACCTATACATCTGTTCATCATAGTTGTTTGCAAAGTCCTTTCTAACTGGGTCCTGTGTGGACATACGTGGATTTTGAGTGACGATCTCCTCCACCTGCCGCCCCACATGAGTCACCACGAGCGCCCCTCGTGTCATGGCTGCAGTCACGTAGGACCCACCCGGCACGTGGGCCATCTCCCCATGAGCCATGTGTTTGTGTGACATTTGATGCCAGTGCCTGTGTCTTCAAGGTACCATTCCCTCCTGGTTCACGGAACATCAAAAAAGAAATCCATTTCTAGAACAATTACTTCACAGACAAAAATGTTAACCTTCTCCAGGCGCGTACAGTTGAGAATTGAGAATTTCAGTGTGTGTTCTCAAGGCATGGAGTCACGCTGCCAGGGTTTTTCTTTGGCCCTTGTCCTGGAGTTACAGAGCTTGTCACAGCTGGCTGGAGTGCAGGTGGCCTGGCTGGCCCCTCTGTGAGGTCTGGTGGCTGTGCTGTGAGGTCCCAAAGTGCTATCTTTGGCCTAAAAACGTCTACTTTCCCCTAGGAAATGCAGAGGAAAGGAACCGGTACTTCCTGACGCACTTAATTCATTCATTCTCTAAAGAAAACATGGATGTTGCCTCCTTTGTGGTACTTAACAGAATTTGTTTTCCACTGAAATTGCCATTTATAAATTCACAGATATGTACTAATTCAGAACTTAATTGTTTATTCAATAAAATAAGGAAATATTTACTATGAACTTTTAAATGGGATTTTTAGCTTCCTTTCCCTCTCCTTTTTTTATAGTTTTCGTTTATATATGTTAAAGATGGTCTCGCGTATTAAACGAATCTCTGGAACAGCTACATCTTGTTTCTACAACCTCTTCACTGGCGCCTCTTTCACTTCGTAGGCTTCTGAGCAGCGAATAGGCACCTTGGCGGGCTTGCTTCAGGTGTGGACAGGCGGCCCTCTGGAAGGCCAGCAGGGGAGGGTGCCGTGCACTTTCGCAGGGGTCACTCTGTCTCAGGGCCTGACGGGTGCGGCCAGCGTGCAGGCGGACTTGGGGGGCCGTGGCCTGCTGCTCGGGGCCCCGCACCGCACCTCTCGGGTGGCGCTGTCTGCAGCATTGGGGACAAACACGTGGTCCTTAGGCTTAGACCACGCAAAACACCTGCTGCTGGCTTCTTAATTCTGAAGGTGAGAACGTTGTGCCTTTTCTTCCCCGAGTCAGCTGGAACCCTGTGAAGTCCCCGACCCAAAGCGCAGCAGCTACACAGAGTCTGAACTTGAGTTTCCCCTCTGGCCAACACGAGCTCCTGCTGCCCCCACGGAGCCGCCCGCCCCTGTGCAGCCCCCCGCACTGGGTCCTGGAGCTTGGCGGATGCTGCTCTCACCTCTCCCTCCTGGTGCTCTGAGCAACACGGGCCCCTGGGAGGGAGCGGCTGCCGGTCTCCTCCCTGGGGCTTCGCGGTGCCTGGCGCCTGGTGTGGCCGGAACCGGGGGGCCGTGGCAGCAGCAGCAGCCTTCTAGAAAAGCACCTTGGCACACAACCCCACAACCCGCGTGGGTGGTCCCTTCCCCACTCAGAGGGTTGGTGTGCCACAGGAAGTCCTTCCCTCCCGCGACACGTGGGTCCCAGGAGGTGTGTCATTAACAAATCCAGATTTCAAGAAACTGCTCAAAGCTTTCTCTTTTCCATCTCATCTCTAGGATGACTGGTTAGAAGGGTGAAAACCGTCTGACTTTTATTGCTGAATTATGTCAATCTCGGTTACATTTGTTTCCTAACAACATCACATACAGGCTTTTTTGTGGGGTTTTTTTTTTTTTTTTTTTTTTGAATAGTTGGTTGTGGGTACCTTGTCCCCGATGCTGCAGTGGGTTCAGAAGACCCGTGTCCTCCGTTAGAACCCAGATGCAGGGCACCCTGGACCACACGCAAGAGACCTCACCCCTGCAGATGCCCAAAATGTGACTGTGTTGTAGGCCACAATACCTGTTTTCTTTAACAGGGAAAGAGTCCTGTTTATTTAGAACAAAAGAAAAGATTGACAATGCACGATGGCGTCTCCCTCTTCACTTCAGGTCACCACAGCCACATCCACACCCTGAGGTCCCCCTGTGCCAGGCACCGGCCCACAGCCTTGTGGGTGAGCACCACAGCGCCGTGGAAAGGTACGGCACAAGTCAGCCCTCCTCTGACGTTTGGCGGTAACACGGCGGGCGACGAGCTGGTGTTTGTGCCCCATGCGCCCGCCATTTTCCTTCCACTCTTATTTTTGAGCCAGATTTTGTGTAAAAGTGACCCCCGACATCCTAGTCCAAAAGCAGAGCCAGAAGTAGTTTTCTGCTAACCTGTGATGCTCACATTTACCTGAATTCTCTGTACAGTTTAGCCTTTTCCATTTATGGGATTAATGATCCATTTTTCAAACGAAAGGAGTTTCTAGATCTTACTTTCTTGCTATCATATTAACCTTCAGACTTGACCTTGTATTTTCCAAACCGAACCTTGATTCTTCTTCCACCTTAGGCAGAATTTTCAAGAGAGTTCATTACAGGGTTTTGAAAAAGAATTCAAAGGTATGAAATGAAAATAAGCCTAAATTTTGCTCTGTGCTGTTCTCTCTCCCCAGCTAGTTAGATGGATAAAGTGAAGATGATCACAGAAGTATAATACTGTGCTTTTTAAAATGACATTTCAGAAATTACAAGAAAAATAGTTAGAAATTTTTGGAAATAAAGAACATCACCTGTCAGAGTTGCTTACTGTTGGCAGTTTGAAATGTTTTAAATGTGTGTTTTCAAAGGTAATCAAACCTTGTACGTTGGCCCTTTGAGTGCAGAGCTGTCTTGAACACTGGGTGGACAGCGTGGAGCCACTCCAGCAGGAATGAGGAGCTCAGTAGAACATAGCTATCAGTTTTGTCTATCAATTTCAAATCATTTGATGCTGGAAATGGAAGAATTTCTGAAAACTCCTCACGCACAAGTAAAAGCATCGGTCGTTCTTTTTTTTTTCTTTTGAAAGTTTATTTTGAGAGCGTGTGAGCCGGGGAAGGGCAGAGAAAGAGAATCCAAGCAGGCTGTGCTGATAGCACGGACATGGGGCTCGAACTCGCAAACCGTAAAGTCATGACCTGAGCCGAAACCAAGAGTTGGACGTTTAACCAGCTGAGCCACCAGGTGCCCCGGAACCGGTCATTCTTGATGCTGCGGTGACACGGTAGAGCACCACCTTTGTGTCTGAGTAGATCGATGGTAGGGACCCTGTCACTCAGAATAGTACTCTCGCGGTTTTTCCGTAGAGGACCTCGGACACGGGAGTCTGTTTTCACAAATATTGAAGACTCTTTCCGTGTCCGTTAAGCCTAAATGTGTTCCGTGGTATCTGAAACGACGGTTTAGCATTTTAAAAATCCCTCAGACCTGCATCCTGGTATGTCAGCGATGACAGGGTTTGCTACGGCGAGGAGCTTCTAACGTTAGTGCCCTTGCGCGCTGTCAACACAGGGTCCAGAGCAGCAGGCCGTGGACACCACTGGCTCCTGTCGCTCCGGAAGAACACACCACAGAGCCACAGCCCACGCCTGTGTTCTCCGTGTGCAGTGTATGCGTTGGTGGCCTCAGATGCAGCACTAAGGCTGACCCACACAGGGTAGGGCATGGAGCCGTGGCGCCCACTCCAGCAGCCTCCAGCAGCAGTGTAGACGGGTTCCGTGCTCACTGCCACTTGCTTGAAAAAGTGTCTCCTAACAGATTTGCTTTGTCGTGCAGGATCTGCGTTCACATAATTTGAAGTAGGTATGACTTATGTTTCGATGTAGCTGACAGATTTAATAAAAACAGGTGTTTAATAGCAGTTTGTGGTACTTTTTAATCTATTCACTAAATCGTGAGGTGACGACTTTTGTCAAGTAAGTGTCCACAGTGATAATATCAAATGACGGCTCGTACCCTCCCTGGAACCGCATGCTTTATTCCAAGTGAGCGGTCCTTCCTGGAAGGGTGGTTCCTCTCACAAGTTCATCAGAAGGGCCGTGTATTGGAAGCCGCACTCTCTAGTTTGATGGCCCGACCAGCCCGACCCCACGAGTCATGGCACCCATCCATGACACTTCAGGGAGGACCACCTCCTCCAACGTCACCTTCTGCTGTTTAAACATGAAGTCAAGTTCACAGTGACTTTCTGGGAAACTATCCACTATGCCCTTGTGGTAGGACCACCCATCTTTGAGGGAGGCGCTGCGCAGGGCATGGGGCGGGGCGGGGGGCAGAGCGGAGCAGTGGACTTACCTTATTTTCATAACCAATGAGTATGAAATAGCTCAGTTCTCACACTTTGAACAGTACAGTTGTGAAAAATAAGGTACGTTGCTAGGAGCTTCTAGACTTTTTTGTGGATTCTCCTGTGTGTAAAAGTATCTCCCGACACAGTTCTGAGCTTGCTTGAGACAAAAAGGGTTTTGGATAGGAGTCCTAAAATAGCTCATCTTTGGAAACGCCGCTTTCCCTCGTAGGGGTCCTCCACACCACAGGGGCCGGCAGAGCTCTCGACCCCATCTGATCCCTTCAGAAGCGACTAGGCTCCTGCACGTGGGTAGGGCACGAAGGAAGCCCATGTGATTTCAAGGTTGCTTTAGCATGTTTTAAATGTGTAATAAAAGCAAATTCTAATTTGTTTAAATTAATGTTGAATAAAAGCACGTTCTGATTTGATTAATAATTTCATGCTCTTACAGCATCCAGGTTTTCTCGGTCAGTGAATGTTTGCTTGTTTTCACTCTCCGTCGTGGTGAGAGGCCCACAGGAAAGTTCTGCCCTCATAGCATTGGTAGCTCCCCTCCAAGGCGGGACCCCCTCCCTGGGCGAGACCCCGCCAGCACCAGCAGCCTTCCAGAACTCCACCTTTGTCAATGTGAAAATCAAGCCTGCCGGCCGCGCCCCAGGGCTCCCTGGTGCCATGCTCACCCGGCCCTCCGGGCAGCCCTCTGCACTAACCTGCCTGCACACGTGCATGTTTGAGGTCAAATAAGCCAAGGTTTGGTTTTATTAGCTGGTCACTATAGGTGACTGCTTTTGAAGTCTCTGTCTACGGTGTAAGAGGATCTCGTTTTGAAGCCCATGGTGGATGGGCTGAGGTGGGGTGGGGAGGCACCAGGGGTCCTGGCCAAGTCACTTAGGTGCCCGCATTCCGTAAGCCCACTTAGCCACAGTCAGGAGTAATGGTAGCATGAGAGCTAAAACGCCCATTTGTAAACCTGAGGTAAATTTCAATTATAAATAGCTTCTAAACTGGTTCGATTTCTTACCTACAACTCTGCTTTAAGGATACCTTCAAAAGTTGCCATTCAGTAGCTGACTGATTTCCCATAGAAAAACATTAGAAATAACCCTTTCAGACTTGAAGGTCTCTTGATAACAGAATTCCTGTGTTGCAAAACGTGTGATGGGGCATGCCTCGTCAGCCCTCTTAGGACTCGGCCACGCTTTGGCCTCTGCCCAGTTCCAAGCAAACCCTGTTTTAAGAAGAAAAATAGTAGTAGTTACTGTTGTGGTATGAATCTAGAAAACCAATATAAGATCCTCGTTAATAAAAAATTCAAGGAAGTAGAAAACAGTATGATGAGTACATGATCCAGTTTTTTTAACGAACGATTAAGTGAGGAGCGCGACCTTAAAGCACACTTTTGTTTTTCAGATTCGTTAGCACCAGGTCGGTACCTTCCGTCTAAGCTCCGCAGTCTGCCTTCCGTTAACGTGCGCACAGAAGCGCCCTACTCAGGGTGTGCCTTCTGCTTCGCAGGCCTTGTGCTGCTTATTCTCATCACAGTTGCATCTTGTCTAGAACCGAGAAAAAACCCCAGAAACTCAGAGCCCTGGGGTGTCCGAACCACCTGTGGTTGGTCTCTGAAATCGGGTCGACCAGCCACCAACCTGTGTCCGTTTCACTTTCTGTCATATTGAGAATTGCACCTGATAGAGGCTTTGTTTACATGCCTCCCAGAAGGTGCCCGGTGGTAGCGTTAGGCTAATGTTGGCTAAAGCACGGTAAGAACTGTGGTGTCTGGCCGACGTGGCGGCCCTTTCTCATTTCTTGCTCCATCCCCCGCCCCGTTCAATTGCAGGCCTTTCCGTGGACGGTCCTCAGCCTTCTCCCTCCGCCCGGAAGAGCCCGCTGAGCCTGAGCCCTGCCTCTCAGGTGACTCTGGGCCCAGCTGAACAGGGCTTGTTCCCCCTCCTGAGCCCTGTCCTTAGCGACGCTGGCGGAGCCAGGACGGACGGCGAGAAGGAGCCAAAACACAAGGTGGGCGCCGCCCCAGCAAGAGGCTAGCTGCTGGTGGGCCTGGTTTGCAGGGAAGCCTGGGGGGCCCAGGGCGAGCTCTGTCCCAGGGGGCTGGCTCGCCCAGTGAAATCTGTCCCTAGAGCTGCACGTCACTGGGGACTCTTCGGCCGCCTTTGCGCACAGGCAGGCTTCCTTATTCATTTAATGGCCGTTCCTGGCACCTGGGGGCTTCGAGTGGGGACGTGGTGGGAATGGTAGGGCCTTGGGGAACTTAGCCTTCTGCCCTCCCTCCCTTGTTGGGCACTCTCTCAAACGATCGGGTGATTGGGAGGGTGACCAGGAACCCCCATCTTGTTGGTCTCGTGGATGAGTGGGTTCTGAAGGAGTGACCAGGTGGGGTGGGGTCCACACGAGGGGGCGTGATAGCACAGGAGGAGGGTTGTGTGGGGTTTGCGGTGGAAAGTTGAGGGGATGCCCACAGGTTTCTCTTTGCTCTCAGGGACAGGAGGCCGGCAGGTCGGAGAGCCCCAACTCGAGGATGAGGCATTGGCCGGAGGCAGTGGCACCTGCTGCGTGGCCACCCCCACCCTCCTGGCCTGTGCCCCCCCCCACCCCGCACCCGAGCAGCAGCATAGACCAGGTGGTCATGGCCAGGCAGCTCTGTGGGCGGGCACACAAGGGAGGACAAAGGGGCCAGGCAGCTGGAGGCTTGGGGAAGAGAGTGGTTGAAATAACGGGTGGTGGACTGTGGTGGCCCAGAGGGCACCTGTCCCCCTGTGTAGAGTAGGGTCCCCGAGGAGCAAGCTGGAAGGAAGCCAGGCTCAACTGGGCTGCCAGCAGGTGGGACCCTGCCTCACAGGTGCCTGTCACGTGGGAGGGCTGTCGTGGAGAACACCTTGTCAGGCCGTGGGTTTCATCCTGAAGTTGTGCCGAGGGATGCCATGCGTGGGATGCGGGAGATTCCTCGAGAAGTGGGGTCGACCAGTCGGAGGCCTGGCGAGGCCTCAGCACACACTCCTTCCCGGGGCCCCTGTCAGAGAGAGCAGGTCCTGAACCGGAAGACGGGATGTGCCGTTGGGCGCCTGGCAAGGGCAGGGATCCCAGGACCCCGGCCCCGGGGGCAGGGCTCACAGTCCCCACCCCTCAGTCCTCTGTTCACATCGGGCTGCCTGGCAGAGGTCACTCTGGTCCCTCGAACCTGGTTCAGCAGCAAGACTGTTGGCTTGGGGTGTTTTTGTTTATTGATTTTGCAAACCTAACCAATTATCTGTTTGGCTCACTGTTGCTTTGGTGCATAAACAGAATGGCTGGAAAGCTGCATAAAAAATTAAATTTTGTTTTGTTACTTTTCCGCACTACAAGAATAGTCATCCTTTAGGTGGTTCTGTAGGGAGACTTGTACCGCCCGAGGGTCACCGGCCGGATTCCCAGTGGGTGGCCGTGGCCTTCCCATCCAGACCAGGCCTCAGAGATGGAACCTGGGAGCCCCACCACAGGCTCGCAGAGCCATGTCTGGGCCCTGCACCTGGGGACCCCAGGCCCTGCCCCACAGCTCCCCTGCCTCCTCTCCTGTCCCTGGGCACTTTCCTCAGTGCTGCCCACGGCCAGCCCACAGGCCGGCGCTAAGACACATGGGCCACAGACCCACGAGGACTCCCTGGCAGGGCCTCAGCAGCGGCTAAGCGCTGGGAGGGGCTTCTGCGTTTGCCTCTGACTGCCGGACTCCCCCTCCGTGGGGAGCAACCCGCCCACTTGTTTCCTGGCGTCCCTCCTCGCCAGTGTGTCCCACTTAACTGGCTGTTTCTCCCCCTTTCCGATAGAAATCCTTGAGGACTGACAGTATTCGGGAGGGACGAAGACTGAGGTGCTTTGTGGGGCACTCCCTGCCTGGGGCTCTTGGGCTGCTTCCTGTGAGGACAGGTGGCAGGGCTGGGCAGAAAGTACGCCGTCCTCCCGGGGTGGTGCCGTCCCAGCCCCGCTGATCTGCAGCCAGGCTGGCCGGGCTTTTGCTCCCCTGGGAGTTTCCCTAAGAGGTTTTTCACTGCATTGGAAACCTGCGGACCACCCTCGGTACACAGGCAGGCTGGCCTGACTGCCACACCCCTGTGTCCCGTCACCAACTGGTGGCGCCTGTGACGTGATGGTGAGCTAATCAGTGACACTGCCGTGGCTGTGTTTCTGAGCATTTCTCTGTGGGTACTTTCATCCCCCACAGAAGAGGAGTCGGTCTGGAACCTCAGAGTGACCCTGCTTCTGCAGGATCGCACTCAGGGCTAAGGCACTGCTTGGGACCCCACACAAAGGAAATGTGGGTAGGAAGCCAGCTTGCCTGCCCTGGACCCCCCACCCAGAACCCCCGGGCCAACAGCGTGCAGGTGGAGGCGTCCAGGATCAGGGACACTTGGCCGCATGGGGGTGGGCAGAGGCTGCAGACGGGGAACGTGGGCCTCCTCCTCGGCTCTGGCCCCCGAGAGCTTGCTGGGCACTTCGAGCTCAGGTGCAGATGGGGTGTGTCAAAGAGACTGGACTGAATCAGGATTTGGAAAGTCATGTTTCAATAGCACAAAGCCCAGAAAGAATTGAAGAGCCACAGAGGTTGCCACTCTGCAGGGAGGGGGTCTGGAGCTCTAGGAACAAGGGGTGGGCACTCCAAGGAGATGCTGCTGGGACCCCGGTGTTGTGTGACCGCAGAGCAGGCTCACCGGGGCTGCTGGGACAGAGCAGCTGTTGACTGTTTGGAAAGAGTGGGCCGCGGGGAGTAGTCCCTGTGGGTGGAGAGGTCACGGCCAAATCGGTGGTCTCCGGGGCACACAGGAGGCATGAGACTGTGTTGCCACCGTGGGAACATGGCAACCTCTGGTCAACTTCACATGGGGGCGGGGGCACAGGGAGGAGAGGGGCCCCCAAACAGCAGCCTCTAGCCCAGCCTCCCCTGTCAGCTTCTCGCCGGCGTCGAAAGCCCATCCCAGACTCGTGCAAACCCGACTCCTCACCTTCCTCCCCAAACCTGTCACCTCGGGGATGGCAGCTTTGTCCCTGGGCCTGGACCCAAAATTACAGTCAGCTTTGTCTCCTCTGTCCCTTGGACCTCTACCCACACCAGAACGTGACCAGGAGACTCTTTCCGGGTCCTGCTGCTCCCCTCCCCACTACGGACGGAGCCTTCTGCCGGGCCCCAGCCCCCCATGCTGCTCTTGGCGCGGCATCCGAGCCCCTCCCAATGAGCTCCAGTAGGCCCCAGAGACGCCCTGCCTCCCCCACCAGTAACCAGCTCACCTGTCTCTTGCCCGTCCCCCCCATCCTTGACCTCCAGCCGGTCTCCCCCTACCCGACCCCCTGTCTCTGCCGGCAGGGGCTGCGGCCGCCGCACACCTCCGGCCTCCACCCTCCCCGCTCTGCCCTTCCTCCCACTGCTGTCGCTCCAGCGCGGGGGCCTCTACTCCTGGGCGAGTCCCCGGTGCCTGTGTGCCGTTGGTATGTGCTCTGTAGGTGTTTGCTCGGTGGCCTCAGGGACAGCCAGCCCTAGAGAAGTCCTCGGCCGGGTGGGGGAGCTACAGGGGAGCGTGCAGGGATAGAACAGAGCAGGGTGTCAGCCAGGTGGGACAGGACGGAGGAGGGACCTTCGAGCCGGACCTTGACAGAGGCGGCTACCTGAGGTGCCCATGGTGTGGAGGAGCCCCACAGGGCTGAGCAGGGCCACCCACGTGGGGGCATGCGGCCTGTCCTTTGCTGGCCTGCCGAGAGCTGGGTGTGGTGTGGCCCAGGTTCCCAGGGGGCCTGCGGCAGCCCTTCCTGCTCCCGAGGGTCGGGTCCCCTCCCTGCTGATTTGGCTGCCGGCACCTGAGAGTCAGGCAGAGGCCGTGAGGACGGAGAATTCGGAGCTCCCAGGGCGGGGTCATCTCTGGCCCTGCACTCAAAGCGTGTTAGCCGGCCTGGTGCTCTGACATTGGGCACAGTTAGAATGTTTGGCAACTTTAATGACTTTTTTGTGAGTTCAGCTTAATCGTTTCTAGTCACATACACGCGTGTATACAGACACATGTATCTGTTAACCAGCTACACCCCTGGCAGCGATACCAGAACAATAATTTCATTACAAAACCAGTAATAAGCTTCAAAACATGTTGATGTTTGAACAGTGATTTTTTTTTTCTCCCTCCAAAAAAATAACATAAAATGGGAAAACCATGTAAAGGAGATCCATCTGGGCTTGTGTTTGGACTCACAAGTAAATCCCTTCAGGAATTACAGATGAAAAGCGCACAATGATGTCAGCTTGGGCAGAAGAAAGCGAGAGCTGTGAGCGTGGGCGACATGGCCGACAGACACACGCTCACACTGTCTGTGCCTCTTGCAGAGCATGGCAGCAGATGAGGCCTATTTCATAGCCAAGGAGATTCTCGCTACAGAACGAACATACCTGAAGGATTTAGAAGTTCTCACTGTGGTATGAAACCTAAATCCTTTGTTACTTTGTCTTCTTTAATATAATCGACGCCAGAAATAGAGGATCTCTCCTGAGAAGTAGCTCTTGGCCAGCATGAGATGTACATGTTTATGTTCTATTAAACATGTTTGCCTTCAAGCCTAAGAATAGAGTCAGAACAGTGAGTCCAAGTTTTTTTGTAAAACTAGTATCCATTTGAAGCTTTTCACCCAGAACTGTTTTCGTATGTTGTGAAAATAATTGGGCGATCGGCCAAGAGGACAGCTGTAGCACTGATTTGAACAATGGGGAATCTGGGATGGGTGCCGTGTGTCCTGGGGCTACAGACCATCAGGGGCGAGGTTCCTTGGTCACCCTGAGCTCTTCCCGCAGTGGTTCCGCAGTGCGGTGGTCAAGGAGGACGCCATGCCTGCAGATCTGATGACCCTGCTCTTCTCCAACATAGACCCCATCTACGAGTTCCACAGAGGCTTCCTGCGTGAGGTGGAGCAGAGGCTGGCACTCTGGTAACACCCTGCACACTCGGGCGGCCCCTGCCCTGGACCCCCACACGGCCAGCTCCGCCGGTGTAGCTGTATCGCTGCCCTCGGGAAATTCCCAGCTTCAGACACTAACTCGCAAGAACCATTGTTTGGTCGAAGCATATTTTTCAAACTTGTGGGAGGGGTAGACCTGTGACAACAGCCACTTTTATTCTTCCTTTTCCGTAAGAGAGAATGAAGTAAAGGTAGATCCACTTTTTTGCCTCGTTACTGTCTTCTGTCAAATATGGGCCTCCCACCTGGAAGCATCTCACTGCCATTCTGAGACTAGGACAGCCAGGCGCACGAGCATCAAAGTACAGCTCGCAAGTTTTAACGAGGTTTTGACCATATTTGTCCATCTCTGTCTACTCCAGGGAAGGGTCTTCCAGTGCCCATTCCACAGGCGGCCATCAACGAATCGGGGACATCCTGCTCAGGAACATGCATCAGTTAAAGGTACCACGTGTGGGTGCGATAACTCCATACCTAGCAGATGACAGTGCGCCCTCAGCGTTGCCCTCAGAGCAGCATTCCCTCAGAGCGGTTATCCCCTCAACACAGCTTTCCCCCCGGGGAAGCTTTCCCCTCAGGACGGCGTTCACATCAGGACGGTTTTGTAGGCAGGACATATTTCTCCCCAGGGCAGTTTTCCCCTCAAGACAGCGTTCCACTCAGGACAGCGTTCGTCCAAGGATGGCTCCCCTCAGGATAGCGTACCCCTAAGGATTCGCCCCAGGGCAGTTTTCCCCACAAGACAGCATTCACCTGAGAACACTGTTCACCTCGGGATACAATTCCCCTAGAACACGGTTCACCCCAGGTCAGTATTCCACTCAGGGCAGATTTCCCTTCAGGCGAGTTTTCTCCTCAGGACAGCATTCACCTCAGCACAGTTTTCCTCGCAGGACAGACTCCCTTAGAATAGCTTTCCCTTAGTGTGCATTAGCCACAGAGCAGCGTTCTCCTCTAAAGAGCGTATGCCTCATGACAGTGTTCCCCTCAGGACAGCATTCGCCTGAGGCAGTTTTCCCCTCAGGATTGTGTTCCCATCAGGACAGTGTTTGCCCCGGGGCAATTTTCCCCTCAGGACTGGACTGCGTTCCCCTCAGGACAGCCTTCCCCTCAGGACCAGACTGCATTCCCCTCAGGACAGCCTTTCCCTCAGGACGGCCTTCCCCTCAGGACAGCCTTCCCCTCAGGACCAGACTGCATTCCCCTCAGGACAGCGTTCCCCTCAGGACTGGACTGCATTCCCCTCAGGACAGCCTTCCCCTCAGGACAGCCTTCCCCTCAGGACTGGACAGTGTTCCCCTCAGGACAGCGTTTCCCTCAGGACTGGACAGTGTTCCCCTCAGGACAGCTTTCCCCTCAGGACTGGACTGCCTTCCCCTCAGGACGGCCTTCCCCTCAGGACTGGACAGTGTTCCCCTCAGGATAGCCTTTCCCTCAGGGCTGCAAAACCTCGGGATGCCTGGGTTGCCCAGTCAGTTATAAGTCAACTCTTGGTTTCAGCTCAGGTCATGATCTCGAGGTTTCATGAGTTCGAGCACCGGGTCAGGCTCTGTGCTGGCAGCACGAAGCCTTCTTGGGATTCTGTCCCTCTCTGTCCCTCCCCCACTCGCGCTGTTTCTGTCTCTCTCAAAATAAATACACTTAAAATTTTTTTTGCTTCATTTTTTTAAAGTTTTTTTTAATGTTTATTTTTGAGAGAGAGAAAGAGAGAGCAAGCACGAGTGGGGAGGGGCAGAGAGAGACAGAGGGAGACACAGAAGCAGGCTCCAGACTCTAAGCTGTCAGCACAGAGCCTGACACGGGGCTTGAACTCACGAACCGCGAGATCATGACCTGAATGAGACGCTCAACCGACTGAGCCACCCAGGTGCCCCTAAAAATTTTTTTGAAAAAAGACTGCAGACCCTAAAGACAGGGTCCCCTTAGTGCAGTTTCCTCTTCAGGACATCAGGACATCATTCTCCTCAGACACCCTTCCCCTAAGGACAGCATTTCCCTTAGAGCAGTGTTCCCTCAGGACAGCCTGAGAGGGAGTAGCGTGCTGAGGGCTGGCGCTCCTGACGCCTGCTGATCCACGATCCACAGCGGGACATCAGCCCCTAGTTGACCCGTGTAGTTGTTGCTGTCCTTGCTGAGCTCACCAGCTGCCGTAGGATGTGCAGAACATGTCTAGGCTGGCAGTGGGTCTTTGCACACAGGTCTGCCGGCTTATAGTTCCGGTTTTTTCCCTCAGACGCGTTAGAGCTCCCTGAAGGGAATGTGCCAAGGAAAGTCCAGAGCGACTCTGGGGAGCCAAGGTCAGCAACATGGCGGAAGCAGCACGTCTTCTCATTAGGACCGGTTGGCACCGGTGCGGAAGACAATGGGGCCAGCCGTGCTTTCGCTGTTCGGGGGTCTTACTCTGGCTAAACACACCTGGGACAGGGGCCCCACCCACAGGCTCATCCTGGAGCAGCCCCGCGGCATCCTGCCCGGGGACTCAAACCCACTCGTACTGCTCTGGGCTTGCAAGCCCTCATGCCCACTCGCTGGGCTGGCCGCCGCCTCCATCCCAGGCCCGTCCTGCCTTCCACCCAGTCCAGCCAGACTCCTGACATATTGTAGGCCCCGCTCCTAGCAGCCTGGGGGGCCCACAGATCCCTCAGTTCTGTCTTCAGAGAGCCCTGCTCGGAGCGCCTTCTCTTACCCTGAGACTTGTTTGGTTTTCTGAGCCAGGTAGCAAATTCGTCATTTCTATCCCAAAAGCACTTGCACAAATTTAAAATCAAAATACACACAAATCTGTTTGAGGTTATCGTACCACAGACGTTATGTGTAACATTAGTAAAACGAACTGATTTAATATTGAAACCTTCTAGAAGGTAGAGAGGGACTGGCTGGGATTATCTGTATAATACTCAGAATCCATACGTGTGTGCTTTGATTTGTGCTGTAAGAATATCAGGAGTGATCATTCCCAGTCCAACAAGTGGCTCGAACACCCGCTCTGCTCTGCACGTGGCTGGGACCTACGGCCTCTGCGGGGCTGAGGGCAGAGGGGAGCTTGGTCTGTTTCCCTGCCGCCCAGCACCACTGTGTCGTGTGGCACAGGTTACGGCCCTCTCAGCCCCAGCCCTTCATCTGTAAAGTGGGGCTGACACCCCGTGTGCCCTCACCACACGTGGTGGTGACCCCGTGGCTGAGCCCCGCGCTCCGTCCGAGTGCCGTCTGGTCGCACGCGCACCGGCCGTTCTTTCTGTCTTGCCCCATTGAGATTTCCGGCTGACCAGGCTGTCCGCGCGGGCCCCCCTCTCCCGCCCTCCTAACCTGAGGCCCTCCCTTTTATGCCTCAACAGGAGTTCACCAGCTACTTCCAAAGGCACGATGAAGTCCTGACGGAACTGGAAAAGGCCACCAAACGCTTTAAGAAGCTGGAGACGGTGTACAAAGAGTTTGAGCTCCAGAAAGTCTGCTACTTGCCCCTGAATGCGTTCCTGCTGAAGCCCATCCAGCGGCTGGTGCACTACCGCCTGCTGCTCAGCCGGCTGTGCGGGCACTATGACCCCGGGCACCATGACTACGCGGACTGCCGTGGTGAGTGTGGGCCGGACACGCAGGAGCCGGTGCGGCCCGGAGCTGGTGTTGGCCGCGTGCCGGCGCCGGTGTGGACGGGTGCCAGAGGCCCGGCTACAGGGCAGCATGCTGGCTTTCTTACTGGGAACTGGGGAGTGCGTGGCTTCCCCCCTGGGAGGGCTGGTCCGGCCGCAGTCCCCTCCCCTCCCGCCCCGCTGCCGGAGAGGTGGGTGCCTGTCCTTTAGCTCTGCCACTCCAGGGCAGGGCTCTTCTCTGCACGTCTGCGCAGTGTAGGGAAGGACTCCGATCGCCTCGCAAAGTCACAGCGGCCTCCTGCTGTGAGGGGTTCCCCCCCCCCCCGCACCCAAGTCCACTGCCGGTAGAGAGCAGCTCTCAGAGTGACCCTTTCTGGCCTTGAAGCCTTGGCTCTAAAAGTCAAGCATTTGAGCCAGCATGGCCCATTAGAAGCTTCTGATATTAATGAGCTTGGTCATTTTTATTTGTGTTAAAGGGACAAAGGAGCATAAACCCAGAGCTTTTAAGCCTACAGACGACCTCTAGTTGTGCACTTCTGGTGCCAGCCTTTGTGCAAGTCCCCTACTGTCATTGGAAGATGAAAGATTATTTAGCTGGTCCCCACCTAGTCCTGAAGGGAGTAAATAAGATACTTTCTAATGTGTCATAGGACACTGACATCTCCCTTCCTCTTCATTCCAAAAGCAAGGGCTTTCTGCTCGATAAAAGGACAAAATTGTGGGAAATCCTCGCAAGCACATTTAGGGTGATACAAGTACAGAGCGTTTATAAAAGTCCGTTGGCCGTGGGGTGGGCGGTGCCGGCAGGGGAGGCCCGGGCTCCAGGACACGACAGGGAGGCCAGTGCAAGCGGAGGGGTGGGGCCCGCTCGCTACCACCGGCTTCCCACTTGGTGGAACCCATCCCGGGGCTGATGCATGAGAGGGCTGGGGTTTTGCTGATGCAAAAACCCAGCAAGGTGGCGTGTCTGAACGTGCTGTGTAAATTGTTAACATGACACAGTGTTGATAACCCGACAGCCTGGATGGGTTTGCCTCAGAGCCTGGCCATCTCTAGAGCACTGGGAAAGCCATGGACGAAACACATGCTTAGCTGACAGCAGCGGTCAGGGCCCCTTCCCACATGTGCCCCGACCTCCAGGGCTTCCTTGAACCTGTTGGGCAAAAGGGGATCCCTTTAGATTGAGGCTTGCGTTGTGTTTTTTTATTTTTATTTTGTTAATGTTTATTTATTTTTGAGAGAGAGAGACACACACACAGAGTGTGAGCAGGAGAGGATCAGAGAGAGGGAGGCACAGAATGCAAAGCAGGCTCCAGGCTCTGAACTGTCAGCACAGAGCCCGACGCGGGGCTCGAACTCACAGACCGCGAGATCATGACCTGAGCTGATGTCAGGCGTTTAACTGACTGAGCCACCCGGGAGCCCCTTGTGTTGTTATTTTATCTTTCATTCAGTAAGGGTTTCCTGAGGGCGCTGCCTGGCACTGGCTTGGGGCCACACGTGTGTGTCTGATCCCTCGACATCACTGTGATTCTGTGGAGACTCAGGCACAGGTGGGCCTGGGGACATCAGTTTGGCAGTAGGTCAGACACGTGTCCCCAGCTTCCACAGCCAACAAAGGTGCAGTGCGAGCCCACGTTCCAGCCCTGTGCTCCATGCACACAAGGCGTCTGAGAGCGAGGGACACCGGTGAGGCAGCCCGCGGTGCACCGGCAGAGCAAAGCAAGCATCCGTGTGCCCCCGCGTCCAGACTCAACGGGAGCCCTGCAGCACAGCAAGGCCGGATGCGGCAGGCGCTCAGGGCCGTGCACCGTCCCTGGGGCTCTCCCAGCGGTTCCTCCGGAGGAGTGGCTCATCAAAGCACGTGCTTTCTTATCCGATTTGATCCTCTTAAAGCTGTGAGGCAGGGGTGGGCACCCCGCTGGGAGCAGCCGACTTGCAGGGGCGGAGCTGAGGGTGCAGACAGCTCCCGCTGTGCCCCTTGGGCGCACCAGGCAGTGGCCAGGCTGTCAGCGGAGGTTCTGGCGGGAGGGTGGAAGCTTCTCCGAGCCGTCCCCAAGAGGAAACGAAATGTGGCCACTCTGCTCTGGCCAAGCGGCTGCTCCCGGTGTGGCCTGGTCAGGGCTGTGTGGTGAAGGCCACCCTCCGTGGCTGCTTTTGTGCTTTGTCTGAATGAATTTCCCGTCCTGATGATAAACCTTCATATCTGTACTGGAACTACAAGATTGGCATGCGTTTCTCGATTCAAGGAGGAAAAGGACAAAGGTTTTGAAGATGCGAATTATTCACCTTTCAACTACAGTAGCTAGTTCTCTGTAAAAAACAAATACGGCTGTGCCCAGAACGGCAATTATTCACAAAGACCATTCTTCCTGTTTTCCAAGCCGGAGCGTTAGCTAGTCAGTGGTTTGGACGGAACAGGTCCAAATTTCGAGGCATCTGCAGGGACCCCCACGTGCTGTCCCTGGCAGCTGCAAACCATGGACGGCAGTCCCATGAGGACTTGGGAGTAGAATGTTCCTTGGGTTAAAACTGCCTTTTAAAATGGCAGTTCCAGGGGCGCCTGGGTGGCTCAGTCGGTTAAGCGGCCGACTTCAGCTCAGGTCACGATCTCGCGGTCCGTGAGTTCGAGCCCCGCGTCGGGCTCTGGGCTGATGGCTCAGAGCCTGGAGCCTGCTTCCGATTCTGTCTCCCTCTCTCTCTGACCCTCCCCCGTTCATGCTCTGTCTCTCTCTGTCTCAAAAATAAATAAAACGTTAAAAAAAAAAATTAAAAAAAAATAATAAAATGCCAGTTCCTGTTGCAGAGGTGTGGGTGGAGGGTTCCTTCCATGCCCACCTTCCCCGGTGCCTGTACTGAGGGGTCTCTCCTCACAGATGCCCTCCAGGCCATCACAGAGATGACCTCCACACTCCAGCACAGCCTTGCCCGGCTGGAAAACCTCCAGAAGCTGACAGAGCTGCAGCGGGACTTGGTCGGCATAGAGAATCTCATCACTCCCGGCAGGGTGAGTGACTTCGAGGAAGTTTTTTGAGATGGTCACCTAATTGTTTGGTCTTTATCCAGTGTAGTTGACAATACATTGTTGTGTTAGCTTCGTGTGTGCAATACAGTGATGGTTCTGTGCTCCTCACGGTGAGTGGGCTCTCAATCCCCCTCACCTGTTTTACCCATCTGCCCACCCACCTCCCCTCTGGGAACTACCAGTGTGTTCTCTATAGGTAAGAGTCTTTGGGGGGGGGAGGGGTTGTCTCTCTCTTTTTTTTTTTTCCATTTGTTTCTTAAATTCTACGTATGAGTGAGATCATATGGTATTTGTCATTCTCTGACTTCTTTCGCTTAGCATGATATTCTCTAGATCCATCCACGTGTTTGCAAATGGCAAGATTTCATTCTTTTTTATGGCTGAGTAATACCCCATCTTATCTATACCCCACGCCTTCTTTATCCATTCATCGGTCAGTGGACTTGGGTTGCTTTTATATCTGGGCTATTGTAGATGATGCCGTAGTGAACTTAGAAGTGCAGGTATCTTTTCAAGTAGTGTTTCCATATTCTTTGGGTAAATAACCATAGTGGAATTACTGGGTCGTAGGGTAGTTCTATTTTCAATTTTTTGAGGAGCCTCCACACTGTTCTCCAGAGTGGCTGCACCAGTTTGCACTCCCACCAGCAGTGCACGAGGGGTCCCGTTTCTCCACATCCTCATCAACACCTATTGTTTCTTGTGTTTTTAAGTCATTCCAACAGGTGTGAGGTAATATCTTGTGGTTTCCATTTGCACTTCCCTAGTGACGAGTGACATTGAGCATCTTTTCATGTGTCTGTTGGCCATGAGGATGTCTTCTTTGGAGAAATTTCTGTTCGTACCTCGGATTATTTTTTCATGTTGAGTTGTGTAAGTTTTTACATATTTTCGATACTAATCCTTTCTCAGATATGTCATTTGCAAATATGTTCTCCCATTCAGTAGTTGCCTTTTTGTTTTGCTGTTTCCTTTGCTATGCAAAAACTTATTTTGATGTAGTCCTAATAGTTTAGTTTTGCTTATGTTTCCCTTGCCTCAAGAGAGATATCTAGAAAGATGTTGCTAAGGCCAATGTCAGAGAAAGTATTCTGAAGTTACCTCTTCTAGGATTTTTATGGTTTCAGGCCTCACATTTAGGTCTTTAGTCCATTTCAAACTTATTTTTGTGTATGGTGTGAGAAAGTAGTCCAGTTTTCCCGGCACTGTTTGTTGAAGAGACCGTCTTTTCCCCGCTGTATATCCTTGCACCTTTTGTCAAAGGTTAATTGGCCATATAATCATGGGTTTATCTCCGGGCTCTATTCTGCTCCACTGCTCTATGTGTCTGTGTTTGTGCCGGTACCACACTGTTTTGATGACAACTCTTTATGGTGTATCTTGACATCTGGGATTGTGATGCCTCCAGCCTTGTTCTTTTTCACTTCGTTGCGTGTAATTGAGACATGAGTCACATACTGCAGAATTCACCTTTCCAAAGTGTACAGTCCAGTGGTCTTTAGGGTATCCACAAGGTTGTGCAATCATCATCGCTAATTCTAGAACATTTTCATCCCCCGTGAAAGAAACCCTGTACCTGTTAGCCGCTCCCCTCCCCCGTCCCCAATCCACGGCAGCTACTAATCCACTTTCCGTGCATTTGCCTCTTCTGGACGTTTCCTCTAAGTGGAATCACTGTGTGGCCTTTGCGTCTGGCTTCTTTCACTGAGCATCATGCTTTCGGGTTCATGTTGTAGCACGTCAGGGCCTCACTCACTTCTGTGGCTGTAAATTCTGTTCTCTGCATACAGCATACTCTCTGGATCCGTTCATCTGCTGGTGGACTCTTGGGCTGCTCCCCCTAACGGGGACCGTGAGCAACACCGCTGTGAACATCTGTCCCTGCCACACAGGTCCATCTGTGAACACGTTTCCAGTTCTCCTGGGTAGACACTCAGGGGTGCAACTGCTGGGTTGTATGGGAACTGGGTTTAACCTTTTGAGAAACTGCCAGTTTTCCAAAGTCTTTCAGAGTTACCAGACAGCTTTACGTTCCCACCAGGGGTGTGTTGGGATTCCGGTTTCCCTGTACCTTGTCCCTGTGAGTCTAGGCGTCGGGCTGCTACACAGGGTGTCTCACCGTGGTTGCGATTTGCGTTTCTCACACAGCGGATGCCAAGTTTTTTGTTGTGTGTTTGTTGGCCATTTGTGTGCCTTCTTTGGTGAAATGCCACTTCAGATCCTTTTCTCCACCCGGGTTGTCTTTTTGCTGTTGAGTTGTGAGGTTCTTTATCTGTTCTGGATACCAGACACTTACCAGAATAGGATTTGCAAATATGCCCTCCCATTTTGTGGGGTGTTTTTTCACTTTCTCGATGGTATCACAACACAGAAGGTGTTGGGTTTTGTTTTTAGGGATTTCTTAAATTTTTTTTATTTATTTTTTTAAATGTTTTTTAATGTTTATTTACTTTTGAGAGAGAGTGAGTATGAGTGGGGGAGGGGCAGAGAGAGGGAGACACAGAATCCGAATGGGGCTCCAAGCTCCAAGCTGGCAGCACAGAGCCCGACACGGGGCTCGAACTCACGGACTGTGAGATCATGACCTGAGTGGGAGTTGGATGCTTAACCGACTGGGCTACCCAGGCGCCCCCAGAGATTTTTGATTTTCACGAAATCCAATTTACCTATTCTCTCTTGGGTTGCTTGTGCTTTAGGTGTCACAGCTGAGACATCACTGCCCAGTCCACAGTGTGAAAATATACGTCTGTGTTTTCTTCTAGAAGCTTTCTGTGTTTCAGCTCTTATATTTGTTAATGTTTATTTATTTTTGAGAGAGAGCATGAGCAGGGGAGGTTACAGACAGAGGATCCAAAGTGGACTCCATGTTGACAGCAGATGGCCCGATGTGGGGCTCCAACTCACGAACAGTGAGATCATGTCCTGAGCCAAAGTCAGACGCTCAACCAACTGAGCTACCCAGGCTCCCCTCAGCTCTTATATTTAGATTTGATCCATTTTTAGTTCATTTTTATGTGTGGTGTGAGGTAGGGGTCCCACTCCATTCTTTCCCACGTGGACATCTAGTGTTCCCAGCACCATTTGTTGAACTGTCCATAGACACAGATATGCAGGTTTCTTTTTGAACCCTAGTTCCCTTCCATGGGTCTACATGTCTCCTGGCTGCTTGCTCCTTGCTTCACCACTAATGCTTTTTGCTTCGAACTTAGTACTGTCAACCTAAGAAGACCTTTTTAAGGGTTGCATGGGGGATGTTTCTCATCCTAACACAAATTAGACTGTGGTGTGTAAGTCACGTGTCCGTGTTAGCCTTGTTAGAAGGTATGGAGAATGTGGGATCACAAAGAAAAGAAATGAGCTACACTAAAATGTACAGGAAGGGGGAGCCTGGGTGGGTCAGTCTGTTGAGCGTCCAACTTTGGCTCAGGTCATGATCTCGCGGTTCCTGAGTTCGAGCCCCGCATCAGGTTCTGTGCTGACAGCTCAGAGCTTGGAGCCTGCTTCGGATTCTGTGTCTCCCCCTCTCTCGGCCCCTCCCCTGCTCGAGCACTGTTTCTCTCTCTTTCTCAAAAATAAATAAAACATTAAAAATTTTTTTACGTACAGGAAGGTTCTGACCTCCTGGAGTCAGGGCTTTGGTTGGTACCCAGACAGCTCTGTGTCCTTTCTCTCCTTGCCACGTGGCTGAGGGTTGCGGCTGGCTGTGAGCTCCTGGAGGTCAGTAGGGCTCTCAATACAGGCTGTTTCTCTCGGTGCTCCACGCAATGGGTTATCGGTGGTGGCCCAGGGGACCGTCACTACAGGGACTGGAAAACCGGGCGGGGTCTCTGTGTGGCCCGGCAAGTTGCTCCACGTCTGGGGCCACCAGGGGACTGATGGCAGCTGCTTGGCTCAGCGCCTGGCATGAAGTGGCTGGTCTGCAAACACTTGCTGCCATAGTTGTTTTTAGCCCAAACCTCTAACGTCTTTATGACTCAGGGCTCCTGGTCTCCCTGCTTGCCAAATGCTCATGTCAGAGACAGAAGCCACACCAGAGACGTGAGCAGAGGAATTTAAGAGCCAGGGTTATTAACTAGGAAGAAAGTTGATAATGAGGTACCAGAGGGCCAGCAGGGCCCTGTCGAAGAGGCAGAACGCAAGTGCCACCCGGGGCGAGCCTGCAGCGCCGCAGGCAGTGTTGGAAGGAAGGGCAGCCACGGACCTGGGACACACTCCCCCGGAGAAGGGGCTGCTGCCCTGCGGCTCCCCGGGGCAGAGGGGGAGGAGCCGGCTGTGTGAAGGGAGGAGCCCTGCAAACAGGACTGGGGGCCGCAGGAAGGGGCTGGGCTCCCTGCTCACCCTCAGCCCAAGAGTGAGAAGAATGCGTGCAGCTGGGCAGGTGGGTCCGCAGGGGTTCCGCTAAGCCCTCAGTTTTACGCCCTCACTCGGTCCATTCGAGGGCCGGGGTCTCTGGCGAGTGCTCAGGGTGTGAAGCTCACGCTCCTGCTTCTCTGAAAGGAATGACAGATGACAGCAGAATGTCTGGAAATTGTCCAAACCAGAATTCTTCGGAATTACCAGGACCGACACTTCCCGCCATTGGTGTGGGCAGTCAGGCCTGTGTGGACGCCCGAGGGCCTGGGAAGTGCTGCTTCCAGGGCAGGTGGGGAAGTGTGAGGGTGTGCCCGGGTCCTGGTGGTGCCATCAGGCCCTGGCGGCAGAGGCCGCACCCTCTCCTCCTCGGTGGAGGGACAGCCCAGGACGAGTGTGGGCGGCTCCCACCAGGGCCTCATTCCTTTGGGGTGGAAAAGCCTGCGTGGTTTGGGGAATCATTTCTCCAAATGCCAGTGCCCAGGTGGCAGCTGACACTAATTACCTGTGAACATTTGGTGGGAACCAGCTGTCCCTTCCTCCCTCCCATTCTCAGGCTGCTCTGGCCGAGTTTTTCTTCAAAGCTGAACTCCGGTATCTCTGTGTCTGAACCTTCCAGAAGCTTCCCCTCAACAAGAACAGTGCCCTTTGCATTCCATGAAGGCTCTCAGCATAGCTGGCCGGTGGCGACACAGGGCTGCAGGTGTTCAGCAGACAGCCTGGGGACCGACTTGGAAGCCAAGGGAGGCGGGGGGGGGGGGGGGGGGGGCGGGGAGGGGAAGGGAAGAGGTCGGAAAAGCATGGAGCGTCCTGGGTAGGAGGGCACTGTCGAAGGGTCGGACGGGGGCCTGTGAGTGGCTCATCCAGACGGGCTCAGAGAAGTATAAATGGTGACATCACCTGGCCCTCAGCCCCGCCAGCACACCACCTGCAGAGGTGGCCTTCGGCACAAATAGGACCTCATCTCTGTCTTTTAGGAGTTCATCCGCGAGGGCTGCCTTCACAAGCTCACCAAGAAAGGTCTGCAGCAGAGAATGTTCTTTCTGGTAGGTGGGGTGGGTGTGGTTGTGTCCGGTGAGCCAGCGCTGAGGCCCAGGCAAGCAGCCCCAAGTCAGACAGGAGCCCGCCTAGGACGGCACAAAACACTCGCAGCGAGGCGCCTGCCTCATTCTGTGTTCTGGGGGCCTGTCTGCAAGGCCATCAGAAAACCAGAAGATAGAAAAGTCCACATTCCCGTTGCTGCAGGAATGTTCTGCTGAGAGCTGGCTTTGCCTCAGAGAGGCCCTCCCGGTGGGTCCCCTTGATCAGCTCCCTTCCTCCTGCCACTTAGGAGACCCCAGCCTGAGGCACCCTGGCTGAGCCTAACCGGAGGACCAGCCAGAAGTCCCCACCGCCTCCAGCTGGCGGGCACTGGGCGTGCGGGCCTAAGAGATCTGCTGCCTCGTGTGGTTACCAGCTCGTCAAAATAATCGTGTGACTGAAAAAAAAAAATCCCTTTTTTGCCCAAAATCTCCAGCAAGCTAAGCCAATTTGATAACCACATAAAGGCCCCAGGCGCTGAAGTTGGTCTATTAAGACATTGAAACCTGTCGCTTGCTTTTAAGCTTCATGTAATAAAGCCTGTCGTCTTCAGTTCTCAGATATGCTGCTCTACACAAGCAAAGGGGTCACGGGTACCAGCCACTTCCGGATCCGGGGCCTCCTTCCTCTCCGTGGCATGCTGGTGAGTGCCAGGCACCGCGCCGGTGGTCGTTACTATCCCTCCTCATGCTCCAGCCCACCTGCCGTTCCCCTGGGGGCCTGTCCCTCCTTAGACGGCACAATGGGAGACCCCAGTTGGGTGCTCAGGGAATGGGGCTGACCCAGCTCTTGAAAAAAAAAATCCCGATCCCCTTTCATTGTTCTTGTGCTCATCCCTTCTCACATGGGCCGTTCTCTTCACGTCGTCTGATCGTTCCTAGTTCTGTCACACGTGCACATGCGCGCACAGCTTCAAAACCGGAAGACAGCACCGCCAACAAGTCGTCAGGCTGTAGTTGGGGGCTGGGCTCGGGCCTTCCCTCCACGTTCTAGAAGCTGGCCACAGGAAATGTCGCACCCCGTCTGTGCGCCGCCGTAGCGGGCCTGGGCCACCGGTGACCCTGTTGCACAGCGTGCCCTCTGTCCACACCACACACCAGTCAGCATGTCTGTGTCCCCCCAGCACAGGCTCAACCAGACACTTCAGTGTGGTCTCTGACGAGCCCTTCGTTTTGATGTGACCCAGTTCCCCAGCCTTACCTTTTGTGGTGGGTGCTGTTCGTGGTCTGACGACCCTGCGTGAAGGTCTCAGAGAGGCTCACGCACACACATCGACTCACTGTCCATTCGCCCTGGAGTGTGAACCTGCACTCAGCCTGGACCCCGTCTTTGGGAACAGTCAAGATGGCTGGCCAGGTTCGGGTGTTTGCCACAGAGCTGTGCCGTTGGTCCAGAACAGGCCACACTACAGTGAGCGTCTCTCCTGCAGCCCCGCCAGCCTCCCGTCCGTGTGTCCACGGGCGGGGGCTCAGACACCACTCTGCTACACTTGCCTGGTCTGCCTCAATTTCCCCACCCTTCTTCAAGGGTGTTTTCCCCTTCCCGGCCCTCCGTGTTCCTGGGCACTGTGCCTCCTTCCACTGGGCACCCGAGCCTGTAACATTTGGTGGTTTTCCCCACCCTCAGCAAAACAGGGCCTGTCCGAACACACCCCTCTGCCCTCGCTGGAAGCAGACCCCATCTGTTCTAAAGTGTATATTTTTTAATTATACTTTCATCATAGAAAAAAAAGGAAAATATAAAAATCTCTCATAACTTCGCCACCAAGTAACACGCACTGTTGGCATTATTGCAACATGCCCTTCAGGCTCCGTCTGTACGGGAACATTTCCATGGGCGGCACGGCGCAATCACCTACAAGCTCTTCTGTAACTCGCTCGTTCTTGCTCAGCGCTTCATCCCTGACGTCTCCTGTGCTTGTAATAGGTGGGCTCCGTGCACTTTTAATGGAGACGGGCAGTGGACTGAGAGGCCAGACTCTGGCTTTCTGAACTGTTTCCCGACATTGGACATTCTGGCTCCATTTAGTTTTTCGAAATTAGAAATAACCCCGTTGGATTTTGGTCTTTCTACACATCTCTACGCCCAGCACGTGTTGTTTGAGCCTTGGGCAGCTCGTTTTTCTGGCTCCGAATATCAGCGCCACATCACTGGCGGAGCATATGCACGACCCGGCCTCCCACTAAGTGCATCCGAGCCTCTTTTCACGGCGTCGGGGGGCACTGGGCACTCACCCCTCATCCTTCACAGTCCCACCAGTGGCGCAGCTTTTGGACGGTCGTGGAGGCCGACGGAGTCCGTGTCTCCTAGAGTCCGGGGCCTCCCCGAGGAGACACGCGGGCATCTGCTGCCACGGTCTCTGTCGGCCTGTCGGCTCTTCGTACACGTTTGTGCCGCATTTTATAGACGCCACCCGCTCGCCGAGGCCGCGGATCCCTTCCCCAGCTGGCAAGTCCTGTTTGTCTCGCCTGCGGTTTGGTGTGATCTGGTAACTGGACAGTGATCGTGTCTTGCTCCTGGGACGGCACCTGGCACAGAGGTCCCAACAAATCCTTGCTGTAGGAGGGAATTCAGACATTTTTATAGTCAGATCAGTTCATCTTTTCCATCAGGGCTCCCATCCTTAGTGTGGGCTCAGGAAGTCCTTCCCTGTGCCAAGATCACATCGGCGCCTTTTTGTCCTTCTGATCCATTCAGTTTCCTTAAGTCTCCCTCACAAACTGCCTGAACGCGTTTCCTTGCGGGCCGCCAGATGGGGACGTGCCACGTCCCCCCTCGCACGCAGCTTCCTTTGTCGAATCTGTTTCTCTCTGACCTCCAAGGCTGCCCTCGTCACGGAAACACTGTGGCCTTCACACTTGGGGTGCTCGCTGGGCCTCCCGTCTCATTTCTCCGGGCCAGCCTCAGTTCACACTGTTCTGTCATGTGGGGGGGTTGCTGTGTTGGGAAGCTCCACCCCTTATTCGTCCTCCTTTTGAAAAAGTTCTTTGCTACTTTCAAGTATTTAATTCTTCCGGATAAACTGAGGAATCATTGGGACAAATTCCTTGCAAAAACAGCACCGGGATTTCTAGTTCAATGGCATTACATTTACGTGCTGACTTACAGGGAGACGAACATCGTGACCTTCTCTTGCTGGCCACTGCTCACACTTTCAGATCTTTTGTGTCCTGAGTGAGGCTTGGTGGTTGGCATCGCACGGGCCCCCACACAGGGAAGCCGTCTCTTCGGGGGTGGTCTGTAACCGGCTGGTTCCGGGGAACAGACAGCCGGCCCTCATCCTGAATGCAGAGGGAAGGGTGACAGGTCTTGGCTTCAGAAAGAGAACCTGCGTCATGTTTACGGCTTCCTCCCGTTTCCATGTGAGAGACATCAGAAGTCACACGCTGGATTTTAGCTGACGTGTATGTGGCATTGCAGAAATGACCGCCCTCCTCCCGACAGGTGTGGTGGCCGGCTGTGCTGGCCGGCTTCCCAGCGTCAAAGCACCGTTGCATCCCTGGAGCCCCCTTCCTCGGTCACAGGACAATTTCTTGTCTGTGCTTTGGGTTTGATTAGATAGTATTTTATTTGGGAGTTACTTCAGTGAGTCACTTAGAACCGTGAGCAGTCCGTCAGGTTTTTCTCTGAAGCTAACTTTGTCAGGTTTTGGTGCCAGGTTTATAAAGCGAACTGTCCATTTCCCTTTTTGATAATGAAAATGCTCAACATTTTTTCCTGTGCTTGACTTTCAGCTAATAGTGCTGGACCCACCGGTGAGTAGTTGGGTGCCCTGCGGCCCACAGCTCGCCCACCTGGGTGGCAGGTGCCGTGGCCCGGGAATCCCCATGCCCCCTGTAGCCCCTGGTAGTCAGCAGAGATTTGCCCAGCACAGGGCTTCCGAGGCACCTGTGTTGTGCTGCAGGCGCGGGCTCTGCCGGCCCCGGGCTCACTCCACACGCCCGCCTCTTCTCCCGCCACAGGTAGAAGAGGGCGAGAGCGAGCGGTCTGTTCCACACTGTTTCACCATTTGTGCAGCTCAGAAAACAGTCGTGGTGGCAGCCAGGTAAGAATGTTCCACTGTGCACCCAGCGGCCCGGGGCGGTGGGGTGGGGCGGGGGAGTGCTTCTCTGGCACGAGCGAGGTCGTTGTGGGGCGCGTGCCCCCTTGAGCCCTGCTTCAGTTATGTGACCAGAGAGCAGGTTCTCCTGTGGTGGGAAGCGAGTGACCTTTGAGAACGTCCCCATGGAGCGGCCACGGTGCTGTTGAGCTACCTCGACCAGGGGCAGCCCACGTGGTTAGTGGCACTTAGGTCCCCTCAAGTCGGGGAGGGGCCCGGCCTCCACCTGCCCCCACGGCCGAGCCACTTCCCCCAAATCACCCCAGTGTGAAGGAGGCCTGAGCTCAAAGGTGAGCAGGCGGCTCACTGCCCTGTAGGGGCCGGGGATCCCTGGCCCCTTCCAGAGGGGAGGCGTTTCTCCTCCCGGGCGGGCACCTGGCTCTGGGCTTCCACCCCGTCGTCATCGTGTCACCGCTGACATCAGAGAGCACAGGACACTTAATGCCCCACCAGGAAGCCGTGGCAGCTTAATCATGAACCAGGAACGGGTCTGGTATTTCAGCGGCAGAGACTTGAAAGTTCTGGTTTCAGGAATAAAGTGTCCCTGGAGAAGCCCCCCCTCCAGGCCCTTCACCTCCCAGGGTGGGTGCAGCCCTCGTACCTTCAGTCAGAGAAGCCGGCACAGCAGGGAGTTCCTGGTGGCCTGGGTCCTGTGATCCGGGCGCTGAGCCTCGGCCCTCCCCCACCAGCACCCGCCTGGAAAAGGAGAAGTGGATATGTGACCTGAACACTGCCATCGACGTGGCCAAGAGCGGGGGTGACCCGTCCCTGGTGCTGCCGGGTAGCGTGCTCTGCGCTCCTCCCTGCAGTGAGTTCCGGCCGGGGCGCCCCCTCGGGGACCCCGCTGCACCTAAGCTTCCCTACAGATCCCTTTTCTTGGTCACAGGCCTCCTGCTGGCCCACAGGCTCTCCCTCCACAGAGAACGGTCCAGGCACCCCGAACACCAGGGGAGAGGTTGGGCGGGGCGCGGGGAGGGACCACGAGCTCTTCTGGCAGAAGCGCCGCGTGACTTTGCTCTCCGCCCATTGCTGACCCGGGCTGCAGGCTTCCCTCGTCCCCCAGTCCAGAGCACCGGACCAAAAGCACCCCCCACCCCCACCCTACTCGCCCCGTGCTCCCGTTTCCCTCTGAGCAGAGGGCCGACTCCTTCCCCAGGGTCCTCTGAGGAGGTCTCTCCGGAAAAAGAGTCCGAAGACACTCATGGCGTCCACGGGTCCCTGGAGGGGCAGGGCCAGCACCGGGCCAACACCACAGTGCACGTGTGCTGGTACCGGAACACCAGCGTCTCCAGAGCCGACCAGAGCGCGGCCGTCGAGGTACGGCGGCCCCAAGCGCCCTCTGCTTGCGCTGGCTACAGGGGAGGAGGGCTGGACCGGGCAGAGCAGGGGGCCACCAGGCTGCGGGCTGACCGTGACCATCAGGGCTTGTGCAGGCCCACGAGATTAGTTCCGTGCGGGAGGAGCCAGGCGGACAGCGTCCCTGGGGTTCTCCGGAAAGGGCGGTCTCGTGGGGGCTGCCGCCTCCCCTCCCACCTCCATCACCCGGAGCGGCCACTTCGTGCTCCAGCCCTTCGGCCCCCAGGCCGCCTCCCATTCGCTGTGGGTTTTGGGCTCCTGTCGTACCTGAGGCAGAGCCAAGTGAGGAAGCCGTCAGAGCCCCGGGCTCCCCCGTCAGCCGGGGCCCGAAAGGTAGGGCCCACCGAAAGGGCAGAGCGCCGCCAGCACGCCAGGCCCCACGAGCCCGGGGCGAGGAGTGCGGGCTGAAGGCGTCCCTGCAGGGCCCTCGTGAGCACAGTCAGGGTTACAAGGGAGAGGCGGGGCCACTGGCCACAGGGGCCATCCTGGGTCAGGACGCCACGCTCAGGGCCAGGCTGTCTCGTCGGGACCGTGCTAACTTGGCTCCACGTGGCCTGTTGCAGCATCGGGTTTATGAGGGTCATGGCTGGGGAGGTTATAAACAGGGAAAAGAAACTTCGTGTCCTTCTACTTAGCGCCTGGGACCTCACCCCCCACATCTGTAAACCTCCTTCTGTCAGACTATGAACAGACTGACGACCCAGAGCCCTGGCGAAGGAAGCTGCCGCTCAGGAAAGTGTAGTCAAGGCCACAGCCAAGAAAGCCCTCGGGGGCCGACGCGCGCTTTGGGGTAGCAGGTGCTCCGGGACAGAGTCCCAGGACGCTAACCAGTACCGGTGTCTTTCTTTCCCATAGAACCAGCTTTCAGGATACCTGCTGAGAAAATTCAAAAACAGTAACGGCTGGCAGAAGCTCTGGGTGGTTTTTACCAACTTCTGTTTGTTCTTCTACAAAACTCATCAGGTAAAGGTGCTGGACGGAGCCGGGGCGGGGAGGCGGCTGTGCCCGTGGCACTGGCAGACAGCGGCCCCTGCTCCTAGCACAGGAGAGCACGGCCTCCCGGCTCCTCTGCCCGATCCCACAGGGCATTCAGTCCCGACGGGGAGAGCTGGTTCGGCGGTGGTCGCGGGGGGGGGGGGGAGGGGGAGGGGGCGCATCCACTGAGCCGCGTGCCACCTTGCAGGACGACTACCCCCTGGCCAGCCTCCCGCTGCTGGGCTACAGTGTCAGCGTCCCCAAGGAGGCCGACTGCGTCCACAAGGAGCACGTCTTCAAGCTCCAGTTCAAGTCCCACGTCTACTTCTTCCGGGCTGAGAGCAAGTACACGTTTGAGAGGTAATCCTGTGGCAGGCGGCCACGGTCGGCCGCTGTCCCCGCGGGTCTCCTGTTGTTACAGAGGGTGCCGGAGGTAGGCGCTCTGAGCCCTGGAGAGAAGGGCTGGGTGCCGCCTCCAGAAGGGCTGGCTGGTCCGTTCGCTCCGTGCCTGGGGTTACCCCTGGGGAGTTATTTGAGCACAAGGCCACTGGTGTGACCAGGGCACACCCTGAAATCCGAGTGAGCATCTTGGGAACTTCTGACGGCCCAGCCTCTTCTCCAGGTGGATGGAGGTGATCGAGAGCGCCAGCAGCTCACCCGGGAGGGCCAGGCGCCCCGAGGACGAGGCGTGAAGCCCGCCCTGCCCGAGGAGGGCAGAACCAAGAAGCAGAGCAGGGTCAGCACATCCCCCGTGACCGCGGGTCCCGTCTTCCCCACGGCACAAGGGGTGGCTGTGGTCTCCTCGGGTCCCCGGCGTAGGATAGGTGGGGCAGGACAGCGTGGGGACGCCTCACAGTGACCTCTGGGAGGGCCGTCATCCCGAGACCCAGTGGGCACCGGGAAGGACACACAAAAAGGCGGGCCCGGCTCAGGGATGGTGGCCGCACCCCACGCTCCCCTGCCCTCTCCTCTTCCAGAGCAGCGCTCCGCCGAGGACCGGCCCGGAACGGGAACCAGGGTGGGCCCCACAGCTGCACGCCAGGTGACACGTGTCCACGCAAGTCCAGCAGCAGCCACTCTGGAGCCCGCCCCACAGCCCTCTGGAGGAGAGGACACCAAAGTTCCCACCTGGTCCCGGGAGGGCAAGGGCCTAGAGTTTCTCGGTTCCCCAGGGTTTCCTCACAAATCAAAGTAAACGGACACGGGCTCTGTTAGTCTGTCCATGCAAACGTGCGTGCGGTCCAAGATAAAGAGTTTCTCCCCTGCTCTCCTGCCAGTGGACCACAGGGTCACCCTGTGCCATGATAAGGACTCAGAAGCCAGAACCGGGGCCCCCGCCCACCACCAGCATCTGTCCGATTCAGGTTTTTATTGAAAGTGGCCCGAGCCTCTCGACGTTCTATGAAAACTAACACCTTAACCTCAGAACATTTAGGGAAGCAGGAAGTTCGTTTTCTTTAAAAAAAAAAAAAAAAAGTCCTGGCCGAAACGAGTCCTTGGGAGACACGGTAATGCGACACGAAGCAAACCTGGGCCCGGCGCGGCCTCGGTGGGCCCCAGGCAGGGGAGGAGGCAGGGCTGCCCCGACAGTCTCTGCTCCTCGTGCCACGTGGTCACCTGTCGGTGCTCCGCTGCCAGGAGGGGACGTGGAAGAGGGACCCTCTGCGCGGGTGGGGGGCAGTGACCCGGCAGTGAGGCCCACGTGGCCACGACAGCACAGGGGGCTCCACACAAAGACCCTTCTCCCCACTTCTCAAGCAGCAGCGCCTTCAGCGGGATGACGTCAGGTGGTTTCTGTTGTGGGAAAACCTGCGGAGCGGGGGAGACCCGGTCACTCCCGGCCAGGAGGGGCGCGGCCCCGGGCAGGGTGGGGGCTCCGGGATGCCGAGGGAGGGGGCGGCCCGCGTTCTGACCCGAGCCTCTGAGCACAGTCCGCCGGGGGCCGCGGGGGCCGCGGCCTCTCCTCGCAGGCCCCGAGGCTCCAGAGGAAAGAAAAAGAGAAGCCGACGCAGACGAGGCCGGCGCCCCGGGCCTCACCTCTGCACGCGTTCCACCAGGTGCGCCATCAGCTTGTCCGAGATGCCAGGGCAGGACTCCTCGGCCAGGCTGAAGGCGTTCTCGAGCTCCTCCAGCGCCCCCACGCCTCCGCCGCTCTGCCTGTGCTTCTCCTTGAGCTGTGGAGAGACCACCGGGAGCCTGACCGGAACTGCCGACCCCGGGGCCCTCGGCTCTGACGCTCCCACAAGGAAGCTCCCGCGGAAGGCTTCCCGGCCCCTCGCTGTGACCTGCGTTTGCGGGACCCCAGCTGTCGGTCCACCGCAGAGCTAGGGTGGGCCGGGTCCCCCGGGGTTCCTGGGACCGCTTAGGCCAAACCCGGGGCTCCCGCAAAGACAGATGCTGCCCCACCCCCGCGCCCGAGGGAATCTCCCAACTCCGCTCTCGAGAGGGGTCTCTACTGGCCTGTCACCGTCACGCTACAGTGGGCCAGGCTGACCACGTGGCTTCCTCCCAAGGGTCACAGAAACCCCGTGCCTCAGGCCCCGCAAACTTGAGAGAACAGCCCAGAAGCCCCTCAGTGCGCAGCACAGCCAGATCAAGGCATCCTGACCCTGGGCCCCACCACCGCCGGGGGCTGTGAGAACCAGAGGGAGGCATCACCGCCCTGGGGATTAGAAGCAGGTCACCCGGGTCCCCTGCCACACCCCTCACAGAAACTACAAGGGTGCCTCCTAGCACACCCCGTCCAGCGGCCTCCACCTCAGGCCCCGCCCACAGAATCAGGCCCCACAGGGGGGCCCCGACCACCTGATGAGGCTATGCTTCCCCCCCAACCTCCCCACACACGCGCCATCACACACGGTGCAGGGGCTCCAGCAGCCCAGGGCCCCACCCCTCCACTCTATACATTCCAAGCGGCCCAGGGCGCTAACAGCCCCGGCCCTCCTCTGACACTGGCCGCCTCCCTCCCCAGTGTGGGGACGTGTCCCAGCTGAGCCCAAGCTCCTGGTCCATGGCCGGACAGTACCGCTCTGGCCACCTGCTCCTCCCCAACCTCCTCCCCTGCATATCAGGCCCCTCCAGGTGGGAGCTCTCCCGCCTCTACCCATTGCCCCCCAGCGGATACCCCAGGGCCCACTTGCCTCAGGAAGGCTCTCAGCACCCCGTTCCTCCCTCTCTGGGCCTGCGGTGGGAACTGGGCCCCTGACCTACTGCCAGCCCCAAGTCCAGGGTGTGGGGGTCCCTGGGGTGCTATCGACCCCCCACTGGTAGGTAACGTGCAGGGTCACATGACCCTTGAGGCCTCCCTGCCCTGAGCCTGACATCCAGCACTGAGAACTGAACCTCCCAGGCTCTGTCTCAACAGATGACCATCCCATGCGTTTGCAGTTCAAAATAAAAGTCACAGTTTTCGATCAGAGCCATCCTGAGACCCCAAACCACCACAGCAGGGGGAGAACTCAGGGAGGTCACATTAAAGTACTTTTTCTCCTGGCCGCTTCTGCTTTGCTCAGAAAGCCTGGCCCCCAGGTCCAGGTCCAACCACAATGGGCTTCAAGGGGCCCAGAAGCCCCACACGGCGGGGGGGGGGGCTGGCCAGCACACCTCCTGATAAACCTCAAGGTCTCAAGGTCGCAA
Source organism: Panthera onca (assembly GCF_046562875.1). Taxonomy (NCBI): domain Eukaryota; kingdom Metazoa; phylum Chordata; class Mammalia; order Carnivora; family Felidae; genus Panthera; species Panthera onca. The sequence continues at coordinate 679,590 of NC_138346.1, read as the reverse complement.
TGTGGGGACAGCGTGTGCAGGGAAGCACGATAGCCTCCTGCCCCAGGGGACCCCCTGACCTGGCCCTTACCTCTCCAAAGACAGGCCGGACCAGCGTGGACAGGCACTGGGACCTCGGCTGCCTCTTGGCGGGCTCCGCAGACTGCCAAGTCAAAGCCCCGGCAGGGTGATGAGAGCGAGTGTGCCCCAGGGTCAGGCGTGCCCCGCCCCCCTCCCAGCTTTCTGACCTCCTTAAAAGGTGCAGCCCGTGAGGTGTCCAGGCCTGGGTGCCTGCCCCCCACCCCCCAGCCAGGTCAGACCTTCTGGGAGCCGTGCAGGGCTGTGCCCTTGTGCACCTTGCTGTGGGGGCTCGGCCGGATGGTGGGGGGGAACGTCCAGAGGGGGCCCTGCTCTCCATCCTCAGTGTCTCCGTCACTACGGTGGAAGGTGAGAAGGGTCATGAGGAGCATGGGGGCTGGGATTTGGGGGTCCCAAGGCCCACACCTGCCCTTAGTCTCCCCGTTTATTTTGGAGGCAACCTCATGGCCCTGAATGTCAAGTAGGCCCGCCCCGGGGCCCTAGGGGCCCACTGACCCCCCACCCCCACCCCCGCCACGGCACAAGGCCCACGGCCATCAGGGGGCGTGACCCCCGGAAGGGCCCTTACATGTCGGAGTCCTCGGAGCTGGACTCCTCGCCGTGCCCCTCCGACTTCCAGCGCTTGTAGCGGTCAATGAGCTCAGTGAGGAAGGAGGTCTTCTTGGTGTAGCGGGTGATGAACTTGTGCTTCAGCAGCTCCTTGGCAGTGGGCCGCTGCCGAAGGAAGGGCACAGGTCAGCGGACGCCAGGGACAGCTGAGCTCTGCCTTTACACTCCCGGAGCTCACAGCTCCCCCCGGGGACCACAGGGACGAGGCCACCAGCAGGCTGGGGTGGAACACATCCCCTCCACACCAGGTAAACACCCGCCACGAGCTCCCCCAGACCTCAGCCCCTGGCCAGGGCCCGCTCTGGATCGGGAGGCGCTCGGGGCTGGGCGAGGCCGGGCGCAAGGAAGGGGCCTCAGGCCCCGTCCCCGCCCACGGGGCCGTTCTCTGGGGCCCGGTCCCAGAGCCGCCCCTACCGCCTTCGGCCGCTCAGGCCTCCTCCCGGCCCACCCCACAGAGCCAGGGCCCCAGCGGCCAGGGTGAGACAGGCCTTACGAATCGGGGGTCTTTGTTGAGGCAGGCTTCCACAAACTCCTTGAAAGGCTTGCTGTGGTGGCCCTCCAGGGTGGGCGGGCTGTTCTTGGGAATCAGGAACAAGACACGCATGGGGTGGAGGTCAGAGTTCGGAGGCTCGCCCTTGGCCAGCTCGATGGCCGTGATGCCCAACGACCAGATGTCAGCCTGGACGGAGACCCATACGGGACTGTTGCCGCCGGGGGGGTCCCAAGCCACGCGGTGGCCCCCCTGCCGCCCGCCGCACCCACCTTGAAGTCGTAGGCCGACTGCTTGATGACCTCGGGCGCCATCCAGAAGGGGGTGCCCACAAACGTGTTCCTCTTGATCTGTGTGTCTGTGAGCTGCCCCGCCACGCCGAAGTCGGCCAGCTTCACGTCACCCTGCTCTGAGAGCAGCACGTTGGCGGCTGCTCGACACAGGACGGTAGGGGGTCACCCTCAGCACCGCGCAGGGCCCCTCCCCCTGCACACAGCTGCCTGAGGAAGCACAGGTCTACCTGGGGACGCCAGCAGGTCCGGCTCAGGGACCTTAGCTCTCCTCGGCACCCGGCAGGCCAGGCACCCAGGACCACGTGCACGGCCGGGGGGTGGCTGCGGGAGGGGCCCGCCTGGGCACGAGGTCCAGGCCTTCCCAGAGTGGGCCTTATATGACAAACCCCAAGAACAGAGCCGCCGCCCTTTTCTCCCGAACGGCAAAGCAGGCAGAGGTGACTCTGGCCCTCGCCCTCACACCCCCGGCTGCCCCTGGCAGGGCCGGCTCCCACGGCGGGGCCGCTGGAGCACACACTGGGCGCTCAGGAGACCACGAGCAAAAAATCCACACGTCTGCTTTAATCAGGTCCCTTCCGACCCGAGGAGCAGAGGTGGTGTCCCCACCGTACGGGCACAACATACTCGGAAAGTTCTGTTACTGGCAGCGTCTTCAGGAACAGAGCGAGACGGCACCGCTCGGCGTCGGACGGCCCAAGGGAGTTCAGGCCAGAAGCGCCGAACTACAAGGGTCCCCACATCCCAGACCCCCCAGTACCGCCAGCCGCACACCCCTCGCAGCGACCTCCACCTCGCACCCTGGCGCTTCTAGGGTCTGGAGGGGACGGGGACGAGGGACAGGGGCCGCGCCCCCGGGGACCTTTGATGTCTCGGTGGATCTTGCGCTCCGAGTGCAAGTAGTCCAGGCCCTTCAGGATCTCCCGCAGGATGGTGGCGATGTACGTCTCCTCCAGGGGCCCGGGTTTCAGCTGCAGGCAGAGAAGGGACGGCAGGGCCTCAGGCACCCCCACTGGCACACGCCAATCCCAGCCCCACGGCCGCGGCCTCCGCCAGGGGATAAGTGGACTTCAGATGCTGAGTCAGGTGGGAGGGGGGGAGGCTCTCTCCAGACGGCATCTACCGTTCTCTCCGCTGGCACGAAGGGGGTCCCGGCCACTGCCGAGCCCACGTACCTGGGGGCGCTGGCCCGCCTGCACCCCACCAGCCCAGAACCCCCGGGAAACCAGTGGAAATGGACCCCAGTTCACTTCTGGGCTGAGAAGGCTCTTAGCACGCACCACACCGAAACAGCCAAGGACCGGAGGCCCACAGGAGCCGGGGGTCCTCAGGCAGTGGGTCCAGGGCTGCTGCCCCAAGCCCCACAGCCACCTCCTGTGTCCACTCCTGCCCACGACAAGCCGCCCACTGCCGCAGCCTATGCCTCACCAGGTCCAACGCGGAGCCTCCGCCCAGATACTCCATGATGATCCACAGCTTCGTGCCCTGGGCCCAGAGAAACGCCCATGAGCTCGAGGCCACGGCCCCAAGACACACACTCCCCGTCAGGGGAGACTCAGGCCTCCAGCCCTCAGGAACCCTCAGGGACCGACCCTCAGGGACCCACCGCAAAAGGGCCCCAGGGGCCCCTATCCAGCCCCCCCTCCTGTCACACCCCTGATGTGTGTGTGCGTAGATGGACCCAGTGCTCGGGCCGGTGGCCAGGTCCCCCATGCCAGTACCCCAACGGGAACCAGGCCGCAGGAATGACATGTCCAGCCGGCACTCGGCCTGCGGGCACCTGCACCCAGGCGTCCCCCTGGGCGGGCCCCCAAGGGCAGAGCGGGGGGTGGGCTCAAAGGCGCTGTGCGGTGGGGCTGCCCTGGCCCGGGAGACGGCACGGCCAGGAAGTGAGACCCCACGGCCACTGCAGAGCCAACTAGGTCGCATTCATGTCCTACATGCCCACCTGGCCCTCGGGACTGTCGTTTCTTGAGTGCCCTCGTCGTTCAGACCCGGCCTGTCCCCACCGTCCCCATGTGGGGCAGACCCAGCCCGGGCCTCCCGAGCAGGTACAGGGACTTTCTGCCTCTCTGGAGGCAGCCTGGGTGGGGGGCGGCGGTCACGGGCATCTACCCAAGCGCAGGCCTGGCGTGGAGCGAGCCCCCACCCCACAGGCACCTTCAGGTAGGAGCCGAAGTAGCGGGTGATGTAGGGACTGTCACACTGGCTGAGCACAGTGATTTCCTGCTGGATGTCCTCGATCTCATCCTCGGCCTCCTCCAGGTCGATGATCTTGATGGCCACCACCTCCTTGGTGCGGTTGTCGATCCCCTTGTATACCTCCCCAAAGGAGCCCTTGCCGATACGGTCGAGCTTGGTGAAGAGCTCCTCGGGGTCCACGCGTGAGTGCTGTAGAGACACGGAGCAGGCAGACTGAGGGTGACCCTGCTGGAGGAGGTGGCAGTCCCCAAAATGAGGAGCTAGGGAGCCCACCCACATTTTTTTTTAAGTTTACGCTTTTTAAATAATCTCTACACCCACTGTGGGGCTTGAACTCACAACCCCAAGATCAAGAGTCGCAGTCTTCTGACTGAGCCGGCCAGGCACCCCTCTCCTTGCTGCTTTTACCTCTTTGTTCAGGAAACCTAAACGTACCCTCCCCACAAAGGAGCACAGAGGCCCCCGCAGCAGCCAGGGGACCAGGCTGTGGAGCAGGTGGAGAGACCATGAAGGTCATGCCCTATCTGCCCACACCCCACACGTGGACACGTGGGGAGGGCCAAGTGAGGCACAAGGACAAGTTTAAAGGGGATACGTGGGTAGGAAATGGGGACTTGGGGGCAGCGAGGCTATCCCATAGGACAGCGGGGACAGTGGGGACAGCACCAACGCAGTCTCGCGAACCAGAGGCCTAGTTCGCAAGAACGTACCCATGCTGCCTCTTCGTTTGTAACAAACACACCCCAGCTAGACTCGGGGGCGGGAGAGGGAGGTACCGGCTCTCTCGGTTCCCCGGACCCCCCCCCCGAACTCCTCCTGAGCAAGAGTCTATGGCGTCAGCCGGTTCTCCCTGCCCACCTGGGAGCCACACCCCCCGGAAACGGCTTCCCTTCTGGTCCCCAAATCAGTCCTCAAGACAGCTCCACCCTCACACCAGCGGGGAGTTGAAAACTGATGCTGTCTTGGACGCTTAATCCTGGATATTCAAGTACCACGCAAAACCAGCGCACTGTCCTGTCCTCGGACTTAAATTCAAAGCCTGAAAAAGAGCGCCCAGAGGTCTGAGCACCAGGGCGCAGCCGGCAGAGGGCACCCGCCGGCCCGTGGGCGGACACTCACACGCCTGACGCCGACCTTCCACACGTCAGGGGCTGAGATGGCTCTCAGCCTTTGGGGGGCTGCCCGAAGGAGGCAACACCCCTGCGCACGTGGCCCCCCGGGCTCCCGAGAACAGCACTCTCTTGGGAACGCCAAGCCACTGTGTCCTCAGAGAGCCAGCAGCAGTCCACACAGCCCCAGAGCGACGCAGGGGGCCGGGAGGGTGGGAGCCTAGCGTCTTGTCCAGGCAGAGGCAGAAAGGGTTTTCCAAGACCCCGAGACTCGGATCCACCAGGAGGCGCCTCCCGGCACAGAGGCCGCTGCCACGGCCCCAGCACCACTGGCAACAGAGCATCTTGGCGCCGGGTACACGAGGGAGAAAAGTACGGCTTCCCGTGCCTCATCGGCCCGAGGGACGGCCCATCCTGCGGTGGGTGGGCGCCCCCGGTCCCGAGCTGAGCCCTCCACGCGTGGACTCGGCACACACACGGAGCCCACCTTGGGCTCACCCCCAGCAAAGCTCCACGTCGGGCCCGACCGGCTCCAGACAGAGACTACGCGTCAACAGAAACTGCTAATTAGCCGCCTTCCCGAGGCGTGCAGGCGTGCGACCGGGAGGGAGGGGACAGCACGCAGGCCCACAGGTGAGCAGCCCTGACTCCGAGCACCCGGAGAGCCAGGACAGCAGGGGCCGTCGGGTGCCAGGAGCCCCGCAGGACAGCAGATGGAGCGGGGCCTGGCCGGGACCAAGGGGCAGAGCAGCACTTCAGCACAGTCCCCACAGACGGGGCGGGCTGGGCCGGGCTCCATCCACACGCTGGCCCAGCTGGTTCAGGAACGTGGCCCTCCTCGCTTCCTCACCAGAACCAGCAGCCCAGTCCCCAAGCCAGTGCATGTAGAGGACAAGGCGCAGCGGGTGCACGCGGTCGAGTTACCACCGAGTCCCCAAGCCAAGGCTGAAGGCTTCAGCAGGACACAGAGCTGAGCTCCACTCGGGTCCCTCGGGCCCAACCGCCGGGCATCTCCATTCCTGCCGCGCATGTCAAGAAAACCAGGACAGGTTAGGCATGTGGCCGCGAGTTGCAGCCACTTGGCTGTGTTCAGGAGGGGGGGGTGGCGCGGATCACGTGGCCAGAACCCACCCCCACCCGGAAGAAGGGCCCGGCAGGGCGCCTGCGCCATCCCGCCAACCCCCGGCCCCACACGCGACCCCACACGCGACCCCACACGTGACCGGCCGGCGGCAGGACAAGAACACCTTCCTGCCGGAGGGCCTTCTCCGCGAGCGGTGGGGGACCTCGCCGTTCCCTGGCTGCCGCGGTGGGGCATGGTCTGGGACACGCCCCTCCCGGACCTGCTCCTTCCGCATCGGCCCAAACAGCACCTTCCCAGAGGCTCTTGCCATCGACTCAGCCGTCACCGCCTATTCAGTGCCGGGGGCGGCGGTCCACCAGACCGCCAGCCTGTCCCCTGCCCCAGAAGGGCTGGCACAGCCCTGCAGGATACCCCACGACGGCTGTCCAGTAACTCCAGTCCAGCTGGTGCCCTGACCTTGTGTCCTCTGTCGCCGAAGAAAGTCCCTCTCCTAAGGTGCCCTGAGAGAAGAGCTGGAGGTGGGACGGACAGCAGGCAGCACCAATCAGCGGGTCCCCTTCCCACCCTCAGGCAATTGCTGGCAACACGTCCTCCTGCTCCGCTCCCCTCAGCCCTGCTGAGAACACCGCGGCCCTCTCCACGCAGGGCCAGCAACCCAACAAGGGAAACCCCCAGATGGGGCACTCAGACCCCCACTGCCCGGGAGAACACGGTGGACCCTAAGCCAGAGTTCCTGGCTTGGCAAGGAAGGCGGGGAGCCCCAACCCCCGACTCTCATACTCCTGGAGTCCCCCCGACTGCAGGCCAGTCAACTCAGCAGACAGTGTGACACGTGCACACGCCTGGCTGCGGCCCTGACACTACAAGAATGTCACAGGGCCCACCTGTTCCCAGCCCCGCCGGGAGAAGGAAAGGCAAGTAGCTCCTGGGTCTGGGGGCCTCGGGCTGCTTTTCCAGGCGATGCTGTAAAAGCTCAAAAGCTCGACTGGCTCTGGGGGTTGACACCCTTGTCCTCCAACCCTGAGGCTGCCAGGTCTGTGGCCGCTGCCTGGCAGCGTGTCTGCCGTTAATGTCACCTCACGAAATGAGGGGAGCGAAGCCATCCCCACCCACCACACGACAGGTGGCAGCACAGGAACAAGCTGGGGGGGAGGAGGGAGGAGGAGAGATGTGGAGGGCGGGAGGGCAGGCTGTGGGGGAGCACGGCCTACTGCCCCAAGCAGGGACTGCCCCACGGAGCCACAGTGACAACTGTCTCAAGAGAAAATGATACGCTGACAGGCTCCCTGCCACTGGCCTCTGAAAGGACAAAGGGGGCTTCGTTCCTGAGGGGTCCCTTCTCCCCGTCTGATCTGGACGCCGAGGGCCGACACAAAGCGCCGACCGCACACGGGGACGGGGGCAGCTCGGGGCTCCGACTTCCGGAACCCACGGGAACTACTCCCACAGTTTTTTTTCCTTCCTGTATTCTAAGAGGGAAAAGAAGAATGGTAAAGGGTATTTCTGATTCATTGGGAGAAACAATGAAGCCGTGACGACAGACACATCCTGCCATCGGACTGCAGGACGGTTGGGAGCGTCACCCCAGGTACACTTGGATTCGAGGCCTCGACCTGCCGCTTTCTAGCCAACTAACATCTCTAAGCACCGAGTTTTAAACCCAGGGTGACGACAGCACCTGTGTGGTGAGGCTGAGGGGAACCACGAGAGCTACACACGCAAAAGGCTTAGCGCAGAGAGACTGGCGGCAAGCGCTCTATAAACGTTTACTGAATAAGTAAATGTCACCCAAAGTGTTGTTTTTTCTCCAAATCAATTCTCTCTTTCTAACCTGCACCTTTCTAAGCGCCTCTTAAGTTTGACAATGAACGTCAAAGCCCTTCACACACGGCTTTGGGGCTTTCTGTGCACTTGGGAGCTGCAGCCGTGGAACTTACAAGGTGAGCTTTGATACAGTCACTTCACCATCACCCGGCTTGGTTCTCCGGTGCTTTCTCTGCAGCTTGTCACTCACCAGCAGCAGGATGGGGGGCGGGGCGGGGTAAGGCAAGGGAGGCTCTTTCTGGGTGCAAAATGTACCCTGCGGCTCTTAAAAATAAGCTCGAGGCCGAGTTTTCTCTGCGCACCAGTAATGTGACTTACCACACAGAAATGTCAAAGCCTAGAGAGGAATCTGCTAGCCCCATTCGGCATCACCCGGTGAGGCCCGGTTCCCATCTGTGGCCACAGCTGGTGCAGGACGCGCTGCTCGATGGGAGCCCCACAGGCTTCCCCGTCCACACCTTCCCGGGGCAGATGCCGGCGGAGGGGGGCTAACGGGCCATCCCATCACCCTGCAGCAGCCAGCCCACTGAGAACACGACCACACGGCCAGCACCTAGGAAAAGTCCCCTTCATGCTGCCTCCATCGCCCTTGTTTTGAGACAACCAAACGGGGAGGGGAACCAACCACAAGCCCCCACGCTGGCTGCCGCCACCACGTCCCAGCACCAGCAGCCGGCTCCGGGCAGACTCCGGCCGGATGTGGGGGGTCCCCCAGAGCCGGCCGGTGACACCGCAAAGTGGTTCGGGTGGGGAAGCACAAGAACCTTGCAGGCAGGCACTTCCGGCCCAGGTGACCGCTCCTAGAGCAGCCTTCCCAAGAAACCCCGACAGAAGCACACTGGGGCCCTCAGCTCTCCCGACACACCAAGTCACCCGAGGCTGCTTCATCGCGCCCCCAGGGAGGGAACCCCCAGCCTCTGCCACAGCCCGGCATGCCCCTGGCCCGGCCCCGGCCCCCGCAAACGCAGCCACCCAGGTTCCCAGACAAACCCACCGGCGCCACCCGGCCCCGCTCTGCTCCCAAGGTCAGCCTCCGCACACCCTCCACTCCTGCGCGGGGCGCGGTGGGGGGGGAGGGGGGGGCTTCTATTCTGAGAAGTCTGCGCGCATCTGCCCCCCAAAACCCCGCACCAGCCGCCCCGAGGCAGCAGCCCCTCTGCACTGCCCCCTCCTCGGGGTCCCCGGAGGAGCGGGGTCCTCAGCGGGCGGCTCTCCTTAAAGCCCAGGCGCTTTTCAGGTGACACGCTCGTGGGTGAAATAAACGTCTTCCCGGGACGTGGCGGTCGGCGCTCCCACGTGCGGGGGCGGGGCAGGCACGCTGCCGCACACCCCCCATCCTGGAACCAGCCTTACCTGGTTGGCGAAGCCCCTGAGGTGAGCCATGTCTGCGATGCCCTCAGACCATCGGCTGCAACCCCACGAGGCCCCTAGATCCCGCCTCGAGGCTCTGGAAGCCGGCTCCCTCGCTTCAGTCAACTGGAAGGACAGCAGGCGCGCTCGATGCTGGTGCTGCTCGGGGTACACGGGGCTCCCCGGGGCCAGGCGCCCCCACCCGTCTCGTTCCTTGATGGCCTCACCAAGCGGGGCCCCCCTTCTTAGCCTCTCCCGCCCGCGCTCTGGCCTCCGACCCTCCACCGCTACTCCCCCAGCCGCCCAGGGCCGGGTCCCCGAGCCCCTTCACGCCCCTCACACCCCCCCAGCGCTGAGCCCCGCCCCCAGCGCCCTACCCCACCCCGAACCCCACCTCCAGCGTCCTCTCCCCCCTCCCCGCGCCCTGCCCCCACCGCCAAGCCCCGCCCCCAGTTCCCTCAGCGCCCTCCGCTCGCCCCACGGTCCGTAACCGCCCGACACCCCCCCACCGCCCGGCCCCCTCCCCAACCGCCGCAGGCGCGGGCCCACCCGGCAGCGCGCCCACCTCCGGGGGGCTCCATCCCGGCCTCCCCCGGCCCGCTCCTCAGTGCCCACGAAGGCTCCCACCCGCAGCCTCCTCTCGCCCGGGGAGCGCCCGGACCTCCAGCCCGCGAAGGAGCGGCAGTGGCGGCGGCGACCGGAGAAAGCCCAGCGGCGGCGACGGCGAAGGCGGTGCGCGGTGTCGTGGCCCGGCGCGGGGCTCTCTGGGACACCGAGTCCCGCCGCTCGCTCCGCGCTCGGGTGCCCGCCGGCTCTGGACTACAAGTCCCGGCAAGCCACGGGGCAGGGCGGTGTCGCGGGGCTCGCCGGGACTCGGAGTCGGGCTTCCTGAGCGCCTCTACACTACGTCTCCCAGCAGGCCGCGGGCCGGGCCGGGGCGGGGCCGGGGCCGGGGCCAGGAGGGGTCCTGCAGCCGGGGGTTGGGGGGGCCCTTGGGCATGCGTCCTCCCACCCGTGGACTCGCTCCCCTTCCCGCCCACCCGGTCCCCGTCTGCCTCCTCCATTACCCCCGCCACCCCCTCTCCGTCCTCCCTCCCAGTCCCGTCCATCCCCCTCCGGCCTTCCTCTCCCCTCCCCTCCTCTCTTCCCCTCTCTATCCTCCCTCCTGGTGGTCCCTTCCACCCACCTCCCCGCTCTCTGCTCTCCCTCCTCCCCTCCGCCTTGGAGGGCTTTCGCCGATACCCTGTTTTGGAGACCCTGCCCAGTGCAGCAACTCAAGTGACCGTGGAGGGTGGGATGGAGAAACAAAACGTGATGTAGCAAAGCCGTGGAATACTAGTCAGCCTGAAAAAGGACATTCTGACAGCTGCGACAACATGGATGAACCTGGAGGGCATTATGCCGCGTAACAGAAGCCAGATACAGAAGACCAATTATTTCATGGGTCCACATACCTGGAGTCCCTAAAGGGAGTATATTTACACAGAGTAGACGGTGGGTGCCACGGTCTGGGGGAGGGGAAATGGGGGGAGTTACTGTTTAATCGACACAGAGTCTGTCTCACAAAATAAAGAGTTCTGGAGATTGAGTGCACAACAATGCTAATGTACTTACAACTTTTAAGATGGTAAATTTTATGTGTGTTACGTCACAATTTAAAGTAAATAAAATACAATAAAATAGAAAAGGAATTACGTTCTGACACGTGTTACAACATGAACTTTTAAAAGCATTATGCAGGGGCTCCTGGGTGGCTGGTCAGTTAAGCATCCCAATCTTGATGAGGTCAAGTCCAAGTTCTGTGTTGGGTGGTGTGTTCAAGTCCCAAGTCCACACCCAGCATGGAGCCTATTTAAAATAAAACAAACAACAACAAGCACATTACGCAGGGGACATACGCCGGTCACAAGAGGCAAATACTGCATGATTGCACTTACCTAAGGCATGGAGAATAGGCCAATTCAAAAGACAGAAAGTAAAATACAGGTTTCCAGGGGCTGAAGAGGGGAACAGGGAATCATTACTTAATAGGGACAGAGTTTCTGTTTGGGGTGATTTTTAAAAAGTCCTGGAAATAGTGGTGATGATTACACAACATCGTGAATTTGTTAATCCCACTGAGTTGTACACTGTATAGTTTATGTTATGTGTATTTAATTTTTTAAAGTTTATTTTTGAGAGACAGAGAGAGAGAGAGAGAGAGACAGCGCAAGCGGGGGAGGAGCAGAGAGAGAGGGAGACAGAGAATCTCAAGCAGGCTCCACCCTGTCAGTACGGAGCCCTATGCAGGGCTTGAACTCAGGAAACTGAGATCGTGACCTGAGTTGAAACCAAGAGTCATACGCTTAACTGACTGAGCCATCCAGGCGCCCCTACGTTACGTGTATTTTAACGCAAAGACAGAAAAGCAGTGATAAAGTGAATGTCAACAAATTTTTTAAATTTTGCTTTCAGAAAGATACTGTCGAGAGAAGGAAAAGACATGCTACAAGGCTGGGGGAAAAAAACTGCAAAGCACATATCCAAATACATACGTACATACATACGGATGTATGTACATGAAATATATATTTATACTATATACATACTATACAACGTATATACACAGAGCTCTCCAAACTCAACAGTTAGAAAACAACCCAATTAAAAAAAAATTGAGAACAGACTTGAATAGACACTTCAAAGAGGGTGGTGAGGAGCACCTGGGTGGCTCAGTCGGTTGGGCGTCCAACTCTTGACTTCGGCTCAGGTCATGATCTCATGGTTCGTGGGTTGGAACCCCGAGTTGGGCTCTACACCGACGGCGCAGACCCTACTTAGGGTTCTCTGTCTCTCTCTCTGTCTCTCTCTCTCTCTGCCCCTCCCCTGCTCATTCTATCTCATAAATAAATACATACTTAATTAAGATGGGTGAATGGCAGTAGCACGTGGACAGATGCTTCACATCATTAACTATCAGGGAAATGCAAACAAAACCATAGTGAGGTGCTGTCCACATTCCTGTTAGGGTGGCTAAAATAAAAAGTACTCATAATAGGGAGTTCCGGGTTCTGGCACTGAAAGTCCCACATCCCTGGAAACCCCTCTGCCTGAGGCAGAGCTGAACAGTTGGTCATTCAGGAGGATGAAAACCCGGAACTCTCATACATCCTACATGGTGCGAATGCAAAATGGCACCACCGCTCTGGACAACATCTGGATGGTTGCTTCTCTCTCCAGGCCTCTCCCAGCCTCCGTGGCCTCGAACGATCCCACTGGCCCAGTGCCCCGGGCTCTGGGTCAGAGTTCTGCGGGGGCCCCCTGTTCTGGGGCCCCAGGGGTGGGACAAGGCGGGCCAGAAGCTTCTGCTCTAACGTGCGTGCTCTCCTGGCCAACGTCAGGGTCAAATGGACTCGACTTGGGAGGGCTGCAGAAGCTCACGCCGTCCAAAGGGGCAGGGGCAGTGTTGGGCGGGGGAGGCACCAGAACCGCCCCCTGGGTGGGAGGGGACTGAGCGGTCTGGGGGCTTCACCTTGCCCCTGGTAGTAGGTCCCAGAGGGGAATCCCCAGGCTTCTCAGACCCTAAACCAGGCAAGGATGAGAGGGTGCAGAGCTCACGGCGGGGGGCGGGGAGGGGCGTAGGGACGGCCTCACGACCCCTCCTTGGGACCCAGGCTGCCGTGGGAGGAGGGTGTGGATGGCTGAGCCGGCCCCTAGGGGCTCCCGTGTCGTCCAGAGGCGCCCATCAGCCTGGATCCCGGAGTCCAGGGGTTCAAGAGAATGGAGAAGGGGAGGGTGTTCCCCGGGCCGAGGACAATGCCTCCCACTGGTGACTGTGGTCGGGAGGCAGCACTCGGACAGCGGGTGTCACAGGGCCGCAGGGGTGTCCTGGGATGTCTGGGCAACTGAGAGGCTGCAGGGAGAGTACCCCGCACGGGCAGATGGCATGGCCGCCGGGCTCGGGTGTAGGGTGGAACCGGCGTGGGGAGCCCCCAGCTCCACACAGGCCCGGGGCTCCCTGGCTCTGCGCCTCCGCCTTCGATCCCGCTCTCCGCCCACCAGGCTCCGCGCCTTCAAGTGCGACCCCCAGGAAGCCTCACTTTCCAGCCGTGACCTGGCACCCACTGCCACCACCAGGAAAGCCACTGACAAGGGCGGAGTTTCCTGTCCACGCCCGTCTGTGGACGAGGCCGACGGCTCCCGGAGGGCGGTGGAGGAGTCCAGCCGTGGGACGGAAGAGATGCCACGGACACACGCTCAGGGATGGTGTTAGGTGAAAAACCAGTTTAAAATTTTTTTTTCATGTTTACTTATTTTTGAGAGAGAGACAGAGCGGGAGCCGGGGAGGGGCAGAGAGAGAGGGAGACACAGAACCCGAAGCAGCTCCAGGCTCCGAGCCGTGGGCACAGAACCGGCCGCGGGGCTTGAACCCACGGACCGCAAGAAGTCCGACGCTTAGCCGACTGAGCTACGCCGGCACTGCGAAAAACCAGGTTTTAGAACTACACGCTAATCGTGTGTACGCATGGGGACTATTTTGAACTGACAGGATATGGGGACTGGACACAGCCATGTGGATCTTAAGTCTTATTTTATTTGCTATCCTAACTTTCCAGGTCCAGTAGACTTCAGTGACCAGATTTTACTCCTGTATTCAGAAAAACAGGCTTATCTGTGTCTGCTGGCTGACTTTGAAATCTCAGAACAATGAGGATTGTTTCAAAACAGCACATTCAAGGCCTCACGATCTCAGGAAGGAGGTTAAGGCAGAAGAAAACTCACTCCCCTCAGGGCAAAAACAAACAAACAAACAAACAAACAAAACACCAAGTCTGGACTGGAGGTCAAGGGCCCACGGACACACTGCTCAGGTGACTTCCTGGGCCTGCCGGGACCTGCTCCCTGGCCCACGTAGGCGGCAGGGTGGGAGCCCTGGCTGGCCCTGGGGAGGTGACGGCCCCCAACGGCAGCCTCAAGGATCCTCAGGCTCTCCTGGGTCGAGGTCTCCTCCACCCTCACAGACAGCAAATCTTCACCCTCTAAGACTGACTTAAAGGTCCAGAAACATTCAAACCCAGTTTGGTGAAGACTGGTGCATTCGGGTGCCTCCGCATTAGCCAGCAGCCTCTGCCTCCCGCCCAGCTTCCCGGTCACCAGCAGCCAGCACAGCCTCTCTAGACACACACTGGGTCGTGTCAGCCTCCGGACCAAAAAAGTGCTGCTTTGCCCAGTGCCCACCGGGCAAGCTCAGACTTGGCTGGGCTCGGGTCCTGGCAGTGGGGTTCGGGGGCGGGGGGGGGGGGGGGGGGGACAATGCTCTCCCGCATAATATTACCCAGGTGCAGAGCTTTAAAAAACGCCCCCTCCTGCTGACCCGGCAACACCACCTCCAGGCATCAGCACTGAGGAAATCGAGAGGCGCGGGGCACCTGGGGGGTCAGTGAGCTAAGCGTCTGGCTCTTGATCTCGGCTCAGGTCGTGATCTCACGGTTCGTGGGATGGAGCCCCGCATCGGGCTCTGCACAGACAGCAAGGAGCCTGTTGGGATTCTCCCTCCCTCTATTCTCCCTCCCTCTCCCGCTGCCCCTCTCGCGCACACGCGCACACATGCTCACACACTCTCTCTCTCAAAATAAATAAATATTAAAAAAATGGGCACAATTTAGCTCAAAGGTGGGAAAGTGGAAACACCGCAAATACCCAGTGATACTAACAGCTGAATAATACTTCCATATATCCTTGGGACGCGGTGCGGTCATCCAACTGCTGTTGCTAAAACACCATAATGATAGGAAAGTGTTCCCAAGGCAAGTGGGAAAATGGAAAAACTGCTCCTGTTGCAACCCAGCCCCCTCCCCCCTCCCCCCCTTCCCTCTCTCTCTTCCTCCTTCCCTGTTGGATAGAAATAAATGTATTGAACGTTTACAGTGCTCGCTTGCCTGTGAGCCAGATTATGAATCTTTCCTGCAAATTCTTTAATTTTTTCTGTACTTTTCAGAGTTTATCAATGACCATGTGTTACTTATAGACTAGGTTTCCCCTGGCGGAGGGCAGCAGCTCGGCTCCCAAAGTGCCCCGCAAGCTCTCCCTGGGCTCCCTGAGCCTAAACACAGGCGAGCTCACAACCAGAAGTGCCAGGCACGCGCCTTTCCCACGGCTGCTCTAACAAGATGCCACAAACCGAATGGCTTAAGACAACGCATGTATTTGATGGTTACGGAAGAAAAAGTCTGACATGGGTCTCACTGGGCTACAGTCAAGGCGTTATCAGCGCTGTTTCCTTCTGGAGGCTCCAGGGCGAACCCGTTTCCTTGCTTTTTCCAGCTTCTAGAAGCCACCCGCAGCCCTTGGCTCATGCTCCCTCCCCCATCTGCAAAGCCAGCCTCTCTCTGACCCTGCTTCTCCCAGACCCTGTTACGGATCTCCTCTCTAGGCCGGCCCTCCTTGGTCCCAGTTACAAGGACTCTTGTGATGATACTGGGCTCATCTAGACAATGCAGGGGGATCTCCCCCCTCAAGATCTTCAATCCAACCCCACCTACGAAGTCACTTTTGCCACCTGAGGCAGCTCACGCACGGGGATTAGGCAGAGCACATCTTTGGAACGGATCACTCAGCACGCCAAGCACGGACGGCACACACAGTCTCACACACGCACACACTCAGACACATACACAGACACGCAGACACACACACACTCGGACACAGACACACACAGACACTCAGGCAGATACAGACAGGCAGGCAGGGGCAAACACAGACCCGCAACCACTCAGACCACATACATATGCAGAGACACACAGTAGGCAAAATTTCCCCAAAAGTGAAGAGAAATGTGGGTTTTCAGGTTAGAAGAAGAAATAAAGTCTTGACCTAACACGTTGTAGTTAGTTTTAGAATTCTAAGGATAAAAACAAGTCTTAAAAACTGAGAGGGTTGGGGCGCCTGGGTGGCTCAGTCGGTTAGGCGTCCGACTCCGGCTCAGGTCATGATCTCACAGTTCGTGGGTTCGAGCCCCGTGTCGGGCTCTGTGTTGACAGCTCGGAGCCTGGAGCCTACTTCAGTTTCTGTGTCTCCCTCTCTCTGCCCCTCCCCTGCTCACGCTCTGTGTCTCTCTGTCTCTCAATAATAAATAAATGTTAAAAAATTAAAAAAAAAAAAAGCTGAGAGGGTTGAATGGCATCACCCAGAGAAACATGTCGAGTCCTACCCCTGTCCCTGTGAATGGAAGCTTGTTTGGACAGGGAGTCCTTGCAGAGGACGTCAAGTTCAGATGAGGTCATGCTGGAGTAGGGGCCTCTGGACGGGAAGATTTGGACGCAAACACACAGGGAGAGGGCAACACAGTGAGGACAGAGGCAAGGACAGACCCTCCCCGAGAGCCTCTGAGGGAGCCAGCTCTGCCCACACCTGGGGTTCTGGCCTCCTGGCCTCCAGACTGTGAAAGAGCCTGTCTACTGTTCTAGGTCAGGTTTGTGCTGCTTTGTTAGGAGCCCCGGAAGATTAATGAAGATTAATAAAGGAGAGGAGGAAGGGACGGAGCAGGGAGGAGGATTACGGGAGGGAGGACAATGGATATGCACAGAGACCGTGGAGTGCTGTCTACTTGTGTTCCGAGTGGAGTCACAGGCATCTTCAAACACACAGGGACCCAGGAGTCGGAAAGAAGGATCGGACGGCGTCACCCAGAACAACGATAAAGAGGCACAGGACACAAGTAGCAGAATTGCACAGAGGTCAGCGAAACGTGTTGGGAAGTCAGATAAGTGTTGACTGTACCGCTGGAAAGCAGGCAACCACAATCCCAGTTTAAAATGGCTCAACATGGGGCGCCTGAGTGGCTCAGTCGGTTAAGCGTCTGACTTCGGCTCAGGTCATGATCTCACAGTTTGTGAGTTGGAGCCCCGCGAGGGGCTCCATGCTGTCGGTTCAGAGCCTGGAACCTGCTTCAGATTCTGTGTCTCCTTCTCTCTCCGCCCCTTCCCTGCTCACGCTCTGTCTCTCTCTGTCTCTCAAAAAATGAATAAACGTTAAAAAGAAAAAGGCTCATCAGTCACATCTCCTCCCCACGCCCCTCTAACATGGCAGTGAAAGAACTGTACAATAGGGAAAACCCTCAAAAACAAAGAGAACTGCAGAGAAGGCAGAGAAGGCAACAGTAGATGAGAGATTTGACTGCTTTCCACCACACTGTAATGCAAAGAAAGATGGAAGGTGGTGTGTGACTCGGCACATGTAGCTGTCAGCTCCCGGCAGTGACTCCCAGTAAGGAGCAGCCCTTGAATCACAGCCCCTGGAGGCAGCCAAGTTGTCTCTCTCCTGCAGGCACCCTGTGCCCCCTGGCTCCTCCCTATAGCCCCGCCCACACACATTGGCCCCTCCCTGCAGCCCCGCCCACACACATTGGCCCCTCCCTGCAGCCCCGCCCACACACATTGGCCCCTCCCTGCAGCCCCGCCCACACGCATTGGCCCCTCCCTGCAGCCCCGCCCACACGCATTGGCCCCTCCCTGCAGCCCCGCCCACACGCATTGGCCCCTCCCTGCAGCCCCGCCCACACGCATTGGCCCCTCCCTGCAGCCCCGCCCACACGCATTGGCCCCTCCCTGCAGCCCCGCCCACACGCATTGGCTCCTCCCTGAAGCCCCGCCCACACGCATTGGCTCCTCCCTGCAGCCCCGCCCACACACACTCCTGTTCCTGCTGCGTTCCAGGAGTCAGGGGGAGGGGCAGCCTTCTCTGGGGCAGAGCCTGTGGCCGAGTCAGGAGGCAGAAACGCGTCCTGGCTCTTCAAGCTTCTGCTCACTCATGGCCCTCACCCTACTCACGTTTCATAGGCCGAGGCAAGTCTCGTGGCCCCGCCAGACATCTGGGGTCCAGGGTCTGTACCCACCCCGACGCACACAGGCAGGGACTGTGAAATCGATGGAGCTCACGCTGACCCCGAGGGTGTCTGAGTGTCACAGCCCAGTCCCTGCCAGGGAAGGCAGCAGGGCCTGACCCCCACGTCCCTCACCCACGTCCCGCAGCCAGGCTGGGTGGCCTTGCCCAAGCCTCCTGCCCCCAGGACAAAACCAGATCAGACTCTGTCCTCGGAAGAAACTGGGTCTGAGGCATTCCAGCTGTGGGGATGTCAAGGGCGGTGAGGCCCAGGGGAGGGGTGTCAAGGAGGGGCTGTCTCCCAGCCTGCAGACCCTGGTTCCCTTCACGAACGCTGCTCCGGGATGCTGCCAGAAAGACAGGGAGCGTCCTCCCTCACCCCAAGCAGGAGACCTGGCGAACCTTCTCAGGAGAAGCCAGACTGCCCAGGAAAAGGACCTCGTTTTAGGGTTCCCAGGAGAGAAGCAGCCAGCTACCAGACTTGGTTGGACACCCACAAGGAGCTGCTGGACCTCCTGTCCACGTGGAAGGACAGCCAAGGAGCACCTCCCTCACGAAAGGGGAGGACTAAATCATACAGAAGTGTGGGGGAGAGGGGGCAAAATAAGAGGCCTCCCACCAAAAAGTCCCTTAAAGTTATAATCCTCAGAAAGAGAAGATACTGTGTCCATAACACCGAGAACAGGAAACTTTGTCAAGGCAATGATCAAAGAATAAGAAAGAAGCATTGGAATAGAAATGCGTGAAGATAAAATTAGGGAACTCTTCCAGAAGCCAGAACCAAAGACACAGAGAGGGAGCAGACAATATGGACGGGGGCGGGGGAGGGGACACTGGGAAGGCCCCAGGCCATTGGCATCACCTGCACAGGGGTGAGACCCACGCACATGGGGGAAGAACACAGAGGGGGGCCTCCAGGACAGGACAGGACAGATGCACTTGGGACAATGACTGATAACGATGACAGGACCACAAAGGGTCCATCAACTGTTAGTACCAGGCACACAGAAGCAGTAGGAGGGGAGGCAGTCCTTAACTCCAGGCAGGGAAGCCTGTGAATCAGAATGGCTGCTCACAAGCCATGTGCAAGGTGAACCCGTGATGTGACCATATTGGGGACATGGAAGGCAGGGGCGAGGGGTGAGCCCGAGAAGGCCCTGTAGCTCTCCCGGGGGAATCCCCGCCAAGCTCTGAGCTCAGACAACACTATAGGATCGGGGTGGCCTGGGTTTCTTCACATGAATCCATCGGACTGATCCAGAATGTTGTTTTCCTGATGGTGTCACTGGGGAGTGGCAGGCTGGACCAGCGACGAGGGGCCCCAGAGCTCTGGGTTATCTTCCTTTGGGGCAAGATTGGAAACGACTGGAACTGGGCAGTCACAGACCAAGAGTGTGCACTGCGGGGCCACCGCCGGGACGCCAGGGCTGTGAGCGTGGCTCTGCCCTATGGCACAGACACAAACCTCACCCAGTCCCAGAGAGGGAAAACGGGAAGGTAGGGCAGCCAGGAAGTAGGTGTGGGGCTGGGGGGGCTGATTCCTCACCTTCCAAGGCAGCGAGTGAGTGGGCACATCTCTGACAGAGACCCCAGAGCTGCCCAGAGGCGTGCCTCGCAGGGAGGGTTGGAGATGGTGTGTCTGGGGAGGAGGCCCCGGGGACAGCTGCTTTTCACCGAAAATCTCGTAAAGCTACTGAGTTCTTTAAATCATGGACGTGCGTGATTTTCGTTGAAGTGCACAATAAATGCAAAAAGAATGCATGAAAGTCGAATTCACCGTGCCAGATGTGAACACATACATGAAGTAGCTAGGAGCACGAGGAATTGAGGCAGGGCCCGTCCACGGGGAGTCCAGACTTGGACTCGGGTTCAGCTTTGAGTTTCAAAGTCCTGGAAAACACCAGCCTCTTCGGCAGGAAGTGTTGGACGAACCTCCAGCCCAGGTTGGAGAAGACCAAGAAAAAGAACATCTTTCTTACTAACATCCACAAAACTGGCGCTTTTTGTTAGAGAGAGAACCTCTCTCTTTCTTAAGTTTATTTCTTTATTTTGAGAGAGAAAAGCCACGAGTCAGGGAGAGGCAGAGAGAGAGGAAGAGAGAGAGAATCCCAAGCAGACTACCGGCTGTCAGTGCTGAGCCCTGGTGGGGCTCGAATCCATGAACCATGAGATCGTGACCTGAGTGGAGGAAGTCAGAGCTCAACTGACTGAGCCACCCAGGGGCCCCACAAAACTGGATTTTAAACACCACCAGAAGGGCAGGAACAGAGCCTGGCAGCAGGTGTAAGACAGCGGGGTGGGCGGCCCTGCCCCAACAAAGGCCCCGGGGAAGGGCGGCAGCCTGGGGGAGCGGGCAGGTATTTGCAACATTTATATAAAACAGACGAAAGATTAATACCCAGAATATACAAAGAATATGGACAAGCCAAGGAGAAAAAATAAATACCTGAAAGAAAAGGGCTGATTCTGTGCCTGGGAAATGACAAGAGCCCGGATGGCTCACAGCTGGTGCAAAGTTGCTCCGTTCTGTCGGCAGCGGGCACATTTACTGGGCTCTTCACCTGGCTGCTTGACAATGTTTGCATTTAAAAAACTTTTTATGTTTATTCATTTTGGAGACAGGGAGAGAGAGAGAGAGGGAGAGAGAGAGCGCACGAGCAGGGGAGGGGCAGAGAGGGGGCGACACAGGATCTGAAGCAGGCTCCAGGCTCTGAGCTGTCAGCACAGAGCCCGACGCCAGGCTCGAACCCTCCAACCCTGAGATCATGACCTGAGCGGAAGTCGGATGCTTAACTGACTGAGCCAGCCAGGTGCCCCCAAATACTTTATAATTAAGCAGCAGAGGGGCTGGCAGAGGGGCAACGGCCCTGCGGGCGGATGCAGCTGGTCCGGCTGAGCCCGCCGCCCTGAGGCCGCCTCCCAAGGCTGGAGCCCACCCTTCCATTTGTGCTGTGGGGGAGGGGGCACAGGGTCAGGCGTGTAGAACCCCCTCCCCCCCACCCCACCCCCCAGCCCCGTCTCTGCCCCCTGGGTGTTTATCCAGCACTTACCCCAGTGTATACAAATCCCTTCTGTCCGGGCTTTGATCCCTCCGGAAGAAGAATGAGCTACTAGAGAAAAACAGGGAGGGGCCAGAGCGGGGCTCACAGCCTCCCCAGGCCTCAGCCCCAGGAAGCTTCCAGGTGCCGCCTCTGTCCCACAAGCCCTCCTATTACTGCAGCATCGCTATGGAAGAGCGGGGAGTGGACGCCCACCCGGGCAGCTTCTGCCCACGCGGCCTTCCTGAAGGGGTAGTGAGGATCACCTGCCCTGGGGTACTACCTGGGGGCCCCGCCCACACCACGGCTCCGCCCCGCGGGGCTACCTGGGGCCCCGCCCACATTACGGCTCCGCCCTGCACCGCGCTGCCCTGCTTTGTCCCTGGGGTGGGGTGGGGTGGGGAGACGGCCCCCCGGGGGAACCAGCCCCTTCAGACCTCGCTCAGCACCCCCAAGGGCCCCTCCTGGGGTGTTCCCATCTGGCAGCAGGGCAGGGACCTCATCCCAGAGCCTGGGCCAAGCCACAAGTGTTTCCAGATTGATGTCCACGTGGCCACTTTATCAGCTTCTGCCTCTGGGACTCTTTTTTTTTTTTTAATTTTTTTTTTTTTTTAACGTTTATTTGTTTTTGAGACAGAGAGAGACAGAGCACGAATGGGGGAGGGTCAGAGAGAGGGAGACACAGAATCTGAAACAGGCTGCAGGCTCCGAGCGGTCAGCACAGAGCCCGACGCGGGGCTTGAACTCACGAACCGCGAGATCATGACCTGAGCCGAAGTCGGACGCTTAACCGACTGAGCCACCCAGGCGCCCCAGTCTTCTCCGGGACTCTTTAAACGTCTCCAGGGTTCAAGGATGCTGTGCATTTCTGGTCAGGATCCTCTGGCTCCTTCTCTGCTCCAGTTTCCACCAGCCTGGATTGGTGCAGTGGCCCCGTGCGGAACTCCCTGCAGAGAGGCTGGTGCCTGGGGGGCCGTTTCCCCTCGTCCGTCTTTTCTGAGGCTCCTGACCTCCTTCCAGTAGGTCAGGTACATCAGTTCGTTTCCTGTCAGAGAACCTTGAGGGTGTCCCATCACCACCCACGAGGTGCGCATCTTGGACCTCAAGAGAAAAGGGGGAAGAACGCCTTGGCGTGACCCAAACAACAGAGCTCCAGGGGATCCGCCGACAGGGATGGAGGGCCAGAGTCGCAGCACCCCCCACTCTCGGCTCAGTCCACACGGGTGCTCTGCACAGACCTCTGCCCCTGCGTCCAGGAGGAGCAAAGCACCTGATGAACACCTGAGCCAGAGGAGGAGGGGAGCCCTGAGGTACCCGGAAGGACGGTGCGCCGTGCCCCGTAGATCATACACAAAGTGATACCCAATAAGGATATCTACCGTCAGTGGTGCTTTGGACTTCCGAGAGGGCAGACTCGGGTATGTGAGCGGCAGGCTGTGTCACACCTCTCGGGGACTCCAGCTCGTGTCCTCCTGGGCCACCTTGTCCTGGGCTACCCCTGTAGGGACCTGCTTTGCACAGAGGTTGTGAGAGCGAGGAAGACGGTAATGGGAGTGGCGGGAGAGTCAGGATGCAGGACTGGGCATCTCTGATGAAATGTTACGTGAGCAGAGCCGTGAAGATAATAGAGAAGAAGGCACAGCAAGTGCAAAGGCCCTGAGGCACAAGTGTGCCGAGCGGTTTTGATGATCTACAAGGAGATGGGTGGCTGGAGCTGAGAGCAAGGCAGAGGGAGGGGAGAGGAAGCCTCGGAGGTTGGGGAGGGTAAAAGCAGGTGCCGGGGTGCCGGGCACTAATGAAAATGGTTGGGTTTGAAAAGGCACTCCCCACGCACAGGGTAGCCTAGAGAGGTGCGGCTGAGAGGCAGGCATTCCGGAAGAGAGGGGCGCTGGCCTGGGTCAGGGTGCTTACAGCAACGGAGGCAGAAGCAGCTCCCTTAGGGTGTCTTCTGAAAGGAGAATGAAGAGGCTTGGTGAAGCCCCACCCCACCCATGGGTCATGGGTCCCCGGACAGCGGGCACGTGTCCCCAGCCTGCACACAGGAGGAGTTCAGCAACGACTTAATGCAACATGCAGGCCCCCACCTTAGACAAGCAGCCCCATGATGTCCTGGAAGGCCTGGACGGGGTCCAGAAGATCAGAGTCCCATAGGAACCTCACGTGGCCTTCTCGGCCACAGCCAGTCCTGCCCACGAGGCCTCACGTGAGCCCCACGTATGCAGCCCCGTGCCGCCACTTCCATGCCCATCCACACATCCGTGACCGTCCACATCCCTGCAGACTCCAGCTGCTCAGTCTCCTCCAGGGCTGGGCCCGGGGAGAGGCCCACACAGGCTCTGCAGGTGGCCGTGCTAGTGTAGACGGGTTTCTGGAGGCCCGGGCATTGGCTCTGCGGGACAGGACAGTGGCCTGTGTGCCTTCCCCGTTGCATGGCTATAGGGGACCAGGCAGGGACCCTGGTCCATGTCTGTGCTAGCGTGACCACTCACCTTTCAAACCTGGCATCACTGGGTTGTGGACCCCCTGCTCCCCAAATCGTGACCCCCACAAAAGCCTTGAGCAGGATTTTATGGAAAGCCAGGATCCCTCTCCTGGTCATGAGCTCCACTCTTATCCTTGCTGCCTGGTGGCACTGACAGGCCCCTGCACCCCATCCAGGGCCACGTATATAATCAGACCTGACACCGTGGCACCTTCCCGGTCTCCAGCCACAGCTGGTTCAGGGAGGGGCTGTGACAAAAGCTGCTGGCCCCAGGGCATCCTGGAAAGACTGGGTTTTTTCCCTCTGGGAAAGCCTGCATTGCTGAGGTGAGTGCAGTCACTCAGGGACAGCCTGCCTGAGAGTGAAGCCACCACAAAGGAGCACAGACAGACCCACAGGCAGAAGGAGAGACTCCTTCGGGATCCAGCCATGCCTGAAACCAGTGGACCCCTCCCTGGACATTTTAGTCGTACGAACCAAAAGTCCCCCTATGCTCAGGCCAGTCTGGGGCCGCAGAAGGCTCCTTGCCAACCAGGCACCAAGGTCCACACTTGGTCAACACCAGGGCAGACAGAGGGTCAGAAGCAATACATTCTCCAGAGGCAGAGAATCGGGGCCGAAGGTGACGGCGGAGTGTCGGAGCACTCATGGGGAACTACGACCAGGACTGGGTGGACAAGGCCAGCTTCCTCCAGGCCTCGAGGGACAAGAAGGCCTCAATTAATTCCAGCATGATCCAGCCTTTTTAAAAAAAGATTTTTTTTTTTTAACATTTATTCATTTTTGAGAGACAGAGAGAGACAGAGCATGAGCAGGGAAGGGGCAGAGAGAGAGGGAGACACAGAATCCAAAGCAGGCTCCAGGCTCCGAACCGTCAGCACAGAGCCCGACGTGGGGCTCGAACTCACGGACCACGAGATCATGACCTCAGCCGAAGTCGGACTCTCAACCGATTTAGCCACCCAGGTGCCTCCAGGAGCCAGCCTTTTTAAGGTCTGGATAAGGGTTTGTGCTCTAACTACTCAGGACTGCTTTAACCTTTTCTCTTAGGGGCGCCTGGGTGGCTCAGTCAGTTGGGCGTCCGACTTTGGCTCAGGTCATGATCTCGCAGTCCGTGAGTTCGAGCCCCACATCGGGCTCTGTGCTGACGGCTCGGAGCCTGGAGCCTGCTTCGGATTCTGTGTCTCCCTCTCTCTCTGACCTTCCCCCATTCATGCTCTGTCTCTCTGTGTCTCAAAAATGAATAAACGTTAAAAAAAAATTTAAAAAAAAAACCAAAAACCTTCTCTCTTAATAAGCCTTTGGGGGCATTTCCAGTCCCTCACTGTTATCAATATTCTGTACTGAACATCCTGAGACATGGCTTTGATCTGCTATAAAAGGTCCAGAGAGGAGTCCACTGGTTTCAGGCATGGCTGGATCCAGGCATGGCATCTCCTGGACTGAAGGGACTGTGCTAAACATAGGCATCTATCAGTTATGTCCAGTGATTTGTCACTTCCACGTGGGGGCCTAGGAAGTCTTTCTGCACCCGTCCATGCTCCCCAGGAGGAAGGAAGCAGAGAATGGGATCTCACGTTCTATAGGAGGCTGTGAGTGGGGCCGAAAGTTGCCTGAGGCCACGTGGGGGGAAGGTGGCAGGAGGGGGCATCCCTGTCTCCTATGTGCAGACATAGGTTTTCCCTCTGCCAGAAGTACATTCCAGGGGCCCCAGGGGTGGTCCCCAAAGTTCACAATCTGATTATGCACAGTCTTGCGGAGATACCGTGGGTAAATCCCTTTCCGTTCTGAGCATCCATATTCCATATTCCCATCTTTAAAACACAGGGAGGTCCCAAACCCGAGTGCTCTGCAGAAATGCCAGGGCAGACTCTGTCCTGACACTCCAGACCCTACACTGAAGAGGTCATTAAAATGCACACTCACATTTGAGAGCCCTGTAGCTTTTCTACGTGACAAGCAAGTTTTTACGTGGATTCACTAGTCCAGGCCTCTTGACAACCACACAAGGTAGGTAACTGTTCTATAGATGGAGAAGCCAAGGCAGCAGAGGTTCGATAGCTTTCCTCGATTCTTGTAATGTTCTACATACGTTTGGGTATCAATGCTTTGTTGGCCTTGCAAAATGAGGTGGGAAGTATTTGCTCACTTTTTAGTCTCTGGAAAGGTTTGTGTAAGGTTGGTGATATTTCCTCAACTGTTTAGAGGAATTCCCCCAATGAAACCATCTGAATTAAAAAAAAGAAAAATGGGGCACCTGGCTCAGTCAGTAAAGCGTCCCACTTCAGCTCTGGTTATGATCTCATGGTTCGTGAGCTCAAGCCCCTCATGGGGCTCTGTGCTGCCATCACAGAGCCTGCTTGGGATGCTATCTGTCCCTCTCTCTACCTCTCCCCCAGTTGTGCTCTCTCTCAATAATAAATAAATAAATAAATAAATAAATAAATAAATAAATAAACTAACTAACTAAAAAAAAAAAGAAACCATCTGAATTAGATTTTCTTTTGGGGAATATTTTAAATTATGGATTAATTTTATTTAATTGGTATAGGACTATCCAGATTTTCTATTTCTTCTAATGTCAGTTTTGGTAAATTGTGTTTCATGTAAATTTCAAATTTACTGTCTTGGAGTTGTTCATACTATTCTCTTATCATCCCTTTTTTTTTTTTGAGATTTTATTTTAAAGTAATTTCTACACCCGTGTGGGGCTCAAACCCTGAGAGCAAGAGTTGTGTGATCCACTGACTGAGCCAGCCAGGGTCCCCTTATTATCCTTTTAACGTTTGTAGTATCTGGTTATGTCCTCTTTTTCATTCCTGATACTGGAATTTCTGTTTTCTTTTTCTTACCCAACATTTCCAGGGGTTTATCAATTCTATTAATCTCTTCGAAGAACCAACAGTTGGCTTTGTTGATTTTCTCTAATTTTTGCTTTATTTCATTAAGTTTTGCCATAGTTTTTGTTATTTCCTCTCACCTCTGGGTTTAATTTGTTGTTCTTTTACTAGCTTCTTGACTTGGAACTTAGGGCATTAATTTTCCACCTTTCTCCTAAAGCTACAAGTTTTCCTCCAAGCACTGCTGTACCTGCACCCCTCAGTGTTTGACAGGTCATATTTTCACTTCAAAATATTTACAGTTTCCCTTGTGATTTACCATTAGATCCTTAATTATCTAGAAGTGTAAGGTTTAAATACCAAGCACTTGGAGGCTTTCTAACTGTTTTGTTGACATGGAGTTTTAATTTAATTCAAAGAGGACACACTTGCACAGTTTCAATCCTTTGAAATTTGTTGAGGTTTTATGGTCCAGGATGTGGTCTATTTTGACTAACATTCCATGTGCACGTGTTAGAAACATGTATTCTACAGCTGTTGGATGACGTGCTGTATGTATGTGAGTTAGGGCAGGTTGGTTAATCTTGTTGTTTGAACTGTGTGGTGTTGGTTCAAGGATAGAGGAATTGACCAGTGGGACGTAAGAGCATCTAGAACAGGTCATCACATACACCATCACTTGATTTATGATGGGGGCTCTTGTCCAATTCAAGAGGAAAAGGATGGTCTTTTCAGGAAATGATGTTGGGTCAACTGGATATTCATATGAAAATACAAAAAAGAGCTCTGTCTGGTCCCTAGGACGCCCTTCATAAGAATTGATCTGTGACCCATCGATGTCACCGGTAAAACATTTGTGCTATGAAAAGGAAACACAGGAGACTATCCTAATGAAAAAACACCAACCTTAGGAGAAAAGACAGGGGCGCCTGGATGGCTCCTTGGGTTAAGCGTGGGACTCCTGGCTTCGCTCAGGTCATGATCTCACCCTTTGGTGAGTTCCACCCCCGCATCAGGCTCTGCACTGAAAGCGAGGAGCCAGGAGCCTGCTTGGGATTCTCTCTCTCTCTCTCTCTCTCTCTCTCTCTGTCCCTCCCCCGCTCACGCTCTCTCTCAAGATAAACAAATAAAGTTAAAAACATTTTTTAATAAAAAAAAAAAAAGAGAGAGAAAGACAAACTGGACTTGGCTGAGAATCACTCCAGTTCCTTGTAAGCAACAGCAACCCCCCCCCGCCCCCCCCCCCCCCCCCCAGCGCCACAAGATTTTTGTAGGATCTTCAATGCGCTACGCGGCCAAGCGTCTATCTACAGCGCAAGGCCACGTGTCAGACCAGGGGCACGTCCCCGGGGCACATGGAGAACGTCTGGGAACCAGTAAGAAAACGCATTGGGTGCGAAGCCAGGGGCCCGCGCGGGGGCCGCAGCTCCAGGTCCTGCCCGGTGGCGCCGGTGGCGGCGAACTCGCTCGGTCCTCCTTAAGCCGGGAGGCGGCGGGGAGGCCGGGCCGCGGCTCCGCCCCGGGGGCTGCCTTTTCCTTAGAAGGCGAAGCCCCAAGCCTCGCCTCTCGCCGGCGGAGAGCCGCGCCGTGCGCCCCCGGGAGCGCGGACCTGCGGGGCGAGGGGCGGGCGCGCGTCCCCGCCGCTGCGGGGGGAACGACCGAGGCCGGCGGGGCCCGCGGCCCGCAAACGCTGAGGCCAGAGCCCCCTCCCCGGCCCCGCGCCCGCGCCATGCCGCGGGGGAGGTGAGCGGGGCGACGGCCGGGGACGGGCGCGGGGGACGCCGCGCCTCCGAGGCGGGGCCCCAGGGGCGCATCGCCACCTCGCAGCGGTCCTTCTGGCGCGGGCACCCTGGGGAGCCTTGTGATGGAACCCGGAATCTCAAAGAGCGTGGCACCGTGATTTCAAAGATTTGTCCCTCCCCCCTTCACCAGAACGAACGGCCCCTCGCGGCCGGCCGCGCCCCTCCAGCCCCTCCCCGCTGCGCCCCCTCCCCGCGCGCCCCCTCCCCGCGCGCCCTCCCCGCCGCCGGCCGGGCCGGGGCGCTGAGCCGGGCTCCCCGCAGGTGCCGCGCCCCTGGCCCGCGTCCCCGCCATGGAGGTGCTGCGGCGCTCCTCGGTCTTCGCCGCCGAGATCATGGACGCCTTTGACCGCTCGCCCACCGACAAGGAGCTGGTGGCCCAGGCCAAGGCGCTCGGCCGGGAGTTCGTGCATGCGCGACTGCTGCGCGCCGGCCTCGCCTGGAACGCGCCCGAACGCGCCGCTCCCGCCCCCGGAGGCCGCCTGGCGGAGGTGTGCGCGGTGCTGCTGCGCCTAGGTGAGTGCGGGCCGGGACGGGCGGGTGCCCGGGAGAAGCCCCCCGCTGCTGGCCCGAGGGGTGTCTCGGGGGCGACCCCCGTTGCTGGGCCGAGGGTGCCCGGGAGAAGCCCCCCAATTCTGGGCCGAGGGGTGCCCAGGGGGCGACCCCCGTTGCTAGGCCAAGGGGTGTCCGGGAGAAGCCCTCCGCTGCTAGGCCGAAGTTTCCCTTGGGGGCGGACAGGGGGCGGGCCGGGAGGGGAGGAGGAGGAGGGCAGGAATAGCCTTGCTTCGCTAGGCGGGCCCACCCACACTCCCCTCTTTAGCCACTGGGCTCTCCGGCCCACCCGCTGCAGAGCTCCCCGGCATGCCAGCTCCGCCCAGATCTGAGACATTCTGTTCACAAAGACTAGAAATCTCTGGGAAACAACAGTGTTTTGGTGGCTAAACTTCCAGAGTGACCCTTGTACTGAGCTGGGCACAGAAATCCTTTGTGGGACCACGTGTCCCGATGTTTGTTTTGGAAAGTAGGTCTTTGGGGTTGCTGCCTGAAATCCCCGCTGCTCTTTCCCCTTGATGTGGAGGCCTGGTAGGGCTCCCTGCAAAAGAGGCTCAGAGGCTCAGAGCCACCAAGGGGCCAGCCCGTGTGTATAGACACCTGGGGGCACTTATGGGGGGGGGGGGCGCGGTCACACGCAGCCCAATAACTGTTTCCACCTTCTCCAGGGTCTACACCCCAGAGGGGGACCAGCCCAGCTGATTCAGTGTACTTCCCCCAGGGACTGAGCTCACTTACTGGTTGCTGGCGGTGGGCACATGGGGAGGGGACGGAGGCCTGATGGTGCGGCTCTGCGCGCAGAGTGTGGGTCCAGGCTCGCGGGGACGTGCTGTGTGAAGAGGACACTGCCTCTTCTCCGGCTGACACCGGTGTCTGCTTGTCCCTGTTTTGTGTGGACTCCGAGCAGAGCTGTGTAGACCTGGGCTGTGGGGAGACACACAGATTCCCTGGGGTGTCAGACAAGGCTGCCAGGAAGGGTGGTAGCCCACCGGGGCCTCGGGGGAGGGGAGAGCCAGTGGGGTTTGGGGAACCAGGCAGGGGTCCAGAGGGCCTAGACTCCCATGAGGTCAGCCACCCACAGCCGTTTCTTCAGCTGGCCTGTGGGGATGACGCTGGTGGAGCATTCTAGAGGGCCCTGGAGAAGGTGGTTCCTTGGCCTCCCTGGGGGAGCCAGAAGGAAGTCTTGCGTCCGTCCCGGCCTGCCCTGCAGCCCCCCAGCCTCCAGCCTCTGTCTCCTTGTCTGTGAGCGGGAGCTGGGCGCTGCCTCTGCCCTGGGCCCAGAGTGCCTATTGTCTGAACTTGTCTGAAGAACTTTGCTTCGGCCTCTCCCAGTCTGACCAGGCTGGTTCCTGTGCCCTCAGTCCTCTGTGTCCCATCCTGAGAGCCCCGGCATTTCCGGCCTGGGCCTGGGTGCCCAGCACCAGCCATCTCAGGAGCAGGGCCTTCGAGGCCCTTCCCCGGCACCAGGCTATGTCCGGTGGCTGGGACTCAGCCCTGCCGGGTGGCCAAGGAGGGAGATGGCCTGGCCCCCCAGGGTGCTCTCCTTCATGTCCGTTTGCTGCGATCTGCTCTTGGTGCCGCTCCGCACCAGCCCCTTCACGGCCGGCGCTGCCTCCCTGCCCCCCAGCACGCCCCTCAGCCCCTCCTCGGCACAGTCGCCTAGCTCCCGGGGCAACGGCACACAGGAAGAAGAATGGGTCGCGTCCCCGTGGTCAGTGTCTTGGGGCCGGTCCCCAGCGGCCCTGAGGTCTGTGTGGGAACGGCCAGGCCGGCCCTGGGGATTTCCATGCCACCTCCTCCAGCTGCCCGCCAGCCTCGCCGGTTTGTGCTCTGCATCTAGATCTTAGTTCGTTAGATGGAGTGCAGCTGGCCTCGGGAATGACGCAGACACCCCTGTCGCCCCGTGCTGGCCAGTCCCCGGCATTTCCCCGTTGGCCTTGGCTGCAGAAGTGCCTGGGCTGGGGACACCGGTGGGAGGGCCGTGTGGGATTCCCAGCACGTCACTGCCAGGGGCGCTGCAGCGAGCGCAGGCCGCGGGCAGGGCTGCTGAGAGGGCATTTTCTCTGCCCAACGTGGCCGCCCGTCCAGACACACCAGCTTGGCACCAGGAGCCCAGGTTTGAGCCTGGGCGGTGTCGGTGGCTTGGGGCAATGGCTCAGCTTCTTGGTTCACAGAGCAGGGCCTGAGCGAGGATGCCCCTCGGAGGCAGCAGCCAGGGGCCCACCTGCGTGGGGTCGTTGGCACAGCCCCTGCCCGTGTCGGGCTCTGGCTGTCTGCCCAGTACGCCTGCCGCCCGGGCAGCTCACTGTGAGCCATGAGTCACCCATCAGGCACGGCCCTTGTTCCTCCTTGGGATTCCCACCACACCGGCCCAGCAGGCTTGGCCCTGGGTGGGAGTGGGGGGTGGCTGGCTTGTCGGAGGGGCGGGATGCGGAGGTAGGTCTGGGGGTTCCCAGTGTACCTCCTTGGTCTCCTGTTCCCAGGGGCCATGGTGGGGTCGAGTCAGGGTGGGAATCTGACAGGCTGAATCCAGTCGGGGATCAGGCATGTTCGGTGCCAGCTGCGGGCCGTGAGGAGTGGGCTGGTCCCAGGCCCGTGTGACGGTGGGACTAGGGTCGTGCAGGCACGGACCACCTCTGACCCCGCTGTGTGACTGCACAGGAGATGAGCTGGAGCTGATCCGGCCCAGTATTTACCGCAACGTGGCTCGTCAGCTGAACATCTCCCTGCAGTCTGAGACAGTGGTGACCGACGCCTTCCTGGCCGTGGCAGCACAAATCTTCTCCGCAGGTAGGCCTGGGTACCCCCTCCCCCAGGGCGCCCACAGGGCTGGGGTGGGCCGGGGGCAGGGCCTTCAGCACTGGGGCCTGCAGGAAGCCGCCCCCACAGCCCTGGAGCCACCTGGTGGTCACGTGTACTTTCTTGCTGCACAAAAGAGCCCAGAACCTTGACTCGAACGGTGATGTGCAGTGCCTCCCCCGGTTGTGAGGACGGTGGGCCTGCTGGGCAGCTGGTGCCAGGCCTCTACGAGGCTCTGACTGGGCATCGGCTGGGGTGGCAGCGGCCCGAAGTCTCGTCTGGGCCGCGTGTCCCAGATTGCCAGTCGGTGCTGACCGTTGACTTAGAGGGGGGGTAGCGTGTCCTGCGTGTGGCCTGTGGGCTTCTCACGGCGTGGTACCGGGTCCCCAGGGGGAGTGTCCCCAGCGTCCCGGGTGGGACTGCCAGGCTCTCGGGATGCAGCCTCTGCAGGTACGGTGTCACTCTGCTGGATTGTGTTGGTCAAAGGCGCCTTGCAGGGCGGCCCCACGTGGAGGGAAGATCCATGAGGGCAGGAGCCCTGGAGCAGAGGCTCCCTGGGCAGTCTCTGGGGAAGAGCACCACACCTGTCTCAGCTGGCTGTCCCGCACTCCCCTGGGCATCTCCTGGTGCCCCAGCTGTGCGCAGGTGACGTGTGCTCCTGCCACCTCCTCTCTGTGCCCTCACCTCTGAGTTCAGCTCCTGCTGCTACCCCCAGACTCACTGGAGGCGATGGGGCTCGTCCCCCTAAACCTTCTCCTGTCCCCATGTCCTCTCCTTGGAACCTGCTGGGCTCCCTGGTGTCCACGGACCTCATATCCCCACCTGTGACACCACGTCCTGTCCTGGCACCCACACTCTGTGAGTCCGTCCCTGTATCCTTGTATAACAGGTGCCAGGCTGTGCGTCTAGGTAACCAGAGCCCCAGCCCCAACCAGCACCTCCTGCCTCAGCACATCCCGTGGGTGTTTCCCTGGCACCGGGGCCAGGGGACCCCCGATGACGGGACAATCTGCCCTGGCCCTTGGCGGGGGAAAGCTTGGGGGCCTCGGAGCCAGAGTGTTCCAGAGGCTGCATCCCAGCTGGAGTGGGGAGTGAGGTGAGCGGTCACGTGGCTAGTGGAGAGGGCCACCCTCCCTCTGGGGCTTTCTGGAAGGCATTCCGCTGCAGGAGGAAGGGCCCCAGGCAGCAGGGAGGCCTCGCACCCTCCTCTGGGAGGCGGTCCTGGCTCTCTTCCTGACCAGCTATGTGACCTTGGCCTGGGTTTCCTCATCCATGGGATGGTTGGGACAGCAGCAGAGCAGGGCTTTAGGGTGGAGGCTGCGGGGGGAGCCACGGTCCCCACCACCCGCAGATGCAGCCCACACCCTGCAGGGAAAAGAGACAGAGAGATAAAGCAGAGGGCTGCTTCATCCCATCAGAGATGAACCCCTAGCCCAGCTGACCCCACCCTCTGGGGTGACTTCCGGTATCCTCCCCCAAGGAGGCTCTACCAGCTCCTGGCGGGCACAGTGGCGCTTGCTGTGCTAGGCTTCCCTCAGTTGTGGCCAGTGCAGTGGGGATGCAGGACAGCCAGGGATGGCCAGGGACATGGGATGGCCAGGGACATGGGACAGCCTAGGAACGTGGGACAGCCAGGGACGGCTAGGAACGCGGGACAGCCAGGGATGTGGGACGGCCAGGGACACAGGACAGCCAGGGACGCGGGACGGCCAGGGACATGGGACAGCCACGGATGGCCAGGGACATGGGACAGCCAACCGTAGAATCTAGCTTCCTCCAGGGCCACCACCAGGTCAGCACTGACCTCCCAGATAGGAATCAGTAAGGCTAGGATGTCATGAGGCAGGTGCCTGGGTGGGCTGGTGGGAGGCCCAATTTCCTTCAGAATGTTCTAACTGTCCTGACCTGGGGCGGGGCGGGGGGAGGGCGGTGCTGGGCTGTGGCAACCTGCAGGGGTGGGCTGGGAGGGCACGTTGTGGAGAAGGGAGCAGGTGGGGCCCAGGAAGGAGGTGGGGCCCAGGGGACATCCTGGGCTGAGGATCCCCCTCCCCCTCCCTGGGTTCCTGTGTCCTGGGCCTGATGGCTGGCGCGTGGGTGGCCGCCTGTGTCTGACTCCAGGCTGGCGGGCGGCTGGTTTATGAGCCGAGGTCTGGCTTTAAAAGGAAGGCTTATCTCTGAGAATGCGGCTCTGGTCTGCTGCTGGCTGTAGGTCTCAGCGGGAAGGCTGGGCTAGGCTCCTGGGTGGTGGCTGCTATGTGGGCAGGGGACAGGGGACAGAGGGACCACTCCACCTGCCCAGCCTTGCTCAGGGAGGTGTTCGGAACGACTGGGACCACGAGGACAGGGGAGGGGCAGGGAAGAACGGGCACAGAAGCCCGGAGGCTCGATCTGCTTGCAGAGGTCAGTTAGTCTTGTGGTTTTCACTGGAGACTGGGGCAGAATATACCCCCTCGTGTTCAAGCACGTTCGGCCCTGGCCCCCGCCGGCCCCGTCCCCTTCTGGGGGCAGCCTCCACACGGACCCGCCCCTGTGGGCTCTGCGGCTGCTGCCCCTCATCGGCTGCGGCTCCGTGACCTGCAACTGGTTTCTTAGCTTCTCTGAACCTCCGAGCCACCTGAAAAGAGCAGGGCTGCACGGAGGTGGGGTTGCAGGGCCGGCCCTCTGCTGCTGCCTGGCTCTCCGGCCACCCCCTTACCAGCTGTGGGTGCTCCTCCCACCACCCCGCTTGCCGCCCAAGGCTTCCCCTTGGTCCCTTGTCCATCCTACGTCTCAGGTCCTTAGGCCCTTTCGCCACTGGGTCGGCCCCAGCCGTGAGGTCCAGCCTTGAGGTGCTCGCCAGCCCCGTCCGTCTTCCCGCGGCCCCTCCTTGCTCACACGGACCCTCCCGCTGCATCTCGCACCCCCTCCTCCCCTTGGCAGGCCCCCCTGGGGTGCAGGCCCAGTCAGGGCTGTGGCCCCGGATGGGGCAGCTTGAGGACTGCAGGGCAGGACCTGTGGAGGCATCCCCTGGGTGGCCGTGCCTCTGTCCCTGCCCTTTGTCTGCTCAGCTCCCTTCAGGGGAGAAACTGGTTTTTCTCTCCCTGGTTAGAAGTTGGCAGGGTTTTCAGTTTTTTCTTCTTAGGACGAGAGCAAAATATTTTACCACAAAGAGATCAGAAAATAGAAAAGATAACCAACTCTTAGAAAACAGTACTAAAAAGACCACCCAACCTAAAAGAAGCGAAGAATCTGAGTAGACGCTTTTCCAAGGAAGATGTACAGATGGCCCATGAAAAGTGCTCTCGTCAGCCAACCAGGGAAGAGCCACCACCGCGAGGCCCCAGCGCCCGCCCACCAGGATGGCTGGGATCAGAGGCAGGTGCACACGCCACGGTGGGGACGTGAACAGTTGAAGCCTCATTAGCTGCTGGTGGGGCCCCAGTGTGGCTCGGCTGCCGTGGAAGACGGTCGGCCTCTCTAGCGGTTTAACTCGAGTGGAGTTACCGCGGGGCACACCGGTCCTGCTCCTGGGCGTCCACCCGTGAAAAATGGAAGCACACGTCTACACAGACGTTCAGAGCAGTGCTGTTCACAGGCAACCCAGACGTTCGTCATCTGATGGGTGGATGAGCAGAACGTGGTCTCTTTGCGCAGGGGAACGTCATTCGGCCACAGAAAGGGAGACATGCTGACAGGTACCACGTGGATGAACCTTGGGGACATTGTGCCCGGTGCAAGCAGCCAGACGCAGAACGGAGTGTCGTGTGTGAGCCCTTCCACAGGGAACACCTACAGCAGGGAGATCCGCCAAGGCAGAAGACGGGTCTGCCTGCAGGGGTGGGGAAGGGGCCTGACTGCCCGTCGGTGAGGGCGTCCTTTGGGGGCATGAAAATGTGTTAGGGCGAGACAGAGGCGGTGAGTGCATTAAGTGCCACTGTAATTTATGGTAACTTATTACCGTCCCTGGCTTTTCTCTCCAGACCTGAAAATACAGCCATCACGTGGAGCTCGCCACAGTGAGCACCTGTCTCCACGTGGTGGCACCACAGAACGTGGTGTTCACCTCCTGCATCCCGTGGCAGTCACCCCGACCCTCGCATGTCAGTCCCTTCACCTGCGTCCCGGCAGGGAGGGGTGCCTGTCAGGTGCCAAGGGCACCACGTGAGCGGGACAGAGCCTGCCACCAGGACGGGCATAGCGGGGAGTGCTGTCACCACGAGCTGGCGCCCTCACGGCCTGGCCTGTGGAGCTGGGGAGCACTGCCGGCAGCAGGGAAGAGGCGGGAAGAGCACACGCGGGGCTGGGGTGGTGGGAATGGGGCCTAGAGGGGGGTGGGGGCTCACATGAGATTTCAGACTTGGATTTATTTTTAAGTCATCTCTACACCCAGCGCGGGGCTCGAACTCACACCCCTGAGCTCAAGAGTCACACGCTCCACAGGCTGGGAGCTGGCCACGGGGCCCCGTAACTTGAATTTCTTTAGAAAGAGATGCACAGTAACAGTAATGAGAGGTTTTTACGCAGGGGAATGATGTGGTCCGATTTATGGGGTTTAAAATTTTTCTCTTTATTGAGATGAAACTTACAGAACAATTAACCGTTGTAAAGCGTACAATCGAGTGGCCGTTAGCGCATTCACAGTGTGTGCAACTAACACCTCTGTTTTCATCGCCCAGGACACTTGGAGCCCCTTGAGCACCCCCTCCCCGCCCCTCCCCCGGCCCCCAGCAACCGCCGACCTGCGTCTGTCTCCATAGATTTACCTGTTCTGGACGCTGTGCGTAACAGATTCATACGGCGTATGTGGCCTCTTGAGTCTGTGGCTTCCCCTGAGCGCCGTGTTTCCGAGGCTCCCCGACGCCCCATCCCTTTTCGTGGCTGTCGTGTTCCCTGGCACGGACGGACCGCAGTTTGCTCTTCTGCTCACAGTTGACGGCTCTTTTGTCGCTTCCACCTTTCGGCGATTGTGAGCAGGGCTGCCGCGAACACGGACGAGCAAGGGTGGGTGGGAGCCGGTCTCTGCACCGGCGGCTCCGCGAAGGTGCGTTGACCCGGCAGCACCAGCATCCGCAGATGCCGCGTCCTCGGGCTAATTCCTGCCGTGATGGTGGCTGTCTTTCCCGTCAGGGTGACAAGCTGCAGACTCACCTGGATTTAATCTGACAGGGGCGCGGGGATGGCTCAGTCGGTAGAACGTGCAGCTCTTGACCTTGGAGTCATGAGTTCAAGCTCTGTGTTGGGGCTAGAGTTTACTTTAAAAATGAAGAAATAAAGGGGCGCCTGGGGGGCTCAGTCGGTTAAGCGTCCGACTCTTGATTTCGGCTCAGGTCACGGTCTCACGGTTCATGAGCTCGACCCCCGCATCAGGCTCTGTGCTGACGGTGCGGAGCCTGCTCGGGATTCTCTCTCTCTTCCTCTCTTTCTTCCCCTCCCCCACTCACGCTTTCTTTCTCTTTCCAAAATAAACAAGTAAACTTAAAAAGACAAAAGAGGAGAGTCGATAATGTACTCACATGTACTCGCTAGACCAGAGTAATTGTAGTTTTTTGCTGTTTGTGAAGAATCTTTACTTGTAGAGGGGCCCCTCGTGTTGGGAGGCTGGAGGGCTGTGACTCTCGTAGCCTGGCAGGGAGGCGGGGCTGGTATCTGGGCCTTGGTTTCTGGGACCCCGGGGCCCTCCCGTTTGCTTACTGACTGGTCCAATCCATGCCATGGGTCAGAAGTTTGCTGGGTGCACAAGTCTGAAGCTGTCAGAGTTTCCAGCCTGGGGTATCTACCTGGTCCTTGGCTTTAGGGGCTATATCCTGTGACTCTGCACAGAGCACGCCCTCTCCTCAGCTTCCAGAGTCACTGTTCAGACCTGTTCAGTGTTACAATAAATCTGGACAGGGGACACATTAGATCCCAAGGGATGATGCTGTCTGGCCATTGTTCTTATTTTTCCCCTGGGTCATATGACGCTTCCTCGGTTATATCCAGGTAACCATAATCCTCCCCTGCTACAATCTGTTTTAAAGATTCTTCGACATATTCTATGTTTTCTCATGGTATCTTTTATAACTGATATTTTAATGAGCATGAGGAAATTTTGGTACAAAGAGGAATGACTAATAATTATAATTACAATGACAACGGTAATACAGCCACAGAAAATAAAGTGCCCCCTGCATGTTACAGCAGTGCTCTCCCAAGTGCTTTGTGTTCGTTAGTCGGAGAATTAAGGACGGTGGGTTCGGGGAGGAGGAAGATTAAGAGAGGTAAGAAAGAGGGGAGGCTGGGTGGCTCAGCTGGTTAAGCATTCGACTGCCGACACCCGCTCAGGTTGTGATCTCCCGGTCATGAGATCAAGACGCACGTCGGGCTCTGCACTGACAGCGTGGAGCCTGCTTGAGATTCTCAATCTCTCTCTCTCTCTCTCTCTCTCTCTGCCCCTCCCCCCCAAAATAAATAAACTTAAAAACAATAAAGTTTTAATCTGACAGATTGCAATCTATATCTTGTTTCCATTGGCCTTTCTGTGGTTATTTGTGAGGTGGGCATTTTTCAGATGTTTCATGTATCTGTATCTTTTCTTCCGTGAAGCAGCTGTTTATTCTGCGTTCATGCTTCTTTTGAAAGGTTTCTCTTTGTTCTGGCTGAGTTGCAAACTCTCTTTACACGTTAAGGAAGCCCACACCCTAGAATTTCGGGCATTCTTTCTCAGACTCCGTTCATCGGCCTTTTCCTCCCGGGCGGCCCCATCTTGGTGCCACTGCTCAGGAGCTCTGGGTCTGGGGAGGGTCACCCCCCTCGCGGGCCTCAGCTTCTTCACGTAGGGAACGTCCCGGTGCCTTCACACGGCCGTTCGGGAGACCGGACGCGCCCGGGGCAGGTGTGGCTTGACGCCTCTTACTGGACACGGTGTACAGCTCCAGGTCACTTGGCCACCCTCGCCCCTGGCCTCCGTTTCCTCCTCACTGAACTGCCTTGCTGTCTTATCGCCTCCTCCAGCAGACGGTGGGCCGTGCGAGGTTGTCCTGGGCGCTGGCACGGGTGTGCGGGCGGATAACGGGGGCTTCGAGAATCTCCAACTAAGAACTACCCGTGAGGGTGGCAGGACTGACCTGTGATGGAGGGTGGCTGGGGCTCGTGCCTGGCGGTCAGCTGGCAGGGCACCTGTCCAGGTGGGGTGGAGGCTGGCGCCCTGGGTGCCCACCCCGGTCATCAGTGGGAGGATGGCAGGGGGCGTGGCTCAGAGAGACCCTTCCTGCGACCCCGAGGGCTGGACTGGAGCCAGGGTTTGGGTGGCCTTCTGCTGACCGGCGTCTGTCTCTCTCCCTTCAGGCATCACGTGGGGCAAGGTGGTGTCCCTGTACTCAGTGGCTGCGGGGCTGGCCGTAGACTGTGTGCGGCAGGCCCAGCCCGCCATGGTCCACGCTATCGTCGACTGCCTCGGGGAGTTTGTGCGCAAGACCCTGGCGCCCTGGCTGCGGAGGCGCGGCGGATGGGTGAGGGGCACCTGAGGTCCCGGGAAGGGGTTGCTGGGTGGGGCAGGGGTGAGGCCCAGCTCCCTCCAAGGCCGGGGCCTCCCCCCACCTCTAGGGCTAAAGTCCTGCTGTCCAGGAGTCCC
Organism: Panthera onca; assembly: GCF_046562875.1. Lineage (NCBI taxonomy): Eukaryota > Metazoa > Chordata > Mammalia > Carnivora > Felidae > Panthera > Panthera onca. Next base: position 640,597 of record NC_138346.1, on the reverse strand, counting down.
CCGCAGGGCAGAAGCTGGGCTGCAGCCGTGACCCCTCTGTCCAGGAGAGGTGGGGCACATCGGCCCAGCCCGCAGGGATGCGTGCAGGCGTCCTACCCATCAGTCCCCGCGCCCCAGCCGCCCGCCCAGCCCTGGCCAGGCTCCCACAGGAGATCTCAGTTTTCTCCTCCGTAAAATGGATGACAAGCAAGGGTGCGCGAAGCTGGCTGTGGATGACAGAGCTCAGCCCTCTGCCGAGGTTGGAGCCGAAGGCCGAGGTCGGGCGGTTCTGGGGCCGGAGGCTCATCTGAAGTTGAAGGGGCAGGGGCACCGCCTCCAGGGTGACTTGTGGCTGTGGGTGTCCCTCAGCAGGGACCCCGGGGCCTCTGTCCCTCCTGCTTCCTCTCCGTGGAGCCAGCAAGGCTGTGACCACCACGGTCCAAGTCTGGACTGTAGAGAAAATACTTCATTTCTTAGCAGGAATAGGAAGAAATAGTGGCCGTTCCCTGGGGTTCTGGAAAGCTGTGTCCACTCCTGTTCTAAGGGAGAGTCTGAAGCTGGGTTTGGCGTTTCCTGGCGCCCCAGGCTCCACAGGGCCAAGGCGGAAGGAGGCCGGGGGTTGCGGGGACGTGGCTGCAGGTAGTGGCCACGGGGCTGGCGGTGGAGTCCTCACGTGGGCACCGCAGGCTTCTCCCGTCGGCCGGCCGCTCCCTGCCTCCACCTACCTCCTCCTTTCCCTTCTCGTGGCCGGGTCGGCCCCACGCGGGTCTTCCGTCCGGAGTGGACCACGGGCCTTCCCTAACGGCCTCGCGCACCCCCTCGCGGGTGTTGGTGGGCATCCCGTGTGAGGTGCTCTGCCCTCTAACTGTGCCCTCTTCCCTCCCAGACCGATGTCCTCAAGTGTGTGGTCAGCACCGAGCCCGGCTTCCGCTCACACTGGCTGGTGGCCGCACTCTGCAGCTTCGGCCGCTTCCTGAAGGCCGCCTTCTTCGTGCTGTTGCCAGAGAGATGAGCCGCTGGCTCGGGCAGAGGCCGAAGCCAGGCTCTCCGACCCAGGAGACCCCCGGCCCTCGAAAGCGCCAACGTCCTCCCCAACCAGGCTGGGAACGCTCCGATCCTCAGAGCCCCGCCTCGGTGCCGGAGGCCCTGCCCTGAGCCCCTCGTCCACAGACCCTGGCCCTCTAGAAGGGGAAGCAGGGGGGGCCTCCCTGGCCTGGAGCTGGGTTTCAGTGCCTTCCCTGGAACCCTTCCCTGTCCTCTTCCATCTGGAGCCATGAAGCCAGGGTCACCATCCAGGTCCCAAAGGAAGGGGGCTGGGAACGCCAGGCTGTCACTTGATGCCCGGGTCCCGTCCGTGAAGGGTGACCACGTCAGGACGTGAGCTGGGCTGTGGGCCCTGCACATTCAGTCGGAAGGAGACCCTGGCCTGGCCAAGGCTGGAGGAGCCGTGGGGTCTTACTGACCTTGTAAACAGGGCATAGAGCTCATGTGCTGGTTGCTTAATCCATTTCTGGAGGGAGCGCGTGTCCCCCTCCCATGGCAGGGAGGCTGTGTTGTGGGGACCAGGGGTGTGGGCTCCAAGCCGGCACGCCTGACCTGAGAGCACAGGAGCCTGTGAACAAGAAGGCTGGTGTGTGTGCGTTCAATCCCAATAAAGTTTCATGGCAACGGAGGTGGCCCATCTGCTTTCTTGGTGCCTCTGCCCTGCCCTGCCGCCCAAGGACGGGACAGGAGGCAGGTGAAAAAACACAAGTGCGGAAGCATCCCAGCACGCTCCCTGATTAGGGCGGCCTCTGCTGCCATGCACCGTGACAGGGAGCTCCACACGGACACATTCGTGCACGCACGGCGTCACGGGCACACACGCACACAAACACCAGGAACAAATGCTCAGCGGTCCCGCCCTGCACGACTCCTCAGTCCAGCCCGGCCGTTCTCCTCCCCTCGCTTTGCCGGCCACAGCCTCCGTGCCCCTTCCCGGGCTCCCCCTTGGCCCAGGGGCCTGGCTGCTGTGTGTCCACCTCAGGGCCGGCTCCGGGCAGTCCGCACCCCCGGCTTTCTGATGAACGGACATTCTCCCCACGTGGGCCCGACTCCTGCTCGGGCCACAGGCACACAGTGCTGGATTCTGCCACTCAGTCTCCCTTGGTCTGGGTTTCCCTTTCTGTACAACGTATGGCTGAGCCAGAGGAAGGCTGAAGTCAGCTGGCCCGGCCCTCCCATCCAGCCTCCCAGGGAAGCGGCAATCCTGTGCACAGGGTGGGAGTCGGCTGGCTGTAAGGATGCTGCTCCCTCCAAGCCCTGCCTGCCCTCCTCTCACCCTGGTGCCCGTGACGGGGGCAGGCGATGCCGGTCAGGTCTTCGTTGCCCGCTGGGCCTGCCCCAGCTTCCTCCCTCACCCCCTGGACCCAATCCTGGGGCAGGCTGGCAGCACAGGACAGCGGCAGGGTCCGAAACCGCAGGGAGATCGGGCGGGGGCTGTCTTCACACACCTCTGTTACAGGACGCGGTAGGAGAGAGGCTCTGTTTCCAACAGCAACAAATAGATAAGACTCCTCTGCATGAACCCAACAGTGAGAGAGCCTGTGTGCAGAAGGCTCGTGTGCCTTCAAGACCCCACACGGACTTGAGCAGACGGAGACACCATGTTCCGGAGAGGAAATCCATCCACAAAGAAGACAATTCTTCATAAGCAAATTTACAAATTTAAAGCCATCCTTGTAGACACATCAGAATGACATTTTTTTTTCTAGATTTAAACGAGCTGATTAAAAACATTTTTTTAAGGTTTATTTTATTTTTGAGAGACAGAGACAGAGCACGAGCAGGGGAGGGGCAGAGAGAGAGAGGGAGACACAGAATCCCAAGCAGGCTCCAGGCTCCGAGCCGTCAGCATAGAGCCCGACGCGGGGCTTGAACTCACGAACCGTGAGATCGTGACCTGAGCCAAAGTCAGGTGCTTAAACTGACTGAGCCACCCAGGCGCCCCCGAACAAGCTAATTTTAATGGGAGGAAATTTTCTTAAAAAGCAAAAATAGGGGCACTTGGGTAGCTCAGTTGGTTGAGCGTCCAACTTTAGCTCAGGTCATGATCTCACGGTTCGTGGATTCAAGCCCCACGTCGGGCTCTGTGCTGACGGCTCGGAGCCTGGAGCCTGCTTGGGATTCTGTGTCTCCCTCTCTCTCTCTGCCCCTCCCCTGCTCATGCTCGGTCTCTCTCTCAAAGAGAAATAAAATGTTAAAAAATTTTAAAAATGAAAAAACGTACAGCCAGAATGAATTTTTTTTAAATTTTTTTTTTTTAATGTTTATTTTTGAGACAGAGACAGAGCATGAATGGGGGAGGGGCAGAGAGAGAGAGGGAGACACAGAATCGGAAGCAGGCTCCAGGCTCTGAGCCATCAGCCCAGAGCCCGATGTGGGGCTCGAACTCACGGACCGCGGGATGGTGACCTGAGCTGAAGTCAGACGCTTAACTAACTGACTGAGCCACCCAGGCACCCCCAGAATGAATCTTAAAAAGGAGAAAGGTGAGGGAGAAGCCCGCCTGTAGCTGAGCCCGGTGTGGCGTCTGTCGCGGAACCGCGAGCACCAGGCCAAGTGCAGGCAGGCAGTCCGGGGACCTGGGACCGCCAGAGCCAGACCCCAGTGCCTGCAGAACTGAGTCCGCGAGTAAGGTGGGGGAAGAGACGAGATGGGACCGCGGTCCCAATATTCACGGGGACAAGTTCCAAGGGGATCAAAGACCTAAGTGTAAAACATGAAATAAGCACTGGAAGAAATGGGTGATTTTCTCCGTAAGTGGGGAACAGACAAAACCTTCCTAAGTATGACGTAAAATTCAGGAACGATGAAAGACAAAATGCATAGTGGATAAAAAGGCATTTAACATTTTCAAAAATACTTGTCACCTGAGACAGAAAAGAGTAGTGGGCACCAGGGCTAGGGGTCAGGGGACGGGAGTGACCATCATGTGGTCGGGGGGTTCCTTCCGGGACGACAAGGATGGTTTGGGAGTGGGCAAGGTCACGGTTGCCCAGGAGGATGAAGGTACTAAATGCCGCTAAACTGTACTTTAGTTACTGGTTAAAATGGCGAACTTTACGTCATAACAGTGTGTTTTCCCTCAATAAAAAAATTGTAACTGAACGTTCATGTCAGGATTAATATTCCAAATTCAAGAGTGCATCAGCTACAAACACCCAGAAGAAAAAAATAAAATAAGAGAAATGCAAACCCCAGCTAGCCCAGCTCCCGTTCCCTGACGAGCGCCCGGCTGGTGGGGCAGGCGGCCTCCCACAGCCGTGGGGGCGGAGGGCACAGCCCCCAGGGGTCGGGTCCCCTGTGCCGCTGGCCTTGGGCTGGCAGCCCCCCTCCTGGACGGGACTCCCACCTGCGTGCGCCGGCAGAAACCCAAAGCGGCAGGTTACTGGTGGGGACATCGTGAGGCCCGCCGAAGACCGGAAGCGGGGTGGGCGTCCGGCGGGAGGGGACCTGCTTGGTGAGCCGTGGCCTGGCTGCCCCAGAAGGACCTGCAGCTGGGGGCGGGCAAGTGGGCCCTATTTTACGGTTCTGGCAACAAAGTCACGTCGGGGGTTTTGCGTAAGCAAAGCCACCTTGCGGAGTCAATCAGAGAGTTACTCAGGGAGCTCGTGTGGCGAGCCGGTGCCAGAGGCACCAGGGAAACCGATGAGTCCAGTTCGACTGTATCTGGACTCGCTCTCTCTGCTGGGAAGGGGCAAAACCAAAAGGAAAAACTGCAGACGTCAGGCTCGGTCCGTTGTCACAGTGTTACTCCTCTGAAAACGCTATGTACCTGGAGACTAAAGCAACTAATATTGCAAAGAACCAAGATTTTTCACCTTAGAAGAGGTAAGATCAAAGAGTTTAGGTGAAAAGTTCTGCGCTCTTAGAGCGCGAACTGGAGACGGCACGGATGCTACGCTTTTCCCCGTAAACACGAATGTGAGTCCCCTGTGCTGAGGCAGCCACGGGGAAGGCGCCGACTGCGTGGCGACCTCAAACGGGCCACGGCGGTGCCGAGACCATGAAGTGTAACTCCGTTTCTGGCTCTGCCCACGCAGGCGGGAAGCAGGGCAGCGGGCCTGCGGCCTCTGAGCACCCCGCCACCAGAGCGGAGGCCACGGGACACAGCTGTGCGCTCTGGCCTCTGAGCACCTCCCACCACCTTTGACCTCCCACCCACGACCTCCTGTCCTCTGAGCACCTCCCGCCCCCTTTGACCCAAATCACAGGTTCCGGGCAGCAGGAGCAGCAGAGGAGCCTTGGGTGTGGGCCTCCGCTTGAGGTGCTAGGGCTTTCTGACGCAAATGGCAGCCGGCTTTCCGCTGGGAAGTTACTTCAGGGCGACCAGGCTCAGCCCGATGCACGCGGAAGGAGTTTCTTCCTGACAATTCGTCCCCCAGTGCAGGAGTGACTGCTGTTGGGGTGCCTGGCCGGATCAGTCGGGGCAGCATGTGACTCATCCCAGGGCCGGTATTTTGTTTTTTAAATGTTTATTTTGAGAGAGAGAGAGAGAGAGAGAGAGAGAGAAAGTAAGTTGTGTGTGTGCGTGCGCGTGCACGGTGGAGGGGCAGAGAGGGAGAAAGAGAATCCCAAGCAGGCTGTGCTGTCAGTGCAGACCCCGACTTGGGGCTTGATCGCGTGAACCGCGAGATCGTGACCTGAGCTGAAATCAAGAGTCGGATGCTTAACCGACGGAGCCACCCAGGTGCCCCTTGGGGTCGATATCTGGAGCCCCGTGTTAGGCACAGAGAGTACTTAAAACAAAGCAGTTAGTGGGGAGGCCTGTCCCTTCTGCCTCTGAGTGCCTCTCTCCGGGTCTCTGACAAGCCTTTCTATTCCTCCCTCTCTCCCATCTGCCTCTCACACCACGGCTCCAGGAAGAGAACAGTGTGAGGTCCGTGCAGCTCTCTGACTGTCACGTAGCCAGGCCTTCAAGAGAGGGGGTCAGGTGTCCCGGGGACCATGCTCTGGCCCTAGTGGTGGCAGGACTTGTCCCTCTCTTCCCAGCCCTGCCCTGGGGGCTGCAGGAGAGCCTGGGGATTTAGTGGTCCAGATGGCTGGAGCTGAAGGGGCCAGGGAGTGGGCAGGCAGTGTGTCCGTGGGGTGTTCCCCACTGCCAACAGCTCCCACCCCTCCTGCCTGACAGCGGTGCTGAGGGGGCCCCTGCGATGGGAAGTGAGTGGTTCTCCGCCGCCCATCCCCACTCCAGAGACTACAACACTAGACAGAATGTCTCCTGCTGTGGTGCTTCCCCATCCGTGATCTCATGCATTTCCCCTACGATTTCCTTCTCAGACAGGCTACTCTGGCCATGGCACTGACTGGCCTTTTAGACCAGGGCCTCTGAGAGCCTTGTAGGAGGGGACGAGGATGTGGAGGGGAAATGTCAGGCCTGAGCCAGCGGGTAGGTCACGGGTGGCTGGGTTGAGCGCAGAGAGGCCTGGAGGTGGTCAGCAGCTCTGCGATACGGACTATGGCTCTGAGCCCCCGCCACCCCAGGCTGTCAGAATAGGAGTTTCCAGGCTCTTCTGAAGACGCTGTCTCCTTGGAAATGCCCCAGAAATTTCCATAGTCTCCTCAGTTTCCCAGGAGAGCCTGGGATCCCAACGTCTGGCTTGTCCCTGGAATCCCTGCCTTTCCTTCTCCTGTTTGTGTGGGTGGTGGCAGGGCCGCTGGGGAATGTGGCGGGAGGCGCCCCGCTGACACCTGCAGGAGTCTCAGCCTCCCCCTCTGACGGCTGCGACTGGTTTTCCTTTCCGCCTCTCCAGCGCTGCAGGCACGACCGAGTCACAGAAGGGGAAGGAGGGAGGCAGGCATGGCGTCCAAGGTGGGCATCCGCTGGGATCTCTGATCTACCCGGGAGCTGACTCCTCAGCTCCTACCTGGGGCCTCCCTGACCCACAGATGCCCCTGAACACACGCGGACGGCAGGAGTCGCAGGACCCGGGTCCTACCCGCTGTCAGCAGCCGTGCTCGCTCCATGCCGCTCAGCTCCAGTCGGGTGGGAAGGGTCGGAGGGAGCGGAGCCCCTCTTCCCGTCAGGACACTGCTGACCGGTTTGCAGTTTTCGCTCCTCTATTTTGTTAAATAAAAAATATGCCAGACCCGATAAAATACAATGGCTCTGTGAAAAAGGAAAAAGAAAAGTGCCCGGCTGCCGGGAGGAGCATGCCTGCCGATCGGGGGACTGTGAGTTCAAGCCCCACGTTGGCGTGGAGATGACGTAAACGTATAAAGAAACGACCACACTGGTAAGGCGGCCAGTCTGCAGCGCTGACCGTGGGGCTGGCTCAGGAAGAGATCCCCCATGGTGGCGGACTCCCCGGTGAGAGACGGGGTCAGCCCCCCACCACCGGGGCCTCTTAATTTTAGCATCAGCAAAGGGCGGCAGTTGGACAGGTGACTGCCGGAGTGGCGACAGAAGCTCTGGGCATACACAGTCCAGTGAGAACTTCCATCCACGGGGACAGAAGGGACGGAGGAGCAAGACAGACACACCCCCAGTTCAGCCTGGGGAACACCTTCCGGGCTTAGGGACCCCGTTCCCAAACAGCACGGGGGAGGGACCAGACCGTGCCGGATGTTTGCTTCTGGTCCTGGGCTCCGAGCCCACCCCGCAAGCAGCTCTGGGCGGGAGGGCCGCGGGTGGAGGCCGCCCTGCCGGCTTCCGGGGCCTCCGGTGCTAAAGTCCAAATGTTTGTTTTCCCCAAAGCCCAGATGCTGAAATCCTAACCAGAGGGGCTCTGCTACTTCCCCCTAGACTTTGGAGGGTGAAGTGGCCCGGAGTCTCGGCAGAGACCCACGCCCCACGCGGGTGGAGCCGCTGGTGTGATTCCAGCCGCAGAGACCCCAGAGAAGTGCATATAATCTACGCGGCACAGCCGCGTAATCCCACAGGAGCGCGTCCCAGGGAGCCGCGTGCGGGCTGCGTCCAGCAAAGCTGGGGAGGCAGGGCCTCCACCCTGCGGGCCTCCGGGCAGGCCCGGAGCCAAAGAGCGGGACTCTGCCGCCTTCGGGTTTTAGCCCTGCCGGGGAGCATCCACGCCGTGCCTGTCCTGCCATGTTCGGGAAGCACCTCAACTGTCTGGTTTCACACGCAGCTAGAGGGGACTTCGCCTCAGGATGAATTCATACGAGTCTCCTGCCCTGGATTTACTTGGCCTGCAGCAACCTCCCTGGCCCCTTGGTACCTGGGTCACCAGTCCTGGTCCCTCCTGAGCTCCTAGGTACTGGCCACCTCACCTGGTGCCGCCTTTGTCCCCAAGCCCGGGGTGGGGGGGTGGGCGAGGCTTGGTCCTCATCTCCCTGGGGCTGGTGCACCACCTCCCTTCACGTGGGCTCCACTTCAGGGCTGGGCTTTTAAGGTGGGGTGTTAGGAAGAAGCAAACGGCTTTGTTTTGCTTTGATACGCACCCTAAAGCAGTTGGTGGAAACGCCGGGAATTTGTTTAAAAATACTCCAGCGAAAAGAAGGGAGAAGGGACGAAGCCCTGGGAGGGGGACGGCTGGGTGGCTGGGAGACTGCACAACAAACAGAAATGAGAGCAGCGGTCCGCACAGAACAGCGGGGGGGTGGGAGGGACTCACGGCCGCGGGAACGCCCTTCACCTGTGCAGATGGGGCCCCGAGACCGTCAGCTCTAAAGTCATAAAGTAACTGATCCCCTTTGTGACGCGATCCCCTTTGTGTCGGCTTATCACCAGCTCCCCCACTGAAGATTTATAGGTATTTTAGATCTTGCCAAAACTACCAGAAGAAAAGGTGAGGGAACACGAGAGTCACTCCTTAAGTTTTTAGGGAAAAGACTGGAAAACAAGCAGCCACCGGCAGATGGAAGAAACGCACAGTCTACACGAGGGACAATATTCAAAATGCTCCGTCATAAAAATAAAGGCCTTTTATTTGGTTTTTCTACGCCGTTACAGGAACACGTGGCAACACGCGGGAGCCCACGGAGACCTGCGGCCACACCCACACCTGCTGTGGGCGTCCACGGGGAAGCCGAAGGGTCACAACACACGCTCGGGGTCACGGGGTCACCTTCTTGTAGGTGACGTGAAGATGCTGAGTCATGGGCTGGGTAGTGGTTGCCATGGAGACCGTCTGTTCGAGTTTGCCGTCAGAATTCAGCCGGAATTTTCGGGTGATCTGAGCAGGACAAAACAAACGCAAACCCCTTAGTTCTGTCTTCCAAGGGAGGCCCTGCCACAGGCCAAGCGTGTGGCACAGGCCGCAACTTGCCGCCTCCATCGTCAGGGGCCCGTGGGCCTCGTGGTGTCCCCGCCAGCAGGTGGGGGGCGGACACTGGGCCCACAGCCGCCGCGGGCGTGCCGGGGTCAAGGCGTCCTGACCTCTGCTCTGGCCCCTCCCTCTGCCCCTGGGCTGTCCCCAAAGACCAACAGTGTGGGACTTGGTCTCACCCCAGCCTACTTAGAAGCCAACCATCCTTCTCTTTCCTGCTTTGTCACCGTTCACTTTCACACCCACGACTCGAACGGACGTAACACGCGTTCTCGGAAAGCTCAGTACGAGCACTTTTGGAACCATGAATTAGTCAGAACAAAGTACGGCGGCCGGTGAGAAAATGCTACCCGTCTGGAACGTTTGCCCAAGAGCGTGGAACACGCAACGGCTGAGACACAACCCCGTGGCCGGGACCTTCTGGGTGTTCCGGACGCGCCGGGGGCCGCAAACGTACGAAATAGGACCTCTGCCGCAGGCCGCAGCCAACCGCTCTGTAACTGACCACCCGGCTCCGAAAAACCAGAAAAGCCACATTTCAGAAAGTCCATTTAAAGGCATCAGGGAACCACCCCGAAGCCGGGACAAAGGTCCCGGAGAGAAGGGTGTGTGGAGACCCAGCTCGGGGCGGCCCTTCACCCGAGTCGTGCGCCTGCCGTGAGCGGCTGCCTGGACCCCGAGGGGACGGCAGCTCCGATTCGTGGCGCGGTGCTGCGTGGAGCACTCTGCAATTCCACGCCCAGCGAGGAGGAGAGGCCGTGGAAGCGCCGCGGACTTTGGGCTGCCCCCCAGCACCGAGAGTTAACCGGCTATGGGACAGGGAAGGCCAGCTTCGAAGCGACTCAGCCTGCAACGGGCGGGGTGCGCCCCACAACACCCCTCGGTGGGAGACAGCCCCACACAGAGCCTCATGGCACCTGAGGTTTCCACACACAGGGTCTAGAGTCCAAGAGGGAAAGAGAGAATAACTGGCTTAGCAAAGGAGGGAAGAGCAGGACCAGCACGGGTACCGGGAACAGGTGCCCCGGGGTGGGGTTGGGGTGCCGATACCGCCCCGGTCAGGAGACCACACGGTATTCCCTGCGGACAATTTCAGCAGAGAATCGGATCTGCCAGAAAGAATAAGGTGGAAGTTCTGTAACTGCAAAATGTGATAATGAAAATTAAAGCCCCCAAGGTGGATTCGGCAGAAGAGTCGCAGCTGGAAAGCGGCTGGTAGAAAACAGCCGCTGGACCGTGAGGACAGACAGACGGACGGACGGAAAGTCACAGCTCACACGTGTGGCGGAAACCCCAGCACACAGGACAGAACCATACGGCCAGATGTGAGCAGGTCGCAGCTGTAAGACTCGCATGCAAAGTGCATCCGGGCCTAACACTGGCTGCCCCGGGAGAGCAGGGGCCCCTGGGGCAGGGGTGGGGGCAGGGCGGGCGCCAGGATACAGCGGGACAGCACCACAGAGAAATGACAGAACCGTCACCCAAGGTGTTCTCTTCAAAACTGGAGGCAAAATAAAGACGTCTTTAGACAAAAGAAACTCCACAGATTTTGTATCCCCTTAAACAGAAGACCAGAGGGCCCCCCGCACGGAGAAGCAGGGGCAAACGAAGGGCAGGGCGAGAGCAGGCACGTGGGTGGCCACGTGCAGCGAGGCGTGGAAGCGCGCGAGTGGGGAAACTGAGGCAGCAGCATGCTTTGCTTCTGTGAACGGGGGAGGGTGGGAGGGGGCTGACCCACGTCCGGCTCATGGGAGGGGTACGAAAAATGCCTCAGATGACGATGTGCTTGAAAATACCTTCCCTATATTCAAAGTCACACGCCGCTGTGTCAGACACGGTTTCCTTCTGGTCTCCCAGACTCTGACTTGTGACTGAAGGGCGCCAGCCGCGAAAGGCATCCAGTGAACGAAGCTCCCGGGCTCCGTTTTAGCCAAAGGTACTGGTATGTTCTAAGGCGGGACACACACCTGCTCCCCGCAAAGGATGTTCATCTCTGTCTTCGAGTACAAGGAAAGATTTCCGAGGTCACCTGTGAGGAAATCTGACTCCTGCTAAAGTGACAGGAAACACTTCTATTTCCTCGTGAGAAGAAGAAAGATTCCTTTTGCCGTCATTCAGAAAAAGAGGGGTGGAAGATAAAAAGCAAAGTAAAAAGACAACAGGGCAGGGGAGACGCACGGAGTCCGCGTCCCGTATCCCGCAACTTGGAGCGTGTCCCCAGCGCCAGCAGCTGCCGCCCGGGGGTGCTGGTCACACAGTCCCAGGCTGCACCCAGGCTCCAGTGCTGGAGCTTGGGAACCTCGCCCATCTGCAAAGTCCCCCGGTGGCGGTCACCACAGGGCAGACAGCAACACTCGGGAGGACGGGAGAGCACAAGAGGCAGGCCCAGGGGAGCGGAGCACCCAGGACAAGACACACAGACAGACACACAACCGGGGGACCTCATGTGGCACGTAAGCTTCGTCTCACCATATCAGCGCCTGTAATTCCACGTGATTTCTTCTGGAATTTCATTTAAGAACAAACAAGGCTTGGGGCACCTGGGTGGCTCAGTCGGTTAAGCGTCCGACTTCAGCTCAGGTCATGATCTCGTGGTCAGTGTGTTCGAGCCCCGCGTCGGGCTCTGTGCCGACAGCTCGGAGCCTGGAGCTGCTTCGGATTCTGTGTCTCCCTCTCTCTCTGCCCCTCCCCCGCTCATGCTCTGTGTCTCTGTCTCTCAAAAAAAATTAAAAAAAAATACGCCTGGCTTTTACCTTTGAGACCACTTCTCAGGGGACACAGGTGGAGACATGTGGTCTTGCGGTGCCCTCAGCTGAGTGCCCAGGACCACGCTGCACAGGGACGTGCAGGTGAGGCACTGCCTTGTGAGCCACGGGAAAGAGCGAGGCCGCTGCTTATTTACTCTGAGCCCGTGAGAGGCTCCTCAAAACATCTAACACCTGAGGACAACTGGCCTTTTCTGAACGGCTGTCTCTGCATGGCTGGAGGGGCCTCTGGAAATACCACACGGCCCCCCACAGCCCGCCTCACGGTGCAGTGATCCAAGTGTGGCCTCCCCTCACCTCTGCCTCTCCGTGCCAAACCTGCGACGGCCATCCTATTCCAGCGTAAGCAGCGTGGCGACGGGCAGCAGGCGGGCAGGAGACAGGCCTGGGGAGCACAGCCCGACCGCCAGTCCAGGAAGGATGCGGGGCTGGGGAGCGAGGGGCCACCCTGCGCCCACCGCCCCCAGAGCACACTCACTGGGCTCTGGTCAGGTCGGGCACCTCCGGCACGTGCCGTGTGGCCTCCGGAGTGCTGTCAGCCTGTCGCGGAGACGACAGCGGTCACGGCGGAGCACTCGGAGCCAAAGCCAGCAACGGGAGCACCAGCGCACAGGCCCCGAGAGTCGCCCTTCAGGTTCCTTTGGAACTGGAGGCCCTCGGAGGACGTCTCTCGTCCCCCCCTACTGCCGGTCGCTGGAAAGATGTAAAGTCGAGGCAGGCTGCACGCTGCCTTGCTCGGTGGTTCCCACGGCCTCTGCCCGTAGACAGCAATCTGGTAAGCTCGCTCAGAGTAATTCCGTGTTCACCCCAAGTCGGCCACGACAGCGAAGGCATCGTCGAAGACCCATCTGGGCCACAGACAGATCGTCATTTGAGGAACGGGAGGCTGGAAGGAGCCGCTAGCTTCGACAGCTTCAAAGGGGAGCCGGTCCAGGCGGCCCGGTGATCGCAGACGGCACGCTCAGACCGCGGGGAGCCCGGCTCCCGCGCACGCAGCCGGGCCGAGGGCCCACGAGCCTCTGGAGGTGCAGAAGAGTCCCTCTTGACAAACGCCAGTTGTTCTCTTAGCCAAGGGTGCCCATTTTCCCTAGACTGTGCCCACCGCAGGGAAGTGCGCTGCGGCGGGAGGCGCGCTGTGAGAATTTCTTGATGTCTTAATGCTTTCTAAAAGCATGTTTTTCCTTGTTTTGTTCAGTAGAGAAAAGGTGGAAAAGGAAATTCAGGAGGAAGATGGCTTTCACTGTGTGTTAGTTCCTAAAACAAAGAAATCAGGAAGCCACGGTGGTTACCGTGCTCGCCGTAGAGCCGGTTTGATGTGGAGGTGTGGTGGAGGGTGCGGAGGTGACAGGGGCCGAGCTTCACAGCCGCGGGAATCCCGGCGAGCCGACAGCTACCCTCCAGCCGGGCCTGCCGTCATTCCTCGGTGGCCTGCCGCCGGTCCGCACGACCGAGAATCCAAGCGCACGCACGCTCGCCCCCAGCTTACTGAGACACACGACACTGTGTAGGTGCAAAGCGTGGACTGGACGCAGGTGTCTCTGGTGCTAGCCGACCCCCATCACCTCACACAGTTACTTTCTGTGTACGGGGTGTGAGATCTGTAAGATCTACTGTATACAATACGGTAGAAACTGCAGACACCATGCTGGGCATCACGTCCCCACGACTCACTCCTCTTCTAGGTGGACGTCTGTGCCCTTGACCTACAACCTGCTATCCCTCCGCCCCTAGGCAACAACCAGCAGTGTTTCTTTTCCTGCCTTATTTTACTTTAGCACGATCCCCTCGGGGTTTTATCCATGTGGCAGATGACAGGATTTAATTCATTTTAAAATTCTAACATTCCTTGTGTGCGTGTGTGTGGGTGCACGTCGCACACATACTCGCTCTGCCCGTCGGTGCACACGAAGGCTGCTTCCGTGTCTCTGTGAACGGGTGAGGAGTTCACAGTGGGTCCAGGGGGCAGTGTCTGTCTCACGGCCGTAGACACGCAGCTGCTCCACGACTGTAACCAGACCCCTGCCCTGCTGCTCGCGGGCGACAAGGAGAGGGGGTTGCCAGAGTGGGGCGAGGGGGAGGTGAGGGAGAGAGGAAGCCAGGAAGAGAGGTCACTTTGAGAGAAGGCACAAAGACAGAAGGATGAAGAACTCACTTAATAGCTTAACTGGAGACAGAAGAAAGACTTGGTGAAATCGAAAACGGGTCGATAAAAATATCCAAGTTGGGGGCGCCCGGCTGGCTCAGGGGGAGCGTGTGACTCTTGATCTCCGGGTTGGTAGTTCGAACACCATGTTGGGGGTAGAGATTTCTTAAAAATACAATCTTTAGGGGCACCTGGATGGCTCAGTCGGTTGAGCGTCCAGCTCTTGATTGTAAGCTCAGGTCACGATCTCGCCGTTTGTGAGTTCGAGCCCCGAGCAGGACTCTGCCGACAGTGTGGAGCCTGCTTGGGATTCTCTCTCTCCCTCTCTCTGCACCTCCCCTACTCCTGCACATGTGTGCTCTTTCTCAAAAATACATGAACTTTAAAAATAAAACAAAATCTTAAAATTTTTTAAACGTTTATTCATTTTTGAGAGAGAGAGAGAGAGAGAGAGAGAGAGAGAGAGTGTGTGTGTGTGTGTGTGTGTGTGTGTGTGTGTGTGAGTGAGTGAGCGGGGAGGGGCAGAGAGAGAGGGAAACACAGAATCTGAAACAGGCTCCAGGCTCCGAGCTGTCAGCACAGAGCCCGACATGGGGCTCAAACCACGAACCGTGAGATCATGACCTGAGCCGAAGTCAGACGTTTAACCGACTGAGCCACCCAGGAGCCCCAATACAATTTTTAAAATATCCAAACTTAGTATAGAGAAAATAGACTGAAGAATCAACAGCCTCAGGGATGTGTGGTACAAGATTAAATGGCTTGACATATGCTTAACAGCAGTTCCGAGGGGAAAACAGGAATAACTGAGCAGGAAAACAGTTGAAGAAATAATGTCTGAAAACCCCCAAATATGAAAAACACAATCTTACAGTTCCAAGAGTTTCAGGAGACCAGCCCAGGCCCACAGGAGATCTGAAGGGCCGGCACCCCTTTCCCCAACTTCTCTTCCTTTTCCCCTTTTGGGAACCACACATTAGCGACTCGGACAAACCAGGGCATATACGGGGAGGTCAGAGTGTACCTGCACACGCCCAGGGAAAGGCTCAGAAGAGACCTGAGGAGACCTTCAGTTTACGTCTTGGGTGGTTCCTGCGCACAGGCAGTCTACACCAAAAACAAAAACAAACAAACAAAAAACCCACCCCAAAACAGTAAACATAAATAAATGGATGCCCATCCCACGTTCATGGATTAGACGACTCAGTATCAGTAAGATATCAATACTGCTCAGGGATCTACAAAACTAACGAAATCCCTATCAAAGCCCCAACAATATGTTTTGTAGAAACAGAAAAATCCATCCTAAGAGTCACATGGAATTCTCAGGGACCCGGAATAGCCAAAAAAATCCTGAAAAGGAGGAACAAAACTGGAAGACACACACACCTCTTGATTTCACAACAGCGCGGCTCTGGCATACAGACAGACATACAGACGATGGACCAGAACAGACACCTCAGAAACAAGCCCTCACATACGTGGTCAATTTTCAACACAGCTGCCAAGACCACTCTATGTGGGAAGGACGGTCTTTGTAACAAACGGCGCTGGGAAAACTGGACGTCCACGTGCGAAAGAACGAAGCTGGACGCTTCCCTAGCCCCACACACAAAAACTAACTCAACGCGAGTCAGAGACTTCAATGTCACAGCTAAAACAATAAAACCCTTAGAAGAAAACAGCACAAACGCTTCACTGCGCGGGACTTGGCGATGTTTGGACGTGACACTGAATGTAGAGCCAACAACAGAAAAAACAGACAAACCGTAATTCGTGAAAATTACAAATTTGTATGCGTCCAAAGACACCAAACAGTAAAAACAACTCACGAAACGAGAGAAACATCGGCCGGTCGCGTCTCTGGTAACAGAAGGCCGGCTGCCGCCCCAACGGCTCGAGCGGCCGGAGGCTGAGGACGTGGAGGAGGGGGCCTCCCGCACAGCCGCCGTGGGGCTCGGCGTGGGCTTCTTCACGAAACCAGAAACGGGACCGCCGCGCGACCCCGCCAGCCCGCTTTCGGGTCCACGCTCAGAAGAACCGAAAGCGGCGTCCTGCAGATGTCTGTGCACCCACGGTAACCGCCTTCCAGCCGCTACAAGGTGCAGGCGGCCCTGGCGTCCGCCACGGATGAACGGATGAGCAAAATGTACCACATACACACAACAGAGTAGTACGCGGCCCGAAGAAGGAAGTTCGGCAATATCCCACAACACGCACGAACCCTGGGCACGTTGCGCTACGTACAATAAGCCAGTAACCAAAGACACACAGGGTGCGACTCTGCTTGGATGAGGTCCCTGGAGTCGTCAGGCTCGTAGCGCACCGAGTGGGACACGGGGCACCGGGGGCCGTAGGGGGAGACAATGGGGAGTCGTGACTCACGGGGCATAGAGCTTCAGTCTTAGGAAACCCAAGTGTCCTGGGGATGCGCGGTGGTGATGGCTGCTCGATTGCACGAATATACTTAACACCACGGACGCACGTCCGTAAACACAGGTAGGATGTGGGGCGCCCGGGGGGCTCAGTCAGTTAAATGTCTGACTCTCGATTTTGGCTCAGGTCGTGATCTCACGGTTTGTGGGATCGAGCCCTGTGTCGGGCTCTGTGCTGACAGTGTGGAGCCTGCTTGGGATTCTCTACCCATCCCCGCTGCCCCTCCCGTGCTGGTGTGTACATGTGCACTCTCTCTCTCTCAAACAAATACATAAACGTGAGACAATTGCTTGAGAAACGGTCAAGATGCTAAAGTTTGTTGTATGTATTTCATCCCACAGTTTAAAAAAAAAAAAAAAGAAAAAACAAAGTTCGGGAGTGAAATAGTCCCAAGAGACTTGCTGAGAGCAGACTATGCTACGAGAAGGGCCACTGATGTAGGTCTTGAGGATGAAGGGAGATGATACCGCTGGAGACGCAGGGCCACAGGGAGGAGAGGAGAGCAGCACACAGAGAAGCAGTGGGTAATGAGAAGAGGGCACCGTTTCCCCTCAATGTAATTTCCCTGCAAATCAACTATTTAAAGCCAAAAGAACAGTACCGTGAAGATTTATGGTGTGTGTGTGTGTGTGTGTGTGTGTGTGTACTTTTGACATCGATGTTTACACAAACATGTTACGGGTGTGATGACACCGTACAGAAGAAACGGTCAGTGGGACTGCAGAGCGGGAAGAAGGAAGCATCGGCTGTGAAGTCGGATTATCCACAACCAGTGTGAAGGGGCAAATGTCACGGTAGCCTCCGAGCAACCATTAAAAAAACGAGGGAGACACAGTTGAGAAGCTAACAGCCATAGAAACGATGAGACCTCTCATTTGTGACCACGTGGGTGGGCCTAGCATGAGTGAAACAAATCAGCCAAAGAAAGACAGAAACCAGAGAATTTCACTTATATGTGTTATCTAAAAAACAAAACAAGCAAAAAAAGCAGGAAGAGACCCATAAATGCAGACAACGCGCCGGTGGTTGCCAGAGGGGAGGGGGGGGTGCTGGAGAGAAGGGCGCAGGGGAGAGGGAGGGCCAGGCTTCCGGTTCCGGGGCGAAGGAGTCCCGGTGCGGGACCACAGCCAGTGGCGCTGGAGGAGCGTCGCGCGGTGACAGCCGGGAGCTACGCTCGTGGGAGCACGGCGTCCTGCCCACGCTGTCCGGCCACCGCGTTGTACACCTGAGAGTGACGTGACAATGTGTGTCAACTATATTTCAATAAGAAAAAGCGGGGGGGGGGGGGGGGGCACCTGGGTGGCTCAGTTAAGCCTCTGACTCTTGGTTTCAGTTCAGGTCATGATCTCGTGGTTCGTGGGTTACAGCCTGTGTTGGGCTCTGCACCGACCGTACGGAGCCTGCTTGGGATTCTCTCTCTGGCCCTCCCTCACTCTGTCTCTCTAAAAAATAAATAAATAAACATAAAAAAAAAAAACCCTAACAGAATAAGACAGAATGCCAAATATATTTAACCCAAGAGAATGCAGTAAAGGAACAAAAACAAGAAAGAACAAAAAAACAAATCAAGATGGCGGTCTTACAACCAACCATACGAGTAATATTGTTCTTAAATGTAAGTGGACTCAACATTCCAGTTAAAATATAGTTTTTTGACAATAAAAGCAAGCCTACAAGAGATGTACTCTGAATGCAGACAAAGAGGTTCAATGTAGAAAGGTAGGAAGACAGACACGGCACATAGACAACCACCACCGGAGAGCAGGTATGGTTGTTATTCTCCAACTTCAAGGTACACGCAAGTTACCAAGGGTAACATGTCATAAACATGAAATATCATACGTACACATTTAATAACAGAGCTTCGAAGTTGTGAAGCAAAAGCAGGCGGAAGTAAAGGAGAGAATTAGCCTCAATGATTGTTGGAGAGTTTAACACCTGTCTGCAATCAGATAGAACCAGACTCCCTCCCCCAAAAAGTTCAGTAGTATGCTAGAAATCTGAATGACCCCATCAAGCGACCTGACCTAACAGTGTCAGGTCCGCTCACCCGACAACTGTCGACTTCTTACTCATCTGGACTGTGTATGATATATTCACCAAGTTATAGCACACATTGTGGCATAAAGTAACTCTAAGAACATGTTCTCTGGGCTTTACAGAGTTGAATTAGAAGTCACTAGCAATACGATAAGTAGAAAATCCTTAAATATTTGGAAAGTAGTAGCATACCTTCCAAATAATCCAGTTCCAAAAAGAAAGTCACTAGAGAAAATATTTTGAGCTAGGAGGTCGTAAGAACACACTCTACTAGTACCTGAGGGAGGCAGCTGAGGCAGGGCTTACAGGAAAATTCATAGTTTCAAGTGTTACAAGCTAAAAATGGGCTAGATATCAATGATGCAAGTTTCTCATTTAAGAAATCAAAAAACAGGAGGAAATTAAACTCCGGATGATTAGAATAAAAAATAATATGAAGCAAAACTTCTCCAATTTATGTACTTTAGCAATACAAAAATTCAGCAATAACTAAAAATGATAAATCATTACAATCAGGTGGGGTTTACCTGAAGGATGCAAGGTTGGTTCGACATCTGAAAAACTGTTCCTATAACGAATCACATTAAGAGAATAATATAGCAGGGGCGCCTGGGTGGCTTGGTTAAGTGTCTGACTTTAGCTCAGGTCACGATCATGCGGTTCGTGGGTTCGAGCCCCGAGTCTGTGCTGACAGCTCAGAGCCAGGAGTCTGGTTCAGATTCTCCCTCTCTCTCTGTTCCTCCCCCACTCGTGCTCTGTCTCTCTCTCTTTCTCAAAAATAAACAAACATTAAGGAAAAAAAACAACAAAAAAAACATCAATTCCAAAATCATAAACCTTAAAGTAAAAGAGAAAACCATAAAAATTCTTGGAGAAAATGCAAGTTATTCATCTCTGCTGCCTGGCTTGGGCAAAACAACTTACGAAAGGGCATTAAAAGGACAAACCGTAAAAGACAAGACTGGTAACAGAACGTGAAAAGTAAGACACTTTGTTAACGAAACGAAAAGCTAAGTCATCAGCTGGAACGCTGTTACCGTGTCAACGTGCAGACCTTGCATGCAGAACGCGGAACCTTCAGAGCTGGGCGACAGGGGCACAGGATGCGGGCGCTGGCTTCACAGATGAGAAGCGGGCACCAGGAGGGTGCGACCCCGTCAGGCATCCGGGAGTGTGTTTATCAGCACAGGGAATGCCGTCCGCGGCCACTCAAGGACCAGTGCCGCAGAGAGGGCGGCCCGGGGACCGTAGTGAGGTCGCGCTGGGCACCAGTAAGCCTGGCGCCCACGGGACTGGGCGGTGGCAGGCCGAGGTCGTCACCCGAGAAGTGAAACCACGTGTCTGCGTGCAGGAGCACACAGACGCTCGTGACGGCCCAGAGGTGCAAACAAACCAACCCACGTCCGTCAAAGAGAGTAGACAAAGCTGTGACGGACGTGCCCTGGGCATCAAAACACCCAAGCTTCCGCTAAGAGCAATAGCAGGAATGAATCTCAAAAGTGTTTCCCTGAACGAAAGGAGTAAATACTGGATGGTTCCATTCATAAGGGGTCCCAGAAGTCGCACACCTAGTCTGTGGCAACAGAAATCTGGCCCTGGTTGGGGGGCAGGGGCTGGGGGCCGGGCTATTACGGTCTTGACTTACGGGCATGGACACCTCAAGTGTATGCGCTAATTCTACGTAACTATACTTCAAAAGAGTTGATTTTTTTTAAGTACAAAAAAAAAAAAAAAAAATTCTAGTAATCTCTGATAATTAAAACACAGTGGACTGGCCCAGGGTGGACAGGCAGGGCGCCTGGACGGGGAGGGGGGTGGCAGACAGGCAGGGCGCCTGGACGGGGAGGGTGACGCAGGCCCTTCCAGCTGGGGCTGGGACAGCGAGCCTTTTATCCGCACAAAAGTCTAGGTGCGTTGATGAGCTGAAGGGGAGGTTTTAAGTCAAGCTGTTAATGCTTCCGGAAAAAAATACATAGAATACGTATTTTCTGACCTGTGTTCAGGGAAGACTGGTTAATTAGGAAACACCAAAACCTATCCAGAAAGGAGAGCCTGGGAAACTGAACCACATATAATTAAAGTTTAGTAAGAAGAGGAAGTGATACAGACAGGACTGGATACTGGCACCACAAGTAACTGACAAGGAGCTTATATCCAAATTATATGGGGACGAAGCCGGCGGGACACAGCGGACGCGGGTCAGAGGGCCGGGTCAGGACTTCCCAAGAGGAGGGACCAAGCAGGCAGGGATGGACACTGCTCAGCCTCACTGGCCGTCAGAGCAGCCTGACCGCACAAGTCGGCACCTCAGGACGCGGGCAGTTTCTGGAAGGCAGGGCCTCTCTTATCCTCAGTGTCAGATGGGGGCAGGGGCTGGACCCACTGTCTCAGAGCCGTGTGGACAGTGTGGAGTCCTGAACGACCAAACACAGATGGCAAGTAACAGAGAAGGGTGAGGACGGGGTTGGGCTTCAGTGGCAGACAGGCAGGGACCTGTCCCGACACCTGCCACTCCCAGGGGTCTGCAGAAGCCAGGCGTTCTGCCTGCCAGCTGCTGGGAGGACAGACACACACTTCCAGTCCCCGCCCCCCTCCCTTCTTCTGGCCCCACGTGTGAGCTTCTCACTTCCAGGTTCTGTCCATGTCGAGCCAGCGGGGAGGCCAACCCAGGCACCCACCAGCCTTCGGTCGGCCGGGTCACTCTGCGGGGCTGAGCCTTCCTCTGGCCCTGCCCCCACAGGCTTCACCTCACCTCCTCTGTCCTGCAGAGAGGGGCTCCTCTGTTTCCTAAAGCCCAAAGTCAGTTCTCCAGCAAAAATAAAGCTCCCCCCACCTCCACAAAACCCCGATAAAATAAGTAACCTCTGGCAAGTACCAGCAAGAAAAAGAGACAACGGTCATACGCAAAAGATCAGAGAGGTAAGGTGGACACAGAATGGCAGAGAGAGACCAGTACGTGTCACTTCTTCCTCAAACTTGAAAACCTAGAAGAAAGGGCACCTTTCCCGGGAACCGTGAGGGGAGGCTGCCAACGGAGCAACGAGGGAGAGGGTCGGGCAAACAGGGAGGGAAGCAGGGGCCGCCCAGGCTGGGCCCAGATGCTGTCCTCTGGACACCCACCAGGAACAGGCAATTTCCACGGGGCTCCCTCCTTGTCAGGGAATGGAAACCACTAAAAAGCTCCCAGCTCACTCTGTGAAAAACTGATACCCAAATGGATAATAATTCCTGAAAATCGTGCAAGTAGGAGCTACCCTCAAAAAGCAGGCACGCCTCAACACTTAGAAGTTATTATTCTGATTCACTGCGTCAACAGCTTCAATGAGAAAAAACACAGAATCCTCCCAAAAGAGGCTGCAAATGCATTTGGTGAAACTCAAAACCCCTTCCTGAATATAATTCTTACCATAGTAAAAACACAGTAGAAACAGGATGTCCTTACCCGACCAGCCCACGAGCCCCTCACGGGGTGAGCGCCAACACACGTCTCTGCTCGGTCAGGGTTGTGCCCAAGAACCAGCTGTCAGATGTGACAGACACGTCCCAGTTCAGCACAGGTGGACAGAAACCAGAGCCCTCCCACCACCAACGGCAATCAGAAGGCGAAGCCACATGCCGTCGGTACAGCCACGAACGCTAGAGAGGACCACGACGTCACCTGCCATGAAACGTCCAACACCTACATAACTACACAAGATTATAAAGAAAGAAACTTGGGGCCCCCGAAAGAGCGCAAACTAGACCTGAAACCATGGCAACACAGCCCCGAGCCGCTGTGTGCTGCTGCAGACGAGGAGGCCGCTTCTCCCCGGATTCATTCGTGCACTTGTGCAGCCCAGCACATACGGCTCATGCAGAAGAGGAAGTGCTGAAGAATTCACCAAGGAAATTTAGAGAAAGGAGTATTGGGAACCTACGTTATTGAACAATTTTAAATTACTGTCAGTGAGGAGGCAGACAGACAGACGGACACTTCCTCTCCCATCTGTGGGATGGGCCCGAGCCAGGCAGGACACTTCAGGTCTGTGGGGCACTGGTCACCACGGGTCTGTACACGGCATCACGGGAAAACAAATCTGGGACGGACTGGGGTCTGAGTGTGAAAAGCTACAAGAGTGTGGGGAAGGGAGGGATGCTTGGATACTCTGGTCATCTGAGCAGAAACACCTCCCAGAGCCAGAACCCAAATCCAGACGCCATGGAGGGAAAGACCCCTGGAGGGAGCGACAGGAAAGCTCACAACGGGTGGTGGAGCACGGCACAAACCAAACTACCACGTGCCACCAAACGGGGACTGTGTCACATAAGCAGCAGACACGGGGGTACCAGCCACGCACACAGAAAGCGCCCGTAAGTGACAACGCACACAACACAGGCAAGGACCGCGAACGTCAAGTAGGAGAGGAGACGTGGGGACGCTCGCTGCATCCACGAGTTCAACGTAAACACGGCCGAGATGCCGTCTTCGATCCGTCAGGCTTGCGAGGGCCAGTAAGTCTGCGAGCAGCGCTGATGAAGGAGCAGCGAGCCAGGTGCCCTCACGCAACGCTGGTGGGAACGCGGCGGTCAAGAAAAGCACTTTAACGGAATCTGTCACGATTTAAAATGTGCCTTTGACCCAGCAATTCAATCGGGAGAAATCTCGCAGAAGCGGACAGCACAAACGCAGAAGGACGTGTGTGCCCGAAAAACGGCAAACCCGAGGCCCCCGCCCGCTGGCCAGGGACCAGGTGTCTGAATGGTGGCACACCCCCATGCGGGCACGAGAAAGCACGGGCAGACAGGCTCGGTCAAGCAGAAAGGCAGACTTCAGGCCGAGGGATGGGCCGTGACCCTGGCCCGAGTGCGTGACGGTGGCGAGGGCACCCGTGAGGGGACTGCGGTGTGGACTCACCTGCTCCACGTGGGGCTCCTTGGCGAAGGAGATCCTGGCGACGGAGTGGGACGTGATGCATAGCTCCTGCCCGTTCACCTCGCCCTCCTCCACCTCCACGATGCCTGCGGGACCGCCAGTCCTCAGTGTCCCGCCCGCGGCTTCCTAGGCCGCTGCTCCCACCACCGGCCTTTGCACCCCAGGCTTCGACAGGTCTGAACTTTGAAGCCATCGAGGCAACGACCTGTCCCCCTGGCCAGCACAGAGACTCCCAGGCGTCGAGGGGGAAAGACTCACGGGTCCTCTTATAGCTGGGGCGGGGGGGGGGGGGGGGTCCGTGGAGGGTCATTCTCTCCGGGGGTGCCCTGACCCTGGCCCTGCCCTGGGCCCCATGAAAAAGGCCAGGAGGCATCCCCCTCCCGGCCGTTTGCTGCCCCCTCGACCTCCAGCTCACTACTGCCTTGGGCAGGCCCACCCCAAGTCGGGCTGGTTCTGACTGTCCACCTGCTTCTAGGAAGTGAGCCTCACTTGGACCAGTGAGCAAGGTTAAAGGTCAAGCAGGTGTGATTTGAGTAATTTCCAATTAATCAACCCTGTGAGCTATCTTAGGGTGGCCTGGCACTGGGGGCAGTGCGGACTTCCAGAGAACCTCGGGCCACGTGTGGGCCTCCTGGTCTGGTTCCCTCCACGCAGCCCCAGCCTACGGGAAACACCCGTGTGCAGCTCAGGGGAAAAGGGGATCCGCAGCCCCTGCCACCAGCTCCCTCCCGCCAGCCCCACTGGGCCTGTCCGAAGGCCTGATGCTTCCCAGAGGTCACTTGCAGAGTGGCAGGCGGGACGCAGATGCCACCTCTGGCGCTGGCCACCCCTCTGCTGGCACGCGGGCAGGGGGCGGGCCGTCCAGGGACAGTACCTGTGTTCTGGGCGCTGACGAAGGCCACCTTGTTGGTGTCGGGCTTGAGGCGGATGAAGCCACACTCCCTGTGCATGGGCTTGTGCGTGTCCGGGTGGAAGGCGTTGAACCTAGCGGGCAGGAGGGTGAAGGCCCAGGTAGCGGATACCCCCGAGACAGGGCCGGGCTGTGTGCACGTGCCCGTCTCACTGTACGAAGCCCCCACCCACCAAATGCTTCTTGATCACGTGGAAAATGCAGAGACACATAAAAGACACGGCCCAAGAGACACGAGAGGCCACGTGTGTGGCCCGGCTGCCAGGTACGTCGGGACTTTCTGTCTCCGACCCAGAAGCCGCTCCTCTAGGTGCCACCTGCCCTCGCTCTCGTCTGTGTCCCCGTCTTCCCGACCATCACGACTGACAGTGACCTTGATGACAGAAACTCGGTCTCCATAGTTTAGGCACGCGCCTCCCGCAAGGCTTTTCAGTCCCACGCGCCCCACGAGCACAGTCGAATCCCGCCCTCACCCCAGGCTTTGCCTCTTGGGAGCTATTATCGTGCTCGGGGGTCCCACCAACCCCCACGTAAGACACAGCAGGCACGAAGTCAGGGTGCTGACAGAGGACCTCAAAGGCCGTGCGCTTGGCTGTGTGGCACGAATCTGAGAACCACGATACCAACCGCTTCTCTGAGACCTCACACGGCTCGGCTCAGGGGGGAATTCCAGGAAAGGCATGTTCGTCATTTTATTCTCAGTGACACGGGGGTGGCTGGTCTCCATACAGGACCGCGGCAGACACTGGGAACTTAACCGAGTGCCGGCACCACTGATGGTGTGTTTGCATCAACACGCCCGAGGCTTTGTGGTCGGCCGCGTGTCTTCAGAAACGCGACCACCAGAAAGCACCTCGTTACCCACTGTGCGGCCAGATTCGGGGCAGGAAGAGGGCGCGTCTCCGAAATACAACCAAGTTCCTTTGTGTCTTCCCACCCGGCGCCCGCCGCTCCGTCCCCGGCCCGGACCTGCTCTCGCACGCGGTCGGGGGCACACTTACGAGAAGTTCAGCACGGGCTGGCCCACGTGGGAGATGTACACCTCCTCCAGGTACCGGAAGGGCTGCAGCGTCGGGAAGGTGCCGGCTCCCGGCGGGTCGGACAGCCAGGTGCCCAGCATCCAGGACAGCGGCTCCACCACCGGGTTCATCGTGGGGGGCTCTGAGGACAGAGGGAAGAGGCGGTCAGTGGGCTCCGTGTCCACGCTCGGTGAGGGAGCACGCCCTCGTGCGGACAGCAGAGCTGGTGCCTCCGTGAACGCGCACCAGCCGGCCGTTGAGCCGGGGAAAGACAGTCAGCAAATGTCATCTTGTCAGATGCAGCTCCCACACGGGGGAGACGGCAAGAGGGCCTGGAGGTGGGCGGGGCCGAGGCCAAGTCCAAGGAAGACAGGACCCGCGGAGGAGGGCTGCCCTGCGCCAGGCTGGCGGCAAGAAGTGGGAACAGCTGTGGGTGGAAAACGGCGGGTCGCCCCTCCACCGTGGGAGCCCGCCCAGGCAGACACAGGTGGCCGGGGAGGGGTTGGGGGGGAAACCCGCTCCTTCCCCCAGCTGGCCGGCTCCTCCCGGCCTCTGCAGATGGCCTGTGGACAGCTGGGGGTGAGCATGGCCATAAGACTTTCGTAGTTAGACGACAAGAGAAAAGTGAAGTCGGGACTTCGGCTACCACCTATGGTGGAGACCAGGAATAAAAGCTTCATAGTCAAAGGTCTGGAGTGGGACAGAGCAGACAAACACCCTGCCCACGGGGACACCGGTGTCCCACCGAGGGAAGAGAGCAGTCCACCAAGAAATAAGAAAAGGATGCTGAGTGTGTGGCGAAAGAGGCGACAAGCCGAAAGGGGGTGGGGGGGTGTGGCATTTGAGCTTGAAACTTCGAGGGCGGAGGACGGCTCCCTGAGATGCGTGCAGAGGCCGCGGTGGGAGTGGGCCTGTGGCCGCTCCGGGACACGGAGGCTTCCTCAGGGCCAGCCGGGCCAGATCCTGGAGGACCCTGGGGACGTCTGAGTGGGAGACGCGGGGGCAGCCGTGCCTGGTGGCGGAAGAGGGCGGCCTGGGCCCCGTGTCGCCGGTGGAAAGGGCCAGATCCCAGGGGTGCCCTGCAGGGAGAGCCAGCTGCACGCACTGATGTCTGGGATGCAGGGCTGGCGAGCAGCGCCCGAGGTTCAAGGCATCAGGGAGACAAGGGGAGAGCAAAGCTCGGATGGTCTGGGCCTGCGGTTCTCAGAATAAACAGAAATCGCTGTTTTTCAGCCAGCCAGCCAGCCAGCCACAGCCTCTGAGAGGCTCTCTGTCCAGCGGACCCTGTGTCGCATCCAGGGCAGCACTTGGAGCCGCTGTCCAGGCCCCACCTGCTGGTCCAGTCCCCTCTGAGAGCAGTGCCCGCCTGGGCTGGTGAGCATGGCCCTTCCCCTGGGCAGATAGCCTAGGGTGGCGGTGGTGGAACTGCAGCCAGGCCCCGTGGGCCTGGGATGAGGGGGAGGGAGACAGACAGGGAAGGACCCAGAGAAGGAGGGAGGCAGACGGACAGACATAGAGAGACAGACCGGAAAGGACCCAGAGACGGAGGGAGGCAGATGGACAGACATAGAGACAGGGAAGGACCCAGAGACGGAGGGAGACAGAAGGACGGACACAGAGACAGATCGGGAAGGACCCAGAGACGTGGGGGAGACAGACAGACAGACAGACAGACACAGACATAGAGACAGACAGGGAAGGACCCAGAGACGGAGGGAGACAGACGGACAGACACAGAGACAGGGAAGGACCCAGAGACGGGGGAGAGACAGACAGACAGACAGACAGACAGACACAGACCTAGAGACAGACAGGGAAGGACCCAGAGACGGAGGGAGGCAGACGGACAGACACAGAGACAGGGAAGGACCCAGAGACGGGGGAGAGACAGACAGACACAGACATAGAGACAGACAGGGAAGGACCCAGAGACGGAGGGAGACAGACGGACAGACACAGACATAGAGACAGACAGGGAAGGACCCAGAGACGGGGGAAGACAGAAGGACATAGAGAGACAGACAGGGAAGGACCCAGAGACGGAGGGAGACAGACGGACAGACACAGAGACAGATCGGGAAGGACCCAGAGACGTGGGGGAGACAGACAGACAGACACAGACATAGAGACAGACAGGGAAGGACCCAGAGACGGAGGGAGGCAGACGGACAGACACAGAGACAGGGAAGGACCCAGAGACGGGGGAGAGACAGACAGACAGACACAGACATAGAGACAGACAGGGAAGGACCCAGAGACGGAGGGAGACAGACGGACAGACACAGACATAGAGACAGACAGGGAAGGACCCAGAGACGGGGGAAGACAGAAGGACATAGAGAGACAGACAGGGAAGGACCCAGAGACGGAGGGAGACAGACGGACAGACACAGAGACAGGGAAGGACCCAGAGACGGGGGAGAGACAGACAGACAGACACAGACATAGAGACAGGGAAGGACCCAGAGACGGAGGGAGACAGACGGACAGACACAGACATAGAGACAGACAGGGAAGGACCCAGAGACGGAGGGAGGCAGACGGACAGACATAGAGAGACAGACAGGAAAGGACCCAGAGACGGAGGGAGACAGACGGACAGACACAGAGACAGGGAAGGACCCAGAGACGGGAGAGAGACAGACAGACAGACACAGACATAGAGACAGACAGGGAAGGACCCAGAGACGGAGGGAGACAGACGGACAGACACAGACATAGAGACAGACAGGGAAGGACCCAGAGACGGGGGAAGACAGAAGGACAGACACAGAGACAGATCGGGAAGGACCCAGAGACGTGGGGGAGACAGAGACAGACAGACACAGACATAGAGACAGACAGGGAAGGACCCAGAGATGGAGGGAGACAGATGGACAGACAGAGAGACAGGGAAGGACCCAGAGATGGGGAGAGACAGACGGACAGACAGAGAGAGCCGGGTTATGCTCTTTCTTGCCTCAAAATCTCTCTGGGGATCTCTCTGAGGGAACAGGGTTGGTAGGTGAGCATTATCACCTCTTTCAGAAAGGAATAAAAAACGACAACAGAGATAATTGAAAACGCTTTCCCTGGCCTTGGCTCTCAGGGAAGTCAGGTCACAGACACAACCCACGGCCACCAAAATGCGCAGGAGGGCTGTGTGGGGGCTGGGGTGGCCCTGGGACCCTGCCCGTGTTCACAAACAGCAGGAAAGGAGCCGGGCCCCTGGCGGGTGCCACTGACCTTCAGGGACACAGGACCCCCCGCCCCCCTGCTTCATGAGCACCCTGCATTCCCGTCAGACTGTGCCAACCGCGGGAGCCTGAGAGTGGACGTGGGGCCTGGAGCCCGAAGACTGAAGTAGCACTGACCCCCACCAGGGCCCAGAGGAGGCCGTGAGTGTAGGCTCTGCACACAAGTCTGCACGCACGGGTCTGTACCCAGTCTGTGCACACGGCTCTGGCCCACGGGTCTGTGCATATGGGTCTGTGCATATGGCTCTGTGCCTGCTCTGTGCACACGGCTCTGCCCCCACGGGTCTGCGCACATGGGTCTGTACAGACGGCTCTGCGTGCCCACTCTGTGCACACGGCTCTATGCACGGTGAAGCAACCACCTCCAGGAAGAAATGCAAGAATGTGGGAGAGAAGCGGCAGGAGAGCAGGAGAGGTGAAACTCCAGCAGAAAGAAGTCGGGAGAGACGCATCAAGAAGCTGGGAGTGGAGGTGGACGAGGACAGCATGGCACTCACGGCAGACACGCGCTACAGAGGACAATGAGAAGAGTGAAACGAAAACAAAGTCAAGAGGTTTGGAGACTTGGGCTGGGGGCGTGTGCAACATGCAGCCTGTGCAAAGACAGGTGCGGGGAGAGGGTGGGGGAGGGGGGAGAGGCTATGGCGGGGGGGGGGGGAGGGGGAGAGGGGAGGGGGGACCTGGGCCGCGCGCGAGTCCCACGGCTGGGTGTCCTCCTGTGAGAGGACGACACGCGTCCACGTGGCTGCTGTTCACAGCTGCTGGATGCAGAAACCTCCCAGCGGCTTCCGGCCGACGAGTGGGTGAGCACGACGTGGCACAGCCAGACGGAGGAACAGTATCCGTCATAAAAAGGAACGAAGAGGGCACCTGGGGGCTCAGTCCGTTAAGCGTCTGACTCTTGATTTCAGCTCAGGTCATGATCTCATGATTCGTGGGACAGAGCCCCACGTCGGGCTCTGCAGTGACAGCACAGGGCCTGCTTGGGAATCAATCAATCAATCACACTCTCTCTCTCTCTCTCCCTCCCTCCATCCCTCCCTTTGCCCCCTCCTGCGCGTGCGTGCTCTCTCTCTCGTAAATAAACTTAAAAGGACTGAAGCACTGACTAATGCTACCACGTGGATGAACCAAGAAAAAGACCACGCACCCTGATTCCACTCATATGAAACGTGACAACAGGCGAGCCCGCAGAGGCCCAGAGCGGACCCACGGTTCCTCCGCAGCAGCGTCCGGCAGATGCTAGTGCCACACTTACAAGATGCACGGGGAGAGTGAGCGTCACGGATTTGGTAGCTGCCACAGGTGTGTCTGACACAGCCGCTCACGGCCCCACGTGGACATCTGGAGGCGCTGGTCCACTGAGATGTGCTTTAAGGCTAAGACACACACGGATTTCAAAAACTCAGCATAAAAAGGACTTCAGACATCTCAGTAACTTTTAGGTTCCGATGGTTATGTATCGAAGTAACGTTTCAGGTAATATTGGGTTAAATAAAATACAGCATTAAAGTTCACTTCACCTGTTTCTCTTTACCTTTTTATTTTTAAGCAGGTTCCAGGCCAAACGTGGGGCTTGAACTCCCAACCCTGAGATCAAGAGTCGTACGCTCACTGACTGAGCCAGCCAGGCGGCCCTCTCTTTACCTTCTTAGTGTTGCTACAGGACAATTTCAAACCACGTCCGAGCTCACGCTGTGCTCCTGTTGGACGGCGCCGTGATGGACGGTCTCTACACTAACACTCAGGGATCTCCGCTACAGCGAATTCTGGGACACCACCAAAGGACAGCCTTCGCCAGGCAGCCACAGGGAAGTGACAGCAAAGGGATTCCCAGAAAGTCATGGAAGCGTTCCCCAGGAGAAGTGGTCCCAGGTGGTGGCCGCCCTGACCATGCCCGAGGTCTACCCCCGAGTGGCGACGTCACCGAGGCGGGCAAGCCAAGCACAGACCAAGTGGGGAAGGTTTTACTCTAAAAACATACGCCATGGTACAATATAAAAAATAAGGCAGAGCTAAAGCCACACGTACCGGAACTCACCTATGAAAAGGAAAAGCTTTTCACACTGGATCACAGAGCAAGACCTTCAACTCTTGCTGCAAAGGAGAGATTCACCAGACAGAATCACTCAGAAAGGCATTTCAGAGCCAGGCAAAGGTGGGCCCAAGGGAAAGCTAGCATCGTGCTCCCGTGGTGAGGGAACATGAACTTCCACCCAAGATGCGTTAGAACAGACAGAGCACGGCTCTCCAGAGCGCTCAGGGTCCCGGTCCCGGCGAAGACCCCGCGGTCAGGAAGACGCAGGCGACCAGCAGCAGCCGTGACAAAGCAGAAACTACTGACGACACACAGATGCTCACAGGAAGAAACCAGCAGGAACCGTGGTTCGTGTGGGTCCGAGAGAACAGCACGGCACGGAGGGCTCACTCCATACGACTAGAGAGCTAGTTCTGAGCGAGCGACGCTGTGCTCCGCGCCCGAGACTGCAGAATCTCCTCTCCAAGCCTCACGAAAACTGACCTTGTAAATGGTCAGAAAGTAAAGAGAGTCCCCACCATGTCGTCCGACCGCAGCGCAGCAAGGCTATGAAAACATGATCAGATTTCCCTCAAAAATGTCATGCCACAAAAGAGACCATGTACGTAATCTGCGTTTCTATCTGCATGAAATTCTAGAATAGGTAAACGGGTGTGGGGTGGGGACTGGGGCAGGAGGGCACGGAGATCCGGGGACTCTGGGTGATGGCATCACATAGGAGTCACGGAGGGACACCCAGGGCTGTTTTACTTATATTAACTGTACCTCAGTGAAAACATTCAGATGTGAAACTTCCACAAAGCAAACAAACATGAAAAGAAAAAAACAATCTGAGCCTGGGAACGCCTTCCCAGGACCTGTTTACTGTCACCACAGCACAGGTTCATGAGTGGCCAGGTGACTCCAACCTCAGCTGGCACTTCAGGGGGCAGCCTAGCCTCCCAGGGCCTCTGGTCTGTGCTGGCCGACTGCTGCCCACAGGGAGACAGCCTTCTCTTGCAGATTGTTTTGGTGTTTTAAGAAAGTCTAGAACTACTGACCTGGGGGTAAAATACCCCTATTTCTGAAGATGCATTTGAATGACAACTGCAGCTTACAGTGTGAGGTGTGGTTCGGTGAGTCAGTGGTCAGGGCCCGGGCATATGGACGTCCTCCCAACACCCCTGCAGGGGCCCGGGGGTCTGCTGGGCCTCCTCCCCCCGCAGGTGCTGGCCCTGGAACCACTGAAGGTGATCCTCAGAGGATCTGGGGGCTTTCTGCGTCAGCCCTCACTTGCCAGTAGGCAAGACAGGTGTCTGCACAAGCAATTCTGACAAAGTGACACCAGAAGGGGGGGAGGGGGAGAGGGAGTGGGGGGGGGAGGGAGGGGGGAGGGAGCGGGAGGGGGGGAGAGAAGACAGGAACAGCACACAGGTGGAAAAGGTGCTCCGAGATCTTGTGAAGGGTGGGGGACGGGGGACTGCGACCGCCCACCCAGCTAACGCAGGCAGATGCAGGCGGAGCCTGGCCCATCCCAGCAGCCCTGGACTGCACCCTCTCTACCTCTGGGGTGCTGATGCAGGGCCTTGGGACAAGACAGCAGCACCCCAGGTGGTCTGCTAGCACGGGTCTGGCCCGTTCCCTCTTTCCTTGGTGACGACGACTGCGGGCCAGAGTGCAGGTGCTGTGCTGTGGGGGCTCGGGCAGGGGACAGGGGACCGGGGGGAGGGGCTGGAGTGGGTGACTACGGCTGGGTGAGGTGACACAGAGGGACAGCCTGCCCAGGGTGGGGACCAGGGAGGTGGGCTGCGGGGACTCATACCGGAAGCCCGGAGGACAGAATCGCCGGAACCACAAAATGGGAAGGGGGCTTCAGAGGCGATGCGGGCCAGGAAGAGTGGAGGAGAACAGGGATGGGTGGGCGGGTGCGGGTCAGGGGGAAAGCCCAGCAGGGGCCGGTGTCCCAGGCTGGCAGCCCGGAGGGGGATCGGGGCCAAGGGTGGACATCACCACAGGACAGGTCAAAACCCCCAGAGGGGTGGGCTCAGCAGGGTCACAGCACCGGGACCCGGGGTGAGAGGGTGTCTTCAGGAGAGCAAGTGGGAGAGACAGCTGAGGGTCTAACTTCTGCCTCTAACCAGTCTGTGTAAACCCGTTCGGTGGGCTTTGCAGCGGCGGGAGGGTGCACAGTAGGTCACGCAGAGCCTCCGTACAGGAGGCTCAGCAAGCCCTTGGGGAGACAAGACGCACTCAGACGCCAGTGGTTTCTGAGGCCCACAGAACTCGCCTGATGGACCTGCAGAAGCCCCTCTGACGCGCCACATTCAAGCGGAAGGAAGCAGTGTTTCTTTGGCAACGCGAAGTTTCTGGAATGACTCTTCAAAGAAACACCATTTTGAGCAGCAAAAGTCAGAACCTGCGTGGAAGGTGCGTGCCATTAAGCCAATGTCAGGAGACTCTGGGTCGCCTCGCCCAGGGTCCACGACCAGCACGCACGTCCACCAGACCTCCAGCCCCAGGAGGCGTGGGATTCTGCCACGGAGAACCTAACTGCTCTGAATTAGGTTCTTCAAACGTAGTTCTCCCGGCTTCCTGGCAACTTGCTCTCGGCTGTGACGAATTTTAATTGAATAAGGATGACGGGGCAGGCACTAACCCGCCGGTGGTGGGCAGGGGGATTCCACGCCTCCTGCCAGGTCTGGTGCCCCCGGACGCCGCCCCCCGGCACGGGGTGAGCCAGGTCCTCGGCACCTGCACCCCTGCCCACGGCCCTGCCGCCACCGTGTCTCCTCCTGTTTTCAATGAAGCGGTGCAGGGGACGACCAACAGGGAAATTCTAAGATCCAAATGTCAAGTTACGTGAAATATGTCAAAATCCATCCAATCACATCCCTAAGACTGGTGTCTTTCACTCCATGTAAATCATACTTCATTAGAAAAATGAAAGTAAGATAAACTTGAAAGTCAAACAAACGAGCATAAGAAGTAAGGGATTTCAGCCTATTTGCCACTTTCTACCTCTTCAAGTAAATCAGACAGGCTTTTAGTTTCATTTTTTTCTTCTTTTATTAAAACCTCAACCGAAACGCAAAAACAAAAATTTAAATCTTCTCCAAGAAATTTAAATTTTCGTTTGTTGGCCCAAGACAGCAAAAGCAGGCTTACCCATCACTAAGTTTTCTGAACTCCAGACACCGTCAAGGTTCTTCAAGGTTGTTCTCTGCCAACTGACGGAAACGTTTGCACCTGGTTACTAACAGCTTGGCAGGAAGGGAGTGCCAAGCCGAAGAGTGCATTCTGGGAAGTGTAGTTCCAGCCGGGAGAGGACAAGGACACCCGGAGGTGACCGAACTGGGATCTGGGAGGAGATCATTTCGGGGCTTAGGAAGGTGGGACCTGCCAGGGAGTGAGGAGTGGGGCCTCGGCCCTGCACTGCCTCCCCCGGGGGCCACGGAGGGAACCCATCCCTTTAACGGGGAAGCAGGCGGAGCCAGGCACATGGCAAAAGCTGTTTCTGTAAGTCACCCTGGAAACTCCTGATGCGTCCCTTTGCATCTATCTCCTAGAGGGCCGGTGGACACTCATCTTGGCTCTGACACGGGTGCTCAAGACTGCTGTCTCTCCTGGCAAAGGTGTCAGCAGACAGGCCCAGGACCCCAGCGACAGGAAACAAGCAGACACGCTCGCTGGGGACGGACGCCTTCCTGGCGCCTCCCACCCTCCCCCTGCTTTGTGTTAGCAGACGGCAGTGTTTCCGACACCGGCTGCAAACACGAGAGACAGAGGGCCCAGGCCGCCGTCGCCTGGCTGGCGCTGGCCGTCCCGGCGGAGCAGACACTGTCCTGGCCCCGTGACCGCTCGTACCGCACCTGCCCGGCGCCTCAGGGGAAGCTGTTCTTTTGAGATGGTGGCAAGGCCCTCACTTTATTACTCGTCAGATGAAAAGGTGTTCGCGCACAGGGAAAAAAGAAAGGACAGGAAATAGGGCAAACGTTCCTGTAAAATACAGAAAGACACAAAAGGAGACCAAGTAGTTATTATTTGCGAGTATCATGGTTGATTACCTAGTTAACTCCAAAGCCTCAACTGAAAAACTATTAGAATAAGTGACTTTGATAAGATGGTTTGTTTTTAAAGTTAGTAGCTTTCCTACATATTAACAATAACCAAATAACAGAGGAGGGAGATTCACGGTTCAACTCTGACCCATAAAGAGCTTAGAAGCCCTAATTCCTGTCTTTACAACAAGAAAAACATGGAATGAACTGAAAATCAGTGGCTGCCTGGACCCATCAGAAGTGAGGTCCCAGTCTCCCAGAACTTGAAGGGACATGCTCACCCGGGGCAGACGTGAGCTGACAGGGACGCTGGATGACAACTGGGCAAGAGGCTGGAGCTGAACGCAGACGAGCAGGAGACAGTTTCCTGGGGGCCCCACGCTCCCTCGGGTCTCATTTCCAGGAACCCACCAAGTTCTCACTGTGAGAAGCCAAGGAAAAAAAATCCCCTGGTCTCTCTCCGGCACTGGAAGGGGAGAGAAAGTTCTGACCGGAGCTCAGAGCATGCTCCAAAGGAAAGGGCTGTTGTGCAGTGCAGATGTCACCTGAGCTTTACTCTGCTGGGGACGGCTTCCCCCACGAGCTCCTATGGCCTCCACCCCCGCCGCCCCCCACTCCAAGAGGACAAGAACGGGAAGGTCACAGCCCAGAAACACAGGCCACAGAAGAGGAACCCCACAGAAAGCTGACTGCAGAGTGTCCCCCTCCCCCACGCCCTCCTCAGGGCTCCGGCAGGTGAGGGGATCAGAGCAGAAAAAGCCGCAGGTGCAGGGGCTGGGAGGGAGTCCGGCAGACAAGCCCCAGGACAACAGTGGAGACAAGCGTAAAGACAGCAGAGGAATCTGAGCCTGATGCAGGAGAGATCAGACACAACCCACCTGCCAGGCAGGCCAGCTTGGCGGCTCAGGTTCCATTACCATGTCCACCTTTCAGAACGATTATAAGCCATGCTAAAGGCAAGAAAAAATTCAGTCTGAAGAGACAACATCGGAACCTGACTCCGATAAGGCAGAGGTTCTGGAATCCTCAGACTCGGAATTTAAAATAACTATGATCCATCCGCTCAGGTTCTAGCAGAAAGAGCAGACGGCGTGCATGAACTGAGCTCTGTCAATGGAGAGGAAGCTGACAAGGGTCCAAAGGAAAGGCTGCACATCCAAACCAGCGCGAGACAGGTGAAACCTGGGGTGCCTGGGGTCCAGGAGAGAGCCAGCGAGCTCGAAGGCAGGCAGCAGAGACGTTCCACAGTGAGATGCAGAGAGCAGAACGCACACAATACTGGGGGGCTGGGGACAATTACAAAAGATATGTGTATGCATCATGGCAATGACAGCCAGAGGACAGAGGGAGAAAGGAGAAGAAATACATGAAGTAGTAGCTGAGAAGTTTTCAAAATTAATGACAGACACCAAACCACAGACCCAGGAAGCTCAGAGGACACCAATCACGACAAATACCAAAAAACCGACACCTGCGCGTTTCATATTCAAACTGCAGAAAACCAAAGATGGAGAGTCTTGAAAGAAGCCAGAGGAAAGGACTCTTACCTATAGAACAAAATGGGGAAGAATCACAGAGGGCATCTTGTGCAGGCAACAAGAGTAGAATTCCATGCCCAGAGACACTGTCCTTCAAACACAACACTCTACGTTAGTTGGGATTAAAATGAAAACTTAAAAGGCCCCTGGAGGGCTCAGTCAGTTGAGCCTCTGACTCTTGATCTTGGCTCAGATCGTGATCTCACAGTTCGTGGGTCCGAGCCCCACATCGGGCTCTGTGCTGCTGGCGCAGAGCCTGCTTGGGATTCTGTCTGTCCTTCTCACTGCCCCTCCCCCACTTGTGTGTGCGTGCACTCTCTCTGGAAATGAATAAAATGAAAACATAAGAAGAAAAAAAAAGAAAAGAAAAAGAAACTGTCCTTCAAAAAAGTAAACAAGAACTGGGGTGCCTGGGTGGCTCAGTAGGTTAAGCGTCCGACTTTAGCTCGGGTCACGATCTCACAGTCTATGGGTTTGAGCCCCCCATCAGCCTCTGTGCTGACAACCCGGAGCCCGGAGTCTGCTTCGGATTCTGTGTCTCCCTCTCTCTCTGCCCCTCCCCTGACTTTTCTGTTTTTCTCTCTAAAAAATAAATAAACATTAAAAAATAAAAAAAATAAAAAAAACAAAACACTGATTTCTGGGTGCATGGATGGCTCAGTTGGTTAAGCGTCCGACTTCGGCTCAGGTCATGATCTCAAGGTTCGTGAGTTTGAGCCCCACGTCGGGCTCTGTGCCAATAGCTCAGAGCCTGGAGCCTGCTTGGGATTCTGTGTCTCCCTCTCTCTCTGCCCCTCCCCGGCTCACACTCTGTCTCCCTCTCCCTCTCTCTCAACAAACAAACAAACAAACAAACAAACAAACAAACAAACGAAAACTAAAAAAAAGTAAAGAAGAACTAAAGACAAAAACTTTTTCAAACAAAACCGGAGGACAAAACTTGGTAGATATGCCCTATAAGAAATAGTAGTTCTTCAGGGAGAACGATGAAACAGGTTGGAAACCTGAGTCTGTACAGACAAGAGCACTGGGGAAGGAATATGTGAAAGATAAAATCTTTCCTTTTTCTTAATTCACCCAACAGATGAATGTGTTCAGATTAATGGTAGTGAGCCCAGCACATGCACAAGTGAAACGGAGTACCGGTTTTATAAGGGACGACACGGGGGTGACGGGGACGCCCAGGTCTCAGGCGCCTGCGCTACCGGGGACGCAGCAATGTGTGAAAGTGGATGTACTTGAGTTGTAAACGCGGGGCGAAAACCCCAGCGCCCCCACGAACAGAGGTGCGGCGAGAAGTCAAGTCAGTGTGCTGAGAAAGGGACACAATGAAATCACACAAAATGCTCAATCAAGGCCAGAGAAGGTGGAAAAGGGGAGAAGAGAAACGGGAAGCAGTCACAAATTTGAGCGCTTAGTCTCACTGCAGCAATTATCACTTCAAATGTGAACGGGAGGGAGAAGACAGTCAGGAGACTAGAAAACACCCAACTATATGTTGTCCATAAGAAACCCACTTTAAGTATAAAGACATAGACCAAAGGAAAGGGACAGAGAAACATCTATCCCGCTGACACAAATCAACAGGAAGCTGGAGGAGGAATGCTAACTTCAGAACAAAACAGACGTTAGGATCAGAAAAATTATCAGCCACAAAGAGGAACGTTACATAATAACAAAGGAGTCAATCCTCTAAGACGACATAAGAATCCCTAATGTCTACGTTCCTAACAAGGGAGCATTCAAACACACGAGACAAACGGACAGATCTGTAACAGGAAACACACAAATCCACTGTTACAGTTGGAGGCTTTGACACTCCTCTGTCAGAAATGCACACATCCAGCAGCAGAAAATCAGGAAGGACTTGGCCAAACTCAAGGGCCGCATCAATCAGCTGGATGTAAGTGACGTCCGTACGCTACCGAGATAGGTAATGTCACATGTCGGTCTGATGCAGCTAAGAGATGCCCAGAAAGCTGGTAAGACATTACTCGTGTGTGTGCCTCCGAGGGTGTTTAGGGAAGATAGGAGCCTGTGAACTGAGTAAAGTGGAGGGCCCTCCCCTAGGTGGGTGGGCACTGAAGGCTTGAATAGAGCAAAAAGGCAGAGGAAAGGTGACTTTGCAGTTAGAGCTGGGAGGTCTGTGGTCCTGGGACATCAGTGCTGGTCCAGGACTCACGCCCTCCCGCCACCCCTCCATCCCCCAACAATTCTCAGGCTTTTGGACAGGGACTAGACTATGCCTTCAGCCTTCCTGGTTCTCCAATTTTGTCATTCTTAACCACGGGAGCCAATTCCTGTGATAAATTTCCTGTCATGTACGCGTATGTATACACCCTGCTGGTTCTGTTTCTCTGGAGAACCCTAACAGGTTAGCGTTAGGTTAGGTTAGGATGCTGCTTCATCCAACAACAGCAGAACACTTAATCTTCTCCAGCTCACATGGAACATTTACCAAGACAGACCACATTCTTGACCATAAAACATATCTTAACAAATTTAACAGAGTAGAAATCATACAAAGTATGCTCTGAGACCACAATGGAATTAAACTGGAAATCAGTAACAGCAGTGTAGTTGAAAAATCCCCAAATATTTGTAGATTAAACAAGACACTTCTAAGTAACAGGTGAGTCAAGAAGGAGGCCTCAAGAGAAAGAAAAAAATATTCGAAGTAAATAGAATGAAAAATATACCTTATCAAATTTTGTGCAGTGCAGTAAAAGCAATCTTTAGAGGGAAATTTATAGCACTGAGTACATTAGACAAGAAGAAAGATCTAAAATTGATAATCTAAGTGTTCACCTTAGGAAAGTAGGAAGAGAAGAACAATTAAGTTGAAAGCAAGCAGAAAAAAAAAGAGACACCGATGAAATTGAAAACAGGAAAATAAAGACAACAAACAATAAAATCAACAACATCGAAGGTTTTTTAGAGGATCCATAACACGGATAAACATCTAGCCCAGTTAACTAAGAACAGAGAGACAGAAAGAGAAAACATAAAATGTCAATATTATAAATAAAAGGGGGCCATCACTACCAATCCTCTGAACATGAAAAGGTCAATCAGGGTTACTATGAAAAACTCTATGCCCACAGATTTGGTAACTCAGGTGAAATGGATGCATTTCTGGAAAGACACATACTGCCAAAATTCACCAAGGGAACTAATAATCTGAATAGGCCTACATCCATCAAAGAAACTGAATCAATAATTAATAACCTTCTGAAACAAAGCCCCAGGCCTAGACGGGCTTATCAGTGAATTCCACCACAGAATTCAGGAAACAGTTAATACCAGTTGTCTACAATCTCTTACAGAAGGTAGAAGGTGAGCCCTACCCTGACACCAACACCAGACAAAGACATACAAGAAAGGAAACTACACATGGGTACCTCTCATGAACACAGACACAAAAATTTTTAACAAGCATTTAGTAAACTGAATCCAAAAATATAAATAAATGAGTTATTCACCATGATAACACCCAACACCCATTCCTGATAAAAGTTCTATTCAATAATCTAGGAACAAATATTATTATTAGGAATAATAAACAACATCGTTAACAAGCCCCTACAGCCAACATCATACTTAATGGTGGGAAAGCAAAAAGCTTTCCTACTAAGCTCAGCACCACTCACAGTCAGCATTGCACTGGAAGTCCTACTTGATGTAATAAAAAAAAGGAAATAAAAGGTATACAGTTTGGGACAGAAAAAAAACAAAACAAAAACAAAACAACCATCTGTGTTTGCACATGACATGACTGTCCATGTAGAAGATCCCAGAGAACTCACAAAAAACTCCAGGAACTAGTAAGCAGCAAGGTTGCAGGATACAAGGTTAACATGCAAAAGTCAATTGTTTTCCTACACACCAGCAGAAACAAAACAAAACAAAAACCCACAAAAAACCCAGAATATGAAACTTTGATGAAAGAAATAAAAGATCTAAATAAACGGGTGGATTTTCCACGTTGATACACAGGAAGACTCGTATTGTTAAGATGTCAATTCTTCCCAAATTGATCTATAGATTCAACACAATCCCAATATCAAAATCCCGGCAAGCTATTTTGTGGAAATCGACCAGCTGATTCTCAAGCCAAAAGACCCAGAACAGCCAACACAATACTCATGGAAAAGAATAAAGCTGGAGAACTCGCAGTCCTGTTTCAAGACTCACTAAAAGCTACAGTAACCACTACAGCATGGGACTGACAGAACAACAGATACACAGATCAAGTGACACAACAGGGTCCAGAGACAGATTCACACACAGGGGCGCCTGGCTGGCTCAGTCAGAAGAGCACGTGACTCTTGATCTCAGGGTAGTGAGTTCAAGTCCCATGTTGGGTGTAGAAATTAAATAAATAAATATTAGGGGCGCCTGGGTGGTTCAGTTGGTTAAGCGTCCGACTTCGGCCCGGGTCATGATCTCACGGTTCGTGGGTTTGAGCCCCGCGTCAGACTCTGTGCCGACAGCTCGGAGCCCGGAGCCTGCTTCGGATTCTGCGTCTCCCTCTCTCTCTGCCCCTCCCCCACTTGCACTCTGTCACTCTCTCAAAAATAAACGTTACAAAAAAATAAGATTCACACAAATTCATGAATCTGATTTTCGACAAAAGAGCGAAGACAACTGTATGGAGAAGAGTCTTCTTGACAAACAGTGCTGGGACTGGACATCCATGTAATCAGAGATAAATGGACACACATCCTCTGTTCATGTGAGGCTTAATGCTGTCACAGTGTTGATATTACTCAAACAAAGTTGCAGATTCAATGCAATCCCTATGGACATCCCAAGGACACTGTCTGTAGACAGAATTGACGCGGAATCTCAGGGACCCAGAACAGCGAGGAAAACAATCCTGGAGAAGAACAAAACTGGAGGAATCAGTTCCTGATTTCCGCACTCACTATGAAGCCACAGTAATAAAAACAGTGTGGTATTAGCATAAAAACAGACATAGAAACCAATGCAACGTAGAGCATCCAGAAACAAACCCTTGTTTGTATATGGTCAACTGATTTTGACAAGGTGCCACGACCATTCAATGGAGAAAGAACGTTATCAACAAACGGTGCTGGGAAAACTGGACGTCCTCATGCAAAAGAATGAAGTTGGATCCTTATACCATAAAAAAAACTCACTCAACGTAGATCAAGGATCTAACTGTGAGACTTAAAACAGTAAAACTCTTAGAAGAAAACAGCACAAAAGCTTCACGACCGTGGACTTGGCAATGATTTCCTGGATAGGACACTAAAGGCACATGTGATAAAAGAAAGAGACAGACAAATATGACTTCGTGAAAATAAAATTGTACATCAAAGGGCACTACGCATAGAATAAAACGGTGCCCCAAAGAATAGGAGAAAATATTTGCAAATCATACTTCTGATCAGAGA
Source organism: Panthera onca (assembly GCF_046562875.1). NCBI lineage: Eukaryota > Metazoa > Chordata > Mammalia > Carnivora > Felidae > Panthera > Panthera onca. The sequence continues at coordinate 598,858 of NC_138346.1, read as the reverse complement.
TTGAGGTCCCCAATGTACAGAGAAGTCTTCAAACTCAGCAGTGGGAAGACAACCAACCAGACTCAAAAATGGGCAAACGAGGCTCTTCTCCCAAGATACACACAAGTGGCCACTGAGCACATGACAAGATGCTCATCACTGATCACCACTGATCACCAGGGAAATGCCGATGAGAGCCACGACGAGGGCCCACCTCACATGCCCTAGGACGGCGGGAATCAAGAAAACAGAAGACAGCAAGTGATGGCGAGAATGCAGAGTCTGGAGCCCCTGCTCCGTGGGTGGGAATGCACACTGGTACAGTCCGTGCCGAAAACAGTACTGGAGCGCCTCAAAAAAATTAAACACAAGATACCCCGTGATCTGGCGATTCCACTTCTGGGAGTATGCCGAAAAGAATTGGAAGTAGGGTCTCGAAGAGAGATTCGCTCACAGCAGCAGCACTCTCGACAGTGAAAACGTGGAAGCAACCCACGTCTACTGACAGATGAACGGATGAGCAAGATACAGTGCGTCCGCGCAGGGCAACGGGATGGTTCCGCTGGCATCAAATTCTGCCACACGCCACAACGTATCCGCGTCACGTTCGGTGCAACACGCCAGATTCCTCTTCCAGGAGGCGCTGGGAGCCGACAACATCACACAGCAGACATCGGAACGGCGGGGAGGGGAGACGGGGCCGTTACGCTTTCACACGGGTCAAGCTTCAGATTAACGTGAGTTCTGGGGGATGGATGGTGGTGGCTGCACGACCAGGAGAACGCGTTTAACGCCCCTGAACTCCACACCTAAAAGCGGTAAATCGCTGCTATGTACGCATGCATTTTTAAGTTGATTTATTTGCTTTGAGAGAGAGAGAGAGAGAGAGAGAGAGAGAGAGAGCGCACAAGCAGGTGAGGGGCAGAGAGAGGGAGAGAGAGAGTCCCAAACAGGTTCTGTGCGGTCTCCGCGGAGCCCAGCTGTGACATCGTGACCTGAGCCTAAGTCAGGGGTCCAACGCTCGAGCCACTGAGCCACCAGGCGGCCCTTGTTGTGTACATTCTAAGTCAGTGCAAAAAAAAGGTGAGACGATGCGCTACCGAGCCACAGAGAGGAGCCTGAAGCACACGTACCGAGGGAGGGAGGCCACCCTGAAAAAGCTGTGCCTGCGATTCCACGGCATCCGTGTACTCCAACCACGGAACACTCTGGAAAAACCCACACTACAGAAACACCAGGAAGGCCGGTGGTGCCAGGGCTGGGAAGGGAAGGGGTGACCACGAGAAGAGCAGGGATGCTGAGGGACGCGACTCTTCTGCGCGGCACCACACGGGATCACCGCGGGCGCCCACTTGTCAAAATCCAAGGGGTGTCTGGGCGGCTCAGGGCCCACTCGGGCCACGATCTGATGGTCTGTGAGTTCGGGCCCCGTGTCGGGCTCTGTGCTGACAGTACAGAGCCTGTTTGGGATTCTCTCTCTCTTCCCGTCTCTCTGCCCCTCCCTGACTCCTGCTTTCTCTCTCAAAATTAGAAAAAAAAAAAAAATCCAAGTACAAGACAGTAAACCTCCAGGGGAAGATGACTGGTAACGATGTATCGATGTCAGTTCCCAACTGGTAAGGACGAACAGCTGGGCTCACAGAAGTCCTCTTGGAGGCTAGAAACAGCAGCGGGAGGCAGGCGGAGGAGGGACAAAGTCCTCCCTGTGGACACCCTGTGAGAAGGCCAATCAGCACCCGCCTCCTGGAGGGCTCTGAACCCAGAACCTGCAGACCCCTGGCCCAGCTGCCCCGCTGGAGGTAATCTGTCCAAAAATAAAGGGCTTGCCTGGCTAAAGACATTGGGCGGAATAAACACGCGTATGCCTCTTCGACATAAAATCCCTAAGAAGTTTCCTTCGTTGACCAACAAACTCGTGACAGCCTGGGAGGGAAACCATTTAGAGAGAAGACATTTTGAGCGGGAGGCTCCAGGCACGTCTCCTTGGAGACGAAGCCAGGGTGCCCGCTGTCCCTCCCACTGCCGCCCCCCAACACCTCTCGCACCCTCCCCTCCCCTGCCAACCAGCCACCGGCCCCACCCCCCCGGGCGCACCGGGCAGAGGCGCTGGGACACCCTGTCCACCAGCCCCCTCTCCGGGCACCTCCCCAGGGCCCAGCACTCTCCTTCCTGGCCCCCATGACTCCTGCTCTCCATCCCACCCACAGGCAGCACGGACACCTGCTTGCTGATCCCCACGTCACAAACACAAGTCTCCCCGAGAGCCACGTTCCCCGGGGTTTCTGCCCACAGTCACTTCTTCACGGCCAACCCTCTTAAAGTGCCCCAGTGCTGCCTTTCACCCGCCCTAGACCGACCCAGCAGCGTTCCCACCGCTCCAAGGACACCGCGGTCACCAGTGACCCCGTGTGGCTGAGCCCAGCCATCTTTTCCCCACTCTGATCAGAGCTGGGCCCAGCCCAGCTGCTTACCCTCATCTCCCCTCTGGGCTGTCGTGACCCCACGCTCCCTCTTTCACTCTCCCTTTCCGGGGCCCTCTTCAGCCGCATCTCCGCAAACAGCCGGCTCCCGGGCCGGGCCTGGCTCCTTCCCCTTCCCCAGCTACAGCTTCTCCAGGAAACCCCATTCAATCGTGGCTTTAAATACCCCTGACCTCATCCTGACACCACACGCACACACGCACACACACGCACACGCACACGCACGCACACACGGGCAACTCTGAGAGAATGGATGGTTTCCTGGCATCAGCATTTCAAACTCAACCCCTCTCAAAACCTTACGAGGGTAGGACTTACAAAAATGCCATTAACTCTTTCTGGAGAGGCAGCAAACAACAAACGGTGGCGAGTGAAGCGACCCACCAACCGTGTGCTTGCACCTCATTACGGCCCCTAGGCCCCTAGACAGAGGAGACCTGGGTACGGGAGTAGAGGACACGCACGGTCCAGGCGGGTGGGGGAGGGGGGCGGGACAGAAGCGTGGAGGCGCTGGGCTGTGGAACCCAGCGGCCCAAGCTCGAAGCACCACAGAAAGATGGGCTTCAACAGTTAGCTTCGAAAGCTGAGAGACATCCACCAGAAGCACAGAAAAAGAAACGAAAAAGCCTAACAAATTAAAACACAAAACAACAGGCACAGATTCCAACTTATCGATAATCACAATTATAAATGGATTACTCTAAAGGCAGGAAAGACAGGGCGCCTGGGTGGCTCAGTCAGCTCAGGGCATGATCTCATGGTTCGTGGGTTCGAGCCCCATGTCAGGCTCTGTGCTGACAGCTCCAGATTCTGTGGCTCTCTGCCCCTCCCCAACTTGCACTCTTTCTCCCTCTCTCTCAAAAATAAATAAACGTTTAAAAAAATTTATTAAAAAAATGCAAACACTCTCAGATTGGGTTAAAATATAGCTAAAAGATAGAGGAATATAAAAAGCTTTCAAAAGTAAGCAGGTAAAGAATACTCAAATTGGGACAGAAAGGGGCATTCCGTGGTGGTAACAGTCAGGACCACTTGGACGTCTCACACAGGGCCACGGGACGCATGGCAGCACCAAGGAGACGCCCAGGAAGGACGGGCACGTCACCCTTCTGTCCCCGAGATAAGGGATTCGGTGAGTCAGGACACAGACCTGTTAACAAGCCAGACGGAGGCTCAGTGAGACAGAGAGCCATGGAACCAACAAGCGGGGAGGATACATTCTTCTCAAACCACAGCGAAACAGTCACGACAACAAGCTGCATATTAAGCCACAACGAAATCCTGAAAGGGGCCAAAAACCAAATACGACCTTAAAGCAATAAAGTTTAAAAATAATCACAAAAAAGGGGAGGAGGTTGAGGGCTGGGAGAAACGGGGAGGGGATCGACAGGACACTCGTCCTGATGCGCGGAGAAAGTACACGACTAGGGAACCACTGCCCCGTGCATCTGAAACTCGTGCAACCCTGTATGTCAGCTACGCTGGAATTAAAAACACACATTTTGAAAGAAAGAAATTAATGGAATATTTAAAACCGCCAAAAAAAAAAAAAAACCCTACAACAAAATTAGCTCCCCTCCCCCAACTTGAAAAATGTCAACGCCCTTCTAAATAACTCAAAGAGGGAACACAGACTGAAATTAGAAACTATTTAGAAACGACCAGCGATGAGAGCTTCAAGAGACAAATCCTCTCGACCAGCGATGAGAGCTGCAAGAGACAAATCCTCTCGGGCCAATGGGACGGACACACCTCCACCTGCAGGCATCCGGAAACACCCTCTTCCCCCCAGGAGCCAGAACAACCAAGAAAACCAAGTACCAGTGGAGAAAGCAGAAAGAAGTGAGGATTAATGAAGCGGAAACAAGGCGGCCTCGCTCAATGGAGCAAAGGAGAGACCCGAAACAGTGACGGCCCCTGGGAGTCTGGCCAGGAGGAGAAGGTACCGTAAAGTAGTGAGCGGGTCTACATCCACCAGTAAGCACGTCGGTGACCCTCAGCTGGGGCTGTCCCTCCCCCAGCGTGCACTTTGCACAGGATGGGGCTGTTTTCTTGCTTTGGTTTCATATTGAGCGCGGCTGCTGCCCTGGGATCCAGGACGTCCCAGCCCGTCACGTTAGGAGCCTCTTCCCAAAGAAGTGTTCGTCACACCCAGGAAGACAAATATTGATCCAGATCACATGAACAACAAGTAGGAAAATGTTTTCCATGTATACTTAACAGGTAAAACACGTAACACTCAAAATGTAGAGAATATCTAGAAAGCAGTTTTTTACAAGTACTAAGTAGAAAGGCAGGGTGAAAAGTAGAAACGTAGCTGAGAAACTCACAAAATATATATCCAACCTGCCTGTACCTATAGGTTGAAAGACACGTATGTGACAACATAGACGATAATCTAAAATATCATACAGGAAATTTTAAAAAGCACTAGAAGGTCAGAGATAAGTGAGAAATAGGAATTTTCACCACTTCTGAAGCCCCCTTATTTCCGTAGCATCTTAATTTTTATAAAACAGAATACATTCTACTTGAATAGATGTTTAAATTAAAATTTTTTTTTAATGTTTATTTACTTTTGAGAGAGAGAGAGCGAGCAGGGGAGGGGCAGAGAGAGAGGGAGACACAGAATCCGAAGCAGCCCCAGGCCCCGAGCGGTCAGCACAGAGCCCGACGCCGGGCTCGAACTCATGGACCGTGAGATCATGACCTGAGCCAAAGTCGGCTGCTTAACCGACTGAGCCACCCAGGCGCCCCTAAGGTTTTTTATTTTGAAAGAAAGCACGAGCAGGCGCACTAAAGTAACTATTGACGTTCAAAACGATTTAACTTCAAGGATATTCCTCAAAACACTAACGGAAAGAAACTCCCCACGATTTTAAGAGTCTCCTACCGCTCTTCCAATAGCTTGCTGAGCCTACTGCACTCACGTCAAGAGGTCAACTCGTCTGGAACCGTGGTTCCTGTGAGGGGTGCGGGAGCGGATGCCCCACCCCCACCCCCGGCCGGTGGGAAGCCACGCACTGGGGGTTCTGGCTCCCCCGGCAGACGGCACAGGCCTCCCCTCCCATCGGCCCAACCCTCAGAGCCACAGACGCCCTTCGGGTGCCCTGGCGCGAGGCAGGGCCCCAACCCGGCTCTCCGTCTCCCAGGGCAGCTCCGACAGAGGCCTCCTCCCGAGACGCGCGGGTGCCCGGGGCCCGGCGGCCACGCGGCGAGAACCCCCTCCCACGGCCGGGCGGCGCGGGGGCCGCGAGGCCGGTACTGACCGCGGCTCAGGGGCAGCAGGCTGCTCAGGTAGGGGAAGCTCGCTCTCCGCAGCTCGTCCAGCTTCTCCTGCAGCTTGCGCACCTGGCTGTCGGAGCGGCTGACGCGCTGCCGCAGGGTCTTCAGCTCGCCGTTCTTCTTCTCCACCTGCTCCCGCAGGCAGCACACCTGGCTCTTGTTCTGGCGGGACGAGAAACAGTAGGAGTGCAGCGAGTCGATGAGCCTGCAGGCCCCCGACGCCGACAGGATGACCTCGTTGATGGACATGGGGCTGGCGTCACTGTGCTCGCTCTGCACGGCTTCCGCCGCCGGCTTCGGGGTGACGTCCGTCGGAGGGGCGGAGGGGCTCTGGGAGGGCTTCTGAGGCGTCGCCGTGAGCGATGAACTCGGGGGGCTCTGGGCCAAGCCCTTGTCGGGCCCCAGGCTGGTCCCGCTGCAGCCGGGCTCCACGTCTCTCTTCGGCCTCTTTCGGTCAACGGGCTCTCGGGGCACAGACGCCCTCTCTCGCGCGTGCTTGGAGGAGAAACTGTAAGAATGAAGCGAGCCAATGAACTTGCAGGCCCCAGACCCTGGCGGGGTAAAGTCATCCACGGAAATGCCACTCTTGTCCACCAGGCCTCCGTCGGGCGCGGCGGCGCTCTCACCGCCGGCGTCTACTGCAGACGCCTCTGCTTCGCCCTGACTGCTGGTGGCGCCCTGACTGCTGGTGGCGGCGGCGGCGGCCGAGCCATCGGCCGGAGTTCCTGCTGGGGCCTGCGGCGCCCGCTCCCGACCGGCGGCTTCCTGGGCGGCCCCGGGGGCGGTCTCGCCCTGCGGCGCGGCCTGCTTCACCTTCCGGGCCCCGGGCTTGGCCATTGGGTTTGCACCTGAGGACGACGACGCACCTGCAGCTCCTTTTCCGTCCGCCCCGCTCGCGTGTCCCCTCAGGCCCGCCGAGGCCTTTCTGGTGTCCTTCCTCCTCGTGCGGCCATGGCCTCCGGTGCTCCTCTTCTTCTCAGGCAGGTGGAAGATGGAGGGGACGGCCGTGGGCTTGAGCAGGCGATGCTGGTCCTCCAGCCTCTTGGAGAAGCTGTCTTTGGTGAAATGTTCACTGCAGAGAAAAGAGTACTTGGTGGGGGTCCAGTTGTCCCTCTGAACAGCTTTTAACCACTGGATCAGACGCTTTGAGTCCTTCAAGGGGAACCTGCAGGAAGAATGACAGAGAATTAGAAAAAAAGAGCTAAATGTCTCCTCCTAAATTCATATCAATCACGAAAGCGAACAAGTGGTTTTGCAAATACCCAACGCCGCGTTGACTTTACTCATTTAAAACTTAAGTAAAAACGTAAGGAACACCTTCTGCTTGTAAGTGATTGTGAGATAGAAGCCAGCCAGCCTCACCACCTGCCCGCAAGGAGCTCACGGTTTGTAGGGCAGAGAACGAAGGTAACTCCTCCCAGGCTGTGGTGAATGTCCCGTAGGGACACAGAATGCTCGGAGAGATCGCACAGGAGGGCGTCCGACTACAGGAAAGGCTTGGGGAAGCCCTGGGAATAGTTCCTAGAAACGCACAGCACAACTGCCCTCCTGGTGTGCCTCGGAGGCATGATGCCAGGTGCGAAAACAGGGACGGCTGGTCTCCTAGTTAGGGGCCAGGTCAGGCGCTGGCCAGCAAGGGGTCAGGAGAGCATCCCAGACGGCCTGCCTGAAGCCCGACCCTCACAGCTAGAGCTGTGACTCCAGCAACTGAGGATAATTCAAAGCTGCAGTCCCGGGTTTCTACTACATTTCCACTGCCGGGAGCGAAAGTGTCTTTTAAAAAGCAACTAGCTCCTAGAAAACACGACAACACTTAGCAGTCGTTTCTTCTCATTGTTAGACAAGATCCCTATTTACAAAAGTCGGACCAAACTCTGCCCTGGGGGTGGGGTGGGTGGTTCCTCCCAAGGGCCGTCTCAGCCCCACCTGAGGCCACCCTGGACCAGGACCAGGGCCAGGCAGATACTAACACCCCAGGAAGTCCGATGCAACGCGACCTTCCACACTTCCTCAATGTTTTGTGAGCCCATTTCCCCAAGACCCTGATCCCCATACCCTTTGCCCTTACCAGCGAAGACCACTATGGATGCCGGCCAAGAGAAGCGACTCTGCACTGATTTGCCTCATCTGTGAAAGCAGTATCAAAAGTTTCCGGACACAGGGTCTGAACAAAACTCCAGAAAGCACGGTGGCTGACCTCTAAAACAATCTGCTATCAGCTCTTTTGATAGATTGTAACAACTGAAGAAAACAACCCCCTGAGAACTCTCAACCAAACTACCGGCAACCAACAGGATTCAAGTTTTTAAAACAGAAACACAAGTGTCTGCACGGAGGCTTTCCAGGGAGCGAGTCGGAGGGAAGAGGACGGGCTGAGCGGCCCATTTCCAGAATCCCTCAGAGAGGGGGGCCAGGCCCGGCCAGGAAGAAGCGGCCAGGAGCGCCGGCTCCAAGAGTGGGCCGGGGAAGCCCCCCCCCCCCCCCCCCTGTGAACAGCGGGCCTCGCCCTGCTGGTGCGCAGGATGCAGCCAGCACGACTGTCCAGGGACGCACCTGAGAGCGGCAGGGCCACCTCTCGGCGCCACCGCCGGGACCCTGCTGCTGGCAGAGCGTGTGGCAGCGCGTGTCAGTCCTCGAGGCACAACTTGCATCTGCTCGGCCCCAGTCCTGATCACTCGACTCAAGGCAGGCTCCCTCGCGATCGAAAGAGCACAAAAGTCACAGCAAACGCAAGAGGACAACTAAGCTAAGAGCGTCTCCAGCACACACTGTCTGGAAACCGGCGGGGCCAGCCCGAATCAATGGAGCGCAGGGTGGCCGCGGGGCGGAGGTGAGAGAGGGTGGTGGCGGCCGTAAGGTGGGCGCCGGGTGGCCTCCATGTCGGCGTGGGGTAGGTGCCCGGTGGCGGAAGGGCGGAAGGCCGGTGGCCGCAGAGCGGCCGCCGGTGGGCGCCGGGGTGGCCGCGGTGGCCCGAGACGCCCGGCCCAGAGACGGCGGCCCGGGCCAAGGTCACACAGCGCCCCGCGCTGACTCACTCGCGGGACCGGCCCCGAGGCCCGGCGCACCGAGGGCCGCCCGCCTCGGGCCGGCACGCGCGGCCTCAGTTTCCCCGCGGTGCCGGGCCGGGCCGGGCCGGGCCGGGCGGGGGCGTGGCCGGCCGGGCCGCGCGGGCGGCCGGCCGGGCGGTGGCGGGCGGGGCCCCGTTACCTGTGGAAGGAGACGGCGCGCTTCTCCCCCTTGCCCTGCCGGTTGGAGCAGTTCGCGGCCGCGCAGCAGATCACCATCTCGGGCCTCAGGCCGCCGCGCCGCCGCCAGGCTCCGGCCCTCGCCTCGCCGCGCCGCGAGCGGGACCGCCCCGAGGGGAGGGCGCGCGGCGACACGGCTGCGGGACGTGGGAGCCGGCCCCCGCGGCTCCCGTACGGCAAGATGGCGGCGCGCGCCCGGCCGCCCGGCCGCCCGGCCCCCAGGCCGGTCCTCGGCGTGCCAGGGTTCCCCAGCACCAGGCGGGGCGCAGCCCGAGGCTCCAGGCGTCGAGGGTGGGCGGGGGCGCCCCGGGCCGGTGGCCCCGTACGGCGGCATGGCGCGCCGGCCGGTCCGTACGGCAAGATGGCCGCGCCGGCGGCCCGGGCGCACGGCGGGCTGACGCGCCCCCCCACCCCGGGGTCCCGCCGCCCGCCCGCGTCTGCTTCCGCTAGCCCAACGGGTCGCTGCCGAGGTCCCCGGAGCGAACGGTGCAGGCCGCCAGGGAGCCGAGCGCGCGGGCCCAGCCCTCGGCTTTGGGCCCCGCCGTACGCCAAGATGGCGGACGTGCGCTTCCACCCTCACTTCCGGCCCCGCCCGCTCCCGCTAGGCCCGGATTGGCCCCGGCAGCGGCCCGTCGCGTCGCGCTGCGGAACCGTCGGAGCGACGCCGCTCTCAGTCGGCGGCCGGAGAGGGAAGATGGACGCAGGTGAGGGCCCGAGCGGGCGCTGGGCTACCCGCGGGCGGCGCTCTCCTGGCCCCTCGGCCGCCGGGGTGTCGCCCGGCCTCGGCGGGCGTGAGGGCTGGGCGCGGGGCCGCGGGGCGGAGCTGGCCTTCAGGCGGAGCGGGGCGGGGACGGCGCCCGTGGGAAGGCCGGCGCGGATGTGACAGCGGGTGTTTGCGTGTCTCGGCGCCTTCTCGGTCCCGCCCGGGCGCCCGGCGACAGGCCCAAGGCCAGCTCGGACGAGAAGGGGCGGCGTGGCGTCCGAGACGGGACAGCGCCTCGGTGTCGGGCGCTTGCTGGGGGTCGGGCGGAGCTGGCTCTAGAAACTGCGGCCGGAGAATGCCTTGTCTTCCCCCACCCGCTCCCCATGCCCCGGGAATTAAGAAGTGGAGGAGACTCTTGAACTCTCTGGAGGCCAGAAACATACTCACGGCACGCGCTTCTTCTTCTTTTTCTTCTTCTTCTTTTTTAAATTCAGTGACCAGTAGATCATGCCAGCTTCCTTTCCGTGGTTGAAGAGAGCACCTGAATTCATCTCATCATAACTTAACTTCTTGGGGTCCTAATGCAAAGTATGTGGCCGAGCGGGAGGGTGTGTGTATTATCCGTGTGTACACGTACATGTGCGAATATCCGCATATGTGGTGTTTTGGTCTGTCTCATTGTGCTTCTGTTCAGAGGAGAGACCGTCCCTTCATTTTTGCTGGCAAGCTATTTTGGGTCTTTGTTCAGTAGCCTTGAAAGCATTTCCAGGGCAGTCTTAGCCTTTTCGTTCATTATAGGGAGTGATTGGCCTTCAAGCACCACTCCCCTCCCCCACCTGGTTTCATCCCACCTGTCATCCTGGATGGCATTGTCTGCTGTGTCTTTCTTCTGGCAATGGCAACAAAAACTTACTGAAATCTCAGTTTGGAAATGAATGCAAACGTATATGGCCAGTATTTCAATGATTTGTAGCATCTTGTCCTTTAAATGTGTTGGGGAGGCTCAGTCAGTTAAGCCTGCGACTTCAGCTCAGGTCATGATCTCAGGGTTGTGGATTCAAGCCCCGTGTCAGGCTCTGTGCTTCTGTGCTGACAGCTCGGAGCCTGGAGCCTGCTTTGGACTGTGTGTCTTCCTCTTTCTGCCCCTCCCTCGCTCGCGCGCGCACGCTCTCTCTCTCTGTCTCAAGAATAAATAAAAACATTAAAAAAAAAAAAACGCGTTAAGTTGTGGTGGAGACTGTTGCCCAGATTCCCAAAAGAGCAGGTTAAAGAGGTTATTTTTTGTGAGGTTTGTTTTAAAAAGAAGTGTCAGAGAGTGTTTTACTGTTTGCTGGGGGCAGGGGGCACAGGGTGGAGAAAGGAATAGAATTATTTATCCACTTTCTTGAAGTTAGCCCTGCTCAGAAACTGTAGACCTTTGACATGGGAGAGTTGGTTAAGGGGGAAAACATGGTTTAATGCTGGTTGTATTGCCGTGCACGTGAACATCAGCAGGTTAAAGTTAGGGGTAGCCACATGGTGGTTCCCTGAAGTCGTCTCCAGGGAAAACACCAAAGCTGTTTCAAAGTACCAGAAGGTGTTCGCACTTGAGGGCCTCTGGTGATGCTGATAAAAGTACGTGTGGTGTCTGTAAGCTGCAGTGGAGGGTTTTTTTCCTGACGTGATGTTGTGCATCCTTTTAGGGATGATTAACGATCCAGCCTCCCCTGATCCCTGGGGTCCTTACGGATTCTGCCTTCTTTGACCAAATCTTACGCAATTCCTGGTGGTTCTGTTTTTACAGTGATCCATTTGATAAACTACATTTATTGTTGAGTGAGAGGTTTGTGTTGGGCATTGTTCTAGGCCCTGGCTAGCGAAGTGAACAGAATAGACAAAAGCCATGCGGCTCACGTGGGAGCGGGATGTGGGCCAGGAGGGTTGGAGTCATGGGCAGGGTGTCTCTGCAGACAGAGGTAAGTTTTAACTGAGACCCAAAAGCAGCGTAGGAGGAAGGGCAGGTGGCCCAGTGTGGCTGGGGTGCAGCAGGTGGGATGAGAGCTTAGGAGCTGAAGGCAGAGAGACGAATTGGGCCCAGGCACAGGACTGGGCTGTTTATTCTAAGCAAGTTGGTGACTCTTTGGGAGGTTTTGAGTGGAGGAGTACCGTGATGGGAAATGTGTTGCACACACTCACTCTGGCTCTTCCGTCCGGGAATGCTGCTCGTGCTGAGAGGGGCAAGGGCAGAAGCCAGGAGGCCGGTAGGGAGGCTCCAGTAGGGACACTCTGGTTGGGAGCCTGTTGCAAGGAAGCCCAGCGGACCTTACTTAGTTGGGTCAAATTCTGGATGTGTTGGAGGCTTGAGACAACAGGACTGTCTGTGGGTTGGAGGTGATGGGGTGGTAGGAGGGGACGAGAGGAAGGAGTCGAAGGTGGGGCTGAGGTTTGTGGCCTGAGCTGAGAAACTGCCGGGGAGGACCTTGGGAGTGGTGCCGGTGGGGAAGCTGTTGGGAGTTTGGCTTCGTACGTGTTGACTATTGTTCGACATCTGCTTTGCAACGTCCGGGGAGGTTTGGGTCCCCGGCCTGGACTAGAGGTTCAAGTGTGTGGGAAGCCACTTTGGAGGAGTCGCTGATGGTCTGAAGAGGAGGAAGAAGAAGGGGCCTAGGAGGGGTGCCCAGGGCTGCCGGCCGGGGCATAAGGGTCCAGAAGGCGGCAGGCTGGCTACAGGCCCGTTGTGTTCTCCCCTGAGCCCCCAGCACTTGTGTCAAGACACGCTCTGGGTTCAGGGAACTGACCGGTGCCAGCGGTTAGAGAGCTGTACCGCCCCGTCCCCTGAGGACAGAGCCGGCACCTTGTGCGCGCAGGCCTTCGCGCTGTGTCTGGTGCGTGGCTGGTAATTGAAGCAGAGCTTCAATCTGTGACACTTCCCCACTCTGCACTGTAAGGACTTCGGTTTGGAGAGTTTGCCGCGTAAAGCTGGCCTGTTGTAACACGAAGGTGTAAACGGCGAGAGGGGCTGCTGATCCCTGTGGGGCAGCAGGGTTCAGAGTGGCCTTCTGTCTGGTGTGCTCATGAGCGCGTTATTTTCTAGTTCTTGGGGTCACTAACGTTCCGGGTACTTTTCCTGTCTCTTCCTTCTATTCAGAATTGAACCGCCAACATCTTCATGTAAACTATTAGGGATTTTAGAAAGTAATTATTTGCAAACCTGCTCTTTTAAACAGACATTTTCTGGGGTGCCTGGGTGGCTCAGTCGGTCGAGCATCCGACTCTTGGTTTGGGCTCAGGTCGTGATCTTACAGTTCATGGGTTTGAGCCCCATATCAGGGTATGTGGTAACAGTGTGGAGTCTGCTTGAGACTGTCTCCCTCTCTCTGCCCTCCTCTGCTTTCTCACTCTCTCTGTGTCTAAAATTAAAAATTAAACGGGGCGCCTGGGTGGCTCAGTCGGTTAAGTGTCCGACTTCGGCTCGGGTCACGATCTCGCGGTCCGTGGGTTTGAGCCCCGCGTCGGGCTCTGGGCTGATGGCTCAGAGCCTGGAGCCTGCTTCCGATTCTGTGTCTCCCTCTCTCTCTGCCCCTCCCCCGTTCATGCTCTGTCTCTCTCTGTCTCAAAAATAAATAAAATGTTAAAAAAAATTTTTTTTAAATTAAAAAGATTTAAGTGTAAACATTTTTTTTTTTAATGTTTATTTTTAAGAGATTTTGAGAGAGATGGAGAGGCAGAGCACAAGCAGGGGAGGAGCAGAGAGAGAGGGAGACACAGAATCCGAAGCAGCTCCAGGCTCCGAGCTGTCAGCACAGAGCCTGATGTGGGACTCAAACTCACGAACCGTGAGATCATGACCTGAGCGGAAGTCGGGGCTGAGCCACCCAGGTGCTCCTTAGCATAAACATTTTTAAAGGAAAGGGAGAACGCTTCTTTTGATTTTGTTTATAAAACATGATCTCTCAGAAGCTGTGGATATTTTGGGGAAATGTCTTTGAAACGTGATGCTTTACAATAAGCTTGAAAAGAGCTAGTGGTGCGTGTATTTTGTATTTCTCCCTGGTTGGGTTACAGTGTGATTGGTACTAAGTGGAGAGAAATTGGTGACATTCGTTGAGCACAGTTCCCTATTTTTCTGTCAAATTAATAACATAAATCAGAACATTTCTTTCCTGATGGAATTAGCATGCTATTAAAGGGTTTTCTGTTCCTTCTTCCGGATGTGATCAGGGAGGAAAATGTGGAAAATCAAGTGTCTGGGACCCAGGTGACCAACTGAATGCAAGTGCCTCTGAAGGAGCCCCTTTCTCACGGCAAATGGCACCTGTCAGCCCTTCTCATCCTGCGCGTCACCTTAGTGGGGGTTAGTCATTTCCTGAGAGTCGGGAGACTGGCGTTCTTTTTGGGATTTGACCCTTTTTAACGTGGAAGGTATGTGAACTGCTTCACACAGGATTGAGATCACACGGGATGGTGATGAAATTAGATAAAGGGCTCATCAATTTGCCGCAGCCTCTCTGGGAAGGAGGCAGAGGCCGCCGACCGATGTGAGCAGAGTTGGTGGACGAGTGGCCTCCCGTGTTGGCCACTTTGTTCAGGCGTTGCGAGCTGAGTTTTAAAGGAGGAAAGTGCTGGTTTGTCTATTGAACTGTTTTCTGAACGGGTCACCTGTAACATTTTCCGTTCTGCAGGGTCATTAATACGTGTTTTGACCAAATTAACACGAACGGCAAAAGTGTTCTCTGAGGGGAAGGGAGATTTAGTTCCATCCCATGAAATGTGAGGCCCAAGAGGATATGAAAGAGAGGAAGAGGGGGTGCTGAAAACCACGGCTGCGTGCCGCACATGTTGCTGGGACCTTGCACCAGCCTGTGTCCCCACACCCCTGGGCAGAGCCAGTGGCTGTGTCCTCACTCCGTGGTCAGGGGACCCGGGCGTGCATCCTGCAGCCAGCAGGTGGGCTTTCTGTGCCCAGAACCAAATATCCCGGCAGCTACAAAGTTGAACTTCGGACGTGCATGCATTTAGGAAAACATTGTCTTTGTTGGAGAGTACAATCTGGAAGGGCCAGGAGCTTGCTGGTGTGGTCCAGGCGCCGTGAGGGTGCCGGGCTGTGGGGACACCAGGCGGGTCCCGTCCTCCGGGGCGGGGGGATTGCAGGGCAGGACTCTGGTGGCCGCACGGGGACGAGGGGTCCTTCGGTTGCGTTCCTGAGCTGAATTGCCGCAGGTCCGTGGGACTTGTCGCAGTGGCTGGCGTCTGCGCTCTGAGCACGGCCCTGCGTCTATGAGGGAGGTTTGGGCCTTAGATGCAGTTTCGTGCTCCTGCGGGTTGCGTTCCAGGCCAGCTTCCTGCTCACATGGCCCTGGGGGCCGCAACTCAGTTACAGAGCATGGGGGCTTCTCGTTCCTGGCTGTGGCATTGCCAGCGTGGCCGGCTCGGTCGCTCTCAGGGGACCCACCCTGAACCTCGCTTCCTGTCGCCCCTTGTGGCACAGAGCCTTTCAGGTTTCCTCCTCACACCGTCCCCGTTTTACCGATGAGAGGACCAAGGCAGAGAAAGGTCACCACCAAGTGAGGGTGAGCCTTCTGGTTCCACACGGCGGGGAGTGTGTTCGACAGGCAGTGTCCCCCAGGACCGGGAGGCGACCACGGTCCTTGTCTGAGGACGCCGCGGTGCGCTGGGGGCAGTGTGTCTGCAGCTGGTTCCAGAGGCGGATGGGATGTGACTTGCACCCCCCCGGGGCGGTCATTGGAGGGGCAGGAGCAGGAGAAACAGTGGCGTGAGGGGACATGGGGAACAGGGGCACGGCAGCACTCTCTGGGGACCCGCAGGTAACGTGTGCCCTCGCTTCAAGGCTCCTGCTGATCTGGCAAGAGCTGGGGTCACTCCCTGGTGTAGTTCATTCCCTTCAAGTGTCTGGCTCCTTGCTTGCTTTTGGCTGGGGCAGTAAAGGATCTGAGGGCACGCAAACCCATAATTTTGTTAGCTCTGGTACGAAATTTGGTGACCGGTGTTAAAGGGACGCCTCTTACTCCTTTCCCTCTGAAGTTGGCGTGGTTGCCTATAAACTTCGCTAGTAAACCTAAGAAATACACCTGCTTTGCGTTTTGCCACCTCACTGATGAAAACCTCTCAACTTCAGAGGGGCCCCAGCTTTCACACGGAGTGGTGGCCCTTTGACGTGTGCCGCACCCCTGACACGGTGCACGGGGGAGATGCCGCCCGGAGTACTCGGTAGCCCTCAGGGTCGTAAGAGACCCCTTCACCCATAGTTGACGGCTGCGGCCGTAGGAGGACCTCAGACGTTCGTAGAGCAGGATGAGAGTGTGGTCCTGTGGTGGTGTCACTTGAGTCCAGACAAGTTGTTTGCCTCCTTTCCCCTTGAGAATAGCTGAGTGTCCGCGTGGGTTACGGCCCAGAGGTCCTGATGATGGAGAGAGAGGTAACAGGCATCGCGGTGTTTACAGCCCCGTGAGAAGGTGGAACTCGAGTCCGTTCCAGCGTAGCGTTTGCAGTTGTGTGCAGAGACCAGAATCGTCCCTAACAAAGGAGGGGGAGGTAGCCTTGGGCTGGGGCTCTTCCTCATGGTGGAAGCGTGGGCAAGTCACACGCACCGAGCAGGGCCCCTGCATGTGCCCGAAGCCCAGCGAGTGACGCCCCGGTGCCTGCGTCCTGCTCAGGCGCTCTGGGCGGCGAGGCTTCTCTGGAAGCGCAAGACTGTTCTGATGCCATCTGATTTGGGGTGGGAAAAAAAGGCAGGGCTGGGTCTGGGTTCCTGACAGCCAGGGGATTCTTTAAGTAGCCAGCACGGGGTCTTCTGTTGCTGTGGATGTGATGCTGTGGGCGGAGCACTGGTGGCCAGCCCCGTGACGGGCATTAGCGCGCCTCCGGCGCGGCCTCGCCTCGTGGGGGGAGTACAGCTGCGCGCCTTTGAGCCTCAGGTCTGCGTCCTCGTCCTCGATATTAATGATGCCAGCTGACCTCGGAGCCCTTCAGTCTGCCAGCTTCTGCGTGAGCGCCTCGCGGGGAGGATTTCACGGACACGTTGCAGTCGCACTGCGAGAGCATCCTGTTACTTTCCCCCCTACCCCCCGATATTATGGGTAAGGAAATTTCTACACCAGGAGGTCAAGGAGCCCAAAGAACTTAGAAGCTGTGAGTGCCTGAGCTGGGATTTGAACCCCCACTGCCAGCGCCACACCCCCGACACCCCCAGGGGATTGCACACAGCACGGACCGATAGGCTGGGACGTTCACGCAGGAAACCGGGCGCTTGAGCGCTCAGGGCATGGACATCTGTGCAGCGGGACACTGTGAGACCGGTGGACATTGGCTGGAGCTCTGTGTCTGTGTGGACTGACCGCGTCGTTGTCCAGGACAGAGAGGAGGAAATCACGGGTGTGGTGTAGTTCCGTGTGTGGGTCCACATGTAGCCTTCTGGAAGGAGATTCACCGCTGGGTGTGAAGCTGCAGATGATTTTTTATAATATTTTTGTCTTGGGGTTTTAAAAATCAATATATCGTTGTTACCAAAAGGTGGGGTTGTTGTCAAAAAGTAAATTCAGATGTGGGAGAAACTATTATGATAGATTTTCCAAAGATTTTGGGGAAGCTACAGGTGAAGGATGCAAGGGACTAGGTGCCACTGAGGCTTGGGAGCTAGCAGATGAGAGCTGTGCATTTTTGTTCCGTGAGGAGCAGCCACAGAGTTGGGGGGCCCGGGACCTACCGTGCACCTTGCCTCGCGGGTGTCCGTGTGTGCTCGGCCGGGTCTGCAGACTGTGTGCACGGGGTTTCCTCAGCCGGGTCCAAGGACAGAGAGGGACCCTGGGCCTCTCTAGGTTCTTAGTCGAAGCAACACAGTATTAAGTGGTGCTCGGGACTTGCCAGCTCCACACACGGCAACCTCCTTAGCAGGTGGGAGCCGGTGGCCTTGTTCTCAGAGCGTCGGCGAAGTGGAAACAGCTCGCAGGGGCCTCTGGGTCTGTTTCTGGGAGTCTGTGTCCCGCCCTCTGCATCTGGCTTCGTCGTCCAGGAGCTTGTTTTCTTGCCCCTGAAGTGCCTGCCTTCCCCCACGGCATCTGGACACATGCTCCTAGGGGACGTTTACTCCACCGTGTTGAGTCTGCAGGCCCCCGTGCGCGCTGAGATGCCGGGGCTACTTTTGTCCCGTAGGTTTAAATTTAAAACAAGTACTTAATGGGGCGCCTGAGTCTAGATTTTGGCTCAGGTCATGGCCTCAGCACGGGACCAAGCCCAGCATTGGGCTCCACGCTGAATGTGTAGCCTGCTTGGGATTCTCTCTCCCCCTCTGTCTCTCTCACTCTCTGTGTCTCTCTCTTGGAAAAACAAACAAAAAAAAACAAAGACAAAAAACTCTTACAAGAAAAAAAGAATTAAGTCCTTCCCTGCCCTGGGCCTGGCCCAGTGGGCCTCACCTACGTGTCTGCCGGAAGGTGAGGCTCGGGCGGGGAGAGGGGTGGGGGGGGGCAGATAGCTGGCACAACCCTGCGGAGATGCAGAATTCCACCTAGCTCTTTATACAGAAATGCTAGAGATAGTCTCTGATGCTGTTCTCTGAAATCATAAAAATGGGATCACTGTGTGTTTGGTTTCAATAGCTACTCTGACCTACGACACTCTTCGATTTGCCGAATTTGAAGATTTCCCGGAGACCTCAGAGCCTGTGTGGATACTGGGTAGAAAATACAGCATTTCCACAGGTATTAGCCGTGGTGAGGCCTGCTGTGCTCACGGGGCTCAGTCTACAAAAAGCGTTCTGTGGTAATAATAGTTACCTGCTAAGTTTCTGTGACACGTGATCTGCCAAGTTA
Organism: Panthera onca; assembly: GCF_046562875.1. Classification (NCBI taxonomy): domain Eukaryota; kingdom Metazoa; phylum Chordata; class Mammalia; order Carnivora; family Felidae; genus Panthera; species Panthera onca. The sequence goes on along the minus strand of NC_138346.1, from coordinate 580,359 downwards.
AGGCTGTGTTTTCTTCTTTTAAATAATCCCTAGAAAAGGATGAGATCTTGTCCGACGTGGCGTCCAGATTTTGGTTTACATACAGGAAAAACTTCCCAGCCATTGGTAAGTACTCTGTCTGTTACAACCTGTGACGATACGTACATCGTATGAGGAGGGAAACTTGACAGTTAACTTCAGGATGCTAGTTATTTGTCACTTCGTTTTTTTTTGTTTTGTTTTGTTTTTTGGTTTTTTTTTTTTTTTAATGTTTTATTTATTTTTGAGATAGGGAGAGACAGAGCATGAACAGGGGAGGGTCAGAGAGAGGGAGACTCAGAATCTGAAACAGGCTCCAGGCTCTGAACTGTCAGCACAGAGCCCGACGTGGGGCTCAAACCCACGGACCGCGAGATCATGACCTGAGCCGAAGTCGGCCGCTCAACCGACTGAGCCACCCAGGCGCCCCTTGTCCACTTCGTTTTAATTGTTGTAGCAACCTGAACTAAATATAAGCCAGCTGAGGGCTCGCCCCTGGTGTGGCAGAGTCAGGGGCCAAACCCAGGACTCCTGATTCTTCCGAGGGCAGGGATTATCGGTGTGCAAGTCAAGGTTTCTTCCTGGGACCTGAGATCAGGATAATGACACACAACCGGCATTTAAAAATGCAGAACAGAAGGGGACACGAATTGGTGTGTTACCGTAGTGCACAGCATGTCAATCCAGGAGGATCTAGTTTGTGTGTCTGAGTGTTGTCCCCGGGCCGTGGTGGTGACAGTTCGCTTCCTGCTGTGGGGCCAGCATGTGTGGAAGCCATTGCCCTGTATCCGTCACTTTTTAAATTTTTTTTGAAGTTTATTTATTTTGAGAGAGAGGGAGGGAGGGAGGGAGGGAGGGAGAGGATATCCCAAGCAGGCTCCATTCTGTCAGCGCAGAGCCCAACACGGGGCTCAGTCCCATGAACCATGACCTCATGACCTGAGCCAAAGTCCGCCGTTTTACCAACTGAGCCACCCAGGCGCCCCCCTCACCCCCGCCCCCGTCACCTTTTCCGATGTGTTCCACACTTAGCCGTGGGAGAGCTGAGGGGCTGCGTGCATACGTACGTGCCTACATACGTAGCACGAGCGTACGTCCCACTGAGAGCGACCCTTTGTCGTCGGGACCCTGGGGGTGGACAGAGGTTGGGCACCGGGGCTCGGGCTGGCCTTTGCCGTTTGGAGAACCCGACACTGGAGGTGGTGGGGCACCAGAAGGCCAACGGGTGGCTGGTCTCAGGCCCATCACCCAGACGCGGTTTCCTGCGTCCCTGGAATGAGGTGTGTGTGGCCGAGCCACGGTGCCTGTCGGGGAGTGTTGCAGAGTGCGGGCCCGAGGCCTGTGCCACCACACACCACTGTCTGATGAGCCCTGTCGGCTGCGCCCTGGGATTGAGGCGGGGTGGGGGTGCCTGGCGGTGCTGGCAGGACCCCGCTGTCCTGCGGGTCTGCGGTCTGGGCACAGAAGGACAGGCTGAGAGGAGCCTTGTGCGGTTTGGTGAAGTCATCGAGAAGGACGCGGCCTGCCTGTGAGGGCCACCGTGGTCTCTTTCCTGCCCTGGCTACGCGGAGAGGATTAGTTTGTGTGGGGCGCTGCGCTCTGAAAGCCCGAGAGGCTTCGTGGGAAGGGCTGTCCGAGGCTCTGAGGTGACCTGGGCGGGGACAGTGGAGCCAGCTGGGGCGACCCTGGCATCTCTGCTCCTCCAGTTCCTGCCTGTGGAATTGCGGGTGGATAGGACGTACAGGTGTCTCCTGGCGTGCCAGGGCCCATCCCAGAGGGCACGCGGAGCTGCGCTGCCTGGTGGCCACACCCTCTGTGCCCCGGGGCGGGCCCGCTGCCAGGGCACGGGGTTGTTGCTGACCCCCCCGGTTCTGCTCCTGCCCTGCGGCCGACGCGCCCCTGCCCGCTCTCGCAGCACCTGCGTCTCTGCCCTTCTGGGGCTTGGAAAATGGCTCCTGATTCAGCTTCAGGTTTCCTAGATACTCACGAGGCTTCCTGTCTTTTCATGTTTTCCACACACTCTTAATTCTCTGCGACTGACTCGTTCACATATTTCACCCATCTTGAGAGGATGGCGGGGTGCGTCACTGCCCACTAAATGTGCCCTTGGCATGAGCAGGCTCTAAATGGCCTGTCACCTGGGGTGCAGCTGAGGTGGCGTCCGGGCCTCCCGCCCGTGGCCTCCTGGCCCGCCGGGCCCTCTGACAGCGAGGCCTGTCTGTCTGTCTGCCCTGCCAGGGGGGACCGGCCCCACCTCGGACACAGGCTGGGGCTGTATGCTGCGGTGTGGACAGATGATCTTTGCCCAGGCCCTGGTGTGCCGGCATTTAGGCCGAGGTGAGTCATGGCGCAGGGACGGCAGCGTTCTCAGCAAAGGGGACTGTGGGGTGAGGTCACCCAGAGTGATCACTGGTGGAGCAGAGATTGGGGTTCAGGGTTTTCTTGAGTGGTGACCCCCTGGGTTTCGTCAGCTCGAAAAAGTGACCGTGAAGGATACTGATGAGCGTTTGTCTTTCAAAAACTCTTTATAAAGTCACTGAAACCACGTCTGTCTTCTGCGTGGATTTGTTCCGGTGGGTTAGCTCATACGTATTTGGAAGCTTGGAGAATTTGTTAACGTCAGGAAGGTTCAGGGAAGGGTATCCTCTGTGGCTTGGGTGTTCTAGAAGCATAAAGGCCTCTGTCTGCTGTTTGGGTACCGCTGACCTCCGCGTGTCTCCGGTAGATTGGCGGTGGACGCAGCGGAAGAGGCAGCCGGACAGCTACTTCAGCGTGCTCAACGCCTTCATCGACAGAAAGGACAGTTACTACTCCATTCACCAGATAGGTGGGAGGCTGCGGATGTGCGGGGTCCCCCGAGAGCCGCTCTGCCGTGGGGTGTGCGAGGCGTGAGGCTGTATGTAGGTCGCTCCGGCCCACAACCGGCGGGGCTGTGAAAGCCGGACCCTGCCCCCGAGGGCCCGTCCCGCTCTGCGCCCTTCGCGGGGTCCGAGCGCTCCTTGTGTTGATTCGTGTTCTCCCGCGGGGCAGGGGAGAGGCAGAGCTCTGAGTGACCCGGCCCTCCTGCTCCTCACCGAGGGGCTGGGGTCCTGGCTCGTAGCGAAGGGCAGCCCTGGCGTGGCCTCCGCGCCTCTCGGGAGGAAGCGTCCCGGTGTGCGTGGGGAGGGCCCGCTGGAGGCCGGGGTGGGAGCGCCCGTGCGGGCTTCCTGTGGAGCCGCTTCGGGGGGGTGGGGGGGTGGGGGGTGAGGGCTGCGGGCTGCGGTGCCCGTCACTCATCCCGTCTTGTTTCCTGCAGCACAAATGGGAGTCGGCGAGGGCAAGTCCATCGGCCAGTGGTACGGGCCCAACACGGTCGCCCAGGTGCTCAAGTACGTGCCAAGCTCTGTCCCTCCCGAGTCCTGGGGCGTAGTGGAGCGCGAGACTCCGCTGAGTCTCGCTTGCTGAAGGCCGTGGGGGGATCTTCCCCTCTTCCCCTCACGGGCGGCTGCACCAAGTGGTCTCCTGTGTGGAATTTCTGTTTCCCGATAAATGAACGTCTTCACCCAGATGGCGCACTTTGGGTGGGGCCCGTGTGTGTCACCCGGACCACCCACTGGCGCTTTCTGAGGGTCTGGGAGGTTGACGCTGATCTGGAGCGACCGCAGTATGGCGTGGCCACCGTGGGGCTCTGCCCCTTCCTGGGGCCCCGTGTCTGCAGCTGCGGCTTTCCCTCCACGTCCTGACTCGTGCACGTGCTGCCCACCCCCCGGGCTCTTGCCAGGCTCCTCGCTCAGCGGGTCTGAACCGGCCCTTGTCCCTCGGCCCCAAGCGCGCTCCTCCTCGTTGCGGCGACGGGCTGCCAGCTCCGCCCGGCTGCCCTGGTCGCGTTTCCTGGGTTGGAGGAACCCAGGTGCTGCCTTCTCTCGCACGTCCGCCTCCTAGCTGAGCCCCGAGCCCGCCCGCCATCTGTGTTCTTCCCCAGCCCCCCATTTGCTCAGCCCCCACCACATGCCCTCAAGGGCCCTGGGCCCAGCCCCGCGTGCCTCGGGAGCCTAGTCTGCGACGGTCAGTCTCCCTGCATGGTGCGCGCGTGTGGTCGGTCTGTGTGGCCCGTGTGCCTGGCCTGTTTGTGCGGTCAGTGTGTGTGGTCTGCACGTGACTCTGCTGGTGTGCTCCGTGCGTACGGTCTGTCTTCGTGGTCCGCGGTGCACGTGGCCCGTGTGTGCCGTGGCTGTGTGGTCCGCGTGAGTGTGGTGTGCTGTCTGTGTGGTGTGCGTGGTTTGCGGGTGTTCTCTGCGTGGCCCGTGTGTGTGGTCTGTGCGGTGTGCTGGTTTGCGTGGGTGCTCTCCACGTGCTCTGCGTGTCTGGACACGGGGTCTGTCCGCGGGCTCTGCATGTGGACTCTCCCTGTCTCAGCTGTTCCCTCTCTCCGCGTCCCCGCTGCTGCTCTGAAGAGCTCCTTCGAGGTTGCTGTCAGTCTAGTGGTCACATCTGAAGGCCAGGTTTGGGTCCTCTGTTTACTCCGCTGTCCAGCAGGTGGCCCTCGATGCAGGTGTTCTCTCTTGGAAATCCTGGGCCGCACGGTCATGCTCTCTGGTCCCTGTCGATGCCTCCATTGCGGCCGCTTCGCCCCATCCGGGAGCACCGCAGGGCCGGCCTGGGCCCTTGGCCGCTCTCTCCCTGTCAGCACCGGCCTCAGCTGCTGGGTGCACGCAGCCGGCTCCTAGAGCCACGTGCCCAGCCTCCAGGCCCAGGTCCACATGCTTCCTCAGCGTCACCCCTTAGGTGTCTGGGGGGCAGGTCAACCTAACAGCCAGAACCCAAAGCCGGCCCCCCTGTCCCCCCTCCCCAGCCTGTTCCTCTACAGGGAACGGCAAGTGCTGTCCTTCCAGAACTCAGGCCAACAACTGAGATCCCGCCAGACTCTTTCTCGGCACACCCCGTCCCAGTGTGTCCAGACTCTAACCAGGGGTCACCGCTTCCCTGTCCTTACCCTGGCCCAAGCCCCGTTTTTTGCCTCCTCCTTGGTCTTCCTTTTCTCTCTGTCATCCTCGAGTCTCTGTGGAAATAGCAGCAGGTGACGCTTTCACAAAGTGCAAGTTGACCAACTGCCCCTTCTCTGCTCGGAACCGTCCTGGGGCTTCCCAGCCGAGTCCAGGGAAAGCGGTGGGCACACGCGGGGCCCTGCCTCCTCTGCCCACCCTGTGCTCGCTCCCAGGCACTCTGCACCTGCCCTGGAAGTGCCCCCTCTGCTGCTCCGTGCTTCTCCACGGCGCCTGCTGCCCACACGCTTCTTGGGAACGTCAGCCTCACGAGGGGCTGCTCTGTGTCTTGTGCGTCCGTGGGTTTCGGGCCCGCACCTGGCCCTCGGCAGACGTGAGAGGGAGGCCGCCAGCGGCGTGTTGCACGCGCCCCCCCCGGCCTCCACTCTGGCCTCCCATCGGGAGCGGCTCTGTGTGGCTGCCCCCTGCCTTCCACGTGCGGCCCCAGACACACCAGGTCCTCCCTGTCACCTGGGCGGCCCCTCCCCGTCACCCAGCACCCAGGGTGCGCTCGCCCGTCTTCCCGCTGCACCTTCGGTTGCTCTCTGGGTTTCTTCAGAATCTTGTCTTTGGCCTCGGTTCTTTTCCGCTGCTGTTCGCAGTTGTGAGACCAGATGTCTGTGGGAGGACCCGAGTGCTGGTCAGTCCGGCACCTTTGGAGCTGCGTGTGCAGGTGCTGGGAGAAGCGGGGGGCTGGGCCCGCCTGGGTCGGCCACACCCCCGGTGCCTGAGGCGGGGCTCGCGCCCCAGTTCTTTCCGCGTGCAGCCGGGGCCGGAGGCGATGCCGCGCAGGGCTCTGGCGCGGGGACTGTGTCCGCAGGTGGAGGCTGCGGGTGACGGAGGGTGCGCGGGGCCCAGGTGGGAACAAGCGGGCCGCAGCCTCGGCCTTCCTCCCGCCTGTGGTGCTGACCGTCTCGGTCGTCCTCTTTCTCATCCGCAGAAACCGCTAGAGCATTTGACGCTCTTTCCTTCACCTGCCCCGCACAAGTGGGATGTCTTTGATCGTGAAGGCTTACTGATGTGTTCTCCCCTTTTCCGTCAGGAAGCTTGCTGTCTTCGACACGTGGAGCGCCTTGGCAGTCCACGTAGCGATGGACAACACGGTGGTGATGGAGGACATCAGTAAGTGAACGGGCGTGTGGGGCTGTGGCTGGCGGGCTTCGGGGGCGGCTCCCCGGCCCACGCTGGGCGGCCCCCCCAGGCGTGCGGGTCGGCGCCCCGCGCGCAGGCCGGGGGACCCCTTGTTCTCTTCAAGCGCACACCAGGCTCGGGGGAGGGCCTGGATTCTCTGTAGAGCTGGGTTGGGGCCCTCGGTGCCCCGTGCTGTTTTGTGTCCTCGTTGCAAGTGAAGTGTTCCGGCGTGCTGGGTCAGCCCCTCGCGGGCATCCGTGCGCCGCAAGGAAAGGCAGGAATGGCTTTCCGCTGCGCCGTCTCGGGCCAGCGTGCAGCAGGAAAGGGGAGCATAGCTCTGTCCCTCCCTCTGGAAGGATCCACGGGAAACCTGGAGGCATCCAGGCATGCTGAAGTGGTAGTCCAGGAGGAAAACGGCTCCATCTGGCAGATAGCCTCTAGAGAGTGAGTTTTGAATTTGGAGTTGACATTCTCTTGTGCTACCAAGCCGACAAAACTCTTTCGAACGTCTTAGTTTTTCCCTCGGGAATGCCTTTTCCCCACCCCCAGCCCTCCCTCCCTCCCTCCCTCCCTCCCTCCGGTCTTGTTGAAGATTGTCACATAAGAAAGAGCCTTGTGAGCCAGCTGCTCTGTGGGAGGAGGTCTTATGCTGTGACGGCGGGTGGGGGGCCCCCGCCACAAGCGCACCTGGGCCCGAGGCACCGCTGCTCCCCGCTGCCGACCGGCCCTTCCCCTCTTCAGCCGGGGGACAGCGTCCATGAGGTGTCCGGGGAGCCAGGGTCGGGCCTCCAGCAGGCAGCGGTTCTCTGCCCGGCCCGCCCTCCCAGCTCACCCACCCTGTGTCCCCTGAGGGCTGGCCGACCAGGGCCCCCACAGAAGGACATGTATCTTTTCCCTCTGCCTTCTCCTCGCATTCTGTTTCTAGAAATGTTTGTGACACGTTGGAAACTATGGAAACGTACAGAGAATGAGGGAAACGACACTTGATTTTCTCACTCGGAAATGGTTCCTGTTGGCGTGTAGACGGCCCCTCCCAGTGTGTGTCTCGTTTTGGAGAGCGGTCCTTACAGGCGTCAACAGCGGCCTCTTCTGTCAGTGAAGCGTCACAACCGTCTGTTGTCTGCTCACTTCCCAATACACATCAGGGTTTTTTTGGCCCCGTTGTTGGGGGAACCGCTAACCTCGGGGTCTACCCAGTCAGCCTCCCAACCTGCCCTCAGACGAGCGAGGCTGGCTCCCTGGTCGGTGCCAGGAGGGCTGAGGGACGGGCTGCTGTCCGGAACCTCCATTCCCCGGTGGGGAGGGTGCTGGCCGGCGCCTGGAGGAGACTCAGCCACGTGGCTGGACGCTGGCTCCCGGCTCTCGGGGTCTCAGGTCGCCCGCGGCAGCGCTGCTGGAGACGAGGTGCAGATCCGGGGTTTGTCCGAGGACGACATGGGTCTGTTCTGGGGAGGGTTCCTAAGCGGGGTGAGTGTGGCCGCCCGGCCGTGATCAGGGCCCCGTGGTCCTCCCCTCCTGAGTCACAAGCGCTGTATGCTGGTCACGGGGACGACTGAGGAAGGACAGCATCAGAACCCAACCTGCAAGGACACTGGGGTTGGAGAAGTGCAGAGACCTGAGGGGTGAGGGGTGCGTGGAGTAGACGGAGGTGCTTCCCAGTGGCTGTGCTAATGCTTTTGGTTTTAGGAGCCCCAGGGGAGGCCCCGTGGGCTGCTGCAAAGGCCTGAGGGCAGCCTCTTTGTAGTCACGGGGGCTGAGGTCGCGGGCGCAGGAGGGAAAGCTCTGATTCAGCAAAGCAAGTGGTGGGGAACCAGCAGTGGCCGAGCAAGGGCCGACCTAGTTTTCAGAGCCGCTTCGGGAGTGGTCAGCCGGAAGCACCCCGGGTGTGCAGGGTCAGCCGGAAGCATCCCGGATATGCAGGGTCAGCCGGAAGCACCCCCAGAGCCCCTCCCCAGGGAAAGCACGGGCTTCCCACCTTCCCTCCTCTTCAGGGGAAGTGTGCTGGGCGAGGGGAGGCCTTGCTGGTTGGGATGTTCCCACCCACCTGCCCACCCTCCTTGGGGGGCCGGCCAGGACACCCAGAGCAGCCTCTGCCCCTGCCAGCACTTGCCGTCAGTGGGTTTAGACCCTTGTGAAGAAGCAGACAGTGGGAAGTCACTGGATCTGGGGAATTACAGATTGACAAAGACAATCTGGTGTTGCGCACGAATGAAGGAAAACTAAACTCGAGCACACCGGAGAAAGCATGTGGCGGAAAGACCCTGGTGGCCGAGATAAAGCAGAGGTGGCTGTGGATAGAATTTTCGGGAGGCAAGGACAGGTGACCGTGAGGAACGGGAGGAAAGCTTCCCCGCTCCAGAGCAGGTGTTATCTGTAGGACTGGAGACCTCCGACTTTTTAACCAAGAGTTGTTCAGATATGCGTGTTCCTGGTGACACTTCCAAGCTGCAGAGATAAAGAGACACTTTTATAAGCACCCAAATGACGATGAGAATAAGCTGCCTTTGAAGAAAGGTGATCCTACTGGCCTGGCTGTCTCCCTTCTGCCACAGGAGATGCTGGCGGAGACAGGTCAGCATTCCGAGGCAGTGGCCCGGCTTGTGAGCTGGGGGCACAGGCAGCGTTCAGCTGTTGTCACTGATGGAAACACGGGGCTTTTACATGATAAGGATGTTAGAGCAGCACGATGGAATTACCAGTGGGTGCCTGGTACAAATGAAAACCCGTTGTTCGTTAACAGCAGGACGTTCGCAGTGTTTGGGCCCACGTGCAGCCTTGGTGGGTCCCCAGAGTGCAGCAGTGACAGGCCCTGCTCCCGTCCTTTCTTGAGCCCATCCACGTGAGATTCTGTGCTAGTGATGAAGATGCAGTGAACCAGGAAAGTGTCACAGGACGGTAAACAGACTAGGTGACAGGTTGGATATACGGAATATGGAGTCACGGAGCGGCCCGATCACACCATAAGAGGGGTTAGCGGATACACATTAAACTCTAGATTCTGGCCACGGAACATACCTTTTTGAAGTGTCCATGTGTATAAACTAACGGAGACTACCTAGAAATTTGAAACCGGCCTTAGCTTTTGGATCAAAAGAAGTGAAGTTTACAGACTGCGTATCAGAATCTGATGTACCCTGAACTCAGAAGAGCCTGTATCCGCAGGCCTGCTTGCCAGATACTAAAAAGTGGAAACACACGAAGTGAGCATATACTCAAGAAGCTAGGGAAAGAACAACAAAACTAGCTGAAGAAATCCAGGAAGAGTGGTATTAATAAAGACCAATTGATTAATGATTTAAAAGAAGGAATTGTAGAACTAATAAATTCTGGAGCTGGCTTTTTCAAAATAGTAATAACATCACCAGGTAACTTTATCAAGAGAAAATGGGAAGGGGCACGTGGGTGGCTCTGTTTCGTCATGACCTGACTTTGGCTCAGGTCACGATCTCAAGGTTCACGAGTTCGAGCCCCACGTTGAACTCAGTGCTGTGAGCGCAGAGCCTGCCAGATCCTCTCTCTCTCTCTCTCTCTCTCTCTCTCTCTTTCTCTCTCTTTCTCTCTTTCTGCCACTCCCTCACTTGCAGTCTCTGTAAAATAAATATTAAAAAAAGAAAATGGGAAAAGCCCAGAAATCTGCTTTCAGAAATTAGATGGTAAGATTCTGACATCAGTTCTGTTACGTGGGCTTGCGCCCCCCACACCAAGCAGTACTGCGACACCAGCTGGGTGTAACTATGCTACGTTGTAACCTAGTTGGACACTGCGCTGAGCCAGCGTCAGACCCTGCGGGCCGAGGGCTCGGTTCCACAAGGCGATGCCCCTCCTTCAGACCCCAGCGCCAAGACCAGCTTGTGGCCTGTGCTGCTGAGCTGTAGATGGGGGGTTCTGACCACCCCTTCTTCGGGTTCGGTTAACTTGCTTGAGCGTCTCTCGGAACTCAGTAGATTCCCAGAGTGTTGGAAGGGACGCAGCTCAGGAACAGCCGGCTGGAAGGGGTGTGGAGCCTCCGTGCCCTCTCCGGGAGCACCACTCTGCCCGAGTCTCCACGTGCTCACCCACCCAGAAGCTCACCGAACCCGGTCCTTTTGGGTCTCTACACAGGCTTTGTTACACAGGCACGGCTGATGGAATCATTGGCCGTTGGGGATCGATTCCGCCCCATCCCCTCTCCCCAGAGGTCAGGTGTGGGACTGGAAGTTCCGGCCCACCCGTAGAAGCTTTGGGGAAGTGACCTCATTCGTGCAACAAAAGACACCTGTGTGGGCCTCGTCACTTAGGAAAATTAAAGGGTTTTAGGAGCTCTGCTAGAAAACCAAATACATGTTTCTTACAATAAATCGCAATATTAAACAAGGATTAGCCAGAGATGAAAAGTTGAATCCCTTCCTCACCCGTTCTTTCATTTTCCAAGTATGTATTTTTAAAGTAAGAGACAGCATGAGCACCAGCAGGGGAGGGGCGGAGAGGGAGGGAAAAAATCCCAAGCAGGCTCCCTCTGCGTTCAGTGCAGAGTCCCTGGGATCATGACCTGAGCCGAAGTCAAGAATCGGACGCTTAACCGACTGAGCCACCCGACGCCCCAACTACGCATTTTGGGAAATTCCAATCCCGGGTTCGTTCAGCCATCAGCCTCCCTCCTGCATCCCCAGTCGGGGTGCTCTGGCACACCCACTTTCCCGCCGCTCCGCAGCCCTGGCCTGTGGTCCGGGGGCCTCGCGGTCTCCTCTGATCTGACGGTTTGCCCCCTTGGTTTATTTTCCTGGGTTTTCATAGCACTGACCTCTCGAAGAACCCGGGCCGGTTTGGTACAGCGCCCCACACTCAGTGTATTTGCTTCCTCGCACTCGGATCTGCTCATTTGCCCACGAGCAGACCCCGGGGGCCACCGGTAGAGCCGCCGTGGAGGTTCTGCCCAGCAGCGGTGCTTCCTCGGGGCACCTGCTTGGCCGCGTCTCTGCCTCTGCGATCGCTGAGATCTGAGGGTGATGCAGCGTGTGCTCTGAGGATCTTTGCCTGGAACGGTGGCTCTGTAACCGTCCTTCCTCCACGTTCCCCGGCCGGCTCACTGGCTGGCCTTCTCGAGAAGAGCCCTCTCTGCCTGCCTTCTCCTCACTTAACTGAGCCACCCAGGTGCCCCTTTCTCCTCATTTCGACTTGGAAACTTTGCACGTCACTGGGCTTGCGGATTCTCTTTTTATTCAGCGGGTTATGCGTTACACGTTCTGGTCCTTACTCATCGTTCCAAGTACGGTGAGTGGACACCCCTTCAGGTTCGTGCTGTTTGCTGACGTGCTCTGTCGTCATCGTTGTCCAGCCCTCCACTTGGGCATTAACTAGATCCAGGCTCATCTTGCGCTCTCTCTGCCCCAGGCCTGGGGTCGGTGGTTTCCCTGAGGAGCCCTGGTTCCGTGTAGTGGGGAAAGGTGTTCGGAAACCACGGACCGGGTGCTGCTGGAGCATCCCCGTCCACACGACCAGCCAGCCCCCTCGTTAGCACGTCGCTTAGGGATCACCAGCAGGTGTAGACGGCAGATAGCAGCGTTCATGAGGGAGGGAAAGCATCTCGTTGCTGAGGGGCCCCGTGCCTCCACGGAGCCGTGTCGTCGCCGGGCGCATGGCTGTGTTTGCTTGTACGGTTTCACAGGACACTTTACTTCACGGTAACGACTGTATATTGGACACGCATAGGAAACGTTTGATTCTGGTTTTTTCTCTGTGGGTGGCAGGATTAATCGTCGTATTTTCCAAGTTTGAATTGTGTTTAAGCCCTTGGCTCTTTATCCCCTTTTCCTAAGACCAGATGATCGTGTACTTGTTTTTGTTGGGTTACCGTCCGCCTGCCCCTGTTCGGCCCTTGAAAGCCCGTCTCCGTCTTTCAGGAAGGTTGTGCAGGGGCGGTCTTCCGTGCGCGGGGGCCGCCGCGCTCCCTGCGGATCCCGGCCGGCACTGTAACGGCTTCCCCGCGGGAGCCGAGGTCAGCAACAGGCTGGCACCGTGGAGACCCCTGGTGCTTCTCATCCCCCTGCGCCTGGGGCTCACGGACATCAACGAGGCCTACGTGGAGACTCTGAAGGTGGGTGGGGGCCGGCGTCTTCTCGCCCACCGGCAGGGGGCTCGAGATGCCGCTTGTTGCTAAAGCCCTGCTGTTGTGGCCATGCTGGCACCCTGTGGACCGCTGGCCCCGCTCCCGGCAGTCCTGACCGCCTCTCCACTGGCCGCGGCGCCTCTGCTCCCCCTGCCTCCGGTCTGCGCCAGCACCCAGCCTCGGGGCACCGCTTCCCCCGCCCCCCACCCACGCCTCTCTGCCCTGTGCACGGGCCACCGAGCCCGGTCCGTACCTCCTCCCTGCGCCCGCGTCCCCCTTCCGCAGGCCCACTGCCCCCACGGAGCTTCCCCGGACGCGACCGCGGATTCCTTCGTGGCTAAGCTCTGTGGGACCACGTCTTCCGGCTCTCCTTCCCGCGTCCCACCCTCGGGCCTGGGGCTGGCAGGGAAGGGGGCTGCCCCCCGGACACACAGGCTGGCGGTCGTGTGGCTCGTGCTGCCGCACAGCATGCTGAGCCGCCCCGCCTCCCCTGTGTCCCGCAGCACTGCTTCATGATGCCCCAGTCCCTGGGCGTGATCGGAGGCAAGCCCAACAGCGCCCATTACTTCATCGGCTACGTCGGTGAGTGGCGGGTGTGCGGGATGCTCAGGTGGGCCCGAAGCTGAGGAAGAGGGGGCAGGCTGCGCGTCCTCAGGGCGTCGGCTCGAGCCGGGTGTCCCGTTCCCGCGGGTGGTCTGTGTCCCCTCTTGGCCGGTGCCGGCCTCCCCAGTGGGCTGGTTCCCGCCCCGTCTGCGGCCCACCGGCTCTCCCGGCCTGACACACCCAGCCGGGTGGGTCTCGGTGCAGCGGGTGTGAAATGGGACCCCGGGCCGCGCCCCGTCTGCTGACTTCTGTCCCCTGACGCAGGCGAGGAGCTCATCTACCTGGATCCGCACACGACGCAGCCCGCGGTGGAGTTTGCGGACAGCTGCTTCATCCCGGACGAGAGCTTCCACTGCCAGCACCCTCCGAGCAGGATGGGCGTCAGGGAGCTCGACCCGTCCATTGCCGTGGTGCGCCCCCACCCTGTCCCGCCTTCTCCAGCCACGTTGGGTGGTGTTCTGAGTCGTCCTGTGCTCAGTCCCGCTGCTTTAGAATGGAAGTTTCCGAAAGGCTTCAGATTCTCGTGATTTTTTTTCTCCCCCCAACGTGTTGGTTTAGAATGCAAAGGGCACGAAAGGGTTAACGATGTTCGTGAGCTACTCACGCCCGCCAGAGGCCGTCATCCTGCGTGGCCCTGCCCGGCCCTCACGGCCTCGGTGTGAGCCAGAGCGCAGTGAGAGTGAGTGAGTCCCCGTAACAGCGGCGGCAGCGGCGGCCTGCCCAGCCCACTGCCCTGCGCCACCTCTGTGGGCTTTTTGGGTCGACTTTTAAGTTTCTTGACTTCTGTGCCTGTGAGATCGTCCTTAAGAATCAGTTTCCTTCTCTCTTGATTCCAAGGCTGGGATCTGGGGTGGTGATTTCTCTGAACTCGCGTGCCCTCAAAACGTACTTGATGATGGGGAACGAGGCCCAAGATGCCTGCAAGTAATGATGTCCCTTGGGGAGTGATTGAGTCACAGATGAGGCAGATCGGTCCTGAGACAGACATCTGGACGCAGGGTCTGTGGGTCTTGTGTCATGTCCTGAGGTTGGTGGCCCCGGGGAGGATGCCTGAGGGTGGCGGGACGTGGCTGGGGCGTGGAGGGTCGAGTTCCCGTCTGGCTGGCGCGAAGTACGCAGCCGCGCGAAGTGCTCGGTACCCCGAGCCACCTGGACAGCCAGCTCCGTGGACGCCGCGTCCTCGCCTGATAGGAAGGGTGCTGCGCGTGGGCTCCTTAGGAGAAACTAGACCGTTTCCCTGCAGGGTGCTGCCCGTGCTCCTGTTCGTGGTAAAAACCTGTGATTCTGCCGGCGCCTGGAGTTTCTCGTAACTCGTCAGCAGGGTTGGCGCTCTGTGCACGTGGCTGTAACAGTGCGCCGTCCTCACTGACTCCGTGGGACCCAGGGCTCCCCGCGTCGAGGTGCCGCTGGGCGGGGGAGGCCCACCTGGGCCGCACGTGGTGGGTCCCAGGGGCCTTTGCTGCCGGCCAGGCCGTTAAAATGTGCACGGCCTCTGTGTCTGGTCAGTTGGGGCAGAGCCTCCAGAGGAGGGCGGACGCCACTTCGCGGTCCACACGGCGTCTGAGGGGGCCCTGCTCTCGCGCCTTGCCGCGTGCTGCTCACCGTCGTTTCTCTTGCAGGGGTTTTTCTGTCAGACCGAGGAGGACTTTGACGACTGGTGCCAGCGCGTCAGAAAGGTGGGTAGCGGGTCCCCCGCCTGCGGGGCAGGGGGGGGAAGGCCGTCTCCGGTTTGGGGTCCCGCCTCGCAGCGTGCCGTGGCCCTCGCGTGGTCGTGGCTGTGGCGTCGGCCTCGGACCTTGCTCGTGCGCCTCGGTTTCTGGCTCGCCGCTGTCGTGTCGGTGAAGGGAGGCGGTAAGTGGGATTTGCCCCCGAGGCTGCTCGCCAGCCTCACGCTTGCCGCCCCCCCGTGTGGCCGGAGACCTGATGACACGTGGATGCCCGAGGGGCGGCAGCACCTGCCTCAGCAGAGGGTCGAGAGCCTCTTGCGCGGAGGCTGCCGCCCCTTTCTTGTCCCCAGTTCCCTCTGCCTGGTGAGCGGGGGCGCTGGGGCCGTGTCTGACGGCCGGCCGTGTCTGCTGACAGCTGTCGCTGCTCGGGGGCGCCCTGCCCATGTTCGAGCTGGTGGAACAGCAGCCTTCCCACCTGGCCTGCCCCGACGTCCTGAACCTGTCCTTAGGTGAGTGTGGGGGGCCGCGGGGCCACGTGTCAGGTGCGCCGTCCTGTGGTCTGTGTGGCGTTCTGTCCCCGTCTCTCTGCTTCTCCGGTTGCCTTTGGCCTTTAAGATTTGTATGACCCCAGATGTGACCGCTTGTGGTGTGTGTGGGACCAGGGGTGCTGCCCGGCAGCCCGTCCCCTGCCCCAAGCGGGCTGTCCCTCGCCTCACGCGCAGTGACCGGGGGTGCTCACGCGGCCCCTGGGTTCCGTCAGAGCCGGGACGCGCTACGTCTCCGAGACGGCACGGGCGCCAGCTCTGGGACGGCAGGCCGCAGCTGGATGCCCGTTTCCTGCTGCTCACGGGCTCTAGGCCCAGGCCGCCTCCCTCACCCAGGCCCTCTGCGTCTCCGACGTCAGTCAGCCTGCGGCGTACCGAAAACCCGGCCTCGGCAGGAAGGCCGGGAGCACATCCGGTTCCTGAAGCCGTCTGTCTCCGTGACGATGACGGGGCTCGTGTCCTTGTCCCTCTGAGAAGATCCTGGAGGCTGATGACGGAGTCCACTGTCTGACAGAACCCAGAAGGGAGTGCTGCCCCCCCCCCCCCAACCCCAGGACGGGAATCCCTGCCCACCCAGCCCCTAGCCTCTCTCTCTGCTCCAACGAGAAGCGTGTTCTCCTCAGATGAGCCTCAGGGACTCTCTGGCCCGCCCTCCCCTGGTTGAGGCTCCAGGCCGGCCGAGACCCGCAGCGGCCCGGTGTCCTCTGGGCTCCTGCTGCACCGAGGGCAAACAGGCCAGAGGCAGGGTGCGGCGGGCGGTGCGCACACAGGCACCGGTCGCTTCGTCCCCGCGCCCCAGGTGTCCCACGCCAGGCACCTGATGAGGCGTTGGCTCGTTTCTCCTAGATTCTTCCGACGTAGAGCGACTGGAAAGATTCTTTGACTCAGAAGATGAAGACTTCGAAATCCTGTCTCTTTGAAAATCCCGGAGCTGGGGGACGGTTTCCACTGGCCCTCACTGGGGGCACCTTCAAGAGCCCAGACCCGCCCTGGGGCGCTTGGTGCCGCCGCATTTCATCCATCCAGCCTGCCCGTCCGCTGAGCGCCCGCGCCCCGTGCCGCCTCTGCCCTCACACGGAGCCCCCCCCGTGAGCCCTGCTGCTGCTCGGGCCCAGAGGGTCTGTCTGGGCGACAAGGCGCAAGCCGGGAGCCACCGAGGGAAACCCAGCGCGGCCGGGCTGGGAGCCCCCGAGAGCAGGGCCCGTCACACTCGCGAGAGCTCTCCCTGCCACACTGCCGGCCCCGCGCTGGCGCGTCGCCTCTGCCTTGCTTCCTCCTGGGCGCTCGGTTCTGGGTTTGCTTTGGAATTAAAATCCTGTTTGAAGTCACAAGGACGTGAATTTCTGTCCTGTCCGCTTCAGAAGACCCGCAGGGCAGGCGTGTGCGGCGGGACGCCTGTGGACTCAGCCTCGGCCCCTGCCTGCTCCGCGGCCTCCGCCCCGCCACCGTGCTTTCTCAAGGGCTACCTCGGGGGGAAACCGGGCCGGAAGAGTCAACGGCAAGGCTTCTCCTTGGTTTGGGAGGAAAAGCAGCAGAGTGGTGGGCGTGGTGGAAATCCAAAGATGTCACCGTGCATGTGACTCGCTAGGACAGGGACACGCCTCGGAGCTGCAGGTCACGCCCGAGTGGGGCGTGCCTTCCTCACGTCTCCTCTGTGGGTCCTGGCGTCGAAGACGCGTCCCCCCCCCCCCCCCCCCCCCCCCGCCCGCCGCCGTGCTGCTGCTTTCCCATCGCCGGCTTCCCCTGGGTCGAGTCTGGGTCAGGGGGTGGGGAGGGGGCTGCCCTGGGGTCCCCAGGCCCTTCCTCCGGCTCCCTGTCCTTCTCGGGGCTGCCTCGTGGTGACGTTTTAGGTGGTTTGGGGCCAGAGGGTAAAGCCTAAGGCTTGATGGTGCGAGACTGGCGCCCCATCCTTCTGCACCGGTTGGAGACGTCTCCAGACCCTTCTCGGCTCTAACGTCAGCAGCTGCAGCCTTCAGCCCCCGTGTTCCGGGCCCAGACTGCGCCGGGCCCGCCGGGGCTTGCCAGGACGTGTCTCCAGGGCTCCGTGTCCCTGCTCGTGTGGGCCGTCTGTCCTGCGCCCCATCCGTGAGGTAGAGCCGGGGGAGCCGGGAGGGCTGGCTGCAACCCTCTGGACCACACATGTGCCGCCGCTGCGGCGGGCTGGGGGCGCGGGGCGCTGCCGCAGCCCTGCCGTCGGTACGAACCGGGGGCGGGGGCGATGGCCTGACCCACGGGGAGCTTTGTTTCGTGTGTTTTGAAAAAGGCTTACTGAAGAAAATGTTCATTCCTCGTAGCGTAGTTTGCAATTCTTAATGGCAAATAATAACCGTTTCAGTAGAAAACACTTTGTTGTCCATGTCTTGATTTCTACTGGAGGTCTAGGTGCTGTGATGAGAGCATTTCCTGGGCTCACGATGCCACGGAAAGATCCTCGGGGTGGGGCTCTGGTAGCCGGCAGGTGTGGGCAGCTCTCGTCCCCAGAGCGGTGCACGAGGAGCCCGTCCTGCCCCCACCAGCTTGTGGGCTGTGATGCTGCCCTCGGCCTCGTGGTCCCCAGAGTGAAAGACAAGGAACTCGATTTTAGGACGACGCACAGCGGCTCCTTCGACAAGAGAGGCCGTGGAGAGTGTCTCCCGCGTGGTGTTAGCCTTGGTTTGATTCTTAGTGTTTATTTTTGAGAGAGAGTGTGAGTGGGGGAGGAGCAGAGAGAGACGGAGACACAGACTCTGAAGCAGCTCCAGGCTCTGAGCTGTCAGCACAGAGCCTGATGTGGGGCTTGAACTCAAAAACGGCAATGACAGATCATGACCTGAGCCGAAGTCGGCCGCTTAACCGACTGAGCCACCCAGGCGCCCCATCCTTGGTTTGATTTCTGAAAGCAGTGTCCTTCCAGGTGGGCTGAGCCCACTGGCCTCGTCCGGTCACCTTGGCACGAGTCACACAGCGCCCCCACCTGCCATCCATGGCAGCTGCCAGGGGGCGAAGGCAGACAAAAGCTCCCCAGGTGAGGAAGTCCGGGAGCCCGCGCCACGGCCTCTAGGGGACACCCAGGGTAGCATGAGCTGGAACAGTCGAAGCAGCAGCCGCCTTCTTCCCAGGAGCCCTGAGAAGGCTTCTGCAAGGCTGCTTCTGGCTGGAGGCCCGGGCCCGTGCCGGCCCACCTCCTCCCGTCTCCCAGAAGCCACCTGTGCTCCCCGGGGTGGGGACCGGGGCCCTCCCTCCACCCTGAGTGCCAGCGAGGGCGCGCCCTCTGAGCCCTCCTGCTGCCGCCCACTCCCCTGACCAGGACTGCCGCCTCCCCACCAGAGACCCTGTGACAGCACCGTGGGCTTTCTCCGGTCCCCTTGCCGTGCGGGTGCCCCACCCAGCGCCTGACAGTCGTCTTTAGGGAGAGACCGGAAACCACCGGAGAGAAGGGTGCTCTGGACCCTGTCCCCCCCCCCCCCCCACCTACCCCTCCTTGGTCAGGCCTGCCCCTGCCGCTGCCACCTGGCCAGATGTTTGAAGACCCACCGTATTTCCTGGAGAAAGCTGGAATCTGTCAGACCATTTCTGCCTCCGCTGCAGTCCTTCTCTTCCCGAATTCCTGTCCACCTCCAACCCCACCACGGCCCAGCGCCGAGCAGGTGGCTCCCCACGGCTTGAGTTCTATCTAGCCTGGGGTGCAGCTGTCTACAGCTGAGAGGTCCCCTCAGCTGCCATCATGGCCTGGGTGTTCCGGGCACAGCCTCCACCCACCACCCACTCCGCCTGCCCGACAGTCCCCACCTCTCACTAGGTGTCAGTCACCCTGGCCTGCCCCACGGCAACGGGAGGCACGTGGGATGCTGGTTTGGGAGCTTCTTAAGTCTACTATTACTTGGGGCGCCTGGGTGGCACAGTCGGTTAAGCGTCCGACTTCAGCCAGGTCACGATCTCGCGGTCCGTGAGTTCGAGCCCCGCGTCGGGCTCTGGGCTGATGGCTCAGAGCCTGGAGCCTGCTTCCGATTCTGTGTCTCCCTCTCTCTCTGCCCCTCCCCCGTTCATGCTCTGTCTCTCTCTATCCCAAAAAAAAAAAAAAAAAAAAAAAAAAAAAAAAGTTGGAAAAAAAAGTCTACTATAACTTATTTTGAGAGAAAGTGTGCATGTGCAAGCAAGTTGGGGAGGGGCAGGGAGAGAGGGAGAAAGAGAGAGAGAGAGAGGGAGACAGGGAGAGAGAGAGAGAGAGAGAGAGGGAGACAGGGAGAGAGAGAGAGAGAGAGAGGGAGAGAGAGAGAGAGAGAGAGAGAGAGAGAGAGAGAGAATCCCAAGCAGGCTCCATGCTGTCAGCACAGAGCCCAACACAGGGCGCGATCCCACCAACTGTGCAATGATGGCCAAAACCAAGAGTTGGATGTTCAACGGACTGACCACCCAGGGGCCCCCAGTTGGGGGGGCAGCGACTGTTTTCATTACAGGGCATGAGGCCTCGATTCTGTCAAAGACCACAAAGGCAGCTAACGATGGTGGGGCCAGGCCACCACTGGGGGGGCGGGGGGACACCCGGCACTCCACAGTCTACCCTGTTCCCGACAGCTCTTGTTACCCAATGGTGACCTCCAGGGTGCGGCGCGGTCTGAGTGGACAGAACCAGCACCCTCTGATGGACAGATGCCTGAGGCTGACACCGTGCTGTCCCCAGGCCCCTCAGCAAGCAAAGGACACAGAACCCATCATTTCCTCCGTCCCCTTTGAGATGCCCCCTGAGGACCAGGACGCAGGGCCGGGCCGCCTTGGGCACGTCCAGGCCTGCGCCCCCGGCCCGGTGACCACAGACAAGAACCCAGACAAGCACGACCCTGCCCAGCACAGGCAAGTGTGGCCCTGGGCGCTGCCCAGGCTACTCTCGTCACCTCTTACGATGTAGTGGTCACCCAGATACCACACCTCGGCCGCAGTCCCTCTGGATGGGGGCCCCCCGCTGCACTGCCCTCAGCCCCGATTCTCTTCGCGCCCTCAGACCACTCACAGCAGCTTACGACGGGCCAGCACGCAGGTGCACAGGGCCCAGCGGCGGCTGCCGGCAACGCCGGGCAGGGATCCCGAAGGCCCGGCCGGGGCTGGCCCGCCAGGACCGCCTCTCCCTCACGCCCACGGCTGCTAAGGAGACGACTGCCCCGCAGGACGTTCCCCAAATCATTTTTATTAGTTCCTAGAAAAGATTCAGGAGCGTTTCAGCGGACTGCCGTTTCAATGAAACCGCGTGGATGCAGTCCCTCTGGAAGAGAAAACAGTAATTTACCGGGATCTCGGGGTAAAAGCGGGCGGAGGAAGCCTGCCCCGGGGGCACTGCGCGCACGGGGTCTCTGCGCCCCGTCACCTCACGACGGGCTGGCCTGCGGCTGCCGGCGCTGGTCCACGCATGCGCACGGCGTCGGGTCGTCCACCTCCCCAGCAGCTCCGCCCCGAGGGGCCACCGACGAGGGGCGCTGCGCGCCTACTTCCACAGCTCCCCCAGCGGCCTCTGCATGACGGCCCGGATGGTGTCCACGGAGAGGGCGTGGATCTCCTTGTGGACATCTTCGATGCTTTTGGAGGCGTCGACCATCTGTTCCCACAGGGGAGGCAGGGAGAGAGAGGACGGTTAATGCTTCTCGCCGTTCTCGCTGCGCGCGGGGACTCCAGGCGGGGCTGGGCTCCGGAGGGGCACCCCACGCCGCCGGGGTCCTTCACCCTCCCCTCTGACCTCTGGTCGTGGCTCAGGAAGGTGGGCTTTGCTCCTGTCCTGAGGACCAAGGCGTCCCGCACTCCTGCCGTGGCCCCGACACAGGAGAAACACCCAGTCCTGCTCCCCATCAGCCCCCTCCCCTCGCCTCCCCACCCCGACCAGTCCAGCTCAGAGCACGCGCAGGGATTGCAGGGCCCACCCGGCCGCAGCCCTGCCCGGTCGCTGCTCGGAACTCCGGCAAGTTCTGCAAGAAGTCAGGCCTGGGGAGACGGTTTTGTCCTGACACAGCCGGGCTCCTGGGAGCACAGACCCACTCAGCTGTGGAACGATTTCGTGAGGTCTGGTTGCAGGAGTCGGAATGACCTCCTACACAGCCCGAGAGCCCACACCGGTGACACCCTTCTGAAGGCCTTCTAGACTGCATTCTGCACCCTGCATGCCAGGTGTGAACTGGCATACGGGCATGTCTCACACACGTATGAGCTCGCACACGGGTGTACCCCCCCATACATGTAAACACACACAGGCGTACCACACATGTATAAACACACATGGGAAAACCACACACATGTGTACCACACACACACACACACACACACACACCTGTATATAAACTCACACATGGCATATCACACAGAAACTTCTACATCTCTAGTCCTCTGAGGGCCTGGGAACAGACACAGCACAGCACCAACAAGCGCCCTGGGTCCCTGGACACGGATCTAGAAATACCTTTCGCCACAAAAAGCAACCAGGGAAACCTGGGGAGGCAACCGATTCTAGAGCTGGGCTGGAAAAATACAGGACAAATCCAGAAAATGTTCACGTGCTGGGGAGCAGAAGTGTAACAGGAGCCGTGGGGACGGGGGTCCCGTGGGCCAGACCTCGGCGAACAGACTGTTGGTGGTAAAGCAGGAAAACACGGGTCTGTTCAGATACAGACGTAGAGGTGAACTGAAAACCTGATGAGCGATGAGACTCTTTGGTGGTTTTGAAGAATCTCATCACAAAACATGCATTAGTTACAGACAGAGAGTCCCCTCGCAGTGGGGCCCAGCAAGCACCCTGGAGGTGAACGTCACCGGTACGCGCACAGCGGGACATCGCTCAGCCGAAGGGCGGAAGGAGCTCCCGCCGTATGCAGGGACACAGGTGAGCCCAGGGGGTGGCAGGCTAAGTGAAGTAAGCCAGAGACAGACACCGTATGATTTCACGTGTACGTGGAATCTAAACAAACAAAAAGCAGGAAGAGACGCATAAATGCAAAGATCGCACTGGTGGTTGCCAGAGGGGAAGGGGTGGGGGGGGGGGTGCAGGGGAGAGGGAAGGCCAGGCTTCCGGTTACGGGGTGGAGTCATGACGTGGAAGGCCCAGCCTGGGGACCACAGCCAGTGGCACATGCGGGTCCCATCACTGTGGTGCACACTAACCTTAACAGTGTGTGTCAGCTACACTTCAGTATAAATACCCGACAAAGCAAGCATCACCAGAAATGGGACAAGCCGAAATCCCACATGACATGGCAGGGTGCACTGGGAAGCCGACAGCCCGCTAATGCTACCCTGCCAGAGACGCACGACCTGAATCCGGTCGTGGGCAAACAGGAGAGGCCATCTGAGACTCACTACCACAACTGCTGTGAAACTTCCGAAGTGTCAGAGTCATGAAAGTCACAGGCTAAGGCCAGGCACGTGACTGTACGTGGAGTCATTTGTTAAAAAGGACGTGAGTGGGAACCCGAACGGGGGGTAACCCAAATGGGCCTGGGGACCCAATGGCGTTAAGTCCCAAATCTGACAGTACATGGCAGGGGGCAGGTGTTGGGTACAAATTCATTCTCGAATGGTCCTGGGAGAGAGTTTTATATACTATACTTGCAAGTTGTAACTTCTTTTTGTTATTTGCTTAAAAACTTTTCAAAAATAATGCTAAAAACGTTAATTTTCAGATAAACAAAAGCTGAGAATTCTATGCCAGGAGACCCACCCTACAGGGAACATTACAGAATGTTCTTAAGACTAAAGGAAGCGACAAGATGAAAACTCAGGAGGTCGGGAAGGACAAGGGCACCAGCGCTGGTCGGTAGGAAACGGTTTCCTCTCCACTCACATTCCTGATCGCAGACATTTCTGTCTTATTCCTTGCAGATTTTGCAAAGTGTTCTAAATTCAGAATAACTTAAACCACGCAGAACTGATTGACAAAAGAAAAACAGAAATGGAACAGAACTTTGGAATTTCTGCATACGATATAATCAATCAGTATAAAAATGGGTTTAAAAGCTCATTGATATTAAACAAACTTAAAGGGATTTTATCTGGAGCTTCCATTTGTAGAAAGAAACACGCTGCTCACACCCCCAGCTCTGACGCAGGCACGTTGAACAGAAATGGAATGGTGTCCCCTGCTTTGCAAAAGTCTGTGTCAAAGACCGATGTTAGTACCGGTTTCGCTAACCAAAAGAAACCAACAAGGATTTTCGCTTTACTGGAAAGGGCGAAAAGGGCGCTCAGCGTTGGTTTTGCAGCAAGGAGGCCCGCTGGGCTCCCTCCCCGGGACGGCCCTCCGCGTCCCCGCGCCCCGCCGCCAGAGCGCTGTGTCTGCGAGTGTCTGGGCTTCACATCCATGGGTTATGGGCGCTCGTTAGCAAGATGGGTCACGAGGGCCTAGGAGAGGTGATTTTCTGGGTCTGGGAACATTCAGAAATGTTCCATATAAACTAACGGTGATCGCTTCTTTGCTTTAAGCCACTTTCCCTTACTGCCAGTCTCACAGGAACGCTGTCCTTGCACAGCAGGAGAAAGCACCCTGACGAGAGAGGCAGAATTCTGTGTGGGGGACGGGATGGGGCCACAGACAGGCAGCTCGAGGGAGCAGCATGAACCAGAGAAGACGGCCGAACTGGGAGCCAAAGCACTGGGAGCCAAAGCGACTCCCTTAGGCCTCCCACAGCACAGCAGGGATGCGGCCCCTCTCAGCAGACAGGGCTGGGAGGGAGGTAGCAAAGGACTCCCAGGTGTGGAGGCAGAACAGAGGGCCGCGCCCAAACCTGCCAGCTAGGACTTTCGAGATCAGAGGTGGAACAGACACAGCAAGCCAGAGTGCTACTCTGAGGTTACAAGTGGAAGGCGGGGGTGCCCGAGCGGCTCAGTCAGTTGAGGGTCTGACATTGGCTCCGGCTCAGGTCACGATCTCACGGTTCGTGGGATAGTCTCACGATGAGGCCGGCGCCGACAGTGAGGAGCCTGCTGGGGATGCTGTCTCCCCTTTCTCTCTGCCCCTCCCCTGCTCGTGCTGTCTTTCAAAATAAATAACCTTAGGGGCGCCCGGGTGGCTCGGTCAGGTCAGTTAAGCATTTGACTTCGGCTCAGGTCATGATCTCGCGGTTTGTAGGTTCGAGCCCCACGTCGGGTTCTGTGCTGACAGCTCAGAGCCTAGATAGAGCCTGCTTCGGATTCTGTGTCTCCCTCTCTCTCTGCCTCTCCCCTGAGTGCACTCTCTCTCCCTCTCAAAAATAAACATTAAAAAACAAAAATTAAAACAAAACCCAGAATAAAAAAAAAAAACAAGGCGAAGCGAGGTGTGACCTGTGGGTGGCATGATGCCAGCAGAGGAGCCCTGACCACACGGGACTGCACTCTGGGAGCTGCCATCTAGTAAACTCTCCCCCACTCACCCGCCAGGCACCAAATTCCCTAGTTGTGCACAACCCACAAAGGGCTGGGGTCTGCTGTGCACGGAAGCCCTGGAGGAGCCCCAGGCCTGCCAGGTGTCTCGGCTCAGCAGCAGGACTGAGGTGCTTTCTGGCGGCGACACCGGGAGACACCCTCACCTTCCAGTTCAGAGTCTTATCCGCCATCAGCTGATGGAAGCGACGCAGCGCCCGCTCCTGGAAGTTCCCATTCTCATAGCGTTCACGGCCAAACTCTCCCCGGGTGGCGGCCTCTGCCAGCCGTAACTGAAGGAACACCACGAGGTCCGGCTTCGGGAGGCCCACGTCCGGCTGCTTGCACCAGTCCAGGGAAAAATTCTGGCAACAGAGAACCCAACAGTTAGAGAAAGAAGCCACGACGGGGTCGAATTTTTGGTTTCAAAATTCCTAACAAAGGGGGAAAAACAAGCTAATGTGTGTCTGAGACAGCAAAGGGATCTCACTTCAAGTACGGCCCTGAATTGGATTCTGATTCAATCTATGTGTGAAAACACAAGACCAATCAAACAGTTCCCGACAGAACTGGCGACTGAGCACGTGACTGAATGATGGCGTCAGGAAAGGGCTCCTCTTTGTTACGGTGACATTATGTTAGTGAGAAGTTATTTTGGGATGTGAACTGAAATGTTCACCAAGGAGCTAGTGACGTGCCCGGTGGGTCAGCTCAGAGACCAGAGGGTTCTGAGGCAGGTGATGGTGCTGGTGGTTATCGTCTTCTCTGCTGATGCTTATGTGAACATTTCTAAATAAAAAGCAGAACAAACGGGCAGCATGGTCACTGCCATTCTCCCCGTAGAACGACAAGTACATGGCACGGGGGGGGGCGGTGGGGAGGAAAATTAATAGAAAACACCCGGACACCCACCATGGAATGGAGGCACTGATATGCTATCCGAGCAACACAGAGTTCTGACAACAATCTGGGTGCTCTTCCTCCCGATAAAGAGCGACTTAACCCAGCGAAGAGAGGGACCCTAGCAGTCCTAGAAGGCATTTTATGAACACATGGAGTCTGTACCTGCCACGATCACACTGGGGGCCAGGAGACACTCACCTCCTTGGCACTGGTGAAGGCGACACCAGAAAATGCGTATCTGTCAACAACGAGGGTGATGCCTTGGCTCAACTTCTTCTTAATTAATGGCCTAAAAAACAGAGTGCTTCTGAACCACGGTCCCGGCTTCACAGGTCCAGAGAAAATAACTCACCAGTTCAGAAACCCATGCAATGAAGGGATTACTGGGCAGTGATTTGTAACTTTATTCTTGTTCAGAAAAGATCTGGATCTTCGCTTTAAAAAAAAAAAAATTTTTTTAACATTTATTTTTGAGACAGAGACAGAGCATGAACGGGGGGGGGGGGGGGGGGGGGGCGGAGAGAGAGGGAGACACAGAACCTGAAACAGGCTCCAGGCTCCGAGCTGTCAGCACAGAGCCCGACGCGGGGCTCAAACTCACGGACCATGAGATCATGACCTGAGCCAAAGTCGGATGCTTAACCAACCGAGCCACCCAGGCGCCCCATGTTTATTTATTTTTGATAGAACACAGAGCGGGGAGAAGAAGAGAGAGAGGGAGACACAGAATCCGAAGCAGGCTCCAGGCTCTGAGCTGTCAGCACAGAGCCTGACACGGGGCTCGAACTCATGGACTGTGAGATCATGACCTGAGCTGAAGTTGGTCGCCCAACCGACTGAGCCACCCAGGCACTCCTGGATCTTCTCTTTAGAAGATGCCACAGGAGCATTCCCGGCAAAGCCCAACGTAGAAAAGACAAGTCCACTAAAGCACCACAGATACAAGTGACAAAGACGGATGAGCAGAGGGAGGCTTGGGGCTGTCTGGGTGGGGGTGCAGAGGGGCCAGGCTGCCCTGCTGAAAAGAAGCAGAACCCAGGAGGGCAAAGGAGCAGATGAGACCAGGAGGAGATACGATGACGCTTGCGGCCTCGAGCCTGAAGGATGGGACGAGGATGCACAGGTGGCCAAGGGTGTCCCCGACCGGGTGATGGCTAGTCAGCCCCCAGCCCTGAGATCTCAGGTAGACAGGCACAGAAGGGAGTAGAAAATGGCTAAATTGCTATTTAGGGAAGTAAAAGAAATCCCTAATTTCCAGGAATGAATTCCTGCATGGAGTGGGAAGGTGCCCCTGGAGGACTGGTGGGTTTTGGCAGAGACGGGGAAGGAAGTGCAGGGTGCTGCCCCCATTCTGTGAGGGCAGTGCCACCCAGTCTGTGCCCCCGGACTGTACAGAAGCCAGAAGACAAGTATCTCTGGGAACCAGCAATTGAGTCAATTAAGCAGAGCAAAAAGGTGGACAATCAAAGGGCTGGAGGAAATCAGCAGTTTCTTCACAGAAGTGCTTCAGAACAGCCCAGGTTAACCGGGCACTCATTCCCAGGCCTGCCTGTCCAGCTGTACTCGATCCTCACCTGGATCTACAAGAGGGGCCACCATGGCCACGATGCTGATGAGGCAGCTGTGGCTGAGAGGGGCTGCGTGGGACCAAGGTCACACAACTGGTGGGCAATGGTGCCAGATGTGAACCTGGCATCTGACCGGTCACCCGAGGACTTTCGCATCTGACTGAGCAAATGGTAGTGGCTGGAATGACCTGAAGGAGGAGTGGTGCCACATGCAGACCTGTGTGCCAGGGACAAGATCACTCGCTAGGAAGTGGAGTCAGCATTATTTTTCATTTCTAAGTGGACTTATTTTTCTACAAAGCCACAAAAAGCAAAGTCAGACCAATTATGTCCATGAATTCCAGATGTAGTAAAGATTATAAAAATGATCTCACTTTCTTCTAATACTTGGAGTGGGAAGACCTTTCCAAATAAGACACAGGGGATCCAGAAGAAAGCAGCGTAGGCTTGCTCATAAGGGGGGACAGTGCAAAGCCGTCAGCAGGCATCTAGCTGCATCTACTGTGGAGCAGCCTTTCTGAAAAGCTCCCCAGAGCCACAGGGAAGTCAGAACTCTGCAGGCCAGAATTAGGAAGCAAGTTAGGAGGTGGTTTGTATGGGAGGATCCCATTTATTTATGTTACAAAACAAAACAAGCCCAACAACACAGGTGTATGTAAATGGAAACAAAAGCACCTAAAAGCATACCCCACAGGCACTGTGTAAAAGTTACATGTTGAGGGAAGAGGCTGAGTAAGAGGAGGCAAAACAAAAGGGGCGGGGAGAAGGTAAACTGTGAACTTCAGTTACTAATGTGTCAACATCAGTTCACCCGCTGTAACAAGTTAACTCGCTGATCTAACCAATAACATGAGAAATGGAGGAGGGGGTAGGGACAGGGGTATGGAGGAACTCTGACCTTTTCACCAGCTTTTCTGTATACCTAAACCTACCCTAAATAATGTCTATTAATAACAGAAAGGTGGCAGGGCAGGAGGAAGGAAAAGCACTAATCAGTGCTCTTTGGGAACTATGGAGCTCTAAGACCTCGGGTCACGGGGGACGAGCCTGACACTTTTAAAAGTGTCATTACTGGCGTTCCTGCCAACACCCTTCAGAATCAAGAGCTGCCGTTCACCCAGGCTCAAGAAGGAAGCAGCACACCAGGAAGGGACGGCACAAAGGTTGTTTTTACACTTGCTCCCAGCGGTTCGCGGAGAAAAGCAGGTGCACCGAGTGATCTTCCACCTCGCTCTTCTTTTCCAAGTAGGAACTCAGAAGTTTGCCAATTTCAGTTGATCTTTCTAAAAAAAGAGAAGAGGGGGTGACACAAAAGTGAGGACAGACTCTCCACCTGAAGTAGAATATAGCTGGGGCTGAGCTTCCGGTCCCACACTCAGGTCGAACTTTGTTTTATGGTACCACGTGTGTACACAGGTTCACACCTCCCCCTGAAGCCAAAGGAGCTTCCCTGAGACAGGGCAGCAGCGTGCACACACGATGGGACGAAAGATGCTTTAAGAAAAGGAAATGAGGGCACAAAGTAGTTATCTCGAAAGAACTATTCATAAGATTTGCAGACTGATTAGAACGGTATTCAAAAAAGCATTTTACCCTCATTTCCTTACCCATTTCGTAGGCCTTAAGGTGTTTTTGGATAACGTAAGCACTGACGAAATTTTCGTAAGCACTTTGGAGATCAAAAGTTTTACTTTACAAACTAAAAATATCCCATACCGCCCGCCCCCCCCCCCCCCCCCCCGGGAGCAAACAGCTATCCAGAAAACCAAAAGCAGACACTGGGGTACGGACTACACATCAGCGCCAGGACACTGCTTGGGGTGACAGATCGGGTCGTCACCTCGCGACACCAGTCTCCTGAGCGTACGACCACGTCACGACCCCGCTTTAGAGAGTGCCGCCGGGTCGTACGTCCACTACAGACCCACGGAGCCGCACAAACACCAGACCGAGCGGGACCGCGCACCGTCCGCCCCGCCGGCGCCACACCCACCCGGGAAGCGAAGCAGCTCGGCACGGTGGCCCGAGGCGCACAGCGTGGCCACCAGCTTGCGGCTCTGCGTGCTCTTTCCCGCGCGATCCACGCCCTCCAGCACGATGAGGGCTCCGCGCCGGCCCGCCATCGCGGCGCCTTCCCGCCACCCGCCGCGGTCCCGGGCCGCCCCGCCTTTCAGAGCGCCCATTGGCGGGCGTCCGCGGCGCGCGCTGTGATTGGCTGAAAGGGGCGCGGTCGCAGTGCGCGCTGGGAAGAACCCCTAGCCGCGGCGCGTGGCGGGCCCGGCTGAAATATCTGCGTCAGCGGAGCGCCGCCCGCGCGCGCTCTGGGATTGACTAAGGTGGGCCGTCTTCACTGCCGCACGCTGGGATTGGCTGCTGGCCCAGGGGTGGGGCGAAGGCTCTCTGGTCGGACACTGCCCCTTCCGGCGGAGTCCCAGTCTCCGGGCCCGGGCTGCGGCCGCTGTGGCCCGGGGCTGCGGGCCGTGCCTCGGGTGGACGGACTGAGCTGTCCCGTGGCGGCCGTTAGTTCCGCGACAGTCGCGGGGAAGCGGTGGCGTTGTCGCTGTTCCTGAGGCCCGGGGTGCGCTTCAGAAGACACAGGCGGGCTCTCGGGAGAGGGACGGGGGCAGCTGTTCCGCCGCCTTGTGCCCGACTCCTGCCGTGGGGCGACGGCAAGTGGGGGGGGGGGGTAGCTTCAGGGTGGAGAGGAGCTCCTGGAGTCCGGAAAGCGCCCTCTCCTGTGTGCTGATGTCATGTTAGGGACACCCGGGCCGTTTGGGGTGCTTCAGGTGAGACTGTGCTGCTGCGGAGTCCGCCGGCCTCGCCTGGTGAGGGCGCTGTACCACCGTCGGGATCCCGCCCTCGCCACCTGCTCGCTTCCCGGGGGCCCTGCCCAGGTGCCGTCACATGGGGAGCAGGACACACAAGCTCGGGTGGTAATCAGCTGGGGGCCACGTTTCCCGGAATAGCCTCCATAACTGGATTAGAGATTGCGGATCGGAGGCAGTTGCAGGTAGAATTTTCCAGCGAGCCTCCTGGAGCACAGGCTTCCCTGCTGCAGCCCAGGAGACTGCCGAGGCTTCCCGCACCACCCACGTCCTCGGTCGCGATCTCCCTGACTTTTCCCCCCAGGTCTTAGGGTTTGTACAAGACCCTGATGCCGCTCTTACCCAAGATACCTGGAATAACTTTATGTTTCCCCAACTGACCTTTGCCTGATTTGGTTTTCGGTTCTGGAAAAGGTGATAGATTATATCATCATTCCAAATCGTTTGCCTCATTCCTCGATGTCGATCTTCAGCGTATGACTTCCAACGCTGCTGTAATCAGAGATGACACGCACACTCTGAGGCAGAAGTTTTAAAAGCTGGTGTGTGGTTCATCCATCCCCTCTTTGCCCCCCGGTGTGAAAAGGGTTTTTGCATGGTTATGACTCTTTGTTCGTGCTGATCCCAGAGAGAAGGCCTGCAGCCCCTGCAGCTGATGGCACGGCAGGAGTTAAGCCAGCGGGATTCCCTGTCCCTGATCCTGGGATCCCTTGTTACTGCAGCATGGCCTAGGAGGAGCTCACTGATACAAAGGCTGGTGCTTAATGTTCGGGGTGGGGAAGTAACATCCATTTGTTTGGTGTCTCCTGTTCTAAAATGTCCATCTTCTTGCCTTCGAAAGTGTGAAAAGGATTAGAGTGGGGATGAGAACCTTCGCAGGGTCGGCAGGGCCCAGGGTAGCCTTGTGCCACGTCTGCAGGATGAGCTCACCAGGCTGCCGGGGAGGAACGTGAATGCAGGGACTTCCTGGCTGCCGGTGGAAATGGAGGAGCCTGGCCGTTGAGGGTCTTGGGTGCTGGGTGCTGGTGGGGGTGCCCTTTTGACTGCAGAAACGGCTAACCTGGCACAAGCACGGTGATGTTAAGATACAGCAAACAGTTGTGCTTCCATCGCTAAGGACATGTCACACCTCAAATATCAGGATGACTAACTGCCCCTGTCAGAATCCCAACCTCACTGTGGCTTAAATCACCAGGATATTTCATTATCTCATATAACTCCAAGTTCAGAGTTAGGCAGCTGAGAGAGAACGGCTTCCTTTGCTAGGTGATGTTGAAGGTCAGGTCCACATTTTAGTTCTACTTTTCCCTCATGGTCACAGGGTGACTTCCGCCTCTTCTTGCATCCGGTGCTGATCTCATAGCCCTGCGGCGGGCAGAGGAGCACCATTGGCTCTGGACATCGGTCTCCTTTCTGCTCCGCCACGGTGGGGGAGTCAGGTCTCAGGCCTGATTTTCAGCATGGTCTGTCTTGAAGCAGTGAGTCCTCTTCCCCAGACCACGGAGGCCTTGTAGGTGGGCACAGGACATCCACTTCATGGACGACGTTATGCACTTCCGGGTCTAAGTGTGCTTGGAGACAGAGGTGAAATAAAATGGGTTGTAAGTTGAGAGTTGGTGACACTGGCTGATGGGCACACAGAGCTTCTTAGGTCCTCTCTACTCTTAATGTGTTTGCGATTGTCCATTAAAAAACAAAAAGACTTGGGGTGCCCGGCTGGCTCACAGCTGGTGGAGTGTGCGACTTGATCTCAGGGTTGTGAGTTCGAGCCCTACATTGGGTGTAGAGGTTACTTAAAAATAAAATCTTAAAAAAAAAAATCACTAAAACCCTTTTACTGTTGCCTCTCAGGTGTGTTGTACCTTCCACCTTGCAGGATTGTGTCAGACACTGGTGCTGTGGAGCAAAGATCCTCTCACTGTGTTAGCTTGGCTACCATATCGAAACACCACAGACCGGGAGGCTCAGATGGCACCAGTCTTTCTACCACGGTGTGGAGAGAGATCTCTGGCGTCTCTTCCTCCTCTTAATTACTTTTCCAAATACAGTCACACTGTGGGGTAGGATTCATCCTATGAGTTTGGGGGGATATTCAGTCCATAGCACTCACCTACTTCCAGAAGACTGCTGGGCACATCAGTGCCTTACCAGACTCTTTTCCCCAGCCCCACTTGCAGTTAGGTGTGGCCAAGTAACTGCCAATTAAACGTGAGTAGGGGGGGCACCTGGGTGGCTCAGTTGGTTAAGCGTCTGATTTTGGCCCAGGTCGTGAGCTCACGGTTCGTGAGTGTTGTCAACAAGAGCCTGCTTCAGATCCTTGGTCCCTCTCTCTCTGCCTCCCCCCCAAATAAACATTTAAAAAATAAATAAATGTGAGTAGATACGGTGTGTGCTCCTTGAGACAGCAAACAGTACTCTCCCTTTGCCCACTGCTCCCTCTTGTTGCAACCCAGCCTTGCCTTTGCTGCTGATGACGAAGCTCCCTGGGGGACACACCATGCTTGGAGGAATCTGGGCCCCTGAGTGACCCCAGGGAGCATGGTTGCCACATCCTGGACTCTACATTGGGACTGTTACAGAAGAAATAAAATTCTGTCTTTTCCAAGCCACTGGATCTTGGTTGGGTTTCTTTATGTCAGAGTAGCTTACTCTTCCCCAAAATGCCCCCCAGCTGTTTCTCGATTAGGGGACATTTTTTTTTTTTCAACGTTTTTTTTTTTTATTTATTTTTGGGACAGAGAGAGACAGAGCATGAACGGGGGAGGGGCAGAGAGAGAGGGAGACACAGAATCGGAAACAGGCTCCAGGCTCCGAGCCATCAGCCCAGAGCCTGACGCGGGGCTCGAACTCACGGACCGCGAGATCGTGACCTGGCTGAAGTCGGACGCTTAACCGACTGCGCCACCCAGGCGCCCCTCGATTAGGGGACATTTTGATGGTCACAACTTGGGAAAGTGCTATCTAGTGAGTAGAAGCCAGGGATGCTGTTAAGCATCCTACAGGGCACAGCACAGCCCCCCTCCCCACCCCCACCTCCACAGCAAAGAGTTTTCTGGCCCAAGGTGTCAACAGTGCTGAGATTGAGAAACCTGCTCTTAAGTACGTTGCAGTAACAGTAGACAGTAAGGGAGTCATCTCTGATAGTTTCTAAAACAGGGTCTCTGTAAGAGAATTCATCAGCTTTGTCACGTGAACGAAAGAAGACAAATGGTTATCTGGAAGAAGTTACTCTTTTTTTTTTTAATTCTTAAGAGAGAGACAGAACATGAGCAGGGGAGGGGCAGAGAGAGAGGGAGACACAGAAGCTGAAGCAGGCTCCAGGCTGTGAGCTGTTCGCACAGACCCTGACGCCAGGCTCGAACTCATGAAACACGAGATCATGGCCAAAAAGTGTAGAAACATACTTAGTGGAGTGTCAGTTGGTATTATTTTCCCTTGGGCAATTCATTTAGAAGTATCAACACTTAGAACATGCAATAGTTTTTGAGCCAGCAATTCCATTTCTAAGAATTTATCCTAAAGGGCTAATAGGACAGTGTGTAAATTAGAGCTGTCCACAACCATTGCTACTCCTCCCATTGAGAGGTGTGTTTAACTCCCCTCCCCTCAAATCGGAGTTGGCCCCAACAATTTGCTTGACCAATAAAATGCAGTGAGGTGTCTTGGGACTTCCAAGGGGCATTCACAAGTATTGCAGCTTCTACGGAGGCCTGGAGATCTCGGGAAGCCCTGCATGGCCATGTGCGAAGTACTACCACGTGGGACAGCTATGCTGGAGAGGTCCTACGTAAGTGCCCCGGTCCATAATGCCGGTTGAATGCCACCTTCCAGCCACCCCAGTGATCTCTACAGTATCCCATAGAAAAAAGAATCTCCTGCTTGAGCCCTGCTGCAATGTGTGACTCATAAAAATTCTAAGTGATGATCAAATGGTTCCTTTAAGCCACTGTTTTCAGGTAGTTTATTATGCAGGAATAAATAGCTGGAACACACAGATACATACAGCCATATGAATAAATGTTCAACAGGGCATCATTTATGGTAACGAAAAATTGAAAACAATCAAAATATTAAACATCTATTGTTAAAATGTGGTACACCAATGAAAATATATCTACTCAACAAAATGAAGTAGAATTGAGTAAAACACGGCCAGATGTTTGCCAAGAGTATTAAGTTAGAGATGTAAATAGTAGAAAAATGGATAGTATGATTCACCAAGAAGAAAACCAACAGCCTAATTTAAAAAATGGGCAGAATTTATGAACAGACACTTCACAAAGGAAGATCTACAGATGGCAAATATATGTGTGAAAAAGTGCTCAAAATCATGTCATTAGGGAATTGCAAAAAACAAAGAACTCTCTCTACACACCTGTTAGAATGGCCCAAATCTGGAACACTTATGACACCAGGTGCCAGTGAGGATACGGGGCAACGGGAACTCTCATTCATTGCTGATGGAAATGCAAAATGATACGACCACTTTGGAAGACAGTTTGGTAGTTTCCTACAAACGTAGACAATCTTACACTTCTTTGTGTTTAACAAAAGGAATTGAAAACATGTCCACACAAAAACCTGTATACAAGTGATTATACTATGGGAATGCAAACTGGTGCAGCCACTATGGAAAACAGTATGGAGTTTCCTCAAAAAATTAAAAATAGAACTATCCTATGACCCAGCAATTGCACTACTAGAATGAAATCTTGCCATTTGCAACTACATGGATGAAACTAGAGGGTATTATGGTAAGTGAAATTAGAGAAAGACAAATATCATAGGACTTCACTCATATGAGGACTTTGAGAGACAAAAATGATGAACATAAGGGAAGGGAAGCAAAAAAAAATTATAAGAACAGGGATGGGGACAAAACAAGAGACTCAAATATGGAGAACAAACAGGGTTTCTGGAGGGGTTGTGGGGGGGGGGATGGGCTAAATGGGTAAGGGGCATTAAGGAATCTACTTCTGAAATCATTGTTGCACCATATGCTAACTAACTTGGATGTAAATTAAAAAAAATGACTATACTAGCTTTATTCATAATTTCCAAAACTTGGAAGCAACCAAGATCTCTTTCAGTAGGTGAATGGGTAAACCCTGAAATGGTTTACCCAGACAATGAAATGGTACACCCAGACAATGAAATATTACTCAGCGTTAATAAGAAATGAGCTGTCAAATCACAAAAAAAGTATGGAGGTGGGGCACATGGGTGGCTCGGTCAGTTAAGCATCTGAATTCGGGTCACGATCTCACGTTTCCTGAGTTCAAGCCCCACGTCAGGCTCTGTGCTGACAGCTCGGAGCCTGGAGCCTGCTTACGATTCTGTGTCTCCCTCTTTCTCTGCCCGGCCCCCACTCGAGATCTGTTTCTGTCTCTGTCAAAAATAAATAAACATTAAAAAAAAAGCATGGAAGAAACTTAAATGCATGTTGCTAAGTGAAAGAAGCCAATCTGAAAAGGCTACATACTGTGTGATTCCAACTATATGACATTTTGGGAAAGGGAAAACTATGCAGTAAGATCAGTGTTTGCTAGGGGTTATGGGGAGTGGGGAGAGAGCTGGAAAGGTGGAGCACAGGATTTTTCGGGCAGAGAAACAATTCTGTATATTATACACGTCATTATACATTTGTCAAAACCCATGGAATGTTCAATAGAGTGAACCCTAATGTTAACTATGGACTTTAATAGTAATGTATCAATATTATTTAATTTTTTTTAAAGTTTATTTTTGAGAGAGAGAGACACAGAATCTGAAGTGAGCCCTGCACTGTCAGCACAGAGCCTGACTGGGGGCTTGGAACTCAGGAACCATGAAATCATGACCTGAGCTGAAGTCTGACACTTAACGGACTGAACCACCCAGGCACCCCTCATCAGTTATAATAAATGTACCACAGTAATGCAAATTATACCGGGGCTGTGTGTACACGCACGTGTATGTGTTTAAGGATAAAAGGTATATAGGATCTTTTGTCAATTTTTCTGTAAACTTAAAACTACTCTAAAAGACAAAGTCTATTTAGTTAAAAAAAAAAAAAAAAAAAAACAACAAAAAACCAACCATGGCCATTTAAAACAAAAAAGGTCGGTAGTGGGGCGCCTGGGTGGCTCAGTCAGTTAAGCATCCGACTTCGGCTCAGGTCATGATTTTGCGGTCGGTGGGTTCAGGCCCCACATCGGGCTCTGTGCTGACAGCTCAGAGCCTGGAGCCTGTTTCGGATTCTGTGTCTCCCTCTCTCTCTGACCCTCCCCCGTTCATGCTCTGTCTCTGTCTCAAAAATAAATAAACATTAAAAAAAAAAAAAGGTCGGTAGTGTCCAGTTATGTGCATTTTTTCATCAAGCACAGAAAGGGGACCAGAAGGGATGCACCCAACCTGCTAACATTCGGATTCAAAGGTGAATAAGACAGAGATCTGTACCCTTAGGAGGTGGGGAAACTCGAAATTCCTGTACGGCTTGAATTTTTTCAGCGAACGTAACAAATGGAAATTCGTTAGTGTTTGACAGGTTTAGGGGAGAGTCACGAGGGGGCTACATGCTTATACACGCATCCCGAATAACGAAACTCCCCTGGTCAGGGTGTGCTAACTTGCGGGAGAGCACGCTGGAACCCCCGGGGCCGGGGCCCCTTCTCCCCAGCACCGCGGCCGACGTGGCGCGCCCGCGCTCTACCTGCACGTGCGTCGCCCACCGCCCTGCCGGACGCTGGCGACACCGCGCGCGCTCGCCGTACCACACTCGTCACACCCGACCCGCACCTGTTATGCGCCAGCGCTGCCGCCAGGCTGGGGACGGGGCCCGGGGGTCCAGGGCCGCGCGGACAGGTGCGGGCGTCCAGGGTGCGCGGCGCCCCCGACCCCGCCTCCGGGCCGGGTCCCCTGCCCCGCCCGGCGCCAGGCCAAAACCTGCTCCCGCGCGGCGCCGCGCGCAGCCTGCCGACCGGAAGCC
The DNA here is from genome assembly GCF_046562875.1 of Panthera onca. Classification (NCBI taxonomy): domain Eukaryota; kingdom Metazoa; phylum Chordata; class Mammalia; order Carnivora; family Felidae; genus Panthera; species Panthera onca. The sequence continues at coordinate 543,675 of NC_138346.1, read as the reverse complement.
AGGGGGCGTGCCCAGATGGCACCCCGCCCCCTACGCGAGGGCCAATCAACACTCGAGGCTCATTAATAGTGAACGCGCCGGCCCCGCCTCCGCCCCTCGCGGCACCGCCCGCCCGCGCAGACCTAGAGCGCGGCCGCGGACGAAGATGGCGACCGCCATGTACTTGGAGCACTACCTGGACAGTAAGCGTCCCTCGCGGCCCCCGAGCCCGGCGCCCGCACAGGGTACCCCCCTCACGGTTCCCCACGGACACCAGGCGCTGCGTGCGGACCCCGAGGACTCGTGGGGGTGGCGAGGGCAGTCCGGAGGCGGCGGGGGTGGCGGGGGCGCGCGAGGGGCGGGGCGGGGCCGCAAGGAGATGCGCGCGGGGGGCGCGGCGCAGGGTCCCACCGTCACGGCCGCGCCAATTCCAGGTGCGTCACGGAGGGGCGGGGCCGGTTGGCGTGGGGCGTGGCTTGCGTGTCACGGCCCCGCCCCTGCCCTCAGCGGCGTACCGCCCTCCCGGCCCTCAGTCTCTCTTGGGAGAGGCCTAGCTCAGGGCCCCGCTCCGCCCTTCCCGACCCCCCTCCGCTGGCTTGGCCCCGTTCCCCGCCCCGGCCCTACTCCCACCCAATTGACTGGCGCAGGTGGTTGAACCCTGAGCCCGTATCCCCTCGGACGCTGGACCGGGCCTGGGCGGGGGGTGGGCGGGATTCCGGCCGTGTTTCTGTGCCTGCTCGTGCAGTGACCTGGGAGTTGGGGGAGACGATACTGGCTGGAGAGTGTCCTCGGGTGCCTGTGTTTCTGCGTGGCCGGGGACGGAGGAGGGGGACTCGCAGGTGTTCCGGGCAGTGATCGGCACCACGGGCAGACGTCTGTGAGGCGCTTCCTGCAGGCGTCGTTCTGTCCTCATGTAGCACAGGTTGGAGCTTCCTAAGAACTCCTGAGCAGATGGTTATTTCCCTCATTTCACAGATGGGGAAATGCAGGCTGCAGAGGCTAAGTAGCTTGTCAAGGTCATGCACTCTTGCTGGTCTGGCTCTGGCTAGGGGATGGCCTGGCGGGAGGGGGTGGGCGGGGCTGGTGGAGGGGAGCTGGAGAGCTGTATTGCGGTGGGAATATACGCGGTCCCTGGTACCTGGCTGCTTGGGAACCCCACCTGCAGCTCTATCAGGAGCAGTTGGAAGTGAACCGCTGCTCTGGGGGAGACGGTGGGGACCTCCCAGGCCAAGCGTGAGCGATGGGGCGGTGGGGCGGTGTCCTAGGCGGGAAGCACCCTGGAGGGGAGGAGGCTCTTCCTTGCAGCGCTCATTACAGAACCACGATGAACCCATCTGCTGAACCCATCTCCTGGGGCTTGCTCTTCTCTGTCCTGGTACCATCCCAGTGGGCCCCATTTGGAGGGTTTGAGGATCGTGAGTTCCATCATGCTCTGGGCACCTGTGTGAAAGCTCAGGATGGACATGCCTACTCGCTTGTGGGCCAGGGAAGCAGACTCTGTCCTCCTTTTCCTGGAACTTACTTTCACATGGGGCAGACAGATTTTTTTTAAAAGCTCACAGCCGAAGAGGGTCCATGAAGGACCCCAGCAGGTTGCTAGAGCACTGAGGTGGCACTGTCCTGCAGAGCCCAAGGTAGGACAGAGCGGGGAGGTCCATGGGAGGGTGTGGTGAGCCTAGAGGCTGTGGAGGGAGTTTGTGCCATTCTGTGGCTGAGCTGGGCAGCTTTAAGCAGCAGCTTTGTAAAGACCGGATTTAGCCCTACAACAATCAGTGTCAGCTGAAGACAGTGGAGGGGGTTAGGACTGAGCACGGGAGCCAGTTAGGGGCCTGTTGAGGCTGTGCAGGCAGGCTGGGAGGTCGTCCTGGAGTAGGAGGATTGCAGTGCAGAGGGGAAAGCAGTGTGGGGTGGGGTCCTCCACCCACGCTGTTCAGCATGGTCTGTTAACTTGGAAGTAATTAAACAAGCGAATGAAGAGTTCAGTGCCTCAGTTGTAGTAGCAGCCCTTCAGGTGCTCAGCAGCCCCGTGGTCAGCGCCTGATGTATTGTGTAGCCTGGAGAGACCATACCCATCCTTGCTTGATGTTCTACCCCGTGAATGGGTTTTCACAGTAAATCGGGGGTGGGGGGGAAGATCAAAGAGACCCCAGGGTTTCGGTCTTACTCACTGTGGTGAGGTATTGAGAGGGAGGAGTGACTGGGGGGTGTGGGGTGGACAGTCACACGGGCCACTTCCCCACCTCTGCTCGCAGTTCCAGGATAAGTCCCTCTAATTTCTCCAGCTTCCAACAACATCTGAAGCCTGTGAGTCTGTTATCAGTGTTTGGTACCCGTTCCCCAAAAGATACCTTAATCCTTTTCCTCCCCAAATCCTAACAGACAGGAAACGACGTGAGCTTATTTTTTGTAGATTTTAGGTATAAAGTCTGGAAGGCAGATTTTGTCCTGCTCCCGAGAAGTACATGTCTCTGTGTTTCAGGTATCGAGAACCTTCCTTGTGAGCTGCAGAGGAACTTCCAGCTCATGAGAGAGCTGGACCAGAGGACGGAAGGTGGGTCCAGGCCTTACAGTACAGCCGGCGGTGTGCTCTGACGATTGGGGAGAGGGGGCTCCAAGATACTGGGGTGGCACCGGTCTCCCAGGGGACCCAAGACAGCGGGGCTGCAGCCTAGCCTTAAACTTTGGGCACTGTGTGGTGTCTTGAGTGTGCTGACACTTTAAAATTAGACTTAGGGGCGCCTGGAGGGGGCTCAGTCGGTTAAGCATCTGACTTTGGCTCAGGTCATGATCTCATGGCTTGTGAGTTCAAGCCCCGCATCAGGCTCTGTGCTAACAACTCAGAGTCTGGAGCTGCTTTGGATTCTGTGTCTTCCTCTCTCTGCCCCTCCCTCAGTCATGCTTTGTCTCTCTCAAATATAAATAAAACATTAAAAAATTATACTTAGTTTCTTGGGTTTTAACATACCTTCACGTAACACTTTTTTAAGTTAATTTATTTATTTAGAGAGAGCATGTGGGCGACTGGGGGAAGGGCAGAGAGAGAGAGACAGGGAGAGAGAGAATCCCGAGCAGGCTCTGCACTGTCAGCATGGAGCCTGATGCAAGGGTTGAACTCACAAATTGAGATCATCACTTGAGCCGAAATCAAGAATCAGTTGCTTAATTGACTGAGCCACCCAGGTGTCCCTTCATGTATCATTTTTATGACCATCATCTATCTCTTGCAATCAGAATGTTTGTCATCTTTCTTTTCCTTTAAAAGAGTTTATGTTTTTCGGGGCACTTGGGTGTCTCGGTCAGTTGAATGTCCGACTTTGGCTCAGGTCATCATCTCATGGTTCGAGTGTTTGAGCCCTGCATCGGCCTCTGCTGTCAGTGCAGATCCTCTGTCTCCCTCTCCCTGCCCTTCCCGCCTCTCCCAAAAATAAAATAAAACATTAAACAAATTATTTTTTGTTTTTAAACTGTGTGTATATAGTTTAAAAAGAGCACTTTCTGATGTTCTGTTGTTTAACTCCCTGTTTTTAAACATCATGTTTTTGCTATTTCTTACTTAGCTCCCTTTTGCTTTGGGGTTTATTCTGTTACCGTGGAATATGAAGGTTTGCTTCCCCAGTTGCACCTGCCCAGCTCCTGCACCGCCCCCGCCCACCCAGCCACCTCCTGGTGTAGTGGGTTAGAATCTGAACCTGCAGTACAACAGGGATGCTGTTTCCTTCAGGACTCTTGACTGGGTGGTTTGCAGCTGGGCCATGTTACATGCTGTGCTTGTGTGACCTGTTTTGAATAACTTCTGTTTTTCTGGGAGTTCATAATTGCTTTGTTTTCCACATTTCATACACATTCCACATTTTCTGTGTGTCTGTTACACTAGGTTACCTGCCATTTCTGAGTTTGCTCTCCAAACGCAGCCTTTTCCCCTGGGGCTTCCTGTCCTGCAGGCTATACCTGGGCTGGTTGTTTCTAGGCCTGCTGCACAGGCTCTGCCTCTGCTCATCTTCAATGCAGGACCCTGAATGCTTTGTTGTAAATATCCTCTTTCTTGATCTGCTCCCTTGTTTTATTGCAGCCTTTCCTCCAGTAGTTTCCTGGAAAAGGGTACACGGGAAGGTAGATTTCTTATGATGTTATATGTCTGAAAATGTGTTTGTTCTGGTCTCCTATTTGATGAACAGTTTGGCTGGGTATAGAATTCCATATTGACCATCTTTTCCCTCAGAATGTGGAAGGCACTGCTGCCTTGTCTCCCAGCTTCCACATTGCCCTTGAGAAATGTGATGCTGTTTGGATTCCTCATCCTTTATATATGTGGTCTTTTTCCTGTTTAGCAGCTTCTGCTGCTTCTTTGTCCTTGAGGTTTTGTGTTTTGTGGCATCATACTTGGGTATGGGTGATTTTTCATTCATTGTGCCTGGCACAGTTTTGTAAGATCAGGATAGCTGTGGTTTTTTACTGAGGTACAGTCTCCCTGCTAGCAAATACAGAGACTTTTTTTTATTGTGAAATATGGCATTTACATCCAGGAATAAGCATATGTTTAGAAATTGTCTAACAAATACCAACTTACGAACCTCTGCCTAGATGGAGCAACAGAGCCTCTGGAGCCTGGGGCACGTGTAACCCTGCTGAGCATGCTACCCCTCCCCCCAAGGGGCTGGCACCCCGAGCTTTCCTCCTGCAACAGTAGGTTTCTCACCTCGCTAAACCGGAGATTTCAGAGTTGTATCAGTGCCCCCCTAATTATCAGTGGAATCTCACGGTATGTTGTTCTCTGTGTCTGGCTTTTCTTTTTTTTTAAATTTTTAAAAAATGTTTATTTATTTTTGAGAGAGATAGAGCATGAACAGAGAGAGGGAGACACAGAATCTGGAGCAGGCTCCAGGCTCTGAGCTGTCAGCACAGAAGCCAGATGTAGGGCTGGAACCACGAGCTGTGAGATCATGACCTGAGCCGAAGTTGGACACTTAACCGATTGAGCCACCCAGGTGCCCCTGTGTCTGGCTTTTCTTGCTCAGTGCCACCTTTTGTGGGATTAATCCACATTGCTATGGGTGACAGCTGTGCTATTTGGTGCTGGGTAGCGTTCCATGTGATTGGACCACAGTTTATTGATCCGTCTTACTATAGATCGCACATTTGCCTTGTTTCCTGTTTTCTGCATTTATGGGTGTTTTCCCATATGGATCCTAAATCTTTCGGGTGTGGACTTGAGGGCAGTAGGCAGGTTGTGGCTGAACGAGCACATAATTTGTTACTCAGGGGCGTTGAGAGTCGGTGGGGCCGGTATGTGTTCTCACCTGGACCGCGGTTGTGCCCGGTTGTGCGCTGTAACTTCCTGGGTACGCTGCCCTGGCTGTGGCGTCTGTGCCCCGCCCCCGCGCCAGGCTCCCTGTAGAAGGCCGTGCCCACTGTGCTCCTACCAGCAGTAATTCGGAGTTCGGTCAGCCACCGTCACCGGAACCGGCACTGCTGGGCTTGTTCTGGAACCCCCTGCGGGGACTAGCTTCTCCCCCATTTCCCCATCAGATAAGAAGGCAGAGATCGACATCCTGGCTGCGGAGTATATCTCCACGGTGAAGACGCTTTCTCCAGACCAGCGTGTGGAGCACCTGCAGAAGATCCAGAGCGCCTACAGCAAGTGTAAGGAGTACAGTGATGATAAGGTGCAGCTGGCCATGCAGACCTATGAGATGGTGAGGAGGGGGTGGGCCCCGCCCTGTTCTGCGGGAAGAGGGGGTGGCGGGGGGGCGGGGGTGCTGCCCCGTCTGCCGGAAGGCACCCTCTGGGTGCCCCGACAAGTCCTTCTTTCGGACTGTGGCACGTGGCATTGGCTGAGTGTCGCGAGCCCGCCGGCTCCTTGTCAAGTCTTGGCAGCGTCTGTAGGTCTCCTCTATGGGGCGGGGTAACTGTCTCATCCCCGAGCTTTGACCCCATTGCCCTCTCTCTCTTCTTTCTACCATCTTGGTCTAAATACCTAAGGCATCAGAGGCATTTTCTGTGAGAACCTGTCCTCTGAAATCCGTACGTTCTTCAGATTTTTATGTCTTCGCCCCCATTCCATTGCGTTTCACAGCCCCGTGTCTCATTACTGTCTGCCTTCACGGTTTTCCTGAGTGGCACTTACTCTGTTGAGGTGTCAAAGCATGTGGGGACAAAGACCCCCACATAAACTGGGATGGCGGGCCTTGTTCTATAGCGCTCTGTTCATTGAAGACTCAACTGAATCCAAGAATGTACATCCTGGTTGATTTCCAGCGTGTTTGTGATTCCTGAGATGTCCCGCTTCCGTTTTTAAATGACTTGCGAGCATCCTTTTCCGTAGGTGGATAAACACATTCGAAGGCTCGACGCAGACCTGGCACGCTTTGAAGCAGACCTGAAGGACAAGATGGAGGGCAGTGACTTTGAAAGCTCCGGAGGACGAGGGTTAAAAAGCAAGTCTGTTAATTTTTCTTCATTTTGTTACCATTACGTACGGAGTTTTGAAGAGTTTTGTCTGATAAATGTATTAGGAACATTACGGTAAATATCATGTTTGAGTAAATCTTGTCCTGCTTCAGTGAATTCTGTGCAGATAATTGGGGTGTTTATGGTCTTTCAGAAGGTCGAGGTCAGAAAGAAAAAAGAGGCTCCCGAGGTCGTGGCAGGAGGACCTCAGAAGAAGACACTCCAAAGAAAAAGAAGCACAAAGGAGGGTGAGAGGCTCTTTTCCTTGTCTCTTTCTCCCCGGAGGTTACTTAGCGCTAGTATTTACTTAGCATCTGGGGACACCAGCGGCCGCTAACAGCGAGGAGGCGCTCCCTGCGTGCCCGCTGTGGGTGCGGTTCCACTGCGCTCGGCAGCCTGACGGGGCTCCTGGGGAGAGTGACCGGCCGAGGGTTTACAGCTGGTGTGCGGGGAGCCGGGTTCGCACAGGGCGGTGTGACTCCAAAACCCACGCTCTGAGCCCCTGTGTGTCCTGCCTCTTGAGTGACACTATAACATTTACCGACATTTCAGGCTGAGCCACACTTCAGCAGCTAAACATATAGCTGTTCGTTGTTTTATGTATAAATATATATTTTGGATATATTCATCATTAAGTTGCATGACTGTATTTATTAAACAGATGTGTCATTTACCTTGAATTTCAGCATATTTCATTTAAAGCTTTCTCCCACCTGCTCCCCCCACCCCCCTCGCTCTTGTATTGCTTCACAGAAGTGACATTTAGAATCAGAGAAAACGGTAGAGAGCTGAGTAGCTTCTGGGGAGAGGGTTCTGACGGTTACGGGGAGATCTCAGGACAGTCCATTCTTGACAAAAAACGGGAGAAGTTTTGGTTCTGTTTAAACTTTTATCTTAAGAAACACCTGAATACCATCTTGCAGTAAATAAATGCAGAAGAAGCAGGTAGTTTAACGAGTTCCTCTGAGGCACATCCTGGTCAGTGATTGACCTCAGCCAAAAGTGCTTTCATGGCTCTGTGGAAGCCGTAACCTCCTCCGTCTGCCCCGGGGACCTACGACCCACACTTAACGTGGTGTTTGTTTCCATTCTTTGTAGTTCTGTCCCCTTTGTGTGTGTTCGTGGATGCTATAGTTTAACCTTATTTTTTTCCCTTTTATTTATTTGTTTATGTTATTGTTTGTTTATTTTTGAGAGAGAGAGAGAGAGCGCAAATGGGGGAGGGGCAGAGAGAGAGGGAGACACAGAATCCGAAACAGGCTCCAGGCGCCGAGCTGTCAGCACAGAGCCCAGCGCGGAGCTTGAACCCATGAACTGCGAGATCATGATTTTGAGCCAAAGTCAGACACTTAACTGCCTGAGCCACCCAGGCACCCTTTTATTTTTTTTCTCTTTTAAGTTAACTTTATTAAGGAATGGTTTACATACAATAAAATATTTTAAGTTTACAGTTTAGTGCTGTTTTCACTTTCAAGTTATGGAACTCTTCAACCTTTCTATTTCTTCTTGAGTCGGTTTTGGTAATCTGTGTCTTTCAAGGAATTGGTTGTTTCATATAAGTTGTCAGATTTATTGATATCAGGTTGGTCATCATATTACATGATTGTCTTTCTGTTGTAGGATTTTGTACTGATGATTCCTCTTTCAGACCTAATATTGATAATTCATGTCTTCTCTCATTTTGTCTTGATCTTTTCAGAGAATTAGCTTTTGGTTTCATTGACTTTTTTTTTTTTTTAATGTTTTATTTATTTATTTTGGGAGAGGGTGCAAGCGAGGGAGGGGTAGAGAGAGAGGAGGAGAGAGAATCCCAAGCAGGCTCTGTGACGTCAGTGCAGAGCCTGATGCGGGACTTGATCTCACAAAGCGTGAGATCATGACCTGAGCCAAAATCAAGAAGTGGATGTTTGTGCCATCCTGGTGCTTCACGGTTTCATCGGTTTTTATATTTTCTCTGTTGTTTGTTTTCTTTGTCATTGATTTCCGCTTGTATTTTTATTTTTTCTTTCCTGCTATTTGGATTTACTTTTCTTTTTCTGGCTTTTTAAGCTGGAAGTAACTAAGATCAGTGATTTTCATATTTTCCTTTTCTAATATAAGCACATAAAGCTGTAGTTTTTTTTTAAACTATTGTAAGTCTAATTACTGTTAGCATGTCCCATAAATTTAGGTATGTTTTATTTTTATTTCCTTCAAAATATTTTAAAATTTCCTCTGATTTTTCTTTGACTTATATTTTATGTAGAAGTATGTTTCAGCTTCCAAGTAATTTGGGATTTTCCAGGTAACTTTGTGATTTCGGTTTCTAATATTTCTGCTGTCATCAGAGAACACTGTATAATTGAAATTCTCTGAAGTCGATGAAGACTTGTGTTAGGGTTTATGGTCCGGTCTTGCTGTACATTCCATATGCCCTTGAGAAGAATATCGTGTTTTCTGTTGGTGGCGGCATGTTCTGTAGCTGTTAGTCGGATAACTTGGTTGGCAGTTCTGTTGGTCTTCTGTGTCCTTCCTGACACTCTGTTTACTCACTTGAGGAATTACGGAGACAAACATCTTACAGTCTCTGACTCAAGCTGTGGATTTGTCTGTTTCTTCTGTCAGCTTTGCTTCACATATTTTGAAAGTCTGTTATTTGTTGGTACGTACGCATTTAGTTTTTTCTAAAAATAACTGACTCTTCATTGTTATGAAATTTCCTCCTTTTTCCCTTGTGATATTCTTTGTTTTGAAGTCTACGTGGTCTGATATTATGATAAGTTATTCCATTTGTCTTAGGATGAGTTTTCGCATGGTGTATCTTTTTCCTTTTTCATTCTTTTACTTTCAACACATTTATGCTTTTGTATTTATTTTTTATTTTATTCTTTTTAACTTTTTTTAACTTTTTATTTATTTTTGAAATAGAGTGTGAGTGGAGGAGGAGCAGAGAGAGGGAGACACAGAATCTGAAGCAGACTCCAGGCTCTGAGCTGTCAGCACAGAGCCCGATGCGGGGCTCGAACTCACAAACCGTGAGATCACGACCCGAGCTGAAGTCGGACGCTTAACCGGCTGAGCCACCCAGGCGCCCCTATGCTTTTGTATTTAGAGTGGGTTTATTTTTTTAAGTTTATTTATTTCTTTTGAGAGAGAGCACGAACAGGGGAGGAACTGAGAGAGAGAGAGAGAGACGGGGGGGGGGGGGGGGGGAGGGAGAATCCCAAGCAGGTTTTGCACCATCAGCACAGAGTACAATACAGGGCTTGATTGCATGAACTATGAGATCGTGACCTGAGCAGAAATGAAGAGGTGGACACTCCACCGACTGAGCCACCCAGGCGCCCCTAGAGTGGGTTTCCTGAAGGCAGCAAAGTTGAGTCTCGCTTTTTTTTTTTTTATCTAGTCTGACGGTCTCTCCCTTTTCACTGCAATGTTTAGAGTACTCAGATTTAACATCATTACCAATATGATTGGATTTGAACTTACCTTCTGCTGGTAGTTGTCCGCTTGTGCCGTCTCTTAGTTTAGTGTCTTCTTTTAGATTAATTATGCATTAGAAAATTTTATTTTAAAATCTTTATCTATTTTTGAGAGAGAGAGACAGAGTGCGAGTGGAGGAGGAAGAGAGGGAGAGGGAGATGCAGAATCCAAAGCAGGCTCCAGGCTCTGAGCTATCGGCACAGAGCCGCCCGCGGGGCCTGAACTAGTGAACTGTGAGATCATGACCTGAGCCGATCGGACGCTCAACCGACTGAGCCACCCAGGTGCTCCGTATGTATTTTTTTGAGTACGTGTTTTGGTATTCTGTTTTAAGGACTGTTCTAGTGTGTCTTCCCTGTTCGTTGACTTACCACAATGAACTTCTAATGATATCACCCTGTTCTGTGTGTAATGTAAGAACCCACCCGAGTTTTTTTTTCCTCGTGCCTTCTGTGCCATCGTCAAAAGTTCTGCTTCTACACGTGATAATTTGCCTCACAACATATTGTTATTATTTTAGGTCTAAACCACTGATTACGTTAAATAGACTATAAACCACGAGGAAGGGTTTTATTGTCACTCCATGTACGTACCATTTCCGCTGCCTTTATTTCTTTACGGACGTGAGGATTTCCCTCTGCTGTCATCTCTCTCCTGCTAAAGAACTGCGTTTAACGTTGTTCTACACTGTGGGTCTGCTGATGCTGAGGTGTTTTCCCAAAATTTTCTTGTCTGGAAATGTCTATTTTATCTCTCTTTTTTTTAAGGATATTTCTGTTGGACTCAGAATTTTAGTTGACTTTTCCCAGCACTAAAGATATTTCCTTCCCTGGTATCCTCTATCTTGCACGGATTCTGATGAGAAAGGCTTTTCTTTGATCTTCTGAATGTATGTGGCTTTATTTGTTTTTGCTGCTTCTAAGATTTCCATTTGGCAATTTGATTTTTAACAACTTAATTATGATCTGTCCCGGTGTGGATCTTTTGTATGTATTTGGCTTAGACCTCATTGAGAACTTCTTGGAACTATTGGTTTGTAGTTTGTATGAAATTGGGAAAATTTTCAGACATTCTTCAGACAGTTCTGCTTCCCATTTGGCTTTTTATGGACCTTCAGTTACACGTATGCTAGCATGATATTTTCCTGCAGTTCACTGAGGCTCAGCTCGTTTATTGTTGTCGGTGGTGGTGGTTTTTTTTTCTCAACGTTTTTCTTCCTATGCTTCTGTTTGGATAGTTTCTATTACTTTGTCTTCAAGTCTTTTCTTTTTCCTTAGTGTCTAACTTAATCTTCTTTTAGTGAATCTTTCATTTAAGAGATTTTTTTGTAAAGTTCTATTTACACCATATTTATTTAAGTACTATTCAACGGTTCCCTTATTACATTTATGTTTTCCTTTCTCTTTGAGCATACGCATTTATGATAGCTTTCTGAAAGATCTTCTTTTCTGATTCTGTCATTTCCAGGGATTTTTTCTTTCTTTTTTTAAAAACCTATTTATTGGGACACCTGGGTGCTCAGTTGGTTGTGTGTCTGACTCTTGATTTCAGCTCAGGTCACGCTCTCGGGGTTGTGGGATAGAGCCCCATGTTGGGCTCCGTGCTGAGAGTAGAGCTTGCTCGAGGTTCTCTCTCTCTCCTTCTCTGCCCTTCTCTTCTCGTGCTCTTTCTCTCTAAAATGAAAAAAGCAAAGCAAAGCATGCTAAAAAACCCCCAATTTATTAAGGCATGAGTGAGGTTCAAAAAGCTGTCCATGCGTAATGCGTACAGTCTGTTTCTGACTCATTTTTCTCCTGGTTGAAGTCACATTTTCCTACTTCTTCACACATCTAGTGATTTTTTTATGGGATGATGGACTGTGAATGTGTGTTGTTGAGTGTTCAGATTTTGTTGTCTTCGTTCAACAGGTATTGAATTTATTTTCCAATTTTTTGGTCAATAGTTTAATTACCTGTGGATCAACTTGATCCTTTGCAGGCACATGTTTAACCTTTGTAAAAAAAAAAAAAATCCGTTTTTCTTAATGTTTATTTATTTATTTTATTTGAGAGACACGGAGTGCGAGCAGGGGAGGGGCAGAGAGAGAGGGAGACACAGAATCTGAAACAGGCTCCAGGCTCCAAGCTGTCAGCACAGAGCCTGATGCGGGGCTTGAACCCATGAACCGTGAGATCATGACCTGAACCCAAGTCGGACGCTTGACCGACTGAGCCACTCAGGTGCTCCAAAAACCCTCTCTTCTTAAAGGGCTAGATGGTAAATATTTTAGGCTTATAGGCCGTGTTGTCTTTGCTGTGACCACTCAGACCTGCTGTTTTATATCAAAAGCATCCACAGAAAATATGTGGCTGTGTTTCAATAAAACTTTATTTATAGAAACAGACCACCAATGCCTAGGTTAGGGTAGCCTTACTGTAGGGTTGGTTAAGCCGTACTGCTAAGGTATAGCCCTTCTGGGTTCTCTTCTGAATGCTGTTTGTGTTTATCGAGGCCTCTCCTTGCTGGCCACGTGGAGCGAGTGTGACGAGCCTGTGTGTGAGCTCTGGCGAGCTCAGCTCCCAGCCGCCCTGTACCCTCTGCCAGTACTCAGGGACTCTCACCTGTGCACAGCTTAGTTTTTTGCTAAAAACTGAAAGGGGTCCCTCTGCAGATTTCGGGAGCACATTCTCTTCCTTCCTCCTTTCTAGCAACCTGCCACCAAATGCCAGCAGCCTTGCCCTCCTGGAACTTTGGTTTTTCCCTCAGTTCTAGACCTCCATGCTGCGTTTGGTTTTCGTCTCGGTGGACTGGAGTGTGGGAAGTGCCTCCAGCAGGAAGCCGACACGATTGCAGGGCTCGCCTCGGTTACCTTCTCTCGGGCCGCCGTCCTGTGCTGCCTGCGGTCAGCGTCTGAAGAGCTGTCGCGTGTTTCGTCCGGTTTTCTCCCTGTTCACGGTGGGGGGCACGTTTGGTGCTTGTTGTTATATCCTGGTCAGAAACGGAAGGTTTTTTCTTTTCTCCTTTAGACGAGACCTGTAGTCTCTCTCACGCGTCAGTTTTTCTCCATCCCTTTCCTTTCTTCACAGCTTTCCTTCTGCGGAGCCCAGACTGTGTGACTCCCGGCGTTTCCTGGAGTCTAGATCTCGCTGACAGATGTCAGTACATCCTCTCTCGGCATCATCATGGGGGGTTTCCTCCCATGCTCGGTGGATTTGTTCCATCTGTGACCGGGGGCGCTTTTGCGTGTGCTCCCGCTTGTGCCAGCGTTCTGGAGGTCTGGTGGGGCACCTGAGGCCTGGCCGCAAACATGGCCCGCAGACGGGATCGAAAGGGCCCGGCCCTTGGTGAGTCTCCTTCGACTGGCTGACATATGAGCAGTCAGGCCGAGTCAGTTCCGGGTGGACGAGACCAGCAGCAGGACGTCTCGTACGTGGCGTTCTCCATTCTCGAACCCTTTGATTCCTTTTTGTACAGATTTTAGTTCCTCTTTGGAGAGTCTCCCTGTTTGCAGTCACGTTATTCAGATTTTCTTTGTAACAGCGGCTTCAAGCCCATGTCTGCTCATTTGCACATCGGGTCATTTGTGGCTCTGCTTCTGTTAGCTTTTTCGTGATTTTCACTCACGTTTTCCTGCTCTTTTTCCCGTCCTGTAGTTTTTTTTGTTGTCTGTCTGACTTTAGGTATAAGAGGAACCCGGAGGGTGAGATTTCTGCCGTTCCCCAGAAGAAGTTCATTTTGCTCTCAGTCCAGGCAAATGGAGCGGGCTGGAGGCCGGCGGCCACTCTACCTGGGCCCTGTCCCCTGTCCCCTCTGATGTCAAAGGTCTCACGATGGAAGACCCCCCCTCCCCCCCAGTTCTCAGTGGGGGACCCAGGGTTTATTTCCCCCTCCTGAAAGGCGCCTGTGTGGCTAGTCCGCGCCCTGGCTTTCCTTTCTTGTCTCTTGCCTGTGTTGCTCCTGGGGTTGGCGGAGGTGTGGAGGACGGGCCGCTGTACAGAGGTGGGCCCCTCCCCCGAGAATATGGCTCAGCGCTCAGCCTTTCTGCCGCTCTGCCGCCTCTGTGCTGCCCCCAGGTTCAGCGAATGACTGTGGGGTCACGGCTGCCCCACGTATAGAGCTCTCACGTGTCGGTGGCCCTGCCGGCTCTGTGTGGCCCCCAGAGGGCGGGCAGCCCTCGGCTAAGCCCGGGACACAGATGGCCTGCCCACTTGGCCACTGCCCTTCCCTTGGCCTTAGGGCGTCTGGGCCTTGTCACTCCACAGCTTTCCGGTGTCTGGAAAATGTGGTTTTAGCAACTTGTTGGGTTTGGTTTTTTGACTCGTGGCGGCAGGGCTCCAAGTCTTCCTGCTCCACGCTGCTCAGAACCGAAAGGCGTGGTGGCCTTTTCTGGAGACAGCAGGCGCTCTCGTTGGTCGCCTCCCCAAGGGTCCCTCACAGGGAACGAGGCCCCAGCTCTCAGGCGCGGTTAGAGCTTCCCTGGCGGGGGTACACCTGCCTGTGCCGCAGACCTCGCGGTGACGCACGAGTCTCGCCGCCACCTATGCGGACACACTTGAGATGGCTGGGCACGTGGCTTTTCCCTCGGCAGAGCCGTGACGGCGTGTGCGTTGCTGACCGCCGTCTGATGGCACCGAGGAGGCGGGTAGCTGGCCCTTTGTGCTGGGCTGGCTGCAGAGGAGGAGCGGGGCACGTCGGGTGGCGACGTGTGCAGAGCACCTGGGCGGGTCCGGCTGGGCCTGGCCTGTCCGTGCGAATCCCTTCTCGGGCCCCCGAGCAGCACTGTACGGAGGTCAGGACGGGCCACGGGGGCCGCTGACGTGAAGGGTGTGTGAGGGGCACCGGGGCTGCCCTGAAGTCTGGCTCTGATTCGTGCTTGGAAAGCACATCGGGCAGTTGGCGGTTTAGGCACGGGAGGGGGGATCCCTGGCAGTGCCTGGTGAGGGATGCCTGCGATGTCCCGGGAAATGGGCTCGGAGGACACGTGTTGTGCCCAGTAGTGTCGGAGTGAGGTGGCCAGCACGGCCGATACGGGGTCTCCAGCCTGCCTGGCAGGTGGGAAAGACCTCCTGGCAGCGCTCCACCCGCCCACCCCAGAGCCCCCTCAGGTGAGACCGGAGAGGAGGTGCCCAGGGGCGATCCCAGGCCTCCTCGTCGGTTGGGTGGCGCCCTTGAACCTGGGGGACAGGTGCTCAGGTCAGATGTCAGCTCGCGGTGTGAGAGCTCAGTCCAGCTTCGCAAGCAGAACGCACAGGGCAGCCGAAGTGCGGTCGGCACATGGAAGGCGCGTGCCCTGGGGCGTTTGGGGGTGACCCCACCGCAGGTTGGCACCGGTCCTCCAGGTGAGTCTCGGGGAGGAAACCCCACCGATCCAGCAGGGGGTGAGACACGGTGTCAGAGGCCAGCTTGAGAAATCGAGGTTTGGCGGAAAACAGAGGAAACCACGTCCTAGTCTGGAGAGTTGCCTGAATGAAACGTTTTGAAAGCATGTGGACGGGACACATTTTTGTGATGCGCACGGATTTCAGATAAACAGAGAAAGTCCTGCCTGTTCCCAGAGACAGAGAGCAGGTCACTTACAAAGGGAAGAGGCTTAGACAGGCCTTGGGGCCCTCATGGGCAGCACTGCCTCCAGCGAGCAGCACTCAGGCCAGAGGCGGCACTGGCACAGAGGACACTGTCGCTGGGGGGGGTGGGGGGGCTGGTAGGGAGGACAGCGCCGTGGGGGGGGTAGGGAGGACAGCACTATGGGGGGACGGTAGGGAGGACAGTGCCGTGGGGGGGGGGGTGGTAGGGAGGACAGCGCTGTGGGGGGGCTGGTAGGGAGGACAGCACTATGGGGGGACGGTAGGGAGGACAGTGCCGTGGAGGGGGGTAGGGAGGACAGCACTATGGGGGGACGGTAGGGAGGACAGTGCCGTGGGGGGGGTGGTAGGGAGGACAGCGCTGGGGGGGGGGCCGGTAGGGAGGACAGCGCTATGGGGGGGGTGGTAGGGAGGACAGTGCCGTGGGGGGGTGGTAGGGAGGACAGTGCCGTGGGGGGGGTGGTAGGGAGGACAGCGCCGTGGGGGGGCCGGTAGGGAGGACAGTGCCGTGGGGGGGGTGGTAGGGAGGACAGTGCCGTGGGGGGCGGTGGTAGGGAGGACAGCGCTGTGGGGGGGCCAGTAGGGAGGACAGCGCTATGGGGGGGTGGTAGGGAGGACAGCGCTGTGGGGGGGCGGTGGTAGGGAGGACAGCGCTATGGGGGGGCGGTAGGGAGGACAGCGCCGTGGGGGGGCCGGTAGGGAGGACAGTGCTATCTGCAGGGGGGCAGTGTGGCGTGCACAGCTGGCCCTGGGTATCTGATGGCAGAGGCACAGAGTGTCCTTAGACGGGCAGTATGGGACAAAGGGGTCGGTGGTTGCCTTCGGGAACCGGACTCTTTGTCGGTGTGTGGAAACGTTGTGGTCTGCCGCGGCTTCGCGGCATCCCTGTCACCAAGTTCCTGGTGTGAACTCGAGGTGTTTCTGTAGCAGGTATACACCCGAGTCACATATGTGTTCTCGATTCTGCAGGGTGAGATAGGGAAGATTGCCTTTCTGTGCTAGTAGGAGCACACCGTCTACACTGCCCCATAGCTGGTAGGTTTGTTTGAAGGCTGCCGAAACATGTAGAAGCCTGAACCCCCAGCCCTCCCTGCTCTAAGGCAGGTGAACGCTTGCTCCGGCTCTCACATCTGCTTGGCTGCAGAGCTGTGGGCCGCTGACACGGAGCGGGGCACGGGCCAGCCAGACCCTGGCCGGGGGTGCTGTGGGGAGTGGGGGGGATAGGCCCCAGCTGACACAGAGGGGAGCACGGGCCGGCCGGACTCTGGCCGGCGGTGGGGGGAGTTGTGGGGAGTGAGGGGGATAGGCCCCAGCTGACACAGAGGGGAGCACGGGCCGGCCGGACTCTGGCCGGGCCGCTGGTTAGTGACCAAGGGGGGCTGCGGAAGGTGGGGGGGCGACAGGCCCGCTTCAGGGGGGTGGGCAGTTGACAGCGGCACATGGTCAGAAGCGGCCCCACTGGGGGGTGGGCAGGAGGGCGCTGGAGGGGCTCCCTAGACCTACTGCTCCAGGGATGGGAAGGGCAGCTGGTGGTTTGTAGGTTTTGGGGTGAAGGTGCTGTGAGCATGAGTGGGGTGGAGGTCTGGCACCAGGTGTGCTGGGTTGGGTTGGGGTCCAGGATTCTCAGGTGTCGTCAGCTGGTGGCTGGTGAGTAGGGGTGTTTGCCTGCCCCCAGGGGAGAGGGCCCCTGAGAGGCTGGGGATGGGGGGACTTGGGGCGGGGTGGGCGGGGAGCCCAGGGAACAGGTTGGAGACAGGGATGGATTCACGACCCCAGAGTGGGTAGTAAGTGCGTCCCCTCATGCCCTCTGGGGTGCCTTTGTGCCCCGTCTTGTCTGGTACGAAGGGGCCGGTCGTTCTCCCCCCACACCTGCTGCTCACTGCTGTGGTTTCTCCGCAGGTCTGAGTTCACCGACACCATCTTGTCCGTGCACCCCTCTGACGTGCTGGACATGCCCGTGGACCCAAATGAGCCCACCTACTGCCTGTGCCACCAGGTGTCCTACGGGGAGATGATAGGCTGTGACAACCCGGACGTGAGTGTGGGCGCCGTGCACGGGCCTCGGGCAGGGCCCTGCACCCAGGGCCGGGGGTGCGGGGGGTGCGGGGGGGGGGCACATGGAGTCCTAACTGCAGCTCTCCCCTCTGCCTTGCAGTGTCCTATCGAGTGGTTTCACTTCGCCTGCGTGGATCTGACCACGAAACCCAAAGGAAAATGGTCAGTATGGGCTCTGCTCGGCCTCTCCCTGCCTGTGGGGCGTCATGAGTGCTGCCCCCACCAGGCCCAGGCTGTGGCCACGGGCAGTCCGTGGGTCCTGCTTCCTGGGGCTGAGCTGGTAGGGGGACATCTGCGCCCCTCGCCTGGGTCCGGTCTCTCAGGATGTTTGCATGGTGCTCCCCTATTTTTGTTAAGCTTCTAAGGAACAGCTTTTCGGAAGCTTTTGATTGAGGTAGAAACTGTGAAATGAGTTCTTTCCCGGGGAGATTTGGGGAAAGACAAAGAGCACAAGCATTAAATCCGAACCTGGGTGAGGCCGGTGACCTGCCATGGGGCTTGTGTTCACCTGGGGAGGGGTGCAGGGTGCTGGGGCAGCTTCTGTCCCTGGTCCGTGTGCCCGCTGGTGGCTTCGGTGTCGTTCCCGAGAGTTAATTTAAGGAAAAAGCAGGTTTTATTTACCCGTGGGTGAAGTGGGTCTCAGTTCTAAAATGTAGGCTCGGAGATTGTCCTCCGTGTTCGCGTGTATGTGGATGGGGGGTGGTGACAGACCCCTGAAGGACAGGCTGTGCTGTCCCCAGGGCTCAGTGGGCAGTGGCTGAGGGGGTGCTCAGGTGCCTGGCCCCATGTGCGTCCCGGCCCCAGGTCGCCTCAGGAAGTCTGAGCAGTGATGCGCAGCCCTTGACCGTGCTCTGCAGCTGGGGCATGGGCACCCGGGTGGGGGACTGCGGGCCTCCTGCTGGGGCGGGGGGCAGGGACACGTGATTCGGGTTCCGATGTGGGTTTGAGTTGTTGGTGGAACTTCCGGGTGGAAGAGTCAGTGGGCATTGGAAGACGGTTTTGCCTCTTGGGAGGGTCGAGCGGCAGGGGGTCTGTGCCCCGTGGGCAGAGGCGGGGAGGCAGGGTGGGGCTCCCCCCTGTTGTCTAACTCAGGGTTTCTCTGGGGTCTCTCCAGAATCACAAAGTGTTCAGGCTTCTTCCCTATTAAGTGAGATTTGTTCCGACATGTTCTTGCGGCACGAGCCTGCGTGAGTGCATTTGCCGCTGGAGCCTTGCTTCCTCGGGGGCAGGGCCGGGGGCGCGCTCAGTGCTCGCTCACTGGCACAGACCGGACACTGGGGAATGGGGCGGCCGGGGGGTGGGGGCACGGTCATGTGCATCGGGAGCAGCTGGGAGGTCCCCTGGTGTCACTGACAGCTGCCGTGGTCCAGGCGTGACCAGGAGCGGCCCCCGGTGTCTGAGGCGCTGAGCCTGCCTGCCCAGGGTCCCCGGGGAGCACTCGCCAACCATGCGGGTTCCAGGGCCCTCTCGGCCTGCCCCACCTGCTGGAGCATGCTGGTTCATCCTCCGCCGCGCTGGGTCTGCCGATGTGACCGTGGGTGTCGCCTCCACTTTGGTCCCCGGTGGCCACGTTGTCTCACAGGGAGGGCCAAGAAACTGGGTCAAGAGGCGTATTCGTTCGTACAGACAGTCTTGCTCGTTGCCTCGTTTCTGTCACCTTGGAAACACACGCTGGCCACAGCGACTTGCTGGGGGTCTCCCCTTGCCGGGGTGTCCGGTGGGAGAGCCGTGTGCTCTCTGCCGGTGCGGTTTCGGTGACACGGCCACCGTCCCTGGAGACCCGGGGGGCGGGGTGGGCCTCCTCACGCACAGGGCCGATCACCGTGCCTCTCTCCTCAGGTTCTGTCCGCGGTGCGTTCAGGAGAGGAGGAGGAGGAAGTGAGGCTGCCACCTGGGCTGGAAGAGCGAGTTAATGTATTCCTTCCTTCGTGTTGCAATATTTTCTCTTCATTTTAAAACTACCTTGTTTTGAATGATACTTAACAACTCAGTGGCCAGTTGTAAGTCTGGGTATTTCCTGAGACAAGCAAGAATCCACCTGAGCCCTGTTTGCACGAGGAGCGATCTCACAGGGACTTGCCACAGTGACTTCATTCTCGAGACTTCTCGTACGGGGCCCGGCCCCGGGCACGGCAGGTGCACCGAGCGGCCGAGCCTTCCGCGGGCCGGTGCGGTGGGGACCTTCCCGCCCGCTGCACCGCCGTCGCTCTGCAGCCCGGGCGTGAGCCTGTGTGGTCCGACCGTCCCGGTGCCACCGCGGCACATCTGTCCCCACAAGGCGTGCGCCCGGAAGCTGGCGAGGCGTTGCTGGAAGGCGTCCTCCGTGTCTCGGTGACCTGCCTGGGACGGTGGGGCTGTCCCTGGAGCGGGAGGGCCCCGCCGCACTGTGCACTGCCCTGTTCGTCTGGACTCCCGGTTCCCTCCGTGAGGGCTTCACCTGCCGGAGTGAACGGCCCGTCATCAGCAGGCGGGCTGTCGTTGCCGTGACCGCCCGTGAGACGCCTGACCGACGGCTGGTGTGCCGTCGCTCTGGGAATCCCTGATGCTTTACTGTGAAGCTGGACTGCGAAGATGGCAGTCTGCGTGCACGTGAGGCGAGTCCGGTCTGGCGAGGCCGGGCTGATTTTAAACCTGCCGTGTTGCACACTGGTGAGCAGCTCACGTCCGAGGGGACCACGGTTACGTGAGGCCACCCGTGAGTCTGCGCCGCGGCGGTTCTGGAAGGAGGCTGGGAAACCGGAGCGCGTTTTCCCTTCAGTCTGCGCTCACCAAACCAGTTTTGAACCGTCGTTCTGGTAACAGTTGGGGGAAGTCGCGTACCTCTGGTTGAGGTCCGTCTGTGGTGGTGTGCGGCATGACTTCTGGGAGCATCTGTGGACCCCGAGACCCCACAGCACCCACTTAGAGGGCTCCGAGGAGCCCCGAAGGGAGAGCCGGTCTCTGTCCTGGAGGCATGAGAAGAAACGCAGGAGGCAGAGTCGAGATGGGAAGTTCCTAGGTGAACAGGAGTCTCCTCTTTATCAGGAGGCCTTCTGGAACAGTGCCCCGCTTCCTCCGATGGCTTGTTCATTGCACGTGTCCTCCTGTTTCTAGTATGTCAGCAAGGCCGGGAGATGCCACGTAGAGAATCTCGGGGAGCCGTGTCGTGCACGGGCTGCCTCGCGCCAGCTCAGCTCGTCGTCCCTAGATGAGCGCTGACTGTTCGCTTTGACGTCAGAGGGCAGTGAGTGTCCAGCCGGGACCTGCGTCCGTGGTTCTCGGAGGGTCAGCCCACAGCAGACACGCCGTCCTGTGTCCTTCCTGGAGCAGGCCAAGCGGCGGGACTTGCTTCCAGGCGACTGCAGGTGGGGTCGGCTCGGCATGTGCGTCCCGGGCTGCGTGGGGAGGGTAGGGGGTTGCCGGGCCTGACAGGCTTTCCCAGAACCGATGCCTTCCTGCTTCTCCGAAAGAAGGGGTGGCGGCTTCGGGTTGAGCGCCGGCCCTCACGAGCCCCTCAGTCTCCACTGCAGCCAAAACCGAGGCTCGTCTGTATTTAGGAACTTAGCTTTTTGTTAACACAGGTGTTGAAAGATTGTGGGGAATAAATTGTGGAAAATTGTCTGCTTCACTCTTTTACCAGTTTTTGTGGAGAGGGTAGGTAAGTACAGTGAGTTTGTGGTGATTCTTTGGAAGCTAGTTTAATATTTGCACTGCCTCTCAGAACACTCGCGGCCGCTGCCATCGTGGAAAGACGGGTGACCGTGGACATAGGCCGATGGCTGGTTGGGTACACTCGATGCCTGGTTTCCGGGGCCTCGAGCATGACAGGAGAGATGGCCGACTTCCATATGAAGCTTACGTGTAAAGTCTGATGGCGTCTCTGCTGTCACCTCTTCTCTTTAGGTTTCTGTGCCTACCTGTTTCTGGTGTTTACTTTTGTCAGTTACATTGATATCTCCCAAAATAACACGCATTTAGCTTTGGAGAAGACAGAAGACATGAGTGGATTAGGAAGATTCCCTGGAATGCTGTTTGGGTCAAGACCGATCGGTTGTCCTTCCCAACTGTGAACAACACTCTGCAAGTCAGAATGACACTCGACAGCAGCGCTTTGCTTGGGGAAGAATGTTCTGCCACCTGGCGTGGCCCTGGTCCTGAGGACTGCTGCTTGAGGCCAGCCGCCTTCATCCTGGGGTGATTCCTACCAGACCCCGTCTGCCTCCCAGGCGCTGGATCGGACCCAGAGGGGGCTGCAGAGCCCTGTTTCTTGGGTTGAGGGGGTCCAGGCTGGGCCCTGCGGTCCCTCTTGGAGCTGTATCTGAGCCAAGGGTGCGGGCCCTCCGCGGCCGCGGGGTTTCCGTGTAAGGGAAGGAGTACCTTGTTTGAGGAGAATCTGCACGTTCCTCATTCTCAGTGCTAGATTATCAGTCAGCAGCTCGACAGACAGCCTCTCATTTTCCCACAGGAGGACACATGCTGCACTTATAAACTGAACCCCAACCTTCCCCACCCCCCCATCTGTGGCTGCGCTGGTGGAGCTGCTGGCTGGGGTGACCGTCCCCACTGCACAGGCTGGGGCCCTGGGCGAGTGGATATGAAATGGGACTGGCCAGGGTCACGGGAGCCTGGTGGCTTCGAGTCTGCCCAGGGCAGCAAATGCTGAAGACACAGCCACAGGAATGCTGGCGGTTTGCTGGGCTGCCTGGGGACACTGGGCAGCTGGCGGTTTGCTGGGCTGCGGATGACACTGGGCAGCTGGGTGCCAGTCCTGTCCCTGGGCGGCCGCGTGGCTCTCTGCCTCACGACTTGTGGCTGGCAGCCGTTGGCAAGGAAGGCTTCGAGCTGTCACGCTGTCCGAACAACACCCCCCCCCCCCCCCCCACCGCCATGTGGCCGGAGCCGGAATAGACACTTAATCATGGGCCTTGGTGACTGAAGGTTTTCCTCAATTGCTAGTGAGCCGTGGCTGGTCTTCGCTACCTGTGCTGAGAGGAATTTTAAAACAGGAAGCCTAAGAAAAACGTTCTCATTCAGGAGAGAAGTCTATGAAGTTTCTTTCTTTCTACAAATGTATTTTGTGGTGTTCACTTTGACCACATTTCATCCAAAAAGATGATGCAGCTTTAACATGAATGTTACATTTTATTTTCAAGGAATTATCTATGTTCCCTTTGTAAAGGAAAGATAATATTGTAAATCTTTTTATTAAATAATGTAAAGATGTATATCTGTATTTTTGGATCATGTTATAGATTATGGATATATTGTTTAATAAATAAAGTATTTTTTGGAATAAATGTTTGAGGATGAGTCATTCCAGGAAATGTGAAAACTTCTACGTTGTGGCCAGAGATGGTAAGTGTATTCTCCGTGGAATTTTTTTTTTTTTTTTTTTTTTTTAGAGAGGTAACACAAATGGGGGGAGGGGGGCAGAGAGAGAGAGAGAGAGAGAAAGAGAATCCCAAGCAGAGTCCCTGCTGTCAATGCAGAGCCTGATGCAGGGCTCGAGCTCACGAACTATGAGATCATGACATGAGCCAAAGCTGGACGCTCAACCGACTGAGCCACCCAGGCACCCCTCCGTAGAATTTTAAAGGGACGGGCAGTGAATGGGAGCAGAGGAGTTTCCCTGGCCACGCCTGGGCAGGACCCTGGGCCTCAGCTGTTACGTGGTGTCAGAAGCTGATCCCTAAGCTCATAAGAAATGTCAGTGTAGAATACTTGGAGTGGCTATTTCATAGAAGCATAAAGCACTTTCTCTGGAACAGAAGGCTTGTCCTTGAGATCTGCATAGATGTCAAGACCCCTTTGGGAACTAAA
Source organism: Panthera onca (assembly GCF_046562875.1). Classification (NCBI taxonomy): domain Eukaryota; kingdom Metazoa; phylum Chordata; class Mammalia; order Carnivora; family Felidae; genus Panthera; species Panthera onca. The sequence continues at coordinate 520,372 of NC_138346.1, read as the reverse complement.
TAGTTCTTAGGACATTTCCTTGAGGAGAGTTAATGGTCAGGGCACCGAAACCCAGCTTGGTCACCATGATGGAGAGGCACAGCCTCTCAGCACACCCAGAGTCCTTGCTTGAGGGGAGCAGGAGATTCTGGAGGAAGGGCCTGGAATGCTGCCACGTGCATGGATTTCCTTTGGGCACTCCTAAAGGAACCTGCAGCCACCTGTTGTGGTGACCGCCTAGGAAGAGGGAACACCAGTGTTTTTGGGTGGGGGTGGTAATCTTCACTGGCTCTGAATTGTTACTAAGTCTCAGAGGTCCAGGAGGGCTACCTCGATCAAGTGGTGACATTTGTCTGAGTGGGTCCACAGATCCCTGTGGTTATCGTCCCAGGACCTGAATGTGCCATGCAAAGAGACTTGAGAACTGGCAGGATTCCCACACGGATTCCACACGGACCTTGGAGCAAGGGCCGTCATGGTAGGGACGGGCAGGTGGAAGTCTCTGGAACGTCATCTCCCTGGTCAGGACGGCAATCCAAAGGCAGAGTGCATCCTCGATGAGAGAGTGCAGTGGTGGTGTACTTAGCACACCTGTAAGGAGGCGGGCAGGTTGTAAGGAGTATGGTTGGTTGAAGACACAGGTGGTGCACCCAGATGCGGCATTGCTGCCGCTGCCGTCTCGGCGCGTGGCATGCCGTCACTGACCTGGCAAGTGCTTGTTCTCTGCCAGTTTGCAAGGCCACCAGGATCCACTCTATGTGGCAAAGCCAGCTGTGCACCTTACGGTTCTGTGAACACCCGCCCTACAGCCACGTGGGCCAGACGTCTTCGTTATCTTACCCTTCCCCAGAACATGCCGCCGTCTGCTCTGCCATTGGCATATGGAATTGGATGAGCCCGACAACCAGTGGAGATGCCTCAGTAGGATGGCTGGGAGCCGGGGGGTGCGTGGGGGATGAGCCCCACCCTGGTACCAGGTACTGTGTCAGGAAGGCAGAAGCCACTTTAGTGACGGTGATGGGACGATGGTTGCAGGAGGCGGCTACCACTCTTAAGTCTGGGGGTTTCTGGGGTTGGCAGCTTGGAGGAGGGGCACTGATTAGGACTCAGAGCCCTGAGGAGGGCGGGCTGCTCGGCTGGCGGGTAAGATGTTTGGGAAGGGGTGCCCCGCGGAGCCGGGACTCCTGTCCCAGGACAGGGTCTTGCTCAGCTGGCCTGGCCACCCCTGAGGGAATTTGGTGAGGCTGGGACCTGGCGCCAGGCTGCTGGGGTGATGCTGCAGGGAGTATCCATCAGGCCAGGAGCTTCCTCTTCCTCCCTCCCTCTGCCATTGTCTTTCTCAGGTGCCCTGGCCTAATAGGCCCCACAGACCAGTGGTCAAAGGGCATGTCAGAGCTGGGTGGCAGGCAGAAACCTGGAGGGGTTGTAAGAGGCAGCCGCCAGGCCAGACTGCCACCACTTCCCTGCCTGGGTGTGGTTTTCCGGTCCCCCAGCCCCAGTGCGGTCCCTCCGAGGTCGCCTCACTTGAGTCCCAGGCCTGGGCCTTTGTTCAGGAAAATGTTCAGGCTGTGTGTGCACAGGCAGCTTTCTGAGCTTCTTGGGTTCTGCCTGTAATGCGTGCCCAACTTGCAGAAGTGTCTGCCCTCTGGCCGGAGGTGGGGTAGGGGCAGGGCGTTGGGCGCTTGGGAGCCAGAGTTCCCTGGGGGTGGGGGTGGGGGGTGCAGAGACTTGGGATCAGAGTTCCCTGGGGGGAGCCAGAGACTTGGGGGGCAGAGTTCTCTGGGGGGAGTCAGAGACTTGGCGGCAGGGGGGTGGGGTGGGGGGAGAGTTCCCTGGGGGGGCAGTTTCCTGGGGGGAGCCAGAGACCCCTGAGGGGGCAGAGCTCCTGGGGGGAACCAGAGACCCCTGGGGGGGCAGAGCTCCCTGGGGGGGAGCCAGAGACCCCTGGGGGGGCAGACTTCCCTGGTGGGAGTCAGAGACCCCTGATGGGGGGCAGAGTTCCCTGGGGAGAGCCAGAGACCCCTGGGGGGGGGGGGGCAGAGTTCCCTGGGGGGAAACCAGAGATCCCTGGGAGGGGCAGAGTTCCCTGAGGGGGAACTAGAGACCCCTGGCGGAGGGCAGAGTTTTCTGGAGGGTGCCCTGCAGTAGGAAGAGAGAAGGGACAGTCAGGGCGGGCCACGGTAGGACCTGGCCTTGGGAAGGGGTGGGAGGGTGTGGGGGGAGCCCCGCAAGGCGTGCCGAACGCGGTTCAAAGCCTTCTGCCCGCGATGCGCAGAGCACCCGGGCACGCAACCCGGCGCACCGCAGGCCTGGGGGCAGGGCTCGGAGGGCGCCCGTCTCGCGGGAGGCGGGGCCTAGAAGACGCGGGGGCGGGGCCCAGGGCGGGATCGGAGGGACGCCGGTGCGCAGGCTCAGTCGGCCGTGGCTCTGGCGGCGCAAGGCCTGCGGCGGCGGTGGCGGCAGCGGCGGGACGGGGACGCGGACGTGAGTGCGTGCGCGCGGCCGCCGGGGGTCTGTGGCCGAAGGGCCGCGAGTCGGGGCGGCGGGCTGGGGGCGTCGCGCGCCGAGGCCGTTCTCGAGTGCGAGCCCGCCGGGTTACGTGCCGTCACGTGGGCGCGCGGGCCCGACTCCCGGCCGCGGCTCGAGCCCGCGCGCTCGTTCTTCGGCCCCTGGCGGTGGCGCGCGTGCCGCGGGGAGGCTCGGAGAGGCGCGCTCATTTTCCCCAGGTCGCGCAGCGCTGGTGAACCCCGCGGGCAGCGCTGGCACGCGCGCCGGTTCAGGTTGTCTGAGCTCCAGAAGAGGGGCGCGTCCCCGTCCCCTGTCCCCTCGCCTGGGTAGGTCTGGGGGCTCCCTGTACACGTCGAAAGTCGCCTGCAGCTCGGCGGGCAGCCGGAGAAGCTTCCTTACCCCGCCCTTTCCTTTGCTACACTTTTTACACTTGGTAACGTACACGTACGACATAAAACGTACCATTCCAACCATTGTCAGTTGTACTCAGTGGCTTCCACCCCTTTTCGTGTCTTCAGGCCTGGTTTAGTCCTGAAGGGCGAGGGGCTAAAAGACAGCTTTGTGACGGCAAATGTCAGACTGTCAGAGGGTGGCGCATCTGGCTCCCAGCCAGGTGTGCAACTCAGGGCATTCCCGAGACGGGGGTCCTGCAGGAAAACAGCCCGGGTCAGGATCGAGGGCAGCGCCCCTGCTCTCGGACCGCCTCCCCCCTGGACAGCAGGTCTGTTCCTGGACCTGGCCCGGACTTGGACGCCTCGGGCTCCTCTCCGGGCAGGTGCTTGCCTCTTCCCAGGTCCTAGTGTTTCAGAGTCACAGGTCCCATCCCTTGCTTTTGTAGGGCAAGGGCGATGGCACCCCATCTGGTGCAGCCTGGGTGGCGCTTCTGGCGGCAGGCGGCGTGCACTCTGGGAGCCTCTGTGCAGCACAGGACATGGGCAGGGACGTCCAGGATCCCCAGGCTGGGCAGCCCGTGGGGAGCCACGGCCACCAGCCCCCGGGTCTACAGAAGTGGCTTTTCCACGTCCCCCCGGGCCCCGGAGGTGATGCTGACCCGGGAGCGCTACCCTGTGAAGCGGCTGCCATTCTCTGTGGTGTCTGGGGAAGACCTGGCAGCCTTTGAACGCATCGTCCCCGGCAGGGTCATCACAGACCCAGAGGTGCTGGAGGCTTCAAATGTGGACTGGCTTCGAACGGTCCGAGGTGAGTGAGGGTCTGTGCACACCGTGTCCCTCAGGAGGACAGCGGTGTGTGCTAGCAGTGAGAGGAGATAAGACAGCACTGAGCTCCGGGTAGAGGACCACGGGGTGACTGTCACATATGCCTTCTTTTTTTAAAATTTTTATTATTTATTTTATTTTATTTTTTTTTTTACTTTTTGAGAGAGAGAGACGGAGCACGAACAGGGGAAGGGGCAGAGAGAGAGGGGGACACAGAATCCGAAGCAGGCTCCAGGCTCTGAGCTGTCAGCACAGAGCCCGACGTGGGCCTCGAACTTACGGACCGTGAGATCATGACCTGAGCTAAAGTTGGACACTTAACCACCTAAGCCACGCAGGTGCCCCCACGTAGCCTTTCTTACACTGAAGAAAAGCTGTATTGTGGTTTTAAAGTGTTCTGAGAACAAAATTCATAGAGGTTTATTGGTGGTATGTGACATCTGCGAATAAAAGCAGTGTCCCCTGGCTGCTCTGAGGGGGGTGTGCCGGTCCCTGCAGCTGCCCTAACAGCCACCCACTGGGCGGTTTACAACAGGATGTAGTCTGTCTGATCAAGGCACGGGCAGGGCCGTGCTCCCTCCAGAGGCCCTGGCGCAGGCTCCTTCCTGCCTTGTCCAGCTCCTGGTGGCCCCGGGCGTCCCTGGGTTGTGACGGCTTCCGTGGGTCTCCGGCTCCATCCTCACGTGGCTTCTCTCCATGTGTGTCTGTGTCTCAGGTCTCCCTCTGCTTCTCTTGTAAGGACCCCTGTCATCCCCCCGAATCCAGGATGATTTCGTCTCTAGATCCTTGGTCTAATTACATGTGCAAACACCCTTATCCAGATGAGGTCAGGTGCACAGGTTCTGAGGGACAGGACGTGGACCCTCTGCCCCTGGCATGTCGCTGGGACAAGGTGTGGGGCTGCTGTTTGGCCACCCCTGCCTCCCTCCTCTCACCACACCTGTCCGCACCAGCACACGCCTGGGCACCTGCTTGGTGGTTCTCGTCCGTCCAGACCCAGCATACCCTTCCCATGAGAAAGATTTTGTAAGTCTCTTCTCTCCTGAAATGTGTTCAGCGGTAACGTAACCCGTCTACTCAGACAATGATCAAAACCCAGCACGACGTCTTTTCTGTAGTATTGAAGAGACCTAGGAGACAACCAGTTTACAACGAAGTAATGTATTTGTTTATTTTTTCAAATGTTCATTTATTTTTGAGACACACACACACACACACACACACACATACACACACACACAGAGCATGAGTAGGGACGGGGCAGAGAGAGAGGGAGACACAGAATCCGAAGCAGGCTCTAGGCTCTGAGCTGTCAGCACAGAGCCCATCTTGGGGCTCGAACTCACGAACCGTGAGATCACGACCTGAGCTGAAGTCTGACACCCAAGTGACTGAGCCCCCCAGGTGCCCCACGAAGTAATGTATTTATTTCTGCTGTGTTGGTTGTGATCTCTCTTCTTTCATTCTTGATTTTATGTATTTGGGTCCTTTCCCTTTTTGATCAAACTGGCTAGGGATTTATCAATTTTGTTAATTCTTTCAAAGAACCAGCTTCTGGTTTCACTGATCTGTTCTTCTGGGTTGTTTTTTTTTTTTTGTTTTTTTGGGGGGTTTAGATAGCATTGATTTCTGCTCTAACCTTTATTATTTCCTGTCTTCTGCTGGTTTGGGGTTTTATTTGCTGCTCTTTTTCTAGCTCTTTAAGGCGTAAGGTTAGGTTGTGTATCTTTCTTCCTTCTTTAGGAAGGCCTGGGTTGCTATATACCGAAGTAACGTATTTAAACACATAATGCCTGGATGGGCCGGGCAGCCCTGTCTGCAGGCTGGGCCTGGACTTAGCCCCTGCAAGGGCTGTGCTGTTGGTGGGGAGAACTCCGAGGAGGGTCCACAGCAGCTGGGAAATACTGTGCGTCTTGAACCGGTGCGTGGTCTTGAGCGAGTGGGATTAGGGTGTGGGCTCAGGCAACGTAGGCGGCTCCTGTGAGGAGGCTGGAGACACGGGAAGTCCTTGGCCTGTTCTTTACAGGCCAAGCGCCTGAGAGTAGCAGGGCTCCCAGCCCCACCCTGCCTGCTAAGTGGGGACCCCACAGGGGTGACGTGGCCCCACCGAGAGCCCCCCGCCCGCACAGGGTCTGCAGGCTCACGTGCACTCCTCCTGGAAGCAGGACAGAGTGCTGTCCACCCCAGGCTCAGCCGGGCCGGGCCCCCATCCCGGCTTGGCACCGCTGCCTGGCTGGCCCTTGGCCAGATGGACCTGAGCTCCACTGCCCATAAACGGGGGAGGGGCTCCCACCTTGGAGGTAAGAACCCAGTGTGCTTGGTGCTCGAGGCTTGGGGTGTCTTCCTTCCGGGCCTCCAGAGCGGGTGGAAACGGTGCCTGGGATGGAGACCGTGTGCCTCCTCAACCTGGGCAAGGGCGGGCTGTCCCCTGGGGGCCCTTCCTAGGAGCCTCACGCTGGACGGCCTGTCCGCCTGCAAGGCTGCACATCGTGTGTGCCTGCGTGGGGGACCCCCCGCTGCCGAGACCCTGACTCGGGAGGCTGGCACTGCAGCCAGCCCACCTCCGAGCGTCCACGCGGTGGGTGTCCGCTGAAATAGTTTGTTGAATTTTTCTCGAAATAGCCCTTTACGTGGCTTTCTTTGGGGGAGAAAGCAGCTCTAAACTAAACTACACTTTAACATTTTAATCTTGGAGTTGTATAGAAGATACAGCCAGTAAATGCTGATTAGGGCTTCGTGATTCTTTTTTAAAGGTTTATTTATTGTGAGAGAGAGCATGCATGCAGGGGAGGGGTGGAGGGGAGAGGGAGAGAGAGAGTCCCAAGCAGGTTCCACGGTGTCAGTGCAGAGCCCAGTTCAGGGCTCGAATCCGTGATGGTGAGATCATGATCTGAGCTGAAATCAAGAGCTGGACACTTAACTGACTGAACCACCCCGGCACCCCAGAGCTTCATAATTTTCTAAAGCATAGTCTTTATTTGAAATGGAAGCTGTCATTAAATATCTTGCCCAAACATTAGGTCACTTGCTCAGAGGTGAATCCCAGAGATTTAGTGAGCGCCTCACCGAGTGCGGGTCTGGGGGTCCCAAATGTGAAGACGTACAGGAGGCTGACCTGAGGGACAGGGGCACGAACGGGGTGGGCTGCACGCCAGGTGGCCGTGAGGGCCCGGGAGGCCAGCACAGGAGGTTTTCTCGGGGCACGAGGGTGTTCCGGGGCCGGAATCGCCAGTGCAAAGCCCTCGGCAAGGGCACGCTTGGCGTGTTTGTGGGCTCGTGAGACCTGTGTGCAGCTGCGGTGGGTTGGGGAGGGGAGGGGAGGTCAGAGAGCAAGGGGCTAGGTCGTCGAGACCTCTAGGGCCGTGTGGGTCCTGGCTTCTCCCCTGAGCCGATGGGGAGCTACTGGGAGGCCCTGGGAAGAGAGGGGCCCGTGGCCTGACCGTGGCTGCCGCGTGGGGCACAGGCTTTCACGGCCCAGTCAGGGAAGCCCGGAGGAGCTCGGAGAAGACTCACAGCGTGAGTCTTCAAGGGGCCGTCAGGAGAGATGGGCTCGGGTGCCAGGTGTGCGTGTGGAAAGAAGAGTCCCGGGTTTGCTGATGGCCAGCTGGGAGCCCTCGGGGCCATGTCTGTTGTGGGGCAGTTGGGAGCCCTGGGATCTGTCTGCTGTGGTGGGTGACGTGCGTTCACGGAGGGCGGTCTCCCACACCCGGGAGGGGCCGTGGGCCAGGTGGGTGCCTTCCGTCCCGCAAGCCCGGTGGCATCCAGAGTGTGGGAGAGGAGCCAGCTTCTGCCGGGGAGTCGGGATGGTGGAAGGAGAAGGTGGCAGGAAGGCTCAGAAGCCACAGGAAACGGCTGCCCCAGCGAGAACTTGGGCCGACCGTGGCTCTCCGCTGGGTGAGGGAGCTGCTGGCAGACGGCGGGCTGGATGCTGTGCTGCCCTGACCCGTGTGCGGCTTTTGCTGGCTTGGGCAGTTCTGGGGCCTCTTCCGCTCAGATACCCTTTCCCGCAGTCCTGGGCCATGTCCCCAAGCCGTGTCTTTGATGATTTTCTGTTCTCTCTGTGGGTGCCTGCTGTTGACATATTAGAGCATTTCCTCTCCCGTGACGAGGTAAATGTCCCAAGAGTGGGACATCTTGCCTGTTTTCATTCTCCGTGCCCTCAGCAGGCCCCGACACACAGGGTGGGCACACAGACACCGTTGGGATCCCTGCAGTAGGTGACTGAAGCCTGCAGGGTCTTCACGGGTGGCCAGGGTCCCTGGACTGTGCTGTCCCAAAGGAGCAGGGCTGGAGGGCAGACATGGTTTGTTTGATGAAAACTGAATGCCAAGGGGCTTTCAGAATCCGGATGTGACACCGGCACAGAGGATGCCAAGATGGCAGCGCCACGGATCTGGCGTCGACGAAGGCCTTCGCTGAGCTCAGCCGGTTGTGGCTCTCAACGGACAGAGGGATTTGCAGACGTGCAGGCTGAACAGCTAAACGGAGCGAAAAAGCACGCACATCTTACAGATACAGAGCTCACGGCCTTGGTGGATGAGACTGGCAGGTTACGAAGGTGTAGGAACCATGTGTCTTCTCCAATTCAAGGAGGTAACTCACAACAATGAGCTGCTAGAGAAACAGAAAATAGAAAAAAGAATGAAAGAATTAGAACAGAAAAGAATCCTCCCTGAGCGGAGTGTCAAGGAAGCTGAGGACAGCGCTGGGAGGCGCTGATGGCACGGAGGGCCCAGGTGGAAGGCTCTGGGGAAGCTTGCTACCCCCTCCCGTTGCCGGCACGGGCAGAGGGGCCCACATGGGGAAACGCCCTCTCTTCTGCCCCGATGGGCACTTTATTTGGATGATTTGGTAATCCTGTGTTTCCTCCATCACCCTGATCCCCTTTCGGATCCTGGCTCTGCCCGCCACCGCTCAGGGCACTCTTCTCCCTGGGGTGGGGGGGGGGGGGGGTTGAGTCACGAACTCCCGGGGGGGGGGGGGACAGTGGGAGCCGGGCGGGTAGGGGAGCTCTGCCCGAGCCTACTACTAGTTATGCTGGTTGGACCAAGGAAAGGTGTCTGTGCCCCACCCACTCTGCTTCCTCTAGCCCAAGGATGAGAGCGGATGGCCAGAGGGGCCGAGGGTTTCAGCCTCCACTCCTCCCTGTCCCATCCCCTCCAGAGCTTTGGCGCTGTTCCCTCTGCAGCGAAGCCTTTCCTGCTTTCCCCCTTTCTGTTCCTCTCATGAAGCCCTCAACCCGTGAGTCTCCACACAGATAAGGAAGAAAGGAGACGGGGACACAGCTGAATTTAAGTGAACCTTGGTGGCAGTCTGCCCGAAGATGCCTTCCTGGGTTCCTCCCACACGTTCCGAGAGAAAACGCGGAAATAAGCCAGCAGCACCTCCACGGCTGCCTCCCTCTGGCCCGTGTCATCAGGTGGTCCCCGCAATCCCAGGGTCTCCTGGAGCCTTGGGGCAGTGGTGAGCCGGAGCTGGCCTGTCCTGGCTCTGGACAGCCAGTTATCAAACAGTTGTTAGAGGGGCACCTGGGTGGCTCAGTCGGTTAAGCATCCGACTCTTGATCTCAGCTCGGGTCCTCATCTCAGGGTCGAGAGGTCACGCCCTGTGCTTGCTCCACACTAGGCGTGAGGCCTACTTAAAAAAAAACTCTTAGAATTCTGTTGCAGACCAGTTGTAAAACACAGCCATTACTAAAAATTAAGTTACATAGATATGTAATTAAATTACGTTTAAAACAAGGAGAATAAAAGGTGCCTGGGGGGCTCAGTCAGTTAAGTGTCTGACTTCGGCTCCGGTCATGATCTCACGGCTTGTTAGTTCGAGCCCCACGTCGGGCTCTGTGCCGACAGCTCAGAGCCTGGAGCCTGCTTTGGATTCTGTGTCTCCCTCTCTCTCTGCCCCTCCCTTGCTCGAGCTCTGTCAGCCCCTCTCTCAAAAATAAAAAATAAAATCAAATAAAATAAAACAAGGATAATAAATATGCAGAACTTACTTTTTCCTGGGGCTCCTGGGTGGCTCTGTCAGTTGAGCGTCCTCTTGACTTCGGCTCAGGTCGTGATCCCAGGGTTGTGGGACTGAGCCCTTCGTCTGGCTCCGTGCCGAATGAGGAGCCTGCTTGGGATTCTCTCCCCCTCTGCCCCTCTCCCCCATGTGTGCCTGAGTTCCCTCAAGAAAACAAAAGAAACAAACAAAACCCAAAAAACTTACTCCTTCCTAAAAAAAAAGGGAGCAAGATAAAAACTACAGCCAGATGGTGAGGCTCCGTGAAAAGTCACTGATGGGAGGATCCCGTGTGAAGCGTGCCTCCTGCCTTTCTGAAGCCCCCTCGCCTACTTCCGTACTTTTAACAAAGCCAAAGGGGCAGAGAGGAGCTTGACCATCTTGGGGAGGCAGTGGTCAGGAACACCGACGGGCTGGCCTGGAGGGGCTCCTGCCGCCACATCTGGGCGTCAGACCAGTCGTGGCAGCAGAGGGCTGGTGTGTAAGCTGGTGCGTCCAGTAAGAGCCCACGAGGCCCCATGGGTATGATCGAATAAGTATGTGAGAGGGAAGGGCAGCCCCTCTGTGGGTGGGAAGTCAGCTAATAATGGCAGGTGGAGGGATGGACGAGGGATGGACTGGGCCTCTTCTGGCAGACCGTCCCCGAGCTCGCACTGGCGGTGGAGGCGTGGGCAGCGACGGGAGACTTGGAGTCTCAAGTGTCTCCGCACAAGAGAGTTACAGTTAGGGAATCACGAGCCTGGCGGGCGCCCCTTGCCCTGGGTCCGGGCCTGGACGTGGATGCTGGGGTCTCCCCCACCCCCCTGCGGGCTGAGACGGGACCCATTTTTGACACCCCGCTCTCGTCCTTGAGGTCTGTGGGCTTGTTGGTAACGGTGCCCCTGCGGGTCGCCCCCCCAGAGGAGCGTCGCTCGGAGGGTACACTGACCTGCCCTCCGTGTGTGACGTGCTCCTTGGCGTTGCAGGGAGCAGCGTGCTGCTGCTGAGGCCGCGGACGACAGAGGAGGTGTCCCACATCCTCAGGTATGGAGCCCGCCCCGGGCGGGGGCCTCACCCGCGGACTGGAGCTGACTGGGGCCGGGGGCGGGGGGGGGGGGTTGGGGACATCCGGTGGCAGATTGGCCTTGCCGTGCAAACGGCGTTCTTTGATGGCTTTATGTCAGTAAACCGTCGTGTCTATTCTAGAACAGTTGGAAAACATAGACAACCATAAAGGAAAATATTGCAAAAGCAACCAGTGTTTTCCCTCCAGAAGTAACCGCCGATGACATTCTGTTTCATCTGCCCTGGTGTGGTTTCTGACTGTTACTGCCTTGTGTCTGTGATGTGACGCCTTCTCCCCCTGCCCCGTTTGGCCGTGTCCGCGCCTGTTTCTAGATGCTGATTATTCTCCCATGCCGGTTTTTGAGGTTGGAGTGTAATCGACGTGCAGTGTCCTGTTGGCCTGCGGGGGATGACGCCGTGTTTTGATAGTTTTCCCCGTTAGCAGGTGGTCTCGTGACTACGTGTGGTCCCCATACGGTCCCTGCAGCGTTCCTGACTTCCCGTGGGTGCCTCCTTCCCGGGACCGATGCACGTTATAACCGTGACCTTGTGCCTCTGCATCCGCGCCCCCCCAGCTGGCAGCCTTCTGTCCTCCGTGGGCCTGTTTCTGTTCGTTTGGTTTTCTGGGTTCCACATGTGAGATCATACAGTGTTTGCCTTCCTGCGTCTGACTCACTTCGCGTCGTGCCCCCAGCGCTGACTCTTCCACGCCACGTCCAGTGCGTGAGGGGGTGCACCCCACGGTGCTCTGCGGCTCACTGGCCTCCCGGAGCTGCCAGAGAGCACGCAGCGGGGCCGTGCACCTTTACGCTCACGTAACCGTGGCTTCGGAATGGCCTCCGTGAGCGCACGTGGGCCCACGCACGCTCACCGTCAGCCCACCGCGGGGGGCTCTCCACCTGCCAGGGCGGCCCACGTGATGTGCGTGCGTGGACTGCCTCCCGCGGGCAGGTGCGCTCCTTCTGCAAAGCCACACCCTTATGGGCCCTCCGCTTAGGCCTTTGCGGAGTTGGAGCCTGGCCGCGGATGAAGTGCCACCGTGACGTGGACGTGTGTGGAGCGTGGTGGGGTGGGGGGGAAGGAGCCCGGGGGCTGGGAACTGAGTGGCTCTTGGGGAGCAGCAGGGGTGCGGCTGGCACTGGCACTTTGTTCGAAGAGGGGCGCCCTCGCGTGCCACCCTGTCTGGCATCTGGGAAAGTGCCGGCCTCGCGCTCCGTGCAGTCTCTGACAGACACGGGCCTCCTCAGACTCGTCCCACGTGGGGACCCAGGAGGCTCCCCCATCTGGGCCGCGGCCAACGAGAGAGGGTACGGAAGCAAGGTTTAGTGGCCTCGCAGCCGGGTGTTGGCCTGCGTGCTGTCCTGCAGGGATGACGCTGTGCGTGACGGGGGGCCCTGATGCCCCCTGTGCATGTCTCAGGCACTGTCACGAGAGGAACCTGGCCGTGAACCCGCAGGGGGGAAACACAGGCATGGTGGGGGGCAGCGTGCCCGTCTTCGATGAGGTCATCTTGTCCACCGCCCTGATGAACCAGGTCATCAGCTTCCACGACATGTCCGGTAAGCCCATCCTGCCCGGGGTGCCTTGATTGCCGGCCTGTGGCGGGGGCCCCGGGGGCCCCCGCTCTGTGCGCCCGGCCCTCTGGGTGTGTGTGTGCCCTGGGGAATCATTCAGCTGGTCACTCGGGGGCCTGTGCTGGGGGTTCGTGGTGAAGGGGAGGGCTGTGAGTCCCTGTGACCCTGGCATTTTTCTGGCCAAGATGGCCCTGTCTGCCCTTGTGGATGCGGTGCCCCGTCTGAGGCACAAGCCAGCGTGCAGACCCTTCCCGCCCAGCGGCCCCAGTGGCCCCGGTGGCCCCGTGGCTTGTCCGTCCGGCATGACACGTCTGTGGTGGGGGCCCTGGGCACAGCACCCGTCCTGCTCCCTGCAGGCAGCACCCAAAGCACAAACTGTCGTCAGGTTCGTCACGTGTCCCTGGTGGGGGTCCCCCGGGACCTCTCCTGTGGGAGAGGCAGGAGCGGCCTCCTGAAGGGCCCCCACCCCTGCACCAAGGGCAGGGCAGCCGGAGGAGGCGCGGCTCCGAGCCGTCCACCCGGCGGCCACTCTGAAGCCCTCCTGAGAACACTGCTCTCTCTTGTCCCTCCCACACGAGGGTGAGCGTACATGAGGGTTTTCTTCTCTGGTTTGGGGGGACATATGCCTTTTCCTTGCCTGGATTCTGTGGGGGGATGGCTCTCGGGTGGCTGACCCCTGTGGGCCCTCCCCCATGAGTCCTTGCTCCTGTGGGGCCGGGAGCCCCCCCCCGTCCCCCCCGCCCCGAGTCAGCTCTGCCCGCCCGGCAGGGACCCTGGTGTGCCAGGCGGGCTGTGTCCTGGAGGATCTCAGCCGTCACGTGGAGGAGAGGGGCTTCGTCATGCCCCTGGACCTGGGGGCCAAGGGCAGCTGCCACATCGGGGGAAACGTGGCCACCAATGCCGGCGGCCTGCGGTTTCTGCGCTACGGCTCACTTCACGGGACCGTCCTGGGCCTGGAAGCGGTGAGCTGGGGGGCGCCGTCCGCCGTCCTGTGTCCCCCCGGCCCTCCTGGCCGTCTCTCAGCACGGACTGTGCTCTCCTGTGAGGTCCGCGGGAGCCCTGTCCTGGCTGGGCTGCTGGGCCGCTGTGCAGGTTGCAGGGACAGCTGGGGTGGTGCAGGGTGAGGTCGAGACACGGGGGGGGGGGGGTGGGGGGGTGGGCCCGATGCCCCCTCAGCTGCACCTGGCTGCGCCCCCTTCTCCGCCTCCCTCAGGGGTCTGCTGGCTTTGGGGGAATGAGTCTTTCCTTCAGCCTGATTAAGTAACGCCGGGCCCCGCGTTCCCGAACCACTCCGGGGTGCGGTGGGGTGGGGGGGCCCGTGCCTGGCTCTGCTTTCTGAGGCGGCTCTGGGCTGCGGCAACACCCTCCCCCCCCCCCCCCCCCCCCCCGCCCCACCGAGCATGGTGGTGGGAGGGGAGGGGAACCTGCTGGGACCGAGGGCCGAGCCTGCTTCTTTCGCCCGTTAGGTTCTCGCGGACGGCACGGTCCTGAACTGCCTGAGCACCCTGCGGAAGGACAACACGGGCTACGATCTGAAGCAGCTCTTCATCGGGTCCGAGGGCACGCTGGGGGTCATCACGGCTGTGTCCATCTTGTGTCCGCCCAAGCCCAGGGCTGTGAGTGTGGCTTTCCTCGGTAGGTGGGCCGGCCGCCGGGTGGACGGCTCGGAGCCGCGCCTCCTCCGGCTGCCCTGCCCTTGGTGCAGGGGTGGGGGCCCTTCGGGAGGCCGCTCCTGCCTCTCCCAGCTTCGCTCTCTGTTCCCAGAGGGGTCAGGACCTGGCCGCCTTGGTTCCCAGAGCAAGGTCTGGAGCGGACCCTGTCCTGTCTTGGTGCAGAGCACACTTTATTCTGTAACAAAACTGGGGCTTTGCTCGGCTCTTCCATCCGTTGGGTCCGCTGTTTAAGTAGCTTATGCTGGAAGATGCTGGGGGAGATCGTGTCATTTCTTGTGTGTTCATTACTGTGGGGGAATCAGTCACGCCTGTGGGGACGCACCGCCTGCCCTGTCGCTGCCCGTCCCCGTCGGCTCGCAGCATGCCTCCTACGTCGGGCCTTCCACCTGGGACACGCTCCTCGTGACGCGTCCTCTGTCCCCCGCTGTGTCTGCGGTGACTTCGTTCCCCCCCCCCCCCCCCCCCCCCCCGTGACGACACTGTCACTGGTCCACAAGCACGTTGGGTTTGTTTTTGTTCCTCCTGTCGAGCGTCACTGTGTGGCCTGTGGCTCGTGCTTGTGGTCACGGGGAGGCCGGCTGCCCTCCGCCACTGTAGCTTCCGGGGACTCTGGCGCTCTGTTCTGTGGTCACTTTAAAGGTCTTTTTGTCTTTGGTCTTCTGTGATTTGGGGCGCGTTGTGTGTGGGTCTCGTGAGCTTCCTGCACCTGTGGCTTGATGTCTCACCAGTTCTAGAAGATTCCTGTCTTCCTGTCCCTCAGGGCTGTCACTGAACCCACGACACAACTTTCCAGTGTGTGCTCTCGCTCTGCCGTGTTTTCCACCCTTTCACACTCCCGTCACGTCTGGGCAGTCTCTTCCCGTCTGATCTCCATTTATGAGCGCTGCCGAACCCCCACGTGCCCTGTCGTCCCTGCCATGGCACCTCCATGTGCTCCTTGGATGTGCAGAGCAGGCACCTGCCAGCCTCGCGCTGTGCAGGACACACTTCCCCGCCCCCCCCAGACTCTCCCTGCCTCACCTCTGAAAGGCTGCGTGCATCCCACCCCTCCTGCCGCAGGGTCGCCTCCGGCCGCCGGCAGACGAGCTACCCGGGCCTGTGCTGGGCCTGGCTGTGTCTTGAAGCCCCAGATGAATTTCCCACGGAAAGCCGAGTGCTGGTTGTGGGAAGAGAGCTACAACGAAGCCGTTCCCAAACACTAGCCCTGCGTTCTCGTTACATCTCGGCCCCTCTGCTTCCCACCACCTTCCCGAGGCTGCCCAGCTCGCCCAGCGCCCTCCCCTGGGGTTGGGGTCGGCGTGGCCGCGGTAAGGGGGGGACGGGGTGGGTGTCGGGGGCCGTGGGCTCTGGGGCCTGAGGCTCTGACCCTTTGCAGGTTGTCCGGGCTTTTCTGAGGTCCTGCAGACCTTCACCACCTGCAAGGGGCTGCTGGGTGAGATCCTATCCGCGTATGAGTTCATGGATGCCGAGTGCATGTGGCTGGTCACGCACCACCTTCGCCTCGCCAGCCCGGTGCAAGGTACTGACCCCAGCTGGCGGGCGGCATCCCCTCCGGGCCTTGGGTCACAGGGGAGGCTCGCAGGCCGTCAGTCCTGCCCACAACCTGGGAAGGTGTGGCAGGAACCTGGGCAGGTCGGTGTGTCCGTGGCCCCGGCGTCGCCACAACTGGCTGAGTGCAGAATTCCTTTATGCGCGTTTTATTTTTTTTTTTAATTTTTTTTTTCCACGTTTTTTTTTTTTTTTTTTTTTTTTTTTGGGACAGAGAGAGACAGAGCATGAACGGGGGAGGGTCAGAGAGAGAGGGAGACACAGAATCGGAAACAGGCTCCAGGCTCCGAGCCATCAGCCCAGAGCCTGACGCGGGGCTCGAACTCACGGACCGCGAGATCGTGACCTGGCTGAAGTCGGACGCTTAACCGACTGCGCCACCCAGGCGCCCCGATTATGCGCATTTTAAATGCGCCCCCAGTGCGGGTCCCGTCGGTGCTGCCGGTTGTGCCAGAGCGCCGGGGCCTTTGAGAACCCAGATGCACTCGTCAGAAACGCTTCTCTTCGACTCAGAGGAGTATCTGTCCGTGACAGATCCCAGCCGGTTCATTCCAGACCAGCACACGGGACGCTGATACCACGTTGCAGAAAGTGTCTGTGCCTCGGAACCTGTAGATCCTGGTACTTTCACCTCTGAGATCTGCCCTAACAGATGGTGGCACTGCAAGGCTGCAGGGCTGGTTCTGGCGAGGGCCCTCGTCCTGGCTTGCAGACGGCCCGGAGCTCTGTGCTCACGTGGCCTTTCCTGGTGGTGGTGGTGGTGGGGTTCCTGGTGCCCCTCCCTCTTCTTACGAGTGGGGTCAGAGCCCCACTCTTATGACCTGAGTTAGCTTTAATTACCTCCCAAAAGGCCCCGTGTCTAAATATAGTCATGTGGGGGGTGGGTTAGGGTTTCACTGTGGGAGTTTGGGGGTCACAACTTAGTTCAAAATAGTCATAAATATGGAAAGATCTTTATGCTCTAAATTTTAAAAGTCCATCAATTAACAATTTAATTTTGAGAGAGAGAGGGCATGCATGGAGGGACCAGGAAGCAGGGAGAGAATCCCAAGCAAGCCCCATGTTGTTAGCGCAGAGCCTGATGCAGGGCTTGAACCCACGAACCTTGAGATCATGACCTGAGCCAGAGTTGGACGCTCAACCGACTGAGCCACCGAGGGGCCCCTAAGACTCCTTTCATAATCATGTTTTACTTTTGTAATTGGAAAAGGAGCCAATAGAAATGTAAAAGCTCTCCGTGTTTTCTATGACGTGTGAGAAATTTAAGAGCAGAATGTGCATTTCAGCATGGAAAAAGCCACTCTCTGGAAAACACTGTTCTGTTTACAGTAGGACCAACTTGTCGTGTTTTCCCAGAAGGGACAATGTAGTGCTGAAGGAAAAGGCGGTTCAGTGAGTTTATTTGTGATTTCAACAAGTGTAAAGATAAACTTACAGTAGCCTTGAAAAAACAAGCTGAACGTTTTCTTATAGTTACTAACATACCTTTTTTTAAACTTCAAAAAAGATATCTTGGGTAAACGGTACACGTTTTTCTTTTTTGAGAGAGAGAGATCATGGGTGTGTACATACAGGGAAGAGGGGCAGAGGGAGAGGCAGAGAGAGAATCTCAACCAGGCTCCGTGCTGAGTGTGGAACCTGATGTGGGGCTTGACCCCATGACTCTGGGAACATGACCTGAGTTGAAATTCAGGCTCCACTGAGCCCCCCACCCAAGTGCCCCTAGTATGCATTTTTTGCACGAACTGCTGAGCATTGCGGGCACAGTGGGCCACGTGGGCTTGGGGGTCTCTCCTTTAGCCCGTGGCCTCCCCACCGTGTGTGGTTTTGTGGGAGGGGCCCCATCCAGGCGCCAGTGCTGAGGGTTTCGTGGTGTCATGTGGTAGTTCATGTGTTTCTGGGGAGCGTGGTCTCTCTTCCAGTGGAAGACCTGTTTTTTGTTTATTTTATTTTAGGATGATTTTTACAAGTTTATTGTTTTTAGTGATCTCTACACCCAGCGTGGATTGAGCTCAACCCCACGGTCCAGAGTCACGTGCTCCTCGACTGAGCCCCCCAGGCGCCCCATGAAAGACCTGTTTTTATTTATTTTTTAATAATTTTTTTAATGTTTATTTTTTTGAGAGAGGGAGAGAGTGCAAGCAGGGGAGGGGCAGAGAGAGAGGGAGGCATAGAATCCCAAGCAGCTCCAGGTCCTGAGCTGTCAGCACAGAGCCTGATGTGGGGCTCGAACCCATGAGCTGTGAGATCGTGACCCAAACTGAAGTGGGACACTTACCCGACTTGCCCCCCAGGCGCCCTGAAGGACCTATTTCTAAACTGAGCAGAGGCTTCCTGCTGTGTGAGCTGCCTGCCCGATGGCCCCACAGGGCTGTCGGAGACGCTCAGCCCAGGCCCATCCTGACTGTCTGTCTGCCGGCCTCGCCTCTGCTCATCCTGCTTTCTGTGCCTTCCAGAAAGTCCCTTCTATGTTCTGATCGAGACCTCAGGCTCCAGAGCAGGCCATGATGCTGAGAAGCTGAATGACTTCCTGGAGCAGGTGCTGAGCTCCGGCCTGGTGACGGATGGGACTGTGGCCACAGACCACCTGAAAGTCAAGGTGCGTGTGCCGCTGGCCCCTCCCTGCTTCTGTCGTGCTGAACTGGTGCAGGACGTCTGCACGGTGCCGTGCGTCCGGCTCGGGGTGTGCGCTGTCCGGATGTGGGCAGGTGTCCCTCGCTCTCTGCAAGCACACTTTTGGGTGTCTGTCTTTATCGGT
This sequence comes from Panthera onca, assembly GCF_046562875.1. Lineage (NCBI taxonomy): Eukaryota > Metazoa > Chordata > Mammalia > Carnivora > Felidae > Panthera > Panthera onca. Next base: position 502,068 of record NC_138346.1, on the reverse strand, counting down.
CATGTTCTGTGTTATTTTACTTTATGTTTTAAATGTTTTATTTATTTTTGAAAGAGCACAAGTGGAGGAGGGACAGAGAGAGGAGGACAGAGGATCTGAAGCAGGCTCTGCGCTGACAGCAGCGAGGCCGATGTGGGGCTTCAACCCGTGAATCGTGAGATCATGACCTGAGCTGAGGTTGGACACTCAGCAGACTGAGCCACTCAGGTGTCCCTATCATCAGTATCTTAAACAAAAGCAGAAAGATGGGGCGCCTGGGTGGCTCAGTCGGGTTGAAAGTCTGACTTCGGCTCAGGGCACGATCTCGCGGTCCGTGAGTTCGAGCCCCGCGTCGGGCTCTGTGCCGACGGCTCGGAGCCCGGAGCCTGCTTCGGATTCTGTGTCGCCCTCTCTCTCTGCCCCTCCCCTACACCTTCTCTCTCTCTCTCTCTCTCTCTCTCTGTCTCACAAAAATAGATAAAAATTTAAAAAAAAGGCAGAAAGAGCTGCCAGGGGACGTGGGAAGGTGTGCCTAGAACTGAGGCAGTCTCGAGGGCTGCACTTGCCTGGGAGAGGGCATTGAGGTTGCCACCAGAGATCATTCGGCTCTGAGGCCAAAGGAGGGAGAAGGAAGCCATGGCTGTGGGAGCCATCGTCACCGTTACTGTCACTGGGGGACTGGGGTGCTGTGTGCCGTCCTCCCCAGTTTGTGCAGCGTGGTCCCTGGGGCGCTGTGTGGGAGCAGCCGGCAGGAGCGGGGTGGTGGGAGGGCTGGGGCTGACCAGGGGCGGGGGCAGAGGCCGTGCGGGCGAGCGGGGCGGGTCTCAGGCCGGCCCTTACGGTCTGCTCAGTGGGTTCCTTTCTCCGCCTTATCGCTGAGCCTTTCTCTTCAGTTGTTTGTATGTTTAGCAAAGGGGTCAGACGTTGTCAGTGCCTCAGCCCCTCTCCTGACGAAGGGTCTCAGGGCACTTGACCGTCTTCCCGCCTCTATGGCCCCGTCGTCTCCACTGGGTGACGTCACCACTGAGGGAGACCCAGGCAGGGGCGTCCTGTGCTTCCCCCGCGGTGTCACGCAGCCAGCGCCAGCGCAGGAAACGTGGGCAAACCCTTCAGTCTCCGGATCGGCTCGGAGCTGTTCTCTGCCCACAGGCATAGTTGTTTCCTTTCCGGTGTTTCCACGCCCTTACTTCTTCCTGAATGCAGTGTCCGTCCGTGGTGGGAGTGCAGGCCCCGGGGGCCGTGAGAACAGAGGCTCCCGCCCTGTCCTGCACACGCGGGCATTTCCACTCCGCCGACCGAGGCTTGGGCAGCAGGAGGACAGCGGGAAAGCCAGTGCTCCCTGCTTCTGCTCAGAGCGAGTCCCGAGAGCCGGCCGCTGGGGTGGGGTCGCCGCCGCTCCTCCTGTGGGGGCAGCGGCCACGGGGCCGCCACGTGTGCCCACGCTGGTCCCTGCCCCGTCTGGACTGCTGGCTTCACAGCCGTGTTCTCAAACGGAGGAGCTGGGCAGTGCCGGCTGGGCAGGGCACGACACGGTGGGGGATGTCCCCACAGGGGCGTTTGAGCAAAGACAGGACAGAGGCAGGAGTGGTCCTCCAGGGCCCCGAGGCAGGGTGGGCAGGGTGGGCAGGGTGGGCAGGCGGCGGTGGGGGGAGGGCAGGTCTGTGGCCACGGAAGGGTGTGGTGGGTGTGAATGGAGGAGCCCGTGGGCAGCCGGACTGCCCTGCAGTGCTCCAGCTCGTGGTCCAGCAGCATAGCGGGCTGTGTGGGGTCATTGCCGGGTTCTGTGCGTGTGAGGCAGGTGGCGGAGGGAGCTGCTGAGGGTCGGAGGCAGAGGGATCTTGGAGTGACCCCTGACGCCGATGACAGAATTGGGGAAGCCGGGACACTGCCTGGTGGTGAGGGGTCCGGGGTGGCGAGGGGCCCACGGGAGTGAGGGGCTGTTGTTCTTCCTTTGGGGGCGGTCCTGGCACTGTGATCGTGTGAAAAAGCCAGGGCACGAGTCCTTACTTGTAGAAATTTTGCCATGACGCTTCCTGGATCCGGGGGACATGTGGAGGGCAGGACAGCGACCACCCTGCAGCCGAGCGATGGCCTGCTTGGCGCTGCCTGTCCTCTGCTCCATCGTGAGGACTTCAGGTGTCCCTGGTGACAGGTCAGCAAGCCTAGGCAGTGACCCATGGACGGATTTATCTGGAAGGGCAGTGATGTGATGGGTCCCCCACAGCCCGCGTATCCCTGTGGCCCTGTCCCCCCCCGTCTGCAGGGTCTTCCCTGTCCCAACCCTGCCCTCACTTGGCTCCTTGCCTGCCGGTAGCCCCAACCAGCTCCCACCCTGTCACCTGCAGTGTCCTCGAGCGAGCCATGGCCACGTTCTGGGGCCCCATCTGGTACTGGCTCTTGGATCAAATCCCCGTGCCTATCACCACAAGAACGCTTCCGTCACCCGGAAAGTTCCCTCATGACTGTCCCAGTCCCCCCAGGCCCCAGCGTTTTGACTGCCATCAGCATAGACACCCTTCGCGGCGGCCCTTGACTCTGCCTGTTTTCTGTCCATCCTAGGCGCTGTGGGCCCTCAGGGAGAGGATCTCGGAGGCGCTGAGCCGCGATGGCTACGTGTACAAGTACGACCTCTCCCTGCCCACCGAGAGGCTCTACGACCTTGTGACTGACCTGCGCGTGCGCCTCGGCCCGCGGGCCAAGCACGTGGTGGGCTACGGCCACCTGGGTGAGCTGCGCCGGGGTCAGCAGTGATGGGGGAACCTGGGACCTGGGAGAACCCTAATTGTCTTCATGGATCTTTGGGTATTTTGGAAAGGACCTGGTTTGTGGTTCGGAGGCAGGGCGTGTGGTGCCGGCTGGTGGCCCCCAGAGTGGGCGGTTGCGGGGGGGAGGTTGTCCAGCGTCGAGGACGGTGAGAATGGCCAGGGGCTGGGGGCAGCCACCACCCACACCCCCGTGGCGCTGTCCGCGTGGCTCAGACTCTCCCTCGTGAAGGAGAGGACCCGAGAGCATGATGACCTCGCAGTGGGGACCATTTCTTCATCAGGACGCAGATGTGTAAACCACAGGAGGGGGGGCTGCTAACTGGGACCACATCGAAGTAAACGCTCCGGTTTGTCAGACCACTGAACGGGAATGCTGGCGGGCAAAGGCACGGGGCTCGCAAACCTAGCGTTCAGGGAGGAAGCCTGGAGGAAGCCACGTCTGCGCGGTGGGCTCCCAGAGGGGGGCTGGGGGACGGGCACGGAGGGCATCTTCACCTAGGGCCGGGGGCAAGGACGTGCAGCTGGAGCCCCCGGGCCAGAGCCCGCTCCTCGAGGGGCACTGACAACAGCTCCTGCCACCGACGGAGATGGCGTCACGGCCAGAGGCGGAGTCGGGCCCCCACTCTGTGAGTCGAGGGGGGTGTTGAATTTGTGGAAAGCTGCTTCTGTGTCTGCGGATGCGACCCGGGCACGGTTTCCTGTGGTTGTGGGGTGGTGCACCCTAGACCCCCTCCTGCAGGGGGGCTGTGACCCGCGGGTGAGCCCGGCTCGGCCCGGCCCTCTGCACCCTGCGTGGTCCACGTGCCTCTGTTCTGCACGGGGCTCTTTCGGTGGCCTTCCGGGCCTGGCCATCCTGTAAGGTCCCTTCGCTGTGTCCGAGCTGGGCGTTGGCCTCTCCCTCTGGGCCCAGCGGGGTCTGAGTGGTTGGCGTTACCACCTCCTTGACTGTCCCCTGGGAGCTGGCAGTGAAGTTTCAGGGCCGGAGGCGTATTGTGTTTTGGGCGGCGGGGGGCTGAGCACGGACCCGTGTCCTTACCAGCCGTGGGGCCGTCCTGGCTGAGTGCTCTTGCCAAGTTTGCTTTCTGGGAGTTTGTCCGTTTCTTGTAAATCTCAGCCGTGTTGGCACAAAGTTGTTGATCCCGCTCCTGCTCCTCTGTCGGGTCGGCCCTCACAGGTGGCCCCGGTTTCCGTCCCGATGGGGTTTCCTCTTTGCCGCCTCCCTCTTGTTTCTCACGCTTGTCGGTCCTACCGCGTCCTCCGTTGATCCTTTCCGCTGCACCTCGTTTTCTCTTTTTTTCTGTTGTTACCTTTATTACCTCCTTCCCTTCTGCACTGAGCCTGCCCTGCGGCTCTTCTGACTGTAAGTCAAGTACTCTGCCTGATTTTCAGCCTTTTTTCTTTTCTAGCATAAGTATTTGGGTTTCTCTCTGCGCACCAGTCTCGCGGACCCCAGGGGTGACTGTCTTAAGTAGTGTCTCTGTGTGTGGACCTGTCAGACTCCATGTGATGTCTGAGGGTCCGTGAGGCCAGCACCTGCTCACGCCGGCCCGGGAGCCCCGGCGTCTGTGTGCTCGGCCAGGAGGGTGCGCCAGGGAGCCAGAGTCGGGCACTTTGTGCCGCCTGCTGGGCATCTGGGCTCCCGGCTCCGCTGCTGCCCGCCGGCCCTCCTCGCCCTCTCCCGCCCTTTGGTTTCTGAGCTGCCTGCCGTCCTGACCTCGGCCCCGGGCTCCAGGGAGAGGACAGGGCGGAGGGCGAGGCCGGCCCCACTCGGCTCTGAGAGCCTCCTCTGTGGACGCTGGCCAGCCTCCCTCGTACTTTCTGATTCCCATTCTCTTTTCTCTGACCCATCAGTTAGGCAGAAATGTGTTTGTAAATTCCCAAACGTACAGGAGTTTTCTAGCTGTTGTTAAAATTTCTGACTTGTTGTTTGTTGCATAGAAGCCTGTGAGCTTGGTCACACCGTGTGTGCCCCTCAGGTAGTGGCCCGGCTTCCTGACATTTCCCGAGTCCTCGTGGAGAGCGTGTTCTCCGCGGTCAGGGGGCCAGTGTTTGTGCACACAGACCTGCTGTGTGAGCGCTGGGTCGTGCCCGGGTGCTGCGTACCGAGCGGGGGTCAGAAAGCCTCACAGCGGCCGCAGGCTCTGTGGCTCTGTGAGTGGTGAAGATGGAGGGAGGTCACATCGGTCATTCTGGTAGGTGGGCTCTTTTGTCACGACAGGCTCTTCTGGGCCCCGGAATCGCTCTGTCCTGGGAGCCTGCCTTGACTGATACTGTGCAGTGACACAGGTTTCCTTGCATTTAGTTGTTTTCCTGACACGATGTGTTTCTTCCCAGGACTTTCGACCGTTTTCCATCCTTATGGCTTAGATGTGTCTAGTAGATGGCAAGGAGTTGGGGCTTCTTTGTTACACAGTTTGCCGCTTGCTGTTTTATTTTATTTTATTTTGTTTATTATTATTATTTTTTTGTTTCTCAATGCCGAAAACCTCGTGGGTTTATTTTTATTTTTTATTTTTTAAATTTTTATTTATTTTATTATTTATTTTTTAATATAACTTATTGTCAAGTTGGCTAATATACAGTGTTTACAGGATGCTCTTGGTTTTGGGGGTTGATTCTCATGGTTCATCGCTTACATACAACACCCAGTGCTCATCCCAAGAGGTGCCTCCTCGATGCCCATCACCCACCCTCCCCTCTCTCCCACCCCCCATCCACCTTCAGTTTGTTCTCTGTATTTTAGAATCTCTTACGTTTTGCCTCCCTCCCTCTCTCTATTTTTTTCCCTTCCCCTCCCCCATGGTCTTCTGTTCAGTTTCTCAAGATCCCCATATGAGTGAAAACATACGATATCTGTCCTTCTCTGACTGACTTATTTCACTTAGCATGATATCTTCCAGTTCCATCCACGTTGCTGCAAATGGCCAGATTTCATTCTTTCTCATTGCCATGTAGTATTCCACTGTATATATAAACCACAATTTCTTTATCCATTCATCAGTTGATGGACATTTAGGCTCTTTCCATAATTTGGCTATTGTTAAAGCGCTGCTATAAACATTGGGGTAAATGTGCCCCTGTGCATCAGCACTCCTGTATCCCTTGGGTAAATTCCTAGCGGTGCTATTGCTGGGTCATAGGGTAGATCTAGTTTTAAGTTTTTGAGGAACCTCCAGACTGGTTTCCAGAGTGGCTGCACCAGCTTGCATTTCCACCAACAATGCAAAAGAGATCCTCTTTCTCCGCATCCTTGCCAACATCTGTTTTGCCTGAGTTGTTAATTTTAGCCACCCTGACTGGTGTGAGGTGGTATCTCAGTGTGGCTTTGATTTGTATTTCCCTGATGATGAGCGGTGTTGAACATCTCTTTATGTGTCTGTTGGCCATCTTTGGATGGCCGTCTTTGGATGGTCTGTTGGTCTTCTTTGGAGAAGTGTCTATTTAGGTCTTCTGCCCATTTCTTCACTGGATTGTTTTTCAGGTGTGGAGTTTGATAAGTTCTTTATAGATTTTGGATACCTACCCTTTATCTGATATGTCATTCACAAATATCTTTTCCCATTGCATCGGTGGCCTTTTAGTTTTGTTGATTGTTTCCTTTGCTGTGCGGAAGCTTTTTATCTGGGTGAGGTCCCAGTAGATCATGTTTGCTTTTGTTTCTGTTGCCTCTGGAGACATGTTGAGTAAGAAATTGCTGCGGCAGAGGTCAAACAGGTTGTTGCCTGTTTTCTCCTCTAGGGTTTTGATAGGTCTCATCTAGACTTCAGTCCCTACTACAAAGTTGTAATCATCAAGTCAGTATGGTACTGGCACAAAAACAGACACATAGATCAATGGAACAGAATAGAGAACCCAGAATTGGACCCACAAATGTGTGGCCAACTAATCTTTGACAAAGCAGGAAAGAGTATCCAGTGAAATGAAGACAGTCTCTTCAGCAAGTGGTGCCGGGAAGACTGGACAGCGACATGCAGAAGAATGAACCTGGACCACTTTCTGACACGGGACACACAAATAAACGTTCGTTGCTTTTAAACTCGAGCATGTTGTTTACTCCATGGAGGGGAGAGAAAGCTTAGCTGTCCCCTCTGCCCTCCTACGTTCTTGGGCTGGGCCTGAACGTTAGACCATGCAGGTTCACTGGCTGTGCATCAGGCCTACGCCAGGGAGGCTCAGCGGTGAGTGGCTCAGGCGGTTAGAACCGGGGCTCATGCAGCATCGTGACAAAGGACACCGCGTCTTTAGAGAGGTCCCAGGCAAGGCAGGCGACTTTGGGCTTCTGACGGCAGAGTGCGGGGAGGTGGGTGTGCGCACCGGGCGCCGGAGGGATGGTGGGCTCGCCGCGCAGACCCCTGCGGTCCGGCTGGCCGGTCGGGGCCCACGGCCGCCCGGGGCTTGGCTCTCCTTTCCGGGGGCGGGGGCGACACCCTGGCCTGTCTGTGTCTTGCTCTCTGGCAGACGGGGAGAGCAGGGGGCTTTTCTTGGATCTGCTCGTTCTCGGTTTTCTCCGGCTCAGGGTGGCCCTTCTGCTGCCATCACTCATGTTGCTGGAGCCGCTGGGCTCCGGGACTCCCACTCTTACTGTGGGCCTCCCGTCCTGCGTTTCTCTTCTCTGACTTACTGCCTTCTCTTGCCTACTCTGTTTCCTCATTTGAACCTGTCCCACTTACAAATCAGGGAATCGTACATGTGTGTCTGTCCTCCGTACCGGCCTCAGGTGCCACGTGTACCCTTAGCTTATCGGAGTTTGAAGTTAATCAGTGTCATTATCCTCCTCCTTCTAAACGCTGTGGAGTGGCTAATTCTATGTGTCTGTGTGGCTGGGCCGCGGCCAAACACCAGCCTCAGTGTCACCGTGAAGGGGTTTTTTGGATAATGTTAATATTTAAATCAGCAGTAAGCAGAGCAGATTACTCTCCGTAATGTGGCTGGGCCCCATCTAATCAGTTGAGGGCCTTAGAGAGACCGAGGTCCCCAGAGGAGGAGCGACTTCTGCCTCCACACCGCCTTCGGACCCAAGCTGCCTGCTGGCCCGCCCCGCCAGGCCCTTCAGTTGTGTGACCCGCTCCCTTCAGACCTCGCTCCCCATCTGTATGCGGGCCCACACCCTGTCAGCTCTGCTTCTCCGAGATCCCCGACTGACACGGTGCAAGGACCTTGAGACCCGTGACTTTCATTGTCATTGTCCTCTCCTGGTTCACGCACGGTTTCTTGGGGTCTATTTCAGTTTTCTTTTCTGAGAAAAGAGATGATGTTATCTCGCGTGCTCCGTGTTTGTCCGGGCTCAGCCAGCCTGCGGTCCTTCTTCAGTCTTGTGTCACAGCCTCTCCCTGAATCTCAGCTTTCAGTGTCCACTAGTGTGGGGCAGTAGGTGACAGAACATCACAGATTGTATTTGCCTGACAACGTATTGATTTTGTTGCGATTTTGTTTCCAGTGGACTTACGCACCCGCGTCTGGTTGACGGCTCCGTCCTGTCTGCAGGGTGAAGGCGTTCTGCCGTCTGTGACTCGCGTGTTGTTGCAAAGTCAGCTCCCCGTGAGAATGCTGCCCTCCCCCCACAAAGGGAGTCTGTTGTGTTCTCTTTCCCTTTGTCTTTGGGGTGCTTTGGGGTCACTGGTCTGTCTGGGTGAATGTTTGCACGTCCTGCCTGCAGTCTTTTGGGCTCTGGTTTTAGAAATTGCACTCCCCTTCTCGCTTCACATCTGACTCCCTGTGTCCCCCGGTCTCCTGGCTCTGACTCCTCCGTGTCCCCCCCCCCCCCCCATGTCCCCCGGTGTCCCCAGGGCTGCAGCCTGTGGTCCCCGTGTCTCTCCTGCTGTTCCCGGCTCTGAATCCCCCATGTCCCCCAGTCTCCCGGCCCTGTCTGCCCCGTGTCCCCCCATGTCCCTTGCTGTCCCCGGCTTTGACCGGCGCTGCATCAAGCTCCCATGTTTGATTCACGTTCTCATTAATCTCTTGCCGTGAGTCATGTGCCTTGAAGCCATTCATTGACTGTTATGTTTCAGTGATTTGTGGTTTCTGTTTCTAGAAAATTGACTTAGATATTTAAGAACTTTGCCTGGTCAGTGTTTTATACTCTTTATCTCTTTTTATCTCTTTATACTTTTTTATCTCTTACTCTTAACATATGACACGTTTGTGTTCAGTTTCCGGAAGTTACAGGGTCAGAAGTCTGTGCCTTGGACTCTGCTGGCTCCTGCTCATGGTGGTTGCTTTCCTTGTGTGCAGGTCATTTTTGTTGTGGGCTCCTGTATTTAGGGCTTTGTGGGAATTATTTGGGTGACTTCCTTGTGCAGGGAGAAGGAGTGGGGGTGGGGACCCGGGTCCCCGAGCTGGAACCTCTTTAATCTTCGCGTTCTTAGCTCAAGTCTGCGGGAGCACTGAGGTGGTGTGAATTCTGGCTGTGGCTGAGCATACCCGGGCGGTGTGTGTGGACCGGCTTTCCCGGGCAGCTCCCTGGTGGGGCTCTGGTGCCTTTGCCCTGAGTGCGTCCGTGGGACCGCTTTGGTGGGAGAGGGTACCTGCTCTGCTCCCTACCCCTGACAGACCCGGAGGGAGGGAGGTGGGGTGTGAGAAGCTCTGGGTCATCGGTCCGAGGCCGCAGCCCTGCCCCCTGTGCCCCCTGTGCTGCCTGGGGTTTGCCGCTCTAGCCTCTAGGGGCCCCTCCTGCTGGCGCCCCGGCTCCCTGCGTCTCAGGGTGGGCGGCAACCCTCCCTGGGCCCTACGCACCGTCTGCTCTGCTCGGCCCTTTCCACCTTCCTGACCTCCGAGTCTGGGACGGGGGCCTCCTGTCTGCGCATCTGCGGTGGCTCCCATGCTGGCTTTGCATGGCGGTCACACCAGCAAATGAACGTTTACCTCCTGGGTGAGGGCCTCATGGCGGGCAAGTCCGCCTCCCTCCTGCCTCTGGGCGCTGGCGGCTGCTCTGTGTTGTCCCTTTCCTCCCCTCAGCCCCACAGAGGTGGGCGCACCAGGCTCTCCTCCGGCCAGACTGCAGCCCCCTCTCCTGCCCCCATTGTCTCGGGTTAATCCTGTGTCTCGTCGTTGCTTTGGGACCCCCGAGGGGGGTGCGTGTGGGCAGAGGCAGAGCCAGGGCGCATCTGGATGTCTCAGTGAGGCCAGAGAGTGCCGGGCCCCAGCAGACCTGAGGGGGAGGCTGGGAGCCAGGACTTTGTGGCGGGCGTTGGCTGGGCGGGGATGGGGCTTTCCTGGTACCGTGGGAGAGGTGGGTCTGGGGACCACCACGGGTGCTCTCACCAGCTGGACGGGTGGTCAGTGACTCTTGGCTGGGAGCCCTCAGAGAGGGCCACGAGGACAGAGGGGAGGACTCGGAGAGACCTCCCAGAAGACAGGAGCGGTCACCAGCAGGCCACTTCTGTCACTGCAGGTCAGTGGCCAGTGGTGTGAGGGCAGGAAGCAGGCGTGAGGGCAGGGGCAGGACTGGGGGTACCGACGAAGGGGTCTCAGCTTGCCCTGCCTGACCTAGCGCCCCTGTCCTTGCAGGGGATGGGAACCTGCACCTCAACGTGACGTCAGAGGCCTTCAGCCCTTCGGTGCTGGGCACCCTGGAGCCCTATGTGTACGAGTGGACGGCCGAGCAGCGGGGCAGCGTCAGCGCAGAGCACGGCCTGGGCTTCAAGAAGAGGGGCGTCCTCGGCTACAGCAAGCCGCCCGAGGCCCTGCGGCTCATGCGGCAGCTCAAGGCCCTCTTGGACCCCAAGGGCATCCTGAACCCCTACAAGACGCTACCTGCCCAGGCCTGACAGGGCCTGCCGGGGGACCAGTGGGAGACATGGGAGGGGCCTTGGTCCTGTCCTGGTCTTGCTGTCCTGGTCACAGTGGGCCTGCAGGGCTGGCTGGGGGCGTGGTGGGGGCGTGGTGGGGGCGTGGTGGGGGCGGGTCCCTCCTGGCTGTGCTGCTCAGCCTCTGTGCGGGCGCCCTCCAGCCCTCTGCAGGTTGGGAGGCGGCCTCCTGCTGCACGTGCCGGGCAGGCCGGTGGGCGAGCAGTTCTGCCCACTCTGGAGACCGGCTGCAGCCGTGGGAGGGGACGTGGGTGGTCCTGTCCCCCATGTGGCGTGAGCCCCCGGCAGAGGTGATGAGCTCTGTGTGGGGTCTGTCCCGGGTCACCAGGGTCACCTTTGAGCCAGAGTGACAGGGACAGTCTCCGCCCTGGAAGGCATCATTCCTCCATTTTCTGGAAGGTCTGTGCATTGGCAAGACCATTGTCAGAGGTCAGCCATTAGTTTTTCGTCTCGGTGGTTTGCTGTGATGTGTCTGGTCTTCTGCATCAAAGGTCAGTGAGGCCAGGGGCCAGGCCCGGGCACATTGCTTCCACGGCCCTGGCCTGCTAGTTGCTGTTGCCCTGGGGCCTCCTGGGGCTGTGGAGGTCTGAGGTTGGGTATGTTTTCGCTTTCTGGCCGTCATGAACTTCCAGTAAAAATGGGAATTAATCACGACACTCTCCTTGTTTCTTTTACTGGAAAATAATCTCATAAAGGCTGCGGTGAGGTGCCTCTGTGTGCCCTGTTCCCTAAGTGCTGGAACATGAGGGCCGACAGAGTGACCCCAGGCCTGACCCCTTCCCCTGTCCTCATCGCTCCGAGTAACCTAAAACCCCGCCTCCTGGGCCCATGGGTTTGGCCTCACGTGGGTTTCCTAAGTAATCAGTTCATGTTAGTGACATACAGTGAGGGCTTTGTGGCTCCAAAATGACTTTCAGGGATAGTCGTATGACTAAGAGGGTTCACTGTGAGAATTAAAATAATGCACGAAAGGGGCGCCTGGGTGGCTCAGTCGGTTGGGTGTCCGACTTCGACTCAGGTCATGATCTCACAGTCCATGAGTTCGAGCCCCGTGTCGGGCTCTGTGCTGACAGCTCAGAGCCTGGAGCCTGCTTCAGATTCTGTGTCTCCCTCTCTCTCTGCTCCTCCCCTGTTCATGCTCTCTCTCTGTCTCAAAAGTAAATAAAAACACTTAAAAAAAATTAAAAAAATAATGCACGAAATATGAAAAGGCTTAAGATTTTAGGTGTTTTCTGCTAGTGTAGGGGTGGGGCTTTGAGAAGTGGCCCAATGACTGGGGGTCATAGGGAGCAGGTGGCAGGAGGAACCTCCCTGTCCCTGAGGATGAGCCGGCCCTCAGATGTCAGAATGGGAAGTGGTGCACCTTTGGCCCCGTGGTTCACTCGTGGGGCCCGCCCTGCACAATTCACAATCCACAGACAGGCCTCTGCACACACGGTGCGCACATGCATACATGTGGGCACACACATACACAGGCACCCACCTCCTGGTGGGTGGCCCACCTCCTCTGTCCCCAACTGCTCCCGCCTGCTCTCTGCCAGGATTGATTGGCTTATGTATTTATTTTTTATTTAAGTTTATTTTTGAGAAAGCAGGGGAGAGGCAGAGAGAGAGGGAGTTCTAGAATCCCAGGCAGGCTCCCCACTCTCAGTTTAGAGCCTATGTGGGGCTTGAACCCACGAACCATGAGACCATGACCTGAACCGAAACCAGGGGTCAGACATTTAACTGACTGAGCCCCCCAGGCGCCCCACCTGCCAGGATTTAAGACGAGAGTTCCTTTCCACACCGGTGGCCTTGCCTGGGTTCTGGTGCCTGACCGGGCCTGGCGCCCTGGGCCACTCCAACTGTCGAGTTACCCCTCCTGCCCTGCCAGCCCCAAGAGCCAGCCCTGACCCTGTGGCCGTGGCCACCGTCCCATGCCCCTGGCTGGGTGCCCACGGGCAGCCGAGGCTTCCACCGCACAGGACAGATCCCATGGGTGCTTGATGGCCTGACGGAGCTGGCCCTGCTCTGTCCCTGCTCTGTCCCCACCCGTCCGGGGTCAGCTGGTAGACCTGCTCAGGTCATGGTCTCACAGTTCTTGGGCTCAGCCTCCGACCCTCTGCAGCCAGGTGTGCAGCTGGCACGTTTCTCCCTGTTTCTGGGCTGGAGGCTGGGGCTGCTTTGCCTGGCAGCCTGGGTCGGGGAGGTGGCAGGGACCGGGCTGCGGGAGAGAGGCCTGTGCTAGGCATTTCCTGCCCGTGTTACCCAGTGGCGGTGGGCACGACGAGCATGAGGCCTGGTGCCCGCCGGCCGCCAGGCACCCGCTCCGGGAGCTCAGAGAGCAGGTACGGGACACTCAATGCTGTTCACCTCTCGACTGTCTGACAGTAGGGGCTGGCGTGTCTCACGGACGCCCCCTCCAGCTTTCCTCTGTGTTGTCTTAAGGCTGATGGTGTCTTAGAGTCCGCGGAACACAACACAGCCTGCAAAGCGGGACGTGGGACAGGGGGCTTGCTGGTGCAAACCCATGTTTATGGTGGTAAATGTGTGCTCCACCAGACGGGTTCCTGAATCTTCGCACACCCAGCAGGGGCGTGACGAAGCCCTGTCCCGCCTGGGTGGATGACATGTGTCTCAAGGTGACAAGGACCTGTGCTGTCTGGACAGGACCCCAGCCCCCAGGGGAGCCGGTCACGTGCCTTAACGCCTGCGGGTAGCAACCTCTCCGGCGGCCACCGGCCACCGTGAAGACCGGTGGGGTGCACAGCAGGGCACGGTGGGTTCCACGCTGTCCTGCCCCGCGTGGCGATGTGGTCACACTAAACGTTATGTGAAAAGAGGCAGGAGGCCGGGCTGTCGGGAGTGTCAGCAGCACAAAGCCTGTCTGCAGACAGGACGGCTCCTCCTGGGACGGGGCCACAGCAGGTGGGGCTCCTGCCAAGGATAATCTCCCAGCATGCCTGGGGTGGTGAGGGGTGGCTTTTGTATTTGGATTAGGAAAAGCTTGTGCTTTTCACCTCAAAACCTCTACACTGGTGCAACGAGAGAAGTGGTTATTCAAGAGGGACCAGGACCTCTCACTGCTCATGGCTGATGGCCACCAAGGGCCCCCGTTTGGAGGGGCCCCAGGGAGCGGCAGGAAGGGCCTGAGCTGCTGGGTGAGGGAGGGAGGGAGTGGGCCTGGGGGTCTCCACCCAGGGAGCTGCTTGTCAGAATGGTGGGGAGCCAGGGGGCTGCCTGCCCCTCAACCCCAGGGACGTGGCTGGGGCCTGGGCAGCCTTCCCCAGGCCTGCTGGGAGCAGAGCCCTCCTCGGGGAGAGCTGGCTTCCTGACTGTGGACCCCAGGGGCTCAGATGAAGAGTCTGGGGGCCATGTGGCCCGCAGGTCCCCACGTGTCTGTCAGGATGCTCACCCTGTGCAGAGGAGGAGGTGACAGGCTGTTGCACAATATGCCTGGCCTCTGACCTCAACCCTCTGACGAGACAGTGCTTACCCTGGACGCAGTTCCAGGTCCAGCCCCCGTCTCCTCCCTGACCCCCAGAGGGACAGGGGATCTACTTGGCCAGTCTCACCAGCCCTGCTGCTGCCAAGCCATCCTAGGCTTTGAGGTCCTTTGGACCTCAGGGGTCTGGGGAGAGCAGGCTGGGTCTTGTCCTGCCAAAGGTTCAGGCCCCAAAGCCCACGTGGGTGGTGGGGACACAGCCTGTCTCCCGGGGCGGTGAGGAGGAACATGCTGGCTGGACCTCCCTGGCAGGCTTGCACTGACCATGGCCCTCGGGGGAGGCCTCCAGCGAGCATTGGGCTTACCCTGACGCCTGCCCTGGGGGGACAGCCAGAGTCAGGGCGAAGTTTCTGGAATAGCTCCTCTGCAGGGGTGCATTAAGAAGGAACTATCTGGGTAGTCTGTTTCCGGGCTCCCCTCCCTGCTGGCTCTGGTCCGTGGCTGTGCATATAGGTGTTCTTTGGAGCAGTGGCCCAGTCAGGCCGTGTCCCTCCGTTTCTGGGCGGAATGTGCGGTGCCCAGAGCCACCTTCTGGGTTCTGTGGCCGTGGGCCCGTGGGCCGGCAAGGGAAATGGGTTGCAGAGGGTCTGAGGTGGACGGGCAGCAGGGCTGGCCTCAGAAGCAGAGAACTGGCGGCGGGGGTGCTTGGGTGAAAATACCCTTGCCCTCGGGTCTGGAGATGCTCCTGACTCAGGCCCGGAGGGCCTGCTCCGTGGACACTGGCAGGAGGCTTGTCAGCAGGCCGAGGTCCTGGCCCCGAGCCCCCTGTCTGGGCTGGCAAAGAGGGTGTGGTCCGTCCACCTCCCCGAGTTCCCAGAGCACGTGCTGAGCACAGAAGCAGGAGCCACGGCCACGCTGCTGGAGGCGGAGCCCTGCACGATGGTCCCTGCCGTGGAGCAGGCCTACAGGGCAGGGTGGGCAGGGGTCCTCTGGCCAGGCAGCCTGGAGGTAACCTCCGGGCCCTCTGGGTGTGGGGCCCTAATCCTCTCCCAGCCTTCCCTTGAGTCCTCTTTGTGAGTAGGTCGGAGCCACAGACCCTGCTCTCTAGGGGCCCCGGGCCAGGCCCCATGTGTCAAACATGGTTCCTTCCTCCGGTCCCTGGGGCTGGGGCCATCACTGCCGCAGTGTCCCCTTGCTTTGTCCCCTTCTGCTCCCCAGCCCTAGTCTGAACTGGGGGGTTCAGTGAAGGGCCCTGAGCCTCCCACCTCAGCCCACTCTGCCTGCCTTGATTCAGGGAGCTGGAACCCCAACTGGATGGGGTGCCCTGGGCCCCACCATCTGTAAGTGCAGGGACCGTGGACGTGACTCCCAGACTTCCGGGTGACGACGTCCGAGGTTTAGGCGGCGGGGTGGAAAGGGAGTGTTCCCCTTAGAGGTGAAGCAAGGAGGCCCCCCATGACCCATCGGAGGGAGGGATGTGGAGGCTGCAGGGTGTGTCCAGGTGGGGGATTTGTCCACCACATGCCATCAGAGTCATGACCTTGGGTTACAGGCATAGGTGAGCGGGGGAGGGAGGCAGTGGGGCATCTGGGCCCCATTGGCAGCTGGATAGGCAGCGGGCTGTGCCGTCCAGCCAAGCATCTCTGATGCCAGCGATGCCAGCCTGAGCATCTCTGGGGGCCCCCATCCGTGTTGCCCTCTGGGCCTCCTCTGGACAGCCTCGGTGGGTGACACGGTGCTCCTCTGTCCTGGGCCCTCCTCAGGATGGACGCTGGGCCTGGGGGCTGCATCGCGGGCGAGGGGTGGCAGGCCCCCCACTCTGAGACTGGACATCCTCAGTCCTGCCTGTGGGGTCACCCGGCCACAGGGCAGAGGGCACAGGGAGACGTCTGCCCCACATGGGGGCCTCTGTGGGGGCTGGACAGGAAGCCCACCACCTAGATCGGGGCCTCTTGGTCTGCCTGACCTCTGGGCCTCAGAGGGTCAAGAAAGGGCTCGTGGTCCAGGATCAGCCAGCTCTCCTGCGTTCACAGCCTCCTGATGCAGCTGTGGGGCAGGGTTGTGCCCTGGTGCTGTCCCCTCCCTGCCCTGTGTCCCCAGGTGGCCTTGTCTGTGGCAGTTCTTGAGGGCATCTCCTCTCCCATAGCCCCGCTGACCTCAGCAGCTCAGAGTTGATTTTGCTTCACTCTCCTGATGGTGTGGTCAATCCTTGCCCTGTCCTCCTCGGCTCAGCTGCACCTGACAGCCAGCCCCCCATCCTTCATTCTCCTCCCACCCCTGTCGAGTCTTTGCCTCCCTCCCTCTCTGTGGCCTCCCAGCCCCTGGTGGTCAGGCCTTGCCCTGCACCCTTCAGGGCCCTCCTGGGGCTCGTGGCTTAGACTCCAAGTGCCTCCAGTGGTATCATCCCTGGATCCAGTGTCCCTGGGCTCTGCCACCCGGAGCCCAGCCCCAGTCACTGCTCCAGTCACTGCCCGGGCCCAGCAGCCCGGAGCCCGGTCCCAGTCACTGGGCCAGCCGGGCCAGGTCTTCAGGACTGGCAGCTTTGTGGTTTCTCTGGTCACTCAAGGTGCTTCTCATGGGGCTTGGCACAGTGACCTCATCAGCAAGTATCAGAGAATCTGGCCTTGCGAGGGGCAGCCGCTGTGCCCCCGGGGCGCTGGTGAGGCTTAGGGTTACAGAAGCAGTAAATCAGGAGGAAGAGAAATGTTGTTCACAGAGCCTGAAGGTCCCAGCAGGTGGGGAAGAGTGGTCTGGGCACTGAGATGTTCCCATGTGCGGCTCTTCGCACCCCCCACACCTGTGCTGGAGTGTCCTGGCCCTGTGTCCATGCCGGGGCGCCTTCCCATCTGCGAGTGGACAGACAGCTGCCCTCAGGCAGCCAAAAGGTTTCTTTCCCCGATGGGGGCCTGGGGCCCTGCCAGCTTGGATGAGTGGCACTCTGCAGCTGTAGCCGTGGCTCTTTGCCTGGTTTACCTGCCCCACTGTGGCTCTTCCTGGACAGCGGGCCCGGGGAGGGGTGACCCCAGGGAAGCAGAGGAGACCCTGCACTGGGGGACGGCTGGGCATCTCTGGACCAGGCTCAGTGACCAGAGCTCACCTTTCCCTGGGCTCCCTGGTGTGGGGAGGGGGCTGAGGGGAGGAGTGCCCACAGTCTGTCTGGGGCCTGGGGCCTCCTTGAGGCCACGGGGGGGTGGTTCACGGGCTGTCTTGTCCCCATCCAGTGACATCTGTTACCTGGGCTGGGGCTGGGGGCGTTGCACAGGATGTCCCACTGATCACTCCTACTCCCCGCGTGGGCTGTGGTTTTGCAGGGGCCCCACGCCCTTCCCAATGACCTTGGGCTTGGCCACATGGCTCCGCTGGTCAGTGGGATGGGAGGGGCTGGGTTGCAATGGGGGTTGGGGGGTGCGTGAGGTGTGCCCTGGCCTCCTGGGGTCCTCCTGGAAGAGAGCCTGCTGGGGCCCAGGACAAACCCCCCGCCCGAAGCAGCAGGGTGGGCAGACAGCCCCTGGGGCCCATGAGCTCGAGCACAGCCCTTGCTGGGGAGCTGCCGAGTTTCAGGGGTGTTTGACACACATCGGCAAGTTGGAAGTGGAGGGCTATGTTGTCTGTCTTTCTTCTGCCTTTTTCGCTTCACCCCCCGCTTTGTGGAAATGACATACTGGGTGCTTGGCTCCCGCGCCCCCACGTGATGCGTCCTCCTGGAGCCCCGTGGATGGTGGACACCGGCCTCATCCTCCCCACCCACTTTCGTCCAGGGCTGTCCTGGGGGTGAGACTCCCTGCCCTCTGAGCTGCAGCCCCTGGGAGCTCCTGTGTGACCGCTGAGCATGGTGGGGAGGTGCTCCCGCGGGCACCAGGGGGCGTGGGAGTGTCCTGAGCCCAGCCCCCGCCCACGGCACCCCTCTCCTCCTCCAGGCCCCCGGCCCACCCACCTTATTTCTGCCCTGTCGCACCCACTATGCCAGCCACCGGCCAGGGCAGGGAGGCCGCTGGCCAGCCCGGACCAATCTGGGGACCAGGACTCAGTCCCCAGATTGTGTCTGGGGACCAGTCACAGAAAGGGGGCTGTGTGGGAAGGTGGGTCACGGGCCTGGCTCCGATGCCCAGCCCCTCCCTCGCTGGCCAGCAAGCCACAGAGCGCCACCTCGTGTGCTGTTATGGGGGTTTTGTCCTTTTCTTACGGACTTAACACTCGGTTGAGCACTGCGGATGTTTCCCCTGGTCTGTTTGTCTTTGAAGCTTATTTATTTACTTCCTGGATAAAGAGACAAATTTGCATGCGGTAAAATCCAGTATTTCTATCTAGCCTTCCAAGGTCCCCATCCTGAAGTTGTTTTCATCCCAAGACGTAAAAGCTAGTTAGGCTTTCTCCTAGTATAAAGCGAGCTTTGAAGGGGTAGAAGGAGGAGAACAGGTCTTGAATTTGATCCCGTTTCCCAGATCCATCCTGAGAGGGTTCACGGACCCTCAGCCTTCACCTTGTCCACTTCATTCTCAGCTCTGGGTCCAGAGGCCCTTGAAGGTGCCTATGGCTCCCTGGCGACCCGGGGCCGAGGGACCCCTGGGCATGGGGCCGGGTGAGCAGGTGGGAGCCCTGGGGGGCTGGCCTGGCAGGGAGGCCCACGGAAGGAGCCCTAGACTCCCTGCGCCAGCTGGGCCCCAGGGAAAGTCCGGTTCTTTCTGAGAACTGAAGCTTAAGCTCTCCCGACTTGGGCTGTAGGGCGTGGCCTCGCACCTGAGCCAGGTCAGCTCCCGTGGGAGTCAAGTTCATACTCTGCACGTACCGCAC
Organism: Panthera onca; assembly: GCF_046562875.1. Classification (NCBI taxonomy): domain Eukaryota; kingdom Metazoa; phylum Chordata; class Mammalia; order Carnivora; family Felidae; genus Panthera; species Panthera onca. The sequence goes on along the minus strand of NC_138346.1, from coordinate 483,301 downwards.
CCTGCCCGGTGTCTGTGCCCAGGGGCTGAGGGTTGGCTTCCCTCCGCCTGGACCGCCACCTGCCCACCGCCATTGCGTGGGCCCCAGCCAGCATGCTGTCCCCGCCAGGTGGCACGCAGAGGTAAGTTGGGGTGCGCCGGGGTCGGCACAGAGACACAAAACACGTCTCTAGTCCCTGCATATTCCAGAGACCTGGCAGAAATGAGCTGTTCTGTGTTTGTCTTTAGAAGGAAGTCATATATTGGGCTATTTCTCAAGAATAACTGCCCTGAACTCACTCTTCATTTCGGGCAGTGCGTGACCCCTCCCTGTCTTCCCAGGCCCGGCGCTGGTCCCGGCCTCTGTGGGGACGTGGGGCTCGGGGCCAAGGGGATGACGGTTTGGTGTCTGGAGTGAAGGCCTGGGTGGGTGGCTGCTGGGGGTCCGGGACCTCCTGGCTTTGTCCTTGTCCCCCCCTTCCCATGGCCAGGCCCCTGTGTGCAGCAGGAACTTCCTGGCGTTGGGGGGAGTTCCAGCCTGAGCCTCTGACACTCCAGGGCCAGATATCCACATGTATGTTTTAAGGTGCTCGCTGGAGGGTCTGAGGCACTTAGAGCAAGGTCCCCTCAGGTGCAGGCACCCGGCCCTGCCGGCTCAGGGTAGTAAGTGCTATGTTTCCCTTTGTATAAACAGAGGGAGTTGTGTTTTTTTGACAGTTCAGGTTCGGAGGGGGGACGGGTGTGTCTGGAAATGCTTTGCATTTTCGTTCTCTGTCTCATCCCACACACTTTGGGGAAACGCCGGTGCCTCTGGGCGCTCTCCCCATGGGCCCCAGACGTGGGCATGACCAGCTCTTTCCTGGGGTGAGGACAGCGGGTCCCCAGGGGCCAGCTGACACAGGGAAGGTCCAGGTGTCCCCCTCTCCGTGGAGGTGGATGTGGTCACCACCCTGAGGAGGAAGCATGAAGTGGGGACGTCACTCTATCAGCCGGAGGCCAAGCCCAGGTCCCACTGGCTGCCCGGCCTCTGGCGCACAGGGAAGGTGAGGGGCCCCAGGGGGAGCCCCCGGGAGCAGGACGCCTGGTGGGACAGCAGGGCAGTGTGTTGTGGTTCCAGGTGGCCGTCCTGGCACAGGTTTGGGCGGCGGCTGTGCTGGGTGTCCCAGGCTTACGGGTCCACTCAAAGCCCCGGGAAGAAGGGGCTGCCTGGGTCACTCGGACACGCTCGCTCACTGTCTTCGCAGCCTTCGACTTGTTTGCTTTCCTCGGATTGTGCACATGTTCAGAGGCCCCTCTCCGTTCGGCCAGCAGGCTTGGCTGGTTGACGGGTAAACTGAGCCATGGCCCTGGGGACAGAGGGACAGTCCCAGGCAGGCTTGCCTGGGGAGGTACCCTGTGGCCCTGGGCACAGGGAGGGGGTAGCCCTGGGCAAGCTTGGCTGAGCGGGTGCCCAGGGGCCCTGGTGGTCGGAGGAGCCGTCTGGAGCAGAGACACGATCTCCCCCTCCAGGGGGCTTGTGGTCTCAGCGAGCGGACTGTGATGGGTTAAGGCACAGACCCTCCTCTTTGGGGCACCCTCTGGCTTGGGTGGCATCCCCAGCGGGGACCCCGGCCCCAGGTGGCACAATCTGCCTGGCAGCTGTTGGGGTGAAAGCCCAGATCTTCCAGGTCCTGCCTCAGAGTTGCTGGGGTGGGGGGGCTCCTGAAAACCTGCGTTTCTGGTTTGAAGCCCAGCTCTGTTTCTGGGGATCGAGTATCCCCTGGAGTGCCGAGCCTCCGGTCCTGCCTGTGGGGGGGGGGGTGTGTGTCCCCGTAGGGGGGCTGTGTGACCCTGTGGGGGTTGACCTCGCAGGAGGCTGTGGCTCCAGGTCTTGGGGCCGGTTCTGAGAGTGAGGGGGACGATGCAGGGGGATCTGGGAGTAGTCTGCTGGTGCCCACCTGTGGTGGCCGCGAAGGGGGGATGGAGAGGGTCAGTGGAGCCCGGGGGGAGGGTGCAGCACCTCCTCACCGTGTCTAGAGCGTGCCGGCCCCAGTGTGTGGTCAGGTGGGGTTCGCTCTGTCAGGAGTCACCGGTGCTTTTGGGAAAAGCCTGGCTTATGCCCCAAAGCTGTCGTGGAGCCCTACGGTCTGTCCCCACGTGGTCCGTGTGCTGGCCTGTCTGCAGCCGTCATCCTGACCGAGCGCTGGGTGGGTGTCCTCTGAGCTGGCTGCCGGCCAAGACAAGGTGTCCCCTCCAGGTGTGGCCTCCTGCTGGAGGGCTGGGGACGGTGGCCCTCACGGGTTCCCAGTCCACTAGTGGACCAAGGAATAAACCAGCTGGAAGATGCCGTTCTCAGGGTGAGTCAGGCCCACACCTTCCAGAAGGCACTGTTTGGTGTGGGACTGTTTGGCTTTGTGACGGGGCCACCGTGACCTCTGTGGCTGGTGCCCTGCTGGGCTGTCTGTCCTGGCCTCCAGGCCCGGTCCCGAGCAGGGGTGGGCTGGGAGGAGGGTCGTGTCCTCCCTACACCTGGCCGTGGGAGTGGCTTGGCTCCCAGCCTCCTGGTCTGGCACCCCTTGAGGGCCAGGCCAGGTCTGCCCCAGGGCTTCTCAGAGCCACAGAAACTTCTGGGAGGGACAAACCGGGAGTGCTTTGCGAATTGTCTCGTATTTTCCCAGCATTATGGGCCGCTGGTGCCCTCTGGAGCAGCCATCCGGGAGACACATTTGGCCTCTGCAGTGAAGGTGGTGACCGCCAGCCCTCCCAGGGTCACACCTGGTGGTCGCCCACCCTGCAGGGGCCTGGAGGGCAGGGCTGCGGCCCCACCACCTCCACGGTGCCCCAGTGTATGCGGGCTCAGGTGGCCAGCACAGGAGGCCACCTTTCCCCTGGAGGCCATCCTGGGAGCTCTGGAGGGACCAGAAGGCGAATGCCTGCCCACCCGCTGTTCCTCCCATTTTCCCCCCCACCCCCTCCCCGGGACCCTGGGAGGATCTCACGCCTCTGCTGGTGGGGATGGGCAGTGCCTGCCCTGGGCCACTGAGGCGGCAGGGCTCCTGGGTCTTGCCCCCTGCGGGGCCCCCAAGGCAGACTCTGGGTCCCTGCGGAGGGGGTACTGCAGTGGGGGTGGGGCCTTCACCCCCCCCCCCCGCCCCCGCCCCCCGAGGAGGGAAGGTGCAGGCCAGGGTGGGCGAGGCTCCAGCTGTGTGACCGGATGGCCTGTCACGGAGCGTTCTAGTGGCCGGCCCGATGGGCTCTGGGCGTGAGGAGCTGGGACGCTCAGGCTGAGGACGGCTCAGGCACCAGGCCCTGCTGCGGCAGGTTGCTGGGCCAGGGCATGTGCTGTCCTTGTCAACGGCGATGGACAGGGTGTGGAGGGGCCGGGGGTCGTGCCGTCGTGGGGAGGGGCTCCCCGGGGGCTCCTCGGCCTCAGCGTGCCCGGGAGGGAGTCAGGACAGCACCCGGCTGAGGCGGAGGGGCCGAGTGCCCACCTCCCCACGGCGACGGTGACCCAGGAGCAGCACCAGCAGCCAGGGCACACTTCATGGGTCTCTCTGCAAACAGGTGTCGAAACAACCCAGGCGACACCCTCAGGTGTTTTCTGGTCTGGTCTGTCCTGCTCCGTGTTTATTTTAATCTCCTCAGTTTGTTCTTTTCTACCCCACATCTGTCTTATTTTATTCTGTATCTGTTCAGTCCTGCTCTCTCTCTCTATCCTAACCCATCCTAACCCGTCCCGTCCCGTCCCGTCCCATCCCACCTGTGGCCATGTTTCTCTGTCACGTCTTGCGGACGGTTACAATGTGGCCTTCTTTTCTTCTTCTAGAAGAAGCCCTTGGGTGGAGGGCGGCCCATGTTATTCGGGAGATGTTGGGTTTGGGTGTGTGGCAGCCCATCCCTGTTGCTTCTTGGTTCTTCTTTGAATGGATGGCTCTGTGCTCTACCCACCCTGGTGTTGATGGTGTCTTCAGCAGAGGAAGCTGTGCCGACCTGGGGGACCTGGGGTGGCCCTGCCCCCCGGCCTTGTGCTGATGCAGCTCCCAGGGGCAGCAGAGCCCAGCCTTTCAGGCCAAGTGCTTGGCTGTGGGCGGGGAGCCCTGAGTAACATCCATCCTGTCCTTGGCCCCCACCGATGAGATGCTCCGACTGTACCTGATGCCCTCAGCTTGTCCTCGTGCCTACAGTGGTACAAGGGGCTCAATGAGGGCCAGGTGAAAGGTGACGGATGCACCATGAGCAGGGATTTGGCAGGGGGGGCGGCTTTGTGTGACAACCTTGGGTCCTGCATGCGAGCCCTGGGTTGGAGCCCCAGATGGGCTGAGGGAGAGTGTGTTCTAAGGAAGCCCATTGGGTCCGGAGGCCCAGAGGACAGACGGAGGGCTTTGTGACACTTGACGGTTGTGTGTACAGGTGAGGGGGGAGGGTGCTGGGTCTTTCCAGCCCATTCTCCTGCTTCCCTCGGGCCGTGGGACCACCGAGATGGAACAGAGAGTGTGGCCGGGCAGGGGGCTGGGTGTAGCCCGGGGCCTCCTGTGCATTCTGTGGGGCTGAAAGTCAGCTCCCCGGATTAGGGTCAGTCCTGTTTTTTCTAGATTTTCGCTGAAACTGGCTGACTACTGGATGACCATCAGGCATTTGGTTCTGTGTCCTTCTTCAGTCCCACTGAGGCCAGTGTCTGTTTATAAGGAAAGGTCAGCCGGAACGGCAGGTGTGGGTGTGTGTGGGTGTGTGTATGTGTGTAGGTGTGTGTGTGGGTGTGGGGGGTGTGGGGGAGGGTGGGAACGAGTAATCCGGATGTAAAAAACCCATTTCCGTCAGCCCCCCTGTGAGTCTCCCTCATAGTAAGCAAGCTCGCCAGACCAGAAGCTCCTGAGCTGGAGGTGGGATGTGCGATGCTGCTTTTATCCGTGATTTGAGTCTCGTGTTGGTTCTTACCCACGTGCCTGGGACTTCTCCCTGAGGGACCTGGGAGCAGACCCACCTGGGGCTCGGGGGCCTGGGGCCTTGAGCTCTCCCACGGGTGCCCCCCGGGACTGGACCAGGGCCACGTCTGGCAGACGGCCAGACTGGCTCTCGGGCCTCTGCTGCAGGGGTTCTGGTGCCACTTGCTGGGACTCTGTGGCCTCTAAGAGCAAAGCCTGACCGAGAGCCTGCTGGCCCCCCGGATGCCACGGGACACCAGCCTTTCATGTTCCCGAGGCGGGCAGCAGGTCCACCACCTGGATGCTGGGCACTGAGCTCCACCCCAGGCATTCCGAGGCAGGAAGGTTGAGACTCTGGGAGTTGTCCTGTGAGCAGCCCAGGCCAAGCCCCCAAGGAAAGGGAGGTCCACAGAGACCTTTGTGCCTGAGCGGCAGGCACTGGGGGGTGGGGGGGGGGGGGATGTAGGAAGCCCCTTTCAGCTAAAGGCACTTGGGAGCACTGTCACGTGGTAATCACTTCCAGCTATATTTATTTGTTCCCACAATTACTGGCTTTCAAAAAAGTTTTTTTTGCCATCTGAACACTTTGAAAATATTTTTAAATAGGTTTTTTTTATCACTTTAAACAGTTTTATTGGCACGTAATTCACATAGCAAACAATTCACCCATTTACCGTCGTGCAGCCACTGGGCTCTCCGTAGAGAACGCGCGTCTGTGTGTCGGACACACAGGCCACAGAGGGGCTCCCGGCTCCCCATCTGGCGCTTGGCAGCAAATCCCGCCCACCCGCGGCCCTGAGGGTGGGCCACCTGGCACCCTGGCGGCTCCAGAACCGTGACCCGGCGGCCCCCGTGGGCGTTTGGACCACAGGTTCTTTTGGCAAAAGAAGAGCCTCTCTTGAGTGTCCTCTCTGAGGACTGTTTGTTCTAGTCGGACAGCTGTGAGAAACAGGCCAGTTCTTGTCGCCTCAAGGCCAAAGGGGAGAATTTCGAACAGATGGTCAGCGTGTGACAGAGCTTCATTCAGCTCCTCTGCAAGGGACCAGCAAACACACCGTGTTTGCAGAAGGGAGTTTATGTGGTGGCACAGTGGGGTCTGTGAGATCGCGAGGGTAGAGACCAGCCTGGGTAGTATCCCGTGTGGGCCTTGCCCAGTGGGAGCTAGAGTGTACATGGGCTGTAAAAGCACTGTGGCTTCATCCACACTCAGGTACGAGGGGAACCCCCCCACCCCCCGGGAAGGCCTCACGGGTTCCGGAGAAATGGCATGACTGCTGTGCGGGAACCCCAGGGCCCTGGAGCCCTGGGACCACAGTGAGGCCTTCTAGAGCTGGGAAAGCTTGTCGCTTCTTTTGTGGGAAGGGGACAGGGTATGCCAAGAAATGGTCAACACCGGTGTGTGCGCAGTGTGGATGGAGCCAACGACTCTAATTCGGCCGTCTCGCGCGAGACCACACTCCCGGGCGGGAAAGGGGACGCAAGAGGCAGCAGGAAGAGGGTTGTTCAAAAAGCTGCAGTCTCGAATCACAGCGGACCTGTCAGTGTGAGCTCGTGAGCGATTCTGCCTCGACATGTGCCGTTCTAGCTTTGTCGCCCCTGAAACTACGACCTTCCCTGAGCAGTGAACACCCCAGCCCCCAGATTATGGTCCCTAAAGACCGTCCCTACCAGGGGGACCAGGGTTTCTTGGAGATGGGGCTGGCTCCAGGCCCAGGCCGGGAGGCGAGCAGGACAGGGCTGGAGCGTCCTGTGTCCCAGCCAGCACGGATGCAGCGCCAGGGGCACCAGGATTCTGGAATGAAACAGTGGCGCCCAGTAAATGGGCAGCATGGGAGAGAGACTGGAAGTGACAGCCACGATGTACAAAGAATGTTCTTCTTCTAGTGATAAGCACCCAGAAATGGGACTTGGACGAATGTTTCATTTACAGTGGCAAGAAAAACTAGCAAATCAAAATAAATACAACGGGAGGCACAGGACCGACGTCATGAAAACAGCCAGAATGTGTTGAGAGCGTCCAGGTTGACCGTCTGATTGAAGGGTACAGAGCTTGGACATACAGACGGAGGACGGACGGACACAGTGCTTCCCGTGGCGTGGCAGCGTTGTAACGATGTCCCTCTTTCCAAACTTGCACCAACGGCCCCCCCCAATCTCCCTTCCTGGGCTTCTGGTGTCCCCCAAGTTCTGCCCTGTCCACTGAGGGCTCCGCTGGGCACCTTTCCGCTCTTGACCCCGGCCGTGTCCTCCCCTTGGGGTCCCCACCCCTCTCCATCTGGGAGGTCACTGATGCGTTTCTTCCCTGTTTGTTCCCTGGCTGGGCCACAGTGATGGCCCTGTGGGTGGGGACAGCGTGGCCCTCTGGTTAACGCAGCTCTGGGTCACAGGCCTCTTTTGCATCCTAGCGTGGGGCCCTGGGCGAGGCTTGTGACTTCCCTCTGCCCAGTGGCTACCAGCGATGACCCATGGGGACACCACGGGGTAGAGCACGTCGGGTGCTGGGATAAGGGGATCCGTGGTGCCTACAGGATAAATTGCTGGTCACAACCTGGCTGGGCAAAGGCCCTGCGCATTTTAATCCAGAGTTCCCAAGAGGCGGTGCCAGTCAGGACACCAGTGACAGGGAGGGAGGGACAGCCTTGGGCTCGCCACACCTGCCACGTTTAAATGTCGCCCGTTTGGAATTTATTCTCATCCGTGGGGTGAGGGAAATCCGGCATAAGCCTTTTCCAGAGCTAGCTAGCCAGCTGCTCACGCCATCCACCGCTGCCTCCCTCCCCCCCCTCCCTGGAAAGCTCCCTCACCCCCCACCCCTCCCCTGGGCTCCTGTCCTGCACTAACACCAAGGAGCTTCAGAGAGAGTGGTTTTCTATGCCTTGCAGTGGAGACCCCGTGTCCCTTATAATTACTGCTTAGAATGTTCCTGGCTATTACTGTATGACTTGCTTCCCTTTGAACTCTAGAATTGACTTATTATTAAAGATTCTCTTCTGGGAATTATGTTAAACTTTGAGCGTGTTTGATGCGGAAATCTGGTCACCTCCTTTGTCCCAGGATGGGGGTGTGCCGGCCACTGCCGAGCGGGGGTGAGGGCCTCCTCTTTGCTCCTGTTTCAGCCTCGGGGCCAGGGGGCCCTGACTGGTGGGCCACGCGTGGATATAGCCACTTCTCCTCCGAGGAGTGCAGTGCCCCCCCGCCCCCCCGCCCCCGTTCCCAGCTTGTCACACCCCTGTGTACCCTGTGGAGCTTTATGTGAAAGCCCCAGTCTGAGCAGGAAGTTCCTCCCTATGTGCTCTCCAGATGCTAAGCTCGTTGAGTCCAGATGTGGCACCCAGTTCCCTCATAACCTGTGAGCTGACCTCCTTCAAGGCCGAGGGCCCACACGGCAGAGCCCCCTCCCCCCGCGCCCCCTCTGGCCACCGCCACGCCCTCCACTTCCCCTGCTCAGAGGCCTTTTGGGTACCGGCTACCCCTCCAGGGAGCCCCTGGGACAGTCTGCCGACCCAGGCACAACCTGTTGGGGACACTCAGGCCCCCCAGTTAGGCTCCAGGAAGAGACCCCCTCTGTCTTTTTCCTTTCAAGCCCGGGGAAGTATGAGGCTCAGCCTCTGAGCACAGGTCTTGTCCAAGGGGAGGCCTGGGGAGCTAGCTCCCTTGTGTACAGGGAAGCGGGTGGGTGGGGAGCGCACTCTGGGGGAAGGCTGAGGAGCTGGGAACAGCCTGGAAGGACGGCTGTGAAATCTTCCCGGCCACATCTGCAGACAGGGGCCAGGCAGCCGCCTGTCCTGGAGTCGAGGATCTGGGCTGGGCGGCTCCTCCCGGCTCGCCCCTCTTGGAGTTCAGAGTCCCAAGCTCTGTGCTGTCGTTGGCAAAGCCCAGGAGGGGACACCGGGGTCCTCTCTCCGACAGGTCAGGGCACGGAGCTAATCTAGTCAGTCACCACTAAACCGCGTGTGTCTCCCATCAGACGGCCGGGCCACAGGCCGGGCGTGACGGGCAGAGCTCGGAAGAGGCTGCAGCCCCTCTTGGTGGCTCTGAAAGGACCCTGACTCCGGCTGTCTCGGGTGGAAGGAGAGACCCCGGCCTCTCCCTGCCTTAGCTCCTGTCCGCAAGGTGCCGTCCCCGTCGAGTGAGGAGGTCCAGGCTGTTTTCGGCTGTGCAGACACAGCGGGACAGCTCGCTATCAACTGCGGCTGAAAATACCTCGATGCAAATGGACATTTCTAGTGCACAGGGGCTGAAAGCATTAACAGGCACCAGAACGGGCATTTATCGGTCTGATGTCAGGAACATGATTGCAGACCAGGGCCCGGTGAGGCCCTGAAGACGGTTTTCCCGCCACGTTGCTGCATGCCTACGGGTGGCCGGCCGCAGCTCTGTGTCCGGGGCCACCTGGGTCGTGAATTCTGTATGCAGAACCTGACGTCAAGTGCTGTCACCTGAGTGCTGCGGTGAACAGAGGCCTGACTTCCGGGTGGCTCTGGGCCACCTTGCTGCTGGCCTGGCCACCTGGGTCCTTGGCCACTAGCCAGGTCACGTACTTCCTCCAGAGATGTGTCTGCCTCCGAAGGCAAGCCCAGCTCGGGCCCAGGCTGCAGCCCACCGTTCCCAGAGATTTACAGAAATATAGCCGTATAGACACCCACCACCTTCTCCCTGTCCCCCCACTACAGAGGCTGTAAACACCGAGGAATGCTTTCTCAGCAACCCCTTGCAACTGGAGGTGACCATGTGACTGAATTTTGGCCAACAAGGTGGAGGTGGAATTTTGCTAGGGGCTTTAAGAAGGTGTCTGCCTCTACCATGGCTGGCCCTGCCCCTTCTCCCTTCTTGCTGATCCAAATGTTGATGTGATGTCTGGAGCTTGGCAGCCATATTGTGACCATGAGGCTACAAGCCGGGAGAGGGAGAGATGTCAACATCCTCAATGTGGTGGGGCTAAGTCTGCCAGAAGCAGCAGCCTCCCCTCTCCAGACTTCTGGATCGGTGAGGAGAATCCACCATTGTTTTCTGACTGGGGCGCTAAGTTATATGGCATTTTTATCCTGATGTGCAGATGTGTGTCACAGCCCCAGCAATTCCTGACTCCTTTTCCAGCCACGGGCTGGCATCTCTGCTTGGGTGTCCCAGCACATTTCATATGCAACAGATTTGCTCCCCCCACCTTCCAAACGTGTCCCTGCCCCGCTGCTCTCTCTCTCCTCCATCCCACGCCGCTCTTCTCTTGTGGGGCCCCTCCCCTCCCCCAGTGGTGGAAAATCAGGACGTCCCACCTCTCAGACCCTCTCTTGATGCGCCCGTGGGGGTGCGAGCTCAGGGGTCTATGGCAGGCCAGACTCCCAAGGATCCCTGCTGAGGGCTCATCAGCTGGCCCCTCTCGCTGCCCCCCTCCCCAGCTTCTCCTGGCTTCTGAGCAGCGGAAGGGTGCAGTACGGGGCCAAGAGGGGGTAGAGTTTGATGATTCAGGCCCTTCCTGGGTCTCAGCCCCCACCCCAGAGGCCCCATGGGGTGGGCGCAGGTAGGTACTCGATAGGAGCTGATACACGGATGACAGGGGTGGGGGGTGGAGGGGGTGGTGCCGGCCCCACCCATGCCCCTGAGGGGGGCTGAAGGGCTCACTCTGCCCCACAGGTGCTTCCAGGCCATTCTCCTTCTGGCCCTGATCGTGTTCCTGCTGGCTGGCTTCCTGCACAGGGATATCAGGCTGTTCGCACCGTGAGTTCTGTGTTGGGTGCCCCATGGTTCGGACACTGCCCCCTCCCAGAGTCGTGCCTGAGACCCCAGGCTGTCCACCTCTGGGTGGCATCCAGCACTGGCTGGTGACCATTCCTTTCAGGGATCCTATAGCCCTCTGGAGCCCTCCCAGTGTCTCCTGTGGACAGTGAGCTGCCCAGCCTCTGGGGAGGGCTCGGGGAGGACGGGGGCGGGCCTGGGTGTCGGGCAGAGCCGCTGTGTGCAGAGGGTGACCAGGTGCTGGGAGGCAGGGCCAGGGCCCGCGGTAGGTCTGGGACGGCCAGGCCCCTGTCCCCCTGCCTGCCAGTGGTTCGTCCTCTGTGAAGCCAGGTCCTCAGGGGTGGTCACCCAGGTCCAGGGCTGGCCACTGGGAGGTCTTGTGGCTCCAGGCCTCTTCTCCCTGACCCTACCACCTCTGGTTGGATCTCCCCAAGGGGCACCCAAGCTGCCCGGGTCTCTGCTGGCCCCCCCGTTGTACCCAGGGCTGGCACAGCTTCTGGATCCCGTCCGCCCCCCCTCCCCCACTATCCTGGGTTATTCTTACCGGTCACGCACTCGGGCACGGAAGGTGCCCGCTCTCCAGGCTGGTCACAGCTGGGAGGTGCTGTCATGGGATCACGAGAGAGGCCACCAGTGTCCATTCTGGCCCTGCAGTCAGGCTGGCCGGTCCAGGCATGAAGGGTCAGCCAAGAAATGCTGGGTGTGGTGTCCAGTCCACAGGGCCAGAGCCATGCTGGGTGCCCTGAGAACCAAACAGAAAGTTGGGAGGCAAAAGAAAGGGTGCCAGGGCCTGGGGACTGAGCTGTGGGATGTGGGGGGACAGATGATGTGGCACTTAGGGAGCAGTCAGGTCCGTGCCAGTGGGCCCTCTGGGGTTGCAGGGTTGGGGTCTCTGGTGGGTGGGGGGCACAGGTTTTGGTGTTGCTGTAGGGAAAGTGTGGGTTAGGGGATCTTGGGTTAGGCACAGCTCGGTGGTGGATGGTCTGAGGGTCTCCAGGTTGTGGGGTTGGGGGTCTCTCTGGGCGGGGGGCCCGTGGGCCCTCCCTGGTTGACATTGGCTGTGCTCTCCTCCCAGCCTGCTCGGGGGCCAGGCCGAGGGGCCACCCATCATCAACGTCATGTTCCTCAAGACGCACAAGACCGCCAGCAGCACGGTGCTCAACATCCTCTTCCGCTTTGCGGAGACGCACAACCTGTCGGTGGCGCTACCCGCCGGCTCTCGCTTTCACCTGGGCTACCCCTGGCTCTTCCTGGCGCGCTACGTGGAGGGCCTGGAGCCCCCCGGCCCGCAGCGGCATTTCAACATCATGTGCAACCACCTGAGGTTCAACCTGCCGGAGGTGCGGGGCGTGCGGAGGAGGGCAGAGGTGCAGGGGGTGAGACGCAGCCCCAGGCACTTTGTGGCTTTGAGGTGTGACCATGGGGTGGGGGGTGGGGGTGGCCTGCACGCTGGAGAGACTAAGGCTCTGGGTGTGCGTGCGTGCGGACCTCGCCGGAGCCTCACACGGGGCCGGACGAGGCCTGCCACACACCTTGCTCCCCTCCCCTGCTGACGGGTGCCTGCAGTTGCTTTTGGAGTCGGATGTGGGCACCCTCGTGGCCTGCCGCCCTCTCCATCTGCGTCTCTGGACTCCCACTCTTGGTCCCCAAACCCACCGACCTCTCCCTCCCCAGGACCTTTGCACCTGCTGCCCCCTTTTGAGGGGGCACTCTTCACAGCTCCTCCTCAGGGTATTTAAAAATGTTTTCTTAAGGTTTATCTTTGAGAGAGGGAGAGAGAAAGGCAGAGTGTGAGCAGGGGAGGGGCAGAGAGACAGGGAGACACAGAATCGGAAGCAGGTTCCAGGCTCCCAGCTGTCAGCACAGAGCCCGACGTGGGGCTCGAACTCAGGAGCCATGAGATCATGGCCTGAGCCGATGTCGGACGCTCAACCCACCGAGAGCCACCCAGGCACCCCTCGGATCTCCGTTTAAAGGTCGTCACTTCCTCCCGCCGGCTTCCCTGACCTGCCTTCGGAAGGCTTAGCGGGGGGGGGGGGGGGGGGGGGGGGGGGACGACGACAAGGAGAGGGGGCGGGGCCCCCGTCGAGGTCTTTCGGATCCTTCTGGACAACGGCGGCCGGCGGAGGGTGCGGGCAGGGGAGCGAGGCGGCCCCGGGTGCCCCGGCAGAGGAGTCACCAGCCCTTCCCGTCATGTCTCCAAACAGGTGCAGAAGGTCATGCCCAACGACACTTTCTACTTCTCCATCCTCAGAAACCCCGTCTTCCAGCTGGAGTCCGCCTTCGCCTACTACAGGAAAGACGTGCCCGCCTTCCGGGCGGCGGGCAGCCTGGACGCCTTCCTGGCCGCCCCGCGCACCTACTACCACCGCGGCGCGGGCCTGCGCAACGCCCCCGCCCGGAACGGCATGTGGTTCGACCTGGGCTTCGACAACGACGCGCCGGCCGACGACGCGTACGTGCGCGCGCGCCTCGCCGACGTGGAGCGGCGCTTCCAGCTGGTGCTCATCGCCGAGCACTTGGACGAGTCCCTGGTGCTGCTGCGCCACCTGCTGCGCTGGCGGCTGGACGACGTGGTGGCCTTCCCGCTCAACTCGCGCAGCCCGCGCAGCGTCGCCGGCCTGTCGCCCGAGGCCCGCGCGCGCGCCCGGCGCTGGTGCGCCCTCGACTGGCGCCTCTACGAGCACTTCAACCGCACCCTGTGGGCCCGCGTGCGCGCCGAGCTGGGCCCGCGGCGCCTGCGCTCCGAGGTGGCGCGGCTGCGGGCGCGGCGGCGGGAGCTGGCGGCGCGGTGCCTGCAGGACGGCGAGGCCAAGAGCCTGTCGCAGATCACCGATCGCCGGCTGCGCCCCTACCAGTCGGGCGTGGCCGACATCATGGGCTACAACCTCCGGCGGGACCTGGACAACCAGACGCGGCAGATGTGCCGGAGGATGGTGACGCCCGAGCTCCAGTACATGGCCCACCTGTACGCCCGCCAGTTCCCGGGGAAGCCCCCCAAGAACATCCCCTTCCTGGAGGACTAGAGGGACGGGGTCGGGCCCCCCGTGTGACTGCAGCCCCCTACCGTCATGGCGGGGAGGCCGTGGCACCAGTTCATGCGGGGGCGGGGCGGGGGGCGGGGGGAGGGGGAGCTCCCGCAGCAGCCCCTCTTTAGGGTGAAGACCCCTGTGAAGGCACCCACCCGGGATCCATCCTCCTGGAGGGGCCTTTTCGGTGAGGGCCCCGATCTCGGACAGTAGGGACACCTGGTCTGATGGCATGAACCTGTTCGACAGAATCCGCTCGCATGTTTAATTAGACGTCAGTACACCGCCCCACGAAGGAACACACAGGGACACGCGGCCCATCAGAGCGCATGCCAGCACGGCCGGGGGAAGGAACCACTGGACACGTGAACCATCAGAACTGGAACTCAGAGAACCCAGAGGGGCTTGGGCAGCAGGGCCATGGGTCCCTGAGGGAGCCCAGAGTGGCTCCCTGAACTTGCCGGTCACAGAGACACTTGTGCGGCACTTGGATAACAGGCCCAGGAAACTGGTATGAGGCAGCGAGTCTGGAATGTTCAGCTTCCCATCTCTTTGGCTGTATGAGGTTTCTTTCCAGCTGAAGAATGGCTTCAGGTCGAGAAATGTGCAAACTGTGTATAAGACGCGTGGTTTGGCCGGAGCACGAGGTGGGGGTCAGTCCTGCAGCTCCCTGTTGGGACAGCCCCCCGGAGTGTCTGCCGCAGGAGCCCCCCCGGCTGGCGGCACCCTCCCTTGTGCCGGAGACGCCCTCGGGTGCAGCGCCAGAGGGGGGCGGCTTCCAGGCACCCCTGTGTGCCACCCGTGGGGAGGGACTGAGGACCCCCTGCCTAGCAGGACAGGATCCCTGGCTGCCCCGGGGCCCAGTGCTTAGGGCGGGGTGCACACTGGAACCGGATGCCCCGTGTCCCGAGAGAAGCGGGGTGCCTGGGGCAGCCAAGAACCAGAACTGCTCTCACACGCTCAGCCGGGAGGCTCAGCCTGGCCTGTCCGCCGGGTGCCCGGGGTCTTCTTCCTTCCACGCCGGGGTCCTCGGCCCAAAGTCCCCAGTTGCCTGGCCGGGAGGGGGTGGGGGGCACCTGTGGAGGGGGCGTGGCCGCACTTTTCAGGGGGTCAGCATTTCGCAGAGACACCCAGCCATCAGAACAGGCAGCAACTACCTTGGACATCAGTTTAATGGGAAATTTAAGAATAATGAATCTTCAGTGAGATTAGAGGACATATTGCAGAGATTTTTGAGAGTAAAACAGGATATCAGAAACTGAAAACCTGACTTCCCCAAAACTGCACAGAGACAGTAAAGACCAGAACGGACGCTGCAGAGAGCCAGGGGCAGTGGGGACCGTGGAGGGACGTCCTGGGGGAACGGAAGGGAGACCAGATGCAGAGTGAGGGATTTATAGGTAAGAAACTATAGCCACACAAAGAAATGAAAATATTACCCCCATTTGAAGACAGACTCAAATTGGGTGCCCTGGGCGTCAGGCAGGCTCCACCAGTTAGCCTGGGCCAGCGTGCCTGTCCAGGGTGAGGACAGACATGCCTTGTCTTGTCCCCAGTGCCAGGACCACAGAAGGGGGTCTGTTCTCAGCATGCCCATCAAGAATGCAAAGTAATAATAGGAATTCAATGATGTTTGCTTTTGCCCTTGAGGTTGGCAGGAATGTAAACTGGTTCTGTCTCTTTGGAAGGAAATTCAGGGGTACTTATTACAAGGTAAAGTGCATGTGGTCTGTAACAAAAAAAACACGGAAAACCATCTGCTCAGGAAATCCATTCAAAAGGGGTATTTAAAATGCTTGGGTCTGTAGCCAATAAAAGTGGGGAGCACAAAGCCAGGCAGAAAATCCCTTTGGGGGGGGATTTCAACGCCTTTGTGATGCTGGGGTCAGGGTGGGGGCAGGGGGGCAGTGATGGCCGGCTGTGGGCTGATTTTTCAGGAGAGGCTGGAAATACAGGTTTTCATGTAAAATCTCCATGTTTTGTTAAAAACCTGCTGGCGTCTCACTAAAACATTATGGGGTCGGGGAGGATGGGTGACCAGGTGGAGGGAATAAGAGGCACAAACGTCCAGTTAGGGAATAAATAGCAATGAGGGTGAGGGGCACAGCACAGAATGCAGTCAGTCCTGTGATAATGTTTGCAGATGGGAGTGAGCATTTTGTAATGCATATAATTGTGTCCCAACCTGAAGCTAATATAGTGTCATATGTCAACTACACTTCAATTAAAAAAAAAAAAAAACAGAAAAAAAAAAACCACACCAGAAAACAAAACAGAACCCATAGATCTCTTGTTCTGTTTCTAGAGGAAAGATCGTTGTCACACATGAAAAACAGCTGGTTTTCAGATGAATACACGTGAAAGATTATTAACGGCTTACTTAGAAAATCTCTATGAATAAAAGTTTTCCAAACGGTGAATTATTTACTAAGCACTCCTTGGTATCGTTAAAAAAATAAAAACAACCCGCAAAGTACCCGAATCCCAAATCCTTACGCAGAGGGAAGGAGGCCTGTCCAAGAGTCTCCTCCTTCCAAGGCCCCAGTGGGTATCGTGGTTAGACGGCCCTGCTGAACGTGGGCACTTTGCCCACGTGACTTGGAGGCTCCGTGGGGGGCCCATCAGACTGCATCAGGCCCAGACTTGGGGGACACGGGGAGCGAGATGGTGTGAGTGGAGCCCTGAGAGGTGGGGAGGCTGTGCCGACTCCTTCCCCGTCTTCCCGTTCCTTCCACGGCAGATCTCCGGGCTTCCGTCTGGGCGCAGGCTGCCAGCTAGGGACATCCTTGCTGCCCAGTGGCCTGGCCGGCATCGGGGTCGCCTCCCACCCGCTCCCCAGGTGCCCCCCCGGGGACCTGAACAGTCCCGGCAGGTTTATGATCCCTACGTGGACATCTTATGATGTCATAATCTCCCCAGAGCTCGGTTTCCCCTTCCAAGTCCTGTTGTAACGCCTGACGTGAGTTCCCTCCTTGGTGAGTCACACATAGAACCTCCACCAGGCGAGTTAGCACACAAAGACGACTTTATTTGCGGCAAAGAAGGAGATCACGGGAAATCACTTCCAAAGCCGTGACCCTCGAGCAAGGGTGGCTGGGTTCCTTTCATTTAGGGTTAGGATGGAATATTCAGAAAGGGGAGCCTCGTCATCCCGTGTAGAGGCGGGCACGCGGTCACACACGGGCCTGAAGGAAACCTTCCGCGGACACGCACGCCGTGTGTTGTAGAAATGAGGCTTGGGCTCTTCCTTGGATGGGGGATGGAACGTTACAATGAGGTGAGGGTAACCGTCGGTGGCTCCGTGGGTCACCCCGCGGTCCGTCTGCGCAGGCGTGAGTCGGGGGTTGAGCTCACACTGGTCTGGGCGGTCTGGGCGGTCTGGGCCCCCAGAGCTCTTCGCCCAGACTGTCGTTGCTGCTTGGGGGAAGTTTGAGTTTCCTCCACGGGATGCTTTACCTGTCGGGTCTTGTGCCTGAATGAGGAGATGAGGGGGAAGGAAGAGCTTCGGGAAGGATGGGGGATGAAGGTCGGGGGGACAAGTGGGTGGCAGTAGAGCTCAGGTCTCAGGGTCCTGCAGGTGACACCATGTCAGAGGGAGGGGCAGGGGACGGAGCGTCAGAGGGTGGGGCCCAGGGGGCTCCTGAGCAGGACGGCCCCTCGGCCTTTCCACGGATGGCAGCTGGGGTGCTGAGGGCTCCCCTGGAGCCCCGGCCCGGGCAGCGGCCCCCCGGGAAGTGGGCCCTGGTGGAAGGGGCCAGCGTGGCAAGGTGGCTGGGGCTAGGAAGGGGGTGGGGTGCCGGCCCGCCGGGCCTGAGCTGGCTCCCCAGCACGGACGCGGGGCTGAGGTCCGGTGAGAGCCAGAGGGCCCGGCACCCCCGGGGCGGTGTGGGGGTCACGGCGCGTGGCCGGGGGTCTGAGCGCTCACTCGGCTTCACACGGCAGGTGTCTCTGGCGAGGCTTGCGGGCAGCGGATATCCGGGTCCAGCTCAGAGGTCCGCCGTGGCCCTTTGCTGGAGGGTGAGCCCCGACACTCCAGGGTGGAGAGAGCTGAGCAGCAGAGAGGAATGCAGTGTGGCCCTGTCGCGACGCCCGGCCCCTCCCCGGGGTGCCCTTCTGCACTTCCACCCGCTCTCCCAGCTGCACAGGCTTTAGTCGCACAGCTGGCGGGAGGGTCCCGGATCCTGGGTCCTGACGCGGCCCTGGGATCCCGCCAGCTCCCGGCCCCCGCCCACACAGCGGGCCGGTCTCTGTCTCTGCGCTGCTCAGGGGCTTGGAGAAGCAGGCGCTCCTGTTGCTGCCCCACAGCCAGCTCTTCAGCCTCCCTGTGGTGCCCGGTGAGTCCCCTCCCCGCTCACCTGCACCCCAGCCCCGAGGGCCAGAAACGGCGCTCCGTTCCCTCCCTGGCGGCCCTTCTCTGGGCAGAGGGCAGTGGGTTCCTGGAGTGAGGGCCGTCCAGCCAGAGGTTCCACATGGATGCCCGCCCCACCCCTCCCACCCCCCACCCCCCCCCCCAGCCGTGGGATGAGGTCCTGGCCCAAGTGACAGGTGTGCCGAAGGGCCCCAGGGGTAGATTTAGAGGTGGGGTGATGCAGACAGGGTGCAGGGGCTCAATGCCAGGGGCACCTTCCCAGCCTGCAGGATCCGACGGGTGTGTAGGCCACACTCCACCAGGCACAGGGTTGTAATTGAGTCCTTGCCCCTGACAGGGCACAGGACAGGCAGGTTAGACCGGATTCCCATCCGGCAGGGCAGTGACGGAGCTAAGAGGGCCCCTCTGTCCGCTTGTCTGCAAAGCCCGTCTCTCCTCATGCTGTCTTCGTGTGCGTGCATTTAAGTACCCTGCAGCAGGCAAGGATCCTGGTCCAAGGGACAGGAGACGTGCTGGTCCGGAGGGCTGTCCTGAGTGCTCCAGGGAGCCCAGACAGGATGTTGGGACACAGCCGTCCTATCCTGGTCAGGCAGACCCCTGCTACCTGCTCATCTGGGAGCCCCCGGGGCCCTGCTCTTCCTTTTCGCTTGAGGGGGTCTTCCTGGGACTTTGGGCTCTGCCGAAACCCGCGGCTTGGCCTAGACAAAGACAGCGCCGAGGGCCCGGCCGCCCTGCCCTGCTCTGTGCAGCCAGCAGCGCGAGCCGCTGGTCTGGGGAACCTCCGTTTCTCCTGCTCTGTCCGCAGGGTGGGGGTGGGCTGGGCCCGGAGCCTCTGCCTTCCCCGACACCAGCCCAGGTGGTCTCAGGGCCTGTGGAGTGAGCCAAGTGGAGAGAATGTCCCCTTGTGTCCATTCAGCCTTTGGGGACACGTGGCATGTGCACCTGCTTCCTGCTTGGGGACAACTGCCCCTTGGATGCAGACTGGGGGCGGGCCGGGGGGCTTCCAGCACACAGGAAGCTGCTCTCAGAGCCCCAGAGGCTGTGGTGGGGGTGGGGCGGGCAGTGGGGTGGGCCCGCGTGCCGCCCACGAGAGCCTTTCGGGAGCAGGTGGCCCTGGGCTGAGGTGGACTGAGGCGGACACGTCTGTCTGTTTGGGGGACCTCAGGAGAGGAGGCCGAGCCAGCGGCAAGGCCTCCCGTGTGTCCCGGCGAGGCCGCTCCTGCGGTGGGTGCTCGTTCCCGTGACCGGTCACCCCTCTGCATCCTGTCTCCTCAGACACGCACTGGCCGTGCCTGTGTGTGGGGGGGCTTGATCTGCCGAGAGGGGTACTCTGAGCGTGACGTGGGGTGTTTCGCTCTCTCCCGCCTCCCTGCCTCGCCCTCCCCTCAGTGCCCTCAGGTGCCAGTTACCTCCCGGTGCCTGGCGGTGGGCCTCTGGCTGCTCCAAGTTCGGCGTGTGGCACCCCTGCCCCTATTGCCTGCGGTCCCCTGGGCCTCTCTGCTCACTCACTCCCGTCCCTGCGGTGGAGGGGGGGGTGGGGGAGGGGGGGCTGGGCCAGCCCTCATTTGTCTTGTGCAAATCAGAGAAAGAGGCCTCCACGTGCACCCCAAATGTGAGCCTCCCTTGGGAGCACACTCCTAGGAGGGGGGCTGCCTCCAGGAAGTCTGCCCTAGGCCACTCTCTGTCCCCTGCTTGTGGGCCAGCCACAAGCCACAAGGCTTGTGGGCCTTGTGTCCAGCCAAGGTTTTGGGGGTTGGGGCTGTGAGGGGCATGGGGCCCAGGGGCAGGGGCAGTGGGGCCGGGGTTGTGGAAGAGAGGCCTGGAGTGCAGTGGGGAGGGTCTCCTCTCTCCTTGCTGAATCTACCCCCCCTCCTGCCAGGGCCCCCCTGGTGCCTGGAATGTTGCCTCCCCTCGGTCCCTTCCCCTCCCCTTCCCCCACCCTCTTAGCCTTCCACTCTGGGAAGCCCCCAAGCACACCACCCCCTCCCCAACCTGGCTTCAGCTTGTGGGGTCCAGCTGGGGGGGGGGGGCCTGGACACTGGGGTGTGTACCTTCCTCCCTTGAGGCACACGTGGGACCCATTTGGGGCACCTTGTGGGGGGTGTCTCTGCTGGACCTCCTCATGACCCCAGCTTTGCTCAGGAGCCCGAGGGACTGGTCCCCGGCACCCATAGGTGGCCTGCTAGGGACCTGGAATTCAGGCCCCTTCTCTGCAGGAGCCCCACTGGCGCCCCCTCTTGGTTTCAGCAGGCCCCCCCCCCCCCGTCTCCTGGCCACTCCCAAGAGCCCCCTGACCCCCAGGTCTGAGCAGGGTGGTGGCGGCAGCTGGGGCACCTTCCCCAAGAAGCCTGCGGCCGTGGGTGTGGGACGCAAGCTCCTTCTGTCTCCGAGGCTCCTTCCTGCGTGGTGAGTGTGCGCACCGGTGTCGGCACCTGTGCCGCCTGCCCGGCTCTCCCTGTCTCATTTTCGGGGTGTCTAGCGCGTCTGTACCTGTGTCTCTCTGTGCTTGTGTGGCTCCCGTGCTCGTGGGGTCCCTACTGGGGGAAACTGAACCCCTGCGTGTCCCAAACGTTGTGCCCGGATTGTCCACTTGGACAGCCTCCTGCCCGTGTCCGGGCACGGGGCGGGCAGTCGGGGCACTCCGGCCGGGGGCCCCCCGCTTCTGACACCGAGCAGGCAGCTCCCTCTCGGGGGGGACCCGGTTGAGAGGAGGAAGGGTCGACTGCAGACGTTTGGGGGTGCAGTGGCAAGGAGGGAGGGGTGGGCAGGGACGGCCGTGGACGTGGGGTGAGGAGCCCGGGACAGGGTGGTCTCCGAGGAGGAGGGGCACAGGGAGGCGCGCGGGTGGGTGGGGGCGTCTGCACCCGCAGAGCCCCCTCTCCCATCCAGGCGCACAGGAGGGGAGCGCGCCAGCCCCGCCCGCTGACCCCGGGGGCCGGGGGGGGGGGGCAGGGGTGTCCCCGCAGAGCATGGGGGCCCCGCGCGTCCCCGAGCGGACAGTGCTCTTCCAGCGCGAGAGGAGCGGCCTGACGTACCGCGTGCCCGCGCTGCTGCCCGTGCCCCCCGCGCCCACCCTGCTGGCCTTCGCGGAGCAGCGGCTCAGCCCCGACGACGCGCACGCGCACCGGCTGGTGCAGAGACGGGGCACGCTGGCGGGGGGCTCCGTGCGGGTGAGTGGCCGGGCGCGCCCCGCGGGCAGGGCCGGGGCGGGCCGCCGCCGCGCGCGGGTAAACTGAGACCGCCGCCCCCCCCCCGGCAGTGGGGCGCCGCGCGCGTGCTGGGGACGGCCGCCCTGGAGGAGCACCGGTCTATGAACCCCTGCCCGGTGCACGACGCGCGCACGGCCACCGTCTTCCTCTTCTTCATCGCCGTGCGGGGCCGCACCCCCGAGGCCGCGCAGATCGCCGCGGGCAGGAACGCCGCGCGCCTCTGCTGCGTGACCAGCCGGGACGCGGGGCGCAGCTGGGGCGCCGTCCGGGACCTCACGGAGGAGGCGGTGGGCGGTGCCGAGCAGGGTAGGCGGGGCGGGGTTCGCTCGGGGTGGGGTCCGCTCGGCTCGGTCTGCGCTGGGAGGGGGCCTGCAGAGTGGAGGGGTCTCACCAGGTTCACCAGGTGACGGGAGGGGGGCTCTGCACTGCGGGGGCGGGGGAAGGGTCCGTCTGCAGGTCACGTGGCTGCCTACTCCTCCACACCGTTTCTTGGGACTGACCCCCCCCCCCCCCCTCCGAACCCCTCAGTCCCGTGAATGGGTGTTGGTCACCCCCACCTCCTGGCGGCAGGAACAGGCTCATCTAACCAAGCCCGTCTCGCTCTGAGCGCTGAGGCCCCTCCTTCTTAGCACCCGGACCCCGGTTGGGGGGGGGGGGGTGTCCAGCCCAGGGCCAGGCAGGTGGCCTGACCCTAAAGCTTTTCCTCCACTCCTGCTGCCCCCTCCCCGAGGGCCATAGCACCCACTGCCCCCCGAGGCGACCCCAACCGTGGTGTGGCGACACTGGCCCAGGGGTCACGCTGATCCTTGTAGGTGGGAGCTGAGCTGAGGGGATGTGGCAGGCTTTGAGACCTGGCCAGGACACACAGAGCTGCTCCGAAGAGCTCTCTGTTCCTGTGGACCCTACCCCATGCCACCCAGGCCCAGGGCCTGACCCCACCCTGAGGGTCCTTGTACCCCTTCTGCCCTTGGCTGCCCCTCTGGGCAGGGCTCACGCTGAGCACTGCCAGTGGCTGCCCCCCCGGGCCCAGGGACTAGCTACCTGATGCCGTCCGGAGAGCCTGGCAGAGCCACCTGCCCGGGCTCCCTGCTCCCGCTAGTGGCGAAGAGAGGCTTGTCCAGCCCTGGGGGATTCGGAGTGGCCGGCAGGAGTGCGGGTGGGGGTGCGGTCCCCCATTTCCTCATGAGCTGTCCCCACATCTGAGGCACTGGCTCCAGATCGTCCCTGACCCCCAGGGCGGTGGCGTCTGGCTTCCGCCAAGGCTGCCTCCCAGCTCGGATGATCAGCAGTCCCTCTTCTGCAGACTGGGCCACATTTGCCGTGGGCCCGGGCCACGGCATCCAGCTGCGCTCAGGCCGCCTGCTGGTGCCTGCCTACACGTACCACGTAGACCGGCGGGAGTGCTTTGGCAAGATCTGCAGGACCAGCCCGCATGCCTTCACCTTCTACAGTGACGACCACGGTCGCACCTGGCGCCACGGAGGCCTGGTGCCCAACCTTCGCTCGGGCGAGTGCCAGCTGGCCGCGGTGGACAGCGGGCAGGCCGGCCACATCCTGTACTGCAACGCCCGGAGCCCCCTGGGGAGCCGCGTGCAGGCGCTCAGTGCGGACGAGGGCACCTCCTTCCTGCCCGGGGAGCTGGTGCCCGCCCTGGCCGAGACCGCCCGGGGCTGCCAGGGCAGCGTCCTTGGCTTCCCTGCCCCACTCTTTAGCAGGCCGAGGAATGGTAGATGGCCAGTGGGTGCCGGGAGCCACTCCTACTCTCCACACCTCTGTCTTGGAGTCCAGGAACACTCAGAGGAGGGTACTGGAGACACCCAAGGGGCCCAGGGGCCCAGCGGGATGGAGGGATGTAGGGACAGCCCCGAAGAGCCTGGCCTGGGGCCTGGGCTCAGTGGGATCATGGCGGCCTGGACCTCGAAGGTCCCCGGGCCCCCTGCCACCCTGTCTCAGAGCCCCACCTGGTTGCTGTATTCCCACCCGGTGGGGCGCAGGGCTCGGCTCCATATGGGAATCTATCTGAGCCGGTCCCCCCTGGATCCCCACAGCTGGACGGAGCCCTGGGTGATCTATGAGGGGCCCAGCGGCTACTCTGATCTGGCATCCGTCGGGCCAACTGTCAAGGGAGCCCTGACCTTTGCTTGTCTGTTTGAGAGTGGGGCCAGGGTCTCCTACGAGGAGATCTCCTTCTGCATGTTCTCCCTTGGTGAGGTCCTGCAGAACCTGCCGCCGGGCCCCAAGCCACCCGGCCTCGGGGACAAGCGTCTGGAGCGCTGCCGGCCTTCCTGACGGGCTCTCTGGTCCGACCCATTTGTACATACCTCATAGTATGCTTTGAAATAAGAAACAAAAGTGGGCACACTTCTAGGAGACATAGATCCACAGTTACAGTAGAAAATTGTAGATACAAGTCTCAATGACTGACAGAGTGAGCAGACAAAATCAGGTTGCACACAGAAGCTTTGGCCAACTTGCCCAAGAAGCTTCACTCAGTGGACACACGCACAGCACTGCACAGAACAGAATCTACAGTCTGTTGGAGTACACGTGGGTGTGAAAATTGACATTATATTGGATTATGAAGTCAAGTCTCTAGAAGACTTCAAAGGATGAAAATCACAGTGAAATTGAGCTAGAAATGAAAACAAAAGGAAACTTAAAATCTTCCTTGTGGGGGCACCTGGGCGGCTCAGTCGGTTCAGCATCCGACTCTTGATTCCGGCTCAGGTCGTGATCTCGGGGCTCCTGGGACCGAGCCCTGCGTCGGGCTCCGCGCTGAGCTTGGAATTCTGGCCCTCCCTCTCCCTCTACCCCTTCCTTGCTTCTCTGTGTCTCTCAAAAAAAAAAATTTTTTTTTTTCCAATCTTGTGTCTGCAAATTGAGAAACACAATTCTGAATTACCCCTGGTTCAAAGAAGACGCTACACTGAAAATGGAAAAAGACGTTGAAGTTAATTGTGTGAGCACCGCAGGCAATCTGTGAGTTGAGCTGAGCCAGGTGGGTCCCGTGGGGGCGGGGGTGGGGGGAGGTGCCGTGATGCCAGCACCTTAGAAAGTGGCAGTAAGTGAAGTCCAAGGAAGCAGCAGAACTAGAGGGACAGGAGACTTCAGACACCAGAGGGAATGGCCAGAGCCAGAGCTGGGTTTTTAGAAAGCTAGTAAAACTGATAACCCCCTCGAGGGGCTGGTCATAAAAGACACAAAACGCACAAATCCAGTATCAGGAACGAGATGGGACACACGAGGAGGGCCCTACAGATGTTCACAGGTTTCAAGAAGATACTAGGAACCATTTATATGAATGGACAATTCCTGGAAAAATACAACTTATTAAAGACAAAATAGCCTGAAAAATCCTATTAAAGAAGTTAATCTGTAATTTAAAATCTCCGCACACTGGGGCACCTGGGTGGCTCAGTAGGTTGATTGTCCGACTTCGGCTCAGGTCATGATCTCGCGGTTAGTGGGTTCGAGCCCCGCGACGGTTTCTGTGCTGACAGCCCAGAGAGCCTGGAGCCTGCCTCAGATTCGGTGTCGCCCTCTCTCTCTCTGCCCCTCCCCTGCTCACACTCTCTCTCTCTCAACAATAAATAAAACATTAAAAACATAATAAAAAATAAAAAAAAATATGTGCATTCTAGGAAAACTGCAGGGGTACATGGCTTTCCCCGTGAATTCCGCCAAACATTTCAGGATACCTGCTGGTTTATCGGATAGTTTCACTTTGCAAGAAATTGCCCAGCCTGTTTTCCAAAGTGGCCGCAGCTCGTCTTTGGTGAGGAGTCTGTTTAGAGCCTTCGCCCTTTTTTAACTGTGCTGTTTGCCTTCTCATTGGGAGTTTTAAGACTTGTTTGCGTGCTTTGGCAAGTGAGCATATGGAAAGATGCCCCCATGGGGAAGACCAAGTAAAACAAAGAGCAGGACGCGAGTAGCCTATCAGCGCGGCGGGTCCGGAAGGCTGACAGCGCCGCCTGCTGGCGAGGGGTGGAGCAGCAGGAGCGTTCTCCGGCGGGCGGGGCGGCCACGTGGGAAGACAGCGTCACCGTCTCTTACAAAACTGAACAAACTCTTGCCGTAGGATCCAGCAATCGTGTTCCTGGGTATTTATCCAAATGAGTTGAAAACCCATGTCTACACAAAAACCTGCACATGGTGTTTATAGCGGCTTTATTCAGAATTGCCAAACCTTGGAAGAGATCAGGATGTCCTTGAGGAGGTGAATGGACAAACTGGTCTATCCAGACAGCGGGAGATTACTCAGCGCCAAAAAGCAACGCGCTATCGAGCCGTGAAATACATGGAGGAACCCGAAGGTGCGTCACTAAGTGAAAGAAGCCAGTGTGACAGGGTTACGTACTGTGCGATTCCATATGACATCCTGGAGAAGGCAGACCTTGGAAGACAGTGAAAAGACGGGTGGCTGTCAGAGGTTGTGGGGAGGAGAGGGGTGTGTGTGGGGCACGGAAGGTTCTTGGGGCCGTGAGGGCAGCGAGTGCCATACCATAATGGTAGGTACGTGTCACCGTACATCTGTCCAAACCCACAGAGTGCACATCGCCACGAGTGAGCCCTGATGTGAGGTACCAGATCACTGCTGGTTCATCAGTTAGGACAGATGTGCCCCACCAGTGGGGGATGCTAACCTCGGGGACACTGTGTGTGCGGGGGGCATGGGGGTGGCGTACTGAGACTTACTGCTCAGTTCTGTAAACCTAAAACCGCTTTAAAATATATCTACTAATTCGGGCGCTTGGGTGGCTCAGTCAGTTGAGCATCCGACTTTGGCTCAGGTCGTGAGCTCACAGTTTGTGAGTTCGAACCCTGCGTCGGGCTCTGTGCTGACAGCTCGGAGCCTGGAGCTCCTTCGGAGTCTGTGTCTCCCTCGCTCTCTGCCCCTCCCCTGCATGTCTCTGTCTCTCCCAAGAATAAATAAACATTAAAAAAAAATATTTCTACTAATTTAAGAAAAAAGTATAGCCATAAACACTCTGACAGTAAGAAAAGAGAAAGAAGAAAGTGCCTGACAATGGTTGTATAATCTCGAGAGCATCCAAGTGGCCAGTGGACTCGTGACAATGTCATCAACCTCACTGTGAGCCGGTCAGCTCAGGAGCCTCAGACATGGGCCCCCATAATTGGGTGGGGCCACCGGACCGGAGCCGGCGGGTCCAAGGCCCCCAGGGGGCTGCGGTTGAGCAGCAGTTGAGGGGTTCCAGCGATTGGAGTCAACATCATGCTGGCCATGCCGCCTTGATTGCCCTCAGGAAGACACCTCCCCACCCCATCCCGAATTCTCCTAAATCTCAGGAGCTGCACCAGGCGCAAACATGCCCCTGTCCACGCGGGATTGGTTACCACGCGCTGGGGCTGGGACCCTGGAGTGAGGACCGCCAGCCCCTCCTTCCCGATCCCCTGGGCGGGTTGCCTTTGGGGTCTGTGCTCTTCTCCTGCCGGGAGACCTTTGTCAGGGCCCCCACCTTGGATTTCTGGGTATGGCACAGACTCCTGTCCTCCCGTCCCACACGGCCTTGCATTCCTATCGGGAGGAGGCCGGCGCTTGCCCCCAGCTCTGCAGACCAGGAAAGGTGAGCACAGGTAGTGGGAGAGGTCGTCCTCCTGGCCAGAGGGGCTACAAGTGTGGGGCTCTGGTGGCCCCGGGCTGTCGGGGTGGCCACATGCCCTCGGCCCCGGGTGCCCTGTGCCAGGGTCTCAGGCCTCATCTGAAGAGCCCAGGCCCCCACCGGTCCTCCTGAGGCCAGCCTCCAGGAGATGAGCCAGGCTGGCAGAGAGGGAAACGCTGGGGGTGGGGGGGGGCGTGGGTGGGGATGGGCAAGTTGCCCCAGCCAGGGCCGTTGACACACGGGACTGGGGCAGAGCAGGGCACGGAAAAAATGAGTGGAGGCGGGCCGCAGGGGCCGTGTTCCGGGAAGGCGAGCATCAGAGTGCTGACTGTGCCTGCGCTCTCTCACTTCTTGTCTGAGCCGCGGCGCTGCCGCCAGTGGGTGGCCCGGCCGGTGGCTTGGTGAGGCCACCGCTTCCTTCCCTCTCTGCTGCGTGCTCCTCTGTCTTCTTTTTTCTCCCCCTCCTTCTTCTTTTTTTAGAATACGAACTTACCTCTTTTAAAACATACTCAAAATATGTTAATTTTAATTGGTATTTTCGTGCTCAAAGTGCTCCCTTGTCTTTGAGTAGAGCCCCCAGCTCAGTTCCTTTTTTGGGGGGCAGTGAGTTGCCCCTGGGGTTCCCCCGACTCCTGCTGCCTGCCTGGGGTGCACGCGGGGTCCTGGCGGCTGGCTCACCCCCGGGAGGAGTTATATAGGCGGGGCTTAGGGGTCAAAGGGCACATGTTTCTCTAACCACTGGCTGGTGCCTAGTCCTCCAGTCCGGCCTTGTCGCCCCCGGCCGCTCCAGGGCTGTCTCTCCACGTCCTCGCCAGCACCGTGTTGTCACGCGGTCAGAGTTTTGCCCGCGGGTGATTTGTAAGTCGTAATCTGCGTTTTTCTTATTATGAGTAAAATTGAACATCCTTTGGTTGCTTAAGGGATCTGAGTATACGTAGATGGAACACACGCGCGTGTGTGTGGTTACGTGCGTGTCCGCGTGCATGCGTGTGCACGTATGTGTGCGCGTGGGCGTGTGAGTTGGTGGTGCCACCTCATCATATCTTCTGCTCACTTTTCCATCGTGCCTTCCATCGGCCTTGCTCTTTCCGTATTTTAGTTCTTTACATAACTGGAGTCTTAACCTTTTGTGTAATAATATTGCAAATACTTTCCCCTGGTTTGCTTCTGACTTTCCTTTTGCCACATTAAAGTGTTTCCCCCAATTTGTAGAGTTGAATGTGTCAATCTCTCTAATGGTGCTGTGGTTTCGAGCCGGTGTGGGGAGGCTTTCCTGCTCCAGCGTGAAGGACCTCGCCCGTCTTCCTCTGCGTCTGCTCGGGTTTCCGTCTTACGCTTGTATTTGGGATTTGTGCAAGTCCCTGGCACATGCACGGAGTCCACCTGGTGCTTTTCGAATAGCTGCTCACGCCCTCTGTTGCAGGATGTCCTTTCCCAGTGTCCCACCTCTCGTGTGTGAGCACCACCGTTTCGAGCCGGAGGTCTGATACAGCTGCTCTCCTTCGCTTGGTTTCCTAGGTTTCTTCTTCTTGTTTGCTTCTCCATACGAACTTTTCAGTCACAGTGGGTTTTCACTGGGATGGTCACACCTACCAGTCAACCTGGGGGGGGGGGGTGGTGTCTCGATGGCACCGCGTGTCCCCGCCTGGAGGGCCCACACCTGCGGCCAAGCTGTCCTCCTGCGGGTCAGCGCGTTTCTTGTTAAATTTACGCCTCGGGCGTAACTTTAGATTCTCTATCACTCTCTCTTCCAGGGGGCGGCTGTTTGAATGTACGAAAGCCATTTATTTCTGGGGGTTAATTTTGTGTGTGCCACCTGACTCCATTTTCTTATTGCCCTATTCGTGTTTCCGCAGAAGCTACTAGGTTTTCCAGGCATGCAAGCCTGTGCCCTCCGCAGCCTTCCCCGGCAGTGTTTGTTCCCTCATGTGTGACCTTGCCTGATGTCCTCGCCTTGTCCCGGACTTGGTGATTCTAGCTCCTGCCCGCCCAGGACAGGACCCCAGCGTGGCGGGCACAGGGTGTGAGCCCTGAGGGCTGGATGGGGGGCAGCTGTGTTCCTGGCTCCCGAGGGTCTGGACGAGGCTCACCGGGAAGGACAGGATTGGGGGGTATTGGTCACTGCAGTCAGGGACAAGAACTGAAGGCCCCTGATGGTGGTGCTGTGTCTTCTTCCCGGAGGACGGAACAGACCTCCCCTCTGCATCTGGGAAGGGCCGTGTGTCTCCAGTGGGGCTGCACCCACTCACTCACAGCCTGGCCTGACCCCAGCCCAGGGCACTGACACTGCCTGGGAGGGACGGTCAGGTGCAGGGGGCCTGTGGGGAGGGCTGGAGCAGGGCAGATACCGACGCAGCCTCTCGGCTGAGGTGATCTGGGGACAGACTTCTTGAGGGGGCCGTGGTACATGATAGGGGGGACGGAGACGAGGGGCCTCGGGGCTCCGTGTGTTCCTGGGACAGAGAAGGTGCCGGCCAGGCGGGTGAGGGCCAGGCCCGAGGAGGGCTGGCTGCGTCCTCTATTTGAGGCAGAACTCCCCCCCCCCGCCCCCCCGCCGCCCCAACAAGGCCAGGAGAGAACCTAGGCTTTTCTTAGAGTTTTCGTCAGTATTTAATTATAATATAATAGAACAGGGTGAGGGGCTCTGAGGTGTGTGTGGAACCTAAGACAGCCCCTGACGCCTGGGTACCACTGCCCCCCTGCCGTGACAGTGGGCCCGGGGGGTGCCGGGCGGAGGCCCCCATAAATAGCACCATGCGTGGGCACCGAGGGGAGGGCGACTCCCCAGCTGGGGCCCGTTCCCCTTGTTGCCCCCCTGCCCCCAGGCTGCTTGGTGGGCTGGGCTGTGCATGAGGGTGGCCCGCAGACGGCCTGCCCTTCCCCACACCAGGAGCTCTTTTCCAGGCCTGGAGGGGCACGAGGTCCCGGACCCCATGCGTGTGCCCCTCCACCCGTGTGCTGCATCTCTTGGCCGTGGGGGCACTTCACCGGCACAGTCCCCAACCAGGGACCCTGTGCGCCCATGTCCTGGAGCTCCCCTGGGAGGCGTTGGTGGGTCAGGGAGAGCCACAGCGCCAGACCATCCCCCGCAGGGAGGCGTGTGTGGAGGTGCAGAGCAGCAGATCTGGGGAGCGATGGGCCGGCTCAGGCCCCGAGTCCCCTCCCCACCGCCACACGGTCACACGGGACGGGGACGCCTCCTACCCCCGGGTCACGTGAGCGGCGAGAGGAGAGCCAAGCTGGCAGTCCCCACAGCCTCCCCCCGGCACGCTCCTCCTGGGAAGGGTCCGCCCGGGCTCCTGGCGGAGGCTCTGAAGGACACAGGCCAGCCGAGGAAGCCGGTCAGAGGGGCCAAGGGCAGGGTCCGTCCTCGGGCCTCAGAGGCAGGGGCCCCGGGGAGCCCGGCCTGCTGGGGAAGACGATCGTGGCATACTCGGTCTGTTCGGGGGCGCAGGGGGCGGGGGGCTCGGGCGTCTTCTCTCGCCACTGAAAATCCAGCTCTCCGTAGTCCACGGTGAACACGGGTGCCGCAGAGGGGCCCTCCTTCTGCAGGGAGAGGGCTGGCGTCGGCGGTCCCGCGGCAGACACGCGGGCGCCCACCGGCGCACGTGCAGACGCCAAGCCGGAGCGAAGCCAGGCAGGGCCCGCGCTCCGTGACCCTTCCTGGGGCCCGGGGTCCCCGCGCTCAGACTCCCTGGCGGGTCCCCAGCCCCGCTGAGCCCTGCAGCGGCCCCGGCCCTCCCCCAGCACGGTGCGGGCTCTGGTGCCAGGGCGCCAAGGGAAGGGAACTCACCAGAGGCTCGTCCTTGCTCCCGCAGGCACAGGCACCTGTGAAGAAGCGTCCGGAGTGAGCCCAGGAGACCCGGCGGTCCTCGGGGTGGGGGTTGTGGCAGGGGTCCCCGCCCCCGGGGGCTTGGGAGGGCACCACGCCTTCCACCCGAGGTGGCCGAGTGTCCTCCCCCCCCACCCCCTGCCCAGCGGTCTGGCTGACCCCGCCCCCCACGTGGTGACCCCGAGTCCCTGCTTGTCAACCAAAAGTCCGACGGACCGCGGGTTGTCCAGGCTGGCGACCACCTAGGACCCCCGGCTTGGGTCCTGCCGCGGGCGCCTACTGTCTCGGGCTGCAAACCCTGGCCGAGAGAGGAGCCCACCAGACCCACCCACCATCCCCGGGTTGGTGCAGCACACGGTGGCGGGGGGCGGGTGGGGGTGGCGGCGGGTGGTCACAGTGCATCAGTGTAGCAAGTCTCTCTCCAACTGATGCCACACAGAACTGCCACGTGTCCACCAGTGGCCAGCACACAGAGCACATAGCACATTCTCGAAAATATTAGGAGGAAAATCGTTGGAGAAGTGAACTCCCACTGGAGACTGGCTGAGGTTGAGTACTGCTGCCCCGGGGAGACTGGCTGCCCTCCCAGACCCCAGCCGCCCTCCCAGACCCCAGCTGCCCTCCCTGACCCCAGCCGCCCTCCCTGACTCCATCTGCCCTCCCTGACCCCAGCGGTCATCCCTGACCCCACTGTCCTCCCTGACACCAGCCGCCCTCCCTCCTGACCTCAGCCGTTCTCTCTGACCCCAGCCTCTTCCCTGACCCCAGCCATCCTCCCTGACCCCTGCCGCCCTCTTTCCTGACCCCAGCTTCCTTCCCTGACCCCAGCTGCCCTCCCTGACCTCAGCCTCCCTCCCTGACCCCAGGTGCCCTCCCTGACCCCAGCTGTCCTCCCTGACCTCGGCTGCCCTCCCTCCTGACCCCAGCCTCCCCCCCTGACCCCAGCCTCCCCCCCTGACCCCAGCTGCCCTCCCTGACCCCTGCTGCCCTCCCTAACCCCAGCCGCCTTCCCTGACCTCAGCTGCCCTCCCTGACCCGCTCAGCGGGGAGATCTTGGAAGTCTTGTCCAGGACCCTGTGGAACCTCCTATTCTCTGGCCACATGTCCCCCCGGGTGCCTGTCCCAGGAGACCATGACCTGGAGCCTGGGGAAGAGCTGACTCCTGGCTGGGTCTCCTCTCAGTGGCTCCAGGAGAATCAACTTCGGCACCTCCCTCCAGCCCCAGGGACATGTACCCATCGTCAGAGTGACCAGTCGTCCTCGTGACGCCGGGAGGCCAGGGTAGGTGCACCTGGCGGGGAGCTGGGGGCCTCATACCACCCTGGTGTTGTGGTCAATAGCAGAGCCCAGCGGCTGTTAGAATGACTTTCACTGTGCCCTGTGGGCTGAGGTGTGGCCTGAGGTTTGGGGGTGGCCTTGGTGCAGAGTAGGTGGCTCAGCCTGTTGGGGGGCTTCTCCTCACTTTGGCAGCTGCCTACCCCCCCATCCCTCCTTAAAACAGGTGTTAGGGAGAGGGGGCCCCGGAACTTGGGAGGCCTGCTCCAGGCCCAGCCCCTCCTTGAGGGGTCCTCGCAGCGAGGGCGCTGGGGGGAGGCGGGGGGGGGGGAGGGGGAGGGTTGGGATCCCTGACGGGCGAGGCTGTGGGTTGTGCCTTGAGCTCTGTCTGCGGGGAACGGCAGTAGGGTTTGGCACGATGTTACCTCGAGTGGCCCTGGGGAAGGCCGCAGCCAGCACCCAGGTCAGCAGCAGCAACAGCAGGACACCCACCAGCACGCTTGTGATGCCCACGACCAGCCCCTGGCCCTGGCCTGTGAGTCTGGGTGGGGGGCTGGGACTCTCTGTGGGGGGCTCCAGGACTCTCTCTGGAGGGGCAGAAGGACAGAGACTCACTAAGGGGAGCCAGAGAGGGGGCACGGGGGGGGGGGACCCAAGGAGGCGGGACCCAGGGAGGGGACATGGGGGGGACCCAGGGAGGGGACTCAGGAAGGGGGGACCCAGGGAGGGGGGACCCAGGGAGGAGACCCAGGGAGGGGACCCAGAGAGGGGGGACCCAGAGAGAGTACACGGGGAGAGTACCCAGGGAGGGTACCCAGGGAGGGGGGGACCCAGGGAGGGGACATGGGGGGACCCATAGAGGGGGGACCCAGAGAAGGTACACGGGGAGGGTACCCAGGGAGGGTACCCAGGGAGGGGGGACCCAGGGAGGGGACATGGGGGGGACATGGGGGGACCCAGGGAGGGGACCCAGAGAGGGTACACGGGGAAGGTACCCAGGGAGGGGACCCAGGGAGGGGGGACCCAGGGAGGGGGGACCCCGAGAGGGTACACAGGGGGACCCAGGGAGGAGATATGGGAGGGACACTGGGAGGGACCCAGGGAGGGGACTCAGGAAAGGGGGACCCAGGGAGGGGGGGCCCAGGGAGGGGACCCAGGGAGGGGACCCAAAGAGGGGGGACCCAGAGAGGGTACACGGGGGCATACCCAGGGAGGGGGGACCCAGGGAGGAGACATGGGGGGGACAGCGGGGGGACCCAGGGAAGGGACTCAGGAAGGGGGAACCCAGGGAGGAGACCCAGGGAGGGGGGACCCAGGGAGGGAGGACCCAGGGAGGGGACCCAGGGAGGGGGGACCCAGGGAGGGGAACCAGGGAGGGGGGATCCAGGGAGGGAGGACCCAGGGAGGGGACCCAGGGAGGGGGGACCCAGGGAGGGGACCCAGGGAGGGGGGACCCAGGGAGGGGACCCAGCATCCTCCCCTGCCCTCTCCGAGTCCCGAGGGGCGTGGCTTCTAGCTCTGCACCGACCAGCCTCTTCCAGGCGGCACCTCCGTTGAGCTTCCAAGCTTTCCCTACCCTGACAAGTGCCACCTGCCGCCCCCGCTGAGGCCCTGCCTTCCCTTAAGGGGCAGTGGGTGTGGGGGTGCTTCAGTCACCCCGTGTGTCAGAAGTGCAGCCTGGGGGGTCCCTGCCGCGCCCCCTGCCCCGGCCGCCGGGCCGTGCACCTTTCACAGTGAGCTCCGCTCGTGGGCTCTCGTAGATCTGCGTGTTGGGGGGCAGGTAGATGGCCCCGCAGAGGTAGATGCCGCTGTCGTTGAGCTGGGCGGCGAGGATGGTCGTGTGGAAGTCCTGCCCGCTGGGCAGCCGCGTGACGCGGAAGCGCCTGTCCTTGCCGGGCTCGGTGTGGTTCTCCTGGAAGGCGGCCAGCTTGTCCGTCTGGTTGCGGGGACTCACGCGGTACCAGTTGAGCACGAAGCTCTCGGGTACGTCGGGCAGGTGGCAGACGAAGGTGGCGTTCTCCCCCTCGACCACCGTGAGCTGGGCCGGGGAGAAGGTGAGGGGGCTCCAGGGCCTGTAGGGGGAGTCTGAGGCGTGGGGAGAGGACCGGCTGGTGAGGAAGGAGGCACGCGGGCAGCCTGCCCGGACCCTCCTGCTCTCCCGGCCTTCGCACACCCCAGCCCGCACCGGAGCCCCCTCTGCGGAGCCCCTGGCGGCTTCTCCCGGCCCTCTCTAGAGGCCGTGGCGCTCTCCCCGGGCAGCTCTGTGGTGGGACTTTTGTCCTTTGAGCCCACCGAGACCCGAGGCCCCAGGTCCCCCCGTTTCTCCCTGGACCGTGGTGGTTAGTCCGTCACCCCTCCCTTGCTGACTCCGGGTTGCTAGTGTCCGGGGGCCTGACCCCCCCACGTTTCTGGCTCCACCGTCCTGGGCCTCTGGCTCATCGGGGGCCTGGCCGGGTCCCGTGTATACTGAGGGTGGAGGGGTGGGTGTCCGAGAGGCTGGGAGGGGCCGGTGGGGGCCTCCCACGGAAAGCCCAGCCCCCAGGAGGCTCAGGGTCCAGCCTTTGGCCCGTCTCAGGACAAGCTCAGAGCTGGGTGGGGTCAGCGTGGGTCCCTCCGTGTCTTCCACCACGACCCTGGGGACGGGAGCTCGGAGGCCAGCCGGGCCGTTGCCCCCTGATATGGACAGAAATGGAGGCCCCTGACAGTCCTGGGCCCTGGCCCGCTCTCCACAAAACGAGGCCTCGCAAGAACACCCGACGGCCAGGGCTCTGGCCCAGCGACGCCGCCACGCCGGGCACGCCCAGGCCCGCGCGCACACATGCACTCGTGCTCCCACACGTCCACAAGCGCCCGCGTGAGTGTACACGCCCTCGCATGCTCACCGCGGCAGGGGAGAAGCCCCTCCATGGAGGCCCAGGCATCTCGCCAGCAGCACCCATACGGGGTCAAGGCGACACGGGGACGGGTCACAGGCTCCCAGGGTTCCAGAGAGTCACGGCCAAACCCACACGTGCTGGGCCCCCCCTTCACTGTGGTCGGCTCACACGGGGAGGCTGCACCACGACCTGAGTTACACACGGGGAAACCAAGGCTTGGAGGGAGGAGGCGGCTGGCCACAGGCTGCTAAGCCGGGACCCAGCTCCGGCCCTGCCGCCCCCTGCCCCGGCCCCCTGCCCCTGCAGCCCTCCCGGCCCCTCCCGGCCCCTGCCGCGCTGCTCCCCTGGGAGCATCCAGACGTGAGACGTGGCCCAGTGGGGTCGTTTCCTGGCCCTCCCAGCACGTCCCCCACCCCTCTACTCCCCAAATACTCGGGGACCGGGGACGTCAGTCCTGAGGTGAGGCCGTGTGGCTGCCCCTCTGAGCTTTTCTTGCCTGGCGAGGCCTCCGCTCCGGCAACAGCGTGTGCCGGGCGAGGTTCCTCACACACGGGGCCACAGCCCTTCAGCTGGAGTCCCTCTGCCTCTGGGGACAGGGTGCCTGAGGCTGGTCACGGTGTCCTGCTGGCCGAGTGACCGTGGCCCCAGGGAAGAAGGGGCCGGTGCCAGGGCCCGGCGAGCCCCGTCGGGGCGCGGGTAACAAGAGCTCTTCCTGTACGTCCCCACTGGGCCCCTCACGTGGGGCGAGATCACAGAGGTGGCGGGAGCAGGGTGGGCCCTGACACGCCCGCAGCACCCTTGTGCGTCGCTGGCCCTGCTCGGGGGAGCACGCGGGGCGCCCCCCACCCCCCTTTACACTGGGAGCCCGGAAGCTTAGAGAGGCTGGCCCAACCAGTCTGGACCTTCTACTTCTTGCCTCCCTGGTGTCTCCTTTGGCCACTGATGGAGGGACAGGGCTGTCACGTGGCCATGAGGGTGGGCACCCCCTGGGTGTCAGGGCCAGGAGGCCACCCAGCCTGGGGTCCCCTGGCCCCCGTGGGGGGGGGGGGTGGCTGTCCGTGCATCTCTGCGGCCCCGCAGAGGGCCCATCCCCCTGGCCAGGAGGAGGCCAGAAGGCCTGGAGGGGGCCAGGCCGGGACTGGGGGGGGTGGCTGATGCAAGCGGGAGGCCCACTGCCTTGTGGAGCCGGCCATCTGTTCACGGACCCCAGCCCGGCTTTCCCGGGGGTGACACAGCACCAGGGGCGCCCACAGTAAGCCTGTCTCCTATTTTAACCATGCGTCCCAGGCGCACACGACCAGCACGGGACAGCAGGACCGCTGACCCTGGTGGCACCGACAGCCGTTTTTACGCATCTGTCCGAGAAGCGCGCGTCCACTCACGGAACTCGTCGAGGGAGGAACAGTGCCAGCAGGGCGAAGTCTGGCACCGAGGCCGTGTGATCCATGGGGCCCGCCCAGCCCCGTGCCTCCGGGCTCCCTCTGGTCCACGTGGTGCATGGACTGCCCACTCCCGCAAGCCCCCCACCCCCCACAAGGGCCCCTCGAGGACTCTGGTTCAGACCCTCACTGCCCCGCGTCTGACATGAATTTGCAACCATTTGGGTCACTTCTCTGTTCGTCGGCTCCTTGTGGGCCTCCCAGGGAGTCTGAACTTGGTGTGGAGGGGACTCTGGGCTGTCCGGAGCCCCATCCACCCTGGCCCAGCCTCTCTGCCTAGGCGTCTACACGGCAGCCTCCCGGTCCTGCCCAGGTCCCACTTCCTCTGGGCGCCATACGGCCTCGCCGCTTCTCCTCAGACTCCTTCCCGGGACACACTCCCACGGCCGGGCCCGTTCCCTTCCCACCCGCCCGTGTCCTCACAGCACGCTTAGGGGCAGGGGCCGGATACAGCGGCAGCTTACGCCTGGCCCGAGACAGGTCGAGGGGGTAGTGTTCCTGTGGGGAAGGCGGGAGGGGGCAGGCCCGTCGCAGGCTCCAGAGCAGCTCTGACCAGGGAGCACCCACCTCCCTCAAGTCACAGGGTGTGTGACCGTCGAGGGCGCTGGTTGTTTGGCCGGGGTGCAGGGCCGTAGGGGGGATCCCAGCCGGGTGCTCAGGGGCCTCTCCGGATGGAGAAAGATGGGCTCCCTGGAATAGGAGCCTGGGAGCACCAGGGGGGAGTGGGCCAGAGGGAGCACGGGGCTGAGACCTCATGGGGGAGATAGAGGGCTAGGTGGGCCCTCGGCTCTCTGCTCTCCGGGAGCAGGGGCGACGGCCAGATGGAGCCTGGGAGTCAGCCCAAACTCCTTCCCAGAGAAGGGTCGATAGTGGAACTCACTTTTGAGGACAGAGGATGGGAGTCCACTTTGTCCCTACGGTACCAACATCTGTGAGTCTTATATTGTTTGGGCTTAAACACTGAAATGTGGTCTATTTATATTTGATAATGAGATGTTTGGGGAGTGGGCTCAGGAGAGAACAGTGTGCCCGCCTGGCAGGGTGGGACCCCGAGACCTCACGGTGGGGCCCAGTGTCGCAGGACAGGCTGTGTGTCAGGCTCCCACAGAGAGCGGTGTGGCCCACGGGCCACACGTTTCACCCCCAGCTGGCGCTGGATTTAGGCAAACCCTGTCTGTGGAGTCAGAAGGGTCACGCAATGGGCTGTCGGGGCTCCAGCCACCCCCACGGGTCTCTTACTCATCAGGACGGAAACAGGGTGCCTTGGCCTCCTTGCCGTGGGGTCCCCGAAGGGCCCCAGCACGCCTGTGATCACCCACAAACAGGTGTCAGACACACCCGGGGGTGCGTGCCTGCGCCCCTGGCTTGGACCCTTTCTGCCGTCAGCAAAAGTGAGAACAAACACATGGGGCCTCGTCCAAGTAAAAAGCGTCTGCACAGCAAAGAAAACCATCAACACAGTGGAAAGGCCACCTACGGGATGGGAGAAAGTGTTTGCAAATCACACATCTGATAATATCCAAAAGACGTAAAAACTCATGTAAATCGCTAGCAAAACGCCCAAACAATCCAATTAAAAATGGGCAGAGGACCTGAACAGACACTTTTCCAAAGAAGACACACAGAGGGCCACAGACACACGGAAAGATAGTCCACATCTCTCATCGTCAGGGAGATACAAATCCAAACCACGGTGAGACGCCTCCCCCCACACCGGTCAGAGTGGCTGACGTTAATGACCCAAGAAACAGGTGCCGGCGAGGACGTGGAGAAAGGGCAGCCTCGTGCGCTGCTGGTGGGATTGCAAACTGGGGCAGCCGCTCTGGAGAACAGCGTGGAGGCTCCTCAAGAAACCAACAACAGAACTACCCTACGACCCGGCAATTCCTCTGCTTATACTTATCCGCAGAGAACAGAAAGACTAATTTGAAAAGATATGCGCAGCTCTGTGTTTACAGCAGCATTGTACCAACAGCCAAAGTATGGAAGCAGCCGACAGACGATGGATAAGGCAGGTGTGCTGTGACACAACGGAATGTTGCTCAGCGATTAAAAAAAAAAAAAAAAAGAACGAAACCCCGCCATTTGTGACCACATGGACGGAGCCGGAGAGCATTGCGCTAAGTGAAGTAAGTCGGTCGGAGAAAGACAAACACCGTAGGATCTCATTTCCACGTGGAATCTAAGAACAAAAAGCAAAATAAAACACGACCCGAGCTCACGGACGTAGGGGACAGATTGGTGGCTACCGAGATGGGGAGGGAGGTGCTGGCAAGTTGGGGGGGGTGTCAAAGCGCATAAACTTGCAGCTACGAAATGCGAGAGTCACGGCGCGGGGATGCGCAGCACGGTGACGGGGACGACAGTCAGTGGAAGCGCTACGGAGTGGACTGAAAGTTCTCACTACAGGAGACGCGTTTTGTGACTGTGTGTGGTGACAGATGTTGGTGGCCTTACCGGGGTCGTCGTTTTACAGTATATACACATCGCGAATCATTTCATTGTGCACCTGAAATTACTACGTTGTGGTCAGTCGTACCTCAGTAAAAATATTCCTAATTCTGTATTCCCGATCCTAAGGCTTTCCATATCCAAAATAAAATTGAGATTTGATTTAAAAAAACAAACACCACACGCACACACAGAGAAGGGCAGGGCTGGCGGTGGCAGAGAGAGCTGGGGCCCCCAGTTGGAAGGAGCCGAAGACAGAGACATCTGAGTGAAGCAGGGGGTCCTCGGCTGGGCTCCCATCAGGGCCGGATAACCCAGCCTGGGGCGCCCTGGGGTGCGGGAGCATCCGGGCTGTGGGTCAAGGCTACCGTCCCGGGAGGAAGCCTCTGGAGTGTTAGCAGAGAAGTCTGACATCTCGGAAAGCGCTGTGGGCTGAGCTGTGACCCCTGGTGCATGTGTTGAAGGCCTCATCCTCAGCACTGCAGAACGTGACCTTATTTGGAAATAGGGTCATTGTACGTGTAATTAATTAAGATAAGCTGGAGCTTGTGGGTCCCTCATCCGACATGACTGGTGTCCTTGTAAGAAGGGGGAAATTTGGACGCAAACATACGAGAGCTCCGTGTGAAGCTGGAGCGGGGATGGGGTGATGTACCCACAAGCTAAGAAACCCCAAGGACTGCCAGCAAACGGCAGAAGCCGGGGGAGCCTGGAACGGATGCCCCCTCCGCTTCGGAGGGGGCCAGCCCGGCCCACACCTACTCTCGGACCCGCAGCCCCCAGGGGTCGGTATTTCGTTATGGCTCACCCGGCAAATTAACACGGAAGCAAATGTGCCAGGGTTGCGAGCTGGCCACTCTGGGGAGGGGGTCCGCTGCCTGCTTTTGTGACTTTGCTGTAGGTTTCAGGCATTTCTCAAAATTATAAAGCAGAAAAGATACATAAGCGAGATCTGGCTTCAAAGGACATTATCACGGGTTGTGCCGGACAATTTTCATTAACGATCTGATTCCATTCTCAGCATAAGGCAGGCATCCCTGTCCCCAGCGGCAGGTGCCTTGTCAGCGATGCTGAACTCAAGCCTGCCTGTTTCAAAGCCTGTACGTACCCTTACCATTGTTGTTCGCTAGCATAGGGCTCGGCCAACTCTTGGGTTTGGGATATTTCATAAAATGCAAAACAAAAAACGTGTACATGAGGATCTGTGGGGGACACCCATGGAAACGACCAAAATAATAAATACAGAGAATAAATCAGGAAGGGAAAGAGATGACGTGGAACCAGATGTCCCACAGCCAGCAGTGCCGGAGGCCGATGGAAGAGCCGGAGGACCACCCGGCCTGTGATGTCGGCAGCGTGAGCACTCAGTGCTGAGGTGGGGAAACGGAGGCACACCCAGCCACGTTCTTATCTTCCCCTGCTTTGGGAAGGGGTCCTGGTGGGTAGCCGGCCGCCAGGGCTGAGTCATGGCCTGACTATGCTCGGATGACATCCGCCCCTCGGCCCCTGTTCCCCGGGCTCCCACGCAAGGACCCCCATGGGGCACCTTTTGGCCACAGGCCCTTGGACAACCGACCTCTGTTCTGAATTCCCTCCCTTGAACCTGAGGGCCAGGCCAGCCTGAGGAGGAAATGCAGGGTGGTTGCTGCCTGGAGGCCCTGGAGGGGCATCAACACTCCGGGACGGGCAGCCCCAGGGTCGGGGTGGGGGGCGGGGGGGACGCTCAGGGGCCGTCACACCTCTGAGCCCAGCGAGGTCCAGAGAAAAGACTCTGGGCCCCTCCCAGGGATCCACCTTCCCTGGAGGACAAGGGCAGCCGGGCCCCTCTCCCCGACCAGCAGACTCTGACCGGGGGCCCCCAGGGCCTGCCCGACAGACACCCGCCGAGAGGGGGCTAGGGGCCAGGGCCTCCTTGCCAGATCCTGCCGCAGATGCCCCCCCCCAGCCGTGCCCACCCCTGCACACCCAAGAGTCTTGTCTAGAGGCCCCAGGCCCGTGGCAGGTGGGCTGGAGAGGTGAGAAGTCTTCACCTGAATGGCCGCACCTCGGATATAATTAGAGAAGTGTCTCTGGGCCGTCCAGCCTGGAGCCTTGCAGAGACAGTCCTCCCCCTGGGAGGCTGGTCCCATCCCCAGGAGAACATTAGCATCTGGGCTGAGGACCCATCATCCTTCAGAGAGCGTCCGGCCCGTCCCACGGGACTCTGAGGAGGAGCTGGGAGGTTCCTGCCTGCTTATCGGCGAGGATTGGATTGGACACCAGGTGAGGTGGGCAGGCAGGAAACTGGAGCCCAGAGAGGCCCCTTCCCCTGCCCAAAGCCACACAGTGCCCTGCCAGGGGCAGAGCTGGGCCTCCGGGCCCTGGCCCCCCACCCCCCCAGCCCCCTCCCCACCTGCCAGGGAGCATGGGTGGGAAGTCTTCCCCCTGACCACGTACCTAAGAGCCATCCTGGCCACCAGCCCAGCTGCAGCACGGCCCAGACAAGAGGCCAGGGCGCCCGTGGGGTCCCCATGCCTGGAGCGGCAGCCGCTGCCTCCGTAATCTCTTCCTCCAGGGCTCTGGTAGAGTGTCAGCGGAAAGGAAACTGTCCCGTGTTAGGACGAGGGACCCGCCCCAGCCCCAGCCCTGCCCCCTCTTCCTCCTCCTCCACGTGGGTGGAGATTGGAGGGGAGCCTGAGAGAGAGAAGGGTACAGAGGGAGACAGAGAGACAGAGATGGGGGTGGGGGGGTGGGAGAGGGAGATGGGGGGAGAGATAGAAGATAGAAGTAAGAGGGTAGAGACGCAGGAGCCACAGAGACCCAGAAATGGAGGGAGAGAGAGAGGCCGAAGGAGGAGGGAAGGCCAGCCGCCGCTCCCCCACCGTGGGGTCTGTCCAGCAGCAGTTTTTGTCCCTTTATTTGTTGTTGCTTCTTCGCCCTTCCGCTGAGGCTGGTGAGGCTGCAGGGCCCTGTGTCCTCCCCCCTCCTGCCCTTGGAAGGGCAGGTCGTCTGGGCTCAGGCACCGCCCCCCCCACCCCTTGTCTACAATGAAGGGTGGCGTCAGCCCACCTTGCCTGTGCTTGAGGGGTGGAATCCACATACCCTGCCACTGCTGAGGGGGGCAGGGGGCAGGGAGCAGGGGGGAAGGACAGAGGGCAGGGGTAGGGGGGAAGGGGCTGGGGCAGGGACAGGGAGCAGGGGGCAGGGGGCAGGGGAAGAGGGCAGGGGGCAAGGGGACGTGGGAGGGGCAGGGCAGGGACAGGGAGCAGAGGGCAGGGAAGAGGGCAGGGGGCAAGGGGAGGGGGTAGGGGCAGGGCAGGGGGCAGGAAGCAGGGGACAAGAGGAAGGGGAGGGGTGGGGGCAAGGGGCAGGGGACAGGGGCAGGGGGCAGAGGGCAGGGGGCTCTTCCACGGCCAAGGGCTCACCCCACCCGGGGGCTGCAAGGCCACCACTCTGGGGCAGCTGAGGGTCTGTACGAGCCCACGTGAGACCCCTCTCCTCCAGTCCTGTGTCGGGGACTGGGGTCTCCCTGGCCCCCGGGGTGGCCTTGGTTTGCCCGGCCCTGGGGCCGCCGGCCCAGCTTCAGGGGCCGCAGGCCAGGCGGGGCCCAGCGTCCTTCCACAGCGGCCCCCGGCTCTTCCTCCATGCAGCGTCCCTAGGACACCCAGTCCTGGAGGCTCAACCTGTCACGCAGCCCCCCTTGCCCGGCCCCCCCCAGCACGTGGTCCTGGGGTCCCCAGGGACGCCGGGGTCTGGAGGCGGCTGCCGGTTTCCTGGCCCGTGCTCTTGTGTCCGACGGTGACGAGCGGGAGCGGAAACGGCTGACGCGGGTGGCTGGGCGCGTGGGTCTCACAGCCTGAGCGACAAGGCAGAGCCCGCCTGGCAGCTGGCGGGCCGCCCGGCTCCACTCGGCTCGGCGGCGAAGGGAAGGCATTAAAGAGAACTGAAGCGGTGGAAAAAGAGCATCAAAGACGCGTCTGCAGGCGAGGGCGAGCAGAGGAAGCTTCGGTGCTGAGCGAAGGGCCACTCCCAGAGCCGGGGCGCGGGCCGCGGGGGCGGCGTGGCGGGCGGGAGCCCTGCCGGCCAGGCTGGGCACAGGGCCTGTGGCTCACCCGAAGCTGCCGGGTGGCTCAGGGGCTGGCCTGGGGGACAGCCCCCGCGGACACCCCTCGTGGACAGCTGTGCCCCGCACACCTGCCTCGTGGCCTCCCCTCAGATGGCAGGCGCTCGGCCTGGGGCTGGGGAGGCGGGTCAGGTCAGGTTAAGGACGGCCGGGTGCCCGGCAAGGCTCAGACCTGTGGGCACCTGCCTCGAGGCTCCGCGCTGGGGGGCACGATGCCCTGTGGGGCTCGGGGCTGGAGGGCCTGCCGGGAGGGGCGGTGTGGGGGGTGTGCTCTGTGTGGAAGATGTCGCCGGGCCCCCCCGGGGGCCCCTGCACCCCAGCCACACTGGCTGTGATTCCACGGGCAGGAGCTTGGATGCGCATCTAGAGTGGGCCCCCGGAGAACCTAAGGGTGTGTGGTGCCCCTCCTTGCCCAGCGCCCTCTGTCCCCCCTCTGTCACTTCCTCTCTCCTCCCTCCTCGGCTCCTATCCCCCCTTCCCACTGATGTCCGCTGGGCGGTGGGCTGCGTGCAGGGGCCCACTGGAGAGGTTGAGAGGGGCACTCGGACCCTGGGGGCACTGGGTTGGCAGGGGTGATATGGAGGCAGAGGGGGGCGCAGAGACCATGAAGGCTGGGGAGGCGGGGGGGGGGGGGGAGACAGGGCCCAGGGGAGCCTCCCACCCCACCCTGGGGTGGGCAGGACCAGCAGGTGACTGGATCAGAGCCGGTGGAGGAGGCTGGGACAGGTGGGGGAGGGGGCAGGAGCCCAGGGACTATTGGGGTGCCGTACCCCCAAGGGGAGCTCCCTACCACCTGTCGGCATGCTTTCCCCCAAACTCATGCTGTCTCCCCCAAACACAGTGTCCCCCTCACACACAGTGTCCTTGTCAGTATCCCCATCATAGTCTCCCCGACACACACAGTGTCCCCCTCACACACAGTGTGCCCTTCCCCCACCATCTTTCATTGGGGACAGGAGGGAAGGGGAAGGTCAGGGTCTTCATCTGTCCCCTTCTGGTGGCCCCTGCTAGCCGGCCCTCTCCTCCCTGCCGTGTCCCGGCTTCACCCCTTCAGGTTCGGGAGGTCCCAGCCAGGGTCGCCTGCTCCCTGCCCCCACCTCCGGACCCTCTCCAGTAGGCAGGCATCGGGGATGCCCCCCGACCCCCCGGGTCAGGGGTCTCCCGCGAAGAGCGTGTTGTGTGCGGTCCCTGGGAGATCGTAGGCTCTCTCGCCGGCCTCGTACCCTGGCCAGGCTCTCTCGAGGGCGACATTCTGCCCAAGGACCGGGCGCGTGGCGTGGTTAGTGTCGCACGGGGTCGCCCGTGGGACGGCCTGAGCGTCCTGCACTCGGAGGGAGAGCTGTGGGGGAGGCTGGCGTGTGGCCTGCCGGGCTGGGCCCCACGGGGCAGGACCCTGGCCGCATTCCCGCACGTGTGCGCGTCTGCAGCGGGCTCCTCACTGCGTTCTCTGCGGAGGCCTGTGGTCTGTGCGGGAGACTGTCAGGGCTGCGCCTGCTGGGCGCCGTGTGCCCGTGTCCCTGTGTCCGACCTGCTCCGCGTCCACTGTTTGCTTCCGGCAGGACCAAGGGGAGAAGGCTCGGGAGGCCCCGGGCTGTTAGCGAGGGGGGTGCCCCCCTCCCCCCCCAGGCGCTCTGGTCCCAGGCGGTCTGGTCCTGCGGGGTGCCCCCTCCCCCCCAGGTGGTCTGGAACTGCAGGGTGGCCCCTCCGCCCCAGGTGGTCTGGTCCTGTGGGGTGCCCCCCTCCCTGCCCAGGGGCTCTGGTCCCAGGGGGTCTGGTCCTGCGGGGTGCCCCCCTCCCCCCCAGGCGGTCTGGTCCTGTGGTGTGTCCCCCCCCCTCCCCAGGAGGTCTGGTCCCCAGGTGGTCTGGTCCTGTGGGGTGCCCCCCTCCCCCCCGGGTGGTCTGGTCCTGTGGGGTGCCCCCCCTCCCTGCCCAGGCGC
Source organism: Panthera onca (assembly GCF_046562875.1). Taxonomy (NCBI): domain Eukaryota; kingdom Metazoa; phylum Chordata; class Mammalia; order Carnivora; family Felidae; genus Panthera; species Panthera onca. The sequence continues at coordinate 438,549 of NC_138346.1, read as the reverse complement.
TCTGGTCCCAGGGGGTCTGGTCCTGCGGGTGTCCCCCTCCCCCCCAGGCAGTTTGGTCCTGCAGGGTGCCCCCCTCCCCCCCAGGTGGTCTGGTCCTGCGGTGTGCCCCCCCCTCCCCAGGAGGTCTGGTCCCCAGGTGGTCTGGTCCTGTGGGGTGCCCCCCTCCCCCCCAGGCGGTCTGGTCCTGTGGGGTGCCCCCCCTCCCTGCCCAGGCGCTCTGGTCCCAGGGAGTCTGGTCCTGCGGGGTGCCCCCCTCCCCCCCAGGCAGTTTGGTCTTGCAGGGTGCCCCCCTCCCCCCCAGGTGGTCTGGTCCTGCGGGGTGCCCCCCCTCTCCAGGAGGTCTGGTCCCCAGGTGGTCTGGTCCTGTGGGGTGCCCCCCCTCCCTGCCCAGGCGCTCTGGTCCCAGGGGGTCTGGTCCTGCGGGGTGTCCCCCTCCCCCCCAGGCGGTTTGGTCCTGCAGGGTGCCCCCCTCCCCCCCAGGTGGTCTGGTCCTGCGGTGTGCCCCCCCCTCCCCAGGAGGTCTGGTCCCCAGGTGGTCTGGTCCTGTGGGGTGCCCCCCTCCCCCCCAGGCGGTCTGGTCCTGTGGGGTGCCCCCCCTCCCTGCCCAGGCGCTCTGGTCCCAGGGAGTCTGGTCCTGCGGGGTGCCCCCCTCCCCCCCAGGCAGTTTGGTCCTGCAGGGTGCCCCCCTCCCCCCCAGGTGGTCTGGTCCTGCGGTGTGCCCCCCCCTCCCCAGGAGGTCTGGTCCCCAGGTGGTCTGGTCCTGTGGGGTGCCCCCCCTCCCCCCAGGCGGTCTGGTCCTGTGGGGTGCCCCCCCTCCCCCCCAGGTGGTCTGGTCCTGCGGGGTGCCCCCCTCCCCCCCAGGCAGTTTGGTCTTGCAGGGTGCCCCCCTCCCCCCCAGGTGGTCTGGTCCTGCGGGGTGCCCCCCCTCTCCAGGAGGTCTGGTCCCCAGGTGGTCTGGTCCTGTGGGGTGCCCCCCCTCCCTGCCCAGGCGCTCTGGTCCCAGGGGGTCTGGTCCTGCGGGGTGTCCCCCTCCCCCCCAGGCGGTTTGGTCCTGCAGGGTGCCCCCCTCCCCCCCAGGTGGTCTGGTCCTGCGGTGTGCCCCCCCCTCCCCAGGAGGTCTGGTCCCCAGGTGGTCTGGTCCTGTGGGGTGCCCCCCCTCCCCCCCAGGTAGTCTGGTCCTGCGGGGTGCCCCCCTCCCCCCCCAGGTGGTCTGGATCTGCAGGGTGGCCCCTCCCCCCCAGGCGGTCTGGTCCTGCGGGGTGCCCCCCTCCCCCCCCAGGTGGCCTGGATCTGCAGGGTGGCCCCTCCCCCCCAGGTGGTCTGGTCCTGCGGGGTGCCCCCCTCAACCCCCAGGTGGTCTGGATCTGTAGGGTGGCCCCTCCCCCCCCAGGTGGTCTAGATCTGCAGGGTGTCCCCTCCCGCCCCAGGTGGTCTGGATCTGCAGGGTGGCCCCTCCGCCCCAGGCGGTCTGGTCCTGTGGGGTGCCCCCCCTCCCCCCCAGGCGGTCTGGTCCTGCGGGGTGCCCCCCTCCCCCCCCAGGCGGTCTGGTCCTGTGGAGTGCCCCCTCCTTGCAAGGAGAGGAGTCCTGGTTTCCAAGGTGCCCAGCGGTGGTGACGGTGACGCCAGGGTGTGCAGGCGGGCTGGCGGATGGGCGGGTGGGGGGAGCCGGAACAGGAGCCAGCGCGATGGAAAGTGGGGGAGAGGGGATCCCCCTGCGCTTTCCCGAGCCAGCAGCCGAGTCACAGGGAGGTTTCCATTTATGGTAAAACACAGGAAGAAGGATCATCCCGAAACCGCCTCTGAGGGAGGCTGGGGTGATGTCACCCAGCCTGGACGCAGGCGGTGGTGGCCCTGGGAGGCAGCAGCAGATTCACAGCGATTTCTGAGGTTGGAACAGGAAATGGTTAATAGTGTTTGCAAATAAAAACTTTCTGTTCTATCCTGTTTTTGAAGCATTTCCCAGAAGTTAAAAAAGAACACCTAATTTATCTGCCCATTTTAAGAACCAAATTTTAAAAATGTGAACAAAATACTACACCATTTACTGTGCACAAGAATGGAGTTGGGTGTTTGTGAGGGTAGGAGGGTCACAGGAGATTTCCAGGTCCCCTCACTTTCTAAACTTTCTAGAATGCTGTTCGTTGTTTAAATGTGGACTTTTATCTTAAATTTCCGAATGCGCTTGTGTGTATGTGTGCATACGTGCTCCCGTGTGTGTGTGTGTGCTGTGTGTTCACAAGCGTGTGTGAGACACGTGTCACGTGAACGCGTCCCTGACCTCTGATGGTGGACGCCACTCGGGCTCCTTGCTGGCCACCGGCATGTGGACGTGGACGAGGGAGGGGCCCTGTCCCGCCCTGCACGCACCTGCTCATTTTGATGGAGAAACGAAACCTAACTGTCTGCTGGTTTGAGGAAATCGCACTGTCAAACCAACTGTTTGCCAGTTATTTATTTTTTTCTTTTGCAAAATCACCACATGGCCGATTGGTTATGGCAGACACACTCACGGCAAATATGTCTGTGGCCAATGTGCCAGCCACACATGCACAGCCTCATGGGTCCCCAGGCCCCTGGCCTATCCCTTCTTTGTCCAGGGTGGTCTCTGCTCCTTGCAGGGCAAGCCCCCATCCCACCGAGGCTTGGAGGACATGACTGGCCCCCGCCTGGCAGCAGCCGGGGGGACGCCAGGGCAAGGAACTTGGGGGCACTGGGAAGAGCCTGGAGGAGCAGATGCCGCTGCCTGCCTGCGGCCCAGGATGCCCACCCCGCCCGCCTGCTGGGGGCTGGGGGCTGCGCGGGCAGCGTGTCCCTGGAGGTGTACAACTTCTGCTGGTGTTTGGAGGAGGGCAGGGGTGAACCCAGCATGATTATTGCCACTCGATTTTCTCTCCTGGCCTGTCTGTCTCTGAACTTTTCTCCCTCCAGGCACACGAGGTGGGGTCCTGGCGACAGAGCAAAGCAGCCAGCCAGCCAGCTGGCCTCCAGCTGAGACTCCTTTGCTGTGCTGTCCTGCCCCAAAGCTGGTACTTCTCTGGTCCAGCCTCGCAGTGAGTGGCTTTGGGGGAACCTGCCCAGGCCACGCCCAGGCCAAGAGGGGGACAGATGCTCTGAGCTCTGAGATCCACTCCCTCGGGGCTGCCCAGGGGTGAGGCCCTGCCTTCCAGCCACCTTCTCAGAAAGCCGAACTGAAGATGAGTGCCAGGCAGGCAAGAGAGAGTCCGTCGGGGAGAGGAGAGCGCCGTCTCTGTCAGGTGGGTGCAGTAGCCTTGAAGTGGTGCCCGGTCACCCCTGGACTCTCCCATTCTGGAGCCCTCCGAGCCTTGGGGGTGGGGCCGGTCACAGAATGGTGGGCGCAGGTCAGAGGACAGGGCAGGCGCAGAGGGAGTTGCTATCAAGCCTCCTAGAGCCTGTCCTCGGAGGGACCTGCATCCACGCGGGCGACGGCCGACCGGGTTCAGGGTACGGCACACCCCTCCGGAGTCGGCCATGTGCACACTCAGTCTCCTCCATCATCCCTCTGCTAAAGAAGGGGGGGATGTTTATGGCCAACTGGCTTGTTAGTTGGCCGTGAGTAGCTTTTGCAGAGGGCTCGGTTCGTGGGTTTGGGAGGAGAGATAACCAGGCACGTGGAATGAGGCTGGTTTCCCTGGGGTTGGCCACCCAGGCCTTTTCAGCAGACGTCTAGGAAAGGTTTAACGAAGTTTCTTAACCAAAAAGATTATTTTTGGGTTGTAGTGGTCAGTCATGATACCAAGACTCTTCCCTAAGCTCAGATGCAGGTTGTGGTCTCTGGAGGGGAGGAAACTGTGAGGTCGGCCACGCAGACGAGGCTGTGGTATGGCCCGGGGCAGAGCACGGTGCAGAAGTAGTCAGGGCCGCTGGGCTCAATCAGGTCACATACAGAGGAAAATCTCTTTGGGGACCACCCCCCCCCCCCCGGACCGGGGCTACAGCCATCCCCTCGGACCCCTGCACGGCGTGTGACCAGGACCACACGTGCCCACCTACACACGATGGCCATAGGTGCAGCCCCAGCATATCAGGTAAAATTGCTGAGATTACCTGTGTGACAACCAAGAAAACCCAGAAAACAGTGCCCTAAGCTAACAGCGGCATCTGGGCGTGAACTTCTCTCTTGGACAATAATTCCAGAGGTGGGCAGCCCTGAAGTGATGTGGTGACTCCAACTGTCATCAAGGACCAGATGGTGACCATGGTCACCTCATGGTCTAAGAGGGCTGCAGGAGTGCCGGTCATCATCTCTGCATCGATAAACAGATGCCGAGGACAGTGGGATGGGGAATAGGCCTTCCCCAGCCAGCTGGTCCTGTATTATGGAGCCTTCCTGGAAGTGTGTCCCAATAGCTTCCTCTCCTGTCCCACGATTCCCCTTTGCTGCAAGACAGACGGCTATCACATCGCTGAGAGATCGAAGAAGAAGTTTCAGAAATGCAAAACATGATGGGAACATCAAGTCACGTGCCAGGATTAGCTGCAGACTGGGCGAGCAGAGAATTCGTCAGCCGTCGAGAAGGGGAAAGGATTGCTCTGAGTGCAGGTCAGCGAGACACAGAGTCCGGGGCCCCACAGGGGATGGGGCTCTGCCCTCTGAAGGCGTTGGCTGGCTTCACACCCTGGAGCTCCAGGGCCTTCCACAAAGCAACAGGACCAGAGCGCAACATCCGAACTCCTGGAGGGGTGGGAAGGGAGATTGGAAACAGCGCACCCGCGGGGGAGAGCAGGGACCTGGGGACAGGCTGGCGGTCAGAGCGGAGGAGGCCCAGGCCACCGGGAAGGCCCACGGAGCACGCTGGCCCCGGGGGCGGAGGCAGTGGTCCTGAAAGCTGAAGACGGATGTCCGACCTTCATCTGGGGGACGTGCGCGTGAACAGCGGCTTGCACAGGTTGGGGCAGAGGCCCAGACGCACGCGCACAGTATGTGTCCTGCAGGGTTCCTTTTGCAGAAAGCTCAAAGCGGCAAAAAGAAACATCTCAGGTGGCGGAGCTCCAAGGGGTCCCCCCGCCCCGTAAAGCCTCTGCAGGGGAGGGGCGCGCAGAGAGTTTTGGGGGTGCCGCGCGAGATCTTTATAACAACTTGTGAAGCATTACGTTTTAGCCATTTTTTTAGGTACACGCTTTACATTTCTAGCCAATAAAAAGTTTGAAAAAAAACCATGGGAAAATTTACAATGATACACGTTCCGTAAAGTTCCTCACAGCCTTGTTTCTGATGGCAAAGAATGAGCACGGGCGGGGGCGGGGCACGCAGACTTGGGCTCGGCTGCGGACTGGAAAGATGTCAGATATTTACAGACGGACGAGTACGGACCGCCGGCCGCGGTATGTCGTGGAGTGAAGAGGCCACGCTGTACGATAACATGTTTAGTATGAGTTCCTGTTCATGAAAAATAGATACGAAAATTTACAGAGGCACGTGTGTGAAAAACGTATGGATGTCAGCACCACAAGGATGATCACGTACGATTTGATCGTATTGCAGTTTTCCCTTTTTATTAATCTGTCCGTTTCTTGGTTTTTCTGAAATGAAAACGTATTGCTTGCGTAATAAAAAATGTTCAGGGGGATAAGGAAAAAGGCCTGTTTCTCATTCCTCAGAGACAAACCCGGTTGCCATGGAGACTGGATGGCTGTCAGGGCAGCGATTGGCTGGTGAGGGTGCAGGATGTGGGATCCCAGGGCTTCCTCGGAGCCCGAGCTGGTGCAGCCAGCAGACTGCACTGCGGAGCCCGGCGCCAGCATGGACGGGGTGGACGTGTGGGCCAGCACCTTGGCCCAGCTGATGGCCAAGAGGAAACCCCAGGACACCTGGGAGCTGCTGCCTGAGGAGAACCTGGCCTCCGGGCACATGGAGAGTGGCGGTTTTCAGTACCGGCTAAGGGGGCTTTCCAGGTGCGCTGAGGGTGGGGGCTTCCTGTGGGGTGCTGGGGGGCGAGGGGCAGGAGCTGTTGAAGCACCGCCCTTGGCCGGCCCTGAGTCCAGGGCCCGGGCCGGCTGCGGCGGGCACCCTGGGGGCAGGGAAGAGGGGCACGCATCCAGCCCGCTCTTGGCTCCAACAGGTAGGTGGGCCCGGAGCGCGTCCTCCCTTCTGGGAAGTGGGGGTGCTGGGGGACAGCCTGTCCTGTCCTTCCCAGTGCTGGCAAGCTGGGCAGTGCTGGCCACCCCCGTCGGGGCCCCGCGGACTCGGGGTGGGGGGCAGATGCTGGTGGGGTGACGCGGCCACCCACGCGTGGGAGGCTTACTTGGCCACTGCAGCATCTCCCGGTTTCCATGGCAGCACTGATGGCCTAATGGGGGATGGGCGGGTGATGGTGGTCACACCCTGCCCTGCAGAGGGGCCTGAGACAGGGAAGCTGAGTCATGACTGTGACCGAAGGGGCCACAGGCCGAGGTGGGGCTGTGTCTGGCCAGGGCTGGGTTGGGAACCCTAGTGTTGTGAGGGTCACTGCATGAACCCCACTTCTTGTCATCATGATGACAGCAGTGGGGATGGGTCAGGCCTGCAGGGATGGGGTTCAGGGGGGGAGGGGGCCTCACAGGTCCCCAGGGGGACTCCGTGGGAAGCCACACTCTGACACGGCGTCTGAAAGCCCCGGGAGCAGGTGTCCGGTGCCTGTCGGCTCTCCCAGGTGTTGGGAGAAACACGGCACTGTCCCACAGCCAAGCGAAAAAGCTGCCTGAAACGGGTGGTTGAGGGTCATAAACACCATTTAGCTGGTTTTCAGCTTTCGTGCAGGCACACCAGCGAGTGGCGGGGTCACACAGCACAGCCCTACATTCTGCAACATAGCAGCCACTGGCCACACGTGGCCCTTGGCGTGCGTGTTGATTCCACTGAAATGAAGTTGGAAGTGCGGCTCCCAGGGCACTGGCCGTTTGGGTGCTCCCTGGCCACCTGTGGCTGTGTGCTGCTGGCCGGCCGATGCTCACGGAGCCCGTCCTCACCAGTGACCGCACTGTCTGGGGAATGCCCGCGTGTGGTCACTCGTCCAGGACCTGAGGGTCTGGGAGAGGGGGCCCCTGCCTGGCCCCGGGGCGTGCAGCCACAGAGACCCCAGACCAGCACCTTCCTCAGCCCCAGACAGCCGGTGCACGGCTCTCTTGCTCACGTGTTTAGAGCCAGATCGGGCCCGTCGAAGAGGCTCTCTCACTGTCCTGCTGGGAGCCCCCAGCCCCTCCCGGCTCTCCCGACATCCCTCCCTACCCCGACTTTACTTCCCTGTCACCTCCTCTCCTCTCGGGTGGGGCTCTTCCCTCCAGGGCTTCCCCATGTTTCTGTGCACAGCTGAGCCATAGCAGATGCTCCCCCACTCCCCCCACAGGTACCCACAGGGTGCTCCCCCCACCAGGTGTCCATAAGGATGCTCCACCCACCAGGTACCCACAGGGGTGCTCACCCCCCACCAGGTATCCACAGGGGTGCTCACCCCCCACCAGGTACTCACAGGGGTGCTCACCCCCCACCAGGTACCCACAGGGTGCTCACCCCCCACCAGGTGTCCACAGGGGTGCTCAACCCCCACCAGGTACCCACAGGGGTGCTCAACCCCCACCAGGTACCCACAGGGGTGCTCCCCACACCCCCCACCAGGTACCCACAGAGGTGCTCCCCCCCCGCCCCACCAGGTATCTACAGGGATGCTCCCTCCCACCAGGTACCCACAGGGGTGCTCACCCCCCACCAGGTACCCACAGGGGTGCTCACCCCCCACCAGGTACCCACAGGGGTGCTCACCCCCCACCAGGTACCCACAGGGGTGCTCACCCCCCACCAGGTACCCACAGGGGTGCTCACCCCCCACCAGGTACCCACAGGGGTGCTCACCGCCCACCAGGTACCCACAGGGGTGCTCACCCCCCACCAGGTACCCACAGGGGTGCTCCCCCAGCCCCCCACCAGGTACCCACAGCGATGCTCCCCCCCACCAGGTACTCACAGGGTGCTTGGCTCCTGGTGACATTTCCTCAGGGCTGTTAAGCCTGGGTCTTGAGTCCCAAAACAAAAGCAGCAGGACGCAGCAGGCAGTGCAGTGACCCCTCATGGGTGTCGGGCCGGGCTTCGTCCCTGAGCGGGCTTTCCCGCCAGACTGGTGGAAAAGAATTTGCCCTTTGGCTTTTCAGACTGCGGGCTGCAGGTCAGGGGTGTGTACCCGCCCGCTGTCCCTTCCCAGAGGGGGCGCAGGCGCTCGGCCCTGCCCGCCGCTCACGGCCCCTCTGTCCTCCTCAGGCTGCAGTGTGGCCGCTGCCAGTGGGGCTGGTCCTCGGCGCACGTGCACATCCTCTTCCACGTGTGGTTCCACCCGGCCAGCTGCCTGGGGCTGGTGAAGATGCGCCTCTGGGGCCAGCGCTGCCGGCTGTGCCCGCCGGGCTCCCAGGGGGCCTGCCAGGTGAGTCTCCTGAACGTGCGGCTCTTCCTCAACAAGCTGGTTCTGTTCATCCTGCAGAAGTGCTACGGGGAGGGTCTCAGCGCGGACCAGTGCCCCGAGATCTGCTTCGGCGAGCGCTGCGAGGCCTGCGACCTGGGGGTCTGCTTCTTCCAGAAGCCCCCAGACCCCGCCTGGGGGCCCGAGGTCCAGAGCCCCGGCTCCATTAAGGGCAGGTACACCTTGTACGGGGGTGACGGCGTGGCCTCGGCCGCTGCCGGCAAGCAGCTGCTCAGCCTTGGCAGCGGGCCCGTGGTCGACCGCTCCCGGGGCTACACCCCCAACTCTATCAGCATCCCCCTGTCCGTGTCCGACTTCATCAGGAACCCCGTGTCCGAGAGCAGCAACTTCTTCGAGCGCGACGACGACATAGTCACCGTTCCTTTCTCCCTTGTGGATGCGGGCAGGGACAGGGGGCCCGGCGCCGATGCCAGGGGCGGTGTCGGCCCCAGGGGGGGCCCCCTCCCGGCGGCTGACCCCCGCGGGCCGCTCGTCGTTGGTAGGGGCTCCATCTACTTGCCTGCCAACCCCACGGCCCCGCCCAAGGGCAAAGGGCTCCCGGTGAACTTCAAGAGCCCCATCTTCCACGGCCGAGGCCTCCTCATCAACAGCATCAGGCCCTTCCAGCTCAAAGGCTTCATCTTCAAGGGCCGGGGCTCCATCCCCAGCCCCACCGACACCGACCCGGGCGACCGGGGCCCTGCGGGGAGCAGCCGGTTGCCAGTGTCCTACATCGTCGGCCTCACGGACGACGGAGAGGGCTCCGTCACCTTCCCCTCGTCTTTGGCCAACATCGTCATAGAGGAGGACTCCTTCCCCATCGTCAACGGCTCCGTCACCTTCCCCTTCGTCTTTACTGACGAAGGCACAGGCAAGGGTGCTTCTGCCGACGTCACCCGAGGCAAAGAGGAGGGGGGCGGCGGCCAGGGCCCCGCCGTCGCTGGCCGGGAGCCCCCGCGGGGGCCCCACGCCCGCAGACCCGTCACCATCAGCGAGGGCTCCGTCACCATCCCCTTCTCGGTCTTCAACATCATAAAGCGTGTGGGCCCCAGCTCTACCGCCGGCAGCTCCCCGAGGGGTGGCCTGGCCCCCCGCGGCCAGTCCCAGAAGAGGAGGCGGCCGCGGGCCAGGCTGGGCAGGTCCTGCCCCGAGCCCGGCTGGGAGGAGGACTTGTGCCCCGAGGACGGCTGCTGCAGGCCCTGCTTCGACCCCTACGAAGAAGTGTGGATCTGGGTGTCCATGACCGTCTGCATCCTGTGGATTATGTACCTGTACAAGTTCAGCCCCTGACGGCCAGGGTGAGGCCGACGCCGCCCGTCGGGTCCCCGCCGCGCCCCTCCGGCAGGGCCGCCCAGGCCGCAGAGCAACGGGACCCCGCCCCTGTCCGCACCCCCGGGCCCCCTGCCCCCCTCCCTGCCCTCCCTGAGCTGAGTCCTCTGACAGCTGGTCCTTACCCTCCCCTCCCCTTCCCACTTCTGTGTGTGTTCTGTCTCTTGATGTGAGTCGTGCCTTCGTGGATGTCCACGCCGTGATTGTCCGCCAAGCTGCCCACGCGTGCTCCAGGCACTTGTCTGTGTGAGTGTTACAATCCAGTAAAATAAAAGTTAAACGGAAAAAAAACCCACAGTGCTCTTGGGCTGAGTGGAAGCCAGCACCCGGAAGGTTTGGAGGTGGGCGGGTGTGGCGGGCACCTCCCTGCAGGGACCCGGTCGTGCCCAGCACTTGTTCCCCTGATGGCTTCTGGACTCCCGGCCGGGTGTGCTGGGCCGGGACGCTCTGTCCTTTGAGCACGGGGACGCGGGCCATGCACGAGCCGCGTTCCTGTGTGGACCCCTGGACCCTCCTGGAGCAGATCACTTGCCACACCCCCGCCACTCTGGGAAAAGGTAAAAGCCCCCTTGAGCCGTGGTGAACTCCCTGCCCCCCGACCTGCCCCAGGACCCCGTGCGTGACAGCACTGCTGTGGTGGGAGAAGGGCCATCCACGCCAGAAATCAGAACCCTCCCGTCAGCCACACTCTGGATTTCCATCTTCAGAGGCCGCAGGGCCCACTTCTAAGGGGCAGGGGTATTGGGCTGTGCAGTTCCCAGCCAGGTGGAGGCATGACATTGGGCATGACCATATCAGGCCCCCATGCCCTCCTTCTCCAGGCGGGGCCCCAGGGAGGTGGGGAGTTGTCTGCAGGGACCCCGAGGTCTGAGATTTGGGAAGCGGGGGGTCAGATGAGAGGGTCTGGGGAAGCCTTGCCTTGTGCGGGGGGGGGGAGCTGAGTGTATGGAAACCTTCGTCCAGGGCTCTGCCCAGTTGCCCTCTGGCCTGACCTGGATCCTACAGGTGCATGTTGGGGGAGGCACGGGGACGGGGGTGCTCCTGCACCGACTACGTTGTTGGCTGGGAGAGAAGAGGTGCAGGTGAGGCTTCAAATACCAGCAAACCCAGAAGGTTCCGCCCTGCCCTGAAGGCCAGGCCTGTGTGGGACACAGGGTCTGCAGACCTCAGACAGCCTGAACAGGAGCCCTCACCTGATGCCACTGGGACCCGGGGCAGACCTAAACACAGACCCTCCAAGTCCCGTCTACACTGGGTGAGAGCCTCACTAGGAGGGCAGGACCCACACCAGGTGAGAGCCCTCTGTCCTGGGGCAGCTGCCACTCCCCCCCCTCACCCCCCCACCCCCCTGCCCCTCCCACCCCCCTCCTCCTCCCCCTCCCCGCCTCCAGTGACCCATCTACACTGGGTGTGGACACCTACCCGGGAGTCTGTTAGGGAGGTCCGACATGGGTAGGTTCCCTGTCCTGTCCTCACACATGGGTCCTCGCCCAGCTCACTGGCTTCCCTGGAAATGACTGGGGGGTGGCAGTGCCCACCGTGGGATCTGCCGCTGGACTCTCTCCAGGGAGGGACACTCTGCCCACAGTCGCGGGGGTCCAGGGTAGGACCAGCGTCCCTTTGGGATGGGCGCTGGAGACCCTCCTGCCCCACGAGGGTGGGGGTCGGGAACCCTGCCAGGGGCTGGCCAGAGGGGCCTGTCCTTCCCAGAGGACCCCCTGGGGAGCACCTCCCTCAGCTCAGGGACCCTGCTCACCAGGGCTGCCCTGGGGAGGAGCTTACTATCTGAAACCGGGGTCTCTTCTGATTGATTGAGGGATGGAAGCCAGTCCGGCCCCACCCCACTGGGGGAGCCCTGGTGAGAGTCAGGAGGTAAGGGTCCACCTGGTCCCTCTGCCGGTTGGCCGCGTTGGGCCCTTTCCATTCCCGCTCCCTCCTCCAGCTCCCGGCCCCTTCTCCAGCCCCTAACACCCTAAACCGGCCCTGGCCCCTTGCCCCCAGCCCTACCCCCCGCAGTCCCTCCCTCTTCTCCAGACGCCTGCCCCTCTTCCAGCCCCGCCCCTTCTCCGGCCCCGCCTCCAGCGCCTGGCCGCCCGCGCTGTCCTGAGGCGCCCCCGTGTGGCCGCTGGCGGGACACGCAGCCCAGCGATGGCGCGACTGATGGCAGTTGTTTAAATATTTCTGTTTAATCAGACGGTTTGTTAAAACCCAGCAAACTCCATCCGTCATCGACATCATTAACATTAGTCTTTATGAATAGCTAAATTTCATTAAATCATTAATAATTAACTCATTAAGAATTAAGTTTCATTAATAAGACCGATAGCAAATGCGGAGAGCAAATGCACTCGCTCTGTGACAGATCCCCAACCGGGCATCCGCATCCGGGCACACCAGCTCCTTTGAGCGCCTGTTTACCTTCGTAATCACGGGAGACTGCAGGCTCACAGACACCGGCTAAAATGCCAAGGCGTGCCTGGGACTCAAATCTAGGACAGCCTACACCTGAGTCTGCACCTGAGCCCACACCTGACCCACACCTGGGCCCACACCTGGGCCCACATTGAGTCTGCACCTGAGCTCACACCTGAGCCCACACTGAGTCTGCACCTGAGCCGGCACCTGAGTCTGCACTTGAGCTCACACCTGACCCGCACCTGGGCCCACACCTGAGCCCACACCTGAGCCCACACTGAGTCTGCACCTGAGCTCACACCTGACCCACACCTGAGCACACACTGAGTCTGCACCTGAGTTCATGCCCGACTCACACCTGGGCCCATACCTGAGCCTGTTCCTGACCCTGTACTTGAGTCTGCACCTGATTCCACACCTGTCTCTTGTACAGCCTGAATGACCAGTTTGGGCCTAATTCAGTATGATGTGGCAATAACTATTTTTGGGAACTCAGTCAATAATAGAGACACCGAATGTCTAAAACATCTCGAAGAGAACCAAAGGCAGACACATTTTAAATGCAAATACTGTTAGTTCAGCCAGAGCCGGAGGGGGGGGGGGTCTCAAAGTGTGAACAATTTCCTGATTTTTGGTAAATGTTCTAGTGAAGGAATGAGTCACACTTCCTGCGTGCCAGGGACTGAGCACAGCGATGTGAGCTTCTCAAGCTGGGGGAAGAAGGAAGGGCCCTGTGTGTGCGGAGGGGGGGCTTCAAGGAGACCTCCTGCAGGGCAGGGGGTGACAGGGCTGCACCAGACGGACCCTGATTAGTTCATGCCCTGCGCTGGGACGCAGGCGGTGGATGGGCACTTTCCCAGGCCCTCTCCCTGAGGGCAGCCACAGTGCACCGTCAGTCCCAGCACATCCCTGCCACGGCTGGCCTCCTGCAGGTACCAGGTGCCCTTGCCCGAGGCCCTGGCAGGTGGCTGCGATCCCACTCTTTAAACTCTATCAGCTGGAATCCTGACTTCGAACTGTCCCATCTGAAATGCTTTTCTGTCATCTTTCCTCTGAGTTGAAAAGTCAGGAAAATTTGTTGATTTTGATCAGAAGACACATCTATCCTATAGTCCAGCCCTTCTCATCAGCAAATGTAGTCTGGCATTGTTTTCCAGAAAATTCTGGAAGGTTCTACCATTGTAATCACAAAGGGGCTGGGTGAGTGTGGGGTCAGAGCCAGGGCGGATCTTAGGTCCTCCTTCAAGCACCAGGGAAGGGGTGGGCCTGCCTCCAGGAAGAGCTTGTCCCCAGGCGCCCACAAGAACACACACTTACCCACTTGTGACCTGAACCTCCCCCTCCGTTTTTATTAGGAAAGTGATAGGAAACCTTCTAACTCCCAGAAACGCAGGGCTCAGGAGCTGCTTCTTCTCCCTGCTTCCTGGTGGCATCGGGGCTGCAGTGTTATTTTCCTTAGATCACGGCAAAGTGGGACTTTCTGTGGTGTGTAAAAGTCAAAATAATTCCATATGTGACACGATGTGTGTGACAAACAGCTGATCCCTCCCTGGCGGCCCCGTGATCCCCCTCCCCCTCCCCTCTGCTGCAGCTGTTACTTCTCTGCCTGCCCGGGATTTTTGACTTTTCCAGTGACAGCCGCCCTGGGCTCCTGGCCACCTCTGGGCTCCCCCGAGGGTCGGGGAGGCACTGGACGCTGACCGTGGGCCTCAGAGCAAAATGGCTGCGAGTCCTTTCCTCCAACGTTGACTCTGAGCTTCCTGGAGCCCCAGGCCTCTCTCCTCCGCCGCCTGGGCGTTACCCCCTGCTGCCCACGGGAAGCTTGCCGTTTCCACTAATTTTCAGCTAGGTTTTGACAGGGCCTGGTCCCGCCAAGCACAGCCTTAGCGTAACCAAGAGAAGCTCTCTGGTTTTCCTTCGGCGAGCGGCGTTAGAACGGAGCTCTTTAAGAAAGAAGGGCCACCCTCAGCGGACACTGGGCACCTGGCCGCAGCTGCCACGACCCGGACCCTCTTCCTGACCCCATTTCGGAGCCTCCGGCGGGTGCCGGGCCCGTCACCGCCTCTGTGACCCGACGCAGGGGTAGTGGCATCTCCGTGTGGCCTCGGTTTGCATCTCCTTCATGACTCATGGTGGCAGACATCCGTGGTAAGTGTGCCTCACACACTCGACAATGATGTGTTTTCGGCAATTGTTGGGTGCAAGGTTCTGTAAACGCGCATCGTGTCCGTGCTTCTAAGTCCTTACCTGTTGCTGAAGCGTCCGAGCCCCGCCCTTCAGTTCTGCCCGGTTTCCTGTTATATTTTGAAACTCGGGTATCAGGTTCGCCAGGATTTAGGATTTTTATGTCCCTGGCGGCTGATTCCTTTGTCACCACACGGCACCCCTCGTTTCCCCTGGGATGCCTCGTGGTCCGACGTGGGCACCGCAGCTCTCTGACGCTGGCCGGCCGGGTGCACCCCTGTCCCGGAGACATGCGGCCTGGGTCCCTGTGTCCCGGAGACATGCGGCCTGGGTCCCCATGCTTGAAGTGGAGTTGGGTCCTGGCGTGCGTCTCGTCTGATGACCTCTGTCTTTGTTTCTGTCTTTGTGTTGTGTGCACTTTTCCATACAGTTGGCTCGAAATCCCCCTTTCTTGTTTGTTTTTTTAACCGTCTTATCTTGGCATTTGTTTTGTATCTGTTCTGCTTTTTCTTCCTCGGTTCCTCCACTCCTACCTTTTTTCAGAATTTTTTTGGTACTTCATTTTCTAAAATGTTTATTTATTTATTCATTTCGAGAGAGAGGGAGAGAGAGAGCGAGACAGAATGTGTGCCAGTGAGTGGGGGAGGGGCAGAGAGAGGGAGAGAGAATCCGAAGCCGGCTCCAGGCTCGAGCCGTCAGCGCAGAGCCTGGCTCAGGCCTCGATCTCGTGACCCGGGGATCATGACCTGAGCTGAAAGCAAGAGTCAGACGCTCCACCGACGGAGCCACCCAGGCGCCCCTAGTATTTCACCTTAATTTACTTCCTCTGCTGGCCTCTTAGTCATGCCTCTTCGTGCTCTGGTTTTAGTAGTCCTTCTGGGGATCACGACTGGGCCCGTGGCGTGCCACAGGCTGTCGGCCCCTCAGCGGGTGTGAGATCCCAGCGGGAGCATGGAACCTACACTCTTCTGGCCACCGTGCTCCCTTCCGCACACACTCAAACCGTAATCGCCTACTTTCTGCCTCAAGAGTGTGCGCCACAGGTCAGGCTCCTTGGGAGGCTGCGGCTGGCTGGGAGTTGTGGGCACAGACCTGTCACCGCAGACAGGAGCTGAGAATGGCGAGGGGGCCGCCGTGGATGGGTGCTCAGCCACTGCCCGGGCACTGCCCCCGGGCGCCGGCGGCCTCTTCAGGCCGTTCCCTCCCTTCTTCCCTCTCTCCCCTCTCCCTCCCCTCTCCCTCCCCTCTCCCTCCCCTCTCCTCCCTCCCCTTCCCCTCTCCCCTCTCCTCTCCTCCTCCCTCCCTCCCCTCTCCCCTCTCCCTCTCTCTCCCCTCTCCCTCCTCCTCTCCCTCTCTTCTCTTCCTCCCTCCCTACCTCCCCTCCCCTCTCCCCCTCTCCCTCCCTCCCCTCTCCCCTTTCCCCCTCTCCCCACTCCCCCTCTTCCTCCCCCTCCCCTCTCCCTCTCTTGTCCCCTCTCCCTGCCCTTTCCCTCCCCTCTCCTCTCCCTCCTCCTCTCCCTCCTCCTCTCCCTCTCTTCTCCTCCTCCCTCCCTACCTCCCCTCCCCTCTCCCCCCTCCCCCTCTCCCTCCCCTCTCCTCCTTCCTCTCCTCTCCTCTCCTCTCCCTCCCCTCCCCTCTCCTCTCCCTCCTCCTCTCCCTCTCCTCTCCTCCTCCCTCTTCTCTCCCTCTCTCCTCTCTCCCCCTCTTCCTCCCTTCTCTTCCTTCCTCTCTTCTCCCTCCTCCTCTTCCTCTCCTCTCCTCCTCCCTCCTCTCTCCCTCCCCTCCCCTTCCCCTCTCCCTCCCCTCTCCTCTCCCTCCTCCTCTCCCTCTCCTCTCCTCCTCCCTCCTCTCTCTCTCTCTCCTTCCCTCTCCCTCTCCTCTCCTCTTCCCTCCCCTCCCCTCCCCTCCTCTCTCCCCCTCTTTTCTTGCTCATTTGCCTCTTTCCTGCTCCTGAGTCACCAGCGTATTTTCATTTCAGACACTGAGCTCTTTCCCAAGACCCTGTCCTCCTGGCCAGGAGGGGGAGGGCGGCATCTGGGGGCTGCCCTTAACTTGTTCCTTTCTCTGGCTCCAGTGGGAGCACTGCACTTTCCTGGTCTCCACTCTGCTCTGTTGTTGCCCGTGTTGTGTGAGAGGTCACTCCATGACGTTACATGACGGCCGGCCTGCAGGGTAGGTACGAGGCCAGTGAGGAAGAAGTGATCTCCTTGGGAGGGGGTGTTGCCCCACGGATAAGGGCCTGGCCCCACACCCCTTGGGCCCGTTCTGAGTCCTTTTGTCTGTGGCCCTTCCTCCAGGACACGTTTCTTATTCCTAAGGCCTGGCCTTCTCGGGTATCCCCAGACTGTGACCCCCAGGAGACCCCCGTTTGGACAGGGCAGAGACACGGTGGCTTGCTCTGCACACAGGGCAGGCCGCCTCGGACAGGGATGCGGGGGCCCAAGGCTCTGGGCCTGGGCCGTGGGGTCAGGTGCGTCTTCCTGTGGGTCCTGCTTCCCCAGGCCCCACCCCCTAGGGCGGGGGAGGCCGCTGGGCAGAAGGCCGGCCCAGGTGGCCCGTGGCCTACAGTCAGCTTCTGCCTGCCACCCAGCGCCTGCAAGCAACCGCCCTGTGTTTGCCTGATTTTCTACCTGTTTGCGGTGGGAGGGTGTTTGCGGTCACTCGCCACGGCCAGAGGGGAGGTTCCGAGCATCCTAGCAGCTCAAGGGCACGGGTCGCCTGAGTGCCGGACGGGAGAGCCAACAGCGGGCGCGGGGAGTGAGAGCCCAGTGCCACACCACCCCCCACGACAGAGCTCACCAGGGACAGGAACGCAGACACCCTCAGCGTGCTCCCTCCACGGGCCGTGGCTGTGGCTTGGGGGGACCTGGGTCAGCCCGGCTGCCTTTTCCAGCGACGCCCGGCCTTCTTGGGCAAAAATTCTGAGTGTGGGTCTCAGAGCCGCGGCGGCAGGCAGCAAGGCCTGGGTGATGGCAGAAACCCGGTGGAGGCGGAGACACGCGTCCCGGCGGGGCGGGCGCAGGGCAGGGCGTCGGGGCAGGGCTGTGGGCCGTGCGGAACGCTGGTGGGTTCGAACGGGCTCATCCTCCATGAACAGACCCTCGGAGATGTGGAACCGCACCGGAGCAGGTGAAGAAGTCAGGCCCTTCCCTGGTGGATGCGGAAGAGGAGCGTCTGTCAGCGGCCGCCGCCCTGAACATTCCGGAGGGTCTGGACTCAGGTCGTTGGCCCGCTGTTTGGGCCACGTGGTGAGCTGGCTTCTCGCCCCACCGACCCGGTCGCACGTGGAGGTGTGTTCACAGTCCACGGGCTCTGGTGCACCTGTTCCGGGACGACTTGCCCAGCGGTCCGGTCCCCGCCGCGACAGTGAGACTCACCCTTGACCCCGGGCCACCCGCTGAAGTTCAAGCTCCTGGTCTTGTCCCTTCGCACTGTCTTGTCCCGGTCTGAGCACGAGCCAGGCCTCCTCCCGGGGTGGGGCTGCGGGCGGGTGGGGGGGCCGAGGAGGGGTCTACACAGGGGTGACTGGAGGGTTGGCTGAGCTCACAGCAGACGTGGCCTGGGTCTTCTCTCTCAAATGGGGAAGGAACACTTGGAAGTTTGTAGGGAAGAAATGCACGGTTCACCATGCTTGTGTTGGGGAGGGGCAAGCCCTCCGAGGCCAGGCTGTGGGGGGTCCCTGCAGAGGACAGCGGACAGAAGGCTTCCCTCCGCACACAAGGGTTTCCTGAGTGTGCTTCTGATTCTGTTACCCCCGAGCCGTGAGCCACGGCAGTGAGCCAATCTGGCAGGCAGTGCGGGGCGTCTTCCAGAGAGATCAGAGAGAAGGACGTGGGGTCTGGAAGCCGGTCAGGGAGGCATTCTCCTCCGGTCCCCCCCGGCCCCTGGGGGGTGGCACTTGGAGTTCAGCCTGTGGGGGAGGCGTGGGGGCAGGGCGAGGGGCCGGGGCCCCCTGGTCTACGTGAGCGGCTCTGGAGCAGGTGTGTGTGCTGTGGACCCCGGTCCAGACCCCGGGTTGAGGGGCCCCCCTGACCGCCCTCCCCCATCCCCTGCCCTGCAGCTGTGTCCTGGGGCTCAGGCGGTTGAGTGTCTGACTCTTGATTTCAGCTCAGGTCGTGGGGCCGAGCCCCCCGTTGGACTCTGTGCCGACAGCTGGAACCTGCTTGGGATTCTCTCTCTGTCTCTCTGTCTCCGTCTCTGTCTCTCCCTCCCCCTCCCCTACACTCTCGCTTGCTCTGTCTGTCTCCCTCTCCTTCTCTCTCTCAAAATACATAAGTAAACATTAAAGGCATAAAATAAAATCAAGGTGTCAGGAGGGCTGGTGCCTCCCGGGTGCCCCTGGGGGCTGGGGCACCTCCAGCCTCTGACCCTGGCCCCCTGCCTCCCTCCTTCCCTAGCGCCGTTGACGGACGGGTCATTGGCGAGTGACACCCTGTAAAGTTAGGGTGTCCGGTGATGATCTGATGCACGGGTACGATGTGCAGTAAGGTTAGCTAACACCTCCGTCCCCTCCCACGTGACTCATCACCGCTGGGAGAGGAGAGGAAATGAATATAGGGACGGTGGGCTTGGTGGCTGGTGTGGGGACAGCGACGCCTGGAGGGAGAGAACACCCTGAGTGTGAAGCCTGAGGACCCCCTCCCCTCCTCCAGCCTGAGCAGAGAAACCCAGGGCCTGCTCAGCTACCCCCCGAGTGGGACCTGTTCCTACGACGGCAGGTGTGCGTGCGGGGTGGGGTGGGGACCTGGCGGGGGCAGGCAAGCCTCGGGGCCCCCCTGGGAGCAGGGCCCCTCCCTGTCGGGAGGCACCCGCCCTCCCGGCCACGGGGCCAGCGGCAGAGGACGGTGTGTGTGAACCTTGCATTTCGTTTTAAAACCTTTTCTGTTCTATGAAACTTCTGTACGGTAGCTAGCACTGAACTCCAGAGCTCAGCTCGGGGCGCTGGGACAACTGTGAATGCGGGGAGGCTCCACCCCAAAAGAGGTGCAGACCGTCTGTCCCCACAGCCAGTTCCCCGCCCGCCTGGAGGCAGAGTGGCCGGCTGGGGGCCTGCAGGGTGGGTGGCTCCGCCTTCTTCGCTCTACACGCAAGCTCACCCCACCCACGCTGAGCCACTGGGGGCTGCTCACCTCCCCCCCCCCCAGACCTGTCCTGAGCCCCTGGGGGGGGGGGTCCTTGGGGCCGTGGCTGCTCCCTCCCCGCCCCCACCTGTCCCGAGCCCCTCAAAGGCCCTGGGGACTGGGGTCAGCTCACCTCCCCCCATGCCTCCTGTGTCAGAACCTGCTCAGCTCTGCCCAGGTGATTAGTGATGGGGACCCCAAAGACGTGGCCGGTCAACTGCCTGGTGTCCATTGGCTTCTATGTTAGTGGGAGGGGCGACGGGCTCGTGACGGACAGCAAGGAGGGTGTGGCTGTTCTGGAAGGTTCCGCACAGCCTCACAGCAAGGGCTGCTGTGTGAACAGGCTCTGCCACCCCACGATGGTCTCACTGGACAGCCCAGCTCCCTACCATTGACAGTAAATGCGTTCTAAGTTTACCGTCAGATAAAGTTCCCCTCGGCAGCTCTGGGCTCTGCGAGCATCAGCGAGGGACTTCTGTTCAGGAACTATTTTGGGTATTAACACCCACGCTCCCCAGTGTGTTACCAGTGGAATCTCCTGAGTCACGAGTGATGACAGACGGTCTGGGGACGGCCGGAGGGACATGGCTGGTGTCGTAAGGCACACTCGCTGGGTTCTGTCCGCTTGCTCATTTGGCCAGACAGACACCCCTGCTCGGTGTCGGGTTCTGGGCCTTTCTTCCTGGATGTTCATGCTCGCCTGTCTGGTCTGTGCTCCGCTCTGGGGGTGCCTACGAGGAACCTGCGTGGCTCCGGGTGTTACTTAGCTGTAGGCGTCAGTGTTTCCTCTGGGGAGCCTCCCATGACCTGCGAAGTCCTGCTCATCCTGTCTCCCTGCCAACTTGATCAGAGGGTCAGACGAAACAAAACCCAAACCCTGTAAGCAGTTACATCTGGAGAGAGGACACAGACCGGATCCCGTCCCCCGAACGGGGGTCCTGTGTCACTAAGGATGAAGTGCAGCGGTGACAGCAGGGCGGGCGCAGTGAGGACAGGGGTGGTGGGCTTTGGGCTCACACATCGGGACGGGTGCTGGCTGCAGTCTGGGTCCCCGTCGGCTGATGTGGCCCAGGTCCTCTGGTGGCCTGGCCTCCGCTGTGTGCTCGGTTTTCTTGCCCCAGGACTCCAGGGTGGTCACAGCCATAGCTGGGGTGCCAAGGGACAGGACAAGTGTGGCCAAGCACTGAACCCCGACCCTAACAACCTTCGTGGCTTTGGAAACACACGCCTTTCCTTTTTAAAAAAATTAAAAAAAAATTATTTTAGAGAAAGAGAGAGAGAGAGAGAGAGAGAGAGAGAGAGAGAATCCTAAGCAGACTCCGTGTTCAACTGTGAGCCTGACGTGGCGCTCAACCCCATGACCCGGGATCATGACCTGAAGCTGAAAGCAAGAGTCAGACCCTCAACCCACTGAGCCACCCAGGCGCCCTGAACACACAACTTTCCAATCCTGAACTTTCCAACTATAAAAATAAGGATGTTTAGTTTCCTGAGATGTTGTGGCTAACGAATGAAGCATTTAAGAGAATGCTGCACAAACACAGAGCTCTACCCAGCATCACACGAGGCCGCATCCTGGGGTTGAGTTTACGCGTGTATTTGGATCAAAGGCAAGAAAGAGCCGAGTTCCAGGCTGCAGGCAGGAGGCCGGAGCCCAGGACAGGTGCCTGTGGCTTCTTAGGGGCTAAAAACACCACGGGAGCTTCCAATGTGTGTAAATGTTAAAGGTATGAAGAAAAGTTTGCACAAAACATGTAATCTGATAATGTTGGGCTTTATTGGGTACCTGCCATGTGCTGGGGGCAGGGCGACGCCGTGATGGGACCCGTGGCCGCGGGGACGGGGGATGAGCAACGCCTCCGACTGCCGCTGGCGCTCAGGCCCCTCAGCCTCAGGCTGCCGTCGTGTCTCGTGCGTGGGAAGGCTGGGGGCCCAGCAGGCACGGCCGCGTGGGGGCCTCGGGGGGGCCCTGCAGCATCTTGTTCCTGCCCTCCAGCATCCGAGCCCACTCGCCGCGGAGCCTAGGACAACGATAATTTCGGCCTGTGAGTCAGCCGTGGGCCGGCGGCAGCCAGGCCTCTGTCGGCACCTCCGCACATGTTCCCGTGCAGCCGTCCCCTTCCAGGCGGCCAGCGGCCGTGACCTTGTGGGTCCCAGAGAGCCCTGCCACCTCGGAGGCCCGGCCGGTCCCGGGCGGGGGCGACGGCCCAACACGGAGGGGCTCACTCCGGTCCCCAGCCCGGAGAGGGAAAGTGCTCTGTCCAGGAAGCAGTTTCTGGAAACTTCTGAGGCCGGGAGAGACTGAGCCATGTCCTGAATTCCTCCTTTGTCAGTGGGCCTGGTTTGTTGGGTAGGAGATGTGCTCACGGGGACCGGACAGAGTCCCCACGGTCGGCCGGGGCCCCCTCACCAGCGCCCTCGCACAGGCCCCTGCCGGGGTACTCCCAGCCGCCTGCCCAGCCCGCCTGCCCGCTGGTGGCGCATTGCTGTGACCACAGCATGACACACGGGGTGACTGGGTGGGAACAGACCTGAACATCCGTGTGCAGGCTGCGGCCCTGCTGTGTGGTTTGGGTTTGGAGGGCGCGGTGTGGGCTGGGAGCCCAGCTCCCGAACGCCTCTGGGTCTGGAGGACAAACTGGTAAGAGTCGTGCACATAGATGCTGTTCCAGCAGCCGGAGACGTGAATGAGGAAGGTGGCTCGAAGCAGCAGGCCGTTAGGCTGGTGTCACGTGAGGGCCATGTTCCTGTCCCCTCACCAGGGCGCAGCTGCTGACTGGCTGGGCCCAGGGCCAGACATGGCTCCCGGGAGCACGTAGGATGGCTGTGGGGATGCTGTGGGGATTGCTGTTGTCCAGCAGACAGGGAACAATCTTTCCGGCCAGGTCTGCGGCCTAATAATAGCCCCATATCCCCCACAGAAGGTCACACTCCACAGTCTGTCCCTGAGCAGCCCGGACCCTCAGTGACTAACCCAGCCGCTGCCGACCACACTCTCACTGTCTGACCGGCGCCCGTTCCTGGGACCCGGGTCTGTGGGCAGAAGACCCAGAAGTTTCCAGGGCCTGAAGGTGCACGTAGGACAAGGCTGAGGCCGTGGCGCCCTCACGCGGGAGCCGAGGGCTGGCAGGAGGCATTAGTGGGAGGCCCCTTCTTCCCGTGTTCGGGCTGTGTGTGAGGTGGGGGGCTGAGCCATGCAGAGAGGAGGGACACCCCGGCCTCCCGTACTGGGCCTGTCGGGGACACGTGTGCTGGATGACAGGTGAGGTGTCCTGGATGATGGCAGCCGGGCCTCCGGCAAGGTCAGCACCAGACCTGGTCCCACTGCCCCTCCGGGAACCCTCCTTTCCAACTGGGCGCCCAGGGCAGCAGCTGCTGGGCTGTTTGAGGATGAAAGCTGTGGTCACTCTGGAATATCTGGCCATCTGAGCCCTTGTCTAGGTGCGAATTATGTGCTAACCTGCCCTTTTAGCTGTCCCTGAGACCAGGCACCCCTGAATCTGCCCGGGGTCACCTAGGAGACCCTCTTCTGCACCCACAGACCCCTCGCCTCATCTCAGGGAAGAAAGGGGCTTTGGGTCTGCAAACGTGTGGGAAGGAGTGTGATGATTTAGCCTGCACTCCGGGGGGGAAACGGTCAGAAAATCAGTCTGCGCCAGACAAGGCTTCTTTGATAACTTCTAGCAAGACCTTCCGGAGTGGGGGATGGGGGGGCGGGGGATGGGGGGAGGGAGGGAGGGATGCAGGGACGGGGAGTGGAAGGCTGGGTGGTGGCAGGTGGGCTGGTAGGTGTTAGCGGGTGGGGTTGCAGGGATGGGGCATTCTCCTCCCCAGCCCAGTGATCAAGGTTCTAAGCTGAGTCAATGTGAGTGGTGTTCCGTGGCTGCAGCCGCTCCTCCTGTGACTGAATCTGAGGGCAGTGCCGGTGTCTGGATGGTGATGGCCGAGCGGCCCCAGGCCGTGCTCTGCAGCGAGCTCACCTGTCCAGGGCGCTCCTGCGGGTCCTCATGTCCTCGCTCTGCAGCTGTTTTGTGTGCAGCTCGATCTTTTCCTCCCAAAACTTCTTTATCACACCAGCATCGTAGGCTATTCTTCCAGGCTGCTTCAGAGTGTAGCTTTTGCTCATCTTCTGTCAAAGGGAAAATTGATGACACTTAGCCGTTTTGTGCTGTGTTGGTTGGACTGCACAGGGAGTGGGCGTGTTAACCATGAGGAGGATTCAGCCTCAAATCCCTGATTCTCGGAGCAGGGTGGTTCTCAGGACACCCACGTGGGGACCCCCACACCGAATCTGTCAGGGAGGTAGTCGGTAGGCACGCCTGAGAGCAGCCTCCGGGGTCTGACCTAATAAGGGTTAGTATCCCAAATCTAAGGCAGGGGTGCCTGGGTGGCTCAGTCAGTTAAGCATCCGACTTTGGCTCAGGTCATGATCTCCCCGTTCTGAGTTTGAGCTGTATGTTGGGCTCTGTGCTGACAGCTCAGAGCCTGGAGACTGCTTTGGATTCTGTGTCTCCCCCTCTCTCTCTCATGCTCTGTTTCTTTCTCTCTCTCTCTCAAAAATAAAAAAAAACATTAAAAAATAAAAAAACACACACAAAAACAAAATCTGTAAAGAACTTACACAATTCAGCACACAAAACAAAACAAAAACCAAACAATTCCATTAAAAATGGGCAAAAGATATGAACAGACACTTTCCCAAAGAAGACATCCAGATGGCCAATAGACACATGAGAAAATGCTCAACATCACTCATCATCAGGGAAATACAAATCAAAACCACAATGAGATGTCACCTCACACCTGTCAGAATGGCTAAAATCAACAGCACAGAAAACAGCAGGTTTTGGGGGGGACACAGAGAAAGGGCAACCCTCTTACACTGTTGGTGGGGATGCAAACTGGTGCAGCCATGGCCAAAAACAGTATGGAGATTCTTCAAAAAATTGAAAATAGAACTGCCTCATGACCCCAAAGTTCCATGATTGGGTATTTACAACCCCCCCCAAAACAAAACCCACTGATTTGATATATACACCCCCATGTTTATAGCAGCGCTATCTACAATGGCCAAGATATGGAAGCAGCCCAACTGCCCATTGACTGATGATGGATAAAGAGGATGTGGTGTATAATATACAGTGGAATATCACTCAGCCAGACATAAGGGATGAAACCTTGTCATTTGTGACCACCTGGGTGGGCCTAGAATATATTATGCTGAGTGAAACAAATCAGCCAGAGAAAGACAAAAACCATAGAATTTCACTTATACGTGTTATCTAAAAAACAAAAGAAATAAGCAAAAAAAGCAGGAAGAGACCCATAAATGCAGAGAACGCACTGCTGGTTGCCAGAGGGGAGGGGCGGGGCTGGAGAGACGGCGCAGGGGAGAGGGAGGGCCAGGCTTCCGGTTCCGGTTCCGGGTTGAAGGAGTCCCCGTGCGGGACCACAGCCAGTGGTGCTGGAGGACCGTCGCGCGGTGACAGCCGGGAGCTACGCTCGTGGGAGCACGGCGTCCTGCCCACGCTGTCCGGTCACCGCGTTGTACACCTGAAAGTGATGTGACGTCTTGTGCCAACTATACTCAAGTTAAAAAATTACAAGAAGGAACTTGAAGTTGACATTTAGCAAAACTCATCTGACATCATGCTTCACACACGCTTGTTTCGAAGCTGGAGGCACCGAGTTCCAGGAGTGAATCCTCCCAGGAACCAGAGGCCACTGTGCCCAGGCGGAGGGACACCTGGACACATCGGGGACGCGCTGGGGGACCTGCGGGAGCAGGGCGCAGACTGAAAACAGTGAGATGGACCAGGTGATGCCCCTGCCATCAGGACCCTTGCGGACCGGGCTTTGATGCCGCCTCTGCCTGGCCCTCCCTTCGGGCCCCGTGGTGGCACCTTGGGGACAATCACAGGGAAGAGGCTAGGAGCTTCCATGGCTGTTTGGCTGGAATTTTGTGTGGGTCCCATAAAAAGAAAATGGGCTTTCTGTCTTTTAAATGTCACTTCCTACAATTGATTTTGTTGTGCTTCACCAGAGTGCCAGCAAGGCTCCAGCTGGCCACTCCTTCCATCTGCAAGCTTCCAGAAGCCTGCCTGACCTCTCCTGGGGACCCAGTCCTTTCCTCTCTCACTGTTGGGATCTCTCTTGGAAGCATCCGCAGCACCCAGGACGGCACGTAAAACACCTGCACAGTTGGGGCCCGTGGGTGTGTGCAAACATTTAAGTGAGCAGGACACGAATGAATTAGCATTGTGAAGGTGGGGGGCCTGGGCCAGACCTCAGGGTGATCATTGGCCCTCAGCCCCTCCTGCAGCCGGTGTGTGGCGGGATCCCTGGGGACCCTGTGATCTTTGGGGCGAAGGCAGTGAGGGGGTTTCCTTCCCTGACCTGCTGCTGGCTGAGTTCAGGGGTGTGAAGTTGAGGGAGAAGCCCCCTCCCCACCCCCAGGGCCTCTGGGCTCCCGCTGCAGGCGGGCAGGGTCAGCTCCTAGGAGAGGCCCTGGGGGCACAGGCAGCAGAGCCCTGCCGGGACAAGAGCCCAGAGGTGGGTGGAGGTCAGCTGGGGGGCTCCTGCCTCAGCCCAGCAGGGCTGCCCCAATTGTGTTCACTGGGGCTTCTGAAAGCAAATCAAGACCTGTGTCCCCCCCACCCCCCCACATTAACCAAGGTCGGGAGGAGACGGGGAGTCTCATTAGAAGTTGAGACTTCTGTGCTGGCAACAGAAAGTAGGGGACCCAAGAGGAGGGCCCCTGTGCTCTGGAGAGTGACTCAGTGCTGGCCTCCAACAAAGGTGGGGACCTGGGAGGACAGGGGTCCTGGGGAAGAGGGGCAGGGGTCCCCAGGATGGGGCAGGGGTTCTGTGGGGGAGGAGGGGTCAGGGGTTCCTGGGAGGAGGGGGGTAGAGGTCAATGGGGGGGAGGGCAGGGGTCCCCAGGAGCGTCAGCAGTTCCTGGGACGAGTGGTCAGGGGTTCCTGGGAGGAGGGGATTAGAGGTCCCTGGGAAGGAAGAGGGCAAGGGTCCCTGGGAGTAGAGGGCAGGGGTCCCGGGAGGGAGGAAGGGCAGGGTCCCGGGAGGGAGGAAGGGCAGTGGTCCCGGGAGGGAGGAGGGGCAGGGTCCCTGGAGGGAGGAGGGGCAGGGTCCCGAGAAGGAGGAGGGGCAGGGTCCCGGGAGGGAGGAGGGGCAGGGTCCCTGGAGGGAGGAGGGGCAGGGGTCCCTGGAGGGAGGAGGGGCAGGGGTCCCGGGAGGGAGGAAGGGCAGGGTCCCGGGAGGGAGGAAGGGCAGGGGTCCCGGGAGGGAGGAGGGGCAGGGGTCCCGGGAGGGAGGAGGGGCAGGGTCCCGAGAAAGAGGAGGGGCAGGGGTCCCTGGAGGGAGGAGGGGCAGGGTCCCTGGAGGGAGGAGGGGCAGGGTCCCTGGAGGGAGGAGGGGCAGGGTCCCGAGAAGGAGGAGGGGCAGGGGTCCCGGGAGGGAGGAGGGGCAGGGTCCCTGGAGGGAGGAGGGGCAGGGGTCCCGGGAGGGAGGAGGGGCAGGGTCCCGGGAGGGAGGAGGGGCAGGGGTCCCGGGAGGGAGGAGGGGCAGGGTCCCTGGAGGGAGGAGGGGCAGGGTCCCTGGAGGGAGGAGGGGCAGGGTCCCGGGAGGGAGGAGGGGCAGGGTCCCGGGAGGGAGGAGGGGCAGGGTCCCTGGAGGGAGGAGGGGCAGGGTCCCGAGAAGGAGGAGGGGCAGGGTCCCTGGAGGGAGGAGGGGCAGGGTCCCTGGAGGGAGGAGGGGCAGGGTCCCTGGAGGGAGGAGGGGCAGGGTCCCTGGAGGGAGGAGGGGCAGGGTCCCGAGAAGGAGGAGGGGCAGGGTCCCGGGAGGGAGGAGGGGCAGGGTCCCTGGAGGGAGGAGGGGCAGGGTCCCGGGAGGGAGGAAGGGCAGGGGGCCCGGGAGGGAGGAAGGGCAGGGGGCCCTGGAGGGAGGAGGGGCAGGGGTCCCGAGAAGGAGGAGGGGCAGGGGTCCCGAGAAGGAGGAGGGGCAGGGTCCCGGGAGGGAGGAGGGGCAGGGTCCCTGGAGGGAGGAGGGGCAGGGGTCCCGGGAGGGAGGAAGGGCAGGGTCCCGGGAGGGAGGAAGGGCAGGGGGCCCTGGAGGGAGGAAGGGCAGGGTCCCTGGAGGGAGGAGAGGCAGGGGTCCCGGGAGGGAGGAAAGGCAGGGGTCCCGGGAGGGAGGAAGGGCAGGGGGCCCTGGAGGGAGGAGGGGCAGGGGGCCCTGGAGGGAAGAGGGGCAGGGTCCCTGGAGGGAAGAGGGGCAGGGGTCCCGGGAGGGAGGAGGGGCAGGGTCCCTGGAGGGAGGAGGGGCAGGGTCCCGGGAGGGAGGAGGGGCAGGGTCCCGAGAAGGAGGAGGGGCAGGGTCCCGGGAGGGAGGAGGGGCAGGGTCCCTGGAGGGAGGAGGGGCAGGGTCCCGAGAAGGAGGAGGGGCAGGGTCCCGGGAGGGAGGAGGGGCAGGGGTCCCGGGAGGGAGGAAGGGCAGGGTCCCGGGAGGGAGGAGGGGCAGGGGGCCCTGGAGGGAGGAGGGGCAGGGTCCCTGGAGGGAGGAGGGGCAGGGGTCCCGGGAGGGAGGAGGGGCAGGGTCCCTGGAGGGAGGAGGGGCAGGGGGCCCTGGAGGGAGGAGGGGCAGGGTCCCTGGAGGGAGGAGGGGCAGGGTCCCAGGAGGGAGGAGGGGCAGGGTCCCGGGAGGGAGGAAGGGCAGTGGTCCCGGGAGGGAGGAGGGGCAGGGGGCCCTGGAGGGAGGAGGGGCAGGGTCCCAGGAGGGAGCCTGCCTTCTGGGTTTGTGATCTTGCTGATGCTCAGCTCCCAGGAGGTCTCTGGTCTCAGGACGAGGTGGCCTTGGAGTGTGGCCGTGATGAGCTGATTCGTGGCGGACAAGCCGGTACCATTGGTTGCCCGGCGGACTTAGTGTCCTGGGCTGCGGAGCAGACGGTCCCCGGTTACAGCACTGCCCCCGAGGCCACCCAGGCCGGCCTGGCACAGACCACCTCACTGGACTTCCAGAAGGGGTAACCCTTGGTCTGAAATCGCCCTGACTTGGGGCCGAATGTGCCAGAACATGGCAAAGAAGTCAGTCCTGCTATTTGAGAGAAAGTGGTCCAGGCAGGCTGACTGATGTCACTTGCAGCCAATCCTTTTGGCTCCTGCTCTCAGGTCAGCCGTGAGGGCACACAGGACACAGCCTGGGTCCTCCGGGCTTCTCTGAACGAGGGTACATCCCCAGCCTGCAGCTGCCTGAGCCCCACACAGCCCTGGGAACGTCCCGGCTGTCGGAGCTCGGGGACATGAGGCCCTGCATCCCCACTCACGTCTCGGGACAGGCCCTCCCTTTACTGCGTGACTTGCACCCTGATGGGGAAGAGACGTACCAGCGTCTTCCCAGTTGGGGGAAAGCGAAGGGCTCGTGTGCCCCCGGCACGTCACCCCCTTCGGCGGGCACGGTGCCGTACCACGTGGCGGCTGCCGCCGTGACCGTCCAGCCGTGGACGCAGGTACAGTGGCCGTGGGGCCGCGCGGACCGTCAGGAGGGGTGTTGTGAGCACTTTAATGCTTTTCTCGAGGCTTCCCTACAGATGCAAAAAGTCAGCCGTGGGGGCCCTCTCTGATGTTCCGGAAACCTACGACGCGCGGTTTACCGGAAGGGCTGCGACCAGCCGCGCCGGCAGCCGGGAGTCGTGCTGAGCCCACGCACCTGAGCGCACCCACCCCCGGCGGTCCGCGGGGGGCAGCGCGCCTGCTCTTGCCTCTGGGCACAGGAACCCCCCCGTGGCCCCCCTCGGAGGCGCGTTCGTTCACATCAGTACAAGCGGGAGGCCGAGCCCTTGCTGCCCTCCCCTGCGCTCCCCTGCAGGGCTCCCGAGGAGGCTCGGCCCTGCCGACCCTCGTGGGGGAGAGACAGACAGACAGACAGACAGCGGGAAATCCAGAAAGCAGGTGGAGGACCCGGAGCGAACACAGACCCCGGAGCCGGACGCAGGATGAACTCAACACCAGCTGGGTCTGCACCCAGGGCGTCGCCACCAGAAACCCGCCTGGAAACAGTCACCACGAAGTTGAATTCTCGTGTGCGCCCCAACCCCCCTCCCTGGTGCTCACGTATTAGGGGCCCCCAGATGCCGCCCTGCCTCCCGCCAGCGAGCTCGCCCGGCACATCAGAGCTTACTTTGCAGGTGACTCTCGGCCCAGTCACTGGGCGTCCTGGGGTGTCTTCTCCGGGGTGGGCGCCCTCTGTCTCTCCAGAGCTCACCGGCTGGTCTCGCCCATCACTCACTTATATGGGCTTCGTGACGCGCACTTGGCCTCAGGTCAGTTGCTGGGACAGCGAGCTGTCTTCTGTCTGGCTGCAGATCCCGAGACGTAATTTGGCTCCTGGCACGTAGCTGTTGGCGCACACGTGTCCCTCGGTCCTCCGTCCAGAAATGTGGAGTCTGCTGGCCTCGCTCCCTGCCTCCCTGCCGGATGGCGTTACTAGCGGCCGACAGCTTGGTTTTCTTGAGACGCTGCTCCCGAGGAGCCCGGGGGGTTGACAGGGAGCCGGAGGGCAAGCAGACAGTGGCACCCAGGTGTCGCCGTCCCCCGAGAGTGTGGGCTGCCTGGGCATCGCGCAGGGTCATGGGCCTGGTGTGCGGAGTGGTGGCCTTTGCGGTATTTTTTGTTTATTTTTTAAAGTTTATTTATTTATTCTGAGAGAGACCAAGAGAGACAGCGTGGGAGGGGCAGAGAGAGAGGGAGAGACAGAATCCCAAGCAGGCTCTGCACCGTCAGCACAGGGCCCGACGCGGGGCTCGATCTCACGATCCCGGAGTCGTGACCTGAGCTGAAATCAAGAGTCCGATGCTTAACCGACTGAGCCACCCAGACGCTCTGCCTTTGCATTTACTTTGATTTGTATTTATTTAGTTTTACTGGATCCTCATGTGCATTTATGTTACAAGCTAACTTTATTATTATTTTATTTTTTAATATAATTTGTTGTCGAGTTGGCTAACATACAGCGTGTACATGGTGCTCTTGGCTTCGGGAGTAGATCCCCGTGGTTCATCGCTTACATACAACACCCAGCGCTCATCCCAAGAGGTGCCTCCTCAATGCCCCTCACCCCTTTGCCCTCCCTCCGCTCCCCCATCAGCCCTCAGTGTGTTCTCTGTATTTTAGAGTCTCTTGTGTTTTGCTTTCCCTTTCTGTTGGTAACTATTTCCTCCTTCCCCTCCCCCATGGTCTTCTGTTCCATTTCCCAGGATC
Source organism: Panthera onca (assembly GCF_046562875.1). Lineage (NCBI taxonomy): Eukaryota > Metazoa > Chordata > Mammalia > Carnivora > Felidae > Panthera > Panthera onca. The sequence goes on along the minus strand of NC_138346.1, from coordinate 407,790 downwards.
CGCATATGAGTGAAAGTATCTGTCCTTCTCTGGCCGACTTATTTCACTCAGCATAATCATACCCTCCAGTTCCATCCACGTTGCTGCAAATGGCAGGGTTTCATTCTCTCTCGTTGCCAAGTAGTGTTCCGTGGTGTATACAAACCACATCTTCTTTATCCATTCGTCAGGTGATGGACATTTGGGCTCTTTCTGTGACTTGGCTGTTTCACCTTTGCGTTTATGTATGTAATGTAGTGTTTATTCTGGCCCCAGAGAGGACCTAGTTTGGAAACGGAGCAAAGGGGTGATACGGACCCACAGAGGGCGAGAGTTCTTCACTAGGGACTGAGAAGGGGATCACGTGGAGAATGAGGGACTGGTGCCGTGCTGAGCAAGCGGGCTGCCTCAGGAAGACACGAGACCCGTGGGCGCTGGTGAAGGGAGCCCCCGTCAGCGGGGGCCTGCGTTCTTCCCTCAGAAAGGCAGGGAAAGCCCTGGACCCGGGTGTTTCCTGCCCTTCCCACTAGTACACAGGGCAGCAGTGATTCAGAGGGGGCTCCCGGCTGATGGTCAAGTGGTTAGAACCGGCCAGTGCAGTAGTCCCTTCGACGTCCCCTCGGGCCCTGACCAGGGCCTGGAGCAGAGCGCACGTGCACGACCCATCGACTCTGCGGGATGAAGGCCCCTGTGTCAGCCGGGGGAGGGGGGCCGGCTGGCCACCCATCCCCGCGGTGACTCTAGCTGACGAAGCACCAAGCCCCCGGGACGGAGGGGCCTGCCTTCCCCGGGGACGGCAGACACTGAGAGCTGTCGACTGGCTCAGGAACCGACCGGAAACTCCACACCTGTGTGTGGACCCCGGCTGTGTACCTGACACAGACCCATGCATCCTGGAATGTTCTAGTTTAAACAGAGGATTTCCTTCTGAGGCTCTTGCTCCCAGGTGGTACCTGGTTTGAACAGAGAACAAGAAAAGGCAAATAGGCACCTCGAGGACCAAAGTTCTTCACTGCAGGAGAGAACGGGCTCCAGTGAGAACCCAGTGCCTTCTCCACCTCTGATCTGGGAGGGGGTGGTAAAAGCACCCCAGGAGACTGGCTACACCTGAGAGCGGAATTCTGCAGGACGTCTGTGTCCTTCCCTTCAGGGAATCCATGCAGCACACGTTTGTGTTTAACACGCTGCGAGATAGACACTGGACGCCGACCAGGACACTTGCGATAGGGCACCGGTCGCGCTTCGTGTTGTTCCGGCCCCGTTTTTCTTCCCGGAACCGCACCCGGGCCTTTCTGAGCCGACACACCGTCAGCCCGTCATCAGGACACTTGCAGGAGTCCACTGGGCGGCCACGCCGTGGGGGGCCGTGCGTGTGTGCGGTGTGGGTGTGTATGGGGTGTGTGTGTGAGGTGTGTGTGGTGCGTGCGTGTGTGTGCATATGTGTGTGCGCACGTGTGGTGTGCGTGTGCATTTGTTTACAGCCTTTGCTGATCTACTTAGTTGTAGATATATATTTTGCGTATATACACACATGTATTTTTGCACAATCATAGGTAGAAAGTTACTGAAAACCGATATAAAAAACTGTCCCAGAAAGACCAGGACAGAAATAGGCAACTTTCTGGACGTAAGATGGTTACAAGTATGCCTTTTTTTTTCTCTTTTAAAAAAGCTCCTCACACTGTTTTACACAAGATTCTGTAAGAAGCCTTTTTGTGTGTGCTGACTTTATATATACTACAGATATTGTTTAAAAATAAGATACAGCAGCATCTGTAACAAGATAGCTACACGTACAAATGCAGACATAGGTACCTAATCAACTCTGTGTGTGCATATAATTATCTCAAACGTCCATCCATCTCTTTGTAATGCATCTCATTTAAAAATCATACATGGAGGAGGGCGCCTGGGGGCTCAGTTGGGTCAGCGTCCGACTTTGGCTCAGGTCATGATCTCACAGTCTGTGAGTTCGAGCCCTGCGTTGGTCTCTGTGCTGACAGCTCAGAGCCTTGAGCTGCTTCGGGTTCTGTGTCTCCCTCTCTCTGCCCCTCCCCTGCTCTCACGCTCTGTCTCTTTCTCAAAAATAAATAAACATTAAAAAAAATTTAAAAAATCATACACATGACAGTAAGAATATACCCGTGTGTTGTTCTCTCCCTGGACGGCCATCCTCACAGCTCCTGTGTGACCCAGGGTCAGGTTTAATATCCGTTTAAGGGACAGTCAGAGTGCCCTCCGTTTAAGGGACAGTCAGAGTGCCCTCCTCTTAAGGGACAGAGTGTCCTCTGTTTAAGGGACAGAGTGCCCTCTGTTTAAGGGACAGTCAGATTGTCCTCGTTTAAAGGACAGAGTGCCCTCCGTTTAAGGGACGGTCAGGGTGCCCTCCGTTTAAGGGACAGAGTGTCCTTTCTGAAGAAATCAGCTGAGCTGTTCTGTATGCCCCCAAGTGGTCCACATGTTCAGGACGAAGGGTTCCCACAAGGTTGTTTTTCATATTCTCGTGAATAGGCTGGTTTTAAAAAATTCAAGTTGCGTGCGTGTCCGACGTGGAGGTGGGGAGCTTTCCTTCGGGTCCTGTGTCCTGCAGTGGCCGGCGCCTTCGCACAGCAGCGCCTGGCTTCTTGGGGACGCTGGGCGGGAGGCTGGCCCCAGGACGGTATCGGGACGTACGGCCACCCAGCCCGACACACGCAGAACACGGACGCACGGAGAGGCAGACGCCGCTCAGGCGCACGGGGTGACAGACACGGACGGGGACCCAGCCCGGTTTGGAGCATCACTAAATAGCAGGAGCGGGGACAGGGCTTGAGAGGACGAGGGACCGACCAGGAGTGCCTGGGCCACGACCGTGTTCTTGTAAAGCGAGCGGCGGTGGGAGCCCTCACCGGTGCCTCCGTCTGCGCTGAGCCTGCGAGGGCGGGAAGGCCCCAGTGTCCCGGGCCGGGTGCTCGTCGTGGAGGAGACGCAGGGGACACGGAGGTGCCCGTCCGAGGTTAAAAGCAGACGAGCGTGAGCCTCCCTTGTTTTAACGAGGATGTGGTGGGATCTACGCAGCCATGGTCTCCACACGGTGCACGCAGGCGCCAAGGTCAAGGTCGAGGTCAGCAGGGGCAGTTTCTTTCTCTTTTTTTTAGCGTGTTGTGAAGCGTTTGTGTGGAGCGTGTATTATTTGCGTCATCGGAGGCCAGAGCTACGGGGAGGCTTTGGGGAGAACACGTTCTGCCCCAGGCGGACGCCTTAGCTTCCCTTGCTTCTTCCCTGACCTTCCCAAGTGCAGCATACGGCTCAGGATGACCCAGAGGTCCAGTCTGTGACATGTTGAATAGACCTTCCCTGCAAACCCGCCCCGCCCCCCCGTCAGATGAGGGCGTCAAGTTAAAACAAGATGCACTTTTCGGCTGTAGGGAGGCAGGGGCAGAGACGGTCGGCCAGTGATGGATTCGGAAAAAACTTGCAAAACGAATGCCAGGAACGTGGCGGATGTCCACAACACGCAAAGAGCGTTCGCAGGAAAATAAGGTGAAATCCACTTGCACACAAAGGAGGAAAGGACGGGAGGCTCACAGAGGGGCCAGGCGATGGCGGACGAGCGCCAGAGACAGGGCCCTGGGCACTCCCGGCAACCGTGAGGACCAGGCCTCCGCGAGCTGCCGTCCTGGGAAGCTGGGCGACACTCAGGACGGTCAACGAATGGCAGCGACGCAGCGCTTTGTTAGGAGAAAGGCCTCTCGCCCCAAACGTTCCGGAGTGTTTGTGGTCGGCGAAGGCACCGGACGTGGTGGCCTGTGGGGCAGGGGGCCCTGTGGCTGCCGGCTCACGTCCACAAAGACTCACGTCTCCTCTTGGTTCTGGAACCTCCGCCAACAGATGGTGGTAGGGGGCCTGGAAACAGCTGTGTCCCCCACCCCCTCAGGCCCTCCCTCACAGCCGGGAGCCTCAGCCGCGTCATCTGCTGTGTTTGCATCAGCGACCCCCGCCTGGACGGAGGGTCCCAGGACCCCAGCCAGCCACCCTCCCTGGTGAATCAGCAAATGCAGGAAAATACATAAAACAGAGGGCTCTCAAAGGGAAGCCACTGTTGGTCAGAAAGTCATCTGGGAAGAAGTGCCTTGGACAGTGGGGTGTGGTCACCAGCAGACAGAGTCCCAGGGTGGGGCGGGGTGCCTGTCCATCCCTGAGTGCTGTCCCCTTACAGGTGCCATTTTTTGGGCTCAGGCTGTGGTTTCTTAAGGGACCAATGGCAGGCGTCCTTGTTCAGAGCGTCCCGACTTTGGGCAGGCATACGGGTCCTTCGTGGCCCCCTATTTGAAGCAGCAAACTGTCCCTCTGACCCCACCCCACTGTCCCACTGGAGCGCAGCTCCCAGGGGCCGGGGTTTTCCTGTTCATCAGAGTGGCCTCCAGGCTGCCACAGTCATTGGTCATCGAATGAATGAGTGTGCAGACATATTTGCTCCCATGGAAGCAAATCTCCAAGTTGTGGGGGCGCGTGGTGGGGAGAGAAATCCCAGGAGGCCCCATGGAGGAGGCGGCATCCACAGTGAGCTTGACAGACAAGGGGGATTTCAGGGGTGGAAGGAGGAGGACAAGGCGGGGGAATCTGGGGGAGGGCCTGAGAAGGAAGGGTGGTGGAAGGTGGGCAGGACGCCCCCTTTACTGACCTGGCTCAGTGTTGGGAGTGCTGGCGGCCAACGGAGACCCAGCCGTGTGGAAAGGGGCAGTGGACGGTCAGCCCAGGCTCGCTGCTCTGGGGACCCCTTGGCCACAGAAGTCCCAAGTCTGGATGTTTTAGGTGATGTGCCCGGATATTCAGTATAGACTATATGACTTAAGTCTGAGCCAGCCAGCCGCACGGGGGACACAGCAGGCCTGGGGAGCTCCAGGTGCCAGGCTCCTGAACTTCTCAGGGCTTTGCGGAGAGGTGAGGGGACAAAACCCCTGCCTGGAGATGCTCACAGACGAAGAGCCCACGAGTGCCTCCCCTCCAGCTGTGCTGGGCTGGGCAGTTGGCGGATTATGTGGCCTTGAGCGGGAAAGTGAGTTTTTATTATCAATTTCCTGACCAGAACCACCTGAAAGGGATTTTTTCCTAAATGCTTTATTTTTTCTAGGCCATTATGAATGCAGTTTAGCAAGAACTTACGGCTGCACGGTGGCCCAGCATGTGCCCGGGGACCCCATGAGCGCCACCCAGCCCCCTCCTGTCTTCTCATTCCTTGCCTCCGGGCAGCTTTCACGGTCTGAGGTGCTGGTCTGCGAGACCCTCCTTCTGGAGTCTTCTCTGGGTGGACTCTGAGCACCCCCCCCCCCCACCAGGCGCAGGGACTGTCCTCAGCTTGGTGTAAGTGGCCAAGGTCAGGGGTCAGCTCCCAGGGGACACGGTCAGGGGTCAGCCCCCGGGGGACACGGTCAGGGGTCAGCCCCCGGGGGACACGGTCAGGGGTCAGCACACAGGCACATGATCAGAGGTCAGCCCCCGGCGGGACATGGTCAGGGGTCAGCCCCCGGGGGACACGGTCAGGGGTCAGCACACAGGCACATGATCAGAGGTCAGCCCCCGGCGGGACATGGTCAGGGGTCAGCCCCCGGGGGACATGGTCAGGGGTCAGCACACAGGCACATGATCAGAGGTCAGCCCCCGGCGGGACATGGTCAGGGGTCAGCCCCCAGGGGACACGGTCAGGGGTCAGCCCCCGGGGGACACGGTCAGGGGTCAGCACACAGGCACATGATCAGAGGTCAGCCCCCGGCGGGACATGGTCAGGGGTCAGCCCCCGGGGGACACGGTCAGGGGTCAGCACACAGGCACATGATCAGAGGTCAGCCCCCGGCGGGACATGGTCAGGGGTCAGCCCCCAGGGGACACGGTCAGGGGTCAGCCCCCGGGGAACACGGTCAGGGGTCAGCACACAGGCACATGATCAGAGGTCAGCCCCCGGCGGGACATGGTCAGGGGTCAGCCCCCAGGGGACATGGTCAGGGGTCAGCCCCCGGGGGACACGGTCAGGGGTCAGCACACAGGCACATGATCAGAGGTCAGCCCCCGGCGGGACACGGTCTGGGGTCAGCCCCCAGGGGACACGGTCAGGGGTCAGCACACAGGCACATGATCAGAGGTCAGCCCCCGGCGGGACATGGTCAGGGGTCAGCCCCCAGGGGATACGGTCAGGGGTCAGCCCCCGGGGGACACGGTAAGGGGTCAGCCCCCGGGGGACACGGTCAGGGGTCAGCCCCTGGGGGACACGGTCAGGGGTCAGCCCCCAGGGGACACGGTCAGGGGTCAGCCCCCGGGGGACACGGTAAGGGGTCAGCCCCCGGGGGACACGGTCAGGGGTCAGCACACAGGCACATGATCAGAGGTCAGCCCCCGGTGGGACATGGTCAGGGGTCAGCCCCCAGGGGACACGGTCAGGGGTCAGCTCCCGGGGGACACGGTCAGGGGTCAGCCCCCAGGGGACACGGTCAGGGGTCAGCCCCGGGGGACACGGTCAGGGGTCAGCCCCGGGGGACACGGTCAGGGGTCAGCCCCGGGGGACACGGTCAGGGGTCAGCCCCCAGGGGACACGGTCAGGGGTCAGCCCCCAGGGGACACGGTCAGGGGTCAGCCCCGGGGGACACGGTCAGGGGTCAGCCCCCGGGGGACACGGTCAGGGGTCAGCCCCCGGGGGACACGGTAAGGGGTCAGCCCCCGGGGTCACGGTCAGGGGTCAGCCCCCGGGGGACACGGTAAGGGGTCAGCCCCCAGGGGACACGGTCAGGGGTCAGCACACAGGCACATGATCAGAGGTCAGCCCCCGGCGGGACATGGTCAGGGGTCAGCCCCCGGGGGACACGGTCAGGGGTCAGCACACAGGCACATGATCAGAGGTCAGCCCCCGGCGGGACACGGTCAGGGGTCAGCCCCCAGGGGACACGGTCAGGGGTCAGCACACAGGCACATGATCAGAGGTCAGCCCCCGGCGGGACATGGTCAGGGGTCAGTCCCCAGGGGACACGGTCAGGGGTCAGCACACAGGCACATGATCAGAGGTCAGCCCCCGGCGGGACACGGTCAGGGGTCAGCCCCCGGGGGACACGGTCAGGGGTCAGCACACAGGCACATGATCAGAGGTCAGCCCCCGGTGGGACATGGTCAGGGGTCAGCCCCCAGGGGACACGGTCAGGGGTCAGCTCCCGGGGGACACGGTCAGGGGTCAGCCCCCAGGGGACACGGTCAGGGGTCAGCCCCCAGGGGACACGGTCAGGGGTCAGCCCCGGGGGACACGGTCAGGGGTCAGCCCCGGGGGACATGGTCAGGGGTCAGCCCCCAGGGGACACGGTCAGGGGTCAGCCCCCAGGGGACACGGTCAGGGGTCAGCCCCGGGGGACACAGTCAGGGGTCAGCCCCCGGGGGACACGGTCAGGGGTCAGCACACAGGCACATGATCAGAGGTCAGCCCCCGGCGGGACATGGTCAGGGGTCAGCCCCCAGGGGATACGGTCAGGGGTCAGCCCCCGGGGGACACGGTCAGGGGTCAGCCCCCAGGGGACATGGTCAGGGGTCAGCCCCCGGGGGACACGTTGCTCTGTCTGAACGGCCAGCTTGTTTCCTCACTCCACGGACCACTGGCCTCGTTACAGCACTGAACGTGTGCTGAGTGTGGGCCATCCTCAACCCAAGAAGAAGAAGGGGGTGTGTGTCTGTGTGCGTGTGCACACGTGTGTGTTTATCTGTAACTGAAAGTGGGGCCAGGAGCCTCACTCTTGAACGTACAGGGTCACACGTCCATTTAGGGATCTTCTTTCTGTATTTTTCATCTTTTCTTGGACCAGAGCTGGCATCCAGAGGCTCCCTCCGGTGTGGCCCAGGTCCTGCTTACTGTCGCCCTGACCCCGGGCGCCAGAGGCCCTTGTTCCGCAGGCCCGGAGCTCCCCAAAGTCTTACCGAGAAGCGCGGGTTTGCCTGATGTCAGTTTCTCTTTAAATCTAGTTATGATCCCCCACACTTATTCGTCCTCCCAAATTTCGCTGCGGGAGCCCGCCGGGGCGGAACTCATCCGCACCAACATCATGCCAGCGGCCTGGGTCTTCTGTGGGGCGCCTGTGTTCAGACTCCCGTTTCCCTCCCTGGAGTAGGGGGGCAGTCACGGCCAGCACAGGGCTGTTGGGGCCACACCCTGAAATCCTCAGGGGTGGGGACCGCGGTCAGGCCCTCCTCACTTCCCGAGCGTCCTGCCTCCCCATAGACGGACCGGGAGGCGGGTCTGGGGACAAGGGGACAGGACGGTAAGGACCGCGGGTTCAGATGAAAGGCAGATACAGACTAAGTGTCCCGCAGGCATTTCTGTACCGCGGGGGAAGGACAGGCACCCGCCGCCGGGGTGCCTGGGACAGAAGCTCCCTCACGGCCTCACAGGGAGCCCGGCCTGCTCACACCTGCTTTCGGGATTCTGGGGTCCTGACCCTGAGAGAATGAACTTCTGGTGTTTTCCGCCGCCCGTTTGTAACCACAGGAAAACCGCTCAGCCCCGGCGAGGCCTCCTGTCTGTCAGTGGGTCTGCAGGACGTGAGCGGCTCGTCCCAGCCCCCAGCCCACACCGGAGGCTTCCTGCTCTCTCTGAGGGTAGTCAGGGCCCACGTAAATAGACAGAATCCGTCCCAGGTGCCTGTGATGCTGTGATGCCCCCCAGGGGGGGCCACCCGAGGGCCACCTTCCAGACGCCGTGGGGCCGCCTGCACAGGGCAGAGGGCAGGGGAGGGGCTGGAGAGGGAGAGGGGTCCAGATTCGGGCTGAGCTCTTGGGGCTGGGTGAAGGCCGGTGTCCTCCATAGAGGGAGGGCCGGCAGGGGGCCCCTGGGGGGTGGAGAGCAGGGCCCAGGCAGACACCCGAGGACAGTGGCTCTCCCCGAAGCTCGGGCTGTGCCCGGGGCCAGGGGGTCAGGGCGGCCGGACAGGCGGGGTGTCGAACACAGGAGTGGCCTGGGCCGGGGCTGACGGGCGTGTGGGGCGCTCACGCGGCGTCTCAGGGTCCCTCGGAGGCCGTCTGTCTGTGCTCCATCTCCGGAGGGCTCCACGCTGATGCAGATGCCCAGCTGGGCACTGACTTTCTCCCCACAGCACCGGTCGTGGGTTCGAGGACATGATGTGCCTGGGAGAGTTTTCAAGACGGAACCGGTGCAGGAGGCATTTCATCATGAGGGGAACTTACCTGGGAGCATATGCTCACCTTCCGGCCAAGCCCCTGCTGATTCCTGCTGGGAATGCTGGGCCCACCCGCCTTCTCCTCCGGGACCCCACGCATGGGGCCGAGACCCCCCCACCCCCGTGTCCACCACTCTGCCGGCTGTCTGTGCCCCGGGACAGTGTGTGAGCCGTGCGTTCTGGCGTGCCCCTCCTCCTTCTCCGACTCCAACCACTGGGCCAGCACTTTCGCTGGGGGTGGCTTCTGATGACTCACCGTGCAGCTCACTGCCTGTCTCTTCCGTCACCTGCGACACCCCCCCCCCCCCCCAACCCCAGTGGATCCTGGCGTCTGGGTCCTACTTGATCGCTGCCTGTACTTTTCACTGCCGCTGACTTTCCTTTCTTCTCATTCGGGACGAGCCCTGGGCCAGGGGTGGGCTCCCCTCGCTCCTTTGCTGAGGGTGACGGCTGGCGGTTCCCCTTCCTGCGGCCTCCGGGATCACAGCCCGGCGGGCGGACCGTGTGTGGAGACAGGCACCACGTGGCCTGCCCTGAGTGTCGGGGTTTTGTTGACTCAGGTGAGTTCTGTCTCCCTGTCATCCCCATCGTGTGTTTGGGGGCCGCGGCAGATTCGCGGCCCCCTCTCTGGCTCCTCTTTCTGGGACCCCCCACCGCTCGGCCCCCCAACCCTTCTCTGGTTCTTCACACCAGCTGGATGTGGGTTTTCTACCAAGGACTTTGTCTCCCCGTGCGGGGCCGGCTGCTCTCAGGCACAATGCCCTGAAAAAGAGAAAACACACCCACATATGCCTTCTGCCAGTACCACCGCCTTGTCAGTTCCTGTCTGCTTTTGGCAGTTTTCCAGTACTTTCCGATAGCTACTTTATTTTGTTTTATTTTATTTTATTTTATTTAAAAAAAAATTTTTTTTTTAACGTTTATTTATTTTTGAGACAGAGAGAGAGCATGAACAGGGGAGGGGCAGAGAGAGAGGGAGACACAGAATCTGAAACAGGCTCCAGGCTCTGAGCGGTCAGCACAGAGCCCGACGCGGGGCTCGAACTCACGGACCGTGAGATCATGACCTGAGCCGAAGTCGGATGCTTAACCGACCAAGCCACCCAGGCGCCCCTATTTTATTTTATTTTTAATGTTTATTTATTTTTGAGAGAGAGAGAGAGAGAGAGCAGGGGAGGGGCAGAGAGAGAGGGAGACACAGCATCCGAAGCAGCTCCAGGCTCCGAGCAGCCAGCACAGAGTCCAATGTGGGGCTCGAACCCACAAACTGGGGGATCATGACCTGAGCCAAAGTCGGACGCTTAACTGACTGAACTACCTAGGCAGCCCTTTGGTAGTTCCTTTAACTCTGCCCAGCGGATGTGGGAGGGAGGGCGCTCAGCTGTGACAGGCAGCGGGCCCCCAGGACACCCCTTCTGGCCCCGCTCTCGCTGGGTGACCGTGAGGGACCCCTGCCCTCTGGGTTCTGTCACAAAATCTGACCGGGACTCCTGGCCGGTGCTGCCCCGGGAATGCAGCGCTTGGAACCTGGTGGCATTCCTGGCCTCAGTTTCCCCATCTGTGCAACGCACAGGAGGCAGGAGGGGGCTCCGCGTGTGGTGATGCTGGAGTTTATTGCTCTGATCATGATCCTTTGTCTGGAAGTGTCTGCGGCTGGGCGGCCACCGTATTCGATAAAGGACCCACCTCTGCTCTTGTGGAAACCCCACCAACATGCTGTAACAGGCTTTGATGCTGACATCATCCTACAAAATCTGCGTTTCAGGCTGGTCCGCCATCCGCTCCAAACTGCTGCCCGTTTCTGCCTTTATTTTCCCTTTACCCCCTGTTTTCATATATCAGGTTTTTGTTCTGATTCAGCGTAAATATTTCAAGGCACCCCCTCCAAAGCAGTTAGTGGCTATAAGTACAGCCACCAACGACTTTCTGGGGGAAGAAATAGAAATGCTACTTGCTACGACTCAGGCTGTAGAGAAACTGGAACGTTCCGCAGAGCTAGGTGATGTCAGTTGTCCAGGGAGCCGGGGCAGGCTCGCTGCAGAAGCACATAAGTGGTTCCTTCCCGCGGACGCCGTCTCCACGCGGCAATGCGCTTGCAGGGAGGGGCGCGTGGCGGGCTGGCGCTCACGCTGTGAGGGTGGGAAGCATTGCTGAAGGGACAGACCCCACGGACTCGCGACCGCCGGCTGCCGCGGACAGGTGAGCAGCCCGGCACCAAGGTTGAACAGCGCCCGAAGTGCAGGCGAGCCGGATGGGAGACGACGTCCCACGCCGCCGGCTGCAAGGCCCCCCCACCCCCGCGCAGGACGCACGAGACCTGGAGCAAATCAAGCAGACGACGCGGATGGACAAGCGGGCACAGGGCAGAGCGCTCGCCTCATGCCGACTCGGCCACGGCCGGACCCCATGACCCGCGAGCCGGCACGTGGTGAATGGGGAGCAGCGGGGAACGTGGAGTGTTGGCGGGAGGCCGCCTCCGGCACCGGTGACCAGCTCGGCGCCTGGAGCACAGCCCCGTGAACCGTGGACGGGAATCACACGTGTGCACGGCCTGCCCCGCGATGCCCCTGCTCAGGCGCCCCCCACCCCCACCCTCCTAACCCCCAGAGTGATGGCAGGTGCAGGTGGGGCCCCTGGGATGGGGTTAGAGCCCTTCTAGGGGCCCCACAGAGCTCCCTCACCCCGTCCCCGCCAGGAGGGCGCAGCGAGAAGCCGGTGGCTGTAGACTGCACGCGGGCCCTCGCCAGAAGGCAGCCCTGTGGGTACCTAGATCGTGGGCGGCCAGCCCCAGAACCCTGAGCAGTAGATGTGTGTTGTTTAAACCCCTCCCACCCCCACTGGTGAGGACGTGATGGTAAGCCCTCCCAGACTCAGCCCTGGAACCAGCTGGCAAGGTTCCACACTGAACGTCACGGAGCCAGAATGTATGAGCCAGGATGTTATTTATGGCTTCAGATCATCACCAAGATCAACACACGGCCAGACTCCCTGACCCCTGAAAATACATCCTCAGATGTCCCAACCTCAGAACGGGAAGTGCTGGTGTCACTGTATTTCCAAATTACCACATTGCTGGAATCAAAGAAATACAGAGTCTGTTTAGAATGGAATAGAAGTCAGGATAATAAGTCACAGAAAACCGACTCAAAAGAAAATCAAGTGATAAAGAATTTGTTAGGTCACCAAGCTGAAAAGTCTAGGTAGGCATGGGCTGCCTTCAGGAACGGCTGGATCCAGGGGCTCAATGCCATGGACAGCAGCTTTCTTCTTTCTGGTCTGTTGGTTCTGCCTCTTTCGGTGACCATTCTCAGACATTTTTGGCTCTCAGCCAACCTCTCCTTGTCCAGACCCAGCAGAGAAGAGAGCTGTTGTGTCCCAGCAGACCCAGATGGGTCTTGCTGCCCAGCTGTCTCACCAGGAGCACACCACTGGCAGGGGAGAAGTGCGTCCCTAGCTGGCAGCCAGAAAAAACGGGGCTTGGATATTGGGGGGCAAACCACAAGGCCCCCCCACCCCGTGAGGGGTGGATTTTGAAAACCCAGGTCCACTCCCCTGGGTCACTCAACCTCTCCACTTGCCCGTAGTTACCAGGGCTGCCTAGAGCAGGGGCGCTTCTGTCCCAGGTGGTCACCCCATGCCTGGCCCACCCAGCCCTTGGCAGACAGTGACTGTTGGACGGGTGGACTGGCCCGACAAATCGTAGGTCTGAAAGGCACATCTCTCTCTCTACTGGAAAGGTCGTGTGGCATCCCAGAGGGAGTGAGCCTGGAGTCAGGTCCCCGCACTGAAGATGTGCTTCCGGGGGTTTGAGGAGCATTTGCTGCTCAGAAACCGTGAAGCTGACCCTTGCTTTGTCCTGATTCCGCAGATCTTAGCAGGACATGCTGGTGGGACGTGCTGTCCTTGTCCTTCCCGCGGGGCGGAACGCAGCGCAGATCCACAGACGTGCCTCCTGTGGCCAGACCACTGACGTCCGTCCCCTGAGAGGGCTGTGATCCAGGGAAAGAGACCGGCCAATGGGAGCCGGTGCATCAGGCCGCTGAGAGCTTCTGTTAAGATGTTGAGAAAGCACTGACAACATCAAAACAAATCTTCTGGGTGTCTAAGAGTCAGGCCGTGATTTTATTATTTATTACTTTAAGCAAATGCGACACAGCTGATAGTTTCAAGGGCCCATTAATCAGTGGGTGGGGGATGTTCTGAGACTCAGCAACAAGGAGTCAGGGTCCTCACACGAGGCTCCTCCATTTGGTAAGGAAATCAGGGCAGTGGGGGGGGGGTGCGGTATATCCCACTCACCCTTCGGGGTCGGTCAGCCCCAGGGGAGGCAGCTGCCCTCCGGGGCTCACAGGCCGGCCGTGTGCTCAGCCCAGTATCACTGCACAGAGGGGACAGCCACAGGCCCCAGAGCTTCCAGGCAGCAAGGGCACAAAGGGAGTCCCGGCCGCGTCCCCCTGGCACAGGAGGTGCCCTACGGGACACAGGACTTTCTGGGACTGATTTAAAGGGAATCACTGTGAGGGGCTTCTCTGACACACACGAAGACAGGGCACCTGGTGGCTGTGGAGGTTTTCCCGCCGAGATTCTTTTCATATGAAACTTAGTGAAGCGGAAACAACACACTCAGGTCAGAGCCACTGGGGGTCAGCGTGGCCGGGTGTCCGGCTCGGATGACCGTCTTCAATGTGTGTGGGGCAGGTTGGGCAAGGCTGGAGGTCACAGCAGTAAAGTTCTAGAGCGCTGTGTCCTCGGGTGATCAGTTGTTGAAGGATTCAGGCCACCACCAATCACCAGACCACATTTATGGTGTGTCCACCATATGGTGCCCCCCGTGTGACCTCCCAGAGCAGCCCTGCGGATGAGTGCACGCCCTCCATGGCCAGGAACCGAAAGGCTTGTGTGTGGGAGCAGAGCTACAGGCTGGGTGCCGGCGCGTCGATGCTGGGCTGGTGACGTACTGTGGGCGGCAAGAAGCCAGAGGGCTGAGTGGTGTTCTCATCTGGTCAGAAGTCCAGCCGTGTCCATTCTGATGAGTTTAGAGACGACAAGGACATTCTGTCAGACAGCCACCTCTGACCGGGTCTCAGCGAGAGAGAAGCAGTTGATGTTCACCAGGCATGCATCAGTCAGCTACGGCTGCGTAACAAACCACCCACAAAACTGTTCATTTCTCACAAGCCTACAGATAGTCCAGGGGGGTCTACTGGTCTGATCTGGGCTGGGCTGACCTGGAAGGGCTTGACCGTGCTTCTGAGGTCGGCAGGCAGTCGCGTGAGGGCAGGCTGGTTTGGGCTGGCCGTCCTGTGTCCTCGTCCTCAGCAGGCCAGCCTGGGATTGCTGCGAGTCGTCCCGGAGCATCCTTGTGGTGGTCACAGAAAAGCAAGCGAGAATGGGAGGACTGCTGAGGCCAGGCCCACCACGGTCTGCCGTAGGGGCCGGGAGACAGACTCCACTTCTTGACGAGGGGAGCTGAGTCGCCCTATTGTGTGTGTCGGGGGGCTGGGGCCACTGTTTCCTTCAGTCCCCAGGCCTCCTCGTAGGCCGGGCACACGGCTGCTGGATTTCTGCATCGTGTGCCGTTGGATTGCCCACCGTTTGGGAGGTGGACACAATCTGACCTCTCGGTTCTCCAGCTACTGAAGGGGAGGCAGCGAGAGTGCCAGCCACCTGCCCGAGGTCACGCGGGCAGTAACAGGGAACCAGGGCCGGTCCCACACCCCTGAGGCCACAGCTGGTCCAGGTGGCAGGAACTCTTTCACTTTCCTCCTTCTCGGGGGCCATTGCAGAGTTAGTTTCTTTTCGTCGGAGTTGTGCTGGTGACCAGGTTGATCTGGCTTCTGGAAAGGGTTTGCTGAATGACTTCAGGTGCTGCTCTGAGCTCTGGTGCCGGCCAGGGCTGCCCAAGCGGATGTAAGGTTTTGATTTCATCGCTCTGTGTCAGGATTGGAGCCCTGAGCTGTGGGGTGTAAGCACGTGTCACATATATTTTTATGGAATCCATTCTTATGGAATTTTATGGAATTCCATTTTTATGGAATTTTATCGGAAAAGAGATTCGGACTCAGTGGCAACTGTAGGTCATACGGTGAGACCCAGGTCTGGGTGTGAGGCTCCACCCCAGGTCCCATACACACAAGATGCTCATCTCTCCTCCAGCTGGGCTCCAGGGCGAACAAAATGGAGACTCTGGGGGGGAGGGGAAGGGAGGGTCAGGGGAGGGTCAGGGGAGGGGAGGGTGAGGAGGAGGGTGTGGGGAAGGGGTGGGGAGGGTGGGGGAAGAGGTGGGGAGGGAGTGGGGAGGGGAGGTTGAGAAGGAGGGTAGAGGGTGGGGGAAGAGGTGGGGGAGGTGGGGGAGGGGAGGCTGAGAAGGAGGGTAGAGGGTGGGGGAAGGGGTGGGGATGGTGGGGGAGGTGGGGGGAGGAGGGGCGGCCCCTCAAGCGTCCCTGGCCCCGTGTCCCTCATCTCTCTTCTCACTGAGGACAGCCGCGTCACCCCGCGTGTCACTTTCCCCCGTCTGGAGTGTGCCCCCCGCGCTGTCTCAGACCCTCACACACATTAGCTGCTCCGTGTTTGACGTCACCTGCTTTGGACTCTGTCAGTCACCGCTGGCTGTCCAGGCCGGTTTCAGTGTTTCGCCCTGTCCACACGTCGTACTCTTCCTGCGCCCCAGGCTGTCGTATTTATTCACTTGTCGGTTGAGCCCGGCGTGGGGGTGGGGCGGCTTGGAGGCTGTGCCGGACCCCAGGGGGAGGGGTGGGGACCTCGGCCCTGGGGGAAGAACACGGGGCTTTGGAATGACTGGTTGAGGTGCTGGCCGTCGTTCAGTGCACCCCAAGGTGAGAAAACAGTAAAACAGGGACGCCTGGAGGGGGCTCAGTCGGCTATGCGTCCGACTCTTGATTTCGGCTCAGGTCACGATCCCCGAGTCGTGGGTTTGAGCCCTGCATGGGGCTCTGCGCTGACAGTGCAGAACCTGTTTGGGATTCTCTCCCTCCCTCTCACTCTGCCCCTCCCCGGCTTGTGCTGTCTCTCTCAAAAATAAATAAATACACGTTTAAAAACCAGTAAAATAAACATGTTCTGCCTGACTCACAGGCACAGGGAAGGCAGGAGGCAGCAGGGACTGGGTGCCGGTTCTGAACCCGGCCTGTGTCTCTGGCGGAGGGGACCCTTCTGCTCCCTATGGGACCGTCTGTTAATTCAGTGACGTCCTCTTTGGCCTGGTGCAGGGCTGCCGTGTCAGACCCCGGGCCCCAGCACCTCGGAGGAGCTCTGTGTCTGACGCGCCCCTTGGGCACTTGTGGGCCCCGCTGGCGGGAAGGGCCCGTGGCCCACAGAGCGCGCTCCCACTGGCCCTCCCCGCCCTGTGCTGTGCGAACTGGCCCCCTCACAGCCATCTGCTGGCTCATTTCTGTTAGCACGGGACCGCTGCCTCTGGCCTTGTGCTCCGTGAGCCGATGTGTAAATACGAGCTTAAGGTCGTTGCCGTTTTTAGTGGTGAGGACAGAGGAGGCACTCGGGGCTCACTGACGGGCGCAGAGTCAACCCAGCGGCGTGGCTCCCCGACCACGGCTTTCCTTTAGACGACGGGTCCGGCCTCACTTCAGACGGAGATCGCTTGATTCATTGCTCCCGCCTTCCGAGCTCCACGGGGCCTGCTGGTTCCCGTTGGGGGCAGGAGATCTGTGCTCCTTGCCGGCCCAGCAGTCCCGGCCGTGACCCCCCCAGCGCTGGGGTTGCAGCCGTGATGGCGGGGGCGGGGCGGGGGGGACCCTGGTGTGCATGAGTCGCAGACGTCAGGACTATGTTTCCTTTCTGTTTTCCTCTCTCTTGTGAAAAACAAGGCAATAGGCCCGGAAGCCCCTCATCACCGTTCAGTCTCGGCCCCCTTGTAGCTGGCCTCTTAGCCCAGTCGAGCAGGAACGCCCTGATCAGTGCCCCTCGGCTCCTCTGCCTGCCGGGGCTCTGCCGTCCCCTCAAGGAAGGGACCTGCCCAGTAGAGAGCTTCAGTGTCCTGACCCCTTCATCTTGTGCGGCTCCCTGAGCCCTTCCGTCTGCTGGACGGGTCACCGCCTGATTGGTGATTCACTGAATGACGCTAACGGGATCTTTAACATGGTTCAATTGGATTTTGATTTCCCCAAAACTCTGTCTCTTCTGTTACAGCTCAAACAGTAGCTGGTGCCCAGGTGCCAGCAGAATGCCGCAGGATCGCGACACAGTGAGCTTTGTTTCTGCGAACCAGCTTTTCTCTTTGGGATGACGCACAGACCACGCCCCCTGGAGGCCTTCCTCCCTGACCCCGGCCGTGGGCTTCTCCAGAGAAGACAGGGATCTCGGTCCCCAGAATTTATGCCCACGACCTCAGGGGTCCTCCCAACAGAGTGCTGGACATCCAGTCCCGGAGAAATCAGAGAAGGGCTCCTGGTCCGTGAGACCGGATGCTCAGGGGCGGGACAAGGGCGGTCCCCACACACAGCTGATCAGCTTAAGAAAAACCCACAGTCCTGGGTTCGAGCTGGAAGCCTCAGACACGAGCACGGCCTCAGAAACCCGCCTTCTGGAGCCCTGTGGTTGTGGGCCTGGGCGAGGGTGTGCAACTCGGCACGTGTCCCGGGAGGGGAGCCCTGGAGCTGACTGAGCCCCGAGCCCCGACCACAGGAGATACAGGGCAGAGGATGGGGGAGGTGGCGGCCAACCAGGCAGAGTCGGGCTGAATCTGTAGGGCAGAAGGCCCCACTGTCTTCACCACATGCTTGAGGGCGGAAGGAGGGAGGCCGTGGCCTTGGTGCTGACCCCTGGTCCCTTCCAGCTCCCTGTGCCGCAGTCTGACCTGGGGAGGCCGGCATTGGGTCCACGTTGGATCTCTGAACCCCCGGGCCCATGTGCCTGGTGGGCAGGAAGCACCTGGGAATCCGTCCCTCGGGGCGGCTCCTGTCAGTGACCACTGGGCAGGGGCACATCACATGCCGTTTCCAGAGCCGGGCCAGGGGTTTATGGAGCTGCCTTTCCAAACACATCACGTGGTCTCTTCATGCGTGGCTGCGGCAGATAAGTCAGGGACACAGGACGTCCGTCCTTGCCTCTGGGCTAGCATGGGGCAGGTGTTAAGGGACAGGAGGGTTAAGGGACTGGCGTCCTCCGGGGGCAGATGCCTGATGCCCCAGCTGGGCCATGTTGGTCCCCAGGTGGAGCGTGCTGGGAGCTGAGGGCCCGACCAGTTACCTCCCCCAGACCCTGGTGCCAGGAAGGTCCCAGCCCTTATGTCTGGAGTGGGGGATTCCAGAAACCCCCAGACGTCGGGCTGGTTGAGCCACATTGGCAGCTGGACCAGAACATCACGGCCTCTTCTTGGGCTGAGTGACCGTGTCAGATGCCTGGTCCACCAGATGGGCTTTATCTGGGGATGCTGGGATCACGTGCGTGGACACTCTGACCCAGGATGGGCTGTGCTGGCCCATGGTGGGTCACAGGAAGCCCAGGCAGACAGGTCCGAGGAGCTACTGATGAGAGAGTTTTGGCTGAGGAGGGCACATCACACAGCCTCAGTCTCCACCATGGAGACACCTTCTCTCTGTTCTGTGGTGTGGGCCGTCAGCTCAGGTCTGCAGCCAAGAGCAGGGGTCACGGCGTGGCGTGGCGGGGGTCACCACGTGGTGGGGCAGGGGTTGTGGTGTGGCAGGGCACGGGTCACCGTGTGGCAGGGTAGGGGAGTGAGGGAAGTGCATTTAGAAGCAGGGCTCACCAAGGGAACGTTCTACAGAGAACACGACTCATGAAAACTGTCCCAAAGCCAGGGTTGAAACCACAGACATGTACTTAAAAATATACATTCATTTTACCTTTAGTGTTTATGCTGACAAATGTTACAGCCGGCAGGGAGGGTAGGACACAGACGGAAATACAACGCACTTTGTTCTCGGTGCTTAACTCCCTTTTCTGCTCCAGGAGCGCAGTGAACCGAACGCGGGACCGGGGCCTGGTCCAGCTGGCTGTGTTTTTGTCCCCGAAAGCTACTTCGCTGACATGGGGTCCTGAGACGCCTCCCCGCTGAGAAACAGGCCTGCGATTCCTCCGGTTCCGCTGTGCCGCGTGTCCGGCGTCTGGGACCCGGTGTCGGTGCTCAGCGGACGTCTCACGGGTGGAAAGAGACTCGTCAGGGGCTCCTCGGCCCTTGGACAGAACGAAGCTGTCGTTCGGCCGTCCCAGGAGGCGGTGCGTGCGGCCTCTCCCGTGAGGGTCAGAAGACAGCAAAGCCAACGGCGCCCAGAGGCCGAGTGGAGACCCGCCCGAGGGGCCCTGCCGCCCTGCCTGCCCGTCTCCAGTGCGAGGAGGACGCCCTCGGCCCGAGAAGCGTCTCAGCCTCCTGCTTCGGATCGTAGAGCCGGGAGGGTGAGGTGGTCAGGGCAGCACCTGTCCCTGCTCGGCTCGGCCCTGGGGATGTGTGCGAAATATGCGTAAAGGCGCCCTCCCGTACGACTCGGCAGTTCCAGCCGCGGTGTCCGCCTGGGGACACGAGAACAAGATGCCCAGAGGGGCCGTCTTCAGAGTGGCCTCTCACCGGAAACAGCTCGGACGTCCGTCAGCGGGCTCGGAGCGGACTGACGGATGGGGTACGTCCGCACGACCGAATGCCGCCCAGCAGGGAGAAGGGACGCCCCACAACAGGGACAGCCCCGGCAGCGGCATGCGAGGAGCTGGCAGGAACTGCCCGTGACTCCAAGAACGCGCACCTGCAGGGGGCAGTGGGGCCTAGAGCGACAGAGCGCGCCAGGGTTGTCTGGGGCCCATTCGCACAGCTGTGTGCTATGGGACGTCAGTGTAAAGGACACGTTTTCTGAGCCCCGCCCTGCGGCGCTCCACACAGAGATGCGGGGTGGCTGCCGCAGACCGTGGATGCCCCCTGAGCGCACCTGCGGGTGCAGGGGGAGGTCTGCCGGCTCGTGGGCCCGCGTTGTCCCTGCTGCCCGGCCTCAGCCCTGGTTTGGCGGTGCTCAGCGTGACGTTCCCTGTCCCCTGCCCGCAGCCATGGCCGGGTGATGCCAAGATGGGCGACTCCCAGTGGCTCCGGGAGGGTCCCGCACCCGCACCCCCACTTAGGCCACTCTCTTCCCTCCTGCTTGCTGGGACCAGGGAGTCCCCGATTAGGCAGCCCCACCCACATCTGCTGACGTGTTTTGAAATAAGGCTCAAGGCAGAAAGGGGCTTATTTAAAAAAAGGTGCATATTGGGGCGCCTGGGTGGCTCAGGCGGTTGAGTGTCCGACTTCGGCTCAGGTCACGATCTCACGGTTCGTGGGTTCGAGCCCCACGTCGGGCTCTGTGCTGACAGCTCAGAGCCTGGAGCCTGCCTCGGGTCCTGTGTCTCCTTCTCTCTGCCCCTTCCCGGCTTGTGTTCTCTCTCTCTCAAAAATAAACATTAAAAAAAAGTGCATATCTTCTATTTCAGTTTATATTCAAAACAAATCTTTATGATTTATAATGTTTTAGGGCATTAAAAACCACTGGGCTTTTCCACTGGATGGAACATGATCTCAACACCACCCTCCCACGTTTGCTGCATGGCAGGTCACGTCCCAAAGTGTCAGACCCGTGAAGGTTCACGACGCGTGCTTCTCGTCCGGAGGGTTCCCTGGCGGCCTGTGACGCCGTCCTGGACACAGCAGCCCGCCAAGGGATACTCGGGGGCGGGGGGACAGGCCCGGGCCCGGGCTGGGGTCTTGATTTCCTGTCTTCTTTCTTTGTCCTCACGAAGTTTGGGTTTCAGCTGCTACGGTAATTTTACCGCGCACAGCCCCTGGCAGCCTCTGACTCCTCTGGGGACAGGCCTGCGCTCTGTCGGTGTAGCTGGGTCGGCCACCGGCAAAGCGGGAATCTGCCGCCATGGGCAGGCAGTGTGTCCTTGGTCCGTCTGGGACCCAACTGGGCCGCCCGGGACACCCGCTTCCCAGCACGCAGGACGGTCCCACCAGAAAATGTCTTAATCTTTTTTTTGACAGAGGGAAAGAGAGCGAGTGAGCAGGGGAGGGGCAGAGAGAGAGGGAGACACAGAATCCGAAGCAGGCTCCAGGCTCTGAGCTGTCAGCACAGAGCCCGACTCGGGGTTCGAATTCACGAATCGTGAGATCATGACCTGGGCCGAGGTTGGACGCTAAACCGATTGAGCCATCCAGGTGCCCCTGTCTTCATCTTTTAAAAGTGTTTTCTCTGTGAAACCTTTCCAGGAGAAGAAAAGAGGCCACCGTTCTCTGAGATCTCTCTCCTTCAGTTTGCCTTTTGAAGCTCATGACAGAGCCTCATTACCTGTGTCTCAGTTCCAGATTTTTCTGACCCAAAGTCTGGAGGATGCGGCGTTTGCCTCTGAGAGCAGAGGGCGCGTGCGGTGTGCTTGCTGGGTTTTCTCTGAGACTGCTGATTTCTGTCTATCGTTCTGTATTTCTTTGAACTTCAAAAAGCACTCAAACTGTGAAGCTGGTAAAAGCTGAGAGCAAAATGTTTTAAGAAGAGTTAAAAACCAGGAGAAAATAAATAAAATATTCAACGATTTCCTGAATGAAAAATTATTATCAAACTAACCATAATCAGAAACATAGAAAAATAAGACGCTGCATCACAAAACATCCCGCACTCAGGGATTAAAACAAGAAAGGTTCATTGCCTGTTTCTGAGTCAGCTTGGAAGGTGTGAGTGTCTTCGGGACGTGGCTCTGGGCCGTCAGCGCGACGGGACCCTGCCCTAGGCCTGCACTACCTTCTCAGATCCTCAGCTACTTTGCCAAGGGTGGAAGGACAGAGCGCGAGAGACGGGCCCAGCCGCTCGGAAAGTTCACTAGCCAGGCTGGCTCACAAGGTCAAGCCCTCCGTCGAAGGGGCAGGGGTGGGCGAGCCATCTCTGGGGCAGGGACCACGGCCACCATGCAGCACAGGGCTTGTGTGCGGGGAGTGGTGAGCGTCAGAAAAACAAGACAGCTTGTGGGCAGGGCTCTTTGACAGACCAGACCACAACGCCACGGTCACACCTGAAAACAAACAGTCACCTGTGGTAGCATTTCAACCTCAACTCCAGTTAGCACTGACCTCTCCATCAGTCTCAGGAATGTCCATTCACCTGGGTTTCTTTTCTTTCTTTCTTTTTAAAATTTTTAAAAATGTTTATTTATTTTTGGGAGAGAGAGAGAGAGAGAGAGAGCGAGCAGGGGAGGGGCAGAGAGAGGGAGACACAGAATCAGAAACAGGCTCCAGGCTCCGAGCTGTCAGCACAGAGACTGACAGGGGGGCTCGAACTCATGAACCCCGAGATCATGACCTGAGTCAGCGGGCTCTACAGCCCACCATTTACTAGTTTCTCTTTTAGGAGGGGAAACGTCTCCTTCTCAGTGGGTTGCTTTCCTTGAGGTGGTTGGCATTCCAAAGGCCTGGAAAAGCTCCTTTCTTGCCATGGGTTTACCGACTTGCCACGATACTGGTGCTCCCCTCGCTCCCTCTGACGGCGAAGTCGTGGATGTGGCGTGCTCCCGGGCTGCACCCTCTGGTGTCCCAGCCGGGCTGGCTTCCCGTCCTGTCCCTGAGCTGCCTGCTTCTGCGGCGACAGGAAGGTCGCCTGCAGGTTTCTGGCCACAGACCCCAGACCTCTGTCATTTCTGCACGGACTCTGGTCCTTCCGAGTGGGCAACTTGGAGGCCACAGTCTGGGCGCGGAGCCCGTGCTCCTTGGTGGCCGCTGTTCTGAGCCTTGCCGGTGGGCAGAGTGGGCACCTGTTTTCCCTGTGACCCGAGCACGTAGTGAGTTCACGGCGAAGTTTCCAAGTCAGACAAGGTCACAGGCTTTTCTCAGCCTCGTTGGTCTTCGTCGTGGCTCCTTTTGTCCGCGCTGAGAATCCCAGTTCCCAACATCTAACCGATCTGCTCTGTATTAACGCAGTGAGCCTCAGCTTAAGGAGGCTGTGCCCCAAAGGTCTGTTCTCACTCTTCAGGTCGGTCCGCTGGGGACATAAGCCAGATTCCCACGTCCTAACGGGGAATTATGTTGGGTGGTCATACCGGCAACGCCACACGCTGTTAGGTTCATTTGCTTCATGACTCCTTTTCATGGATATTTACCTAGACACCAGCCTTGCTCCTGACCTTTGACCTTCGGTTCAGTGCAGATCCGGTCTGGGAAGCATCTGCCTCATGTGCTATGTGTGTTTCCTTGAGCTGAAGCACCGAGGTGGAAGCCTGAGTTGCTCAGAAGGCAGGGAGTCTCCGTGCCCCTCCCTCCCCTCCCTTCCTCCCCCTGCTTGCAGCATCACCCCCACCCCTCCCCTCCGCCCTCTGTTTGCAGCATTACCCCTCCCTCTCTTCCCCCTGTTTGTAACATCACCCCTCCCCTCCTCCCCCTGCTTGCAGCATCACCCTTCCCCTTCTGTGTCTGCAGCATCCCCTTAAGCCAGTAGCCCCAGCTGTGATTAGCAGGGGCCAGGAGCTCATCGATGGCCCGATGACCCCTGATGGTACGGGAGGCCCAGGAAGGGCGTCGGGGTGTCCCTCCACCCTGCCCTGCCCCTCTCAGACCTTGTCTGTGCCCTAGCAGACCTCTCCTGCCGTTCTGGCTCCCAGAGGGACTCCTGCCAGTGCCCGGTGGGCTTCTAGGTCCAGCTATGGGGCTTTGGGGCTTTTCTTTTGCGTTTCGTACCCAGTTTACTGCACTGTAGACTGCACCATTAGGGGACTCTGCAGCTTTCTGCCTGCACACTACTCTGCACAATGATGGGTGTTCAGGGTCTTTTCTGTAGACACTTGCTGTGGGGTCTCTGCTATAACCAGCTTTCCCTGTGCAGGTGGGGCTACGTGGTGCTACAATTGCTCCTACAAGCATGTTCTAGAAGCCTCTAGAAGCATGTTCTAGAAGCCTCAAACCCTAGAAGACCCAGAGGAGTGAGGCTGTACTGAGGCCGAGCAGTCGCCCTGCGTGGGGATGTCCTCGGGCGAGACAGGAGTGGAGGCTACACAGTGCTGTGAACGCACCGAATTGTTCGCTGGGAAATGGTTAACTTTGTTATGTGAATTACACCTCAATGAAAGAAATGGAAAAAAATGTATAAAACTTTCTCGTGAGTGAGACAGCACCCCTACCACCTAACCTGACAAAAATCAGGACCCACGTAGAGACAGAGGAACAGAGGAAACAGCAAAAGGCCAGGAAGGTGCAGGTACACACAGAGCAGTTGAGCTGCCTCAGTTTCCCCAGTTTAACTAAGAAATCCAGACTTGGCAATTGGGAGTTCACTGCGCCACGTGTCTGTGAGGGAGGGCTCAGAGGGGGCGACAGCGGACTCGACGGGCCATCACCCGAGTCGTGGGTCATGCTGTGGGCAAGCCAGGTTCTCTCCTCCTCCCGCGGGCACACAGCTTCCCACAGCCCTGGACCCCTCGTCCGGCCTTTTTAGACGGGCTGCTCAGACCCTCCCTCTCTGGGGTCAGTCCTGCTCTTCCAGGCACCTCCCTCCTGGAAGGTGTTGTGGACGGAGGTGTGTTTCCACGTGGGCCACCACTACTGATCTGGCCAGCCTGTCTGTCCACCTTGTCAACTGAGATCTCCGTGGGCCATTCCCTGGAAACTGCCACCCGGGTCCGCTTTGTCTTCCACCCTCTGTCGGGAACTTGAACTTTCCCCAAAGCCCAGTCCCTTACTAACGTTTATCTGCCTCCTTATGTACTGTCTTCTGGTTTCTCCAGTTTCTTTTACCAGGTACGGAGGATAGTTTAATAGGGCTGGAGGCCAAGGGTGTGCAAACTATTAATGACCAGTCTGCTCCTCACGGCAGTGAACAGAGAGAGTCCAGCTTTGACGATGGGGGTTTCTGGGGTGGTTTCAGGGTAAAGGTGTCCAACCTGTCAGGGTGCAGAAGATAGAGGGGATTTGGACACAGGTCAAGACACCTTCTAAACGAGCCATCCGTTCCCATGTATGCTCTGGAACTAGGAGGCAAGTTCTTTCACCATTCTGATTATCCATCTACCCACCTATTCTTCTGCCCAGCCATGTATCTATTCATCTGTCCATTCACCCATCCATACTTCGACTTGCCACCCATCTATTTATCCATTCACTCATGTATCCATTCATCCATTCATCCATCTTCTCATCCATCCACCCATCTATCCACCCATCTACCCACATGTCCATCCATCTATCCATCCATCCATCCATCCACCCATCCACCCATCCACCCACTCATCCACTCATCCATCCACCAATCCATCCATCCATCCACCTCTCTGTCCAACAAACATAAATATTCATTTATGTGCCGTTTTGGTAATAAGTAGCTGACTTTCTTGGTTAAGTGCTGGTTAATCAAGTGTGGACTATTGATTGGACATGCTTACTATGGATAATTCTCCCAAATGGGAAGATCCTGGAAGATTCTTAGAGGGGAACTCACCTTAGCAGTTTGGCCAACCATATAGAAATATGTGCAAATGGCAGAAAACTGTTTGGGAAAATCATAATCCCCCTTGCTGAATGGGAGTGCAGGCACAGAATTAATGTGCAGACCAGGTGGAAATACAATTTCCACGTAGAAGACGGTTTTTCCTGGAGGTGGAGGTGGCTTCTACTCTGTCACCACTGTGCTTCTAATCGCTGCAGAAGTTCTGGGCAATTAGTGCTCATGGGGCTGACCTCGTGCAGCTCACGAGTCTGGGGCCCCACTCACCCGGCTCTGGGGCTGAACCTCCTGTGAGCGCGGTCTACGCCGGATTCCGGTTCCAAGCCCAGCTGGTAAGTGTGGTGTCTCTTTTTGAGGAGCAGAGGGTCTCTTCATGGGTAGAGACAGTCTCTTTAAGAAATCTTCCATTATTTCTGATAAATAGCGGCTGAGAGATGCCTTATGCGCACTTTTCCATCCTGAGAATAAGCTCCTGGCCTTTTCACCCTGTGAGTCACGAATAGAAACGTGCTGGAATCTAGAATAGGAAAATGAAGCACACAGAAATAAGAAGTAAAATAATTAAAAAAAAAAACAACAAGATACGGGCAGTCTTGAACTTCCAAATTTATATACAGTTTTTTGTTTTTTATTACTTGCTGCAGGAAACTGAGGGGCACATAAAAATCTATGGAAGCTGGAAAGATTTCTCATTACCAGCCCTGCGGCAATCTGGACACTTTTCTTTAAGCTGCCATAAACTGACAAATAAATGAGACGGATCACCTCGTAATATACACCTAGTGGGAGAGCCGAGCGGGGAGCAAAATGAAAACCCAAAGGGCTCTCCCAGCAAGTGTGGGCTCGGCTGCAAAGGGCTGGGCTCTGGGGCCTCTGGCTCTGCTGGGGCTGGGACCTGAGGCCTCGAGGTCTCCTCCTACCGGGTCACACTCGTGCGAGGGGCACCTGGGGGGACTGGTGCAGGGAGCCCGTGTTCTGGCTGTGCAGAGGACTGGCGGATGAGACCCCGCCAAAAATCCTTGAAGCGTCAGGCACGACATGGTCAGCCTGGCATTGCCTCTCCGCTGAGAAGATGCTTTGGCCCCTGGGTTGGCCATTTCCCTGGGTCCTGTGGGGACCCCAGCCGTCTCAGACACCCTGCTGCATCCTCTGTGGGCCTGCACTGTGCACACCCAGAGCACCTGGCCCTCGTGGGCCCTTCTGGCCATGCCCACGGGGTCACTGCCCTGGCCACGTGTCTGTTAGCAGGACCGGGCAGAGCGGAGGACCCCGGGGGAGATAGTCCCTCTTCCCCACCTCGGGCCCCTGGCCTTTGAGATTGGAGAATGGCGCAGTGGGGGGCAGCCAGGGACCGGGTCTCTGTGTGACGTGGCAGCGGTGGGACGGCGAATTATCTGCCCCTGTGATCTTTGCTGGAGACATCTTTCCAGTTATTATGGTTTCCTCGCTCGTCATCTGGCCTCGCCTGCCACTGGCGTCCCTCACAGCTTTTGTGGGGGTCGGATTCTCCCCAGCTTCTCTGTGATGCCTGCACAGTTGGTCACGGTTGGTGAAGCTGTTCTCCTTCCGAGAGTGAAGATGTTTGTCCTGAGTTTTCTTCTAGCATGTTTATGCTTTCCATTTGACATTTATTATTATTATTTTAAAATTTATTTAATGTTTATTTTTGAGAGAGACAGAGACAGGATGCGAGTGGGTTAGGGGCAGAGAGAGAGGGAGACACAGAATCTGAAGCAGCTCCAGGCTCCGGGCTGTCAGTACAGAGCCTGACACGGGGCTCGAACTCATGAGCTGTGATATCATGACCTGAGCCAAAGTCAGACGCTCAACCGACTGAGCCACCCAGGCGCCCCAACTTTCCATTTGACATTTAAACCTTGGTGCTTTTGGATTTTTGTTCTTCCTGTAAGGTGTGAGGGGTGGATTCCACCCAATTTATTATCCCAAGTGACGAGCTGGGTTTCTGGGCACCTGAGTTGAAATAAAGTCTGGTTTTCCCTTTGCTGTTCACTAAATCACTGAGGGGGTGAGCACTTCCCCCTGACGACATCTGGAGATGTTTTGGTGGTCACCACAAGGCAGGGGCACTCCCAGCGCCCCCCTGCTCTCAATGCCGGGGTCCAGTTCTGGGAGGATCATTTCTGCCTGCGTGAAAATCAGGACCCACCCTTGCTCCGAGAATTCTCGGATGCAAAACATTTATAGCAACAAAGAAAGATGACGTCGCTTTGATACCTGACTTGCATTCTGGTTAAGAGAATTTCCTTTTTTAAAAAAATTATTTGATTTAATTTTTTGAGACAGGGAGAGACAAAGAGAGCACGTGCACACAAGGCGGGAGGGGCAGAGGGAGAGAAGGAGAGAGAACCCCAAGCAGGCTCCGTTGCCAACACAGAGCCGGACTCCGGTCCCGTCGGACGGCGAGGGGTCTGCTTCTCAGCCCCGCCCCCCCTTTCCGGACACTGTTTTTTACAAATGTCTGTTTCTCTGTTTTCCAGACCCAGACGAGCCTGGCTTTTCTAGCTGTGAGTTTTGAGCCGCAACATCACCACCTCTCTTCCGTGCTGAGCCGGGAGGCCCAGTGTCACTGTGGTCCCGTCCCCAAACTCTGGTGCAAACAGCAAGTGTTCACGGCTGCTCACCCGGGTGGGGCTCTTCCCTCGCTGGCCCTCTGGGTCTGATCAGCTGCACGTCAGACCTTCCACTCCGTGCTGCCGCTGGCCAGAGCAAGCCCCCCGCCCGGCCCCCCCAGGCTGGAACCAGACTCTCCTCTGGGGCTCGAGCTGCAAAGCCACCCTCAGACGCTGGCCGACAGGAGGGGTGGGCAGGCACCAGGCTGGGCCCCGGGAGGCAGGGGGCACGCCGGGTGGACGGTCTGGGGACAGGGCCCATGTTAGTCCTGGCCTCGCTGGATGACACCCACCTCGCACCAGTGACCCACCTGGGGCGCCAGGTGAGCCCGTACCCGGTGGCATCGTCCCGGAGAGGTAGCGTGAGCACAGAGAAGAGCCTTCCTCACAAGGGAGGACACGGGCCATCCCCAGCTGTGGGGGTGGGGAGAGAGGCGGGGTGGAGCAGGGAGGGGTGGGGGCTGCCGAGGGACATGGGGTGTGGGCAGCGGCTGGCCCTGAGGAAGGTTGGGCCGTGGTGGAGGGGCCATCAGGACACGTGGGGGGTCAGGACGTGCCTGGTGCCATCAAGACACTGCCGCCAACCGGGTTCGCCATGGCGATAACCACCAACGGTTTATTGAAACATAACCGGACGGGTTCCAGTCACCCCGTCCCCACCCACCCCTCCCACTCGCGGGGAACATGGCACCCTCCAGCAGGGTCTCCAGGCACCGTGCTGGCTGTGTCTCGGGGACGTGTCCGCATGCAATCACGTGTGTACATGCACCTGTGTCTGTGGGCACACGTGTGTGGATGCATGCATGTGTGTGTATGGTGTACATGTGTGCACACATGTGAACGTGTATGTATGTGCATCTGTGTGCACACGCGTGAACGTGTGTGTATGTGTACATGTGTGTGAACGTGAGCATGTGTCTACAGTGTATGTGTGTGCACGTGTGTGAACGTGTATGTATGTGTATGTGTGTGCACACGTGTGAACGCGTGTGTATGTGTATGTGTGTGTGAACGCGCGCATGTGTGTCTACGGTGTATGTGTGTGCATGCATGTGAACATGTGCGTGTGTGCATGTGCACATGTGTGTGAACGCACACATGTGTGTCTGTGGTGTATGTGTGTGCACACGTGTGAAAGTGTGTATGTGTGCACATGTGTGTGAACACGTGCATGTGTGTCTGTGGTGTATATGTGTGCACGCGTGTGAGTGTGTGTACACGTGTGGAGACTAATGCGTGCTGTGCCCCCTGAGAAAGGAACCTTCTGGCTTACAACCAAGGGAAGGGGGGACTCCGTCCCTTGAGAAGGAGGACACCCCACCTCAGAAGGCCTCGGGCAGTGGTGTTTGACGTCCCTGTGATGTCACCATTCTGTAGCAGGAGCGGGAAAAGGCCCAGAACCTGGTGTCCTCGCTGATGCTGAGCGTGTGGGTCTGGGGCGAGGATGGCTCCTTTCCTTCTGTCCCCAGAGCAGAGACAGCTGGGATAGGGGGCCGAGGCTTTCTGTGTGCCCGTGGACCCAGGCCCAGCCCTGACCGTGGGCACCAGCACCGGGAACCGGACGGGAGGCAGCTGAATGACCGTGTGCACGGCCAGTTTCTGCCCGCGCCGTCGTGTTCTCTTAAGGAACGTCGTTCACCTGACCCGTCTCCAAATGTCCTCAAACATCAGAGGCCGTGGGGTGGGGGATTCACAGCCGCTGAAACGGCATTTTCTTCCTAGGGGAAGCGAGGGCCCTCCCCGCTGCTGACCCCCGTGGCCCTGCTGCATTTCTGACCGGTGGGGACGTCCACTCCACTGCTATATTTGTGGGGGAAGCACTTCTCCACCGGAGGGACCTGGGGCTGTCACATGTCCTGGCTCGCTGACAGACCTCCGTTAGCAGAATGGGTGATGGGAGTTGGGGGCCGCCTGGGAGACTCGGCTGCGCCGTCCACACGGCGGCCACGGTGGCCCCCGCAGGGCACACTGAGCTGCCCGAGCCTCTGGAGGGCTGGAGGCCGCGGGGGCCCGCGTGGCCACGACCGTGGGGCGCAGCCCAGCTAGCCGGGCTCGGACGTGAGCATCCAGGGGTGGCTGCGGTCTCATGTTTGTGCATCCGTAACCCCGAACGTATGGCATCACCCGTTATTCTAGCAGAGCAGGAAGCGGATCTGGGGGCTGCGTGGACCTAGGGCATCCAGCTCTGGAGAGAAGCTGCCTTTCTGTTTTCATTACTTTTGTGAAAATGAGTTTAAAAGATACTGAAAGAAAATAGGTCAGGGGTGAATGCTTATGTTTAAATTTCTCTGTGAAAAAGCAAACAAATTTTGTTCCTTCCCGTGAAGGAAAATGTGACTGAAACTGTTTGTCACGCAGAGTCTGTAAAGATGGGTTTCGATGCCCGAAACGCTGTCGGAACAGCAGGGGCGACGGTAAGGGCCGCGAGGTGGCCCCGGGCGCGTGGTGGCCCTGGGCGCGCTTGCTGGGAGACCCAGAGGGGGGCAGCGGGGCCCAGCACACAGCCCGACGGGCTGCCACAGCGCCTGTCACCACTGTTCCCTGGGACTCACGTGCCCCACGCACCACGGACATTCTTTTCCTTCACGTCCACGTTGCGCAATTTCCCTTAGCAATGTGTTTCCGTTCTCCGTGAACAAGCTTGGTGTTAAAAATTTCCCGCAGCACAGTATGTGTTTTTAAAACTTTCAGCTTCCAATTATTTGTAGCTAGTACATGGAACTAAAATTAGCTTTTGTCTATTGCTCATGAATCCTGTGAACCTGATAAATGTGTTCTTCATTTGTTCTTCACTTTTAAAAGCACTTTTAGGATTTTCTAATAGAGAATAGCGTCTTTTTCAAATAAAGTTTTACTTCTTTCTTTCCAGTGTGTATATCTTTTATTTCTTTTTCTTGATTTATTGCAGTGGTTGGAGTCTGAAGTGAAATGCTGAGTAGAGGTGGGAGGAATGGGTATCCTTGACTTATTCTCGATTTTAGGGGAAAAAATGTTTCACCGTGAAGTGTTATGTTAGCTACAGGTTTTGAGTAGGTATCTTTTATCAGGTTGATGAACCTTCTTTATTTCTCTGGTATACAGATTTATCTAGTATACACTATAAATTAGTTTTGGATTTTGTCCAAAACTTTTTCTGCATTTATTGAGAACATCATATGGTTTTCTTGTAGATTTTACTTCTCTTCCCAACTCTGTTCTCTCTGCTTGTTTATTTATTTAAATTTTAGTTAGTTGACAAGCAGTGCAATATTTGTTTCAGGAGTGGAACCCAGTGATTCATCCCTTACATACGACACCCAGTGCTCATCCCAACAAGTGCCCTCCTCAATGCCCCTCCCCCATCTATCCCCTCCCCCACCCTCCTCCTCCATCAGCCCCCAGTCTGTTCTCTGTAATCAAGAGTCTCTTGTGGTTTGTTTTCCTCTCTCCTCTTTTCCCCTTTCCCATGTATTCATCTGCTTTGTTTCTTAAGTTTCACATATGAGTGAAATCATATGGTATTTGTCTTTCTCTGACTTATTTCACTTAGCATAACACATTCTAGCTCCATCCACGTCTTTGCAAATGGCAAGATTTCATTTTTTTGATGGTTAAGTACTACATCCTCTTTATCCATTCATCACTTGATGGACATTTGGCTTTTCCCATAGTTTGGTTATTGTTGATAATGCTGCTATAAACATTGGGGTGCCTGTACCCCTTCAAATCTGTATTTTTGTATCCTTTGGGTAAATACCTAATAGAGCAATTGCTGGGTCATAGGGTAGTTTTATTTTAGTTTTTTGAGGACCCTCCTCACTGTTCTCCAGACTAGCTGCATCAGTTTGCATTCCCACCAACAGTGCAAGAGGTTCCCCTTTCTCCTCATCCTCGCCAACACCCGTTGTTTCTTGTGTTGTTAATTTTAGCCATTTTGACAGATGTGAGGTGGTATCTCATTATAGTTTTGAAATGCATTTCCCTGATGATGAGTGATATTGAGTATCTTTTCATGTGTCTGTTGACCATGTGGATGTGATGTCTTCTTTGGAAAAGTGTTTATTCATGTCTTCTGCCCATTTCTTAACTGGGTTATTTTTTGTTGTTATTGTTGCTGTTGTTTTTTTTTTGGGGGGGGTGTTGAATCTGATAAGTTCTTTCTATATTTTGGATACTAACCCTTTATCTGATATGTTGTTTGCAAATATTTTCTCCCATTCTGTCAGTTGCCTTTTAGTTTTGTTGATTGTTTCCTTCGCTGTGCAGAAGCTTTTTACCTTAATAAGGTCCTAATAGTTCATGTTTGCTTTTGTTTCCCCTGATTCCCCAGACATGTCTAGTAAGAAGTTGCTCTGGCCAAGGTCAAAAAGATTGCTGCCTATGTTCTCCTCTGTGATTCGATGGTTTTCTGTCTTACATTTAGGTCTTACATCTATTTTGAATTTATTTTTGTGTTTGGTAGACTTTCTTTTCTAGCTCCTTTAGGTGTAAGGTTTGTATATTTGGGACCTTTCTTGCTTCTTGAGGTAGGCCTGAATTGCAATATTTTTCACTCTTAGGACTGACTTTGCTGCATCCTAACGTTCTGGACTGCTGTGTTTTCATTTTCGTTTGCTTCTGTGTACTTTTTAATTTATTAATTTCATGGTTAACCCAATCATTCTTTAGTAGGATGTTCTTTAACCTCTTGTATTTGATGGTTTTCCAAACTTTTGCTTGTGGTTGACTTCAAGCTTCATAGTGTTGTGATCTGAAAATATGCACGGTATGATCTCAATTTTTTGTACTTGTTGAGGGCTGATTTGTGACCCAGTATGTGATCTATTTTGGAGAAAGTTCTATGTGCACTTGAAAGGAATGTGTATGCTGCTTCTTTAGGATGAAATGTTCTGAATATATCTGTTCAGTCCATCTGGTTCAATGTGTCATTCAAAGTCATTGTTTCCTTGTTGATTTTCTGCTTAGATGATTTGTCCATTGCTGTAAGTGGGGGTGTTAAATTCCCCTACTATTATTATCAATGGATTTCTTTATGTTTGTTACTAATTTATTTATATATATGGATATTTAAAGTTGGGGGCATAAGTATTTACAATGGTTAGATCTTCTTGATGGATAGACCCTTTGATAATGATACAAATGCTTTTCTTCAACTATTATAGTCTTTGTTTTAAAATTTAGTTTGTATGATATAAGTATAGTTACTCTGGATTTCTTTTGACGTCCATTAGCATGATAGATGGTTCTCTATTCCCTCACTTTCAATCTGTAGGTGTCTTTAGGTGTAAAATGAGTGTTTTATAGTCAACATATAGATGGATCTTGTTTTTTTTTTTAAATCCATTCTGCTAACCTATGTCTTTTGATTGAGGCATTTAGTTCATTTACATTTAGAATAATTATTGATAGATATTAATTTAGTGCCATGGTGTTACCTGTAGAGTTTGTGTCACTATGTTCTCTGGTCCTTACTAGTATTTGTTGCTTTTGGTCTTTTTTTCCCTCTACTCAGAGTCCTCCTTAAAATTTCTTGCAGAGCTGGTTTAGTGGCCATGACCTCTTTAAGCTATTGTTTGTCTGGGAAACTCTATCTCTCCTTCTATTTTGAATGACAGCCTTGCTGGATAGAGTATTCTTGGCTGCATATTTTTCCCATTTAGCATGTTGAATATATCCTGCCACTCCTTTCTGGCCTGCCAAGTTTCTGTGGACAGGTCTGCTGTGAACCTGATCTGTCTTCACTTGTAGATTAATGACTTTTTTCCCTTGCTGCTTTCAATATTCTTTCCATGTATTTGTGTTTTGTAAATTTGGTTATGGTATGCCTTGGTGATAGTTGGCTTTTGTTGAATTTAATGGAAGTTCTCTGTGATTCTGGAATTTTGATGTCTAAGTCCTTCACCAGATTAGGGAAGTTTTCAGCTATAATTTACTCACATAAACCCTCTGACCCTTTTTCTCTCTCTTCATCTTCTGGGACTCTTATGATATGAAAATTATTACATTTTAATAAATTGCTGAGTTCCCTAAGTCTACTTTCATGATCCATTACCTTTCTTTCTGTTTTCTTTTCAGTTTCATTATTTTCCATATTTTTATCTTCTATATCAGTAATTTGCTCCTTTGCTTCATCCATCCTCATTTTTATGGCCTCTATTTAGGTTTCCATCTCAGTTACAGGATTAAAAATTTTTTTAAATGTTTTATTTATTTTTGAGAGAGAGAGACAGAGAGAGAGAGAGAGAGAGAGAGAGAGAGAGAGAGAGAGAACAAGCGGGGAGGGGCAGAGAGAGAGAGAGAGGAGACACAGAATCCAAAGTAGGCTCCAGGTTCTGAGCTGTCAGCACACAGCCTGATGTAGGGCTCAAACTCATGAACTGTGAGATCATGACCTGATCTGAAGTTGGATGCTTAACTGACTGAGCCCCCCAGGTGCCCCAATTATGGCATTTTTAATTTTGGTCTGACTAGATTTTTTTTTTTAGTTCTTTTATCTCTGCAGAAAGGGATTCTTTAGTGTCTCCTATGCTTTTTATCAAGCCCAGCTAGTATCTTTATAATTGTTTTAAATACTAGTTCAGGCATCTTACTTATATCTGTATTGATTAAATCCCTGGCCATGAGTTCTTCTTCCTGTTCTTTCTTTTGGGGTGAGTTTCTCCATCTTGTCATTTTGTCCAGAAAAGAAGAAGAAAGAGAAAAACCAAAAACACCAAAAAATTTAAAAAAAAATCCCCACAAAACCTAAAACAAAACAAAACAAAACAAAACAAAACACCCCAAACTAGATCCTGGGTGTTTTGGTCTGCTTGTTAAAAGAACCTAGATCTGAAATAAAAATCAAATAAAAATAAAGTAAAAATAAACAAAACGTAACAAATAACAAATAAAAATAATAAAAAATAAAACAGAATTGAAAAAATAAGAAATAAAGAATTAAAGAATAGAAATATACAGGAAGCTAGATCCTATTTCCCCTGGAGCGGAAGCTTTGCAGCACTATGATCGGTAGACTTGGTGCAAGAGAGGGGTTTATGCTGGTCTTCTGAGGGAGGGGCCTGCTGTGCTGATTCTCAGGCTGACTTGTTTCAGTGGAGACGCACCTCCAGGGTGCAGGGGGGCAGGCAGGTGTAAGCGGTCCTGTCCTCCACTATGTGGCGCTGTCTTGCTCCCTGAAGGCTTTCACGCCTGATGGGTGGAATGAATATGGCTGTGCCCTGCTCTCTAGCCCAGGATGAAAGATTGCATCCTTACTCTTCAGGGAACTCTCACAGAAGAGTAATCTATCACCCTTCTTGCGTCCCCCAGTTTCCATCAGAACTCTGCATTCACCCTGCCTGTGTCTGAGCTTTTTTATCTCAGGCTTGCAGCTGAGTTTTGAAACTCCAAATTTTAGGGACTCCTGCGGCACAGATCAGCACTGTTCCTCTGGGGGGAGGGTCTCACCGCACTTTTGCAGTTGCCCTCCGACCTTGCAAGGAAAGTGGTGGCACGACCCCGCAGTGGTTTGGAGTTTATCACAAAACAGAGCAGACAGCCTGCACCCTGCTCGCTGCCCTCAGCGGCCGTCCCGCTCCTGTGCCTGGAACCGTGCAGCACGTTGGCACCACCTGTTCTTGCGACCCAGGGGATCCTCAGACCACACTGTCACTCATGGGACCACACCCCACTTTGCGACCTGAGCATCTTTAGGCCAGGCACATCCCCCACCATAGCAGGGTGCTAAAAATTCAGATTTTGCCCTCTGCTGCTTAGACTACTCTGCAGGAGCCTCTGTAAGGAGGCTCCCTCCCCATGGCCGGACCCACAGTTGTATCTGCCCCAGGTCAACTCTCCACACCTGCTACCGTCCAGAAGGTGGTCGCTTTTCTACTTGTAGACTCACAGGTTTTGTCCTCCGGCCTCCACTTGATGGTATGTATCATAGGGTGTACAGAGTGATCTGATAACCATCCATCTGTGTTCGCTGGATGACACAGCTTAGGGAGCCCCTGCTCCATCTCAACTCCTCCCTGTTTATATTTAAAGCCTGACAACATATTGCTGCTGCTGTTTTGCTTTAAACAGTGTAAACATTTAAAAATGGGAACAACACATTCTGTGTCTAACCACTGATTTATCATTTCTGGACTCCTCGTGATTTTATGTAGACCCAGATTTCCATCTGCTTTACTTTTCCTTTTGCTTTATCTCAACTTTTTTTTCCCTTTTTGGTAATGAGACTCTGTCGCTACTGAGTTTTAACATATATTTTTTTGATCTGAAGAGATACTATTTCATCCTATTTTTTGATGGATATTTTAGTGAATATAGAATCTTAGGTCAGTGGTATTTCTCTTCTGAAACTTTACGATGTAGCTTTTTCTTCCCCAAAACTGTGCCCATGGACCCCTCTGCACCTGCCCCAGGGCACCTCCCATCCTCCCCTTCATCTCCACAGCTGCCTGAGGGTGCCTCCCCATCCCCCCAGCTCTCCACACCTGCCTCAGGATGCCTCCCCGTCCCTCTAGGTCTCCGCATCTGCCCCAAGGTGCTTTCCCATCCCCCCAGGTCTCTGCACCTGCCCCAAGGTGTCTCCCCATCCCCCCAGGTCTCCGTACCTGCCCCAGGATGCCTCCCCGTTCCCCCACGTCTCCATCCTGCCATCCTGACATTGCTTCCAGGTGGAGTCCGCCAGCCTGCAGGGCTCACTGCAGTGTCACCCACAAGGAGAATCTGTGCTGTTGTTGGTCAGGGCTGGGAGGCACCTTTTCCATATATTGTGTCTGGTTGTATCATTGTTCGTAGTGAGAGATCAAGTCACATCCCGCTATGTCATCGTGGTTAAGAAAAGAAGCTCCATTCACTTTTTCAATGCTTTTTAAAATTTATAATGAGAAAAAATAAGTCAGCAATTTATAGAGTGCAGACTCTGTGAAATTAAACAATAGTTTCACCTTCTAAATATGGAAATTAATCTAATGGTGTTATTAAAGTGCTTACTGCCTTAGAATACACCTTACTTATGGAGCATCACAATCTATTTGCTCTTATATAAGCCCCTGAATGGAATTAGTTATGCAAATACTCAGACTTTGCAAGATGGGAATTATGTATTTCCTCCTCAATTCAAGCCTTGTAAGAACGTACTATTGGCAGATAAAATTTTCCTTTCATAGCAACAGAAACTCATGCAAAATGTTAGCATGAAGAAGAAATCCCTCTTGTCTCAAAGCCCATAAAGACCGCTGGGGTATAAGATAATTGACACAGAGAAGAATAAATAAAGCTTCCACTGCCTGCATTTGGGAGCATGGACGGAGCAGTGAGCTTTTTGCAGAGCCTATGAAGAGCTTGCCCTCCGAGGGGGGCTGCCTCCTCCCCGTGACGGGGCCACAGCATATTCTACAGCGATTTTCATAACTGAGTCCTGGGTAATAGAATGCCGAAAGTAATGGCAAATTAAAACCTGCAGGATTTCTCGCCATCTGTAAGCAATAGGTCTGTTCGAATCCTAAGCCGAACACATCGAATTGTTGGCACAGTGCGGGGCTGTCCAGCCTGCCTGTAACCCTGCCCTGGACCGTGACTGCGTGCCCAGCCCCGCTTGCCACGCTTGTGATGCTGGTGGTGCTTCTCCTAAGTTGTTCAGTGTCTGTTGAGCAATGTGAACTGTGCTGGGTGTGCGTCAGTTAGCGCTTAATTAGTAGAGCCTGCTTCAGACACAAATGACCCATTTGGTCCCTGCCCTTCCCTGTCACTCTTTATGGAAATGTTTCCCATCACAGGGTTGTCTTAAAGGGCCTTTGCTTTTGATCGATGCTGACTTTTAGTTTATTTTGTTAAAATTTTTTTTAATGTTTATTTTTTCTGAGAGAGAGAGAGAGAGAGAGAGAGAGAGAGAGAGACATAGCGCAAGCAGGGGAGGGGCAGAGAGGGAGGGCAACACAGAATCCGAAACAGGCTCCAGGCTCCGAGCTGTCAGCACAGAGCCCGATGCAGGGCTCCAACTCATGAACCAGGAGATCACGACCTGAGCCGAAGTCGGACGCTCAACCGACTGAGCCACCCAGGTGCCCCAAGACAGCTTTTTTTAAAACAGAGAAACTCATAAAATCACCCCATGTTCATTCAAGATGTTATTTATCTTCTATCTGTAGAGTTAACTGTGTCGCAGGCTGAAATGGAGACCCCGTTGTTTTAGTACCCACAATGGTCGGCAGATTTGAGGTGAACACAGAAAGGACGTTTTCATTGACTCGTGGCTGAAGAGTGAAACGAGCCACGACGTCTGCAGATGTCTTTAAATTTTCCGTAACCTTCGATAGTGTGAAGTGACTCATGCTGGTCGCTGTTTGGGAGAACTGGTCTGAAATCACACCGTCTCGGAAGGTAGGACCCAGACAGTAACTGCTTGATCCCCTGCTTACGTTTCCGTGGAATCTGCGGGGAGGCTCCCGGAACGCTAGACATGCCGTTGGCTCAGAGCTCAGAGCAGGGGTTAGCAGCAGGAGCTGATGAGGGGTCCTGGGAAGGCGGCTTCCCCTCCTGGCTGCGGCCGCGTGGACCAGCGTTCTGCTCACGCCCTTAGCCTCGCTTTCCCCCGGGAAGTACGGGAGCAGCTCTAAACCAGGTGTTTCACAAAGATCCGGATAATAAGTATCTAAAATTCATGGGCCGCACGTGGTTTCTGTTACATACTCTTTTTTTTGTTTTTGGTCTGTTTTTCTTTTTATGGCTCTTTTAAAACGTAAAAACGTTTAGCTAAGGGGCCACCCCAAACCAGGCTGCGGGCTGGATGTACCCTGAAGACCGCAGTGTGCTGGCCTCTGCCCGGAACAGAGTCTAGGGCTGGTGCTGGTGGCTGGAGTGGGGGGGGGCGGGGGGGGGGCAGGGCGGGGCTTTCTTGTGGCTTCGCTCCAGGGGCCCATCGCCCCACTGTCCCCATCCCCATGGAGACACACACTCGAGTTTTGTGTATTCACCTTGTATCACCAAAAACTTGCTGGGTCTCTGAGACCCCCGGCAAGAAAGAGGTAAGGGCCATGGCGGGTGCACCCCTCCAGCACGGAGACCCTTGGCCGTGGCACATCCCCTCTCCTGCCGGACAGCTCTCCTCCCTGGCGTCCTGTGCATCTCCGTGCTCCCTGAGGTGGACAAAGGAGCGAGTGCTCCCAGCCCACGTACGGGATCAAACAAGGCCAGCGCCCCATAAAGAGCAGCGTCTCCGCAGGTTCCGTGTTGGCCTTACAGCTGCGCAGACGCTGAAATACTGCGCGTGGGCGGGCTCCCCCGTGCACCTGCGTCCGCCCACCGCGCGGGGCCTGCAGGTCTGCCTCTGCGAGGCGACCGGGGAGTCTCCGTCTGGATCGGGGAGCACACAGCCTGCGAGCCTGTGGTGCCTGGAGAGCCCCGTCCGAGGCCCCCAGCTGCTCAGATGGGAGGTGACGAGGCCGAGCCAGCCGGGTGAGCGAGGGCGCCCGAGGGAAAAGCTTGGCTGGCTGGTCGTGTGGAAGGTTGGAAGAGTCACGGTCAAGGGGGAGCAGGAGGAGACAGCTCCCCCCACCCCAGGAGCTGCCCCTCCCGCCACCGCCACCCCTACTCTGACCCCTGCCACCTCAGGCCTGCATTCGGGGCGAGGGGAGTCCCGGGGGCGCACGGTTTTTGCGCCGTGGCCTCCGCTATCCCACTGAACAAAACACCACACGTGTTGTTCCACGCGCCCGCTGAGGGACACGGGTCTGTGTGTACAATGGGAAGGCCGCTGTGCACACTTGTGTGCGCACGTCTCTCCTGGACGTGCTCTCCTTGCTCCCAGGCGAGTAGGTGCCGGGAGCGGGGCGCCGGGCCATCAGACCTACACGGGGCCGCCCGCTGTCTGCGTCCGCGTGGGGCACTTAACACGGGCCAATACCCGAGTCTGTTGTGTTTCTCGCGGCGCTGGGGGCTGGTGTCCAGGCTCAGGCTGGGTGCTGGCCAGAGCCCTCTTGCAGGTGGTAGGTGACCCGCCCCTCGCCCTGTCCTCACGCAGGAGCAGGAGCTCACTGGGGCTCCGCCCTCCCCAAAGACCCCACCCCCAATGCCATCCCACTGGGGATGAGATTCCAACATGAATTTTGGGGCGACAAACACATTCAGCCCACGGCCCGAGCACCTGCGAGGACAGACACAGCCTGGTGCTCTGTGCTGGCAGTGGAGAGCCCTGTGGCCCCCACCCCTGACGACACCTTAGTCTCCGCGAGCTTGGCCGCTCACGTGCGTGTCAAGTAGGAGCTCATTGCAGAGTTATGCGTTTGGGACGAAACGCGTAATTTCGTGTCTTCTCGTTTCCATGGTGAACTAATGATCCTGAGCCTGGTCAGGCTCACTTTGTCCATTCGAGTGCCTTCTCCGGCAATGCGTCTGTCCAAGTTCTGCCTTTTCCAGAGTGAGTTGTATACGGTTCGAATCTCGAATCGGGAAGCTCCTTGCATATTCCGGATGGATGTGCTCCATCAGAGGACAGACGTGTGCGTCGTAATGTGTGTGTCGTTTTTTGAGAATTTTTTCCTAAGGTTGTACTTACAGGTCTTAATTTTGATAAAGTATATTTTACACTTTTTCATTTTATTGTTAGCATTTTTGTGTTCTGTCTAATAAATGTTTGCCAGACCCAGCTTTGCAAAATTGTTCTCCTCTGGTATTTATAAGTATTTCCTCTTTTTCACCTTCTTTTTAGGTCCTTAGGTCCTTTCCAGTTACTGGTTGTACCTGGGCGAGGTGGGGATTCCGTTCTAGCACTCTCCACGTGAGAACCCAGCTGGCCCAGCACCATTATTCCCCATCGAGTGCCGTGCCGTGACACCTTTGCTGGAAACCAGCTGAGCGAAAGCCCACCCATCCAGCTCTCTGCCTCTCTACCAGCACTGCACTCTCCAATTTCCGTAGCTGTGAGTAGCTGTGGAAACGGGGAGGTGGGGTCCTCCAACTTTACCCATTTTCAAAGCTGAAATGGGCTTTGAGTTTTCCACCTGAAATTTAAAATCAGCTTATCAATTGGTATAAAGAAGATGAGATGGCTGGGGTTTTGATTTGAATGAAGTTGAACTTCATTTGGAGTCTTCCCACCCATGAACAAGGTGCATGCGCGCGCGCGCGTGTGTGTGTGTGTGTGTGCTTCAGTTTCCTTCGGCAACATGATGCTATTTCCCCGAAGAGGTGTGCCACCCGTGGCAGACCCCGTCCTCACGGCAGGGACCCTGCCCTGACCTGCTGCAGGAACAGGTGCCCCTGCCCGTGGCTCTCCACGAGGCTCCTTGTCCTCCACACCGGAGGCCTGTTTGGGAGGGTGGGACAGGACCTGACCCTCCCCCACCCACCCTTTTCCATTTATTTGGCTGAGGAGGGGGTGAGGGTGGGACACACCCAGGACCTACGTTTAGATCCAGGAGAATCCACTGAAAAACTGTGGAATCAAAGTTCCAAGGAAACTAGAAATAAATTTGCACATGTTTAAAAGCTTACAGGTGTCTCAGCGATAACCTATAGAGAATATCACACACACAGCAGTGACCAAACTGTGAAATGCCGGGAAATCTCATTCACTTCCTGGAAGTAAAGGGGCTGCCTCCCAGCGGGGCTGCGGAGAGGGCCCCCCAGATTTACGCACGTTCAGTACAGTTTCAATCATAGTTTGAATGGTATTCTTTTCAAACTTTGAAAAACTGACTTGAAAGTGTCTCCAAATGGGAAAAAAGGTAGCAAAAGGAATTGTGAAGACAGGCCAGCTATGACAAGTCTGCAGAAATGGAAGCAGTTTTACGGTTTGGCTGCGGAGTGATGAGGCCTTGTGCTGGGGCCCAGCGGGCAGCAGAGGAGCCCTGACACACCGGGAAGGAGGCGGCCCGAACCACGGGTGCCCCGTCACCGAGGCAGCACCCAACGCGACGAGGAAGGCATCTCGCTTTAGGAAAGGGAGTGGTGACCAGTGACAGATAAAAATACAGGCATGGTAAGAACAGTCCCCTGGGGCACAGGGCGTCCCCCGGAGGAGACTCCAGGGTCCAGAGGTGCCCCTGGAAACCCCTCCAGAAGCACATGGGCCGGGATCGGCTCAGGCTGTGGGAGCTCAGAGAAGGTGCCTGATCTCCAGAAGCCGCGTGCACTCTGTCTGGCTGGAAACCAGCTTCATAACCTTCCCCGCCATCGTGGAGCGCTGCAGTGGGATGGGGCTCACGGGTGTTGGGAAGGGACACGGTCCAGGGTGCGGCGCGGCAGCCATGACCTCCTTGCTGCTGGCGGGAGCCACGGCCCACACCGCAGGGTCAGCCTCGGACCCCGGCGCCGTCCAGGGATGCTCTCAAGCAGCACCGAGGGCTTCCTCGGCATCTGGTTTCAACACGTGCAACTATGACCTTGGTAATTTAAAAAATAATAACGTCGGTTTTATTTGTCTGATTCCAGATCACAGAGGATACGTGAAGCCACAAAAGAAGTCACCGAGTTTGGTGGTTTGAGGGTAACATTTCAGACTCACAAGTAGCGTCAGTGACGCTGAAGGAGGAATCCACCGGGAAGTTTCTCTGTCATACTCCCAGTGAGCACCAGACACCGGTCCGCGTCCCCGCAGCGTCCACTCCATGGAACGCTTCAACACCCTCTTCGGAGAAGCACGCGCCATCGCACACGGTCCCTCCAGGATGAATCCGGGATGCTTTGCCGGGAGGACAGAGCCGGCTGCCAAGGCCACACGTGGCCTGGCTCCTCCCGTGGGAGCATGCGGAGTCGGCGGACCCAGGTGACGGGAAACAGGGCGGCGTGGGAGTGACCCCGCGGTTCGGTTCCGCTTGGAACCAGTTCCAGAAGCTTCTAGAGCTGCCGCGGACGGCCGCACG
The DNA here is from genome assembly GCF_046562875.1 of Panthera onca. NCBI lineage: Eukaryota > Metazoa > Chordata > Mammalia > Carnivora > Felidae > Panthera > Panthera onca. The sequence continues at coordinate 364,738 of NC_138346.1, read as the reverse complement.
ATGCTGTGAACGAACCTGACGCCCGAACACCGCACGCCGTAAAATGGCAGGATTCGCACAGCCTCCGAGGAGAGGCCCCGGGAGCCCAGCGGCCACCACCTGGTATTTACGGGGTCCTCCAGGCGCCTCCTCGTGCACAGTAAACGTGGATGGCTCAGGTCAGGGCTCTTAAGTGTCAGCTTGAACACCGGCTCCGAGAGTTGAGCCCCGTTTGTAGAGATAAGGCGATGAAAGGCGGGGGGGAAGCACGTGTTTTATCATCTCTGTCGTCTTACGGAGGCTCCACCTCCTTCTTTCTGCCCAGAACCATCTTCCATCCCCGCACTTCAGAAATGATGCTCCGGTTGGCGTCGGCTCAGGAGACGCAGGTGGAATAGCCAGGCGTCGTGGGCTCGAGGCCCAGGCTGGCGGGAGGAGGAGCGGCCGGGCCCTGGGGCGCACTGGCACTGCCCCCCACCAGGCCTTCGTCCAGGGGTCCCCACCAGGGCGTCTCGGGGCAGGGAGGGCGCCGGGCCCCGCGGGCTCTCAGCAGACGCTCCCACGGCTGCGGGGACGAAATCTCACAGCCACTGGAGACGATTAACCGCCAGCCGTCCGGCTTTCCAGTTTTCTGTGGGGTCTTTGTCTCGCGCCAAAGTCAACGTTACTGTGTTGTCCCTCCCTTCTGTTCCCACGTATCTCCCACTTTGTCGGGACACGTCTGCTTGTTATTCTTCGGGTGTCATCCACGTTTACGGGTGTGGACGTGCAGTGATGTGTGCGGAAAGCTCACCGTCGGTCTCCCGTGGACTCAGCGCCGGTTCTGTGAGCGCCTGGGCCTGCCTCCCCGTCCCCCGTGGTCGCGCTCCGTGTGTGTGTGTCTGCTAAGTTACTGGCGGGACGCTCAGGGGACTTTTGTTCTTTCTTTCGAGGATCCTGGTCGTGTTAGGGGAGGTCTCGGAGGGATCAATTCTCCGTCAAGCTTTCCAGGCACCTGTGAGCCCTGCTTCGGGTCTTCTTTTACTAAAACAGACAAACAGACAAAAAACCCTTTCCTTGGATTTCTAGACAGGAGTTCTGCCGCGTAGCTCGGTTTTCCTTCTTTAGAGAATCCGGGCACTCGTGTGTGGGTCTCACCCGTCTGAAGCCTGTTCCCCAGCTCACCACGTTGGTTGTTTCTCTTTCCTCCCTCGGTGCCTCTGTCATATTTCACCCAATCTATTCTCCTTCAGGCACTTTTACACTTGCTCTTAATTTATACTGTGATATCACAATTTTTATACATTTCTTTCCTAAGTTCAGTTGTCCTCATTTCTTCCTTGTTTTTGTTCACTTCTGCTTTTAATTTCGTCATTCTGACCTAGGGTACTGCACAGATACCTCCTCACGATTGCTTGAGGACCGTCAGCTGAGCTTGGAGGGCCGGGGAATCCGTGTTCCTCCGCCTCGAGGTGAGGCTGGAGGGTTTCATCAGCGCGTGGCTGGCGTGGCCAGGCGTGGCTGCTAGGGTGGCTGACAGGGTCCGCAGTTAACGGACGCCCCTCTGTGGGACAGTGGAGGGCAGTTTCCGCAGCGGGTGTCTCTCTGGTGAGCGGGCCACGCGGTGCTCGCTCTCCGGGTTTGGTTCTCTGCGGTACCGCACGGAACGTCTCTGGCATCTTTCCCGTCACTGCCCGTCCCCTCCTGACCTTCACGCAGAACTGGCGGCGTCCCCAGGGGGACGGAGACCGCAAGGGTTAGGCTTGCTTCTTTCGCTCTTGAACCTTGGTCTCCTCGTGACTACCAGGGTCATCATATTTAAACGCGTGTTTCGTGTGTCTTTTCCCGTCCTTCTCAACGGCACGGCTGGTCTGAGCTAAGCAGCTGGCTGTTTCTGTAAGCAGAACGCCATGCCTGTCACAGAACGGAGCCCCGGTGGTTATTAAATAAAACCGTGTTCAAGGCGGCATCAGCGGTTCTGCTAACTGAATTCTCGTCGTGACTCTAGGGGCAGCGTGAGGCTGGCCGGCTGCCGGGGACGCCCCCGTGGAGGCTGTGTCCTGCTCGCTAGCGATCTGACCGCCACCTGCAAGGACTCGTCTTCAGGGGGAGCGCTCTGAGCTCCACATTCCTCACGTCCAGCCACATCGTCTCAGGAGCCAGAATTCTTACCCGGCCACCGCAGCTTCTGTTGTTTGACCACATAGTCAACAGTCACGGGTCTTACTCCAGTTTGGGGGGGAAACCGTGTTTTTCCTGCCGTGTGCAGTGTGCTCCACTCAGGCGTGGATTCCTGCCCTTACCTCCGCCCGGCCCCTTGCCCCGCGCCCACCGTGTGACAGAGAAGGCTCTCCCACCATTGCAAACACCACCCTGTGTCCTGAAACATTATTCCAACCTTCCCCTGTTCTCCTGAGTGACCGATTGGCCATATGTATTTTTACTTCGATCCTGATTAGATGGTTTGAAATTAACGATGAAGGGCCCTTTGGGATCACTTAAACTGTTATTGCATATTTAATTACCAGCCTCCTGATCTGTGAAAGAAACATTTGATGTAAAAAAAAAGGTACCCCAATTTTAAATGTTATGACAGTGTTGAAGTCGTGATTCCTTTTTTTCCATTCCCCTCTGGGGAGAATATCTGGCAAATATTTTGGGGGGCAAACATGTTTGCTTTTAAAAGAAACTGAATAATAAAATATCTTATTCACCCTTCCTAACGTTTGTGCCATGAACTATGTCCACTCCTCCCCAGGCGCGGGGACTTGCACACCCTAAGGAGCAGATTCACCCCTCCCTGGCATAAACCTCTCGATCCGTGGAGACGTCACTGACCAGTCTACTTCCCCCACCATTTTTCGTTCACCTCAAGACTTCGTTCTAAGATGCCCTGGCCAGTTAAGCTTTCAACGCGCCCCCCGCGACGCGGGGGATGTTGGTCCGCTCAGAGCCCGATTACGAGCTGGTCCGCCAGGAGAGGGCGCTGTTCCGTCTCGCCTCCCGCGCCACCTGCCGCATCGCTCGCGGGGCACCACCCACGCGGGCGGGGGCCCCTCGGGATTGCTGGTACCGGGGGGCGTATTCGGGATCAGACGCTCTGTGGGCGCCCTGCTCCCGGTATCACGCGTGCATGGCACAGGCTGTGAGGGCGGAGGGCTGGCCTCCTCCGCTCCCTGACTCCCGCGTCACGGTCCCCCATGGGCACCACGGGCGCCGGGGGCCATGACCCGGCTGCTTCCTGTTCACTCACCCGACCTCGAGATCCCAGCGGGAAAACTCATGCCATGTCAGTGACCTCACTCCTGACATCTGTAAATTTGGCTTTTGTTTGGGACACATCTGCTGACTGCTTAGAAATGGAAGCCGGAAGGCAGAGAAAACTGACTTCAGGAGAAAATGTGGTAAAGAAAACGCTGTGAGAGCTCATTCCCTGGTGCAGAGCAGTTTGCGTGTGTGTGTGCAGGTGGTGTGTAGACATGTATGTGTAAGGTGTGTGGTGTGCGTATGTGTGTATGTGTATGGTGTGTGCACACGAGTGGTGTATGTATGTGTATGTGTGTGTGCATGTGGTGTGTACATGTATGTGTGTGGTGTGTGTAGGTGTGTATGCGTGCATACATGTGTGGTGTGTGCATGTGTGTGATGTGCACACGTGTGGGTACATGTGTGATGTATGTGTGTGCGGTGCGTGCACGTGTGTGGTGTGTGCACGTGTGCATATGTTTGTGGTGTGTGTGGTGTGTGTACGTGTGTATGTGCATGTGTGTGTGGTGTGCGTATGTGTGTATGTGAGTGTACCTGTGTGTGGTGTGTGCACGTGTGTGGTGTGTGCACGCGGCTGGGTGGCAGCTGTCTTCCTTGTGCCGTGCACACCGTGGTCACGGCCTGAGTCGTGCACCCGCCTCGGGGTCACGCCCCCCTGCCCGCTGCCGGGGCTATTTTTGCTGCACAAATTGGGACAAAGCCTCGGTGGAGATTCCTCTTCCGCACGTGGCCCACAGGCGTGGACTTGGTGTTGACAAGGAAGACGTGAAGGGAGGAACGTGGGGGTGCTGCCGGCTTCAGGGTGCGGAGGGGTGCGCTGTGCCGGAGGCGGGGGCGCCGGCCCGGGCAGGCGCCGCTTCCGTGAGACGCTGGCCTCCACCCGCACCGGAGGCGGGCAGTGCGCTGGCGGGTGGGGCCCCGCTCGGTCGCTGACTCCGGCTGCATGGCTGAGAAATATCTAGAGGGTATCTTTTCGGAAGCATGTTTGAGGGCGAAAGGAGAATCAAGAGTCCTTGAATTCCGATCCCAGTTTTTGTGTGAAAAGCCAGATCACTGCCCTGGATTTGCTCACGGCGCCCTTAACGTCACGGTTTTCACGGTGAACCCGCTGATAGCAAAACGGACCTTCCCGAGTTCTCTGAACTTCAGAGTTTGTAGATATTTAGAGATTTACGACTTAGTTCTGATCACCTGAGCCGTTATTTGACTAATTATTTTTATCGCGAACATTTGGTGTTTTCTGAATGCTGTGTTTTGTTCCCTTGCGACACCTTTGCTCTTTATTCGAAGTATTTTCAGACGTGCCGCCCGGTGGCCAGGACAGAACCGGGTTTGCTACCTCGCCTTTCCCCGGCTCCCTGGACCCCGGCGCCTTACAGGTGTGAACCGAGGCACAAACACCGCTGGAATAATGCCACCTCGGCCCCAGCTTTATTCCTTCTCCATCAGGGTGCCGTGCGGGCCCCGCTGCCCCGGCGGTTGTTCTGTGTCCTCGGCACCTCCCTCCAGGGCAGCTCCCGGTCTGTCTTTGTCTTCATGACTTGGACGCGTTGGAGAGTGCCGGTCAGGTACTTCGTAGAATGTTTTCATCGGGTTTGTGTGAGGCTTTCTCCTGATTCGGTGGGCGCCGTGTTTTTCCCCCTCGAGAACGACACAGGTGTGACACTGTGTCCCCGGGGCGTCACGTGAGGGCCCCCTAGGTCAGCAAGTCTTATTGGTTTGATTAGGGTGGCGGCTGCCACGTTCCTGGCTGTAGCCATCACGCTTACACAGTAAGTATATTACAGGAACTGGTTCGGGGTGATGCAGATCCCCGTTTCCCCTCGAGTTTAGCACGTGTGGGAGATCTTCCCTGCAGTAATTGTCACTGTGGCATTTCCAGGTGACCCCTCCACATTGCAGTTCCTTTCACATTTATAGCTGGAATCCTTCTGTCTGCAAGAGCTGTCACTTCCCTTCCTTTTAGGTGTTCATATTAGCACGGACTGGATTATTTGTTTATATCAGTATGAACTCACGGGCGTTTGCTCTAGGTCTGTAATCGAGTGCAATCGTTATTTAATTTTTGCTGAATTGCCCCAGCTTCGGCTACTAAGGACTCTGTCGGGTTGGCTGCTGTGCCCTCTTGACGCCTCCATACTTTGTGAAGCACGTCCTTGCTTTCTGGAACCATAAGGTGCTCTAGGTGATCACTTTCCCGGTCTCATCTCCTAGGGGCTCTGGCTCCTTTTATTGACTCACGGTAACTCGAAGCCAAGATCCGGGCACCAGGCATGGTTATTGCTACTGGATCCATTTGCTTCGAAGTCCTTCCAATGGACAGAACTTGAAAAATAAACGTAAGTAGACACAAAGTGGCTTCAAAGCCTTTTAAAAAATTACTTTATAATCCTATTAAGTTTTGTCATTGTTCCTATTTCAGCATAGAGACTTAGCAATGAATTCTGGTTCGATTTTTATTTATTTTTTTTGCCTCCGAGGAGTTTCCTTGAATAATCTAAATATTATTCATTTATTATTTTAGTGAGTTTTATATTAGGGAAGCAAAGAAAACATCCTGAATATCTGACAGAGCTGGCTTCAAGGCAAAAAAGATTTTCTGGGGATAAAAGAAAATTTCCATAATGAGAAAAGGTGTCAAGCCATCGGGGGAGAATATCTTTTTCTGTGTTGTGTATAACGTAACTCAAAACAAAACAAAACAAAACCCTGAAACAAGTGCAGCAGAGATACATAAACCGACAATCATAGCGAGAGACTCTAATGCCTCTCCCCGTATCTGCCAGTGTCTGCAGACCAGAGACGGGTACGCACGGACGCTAAGCAGCGGAGCTCCTGCACGGGCCCTGTTTCACCCACGCGGAGCACTCCAACAACAAGAAATGGTGAGAAATGGCAGAATGCACTTTTTTTTCTAGTGCAAACCAGAATGTTTACCCAGACTAACCACTGCTTGGTCACAGAGCCTCATCAAATTTCAAAGGATTTAAAGAATTCCGAGTTCCTTCTCTAACCACAATGTAGTTCAACTGGAAATTTATAAAAATAAGGTATCCAGAAGATCTCCAATTGCTAGGAGATTAATCCATAGACTTTCAAGTAGTTCGCGGGTCAAATAAGAAATCACAGTGAAAATATTTTGAACTAAACAAAATGGCACGTGAACATTCACGAGACGCAGCTAGATGAGTGTTTGAAGGGAAGGGTTCACCTCCCGTAAACATGCCAGATAGAGAAACTGAAAGCAACGATCCGAGTTTCTGTCTCATGAATCTAGGAAAAGAACAGGAAATAGAGCCAGAAAAAGCAGAACGAGTAGAAAGAAAGAGATAGTGAATACAAACTTTCCCCACTCTGGCACATGGATCTCCTAGGACAGTGGCTTCTGCTTTTCCCTCAGTTATGTTTTCTCCACCAACACAGTTTTGAGGCTGGCACAGTGGGGGGGTCAAACCTGACAGAACCTTTTAGAGAGAGGAAAATTACAGACTCTTCTCTCTCCTGATACCAAATGAGAAAATCCTAAACAAAAAGTTATCGATTATATACAAGGGCTCACACAGCATGACGCAGAGTGGTTTATTCTAGGAAGGCGGGGAAGGGTTAACACCAATCACGGCGGCTCTCCAGGGTATCCTGAAGGAGGCAAACCATCATCTCAACAGACGCGGGAGGAGTGTTGGTAAAATACAAACTCCATTGATCGTGCAAACTGGTAACGAACTCCAGGAACAGAGGAGAACTCCCTTCATGTGATGGACAGTGTACCTAGTACCCTAAAGCAGGCCTCGCTTGCGTGGTGACTTGGGGAAGGCCATCACCTTGTCTATTGAATCAGCCCGTGGGCAAGAAAAAAACGCACGAGGATTTAAAAAGAAGAAATAAAACTTATTTTTTTTTTACCGACGATGTGATTGTGCGCAGAAAAAAAAGAACCATTAAAAATTCTTGAAGTGAATAAAAGTACAGATGGGTGTCACAAAGTCGCTTGCACTTGTGTGTACCAGCAAGGAGCACAGGCAGTATAATCGCACAACAGCAGCCTGTAGAGCAGGCACAAAAAACACCCAGCAAGATGTGCCAGTCTTCTACTCTGAACATTATGCGTGTTAATTTAAAACAATCGAAGAGGGCCTAAGTAAGAGACTAAGTGTGTTTAAAATGTCAATTTCGGGGCGCCTGGGTGGCTCAGTCGGTTAAGTGGCCGACTTCGGCTCAGGTCAAGATCTCACGGTCCATGAGTTCAAGCCCCGCGTCAAGCTCTGTGCTGACAGCTCAGAGCCTGGAGCCCGTTTCAGATTCTGTGTCTCCCTCTCTCTCTGACCCTCCCCTGCTCATGCTCTGTCTCTCTCTGTCTCAAAAATAAATAAACGTTAAAAAAAAAAATTAAAAAAAAATGTCAATTTCCCCACAAACAATGATAAATTCAATGCCATTCTGATCAATATCCCTGTAGGTTCTTTTCTTGGGATTAGTAAGCTTATTTAAAATTAAAAACATGTCTTCGTGACTCCTCCCCAAGTGTGGACTGGCTCAGTGACCCACTTACAATGAATGGAACACGGCAGGGGCTGGAATGTCACTTTTGACCTTAGTTTACAAATAGCCAGAGGCTTTTGTCTTGGGTTCCCTCTGGCTCTGTCTCGAGTCCATTCAAGCAGCCTAGAGGGAGTCCCACGCGGTGAGGGACTGAGGCCTTCAGCAACCGCATAGTGAGCTTTGAAGGGACCACCCCCCAGGTGAGGCTTCAGGTGAGACCACGGCCCTGGCACACAGCGTGGCCACAGCCTCGTCACACACCCCCTCCGGGGCGAGCCACACCTAGATCCTGGCCTACACAAACCCAGAGTAGCGGGAGCTTGTGGGCCTGCCACGTTTCCAGTGACGTGTCGTGGAAATTGTTACCTGAGTCATGACAAAGTGGTGCCCTGCTGTGGGACAAGGACATTTTTAATATAAAAAGGTGCTGTGTCACTTGGATCAAAGGGGAAAAAAATGAAATTTGACCCTTTCCACATTTCATATAAAAATTCCAGATTCTAGGTGCGTTGTAGATGTACGTGTGAACGAAAGCACTCAGGATTGGAGAAGTAAACACGGAGAACGTCTTCATTTCTTTGGGAGGCAAAGTTGTCTCAAGCAGGAAACACAGACGCAATAAACAGGAACATGTTGGCTAACAGGGCTACTTAATAATTAAGAAGGTCTGTTCACCAACAGACGCAATTAGGACGTGAGAAGGAGGGTCGGGCGGCAGGAAAGGATATTGTATTTGTATGTCCACATCCCTTTCTCTCCCCGTACATGCGTGTATCAAAGGACTCTGTGCAATACATACAAAAAACTGCAGACTAGTCAATAGGACACATACAGCCTAGGAGCAAAATAGTTAAAATACGTGTACAGGCACTTGACAAAAGAAAATATCCAGGTAACTAGCGGATATTTAAAAAGGGCTCATTTCATTGCTCAGTAGGAATAAGGATGAAAGCTCTGTGTGATGCCGCTACAACCCACAAAACGGTGAACTGGAAAAGGCGGAGAGTTTGCTGAGCTGGGGTGGTGTGAGGCTGCGGGCCTGGTGGGCGCGGGCTTCCGGAAGCCACCGCAGGGGTCCGGGGCAGGTGAGCGCGCGCTGACCCGGAGCCCAGCACTTCCACCGCTCAGCCTCTACTCGGCCACATGTGTGGCGGGGCCGCCGCTGACGGGTCCACGGCAGCGCTGTCCACGAGAGCCCGAGCTGGAAGCCCAGCATGCGTCCACACTCCGGGGACAGAATATCGAGGGAGAGGCCATTGCCGAGGGCTTAGCAGAGACTGCTGCCCTGGGTTTCCTACCAAAGGGAAGAGCCCAGTGTCAGCTCTTAGCGCAAACTTCCCAAGGTGGATTGCTAGGCAAGTATTGTGACCTGTCTTTCTCATTTGCAAAATTGAAATAGAACCAGGAACTTTTTAAAGCATGAGTGAAAACCACATCGCTGACGTCCTACAAGCTGATGGAATATGTGAGCTTGGGGCTGGTTTCCAGATACTTATGTGTTTATGCTGGGATTCGTCAGGACGTTTCCGGAAAGATCGGTTTCATTATATTTGCTGATTTGTCAACTGGAAGACTTTTTAGCATGAGACACCTGAGTAGATCAACTTAATTCGATCCACGGCAAATTTAAGGGGCTTGATGTAAGCCTTTTGATTAAATCTCTAGTGCACCTTACAAAGAGCCTCAGCACCCACGCCCTTGGGTCGCTATTGTGTTTCGTCTACTGGGTTTCAAGCTCTACTCATTTCAATCTGGGTCAAAAGTCAGACTTTAAGACAGCTTGTGGGTCTTTTCACTATTGCTAAGTATTTGAAGTAGGTGACAAGTCGTAAGCAGTATGTACCTTTAGATTACTTAAAGATAATGTGTTTAATCTCACTGAAACTATTGATCAGATATTAACGGAGGGCATGCAATTTCGCGTTTTAGTGGAACAGTATCTCGGCAATCAGTATACACTGTGCCAGCAGCGCCAGAGTCTGGGATTTATGACGGCGACGAACTCCGTTTTGTCGAAATAATAGAGATAAATGAATTCCAAGAGAGCAAACGTGGGGACAGGAGTCGGATGCCTGGTGCCTTCACCCCGCTCACTCTGGGAGCCGTATTGTCCGCTTGCAGAATTAGGAACTTGATAATATCAGGTTGGAACTGTGGTTGTCCCAGGGGCTTGCCGGGACACCCAGGACAGATGACCCCCGGGCTCCAGGGTGTCCCTGTGGGTCCGTCCTGGGGAGGGCTCCACTGCTCTCTCTGCTGGTGGCGCCTGCGCAGGGGTCCCCGGAGGCTGGGCCAGGAGGCTGTCAGTGTCCCTGCCTCCTGCACTCTGCCAGCCCCTGGCGCCTGCCCCCTTCCCTTCAGAATCCCCGACGCCACTCAGCCTGTGAGGTGGACTCTTTCCGCCTCAGAGCGAAGCAGAGTGTGATCCCTCCCATTGTCACGCGGGGGTCAGGACACGCTGCCCTGGGAGGGGCTCGTCATTTTAGTGCTGGGCTGAGGTCAGGGAATCTGCCAACGTGACCGCCCCCCACCCAGGCACAGGCTGTCCGGGGCTGTTCTCCTGAAACACGGTGCTGGGGTGGGAAGTGGAGCTGGTGGGCACCTGTGCTGGGTGACAGCCCGACCCACGGGGGGCTCGAACTCACAACCCTGAGATCAAGAGTCAAACACTCCAGCACGTGAGTCAGCGGGGCGCCCCGGGTCTTTCCTGCTGACCGAGTCCACCGTTGCTCCCTTTTGAGGTGCGTCTGAGCCCCTGGCTCCGTCATGGCCGGCAGCTGCCACCACCCTCTCCCGCGGCCCAGGGCTCAGGGAGGGAGAGGCTGGGGGCCTCTGCCCGGGTCTGAGGGTGGGGACATGGACGAGGGATGGTCTGCTTCAAGAGTGCATGTTTGCAGGCACACACAGAGCACACACACACAGATGCACACAGATGCACACACACAGACACACACACAGATGGACACAGACACACACAGCACACACACACAGATGCACACAGATGCACACAGAGCACACACAGACACACAGATGCACACAGACACACACAGATGCACAGACAGACACACACCTGGACACACAGACACACACAGATGCACACAGAGACACACATAACACACACACAGACACACACAGAGCACACATACACAGATGCACACACAGACACACACACAGATGGACACAGACACACACACGCAGACACACATGCAGATGCACACAGAGCACACACACCCAGATGCACAGAGACAGACACACACCTAGACACACAGACACACACAGATGCACACAGACACACACAGGCACACATAGAACACACACACAGACACACACACATAGACACACAGACACACACAGATGCACACACAGATACACACGCGGATGAACACAAATGTACACACACAGACACCCACACACAGACACATAGACATACACACAGACACACACAGACACATACAGACACACAGACACACACACAGAACATATGCACAGGCACACACACACAGATGCACACACAGAGCACACACACACAGACGCACAGAGACAGACACACACCTAGACACACAGACACACACAGACACACACAGATGCACACACACAGATACCCACACACAGACACAGACACACACCACACACAGATGCACACAGACACATACAGACACATAGATGCACACAGACACACACACAGACACACACACAGAACACACTCACTGGCACACATACAGACACACACAGGCACACACAGATGCACACACACACAGACACCCACACACAGACACACACACAGACAGACACACACAGACACACACACAGACGTCCACAAACACACACACAGGCACACACAGACACACAGACATACACAGACAGGCACACACAGACACACAAACACAGACACACACAGACACAAACACACAGGACACACACAGAGACACACACACAAGCACACACAGACACACAAACACACACAGACAGATGCACACAGACACCCCCAGACACCCCCAGACACACACACAGGCACACACACACACACACACACAGGCACACACACAGCCACACACACACAACACAGAACACACACATAGACGCATACACAGGCACACACACAGGCACACAGAAGCACACAGACACACACACAGATGCACACAGGTGCACACAGAACACACACAGGCACACGCAGACACACACAGAGCGCACAGACACACAGAAAGATGCACACAGACACACACATAGACAGACACACATAGACACACAGATGCACACAGAAAGAACACACAGACATACACACACAGACAGATGCACATAGACACCCCCAGGCACACACAGACACACAGGCACACACAGACAGAACACATACACATACACAAACAGGCACACAAAGAACACAGAACACACACACAGATGCACACAGACACACACACAGGCACACCCACAATGAATAGGTGTGCGTATGACATGTATCTGAACGTGGTTTCCCTATTACTACGCCTTCTAGTCCCCGGCAGCGTGGGGCTGCTGACCAGCTGAAGGAGGGCTCTGCGTATACTTACAGCCGCACGGGGAGATGGAGCCCGGGTCCACTGATGCAGGAACGCCTCTGTTGTGGTCAGGACACACAGGCTGTGTGGTGGCGTGGGGGACGGTCCCTGCCTCCACGGTGCTGGTCGGGGAGACGAGGGCCCGGGGCCCCCTCTGTCCACGGGGCTGGGACAGCTGCCAACACTGGCTTGGGGCCGTTTTACCCCTCAGAAGCCTCCGGGGACAGTCAGGGTGTGTGGGTGCTGGTCCCTGTGCCCTGCAGCTGGCCTTGTCTTGGCAGGTGGAGACGGGTTAGGCCTGCAGACACGGCTGTTTCGCTGCCCACAGACGGCCCTCAGCCCCCCGGGGAGCAGAAGCTGTGGAGAAGCACAGATGAGCCCGATTTCCGCCTTTGGTAACACTGTGCGCCTGCCTATCAGGGGATCCGGCTCCAACGAGTTCGCCAGAGGCAGAAAGAATGTTCCAGATGCACAGCAGACGGTGTGCTCCTGGAATCGGCAGGGCAGTGCGTGCCGAGAAAGGCTGTCCTGCCAGGTGGTGGGGCGAAGCCTGGTCCCAGGGGCTCGTGGATGCCGAGAAAGATGCACGTCTGGACCGTCTGGAGTACGTTTTCCAGTAGGTGTAAAGCAGGGACATCAATGCAGTTTTCACGGTGAGAACAGCCTGCTTTATTTATATTTTTATTTACAGCCCAGCAACAGAGCGCATTGTTAGCGCACCGTGGGATCACGGGGGCTTGATGATGCTATTAGTCACATAATGTGACTAATCATCTGGTCCAAATGTTCCGCAGCAAGGAAGGCTGTTGGGTCGTACTCGGGATTATTGCCATGTCCATGGGGACAGTCAGTAAACGGCCCTGAGCCTCGGGCAGAAGGGCTGTCCTCAGACTCTGCTGCTGTGGTGACGACAGGGGCCCTGGAGGGAGGGGCAGAGGGAAGCACGAGGGGCCCCATGGGGGCTGGGCTTCGGTGGGAGGGATCCGCTGGGAGCTGGCGAGGGTCCCTCCTGGGTGCAGTCCTGCAGAGCCCCTGCCTGGTGCCTTCATTCGCCCTGTGGGCTGGACGGACACATGCAGTGAGGACAGCCCCCAGGTGCCTCCCACGGGGCTGGAGGAGGTGAGGGGACCGTGTGGCCTCAGGGTCCCACCTCCACCGGCCTTCCCAGGGATCAGTCATCAGGCTGGCCTCACCAGCAACCCGGCAAACGTCTGGGGTGCAGGACAGGACAGCCCGGCCCTGGGGGCCCACGGGGGGCTGGAGGAGCATGTGTGTCTGCCTGTGGGCCCGTGGGGGTGAGCGTGTGTCTATGTCTAAGAACATGTGTGTCTCTGTGTGTGTGCGTGTGTGTGAGGCCTTCAGGTGCGATGCCGAATTGCTCATGGCGTTCTTGGTGTGCTTCTCAACCTCACCTACAAGTGACGAGGTCCTCCTCACGCGTGGCCTGCCTGCTGTCTGAAACCCGCTACGCACAGCGAATAGAGTTGTTGTTGTTGTCACGAAGCTGTGGTTGCAAAGCCAAGACAAGGTTCTGGGTCTTTCTTCACAGCCGTCTTGTCCCACCTCGATAGGGACAGGGGACAGGGACTCACACCTGCTCGGTGTCCTGAGAACCCGCTGTCGGGACCCGGCACCCCTTGGCCGAGTTGCTGAGGGTGTGCGGCCGTCTGGGGGAGTGCAGGGAATCACCCGCGTGGCTGGGGCTGGGTCGTCTTCCTGATGCTGCCCGTCCCTGATTTCAACGGGCGGGGCCGGAGCGCAAGGGAGAGGCGGGGTTGCAGGGAAGGTGGAAGGGGGTCGCTGCTGGCACATCTCAGGAGAGGCGGCTCCGTGGCTCTGGCAGCCCACTACATGGGGCAGGCGCTGCGCGCGACCAGGATGGGCTCCCGTGCTCCTCGGTCCTCCTGCGGGACATTGCCGGTTAGGGCTGCTCCGGCAGAAACGAGGGACGGAGGTGTCACTGAAATGTTCTGTGTGACCGGAGCCTCCACCCAGCAGCCCCTGGCCTCCCCCGGCAGGCGGCCTGGGGTGCGGGCGGCACGGCGTGGGCTTCGGAGCGGGCGGTGGGGCCCATGCGGGCCGAGCCCGGCGGTCACTGGGGTCCTGCGGCAGGTGGAGGGGCGAGAAGCTGCGGGCGCGGAAACCACTCTCCCCCTCCCGGCACCCCTACACTTGCCCTCTGTCCTCGAACCCTGGGGCACCAGCCTCCTCTTTTCTGCTCCTGTTTCCTAAGCTGAGCTGTTTGTTAAGTGCTTCAAGTCCTCTGGATTTGGAAGAAACGAGTCTGGTGAAAATCAGGCTTCGTGCCAGAGCCCCAAAGGCCGTGGTGAGGACCGTCCCACCTGAAAGGCGCCGCATGCTCGGAGCACCTGACTCGTGCGGACAAAGGGAAAGATGTGAAAACAACACGAGACGAAACCAAACCTTCCGCCCACTGTGTTCCTCTCAAGTGTTTCACTTCGGTTCACCTTCAGTTTTGTGCCCTGAACTCAAATGTTCCCGGCGCTCTTGTGTTTGCAATTAGCAGGAGCCCAATTCCAACTGAGGTCAACTAGAGACAGAGAGCACGACTGAAGAGACTTGCCCGAAGCAGTCTTACAGTGCCATGTCAGGTTCAGGAACGGCAGGATCCAGGTGCTTAGGCTGCCTCTCTCCTCTCTCAGCTATGCCTTCCCTGGGATGAAAGCATCTGCCGGCAGGCTTCCTTCTTCCGCCAGCTCCCGGCTCCCAGGATAATTTCTTTCCCGCTTCATCTTCAGTGAGAAAGGGCTCCTCTTCCAGAAAGTTTAAACACAAGGCCTGTGATGGGGACTCAGGGACTGATTTGGGTCTGTGCAGTCCTTGTGGCCATCACCGTGCCTGCCCAGGGGAGCTGGATAGGCCTGGGTCACACGACTACTGGCGGAGAAAGGCGGTGAGGCCCACGCAGCCCAGAGCGGGGTCTCCTGGAGGAAAAGCAGGGTGCTGCTCCCCTTGAACAGGCAGATGCTGGGCAGGGGAACCACAGTCACTACCCCAGAGGAAAGGAAAATACAGGTAGTCCTCCGGCCCTGGCCCCTGACCATGCAGGGCCCCGTCTGTGAGCTCTGGCGGTCCCTGGGGTTGGGGGGAGCACTGTGGGCTCGCCAGGTGCCCCGCAGGGTGGGCTCGCTGCTGCTGCACCTGCCCAGGTGGGGGTGGGCTGCAGGGAGGGCAGCACAGTGACCGAGCATCCCCTCCCCGCCACTCCCTGCATGCTGGGCGCGCTCGTCTCGTGGGGCGCGGCTCACGGGCCCTCCACCTCGCTTCTGTTCGAAGACACGCGTCCCGGGTATAATTTCCTATTGCTGTGTCCTGCCACCCGACGCGGGTTTTCTTCACCGTTCGTTTCAAGGCGCACCTTCATTCCACTGTGATTTGTTCTTTGATCTTCTGATTATTTAAAAGGGGATCGATTGTTTAATTCCAGAGAGTTGAGTGTTCTCCAATAATCTAAAAATCATTGATTTCTAACTTAATTCTGCTGAGGTCATTAACATGCTCTAATTTTAAATTTATTGAAACTTTGAAGTCTGTTGAAACTCCTCCTACGGCCCAACAGATGCAAGTTTCGGGGAACGGGCCGCGGTAGCCCCCAGTGAACCGCCACGTGCTAGGTCTGGGCTGACCAGGCTCCTTGGGTCTCCGCCCCCCCCCCCCCCCCCCCCCCAGTCACCTGTGGAACCCGGTCCCGACAGGTGCACCTGAGCCCCCCCCTGCTGGCAGGCTGCCCTCCGTGGGGCGGGCCGCGTGCCTCCCAGGGCGGTCCGCCTCCCTGGGTCTGTGGGCCCTTGCCTTCTATCAATTTCCAAATATTCACAGCGTTGTCTTTCCAAATATGTCCCCTCGTATTCCTCTGCCCTCTTCCCGGGGCTCCAGCTACACACGTGTCAGACCTGCTAAGCCTCACTTGCTCCTTCTGGTTTTTCCAGTGTTGACCGTGTGCTCTGTTGGCCTGTCTCTGAGTTCACCATCCTGTCTTCTGCCGCGTGCAATTCTCCGTTAACCCACCAGTTTCATTTTCGATTTCAGATTCCGTTTTCCGTGCTGCAGTTTCCACGTGCTCACCTTCGGGACCATTTCTGTCTTGTCTTCCTTTCACTGACGTCTCTGGTGCCTCTCTTGCTGTGCCTTACGGCTTCCGCATCACAGTCACCTGAGGCCTCTGTCCGCTAACACCCCTTTGGGGGTCTGAAGGTCTCTTTCTACCGCCTTTTGTCTCTCTGGGACCAGCCGTGCGACAGGCTGATTAGTGCCGGCCTCGTGAACAGTGGTGACACTAGCACCCAGTGGGCGCAGACGGTGTGCTTCCCACCGGCCGGTGCTCCCGACTCCTCTTCCCGGCGGGAACGTGAGTGGCCGTTCTCAGTGGGGACAGCCTGGCGGAAGCAGGTTCACAGTCCACAGTCTGTCTTGCTCCCCAGAGGGGCCTCCACAGCCTGCAGTTTGCGGAACCTGGCGGCCCTCTGTCTTCTGGGCCCTGAGACAAGCGGGACAGAGAAGGGGCCGGCGGCGTGGGCGTGGCCGTGGTGGGCGTGGCCGCGGTGGGCGGGGCCGGCACTGTTGGGACAGATGTGGGAGGACTGCCCTGGAGCAGGCTGGGTCTCTCCTTGACCGTCCCTTCGCCCAGGCTGGAAGGGGATGGGCCCACCTTACACCCAGGGGGTGGGGGTGTGTGAAAATCTGTCTGGAGGCACCGTGGGTGGCTTAGGGTGATGGCGTCCGGGTCCGCCTGGGACTGAAGGGCTCCTGGATGGGGACGTGACTGCTACGGCAGGGTCACCTGATGCCCCAGGAGTCTGCTGTTTTCAGTGACCCTTTACTTCCACTCGCTGGGACTTTCTCCCCCCTACTATGTTCAACGTGTCTGGGGGCCCGGCAGCCACGTGCAGCAGCGCCGGGGACGCTGGCTGGGGGGCCAGAGCATTGCTCAGCAGGTGGCCTCCCAGCACCCCCTGGGTGAACGCGGACCCAGGAGCTCCCGGTGCTTCTCATTGTCGGGTCACCCTGGGAACCCTGCCGGGACTTAGGGCCCATTTACTAACTCGGTTCTGAGGCTCTGTAACCCCAGCCCCCAGCCCCAGGTCCCTCCTCACACCTTCCAAGCCCCCAGACCCTTCTGAACGTTTTTATCCCCACTGGGTGTGAAGCCGGGAAGCCGTGTGGTCCAGACCGCAGGGGAACCCATGAACGTGCAGTCTCCTCCTCTCCTGTGGGTGAACTGTGTCCACAGGCACCTCCCTGGAGGAGGTGCACCCGTGCTGGCGGGGGGTTGGTGGGCAGTCTGCAGAGAACCCGCCCCGGAGGCAGGCTGCACAGGCAGCAATTCGGCAAAACCAAACATGCCACAAAATAACTCTGTCGGTTGGAGCCAAACGCGGTGCAGGGGATGGGTGGGAAGCTCCAGACTCACTCGGGAGGTAGCCCAGCCGTGCCGGGAGGGACCCACAGCGCCACACAGTCCCCGAAACAAGGGACGGAAAGGATGCTTGAGTGTTGGTGTGCCCCAGACACATGGGCTGCTGTTGCTGACATCACGGCTTTCCTGAGAGTACGGTGCTTAAGGGCCCAAGGGAAGTCTTAGCTAAACCCAGACTCCCCCCACCCCTTCCCTGCGTGGCCAGCGGTGCTCATTCTTCAGCAAATGTTTGACCTGGAGGACGAAACGCAGGCAAAACTGTTTTTCTTTCCAGGCGGAAGAGCAACCTTAAAAAAAAAATTTAATTTTTTTTTTTTTCAATTTGTATACCCTGTTTCTTCCTCTAGACCTTTTTTTTCCTTCCTTTCTCCTTCCCTCCCACTCTCTTTCCCTCTTAAATCCACAGGCATGGCTTCCTTCTTGCCTGCTCCACCTCTGGCCCCCAGTGTTCCCACACCTGTGCCGAGCACACGTGGGCAGAGGGCTGAGGTGGCAGCACAGGGGTCTGGGAACTAGATAATGCTGCCCACGGAACCCACGTGGACACCAGGCAATGCTGTCTGTGGGCTGAACAGTGATGTCAACACAGACGCGCCTCTGAAGTGTAGAATGTGGTTGTCAACAGCATACGCACCCTTTCAAAAGTATCACTGAATTAATGTGACTTCTGTGTCTTTGTGTCTTTTCCAACTGTTGGACAGGAAAGGCGCATCCATTCTCCAGAGAGGGGCTGGGAGGATTTGGGGATGATGGGAGGATGTGCGGTGCATGGTCCCAACTCGTGTGGTTTTGAAAAGTTATGTGGGTCTTCCGCATCTCCCCAACATTCTCTAGTGAAAAATTCCAACCAAACTGCAAAGCTGAAACATTTTTCCGTGAATACCTGTACACCTCATGAAGAGCCTCCGTTTTGTTAGATTGTTTCCATTTGTCTGTTCTTTGTTCTTTGGTCATCCATTCATCTTTTTTTTTTTTTTTTGCATGCATTACAAAGTAAGTCACAGACATTGGCGGACTTTCTCCCAAATATTTCACCATCCATGTCATGAACAAACCAAGAGTTTGGTATTCACTTAGAGTATTTCTCCTGTTCAGTATCTATTTACGGTGTTTCTTCTGCTGCAACAAAACTTACATCTGACGAGATGCATAAATCTTACATCTACGTTTATTAGGTTTGGCAAATGTAAACACCTGAAAACTGCATCACCGAAGCCCCGCGGAGACAGACACCAGGACTGCAGCCTTACAAGTGCCTCAGGTCCCTTCTCAGACAGTCCTCACCCACCGTCCCCAGGGCAATTGCTGATCTGACGGGGTTCCTCCAAAGGCTGGTTTTGCCCATCGTAGAGTAAACAGAGTCCTGCAGGACGAGTGCTGGGCTCCTGTGCCAGCCTGTGCTGAGAGCCCGCGTGTGGAGTGGGTGTCCACAGGGCTCCTGCACTGGCTCCTACTTTTGTCTGTCGACTACAGCTGTGATGCACATTCTTTTTTCAAAAATGTTTATTCATTTGTTTTGAGAGAGAGAAGGAGAGAGAGAGAGAGAGGAGAGAGAATCGCAAGCAGGCTCCGCGCTGTCAGCGCAGAGCCCAATGCGAGGCACGATCTCACAGCTGTGAGCTCAAGACCTGAGATCAGATGCACTGATCTCGATCAGATGCTTAACCAACTGAGCCACCCAGGCGCCCCTTGACTATTATTTTTTGAGTGTATGTGTTATTGAATTTTTGATGTTATTTATTCTGGATGCCAGCCCTTTGTGAAAATAAAAAAAATTTTGATATTTTTTGTAGTTGGAGGCTTACCATTTTACTTGGATGGGCAGAGGATTTTAGTTTTGGTAAAGCTAATGGATACGTGTAACATTTGCATGATATTTACATATTTGTATTTCATGTCTTTCTAATTATTGCACACTTCGTACATTGCTGCACACGTCATGTGAAGGACACCACGTGAATCTCCACACCCGGGCCCGTGCTCTGCACGTGTCCTGGATGCACACTGATCCGCCTGATGAGGGGCCCTAGACCGTTTTGCTCGGAGCATGTGCGTGCTGTTGAGAGGCCCTTCCCCGTAGAGAAGTCTTGTGGTTTACCTGCTGTTTGCCGTCTCTGGTGCGTTCTCTGCTCCTGGAGCCCATGTTTCTGGAACCATCACAGCCTCAGGCCCAGCTCCCGGTCGCTTCCAGGGCTCTGTGCTCCCTGGGTCAGGACAGAGGGCCTGGGTTTTCTGTTGGGACCTCGGTTGCCCTGAGTGGGGCTGCCTTCCATGTGTTCTTGGGCTGAACCGGCAAGGAGACCCTCCCTCTGCTGACAAGGGCCGGGTCCCGGCGCCTGCCCTCTGCTGCCCTGCAGGCTGCTGATGTCTGCACTTTGCGGGGGGTTTACAGGAGGGACGGCCTGGCAGGCTCTCTGTGCCATCCCAGGAGGGCACCCACACGGTCAGTGGTGCCCCCCGCGGCTTCCCTGTAACTGCTTCTCCCGAGTGAAAGGGTCGGACCTGCCTTCTCTGTAGTCTCATTTCAGAAAGGAAGCCGGGCCGCCAGTGGCCGTGTCTCCCGACACCCACACGACCGGGCGACTGTTCCTCTGGGTCAGGCCAGTCCTCTGCGCGTGCTGGACCACCTGTGATCGCCGCGGGCTCCGGAAGTGAAGACCCATCCAGGTGTGAAGGCCGTTTCCTGGCAGGGGTCCCCGAGTTACCGCACAGAAGCTTCTCATTGATTTGTGAATCTTCAGTTAAGCACTAGAGAATGCTAATTAATTCCTGTTCTTTAAAGAGAGAATGCTTTAAATAATTCAGTGCAATTTTTCTGCCAACGACCCACGAGCAGGCTGGTGGTTCAGAAAACAAACGTGCCACAGAGACACAAACCACTTGTCTTTGGAGGTGATCACAGCGTGTGGACAATGCCACCAGACGCACCTAAACGTCCTCAACACTGTCTGTGAAGATTTGGTTCTGCTATGGAACGTGTCTGTTACAGCAGCGCAGAGGACAGAGGGGAGGCCCGTGGTGATGCAGGGTCCTCAGCAGCCGGGAGGTCACTGGAGGTGGTGCCATGGTGGACGGGTGGACGGGCAGGCGCCTGGACCTCCAGTCTCAAGTCCATCCCGTGCCTGCCTCTGGGAACCCGCTCTGGGGGTGTCGGGGTCCCCGACAGCCAGACTTCATCCACGTTTCCTCTAATGGTTCTGGCCCTTCTGCTGGGCCCCTCACAGGCCACGGAGGGGACGTGGTGGCCCTTCCTGCCCGTTTCCTGGCAGGCAGCACCATAATGGCTTCTTAATGGTTTTCAATTATGTCGACCCAGAGCCCAGCGAACTTACTGGAGGGACAGTGATGTGAAAACGAGCCACGCTGCCTGTGTTTTAGGAGTCTGTGGGCTCTAATGTAATTAACTTCTTTCCACCCTTACAGCCTTCCAGGCAAAGTGGTGTTTCAGCTACTAAGTGTCTGACACTTTAATGGGGGCTTTGATTAAAGAATGCAAGATACGGAATGGTTATACTGCACCAGGTTTCCGTAGGAACAGTGACCTTGGGACGTGAGGGTCACACAGAGCCTTCCTGTTCTTACTGGAGCCAAGTTCTGCTGCATTTCCTTAGGTTTGGAATGTCTGATGCTTGTCCGGGACGAAGCACACAAACTGATCCTCAGATGGTCCCTCTCCCCTGAAACACAGGGACGGAGCCACCAAATCGCCCCCAATAATTTTTTCCCTGAAAACACTGAAACGGATGAGTTAACACAGTTAGATGGTTGATTAGTGAATCAAGGTCGAGGAGACTGGCGTCAGAAGGGACCCCCAGGTGGCCGCGTGGTCCAGGGATGACCTGTAACACGGGTAGTGTGGCCATCAGGATCCTTCCCTTCCCGGTTGGTCTTGTGGTGTTAGTGTTGGCAGAGACTTCCCGGTCCCTCTTTCCGCAGGAACAGAAGCACATGGAGTGTCCCTGGAGCTTGTCCTGGACCTGCCTGTGGGGGGACCGCAGGGGCGGGGAGGGGGCTGTGGGACAGAGGCACATCTCACACTTCAGGAGGGGGTCCATGGGAGTGGTCGGTGGGAGGACGGGGATTGGGGGAGGGAGGCGGTCCATGGGTGTGGTCGGTGGGAGGACGGAGATTGGGGGGGCGGGGGTCCATGTGTGTGGTCGGTGGGAGGTCGGGGACTGGGGAAGGGAGGGGGTTCATGGGTGTGGTCGGTGGGAGGATGAGGATTGGGGGAGGGAGGGGGTCCATGGGTGTGGTCGGTGGGAGGATGGGGATTGGGGGGGGAGGCGGTCCATGGGTGTGGTCGGTGGGAGGATCACGGATGGGGTAGAAGTGGTGGCTCCCGGGCCAACCAGGGTCAAGGGAGGACGTCTGCATGCCTGGGGTGCAGGGCCAGCAGCACCTCCTTGTGTTTGTCCCTTTCTGGAGTTTTCCAGCCCTCAGGAAACATTGTGGGGAATGTGGTGCACTGGCTCCACGGTGGGGTAGGACTTGGTACTTGAGTTAGCTGCGTGTGCATCTGGAAGGAAATTAGCTTGTGTCGAAAACTGAGCAGAGGCATAGAGCCTGGCGGGGCCCCACTCACAGACTTGCTCTGGTGCCTCGGACGTTTGCAGAGGAGACGCTGTGCTCCCTGCCTCTGTAGGGCTCATCCCGGTGCCGGGAGGGGACAGACGTGGCAGGTGGGCATGTGGCAGGTGCACCCTGCTGTCGTGAGGCCACCCCAGGCCTGCCACAGTGGCCCTGCCCCACCCGTCAGCTGCTCAGGGGGGCGCGGGGCCTCGGCCGGGAAACAGATGGAAGAGCCCGAGTGAATGCCAGGTGCTCCTTGGTACGAGTGAAGGGAGGCTGGGGGAGGATCCCTGGCACGTTTGGTCGACCGGGAAGCACGGCCAGCTATACGCAGGCCCGATGGGGACCGGTCTCTGTCCCGATGATGGGGCAGACCTGTCACTGCCCGTGGGAGCAATGGAAAACGGTTATAAGTCAGGCTGCGCTGGGACCAGCGGTTGAGGGTCCCAGGAGGGGAGGACCCAGGGGCCAACGTGTGTCTCAGGCAGAGAACTAGAACCCTGGCCTGGGACCCAGACCCCAGGGTTCCACACCTGCCTTCACGGCCACCGTCCACTGCCCATGCGGGCCACTCTGGGGTCTGCTCTCCTCCAAGACCCCCGTGTGCTGCACACGTCTGGGAGGGGAAGAGCTGGGAGGGCCCCCGGGGGCCAGCAGCCTGGGCCACATGCTCTCTGGAGCATCAGAGTAGCTCCCCAGTCCCACAGAGAGGGCACGCCCGGCCACTGTCCTCGGGGTCTCACCCCCAGGCCCTGACACAGTACCCCCGTCGTTTGACCACAGCCCAAGCAGTCCTGTGGCCTCAAGGACCTCTCATGTGTGGACACAGGTGTTTATGCACGGTGCCTCCTGAGTTTCCTCTCCTGGGTCTCTGTTTGGGATCAGGAGAGTTCAAATCCCATTATCAGCTTTTACCACGTAGCCAGAGGTCACTGGGCAAGTTGCTGTGTCTGCCACCAGACAGGAAGTGACATTCCTTGACGTTTTGTTGTGAACATCAGATTAAATAATATTGGTATTGATAATTAATTCCTGGTTATTTGTTACGATAATCACTAGCAAGAAAATAGTCTGAAATCCATCCTTAGAATTTTATGTACTTACGTGTCTGTCCTTCTCTGTGTCTCTGGGTCGCCTACCTGCCTATCTGTCCGTCATCGTCTAATATGGGAAGTACGTTAAATGCATTATACTGTTAAAAGAAAAGAGTAGTGAAAGTATTTCAGTTATAATAAGATCTCGGCTTTTTCTGAAGGGAACACACAGTATGTGTCATTGCCGCAAAACACACCCTGTGTCCACATTAATGCACGGTGCCCGAGGACACGCACATAAACAAAGATGCGGACAGAAACGTCCCACAGGATTTCTGTGTTACTTCTGGCCACGGAAACAGCACCGGTGAGCCCCAGCTGGCGAGGACTCCAGGAGCGGGGGGCGCGTTGTGGCGGGGTTTCTGACGGCCTCCCTCGGAGGCGGGGGCAGGGTGGGGCAGCACAGGCCCTGAGGGTCCGGCCTGGTGACCCTGGTTCTTTTACTTTCCTGAAGCTGCAGGCCAAACACTTACATCATCAAACAGAATATGATACTGGTGATATTTCCACATATTATTTTCTAAAATGAAAGCACGTAAGGGTATTTAAATGTTAATCCTAATAGCTGCTTTTGGATGGCTGTTTCTATGGCAAATTGGGACAGAAAAACCCAGAAAGTAACTTTAAAGAAAGAGAACACAAAGGCTCCTCCTGGATTAGAATGACCACAAGACCACGTAAGCGCTGGAGAGCCTCCCACTGGCCTGAGCTCGCTGAGCAGCAGTGAGACGGCAAGATGACAGTGAGGACGGAGGCCAGGCAGTTTCAAAATGGAATCGGTTTGAGCCCAAGCCTCCTGCTTGCACACTTAGCACCTCGGGATCTGTGTCTCGGGAAGGAGGCGCACAGTTTACTCTCTTGTGAGAGTTCAGCGTCGCGCGGATGAGCGTGGCAGAGCGCATTCCCATCATAAATGATAGAAAGATGCCTCTTAAACCTGCATCTCAGAAACCTGTGCTCCCCAGGTGAAGGCACACTTTCTTCCTAAGTGAAATAACCCAAATTCGCAAATACTCGTTGGTTTTCTAAAGATGTGTACTTCTCTACTTTTTCAAATACATAGTGTTTGAGGCTTAAGACATTTGCCATTTAAAAATGAATTCATCTCTTTCAAAATGGAAAGTGAAATATGCCCATCTCCTTTTACAGGGAAGTGTTTATATTCGAGCATAACAGCTCCCAGACGCCCACTGTGTGGCTTTTACAGCAGTCAGCCATAAGCAGATCCGGAACCCAAATAAAATTTGCCCTGAACTTTTATTGCATTTAAGTTTCTGCTACAAATTCTCATTTTTCTAGTTTAATTGAGGACTTTTCTGATTTGTGATTAACCTAGAGTTATATAAGTTATACAAGAATTTTCAATTTTAAAAGAAAATTAAAACTAAAAACCCTTATGACTAAAAATCACACAGATTAAAAAAAATTTTTTTAATGTTTATTTATTTTTGACAGAGAGAGAGACACAGAGCATGAGCAGGGGAGGGGCAGAGAGAGAGGGAGACACAGAATCCAAAGCAGGCTCCAGGCTCTGAGCTGTCAGCACAGAGCCTGACACGAGGCTCCGACTCACAGACTGTGAGATGGTGATCTGAGCTGACGTCAGATGCTCAACCGACTGAGCCACCCAGGCGCCTCAAAATCATACAGATTTTAATGAGAACCAGAAGCCGTTCTGATTTCTAGAAGCTTCCTAAGCACTCGGAGCCTCCCTCCCCGGTGTTCAAGGTCATTCCTGAGGACTGGTCCTCACTCCCTAGGGTCCAAGGTCATTCCTGAGAGCTGAACCTTGTCCCTGGTGACTGTGGAGGTACCATGGGCTGGGGGCAAGTTGACAAGAGTTGAGCAGACAAGGCTGGAAGACACGGTGAGGACCAGGGGGGTGGGGGCTGCAGAGGGTAGGGGTGGAGGTCAGAGGGCATCTTCCTGGCATGGAGAGAGAAGGAAGCACTGTGGCCAAGTGGACGAGGTGTCCCAGCAGGGTGCACGTCAGGCTCTGGGGCCGTTGGGCAGGTGTTTGGAGAAGATGAGCTGTGGAGAGGCGGCTCGGCGATGTGGGCTGGGGGTCAGAAGACACAGATGGCTGTGGGTGAGCTCGTCATCGGGGAGAAGCGTGCACCCAGGGCAGTGCCTGAGTGGCCTCGATCTGCTTCTTGAATTGTTCCCACCGAAGGGAAGCCTGCCCCCAGGTCACAGCAGCACTTGTGGCACGCCGAGGCTGCCTCCGCCCCCTTCCCAGGCCACGGTGACCGTCCACAGCTTTTCCTCGTCTGCCTGTGCCTCGTTCTCAGTTGTGGCTCGACCACTTTTGTGAGACGTCCCTGCCAACCTCACGGCTCTGCTTGAGTGAGTGACCATATTGCCCCTCTCCTGTTGGTGGCACTGGAGGGGTCCCACGGGCACCATCTCTGCAGGACATCAGGGGGCTTCCTGATGGTCCCAGCATCTGCCTCAGTGACCCAGGGGCACCGTTTAGCTGTGAGGTTTGGGGACGGGGAGCTCCCTTCCCCGGGCAGCTGCACCTTGGGGCCCTGTCTGCGGGCAGACCCCACAGTGACGGGCAGGTGCTCCGTTGGGTCCCCACTGACAGCGACGCCAGCCTCCCCTTTACTCTGGGTGGCCTCCCGCTCCCTACAGATGCCTGAAGGGGGGTCAGCTCTGCAGGTTGAGGCTGGAGGGCAGGCCGCACGCAGGGACCGGCCTGCCCTGCGGACGTTCTAGAAGCTCTTTAGCGTTCCAGGGCAGCACCCAGGCCGGTGCTTTGGCTATGGTGCCTGTGGTGTAGATGCTGTGATGTGCGGGGGCAGCTAACACCGAGAGGACCTGGAGAATCTGTGCTGACCCGCGCTTTGGGGACCCTCAGGAACCCCACCGTGAACAAAGCCTCCCCACCCCCCTATCTGGGCAACTCTGGCATGGCCCCGGGACCCTCTTCAGGCCTCCCAGCACTGGCGTCCAGAGCGCGGTGGGGGAGAGCCCGGGAGCGGGGCCCCCAGACCGACCACTGCTAGGCTCTCCGCAGGGGCTCCGTCTGGAAACCTAACCCCGAAATGTAACTTTGTGCCCACGACACTGTACTTTCAAAACCGCAGAAAGCATTTGGCCCGTGTGGCCGGAATAAGGGATAAGCTCTGAGGTTTCGAACACAAACACCCACTTATCTGCCTCTCACACAAACGCCCGCTTCACATATTCACGTCTGTGCCCAGACAACGTGCCCGGGGGGCCGGGAGGCGCGGGGCCCGCTCTGGCTCCCTGCCCACCCGAGACCTGCAGCCTGGCCCACACGCCCCCTCACAGCGCCCGCCCGCGCTCTCTGGCCGACGCCCAACAGCATCCGCAGTAATTTCCCCCATTTTGGCACAGTCCTTCGGGCCACGTTTCCCTGGCGTGTTAACTTGCTTGTGGAAAGGACATCAAATCATCCGTGACTTCGCAAACAGCACTTGCTTCCCACGCGGACCAATGGGAAGCCTTTAAAACTTGACATTTAGCAAAGTCACGGCTCTCGGGCCAGAGAAAGGGTCGTGGGAAATAAACGAGCCCGTGTGAGAGGCAGGGACGGGCTGGTGCCCGCATGCCGGTGTCTGTCCATAAGAAGTGGGTCCGGGGTGAGGAAGGGACCCTGATGACCCCACAGGCGCCCCCGGCTCCAGCTGCAGCCCCCGCCCAAACACTGACAGTCCCAACGAGGGTGCGTGGCGTGTGCACCTAGCTGTGCGGTTTCAAGAGATCTGAGCCCCTCGTGCCCCGGTGGTCCCGTGTGCGCTTCCGTACCCTCGGTGTCCCGCAGGGGCATCGCCTGGGACCCACGCCCCCTTTGTGAACAAGCCTTGTGCCCACCGAGGCTCTGGTGGGCCACCCCAGACAGGGACAGACGCTGCGGGCACAGGCATCCCGAGCCCCTCTCCTGTCCCTGTGGTTTGGGGACACTGAGGGCGTCTGAGACTAAATAGCAGATTTCCAATCGCGGCACCTTTCCTTCAGGAGCCGAGAGGTTTGACGTTGACAGGGGCGTGGAAGGAGGCCTTCCACGCGAGGCTGGGGGTGTCTGCCTCCCGGAACTCAGGTGAAAGGCAGATCAGCAAGGAGCCGGCTCCGACCTGGCCTCTGTCTACCCGCCCCCGGTGCAGTGAGACAGCATGAGGCCTGTTCCCCAGCAGCAGATGCCAAGGTGTCCTCCAGAAACGACCCTGTCATCCGAGCGAGATGCCCAGAGGCTCGGGCAGCCCGGGAGGGCCTCCTAGGGGCGTGGGCTTGTGATGCTTCTCACGCTGTTCCAACGTGCCCACCTGTGGCCGCGTGTGCGGCCTGGAACCTCCTGCTCATCTGCAGAAACAAGGTGACCCATGGTGAGAAACTGAGGCCAAAGTCGTCATGATCCCTGTGGCAATTTTGCAAAAGACCCACTTTTTGATTAAAATATCATTTAATTTCCACATCAATGGAATTGCTAATGATCTGAGATCGAGGTGATCCTTGAGTGTTAGATTGTCCTGGTCCACATTTGAGAGCGTCTTTATATAGCATTTCACAAAACGCTGTACAAAACTCTTACAAAACCATTTTGTTGCTCACAATGGCCCTGTGAAACAGGCAAGGGCACTGAGACTTGGAGACTAATGAGCCACGGGTTACAGGTGGATGGAAATGGGATTTTCTGGGGGCGTCACATGCCAGTCCCCGCCTGGGTCACCAGGGCCACAGTCTCCATGCTCAGCTGGGCCTGTGACGGCCTGTGTTTCTTTTCTAATTTCTCCAGGACTAAAGCAAAGTGATTATTCTCGTGGGAATGTAACGGGGCAGGTGGGAGAGGAATGGCTTGCTTGTGGTGTTTTCTGACTGTCTGTGGGGAGAGTCCCTCAACTGCAGACGTGGCCGGGGGCCGTGGGATTCCTGGCTGTCCACGGAGCCAGCATGATGACCCCACCGTGCCCGCAGATGGTCGTTGGCCACAGACAGTGTCTGTTGTCTTCCGTCGGGTTACTTTCTTCTGCATTTGTTTGTGGTGGGTGTTATTGTGTTTTTGTGTGAAGACACAAAAACAATGGTCCCCCCCTTAAATGCACAGGGCTTTGAAATTGGGTGGAGGAAGGCTCAGGAGGAGGGGTAGAGGTCCAGGACAGGGTGGGCTGGGGTGGGGTGGGAGAGGAGGTTACCGGACAGACCACCCCGGGGAGGCAGTGGGCAGATTTGGGTAAATCAGACACGTGGGGGCTCCTGGAGGTTTCAGTCCACCCCCGGCAGGTGGGGCCTTCCTGAGGTTGTCCACGTTTGCTCGTACGGCCTAGGGAGAGCCCCAGGATGTACATTCAGAGGGTGCAGAGCAGAGGCAGAGGGGCGAGCCTGGCCGCTAGAGGGTGTTCTAGAACAAGGTTCCATTCTTGGGCCCGCGTGACCACATCTCTGTATGGCAGGCATTCACAAGTCCTCAGGATGCCTGGACTCACGAGTTTGGGACAAGGAGCCCACACGCACGTTGCTTCAGACTCCCCTAAAATTCACTGTCACGTGGCTGTGTGTCAATATTCTGTGACTCTACCTCCTGTTACCTTACATGTTTAAATGCGGTGTGGTTTCATTTCTCTAAGAAAGACAAGGTCTAGATTTTATTATCGTTAAATAGGCTGTTCTACAGATAATTTGAATACATTTACTGTAATTTGACTTTCAAATTAGTAGTAAGTGTTTCTGGGAAGTGTGAATTTTCTGCAGTGTAAAAAGTCCAGGTATTAATGTGAGAAACAATTTTTAAGGCATGGGTTTCAAAATCGATTGAAATTGTATTTTATCGAAATGGCTCATGTGACACTGGAAGTCCGGTAACGGGCAGTCCGAGCGCTTTGTGTGGCTATGCGTTCAGTTTCTCAGAGTGCGTTATTTAGAGGCATTAAACGTCTTCGCTGCGACTCTCCCCAGAAACCTAGGGGGAGAGCCCTCGTGATAAAGTCTCTGGATCTATCCCTCTGGGATGCCAGTGCGGTGTGGTGAGTCCTACACAGGTGAAGACATATTTCCAGTTTACAGCTGATGGCAAGTTCGTAGAAAGCCCAGAAGCAGCGATTCTAATTCAAGCATCAGGTAAACAAATGCTAGTGAACGACGAATAACGACTATGAAGTGAGAATATGAGAAAGACTAAAACATATTTCACATGAATGTTCGTCCCGCCCCGAGTCGCCCCTCAAAACAAGACGCGAGGAAGACGACCTTGGGGTTAACGAGCTTCCGCAAACCTGCCACTCGTAACGAGAATTACTCATTATGCCAGAGCCACATGGTGTTTAAACTAGAAAATGAGTGCAGCGTTTGAGAAGTATCAGCAATTTGCCACAATTTGGTGGGGGACTTGCATACTGAGAAGCCTAGATGGCCAGATGGGTAAGGAGGTAACCGCTATGGAGGCTTCTCACTGACGATACTGGACTAAATTTTCTCCAGGGTGGGCTGATTCCATCCCGCAGCCTCCCTGAGGGTCACCACTGTCATTACCATCACCGCTACTGTCATTACCATCACCGCTGCCGTCATCACCATCATTTTCCAGATGTTCAACGCGAAGGAGAGTGAAACTAAGTGTCCTTCCTGGACCCACGCAGCTGGTCGATCTAGGATTTGCACGCGACCTCTATTCAATATTTACATCTGTGAAAATCATCGTATTTCTGCCGTGGCTACAAGGGAGGTCACAGTCCACACACACCTGCAACCTGTGGTGGGCACACCGGGTTACTTCTCTGGGGAGCCTGATGCATGGAGACGTGGGGTCTGGAGGGGAATGTGGGCTGGGGCCCGGAATGGTTGCTAATCATCAACTAGCCTGTCTTGAAGCGTAAATAAAAATAAAGAGTAAAAAGT
Source organism: Panthera onca (assembly GCF_046562875.1). Lineage (NCBI taxonomy): Eukaryota > Metazoa > Chordata > Mammalia > Carnivora > Felidae > Panthera > Panthera onca. Next base: position 334,484 of record NC_138346.1, on the reverse strand, counting down.
AAGTGAAAATTTAAAAACCCCTGACACTTTTGTCGGCTGGATGTGCGGAGGACGTGGCTGCTGACGGACACGGTGCAGTTGAGTAGAGGATTGGGTAAAATACCCGTCTTTGGCCGGCAGCCTTGGTTGTTGGCCGTGCTTCCTGGCTGGGCTCGCATCCCAAAGGGGGACAGCTTTGGTTCTTTTCAAACCACAAAGTCTCAGCTCTTTTGAAAATCCCAGCTTGGTCATCCTATGTTCACTCTACAAAATGAAACTGTCTCTTCAGCCAAAACGTTCTGCATTTAACTTGTGTGCTAATATTTTGGTTTGTTTTCGTTTTGAATATGTATTGTGGCAAAGGGGCGCCCAGGTAGCTCAGTAGGTTAAGCGTCCGGCTTTGGCTCAAACCATGATCTCACGGTTGGTGAGTTCGAGCCCCGTGTTGGGCTCTGTGCCGACAGCTCAGAGCCTGGGGCCTGCTTTGGATTCTGTTTCCCTCTCTCTCTGCCTCTCCCCTTCTCACACTCTGACTCTCTCTCCCTCAAAAATAAATAATAAAAACTTAAAAAAATTTGTTTATGAATATGCTTCATGGCATGAATTTATGAGTATCTTAAGGGACAGATCTTACCAGTCATTAATTTGGGTTCAGAAACTCTCCTAATCTTATGGGAGGTATAACCACATGTGAGCGATGAGGCTCAAGTTATCAACGTGGTGTACCTGCTTTGGGCACAGACGTGGATTCTGGTTTATATTGGGGTGATCCGTGGTCTCACATTAGAGAACCAAAATGCATAAATGTGAGCAAATTATAATTTTTTTTTAGCAAAAGCTCTGAAGTACATAACTTTTCTCCGACTATATAGCCATTCATATGGCACATCACCCATAAAAAAGAAGAAAGAGCTATTTTTGAAAGTTGCTATTCACGTCTCAAAGAAAGCTACATTGGATATAAAAAATGCAATTTTATGTCTTTCCTTGAATTCTTAACATGCAACATTTTCATCCCAAATAGGTGTTTCATCAAGATAAATTGGTAATTTTCTTTAAAAATTTTTTTTAAAAAAATGATTATTATCCTTGTGAGAGAGAAAGAGAGAGAGAGAGAGAGAGACAGAGACAGAGACAGAGAGAGACAGAGAGCAAGCAGGGAAGGGGCAGAGAGAGACGGAGACACAGAATTGGAAGAGGGCTCCAGGTTCTGAGCTGTCAGCACAGAGCCCGACGTGGGGCTTGAACTCACAGACCATGAGATCATGACCTGAGCTGTAGTCGGCCACCCAAACGACTGAACCACCCAGGTGCCCCAAATTGGTAATTTTCTATGAAAGTTACTACTTAAAAGTGTAATTGCCCTTTTCATAAATGCATTGCAAATTTGCGGATACAGCACACATACAGTATTTGAATTACCCGTGGTGGAAATGTGCCCACTACCATCAAACAGTGATGGCGGCTGAGACGTTTTGAATGTGTGTCTTAACGCATTCCTGTCTTATTCCGATGAGGATTCAGAGAGCAATCTGTAGAAACAGGCAAACGGTTAAAACCTCGGTTAAAACCTCTGTTATGAAGCCATTTGCAGGTGAATCTTTGCATGGAAGGAGTGTGATTCGTAAACACTAACTACTCTGGGTTCTGACAAAGGTGCGGGTAGAACTTTGTCCAGTTGAAGATACAACACAGCAAATGATGTAACTGTTGATGTCTTCCCGTAAAATGCCTGTCCACGTGTGTGCAAGTGTCTGTGAATGAGCAGCATTACAGCTTCACGTGAGCAAAGACCTGTGGGTTCGTGGGTAAATCTTCTCCCGTGTACCTTTCATTTAAACACCGATGTCATGCCCACCCCGCTCTGTGGCCCGTGAATATAGTGACTGGCTCTCACCTGAACTGAGAAGAATTAAATCAACAAGGATGGGAGAAAAACCAAACAACGCCACTAGAAAAAGTGGATCCAACTTTGTCTCAAGGAAATCCCAGAAGCACACTGAAGGGAAAAGGGACAACCCCCAGTAACAGGAGGACTTGGTTCTTCGACTATATACCCTCAGCCTAAGAAGAATGTTGGCCAGCCTTGAAGGTTTGTTATTAGGGTTGATTTTCATAGACAGCTGGATACCCCACTCCTGAGACCACTGTGTGAGATGTGTGGTACTGAGCACATAAGGAATGGTGTCAGAGTTCTGGGAGGCGGTGTCCCATGTATGATGAGAGGGGTGCAAACACAGAACGGAGGAAGACAAAAAGAGGCCTTCTGGGGCTGGATCGTGATTAGGGAAGTTAGTTCAAACTTGTGATTTCATTCCACACACGGTGCAAAGCTGCTGTGCCCAGCAGCACTGGACACGCGTAGAATGCTGACCTGAGTCTCTGAATACCATGCTTCACCAAAAGAAATAAAGATTCCTTGGAGAAATGGCTGATGTCGGAGCTCGAGCAGGGGAAGTCAAGGTATGCCCGAACATCTCGTGCCAGAAAACCAGGAAGTGCTCAAAGAAGGGCAGGGCACATAACAGGGCTCTCACCGGCCACAGGACAGCCTGCTTGCCGGACTATCAGTAAGATTATGAGCTGGTGAATAAAATAACGATTCCTAAGTCAAAACTGTAAATAAATAGGTAAGTAAATAAAGGACAAAAGGGAAGCTTTCCATTATAGTAGAAATGTTATTTAAAAATATAGAATCACAGGTCTAGAGTATTAACCCTCGTAGGAAAGATGGATGCAAATTTGGGGAGGAAAATTTTGATGAGGGGTGAGATCATTCTATGGTGTGAAAGTATCTCCCCATGAATCAATTATTAATGCAAAAAAGAAGTTAGTAACTGCCATGGAGAAACCTGGCTGACACCACACCAACCAAGTCAACAAACTTGACATCAACAGTGGTGGCTCGGATCAGCGTCGGTGCCTCTTGATATGATGTCCTGAGAGGCGTACGATGTTAATTCTGATGTATGTTTGTCAAAAGCACAGGTATTAGCTTTCTGTTGCTGTGTAACAAAGTACGCAAGCTTCGTGATTCGTAACACAGGGTCATTAGCTCACAATTTTGTGGGTGAGAATTCCAGGCACGCCGTGGCTGGGTTCTCTGCTCATTGTCTGATGAGGCTGGAATCAAGAGCTTCACCAGGCTGTGTTCCTTTCTAGAGGCTCCGGGAGGAATCTGCCTTAGGGCTCACTCAGGTGGCTGGGGGGACCCAGTTGTCTGTGGCAGCAGGGCTGAGGGGCCCATTTCTTGCTGGCTCTGAGCCAGGAGCCACTACCAGCCATGTTTATCTAAGTCCCACGTAAAAAAATGAAGATCTAAAATAAATGATCTAAATACAATCTTGAAAACGAAAAGAAGATTTAACAATATGTAGAAGAAATAAAGTGATGAGTATAAAATCGGAAAGCAACCTAACAAACACCCAAACAGAAAGAGCTGTTTCTTTAAAGAAGTCAGTAACACTGATAAATGTCTAATCTGGACAGTGAAAAATGAAGGGAAAAGACACGGATCGTTAACATCAGAAATGAATAATGCACATTGCTATAGAACCAGCAGACATTAAAGACACAAAGGGATATTATCAAAGACTTTGGCCAATAAATTTGACAACCTACAAGAAATGGACAAGTTGCTTGAAATACCTAAGTTATCAGAACTGACTCAAGAAGAAGTAGAAAGCGTGAGTAAAACCTTTCAGACAACTAGAGCAGAAGGAAGTCGGCCCATCCTGATTCAGGGTGTCTACAGAACCCGGCACGTACAGCCCACTCTGGTGAAAAGTTTGGTGTTTTCCACTGAAGATCAAGAATCAGGCAAGGACGCCAGTTCTTACCCCTGTTCTCTGATGTTTCACTGGCAATCCTTGTCCATGTATTAAGGCAGAAAAAAAAGAAAAAAGGAAATGCATTAAGATCGAAAGGAGTAGTAACTGGAACTGTTGTTAATTTGTATTTGCAGAAACGATTATGTGTAGCACATCTGAAGGAATCGAAAAAGCTGCTACTGGAATCAATAAGCGAGTTTGGCATGGTCCAAGGCTACAAGGCCAATGTACAAAAAACAGATGTATATCTGTGTGCTAGCAATAAGTAACAGAAAATGAAGCTAAAAGCAAAACCCTCCATTTAAACGTATAGAAGAAAAACTTAGGGTATCTGCACCCCCATGTTCACAGCAGCATTATTCACAACAGCCGGACATGGGGGCAGCCCATGTGTCTCTCTCTATGTACATACATACAGACATACTTTTTAGCCATGAAAAGAAGGAGATCTTGCCGTTTTGACAATGTGGACGGATCTTGAGGTCATTATGCTAAGTGAGATAAGTCAGAGAGAGACAAGATGTGTGATCTCGTACCTGTGGAATCTAATACACATAAAATCTGTACATATATGTAATATACACGCACACACACTCATATATGTAAACCCACACTCACAGGCACGGAGAAGAGATTGGTGGCTGCCACAGCAGTAGGGGGTGGCCAAAATGGGTGCAGGGGTGGCGAAAGAGTTTAGGAAGAAACTGAAAGAACAGTATGTAAGACCTCTATGCTCAAAACTATAACATGCTATAAGAAAATTACAAAGAAATTTTAAATAAGTGGAGAGATACGCCACGATCTTACATTAGAAAACCCCATTTTGTTCAGGCTTTAACTCTTCTCAAACGTACCTGTAGATATGACGCAGATAGATGTATTTTCAGATCTATAGATCAACAAATATACTCGCATGGATATAAATCTGTAGACTCTGGATTTGATTGATTGGAAAGGGGAATAGGCGACCTCCTGAGGTGACGGACATATTCTGTATCTTATTTTATTTTTTAATTAAAAATTATTTTAATGTCTACTTTTGAGAGAGAGAGAGAGAGAGAGACAGAGTGTGAGCAGGGGAGGGGCAGAGTGAGAGGGGGGACACAGAATCTGAAGCAGGCTCCAGGTTCTGAGCCATTCCTGTATTTTAATTGTGACATAAGACATTTGTATGTTTGCCAAAATGAACGAAGCTGTGTCTCTGAGACCCGCGTGTGCCATTGTGTGTCTCATTTGCCCTCTGGTGGATTGGTGTGTGTGTGCCCCTGTCCTCCCAAATTTGTGACCTCCCATAGTTGCCCTACACTTAGTCTGGGTTGTCCTGCGACTTGCTTTGCCCTGACAAGTGTGCAGGCATTGATGTCGTGCGAGCTCCCGACTACAGGGCCCTGATGCGTTGCAGCCACCGCCTTTGGTCTCGCGGGCTCCGAGACAGCAATGAGGACACCCGGCATAGCTGATGCAGAAGCCACGTGTGGGCGGAGGTGCTGGGAGGTGAGGACAGGAAGGAGAGCGGACTCTATCACCCCAGTGGAGGGGACACACTTGTGAGTGAAGCCATTTTGGATGCTCTAATCCAAATACAGACACGCCAGCCAGCCAGATGTTACCACATGGAGAGAGGAAAAGCCACGTCGGCCAAACCCCACCCTCTAATTCCAACAGATCTTGAGCAACTAAAGGCATCCGTGTTTTAAGCCGCTAATACCGTTGGCTGTGTGTTACTTAGCAATAGATAACAGGTACATGTCCTAGAGAAATAAACCAAAATTCATAGCCTTGTTATAAAAAGAACGACTAGTTTAATAAAGCAAAATAAGAACATTGGAATAACAATAAAGAAGCTAAAATATTTAGAAGTAAATTTAACACGAAATTGAGGAAAACTTTAAAACATTTCTGGAGACCAGAGGATACCAGAAAGAACGCTGGGCTGGCTTTGAGATTTGCATATGGCAGGTGTGGGTCGTCAACCCCTTCGGAGAAGCACTCTGACAACTTGGTAGCTGGTTTTGAAAAAATTAAGTTGGTTTCACACACGCACGAGAGTAAATTCTCAACCAACGAGGGATCTAGCATAAAACTAACGCCATGGAAATAACTGAGGAAAACGTGGGGTGTTTCTTTACTCCGTGAGCAGAGAAAGGCTTTGCTCACTCTGACTGAGCCATGATGCAAACATGAAGACTGAAAAACCAGCGTCACATAAAATCTGTAATGGAAACAATCAGGCCAAAACCCGATGACGTGGGAGAAAGTATCTGCGACATAAAGCAGTAGAAAGAGGTTACTGACGAGCACAGACGCGTCGAAACGCAAGAAGATCATCTCTGTCTGTCATCAGGCCGCAGACCAGAGGCGCGCTGGGCCCTCAGAGCAGTGCTGGCCCGCGCTCGTGGGACCCGGAACCAGGACGCCCGGTGGAGGGGATCGGCAGCGGCCACCAAACCATACGGGTGTGGACGCCTCCGCCTCCCCACGCCTGGCCTTTCGCCCTGACGTTACTCGCTCCAGACCTTGACCAAACATTGCAGGCGTGGCCCGAGTGTCTGCGGACGGGAGGGTCACCCAACAGGCCAGGTGTCTCGGCCCCGAGCGCGAGGCTCTAGGAGAGACGAGGGGGCCCCATTGTCTCCGTGGAAGTCTTTAGTGGAGGCACAGCGTCGGCACGCGTGACAAAAGCACTCACCACGCTCGGGACAGCAGGGGCGCCTCTCAACATGACGCGGACCATGTGTGGCCGTCACTCAACACGACGAGGACTGTGTGCGGCCGTCCCAGCTGATGTGGCAGTGAGGGCACGGCACGCTTTCCTCTCGGGCCAGGACTGAAGCAAGGACGTCTGTCTGACGCTTCCTCAACCTGGAGTCAGGAGTCCCGGCCCCGGCCGTTAGGAGGGAGAGGGAGGTGCCGTGGAAAGGGTGCCACGTGCGCCACGGAGCCTGCAGTCCACACGGTGCCACGTCCTTAAGATGCGCCGAGAGGGTAGATCTATCAAGTGTTCCTACCACACACACACGTGAACACGTATGTACCTGCACACGCAGACCTGCACACACACACAAATGGACACACACGTGTACACACACAGGCACGCACACATATACACACGTGTACGCCTCCCACTCACACACACGCACACACACAGCCAAGGAACACAGGGCACTTTGGAGACTGGATATTTTATCACCCCGATTGGGGGGATGGCCTCACATGTGCGAACATACGTCCAAAGTCCCCAGATTGTATTCGTTGATTATGTGGAGCTTTTTGTACCTCAGTCACACCTCCTAAAGCAGTGAAATAGGGTTAACGTAGCTAACACACACGGACGTAAATACATTTAAGCGTGAATGTCCCGAATGGTGCGTCACTCCCCAGGAGGGACCGTTAGGATCACGAGATGCAGGGTGAGCAAGAAACGGGGCACCACCGGGCGGGGGGACGTCCGTCCTTCTGGTCGCCTGAGAGGCGTACACACCCCAGCCCAGTGGGCACTCACGAAGCCTGTCACGTAGAGGGTGACGGAGAGGGGATGGGGGGTGGGGCCCGGCCCCGGGGAGGCCTCACCCTGCGCCCAGGGAACAGCAGGTGAGCGATGCTGACTCTGGAGGCCACCTGCGGGGACATCTTGCTGGGGCGGGGTGAACCAGCCTGTTCCTTCCCGCCCAGCGGCTAAATCCGGCACCACTGTCCACGTAGTCTCTGGCCGGAAGCAGCCTTGGTGGACAGCTGTGGCGACGCGCCTGCCTGTCACTGTCCCCGTCTGCCACCGCCTGCCACCGCCTGGCCCCGCCTGTCCCCGTCTGCCACCGCCTGCCACCGCCTGCCCCCGCCTGTCCCCGCCTGCCACCGCCTGCCCCCGCCTGTCCCCGTCTGCCACCGCCTACCCCACCTGCCACCGCCTGCCTGCCCGCCTGCTCACGGGTGTCTTCCCTGTGAGGATGGTCTGCACGTGCACTCTGAACTCTGGGGCTTCGCTCAGCAGACCCCTGGCTCCTGCTGGTGCTGGTGTGGAATTCCGGAGCGATGTTTCTGCTCTGCTCTCCCAAGCAAACAAGTCCGTATGCGACATTTTGCGAGTGGGGGACCTCGGTCCTGGAGGAGGAAGGTGTGAGGTGGAGGGAGAAAGGCTGGGGAGCCTGGAGATTTCGGAGCGAGCCCCCGATTCCAGGGGGGAGACACACGGGATGGAAGGTGTGGCCGGGAGAGCTGGCGCTGAAGGTCAGGAGACAGACCAGCCACCACCACACGGCGCAGGCCTCCTGCCGGCCAGTGTGGGGCAGTGGGGGCAGGAGGGCGTAGCAAGGTATTAACACGTTTCACAAGTCAGAGAATTCACACTAATCCGGGAGAAAACAGCCCCAACAGGGTGGGGTGAACAGACGGATATTTTTTACAGAAAATTGTACGCAATGAAGCGAGAGGAATGATAGACGTCACCCTTAGAGCCGCCCGTCAGTGTCCCCTTGCTGTGTAATGAGACCCCACAAACGTGGCACCTGATTGTTGTGCAGGTCGGACGCCCGTGGAGGATGGTGATTTCTCTGCTAAGGGCCTTTCGGGCTGAAACGAGGGATTGAGTTGAGCGGCATTTGCCTGGAGCTCAGGGGACGGGCTACTTCCATGACCATGCAGGCCGTTGGCAGAGTTCAGTTTTGTGCAGCTCAGGACCGAGGTCCCCATTTCCCGGCTGGCCGCCAGCGGGGCATCAGCTCAGGTTCCAGAGCCACCGGCCTGCCACGGCTCCTGGTCTCGTCCGTCCGAAGAGCCAGCCTGGGCACGTCGTGGCTTTTTTGTGCTGGGAAACTCCCTGCCTTCCACCTGCTTGCTTTTGGGGTTTGTGGGACCACACTGGGCTGCCTCCGTGTCTGGGCTGACCCCCAGGCTCAAGGTCAAGTGCTTAGTAACCTCGCTGTGGCTGTGCATCCCTTTCCATGAGGGTGACACCAGGGATGAAGGTCACGGGGCCCGAATTCTGCTTCTATAGCCACCAATATGATAGTCAAGGAAGTGGACGCTAAAACCTTTGGGTGACTGATTTTTGGGAGTGGTTTATTCACAGGGTCTTCGAGTGCCATCTTGGAAAGGCCACTTGGAAAGCCCACGGGGAAGGTGGGGACGTCTCGCAGGAACTTCCTGAGCCGGGCAGGCAACCTGAATGCCACCAGCACCGTCAATCTGATGTTTCGTTCCTTCTGATGGGTCAGCGAGGAGGCATCCCTGGCATCAGTATATTTCTGCCAAAAATACTGAACCTGAATTTAAATGGGAGGAAACATTCAGAAAAATGCTAATAAAGAGGCGTCTTGAAAACAACTGACCTGCTCTTCAAAAACGTGGCGAAGACACACAAGGCAGAAAATGCTGTGCTGCTTTGGTCCACAGGCACGAACGCGGTATGGGGGCTAAATGTGGTCTTATCAGGTTCCGGGTCGGACAGATAACACATCTTTAAGGAACAGCAGTGGGACGGCTTGGGATATTTGGACAGTGTCCTAAGTGCGAATTCCTGGGGCATGATTATGGGAGTGAAGGGGCAGGTTTTAGGGCGACGTGTGGGAAGTCTGCACCTTATACCCAAATGGCTCCCCAAACAAGACTGTGCACCCCCCGGCCCCCACTTAGGCAAATGTGGCAAGATTTTAACCACCAGTGAACACAGGGTGTGTGTTGTACTGCTTTTTGAAATTTTCTAAAAGATAAAAAAATTTAAAAATAAAAACCTGGGAGAAAAATGGATTGCATGGTTGGAGTGGAGCCCGTGTTTGATCCTGAGACAAACGTGTTCCCCGGGAGGCGCTACCCACGATCCAATAACCCAACCAGAGTGCTGCAGCACGTGTGTTCACAGAGAAGGTAACGTACGAATCCCAGAGGTTCCACACCGTCTGCTGCCCCTGACTGTGTCTCCCAGAGTCCCTCCCAGGGCCAGGGTGGGGACTGGCTGGTTTTGTGGACGTGGCTAGATGCCACGTCCTGTCTGATCCCGCAACAGGATGGTGGGCCCGCAGCCTCATCTGTCCACATTCCAGTAAGGAATCCGGGGTGCGGATGTAACTTACGCTCCTCTGCACAAACCCTGACACGTGGTCACCTACCGAGTGGAGAGCTCAGATCACACAGCGGGAAAACGCAAGACATGGGAACGATTCGATTCACTGGGAATGCATACCTTTTCATTAAGAGAAGACATCTGAAATGGCAAATTTAGGTTTAAGATAAAAATCATTCCTAATCCATGCTACTTTGATTTAGTAGATACTTAAATTTACAGAAACCTCGTACAAAGAGTGCTTTTTAAATATCAGAAGCAACATTCAGACCTACAGGATTTTTCTTCCTTTGAAACAAAAGCAGACTCCAGCTGAGTTTGCTTCACAACCAGAAGGTGAAAGCAATTCACTCAATAATGTTATTCTTTTCTACAATGTTTCATTTTCCCCAAACAAGATCAGCTACACTGAGCTCTAGTTCCCTGAAAAGGCAGTTCACATATAAATTTAATTCTGATTTGCAATAAAAACAAATTATCTCAATGTCTACTGCTGAAAGTAATAAGTAATCCATCCAGTAATCTTGTTCAGGTTTGCTATAGAAAATTAATTGAACTTCCTTCTAAAATTCCACATCAATTTTATTTTATTTTATTTTTTAACGTTTATTTATTTTTGAGACAGGGAGAAACAGAGCATGAACAGGGGAGGGTCAGAGAGAGGGAGACACAGAATATGAAGCAGGCTCCAGGCTCTGAACTGTCAGCACAGAGCCCGATGCGGGGCTCGAACTCACGGACCGTGAGATCATGACCTGAGTCGAAGTCGGCCACCCAACCGACTGAGCCACCCAGGCGCCCCTCAATTTTAATATCTTTATTCCAATTTATAAGCATATTAATCATCTAAGCTTTGTTCCAAAAAGTTTGACACAGAGAGTAAGATGGATGTACTCTGGAACTTGAGCAGGATCTAAAGTAGCCGGCTGCTGTCCACTTAATTGATTACATTCTTCCATCACCACCATCATCACCACCATCATCACCATTGCCATCACCACCATCATCACCACCATCATCACTGTCACCACCACCATCATCACCATCATCATCACCATCATCGTCATCACCCTCACCATCATCATCACCATTGCCATCACCACCATCATCACCATCATCATCACCATCGCCATCACCACCATCATCACCATCATCATCACCATCACCATCATCACCATCATGACCACCATTACCACCATCATCACTGACATCACCATCACCATCACCACCACCATCACCACCACCATCACCATCACCACCATCATCACCATCACCATCATCACCATCATGACCACCATTACCACCATCATCACTGACATCACCATCACCATCACCACCACCATCACCATCACCACCATCATCACCACCATCATCACCATCATCATCACCATCATCACTGTCATCACCACCATCATCACCATCATCATCACCATTGCCATCACCACCATTACCACCATCATCATCACCATCATCACCACCATTACCACCATCGTCACCACCATCATCATCACCACCACCACCACCACCACCATCATCATCACCATCACCACCATCACTACCATCGCTACCATCATCGTCATCACCATCACCATCATCATCACCATCACCATCACCGCCACCATCACCACCATCATCACCACCATCATCACTGTCACCACCACCACCACCATCATCACCACCATCACTACCACCATCATCACCACCATCACTACCATCATCATCATCACCATCACCACCACCATCATCATCACCACCACCACCATCACTACCATCACTACCATCATCGTCATCACCATCACCATCATCATCACCACCACCACCATCACTACCATCACTACCATCATCGTCATCACCATCACCATCATCATCACCATCACCATCACCAGCACCATCACCACCATCACCACCATCACCATCACTATTGCCATCACTATTACCAATACTACCAGCACTTATCTTTCAATTCTAATACCTCAGGTTGGGTTGGGAAGAAGGGTCTCATTTTGTGTAAGAACAAAGGATTTGCATACAGACCATATAAGAATTTCTATGGGGTGTCTGGGTGAATCAGTCAGTTGAATCTGACTTTGGCTCAGGTCATGATCCCGTGGTTCATGAGTTTGAGCCCTGCATCGGGCTCTGTGCTGACAGCTCAGAATCTGCTTCGGATCCTCTGTCTCCCCTCTCTCTCTGCCCTCCCCCACTTTCCCTCTCTCAAAAATAGACATTAAAATTTTCCACAAATTAATTTAAAAAGAGAGAGGACCTAGAAACAAGGACAAAGACTTCAGCAGGGACTCTACAGTGGAGGATGTCCGAATACCCAGTACGTGCGTGAAAACATGCTTCGGCGTATGGTCACACACCCACTGGGTGTGGGCACCAACCCCTGGACCCCCTAGCTTCTGCACATCTTACAAGAGGTAACACTGCTTCCTTTTTCGGGACTGTCTTTATGGGTGTGTTTTCATCATGAGGGGCCCTGGGACATAGACACAGCATCTCTCTTGCTGCAAAGGGAAGGTTGGTTTAATGCTGAGAGAGCCCCCTACTCCGGGAAGCAACAGAAAAGACTGCTTTCTGCCTTTCATACAGGGCGTGGCTCCCCTAACTCAGGGCTGGTGTCCTGTAACAGGACCCAGTGAGTGGCAGTTGCTATCCGTGCGAGCCCGGTCTGGCTCAAGAAATTTCTGATACTCTGGCCACTGCTATTGTGAGCCGTGAACTATCCTTTCTCTCTGACTCTGGAGTCTTACGTCTTCTATAAACACCCATGCCTATGGGGCAGGCTAAGTTGCTAGCTTGCAAGTAGGGTAAAAACTCAGATCCCTCCTGGTTTCTGACATCAAGATGCTGAGATAAATAATACTGGCAACACCGAGTGTGGGCGGGGCTGTGGAGTGTCTGGGGCTCTCTCGTGCTGCTGGGGACGTGCACTGGGGTGCCTTCCAAGCCTGCACACACCCTGTGACTCGGCGGCTCCACTCCTCCCCGTACGCTCAACAGAGACACGCGTCTGTTCACCGAGAGGCACAAACACCTCAAGGCTCTTCACCGCCCAGACCGGGAAACAAGTGTCCTTCAACAGCAGCAGTTACAAAAGAGCATGGCGTCCACGCAAGGGAATACCCGGTAGCCGTGAGAATACACAGAAGGCGCCAACCACCCAGCTGAATCTCGCCAGGACGACATTGGTGGAAGGACTGCAAACGAAGTGGCCTGTTAGGAATCAGACAGGGCTTGGCTGCCGTGTCCGCAGGTGCAAGGATGCATCCGGGGTCCGGTTCCGCCCTGAGCACTGGTCACGGGCTCTGTTCATTTTGCGAAAATTCGTAACGCTGTGCACCAGTGAGTCGGGCACTTTTCTGTAGAAACTATCAAATAGAAGACTTGCATTAGAAATGCTTTCAAGTAAATAAGAGATGTTTAGTGATACGCTTACAGGAGACTTTCGAGCTTCGACTGTGTCTAAGGGGCTGGTCTCAATCGCGGTGGCAGGCAGCACTGTGCAAAGGACAATTTCTGGAACAAACAAGGGGAGAAGAAGTTGGAGTTTGGGCTTGCGGCCCCCACGGGGCTGGGGTGGAGGTGCTGCGGGTGCTGGATGGCAGGTGCACATGGGGGGGGGGTGTCGGCTCCAGCGGTCATCACAGAAGAGCCTGGGGGACCCACATATTTTTTGGAGATAAGCCCAGGTACGTTTGTTATTTATTTACATCATTCAAGATGGATTTGATGTAGCATAAATGTGTAAGGAGCACGGCCCAAGACACACACACGGGTGTGACCCAGGTGACAAAGGGGACGTGCGGGCTCTGTGACGTCGCAGAAGAGGAGTGTCAGGACTGAGGACACAGGGCTCTCGTGTGGAAGAGGAACGGGAGACGCCAGGGGGAGGGGGATTCCGAATTCTGGGGTGCCGGGGGCCCAGGACCCCTCCCCTGGAGCCTGTCTGCTCTGTCCTGTGCCCCCTCCTGGCCGTCTGTGCTGATGCCTGTGTTGGCTCCCGTCTGGTCTCTGAGGGGGCGCTCTCTGTAGAGACCCCAGCCCAGGAGAAGTGGGTGGATGGGCCGGGGCAGCCTGCGGTTTAGACCACAGTCTTGCCTGCGAGACTCTTCCCCCAATCCGCCCCTGTCCTCGGCGGGGAGCAGAGGTCCCTGCAGTCCCCCCACATCACAGTACTAGCAGCCATCATGCAGCCTGGCGCTGTGTGTGTGACTGGTGGGCTGCTGATCCCCTCCCCTCCTCCAGCCTGTGGAGGTGGTCCCTACAGAAAGGGAGGGCATCTCAGGGAGCTGGGGCTGAGGTTTCTGCAAGGTCTCCGGCCCTGTCAGTCTGCTTCCTCACGGGTCTGGTGTTTGGAGGGGGTCAGGGTCAGGGATCTGGGTCGGTGGTCTGGGTCTGGGGCTGGGGTCTTGGGTATGGGTCTGGGGTCTGGGGGCTGTGGTCTGGGTCTGGGGTCTGAGCTCTGGGTCTGGGTCTGGGATCTGGGTCTGGGTCTGATGTCTGAGTTCTGGGTCTGGGATCTGGGGTCTGGGACTGGGTCCCGGGCCTGGGGTCTGGGGTCTGGGTCTGTGGTCTGGGACTGGGTCTGGGTCTAGGGTCTGGTATCTGGGTCTGGGGTCTGGGGTCTGGGTCTGGGGGCTAGGGGCTGGGGCTGGGTCTGGGTCTGGAGTCTGGGACTGGGTCTGGGGCCTGGCATCTGGGGTCTGGGGTCTGGGTCTGGGGTCTGGGTCTGGGTCTGGGGTCTGGGGTCTGGGGTCTGGGACTGGGTCTGGGGCCTGGCGTCTGGGGTCTGGGTCTGGGGTCTGAGCTCTGGGTCTGGGTCTGGGGTCTGGGGTCTGGGTCTGGGTCTGGGACTGGGTCTGGGTCTAGGGTCTGGTATCTGGGTCTGGGGTCTGGGGTCTGGGGCTGGGGGCTAGGGGCTGGGGCTGGGTCTGGGTCTGGGGTTTGGGACTGGGTCCGGGGCCTGGCATCTGGGGTCTGGGGTCTGGGTCTGGGGTCTGGGTCTGGGTCTGAGGTCTGGGGTCTGGGGTCTGGGACTGGGTCCGGGGCCTGGCGTCTGGGGTCTGGGTCTGGGGTCTGGGGTCTGGGGTCTGGGGTCTGGGGGCTGGTCTCGGTCTGGGGTCTGGGGTCTGGGTCTGGGGTCTAGGTCTGGGATCTGGGTCTAGGGTCTGGGAACTGGGTCTGGGGTCTGGGACTGGGTCCAGGGCCTGGCGTCTGGGGTCTGGGTCTGGGGTCTGGGGTCTGGGGGCTGGTCTCGGTCTGGGGTCTGGGGTCTGGGTCTGGGGACTGGGGGCTGGTACTGGGGGCTGGGGGCTGGTACTGGGGGCTGGGGGCTGGGTCTGGGTCTGGAGTCTGGGGTCTAGGTATGGGGGCTGGGTCTGGGGGCTGGGTCTGGGGTCTGGGTCGGGGGTCTGGGTCTGGGGGCTGGGGGCTGGGGGCTGGGGCCTGGGTCTGGAGTCTGGGACTGGGGTCTTGGGTCTAGGTTTGGGGTCTGGGGCTGGGGTCTGGGGTCTGGGTCTGGGGTCTGGGGTCTGGGTTTGGGGCCTGGGGGCTAGTGCTGGGTCTGTGGTCTGGGGTCTGGGTCTGGGGTCTGGGACTGGGTCTGGGTCTAGGGTCTGGTATCTGGGTCTGAGGTCTGGGGTCTGGGTCTGGGGTCTGGGGTCTGGGGCCTGGGGGCTGGGACTAGGTGCTGGGGTCTGGGGGTTGGGGCTGGGGTCTGGGGTCTGGGTCTGGGGGCTGGGTCTTGGGGCTGGGGGCTGGGGGCTGGGGGCTGGGTTCTGGGGCTGGAGTCTTGGGTCTGGGTTGAGGGCTGGGGCTGGGTCTGAGGTCTGGGATCTGGGGTCTGGGTCTGGGGGCTGGGGGATGGGGTCTGGGTCTGGGGTCTGGGGTCTGGGGTCTGGAGTCTTAGGTCTGGGTTGAGGGCTGGGGCTGGGTCTGAGGTCTGGGGTCTAGGGTCTGGGTCTGGGGTCTGGGGGCTGGGGGATGGGGTCTGGGTCTGGGGGCTGGGGGATGGGGTCTGGGTCTGGGGTCTGGCGGCTGGGGGCTGGGGGCTGGAGTCTTGGGTCTGGGTTGAGGGCTGGGGCTGGGTCTGAGTTCTGGGGTCTGGGGTTTGGGTCTGGGGTCTGGGGGCTGGGGCATGGGGTCTGGGTCTGGGGTCTGGGGTCTGGGTCTGGGGGCTGGGGCTGGGGACTGGGGTCTGGGGTCTGGGTCTGGGGTCTGGGTCTTGGGGCTTGGGTCTTGGGGCTGGGGTCTGGGGGCTGGGGTCTGGGGTCTGGGGCTGGAGTCTTGGGTCTGGGTTGAGGGCTGGGGCTGGTCTGAGGTCTGGGGTCTGGGTCTGGGGTCTGGGGGTTGGGGGATGGGGTCTGGGTCTGAGGTCTGGGGGCTGGGGGATAGGGTCTGGGTCTGGAGTCTGGGTCTGGGGTCTTGGGTCTGGGGGCTGGGGTCTGAGGCTGGGTCTGGGGGCTAGGGCTGGGGTCTGGGGGCTGGGGTCTTGGGTCTGGGTCTGGGGTCTGGGGTCTGGGTCTGGAGTCTGGGGCTGGGGTCTTGGGTCTGGGGCTGGGGTCTTGGGTCTGGGGCTGGGGTCTTGGGTCTGGGTCTGGGGGCTGGGGCTGGGGCTGGGTCTGGGGGCTGGGGTCTTGGGTCTGGTTCTGGGGGCTGGGGTCTGGGTCTGAGTCTGGGGGCTGGGTCTGGGGTCTGGGGTCTGGGTCTTGGGGCTGGGGGCTGGGGGCTGGGGGCTGGGGTCTGGGGCTGGGGTCTTGGGTCTGGGTTGAGGGCTGGGGCTGGGTCTGAGGTCTGGGGTCTGTGGTCTGGGGGCTGGGGGATGGGGTCTGGGTCTGGTGTCTGGGGGCTGGGGGATGGGGTCTGTGTCTGGGGTCTGGGTCTGGGGGCTGGGGTCGTGGGTCTGGGTCTGGGGTCTGGGGTCTGGGGTCTGGGTCTGGAGTCTGGGGCTGGGGTCCTGGGTCTGGGTCTGGGGGCTGGGGTCTGAGGCTGGGTCTGGGGGCTGGGTCTGGGGTCTGGGTGCTGGGGCTGGGGTCTGAGGTTGCATGCTCTCACGTGTAGGACTGTGTTCTGTGGGTGCTGACTTCACCCACTGGAGCCCCCACGCTGGTGCTCCTTCAACATCAGAGTTTCTTCTGTGATGGAAACATGACAGAAGCTTCCGTCCTTTGATGGGGACAGGGTTTCAGGTGTCATGCCCCCAGATCAGCACAGGCACCTCACAGTGTTGGGTCCCGAGGCTTCTCAAACGGGATGGCCTCCTGTTTCAGCCAGATCACAGAGTTCCAATTTGTGGGAAGCAGCATGGCGCACACACTCGCCTCGTGGGGGCAGAAGTGGTCGATAAACGGTGATGTGTGTGTGTGGGTGTGTGTGCGTGCAAGGCCGGGGGGGCGTCAATGTCCCCCGCTGCTGGCTGCTCTCGCGGCGCCCAGCAGAAGTGCTCACCCACAGGGAGGGTGGGGGGCATCGGGGTGAGGCGATGGTGTCCGAGACCCGGCTGACGGGGGGCTGGAGGCTCACCTCGAGACACCTGCCGGCAGATTCTGGCCGAGCCCCACACGGGGAGAGTGACTGTCGTGTGAGCCGGGGGCTGGGGGCAGCTGTCCGCCTCTCCTCTCCGCTTTTATTTCCTCCTCAAGGTCAGCCGGAAGGAAATTACAGTTCCCTGCAAGTCCAGAATATGCCTGCAAGGCGTAATCATTTTCTAAAAGATTTCATAAGGTATTTAGAGCTGGTGTCGTGAGAACAGAAAGTTATAGATATGGTCATAAGACCACTGCTCTGGAGAGGAAAGAAATGAGCGTAATCACTGCGGGGACATTACAAAACCAAGAAATAGGTCACAAAAACCATACCGTCCATCAATTCTAACAAAGACAATTCTCAGTTCTCAGAGTCGTTCTAAGTATAAACGCCTACGGGAAGTAATCACAGGCTCCCTGTGCTTGTAGATTTATTTCAACAATCTGAGCAAGTGTAGAAGACGACACAGAACACGCCATGACCAGGGTGCACGATGACCCCAGAACACCCCTGGGTCCACACGTGGACGTCAGAACAGAGCCACGGACTTGCCTTTCATCGCATGCGGAGGGAGTGAACTCAGCCAGCAGACCTACATCTGTGCGGCCTAATTTCAAATGCGCGGGGCCTTCCTGGCGACCTTAGCATCTAGCATAGCAGTAGAGCTAATCCCAGTGACCTGGGATCAGTGGGGGCCACGTCATGGTCCTGGAACCCCGTGGCACTGACGCACGTGGGGTGCAGAGCCGTGTTGAGCCATGGTTCTGGATTTCACGAGGGGCTTTATCTCACAGGAGATAACCAGCTCGGTTTCGAGTACTGACGCCCTTCCTGTGAGGAACGGCCATGTCCACTAGAACGCTTGGCAGATGGCCACAAATTGGAGCTTCGTAAACGGCTAGAAATGCCAAATTAATACACTCACTCTGTGCTTCACGCAATCTGTCAGAGTTATTAGTATTGATATGGAATGTTGGCCAAAATAATTTACTAAGATAGAGGAGAAAATGACCCAAGCTGTAAGAGAATTTGCCCAGTGGAGAGAAGTGATGAGCTTTGTGCGTAACGGACAGCGGGGCAGACGTGGGGACGAGGGACTGGGCAGCTGTGAGCCCCGCCTAGGGTCACAGCCACGGATGGGAGGCCGTAGCAGCCCCGAAGTCTGGCTCTGTCAGCGAGTGTTCTCAGAGCAGCCTGTTCAGGTTGCCAGACATCCGCACGGAGGACACGCTGCCTTCTTGCTCGCAGAGGCAGGGCCAGGAATTGAAGAAGTATTGGACGGTGACCTCAGAACCCGCCGTCCCAAAAGCTGCAGCGCCCCGGGGTGGGTCCGTCTCGCCCAGCGAGAGACGGCGTGGGGACCGAGGGCCCCTCCCCGGGCTCGGAAGGGCCTCCTGTCCACACGTGCGGGCCTTCGGTTCACCTGCGCGACGGCCTCACCGTGTGCAGACCGCTCCCGTGTGCCTTCCGGTTTCCTAACGTCCCCGCGCCCGTGCGGACGAGCCTCAGAACGTGTCCAACTGAGTCCCTGAGCTGCACAGGTCAGAGACGCGCAGAGGCTGTGTGACAGAGGGAGCGTGGCCTCGCACACCTGGGCCCCGTGGCGCACCGACCCCCAGGCAGCCGCTGGCCAATCGCTGCTCAAAACAGGTGCTGCCATCAGGTAGAGGCACAGCCCGTGTGCAGGATTCTCGTGGCCCCAGGGGGTCCCCCTTCCCTGGAAAGGAAGACACACACCCTACATACATGTGCACACCCAGCACACGCTCGCGCACACGCCCACATGTGCATGCACGCATGCTCCCTGTGCACACGTCTAGGAGCACACGCCTCACACGCTCACACACACGCCCACACGTGCACTCATGTGCACGTGCACAATGCTCACCGACACACATGAACACACATCCATGCTTACATATATGAATGCATGCTCTACACACACACGTACACACACGCCCATGCACACGCACATACACCTAGAAACACGCACACACACGTGTACATCTTCCCACACGTACATGCACGCCCACACAGGTGTGTACATGCCTGTAGCACACAAGCACAAAGTCCAGTCATGTCCACACATGTGTAGACACACGTGCACGTACAAATCTGTTCTTACACACAGGCGCACGTGTGAGCACACACAGATACTCAGATAGATACAAGGAAACCACTGGACACAGATGCTCCCTGATAGCTGAGCACTGAGAGGGGCCAGAGGAGGAATCAAGGGAAGGGGTGGGGGCAGAGGGGGGGTGGTGGTGGGGGAGCCAGGAGGGGCCAGGAGGAGCCAGGGAGCCTGGGGGCTGGGAGGGGCTGGAGGGGTGGGGGGGACCCAGGGAGGAGTCGGGGGGGTGGCAGGGGACCAGGAGGCCAGAGGAGGAATCTAGGGGCCGCGGTGGGGGGCCGGGGGGCCGAGGGATCACCCTCAGCCTGGTTCCTGTGAGCTGCAGCAGCATCTGCGAGGCCCGTGCTCCCTCAGGTGGAGGCAGGTGTCTGCAGCCCCACTCATGCCGCTCCTCGAGCCCCCAGATGTAACCACCCTCTGAAGATGCGTGGCCCTCCTGGGACACCGTTTTGTAGGGGGTCATCTCCTGCACGGCCTTGGAGAAAGTCAGGAGAACGGAGTGAGCCTTGGGCAGCCGCGCCAGCTCGTGGATCTCGTCCCGTGGACGGGTGGGTGAAGTGTGCCGTACGCCGGGCGTGGGGCCCCGGAGAGCACGGGCCGTGGCCTCCCCACGGGGCTCCCGGGGCCTCCGGGGTGGCAGCGGCTGTGTTCTGCTGGACCCTGCAGCTCCCGCCGTGCGCCCCACGGGCTGTCACCGGCTGCTCCTCTTTGCACCGAGCACCCGATTGTCCCGGCCACGGCTCAGAGGTCAGCCTGATGGCCCCGGGGCCGGCACAGCCACGTCCACGTCTGCGGCTCGCTCTGGGAGGCAGCCTTCCTCCACCATCTGCCTCCGCCTTGTGTTGCGGGAAGACCCCGTCTCAGGATCGGCACCCTGCGGCCTCTGGGCACGCCCCCTGACCTCGCCGCTCGCCCGGCCTGCCGGCTCCGGCCGCCTCCACGTGTGTGCCACAGGAGCCGGAGCCTGGACGTGGCGTCCGGTGGACGGCAGCCTTGTTCCCCCAGAACGATGCACGTGAGGCCGTCACAGGCCACGGCTGCACACGCTTCTGATGTTCACGTGGCAGGAAAGCCTCTAGAAGATGCTGCGGCTGGAGGGCCCAGGGGTTTCCTCTGTGACTCTTCCCCCGAGCCCTTCTCCCCTCATCAACCCGTCATTTCTACGCGACTTTGACATTGCTTCTCGTCCTGTGCTTGCTTTCTGTTCAGAAATGAAAGTGTTTCAATTAAGGAAAACAGTGGGATTGATTCAGACGTTTATGAAAACAGAGACTCGAAAATCACCCCCTTGAATCCCATGCACAGCCGTGCAGGGGACTGCTGAGTAAAGCGCCAGGTTACAGCACCAGCTGCACCTCCCGTCTGTCTTCCTCTGCGGTAAACGCCCAGGTCCGTGCTGCTCGCATTTCTGCGGTGGGGTAACTTTGAAAGCGCACAGAGTTATGTTACGTGGGAAAATTCCCCAAATAACTGACAGCTTGCAGGAAGGAGAGTCGGGCGTGAATTTGGTGGACAAAAGGCCTCCGTCGGGCCCATCCAGGCATCGGAGTGCGAGGTCACGGGGGGCCGGTGACCCCGGGGGTCTCCCAGGGAGCCCGGGACCAGCTCCAAGGATGCCGGAGGCCGGGCTGGATCAAGGTCGTAGGTCTTTGTTCCTTTATTGTCATTCTGCCTCTTTTCCCGAGCTCTGCCATCTCGCGGTGAATGCAGCGGCTGGTTCTTGAAGTAGCCGGCGGTCCACGGCGGTCCACGGCGGTGCAGCAGAGCTGTGGTGCAAAGAGCTCACGTGAGCAGAGCACTGACTTCCTCCCTGGACGCCCCACAGAGACCAGGCGAGGGCTGCTGGGGTCCACGGCTCCCGAGCTGTGTCTGCAGGCACTCGTGCAGGGCAAAGGCCACAGGCCCCTGCTGGCAGTCCGGAGAAGCGGCCCGGGTTTGGGGGAAAACGGACACGTGGGAATATTTAGCTTCTGTCTTCATGTGTGCATCACCCACGAGGTTTCTGCTTTTGCCACAGGACGTGGCCAGTGGGCCTCATGGCCAACGCCAGTTGTGCCACCGGGGAGCCGGCTTCGTTGTCTGAAATCTGCGGGCTCGGTGCTTCCTTTCGGGGTGTCCCGTGGACCTGAGGATGCTACGAGTTGAACTGTGTACCCTAAAAAGATTCGCTGAAATCCTAACCCCCAGCTGCTCCGAATGTGACCCTCTCTAGAGACAGGATCCCCACACAGGTGACACGTGGCCCCTAATCCAAGATGACTGGGGTCCCCGTAGGGGAGGTTTGGACACGGGCGTGTCGAGAGGGAGGGTGATGTGTGGAGACACAGGAGAGGCCAGGGGAAGGCGGGGCAGAGCCTGGGGGGACACGGCCACAGCCCGGGGGCCCCTGTGGCCCCGGAAGCTGGAAGAGGCAGTAGGGACCCTCCCCCACAGGTTTTGGGGGGAACGTGAACTTGCCCACCCCTTGACTTCCGACTCCTGGCCTCCAGCAGTCTGAGACCACAGTTTCTGCTGCTTGAAGCCCCGGGTTTGTGGTGCGTTCCTGCGGCAGCGACCGGATGGCCCCGCGGGGAGTGGCCGCTGTGTGCCCGCCCGCCGTCCCTCACGCAGCTCCCAGCTCAGCGCCCTTCAAGGTTCAATCGGATTGCGGGAGTAAGTGAAGGAACGAACACAATTCAGCGAATATAACGTGGCCCTGACTGCCCCGTGATGGGTCGTGAAGGAAACCCAAGCAGCTGCCCGGCACAGGAGATGCCCCCGGGAGCCTCCTGCTTGCAGAGTGCGGGCGACCTCCCGGCTGGGTCCCGACCCAGGGCGGCGGACTCTGAGTCGGTCCTGTCGCACCACAAGGGCGCTGCTGCTTGAAGGGGCCGCGTCCACCGCGAATCAGTCGGAGTAACGTGACCTTCCTCCCGGTGTCTTGTTCTGACTTTCCAGGGGGCGGGTGAACGGCGGGTGAACGGCGGCCAGAGAGCTACGCAGACTAGAAATCCAGCTCAGGTCTGGGGTCGGGGGCGACTCCGCGGCCAGACACTCGCCGTGGCTTCGGGCGGGCGGACGACCCCGGTCACGGCCTCCCTGCGCAGTGGCAGGTGCGGCCCGGATCGGGGCCCTCAGCGCACTCTGACCCCCTCATCGCCTCTCGCCGCTTCTCCCCGGTCCCACGTGGCCATCTCGCTGTGGCTGCTCATTGCCATCGCCGGTGTGGCCCTCATCCCCATCAGGTAACTCGGGCATCGCCTTGGCGTCACCCGGGACCTTGGCCTCTGTGGTCAGTCACATGACGAACAGCTACCGAGCAGTCACGAACCACGTGAGGGCCAGGTAGCCGGGTCCTGCCTCATCCCGGGTGGCGGGACAGGAGGTGCCGTGATGCTCCGGGTGGGGGCCTGGACAGGATGGCCCAGCAGCCCCGGCAAAGGGCCCAGGTCGCAGCAGAGACAACGCTGCTCCCCTCACCGGTCCAGAAAAATTGTTCACTGACCGCCACTCCCCTCTTGCCGTTTTATCAGTCCGACTTCGAGAGCAATTCTTGATTCCTTGTCTCTGTCTTCAAGGCCGCCCATCCCACGGGGCCCTGTACCTTCCTGGTCACGTCTTCCCTTTGCCCTGCGAGCCCTCGGTTCCAGCCAAGCATTCCTGGTTTCCGGAGACGCCTGTGCTGTCCATCACCTCCCTGCCCTTCGGACCACCGGGATGGTGCACCTGTCTGAGCCTCAAGGCCTCAGGTGACCGTCCCTTTCTCCACTAAGCCTTCCCCCTGGGGGACGGCAGATGCCACCTCCAGAGCAGAAAATCCTTACGGGTGCCCCCACGGCGGGGCCGGCACACCCACTGTCTTTTCTAGTCATTTACCGGGCACGTGATGCAGCTGCTCTCAGACTGCGGGCTGTTTTAGGACAGGTGCCAGGAACTCTGGGCACAGTTTCCGAGAGGAGCAGAGACGAATGTGAGGTCAAGGACGGAGTTGAGGGCAGAAGGCCTCTTGTGTGGTGTATTAATCAAGGTGCTCATATCTGTACTTCTATCTGTGGATCTACCATCCACCCGCCCACCCGTCCACCCATCGCCTATCTAGATTTATTTCAAGGGTTGGCTTGCCTGATTTGGAGGCTGGCAAGTCTGACATTTTCAGGGCAGCCTGGCTGGAGGCCGAGGGAAGAGGTAATGTTGCATCTTGAGTCTCAAAGCCATCTAGAGGGGCTTCTGGCTCAGTCGGTAGAGCACGTGACTCTTGATCTCGGGGTTGTAAGTTCGCGCCCTACGTTGGGCATAGAGATTACTTAAAAATAAAATCTTAAAAAAGAGAAAGCCATCAAGAGAATTCCCTCTTCCTCAGGAAACAACTGTATTTTGATTTTTAGGTCTTTAACTGATTGGATGAGGCCCACCCACGTTATGGAGCATAATCTGTTGAACTCAAAGTCTACCGATTCAAATGTTAGCCTTATGGCAACATCTACACTTGTATTTGACTGAAAACCTGGGGCTCTGATCTCATCAAGTTGATACAGTTAATTGTCTCATGTGGTGATTGCCGTGTGGTTATACCTGCTGGTTTTTTTGAAGGCCACATAGTTGAGCAGCTGACTGAGACAGAAGAAACCAGAGAGGAGCCACGGGGGACCCTCTGCTGAGTAGGCCCTTGTAGCGTCCCAGATTCGGAGCTAACAGGCCTGAGACCTGGGGTGCACGCTGCAGCTCTGACCTCAGTTTACACATTGGGAGGATGGGCCTGAACTCGGGCGGCTTCATGGGGCTCATGCACAACACCCACCCCCCGGGTCCCAGCTCAGTGCCTGGAGTCAAGCTCAGGACGCACTGGCCCCTGAGCTGGGCGGAAACTAGGCCGTTACTGAACTTCTTTGGAAGTCTGCAATAAATTAGTCATTTGATTCTTCCACATCTTTATGAAGCAGAAAACCAAACATCATATTTGTCTAATTTTAAAAGTGGTTCCTTTTTCTCACCCAATTTAAGAATGACTGAAAGGCAGTTGACGATAGCACCAAAAATCAAACAATGAAAATTCTAGGGCCTCAAATGTGAGTTTTTAAGTTATTTAAATCAGGAGGGTCTGGCGGAGCGATCAGGACGTTTAATGTAATTCTGGAGGCAGGGTATTCAAACAGGAGTGACTGACACTCGGACACGGCTAAACCCTGGGCAGCCGTGATGCCACGAGCAGAGCCCTGCCCCCCTCTGGTCTTTGCATTTCTGTTTGTGAACAAAATTATTCATGCCGCCGGTTGGCGGCTTTCCAGGATTTTAAAGTGCAAATTAGGAGGCAGATCCCAAAGCAGCTCCAACAAGTGTCCGTGGCATCAGACCCATCTGGATAATTGCCTCTGATTCGTGGGCGCAGGCAGACTCACAGGAAAAAGCCACTTACCAGCAGGTGCCTGGTGCGCGGGAAGACCAAGCCCGGAGCTGGCAGGCTGGCACGCGGATGGCAGGAGTCTGGAGCCACCGGGTTTTGAATGTCAGTTCCTGGGCCATTTCAAAGTGAGAGGAGAACTTCATTTGCCAAAGTAGCAGTGGTTGAAAATGGAAATTAAAAATTAGATGTTAAATCTTGCATTGGAAGCCTGGTTTGGAAAGCGAGTACACAGATGGGTATCTGGCGACGAGGTGCCTGGGCCTGGACCAGGCTGTGGGTCCGCGCCCCACCCTGGACCTTGAGGGAGGTTTTAACTTCTCTGGGTCTCAGTTTGCCTTCAGTAGAATGGGATGCTGTCACGCACCTCACAGAGCCCAGCAGAGGGCAGCACGGCTGAAGCTGTGTGTTTTATCACCATAGCAGCAGCTTTCTTTCGGGGCAGAGCTCCCTGCTCCCAGGGGCATCCCTGCCCTGTGCTGACCTGGGCGCACGTGCAAGGCCAGCTGTGTCTGCAACAAGACTGAACCCCCACCCTGCCCCGCCCACGAATCTGCAGGAAGGGGCGGGGCTAGCTGTGTCTGCCGAAGGCTGACTCCTCCCCCCCAGGATTCTGCAGGAAGGCAGGCCTGGGGCAGGAGAATACTCTAAGTGCCCCCCCCCCCCCCCCCAGCACCGGAGGGAGTCGGGGAGAAGCAGGAAGCCGCCCCCACCCCCCCAATCCCCCGCACCTGTGCTGAGCGACGTGCAGCCAACAGGCTTAGAAGGTGGCGGGGCGCGTATTTACAACAAGCAGCGGGGCCGTGGCCAGAGAGCCCCGTCCTTTCACGGCACACGTGGCGTGAGTCCCTGACACGCAGCCGGTGGGCCGGGCAAGGGGCGCTGTGTCACAGCTGGGCTCCCACGCCCGACCCGCCTCTGCCCCTCCGGCCACGGGTGGGGATCGCATGGGTCTTGTTTTTCTACAGGGAACGTCCAATAGATGTTCTACTAAGGACATCACTGCATTTCTTCTCGAATCATAGGGAATTCATTGGCTTGTCTACTTTTTGGGTGTGGCGGGGTCAACGCCAGATTTTGAGATTGCAAAGCTGGCTGCAGGTGTCTTGGACAAAGCCTGCAGCCAGTCAGCCCGGAAACTCGAGATGCTGCATGGAGCCACCTCCCCCTCAGCCTCGGAGTGCTGCCCCCGCGACGAGAACAAACCCGCCAGGAGAAGTGGAGACTGGCCAAGACCGAGTAACTCATTAGAAGCCTTGGGCAGTATTTCCACAGTTGCACGCTGGAAAAAAAGCCTTTTGTGTGACTTACAGATGCACATTCTGGTGGAGGGTAATTATATCTAGATAAGCATGACATAAAACTAGTTTATAGTTCCATTAAATAGTCTCCAAATTGTGTCAAAGCCCTGATTTTTAATTCAATGGGACTTAGTTTAATTAACTCAGAGGAACATTTTAAACAACACACAGCAGGCTTCGAATGCCAAATGGCTCAGCCTTCTAGAAACTGAGGAAAGTCACCCAGCCCTGCCCCCAGGACACATCAGGGTCGCTTGCACCTGCCCAAGCCACAGCGGTGTCTGTGGTGGTGACAGCTCCCGCTCTCGGGACAGGGCTGGGCCCGAGATTGCTGGCAAGGGTGAAAGGGGCTGGGCCGAGTCTTCTGGTGGGTGTTGTGTCAGAACAGGCTGCACCAGGGCCACACGGCATGGAGGGGTTCCAGCCGGAGGCCTGGGCGGTGCTCTGCCCGGAGGGCCCCACGCAGCCCCTTGCCGGGGAGGCGGCTGACCTCCCCAGAGAGTGGTGAAGACGCCTGGGCTTCCTGGTCGGCCGAGCAGCACACGGGGTCGCCTGTCGGAAGGGAGCCCCTCGGCGGGCACACACGTGGGACAGCGAGGGGATGTCGCAAGGCTGCGTCCCTCTGGCTGTGCTGCAGTTGGGTTTTAACTAGGGTCTGTGAACACGTGGGAAGAACACTGCCAAGTATCTCCCAGGCCATGCCAGCGTCCAGGGCCAGAAGAGGGCACAGGTGCAGGGGGAAAGAAGGCCGGCCCTCCTCTTCCCTGCGCTCACCCCCATCAGTTCAGAACCCTGGAGAAGAAATCCACTCATTTGGTTAAAGTCTTCATCGCTGCCCAGACAACATGCTGTCCTTGTGGGCCCACGTACGGATGTGTTTAACTGGGTCTTTCTGTCACCATCAAAGACCAGCATACCTGTGAAGCAGCAGTCAGGGGAACACCACTGCTCCAGGATGAAAATTCTGTATTGTTCTGTTCAGTTGTTTATACGTATTTATCGAGCCAGCAGCCAAAATGTAAAGGTGGTGTAAAGTCTGTTCAATTAGTTAAATATCCTCCCTCATGCTAAGCCTCAACTGTCATGTCAGATGACTGTGTACGTCAAGAAGGCACAATTCATTGCTCATTACTACTACCCAGGTATTTGAAAACCAAGGAACAGCAGCTTGCTGACTATTACACAGAAAATGGTATACTGTGTTTCCAAGACGGTATTCGGTAGACTTTTACCAGTGAGTATACATGAGGAATGTAGGAGAGCAATTATGAACTTTGAAGACAAGGCCTTCCAGCCAGTATCAAGTTTGGACGCCAAGGTTGTCTGAAAGCTGCTTGCCAGACTGTTTTTTGCTGGAAAACATTGCCTGAGACCAGCACATGCCCGTGACCATGCTGGAGGGCCTGGCTGGGCAATAAGGCAAGAAAAAGAAATATAAAACATTCACACGGGGAAGGAAGAAATAAAATGCTCTATATTTAAGCGAAACATAATTTCTGATGCAGAAAAGTCCAGAGACTCTAAAAACACTGTAATAACCAATAAACCAGCTTAGAAAGGTCACAGGATACAAGGTTCATGTACAAAAGGTCAGTTTTATTTCTATACGCTAGCAGTAAATAGCTAGAAAACCATATTTAAAAAGTTTTAGCACCAAAAATTTAAAATACTTCAGAATTTATGTATCTTACCATGTGCCAGTTCTGTACATTGAATCAAAATGATGTACATAAAAAAGAGGTGCTCTGTGTTCGTATATGGGAGAAGACACAGTGTTAGTAACATGTCAGTTCTCCCGTAATTGATCTACAGATTCAATACAACTCCAAGAAAAATTCCAGAGGGATTTTTTTGGTAGAAACTGATAAGCACTTTCCAAAAAATACATATGGAAAGGTAAAGGAGTTGGAATAACCAGAATGATTTAGAAAAAAACCCAAACAAACAAATGAGGAAGACCCATTCTACTTGACTCAGACTTACTCGACAAGAAACAGGGTCAGGGCTGAGACATTGAGGAAAAAATAGACTTCCAGACTGGTGAGTCAGGATGCAGAGTCCCGCAGTCCATTCCATGCAACGGTCAGCTTACTTTCAGCCAGGGCGGGCAGACGGTCCAGGGAAGAAAGGATGATCTTCTCCACAGCTGGTGCAGAACAGTTGAACGTCGGTTTGTAAAGAGATGAAGTTTAGTCTGTACCTCATGAAAACTTATGCACAAAAATTTAACTCAAACTAGACTATAGCCCTGAATGTTAAACTTAAAACTATGAATCTTCTAGAAGAAAGTGCAAGAGAAAATCTTCGTGAACTTGGGTCAGGCAGGCTTCTTACATACAAACAACCCAGACAATGATCCATCGAAGAAAAATTGATAAATTGGACCTTTTCAAAATGAAGAATTCCTATTCCTCAAAAGACTCTATAAAGAGCATGAAAAGATAAGCCCGCACAGGGGTACCTGGGTGGCTCAGTCGGTTAAGCACCCGACTTCGGCTCAGGTCATGATCTCACCGTCTGTGAGTTCGGGCCCCGCGTCGGGCTCTCTGCCGACAGCTTGGAGCCTGGAGCTGCTTTGGATCCTGTGTCTCCCTCTCTCTCTGCCCCTCCTCTGCTTACACTCTGTCTCTCTCTCTCTCAAAAATAAATAAACATTAAAAAAAGATAAGGCCACACACTGGGAGGAAATATGTGCAAAGCCCACACTTCGTAAAGGATTTGTGTCTAGAAGAATGAATAGCTCTCTAGTATGAGAAAACCCAATACCCTGAACTGTGGGTAAGGTAGCCCAGCAGACAGAGGGGAGGTGCAGCGGAACACAGAACGCAGAAGGACAGCCAGCGTCCAGTCCTAAGGGAAGGGTGAGTTAGAACCTCCCTGAGAGCACCCTGAGGAAAGCGACCACGTGTGTGAGGCCGTGGAATGAGCCTCAGAGTTTCCTTGCAAGTGTATGCAAATATTTCGAATTACAATTGCATCAAATTCAGGGTTATGGTGTTGAACGTCAGAAGTATACACTTCATTACTTCTCAGACTCAACGTTTGTCAGAAACCGTCATTCATAACTTGAAATTAGAAATTAAAAATAGCGTCTAAATGATTTTTATGCTTCTTGACTGCATAAACACTTACTAAATATGCTATGACACCTCATCCCCAACCACTGAGGCAGATTTGAATTCGGGTGATGTAAACAAGTAGCTAGATGCACGTGTAAGCCTCCGTGACGGGAGGAGAATGAAGGACGAAGACACGGCCTGAAGCTCGGAAGGTGGCTTCCTGCAGGTGGGAGAGTGGGGGGCTGGAAAACCAGGAAAACCAGGGAGGAGCAGGAAAGCACTTTGATTTTGGAAACCGCAAGGACGCCCCGTGTGGTCAGAAGGAAGTCCTGTCTTTGCGGCCATCACCCCGGCAGCCTGCTCTGTCACCTGCTTCCCTGGTTGTTTGGGCACCTTTAATATCTTTCCACAGTTGTCTCCTCAGAGGTCTTGCACTTAGAACACCTTCTTACTCCATAAATAAGGGCCAGAGCAACAAGAGGTCATACAAAATTAGATTTCCGTTAAATGGCTAAAAAGCCAAGAGAAGAATATTTCACGACGTGTTAAAATGATAAGAAATTCAAAGCCGTTTCCAATAAGGCTTTACAGAAACACAGCCACGCTGCCTGTTCGTGTTTTGTCCAGGGCTGCAGATGGAAGGATGGCCTGTGAGCCCGAAGGTCCACCGCCTGGTCCCTTACGAAAACCTGGGCAACCTTTCCTCTGGGTCATGTTGTTTTCTTTGAAGTGCATCTTTTGATTTGTACCCCCAAAATGACTGTTTATCTAAGTTCTTAGATAATATTTGCACACATTGTTCCCGAATATCTTTCCCCATAAGGCATCTATTTTTAGATCCCAAAGTGAAAATCCAGGTAACAGGAGATCCTGGGCTGCGGCAGCAGAGGCTTCGGGCGGCTTCACCCTCCGATGACAGACGCTTCCAATCACCATGCCCTTCGGGGAGGAAGTCCCTCTGTGTCGTGTCACTTATAAAATAAAAGAAATAACTGGTGATCTTATATTGAAGAAATAAAAGAGATTCTAGAGCCGATTTAATCTGCATGTGCACAAGTAGTGCAGGTATCTAGACATTTCTGGATACATTCACAGTACTCACTTTCTGGACATAGTTGTTTCATTGACTGCACAACAAAGTCTAAGAAAGCCACGGACTCACGGAGTCTCCAAGTGCTGAGACTCTGCCGGAGCCTCATTCTTGACCCACTGGGCAGGAGCTTGGCAGAGCTGGGCAGCCCGCTGTGACCGAGGTCGAGAAAATTCGTCTTCAGTTTGATATTCTGAGCGTCGAGTGTTTTCTCACCTAATTAATGTTATTCTCCTCAGAAAGTTACTGCAGCTTGTACAACATAAGGTTCTTTTTTTCTCCACATGAAGCAACTCGCACATGTCCAGACCGGTGGTGGGTCCTTGGGCGCTGCTCTCTGAGGGCATTCTGGTGGCAACTTGCTTGCCTAGGCCCTCTGGTTGGTGCCAAACAGATTTAACAAAAGCTTTTAGGATACATGTGTGGTTTATTTAAAAAATTTTTTTTAATGTTTATTTTTTATTTTTGAGAAAGAGAGAGACAGAGTGTAAGTGCAGGAGGGGCAGAGAGAGAGGGAGACACAGAATCTGAAGAAGGCTTCAGGCTCCAAGCTGTCAGCACAGAGCCCAACTCGGGGCTCAAACTTATGGACCATGAGATCATGACCTGAGCTGAAGTCACACACTCAACCATCTGAGCCACCCAGGCTCCCCATAGGATACACGTGTGGCTTATTAAAGTAGCTCTTTTAAACTGTTGTAATGACAGCTCATCAGAACCTAAATAACTCAGGATCTAATGTTATTTAAAGATCTTGTGTTTAAAATTCTGCACATTATACAAGGGTTCAACCTTTATAAAAAGTGAAACTTGACTCAGGTGAAACACGTTGGATGCCCTTTCTGAGCTGAAGAGATTTTGCAGAACTCTGATCTACGGGAAAGGGAAAATGTGAAATCTGGCATTGGAGAGGGACGTGAGCGGGTCCAACGTGTACAGGTGTTCGTGCCGCGCACAAAACGCACATCCTGTTGTTGCGCAAATGGTGAAGTGAGCCCTGTGCTCTCCATTTGCAGCCAAGGCCAAAGCTGGGGCTCCGCCTGCTGTAGTGCCCGCCGCGGGTCTGTGCGCAGCACGTGGTCACGAGGTCCTCAGGCCGGCCCAAGGCAGTTTCCACCGAGATCGGTCATTTACAGCAGTGACCACAGCTGCAGCACCGGTGCCCACACGTGTGCTGACCTCTGTCCCCTGAGGCCCGCGGGCAGGGAGCACCCCCCCCCCCTCCAGGGGACACGCATCCGCTCAGACAGTGAGTTGGTGGGGGTGTGGGGAGGGACTTGGGTTTAGCGCAGGATCCAGCTCGACAGCTTTATGATTTTAAAGAAGCCATATGGCCCCATTTCTTATGATATTTTTGAAGGAGATACAGAAACTATTGGCCTAAATCTATTTTTGATCACGTTTGTCTGTCCACCGGGAGCTACTGAATATGATTTCACACTGCGCGGTGCTGGCGGGGTGGTTCGGATGGGGCGTTGCGACTATTTCAGCAGGAAAGCTTGGGTAAACAGTCTCATCCCTTCATCCTCCCCCTCTGCGCACACACCCGGGAGGGCCCGGAGCGAGGCGCTGGATAGGGCACCTGAGGACTAAGGGTGTCTCTAACTGTGTGGAGGGCAGGGCTCCCCAGACAGACCCCCTACTCAGAGGCAGTAACTTATTGAGGGGCTGAGCCGGAGGCCGAAGGGGTGGGGCCGGAAGGATACAGTCAGAGCTCTGCCTGGAGGCTCCAACCTGCTGCTGGCTGGGGACAGACACATGGTGATCAGAAGGGATTCGGGGAGGCCGATGAGGGCAGGGCGCCGAAGTCCTTCTGTCCCCAAGAGTGAAGGCAGGACTTTTGATCTGCAGAAAGATTCTCAAAGCTGTTTCCCTGGCACCTGGGGGCCAGGGAATTATCTGGAAGGTGAACAGTGTTCTGAACGGACCCAGTGTAGCCGGTCCCACGTGGGGAGGGCACTGGCTGAGGGGGCCTCTTTTGGGGTGCAGAGACCCTTCCTGACTGTCGGCTGCCCGCTCACAAATACCCCCTTGGCCGGGCACACAGGTGCGTCAACAGCATAGCTCCTGATACTTTGAGCACTCTGTGGACGAGGACGTGACCTCAAGATAGATCCTGTTTATGTGATTGTTCAGCACAGAAGGGACATTTCTGCGGGACTCGGAGAGATGGCCCTGGACATGAGGTCAAGGGGCGAGCCCAGAGACGAGGGGCTCTGGGCAAGGGTGTGGCACATGCCCAAGTCTGTGGAGGGTTGGGGAAGCCGACCTGGGGGGCACTGGCGGGGGCGTCAGTGGGGTGTTGGGACCCGGCTCACTCCAGGTCCGTGGGATGGCCCAGGGCTTTCAGCAGAGGTGACATCACACGGCATGGGGTTTACACACAGCTTGGCCTCAGGACCCAGCACGATGTGCAGAGGCCGTGAGTTACCGAAGGACCTGGTTTGGGGACACACTGGAAAGAGAAGCCAGTAGCCTGGCGGCTGTGGTGGGTTTCCCGGTAACATCTCCGCTTGGGGTCAAAGGCACAGGCTGGGCGGAGAGGTTTGTCTGGGATGTGGGAGACACCAGGCGCAAGGGTGTGAATCTGGGGGGCATACTGGGCAACAGTGGGCGTGGGGCGTGACCCCCAGACCCCTGCCAGGCCCTAGCACTTGTGGTAGCTGGTGTGGGGCAGGATTGGGGCCTGGAGCAGGGGAGGGGCAACGGGAGGAGGGTGTCTTTGGGAATAGACTCGCGGGTCGCTCATGCTCCCCACGGCAGGCTGGTGCACAGGGACGCTCCCGTGGCCCGTGGGTGACCAGTTGGCTCCTGGCCTGCTCAGGGTCGACAGGAGCTCTCTTCTGTGTCTTCTCCCTCCGTGGAACCACAGTGGCTCCTGGGGAAGGGTCTTTCCTGAGGGAACCCACAGCATCAGCTCCTGCAGAGGAGACCAGCAGACGTGTCCCCGAATGGTATACTTGACTCTGGGCCTCTCTGGGCTCCGACGATGGGAGGGAGTGGGGTCAGCGGCTGGTCAGCAGTGGGGTGTGCCCCACGTCCTTGTGGGTGGGATTGGAGGGTGGGCGGACAGCTCGGCATCTCTCCTTAGAAGGGCACCTGTCCCACCGCAAGGATGTGCCCCTGTCCCACGGCGGGGATGCGTCCTTGTCCCACGGCGGGGGTGCGCCCCTGTCCCATGGCGGGTGTGTGCCCCTGTCCCATGGCGGGTGTGTGCCCCTGTCCCACCGCGAGGGTGCGCCCCTGTCCCACTGCGGGGGTGCGCATGCGCACACATGGTAGCGGCAGGTGCCACAGGGAGACCCATCAGCAGTCGTGGGCGTCCCAGGGAGCCTCCCCTGCCCCCAAATGCAGGTCACGCCTGCCCCCTCTCGACCCTTCTCTCGCCGGGAGAGAGGGTCTTGGGGAGGAATCCTCCTGGGACCACCTGCTCCTCAAGTGGAGCCCCGGGAAGCGGGGAAAATCCCTGGATGAGTTAGTGCTCCCGGGGCGACGCCTGTGGTCCAGCTGGGACCCGTCACCGGGAGAAACCGGAAAGCTGCACTCCTGTTTCTTTATTGATGCGTTTATACCACCTGCCCTCTGTGTGAATTCGTAGGAACCATCCAAGAGGAGGCCAGCCATTCTGATGGGCTTCAGGGCTGCCAACCGACAAACACGTTTGCCTTCCTTCATCATTTCCCAGCAAAAGGTGAACGTATAGGTTCCCTCTGAGTAATTCTGCGCCTTGTGAAGGAGGCGATTAGAGGAAAATGATCTAATTTTGCTGGATCAGTAAAAATTACATTCTTGGGTGAATGGATTTACTCGCTCATAAATATTTATTGAGCATGTGTTACATGCAGTTATGGCCGTGGGTGCTGAGACGTGGACGTGGAAACAGCCATGGGGCCAGGTGCCATTTGTCACGCGTGTGCTGGGGGTTCGCAGGAGCCTGGGGCCAAGGGAACGTCATCTCCCGGAGACTCCTGGTTTCCTTCTAGGGGGGTGTCGGGAGGGCCTAGCAAAGTAGGTGAGTATGGCCAGCTCTGTGACCTGGAGGGCCCGGCCCCCAGCCTCCCAGACGCCGGAGCCGACCCGTGTGTCCCGGGAGTGAGTGCTTGCCTGTGTCCTCGGGAAGTTGACAGGAAGTCTGTCACCTGGGAGCCGCGTCGGCACAGATGGGATGGATGGGATGGGCGGCCTCAGGGGTCGGCTCTGGGCAGGTGGGCTGATGCCTGTGGCCTCGTGGGAGCAGGTTTGACGTGGTAACGGGGTGCCCGGCAGCCTGGAGGAGACACACCGCCCAGACCGTGCGCACAGAGGGTGTCAGGTCATTTCTCCAGGAGGCGTTGGGGGACGTGAGAATTGCAACAAGTGCTTCCCTAAGTCTGCTAGCATCCGTCCTCAACGTAAAAATGATACATATGTGAAAATGCAGCAATTTAAATAAAAAAACAGATGGTCAGCGTTAGGTGATTCTGCGGATGTGGTTCTTAAGGTCGCTTTTTACGTCACTAGGCTCATTTTAAATCACACAACTTTTCTCTGGATTTGAAATAAGGATGTGAATTTACTTGTCTCCCCTGGTGGGTCACATAAAATCAGTTACTTGCAGGAAATTGGAGGTCATATATTTTTATGATGTGAGATTTGGGGAGATAATGGGATCTTGACCTGAGCCTTAGGTTTTCGAGCCAAGACCGACCACGTTCCTCAAATCCACATACATTTGGGCGATGATCCACCTGCAGTGCAGGGGTGAGAGCGATTGTGGAGAAACCTCCCGTCTGCACCGCGCTCCTGCCGCGGAAACTCCTCCCACCCCCACCAACCTTCCGCTGGTTTGGGGGTGTCGTCCTCACACCTCCTATGTGGTGGCGCCCTCATCACCTGGTGTCCCGTCCCTGTGATGCCCCAGGAGGACGCCTCTTGCTCACTCTTGAGCTTGGTGCCTCTTCCTACAAGAGGTCAAGAGGTCAACTATGTCATTCAAGGTCAAGCAAGTTCTGGAAGACGAGCACTTGGCGTGGTGTTCCAATTCCTCCAGCATCCCTCCTGCTCACCGCTCAGTCCTGTCCTCAGGCCAGGCCCCCTGCCAGTCCCCTGATGTCCTCCCTTCTCACTGTCTCTGGGGTGTCAGTGACATGGTCTCTGTTGCCTCAGACAAGGAACAAGCTCTCTTGACTCAGTTTCCTCCCTGTGAGCAGCCGTGATGGAAAGGGTGTGACACTTTATTTATTTGGGTGACAGTGGGGATGATCCCATAGTTAGGTTCTCCTCTCTGTGGTCTCGGGGGCTTGTGGCAGTGATATAGTATTTTTAACATTATATTAAAGAACAATATTTCCCAGAGGACAAAACTTTCAATGGGAACATTGCAGTAACCCATGAAAAAGCCTTTGAAAATGGCCCCCACCCTCTTCTGCAGGGTTATATGTCCCAATGAAGCTTTTATTTATTTATTTATATTTATTTATTTATTTACTTATTTAAAGAGATTTTATTTTTATTTTTTACTTTTGAAGGAGAGAGAGAGACAGAGCATGAGCGGGGGAGGAGCAGAGAGAGAGGGAGACACAGAATCCAAAGCAGCCTCCAGGCTCTGAGCTGTCAGCACAGAGTCCCATGCAGGTCTTGAACCATGAGATCATGACCTGAGCCAAAGTCGGACACTTAACCGACGGAGCCACCCAGGCGCCCCCCAGTGAAGTTTTTTTTTTTTTAATTTTTTTTTTTTAACGTTTATTTATTTTTGAGACAGAGAGAGACCGAGCATGAACGGGGGAGGATCAGAGAGAGGGAGACACAGAATCTGAAACAGGCTACAGGCTCTGAGCTGTCAGCACAGAGCCCGACGCGGGGCTCGAACTCACGGACCGCGAGATCATGACCTGAGCCGAAGTCGGCCGCTTAACCGACGGAGCCACCCAGGTGCCCCCCAATGAAGCTTTTAAATACAGGAAACGCTTCTAGTTTCAGGCACAACATAGAGCTTGGAAGTTGTCATTCCTGTCCTGATAACAAGAGAAATGTGCACAAACTAGTGATAAGTGTATTTTCCGGCACCTCAGAGAACTGAGGTCACAGAAGTAGACTCCACCTGGAAATCAGGACAGACAGGTGCAAACAGGCGCACAGGAAGGGAAGCTGTCGGGGCCACGAACGCCTCCCACTCTGGACGGGTTTCTAGACGTGCGCGTGGGGGTAGCAGGAGGGCACAGACCCCGGGCTTTTACGTGCCTGGTGCCTGCCGGCTCTCAGGGGTCTGAACGGGGTCTCCTGGTGGCTCGGGTGTGGAGCAGAAGAATCCCCCTGTGAGACGGACCCTCCGTGACAGCCACTCTCCCAGGGAAAGGCTTCACCAGTGCTACTCCAGTGGGGGAGGGGCTTCTCGGATCCCACCGGCTCGCCTTCCTGTCCCAGCCCAGGACGGGGGCGTGAAGCCCTGACACGCCGGGGAAGGTCACCAGCCAGGGTCGGACGCGATGAAGGAGTCTGTAAAGAATGGCACGTGATAACACGGACGAAACTGACCGGCTCCTTGAGGGACCGCGGCTATGAGGTACGGAAGGCGCAGCTGGCGGACTCCAGGGCCAGCGGGAAGTCGCGCTGATAGCGGTGGATGTCAAAACACTGTCCTCGGCAGCTCGGAGGAGCACAGATCAGAAGTGGGCGGGAAAACAGACAACCGAAATGTGAACGCACACGCTCGACTTGCCGAACGTGTAGAAAGCGCCGCACCCGACAGTAATAAAAATGTGGGTCCTCTTTTATTACACACTGAGTACGTCTCGGGATTTCCCCTGTGACGGCTCAGAGAGGCTTGGCTGCGTTGGTTTTCTGGAAGCGGAAACATCTACAAGTTGTCTGAACCCTGTGGAATTCAGCAGGAATCGGCAAAGAGTCTGGAAAACCTGCAAACGGTGAGCTCCAACCAGCCCTCTGCCCGGAGAAAATTCCCAGCAGAAGTTTGGGAAATGCTCTGAAGTGAACGTTAACGAGGAAAAAAACTGTCAAAACTTGCAACTAAGCAGTGAGGAACCTTATGTTCATGTGTTAGAAGAACAAGAATCAAGCCTGAAAAATCTGTGACCTGATGCTGATGTGAAGGGTCTGAGAAATACGAGAAAAATGGACCCAACAGGTTAGGAGAGTAAGCTTCCATCTTTCCCATCACAGAACTTACGTGAGGTCTGTCTGCCTATTCTATTATCTATGTATCTGTCTGTCTGTCTGTCTATCCCTCCATGTGTCCATCTGTGTATCTATCATCTCTAATTACCTATAATCTATCAATAATCTATAGTCCATCGTCTATCCATTCTCTCCTCGGTCTATAATCTGCCAATAATCTGTATCCTTCTACCTACCAGTTATCTATCATCTACCTCACAAAGCCACTTGGCATTTTATACTATTTTACACGTGTGTGCTACCTCCTGCACACTCACGGTACTTTAGAAATATCAAGGCCTCGAAGGCGCCTGTATTCACTCGTGCTTTTGCGGTGGATTCGCAGTTGGCCCACTGAATGTATGTTACTGGCCGCATTTTGCCTTATTCTCTACCTGCGTGGCCCTTCCGTGGCTGGCGACTGCTCTCCCTTATCAGACGGACGTGTCCGGGTGACTGGATGTTCTGGGAGCCAGGTCCTGAGCTAAGGGGGGAGGGGGAGTCCCCAGGCGGGTGGCAACAAGCTGCCGCACGTGTCTCCCGCCCACGGCGGTGCCTTGCGAGGTCCCACAGCCTCGGGCGGCCTGCGGGGGTCGGAGAGCCTCGTCCGGTTCTAGCTCGGTGTTTCCGTGGAAGGAGGGGCACCGTGGAGGCTCCGTCCTGGGAGAGGGATGTGACGTCGTCCAGCCCTTCCGGCGCCTCCTGGGCACTTTCCTGTGTTGCCAGACCTGCAGGTCCCTGAATGGGCGCCGTCTGTCCCGGGACGGGGGCACCTCTGGGTCGGCAGCAGCTCCTCTGAGGTCCTCCTGGTGCTTCGCGAGGAGCGTGAGCCCCACCTTGCGGACCGGCAACCTCCTTTCTGCAGTGGGCCGTCTCCACCGTCTGTCTGTCTCCTTTATCCTCAGGCATTGGGAAGAGAGAGCGCCCCCTGCAGGATGCGTCCCTGGGAGGCAGGGACGCCAGCTTCTGGTTACTTTCCTGGAGTGAGTGCTCAGGGCTCAGGGGCAGCAAACACCAGCTGTTTCTTCAGCAAACGGTCTCACCACAGGCACGCGAACAGAGATGTGCCTTTAGCTACCTGTGCACTTTCCCAAGATGAGGATCATGAGAACAAACATCTGGTCTATTTCTTTCTTTTTTTTTATTTTTTTTAAATGTTTATTTATTTCTGGGACAGAGAGACAGAGCATGAGTTGGGGAGGGGCGGAGAGAGAGGGAGACACAGAATCCGAAGCAGGCTCCAGGCTCCGAGCTGTCAGCACAGAGCCTGACGCGGGGCTTGAACCCACAGATAGCGAGATCATGACCTGTGCCGAAGTCGGACGCTCAACCCACTGAGCCACCCAGGCACCCCAGTCTGGTCTATTTCTAAACCAGTTTCTTGGGGAGGTTCTGCGTGTGTGCAGAAGTGTAAGTGTGCAGCCCGACACCGTCCTCAGACAGACAGACAGAACATCCCAGGTGCGGGCGGTCTTAGGCTCTGTAAAGGTATGGGTGATTTTTCTCTTTTCTGTATTTTGTGTAAATGGTCCCATGAGTTCACATTCTTGAATGTTCTCTCTCTTGTCCTCCTCCAGTTGGTTTCCCAGCCAGATTTCGTTGTGGTTTATTTTGCATGGTGGTATTTCACGTACTTGGATACAACATGGCAGTGAAACTTAATGAATCACATCCACCTCAATGCCTCAGAGAGGGGAAAACAGGATGCACGTAGGAGATAGTAAATCAGAACATACCAGAAATGGCACGGCTTGTTAATTAATGGGGGAATCAATACGAGGTTAAAACCAACGTCAAAGAACATTTTCAGGAACAGACACAGGAGCGGGAAGTAGATTCCTGGGTGGGAATGAGTCACGTGGGTCACATCTCCACAAGGCCAAGTTCACCTGCGTTTCTGCAGACGAATCGTTTGCCTTAGTGTAAACTCTCCACACGTCATAGTTGTGACTCAGACACCTGCCCAGCCAGGAGTATGAACCCCAGAGAGGAAGACGCCACCGAGGGTCTGGTGCACGGTCCCAGCGTTTTGCTGAAAGGTACCCAGTTATCTCTTTTGTCTATTTAATGGCTTTTCTTTTTTTTTTTTTATTAAAAAAATTTTGTTTTAATTTTTATTTATTTTTGAGAGAGACAGAATGCGAGTGGGGGAGGGGCAGAGAGACAGGGAGGCACAGAATCCGAAGCAGCTCCAAGCTCCGAGCTGTCAGCACACAGCCCGATGTGGGGCTCGAACCCACGAACCGTGAGATCATGACCTGAGCTGAAGTTGGACGCTTAACCGACTGAGCCACCCAGGCGCCCCAATATTGCTGATTTTCAAATTACAAAGCAAAACCTTTTCCCTGTAGTTGGCAAATGCTTGTCTTTACATTTTGGTACAAGCAGATTTTAAATAATCCTCTTGGAAAACAGCAAAAAGCAAAAATGCAGCCAGTGTGGAGGAGGGACCCGGCCTTAGGGCAGCCCTCCCATCCCAGCTGTGCCTAGAAACCAGTCTCTACCAGAGCAGGTGCAGCCGTGGCGGTCCCTCCCCGGCCCCCCACCGGCGCCCTGTGCCCATGAGATGGCCTGGTGCCCAGGCC
Organism: Panthera onca; assembly: GCF_046562875.1. NCBI lineage: Eukaryota > Metazoa > Chordata > Mammalia > Carnivora > Felidae > Panthera > Panthera onca. Next base: position 294,389 of record NC_138346.1, on the reverse strand, counting down.
TGCTGCATCTCCGCGAAAGCCCTGGACACAGTCAGGGCAGCAGGAGGGCCTCGGAGAGGAAGCCCGTGTCCACGGCCAGGACCAGCCGCATCTGTGTGCCCCCAGGCATCCACAGTTGCTCATGTTGTGGGAGGAAGTGCACCGCGGCCGAACCCCATAGCTCGCGGCCCCCACGAGCATGCAGGATGGCTCCTGGGGCACTGGGTCTGCCCCCCTCACTGTCACACTTGTCCTGGTCTCCGAGGGAAGGTCAGAGGGCTGCCCTCCATTCATGTGGCTGAGGCCAAGGTGACACTCCCTAAGCAAGCTGCCCCACGTTCCCAGAGCTCCTGGGCCATCCAGGCGTCAGCCGGCCCCCTGGGCAGCGGGGAGTGTGACTGTCCTGTTCCCGCAGCTCCTATGGGGCACTAGGGACTCAGCAATCATAGGGGCCTCGGTCCAAAAGGAAACACTGCTCGGGAACAAGAACTTGAAAATCTGAACGATAAAGGAAGCCCAGCGTACGGGAGGGGAGAAACTGAGAGCCAGTCTGCACAACCCAAGGTGTCATCCCAGCAGTTTTCAGAACTCAGGGCCATCGTTCCAGGGCTTCTGTGCTGCGGGCTTTCCAACGAAGGAGGCAGACATGCTGTATGGGCCGCTAACAGTTGCTGTCAGGTAAATGAGTGGGGGTGTCTGATGAGTCACAAACTGCGGAACCACTCTGTGTATCCACACTTCAAGCTTGATTTTCTTTGCAGCAGATTCCCAGTCTGCAGGAGTATTTCAGCCCTGGCTTGTTGGGGAATGTCCAGCCATGTTAAAAAAGAAGAAAGCCCCTAATATCCAATATTGTGAGTCAGAGGACCTTACTCACGTCCTGTTGAGTTCTTTGTCCTCACAGCCTCCCCCCTCCCTCTCTCATCTGTGAGATCAGAGCTTCTCCCTAGCCGCCTCCCTGCACATGATCGCAGGGAAGGGAAGGAAGCTTTCAAAGGCATCCCTATTTCATTTCATTAGGGACCCCCCCAGAAAGAGAATTATTGAAGCCGGGATTTAATTTGGCTCGCTCTGTCTCTGATCTATTGAACAAAGAGAGGATTCAAAGGCAAGCTGGTTGGGCCCTGGAGGGCGGGCTCTGGTTGGAGATGCAGGGGGCGCCATCAGCTTGCCCCCAGCTGCTGCAGCCCAGCTCGGCGAGCACCGCTACAGCCGGCTCGAGGCTCCTCTAGGATGCATCTCCCATGGGAACCTAACACTCGGACGCCGGTGAGTGGATACGGCCCACACGGCACGTCCACACACATCCACGGCCCTCCAGCCACACCTCTCTTTTCGGTACAGACTTGCTGGTCTATGTTGTCTGAATTTTTCTCATTATCTTGCATATATTCACTTTCATTAGAACTGAGTTTCAAGTAGCCTCATGCCCAGCTCAGAAAGTCATTTCAACATTCACAAAGAATAAGAAAGCAAATACAAATGAGCCACTTAAAATTACGGAAGACTAAGTTTTGTTACTAAACATTGACTTAAGTAGGCAAGGGAATTATGCACAGCTTTGGACTGTAAGCGAAACATTTTATGATACGCAAAAAGCAGAAGGAACTTGGCATGATTTGAGGCAGTAATATTTTAGGTACAAATTAAAAGTTCAAAGAACTGGTTTATACGATGAGATTAATTTTCCAAAAATGGCTGTGTAAGCACTTGGCATTGTGGCCAAGATGGAATGCATAACAGGTAACAGGTTTAATCTCCCACCTAAAACAGCAACAATAATGGAAACCAACAAGAACAGGTAACATTTTTGTTAAAGTTGTCAAGACTCTGGGCCTGGGGCACCAAAGGAGGGTGGCCCCTGAGAGATGAGAACAGACACGATGGCCCCTGCAGTCACCCCGTTTATCATCAGGGAGGGTCAGGAGAGGAGCCCGGGGCATCTGGGCTGGAAGGACCGAGTCCCAGGGAGGAGAGGGAGCCTGGAGGTCCGGAGAGGGGCGGGTCCGTCCCCCCAAATCAGGAGCCAGTGAAGGGCTTGCCCCAGTCACCTCAGCACCGCACCCGGGGCTCCTGGCACTCCAGGTGAGTAGACAAGAGAAAAGGACAAAGGAGCGGCATTGGGAGGCAGGTCTCTGTGTGCAGGAAATCCCATGAACCTATTTCAGAAATATTAGCACTGACATGACTTCGGCAAGGCGGTGGGGCAGAAGGTAACAAACCGTATTTCTCTGTATTGTGAATAGTCGTGTGGAAATTAAAATTACAAAACCAACGTCATACACATTAAAATAAGTATGAAATATTTGGGATAAATCTGGCAAAAGATGTTCAGGACCTGTTGCCTGGAAACCACACAACATCGTTGGGAAAGACAGATGGGGAGATACCTTGTTCGTGGCTTAAGTGAGTCAGTATTTTCTTTTTAATTTTTAAATTTATTCACTTATCTGGAGAGAGGCAGACAGAGTAGCATGAGTGGGAGAGGGGCAGAGAGAGGGAGAGAGAGAGAACCCCAAGCAGGCTCCGTGCTGACAGTGTAGAGCCTGACGCGGGGCTCGAACCCACAAAAACGTGATGTCATGACTTGAGCTGAAACCAAGAGTCGGTCGCTTAACCGACTGAGCCCCCAGGCGCCCTGTGAGTCAGTATTTTCATGTCAACTCTCCCCGCATCTGGGGATTCAACTCAGTCCTAATCAAAATAATTTTAGGCTTTTTTTGGGTACAAACGGACAAGGGGTTTTTTACAAGTTCACAGGACGACACAGGAAACCTGAGGGGTGTCACAGGATGGCGCCCCCGCCCCCCGCTCCGAGATATTTGCCCAAGGAGGGGAAGGCACGAGTCTGTGCAAAGCCGCATCACGCGTGCCATCTGCGAAAACCCCACGCTGGAAACATGAACACTCGTCAGTGAGTGGACAGACGCTCAAGCCTCGGTGTATCCGCGTGGGACTCTGTGTGACTGAGGTGCTGAGGACACGGCTGCACCTCAAAGTGCTTTGCCGGGCTACAAAAGCCAGACAGATGGGAGCAGGTTGGGTGCGGCCCCCTTACACCTGCTCTGGAAAGCAGACTGACGCCGGGCGCCAGCCAGCGGTCCTCACAAGGGCCGGGGACAAGGTACGTCTGGGGTGGCGGGTGCGGTGGTTTCGCGGTATGTGCACATGCACACCTCAGGATTCACCAACATGCACGTTAAAAATGTTTTTTTAATGTTTTATGTATTTTTGAGAGAGAGACAGAGCACGAGCAGGGGAGAGGCAGAGAGAGAGGGAGACACAGAATCCGAAGCAGCTCCAGGCTCCGAGCTGTCGGCACAGAGCCCAATGCGGGGCTTGAACCCACGAACCACCAGATCATGACCTCAGCCAAAGTCGGACGCTTGCCTGACTGAGCCGCCTGGACGCCCCCCAACTGCACATTTTCAGTTTTTCAGTGAGTGTACCTTGTGGTCAGTCACACCTCGGTGAAGCTCTGGACACTTAGATTTACACATTTCTTGAAGTCAAATTCAGGAAGGAATCATATATTCGACGTGCGGAACCCGAGGGCCAGTGGCATTTTCACACTTGGTGCTTCCCATTAATTGTGTGGCCCATTGCTGTTCAGACGCTCACAGAGCCGGGCACCTGGCCGGCTCACGTGGTGTGGCACGAGCCCCCTGCTCTCGGGGTTGGAGTTTCAGCCCCACGTTGGGCACAGACTTTACTTAGTAAAAAAGAGATTGAAAGAGTCACAAGCATTTATAAGCGGAGACAGGACGTGAGAACAGATGAAAGTAAAATCACGTTCTCAGGGAGAAGCAACAGCTTTTCCAGCATTCGGGTTCCTGGACCCCGCGTCAGCTCTGACGACAGAAGACCCATCACCCATCGCGGCCGGTGGCTGTTCAAGCCGTTTGCGAAGAGGAGGCGGCGGCAGGGAAGAAAGTGATCTAGTCCCAGCTTGGGGACTGCATGTCCGGGAGGCAGAGACCAAGGGAGGCTGCGTCCAGCCGGACATCGGGGCTGCCCACGTTCCTGACCCGGGAGCCCCCTGAGGCCAGGTCAGGTCCCAGCCCGGGAGCCCCCTGAGGCCCAGTGACGTTCTGACCCGGGAGCCCCTGCAGCCCAGTCAGGTCAAGCGGCCAGCACTGCCCGAGTTTAATTAGAACTAAGGTCTCTTTGCAAGGAAATTAATTAGTTATGAATCTATGAGATTCAAATAACATTAACTTGCATAGGAAATGCTGTTATTTAAATCCTAGAAATCAACCCCAAATTTCTGAATATACTAAAGACAGAAATTATAAGCTGTACAAGATTGATACATTCTATCGATCTGAGAAACATGCTTAATGAGCAAATGTGGACCAGGACAGACCTCCGCTGTGTGTGACACATACAACTTGACGACATAATTAGGAGGGACATTTCAGGGTGTAAAAGATGCCAGTATTTAAGTCCATTTCTGCTAGAGCGGTAGGATTTCAAACCAACGCGTCAGGGACAGCACATGACAGCCGCGTGCACTCTGTCCGTGGGCTCTGGTTTTCTTGCGAGAAGGAAGGAGGCAGGTCCTTCTTGGTCGGGCACCTGCTTCTCCAACTTCGTCATTTCTTTGTTCAGATGCCGCAGCACCAGCCGGACCAGCCGTTCCTCACCGGGGTCCAGACCCTGGGCCCGGCATGGGGTATCGTCCCTGCTCTGTTTCGTAGGGATGGCAAGGCTCCCACACACCTGGGCGCACGGCGAAGGAGCCAGAAGGAGCGTCCCCGTCCCTTCCCAATGACCAAGTCCATGTCTGGGCGTCTGAACTGGAACAGCCTCCTTTTCTGTGGCTCCAGTGGGTCGGAGGGTGGTGTAGACAGAGGTCTGAATCGGCTGTGGGTGGAGGCCTGCCCCACGTGGCTCATCCCGTGGCTTCTCTTGCGTCCGCCCTCGTGGGAGCGCCTCCTTCAGATTGTCTGCTGCTCTGGGAGCAGGTGCCCTCGGCGTGGTGGCTGACGTGGCGACCATCGTGGTTGGTGTGGTGGCCGACATGGTGGCCGGCGTGGTGGCCGGCGTGGCGGCAGCGAGCCATGCTTCCCTGGGCACTGGCGTCTTCCTCGTCCAGCCCACTCTCCCCCATAGACCCACAGGAGCCGACCGTGAGGGGCCCTGGCGTCCTTCCCACAATTTAATGAGCGAATGTCAGTAAAACGCCTTCCTGGGTCCCAGCTGTCGAGTAAGCAGGAAGGGCCGTGAGGGCGGTCTCTCGTGCACACCTTGCAGGTGTTTCTGGGACGACCCTGCCCTGACGCAGAGCACGCTGGCCAGCACTGCGAACAGCCCGGGGTGACCAGCCGGATGTCCTCAGTCCCGGAGCGTCTACGCTTGAGCAGCGCTAAGACAGCCAGCCTGCAAACCCCCTGCACAGGAGAACGACCGTGCCTAAACACCGCCGGCGGACACGGCGCACAGGGCATCTCCAGATGGCGGCTTCCCCGCCGTCTCAGGGGCAGTGCCGAGCAGTTCTTGGGTCATCCCCTGTCACCCTCGCGGAGTACGTTTCCCAGGCAGGGTGTGTCGGGAAGTCCTGAGCGGCTCCCAGCCCACGTGAATACTGGGCACGTCGATGCTGCTCGCCCACGAACCACAGGACTCACCTCCCCATCAACCAATGAAGCAGCAGCTTAGAAACAAAGAGCTTCTGCTTTGTTCTCAATAAAACATCACTTTCCCTGTGGCATGGATTATTCCAGAAAGAAAACTAAAGGGGAGGGTGGAGGGGAGAGAGGGGGGGTCTCTGTGGCTGGCTCTGTGGCGTGAAGGGCCACCTGCCACGAGAGGGCCATTTCCTCGGTCGTGCACGAATAAAGACACATTTATTTCCAACCACATGTGCCCTTTCCTACTAAAAATTATCCCTGGGCATGAACTAGCTACTGCTGTAGATCGGTTTCATCCTGTCCACCGTTCTCTGGAACCTACTGGCAGCTTCGGGGGACGTGTGGCCCTCAGGGTCTCGGCTCAGTGCTCGCCAGCTGGTTCCCACCTCGATTCGTTTTTGCCTGATGTTCCATTCTGGCCTGGGGTCTATTCCACCCGAAGGGCTTTTGTTTCTTGATTCTACGTAAAATGGTCCCAGTGTTCACAGTGGATGTTACGAACTAAACCCGCTCCTTGGTCTGCTTTGTGTGGGACGTTTCTAAACAAATAAACAAGCGTTTGGACAGGGGAGAGAAACCCAAAACTCGAGGACTATTCAAAAGGACACAACTTTAAACTATTTTTGGTGTTTTTCATGGCTAGTTTGGGTTAAGCACTGACATCTAAAATGTTTAGGGTCAAGCGCTTAGCTGTGAAACACACGGTCACTTGGGATTTATTGTCTTTTTTACGCACAGGCAGCTCTTGGACGTGTGCCGCGAGGACCGTGTGCGGCACCGGCACTGTCCCGTCGCGCCCTTGGGGTCTGGGGCTGGCTGACGGCCACACCGTAGCGGGTTGCTCAACCCCGTGATTATCTTCCTGTTTTGCTCATAGAACACCTTTCTGCTGTTCCCCCTCGAGAGTCTGACAGATGCCGGCTCTTTCCCCAGAGAGCACATTTGTGTTCAAGCGCTGATATTCATCCTTGACGTTTAAAACAGTATCGCTCTTGACCGCGTTTCGCAAGGTAGCAATAGCTACGCGCTGCTCCGAGGAAAGAGGCAGTGAACACGGGTCACCCTCCTGATGCTGGATGGGCGCCACGGGTGGTCTTTGACAAGCGTGATTTGCTGGTGCGAGCTGGGCAGCCTGCGAGGTGAGCGCGATCTTCCTGGGGCGGGTCGCCGTCTCCCTCCCAAACCGCGGGCCGTGAGCCAGGCCACTCCACTTGGGCCGCGGGGCTGGGCCGCGGGACTGAGCCGAGGGAGCGCGTCTGTGCCGCTCATGACTTCCTGGGCTGGATGAGGGGGTGGTTCAGAGTTTGTCAACGTGGGGGTCCTTCCCCGTCAGCAGACCCAGCTCGCGGCGGGCTCTCCGAGAGGCCGGGGAGGATAGCAGGGAAGGGGCGGGCAGGCCCCGGGGACTCCATGTGCAGGGGCGGGGGGGGGGGGCGCTCAGCCACAGGGTGGGAGGGGAACCCGGAGTCCCTGCCGTCACGCAGGACACGGGCAGCAGGCCCGGCCACTCCAGGATGTCACAGGGTTTGTGTCACGGGTTCCGTACAGAGTACGCTGTGGATTCTGAGGGGAACGGAGGGACCTTTCCCCTCAAACACGTCAGGAAAGGTGCTCACGGGATCAGGACAGCAAGGAGGTTTGTTTACGAGGGCGTCTCGTCTTGCTTGAAGCAAAGGAAATGAAATAAACGTGAGGAGCCCAGACGATTTCATGCTTAGAACCGGGAATTCTGACTGTGGGTGAATACAGCACTCGGCATAAATAACTAGAAACGGCAGATCTTGGGATAATTGCCAAATCCGCGTAGGGGAGACGTTTTACGCTCCTGGGGTGCACTGGCGTCTCCTCAAAATTCATGTCTTTGCAAACCTCAGCAGGTGGCTGCATTTGGGAGAGGGCCTTTGCCAATCTGATCCACTGGGTTCGGTGAGGTCACACGGGGGAAGGGGCTCTGATCCAGTGGGACCGTGTGTCTGTAAGAAGACGGGAGACAACAGACAGAGGAAGGGTGGCCCCGGAGCAGGGCGACCGCGCGCCCAGGGCACCGTGGCTGCAGAGGCGAGACGGGTCCGCCGTGAGAGCCTCACCTTTGATTTCGGACTTCTGGCCTTCAGAACCGGGAGGTCACATGTGACCTTCGTTTGGGCGTGACTCACCAAGAGCGGCACCATCAGTGCCCCGGTCAGCCCCTCGCACATTCGGGGCTCCGTGGTCCTGAAGCACAGGACATCGGGACGTTTTCCGCTCCGGGCTTCAAACCCCGTTCAGAGACCAGGACGCACGAATGTCTGGGTGGAGAAGACGGCGGCTTCTATAGGCGCTCCCAGTGGCACTAGAGAAACTCGGCTTCGGAGAAATCCGCAGAATTTGATCCAGGAGGCGGCACGTTCTAGTCCCGGGCGCTCAGGAGCTCGGGGGCGCCAAACCCGCTGGGCCGTCGTCCCAGGGCTTCTGCGCTGCGGGCTTTCCAACGAAGGAGGCAGACACGCTGTCTGGGCCGCTAACATTTAGTTGCTGTCACATAAGTGAGTGGGGGTGTCTGATGCGTCACAAACCACGGAACCACTCCGTGCGCGTGTGTGCCTGTGTGTGTGAGAAGCGGAGGGGAGACAGCTTGCACACAAACATGCTTGTGTTTTGCACGACCGGTTAGGAGTGTTCCCGAGGGAGAGGTTCAGTCCAGGAACTCGTGAAACTGAGATTTTTCGGGTGCAGACAGAGGACCCAGGGGTCAGGCTGGGGCACAGCCGTCACTAACACCCTTGTGTCCTGCGGCCTCAGTGACGCCTGGCCTTACCTTCTTCAGGCCTCCACACTGTTCAGAAACGCTCAACTCTTCCTTTTCATCTAGAAGGAAGCTGGAAAGACAGCAGCCACTTTGGAAACTTAGCAAAAGCACTTTGGAAACTTAGCAAAAGCACTTAGCAAAAGTGGCTGAGGAGGGAAGTGTGCTCTGACACGACCCGGTTGTTGGCAGGGACTGGACCGCCCCGTCACTGGGTGAGTCGTGCCTGGGTTCAGCCCGGCTCCGGCCTCCCGCCGCGGGTCCTGGGCTTCCCAGCCGCCACGAACCCCAGCCGCTGGCCTTCCCGGGTCCACCTGCTCTCCCGGCGCCTGGAGCCCCACCCACATGTGGGGTCACACTCACTTGCACGGGGCCCTATCCTCATCTCTACAGGGTGTCCGTGCCTCAGGCCACCCACGGCAGCCTGAGTGCGTATGTTCAGGCACACCCCCACGTGTGCCTGCGTGTGCACCTCCCTGGACACACAACAACACAACACTTCAAACGACCGAGAGCATCCGTCATCCACACTCTCCCTTCCCCCGTCTCAGCACCCACGTGGGGACACGGCTGGACCTGCCTGTCTCCCTCCCCATCCCAGAGCCCTTGAGAACCCCTTCCCCCGGGGTTGGCCCAGGAGCGGAGGAGGGGTGAGGAGGGGTGAGGAGGGGTGGGGGCCTGGCAGCGTCGCCCTGTCCTGACCTTCCAGGTGGCACGGCATTCCTGGCATGGCTCAGGTGGACGTGGGCACTGTGCACAGAGCACCCGTGAGTCAGGGCCACGGTCACGCGGGGGGGCGCTGGGGTCGCCTCTGAACCTGGGAGCACCCCAGTGGCCTGTGCTGTGAGGTGGGGAAGGGGAGCTTGGTGAGAGTGAGGTGGTTCTTTTAAGACCCATGGTTATGGTCCCCCTCCCCCGGGCTGGGCGGGTGGGCGTGGTCACCACCCTTCCCTGGGCTGGGCTGGGGGGTGTGGTCACCGTCCCCTCCCTTGGGCTGGGCTGGGGACAGGAAAGGAGGAGGTGACCGGTTGTGCAGTTGTGTGATGACTGTGGCTTCGTGGACGCCAGGACCGCCCTGCACCCTTCGGTGCGCGGCCGTGGGCCCGGGGCTCACACACTGGTTCCTGGGTGCGCCTACAGGGCACCAGAGGCCTACAGGGTGGCGGGCGTCCTCCGGGTGGCATCGGTGGAACCCCGCTCCCTATCTGACGGGAGCTGGTTACCCGTCAGGTAAAAGTCAGCTGGACTCCAGTTTGAAGCCGTGGTGTTGCTGATTTGTCAGAAAGCATTTTCCGCTCGCGCTTCTGGTGGGAGAGAAGCTGGGCTCTAGCCGGTGGGCCTCCGCGCAGCCTCCCTGCCTCCCTGCGGAGGACGGCAGACCAAGGGCTGGGCTGTGCGAATGTGGATGTTACAGAATTGCAGCTCGTACCCGCTGCATGCATAACACCCCCCGAACAGGGGACATAACACGCCCCGAACAGGGGACAGTCTAAGCACAAGCAGTAGGGCAACCGGACTAAGGCACTATTTGTGCCCGTCACAGGTGGAGCGGGGTGCCCAGGGGAGCAGCACAAAGCAGTGCTGCTCCCTGGCCTGTGGCGCCCCGTGCAGACCCCTGCTGGCTGGGTTTCTGTTTTCACCGTGTTGGTGGCTCCCTTGCTCTGGGGACCCCACTTCCCGATGCCCGAGTGGGAGGCCTCTGTTGCACCTGAGTCCACAGGCTTGCACTGGGTGCGAGAAAGAAGAAGGTTCTGGGCAATCACAGGCAAATCCAGAAACGGCTCGAACTGCCCCCTTAGTCCCCGGGCCGGGCAGGTGTCTCCCTCTGCCGTGCCGTGGAGAGGTCAGCGTGCTCTCAGTGCAGACAGCAAACACGACTTTGTTCAGTAGACGGACAGATGTGGCCCATTTAGGATAATGGCCCATTTTGAAAAAGGAAGAATCCACTGGAATAAAACATACCAACGTAAGATGTGTTTGAAGACAGACAGGCTGGATCTTTTACAGCCACTACCTGTGCGCACAACAGAAATGTCCTTCACCAAAGACACGGTGACCACGGAGCTGTGCACACAGTGGCCGTCCCAGCCACGTGGCTGATGCTGTCAGCTTGGGACAACCCACGGCGATCTGCGTCCACTCCTCACGGAAGAAAGCAGCCCCCCTCCTGTCACCTCAGGGAGGGCACCTAGCACCCGCGTTCTGCGTGGGAGTTGTTCTCGGGACACAGGTGCTGCACTTCACGTGGGGACGTGGACCGTTCGTGGTACTTTTCAGCCGCCCGGACCCGGAGACAGGCGGGGTCACAAGGTTCCACACAAGGAAGCACAATATTTAAAAATCAGAAAGTGTCAGGCAGGGAACTTTTAGTTAAATGCGGAACGTGTAGAGTTTGGTATCTGTTCATTCCTGACTGCCCACCTCCCCAACGTCACCAACTAGGTTAGAAAAAACCCCAAAGAAAAACTAAAGACAGGATCAAAGGAAATGGGAAGGAACAAGTGTGAGAGATGGGGGTGGGCACAGGGTGTTCTCCCAGCCAGGCGAGGGAGTGGAGAGGCACACAGGCAGGAAGACGAGGGAACGTTCCAGTATCAGAAGTCCGGTGCCTCTGTAGGCAGGGCCGGATGGGCCTCAGCCTCACGCAGACAGACAGCCGCCGGCGGTAAGGCAGGGCCTGGAGGGCGCTGCACAGAAATGGGGGGGAGCAGGAAGGCCTTTCGTTCAGGACGGGATGTCCGGTCCCCCCCCCGCGCCCCCCCCCCCCCAAGTTGGCTGCCACTGTGCTCGCAGGGCAGGTGCACGGCCCCTTCCCCAAGGGACCTAAACGCCCTGGAAAACACAGACACCCATGTCCCAAGGAAAGGGTCATCTCCCGCCAAACCCCACTGTGCTCACTCGGGCTGGGAATCCACCACGGGTAGGTGTGGTCAAGCACCTGTCACAGAGACGACTCTCATTCAGCAAGGCCGTCTACCAGGTGCAAAGGGAATCTGGACTTTAATGATCCAGAGTTCGGAATGCCCGTAGGTCCGGAAGCTGGGCTGCTATAAATGGTCTCCTCTTCCCGCACCCCCCGCCCCCACCCCTTGGCTGCTGCTCACACGCGTGTGCTCGCACATCACACGCATGTTCCCATGCTGACAGGACAGACCCTGTACTTCTTTCTTGTTTAGGCTCCCCGGCATCCAGTGGGAAAGCAGGAAACTGGGGTGTGTTTGTGGGGTTTGGGGACACGTGCCGATCGGTGACAGGCTGGCGGTGACCCGGAAACCCAGGTCTGATTCACGCTGGGAACAGGAGTGACTACGGGGAACTCGGACCTCCCTCTCGAGCAGAGGTACTTAGACACCGCTCATTTAGTTTTACTTTGCAAAGAAACAGGTGAGCATTCTTGCCTTTTAGCTTTTGTGGGCGCACCGGCGTCTCAGGACCCACGCGCCCCGGCCAGCTCCCAGGAGGAACCGCACCAGGCGGGCGGCAGCCGTGTGGAGGGCATGGGCGAAGTCTGTGACGGGGCTTCCGCGATTCCGCCTCGGGGAAGGCAGACCGCGACTCTTCCCACGGGGGCCGTTCAAAATGAAGAAATACCACGGTAACCGCAGCGTCAGTTTGCAAAGAAGGGCGTTGCTGGGCGGCTGCCTGAAGCGCAGGAGACACCACACCGGTCCACAACGCACACAGGCACGCTCTACTGCTTAGGAAACTCTTACTTCCTAATTATAAGACGTCACATGAATTCCCTTAGAATACACTCCTGACTTTATTTCAAAAGTCCAGTTTCATCAACAAACAAGAACGCGGACTCTACGAATGGAGGAAGGACGGTGAGGGCACAGGATGTACTCTTGCGCTGCCCTGTGCGCCCCTGCACCCGTGAACGCGGCCGAGGGGCCGGCCGCCCGGCTCAGCTCTGCGTGATCACACGGACCGCCTCTCCCGTCCTCACTGCCCGTCTCGAATGGGGGAGCCGTGTGCACCGTTAACCAGCGTGTGCCCTTCTCAAGCTGCGGTGCTGATTGAGGATCTTACGTTACAGAGAAAGTGCCCACAGGGTCCTAGCACGTAGGAAAGGGTGACAATTTTAGTGTGGTGAACGTGGAGAAGGAGGCAGACGTGAAGGGGACAGGAGGTGGCCACACGGAAGCAGCCAGGCGTGTCTCCCGTGCCCTGGCGTGGGCACGCTCGGGGACCCCAGCGGTGGCTACTGGGAGGCACCGTTCCTCCAGCAGGGCTCCGAAAGTGACCAGCGGCTGTCTTCCCGGAACTGTCTGTCCCCTGTCCTCACCTGGGCATCCGCACAAGTTCCTGCTGGTTCTGGAAACTCTACGAAATGACGTCCGTGTCCTGGAAGTGAGGCTCTGACCGTGGATTTCAGCGGTCATTCTGGGTGTTCAGGCCAGGGCACGGCCGCAGACCGTCCGACAGACCTTTGCCGGCTGCAGGCAGAGCGCAGGGATTTGTGCGGGGGCCGCTACAGCGTTTGAGGGGGATCTCATACGGAGGGGACCGTGTACAGTCCCAGGACAGCGAAGAAAAGTGGCGGGACCATCAGAGGGGTGGCCAGGCTAGCAGGATTTCACCACCGCAGAGAAACACGATCACCCGAGGGTTCAGGGAAATAAATTCACTATTATGCACCATTCAGGTATTGCGGACGCAAAACAATGCATTTCAGCGGCAAGCATTTAGTTCTATCTGCTCTGACACACGTCAGCCACAGACCTTGACGGCCCCTGGAGGCCCCCGCGGTTAGCCCTGGGTGCTGTTCCCGCCACAGCTGACGATGCGCTGAGCGCCAGGCGCGTGCCCATTCGTACATTCCGATAGGATACCTCAGATACGAGTCTCGATAGGGAAGACGGCTTTGCATCGACTGGACCAGCGGAGAGGGAGGCAGAGAGGCCGTCCGTGTTTGGCCACGTGGCTGCGGCTCACAGAAGATGTGGCACTCGGCAAGCGTGGTCAGTTCCGTGGGCGTGGGCACCGGGCACCCACCACAGCCTCAGTCTTGGCAAAGCTAGGGCTCACGGGGAGCCGCGGCCCACGGCCTGGGCATGCTTACCTTCAAACCCCAGCCCCGCCCGCGAGGGCATCAGAACCCACCGTGGTGTGACAGCGTCGGAGTTGTGGGGACGTTAAACACAGCGACACGAACGGGGGCCGAGGAATAATCCATCGGAGAGGACTCCTGGCGCCCTGAGAGCCAGCCTGGCGCCCTGCCGTGGTTCAAGGTGATGTTTGGCCACTGAGGCCGGCAGCGAGGACGTCAGACGCAGGGAGCGAGCGGTCAGCCCGGCTCCCGCTCAGATGCCCTCCTGCTGGTCTCCACACACCGCATCCTGCCGGCCGAGCTCACACTGGGGCACCTGCTTCTCCCGTCCTTCTGTCCCCGCAGTCGTGGACAGGCCCCTCTGCTGGTACAGGCGGGCAGCCACGGCAGCCACGCAGAGCAGGACAAACACGACCACGGCCACGGCACCTGGCGAGGGGGGCGAGGGGAACGCGGTCAGGGCGGGAACGGCGTGTTGCGTACCCCAGCCCGCTCCCCGCCGCAGGCCTCTACGCTCCCGTGACCCCGGGGGCCTCGCAGCTGCGGGGGCCTCGAGGCCAGGCGGTGTTGCGGCCTCCTACCAAGCTGTGCATGCCGCTGTCCTGTGTCCCCATACGGTCACGTTGGGGTCAGATTCACCTGGCGTGTCCAGAAAGGAATACGTGCTTGTCTCCCAGACCACGAGCACCACGTCAGGGAGCAGACAGGCTCACATTACCCTAGAGCACAGGCTGCATCAGGCCTTCACGGAGCTTAGTACTTTTGTTAAGGAAACTACACTGGACACGCTTAACACTTATCTTAAAGTACCTGGACCACGGCATTTAGAGCCGCATGTGGGCTGTACATATGCACGTGTGGGAACGGTCTGTGTCACCTAACTCGTCATAGGAATGTAGCGAATACAGGAATTTATGGAACCCGTCATCCAAGATTTCCACTTGAAAATGTTGGACGATTAACACCAGACCTCAGCCTTCTGTGTGTTAGACGGATTTAGTCAAATCTCTAGTTGGGAGAAGTCAGTGACTTTGGGAAGGTTTTCAGCGCAAAACCTACGCAGATCGCAGGTGGGGGAACACTGAGCGTCCCAGAACGAAGCGATCATTCAAGCCATCACACCCATGAAAACGAGATGTCAGGTGTGAGTGCTGGGGACGGACGGGTTACAGGTGCCCTTTACTGGGCACACACACTGGGGGTCGTTGATGTTTCCGTAAGCGAGCATCACATATCAGAAAGTGCGGGTACCGCGTGGAACAGCACATCGCCCCGGGAAGGTGGCTGTAAAACCGTCGTGGGGTCTGCAGACTCAGCCCTGCCCGAACGAGGACCGCGTGTTCCGGGCACGTGCGGTGTCAGGCAGTGTCCCCGGCAAGCTGGGCGGGATCGCAGCCACCGGAGAGGCCGGCCCTTGCCTGCGGCGGGAGGGGGTGAGGGCGGCTCTGAGTCCAGGGGGGCGGTGGTGGCCGTCTGCACTCGGCATTCGTGGGCCCCCACGCATCCCCCCTTCACCTCGGATTAAACAACAGCGGGGAGAATGCCCTCAGTAGAGGTCGTTGCTTCAGAGAGAGAGATTTGATCCGAGCCCCGCATCGAGGCTGCTACCCTCCGCAGTGAAGCAGGAAGGTGGCTCTGCGTGTACGTGCACAGTCACCCCGTCAGCGCCATCCTGGCTGGGACCCCTCAGAGCCACACTCCAGTCTGCCCTTCATTCGGGGCTGCTTTCCCAGCAGGAGTGGTTTCCATCAGGGGTGACTGTCTTACCACCTGGCGAAGCCGGTATCACCTGAACAGGCTTCGGGGCACAGAGCGCAGACCCGGGGACCCCCGTCCTCGGACAGTGGGGCACAGGGGGCTGGGGTCTGCTCTCCGCCCACCCTGCTCCGTCCTGCACGGACGCTCCTGTCTTCCACTGGTCACTCCCTTGCAAGAAGAAATTCCATCTAACGCGCAAATCCAGGAAATGAAACACCCGGGTGGCGCCTACACGGTCAACAAGGGGTGGAAACCGGGGTCACACACGGTGCCCCAGACACACACCCCACACAGACGCACATTATGCACCCTTTGAACACTATGAAAAGAGCATGTTAGCAAATTCTGAAAACTCAGCCCCACGGAATATCCGATCTTTAAACGATTGGCTACCTGCTCTACTCCAAAGCCAGTTTTTTGTGGTGGTGAAAGCCCCTCTCGCCCCTGAATGGCACCGTGTAGACGCCGCACGTGCACTCATCCACAGCCGGGTCCCACCCCGGGTCTGTCGTCTTTGTTTGCCAGGAGGGCGCCTGGGGCACTTGGAAAGTCAGGAGAAGACAGGGAGCCGGGAAGGATCCAAGGTGCCAGTGACCCACACCTTGGGAACGGTTTCCTAGGCTTGAGGGTGGGGGGTGGGGGAATGCCTGGCCGTGGGTGGTGCTCAGCCCGGAGTCTGGCCGGGACGGCGGCTCGGTGAAGCCGGTGCCCTGGCAATGCTGCCCCGGGGGCAGGAGAGGCCACCGGGTCTGTGAGGCACCCAGGAGCCCTTCCCTGTGTCAGTGCAGGACAGACACCCCGGGGCAGGTGACCCAAGGGCACTGAGTCAGACGTCTGGCAATGTGTGACTTTTATGTCCGCGTTGGGTATGTTTCTGCCACTATTTCATTTGGAAATCATGGTTCTAACTCTTTAACTAAGAACTGTGAACCCCCTTCTGTCTGTCAGCCTGTTTTCTTCATAAAAACAACTTCCCGTGGAACGTGCATCAGCACGGAATCTAAACCGGTCCACGCCAGGCTCCCCAAGGACAGCACGGGGCGGACGGAGAATGAACCGGTTTTCAACCCCTTCTGCACAGCCACACGCAGAGGCCGACTCGGACCCACTTCCTTGAACGTGGTGCATGCCCTGGGCAGCCCGCTGGCCATTTGCAACGTAAGACTGTTTCACAGTTAGATATGTTTACGGTAATTCCTTAATGGGCACCTTGATGACACCACCAGGTACATGTACTGGGAGTCTCAGGGGGCTGGCTTGGCTAAGACGCCATCAGATAATGATCAAAATGGTAAGACTGCCCAGGACGGAACAAACACCCGGTGCCTGGGGGACACAAGGGTCTGGATCGTCTCCCGTCAGGCAGACGCTGCCCCTATTCCCGCGGTGAGTGAGCCAGGAAGTTCACCTCCTATCACGGCCGAGTCTCCGTGGGGCCCGTTGGCTCTGGGTTCCCCCTCATCCACGGCCCCGGGGTGTCCTGCAGGCGAGAAAGGAATGTGGGCAGGATGAGAAAATCAGCGGAATCAGCTTGTAAAATTGTGTTGTTTTAACTTGAGAATTGCCAGTTTGCGTGAGGACGCCTCAACTGGCCAAGGGCCGAAGGTCGAGGCTCCAGGAGCCCCTGTGGGACGCAGGCCCACCCAGCACCGAGGTCCTGCTGTTACAGGGCCAGGGCTCGGGGCCCCCTGCCCCTGCCTCGCCCCACCGCCCATGGGGCACCCCTGCCCTCGAGGGCCCACCTGCCCACACACGCCCACCTGCCTGCCTGTGCCCACCTGCTCGCGCGTGCGTGTGCTCCCTCGCCCTGCCACCTCCTTGTCTGGACCCACATTCTGACGAGGCCACCGGCCCCTGCACCAAGGTGCGCCCAGGATGCCCAGGATGCAGTGCGGCCTTCAGTGGGGCCACGCTTTCGAACTGCAGCGCAGAGAGGCAGCCGGAGAAGCCCCGGGCGCCGGCCTGTGCGGTGTCCTCGTCCACGTGGCTGCTGGGCTCTGGTAAGACAGTGTGAGGTTAGTGGGCCGCAGGTGGGGGTGTGGTTAGTGGCACATTTGTGGGGCGCGGGTGGGGGGTGTGTTAGTGGCACATTTGTGGGGTGCGGTGGGGGGTGTGGTTAGTGGCACATTTGTGGGGCGCGGGTGGGGGGTGTGTTAGTGGCACATTTGTGGGGTGCGGGTGGGGGGTGTGGTTAGTGGCACATTTGTGGGCCACGGGTGGGGGGTGTGTTAGTGGCACATTTGTGGGGTGCGGGTGGGGGGTGTGTTAGTGGCACATTTGTGGGGCGCGGGTGGGGGGTGTGTTAGTGGCACATTTGTGGGCCGCAGGTGGGGGTGTGGTTAGTGGCACATTTGTGGGGCGCGGGTGGGGGGTGCGGTAGGGGCACAAGGAACACTGTGTAGCTCATGTTTCCGAGCAGTGTGTTCTTATCCAGGGGTCCCTGCTCGGCTGTGCCCCCTCCCCTCTCTGTCTGCGCCCATTCGATTTATTGATCACTGATCTGGACTATTCTCCACGGTCTTCCCTGGGGGCCGCGGCTTCCTCGGGTCCAGGACCTGCGCTGGCGCATCGCTCAAAAGGAGGCGGCTCGTTCTCCGTGTGGCTTCTCCGTGGATGTGGGCTTTGTGTTTCACGACCGAGGCCGCGCCAGCGCTGGGATCCCTTGAACCCGGGACACAGTTTCGCTGCAGCTCGAGGAGATGCTCTCCTGTTGGTAGGTGGCTCTCTCTCCACATCCCTTCCCTGGGATCCCCCGTCATCTCTGTGGTTTTGGCCCGTGGTTTTGTGTATTTCTACCTGAATTCCAGCATCAGCAGGGACTGTCCTGTCCTTGGGGTCATTACTGACCCTGCGGCTGGACTCCCCACGACTTCTCTGAGTCACACCTAAGCCTGTCACGTGGCGGAAGCCTTGCCCCTCCCCCCGAACAGCTCTATTTTGCAGGGACTGTGGAGGGAGGTTTCTGTCTTCTCTCTCCTGTCTGAGCCCCTTGGGTGTGGACGCTGCCCAGCCTGTGAACTCCCCGGCCGGCAGGGTCACCCCTAAGATCTTCAGGCACCTCTGCTGTGCTCTCAGATGCATCCTGCCGGGTCCCTGGAGACACAAGGTCGGGGCCCCCAGGGTCCCCGGGTCCACAGCCAGGCCTTTTCCAAGCGACCCCGGGAGGCAGGCAGGCAGGCAGGCAGGCAGGTTCTGGCCCCGTGGCTTCTTGGTGCTGGCCTGGGTTCCCTCCCCCAGGAGTCGGTTCGTCCCCACCCCGCCTGCCTGCTCGCCAGGGTGACCTAAGTCTTGTGCCACAAATGCCTGGAGACGTACCATGAGTGTTTTCTTTAGCGTAACCCTTCTCCCATCCTGAATGGGTGTCTTTCACAGGTGCGAACACCTGTTGTACGAGCATATGCATATGCGGAGGGGCTCAGCGCAAGGCTCTGGTGGCCGTCCTGCGTCGTCTGCTCTCCGAGCCCAGGCGGACCACAGGGGTGGTGGGGAGGGCCCCAGGGAGGGTGGTGGGGGAGCGGGGGGTGGTGATCGCCCACCAGAGTTGGGGCTACGGCCTGGGGGTGGGGCCACGGGCCTTTCGTCTGCCCCGTGACTTTCAGGACCGGCTGCGTTGTTTGAAATGTTGCTATTGTAAAATCCTTCCTCCTTTAAGAACAAACTCTGAATCAAATTCTTGACACAAACTCAAATTTCTGAAATCTCAGGTTATGAACACTGCCAAGTCACTTAGATCTTAAGGTAGATTTTTCCTACTTATCAACTAGTGTGAGTTGTGTGTTCCGTGAAAGCTTCTGCTCTTTCCAAGAGCACATCCTCGAGGAAAACGTCTGGAAGAGCAACCAGGTTCCAGGACAGGACACTCGTGTGCAGAGTGTCCCCGTGCTCTGGGAGGACCTGGGGCCAGCGGCGGAGCTCTGGGGTCACCTCGCTGGGCTTCCTGCACCTCTCAGCCGAGGAATGATCAGGAGGCAGGAGCGAGTGGTTCAGCTCACAGGCATCAAGGCAGAAGGGAAAGGATGCTCACGGAGCCACCCTCCCGCGTGAGGTCTGCAGGCGGGCGCGGGTTGTCTGCACTGCCCTGGGTCGGCACCTCGGGGTTTCTGGGCACTGCTCACGTTCTCTTTGTGGTCAAACTGTGTTCTCAGAATTCTCCCAGCTGTGCATTGAGAATATCACACTTTCCTCTGTGTATGTCCTACTTCATGGGTTTGAGACATACGATGTCCTCACAGATGAACGGTTAAATGGAGATGTCCGGAAAGCATCTGATTTTCTGTATTTGGAGCCGTAAAACTCCAGAGATTGTAAGCACACAGTCTGACTTACAATTTCAAAGAACTCTTGGCGTCTGTTATCTCTCTTAATGGCTAATTGCTTAAATTATAGGATATTTTTCTTAAGGTTTATTTATTTTCTTTGAGGGGGAGGGGCAGAGAGAGAGAATCCCCAGCAGGCTCTGAGCTGCCAGCGTGGAGCCCGATGTGGGGCTTGAACTCACGAACCGTGACATCATGACCTGAGCCGAGACCACTCAACCGACTGAGCCACCCAGGTGCTCTGCTTATATTATAGGATTTTAAATTTGAGAAGAAACTTAGAAATAATCTACCTATTTTTACTTTGTTAAACTTTGGATACCACATAGAAGTACATGTCCCTGTTCTGAGAGATGTGGCTGTCCCGATTATCCCATTTTACAGATTTGTCACCAGAGCAAAGAGAGGACGAGTAGCTGGGCCTTGGCCGCACGCCAGCAGGTACGTGAGCGTGGGCTCCCATTTGGGACGAGGAGCCTGGGAGATGGTGGGGGCAGGCTGGCATCTCCGCCCTCCTGGGCTCCACATCCTAGGGCTTCCTCCCCACGAGGCTTCTTCCACACGAGCTAACAGCACGGGGCAGAGTCGTCCGTGGCCTGTGGGATGCAGGCTCCACGCCGTCTTCCCACGGATGGCGGAGGAGGCAGGGTCAGCACCTTCTCACGGGGCCACACGCCGCGTGGAAACCCCTCTGCTCGCTGGGGTGGCTGGGCTTGGAGTGCGACCGCTCTGTGCTCTGATGGCCGTAGACCACGTCTTCCTATCGCTTCAACCTAACAGCGGAAGACTGTCCTGGCTTTGGAAGAGTGTCTCTTGCTTGTTTGGGCTCATTTTTGCTCCTTTGCTTTATGGCCCATAAAACTCAGAATGGACAGAATCCTGATTATACAATCTCAGCGTCACCGACTTAACAGGAGGCTACACTGGTCTGATTGAGGGAGGGTGTTTTCAAAGCTTCCCTACATCAGGCATGCATTTTTGATCACAGTCGAAGCTACAAAATCTGAGTTCTAAAGCGTTTACTTTTTTTTTTTTTTTTTTTTCAACGTTTTTTTTATTTATTTTTGGGACAGAGAGAGACAGAGCATGAACGGGGGAGGGGCAGAGAGAGAGGGAGACACAGAATCGGAAACAGGCTCCAGGCTCCGAGCCATCAGCCCAGAGCCTGACGCGGGGCTCGAACTCACAGACCGCGAGATCGTGACCTGGCTGAAGTCGGACGCTTAACCGACTGCGCCACCCAGGCACCCCTAAAGCGTTTACTTTTAAAGGCATCTTACTCTGAAACAACGGCGTGTCTGAGAGAACGACCAGGGCAGGGTCAGCAGCTGAGGCCGTCAGAGAGGTAACAGTTACACGTGCACGTTACCAGTGAGGACGCTGGATGGTTGTGTCTGGAGTGCCCTGTGCTCGCTGGCCCCACACACCCCCAGAAGGGGTTTCCAGGGGGGACGCTGTGCAGCTAAAATCCGCACTGGAGATGCTCACGGAGTGCTGGGGAGGGAAGGGGGGAAACGCCGGGCTCCCAGGAGAAATGCTGGCTTCTAACCTCGGTGTTGGATGTGTCCCTCGGGAATGGGCCCCTCGCAGCAGTGTCCTTGGCTCAGGGAGTGAGGCCCATCATGCACGGCCCTACCCCAACATGAGGGTCAGTGTTCTTGGGCTTGCAAAATGGTCTGGAAGTTTTGTTGGGCTTTGGGCAAATGTTAAAATAGAGCCATCAAAACGTGGACAGTGTCATTAGACCTTGGTTAAAATCGATGTCCTCATGCATATAGTAAATGAATCCCGGTTGATTCAGCTGTAAACTCTACTGCTGGGCCTGAACTTCAACCTTCCTTCTAGAGTCTGAATAACGTGCCGACGGGTACACAGTTCGTGTGGAAGCGTCAGTATGCTCCGTCCCCCACTGTGGCCTTTACCCGTTTCCCTGAAGGGGACAGATTATCTACTTGCATTCTTCACTCCCTAGACGGGGCCGTTTCTCTGCTTTGCTAGGCAACGCTCTGCACGTTATGTCACACGGCCTTTTTGTGAGTGACTTCAACATTGCATTGAACGTAAGGTGTATTTAAAAAATTTTTTAATGTTTATTTTTGAGAGAGAGAGAGGGACAGAGCATGAGCAGGGAGGGGCAGAGAGAGGGGGAGACACAGAATCCGAAACAGGCTCCAGGCTCCAAGCTGTCAGCACAGAGCCTGACTCGGGGCTCGAACTCACGAACCGTGAGATCATATCCTGAACCGAAGTCAGACGCTCAACCGACTGAGCCCCCCCAGGCTCCCCTAACATAAGGTGTATTTTTAAAAACATTCTCTTGTTGGGGTTTTTTAAATACTGCTTAATGGTTTTAACTTTGTTAAATTATTTATGTGCATATTTCCTGTTGAGCTTAGCTGTGGAGTCTTCGAGGACAGGAATTTGTTACTTTTATCCTCTGTCTGCCATGGCAGCTGCTGTAATTTACGGAACAGAAGCACTTTGTCAACACGCGTTCTCTCCACGAATGATGGCCTGACTCACTGGGAAAGCCTCCTGACCTCCGAGCCTGGAAAGCAGCAATCCAACGAAAAGGAAGCGGGCCCAAGGTCTCAACCTGGACATGTCAGGGATTATCCACGGCTCACTTTGTTCCGGCGCAAACTGTAAACACCCACGGGGGCAGAGGGAAGAGCGTAAGAGAGTCAGGGTCGGGCCTGCCTGACTCGGTTTCTCTGACGGCACAGGCTCCCCTCCACCTCCGTTTTGCCGGGGTCCCCCTTGTCCAGATGGCCCGGCTTGTGAGCAGGAGAGGCTGGGGCACTCCAGGGGGTTTCGGTTGCTTAGGATCAAAAACAAACCTGTACCATGGCTTTAAACATGGAGTAACACACATACTGTTTTAGGGAGAAAACAAAAGTCCACATGTGCTGAAGATGCACCACCCAGTCTCGCCTCCGAGCTCTGTGGCAAAGGACCCGCATCGCCACCAGCGACCACGTGTCCCCACCCGACCTCACCACACTCGAGACCTGGCTTAGGAGCCGGCATCCGGTGGACACCCCAGGCCCAGCAGGCACAGAGCTGGGCCTCACCTGGACCCACTTCTGGGGGTCACCCTGCCTCCCCCCTACCCTTCCCCCCGCCTCCCCCTACCTCTCCCCCTGCTTCCCTGCACCTCCCCCCACCTCCCCCCACCCCTGTGCCCTGTGTAGGGACCAGATGGCACCTCCACAGGCCTGTCTCCCTTGCCCAGCTGGGAGACCGAGCGCTCAGCAGAGGCCACATTTCTTGGGATAAAGTCAGTCCTGGGACTGTGGTACCCACACGCCTATGTGGCTGTACTCCCGCCCTGTTCCTGGAGCCCACTGCTCTGTCGTGTCCTGCCCGAAGCTACGGGTGAGCCTCCCTTCCTCAGGGTTTGTCCACATGTCACTTCCTCTGCAGAGTGTATGCTGCCCTCCACACTTTCCGTACACGACCCCTCCCGCCAGGGCGGAGCCACCCCAGGGCACGGGCCTTGATGTGTGCTGACCGCCCGGGACACCCTGAGGTAGTCGGGATCTCAGACTGTGGGTTTGGGATGAAAAACAGTGACTCTCCTGTGGCTGCCGTGTTCTCCCACGGGAGCCCCGTTCGTGTTCCCTGGGTGTGGACGCAGCTGAGCTCACAGCCAGTCGGCATCAGTGGTGTAACCAGTGCCCATTTTAATCAACTTTGCTATCACAGGTTTACCTTCAAAGTCAGTTTTATAGGTATGTATAAAGTATATGTGCATTTTTATAAAATTTGCTTTCTCATGTATCTCAAGTTTAACTGAAAAATAACTTGTATGAAATATCCAAGCAGGCTCTACCTATCGATCTATCAAGCCCAGTTTGAATTTTCAATTAAACTTGAAATATATCAGTAGCACTTTTGATATATTATTTTTCTTCTATTCAGTGAAAGAACCGGGTAGGACATTACAAGTCACAACATTTTCCGCGTTGACTGAATAATGGGAACGTGTACTTTTAAGGCCCAACACCGACTGTGTTTGAAAACACATTAACACCGAGTTAAAAACCCAGCTTTTCCTGAGATTTATATTTCTACCGTCCGCCCGTGTGTACCCGTGCATGCTCAGGATGTTGAGCTTTCGTTCGCGGAAAATGTGAAAGCCCCAGGAATACAGATACAACAAAGGGAGAGATTAAAAAGTCATCCCCTTGGATAAATATCCCAGTGACAGGAAGCAAACCTCGAGAGCGCTCTCCCCAAAGTAAGGCCTGGAGCCCATGATGTCTACAGTCTGTTTGTAACCGAAAGGCCCTCCTAAGACCTCCTGCTTTCACTTCAGTACTTGGGGACGAGGGGGGAACGAAAGCGGGCCCACGACCCCGAGATGCCCCCGCTCTGCACTGACGCCCAGGCTGTGGCCCAAGAGAGGGGGTCCTGCGGGAAACTGCCCTCGCGGGCGGGGTTGCCTGGCAGGAGCAACTGCCCCTCCCGTGCCGCCCGGGTGGCTTTCTGGGTCTGCAGCTGTCAGTCTGTAATGTGTGAGCCCCGCGTGTCTGCACCCGGTTCTTTGAGGTCAGAGACTCGTGCAGCCCTCGTGCCAACGGCAGAGCGGGGGCCCAGGGCTCCGTGGTGTGGTGTGCACGTGCCTGTCCGTGGGAAGAGCGTTCGCAGGATTATGGGCGCACCGACACCTCGGCAGGTTTCCGCCTTGATCGGCATGAACGGTCTACTGAACATAGACCGTTGTGTTAGGGGCACCGGTGGGGGACACTTACCTGAGATCTTGCCCAGTACGAGGGACTTGATGGCGTTGAATTCTGTGCCGGAGGACAGGGTCACCGGGCTCCGGGCTTTCTGGTCCACCTGCCCCACGAGAAGCAGACACCAACACATTTGTCAGCTGCCAGGGACGCGGCGGTAAGCGAAGGGAGGGTGTGAAATGGCAACGACCCACAGGAAGGGATGGAGCGCCACGCCTGATGGCAGGACCGCAGGCTGAGAAGCTCGTCGACCCACGGGGAGCCTTAGTTCATGACAACTTCCCGACCCCCTCTGCCCGCACCCAGCCCCTGCCCTCTGGCTCTGCACGGTCCTTAGTGCCTCCTGACACACATGAATGATCTGTACTTGGCAGAACACACAAAAAGATGCACAAGTCCACAGCTTTTACCTTTACTTTTCCCAAATGAAACCTAAGGAGCAGAAGCCAAAGGAGCGTCCTCCAGGCAGAGAGCAAACCCGCCAAAGTGCTGACAGTGCATAACTTCACCTACTCTACCATGACTCGGGCCTATTTTGTTAGTGATGCAAGTCTTAACCACGATTGTATTTTATATAAGTCATATCCTTAAATTGTCCTGACATTTGTACTCTTATGGATTCTCCCTGGAGAATCATTTACAAAAATTCCACCTGTAATCACCATGACAGCACAGACAACATTTCATAGTAAGTCAGTTAAAGTAAATGAGGGATTGGGGCACGTGGGTGGCTCAGTCAGTTAAACATCCGACTTCGGGGGCGCCTGGGTGGCGCAGTCGGTTAAGCGTCCGACTTCAGCCAGGTCACGATCTCGCGGTCCGTGAGTTCGAGCCCCGCGTCGGGCTCTGGGCTGATGGCTCGGAGCCTGGAGCCTGTTTCCGATTCTGTGTCTCCCTCTCTCTCTGCCCCTCCCCCGTTCATGCTCTGTCTCTCTCTGTCCCAAAAATAAATAAAAAACGTTGAAAAAAAAAAAAAATTAAAAAAACAAAAAAAAAAACAAAAAAAAAAAACAAAAACATCCGACTTCGGCTCAGGTCATGATCTCGCCATTGATGGGTTCGAGCCCCGTGTCGGGCTCCGTGCTGACAGCTCAGAGCTTGAAGCCTGCTCGGATTCTGTGTCTCCTTCTCTCTCTGCCCCTCCCCTGCTCATGCTGTCTCTCTCTGTCTCTCTCTCTCAAAAATAAAGATTAAAAAAAAAAGTAAATGAGGGAAAGTTTAAGTAGTTCAATTTTATACTGTATCTGGCAGATTCCCATTTTTAAACAAATAAAAATCCTGGACTGTATTTCTTGTCCGCATCACATGGGAGATTAACATGGAAAAGGGACCTTTGTTATACGCTTCATTATCAAAACATACCAGGAAATTAGGGTGTTAATTAGTGTTTGTCTGACTATGTGCTTACCTCTACAAAGACCACTCCTCCCTCCCTGTTAATCTTCATGTGGTGAAGACGCCCGTCCGCCATGTTTTTGAAGTGAAAGTTAAAAACGTCAAGGTCCTGATGGACATCTAGCTTGTACCTAATCTGCAAACTCCCTAAAAGAGAAAAAGTAACATTTTTAAACAACAAAACGTTTTAGAAACTCCCTCTCCATATTCCAGAGAAGTGATTAGCATTCCGTTGTTCCTAGGAGCAACATTTTACTCCTTGAATCTAGTCAGCACAGTTCATGTGAAGCACCGGCCGCTCTCCACGCTGATCACACCCTTTTAAACTCAAGATAAAAGCTGTGAATAGGACCTCCCTTCCCCACAATTCTTAATTCCCTAAAAGAAAACACCCACCTCAAAGACATGCTAGTGCCTGAGGTCCACTCCGTCTTTGCAGAAAGAACGTTAAGAAATGCTGAGCCTGAGCCCTCCCGAAACGCTGAAACCTCTCTATGTTTCTAGCTTCACCTTCTTTGGTTGTATTTCCCAAATTCGGAGAGGCGGGAATTAGCAGGAGAGAGCGGCTGGTCCTGGGCACAGCTGTGCCGCCAGCGGCTGTTGGGGAGCCGAGGGCCTGGGAGGTGGTTCAGGTGGTGAGGCTGCAGGTGGTAACTGCCGAGCAGAGGGGCGTGAGTCTCCAGCAGATGCGCCCCTGCAGCGCGTTCCCCTCGCTTCATCGGGGTCCGGGGGTCCACCGTGCACCCCCGGGGCCCCACCCCCTCCGATGTGACAGTGAAACACTCCTGCATTCAGGCAGTTTGCAACTTACGCCTGCAACTAACATTTCCTCCTTAACCTCCTTCGTATATACCTTGGCTGTTAAGACCCTGGGGCCATACTTCAAATGACTGGCAGTGCTGTTTATTTTGTTTTCATATAGACAAATGTATTTGTTTATGCACACCCTGGAGGTCTTATTTCCAAAATCTGCATGCATGAGGGGCTGCGGGAGTGGAATACGGTAATGGTTCTTTGTGACACGAGTTCCCCGCACATCCCCATGGCTCGGCTTGGCCGCGCCTTCTCCCTGTCACAGGGGCTGGGCCAAAATCCTGTCAGCCAGAACCTTTTGCAAGTTTTCCCAGATACTGAACTAGCACCCTGGCTTTCCATTTGGCATGCCTAAAGCCCTACCCTCTTTGTCCACTGGAAGCATCGCTGTTGGCTAATGGTTGTAAACCTTTCATTTTCAAGTGGATACGAAATACCGGACTTCAGACCCACGGACAGAGGAAGACCCAAGGTTTACCCCGTGGGCAGTCACTGTGGCATGACCTTCCTGTGTTAGCACCCACCTTAATTCTTCCCTTTGCTTGGAAGGAGGAGAAAACGTTTTCCACATATAACTAGACACATCACACTTCCAAGAAGGAGCTCCCAGTGGTGACATTCCTGTTTACCCGAGATTTGCAAATTCATCACTGAATTTTTTAGAAGCTTCCTAATATAATTACTGAAATGACACATTTGAAACAATATTTCTGGAGTCCTGGAAAGCAAAGCAAAATGACACAAAACGGTATTTGCGGAGTAGGCAAGTTTCTCCTCGTCTGTAGCTTGAGAGGCTTGACCACTGAATGAATACCTCATATGTACGGTTCTAACGACTACAGTTTATGTTTGTAACGCCCAAACGAGACTCACCATTTTTGGCCAGGATAACAGAAAGGTATTCCTTGTAGAAGGAGTCCACGTAGAGCAGCAAGCTTGGGGTTCGCACTGTTTGGAAGCTGAATGTGATCGTCTCTCCAGCTAATGTCATGTCCCCGTGAAATGAAGCGGCGAGGGGACTGGAGTTTGTACTTAATGGATGAAACTCATGAAAACTGTAAGTCACTGAGGACCCAGGTCCAAAGTGTGCAGAAATCTCTGAAATGAGAAGCACATTTTGAAGTTATGAGAGATTAAGGACTAATTTTAGGTATACCTGTGGACATTTGAAGTGTTTTCATTTTCAGAACGTGTCAACAGATGGGAGAGCAGAGAACCACGTAGCAAGCGCTCACACATCAGAAATGAACAGCACGGTTACTCGCAGCTTCAGCAAAGTCCTCAAGTCCGAGTGTTAAAACCACATCTGCTGCTTCCTCAGTCGAACGTGGCCATCGAGGCACAGACATCTCCGGTAGCTTCTTTCCTTCCTACGTTTTGCTCAGGGTGCCTCTTCTCCTCGGCAGGCAGCAGTCTTGCCCAGCAGCGGTGAAGGGCGGGGGTGGAAGGTCCCTTGCCCTCCAAAGGCCCACCAGCAAGGGTCCACTCGTGCCCATTTTGTTGCTTACTTTACTGGAAAAGCAAAGCTGTGCCGGGGGTTTCGCTATGAATTTGAGAGAGGGGAGCCGTGCGGAGGCCAGAAACCGTCCCAGCTCCTCCTTCGTCGGTTTATGAGAGTGTGTCATTGACATTCCACATAAGATGAGGCTCCACGAGTTCGTGTGCGTGTGGATGGGGGTGCGGCATGGGCGGTGTAGCCGCTGGGTGTCCACGCATCTCCACGGCTGCGGCAGGGGCACACCTGCTGGCACGGCCACTGCGTCACTGTCTCACAAACCCACTCCCGGACCACCTCAGAGTTGTTTCCTCCTCGCCCATGGTGTCAACCTCTAAGGTAACGTTTGCCTCCACGGGGACCTTCAGACGGCTCTTAGTGGATGTGGGTACAGAGCCATACGGGAGGGGAAAAATACCTTTTTAATACCACAATGAGGGATAACTAAGGACGATAAACACACTCATTTAAAATGTAGAATTTGTAGAGTTTTAGGAGACGAGTGCACCCATGAAAGAATGACCACAGTCAATATTCAGAACACTTCCAATTTTCTTCTGCTCTTTGGGCTTCCCGGCAGTTGGTTTCTTCCTTAGGCCCCACGCTCAGGCAACCACTGATTTGCTTTCTGTTACTCTAAATTGATGGGTGTTCTAGAATTTCATATAAATCACACATTACGTTTTTGTTACTTTATTTTTTTGCCTCAAGTTAATATTTGTATACAGTGTGAGTTAAGCGTTGTTACATATATATACATGCATTCTCCATTTACATACAAATATTCGCTATTTTTTCCCACCATTACTTATTCTTTAAAATACTTTGGAAATTTGGGGCACCTGGGTGGCTCAGTCGGTTGAGCTTCCGACTTCGGTTCAGGGCATGATCTCACAGGTCGTAAGTTCAAGCCCCACATCGGGCTTTGTGCTGACAGCTCAGAGCCTGGAGCCTGCTTCGGATTCTGTGTCTCCCTCTCTCTCTGCCCCTCTGCCACTCATGCTCTGTCTCTCTCTTAGAAATAAATGAACATTGGGGCGCCTGGGTGGCTCAGTCGGTTAAGCGTCCGACTTCGGCTCAGGTCATGAAAGCAGTGTGGAGGTTCCTCAGAAAATTAAAAATAGACCTACTCTATGACCCAGCAATAGCACTGCTAGGAATTTACTCAAGGGATACAGGAGTACTGATGCATAGGGGCCCTTGTACCCCAATGTTTATAGCAACACTCTCAACAATAGCCAAATTATGGAAAGAGCCTAAATGTCCATCCACTGATGAATGGATAAAGAAATTGTGGTTTATATACACAATGGAGTACTACGTGGCAATGAGAAAGAACGAAATGTGTCCCTTTGTAGCAACGTGGATGGAACTGGAGAGTGTGATGCTAAGTGAAATAAGCCATACAGAGAAAGACAGATACCATATGGTTTCACTCTTATGTGGATCCTGAGAAACTTAACAGAAACCCATGGGGGAGGGGAAGGAAAAAAAAAAGAGGTTAGAGTGGGAGAGAGCCAAAGCATAGGAGACTCTTAAAAACTGAGAACAAACTGAGGGTTGATGGGGGGTGGGAGGGAGGGGAGGGTGGGGGATGGGTATCGAGGAGGGCACCTTTTGGGAGGAGCACTGGGTGTTGTATGGAAACCAATTTGACAATAAATTTCATATATTGAAAAAAAAAAGAAAGTAGGTCTTCAGAAGTCTCATTATAAGAAAAAGACTGTAACCACGTGCGGTGGGGGGGGGCAGCTGGATTCACTGTGGTCTTTCTGCAGTATACACGCAGATCAGTATGTTGTGCACCTTGGACTAATACAAAGTTATACATCAATTGTATCTCAGTAAAGTGGTAAAAATGTCACCAGGAACGTTTTTTAAAATTAAAATTAAATGTTAAAAAAACCCATTCCAGAAAAAGGTATGCATAAAGCAATGATAACATCTAACATCAAAATAAATATGAGACTGGTATCGTTCATTACTCTTGAATTATTTCCTTGGCATTAACTATGAGCTCCAGGACAGTAAGCCACACTATGGAATCTGAAGCAGTGAGACCTTCCAGCGTGGTCACTCTATGAGACACTGACATCATGTCACCAGCCCCCACCCCATAGGATAAGGCACACAAACAGAAAAAAACAAAAAAACAAAAACAAAACTCCTCCAGTTGGTATCCATTAAATATGTACATCTTTTTACATATCAATAATACTCCAAAAAGTGATATAAAAAATTAAATGTTAAATCCTGTCTCACACATATATAAAAATATTTTTAGATAGATCATATGCTTAAAAGTAACAGCTAAGAAATAAAATTACAAAATTTCTAAAAGAAAATATTGAAGAATTTCTTCCAAACCTGGACAGACGTAGATTTCTCAGATAAGACTCAAGGGTCACAATTTGTAAAAGAAATCTTTGATGAATTAGGCTTGAAGGTCTTTTTTTTTTTTTTTTTAAGTTTATTTATTTATTTATTTTGAGAGGGAGAGAGCACGAGCAGGGGAGGGACAGAGACAGAGGAAGTGAGAGAGAATCCCAGGTAGGCTCTGTGCTGTCAGTGCAGAGCCCGACTTGGGGCTCGAACCCATGAACATCGAGATCATGACCTGAGCCAAAACCGAGAGATGGACGCTTGACCGACTAAACCACCCAGGCACCCCAAGCTTGAAGGTTTTTAATCCAAAGTTTAACCGATATTGAAACTTCTGCTCATCCCAAAACATTGGCAAAAAGCTAAAAGCAAGCCTCAGACTGGTATTAACAATTGTGATTCATGTATTCAATAAAGGACTAATGTCCAGAATATATAACGTTTCTACAAATCAATAATAATAAGGCAGACAGGTCAATTAAAAAAGGGCAAGGGAGCCTGGGTGGCTCCGCCGGTTGAGCATCTGACTCTTAGATTTCAGCTCAGGTCATGTTCCCAGGGTCGTGGGATCGACCAAGCTCAGTGTGGAGCCTGCTTAAGATTCTCTCTCTCTCTCCCCCTCTCCCTCTCCCTGTCTCTCTCTCTCTCTCTCTCTCTCTCTCTCTCTCTGCCCCTCCCCCACTCACATGCTCTCTCCCTCTCTCTCTAAAATAAAATACCATAAAACCTTGGTTTGTGAGCATAATTCCTTCCGGAAACATGCTTGTAATCCAAAGCACTCATATATCAAAGCGAATTTCAAGAATCATTTGGCTCAGTTGTGATCACGGAACGGTGGGTGTCGGTACCACTCCTATCGCAAGACATAGCTCATTTATTGTGAGAAATAAGTTTAAGAATTCTCTGCTTACACCAATGAGTTAACAAAGCACAGAGCAGAAAGCCGCTTCCACAGGGCGAAAGCATCCAAAGACAGCTAATATATACAGGTCTTAATGGAATCTTGAGTAACATCATTCTCAGGATAGCTCCATTTGTCTTAGTCTGCAGAAAACTTAGATGAACAGCTACTGTGCCTGCAGGAAACGGCCATCTGCTTGGTGCAGAGATGTTGACTTGTCTTTACTCTAACCTCGGACACCATATACCTTTGAAACCCTTTTTCTCTCACACACGAGTTAATGATTACTGTTCCATTGTTTCTTCCTGCACGGCCACCACGTATATAAGCCTTCAAGATCTTAATAAATATGGAGAAAGGACCCTGACTCAGGGCTTTTGTCTCCCCATAGGCATTAGCCTCTCTTGTTTTCATTTCTGCTTCCGCTCTCTTCCTGGACAAGAGAGAACTCCAGACTCATAGCCTGTGACAATTTATCAAGTTAAAATTTATTAGGAATGTTTTTTGGTCTTGCGAACCCTTGCAGAACGAGTTACTCGCAATCCAAGGTTTCAGTGTAAGAAAAGAAGGGGGAGAAAACTTCAATAGGCACTTCACTGGGAAGGTGTTCATGCCAGGAACGATCATCCAGAGTGCGTCAACCTCACTGCGGTCAGGGAGGACGAGTTAGGCACACGGCGCGGCCGTCATGCACCCACACACTGACAACAAGACAGAGTCAGTGAAACTCTCCCATTTCTGGGGCAGGAAGGTAGAAAACCACCTTGGAAAACTGGCTGGTGATTTCTCGTGAAGTGAAGTGAAGATTCAGCTGTGTCCAGGAGAGCGGGTGCTCGTGGCCACACGGACGTGCACAGAAATGCCCAGTGGCTCTGCTGTGACCGTGCAGAGCTGAGGCGGTCCGGGGTCCCTCCGAGGAAGGCAGGTGGCGAGCCGTCATGTGTCGGGTTAATGAACAGAGACAGCAACTTGAAAAAATAGTGGAGCGTGCAGTAACGAGGATAAATTTCACAAACGTGTTGAACAAATCAAGACAAAGGAATTCTGACTACTTGATTCCATTAACAGGATGCTCAGTAGTGGGCGGACGTGCTCTCGGGCCTGCGAGGCGGAAGCCGCATGCTGCACAGGTGGAGTGTGTTTGAACTGCCGTCGTGTTTCCTCAAGAGTCACCGAGACCTTATTAGGTAGGAACGTGTTGTGTATTGGCCACGGAGTTCTCTGCTCAGCTTAGGGCTCTGCAACAGAAACCGTCCAGAACGGGTAGAGACGGAGGCACAGTGGGTGTTTCAGTTACTAATTTTGGTCGTATTTCCCCTGGCCACCTTCACAGGAGAAAGCACTCTGGTCTTCACGTTGGCCTGGTACACTGTCTTTGGAGAGATGCCAGCAAATAATCTTCTAAAATGTAATACCAGAACACCATGGGCCTTGATACACAGGAATAATAAAATGTAGAATATAATTTAAGTAAAATTAGCATTTATATGAACATGACTGCTATTTGTTCCGATGGAAGCGTTAGAGACCGCATCTCAAGTGACTTTATCTTATGCAAGAGCCTGAATCTCCCTGTTTCATATTTATATTCCAATTTAACAACTTTGTATAAAACCTGAATTTTTCTGAATGATTTAGGATATGCTCTGATAGATCTATTTTCAAGAGAATAGGGTCCAAATTGCTATGGACTGCGGTATGGGAAAGCCATTAACTTTTTCCTCCAACTTTTTCTTATAGAGACCTTTCTTCCATGCAGTCTCTGGATGAAAACGGTTATTACAAAAATAAAGAAATAGCAGTTCTGAACACTCAGTGTAATCTTAACAACCCCATGTGGATGTCGCATCCACAGAGGAAGACTCGATACAAACCAGTAACTTTCTTCTCAGAATCGGCAGGCTGACACACAAAAGCACCATGAGTTGTTACCCTACAAGTTACAAATAAACAAAACTAGAATTCCCTTAGGCATATTTACTAAAAACCTATCTTATAGATAGAGCTTGAGAGAGATTTATCACTCAGGTCATGCTCATCACTTGGCAGAGGGACGGTGTCCAAGACTCTACAACACGTCTCATGGGAACCATTTCAAGTAAGAGCTCTGCCTTCACTTGCTGCACTAGCCTGAGGTCCAGAACAAGGCATCTGATTTCCTGCACAGGGTGGCACCCAGCAAAGAGGGCAGGGCTGGGTGGGGGCTGCAAGAGCCTGTACACTCTCCTGATGGGAAGATAAGGTGTTGCCCCTGCTCAGTGGGAGCTCTGAGGTGGAGGCTGAGACCAGACAACCACCTCTTCCCAGTCAGCCATGTGGGCACCTCTGTTCTCAACTGGAAACCGCATTCAACACCACAGCTCAGCCCTTGGCACTTAATAAGTGATAATGAATAAATGATTATGTTCTATGACTACTCAGCTCTAATTCCAGGCAAACGTTATGACTTATTTTATTAATGCACCTATGGGGAAGAATGTGTTGATCTACAGTTGGAGATACTGTGGCTTGTTCAGTGGTCCTGTTGTAAGTATAACTTACCAAGTTGGTATTTTAGTTTATATCTTATTGATTTATTAACTTGGTTAGAGACTCTTTGTGGGAAAGTGGTTCTCTCTAAGAAGAGGGTTAAGATAGGTTGTGAGTGACCAACTGAGCCCACCTTCCCCCTCCACTGGTCCTCTGGGGATTCTGCATGGATAATGCCCAGACATCAAGCAAAGGTGATCTGTGGACACTGGCTTCCTCAATAGCTGCTTGGAATTGAAAGGACAGATGGATCTGAGAAACTGGACATGATGCGGCTGGATATTTGATCTTATTTTCATTATTAAGAATTTATGAAGAAAATATAAATTTCACTAAAGATAGACAACATTTCAAATGGGTGAACAAAGTCAAAAGTTGGAATATTTGGGAAGGTTTGGTAAATCATCCAGCTAGAAATTAAATCCCTCTGTTAGATTATTCCAGAAATCCTGAGATTTTTATTTACATTGCAGCCCATCTTTTATTTTTCTGATTGAAGTAGTTAAAAAAATGAGTTCTGAAATCAAGCTCAAGTTTCTCTTATTTCACAATTGAGAAATAAATTGCATTTTGAGAAAAGCAACCTTTCTGGGGCACCTGGGTGGTTTAGTCAGTTGAGCCTCTGACTCCTGGTTTCAGCTCAGGTCATGATCTCACAGTTCATGGGTTCAAGCCCCACGTTGGGATCTGTGCCTACAGCACAGAGCCTGCTTGGGATTCTCTACCTCTCCTTGTCCTTCTCCCACTCTCTGTCTCTCTCTCTCAAAATAAATAAACATTAAAAGGAAAGACAAACAGCCTTTTCAAAAGGGCCCATTGTGCCTATCTCCCATGATCAACGCCTGTAATTATTTGCATTGACGAATCGGGCCACAGACGTGAGGCTGCATGTCACCAAGGGACTCTGTACACATGGAGGTCTCCAAATG
Source organism: Panthera onca (assembly GCF_046562875.1). Lineage (NCBI taxonomy): Eukaryota > Metazoa > Chordata > Mammalia > Carnivora > Felidae > Panthera > Panthera onca. The sequence continues at coordinate 259,679 of NC_138346.1, read as the reverse complement.
CCTGTACACACAACAGCTGCCCGGTGTGGCGGGAACCAAATCAAAGGGTACAGAGAAACATCCGGACATAGCATGGAGCCATGCCCACATGCCCACAAAGGCTTCCCGTCCTGGGCTTGACCACACGTGGGGACGTCAGGTTGAAGGAACTGGCTCCATGTGGAGAACAGCTTCCGTTTTCCTAGGAAAGTACATCCGTGCATTGGCCGTTGGGGCTGGACTGTCCCCACAGTGCCGCCGGCCCTGCAGGCTTGTTCTACCTGAAACCAGTTCTCAGCAGGACCACAGCAGACGCTGCGGGAAAGACAGGAAGATTTTACACAAAGAGCTGAGGATAATTCCCATCTGGTCCATTTTTCAGTCTTTAGGGTATTTCTGATGTTTTGAATTCTTTAAAATCACCCCACAATTGCACTGCTGAGTTCTGGGCAGACACTGATGTAGAATCTTATCTGAGATTTCGCATTAACACACAAATAAATGATTCCAGAATTTAGGATCAACTAATCCTGTTTGAAAACTGGGATGTGAAAGTGAGGTTCACAGACATTCGGTCATCACAGACACAGAGTGAGAAGTGAAATTACCCCGTGATGTTAGAGGGATTTCATGTCGTATTTATATTCACTCGAAGAAACATCTTTATGTACATTATTCAGGTCTGGCCATGTGATCACTGTTAAGGTGTTTAGTACAGTGTCTTAGGCGCAGAAATGTCAATAAATATATATCTCCATAAAATAGTAGAAAAGAGCAAAAAAAATAACAAAATACTGAAAATTGTGTTTGTAAAATGTCAGGGTAAGCCTCACCCTCTGGGAGGAGCCTGTGAGGCCTGTAGGAGGTGGGCAGGGACCCCTCGACAGTTCAAACCCAGGCCTGCTTCATATTTTGTTAATAGTTGGTGATTCTTTTCCATTCATTGGCATTTTCGATAAAGAGCATCTTCTTTATTTGAAGTGCATGGAGTGGCCCCGGGAGGGCTAATCCCTCACCTGACCCGTCCCACAAACACAATGAGGCCATTTGTGAACAACACGGCCAAACCCGAAACCCAATCAACCAGGGCCTGGGCTGCAACAGCCAACAGGGGAGCCAGGGTTGGGGGGCCGGGGAGGAGGGGTGGAGGTGGGGGTGTGTGTGTGAAGATGCCGCCTGGCTGCCCCTCCTGGTCTCTCTGTAGCGGTTTCTGGGGCGCCCGGGGGCGGGGGCGCTGCACTGAGAAGCAAGGACTGCAGCCCCCAGCGAATGGGGACCGCCGATGTCCACCTGCCGCTGGGCAGTGTCCCTGGGAGCCTGGCTGGGGCATGTCTGGGGCCCTGACCCTCCCTGCAGTGTGCAGGCTCCCCCGTCCACGGTGGCTGTGCCTTTGTCCGGAGGTTAGGGTCTAGCACCAACCACCTGCCCCGCACCTGGAGCCCACAGGTGCCTGACGGGGCCACCTCGGCCCACTGCATGCACCCGGGGGCAGGCCTGACCCCAGGAAGCACCCGGAGGCAGGGCAGGGCTTCAGGCAGGACCCCGGGCGGCACTCACCCACAAACAGCTGGCTGTTGAGCTGAAGACGCAGGTGTCCGTCCTCGGGGGCCGTGTGAGTCCCGGGAGGGAGCTGGTCCACCTGGAGCCACGCCTCCTTTGTGTTCCTCTCCGCGCGGACCAGGTGCCACCTGCCGTCATTGAGGGGGGCTGGCGCCTGCACGGTGACCTCACAGGGCCCATTCCCCACGTCGAAGGAGAAGGCCACCTCCATCGGGGCTGGAGGCATGACACAGGGGGCCGTGTCCCAGACAGGCCGCGGGGACTCGGGGACACAGGGCCCCCACCCCCACCCAGCGGAGGGACATGGGGCAGGAAATTACTTTTCCAGGTAGACCAGGGGGCATAGGCATCTTGCATTTGGGAAAATAACGTTATAAAAAATTAAGCTTAGAATGTGCTATTTGCTTTGATTTGCACTGGATTGAAACCCTAATTACACGTGCAGAAAAACTATAAAAAACACCCGGACCCCGTGTAGAACTTAGCCCAGACCCTCACCCAGTTTATCACGTAAGCAAGCTGTGGGTCAGGAGTTATCTGTCGCAGGCTGTTTGGGGGTCCAGTGAACACTCTGTGGGGACCTAGCTGAATCCAAACCCTGTCTACACCCAAAGGGTTCTTACTCCAGACCTCTGAAGACAGGTCCTTCCCACGGGCTATCAGAGACTGTCAGGCTCATGAGTTCTGCCGCAGGACTAGACATGAATCACTGGCTGGGGCTGATGGACCCACGGAATGTTCTGGAAACTTACAGCGTAGCTCCAGGCTGATGAAGTCTGTGATCCCCAGGTTCTCTAAGAACACCCCAGATGAAGCTCTCGTTTTGAAAAAGAAGGACACGTCGGCGCTGAGCTCTGCGTGGAAAGTGGGGAAGTGAAGGTACGAAGTTTCCGTGTGGAAGGAAGCTGAATTCCAGAAGGACCCTGGTGGAGACAGAAGGGGAGGGTCACACAGAGGAGCCGTGTCCTCCAAAGCCACCTTGGTTGTTGCTGCCGCTCGGAACTTGCCCACAGGACGTCTGGACGGCAAGCTCGGTGAGAGTGGGGTTCGTGAAGACCCTAACCCTTCATGGTGCACGACAGAGTAGCGTGCGGACCGTGTCCGTTGTCACATCACCGCATGGAAGGTCTCCCCTGTATCCAGGCAGATCACGCTGACAACACCCTGCACACTTTACAGTCAGAACCTGAATCTGCTCATCGTTTGAAATGTTAAGCACGTATATAACTGAACTTAACAACAATCCCGCAGAAATCCCGAGATGTTGTCATGACCGCGAGGACCCAGATGGTCAAAGACCCCCCTTGCCTGGCCCCTTCCCCAGAGCAGACACCCCCTGGCCATGCTGTCACCGACACACACTTTGACCTGAGCCCTGATGCAGTGGGGGAAGTGACCACCCCCCTCACACTGGCTTCTGCCACGTGATCTCCTTTCGCTCAAAGTTGATGAAAAATAAATAGCTTAAAACATCTTAAAGGTGTCCCATGGACAAAAAGCACCTTCCCAGGATTAGCACTTCAACAGAAAGCACTTGGGAAGAGGCATGATCACATGACGCGTCGTGACTTGGAGCGACCCCTGGGGCTTCTCTGCACTTCCCTGCAGTGTTTGAGTGTCCCCAGCCTCCACGTGGACCCAAGGTTGGCTGTCGCGCAGCCTGGGCCGGCGACGACCCTGCGTCCGGGCTCCGAGAGGCCACATTCTTCACAGCACGTGATTCAGCCTCACATCCGAATCGCTTTTCCTGAAGAATGAGTTCACACACGGGGTCAGAAAACAGCCACCCCAAACGCCTCTCCGCCCCGTGTCCGGAGGGCAAACGTGGGCCCGGCTCGCCTCCTGGCTGCGTGTGCACAGTTCGCCTCATCTCCTGCTGTGCTGGTCGGCTTTGCAGCCTTCAGTGGGCGTGCAAATCAACGAGTCGATTCTCAGGTTTTCCTGGGACTCACATGCAGACAACAGTGGGTTGTCAGTGGGTTTTCAGTGGAGACGCATTTTGAAGATGTTTTATGTTTCTCCAGAGCATAATTAGTTGAGGACAGAAGTCTGTTTCTCTGCACAGCTCTTCCCTGGCCGGGTCCTAGTCTGCTCCATGAAGGAGGAGGTGCCAGATGACCACCGGTCCCTGGAGTCCCTGCAGCCACGTGGGGCAGGACCACATGCTGTTCTAGTTGAACTCTGAAAAGAAACTGGAATTAGGACGCCCCTAAAGAAAACACAAGGGACCCCTCCCGAACATGGTCACTGGTCATCAGAATGTTTGGCCTTAAAACCCCAAATTAGAGAAAGCAGCTTTAAAAGAGTTCTATCTCTTGTTTCATTTCGATTTTCTAAGTAAATCCAAGAGCAGCCTTGGGGACTGGCTCAAACTAGTGGGCGAGGATGTTTTTGGCTGCACATAGCCAAATGATCGAGTCTATAGGGTCATCTATAATGATCGAGCCTAGGGCCATCTTCCACATGGTTAAAGCCTTCCAACAAATGTTGACACTGAGGTCACCGGGCCCTTATTGGTGGACCTGGATGGGGTAACCCGCCCGCTGCGGTCTCCTGTGCCCTCAGGGGCCTGGGTCCTCTGTGCCCCCGGTTTTCCTGTGCTGAGATGGGCTTAGGAACTCCCGGGTGGGAGCCGTGAGCTCTGCAGAAAATGACCCGCACATGCCGTGCTCTGGGGGTTCGGCGGGAGGACAGAAATTTTATCCGTCCGGGAAACTGTCACGCTATCGAGTGAAGCTTAAAGGTAGGGATTTGATAACAGGCTGCTTGAAGGCAACCTTTATTTCTTGTGTGCACGGGTGTGTGTGAGCCCCCGCGTGCCTGTGTGGTACAGAACGGTTGTAGAATCCAGGCGGTTACTTCCATAAGAAACAGATGTAATTTCATGTATATTTTATATACACAAACTATATAAGTACAATTTAATACTCGGTATGCATGTTGTGTGTAGCGTAGGCATATACAGCATGTATATATTGTGCACATATTACATGTATGGATTCATAGATGAGAGAAGTCGACACACAGACACTGCTTATTTAGGGAAATTAACTTTGCTAGCCTGATGATATTAATGGTGATTTCACAAATGTTTTCTTTTCCAAGCTTTTATTTGACCCGTTAATAAATTATCCCAATAACTAATTATTACATGAAAAGGAACAGAGACCATGTTAAAACTAAGATATTTACTTATAAAATCAAAGATACACAAAAATGAAAACTATCCTTCTTAAAACTGGAAGTATACATTTTGAAATTGCTAAGATGAGAACTATTTTTCTAGTCAAATTCATCTTTCGGGTCAGTTAAGAAACGGGTGAGCACAGCTTCTTAAAAAGAAGACGTTATGGTCGTTATAACTTCGGCTTTGAGAACTGACCTTCCACTTAGTGGCTCCTCTTCTGAAATTTGTAATGTTTTCAAATGTTTTGGAAAATCACAACTGGGATTGGATATAAAGGAGAATAAGAATAAAAGTGGCTCGATTTGATTACCGTTGTCGGCTCGTAGACCAGCTGGAAGAGAGCAAAGCTGTTCACACGTCTGCGTAGGAAAACCCTGTGCAGACACACACGCGGGATACAAGTGACAGCCACGAAAGGTAATCCACGTGCCAGGCAGACTCGGAAGCCGCCTCAGAGGAGATGTGTTCTTCAGGCTCCAGTGCCCACGCTGGCTCCTGGGTTTGTGTGCAACTCCAGCCGCTGCCAGGATTACCGATACTCCAAAGACACACGCAGGTACTTTTGTTACCTGCCGCACCTTTCTTACTCCCGCTGTTTATTCCGGTGCCAGCTGGGGCCAGCAGGTCCAAGGAGGAAGGACTCTGGACCCCAGGGTTTGCCGGCCTTCCCATCTCAGACTGGGTGCAAGACAGAGCGTAAGGTCCAACACTGGGTGACGTTCCCTCGTCTTGTGCACGCACCCGCCGTCTGCCGTGAGGGGCTGGGGCACGGAGGTCGCGACGCTAACGGAGTCCGACAGCCACTCTCACCTTCCCACGCCGGCTGCCCCCTCCCTGCACACGGCCCGGCTTCCCGGTTTCCTCCTGTCAGGCGCTGTCTGTCCAGAATCGCCGACTGCCCCACCCCCCCGACCTTTGCACCCCGGGGCTCCGTCCTTGGCCTCTTCCCTTCCCTCTGGACACACACCCGAGGGTCCTGTCCTCAGACGACTCCCGTGGGCAGCGGCCAGCCTCCCCAACGGACACTGTGTGAGCAGGGCCGAGGCCCCCCTCTCACCTCTCTGTGTTGGCCTCACAGACGTCTGGACCCACGTGTTCACATGGCCTCAACCTCCAGGCCATCACAACCCTTTTCACAATGGCAGCTCCATAATTCTGCACACGTTATTTGTGGAGCAAATGTGAGTGGGCAAGGAACACCGAGGAGGCCAGGGAAATCAGAGAAAAGAATCCGGCAGAAAGCGAGGCAGTCGGCTGCTGTAAGCATTTGGAAGTGGTGGACGTGACCAGACCCTGGGTGGGACCACCACCACGGAGACCCGTAAGGGCTGTCATCCAGGATTCTTGAAAATGGGACCAATCCACCTGCATCCGAAATGGTTTTGATATAGCTGTGCTGATGGAGGAGAGATTAGTGAATTCCTCTCTCTGTCCTGCGAGCCTGTCCTCTGCCACGGGGTAGTTTATGGCTCTGCACGCCTTAAATGTTAACGCGCCCTCTGTAGCCACGATTCCCACGCAGCTGTCCCAGCCCCGCAGACGGACCGGGGAGCCAATTCCGGGGGCTCAGGAATGGCTTCGCAGACCACGGGACGCTGAGGACAGGGTTTCCCGACTGCACGTCTCTGGTGGTACCCCGAAGGCAGATGCTTGGATTACATTTAAAATTGTAATGGAAAAATTATCTGAAAAAGATAGTTGAATAAAATGGGTCACAGAACGCCAGTGTCGAAGATTTTAAGACGGTTTGCTGCTCGGATCATCGGAACAGGAGGACCACCTCTCCCCGCAGGTGCGGGGTTTGCATGCGGACTCTGAGTACAGATGGTGTGACGCAGCTGGGGCACAGGATGTATTTCTCCCCAAGGCTGACGAAATCGAGACCAATTAGCAGAGGTTGAGAAGCACCACCGGCGAAGGCACAACAGCTCTCAAGAGGCTGTTCGGAAGCCCCGAGCCCCTGAGCTGACTCCCTTTGACGTCCAGCAGCTGTCCCCACGGCCGCGGGGCTCAGACACGACGGCTGTCTTCCCTCCCTGCACCCAGACTAAAACCCTGAGAAATGGAAGGGAGAGAAAACATTCCCGACTGTCTCGTGAGTGATCCTGAACTGCGGTTCTCCAGAACCTTCCCTCGGAGCATTTAGCCGCTCTGAACGCCGTGCGTTTCACGGCAATGGTTCACACCAGGCGTCAAGCAAGAGCAAAGCAGCCCTGACCCCTCTCCTGAGTTTTACAAGGGACGTAATTTCACCTTCATCAGCATGCGCGGCCCCCTTGCCTCTCACAGACCAGCCACTCCCCGGAAGGAGGCCGGTGGCCGTTACTCACGGTCCCCCTGGCACAGCAGAGGCCCCAGTTTGTAGGCCGCCGCGGAGCCCGGGCGGGCTGCGTCTGTGACCACGATGCGCGTCACGGGCAGGTGCTCCTTGTGGGACAGCACGCCTGTGTCGTTGGTCCTGGGGGAGAAAACAGCCGCTGATGCACGTGGGGCCGGCAGAACAGCTCCACGTGCCTGCCTATCGGGAAGGAGGGTGGCCCCCCGAGCACTCCACACACAGCACCTCTACCGGGTCCTTCCCAAGAGCAGACGGTGTCCATACCACTGACCTCGGAGAAGGCCGGCGGCAGATTCAGAAGCGGGGTCATCTGGGCGTGCCTGGGGTCACATTCAACCTAATTAAGCAGCCGATCTGAATACGGCACCAGCACTGGACTTACATGAAGCTTTTATACACTCGCACGGCACTAGGTGTCCTGTGGGTAAACCACTGCGTTGGGCGTGTTAAATATTAGCAACACCCACTAGCCTACGTAACACATGAACTAGTTTTTTTTTTTTTTTTTTTTTTTTTTCTTTGCTCAGGACTTTATTATTAATACCTTAAAGAACTATCTTGTTTTTATTTTATCCCTTCTTACTGATTTTGTATTTTTAAAAACGTATTTGAAGCCAGTTGGTGATAAAATTCGGTGCAATAGACTCTAAACTTCAGCCGATGAGATGGTTCGTGGGAAGGTGCTTGAGAAACGTGGGCTGTGCTCACGCTCTGCCTGGGAACAGGGACAGACCCCGCCCTCCGTCCGGGACACACTGAGGACGTGTGGCTGTCGCGCCCACTCTACAAAAGCGAGCATCCGGTGAGCCCCGTCAGTGTCTCTGGGGACGATTCGAGGTGGGCAGTGGGCTGGCGAGGCCCCATTTCTCTGGCACCAAGGGCTTGCTTTCATTTGTTGAAAGACCCTCCTCTTTTTATGAGGGGCTTCAATTTTGTGTGGATTTCTGACCTGTAGACAGTAGAGTGTCTCACTGGAGCTGCTGGGCCCTTGAATCTGCACTACCTTCTACCCTCCGTACATCTGCCGGTACCACCTCTGCTCAGACTGGGGAGAAAGATGAGAGCCACTGAAGTATAGCCATCTTATTTTTTGTGCAGTTAGAAGTTCCTTTATCTAACAGAGAAAAAGAGCTATCAGAGGTAAGAAGTTAGGCATCTCTTTTAGATCAGACTAAGATAGACTGTTATTTAAATTCTTCTTCCTGTGTTAAAAGCCGTCTTGTAGCTGTATTTAGTGCAGATACTGAGATAGGAGAGCATAAATACTGAAGTCTGAACAGTAAGGCCCGGCCGGTCGCAGGAGCTGGATCACTGGCCGAATTTGGCCTCCACTGCTTCACCTGGCTGAGCTTCACGCTGATGAAGAAGGTAGAACTTGGATGTTCCAGATCCACTGATACTTGCCGTTGGGATAACCCAGGGCAGAGGGGCCGGGAGCGAGACTTACGGCCGTGTCTTTCCCGTCTGTGTCGCAGATATGCAAGCTCGTCTCACCGAGGCGGGCGGGCCGGGGAGGTGCAGCGGACGTGGTTCATTAGGGGCTGTGGGTTTTAAAGAACCACTTTGCAGGAACCAGGGCTTTTTACTGAAGGTGTGACGCTTTTAGAAGATCGGGAACATCAAAGCCTCGTCTCACCGCATCCCATGCGTGCTGGGAAGGTCATGAAACAAATCTCTGCTTCGTGTTGGTTCAAAAACCGTGTTTTTGCCGAGTTGAAAGGATCCTGTTCACAATGCAGCGTAACTACGTCCAAGTTCCCATTTTGCTCAGGTGATTGTGGCTTTACCCAAAACCGCCTAGTTAACAGGGCCCACGATTCTTCTGTTTTCTCTGTTTTCCTTGAAGGGCCCGCTGCAGGCAGCCTGGGAAGTGGGGTACTTGCCGCGTGCTCTCACTCGCCGCCGGGCCAGTAGGAGAACCTCACACTTTATGTTTAGCAACTCCTAAAACTATGAAAACAATACTATGACTTTCCAAGAATGCGTTCGGTTGTCGTTTTGCAGGGACTTTGTGGGGGGTGAAGGGGGACTCAGTTTCGGGGTTGGCAAGGAAGAGGGAAGGGGTGGACCAAACTCCAACAGTGATGGTTTCGATCGACTGCGAGATCACCCAGAACAACGCTCACGATCAGCTCTGGAGGCTGTCCCAAATAAGGGGAGTGATTCTGACCTTCTTATAAGAAATTTTACTTATATAAAAATATGTTATCACTAATAACTATCTTGGTCAATTAAACGTTTTACTGTATTAGCAATATCTCAGACGAGACAGTGGCTGAAACAGTAACGTAATAAACACCAATGTACCATCGAAGTTTGATAACTGAAATATTACCAGTGGAAAAGAAGAAACAAAATTATAAGTAATTATGGATGAAATGGTTATGGGTGCAGAAAATCCAGAAGAATCTACAGACTATCAATGAAAGGTAGAAATGTGAGTCTAGCAGGGCCACAGGACACAGGGCCAGTTATGCAAACACTGATTGCATTCTGCATACCAGCAACACAGAAATGAAAACGAAATATAAAATGATACTATTCACATGAGCATCAAAGACAGAAAGTCTCCAGGAACAGGACTAGTGGAAGTTACTTAAGGCCTCGACACCGAACGCTGTAAACACATTAGTGAGAAGATTAGCTGGGAAACTCACTGCCATGAGAACACCAGCCCCCTTGAAGTTACCTACGGCGCTGGTGCGGCCCCAGTCAAGGGGTGTAACGTGTGCTTTGCAGAGGCAGCTGGAACCATGTGAGCGTGAACCCCCAGCACCTTCTTCTCAAGAAAGCCAATATGAATGAATAGACGTACAGACAACCTGGCATCTGCAAAGCTGGAAGTAACTGTAGATTTAAGACTAAAAAGAAGGAGATGAAGGCAGGTGAATGGCATTTTGTGTGATTTGTGCTGCACTGTGTTAGCACTATTTTCTGGCAAGACGGGAATGATAAGAGGGACGAGGCAGAAAAGAGAGGGAAGGTGGGGTAGGCTCACGGTGATCATGCAGGTAATAGGTAAGGACTAAAAGGAATTAAAAAAAAAACCCTACAAACCAGATAGTAATGGGTTAAATACGAAGGCCATAGGGTAAAATCTTATAAGAAAAAAAAGCAAACCTCCCTAATTACTGAAGAAATAGTTTTGTGGAACAGCAAAGAAATATGTATCTTGTGAAAAGGAAACAGCAAATATAACAATCTGCCTTAATAACTACAACATAAAATAATATGATAGGGTTGAACCCAAACACATGAGTTTTATCAATGAATACGAGTGGGTTTAACTCAACTTTTAAAACATAGAAGATTTCAGATTTGGCCCCCAAACTAAGACACAATAGTACACTGTAAACCAGAGACACATCCACACGAAGTGACTCAGAAAGGCCGAAAGTAAGAGGGTGGTGGCCCAGCTGCCATGTCACTGAACCAGGGAGTCCGTGGCAATCTTGGTGTCCCAGTACAGTTCAAACTCAAGGCAGCGTGTGACAAAGGAGGCTTCGTGGTGCCTGAGCCCTGAGCTGCAACACAGTCATCAGTACCTACACTCCACAATATCAGACCAACCACCTTTTGAAGCAAAATCTACAGAAAACGCAAGGAGTTGGGCGTAGAAACTCACTAAGAATAAGATAATTTAACACAAGAGGAGACAAAGATGAGTGAGATACGGAAGACCTGAATAATATAATCAGTGGAGTAAATCCTACGGGTAATATACCAAAATACACCCAATAACTACACCCAATACACCCAATAAAAAGAAGTACAACTTCTTTTCAAGCTCACATGGGACATTTATGAACATGATCACTTAGTAGATCACAGAGAAAATGACAGTAAGTTCCTTACAGTAGGAATATTCTAAATAACACACACCGATCAATCAGAATAAAACTGAAAATGTTAACATTTTTTAAAAGGCCCTTCCATCTGAAAATCTGATTAAAGCTGATGAAGGCTAGCTCACCTGTGAAGGTTGACGAAGCCTTCTAATTAAAATACCAGTAAGTAAAACATACGTAATACCACACAAAAAATGGTACAAGTTGACTCAGTGGAATTTCTTCCAATTTAAATATTAGAAAATTCATTAATGTGATCCACTAAATTAAGGTATCTAAGGAGAAAAATAATTTTCCTATTTCCATAAATGCTGAAAAAAATTTGACACTTGTCAACACTCATTTCTAAGAGACATCCAGGAAGATAAGAATAGGCAGGTACTTCCTTCCTTAGTGTGATTCCACAAATACATACGAGGTATACTCTAGGTCTATATCTCTGTCTATGTCTCTGCTATCAATGTCCGTGTCACCTAAATACCTTGGTCTTGAAACCAGAAGATCACCTAATGGGCACACGGGGGACATTCCCACTCAGATCTCAAGGCCACGGGCTTTGCTGCTATCCAACATATTCTGTAAAAACATGCCTTTGCACATAAGCGATAACCAGTTAGAGGATACAATGATAATTCCAGTTTTGATACCAAGAAAGAAGATAAAATGATCAAGGACTCAATTAACAGAAAATGCACCAAATGAGTAGAGAAAAACTTCCCTGAGAGCCACAATGATGATTTGCACATCCCTTTTGCTTGGATAAGAAAACCCAGCATCATGAATGGGTCACTTCTTACTAAATAAATTTGTAAACTTAATGGGATTCCCATTAAGAGAGGCAAGAATGAATTTTTTAATGAAGGGCTAGCATTTTAAAAAATGGAATTTATTATAAACTTCATACAGAAAGACAAGCCTCAAAGAATAGGAGGAAAACACAAATTTACAAGGGACATCTAGCCCCCTGATTACTAACAAGTTATCACCTGGCCTCAATAATTCAAACACTCTCCTGTATTGCCGCTGGGAGCATAAATTGGAAAGGACGCTGAGGACAATTTGGTAATGTCTAGCAAAACTTGTTACGCATTGCTGAATTGTTTGTAATTTGCCATAAGCAAACTACATGTCCATACACAAGACTTTGCTTGAATAAATTATGATATGTCCACACAATGGAGAGAGCTGTGAAAAAGAACAAAGTGCATAAAATATTGATGATATGTTATCTTTACTGTAAAAAAGAAGAGGAAAATAACAAACTACACAAGTGTTTACTCATTTTTGCAAACATAAACATAGGAAAGATAAACAAGGAAATAATGAGATTGGCGACCTGTAGGAAAGGGTAAAGGAAGGGAAAGAATGGAAGGGAGAGAAATGGGTCCATGTTGGGGAGCCTGGGTGACTTGGTGGGTTAAGCATCCCGCTCGATTTCAGCTCAGGTCATGATCCCAGGGTCATGTGATTAAGCCCTTCATCGAGCTCTGCGCTGGGCATGGAGCCTGCTGAAGATTCTCTCTCTCCCTCTCCCTCTCCCTCTCTCAAAAATGAATCAGAGTTAGAGGTAGGGAAAGAAAAGAAATGGAGATGAAAAAGATAGAAGGTGGAGACAGAGCCTGGTAAGGAGAGAGAGGAGGTAAAAGTGGGGAGGTGAGTTTGGGAATGGACAGGCGATGGAGTTGGAGAAACCTCCAGAGAAATGTCAGCTGTCTCCGCAGGCTTCCTCTTCCTTCCCCAACCCCCATCCCGCACCATGGGCGAGAGGTTCTGAAACTCCTTCTTGCAAATTATAGGACTGAGAATAGAAAAACATGTTCTGTAGGAAATGAGGACCAGGCTTCTTGCTGCTGGAAATAGGGTTACAATTATAGAGAGAAGAAGGTTAGAATTTATCCCCTGGTATTGCACTGGAATTATGCAATCGTGCAATCGTGAGAAGTGATTTTTAAGACATTCCAGTGTCAATGAGCACACCTCATTCCTAGTACTGGTACCTGAGTACCAGGTACCTGAGTACCAGTTCCCAAAAGGAACCAGGGCTCCTTAGAGAAATGGCAGATTCCAAACCTAGGGCAGAGAAAGTGCAAGACGAGTCTGGAACCTGTCATTGTGCCAAAAGGTAAGAAGATGCTCAAAGAAAAGCGGCATTCAAAAGGGCATAGTTTGAAATGACGTCCGCTGGTCAAATCCGGAACAATTGAAGCATGAAATTAAATAATGATAGTACGGGATTATAGCACATTGAATTAAGCAAAAATTCATGAATCTACACTGATAAATAAGTAAACAAATTGTGAAGAAGAGAGAGAGAGGGAGGGAGAGAGATTAGGGCACATGTAAAAATGTGAAGTGTTACCCCTGGGAGATCTGGTTCCAGAAAATGCTTGCTATGTTTTTTCCTAGAATCTTTACCTTTTCGCCTTTGATGTTTGATCTGAAGTCTGCCTCAAGTTGGTTTTTGTGTGCTGTGAAGTAAAGGTCCAGAGTCATTTGTTCGTACGGATGTCTAGCGACTCAGCCCCGTTTATTAAAGGACCCTCTTTCTGTGCTTGGCTGGCCCGTAGTGTGTGAGTCTGTCTGCAGACACACTGTCCTGCCCTGTGATCCATTTATCTTTGTTTCTACATCATGCTCTCTTTAGATCCGGTAGGAAAGGTCCTCCAGCTTTGTTCTTCTTCAACATTGTCTTCACTATTTCTGATGCTTTTCCTTCCATTTAAATTTTAGAACCAGCTTGCTAATTCACATACACATGCGCGGACACACGCACACATATCCCTCCATATTCATTTACAACTTTTTAATTTTTCATTTTGACAAGTTTCGGACTAACGGACACACTGCAGCCATAGTGTAAAGAATCCCCATACACACCTTGTCCGTCCTTCACAAATGCCGGGGTGTGCTGGTTGTGTTTGCACTCTGGTACATCTGCCTGTCCTGAACATCCCTGTGGCCAGTGACTGCCTCCAGGCAGAGAGCAGAAGGGTATTCTCGGCGTGCACAGAGCCTCTGGGCAGCCCTGGCAATGTCCACTACAGTCCTCCCCTTGCACTCCATTGATCCACTTGTGCCCACATTGAATCCACTCTGTCTTGTAACTGACTCTTCAGGGCGGTGGCCAGGAGCGGTCCCCAGTGGGCCAAGCAATGGCCCCTGCTGTTGGTTCTGAGGTCTTAAACAGCATTCACCAGCTCCCTCCACACCACCCATCTTAGACATCCCTCTGCCTTGAGGCGCTGCCGCTGGATAGGCTGCCCACCCAGAAGCGAATCTAATACCGCATTCCTCAGGATCTGACCCTTGGCCTTCTTCTGCCGGGCTGTGGTTGCTGTGATTGCCATTTCCTGGGCCAGTCAGTGCCAGGGACGAGAAGAGAATTCCCTGGGTTCACGGTGTACTCCCCACCCTGTTGGATAGAGGCAGCCCAGCTCAGCATGACAGCCACAGTCCTGTGGAGCCAAGAACACGAACTCTTTCTTTTGCCTGCTGGTTCGCCGGTGTGAGTTGCCCAAAGGGGCCAGGTGGTGTCCGTGGCTCTGGATTAGTGTTGCCCCCATGGGCTCTAACCACAGGACTCCACATGGTGCAGACAGGAAGCAGAAATTCTACAACTGGATCATTGGAGTAATACCCAGAGGGTTCAGTGATGCTGCCCCATAACTGGAAACATCGTTTGCAGTGGGATGTGTCACAGGGACCACGGCACAGGCATCAGGGTGTCCGAGGAAGCTGGCTCATGCCCTTTGGACAAGACACTCGGTCTTATAGCTGTTTGGTGGTTTCTCCCCGGTGGACAACCTGCTTGTCACTGACAGGAGACCACACATACACAGGTCCCCCTATGTCTCGTCCTCACATCTGGTCCATAGGTTGTCCCCAGTTTTCCAGTCTTGCTCCTTCCCAGACCCTGACCATCAGAGCCACTCACCCCCGCCCAGGAGCCCCTGCACATCCACTCTTGTCCTACGTCATGTTGAGGACCGAGGGTCTGCTCTGAATGATGCCACCAGGCACATTTCCTGTCTGTTACTCCTTAGGTCGCCCCCCACCCCACAGCAGCCCAACTTTGTCTTGATTCCTGAGTGTAACAGACATTCTGCTGCCAAACCTATCACATGGATCAAACTTTGTTCTTTTAGAAGCGACTTTGGTGTCCGTGACCCATGCTCAGAGAGTAGCATAGAAAGGTAACCCCCGAGACATCAGAGTAAGGGAAACATTCTTAAATTGATGGTACATTTGAAACACGGATCCTAGAGATTCCAAAACATTTTCACTTTCCAAATAAATAGAACCAAAATCAATATATAATGCAAGTCGTTTAGCCTCATGTTTAGTGAACTAATTTTCTAATTTCGTAAGTTTTCTATCAACATGAGACAATCCTTCTGTTTAATAATGTGGACTTCCATTTTTACATCCGTGATACTCCCTGGGCTTTTACTCCCAAGTGTGGTCTATATCGCGATACGTACGATTTTAAACATAAATTGACTTGACCAACTACGTGATCAGACCATTTGGGCACCTGAGGAGCTGGGTGGAGCCCTTCTCAGAGCCTGTGGCCAGGCCTAAGGTGATGTCCCCCTAGCCATCGTTCCCTGCACCTGTTGGATCAGGGACCCCTAAGTGTCAATCACATCAGAGGGACAGTCTTCAGAAGCTGTCCTGTAACAAGGAGATCTCTTAAGTGCACTTAATTTGGCAGAATTTAAAGCTTTTAAAATTGTTAATGAGGCTGAGGTCACACTGAACAAAAGGTGTAAATGATTCACCGTGGGTTTTTCATGACAAGGTAACGGAATGTTGATGGATGAAATGGCAGGATGTGAGGTGTGGTTTCCTCAACAATAACCCAGGCAGGGGTGAGGAGGCGGGAGCCCACCCGCTGAGGTCAAGGGGAGCTGGCAGCTGGAGATGGGCACAAGGGGTGTGTTCGCGCTGCCGCCCCTGGGGGGGTTTGTCCTTGCCCGGGACCAAGGGGTCAGAAATAAGAAACAGGAAGTGAGGACAAGAAGGAAAGGAGGCCAGAAAATCATCGATCTTCACAGTCCAGATGGACCGTGTCTTGTTTTATCACCAGGCACGTTTCTGACTCACTGGGACGGAATGTAACTGTCTTGTCCCCAGCCTGGACCTGAACACGCACACTCTGGCCGACAGCAAGGGCACGTCTCGCGGAAGGAAATCACGCGCAATTCACCATTGGTCCCGGCCGGCGTCGCAGTTGCAGTGGTACTCGGGGTCAATGCAGCTCCCCGCGGATCCACAGGCGCACTTGTGCGCGTCGGGCGCAGACCCTCCCCAGTAGGCGTGTGTCTCCTGGGAGCGTCCAACCCACCAGCTCAGGGGGGTTCCGTCTGAAAGACAAGTTTGAGAAAGGTGACGTCTGCTTGGCCTCCCGCCACCCCCAGATGACCCTCCTCTCCCAGACCGTGGTGAGAAACCCGCAGAGCCAGGAAACACTCTATCTCAGAAATAATCCAATCTTGGCACTAACGGGATGCTGTTTCTGCGAGAATCTAACCCAGCTTTCTGTTGGTCTGATTACATCCCTTGAAAGACTTGAGCCAGTGCTGCGTCTCGTACCTTGAAAATAAACGAAAGCATCGAGGTCCTTCAGTCGCGCTGTTAAATGATTTCTCATCAGAAAAATTACATGATTTGATGGCGAGTTGCCATCACAATTAAAACGAGAGCCGCTCACACGTGTGGAGGCCGCACGTGTTGCAGATGACAACCCGGCGCAGACAGCAGGTGCCGGACGTGCTCTCCGGGGCCCTGGCCGCAGGTGTCACGGAGTCACTGCGTGGGGCTTATGCCCGCCAAGGCCCCGGGGAGGGGGCGGTCTGGGGGCATCGCTCTGCGGGAAAGCGGGTCTAAGCCCCGGCAGAGTGAATGCCTTCCCCTGCCTGAGCAGTGGCCGTCTTCTCACGACTCCTCCTGAACGCCCAGGGCCACGGAACAGGAGGAACGCTGTCTGCAGGAGCCCCCACAACCCCAAACCCGGAGCAGGCGATGAGCGAGGGCACACGGGGGCGCACCCATGGGGCCGGTGGTGCGCGTGGTCTTTCCTCCACGCCTGTGGGTGGCGTTCTGGCCACCACGAGACCCTGAGCATGGTGTGTGGCACTGCCGTGGTCCCTCCCACTCCCTGTCGGATTCGGACCCTCCACCGGAGACCGACAAGTGCTCACAAGAGGAAGGGTGGCCACTGCCAGCGAAGAGACGTGTGCAGAGGCAGCCAAGAATTTCCTCCCAATGAAGCTGAAAACTCACTGCAGGGAGGCTGACAGGATTTAGCTACTTAATAGCTATTTTGATAACGACGCTTTACGATTGTAATCCCTTCACCATCATGCTTTCAACCCAGAGGAAGCGTCATCGTCATTGGCTGCAACTCTGTCCCTCACCTCTCCCATGAGCAAGGATTATCCTAACATGGTAATAACATCGGGGGCCTCGGGCTGCATTCGTGACTTGTTAGGTGCTCCAGAGATGTGGGTGGCAGGGGGGGTCACACCCATTGGCGCCCGGGGGGCAGGAGAGCCTGACCCGCGTGCCGAAGCCCTGGGAAGCTCCTCCCTTCGATCTGCTCCTTTGTGGGAGAAGCCACCTTGAGTGAGTGGCTTTAGTCTGAGGCTACATACGCTTTTTTGCCATTTTCCTCGTGGGTAAAAAGAGGAGTGGTTTGCAAAATTCAGGGATGAACTGGTATCATAAATCACCTGCAGCCTCCACACCCCGACCCACTCTGAGAAACCAGGAGCTGGGGAGCCGGTGTGGGGTGGGGCGAGGGCGGCAGTGCCCCGGACCCTGCAGGGGAGGATGCGGCAGGGCCTGAGAGCTTCCCAAATAGGGGCACGCACGGTGAAAGCCGTGTCCAGAAAGACGCGTCCTTCACAAAGAGTGAAACATTAGATGGTTTGAAAAGTCAGGGCCAGATGCAGGGGCCCAGCTGGGAAGCCCTGTAGCAGTGAGGACTGACGCGAGGCACGGGCAGATTCCAAAGGGAACGGTGACTGGGTGAGGCGATCAGAAGGAAGGACTGCACAGCCCGAAGCACCACCGAGGGGCAGACGGGACACGGCAGGGAAAGGTAAGCATCAGCCCCTGGATCCAGCTGGACCTGCTCCCCATGCTGCCTCCACCCGCACCTCAGCAGGTAGGGCTGGGGCTGGCAGGGGCCGTCCGCGGGCGGACGCCTACCTCGTGAGTCCTGCAGCCGAGACCTTCTGCAGTAGAACTCCAGCAGCTGCTGGCAGTGCCTGGAACGGGCGACGGTGGCCAGCAGCTGCCCCAGGCTGGCTTCGTACTGGAACGCCGCCCAGTGTGGGTGCTCCGGGTCCGCGCCCTTGACCCTGGTGAGGGCTGAGCCGTTGTGCTGCATGACGGTCCACGGGATGTCTCATGGGCGGAGCGGGAGAGAAAGGAGAGGGGCGTCACTGAGCTGGGCACTCGGCACAGCCGATCACCTTCTAGTGGCAGATACAGAATCATCGCAAATGGGACGCTAACCCTTAAATCACGGGAGACAGTGGTCTTCCTGTGATGACGTGTGTCATGTGTGTCTGAGCTGATGCTTTCGTGAAAGTGAGTATTTCTGGGTATTTAGCAAGACAACATTTATGGGAGAGAAAAAGTATAACTAAGTTATTACTTTTCTCCAAATGCCAACAATGGCTTTTCTGCCAACAAAACACTTCTTCGCTGGAGAATGAACCCGACACCATCAGCGACCTGTGGTCCTCTTGTGTGCATTGACTGCCAGGCACTTTGCAGGTCACTGTGGCATCGTGGGGTTGCAAAACTCAGACCTGAGAGTCAAGGAGATGTCACATTCCTGGACCTGATGTGTGATCCAGCACTGCAGGGAGAGATGCCCTGCCTGTGACAGTGCATTGTCCCAGCCATTTCTGTCCACCCAGGTGCACCTCTGTCTACTTGGGGCATCTGTCTACCTGGGGCCCCTCTGTCTCTCTGGACACACCTCTGTCTTCCTGGGGCACATCTCTGTCTCCCTGGGGCACCTCTGTCTCCCTGGGGCACATCTCTGTCTCCCTAGGGCACCTCTGTGCTCCCTGGGGCACATCTCTGTCTCCCTGGGGCTCTCTGTCTCCCTGGGGCACATCTCTGTCTCCCTGGGGCACATCTCTGTCTCCCTGGGGCACCCCTCTGTCTCCCTGGGGCACCCCTCTGTCTCCCTGGGGCACATCTCTGTCTCCCTGGGGCACATCTCTGTCTCCCTGGGGCACCTCTGTCTCCCTGGGGCACATCTCTGTCTCCCTGGGGCACCTCTGTCCCCCTGGGGCACCTCTGTCTCCCTGGGGCACCCCTCTGTCTCCCTGGGGCACATCTCTGTCTCCCTGGGGCACATCTCTGTCTCCCTGGGGCACATCTCTGTCTCCCTGGGGCACCCCTCTGTCTCCCTGGGGCACCCCTCTGTCTCCCTGGGGCACATCTCTGTCTCCCTGGGGCACATCTCTGTCTCCCTGGGGCACCTCTGTCTCCCTGGGGCACATCTCTGTCTCCCTGGGGCACCTCTGTCCCCCTGGGGCACCTCTGTCTCCCTGGGGCACCCCTCTGTCTCCCTGGGGCACATCTCTGTCTCCCTGGGGCACATCTCTGTCTCCCTGGGGCACCTCTGTCTCCCTGGGGCACATCTCTATCTCCCTGGGGCACCTCTGTCTCCCTGGGGCACCTCTGTCTCCCTGGGGCACATCTCTGTCTCCCTGGGGCACATCTCTGTCTCCCTGGGGTACCTCTGTCTCCCTGGGGCACATCTCTGTCTCCCTGGGGCACCTGTCTGTCTCCCTGGGGCACATCTCTGTCTCCCTGGGGCACATCTCTGTCTCTCTGGGGCACCTCTGTCTCCCTGGGGCACCCCTCTGTCTCCCTGGATCACCTCTGTCTCCCTGGGGCACCTCTGTCTCCCTGGGGCACATCTCTGTCTCCCTGGGGCACATCTCTGTCTCCCTGGGACACATCTCTGTCTCCCTGGGGCACCTCTGTCTCCCTGGGGCACCCCTCTGTCTCCCTGGGGCACCTCTCTGTCTCCCTGGGGCTCTCTGTCTCCCTGGGGCACATCTCTGTCTCCCTGGGGCACCCCTCTGTCTCCCTGGGGCACCTCTGTCTCCCTGGGGCACATCTCTGTCTCCCTGGGGCACCCCTCTGTCTCCCTGGGGCACCTCTCTGTCTCCCTGGGGCACCTCTGTCTCCCTGGGGCTCTCTGTCTCCCTGGGGCACCTCTCTGTCTCCCTGGGGCACCCCTCTGTCTCCCTGGGGCACCTCTGTCTCCCTGGGGCACATCTCTGTCTCCCTGGGGCACCTCTGTCTCCCTGGATCACCTCTGTCTCCCTGGGGCACATCTCTGTCTCCCTGGGGCACCTCTGTCTCCCTGGGGCACATCTCTGTCTCCCTGGGGCACATCTCTGTCTCCCTGGGGCACCTCTGTCTCCCTTGCACTGTGGCTGGGATTTGAACCCTGCATGCTGAGTGCTGGTGCAGAAGGGGACGTAGGATTCTTCTAATCCCGACTGCTGGGCTCTACCTGTGTGGTCCAGTCACCCAGCATGGTCTGTGAAAAGGAACTGGTAAATCGTCCCTGTTTGTGGGGATTTGTCTGCTTCCAGGCCCTGGGAAGCAGTCAAACCGACTTGGTTTTCTTCGTTTGCTACTTTGGGTGACCCCCATCCCGTGTGTCTGGAGCTCTCGCCCGAGACACGTCCACAGCCATGGCTGTCTGTGCGCGTCAACAGAGGACCTGCGGCCCCTGAGCAGACGGGATGAACTGTTGTGTGGGTCACCGGTGTGGGTCCGCGGTGCCGGTGCCCTGGGAAGCTGTGCAGCTGGTTTCCTGAGGGTTTCCAGAGCCCTGCAGCCCCAGAGTCCGGGAAGCGGGGCGGGCTGGCGTCATCGACATGTGCCTCCGCGTTCTGGGGGGAACAGACTGGGACCGCCCGGGGGGCAGGGCAGTCACGGTTCACACCGGAGCCACGACGGCCACAGGGACACGTGCAGTGGGCCATGCTGGTCTCTGCTCCAGCCCTGGAGCCCGTGTGATCCAGCTGGACACAGCGGGAGCTGTCCGTTGGGCACATGAGGCTGGTCTCATTCAGGGGCTGGCGTCCCCGAAACAGTGACGCTCACTGTACCAGTAAAATGCCCCATAAATCCAAACAAACCAGTGATGGGGGCACAGCTGCTCTGTTGGGCTGCGTCCCCAAGAGGAGACAAGACGCAGGGCGCCACTGAGAAAACACGGGGCTTCCCAACGTGGAAATCAACCTCGAAAACACGAGGGCATCGCATGGTCCTCCGAAATCCCGAGAAGACGTCGGGTCTGTGCCAAATGGCAGCCGCCTCCTTCCTGGTGACAGGTGGAGGTGCCCACGGCGATGTGGGTCCCGCGTCACATGGCCCCGGGCCCTGTTCTGTCCTGGGCTGGAGCACACGGGCTTCGTTTGTTCAGGAGACGTGTTGGAGATGTGGGCCCCACCGGGCACCCACTTCCCTCGTCCCGAGCACACCAGCCTTCCTGGTTTTCCTTCCCAAATAGTCCGATTCCCGCCGATTTTGGCAGATTTTGTGAGCACGGTAAACACATCTGTTACCTCTCCCCTGAACAAGGGATGAGCCTTCGGCCCCTGACCCTGTTCTCTGGGACCAGGGATGCAGTGACATTGCCGCACCTTTGGAGCCGGGCTCCCAACACCACGTCCTCAAAGTGGGGGTATCGCGCAGCACCTCCAGAGATCACTCACAGGGCTAACCCGAGGAAGACCCTGAGGCATCCTCAAAGCCCTGATGACTCTCAGCCCAATGTTGATACAGGGTCCCGATTGGTAAGTGCAGAGGGACGTGTGACTCCTGGGCCCAGGGAGGTGGGGTGAGCTCTGGGGGTGGGGATTGGGGAGGGGAGAAACTCTGAGGGGGGAGCCCGGGGAGGGGTGTGAGCTCTGTGAGGGGTCCCAGGGAGGGGCGTGAGCTCCAAGTGGGGGGGGCCGGGGAGGCAGGGTGAACTCTGGGGGTGTCCTGGGGAGGGGTTGAGCTCGGGCAGGGGGGCCAGGGAGGCAGGGTGAGCTCCACCGGAGTCCCGGGGAAGGGGGTGAGCTCCAGGGGGGTGGCCTGGGGAGGCAGGGTGAACTCTGGGTGTGTCCTGGGGAGGGGGGGTGAACTCTGGGGGTGTCCCAGGGAGGGGGGTGAGCTCTAGGGGGTGCTGAGCTCTGGGGGGGGCCTGGGGAGGCAGGGTGAGCTCTGGAGGGGGGGGGATCGGGGAGGGGGGAAACTCTGGGGGGGGGAACCCGGGGAGAGGTGTGAGCTCTGGGGGGGGTCCCGGGGAGGGGGATGAGCTCTAGGGGGTGCTGAGCTCTGGGGGGTGCCTGGGGAGGCAGGGTGAGCTTGGGCAGGGTGGCCGGGGAGGCGGGGTGAGCTCCAGGGGGGCGGCCTGGGGAGGCAGGGTGAGCTCTGGGGGTGTCCTGGGGAGGGGGGTGAGCTCTAGGGGGTGGTGAGTTCTGGGGGGTGCCTGGGGAGGCGGGGTGAGCTCGGGGGGGGAGTCCCGGGGAGGGGGATGAGCTCTAGGGGGTGCTGAGCTCTGGGGGGTGCCTGGGGAGGCGGGGTGAGCTCCGGGAGGAGTCCCGGGGAGGGGATGAGCTCCAGGGGGGTGGTCTGGGGAGGCAGGGTGAACTCTAGGGATGTCCTGGGGAGGGGGGTGAGCTCTAGGGGTGTCCTGGGGAAGGGGGTGAGCTCTAGGGGGTGCTGAGCTCTGGGGGGTGCCTGGGGAGGCGGGGTGAGCTCCAGGGGGAGTCCCGGGGAGGGGGTGAGCTCCGGGGGGGGGGGTGAACTCTGCGGGGGGGGCCCGTGGAGGCAGGGTGAGCTCTGGGGGTGTCCCGGGGAGGGGGGTGAACTCTGGGGGTGTCCTGGGGAGGGGGGTGAGCTCTGGGGGGGGGCTGAGCTCTGGGAGGAGGTCCGGGGAGGCAGGGTGAGCTGGGGGCGGCCGGGGAGGCGGGGTGAGCTGCACACATGCATGAAGGTGCGTTTTCCATTCTTCTGGAGGCTTTTCTTGGCTGAAGGAGGGCAGCCACACCCACAAGGGTGGACCCCAGGAGGACTCGGTGGGCAGACAAAGCGGGGCCAGGCCTCCCCCTTGAGGCTGCGTGTGGCTGGCTGCACATCCAGACGTGGCTCCCGGCGTGAGCGTGCTCGTCTGCACAGAACATCGGGTGCCCCAGTACCGGCGGCCGCGCTGCCTCAGGGCAGGAAACATGCGAGAGGGAGTTGTGTTTACCTCCCGGACAAGGGGGCCGCCCGGCACCAGCCTTGGACTCTCCTGCCACTTTTTGTCAGGCACGGACCGGTGTCTCCACCGCCCTACGTGGTCTGGGCGCAGGTGCGCAAATGCCTGCACACCACGTCCTCTGCCAGGAGCACCTGCCTGACTCGCGTTTGATCAAATAATGTGATTAAAGGCAGAAACAGATTTTATCCTGAGAACTGAGAAGACAGAACATAAAAATTTCATGGGAATTGTTTTAAACTATTCAAAACTCATTAAAAAAATCTATCCAGAAATGATTCTTTTCTCAGGGAATTTATACTCCTAATGGGCTCTGTTGGCTTCCCTGGTGACTGAGAGCACAAGGGTGACTCTCCTCCCAGAACCCGGGGTCAGGATGCGACAGGACAGTGCCCTCCGGCAGCTCTGCTGGGGCTGGTGTTGGTCGTCCCCCATCGTGTGTCTGTGCCCCCATTTCCTCCTCCTTGTCAGGACACCAGCCTTTGCCCAAGAGCCCACCTTCACCCGGTGCCACCTCATCTCAGCTGGACCCTGTTTGCAGAAACCATGTTTCCAAACCCAGTCACATTCACAGGTGCCAGGTGGGTGTGATTCTTGGGGGGACAGCATCCGGTCTAGTGCACAGGGAGACATTCTCTAACAATCCGCATAATGGGGCGCCTGGGAGTCTCAGTCGGTTGAGTGTCCGACTCTTGATTTCGACTCAGATCATGATCCCAGGGTCATGGGCTCAAGCTGCTGTCAGCGCTGAGCCTGCTTGGGATTCTCTCTCTCCCTCTCTCTCTGCCAGCCCCACCCCCATCCCAGCTCATGCTCTGTCTCTCTGTCTCCCAATAAATAAACTTACAAAAGATTTAAAAATAATAATAATAAAATAAAATCTGGATAATGTTATCTGAAACTTGGGAAGGTGGAAAATCTAAAGAGAAAGCCGTTCCATCTGGAGACTGGAGCTAATGTTCCACAGCGATGCGGAGACAGCAGCGAGGAAGGTGTCCTGCCTGGGGGTGAGGGCCTGAAGGCAGAGTGGGGTGAGGGGTGGAGGCACAGACTCCCACGTGGACGAGACACAGGGATGTGGCCACAGCCACAGGAACAGACGAGCGAACAGAGAGACAGAAGGCCTGTGGACACGGGGATTAAGAAGCCCAGAAGCACGTGGATCGTATGGCATCTAAGCTCACTGCAAAGGCCGCTGGGTAAGGAGTTCACGACGCACACAGACGTCACATACGCTGCATGCAGGGTGCGAACGTACACGTAGGTCAGACCAGCATGCGGTACAGCTTAAATACACACAGTGTTCTTTAAAGGTGAAATGCTTTTGGTTTGCACTTTCATTAATCCAATAAGTCTTAGAAAACCCTTCGTTTTAGGATTTAATAGGCAAAATGGTATTCTTAAATACTTCACAGAGTACACACATGCAAATGATGACATAATTACAAATGTTCACTTTTGACCTGTTTTTAACAGATTTGTACCAGATACTTCCATTGAATAACTATTCACTCTCGTCAGGTTGTCCTAACGGAACGGCCAGCCAGGTACATTCCTGCTCACGCGGCTATGACTTTGAGGTGGACGTGAGTGGAGATTGTTAACTCACCTGTCATGTTGCAGAACGCGGGGAAGGGCCGCAGGGGGCCGCTGCCGTCCGGGTCGATGTAGAACCTCCCCGAGGACTCACCCCTGTGCTTGTACGCCTCGCAGGACTGCTCATGCAGCGCTGGGGGAAACCACCGGCCGGTCAGTACCGTCGGCCAGTGAGCGGAGCCCGGGGGTGCCCGGGGGTGCCGTGAGCACCCTGCACAGAGCCGCCCCGAGCCTCAGGGGTGCTGCGGTTGGGAGACCCACACCCCGGCAGAGAATGCTGACCAGTGAGAGAACAGCTGTTTCCCACCAGAAAGTGGGGTTTTGGTCCATCGTGGGGATGGGATTAGGCAACAGAGCAGGGCCGGGCACGTAAGAAGTCCGACAAAGGTACCTGTGGTTACCACCACCGTCAGAGGACCCCCAGGCTGTGGGGCTTTGAAATCTGACCCTCCACAGCACGGGAGAGGCCCCTGCCCTGATTCTCCTGGGAACAGGTTTACTTTTAGGAACATAAAAACTTGGGGGCAATCACATTTCCATCGTCTGGTGTTGCCAGGAAGCTCAGGAGAAAAATGGGGTCAACTCAAGCATCCCAACCCGAGGTTAATGTAGGCCTGCTTGACTTTGTTTCTGGCTTCTCTTTGATTACAATTGATTTTCTCCGGTTTATTACCCCTTTGCTTTAAATGAGTCTCTCTTGTCAGTGACTTTAAATGAGCCTAGAACACAACCAGCCGCTGATGCACGTGTGTGTGTTGTGGCTGCAGATAAGCACGCACGTGTGCATCCGGAAGCGGACGGAGGAGGGGCGGGAGTGGCGGGGGGGGGGGGGTGCGGAGCGCTTACGGTGGTGGCACGTGGCACCCGTGTAGCCGGTGCTGGAGCAGTTGCAGTAGAAGGCGGTCCAGGTCTGGGAGCACCTGCCGCCGTGCTCACAGTGGTTGGGCAGACACCTGAAACGAGAGCACAGAGGGTCTCTGTTTGACCCCTGGTCATCGTGAGATGTGGGTCCCCTTAGGCCACACGCGGGAACCAGCCAGCCCCAAACACCGGCTAACACACCCTGACCCAACTGCCTGATGTGCACCTGGGACGGCTGGGCCTGGGTGCTTCCCTGTCCGCCGGGGAAGCACTTTTCCTGCTGTGGGAACACGGTGTGGACTCTCCATGTGGCCAGCAATAGAAATCGCTTGCAGAAAACAATAGTGACACCGTGTCGTGCTGGATTGTTCCTGCACTTGGATTCTTAAGAGAAAGAATGGGAAAAAAGCAGAGACTAAGAAGGAGCCGGCCGCCCCCAGGGCATCTACCCCGGGCTCACTGTTCTGATTCTTGGTCCACCTGGAGTGTGCAGTGAAAGGCCACGTGTGATCAAGGGTGTACACGCATTATGTTTCCCCAAGGGAAACAAGTAAGTAAGAAAGTGCTCAGGAAAACTCAATACCATCTATGCACTATGGATATTTTGTCATCGGCCATGAAAATGAAGAATGGGACACTTGAAATTTCACTCGCAGGACCTGGGTGAATTTCAACTGATTACAGTAGAGCTGATTTTCTTGAATCTCAAGAGCAAATGTCCATTATCAGGTATCCACCCCGTCTAGAGAGTACGTAAAGGGGACCCTCGCTACGCAAATAACCAGCAGTCGTTCGTGTGCTTGCATTTGCACATAAGCTTAGAAATGTAATCACACACGGTACAAACGCCACCGGCACGCTTCCGCAAGTGATTCATTAATACGTCCTGAGAATCCCACGTCAACAAACTCACATTTGCATTAGCACTTTCGATGACAAAAACCCATGAACATAGTTACTGTAACTTATTCAAGACGTTATGTATGTGCCTGTAGGATGCCGGTGGTGTTTGCTGTTCTCCTGCCCCTAAAGAAAATGCTTCTACTGTGTGAGGAACTTGATCAATTTGTGTTGGAAACTAAAGACTCCATCTTTCCTTCCATGGTAAATATGCCATTTCTAATTGACCTGCATGTCACAATCCACTGGCTGAATCCATTTTTCCTATTTTCAGATTGGAAGTTTTGGGGAAAATTTTGGGACTTTTACTGTCATTGAATAAAAGGAGAGAGTCAACTTGGTCATTCCATCAGGATGATCCCCATGTTGAAAGAATTCGCTAATGGCTGGAAAGGTGAATGCCAATGGCAGCCTCAGACAGATGAATAGTGGCCCAAGATTACGATTACTATTTAAATTCTGTTAAAAGAGAATCGACTGTTTAATTCAGGGAAGAGCTTACAGTGAGAGTCAATAAAATGTTTGGCAGGAAAATCACAAAAGCTGGAGGGAGAAAGGAGAGGACATTTTTAGGTTCTTGTACCGAACAGGGAGGGGCTAATTCACCCCCACCTGATGTGCAGACTTGACAAAGTCCTAGGCAAATTCCGCGCAGAATTTTTAAAAGAAGCTCACAAGACAGTTCCAAAATTCCTATGAAAATTCAAAGATGTAATACAACCAAAACAGTTTGGAAAACAGAACAAATTTAGGAGGGCAAACCGCCTGATTTCAATAATTATTGTAAAGAGACCATAATCATGAACATGTGGTATTGGCAGAAAGATAGATGAATAGATCAAAGGAAGTAAATAGGGAGCCCAGATAGAGACCTACACACATCACAGCTGGGTGTCCACAAAGGCACAAAGACAGTGAAAGGGAGGAGGGGTCACCTTTCCATCAAACGGTGCCGGGTGTCTGTATGCAAAACAAACAGACGGAAATCCCTGCCTACCTTACACCATATATTAAATAATATTCAAAATTGATCAGCTATAAATCAAATCTCAGACTATAAGACCTCTGGAATAAACACAGCAGAAAGTCTTTGTGACCTCAGGTTAGTCAAAGACTTCTTAAATACGATATCAAAGGCACAATCCATAAAAGAGAAAAAAACGGTGTATTTGACTTTGCCGAAATCAAGAGCCTGTGTTTTTCAAAAGATGGTGTTTAGAGAATAAAAGAAGAAAACAAAGCTGAGAAAGAGCATTTATACAGCGCGTATCTGATAAAAGATTCTCAAAACTCAGTAAGAAAACAAATTCTAAAAAACGTGCAAAGGATTTGAGGAGACGTTTCTCCACATCAGGCCACGGTGAACGCCCCGCGTGGAGGGGCCGGGATTCCCTTGCGCTGCCGGTGGGCTGGAGACGCAACACCACCGTGGGCAAGCGTGGCTGTGCCCCCAACCTAGACCTGTCCCCCTGGTGTGGACTCACGGACACTGGAGGTGAACCCTTACAAAGACGTGTTTGTGAACATTCACAGCAGCTCTGTTTCTAACAGTCAAAACCTGGAAACAACCAGAACGTCCATGAGCCTGGAAATCAAGAGCCAGACCGTGTCCTTCCACGTAAGCGGTTTCAGCAGCAAACAAGAAAACGCTATTCACATGCGACGTGGAAGGACGGTTTCGCACACATTTATTTTCATTTTTCCAAGGCAGAGCATGTAAAGGTGATACAAGAGCGACTTTCAAAGCGGGAAAGGCATCAAAACGAAACCCTGTGCGGAGACACCGTGTGTAAAGGTACCATCGCCCCAGACGCCCGGCAGCTTTTATTTCCTCGGGAATCTGAGACTGAAGTCTTGTTTTAAGACCTAACTTCACATCCATGATCTTTCTGAGAATTGATACATGTGATAAAGAATCTTTATATGTCAAATGGTGTGTTTTCTACGCTTGTATTAAAAGACCTGTTTTTACTCCAAGAGTTTTACGCACACGTGTCCCCACAGATCACTTGCTGAAGGCTGTGTGTTAGAGAGCTTTCCCGAGAGCTGAGGCGGCAGCTGACCGGGACGCTGGAACCAGGTCCGGCCACCCCAACACCACCTTCCTGCCCACAGCCGTCCCCCGAAGGTCCCTCCACCAAGTGCGGGTCTGGGGGGTTGCCCCACGGGCCAGGGGGGCTGGTGGCTGTGCCCTCCACGTGATGTGGTGGTTTCCCCCCAAGGTCATGCACCAGAAATGGAGGCTGCCCTCTCCTTTCAGTAGAAGGATCACCCCAGCCGCCACTAACGGAGTGAGCACGTGTGGGGAAACCATGTCTAGAGCGAGTGAGTCCAGGGGTGGGACGGTGCTCTGTCGGTTATTGAGGACGATGGCCGGGTGCTGAGCATGGTTTCTTGATTACTAGTCACAAGGACTGAGATGTGACAGCAGATCGAGCACGTGGGTGTGAATTCAGACGGGATGGCTCACACTAGGGAAGAAGGGGCTTCTCAGAATATAGTAGCGTTTTCAGGGAGAGCAGCATCGGCCAGCCTGTCTCCCCAGGCCACCCCCGTGGGAGGCCTGGCTTTCCCGCCACAGACATTGGCGCTCTTGCTCGTTTGCCCACTCCTGGCATTTCAGGAGTTTCTCCTCCAAGGGACACCCCCGAGGTCGTGGTCCGCAGTGGAGTGTGTGTCCCTTCCATGGTCCCAGCAACCTGTCCCCAGGCAGGCCGGAGCTCGCCGTCCCTGTGGACCCGGGGTGGCTCGGGAGTCCACCCTGGGGACACCCCGGCCCGACCACGTGGGCCGTTGGGTTCCTGCATTTGACAGTCATGATCCGTGCTGTCCAGCCACGCATTGCGACTTATTTCTCTCCATGGAAAATTTCAGCAACGCGCCCGTTCTGAGTCAGGGGGCTCACAGACGTGACCACACGTGGCACTCATGAGCACACGCCTTCCACCCACATGCTGGCGTTTCAAAGAAGCTTTCATATGGTTATAGACACGGTTTCCCCTCTCTCCCGCTGGAAACGGGGCTGACTCCCCACGGACAGAGCGGAGAGAGGGGACATCTGGGGAGATGGGGGCAGGGGCGCCAGGCCCCGCCGAGGGTGCGTGCCCCGCCCTTACCTGTCCAGGAGGCCGCAGGAGTCTATTTGCAGGTCGCTGAAGCTCCCGAGCAACCCCCGCTGTACTGAAATCAGGTCCACCTCTCGGGCGTTGATGGAGATGAGCCTCAGGCAGCCCTGGAAGCCAGCAAGCGATGCCTGGCGTTCCGACCCAGAGCCTGGAGGGACACACCCTGATGGCTCAGAGGCGGGGACACAAGAGAGAGACGGGGTCAGGACAGAGGCTGAGGCGTCCCGCTGTGGAAGGCAGGTCCTGTATGGACCCTGGCACTTCCGCTCACTTGGGGGGTCGCGAAGGCTAGGTCTGCGGGGTGCAAGGTGACGCTGGTGTGGGGACTCAGAAAGCAAGCTACCTGTACACTTCAGAGCCTGAAGCGTGACCTTCCCTAAAGCACATGCTAGAAAGTTTCAGCTCCTTTAATGTGTATCGTAAACAAAAACAATTCAGACCTACACGGATTTAAGATTGGAAACGGAAGAACAGATCCTTCTAGTAGAAGTACAAATCCCTGGGGCGCCTGGGTGGCTCAGTCGGTTAAGCGTCCGACTTCGGCTCAGGTCACGATCTCGCAGTCCGTGAGTTCGAGCCCCGCGTCAGGCTCTGGGCTGATGGCTCAGAGCCTGGAGCCTGCTTCCGATTCTGTGTCTCCTTCTCTCTCCGCCCCTCCCCTGTTCATGCTCTGTCTCTCTCTGTCTGAAAAATAAATAAATGTTAAAAAAAAAAAAAAAAAAAAGAAGTACAAATCCCTTGGGGCTCCTGGGTGGCTCAGTCGGTTGAGCGTCTGACTTCAGCTCAGGTCATGATCTCACAGCTCATGAGCTCGAGCCCCGTGTCAGGCTCTGTGCTGACAGCCTGGACCCCGCTTCAGATTCTGTGTCTCCCTCTCTCTCTCTGCCCCTAACCCACTCACATTCTATCTCTGTCTCTCTCAAAAATAAATAAACATGACAACAAAAAAAGAAGCACAAATCCCTCAAGTTACAGAGGCTGAGCGATGTTGTTGGGCCAGAAAGCGAGGGGCGCTTCTGCTCTCGCAGAAGCAGCGAGCAGCCCCCACCAGGGACCCCCCGTGCCCAGGTCCTGCTCCCAGGAGGGTCCTGCTCCTTCTCGGAGCTGGCGGGGCCTCCCCAGAGGAGGCTGTGGTGCCCGGGCCACAAGGTCAGTGGGAAGCCGAGCCACACGGGACTCCGCTGGGCCTGTCGGGGCGATTCGGAGCCCGGAGCCAGAGGCCCCCCCAGGGCTAAGGCTGGGTGTGGGGGGCGGGGAGGACGGTGAACGTCATGGGCAGAATCCGAACGTGGCAACCGGTGCCGCTTTCCCGACTGGAGGCCAGACCGCACCAGCCTCGCTGACCCTCACTCTCGGGAGCCTAACACACGGCGCCCTTGAGAGACACGCCACCAGCAGTTCCTGTGACCCCGGCGGCCTCTGGTACCAGAGGGAGTGTGGGGACTAAGCCTCCAACACATGCAGCTGGGAAAGGACACCCAGCGACAAGAGGACGCTCTTGAGGAAACGTAAACCCCACCTCAGCACAGCCGCCTCAGCTCAGCCGCTGGGATCACAGCCACGGGGAGCACTGAGGCCTCAGCAAGGCCACTGGGAGCACAGCTGCCTCAGCACAGCCACCGGGAGGGAGCACAGCCACTGGGAGCATAGCCACGGGGAGCACAGTCGCCTCAGCAAGGCCACTGGGAGCACAACAGCCACCGGGAGCACAGCCACCAGGAGCTCAGCCGCCTCAGCATAGGTGCATCAGCACAGCCACTGGGAGCACAGTCGCTGGGAGCACTGCTGCCTTAGCACAGTCACCTCAGCACAGTCGTTGGGAGCACAGCCGCCTCAATATAGCTGCCTCAGCACAGCCACCAGGAGCACAGCTGCCTCAGCAAGGCCACTGGGAGCACAGCCGCTTGAGCACAGCTGCTTCAGCACAGCTGCCTCAGCATAGCCGCCTCAGCATAGCCACCGGGAGCACAGCCACCTCACAACAGCCACCGGGAGCACAGTCTCCTTAGCAAGGGCACTGGGAGCACAGCCGCTTGAGCACAGCTGCTTGAGCACAGCCCCCTCAGCACAGCTGCCTCAGCACAGCCACTGGGAGCACAGCCGTGGGAGCACAGCCGCGGGGAGCATAGCGAGGTCCCTCCCTCTGCTGAGCTGGTGGGGGACCAGCCACACGCCACGCCGCAGTGGGGAGGGGGGCAGTCAGGGCCCTAGCCCCTCACTCACCTCCGAAGCAATAGGCACCGCCGGCAGGGGTCTCCAGAGGCAGCGCCGCCTGAGCCACGGAGGCCCCGGCCTGGTCCACGGCCACACTCAGCAGGTTCCCCCGGGCCGTCAGGGACACCGCATGCCACTGCCCGTCGGCCAGCCCGACACCTGGGGATTGCGGTCAGCGAAGGTCACCGTGACACAAACCTCACCATCCCTGAGTCCATGGGGACAGGGACCCAAGGGCCAGGCCAGCCCCTGCTTCAGAGCACCCCAACCGCTGCCCCATTCCTGCCAGTGAACACCCCTGCGGAGGGCGCCCCCTGCCCCGTCCCTGCCTCTGAACACCCCTCCCTGCCCCATCCCTGCTGCTGAACACCCCTGCGGAGGGCGCCCTCCTGCCTCGTCCCTGCCGCTGAACACCCCTCCCTGCCCCATTCCTGCCGCTGAACACCCCTGCAGAGGACGCCTTCCTGCCACGTTCCTGCCACTGAACTTTCGGGACCACAGGGGAGAGTGGCTCTTGCCTACACTCCAGTGTAGATACGAGGAGGTTTGATGTTGTTTTCCTGCTACTCTCCCGTCCCAGGAAGATGGAAACCCCTGCAGGGGTGCACTGTGGGGGCCGCCCCGTGCCCCGCTCCCGTTCCAGCCTGCTCAGCATGTGTCTGTCCGCGAATACCCCCTGACATAGTGCCAGAAACAGCTGGGACTTGTGGACCTTTATGTCTCCAGGCTGCTCGTGTCACCGGGAGTGCCGCGTGGGGGCTCTGACCCTTACCGCTCCACCTGGCAAGGTCAGGGGGCTCCCGTGGGGACAGGCTCTGGGCGGAGGAGGGGCTGAGGGGCTTCTCCTGGGGGGACTCTGGTCCCAGGGTCACGCAGGTGCATTTTAAACATGGTAGGGTGGACAGGCTGCTGCCCCGATTTTCCCCAGTGGCCAGGCGCCCCCGTCCCTGGGCCTGGCTGAGGTGGCAGCTGGGCCCCGTGCGGAGCGTTTGTCTCTTGTGGTTCCCGGATTTCCAGCTTCTTATTGGAAGCCGGGCGTCTGGATTGATTTTGCTGTTAAATCTCCCGATTTTTTTCCACTGATTTTTTTTTTTTTTTTTTTTTTTTTAATGGAAAAGGAAACCAAAACATCTCTGAGTCATTGTCTGGGGTTGGTCGTGGTTCAGCCCAGACAGTAAACACAGAGCCAGCTGGAAAGGCACTTAAACGTTTCCACATCCCCAAGTGGCTGTCGTATGTGCTGCCCTCTGCCCTCTGCCCTCTGCTGCTTCAACATTCAAGGGGGGGCGGGGCAAAGCATGAGAACACTTTTGGTGCCCCGCGGAATGCTTTTTGATCTCTGGTTGAAATAATATTTGTCAACGATTTAAAATGAGCATTTACAAAGTTGGAAAGGATGTTGAAAATGTTACCTTCTATTCAAACGTGTTTTCAAATTGTAGCCCAATTCAGCTTCATGTTCCGCACTATTTAACGGGACTCTAGGCAAGAACCTTAATATCAAATTCCAACTTAAGTGTCTGATAACCAAGGGAAAAAGCTACCCTTGCTTAACAGAAAAGTTTAATTTATTATAATTCATGAATAAATATCCTATTCCCATTAAAGATGCTGCAGAACGTTCTTCCACCTGCCGTGTTTGAAATAGTCAACCGCTGGCCGTGGGCACCGCTGGAGGCCTGACGGGGGTCTCCTGCGTGAAGGCATCGGGGGTTCCTCCTACCTCAACTGTGGGCTCTGCATTGATACTCAGTGTTCCAATAGGGGTGAACATAGCCATCTGGTCACTTTTCAGAGCACCACAACTGCCTCCAGTTTGGCAGTTTCCTGGTGGGGTCTGGGTGCGGCTGGTGCCCCTGGTCGCAGTTGGGTTTCTCGGGTCATCCCCGCAGGCATCGGCTCAGCCTGGGGTCCGCTCTGAAAGTTCAGTGGGGCAGGACCCTGGGGTTGTCGTGGGGTCGGTCCCCACGGGCTGCTGTCTGAGGGTCTCTGCTCCTTGGTGGACGTGGGCTGGTGGCCGCATGCAGTCTTTGGTGCTGTGGGCCTCTCAGGGGCCCTCACAGCCCAGCAGCGCCTGCCCTCAGTGGGGATGAGGGGGCCTTCCAGGACCAAAGCACCAGCGCTGTGCTCTGGTCACAGAAGCAAAGCTCTTCACTTTCCCACATTCTGATCCCTGGGAGTGAAGCCCTGGGCCCAGCTGGTGGGTGGATGGGGGGCCGCACCTGCAGGGACTTGGAGCCCCAGGGCAGGGCGAGGGGGCAGCTCAGGGGCACCCCCACTGGGTGGAGGGAAACATGAGTGTAAGATTTGAAAGCCAATTGACTAGAAGTTAAACTGGCTTCGTGCCTCTTATTAAAGTCATGTTGCCCTGAAGCCGTTTCTTTGAGACCCTTAAAATGAGGCCATGACTGAAACTTCTTCAGAGCACATCAGATTCATCACAACTTATTTCGTGCTCGTGGCGCAATGACAGAAATTAACCTTTTTTCTGATGCCAACTGATCTCTGAGCCAGCTTGTGGTTGAGACACTGAATGTGATCGATTTCCTCCTCATGAACCTACTCCTGTAAATTTGCCCCGTTGTCCGCATTCGATACGCCGTATGAGGGCAGTCCTTCTGCAGATAGTTGGAGGAAACACTGGTTCTGGAGCTCCCGCCCTCTCGGTGGCAGGCGAGGCGGAAGCAGAGGTAAGTCGGGGGCTGCGTGGAGCGTGTGTCGGGTCTTCATAGTCAGCAGCTTCCCGGCGCCTTTCCGCCCCATCCATACCGCTCCTGCCGTGGGTTCTTGGACGGATAGAGTGGGCCGTAAGCCTAAGAGTCCGTGATTAGGTGAAGGCCGACAATGCCTTCGTGGCCCTGCACGGCGCCCACGGGGACCCCCTGTGCCTGCCACATCAGAGACCCTGTAGCTGCCTCACTTGTGAGCTCACAGATGGCTCAGCGGCACCGCGAGTCCTAAGGAAGCGCGGTGCAGGCCGGCTGGGTCTTCTGAGAAGACGTGCGCACCCGTCATTTTAAAAATCAGAGTCAGTGTGCGGGGGCCCAATGGCCAGGCTGTGGTTCTGTCTCTGTTCCGTCCCTGTCCCTGCCCGAGGCTCTCAGATCCAACACCAACCCGCAAACCCGACAGTAAGCCCACTCCTCGTTGGGGGCAGTGGGCGGACAAGCCCCGCCTCTCCTGTCCTCCGTCCCCAAACGCCCGCTGCTCCAGAACGTCAGCACTGACGTCAAAGGCTCATCAAAGCGTTTGTCCAGCCAGAATGTCTCCTCGCCGGGGAGCTGTGTGTCCCCAGGATGTAGGATTTCCTCCGACCGTGCCGCCACATTTCTGGGTGCACAGCTGGGGTTGGGGAGGTTAGCGGGTGCCGTCGAGTCTGACGCCAACACTGGAGGTCGGGAACGGGCTCACTCTGCTGTGTTTCCCCAGAGGGAGCAAACGCACAGGGGTGCATGCGGGACACGAGCCTGGTGTGTGGTCAGCGCTGCCAGGGCGGGGCTCAGGGGGTGGAGTGGGGGGCTCTCAGCACTCCCGCCTCCCTGGAGGCTGGGCCGGGCCGTGGCCGTCACCTGTTATGACCACTTTGGGCGCGAACACTGGTGCCACAGGGGTGTGAGCGGCGTCCGGGGGAAATGGGGCACAGCTTCCTGAAGTGGGGCCCCGAGTGTCTTACGGGCTCAAGGGATCATCGTTAAGATCATAGCGTGACACACGTGCGGGCTGCAGTCTGGGGACGTGCATTACCTGTGGTGACGTCACTGCTTGCTTGTCCTGGAGACGGGGACGGCCCCAGGCTGAGGGCCCCGTCTCTGAGTGCGAGAAGAAAGCCCCCAGAGCCACGAGGGGGCCAGCTGGACAGCAGCAGACCCGCAGGGCTCCACGTCCGGAACTGGAAGCTGATGCTGGAGGCCCCGTCCCGGGTGGGGGAGCCCGGCAGCACCAAGTGACTCCCTGCGCTGGGAAAGGTGACCGGCACCGTGTGTGGCCGCGAGCAGGAGAAGGAGGCGTTGCCCTGAGGACAGGAAGCAGATCTGAGGAGGCCCTGGGGGAGGAGATGGTCCTCACCCCAACCCCCACCGGGGCCCCCAGCCCCGCACCCCCCCAGCCAGAATCGCAGGGCCCCTGCCCACCTCCCCCCTCCCCCCTGCCAGCCTCAAGAGACACAGGCCACACCAGCGTCTCACCCCAGAGCAGGTGGCCTCTGGGCGAAGCCAGGACAAGCCCAGCGCCCGCTCAGCCCGTTGGGACAAAATTCACGTTTCGGGTGACAGAGGTCAGGGACAGGCATTGTGACCCAAGGCAAGAGATGAGGCCCCAGGTCTCGGGACCCAATACTGGGAGGCAGGTGGGGGTTAGGCCTCTGACGTGAAGACACCACATGGAACCTCCTTATCATGTCCCCAGGGCCACAGAAAACACAACTTGTTGAACACGCGCGTGTCCAAACTCCCACGGCAAATGCTGTATTTACACGCGAGGAGAAGCAGGGCCGGGCGCCCCGTGGGGTGGTCCGTGGAGGAGACCCCGTCGCCAAGGGGCCTGGTCCCCGCAGGACCACCTCTCTGCTCGCCGGAAGCTAAGACTTCACCTTCTGCTCACATGTGAATGGAAAATGTGTTTCTTCCTCTCTTATTTACACAAATCACTGTCGGTTATGTGTGTTTTGATCTGTGTTTCTCGCTCAGGTGAGGAGGCTGTGACGAGAGTCACCCTAATCGGATGTCACCCAGGGGCACCTCTGAGGCCCCGCCCTCTGCCCCCAGGCAGACTCTTACCCTGAGGACGATCTGGGGTCTGCGCCTCTTGGCCAAATCAATGACTTCCTCTCCGTTAAAATTAATATTTTCTAAACATCCGTCAAAGTTTTTTCTTTGAAATGCCACAGACTTTCCAGGTGCTAAAATCCCTCCAAAGCTGATCTTAGAAAGAAAAATGACATCAATCATATCTGTTAGTGATTTGCCAGTAATATGCTTAAACTTCATGACTCGGGTATGGCAGGAAGGGGCACAGGGGATGTGTTGTGTTCGCTGATGTTAAATGAAACCGTGAGACGCAGATTCCGAAACCATCTACACACAGCTGACGAGAGCCCCTCCATCCTCCGGGGAACGTGCGACTCGGAGTCTCACTGGGACCCTCGGGAGGTCAGGGTGACAGATGTTCCTGACGGGCCGGCAGGTTCAGCGCGGCCCGGACTCGGGGCCAGAGCAGATCACGGGCCCCAGGCTTCCCCCCAGCCCCGCACCTTGGTGTGCTGCCCTGGGCGGGCCCCCCAGTGGTGGCAGGTGCAGGCGGGCAGCTCAGGGAAGCAGCCGGCCCTCCAGGGTGGCCGCAGGACCCCCGCCCTGTCCTGCCTACCTTCCCTTACAGCTCTTCCCAAGGGCTCATCCTGGGGTCCCGGGAAGCCGCCCACGACAGCCGCCCCATCTCAATGTCACGTATTAGATTAACTGGTCTCCTTGGGGGGGCTTGTCAAATCGGCTGTGGTGTGTCAGGTGAGGGGAGCATCACGAGTGTGTCCACGGCACAGGACACCCCATCCGTGTGCAGCCCCAGACCCGCGCAAAAGTATAGGCAGAAAATTGAAATGATTTTCTTGGGGCGCCTAGGCAGCTCAGTGGGTTAAGCGTCTGACTTCGGCTCGGGTCAGGATCTCACGGTTCACGAGTTCAAGTCCCAGATCAGGCTCTGTGCTGACAGCTCAGAGCCTGGAGTCTGCTTAGGATTCTGTGCCTCCCTCTCTCTCTGCTCCTCCCGCCCTCATGCTCTGTCTCTCTTTCTCTCAAAAATCAATAAACATGAAAAATTATAAAAAATGATTTTCTAGTTGACATACATCTCTGGATGGAATTCACATTCGTCTGTGTATAAAATATGATGTTATTTTTGCCATTACGTAGAGTTTAGGGCAAGAAAATGAAGGATGACGCAAAGTAAGACAAGAATGGCCTACTGTCTATGCCTGCCAAACACGGTTTTGTTTAGAATTTTTTAACGTTTATTTATTTTCAAGCGAGAAAGAGAGTGCAAGCATGGGAGGGGCAGAGAGACAGGGAGACACAGAATCCGAAGCAGCTCCAGGCTCGGAGCTGTCAGCACAGAGCCCGACGCGGGGCTCGAACTCACGAACCGTGAGATCATGACCTGAGCCGAAGTGGGACGCTTAACCGACTGAGCCACCCAGGCGCCCCAACATTTTTTTGTTTTGGCTTTAGTATTTAGCTTGTTTTTAATAGTTCCTGAATCTGCAAATGTCTTACAAAAATGGAATAAGCCTTATATCGTTGTATATTTTCGTTTTTTTTTTTAAATTTTTTTAACGTTTATTTATTTTTGAGACAGAGAGAGAGCATGAACAGGGGAGGGTCAGAGAGAGGGAGACACAGAATCTGAAACAGGCTCCAGGCTCTGAGCTGTCAGCACAGAGCCCGATGCGGGGCTCGAACTCACGGACCACAAAATCATGACCTGAGCCGAAGTCGGCCGCTTAACCGACTGAGCCACCCAGGCGCCCCTATCGTTGTATATTTTAGATATTCTTGTGCAAAGGGCTGCAAAAGTGTTAGGTGGGTTTAAAAGCTGAAGGATAAGAAAGAACATGTGAACTGGTTGCTGACTTGGGTATCCAGCTGGGGTGCAGGATTAGGTTCCTCAGGTCAGCCCAGGTCAGCCCAGGTCAGCCCCTGTCGGCTCAGGCGGGACTTGATGTGCACTCTGTTGGCAGCTCTGAGCACAGCTGGCCGTGCTCCCAGTCAGGCTGTGGGAGCACCCAGGACAGCGAACGCTGGCTTTAGGACACGGCTCAGCTCAGACTGCACGTGCCAGGAAAGGGCGCATCTCTTCAGGATTCCTCCTCCCATCCGGGCTATGCTGCATTTGACCCCCATGCCCTGTCATAACCCCCGGGAGGCTCCCCACCTCGGGATCCAGGTCCTCGTGACTCAGCTGTCCCGGAGCCTGGAACCGCCTCGAGTGCCTGTCCACTGAGAGGGTCACACGCTGGCGGGCATGCTCGAAGAGCACCGAGTGCCAGTGTTGGTCGTCCAGCAGGCTGCCCAGAGCCACGCCACCGGGGCCGGACGGGGAGGGCTCAACGTCGCCTGGCAGGGGAGACGGGTGCAGTCAGGTCTCGCCCAGGCCGAGGGTCCCCAGCCCCGTGAAGCTGCTGCATCTGACCCTGGGACACCCTGTCCTTCAGGACTGTTCTCGGCCACTGCCCTTCACCACTGGGGCCGCTGCAGACTTGCTTCCCACGGAAGCACCATCTTTGCTGAGAACTCTTGGATGGGGGCAGGGCGGAGGGCCTGAGGGGGGTGGCTTGGTCCCCCAGGGGGCTCTGGTCAGGGCTGGGGTGTGAGCCCCGCTACCAGTCTGTGGCGGGTCGAGGGCAGGGATGTTGGCGAACACCATCCAAGGCACAGGGCAGCCCCCACGCAGAGTCGTCTGGCCTGAAACGTCAGTGGGCAGAGCGGTTGGGAGGCCCCGGGGACCAGAGAGGGAGGCGTGGTCGCTGGATACAAAGAGCGCCAGTGAACTGCCCCCGGCACGGTTATCACATGTTATATATATATTTATGCCAAAACCGAGTCAGAATCTGTAAATATAAGCACTTATCTACCATGCCTGCTAATAGATTAGATATAAAAATACTCGAGTACAAATTACATCTAAGTATGCAGATTTCTGAGCCCCTTGACTGATCACTTTACCTGAATTGACGAACAGAAGGAGTTTCCCTTTCACTAATTCCAGGGTGATGCAATTTCCATTTCTTCCCTGTCTGTGGAATAGAACCCCACCACTCTGCATTGTTTTAAACTTCAAAGAAATGATGTCTTTTACTGGACTCCTGCCACTTTGAACAAATCTGTAAAGCAGGGAACTTTTTCCATCAAAGTCGATCATGTCTGATCCTGCAGGAGAGACGATAAAAGTTGTTCTAAGTATTAGCTTGCTTCTCATGAATATTTTTTAACGTGTGGGGCCTTACACATGGATGTAGATGCACACACACAGGTGCACGCGCACACACACAAAGGTGCATAGACACACGCACAGGTGCACACACACATGAAGGCACACTAACACATACACAGGTGCACACACACACACACACACACACACACACATAAATAGTACCTGTCTGACCTACTCAGCAGATGACACATTTCTCCCAACAGGTGTTGATACACCTGACAATTTTTCTCACCTGTAAGAATATTCTGTTTGGATGGCTACTGTCTGTTTGCACCGTGCTCAGTG
Source organism: Panthera onca (assembly GCF_046562875.1). NCBI lineage: Eukaryota > Metazoa > Chordata > Mammalia > Carnivora > Felidae > Panthera > Panthera onca. The sequence continues at coordinate 219,505 of NC_138346.1, read as the reverse complement.
TTGATGGCATGGAACCCCTCGGAACACTGCTGTTTTATCAGTGCCCCCGGAGACTTTGATGCTACTTCCTGGTAGTTGGAACTAGAGCCCCTCAGGGTAGCAGGTCTGCTCTCCTGACTCCTGCTCCCTTCGCAGAACTGTCCCACCTGCGGTGACCGTCTCACCTCAGGCTGACCCAGGGCAGCAGGACAAACAGTAAGGAGGCTGTAGACAACGAACCGCTCCTTCTCCCCCTGAGCCAGCGGCTTGTGGCTCTAAAGGGACTCTGATCTCACCTCTTCTCTGCCCCGCCTGGCACGGGTGTCCTCTGTGGAAAACGTGTCCACGTTCCACGCACACGGAGGACAGGGTCTTGATCAGGGTGCCCATTTACAGAGGGGGAAAGTGGTTATCTTGGAAAACCCCCGACAGCAAGGACTGTGGCCCCTGGGAACGGGGCGCCCTGTGGAGGGTGTGTTCACAGGACAGTGGAGAAGCCGGGAGGGGCCCGTCCAGAGCAGCAGCAGCCGTGGGAGGAGACAGAGCTTGACCTTGCCCCCTCACCCCATTCCCAGCACCCCTGTGTCCAGACCCACCTGGGTGGGGCCGCTGGTGGCCTATTTCCTGCAGGTGACACAGTAGAATCACTCCTTCACAGACCGTATTTCTCACAAAACCAAAACTACGGTAGACTGTTACGCAACGTAGGGTTTGGGGGCACCGACACCCAAGGGGCCAGAACTCTGTACATAACGTTTGACACACCCCAAACTTAACTACCGAGGGTTGTCGACCAGAAGCCTGATAACACACAGTCGATTAACATTCACCTTGTATCTCATACATGCTGTCCACCAAGTCACTACAGCACAGCAGGCTACGGAAAAGGTGTCATTGAGAAAATCACGAAGAAGAGGAAATACACTCACGGTACTGTACTGTTCTTACTGAAAAGAAATCAGCAGGTAAGTACCCCTCACCCACCCCAGCTCAAAGCCCGTGGTTAAGGGGTCGGCTGCACAGGGATGTGCGTGCCACTTAAAGGGAGTGTCATATGCAAAATAAGCCATTAAATGACTCTTGCCCATTTAGGGGGCACCTGGGGGGCTCAGTCAGTTAAACCTCCGACTCCTGATTTCGGCTCAGGTTGTGATCTCACGGTCGGTGGGATAAAGCCCCACATGGGGTTCTGCACTGTCAGCACAGAGAGAACCTGCTTGGGATTCTCTCTCTCCCCCTCTCTGCCCCTCCCCTGCTCCGGGGCTCTCTCTCACACTCACACTCTCTTTCTTAAAATAAACAAACACTTAAAAATGAGGGTATCTTTTTAAAATTCATGTTTTATTTTCTTACGTCTTGTTAATGTACGTAGAATTAATTTATTTACCAGGTGTACAATGACTAAATATTAAAGAGGGGGTTATCTGCCCAATTATTTCTTCTGAATGAGGAGAAACACGGACGACAGGTCAGACCACCAGGCCTGCACGAGCGCAGCCAGATGATTTCAGGGTCTCTCAGCCACGCCCACCTTTCCTTTTTTTTTTTTTCCCTGCGCCCACCTTTCAACAACACTTGTGTCTGCTCTGTCCTTGGGTGAGGGTGCCTGCGGACCCCTGCCTGCAGATCTCATGCCCAGGACCTCCCTCCCGCCCCCAACCCCGGGAACCCACGCCCCTGCGTGACCCAGGGCCCGCGGATCCCCCCGCCTGACCCCGCGCCCGCACCTGACCCCGCGCCCACAGATCCCCGACCGTGACCCCTGCACATGACCCCCACCTGTGGCCCCACACCCCCGCGTGACCCAGGGCCCGCGGATTCCCGCCCGTGACCCAGCACCCGCGAACCTCCGCCTGTGGCCCCACGCCCCCGCGGACCCCCGCCCGCGACCCCGTGCCCGCATGCGACCTAGCACCCGCGGACCCCTGCCTGCTCGCAGCGGGAACCGCAAGTCCCCGCCCCCCACGCCGTCGGCACCCCCTGACGCCCACGCTGCAGCAGACGAGGGACCGTGCGGCAGGAAGCTCCGGCCGTGACAGAGAATTCCAGTTGTGGGGCCGCTCCGTCTGCAGCTTTGCTGGCGTGAGCACAGGCGCGGGTGGGAAGGGGTCCCATTGTGAGGCTCTGGCGGCTCCGCCAGTGATTCGTCCTGCGCTTTGTGTTTCCTGGTTCCGGGTTTTACCAGCACGTCCGTGTCCGCGGCGGTGATTGTTGGAGACAAGGGTAAGAAGGCGGTTAAGGGACCCCAGGCCCCACCCAGGACCCTCTGAGAAAGGTCCTGTCGGGAAATTACCACCTGCTGCCTCCTCAGCTGCTCTCCCCAGTGAGGGACACATGCACACACACGCACACACATGTACACATGTGTGCGCGAACACAGGGACATGCACGAGCACAGCTTTCGCACACACACGCGCGCACACAGGATCAGGTGCACACACATGTACACACACGCACACACAGGAACACGAGCGCACACATGTACACAAGCACACGCACGTGCATGAATGCAGGCACACAAAAGCGTGCACATACACATGTAAGAATGCGTGCGCACATGTACACAAACAGGCACACACGTGCATGAACGTAGGCACACAGAAGCACGCACACACGTACACACGCACACACAGGAATATGAGCGCACGCATGTACACAAACAGGCACACACATGTAAGAACGTGTGCACACACAGGAGCATGTGCACACACTCAGGCACACACACCAGGGAGGTCATCCGGTGTTTAGATGTAGTTGTTTTCATGGAGGGTCCTGAAACCCTACAGGTTACAGGAGGGTTCCTACAGAGTTATGACTGAGAACCACTCCAGCGCCCGCCGGCTGCTCTGGGGCGGCCGGGGCGCTAAGCCCCGTCCTCTGCAACGCCTGCGGTCAACTGGAAACCGGTCCACAGGTCCACTTCCAGATTCTTGCTCAGGGAGCCGTGCTCCCGACCGTTCCCGGTGCTGGGGATAACCACCGGGCACCAGGCTGCCGCTGGAATGCAGTCTGCGTGCCGTGGGGGTCTCACACCCGGCTTCGTCCTCCAGCTCACGCCTGCATTTGACAAGAGGCTTCACGCGACGGAAAGACCTAAACAGCTTTCCCGTATTCTTTGTCAAGGCGGGAATTTCTCCCTCCCACGATGTCTCATTTCCTTTAACATATCCTCCGTGGAATCCCGCTCACAGCAGACCCCGCGCTGGGCCCAGGTCCGCCAGTGGCTCCTGCCGGTTGATCTTGCGTATCAAGGCGGCAAGGTGATCCTGGCGGCAGCGCCTACCCGCTGCGAGAGAGAACTCGGGCTCACAAACAGTGCTTGGAGATGGTTGGAGGGAAGGCTCCAAGGTCAGCCAGATGAGGTGTCCCAGAGCTGGCGTGGACAGTGGTGTGGGGGCACAGGTGGGTGTCAGTGAGCAAAGTGACCGATGCCATGGAAGGAGCAGTGCGAAAGCCGTGAGGCGGGTGAGCTGTGCCCTGGAGGCTGGTGGCTCGCGGAAAAGACCCCCCCGGGCAGGTGCAGCCCGCAGAGCCATCCTCGGTCCAGCCGCAGCAAGAGTCTGCCGCATCCATGCAGAGAGAGCCCCGACCCCAGCGTGTCCTCCTGGTGACTTTCCCTCCTCTGCCCCTCACTGGCCCCGGGGCCGTGAGCACAGCTCCCTGGCTGTGCCCTCCGTGTGAATACCCTCATGTTCCTCTCGTCTCCACGAGCTCCGCTTGGTGCTTCCAGCCGCGCGGAGTCCCGACCATGTCAGGGAGCAGCTCGGGCGCCTCGGGGACCAGACCAGGGCAGGCCCTGCCCACGGCCCTCATGGCCCAGCTGCAAAGGCAGGAGTGTGGAAGCCGAGTGTGAGAGAGAGACCAGTCTGTCCGGGAGTGCCACACGTGATGGCTGCGAATGGGTGAGTGGCGGGAGTGGGTGGGATTCCTCTGGGATCTGCAGGCAGAGGCACTGTGTTGACAGGTGGGAGTGTGGACGAGAGGTCCGCGGGCACGGTCCACACATCCTAAGCAGCGTGGACGGGAGTGTCCACGGGCATGGTCCACACCCCCCGGGCAGCGTGGACGGGTGGTTCGTACCTCCTGAGCAGTGTGGACAGGAGGGTTGACAGGCACGGCCCACACCTCCCGAGCGGCGTGGACGGGAGGGTCCACGGGCACGGTGCACCCCCCCTGAGCAGCGTGGACGGGCAGTCCACACCTCCCGAGCGGCACTCTGAAGAGGCCTGTGCTTTCCCAGCACTTTCAACATGGAAGTGGCTGTGTCTCGTGGACACTGATGACAGGCCGCGTGTCCTGCATGTGTCTGAGGAGGCTCCAGGTGGTTTTCCAGGTCACGGTGACAGATTGTCACTTTGTTCCCAGCAGCGTGGCTTTGTGAAATTCAGGGCTGCTGGTCCCCTGGGAAGGCCACAGCCACGGCCCTGGGAGGAGGGTCTCGGGAGGCCTGACGCGGCCTTGTCAGAGCATGTGTTCCCTGAGGGGAAGAGGGAGCCCCTCGTGGTCTGGGTGTCCGTGGCGTGAGGACACGGATGGGGCAGGAGGAACGCTGGGGACGACGTGTTGGCACAGGGGCATCACTCGGTCCCCCACGTGGTGCTGGCTGTGCCGGGCCACGCGGCCCCCAGGCTGGATCCCCACCCAGGCGTCCCCGGGGCTCCCCGATGCCCGACGGCTGCAAACCCGCCTCCCCGAGCCAAGCAGCTGACCACCCTCAAGCTCCCTTTGTGCGTCCCCTCCCGACACGGAGAGCGGACCCACCTTCCACGGCAGACCTGCCTAGAGAACAAGTCCTGACCGGTGTGCAGGTGGTCAGTGAGCGGGCAGTGGCCCTTGTGACTGTATCACATCATGGACAGGCAGGCCCACCCCCTGGACCCCGGGCTTGTGACATCACTGTGTGTCTGGGGACAGAGGGACAAGGAGGCGGAGGGACAGAGATAGACAGGGGACAGAGACAGGGGAAGAGAGACAGAGGAACAGAGAGATAGAAGGACAGAGACAGAGGAACAGAGATAGAAAGGGAGACAGAGGGACAGAGACAGGGAAGGGAGAGAGGGGCCAAGGCTGCCTACGCGAGCAGACAGACAGAAGATCCTAAGAACAACCCGAGGGTTTTAGCTCCCGTTTGTACAAGAAAATGGAAGAGAATCGACTGTCCTTGTTAAGGAATCTGAGAAAAGCCCCCACCAGTCTCTGAATTTGTGCCGAGGTCCCGGTGACCCAGGGGGGCGGCGCGGTGTGGGCACTTACGGAACGGGCACCCGTACACCTCCACACGCATCCCGATGCGGCCGGCCGGGCTCCAGGCGGAGGGCAGGAAGCGCAGGTGCCTGGCCTCCACGGGCGGCCGCAGCCGGTGCTGCACCACGCTGTCCGCGCTGGCGTTCCCCGGAAAGCCCTGCAAGAGAGTGGGGCCTCAGCGCGCCGTGGGGTCCCCTCTCTCCTCTCCGCTTCCCCGACCCCCTCGCCCCCGCCCCCAGACACACCAGCAGCCCAGCAGGAGGTAGGGGACCTGGAGCCTTCTGCGGCCACCCCGGGCGCTGGGACGTGCATGGCGTCCTGGCCTGTGTGGGGCTCACACGTGCTCACGGCCCGGCCTCAGGTGGGAGGCGGGCCCTGAACCCACTGAGGGCAAACACGTGAAGTGTGGATTCTACACGTGACCTCACACGAGTCCTGGGAAGTCCTCTTCCTCGAGTCCCTGTGATTTTGCACAAGCGGGACCGGGTCAGGAGACCAGGAGACGTGCCGAGTCCTCACGTGGCCTGGCCCAGGCCCTCGCAGGCCTTCCTGCCACCCTGGCCCCTCTGTGCCGGGGAGGACAGGTGTGCCACGTGCAGGGACAACACAGGTGACAGCCCCGGTGCTCAGTGGTCAGGCCTGCGCCACACAGAGGAGCCTCTGTGGGAATGAGACACGGTGACCCGTGGGCCCTGTCGGGGCCCACGTGGAGGGGACGCCTTCTGTGAACAGCAGCCCTCCCCCCACCCCGGGGGAAGCTCCGTGCCCCCTGAGGACCCAGTGGGCACCCCCGGGCTCACCCAACCCTGGTGAGAGTGTGTGTGTCAGTGTGGGCGCACCGGCACGTGTGTGTGAGTGAACACACGTGTGTGAGTGAACACGTGTCTGTGTGTTGTATGTGTGTGAGCATGTCTGTGTGCCCACGTGTGCCTGTGAACATGTGTGAGCATGCACACACCAGTGTGTGTGTTTGTATCGGGTGTGTACACACAAGTGTGCACACATCTGGGCACGCGTGTGCGAAGATATGTGCACACACGTGCCTGTGGCCACGTATCTGTTGTGTGTGTGTGCACACGCGTGTGTTCAGGTGGGTGCTCGTGGTCAACACATCCGCTCAGCACCGAGGGCGTGTGTGAACCGAGGCCAACTCACAACTGACTTTCCACTTGGAAGGTAAACATATCGGGGCATCTGGGCGGCTGAGCGGGTTCGGCGCCCAGCTCCTGGTTTCGGCTCAGGTCACGATCTCTACGAGTCGACAGCGCGGAGCCTGTTCGAGATTCTAGCTCTCCCTCTGCCCCTCCCCCGCTCCACTCTCGCTGCCTCTCAGAATAAACAAACACACTTCCAAAATAAATAAATAAAAATAACCGTATCAATTACCATATAAATGATTCACTTTTGGCTAATTAAGAAAAATTAGTGAAGAAAATAATTAAATTCTGCTCGTGTTCATTAAAAAGCAGGAAAATGTATTTATGAGGACGCCTCGTCAGTATTTGTTTTGTGGCTTTCACCAACAACTAAGATCATTCTAGGGGCCTTTTAACTTCTGACTTAGGTACTATTTAATAATGCAAAAGATAGTTCAACTGTAGTATAAAAGCCCCGGAAACAGCATTAATTTATCATTCAAACTTCAGATGGGAATGCACTCTCACGGTCACTGTGGTCATCCTGAGGACAGTCCCAGCCTGAACGGACCTCTGCGGGGCCCTCGTCAGGCCCACCTGCCCTCGAATCTGCACACTGCACACGGCTTACAGCTCAGCCAGCAAAGAACTCTCCCGATCCCTCTATTTAAACTCATCAATCAGGGGCACCTGGGTGGCTCAGTCAGTTAAGCGTCTGACTTCAGCTCAGGTCATGATCTCACGGTTCGTGAGTTCAAGCCCCATGTCGGACTCTGTGCTGAAGGCTCAGAGCCTAGAGTCTGCTTCGGATTCTGTGTCTCCCTCTCTCTCTGCCCTTCTCAGGCTTGTGCTCTGTCTCTCTCTCTCCCTCAAAATAAATAAACATAAAAAAATTAAATCATCAATCAGATGTCCAGTGGTTTTCCTAGGTGGAAATTCGAACCTGCAGTTTAGGAAAGAACCACAATCGATGATGGCCCAGCTGCAGCTCTTGTCCTGGGAACAACGTCAGCATGTTGGGCGAAGAGTGGCAGTGGCCCGTGTGGCCCATGTGGCCCGTGTGGCCCGCTCAGGGTCAGAAGCCCAGGCTCTGCTCTGGGGGCTCCACGCTCAGTGTCATCCAGAGGCCCATGCCCTCCTGTGACCCTAACGGGTCCCCGCACTGGCAGCGGGGAGCCAAGCAGCCCGCCTCCCTCAGCCTGGAGCCTGAGCCACAGCAGGTGCAGAAAGGGCCGTGACCTGTACGGGGACACTGGGCTTGTCCCTCCTGTGGCCCTGGGAGCCTGGGCTCTGCCCCAGGGAGAAGGGCCACGACTGTCCCCAGGCCCTGTGCCCCTCCTGTGGGTTCGGGTTAACCCCGACATCACCCGCGAACATGGACGGAAAGCAGAGGGCCGCCTGGTTAGAAACCGCTGGTTTCCTGTGGCTCCTGTGGCCGCATTGAAGACCCGGGTGTCGGTTTCTGACTCAGGAACGTGTTTGTGGGGTGTTCCTTCCTGCTGGGTTATTCACGTTGAGATGGCTCAGCCTGACCCGGATCAAGTGGGAAAGGTCACAACAGCAGAAACCCCGCAGAGCCTTCTAACACCCTGGTTCTGTCCTTGGTGAGTGACTGAGTGACAATAAAACCCAGCAACAACAATGAATCAGCAAGAGATAATTGAGATGGGCTGTTTTAAACTTAATTAACATGCAAATAAAATTCATTAGAGTTGGTATCTTGCTTCATTATGAGCTGTAGGACAATAACGAATTAAGATGATTGTCCCTCATGGAACATCCCGAGGCCTGGTGCCCAGGTGGTGATTTTAACCAACAAACGGAGAAAATACTCGCTTGTCGGTCAGTAAACGTGCAGACAGCCTGGAGGCCAGTGCGTGATTCATCCACGGCTGCTTCTTCTCTTTGTGAAAACTTGGAAAGAAACTGAAATATGGACTCTTCTGTTTTATTTTCAAAAGAAAAACATTCCGCTTCTCGAACGGGGAGCGATGAATGACCAGCCCTCGAATGGAGACGACCAGTGAGTTCTCCTGAAACGTCTCCTGTTTTACCGCATCTCATCGGCACGAAAATGCCTCCTTTTTCCCGCGACAGCGTGGATGAGTCTGTCTCCTCCTGGACAAGCCTGGAGAAGGAATGTAATCTTGTCTCTGTGCTTCCAGACAGCGACAATCCACGTACAGAGAGATGTTCGACATTCAGACGTGATGAAGCTCAAATAAATGTCGTTTGGAGGAAAGAAAAGGCCACCAGATGAAGCATCCATGGACCGCTCATTCGAGTGCATTTCAGGGGGAAGGATGCCGTTCCGGGGAGGCTCTAACCCCGTGTTTGGGAGGCTGGGAGCCCGGGCACAGGCTGTGGAGCCATTGTTCAAGGGTCTGGGAAGGAAGGCCAGCTGGGGGTCCGGCCCTGGGGTCCTCTCACGTCAGGGATGGGCCAGCAGGACATCTGGGGCAGAAGAAACACGATGCCAGGCAGGCCCTGGCACGGGGGACTGGCAGAAACCAGGGTGTCACCAGGGGGGCCGGGAGGGCTGGGGTTTCCTGGCCCGTGGTCAGCAGAGGCTTGCATCAGGGAGATGGTGGGCCACAGATTCGAGCACCACGGAGTGTTTTCACTACCAGGCACACTGATCCGCACAGCCAGTAACTGACCTAGTTGCTCCGTGGGAGGTCTGCACAAACCTGAAGGTGACCAAGGAAACCTGGAGATCTAAGTGGCTTCCTCGAGAGATTCACCAACTGGGCAGCTCCCTGCTTGGCAAGTAGAGGGGGGCCTGGAGGACCTGAGGAGGACGAGGCAGGGACAGTACCAGCAGGGTCGCGTCCCCTCACCCCCCCGGGATAGGGCAGGGGATCGTGTCAGGCGGATCCCCTCATCCTCCTGTGGGGGAGGGCCCAGGGGACAGACCGGCGCTGACCAGAATTCTCCACTGGCTACTACGGCTACGTGCCAGGGCTTGGGTGAACCTGTACCCACGTACAGCCCGGAGGGTGCCTGCCTTCCCGTGACCCAAACCACAGCCTCCAGTTCCGTCCCCTCCAAGAGCAAACAGAATGAATGTAAAATAACATTTGAAATAAGCACTCTGGTGGGAGGGCCTGCTGTCCATCTACAACGAAAACCTAAAATACCGATGAAATGCTATGCGAATTATTATTTTTGTGTTGTGAGTGTTCATGGTAACAAATGTGGTCAAATGTTCAGCCTCAGCACTAAGGACAAGAAGAGGTTAAAGAAACAGAACAGAGTGATTTTAAAAGGCGGATGAGGAACAGAGTACAGGTCCGAAATGTTGTTTCTACGGGTATTTTCGGTGTGAACCAGACCTATTTGAGGGAAGAAACGGAATCATTCTCTCTGTTGTTAGCTGGCGGGTATTTGGGCCCGTCCTTCTGGCCTCTGTCGTAAGGAGAACGATGGTGCGGTTTACAGCCCCGGATCGCGTGGCTACCATTGCGGCCAGAAGGAACTAAGGCTACTAATCAGCTGAATCTGAGATTTCTTTGGGCCATCCAGGAGGGTCAGTGCCATCACAGGGGGTGGGTGAGAAGAGGGAGGCAGTGGAGAGGGCACCAGACCCCGCGGGCCTCTGGAGATGGAGGGAAGAGGCCCGGAGCCAGGACAGCAGGCTGTAGATGCCGGGAAAGGCTCCCCAGGGCCTCCGGAAGGAACAGCCTCGCCGGCACTGAGATTTCAGCCCAGTGAGACCCGTCCCAAGACCTTTGGCCTCCAGAACCGTAACAGAAACATAACAAATTTGTGTGGCTTTATGCCTCTAAATTCTTAGTGGAATCCGTTAGAGTGGCGGTGGGAAACTTGAAGAATAGGAAACTTGTCCAACTTGCAGAAGAATTAGATAATCAGGGTTAGCAGACCCATGAACGTGGATATTTGTGACAGAAAGCAGGTTTTCCTAGACGAATAGCTTGGGGCATTTAAAGGTATGTTCGTATCCTCAGGCTGGAATGATTGTGCGTAGGGCTTGTGATGCACGTGGAGAGAGACCGCCTGTGGTTCCTGGCAGTGGACAGACAGACTTCCCACACGTCTCACATGGGAACATGCCTACAAATCTGCCTAATGCTGCCAGAAATTTTACTTTCCGCGCAGTTGGTGACCACTTACAATACTTCATCAAAAGAAACGCAGGGATGTTGGGGGTAGGGAGCCGCTCTGGGTCACTGAGAGGCAGCGGCTGACTCACCGTCTCTGCGGTTCAGTCTTGCAAACCCGGGGCCGTGGCTGCTGGTCAGCTCAGAGCTGCTGCTGAAGGCCGACGCAGGCAGGGCGGACGTCAGCGGCTGGTTGCAGCTATCTGCGGGGGAAACAGCCACTCGGGTTAGCACGCCCTGCGGCCTTTGGGTTCCTAGTAACCTAAACGTTGCAAACCCAAGCGCGAAGGCCAGTCTTTACGGGGAGGGTTAGGGGTTCCCAGGGAACACACGGGACTGACGACCCCGGGAGCACAGCCAGAAGGGAGGGGGCGGGCATTAGAGGCAGGAGGGCTGAGAAGAGCCACTGTGGGGGAAGCTCAGAACCAAGCGCACAAGCAAATCACTGTGACCAGGGGTGCGCGGGGCAGGCTGAGGGCAGAGCACAGGCTGACAGCACGCCCCCTCCAGGATCCTGTGACATACAAGAATTCCTTTGGAAGTCTCCTTCATCTCAATTCCCCGAAGATATGTGCTGCAATCATCCTCCAGGCTTATGGCCCCTGATAGACAGCTGAAGGGTCTCGTGACTGAGGCTTTACTAATAAACGGTGTTTCCCTAGCAACAGCTAGCCCCTCAAGGTCCTGGAAACCTTGCTTCCAAAATTCTTTAGAGACTTAGAGTATCCCTGACCCCCTCCCAACCTGAGGGGATATGATGAGTTTCCCATCACAAGCCCAGTGCAGCTCTTTCTGCCCACAGGTCCTGTCCCCGGGCTTTAATAAAGTCACCTTTGTGCACCAAAGATGTCTTCAAGAATTCTTTCCTGGCCGTCGGCTCTGAACCACCCCACCATCACCCCCAAACTTCATCATTTAGAAGCAGTGAGATCACAGCAGGCTGGGTGTATGACCAACACACTGTATTAACCACACTTTTGTTCCAAAACGGTGAAACTTTTAAAATAGTCATTTATAATGACAATAAAAATGTAAGGTCCCTGAGAATCTTTCTGGAAAGATCTTCAAGATTTCATGGAGAAAACTGTAGCATTTTGTGGATGGACCTGACACAGATGTACTTAAGAGGAGGAATGAGCCACACCTGTAAACAGTGTAACCGCCCTTCAGATGCAAACAGTTGGCCAGCTGCCAGCCTTGGCAGGGACTGCGTGCTGACCGTGCAGGGGACCGTGGGCCGGAGCTACCCTGCCCAGCCACCAGGTGGGTGTGGCCTGACCCCCCTGGTCACAGAGCTGGGTGTGCGCATCGGTTCTCCGTCGTCCTGTGGAAGCCGGGAGATGGGCACAGGCAGCCCTGAAGGCACATGTGAACTCACGGAGAAGTAGCCCAGGTGCCCCTGTGTCCCCTACACTTTGTCTCCCAGCCTGTGGCTTCACCAGGACTTCCTTGTGATCCGCTGACAGCGGGGGAAAGAGTGGGGCCTGATCTGTAGACGACCCAGCAGACAGTGGACAGCTGTGGCCCACGGCTCCTCTCTGGGACGTCCCTGTGGGGACAGCAAGTCTTCCTGGTGGGCAGGACTCGGAGAAGCACACCACCAAGTGCCCCGTCTGCCAGCGGAGACCCACACTGAGCCTCCACGTGAGCTATTCTCTGGGTGGACTGGCCAGCCGCCCGGTAGCGAGTAAATTACACTGGGCGGCTTCCATCACGGAAGGGCAGTGTCTCGTCCTTTGTCCACTGGGACAGACCTGCCTTCCCTGAGCGCAGTGCTTCTGCCCAAACCATCATCTGTGGACGTGTCCACCGTCCTGGTGTCCTGCCAGCAGTGCTTCTGACCGAGGAACTAACGTCACAGCGCAGGAAGGTGGCTGGGGGTCCACGCTCACGGCACTCACTGGTCTCCACGTCCCCCACCGTCCTGAAGCAGCTGGCTCGATAGCATAGTGGGATGAGGTTCTGAGGCCTCGGTGACAGGGCCAGCTAGGTGGCACTACCCTACAGGGCTGGGCCGGGTTCTCCTGGAGGCCGTGCACCCCAGATCAGCGCCCGGCACTCAGGGCTGTCCCTCCTGAGCCGGGACGAAGGATGGACATGGGAGCGGCTCCCCAGTGACACTTTCTGTCCCTGCGACTTTACACCCTGGAAGTCTGGGGGTCTTAGTCCTGAGGAAGGAGGGTTGGACGAGGACACACAACAACAACAACAACCCCACCGAGCTGGAGGTTGTTGTTGAATTTAAAACCATGGCCTGGCCACTCTGGAGCCTTGTGCCTCTGGTTCCGTCGGTAAGAAAGGGGGTGACAGTGCTGGCTGGGCGACTGATCTTGGCTTCTAAGGGGAAATGGAACTCCTGGTCCACAGTGGAGGCTGGGAAGGGCCTGGCAAATGCAGGGGTCCCTTAGCGCATCTCTTCGGATTACCCTGCCCTGCAATTAAGGTCAGTGGGAAACTACAGCATCCCAGTCGAGGCAGGGCTAACAGTGCCCCAGACCCTTCAGGCCTTCAGGCCTTCAGGCCTTCAGGAGTGAAGTTCTGGATCATTCTACCCGGGAGGGCCCATGACAACCTTACAGCGCCTGCACGGAGATAGCAAATCAACAACGGAGACCCCACAGAAAGTTTCAGAAATCCCTGCATACAAACGGCACAGCAAGTCTGGGGCACGATATGCAGAGTCAGCCGGATGGCGGAGAGAAATCCCTGTGACTCCCGGGAACTGCTGTGGCCCCCGTGGGCTCAGGGCCTGCCCCGCGTACTGGCGGACTGGGCACCACCAGAGGGCTTCCTGGCTGGCCGCCGTGGGGGGCGTGTTGTGTGGACAGGCTGTGGCTCGGCTGAAACAAAGGGGCCCACATGTGGCTCCCACGGATGCTCACCGAAGGACGGTTACCCCAAGGGCTCTGCACGCCTACGATAAGAAACGATGTGAAGCCGTCGAGGACGGGAGCTTTAGAGAAAGAAGCGACTGGAAATGATCTCCAGAGCGTGGCCAGTCAGCACCGCACATGTTTGCTCAACGGATAAAGAATGTGCTTCTTCTCTTACAGCAAATCAGTGGAGAAGGTTGTTTAAATCTGGCCCCCGTCTGCGGTGATGGATCGTTAACTTCAGCCCCATTACGTCTGGGCCGTGGCCTTGGCTCCAGCAGGCCACTGGGGACAGCAGTGTGGGCAGCGAGGGCGCAAGCCGCCGGACCCGAGGACGCAGTCACAGCCCCGCACCTGTCTGGTGGGCCCGGCCTGTCACCCGCCGTGGGCTGTGGGCGGGGGGGTGGGGGGTGGGGGGGCGCATTAATCACAGAGACAGAATAAATAAAGTGTTGAAAATATATCTGGGTATTTTGGTAAATAATATTCGAACATACATTAAAAATGAAAATTATGGAATAAAACCACGGGTACCGAGAACTAATGTCACCTGTCAACTGTCACAGCCTCCTGACCACAGGGTTTTGTGCTGTAAGAAAGTCTGTGACTCAAATATACAGAAACATTTTCAAGGAAAGAAACATGCTTCCTCTGTTCTCTGACAGCAGCCACACGGCTCGCTTGTGAGAAGGGAAATGGGTTTATCTACACCCTCGCTGAGGAGGCAGACACGTGTCCGGGGGCACGTTCCGGAACCTGGCGCTCCCCCGGTGTGTCACCTGAAGGAGGCAGGCGCCCAAACCACGCGGACGAGAGAGGGGGCGTGGCCCATCGGCTCTGCCCGTGCTGATGACACCGGGGCCAGCGTCGCGGGCCCCAGCACGTCCGAGGTCGCGGAGAGAAGAATGTGCAGGTGGCTCAAGCCGGGACCGCCTTCTGGGCTGCAGGAGCCCCGCCTGGCTGGGAGGACGCACAGCGCCCTGCCTGTGAATCCCCTGGCGCCACACGTCCACGTGTCACGCGTGTTCACGCCACCGGTACACACACAGGTTGCACTCGTGTTCACACATGCGCTCACACACCCACACGTGTTGACAGCACAAATACACACACACAAATAAAAAATTATTGATGCTAAACTACGACGGGTTTACTGTTATTCCATCTGAGTTAATAAGTTAATATTTTAAAACATTCCTAATTTTAATGGCTACTTTGACGAACCTTGACAGATGTAACCCCAAAAGCAAACACGTCAGGGCCTCAATAATTTGCAAGGGTAAAGGAATCCTGAGATCAAACACGTTGAGAATGGCTGAATCGTGCTGTTTGGTGCTGTTTTTAGCGTCTTTTCTCTAAAAGTTCTGTAAATTTACATAATCAAACATGCAAATATTAGGCAAACTCTGCAGTAACTTCTACAGCAGAATCATTTCACTTAATTATTACATTTATCCAAAACTAGGCACCATTCCCATGACAAAAACAGAAAAAATAAGGAAAACACCATTCCCTTTACAAAAACAGAAAATTAAATTGTTTAGAAGGGGTGTGTGTTTGGAGAGCCCAGGGATATTAGGTCACTTTAAATAAAGGGTGTCGCTTCTCGTTGAATGAACTCACATATGCCAAACCAGCACAGCTGACGTGTTTCATGTTGTTTTCATGCACGAGTGGGTACAGGTGAGAATTCACCTGCAGAGGCCCCTCACGACAATTTTTCTGGTAGACCTTCCCAGGTGACAGTAAAAGGTTGAAATGCCGGTTTTACTCAGAAATCAGTAGGATTAAAGGTGTGTGCATTCCTACAGTGTGCGTACCTGTTATTTTCCTGTATCAGTCTGAACATATATCCAGAGATTTTAGGAATTATTTGGACCAACAAAATTAAATTCGTATATAGGCACATTCAGATCTTTCTCGGAAGATACAGCTATTATATGCTTTTTGAACTTAACCAAAAAAATAACAAAAACAAATTCACGATGCCTGATAAAATCTAATGTTTTATTCCAATTATTTTTTTAAGTTTGTGTATTTATTTTGGGAGAGACAAAGAGTACGAGCAGGGGAGGGGCAGAGAGAGAATCCCAAGCAGGCTCCACACTGTCAGCACGGAGCCCGATACGGGGCTCGATCTCACAAACTGTGAGATCGTGACCTGAGCTGAAATCAAGAGTCGGAGGCTTAACTGACTGAGCCCCCAGGTGCTCCTAGTGTTTTATTCCACTTAAAGGACAATCAACAGAGCTGACAATTTGAAAACTTCACAGAATTTTAATGATAGTCATTGCTAGCACCGTGTAACGATACTGATAACCTCTGGAAATCACTTTTGTGTGGCAAAAAGCATGATTGCCAGGATCTGAAATCGGGGAGGAAGATGAAGGACAGCGGCACGAGGTGCAGTGTTGTGAGTGGTTAAGGAGAAAGCACGTGATCTCACCATCTGATGCGGGTAGACTCAGCTGTAATCATTTTACACCAAGAAATAATGTACTCAGTTGATGAGATGTGCTTTTTTGTTGCTGAACGTGAAGGCATCTTTGCCAAGACACTGCCAGTTGCCTGGTTGATCGAGCTGCTACAATAATCTTATCAAGCGCACAGTGGTCCCTCCTGCTGTGTAGACTTTCCCGGAACCCGCCTGTGAGCATCCCGCAGCCTGGATCCCACCAGTGAACACCTGTCCCGGAAGGAAAGCTGTTGTGAGAAAAGCCCCGAGTGCTCATATTTAGTGATCTTACCCAGCAAGTCACAAAGTAAGAAAACACTGTCATTGTTTTAACGTAACTACTTTAACAATGGATAACAGCTGTTCCATTTGTATCATATCCAGTAAAAACAATGCAGTGAACGTGAATTTTCTTTCCAAAGAGAAATAATCCGTCTCTGATTTCAACGCCCCAGGTTTCACACGCACCGCGGGCACACTTCCCAGACCGTGGACACACCGTCGTCTGAGCCCTTCGCGAGCTGCATCTTTTTGCTGGAGGAGGGTCTCGACCGGATGTTGGTGGCCGCTACCGGTCAGGGTGGTGCCTGCCGGAGGGGCGACTGCGGCACTTGCCCAGGACAAGCCCACAGTGACGGGCTTCCTGTCACAAACAGCTGCAGCAGGCGGTGCTGTGTGGCCCCGTTTCCCCCACAGAACTTCTGTCAGAACCGGACTACACGCTCTCAGACCCTCTGCCCGGTGTATGCGATACTCGGATCCCTCGCGGTCCCTCCGGCAGTCTCCGCAGCATCGTCACCGGGGATGGACCCCATCTCAACCACGTTCCTGGCTCGTCCGCGAGGGGTTCCTCCTCCTCCGTCCAAGTCAGATCGCGAGGGGCAGTGGTTCTGAGGAGCCAGGATGGGTCCTGTCTTCAGGCTCTACTTCGATCCTCCCTCTCCTGCTGTTCCCACCGCACCTGCAGGGACTTCTCCTCCTCGAAGGATTAACCTCCAACTCCTAAGAAGCCCCAACACGTGCAAAGGGCAATAAAACGAGGTCTGCCTGCGTGTGCTGGTGATTCGCGCAACAACCCGTTTTTCAGCTGTGTCTGCAGGAAATGTGCGCCCCTGCCTCGCCGATGGAGGCTTGCTCCGATCTGCTCACCACGCCCCGGGGGTGCTGGGGCCACGTGGGATGTTAGCGGTGGTGGAGTTTGCCCCCGCCCAAGGCCCGTGACCCTGAAAAACAGAGGCCCCCACCCACTACATTCTGCGCTGCTGGCTGCAAAGAGCGCTCAGATGAGACCCATGTCGCTGCCCTTTAACCGGAACTCAGATCTTCCACGGTCCTGCCTGGTGGCTGAGAGCTCAATGCTTGTCCCCTTGATCAATGTGGTCACCACACTCTGGTTCTGCTCCCCTCCTGTGCCCAGACCCCTGCACCGGCTTGAGCCAGCAGGGACCCCTCCCAAGGGCAGGCCGCCTGGGGAACACTCTCTGTTGGTGCCCCGCTGGGCCAGGCCAGCTCATCTGTGTCTCCACCCCGGCCTCTAAGCCACACTCGCTTCTCCCCTCCGCAGAAAGCCCTCTCCATGCCTCCCCTGGAGGCAACCCCCGTACAACAATCACTTCGAAGAGTGTCCGCCTGCCTTAGTCGAGATTTGTTTTAGTGAGCATTGTAAAAAGTTACTTTTAATATTAAATGCAGATCTAAACATATGATTTTGTTTTACTATTTATTTTTTCTGCAAAATTGCCTCTTACTTCTCAATTTTCCTTAGGTTTTTTTTTCCTTGTCTTTCCCAAGAGTGCCTGCTGGAGTTTTTTGTTGTTGTTCAGAGAGCACCTAAGACTGGTTAAAATTCTACGCCCTTGAATTCTACGTCCTTGCCTGTGTTGTGATCTCCTATTTGTTGGTAGTTTTCTTGCATAAATAATTCTAGTTCAAATTCATTATTCCTAAAAGTTTTATAGATAGCATACACACCACTGTCTTGTGGCCCATCTTCTGATAAGACGTCTGACTTTCCCTCTGCAGGTTATGTTTGCAGGTTATAGTTGTTGCTTATTTCTGCATAAAATTTGGAAGTTTTCTCTTTAACTTAGATGGTCATGGGCTTTTGTTTGTCTGTTTTTTGTTGTTCATTTCTCATCATGAGCTAAGAATAATTAACCTAAACCCTCATGCTCCCCAGCTTCTGGTAAATTTCCCCCGTGTTTCCGGGACTGGGGGCTGTGCTCAGACATGTATTGTAGCACATGGCAACACGGCAGGGGTGTGGGGTGGCGACTGGCACGTGTGCTGTCTGGGCTCCCCCACAGCCCAGCAAGGTCTGACCTCAACCCCCATGGAGCCACGCAGGAGAAGGGTCTCCCATCCCACCTGTCCTGGACTAAGCCCCACACTCTGCACCCGCCCCCCACATGCACGCACCTGGTTAGAACAGCCCCTGGGCCCAGGGAGGCTGCCATGACCCTGACAGGCACGGGCTCCACTGCTCACTGTTCTGTTTGGATGCACACTGTCCCCTCACCGCCAGCCTCTGCGGGTTTCTCCGAATTTCCCCATCAACTCAACAGTACATTTAGCCTGATCATCAAATGTATTGTCCAGGCATTCTGGTGCTCCCCTGGGATCACTCCGTCCACTCATATGCCCATCTTCATGTCAGTAGTGGCTTCATTTCAGCCCCAGGGGCAGGTGTTGGTGTTGAATGAGCAGGGACGTCCTTGTGTGCAGGGTGGCTGCATTCACTGGTAGCAGGATGGTGACCTCTGTTCCCTTCTATCTCCTAAATAAACTGCACAGATCATGGATTCGACTTTCCTGATTTCCTAGTAGCTCCTCCCACACCCCTTATCACACTCACACTACTGAAAAATATCACAGTTATCACCATCACCATTATCATCATAACCGTTAACACCATCACTCGCCACCATCATCACCACCACCATCATCACCATCATCACCATCACCATCATCCTCATCCTCACCATCACCATCATCGCCATCATCATCATCATCATAACCATCAACATCATCATGACCATCATCACCTCCATCACCATCATCATCATTATCAGCATCATCATCATCACCATCATCATCATAAACATTATCACCATTGTCACCATCATCACAATCATCATCGCTACCACCATCATCCTCATCATCACCATCTTCATCATCACCATCACCACCATTACCATCATCACCATCATAATCACCACTATCATTATAACCGTCACAACAACCATCATCACCATCACCATCATCACTGTCATCATATCAAAATCACCATCATCGCCATCATCATCATCATAACCATCATCATCATGACCATCATCACCTCCATCACCATCATCACCGTCATCACCATCACCATCATCATCATCATAACCATCTAACATCATCATCATGACCATCAACATCACCATGACCATCATCACCATTGTCATCATAACCGTTAACACCATCATTCACCACCATCACCGTCATCATGACCATCATCACCTCCATCACCATCATCACCGTCATCACCATCACCATCATCATCATCATAACCATCTAACATCATCATCATGACCATCAACATCACCATGACCATCATCACCATTGTCATCATAACCGTTAACACCATCATTCACCACCATCACCGTCATCATGACCATCATCACCTCCATCACCATCACCATCACCATATCATCATAATCACCACCATCATCACTCCTTTTCCTCGAAGTGCCACATGTACCTTAACTTTTATTGGTCACTTCCTTTCTTGAAAATCAATCAATTTAAGTGGATTACTACTTTTGAATACTTCAGATAGATCTGACTAATGTCTCATAGGTGATAACTAGCATTTGGACCAAGCCACTACAGTATTAGCTCAAAGCATAATTAAACTGTGTCTTTAGCAATTCTGGAAGTATCTGTTTTGGGGTGAGACATAGGTTTACATGGAAAAGACAAACATTAGGATCTTTGCACACATGAACAGCTTTCAACTGACCTGTTCAAGCTCCAGCCACTGGTGATGGCCAAACCTAAGGTTCACACAGATTCCAGACATTATTTGCCAATCTCTTTTACAGTTCTCAGAAAATGCACATTATAAAACCTCACTCAATGGATAAAATCAGAGGATACGTCAAGTAAAGAAACTGACACTTAAATGTTTCCCAAAACTACATAATAGATGTACTTTTTGAAGGCAAACATATCTAAATAATTAGTGTGTTTTGATCTAGTAAAACTTCTCTTTAAAGCCACATTTGTAAATCCTATAATTTCCAGAAATATAGGCCATGACGTCTTATTGTAGTGGTGATCAAGTAATTATCTATGTTCACACACTGATACATGCACACATGCGAATACTTTTTTATTTTGGGATTTAAAATTGTGGGCATAGAGGTGCCTGGGTGGCTCAGTCAGTTAAGCGTCCAACTCTTAATTTCAGCTCAGGTCAAGCTGTCACAGTTCCTGAGATTGAGCCCCGTATCAGGCGCTGCACTAAATGTGGAGCCTGCTTAGGAGTCTCTCTCTCCGCCTCTTTCTGCTCCTCCCCCACTCATGCTCTCTCTCTCTGTCTGTCTCTGTCTCTGTCTCTCAAAATAAATAAGTAAAGAAACTACACCCAACTGAGTGTGCTGTGGCTCAGAAGCTGGACTTATGTTGTAAAACCCGCATACAAATGTCTTATAATTATTGCTAAATACCGGGATTGCACTTACCAGATAAATAGAAACTACACACAGACATTTAAGCGAGAAATGACATGCTGTATAAATGTATCTTTACTTATGCAACACCATATCATGTTAGACCTGGTCATGCTCCCTAGAAATGCACGTATGTGTGTGTGTGCACATGCGTGTGGATCCACACACACACTGCAGTTATGTTAAATACTATTCAAGCAAAATGACCTGGGGCTATCAGAACTTCATTTTTCTCCCCAAGAATGTCTTCCCCTGGGAAGCGTTTGTAAAACCACAACGCCCTCAGGTGTCTGAGTGCTGAGGACAGACTCACAGTCCTTGAGTCCGTACAGGAAGGGGCGGGACAGGCTGAGGTCAGCACGTGCTATTATTCTCCTTTTTTAAAGTTTATTTACTTATTTTGACCGAGACAGGGAGAGCACGAGTTGGGGAGGGGCGGAGAGAGAGGGAGAGAGAGAATCCCAAGCAGGCTCCCCATAGTCACTGCACAGAGCCTGACGTGGGGGTCGAACCCACGGACCATGAGATCACGACCTGAGCCGAGTTCAAGAGTCGGACGCTTGGCCCATTGAGCCACCCAGGCACCCCTCAGCATTTCTGAAATGTACCCACACTTGAAGGAAGATTAGTTCTCTTTTATATCCTGAGCGGATGAAACACCTTTTCAATGACTTCACATTCAACCTGCAGTTTTGCTCTGAGGGAAAAGGAGCCCATTCAAACTCATTTGACTGCTTGACTTCATATGGTATGGACACGTGGTCTCTGTCCCTCTGAATTTGTTCCGCTTCAAGTGAGCAAGAAAATCTCAATTTAGCATTTCCTATTAAATACAATTCAAAGGCCCTGCATACTGCTATTAATGGACTTTTTATTAGTTAGAAAATCAGTATCTTAAAGAGTAATTCTAAAAGTTTATAACAGAAATAGTTGCTTACCAGTGGTCTCTATATTTTATGAGAGCATTTTCCCGAGCTCCAGTTAATTCCCTAAATATCTATTCTGTTAGCATGTATTTTGTGATATATTCACTAATCATATTTCCAAAAAGAAACACAAATAAAGCCTGATCTATCAAGCATAGAAAGCTAATAAGAAAAAAATGAAAATGCGAAGATATTTATAACAGTCATTAATTAGATAAATTAAACCATTGAAAACATCCATCCACCAGTTCCAATATGAAGAAGATGTGGAGATTGTTTCTGGAGAGTTTATGGTTACTTTTTGAGCATTTTCAGAAACTAAAGACTCAGTGTCCTTTCTTCTTCTAACGGGGGAAGGTACATGGAATCTTGAAACTGCTGTGTAAGGTCCATTTTCACAGGTGTCTACACTTCCAAAAGAGTAGCAGAAAATAAACTCCAGGGTAACAGTAGCTGCCTGAACCCCATTTCTTTGCACAAACACATACATAAACAAACTGTACAATGACCAAGGATCACAGGTGTAGCCACATTTGTTTGGCTCATCCTGTAACATCACCAAGAGGTACAGCCACGTGCTTCACGTTAGGCTAACGGAGAAGAAATAAAAAAAGCAAATAAAGCAAATCTCAGGGAATAAAAACACTTAAATACACATAAAAGCACGGTGATTATGCCATAAAATCCTAGCACAGCAATGACCCCCAAACATATCAGCCACACCAATATGTATGGGCTTAACACAAGTTTTAAAAAGAAAAAAAGAGTAAGATTTTGAAATTGGCGACTAAAGCAAATCTCATCCACTATGAGTATAATAAACACATCGAAAACCACATAATTCCGAAGGACTAGGAGTGCATGGTGGGCAGACATGTGCTGACAGACAGGAACAGAGAGCGACCAAGTGGCCCTGAGAACACACAGTGTGGAATTTCAGGCGTACAGCATTCCACCAAGCAAAGATCAGTCTCTGAGGGCAACAGCGCAGCCCACAATGGTGACGCAATCAGTATAAACAGCCGGGACCAAGTGACATGACCGGCCACACCAAGTGGAGATCGTGGGGAAACATAAACACTAAGGACAGATTTTAAAAGATCACTCTGTGAACAAGATAAAAAGTAAGTTAAATATAAAAGATGATATAGTATAATCTTCAAAGAAATTACGAACGATACCCAGATAGGAAAGATTATTCTCTTAACCACAAAAGCAACATCCACAAAAAAGTGGTCATATAATTAGTCACAAAAAAAGCATCAGTAAATGTCATAAAACAGGAATATTATAGATACCATTCTCTGATCATGATGCAACAAAAGAATCCTTCCAGTTGGAGAAATTAAAACCTCCCATTAAGTAACTTTTATGTAAATGAGGAAACAGAAACACAATATGAAAATTTCTGAAAAATCACGATAATGGAAACTGCATTTCACATAGATTCTGTAGCAAAAATGGACCCGAGGAAATTTCTTGGCCTTAGGCATCTGTCAGTATGAGTAGAGGAGTAAAAAGGAATCAAATACTCCACTCAAGCTCAAACATAATGATGAAAATCACAGTGACAAAGGCTGTTAGACAACAGGAAAACAGAGAATTGAATTAACAAATTAAAACCCTGGGTCCCTGAAAAAATCAACATAATAAACCACCAGACAAATGATGGAGGGAAGATGAAAAATAGTCAACATACAAAATTAGGAACGACCCTGCAAAAGAAACCATAAAAACGTGAAGTATGTTTGTATGCTTCTATGCAAATATTTGAAAAGTAAGCGGAATTATAATTTCCAAGTAAAATACAGTTTATCAAAATTAGAGATAAAATTCTTAACCAAACTGGTGTTTGTAAAAGAAAGGAAAGGTCATCGGAGAACAAATCCACGGAAAACAGGGGGAAGGCACAAGGCCAGGAGGGACTCACGGTGGCTCTGCCACACTGAGAGGGGGACGGCACTCCTGCAGGGAAATCACTGCAGAGCAGAGAAAGCAGGGGAGCCCATTCCTTACGAAGGCGGGCGTGACATTAGGAGCTGCCTCCGATAAAGACCGCGAAAAGAAAAACAACATCACCAGCCAAAATCACCTGTGAATACTGAGTTTAAAATACTAACTACAGTATTATTGGCTGGATGACAAGCTCCAGTAGGCAAATGGTGTCCCGGGACCCTGGGGCTTATCCCAGCGAGGGGAAGACCGTTCACTGTTGGAAAGTCTGTTGACATAAATGGCCACATCGACAGTCTAGGGAGAAAAGTCGCATGGCTGTCCCCAGATGCTGAAAATGTGATGGGCTATTCTGATGACGACCCCGGAAAATAAGGATGGAGGTTTACCTCACCTGCGACTTACCAGGGGCACTCAGGGGACCCTTAAGGTCAGGAGCGAGATAAGAAGCCAGCTCTCTACCAATCTACCCTGTGTTGAGGAGTTATCCAGTGCAACCAGCAAGAGGAAACCACAGAGGCAGCATAAAAACAAAAATAGAAGAAGTCAGCTGTCTCTATTTTCAGATGAAAATTAAATCCTAGAAACATGCAGCCAATGCAGGTGAATGTGTGCAAAATGGTAAAATGCCAGGGAGGAAGTTTGGCGATTGTCCCTTGAGGAACTGACCCTGAATGCACGCATCCTACGATTTAAAACACAGCTGCTCAACGTTATTCATTACATCATTATTTTAGGTGCAGAATATTGGAAACCACATTGATGTGTATAAGAAAGATTACACAGAAGATTGATATATACATGTCCAGGTGTGTGTGTGTGTGTGTGTGTGTGTGTGTGTGTGTGTGTGTGAAATGATGTGAGAATGTTAAAGGGGAGGAGGGAGACTTTAATGAAGGGATACACAGTAGTTTCTGGGATCTAGTGTTCATTGACAAGTACAAAGGAAGACAGTAACGCGTATAGCACTTTGTGTAGTAAAGGAGGAAAAACCCACATGAAGTTGCTAATGTTTGCAAAGAGAAACATGGGAAGTGTAAATTAGACACTAGTGAAAGTGGCTGAAAACCACAGCACGGCGGAGCTGGACAGAAATAAGGGAACCCTCCATGTTTCAAACAGAGGCCACGACCGCCCCACGGGCTGACGGCGAAGGCTGGCTACAGCCTCCTCGCCACAAGCTCAGTTACCAGGAAGCAGGCCACTGCGGAGGCGTCTGGAATTCTTGGTGCGGGCCTGTTTTCTGCATTTGGACGCCAGTTTTTATACATGTAGGAGTAAAGAGTGAAGGCACTCGTGTTGTTCAGAGCCCGGGTCCCCTAGGAGAAGGAGATGCGGAAGGGACACAAGATACGGGGTCTTGGAAGGCAAAAGAGAAGCTGTGGGTGAGTGGGAATTGGTGAAGGCAGGACCCACACGGCCTTTGGTCGCAGGGACCCAGTGCTCATGCGGCCCCGCTCGGCCTCCCTGGTCCAGAATGAGCAGCGCCCCGCGGTCGGGAGGGACCTTGCCTCACATGGGCTGGGTTTGCGGGTCCCGGGTGGGACACGCGCTCTTGCTGAGCCTGGCGGCGGGTTAGATGGGCCTGGGCCTGTGAGGGCCTGAGTGTCCTAGGGAGCAGGCACACTGAACCTGGTGCAGATCGGGGTGTCCGCTGACAGCAGGTGTGTGATTGTGGGGGGAGGGGAGGAGGAAAAAGGGGGTCCTTTCACATCTACAGACATCGGTGTGCAGGGAAGCAGGGAGAGGGTCCCCAGTTTGCAGGAGGCAAAATGTCCCGAGGCTGGGACATTTCTGGTCACAAAGGAACTGCAGAGGGTGTCCAGGCACGTGCGGGGTGCACCCCCCACTCCACCCCTGTGAGCAGAGGCGGTTGGGCTGGGAGACGCCCCCCCTCCCCCCCCAGAAGTGGGAAGGAAGAGAGTGCACGTCCCAAAATAGCCCTGGACAGACGTTTGCATTTTACCCACGCAGGTGAGACCCCCGGGCTCGACTAGAGAGCCCACGGACCGGGCAGCTTCACAGTGACCCCATACGGGCACCGGTGCACCCGTGACCCACCCACGCCCAGGGGCCCTCGAAGAGCATCAGGGGGGCTCCTGGGCCCGTGTGGGGACAGCTCAGCTCTGCTCGCGTGCCGTCCTCTGCCATTGCTTGATTGCGTCCAGCGGAAGCCCTGTCAGGAAGTCATACAGTGGTTCAGGCTGTTTCCAGAGAGGGGAGAACTGTGTGCCACTTGCGAGCTTCTGCACAAATCTCGTTCACGTGGTAAATTTCATCTTTGCCGGAAAACACGGACTCCTCATCCCCAGAGACTCAACTCCTTACGGGACTTCAGAGCGACTGGCACTCATCAAGACCCCCAGGGGGTCAGCAATGAGGCTGCTGATTCAGACACTTGGAGGTCGGTCCTTTTTCAGCACTTCTTTCAATGAATACAATGCTCTCGAAACCAGATTAACTAACGGAGATTATCACATGCAAATCCCTAGTTTCCAGAAGATAAACTCTGCTCAAATAAAGTCAATGGGTTTGATTTCAACTCAAGAAGAACCGTGATTTCTACCATACTTGTGGAGACAAACGCTCTCACTTTTACATCTGAAATGTTCTCTGTGATTTAATTTCATAGGGACCTGGAGGTTTGATTCTTTAATAAAGGGACTGAGCACTTTCTGAAGACAAGACACATAAGCACGTGTACCAGAACCTTCGCCGTAAGTGCCGAAACTGAAGCAGGAACCCAGCCAGGCACAGCCTCTCACTTCTCATAACCCCTGGATTTCAGGCACGAGGACAAGCGAATAAACACCTGAACTTGTGCTGCGCTGACCACAGTCACAGCCTGAGCAGCTCCGAGAGCGGAGGGCGGCCTCCAGCGTCCGCTCAGGGGGTTATAAGCTTTGCCCAGTTACCTTCCTGTCCTTCCCAAAAGGAACCTTTTAGGCTCTGTTTCCAAGAACGACCTCGGTGCCTGGCCTCGTGTGTTAAAGCTCCGTGTCAGCAAACCAGGCGGTTCTCAGGAAACACAGACCCGGTGTGGACCCACGACAGCCCCGCACCTGCACACAGGAACCGAACACCCCGGGCTGGGATGACGGACCTGAGGCTCCCTGGGGGCCCTGCCCGCTGCCGCCAAGCCCCGGGGACAGGAGGGGCTCCCTGTGCTGCGGGTCTGGGGTGCTGCCCCCTAGTCCCGGTCCTGCTCCCACCCCTGTAAACACTCCTGGCCCTGAGGCCAGAGCCTGAGGGGGGCGGGGCACATGAGCAGGGAAAGCAGCAGCGGGCTCTGGGAGGGGGGCTCCGGGAGCGGGGGTCGGGCACTCTGTCTTCCCAGGGTGGAGGGGGGGCGGTCAGCACTTATGAGGAAGGGACGGGTTTCTTGCACAGACTTTGCCAGCCAAGTACCACTCAAAAACTTCTAGATGTGGCGTATGCAGGCAAATTGGGGTGTCCTGAATTATTTTGGGTAATACCTTTGGGTTAGACCCACAGATCTAGTCTAGAAACACGGACTCAGGTCTCCCTGAATCTACAGACAGGACACTGAGCGACAGAGAAGGAAATCAAGTGTCAAAATCCAATGTTTAGATCAGAATCCTCAGGATCATTACAGTGTCCAGCTATTTGGGGGAGGGGGAGCACAAGGGTTTTTGTCTTCCTGTAAGTGAGAGAAGGAAGGGCTTTGGGTTCCGTTTCTTCCAGGGCATCAGAGCAAGGCCCTCTCCGAGGCTGGCCCCTCCTTCTGCCAGGCCCAGGGCCGCACAGGAGGACGCCCCTCCTCTAGGTGAGGCCCGCCTGCCCCACCTGCAGACCTGTGAGCCTCCCGCCTGCTGTCAGGTCCCTTCAGACCTGATCCCTGCCGTGCCCTCCCCCAGAAAGGAGCCGAAGAGTCGCCGGCCGCAGTGAGTCCCCAGATGCCCCTTCCACACTGACCACAACGTGAGCTTTCCTGGTGACACGGCAGTGTCGTTTTTAGACAAAACCACGAAAACACACGTAATCGACGTGGACCAGACCAGAGGGAAAGAAATGAGAAATGTGTCCTATTTAGGGCTGCATTCAAGCAGATTCTTGCTGATTTCTTCAGGACGGCTCATTTCCAGAAACTGCTGTGATCCCAGCTCTAAATATTAACAATTGAATAAAAGCAACACAGTTTAAAGTTTCAAAAGAGCCCCAGGCAAGTTGTAAACCATCGGCTGTACTTACATGTGCTTCCCGCCGCGGCCGGACCGCAGCTCTGTGCACACAGAAGGAGGACGGCCCACAGGAAGGCCCCAGGGACCGACCCCATGCTCCCGGCCTTGCTCCCTGAGGCCCCAGAGCCCTGAGCTTCAGCCCTCCAGCCGCGCGGCTGCTGAGTGTGAGCTCAGCGCCCTTCTCCAGGTTTCCAGGGCTCCTCCCCTCGCCCCTCCCTCCCTCTCCTCCTCCCTCCCATCTCTCTCCTCTCCCACTTTCTCCTCCCTTCTCTCGCTCCTCCCTTTCCCTCAGCTCTGCCTCTCTCTGGCCTGCCTCCACCCCTCCTGACCACCCTCCAGAGCCTGCCCCCCCCCCCCCAGGGGCTGTCACCTCCTCCTGCAGGGTCCCCTCGTTCCTGACAAGACTGCTCACTTGTGTGTACGCAGCGGCTCCCTCCTCCCGGGTCCCCTCACAGACAAGCCTCAGCCCTTCCCAAGCAGAGGAGGGGAGGGGAGGCCGCCCTGTCCGTGGGCCGGTACTGAAGGGAGGGGCCCAGTGCCATGGAAAGTGTGTGGGCTCAGAGGAGGTGGGACAGGAGAAATGCCCGCATCACCGTGAACCTGGGCTGCTGCTTCTGGGAGAAGAGCGTCTTTCCCTGATTGTATGAAAAGTCCTGTCTTCAGATGGAGCATTTTCACCTTCTAACTGCCAGTTACAGCCTCAGAGTCTGAACATGGCTGGTGCACAAGGTGGGGGTGGGGTGGGGAGAATAATGGGGGTGGGGGCAGGGGGAAATTATGCCAATTACGTGAGTCAGTTCCAACGTTTTAAATGAGCTCTGTTCCCTGGGAGCGCACAGCCCAGCCCTGCGGTCAGTACCACAGGGTGGGGGGACAGGGCACAGGCAGGAGGCAAAGGGACAGGAGAAGGTCACGGGGTCACAGGGTCACGTCTGAGAAAAGTGGGTCCAGTGGCTGCATCCAGGGACAGGAGGGTTCCGTGAACAGAGCACAAACCTGGTTAATGACATCTCTCAGAGAATAGTCCCAGGAAGCACATTCCATTCAGCAGGTGAGGAGGCTGTACCTCGGGGAAGGGGGGGGGAAAAGGGGTCGGGGGAAGGGGTCATGAGGCTCAGCCCCGCGCCCCAGCGTCGGGGGTGGGGGATGCCTGCCCACAACACACCCACCAACCCCTGCAGTGAGGGGCCCACAAAGTGCTTGCCCCACAAAAGCTCTCTGTCGGGTTTTTCATGTGAAAACAATTCAGAAAAAAGGTTGGCAGGATTAGCTCATGAACACATTGAAATGCAAGTCGACGGGATCCTTGATCCTGGTTCATTGGGGGCAAGGGGGACTTTGCACCTGGGGCGTGAGACGGTCATACAAAGGGCTGGACGTGTCCAGTGTGAAGCACCCTCCCCCCCGGGGCCCACAGCACCAGCAGCCACCTGCAGTCTACACAGTCTACACCTGCGGGGGGCCCCCAGGCTTTGCCCAGGGTGCACCTGGGCCTTGGGCAGCTCTACGCTGGGTCCCCCTTCACACTCCCTGCCCAGGACCCAGCTGAGGCCATCCCAGGGTCAGAGGCGCCCTTGGCAGACAGAGGAGGTCCCCCCGCTGTCCAGAAGCCCAGGCACAGCAGCCTAAGGTGGGGGGCAAGAGCACCGTCCTCGGTGGGGCGACAGATCTGGAGGCCAGCAGGAGGCCACATCCCTGGTTCCCTGTCCGGAGACCATGAGTCATTCGCCTGCGATGGCAGGAAACGGACCCTCTAACCCGGGCTTTTGCGGGGCCAACGTGCTGTGGCCAGAGGCTCTGAGGCTCCAGGCTGCCTGTCTGCAGTAGGGGAGGGGCGGGGCGGGCGCCCAGGCTCCAGTGGAGGACAGCGAGCCGCTGGCAACATCTACCTGCATCACCGCAAACTCACCAGGTTCATTTCCCACTCAGCAACACCCCTCTCGGTTTTTGCCTCAGCATTTTCTGTTTAAAATTTGGAATGCTCTTAATTCTTGCTTGCAAACAGCCGATGCCTTCGCCATTACACCCTCTGATGGCTGAAATTATCGTCGAGACACAGTGGTCTGTGCAGGTTTAGACAGATCTGAGTTCTTGCCTAAGCACCCAGGGATGAACAACCGAGAAGAGTCCACAGACTGCTCCTCTGGGCTCCCGGAGGGGCCCTCGCGCTGGACGTCCACACGCGCAGGTGCGTCAGGGGACAACTTGCAGGGAAACCGATGGACTTCTCCGTGCGTTTGTGAAACACGGTCCTCCTTCATGCAGTAGGACTCTGCACACTCCTCCCATGGCAACACGCCTGGGCAATGGTTCTCACATCCCCTAGAGTGTGAGAACACGTCTCAGGTCATTCGTGCGTGCACACGCACATCCACGCTTACACACATACTCACATGCACGCACACATTCCCATGTACACACACACATCCACACATATGCACGCTCACCCACATCCGTGCACACACACTCACATCCACCCCCACACACCCACGCTTGCACACACACTCACATACATCCACGCATATGCACACTCATCCACATCCACACTTGCACACTCACCCACACCCATGCACACACATCTGCACGCACACACACTCCCCACATCCACGCACACACTTCCATATGTGCACACACACTGGCCCACACTTATATGCACACGCATTCAGTGGACACACACACTCACTCATTCACTTCTGCTGACTTTCTATCTTCCACAGACTCGTAGACACTGATATGTGGATGGATTCTGCAGCTGCCGAGTCTGATGCAGAATCTTGACAAAAACGCTCCTGAGAACGGTCACCGGGCACACTTGTGCAGATGTCCAGTCTCACGAACCTGCTGCCATTTATTAAGTGCTTCCACTGCAGTGCGGGAGAAGGAAGGAGAAACCTATCTCCCTACCTTCCCAAAGCAAATCAGAGATTGACAAGTTCTTTGGAATCAACTACATGAGTTTCAGAAAAGATGTTTTCCCAACATTATGAAGGACATCAAAGAAAAATTACCTCGGCCCTTTGGGGGACGGAAGACAGGTTTGTATTATCCTGATTTTTTCTTATCTATCACACGTAATCTAAAATACAATCCCATAGAAACGACCTGGTGGACGTACCTGAAACCCTCACTGCACGACCGAAGAGTCCTGGGCAGGCATCCCACACTCGGCACCTCTGCCCGCGCCTCGGTCCCCAGGATGGGGTGAGACACACAGGATTGCTGTTGTGTTTTAAGTTGGCGTTATTGTTACAAAAGAAAATCTATGATTTTGTCAATTGTAATCAGGTATTAAAGACATTTTTAAAAGTTAGAAGCTTCACTTTTGAAATTATGAGGCTTACTGGCCAGTAGCAGACATTTGCAACAGTTAAATTTCAGCGTCTTCAGAAAATCAAAAAAGAAATTATTCAGAAGAACATTTTTTTTCTGTCACAGGAAAAGTGAATTGAAAATAAATACCCGGGGATTCTATGCTCAGATACAAAGCACGTATCTCTAGAACTAGTCGTCCACCGAGCTCACGCAGGCTGGGATCGACATCTGCCCACAGGGGGCTGGCTGCTGGTCCGTGTGGGGACTCCCCCGCCTGCCAGCTGTCCTTCAAGAGGCCAGACGGTGGCCTGGGGTCATCTGCCTCTGGGGGTTGAGCTTTGTGTGGTGTTTAAGTTGACTCTGGTCCAGGGACTCAAAGTCCTTCAAAATGAACAAACGTGTAAAGTAGATTTTGTATTGTTCTGATTGCTCCTGCCAAGCTGTGAACTTTTTTTTAATGTTTATTTATTTTTGAGAGAGAGAGAGAGAGAGACAGACAGACAGACAGACAGACAGAGCACGAGCAGGAGAAGGGCAGAGAGAAAGGAACACACAGAACCTGAAGCAGGCTCCAGGCTCTGAGCTGTCAGCACAGAGCCTGACACAGGGCTCGAATCCACGAACTGTGACATCATGACCTGAGCCAAAATCAGATGCTTAACCTACTGAGCCATCCAGGCACCCAGAAATCGGTGTTTTGTTTTCTTTTAATTTTTTAATGTTTATTTATTTTTTAGAGAGAGAAACAGAAAAGTCGGGGGAGGGGCAGAGAGAGAAGGAGACGCAGAATCTGAAGCAGCTCCAGGCTCCAAGCTGTCAGCACAGAGCCCGACACGGGGCTCAAACTCATGAACAGAAGATCATGACCTGAGCCGAAGTTGGACACTCAACCGACTGAGCCACCCAGGTGCCCCCAAGCTGTGAACTTTTAATCAAAATTAGCAAAGTTCATTACTCTGCTAACACCATGCTCTGGATTGATCGGACTTTGGGGCTCTAAAGCTCTAGAGATGCAAGTTATTAATATCCTTTCAGCCCAAACTATTGTACAACATTGATTTAACCAGCACAACAAACTGAAAACTACAGGTGGGTCTGTGTCAGCCACGCTGGACGCCGTCTGCTGAGAGATGCAAACAAAAGAGACAAAAATAGCTGTAAATGTACTTTCTCCTACTTTATTTTTTTTTGTTTTTTGTTTTTGTTTTTTTTTCCTCCTACTTTAAAAACTACCCAAAACACTGAAAAGTTCTTGCTTCTCTAGTTAACAAAACTAAGTAATACTTTTATTTTATTTTGGCTGCTCATTACATAATTCAAATAGAGTTACAAAGAAATAGGGTTGTAAGAGCAAATATTTTTCTTTCAGTTTACCATTTTTACTTATTTTTTAAATTTTTAAAATGTTTATTCATTTTTGAGAGACAGAGAGAGACAGACAGGAGCAGGGGAGGGGTAGAGAGAGAGGGGGACACAGAATCCGAAGCAGCTCCAGGCTCCGAGCTGTCAGCACAGAGCCCGACACGGGGCTTGAACTCACGAACCGTGAGATCACGACCTGAGCCGAAGTTGGACACTCAACTGACTGAGCCACCCAGGCTCCCCTAAGTTCATTTATTTAAAGCACCATGACCCATTTCCCAGACCCCCAGACCAGCTGGCCGTGGACCGCCTGGCCCCCAGAGGCCCCATGGTGTGTGTGCCCATCGAGTGGGCTTTTTATTAAACTCTCACAGGAGAAAATGCTATCCTTGTCAGCACAGATTACAGACATGGAGAGTTCTGAAAACAGTGGTTTCACTTCATGATTCAATATGATCATCTTCCAAAGGCAACTTGCCTGCAGGAGAGTCAGACGCAATCTGGTTCAGAAGAGGGAGTTGTCCCAGGGAGGACTCAGCTCAGGGCTGTCGGGTTTGGTTGGGACAAATCACGGGTCCGGGCGAAGTCCCCTCCCTTCTACTGAGGACGGATCTCCCGGGCCACACCGGGGCATGTTCAGGAGGCACGCAGCGGTCAGAGTCAGTGTCTGTCATTCCCAGACTGGCCTCTGACGCCCCGCCCACTCAGGCCCCTCCCCACGTTTGTAAACCAGGGTGGTGGGTTTGGGATCGCTCACCACCAACTTTCTGCTGAAACCTCGTATCTTTGCAATTAACAGGGGTTTGACACTGGCCTCGGTTAGTGGTGTTTTCCCAGGTCGACAGCAAATCCCTGGCCTCCTGACTCTGACCCTGAACACGACTCCACTCTCTTCCTGTCAGCTGACCTTGGCTCCCCCCCGCCCCTGCCCCCGCCACCTGGGGACGAATGTCCGCTCGCCCAAGGGTCACAACAGAGACCACACACAGCCTTGCCCAGGCTCCAAAACAGAGCCGTGGCGGCTGAGGGCCAGCTCTCCCTCCTGCTTCTGCCTCCGGTCGGCAAGGTGCTGTTTCCCTCGACGCAGAGCTCATGTTGAGGGAAGCTCTCTGAGCTTTCTCCTGAGTGGAGGCCATGTGATGTTGGGCTCTGAGTTCTGGTTCTGCCACATTGTCACCCCGACTGGGAGTAGCTGGTCCTGGGGCTCCATCTGGGGGTGTGTGCTGGGAGGGTGACGTTACATGACTCACATATCGAGTGAAGTCACACGAGACATTAGTGCAAATGTGTGACAGGGACTTTGTATCCTGGCATAAAAGTGAGAGGGTTTGGTGTTTTATGTTCCGCTCACAATATTAAAGCCCATTTTCCTGTAGATGCTTACACCCACCCCTTCCAGAGCCACGCGGTTTGAGCACGTGTCCCCCACCCAATAGCCCCTGATTTTCCGTAACCGTCGAAACATCTACAGAATCAGTCTGGAAGACGTCTCCTGGAATATGACGGCGTCTATCACGCTAACACTACGAGGCTTTGTTTATTTTGCTCTACAAAATATTATAATGGCCGAATGAAGCAATTGGGCAAACTATTAAACATTTAAGTCATTACTTTATACATTTTACACATTGTGCTATCAGCTTACGTTTTAAAATCACTCACTGTTAATTGGAGGAAAATAGTTTTTAAAACGGTAAATAAAACTCCATGTGGAAATAGAAAATAAGACAATAATACTATTTTTATTTTTTAGAGAAATGCAATACCATCGACTACACTTGACAATAAAATCGCGCACCCTGAGAAGCACACGCGCTCTGTCCACATGGAAGCATCTCCATGTAGAAGGATCCCCGCCCTTCTACTAAACGTCGTGTTCTCACATCAGAATCAATGCCTCCAGCACTCCAACCTTCACTGGAAATCAACAACAGGGGTGCCTGGGGGGGCTCAGTCGGTTGATCGTCTGAAGTCGGCTCAGGCCACTATCTCATGGTTCCTGAGTTTGAGCCCCGCGTCGGGCTCTGTGCTGACAGCTCGGAGCCTGGAGCTGCTTCAGATTCTGTGTCTCCCTCTCTCTCTGCCCCTCCCTGACTCGTGCTCACTCTCTCTGTCTCTCAAAAATAAACTTTAAAAAACAACAACAAAATGTCCCTCTGTCTCTAATGTATAAACTCCAATGAAAGCCTTAAAGGATGCATTTTACGTCGTATTTGTTTATTTTTTTACCACGCTCTTTCACCCCCAGACATGGCGGACGGTGGAGCCTGGCTTCCAGGGAAGGGCGGGCAGGGTGCTGGACCCCGCGACCGAGATCTCGGCCAGCAGCCTCTCCAGGCTTGCACAGTACGCTTCGAGCCTTTTACTAAATGTGTGTTTTCCTGGTTTCCTCTGAAGAAATGGACAAGAAGCTTCCTTGATGGAAATAATCCTGGCGTTTCCGTCGGTGGGGACCAGAACATGGAACAAGTGAACCCATTTTTTATCGTTCTTTGTTTTCCCAGACCTCACTTTAATTTAAAATCGATTTGCAGCTGTGTCGGAAGGAGTAGTGCCCAGTTAGGGCTGTCGGATGAGTGGTGTTCAACCACGTGGAAGTGCGTGTCAGGCCTTCCTCCTTTCTGTGGTGGGGCAGTAGACCGTATACCAGAGTCCTGGGTGGATGGACCACTCGTCCCTTGATGGACATCCGGGCCGTGTCTCTCCTTGACCTTCACGAACAGCGCTGCTGTGGACTCTTGCACAAGCCCTGGGGCTTCCACCAGGCAGTGGGGGGGGGGGGGGGATCGGAGTCCCCAATCCTCCCCCATCCCATGCACCCTATCCACGCAGTTCAGATATATTGCACTTAAAAGTAAATCAAGGGTCACTGCTTGTATTACCATTGCAATGTTGGTTAGGGATTCTTTGAGCTATAAATAGGACCACACCCAAGCAGCTGCAATGAAAACAGACACATGTTTATTTTCCACGAAGTCTGAAGAGTGTGTGTGTGTGGCCCGGGGTCTGTCCAGCCTCCTTGGTGTCCTACGAGCTGGGAGTTTATCCCTCAATGTGTCATTTGTGGTGACAATGTGGCTGCCAGGGCACCTGGCATCATAACTGCCTCCAAAGACAGGAAGAAATGTGACCGCGTAGCAGAGTCCTTCCTTCTATTCTTTGCACTTACTCAGCATTCTCAGGGTCCCAGAAGCCTGACCTGGGGGTCTGCCAAATGTCTAGCGGGCAGATTACGAGGCCACAGAAGACCCAGTGTCCAGTATGCACCTGGCTGGTGCTGTCCTTACCTGGGAGTGCTGGTGAAGGTCATTTCAGCCCCTGATCTCAGCTCGATCACTGGCCCACCCAGACGTGGCTGCAGGACTTAGCCCAGAGCCACGCTGGCCCAGCTGGCCCAGACACGGTCCCCAGATGCCATCCTGTCAGGAGAAGTTGGTGACAGCTGCACAGGTGGATAGGTGGGGAGGGGGCTGTTGGGCCCCACCCTGGAGCAGGGACTGGCTGAAGGGGAGGGCCTGGGGGTTCAGTGCACAGAGAGTTTCTCCTGCACCTCCTGGCCCCTGTCCCTCTGGAGTCTCTTTCCTGCCTTCCAGGGGTCTGGGGACGCCAGAGGCGGTGCGTCAGCCAGGCTGGAGTCAACGGAGACCCCCTTCCCTCAGCTTCCGTGGACACTGGGGACGCCATTCCGTCCCTCTTTTCTTCAGGGTTTTATGCCAGAAAGTATGGCTCTGAAACCCTATGCTCTCAGAAGCTCAGTGACTCTCAGCCGGGACCACTTACTTGGGTCTCGCTGTCGCTCTTAGCAACACACTTGGGTCTTACCTCCTCACTGGTGTTTTACAGACACGAGAATTCATGAGAACCTCCAGACACAGTCACCATGTGCTGCTGGAAGGTTCCGCTGCGTTCTGACACTTGGACTTGCTGGACCACTGCTGAGAAGCTGTCACAGCTCGAAAAACTTTCTTTATCAGACTGTGATGTCAAAGGAAACCCTACCATGCATGTGGGAAAAACCAGGTGTATCCAAGTCAATGTTTCAAAACTTGATTTACATATTTCTTGCAAACATTTCAGTCTTTCAATAAAATCTTAGTTTCTGCTACTATTTTACAAATGAGAAAATTAATTTTCAGTTTCTTTCGGTTGTTTTTGAATACTTAACCCTTTATCATCAGAATAAATGCATTGCCATTTTCATTTTTTTCAAATTTTTATTTGAATTCTAGTTAGCTGACAAGCAGTGTAATGATATTGGATTTAGGAGTAGAACCCAGTGACCCATCACTTACATGTGACACCCAGTGCTCGTCCCCACAAGTGCCCTCCTCAGTGCCTATCCCCCATCTAGTCCCTCCCCCACCTCCCTCCATCAGCTCCCCGTTTGTTCTCTGTGGTTAAGAGTCTCTTATGGTCTGTTTCCCTCTCTTTCCCCCCATCTTTCCCATGTGTTCATCTATTTTGTTTCTTAAACGCCACATAGGAGTGAAAGCATATGGTATTTGTCTTTCTCTGACTGACTTATTTCGCTTAGCATCATACATT
Source organism: Panthera onca (assembly GCF_046562875.1). Lineage (NCBI taxonomy): Eukaryota > Metazoa > Chordata > Mammalia > Carnivora > Felidae > Panthera > Panthera onca. The sequence continues at coordinate 182,682 of NC_138346.1, read as the reverse complement.
CTGGCTCTAGCCACGGTGTTGCAAATGGCAAGATTTCCTTCTTTTGATGGCTGAGTAATATTCCATTGTGTATATATACCACATCTTCTTTATCCATTCATTAGGTGATGGACATTTGGGCTCTTTCCATAGCTTGGCCATTGTTGATAGCGCTGCTATAACCATTGGGACGCATGTGCCCCTTCGAATCTGCATTTATTTATCCTTTGGGTAAATACTTAGTCATGTAATTGCTGGGTCATAAGGTAGTTCTATCTTTATTTAATGTTTATTTGTTTATTTTGAGAGAGAGAGAGAGGACATGAGCAGGGAGGGGCAGAGAGAGAGGAGAGAGAATCCCAAGCAGGCTCTGAGCTGTCAGCACAGAGCCTAACACGGAGCTCAATCCCACAAACCATGAGATCATGACCTGAGCTGAAATCAAGAGTTGAGAGCTCAATAGACTGAACCAGCCAGGTGCCCCAGGGTAGTTCTAATTTTAATTTTTTGAGGAGCCTCCATACTGTTTTCTAGAGTGGCTGCACCGGCTTGCACTCCCACCAACAATGCAAAAGAGATCCTCTTTCTCCGCATCCTCGCCAACGTCTGTTATTGCCTGAATTGTTTACGTTAGCCATTCTGACAGGTGTAAGGTGGTATCTCATTGTGGTTTTTGATGTGTATTTCCCTGATGATGAGTGATGTTGAGCACTTTTTCATGTGTCAGTTGGCCATCTGGATGTCTTCCTTGGAGAAGTGTCTATTCATGTCTTTTGCCCATTTCTTCACTGGATCATTTGTTTTTTGGGTGTTGAGTTGGATAAGTTCTTTATAGATTTTGGATACTAACCCTTTATCTGATATGTCGTTTGCAAATATCTTCTCCCATTCTGTCGGTTGCCTTTTAGTTTTGCTGATTGTTTCCTTTGCTGTGCAGAAGCTTTTTATTTAGATGAGCTCCCAATAGTTCATTTTTGCTTTTGTTGCCCTTGCCTCTGGAGACATGTTGAGTAAGAAGTTGCTGCAGCCAAGATCAAAGAGGTTTTTGTCTGCTTTCTCCTTGAGGATTTTGATGGCTTCCTGTCTTACATTGCGGTCTTTCATCCATTTTGAGTTTATTTTTGTGTATGGTGTAAGAAAGTGGTCCAGGTTCGTTCTTCTGCATGTCGCTGTCCAGTTTTCCCAGCACCACTTGCTGAAGAGACTGTCTTTATTCCATTGGATATTCGTTCCTGCTTTGTCAAAGATTAGTTGGCCACACATTTGTGGGTCCATTTCTGGGTTCTCTATTCTGTTTCATTGATCTGAGTGTCTGTTCTTGTGCCAGCACCATATTGTCTTGATGATTACAGCTTTGTAGTATAGCTTGAAGTCTGGGATTGTGACGCCTCCTGCTTTGGTTTTCTTTTTCAAGATTGCTTTGGCTATGCGGGGTCTTTGTTGTTCCATACAAATTTTAGGATTGTTTGTTCTAGCTCTGTGAAGAATGCCGGTATTATTTTGATAGGGATTACATTGACTGTGCAGATTGCTTTGGGTAGTATCCACGTTTTAACAATATCTGTCCTTCCAACTCATGAGCGTGGGATGTTTTTCCATTTCTTTGTGTCTTCCTCAATTTCTCTCATAAGTGTTCTGTAGTTTTCAGAGTACAGACTTTTTACTTCTTTGGTTAGAAATATTCATAGGTATCTAATTGTTTTTGGTGCAGTTGTAAATGGGATCGATTCTTTAATTCGCGGCCTCAGAGGTTGTCTGAAGAAGAAAGGCTTCACATCTGCTGGTGGGTCTCCCTGGGGTTCAACTGAGATTAACAGGATGTGTGAGAGTGGCCGTCCCCCCGGCTGCTCGGACGAGACCCAGGCTCCAGGGAGGGCAGCGTCTGGCTGCCCAGGTGAGTGACAACTAACAACTTCTCCCAGAAGCCATCAGAATCTCACTGCAACATTACAGCCTTTTAGGATGAAAGAATTGTTTCTCAACAATTTTTCACATAAAATTCAACAAATTGTTCTTTTTTTTTACCTTCTACAATTAAAAAATTGTTACAGATGCTGTATTCATGAAGCACTTTATGAAAACCAATAATTTGCCACCTGTTTATTTTTTTTTTAATTTTTTTTAACATTTGTTTATTTTTGAGACAGAGAGAGACAGAGCATGAATGGGGGAGGGTCAGAGAGAGAGGGAGACACAGAATCTGAAACAGGCTCCAGGCTCTGAGCTGGCAGCACAGAGCCCGACGCGGGGATCAAACTCATAGACCGCGAGATCGTGACCTGAGTTGAAGTCGGATGCTTAACCGACTGAGCCACCCAGGCGCCCCAATTTGCCACCTGTTTAAAAACAGATTTAATTTCGTTGTACGCCTTCAGGATCATTTAAATTTTATCCACAGGCTGTTCAAATAAGTAGCGCTTAATTAAATAGAAACAATTATACAAATGGTATTCTAATCTAAACAGCACCAAGCTCCCATATGGCAACACAGGCACGTATCTTTGCGCACACCATACTCCTATATCCTCGAATGCAAGAAATTCTAGTTTTAGCTGACCTTTCTGTTAAGAAATTGTCTACATTAATGGAACTTAAAAAACTGTCACTTGATATCTGAAGATGAACGTGTCACGTAAATTAATTAGTAACAGCACCTAACATTTGCAAAGCCTCTATGATTAAGGGCATGTTGTTTATTTTAAAATCTTAGGCCATGTTTCTAGGTCCATGTGGCCTTTGGTTTTAAGGTGTGGGTATGGAGGGGCCACCGAGGAGGCTGTGGGCTCCAGGCTCCCACCCGCTGCCTCCCAGCCTGTTGTGGGTGGACAGTTGGTAATCCTGCTCCAGGCCCTGGTCCTCAGAATGAGGATGGAAGTGGGAGGCGCCTGGGGGACTCAGTCTATTGAGCGTCCCACTCTTGACCTTGGCTCAGGTCATGATCTCATAGTTTGTGAGTTCAAGCCCTGTGTCGAGCTCTGCATGAACCCTGCTTGGGATTCTCTCTCTCTCTCTCTCTGCCCATCCCCTGCTTGTGCTCTCTCTCTGTCTCTCTCAAAATAAGTAAATAAACTTAAAAGTATTAAGAAGTCCAGAAATATGCTAAAAATATGAGGACTGGGATGGCTCACAAGCCTGCACAGAACAGACTACCTGGAAATGTTGGTTAAATTTTCACAAAAAAATTTAGACTCATAGCTTCTGGAACATTTGTTTTTATTGTTTTGCTCCTGGAATATAAAAACTGAAGTGTTTTTTAACTTGCATAAATATATATAAATATATAAAATTCAGAATATAAAAAACTGAACTTCGTTTTCTCTGTAAGTCAAACGATTTAAGCAGAAATGACACAAGTCCTAAAGCGTGGGGTGTGCCTGCCTGTTCCTTGCCCTTCAGCTCCTCTGGGGGTTGGAGGAAGGGTCTCTGGCTGGCGCCCGGGAGGGCGGTCTGGCCTGGGACCTCCCTGCTCGCAGGTGCGCCCCAGACCAGGCCGTGCAGACCCCGCCAGCCGCAGACTCCGCTCACCTCGGGGACATCTCTCTTTACCTCCTCCTCTGTTTCTTCCTTAGACTTACTTTGTAAACAAAGCAGGAAACTGGCAAACAGAGCAAAGGAAACATCTCTTGTGCCTCAGATGTGTTAAGTGTAGTCCCACTTAAAACGTGTCTCTATAGGCAAAGGGTTTGTCATACATTTTAAGCAAAAAGTACACATAATTCAGCCCTGTGGGTGGTCCTACGTTACACTTTTCAAGCCACATCATGTCTCCACCTGTGTCAGCAGGTGTGCTGGGCCCACGTGCACAGGGGCTTGACTGGGGGTTTGTGTATCACCGGGGGCAGCCGTGGCCAGGCCTGTGTTTCCTCTTCTGTGCACTGCCATCACGAGTGTGGACATCGTGGGGGTCCTGTCTTGCCACAAAGCTCCTTGAACAGTGCTGGGCAGAGTGAATGCCCACGTGTTTTAACTGTTGCTACTTTTTCCTCCCCATTTTAACCGGAGAGTTACCGATGCATGAAATGTTCCCACTGGTTGTGCTCTGTCTCTTTGGGTGTGTTCGTGTTTGATCTGATAAGCTGTTAGGGATGTGAGTGGGGCTGTAAGCGGGTGTCTCTTGGGCTGCTCCCCTGTGGCAGCCCGGAGGTCTCGGTGGGACGGGCCTCCCTTGGTCCCAACCTCATGCCACAAAGGGCTTTGATTAACGGTAGGTTGAAAGTGTGTTTTCGCTGTGTGGCCTCACGGGGGATGTTTCCTGGAGCTCCCAGCCCATATTGTAGCCTCGAGGGAAGCTAGCTTAAGGGTGAAGCTGGGGAGAGGAGAAGACGGTGCTAAGATAATCTCTAAATGTGGGCCCAAGTCCAGATGGGCCCAAGTCCAGCCCCCTAAGGCTGAGAATGTTCCAGAATTCTCCAGTTAAACCAGGTCCTTATGTTGTGCACGTGACCCATTAAGCTAATTTCCCCCCTTACCATTCAGTACCTTCACAAACGTCTATTACCTTCCCTGCGTCTATGCAGTCTGCTTAGACAAAAAGTCACAACACATTTCCCGTTAAATATGACCAATCTTCAACGAGGTGGTTAATATCTCTGATGGCCTTGGTCTTCCCCTAGGAGGTAAGCATTTATTGTTATTTTTATTGTTATTGTTAGTTAGGAAATATAAAAGGGTGGAATATTGTTGAATGCTACATATACAACTCGGGTGACTTAAAACTTTTTAATTGTTAGAATAAAATATTGACTTAAATTATTACCATATGCATTGAATGAGAAATTATCTATTTTCAGAAATTTCTATACATATAGAAGTTGGAACATCATTTAAAATTACCAAGGACTCTGGCAACAGTGGCTCCAACCCTCACAGAGAAAATGACGTAAAATCTGAAGCATATGCTGAACTGTTTGGAGACATTGGGGAAAGTCTGAGAGCAGATGGAAACCAGAAGAGCCTGGAAATTTCCGGAAACGTTGCCACTGGAAGGGTAACACACTTCCCCAAATGCACGGCAGCAGCCGCAGGTGCAGAAACCACAGAGAGGCGGCTTGAGCTGGGTGGGGGAGTGGTGGGCACAGACCAGCTGGAAACTTAGAGGAAACTCTGGGCCAGAGAATCTAGCACAAGCTCAGACCCAATGTCTGAGGGTCCCCTGAGCAAATTCTGGCTGATCCCAGGACTATGTGTGTGGTCAGACCCAGGGGTCTTACTGAAAAGTGACTAGGCCACCGTCACCAGTGATGGGGGCGGGGCAACAACAAGGGCATCTGTGGGCTTGCTGCCTGTGGCATCCGTGTGTTCCCAGCCTGCAGCAGCCCCAGACACAGAAGGGGATGCCTTTCTGTCCTGAGGTGCCAGAGGGTGGAGCCTGAGGTTTGTGGGTCAGCTGAGAACTGAAGCCAACCCTCAGAACCAGCGGGCTACAGCCACGGGCCCCAGACGCTTCTCTAACTGTGCCCGGCAGACCCAGGAGATGCCAGCTCAGCAGCCAGAGGCTCTCAGAGCCCTGCAAGGTGATCAGCAGCTGGCAAGCTGGCTTTGAGCTGAGTGCAGGAAGCTAACTGACATTTGGGGCAAGAAACAAACCCTCAGAGAAGCACAACAGAGGCCAGAGCTGCTCTGACATAGTATCTGCAAAGTTCATTTCAATAAAACAATAGAGGACACACAAGAGACAGGAAAACATGACCCAAACTCCAGAGAAAACTGGTCAATGAGAAACAACTCCAAGTAACCCAGATGTTGGACTTAACAGACTCAGATCTGAAGGCAGCTTTTATAAATATCTTTAAAGAATTAAAGGGGTGGAAGGTATAAGCAGCCCAAGAGACAAATAGAAACATAAATTCATGGAGATGCTCAGTACGGGGATTGTTTAACTTAAATGAAATCTTCACTTAATAGACTCATAGATGTGGGAAGCAGGGTAGTTAGAGCATGACCTTGAGGGATCAGAAGAAATTACACAATCTGCAAACAAAGAGAAAAAGTGATTAAAGAAAATGAACGGAACATGTGGACACTGTCAGCGGCATAAAACGCATGTACTTTAACTTACAGATTCAAGAAGTTCGATGACTCTGATAAGGACCAACACAAAGAGACCCACAACTAAGCCCTGAGTCAAGATGCTCGGAGCCAAGGCCCTGAAAGAAGCAAAGGAAAACTCGTTCTGCACTGGGGAGAGGAACGTGTCAGAGCTGGAGACCCGCTCTGGGAGCAGTGGAGCCCAGACAACACTCACAGCGCTATTCCAAACAGGAGAAATCACTAACCAAAAACTGTGTGAACTGGAAGTATTTGAAGACCTCTTGAGATTAGAAAACAGCAAGAGAATCTGTTGTTGTGACCTATGCCATAGAATTGCTGAAAGAAATTCTTCAGGAGAAAGAGAGGACACCAGAGCCATAGGGAGAAAGCACCAGAAATGGTAAATGTGAACCTTATTTTCTTTAAAAGGTGAATTACTGCTTGAAGAAAACACCTGTGTTCATTTTATAATGTGCAGAAGATGACAGTAACACTAAGGGTGCTGATGGGGAATTAGCAAAACTGCATGATGTCAATGTCCTGTGATTTTCCTGAAGTCATTTCATGTCAGCTATGGGTAGGAGCTCTTCCCTCTGGAGGAAGTGTTTAAAAACAGAAAGGGAGGGGTGCCTGGGCGGCTCAGTCTGTTGTGCGGACTCTCCATCTCAGCTCAGGTCTTGGTCTGGGGGTCATGAGTTCAAGCCCCACGCTGAGCTCTGTGCTGGGCATGGAACCCACTTAGGGAAAAAATAAGTGGAAAAGGATACAGTGTGAAAAGGAGCCAACACAGGTATTAAAGCGGAATACTAAAACCATTTAACTAACACAATGAAAAGCCAATAAACACGTGAAAAGGTGTTCAACGTCGGGGCGCCTGGGAGGCTCAGTCGGTTAAGTGTCCGACTTCAGCTCAGGTCATGATCTCGCGGCTCATGAGTTCGAGCCCCACATCAGGCTCTGTGCTGACAGCTCAGAGCCTGGAGCCTGCTTCGGATTCTGTGTCTCTCTCTTTCTCCGTTTCTCCCCCACTCACATTCTGTCTGTCTCTCTCTCTCTCAAAAATAAATAAAGCTTAAAAAAAATTAAAAAAAAAGAAAAGGTGTTCAACACATTTAGTCGTGAGAAAAGTACACAATAAGATATAGTATGAATGTACAATAATTTACTAATTAGTTGGTTCTTTATGGCATTTTGTATTGATATTCTACCAATAAAGAATGAACTCATATTTATGTTTCCTTAAATATCTGCTAATAAACCAAACAAGTCTGAATATCCCCGTCGTGATTAACTGTGGACAGAGTGCCTTATTTTACTAAAGCATAAAATCACACGGATTATACTTCTGAACTCTAACTCCGTGGATGCTTTAACTAAGAATCAACTTCTTTATTTTTGTAGTCAAATATCATACATATTAATCTGCCATGTTTCCCCCAAATCTAGCTGTACTTTTTGTACTAGAGAAGAGGGGACATTGTCTGAGAAGCAGCAGGCTGCCGCGGGTCCTGGGGGGGCACCTGGCTGGCCTCCACTGGCTCTGTTGCCGTGTTCTCTGTGGTTCGAGACTGTGCATGGTGCCCATGCTCCGCCTGAGAACCTTATGACTCTGTCTCTAGGGAGTGAGACAGGCCGTGTTCCCACGGAACTCGCAAGGCCCCGATTGGAGGCAGGACCCCGTAGCCCACAGCCAATGGGGCTGTGCAGGAAGCACAGCCACAGCAACCCAGTCGGCCTCCCTCTTTTGCTCACCCCCGAGGACCCTTCTACGCAGGCCTGCAGCCCCAGGATGATTTCTGTTCTCTCGCAGGACAAACAGACTTAAAGATGGACTGTGATCAGGAAATGGACTTCAAGTGCTGGGAGCTGGTCTCTCCAAGCCGCTTCTCTCCAAGCAGCATCAAGACACATGACACTTCTGGAAGCTTCCAACCTGAGCTCAGGCACTGACTGGAGGGCAGGGAGTGAGCTCAGTGTAAACCCCATGTGGACACACTCCCGTGTGGGGCTGGGGGTCACGTCCCTGGTGTCACAGAGCTTATACCCCAGGGGGAAGGACAGGATGGAAATACACAGGCAGGGAAGTCCGCCCGTCAAAGAAGGAAATTGACACGGGGATGGTGGTCGTGATTCTGAGCCGCTGGGCCTTCTGTGGGGAGGGCACGTGGGCAGGAGCAGGTCGGAAGCATGGAGTGAGGCTCAAGGAGTGTGTCCTGGGAGAGGCAGGAGCCCCGGCGTGGGGGCCAGCCGGCTCGGAGACCTTCAGAAAGCCCAGGGAAGGGGCACAAAAAGTCCCTGGCCGGCCAACGGAGCCCACCAGCGCCCCCCGAAGACTCACGCGGAAAACGCCTTCGCTAACACAGGCGCTTCTCAGCTTTAACACACGTCCTAGGAAGTGTGAGCTCAATTCCGCGGACTCAAGTTGCACTTTCACCCAAATGGTGACCCCTTTGTGTATCTGCGTTTCCATGTTTGGGTTATTGCTTTTCACTGTTGCTCACACATGTTGGGGGAGGGAACGTGAGAGCTCACAGAAGTACATGTTTGGTTCAATATTTTAATTCAAAACAGCAATTAAAAACGCTCCACTTCAGGACGTACGTTCGTTGAACACAAATAAACCCTATGGCGTTCTGTTGGCTCACAGGCTTCCCTGGGGGAGGCCCGTCTCTAACAGCTTTGTTTACCCAGCGGTAACTTTTGGAGAGAATGTCGTGGTCCTGAGGACTCAGCTGTGGAAAAGGCGTCACCAGCTGTGACTACAACAAAAGAATATTCTGGCTTGGAGGGCAGGGCGACCAGCTTGTGCAACAAGTGAGGCATTAGACTCTGGGCCGTCGGTGTCGGAGGGTTAACGGACCAAGTGAATGACTTGGTCACCTGCTGTGCCCTCCGGCCAGGCAGAGGCCAGCCTGGGGACTGTCACACGGGAGCCCACGGTTATCCTGACGGCTGACATGTTTTGTGCCACACAGTCTAAGAGAGCGTAACAGATTTGTCGTGAGCAAGGCCATCCCACTGCCCGCAGCAGGAACCGAAAACAAGCCTGTCCCTTACTTCAACTGCAGGGGACAGCCCTTTGATATTTCTGCCCACAGGCCATCGACTTCCCTGTTAGAGTGAGTCTGTCTCACAAGTAAGAGTCTCTCCTGAGGGTACTCGTGCCCTGTTACTTGGGTCATGTGTCATCAGTTGAGGTGAGAGTTGATAAGAAAATTCTGCTTGTACACCTGCCTTTGCTGGGAACCTTCCTTATGCTGGTCCTCACCTGGAAGTTTCTCTTTCTTCATGAGGATCAGGACACAACACCTTCCTCGTGATGGACTCAGGAGAGGCAGGGAAAGGGTAGAAATGCAGACAAATAGGCCAGTTCCTATTTGGAATTATTCTATTCCTCGGGTCCTCGAAAATGTTTTTGACAAAACCAGCCTTGTAAAGCAAAGCAGAAGAGGTGAAACACTGCTGCTAACACTGTGCTGGGAGGGATTGACAGACACCGTGCGTCTCGTAGTTCCCAAAGCAGACCGAGCGTGGAACCCAGACGTGGGAAAGGACACGGCTGTCGGAAGTCACGGATCCCCCCTCTGGAAAAGTAGGCGGTGATGCTCACAGGCTCATGGGGGCCACGGAGCCTGATTGATGACATCTACCTGAACAGGCGCGCTCACAGGCTGAAGGGACGGGCCCCCGCCGCGCAGTGGCATTGGCCACTCACTCCCCCGTCCCTTTTCTCAGCTGCTGCCCTCGCGTGGTCACCGTCCCCCACCACGGCGGCCCCGAGGGCGGCGCTGATTGGTGTGGGCGCAGGGTGTTGGTGGGCCAGCCTCCCGCCAGCCTCCCGCCAGCCTGCTACACACGCACAGGTGAGCTGTGGTGATGGAGGCGGCCGGGGCAGCTCCACACACGGTGGGGTCCTGACCACTTCGCGTCAGCGGGAACTTCCAGGATCCCTGGCTGCATACGAGCTGCATTTCGGAAGCGTGTTTGGACCACTGTTGACACAATCTCCTCTCCTCAACTTACTTCATAGACTCCCCATAAAGAGTACCGTGTCCTTCCCTGAGCATCACGTCTGGGCCCTCGTCTGTCTGTCCCCTCCTCTTGGTGTCCCCACCCAGAAGCAACAAGGCTGGGCAAGTCGACACCCAGGCAGACGACTCTGGATGTTACTATTTTTTATTATTTTTAAGCTCTGTGGTGGTGCTACCCGTTCACAAACTGAACAAAAGGAAACAGTTGTCAGGGTCTCAGGCGAATACTACCTTCTGTCCTGAGACCACACAGGTTTACTCTCTGGGGATCAGCTGGTGGCAGGCACCCACGTGAGATGCATGTATTTATCTTAGACTGCTACATCATCAGCGCGCCCAGCACAGTCGCTGGAGCAAAGTCTGACAAATTCTGCACAATTGCTACAAATCACTCTTTCTCAGTCAATCACAACTGTTCCATTACAATGCTTGTTAATTAAAAATATTTCCTGCTTCTATTTAATAATATAGAAAAGGGAATCATCAACAGTACTGTTTTATGTTTCCTTCCCACATTTACTTTGTTAATAATTTTAGATGAATTACTAACTTTAAAGATACCAGGCAGCTTACACAATTCCGCAGAACTTTCGTTTTACTTCTGTATTAATAATCGATGATATAATAGTAGCAAATATCCAGTCAACCCTCTAGAGATGTTAGGAGTTTTGGTTGAAATTAGGGAAAAAAATTTGAATGACTCAAAATGATGTGATGAGACCACGTGCTGACAACGGTTGACATGCTTCCTCCCTGACAACATCTCAGAAATGAACTGATACCACTTGGGATGTTACCTGTTTTCACAAATCGCACACGGAGGAGAACAGGTGTTTGCTGTCCCAGCTGCCTGCAGATGGTGAGTGACACCTGGGGACAACGACCTCGGTGTCGGAACTGCTCCTCAAGCCTGGGGGTGTGCTCCCTTCCGCTCTGCTTATCCTTTCTGTGCGTGCCCTCCCTCACAGCTGCACACCCGACTGCCTCTCTGTAGGCTTCTGCGCCTGCCTTCTGCACGGGGCTTCTAATTCACAGTTGTCACAAATCAGTCCCTCCTGAGGTGTGTGGGTCTGGTGTTGACTTTCAGTCCAGTTCCGTTGCCCGATGTGTCTGTCCACTTGCCGAGACCACATGGTGTTGATTCCTACAGCTTTATAGTGAGTTTTGGAACGAGGTAGAGTGAGTCCCACGTTGTTTTGAGCATTATTTTGGCTCTTCCAGTTCCTTCGCTTTGTCAAATAAATTTAGATCGACTTGTCAATTTCTACAAGAAAATCCTAGAATGTTCAGAGATATGTGTCGAGTCTGTGTATCCACTTGGACAGAAGTGACATCTTAAAAATACTGAGACTACAGTCCGTGAACAAATGTAGCTCTCCATTTATTGGGTTTTCTCCGACACCCTCCATCCGGCTTCTGCGGGTGTTGGCATGCAGATACTGCACATATTTTTTTATTGATGTTTACACCTAAGTATCTTGAGGTATTTTTGGTCCTTTCAAAACTGTAGTTTTAAATTTCAGTTTCCTTTTGTTCATTGACAGCATACAGAATTACAGCATATCTGCCTCCACCTTGTTCCCTGAAATTTGCCCCAGTCCCTCGTTAGACTCTTCTAGAACTATTTCAGTATTTCCTATGTAGACAATAACGCTGTCTGCAAAGACAGGCACTTTCCACTTTCCTCATCCGTCTGCAGCCCTGTCATTCTTCTTTTCTGCTGTGTTGCTCCAGCGAGACCTGGGCTATGATGCTTGGTAGGAAGGATGAGAACACACGTCCTGTTCTCGGCTCGGGACACCATCCGTCCACACCGCAGCGCGGGAGGTGAGCTGCGGACTTCCACAGATGTCCCTCAGGTTACGAAACGCCCTTCACTTTTCTGGTTTGCATGTTTTCTCACAAAATGATGCTGAATTTCGTCAAGTGGTTTTTCTTTACATCTTGAAGTGATCATATTAATTTTTCTGCTTTAGTCTGTTGATGTGAAGAATTAAAATCTAACCCTACATTCTCAGGATAAACCCCACTGCCATATTTTCCCCTATATATTACCAGGTTTTATTTGCTAATATTTTATTAAGGATTTTGCAATTATACTTATGAAGGATATAAGTCTGCAATTTTCTTCCAATGTATTTTTCTTTAACTTTTTTATAGTTTTAATTTTTAAAATATATTTATTCATTTATTTTTTTAATCAGGGTGTCACTGGCCTCATACACTTATGGGAACTGCTTCCTCCTCTTCTGTTTTATGGAAGGATTTTGTAAGCATTGTTTTTTTTGTTTTTTCTTCTATGATTATTTAGTAGAAGTTTTTAGTGAAACCAGATTGACCATGAATATCTTTGTTAGAAGATTTTTAAGAAAAAATTCAATGACTCTAATAAATATAAGATACATCTATATTTTTATGAATGTTTTTTGGAAGTTTTTATCTTTCAGGGAATTTGTACATTTTGTCTAAGTTATCAAATGTATCGGCATAAAATTTTCATAATATGACTTTACTATTCTTTAAATGTCTGTAGTGCACAGAGTGGCCAGATTAGTAACAGTGGTGGTGACGGTAAGGTGACAGCCTAATTCAATCTAAACTTCAGATTAAAAAAACATAAGTAAGTGTGTCCCATATACATTTTTTATCTGAAATTTAAATTTACCTGGGTGTGCTCACTTTCACTGAGCAACCCCCAGGGGCTACCTAGTAATACCTCTTGTTTAATTCCTGTTAATCTGTATCTTGAATCTTTTATTTTCATCATTAGTCTGGCTAGATATTTATCCATTTTACTGATTTATTTTATTATTTGTTTATTTGTCTGTTTATTTATTTATTTATATTTTTAGAGATAGACCTGGGGAGAGGGGCAGAGGGAGAGGGATCGAATCTCAACCATGTCCCATGCTCAGCAAGGAGCCTGACGCAGGGCTCGATCCCATGACCCCGGATCATGAACCAAGTTGAAATCAAGAGTCACTCAACCAATTGAGCCACCCAAGCCCCCAGTTTCATTAATTTTTCTCTGATGCTTTTCTATTTAATTGATTTCTGTTCTTTCTGGTGCTTTGGGTTTAATTTCTATTTTTCATGAGCTTGTTTAGAGTGGAAGCTTAAATAATTGATTTTGCTTTTCTTCTTCCTCTAATATAAGCAGCTGATGCGAAAAATACCCCTGAAAGCCCTGCTGTGTCTGCACACACAAGCTTGGTGCAGCTCAGCCACCCTCAAAGCTGCTCAGAGCACCACGTTTACACTCACGCGGGCTCCATGCTCCGTGCCCGAGTCTGTGCATGTTCTCTGCACTGTCCTCGCCCTGTACATTCATCACGTGCTGTGCAATGGCATCTATTCCCCTCTGACTTAAGTATTGACTGACAGGTTTTTTGCAGGTGGGTTACTTAATTTCCAAATATTCTGAGGTTTTCCAGATGTCTTTCTATGACCAGTTTCTAGGTTACTCCCATCGTGATTAAAGAACATACTTTGCATAATTTCAATTCTGTAAAATTGTTCAGGTTTGTGTATGACCTCTCAGATGTTTGACCTTGGACTGGCTCCATGCACACTTAGAAGAAAGTGCATTACGCCGTGTGCAGTGAGCGGGCTGCCCCTGAGTGTCCTTCAGACCAGGCCCCGATGGTGGCTGATGGGGTGCTTGCTCTCCTCCGGCCGCGCTGATTTTCTGTCTGGCCGTGTCCTTCCTGAAGGAGTGCTGGGTCTCCAGCAGCCGTGCCGTCTGCCTTTCTCCACCATCCGTGTTTGGCTCGCACACTCAGGGCTGCACACTTGGAATCTCCCTCCCTGGGCGGCGGCTTTCCTTCCTCCAGCAGCTGCTCCTTGGAGATGGGGTCAGGTGGGCGTGGGGCTTCCCGGAGGAGGTGCCTCGAGGTGTCACTGTGCCTGCTGGGGTCCTTGAGGAGGAGCCCAGAGTGGCAGCGAACCTCCCGTCCCCTCTTCCTCCTCCAGGGCCCCTAAACTCTGCCGGGGGTCCCCTGGTCTGCAGCCAGGTCCCACGCTGGGCCTGCCCTGACGCCCAGGGCCGCCTCTTTCGGGTCGTTGTCTGCCCCTCGCTCTCCTTGGAAGCATCCTCGGGTCTCAGGTGGATTTGGGGCCGTTCTCCAGTTTAGCTGGCATTTGCTCGTGTCTGATGCCAGGAGCCTCCCGCCATCTGTGGCCAGAGGACGGGGAACTTCCTCCGCCTGCTCCCCTTCAGCTAAGCCAACAAGACTCATCGTGATGTTTGAAGCCCTCCCAGAGTTCTCCCAGCCACGAAGCACGAAAATTCTCAGAGATATTTTGTAACCTATTGTTTTTCTTGTAGTTAAATGCTGTCCTTGCCTTTAGTGATTAGAGTCATATACCTGAGACGGGAGCGGCAGTTCAAAGAGTTACCTCAGACCTCAGACGAGTTTGTGTTTGATTTCTATCCACAGCTGGAATGGATCCTTCCTCATGTGAACCCTGCATGTGTCTCGGCTGAGGCGTCTTCAGAGAGGTTTGCTTCGTGGAATTTAATGAGTGGAATGAGTGGGAAGGAGTATGTTGGACAGCATACCCTACGTACACACGGAGAACATTCAGACAGGTGAATTTAGCTCCAATTTTAGTAAAAGGGAAAGCTCCTGACTTCTGAAATGATAGACGTCAGTCGTGTTGGGTGAGGACACACACCGCCAAATCTGCATCCCTGCCTGCAGGCCTGTGCCTGACCCCCTTCTTGTGGGAACAAACCAGCCTGTTCATGTGCTCCCGCAGGCCCCCTGCCCCCCGCTCAGTGCCAGGCAGTGAAAAAGCATCCTGAAGAAGGTATTCGCAGCTGATATCATTATACCATATGTGATTGATGGGTTACTAATTGTAGAGTCAGGATCTGCCTTTAAGTGGGGGGACCTGTTGGACACCACATTAGCCAGCAGGAGCCAGCCCTGAGGGAGGGGTCTGGGGTCCTGCTGCCACCCAGCACGCTGACAGGGACACAGACAGGCAGCTGTCCCGGACTGTTCAGAAACGCAGGGTAATGAAGGGGGCAGGGGGCCTCATCTACATAAAGCCAGTGAAGGGGCAGGTCTGGAGGCAGAGCCGGGAGGGGGCCACCGAGGTGGGAAGGCTCAGGCTATGTCAGTGTGTGTCTGGTTGCTAGGTGACAGGTGCTGATGCATTTAGGGTGAATTGTCCTCGTGTCTGCAGGTCATGCTCAGATTATTCAGGAAAAATCCTCCAAAATGTGTAGACGGACTGGGGCAAGGGGGTGAGAAATCAAGAAAATGGGGTAAAGTACTAAGACCCCCCACCCCCGGTCTTCCCCCTGGTCCTCCCCCACTGGTCCTCCACACTGATCCTCCCACAGTGATCCCCTTCGATCCTCCCCCACTGGTCCTCCCCCACTGGTCCTCCCAGACTGGTCCTCCACAGTGATCCTCCCAGACTGATCCTCCCCACTGATCTTCCCCATCGGTACTCCCCACTGATCCTCACACAGTGATCCTCCCCCCCGGTCCTCCCCCACTGGTCCTCCACACTGGTCTTCCCACACTGATCCTCCCCACTGATCCTCCCCACACCCTTGTCGCTCCGCGTGGACACCTGTTCCTCATCCACGGGACTAGCTCCCCTCCCCCCAGCTCCCTCAGGAATCTGCCTGTTGGGACTGGTAGGTGGGAGGTGGGGTCCACATCACATGGAAGGACCCTGTCCCATCCTGTGAGGTCACATGAGACCCTGGCACCCTGCAGACAAGCTCCATGGAAGGAGGTGGGACAGGGAAGGAGGGCAAGTGGAAGGTCACACGTGACAGGGACAGCACTTCCTGGAGGGTGAGGTGACAAGCCCATGAAGGGGGAGTGGCCCCAGGACCTGGCCCGGTGCTGCTCAAGCACCTGGTGCCGTGTCTGCTGTGGGTGGCCCACGTGCTGAGGGAGGGATGAGACCCCTGAGCGTCGGCTGTCCCCCCCCGCCAAGCAGGGGCAGCACAGGTGTGTGCAGATTTCAGCAAGACACGGCTCTCTTGTCTGCGCCCACCCCAAACGCCAGAATGAAAGCTACTTAGCGCTTACTTTTCCATGTTGCATTAAAGTTGCATTAAAATGCTTGGTTTTCATCTGTGCTCTTACTGACTTCCCGCCTCGAGGAGGTGAAAACGGGTGGGGTTTGATGGGCCCTTGACGATCCAGAAATAAAAGGGAGCTTTTGCATTATTAGTGGAGGTTCTCCCATTATTGCCTCCAGGTTCACGATTTTATTTCAAATACACCTCTCACAGATGGTAGAGCAGCAAAGGGAGATAACGAAGGGTTCAGTATTTAATCTGCAAACATAAAGTGCTAATTAAAATCTGAAAGATTCCACTGAGCTTTTGAAATTCATTCTGCCGTTAGGATTTCAGTTCATTGGTTTTCTTTTGTTGGTTATATATTTAATTTGGACCTTAATCTGAAAGGGTTGGGGGGGGGGGGCTGTAAGAACATTATAAAAATTAACGGTCAAAAACATTCATTTAAATATAAACGGCTTCCCAGACTCAGTGTGGTTTTGAGTTAGCCTCCTCACAAGGCCAGACGGCTCACAGCACAAGTGACAGAACTTTCCTCAATGGACAAAGGTTTGGTGAGGGTGAAACTCCAGACTCTGGAAAGGTTTAGCCTCACCCTGGACTGTTTCAGGCGCGATCCTGTCCATGGTGACAGGATGCATGTGGGGCCCATGCGTGCTCTGGGGGGCCCAGCCCGGCCCATGCATGCTCTTGGGGGGCCCAGCCCAGGAGACAATCTTCCTCCTGCTGAGACCTGTGTGCCCTGTTCCTGAGTGACCACATCTCCTGTCAGGGAAACAACACATGAGTTACAAATCGAGGCACACAAGGGTGGGAAGGTGACAGCAGAACAGACAGACAGGTGAGAGGGTGACAGCAGTGGACAGAGAGACAAGTGGGAGAGTGACAGGCACCAGGCACTTCAAAGCCACAAGTGCCAACTTGCACTGCATTCCTGTTTTGAGGAAGAAGTCGGTGAGGCCTCAGGAGCCCGTCTGAGAGCAGCAAGGTGAGACCAGGAAGCCAGACACGGAGGCGGGGACGTCCCCTCTTCCCCACTTGAGGTTCTGCGGTGAATTCGGGTGGGTGAGGTGTCTGCAGTCAGCTGTGGCCGTGAGCCCTTCTCTCTGGGTCGGTGCCTGAGGGGTTTGGGTAAGGAGCCAGCGTGGGCGTCTGTCCCCGGTAGATGTCTGTCCCTGGTGGAAGTGACGTCTTGGGCCCACACACGCATCCTGCCCGGTCAGAGACAGTGCAGAGAAATAAATCTAAAAAATGGACTGTATGTTTTCACTGACTTTATAGAAAAGTCCCAGAAGCAAATGCACAGCATGAGAAAAGATTTGTAAGGAAAAATAAATAAATTGAAGAGAACACTTTCCATAAAATCACAAGTTCTGTGAAAGTGGCCCTTTTGGTACAAAACAATGAGAAGAAAATCTTTTAGTCTCTTCTACAGAAATCAAACCCTGAAGGAAAAAACTACATTTTCTCCTAGTTCTCCTAGTTCTTGTTACAACTTGATAATTCACAGGCTTTACAAGATTCAAGCAGACCCCCCCAAATTAGCGCAGCGATAACACAGCAGGCTGGTCTCAGGATCGGGGGGTCTAACTTTGGTGTGCAGAGGGGGGTTCCTTTCATTCTTCACCTTGAAAGTCTGTCCCTCTTATAATTTTTTTTAAATGTTTATTTATTTTTGAGACAGAGAGAGACAGAGCATGAACGGGGGGAGGGTCAGAGAGAGAGAGGGAGATACAGAATCAGAAACAGGCTCCAGGCTCTGAGCTGTCAGCACAGAGCCCGACGCGGGGCTTGAACTCACGAACCACGAGATCATGACCTGAGCCGAAGTCGGACGCCTAACCGACTGAGCCACCCAGGCGCCCCCCTCTTATAATTTTTAAACATTTTTATATGTTTATTTAATAAAAATTGATTTCTTTCAATTTGTTCTCCAGAAAACTGGCATTCGCAGGATTCCAGTTTGAGACCTGAATCCCTCTCCTGTTGAGGGAGCTGTGCCCAGAGTAAGCGGGGACAGGGAGGGCCTGGCCGTCTACACATTCGGACCCTCATTAAGCTGACATTTCAGAAGGGTTACGCCTCACCACGCAGACCTGAGGCTCGAGGGGGAGGGCTGCTGGGCCTCCCCCAATCCCCCAGCCCCCACCTCCAGCCCCCCCCCAACATGAAGCAAGACCCTGTGGTTCTCGGGACGAGTGTCAACACGAGTTGGGCCACCCTCCTCCCATGTATGGTCCCCACAGTACAGAATACTTTGTATTTTTAGATGTTCACTCACCTGGAAACAAATGTTCTCTGTCTCCCCAAATTCTCCTAGGGGTTCACGTCCTCCTAGGAAAGCAGTCCCACTGCGAGGGTCTGAGGAACCACTCAGTACAGATGTATAAATTTATTGATTCCTAACCTTATCATTTGCTGTTGAAACCTATTTAATTTAGGGGCACCTGGATGGCTCAGTTGGTTAAGTGTCCAAATCTCGATTTCAGCTCAGGTCATGATGTCATGGTTTGTGAGATCGAGCCCTGCATCGGGCTCCGTGCTGACAGCGTGGAGCCCGCTTCGGATTCTGTCTCTCTTTCCCTCTCTGTCCTTCCCCACTCTGTCTGTGTTATATCCAGAGATTAATTTTATGGTACTAAGGATGCATTTTTCAAGATGTACGGTGATTTATCAACAATCTGTTGATGTATTCTCTTGCCTACTATTAATGGCATTTCTTCTCTCTTGAAACCTTTTCAATGTTAGCATAAATGTAGGTGTGAATATTGTCACTGGAGCATTTTAATACATATACATATATGTATTTTTTCTTACCAACTAGTGTAGAAATCCTAACTCAGAGCAGAGAAAATTATAACAAAGTAAACAAATACAGTCGTGTAAAACCACCGGGTCAAGAGGTGGGCGTTTCCAGGCCACAGAAGCTCTCCCGGTCCAACCCCCACACCCTCCCCAGAGATGACCTCTGACCTCCCTCCTAACTTGCATGTGTGCACTTAGTTATGCTTGTTTGACTCATTATGAGAATATAGTGAATGTATGTTTGCTAGAGTATTGTTTCTACTTGTTTCTGCATCATTTGCTCAAGCAGTGGTTCAGTCCCTCAGGGTCGTATGTAGAGACCTTCCTTTCTAGCACCCTGCCACGTTCCCCTGCAGCAAAAATGCCACTCTGCTGTGTGTGGACGTACCTGCTGCGGGCTTTCTGTACGTGTCCTTAGTGCAGCAGTCATGACCTACTAGTTTTATCTTACACGCTTAATGCCGTGTTTGAGAAAGATTTTGTGCTATTTGCTTATTTATTTATAGCCACCTCCCCCGTGTGACTCAGTTCCCTGAAGGTGAGATCATAGGACACCCTCTGTACTCTCCGTGTGGTCAAGTGACCAGATGGAGCTGAGGCCACCCTCCACCTGCAGAGGGTCACCTCCTAGAAGGCAAAATTCTAGGGTCACCCCTAGAAGGGGATGTGGGCCTTCTGGTTCATGTCCTATCTTCAGGGATTTCTCTGCTCGCCTTGTTTTCATTATTTCTGTTCTCTTTTCTAAAAAGTAACCATCTACTTATCCTGATTGCAAAATAGGACTTGTGAATAAAAGCCAAACAGGAAAATTTTTCTCAGTGTTTGCTTTATCATCATTAAAAAAACTATCCTTGATGCAGAAAGAACACAGAGGCTTGGCTACTTCCAGCAGGGTGAACAGAATCACAAATACTCACCCGTCTTGTTCTCTTTGATTTGTCTGTAACAGTGAAATAAAAATGCAAGATAATATCTCACTAAAATATTCTCCCTCGGTTACACCAAGTAACACAAACTTCCAAGTGGGCTATTACTGTCCTCTCGTCGCACACAGCAGACTGTCCCTTCCTGGTTTCTGAGGCTTCCTCTTCTACCTGAGACATATATTTGCTTGTTCCTTCACTGAAAATTTCACCTGGTCCTCACTGTTCCATAGGTCTATTCGTCTATCTTGACTCCAATACCATATTGTTTGGATAGCTCGAGATCAGGAAGTGTGATGCCTCCTGCTTTGTTCTTTCTCAGGATTCCTTTGGCTCTTTAGGGATTTCTGTGGTTCCATAAACATTTTAGGAGTGTTTTTTCTACTTCTGTAAAAAGTGACATTGGAATCTTGCTAAGGATTGCATTGAATCTGTAGATCACTTTGGGTAGGTACTGACATTTTAACCATATCAATTTTTCCAGTCCATGAACACAGAGTGCTTTTCCATTTATTTGTGTCTTTGATTTTGTTTATCAATATCTTGTAGCTTTCAGAGTACATCTTCCAATTTCTTAATTTATTCTTAAGTGTTTTATTGTTTCTGATGTTATTATAAATCAAATACACTTCTTTGTTTCATTTTCAGAAAAGTCATTGCCAGCCTGTGGAAAATAGTGTATAGAAACACTACTGTTTTGTACATTAATTTTGTTTCCTACAACTTTACTGAATTCATTGATCAGTTTGGTTCTTTTAATAGAATTCATTAAACAGTTTTTCTGGTTGAGTCTTTAGGATTTTTCTATATATAAAATCATATCTGCAAATAGAGACCATTTTACTTCTTCCTTTCCAGTGATTTTTCTTGTCTGATTGCTCTGGCAAGCACTTCTAGTGCCATGTTGGATAGGAGCGGTGGGAGTGGTATGCTCAACTTGTTCCTGTTCTGCGAGAAAAAGCTTCAAGCCTTTCACCAAGATGAAGTGAGCTGTGGGATTGCCATATGTGGCCTTTTATGTTGAGATATTTCCCTCTATGCCTAATTCATTAAGAGTTTTTATCATAAATGAATGTTGAATTTTGTCAAATGCTTTTTCTGAAACTACTGAGATAATCACATGTTTTTTCTTCCATTCTATTAATGTGATTATCACACTGATTGATTTACACGCACAGAACCATCTTTATAGCCCAGGGATAAATCCCAAGGATACATGGTTGTGGTGAATGATCCTTTCAGTGTAGTGCTGAATTGGATTTGCTAGTATTTTATTGAGAATTTTTGGATCTTTACCATTAGGGATATTGGCATGTAGTTTTCTTAACTAGTAACATCCTTCCCTGGTTTTGGTTTCAGGATAATTCTGACCTCATAAAATGAATTTGGGAATGTTGCCTCCTCTTCAATGTTTTCGAAGAGTTTGGAAAGGAATGGTATTAATTGTTTGTCATGTGTTTAATGAAATTCACCAATGAAGTCATCTCATCTGGTTCTGGACTTTTTTCATTCAGAGATTTTTGATTACTGATTCAGTGTCTTTACTAGTAATTGGTCAGTTTGGGTTTTCCATTTCTTTTTGATTTGGTCTTGGTAAGCTGTATGTTTCTGAGAATTTTGCCATTTTTTTCTATGTTTTTCAGTTTTCTTGGAGCATAATTGTCCTACCACCGATTCTTACAGCTGCTTGCCCACAGTTTTGGACAGTGATTGTCTGTCATGCGACAGCAATTCAAAATCAGTTCACAATTTTTAAGATATTGTGGGTTTCCAGTGGTGGACATGTGACGGATAAGTCAGCCATGCTTCACTATAATCCAGGTCAGGGAAAGGGCAGACAGGAGAGAAAACAGGAAAGGACCTTCAATATGTAGGGGTGAGGGGAAATGGTGTCCCGTTCTGTCATGAGCACATTTAGACGCCGTTTACTATTTTCACCTACACTGAGGAGCTCTGAGGAATCCTTACCCTGTAACAACTGGGCCAGTTTGAACTTCAAACTACAGAAATTCCCAAATCCTTCGTCAAAAGCCTAGCCACCTGGGAGGTGCAGCCGTATGCAACCTTCCTCTTCCCATGAAAGACGCCCTCTGTCTCTGATGCCTTCCATTCCAAATCTCAGCTCTTACCCTCTACTTCAGCCTGGGAGAAAAGGCCATTTATTTTCAATCTGAGAAAATTGCTTCACATGATAAGGGGGAAAATTCATGTTGCTAAGATTTAATAACAAATTATTAAATTCGCATTATTCAAGGACTTCTTGGAGTCTCGTGTGCAATAACCAGGTATCATAGGCAGGCTGAATATTGGAGCTATCTGGGAAATTATCTCCAAGGTGTAGACTCAGTCAATTAATAGGTATCTCCAAAGTGCAATGGGTATGAAACCTGTGTGGACATTAGGCCGCACACACAGCCCATCAGAGGGGTCTCCCAACCCTCCCACAGATCTGCACCAGCGGGGGGAGGCTGACCTAACCCTCAGTCAGAGAGCCGCTGGGGGCTGGGATAGGAAGGGTCAGGAGGGTAAGGCCGGGTCTCAGACATCCTGCATCAATGTCCAGCCCTCAGGTTTACGGACTAAGGACATCTGCTCATGGGCAGCTGGGGCATGTGGATTTTCCTTAGAACGTGGTGCATGAGCCACCCTGTGTGGACCAGGCCGTGGCAAAATGCACACTGGCTTCCTTTTGGGAAATCTCTTCATTTGTTGAAACAGGAGCCCAGGTATTAATGTTATAGCAATAAACCCAAAATCAACAAAACGCTGACCATTTTCAACATAGGTGATGTGATTTCACTCACCACTTCCTGGCTCTGGTGGCAGTCTTGGCTCACTGGCCCGGAGCCCGCGTGTCCAGACCCAGCGAGGGACCCTGACCTCCAGTGGCACAGCCGTGAGCAGTTTTGTGAGTCGTCCCTGTAATTGTTGCCTCTAAAAGCAGCTCATCCAGGGCTGCAACAGTGACGCTTCCCTGCCCACGGGACGTGTCCTCTGAGCGTGGTCTCTGCTCTAGGAGCGTGTCGCTGCTGGGCCTTCCTTTTTCTTACCCCCCGAACTGAGATTCAGGACAAGAAATACGGTGTGAGGAACACTCTGCACGGGAATGTGTTGTGCGATCCTTTCACTTTTCCACCAATCTATTCAAAGGCCAAGGGCAGAAGTGTTCCCCAGTGCAATGCTTGCATTTGAATAGTGGTCTTATTCATACTCATTAGAGGAGGGCAAGGAGAGAGGCCAGAAACTCAGTTTCCCACGAGTGAGCCTTAAACACAAGCTCCAGAGGCTCTCCTCGTCTCACGTGCTTGAGGCAGGAATTGCAAGAAAAATGACTTTTTCCGGGGAGGTTTATTGCCCTACTGCTGTTTAAAAGCTTTTAAGAGCAATTTTTTCTGCTCTCCCAGCACCAACAAACACAAGTTGCAGGGAAAATATTCTCTGTTGGGTTTTTAAATAAAACAGCTTAGACACAGAATAACTTGGCCCGAAGAACTTGGCAACTTTCCAGCGGAGTGGCGAGGGTGGGTGTGGCTCTGTGGGCAGAGGGTCACCGGGTGCTAGCCCCAACACCTGCCCTGCCCGCTGGTTCTCCTACCCTCGCTCCAGGGCTGGTAGGCTGCTCTCCCTGTTCTGTTCCTTTCCGATGGCCTAGCTGTGCTGAGAGTGCCTTTATCAACTTGAGAGCTGACGTATTTCCTCTCACCGTTCCCTGTCCTACCAGCAACCATGAGAGACTTCAGCGGTTAAAATCTTGTTTTAGAGGAGAGGTATAAATGGTGTGCTGGCAGTCAAGATGAGATGGAGAAAACTGTAAAGACAGATGAGGAGTGTTTACGAAAGCCAAGAGGCAAGCACTGAATGCCTAGGACCCCCACGGGGGAGAAGGAAAAGTTAACAGTAACACGCACGCGTGTGTTCCATATAAATCTGTTATGTGTGCTTGCATGGGTGCATGTGTGCGTGCATAATTTACAGTGCGCGTGCGTTCATATACATATGCATGCACGTATATATAAAGTGCGTGTGTATATACACACATTTATTGTTGCAAGAAGAAACACGCGAGAATAAACCAGACACTAAATCAGACAGTGACCTGTGGGGCACCAGTGGAAAGGGGGGGAGCTGTGAAGGTGTGAAGCTCCCTCCAGTGAACCTTTTTTATGGTCTTGGCTTTGGAAGCTTGTATATAATTTACATACCCAAATACCAAAATTAAAGCAATCACTAAAATTGGAGGCAAACAACGAATGAACCTAAGTGAACATCAAACTGATCGCATGGCTGTTCAGAAAAATAATTTATTTAAAAAATATTCCATTGCTTCCTTAGTAGAATAATTTCTAAGCAACAGCAATGACAAAATTAATTCAGCCACTATATTTTAGTAATCACACTAGTATAGCAATTCTAAAACTTGTGCACATTGCAAAATCGAGGAACTCAGTAAATCCATTGAGTTGTTAGGCTCTTGCTGTGAGAAGAGAGGGGGTGGTGACCCCACAAGGCCATGACCTGAAGCTCTGAGTAGGAGGTGGTACTACTGTGCAGGACGCTTACCCACAGCGACCACACAGAATCTGAGCAAAGAGACACGCCCAGAAAAGGCCAGAGTGTGGGCCCTCCCACGGGATGGCTGGCTTTGAACCCTCCAGACTGTGGGCAATTTGAAGGACATGTGGGTCTGGGGCTGCAGGTCTAAGTAAAGGAGAGTGAAGAGTCAGGGTAAGTAATTCGCTACCGAGCCCTGATCTAATCTTCAGTTAGACACAGGACATTTGGGGCAGAACTAGAAGAAGGTTAACATAAAGTATAAAATAATACAGTTGTATAACCGCGAGCACCTTGTCTGAGGTAACGACTTGGTGGCACCCTTGTTCTTAGGAGAAGCCCAGTGCACCGTCCCCCGAGCACCACCGTGTACTGTTTTTGGTGCATAATTTTTAGTGAGACTCTTTCTAGTGGACTCATGATGTTCCGGAAACAGTGGTGCAGGGCTGGGAGCAAAGGGTTATAAGATCGGAGACCTTCCTCTGCCGTTTCCTGGACACAGATTCCCTGGTGCCGGCTTGGGACTCCAACGCGGGTCCTTATGCACACAGACAGGGGAGAGCCACACACAAAGACACAGTGATGGAAACAAGTCTCCCAGTCTGCTAAAAAAGGAGGAGGAGAAGGTGAAGGTGAAGGTGAAGGAGGAGGAGGGAGGGGGGGAGGGAGAGCAAGGCTGCCTTTTACTCTTGGGGCAAGAAATGTGAGAAGAGGCTCACAGATTCTATCATTTTGAAAGAGTGAGAAGTACATGTAGAATGTGGTAAGTTTTTGACTGGGTCCTTGGCAAAGGAAGTCAGTTTATTAAGAATTACGTATTGCAAAATAAATGTGGCTGTTAGGAAAACTTGTTGTATTTTGATAATTGGTTAACTAGAAAGAATCCAACGTGAAACACTTCATATACTCCAGGGGGTAAGACGGTTGCATTCGACCGCACATCGAAGCACAATTCAGGGCAGGAAAGTCTAAAAAGAGTAAGCGTGAACTTGCTGCTACCGACTTTGTCCCAACTGTAGACGCTGGAGCCACCACACAGGTGTGCAAGTCTAGCCTGGAAAAGTGGAGGGCGGGGCCCCAGCCCTGGCCGTGTGCCCCCAGCTGTGGATGGGACAAGGCGCTGTTGACCAGAGAGTTGGCCCAGCATGGAGGGCACCTCCTTCCTGCAGGTGGGTCAGGGTGGCAGAGATACCCACAGGCGATGGGAAAGCAACTCTGGTCCAGGGTGGAGGGGCCTCAGGATGGGGCAAGGGGAGACTCAGGGACCTCTTCTGAAGAGCCCCCCCATGCATTCCCTTCACAGTGGGTATAAACAGGTCAACAAGTCCAGGGTCAGACCAGTGGCAACCTGGATGCCAGGACGCATATACTTTCTGAAAAAAACAAGTTTTAACTTTTTTAGTCATTTTTTACTGGAGTATAAAACACACAAAGAGGGGCACCTGGGTGGCTCAGTTGGTTAAGCGTCCGACTTCAGCTCAGGTCATGATCTCTCTGTTCGTGAGTTCGAGCCCCACATCGGGCTCTGTGCGGACAGCTCAGAGCCTGGAGCCTGATTCAGATTCTGTGTTTCTCTCTCTCTCTTTGCCCCTCCCCTGCTCGTACTCTGTCCCTCTCTGTCTCTCAGTAATAAACATTAAAAAAATTAAAAAAAAATTAAAAAAAATAAAACACACAAAGAATAATGAACAATTTCTGAGTGTACAGACTAACAAGTTCTGGCTGAGTGAGCCCACCTGTGAGCCCAGGTCTCCAGTCGAGGTAAAGAACACCAGACACATCAGATGGCACTTGTGCCCTCCCAGCCATTATCCCCCTAGGGACCACCCCCACTTCTGAGAGTCACGTTGCCTGATTTTGTGCTGTGTACAAACGAACCCTATAGCACGCCTTCTGTGTGCACAGGCATCTGTGTTGGGCACTCTGCCCAGGAGGGGACCTGGGACAGACACACACTCTCTGTAGTTGGCTTGGCTCATGACACACTCTCTGGGGACATGGTCGCACCAATTGTCTCCATCAGCACTGTATTAGCTCCAGAAATTCCAGATCTTTGCCAACACTTGGTGTTGTCAGTGTTTTTAATTTTAGCTATCCTGATATGCGTGTGATCTGGTTGCATTGTGGTTTTAATGCATGTTTCCCTGAAGACACATTTAATGAAGTTAAGCCATTTTCCAATGACTACTGATCATTTGTGTAGACACCATGTTTCATGAAGACCCCTTTATGTCTCCTGACATTTTTCTAAGGGTTTCTTTCCATTTTCAATCAATGTGTTGCAAATCAATGTAAGGCAAACGTGTGAGTTGCCTTTTATTTTGTTAACGGTGACTTAACCAGAGGTTCCTTCTCCTACTTTTGTTGCCCGTTATAGTTAGTGACTAAGAATGGTCTTTTGTTGACCACACGTTTGTCTGTTCTGAGGTTGTGAAGGTATGTTCCCATGTTTCCTTCTGACCTTTCATGTGTAGATCTGGTCTCCCAGGAAATTAGTTTTGAGTATGGTCTGAGACAAAGGACCAGACTTATGTTATTTCATATGGAACCAATTTATCTGGCACTACTTATCAAAAATATGATCTTTTCTCTTGTGCACAAAATCATCCTCATTGTTGTAAATCCTGTGGCCACACACATAACTGTCCAGTGTGGACACCTAGCTGTTCTGTTGGTGCATTTTTGTACTTTTGCCCCATAACTCATGTCTGATTAGAGCCTCACACAGGTCCTGATACCAGGCAGCCCCTCTAGCTTGATTCTTTTTCAAGGTTATTTCGGCTGGTCTAGGTCTCTTGAATTTCATAAATTTGAGACAATATTGTTAGTTTTAAAAATAGTTGTGAGTTTGACTGGTTTTCATTTAATTTCAGTTTTAATTTGTGAAGAATTGACAAATTTATACTATTGAGTATTCTAACCCACTTATCTGGTATATACTGCATTTACTTCAACTTCTTAGCAAATCTTACTATTGTTCAACACCTTTCACTATAGAGATTTTGCATGTATTTTGTTAAATTTATTCTTAGATATGTGATTTTTGATGTGATTGTAAATAATTTATTTTATTTTAATCTCTGTTGCTCATATATAGGGAAAATAATTTTGTGTATGTTTTTTTAGTTCTGATTGGCTACTTCTTTTTTTACATCACATATTAGAAGCCTAGATTATTAATCAGTCCTTTATTTTCCTTTTTTAAATGTTTATTTATATTTGAGAGAGACAGAGAGACAGAAAATGAATGGGGGAGGGTCAGAGAAGACAGAGACAGAATCTGAAGAAGGCTGCAGCCTCTGAGCTGTCGGCAAAGAGCCCAATGCAGGGCTTGAACTTAGGAGTCTGAGATCATGACCTGAGCCGAAGTTGGACATTCAACTGACTGAGCCACCCTGGTGCCTCAGTCCTTTGTTTTCTAATGCATGCGTTTATATTTGCACATTGCTCTGTAAGTAGTACTTTTGTTGTATTCTACAAGTGACACGTGTCTTTCCTTCATTAAAGATAATTTAAAATATTTTCTAATTTTCCTTCTGTATTAGAGTCAGAGTTCTCCAGAGAAGCAGAACCACTAGAATGTGTGTGTGTGTGTGTGTGTGTGTGTGTGTGTGTGTGTATGAACGACTCACACAATTGTGAGGGCTGGCAAGTCAGGAGCTACAGGGTAGACCAGCCATCTAGAGATCCATGGAAGAGTTGATATGGTTGCTCCCGCCTCAGACTGTCTGGAGGTAGAGTTTCCTCTTCCTCGGTTTTTACTCTCAGTGCCTTCAACTGACTGGATGAAGCACACTCACATTATGAGAAATAGTCTGCTTTAATCAAAGTCTACTGTTTTACTGTTAATCCCATCTAAACAATACCTTCACAGAAACATCTGAATTGGTGTTGGGTCAAACACAGGGACCACAGCCCAGCCAGGTTGGTGCATGAAATCAACCATCATGCTTTCTGATTTCACTTTGCAGCATAATTTATTTAGAAACATACTATTTACTTCTGGGTCTATGTTTTCTATTCTGCTGTAGCTTAATTTGGATGTCAGTGAACATGGTCTACAACAGGAGGTGATCAGTTACAGCCTGTGGGCCAGGCGTCTCTTTCTGCAAATAAAGTTTTATTGAAACAGCACTTCCCTCCAAGTCTGTGTTGTCTAGGGCTTCCACTAGCTATGGCCACAACGATTGTTATATGGTCTGCAAACCTAAAATGTTACTGTGTTTCTCTTTGTAGAAAAAGTTTGTCAATTTGCTCCAAGTGATTTAAATCCTCCAATATTTGTTGAGGTTCCTCTCGTTGCTCAGAAAATGGTCAGTGTGGTCAGATGTCCTTGTGCACTTGAAAAGAATGAATCCTGTTGGATGCGCTTCTGTGAATTTATCAGTCAAGTGAGTCTTGTTAATTAAGTGCTTCAGAATTTCTGTATCCTTACGTTTTATTGTTGCTGATCTGCTTGTTCCATAATTATCAGTTGTTGAACACAGAAATGGTAAAATCTATCGCTATGAAGGTAGATTTGATTATTTATATTTTGGATTTTATGTCTTTTTCTTTATATAGTAGGAACCTACATTACTAGGTACATATTAATTTAAAGCTGTTATATATTCCTGGTGGAGTTGCCACTCTCATCATTACGAATTATCTTTTTCAACTCAAGTGACACGCTTTTTCTTTTTACTATTTATTTATTTATTTATTTGAGAGAAAGAGAGAGCATGAGAGGGAGGGGGCAGAGGGAAATCGAGAGATAATCCCAAGCGCGTGGAGCCTGCTGTGGGGCTCATTCCCACGACTCTGGGATCATGATCTGAGATGGAATTGAGTTGGATGCTCAGCCAACTGAGCCTCCCAGGGGCCCCGTGACACACCTTTTCTTAAAGTCTATTACACATGGTGTTAGTAAAGTTACACTCCTATTTGTCAGTTCTATGAGATATCTTTTATTATCCTCTTGTCTTTAGTCCTTTTATGCCCTTCTCTTCAATATTGTTTCTTACAATAAAGCAAATATATTGTCTTCATTTTGCATATGATAATCTTGGTCTTCAACTCTTTTACATTATATATAATTGCTATTATGGTTTGGTTTATCTCTATGATTAAGTATCTGTTTTCTATTGTATTAGACTCATCTGTTCACTCTCTTAGTGTTCTTTCTTGTCTTCTTTGAAATAAATCCATTTTCTAAAAACTTTACCATATTTTCTCCTATTTCTTTAGTACATTCTTTTACACTTGCTTGCATGCTTATTCTAGAGGTTACAACCTGCATCCTATTGGCACTTAGACACCTGGTACTTCATACTCTCCCAACAGAGTTACAATCCGTAGGACACTATTTGATTTCTCGTCTCCTTCTCTGCATTGCTGTTACCATGCACTTGAATACACAGGTACTTGATACTCTCTGTTATCACTTGTATTATTTTTACGGTTAATATTCATTTGTATTTATACACCGAGCCAAACTTCCTTGTGATTATCTTTTCTTTTATAGTTCCATGCCTCCCACTTGGATCCCTTTTTTTTCCATGCATCAAAAGGCTCATTAATGTTTTTAGTGTAGGTTACTATAAACAAACTCTGTGTTTCTCTAAATGTACATTGAAGCCTACAGCTACTATTTTATATTCCAAAAATCATGTGTGAAAACTGGAAGTTTTCTTGATTCTGCATTTAAATGAGTCACTCTTTACTAATTGCTGGAAATAACCTGCAATTTCTTGCATTCTGAAAGCCCTTTCCTCTGCTAATACATGGTATCTAAAAATATCTGTACCGTATAAGTACCATTTTCTTCAAATCTTGGTTTCGTTATTACTTTTCTTTGCCTACCTTCTCTGGTTTACTAATCTGGGCTTTTGGTTGTATACAACCAAATTCACACTGGTTACTTCTAACAGAAAAGCTCTTAGTCAAGACTATTAGGTAATTCATGGAATCCCTGGGAACGTCAGGTTCAGACTGGAGCGAGGGCATTGGGGCTATAGGGTCAGAACCCTGCAGTGAGGAGGCCCAGGCTCTGCTGGGAAGCAGGGCTCAGGGTTCCCGTGGGCACTGTGCTTTGAGAGCAGATGGTTGGTCTCTCCATAGGTGTCTGAGGTGCCCCATCTCTGAAACTGAGGAATGGATGGTCAGATCTGAGCACTCGTGGCCACAGAGCCTTGGAGCACGGAGGGGGCACACCCTGTGACAGGCACCACCTCACACGAACAAGTGCCCCAAAGTGCCTGGCAGGCAGGCCCACCACACCACCTGCCCAGGGCGATGGCCAGGCACACTAGTGCTTGAACCCCACAGATACGCCTCCAGCGCCCTCTGTTGTTTTGTTATCACACGAGACAGCGGGGCACATGTGTCTGTGGGTGTGGAGACCCCCAGTCCTCAACTAGACCTGAGTCCTCGGAGGAAAATGAGCATCTCTAGGGCTGTTTCTGTACCTTCTGTGCCTCGCTTATACCTGGTACCTATGCTCAATAATCAGTAAGTTATCTCACCTCTCACAGAAATGAAAATCACAGTATGGACCCCACACCTGACGTGCAGCAAAGGTGGTTGGTGTGAAACGAGGGATGAAAGAAGAGACCCAACTCGTGCTAGTTGATGGAAACATTACTGAGAAGTTTTTGGTGCGGATGAATGAAGTCACAGGAATTGCGAATGTTTCTTCTTAGTTTTGAAGAGTTGGGTTTGATGCATCTCATACTCAAATCAGTGTACGTCGAAGCATCTTGATTCCAACACATGGCCACACGTGCACAGATCTGCGATGCATTTCATAGCGACAGGCACGTGATGTCACAGGCAATATGGCCCCTTTCCACCCAGACTCCGGAGAGCTTGCTTGGTCTGTAACAGGCACAGCAGACCTGCAACAAAGGAGGTTTGGGGGAGGAAACACCATAAAGCACATCGTGAGGTCATGTAATTCTGCCCTATTTAGTCCATGCATGGTGCCGTTTGTGAGAATTATCACACTGAATCGATCTCAGTAAAATCCAGTTTGTGTATCAGTTGATATAAAGATGATAAATATCATTTACCGGATGTATCCAGTTTATAAACTATCCTAAATTTTTAAAAACAAAGTTTAAATGAGTGTTTTCCTTTCATATATAAAAGTGAATACGAGGCAGACATCCCTGATACATATTTTCTATGTCCAGATCCATTATTTATGGAAACAGAGACATTTATAAAACAAAAGGACACATGAGAGTCTGTGAAACCATTTCCGCTTAACCTGTGGTAGAGGATGTGTAAGTGCTTTTATGAAGGCCAGTAATTCTGTGGCCAAGGAGAACAAAAACCTGTCCTGAGCCTTGACTATGATGACAGCATTCGCCTGTACTGGGGGGGTGGGGGGCGGTGCGTGGGTCACCTGAGCCTTTCCCTCTCAGCTCTCATTTTGTGTGAACGTGTTATTGGTCCCTCAAGTGGCTTCTGTTGTGCACAAGTCAAACCACAGAAGGACCCAGCAACAACTCAAAGAGCGGGAGAGTTTCAGCTTCACGCCAATTCTTAGAAATGCATAAATGGAATCCATGACAGGACATCAAAATATCTCGCTGAAATTTAGCACCAATACTGTCCCAGAAAAGGTGTGCATTACAGTAAGGGTTTGACAATTAAAAAGTAGTAATGGTGACCAAAAAAAAAAAAAAAAAGTTTAAATAAGTAAATGTCCACGTTCCATGGCTTTTTTGTCAGTCGTGGAGTGAACGCTTTCTACCACGAAGCTTCCGTGAGACTGCTGACATTGTTTGCTGAAGCTCCTGGCACAGGTTCTCCTAAATGAATGAGAACAAGAATAATCAAACCCCAGTAAGGAGCCTTTTCTCTCATTATGATGCAGAACACGCCATGGTAACCACCTCTTAGGATCAATCCATTTCTGGTCAAGTGACCTGTACAGTCTTCTGAAGTCGTGTTTCATCTTTGCCCAGAGCCTTGCCGTCTGCTCAGGGCTCTGAACAGCTACGCTGGCATCTTACCTGAAAATCAGATTTTCCATAAGTAGCTTAGAAATGGGTGAGACTTTACAATAGGACTGTTTCTAGCACTTGTTACTCAATGGTTAAGACTGGAAAACTGGGCATGTGTCCATGACATTTATATGAATAGCATTTATAGGAAGTGACATTTTCTGGATGGAGATTGAAAAGATTACAAGTGTTTATAAAATAATTAAAAATCAAACCATAAATTTTTCTGCATCATGAAAATAACATTTAAATGATATGTAATGTATACATTATGTATAGATGCAGTAAATTACCTCGTTTGGCAATCCAAAAATGAGGTTTATCTATTTTATGTCTGTGGACACATCACCTACAAAGTTCTGACTTACTCAAAGGGCCCTAATCTATGGGGTGGAGGTGGTTCAATGCCACCTGTTTTGAAATATGTCTGGTGTTCTCACTCCTCCTCATGTTCGTGAGTGAGAACAAGTGAAAAGTGACCAAGTGAAGAAAAGGCAGGACCTAGAGAAACACCCTTGGAGGTGAATCTGCAGGCCTTTGGGCAGTGACTGGCTGAGCACCTGCTCACCGGAGAGGGGGGGAGGCTGGCAGAGAGGCGGGATGAGTGAGGGCTGGAGGGCTCAGGTGACCGTCCTGGGCACATGACACAGAGGACAGGGAAAGCATCAGGGAGAGGGCTCCTCTGTGTCTTGATGACAGGTGTGCAACATACAGCGTAAAGTCTGTACTGTTCTTCAGTTTGGATGCCAGCCATCGACTTCTTGAGTTGTCTCTGTAAATGTGGTCACAGGTGGCTGTGTCCTATTTGGTTTATGTTTCCACATTAGCCATTAAATGTATCCAGCTTTGCATCGTATTTGCACATGCTTAAAGCAGACTTTGACCTAAACATTGAAGTTCCTCTCACGTTCCTTAAATATTTGCACGGGTCTCTAGCAGTGGAGAGGCGAGGGTGACAACACACTGCATGCAGGGACATTTCCCAGACCCTAACGTGAGCTCTGCTGGCCAATACCAGGGGCCACTGGGGAGACAAGGGGTTTCCTGAGAACGTGTAGCAGGGAGGCCACAGCCCTGACCTCACCAAAGAGTCCCTGAGAGATGCCAGCCTGCCTCTCCACATGTTTACGTACACTTTCTCTGCTATTAGCCGGTGAACATTTCACTGCTATTGTAGCTTTTTTAAAAAAAATATTTATTTACTTTGAGAGAGAGAGAGAGAGAGAGAGAGAGAGAGAGAATCCCAAGCAGGCTCTGCACCACCAGCGCAGAGCCCAGTAGTTCAGGGCTCAGTCTCATGAACGGTGAGATCATGACCTGAGCTGAAATCAAGGGAAGGACCTGACTGAGCCACTCAGGTGCCCCTGTAGCTTTTTTCTAATAAACTGTATTTTAGAGCAGTTTCAGCACAATTGAGAGGAAGGTACAGAGACTTCCCAGAGACTGTCCCTCCACTTGAGCACAAACCATTATCCACCTCCCCACCAGGGTGCCCGCATGTGCCTTCTCCGTCACCCAAGCACGTTACAGTTCCCTCTCGATGTGGTATGTGCGGTGGGCCTGGCATTTATCCACCACTGTGGTGCAATACGGAGCCTTTCACTGCCCTAGGAATCCTCTGCGCTCTACCTATGCATCACCTCCCCCAGCCACTGGCACCCACAGATCTTCTACTGTCTCTCTCATTCTGCCTTTTCCAGAACATTCTAGAGTTGGGGTCACACAGTTTACAGCCTTTTCAGATTGGCTTCTTTCACTTGGTAATATGCATTTAAGGTTCCTGCATGTCTTTTTTGTGGCTTGATGGCTCATTTCTTTTTAGTGATGAATAATGTTCCCTTGTCTAGATGGACCACAGTTCATTTATTAATCCACCTCTGAAAGACACACTGGCTACTTTCAAGTTTTAGTGACATAAATGAAATTATGTTGTTGCTTTTTTAAAAATATAACTTATTGTCAAGTTAGCTAACATACAGTGTATACAGTGTGCTCTTGGTTTTGGGGGTTGATTCTCATGGTTCATCATTACATATAACACCTGGTGCTCATCCCAAGAGGTGCCCTCCTCAATGCTCATCACCCATTTTCCCCTCTCCCCCAACCCCCATCCAGCCTCAGTTTGTTCTCTGTATTTAAGAGTCTCCCTCCCTTTCTGTTTCCCCTCCCCCATGGTCTTCTGTTAAGTTTCTCAAGATCCACATATGAGTGAAAACATGTGGTATCTGTCCTTCTCTGACTGACTTATTTCACTCAGCATAACACTCTCCGGTTCCATCCACGTTGCTGCAAATGGCAGGATTTCATTCTTTCTTGTTGCCAAGTAGTGTTCCATTGTGTATATAAACCACATCTTCTTGCTCATGGATTGGAAGACAGGAAACAATCAAAATCCTACAGGACAAAACAAGAAACAACCTGTTTGACCTCTGCCGCAGCAATTTCTTACTCAACATGTCTCCAGAGGCAACGGAAACAAAAGCAAACATGATCTACTGGGACCTCACCCAGATAAAAAGCTTCTGCACAGCAAAGGAAACAATCAACAAAACTAAAAGGCCACCGATGCAATGGGAAAAGATATTTGTAAATGACATATCAGATAAAGGGCTAGTATCTAAAATCTATAAAGAACTTATCAAACTCCACACCCAAAAAACAAAAAATCCAGTGAAGAAATGGGCAGAAGACATGAACAGACACTTTCCCAAAGAAGACATCTGGATGGCCAACAGACACATGAAAAGGTGCTCAACATCACTCATCATCAGGGAAATGCAAATCAAAGCCACCTTGAGATACCACCTTACACCTGTCAGAATGGCTAACATGAAC
Organism: Panthera onca; assembly: GCF_046562875.1. Lineage (NCBI taxonomy): Eukaryota > Metazoa > Chordata > Mammalia > Carnivora > Felidae > Panthera > Panthera onca. The sequence continues at coordinate 147,482 of NC_138346.1, read as the reverse complement.
AACTTAAGTTCCTGGCCCTAAGAAACAGGGAGATGGGCTCCTGAGAAGATCAAACATGCAGAACGTGGTGGTTTTACAAGGTTTTGCCCTAATGAGGAAGGAAGGGGTCATATTAACCAGAAATGGGATGGTGAGCAGGGCCCTGCCTCATGACCTGAAGGCTGAGGGCACCGTCTGGGCTGGCACCCCAGCCGTGTCTGTGTCTGCTCACCCCAACTTTCACTGAAAAGCAGCACAGTGATATCCAAGCTTCCACGGAACCAGTGCAGTGTTTACACTGTCTTGATGGCGGGATGCCCACCCTGGCCGACCAGAGGGTGGAGCTGGGAAGCATGGGGTCCTGTTTGTTCCAGGTGGGGTGACCTCCCCGATAGACCACTTCTGTCCTCCTGGGACCGCTTGACCCTGATGGCCAGCTGCCAAGTTCAGGGGGCAAGGAGGCACGGGGAGCCCAGGTCTGGCCAATCGGCTCATTGGTCTGGCCAATCTGGCCTTCATTGGCTCAGCTCCAGGGACTGGTCACATGACTCAGGGTCACATGGTTCAGGTCCAATAGTGTGTGTTTCTCCCCAACTCAGCATTCAGTGACTTCACGTTAGAAGCTTGGAAGCAGATGCGTGCAAGCACTTACACCACAGCCCGGCAAATCAGGACTGTTCCCCCAAACACCTGAAGTTGGGGGCTGCCGAGCCAGACTCTTCCTGCACGGAGCCACGTGTGTTTAAAGTGTGGGTGTTTTTGCAAGGATACGACTGGATTAGGAAACAATTTTCAATATGAAACACGACTTATTCTAGACCAGCTAATGACAGGCATGATGAAGGTAGTTAACCTGCTATTAGAAATGGAACAGACAGGGGTGCCTGGGTGGCTCAATCGGTTGAGCGTCCAACTTCGGCTCAGGTCATGGTCTCTCGGTCTGTGAGTTCGAGCTCCACGTCGGGTGGAGCCTGGAGCCTGCTTCGGATTCTGTGTCTCCCTCTCTCTCTGTCCCTCCCCTGCTCATGCTCTGTCTCTCTCTGTCAAAAATAAACATTAAAAAAATTAAAAAAAAAAAAAAGAAATGGAACAGACAAGTTGAAATCTTCAGAATGCTTTCTGTGCATGATATGACAGGTTAAATACTCAAAATGAATCTAGTTTTGTATTCTTGTGGTACCTCAAAGTGGTTATTATAATAAACTGAAATTTAAAACTTTTAAAAATAAGTGAGAACATGTTTCTCAAATCTCAACCCCAAGCCGGCGGTGGTGAGTCTGTGTGCACCACACCTGAGGCCACGGATTCGTGGCGACCTTGACCCCATCCCAGTGGGGCGGTGGGTCCCCAGCTCCACCCATGGGAGCACCTTGGCGGGCCGGCCGAGCACAGGGGCGGTGACACACAAAACCCTGGAGAATGAAGCCTCCCCTTCCCCAGGAGGGAAGCCGTGCGTCCAGGCCCCTTCCTTGCGCTGTGCGCTCGTTCTCATGAGTGGTTTTGTGGTGTTTACAAGCAAGGTGGTGATTTAAAATTCTGCGTCACCATGTTTTATAACCGTGAGTTGTTACCTCTCTTCCACAGCTCATCTCTCTTTCAGTCTTCGCAGAATGTTCTGCCGCATGTTACGTAAGAATGAGTCAGTATTTATTACTAAACCAGAAGATTCCCAAGTTTAAAGCATGTGAATGAATCTTGTCCCATGTCCTTTGCTCGTAGAAAGAGAAGCTAAGACCTGGAGAAAACAATTCAGTCAGATTTTCAGGACTGCTGAGCTGAGCTGAGCTGAGCTGAGCACATAAATGACGCTATTTTCATTATTGCAGTACTGATGGAGGGGGTTGCTTATGGGTCACCTCGCCCTGTTGAAGCCACACACCTATCATCGGCATTTGTTTTGCCTTCAGCAGTGATGCAAACGTTCTTTTGTCTCAAGTCCTCCTCCACCCCAAGTTAACCTTTCTGTCTTGAGAATTCCTAACGAGGCAGCTGGCTTCTGGCTCTCCTGTAGAAGTGCTTCTCTTCTCGGGTAATTCAATACTCCAGTGCCTGTGCTGGAGACGGGCATGGGGTGTTGGGAGGCTAAAGATGGTGTGTGCACACTTTGGGGACGTCTGCCCCTCAGCAGTGGCACGCTGGCACACAACTGTTTGCAAACGCCAGTGTGATTCTTTAAGTCAAAATCCCCAATTGTGTTACTATGTCTTCTGGTTGCCTAAAACCCCAAACATCTGCAAAGAAAGTGCTAACCTCTGTTCCCTTTCTGAGAATCTGCAGACAGAACCACATGTTCAGTTGGATCCGCCGTCTGGCATCGGTGGGGCGGCCGTGGGGCCAGTGGGGGCACGGACGGATGAAGACAGGGAAGACGTCTGCCCTGCCATCGACACCTGTCTCTTAATCGTGGCTGGGAATCCCCCCCCTTCTGGGCACCTGAGCCAAGTGTCCGCAGAGAGAAGGGGGGTCTCCATCAGTCTCTCCCAGGGGGTATCGGCTCCAAGTGTGTCCCCAGGCAAGCAGGGAATTCACTTACCCATCTCACACACCTGTTTAGGATTTTAAATCTGTCCGATGCTGTTATTCAGGATAACGTCTAAAGGGTAAAGTGATTTTGTTCCGAGCAGTGAAACACCGACATCCAAGGTTAGTTGTTTGCTCAGGCGTCTGGAACAGCGTGCGCTTATCCGCTGTGACTTTGATGAGCCGGCACATGTAGCAGCTGACAAAGCGCTTCCATGTGGAATCGTTGTCCCCTCTTCCATGTGGAAATACACAGGGTCAGCGGGGCCTGCGGCGCACCCTGCTGACCCAGGGGGTCTCCTGGCGGCTTCTCGCACGCCCTGGAACACGCACGTGCTCTCAGAACACATGTGCACCTAATGCCGTGCTGCCCGCGGACAACTTGATTCATCGTCACTGAAACAAAGGCCCCGCTGAAGTAGGACAGCATCAAAGTGCTGAAAGACATCAAGCTGACCTCTGTAAGTAATTGTGGGAAACACACACAAGCTTCATCTTTCCGAGGGGTTTCCTTCGTCAAGTCGCATGTCCAGGTCACATCATGCTCATGGAAGGAAGCTGTATCATTTGATTTCAGATTCTTGCGGGAATATGAGAAAACTGTCCTCCTGTTCTTGACTTATCGGTATTTCGGTTGGCTTAAGTTATTTTGGCTCTATTTCTTACGCTGCCACCTGGCAGATACTTGGGTGTCGTGCTGCCTCAATGTGGGACCCTCAGCTGCTGTCCCATCTCCCTGCCCACCCTCCATGTTTCCCGGAGGATGTCACGGGCGGGGCTCCACCCCTCACCCCATGTCTATCTATCATCTATCTATCATCTAACTGTATATCTACCTGTATATCTATCATCATTATTATCTATCATCTATGTATCATCTATCTAACCATTCATCCATCTATCAGTTACCTACCATCTATTACCTATCACTGTCTACTGTCTATCTATCATCTATTATCTATCCATCTTATCTCTCTATCATCCATCTGTATCTCTATCTATCTATCTATCTATCAGAAGTAAGCCTCTCTCCTTCGGTCTTGTTGGTGGTCAAACTAGAGTGGCCTCCTGTGTGCTTGCATACAATTGTCCCCACTTAAGTACTTGGACGTTTAAGCTTAGGTATTCAGGTTAAAATTCAGCTGTTGGAGGTGAGCTACAGTCTCTCCTGATACTCAGAGTCAACTCTGAAGAGGGAAGAAAACACCCCATTGTGTTTAAGGGGGGGGGGACCTGCTAACAGATTCTTCTGGAAACCTCTTAGGAATGTCTCCATGCAGGAAGAGTGCCCGTGGTCATTTCCCCAGAGGACACTGGGTCAACCAGATGCTTGTATGACCTTGGCCCCAGCGGGCTCCCTCGTTGTGGGAGGTGTTGTCCAGTTGCTGTTTTACGAGTTCATTGCTCAGGTCGGCTGATGTCCTGCCTGAACTTGCAGTGAGCCTGCCTGCACAGTGTATGCCCTCCCGAGCTCTGACTTGCAGGTCAGAGAATCATGGTCTTTGGATTTAGGTAAAAGCTGCCAGCATTCAGTGTCAGTGTGGTCAAATGGTGTCGGGTCCTTATTCTTCGCTCGATCACAAATAAAATGCAGAGTTTGAGTCTTCCCTTCTGGCAATAAGATCAAGGAATTCTTGTAATAAATGCATTTCATTGGTGAGTCTAAGAGGCACGGCAAAAATATGTACCATATGTGCATTTGGCTAGCATTGTTGCTAGAAGAGCAAATCAGGCTATGCTTCTGTTGTTGATTTTTCTAAATTTAAAAAGCATTACATTAGCAAACACATTTCATAAGTGACATAGATTCTGGCCATGTTCTTGTTATATCCTCTGGCAAAATTTGAACATCAAATTTGCTATTTTGTTCCTTAAAATGAGCAAATGCCTACCAGCGAGCTTTGTGCATTTTCTAGATCATGTTGGACGTCCTGCTGACCAGGTTCAGCTGGGGTCTGTTTGGAAGGATTTATCTTTTTATGTCCTAACTGTCTACTCCAGCACTCACATTCTGTTTCTTAATCTTTTACTATTAAAGACAAACTGTGTTTTAAAACTACTGCAGGGATTTCACCGTCTTGAACAATATGGCCCATCATGGACACCTGAGGAGTACACAGGTCCCAGTAGAACTTTGGGAAGTCCCAGCCCGGCGTCCGAGTTACTGAAAACATTTGTTCACACTGACCGTTGGCGTGGAGCTTTCCAGCAGTGACTTTAGACAAATGGTTTCAGTAGCCTGTTTTCTTTGTCACCGTAAGATTGTTCACCGAGAGTGACTGGTGGGCTGGGTGCCACTGAACACATCCCTCATTGGTCACCTTACAGACAGCATCACGGCTCTTTTCTTGAAGGATGCAGAGAGCTGGGGCCACACAGGTGTGCATGTCCCCACAAGGAGAGCCTCTGTTCTGCCCTGTGAACCCCAGTGCCAGAAACAGGCATGTTTTTTCTTACAATTTTATAAATCGAGGTAAAATTCACAGAACATAAAGTGAACCATTTTAAAGTGTACAATTTGGTGGCATTTAGCACATTCACAATGCTTTACAAAGCTCCTTTATCCAGTTCCAAAACATCTCACCACCCCAGAAGGAAACCCCAAACCCAGCAGGCAGTCACCCCCATCCCTGTTGCCCAGGCTCACAGCAACCATTCATCTGTGCCCTTGGCCATAGATTTCCCCTTCTGGACACGTCTCCTATAAGTGGAATCATACAACATATGACCTGGTGTCGGGCAGGTCTCGACGGGCATCAATCTATTTGAGGTCGTGTGTCTGCACCCCATTCCTTCTGTGGCTGAAAAGGATGCACGCACGTGTCTGCTCTGCACAGGGAAGGGGGCCTTGGGGTTCCTGCGGGGGGCTGTGGTTTAGCACCTTCTGGGGGCTGCGGTGCTGATGAGCTGGGGAGACAGAAGGGCGGGGAGGAGATCGGGGTGGCAGCCTGTGACCACCTGCTTGTACCCCCACCCTCCCTGGATTCTGGACCCTAGGCAACTTGCTACAAAGTTCAAGCTGCTCCATTAAACATTCACAGCCCCTCGCAGTTGCAGTTGTGGGGGAACCTGGTTCCCCCCGGGGGAGTCAGCAGAGTTGTGCTGACAGACACCAGCCCTGCACATCCATTCCTGACTGGGACGCGGCTTCACCCGACCGTCCAACACTTGCTTTCACCAACCTGCTTTTCACGGAAGGCCCTGCACACAGTCTAATCACCGTCAGTCACTTGGCGGCACAGTGTCATGCTGGCAACCGTCGTGGGGGCTCAGATCCCCTAGTGTTAGAGAATCTGAAACAGGCTCCAGGCTCTGGGCTGTCAGCATAGAGCCCGACGCGGGGCTTGAACTCACCGACCGCGAGATCATGACCTGAGCTGAAGTCGGCTGCTTAACCGACTGAGCCACCCAGCCGCCCCATAGACAATATTTTAAAAAGTGATCTGAATCAGACTGGAGTCTGTGGGCAAGTGGGATACAATCTGGAATTTGCTATAAAATAGAAAAAACAAAGGCGATGAGACCTTGGTCCACAGGGCCAAGCTGGAGGGTTGGCAAGTGAACCTCACTCCATTATGCTTTTAACTTTAAAACATTTTGAAACTTTCCACGATAAGAGGCAACACTCACTTAAGTCATGTGGCCCCTGGGGCCACACCCAGTACCGAAAGCCCTACAGCTTCCCGTCCTCCTGCTTCTTCCTCCTGCTCTCGGCCCACTGGGCTCATGGCCCAATGGGCACTCCCTCTTCCCAGAAGAAGGCGTGTGAAGATGGGCAGGTGTGCAGAAGTGCAGATGTCTAGACATGTGGATGTGCAGGTGTGCAGGCATACGGATGTACAGGGGTGCAGGGGTGCAGATGTGCAGGTGCAGGGGTGCAGGGGTGCAGGTGGAGGTGTGCAGATGTGCAGGCATGCAGGTGTGCAGAGGTCACACCCTGGCTGACCTCCAGGCCTTCCCGCCTGGACGGTCCTTGTCTGACAACCTGCTTCATCTTGTGTGGTGCTAGTGAACTGACCACTTCCCACACTGCTGTGTGAGTTATGGAAGGGCGCTGTATCCTGAGAGGCTGGGGTGGGCTGGAAGGAGGGTAAGTGAAGGAGCACTAAGTGAACCAGTAGGCCCCCAAATCTGGGAAGACAAACACGAACTCGAAATCACGGAACGGGAGCTTCTGGAGCCACAGACTGGTGGGGCTGGTCACATGGTGGTCTTGATGAATTGTTGTAGGTGCGTGAGCACTAGCTTGTGCATGGGAGACCCCTGGAGGCCTGGCTCAGGGGGACCCTCTCATCCCTGAGATTATCTCCAGTAACCTCCCGGGGTTCCTATGGTGAAGAGCCCAGAGGAATTTTCTCACAGCTTTGGCGGGGGAAGAGGAGGAACAATCTCTGTGAGATACCTCCAGAGCCGTCATATCTGAGCAAGGCACCGGTGCTCCCTCCCACCACTCCTCGCCAACAAAGTTGGAAAGTCTTAGTTTAATAACACAAGAAAAGAAAACCAAAGAGATAGAGATTAGAAAGGAAGAAATAAAACTGTCTCTGTTCACAGATTATCTATGTAGGAAATCCCAGAATATAAACAAAAAGACTTCTGGAGCTCATAAGTGATAATAACAAGGTCTCAGAATATAAGGTTAGCACACAAAATCAATTGCTTTCCTATACAACAACAGAAAACTTGAACTTTGAGATTGAAAACGCAGTAGCATTTACCATAGCACCAAATAAAACGAAGTGCTTAGGTATAAATCTAACAAATGTGTGTGGAATGTTTATGTGGAAAACTATAAAACATTGATGTAAGAAATCAAAGAACATCTAAATAAATGGAGGACTATTACACATTCATGGATTGGAAGACCCAATAGTATAAAGATGTTAGCTTTTTCAGCTTGATCTGTAGTTTCAACACCACCGCAGTCAAAACCCTAGTTAGCTATTTTGTAGATATAGACAAATGTATTTTAAAATTGATATGTCAAGGCAGAAGATCCAGAATAGCCAACACCATACTGAAAAGAACAAAGTTGGGGAGCCATCCACCTGATTTAGAGGTTTACAGTAATTAAGCTAGAGTGATTAAGATAGCATAGTATTGACAGAGAATAGACATATGGATGATGGAGCAGAACACAGAGGACCCAGAATAGACCCACATACATACAGTCAACTTATCTTTGACAAAGGAGCAAAGACAACTCAATGGAGAGAGGACAATCTTGTAAACCAAGGGTGCTGGAGCAGATGACCCTGTGCAAACTGTGAATCTAGATACACACCCATTCCTTTCACACTCAATGAAGACAGATCGTAGGCCTAAATATAATCATATATGAATATATAGTGTACAATACTTAAGTGTGTACTCAAATGATAACGCATCCTGAAGATGCTGCAAAGGGTATAAAGGGTGAAGGTGACTGATGGTCATGGAAAAGAACCAGATAGGACTTGTCAGGGTACACGAACCATCCAGAGCTAAACTCCACAGACTGGCTCTCCAGACAAGAGCAGAAGGTAAATGAAATGAATGTAACATTTTGCTAAAGCATTTCTTTTGTTAGGGGAAACACATAAATATTAATAAATTATAGAAGCTAATTGTGTAAACAAACACAAGTATGGGTTTTAAGTTTAGGGGAATCAAAATCAACATAAAAAGTAAAACTTCAAAAATAAATTTCACCCAAGCAGTGGATTTTGGGAAAAGAGCAATTAAGAAACAAATAAACTGTAAAGCAAGTGTTTAAAAAGTTAAATAGGGGGCGCCTGGGTGGCTCAGCCGGTTAAGCGTCCGACTTCAGCTCAGGTCACGATCTCGCGGTCCGTGAGTTCGAGCCCCGCGTCGGGCTCTGGGCTGACGGCTCAGAGCCTGGAGCCTGCTTCCCATTCTGTGTCTCCCTCTCTCTCGGCCCCTCCCCCGTTCATGCTGTGTCTCTCTCTGTCTCAAAAATAAATAAACGTTAAAAAAAAAAAAAAATTTTAAAAAGTTAAATAGAATACAGAAATAAACCATATTGCAATAATACTTATAATTAATATGAATTAGCTAAATTTCTCAATTAAAATATAGAAATGTTAATACTAGATAAACAAGAAAAAAATGATCCAACAAAATATTAGATAAAACATAAAATTAAAAAGGTGCAATTAGGCTGAAACGAAAAGGGTGTTAAGAGATAAGCAAAATGTGGGGTGCCTGGGTGGCTTAGCTGGTTAAGTGTCCAACTTCAGCCCAAGTCATGATCTCGTGGTTTGAGCCCCATGTCAGGCTCTGTTCTGACAGCTCAGAGCCTAGAGCCTGCTTCAGATTCTGTGTCTCTGCCCCTCCCCCATTCATGCTCTGTCTCTCTCTCTGTCTCTCTCTCTGTCTCTCTCTCTCTCAAAAACAAATAAACATTAAAAAAAGAGATAAGCAAAATGTAATAAAATGAAACCAATATAACAAACTGTACATATTGAATAGAATTTAATTCAAAATGCTATAATGAAAGGGAAAGAGAGAGTTGAATTGTAGTAAAAGAAATACAGACAGTAACAAATAAATCCAGTGAACATGGATGCATATAATAACATAACCAGAAATTTTTAAACCAATAACTTTGAGAATTTAATACAAAAAATATTATCAATACTTGTGTTTGGGTATTTTAGGTATATTTCTCAGATTCAGCAGTTAAAAAAGTAAATAAATAAAGTATTCAAATAACACAATTATAAAATAAAGCTATTAAATATATATTTGGATATATGTAAATACACACATAAAATAAATAAATAGTATATATTTACATTTATTTGGTGAAACTACTCTACTTAGTTCTGGAAGGCTACTTGGGGATGCAATGAGCATCATTAAGTACATAGACATGATTTGTAGATTTTTATATTTCTGATCAAGCCGGAAAAAACCAGAAAGCAGAATGGTGGCTCTCAAAAAGCATGTGCATGTTATTGACCTTGACAGTATAATTCGGTGGCAGTTGTGAGGAAGGGAAAACACACATATCCTGACTACTTAAAATGGACTCAGGAGATATGTACATGAAGAAGTTAAATGTAGTCATTTCACTTAATTTTAATGGTGAACAAGAGAAAAAAGAAAAAATTTATGATGAACTTAAATCATGAGAATATAGAAAGGGGATTGAGGGTGAACAAGACAGTAAACCATCCTTCATGGAAACTAACAAAGTGAACGGGTGTGTGACCTACTTCATATTCTTTGTTAGAATGATGCCAGCAAACAATACTGGTTGAATGAGTGAGTCCAATAGAAATAAAAAGACATTTGCTTACTAGTATTCAATTTCTGCTACTGGAAGTGTGGCTGGCTAGTTTTTGTCAGTCCTGAGGTGGAACACATAAACCTAGGACACATTTGAATGTTGCTGGCTTCAAAGTAGGTGGGAGAGATCTCAAACCATTTTAAGAAGAAACACATAAATTGAGACACTTGAGTGTAATGAGCTGGAGCCGGATTTGCTGAAAACTGAGAGGAATAGTTGCCAAAGGCAAATTCAGAAATTCCAGAAAACTGAGCCTTCAGGAGATGGGAGCATAAGGCTGGCGCCCCTGTGCAGGGCTGTAGTCCCAGGTGGGGGCACACCAGACTCCTGGCAGATGATGAAAAACTGTCTCTGGAGGACTACTCCCCCAGCCCACACCTACCCCACAGCACCCCCGTCCCCCAAGATCAAGCGAGACTTGCTAAGTGAACAGCTACAGAAACAGCACCAGACTCAGACACCAAGAAATGCAGGTTTTGGATTTATCACGTGCAGGATAATACAACCACCTATGGAATGACTAAAATGATAAACGATTTTGTCACAAAGATGACTGAAAACAACAGGCTATCAGGAATCATGGGAAATATCTGAAAAGTAAAACAAAGACAGAACTCCTGGGAAAACTATCAAAAACAAAGCTCAACTGGTGGAAAAGGGTTTTGCTCTTGACAACACCTAATTAAGTTGTTTCAGACCAGCCTTCCTTTCAGTGCTCCTGCTGTGGTTGGAACATCTATCAAACGATGCTTTATAGGCACCTAAGTGTTCCTAACACTATGAGAATTTGTGGTTACAAGATCTGGAACAAAATAAAAACTAATGAGACTGGCATTGGGGTCACCTTCCCCTAATTATAAATTCTAAGGTCAAAAGGCACGTCCAAGAGGCTAACAAGCTGAGAAGCATTTGTGGTAGTTTAATGGAGCGAAAGAGACACATTCAAGGCCCATCAAGAATTGGTATGGCCAGGGCCAGGACAGCCAGGGGTGAGGCAAACAAGGACGCCAAAGCAGCGCTCACTGTCAGCACAGCTTGACCCTGGTGTCACCTGAGGCTTTGGTGAGACCCTGAAGAGCTATAGTCCAGGAATACGGGTGGATAAGAAATAGACCCTCCCTTCAGGCCAGTGGGGTCCAGTTCTAAATGATCTCAATCCAGATGGGCTTAAGGAGGTCCTCCTGCCTGGTAGATGGCCAAGAGCAAATTACCTCTCTGGGGGAAGATAATACCATCAAGAGCACCAAATTAATCCTATGGCTTTTCATACACAATGTGCAGCACTTACACAAAAATAACACGATACATGAGAAAACTTGGCTTGAACAAAATCAAGAAAGAAAGGACAACATCAACAGACCTAAAGGAGATCCAAATAACACAATTATCAGATATGGACTATAAAATAACTGTTATATATTTAACCAAATCAAAGAGTCAATGATAGGATGGAGGTTTTGTTTAAAAATGGACAACTGTTTTAAAAGATTAAAACAAGGGGCGCCTGGGTAGCTCAGTCTTTTAAGTGTCTGACTTCAGCTCAGGTCATGATCTCACAGTTTGTGAGTTTGAGCCCCGTGTTGGGCTGTATGCTGACAGCTCAGAGCCTGGAGCCTACTTCAGATTCTGTGTCTCCCTCTCTTTCTGCTCCTCCCCTGCTCTCTCTCTCTCTCTCTCTCTCTCTCTGTCAAAAATAAATACATTAAAAGATTAAAACAAAAATTCTAGACTTGATCTTCACACATATTGTGGATGCATTTGTCAGATTAAACACAGCAGGAGAAAGAATTAGTGTCCTGAAAAATAGAGCAGAAGAAATACTCAGACTGAAACACTCAAGGTCAAAGTGGTAGAGATACAAATGCAAGCAAGAGACATAGGACATAAGAGGCCCAGTGTGCATGCAGTGTAGTCCAGTGTGAGGGTGGGGATGTGGCACACAGGACCCTCAAGTGGCAGACAGGACAGCATATGAATAGATGGCAGATAGATAGATGATAGATAATAGATAGATGGTAGATAGATAAATGATAGATGACAGATAGATGATAGAGATGATAGATATAGATAATAGATAGATAGATAGATAGATAGATAGATAAAGATAATAGGTAGGTAGATAATAGATAGATAGATGATAGATAATAGATAATAGGTAGATAGATAGATGATAGAGATGATAGATAAGTATAGATAATAGGTAGATAGATAGATAGATAGGTAGATAGATACATAGATATAGATAATAGATAGGTAATAGATAGATGATAGATAATAGATAGATGGTAGATAGATAGATGATAGATATATAGATATACATGATAGATAGATATAGATAATAGATAGATGATAGATAATAGATGGTAGATAGATGATAGATGATAGAGACGATAGATAGATATAGATAATAGATATAGATAATAGATAGATATAGATATAGATAATAGATAGATAGGTAGATGATAGATAGATAGATAGATAGATAGATAGTAGATAGATGATAGATAATAGGTAGATGGTAGATAGATAGAGATGATAGATAGATAGATGTAGATGTAGATAGTTACCTGTGTCTTCAGTTGCAGATTCTGGAAGTGTTATAAACTCTAAAGAGAATAAATATTAAATACACACACACACACACACACACACACATATTACTGAAAATCAAAGACAAAGGGGAAAAATTTTAAATTACCCAGAAGAAAAAAATGTAACCATCCTACCTTCAAAGTAACATAGATTAAACTGAGCCACTTCTAAAATGAAACAATGAAAGTTAGACTACAAGTGAATGTCCTCAGAACCCAGAGCGAGTAACGGCTAACCAAGAATCCTACACCCAGTGAGAATGTGCTTCGAAAAAGAAAAGAAAATAAGAACATTTGAACAAACAAAAAAACCTGAGATAAATACTAAATAATGAAACAAATGCTGAAAGAGTGTGATTCGGGTGAAATAAATGTCCCCAAAAGGAAGCAGAGATTCAGAAGCAAGTGAAGAATAATGCAAGGAGAACTCCGTGAGTGCATCCCGGTGACCGAAGGTCTGGAGTTATTTTACATAAATACACAATACACTACGAGAAAACTTAAAAAGAAGGATGGTGTGAGCACCCATGTCAAGGATTTGGGAAGAGAAGAACAACCAATTCTCTCTCCCACTTCCAGAAAAAAGAAAAGAAGGAGGAAAACAGAATGAGAAGAATGGAAATTAAGGACAATGACTTCTCCGTGGAAATGAAGCAGCCAGAACAACGGCTTGCACAAAAGCCTTCAAGACAGAAGATGAAGCAAATACATGTTCAGAAGGTTCATCTAGGCCTGTCCGTCATCAGCCACCTTGCGCTCCGCAAATCATCAAGGTCACCTTGAGCAAAAGGACAGCGGATTGGAGGCTGGAGACGCAGCGAGGAAGACGCAAGGAGACGAGAACCCGGGCAGGCATCCAGCTCACCGCACATCAGGATGGGTGTCTTCGTGCAACGCACAGGCCTCAGTCGGCTTGGAGGTAAAACAAGTGGGGTGGGCGAGGGCTGTCACACCACGTTCTCCCCCTGGAGTTCCGGACCTGCCACCAGCTGTGTGTCAGTGCCGCTCTAGGCAAAGGAGAGCAAGTCACAGACGCTGGCTTCCCAATCAGGGGACATGTCTGCGACTCTGGACTCCAAGATGTCTCACTGATTTTCCTAATACTTCTGAAAGAGAGGGTTGATTATCTGTCCCAAAGGGCCACCTCACAGAACGCTGGCATCACCTTGGGGCCTGTGGAAAATACCCACGCTGAGGGCCCCCAGCCCCAGAGGTGGATTTAATTAACATGGGCTGTTGTTTGGGTAAGACTGGTTTGGTTTTGTTTTATTTTTAAAACTCCCCAGATCACTGTACTGTGCGGTCAAGGTGAGAACCACTGGTTCAGGAGAAGGGAAAAACAAGACAAAGGAAACGTTAGAGTGCATCCGACAGCCTTTAAAACCACAAGGAGGGGCGGCTGGGTGGCTCAGTCGGTTAAATGTCCGACTTCGGCTCAGGTCATGATCTCACGATTTATGAGTTCAAGTTCGTGAGTTTGTGCTGGCAGCTCGGAGCCTGGAGCTGCTTCGGATTCTGTGTCTCCCTCTCTTTCTGCCCCTCTCCTGCTCGTGCTCTGTCTCTCTTTCAAAAATAAATGTTAAAAATTTTTTTAAAAAAAGTTAGCTTTAGCACATTAAAACAATAGATGTCCAGGCATAGTTGCTGCTGGCCTTTCTCTGAATGGAGATGTATCCATTTAACTCCTTCCCTGCAAACGTTCCTGCACTCTTCTAGAACATGAAGCATTTTCCACAGCTGCCCAGATGTTCTCACACCATCCTTACTGTGCATGCCTGGGGACCCCACACCCCAGATGTCTGCACCTGGTGGCAGCAGTGGCTCAGGGACATCCTGACACAGTGTCGTTGAAAAGGGAGAAAGCAGCAAGGGCGCCCCTGAGCACTGCCCGTCCTGTTTGGTGGCCGTGTCCCCCTCCTGCCATCCTGCTTTGTGCCCATGTCCTCCTCCCGGAGACCAGCTCATCACAGGGGCTGCGCAAGTGACCCCTCGTCAACCACCCCCCCCAAAACTGATCGGGGCTAGACTTGCAAGCCCTCTGTGGGGTGTCTGCTTTTCTGGGCTGAGGGGCAGGACCTGGACCCCCTAGGTGACAGGAAAGCCAGAGGCAAAGGCAGGGGATGGGCACCGCAGGTGTGCACAGAGGCGACATAAAGCTATGACAGAAGCCAGCCGAGGCTCAGCTCGGTGTAGGACCCTATGCTGCTTGGTGGCCGTACTCCTGAGCGTGTCCCAGGAAGTGCTCACCGCAGAGCTGTGCCTTCTGTGGGTCTGGGGATGGGTAGGAAGGACGAGGCAGGCAGGGGGGGTCGCCTGGGGTGTCCACTGTGTGTTGTCCTCCCGCTGGCCTGCCTGGGAGCAGCTCTTGCTTCCTTGTGGCTTCTCCTGGCTTCTCCAGGCCACCCCTTTCTGCCAGTCCAGCTACTCACTTATCAATCGTACTGCAGGCTTCTTGTTAATGAATTGCCATCAGGATGTGTGTGTTGTTCTTATTTTGCTGTCATTAACCATGATCAGTTCATCCAGCTGCATGCTGGGTTGAGGTCAAAGTCACATCAAATGGAAGACCACCATGTCACATTTTTGTTTCCAATGGCCAGTCTGCACAGAATGAGAAAGAGGTAAAATATACCTTCAAAGCAACTGTTTAAAAACACTACCATCGCTGAACTGACCCTCAAAGTGGAAGGGAACTAGAGGCTGCAATCATTCAATAACACAACCCTTCATTTTCCCTTGGCATCATTAAAAGTTAATTGGAAAATATGGAATCTTAATATTAAAGCTGTAAAAGCTTTTAATTACACTAAATGTCTACATGTTAAATATCCTCATTGTGGGGAAAGTATCATTAGTATATGTTTTAAATGTTTTGCATAATAACCCACATAGATGGGTTAGACATTCATGAGATGTTTTTCAATCACTCTGAAAGAAAATGGTAATTTCACACAAAACTGGAAGGATCCCGGGTATTTTAGTGACCACATAAGGCTGGCAGCAGAGCAGAGACCCCTGAGACACACCCACATCTGTACTGAACCGTCTTCAGTGGGTCATATCGTGTCTGAGGAGGTAGATCTGGTCCCTCGAGTTCGCTCACCTGTTGGCAGTCAGTGGTGGCCATGTGCTCCCCCTCTCCCCCCGGGGGCTTGTAGACAGTGCACCCGGGCTCCACTCCAGCCCAGGGGCTTCCCATGCACCCTCAGGCTTTAGAACCACCTCCTAAACCGTGAGTGCAGCATTGATGTGTTTCGAGATGAGACCCACAGGGCTGGAAGGGACAGCAACATAACTGACTTTTTCCAGGCTGTATGAGCCACAAAGCCCAAAAGCCAAGATCTAGTTGGACGCCAGCACATAGAATTCTTACTCTTTGTCAGAATTGTTAGGAGCCTGAGAAGAACATGACAGGAGGCAGACAGGACATGCGTGGTGACACCCACCCTCCAAGACGCCCCTAGAACAGTCATGCACATCAACCTCAACACTGAACATCTTTAATGCTTCTTGGTAAATATTAAACATTTCTTTCTATTAGTTTATAGATGCCTCAAATCCCAACATCTTGAAATTGTGGGGGTTCACTTCCTTGTGTTGCTGGAAGGATACTGCTCTTTGCACAAAGGGCCTTAAAGTTAATGTATTCACAGCAGGTGCTCCAAGGAGAAGAAGCCCCTTGTCCCATGGACACATCAGCAAATGAACAGGTCAGGCCCATTGAGAAGCTGTCTATGCCCTGGACCCTCCCCACCAGGAGCCCCCAGGGAGAGGGGCTGCCCTCCCCCACCCCCGCCCCCAGCTGCTCTGTTGCTCATGAGGTAGAGACACTGGTGCAAGGGCTCTGATGTGGGACCACTCACGGACACTCGCTGCTCACACAGAGAAGCAGAACAACACTATACCACTTTGGCAAGGCTCCTCTGGAGCCAGTCTTGAAAGCAAGAACAGGCTCCCTCAGGGATGGGGTTGAGGCCCACGGGGTACAGGACATGGTCTCACCCCTAAGCCCGGGGCTGGCGTTGGGTCCCAAGGCCATGTCCCAGGTGGGATATGAGGCAATCTGAAGCTGACTCCAGGATCTACTGTGTGGACAGCCTGGGTGGGCAAGACACAGGCTTTCCCAGACTCCTCTCCCCGCAGCCCTGGGCTCTGGGGCCTTTCCGACTCCACGAGGCGAGGGGCTGCCCTCCTCTCCCCAAAGCCTGATTTAAACTGGAGGCTGGCCCTGGAGGTGGAAACAGGAGGGTCTCTGCCAAAATGGGGCTTTCTGAACCCTGAGTCCCAGCCCCCTCCTGCTCCCCAGACACGGGCAGGCCCCAGCCCTCCAGCCAGGAAATGGGGACATTTCCTTGTCTTCTCTGCATCTGCCAAGATTAGGGAAGGGCTGGGGAAGTTCCCACCCCTGGGACCCCCACCCCTGGGCCTGGACACAGACACCAGGGTGGAGACACTGGGGCAGAGACACGGGGTTGGGGGTGGAGACACCAGGCAGGGGAGAGGGAACAGAGGAGGGGCCAACTTGCAGGCCCAGGAGGAGACACTGCGGGGGCGGGGGGGGGGGGGGACAGACTCCCAGCCAAGTGCTCGGGGAAGTTCAGAATCTTTTCACCAATGTTTAGATAAGGATAAAAGAGGATATGGAACTCAGGACAAAGCCAGGAAAACAAGTATTCGAGGAGTGAAACATCACCAGAACACCAGGCAGAAAGAACAGGCAAACTTCAGAGCAAGCTTGGGAAACACAGTAGAGAATAAGTCCTGGAAAACAGAACAGACACGACGTGGGGAACGGCTAGGAAACGAGAGGTTCCGTCCAGGACATCGAGGGATCAAATATTAGGAATTCCAAGAGAGAAGACGAAAAACAATGGAGAGGATCATCAAAGGCAGAGTTCCAGAAAAGCCTGGAAATGAACTGAAGAAATGGTGGGTGGCCGACCAGGAGCAGGACGCCGGGTCAAACGGAGCCTCGGAGAAGGTGGAGAAGGCGGCAGAGGGGGAGCCGCGTGTGAGGGTCAGGACTCCGCACAGCACACATCCCTGCCTTTGAACCGCAAAATACCTACAAATAACGGGCAAGTGATTTCCAACACCGAGGCCTACACTCACACAAGTGATCATACATCATTTTAGACATAGACCTTAACAAACGGTTATTCTTCTTGTCCACTTGATGAGGAAATTCTCCCCCGAAATCCAGGAAGGATGGAAACAAGATAGGAACTGGGGTCCCGCCAGGGCGGGCAGCCGCCAGTGAGGAGCATGTCTTCCAGAAGGGGAGCCTCAGGGACGCCTGGTGATTGGAGACGAGGGCTGCCCTGGACGGAGACAGTGGGGGTGGCTGGCGGTGTGTGCACAGAACAGATGCTGTCCCCACAGCAGAAGAGTGGAGCCCACCGAGCCCAGGAAACCGCAGCTCCTGCGGGGTCTGGTGATGTCTAAAACTGCAAAGCAACACTAACATGTGTGCACAGAAATGTGATCGATGAGTGTGGACGTGAACACGAGAGCAGCCACCGCCTGGTGGTCTCTGGAGTGGGACGTCGGCGTGGGTTTAGGGACAGTTTTTTCCCTGAAAAAACTAATCGCAGCCGTACAGGTACACACGCACCTCTTGAGCACAGCCCGCAGGCGATCACGCCCCCCAGGCGGGATCCCTGTGCCCAGGGCACCTGCGACCGAGTCAGACCGAAATCCTGAGCAGAAGTTACTGCATCAATGGCCAAAGATGCAATCCTGGCCGGGTCGGTCTTTGTTGCACCGAGACAGAAAAAATCTCTCTGAAAACTAAATGGCTTTTTATATCATCTTCAGACAAGAGAAATACACACACACACACACACACATGCTGCACACACATGAGCCATCAGGGAAATACAAGGACACGAACCTGTATAAAGTGCAGTCACACAGCAGAATCAGCGTCACCCCCACGAAATCACCCCAGGGCAGACGTCCCTAAATAGTCCCTAATATTCCTGCAGGCACTCACAAATACTGCCCTGCCACTGCTTCCTCAGTCCAGTCCCCAAATAGGAATGTAGGTGCCAGAGAGACCGAGACTGACAGAGACACAGAAAGAGAGACAGAGAGATGGCAGGGAGACTCAGTGGATGTGGAAACCTGCAGCAGGCACAAGCCGGGCTCAGGAGGCAGCAGAGGACAGGTCCCCCTTCCTGCCCACAGTGACTGTGAACACCCCTCCCCTCACCACCTGGGCCTGCAAAACCGACCCCCAGGGCACTGAGCAGCCCCTGGGGCAATTTGTCTGGTGATGGAGGATGTCCGTGGACACTCCGCTCTCCCACACCCCAGAGGAGCCTGGATGGAGACATCTCACGTGTTGTGCCGCCAGCCGTGCGCTCTGGACGGCCACACAGGGGAGGTCACATGCACCCCCTTCTGGGCTGGCCTCCCCGTGTGGGATCTTGGAGCACCAGTCCGGTCTCTGGAAACACTGGCGCCTGCGAACTACATGCCAGCCGCCTTCCCGGCCGGGAGAAGCAGCAGCCCCTGAGGCAGGGTCCTGGGAAGGTCACCACGGTCCTTGTCCACGAGGGAACAGGGGACAGACACAAAGCCAGAGACCGTCGCACAGGGAATGGAGGGAGAAGGAAAACCAGGAGGAAAGGTGTGTCCTGTGTGCCGGTCTTCTCGGGAGTCGGCCGGCTTCCACGAAGCTGTTCCCAGGGAACTCTGCTCACTAGTTCCCTCGGGTTTCCGGAATGTCCCTGTTTGAAGGTCGGGGGGATTCTTCAGAGAGCAGGGCTCTCCCTCCTCCGCTTCTGCTGATTTCTATCCCCAGTCTTAGCCCTGCGTCAGGGAGGGACACCCGCCGTGACCTCTCTTGTCCCCAGGGGCTGGTCCAGACTGCTTTTTTCTATCCCCAGTCTTAGCCCTGAGTCTGGGAGGGACACCCGCCATGAACCCCCCTGCCCCCAGGGGCCGGCCCAGACTTTCCCAGAGTCCACTGTCTCCACTGCTCCCCGAACACGGCCTGAACATGTCTGAGGCCACAGATAAAAAGTCTGATCACAAAGAAAGGGGGTCATTATAGGCTTCTCCTCCCAGCTTTGTCTTCATACCTGCAGAGATCATGTTGGGTAAACCCTACTGTTTGATTGGAGACAGTCCAGATATCTCCAGGATCTCTCACTGCACAGCTGGTCTTACATTTACTTTATGTCAATCACTAAAGCTAGTTGTTAATGCCAATTTATTTAAATGTCACACTGTCCCTTTCTTATTCCTGAGATAACCCACCCCGTCTGTCATTATTAACTTTATGTCTGCTTCCTGCCATGAGAGCTGCACAGATTTCTCCATCACTGCAGAGGGCAGTGCTGCAGGGATAGGCAACAGGTGCCCAGACAGCCACCAGGAGCCACGCTCTTCCCTCTGTCATGGGTGTCCCTCCCCCAGCCAGTGGGTCTGTGTGGGTGACCCCCCGCGAGTGGGTCCACGTGGGTGCCCTCCTCCCCTCCCCCCTGCCAGTGGGTCCACGTCGGTGCCCCTCCCCCCTGCCAGTGGGTCCACGTCAGTGCCTGCCCCCCCCCCCCCTCCGCCAGCGTGCCCCCAGGAGCACCTGCACCTCCCTGCCTGTGTCTTTGCATTCCCACCCGGCCTGGATTATCTCCTCTCTCCTTGTCTCCTCCAGAGCCTGCCTTGACCATCCTGAAGTGGACCCTCTGGGCTGCCTCTGCTCCCCATTCGTGTCTGTCTTGCCCTCCTGTTCCCACATTGGATTATGAACGAGTATGAATATCATATCTTCACCCTTCCAGTCCACGGACTCCTCAAAATGTACTCCTCTCTCGCATAAAGATAATTTTCTTAACCTCTCATTGATTGAGCATCAAGAGTCTAACGCATGTGAAGGACAAAGCAAATTTAGGGAGCAGCCCCCCGTGCCGAGCACGTTCCGGTGTTCATCCCAAAATACAGCCAACTGCGTAGGTGAGCGTTTACATAAACATACTCTGCGAGAGCGAGTTTTGCTCCAAGTGGTCCCTTGGGGTTGTCTGCTGTCCGAAGGCTGTAAGAGTTGGGTGGTGGAGAGACACCCACCACTCAAAGACTCACCTGGAGTCCTGTCTTCAGCCTCCTGCAGAGGTGGTCCTCGGCAGCTGCATTCAGACTCGGGTCTGTCTCTGGCCACCCCATTGTCCGTGGGTTGCAGGCCTGGGGAGGACTCTGTCAGGAGCTGGGGTGACCATGAGCTCCTGACTGGCCCGAGGGTCTGCAGACACAGTCCCAGTGGCCTTGAGAGCAGCTGGAGACCCACCACACCCCACTTCCCAGCACAGAGACACCGCACCCAGGAGGCCCCAGGATCCTGCACCCGCTCTGTCGTTGGCTCCACGCAGAACCTCCGCCGCCCACCTGTGCACTTGACCGATGCACACAGCCCTTCGCGCTCCCTGCATGGGGGCCCAGGAGACAGAAGCACCCGCGTGGGCCCCCAGTGTAGGTACCAGGTTCTGTCTGCCCTGCAGACCAGCGGGGGCTCCACTGTCCGGACACCCACACCAGAGACCCCCGCCAGGGAGCCGGTCCGTCACGGGGGCCTGTCAACAGAGCCCCCAAACGTGTCTTAAGGACAGAGAACAGCCATTTACTGGCCTGTGGATTCCAGCGGTCAGGAATCTGGGCAGGATCCAGGGAGGATGCTTCTTTCTGCCCCAGGACACCTGGGCCTCAAGTGGCCGCGAGTGCCTCCACTCACACGGTTTCAAACGATCTTATAATGTTTGCCTTTAATTTTTAATGTAAAAAATTGTGAATTTTCAAATGCTGGCTCACTTGGAGTTCTTAGGATAAATATTATGACATTATTCTTTAATAATAAAGATTAATCATAACAATCCAAAATAATTATCCCGAATTATGCGTTGTAATTTTGTGTTTGTACTCAAGCGTTAGATTGGGCTGTTGTTTTCTTCCTTGCAGTATTTTCATCTGGACTAGGTATTAGCATCCTGTAACGCTCACAACGTGATCTGGGCTTCCTTACACACAGGTGTTTACACATCTCCAAAGCACTCTTGGCCTAGCACTTTTTAAAGAAGGAGACTTTGATCACCCTTTACATTTCTTCTATATTTTTAGATCTGTTCAGGTTATCTACTTGGGGCAATTTTGGTGATTTAGATTTTCTTAAAAAATTGATTGTCTCTGGGGCGCCTAGGTGGCTCAGTCAGTTAAGCGTCCGACTTCAGCTCAGGTCATGATCTCATAGTTCGTGGGTTCAAGCCCTACCTCAGGCTCTGTGATGAGAGCCGGGAGCCTGGAGCCTGCTTGGGATTCTGTGTAAAACGCATACAAAAGGTGCAAGCACTGACCCCCTCTGCGTTTGTCTTCATTTCCGCTTTTCTTATTCACTTGGTGGGAAAACATCTACAGAAACGCTGCTGTGTGTCAGCAGTCAGTGAAGAACTCCACACCAGAACATAAGTCCCCCAGATACATGGAAATATGGAAAAGACACAAAACCACCCCTTCCCTTGTTCCCAGTGAAAACACTTGGAACGGCACCTGCTGACAGGAAGAATTAAGGAGCAGAGCCTGGTGCAGTGGGAGATGGTTAGTTTTATCGTGCTCCCCTGACCCTGCCGATTTCGGTTCCTCCTCTCACAGACCTCTCTCTTGCCCTCGCTGCGCTACGTAACAGTAGCAACATAGGGAGGCAGCCAGCTACCACAAAGAAAATAAGGCGGCAGTGGCACAGTGCAGCTCAGGAAACGCGGGCGCTGTAGCGGAGGCTGCTGTGTAGACAGTGCGTGATGCAAGATGCTCTGAAGAACTCCCACAAATCAAACTGTCACGAGATCCCATTTCAGCAGCCTCTTACCGCTTGTTAATCAGCTTCCAATTTGATTTTCTTCACTAGCAACCAACCAGCCAACAGCCATTATTCCCAAATATACGTGAATCATTTCCCTTGGGTTTTTATGTTTCAGAGATAAATTAACATCTTATTAAGTACAACTGTAAAGCACTAACATCTCATCTAACAAACCTACCAGAATTACACAGCACAACGAGTGTTCTCCTAATGGAGCGATGTTGGTCGTCCATCTGCTTCCCTCTACTGAAAGTAAAATGGAAGCATGGGAAGCTTCTAGAACTTCTACTATGTTCTATGCATTCTGCATGCATAGTAGTATTTGTTCTGCACCATCTAAAGTAATGTAAGAAAACTGTATTAAACATGCTGCTGGTTAGCTTAAGCACTTAGCTATATTCACCAATTCACACTTATGGACAGATTGTCACCATTACCAAAGGTAGTTTTTGACCTTGTTGACTCTCATGAAATGCAACCCTGCTTCTGACTGTGTCTCTGAAAGTGGGGATTCAATAGTGCTGGTGTGTGACAATGACATGAGCAACTCTTCCAATGGGATAACACCCACTGACTTCGTTCAACAGACCGTTACCGTCTACCCACTCAGTGCAAGGTGGTCTCTAGGCATCGGAGGTTACGTTAATCTGCCAGGGTGGCCATAACAAGATACCACAGGCTGCGGGCTTGAACAACAGACATTTTTTTTCACAGTTCCGGAGGCTGGAAGTTCGAGATCAAGGTGATAGTAAGCTGTGCGCTGGCGAGGGCCCACGTCCTGTCTGGACAGCCCCATTCCTGCTGTGTCTACACATGGCCTTTCCTTTCTGGGTGTGCAGGCAGAGGGCAATCTCTTCTCCTTACAAGAACATCCGTCTGATTGGATTATGGTACCTTTATGACCTCATCTAACCTTAATTAGCTTCCAAAAGTCCCCAGCTCCAAATATAGTTACTTTGGGGGTTAAGGAATCAATGTACAAATACTGGGGGACAGAATTCAGTCTGTGACAGGAGTGTACCTTAGAACAAAGGAAAGAGTCTCCTGTTCCTACAGAGATTGTGTTTCTGTGGGTGGGGGTGGGGGACCATGTGTGGTAGGGACTCATACTGAATGTAAGAAATAAGCAAATCACATCTCTAAGTGTTTCAGGCCAATGTGGTCCAACTCATCAGTTTTTCTGTTTATCGATATGCTTTTGATGCCAAATCTGAGAACTCTGCCTAGCCCTACGTCCCAATACCTTCTCATGTTTTTCCTAAAGGTTTTATAGTTTCATAATTTACATTTAAGTTTGTAATCCATTTTGAGACAACTTGAATACGAGGTGCGAAGATGTTTTTCTTTTTTCTTTTGTTTTCGTTTTTTTATCTTGATTTCCACCTATGAATGTCCATTGATTGCTACAGCACTATTTCTTGTGAAGGCCATCCTTCCTCCTCTGAACAACTTTGCCTATTTGTTAAGAATCAGTTGGGGTATTTGTGGATCTAGTTCAGGTTTCTCTATTCTGGCCCATTAACCTATGTCTCTATCTCTGTCAACACCACTCTGTCCTGATTCATCACACACACACACACACACACACACACACACACACACAGAGTAAGACTTAACAACTGGAAGATTGATTCCTCTCTCTTTGTACATTTTCTAATTGTTTTTGCTATTCTAAGACCCGGGACTTTCTAATACAAAGCAAATTTACAAAAATGGTTTTAACAGGAATCGCTGGGATTTAGCAGGAGGAATTGCATTAAGCCTGTAAATCCTGTGGGCAGAGTCAACCTTTACTGTCTGTGCTGAGTCTTCAATCTATGATCATCGTCTGTCTCTCCACTTATTTCAATTATCTTAGATTTCCTTCATCAGTATTTTGTAAGTTTCAACCTAGAGATATTGTACATATTTAGTTAGATTTATACTGAAGTATAATTTCCTTTTGAACTACTTTAAACAGCTTTTAAAATTTTTAAAAATATTTTTAAGTTTTGGCTTCTAAATTAGTTTTCAAAATAGTATTCTTTCTTGTGTTATAAACAATATCTAGTATATTTGATAGAAGTTGATTGTGTTTTGCAGAGTCAGACTCATGCATGCATAATACCCAGCAAAATCACCTCAAGAAAAATTTCTCACATTTGTAATTTTGATGACTTCTGATAGTAAGAGTTGGGTTATAGGTGTCATCTATTAAAAGTCTCCTACAGGAGAACATGCAGTTAAACCTTCTGAACTAACACTGCCCCCTTCTTATCACGTTGTTGTCTTTCAGAGACACCTGGTAGAAACTAGCAGAGAGATCAATGAGCTGCAGAGGAAATTTGGCATCTGGTGGTTTGGGGGGCAGGGAGGTGGTGGGTGGATGGTGCTGCCAGCACCTTGGTGCTTCCGGGCTCCGAGGTGAGTGAGTTACACCCTCAGAGCGAGGACGTAGTGCAAATGTGCCGCTTGTAAAGATGCCTGAACACAAACTCTGCCGGATGGAGATGATGTGACATTTGGTAGGAAAAAAGACACTCAAAGTAGTGGTAACCTTAAGACTACCACCCTAGTCCACTACAATGTTTTGTACATAAATTCTCCCATTCAATAAAACATTACCTGGTATGCTAATAAGAAGGGCAAAAAGAGAAAAACTGACAGAAAGAAAAATAAAAATGATGCAAATATTGGAGTTATTGAGCAAGAACATGAAGTATTGTTGGAGAACTAAAATCTCTGAGAGTCTAGTGGAGAATCGGAAGTGGAAAACAACAAGCTTAATTAATAGAATCCCAGCCGACTTGGGAGAGAAGAGAGGCCTGACTGACTAGTGAGTCAGTGGGAGATAAAGCCACTGAGATACAGAGAAAAATCACAGTAAAAGGTAGAGGACAAGCAGAAACATGCAGACTGGTGTGGAATTGAAATCTTGGTAGAAGAAAGGGAGGAAAGGGCAAAAATGTCATTTGAGGAAGTATGGCCTAAGATTTCTTCAAGAGTTAAAACAAAGACAAAAAACAAATTATTGACAACCAATATTTCAAAAGAAACACTAAAATCCAGGGGCGCCTGGGGGACTCGGCTGAGCGTCCGACTTCGGCTCAGGTCATGGTCTCACGGCTCATGGGTTCGAGCCCTATGTAGGGCTCTGTGCTGACAGCTCAGAGCCTGGAGCCTGATTCGGATTCTGTGTCTCCTTCTCTCTCTGCCCCTCCCCTGCTCTCACTCTGTCTCACTGTCTCTCAAAAATAAATAAAGAATAAAAAATTTTAAAAATGATTACCTAAAAAGGAACAGCAAGGAGATTAAGTCTCTAATGGAGCACAGTCCCGAGGATCTCTATCTGTAAAATCTTGGACCGTGGGATGTACGGCCATCCGAAACCACTGTTGTGAGCAGGCATCCCAAACCTGCCACGGGAATCTGGCTGGTGTGGCTCTCAGGTAGAGAAACACCCTAGATTTTCAAACCGGGCATGAAGACCCCAGGTAGAAGACTTCCAGCACATTCCACATTTACGCCAAGCCTGGCCTCCAAGGAAGCACACTTGGGAGCCTATGCTCACAGCCATGCTCTGCCTTCACGTTACCCAATCGTCCCTGCCCTGGTGCCAGCGGCCGCTTGGATCTGTCCACACCGTGCTGGTATTTGTCACTTGACGGAGGGAATTACATTCAGCTTTTTCATGTTTGAGTGATTTGTAACTTCCCTAACATTCTAAAAATGGGTTGAAATAATTGATCAATTTTATTAAAAATGCTTATATTCTGAGTTGACATCTATGGCCCTGATGTCAGTTGGCTGTATGCGCAGCAGTTAGAAGCATTTTACGTGATTGGTATCTGAGACTCCCTGCTTGCCAAAACCAGACCAGAAGAGGGTTTTTTCCTGTTTATATCTGAAGTCATTTTTAAATTTTTTTTTTTTTCAACGTTTTTTATTTATTTTTGGGACAGAGAGAAACAGAGCATGAACGGGGGAGGGTCAGAGAGAGAGGGAGACACAGAATCAGAAACAGGCTCCAGGCTCTGAGCCATCAGCCCAGAGCCTGACGCGGGGCTCGAACTCACGGACCGCGAGATCGTGACCTGGCTGAAGTCGGACGCTTAACCGACTGCGCCACCCAGGCGCCCCTGAAGTCATTTTTATATTGTATTTTATTGTGATCTCACATTGGAAACTTATTACTGGTTTCTCATTGCTTTACCACAAGTTTTCATGTTGGAATAAAAATGATGTAATTAAAATCATATTAACGTATTGATCACACAGGTGCCCATAAAACACAGTTGTTCACAAGCACACAGATTGGACCAGACTGATGGAGAGCTTGAAGGGGCACGAAGAGAGAGGGCCGTGCAAGGTGCGCCAGGAGCCCAGTAACTGGACAGGTTACTGTGGAATGTGAAATGTGGGAAAACAGATGGTCTTTGTTGCACTGGGCTGACCTAACATTGACCAAATGGCCTTATGAAAGCCGTTTGGTATTTTGCTTCTTGACGACTAGCTGGACCTCTGCTACAGAATTCATGGTGGGCAACATGCAATTCTATCCAATTCACTCAGTTCACGATGGCTAAATCCCCATGAAAATCTGGGTTTTATCCCTTCTCATGGCACATAAAGGACCCCCAGTTTTCCCCAAGTCCAAAACATAAAGTTTTCTCTATTAATTTGGTAGAAGTTAATACCTTTCTACTATCTCTGAAACCCCAAGCAATCTTCCTATTGTAATTCTGTATTTGAATTTCCATACTTTTTGAGTTTTTATGGTTCAGATGATTGATAAATAGAAAATTTTCTTGTTAAATAAAAAATAAGTTGAATATCAAACAAGATTTCTTTTTAGTTTGACAGCCAAAACCAACCAAACAAAAATCAGACAAAAACAGAAACTAGTTTCAGATACAAACATCCACCTACTTTAGTCACCTTGCAGGATCCAACCTTTAAAATTATAGATTTATATACTTATCTTTTAGATCATTAACCAATTAAAATAAAGATAAAACTTTATTAGATGACTCGCCTAAAAATTAAAGTTGCTTTATAAATTTGCTCATTTTACTCTATTAACGAAAATAGACCTCCTTCTAAATACAAGTGCAGAAAAATAAAATGACCAACACAGACATTTATCCAGACTGATGAGAAGTGCAGTGCACCTCACACACATACACGCCTCTGCCATAAATGCAGCCTGAGCACCCGATTCTGCAGGTGCAAATAGCAAGCAGCGCCCTGGCCAGGTCTACCCCCCACCCCCCCGCCAGGGTGGTTCTGAGGGTGGACGCAAGAGGCACGCTGAGACGTGTCAGCCGTAAGGAGGCATGGGGACCTGCCGGTCACAGTGCCGGCTTCCCAGTGGCCTGGTGCTGACTGGAGGGAGACAGAGACCATTTCAAACCTAAGAACAGGGAGTGAGGTCGTAGCATGAATATGAATCAGAAGCGATAGCTGTCGCAAAGAATCAAAACAAAACTGTAGAGGTATCTATACCTCGACTCTGCCTCTGTGTGTGCACATGTGTGCAAGTGTGCCTGTATGTCTGTGTGCACGTGGAAACCTGTGTGTGCATGAGCATGCAAGTGTGTGCCTGTGTGTGCATGTGTGTGTCTGTGCTTGTGTAACTACAAAGTCAGCACATAAAATCTGGGACACTGCTATAGAAATTGTCTCCACTGAATAACTTTTCAAGAAAACCCATTTGAGAAAAGTTGCTCTGGGCTCTTATTTTTAATAGAGTTCCAGAATATAGGTTTTCTAAATGCTGTATAAGTGTTTTTATGTTTCCTTTCAAAGAGGTGACATTTCAATTGCACCTGCAGTAAACCATCAATGTGTGATGTAAATTCTGTTTTTCATTTAATTAAGCTGAAGAGATATGAGTGATGTCTCCACCCATGTGAGTAATTTGACAAGGTTTTTCTTGCATAATCAGTTATGCAAGTGTCCCTTGTCACCTGGAGGTTTTCTTATCCGTTCTTCAGGTGGCTGTGAGTGAGTGTAAGCGGCAGAGGCCCAAGCCCTAACTGTGGAAACAAGCTCGCGTCTTCTATTTTAATTCATGCCTGGCAAGCACGGTGGCGGATTTCCCCAGGACCTCCCGTTTGCTCTCAACAGCAAGAGTCGGCATCTTCCAGACTGTCAGCTCAGGTGTTACTGGCAAGCGCTGGGCTGCTCAGCTACGCAGGTGCAGCTGGGTGCACACCTCGAAGGAGGCACGCAGGCGGGTGATGGGGTTGCTGGAGCTGCATGTGGACACTGATCTACCTGGTGTCTCCCTGACAAGGACGTGGCTCTGAGCCCCTCCCCTGGGCAGCAGGGACCCCGAGGGTCCATGAAGGGGTTCGATCATCACGTTTTAAGTCTGTTGGCTCTGTGTTGCTGTTTCTTACCACGTGAGGAGGTGGGCCTGGAGAGGAGATTTTTATAAAGTCTGGGGGGCCAGTGTTTGTCACCCATGGCCAGGGGCGAGTTCGGGTTCCTGTACTGGGCTGGAAATCGGTCTCTGCCACTGACCAGCTGCGTGGCTGCAAGGTTGCTGCAGTTCAGATTCCCCACACTCACCCAGGGTCGTCCCCAGAAGCGGGCTGCCCTGCCCTCTGTGGGTGGCTCACACAGGTGGGGGCTGTAGGGGCTGTGAGGACACCCCAGAAACAAGGATGAGGGTGACCTGGGGGCACCTTTAGCAGAGTGGACTACAAGCTCTTTAAACGACCCCATCAGCCAAGAGTGTTGAGGTCCCATATTTGTGTGCTTACATATTCACGAATTACGTATATCCCTCTACATTTAATAATGCAATATTAAACATCCATCTATTATTGGATTAACTTTTCCTATAGCATATAAATATTACAAACTAAAACCATTCACCAAGTGAGCTAATGATGACACAGGGTGACTATGAGAGCATCTGGGCCTGTGGCACTGAGGGCTCATATCACAATGGTCATGACTGAAAAGGCATTTTATTTATTTATTTATTTATTTATTTATTTATTTATTTATTATGTTAATGTTTATTCATTTTTGAGAGACAGAGTGCAAGTGGGGGAGGGGCAGAGAGAGAGGGAGACACAAAATCTGAAGCAGGTTCCAGACTGCAAGCTGTCAGCACAGAGCCTGGTGCTGGGCTTGAACCCACGAACTGTGATATCATGACTTTAGCTGACGTCAGACACTAAACTGACTGAGCCACCCAGGCGCCCCTGAAAAGGCGTTTTAAAACTTTCATCACGACCCCATTGTGGCCATAAGCTCTGCTTGGTTGACGGGACGCCATTCACAGATAGATGAGTATCGGCCTCCCCTCCCCATCCCTAGCATCCCACTTGTCCTTGTCTTAACAAGAACAATATACCCGCTAGTAACTTAATGGGGACTCCAAACTGCAGCGTCCTGAACGTGTGGAGTAAGAGGCAAGGGACAGCATGAGTGTTGAGCCAACACGGAAAATGAGCCCAGCATCTGCCTCCTTCTTGTTTTGAGATGTCTTACCCCTTGCTAAACCCCACCTCCTGGGTGTCACCAGGCGCTGCTGGGAGTAATACTCTCACTATGGGGTTTTCTGCACATGTAAACAGACGAGAATATTTGTCAATGTCTTTCCACTAAGGAGACATATTTAAAAAATGCAAAAGCAGAAAACCATAATCATCGACAACGACAGACATTATGTGTAAAAAGAACATTTCAAGAAGACAAGGAAGTCACACACCAGGACCAACCTGTTGTAGAAGCTACGCAGCAGCTTGCGCCCAGTACACTCACTGCCTCTCAGAACCTCTCACAGGACAGCCGTCTCAAGTAGCGTTCTGGGCACCCAAGCTCAGGGGTACAAGTCTGGCTCCCAGACGGCAAACCCCACAGCTCTGGCTCTTAATGTAGGAGCCTGCAGTCTTGCCCAAGGTCTAGCTCTGGCTGTCCTTTTTTGACTCACCATCAGCCTTTGTGGCCAGAGGGCAAGCATCCTGCGCCAAAAGCAACATTCCCTCCCCACCGGGGAATCAGACGCCGCTGAGATCCCAAGGCTTAGAGCAGAATTGTGTCCTGGTGTGCAGGTCTCCAGAGTAGCTTAGCTGAGTGTCATCACATCACTTGGGAAGGGATGTCTTTCCACACATTTGGTGGAACACTTGACTGGAAAGCTTTACGAAAAGTGCACATGTATCATTTTAGATTGAAAATGCTGCCACTTGCAGGATAAGAATTACTCTGTCCTCCCCAAAGGCTGCTTGATCTGCAGGGTGGTTTGCTTTCAGTTTAAGTCGCAGTGACATTGTTTCCCTGGTGTCTGTGTGGTGCTGGGGCCCTGACTCCTGTGACTGTCCTACATCCCAGCTTCACACAGGGCCCCCGGAGGATACTCAGACAGTCCTCCATGCTGGCCCAGCTCCAGCTTTGGTAATGGGTCCCTCTCTGTCTCTTCAGCCAGAACCCTCTTCTCCCCTCACTCATAGGGTGGCCCATGTCTCCAAAACTGGCACATCCCTTTCTCTCCTTGAAACTGTCTTCTTCCTCCTTCTGAAACATGGTCCGGGGCTGGACACTGCTCCCTGCCAGGCCACTCACCCCCTCCTCAGCCCCAGACATCCCTTGCTACCACCGCACACTGGACTACGTCATCCATGGATGCTCTTACCTGTACTTGACTTTACTTCCCAGCACCATCCCTCAAGCTGACATGCCTCTGCCTGCATGGGGACTCCAGAGCTGGCTCATGCCCCATGAAGGCAAGTCAACAGTCAGACCAAGCTGGTCTAGGCTGCCATGTTGGCCCACAAACTCTATTCTGAGAAAGATTTCCACCTCCAGTAAACAGCCATCCCAATCCTGAGAGGGAGACTGATTGCACACTGATTTCTTCTCTGAGAAAGCATCTTTCTCTGTGATTTACTACCAAGACCTCAAGACCACGGCACTGCTGGCACCCAGAAAGCCAGGAACACTTGCTGCCCTGTGAGGACTCCCCACAGCCATAGCAAGAACCAGGCTCTGGATAGTGGCCAGCAAGTTGAAGCTCCATGTCAGAAGGTGGTCCTTGGGGAAGGGATATAGCATGTATGTACGTGCAAGTGAAGGTCAAGTAACATGGGGAGAAGGTGACACTGGCCTCCTGTGACTGCAGCACACAGGGAATTGCAAAGTTTAAAATGTTTTCTTTTTTGATGGCACACAAGCAATGTTGGTGGCAGGCATGCTCTCAGAGGCCACACACATGGGTGCTGGTTCTGCATTCCAGGGAAAGTTTGGGTGGAAGTTTTCTGTAACTGTGGATCCTCAGAAGAGGTGAGGTCACCAGAGGTTGTGGCCGTGGATTCAGTAACATTTTCTGAGGCTGGCAGAGGCTGGCACACCCAGGGGCTGCTGGATTCACTCCTGCAACAAGTGCTGCTGTCATGCCAGGATTGGGTTCTTGTCAGGTCATGGAAAATCAGAAAGACCCCAAGCTTAAAGAGATAGCCTGACTGGTAGAGTTGCTGTGGGAAGGCCCTTTCATCAGTTGGAAATGTTCCTAGTGAAAAGTAACGAGGTCTGCCTCTTGGCTGAACTATTTAATCCATTTACATGTAATGCAATTATTGAGTTGCTTGAATTTACATCTGCCATTTTGTTATTTATTCTACATTATGTTAATTCCTCTGCTCCTCTTTTTTATTTCTGCATTTGTTTTAACAATTTTCAGTGTATTTTAATTCTTCTGTTCATTTTTTCACTATGTTCTTGAGAGGTTTTTGGGTTTTTTCCTAGTGATTGCTCTATAGGTTACCTTATGCCCCTTGAACTTGTCACAATCTGCTTCAGATGAATACTTACTTCATCATATTGAAGGATGCAACTTCATCCCAACTTATGTCCCTAAAATCAGTTTCCTGTCACAAAACCCAATAAATGTGTATGTAACCTAAGTGGGCAGTCCAGTATAGCTAGGAAAGCATCAGGTTGGACTAGAGCAGTACCCACTTAACATGTGTGAGAAACAAACCAGTCAGTGTTTGTGAAGGCATGTAGATTGTTAAAAACTATTTCTTCAATACTTTTTGCCATATTTGTGTCTGTGGTTGGTATTTATATACAAGAAAGCCTATTAAGACTTTATACCAACTTGTAGTCAAAGACCTTGACTCTACACTGGAAGTTTTTTGAATCCCAACACCAGCCTAGCAGGAAGCCAAGTATAGCAGCTCCTCACTTGTGTTGTGTGGGCAGTGTAAAATTGACTGAGTTTCAATCACTTGTTAGCTTTTCATCAGTGCATTGGGAGGCTAAATTACACTAGACCAACCCCTGCAGCAGCTATTTCTACAGAGAGGAGGCTGGATGTGACAGGAACCCAGCAGAAGCCCTGTCTTTCCAATCCAGTCAGGTCTGCCATCAGTGACACCAGAACCATCGGAAAACACTTTGCTTGCAGCCCATGTGAAAGAGCAAGTCCCTCAGAAAGCTTCGGTGGCCAGGAAGCCACATCAGAAAGTGCTCCCCCACACACAAAACAAAATATGGGGCACTTGAGTGGTCCAGTCAGTTGGTGTCCAACTCTTGATTTCAGCTCACATATGACCCCAGGTCATGACACTGAGTCCCATGTTGGTCTCCATGCTACACGTGGAGCCTGCTGGGAGTTCTCTCTGTCTTTCCCTCTGCTCCTCTTTCCTGCTCTCTGTCTCTCCAAAAGAACAGAAAAGAAAGAAAAGAAAGAAAAGAAAAGAAAGAAAAGAAAAGAACAGAGAGCCTTCAACTGTGGAAGTGACATGAGGCCATGTTTGGTGACGGCCCCTCAGGACCAGCAGGTGTGCTGCAGGGCTAAGGGGGAAATGGCCTCAAGGCTTGTTAGCAATTGATTTCTTGAATTTCCAGGACCCCTTGACTCAGAAAATTTTCTCTTTGGGAATTTAAATGAATCTCCATGCCTTTTATTGGTGAAAATTTTCCACACAAGAAAACATGATCACTTTATTTCTAAGAACTGATTTACAACTTGACTTTACACTTTTTCAGGGAGTTTGTAGATTTTAGTATATAGCAAATTATAGAAAGGAATGTTCCCCTTCATTAGAAGTGTCACACTGGCTGGGGCACCTGGGTAGCTCAGTTGGTTAAGTGTCCGACCTTGGCTCAGGTCATGATCTAGCAGTTCATGGGTTCGAGTCCTGTGTTGGGCTCTGTGCTGACAGCTCGGAGCCTGGAGCCTCCTTCTGATTCTGTGTTTCCCTCTCTCTCTGCCCCTCATCTGCTCATGCTCTGTTTCTCTCTGTCTCTCAAAAATAAACAAATGTAAAAAAAAGTGTCACATTGGCAAAAATATGCAACTCTGGAAAGAAATCACTTTTTAAATTTAAATCTAAAGAAGAAGAAAACAGGTTTGCAAACATGCCTGCACTAGCCAATGAATTACAGCCACCATAGCTGAATCTCTCTTAACTGGGCTGTTCAGTCAGATCACTCTACCCAGAATCCTAGCACAAATCACTCCCGTGATAGTTAATCATTATTAGAAAGGGCACACACAGAATAGAAAACAGCAAACCAAAGTCAGAGATCTCACCAGCAGGGGGCTTCAGAGCTTCCAGCCAGAGAGAAAGGAGTCCTTGCCAGTCCCCTTCATATTTTTTATAAAGATCTTTTATCCATGAAGAAAAAAAATGTCTGAGATATTTTGATTCATTTGGGAGCGTAAGTGTTCCTATTGGAACACTATTGGAATAGCTTTAGGGTTTGTAAGATTTGAAATGGGCTGCACCTTTTTCATTTTATTTTTATTTGAAATAATTAGTGGGCAGATCCCATGTGATGAATTCTAAAGGCTTCTTGGCCCCATCCTGGATGTGCACCTTTCGCCTCCCTCAACCTCTGGGGAAGCAGCGGAAAATCTATAGGAAGCCACACTGTGAAATTAACTTAAAAGCATTTTTTAAAAGGTCTGTCATTGTAATAGCATTGTAATGGCAAGTTGACACAGCATTGCCGTCAGTGCCCTGGCAGTTGTGGCTGGATGTGGGGGTGGCCATTCCGCGGGTCTGGAATGATAGGAACTCAGGGTGTCACACTGGGGTGATGAGGGTTCTGTGGGTCTGGTGTGGCCAAGCTAAGGGTGTGCTGAATGACTCCCTGTGAGATCCATCCAGTTATCCGCCTTGACCCAGGGGAGTGAGGAAGTGTCTGTGAGCCTGGGGAGGCAGGACTGGGGACAGGCTGGGGCTTTCCTCTGCTGGAGGCTGAGAGTGGACTGCAGGTGGCTGTTCCCCAGGGCCAGCAGCCCTACTGAAGTTACCCTGAGACGGCCACTTGGGGAGGTGCCAGTGGATCAACGTCTTCACAGTTCAGGGATGGTCACAGTTCGGGGATGGGGACACTTCGGCGGCCTATTCACTGCCAGACACCTAAACACACACCTGCCAGGGCTGACAATCCCTCTGGTTCACTGCACCCGAGGACCTCCATGTGCAGAGTTCAAAGGAAAAC
Organism: Panthera onca; assembly: GCF_046562875.1. Lineage (NCBI taxonomy): Eukaryota > Metazoa > Chordata > Mammalia > Carnivora > Felidae > Panthera > Panthera onca. Next base: position 112,798 of record NC_138346.1, on the reverse strand, counting down.
AGCAAGCAGTAACCAGAAATGTGACAGCCTTTGTGCAACTAAAGAAATATTGTTGAAAAGAAAAATGCACACTCTGTAGAAAAGGAAGCTATAACCCCTCTCTCTCTCTCTCTCTCTCTCTCACACACACACACACACACACACACAGATAAATTTCAGATTTTCTGACATTATATGACCTTAAAAACTAAATCAATAGGGTAACTTAAGGTTGACTTCTGAATACCCACTTAGAGTCCTGGATGACCAAAGAAAAGAAATGCAGATCAAAGATGGAGATACAGATCTGACGAGTGTCCAGGGTGACTGGGGGCGGGGAGAGAGCACGCGGATGGGGGATCTGGGGGTGGGGTGGTGGGGGGAAGTGGGGGTGCCCGGGGGTGGGGGTGGGAACTCGTGGCCTGGGTGGGGCGGTTGGGGGGCAGTGGGGGAGAGAGCACGTGGACGGGGTGGGGGTGGGGGGCCGTGGGGAGAGAACACGTGGACAGGGTCCTGAGCCGAGCATGATCTCAGCATCACCAGCATGAAAGGGCGGAACAGGTAGAAACTAACAAAAGTCATGATCTACAAGAATAAATAAAAATGTTTTGAAATCTTCCAGACATAAAGACAAGTTACCGAAAATGGAGAAAGAATAAGCAAGTCATAGGTTTTGTAATGCAAGACAGGAAGCTAGAAAACAAAACAAAACAAACAAAAAAACTTTGGACTGATGTTTACTTTTGTTTCCAAGGAAAAGGATATAGTCCAGGAATACTACAGCCAGATTATACAAATTCATCTCTCAAACAAAAGAGATGTATTTCCCGATCTGAAAGGCTTCAGAGTGCAGGAACCGGGTCTGTGATGAGGATACCGCACTCCAGGGGCACTCAAGCCAGCAGGTGTTGGAGTCACTGGGAAGGTCTGTTGGGACAAGGACAATGGTCGGACCTGGAGTTTCTGGTTCAGCAGGTGTAAGGCTGGGAATTCACAAGCCTAACGAGTGAGGCTGATGTGGCTGGTCTGGGATCAACACTTTGAGAAGTGCTGCTGTAAACGAATGACCCAGGACAGGGAAACAGGCACAGAATCACACAAATATTTAAAGCAGGGGCGGCCGTGTGACAATCCGTGAGACCCACAGTCACACAGGGACCCCAGGTGCATGCCAGTTTCCCAGTACTTTCCCAGGAAAGACATTTCTCCATGGTTGCCCATAAGCGAGTGGGTCTTGAGCCACATGTGGTCTATTCTCCCTCCCAGACTGACAGCGCCCTGGCCTAATTATTTCAGCTTTAAAGGGAAGCACAACCCCCCACCATGTGCTTCTTCGACCTTCATTCCCATGTGCATTTTAGACCCAGTCTGTCTAGTCCTAAAGAAAAAGGACAGAAAAATGCTGATGTTGCATTGGAACTGCAGAATATCATGGGAAAATAAAAACCAGATTTTATAATTTTCCCATAAATTTCCAAAGCATTTTAAGGTATATATTTCTAAATACCACACATCTATTCTTAATGTTATAAACTCTACATCTTGGATTTTTCTGTATTGCTTTTTTATTTTACCTTGAACGGTAATTAATTTTAATATATTGATATTGCACCAAGAAAACTTGCTGAACACACTTATTAAGACTATTAATTTTTGTACCCAGAATATAAATGCATTATTTTATATATGCATTAATTTTTTACAACCATAATATATGTGTGTGTATATTCATCCAGATTTTATATACAGTAAAACCTTGGATTGCAAGTAACTTGTTCTGCAAGTGTCCACAAGATGAGCAAACATTTTAATAAATTTTAACTTGATAAACGAGCAATGTCTTATTATATGAGTCGTACATGACGCTAAATGTCATGTGATCATAACTGAGCCGATGGTTCTTTCGTCCTCTGGCTGTGGGATTGTGGGAGATCATCAATGCAGTGTTACATTTCCATGAAATCGTCAAAAGGAGGCAAAAGCAAGTGTCATTGGATAGGTTCCTTGTTAAAGTTTCAAGAAAAGAAAAAGATTCCCTTGAGCCAATAGACAGCCGTGATTGTGTTAGTGTTGGTGAAAGTCGTCCTACATGATAACCCTCCTCTCTCTTGTCTCCCTCACACCAGCCATGAAGGTTTTCAAAGGTGAGTGCAGGTTAATTTGTTTATTTTTCTTTATATTTTGTATTTTCTTTATTATTTTGTATTATGTTACAGTATATGATCATTTTTATGCGAATATTTTTGAGGTTGTGGAACAAATCATCTGAGTTTCCATTATTTCTTATGAGGAAATTCACTTTGATACACAAGTGCTTTGGATTACAAGCGTGTTTCTGGAACAAATTATGCTCACAAACCAAGGATTTACTGTGCACATGGATATATCTTGCGCGTGTGTTCACAGTCATCCAGATTATCACTTATGTCTGTGTGTGGCCCACAAAGAGAATGATTACATATTATACATGCAACCCTTCCTTGCCCTTCTTTATAACTTCACCACCTAAAAGTGTGCATGCTTAAACTTCACACTTTAATTATGCTCATTGTTTAAAGAAATAATTTTATGGGGCGCCTGGGTGGCTCAGTCGGTTAAGTGGCCTACACTTGATTTCAGCTCAGGCGGTGATCCCAGGGTTGTAGAATTGAGCACCGTGTCAGGCTCCATGCTGACAATGCAGAGCCTGCTTGGGATCCTCTCTCCCTCTCTCCCCACCTCTCCCCCCAGCCTCAAAATAAATAAACAAAAATAAATAATTTTATGATTGTTGATTTATATTGTACCTCTTTTGCTCAGTATTTTGTGTATAAGATCCATGCATGGGGGTACGCATGGCCCCGGTCCATTAATGGTGCTGTAGAATTTAATCAGGTAAACACGATTCTACTTTCCACTATAATACTGCATTAGACCTTCCCCCCACTGATGGACAGTGTGGCTGTTTCCAGTTGGGACAACTGTGAGCAATGCTGCGAATACCTTCATGCGTGCAGGACGCGCTTTCTCTTGGGGGCTCCTGGGACAGTTTACAGACCCTTCGCCCTACTTCCTTGGCTGCAACAGGTCATACTCCACCTGCAAGGCGTGAGGGCCTCTTCTGCACACATCCTTCACATTTGTGTTGGCAGGTTTTTAGTTTTTGTATTTCAGTAGATTTACAGGGGTATTTCACTGCAATTTTAATTTGAGATAGCCTACTCATCAATGGAGACATTAAGCGTATCTTTATGTTTGGAGTCATTTGTGTTTCTTCTTTTTTGAATTCTGCTTCAATATTCTCATCCACTTTATTTTTGGAGGCATTTAGATATATGTCTTATTTATTATTAATTATTATCTTATTAGTTTTTATATACTGTGAGTTCTTGTTCATTTTAGGTTCTGTAGATCACATTTTATTTGCCACCCTGTCTGTCTCATCTTCTGTACCCTAATGTGCTTTTTACATAAACGGAACATCTCAATTTGTATAATTAGTTATTTTCTTTTTTACAGTTCGTGTATTTTGTTTCTTTGTAAATTTGTTTGCCTACCCCCACGTTATCAAGATATTCTCATAAACTATTCCGAGTTTAACATTTCTTCCTTTCATGTTTGGAGGCACAGTCTGCTTGGAATTTCTTTTCTTATGTGGAGTGTTTTCATTTTTCCCATGTGAGTGTCCACATGACTGAGGACTATTTGTTGCAGTGTTCATCTGATCCCCACCCACACCCCCTCTGTCATGCAGCAAGTGCCCACATACACGTGGGTTTTTCTCTGGATCCCCTACTTTATCCACATTTGAGTCAATTGCCATGCCAATTACACACAACTTTGTAATAACTCCAAGTCAGGTAGTAGAAATGATTTTCCATTTTGTCTTTCTTTAAGACTGATTATTCTAGGCCTTTTTGTATTTCTATATAATTTTTAGAATCAGTTTTCCAAGTTAAATTCACACACATTCACAAACACACACATCTGTCGAAGTATTGTCTAAGAATACAATTGGATCTGTAAATTACTTTTGGAGGAATGTACGTCTTCACAATACTAAGATTCCCAACCCATGTGCAGATTCACCATCTTTGTGAGAGGGCACCAGGCCATCCGTGGAAAGATATGCAGGGGTGAACCTTCTAGAAGGCTGGGTTATCTCTGCTTTCACATCTTCTGCAGGAGTGTCTCTGTCACAGGGTGAGGAAGGAACCCTGAATAAACACATATGCATCTACATAGTTATGACTTTGACCATAAATAATAGAAAATCCAACATACTTTGGCTGAAACAAGTGTTAAAATACATTGGTTCGTGTAACTGAAAAGTCTGGGCAACGGGCTTCAGGCACAGTGTGATCCAGCGCAACAGTGTCATTCCCTCCCTTGTTTGTGTCCTTCCAGCAGCCTCAGGCTACATCCTGCAGCACTGAGACCAGAAAAAGAGAGAGAAATCTCTTCCAGGGGCCCTGGGAAGGGGGGTGGCTCCTTATGGTGATGGTCAGCTCACCATGTATTCCTAAAACTGTCACCAACATCAAGTGAAGACCTGAGGAGGTACCACTTCCAGCCACCACTGAGAAAACAGGTATAGACAAAACAGGATGGATGCTGTAACCAGGAAAAGCAGGTGGACGTGTGGGATTCACTGTCGCAGGATGACCTCTGTGTCCTGGTCACAGTCCTCAGGCTCCACAGTCACTTCTGGGTCCACATCAGTGTAGGGATTTCAGGAAGATAAGTAGAAGTGAAATACGTGTTGTGCCTCTCTAGAAAAACAAAGGTGTTTTCTTTGTTTCCTCACTGGAGGTGATAGACATCCAGAATAATCTGTCCACATCAATAATAACACATCTAGACATTCAGTTACTTAATTTACTTTGAGTGTTTACACACATCCTCAGCTTCAACAAAACAGATATTATTTTTACTTAGTTATTATTTCCAATAAAGGCCATTGGGGACTTAATTAATGTAGGGTTGGAGGGTGCTTCAAATTCAGTTGATTAAATTTTCTCAGTGAACTCAAGGCAAATCGCATCAAGATTTCACTACTAAATCCTTTGAAGCAGTTTATTAATTGAGAAAGATGAATCTAGCCTGGAAATGTTATCATAAATGTAATCGAGTTGGGGATTTAATAAATGTGCTGCCTTTGCTGGCAAGATAGAGGAGTAAACTGTTGTTGGAAAGAAACTCAGCTGTGTCACCATGCGGTCAGTCTAGCCCTGCACGTGGAGAGTCAGACAGGGGACTCGCCCTTTCTGCATGTTCTTGCTTTGCCACAGACCATTTGCACACCCAGAGCTGCACAGACCCTCCATTGTTTCCCAAATATCTTTTCAAATTAAAGTCATGTCATTTTCCTTCCATCTCTTGCCTTGCAGCATTCCTAGAGTCGTAGGGTGCAAGGGTGAGATGACTGTAGCTTTCTTGAATGTCTCAGCATCAGCTTGTGAGGATGCTGTGGTCCTCCTCCTCACCTTGGCCACACAGAGAGCTTCCTGCAAGGGCTAATCCTCGACCCAGGCCTGAAACTGGCCTGAGGTGCTTTGCTGAAGTGTTCAGCACAGTGTTGGGTGCTGAGACCTATGGTTTGCACCCATAGGGCTGGGGGGCCACGGAAGGGCTGATACTGGGAATATGCTTACATGACCAGCAGGATGGCTAAAGCCTGTCTTAGGCTCCATGGTCCTGAGGTGTTTGTGCACAGCCTTGTGGATCTTGATCAGAGAGGGAGGACTCTCCTAATACGGCCTGCAGAAGGAGGGTGTCCAAAGCTCACGCTCACCTCTAGACCTTTCTGAGGAAGCCTTTGGCTAGAACCTGCACCCTTACCTCGTGCATATCCTCACTTGACCCATATCCTCACCTGATGTACACCCTCGCTTGATCTGTGTTGTTACCTGCTGCACACCCTTGCCTGACCCACATACCCTGACCTGATGCACCCCTCCCTGATCCGTATTGTTATCTGATGGATATCTGTACCTGATCTGTAGCCTTATCTGAGGAACATCCTTACCTGATGCACATCCTTACCTACACACAACCCTATCTGATCTGTATCCTGACCTCACTGTTATTGTTGCATTGTATCTTTTCCCTGAAATAAATCAGGGTTGTCACATAGGTATCTGGGTCCTATGAGTATTCTTCAGCAATAAAAACCTCCTTAACTTCCATCAGTGCTGTATAAAAATACAAAATAGTCTTATAGTCTTAATTCTAGTCCACAGCATTTCCAGGCTAAGCCAATATAAAAAATGTCCTTTCTAGATATTCGTGGGGCATTGTCTAATTTTGGGGGACTGAGTCACTAATTCCTAGTGATAAGTTCAATGGATGTTTATTTAATAGCAGCTATCTTTTAAAATTTGACCATTTCTGATACTATTACAATGTGTAGCATCGTGATCACAGCTATGAAAACAAGCATAAGATGTGAATGTAATTGAATTATGTTTTCAGTCAGGAGGTTGCCCTAACATGCGGTTTCTAAAGTGCCCCTGAGTTCTGTTCTTTTTCTTGGATATCCATTCTGTAGACATCATCTCTGGGTCATTCACATTAACTAACATGAGACCTGGGACATCTTGGGAGCCAGAAGTTAACCTGAAGGTTATCCCAACTCAGAGCTTTGCTCAGACACTTACTGAAAGAACTGTGCCAGCCCCAAGCGGGGAGAGGGGGTTCTGAAAGAGCCCACCATCCAGCTATCCAGTCCTCCCTGGCCCCTCACAAGATGGGACAAAGTGGACAGACCCGCCTCCCTGAGTGGCTGTCAACATGGAGCCTCTTGACTGGCCATACTCGACATTCCAGCTTTCACTTCATTTCAGGCTGGGGAGGCACAGAAGTGTCCTTCCCTGGCCCACCATCCCCTAACAGGCTCATGGTGTTCTTCGCTATGTCCCCAACAGTATTGCCCAGGCCTGGCTGATGATGCAGCACTCCTTGGTCCACAGAGAGTGTGGGCGGGAGTGGTGGTCACAGCATTTACTCATCGGGAGAGCACTGACCACTGACCCATGGGCGATGGGCATGCTGCTATGAGACTGCAACAGGGGCTGGAGGACTCGGGGTCCTGGGGGAGGAGGTGGTGACCAGGAAGTGGGGCCTGGGTGCCAAGTACACTAAAGACATGCCCCAAAGCATAACAACCACATGGCCAGGCTAACAGGAACCCCCAGGCCACTCCTCTCCCACTGTGTGCACATTAGTCTCTAGCAGAGATATTTGCTTATGCCAGAAAAGGGTGATGTGTTCCCTACCCTTACCTCCATTCAAATGGCCCACATCACAGGTGGTCAATAAATGTTTGTGGAATAAATGAGTCTAAAAAGAAAATCACCTTTATCAGCAAGTTTACCTCGATGTACAAACTTTTCACAATCTAACCTGAATATTGTGAAGACAGAAAAGAAATCCACACCCGTGATTTACAGGGTGCCAAGGATGATTGGCAGAGGAGGAGCAGCACATCTGGAATAAGTGTCAGGGAAGGAGAGAGAAGGCCCACTCGTGCTAGGTGTGAAGTGAACGTGATAAAGTGCCAGGTTGCTTCGGCCACCAGAGCCCAGACTGGGCAAAGAATGAATAGCGAGAGCAGAGACTTTCTAGCACAAACACTGTGCTGTTGTTGGCCAGTAAATGCACCAGTATCTGTTCGTTTCGTGGGCACCTAGTGGCTTCTGCAACGCTTCATACTCCGTAGCCAAAATCTCCGCAGATGTGACCAGAGGGTGCTGAGACGTGCGACCCTCCACGTGTAGGAATGCTGGCAGCAACATCCTGCCCTTTAAGGTGCGTTTCCACATAGAGAGCACTCCAGAGTTCTGGTCATCTGTTGGTGGAAGACCGTGAGATGAAAGGAAACCCATCATATAGGAACAGCCAGCATCTGCAGGAGAAGCACCAGAAGACAGCAAAAATGAGTCATCAGGAATACAAGCAAGGAACCGGGCCTCAAATGAGGAGAATTGACCACAAATATTTATTCAGACGTCCTACAGAAAGTGAAGAGCTATTGGGGGGGCAGTTACTGATGATAATTTAGTAAAGAGATAGAGCTTTTCATAAGCTCCGACTTGATTAGAAGAGTCACCAGAGAAGATTTCTGTTTTTCTGTGAAGGGTTTGTGATGGAATCTGTACCCATCACCTCGGCAGATGCATCGTGGATTTGAACATACTGATGTTCAAGGTTTAAGGTTCCAGGTTTAAGGTCGTTTGTTTAAGGTCTCCTTAAACAGGACCCGCCTCTCTCAAGGAGTGTGTTGTCCTTCATCTGCTGAGTCTCCCTCGGCATCTCTCCCTTCATTCTGGTGATTTGGGTATCAGGAAACAGAGAAAGAAGCCTTTATCAAAAGGAACTGCGTTCAGGGTGCCTGGGTGGCTCAGTTGGCTAAGTGTCCGACTTCGGCTCAGGTCATGATCTCACGGTTCGGTTCGTGGGTTCGAGCGCCGCGTAGGGCTCTGTGCTGACCGCTCAGAGCCTGGAGCTGCTTCGGATTCTGTGTTTCCGTCTCTCTGCCCGTCCCCAGCTCATGCTCGGTCTCTCAAAATAGTAAATAAACATTAAAAATTTCTAAACGGAGGGGGGACTGTGTTCCCATTCTCCCCGTCCCAGGAGGCCGAGGCCAGACACCCTTCACAGCCCCTCTGCTCCTTTCCAGGCCCTCCTTCTGCTGACCCTGACCCTGAACTACTGGCCACCCCACCGCCAGCACCTCACATTTCACCAGGTGGGTTGTAGGCGGGACCATCTCAGAAAATCACTCCTCCTTCCCAACTGAAAAAAAAATAAGACGCTTAACAATTTTAATAAAACGATTTGAATAGCCCCGAAAATGGAGGACACAACCGTGACGATGGACCATGATGGCTCATCAGGAGCCGGGTAGGTCTGAAACAAATATTAAACTTGGACGCATCTTTATGTTCATCTGGTCCCTTGAAAAGCTGTACTTTTATGCATACTTTACAGGCGCGTAAACTTGTAGTCTACCACGACATGCATATTATCTACAAACAAACAAGTATACATCCGGTAGAGTTCATGGTTCCGGGACCTGCTTCCTGATAGCGATGGCTACATGTTGTAGAACATGCACCTGGAACCAGACCTTCATCCTAGCCGGAAGGCTGGTCTCATAATCCACCAGAGCCCTGCAAATGCAGTCAACCAAAAATCTGAGCCTGAGCAGGGTCTCTCAGCCCATGTCTGGAACCCCCAAGTGGCTGTCAGGTACCACAGGGCTTGTGGTACTCAGGAGAGGAGCATCAGTGCTTCAGGAGCCACCTCTTAGCTTTCAGCCTCCAGCAGACCCCACCGTGCCCCTGACAGAAGCGTGTGGCATCCGCAGCTCCAAAGTACCTGGGCAGAGAGCCTGGAGAGAGAACTCAGCGGAGACTCTCGGGAACTCGCAGGATTTGGATGCTGCATGGGGGAGCGATCCTAAACATATCTGTGCAGCTACCGGTAAAATATGACCTTCAGGTAAGGGTTATCTAAAGTGAGCAGGTGGAGTCTGTACATTCAGGTTGGATACTTAAAATACAGTGCTTGACACGCCACTCAAAGATGATATGTGGGACGATCCTTACATGTTTGTACTTATCTCAGATGCAGAGTTGTGTCACTAGGCTGACCAGTGAGTGGGAGAGCTCGGCTTTCTACACTGGAAAGTTCCTAACACAATTACATGGAGTTTCTTTCAAATTCCTTCTGGGGAACATCTGAGAGAAAGTGGTCAAAATATAATTGCTTCCTAGGAATAAAATAACAGTATTCATACAGTCTGTTATGACAAATAGCTTCTGCATCATAAAGCCTCTTTGTAAAGTGAGTAGAGTGATTATAGCCAAGAGTGCAAGGTGTTTCATTTTTTTTTTTTAGAAGCGTGGAGTTCTTATTTACCGTTTTAGAGAAAAATAATAAAATTTAAATATAATGGTTTAATCTATCTTTAAAAATATGCTTAACATATAGGAAAAGACCTTCAGAAGCCTCCATACAGCCTCTCAGCCTTCATATCACCACGAGGTTTAAAACATAGTTCTTAGGAGCTAGGGGTGGAGCTCTTCATTGGAAAATAGCTTGTAGCAAGCTCTTCCCTCATCTACTGAAAACTGAGATAGTAGAGAATTTTAATTTGGATGCCAACAATAATGTCTCTTTTGGACATACTTCACAGACACAGATACTGGGTTGAGATGAGAGTCCAAAGTGCCTTCTGTAAACTTCAAAGGAAAGATATCTTCACACATATAATGACTATAATGTGTGGATAGAGTCAGCCAGACATCAGTAAAAGATTCAGTGAATGTTTGAAACACTGGAAACTTGACAACAGAAATACTGTCATCACAAACAAAAATCTGCATTAATCCAGGACACTCTTTTCAAAGGATTATTAATAATTGGAAGGATAATGAAGAATGTTTTAAATTTCAAAAAGATGTGGTTGATGATCTTTGGAGAAACACTCTTATTTTAGGAGACTGTGTTTGCATTATGGAGTTTGATGTTCTACTTTACTGGGGTAATATTTTCTTTTTACCACATATAGTAAGTTAATTTACCAGAGACTTGTTGATTAAATATCTTTGTATTCAAAATTTGAAAAAAGTTAATAAAATATACATTGATACAGGGGCACCTGGATGGTTCAGTGGGTTAAGCGTCTGACTTCAGCTCAGGTCATGATCTCGTGGTCTGAGTATTGAAGTCCCATGTCAGGCTCTGTGCTGACAGCCCAGAGCCTGCTTCGGATTCTGTGTCTCCCTCTCTTTCTGCCCCTTTCCCATTTGTGTTCTGTCTGTCTCGGTTTCTCAAAAATAAATGTTAAAAAATTAAAGATTTCAATAAAGAAATTAGAACAATATTAGCAGAGAAAAAGCTTGAATATTAATTATAAATCCATCCCAATAGAAATTTTATATTGGTGGCCTATGAAATAAACATACAATTCCCAACTGGAATTTGATTAAAAAACTTTTTTTTAACATTTATTCATTTTTGAGAGACAGAGTGTGAGTGAGGGAGGGGCAGAGAGAGAGGGAGACACAGAATCCGAAGCAGGCTCCAGGCTCCGAGCTGTCAGCACACAGCCTGATGTGGAGCTCGAGCCCATGAACCATGAGATCATGACCTGAGCTGAAGTCTGACGCTTAACAGACTAAGCCACCCAGGGGCCCCTAGAATTTGATTTTGTTAAAGTCTATTTATTTATTTTGAAAGAGAGAGAGAAAGAGAGAACAAGCTGGGGTGGGGCAGAGAGAGGGGGACAGAGGATCCAAAGTGAGCTCTGTGCTGACAGCAGAGACCATGATTTGGGGCTCAAACTCACAAAGCACAAGATCATGACATGGGCTGAAGTTGGGTGCTTAACCAACTGAGCCACCCAGGTGCCCTGGTATTTGAATTTTTAAAGTACATTCTCAATAACACCAAGAGTACACACATTACCCAATTTTGAGTCCACTATAAAGCAGTAGTCCATTATAAAGACAGTTGATATTAACAAAAAGATGGACACAAAAATAAATGCAGCAACATAGTGAAGCCCACAATAGACCTACAAAAATATAGTCAGCTGTTTGTTGATAAAGATACAAAGCAATTCAATGGAGAAAGAATAATACTTTCAACAAATGATGGTGGAAATTTTGGAAAAATCATATGCAAACAAACAGAAAAATGTCACCTTGATATATAACCCTCAGCTTACATAAAATTAATTCAAGGTGAATAATAAAACTAAACATCAAATTTGTGGAAAAGAGAGAAAAACCTGTGTGATCTTGGGTGTGGCACTGAACTTTTAGATACATCAGCAACAACATGATCCATAAAAAATAAAATTTATAAACTGGACTTTATCAAATTTAAAAATGTTTGTTGATGAAATACGCTGTTAAGAAAGATAAAAAGGCAATAAAAACCTATGTGAAAATAATTTAGAATCATATTTTTAACAAATAACTTGTGGTCAATAATTTCGAATGGTCTCAAAAATTAACAATATGAAAACATTCTACCAATAAAAGTGGGCAAAATGTGTAGACAGACATTTTACTCAAGAAAGTATGTAGATGACAAATGAGCACATTAGAGGATGCTCAACATCGTTAATCATGTGGACCATATATATTAAAGGCATGGTCAGATACCATATTTGCTAGAATGGCCAAAAATTTTTTAAAAATGAAAATATCAAGTTCTAGTGAAGACAGGGAGCTCTTAGAACTCTCGTGTATTTCTGGGGAGACAGCAAAATGGCGCATCCAGTCTACAAGATAGGTTGGTAGATTCTTATCAAGTTAAACATACTCTCATCATAGAACCCAGAATGCCCAAATGAAGATTTATATTTATAAAATATTTGAATTCAATGTTAATAGCAGTTTTATCCTTAATTGCCCAAAACTAGAAACAACCTATGTGTTTTTGAATAAGTAAATTGATGAGCAAAATGTGGTATATTTATGCAACAGAATACTATTTACCAATAAAGTATTAACCCATGACCTTGGGAAAGGCCTTAAATTCATCTTGCTAAGTGAAAGAAGTCAGTTCTCCAAAGAGTACATATAACAAAATTCTACATTAAGACACTTGAAAAGATTTGGTTAAATTCTGGAAAAGGAAAGACATGACTAGAAAAAACTTATAAATTGTGATTAAAGTCAGTAGTTGAATTAGTACTAGTGAGTCACTCTTAATCTTTTAGAGTTGGTACATGTCCTATGGTTAATTAAGAAAGATTTAACTTTAGAACAAGATGTGTGAAGGATATAAGGGAAAATCCTGTGCTATCTTTGGAACTCTTCTGTAAATCTAAGATTATTTAAAAATGAAAAAATGAATTAAAAGTTAATTGACTCATTAGACCTCAGGTCAGCAAATTATATCTTCAAGTCAACCACAGTCTGCCACCTGGTTTCGTAAATAAAGTTTTATTTAAATATATATCTGCCAGCTATGTTATGTGCTGTGTACAGCTGCTTTTCCACCACATCTGCAGGCTTGAGTAGCTCCAACAAAAACCAAAGGGTCCCCAAAGCCTAAAGTATTTGATATCTAGCCTCTTACAGAAAATGTTTTCCAATTTCTGCTTTAGATCATAAATAAGAACAAATAGGTTAAAAGATGTTAAGACGATACATCTTGAAAGTTCTCAACACACACAAAAAATTAGAGCTATGCGAGTGGTGGATGGTAACTAACCTTATTGTGATAATTATTTGACAGTATATACATCTATCAAATCATTATGTTGTACACCTTAAACACACGCAATATTGTATGTCACTTATATTTTAATAAAATTGATTCAAATACAATAAAATAGCGAGGGATAAAAATTAAGTAAAAAGAAAAATGGGTGTCACACTGGTACTACTCATAAGAAAGCAGAATGTCTATTTTAGTATTAGAAAAAGATACCAAAAAAGAATAATACTAGAGACAAATAGGATAAATGGCCAAAATGACACAATAATACTAAGTATATGTATGTCTAGAAAAAAAGGTCTGAAATAAGTAAATCAAAATTGATGGAACTAAAGGAAGAAGTATAAATATAATTATAGAGGAGATTTTTACATCCTCTTTACTTAACTGAAAGAACAAGTAGGCAAAAATAATAGGTATAAATATAGTTCACTAAATTGAAACTTATAGATTACTACATCCATCAACTGCTGAAGAAGCATTGTTTACAGATGCACAAGATTTTATGCTGAGCAAGAAACAAGTCTTCATAAATTTAGAAGATGTAAAAGTTCTATTCAATAATACTGGAAACCTGGGCCAGAGCAGTTAAGCAAGAAAAATAAATAAAGGCATACAAGTGGGAAAGGGAGAAGTAAGTGTCCCTCTTTGCAGATAAAATGATATTACATGTAAACTCCACCAAAACAGACTCCACCTGAAACAAACACATAAAAAAATTCAGTAATGTCATAAGACAAATTCAATATACCAAAAACAAAACCAAAAACACTCAAGTTATCAGAAAGGGAAATTACTAAAGCAATCTCATTTACAACTGCATTAAACAGAATAAAATATCTAGGACAAAATTTAGCCAAAGAGGTGAAATCTCTGTAGATTGAAAACTATAAAACAATAATGAAAAAAATTTCAAAAGATACAATTACATGGGAAGATATTTTATGCTTCTGGATTAGAAGAATTAATATTATTAAAATGTACAGACTCAATGCAATCTCTATCAAAAAAAACAGTAGCATTTTTATAGAGAAAAAAATCCTAAAATTTACATGAACCATACAAGACTCCAAATAACCAAAGCAATCTTGAAAAAGAACAAACCTGGAGGCAAAATACCACCTGATTTCAAACTACGTTACAAAGCTATAGTCATCAAAATAGTATGATATTATACCAGTCAGAATGGCTAATATAAAAAAAAGACAAGGATTAACAAGTGTGGGGAGAATGTGAAGAAAAGACAACTTTCATGCACTGTTGGTGGGAATATAAATTGATACAGCCACTCTGGAAAACAGTATGGAGTTTCCTCAAAAAAAAAAAAAAAAAAAAAAACAACTAAAAATAGAAGCACTGTATGGTCCAGTTATCTCACTTCTGGATATTTAACCAAAGAAAATGAAAACACTAATTTGAAAATATATATGAATGCACTTGTATATTTATTGCAGCATTATTTACATTAGCCAAAACATGGAAGCAACCTGAGTGTCCACTGATAGATGCATGGTTAAAGAAGATGTGGTGTATATACAATGGAATATTACTCAGCCATAAAAAAGAATGAACACTTGTCATCCAGTACAACACTGATGATAAAGGTTATTACGCTAAGTGAAATAAGTCAAGGAAAAGACAAATACCATATATTTTTATTTTTGTGTGGAATCTAAAAAAAATTGAACACACAGAAAGAAATGGAAAAACAGACTAAAAAATATAGAGGACAGACTAGTAGTTTCCAGAGAGTAAGAGATGGGGGGATAGGCAAAATAAAGTGAATGGGGGTTAAGAAGTATAAACTTGCAGTTATAATATGAATAAATCATGAGAATAAAAAGGATAGCATAAGGAATATGGTCAATAATATTGTAATAAATTTATACAATGATAGATCATAATTACACTTACTGTTGTGAGCATTTCATTATGTATATAATTTTTGAAAAATTATTTTGTACACTTGAAACTAATACAACCATATCATATTATATATTATATGGTTATATGGTTATAATATATATTATATTATATGGTTGATATTATATATCAACCATATTTCAATTTAAAGAACTGTATGGTATTGGCATAAAAACAGATACATGGATTAATGTAACAGAATAGAAAAGCCAGAAATAAAGCCATGCATATATGAGTTTACATGTCATTTAATTTGTGACAAATGAGCAAAGAATATACAATGGGGAAAGATAGTCTCTTCAACATATGGTGGTAAGAAAACTAACAGTCACATGTAAAAGAATGAAAGTGGACCTTAATATATTTTTAAAGGATTTTATTTATTTATTTTTGAGAGAGAGAGAGAGAGAGAGAAAGAAAGAGAGAGAGAGAGTGCAGGGAAGGGACACAGGGAGAAGAAGAGAGAGAATAGTGCCAGTGTAGAGCTCTATGTAGGTCTCAAATCTGTGAACGGTGAGATCATGAACTGAGCCAAAATCAAGAGTCAGACACTTAACTGACTGAGACACCCAGATGCCCCAAAGTGAACCCTAATCTTAAACTTTGCACCAAAATCATCCCAAAATGCATTCAATACTTTAATGTAAGACTTGAAGTCATGAAACTCCTAGAAGATAATAAAAGAGAAGCCTCTTTGACCTTGGTCTTGGCTATATATTTTTTTATTCACCACCAAAAGCAAAAGCAACAAAAACAAAAATAAACAAGCTGGACTACATCAAACTTAAAAGATTCTGCACAGCAGAGGAAACCATCAACAAAATAAAAAGGAAACCTACAGAATGAGAGAAAATATTTGCAAATCATATGTCTGATAATGAGTTAATGTCTAAAATATATAAAGAATTCATATGACTCAATAGCAAAAAACCAACAATAAAAAAATGGGCAGAGGATGGGGTGCTTGGGTGACTCAGTTGGTTAAACATCCGATTTCAGCTCAGGTCATGATCTCACCATTCCCAAGTTTGAACCCCACATGGGGTTCTGTGCCGACAGCTCAGAGCCTGGAACCTGTTTCAGATGCTGTGTCTCCCTCTCTCTCTCTGCCCCTCCCTGACTCATGCTCTGTCTGTCTCTCTCTCAAAAATAGATAAACATTTAAAAAAATTTTTCAAAATTGGCAGAGGAGCTGAATAGACATTTTTCAAAAGAAGACATACAAATAAGCAATAAGTACATGAAAATATGCTCAACATCACTCATCATCAGGGAAATACAGATCAAAGCTACAATGAGGTATCGATTCACTCTTGTTGGAATGGTTATTATTAAAATGATAAGAGATCACACATGTTGGCTACGATGTGGAGAAAAGGAAACCCTTGCGTACTGCTGGTGGGGATGCAAATTGGTGCAGCTACTGTGGAAAAGAATATGGAGGTTTCTCAAAAAGTTAGAAATAGAGCTATAATATAATCCAGCAATCCCATTTCTGAGTATATATCCAAAGGAAATAAAATCAGTATCAAAGGAGACATTTTCACCCCCTTGTTCATTGCAGCTTTATCCATAAACAGAGTAGAAAAATGGTTGCTGAGGGCTGGTAGAAATAGAAGTTGGTAAAAGGGAATAAAATTTAAGCTGTAAGATGAGTAAGGTCTGAGGATCTAATGTGAAATAAGTGGACTATGGTTGATAAACTACTGTATAGTTGAAATTTGCTAAGACAGTAGAACTTAAATGTTCTCACTGAAAGAAAGAAAGAAAGAAAGAAAGAAAGAAAGAAAGAAAGAAAAGAGAAAAGGAAGGAAGGAAGGAAATGTGATTTGATGGATGAGTTAATTAAATAGATGGAGGGGGGAAAAGAAGTGAAAAGAACTGTATCAATACTTCACTGGATAAAATGGGAGAAAGTGAAATAAAAATCAAAGCGACAAATAGATAAATGGAACAGGATAGAGAGTCCAGAAATAGACCCACATAAAAATAACCACGTTATCTTTGATAAAGGAGAAAAAGCAATGCAATGAAGAAAAGATAACCTTTTCAACCCATGGGCCTGGAACAACTAACTGAACATCCACATACCAAAGAAATAAATCTAGAAACTGATCTCACATCTTTTGCAAGAATTAAATTAAAATGGATCATAGACCTTAATGGAAATGCAACACTATAAAACTCCTAAAAGGCACAGGAAAAAAACTAGATGACCTTAGGTGTGATGGTAACTTTAGATACAGTGTCAAAGGTACAATCCATGAAAGAAAAATTTGACAAGTTGACAGGACAAAATTACTAAGCTAATAAGACTTCATTGAAAATTAAAAGTTTTTGTTCTTCAAAATACCTATCCAGAAAATAAGAAGACAAGCCACAGACTGGGAGAAATTATTTGCAAAACATATATAAAGGACTGTTGTCCAAAATGTACAGACAACTCTTAAATCTCAATAGGAAAACAAACAGCCCGGTTACAAAACAGTTGGAAAATGTTGGCAGACACATCACCAGAGAAAATACACAGACGGCAAATAAGCACATGAGAGACAGTCCGCATTCCGAGCCGCCAGGGAAATGCAGATGAAAGCAGTAATGCACGCCTATCAGAACGAACATGGACCGCACGAATGCCGGCCGGATGAGGAGGAGGGCCGGCTCTCAGTCACCACGGGTGGGGGTGCAGGATGGGCACCACTTGGGAAGAGGGCTTGCTGTTTCTTTTCTTTTCTTTAAATTTTTTGTAACGTTTATTTATTTTTGAGACAGAGAGAGACAGAGCATGAACGGGGGAGGGTCAGAGAGAGGGAGACACAGAATCTGAAACAGGCTCCAGGCTCTGAGCTGTCAGCACAGAGCCCGACGCGGGGCTCGAACTCACGGACCGCGAGATCGTGACCTGAGCCGAAGTCGGACGCTTAACCGACTGATCCGCCCAGGCGCCCCAGAGAGCTTGCTGTTTCTTACGAAGCAAAACATACTCTGCCATATGACCCAGCAATACTCCTCCCTGATATTTTACCCAAAGGAGTTGAAAACTTATTTATACCCACACGAAAAACTGCATGTGGATGCTTATATCAGTTTTATTCATAACTGCCAAAACTTGGAAGCAACCAAAATGTCCTTCAGCTGGTAAATGGATAAATAGGTGGTGGTCCATCCAGACAGTTGAATGCTACCCAGCACTGAAAAGATATGAGCTATGAAGCCATGAAAAGACATGGGGGAACCTTAGCGCACATTATTAAGTGAAGCCAATCTGAAAAGACTACACCCTATATGGTTCCAACTATATGATGCTCCGGAAATGGCAGGACTACAGAGACAGTAAAAGATCAGTGGTTGCCAGGGACTGGGAGGGCATGAGTAGTTGGTGCACAGATGACTGTTGGGGCAGTGAAAATACTCTGGTACTGTAATGGCGGATACCTGTCATTACACGTTTGTTAGAAAGCATAGAATGCACAACACCAAGCCCCGTGTAAACTATGGACATTGGGCGATAACGACGCATCCACGTTGGTCCATGAATTGTGATAAATACACCCTCTGGTGGGGAGACTGGGCAAGTGTGGAGGCAGGGATATACGTACCCTGTCCTTTCTGCCTAATTTTGCTGTAAACCTCCTACAGAAGGAGGAACGCTTTTCTGCACAACAATAAACTGCAGAATGAAAACATTGAAATAACTGTTCAAAGCACCTTAGAGGATGTCACTGTTATAATGGAATGTCCTCTGCATTAAAATCTGTGCCGACGTGACATCTATGAAAGAGGAGGAAATTCTGATAGAACAGACCTTCTGTCTCAGAAGAGGCAGGGCTCACGGAAGGTGGGCAGGTGCCGGCTCTGGGCATGCCTCTCATCCTTCACCTGGAATAAAAGAACCACTCCTGTTCCAAACCTCAGCGTTACACGAGACGCTGCCTCTCATAGCAGCCACCCCATGCCCTCCACGGACCCTGCCTGTCGCAGGATGTGCAGCCACAGATGCCTGCCACCCCTAACATGGGACCACCAGCCTCTTTGGAAATATCTCCAAAGAGCTCTGTTCCCTTGAAGACAATCGAGCATAGCCGAACATCTGAAGACCTGTTGAGAGCATCTCGGTCTTCCAACCCCTGCCTACTCTATACACAGTGACTGCCTGTCACAGACCCTCTAGTCTCTTCCTGACATGTAGACACCTGTGACTTCCTGAGCTCCCAACCCCCTTGGTGGTCACCCTGGGTGGGTAAGAGGTGCCTGGGGCTCTAACCCCATTGTCTTCTGACCCCTAGAGTCATATGCTCCTGTCACCCTCCCTGTCATATGCTCCTGTCACTTCACTTGTCCCAGGGCCTGTATTCCAGGGGCTGTCTGCCTTTCAGGACCACTTCCCCGGGCCTGAGCTGGGCGCCTTGAGGACAGACACTGGTCGAGGTCAGGCCACCAGGTCTGAGACAGACCACGACTTTCCCCGACACCTGCATAGGCTCTGACACAGCCCCATGAAGACAGCGTCTCTCAGAAAGGATGCAGGGAACTCCCAAACCACTAAGCCCAGGGTCACATCGGAATATTCTTGTAAGAGAATAACCTGTAAGAATTCTCTTGGAAAATGCAAGCTGTTCATTCACCACAAACTGGAATGAATTCTTTGGAAGTTTTAGTTCAGTTATGACCCCAAAACATTCAAAAAATACTACTACTTGTGGCAGCTGTTGCACCACAGATCATCTGTGCACAAAACAGAAGCAGCATTTCTTTAAAACCTGGTGCTCTCGGAAATCTCTGGAGCCATTCGTCAGCAGCTGTGAAAAAATAGCTCTTCAGGTAATTTTGCTCTTGGAAAAGATGAAAAATAGGGGAGTGAAAATTTGCTAGCATGCTCATTATCTGAGATTTTTACGTTATGAATATGTAATAGGTTTCAATGCCCTTGAATCCATGTGACTTGTTGGGTGATGCCTGCCGCACAGAACAGCCATCCGTCCCCGGCACTGTGTTGTTACTCTGCCCCTCCAGCGTGCATCTCTGCCCCTGGCTTTGCGAAGTCATCTGAGCCCTGGGCCCCCAGAGGCCCCTCTGTTCTGTGTGGCTTGGTCTGTAGTGAGCTTCCCAGAGGCCCTCCGCTGACAGGGGGGCCACTGGACACAATCTGATCTTCGAGAGTGGGTGAACCCCTTGACTGCCATGAAAAAAGGAAAAACCATAATGCAAACACTGCATGCTTTGTTCACTGGTGCACGGAGACCGATGGCTGATCTGGACCACAGGGAGATGGGCTTCTTGATAAGGCTGTGTGTGGTTGGGGGGGGGGGGGGCTGTTCACAAGGCCAGGGATCTTAAACGTTGGGATGAGCCTCTTGTCCCTATCAAGGTGGCACTAAATTCTTACAAAGGAGCATGCTCCTTCTCTTAAAACTTGTGTCAATAAAATTTTCTTAAATATATTTAAATAGTTTGGAGCACAACTTAGAGGTAAGAGAATAATTAGAAAGAAAAACGGATCATTGCCACCAGAAAAAGAAAAGTAATTTCAGAAAATGAATTTTGATTTGATTATCAAGTAATGAATTGGAGTCCTAGATATAATCAGAGTTAATAGATTTTCATTTTTCATTATCAACATGGGAAAAACAATTTCTCTCAGCCTATTAATAGGACATCATTAGCATAACCTGTTCTAAGTATAAGGAAGTTTTAACTTTTGAAAACTGTCCTGGTGCAAAAATCTGCTGCAAAAATAGGGAAGGAAGAGGAAAGAAAGAAAGTCCAACCCCCTTGGTGGTCACCCTGGGTGGGTAAGAGGGTAAGAGGTATGACTGAAGCCACAAAATGCCCCGCTTGCAAAACAAAAACAAAATATTTTGTGTAAGTCTTATGAACTTCCCATAAGCAAATTTGTGCCATCTATGGTTAGTGCTTTCTAATGCCGTTTTTAAGCTGACCTTGAAATCAAAGTAAAATCAGGGTTGAACCTGACAAACTTTGGGGGACCACTTTGTCATTTGGATCACTCTGAGTGTTCTACAGGCACAGGAGCCCTGAGCAGGGTGTCTGGACCCTCACACTGAGACTGCCCATTACTGATCACAGGACACAGGGGCTCAGGACACTGATGCTGGTGCTGAGTCTCACCCATGTAGAGGGGAACTTTTTTTCACTTCCTATTTACGGCCAAGCTCAGCGTCCTGGTCTGGATGGTTACGCAGCCCCGCAGAGAAAGGGCGTCCTTGGGGAGAATTGTTTGCTGATTGAATAACAGACAGTAGTCTAAACTCTGGAGGTGGGCCAACACCTTCCAACCTGGGCTGGGGAATGGGTCTGTATCCTGAGATTGGCCTGTTCCCACAGGGCCTCCCCTCGCACACGTGCTTGCAGGGGGCTGTGCTGTCCTATTGAATCACCACTCCCCTGCTGAGGGAGGTCTTGGTGGTCAGGCCTGTTGGCCAGAGAGATACCTGTTGGGACATTGGCTGGGAGACATCTCCCACTCGCGTGCTCATCCCCGTGGTTCACGCTATGGAACCTCTCAGGCCTCCCCCACTTAGGAGGCCAGGTGGCAGAGGAAGTGGGCTGACCCCCCCTTCTCTCCTCCTCCCTCCCAGGTGGGTGCCCAAGCTTACGGCCGCAGGCCACTGTTGGGATGGCCACACTCACAGAGCCCACAGAGAAGGACACACACAGGAGTCCCAGCACACCCAGGGGCCTTAGTGTGGTTAGCGTGGGTGTCAGGGAGGAGACCACATCTGGAGGTGCCGAGGCCCCTGCTTTTGGGGCCCGGTTCCCAAATCAGAGCTGACATCCTTGTAACAGCCCACGGGCAGGGACCACGGTCCCAGCTAAATGTCACCGCCTCAGAAAGTCCTTCTTGACCATCCTACCCCAGGTCCCTGATCACCTCACCCTGGTCCTGTCCTGAGCCGTGCCCATGCCCGCCTGCCCCCACCCACTGTGAGTGGCTGCTCCATCAGCAGAGCCCATGGCTTTCTTGACACCGGACACGCGTTCATAAATGTTTGTCGATTGAACGACCAGCTGAAGGAGTAGCGGGGAGCAGCTTCGAGGCTCCAGGACACTGCCGGACGGGAGCTTGCAGTCTGCCTGCCCCCTCACCGCCCTGCTGTGTGCCAAAAGAATTCTGGGCTTGGAGGCATGAAGTGACCACCTGAGTCCCAGTTGTGAGTGGACAGTGTGGTCCAGCACCAGCTCCCCCAAGACTGCAGTTTGCACTCAGAGCCTCATGAAGCCACCTCCTCCCACCGTGGAAACTGTTCTCAGGACTGTCCTTGAGGAGCCAACCATGGCTTGACTCTGCACTTGGGTTCTGTGGGGCTGCCTTCTGGTGCGCACAAAACCCAGCCCGCTGTCCTCCCGTCAAAGCCCCTAATGACAGGCCGTTCTGAGCGGCCTCGCCCCAGCTCCTGCAAAGGGACCCTATCCTAACTGAATTCTCTAATGTGCTTTGTGGAGGTAAATATTAACTGACTATTGTAAAAATGAAAGCAGATTAAAAATCAGAGGTTTAATTCTCCTGACAACAAGAGACTTCCCACCCCCGCCCCTCCCTCAGGGCATTTGCTCCAGAAAAGGTCTAAATGTAAGTTCTTCCTCTGTCTCTCTGAGATATACATAACTTTTTGAAAACTAAATGGCCTCTGGCCCGGGCTATGACCAGGGGTGTTTTCTCTAGGACCAGGGAGTGGCCAGGAAGGCAGCCCCCATTTCCCAGTTTCCTGGGAGGACTGTGACTCTGGCTCCCAGAGCAGAGGCCTCTCCCCTGGGGGCAAAGCCATCTCCCGACTGAGACCTGAGGCCTTTGTGTTTCCTCTGGGTGAAGTTAATTAGCCCGCACAGGTGACCGTCCTTCTACCAGGTGGATTTAGGGAGTGCCCGTGTGACACAGAGCTGGTCTCCTCCCTGAGGACTAGCTGTTCGCTGGGGGCCTGGGGTTCTGTGTGCAGTGGAAAAGTGAGCTCTCCCTGTGTCCTTACAACTCCTGTGGGCCGCCCAGGATTCTGATTTACCTTCTGATTTAATGCAGACGCAATAATAAGATGGTTTCCTTCTCTTCTCCCTCTATGGAGAGGTTTTCTGGGTTGACAAGAGATTTTGTTTTCCGTTCTTTTTCCCCAAGAGAACTGAAAACAAAGTATGGGGAAGGTGGGGAGAGAGGGCAAAAAACACCTGTTTCACTAGAAAGTTTATTGATTTATCCTGAGAGAGAAAGAGAGAGCATGACCAAGGGAGGGACAGAGAGAGCGGGAGACAGAGAGAGTCCCAAGCAGGCTCCAGGCTGTCAGTGCAAAGCCAGATGCGGGGCTCATTCCCATAACCAAGAGATCACGACCTGAGCCGAGATCGAGTCGGACGTTTAACACACTGAGCCCCCCGGGTGCCCAACACACCTGTTTTGTTTTAAATCTGGTTGATCTCTCTACCCGAGATAGTGAGAATACTCCCCACTGATGGGGTTTGGAGTGGCGGGGGTCCGGAACTGACAGCCAAGAAAGAATTCCTGAGACATCCTTGGTGCAAAAAGGTGATTTTATTAAAGCATGGAGACAGACCCTTGGACAAGAAGAGCTGCGCTGGGGTTCTGAAGAGTGACTGTTTTTATACTATGGAGTTGGGGAGGTAAGGGAAAAGGGAGGCCTCTAGAGGGACTTTGATGTGCTAAAGAGGACTCCTAAGATACCAGAGGCCTTGCTATTGTCCAGCTAAGGTTGTTTTCCCTCTAGTATGGCAGCGTTAACATTAAGACCCCATCAACTGAGGAATGGATAAAGAGACTCTTAAAAACTGAGGACAAACTGAGGGTTGATGGGGGGTGGGAGGGAGGGGAGGGTGGGTGATGGGTATTGAGGAGGGCACCTTTTTGGGATGAGCACTGGGTGCGGTATGGAAACCAATTTGACAATAAATTTCACATCAAAAAGATTTAGAAAGAATGAAACCAAAAAAAAAAAAGAAAAAAATAAATAGAAAAAAAAAGGACAGTAGGGACCTCGTGGAGAAATGTTATACTCTGTACTTGTCAACGGGCTACAGGTTATAAAGACATTGAATTTTATCTGCCGTTTCCTTCTGCCTGTGTTTCCACATCACTAGGGAGGGGAGGGTGATGCTGGGGCTCCAGGAAACTGAGTCTACAGGTTTCTGAGATTAGGTTACTGATAAGATTGCCTTTTTCTTGTAATTTACTTAAGACATTGTAAACTATTGGAGACTTGGGTCTTGCAAGACTGTGATCTCTATAAATTAACCATTTGTTTTCTTTCTTTCCTTTGTTCTTGGGCAGAGGGGAGAGCCTGAGGAATGTCACACACATCCCATTGGTGGGGGGTGCGGGGATTGTTAGACTGCATTTTGCCCTCAGCCTGCCTTATGCTCCCTCACCATCCACACCGTCACTTGCAGAACTGAGGACGCGTGGATCACAAGCAGCACGCAAGGGGGACAATAGTGTGCAGCTTCGCAGACTTTGAACTGGCATTTATTCTCACTACAGGGTCTCCTAGAAAAAGCCTCTATACTGAGGTGAAATCAACTTTCACTGCTGTTTGTAGTGGGTCCCAAGGGTTCCAAACTGTGAGAAATAATCCCACTGCCCCAATCACAGGAGGACGTAAGGCTCGGAGCACAGTGAAGCAAGGCTTTAGTCAGTGTTCTTGCAAGAGCAGGTGTCTGATGGACAGGCACACTCAGGGCAGTTACAGCAGGCAGTTTATCTCCTAGCATGAAGTCCCTCCCCGGTCCCTCACTGGCTGATGCTGCAGAGGTTACAGCTTTCCCCAAAGTTGCCTATGCCCACGTAAGTTCAAAAAGTAGTCTGACTGGAACGAATGGACATTCCCTGAGGCGACGCAGAGACTTCAGTTCTTTGGCACAAGCTCGTTGCAACGCCCGTGAAATAGAGAGGGGAAGAAGCAGCAGGAAGTGATGTGTCTAAAGGTTTGGGATTCCACTGGGGGGATGGGGTGTCATACATGTTTCCAGTAGGTTGTAACCCTACTGTTAACTGGACAGCACAGCTTTTATTTTGTCTTTCTGATAATGAATCATCTCCCTTACTTCTCACAATCCCTCCTCTTCTTTTCTAAGTTGATTCCATTTTAATTTGTAGGTTATTTTGGGCACAAGGCACAGACATTTGTTTCTCAAGAGGAATCTTATGCCTGAAGGGGTTTGCTGTGGTCAGACACCTCCAGCATTGTTCCAAAATGTGTGTGTGTGTGTGTGTGTGTGTGTGTGTGTGTGTGTGTGTGTTTCCACTCAGGGACCTCAGGTCCCAACCTTTCCCTCTCTGCCTGCTAAGTCCCATGTTTTCCTATCATATTCCCCCCTCTGAACACGTGACTCCAAACTGCTGTTAAGAACAAGGACTATGACTCATCTTAACTACTTCCTGCTGAAAGGAGGCGATGATGGGGGAATGGCAGTCAGGACAGGGTCAACGGTCGATCCAGAGGTCCAAAATAGTTCTTATAATGGGTAAGAATGAACCAACAATCTGAGAAAAACATGGCAAAGGAGACAAGGGCTGGCCACAGAAAATGGAAAGTCAGGGAAGTGCGCCCCAATGTGGTGCACCTGTCCTTCCCGTTTTGTAAAAGTTCTGCAGTGATGACATGTAACACTCTCAGAATGTGGGAAGAAAGCAGATTTTCCATTATTGCCGACCTGGAGTGCAGCTATTTTGCAAACTTGTGACATTTAAATGCCCCCGAGTATTTATTGGCCTGAATAGCACCCATTCTGGAGCCCATCACAGAGAAATCAAAGTCCTTGTGTGTAAAGACACACATGCTGATGTCTACCATGGCCATGACCTCAGTGCCCCGGGTGCAAACTCCCTGAGTCCCTACTCCCTGCAGGAGGTCAGGCAAAACATTGAACATGCTGTTGAATATTCAGCAGCTGCATAAATGAAGTGAGAACACAGTCCCTCATCCTCCAAGGCCTTCAGCTGAAAACCAACTTTGTTCTCATCACACCCTGGGAGAGTCTGGCAGCATTTGGTCCTGTAAGTCAGAAGAAATGACCAGCACCCCGCTGGATGCTTTTACATAGGGATCTGTACAGACCCCTTCCTTCCGACCCCCCTTCAGTGTCATTTAAGCCGCTTATCTTTGCTGGTGCCTGTGGCGGGGACTGGGATGGCAGTGCCTTTGACCAGTGTTCCGCTGTGAGGGTGGGACCCACACAGGAGACCTGAGGTGGCCTTCTGGCAAACATCCATAGGCTTTCCTTGAACAGAGTTTATGGAGCAAAGAGTTTGCCAGTCAGTGTTAAGGTACCAACGGGTCCACGCCGTGTCGGTGGGATTTGGGGCTGTCATTTGTTTACATGAACAGTCCAGATGTGAAGACAGCTGAGGGCAGTCCCATCCAGACTTAAAAGATTGGAATTACATAAAACATACAACAGTCTATTTATACACAATGACCCACATGCATGCATGTGTGTCTGTTATGTATGCACGTGCATGCAAACGCAC
This sequence comes from Panthera onca, assembly GCF_046562875.1. Lineage (NCBI taxonomy): Eukaryota > Metazoa > Chordata > Mammalia > Carnivora > Felidae > Panthera > Panthera onca. Next base: position 86,184 of record NC_138346.1, on the reverse strand, counting down.
GCAAGTGTGTAAGCAAGCCTGCGTGTGCATGCATGTGTGAGCAACGTGTGTCCAGGCACGTATGCATGTTCATACATGTGTACTTTGCTGTACTGTTAGTTTACATTGGAAAATTGCTGCTTGCCATAGGCATGCACACCTACACCAATAATAGAAGATAGGTAACCACTGAGCATCTGGATTGTCATAAAGAATACAATTACCCTAATTTCTTCTACGAAAAAGGAAACGAATGAATGAAATGTGCAGCAACGCTTCCAGCAAAGAAATTAGGCCGCCTCATTAACTGAACCTTGAGACCTGAAGGTTTTAGTTTGAATTGAATTTTATACCTCCTCTCATTTAAATTCCTGTTATGTAAAGCAAATTCGGTTTAAACAACCTGATTTTTGCTTGAAATGGTAAATACAACATTACGATGTTTTGAAATCAGCAACAGCTGAAAAATATTGCATGTTCAGTATTTACTCATCATCTTGCAATGAATATACTTTGTAGTAATCATGTTATAATTTTAATATTTTCATTTACTTTTGTTGTTATTACAATACTTCCACCGTTGGATGGACACTTAGAAAACATGATCTCATCAGTACTTGGTAACTTCCTGCCATGAATTGTAATTACTGTTTATGTGGAAGTCAGAGCTCCCACAGCAGTGGCCTTCCCTGGAGCAGGCAGCCAAGTGACTCCAAAGCCAGATGAGAAAGTCTGCTGCTCCCTCGCAGTCTGGAAACATCTCATTGCCAATGTATCTCCCACAACACACTAAGTGAATCTCTCCTTCAGAAACCTCTCAAAGCCATGCCGACATCATGAGCACATGAAAAAGTGTGAATTCTATCAGCACGCCTCTCATGATACTAATACATGTGCTTGGTTAAAGCTGATGCACTGGGGGACAGATTGCGACAATTCACTGCAGAGGATGTGTGGTTCAGAGGAGACATCTCTGGTGGCCTGCAATCCCAGGCCACTGTTCTCCTTCACAGCTGCCCACTTGTGTAGTGTCAGAGGCTGGGGGTGGGGACCAGGCTGCAAGGCGTCAGGTGAAGGAGGTGGGGGAGAAGACACAGGAGCCCTGGGTGCCACACCCAACCGTGGCCGGCCCGGGGCTCCTGCCTCTCCCTTTGAGCTCCAGGTCAGACCAAACAGAGACCAGCCTACAGGAAGCCCCAGGGCCTGCCAGGACCCCTCTCAAGGGAAGGACTAGGGAAGAGTCTCCAGTTCCTTCAGGCCAGGCTGACCTGTGACTGGCGGGGGGTGGGGGTGGGGTGGGGGGGGTGGGGGGGGTGTGGGGGGGGTGGGGGGGAGGTCCTGCAAACATTCCTGACATTTCTCCCATTCTCAATGTGGCTTTTTCTTGATCAGGTGTTTACTTGGTTGCTGTAAACCTTTGGCTATTTTCCAGAAACTCCCATAATTATTTTGGTAAGTCTCTGCTTGTTTTTTTTGTTGTTGTTTGTTTTTTAAAATGTTTCCATGTAAGAGGCAGAGCCTGGCACATCATGTTGCTGAATTCACCCTCAAAAATATTTTGGTCCCTAGGAATCTATTATTATTGGAAATCTATATGTGCATTAAGTATACATAATGTGTTTTCATTTATTCAGATTCTAGGTGATTCCCTGTGGGATGGGATTTTTTTTTCCCTACCAAATCACTGTTAAATGTAAGTCTGAAATATACTAGTAAGGAATTATATCAGCAATCCCAACGCCAGGCTGGTGCAAACAGAGTACATGTGACATGTTACATCATTACCATGCACATGAAGACACTGGTGGAGTTGATTTCCCTAAGAGAACGTTGCTTTTCTAACTCTACACACAGAGAGAAACAGAATTGACCCTGCCATGAGTGAGGATTTGTTCTGAGCTAGAGGCTCATGGCTGCTATGCTCAGTTGAGGACATGAGACCAAAGCCCCCAGAGAGAAATAAAAGAAATGCTGAATATGTCACACCCGTCACCACATCAGGAATGCACATTAGCAAATTCCTACTCCTTGCCTGAGTTTGCACATGTCCTTCCAAAGCTGAGTATTAGGCTTGTGTGCACCATGTGGGTTTGTTAGCTTTGATTTCTCTCACTGAACGATACATATCCACTGCCACGTCCATACGGGCACAGGTCTGGGCAAACTTTAATTATGTAATATTTTATTGAATGGAGCTCTGAACAAATTACATGCCATTCACAAATGAATTTATGTTCCTTTTGTGTGTACTTGTTGTTGTGTCCTCTATGAGCATCCCACCCACGGGAGAGGGCAAAGTTTGAATAAACTAAAACATGGAAGTATGCGTCCCCTGAGAGTTTACCCTGTAATTTACTTGGGTGGATTTCACTGATAAAGATATTGTTAACGGATTCTACCTTAACAGATACAATGTAGGATCACATACATGATTTTCACATACGTGAAATTGTCTTCTACAATTTAGGACGATTTGCAACAGTTTTCTTTTTCATTAGGGCTTTTGTAGAATGATTACTCTGTTCTCAGCCCAGTGTGGATCAACACATAAGGATATTACTCACTTTAAATATAGTTTCTTATACCTACTTTATAACCATTTCTATGCTTTAAATTTAGTAGCCTCTTTTGTGAGAAAATTTTGCAAAAATAACTTCTTAAATCCAATCTTCACCTAAAAACTGATCTATAATTATAATTCACAACACCACATCAGTATCAGTTTTAGCCTACCTCTTGTTCTACATAGGCTCACTTGGCCCATTAGGAGTAACTGTGTGATCTAATTTAAAATCTTCCAGAAGTGGCATAGTTTCCAGAACAAATCAGAGTGACTTCTACCTGATATTCATGTAGCTTTTTAGCCATAGGACACTTTTTATTGTAGAACCCCAGTTTAAGACCCCAAAATGAACATACATGTCTTGTTAGTACGTTCACTTATATGTGTCTCTCCAAATGTCAACTCCTGCGTGACTGAGCTGGCAAGAGGCCCATCACCTCACAAGGCCAACCTTCCTAGATGTCTCCAGCAAAGCCAAGGTGAAACTCCGGGGTTGCAATTCCCAGAGCCCACCTAACCCTATTTCCCTCTCATCACCTGCTGCGCGGGACCATGGGCAACACAGGAGATGTCACCTAGGACGTCCGCCAGCTACTTGGAGGGTAGAGAAGAGACTTCAAAGTTCCCACCATCCAACGAAAACTTTATTTACTTACTTACTTTTTTATTCAAAATGTTTCAGTACTTCCTGAACACCTGTGCTCAAGAGTGAACACACCTTGCCAGCACAGCATTTTACAGACCCTGGTGTCCCCACAGATCTGCAGGGAAGAACCCCTGGACCTGAGCATCTGTCCCAAGTGCCTCGTCTGTGACACACGAGTCTGCATGCAGAGTGCAGAGCAGAGAGCCGGGCCACCATCCCAAGGCCTGCCCTGCCACCAGGCTCTTCAATGAGAAGGAAACAGAAAAGCTCCACGTCCCTCCTCGTTCTGACTCCAAAGTAAAGCCGTCTGTGTGTGTTGGCTCTTCCCTTATTGGTAAACGTTCGCATGGAGAGCCACTACACCTGACATTTGGGAAGACAGAACAAAAGTGTTTCCCAGGCCAAAATCAAACAGCCAAGGATTTCCTTAACTTAGAAGTCCTGAATTTTCATCTTTCAGCACAAGTACAGGGCACATTTCTTTTATTGGGAGAAGCACAGGCCTCCGTTAGATGGCAACGTAGCTGGGAATTATTCAGGTGTTTTTACAATCCCTTCTGGATTCTAAATGCCTTTAAAAACAAAGAGAGCAGCCTTTGAAGACTCAGTTGAGGTTTTCCGTCTTTTTAGTTTTTTTAGCACAGAGGGACGGTCTGAGAGCTGGAGTGAACAGGAAAGCCCAAGTGGCGGGAGCTGGCCCACGGGGAACTCGGCAGTGCAGCCACAGGCCCAGATCCCCAGCCTCTCCCTGCAGAAAACACGGGTGCTGAAGTGGAGGGACTCCCAGACTTGGCACGGACAAGGACGTGCTCCTGCAAAGAGCCCTTCCCACCTGCCGCTCTGACGACGCCCACTGCTTCCAATGTGAAGAAAAGGAAGGAAAACCAGGATAGGCTGCATCGTCGACGTGATGGAAAATCGTGATAATGGCAGAATTTGTGCTTTGCCTTTCTCACCTCCAACAGACTCCCATTTTGTAATCTTCTTCAGCACCCCTCCCCCCTGTGCCCTCAGCTGCCCGCCTCATCAAACCCGGTCCCTTCTCCAGACCCTTTCTTGGGGGTGGCGGGCTGGCTGCCTGCCTGAGACTCTGCACCAGCACCGGCTTTGTCCCAAAGCACGGTAATGCTTTCTCCACATCACACAGGCTGACACCCTCCCTCCTGCCTTCCCCCACAGGACATCTCACCTCCTTCCCCAAACCTATCAGAACGAGTTCTTGTGGTCTCAAAGGCCAACAAGTTCACCTGAAGTCACAGAGTTTAAGAACGCTCAGAACATAACCAGCATTCAAGTCACACACATGTCACAAACAAGCCTGGGTTCTACATTCCCGCTGCCAGCACTAGGGCTCCATGTGCTCAAGGCCTGCAGCTCTTCTCCATCTCTGGAAGTTCACCCTAACAAGTTCACCCTAACTTCTACAGTTGGAAGTTCTGTTTGACCTAAAATTCATAAATAAACATACAAGAAGCGTGTGAAATTCAAGAACTTCTGCTTCTAGTCATGTTAAGCAACACGGCTCGGCTGTGCTCTTCCAAGCTACAGGCCCAAGAAGTGAGGCTGTGTTCACAGGTGCACCAGGAAGGCTAGGCTGGGTCCTGGCGTCCTCAGGGCAGAGGGAGACAAGAGGGCCTGCAGCCACGCAGACGGTGGAGGAGAGAGGGCACGAGAGGACACCTGTGGCGGAGATGTAGGCGGATAGAACGGAACTGGATTAACATTTTATCGGAGCAAGGAAGGGTTTCCTTATACATGTAACTTGTTCCACCTTGTCTTATGCTAACTGTAGATAATCAGAGCTATTTTAACAGCTCTTTTTAGTGACGTCATTGCATGGTCTCAAATTTCATTCAGATATATTTGTGACACTCGTCTTGTAGATGAGGCATCAAGTTTTAAAAGCCTAATTATAACACCTGGATAAATATATCAGATCTTACAAAACATCTTAAGAATCCCTGGTAGGTTGTTAATTAATTGTCTTTTGTTCATAATAACGGAAAAATATTTAAAATGCACTTTCATCTGTTAAGATGAAGTGGGGCATCATACATTTTCACAGTGCTAAGCCTGCACAAAAAACAAGTTGCTTTCTACGTATTGTGGTTTAAAGATGTCAAAGTCCGGGGGCCGGTGCCTGGTAGCACAGTCTGTTAGGCATCTGGCTCTTGATTTCTGCTCAGGTCATGACCTCACAGTTTGTGAGATCGAGCCCTGTGTCGGGGATTCTCTCTTTCCCTCTCTCTGCACCTCCCCTGTTGGTGCACTATCTCTCTCTCTTTCTCGCTCTCAAAATAAATAAATAAACATTAAAAAATAAATGCTTCGAAGTCCCACCAGCTCTTAATAATCCCACCAACCAGCCAAAATGGACAAAAACCCTACCACTTAATTGTGCATGTCTGGAACTTGTACAAAATGAAAGAAAACTATAGCCTCTAAAATGTATTTTTAATCAGTAACTTCAATTTTGTATTTTATTTTGATGATATATAAAAAAGGAATTTGAAACACATTTCTTTCTTTTTTTTAATGTTTATTTATTTTTGAGAGAGACAAAGACAGAATGCAAGTGGGTTAGGGGCAGAGAGAGAGAAAGACACAGAATCCAAAGCAGGTTCTAGGCTCCGAGCCATCTGCACAGAGCCCGATGCACGGCCAGAACTTATGAGCTGTGAGATCATGACCTGAGCCAAAGTCGGACACCCCACCAACTGAGCCACCCAAGCGCCCCTTGAAACACATTTCTAAATAACACATGAGTCAAGGAAGAAATCTCAAGAGAAATTATTATATATTTTGAACTAAATGAAAATAAAACACAACAAAATGTGAGATGCAACAAGAATAGTGCTTAGGAGGAAATTTAGAGCAACTAATGAACACACTAGAGAAAAAAAAAGATCTAAAATCAATGATCTAAGCTTCCACTTGAGGAAATTAAGAAAATAAGAACAAATAAATCCAAAGTAAGCAAGAAAAAAATAATACAAATTAGAGGAGAAATCACTGAAACTGGAAAAAGGAAATCAACAGAGAAAATCAACAAAACCAAAAACTAGTTCTTTGGAAAAACCAACAAAACTGATAAGCCTCTACTCAGCCTAAGAAAATAGGAGAGAAGACACAAATTACTAATATCAGAAATGAAATAAGAGCATCACTACAGACCCTATGGACACTAAAAAGAAATATTAGGGACCATTATGAACAACTGTATGCCTGCAGATACCATAACCTAGAAGCAATAGACCAATTCTTTGAAAGACAAAATCTGTCAAAACTCACACAAGAAGAAATAAATCATCTATACAAACCCATATATTTAATAATATATATTATATGTTATTATATATATAATTTATTTAATATTTATTTAATAAAAATTAATAATAAATGATTCAATATATTTATAGAATTAAATGTATTTAATAAATAAATTGAATCAATAATTAATAATCTTCCCAAACAGAAAGTCTCAGGCTCAGAAGGGTTCACTGGTGAATTCTATCAAACTTTTAAGGAGTAAATGATACCTTTTCTCTACAATCTCTTTCAGAAGATAGAAACAGAGGGAATATTTTCTAATTTATTCTATGAGCTAGCACTATGCTAATATAAAAACCAGACAAAAGCATAGGAATAAAACTATAGACCAACATCTCGCATAAACATAGATGCAAAAATACTGGACACAATATTAACAATCAAATCCAACGATGTAGAAAAAAAATTATATCACAACCAAGTGGGATTTATTCCAGGTGTGCCAGGCTGGTTCAGCATTCAAAACTCAGTTAATGTGGGGCACCTGGGTGGTTCAGTCGGTTAAGCATCCGACTCTTGATTTCAGCTCAGGACATGATGTCACAGTTCATGAGTTTGAGTTCTGTGTAGGGTTCTGCTCTGACAGTGCAGAGCCCTCTCTCTCTGCCCCTTCCCCCCACCCCACCTCTCTCAAAATAAATAAACTTAAAAAGAATCAGTTAATGCAACCCATCACATCAACAAGCTAAAGAAGAAAAGTCACATGATTATATCAATAGAAGCAGAAAAAGCATTTGACAAAATCCAACATCCATTCATGATAAGAATTCTTGGCAAACTAGGAAAACAGGAGAACTTTCTCAGCTTGTTAAAGAACATCTACAAAATACCACAACTGACATCATACTTAATGGTGAGGATCTTGAAGATTTCCCACTAAGACCAAGAACAAGGAAAGGATTCTCTTCTCATTTGGGAGTTGCAAATTAAAACAATGAGATAACACTAAATATCTATTAGAATAGCCAAAGTCAAAAACACTGACAAATACCAAATTCTGGTGAGGAACTTCCATTCATTGCTAGTGGGTATGCAAAATGGTATGGACCCTTTAAAGGACAGTTTGACAGTTTCTTACAAAACTAAAAATACACTTATCATACAATCCAGCTATCTCACTCTTTAGAATTTATCCAAATTAATTAAAAACTATGTCCACATAAAAATCTTCACACAGATGTTTATAGAAGATTTATTCATAATTGACAATATTTGGAAGCATCTAAGATGCTCTTCAGTAGGTGAATGGATAAATAAACTGTCATGCATACAGCTGATTGAATATTCTTTAGCACTAAAAATAAATGAGCTATCCAGTCATGAAAAGACATGCAGACAAGTTAAATACACATTACTAAAAAAGAAAGTCAATCTGTGTGATTCCAACTGTATAATTTTCTGAATAAGGCGAAACTATGGAGATAGTAAACAGATTAGTGATTATCAGTGGTTGGGGGAAGCAGGATGAATTGGTGAAGCAGAAGATTTTTAGGGAAGTGAAACTATTCTGTATGATACTATAATGATGGATACATGTCCTTATATGTTTGTCAAACCTATAGAATGTACAACAACAACAAAATGAACCTTAATGTACATTATGGGTTTTGAGCGATAATGATGCACCAATGTATACTCATCAATTGTAACAAATGCACCACTGTCCACAGTAGTGGAGATTGTGCATGTTTGGGGATGGAGGTGTATGGGAGCTGTCTGTACTTCCTGCTCAGTTTGGCTATGCATCTAAAACTGCTCTAAAAATGTATTATTTAAAAAAATGAATTTTGCGGATGGACCATGAATTGAACAAGTTCTCAGATTTACTCATTTCTATTAGTGTGAAGATTCTATTGGATTTTCTACATGCATAATCATGTTCTTTGCAAATAATGACTATTTCTTTTCAAACTTTTCAAAATTTGTATGCCACTTCATTTTCTTTTCTAATGTAATGGTTAACAACTCCAGGAGCAACAACCTTGCTTTGTTTCCAATTTTAACCTTTTTAAAAAAAGAAACTAGGTATGATGCTTGATTTAACTTTTACAGATAATCTTTATCAGATTTGATGTTTATTTTGATTTCTACTTTGTTAAGAGGTTTTTATCATTGTGGACATTGACTTTCATCAAATGTATTTTTGTGCACTTTTTAAGATACTCAGATAATTTGCTTCATTTATATTTGAAGGATAAATTAGATTACTTAAAATTTTTTTTTAACATTTATTCATTTTTGAGAGATGGAGAGAGAAAGAGCATGAGTGGGGGAGGGGCAGAGAGAGGGAGACACAGAATACAAAGCTGCTCTAGGTTCTGAGCTATCAGCACAGAGCCCGACACAGGGCTTGAACTCACAAAGGTGAGATCATGACCTGAGCCTGAGTCAGATGCCCAACCTACTGAGCCATCCAGGTGCCCCAAATTAGATTACTTTTTGAATGTTAAGTCAATTTTGAATGCTTGGAATAAACCCCACTTGGTCATAATATGTAACATTTTATATGTGACTGGATTTAATTTGCTAATATTTTAAACAATATTTCTGCATCTAAATTTACTGAAAAGATTTTTCTGTAGTTTTTCTTTCTTATAATGCTTTTGTCTGGTCATATTTTACTATCAATGTTATACAGATCTTATGTATGGGAAGTGTTCCAATTTTATGCTCTTGAAGAATTTTTGTAAGACTGGTATCCCTTCACATATGTTTAGAATAACTGATCAGTAAAATCATCTTGGTAAGTATTTTTCCCTTTTGAGAAGCATTTTAATAAGTGATTCAATTCCATTAATATATGCAGAACTACACAGACTTTCTATTTCTTCTCATGTAAGTTGTGTAAGTTGTTTTTCAACGTATTGTACATTTAATTTAAATTGTCAAGTTTGCTGATGAAATGTACCCATAATATCCACGTATAACTTTTTAATGTCTCTAGGGTCTGTGGTGACATCTGCTTTTTCATTTCTTGTGGAGTTTGTGTTTTATTTCTGCTTCCCTAAATTTGAATTGTTAGGAGTTTTATTGATATTATAGTCTTTTCAAAGAATGTGTATAATGTTGATTTGATTTGATGTTTGTTTTCCACATCCTAGATTTCTGCTTTTATATTTATTTTTCTGTTTTCATTGCACTTGTTTCATTTTATATCCTTCACCATCTTGTTCAGGTGGAATCATGTCATCTCCTTTCTCTAATACACCTATTTCAGCTATAAATTCTCCTCCAATCACTGCCTTAGTTGCATCCTATGGACTTTTAGGCTTTATTTTCATTATCATTCAATTCAACTATTTTCTAAAATGGCAAACAGATACAATATTTGCAACATATATCACAGATAAAAGGCTAAATCCTAAAATATAAAGCATTTTTAAAAATTGAGAAGAAAAGGCAAAAACTAAATAGAAAAAGATAGACAAAAACCATATGCAGACCATTCACAAAACACATATATTTAAATTACTCTTAAATCTTTTATATAAGTTTTATTTATAACGAAATACATATTTAAATTAATGAGACACAATTTCTTACCTTTTAGATTTGGCAAGAATTAAAAGCATTTAAAAATTTTCAGGATATGTATATTTTTTTCTTTAAAAATTTTTAATGTTTATTTATTTTTGAGAGAGACAGAGACAGAGCACGAACAGGGGAGGGGCAGAGAGAGAGGGAGGCACAGGATCTGAAGCAGGCTCCAGGCTCTGAGCTGTCAGCATAGAGCCCGATGTGGGGTTCGAACCCACAAACCATGAGATCATGACCTGAGCTGAAGTCGGAGGCCCAACTGACTGAGCCACCCAGGCGCCCCCAGGATACATATTTAAGGAAAAAAAAAAATCAGTGTAGAAGAAAACTTGGTTATATAATCTTTTTCTATAAGAAAGCATTGGAAATAGAGGAAAATTTGCTTATTTTTGCAAATGTGTACACACACACACACACACACACACACACGCACACACATACACACACACACACACACACACACACACACACACAGAATTAACAGAACTAATGAGGTTGTTTACCTAGAAAGGGTGGATAGGAATGTATGAAGGCAGAGAGGAGGAAATGGTATGCCTTTAGGTACACTTCTTTCTATAATTTTGGATTCTAACCATTTTAATGTTTTATATGCTCAATCTGAGTATTTCAACAGGGGCTAAGATGGATTACAAATAGAGCTTAATCAAAGCAGCGTTTTTCAAACAGCACAAAACACTGAAGTAGGGGAGGAAGCAGAATCCAAATAACTTTTGAACACAGGACTACTATTTTCCTCAGTACAAAGAACTGCAAACTAATTCTGATATCTATTAACAGGTTTGTAGGTGGGGCTTTACATGATTATCTCTTAGCAATTCTGAAACCACCTTTTGATTATTGTAGAACTGAGCAAAAGGGAAAAGGTAATGATGCTGTTTTCTGTATTTTCTCCACTGCAAAGATCTCCCACTCTGTCTGCCTTTGTGTCTTTGCCAAGTGCAGTGATGGTGGCTGACCCTTCTGCTTGTTCTCACCTGGGTGGTCTCTATTTGAACAGAATAAAGGCTGCATCTCACTATAAGGAAGGGTAATGGAGACCACCGAGAACCTCCTTCACAGGACAGGTTGCTCACTTTGCACAGCATGCAGGGAGAAAGGATTGGTAGCCACCACCGTGCACCCTGGCTAGGGTCTCTTCTAGAACCTAACCCCATTTTCAGCATTGCAGTAGATTGGGGAGCTCTGCAGGTACCAACCAATCACATCCCCTGGACCTGTGTTCAGCTGATCACTGAGCTGGTGAGGGTGCACCGTCACTAAGCCCAGAAATCCATCTCGTACCCCAGCCAGGACTGAGAGGTGGTATTTACCGTACAGGACAGGTGGACCTCCACACTTTTGTTATGTCTGTCACCACTCACCCAATACTATGTTTTTTGGTCTTTAATGGGGACAGAAAATATTTCAGTACTTACTTTCAGGAAGAACCAGATCTCAGACTCACAAGGAAGACATTTCCAGCACCGGGCCCACTCTCATCCTGGAGTGGATGCCACATCAAATGTTTATAAAAGGGCATTGGGATAAAGCTATACAGCCTATTGCGTGCGTTTCGCCTGCTTAGTGATCTCATCCTCATCATGGATAGACTTTATGCAAGGGAAGCATTGTACACGTGGGGATAAACAGGCATCTACAGACCTCCATCCTCGTGTGCAAGCCCACCACAAACCATCACTGTACCTTCACATATGCAAGACGGCAGGCTCAAGTGTGGCTATGGCTGTGCTGTCCAGGAATGTCTGCAGAGCCAGGCTGATCCATGGTCTTCACCCCTCTCTGCCCCTGCCCACAAGGTGACGGGAACAGAAATTCAAAGTAAAAGCCTTTAGAAATTGTTACAGCTGTATTTGTCAGGGGTTTTAGGTCTGTTGAATCTGACACTGATGTAAAAATTGAGGCTTTATCTTGTATGTCCTTTTAAAACTTTTCTAGGAAATCATTTTGGCTCTCTTTTACCAAAAATCAGACTGGCAAAGGAGTGAGCATGAAAATGCAAAATAAGACCAACAAAAGAAAAGCTCACACAGCAGATGCTTCTCGGCTGTGATCTGCAAAGAAATTGCCTGGGATCTTGATAAAACACAGATGCTGATTGGCAGGTCTGGGGGCCCCAGGATCATGCTTTTCTGTTTCTAGGAAATGCAGTTGTCACTGGTCCTAGGGCTTCACTTTGAGTCACAAGGATCTAGGGTGCCCATTCTGGAATCATCTGAGGCCTGCCTCCCTCCACCTCTGAACACTTAGATCACAAGCTCAGGCTTGCCCTAACCCCTTGTGGAACCCAAGGTAGCCGACTTGGCTGAAGACCGCTCTTATTGGAGGTGTTGCTGTGACCAGTAGATTGGGCAGATGTGGTCAGTCTGGGGACTGAGGGGACCAGCCTGCTCAGCCTGGCACTGTCCTATGATGACATGGACTGGTTAGGATGTCCTGGAAAAATCCGGAGTTCCAGGAAATTCTCCTTATAGCAGTTACTTCTAATGGCCATTTCCAGGAAGTTTACCTCATCCAAAGTCTATAAAATCACAACACTGATTTTAAAACATTAAGAATGCTCTTAAGTGTTCAGGACTATAGGGTGACTCCACCACTTTGGAAGATAACTGAGGGAGGTGGGGGGACAGCTAATAGAGTGAAGATGTCCATATAGCCATGCTTTCGAACGTGTCCTAAAGCTATTTGCCTGAGGGAAGCTTGTAGGTGGAAATCTGTTTGGGTGGCAGGAACCGCCTGCATGTAACTCCGTGTCCTCGAACCTTCTTCGTATAGCTGTTCTGTTTTCCCTCGACTATTCACTGTCCCTCACAACTCCCAATTTGCAGCATCGGACTCTGGTATTTTGTAAATGATAGATTGCACCTTATGTGCGTTTTTAGAGTATGGCAATAAGCTAAGCTACCACAAATTTTAAATACATGTTTTCTAGAGGAGGAGCCGGAGTACAGATAAACAGCATTGCGAGGTTGGTGTCCTGACCTTAGTGACGGGGCTCAGCCCCACCTACTCGGTTCCTCCACAGGCTTCATCCCAAAATGTTACTAATTGGGAAAATTTTCTGAAGAGCCAGATGCTTCTTTGCTTTAATTCCTTTTCATAATGTGGTAACAAAATCATTTGATTGCTCTCAGATGAGAATTAGAAGGAAAGGAAACAATTTAAAATCACCTCAACAATTCATGTATATCTCTTCTTTTTAAAGCATACTAATACATGGGTATATTTATACATTCTTAAATGCATGTATTTATATACATTTTTGCTAGGTTGGTGATGCATGGAGGGTTCTAAAATTCTTGCGTTAAACTAATGATGAATATTTACACTGAACTTTTTTTCATAAAAGAGCTATAATGCTATGTGACCGGGATTCTATTTTTTAATGCAAAGTTGTTTGAGTATCTTTCAAAAAGTTTGAAAGACTTTGAGGGCTTTCTTCACCTCAACTCCCAAGTGTCAGGTGCTGGGTCAGGTGTCTGATATTCTTAGGTGGATTCATGGACTGAACACTTCAGCATGGGCATTCATTCCAAACCTCCCATCAGGCTGAGGAGTGTGGTTACTTCATGAAGAGCCAGCGTGGGGGTGGCCCCGCGGCCCCACTTGGACACCGCGTATCTCCAAAGGAAAGAGATGCACAGACATTCTGACAGAGACTGTTCCTCGAGTGTCACTTACCCTCCCATTCCATCAAATCCATTGAATACTATACATCTGTGTGATGACTGCAGGACTTCCAGACCTTTGAGGGTGGGTCTCCAGCTGGGCAGTTCATGTTACCCCTGCATGGTCCAAATGGTGGTCCTGTGGCCTTGAAGCCCAGCCTGTATGGCTTCCAACTTTCACACAAATATAATAAGCTCTCCTGGGATGCATGGTGAACTCAGCTCATAACTTGCACCGATGCCCACTCAGTAGTCTGGCCTGTGCCACCACATCACCCCTTCCCACCTGAAGTTGACGAAGTGGGAAGATCTTCAGATGATTTGCTTTATATCTGTCTGTGGGGTATTTGGAAACAAAGACATGGCTTCCTCCCTAAACAGCTTAGAAGAATTTTCAAATCAGAATTGCAAGAAAACAAGAATTAAAAAAAATTAAAAAATATATAGAAGGGTGGGGCACCTGGGTGGCTCAGTGGGTTAAGCATCTAACTCTTGATTTTGGCTCAGCTCATGATCTTGTGGTTCATGAGTTATAGCCCTGCATCAGGCTCTGCACTGGCATTGCGGAGCCTACTTGGAATTCTCTCTCCCTCTCTCTGTGCCCCTCCCCCATTCCCACTCTCTCTCTCTCTCTCTCAAAATAAATGAATAAACTTAAAAAAAAGAAACTACGTATTGTGTGTGTGTGTGTGTGTGTGTGTACACACAATATATATGTATGAGCACAATTATTCTCTCCAATACACTTAGTGTGTATCTTACAAAAAATTAGTCAGTTAAAATGGTTACTCTCTTCATGATTAAAGAAAATCATTACATGTCATTACCTGGAGTTTTAGACAACCTGTGAGTTACGTTGAACTAAGAATGTCCCAAATGATTGGAAGGTGGTGTTCTGGTTCTTTTGTACTTCCTCATGAACCACCCTACAATATAGTGGCTTAAGACCATAATCTTACTACCAGCTGCCTCTGGGTGAATTGGGTGTCAGCCAACACCCTGCTTTGGCTACAATCATTTGAGGGGATCTTTTGGGCTGGTGGCTGGTCCAGATATTCAACCCAATGCCTGCATGTGGTCTCTCTACGTCCCCTTGGCGTGAATGATCAACATGGTCCGTTGATTCAAAGAAGGAACCTCCTGAGGTGGGTGGATTCTCCAGCATGATGTCCTGTGCATTCCTTCTGTGGAAGGTCATTTGTGTAACTTGTGTGTTTGTGTATGTATGTGTGCATATATGTATGTGTATGTGTGCATGTGTGCGCATGTGCATGTGTATTTGTGCATGTGTGTGTGTATGTGTGTATAAATGTGCATATATATGCACTGGGTATGTGTGTGGCTGTGTATGCCTATATGTGTATGTGTGTATGGATATGTATGTGTATAAGTGTGTATGTGTGTACGTGAGTGTTTCCTTCATTTTTGTTTCTCAATTAATCAGAAGGGTTTTGATCTTGTCTGCCACCAACTCACCTAACATTTCCAGTTTAATGCAAATTTTAAATTATAAAATATTTCAAACATAAAAGTCTAGATAATGCTATTTCAGACACCTATGTGTACACAACCAGCATATTTATAGTTGTTTCTATGTCTCTCAGCTCTACTGAGTTAAAATTCACTAAAGAGAATAACTGTGTTCGGTTGGGGTCAAGATAAGGAGAATTCCCATCAGCACACTGTGGCCTTCCAGCCTCCAGGGAGTCAGCTTCCTCCCATGTCCCCACCAGCTCATCGTCTACTTTCTGGTGCATAGAAT
Source organism: Panthera onca (assembly GCF_046562875.1). Taxonomy (NCBI): domain Eukaryota; kingdom Metazoa; phylum Chordata; class Mammalia; order Carnivora; family Felidae; genus Panthera; species Panthera onca. The sequence continues at coordinate 70,681 of NC_138346.1, read as the reverse complement.
TTGAAGTAAATGGAAGAATGCAGTATCAGTGCTTTGTATCTGAAAAGGGAAGCCAGCGTTGGAGGGACCCAGGGGCAGCTCATCTGCCCCCTGATTAACACCAGCAAGGTCCTGGCTCATCCTTTCCTGGGATCATGGGCAGACCCCCTTTCCCCTCTTTAGAGTTTCTGGCTCTAACTGAAGAGAGCGTACAGTTCCTTGATCACATTTTCCATTCCATATCACAATCCTCATGATGGAGTTTGAATTCATAGAAACTGAGTTACATGGGACAATTCCAGTTTCTCAACCCTTCCCAAATGCTAACAAGGTTTCATCAGTTCTCCAGTGGAAATTCATCATTTTCCCATTTTCAGCACATTCTTCAATAGTCATCTAAGTAATTTCTACTGCTAAGATAATTGGTGCTCCTTTCTGAAACTGATTTATCAGTAGATGTTTATTTGGGGCAGCATGAATCTTTCCCTTACCACTGACCCCTGGGTGTCACTACTTGCACATCAGTTACTGCCTACTAAATAGTTTACTTCTTTGGCCACGCAAGATCAAGTTCATGCACGTGCCTGGTATTGGTGACCCTGTCATGTGTGAGCATTTAACATGATTTGTTGTCAGTAGTATTAAATCAGGTATCTCCCTGCTCATTGTACAACAAACCTGGGGTCACACGTATCCACAACATTTCCAGAGCTTTGGAAGAAATGTTCCTTTTATTTTTTGCCACATAGGGAGTAGGGCGATTGTTCAGGTTAAGTTCACTGAAAACCCACCTTTACTTTCAGCAAATTAGAGACTATACCATCCGGATGGAAGTGCTCAAAAACCTCACAGACACTTGGGGTCGACCACCAGCTGGGGTCATCTCTGCCATCCGGCAACATCTAGTAGTGACTACAGACCCTCCGATGGGCTATGCTGGCATGAACCTTCAGTTTCTGCTGCTGTTTCCCTGTGAAGTATGCCTGTTCTGGAGTCAACATCCACCTGTCCACAGCTCCCAGCTACCTCTGCAGGCTTTTGGGTCATCAGTGGAGATACCTAGGTTCTCTGTAAGTGAACATAAGACCTGACTTCTCTTCCAAAGTTCTCAGATCTACTAATAACAGGGAATAGCACTTTTTCAAAACTTTGTGTCTGCTTGGTATTTTACAACTATCCACATAACCTGTTCCCTGGATTCTAAGTCTAATTCTTCTATTCCACAGTAATTTTATTTTCCCTGGTATGCTGCATGGCTTTCCCCACATTATAAAAGGATGCATAAGGAGCTTCCCAGAACAAATCCTCATCTTGTTTTCCTACTTGTTCCCTTGCCAAAAAAGTGTCTAACTCATTACAGTTTGGGTGAGAAAAACAATCCATTTCTACCACTACCACATTTAAAAATAAAAGGTCAATAAGTAAATAAATAGTCAAGACTCATGGAAATCATAGATCTTTACCCAACACTGAACTTTTTAAAAAAATTACCAATGGTATAGCTGTTTTTTTTTTAATCCAAGTTAGTTAACATATAGTGTAATAATGGTTTCAAGAGTGAAACACTCTGACTTTCAGGCTTACTTGGTGTTGTCAGAAAGTCAGTGAGGAGGAATGAGCCCACCTGGCCATTTTCTGTTGGGGGTTGGAAAACCCCAGGTACAGATTTGCTTCTTCTGTCGATTGGAGGGGCTTACAATGTCCTGGCATGGTGTTGTTGCTCCAATTCTGGGGATTCAAACCAATTCTCCTTCCTCTTCTGCATTTCAGCATTCTTATTGGGCTGCCTCTTGCATTATTCCCAGGTGTATGGTTATATTTAGTGGGAATGGTCTACACCATTTTGTTCCCAGGATTTAAAAATATTGTGTAAATAAGTTTAGAAAAAAAAAATTCATGAAAAAAGTGCAAAATGCGTGTCAACAGAAGGATAATTTTAGCAGAGGGATAAAAACTATTTGGAAATTAAGATTTTGGGGGTGTCTGGGATACTTAGTCGCTTAAGGGTCTGACTCTAGATTTTGGCTCAGGTTGTGATCTCACAGTTTGTGGGATAAAGCTCCACATTGGGCTCCATGCTGACAGTGTGGAGCCTGCTTGGGATTCTCTATCCCCCTCTCTGTCCCTCTCCCTCTTTCACTCTCTCTCTCAAAGTAAATAAATAAACTTAAAAAAATGAAAATTAAGATTTTGTATACCAGTAATGGCAGAATAATTTATATTTGCTCAAACAGCCTACGTACAATAATTAAGAACACTGTATTTGGGCATTTAAGACTGAGCTAAAACAGGCAAACTAGGAAGGGAATGGGCCTCGAAGGGAGACAAGGGCTCTTATGACTTCCACCATCCATAGCCATGTGCACAGGGACTCTCACAATATCCAGATGAATGGACTGTGGTTCTGGCTCACAGGGTAGAAGGACAAGTAATGAGGTGACTGTCAAGAAGATATCCTGGGAGGGAGGGGAGAAGAGCTTCAAAATCTGCATAAAAACCCCAATTCTTGGGTGATGATGAAGTGCAAACGTGTGGCAGAGGTGCCCAAGATCTGCAATAAAGGTGACTTCAAGGAGGCTAAAGATGCATTACACATATAACATTTTCTGTCAGTTTCTGCTCATCTTTAAGGAGCTACGTTTGGAGTTTGATTCAAGTCAGTTTTCTGCATAATAGAACAAAAACTGACACTCTTCAGTGGAAAATCACAGAATCTAAAATCTCTACACTGTACCATCCAGAACATCTGATATGAAATTAAAAGAGTACACAATTTGCAAGGAAATAGGGAAATTTGATCCATTTACAAGAGCAAAAACAGTAGCCAAAGAATAATAACCATAACATGATGCAGATATTGGAGTTAACAGATAAGAACTTGGAAGCAATTACTATAAATATATTTACAAACGTAAAAGAAACTATACTTATGGTAAGAATTGAAAACCTTGAAAAAATACAAATTCAGGAAATGAAAAAATGCTAAGAGGGGAATTTCTGATGGTTGGACTCCAATGTTCTGCAATTACAAATTAGAAACATGGCCAAAGGCATGAAGTAGGCAGGCCCCAGTTGTGTCCTACTTTGCATATACCTTCATATATCAGGTATGCACCTTCTGTGATTAGAAAACCCCCAAATGTAAAGACAATTTTTTTAGAGTGCTGGCCAAGGTCCATGGTGGAAAAGCCAAGTCCTAAAATCTCTTTGGAAGATGAGGACTGCAATTTGGACAAGAGAAATGTGTTTGAGGACTGTTCTAGTTGTGATGACTGATTTCTTGTGTCAATCTGACTGCATCATGGGGTGTCCAGATATTTTGTTAAACATTATTTCTGGATGTGTCTATGAATGTGCTTCTGGATGAGATTAACATTTGAGTTGGTAGACTGAATAGAGCAGATTGCCCTTTGTGGTGAGCCCCAACCAGGCTGTTGAGGTCCTGAATAGAAAAAAAAAAGGCTGAGGAAGGGAGAATTCACTCTATCTGCCTGTCTTCAGGTTGGAACATCAGTTTTCTCCAGCCTTCAGGCTGGGACTTGGACTGGAACTACACCATCAGCTCTCCTGGATCTCCAGCTGGCCAATGGCAGATCTTGGAATTCTCAGCCTCCAGAATCACATGAGCCAGTTCCTTATGATGAGTATCTTTATATATGCACATCCTGTTGGCCCTGTTTTTCTGGAAAACTCTGACTGGCACAGCTGAGTAGAAGAAGCATGAAAAGTGACTCTAGAAGGCTGAGGTTGGGTTAGCTGTGATGCTACGCACTTGCCCACCTGGCCATGTTGGGTTCTGGCCAGTCCTCTAGGGAATCTCTCTTGGCAGCACGCCACCCTCAGTTTTGCAAACTCAAAAGCATTGCCATGAAGAAGTCCCAGGGCTTATAATGTTCACTTATTCTAATAACTTCCACATATTGCCTTGCATGAGTATTATCGAGTACCATGTTTCTTTTCTCCATTAGAAGGTTAATTGCTTGAGGATAGGAATTGTGTTGTCCACTATTGTTTATCTAACACTTTGTAGTAATTTCTTCAATATCATAGTCACAAAGGAAATGTTAATTGGAAAAGAATTGACCTCTATTTAATTTTACAAAGTTATGTTAGTTTAACCTTTATTTCCTAACTAGACTCGAAATTAAATCCATTAATATTGTTTTTCCTGCATGGCTTAATTTCCAAATAGGCCATTAAATTTTCTCCCCTGATTTAATGTATTTATTACACAATAATATGTATAAGGAGAATGTTAGGAGCTGCTAAGAAAAGTGTCTCCTTTCACATGGATATTTGACATAAGAGCATGCAAACAGCATACTTGAGGAAGATAGGAGGATGTGCAGTGTGGGAACAGGAAGCAGGTGCCAAGCAGCCAAGGGTAGGTGAGCTGGGGGAATGTGCGGAAGGTGGTTGATTGAAGTTAGGAGTTGGACTGGAGTTCTGAAAAACATTTGAAACAGAGTCAAACATTTGAGGGAGATAGAATTGAAAGACACTTTGACTTTTCAGTGGGAGGGGACCAGGAGCACCTTGAAATAGGAGAGGAAAAGACATTAGAGATGCTGGTCATGAAGATGTAGTAGCTCAGTAAGCAAGACTCCGTTAATTCGGAAGAAAAGTGCAGAGAACACAGAGGAGCCAAGCAAGGAATAGTCCTTTATCCAAAGATGGAAAAGATGATCTCTTCTAAGTTTTAAAAAACATCAACGCATTTCTTTCTGATTTTTATAGACAGGCATCAGGCACATATTTCTTGTGTTCTCTGTGGGTTCTGGTCTTCTTTTTTTTTTTTTTTTTTTTTTTTTTTTTTAATTTTTTTTTTTCAATGTTTTTTTATTTATTTTTGGGACAGAGAGAGACAGAGCATGAAAGGGGGAGGGGCAGAGAGAGAGGGAGACACAGAATCGGAAACAGGCTCCAGGCTCTGAGCCATCAGCCCAGAGCCCGACGCGGGGCTCGAACTCACGGACCGCGAGATCGTGACCTGGCTGAAGTCGGAGGCTTAACCGACTGCGCCACCCAGGCGCCCCTGGTCTTCTTTTAATCTTAGTGCCCTCCCCTGTTAATACTCACTCCCTGCCAACACCTGGATACTACCAGTCATGGGCCTAATGGTGGTGCCCAAAAAGATATATTCATATCCTAACCCTAAGAACCCTTGAATGCTACTTTATATGAAAAAAAAGGTATTTGCAGATATAATTAAGGGTTTTGAAATGAGGAAGTCTTTCTGAATTATCCAGGTAAGCTCTAAGTCCAATGGCAATTGTTCTTATGAAATACAAACGCAAAGAAGAAGGCCATGTGATGATAGAGGCAGAAACTGGAGAAATGTGGCCATAGCCCAGGGATGCCAGAGCCACCAGCAGCTGGAGGAGTAGGGACAGACTCACTCTGAGAAACTGGAGGGAGCATGGCTCTGTGGATGCCCTCATTTTAGGCTTCTGGCCTGTAGAACGTAAGGGACAAGTTTTCTGTTGTTTCAAGCTACAAACTTTGTGATGATTTGGTATAGAAGCCCCAGGAAACTAGCACAACATCATCAGGCTCAACTTGGGAGGGTGATGGACCCAGAACAAAGAAGACAAGTGTAGACATTAACCACAGATGGTATCAGTCATTTCTGTGGACACGAGAACATAATATCCTGTTTCTCCTGTGGTCTTTCACCCAGAAATGTCTTGCAGATACATTTGGTTGCTGGCCTTTAGGGGAGTACTGCTAGAGAACTCAGCATCCTCAGGCAGGGCTGGGTAGCCCTTGCCACAGTGACATGAACTGTCCTCACATCCGAGGGCAGAGATGGGCAGGTGATCCTGATCACAGTGATGTGAGGGCCGGGCTGGTCTAGACCATGAACAGACAGAACCTACTGAGTCACAGAGGGCCAGAGGCAGAGATGGGCCTGTGAGGTGTGTCAGAGCGGGGCGCCTGGCCCAGCAGAGGACCTTCTTCCCACAACACCTGTCTGTTCCACACAAACATCATCTTTTCTCACATGTGAGTCTGCCTGGGATTCTCTCTCCCTCTCCCTCCCTCTCTCTGTCCCTCCCCTGCTCATGCTCTCTCTCTCTCTCTCTCTCCAAATAAATACAGTAAAAAAAAGTTTTAAAATAAACAAAATGATACCCAAACCTAACCCAGACATCAGAAATATCTAAGGTGGAAAAAAAGTCCAAGGGCCCTATTTACTCTACTATCTTACATTTATTTTGAATTACTTATTTCAAATTCATAGTCATGTATGATAGTATGTATTTTCCACGAATCAGCTCAATTTTCTCTTCTTCTACCTAAGGTTTCAAAAATCCTCTGAAAGTTATTAAAAGACAGGAAAAAAAATAAAAGTTAAAAGTAAAATTTCAAATTTATTTTTCTATTTTTTATCTCATTTGACGCCAATCTTTGAATAATCAGTAAATCCCCAAGGAAACACTGCAAGAGCCCACAAAGCTCCTTTGAGTTGCTCAGAAAGTCTACAAGTCACAAGAAGAACACACTGGGAGTCTGGTGACCATGCTGCTGCTATAGGAAGATGTGCTCCAGGCCCACTGGGAAAGGGCACAGCTACTGGCCCAGCAGTAATTTCCTGAGTGATCAGCCCCCTCGGAGATTAGAGCTGGTTCTCTGTACTTTCTAAATACCATTGTGAGAGAAAGACCCAAAGGGATGAAACACTGTAGAAGCAGTAAGGACATGGAAGCTTCAAGCGTGGGGACATTTCACACTGGCTGGGATTTTGAGCGAGTGGAGCCCCTCAGGCTCACACAGTGCTCAGGATCAGCAGAGTGTCTCGCTGGCCCTGGACTATGGGACATAACAGGTGATTGTTGGGTGACATCCAGCTGTTGCACATGGCGGCACAAAAACAGCTTTTTGTTGAGCTCAGACTCCAGACTGGCAGATGATTCCTCGTCTGTGCCTTCTTATTTCTCCTTGTTATTAGAACATTTTGGTGACTGAACTGAGGGTTCTAATATTTTCCTTTTCATAAACTTTGCTTGTTATCAAGGAGGGCCAGGCGCTCTCCCCATGCACTTCCCAGAAGGTAAGGGGGTCTCGTTATGGAGCCTTTCAGCCACATCTTTCCACAGAAACTGCCTGGTAATCAAACAGTTTTCACCTACTATTTCCAAGCAGTTGCTACAGGAACTGGCATTTTCTCCCCATTTCCAGGATAGAGCCTAGTTGTCTGGTGAAACTGAAGTGTATATTTAGGTGCTGGTTTTTAGTGATGAAAGTGGCCAGGAATGTCCTGCTGTCTCTAGAGTGTGATCTGTGAACCCTCTCCATCCCACTGTTTATGAAATAATTGTCCAGGGAGATGCAGACGTGGCCAGAACTTCCAGACCCACAAGTAACTAACTCAAAGCTTGTTTCCAACTGAACAGCAACACTGAGATGTGTCTGAGCACTGGAAGTTCTCCCTAAGTGATGACAGGGCATGAGTGACAAGCCTGTGCTTATCTGGGAAAGGAAGTGTGTGCAGGTAACTGCTCTCCACCATCGGAGCACAGAGCACAGACCCCAGACCCCAGGGCTGCCAGACCCCAGGCAGGGCCTCACCCAGCAAGGTCCTCATCCAGAATGGAAAACTGGTCTGAGGCACCTCCCACCCGAGCGGGTGACAATCCTCGACAATCTGCCTCCATAAAAAGTAGGTTTATCACCTGAGGGTCCTTACACTTCAGGCTCTTTCCCTAGAGGAAGCAAAAACAAAATAATCATACAGAAGGTAAAAGAAATTAAACCATTTTAGGATTCTTGCATTTTTCTGGAAATGGTAAACTACTTATGTAAGGTAGACATTAATTAGTCAAGGATGCGTACTGAATTTCCAGTGTAGCAAGTAAACAATAAATTAACGTATAACTGAAAGGCAAAGCCAGCCCACCCCATGGAGCGCACCCTGAAAAAATGGCCATTTTAAGCTCCTTGGCTTGGGATTTTTTAACACAGATAAATATAAGAAATTCAGACATGTTAGGACACTCTAGCCCTAACCTGCAGAATGCACATTCTTTTCAGATGTACATGTAATATTTCTCAAGAGACTGTCATATGATTCAAAATGCAAGTCCCAACAAAACACAAAAGTGTGAAATCATACAAAGTGTTTGTTCAGAAAAAAGCAAAAGTGAAATAGCCACCAATAACTGAAAACAACTATAAAGTCCCCCAATGTCTGACAGTTACACAAGACCTTCTGCACCGTACGCACATTAGAGACGAGAGCACAAGGGACACAGATACACTCAGCAGGGGAGGCAATGCAGCCAGAGCCAGACCCAAGGCTCCGGGCTCACAGCAGGGCTCAGGTGCCGTGTCCGAAAGGAGACACTGCACTTTGGTTCTAAGCAGTCATTTCAAGAAGGCAGAAAAAAGAGAATTTAGCCCAAACAAAGACAAAGGACAACATAAATTATGAGAAAAATTCAATAAAATGCAAAACACAAGTGGAATTAAACAAATCCAGCAAACCAAATATGGATGTTTAAAAAAATTAGTAACATGGTAAACTCTTTTTTTTAATATTTTTTTTTTATAATTTGAGAAAGAGAGAGAGAGACAGGGCATGAGTGGGCAAGGGACAGAGAGAGGGAGGCACAGAATCCGAAGCAGGCTCCAGGTTCCCAGCTGTCAGCACAGAGCCCCACACGGGACTCAAACTCACAAGCCATGAGATCATGACGAGGTCCGAGGCCTAACCAACTGAGCCACGCAGGAGCCCGATAACATGACAAACTCTTAACAAGATTCAGGAGTAATGAAAAAAGGAAAGAAAGAATGAAAATACAAAATAGAATGTCAGGAATAGAAAATATGCTGATTATCACTACAGACTTTATAGTCATCACATAGAAAATAAAGGCATGTCGTGGACAATTTTAAAGAAAATTTTTTTAACGTTTATTCATTTTAGAGAGACAGAGAGAGACAGAACCTGGGCAGGGGAGGGGCAGAGAGAGAAGGAGACACGGAATCGGAAGCAGGCTCCAGGCTCCGAGCTGTCAGCACAGAGCCTGATGTGGGGCTTGAACCCATAAACCGTGAGGTCATGACCTGAGCTGAAGTCAGATGCTTAACTGACTGAGCCACCCAGGCACCCCATGGACAATTTTGTATCAATACATTTTGATAACTTAAGTAAATTAAATTTTCTGAAGATACCCAAAAACTGGCAAAAGAAATGGAAACCCGAGTAGCAGTATACGTGTTCAAGACTTTGCATCTATAATTCAGTACTTCTCACTAAGGAAACTGAGCCCTCACTTGTTTTCTCAGTTGGCTTTTCCACACATTTAGTAAAGAAATAATACCAACTATAAATAAACATTTTCAGAGAAAAGGTTTTCAAAAGAATACTTTCCAACTCATTTAGCTACCAAAAACCTGGCACAGATGTTACAAGAAAGAAGAAATAGAAAGAAAGCAGTCTTCAATGAATCCAGATGCAAAACCCTAAGGCATATTTTAGCAAATTAAGTCTGGAAAAGGTGATTTTTGATCCAGGAATGCAAAGTAGGTTTAACCTTTATATTAATCAGGGTAATTCACATCTTCTCAGATTAAAAGAAAAAAATCATATACTATCATTCTCAACAGATGCACATTGTTTAATAAAACTTAACACCTATTGGTGCTAAATACTCTCACACATCTGTGTATGGAAGAAAGTGTCTTCCATCTGATTAAGGTTCTTCCCCAGATTCAGAAGCAAAGCAGACTGGCACTTTCACTATTAAAATGACCTCACTGGGTATGGGGGAGGTTCCTCAAAGTGTATAAGGAACACAGAGGAAACAGAAGAAACAAATTACTCTCATAAAGTCAGTATTTGCAGATATCTTTGCTGTGCATTTAGAAAGGTTGAGAGGCTCTACAAAGTACTAGATTTGATAAATCTATTTAGTGAAGTCATTGGGCTCAGCCAATATAAATATAAATCATATTTCTAATGTATAATTAAACTATAAATATAAATTACACTTCTAATGTCTAGCAACAAGGAAGTGGGAAATACAATTGCAGATATATTTGTAGTAGCATCAAAAACGTGAATTCCTGGGAATATGTGTGGAAAAAAGTATGTGCAAGACTTCGATGCTGACAACCGTTTGGAAGGGATTTTAAGAGATCCCAAATGAAGGGAGAGATGCCATGTGGATGGGTTGGAAGACTCAGATTTGTTAAGGTGTCTATTTTCCTCAAATAGGTCTACACTACAAATTCAAATAAAATCTTGCAATGAATTCTGATGGACATGACCAACTTGATGTCAGAATTTACATGGAGGGACGCCTGGGTGGTTCAGTCCATTAGGCAGACAGGTCATGATTTCAAGGTCTGTGAGTTTGAGCCCCAAGTCAGGCTCTCTGCTGTCAGCGCAGAGCCCGCTTCGGATCACGTGTCCCCTGTCTCACTGCCCCTCCCCCGCTCTCGCACATGCTCTTTATCTCTCTCTCAAAAATAAATAAACATTAAAAAAACGAAATTACATGGAAATTCAGATGACCTAGGATATCCGAGATCTCTGTAAGAATACAGTTGGAGAGCTCACCTGCATGGTCTCAAGACTCAGTTTCTAGGTCCAGCAAGCACAGCATTTGTGGACTTTGTGTGACACAAGACAAATAGACCAGCAAAAAGCGACAGAGAGCCAGAAGCAGACCTGCCTTCTGCTGGGCATTTCCTCCATTCTGTGGGAAATATTCATGTTGAATAAATTGTGCTGGGCCAACTAGAAATCCATTTTGGGGAAAACAATACCAAAATAGAAGATTGGAAATTTGGTACTCTACCTTATAGCTGCACACAAAAATCAACTCAAGAAAGATCACTGACCTGGGGTGCCTGGGTGGGTCAGTCGGTTAAGCGTCCAACTTCGGCTCAGGTCATGAGCTCGCGGTTTGTGAGTTTGAGCCCCGCGTCGGGCTCTGTGCTGACAGCTCAGAGCCTAGAGCCTGCTTCAGATTCTGTGTCTCCCTCTCTCTCTGCCCCTCCCCTGCTCACACTCTGTCTCTCTCTGTCTTTCAATAACAAATAAACGTTAAAAAAATTAAAAAAAAAAAGAAGGATCACTGACTTAAATGTAAAAGTTAAAACTATAAAGCACATGAAAAAATTGTACATGTTCTCAGAGTGTGTTTCATGAATTTGGGGTAGGCTGTTATTTTTAAAAGATACGGAAAGGATTGTATATAAAAGCGATAAACTGTTTTATTAAAACACATAACTCCTGTTCAGCAAATAATACAATTTAAGGAATTGCAAAGCAAGCCATGAGCTTGCACTTACTTGCAATACATGCGTCTGAAAGAAAAGAAAACCTCTTAAGAATAGAGTGTCTAAAAGTTAATATGAAAAGATAAACAGTTCAATTTAAAAAGGAAAAAAAAAGCCTTTAACAGGCATGTCACAAAAGCGATGGGCAAAGGCACATGGAGCTTCACAACAAACCCAGCCATCAGGGAGCTGGGTGAGGTGTCCTGCTACCCCTGCCAGAAGGGCGACCTTTCCAGTATCAAGTGTTGGCCGAAGCAGGACAGCAGGAACTCCCACATGGTCTGTAGGAACGTAGACCTGTTCCCGTGCTGGGAATCAGGCAAAATCTCCTAAAGAGCAAATGCACCTGTGGGATGACCCAGCAAACCCTCTCTTGAGGATCTGCCTGAAGGAAGTGAGTGTGTTCACCATGCGACATGCTGAGTGTCCGTGGCAGCTCTACACAGAGTGGCTGAGAAATGGACAGAACCCAACAGACCCTCAAGAATCAATAAGGCGTTGTATATGCAGATAGCACAATGCCCATAGCAGCGGGCAGTAACGAATTAGACACATTAATGCCACGCGTCCCATGGCCACGGAGAGCCGCCCTACATGACAGAGCACCTCCTGCAGGACTCTGCTTATCTGGAACTGGGAACAGGCAAAACTCACCCACAGTGCAGACACCAGAGCAGTGGTGACCCTGCCCTGGGTAGCAGGACAAGGTGCTCTTGGAAGGGCCCCACCCTCATAGGGCAAGTGGCTGTAATGAGGGAATCAAAGGCAAGCTGAGAGCCAAGCACAAGCTAACACCCCACGCCCCCCACCCCTGGGTGGGTATGTGTGACATTCCTCAGGCACAAGAACAAAGGAAAGGGACAAACAAATAGTTAACCTATAGGGATCACAGTCATGCAGGACATTAGCCTCCATCGTTGACAACTGTCTTAAGGATTTACAAGAAAAAAGGCCATCTCCAGAAACCTCCAGATTCAATTTCCTGGAGCCCTAACATCACCTTCCCTTCCATAGGATAGAAAATCTTATTTAATCAGTGACTCCTCATAACTCCAGAGCAGCTCTTTCTGCCCACGGGTCCTGTCCCCGTGCTTTCATAAAACAACCTTTTTGCACTGAAAGCATCTCAAGAATTCGTTCTTGGCCACTGGTTCTGAGCCCCAACACTTCAAACCACAACAGCTGCAATACAGAACAGACGGTTGATGTACATCAAGGGTGCATGTAGTGTGTGCCCTTCAGTGCGTTCATGTCATGGCTAATTTAAAAACAAGATAACAGGATGAAAACAATCAAAGTCTGGAGTGAGAAGTATGTAATACAATCTATTTAAAACACTTAATGTTTTATAAAAAATGCACAGTTCATACTGGATACCAGGACTATTTTGTGTGTCCAGGTAACAAACCCATATAAAGCTGCTGGATTAAGAGTCTATGGAGATAATTAAACTGGGAAGTCAGATGAACTGGGCCAGTGGACATACTAACAAAAATATGCTGAAGGACATCAATAGCTAAGGTGATTCTTCATACGTTTACCTATAACTTATAAGCACGTGGGTTCATTGATGAAGTTTGGGGGTGATGGTGGGGTGGTTCAGAGCCGACAGCCAAGAAAGAATTCTCGAAGACATCTTTGGTGCAAAAAGGTGACTTTATTAAAGCCCGGGGACAGGACCTGTGGGCAGAAAGAGCTGTACTGGGCTTGTGATGGGAAACTCGTTACATCCCCTCAGGTTGGGAGGGGGTCAGGGATATTGTAAGTCTCTAAGGAATTTTGGAAGCAAGGTTTCCAGGACCTTGAGGGGCTAGCTGTTGCTAGGGAGACACCGTTTATTAGTAAAGCCTCAGTCACGAGACCCTTCAGCTGTCTATCAGGGGCCATAAGCCTGGAGAATGATTGCAGCACATATCTTGGGGGAATTGAGATGAAGGTTATTTCCAAAGGAATTCTTGTATGTTGAAGTAGGCTTTCAGGATCCTGGGTGGGGGGGAGGGAGTCAGGATAATGTTAAGCCAAGATTCCTTTTTGCCCCCAGCAAAGTGTCATCATCAAGACAGCTGAGGTCCCAGAGGGAGGTCACTTTGCCTGTTCCAAGGACTTGTCACTGGGCTGTAGGCAGTAGGGAGGTTAATTTTTCATTTGCCTTAGTTTCCCACATCACCATGGCAAGCACCGAAACCCCTTTCCCCTGTTCTTGAGGGGACAGGAGTGTCCGAGGAAGATCACACAGATCCCACCTGGGGGTGGTGCTGTTAGTCTGTACTCTGCCCTCAGCCTGCCCCACGCTCCCTCATCATTCATTACTTTGGATATTTAGAGCCCAAATACACGTTCCTCCAAATCTGCTCCCCTCTGCAGCTGGAGGTTCCCACCGCTCGACCTCCACTGGGGGACCTCACCTTCCATCTCAGAAGGCTGTACGGGGAGCACCCATCAGCTGAGTGCTGATAACCCCTGCAGCAAATTCGCAGGACCTGCCCAACAGCCAACCTGCCGGCTTCACAGCAGTCCCCTCACTACGAGGACAGGAAGGGAACCGAGCAGACGCCACCCTCTGCCCTGTCAGATCTACTATAGCTCTGCATACGCATCCAGGAGGCACGTTTGCAGAACACTTCAGATCCGATGTATACATAACTTATTTTACACCTGATACTTGCCTGTAGATTCTCAGAATAAGTCAGAAGGTTTGTGAATCATTAGAGTAAATTTGAGTTTATGACACGATTTCACTGCAAGTTGTGTAATGCACATTTCTGAAATAAAGTATTTTGATTAATCCATGGTAGTCTTGGATTCTTGCATAGACTCACGTATACGAATAGGACTGAGATGAGATGATCAGGGCTCACTACCCGCTCCCCTCCCATCTACGAAAGGAAACTACTCATCTGCACACACCTGTCTCAAACAGGAGAAGGTCAGCGCAGCGACGGAACAGGGACCACCCTGCACCCCTCAGGATGTGGACTCCCCTCGACCTTAGTCACTCGGAGCCCAAGCGCATCCAACATCCCCACCCTTGCCTGGATAGATATTTCAGGGAATTTACACGTGGCAAATACAAAAGAGTATCAGACCTTTGCTCTCGCTCACCGGTTTTAGCACACTGAGTCCAGCAAACGCTGAGAGGTGGCCTGCAGGTAGACTGCATGTTGGCTGCTAAGTCAGTCTGGAGAAGTGACTTTCATGACCGACCTCACCAGAGTCAGGGTGCTGCTGACAGACTGTGCCCACGTTGTGAAAGCGTGGTAAAGTGGTTGATGTTAGATGTTTCCAGAATAGTGGATCATCACTTGTGTGGACTCCTGGCCCATAGTGCTGGCTTGTGGTCTCCATAAAGATGCCTTCAGCAGTGACATTGGGCCCATCGGGAGGAGAAGGTTAAAGACGGCCACCTGCCCTGCCAATTTATTTTAATCTCGGGTGTGCAGGGTGGTGAATTTTTCTCCTTTTAGAAATCTTCTGCAGATGCATGAAAGAAGGGGGCTGGATATAGTGAACATACTGCTTATGTTTATTAATTTTCCAGAACATCTAGTTTACCTAAAATTTGATTTTCGAGTGTTTGATAGGAAACCAAATGTGTTACTTTGTATTCAAACATTAATGGACATGCATCATTTTGGTATTAAGATTCTTTATTCTATTATTTATATTTTATTAACATTATTGATAATTTGATGGACAGATTATTGTTAATTACAAGATAAATGCTGTGAATAATGAAGCCTTTGGAGAATACAGGTATTATGCCTGTGAGCCCTGGCCGCCCTGGGGCGGGTGCTGTGACACTGGGAGGAGAGCTGGGGGAAGGACTGGATGGTGGAGGGGTATCCATCTCCAAGCCCAGGGTGACCCCACAGTGGTGGAGGGTGTGGGTGATCATGGTGGCATGCAGAGATGGGGGTTCTCAGTCTGGCCCATCGTGGGAGCTGCAGCCTCCTGGACGCACCCCACTTAGGTGGCTCTTCACCTCGGGGCTTAACTCTACAGTTCCTTAGAGGGCGCTGTGCCCCAGCCACAGGCTGCTGACCTGGGAGGCACCTCTGGCTAGTCTCTGGAGCATCTCAGGGCCTCCCTCTGAGCCCCATGCTGTGAGGAGCCCAGATCCACCAGGATGCAGAACCCTCCCCACCACGTCTTCCCTTCTACCTCCCCACAAATGGACAAGGGCAGGGGACCCTTAACAGAGCCAGAGTTTTCACTTTTTAAGATCATTTGCTAACATTTTAACTCATACTTTTTGGAAGTAAAATAAAACAATAACTAATAACAATACATTAAGAAGGAAATTGAAGAAGTGGTATTAATGATGTCACTTGTCACTCTTCCAGTTAAATCTTCCCATGGCCCCATAAGGATCATGCATGACTCCTTCCTCCCTATGCTGTGTTTGTGCTTTTGTTTCTGTTCTCAGCCTCTCTCTCTCTCTCTCTCTCTCTCACACACACACACACACACACACACACACACACACTCACCCCGATGCCCCAGCCAAGCACTCTTTCCCGTGAGAACTGAACCCTCTGACGGGGCTTCCAGGTGTTCCTGCCACCCAGCTGGGCTTCTGGGGGACCTAAGGAATCTGCCACATTTGGCTCTGTCCACTCAACTGACTCTGTCTGGTGCTCAGGACTCAAGCATTACCTGAGAGATGTCTGCTAGGCAGAGGTTAGTAGTGGGAACTGTCCAGAAACAGCAGGAACTACTCATGTGAATTGAATAAACTTCACTGTAACATGTCAGCAAGTAGACACTGAGTTTGTAGAAGGAGAGGGAGAGAGGAAGATCTCAAGGCAGCCGGAGTGCTTTCTAAGGGCTATACAGACACCTGTTGTCAAAGACAAAGGGCAGGAAGTGTCAGCCATCTACCTGTCTACTTGTAACTGCACCAGGTAAAGAACCTGAAGTGTGTGTGTATTCGTGGAGGCTTGCGGGTCTGGTTACAAGTTTCTGAAGACAAAAGTTAACACAGTTGGGATTTCATTCCAATACCCACAGCTGTCTCCCCACTTTTTGGGAAGTTGCAATTAAAAACAAGAATTGCCTCTGCTTTACTCAAGAGTGAGAAGCCAGAATGTCCACCCAGGTGTCCTGACCCCACGTGTAATAAAATTACTGCCCTTTAAATTGGTGGGAACTTGGAGTGCGCAAAGCATATGGGATTTTGCTCTTACTAGATTTCACAGGAACTGTGTGTATGAGGCAGCGGTGTGGAATCCACGGGTTTTGGAAATAAATAAGCCACGGTCTGACTCTTATTAGGCTCTTCCCTCAACGGCTCCCAGAGGATGAGGTAAAGGGGCACCAATTGCAATAGAGTCCTTGTGTCACCAGCTGCAGCCAGACCAGTTCTGTGTTGGCTTTGTTACTGGTTATATAGAGGGAGCTAATGAGGAAAATAATAGTGTTTAGATAAGTCAAAGCAGAAACGTACAGAATCAATTTTCTGAAAATCAACAATTGAAAGTATTGGGAAAATAATCTTTTTTAAAATGTTTATTTATTTATTTTGAGAGAGAGAGCATGGCAGCAGGAGCTTGAGTGGGGGAGGGGCAGAGAGAAGGAGAGAATCCCAACAGGCTCCGGGCTCCACATCCCATGAACCCTGAGTTCATGACCTGAGCCTAAATCAAGAGTTAGACAGATGCTCAACCAACTGACTGAGCCCCAAGAAAATAATCTTTGATTATATTTTTTTCTGCTTTTATTTTTACAGATACTTTCTGTTGGTGTTGTTTCAATAAAACCTCTGTTAACCGTCTTTTCCTCTGATTCTCTCAATGATACGTCTTTAAACAAGCTTTTATTACTTTAAGCCTCAATTTTTTGGTCTGAGGAACTCTTTATATTCTTTAAAAAATGATTGAGGATGGGGCACCTGGGTGGCTCAGTCGTTTGGGCGTCCAACTTCAGCTCAGGTCATGGTCTCACAGCTCGTAAGTTCGAGCCCCACATCGGGCTCTGTGCTGACAGCTTGGAGCCTGGAGTCCACTTAAGATTCTGTGTCTCCCTCTCTCTCTGTGCCCCTCCCCTGCCTGCACTCTGTATCTCTGTCTGTCTCAAAAATAAAATAAAATAAAAACATAAAAAAATTTAAAAAAAATGATTGAGGACTTCAAAGAACTTCGATTTAGGTAGGTTATATTTACAAAAATGTATGATATTAGAAACTAAATTAAGAAAGTTAAAATGTGTATCTATTAATTCACTTAAAAATAATAAATCTATTGCATATTTATATAAGCAATACTTTATGAAAATAACTTTAAATATTTTATTTTAATATATATTTTATATATTTTAATATGCCACCTTTATTGAGATATAATTGACGTATAACATTGTGTGAGGTTAAAGTGTACAACATGATGATTTGATGAACTTATACATTGGGAAATTGTTACTACCACAGCATTAGCTAACACCTCCATCACCATGCATAATTACCATTTCATTTTGTGGCAAACACATTTCATCTGCTCTCTTCACAACTTTCTAGAATATAATTCGGTACTATTAACTGCAACCACCATGCTGTGCATTGGATTCTCAGAACTTACTCATCTTTGACCAGCATGTCCCCATTTTTCCACTGCCCAGCAAAAAATTGGCATCTTGATTCCTTTTGCAAATCTCTTTAATGTCTATCCTATGAGAGTAGTGTTGGATTCTCATATCTACTTCTGCTTTCACCATGTTGCCATATGCTGATTTGGTTAAACTCTAAGAAGAAAGTGTGTCCTTACACAGATATTTACTTGGAAAAGGGAGGAATATTTTACCAGCATTTGCAAATTATGGGTATTCTTCTTTGATACTACAGAAAACTAGACAAGTGGTAGTTTATTAAAGTTTAACAGCGCTGTCAAATCTGAAAGCATTAAATGAATTTCTTATTATCTGTCATATCACAGCCCA
Source organism: Panthera onca (assembly GCF_046562875.1). Lineage (NCBI taxonomy): Eukaryota > Metazoa > Chordata > Mammalia > Carnivora > Felidae > Panthera > Panthera onca. The sequence continues at coordinate 52,480 of NC_138346.1, read as the reverse complement.
GTAGACTACCTTGCACAGTGAATCCATCATTTGCCCAGGCTTTTTGACCCCTTAGCCTCATGATTTAATTGTTTGGAAAGCCCTGGTTCACTGACGTAAGCATGTCTTCCAAATGTTGAAACACTCATTATATATATATATATATATATATATGTGTGTGTGTGTGTGTGTGTGTGTGTGTACATATATATATGTATATATATAAATGTGATATATATGTATATCATATATATATACCATATATGTATATATATGTATACCATATATGTATATATATGTATACCATATATATATATCACATTTCTTACTATTACCAGCAATCTCATCAAAAAATCTGATTAAATGTGAACTTTCCAAGGTAATAGTAGTAGATATACATTTTCCCAAGTTCCTATTTCTTGCTCGAAACTCAGATTTTTACCACTGGATGACTACTTTCAGTTGTTTTCCCTGAAACGACAGATGCACTTCATTAATTTTTGGTGCCAGACACCCAGAGGCCAGTGACCATAGTTTGTCCTTTCAGGTACAAATAGTGTCCCACACAAAACACAGCCAGTTCTGTTCCGATTCAAACTTTGCATGTTTATTTTCCTGAGGCATCTGTAGAATGTGGATGTGTGGGGTCTGGTGAAGTTCCCCATTTGTCACAGGGGAGGGTGACAGTCAGGCACTGCAGCCTCTGAGAGGGGGGTGAGGGAGCGGAGGGGTTGGAGGTGGGGGGGTTGAGGGAAGTTAAGCAGTGGGGGAAGGGATGGGAAGGGGAGGTGGAAATCACTTACAGAACAGGAAGAACTTAGTCAATAAACTTATTCCTTGTGCAAAGAACTAAGTCTGGATCTACAAGCAGCATCTGTGAAGATACAGTGAATCAGTTAAGCTTGAAATGGATCTGGAAAAATGAAATGAAAGGAAAAATACCTATAGGGAAGAGTTCCCCAAAAGGCTGAAGTCACTGCAGGTGGGGCAGGCTGGTGGCGTGGGTGGGTACAGGGAGATGTAAACTGGGCAGCCTTGAAGAAGGAGCCTCTGCCTGGGCCTGGCAGCGTGGTGGGGGAGAAGGGAAGGGAATTTCTGGTGACTCAGTTGGGGGATCTGCACCTAAAATCTGTCTTACTGCTTCTGCCAGCAAAGTTCCTGTCCAAATGCACTTAGCGGAGCCTACACAGATTTATGCACAAACAACCCATCATTGTTTGCTCTGCATGAGTCTGCGTCTGACGTATCGGCCATCTACAAAAGAAAAACACTCCTCCCTGGATTCAGCCTCCTTGGGTGTGCAGTCAAGCTTCTTGGAAGTGGAAAGTGGGCTCCCAGCTCTGCAAGGCCAAAGAGCAACCCCGTGCAGCTGAGGCAGGTACTTAAACCACACCTTGTACCCTGATGCGGCCCTGTGCGGGCCAGGGTTCAGCGAGACAGGCCAGGGGCTCCTCTGCACACACTGCTGTCCCCACATCACAGATGGCCTTCCCTACCTGTCTACCCTGTATGGATCAAAACCCACCTGGTGAGCACAGCTTCCTTGGGAATGTGAGTGTCCCCATCTTAGATGTCATGGTCTCGTGGCTCCTGAAGCCTTCCCCACAACATGCTCTGATTTATCCGGGTGTCACATATGTGCATGCTCCTACAACCCATCTCAGTCCCTTTAACAAGAGATTCTCACCTTCTATCTTGTTCTCATCCTGGAGACATGTGCCTCTACATCATGTTGCTCACTTTCAGAGAACTTTCAAAGCATTCTCTCTTGTCACACTACTAAGTAAATTTGGCAGCCCATTTGAGCCCATGAAGTCAGGTAACTTGTCAATGTCACTAAACCTGGCAGCAAAATGCTACACTAAATGCAGGGACCCCACCCCCAGGCTCCAAACCCAAAGTTAGGAAGGAAATTTCAGTCATACAAGAAGGAATAAAAAAGACACGAGGATGCTGTAGTAGGGTGGACATTAACATCATTTCAGTGGGGATGCTTTCTTACATATCCCAGAGTAGACGTTTTGCACTGTTAGAAACACACCACCCACCTGCTCATGCCCCCAGTGATGTTGATGCTGACTAGGAGATAGAGCCTGCCAACAGGAGGGAACTATCTGGGACAGCATGACAATCCTGAACACAGGGTGACAGAACAGCAATGGAAACAAAGAATACAAATTTTCATTTATTCAGACATTGGATTTCAGCTATACAGATCAGAAAGCCACTCCAACCAAGTAAAGATAATAATGAAATCAGAACGTGCTGGATCTCAGAATTGGGAGGAGAGATGTATCTGGGTCCACAGTAAAAGGCAAAAAACCACTGAATATTATATTTTAAACACTATGTGAACTATATCTCAATAAACTGGTTTTAAAAATCAGAGCAGAAATCTATGAAATTGAAAACAGGAAATTGAAAAACAGGAAAATATCATTATTGGTAAGGAAAAATCTAGTTCTTTGAAAAGATCACTAAAATTGATAAATCTCTAGCCAGGTTAACCGATGTAAAAAGAGAAGACATAAATTATTAATAGCAGAAATGAAACAGAGGCTATCACTACTGATGCCATGGACATGAAATGGATAAAAAAAGAATATTATGAACTCCATGCCCACAAATTTTATGACTTAAATAAAAACGAGCAATTCCTTGAAAGATATAATTTGCCCAAACTTACTTAATGAAAAGAGATAATCTGAACAGGACTTTATCCCTGAAAAACATTGAATCAATAATTAATAATCTTCCAAAACAGAAAACACCAGAGCCAGAAGGTTTTCCTAGTGAATTCTACCAAAATTTGAAGTTATATCAATTTGGAAAGAAGCAGAAGGAATACTCTCTAACTAATTCTATGAAGCCAGCTTTACTCTAAATCTTTAAAAAACAAAACAAAACAAAAAACAGACATTACAAGAAAGAAAATGTCTATCATGAAAATAGATGCAAAAGTACTCTTGGATCCAACAGTGTATAATAATTATATATAATTATATATATTATATATAATAAGAAGAATTATATACCATTACCAAATGAGATTTATCTTGGGTATGTGAGGCTGGTTCAACAGTCAAAAATAAATGTAACTGATCACATCAGCAGGCTAAAGAAGAAAAATAAACACACACACATGATCATATTAATAGAAAAGGCATAGACAAAATCTAACATGCATTTATGATAAAATTCTCAGCAAGGTAGTAATAGAAGAGAATTTCCTCAACTTGATAAAGAACCTCTACAAAAAACTTACAGCTAGCGTCATACTTAATGAGAAAGTTGATGCTCTCCCACTAACATGAAGGACAAGGCAAGGTGTTTCCCCCACTCCACCACTCCTTTTCAACATTGTACTGGAAGTCTAAGCTAACGCAATAAGACAAGAAGAAGAAATAAAATATATACAGATTGAGAAGGAAGAAATAAGACTGTCTTTGTTCACAGATAACATGGTATTGCCTGTGTAGAAAATCATAAAGAATCGGCAAAACAAAAGCAAGAACAAATACCTCTTGAAATTGATAAGTGATTGTGGCAAGGTTGCAGCATATAAGTTTAGTATACAAAAGTCAGTTGCTTTCCTATGTATCAGCCATATGTAATTGGAATCTGAAATTTAAAACACAACACTATATCATTAGCACACACACAAAAGAAATAGATATACGGTTGACCCTTGAACAACATAGGTTTGAACTTTATAGTTCCACTTTTACACAGTTTTTTTATTTATTCGGTTTTATAAATATAGTACATGTATTTGCAATACATACAAATGTATTTTCTCTTCCTTGTAATTTTCTTAATCATAGTTTTTTTGATCTAGCTTACTTTATTGTAAGTATAGAGTATATAATACATATAATATACAAAATATGTGTTTATCAACTTTATGCCATTGGCAAGGCTTCTAATCAATGTAGACTATTAGTAGTTAAGTTGTGGGGAGTCAAAAGTTACACACAGATTTTCAACTTGTGGGGGGATTGGTGCCCCTAATTCCCATATTGTTCACGGGTCAACTGTAAATCTGACACAATATGTACTAACTCTATGTGAGGAAAAACTACAAAAGAATTACAAAAAAAAGATGAAAGATATCAAAGAAAAAATAAACAGATAGAAAGATATTCTATGTTCATGGATAAGAAGACTTAATATTGTTAAGATGCCAGGTCTTTCCAACTTGATATTTATTTATTTATTTATTATTTTTTAGTTTTTTTAATGCTTATTTTTGACAGAGTGAGAGAGGCAGTGCTTGAGTGGGGGAAGGACAGAGAGAGAGGGAGACACAGAATCCGAAGCAGGCTCCAAGCTCTGAGCTGTCAGCACAGAGCCCTACATAGGGCTTGAACCCACGAGCTGTGTGATCATGACCTGAGCCAAAGTCAGATGCTTAACTGACTGAGCCACCCAGGCACCCCTCTTCAATTTTATCTTTAAATTCAAGACAATCCCAATAAAAATCCCAGCTAGTTTTTGTGTATATGTTAATAAACTGACTCTAAAGACTATATGGAGAGGCAAAAGACCCAGAATAATTAACACAGTATGGAGGAGAACAATTGGGGGACTGGAACTGCTTGACTTCAATATTTACTATAGACACCACAGTGATCAAAACAGTGAGGTACTGGCAAAAGAATAAACAAATAGACCAATGTAACAGAACAGAGAGCCCAGAAATAGACCCACATGAATATAGTCAATTGATCCTTGGCGAAGGAGCATAGGTAATACAATGGAGAAAGAATAGTCTTTTCAACAAATGGTGCTAGAATAAGATGTCTACATGCAGAGAAATATTTATCTTGAAACTGACACAAAAACTAACCCCACATGGATCACAGTCTAAATGTGAAATTGAAAACTGTAAAACTCTTAGAAGATAATACAGGAGTTAAATCTAAACAGCCTTGGGTTTGGCAATGACTTTTTGAATACAACACCAAAAGTGTGATTGATGTGAGAAAAATTGATAAGTTGAACTTTATTAAAATTAAAAACACATACTCTGTGAAATATAATGCCAAGAGAGTGAGAAGACACCACAGTCTATAAGAAAATATTTGCAGAACACATATCTAATAAAGGACTGACACCTAAAGTATACAAAGAACTTTAAAAATTCAACAATAAGAAAACAAATGACCCAATTAAAGGGTGGTTAATCTGGAAACTTCACTACAGAAGATGTACAGATGGCAAATAAACACATGAAAAGATGTTCCACATCATATGTCATCAGGGAAATGAAAATTAAAATGACGTACCACTACACCCTCATTAGAATGGACAAAATCTAGACCACTGACAGCACTGGGTCCTGGCTGGGATGTGGGGCAACAGGAACTCCCACTGTTTGCTGGTAGAAATGCAAAATGATGTGACTGTGGAAGACGGTTTGGAACTCTCTTACAAAGCTAAACATAACCTTACCATATGGTCTGGCAATGGCATTCCTTGATATTTACCCAAATGAGCTGAAAACTTAGGTCCACACAAAAACCTGCACGTGAGTGTTTATTGTAGCTTTATTCATAATTGCCAAACCTTGGAGGCAACTGAGATGTGCTTCAATGAAGAATGGGTAAAGAAACTGTGGTCCACCTAGACAGTGGAATATTATTCAGTGATAAAAAGAAATGAGTTATCCAACCATGAAAAGACCTGGAATAACCTTATATTACTAAGTGAAAGAAGCCAGTGGAAAGGTTATATACTGTATGATTCCAGCAACACAATATTCTGGAAAAAGCAAAACTATGGAGACAGTAAAAAGATCAGTAGATCAGTAGGGGCAGACAGGGTTGTTAGGGCAGTGAAAGTATAATGTTACATACATGACATTCATTATACACTTGGAAAAATCCGTAGAACGTACATCAGAAAGAGTGAACCTGAATGCAAACTCTGTAGACAGCTGGCGTCCTCCTGGCTCTGGGGCCATCTCTGCCTTCACTAGAGCGGCAGGGACAGTTCATGAACGCCTTGGCTTCTGGAGTCTGGCTTTTGCAGTCTGTCTGTGTCTGGACTCCCACAGGTGAGTTCCTACTTGGTGAGTTGCTCGCCCTGAATCCCACGGCCAACCCTTTTGTCAGAGATGTTCAGAGATCTGCCTTTCCCACTTCTTAAGTAGCCAGACGTTCCTTTGTGGGCTCCGTGTGAGGATTGGAACAGATGGCACCGCCCACCTCACTTTTGGCTCTTGCTGCAGGCGTGTTTCTATGGAAGCTCATTAGATAAGATTAAGGTCATGCTTCCCTGCCTGGGGCGTTCGTCCATCAGCCCATGTTGGCTTTTGAGTATTTTCTCTTGCACTGCTCCATGCCAAGCTCCCTCTGCAGTGCCTCGATAGCACCCGGCACTTTCTTTATAACCCATCACATTCTATTAACCACAAAAGCTATTCTACCTGCTAACCATCCTCCTCTATCTACATCAAACAAACAAAATAAAAAACTATTTTCAAGGACTAATTCAATACTCTTCAGAGGGTGTACAAAAATGAACAAACCGAAATGAGAAAATGAACACTGAGAGCTGGATACTCTGAAAATACCACTGATCAGCATAAATCCATTTTATCTCCCTTGACATCTTCCGTCCATCTCTATCTTTTGCTTCAAAGCCACATGCCTAAGAGCCTGGCCCTGCCCACCTGCAGGACTGAAGGTGTGAACGAGCCGGGATCTCACCACCTCTGTGAGCTCAAAGGAGAAGACAGGTGTGCGGATAGATGGGTCAGCTTCTTGAGGACTCTTGGTAGATGCTTGGTGGAAGTTTGCTAAATCAATAATTTACAACTCAGAAGTGGTTTCATGCTCTTGAATGACGTGTAATGCAAATGTGACATTTCTATTCACATCATTCAGGACAAGGGTTCGAGTTTGCAAATGTAGCTTTGGAGTAGCTACCATTCTGTGTGCTGCCAGGAACAGTGATCCTCAGAGTGAAGGATTCGTGACTGAGTTTTAAGGGTTTTAAAACTATATTGCAATGCTGGAAATATTTTCTGCCAGACTGCATTATTACTCATGAAGAAGAATAATTTATACCTCACGTAATTAATAGCTGGTGGGTTGAAGCCGGCGTGATGATCTGTGTTATTTACTGAGTAATGGTGTGAGCACAGAAAGATAACAGGTTCCATGAAAAATGAGTTTGTACCTTATGAGCTTATGTTTTAAAACTTCAACCGAGACAAAAAAATAAAGAAAATATGACCCTGGATTACTTCCAAGATGATGGAATTTTTTTTTTTTTTTTGCTTTCCTCTTCTTTATATTAAAACTCATTTGCATATTTCTATCACTGAGAAGTTTATCCCAACACAGTTTGGGAAGGGCTTCAGAGGAGCAAGACGGCCTGTACCTACACAAATCATGAACCCGGATATCCCCTGAAGGTAATCAGGGAGACTGCCACCTCCTGTAGAAGGCTCCAGCAGCTAGACAGCAATCAGGAAGCACACTCAGTTAGCCAATTACTGTTGCCAGGAGAGAAATCCAAGAGCATTTATTAAATACCCAGAAGCCTCATCCTGGGCAGAAATGCAAGCACACCCAATAAATTAGCACAGCGATCTGTAAATTCATTTGGCTGCTCTCAGACAGCAACCCGTGGGGATGTTATTAATCTCACGGACAAGAAACCTGTTGTAGGTATCCCATCAAGCTGTAGCTGCTTCTGAGGTGAAATGTGTCTGCCCTGCTTTAAAAACCTTCCCTGCTACACGACCCCTCTCAGGGGTGGGGAGGGGCATTCTCGGCTCTGACCAGGGTATGTCTGGCCCCCACCATGTTTACACAGGGTCTCTCAGACACACTGGGGCCTGGGGTTTGGGCCTCATCGCCCCTGCTCCCCAGGACTCCTGTAAGTGTATCTGGAGGCCACCTCAAAGCTCAGGGTGAAACGTTACCTTTGACACAGCACATCCTGGGATGGCGTGTCTGCAGGTAAGGTCCACTCGCTGCCTGGGCGAGCATGACCTTCTGTGGGTGAAGTCGGTCCCAGAGCCCCACCCCACTGATGTGGATAGAACGTCTGCAGGCTCCATGCTTGGCCTCCACCTGCTCCCTCCCTGGTTCTGCCCACACCACACAGGAGGACATGGACGGGCTTTCTAACTCCGCGGCCTCACGCGTCCTCCGTGAGAAACGGCACTATGTACCCCAACCCTGCTGGCTGTGGCATGAATCAAAGGAGACATGAACAGTCCCTGACAAGCTGGCACACGTGTGTCCAACACCTGCACCCGCCCGTCCCTAGTTCATGACACCACGGGGTCCCCCAGTTGTCCTTCAGGTTGAGAATCTCAGAATCTCTGCGTGCACTCAAGCCTCTAACTTTGCCTCACTTCACTTTGTAGGGCTTTGGTTTTGTGTTCATTTTGCCTTTTTACAGCCGTTCTCGTAATTTCAACTGCCTCAAATCCTTTTCAGAGCCAGGCTTCCAGAGAATGGCAACAGCTTATTAGTAAAAGAGTCAGTGTGAAATCAGGGCTGCAGCCCCCCGCCACCTGAGAAAGGAGAGCCTGGTCTGGACGTGGCCGGCTGGGGTCCTCCAAGCTGTGTTAAGTGCAGATCTTTGTTACATTAAGCAGAAAAGAAACAGAAAACAGCGATACTTTTATCCTCTGTTTAGACAGAAATGGAAACAGCTACTTAATACTTACAACTCCCGTTTATTCCTCTGTGAACGCTACTTACGTGTGCATGGCTTACCTGACTCACATCACTTGTGGCCGTTCTTTCTTCTAAGGGTAGAAATGAGTCCCAGCTCGTCTCAGTGCCTTGGAAGGAGTGACAGAGGTTCTGACAGCATTAGTCAGACTAGACCATCAGCAATTCCAAATTTTGCTTTTCCAAATGGCCAATTTCCAAACAAACGACTGGCCCTTTGTACATCTGATCCATTTCTCAAATGAAGTAACAGAAATCACTGAACTGACCACTTCTCAAGGACATAAATAAGATCATCTCAACATCCAGCAAATCAGAATACCTGTCTTCATCGATAAGGAGAATCACAGATGACGCCATTATGTTCCCATAATTACCTGACAAGTGGCAGATCAGAGAGAAGTAAACCTCACCAGAAACTTCCGAAGGTTCCAGTTTCTGTGTCAGGCAGGGGGTGGGTTTACTGAAGGCCTTGATTGCTCTCACCTCGTTGAACACCTGCCTAGCAGCACTCAGGACTGAGGAGGCAAGAGTTACAGAACAGAAAGCTTATGGCCACTCTGGAGGCGATGGGACCCCAGCCAACACTTTTCCTGGAGTAAACACACCTGCTCTATGAATGGGCACTGAAGCGTGGGGGTTGGCATTCCTTGGTCTTACGACTCGACCTTTCTCAAAGTGCACCTCAATCCCACCAGCAAGTGAGAGTGATCAGGACCCCAGTATTCTCAAGGAGCAGAGCTTTGCCTCTTGAATGAGGGCTGGGTGGGGAGGGATACCCACTCTCTGCTGGACCTGCCTGGAACAGAGCTTCTCAGAAAAGCGCTGGGAGGGAATGGAAGCACTGGTTGCCTGTGTGCTCTGGAGTGAAATGGAGGGCTGGGCTGGGAACTAGGTGGGGGGGGGGGGGGCGGTAGGAAGGCTGTCTTCTTGGCTGCTCTTGCCTAGGGTAGAACTTCCGGATCATGGAGCTGGACAGGTTGGCCTCAAATGCCAGACTCACTGCTCTTACCAAATTTTAGCAGATTTTCTTGAATGAATGTTTCTCCATTTGCTTTATGCTCTTAGAATAATTTCTAGTGCTTTGAAATTATTGCAGTTCACAAATTTTACTCAGTAAATTATTTTTCACTGGGAGAGGGTCTCCCAAGCTCTTTTGTCCTCTGAGGCAGGTCACTGGACACACAGGACTTTGGTCTGCTGTGCTACCCTCTGATGACGAGGTTCCTTGGAGTCTATTCTCCCCACACACCTTGGAGCCAGTGGATTAGTAAGTAACAAAGGAAGCAGGTGGAGGTTTTGCTTGTGAGAAAACTCTTCAGTGCCAACAAATCAATTATACAATCATGGGGACCCTGGGACCGTGTATTGGACAAAATGATATTCCCAGCATCTACTGTGTGACCGACATGTGATAGGCACTCAGCACATCAGGGCAGACAAAATGTTGGCTCTGCCCTCAGGAACATTACAGCCCAGTGGAAGCTGCAAACATGTGACAGACGGAGGGTCAAGTAGCACAGCCGGATAAATAAGCTGTTTTGGGGGCACAGTGGAGAGGAGATTGTGATCATTTCTGGCCTTGGGATTATTTTCATGCCTGGATCTGAATCAATCTTATTAAGGCTGAAATCAGCAAGCTTTGCCAAATGACAAGTAGTTCCCCAAATATCAATGACCTCAAACAATATCCTCGATGTTTGACTCCTGTGGTATGCCAGAGGCTGAGCCATCACTGACTGCAGGGATGCAGGTGCCTGGCTGTGGGACATGCCATCGCACAGAGGGAGGGCAAAGAAAAGCAGGGGGTGCTGAAGAGTTTCTTGAAAGCTCCACCCAGAACCCAAGCGTGGTCCCCCTGCTCACAGCCCAGTCACAGTGGTCTGATGATGGGGCAGATCCTCACCCGACAGGGAGGTGTGGAGGCTAATGTCTGTCCCCTGGATTCCCCCCAAGGATCTTGATCCAGTTTGCAAAGTTCGTGTGAATGAAGTTGCAATCCTGTGCACAGAGCCAAATGCTAGAAACATCTGGCCATAGCCTCCTTGAGAGAGTGGACCCATCAGATCATTACTGCTCAAAGGCTGCGATTCCCAGGAACTACTGAGGGCTCCCTGAGATGGCTACAGCATGCAGCAGGCCCCAGAAAATTGGAAGGAAGGGTTAGGGTTAGGTAATATGTATTATTGATATGTATGTGTATATATAATATATGTGTGTATGTATATGTTACATGTAATAAAGACAGATACACCTCTATATAGAATATTTAGATGATGTCCCTAGAAATCTATATAGATATAAATATGTATGTATATATAACACATCGGAATTTATCCCTAGAAATTATTTTCGATTGACAAGTAAAATCATGATATAAATGACAATGTTACTTATAGATTTGGTAATCTCGATATTTAAAACTAAATTCAGCTTTTCACTTTCTGACCATCGATCTAAGCTTTGTGACTTTGGTTCCTGAATATGAGGTTTAGATGGTCTTCAGTGTCAGCATTGCCTGGGCTAGAACCCTACAGCCAAAAGGAAGAAAGCAGACCTCCTTCCTCCTGGGAGTCTGAGGACCCAGGGCTCTAAGGATTGTAACAAGAGCTCTATAAAAATACAGGCCAATTCACAAACTTTTTTACTGAACAAAGATGACTTTTTATTGACACATGCACATGAAAATTTATTGTATTAAAAAAGAAAATATTTGATTAGGGTATGTACATGGAAAAATATAAGAGCAGAATCTCAGTGGGTGTACATACATATTTGGGAATATTTGGTAACATTTGTTTGGCTGGTAGAAATAAAGCATATTCACTTAGTATAATTAAACATTACTCAGTTCAGCAAGCAACTTGGAAATGCAAGAATAAAATATCCAGGCAGGCAGACTGACATTCTTGACTCAGGATTGAGGGAGGTGGTGCTTGGGAACACTCGGCCCCAGAAGGACAGCAAAGGTCATGCCTGAAAGCTCTGCATTACAGGAAAAAGGGAACATTTCCAGCTGAGGGCTTCTTGGGTTTTTCGTCTGTTCCATTTTGATTTGAGGGTTGGACCAACAGCTCTTCTTCTGCATGGCCTCCCTCAGTTAGCTCGAGCATCTGGCAATGGAGGCAGTGGCTGTTCTGATGGCTTCTCCCAGCAGAGGGACATGTTGAGACCAACAAATTCAAGTAGGAAAAGACTCTTCCAAGATATTTTATAGAAAGATGTGCTTTGAAGTGTTGAGATTTATGTTTTCTGCACATTTGCCTGCTGAATTTAACCAGAATGAAAGAATCAATATATAAAACATAAGGCTGTTAAAGAAACAGATGGTCAAAGATGATCCGTTTAAGTCCTAAGATAAAGCACTGTCCAATCAGGGTATAAAATCTAACATTTGTTGCTCTGCTCTGAGACTGGACTGAGCTCGTGTAAATCCAGGGACAGATTCAGAGTCCCTGAGAGAGATTTCCTCCAGACTCAGATGCTTGCTGGAGCCTGGTCAGGCGGCTCTGCAAAGCCCCATGTATGGCTGCTCCCAGGACAGCCCTGCCTGGCTCAGAGATGTTCCCACTCAAGCTCATCGGTTCCCATCAGAAACAGATGCCAACATTAGCGAATGCTCTTCTTCCAAAACCCAATTTACACACGATGTCCAATAAATAGCCACACGTTAGCAAAAATCTTCTTACATGTAAATTAACCCTGTGGCCCAGTCAGGTTTCAGCATCTCTTTAGTATGCCACCTGGGTGCCCAGGGCTTGTTGAGGCTCACATTCTCACACTGAGCAGCCCAGGGTCCACTAGCTGTGTTTCTACGCTGGGCTCAGTGTTGCATTTCTGCCTCAGTAGAAAGTGACTCACATAGAGATGGAGGGTTTCTGGATAGACCTTGATTCTTGCCTTGTCCGTGTGTCCAGTCAGAGTCCCCGAATATGCGTTCTTACTCCTCCCCTGTAGATCACATGACCTGCTCACCTGTGCAGCCTGGTGGGCACCACTGACCCTCCCTGCTCACCTGTGTACCACTATCTTTCCACCATTCCACAGAAGACTCATTCTGTGAAGTCACTCTCTTTATGACCATTCAAGTTGCACGTTCCCTGAACTCCACAGCATCAGACACGCTATGGTGACTTTCCTCATGTCTGCCTTGCCTCATCATCCACACTGTCCTGTGTCTTTCCTGGGGTGCCCAACCCTCTTTCCATCTTAATTCTCTGTACTTCCTATAGACCTCAGGGTCACCCCATCACAGCACCTCCAAAACTCTCAAGGCCCCTGTCTGTGCAGATTGTGAGATTTAAATCTATTTCTCTGCCATAAGTCGGGATGCTAGACTTGGAAGTTCTGAGACTTCCACCTTCAACAAGCTTGAGTTCAGTTACAGAAATAGATGCAGTTGAAGTATGTGTTTTCAGAGAGAGGAAGCTCATCACAGCATCCAATATAGCCTGGCTGGGGAGGTCTTTAACCATGGAAGGACAAGTGGGGAGTAGGGGAGGAGACTAACACATCTGGGGGGATAGGTGCTGCTTCATCTGGAACCCCAAGTGTTGATGGTCAGAGAGGGACAGTGACAGGCCTGGAGACGGCTCATGAGTTAAAGTGTACTCTGATCCAAGAAAATATTTTCTGATGTGGAATAAAATTATGGAAGGCAAATCAACTGAGGGAAAGGGAGCTAACATTCCCTGAGTTCCTGCAATGGATCTGTGTTAGGGAGCAATCATGTTTTTAATCCCCATAGTTGAGCTTTATGGAATCATCACAATTTCTACTTCAGAGTTTAGCAAAGTGAGGCATAGAATCTTCAAGCAAATTGTCTAAAGACATGCAGGTAGGACACAGTTACATCTACTCTTAACACCACACTTATTGCACTTTGCCCATGCAGATAGGAGACAGCAAGACCAGAAATGAGGATCGGGGGAATGGGATAGTATATACCAGGATATATGGGGGGAACAAGGATATGTATATACCATGATATATGAGGGCAACAGGGATAGGTATATACCAGGATACAGGGGGAATAGGGATAAGTATATACCAGGATATATGGGGGGAACAAAGATATGTATATGCCAAGATATATGAGGGGAACAGGAATAAGTATATACCAGGATACAGGGGAGAATAAGGATAGGTATATACCAGGATATGTGGGGGGGGGGGAACAAGGATACATATATACCAAGATATATGGGGGAACGGGGATAGGTATATACCAGGAGACAGGGGGAACAGGGATAGGTATATACCAGGATATATGGGGGGGTATGGATAGGTATATACCAGGACATATGGGGGAGCAAGGATACATATATGCCAAGATATATGGGGGGACAGGGATAGGTATATACCAGGATACAGGGGGAATAGGGATAGGTATGTACCAGGATATATGGGGGGAACAAGGATACATATATGCCAAGATATATGGGGGGAAGAGGGATAGGTATATACCAGGATACAGGGGAGAATAGGGATAGTTATATGCCAGGATATATGGCGGTGGGGGGGGGGGGATAGGCATGGGTATATGCCAGGAGACAGAGGGAATACGGATAGTATATATGAGGAGACAGGTTTCATAGAGATAGAACATACCAGGAGATAGGGAATGTGTGTAGCTATATACTAGGAGACAAGGGAAATATAGCTTGGAGGAGGGTATTTTAAATGAGAGGAGGTAACGTGTTTATTTGCTGAGAGCTGGTCAGAAATGCAGAAGGAGGAGGAGGTGAGGTAAGAAAAGCAGTAATGAGGTAGGAGAAACTGAGGATACGAGGGAGACCACAACTTGATGAGCAAGAGGTGAGCAAGGATGAGAAGAAAAGGGGGTAAGAGCCATTTTAGGGTGCACCTGCACGCACACCCTGTCTCGTACTCATCGAACCTTCACTAAACAGCCAGCTGGACCCGGAGCCTGTGGGAGCCTTTTGTGTGTGAGTCTGTGTGGGAGGCTGAGGGTGTGGGGACTCATGCAGTGATCTGATCCAGGAACCACCCCCGACAGCCTCTTCCCACTTCGCCCCTCTTCTGGACCACTCCAGTAGCTTTGCAGTTGACTTATTCCAGCCAGGAAACAGAAGCGAGGAGTGTTTACCCCCCAACATCCTCCGACATGTGCAGAAGACAATTTGTAGGGGCTCCTGGGTGGCACCGTCGGTTGAGCGTCCGACTTCGGCTCAGGTCATGATCTCACGGTTCAAGAGTTCGAGCCCAGCGTCGGGCTCTGTGCTGACAGCTTGGAACCTGGAGCTGCTTCAGATTCTGTGTTTCCCTCTCTCTCTGCCCCTCCCCCACTCTCACTCTGTCTCTGTCTCTCTCAAAAATAAATAAAATGTTAAAAAAAATTTTTAAGTAAAAAAAAAGGAAGACAACTTTGTAATTTTCACTTGTTTTCAAGCTTCTGATTTTGTTCTGAGGTGGAAATTCTTTCGGATAAAGCCAGGCTACTGTTATCGCTGTCACAACAGCGACACTTGTTTTTAACAAATAACACCAGGTGTGGGCTGAAACACAAATGGCAATGTGGAAAAGGCCTGTGTTCTTATCTGAAGAGTAAATGTTTGTGAAACCTATTTCATTTCACTGAATAGTTCTTTTCACTAACCCTAACAAAATATATTTTCTGCTCTACCAGAATCCTCTGTCCTGATGGGGTGTGCTCGGCCTTTCCTCACCTCACTTCATGTTTTCTTCTGCACCCAGCTCCTCAGCCAAGGGCAATAGGGTGTGGGCACAGGTCAGCTGGTCACAACGACAAAGGAAGAGCCCTTCTTGGGGCCACAGTGGCTGCTTGTTTCTCACCTTCTGTGAGCCAGACATGGCAGAAGGCAGACGCATCTGCAAACCAGGATGGACGTGACCCGTACCACGTAAGAGATGACGCCATGGATGCTCTGAGGGACCTGCTTCTCCAACCGATGAAATGCTGTTTTCCGTAAACGTTCCTCTGCAACCTGTCATACTGAGCCAGGTGGTGCTGAGCACAGACATCATCAGCTGCAAGAACTCAATCAGGATGTCTCTGCGACATAGAAAGTAGCCTGTGAGTGGGTGAAAATGCGGGAATGAGCCTGCCTAAACCAGAACACATCAGTGTGTTCTCCTTATGGTGACACAGGAAAGGGACACACAGAACAAGTGTCACCTGTTTAAAGGCAAGGCCAAGTTGATTATGGGGCACACCTCACTAGCTCTTGGTGTGCTCGTTGTCTGTACTGGGGAGCCTCCCCCAGGCACACCCAGGAGAGTGAAGGCAAGCTGGTCAGGGGTCACGCATGCTATTTCAGAATCATCTGCAAACTAGACTTCTAGCCACTGCCTGCTTCTGTGATAAGAAATTGGAGCATGGTCTTGTGGAAAGAAATCTGCTTCCCCCATAGAAGTGATTCCCTCTTCCTCTAAGAAAGGTCTGAGTGGAAAGCTGGTCCAGAGTCCTGGGTCACAGGTAGACGGAGGACACTGGTGTGGATGCCTCCTGAACTCAGCACTGCTCAAGGGAAGCCGCTGTGGCTCTGTATCCCAGAACAGCCCCTCAAGTGAGAGGTGCCCCTGCAAGACTTCCTGTTTCCAAAGCCCATACATGCTGTCACTTTACAAGTATGGAATTGGTCTCTTATAGGTTTGAAACTATTTTCTCCCCTTCTCTTCCCCCATGGTCTTCTGTTAAATTTCTCAGGAGTCAAAAAAAATAAATAAATAAAATAAATAAAAGGAAGATATAAATGATGCCTGGGGGCGTTATTAAAGGAAATTTTTAATCAAACTGTCTTTTTCTGCTATTGAATAGTATGAGTTCTATATTTTGAATATCAGTCATTTATCATATATATGATTTGTAAATATTTTATGCTGTCATAGGTTGCCTTTTCATTTTGTTCCGTTTCCTTTGCTGTGCAAAAGTCTTTTAGTATGATGTATCCCAAGTTATTTATTTTTTCGTTAGTTTTAGTTTTGGAGTCAGATTCAAAATATCATCACCAAGGCTTTTGTCAAGGGACTGATAGTCTATGTTTCTTTTAGGAGTTTTATGGCTTCAGGTCTTACATTTAAGTCTTTCATACATTTGAGTTAATTTTAAAAAATTTTTTAATGTTTATTTATTTTTGAGAGAGAGACAGAGACAGAGCACAAGTGGGGGAAGGGCACAGAGAGGGAGACACAGAATCCAAAGCAGCTCCAGGCTCGAGCTGTCAGCACAGAGCCCAATGCCGGGCTTGAACTCACAAGCCATGAGATAATGACTTGAGCTGAAGTCAGATGCTTAACCAACTGAGGCACCCAGGCGCCCCTGAGTTAATTTTTGTGTTTGGTGTAAGTTAATGGTCAACTTCCCCCCTTCCTTCCCTCCTTCCCTCCTTCCTTCCTTCCTTCCTTCCTTTCTCTCTGTCTCTCTCTCTCTCTCTTTCTTTGTATATGGATGCCAGGTTCCCAACACCATTTATTGAAGAGGCTGTCCTTTCTCAGACTGTATATTCCTGGCTCCTTTGTCATTAATTTATTGAGCATATATGCATGGGCTTATTTATGGGTTGTCTGTTCTGTTCCATTGATCTGTGTCTGTTTTTCCCAAAAGATTTTGGAATTTTTATAGAGATTGCATTGAATCTTCAAATTGCTTTGGGTAGTATGGACATTTTAACTATAGCAATTCTTTCAGTCCATGGCCATGGAATATCTTTACATTTATTTGTGTCTTATTCAAATTATTTCATTAATGTCTTACAATTTTCAAAATACAGTTCTTTCACCTTTTTGGTTAAATTTAGACTTGGTATTTAGGTAAGCGACCTAAACAGGGAGTAAAATTTGAGAAAGAGGACTCAAGAACATTACTGATATTAAACAAAATACAGTGTTAAAGGAGGTGAGCAGCCAGTTTGGAAACCTCAGGGATTGCCTAAGACTGTGCTTTCCAACAAGAGTTTATAGGTAAATTGCTGAGTTACCCCAAATGTGGCTACTTCAAAGTAAAATGTGCAGGGAGCATAAAATACACACCGGATGTTGAAGACTCAGTATGAAACTGTCCCAAACTAATTTATTAAAATATCTCATTGTTATTTTTCATATTTATTACATGTTCAAATAATGATATTTTTGATAAAATATAAAATAATAAATATTTTAATAAAACTTATTAAATAAAAATAGTACTCAAGTTAATTTCATGTTTCTTTTAACTCGTTAAAACATCACTCCTAGAAAATTTAAATTTACACCCTTGGTTTGCATTGTGTTTCTGTTAGCACTGAACTAAGAAGTATGGTAAAAGAACAAGGAGTGTTAATCTGAAAATAAAGACTTTTAGAAATGAAGAGACCAAAATGCTACTCAGATGAAACATTTACACAGCTTAAAATAAGTGTAAAACAGAGCAAAAACTAATACAGAGTTTGTGCTGTTGCCTATGGATTGAATCCTGGTCATGGATAAATTTTATTTGGCTGGTAGAGTTTTAACCTTCAAGATTCTTTAATTATACTTTTAATTTTAAATGAATTTGTTGTCAACTTTTAAAAATACTGGAAACTTTCATATAAAAATTCAGATCTCCTGCTTGAAAAATAAAAACATCTGGCAAAAAAAAAAAGTATGGAATTGGGTGAATGTTTGCTGTACTTTGTGTTATGGTAAGATATTGAGCAAAGAACACTGATTAACAGATCTACAATTTAGTTTTGAAAATGTGAGTGTTTGCGGGAGTATTTTTAAATATTTCAGCCAGGAGTAAATATATGAGATATGAAACTGTGGTAATTTGCAAAAGGCTCTGACTGTCAAATTTCATCATCAAAAGTGGGAGCAGCAGCACCTGTGCCCCTGGCCCCATCACATCACACGACAGCATCAGAGGTCACGGGGGGCAGAGTTCCCCAATAATCCAGGCCAGGTGTGCTTTTTCGAGGGCTCTGGTTTCATAACGTTAATTTAAAACTTACTTTCATATGTGCAAACCAATATCTAACAGAAACATTATTGTCTATGTTAGAAGTCTCATGGCTTCGTAAATACCTTTCTGTATCTAGATAGATGCTGGTGTGTAGTAATACGTCACTGATGTGGTATCTTTGTTTACATGAGGGTATTTGAGGAACGTGGAATTGGATTGTCTTCTACCCTGAAGTATCGAGAGGAACTGTTTTATAAATGGAAGTTAGAGGCCCTTACTACGTCGCCCCTCATCCCTTGTCTAAGGTTGTCTATCCCTTGTCCATCCCTTGACCCAAGGATGTGCCAGGGAATACTTGGCTCCTTAGGAAACTGGAAAATGTTGTTGCAACAACCCTAAAGAAGCCCCTGGCAAGCCACAGGCTCAGAGCATAGTTTGTGACTTCAGATAATTTTAGTAAAGTTAGCAATGATGCTTTCATTTCTCTTCTGTTCTTAGGATCTGAGTGTCCACTGTGTGGACAAAGGGTGATGGTGGATTAACTTACTAATGTCCCTCTGACTGCCATCCCAGACATCGGAATTCACACCAGGACTGCAGGAAATGTTGCAAATTCTCATCATGGGAAGTGGCGGGGGGGGGGGGGGGTCCTGGTTTTACACATTGGTGAACATATGGGGAGTTCCAGGAATATCACAGCATCCTGGAATTGCACTGTTTTGTGGCAGATGCCTTGGGGTTGGGGGTGGTAGTCCACTGAGCACATTATAATCTGGGTGCTGTTGTGCATTTAGTGCAGTACAAAAATCACCTCACCAATGAGTTTCCTAAGTTTTTTTAAAGCATAAAACCACTTTGCCTCACACTTGGAAGTAAGAGTATATGAAGTCAGTGCAGAATGAGTGTGGTCTAAATATATCACCAACTCCAACTCAGAATCAACCCTCAACTGTTTACTTGACTTAATTAAGTGCTTAATTTAATTTAAAATTACTCTAGAATGCAGTTATCATCATCACCTTTAACTTCTCAGAGATAAAGCTGTACCTCCAAGCTCTCAGATTCTAAAATTAGGTTCCTAATTAAAAACAGAATAATAATAATTAAATGCAAAATTCCTGGGAGATAACTTTTCCTAAGGTTATTTTTCAGCTCTTTTTGAAAAAAAATTTTTTTTTAGATCTGTTAGACAAACATGAAGTTATCACTTCAATCCTGCACTGTCTGTCCTTCCCCTGGACAGGAAGCAGCAGAAGTAGGAAGCACAGGCGATGTGGTTTGTAAAGGTAAGAAGGAGGCCCATTTGAATTTACCTCCATGCAGATTGGAGGGGGGGGATTAGTAGCTCCGAGTCTACTTGTCCTCATCCTATTAAGACAGCTTGAATGTACCCCAATGGCAAGAGCAAATGAGACACTGGTCTTTGGCCATGGCCCACAGCTACTCTCCCCAGTACAACTCACACATGCCCCACCTCCTAATGCCCACCTCACCCTGCCAACACAGTCGAGGCCACCCCCAGGGGCAAAGAGCAAGGGGATGCCAGCCCCACCCTGACCTGCTGTCTGCTGAGACTTCATTAGGCCAAGTTCACAATTATGGAATCCAAGGGGCCACCCTTTCTTCTTTAGAGCAAAAGCAAACACAGACCTCTTTCAAGGTCAGACACTATGAAGGGGAAACGGGGCCAAGAATACAGTTATGTGAGGATATGCCTCCCTTGTCCACTAAGCCACGTGGAAAAGGTGGAGCAGAAAAGAACACTACTTTGCAGATACTCTGTTTTTAAGCTCCTCTCCCCTCTCACTTCAAACTGCCTAAAGCAAGGTCACCTCCATTTCTGCAGCTTCTCTCACATCTACGTGGCAAATTGCACATTTAGTTAAGACTCCAGTGAGAAAATTCCTCTGAAAAGTAGGAATGTAATGGAGTTGGTCACTTCATCATGCCTCACTTTCCAACTGAGTAAACGGAGTTCCTGCAACTGACATCTGAGTGTACCTTAAAATGTTTATTTACTTATTATGAGAGAGAAAGAGACAATGCAAGTCGGGGGAGGGGGGGCGGCAGAGAGAGAGGGAGAGAATCCCAAGCAGGGTCTGCACTGTCAGCACAGAGCCCTGTGCGGGGCTAGGACTCACAAATTCTGAGATTGTGACCTGAGCCAAAATCAAGAGTAGGACTCTTAACCAACTGAGCCAACGAGGTGCCCTAACTGACATCTGGATTTAAATGACTAAGGCGGGCAGGTGTAAGTTTGTGGAAAAAGGAAAGATAAATCTGTGAAGAATTCACAGAAGGAAAAAACAACAACCTTGGGAGCTTCAATTAGTAAGGATTCTAAACAGAATTTAGACTAGGGTAGTAAAGTAGCCAAAAGTAACAAGGGTTGTTTATACAGCCTTCTCAGCTCTAAATTTCCCATCTCTGGTGATAAGGAAATGTTTTTGATGGGCTTTTGGAGTGGTGGGAGTCTGGGTCTGATGAACAAGAAAGGATTCTTGAGATGTGTTTGGTGCAAAGTGGTCTTATTAAAACACAGGGACAGGACCTGTGGGCAGAAAGAGCTGCACTGGGGTTGTGAAGAGTGATTGACTGCATACTACGGCTGGGGGAGGTAATGGAAAAGGGAGGCCTCTAGAGGGACTTTGATGTGCTAAAGAGGATTCCTGAGATACCAGAGACCTAGCTATTGTCAAGCTAAGCTTGACATTAACTAGCATTAAGAGCTAAGCAAAACATTAACATTAAGACTGTAGGGGCTTCCTGGAGAATGTTATACTCTGTATTTGCCTCAAGTATTTGTCAATGGGCTGCAGGTTATAAAAACATTTAATTTTACCTGCCATTTCCTTATGCCTTTGTTCCCACATCACTATGGAGGGGAGGTGATGTTTGGTCTCCAGGAAACTAAATCTAAAGGTTTCTGGAGACTAGGCTATTGATAAGATTGCCCTTTATCTTGTAATTTACTAAGAAATTTGTAAGCTCATTGAGACTCCTGTCCTGCAGGACTGTGATTCTCTATAAATTAACCATTTGTTTTCTTTCCTTTCCTTTGTTCTTGGGCAGCCAGGAGTGCCTGAGGTAATGTCACACATACCCCACCTGTGGGGGGTGTTTGTGGGGGGGGGGGTGTCAGCTGGCCTTATGCTCTCTTATGATTTTTGCCTCCTGGTACAGGGAGATCTTCACATGGAGATTGATTTCCTGCTTCCAGGGGGACAGAAGAAGGCCCGAGTGTCCTTATATAAGTGGTCTCTTAAGTAACTTTCATTTAAAATGATCAGTATGCAAAAAAAAAAAAAAAAAGAAAAAATGATCAGTATGCTTAAGTGGCCCATTTGGGGTGGCCTGCCTTTGGCCTCCACACCATCCTGTGGCGCTCCCACATCTTAAATAAGTTAAGTTTAGTAGATTATGATAAACTCTTTGGGATGTGAAAATCTTTGGGTTTTGAAAAATGCACAGTGACAGGGATCCATCACTAAAGTATCGTGTGGAATACTTCAAACACCTACCCCATGATTATTTACTTTATCATCTCTAGTTTTGCCTTTTCCAGAGTGTCCTGTAAGTGGCGTCATGCAGTATGTAGTCTCTTCAGACTGGATTCTTTCACTTAGCAAGAGACACATAAGATTCATCCATGTCTTTTTACGGGGTGATCGTTCATTCCTTTTTATTTCTGAATAGATAAATGGAGAAAGCAAGTTAAATAACACGTACACATCCTGTTTACAGGGGACATACTCAGGAAAACTGAGTGACCTGGATGTGGCCCAGCCACCACCATTAATGCCATCTTCAGCTAAAGACGAAAAGATTTGCCAATGGGAAGGGAGTTAAGAGATGTTACCATGTGAACACAGTATATGAGGGTTAGGGTTAGGGGTTAGGGGTTAGTGTTTAGGTTTAGGGTTAGGGTTAGGTTTAGGTCCCAGAGGCTCCAAGGGCTGAACTTACCGCAGTACAGTGTTATGCCCAGAATTCGTGATCCCCAAAGACCACCAGGGAGTCGAGTCCGATGCAAAAGCAAAGAGCCTTTATTCGAGCTAGCTCGAGCTCAATCCCCTACCTACACAGACGCAGCGGTGAGATGCCGGGGAGAGAGAGCGAGTTTCAAAAGCACAAAGGTTTTATTGGAGTCTAGTGGCAGTTGGTGAGGTAATGGCTGTGGCCCCAGCCGATTGGCTGGAGAAGGGTCGGAGTCCTGTTATGCCGGTCGCTGGGCGTGATTTGATCGGGAAGTTTGAACGGGTGAGCGGGAGGTTACTTAAGGGGAGGAGGAGTGGTCAAGGTGAAGGACACAGAACAAGATGGAGTCGGCCGGAGTAGGCCCGCCCTTTCAGCAGTTGTTTCCTCGAAGGGCTAAGTTGATGGCACAGGGGAGAGTGATGGTCAGAATTAGTGTTTGGGTTTCAAGGCCAGATATCTCTATGGGCCACTGGTCGGGTATGTTAGGATGTCCCTGGAACCACAGCGGAGGGGACAGCCATCTCGCCAGCGCAACCCAACGGAAAGCCCAAGCGGCGCACCAGAACGAACTGAAGGTCAACCAATCACCGAGCCACAGCATGACCTGGAGTGAAAAAGGCCCACCTGGACCTAAACCCGGAACCGCTGCAGCTTAAAAACCCTACCCCACCACACCTGCGCACGACTTCCCTGACTCCTCTCTCTCTCTCCCTGAGTCATGGAACCTCGCCCGAGACCTTAGTTCCCAAATAAAGCCTTTGACTGCTAAACTTTTTTAGCCTTTGACTCCTATCTTTATCCTGCCTTACGCCTGACCCTAACAGGGTAGGCCTCAGGAATCCTCTGAGGCGGCTGCATCCGGGCCTTCCCAAGGACATGGTGATGTTTCAGGTTCTAGGCTGAGTGATCTTGCACCGCTTCTGGACCCCAGGCGCATGGTGTTGTCAGATGTTGGTATTGGTCCCCGTGGGGAGAGAGCCTTAGCTAGGGTTAGGGTTCAGTCTAGGGTCATCGCCAGTGCCGAAGCGACACCAGTGTTACGAATTCACGGAGGGCTGAAATGAGGGCACATGTGCGGCTGTGGGTCTGGTCTAGAGTTATTGTGATAGATATGGTTAGGTGTAGGGTGAGGGTCATGGTTAGGGTTACGGTTAGGGTTAGGGTTAGGTCCCAGGAGTCTCCAGGCACTGACCCCACAGCAGAGGAGATGTCCCCCCGAAAGAGACATCTCCCCGATGTCTCAGTCAAGTACACAAGGGAGGGGCCGGTCAGGTTTAGTCTTGGGTCCATGTCCAGACAAATATTTTGGCCACCCTCAGGCCTCAGGAATCCTCTCGTGCAGCTGCAGTCGCCCTTTGGAAATGACATGGGGATGTTCCACGTTCCATGTCGAGTATCTGCACCGATACTGGAACCTGTGTGTGTGCTGTTCTCAAACTTTGGAATTCGGTCCCGATGGAGAGAGAGCCTTAGCTATGAATGAATGAACCGAGTGAATCAGTTCATTCCAGGGACGTCGCCAGGGCCGAAGCGACACCACTCTCATGAATTCCACGTAGGGCTGAAATGTGGGCACATGGGCAAGTGTGTGTCTGGTGTAGAGTTAGTGTGAGAGATTGTGTTAGGTTCAGGATTTAGGGTTAGGGTTAGGGTTCTGTTTAGGGTTAAGATTAGTTCCCATGAGGTTCCAGTCCCTGAACCTACAGGAGTGCAGTGGTCTCCCCGAAGGACTGACTGGAGTGCAGAAGGGAGGGTACCAGACAGCATTAGTCTTTGCATTCCAAGGCCAGACATCTATATCCGCACTCTTCAGTAGGCCTCAGGAATCCTCCTTTGCATCGGAAGCCCTGCTTTGGAAATGACATGGTGATATTCCACGTTTCACACAGAATTATCCTACACCGCTTCTCAACCCATTGTACGTGCTCTTGTCAGACTGTGGAATTCGGTCCCCACGTAGAGAAAGCCTTAGTTACAGTTAGGGTTTGGGCCGGAGAAATCTCCAGGCCTGAAGTGACACCAGTCCTGTGATCTCCCTGTATCGACGATGTGAGGGCACATGCATGGTGTGAGTCAGGTGTAGGGTGAATGTTAAAGATGAGGTGAGGTTTAGGTTCACGTGTATACTGTGGGTCACCGTTAAGATTAGGGCTTGGTCACAGGAAGCTCCTGGCCCTATAGCCCCAGTAGGGCAGTTGTCTCCCCGCAGGGCTGAGTAGAGGGGTCTAAGGAGGGTCCCAGTCAGGCTGAGTTTTGGGTGCCAGGGCCACTCCTCAGACCTCAAGAAGTCCCCCGTGGAGCTCCGTCTGATCTTTGGAAATGACATGGTGATGTTCCAGGTTCCATGCCGAGTGATCCTCCTCCGCTTCTGGGCCCCATGTCCGTCATGTCCTCAGACTTAGGAATTGGGTCCTCATTAGGAGAAAGCTTTAGCCAAGGTTAAGGTTCGGCCCAGGTATGTTGCTAGGGCCGAAGCGACACCAGTGCCATGATCACCCTGGAGGGCTGAATGAGGGTCCATGCGCGGGTGCGGGTCACGTGTAGGGTTAGGTTTAGAGTTGGGGTGAGGTTTAGTTTGAGCGGTATGTGAGTGTCACAGTTAAGGTTAGGGTTAGGTCCCAGGAAGCTCCAAGCACTGAACCTCCAGCAGGGTAGTGGTATCCCCAGAGGACTGAGTGTAGGCCTCATTGGAGCAGGCTGCTCAGGCTTAGTCTTTGTGTGCCAGGGCCAGGCTTCTGTGTGTGCCATCTTCAGTTGGGCCTCTACAACCCCTTGTGCAGCTCCATGCGGGCATTGGAAATGTCATGATGATGTTCCATATTCTATGCTGAGTAATCCTGCACCGCTTTGGGCCCTTTGTTTGTGGTGTTCTCAAAGATAGGAATTGGGTCCCCATCCAGAGAGATCCTTAGCTAGGGTTAATGTCCAGGGACTTCACCAGTGCTGATGTGACACCATTCCTGTGTGTCATATACATTGGGTTAGGGTTTGGGATTGGGTTTGGTGTTAGGGGTAGGGTTACGGCTAGGGTTGGTGTTAGGGGTTAGTGTTAGGGGTTAGAGTTAGGTTTATGCATTAGGGTTGGGTTTAGGGTTATGGTTAGTGTTTAGGGTTATGGTTAGGGGTTAGAGTTTGAAGTTAGAGTTAGGTTTAGGCATTAGGTTTGGGCTTGGGTTAGGCTTAGGTTTAGGGTTAGGGTTTGGGGTGAGAGTTAGGGTTATGGTTAGATGGTAGGGTTAGGGTCACGTGTTAGCATTAGTGTTAGGGTTTGCATTAGGTTTAGGGATAAGGTGAGGTTAGGCCTAGGACTTGGGTTAGGGTTATTGGTTAGGGGATTGGATTAGGGGTTAGCATTAGGGTTTGTGTTAGAGTTTTATATTATGGTTAGGGTAGTTTTAGGTTTTATAATTTTACAGTTAGATGGTAGAGTTAGAGCATTAGGGTTAGTGTTTTAGGCTTAGAGTTATAAGGTTAAGGTTAGAGGGTTAGGGCCAAAGTTGGGGTTAGTTCATGTTACGTTTAGTTTTATTTTTCGGTAGGGTTAGGGTTGGGTTTAGGCGTAGGGGTAGGGGCAGGGTTTAGAGTTACGGTTATGGTTAAGGTTAGCTGTTAGGTTTAGGTGTTGTGATTTTGGTCAGTGTTAGAGTTAGGCCCATTGCAAGAAGTAGGGAATGCTTGCACTCGCACTTGGAGCAGGAGGATGTTCATTCGTGGACACCGCCCTCCCTCTGGGAGGGATTGCGTTCATTTTACCGCCCCTATCTCTCTGCACTAGAGGTTGTTCTTGCCTGGTCCCATTCCAACTTGGGTCTGGAGTGTTTCACATCATTACCCTGCCCTCATTCCGTATGGTAGGATTACATGTACTGCCACCTCTGTTTTTGGTTCATGGGGTGCATAGTTTCAATCTCTATATCATTTATTTGTCCTCTGGTTTTAATTATTTTCTTCATTGTGCTGTTTGATGGTTTTGTTTGTTGTCCTTTGTCTGGCTTTTATAGTTATAAAGTTATGGAGTTTACTTCAGGGTTTTTTTTTTTTTTTTCCTGAGGTAGACCTGTATTGCTATAAACTTCCCTGTTAGAATCAGTTTTCCTGCTTTACAGAAGTTTGGATTGTTGTGTTTTCATTTTCATTTGTTTCCATGTCATTTTGGATTTTGTCTTTGATTTCTTGGTTGAGCCATTGATTGCTTAGTAGGATGTTATTTAACTTCCATGTTTTTGTGCCTTTTCCAGATTTTTTTTTGTTGTAGACTTCTACTTTCATAGCATTGTGGTCTAAAAAGACACATGGTATGACATTGATCGGTTTGATTTTGTTTTGGTTTGTTTTATGACCTAATATTTTATTGAGTGTGGGGAATGTTCCATGTGCACGTGAAAAGAATGTGTATTGTGCTGTTTTAGGATGGAATGTCTAAAATACATTGGTTAAGTCCATCTGGTCTACTCTATCATTCAAAGTCACTACTTTCTTGTTGACTTTCTGATGGAATGATCTCTCCATTGATGTCATTGCAGTGTTAAAGTGCCCTACTATGATTATATGACTATCAATTCTTTCCTTTCGTTTTGGACTGTTTTGTGTATTTGGATGCTCTCAGGTTGAGCGCATATATGTTTACAATTGTTCTTTTTGCTGGATTGTATCTTTTATTAATATAGTGTCCTTCTTTGTCTCTTGTTAGAGTTTTATTTTTAAATCTATTTTGTCTGATATTGGTATGGCTAATGCAGTTTTCTTTTGATACCTTAGTTCTATAATTAGTCTTTTGTAGGTAGAAAATAGATGGGTCCTATATTGTATTCATTCTATCACCCAGTGCCTTTTATGATGAAGAGAGAGAGCACAGGCATGGGAGGGCGGGGTGGGGGGAATGGGGGTAGAGAGAGACAAAGAGAGAGAGAGAGGGAGAGAGACAATGAGAATGAGAATGAATCCACACCAGTTCCATGCTCAGTGCAGAGCCCAATTGGGGCTTAATCCCATGGTCCTAGGATCATAGCCTGAGCCAAAATCAAGAGTCAAAATCTCAAGCGATTGAGCCATCCAGTTGCCCCTGTCACCCATTGCCTTTGATTTGAGCATTTATTCTGTTTCCATTCAAAGTAATTGATAGACATGTCCTATTATTACTTGATGTGGGTTGTTTCTGAATTTTTCTGATCCTTTGTTTTCTTTCTCTTTTTTTTTTTTTGGTTTGCTGGGTTTCTTCACAATTTCACAGTTGAAATTGCTTGTCTTTATACTCTGTATATGTACTAGTGGTGTTTGATTTGTGGTTATTATTAGGTTTGTAACTAACCACTTCTCCATATAGAAGTGCATATTAAGTTGATAGTTGTTTAAGTTTGAACCAGTTCTTTACTCCTCTCCTCCCCGTGTTGTAGCTATGTAGTGTTCCTATTTCAAAACGTTTCATATCGTGAATATCTTGACTGATGTTTTACAGATATACTCATTTTTATTGCTTTTGCATTTCACACTTTAATATTCTCACTTTAGGTGTTTCTTTTCCACTTAAAGAGTCCCCTTTAACATTTCTTGCAGGGGTGGTTTGTTCGTTGTGAACTTGCTTAGTGTTTATTTGGGAACCTCTTGATCTCTCCTTCCATCTGAATAATAGTTTGCTGGATAGACTCTCTTTGGCTGCAGATGTTTTCCATTCAGCACCTTTACCATACCATGCTGGTCACTTACGGTTTCAAAGTTTCTTCTGAAAAAGTCCAGTGATAACCTTATGGGGTTTCCCTTGTAGGTAAATGTCATCTTTTGTTTTCCTGCTGTGGAGATTTTTCTTTATCACGACATTTTGCCTTTTAATTGCTATATGACTTGGTGTGGATCTGCTTCTGTTGAATATATTGGGGGTTCTTTGTGCCTCCTGCTTCTGGATCTGTCTCCTTCCCCGCATTAGGGAAGTTTTCATCTATTGCGTCTTCAAATAAATTTTCTGGTTCTATTTCTCAGAGTTCTGAGAATGAGAAATAGGACAGAAAAGACCTATTGAAGGTTCTCTATTGAGTCATTGGATATGCATGCATGCAGGATAGATTTGGGACTCAAATGAACAACCTACCTTTAACTTCAAAGAACTAGAAAAAAACCCAACAATCTATGTCCAATGTTCTCAAAAGGGAGAAAGTAATCCATATGAGAGTGCAAACCAATGAAACAGACCATGAAGTCAATAGAAAATATGAAGAAGACAAACAGTGGGTTTTAAGAAGAGTGAAACAAAATTGTCAAGACTATACATAGACTATGCTAAGACAGAGAGAGGACCCAATTCAAAAGAATTATAAATAAAAGAGAAGACATTATGCCTTATACCAAAGAAACATAAAGGAGACAAAGAGGTGACTATGGCCAAATTAGATGCCAGCAAACCGCCTACCTAGAAGAAATGGATTGGTTCTTAGAAACACACAACCTACCAAGACTGTATCAGGAAGAAATAGAAGGTTTGCACAGACCCGTTCAAGGAAGACTGTATCAATACAAGAAGATAACCAATGCAAGTAAATTGAATCAGTAATCGAAGTTCTCCCAGGAAAGAAAAGCCCAGGACCAGATGGATTCACTGGTGAATTTAACCAAACGTTTGTAGAAGAACTAACAGAGTCCTCTCACTGATTCAAAAGGAATGAACACCACCAAACTCATTTCATGAGACTGGAATTACCCTGGTAGGAATCCAAAAAAGGATACTACCTGAACAGAAATCTATAGGCCAGTATCCCCGTGATGAATAGAGATGAATAATTCCCAGTAATATACAGGCAAGCCAAATTCAGCATCACATTAAAAGGATCATTGACCGTGATGAAGGGTTTTTTCCCTGTAAAGGAAGGATGTTTCAGAAATGCAAATCAATAAATGTGACCCTTCACATAATTGAATGAAAGAGAAATCAACCAGAAACCAGACTCTCAACTATCAATAGCAAACGGAGGGTTACTAGAAGGGAGGTGGGCAGGGGGATGGGTTAAATGGGTGATGGGCTAAGGAGGGCGCTAGTAGTGAGGATCACTGTGTGTTGTATGTAAGTGATGGAGGACTACATTCTATACCTGAAACTAACACTACACTGTATGTTAACCAACTGGAATTTAAATGAAAACTTGAAAAAATAAATACTAAAGAAATACATAAATAAATTTAAACTAAACTAAATAAATACATTTTAAAAAATAAAAAGAAAACTCATGTGATGATGTCAATAGACACAGAAAAAAATTTCTGAGAAAATTTGGTATCCATTTGTGCTAAAAAACTCTTTAAAATTCAGTGTAGAAGGAACATATCTCAACATAAGAAAGGCCATGTATGTGAAGCCCACAGCTAATATCATACTCAATAGTGATACTGTGAAAGATTTTCCACTAAAATCAGGCACAAGACAAAGATGCCCCAGATATGTGAAGGGGATTGGGTGATGCAGGCTTCTGGTTATGCAATGAATAAATCACAGATAGAAGGAATAGCATAGGGAGCATAGAGAGTGGTACTGGATTAGTGATGCATGGTGAGAGATGATACACCTGTGTCAGCCTAGCAGAATGTATACACTTGTTCAATCAGTATGCTGTTCATCTGAAACTAATGTAACATAGCCTGTCAGCTATTCCTAAATAACATGTTTTTTGAATAAGGTAAAGGAATGAAATAAAAAGTTTAGTTTAAAAGAACCTGTTAATATCTAATCAAGAAATGCAGTAAAGTTCCAAAATAGACAGTCTATTTTGGACATATCAAATTCTGTAGCCTTCCTATACACTAACCAAATTATCTAAGAAGAAGTACAGAAAACAATCCCATTTATAATAGCATCAAAAACAATAAAATTTATAGGAATAAATGTAGCCAAGGAAGTGAAAGATCTCTCTACAGAAAACTATAAAACCTGTGTGCAGAAATGGAAGAAATTCAATTTGGATGAAAGAAACAAGTGAACACACAGATCAGTGAAAAGCCATCCCATGTTCATCTTTTGGAAGAATTAATATAAATACAATGTCCCTACTACCCAAAGCCATCTAGAGATTCAGTGCAATCTCTATCAAGACTCCGATGCAATTTTTATGCAATTAGAAAATCATATCCTAAAATGTATTTGAAACCACAAAAAGACCCCAAGTAGCCAACGCAAGAAAGAACAAAACAGGAGGCATCACACTTCTTGATTTCAAGCTTCATTCTAACACAAAGAAATCAGTTATGTCACTGGCATAAGCGCACACACAACACAATGGAACAGAAGTTGAGAGCCCAAACTAAACCCATGCATGCACAGTCACCTAGTATTTGACAAGGGAGTCAAGAATACACAGTGGAGAAGAGTAGTCTCTTGAATAACTCGTGCTGGGAAAATTGGATATTCACATGTATAAGAATAAAGCTTAGCACCGTATGTTATACCACTCCCTGAAGAGTGAAAGGAAGAAATAGAGAGAGATGTGGTTAGAGAGAAACAGAGACAAAGAGGAAGTACAAGAAGGAAAGTAGAGACCTGGTCCGGGTATGTGGACGGAGTTAGATGGGCCAGGGGAGAGGGGATGTATAAAGTGGCTCTGAGTGCTGGGGCAGAAAGGGCTTGTATCATGGGCATCAGAGTTCCATCACCCCAAGACTCCAACATCCCTGGGTCCAAGCTCTGCAGAGGCCATTGCAATTGAAAACATGGGTATCCCTCATTTCTTCTGGAATTGTGAGGCTCAGCCTCATGTTCTGTCATGGAGAGGGATGTCTTGAGGGAGAGTGTGTCGCTCTTTGGTAGGTAAACTCCAGAGCCTTCCCTGTGGGGAGGTGTCCTGGGGCCATCTCCCTCACTGCCCCAGGCCCTGTTGGATTTCTCCCCTCCTCCCACCAGCTGGTCTTCCTCAAGTTCTGAACCCAGGCATCAGGCATTGTGTTGCCCCCAGGTCCTGCAGTCTGGACCTGGCAGAGGTGGACTAGTGATATTGATAAAAAAATATTTGACAATAAGGTCCATATCCTCCCTCTGGGACTAGCGGTGTGCATCAAAATTGTGGGTTGCTATCCTCCTGTCCACAACCAATCTGAGGATTCCAGAAGGTAGGTGAACCCTTTAAAACACCATAGTCTTCTCTTACATCAAATTCAAAGGCATTTTCTTGTCCCAGCTTTCTTTTGATTCTGAAGAGAAGGCAATTAGTAATTGAAGGCATAATGGTCCTATAGGAAATTGACCTATATGACTGATGGACATTATTTCATCCATCCATATCCCTAAAGCACATTTTGTTGGAAATATTAGCCAAGGATACATACTGTAAATTCACAACACATGTGTAGCTCCCTGTAAGATGCATTCTGACCTTGTCACGTATGTGTCATCAAAGATATTATTAGCGACTTTTCAGATAAGCTCTCAACATCAACATGGTCATGTTAGAGAATTTGGTATAAATGGAATTTCACAGATTCTAAATTAGGAATTATTTTTCATTTTTAACGTTTCTTTTTTTCTCTTTTTGAGAGAGCCCGAGCTGGGGAGGGGGGGACAGAGTGGGAAACACCGAATCTGAGGCAGGCTCCAGGCTCTGAGCTCTCAGGACAGAGCCTGACGCGGGGCTCAAACTCATGGACTGCAAGATCATGACTTGAGTCAAAGTTGGATGCTTAACTGACTAAGCCACCCAAGTGCCCCAGGAATGACAGTTTTTTGGCAAAGAAGGAGAAATTAAAGATAGTGTAAACGATGTCAATTTTTAATTGAAATATTATTCACACATTTGTTGTATTAGTTTTAGGCATACATTGTAGTCATTCCGTATGTCTATACATTATGTTGTACTTAACCACAAGTATAGCTATCATGTGAAAGCATGCAACAGTATTATTACAGGATTGACTCCGTTCCATTGGCTGTCCCTTGTATCCCTAGGACTCGTTCATTCCATAGCCAGACGCTGGTATCTCTCTCTCAAAGGTGTCCATTCTTTATCTACCTAAGTATTTTGGTGGTAAACACAATTACCTCTTGTTCAGCACGTGTAAATTGGCGGTCTCTTTTTCTGTGAACATTGCTTAAAACATTAAAAAATATGTCATTACGTTAATAAATTCGGTTTCATTCTTCACTCACAAGAAAGGAGAAGGAAAAGATTTCTTTGTGTCCCAGGCCCTGTCACTAAAACCCTTCCCAATGTGGAGAACAGGCTTAGTTGCCCAGAGCAGCTTCAGTCTCTCAGCTGAGCGACCAGGGCCTTCAACATTGCAGGAATTCCCATGGTGGCCAGCAGAGAGAGCTCGAGAACCACAGACCGGGAGGGGCCGGTTCTTCTGCCGAGCAGTGATGGCCAGCAGAGGGCGCACCATCGGCTTTTCTGACCCAGGGCCCCTGAGAGCAGGAAGGGCTTCTGTTGCTCCCAGAGGATGCAGGGCCTCTGCTGCTGCCTCAGTACAGAGAGCAGAGCTACATTTCCAGCAGGTTCTGCCGCCCGCCCCAGGGGAGACCTTGGGAGCTTAGCAGCAACTTGGCATCTCCTGAGTCGCCAGAGAAGGTGCCTTGTTGTACTGAGTGCTGAGGAGGGGGCGCTGGGTGGCTTCCCTGGGCAAGCTGGTTGCTGAGCTGCACAGACCTTTGCATTTTCTGGGCTGTTCCCGTGTTTCATTCCTCCCCTTCCCGGACAGTATTTGAACAAGACGTATTTTACTAAAGGACTTGCGGGGTCCCACGACATCACCTCATAGATGCAGTCGATGGTTTGTTCCAGATTCAGGCTTGTTTCCAGGAAGAAACCCTGACAGAAATTCAGAAGAATGGGAGCTGCATTCCATTAGGACGTGGATACATGAAATGTTCGTCTCAGGACCTTCTAGAAGAATGAGCTGGGACCCACTTTCCGAGTCCTGTTGGAACCAGAGACTGAGGTAAAATTACAAACTGTCCCCCACATCGTACATGCTTTTTAAAAAATTTAATGGTTATTTTTCCTACCTAGTGAAGTGATTGAAAACTACAGAAAACCTGGTAAGTAGGTGTCATTAACCTTATGTTATCTTTTAATTTAAATTCCAGTGAGTGAAGATACAGTGTAATATTAGTTTCAGGTGTACAATATAGAGCAACACTTCCACACGTCACCCGGTGCTCATCCCACGTGCGCTTCTTAATCCCCAGCAGCTGTTTCACCCATTCCCCCACCTGGCTGTGGAACCCCTGAGTTTGTTTCCTAGTTAAGAGTCTGTTTGTCACTGTCTCCTCCCCCCCCCCCCCCTTTGTTTTGTTTTATTTCCATGTGTTAGTGAAATCATCTGGTATTTGTCTTTCTCTGACAGGCTTATTTCACCCAGCATAACATTCTCTCGCTCCATCCACCTCGTGGCAAATGACAAGATTTCATGTTTTTACGGCTAAATAATATCACATTCCATATACTACGTCTCAACTTATTCATCAGTTGATGGATGCTTGGGCAGTTTCTGTAATTTGGCTGTTGTAGAAAATGCTTCTGTAAACATCAGGGTGCGTGTATCCCTTTGAAGAATTATTTTTGTATTCTTTCTGTAAATACCTCGTAGTGAAATTGCTGGATTGTAAGGTAGTTCTAGTTCCAGTTTTTTTTTTTTTTTTTGACAAATCTCCATGACGTTTTCCAGAGTGGCTGCACCAGTTTGCATTCCTCCCCACAGTGCAAGAGGGTTCCTCTTTCCCCACATCCTTGGCAACACCTGCTGTTTCATCATTCATTGATTTTAGTCATTCTGACAGATGTGATATGTTATCTCATTGTACTTTTGAATTGTATTTCCCTGAAGGTCAGTATTGTTGAGCATCTTTTCATGTGTCTCTTGGCCATGTGTATGTCTTCCTTGGGAAAATGTCTGTTCGTGTCTTCTGCCCATTTTTAATCGGATTTCTCATTTTTTGGGTGCTGTATCACTTTATATATTTTGGACACTAACCCTTTATCAGATGTCGTTTGCAAATATCATTCTGTAGGTGTTTTAGTTTTGTTGATTATTTCCTTGGTGACAGAAGTTTTTATTTTTATGGAGTCCCATTATTTTTTTTAACTTTTTTGTAACGTTTATTTATTTTTGAGACAGAGAGAGACAGAGAATGAATGGGGGAGGGTCAGAGAGAGGGAGACACAGAATCTGAAACAGGCTCCAGGCTCTGAGCTGTCAGCACAGAGCCCGATGCGGGGCTCGAACTCATGGACTGCAAAATCATGACCTGAGCCAAAGTCGGCCACTTAACTGACTGAGCCACCCAGGCGCCCCGAAGTCCCATTATTTTTGCTTGTGTTTCCCTTACCTCAGGAGATATATCTACAAACACATTTGTACAGGCAATGTCAAATAAGATACTACCCTTGTTATCCTCTGGGATTTTTGTGGTTTCAGGTTTCACACATAGGTCTTTATCCATGTTGGATTTATTTTTGTCTATGTTGTAAGAAAGTGGTCCGTTGTTTTTGTTTTGTTTTGCAGGTTGCTGTCCAGTTTTTCCAAAACCATATGTTGAAGAGAGTTTTTTTTAAGTTTCTGTATTTATTTTTGAGACAGAGAGAGAGCATGCAAAAGAGGGGCAGAGAGAAATGGAGAGAGAGAATCCCATGCATGCTCTGCACTCCTCTGAGATCATGACCTAAGCTGAATCCACAATCACACGCTTTGGTGACTGAGACACCTATGTGTCCCAAGACTATCTTTTTTTTTCCATTGGGTATTCTTTCCTGCTTTGTTGAGAATTAATTGACCATATAGGTGTGCGTTCATTTCTGGGTTTCCATTCTATTGATCTATGCCTCTGTGTTTTGCTGTTGTTGTTGTTGTTTTGCCAGTACCATACTGTTCTGATCAGTACAGCTTTGTAATATAACCTAAAGTCTGGAATTGTGATGTCTCCAGCTTTGCTTTTCTTCTTCAAGTTTGTTTTGGCTGTTTGGGGACTTTTGTCATTCCATACAAGTTTTGAGATTATTTGTTCTAGTTCTGTGACAAATGTTTTTGTCTGTGTGATAGGGATTTCATTACATGTGCAGATTGTTTTGAGGGGTGTAGACAATTTAACAGTATTTTGTGCTTCCCATCCATGAACATGAAATTTATTTCCATTTCTTTGTGTCCTCTTCCATTTCTTTCCTAAGTGTTTCGTAGCCTTTAGAGTACAGGTCTTTCACCTCTTTGGTTAGGTTTATTCCTGGTATCTTGTGGTATTTGTGAACCTGTCAATGGGATTGATCCCTTACTTTCTCTCTGTGTTAATTCATGATTCGTGTATAGAAATGCAATACATTTATGTACATTGATTTCTGTATATTGTGACTTGTGGAATTCATATATCAATTCTAGCAATTTTTAAGGGAGTCTTTCATGTGTTTTATAGAGCACATCATGCCAGTTCCAAATAGTGAAAGTGCTACTTCTTCCTTGCCGATTCGGATGCCTCTTATTTCTTTTTGTTGTCTGATTGCTGTGGCTAGGATTTCCCGTACTATATGAATAACAGTGTTGAGAGGGGTCATCCCTGTCTTGTCCCTGACCTTGGAGGAAAAATTTTCAATTTCTCCCCATTGAGGATGAGATTAGCTGTGGGTTTTTCCTAGATGACCTTTATTATGTGCAGGTAGGTTGAGTCTCAATGTACTTTGCTGAGGGTTCTTATCATGAATGGATGTGACATTTTGTCAAATGGTTTTCCTGCATCTGTTGAAAGCATCATATTGTTCTTATCCTTTCTTCTATTACTGTGGTGCATCATGTTGATTGATCTGTGAATGTGGAACCACCCTTGCAGCCCAGGGATATATCCCACTTGATTATGGTAAATGATTCTATTAATGTATTGTTGACTTTAATTTGAAGGTATTTTAATGAGAATTTCGGCATACATAGTCATCAGGCTATTGGTCTGCAGTTTTATTTAAAAATTTTTTAACATTTTAAAATGTTTATTTCTTTACTTAGATAGAGTACATAAAAGTGAGGGAGGGGCAGAGAGACAGGGGGAGAGAGAATCCTGGCCATGCTCCACACTGTCTGTCATGGCAGGGTCCAACGTGGGACTCGAACCCACGCACCGCAAGGTAATGTCCTAATCCAAAATTAAGAGTTGGACAGTAAACTGACTGAGCCACACAGCCGCCGCTGCAGTTTTCGGTTTTAGTGGAGCCTTCATCTGGTTTTGGTATCAGGGTAATGATGGTCTCATAAGATGAATTCGTAAGTTTTCCTTCTTTTTTATTTCTTGTAATAATTCGAGGAGAATACATATTACCTCTTCCTTAAATGTATGGTAGAATTCATCAATGAAGCCATCTGGCCCTGAACTCTTGTGTTGGGGGGAGATTTTTTAGATTACTGATTTGATTTCTTTCTGTTTTCAGATTTTAGGTATCTTCCTGTTTCAGTTTTGGTAGTTTGTGTGTTTCTAGGAATTTGTCCATTTTTCTCAGAGTGTCCAATTTGTTGCATATAGTTTTTCATAATATTATCTTCTAATTGTATTTTTGTGGTGTTGACTATAATTTCTCCTTTCTTATTTGTGATTTTATTTATTTGAGTCCTTTCTGTCTTCTTTGTGAAAAGTCTGCCTAGGAGGTTTTCAAGTTGATTACTGCTTTCAAAGAACCAGCCCCTGATTTCATTGATTTGGTCTAGTGTCTTTTTGGTTTCTATATTCCTTATTTCTGCCTTAATCTTTATTATTTCCTTGCTTCTGCTGTTCTTTTTCTCATTCCTTTAGTTGTAAGTTAAGATTGTTTGAGATTTTTCTTGCTCTTTAAGGTAGGCTTGTATGGCTATATACTTCCATCATAGACTGCTTTTGCCACATTCTAAAGGTTTTTACCAGTGTATTTTCATTTTCATTTGTTTCAGTGTATTTTCTCATTGATTTCCTGTTTGACCCATTCATTTGGTAGCATGTTATTTAACCTCCCTTTATTTGTGGCCTTCCCCACCCACCCCGCCCCCGCTTTTTTGTGGTTGACTTCAAGTCAGAAAAGATGCTTGGTCTGACCTCTGTTTTGGGTACCTCTTGAGGCCTGATTTGTGACCTAGAATGTGATCAATTCTGGGGAATGCCCCATGTGCGCTTGAAAAGAATGTGTACTCTGCCATTTTAGTATGGAGTGTTCTGAATATATCTGTTAAACCCATCTGGTTCAGCGTGTCATTCAAAGCCATTGTTTCCTTGTTGATTTTCTGTTTATGGGTTCTGTTCATTGATGTGAGTGATGTGTTAAAGGCCTCTACTATCATTATATTATTATAAATGAGTTCTTTATGGTTGTTGTGAAATGTTTTATGTACTTGGTGATCGCATGTTGGGTGCATCAAAATTTACAATCATTGGGTATTCTTGTTTGGCCGTTCCCTTTAGTATGAGATAGTGTCCGTCTTCATCTCTTGTTATAGCTTTATTTATTTTTTAAATTTAAGTCTTAGTTGACATACAGTGCATTCTCGGATTCGGGAGTAGAATTCGGTGATTCATCCCTTTTACATACAACACCCAGTGCTCATCACAACAAGTGCTCTCCTTAATACTCATCCTCCATCTAGCCCAGTGCTGACCCATCTCCCTCCATCAACCTTCAGTTTTTTCTCTAACATTAAGAGACTCATGTGGTTTGTTACCACTCTTCTCTTTTCCTACCCCCTTCCCATATTTTCATGTGTTTTGTTTCTTAAATTCCACATGAGTGAAATCATATATTTGTCTTTCTCTGATTGACATATTTCACTTAGCATAATACATTCTAGCTGCATCCACATTGTTGCAAATGGCAAGATTTCATTCTTCTTGAAGCTGAGTTATATTTCATTGTAAATACGTATGTATGTATATATGAACATACACATATGTACATATGCATATACATACGTACACACACACACACACACACACACACACACACACACACCACAACTTCTTTATACCTTCATCAGTTGATGGATACTTGGGCTTTCTCCATAGTTTGGCTACTGTTGATAATTCTGCTATAAATATTGGGTGCATGCAATGTCACTATTAGGTATTTACCCAAAGGGTACCAAAGTAGAGTCTCGGTTTTAAAGTTTATTTTGCCTGATATAAGTATTGCTACTGGCTTTCTTTTGGCATTATTGGCATGATAAATGTTTCTTCATTCCCTCACGTTAAATCTGCAGGTGACTTAAGTCCAAATAAGGCTTTGTAGGGAGCATCTAGATAGGTCTTGTTTTTGTTTGTTTGTTTGTTTCAATGTCTTTTGATTGGAGGATTTGGTCCATTTATATTCAGAGTGGTTATAGATAGGTATATATTTAGTCCCATTCTACTAGTTGTTTTGCCATTGTTTCTCGGTGTTTTCTCTGATCCTTTCTTGTCTGTAACACTTTTAGTCTTTCCTTTCCACTCAAAGAGCCTGATTTAAATATTCTTTTCTTTTGACTGGTAGGACATTTCTTTACTTATTTTGAATATTTCTTCTTTTTTAAATTTAAGCCCAAGTTAGTTACCTTATAGTGGAATACAGTTTCAGCACTAGAATTTAATGATCCATCAAGTACAAAATATATCCAATACTCATCCCAAGTGCTGCCCCTAATGCCCATCACCCATTTAGCCCATAGCCCTGTTCAGTAACCCTCCTGCAACCCTGAGTTTCTTCTCTGTATTTAAGAGTCTCTTATCGTTTGCCTCCCTCTCTGTTTGTATCTTATTTTTGATTTCCTTTCACTATGTTCATCAGTTTTATTAAATTCCACAGATGAGAGAAATCATAGGATGTGTGTCTTTCTCTGACATATTTTGCTTAGCATAATAAAGTCCGGTTCCATTCACGTTGTTGCAAATAGCAAGATTTCATTCTTTTTGATCGCCGAGTAATAGTCCATTGTATGAATATACCACATCATCTTTATCCATTCATCTGTCAATGGTCATTTGGGCTCTTTGCATAATTTAGCTATTGTTGATAATGCTGCTATAAACATTGGAGTGCATGTGCCACTTCGAGTCAGCGTTAGTGTATCCTTTGGATAAATACCTAGTAGTGCAATTGCCGGGTCCTAGTGTAGTTCTATTTTTAGTTTTTGTGATGAATCTCCATACTATTTTTCAGAGTGGTTACACCACTTTGCATTCCCACCAGCATTGCAAAAGGGTTCCCTTTCCCGGCATCCTTGCCAACATTTGTTGTTTCCTGAGGTGTTAATTTTAGCCATTCTGATAGGTGTGAGGGGATATCTCATTGGGGTTTCGATTTGTATTTCAGTGATGACGAGTGAGATTGAGCATCTTTTAATGTGTGACCAATCTGGATGTCATCTTTCTTAAGGTGTCTCTTAATGTCTTTTGCCCATTTCTTCACTGGATTATTTGGTTTTGGGTGTTGAGTGTGATAATTTCTTTATAGATTGTGGATACTAACACTTTATCTGATATGTCACCT